>NW_026526754.1:5315000-10847500 GCF_024362965.1 Panthera pardus
AGGAGCAGAGTCTTGTAGCTCTCCAGGAATCTAGGTCTTCATGGAGAAGAAACTAGGTTGAAAACACAAAGGGCACAGAATCCACCTTGTACGTCTCCCTATCATTCATGGCACGCATTTACAAATACGTGGTTTTATTCCACAGGAAGTTTAAGGCCGCCTGCAAGGATGTATGAGGTGCAGAAACATACAGTGCTGCTTTACATGATAAAAGTGAGAAAAGGAGAAATAGCACGAAACAGCAGTCTGAATGAAGGCTCATATGCAAAGCTCAGGCAGAGAAGTCATATCCCTGTCGGGGCTGCGGCACACAAAGGGACAAGGACACGCAACCAGGCACAGGAGTTCCGAGCCCATGAAGTTAAAGCTGGTCTTCAGTTCCATCACAGCCATCCCAGAGACGATGCCACAGGGTTACTTATCCCACTGCTCGCAGCCAGACGACCCTGCCTTCGGCATTGAGCAACATCCTTAGTGTGAACATAATAGGACTAGAATGCTTGCCAGATTATAGCAGCCCCAGCAAGGGGCTGGTGGGGGGCCGGGGGGGGGGTGCTCAGAGTCTCCAGCAGGTGAGGAAAGGAGGCAGGGAGGTTGCAGGCAGCATCTGCCTCCCAGGAGCACTTGTGAGCTGGCCCATCCCCCACATGCTACTCGCTGCTTACTCTAAACCACGCATCTGCTTGGCCTGCTCCTGGTTTCAAAGCACTGAAGGGCTCCTTGGTGTGGCGTCCTCTGCTTTTAGCAATAACCAAACCTTGCTTTGTTCTAGGTCCTGTGCTCAAACTGTTACATCCATCGCCTCTATTTGCAAGTGGAGGAATCTGAGACACAGAGGATGGGTAAGGTACCCCAGTCACCCAGCTTGTGGGGGTGCAAACCCAGGCCCCCCAGACTACATTCTGACTTCAGTGCCTCATCATCACCTGCTTTTCCCCAAGGGCAGGCCCTTCGTTAGGGAGCCAGCTGGCCTTCAGCCTCACCTGGGGCAGCTCCTTCCCAGAAATGACTGTTTTTGTTAAACTTAACCACATTGCCCCACTCTTCTCTACTTTAGCCTTTGCATAGCAAGCATATTCTTTGGGGCGCCTGGGTGGCTTAGTCGGTTAAACGTCCGACTATGGCATAGGTCATGAACCCACAGTTCGTGAGTTTGAGCCCTGCGTCGGGCCCTCTGCTGACAGCTCGGAGCCTGGAACCTGCTTTGGATTCTGTGTCTCCCTCTCTCTCTGCCCCTCACCCACTCATGCTCTGTCTCTTTCTCTCTCTCTCAAAAGTATAAACATTAAAAAAAAAAAAAAGAAAGTACATTCTTCTTCTTCTTCATAAACGTTCCTGTCCTTTAAGGCCCTGGCTAAGTTGCTTCCTCCTGATAACCCATCTTCCCTTTTCAGCTTCACACACACACACACACACACACACACACACACACACACACTCAACTCACTATGGCATCATCTTTACCAACCATTCATCCTGTAAACCAACGTCTCCTGAGGTGCCAGATCCTGGCCAAGATACTAGAGTACCAGGCAGATAGGGCTGCTACTCTTGCAGACCTTTCTTCCAGTGGTAGAGTTAGAAAGCGAGCAGAAAAATAAACAGTAAACAATTAGTGACGAAGGACACAGCAAACTTAAACAGGTTAAGAAAACAGACTGGATCATGACTTTTTCTTAGGATCCCTCCCGATTGGCACATGCGTGCCTAGCTCAGAGCCGACGCTCAGTGTTTGACAGGATGAGGCAACATCTCCAGCGTATAGTCTCCATCAGCCATTCAGGCCTCAAGTCCTCAGATACCTTGTTGTTCTAGGAAATCACTCTGGCAACCATTTGCTTGCCACTCCCTATCCCTATAAACTGGTAAAAAGCAGAAACCCTGTCGTCCATGTCACCACCTAGTGTAGCATAATCATCTGCATTGGCTGCCGGCCAGAAACAGAGACCAGAACTTACATTGGAGGGACTTCACAAATCCTAAGACTGGGTATTTCTGGGTACCCCCAAAGGCTACTACAGGGGCTGTGGTAGGTTTGGGTGGTATGGGGAGGTTGTGGGATCACTGCCTCTTCCTGCTTTTTTCTATTTAATCCATGGCTATGTTTTAACCACTTTCTATATATTAGGGATTGGGGTCGGATTTTATCTGGATGAAATCCATGGTATCAAGAGGGAAAAAATAGAAATAATGAATCTAGGAGCTAAATGGCTCCTTTGAATTTTTATAGAATTTCATTCTGAATATCAGATGTGCATGTTAAGATATGGACAGATGTGTACAAGTACAGACAGACAACTAGACAGCAACAGAACACATAGGTGAAATGAAGATATTACATATGAGGGGGTGGGGGTTGTGTGCAAAGAGGAGGATATAAAACAGTAGTGGGCTATGCCTTCAAGGGGGGCAGAGGTCTTCCCAGCCCCACTGATCTCTCAGTAGAACACCGCTTTCTTGGAGATCTGACAGTTCATTCATTCATTCATTCATTCGTTCCTCCTCTCACTTATTCAGATGTTGCATATAGAGCATCTCTACATGCCAGTCTCTTTGCACAGATAAATGTGTAGAATTGGGGATCATGTTAAGGTGAAAAAGAAGGGAGGGAGGGAAAAGGAAGGAAGGAAGGAGGGAGGGAGGGAAGGAAGGAAGGAGGCAGGGAAGGAAGGAAGGAAGGAAGGAAGGAAGGAAGGAAAGAAGGAAGATGGATAGAAGTGCAAGGAAAAGCAGTCAGGTGAGCACAAGGTACTGAAACCACCTGCCTTCACTATCATCCCAGCACTCGGGGTCCGGCAGCAGATCTGAAGCAAACGTAGAGTTGCAAAGGAGGCAGGTGGGTGAGGAGAATGAAGAGAGCTACCCAAATAAGATGTGACTAAAAAGCAGACAAGGAGAGATGACAGCACAGTTGGATCTAGGAGATTGTCTATTTTTAGTGTCCTAAAGAAGATTCTCTCCGTGACCTTGCCAAATTATGATGCAAGCAGAGTTAATGAAAGCTCTCTCAACCTCCTCTTCCAAGTCGGCTCATTACCAGAACCTTTCTGTAGATGCATCCTCTAAAACACAGTGACCTCATTAAAGGACTAATCCTAACAGGTTTGACCTGCAAGGGAACACACAGATTTACTTCAACAGTTTTCTGCCTTTCCTGTTGTTGTTTTTTTTCCTAAAGAAGCTGCTAAGACCAGGTTTGCTTTCCTGAGTGGTCACAATTTTATCTCCTTTGTTGTTCTGCCTTCTGGTTAATCGCCTCCCAGTTTCAGAAATGAGGAAAATGCTTCTCGCAAATTAGGAAAGATGCTTGCTTCATAAGTCATCTTAATTATTTAAATTCCAAAGAATAGTGGGGCACCTGGATGGCTCAGTCAGTTAAGTGCCTGACTCTTGGTTTCAGCTCAGGTCATGATCGCACGGTTAGTGAGTTCAAGCCCCGTATCAGGCTCTACACTGATAGCATGGAACCTGCTTGGGATTCTGTGTGTGTGTGTGTGTATGTGTGTGTGTGTGTGTGTGTTCCTCCCCTACTTATTCTCTCTCTCTCTCTCTCTCTCTCTCTCTCTCTCTCTCTGTCTCTCTGTCTCTCTGTCTCTCTCTCTCTCTCTCAAAAAATAAACTTTAAAAAATTCCAAAAAATAGAAAACTAACCAAAAAATTATGGTACTGACTAATTCTAGGTTTCTCTACATGCATGTTTCAAGTGTTCTTTTTTCATCAGAGAAATAGGGCGTTGGAGCTGTAACAAAGTGACTCATATGGAATAACTGACTTGAGAACAAGGGCCTCTAGGTATTGCCAATCTCTTATAATCCCACTCTATTTCACCCAGATCCCCAGTAAGAATAATAACTTTCTATTGATGTAAAGTCGAAATCGCCTTGTTGTAACGGGAAAATGTTTAAGTAACACCCTGCATGCCCTGCATGGAACAGCAGTTCCTTCCCAAAGTCACAATTATGTGAATTGTAAAGCAATGTAGAAAAATATGTCGGACCAATTCAACATAGTTCATTATGAAGGTACAACAATGTAAAAATGTTCCTAAGTTAACTACTGGAAGGGAGGAGAAAAGTAAGGAATGAGTCAGAGTCAATGAACCATGGTTGGGTGATATTTCCCCTTTATTCTTCCTCATTATTTAAATAATAATAAAAAAAAATATATATATATATATATATATGTACACACACACATACATATATATAATCTGTCCTGGACACAAATTTTCAATGTGATAAATTCTCATGCAACAGCAGGTGTCTATTTTGCAGGGTAAATCCCTGAGCCGGCCACAACCAAAGTGAACCCGCAGTCTGGTGATGGAGTGCCTCCATCACTTTCCTTTACAACCAGAAACAAAACAAAACAAAGCAAAACAAAAACCCAAAACAAAACAAAAAAGAAAATACAAAAAAGACTACTCTGCTTCAAGATGCCTAAAGAACCAGCTAATTTATTCCAAAATAGAAACAGGAAAATAGTTCATGATACTAAATGACTGAATCATTGAAGTGCCAGATGAAATATTGATAACATCAATTTGATCCTAAAATATTCTCTGGTATGGGAGAATCCAAGAAGGGAGGTCAGGAACAACCAAACAGGTAACATGAGATGACCATCCCTAGAGGCCCCCTTCATTTTTTCCAGTTCACTCATCCATGGCATACCCACTGACCACCTGCAGTGTACCCGAGGCTGTGCTGGGGTTGGAGACACAGTGATGAGCAACACTAGACCCTTACCCTTAATGAGCTTGCCTCATAATCTAATTTTGGCTACTCTTACCTCTAGTCTAGAGTTACACAGATGATCTCTTGAGATTCACCACCTTATCCAGAAGAAATTAGCCAGTAACAAGGTAATGGGCTGTAAATGACACAACTAGCCTGCACCTCGGGGGTGCTGAGTTCAGGCCCAGATCTTACACTGAGACCACAGGCAAACCCCTTAGACACTCAGAGCCTCAGTTTCCCTATCAAAACAATCAGGAACGGGGTGCCTACATGGCTCAGTCTGTTGAGTATCCGACTTTGGCTCAGGTCATGATCTCATGGTTCATGAGCCCTGTGTCAGGCTCTGTGCTGACAGCTCAGAGCCTGAAGCCTGCTTCGGGTTCTGTGTCTCCCTCTCTCTCTGCCCCTCCCTTTCTCATGCTCTCTCTCTCTCTCTCTCTCTCTCTCTCTCAAAAATAAATATTTAATTTTTTTTTTAAATAATCAGGAAATGAGTAACCTCAATGTCTCAAGAAAGCTCAAAGCTCCATTATTATATGCAGCAACAAATTCATTTGTACTCAGTGTTTTTATATACTTCAAACTAAGCTATGAACAGAGACTTCAAGCAATAATATAGTGTACATCTGAAAGGTGCTAAAAGAGTAAATCTTAAAAGAGATACTCATCAGAAGAGAAAAAATGTATAAGTATGGGAGGTGATTGATGTTCATTGATGGTGGTGATCATTAAAAAAAAATACACGTACATCAAGTCATTATGTTACATGTCAATTATATCTCAGTAAAACTGGGGGGAAAGAAACTAAGCCAGAAGCCAGAGAGCCTGGAAAGAACATAGGGCCCCCTCCTGCCCACAAAACCAAACACCTGTCCAGAAGGAGAGAGAAAGAAACAAGCAAGGAGTTGTTAACTATAACCTCCATGGGAAGGTTTTAGGGTTTGACAATCCTGGGTTCAAATCCTGCCTCTGCTTTGTAATTAAACGTATGTCTTGGAGCAAATGACTCAACTCTATGAGGATCAGTTTCCTTGCTTGAAAAGTGGCTGTGGGACCTAACTCACAGGTTAGTGAAGATAATATATGTGAGACATTCAGTTCCGCCCCAGACACACAGAAGGTGCTCAATACATTTACCCAAATTAAAATGATAACTTAACAAAAATAGGATATACTGGAAGCCCTTGTCTAGACTGAATCTTGTTCACTTTTCTGTTTCCAGCACCTGGCATAGGTCAGTCACATAGAAGGTGCTTCATAAAATAAATAAATGTTAACACTGATTAACTCATACTGATTAGAAGCTCTGATTGGCAATTATGTACATATGATTAATTAAAAGTGAGAACACAGATTGGTTATTACTTTATAAATACAGTTTGTTTGGGGGGAGTATCTTTCAAAATGCAAGGTACAATGATGAAAAGGTCACGGACTCTGGGACACACCAACAAAGTCAGCCTCCCATGTGGCTTCTGAGATCAGCAGAGGCAAAAGCCAGATGCCTGAGTCATGGCCCAGCAATGCTGCAGCAGGAACCAGTTGGAAGCATGTGCTGTCCCAGAAACTAGCCCAAATGAGCTCTTCATTCACTGAACAAACAGTTCCAAAGGTCCTTTGAGTAACTCCGTGGTGCCCTTTGGCAGAAGAGAGACAAACAGAGCTGACACCAAGAGCAGAAAACGTGAGAATCCGTGCTCCAGGGAAAGTGCTCCAAATAGACAATGAAAGGGGATCAATTCAGGGAAACCAGGAAGCCCATTAACTATTCCATGCAAAGCCACAGGTCTGTGGTCCAAAAGCAAAGTCTCAACATAGCAACGGAAAATGTCAGCCTTCATTTGCGCAGCTGCACAACACATACACACACACACACACACACACACACACACACACACACGTAAGTGCATTCACATGCACACACATAGTCCCAGGAGGGAGAAATGAGTCTAAAATAACAGAGTCCACTTTGAATCATAGGAACAAACTGTTATAATCCATTTATTATGATGAGCACAGGGTAATGTAGTGGCTCTCTGTAACTAGGTCAGGCACCAATTGATAGTCAACTCCACAGACCTAGAAGATTTAATGAGAAGGAGACCAGACAAAGACGGAAGATGGAAATAGTGCCCCAAGCACGTGTCCCCAGACTCTACAATCTGGCAGTGGGGCCCAGTCCATGCCACTTCTCTCAGAGAGACCAGAACAAACTTTTGGAAACTCCTAAGATAGGATCAACGGTTCATGCCAAGCCACTGAGGCATGGTTCTGGCAGCAGCGACAAAGCTGGACTTAAAAACAAAGCCTGAATCAGATGGAGATGGACCTGAGAGGAAATGTAGTCACAGCGAACGCGTGATGGAGGACGGAGCACTACAGCATGGGGCAAGACATAAATAAAACAGCACTGCCGTCCTAAAGTGGTGTCTCCACGCCAGCCAGTGCCCTTTGCCGGGACCTCTGTGTCACTGTTCCCTTCCCTCGTCCGGGCTGGGCGGTGTCACTGGCACCTGCACTCAGGCTGGCAGATGGAGAGGCCGGGCTTGTTAAACCCTGTGCCTACCCACTCCACCGCCACGAAGGTCACCGAGCAGCTGTTGACCACCTAGAATCTTCTTTGAGAGGCAGGATCCAGGGTGACAGTGCCATTTCCAAAAGATTCCTTTCTTCTCTGATCTTAGGGCATCTCCTGTGAGGACACTGGACGCTACAGGGCCGTGAGAGGGTGCAGCCCAGCTTTGTTCTGGACAGCCTGGAGCAGCGGCCTCCTAGGACAGCCAGAGAGGCGGCCCGCTCCCTGGCGCGGCTGGGAGCCCCGTGAATGAGCCACTGTGATGAGACACACACCCACTGCTAATGAGTCCTGCACAGACACAAGCCCCAGAGGCAGAGCAGAAGCACAGAGAGGGACTGGGTGGGGCCAAGATCCCCCACCTGGGCTCACTAGTGCCCCCAGCACAGCAGGGGGAATCCTGAGTTATCTGCCTTCCCTAGAACTAAGAGCCTCTTCTCCCCTCCCCTCCTGGCCCACTTAAAAAGAAAATGGCAGCCAAAATTTTACAGATATTTCTAAAAGGCAACTACCATCACGTATGACTCTCATTCATTATTTTAAAAAACATTTTAACATAAAAAATGTATAAAAGGGGCAGATTTTCAGAATAAAAACCTTGGCAACCTAATACTGAAGAAAAAAAAAAACCACGTGCATACATTTGGCTTAGAACCTTGAATATCATATAAATTCATTTCACACTGTTCTACTCTACATTCGTGAAGAAGTAACGAGGGTAGAGTCTGGAAGCAAGTTGCCTACATAGGAATTTTACCTCCTTCTACCCTCAGACGGGACCTCCATCTCTTCATCACTAAAATGGAGATTAAAACACTATCTCCCTCATAGGGTTCTTGTAAAAAGTGAGTAAGTTACTGCATGTAATGCACTTAGCATCTAGCAAGCCCTCGATAAATGCTACCTGCCTCGATCATTAGCATCATCATTAGCATGATCTATGTTTGGCAGCCGAACTGAACTTGGAGCTTAAACGTTCAGGTTATGATGCAACATTCGTTGTGTATAATCACAGTTGTGCAAAAGCTAATGATATAAATTGAGGTATGCAGATCAAAATGGAAAAAACTCCATGCAATTTCACTTGCTGAAAAGTTAGAACATTTAAAGAAAACGGAAACCAAAGCTCCCAGACCCCCTCTAGTAGTTTATCATGCCTCTCCCACAAGGAACCAGAAAGGAGGTCTCCAGGTACCTTTAAAAAAACACTTTAAGAAGCATTTTGAAGATATCACATTAAATATTGCTCACGTTGATCGCTGCCTTTTTTTGGCACTCTTAAATTATGGACCTGGAGTGAGGGACTCACTCACTTCATCCCAGCCCTGGAGGTAAGTCTTCCTCTTTCCTAGCATTCTTTCCTGGGAGAGTCCTCTCCCACTGTTAGGTCACCTGGGGATCTTATTAAAATGCGGATTCTGCTCCAGAAAGTCTGAGACAGGGGACTGAGGTTCTGCATATCCAGTAAGTGCCCAGGTGATGGCCAAGATGCTGCTGAGGCTTGGGACACCGGCAAGGGGAAGTAAACACCTGAGTTTCATTTTCGTGTCTCTTTGATGTCCTGGTTGTTTGCAGACAACTTGGAAACTCTTTCATTATTCATGGGAACTGCTGTTGTTAAATCTGCAGCTAAATCCTTGGACCCAGAGGCAGGGAACATTTGTTGTTTTGTTTTGTTCTAAATCAAACAAATACAATAGAGCAAATACCCATTGACTCCCAGTGACTGCCCTTTGGGGGAGTTCATTTAACTCTCTATTTCCCTTGTTCCTCTGCCTGGTTGTGAAAGCAGGGGCAGGACTGTCACAGGGGAGGGAGCTGTGCATGGGTTAGCACTGCAAAACCAGGCAGGCTCTAAAAGGAACAAGTTGTGAGTAATAAAACACCACCAGTTCAGTATACCTGAATCAGCCATTTTTCACCCCCCCCTTCATTAAAACTTCAAGGGACAGGGTGCCTGGGTGGCTCAGCGGGTTACGTGTCTAACTCTTGACTTCAGCTCAGGTCATGATCTCGCGGTTTGTGAGTTCGACCCCGCATCGTGCTCTGTGCTGACAGTGTGAAGCCTGCTTGGGATTCTCTCTCCCTCTCCTTCTGCCCCTCTCCTGCTCTCTCAAAGAATAAATAAATAAACTAAAAAAGAAAACACAGAAAACAAACAAAAAACTCTACGGGACAAACAAGAACACAGAGCTCTGGACTTTAAAGACGAAGGTCAGATGAAGGTCCCATAATTTACTAGCTGTGCTACCTCAGGCAAGTGACTTAATCTCTCTGAACCTTGGTTTCTCTATCTGGAATGTGATGCCAATGGTATCTACCTTACAGGATTATTGCTCTGAGACAATTCATGCATACAAATGTAAGATACATGAAAAATGACTTTTCCCAAAGTCCAAAAAAAAAAAGCACCCAAGAAGTTGACCATCAATAAGAAGCTCCTGCAGATATACCCTTGTTTGTAATTTTTCTCTTCTATTGCCAAGTCCAAGTCTTTCTCAGAATGCATATGTGTGTTCCAAATAGTATCTTTTCTTTAGAAACCTTTCCTAATTATTGTATAGAGTAATGCAAAACTTATTAGGGAATTAGTCAATCATCTTCCATCCTTAGGTGGAAGAAACGGTTAATATTTTTATTAAAATATGTACCTGGGGGTATCCTTGAGAAAGCAATTGAGCATCCCTGTAGACACACACACACACACACACACACACACACACACACACACACACATTCTCTCTCTCCCTCTGTCTCCCCTGCTTGCCTCCCCCGCATCCCACAGCCTCCAGCCCAGAGCCCTGTGTCTTCCACATGGTGGATCCTAGCTTGTGTGGCTGGTAGTCTGCTCACCTCCCCACCATGTGGGGGTGTGCATTGCCAGACTGCTCTGCCAGCGTGACTAGAGGGAAGGGGCAGAGGTCTGAAGGAAACAGCTATCAGCCAGAACTCTAATTTTCACTGTGGTAGGGGTAGAACAGCAGACAGACTTGCTTATCTCTGAAAGAGAAACAGCCACTCAGGCAGAGGATCACAGGAATCCACACGTGACTGTGGCCTCTTAGACAACACTGTCAGAAAACCCTTCCCCCACTCTCCATGTGGGGCGAGGGGGCACTCTTCATCAAATCCTACTTGCGGGACATCTGTGTCACTGTGCATGTAAACAAGCCCCTTGGCTCCCATTCAAGCATTGTTGCAAATTTTCCTCTTCTGGACACTCCTGCTCCAGGCTGTGGGCCACTGCAAAGAACCCTTCTTCCTTTAGGGATTTCTCTGTCTAAACAGGATTTATGATGATCCCTTGGCAAGGATCTTTGAATCACTGCCTTTCACAGTATGGCAAAAGAGTATTTCAGGAGAATCTACCTCTAACAAGTAATACATCCCTGAAGATTTATCTGTCTTGATGAAATGGACACAGCCTGGTGCTCCCAGGATACTGTGTCTGGACAGTTGCTGCTGCGGCTGCAAAGCCAGTGTAACAGACATGGCATTGAATGGATTAGCGGTGTGACCTCGGGCAGTTGTTTAACCTCTCTGCATAAATGGTCTCATCTATAACATGGAGATGATGAGGTCATATTCCCGGGGCTATCATTAAGATTGGTTTAAAGAAGGTCACTAAGGAAGGTTATATTATTGTTGTGAGATAACTCACACATATGTACATAGGATACGTGAGTAATAGGTACATTTCCCAAAGTCCAAAAAACGCACCTAGGAAATTGGACATTAATGAGAAGTCCCATGAAGGTACCTTATGTGTAATCTCCCCTGGGTGCAATCAAGTGCCTAGTGTACCCCACACCTGGTTTATAGGTGGGGCTCAACACACAGTACCTATTATTTTGGGGGAAGGAGGTGGGTTAAGAAAGAAATGGCATTGACTGGGACTGCCTAGCGCTCTGCCTTTGGGAAGGGCTAGGAGTCTAGGGTCCCAGGAAGAATGAGATTAGTGCACCCGTGCCTCTGAGAGTCTGCCAACAAGCTGCCTCCCCCTGTGAAGTACAGTAATTGTGTTTCAGCAAAAGGAGCACAAATCCTGCCTCACCACTCCAGCACTTGTTAAGCTCAAATTTCGTTTGTACCAATTCTAGACAATTTTCTTTGATTTATCTCCTACAAACCCCTCTTCCAGTTCCTGCATCCTAGCTTGAGAGGCATGGCTGTCTTCGCTTGTTCTTTTCTCATTCACAGGGTGATGCCGACAGACCAAAAAAGAAAACCCTCCCTCTCTGAGGCTCGCTGAGCTGCTTCCTCACCTGGAGAAGCCATCAATAACCTCCATCAATGGCTCACAGCCTGAAAAAAAGGAGGAGAGGTGGAGAAAAAGATGGAGACAAGAACAGCTCTCGCTGATCGAGCCCATCCTGGGAGTGTGTGGTATTTCTAATGCCACAGACACTCGGAAAGAGTTCTGCTGCACCCCTTTTTTTTTCAAGGGGCAACTGAGATTCAAGAGCCTAAGCAACCCAGCAACAGGCACCCAGGGAGTTATCAGGGACATAAATGGAATCCATACCTGCCTAACTGCACATTCTGTATGCTTTTCACTGCACTGCATTATGTGCAAGTGCAAAAAAAATCCCGTAGGCTTTGGTTCCTAAGCAAACACTCCATGCAAAGGTCACTAAGAAGTAAACACACCAGCAGGTATAACTTCCGACTCTTACCATCCCAACATCTGAACACCTGAAAATCACTTAATCTCTCTAAATATCAGTTTTTCTTTTCGGAGGAGAAAATGGGTATAAGCATCTTTTAGTGGTGATTACACATGGATAAAATGAAACTCATTGCATGTTTGTATCCTCCTTCTTTGGCTTCAGGAAAAAAAAAGGTTTATTATTCAGGCACAAAAGTGAAAATTTAATGTAAAGAGAATACTTAATAATAGAAATGAGGAAACTGCCTGGTCTAATTATACAAGTGGTACTCTAATGGCAAAAACACAATGGTAATTGAGAAAAGAAAAAGGGAAAAATAAAATTAGCAACTGTTCCATCCCACACACATCGTCTCCTAACATGTTTCGTGTAGTCAAGACAAGGAAAAAGTGAATTATAAAGTACCTTCAAAGGAACTATACAGGCTTCACAATCAACACAATATGCTTAATGGAGGAAATCCCTTTAAATTAAATATTAAGCCATTACACAGCTACAGAACTCAGCCATATCAAGTTTCACAAATATTTGATGGGATATATAAAACAGCTTTAACATCATAGAGTTTGCTATTCTGTTCATCCTGAAGATTTTGCAGCATCTTACTTCTGCCTATCAAGGATAAAGCAGACTCTTCTCAGACACCTTCACTTCAATTTACGTTAGCCAGAAATGCATCTGTACGTTCTCTGTGTGCTTAACACCCGTGTTGGCTTCATTCACAGATATGGAAACACAAAGTTGTTTAGTTTGAATGTTTCTGAAGCAGAAGGTGGCAATTATGTTGATCCTCTGATTCTCAGGCTATAATCACTTGCTCTAGCAATCCCTTCCCCACCCCCAGGAGATGCATTATGACTGAAAGCAAATTATGGCATTCATACTTCTGGACATTTCTTTCCTATACATATTCTGACAATGTATAAAAGTCAAACAACTCTCCCTGACGCTGATAGTGTCAGAGAGCTAAGTCTGTGATGGTGTTTGTCTGCAAGACTACATAGTTTCTTGCTCTCACTCTGCTATCTTCATGTATAGAAAAACAGTTCGCAGATCTCTACTACTGAGTAAACATGCATGTATTTATCGAGCTCAAAACCTCTGTCCAATGCTTGAGACATGTGATGCATTAGTACTTCTGGTGGCAGCAGGCACATTTAATGTATCAGTAGCGATGGAATATCTTCGGTATTAGCCTCAGTGAAGACACTACTTTGTGTTATGCCTAACAAAGGCATAGAGAGTCCCCAAAGGAAACCACGGATTGCCCTATTAAAACACAGTTGAAAAAACTCTCCCATCATGCTGGGAGGAACTGATATGTATTTTTTTCCAGAAACTTTTTATGATGGTGTTATCAATCTCAAAATATAAATAATTCTAATAGATGTTTCAATCAATAAATCACCAAGCATTTATCAGGTACTGCTTTCTGCTGAACTTTGCACAGTCAAGGCAGGTAAGAAATAGAGGTTCCTGCGGTGGGGATCCTGGGATCAGTAACTCAGCCTGAGTTCAGCTCCTCAGAGCACAGGGGAGAAAACTTAGGCAATGAAACGAACTAACACTGTTGGGGGAATTTGTGGCAGAGGCTAACCTAGAACCCAGAGCTGCTGACTACCTGACTTCAAGCAATGTATTAACTGGCTGTTCTTTGTCCCCAAGCCTAACAATGATTTCAAAAGGAACATCAGCTTGTAAGTGAAAAGTGACATCAGCCCAGTTCCTGCACTTATTCCTACAGACTAGGAGTGCTCCAGTCATGTGAGGCTCCAGACACGGTCATCAACTTCATGAATTTTGACAAAGCCTTCCATGTGCAGGGACATTGTGAAATTTATTCAAGCAGCAACTATTTATTTTTAAGTGTATATATTTTGATAGAGCAAGAACAAGTGGGGAAAGGGCAGAGACACAGGGAGAGAGAGAGAATTCCAAACAGGCTCCATACTCTGAGATGAGCTGGACGAGGGGCTTGATCATGAGATCATAACCTGAGCTGAAATCAAGTGTCAGATGCTTAACAGACTGAGCCACACAGGTGCCCCCAGGCAGCAACTATTAATAAGCATGAACTGTAAATGTATATCAGGTGCTGGGGATACGGTGGCTTATACAATAAATCTCGCTGTCTGCATGAAGCTTATAATCTAATTAGTGATTACTAATAGATAACAAATAGGAAGGAACAGCTGCTATAGGATAGTTGGCCAGAAAACCTCTCCAACAGATTTATTTAAGGATAAGGAATCTTGAAAGACAAGAAAGAGTAAGCCATAGGAAAAAAAAAAATAGTATCACTTAAAGTATGTTATTTTTTTCCTACCATGGTTTTCTTTGAATTTTATCATAGAGGAAAACATTAATTTTCCCCCAAGATGTTTTCTGAGTATACACATTTGTGTATATATTTATGTTTTTACTTTGCTACTTGTAGTGAAATTCATCTCACCCTGTGTGTGTGTGCCCTTGTGTATGTATGTGTCTGTGTTTTCCAATCAGCACTCAGCTGTGAGTCTCCCAGATTCTGATTAGGTTTTGATGCTTAAACTTCTTAGCGTGGCCTGAAAATGGAAAGCCTTTCACAGCCTGGAGTCTCTCACCTTTCTTGATTCAACTGAGCCTTCTGCCCTGCAGAGTGCATGGTCCAGTCACACCAGATCAATTTCATTCCTTCCACATGCCAGGTATGTTTATGCTTCTGTCATTTGCGCAACACAAAATGGAATGACCTTCTTTCCCTTATCCTCGAGGCAGATTTTATTTCAGTCCTTAAAATCTATCTCTTATTTCCAGCTTTCTCTGCCTGACTCATCAAGTGAAATTAATTGATCAATCTCCTGGAAACCTCTCTTTGCTTTTATAAATCTGACTTCACATTTCATTATGATTATCCATACAATTCTTAGGTTTTATTTATCGATATTTTCCTGATTATGTACAATGCATACTCAGTGTCAAAATCTGGGGAAACAAAGTGTATAAATGAGAGCATAAGCATTTCCTTCCACTATTTTTCTCCTTTTTGCACAGTTGAGATCTTTCTTCTATTACATCTGACTTGGCCACTACTCAACATTCTTTGGGAATTCTGCTTCTAAGGATAGCAAAATGGCCTGTCAGGATGTACAACAAACTATATAACCATCCAACCCCCTACTACTGGGTTACTTGGTAGTTTTAAAAAGTCCTATTATAAGTAACAATGTGGCAAACTTAATTGTACATTAATCTTTGTCCACATACCCACTTATTCTCTTAGAACGGATGCTTAGAAGCAAAATTGCTGGGCCGAAAGAAGTGAAATTTTAAACCTCCATGTACATATTGCAGATTAATTCCAGAAAAGATAATTTAATTAACACAGCCTACCAACATTATATTGGAATGTCCATTATACTCTCCCTGTCCCATAATGGTAAAAATCCCTGCACCCACAGATTTTTTTTTAAAGGCATAAAGGCATTGTTGCTTGAATTTCTTTCTTTGAACAGTAACACAGTTGAACTCTTCATGGGTGATGGTGTTTTTCTCATCCATTTATAAGAGCTCTTTATTCAAATATTAAAATACTTCTTTAGGTCGTATTTGTTCTGAGTGTCTCCCAGATTTGCTCTTTAGCCATATTTTTGTTAATGATTTATTTTTGATGTACAAAAGTTGGCAGTTTAATTTGTCCATTCTTTTCTCTGTGATTTTTTTTTCCTTTAATGATTGTTTCTTCACTTGCCTGGCTCCCTGATGTCCCATGACCTCCATTAGGACAGGTGTCCTACTTTATTCATCTTCGTGTCTCCAGCATTTTATGGAATGGCAGTGCCCAGAAGAGAATCATCACTCACTAAATCCTTGCCACATTGTTTTGTATTGTATTTTCTTACTAGCCTCATCTCTCAAGTGATTTGCTTTTATACATTAAAATGTACATATTTATAATTTATATATATTGAATATATTTAATATTGGATAATACTGCCTATATCTTTCTATATTCAATATTTCAATATTTCTCTTAAATATTTAAATCGATCCATTAAACCACATATTCTGAGAATTGGTATAAAAATTTAATGGTATTCCAAGGATGAGCCATTCCCTGTAATGGTAATGATAGACTGACTCTCACACGAGGCAGGGAGGGAGTTATCTGCTGTTGACTGCAATGCAACAGAGCCTATCCAAATGCTGGGCTCCTTTGATTACCTTTCAGAGTAGGATGTTAATTGTCAGTACCAAAACTCAAAACACCCCAAAGGGAACCTGAATATACTTTTTTATTCTCCAAACCATAAAGAGATGATTACCACTCAAAAAGTGCAGTCTGAATATATTCTGAAACAAACCTTATTGATTTCAAATAGCTATATATTTTACTGATGTGTTCTGAAATGCACTGAAAACATAGATGTGGCCTGTAGTGAGACACAGAATGGATTCACGGAAGTGTCATACAGAGTATACCCCACAGCACACCAGAGAGGGAGGGGAGCATAAGAGAGAGAAGGTGCCGACGAGCACTCGGGTCCATGCACTGTGCCCTGTGTGTCCCCAGTGTCAGTGCTTCCCATTTCAGCCAGGGCTCACCTAAGAGTCTCTCACCTTCCCCACCCCTTGGAGTAAACCACAGAGCTACTGGTCTACCCTCATCCTTTTCAAGATAGTTCAGCTTCCGGAGCTATACCAGGTTAACAAGGAATCTCACCCTTTAACAGGTGGTGGCTATGTAGAGAGGAAGGGGCAAGGACTCATGCCCAAGGTTTCCCTACTGTCCACACGACAGGGTAGACTAGTAGTCCCCTCATCATGAGAGGAGGGCAAGCTGGTGAGAAAAACAAGGGCCAAGCAGTGTGTGAGCCCAGGTGAGGAGTGTGCAGACCGCACCACTGGCAAGTCACAGAAGCCAGAAGGGCTGCCTGGTATTCCACTTTCCATAATCCAGAACAAAGTCATGGCTGTACTCTCTCTTGCCTCAACGCAAATGTGAAATGCAAACTCCAGATGGAACTGAGTTCCAGGAGAAACTCAAACTCCCTCTTGGAGGAAAAAATTATTTGCTAATAAGCTTGTAGTATCATCTTATAGCCATTAATTTAGTTGTTCATTCATTCATTCATTCATTCATTCCAAGTTTAACACTCAGGTAAAGGCAGAATGCTTAGTGGATAATAGAATGGATTTTGGATTCAGGAAGGTCTGAGATTAAGTCCAGAGTCAGCCCACAGCAGCTTGGAAATTTTGCACAGGACACTTAACCTCCATGAGCCTCATGTTCCTTACCTGTACAACCGGATATGGAGATGGCACGTGAATCAAATGAGAAGGCACACAAGGGGCCCTACATGGTAGAGAAAGGCATAGAGCAAATGCTCCTTAAATAGAAGCTACTCTTATAATAGGAAAGAACGCCGTAAATGTGTACTGAACGTGTCTCCCAGGAGCACTGTTTCCAAATGACTTGATCCTTAAAAACAGCTCTGTGAGATCTTACTTTCTGTATTTTGACAGTGAAGACACTGAAGCACAAAAACTTTGAGTGTCTCGCTTGAATTACCTGGCAGCTACTTTTCAGATTTAGAGTTTAGGTCCAGGCTTTTCTCACTGCAAAGCCTGTGCTCTTTCCAAGACATCAGGCTGCCTGGTTCAGATCTCAGCAGTGAAATGAAAGAATGATGAGAGACAGTCTTGCTTTCCTCATTCACTGTCTAGTGGGAGAGGAGGAAGGATATGGGAACCCGTTGTAACCAATTATAATACCCCACATGGTAAGTGGCAGACAGAGCCTCAGTAGTCCAGGAGTGGCTAACTCCATGAGATAAGGCCAGGGAGCCACACTGGGCCTGACTCATCTGATAAGTTGAATCTTAAAAGCTGAGAAGATAAAATTAAAAAAAAAAAAAAAAAAAAAAAAAGATTTCCTGGCTGGCTTAGTTGGGAGGAGCATGCAACTCTTGATCTCAGAGTCATAAATTCAAGCCTCACGTTGGGTGTAGAGATTACTTAAAAAAAAAAAAAAAAAAAAAAAAAAGCTGAGGGGCACCTGAGTGGCTCAGTAGGTTAAGAGTTGGACTTTGGCTCAGGTCATAATCTCATGGTTCATGAGGTTGAGCTCCACATTGGGACCTGTGCTCACAGCTCAGAACCTGCTTTGGATCCTCTGTCTCCCTCTCTCTCTGCCCCACCCCCACTCATGCTCGCATGAGCTCTAAATAAATAAATATAAATTAATTAATTAATTAACTAAACATTAAAAAGAAAGCTGAGAAGAGTGTGTCCAAATGGCAAGAATGGAAAAGGCTGGCTGTGAGGTTAAAGATACCCTGGAAAAATGAGAAACTTGTATCATACTGTTCCCCACTCAAACCATACTGGAAACCAAATCATACCTGAGGCAGGCTTCTCATTATACAAATATTCTGACCAAACAATGTCAAAGGGCTGACAGAATCTGCATTGTCAACACACTGCAATGGTGGCTAACATCACAAAAAAGAGAAATCACCAACATTGTGTGCTTCCAGAAGGAAGTACACACCACCCCCTATGATGAGGTCTTAGCGATGGATAAATAAAATGAATACAAAAATTGAATCTGATTAAGACTCTCATCCAAGATCCAGAGTCAGAAAATTGAGAGGACAGAAGGAAACACCATTAATAATGGTTGTCAATTAGAGGCGATTGTAGCCCCTTGGGGACAGATAAGAGTGTCTGAAGACATTTTTGGTTGTCATGACTGGGGAGGGGATATCACTGGCATCTAGTGGGTAGAGACCAGGGATGTTGCTAACCATCCTACAATGCACAAAACAACTGCCACAACAAAGGATTATCCTTCTCAAAATGTCAACAGTGCTGAGTTAAGAACCCCTGTATTATAGGATAAATGATGCCATTTCTTCAATGACGGGGTGAGGGACACTTATAGACTAAAATAAACCTGAAAGGTCTATCTGAACATTAAAAAAAAAAAAAAAAAAAAGAAAGAAAGAAAGAAAGAAAGAAAGAAAGAAAGAGAAAATCAGGAGTGCCTGGGTGGCTCAGTCAGTTAAGCGGCCGACTTTGTTCAGGTCATGATCCCAGTGTTCGTGAGTTCGAGCCCCTCATTGGGCTCTGTGCTGACAGCTGGGAGCCTGGAGCCTGCTTCAGATTCTGTGGTGCCCCCCTCTCTCTGGTCCTCCCCTACTCACTCTCTGTCTCTGTCTCAAAAATAAGGAACCATTTTAAAAAATTTAAAAAACATGTCAGGCAAAACTAAATTATAGTGTTTGGGGCTGCACACACTGGCAGTGAGGAGGTGATTACTGTACAAGTCAGGAAAATGTCCATGATCATACAGAGGGACAACACTGGGAGGGTTTCTGGTGTATCTGGCAAGGTTCTACCTCCTCAAAGCATGGTGGTTCAAAAGTGTTCACCTTACAGTAACACATTTAGCTGCATAATTGTTTTTATGTGTTTTCTTTATTATCCCTAGCAAGAACATAGTTTAAGATAACATTAGCAACAAAATAAAAAGCTTCTCTTTCCTCACACTGGCTAGGAGTTAATTAGCTTATACCTACTGAATTGGACAACAACGAAAAAGGATTGCTGATTCTTGCAAGTGCATAATTTCTTTTTCTGTATTTTCCACAGGTGCTTAAAAATTTATTTCTAATCCTGCCCATCCCTGTTGCTTCTTGCTAGAGAGTCCCAGCCCAGAGTTGCACCAAGGTTAAAACAGCATTGCAGAGTCATTAAGCACAGGGGCCCCACAGTCAGATAACCTGGCTTGTCACCCCATGCCACCTGACTCAGTTTGCTCCAGCTCTCTTAGCTCGAGGCGCTTCTTCTGTGAAACGAGATAAGTAACTACGACTTCCTCGTCGGGTTTATTGGGAATATTAGCTGAAGACTGTAAAACTGGATTCTGAAATAGCTTGAATAACAGCTTACACAATCTGTTCATCAACTGCTGAGCATGGACCAAAACTAGCCCCAGAGGCTGGGGCACAGACAGGCCCAGCCTCCATCCTTGCCACTTTCAAAGGAAAAGCTCAGATCCTACTGCCGCACTCACTTGGTGCTGTTTTATCACTGAAACTCACCACTTTTAGGCACTACAATTACTTTCAATCTAAAACGATGGAGCTAAAGTCCACAAAACTAGAATGCACATCCACGGTTACATGCCTTGTAACATTCTTCGGGTAGGTGCTGATTACCAGAACCTCAGCAAAGCACTTTCCGTCCATTGCCTCATTTAATGCTGAAAATCGCCATGTGAAACTATCATTATGCTCTTTTTCAGATATGAAAAGTAAGGCTCCCAGATCATCTTTAGCTTTCCCAAAAGCTACACAGCTGGTAAATGTCAAAACCAAGATTCAGCAGAACTAGCTCTAACTTAGGAGCCTGTCATTTAGTTTAAAGCCCAGTGGGTCCTGTCATGCTATTTTGAGGCTGCTTTTAAGAGACCAAACCATTATCTCCCCTGGTAGGACCATCACCTGTTTTAAAGGCATCATTTGCCTGTGACATTGATTCTACAATCTCTTCAGGATTTCTGGATCTTTAAGTATGTGAGATTCTCTAAAAGGAATTATGGTCTGAGGGGAAGAAGAGTCTTGTCCTTTACAGAAACTGGGAAGGTGAATGACCCAAATAAACAGAGACACGCAGCTAGCTAGGAATGGAGACTGAAAACTGATACTTTAGATCAAGTGGTTCTGAAACTTTACAGACCATCTGAATCACCTGGATGGCTTCTTAAAAACCACCCAAGTGGCTCTGATTCAGAAAGTCACAGGGTGGGTCCCCCCAAACGCATTTCTGACAGAGCCCCCGGCGATGTCTGCTGCTACTGGGCCAGGGAGCACAGCTTGAAAGTGAAACCCAGACTCAATCTCTGTTGGCTCTGGGACATTAGGATGTCTATTCACGTTTGCTGAGTATTCATGAGCCTCTGCAAAGAAAGCGATTATGAAGTAAAGGATGGGACGGTGAGAGTGAAAGCTTTCTGACAATGAAAACAAGCTAATGCAATACTTGTCAAACTTAAGAGGGTTTCACAGTCACCTGGAGGCTTTTTATGAATGCAGCTTCTGGAGCCCACCCGCAGCTGCACAGGCCCGGGTGAAGGCCCCTGGGTGCTGCCTTTGAAACAAGGTCCCCAGGTAACATGGAAGCAGATGGTGTGCAGACCACCTCTTCCGAACCTTGCAAAACAAAGACGAGTCCCAGAGCATGAAAGGAAATGGGGCCCATGACCCCTGGCTCTGAAGGCCCGGGTTTTGTCTAGAGATCAGGCATCCCACAAAGCTGGATACTCTTGGATATTCCACAACAGACCGTGAGAGAAAGTGTACTTTTTTTTTTTTTCCTATGGAAACATCTAAGTCAAATATTCAACTTTAGGATCTTCAGAGTGAATTTTAAATGAGAAAAAACGAGATCATTTGAGATGAAAGAAAACCCTGGAATCTTTCGATTCAGAGCAGCCTGCAGAGTTAGGTGTGAATTGGAAATGTCCCAGAAGATACGTACTGGGTAATCAGAGCTATTGCATTTTGCACCTGACACAGTATTGCTTCCTCCAACGACAGCAGCATAGCCTGAGCAATTTCAATGTCTTAATCACTTTCCCTTTCTTTCAGAATCTGGGGAATTTAGTCTAATTCTGCATGTCTTCCCTCAGGAATTATGAAGTGTCAGCTACCATAGGGACTATGCAAGTAGCTTTGTATAAGAAATGTTTGCTGTAATTCAGAGGACTGTGTAATTGAGTTAACAAGTTGGGGGAAACACGTTTACATCCTGGACTGGAACTGAGGGCCCGGCCAGGGGAAGGTATCAGGCACCAAGGGCTGGAGTATTCGTGCCAGTCACTCACCACATGCTGCTGCAGTGAGCAAATTCTGAATTCCAGGCTCTTCACGCTTTGATTACAGTTGATAAAAATGATGGAAATTAACAACCCCGCTGTTGGCTAAATGTGAAGAGGGGAGGGTTATGTAAATCGATGGCATTAGGTGGATTGTTCACGATGCAATCTGTCCCACGTGATGTTCTCAGGGCTGATCCACAGTCGCCATGACTGAGAAAGTGAAATGTCAATGACCTTTGCCAATCCTATTTAATTGGGCCCTTCTGCCAGGTAAGGGCTATCTTGAGATTGTAGTTGAGTCTACTAGAAAGTGTGTGGTGCTATTCTTTCTTACAGCCAAGATATCTGAGTGTGAGGTCCCCTCACTTTGACACCGATTAACACGTTTTTTTTCCTGATGTTTAGTAGTAAATTAATCCCCATGGAAGAACATTTTGAAAATGGAGGGGTTTAAAATAAACTAAATAAAGTTGACTGGCTACATAAACAAATGACAGGATAATGAATGGATAATTTCATCACCTATGATAACTACCGTTAGTTACCACACCAGTTTATTATCTTCTAAATTATTTTAACTGTTTAAAAAATTTTAAAGTAAAGATTGTGATTTAAACACAATTTTTTTATCATGCACCTGACGATAAATACTATACCACAAGTATTTTTCCATATCATTAAGACTTTCTTCCTAAATCTGACGAATGAATTCTTAAATTTAGGTTGTATGAACAAACCGTTAATATTTAAAGATTTCCTCAAAGGGGGTAGTGATTTGGCATGTTTTTCTGTTTAACTCCAATAAATAAAAAAAACCCACGATGAGTCATTTTTAATAGCTTTATTGAGGTACAATTTACATACTGTAAGCAATCACCTGGAAGAACATTTTTTCATGATTCAATCTTTGTGTTTCAGAGTGTTTCCTAAGGCTAAGACAAGGGTCGGTATATGTTTAGTTCAAGAAAAACGTTGCCAAATGCCCTCTAGAATTGATTTATACTCCCATCAGCAAAGCATTAGAGTGCTCATCTCATTCCACCCTGGTCAGCAGGTATGTTAGTATTGTTATTTAAGGTTCTGTCACTTTTAATGAAACAATCAAGATGTCATCATAGAGTTCAAAAATGGAAACTGCATTTAAGAATTTTCATTTTCACTTTTGATGCACTTTGGCTGTGTCTGTCCTTTCATCCTGCTTAGTTAAGGTAACATATTATTCAAAGGGACTTCCCTGATTGAAATTCTTGGTAAAAATGAAGGCTGAAAGTGACAATAAAAGTAGGATGCCTGCAGCCCAAATAACAGCCTTACCACCAAAGCTTAGAAAGCTAGACTCCAACACTGGGTTCCCAGTCATGAGCTTTATTACTCCGGCTAAGGATTTAACATCTCTGGGCATCATGTTCCTCATCACTAAAAACATAGTTTGAAATAGAAGATGATCGAACAAAGGTTGCAGACACTTAACTAGACAACTAACATATCTCGAGATATTTTTTTTGTGACAGGAGGTTTCATATTTAAGAAAGTATGTTACCTTGATTTAATAGACACCTAGAAGCAAGTTCCTTACAGAAGTTAGAGTTTGCTTTCAAAGTACTGTCTGTCTGGACATACCAGGCAATTAAGTAACACTGTGTTTGAATTACACAAAAATGATTTCCAAATGCTCCTCTACCTTCTTGTTCCAATAGCCTTTTTAAAAACTTGTTCTTAAAACTATCAAAGAACGGCAAAATAACTAATTATGCATGGGTTACCCTCATGACTTGTTCCATTCTCCTGGGGTATGCTGTGATTTAAAAAAAAAAAAAATGAAGGATTTGTAACTGTTACTTTTCAGCACTTCATGTAACTTTTGATTCAAGTAACAAATAGCATTTCAGCTCCACGTATTCATTATGCCACTAAATTGCAAAGGAAAGAAGCCAATTCTAATGAATTGTAACCATAGTTTCTTTTGCGTATTACATATTAGAAGTGGGTAGCACTTTACATTATGGTACACAAAACAGCATATAATTAATTCTGAATAAAAGATAATGTATTCTTGCTAAATACGAGTTATTTTAAAATCTCTTAATGAAGAACTAAGCATATGCTGTGCTGCACAGTGCAAGTGGTTAGCATATGCCGTTAGAGCCAACATTTTGCATTTATTATTATATTTATTTTCAATAATAATATATTATTTTAAGTGAACACAAAAAAACTTAATCACTAACATTCCAAATGTGGAAAATATATGCAAATTATAGGAAACTTTTTGGCTTCCCATAAGTTGTCACTAAATAACTTTTTGATGACATGGTGCGATTGCAATTTGCAATAGAATGAGAAAAATGGAAAAGACTGTTACTTTTAAATCGCAGAACATATGCACAATGAATTTTAAAATTCAGATATGGAGAGAAACGTTTCTATTCTGAAAACTGACATGTTCTGAGTTTTCATGGAATAGCAAAGCTTAAAACCCAGTCTTTAAGTTCCACCTGATTTAGTATTGGGTTTATAATCCCTTTCTGACATTGTTTCCGCTTTTCAAAGAATGTATCCTGTCCCTGCCACACTCTTACGTTGCAGCTTTGAACTGAGCACGAGCCTTATTCCTCCCTCTGCTCTTTCACACTGCTATCACCATTATCATCCAAACCACCATCACCACAATCACCACCCGAACAACAATAAATCTTGGGCCAAACTCCTTTCAGTCTTATTCTCACCATCTGCCCCATGATGATGCTTAACATCCCTGTAAACCAGTCATATGACCATGGGCAAACCACCCCTCACTTTGAAGCTAACTTTAGAGCTCTCAGTCATGAAATGACTCTGCTAAGGTCTTTTTATATCTCCAAGAAATCTTCCATGCTTTTCCGTGGCTCTTCCTGAGTGCCGACAGAAAGACACAACAAAGCCAGGTTTCCTAAACTCACATATGCTTTCAATTCTTGCTTCATTTAAATGTGGAGGGGAAAAAACTGTGGACAGTAAAACTGAATTGCAATATCAAAAAAGCTTAGAATTAGAAACAAAATGTAAAGTTTAATTTTAAATTGAAGGTTTACAGGTGTCTGGATGGCTCAGTAGGTTGAGCGTCCGACTTCGGCTCAGGTCGTGACCTCACAGTAAGGGAGTTCAAGCCCCACGTCAGGTTCTGTGCTGACAGCTCGGAGCCTGGAGCCTGCTTTGGTTTCTCTGTCTCCCCATCTCTCTGCCCCTCCCCCCACTCATGCTCTGTCTCTCTCTCTCTCTCTCTCCCAAAAATAAATAAACATTAAAAAAAATAAGTAAGTAATTAAATAAATAAATGGAAGGTTTAGCTTCTCCAGAGGAATAAAAACTATTCATTAGAAACCGATTGAACGAAAGAGAATCATTCTTCATTCTTCTCCAAATACCCCCAGATTTGGAGTAATTTTCCATGTGCTTCTTTCTCAAGTGCTAATGTGTGGAAATGAAACATTGAAAAAGAAAAAAATGTAAAAGTAAACCAAAATAATTAATTAAACCATCCCTCCATGATTGCTGCTATTTCAGAATGATTCCCTTCACGGAGGAAGTTGAAATCACACTGGATAGATAATTTCGTGGCCTACTTCGCACCCCTTAACATTTTATCCTAAGCATATGTCCATTTAGCTCCACATTCTCTGTTAATACTTCCAGTGACAATTATAGCCCATCATAAAAATATACCACGTTTACTTAACCCGTCTCTTGTTAGCTACACTATTCTTCCCCATCCCTCCCTCCTTTCTCTCCTTCTCTTTCCTCTCTTTCTTTTTCTTTCTTTCTTTCCTTCTTCTTTCTTTTTTTCTTTCTTTCCTTCTTTCTTGTCTTTCTTTTTCTTTTTCTTCCTTTCTTGTCTTTTTGTCTTTTTCTCTTTCTTTCTTTCTTTCCTATGCTGAATCCTTTATGCATTTTTTTTAACATTTCAAGATACTTCTTTAGCATTAATTCCAAAAAATGTGAGATGAATATTGTAAAATCTCAGCAGAAATAATATCATTGTTTCAAAATAATGTTGGTGGTTTATTTTTTTACCTAAATACTCATCCTTAGCATTTTCTGTGAACTGCTTCATACTTCACCAAACCAGTCCCATTAGCAATGTCCTGAATTATCCCAGATCCATTCCCACAACACTGCTACAATGGAACAGAACGATTTATTTCTATACATTTCTTCTCCCTCCAGACTAGGTTCACTTCAGGAAGATCCTAGATGACTAGACACCCTAATCTCAGCTCTCTACTTAAGGTCAGGCATGTAGTAGGTGCTCAATAAAAATTCATTGAATTGACTAATACATCTTGAAAATTATTTACCAAACTCCATCCTTGCCCTAGAGCTATAAATGCATCCTTGCTCAAGTTACAAAGATCCTTCTCTATTTATTTTCCTTTATTCTTCCCTGGCACATTGCGCGCATGCGCGCACACACACACACACACACACACACACACACATTCAGAACAGGAAACGTCTTCCTCAATCCATTCTGTCCTCTACTGCTACTGCTGGGATACATTTGCAAAGGACAGAGCTGTTGTTTCTGATGTCATTTTAACTGTTTACTTTGCTATAATAAAGAGCAGAGTCAAAGAATGTCACCTCCTCAGAGAAGTATTCCTGGGAGAATTACCCATTTCACCTCACTTTAGCGAGAAAGACCCATTTCACCTCTTCTTCTATTACATGACTCTGTTTATTTCCTCGCTACAACTACCCCAATCTGAGGTTGTCCCATCATGGATGCTCCCTGCCCCTTCCAACAGAACTCTCCCAGATGTCAGGGTCTGTCCTGTTCACTCCTAAATCTCTATTCCACAGCATGATGAATGGGGTACTGGAGCCCCACAGAACTGCAAAGGTTCTTAGAGGTCACCAAGTTTAGCTCTATTATTAAAAAAATGTAAACAGATGCCCCAATAGGAATAGTTATTTGTCTAAGGTTTATGTAAAAATGATAGTATCTGGATGAGAATTTAGAATTTTCAACTCCAAGGCCAGGGTTCCTTCCACAGCTGCCCAATGATGGCCATCTCTCAGCCCAGAGTAGACAAGGAGGCCCTCATTCCCACTGAGCCTACAAAGAAAATAATGCTTTGAACCAAACTGAAAAGTACTCTCTTCCTTGTCTTTGGCACTATCCAAACCCTATCTGCGTATAATAGTGTCTTTATACAGCCAATGGCACATCAACCTTAGTAAAGATGGGGCCGCAATTACTATCTTCCTCCCACACAAAGGAGCTGAGGACTTGGCCATAGCCATGTGACCAAGCCCAGAACAGGTGCCAGGAGTCCACTGGCCAAGTACAAAGGTGCATCTCCTGAGTTTTCTTGTAACAGTTCAAATCACAGACTCCTTTGTCTCATCATGCACAGACCATGAACCTTGATTTTTCAGTGGACAGTTTCTCCACACCTTGAGGGAATTTTACTTAGAGGGAAAGACAGAAAGAAAAAGAATCCTGTGTTAATGTCAGTTATGTAGCAATGTGATGCATTTTTAACAGATCCATACAACTTCCAGTAATGACAACAGTAAACTGTTTCTCTTTTTTCAAGAGTTCTTGGGAGGCCAAAGGCCAAAGCCCATCTCAGATGCTGTAACTGTCCACTCTTTCTGAGATCCAAAGGCTCTTAGAAACCCACTCCCAGGCAGGTGAACACTGAGGGCACAAAGGGAAATGCCTTGTCTGAAGTTACTACAGAGGCAAGTAACAGGTGCCCAGAACTCAAGGCTCTCGGTAGCTCTGAGCCCAGTACTCTGAGAGTGGTACAGTTCTGGAACACTCAGCAGCTCTGGTTCACCTGTCTACATTACTCTTTCTAGTCCATATCACCTGGCTTCTGGTAGAAGGCCATGAAGCAGTGTGTCAAAGGAACATGGAGAGGAGGGCAAGGGACAGGCTGGGCTAAGACCTGACTCTACAAAATCCATGGAAATGTCACTATCAAAGAATCTTGACCACTGAACTGGACTCATACACTTGGGCCCCTACTTGAATTGGGCAACCCTAGAGATGCACCTGTATGTGTATATATGTAAATACACAGGCACCAAATAGTATATATATACTATATACATGTATACTATATACATGTATACTATATATATGTATATATATATATATATATATATATATATATATATACACTATATATATGTGTATATATATATATATATACTATATATATGTGTATATATATATATATATATATATACTATATATATGTGTATATATATATATATATACACATATATATAGTGTATATGGAGCTTTCTGTTTATGCTTGGGTAATTGTTAAAGGCTCTGGTCTCTTTACAAGCCACTTTGGGAGAAATTCTACTGGCATGGGTGTCAAGAAATGTTTTGTTTCACCTGAACACTAATGTATTATTGTTTTGTGGTAATTTTATAACTCTTGGTCTTTCTCCAGTTGCCTGTTACAAGGGAACAATGTTCTATGTCATAACTTATGGTATGCTCTTCAGTGAAGTCCTTTGTTCTATCTTTCAACCTTACTCTTACTTTCCCTTCATCCTGATTTCTTTAAAACTTTCCTTTGTTGAAATCTTAGTGCATTGCTGGTATTTATGAAGGCCACTTCAACACCTCTTGAGAATAGGAAATGCCATAAATAAATGGACAAGTAAATAGGCCATACTGTTTGAGCCGTTCACATGGCCAACTGCTGGGAATCCAGTCACCTTTCTCCTGGCAGCCTGCCCAGAACTTTAGTTAAACCCTAACAAACAGTAATTCCTTATTAAGTAAGAGTTGGTCCTAATATCCATCCAAGGAGCATATATTCAAAGAACAGTCTTCTAGCTAATTAATTTTGCTTTCAGTTATTCAACATTCAAGAGAGCTTTTTTATGTTTCTAGATGTGTGTATTACAGCATGTATCCAAACATACTGAAATAACCAATTTAATGATACCCTCCTCCTCCAGACTATTAGGACTTTGAAGGTAAGGACTACGATAGTTTTATTTCTGTGTGTCTAGTACCTATCACTGTGGCTATTACCTGGTAGATCTTTTGTTGTATAAACGGATGCTCGCTAAAGTAACTAGAGTTCACATGCATGTATGTTTGAACACATATATACATATATTTATGCATGCATGTACCTATGTTACCATCCACTACATAAGTGTCTCTCAAGCAATCTTAACAGACTCTGCGAGGCAGTGTATTATATCTGTGTGTATTATTATTAAATAATATACACATTCACAGAGCTCTTGCGGACAGAGCCCAGCTATGACTCCACGTCTGCATTACCGCTAGCTCTTTCCAGCCTGCCATATTTTCTCAGTGCAACATCATACTGAGTCTCAAGACAGAATCACAAGTAATTGGTTGCATACAAAGATACCTCCAAACATGGAGACCGGAGGAAGTATAGTAGTTCAGTAGGGCCAACCACACCCTGATGCTGTTAAGAGAAATAGTGTAGTTTATAGTATTCACACTCATTATACTTTCTGATAACCCTACTACACCATCTAAAATAATGTCTGGCTGAGAAAAAACTGTGCTCACTGTGTGTGATGGTTGGCTTTATGTGTAAAGTGGGCTAGGCAATAGTCTCTAGTTACACCAACACTTAGGGAGGTGTTATTGTGAAGGTGTTTTGTATTTTGTCATTAAGGTCTCTAACCAGTTTACTTTTGGTAAAGAAGATTATTCTCGATAATCTGGGTGGGCCTGGCTCGATCAGTTGAAAGCCCTTCAGAGCAGAGCTGAAGCTACTCCGATGATGAAGAGAGAAGTCTACCTGTGGACTGCGGCTTCAGCTCACATCCTTGGGCTCCAGTCTGGCCTTGCTGCTCACCTGTCCTGTGGATTTCAGACTTGGCTTTGCCAACCCTTGCAGTCGCTTGAGCCAATCCCTTTCAATAAATTTCCTAATATGGGTGTATCCGACTGACTCCAGTACCCTCAGTGTACCCTGACTGATACACTATGTATACATCAGTATTTACAGATGGGAAACTTCAGGCAACTTCATACTCAAGGGAACGAAAGAGGCCCTACAATCTCCTGATAGCAGCCAGGAAGGCTTTCTTTTCTTTTTTTTTTTTTTTTAAACGTTTATTTATTTATTTTTTTTGAGACAGAGAGAGACACAGCATGAACGGGGGAGGGGCAGAGAGAGAGGGAGACACAGAATCGGAAGCAAGCTCCAGGCTCTGAGCTGTCAGCCCAGAGCCCGACATGGGGCTCGAACTCGCGGACCGCGAGATCGTGACCTGAGCCGAAGTCGGACGCTTAACCGACTGAGCCACCCAGGCGCCCCGCCAGGAAGGCTTTCTATCTCCCCTGAATGACAGTCTTCTTACTTATGTGCAAAGGTCAGATTTCAACTGGTTCAATAACAAGAATGCTCGGCTTTCCAGTTTGCACATTTTTTACAAGTTCTTGGAAAAAGTAATTCACAGGAGTTTATTATGAGGCCATTGTTGCAGAAGATCATAAGGATGATATTTCTGTAAAGCCTTTTTTTGTTGTTGTTGTTAATGCCTTTATCTGATTGCTTCACACAAAATAAGTGTTTCACTTGTGGAGGAAAATATGTGTAAGTTTTCAAATTATGATTTTTGTGCTAGAGAAGTGATAATAGGCAAAATAATTAATTGGTGTAAACGGTAAGGGTTTGGACTCCACGGGGACCCAAGTTCCTAAGTGGATGACTCTAGATGGATTAGCTTCTATGAGCCTCAGTTTCCCCAACTGTGAAATAAAGATATAATCTGTCACACACGTTTCTATGAACAGTGCCTGCTATGGCCCTTCAGAAATGAATCTTTCAGATTGATCTTCGTTCTTCAGCCTAGGGCTTCTGAACAGCAGCATTACTGGGCCAGATAAGTATTTGTTGGGGGGAGAGGGTGCTGTTCCGTGCAATGTAGAACATTTAGCATCATCCCTGGCCTCTACCCACTAGATACCAGTAGCATACCCCTACCCAGTGGTGACAACCAAAGATGTCTCAGATCTTGCCAAATGTCCCCTGGTGGAAAAATCATCCCAGGTTCATAACCACTGCTTTAGGGATGCAGTTATTACTATTATTTTTTGCTTTGGCTTCTAAACTTTTTCCAAAAAAAAAAAAAAGTATAACATTCATATTGAAGAGCATAGCTCGATGAATTTTTACTAAGGGAACATGCCCATGTTATCAGCCTTATAACAAAGAACAGAATACTGCGAACTCCTGTTCCCTCCATAGGAAGCCCCTGACATTCTCTTCTTTTATAACTACCAAGGACTTTCAGTCAGAGAAATTGAGGCATAAACTTTATTTGTTTTCTTTTTTTATGTTCATTTATTTACTTTGAGAAAGAGAGAGAGATTGAGTGCAAGCAGGGGAGGGAGAGAGATAGAATCTCAAGCAGGCTCCGTGCTCAGCATGGATCTCCATGCAGGGCTTCATCCCATAAACCCTAAGATCATGACCTGAGTGGAAATCAAGAGTCGGACACTCAACCAACTGAGCCACCCAGGTGCCCCTGAGGCATAGATTTTAAATCATGAGAGGTGATTCAGAATAGGAGTCTGTAAACTGGTTTTCTATGAGATTTGCCAAGGTAACAAAGCTCCGCTGGAATGATGATCTACCCAGAAATCATCACAAGGTAGCAGGTGAGCCACCCAAACCCAGAGGTGGATTGTCTGGAAAATGGGGATTTATATAAGAATGGCAAGTCTTACAGTTTTTTCCTTCCAACCTGAAAATTCAGCTTGTCTGACTCAATGGAGAAAAGAAATTATCAAAAGAGATCAAATGTAGAAGGAAGGGCCATGCAACTGAGCAGAACAACAACTGGAAGACCCAACCTGGCCAATGTGGTGTCTTCAGAGAATCTGAGAAATGGGATGTGTCCCCAGGTGTTAGGATATCCTTTTCCCTGTTATGCCTAAGTTCCCTGGGCCGTAGGGAATGGCAGGCCAACACATTAAAGTTGACATGTCTTCAGATGCTTCTGTAAAACAACCTTGGCAGACCAGTTGCATGAGATACTCAAGTTCTACTCAGATAGTAAGAAAATATCAAGCCAGCAGGCCAGAATGGCACTCCTTCTCTGGATATATAACAGTCGTGCTATTGGGCATTTACCAAATTGTCCTCATTCATCTGTGAGCTGCTGGACAATTGGAGCTCGGTCTTTTCATTTTCATATCCCCAATAGCATCTCCTATCGGGACAGGAATATGGTAGATGCTTAGCTAATGTATATTAGCTGAGAAAATAAATTATGTACTAGAAAGTGCATTTCACTGGGAGTTAAAAGTGCTGATGCCCTATTCTTGACTGTACTATCATTATGGCATGAGACTTCAGGGATAATCCGTAAATTTCTCTAAATATCAGCACCTAAATCTGTTTAAAAATATAAAATGTAATATAAAATGTAAGTGAACAAAATGGCCTTGAAGGTCACTTTCAGAACTTTGATTCTAAAGGATATATTGAGCAGAGAACCTGACCTTACAGAAATGGTTTATAACCATCTGTTTTCTCATTAATTCATTTATACTTTAAATAACTTACTCTTTCATTCATCCATCCATGGGCACCATGAATTGTGAGATGATATGCTGGTCTGGGCTGCATGAAATTCACAGCCACTGAGAAACAGCACATAGACAGCTGTACCTTTATAACTTCTATATTGGGAGGTGACATGAATCCCTTCTACCAAAGCATAAACAGCACAAATGCAGACATTAACTGCGGATAACACGCTAAAGGTCTAGGGAAGCCAAATACCATTTCAGCTATCCATTCATCAAACCATCCATCCAATAACAGTTCTGAGTATCTATGTGTTCAAGAGGTTTTGTTTTCTATCCCAATCCCACTGTCAACCACAAGAATGAACACATGGCCCAAGCGGGGTCCTTAAGAGTATTCATAGGACCTGAAAAATAGCCTCAGAAATGGGCATGTGGCTCAAGGCAGGGCATTCTCAGTTCTTTGGAATTTCCTGCTTGTGCACACTTAAAGTATAAATATATGTTTTGAGACTTCTAGTGGTCACTGTGTCATTGTTTATGTTACATAGGAAACCCTCCCAGGGCAAGAGAATCTGAGACTAACACTCAAAGAAAATCAGAGACAAGTAGATGAAGAGGTCACCACGTGATGGAGACGGAGAAGAACACATTTTCCAACATTGTTAAGCTCTGGATCCAGTCCAGCCAGAAGCTAGAGCTTCCATGGACGTTCCAATGATACAGTCCCAAACTTCTCCTTTTCTCTTCAACTATACTTCGCAGATTTTTGTAACCTATAGCCACTACAACCTGCTAGATGCCCAAAATTGAAGGAGCCATAAGTGTCAGAGCTGAAGAAGGTCAGGGGGCTCTGATCAAAGGAAGGAAGCAAGGATAAAAGAGAAGAAGGATGAATCGTAAATGTCAGGAGAGACATGTCTGAGACAGACAAGTACCTTAAAGAAAAATTAAGAGATTGAATTGAGGGAATTTAATGTGAGAAGGCAACCAAGTATCTCCCACCAGAATGGTATTTATTGGACTGCCCAAGATGGGTAGACAAATTGCTATGTTTAATGCCCCCTAAGAGAACATTTCCACCTCCTTCCACTTACAGCTAGCACATCTTATCAAGGGATTTAACTTAAGTATCTCTTCCTGAGACAGATGTTTAGCCACTTTTTTTTTTCTTGTCACAGGTGAAAATCCCATCACTTTGTCCTTCCAAGCAATCCCTCAGATAGGTGTGGGAATATTCTTCCAGGCATCATCTCAAAACTTCTATCCATTAACGAAAGGAATTATGTTCTAATAATGGTATCTCTTCCAGTCATCTACTTATACAAACTTGTTCTACACATTCACTGACTTCTCAGAACCCCAAGAGATGCATACTACCCTCCTCATATATCCTTGCTTAAATTACCTTCTCTGGAATAAAGGCAATGAATGCCCATGAGGAGACATGGGCATGAACAAGAAGAGGCCATGAAAAAGAGGCCCAGATCCTGCTCTTGGCAGATCCCTGAACTCATCTGTGCTGCTGGTCAGGTTTCTTTTCCTGTGTGGGACTCCCCTTCAATTTTAGGGGATGCAGCTCTCGGACCATTGTTGGGATTTCCTGTCATCACTCTGAGAGGTGTCAGCCATGATGCTAATACTTTGGCCTCCTTTTCTCCCCTCCTCCATCTCTTGCTTCCTTCCTTCCTTGTCATTTGTATTCCTTTTTTTAAATTTTTTTCATTCTTCCTTCCTTATTCCCTTTGTAGTCATCACTTAGTCGGCCGCCAATAATGATAAATATCCTCATAATCATCCTCCTCATTCATACCCAGTAGCACTCAGCAGGGACGGGCAAAGACAGCAACTATCATTCACCTCCTAACATATCACGTTGCCATGTTTTGCTAATTACACTTATCACTACTGAAAAATATGTTGTTCATTCGCTTAAATTTTACTGTCTGACCCCATAAGAGTAGAAACTGTCTAACGTGTCCACCTTTCTATCTCTAGCCTAATTAATTTATTGGTGTCTCATGAATATTTGCTAAATGGATGGATGGATAGCAGATTTATTGTCATCTATTTTGCCTCAGGGACACCTGTACTCACAGGTGTCCCACATCTTAAGGTCAGGTTGCAAGGTCTGAAGCTTGTGTCAATGTTAGCTCATCATATCTTTGAAAGCCATTATTATCCCTGGTTCTAAGTAAGAATGACCCTATCTTGATCATTCTCTTTCTATGGATTCCTCTGTTACAAGACCCAGCTTTGGGTTGAAGATTCAGCAAACCTGCAATAAAGCTAAAAGTGAAAGAAGGTGGCTCTTGCAGCTGTGATTTAAAAGGTGGTGAGGCTTTAAAAGGTGCAGCCATGAGCCCACCTGTATGTACCTGCCCTAGTTTCTGCCCGCCTAGGACTTACACATGCACAGTCACACAAGTATGTACCCACATGGCCCGAGCACCACACCCCATCTCCCTAGTGGTCATATTTCATGCCTCCCGATGAAACTCTCTAACCTTCACGTGAATCTGATTTCCTGGATAAATTTGGCATTGGAAGCAGCTTGGTTCATTGAGTCATTACATCTTCTTGGTTAGCTTTGGACCTTACCTTCTGCAACCTGCTAGAGACTCATTCAGGATGTAAATATATATTTTAAATGATTGTGTATCAAATGTTTATACACACAACCATAAATGACACAATTTAGGAGAAAGTGTTCTAAATTCACCTTTGCCAGGTATTAACAGAATTACTATGTTAATATTATTATTTCAAAATGGTTGTCGTCATCATCATCATCATCATCACTATTGGGCGCTTACAGTACTGTAGAAAGAGCCCTGGAAAGGGAGACAAAAGATGGGAAATCTAAATTCAAGTTCTGCATCTTACTAGCTGTATAATAATAAGCATGTATATAATCTGAGCTGTAAGTTACCTTGTCTGAAAAATAGGGGTGAAAGTACAGGGTTATCTTGAGACTGAAATTAGGTAACACAACAACGTGCCTAAGAGTACTTCCCAACAGTTGTTTAAAAATTATTTGTTGCATAAATTGTCCTTTGAAATACTAAGGCTTCCACCATCTATACAGTATCTACTAGGTGCATGCAGCTTCTGAGCACTAGACACGTGCCTAGTCCCCACTGAGATGTGTTACATGTGTATAATACACACCAGATTTCCAAGACTTAGTATGAAAAAAGAAGGAGAAATAGCACATTAATAATTTTATATTGATTGCATGCCATAATATTTTGGATATATTAGCTGCATCATTAAAATTGTCACTTTTTGTGGCGCCTCGGTGGCTCAATCAGTTAAGTGACTTCAGCTCAGGTCATGATCTCATGGTGCATGGGTCTGAGCCCCGTGTCAGGCTCTGTGCTGACAGTTTAGAGCCTGGAGCCTGCTTCAGATTCTGTGTCTCCCTCTCTCTCTCTGTCCCTCCCCTGCTCGTTCTCTCTCTCCATGTCTCTCAAAAATAAATAAACCTTTAAAAAACAAAAAATAAAAATAAAATTGTCACTTTTTTACCTTTTTAAAAACCGGACTACTAGAAAATTTAAAATTGCATTATTTGGCTCACCTTTGTGGCTTGTGTTACATATCTCAAGGACAACACTGGCTTGGAGAGCTATGCTCCTAGAATTTCAATTATAAACATAGAAAAGCTCAAAAACAAAGGATTCGGTGGAGAAAATTGAGTTCTTAACATACTTCACAGTTATGCAAATATTCATCCAGGGAAAGAGACCACTATTTATGTCAATTTCTTTAAAAGGAAAGCATGAACCCTTCATAAGCAATGGAAAACTAGTCCGCATCAAATCCAAGAGAAGGTTTGGTGTGGAAGAGAGAAATGATAGCTTAGTAAACTTGAGTAGAAGGAACAGAAAGGAACAAATGGGTTTGGAGCCACTGAACTTGGACACAGAGTCCACGTTGTCACTACTAGCTGCTATGTAACCAGAGTAAGGTGTGCAAGCTCACAGCACCCACTTCCTCTCTGCAGAGCAGAAGTAACAATACACATCTCACCACAGGGCTGTCGCTGACATTTATGAAGTGTTCACTTGGCTCTGTATATGTTCTTGTCATGCCAAAAGTACAGATGAGGAAACTGAAGAAAAAAAAAAAAAAAAGAATAACTTGTGTATTCCTGGCCACACCACTAAAAACTGGTGGCAGCAGAATCTGAAGGCAGTGAAGTCTGAACCCCTTCAGCCCTTGAGCTTTTAATCACTCAGGTCAGGTTTCAACGCTGTCATGAGACCTGAGTGAGACAGTGAATTTAAAGCACATGCCAAAGCCATCAAGGAAGCATCCGTGTTTCTTGCTGTTTCAACCCGCAAGAGAACATTGATAGGATATAGTATGCAAGTCATTCTATGTCCCATCAGCTCAAAAGAAACCCCCGAACAGATGACCAGCAACCTAAATGAACTTTGGAAACTCTGATATATTAGTGTCCTGGAGGCTGTAAGAATTGTTGAATGTTCTGAGGAAATATATTCTAAAATTCACGTATGAAATATGAAGCCAAAGGGATTTTGACCTCAGAGATAACCAATAGGCTTAAAATCAGTTCCTACATGCTCAGTATAAGGAATCACTTACACATATTTTCCCAGTTCTTCCTCACACTATGTTGGATTTCCAGATCTACCTAGGTGGACTTAGCATCCAGTCACTGTATCTTTTATTTAAGGTAAAGCATAAATTTCATAGATATTGAACTATTTATATAAAGCATTTTTGGTTTTGTGTGTTTGTTTGTTTTGTTTCGTTTTTGTAAGGATCCCAGCAAGTCAGTGGGAATGAGGCAGAGGCAGAGCCAGAGCCAAATTATACTTAATGACTGGGGGATATTCCTAGCTGGCAACGGTCCCCAGGAGTTTCCTAAGGGGTGTCCCTGGGTCCAGCATGCCCGACGACCTCTATCTACACATCCTCAGGACACAAGGTCACCTCACATAGTAACAGTCACATCTCAGTAACTACCCACCCTGGTTCTTCTGCAATAGACTTGATTATTTCTGACAAACTTATTTCTTGTCCAATTTGGTATGAAAATTAAAGTTGCATTAGCACAATGTATGTCATGTGAGTGGCAACCTCAATGCTCTACTATAGCAAACCCAACGGAGCCTTGAAAAGAGGTTCAACAATACAGGTAAAGTTACTGTTTCCAAAATAGCTGTTTTGCATCCAAATCAGTCTTGCCTGGGAAGGCACGCTTGTGGCCTGTGGCCGAGCTGATACAATCAATGTAACTTTCTCCGAAGGAAACCATCTTCAGAGAAAATGTTAATCAAATCGTTTCCCATGCAAATGTAAAAATAGGGGAAACAATACTAGAGATAATATCAATATTTTCAACATTAAGCGAAGACAGGCAATCCTTGAAGAGTGATGCTATTTCCATGAATTTAATCAATTCACATTCTTAGCCACAAAGCTTTTCTTATTTGCTTTTGTTTTTACAACCATTAATTTAAATGAGTCCGGAGATAGGATTTGTAGGTTCTTTGCCAGAACCTGAGAACTAAGTCCTGAGTTCCCAAGGGCCTATCATCAATTTGGTTTTCATTGTCCAAATAAATATCTGAACCCCAGGAGCTGGATTAAGAAGAGAATAATAATACATGTATTCTCTGGGTCAAGCAGGGTAGCCAGAGATGTTCTTTTTTGCTTTTGTTTTTATTTTGTTTTGTTCGGTTTTTGGACTTTTAAAGCAGAGCTCAGCTGTTCTTCCAGATCCCTCCTGTGGGGAGGCAATTTTCCATTCTTTTTTTTTTATTATTATTATTAAAAATTTTTAAATGTTTATTTACTTTTGAGAGAGAGAGAGATCAGGTGAGGGGCAGAGAGAGAGGGAGACACAGAATCCGAATCAGGGTCCAGGCTTCGAGCTGTCAGCACAGAGCCCGGTGGGGCTTGAACCCACGAACCACGAGATCATGACCTGAACCCAAGTCGGACGCTTAACTCACTGAGCCACCCAGGCACCCCAGCAATTTTCCATTCTAACCCTCTTCTACAAAAGAGAGAACTTGAGTCTAGACAAGGGAAGCAAGTTCCCATCTCTTGTCTCACAGTGAGTTGGTTAACAAAGAAAGAATGGGTAAAGATGAATCAAAGAGGCATAGAAATGAAAATGTTTCAAGAATATTAGAGCAGACATAGAAATACCAAGCACGGAGACCATGTGGCCTTTGTCTCTCTGGGCAAGACTTAGTCATGTTGGTGTTTGCAATTTCATTTGTTCTTAAGTCCCGGTTTAGAGTGACAAATTTGATGTCTCTTAAAATCCAGTATAGATGATTCTTTCAACTCTCAGAAATCTGGGTCCTTATTAATATGCCTCAGTGAAGACACAATGTGACTCTCTTCTCTCAGCTTTTGTATACATTGTACCAGGTCATGGCACCACACAGCAGAAGGTGGAGAGTGTCCACTGATGGATAACGACTAGGCTTATATGCTTTCTCTCAACACCCTCTATAAACACCACTGTAAACTCTGGCTGCAAAATAATTGTTCCAAAGTGACACTGTTGGGGCATCTTCATCTATGCCAGGGCTGGAGAGGCGCCAAAATTTCAAAAAAACAAAACAAAACAAAACAAAACAAAAAAACCATGGAACTTGGAAACACAATTTCTTTTCTCTGTAACACATCTTTTTAAGCATTTAAGTCATATGAGCACATTACAGAAAGCATAATATTCTGTGTCATCTTCAAAGCATCCTGGGTTGGGAGAAAGCCAAGAACCCATCAATCTTAGAAGCATTAGAAGTGTCCTAGGGAAAGCTTTCTGGATCTTCCAGGTTCTGAGTTCAAATCCTTTGCCACAATCTATCTGTGTGATCTTGCGGCTCCTGTTTATGAGGTTGGAAAGATGCAGTGACATAATCCTTGGAAGGCCAAGTCCAAGGCACTCAAGATGCACTTCGCCAAATATCCATCCCAATTTCTCATCGACGGTCAGCAGCAAGTCTCATGAACCTACCCCTGGAAGCCTCTTACCTCTGTGTCCCTACAGCAGAGCAGTGGAGAACATGGGATCTGTGTTCAAATCCCTGTTTGTCCACTTATTAACTGTTGAAACCTGGGGAAAGTTGTTTGACTACTCTGAGTCTTAGTTTCTGTGTTTTATAAATGGGGATCATTATAGCTTCTGCATCACTGAGGTTGTAGTGAGGATGGGTGGAGATAATTTATGGGAAGTGCTGAGCACAGTGTGTGCATATAGTAAATGCTCAGTACACATCAGCTATTGTGATAATGCTGCCACCCTAGGCCCTGCTTCATCATCTCTGCTGTAATCCCCTACCTGCTGGCTTCCCTGTTTAGAGCTTCTGTTCTTTCTAGCAGTAATTCTCAATGCTGTTCCAGAAATCATTTAATAAAGCATTGAACGCATCACTCCCTTATTCCCAACCCTTCAAAGGCTCCCTAGGGCCTAGGGAACGAAGTCCAAAGCTCTGAATTTGGCATTCAATGTACTCCACAGAGTCCCAAACTTCTTACCCTGCAGGCATACTCTGTCCACTATCACCTGCTGGCTACTCTGGGCAAATCCAGCCTGTGCTACACATCCTGGTGTTTCTGTTTGCATGGCTTTCTCTAGAATGCTGAGATGTGACAGCTGGATAGCACCGAGCCAAAGGATTTGTGGGAGATTTGAGGGCCACATCATTTTAGAGCTGGAAAGGACCCAAAAGGCCACTTTACAGATGAGTAAACTGAGGTTAATTGGCTTGCCCAAAGCCACACAGCTATTTATCAGCAGTGTCAGAGTGGCACTAGGCTGGTCTGCCTACAGGGAGGGAATCACCAGGCAGCCTATTAGGGAAAAATTGTAAGCAATTGGCAGCAAACTTGCTGACAGGTGATCTTTCTCCACTTCAGAGAAATGGGATATTAAGCAGCCAATAAGAAAGGAACACAGGCACGCCTCTCTAAGCGCAAACCGGGTGCCTCTCTGGCTGGTAATGCAGGGCACGATGGCAATGGGGTTGATGGGGAGAGGGCCGCTGAAATAATTCCCTAGGACCCATCCCTTACTTCAAAGACACATCCTCTCAGGCTGCATTAGTCTCCTGACTAATAATGCTCCCAAATGCACTGCCGAGATTTGCTGAAGTTGAAGATTCTTTGTGATGTTTGCAGTAGGAGCGGTGATGAATAAAACACAAGAATCACCAAGGCATTATTCCGAAGGCAAGCGTGCCCAGCTCTAACTGCTACATTGCAATTTCTACTCTAAGATAATAATACTAATAGTGACACTTCATTTATATAGTGCTTCTTAGGTTCTCAAGAATAATATAAAAATGAAAACGATATCTTCTACCACAGCTGTGTCTATACATGAAGCAGATAGTGGAGGAAGCCAGTTCAAGAGCAACTTCCTCACAACTCTTGGGATATTTTAGGGCAAAGTGTTATGAATTGGAACTGTTTGCATCAACAACCTGTTTTTTCAGCTTGGGTTTGGATTTTAAATACAGTTCTGCTGCTACCGTAAATGATTTTATAAAATCTTTAAATATGTTGTTAAGTAGACAAAACCTTTAAATATACATGTTTTAATAAACAGATAATATGATGTTGGTACCTACTGACATAGCTGCCCACCCAGCTTCACCTGGTTGGTTAGTCATCTGTGGTTTGTGGTCTGGATTTGTGTGCATGGTGAGCAGTCAGGGAGTATTACATAGAAATTGGCATGCATGGCTCCAGGAGTCTTGAGCAGCTTGGTGATAACTGAGTCGGGTGTGGGCAAGGAGCTTTACCAGCCATGAAATCAAAGCCGTTCTGTGTTCAACTACCTGGTCCATTAGACACGCTACAGAATGTTAGAAGCTCAGAAATTCTGAGCTTGCCCTGAAGGCTTCACTCTCTGGAAGGGCGATGATGATTTCTTTCAAAGGTGGGTCAGGAAAGTTGTCCTGGGATGGTATGAGGCCAGCTTCAGAGGCAGCAGTTACCTGTGTGTCTTTGCTGCCCCAACTCACCCAGCTGTAAGCAGGCACAACATCACCTAATCATCCTATCCTTGGGCTAACACAGAGGTCATGCTGTCAGGGACCTGGGGCAGTCAGATCCGCAGACCAGACACAGTCATGGATCAGGTGGGTGTGGGCACCACAGCTATCCTTGCTGGACATGGGTAGTTACAGTTTATTCTACCATCCCAGTGGCCCCAGACATCAGATAATGGTACAACCACTGCCACAAAAGCCACAGTGAGTTCTTCATGGCCAGTGGTCTTACCTGTATGTGTGTGTGTGTGTGTGTGTGTGTGTCTGCATGTATGTAAGCTACTGAATCTAAATTTAAAACACACAGGGAGGCTGGAGCTGAGTCTGTGTTCTAGCTTCCAAGAGGGCTAAGGAAGCAACTCTTTGGCCCTTCAGGCCTCTGGAGTGCAAGTAGTGTTCTTTCTATAGAGAATCTTCTTGTGAGCTATTCTCCAAACACAGGACGGGGGTTCCAATACTTTGCAGCCAAACAAACAAGCAAGCAAACAAGATGACAAATGTGTGCTACAAGGAATGACTAACATGTAGAATATTGTAATTCCAGGCTGAAGAACCACTGAAAAGGAACTGTCTTGTTTAATAAGATTCTGCCCCTGCTCCTATTCTGGGTATTTTTATTGCTGTTATTGTTTTGTTTACTTTGGTTTGGTTTGTTTTTTGTTTTTTGTTTTTACCAAGAAAGCTTGGTGACAGAGTAAAGCCAACTCATAGCATGAAGCTATGAAGGATGACAGATATTCTGGATAACAGACTAAGGCTTTAAACTTAAACACGTTTTGGGAGACTGGATCCATGGACTGAACCTAACAATATGAAATCTAACCAAGATAATAGTAACAGCTACCCCATTCTGTACACTGTTTTAAGCGTATTTATATATTAATATTGTTTAATATCAGAGCCACCCTGTAAGGGAAATATTACTAAGACAGCACATGGATGGGTAAACTGAGAAATGGTAAATTGAGTTGCAGTCGGACAGCCTGATTCCAGAGCCTGTGCTAACAACTGAAGGTGCCTGTCATGTCTTTCGTGCACAGGGACAGGTGGGGAAATGTGACTTAACAGCAGCACGTAAGGAAAAACAAATAAACAAATAAACTGTGGAGCATAAGTCCTCTGGGTGATGTGACTGGCAATAAAAGCTAATGTAATGTAGCCTCGGGCTGCAATAAAAGAAGTGTGTGGAAAGGAGTGGATAGTCCAGAGTTTAGCCATCTAGATTTTCGTCTTCAGTCCTCCGAGGAGGGCTGGAGCAAAAAATGAATGAGGTGTTCACTCCGGAGATGTTAAAGCTGGGGAGAAGGCTTCCTGGAAAACAATAAATACTGAGTAACTGGAATGTGGAGAAAGAAGTACATCCATTCTGCATGGCATCAACAGCTTGTATTAAAGAATATAAGCTCTGGGGAGACAGTTTGGCTGCATCGAAGGAAGGATTTCTAATGATGAAAATTCTCAATGCCTCTATGGTTTGCACCGGGGGTAATGTATTCCGTATCACTAATGATACAGCAGCCATCATCAGGACATGGTAGCCACAACTGCCTTCCTTCCCCGGACCATCCTTGATTACTACACTAGTTGTGACTTGCCCGTCCTGTGCCCACATTTGTTTATTCTTCCTTTGCAACACTTACTGTTCGGGATCTTGAGTTTTTATAGACAGACATAGTATGTTCTGCACCACTGAGATTGCTGCTTTTTTAAGGAAGGCCTTATGATTGACTATTTCTGTGTGCCCAGCCCAGAGCCTTTCATTAAAGTAGGTGACAAACAGATGGGTTTGAACTTGATTTCAAACTGAACCCTGCCAGCGAGTCCTGTGAATGCTTACAAGGGGTGGCAAGGTGAGATGCCACTCTACTTTGTTAGCTATGAAAACATGGAATAAAGATATTAATGATAATGACTATAAAGTGGGAAAGACCTGAAGGCCAAGGTCAGATAGTACAGTTTGCAAAATATTACCATAAGACATTGGATTGGCTGACCATGACTTCTAAATAAAGATTCATGGAAAGGCCCATACTTATGTATCACAACTTAACTACCTAATGACATAACAGGTTGTATCTTTGTGTGTGTAGACAGATAGATATCTAGATAGATAATGGAGCTAATGATATGTTTAAATAAAAATTAGACCACCAATATATCTACTCTAAAAAACAAACAAACAAACTTGTTTGTAGATAGCGGTAAGAGACTGAGTTAAGAGCCAAGACTGCCACATTCTTGCTTCACCTGCCCTAAATGACCATGTGATCTCAGGCAAGTCATGTTTCCTCCCTGGGTCCCTGGACCCTCATCTCTAACTGAAGGTTGGCAATTCTGTTGATGACTTCACACATCAGATTCCTACTTGGTGAAGTGGAATGTCCACTCCTCACTCAGGAAGTACTAGGCCCTATCGCTACATAGGAGTTACACTGTACGATGTAGAATCTGAGAGAAGGTGCCACGTGTGAAAGGGAACAATGACATAATGGAGTGGAAGCAAATGGGAGAAATGAGAATGGAGAGGAGTCTGGAAACTATCTCATCAGATTAGCTGAAGCACGAAAGGGTGGACCATCCTGATAGTGCATAAGTTTGGTGTGGGATGCCTGCGTTTTTCAATTACTGGTCGTGGAACACCAGGAATGTCTTTTTTGTTTGTTTCTTTTTTCTGTACGATGTTAGCAATAATCTTACCAGTTCACAAAGTCACTGTGGATAAGTCTCACACAGAATGTTCTTCGCCCAGTGACTGAAACTAGCTAAAGCCTCCATAAATGCTGGATTTTAACTACTATCTGATACTGATTTTCAAATACTTGCAGGGCTGTAAGGAAGAGGAAAAAGTGACGGGGAGCAGACGTAAAGACTAACTGCTGGGATAAAGTTACAAAAGAGGTGTATTTTCACTCCTCTTCTGATGTGGGATCTTAATGAACAGAGTTAATGGATCACAGCTAGTGTGACGGGTTCCCTGAGAGGTAGTTAGCAGGCTGTCATCAGGACATGTATGAAGATACAGGATTAACAGTGAAACAGAAAACATGCTGGGAGGATAGTTATACCAGAAAATCTCACAAGTTTCTTTTAATGAATAAGGTTTGGGGTCTTGTAGGGGCACAGGTCTGAGCAGTCGGCTCAGCTCTCGGCCCAGCTGCTCTTCTCTAGAAAGCCAGGGAGGCCCCAGCTTGCAACATGCATCACATATAGTAGAAAACCTCTGGGCATGTGGATTCAGGACAGACTGGGAAACCCAGCTTTTCTTCCTCCAGCCACAGGAGCTTAGACAAGGGTCCAGAGTCCTCCTGCGAGTCAGTTTCCCCCTTTGTACAGTGGAGATGCTCCACAGGATGAGGACGTAGAATAAATGAGGCACGGCACCTGGCACATGGTAGGGTATGAAACAGTTGGCTCTTCCTCCTTCCCTTTTCCAGGCAAACACGGGGAGGTATTTCCTTTCAGGAAATACTCAGGAGAGACTTCAGGCCTGGGGTAGAAACACACGACACAAGAAGGCTACAGATGGGACAGAGCAGGACAACCTGGAAGGTTCAGGAGCCTTGGAAAGCCCAGCCCGACCATGCCACGGAGCCGGAAAAGAGTCAGAAAACCATTAATGGCTGGTGGGGTGAGGGCTCCTGTTATTTTCAATGCTGTGCCAAATCACTGTGCTTCTGCCTGGACCCAAAGAGGACCACAGGCAGGGCGAGAGCTTCTTCAGTGCAGTGTCTTCATGAGTTAAAACGGTCACTGCTCCACCCCCTTAAAATCCCAAACTACATTTACCTGAAAAACAAACAGGAATAAGCTTGAAATGGAGACGATTTATCAAGGGGCTAATTATCATTTAAGCTAGTCTGGAATAGTAATGAGCCCCTTTTAAATGAAAGCAAACCTTGTGATGAATATCTCAACATCGCATGCTTAGCAAACTTTCCCAGTAAGATATTACTTCGGGGCAACTTACCACAGCAACCCATATGTAAAAACGAACAGAGAGAAAATGCAAAGGTAGGAAGGAGGCAGGCACTTTTCAGAAGCCATAATTATCTCTAAAATCTCAACTGCTTCTTGAATATTTTAAATGGAAGAGGGATGGATCACTTAAACTTATGAAATAATTCAAAAAAAGGCAGGCACTAATAAACAATTCATCCCTAATTGGGAGAGGCCTCAATCTAAAGCAAATGTTCAGTGCAGGATTTTGGCCTAATAATTATAAGGAAGAATTGCTACCTCCACCATTAGTCTATAAAACTCAATCCCAGGTCTGAGAGGACAGAAAGGGCTGAGTGTTTAGTGTGGGCTTATCATGAATCAGACACTGCACTCAGTTTTCATTTTATCATTACAACAATGCTAGGACATGAGTATTATTATGATTTCTGTTGTTACAGAGGAGGCATCTGTGTCTTAGAAGTTCTGTTGCTTATTCTTAGTCACATACCCTGGAAGCACTGGAGGTGCAGCTGCAAAGAATCAAAGTGCTGGGCAGGGCTGGAACTAGGGTGAGTCAGGGGAGGCATGGTCCTTGGGCACAAAATAGAAGGGCTTGCCAAAAAATGCAGTAATCAACACGGATACTATTGTAATGCAATATTTGAAAAATCGTACTGAACGGGAAAGTCCATGATGTGCAAAAATATCAAAATGTCAAACAGAGACAAGGATCTTACTCTGCACTTACACCTGGCACCACCCTCCTCACCCTAATCCCCTGCTGACCCAATAGGCGGTCTAAGCCTCGGGGATGACGGAAGTAGTCTGAGCCTTGAGGATGTGATCATGGGTAACACTTTCCGGAGATCCATGGAGGGGGTGGCCGCACAGTACATATCTGATATGCCTAAGCCTGCCTTCTTCCATGCTGGTTCTTACTGAGAATAAACGCCACTGGTGGTGTGGATGCTACTCGAAATTCTCACTGTTTGCCCTCACGGACAGAGCCTAATGATGGCTGAAAAGAGATCTCTGCGCATCTTAAACTAACACAAGGAGGAGCCTCCACACTCTGGATGCTATGTTAGGTAATCTTCAGAATGTGGAAGACACCGTGTCCAGAGCCATTTTCTTCCAGAAATTTCTATAAATTCTTAATTGTGAAATCATGCGAGTACAGAGGACCACATCATGTGGATTTCTGGCAAAGAAAAGAATTCACGGAGGAAGTGAATGTAGGGTTTTCTTCACCTGCAACAACCCAAAAAATTCGAGAAGAATTCACAATATCCTTTGAGGATTGTTCTCAGGGCCAGAAAGCAATAGAATAAGAGCCTAGCCACTGTTTACTACGGCCTGTAAAGCTGTTTAGGCCAGCTTTCCGGATTCAGCACCTCACATGGGTTAAAGGAGTAGAGAGAGACAAAGGCAGGGGTTTGGGGGGGACGGGTGTCACCAGTACTTGGCCCGTCAGGAGAAACAGCACCATTCATCTCTCTCATGCATTTTTTTTTTTTCTCTTCCTTTTCCTCCTTTCCTCTCTTCTCTTTCATCCTTCTATCTCACTTAATATCCTGGTGTACGAGATTCTGTGCCGGAGCAGAAACTTTAACCGGACAGACTATGAGAACAATGATTCATCTCAATAAGAATCCTGGTACCCTGCAACAGTCTGATGACTAATTAAACCAAATAACAATGAAATTTTGCCTCCAGTTCTAACAAACATGCGTTATTCACAAGCACTTACAATTTAAAAGTACTTTCTTTTTTTCGGGTTAAATAAACTGTCCGGTGGTGAGTGAGCATTGGTTTACAAAACACTTTGTCTTACTTTCCACTGAGTTACTTAATACTCCTTCCCATAATGCATTTGCATTGATTCCTTCTTCATCAACTGCCTGCACATTCCAACACACTCAGAGATACACAGAACTGCACTGCTGACTCACCAGGGAGGCAATTGTACTCAGTTAAAAAAATAAAATTAAGAATCCACTTAGGACAGTACTTATTTTTTTATTAGAGCTTTCCTCTTAATTATAATATAGCGTTAGTATCTTTTTTACATTATTCTTCTGAACTTTCATAATGACGCTATCAAACGGTAACAAATATAAATTTGGGCAACCTAAAATATGCAATTTAATCATAAGCAGTAATTTCCATATCACTGAGGAGGAAAAAAAAGTCAAGGACCAATCTTGAATTAAATTTTACTCTCTGCTAAATTTAGGGTTTTTTTACAGCAATATCAAGAATGGTTTAAAGGTAACAGTAAAACATTTACAGTTACATTAAAACTCCATGCCCCAAAGTGTTTACTGAAGATCATACTGCTATTCGTTTTTGCAAATTAGAAATGTCTTGCAGATGTTTTAAAAACCTCTTGAAAGAATAGGCAATGATACCACAGTAATCTCACTAATATTTCTCTTCTTTATTCATTCGCTTCCCCTCGGAGTCTCAAATGATGCTCTTTCTAGCAGGGGAAAAAAAAAGCCAGAAAATCCTCCCAGATCACTGTCTTACTGAGAGCTGACCTTGTGTATCAGGCACCCCAGCCCCCAAGCACCTTCTGCTCAGATAATCTCAAGTTACAAGATTTTTCCAACTTTCTAGTAAACTCCAAGATGGGAAGAAGAGGCTGAAGGTAAAGGATCCACGGACTAGAAAGATGTTAATCCTGACAAACTGCTCAGGCGGTAGCCTGAACCACTGCTAGATTGAATTCGGTCTCTCCTCAGAGGGCCAGACAGGGGTGGTGGTAACAAAACCGCTTTTCATGGTGCCCTCAAAAGCAGATGGGCCCCATGCAGAAAGTTGGAGAAGGGCGCCATTGCCCTCTAGTGGCCAGAAGTGCAATCTTCCGCGAAGGAGCCCATTTCCAGAGATGCACAAGGCTCTCAATGTCAGGGTAAAATTATAGCAGAAAGATGTCTAATTATCCTCCTCGAGTGTTTTCTTTAGTTCTTTCTGCCCATAGAAGAGGCTGTGGATGACTATCACAGTAATCCTGATGGAATCCTAATGGATTCTTAGTACTACTGGTGTGCCAGAATTTGCCTAACTTTCTCCAGCTTTTTTTTTTTTTTTCTTTTTTAACATACCTGTTGATGTCTGTCCGCTAGCCCATATAGACCAAAGATCTTTACGTATTTTAGGGGCAATAACAATGGATTAGAAAAGTTGAGAACTCACATGCTTGGCAGATATAGAATGTGGGCTCTTGAGGCACTAGGTAACTTTTTCTGAAACAATGACCAATTTCCTAAGGGGGAAAAAATCCCAACCACTATTCATAGGCTGATGAATTTACACGGTGTTCAGATTTTCTGGGAAAAAGACTCAGGAATTCATAGTCATTCTGCAAACTTTACAGTGTAATATAAAATGTTTGCTACATAGTTTCAACCCCCATAGACCAGTGTCTTATTATTAAAGATTAGGTATGCCTAATCAAAGTGAAAAAAAAAATATTGAAAATAAACAAAATGGTTATGCTTCTTGAACATTTGCCTACATAAATGTATTGAAAATGAAGGAAAACTAAAATCAAATCTGCAGATCTCCTTTAGATGGTTCTGAAAATAGATCTGAATATCACAGATCAAAGTTTATGTGAACTGTCAACTTCATAAGTCACAGACATTCACAGGCGAGGTTTCGAGACACATTGAGCTCATGGGAGTGTAGCTGTGGCATTGTAAATCAAGCTTTGAGGTCAAAGTCGTGGCGTTTCCCATAAGAGGGTCCCCAAACCAGAATCTTTACAAGGCAGCCATGTAATTCTATTCAAAGTGGAAGAAAAACCATGAATTATGAAGACAAGTGCATTAAAGGAGCATGAAATTGATCTGTATTCCCCCAAATCATGGCATGGCTCTTCAACCTTGCCCCCATCTCCTCTCACAAATAAACAAACAAACACACACATTCACCACCACCCCTGCAAAGAGTCCTGGGTCATAAAAAAGAAAAAAAAAAAAAAGAGAGAGAGAGAGAGAGAGCCGTGATTTTTTTTTTTTTTTAATTCTCAAATTAACAAAAGATTGCATCTTAATTGAAAAATAGAATTTAGGTTTCTGGTAGTCTTACTGTCTGGTGTTCTGATAGGAATGCTGAACATAATGGAAGTTCTGAAGTGTTATCAAGATGGTCCACTGCTTCAATTAGAACTATTTTAAAAGCCAATTTTTTCTAGTAAGCAGTAAGCCGAGTTTGAGTAAATCTACTTGTTTTGGCCTCAACAGATGATCCTATCTCAGACCTCTTCATTCTCTCTCCCCACCCCCATCCCAGAGGTGGGAGGAGAGGAGGGCTGATATCTTTTTTTCAAACAATGTAACAAAATGGGCAGCTTATGCAGAGTCTGAAATAACGACAAAAACGATAGGAATAATTGTTATTAACAATAAAGCCTGGCTGCAACACATTTTTAATTCATTAATTTGCCATGTTTCAAAAGGAAGATGTAAAGATAATTCTCACTGGAGCAAAGTTTCCTGGTCTCTCAGATGCCCTTCCCTGGTCTACACTTGGAAACTACTCACATTTCTTTGTACTAGGCAGGAATTCAGTTTTGCAAGGAGGTTCGAATTCCAGGGCCCACTGGCCAACTCTAAAACTTGGAATCAGAGCTCAGGATTAAGGAACTTTAGTGACGAGGAGGTTCAGGGTCCCTCTGGTATTGGCCACAACTCTGTCCCTTTGTTTTGCAACTTTTATTCCTTTGTTCTGCTGGAAGAAGACCAGGCTCCCTGCAGCTAGGGTTGGGCAGAGACTACTTCTGTGTTCTAGTGTCTGCATCTCACATATGCAGGAAAAATAATTCCAGGATTAATGAAATGAAGGTCAGCCCCTTCTCTTCTCCTCTCCCGGGGTATTTGGATCTAGCGCTCAGAGCCCAGCCTGGCAAAGGTGGTGATGCGATGCTGGCTGATCCCCGCTCCTGAGAACACTTCTACATCCCCATCCCCAGGAAAGCCAGACACCCCGCAAAACCATCGATGTCTGCTGCAAGCCCAAGTGATAAAGAAATTGATCCATCCTCTTGCCAGATTAATTATCGTGTCCTCCCTGTGATTAAACCGAAAACTTACTCCCTGCCTCATATTAACCTGATAGGAATGATCGGAAGATTAAAACAAGGAAAGATTTCAGAACCACTAGAACAAGATTTCTTTAGGGGGAAACAAGAGGGAAGACTTCAGGCAGAGCTATATGCCCCTACAGCAGGGTTTCAGGAACAACCCTCCACCCCCATCCCTTAGGGACAACCCGTCGTCATGCAGGGATGGTATTATTAAATAATTAAAAGATGCAATTTCTTAATAGCAGTGCGATGGCCCGTGAAATTCCTGCTGCATTATCAGCAAAAGCAACAGGGCTTTTTCTAGCATCTAGAAAACCTTTCGCCCTGGAGAGGGAGGCGTGTGGGGTACCCCCTCCCCCCCCCCACACCCTCCCGCCCCAGGGAAAGCAGGGCCTTGTCAAGAAAGGGATGAAGAAGTGCGACCGGGGGGCCTCCCGGACCCCACTTTCTCCGGGGACTCTTTTCTTCACAGCGCGAGGCGGGCGCTCCTTACAGCTCTGCCTGGCTTGAGGTGGGGGTGGGGAAGAGGGTCCTCTCCTCACCGCCCTTCCCATTCTGCCGGCTCGCGTTCCGGGGCAAAGCTAAGGGAGGAGGGCCGTGCGTGCGGGGAGCTAGGGAGGCTTGGCGCGCTCGGGGAGGAGACGCAGGCTTCGGGCAAGGCTTGGTTCGCAAAGTTAACGTTGACCCTGGCAGGCTTCGCGAGCCGCGGGCAGAGCTGAGCCCGAGTCTGAGACGCTCGCCGACCTCTCCTTGGGCTGGCGGGAGCTAACGGGCGGCCCCCGGAGCTCGCGAGCAGAGACTCGGGCTGGAGGGCTGGAGCGCGCACCGCAATCGGCCGCCCCTCAGCCGCAGTCAGCGGACCCAGAGCCCGGCAATTAAAGTGCGGGGCCACCGCCGACGCGAGCCCGGTTCCTTCCGTTGTCCGGGGCTTCCCCGGCGGTCGCGCAAGGAGGGCTGAGCCCCGAGAGCGCTCGGCGGGGACAGGGAGGAAGGGAAAGGAACCCTGCAGAGCGCGGTCACGTCGCCGCTTTCGGCAAGAGGTGCAGCGCGGGCGGGCGGGCCGGCACCGCGCCGGGGGCGACTTTCCCCAGAGACCCGACCGCGGGCAGTCGGCGCGTCCGGAGCGCGGCTCTGCAGCGTCTGCCCCAGCCCGGCGCAAAGCCCCTCTCCCGCGGCCTCGGCGAAGACCCCAGAGGAGGCCGGAGCGGGGGAGAGAGGTTGGAGCGCACATCTGGCGCCTCTGCCCCCCGCGCCGCCCGCGCCCACAGCTGGTTCCCTTCTCTCTTTTTGATTTTTAAACAAATCTTCTCTTACCTCCGCCCTCCCCCCGTTCCTGCGTTGCATTAGTGAAATCTTCCCGAGTCAGACCTCTTTCCGCACACCTCCAGACGTTCATCCAGAGACCCCCCCCCCTCCCACTCCCCCACTCCAAGAAGCCCAATCCAGGCGAGAGGAAGGGACTGGCGGCGAGCCTCACCTGGGGCCCTGGAGGGTGGGCGCGAGCTCGGGGCCGTCGGTCCCTGGCGCAAGCCAAGCGCAGCGGTGTCAACCCCGGCCCCAGTCCGGGTCCCATTCACAAGTCGGCGGCGGCTGCGAGCGGCCCCCGCGGCATCTGCTCGCGACGCTCCCCTCGGCTGGCGGCGGCCGCGGAATGAGCCGCCGAGCGCGCTAGTGGCAGGAATGAGAAACCGGGGGGGAGGTGGCGGGCGGGGTGGGGGGGGCCGGAGGAGGAGGGAGGCCGCTGCTGGGAGGGAAGGAAAGGGCGGGGGGCGGAGAGGAGCCGAGGCCGCGAGACGCGGAAAGCTGGGCCTGGCGGAGGCTGCGGGGGCCGACCCCGTCCGCGCCCCTCCCCCCAGGGGCCCCACAGATGCTGACCCCTGGATTCGTTGCCGCCCCGGGTCGCTGCACTCCGGCTCCCTTGGGGCTCAGACAGAGTCTGGAGCGACTGAAGTTGGGCTCCGGGGACGCACAGCCAATCAGGGAGGGCGGCGGAGGGAAGCCGGGGAGGGGTTGGGAGCCCCCTTTTCCTCCTTCGCCCAAATCCGCTCCAGCTGGCCAGGCTGGGCCCTTGCCCGGGAGGCCTGGATGGTGCGTTGGAGGAAAGCATCGCCCAAGCGGGGGAGGCAATCGGGAATTGTCTTTCCTCACTCTACCACCCCCTCCTAAAATCGCTCCACGTCGGCGGCTTCTGCCCTGCGCCTCCCCCATATCTCTCAAACTCTGCTTGGGGCGCGGGTAGGGAAACCTGGGGAGGGAGACTTCGGACTTGGGAAGAGCCACGTCTCTCGGTTCTCTCCCAGTACCCCCGCCCGCGCCGCGCTTCGCTTGCAGAGGGGGGGCGCGGGGAAGGCTGAGCTAGAATCGGCCTCGCGCCCGCCACCGCCCCCCTAGAGGGTGCCTGGGCCCCCGCCACAGGCAGGTACCAGCGGCCCCCGCAGTCAGCGTCACTTGTTGCCTCAGGCCCCATCGCCGCACACCCACGAAGGCTCTGCAGGGAGTGCGGCTCCGCGGGAGAGGGCCTAAGGTGCAGGGCCCGCGTCCTCCTGCGGGCCCTCCCTCTGTCCTCCCTTTTATTCCTGGGGGGGGGGGGACCCCAGCCGCTTCCTGCCGTCGCGGAGTCGCGGGAAGAGAATGCAGCCAGGGTCGGGGCCTAGGGGTCACGCCAGGGACTGGGCGGGGCGCTCATGGTACCCCGAACGTGGTTGGCACCCCCACACTCCGAGGGCCCCGGGGTCGAGGGAAACAACTGTGACCTGGTGGACACCCCTGGCTGGAACAAGTTTCCAAGGTGGGGAGTGGCGGAAAAAGAAGACGCAGAGAGACGGCGAAGCAGCAAAGGGATAACGGGGAAAAGAATCTCCAGGAGGGACGGGGATTAGGATGGGCAAGAAGGGGAGCGGTGATGGGCCCGCGGAAGAGATGGGCGAGGACCGAGGAGTCAACGGAAAACGGGGGCGAGTAAAGCAAGAGAAAGCCTCGGACGGTGCGCGAAAGCAGAAGGAACCGGCCCTCAGGCTCCTGGTCCCCCACGGTCCCCTCCTCGACCCAGCTCCCGGGCAGCGAGCGCGCGAGGCTACACGATTTTGCGCGGCGCCCGGCAGCGTGCGCGGGGGCGGCGGGCGGGGCGGGCTCTCCGGGCACGCCGCCCCTCCCCCTTGCCGCGCCCGCCGACGTCGCGGCCTCCGGGATCCCCCCCACCCACGCCTCGGCTCCCAGCGCGCGCCCCGGGCCCTCCATGTGGCCGTGGCCTTCAATCTGCCCGTTCCTCGGCTGGGGGAGGGGGCGCTAGGTTTGCGCTGCCGCGTTCCTTCGCTTCTCCGCTCCCTACCCCCCCACGTCCCAAAGGCCGAGAGGCGACAGTTCTCCCGGCACTGGATACGGCCCACCCCCGCCTCACTCCCTCCAGGTGCGAGCGACTGGCGAGGCCACCGAGGCTCAGCGCTTCTCCGCAGCGCGCGGGTGAGTCGCACGCTGTACCTGCCTCTGCCGCCTCCTCCTCAGGCTGGGCCCTGACCTGAGCCCCTCCACACTCTTGCTTCCTCTCAGCCCCTTTGGTCCTATCTTTTCATCTGCCACTCCCGGGTGCTGTAAGCCCTAAAACTTCAGCACGTCCTAGGCCTCCGCCGAAAGTCCCCTCACTACGGTGGGACGCAGCGACGGCAACAGGGTGCTCGCACCGCGCCACTTCCGCGTGTGATTGACATTACCCAGGAGAGAAGATAGCTGGATTTCGCGCTTGTTCAGCTTCTAACTATTGTCAGGGTTTCTCATCCTTCCCACGTGGGCATAAAGGGACCGTGAACTCCATGCCAATCTAATTACACGTACACAAAGTTGTTCAGGATCTGTGATGGTGAGGGCATCTTTCCATCCGTGAGAAAAAGTTCAATGAATTCCATTTTTTTTTTACATTTTATTTATTTTTATGTTATTTTATGTTATTTATTTTATTTTTTTTAATGAAATTTATTGTCAAATTGGTTTCCATACAACACCCAGTGCTCATCCCAACAGGTGCCCTCCTCAATACTCATCACCCACCCACACCCCATAAACCCTCAGTTTGTTCTCAGTTTTTAGGAGTCTCTTATGTTTTGGCTCCCTCCCTCTCTAACCATTTTTTTTCCTTCCCCCATGGTCTTCTGTTAAGTTTCTCAGGATCCACATAGGAGTGAAAACATATGGAATCTGTCCTTCTCTGTATGATTTATTTCACTTAGCATAACACTCTCCAGTTCCATCCATGTTGCTACAAAGGGCCATATTTCATTCTTTCTCATTGCCATGTAGTACTCCATTGTGTATATAAACCACAATTTCTTTATCCATTTGTCAGTTGATGGACATTTAGGCTCTTTGCATAATTTAGCTATTGTTGAGAGTGCTGCTATAAACATTGGGGTCCAAGTGCCCCTATGCATCAGTACTCCCATATCCCTTGGGTAAATTCCTAGCAGTGCTACTGCTGGGTCATAGGGTAGATCTATTTTTAATTTTTTGAGGAACCTCCACACTGTTTTCCAGAGCGGCTGCACCAGTTTGCATTCCCACCAACAGTGCAAGAGGGTTCCCGTTTCTCCACATCCTCGCCAGCATCTATAGTCTCCTGTTTTGTTCATTTTAGCCACTCTGACTGGCGTGAGGTGATAGCTGAGTGTGGTTTTGATTTGTATTTCCCTGATGAGGAGCGACATTGAGCATCTTTTTATGTGCTTGTTGGCCATCTGGATGTCTTCTTTAGAGAAGTGTCTATTCATGTTTTCTGCCCATTTCAATGAATTCCATTTTGGAGGCGAGTCCAAGGATGGAGCCTGGACACTTGTGATCTGATATTAGTTGGAACTTGCCCTCTGGTTTCTGTTCAAAATGCATCAAATGAGAGCTGTTGTGTTTGTTTCTTTTACTGTTGTTTTTTTGGTTTGTTTTGTTGTTGTTTGTTTTGGGGGACTTGTTTTTAGATCGTCCCATTAATGATAGGTAGTATCAGCTGGTTTTAAAAATAAGTCAAGAATTGCTTAGTAGGTTTCCACTGACAGAGCATACCTGAATCACATAGAACCTAGCGTATAGCAGCAGTCAGTATCTCTTTGCACAACCCAGCAATTCTGTGCCTTTGATTCTACTCAAGAGACCTGAAAACCTATCCACACAAAGATGTGTGTCTGAAAATTCACAGCAGCATTATCCCTAATAGCTGGATGGATACAATGTGGTATATCCATGAGATGGAATAGTATTTAGCATTAAAAAGAAAAGAAATACTGATGCATGTTACATTATGAATGAACCTTGAAAACATGCTAAAAACCAGATACCAAACTTCATATTGTTTCATTCTATTTATATTATGCAAATGTATACAGGCAGAAAGCAGATCAGTGGTTGTCCTGGCTAAGGGTAGGAATAGGAGTTGACTACAGATGGGCATGAAGGAACTTTGCTTGGTGTTGAAAATGTTCTAAAATCAGATGATGGTTATGGTTGCACAAATCTACACATTTAACTAAAATTCATTGAATTGTAACTTTAAAAAAAGGCCAAACCCGCCAGCCCCACCCCCCCCAAAAAAACTTCTTTTTACACTTTTATTCCCTGTGAGGAATCTGTGAGAGTCTGTGACTTGCATTTGAGCCTTAGGGGGGAAATTTTTGCAAGGCAAATTTATAGAAAAATGTGTGTGTGTGTTTTTTAAGAGTTTTAGTTCTTATGGAAAGATAACCATACGTCTATTCAGTAAGTTCTATTTTGGCGCCTGCTTTGGAGAGTCTTGTAAGTGTTAAAGCAAGTTAATTTCCCCCTTTCACTCTTCTAAGTGATTAATTCCTGGGAACTAGAGTTAGGTATTCCAGTTCGTGACATTTTAAACACACCTACACATAGACACAGTACAAAGTGCACATTTCAGAGGGGATTTTTTATGACTATGTTAGGATCTGTCTTAGAAATCCATATCAAGCATTTGGGTGGAGTATTGTGTGATTACAGTTTAGATTAAAAAAGGAAAAGAGAGAGAGAGAAGAAGAAAGAACCTACTGACAGCTTAAATTAAAAGATTCAGTTCCTCCAGGCAGCCAAAAGTTTGGGTGTTTATCTTAACTTGCCTCACCTTTCCTTCACCTTGTTCTTCAAGGGAGGAAGCCAGGGTTCAAGTTGCTCTGGAGCCAGGATTAAACAGCCCCTTCTGCTTCCTGCCTCTTCCAGTCCAGACAGAGATGAGGCCCAAATGGCCTTTTTCTTGTCTTTGTCCTTGTCAGCATGAGGCTAATAATTTCCTGTTGGTTCCTTCATCAAAGGTACCGGGCTCTCATCCCTTTGATGGGCCTCTCCTCAGACTCTGAAGATAGCCAGGCCCTGCTGAGTCAGTTCCTTGTTTCCACTTAGAAGCTCCAAGCTCCCCTAGGTCTCCTCAAAGCCTGTGCTCCAGAGGCATCCTTTGGTATAAGGTGTAAAACATGAGGCAAGATCCAAGCAGGGAGATTGTTTTATCACATTGCGGTGGGCTCCTATCATGCCTTCTCTAGGCAGAGGGAAAACATTGAGAAAGATGGAACAGGAATGCCATTTGTGAACCAACATTTCAAATAAAGGTTCCCACAGCTGGGTCTGCAGAGAAAAGTGGAAAAACCACAGACTTTCGATTTGTGTCTGATTCCTGGTTCTGCCACTTACCTAGCTGTATGACTTTGGGCAAAGACTTTATCTCCTTGAGATTCAGTTTCCAATTCTGTAAAATGGGGCTTATTATCTGTGCCTAGATTGTTGCAGGGATTCAATGTGCCCACTTACCTAAAGCCATAAAAATTGTGCTTAGAGCAGAGGCTCAATAAATGAAAGGTATTAATTACTGTTATTAATTACAAGGTCTGATTACTATCATACCTTAAATGGCCTGAGGAAGAAAGAAGCATGTTACAATTATGAATTATAATAATTGTGGAGATTAATCTTATTTTAAATCATATGTGTAATAAAACTTCTGGCCAAGAATATTAGGGCAATTCAAAGTTTACTGACACTGTAAGACCCATCTAAGGTCATTTTAGAGTTAGATGTGCCAAACTTGGGGGCAGGTGCCCTTGGGTTCATGTCCTAGATTTGCCACAAATTCACTGAGTCACCCTGAGTGAGTCATTCCCTTTCTCAGAGACTAGCTGTAAATGAGAGCTCACCCAAGGTAGGTTCTGCAGAGGTTTCTTCCAGAGAAGATTCTGGAGTTTAAGTTCTACTCTTCTTTAGAATAGGAGCGTCTCATAGATGCAGTTCCCCTTTCCACCACTAGGAGTTGTCAGCCAGTCATCTCCTGCTAAACCCTGACTCTAGGCAACCTCCTTCCCTGAAACACCTTTTTCTACTCTGACCAGAAGCATTTCTTTGTTTTCCTCCCTCACCTAGACTATAAGTTCCCCAAGGGCAAGGTTGATACCCTTCTGGTATCACACAGTACTTCGTGTGTTAAATACAGATGTCCAGTAAATATGCTGGATTAATTGATAATGTTTATTAATAAATATTTTGATTAAATTAATGCAGCATATCAGTCAGATATCACCATAATAATACTAGATTATGAAGGATGCCAGTGGCTTAAAATAACAGTTATTTTTTCTCATCTGTGGGCTGGCTGGGGTTGCCTGGTCCAGACTGGGCTAGGCTATGGTAATAGCTCAGCTTCCTGTATTTCCCATCCTCTTCTTGGGACCAGATTGGGCATATTCTCATGGCGCGAGCAACTACACAAGATGTCACACAGAAATATGCATGGCCTCTTGTGGTTTAGTCTTAGTACTGGAAACTGTCCCTTCTACCTCATTTTGTTGGCCAAAGCATACCACATGGTCAGATGGAAAGACAAGGGGTGGAGAAACATAGTCTGCTTTTTTATTGAGAGAAACTTCCGAGGTGCTTGGCAAAAAGTGCTTGGCAAAAATACAGAGAAGGGTGAAGAGTTGGGGACATGAATACAATCTCCCATAGGCACAAACAACTTTCATCCTGCCTCCATACTGGGTTGTCCTGGGTTGTCATATTCCATGGGTTATATCCTATAATCAGGAATATAATATTCTAGGACATTAGAAGAGATGGAACCAGAAGACAGTTTCAACCTCATACCAAACCGTGTAACCATGTCCTTCCTTTAACTTTAAGGTTCAAGTTGTAAAGGAAAAAATAATAATGTAATAATAATAATTTATTATAATAATTATTATTACATTATTATGTGTATTATAATAATGTCATAATAACAATCACCAGCATACGTATAAAACTAGAAATTTTCAAAACCTCCCATCAAAGTATGTGTTATTATCCCTATTTTACAGATTAGAGAATTGACATAACAAGAAAATTGTATGCACTGCCCAATATAATACAACAGGTATGTCTTGGAGTTAGGATTCCAACCTATGTGTTTGACTCACAAGTTATCCCAGTGGAGAAGCTCATGCAACAGATTCTAATTCTGATGTGAATGGGGAGTATGTGGGGGAAAGGGAGAACTTTTCTCTAGACCCAGGAAAGTGAGCATCCATCAGATCCCTAGGCACAATAGGTAAAAAATAAATATTCATGAAAGGGTGAAAGGAAAGAAGGGAGAGAGGGAGGGAAGGGCAATAGAAGCAGTAAAGGTAAGAGAGGAATAAAGAGGATGTAAGGGAAAAGATATACACATGTTAATCTGTTTGTAGAACTGTCCCTTTCCATGGTGGGCAGAAATCTGTGGATTCTGGGAGTCTTCTATTCCTTGCCCCTACTGGTGCTGAGAACAGTTGCCTCATGCATACGTCATAGTCTAGAAAGTGCATCATGGGCTGGCTCCTAAGTATCTTGCTGATCTTCCCGTCTCTCCCTGGATTACTCAAGCCACACTTTGCTTTTTGCTATTGTTCAAGCACAAACATACTCCCAATTCAGGACCTTGGCACTTGCTGTCCCTTCTGCCTGAAGCACCCTGCCCTGAGTCTTTCTCCTGGCTTGCTCCTTCATTTTGCCTGTTTAACCAGGATTTCCCTGGCTCTTCCAATGACCGAAGCACCCACCCAACACTCTAGCCCCCTACAGCCCATCCCTTTCTATCCCCTTAGACTGCTCAATTCTTACTTGTAACACGTATATCCACTTGAGATTGTACTGTATGTTTTTATTTACCTCTTTTTTATTGTCACCTTGCCCCACTAGGGTACAAGCTTCAGGAGGACGAAGGATATCACCTCTCTTGTTCATTCCTGTATCGTCAGCATCTAATACAGTGCCAGGCATATGGTAAGCACTCAGTAAATATTTGTAGAATGAATACATGAATAGCAAATGCATGCAAAATGCTAACTGAATGAATGAATCCCCAAACCAAGAGCAGATGGATCATCTGCTTGAATCTAAACATGGTACAAGTATCCCTTGTTTACAAAGTGAATTTAATGATGCCAATTATTCATATTACAGAAATGATTCTTCACTTTACCAAAGGTATCATTCGAATGCTAGTTAAAACAGCTACTTCCTTTAGTGTTGTTAAAAATATAATCCAATTTAAAAAATGGTGGGGTGCAGACAACTTTTCTGGAACATACGAATTTCTTAAAATGAATTACAGGTATGCATAATGACAGTTCTGCTTCTGATTTCTAATACTAGTTTATTTGCTGTATGGACTAAGAGATTGGCTTATTAAACTGCCTCACAGAAGGCTATTTCAATGTTCATATGTGCATACATTTACATTCTTCTTTAAACTTGTGAATAGGCACATTTAAATGTGTTTGTGCTCCAGGAGAACCATTGGAAATGCTATTCAAGATTGGTACTGGATTGCTTTGCAAATAGTCTACAATTTGGACAACAGGATTCAAGATAGCTCTGTGTTCCAATTTTTATGAACATTGAAACATTGACTATCTGTGTTGAGAAGGAGAAGGCAGAAATCATTGTAACCCAATGGAGAAAGCTTTTTAAAAAAAAATCTTTCTTTAGAGTCCTCAGCTTAAGACAGTTGAACTTCCGCATCATAAGCTGTATTTCAGTGTTTTACCCTGTTGTAAACGTTTCTTTTCCCTTTTCAATGGCCTTGTTACATGGCAAAAAGCTAATAGTGGTGTTTCCATAAAGCACAGGTAGGTCAAAATGGAATGCACAGGTGGCATATACACAGGTGGCTTAAGAGTCTTCTTGGAAACAGTATTCCAGAAGAATCTCTCTATTCTGATTGATAGTCACCTTACTTCTGGGTCTTAAGCCGTGATTGATTTTTATTGTACAGAGTATTGTTTGGGGCTATGGGTAAAATTTAAGAATAACACTTTTCGTAGCTATTCATTGAATGCCTATTAAGTGCTTTAATTCTGGTCCTTACAACTATTCTACAAAGAATGCCCATTTTATAGGCAAGAACGAGAAAGCTCAGAGAATTGAACAGCTTACTCAGAATCAAACAGTTTGCTAATAAATGAATAATTAAATGTGATGTAATTGCTCACAGTCTGCAAGGGATTCTCACTGAGGAACTAATTTATACGGGAGAGATAGTAAGGGGAGGAGAGGGAAATTTTTGTTAAAGGTATTATTTTTCAGCTGAGAGTTAAAGTATGCAGAAGAGTTAGGGTAAGTATAGGGAGAGAGTGTTCCATGGAAGGAGTAGATTGTGTAAGAGCATTGAGGCAAGGTGGGATTTGGGGCATTTGAGGACCTAAAGAAGATTCATAAGCCTGATGCTTAATGTATTTTGAGGAAGTGCACAGAGAAAAATAATCCGGGGCTTTGTAGGAAAAGGAAATTGTACCCCAAGGGCAATGGGCAATGTGGACTTTTTTTTTTTTTTTTTTTTTAAGCAGAAGTGCTCGGATTGTATTTGTTGACAAAGACTATTTTGGCTGTGAGCCAATGAAAGCAAGAATGGCTGAATGGTGATCCATTGCAGTTAACCAGGAGAGAGGGCTGCGGGCTTGGGATACACCATGGCAGCAAAGAGGGATGCAGGCCGTAGGTGTGTTTTGGAAACAGAAGCAGGACTTTGTGTAGAATTGGTTATGGCAGGTGAGAGAGAGGAAGATGTCAAGGATCATTCTCATATGACTGACTCAGCCAATTGGACACATGTAGATGCTTATTATTGCCTAAGAGAATCTGCAGGATGACCAGGTGTGTGAGTATGAGATTGGGTGTGGGAAGTAAGAGTCCCCAGACTGCAGTTCCACGAATCCGTTTTGGGCACTAGGCTGCTCCCCTTTCCTGTGTCCACAAATCACTTCCTGGGTCAGGAAGGCAGTGTCAGCTGATATTTAATTAGCTAAAAACATATATCACTCCGCTGGGAGCAGAAGACCTGTGTTCTGAACTCTGACTTTGGACAAATACTTGCCTATCTCTGAGCCACTTCTTTTTGTGTAGAATAAGGAGGCTTGCCCAAAAGATGTCTACGTTCCTGTTTCCCTCTAAAAGCCCATGATTACTGATTACAGTCACTCTAGGCATAGTTTTTCAAAACTATGTCCAAAGGATACATTTATATTGACCCTGTGTCCATTGGAGGCCTGTTCTGAAACACAGGTTAAATACGACATGGAGCAGTAGTAATGGCCAGAAGATAAACAAAGGCATTGAGGTTACCCCAGAGCTCAGTGTGGAGGTCAGTCAGATGCCTTCATGTTGCCATTCAGAACCTTTTGTCAACAATTCTTTGCTATTCATGGAACCCAAGGATCAGCTGCTCTCTTTCCGACCTTAAGTGTCCACACCATTGCTCACTCCTGTTTTCTCCTCTGCTCTTCTCAGGGGAAGATGCAGAGTTCCATGGCATGGCAAGTGGGCTTGGAAATTGAACTTCCCAAGTCTGAATCCTGTTTATGGCCTTTACTGGCTGTGAGCAATCTTTTTACTTCTGTGAGTATCAGTTTCCACATCTGTAAAATGGTAACCTCAGAGAATTATTGTTAAGTGAGAAAAGTGACAATTCACAGTGCCTAGAAAATAGCAAATATTCAGTGAATGTGTTTTTCCCTCTGCTCCCCCCCTCCTTTGCCTCCTATTCCTTATTATCTGACATTTTTCAGAACTGTGCTAAGGTATCAAACATTTCAGAAAAGATCCCCTGACCTTTCCCTGCCACAGACAATCTTATGTATAATTTGATCTTGCCACGTTGTATTATCCCCTGTGTTTGCCTGTCTCGCTCCTGTCTCTCTGCGAGAGATATCTAGAGACCAATAATTATTGATACTTCATCACTGAATCTGAAGCACACAAACATATGGTAGGTTCAATAAATGTGTGCTAACCTTTACTGCCAATGAAGATGTTTGAAGAAGGATGCATGGGAAGAGAGATGACAGAGAAGAAGAAAAAAAAAATCCCACATGTCATGCCAGCTCCTCAAAAGAGATTTTGGTATAGAATATAAAGGAAAAACAGTAAAAGCAGAATCCATTAACTGGCCCAAATTGCATTAATAGTTCTCTGCTTTGTGACATACACTCATCATTTAGTCTTTAGTACAAGCAAGTCTTGATTGACTAAGAAATGTTTATCAAAAGAAGCAAAATTTACCATGTGTATTTACAGTGTAAAGTGCTTTCCTCCTATAGCTTTGCTTACATCAACGGAAGGGGGAAAATGCACCCAGACAGTCTAATTTCTTTAAGTCAGATGAGTCACGGAAGCAAACATTGGAAGATGTGCTACAAAATAATCAATCATCAGATAAAACTGTTTAGGATGTGGCAGATGTATAAAGTGAAGTACAGCTATCTTTTTGGGTAAAAGTTTGTGTATTTACGGAAGATTCTGGTAGAAGACATACAGAGATTTAGCCAAACCATCACTTAAATGGGGGTATGGTTTCAACGCAGGAGAGCAGCTGAAAATAGCAGTCAGTTCTCTCTCTATCCCCTTCCTCCTAGTCCTACCCCTCATTCTCATGCCAACACCCAGTAATTGCTTTTCCATGAGAAACATCTTTTACTTTCCTTTTGTTAACAGTGCAGCTTCTAGGATACTTACGTGTTTTATTTGGCCAATATCTGTTTCAAGTATCATATCCTAAATGGAAAACACCCATAGCAGTAAAGGCAGCAACATCCTAATCAGTCAGTAGGAGGGAGGTGCCTTCCCCATATTTTTGCTCAGTCTCATTACACCTGTTATGGGAAACTACAATGCTAGGTGATAGGCTGTATGTCTAAGTTGATGCAGCTTAGACATTGTGGAGTTTGGGTGTCTACACGTAGTTTTCTCATTCCAGTACATGTGGGTATTTCTCAGATATGAACTGACAAGGATTCAGTCTGATAGGATGAACACTTCCTATAAACTGGACATTTAACATTATATAATGCATCTATATCCTGGAGCCAAATGCACGAACACCTGTCAAACTCTGCCTGTCTCCGAATGCCCATAGCATCACTGTCTTTGAATACCTCCTTCCCCCTGATGGGAACAAGCTTCCCCATGCATGCTTTAGCTAATTCCAGTATAGCTGTAAATTTTATGCTCAGGTGTCCTGTACTCCAGAAAAGTTTCCTGATCCTCCTTGCCCCTTCCTCTCTCCTACCAACAGTACTAATTTAATATTCTTCCTTCATGTTCTATGTACTATGTGCCCAATTCTGATACAGTCCTTGCATAGTCATTAAAAAAAATCCTCCCAAGGCTTTTACTCATTAAGGGTAGGGGCCATATTTTAATCACAACTTGGGAATATCCACAGATATATACATATCATATATAGAACCTTTCATGGTACATGTGAGGAAAAAATAAGAATAATATTTAGTGTTCATTTAGTGCTTACATGGGTCAGGCACTGTCCTAAGCAGTTTTCATGTAGACCCTTCTAATTCTCATAACATGATCATGATATTGAAACTTTTCTAGTGGAAGGGGGGAAGGAAGGAAGAGAGAGAGAAAGAAAGAGAGAGAAGTGTGTGCAAAAACACATATACAATTTACCTGTGCAGATAGTCACACATTATAGATCTGGATATTTTCATTCATCATACACTTGATAAGTGTCAGCACAAAGAGATTGGAAACTTATTTAACCACATTGATAAACACCCAGCACAGATAACAGGTGCTTCCCTGCCCTCTGTAGTCTACCACAGACAGTGTTAGAGTGTTAAGTCCTGGATGTCACAATGACAATCGGGACATTGAAGGCCCTGGAATGTGAGCCACATCAAGAAATGATTTGAAGATGTGTGGTTTGGAGAAGAGAATGCTCTGGGGGTACATGATCATTTTGTTCAAATATCTAAAGGGCTGTCATGAAGAAGAATGATTAGATTTATTCTGCTTGGCCCCAAGGGGTACAAAACAGACTAACGGATGGAGGCTTCAGGGAGGGAGAGCAAATGCTTCTCAGTCTCCAGAAAGGTCTCTGGCTAGAAAAGGTCTCTGCCACTAGATGTTGTGCTCCTCGGAATAGAGAGCTTTGGTTCACTTCAGGTAGAGGGACTCAGACTCTATGTCCATATGACAGATATTCTCACATTTCACCGGGGGCTTTGTGCTGTGGGTAGGGGAGAATATTGCAGCACGACCGTGATCTCTTTTCAGTGCAGATTTTCATAGAAATTGTAGGAGGTCTAGTTAGGGTGCCATATGCCTTGGACCAAAGTTTATTTCTATTAATGTTGAGACTACTACTAGTACTGTAATTACTATTAATAGTTGGATAATAGGCACCCTTTGCAGAGTGGCTACTGTGGAACAGGTGCATATTCCCTCTGCTAGACCCTTTGCATTGTGCATATATTGTGTCACTTAATCTACACAGCAGTCCTGAACAGGTGATGTTATCAATTTCATTTTGCAGTTGTAGGGCACCGAGGCTCTAGGGGAAGAAGCAATCTGTGCAGCGTTAGCCAGATAGTAGCACTCCAGCCATTGTGTATAGATTGCAGTTCTTTTTCTGATGAATCCATTGGGTTCTGTGGCCACTGCACCCTTCATAACAAGGGCTGCCCCACAATTGCATGAGAACAAATCAGTCTGACTGTGTGGCTCATATACATTTTCTCAAAAAGGTAAATCAAGAGGGACTTAGCTAGGATAAGCAGAAAGACTTGAATAGTATTGAAAGATAAAAGATAAGAAGATTTTGAGATATTGTCAGTACATCAAAAATAATAAAATTAAACATGCATCCAAAGACGAATGGTTCTAGGCAATTTGGATAGTTTCTTCCTGCAAGGGACTTAGAGAACCCAAGTGGATGAGCTGATTCAGACAAAAACGCCAACCTCATTGGAATAAATGTATGGAGAGCATGTAAAAAGTTCTTGTGCCTATTTTCTTACACGTGTCATGCTTCTTCTAGTTATCTTTCTTTTTTTTTTTTAAAGTTTATTTATTTATTTTGAGAGAGAGAGACAGACATGGAGAGAGAGAGCAGAAGAGGCGCAGAGAGGGAGAGAGAGAATCCCAAGCAGGCTCCACACCGTTAGTGTGGAGGCTGATGCGGGGTTTGAACTCACAAACCGTGAGATCATGACCTGAGCCGAAACCAAGAGTCGGAGCTTAGCTGACTGAGCCACCCAGGTGCCCCGAGCCGGTTCTCTTTCAAGAGCTACCACCACTGCTACGAAGTCCGTATTCACTTCTATGATTCTTGGGGTTTTCTCTCAAGCTCCTAGAGAGGCTGTCCTGTGTATCACAAAATTAAATTCAGAGTTATGTTGTGTGTTCTGTCTTGTACTGCTGGATTGTTTTGCTTGTTTTGGTTGTTGTTGTTGTTGCTTTGTCTACTTTCCTTTCCCATGCAAGTGGGAGGAGACACCCATTGCAGGTCAGGTTGTAGTATCACGGGGAAATGCTAACTGTAGATCTTCAGGTGACTTCTCAGGGTAAACTAACTTTGACTTTGACCTTTAGCTTTGCAAGTCCAAGAATTCAGCCTTGTCTGAGTCCCCCAAATGGTGATTGATCAGAACATTTACTGCATTTTCCTAACACTTGAGTTATCTCAATGTTAAGTGGAAGAGATCTGGACAAAACAGAAGCCCACAACCCCCAACTACTTGTAAAGCAATGAAGGCAACTTCATTCATCAGAATTTCTCCTAAGAGGAGTCCCATATGTATTTCAAACAAATAAATAATATGTGGAATGAATGGTGAACAGAAAGAAAACATTCAGGTGGAGAAAAATGGTTCCCAAATTACTTTCTCAAGGACACCATAGCTCCAGATTTTTTTTTTCGTTGTGTAAACATTTTGAATGGTTGAGAGATGAAAAATTGGGAGTCAGAGTCAAGGTAGATATGAATTGTACCTGGCTGCTGCCTCACACATACAGGTGGCACCACTGTTATCAAAGCTAGTAAGTGACTACAGAGAAGAGGGATGTCTAATGGAGAATTTTTTTTCCAAATAGATGCAATATAAGTCCTTTTATTTTTCTGCCAAACACATTCAGTAAGTTTTATAATGTTTGATAATGATTTTATGACACTGGATTATTTTGAGGGGTGGGTTATTAAAGGGGGCTGAGTTATGAATCTGAGTACTTTCCCTGCACCTTTATATCCCATATAAAATATGGGCTAATGATACCTACCTTTTGGGGCTGTTAAGAGGATTAAATAAAAACAAAACTATATTTAAACTATATGGGAATAGTAGATACTTAACATGCATTTACTATCTTCTTATGGGAATGCCAATTTATATCAACTGCTAATAAGAAACTAAATGTGTGAATGAAGTTGGTAATAATGAGAAGTCTAGGAAGTGTGTGCATGGGTGTTTGGAATTGCCTGAAAAGACGTGTTAGAATTACAGATTTGGGAAGCCTCACAAATGAAAGAGAAGCACAGGGATGATCCGACTTGTGAGTGGCCTCAGACTCCTAGCCTGCTTGCTTTCCCCATAAGAGGACTGGCCCTGCCAAAGGGGAGAGAGGCATGTCTGACCTCTCTTTCCTACCTCCTACACTTGCTAGGATACATTGTAAACCTGTCTCATCTCCGGCTCCTCTTGCTTTTAAAAGACATACTTTACTTCAGATATGTTAATACAAGCAACTTGGCTACGGCCAAATCTTTCTGTTGGCCAGGAGTCATTTATCTCTTTAAGATGGTCATATTTATCACTTATTTTATTTTAAGGTTTTTAATCTCAGCTTGTTGTTCTCATTGCTATTGTTCTGAGTTCCAGAGACAGGAGACTGACAATTTATCAAAACCCCAACTATAGGCAACATTCCCTCCACGAAATATACATTTCTTTGGAAAGGCATCTTGCTTTCCCCATGGTCTGCATCCCTAGAATTTCAAACACAAAACAAGGCACAGAATAGAAGCTCAATAAACACTCATATTTCCTGGGATCCTCTCAATGGAAGAGTTTATATTACATTTTACACATCTCTAACAACAAAAACTTTTGCCTTAAAGTCTATCATTGTTAAGAGTATTTTCTTGGGTTCCACTAAATTAAAATTTGTAGTAACTTAATCTCTCTCTCTCCAAACACATTTGCAATGCTTGATATTCTTTATCGTGCTGTTTTCTGTGTGTCATCTATCATTATACTGTGCTGCATTTCTTAAAGAGAAAACCTACGCGAAGCGTATTTTTTACAAAAATCCTTTATTATTATGGCCTATAGCAATTAAAGCTTGAAATTAGAATTAAGGATTGTGCATTTTGATGCAGGCGACCATATAGATATATTAACATTGTGGCAATGTTTTTCTTTGCAGGCACAAAGTTGTCATTAGGAAATATAATACTCATTTTTTGCTTGATTAATTATAGCAAAGGCATAACAAAATATATATTGTGTGTTAGAGCATGCACCATTTGCAAAATTATAAATCGTGAATAAGCTGAGGTCGGAATCCAAAACATTCTGTAAGAAACTCACATAGTATGTATAAAATTTATGAAACAGTTTTGGTAAAGAGGATTTATGCACTTAAAACTTGAAGAAATACACCTTAAGAACACAATTCACAATCTGAAATAATCTGAGTTCCTGTCAATTTACCAAGTCTTCCATGGCTTTAGGTATGTATAACCTTGGAAGATGTTCTGATGATGGTACGTAATAACATATATTTTCTAAGTAGCCAGATATCCAAGAGATGCCATGTGTCATGCTAAGTGTTCTCCATGGCTGTCTGATTTAATTTGAACAATGCTTCTGCCAAATAGGTGTTGTCGTTGTTGTTGTTGTTGTTGTTGTTGTTGTTATAAAACTTAACATTCAAGGAGATGTATGTATCTTAGGTGTATAATTTCATAAGTTTTGGCACATGTACACATTTCTGTAGCGAATACTTCAGTCAAGAAGACAGCTATGACATTTTTAGCTCTAATTTCTAGGTGAAAAAAAAGTAGATTTAGAAGTTAAATAATTTGCCCAATGCCATACCAGTGGTAAACAGCAAAGCTGGTCATCAAACCCATGCTCCTTGCCATATCATGTTAGGACACCTAAGACTTAGCTTCAGTATCTGTGAGTTTCCTTTTGTTTCTTTTTATATCTATAATGGTATGCTTTGGAGAGAAAACAGGTTGGAAGGCTGAGTGGGATTGTATTCAACAGTGTTTCTAACAGTATTTTTCAAAACTACTAACAATTAGAATATCCTAGTTTTGTAAGGAACAGGGATTCAAGCTCCATATTTAGAAGTTTGATTTAGTAGACTGCAAAGTGACTTTGAAGAATATAACATGGTATTATTAACTGCAAGCACCATGTTATACATTAGAACTTATTTATCTTATAACTGAAAGTTTGTATCCTTTGACCCAAATCCCCCCATTTCACCCACCTCCCATCTTCTGGTAACCACCACTATGCTCTCTGTTTCTATGAGTTTGGCTTTTTTAGATTCCATGAGAATTTGGAGAAAAGGGAACCCAAATCCCCGGGTGGTGGGAATGTAAATTGGCATAACCACTTTGGAAAACGGTGTGGAGTTTCCTCAAAAAATTAAAAATACAAGTATTGTATGATTCAGCAACTTCAATTCTGGATATATCCAAAAGAAGTGAAAACAGGATCTTGAAGAGATAGCTGCACTACCTTGTTTGTTGCAGCATTAGTCACAATAGTCAAGATATGGAAATAACTAAATATCCATCAGTGGATGGATGGATAAAGAAGATGTGGTATATACATACAAGGGAATATTATTCAGAAGCTGTCCTTTTTGCAGTAACAATCCAGATACTCTATCTTTGGCTCTGTCATTGAAATGTTTATGTCCTTGCACGAGGCAAGAAAAGCTGAAGGGTCATGCACTAGCTCTTAAATCTTTTCCAGATTCATTGCTCTTAACTAGTCCCAAGATCCTCTTGGAAGGTTATAGAGAAACATGGAGGAGAACATAGATTTTGGGAGAAGAGTCAATGTCTTTGCCACAGACAGGTTTTTAGAATCATTCACCGCTAAGTTTCTTTCTCTCTCTGGAAGTTTGTGGCTATGATGCAGTTGAAGTAGATTTCACCTTCTGTTTTCCTAGGAAGTGATACCCTTACCATGGTCACTCCACCTTGGCATGGAGTGCTTTTCCTTGTCTTCTCTTGGGCTACTATGCTCATGAAAAGTCTGAAGGTTTTATATTGATGCTGACAGTCCTGCCACTGCTTTCTTCAGTTGCTCTTTCATTCCCTAGAGATAGCATTATTTACATTGGCCCTAGCCAGAATGGTTGTATTCCCGCCTGAACTTGCTGCCAGTTGGATGCCAGCTTAATGCCTGCTGATACTTAGAAGGCAAAGGTTTTAAGGTTCTAGCCTCCAGTGGTTTTGAGCAGACTTGAGCCACACACCCTGGCTTCTGATCCAAGCTCTATCATTTACTAGGTGTGTGAGTTTGGTAAGTGACTTAACCTCACTGAACCTAACTCCCTCTTGAGTAAAATGGGGGTAATTATAGTTTCTGCCTCATGAGACTGCCATATGCATTAAAAGTGATAATCCACATAAGTGCTTAGTGTGGTGTTTGGCATATGGAGAGCAACCAATGAACTTCGTCTACTCTTTATGATGGATGTCTTGAAGACTGCTGATCTGCCAGTGTCTAATAAAAGGAAACTCCTCTGCATTGCCTCACCCAGAGAAATGGGTTTCACCATTGCAGTGCTGAAAGCGAAGCCTTTTTGCATGCCTTCAAATCAATCAATTTCAGTTCATTTCCCCACCTTCTTGGAAAGCCAGCTTTGACCCTGTCTTTCAACTCTTAATGATGATCTTATCAAGGTTAAAATAAAGTTAGTAAAATAGTATTTTTCTGTCAATGAAAGTATGTCAGCTCTAAAAGGGTTGTGGATGATCACATTTCTCCTATTCTATTCTACATGAAGCTGTATGCTATCTAACAACAGGAGGATGTTAAATCATGCAACATAAACTTTATTTTCCCAGAGTGGCAAGTGAGCTATTTTCAACTTTCTTTTATAACACCATTTTTAGGTGGTGTCAGCATGCCTGTTATCAATTTCCCTTTTCCTAAGCTGTGTGCATCTTCTCAAAGAGACCTTATGGAGATCCCGTCCCCATGATTGTCTAGGAATTTCACTGGATGTCCGCATTGCAGTGCCCTGGAATAATGGTGTTTTCTTGCTCAAATATGAAAATACTGCAGGCACCACCTACCTCAGGGATTCATAAAATATATTGTCACATCAGTATACATGGGCACATCCAGCATATGTATTCCTAGACATTCTCAAGTAATATCTGTTTAGCTCTGTTCGACTGATCACTTACAAAACTAATTTGGCCATGAAAAATTTATTTTCACCAGAAGGGGTGTTTCAAAAAATGATATATTTGACAGGATCATAGGCCAGATTGATGATAACTTACACTTTAGAACTTGGCTCATTTCTCGGATTTAGATAGATAATAATAAAGGAGCTATTACTTGGCCTGATCTGGTTTTATAAAGCCAATGGGGACCATAAACACAGAAGTCTAATCTGTTTGACAGGGCTGGGACTAGGGTGGAGAAAGTGAGACACTTGTCACCAATATCACATTACCTAAAGGAGCTACCAAAAAGCTCAGTAATCAAGGTAAATAATGTTTAACATTAATAACATAATTAATTAAAACATTAATTAATTATTAAAAACATTAATAACATAATTAAAAAATAGTAATGCAAATTTCCATGATTAACATAATGGCAAATTTTAAGTAAAGGCAGGATCAGTGTTACTAATTTTTTCTTTTGCTTCTGACTCTAATGTGGCTGTGTACAGTTTGTGGATATACTGTTCTTGTTTCTTTCTTAAAATTTTGATACTTTGCCTATCATGAATTTTTTGCATTAATTTTGGTATCTTATTTTATTTTGTAATGTTTGTTTATTCATTTTGAGGGAGAGAGAGAGAGTGCCAGCAAAAGCAGGTGGGGGAGGGGCAGAAAGAGAGGGAGTGAGAATCGCAAGCAGGTTCTGCTTGGGGCTCGATCTCACAAACCATGAGCTCATGACCTGAGCGAAAATCAAGAGTTGGACACTTAACCAACTGAGCCACCCAGGCACCCCTAAATTTTGATATTTTAAAAGCAGGCACTGAAATACTGTGGGCCTTGATTGATGAGTGTTTTTGGAACCCTTTAAACTTTATGCCCAAGACACATGCCCCAGTGATTTCTTCTTCTAGCTCTGCCCAGATGAAACTGGGAGTGGAAAAGAAAACTCACTTTGTCTTGTGCTGAAGTTCTACACAAAGTGAAAATTAAGAAGAGATGGTACATGCCAAAATGTGGAAGCAAAACCCAAATGTCCATCAACTGATGCATGGATAGGCCAAATGTGTGACACACACACACACACACACACACACACACACACACACACAGAGGAATATTATTCAGCCTTAAAAAGGAAAGTCTGACACATGGTGTAACATGGAGAGAAATTGAGGACATCATACTAAGCGAAGTCAGTCTCAAAGAGACAAATACTGTGTGGTTTCACTTACATACTATTATCAAGAGTAGCCAAACTCATAGAGACAGAAACTAAGAGTGGCAATTGCCAGGGAATGGAGAGGAGGAAATGGGGAACTGTTATTTAATTAATATAGAGTTTCGGTTTTGCAAGATGAAAAAGTTCTGGAGACTGGTTGTACAACAATGTAAATATACCTAACACCGCTGCCCTGTACATTTAAAACTGGTTAAGACGGTAAAGTTTATGTTACATGTATTTTATCCCCATTAAAAATGTGAACAAAAGAAGAAGAAGATATGACAAGGGAGGAGAGGAAACGGAATGCAGTGAATGGCCTGGGTGGCTTCTCGACACGGGGCTTCTGTCTGTCATTGGGAGCAGGGTGCATTGGAAATTGGGCTGAAGCATGTTCATTCAACATTAAGTGTCTTTTCTGTCTTTTTCTTCTTTGACTACTTTCTAGGGATAAAGAGATATTTAAATATAAGATATATTTTGATTAAAGATCCTATTTGTTAATGTACACCTTCACAGTGCTGATGGACTGGCCAAGACGTGCAGCACATTTTGGATGCTTTTATAGAAAAGCTAAGACTTATTTTTCTAATAACTCTTTCATCTGCAGCATCTAGTTTTTCCATTAGGAAAACTAAAATAGCTCGTGGAATTGCTTTTTGTCTTTCTACAATAACAGACACTGCAGTGAGCTAGTCACTTTGGGTTATATGTAGAATAAGATGTGGATACAATGAGAAAAAAATCCCTCTTCACACTCCACACCCTTTTGGCAAAAGGACATTTTTTGACATCTCCTTCATGTTTCCGGGTCAGAGAACATCTTCCCTCGTGTGAATGGAAAAGAGATAATTTATAACAACATATGCTGAATAATGGACTGAGATCTCTTTGAGGACAAAGAGCATCTATAAATAATTTTACTAACTCACAAAGAGCTTTGTCCTTTCTTAGGTTCTAAGTAAGCATGGCTTTTTTGTTCTTTTGGTTTGCATTTGTCTTCACCTCAACATACTACATGCTTCTTCTGCTTTTTTTTTTTTTTTTTTTTTTTTGGTTTGGTGGTGTTACTAGTCAAGGTAGGCTGTGATAATAAACTAAACTGTGATAGTAAAGGTATCCCAACCCAGGTGACCCAAAAATGGATGTGTATTGCTCTCTCATATATTGCATGTTGATTGAAGTTCAGGCATAGCTCTGTCCTCTGTCCTCTTCACTCTGGGACCTGTGCTAATAGATGGGTCTTCTTTTGGTTGTTATGACCTGGAGTACAGCAAGGCATGATGGACCAAGCTGCTTTTGCTCAGAATCGACACATCACTTTGTCCGCATTTCACTGGTGAAAGCAGTTCACGTGGCTACTCAAGTTTAACAGTGTAGGCTTGTATCATCTTCTTTTAGAGAGGGCTCCCATAATGAAAACAAGACACTGGAGTAGTTGGCAAACAGGAATACCCTGCAGGTGGTTGAAGAAAGAGGATAGCTAATATCTCAATAGTTTACCGGAAACTTTATGTTCTCTTCTCATTTAATTATCATTCCGTCTTGACCACAACCTATGAGGTACATATTATTCTTTCTACTTTTGTTACAGGCAAAGAAGCTGAGTTCAGGCTGACTCAGTAACCTCCCTAAAGTCACAGAGTTAGTGTGTATTAGAGCTGGTGTTGGCATCTCTGCCCAACTAACTCGAAGTCTGTGGCGCTCCCAAAACAGCATGGGGACCCCCACACCCACGTGCGGACAAAGTGAGGCCTATTGTGCAAGTCACTTTTTCAAGTAGTGCAACCAGATATGAACATTCATGTTAACTGATTCAGCAGAGAGAAAATCAGGGTTTGTAAGGACTCATATAAATGGTTAAATTCTTTTAGAAGCAGAATGGTACTAAAAATAGCAAAGTTACTCCACATTATGCCTTTTCCATAGGAAAAAGCATGTGAGGCTTACTGACCATCAAAATATGGGTGAATCCAACTCCTTTAAGAACAATATATATATTTTTAAAATCACTGTTTCTAGAGCATCAGAAATAGGACTGTAACATGTATTTCTAGAAATGGCTAGGAATGGAGAAACCAATAAGAATATATTCACTAATAATATAAGAGAGGAGTTTTCCAACACAATATATTCACATAGCATAAAGTTAAAGTCTGGCCAAGGAAACCCAGGGTTGGAGTACCAACAAGTTTAACCCTTCTGGGAGGCTGTATAACCAATCTTTAAAGTCTCACTCAGAGAACTCACCCCAACCCCCTTTCTGTGTTTACCCAATCCTAAGGACGTTATTTGAAACAATAAAAATTACTCAGTACAAATGCTTACCATATTACTAATTTGAAGCATGAAGAAACCATGGAAAGAGCCTAAATGTCCAGTAATGGGCAGATGGGTTAGTAAAACCTGACTCCTCTGTTTGAAGAAAGTCTACCCTACTGTTAAAAGATTCTTTTACAATAAGTTCAAAATAATGTGTGAAGATGATTTGGATTTTATGTTAAGTGAAACAATTAGAATATAACATGGAATATATTATAAGATCTCCACCCTGTAAGACAAATGGATAGAAAAATAAACGAAGGTACATGCATACGTAGGAAAAGATAAGCCGGGAAGGCATACAAATTCTAAATCTGCTCGTATATGATGTCAGTATTTGTGTATGTAATCTGTATGACCACAGATAATTAGTGCCTTCATTCATTTATTCTCCCCGTGGACATGTGTGATGAGACAACATTGTAGGTACGGTTCTAGGCACAGTAGTGAACAAGGTCAAGCTAACTTCTACCTTATGCTTCTTACATTATAATGAAGAAGAGGGCATATGAGAAACAAATAAACATATCATATGTAAGTTGATGAAACTCCTTTGGGGAAAACTACATAGGATAAGGAAATACAGCACCACTGATGAGGGATTATTTCACATATGTTGGTCATGGGAGGTTTCTTGGAAAAGATGGTATTTGTACAGAGGCTTGAGCAAAGTGGGGAAGCTAGCTACCCAGATGGGTAAGTGGGGTAAATGGGGACAACTTTTTGGGCAGAAAGAAGAATACTGGATGCAAGACCCTAGGAGTACTTGGAGTCTTCCAGGAAAAAAAGGAAGCAAATGTGACCTGAATGAAGTGAGGAAGAAGAGAATGACTGATGGCAGGGGGATTCTTGTGAGCCTTATGGACAGTTGTCAGGACTATGGCTCTTCTGTTGAAAGACGTAAAAAGTGATTGGAGGATTCTGAGCTAAGGTGTGGCATCACCTATCTTTAAAGGGTCATTCTGGCTGAGTGAGGGGAGTAGTTTGAGAGCAGGGTAGCCCAAACAAGATCAGATAAGAAATCAGTAGCTGGAACTTGGAGATAGTAGTCGGAAAAATGAGGAATGTTCGGATTTAAAATACTGCAGAGAAGAATCGGACAGGGTTTGCTTCTGAATTGGAAATAGCTCATCCAAATAAGGCAGCTTGGCACATGCAGCTGGGACTCTCTGGAGGCTAAACTGAGGGAACATACCTGTCTTACATCTCTTTAAGATCAAGGAAAACTTTTCCAGAAACTCTCCAAGATCCTGACTATAGATTCGTCTAGATTTTATGCCTACACACACCTAATTGGCAAGATAATTGGCAAGATAAATGAGACCATCATGATATGACCTTACACCAAGAAGGATTCAGATCATGAAGATAGGGTGGGCTCAATCTCCCAGGGGACATGGCCATTTAGAGGGTAATAAAGACAAGATCAGGGTGAGCAAGGTTTCTTCAAGGATGGAAGGTATGTAGTGGGCAGCCATTCATCTTGTGTCCCAATGGAGGGACTGGTATTTAAACCCAGATTTGACTGATTCTAAAGTCCAGTTTATGTCCTTGAGAAAATCATTTCTTACCATTTTTCTTCTCCTCCTTCTCCTCCCCTCCTTTTACTTCTCTTTTTCTCCCTCACATATACTTTTGCTCTGAATGTACTAATAGCCTATGCCAATTAGTTAAGCTGAATTCCTCACATAACACTTCAAATTATCCCATAAATAGGCAGATTCTCAAAAACCATAGTCCTGAGCAAAGTGTAATTCGTCTAGGATTGGTCTAAGGACATCTCTCTCACAGGACTTTATTGATCTTGATTAAAAATCAACGATTTTGTTAAGTCACTAAAGAATAGATTTTTATACTAACATGAATTTACTTATGATCAGATTTACTTAAAATCAGATTTGCAGAGGTCAAGGAATCCATTACCAGACCTGTCATTTATTTGGTGATTATTCTACATCAATGAGACAAGGAGTGGCCTGTTCAAGGTCAAGGATTTTTTTTTGTTGTTTTTGTTGTTGAAAGAAATAAAGAGTAAGAAATTGAAAGAAATAAAGAGAAAGAAATTTTGTTGTTGAAAGAAATAAAGAGTAAAACCTATTGAAAGGGAACTATACCAGGTACTGTATATCTAAGCCGAAGGTTTTAAAATGTCCTTCAGGTTCTCTCTGATGGACCTATCCTTCATCTTGAACATCTGGCCTCACCTGCTATCACCTGATCTTATAGGGGTTCCTTTTACATAGTTCATATTTATAGTTCATAGTGCCTCGTGGCCTTTGCAATAACTGATCTTTTGTCTGCAGTTAGTGGCACCTCATTATTATGACGCTTTCCTTAACAACCATTTATAAAATAAGTCCCTGCCTTCTAATCCTTAGCACTCTCTATTCCACTTCATGTTTTTGGTTTGCTTGCGTGTTCCCTCCGTAGCATTTAACAATACCACGCACACTATCTATTTGTAATTTGTTGTATTTGTTGTATTGGTCTCTCTTCACCCACAGAAAGTACAATCCAATAGGCTGTGGTGGTTTTTTGTATTTTATTCCTTCTAATACCTTGATTATGCAAAAGTGTCTAGTATGTAGTAGATAATCAGTACTTCCAGAATAATTATAATCTCTGCTTTCCACGAGTTCCCAGTCTGTTGGCAACAGTATGTAAACCAGTGGACCCACCTACCAAACAACCAACCCAGCAACCATCCAGCCATCCACCAAATGAGTCCCACTGCACTAACAACGTGAGACTTAAGAACACCACACAAAGTTAGCCTGCCTGAAATCCATTTCCAGCTCTACCAATGCAACTTGATGAGTTTAGGAAGACTTCTTAAAGTCTCTAATCCTTAGTCCCTCCATTAGTGAACAGCTTTTGTTTTTGTTTTTGTTTTTGAGAAGTTAGATTATCTCTGTAAAACCATTTACACAGTGCCTAACATAAAATAAGTGCTCAACATACACATGTACAATTTTATTATGTAAAAAAAAAAAAAAAAAAAGCTAGATTCAATGTGGTCACAGATTAGCTCTGCCTGGGGAGTTCAGAAAAAAAAAAAAAAAAAAAAAAAAAGAAGAGGAAGTGAACCTAAAACTAAAGAAGTACATTTTGATTTATTTTCTACTACAATTTTCCTCTTGTTTCACATGCTTGTGGGCAAAAACAGGGATATTCAAAGTTATAATACAACTTAAATATGATATTATGTAACCAAATGTAACTAAGTTACCTTTGTCATCACATAGTATTTAAGTGATTTCTATAATATCAAATTTTCTGTATTATTTTGATGGGTTTTTGCTTCCAAAGTAGAGGATATGATGCTTTCTTCTGCTTAATTGTACATTGTAACATATAGACCGTTAGACCATGATTCGCACGGAGTGGGTACATAAAGAACATTAGAATTCAAAACTATAAACTGCCATGGTAATATGGGGCAAGTAATATGCAACTTGTGTCAAAGGAAGAAAAAAACCACATTATTACACTTAATAACAATTATCTAGGAAATGTTGAGTCGTTATTATTCTTTATTAGTTCTAGTTGTGTTCATGTTAAATGGATGAAAGCTGAATTAAAAGGTGACATTTGGGCTATTTCCTTAAAAAATGTGATTTCTCAGTCTTTAAATACATTTCCCTGGTTGGTGTTTTCATCTAAGCAACTTTGCTTGTTTAATGTTATTTAAAATTAAATTTGTTCTTTCGTTCGTTACAATGCTTAGCGAGTTAATAAGTTTATAAATCATAATTAACTACTACTTTCTATTCTATCGCCCTTTTGAATTGCTTTCTATTTTACTTTTTTGTGTGTTTTTTTTCCCTTTCCAGTGTAATTTGCCTCATTCATGCTTTATTTTAAAGATGGGTAGACTTTATTTTCAAGGTGTGGTAAGTTGGCTTCACTGGAAATGTGTAAGCATGTCATGAGTGACACACACCTGAGTGTGTGGGTGCGTATGCTTGCACATGTGTGTGAACATACGTGTGTGTATAAAAGCTTAACCTTTTAAGCTTAACAGAATCATTTTTAACAAAGATTCTCTTCTCCTTTGCTGTGTGCAACTCCTGAGACATGTTGATTCCAGAATGCCATCAGGGACTCCTTATTTCTGTACAATAAAAGGAAGTCAAATAAAGTATAATGAATTTTCAGACAGTTCAGCAAAGCTTTAAAATGTTCAAAGAGAGAGTCAAAAGGCTTCAGTCATTAGGATTTTACTTAGGGAATGTGGGTGAGCTTCATTAGAATGTGAAACCACAGGAGGCAGAAACGAATCCAGCAAATGCCTCTTTTTTCATTGTATCAGATCACACAGGAACTCCGGAGCGACGGGTCTAGAAAGAACTGTGATTTTAGCAAAAAGGGGTGCAGAGGCAAGTGGCGATAATCACCGGGGCATAGGCCTAGCTGTGCTTAAACATTTGCACGTCCTTCCTCGTCGTCTGGCACACTGTGCCCTCACACACATTGTCGTGCACCTGTATGTCAGCACACACACCTGCTCGTCCGTGCTGTTCTTCAGCCTAAGACATTCGTCTCGCCTTCCTGAATTTCTGACTTCTTCTCTCCTGGTCATGACAGGTTTTCCCTGTTGTTTGCTTTTCATTCTCGTTGAAATAGTTTAAGTTTTACACTGATGCCCCCCTTCCAAAATATTAACAGTGATTTATGTCGTACCATTGATGTAGTCGCTCCCAGGCACTTTTTACAGTTGTCTCGTGTTTTTGCAAGTTCTGTTTCCCTCTGTGAGATGTGAGGACAGGTGCTCCTCAGTGTCTCCACTCTCCAACCTGCGGTGCCGACAGTCTGTACATCTTCCACTCACTTCTTGGGTTATTTTGCAGTTTTCCATGAGGCATGTCGCAAGAGAACATCTTCTATAGTGACCTTTTAATTGAGGCCACTACAAATCCACAGCCCCCTGCACTTCCGTTACCCCTCAGTTGCTGGCGTCGCATCTCCCACATCTGGCTGGCCGGGCCAGGTCAGAACCTGTGTCCACATCTGCATGTATGGATCTTTTGAAAAAGATGACCCTCCGGTCCCTCAAGGAACTCCCCCAAACTTTACCTTCCGCCTTTGTCTCTGGTCTAGTATATTTGGTTTTTGACTGACTAGTTCCATGTAAACGTACTTATTTCACAGAAACCTTTACCACTGAGAATTCACTCGGATGCTGTCCCAAACTTTTCTACTCCACCTTTGACTTGAGATGCTGGGCCCCTTCTCGTCTGCATATCATAAAATGGGTCTGTCACGTAGGCCCTGATGATAGCAATCCTGAAAGTGGTTCAAAAGTAGATTTTTGTGCAAAATGGAAGAAATGCAACATTCTGTACCCATGAAGTTACACATGAGAGGGAAATAACAAAAGTCCAACATTTTCTGATAAATTCTTTCTGCCGAGGAGTTGGTCAGGCTAGCACTGAGATAGAGAATACTGGGATCTAGTGTCATCTCTCTCACACACCTTCAGTAAGGACTGTTAAAGAAGTATCTTCCTTTCTTTGAGACTTAATTTTCACATTTTCAAAAGAAGGAAACGTGATTCCAAATAAAACAAAACAAAATCCTAGCTCTTCCATGGTATGGCAGACTTGCTGTGTTACATTGCGAAGGCATGGTGTAGGGAGGGGAAGAAATTATCAACCTTTCTATTATCTATACCACACTATACCTCAGGGTTGAAGGGAGAGCGTTAGAGAAAATGAGGCATAAATGCTTAAAAACATAGAACATATGCAATAGGTTTTAGGTCTTATCACACACAGGGATTTAACCCATCTGTATTAATATATTAGAGCACATCATAAGTTAAAAGCCTGCATAATACATTTGATATATATTTTTACTATATTGATTTTTGAATAATAGTGAAACCTTTTCTTCTCTCCAGAGGCCAGATAGAGAAGTCAACTTCTTTGAAGTCTGTATTAGGTAGGTAGCTCACATTATCTTATGCTAAGGAAGTGCCCTCAGATGTCAGTAGTTCACAACCAAGGATTATTCTCATTCACTCTACATGTCCATCATGTGTTGGATGTGGCCTGTACTCTGCCATTTTTATGCCAAAACTCCAGCTGAGAGAGATTTTTGTTGGGAATATTGCCATTCCTGTGCCAGAGGGACCATGCGTGTTGTGGCCATGTAACTTAAAAGCTTCTACCTGCATATGTACATGTATTTTCCACTCATATTTCATTCACCATGTGAGTCACATGGCCAAACCAGAAGGCAGTGGGCCAAGATATTAAACCCTCTCCAAGACAGATACAACAGATATTTGAGAGTCCCATATCAAAGGAGGCAAATCGGAAATATTAGAGAAGAAGATGAAAACGTGCAGACATCTACTGGATGAAAATCACTTGGCACAAAACGCCAGTGCTCTGGTCCCTACTCTGTCATTAGTTTGCTATGTGATCATAAGCAGTTCACATAATATTTATTTGAATAAGGCCATTTTTAATTTAAAATAGAAATACCAGCACCCTTGCTTACTTTCTGGAATTGATAATAGGAAGGGATTAGGTCATTGAAGTGTCAAAGTGTTTTGCAAATCAGGCAAAACTTAAATAAAAGTCCAGAAGGATCCAGGTATCAGATGGCACCATTGTTTATTCACCCCAAAGATCAGGAATTATTTGAAACAGGGAGAGCCTTCATTCTATAACCCAGTGGTATCTACAACATGGAGCAAGAAAATAAATAAAGATCTACTTCATCCTTTGTACCTTGGAGGAGTACTAATAAATGGTACAGTTTTCAAAGAAATGTCCAAATATTTAAAAAGGGTATCATTTTCAGTGAGAAGAAAATCTGTTCATGATGGGCCTTGATGTGTCCAAATATTAAAAATGGATATCATTTTAGATGAGAAGAAAGTCTGTTCTTGATGTGTCTTGTGTCTAGATATCCAAAATGGACAGCATTTTAGGTGAAAAGAAAGTCTGTTCTTGACATGTCTACAGATTTGAGTAGATACATTCTAAAGGAGAGGTCTAACCATTAGATCTTAATCAAAGTGTCTTCAAGGCCATGCTCCATCTGGAGATCTAGGGAAGGATCTGTTCCAGGCCTTTATCCTGGTTTCTGGTAGTTCCCTGGCTTGCGGAAACATGTGTCCTATCTTCACATGGCATTCTCCTTGTGTAAACTTCAATCTCTGTGTCTAAAATTTCCTTATTTTAAATAAGGACATCAGTCAAATTGGATTAGGGCCCACCCTAATAACTTCATCTTTATTAATTATATCTAGAGTGACACTGTTTCCTTTAATTTATTTATCTTTATTTGTAAATTTACATCCAAGTTAGTTAGCATGTAGTGCAACAACGATTTCAGGAGTAGATTCTTTAATGTTCCTTACCCATTTAGCCCATTCCCCCCTCCCACAGCAACCCTCTGTTTGTTCTCTATATGTAAGTCTCTTATGTTTTGTCCCTCTCCCTGTTTTTATATTATTTTTGCTTCCCTTTCCTTATGTTCATTTGTTTTGTATCTTAAGTTCCTCATATGAGTGAAGTCATATGATATTTGTCTTCCTCTGACTGACTAATTTGGCTTAGCATAATACCTTCTAGTTCCATGCACATAGTTGCAAATGGCAAGATTTCATTCCTTTTGATTGCTGAGTAATACTCCATTGTATGTATGTATGTATATATATATATATATATATATATATATATATATATATATATATACCACATCTTCTTTATTCATTCATCCATCGATGGACATTTAGGCTCTTTTCATACTTCAGCTATTGTCATCAGTGTAGCTATAAACATGGGGGTGCATGTGCCCCTTCGAAATAGCACACCTGTATCCCTTGGATAAATACCTAGTAGTGCAATTTCTGGGTCATAGGGTAGTTCTGTTTTTGTTTTTTTAAGGAAATTCCATGCTATTTTCCAGAGTGGCTGCACCAGTTTGCATTCCCACCAGCAGTGCAGAAGAGATCCTCTTTCTCCACATCCTCGCCAACATCTGTTGTTGCCTGAGTTGTTAATTTTACTTGTTCTCATTGGAGTGAGGTGGTACCTCATTGTGGTTTTAATTTGTATTTCCCTGATGATGTGTGATACTGAGCATTTTTTCATGTGTCTGTTTGCCATCTGGATGTCTTCTTTGGAAAATTGTCTGTTCATGTCTTTTGCCTATTTCTTCACTGGATTATTTGTTTTGTGGGTGTTAAGTTTGATAAATTTTTTATAGATTTTGGATACTAACCCTTTATCTCATATGTCATTTGCAAATATCTTCTCCCATTCCATTGGTTGCCTTTTGGTTTTGCTGATTGTTTCCTTCACCGTGCCAAAGTTTTGTTTTTTTAACTTGATGAGGTCCCAATATTTCATTTTTGCTTTTGTTTCCTTGCCTCTGGAGACATGTAAAGTAAGAAGTTGCTGTGGCTGAGGTCAAAGAGGTATTTGCCTGATTTCTCCTCTAGGATTTTGATGGCTTCCTGACTTACATTTAGGTCTTTCATCCATTTTGATTTTATTTTTGTGTATGGTGTATGAACATGGTCCAGGTTCATTTTTCTGCATGCCACTATCCAGTTTTCCTAGCACCATTTGCTGAAGAGACTGTATTCCGTTGGATATTCTTTCCTGCTTTGTCAAAGATTAGTTGGCCATATGTTTGTGCATCCATTTCTGGGTTCTCTATTCTGTTCCATTAATCTGAGTGTCTGGGGTTTTTTTGTTTGTTTGTTTTGTTTGTTTTGGTTTTTTTTTTCCAGTACCATACTGTCTTGATGATCACAGCTTTGAAATGCATCTTGAAGTCTGGGATTGTGATACCTCCAGCTTTGGTTTTCTTTTTCAAGATTGCTTTGGCTATTTGGGGCCTTTTCTGGTTCCATACAAATTTTAGGATTATTTGTTGTAGCTCTGTGAAGAATGCTGGTGTTATTTTGATAGGGATTATATTGAATATGTAGATTGCTTTGGGTGGGATTGACATTTTAACAATATTTGTTCTTCCAATCCAGGAGCATGGAATATTTTTCCATTTTTTTTGTGCCTTCTTCAATTTCTTTCATAAGCTTTCTATAGTTTTCAGTGTATAGATTTTTCACCTCTTTGGTTAGATTTATTCCTAGGTATTTTATGGTTTTTGATGCAAGTAAATGGGATCTATTCCTTGATTTCTCTTTCTGTTGCTTCATTGTTGGTGTATAGGAATGCAACTGATTTCTGTGTGTTGATTTTATATCCTGTGACTTTGCTGAATTCATGGATCAGTTCTAGCAGTTTTTGGTGGAACATTTGGGGTTTTCCATATAGAGTATCATGTCATCTGCGAAGAGTGAAAGTTTGACTTCCTCCTGGCTTACTTGGATGCTTTTTATTTCTTTGTATTTTCTGATTTCTGAGGCTATGACTTCCAATACTATGTTGAATAACAGTCGTGAGAGGACAGTGACACTGTTTACAAATAAGGTGATATTCTGAGGTACTGAAGGTTATGACTTCAACATATGTATTTCTGGGGACACAGTTCAACCCATCACAAGTCCTACTTTAATTCACTGTGTGATTTTAATTAAGTCATTTTTACTCTCTATCCTTCAACACCAGTTTCTTTAACTTGACACCTCTTTGCCAGAGAATGTCTGGAAGCACTCTCTGCTTCAAGATTCTAACATCTTGAGGTGCCAGACTCCAGAGGTTAAAACCAACCAGGATGACCAAAAAAACATATTTGATCTGCTCGTTTAAGAATCCATGAGAGATACTGTTCTCCCTCAGAAGCCTTTGGCCTATGGAGAGAATCTTAAAATGACCAAATTGAAAGAAACTTTCATGGCCAATTAGAGGAAACTGCCTTCCCTGTCAACTGGTTTTCTTGCCTCTGCATCAATACTTCCAGTAGTGGGAAACTCATCACCCCTAAGGCCGTCTTCCTCATGTTAGGATACTTTGAGCTGGTCAGACATTTCTTCTCAAGTTGAGCCAGTTCCACTCACTCAAAGGTTCAAATTTAATCCTCTGTGACTGGACTGAGCTAATGTCATCTACTTCGAGCCAAAGTCAGCCCCCTTCCCTGCAGACAGTACTTATTTTTGACACCCTCGGGATAAATATTTGAAGCTACAGCATCCAGGGAGAGAAGATGGCTTGGATGTTTCTGGTTCTTTTGTTCATCAGTCTTAATTCCAAGTTCTTGAGCTCTCAGTCTGAATCACACAAAAGGGAAAATAATGACCCACCCTATCCAGGATTTGAACTGCTCATTGAACCAAAAGAAAAATCAGAGCTAGGATATTCTATCGGGTAAACATAAGCTGGAGCAGTTTTACTGCAGCCGTTAAGGCAATTTAAAGAAAAGAACTCTTTGCACTACATTTAGGAAGACAGATTAATTATGACATGCTTAGAAACCATTAATATGTGTGGATGCCTATCAAGTAATTATTCAAACCCACACATTCACAAGAAAAATAGGAAGATTCTTGCTAGAAATTTACATATACAAATTTGAAAAGTTCATTTCTAAACTCTGCTGTGATTTATACACCCACATTTTGATAATTTGAATTATGTATTAAACACATACTTTAAAAATACTTGTCATTATAATATGCTTTACACAACAATGTGTTATATTTCTTGCTGGGAATTCATTGTTAATATATATTTATAGGACACATTCAAATGTATTACGAAATGTAGATGCATTTATTGGTAACAAATGAAATTAATGAAGCATCTGTGAATGAGATTTTAATTTACTGTTACCTGAAACTTAATAAAACCTTAAAGCCTGATTTATAAATTCATCAAGATGCTAAAAATGAGGGGTTTTATTAATGATAGGAGAGAAGGAAAATTAACATTTTTCTACTTTTCTCCTAGCACAAAGCACAGTTTACTAAAGACTTCAATATGAATATGACATTGCAGTGACCTACAAAATAAAAGCAGTCAGAATCTAGCGTAGACAACCTACAAGCAAAATTGTGTATGTGTGTGTGTGTGTGTGTATGTGTGCGTATGTAATTTCATATATATGAAATTGACTGTGATAGCTTCAAGGCAGCACATGGAGGTGAGACAAAAGAAAGATTATCAGAGAATAAAAACAAAGAGCACAAAGAATGTTAATTGCAGCATTATTTAAAACACCATATTATAAAATCTCAATGAATCCTAATGAATCAGAGGATTTATTTGAGCCTGACAATGGCTAAGTACTTCTTAAAATGAAATCAAGAGAGATTAGAAAAAAGAAAAAAAGAAAAAGGAAAGGGTCCATCTTGAGCTTCAAAATCAGGAAATGAAGAAGCACTGGCTGTAAGGTCAGTGGAGAACTTGCAAATTCATTCTGATTTCACCAACATATTTAACTCTCTCCAAAGCTGGGTCTTTGTTTCATAGTCAAGTCATTAGGCCCCACCCTTGGCAGTATTTTCTCAGCCCCTAGCTCTGTGTTCTGTTCTTTATTTCCTTTTCTGCCACATAGAAATGGAGACTTAATAAAAGCATATTTTATTTCCAATCTGCTATTTCATGGCTCTTGCCCTGATAATCATTACTTTTCTTTATTGCAAAACAATTTCTTTTTTAAAGGCATGCATCTTGAATGACCATATTTATGTGCTGGCTGTTCCCTAAATGACAGCAAACTTCCCTTTAGCAACTTCAGCTCTTCTCTGTGGGCTGGGGACAAGGATGGATTGAATGATTGATGGGCTTCATTGGTGAAAGAGGCTCCTGGCTTGACTCCCTGAGGCCAGAGCTGCACAGCCTAAGCAAAGTGGAGAGTTGATAAATTACTCAAATATTTTTGCCCAAGTTACTCTTGAAGCCCCACAACCCTAAATGGATCTGAGAACAGAGAAAATGCTGAGATGATTCCAAAGAACCCAAATCAAGTTCCTCTGAAGCAGAATAATGTCTTCCTTTACAATTTCCTATGGAAAATACATGTGGTCACTATCAGTAGACTCAGGGTCAGATCTTTACTGTGAACACCCTGTAACCTCTCTTGGTACTTTAGTTCCCTCACTCATAAAATGTGAATTAACTCTTTCATTTAATCACTGCCTAATACATGACAAGTGTGTTGTCCTGCCCCCATGAATGAATGAATGTATTACTAAGTAAAATTCAGAGAGATTTAATGATTTGTCCCAAGATGGTGTAGGTAGCAAGTGGCCGAGTGAGCATTCCATCCCTTTTGGAGGTTTCCAGTACAGAAGCCTGCCTCTCCAGGAGGATTTGATCTGAGGGATATTGCACTAAAAGGTTGAAACTGACAAGAACAAGACTGTCTGCCCAGGGCATTGTATTCCCTTCTCTGAATTTTTGCTTTTTTTGCAATTCCTGGAACTATTCCTATTTTACACTGTCTGTAAACATAAAAGTTAAACTTTTTTTCAGTTTATTTGTCTTTGTGCACCCTTAGCTGGCCCAGTGAAATCTTACTTCTCTTATCCCTGCTGCTTTCTTGAGCTCCTCTTACCAAAGGGTTTGATGCAGATGAACACAAAAGGGAAAGACAAAATACAAACCGAACCACATCTCAAGGATTACTCATAGAAGATGGAAGTCACACCAAGTCACCCTGGAGTTAGATTTTACTCATCTATAATTTTTATTCTTATGTAACTAAAGACAGTCATGGGCTTGGAACCCAGCTTCAGAGTAGCCAGGAGTTTCTATATTTTTGTTCACCCTTGGCCATACCCTTACTTTGTGAATCAGGTAGTAGTTTCTCTTTTTTTTTACAACATATGATGAATCTCAAAACAAGAACACTACAAATACGACTGTGAATCGCTTTCTCCTTGTACTCCATTGGCAAGGCTAAAGCCTCAAGCATTTTACATTGCATGGCATTGTAATAACCAGAGAGAACCTGGATCCTTACGTTGAAAACAAAGACTTCTCTATGTCACATACTTTATCACATCTAGTTAAGAATATACTCAAATCAACAAAAAAAATCTGTAGTTCAGATTCCTGTGATTTTTTTTTTTGGATTTCTATCCAGCTTATCAAATTTATTTCTGTCTCTGAGTTCCATACTTCTGTAAATGACCTCACTCTCCACCCCACACCCAGTACCCTTAGTCAGAAACCTAAGGGCCATCTTACTTACTGTATCCCACTGCCATTTTGGACCTCCGCATTGTCCTTCCACCTTGTATCCATATTGCTTCTCAAACATCCTCATGGAGCCAGTTGTAGCCAGTTTCAGGCCTCCATGTTGACACAGAATGGTCTCTGTAAAATCTGTGATTTTTTTCCTTGCTTGTTTGCAAACCTCCAGTGGACAGTTTACCTCCCTAGCCTCATTCTTGCCATTGCCAGTTGGTACTGTCCACTCCATAACCAAGTCCCTGAAGGGGTCTCTAAGCATAACAATCTTTACTCATGTTATTTAATGAGTCTGGCACATCTTCCTTGCCCTTGTCCACCCAGGAAGGCCCTCTTTTTCTCTCCAGCAGCAGTTCATGTCATCTTGTCTGTGAAGTGGTGTTTGTTTGTTTAGCACATCAGATAAAACTACACATTTGATACCCCTCTCCAAACTCTGTCAGGGCACTTTTATCACCACATTGCACTTATTTGTCTGGGATTTGGTTTCTTCCATTCCATTGTGATCTTCTTGGGGCATGAATCGTACCTCATCTTTGTATCTCTGGTGTCCAACACCAGGCTTGCTATTTAGAAAGTATCAAGTAAGTATTTGTGGAATAAATAAACAGAAGCACAATTCATTTCCCCAATTTCCTGTCATCTACTTCAGAACAACCTTTTCAAATACTCTAGAAAATTATTTTCATTGTCTCAGATTTTGCAATAACTCAGACATCCTGTCTATAACACTTATTAATCATAATAGCTTTGAAATAATTTCTCTGTGCAAATACTCAGGGTCTCATCCATAACTAAGTGAAATACAGTCTAAAATAATCAATCATTATTTTCTAAACCAAAGACTCTGTAATTAAGGAGTCTATCAATGTGCCAACAACCTGTGGGTCTAGAAATTAATTTTTGTTTATTAAAAGACCCTAAAGATAATGTAATATGGGCCATGGTGAAATGGATTAATAAATTGCTTGTCTCATTTCACTTGTTCTTTTCTATTTAAATTCTGTGGGAAAATAGGAAAATCTTACAGATACATTCCTTTAAAAATTTGACATGATGGAAACTTTTTTTTTCCTGAAGCCAGAAAACTCATCATTCCCACCATCATCCTGTTTACTTGTATTTGATTGTAAAATGCCTGGAAGGAGAAAGTGAACACCTAACCATTTAGATCAGGTGGTATAGATAGGTTATTTCGTTTAGTTTTCTACTGAGTTCATTCATTCAACAAACATATGCACACATTGCTATCTCTCTTTTGGAAGTGATACAAGCTGAAGCCCAGAGAATGGGTCTGTATTGACCTTGGTCTTCACAATTAGTAATTGGCAGCATCAGGATCAGAACCCAAGTCTGTCTGACTCACGGGCCTATGTCCATTCGACCACAACTTTGGTTCATAAGCATTTGATTCTAAAGCCCTTGCTTTATTGTTTGAAGTATTTTCTTTAAAGTAGCTGATGGCAAGTTGAAGGAAAGCCCATAGAGGCCAACAATCTTCTTAAAAGATTCTCATGACCTGTAACGAAAGCATTCCTAAGCTGATACAGGACTTGGTGACCATCTCATCCAGCCCTTTCATTTGAAAGATGAATGAACATTGACTGTCTTCTGCAACCCATTCATTTACTTATTTATTCAACCAATATTCATGGAATATCTACTATGTGAGAAACAGTGTTGCCTTTAAGCCCTTATGGAGATCAAAATTTTGCTTAAGAGTAATTGAATGAGAAAAAGTTAAACAGAAGACCGTTAGTTGTTATAAATGTGGGGCTTATTTGATGATACTGATATGTTAGGAAGCTCATTTTTTAGACCAATGGAAGATCCATTTATAACACGTATTCACATCAGAAAACTATGCCTGTCCCAGAAAGAACAGAGAACTAAACTGTAACACAAGTTGGGAAGAATGAAAAGCATTCCATTTAGAGACGGGGAACAGCAGGTAATATACAGTTGTCGTTCCCCATGAAGTCCACCCTGATTCACCCTGGATCAGGTGTTCCCTTGTACATGTCTATTAATAACCTGTATTTCTCTATGTTGGGGCATGTATCACTCCTTTATGGTTGTAAAGTAAAATACCTGTTGCCACTATGGCTTTCAAGCTTCCTGAGGTCAGGAACTATGATTTACTCATCACAGAACATAAAGAGCTTAGTATGTTCTCAGTACTCATTCGTTGACAAAATGGATGAAAGGGTTAATCAGTGAAAACATTTGGCATACATTTTGGAGGGAAGTGAGTTTCCTTTCCAATGTTAAGTTACACACAGTGAACATTAATGAGAACCATCACCTAAAGCCAGGGATGCTATGCATAATGTTACCAGGGCTCTGAACAAGAGTGTGACCAGCTAAATGCAGATAAATGTGAAAAGGAACAGAAGAGTAAATAGAATCAGATCAGCAGAACTTGGTCATCCCAAGAAAGTAAGTCCAGAAGGTTCACCAATATCTATTAGGGCTAATAAATGAATCATAATTATTAGAGCTAATAAATGAATTCTATAAAGTTTCAAGATTCAAAATCAGTATATAAAAGTCTGTGGAATTTCTATACACCAGTAATGAAACATCAGAAAGAGAAATTAAGAAAACAATCCCTTTTGCAATTGCATGAAAAAGAATGAAACACCTGGGGACAAACTTAACCAAGAAGGTAAAAGACCTGTATGCTGAAAATTTGTGCATTAATGAAAGAAATTGACTAAGATGGGTAAATATTGGAAAAGTATTCCTTGCTCATGGATTGGAAGAGTTAGTATTGTTAAAATATCAAACTACCCAAAGTGATCTACAGATTGAATGTGATGCCAAATTTTCAGTGGCATACTTCACAGAATTAGAACAAATAATTCTAAAATTTGTATTCAGCTACAAAGGATCCCAAATAGCCAAAGCAATCTTGAGAAAGAACAAAGCTGGAAGTATCATGCTGCCTGATTTCAAACTATACTACAAAGGTATAGTAATCAAAACAGTACGGTATTGGTACAAAAAAAGACACATAGGTCAATGGAAGAGTTGAGAGCCTAGAAATAGACTCACACATAGATGTAAAAATAATCTATAACAAAAGAGTCAATAACACACAATAGAGAAAGGACAATATCCTCAATAAATGTTGGGAAAATTGGACAGCCACAGGCAAAACAATGAAACTAGCCTACCATTTTATACTATATACAAAAATTAACTCAAAATGAATTAAAGACTTGAACATAAGACCTGAAACCATAAAATTCATGGAAGAAAACCTAGATGGTAAATTCCTTCACATTGGTCTTAGTGATGTCTATATGGATCTGACTCCAAAAGCAATGGAAACAAAAGCAGAGATACATAGGACTACATCAAACTATAGTTTCTATACAGCAAAGGAAACCATCATTAAAATGAAACCATCATCACAGCAGCCTTGTGAATGGAAGAAGATATTTGCAAACCATATATCCAATAAGGTGTGAGTATTCAAAATATACAAAGAACTCATACAATTCAATGACAAACAAACAGCATGGTTAAAAAATGGGCAGAGGATCTGAATAGAGATTTCAGACAGATGAAAACACACCTGCCAACAGGCAGATGAAACGACTCTCAGCATCACTAATTATTAGGTAAATACAAATCAAATCCACAATGAAATTTACCTAACACCTGTTAGAAAAGCTATTATCAAAAAAAAAATGAGAAATAGCATGTATTGGCAAAGATGTGGGGAAAAGGAGACCCTCATACACTACTGGTGAGATTGTAAATTGGTGTAGCCACTATGGAAAATAGCATGGAGATTCCTCCAAAAATTAAAAATAGAAATACTATGTGACCTAGCTTTCCCACTTCTGGGTATTTATCCTAAGCATAAAAAAGCACCAATTTGAAAAGATAAATGCACCTATATGTTCATTGCAGCATTATTTACAGTAGCCAAGATTGGAAGCAGCCTGGATAGCCATCAATATATGAATGGATAAAGAAGATGTGGTATATTTATGCAATGGAATATTACTCAGCCATAAAAGAGAATGAAATCTTGTCATTTGTGACAACATGGATGGACCTTGAGAGCATTAGGCTAAGTGAAATAAGGCAGATGGAGAAGGACACATATTACAATTTCACTCATATGTGGAATCTAAAAACAAACAAACAAACAATAAAATCAAATTCATAGATACAGCAAACAGACTATGGTTACCATAAGGCAAGGGGGTTGGAGGGTGGACAAAATGGTTGAAGGGGGTCAACTGTAAGGTGGTGGATGCTAACTAGAGTTGGTAGTGATCAGTTTGTAGCGCATGTAGATGTCAAATTATAAAGCTGTACACCTGAAAGTTATTTAAAAAAAGAAGAAAGCCAGAAGAAACTTCAACTGATATAATTGCCCCATGACAATGTTGTTAACAGGGTTGAATAGTTCCCTAATGAATAGGGAATTAAAAGTTTGTATCAGGAACACAGTCAGCAACTCTTATGGGTGTTTCACATAATTGCACTTGAGATAATGATATAGTAAGCTGTATGTAGTTCTTACCTCAATAGTCTTTATCTGTCCAATCAATAAATACTTTTAAATTGTCTTCTGCCAGTTAAACACTGGTATATTGCAGTGCTTAAGACTAATAGTTTAATCTTTGACTAAACATTTTATCGTTGTTGCACGCATATGCTAAAGGAATTTTTTCAGATCGTGGTGGGGATGGGTATATGGGTTATCAGGACCCCAGACCACAACTGGAGCTCAGATTAGACAAAACCAGTTAAGTCACCTTTTTTTTAGAACATTACCTTTGGACAAAGCCAGTATCTTGTCTGGATGTACCAGATGTTACCATTTCTCATTTAATCACATCATTTCTCCCTGCGACAGCCAGATTTATCTTCTAAAGCTCATTTGCATTTTAAAATCAAGGTTGTATTTCTGATTATAAAAGTGAGATATGTGGGAGGTAGGTGGATGATGCGCTAAAGGGATGATGGGCATTAAGGAGGGTACTTGTTGCAATCAGCAATGGGTATTATATGTAAATGATGAAACACTAAATTCTGTTCCTGAAACCAATACTACACTATATGCTAACTAACTTGAATTTAAATAAAATCTTGGAAAGAAAAAAAACATGGGATATGTTCACTATAGAAAATTTTAAAAGTTTAGAAAACTTCATGTCAAGGAGAAAATCATTGTTTACATGTTGCTGTATATCCAGGGTTATCCTATTTTTTAAAAAATGTAACAAACATCAATATAGACCTTAGTATCCTTTTATTAATTACTATGCTATACCTCTTTTACATGTAAACATCATTCTTTTTTTTTAATGTTTCCTTATTTTTGAGAGAGAGAGAGAAGTGAGAGCGCAGAGGAGGGGCAGAGATAGAGGGTAAGAGAGAATCCTAAGCAGGCTCCATGCTGTCAGCACAGAGCCCGACACGGGGCTCCATCTCACAAACTGAACTGTGAGATCATGACCTGAGCTGATATCAAGAGTCAGACACTTAAGTGGCTGAGCCACCCAGATGCCCCTCACCTTTGTATTTCTAAATAATATGTTCTTGCTTAACTTGTCTCTTTTTCATCTTTAATACCACCTGTTGACTTCCTAGTGTGAAGACAAGACCCAATTCTTTTATTTCCAGTTTCCGTTGTCAAACATTCCATTTCCCTCTCCCTCTCTGCACATTCCTAAACAAGCTTTATATATTTCCCTTTGCCTCCCCCACTCCATCCACCCATCCCTGCTCTCTTCCCTCCCTCCATCCATCCACCCATCCATCCATCTGTCTGTCCATCTATTAATGTATCTATTTTCCCTTTCTTTTGATCTGGTCAGTCTTCCCAGTAAAGAACCCTCATATCCTCTACAATCCTAAAATTACTCACTAGAATTATAGAAGCCAAACAAGGAAAGGGGGTTTGAGGTGGAGTGTCACCTTTCAGTCTATAGACTTTCACTTAATCTCTCTCCTTTTTGGTATGTTGTCTCATTTAAATATTCATCTGTGCTTTGTGGCCCGAGGCAGGCATTTCTAGTTCACTTTCTCTAAGTATTAACCTACTTTGTTCTACTGAAGTTGGGGAGTGGTGGTTACCTAGTCCCATAGAGTGGAAGAGGTTACGTGGGAATCTGAGCAACTTCATAAAGACATTTAAGAAGCTCTCCTATGGTCTGTCTTGCAACTCGTGCTGTCTTCTGAGATAGCTACCGCATCCAGTTTTGGAGCCCGCTCATACATTCTCAGATACAGAGCGGCTTGCCTCCCTTCACTCCCCCAGCTATCTGCATTCTAGTGAGTCTTCACTCTTGCATCTGCTTTCTGTCTTCCAAATCTGTTTCCTTTTTTTCCCTTTTATTATTTCCTCCTTTGTTCTCCTTGTTCTTTTATGCTTTTGCCTTTATTTAAGCTTCACTGTGATTTTAGTGAAGTGTTAAGAATCAGAGACAAACTGATGTGTTCAGCCTGCCGTGTTCAGCAGGCAGGTGGTGTTCCATTTCATAGAGGAGGCAATTGAGGCAATTAAAGAGTTGGTAGCATACTTAAAGTCATGGGGTCGATGAATTAGCTTGTGAAGGAGATGCTGTTCCCAAGGGACTAGCTGACTCTGGCTTTAAACCTGGGTCTCCAATATTGCGGTGTTTTCCCATTTCCCTTGGAACTAACCAAGCAACAGCCCTTTATTTATTAGTCTATTCTAAACTCTGGAGTCTGAGAAAAGATATATGTGATTTCTACACCTTCATTCTCACCCCTCAAATGTATCCTTAATTTATCTCCTTGAAATCCAGATAAATAAAATATTGTATATGAATGAGGTAATGGCTTCAGGCCAGAGCTCCCTGTGATCCTACTACAAATCTTGGATGGGTTGTTTCCATAAAGTGTCCCTGCCCATACCTCAAAAATACATATAAGCCATCATTAATCTCTCAACTTATGAGTTGTGTTATCATCTCAGATTGATGCATAAATTTTTTTTAATTTTTTTAATGTTTATTTATTTTTGAGACAGAGAGAGACAGAACATGAACGGGGGAGGGTCAGAGAGAGGGGGAGACACAGAATCCGAAGCAGGCTCCAGGCTCTGAGCTGTCAGCACAGAGCCCGACACGGGGCTTGAACTCACGGACTGTGAGATCATGACCTGAGCCAAAGTCGGACACTTAACTGACTGAGCCACCCAGGCACCCCATGATGCATAAATTTTTTAGTAAGTGTGCATAAAGACAGAGACCACCTGGATGACCTTTCATGGTTTATTTCTCCCATGAAAATATTTTTGCAAAGATTATTTTCTTCCTATCTTGTGGCACATTGTTGTTATGTGAACCATAGTGAGTGCTTAAAAATAAGTTAATGAAAAAAATGAGTTAATGCTGATTGTCAGAATCAGGAGGGATCATACTGATTACTTAGTTTGCATTTGTGCATTCTTTGGTTAATCTTTCCTTTTCAGTTTGCTTCCCTCCCCCAACATCTTATTATAATTTTTTAAGTATACAGCATAGTTGAAAGCATTTTATAGTCAGCACCCACATACTTACCACCTAGTTTCTGCCATGAACATTTTACTTGTTTTTTAAATCCGGTATCTACCCATCTATCCATCATCAGTCTCTTTCTTTTACACATTTTCAAGTAAATGGCAGACACCTGTATACCTCCCCAACTACTTCAGTATGCACATAACTAACTAGAGTTTAATATTTATTTAAATTATTTTTTCATGTAAAAACTTATATACAATGAAATGCAAAAACCTGAAGTGTACATTCACTGAAATTTTACAAATGCATTTCTTTCTTGGTTTTTTATTTTCTCTTGTGGTCTCTGCATTTATTTAATTCAATAGATGCTTGTCAAATACATCCTTTGTGCCAAACATTAATAATAGCATGTATTAATATGATATATGCTAGACAGAGAAGAATGCTGATTCTCACAGTGGAAATCTGGGAGTTAAGCAATGGGGAGAGAAATGTTACAGAAAGCATTTGTCACTGAAGAAGGCTATGAACAAAAGTACAAAGAATGAAAAAAAAAACAGTGTTTGGGGCAAAATGAGTTGTTTTTATAACTTGAGCCCAGTGAGAGTTTGTGTGTGTGGCAACAGAAAGGGTAAGAAACGTACTTGTTTTAAAATACAAAATTCAAAACTATGCATATGAAACAAATTGGCAATAAATGATATGCTTACTGCTACAGCACTGAGCTGAGCAGAAGATCTGCTCTTCCTCAGCTGGTCATTCCTGAACTAAAAATGACACTTTGACAACTCATATTTCAACCTGTTTTATTTCATTGGTAAACTGCTAAAATTCACCTTTCGTAGGTGTCTGATATCTGTCTGACTACACATGGCTTCCAAAATGTCTTAATATAAATGTGTTTGGGGAAAACAACTGAGTGATTATTCTAAATGTGAAAAGATCACTACATAAAATGCTTTGTTACTTAAATTGAACTATAAATGCATTTACTACAAACTGAGGGAAAAGGGGAGATGTGAAAATTCAAGAGCAAAACTTAAAATAGTCAGAAAAAGGAAATAAACTCCCTTTGGATTTGTGGATTTATTACTTTGGATGTGATAGGGTGCAAATCTTGTCATCATTCATTCATTGACCCAACATGCCCTGATGACAGATTCCTAATAGGGCTGCTGTGTGTGGCCCTAAGTAGGGCACTATCCTGTTAGCTCTCTGACTTCTCTGTGTGAGTTCAGGATCTCATTTCAGGCAACCTGTTCTTTCTGCATTATAACTTCATCTATCCTGAATGGTTTGTTAAAATGCAAACCTTTTTATTCTTTCATTTATTTTAAAAATTTAGTGAGCATTTACTGTATACCTGCTGTCAACACATCTTACACCTTCTATATTAATGAATACCATGTTGCACTGTTATTAAATATGTAAAAAAAAAAAAAAGGAAAACAAATTTCTGAAGGGAAGAACTGAGTTTAGGCCAATTTTCTTTAATCTTGAAGTCATACACACTCCCCACCCAGAATATGTGATCAATGAGTTTTCCTTACCTTGAGTTCCATTATTTAAGGCAGAGAGTATTAAACTGGTTCAGAGAACAAGGTAGATTTTTGAAAGACAGAGTAGTATAGGGGAATTACTTTGTATCAGGAAGGACGGATGGGATTTGCATTAAATCAGAGCAGAGGCTAGGAAATCAGAGGTGGAGAGAACTGTATATGCAGAGAAACAGATGTACCTGAGCATCATATGCTTGAGATCAGCAGGATTATCCCCTTTGGTACTGGTGTACCTCATTTTTAAAAAATTTTTAATGTTTATTTATTTTTGAGAGAGAGAGAGAGGGAGGGAGAGAGAGGGCAAGCAGGGGAGGGGCAGAGAAAGAGGGAGACACAGAATCCGAAGCAGGCTCCAGGCTCCATGCTGTCAGCACAGAGCCCTACCCAGGGCTCGAACTCATGAACCACGAGATTGTGACCTGAGTCAAAACCCACCATTTAACCAAATTGAGCCACCCAGGAACCCCCTGATGTACCGTATTTTACTTTCTTCTCCTCTTTTCAACCAAAGTTCCAGTTTTAATCTCATTCTTTCTCCTCGATACTGCAAAAGAAGGAAGAGAGGGAGGAATTCAAGAGAACTGGCCAGAGAGCACTGTTTTTCATCAAATGCAGGTATCCCACACTATCTGATAATAGAGATTTCCTGCAAAATCTTCCATAAGCCAAAATGGCATAAAGCAAGGGAGTAATTACCATTAATTTATATGGAAAAATTTTAGCATTACCAGACCCAAAAAATAACCGGTCTTAGGCTTTTCTGATACCTTAAGACACAGCTTGATAACGGATGCACAAAATAAATTGAGATAAAGCACAGATGCTCACAGACACAGTTCAAAGCTCTGGTGGCTTGATGCTGAGATGCTGAGTGTGGTTCCTAGGGAAGGAACTTGGCAGTGCAGCTTGGGGTGTGCTTCCTCCATAATGGTTCACTGCAAAACAAATGCTGAACACCATTTTCAATTTTCTTTCTTGGTGAAAGTGAAAATCCTCTTCGAATTTCTTTCATTTACCAAAAACAGATACTAACGTAGGCCTCTCATAAAACTAATGTGACATAAAGTACACTGTCAAAAGGTGGGGGTACCTGTTCATCCATCCACTCATCCATAAATCCATCCATTTTCCCCATCACATTGTTTATTCATGAAGTCATCCTTATATGATTTAATCTGTTTTAATCAATCCATTCAAAAGAGCAATGATACCTAATTCAGAAAAAAAGCAATATTTTTCTAGCCAAAATGTGAATTGAGAATTGGAAAATAAAATTAGCCAGACAATAAAAGATTGGGAAAAAGGTTATAGGCCAGCCAGTAAATGATTCTACCTATGGCAAGGACAATGAGCATATTGAAGGATTTGTAAATAGGTATAATAATTAGTGCCAGATCATTCTCTTCACAGTGAGAAGGATAAGATTTCCAAACACATTGTAAGACATCGCTGCCAGAGCAGAGCTTGCCTACATCTTGATCAGGCATTACTGATTTCCAGACACCAAGTTTTACCTAGGAACAGAATCCATCATTATAGTGGGTCATTCAGACCCTCTTTTATGAATAAAGAGCCTATTACCTAGCTACTGAATATTCCACTGGCAGATAGTTCTCAGCGGTAGGTCCTCTTTGGGAAGTGTCTCAGCTGAAGATAACTGCCTTGTCCAACTGGAGCAACCTGTAACCAGTGTTCAGTTGACACAGTGTTATAAAGGTCTGTCTCTCCACTCCAGCTTTCAGGTTTCAGAGCCCATCATGAAGTCATTGAAATCCTCTGTTGAGACTGTCGTGCACTTGACTTCTCCATCTATCCAATTCTGCTTCCTCTCCTATCCTTCCACTGATGATCCCAAGAGTGCTCCATAACATTCCTGCAATGTCAGTCTCCATCTTATGGAATGAAACCTGCAATAGAAATGAAACAGACAGGTGGGTTATCCAAGGGAAGCTCAGACAGATGCACGTGATCTGTTGAGAAACCATGGTCCCATCCTGCCCATGTAGGAAGTGATTCATGATTCTCTGAGGTCGATCTAGTGTAAGGCACGCTAGCAAAAAGCTTCACTAACAGCTGAGCCACAGCCAGAAGCCCAGACAATCAGCATATCAAGGTCAAGGTGAGCCTTCCACATTGCTTTATCCAGTGACTTCAGTTTACTGATGAGGAAACTAAAGTCTGTAGGAAATCCACTGATAAGGCAAGAAAATATATCCTGTCATTGGTTTTATGGGTTTTCAAAGTATCTTTTTGTTTCATGTGGAGTCAGTAGGCAATTCTTACTCCTAGGATCGCAGGAACAAGGGGGAGTCTGAGAATAAGGGCTTGAGTAGCACTAGGGTCTTCATGGCTTCATCAGTACAAGATTAGCAAAGGCAGTTCTCCCTGTTTGGTGTCTTAGGCTGGGTGATATAGGAAGTTATATAAATTTTTTCACGTATTTAAGGCTTATTCTATAACATATACTGTGATTTGCTACTTATCCATGTATTCCTGTCCCAATGCATCCATCCTTCCACTCACTTCTATATCTTCTAGATATGAATATAGGCAGTGACTTTAATTCCCATGAATCTTTCTTGCTACCACACTCTTTCCCATCTTTTTTTCTCTACACCTATGTTATTAACAGCTCTTTAGGTTATTTTGTACAATTTGTTAAAAGATTAAACAAGATACAGATGAAGAGTAATTTCTAGGGATTCCAATCTAGAGCTTGTGACACCAGTAAATAAATGTGTAAACCAAACCACACGTATAACTAAGTAGTTGGGAAAGGGAGGATTTGATTTAAAAAAAGAAAAAAGAAATACTGCAATTCTACATATACAGATGGACATAGAAGGTGAGACATATTGTAAATCATTTAAAAATTTTAAATTTCAGGTTAAAAATTATAAACTTAATTCAGTATCCAAAGGGAGCCAATAAATGTTTCTGAAGATCATGAAAATCTGGTGGTGGTGGTGTGAAATATTAGAGATGGGAAAGATTGGAGGTGAAAAGCCAGCTAAGGAGACTGTTGCTGGTGTTTAGGAAAGAATCCATGGGTAACTGCAGAGGAAATACAAAGAGGAAATGATATTAGAGGTGGTGGAAAGATTGAGTTTAAAGGAGGTGAAATGGTGCTGTGAAAAGCAGATAGAGGTTTGTGACATAGGTCGGTTATTTTTGTTTGATATGAATTTAACATCTAAATCACATTTTCCTTAAGGAATGGATGTATATGACCTAATTCAAATGGGAAGTACTGCTACTGTGCAAATCCTAGTTCTACTACTATGATTTGGAGAGGGGAGCAGTAGTGGTCTAGAACCACCTCGACATGTCTCACTTAGATGAATAGGTTGATGGAAGGGCCTTTTCCTGAAATGAGAAAACTGAGAAGACTAGAATCTTAGCTCAGGCCACTATAACAAAATTCCATGACAGTCTTAAACAACAGACATTCATTTCTCACAGTTCTAGAGTCTGGGGAGTCCATGATCAAGGTGCCAGTTGATTCTGTTCTTGGCGAGGTTCCTTTTCTGGCTCAAAGATGGCTGCTTTCTTGCTGTGTCCTCAAATGGCAGAGTGAGAGCTCTGGTCTGTCTTCCTCTTCTTATAAGGATGCTAATCTCATCATGGAGATCCCACCCTCATGAACTCATCTAAACCTAAATACTTCCCAAAGGCCCCACCTCTAAGTACCATCACATTGGGGGTTAGAGTTTCAACATGGGAATTTTGGGGAGACACAAACATTCCATCTATAACAACCAGGATTGGAAAGTTACAATTCATCTTTGAACAAGTTGGTTTGGAGGTTTTTTGATAGCACCAAAATGGAGATGCCTAATTGTTGATTGGATACATGAGTGGAAATTAGAGAAGGAACTTATCACTAACGAGACAAATTTGGAAGATTCCCCCATGATGATAAATGAAACCATGAAAACTGACACCGAGAGGGAGCTAGCAGAATAAAAAGATGTGCCTCCTGAATACTGAATCTTATGAAACAATAAAGATTTTAGTTTGGGAAACAGGATGGGAGGTTGCAAGGAAGAAATATAATGAGCCTTTAGAGAGACTTTAATGGAACAGATAACATGAATCATGAAGAAGCACAGAGGTCATGGAAAGAATGCTTAAAAAGTATGATGTGTAAGTGTACTGGGTGATACAGGGGTGTTGGGGATATATACTGCATAGCAAAATTTCTAAAAGTGGTCTCATATGGAACACCAGCCTCATGAATTAGCTCCTTGAAAGAAAGCTTACGTGGAAAGATACTTAGGCGATTGCTTCCAGCTCTGACATTCTTAGAGACTCATGAAGTAAATCACCTTATTAAAGGCTCTCAGAAATTTAGCAGTAGAGCAAGTTGTTTTACTCAACATTTTAGAAATAGAATAACAGACTCAGTTACCCATTTTCCTACTCAAATATCTTTAATCAAATTAGTGTCTTCAGGACAGAGTTTGGTGAATATGTGCCACATGTTCAAATCCCTCTGGAAGACAGAGAATAGACCAATGCATTGCCAGAGATCTCAAGGAAAATAATTAGAATGAATTGGTAGGAGGGAAATGAGATGGTAAGTGATAGAATTAAAGAGAGAGAGAAGTATGAGAGACAAATGTAAGCTTTTTTTTTATGGGAGGAAAAAATGGAGATCATTTGTAGGGATACTGTGCTCAAGGGAACTTTTATGGTTTACTTTTTATTTATGAAATAATCATGTACTCACAAGAAGAATATATGGGAAGTTCCCATATATCCTTTTCCCAATTTCCCCCAATGGTGGAATCTTGTGTAATTATGTACAGTATCAACACTAGGAATCTGTCATTGGTACAATTCACAGGATTTTCCTAATTATATATGCACTCCGTTGTGTACGTACATAGTTATATACAATTTTATCATGTGTGTAGGTTTGTGTAACCACCGTCAACACAATTAAATCAAGATACAGAATTTTTCCACCATCATATGGCTTCTTTGCTTTATCTCTTTGTAGCTACATCCATCCATCTCCTACCCCTATCCTAAAGCCTGGCAACTAATCTTTTCTCCATCTCTATAATTTTGTTATTTCAAGAATGTTGTATAAATGGAATTATATAGTGTGTGCCATTTTGACGTTGGCTTTTTTCACTCAGCATAATTCCCCTGAGATGCCTCGTAATTGTGATGTGTGTCAGTAGCTCTTACTTTTTTGTTGTTGAGTCGTATTTAGGGGATAGATGTACCACGGTGTCTCTAACCATTCACCTGTTGAAGAACATTTAGATTGTTTATAGGTTTTCCCTATTATGAATAAAGCTTCTATGAACATTCATGTCCAGAGTTTTGTATGAACATGTTTTCATTTCTCTAGGATAAATACCAGAGTGCAATTGCTGGGTTATATAATAGTTACATATTTAATTTTATAGGTAGCTGCCAAAATGTTTTCCAGAGTGGTGGTACTCTGTTATATTCCTACTAACAATATATGAGTGATTCATTTGCCCTTCATTGTTGTCAGCATTGGTACTTTCTCTATTTTTTATTTTTGTCATTATGATGGGTGTGTAATGATATCTCATTGTGGCTTTAATTTGCATTTCCCTAATAGCTAATAATGTCAAACATCTTTTCATGTACTTATTCACCATCAGCATATCCTCTTTGGTGAAATATCTTCATGTCTTTTGTGCATTTTCTAACTGAATTGTTTTTGTTACTTTTTTTTCTCTTGAGTTTCAAGAATTCTCTTTATATTCTAAAAATTAATCCTTTGCGAGAAATGTAGTTTCATTTGCAAATATTTCCCCCCAGTAGCTTATCTCTTCATACTTTTATCAGGGTCTTTGAAGGGAAAATTTTAAAAATCTTGATGTAGTCCAATTTATTGTATTTCTTTTTAGGGCTTATGCTTTTAGTGTCAAGTGTTAACATTTTTTTAAATCTAGCTATAGATCCTGATGATTTTATTCTGTATTTATTTTTTTCTAAAAGTTTATATGTGATTTGTTTTGAGTTAATTTGCATGCAAGTTGTAAGTTTTGGGTCAAGGGTTTTTGTTTGCCTGTGTGTTTTTGGTTTGCCTATGGATGTACAGTTGCTCCAGTACCATTTTTTGAAAAGGCTATTCTTTTGTGCCTTTGTCAAAAATCCATTGGGTAGTGGTGCCCGGGTGGCTCAGTCAGTTGAGCGTCTGACTCTTGACTCTTGATTTCGGCTCAGATCATGATCTGAGGTTTGTGGGATTGAGCCTTGTATCAGGCTCTGAACTGAGCACGGAGCCTATTTAAGATTTTCTCTTTCTCTCTCTCTCTCTCTCTGTCTGTCCCTCTACCCCACTCGTGTGCTCTCCCTCTCTCTAAAATAAAAACAAAACATCATTTGGGTATATTTATAGAGGGTCTATATTTGGGTTCCCTCTTCTGTTCCATTGTTTGTCTTTTCCTTTGCCCATATCACACTGTCTTAATTACTGTGGCCGTATAATAACCCTTAAAATTAGATAGGGTAATAACTTTATTCTTCTTTTTGAAAATTGGTTTACCTGTGTTAAGTCATTTGCATTTCCATATAAATTTTAAAGTTTTTCCATGTCTCTATCTACAAAAAAAAAAAATAAGATCTTTGTGGGATTTTGTTTGGAAATGCATTAAACCTATAGATAAATTTTGGAAGAATTGATGTCTTTGTTGGTTCTTCAAAGGAGTGTTTTTAAATATTTTGTTTTGAATTGGAAAATCTGTGGATTTAGCATAAGGGATTTAAAAAAAATGAATGTGTGTGGTTGAAGGTGGAATCATTGAGGAAACAGACTTGAGGATGAGGGCTCAGATAGAATGGCTCACCTGCAAACCTCAGACCCCAAAGTGATGTAAAATGGGAGACAGAGAACCCCAGGGAATTTCCCGACCAGCAGTGAGAAGGAGAAAGCCATGCCTCTGACTTTGAAGCCAGCACTCTAGGTCCAAAGAGAGATGAAACTCCTTCTGGAGAACCACATCCAGTTCTCACCTCCAATCCAATGAGAAGAGGAGATGAGAATTATTCTGGGAACCCATGTGGACCATGATCTGCAGTGAAGAAGGGGCAGCCCCTCTGAGAGACAGAATGTTACAGAGAGAGAGAGGGAAATATCTGGGAAGCTTGTTGCTGAGTAATAGAAGTTTGGGCGTGGCCTCAGGGGCTGCTTAGGGGTCCTTCTCTTCTAATATTTTGCCTGAAGCCTCTGTGAGGCAAGAGATCAGTCTTCCATCTTTGGGTCTCACCTGCTGCCTGTCTTTACTGCCTGAGTTCATGCCCCCTAATGCTGAGTAATCACACATTTGGCATGACGTCACACTTGTAGCCATTGTTCCTAACTAGTGGCCCCCATCTATACTCACCTGGCTTTGCCCTACGCAAGCTGCTTAGTTTGTTGGCTCAACTACTGACATCTGGATAAGAGTAGCATACTGAAGAATTCTGCAGGCATAGCAGAAATAACGATAGTGGGAAACTGATTCAACCTAAGTGTAGACTTTCTGGTGAGAACTCTTACTGTTTGTTTGTTTGTTTGTTTGTTTGTTTTTTTCATTTATACCCACTGCTTTGTTTACATCAAAGTCATAACCCTCCAACCCCCATCCTCAGTTATAGATTGCAATCTTCTGGTATCTGATTTTTCCCTGAGAAGTTTTTAAGCTTGATGCCACCAACTGTTCCTCCTCCTTCTGATATTCTGGTTTGTTGTTGTTGTTGTTGTTTAATGAGAAGTAAATCATAGCTTTTATGGCCTTAAATGTCTCTGTATATAAAGTAACCTTACTATGAGCAGCCCCAGTGTGAACAGACTCAGCTGAGTTTTGAAGTAAGGCACTCTGGTATGTAAATCACGGGTAAACCACTTCACACCTTTATAACCTTTGTCACTCTCTCTGAGACTCTGTTTTGTCATCTGTAAAGTGCAAACAAAAAAACCTGCTTCATGGTATTGTTGATGGGGTTCAGTGAGCTGGTGTGATGGAAATATTCTAAAATCAGAGTGCACAACAGTGTGAGTGTTCTGGAAAGCACAGCATTGAATGCTTTAAAATGGTGAATTGCATGTTATGTGAATTTTGTCTTAGTTAAAAAGAAAAGTTTTATAAAAGTGCATAATGCAATACCACACACTTGGAATGTATCCAGTAGGTCCCATTCCCTTCTCATCAGGTAGAAAGTTGCAGCTCCTGACAGAAATCTTGGGACCTTTTGCTTTGCACCAAATGAGAATCACTTAAAAGCAAGTTTTGAGACTCATAAGAGGACCAGTAGGGAAGTAAATGGGAGCAGAGTGGGAAAGATTTTTCCATGTCTGCCCATCATCCCAACAGCCAGCCCCTCTCACACGCCAAGGGTCTAGAGGCATCTTTGGCTTGGATTTTCCCTGTCCTTTGTTCCCTCCCAGACTTGTTCCTGTCCTTAGGGTTCTTCCTCAGAGAGGAAAGGGTAAGGGCAACAGAGCAGGGCAGACTATGGCTTTCAGACTTTGGTCTCCTAAGAGCTCCAGAAGCAGCTGGAAGTTTTCATGTGGATGGTGATTGTTCACACTTAAATCCATAAAAAATAAAATAAAACTAAAGCGTGGGAGAGGAAGGGTCAGTGAAAATAAACATCTTTTCTGGAAGACATCCCACAGCTGCAGGCTGATGCAGCGCAGTGCCGAAGTTGGGGTTCTCCCAAAATGCATAGCTGTGGTCAGGAGAGAGAAAAGCAAACTCCTACCCGTATGTCCCCACCCTTTCGTGGTGGCCACAATCCAGAAATTAAAGAGGAATTTCCTTAGTATTCAAATTTGTCAAAGGAACTCCTTTCAAAGATGGGAGGTTACCAAAGCAAGTTTGGTTTGGCCGTGGAAATTGGAATCAGACAATATGTTGGGGTTTGGGGCCAGGAAGGTGTGTGTCTGAATACAGGTTCTACCACATATCGATGACCCTGGTCAGATCACATGACCTCCCAAATCTTTAATGTCCCAGCCTCTGAAATGGGGTCATTATGTTTTAGCTTGATGTTTTCTTGAGAATATGAAAGATTCTGAATGTGAAGAACGTAGTAACATCTGCCCCCATATCCAGCCCGCTGATATTGTTGCCATAAGTTCAATCCTTTGATTTCCAGTCATCTTTTGGCACTCTGTATCAAGGGGATGTTCACAGTATGGCAGACTTATTTCCAATTGATGTTTATAGGTATTATTAGCCAAGACAGAGAAAGAGACGTCTTATATCTGGCAGGAAATCAGATAAAAATACTTGCCATTTAAAGTTTGCAAATAAACCTCTGTGGAATAATAACCATGATAATAATAATTAGGTTATTGTCAGTAAGAAGGTGGTACTTCACAATGCTTGTCATACTGCCCAGAGCTTTCATTTTCAAAGAGAAATTGTCAGAATAAATTTGCCAATAGTTATTATAATGTACTTAAAACTAAGCCAGCCCCCACCACAGTGATTTCATCAACAGCTCCCTTGAATATATTTCTGTGCTTCACCTTGAAAAGACAGATGGGATCCAAAGATTAAACTACAGGCTGTAGTCACCTTCAGTGATACCCATCCTGAATTGAGGACCATAGTCCAGACTCAGCATTACTCTAGAAGTAGAAATCTCCCCATTGCAAAAAGTGAAGACAAATTGATCTTTGATATTCAGGAAACCTGAAGAAGAACCCCAAATCTTAGAAGAGGTAAAAGCAAAACAGCTATGTGTAAGAACTGCCAAGCTGAGAGGTTGAGGAGGCAGGAAGTGGTGAGGAATCATGGCAGGGAGCTAGTGAGCCCAGGTGAGATCCTTAGGGATATATTCGTGAAAATCCAGTTCTGCTGGAGTGAGTCCTTTTAGAAGGTCTCTGTCCCAGACATCAGGGCTCACAGACTAACACTCTGAGCCTGATATTGGACTCAGAGCATCAATATAAATGTCCCCTTTCATGTCTCTACCCTCTAATGAGGGCTTAATGGCATCAGGCAATTAGGTGATGAGAACAAACACCATATGCCCTGTTGGGGGTGCAGAGACGTGCCTTATGAATCTGCTACTGCCTTCCGAGGTAAATGAAGTTAACAATTTGATGTGTGTTCTTCGAGATCTACGGTACAGTCTAAAATGTAAAAGAACTATGAAAGGCATTAAAATTCCTAGGGTTTCATCATGCCTCTTTACTAACAGAAAGACCTTGGGCAAATGACTTCACCTTCCTATATCCTAAGTTCCTTATCTATAAGGTGGGGTAATACTGCAATTCCTTAGTGATTTTGTGAAAAGTCAGTGAATGAATTGATCAATCCAGGTGAAGAGCGAGGGAGGCACTCAGCAAAGTATATAGACACGGTGGCTATCTTCGCATGTAAGTATACATATAACTCCATTATATTTAGCCACTTCATAAATTATATTTTAGGAAGAAGCATGGTTATCTAGCCAGTCTTATATTTATGGATATTGCCATTACTTCCATTTTTGTTTTTTTCAAGCAGTGCTAAAATACCCACTCATATCTTTATACCCTTACACATGTAATACACTTGTAATATCTGTCATCAACTTATCCTCTAAAGGTTCTTTGAGTCTTAGTGAGTGAGTGGAAGTTGTCTCATCCCACAAAGTCATGTTTGCAGGAGGAAGGACTGTCTTGAGGAGAGTTTTCTAGATCACAGAAGCAACGTATAGTATTTAAAACATGGAGATATATGATAACAAAGGAAGGCTTCACCGTTTATGAGCCTTGGAATGAAGAAGATGAAGCAGGAAGGGTTGATGGGCCATGAAGAAATCAAGAATCTAAACTTTATCCACTCCCAGTTGCTAATGACTGCTAAGCTCTTGAAGAGCTGTGCCTTATCAAGTGATATGGGTTCTGTAGTGTAGTAGCAGCTGCCCACTAGAGAAGGATTTCCCAAAACATAGAATACAAACCACTGACGATATTAAAGATGATTGTTCATGGAGTATGACCACATGGCAGTAAGTATTCCAAGATGTAAAAGTATACATTTTTCAGTATTCAGTCCAACAGCTTCATTTGTTAATTTGTTTTTAACATCCATTAAAAGTTGCCATCCTCTCTTTAAACAACTGCATCAGGCTGAGTATATTCAGGAAGCTACAGTTTCTAACATTATTTTATAATTATTGTATTTCTTTTTACATGACCTTCCATTGGTAGCATTTGATACTGGTTTTCCTTGTATGAGAGAGGAATACATTTCCTTTACAAACAAATTAAGATATAATTCAATTTTAATAATGGAATTTTGAGAAACACCCAGCTAGTCTGGGAGAAGTTTGAGGGATGGATTGTGTGTAATTTCTCCTGTATATCAGCCAACCTTGATAACTGCAACTTTAGTTTTACCTTTAAAATCATTGAGTGTAGCCAACTCTGTGCCTGGGTCTTAGTCAGACAATTATAGAAATTAAATCAGCTTAAAGCACATAAGACTCGAGTTGGGGCGTGGAGCTTACCACATGAAAGGGATTGTTCTCAAACCCTCTCCCACCAGTGTTGCTGTGACAGTGACCAGAGCCTCAGATAAAGCCAGCCTTACTTCTGGCAATTTATTTTAGAAGCCATTCCTAGACTAAGATGAAAATAACCAGAGATGTTTTGATCATTAATATCCTAAATCCAATTTGGGGAATGGTTTACAAAATTCAAAGGGTTTCACCCAGCCTCAATAAAAAGGTTTGAAAATTCATGTTTGCCAGTGCCCTTTGGAAAATAAACCCAAGGATAGTTTATTGCAATGGCAGTGCACTCCCAGCACAAACATGTAGTGGATGCTTGAAATTTGGAGATCAAATCCAAATTTTCAGAAGCACATCTTTTTTGTATTCTGAGAGGGAAAAAGTAAGCCCAGAATTGGCCTGATTTGACTGGTTAATTTTTTTTTTCTGAATCCCATAAATGGAATGCATAGTTGGGAATTTTATGTTCACATAGTATTTATAGGTTATCTATGATTCCTTGAGATTTTGAAGAGTTATAGCCCTGTACTAGGCTTACTAAGATTTTTTTTTTTCTTTAAATGCCATATAAGCTGAAATCTATCCTGGGAAACTGGTGGGTATTAGATATTTTTTTAGGTCATAAGTTAAAAGATTCCTAATAGTCACAGACATTCTATGTCTAGGAATGTTTGTTAATTTGAGCCCCCCCTCCCCTTCATGTGTATCTTTAATCTCCCTACCAGCTGTCTCCCATAAAAAGATATTTCTGTTTTTAGTTACAAATCTGTTTAGAGATAAAACTCACTCATAAATACACAACCACATGCAAAGATTTTTTTCTGCTGACAGTATAGAAATAACTCCAGATGAAAAATATTAAAGTTTGTTTAGAAATAGAAAATGCATTCTGCTTCCCTCAATGGAGGCCCATGTTTTGTAGATTTTCAGTGTCTTTTTGTGACTCTGAGTGAGCTTTTCTTGGAGAGCACAATCTTCTGTTAACTCTGTGATTTAGTTCTTCTTCAAACAGTCAAAATTGTTGGGTACATTCCTAACTGAGGAATTCACTCCTTGCAAAGGCAAGTATTGGTCACCTAAGGAAAAGAAAGAAAGCTAAGAAGTGGGTTCTGTGCATTGCCACAAATGTGCTTACTATTACTTGAAAGACTGATTCAACTCTTTGCTCTTGTTTGCTTGTGGGTTACGTTCTCATAAGCAGGTGAGAGCTTATGTATTCTTATTTGTTCCTTTTCTGTTTCTTTCAAAATCTACTGTATCTGCCATATAGTATTGGATCAGTGCTCAGATATATTTTGATGCTAATTAAACTGTTAGGATCTTGTTATGGAAGAAATTGTGCAAAAGCGAAAATGTAGGTATTGCTTCTTTCCCAGTGATTTAGAGCTTGGGACTCTCCCCCACATATTCATCACCAATTAACTCTGTTAAAGGGACCATTACAGTTCTTTTGTCTACTGGACTGGTTATTGTCTTAGCAAACCTGCCATAACCATGCCCTACCTCCTGTGGAAGCTCATTCAGTAACAACTGATACAATTTATGGCGACCATTCATTGAACAAGGAGAAATAAAAACAGATTGTTGCCTGTACTACATCAACCATGTAACATAAATAGTCGTAGCTCCATTTTATGGATGAGAACATTGAGGCCAGGGGAATTTAAATTACTCGGGTTCATAAGACAGACTATAAGCCTATTTGTCACCAAATCATCAGATATTCCATGACACGAGGTTGCATCCTCTAAACAGAAGGATGGAAGGAGTAACTTCAAGTGACTTCTATTTCAAACTGTGTGATGCTTATTTTACTAGCTTTCTCTCATCCTATCCTCACTGAAGTCTGATGAGGTCAGTATAAGTAGCCCCATTTAGAGTCAAGAAAACAAAGGCTGAGAAAATTATCTTAATTATCTAGGACATAGAACCAGCTCATGGTTATATGCTGCAGAGAACTCAACACTTTGGGTAATGGTTGAATTTTTCTTTAAAAAGCCCAGTCATTGGGGTGCCTGGGTAGCTCAGTCAGACGACCATCCAACTCTTGATTTTGGTTCAAGTCATGATCTCACAGTTGTGAGATCAAGCCCCACCTCAGGAGATTCTCTTCTCTTTCCCTCTGCCCCTCTCCCGCCCACCTCAGAAATTAAGTAAGTAAGTAAGTAAGTAAGTAAGTAAGTAAATAAATAAATAAATAATTCCTAGGTATAGGAGAAGCCAGGTTTATCTATCCCAGGTTATGGGATTATTTCATCGAGCTCAATTCTTTTCCTAGTATTCAAAGACGCAACATGCCCTAAAGCATTAAGCCTGGTTTTAAAATACTTGCATACAGACTTCATGCTGTAGATTCAAATCACCAACTTCCTTCCAAATTACAGCAGTTGCTTGCTGTCAGAAGCCCACCTTGGGTGTGATGGTAGCTGCTGCAGAGGTCATGCTTTCTCCATCTACCCCAATAATGTTCTGTCTTCCAATCTGCTCATCTTACAAACTGTAAAACCAAGACCCTGGAGGGAAAGGCATTTGTTTAGAGGTTCCCTCTGGATAATTTCCTTATCCACCAGGATATACTAAGTCAGCAAACGAAAAAGCTCACCTTTCCCCCATTTTTTCCCACATCCAGTCAATTTTTCTTTAGGATCATTTCCTCAATTTAATGAATGTTTTTTTTATCCTCGCTGTGATTTCTCTGTTTAAATGGTGTGTGTGTGTGTGTGTGTGTGTGTGTGTGTGTGTGTGTGTGGTTAGGAGGTGGTTACGGTGTTTACATAAGAATAAAAATATATGTCTATAAAATTTTAAAATCTGGATCACTTCAACAACTACTTCAAAACATCCTAACTGGTGTTTTGTTTACTTGAGTCTACATTATCTTTTCTCCACCCTCACAGAGTCTGCCAGAGGGAGAGTGGCATTTCATAAATATAATCTGATTGTGCCAACACCTCCATGTCTATCCTACACGTTCCAGTTTCTTGTGGCTTAGGAGAGGAAGAACCCTAGAACAAGGAAGGCTCTCTAGTGTCTGTTCCCAGCATCCCTGCCTGACCTTATTCTCCATCACCACCCTTTGAACTGCAAAGGCTCCAGCCACACTGAATTTCTGCATGCTTTCCACATACCCCAGAGTTGCTCCTGCAACTTTGCACATGCCATTCCCTCTCCTTGAATGCTCTTTCAGGGGCAGAATCATCTCAAAACTACATCTCCTGATGCCCAGTGAGTGTTGTTTAACTATGGTGGTCCAAGCAATATTAAAAATGGAAGAGTCTGTTAAAAAATGCTCTGTGTGTGCTAATCAGAGTTGGGGGCAGCCCAGGACCATTTGCCATTTCCAGAGTTAGATGCTGCAAGTGAAAAATGAGCTGACAAACTTAAAACTCTTTGCAGAAACCACTGGGGAGAGAATCTGGCAGCTGAGCAAGCCAGGTTAATACCTGAATTACAAGATGTTCCTGAGCACCCTTCAGTGTAGGGCTCTGCCACAAACAAAAGCCCCTGAGGTGGGCCCCAGGTGGGTGCCTTGCCCCGCTGCCACCTGACTGTGAGCAATAGGCAGCCTGATCCTTTTTGGCCTCATCATCCACTAGGCCCTGGGGAATCACTTTTTTCTATTTTAGTATTTTAAAAAGCATCCATTGGGTCTGTCTCGAGACATTAGAGGGAATGAGAACAAAGGCTGGTAGCCAGACTTTGCCTCAAATCTGCTTTGCTTCACAAATGAAAATTCCTGTGACATCACTTTGTGGTAGTTTGTCAAGCTTTGGGTTTATGAAAATAATAGCTGATTAAGCTATTCACCATGCTGTCATGGAAAACAACAAAAATAACATTTATTACACTTCATAATCTGGGCACTTTACATATATTATCTTATTTATCCTTCATCTTTTAAAAAACACATTTAGTGTTTCCAGTTGAGGAGACCAGTGTTTAGAAATGGTTTGTGTAATTTAATCAAGTCAGCCATTGGTATAGGCAGGGTTTGAACCCAGGTTACTGTGCTCCACATTCCCACTACATGAATCTTTGTGCCTCCATTGTAGTTTACTGTAACAAATTTAGAGCCTGAAAACTTTAGCCTTGCAGATCAGGGAGGCCAGAATATGAGCATTAAGATGATCGTAGATGTAATTCTGGCTATCCCAGGTGGCCTGGGAAGCTTGTCTGAGGTTCGGGTTTCTCATCTAGGCTGGCTTGTAAAGCAGAGGATTCCACTTTTTAATGGAACCCAATCAAAATAACCTCACCTGACTTGCCAGGGAGTAAAATCTTAAACACACTGGTGAGGTCCAATATTTTTCAAAGGCTTGGCAAGAGAAACAATATTCTTGGAATATGGCCTAGAGTTTATAGAGTCTGCCTCTTCCTCTAAGGACTCTAAATCAATTCTGGATTAAGCCAGACCATCCACCATCAGCAGTGTACCTGCAGAGTATCATATTCTGTCCAACTGTAACCACCATGAGGTGCTCTGGAAGTCTTCCCCTGGCTCCCTCTGGGAAGTGAGTGAAGGGCAGGAACCGAGACTCTAATGACAGAGTTTGTAGTTGGGATGATGTCAGTGCATGCTATGTTACTTTTAGCTGACCAGGGTGTTTGGGTTGCATGCAATTCCCACCCCAGTTTGAGAATCAGAGATGGTTGTGATAATTCTGAACATTTGATTTCCTTGAAAACTTAAGGGTAATGGGAATGAAGACTGTGAATTGCATAATTGATGTGTTGTTGGATTTTTTTCACATTGTGGCTGGAAAGTTAGAGATAAATGTGAGGTCAACATTAGCAAGTGTATGGAATCTTATTCCATTAAAAGTAAATGGATTTCCTCTGTCTCAAGTAGTATGTTCGGATCTAAGGATAATTGAATGCACAAAAACCAAACATGGCTCCCACTCTCATGGAGCTTGGAGTCTAGAGGAGGAGAAAGATGTTAATCCACAAATCACACTCATGAATGAATAATTATCAATTGAGGTAAGTGTTGTACGGGAAAGGAGTAGGGTTCTGTGGGGGCATAAAAGAAGAACATCTGGTTTGCACTAAGGGCTTTCCTGTGGAAATGACACATAAGTTAACAGGGAAATTAGGATGTTGAGGTTGGTGGTGAGATAGGGCTTGTGCAGTGAGATTAATGGTGGGAAAAAACTGCATGTGCAGAGGGCTTGTCCCCAAAGCGAGTGTGGTTCACTTGGAATACTGGGTGAAGGACATTGTAGTAGGAGCTGACAGAGTTAGGAGACAGTGCTGCTAAACAGACCTAAAGAAGAAGAAACAAGCCAGAACCACATGGCCTTGTACATCAGGGGAAAGTTTGTCTTCATGCAAAGAGTGAAGATTATCATGACCATAAGAGCAGTGGGTCTCAAAGTGTGGTCCCCGACCAGCAGCATCAGCATCACCTGGAAATGTGTGGGGAAGGCCAGTCCTCAGGCTCCACCCCAGAACTACTGAATGAAAAACTCAGGTGGAGGGGCCCAGTAGTCTGGGTTTTAATAAGCCCTCCAGGAGATTCCAGTGCATCTGGGGCTGGAGGAGTACTGCAAGAGCACAAATCTGAGGCAGGGAAATGGGTGTGGTGCACTGATGGGGAGAGGCAGAAATGGCATGATGAAATCAGCAATAGGAAAAGACTAAACTGACTGAGTGTGCCTGGGGGGGTCCTGGGAGCCTCTAGGATGCCTGGGGAAAGTGGATCCTGATAGGGATTCATTGCATGGATGTGCCCTGTCTCTCTTTGTTTCATTGTCTTCACCTACTTCTAAATGTATGTTTCTTTTATATATTGCATTAAATGTAAACTTCTCTTAATCTGTTTGGAGTAAGCAGAAGATATATAATGCACATATGTATTTTTAGTTGTTAAAGGGAGGTTATGCATTGGTGAATTATCCTCTCCCATTTGAGGATAGCAGCCCTGGCCATGGGGTCACTATAAGGGCAGGCTAGGAAGACAATGGTCACTTACTGGCTTTGCAAAACTTTTCTTCCTCCCAAATCCAAGCTGCATGGCAATAGAACATGCCACAGTCCTGCCAAACTAAATTATTAAATGAAAGTAAATGACATGAAACTGCAGTTTTTAAAAATGAATTATTTCCCAGTTTATTTCTGCTCTGGTTGATTTTCATGCGGTGGGCTTTTTCCTTGTTTTGCACCAGAATTCAGGACATAAAATGCTTTGAATCCAGCAGATTTCAGAAAATAAAACGACCAATGATGGGGAAGAAGATAAAGGGAGCCTAGTGCTTTGAGAGTGCTGTAGGTGTGGATGAGGCAGGGCCTTCAAGCTGGTTGTATTGAGGACACCTGTCTACACACTGATCCCTCAGCCCTGTCTCCAGATTTGTGACTTTGCTGTCGTATCAGGTATCGGTTTTCTTCAAACCCCTCCATCAGGTGGTTCTCATGTCGGTCCATGGTTAAGAAAATCTGTAGTAACTGATATTTTGGCAAAGGGTGGGGCACAGATATCTCTAAACATGCAATGTAGTCTGCAGTGTAATGTCTTTACAGAATTGTCTGCTCAGCCACTGGCCTGGCACATTTAGCATTCCAGAGGCAAAGTCTTGAACCTGAAATCAAAGATCTAGCTTCAATATTGAGCTATTAAACTATCCACCTTAGAATGCCATGTGTCATGTCTAGTGCCTCTTTAGGGCCATCCAGAAGTACATTTTCATAAATGATTGGTTGGTGCTTCTCAGGGAGGTTTATGTGTATCTGAGTCATCTAGGAATAGTTACTGAAGAAGTAAGAACCCCAGACCTACAGAATCAGAATTTTGGTAATGGAAACTTTGAGTGTATTCTACAAGCGATTCTCATATACTTTAAAACCTTAGAACGATTACTGCAGTCACCTGTGCCTTCATTCATTCAACAGTATTTATTAAGCACCCATTATGTGTCAAGAACTGTGCTAGGTGCTAGACATATAGTCATGGCTCAGGTAGCCTTGGTTCCTGTCTTCACAGACTCTTCAATATATTCTTTTGCCACTTTCTTCTTTCCCACTTGCACAATCTGGATGTAGATATATATGATTTGACTAACTTTTATTAGCTTTTGCACCCTTCATATACTGGTTGGAACCTTAGGTTTAATGGAGTTTCTGTCGTATTAAAAATGTAACCGCATCATTCACCAAGTCCCAAGTGATTGGGTCTGTCAAATGTCTATTCAGTCACTCCTTCACTTACTCACTCGCTTAGTTTTTCACTTATTTATTAACCCACTCATCCATCTATCCACCCATCCATCAGTGGTGGCAAAGCCTTCATAATAAGATAAAATCATACCTTATTTGATTTCTTTCCAGTCAATGAAGTAAATGAAATAAAGTGTATTTTCCTTATTGTGAGGCTATACTGGATCTGTTTGCATAGAATCTATAGCTCTTGGATCTCATGTTACTTGACAACTCTAGGATCACATCCCAGGGACAGAGATGCAAACCCCAAGATGCCTGTTTATTTTGGATAGAGTGTTGTCGTGGGGCCCTGATGGGAACATGCTGCTGAGAGCATCCGTTTCTGGGAAGACACAAGGCTTGCCTGCCATCTCCAGTGTGATTGACTTGCTCTTGCTTAATGATGATTCCACCATTCCTAACAACCCGTACCCTGCCCAGCTCTGCTAAGAATGTCAATTTCCCTGAAAACAAGGCTCAGGTTTTATTGCCACTTATGTCTCCTAACTCTTTCCGTTAATGGTATTGGTCCTAATGAGGATTAAACGGTCTGACTCCTGGCAACGAGAACTGTAAGAACCTTAATGGCGCTGCAGCCATTTCATGCATGTCTTAGTTGCTAATGTTGCCATTTTTGTGATTGAGACACTTTTGCAATGTACAGTGTGTGGGGGGCTTTACTGCAGTGAGCTTTCCAAAGAGAGAGAAAGAGAGAGAGAGCTCACACATACTTATACTAGGTATTTCATAGTTCACAGAGAATTTTACATTCATGATCTAATTCACAACAGCCAAGGGAGGAAAGTGGAACAAAGTCAGAGGGGCAGGGAGAGGGGGCATATGTTTCTCACATGGCATGTGATTTTTGAAGGTCGCACAAGAAAGAGAAAAGAGAAATAAATGGTAAAGCAGACAATCCAGCTCACCTGAATCCAGGCAGAGTGCTTTTGCCAGCCTGGTCATTCATAGTGTGCTCCCAGCCTGGCAACAATAACATCATCGGGAAGCTTGTGCGAAATGCAGAATCTTCACTCTCACTTCAGATCTGCTGAATTAGAATCTACATTTTAACTAACACGATCTGTAGGCCCGGCTCATGTATGTGCAAATGTGAGAAGCATGGTGTTTAGCATATACTACTGTTTCCTACTGTCTGCCCTTGAGATGACAACATTGCTGATACTCACCTTTGGAAAATCAGTGAAAAAAAAGAAAAAAGAAAAACAAAAAGCCTTTATCTAATCTTTAAGAATAACTGCTATGTAGAAGATGTTTTTTATAACTAGTGATGTTTTAAAACACTTTAATGTACAATAATAGAGATTGAGTAAATTATGGTACCTCCATATGTTTTTTTGCTGTAACTGCAATCTTTTGAATAAAAGCTTTTTAATAACAAGGGTAAATGCATTTATATATATAATTGAAGAGTAGATTATATAAGTACATACAAATAAATAGGAAAAACATGAAGTAAATATGAAATGATTTTAGTCATTGTTCTTTTTATACATAAACTTTTCATTTTAGAGCAGATTTAGATGTAACCGAAAATTGGCGAAGATAGTATTGGGGGTTCCCGTGGACCCCACACCCAGTTTTCCTTAATATGAACATCTTGCTTTAGTATGGTACATTTGTGAGCATTAATGAAGCAATATTGACACGTTGTTATTAACTAAGTTCCATATTTTACTCAGATTTCCTTATTTGCCAAATGCCTTTTATGTATCCCAGAGTCACCTAGGATACCATATTATATTTAGTTGTTTCTCCTTAGGCTCCTCTTGGCTGTGACACTTTCTCAGAATTTCCTTGTTTTTGATGACCTTGATATTTTGGGGAAGTACTGTTCAGACACTTTCTAAAATGCTGCTCAATTGAGAACTGTCTGATGTCTTCCTCATGATGAGACTGGAGTCATGTGTTTGGGGAGGAAAACTACAAACATAAAATACTGTTTTCATCCCATCATATCAAGACCATATACATGCTCTCAAGATAACATCACTCTGGATATTAATTTTGGTCACCTAGCTGAGAGAGTGTGTGTCAGGTTTCTGTGCTGTAAGGTTATTATTCTTTATTCCCTCCTTTCCATTCTGTAGCCTTTAGATGGAAGATTCTGTACTCAGTTCTAGAGTTATTTAGTTCACCATGCTTTTTTCCCACCCCCTTGGGTGTGACTATTTCATCCGTTTTCTAAAATGCTTAGATTCTTTTATCACATGATGCATTTCATTCTGGGATCCTGTGTACTCCTAAGCGGTATTTTTAAAATTTACATATGTTAAGGTTCACTCTGTGCTGTAAAGTCCTCTTGGTTTTGACAAATGCATCTGGTCATATATCTGCCAGTATAGTATTGTACAGAAGAATTGCATCACTGTAAAAACATCCTGTTCTTCACACACTCAACCCTACCCCTTCCACCCACTCCCTTGGCAAACACTGATTTTAACTGTCTATATAGTTTTCCTTTTTAAAGAATTATATAATTGGATTCATATAGCATATAGCCCTTTCGGACTGTCTTCTTTCACCAAGTAACATGTATTTATTAGAGTCATCTATGTATTTTTGTGGCTTAATAGTTCATTTCCTTTTAATGTTGCATGATACTACAGTTTATTTACCACAGTTTATTTTTCACTTACCTATTAAAGGACGTATTAGTTTTTGGGAAGCCACATACATGATCGTTCCTATTAATTTATTTTTTATGGGAGAATAGACCATAGTTTCTTATATCTTTGCATGCGTCCGTTTTTTGGTTGAAACCAGACATTTTGAATAATATAATGTGGAAACTCTAGAAATCAGATACTCTGCCTCCCCATGGTTTATTGTAGCTGCTTCTTGTGGGTGGTTGTGTTTTTGTCTAGTGACTTTCTACACCATCTTTTTTAACTCTGTATTATTTGTCATGTGTGGCCACTAAAATCTGCATTCCATTTGCTTGCCAGTCAGCCAGTGTTTTGACAGTTTCCTTAAGCAACAGAAACCAAAAAGGAGGAGGAGGAGGAGGAGGAGGAGGAGGAGGAGGAAGAGGAAGAGGAGGAGGAGGAGGAGGAGAAAGATACATTCCCAGTCTTTGCAGAGTGACACTGTTGAGGTACTCCCATTACTTAGAAGGTCCTTGCTGTTCTGCCCCACTCTTCACTCCCTGCTCATGCAGAGCCTCAAGGTCAGGTAGAGGTGAAAATTCAGGGTGTACTGGGCTTTTTTTTTTTAACTTTTGTCTGGCCTGCACATGTGCTTGGCCTTCTCCACTTTCTGATGTATGAGTTTTTCAAAGCCCTTCCTCTCCAATGCATTGTCTTTCCCAGCCTCTTCCTCCCCAGGAATTCTGGTTTCTGCTACCCTCCAGAAACCAGTCTTGCATTCTTATTTTTTCTAGTCACGACAAGCCCAGTTCGTCCTCCATGCCACTGCACCTTGTCTAAGGGCCATGATTCCTTTCATGGCAAGAATTATTCATAATGCCTTCTACCCTTTCCCATTTTCCAGACCTAGTAGGAGTTGACAGGTACCACATTTATTACAACACAGACCTTCTCATGCATCTGTTTTAGTGCCGCAAAAGTTCGAATGGAAAAATAAAACCTGAGGAGATTATGGAACAAGTAGTATCTCTTCTGTTAGTTTAACTTTTAGATAAGTCCCCACCCTGTGTAGACTTTTCCAACTTGGGGATAGAATTGTATGCACATGTGTGATATGTTACCTGATCATTGGGAGGAGATTGAGACACCCACCACCACCACCTCTGTGTTGTACTCCAAACCCCACTTCTACCAACTCCCATTAGCATCTGAGCAACTTGTTACCCACTCTCCCTGTGCATCTCTTACTCTCTCCACCTCCATTGCAGCTCTGCCTTCCCCACTATCTGGTAGTGACCATAGAAGGAGACGGCCTCAGGGTCTGCAGTCAGGGTCTTACTGACCTTTTTCTTGCTTGCATTTGTGTTGCCTTGAGTCACTGTTTTAGTACTGAGGTACTCCAGCCATCTTTTTTTCCACATCACAGATGCTCCTGCCAGCTCTTATGCCATCCATCCCCAAGGCCATTGTGTTCACAAATGTTGGCATCTTAGCTTACCCAGTTGCCTCTGCCAACACTATCTTTAATGCCATGGCCTTTCTGTCTCAGAGATGGTAGTGAGTTTTCAATTTCAACCTTTGGAGAAAAATGACAGCATAACCCCAAGAAGGACACTCCAGATTCCTATCGTTTCTTTCTCTCCTTTTCATCTTCTTGGCTAGTAAAGAGAGCTTGGATCCCCATTTTTTCATTACCTCTTAGGGGCATTTATATTGTCTCCTGACTAGCCTGAGATTAGGAATGGGGTAAGAAATGAGTTACTTGAGTTTCCTTTTATGTAGTAGACTGAATCTCATTCTTTTTTTTATTCCTACCTTGCTTAAAAGTGGGAACTTGTTCAACCTCAAGTAGATTGCAGGCAAATACTCAATTACTTTTCTTTCCATGGATCATGTGCCACGACTTTTTCCTCTTTTCTATTTTTTAAGTTTATTTATTTATTTTTGAGAGAGAGAGGAGATTGAGTGGAGAAGGAGTAGAGAGAGAGGAGGGAGAGAATCCCAAGCAGGCTCTACACTGTCAGCATAGAGCCTGACATGGGATTTGACCCCATGAACCATGAGATCATGATCTGAGCCAAAATCAAGAGCCAGACAATTAACTAAGTGACCCACCAAGGTGCCCACCCTTTTTTTTTTTCCTCTTGAAGGCAAGCCCTCTGACAGAGCAGAAGTCATCCTGGGCCCATGGCTTTGGCTTCTGAAGACAGGTACAGATTTCTCTGCATGGACAAATTATTCCTGAATTGCTGGACTAGAATGGTTCTCCTAGCATTGAATGCAGTTTTCCTGTGATATCTTTATGTTCACCTTGCTTTCCAATATGTTCTCCACATGGCAGTAAGAGTGATCTTTGTAAAATGTCACATCACATCGCTCCCTTATTTAAACCCCTCCATGAGGTTCTCTTTTACTTCAAGGAAAAACTAAAGTTTTCCTCATGACCTACAAAGTCCTGCATAGTTTTGCCCCCATTAACTCTTTGAAATGACCTATGTTCCCTTGGCCATACTAAGCATGCCCTTACATTTGGTGTTTACTTCCTCCAGAAACACTCTTCTCCTGTTTATCCAGTAGCTCATTCCTTGACTTCCTTTTGGTATTTGCTCAAATGTTCCCTTAATAGGAAAGGCATCTACCTTTCATCACCACTCTGAATAAAATAGGGACTGCATTGTTTCTTTCTTCATTTGAATGATGAGGTCAAATAACGTGTCTCTTTTGATCACTGTAGGATCTTCAGAGTGTAGTGCATAGTATACACTCAGTGTACATTTGTTTAATGTATAAATGAATGGGCGAATGCAAGTATAAATGAATTAATGTGTGGCTACATGAATGGTCCCCTCCACCTGGCTCAGTACTCGATGGGCAGTGCTTCTGTCTTAACTCATTTCTGTGCCTGCTAATATGTGAGGCAATAATGACGATTTGCTGAATGTCACATAGCAAGAGTCACCCAAACAGGGTTGGGGTGGGGGGAGAGCTACACCCATTGTTTTGCAGCTTAAGGCCTAGGGAATATCTTTCAATATTAAAAAATAAAATGTGGTGTTTCGATACTCACATATGCTGAAATTAGAATCTTAACACTAAAGGTGCTGGCCAGATGTCCAGATAAGGTGTCTCCGGGCTATAGGCCTAGGCATAACCATCATGACTCAGGTCCTTGACACAGCATCATGGATTCAGAAACAATGTCAGGGAACTCAGAGATAAATGACTATTTGGAAATTACTCACACTGACCACTGACCAAAATCACAGGAGATCAAAGTAGAAATCAGAGGTCGAAATATTAATATACAAAAGTCTGTGTGCAGGTTGTACCTTGCAAATAATCAGAATATATGTATATATTAGTAATTTAAGTAATCTACATCATACTTTGCAATTATTACATTGTGAACAGCAACCACAGCAAAAAATGATATCTTGTATCTCAAGGTGGGGGAGACACCTCTTGAGCTCTCCCTGGTGTTCAGAATATGGGTAGTGCTATATTTAGTGTCTCTTTCCCTGGAGAGTAGTGAACCAATATGGACAAAGTGTTGTTCTCCCATTATTCTTCCTGGTTCAGAAATACCATCCCCCCACCTTTTTTAAACATAACATCATATAAATAGTACCATTGACCAAGCTACAGGATTCTTTTACATCTTTCCAAGCCTTAACTGAATTTCTTTCTTTCTTTCTTTTTTTTTTTTTACTATTTAAAAAGTTTCTTTAAGTTTATTTATTTTGAGAGAGAGTGAGAATACAAGCTGGGGAGGGGCAGAGAGAAGAAGAGACAGAATCCCAAGCCATCAGCACAGAGCCTGACGCAGGGCTTGCACCCACAAACCGGGAGATCATGACCCGAACCGAGATCAAGAGCCAGATGCCTGACCAACTGCACCACCCAGGTGCCCCTCCTTGACTGAATTTCTAAGCACATCTATTCTTGCCTTTGAATTGAGATAAATCTGTCATAAGGAAAACTACTGGAGATGACTAATCTCATGGATTTGGTGAATTGACATCTCAAGGAAAAACTGAGCTTCCTCTTTTAAGACCTTGATCCTTGACCACACATTGTCTAGTTACCTTGATTCTCTCCCTGAATCCATATTTCCTTATAATGTCTACCAACTGACCCAATTATATTGCATTTCATGAATAGTTCCAGATGATATAACCATTTTACTATGCTCATTAACCACCATAATGATTTCAAGATCATGTCCTGGGTCCCCACTCAAAATAATGGTGTATACTCCTGCCCTTTAGAAGTTCTACTGCAGATGGTCATAATAGATTATATCCTGTAAAGGGATCAAGCAAAAATACACACAAAAATAACTTGAATGCTGGCCCTGAAACAGACCTACTTTCTTTGGGAAATTACTCTGCCAGGAAAATCCAGTGTTTCTTTTGGACCTTTGACAATAATAGTGCAGTGCATTTGGATGACACTTTGAATCAATTTATTTAATTGTTTGCACTTTCCTTAACTTACTTTTCCCCCTGCAAGGAAAACTGTGATCTATATATGACCAATGAGAAGCATCAATGTATAGTAGGGAAAAGAACATTTGAGTCAATAAGACCTGGGGATACACATATTGCATTGTCCTTTACTGATTGTTTGATCTTACTCAACTAAATCTTAGTTTCCACACCTTTAAAATGTAGCACAGAAGCATCCCTCTCACAGAGTTGTTGGAAGGATCAAGGGAGATGCTTAATGCACCTGGCCCAGTGCCTGGACCCTACTGGATTCTCCATAGATGCTATTTTTCTGGTCTCCTCCCCCTGTTTAGTGTGGAACACATATGTGGTAATGAGTGTCCCCCAAGTATATATCCATGGTTGCAAAATGACAAAGCGTTATGTTTACAGTGTACCCACTGCTCTAGAGTTCTGGTCACCAACATGTCACACATCCTGATTGCAGACCAGAAATCAGACCTCATTGCATCTCAGCGCCCCCAACAGTCCTTCACTCATATCTGTCCTGCAGTACCCAATGAATTCTCCCAGTCTCAGAGTTAGCTGCTTACCCCTCTGTCTTCCTCATGAGACTGCCTCTCCCCTGTCCTCCAGCTGGAGAGCTGTGCTGTTTACTTCTGCCTCCTGTACAGCCCACATTGTGATACCTGGAATAGCAGATGTTAATAAAGGGTAATTGGGGAGGACTGTGGCCAGAATTGGCCAGCTGTTGTACTGGCTGGCCATTACCAATTTGTCAGTATCTCAGCCTGACAGGTTTCTGATTCACAAACTTTTTTCTGAATGCCAGAAACTATGAGTTAACTCATTTCATCCTGACACCAACCCTGGGAGGTAGATATTGCCCCTGATTTGCAGACAAGGAAACAAACTCCAAGACTTTACATGGTTTACCCCCAACCAGATCATTCTTATGGAGTAAGACTGGGATCAAGCCTGGTCAGTCTAGCCCCCGTGTACAAGTGGTCTTGACAGTGAGGTGTTACCATTGCATAAAGGCTACCGGGTATATAAGTATCTGCTTGTTGGCTGGCACTGTGCTCAGTTACATACATTATTTTCTCTTCAGATTTACTAGATTGTAAGATTCTAACAGGGCAGGGATCTTACATCTGTCTGATTCTCTGCCGTATCCCTAGCACCTGACACATTGCCAGACGTGGAGTAGCTGCCAATAAATACGTGTGGAATTACTGAAACATTATGCATCATCTCTCTTAGATGCTATTATTGTCTCCATTTATTATCTATTAGATAAATTACTGGAAACTGAGAGAAGTTAGTAACTTACCCATGGCCACACAGTTGTAAATAGTAGATCTGATATTTTAAATGACATCTGTTTGACACTTAACCTCTCTGTTATCCTGCCTAAAGAAAGACAGGTAAGTATCTATGTGCAAAATAAATAAATAAATAAATAAATAATAAATAAATAAATTTCTTTAAAAGGTGGCATCTGCTCTTATGATGGCAACAAATTCTTTAGCAGACAAAAGAACAAATGGGTCATAAAACACTTCTCAGTCCTGGCCCCTCACCTTTCTTTGTTTGTATATTGCCACTTTCAAAATCATTAAGCCTGTGACTGTTCGTGGGGTAATTCTGAGCATGTGACAATTGCCTCTGAGTCAAAAGCTGTATCCTAACAGCTTAAATGTAACAATGGTAGGTTCTTTTCAAAGGGTACATTTTCCCTCACAGCTGCCAGCTCTGCTTTCTATACAAACCTAAAAATAATGATCTTTCCATTATGGGAGCACTAGTATTGTTGCTTTCCCTCTTAGCTTATATTAGTGCTTAAATTATACACTCCTAGTCTCCAGGGGTTTAAACTTGGCCGGGAAACTTTTCCCGAGGCCAAATAGTGGAGTTAGCTCTGAGCATGAGGCTTCTACTGCAGGCTCCTGCAGAGCCTGGGGCGGAATTACAGTACCAAAATTTGCTCCAGATATCATTGTTTGTCTGCGATAAAGGTCACTGGTAGTCTTTGTAGGCAACCCCAACACACTTTACAATGGCAGACCCTCTCCTCTTTCTGTCTGCCCTACCCATTAAAACAAGGCACAAAGGGACCTTTGCTCTTTTGGCAAGGCTGCAAAGGAAATCTTTACACAAATGCTTGAATGCAGGAGTTATCATTAAAGATCACAGGTATCCTAGTGCTTTTTTACAAAAACATGACAGCAACCTTGTTCTAGGGAGGTCTGATTCTTGGGGGAACAGGGGTGTTGAGGGCATTGGCCGTGGTGATCAGGTGAGATAACCAAGCTATAACGCAAAGGGTTATGGAGTGGAAGGTGAAAAAAAAGGAGGGGAATGTAGGGTAGTGGAGCAGTGGAGAGGGGAAAGAGCAACTTGTAGCTTAAGGGACAGGAGAAGTGTTGACGAGAGATACTTTGATAATCTAGAAAGTTGTCTCCAAGTGCTCTTGCTGCATAATTCTCAGGTCCTGTGATCTGAGAGCTAATATAGAGTAATAATTTTTTTTCTGTAAAATTTACAGAGGAAAACAGTGGATTTCTTTTTTGTTGTTGTTCCCTTTCTTTTTTCTTTCTTTTTTTTTTTAACTTAAATGTTTGCATCTGCTATTGCCTATCTACTGGCAGTGTGGTATCATTGTGTTATTACGCATTTAGGAAGGAGCTGCTGAACATTTTGCCAGTGTGGAGTCTCCCAGTCTGCACACACGGATCTTCACTTTGATAGTCAGTTGAAGTCCCCTTAGCCTAACTCCCTGTCTATGATCATCTCTGGGGGAGTTCTTTAATTCAGACATAATATAGATGACAGGATTAGTGGAGAATGCTGGAACCATGCTCTGGAATGAGAACCCTACTGTAAAATACACTGATAACTGGAGCATAATTATATACAACATGCTACAGATGGCATCCTGGGGGGTCCTAATTAAATTCTAATCCCTTTCTATCATGGAATTGCTTAAAACAGATGTCTGAAGACTGATCTCCTTAGATTGTCCATCTTCTGAGGATTCCCTTCTGTATATTCCAGGTAGATCCTAGCCCATGTTAGTTGGTACTGCAAAGGTTGACTTCTTCACTCAACCTTTATTTTTCAGCCCTGTTTAAAGGCTTGTCTTAAACACCTATTTGTGAATTACGTTGCTGAAAAGTCTTTGCTTCTTTCTACCATGCTCTGCAGATGACACTGCTGCCCCCAGGTCATCTTGGGACATGTCTGTTCTCCCTTGCTTCAGTCTTAAGGATTTCTTTCTCACATATGAGAACTCTGGATTCTCCTGTCTCTGGATTCTTCTTCCAGCAATAGCTCCAAACTTTAACTTAAAGAGTGATTTTGAGGGGCGCCTGGGTGGCTCAGTTGGTTAAGTGTCTCACTTCGGCTTAGGTCATGATGTCATGGTTCGTGAGTTTGAGCCCCACATCGATCTCTGTCCTGACAGCTCAGAGCCTGGAGCCTGCTTCGGATTCTGTGTCTCTCTCTCCCTCTGCCTCTCTCCAGCTTGTACTCAGTCTCTCTCTCTCTCTCTCTCTCTCTCTCTCTCTCTCTCTCTCTTTCTCTCTCTCAAATAAATAAGACTTTTTTTTTTTAAGAAAAGAGTGATTTTGATATTGGATACAAGCTGAAAAGATATCTCCCATTGGAAGCACATATGGACACATGAGATTCCAATGACACTTTGAAAACCCTTCCAAGTGCAAGGTCTCAAGATATTCTTGTTTAAATATTCCACATCCGTTTTCCTGTGGCCTCTTTTAAAAATATCCAAATAAATACCCATCAAGAAACAAATATTAATGTAAAGATTCAGAAACTGTTAATTATGATTACTTTAGCAGCTTCCAACCCCCGCCCCACCCCCAACCACCCTTAATGAATGCATTGTAGGCAAAGAGCAGAAATCGTGGCTTCTTGCTGGGAATATTCCTAGTTTATGTGAAGACATAGCTATGTAATGTGTCTCAGTGTTCCACAAAGATTGCCATGAGTTCCAGACTTTCTACCTCTTGAGAAGCTTTTAGAATTATAGATTTATGTTCTATTTTATAAGACTGAGAATTACAAAATCTGAATTCTATTCCTGGGTATTCTGTTTACTTATTGTAAGACCGTATGTAAGCCCTCTGTTCTCACCTAATGTTCCCAAAACTGTGCCATGGAAGAGGCATGCTGGAAGGTAGCCTTCCAATTTTCCTGGTCATCATTTTATAGGATAAGGTGCTACCTCTGCTGTTACCATCACTGCTGTTATTACTATTACTAATATTCCTACCACTGCTACCATCATCACTGTTAGTGTTACCTTTGCTGCTGCTACTGTTTACTACCAACATCAGTGCAGCTAACTCATATTTGCATACCGGTTTCACTTAGAAAGTCCCTATATGTTTTCTAGTTTAAAACTGCAAATCAGATGCAGCATGAGCCCTGAGGGAAGATGTAAGCTTTTTCATAAATAAAAGACACTGCATTTTCTTATCAACAACATTTTTATTCCTCAATCAGCCATCACCTCAAGAAACTTTCCTTTGACTGAGTCAGCCCCTAAATTCCTACAGCTTTATTTCATCTTGATTAAAAATAAAGTTAATTTGATTCTGTTGGGTTTCTGTGTATCCAACAGTGAGAGAATTGACTCTGAAATCCTGGCTACGGCCACTCCAGCAAAATATCATGTTATTTTAAAATTTTGTTGTTTTACCAAATTCAAGTATTTTTACCTGGAAATCATTATATTTGAATATTTCCTCTGGGGGCCAGATATGATTGATGTTATTTGCCATCTTGAGTATTAATGGAAATTTCCCCATGATTCCCCCCCATTCATCAGTGGCAGATGACAGGCTTAGCAGCCAAGTTTCCATGCTATTCTATTTCCCACAGTAGCCTATGCCCCAGTGTCATTAAGAAGTAAAATGACTCTCATTTATGTTGAGATCCAGATTTATTGAAAGGAAAAGTCTCCTGTGTATTAGGTGTTTTATTTAGGATCATATAATCATTTATCACCCCAGTGTATGAATTAACTAATTTATTTATTTTTTAGTTCAGTCATAGTACTTATGGAAGTCATTTACAAATGTCAATAACAATAATTAAATATATTTTTGGTTCTGATTTATGGATGCTTTGTGCTCATGGAATCTCAAACAAATTTGCTAGCCTCATGGATGCCTGTTAACAACATGGAACAGGCCATGACCTTAACCCTGACTCAAAAGAGTACACTTTTCTAAAGTCCAAATCCTTTATCCCAGAGTAAAATTTGCAAAACATTTCTCTGATTTTGGCTCTCTTCCAACACATAGTGATTCTGATTTTGTGGCAAGAAGTTGGACTCTTCCTGAAATGGGTTGGAGAGGTATAATACAACCTTTATTCATAATCTGGAGATCTCAGTCCTCAGTGATATGATCTTCTTATTGTGGTATGATTAATTCAGGAACCTTGTGGTATAAAGTACAGGCCCTGACCTGTAAGCCCTGAAATACTTCCAGACAAATTCAAACATCCCTGACCCCTTGACACCCAAGGATAATGATGATGATTAAATCCCTGTTGTTCAAGGCACTTCCCACTAGCCAGCAACACTTGAACAAATAACTATTTCCATTGCATAATTCCTCCATATCAAAATGTGAAAAGACAAAGACAAACTATTCCAAGATGAAAGAAAATTGCAGTTACCATTGGTGATGCTTTCACCCATCAGGAAATGGAAGAAATGAAACAATATACCAGATCCTGACCTGACGATCAATAGGACAAAGAAATACTTGTCTGGGCAAGTTAGCCTGTGACCTCGCCTCACAGAGGTAAGAACCCAGGGTAATTTGCACCAATTACACAAATGTCTCCTCTATAAGCTTGCCTCCTCAAAAATCACCAATATCACAGGATCTTTGTGAGAAATGAGCATTGACAACTGCAAGGGATGGATGTCATATAAAAAATGTGGAAAAGTAACTTCTCCCTTGAACAATTACCGTATTCAGGTCTGGCTGAAGACTATTATCAGTACAGATGGAAGCAGCACTCCCTTTCTCCTTCTTGAGAAACAGCATCATGGTCTGGAATGACATCTGACCCATCGAGCTTTTACATTTGTGCACAAGGGAAGTTATGGCAGGAAGGCTTCATCATGGCCCATGGTGGATTGGAGAGAGGGAGTCCAGGGGGAGACAGTAAAATGAACCCATCCTACAGCTGTGAGCAAGCTCTAATTCTGGCAGGCTGTGGAGGGTTTGACAGAACATTTCAGAACTGAAACATGTGAACTGGATGTGAAAACCTGGAATTGTTTCTGTTCGATGGGTCACACGGGAAGGAATCTCTTGCACACGGTTTCCTCATATGTTAACCGGACACTAGAATCGCATAAGGTTGACATAGCTCTATGGTCTACTGCAGGACTCCACCTGAGGAGATGGGGGGTAAGGACCCTGATGTCCCCTAAGACCACACAGTGTGGTAATAGCAGATTTAGTTTTGGAGAAGGAAATTGGTTCAATGCTCTTGGTTCAGAGTCCTTCTGCTTGATTGTCTACAAAAGGGTTATGTTCTTTTTTTTTAAGTTTATTTATTTTTCAAGGAGAGAGAGGAGAGAGGAGAGGGAGCCAGGGTGGGACAGATAGAGAGAGAGGGAGAGAGAGGATCCCAAGCAGGCTTTGTACTGTCAGCACAGAGCCTGACATGGGCCTCCATTCCACAAACCTAGAGATCTTGACCTGAGCCAAAATCAAGAGGTGATCCCTAAACCAACTGAGCCACTCAGGCGCCCAGGGTTATATTCTTTCTTAATAAGCTCTGCCTCCTTCCCCTCCTTGGTGAACACTGTGATCCTGGCTCCCTTTGGTACTTTCCTGATACAAGAATCATTTTCCCTTAAATGCTTTTCTCTTTTAAAATGTCAGATAAGAATATTGAGATTCTAGAGTCCCTAACATCTCTAGAGTCAAATTTGGAGTTAATACCATGTTGACTAGTATAAAAGCATACATGCAAATACTAATAAGGCAATAGGGAATTAGGTAGCATTTTCCAGGTAGAAACCATGTGTGTGTGCATGTGTGTGTATGTGTGTGTGTAACTTACCTGATTGGTGTCAGGTCAAAGTGTGAACTTCACTGTGACTACATCTAAAAATACAATGCTTGAATCTTCCTCTTCCTCAGATCTCTTCCTGAGATTAGTGAATTATGCTGTCATTCTCCCACTTCCTCTGACCAAAAATCTATGAGTCATTCATCAGTTCTCTTTTGGATACCCTTTCATTCAAGTCTGTCAGGGAGCCCTCTGAGCTCTGCCTCCCAAAATACCCCCCAAAATCTGCTGTCCAGATCTTATCACCTCCCTCCTACCAATTTTTTTCCCAAGCCACTATTATCTCACATGGATTGCTGCAAAAAAAAATCCCCCCTGACTGGCATCCCATCCATTCTTGCCTCTCTGCAGTCAACTGAGTCGATACCCAGCCAGTTCCTCCAAGAGAACTTCCTTGACTCCACTCTGTAAAATAGGACCTTATCACTCTCTAGTTCCCTCACCCTTACTATCACCTGGCACTATTGATTGTTATCCCTACTGTCCATTAGAATGAATGTTCCTTGAAGGCAGACTTTATCCTTCTTATTCAAGATTGTATCCCTGGAACTTTTAATAGCCCTGATGCATAGTAGGTAGTCAATAAATATTAAACAAACAAAAGCATAGATATGAACATTTTGGTTGGTGGCCACACTGAGAATTTAAATATTTTATTACTATCCATGCATATTTTATGACATATTTAATTTTTTAATCTATGCATTTTAGAAATGATATTATCATGACAATTAAAAGTAATCTGGTCGGAATGAGCATTTTGCTTTTTAGATGTTGGCTAAATAGACTCTGGTGGTTAGAGTCACTTGAACTTCTCTTCAGAGTCATGCTTTTTGTTTTGTTTTGTTTTTTGTTTTTTTCTTTTTAGAAACTTACAGATCAGTGTGAAAACCTGAGTACTTTTGCATTTGAAATGATAAAAATGTTGATAATTTGCTAGCTTGCAACTAATATTTCCATGTTCTAAAATATACTATTTTTAATATCTTCTTCTTTGTGGCTGGGTGGGGAAGAAAAATCCAAGGAACTGGTTAGGAGACCAAGCTCTAAGACCATCTTCTAGAAACAGAGAATGTCTTTTCATCTCCCTGAACTCAGTTTCTCTGTTTTTAAACTGGGGACTCTGTGACAATGCCTTTCAGGAAACTTCTGTCTGTGTTATTTTTGTATGTGGAATTTTTGGAGGAAAGTCTGCCTAGTCCTCATCAATGTCTGTCTCTAAAGGCCCATTTCTACCCTCTGCTCCTCAAATAGACCAATCAATTAATCCATCCATCCATACATATATACATACATAGAGAGACTTAAAATAAAATCAGACAAAAAGAAATGCCACTGACCGGCTGTTGTCTCAGTTGCCTCAGTTACCCCAGGCCATGTCTCTGCTTCTCAAGAAGCACTGAGCGAGGGGCAAGGAGCTGCAGAGCCATGAGATTACCAGGGTTGTTCTCTGAAGCAAGTCTGTCATTTCCAAAGTTGATATTCAGAGCAAGCTTGTCGACCTAGGAAGAGCTTCCTGTGTCTCTTGAGAATTCCTGGATTTTCCCCATTTTTTCTCAGTCATTTCTTTAGCCATTGCCCCTGTTGGCAGTAGTGACGCATATTTCAGCCTCTCTGTCCCTTGGCAAACACTACTCATGATTCCTAGCACTATACACAGAATCCCAAAGCTATCACATGCTCTGATAACTGTTTCCCAGATGAAATATCCCCTCTACATCAGTATTTCTCCATGTACTGTCTGCAGCCCAACTGGGAAAGGGTCACCTGAGCTGCTTTTAGAAATTCAGATTTCTGGCCCCCATCTCAGACCTACTGAGCCAGAATTTTTTGGTGCAGGTCCTTCCCTATTTAAGAAGTTGCCCCAGTGATTTTCATGGTCCCCTGTTTATTCCTGCCTTCCAAACCATGGAAATCTCCCTAAGTTCTCCTTGTAGTTCCTGGATTGGGGAAAAGAAAGGAAAAGACCATTTATCTCTGTGTGTGTGTGTGTGTGTGTGTGTGTGTGCACGCACGCGCGCGCGTGTGTGTGTGTGTGCGTGTGTGTGTGTGTGTGTATCACAGGTGATATAATTAGGTAAGGAATGAATTCATTAGAGTCCTCAGATTCAGTTCATTAATTGGAAGATAATAATCACTACTATGTTTGTAAGCATCTAAGGCTGGGAATTAGCTCTCCCTTTCTCCATCGCCCAGCATGTGGCATAGTGCCTGGCAGAGTAGGCAATCAACGACGCCGAGTGCAGAGGAACCAAATCTGATTTCATCATCTCTTGCAAATGTAACCACAGATGCTATCAGTGGTGGAGAAATAAAATAAGAAATAAAATAAGGCAATTCTTGATAAGTACCAAAAATGTCAAATTACACAGAATTTGATGATAATGATATCAAGGACTATAAATTAATCTAACATTCATTGGATGCTAATGTCCAAATTCACTGTTAATTAATTAATTAATTTAACAAATGTTTATCAAGTACCTATGTGCCAGGAAATGTTTTGGGCATTTGGGATAATCATCGGACAGAGCAAAGAGCTCTGCTCTCATGGATCTCATATTCTTCATGGCGGTGGAGAAATAAATCTGCATAAAAATAACAAAGAAGTGCAGTATATGATATGTTGGAAGATAGTGTCATAGTAAAAAGATAAAGCTGAGCTGGATGAGAGGGATCAGTTGCAGAAGGAGGTAGTTAAAAGAGGGAGCTAAGTGTCTTATTTTCAGTTCAGCAAATGATGCAGGTATTGTCATTATTATCCCTATTTTAGAGGAGTGATTGAGTCTTATACAAGTTTGTGAGTTTTCCCAAGATCATTCTCTTAGAGATGGAGCTGGATTCAACCCAAGGAAGCCTTGCTCCAGAGCCTGGACTTTTGAATTCCAATTTACATTTTCTTCCTCGTTGGCTGATGATGTATATACCTTCCGCATTTAGGGTCAGCTGCAATGGTCTTCCAGGAACTCCAGGGTGGGAGTAAGCAATTCCAACTTTCATAATCCTAAGCTTAATTACCCGGTGGGCACTGGGAGCCCTCAGTCACCTGCAGAGTTTTCTGTTCAAGCAAGACGCATGTTTCTAATAAAGAATCAATAATGGAAAGGGCCATTGCATATTTTCTTACTTGCTGAAATGGGGAGGGGCTCCCTGGGGATATCACACTAGGGTACAAGAAAAGGGGAACATGAAGAGGATTACATGTTTATTTTTAGTTTCAATTAATAATTTTTGCTGAGCTATCAAGTTTGGGGAGACTTTTAAAAACTTGCAGTATAATTACTTTCTAATTGCTGGAGATGAGTAGACATCTGAGTGCAATCTTCCTGTATTTTTTAATTGCAAAATTATTGAATATTGTTTTATACACTCTGACACTTTTGTCATTACCTGAGAGGAAGAAAGTGTTTTTAGGATCACGGATTATTTGTGTGAAAGGAGACCTCAGAGATCACCTTGCCCAAATTCCTCATTTTAGAGATGATGAAATTTAGAGGCAAGTGCCATGCCTGAGATCCCTCAGACTCTGTCAAAGGGGAGACACCACAGTTAGAAAGAAAATCATAGATTATTAGCCTCGGGAATCCTCTGTTGACTTCCTCTCGTTCTCTAGGTAAGGAAAATGAAGCTCATTATCTTTCTCATTGGAATTGTACTCTCTCCAACACATCCTCTATACAACTCACTGACATTCTGTTGTTGCAAATATAAACATTTCATTCACCTAAAACACGTCAGTGATTCTCTGTCTTCATAATAAAGTTGAATTTTGTTGTTAAGCACAATTTTTTTTTGTCTTTTCCTTACGTGTGCAGATACAGCTCTTGACGCTGTCCTGTTGTACTTGTTCTACCAACATGCACTCTAGTCTCCTCCCTGCTTGCCCCCACCTACAAGGTTTTAGTTCAGGCATGCCCTTTCTGCCCCTCACTGTTTTCTGGATAGGCATCCCTTCTTTCTACATGCCTCCACCTTTCAGTTATGTTATATGTTATATTCCACTAATGTTTTGTTTATTTTTGTCTTTTCCATCACCAGAAGCCCTTTTAGGGCAGAGATTGTGATTTTTATCAGTCTTTGTCTGTTCATCCTTTGGTGGTACCCTGACTTGCACATGGATAAGTCACAGTGAACACTTATTGAAAGCATATAGGAGTGAATGAATAACAGAATGACTTGTGAGTTGATAAACATTATGGATCTCTAACAATATTTCCAAAAGCATTTTTCAAGAAGAAAAGAAAACAAAAGTAAAAATAGAATTTTTACCTCTTAGTTAGAAATCTCAAGCAAAATATCTCCTTCTAAAATTTCACAAATTTAGTATTATAGTTGATTTAAAAAAATTTTGCAAAGACACTTTGTTGCTGTTTTTCTCTGAGCCTCAGTTTCTTCCCGTATAAATCTTAGTTCAGTCGCTGTCCACTGTTCCATTTAGTTGTGGCAAACTTTATCAAATTGTAAATATTGTATTCTGAATTCGTCATTCATTTCTTTAAGACAGTAATTGAACTTATGTTGAATATGTCAGTATGCTCCAGAGAAGGATGAACAGATGGATAAAATAAAAGGAGCTCATCGTCCAGGAAGAGAATTAAGCACACAGTTTATATCCAAAAGTATCATGCCTGATGGTCAAATGGATATGTGAAGAGCCAGGGGAGTTCAAAAGAGGTAAAAGATTATTTCTATTTTGGGAAACTGGAAGGAATTATTTGAGTGGAACCTTGCAAACTATTGACAGGAAAGGAATTCATAAATCATGTTAATAGTAGAAATTCTCCAAGATCTCTTGGATTTTTCTTGGAACTACATACCATGAACTCTTCTTGGATCTAGTCTTATTATTTTACTAGAAATATTTGATGACCTCAGGAGTAATTATAAGTATTATTTAACCTGATTTGTCAGTCTTTCAAAAGATTATTTTAGAATTAAGGAGGTCACCAGGTGCTAACAAGGTAAATCTGCTGTAGAGGCAAGACCCAAAACATAATTTAGAAATAATAAGAGTATTGACTATAGTCTCTTCATTCATTTAATAAATATTTACTAAGAACTTATTGTGGGGAAGAGTTAACACTATTTTGCTGAAGATGAAGATGAAAGTGAATCCGCTTTGTTCTTAAGAACTTAAAGTCTACTAAGGAGTTAACATGGAAACAAACAATATGAAGGTCATAAAAAATTATTTTTCTAAAAGTATGTACACCATGAAGGTCATAGGAAACTCACCAGAGTAGGTGTTAGCTGAGCTGATCCTTGGGAGATGAGTAGGTGTTTGCCAGATATTCTGGAGCAGAAATAGATACAGATAACATTTTAATAGGCACAAAAACAGAGAGAACACAGTGTGTTATTGGATTGGATATTTTTAAAAAGTCAAATACTCACCTTTATTTGCTTACTGCCAATATCCCTTTCTATTTTCTCTTTAGTAGCTGCTTTAATGTTCATAGTAGTTATCTTTCATCTCATGAAAGTATTCTTCCATTTTCCCTTTCCTGGCCTTTGTTTTATGGCTCTCATACATTTTAATCCTATACATTTATAAACTACATAATAATATCTTAAAATTTGCTTTAAAAAAATCAAAAATTTTAAAGAGATTTCTAAAAATAAAGAAAAGCATCTTTTGTATTTACCCATATATTCACTATTGTAGGAGTTCTTTCTTCCCTTTGTGTAGACTCTAATTTCCATCTGGTATATTTCTTCTGTTTGAAGGAATTCCTTTACTATTTCTTTTTTTTTTTTAACGTTTATTTATTTTTGAGACAGAGAGAGACAGAGCATGAACAGGGGAGGGGCAGAGAGAGAGGGAGACACAGAATCTGAAGCAGGCTCCAGGCTCTGAGCTGTCAGCACAGAGCCCGACGCGGGGCTCGAACTCACGGACCGCGAGATCATGACCTGAGCCGAAGTCGGACGCTTAACCGACCGAGCCACCCAGGCGCCCCAATTCTTTTACTATTTCATGTACTGCACGTCCACTATTGATGGACTATTTCAGATTTTGTCTATCAAAGTGGCTTCGTTTTGCCTTCATTTTTGAAAGATGTATTCATCTGATATAGCATTCTTGGTTGATACACCCTTCTTCCCCTGCACTCACGAGTAATTTAATGCTATTGCACCACTATTTTCTAGCATATACTGTTTCTGATTTCATTCTTAATCTTTGTTTCCCTTTAAATACAATGCCCTTTTCACCCTCTGTGGATGCTTTAAGATTTCCTCTTTATCTTTAAACTTTGAGTACAATGGCTCTTGGTTTAATATTCTTTGTGATTTTTATATTTGTGGTTTATTGAACTTTGTATATCTGTAGTTGAAAACTACTAATCAAATTTGGAAAATTTTAAATATAATCCCCCTCCCTTTTCAGGGACTCCAATTACATGTATATTATGCCTCTTGAAGTATTTCCCACAGCCCTGTTGTTGCTATGTTGTTTCAGTATTTTCTCTTTTTTCCATTTCATTTTGGATACTATGTATGACAGCTTCTTCAAGTTCATTAACCTGTTCTTCAGTGTTTAATCCAATGTTAACTTCAAATGTTGTATATATTTTTATCACTAGAAGTTCAGTTTAAGTCTTACCTTTTTATCTTCCACATCTTTCTTAATATGTGCATATTCTCCTTTACCTTCTTGAACATAATGAAATATATTTATTATGCCTGTTTTAATGACTTTACATACTATCATGCCATCTGTGTAATCCCTAACTCTGTTTCTATGAGTTGATTTTGTGCTTCATTTTGAAGGATATTTTCTCTGCTTCTTTGCGTGTCTATTAATTTTTTACTAGGATGGCACTGTGAATTTTGCTTTATCAGGTGCTGGAAATTGTTGTATTTCTTTAAATAAATTTAAGTTTTGTTCTGGGATACAGATAATTTACTTGAAAATAGTTCCATACTTTCAAGGTTTGCTTGTTAGTTTTGTTAAGTCAGTTCAGAGCAATATTTCTACCTTGAAGCTACTTTACCCCGTGACTGAGGCAATGTTTTTTTGGTGTACTCGATGCTACACATATTCTCAAGGTATTATTATTGTTATTATTATTATTATTATTATTATTATTATTATTATTATATTTTACTCTGGCTGGTGAAAGCACCACCTGTTTATAGCCCTATGTGAACTCTGGGGTTTGTTACAATGGTTCCTTCCAGGTGGTTCTTTCCCCAACCTCTGGACATTTCCTCACATGCATACACTGATCAGTAATGAGGCAGAGACTTTACGAGAACCCTCTAAATGTCTCCCGAGTTCTCTTTATAGCCCTTCTCTCCATGAGTTCATCTCCTCTTTAGTACTCTTGAGTACTGCCCTGTAAGTCCCAGCTGTCTCAGCCTCCCCAAACTCTTGATTCTGACTCCTTCACTCAGGGAGGCCAAGGGCTCCATTTGAGGTCTCTCTTCCTTCACTATGGCCTGGAAATCCTCCAAGAAGGGTTTCCTGCAACTGTAGAGCTTCCTTCATTTGTTTTCCTTCCCTCAGAGGTCACTTCTCTGCGCTACCTTTTGTCCAGTGTCTAAAAAACAGACACACACTGCGAGGTACTAGAGGGTGAGGATGAAGGTAGACCCAGTCCTTGCCTTCACTGAATTGATCCCTTCTCCGCAAGAACAATATAAAAACGAATGCCAATGTGATGGGATACATAAACAAGTTGAGTAAACTTATCTTTAGAATTTATGTCTATTCCAGAGATTTAAGGATCAAACCAGCTAACGTATGGATATTGCCAATGCACTGCCTGGCATACGATAGTTGCTCAATAACTGACCACAGCATTGTGTTGAGAGGTAGTGAAGGTTGAAAACATCACTGCTGAAGGAAAAGGCATAAGTAAAAGTTTGTATCTTTGTAGGGTATGTGGAAAGGATGGTAATTAACAAATTTGAAGCATTGGATGGATATACATTAAGTAACAATTTAGCTGACTCGGCAAGAGTTTGGCATTTGATCATGGAGATCTTTCAATAATGAGTAAGAAGCTCTTTGTCAGTAAGAAGTTTTGTATACCACATACACACCTGTATTACACACACACACACACACACACATAAAATTGTGGCCACTTTACCTTAGCTTGATGACTTTTACAAAGTAGCTTTGATCAATCTCTAACCAGAAGTGTCATCAGTGAATAATGCCATGAGAGTCATATTAAACATATCCTGCACAAGTATATCCGGAGCAAAGATAAAGTGTCGACAGGATGATTGAGTTCCACTTGCAAAATTGATTATTTTACTTCCCAACTCTCTAGCCTTTAATTGAAATGGATAGATTTGATGGAGCACCCTTGGCCTTGGCCATGGTGTCTGGCAGAGCCTGAAAACTAACACCCTGACTTTGGAGGGCACCGTGCCAAAGGTTTCTATGGGTCAGTTCTCCCTCCCCACTCTGTCCCATTGACGAGGATAGGATCAATGGGAAATTGGCCAGGTCGTCACTCTGACGCCTTCCATCCTCAGTGCAGGGAAGTAGAGCTTATGTTACCCCCAACAGCAGGGAACAAAATTAGATTTTAGTGCACAGTAAAATGTTCAACCACCCATCAAAATCACTCCCACTAGGGGAAAAATATCCTTGCTGAAAAAAGAAAAATCTGGGAATTGTTTCTCCAAGATAATTAACTGGCTCCACGCTGGCTAAATTGGAAACAGTGGGTGAGTGATCCTGACCTCAAAGTTTTGGTGCCATGTTTTCCAAAATGACTGTCTTTTAAAGCACCAGGTGAATGATGCAGAATGGCCTGAGGAATCGTGTAGTTTTGATTGAACATGCAGAGACTAAAAAGGCCATCGCCTCCATGGTAAGATATGGGGCATGCCAGAGAACCAATCAGCTAATTGGACAGGTTTCACTTGTTTGAAAAACCACCATAATGATCTACTGTGGAGAAGTTTAGCACAATGCACTTTTCCCACGAGGTTTGTTCATGCACTTGTTTAGGATTGCCAGCTTGCTCTTTGAAACAAGCGTAAGTTACTGGCAGGATTAGCTCCACTGCTGCACTTGAGTAGTAGACAAAATAATTGCACTCCTGTTTTTACTAACATCTTATTAGAAGCTCACTGAGGAAAAACATTACTTGAAAAAGAACATGTGTATGTGGGCACACATATACACACGTATGAATGACTGCATTCTATTGCTCTAAGTATCACAAAATCTCCATTATCATTGGGTATACACTACATTCTTAGCATCATTGGAAAAATAAATCAAAGGTGTGAAGAAGCCTATTGTTTGTGGATTGATTATTCCTGCCCCTTCTTTAGCTTGTCTATTTTCTGTTTAGAGTGGGCCTTCAAGACTGTTAATAGTTGACTTCATGAACACTAGATGCTGTCATTTTTTTCCTTGCAATGGTGCAAATGTTTTGATCCCTCCTAATGATTTTGTTTGATTGTTCCTTTTTCCCTGTGTTTTGATGGAAAAAGAGTAAATCTAGTTTTGAACCACTTGAAATTTTCTCCCTCCATCAACTTAAAGAAAATTCTCTTCTTCAGCCTGAAGGAAATTTCTGTGTTGCATCAACAATAGACATAGCAATGGAAACACTGGGGGTTTTTTATTCTTTTATTTGGAAAAATCACCAATTAGCTCATATTTTTTTCTTCTAAAATTCCCACATTCCTGAGGGGACTAAATGTTATATTTTTTGAAGTCCTATGTGCAAATTTTTTTAAGTCAGTTTTATTGATAGCAGCAAAACGTAGAGATGTGGGTACAGCATACATTTGCAAATACGCAGAAGGTTGAATAAATTACAGTGGGCTTAATAGATGGACTACTACATAGCCATTAAAATGATACATGTGAAGACGTTCTGATGATGTGGGGAAATATTTGTAATGTAAAGCTAAGATAAATCAATACACAGAACTGCGTATCTACCAACAGACAATACACTCTATACAGTCATTCGTGTATTCACATAAGCAGAAACAGAAAGAGAGGCAAGTAAAAGTTAACACTTCACCAGAAGTTTAATAACGGTTATTTCTTTTTTTTAAGTTTATTTATTTTTGAGGGGGTGGGGGTGAAAAATCCCAAGCAGGCTCCGTGGGTGGCTCAGTTGGTTTCAACGTCCAACTCTGACTCAGGTTACAATCTCACAGTTCGTGAGTTCAAGCCCCACACTGGGCTCACTGCTGTCAGCATAGAGCTGCTTTCTGATTTTCTGTCCTCCTCTCTCCACTCCTCCCCCACTTGTGCTTTCTCTCTCTCTCAAAAATAAATAAACATTAAAAAAAAACTTTTCTGAAGGAAAAGAATGCTAGGTGGTCCCTTAGGCACTGACCTTTTTTTTCCTAAACCTCTGGAGTCATTACTGTTGTCCCAGTGTCCTCTGAGAGAGGATCTGGTGTCCCTAGAGGCTGAAATGACTTGCTGGACTGAAACGGTGACTTGGTAATGGGGTCAGTTCTGGACTTTATCCAAGGACATGGGCAGCTGCTGTGAATAGTCTGGGGTCTTCTCCTTCTGACATTCAGCCAGCTGTTTTATATTTTGTGACCTGTGGCTCAACAGCAATTGTAAATATTTGCTTCCCTCTCCATGAGAGACTTTTATTGGAAACGTTAAGAACCCTACTGGTATAGCTTACTTCATGACATTTCCCAAAGTCACAAGGAATATGACATGACATTTTACAGGGCTGTGATTTTGCAAACATTTTCTATACCACATCATGAAAGTTTCTCATTAAACTAGACTAATTTGACCAGGACAACTGGTGCTTTGGAAGGTTTCTTCTTACATCAAAACTAGGTGCTCCTGATTCATTCATTTTATCCTTTGCACATCCTTTGCTAAACCATTGAGGCAGATCTCCCTTAGAAGCTAATTCCTTCAATCTTCTCATTACATTTGAGGAAAGACACTTGTGCAAAGACATGCTTTTATTAAAGGAAAGGGTGATGAAGTTCTTCCAGTCTAGAAAGTCCTTTAAAAATTTAAGAATTTGTGGGGCGCCTGGGTGGCTCAGTCGGTTAAGCGTCCGACTTCGGCTCAGGTCATGATCTCGCGGTCTGTGATTTCAAGCCCTGCATCAGGCTCGGTGCTGACAGCTCAGAGCCTGGAGCCTGTTTCAGATTCTGTGTCTCTCTCTCTCTCTGACCCTCCCCTGTTCATGCTCTCTCTTTGTCTCAAAAATAAATAAATATTAAAAAAAAAATTTAAAAAAAAAAAAATTTAAGAATTTGCCCAAACTCTAGATTTACTAATAATAAGACTATGAACTATATGGGCAGCATTGATGAAATCACATACGTTTCTAGTGAGATACTTGACAAAAATACGTGGTTAACTGTACTGGGGAACTACTAAGTGAAGATATACACATTTATTCACCACAGGGTTTCTCAGAATTCCTAATTAAAAAAAAAGGGATCCTCCAGAAGAGGTCTAGTGACCCATAGTAGAAGGTGGTAGTGTCTTCCCTATAAATTTGGTCCTCCTCCTCCTTCTGAAAGCTGACGCTGTCTCCTGAGCCTCACATGACCATGCCTGGCCAATCACAGAGCCTGTGAAATTTCTACAACAGCAGTTTGTCCAAGGATGGGCATATGAACCATGCTAGCCAAGCAGAACCTTCTAACCCCTTTCATGGCTATATTTTTCCTTATCAGACCATTTACCATTGTCTAACACACTATGCATTAACTTGTTTATTTTATTGTCTCCTTCCATTCAGTAACATAGGAGTCCCATGAGGACAGGAATTTATGTCTTTTCTGTTCAGTGGTGTATCCTGTGTGATACATAGATGTTCCATAAATATTTGTTGTTGAATCTTGACTAGATCAAGAAGTGTAGAGTGTGTGGTGTTTCTCAAACTTATTTTCAGATGGAACCCTTTACCTATAAGGCATTGGACGGGTTAATTCTCTGTGGAACATACTTTCCGAAACACTCTGTTTATAAGAGTACTAATAAAGTATCAGTTTAAATGTGGTTATTTTTTTCACTGAGGAAACTGAGACTCAGAAGGGCTATGTAATTGACCCAAAAGCCCACACTGCACTTTATGTTTCATGTGTTTTAGTCCTCAGTTCCCCCACATCAGCTTATGCAACCATGTAGACAGTGCCCACTACTACATGCCAGGCTCACTGATGGGTCTGCTTCTTCTGGAACATGGACTCACTGAAACATCACATCAGAGCAGTTGAATGGAATCACTCTTTTGTCCACAAATTTAAGGGTGTGCCTTCTCTAAGACTGCACAGCTCTGTGCTCGAGTGGGAGTTACACTGTCCCTAAATGACACTTCTTTTTCCTTTTTAAGTGTATTTATTATTATTTTGAGAGAGAAAGAGAGCACAAGCAGGGAAGGGGCAGAGAGAGAGGGAGAGAGAGAATACCAAGCAGGCTCTGTGCTGTCAGTTCAGAGCCCGATGTGGGGCTCAAACCCATGAACCGTGAGATCATGAGATGAGTTGAAACCAAGTCCAATGCTTAACCAACTGAGCCACTCAGGAAACCACCCCTGCCCCCTGCAAGTTGGCATTTCTAATGAAGAGGTAATATTGCCACCAACCCCATGTTACCATTTCACCTTTCAAATGACCCATTTTCCCCAAAAGTTAAACAGAGTATGTAGCTAATGAAGCAAAACATGTACTGAAGCAGGGGGAAAGCAGGTGTTACACATTGCACCTTCAGCATCCATTCATCCAATATTTGAGCACCTACTATAGTTCAGGTACTGTGTTAGGCACAAGCAATACACAGCAGAAATGGTGTCACCTGTGTGAAGTTTAAACTCCAGTGGGAGGAGACAGACAATTAAGCATACAGACTTGGATGGTAGTGATGCACAATATAAAGAGAGAAACACAATAGCAGATCTCTAAGGAGCTCAATTTTAGTTTTATTTTCTTAGTGTATTTATATTGAGAGAGAGAGAGAGAGAGAGAGAACAGGAGGGGCAGAGAGAGAGAGGGAGAGAGAGAATCCCAAACAGGCTCTGCACTGTCAGCTCAGAGCCTGATGCAGTGCCCAAACTGAGTAACTGCAAGACCATGACCTGAGCCAAAATCAAGAGTTACATGCTTAACAAACTGAGCCACCCAGGTGCCCCAGGAGCTAACCTAGCCCTTTGGCCTCTTAGAAACCAACACTGTGATTGATTCCACAGTTGAGTTCTTTCCCTTTTCCACTGAATATCTTGGCAGCATCAAAGAGCCCTCCAAAAGGACCTGGCCTTACCACCAAACAGATTTTATGCTGAACTGGACCTCAGATTAGATGGAAAGTGCTGTCTTAGAGGCTGATGCCAAGTGCTTTATGCATGTAATAACACTGTTCGTCATTATCCATTATTTATCAGTCTGGGGAGATTGAAGGAGACAGAGCAAGACCCTTTAGTTTAATGTGAGGTCTTTATCTTTCAGCTTTTTGAGCTCAAACACACCAAGAAAAGCTGTTGAATTGTTGTTAGTGAGCACACACATCATTGGCCAGCCAACTCTCATCCTGAAATGCCCCAGACCTCAGAAATGATGCCACATGAAAATTCCATCAGGAGTCTTCTGGCGTTGGCTGGGGAATCCATGGGAGAGCCATAGGGAAGGGGTGAGTGCCAGGCCTTAGGACAAAAATTTTCCCTCTGAATTATTCTTGTGTTTTCCCCCCATAAAACAGCAGTTCTCAACCTTAGCAATGCATTGGTGTCACTTGGAAAGTTAAACAAAAATACTGATGCCTGAGTCCCACCCCGAGAGACTGTGATTTATGTGATCTGGTGAGAGGCTTGAACATGGGGATTTATCAAAGATTTCCCAGGTGATCCTAATGTGCTTTCAGTGTTGAGAACCGACTCTGTAGATGTAGGCATGAGATGAACAGCTTAGGTGTGGGGCAAAGGTCAACTATTTTAGAACTCTGTCAGTCCTGCCTTTCCTGCCTTCACAAAAGATTAAGTCAGTCAATGGGCAAATCTTAATATGTTCTCATGCTACCATTTTGACCATCTGAGACAAATGGGTCTATTTATCTAAGTTTAAATCACAGAAATGATAAGGTTTCCAAGGTCATTTACTTCATAGTTGGATTTTCTTTTTTTTTAATTTTTAATGTTTATTTTTGAGAGAGAGAGAGAAGAGAAAGAACAGGGGAGGGGCAGAAAGAGAGAGAGAAAGGGAGAGAGGATCTAAACCAGTCTCTGTGCTGACAGCAGAAAGCCTGATGCAGGGCTTGAACTCATGAACCGTGAGATCATGACCTAAGCCAAAGTCAGATGCTTAACCGACCAAGCCACCCGGACCCCCCCCGTAGGTGGATTTTCTTATGCATCTGGACTAAGGAGGCAGGATGGGTCAACCAGTGTAAGGAGGTGGTGAGGTAACTCCTGTGCGTCTAACCTGGGTGTTCTGCAGAAGGGCAGCAGGTCCAATGGAAGTGGGAGCTGGGAAAAATGAGAAGGGCTAAAGGACACTGATCTATGATGAATGAGATAAATTCCAGTGCAAGAGTTCACAGAACTTTTCACCAAGAATCTTTTTTTTTCCCCTCCTGTGTGCCTCCATAAATTTGATGCTGGAAAACTTTTCTTACACAATGAATGCATTTTCCAGCTGAAATATTTCATCAGAAGCCTTTCTGTCTGCTAAGTGGAGTGTCTCTTCAGCAGGATGTAACCACCGATATAACTCCAACCCAAAGCAAAGAACCTCAGCTGTGAGTTTGTTCCCCCACAGGTGTTTGCATGAGTGCATGTGTTTTGTGAGAGCTTTTCGAAAAATGGAAAGTAGTGGATAGACTCATAGATACATTCAGAGACCCCAGGGGATCTGGGCCCCCAGAAAGAAGGAAGGAAGCCAACAGATATAAATCACCTGTAATGCGCCAGGCACTTTGCTGACAGATAGGCGTCAGGAAGTTTGGGCTCTGAGAGGTCAAGTTACTGACTCACAGCCCCAAGGTGGTGAATGGAGCTGGGATACACATTGAGTCCTCTGTCTCTGTGCTGTTTCCCCCCCCTCCACGCTAACCCCTGTGGGAACTTCTGAATTTAGATTTTCATCAGTGAGAAAGACTGCTTCTTGGCCCCAAAGGAAGCTACTTTTATTGAGTCTTCAAGATTTCCTCCATCTATCTCCCAGAATGATAGGTTAAGCTAATAAGCCCAATTAGGAACTTCCTCTGGCTTTGACCCTGGATGCATTAGAGTGTGTTGATCAAGAGAGGAGCTGTGGTTTTGATAGTTTGGGATTTAATACAGCTCCCTCCCTCACCAGTCGTGCTACCTCAGGCAACTCACCAACCCCTTCAAGTGTCAATTTCTATCTTCTATAATGTTGGGACAGTGACAGTGCCTACCACATAAGGTTTTTGTGAGGATTAAATGAGATACTGGTGTCACTTAGCACAGCACATTGTTAAGTGCCCAGTAGATGTTAACAATCACCATGGTTACAACCCCCATCCTCCAGGGCCCATGTCACCATTTTGCCTTGGACAAGTCACTGATAGTCCCTTGGTTTGAGGACTCAGCAGCTCAGCCTGAGGACTTTGTCAGATCCGTTGCTGTTTCAGCTTCTGCCTTCCTTCCCACCGTGTATTGATCCCAACTCCTTGCATCCCCAGCCTCCATTCAGATGGAGGTAATGCAATTGCTTATTTCAGAATGAAAGCAAAGAAAACTGACTCCTCCTCTTTGAAGAATGGCTGAAAACCCCTCAATTTTATACTGTGTTAATCAGGCCTGAAAGAAGTGACAGAAAGCCAATAGCCAGGCTTGGAAATCTGTGAGAAAAATACCCTAGGAAGGCTCATTGGTTTCTCATGCATAAGTGAGAGCCAAGTGGTTTCTGCAAAGATTCAGGAGCTATTGCTTTGATCACTGCCCAAGCCAGACCTAGGTATATGGAGACAGGAGTCCCAGCTCAGAACCTACTGTCTCTCCCTCATTGTTGGAGAGGACAGCTGGCTCCTAGACTCAGGTGGCTGGAGCCTGTGTCCTGTCCCCTGGAATAGCTTCCCTAGGACCCATCCTACAAACATTCACATCCCCTGGGTCCTTCTTGTGTCCTAGCATTGCATTGCTTCTCAGAACACCATGATGATTGCATTCTAATTAAGTTGTTGAAAGACCTAGGCAAGGTCACAAACATCCACTCTTTCCTTTACAGGTTCAGTATAACAGCAATATCTGCACTGCCATTCCATGTGCAAAACACATCCCTATTTATTATCTCATTAGTAGAAACACCAATGCTGGGAAGAAGGTTCTCAGATAACTGTCACTCAGTTATTTTTATTTGATTTGATTTATAAAATAAGAATAATAACTCCTGTTTCATGAGACTGTTGTAAGGATCCAATGGGGACTTTTCTAATTTATAGTAGCTATTAAATTATATGTCTGTGGAATCTAAATCCAGGAAAACCAACTTTCATTGGAAGCTCGCATTCTAATAGTGGCAAAACCCAGACTTTGAGTCCTGCTTATCTTAACCCGAGATAAAAAGCCCTGATGGGGTTTCTCAGATCTAATTTGCATGTTATTTCTATAAGGCAGCAGGGATAGGAGGAAAATAAATGCCTTACAGAACATCATGGGAAGTCAACATTCTTAGGAGTGAACATGTCCAGGTTTGAATCAAGTTTGATTTGGCACTAGCTGTGTGACCTTGGACAATTCACTTTTATTGGAGCTTCATTTTCCAAATGTGTAATGTCTGCCTTACAGAATTTTTGCAATGTTTAAGTGTTATAATACGTATAAAGACACACTTAGCATTTGTCACATGTAGAACAACAGTGTGCCCAGCTCAACAGTTAGGAGAAAACACAGGGCATGGGGTGGGGATGGAAATGTACACGTGACCTGCCCTCAAACCTAGGGTCATGCTGCTCAGTACAGCCAAGTCCAGGTCTTCATCAGATGCATGCACTGAGCCTCCTTCTCAAGTAGAGTTGACAGTGAATGTCAAAGAGGAGGGAAGTTGCTTCTTGGTTGACCTGGGTCACACAGGTACACAGCAAGCTCTGTGCTGATCTGACAGGCAAAAGCAGTGTCAGTACCATGGGAAGAATTCTGAGCCTCAACTTCATCATCTATAAGGTAAAGGCAATCTCACACTTGCTGCAAGGGCTGAAGGAGAGGATCTGTGCAGCACGGATCAAGATGACCTTAGTGCTAGTCTAGCATGTGTTGGTAAACATGTTTTACGTACTCGGGTAGGTCCTGTGCTTATGGGAGACAGGTCTGCAAAAGGTTTGATTCTCAAGGAATGTTTGTCCTAGTAGAGAGGCAGATCTAAAACCATGTAATTCGTGCTGAGGTCAGCAAGAGGGGCTGTGGAAGCACAAAGAGTTAGAACCCTTCCCCAGGAATGATGCATAGTGTGAGGTTACAGTTTATTTGGAAAGCATTTCAGAATGGAGAGCATGTGCTGGACCCAGGTTTGGTTCCAAGCACTGCCTGGAAATTGAGATTCAAAGAGGCAAAGTGAGTTAATAACCCTGGCACTTTGGCCAACTCAGTTTGCCTGTTTGAATCCCAATTTCCTTATCTGTAAAATGGGTTTATTCATACTTACTTGCAGAGTTTGGGGACAGTTTAAAATGTATACACTATTCAGAGAGTGACTAGCACACCAAGAACATTAAAAAAATGATGGCTATGTGTTAATGTTAGTATACATTTGGTGTGTCTGGAGAAAATGTACTATTTGAGGAGGTGTTAAATTTCCTCTTGATGGGGCTAGTTAAGCAGAGACTCCAGTTAAGCCATGGAGAACTTCCTTAATGATATTTCTCAACCCATTTCAGACCCCGGACAATCTGAGAATTAGTGGTTTTACCTGGGAAGAGGAAATCCTGGTTCTAGACTCCCAGAAGGGATGTTTCTCAAGGAGATGAGCAAGGCCCACTGAGATCTGCAGAGGAGAGAGGAGATCTGCTGAAGCAGAGATGAGGATCAGGAATCTTGTGAGTGGCCATAACCCCATGAAGAAAAACCATACGCGCATTAAAGAGAACATTCCTTAATGCTCACATGAGTGAATTGGGAAGCATCATTTAGAATTAATAGTTTGAAGCTAGAGCAAACTTTTGAGAAGATAGAGGGGACTGGATGGGAGAAGAAGGCAGAAAAGTTAGGGGTGGTACAGTATTCCAGTTGGGAGGTGGTTGTGGCCTGGAATGGCAGTGGAAAACCAAAAAAAAGAAGGAGAAGGAGAAGGAGAGGGGGAGGGAGAGGGAGAGGGAAAGGGAGAGGGAGAGAGAGAGGAAGAAGAAGAAGAAGAAGAAGAAGAAGAAGAAGAAGAAGAAGAAGAAGAAGAAGAAGAAGAGGAGGAGGAGGAGGAGGAGGAGGAGGAGGAGGAGGAGGAGGAGGGACTACAGTTAAGATAAAAAATAATTAATTAGAAAGTTCATCATCTGAAGAGCTCAGTGTCTAATAGAGATGGAAATAGTGTGGCAGATTGAAATGTCAGCTTCAGCATCTAGAGTCAGCCAGGTCTTACATAACATCTTTGATTTCTGTTAGCCTTGTAGGCTTGGGTGAGTCACCGTATCTCCTTAAGCCTCAGAGTCCGCATATCTAAAATGAAATTAACAAAAATACATCTATCATGATGGCTGTTGGCATCCTTACACAATCACCCAAGCAAGTTATTTCACACAGTAAACAACATTTATAATTCTAATTATATTCATATATCTAATATACAATATAATGCTTTATATACCTAGTATAGTACTATGCAAGGGGAATACAGTAGTTGTTACTTTGTTTCTAACAAAGTTTGAACCAAGAAGGTCTTGAAGTCACCCCTAATCAACTGTATAGTACACCTAATCCCTAATTGAAGATTGCCAGCCCCAGATCTCATGCGGCATACCCAAAAGTTGAGAAAAACAGGTACCCATGACTCATCATGCATCAAAGAGAATTAGATTAATATCTGCAAGGAAAGAAAGAAGGCACATGGTATGGATCTGAAATGCCAGTAATCAAATAAAAATTACAACCCTACTGACAATGAAAACCAAAGGAGTTTTCCTTGATACCCTCTAGTATCACATAGTAGAAATCAGGAAGTAGAGATGCACTGTGGCCTGGCTGCAGGGGCTGGCATGGAACAACATTGTCTAGGCCCCAGAGAATCTTCTGTCAACAATTTCAGAGAATTCAGAGCACTGCTGAACACACCCAAGGGAACAGGGCTCTCTGAGCATCTGTAGAGTCCCTGCAGGGTCTTACCACCTATCAGTTTCCAGGGTTAAATATACTTAATTGGCCCTTCTTGACCCTCCGTGGAGACAAAAATTGGTCCTCTCTGTTCACTCTTGCTTAAGATTCAAGTAAACCCCTGCCTATTTCAAGGAGTTGCAGATGTTGAGAGATGGTCTGGCATAACCTTCCCGATTTACCGATTTACAGAGAATAACTTTTTCCCAAGGCTCACAGTTTGCAAAGCCCTTGCCATATATAGCATCTCATTTGTTCCTTGTATGGATTCTGGCTGGCAAATGTAATCGGTCAAAAAGGTGGGGAGGGAGTTTGCACAGTACTGCTATATGTCCCATTCTTGTGTCACCACTTTGAAGATGTGTGCCCCAGGGTGAATTAATTCATTTCTCCTAGCCTCAGTTCCCATATCACTGCCCTAGGCACTGGGTGTGTGATGGAGAGCGAAACAGCCATGGTTCTTTCCCACATGAAGCTTATAATCTCATGAGGGCCACTGAGCATAAATAAGTAAAACAATGCATATATATGTAACTACAAACTGCCAAAGCCCTAAAAATATAATCAACACATTGCTCTGATGGAGTATAAAGGGGAAACATCTATTTTGTTAAGGTCTCCCAGCATAAAGGGCAATATTAATGCTGAGGCTTGAAGGAGGAAACAGAGCCTGTCAGAGAAACTGTTCAGTGATCCTAGCTGGCCACAGGTCAGAGGGGAGAATGGCCTTACACAGGGTAATACACAACCCAGGGACCCAGGAGGGGTCCCAAGCACCCCTCCTGACATGTGGGATCTGCTCAATAAATGGAGGCTTAGATCTGGAATTTGTTTTACAGCGGATCAAACTGAGATTCAAAACCAACTGAGAAAATCGTCCAGGCCCAATAGCTCATAGAGGGGGTGGAGAAAGGGCGCCAGCCTCCTTCTCCTCCAGTCCTATCCCAACTTATTGCTGTCGGAGCCAGATGCCAGTGAAAATGTTACCATGATTGACAAAGGCAGAGTCACAAAGGGGATGGGAGGAATGGGACCCCACCCTGCCTGCATTTTTTCCAGCTGCTGTGTCCCAGGGAATAAATCTGTGAGGCAGCTTACCTTCCTGGAGCAGATGCCCTCACCCGTTCTAAAAATAAGGCTTCTTTTTATTTATTATCTTTGACTCTTTCAACCTAAATTTAATTTGGCTTGACTAAGTCCACGCTGCCCTGAAGACCTCTGAGCTGGGTTTGGTTTAGGGCCTGTGCAGTGGAATGTGGGAGAGGAAGGCTTTCTAGTGCAGGGGTAGGAGGCCCTCCAGGGTGCCAGGCCTGGGGATCTAGTGTGGGGGGGGGCAGCTACATTGCAGATGTCTGGGTGCCCAGTGTGATGCTGAGTCAACCAGAAAGAAGTTTCTGCAGGAATGAAATATGTGTCTGTGATTTCATGAAGGCACCGTAAACCAAACAACACCCAGCGGTGTTATGGAGCCCCTTTAAATTTACAGCCGGCTCTGTGTCGAGGGGTCCACCAGGTCAGGATGCAGGAAGGGAAAGAGTAGAAAGTGTGTGTGTGTGTGTGTGTGTGTGTGTGTGTATGTGTGTGTGTGTGTGTGATGTGTTTTCTGAGAGGGGAGAGAAAAATGAGACATAGTAAAACCGTGAGAAACATAAGGAACCAGAGAGAGAGGCAGAGGAAGAGAGAAAAAAAGAAAAATATACAGTGAGCAAGGGACAAGGGGGAGAGAGAGAGTGAAAAGGAAAAAAAGCCTGAAACAGAAATAGAAACACAGAAAGAGGAAAGTAGAAAGAACGAGATGTTGAAAGAAATGAAGACAGAGGGTTGAAGACAGAAAAAGAACTGATAAATGAGGAAGAAACAAAAACCAGCAAGTACAGTTAAAGAGAAAAAAAGAGAAAGGTTGAAAAGCAGAGAGGAAAATGACATTGGCAGAGAAAGAACAGGGGGGAGAAAGAAAACAGGAGAAAAAAGAAAGACGACACCCAGGAGAGACAGAGAAACAGAATGGTTAACAGAGAAACAGAATGAGGTAGAGACATGGAGCCTGTCAGAGACTGGGATGGAAGCAACGGAAGCAGAGACGCTCAAGGAGAGAGGGAAGGGCAGGTGGACGACAGTGAGACAGATAGGAACAGAAAAGTCAGAGACAACGGGAAACAGGCAGGGCAGGGGGACAGAGACACACAGCAGAGCCACGTGCAGGGAGGGACCCCTGATCACCCCGCGTGCCTGGGGTAGCCAGTGATGACAGCAGGCCCTCTGGGCGGGCAGCCGCTGAGACCCCGAGTCTGTTCTGGTTTCTGCTCCGGCTAGGAATGACCCGGTGTGGGTTTGTAGTAACAGGATTCACTTAATGAAAAATCTCCAACCCATAAATGATAGCTGCTAAAAGGGTCTCTTTTGCTTTCTTGGAAATGGAAGTGGGAGTTACTTAATATTGCTTTTCTGAGAAACAGGTATATATGTCAAAAAATGGCCCTTTCTGTCCTCTCAAAGAAAACCCCCAACATCTCCAACCTCAGTTGGGGATTTTTATTACAACTTGCTACTCTCTGAGTGGACGTGTTCCGAATGTCTGCTGCAATCCTTTTCCCATTAGATTTTTGGATGACACTTACCGCAAGGGAAATACAATTTCTTGGTCTGTGAATTGTTTATGTCCTCATCAAAATATATCTTTAACGACACCCTGGGAGATGATTTTCAAAAGAACTTTCCAGTCTGCAGACTTTTAAAAATCCCCTTCTAAACTTTCCACAGTCCATAGAGGGGGCAAATAACGCTGACTGTGGAGCATTTAGCTTATAGCATTTTATGTTTTGTTTAATACTTAAAATTATCTTTACTATTTATTGAACTCCAGTTGTGGCTAGATGCCTTACAGAGAGTACCAAATTTAATCTTTCTCACAACCCTGCAGGAGGGATTATTATCCCCACTTCACAGATAAGGAGATTGAGGTTCAGAGAGGTTAAATAACTTGCTTGAGGTGATGTTGTTAATAATAATGACATTGTAATTTATGCAACACATACTATGAGGCAGATACTGTGCATCAGCTTATTGCCTAAAACAACTCACATACCTTTCCTAATAGCATTTTTTGAGAGGTCTGAGACTCAGAGAATGAAGGTAAGTTAACCAAGACCAGTGAGCAAATAACTGGCAGATCCAAGCTTAAACCATGTCTGTTTAATTCCAAAACCAGTGCCCTCGATCAAGATCATTCCTGTCTCTCCTTGTTCTTGCTAGAAAACTCAACATCTCTGAAGCTTTGAACTCAAGGAAGGCAAGGACTACGTTTTTTGAAGTTTATTTCTTTGTTTATTTTGAGACAGAGAGAGAGGGAGGGAGGGAGGGAGAGAGAGACAGAGAGAGAGAGAGAGAGAGAGAGAGAGAGAGAACAAGCAGAAGATGGGCAGAGAGAGAGGGAGAGAGAGAATCCCAAACAGGTTCTGCACTGTCCACACAGAGTCCAATGCAGGGCTCGAACTCACAAACTGTGAGATCATGACCTGAGCTGAAATCAAGAGTCAGATGCTTAACCAACTGAGCCACCCAAGCACCCCAAGGGCTACATTTTAATCACTAGTATGTTTCCCCCAAAGAATGGAAGTTCCATGAGAGCAAAGATCTGCATCCCACTATGGGTATCAATGCCTGGCATCTTGAAGAGGACCGATAAATAGGTTTTGAATCACTGAATCGTTGAACCCAGCACCTGCTATGTTTGACACACTATTAGTGTTCCTGGCCTGTTAGCCCACCATCCTTCAAATCCAACAGTTCTAAAGATGCAAATCAATTGCCTTTCTGGAGCAATGGCCAAGACAGAAGCCCTTAAGAAGACCCTCACTTGAGAAATTCCTGATTTAGAAAAATGGCTCTGTGCTTCCTCATCCATTCCTTCAGCCCGCTCAGACTTCAGCATCACTTTTAAGTTTTGATACGAAGAAAGGTCTTTGATTCATGTTCACCACTACACAAAGGAGGCAGGGACACAATTGTTGTTTTCATTAGAAGGCTGCTCTGATCAAGCCTTTGACCTTGTTCTTTCTTTGATTTGCAGGGCAAGAGTCAATCTCATTTAATTATATGAGGGCTTTTGCAAACTGGTACCTAAGAACTTTATAGTGAATTTTGGTTCAGTATTAAATATGAACACTGAGTCTGAGGCTCTGGCAACAGAGTGTGTGATGTGGTAGACTTGTTGAACTACAAGTACTTTCTCCTGAGTCTCTAATTCTTAGAGCAACTTCTCCCATAGCTGGGCCAGATTCTCATTGTTCACAGTCTTCTGTGAAAATGTATGTAGTCTTCTAACCATGAGTCACCTAAACGTAGGGTCTCCGATACAAGATTAATGGAGAAGAGGGTTCTTCTAGTAACTGAGGCTGCAGGCATCCTGATAGTGTAATGGGGACAATACTAACTACCAGTTATTATGCATTTACTCTGTGTCAGGCCCTTTACTTAGTGCATGACATATATAACCTCATTTTGCAACAACAGAACCCTGTGGGAAAGGCACTTTCATTATCTGGACTTTACACATAAGACAACTAAGCCTTGGAGGGGTTGAGTAAATCTAATGTCAACAAGTTGGTATGTAATAGCAGCAAGATTTAACCTGGTCTGGTAACCAATGCCCTTGACCACTCTCCTACTCTGCTTCAAAATATACTAACACTATGACCAAAATAAGCAAGTTCATTTTCTGAGCCTCAGTTTCTTCATTTTTAAGATGGTCTTTATAAAATTTATTTTGGGCATTATTTGCTGGGATTAAATGAACTAATGGCCATAAAAGTCATTGCATTGGGTCATGCACATAGCATGAATTAAAAAAAAATGGAGATCATTGGAAATACTTTACCTTTCCCCTAAAAGGAAGATTTGACTCCAGCTGCTCAGGTAGGAAAAACTTATTTATTGAATATCTGTATGTGTTACACATTGTCATATACATGCAGAAAGATCCTGGGGTAAATGCTGTATTCATCAAAGGAAATTGAGATTCAAAACCACATTTCTTGACTCTGCTCTTCCCCCCACAAAATATGGCTTTTGTACGTTAAAAAGAAAAATGACCAACAAAAGCTGTCTATGAAAAATCTCTCTCTCTATCATCTCTCCAATCATCCCATTTATCCTAATGCCTTTGCTCACATTTTCCTGCCCAGTGCCTACAATGCAAAGTAACCAGCCTTCTTTGTTCTAACACCATATCTAGATGTTGGGGTTTCTTTTGGGCAATTTGAAGATGGCAAATGATGATGGAATGTTCAATCACACACTGAACTGCCCTCCTGGAGTGAAATACACCACAGAATGCTTAACTGTTTCCCTGCTGGTGTTTACTGGGGAGGCATTATTACCTTAGGTATAGAACAAGCAACAGAAGGCAGGCTGCAAAGACTAAGGTTTCCTGCTGCCTCAGGAAGCAGTGCGATCACTTTACCTTTTGATGGGTTGTTTTGTGCATCAATTAACAGGGTCACCATAAACCCCTGCAACCCAGAGCAATCAGCCAGCTGTTGTAGTGGAAAGAAAGGTGAATACAATATAGGCTCCTGGTTCACCTGGACTAGGTCCAGCTGTCTCTTCAGAGAACTGGAAACAAGTGTTGGAGGAAAAGGGGAGGGAGACAGAAATGTGCCCTGTTGCCTTTCAGAATTTCTGGCAAAGGAGTATGATTGCAGCCACCCTGAATGCCACCAGCAGTCAAGAGGCCTTGCACCTCTTAATTCTGACCTTCCTGGCCTTGCATCTGTTCCCCCAAATTTCCCATCTGTTCACTTGTAAGACCCTCAATCTGTTATTTGTCCCTAAAGGATGACACTCACTGGTCTCCCCCGAAGCTGAGCAGACCACTTTAGCACAGACTCTGTATGCAGGCATTCATTTATAGTTCATTCATTTGTTCACTAAACCATTTATTTACAGTGAGTGTATTGTTCGAATGGGGAAAGGGACATCACCAGGGAGGAACCCTTCATTAAAGCTCTTAGTGTTGAAGACTACTTGTGAAACCTCAGACAACAACCAAACATCCAGGAGTTTTTTAATCATCTCAGGCTACCTTAGGAATAGATCATCAGGTCAGCTTATGGAGGCAGCCCCCTTTACCAAAGAGATTGGCAAAACCATGGAAACATGGGGAACCAAGATCCCAGTAGGTCACGGGCACTGTCCTTAGTGCAGGAGATGCAATGATGAGTCTGTCAGTGTTCCTGCCCTTAAGTAGTTCTCAGTCCAACCTATGCTATTCTTTGAACAATTTGAGCACAGAGATGTCGACAGGGAGGAGGAAGAGACTAGATCCTTGAAGACACTCAACATACATTAATGCACTTCACCTTCCCATCTCAAATCAACTTTTGAACATGGAAGGAGAGCTAATGAGGACCCAGAATTTGAGGAGTAAAGTGGTGGGAACCAACAAAGACATAGCATGGAGGGATTGACCCAGGGCCAAGTATGGATGCTTCTATTTAAAGTAGTAGCTTATTCCCACTGGCATGAAAATGACAAAGTAAGTGGGGGGGGGGGCATCCTCCATGGTGAAATCTTAGAAGATCAGTCTGGGTGAGGAGGATGTGGATGTGGACTACAGTGAGACATCTTGAAAGAGAACAAACTAAGCCAGACAAAAACTAGATAGAGGAAAATCAGGCCTCATTTGAGTGAATTCTTTGTCACTCAATAAGTATTGCTTCTTCCTCATCCAGATCTGAATAAAACAGAGAGGAAGCAAGTGAGTTTGCCTGCTGTTTGATGTGGGGCTACATTGACACTGAAGTCGGAAGCTGTACAGTGAGGGGCCACAATAGGCCCTGTTTATGGTGGCCCATGATGCTTGGTGATATTGGGCCCTATTCTTGGGCCCTATCAGGCCATTCCCCATCCAGGGGGCTCCAGTGCAGTACATGTAGGGACAAGTAACAAGACAGATGCTAGTGCCGTAACTTCAGGCCATTGGAAACAAGATCCAAGACATAAATTTGGCTTTGATATATAAGGCCAAGAATCCTACCATCACAGTGAGGGGGCTAAGATCTGAAACAGATCTAAGCTAAAGAGGGTAACTGAGGCAGAAGGCCAGAGATGATGCCAGCTCTGAGGAGCAAGGAGAAGGATAAGAGATAATTTGATGTCCAGAGTTCTCCCAAGGCCAAGGAGAGCTAGGACCCTTAGCAATAATATACCTCTTGGTGTGGCAGTGATAATGGATCTGGTCAGGATTATCTCAGGGTAAGAGCATAATTGAGGGCTGAGGTAAATATCATTAGTAGTGGCAGTGGACACAAAAAAGGACATGGTGGAAGGAAGGCTAGCATAAGTGGCTATAATAATAACTTCTGGCTGTCTTACTGGCCTAAATGGAAGACTTGAAATGGGCAGCAGAGATTAGTATGGGAGAAAGAGCAAATGCAGGCTCTGCAATCAGTCAGACCTGGGTTTGCTTTCTACCTCTCAGAATGAGGTTGGTGGTGGTAATGATGTTAGTGGTGGTGGTGGTGATATCTGTATCTTTGGTTACTTTGAGTGTCAAATGAGATAATGAATAACAGATCCTTTGAACATGGTAAGCAATCAATACATGTCAACTCCTATGAGTAAAAAGACCTGGAATGTTCCTGCAATCAACCACATTCCTACCTCTTCACATGGCAGCTATTACATAACACTTCAGTCCAAGCCCCAGCTTCCTCCAAAATCACCACCACCACCACCACAATAACAACAATAAAAATAGCTAAATATTATAGTGCTAATTATATGTCCATCATTCTAAGTTTTTTTTTCATTCTAAGTATTTTAAAATATTATCTCATTATATTCCCAAAAATAATCCTGTGAGGCTGGTACTAGTATTATCTCTATTATATAGGTTTGGAAATCCAAAGAACAGAGAGGTTCACTGACTTATCCAAAGTCACAAATCCAGCTCTCCACCGTTTCTGAAGCTTCCTCTGAGGAAATCTTATCTTCTAGTCTGTCACGGTTTGAAGCTCCAAAAGAGCCCCTCTGTGTGGGCCAGCAAGTCATATGATTCATCTCAATGGCTCTGCCTTAGAATGGGTAGGGAATGCTGCATAAATCTCAACCTCATAATTGGGAGCCTCTTGTCCAAAGCCATCACTCCACATCCGTCAGGCTCAGGCTGAGGCCTGGATGTGTTAGTAGGGAAAGCACTGGGGACAATTCCTTCCAGAAAAGGGCTCTTTGCTCTGAGATTCATTAAGACTTCCCCCTCTCAAAGCTGCCTCTTGCTGAGGTGCCAGCGGCTCATTTTCACAGCAGTGTGAGAACATTTCTTTGTCCTCCAACAACAGGGGGGCCAATGAAGATTTTGATTTCCATTTTCCCCTCAAGAGAAAGGCTCAGAAGCAAAATTCTCATTAAATATTTATTTCTTTCTCCACACCCTTTTCTCAGTATGTTAGACCCCAACAAACCTCCTTAATCACAGGGCAATCAAACTCTTAACAGCTGGAAGTACTGACTGAGAAGGAAGGGTACCAGACCTACTTGGGAGAAGGGTGGAAGATAAAGAGTTTCCTCTGGAATGGGAAAGAATCGTACACTGGCCAAGTGACCATGAATGCTGCTTGGAATTGAGCAGGTGACAAATTCGGGGGAGTAGAACAAAATTCCCTTCCAATAGTTGGAGCCTACCAATGCCATGTTAATGTATATGCTACCTCTCCCTGCATGACTCCCTTGAGTCATTTGCACATTTTATTCCATGGTTCTGCTTGATCACATCTCTCATGGGGTTATCCAAGTTCCAGTTCTTGACTACCCAGACAGTCCTGCCAGTGTCTGTTCCATATTAGGTTCTGGGAGCTCAGTGACCCATCCACGTCTACTACGCTGACCACAACAGAAACAACATCATCAGCACACAAGAATGTTCTAAAGGTTGCTCCCTCCTGATATTAATTGGGTGTGCCTACTCTCTTCACCTTGGACATCCTCACTGTGGCCTTTGAAGTCTATACATTACTTTAGCCTCTGTGGTGTGATGGTCTGTGTAAATGCTGGGTCTTTTACCTATTTGATTCTGGCTTCCCAATTGAACCTAAAATCTGTATCTTCTCTACCTCCCTTAATTATAGGGAAGAGATATCTCCTCTGCCAGTAGAGGATTCATTCAATTCCCCCAATATATATTTACCTGAAACAATATGAGAAACGATCCCAACCATTGGGTCTGAGAAAAAGTTGATTTTTGTTGAGGGAGTTGGAGGTCTGGGGCTATATCCCCAAGGTTGAGGAGACAGTGATTAGACCAGGAAACCCATATCCCTTGATTAGGACTTTCATCATCTCTTACTCTTCCTAGCTGACACTTGATCCTGCTCCCAAGGGCCTCATCTCTACATTGAGCCCTTTACGAGTGAACTGATCTTCAACTGTTGCTGAGCCCTCCCAGGACACATTTTGCCTAGCCTCTTTGGAATTATATTGAGAAATGGGCACTTATAAGATTGTATTTTGGTTTGGAGTATGGAGTTTAATGTTCTTTTTGGCTCTAAAAGTTAATTATTTTAACCTTAACAAAAGCCTGTCAAGAATCTCCAATATTGACAGAAACATGGAAACTCAGAGAGGCCACTTTTCTTATCCATTGAAACAGCCAGTCAGCACAAGCCTAGAAATGGACTGAAGCCTTCTGTAGCCCTGAAAAGTCTTTTAAAAATTATTCTGTCTTGCGTTTCTCTCCCATATCCTGTGTTTTTGTCTCGTATCAACACTTTTGGAAAGGGTATCTAGAAGAAGCTATTTAAGGTTGTGAAATTCATCATGACTGCACCCACCCTGGTCAGATGGGGATGGAGAAGACTTAGAGGAAAAAAGAGGCCTAGACACCAATTTATCACTTGTCTTGGAATTTAGGGCTACTGGAACCTCAGTGATTTAGGAATTAGTTCCCCAGAAGAGCATCACTAGGCAAAGTTAAATGTTAAATAAATAAAATTTGCACATCAAATGATCACCTGTGACTTCTCCCATTCTGTGTGTGTGTTTTTAACCAGTCTCAACCTTAACTAGGTAAATGAAGGACACAAAAGCTACAGCATTTGGGATATAGCACTAATATTTACAATCTTGGAATTTAAGGCAGCAGCAAGACAGAATGGAGAAATTTAGCAAGACAGAATGGAACAGCAGTAGAGAATATCCCCCAGAGTGCCTCTTTAGTATGGGTAGCACTGGCTGGAAAGCCCCACTATATTTCAGTCTGATGAATCACAACAGACTAGTTGTGTGGGCTGGCAAATTCTGCCCCAAAGTGTTGTTAGTTTGTTGGGGCTATCTCATTCCAAACAGTGCTCACAAAGGCAGAAGAATAAAAGGTGGTTATAATGTTTAATGGCTAAGTCTTATTTCAAAGGGTTGTAATAAGAGGTGATAATACTCTTAGACCAATAACCCAAGACAGTGACACTAAACTGTGCAGCTGCATTTGCAGAAGCCAATGGAGATTCTCTCTTTACCAAATTAACAAAAGAGTATGTAAGAGATAGAAAGACAAAATTACCCTAGATCTACCACAGACTCCCTGTGTGTGCCCTTGAGGAACTCACCTTCTTATTTGGGAACCCCAGCTCCCACCTCTGAACAGTGAGAATAGTTGATTAATAGTATTCTTTCATCTCTCTCACCTGGAAAATTTTATCAGTTTGTGAGAATGTAAGCTACCCCTTGTTGACATGTGCAGTCAAGTTCTCTCTCCTTGGAACATCTTCTAATAAGTTCTTCTGACTTATGTAACTAGTGAAGCTTTCCAGCTTTTACTGAAAATTAAAGTTCCCACAGTCAACAGTAAGCCATGGTACCAGAAACCAGAAAGCCCCTGAGGTTTGGATCATGTGCTGGAAACTGTTCCAGAAGAGCCCCGTTGAATGATGTCAAGACAAACCTGAGGTACCCAGGGGTTGACTCCATTCATAACCAACTGCCTAAAAAATGCCTAGATCTTGCCAAAGACATAAGGAAATTATTGGGTTTCCCTTTAAAATTCTTTCTCCAACTGGGGTGCCTTGGTGGCTCAGGCGGTTAAGCGTCTGACTTTGACTCAGGCCATGATCTCGCAGTTTGTGAGTTCAAGCCCCGTGTCGGGCTCTGTGCTGACAACTCAGAGCCTGGAGCCTGCTTCAGATTCTGTCTCCTCCTCTCTCTGCCCCTTCCCTGCTCATGCTCTGTCTCTCTCTGTCTCTCAATAATAAATAAACATTAAAAAAATTTTTAATTCTTTCTCCAACTCATGGTGAGCCCGTAAAGGTAGATGAATTGGGTTCTGAGTGGATACAAGAATTTATAATTTTTTTTAAATAAAACTTTCTGATTATATAAAAAGATTCTGAAAAAACTCAAAATACTGTGTTTCCAATAATTGTAATGTGTGCGGTACATTTTCTGGATGTATGGAGTCTTCAGCAGTGACCATTTTGCATTCTGAATAACACAGAAATAATTAGAAAATACTTCCCATACAACTATTACTCTTTTCTTAAAATACAAGGGGAATATGACATTTGATAAGAACATTATACTGGAAAGAAGGAGACTGCATCCTGGTTCTGTCTCTATGTTGACTTTGGCCAAGCCAGTGATTTGCATATTCCTAGATATAAAATGAAGAAATTGAAAGTCAATGTATCTTAACTTTATTTCTTTCATGTATCTTAGATTAGTTAGGGCTCTTCTGATGGTGAATGACAGAACCCAACCCACTTAGTGAAACATAAAATCATTGGTTTAATGAACTGAAGGGTTCAGGGTAGATTTATATTCAGGCAGGGCTGATCCAGGGAACAAAGATGATGTCATCAGAACCCAGCATCTCCCACTCACCCGTAAGTCCTTTGTTAAGATGTGTAAATTTATTTTCTAAATGCCATAAAAGGGTCAAATGAACATATAAAGTCAAGAGCTTCCATCTAGGAAAACAGGCTTGTCTCTCAACAGTTTAACAGGGATTTTGTGCATGAATCTCATTATCTTGAATTGGGTCATATGGCCAGTCTGATCCAATTACTGGGTCTAGGAATATCTAAAAAACCAATAGTCTTGTGCCAATCAGGAGAGGTCAACTCCATTCAAACCAAAGTGCTAAGTGTAGGGAATGGTCATTTCTCAAAGAAGATTGAGTACGCTTTTACTAGAAGAATGTTGAATCATAGACAGCAAAAGCAACAATGGTTTAACCACAGATATTCCCAAGAATCTGATGAAACTCTGAGCATTTCCTGGGAAAGCAGCAAATCAGCACAAAACCAAAACCAAATGTTATACAAGGAATCAGAGGAGTCAAAGTCTCCATGAAACTTGTCCATGAATCCCATTGCTGTTATAAAATACTTCCTTTAGGAATTATTCTAAAATAATGCTTGTTTTGCTGAGAACTCACCTGGCTTGAAAATGGAAATTCTGGTGTCGTGTTTGGGGCAAGACCTGTGAGGAGCCCTTCATATAATCCCCTTTAACTGTGATGTCCTCCATTGTATGTTTTCACGTGTTCTGTAGGCACTTCCTTACATTGTAGCAAGCATAGAAATAGCTATGGTCTTTTTGGAAGACAGATTTGCTATATATATTAGGAGCATTAAGCTGCCCTTTGACCCAAAAAGTCCACTTCTGGGAATCTAGCCTAAGGAAATCACCAAAAATACAAAACAGCTTTATGCACAAATATGCTAGTTGTCTCATTTGTATAAAAACATGAAAGTGTACATACTCAGCAATGGTTAGTGGTTAAATCAGTGGTTAAATAAATTGTGCAATACACATTTGCTGAGCTATCATACAATTATCAAGAACAGTGTTTAAAGAGTTTGATAGACCATAGAAAATAATAATATTCCAATGTTGAGAGATAAAATTAAGATATGAGGTTAAATAAACAATATATGTAATATTATATTTGTACAGTATTGTGCAATATAGTGGCTTGTAAAGATATATTAAAATATAATTAGAAAGAATGGAATTAAACTATTCTTGAGCTAAGGTACCGAGGTCATGCTTCTTTTCCATCTCTATTTTCTCATAATTGTGTGAGCACAATTTACTTTATAATGAAAAATACTTTCTTGAAATTAACAAATTAATGATAAATGAGTACATAAATTAATATATAAATAAAGGTCTATGGATCCAGGACCTGCCAGGTATTGGGGAAGAAGGCATGTAAATGAGATTATCAGGGCCATTGGTGACATTTGAATATGGACTTCAGGTTAGAGAATAGTATCACATCAGTGTTGAATGTCATTGTTATTAGGAAATCCCCATTAAATGTTTAAACATAAAAAAAGCAGGTTGTCTCCAAGTGACTCAAAATATTTACTGGAAAATATATACATTATAACTTAGAAAGAGGGAGACAAGGTGGTAGTCAGGGGAGAGGGAGAGAGAGAGTGTACAAGTGGAACAATATAAGGTAAAGATAACCCTTCATTGAGTTGTTCAGTGTTGAGTAAAGACAAAAGATCTATCACATTTGGTACTTCCACAACAGTAATTATCGATGAAATAAATGAATTAAATGTCCCCTTCTAAATGTCCTCATCTGATACTAGCTAGGGACTGGACTGAGGCAGTCATGATAGAGTTTAATGAAATCATGAGGTGGGGTGTAATTTGTATCAGATGGAAGAATTTCGTCCATTAAAGGTCCAGGTCTCAGAATTTTTTTTTTTTTTTTTTGAGAGATCCTGCCTTTGGAGACATGCCTCTAGGCTTAGAGGAGGCAGAATATGAGAGCTAAGAGGGGACTTGAAGGACATTTTGTCCAGCAGGCTACATCTAACATGTGGGTTCATCATACATGCTTTTCTATATAAAACACTTAACTTCGCAAATTACAGAGTATTCAGAATGATCCTTCTGTACCCAGAAACACAAATATCATCACTGACGTTTTCCTCTAGGATGACCAACCATCACAGTTTCCTAGGACTAAAGGGTTTTCCAGGATGCAGGACCTTCAGTGCTAAGACTGGGACTATTGGTTGGTCACCCTACTTGTCAGTCCGTCACCTGGTGCTTCTATCCTTATGGTGCATCTCCCTATCTGCCTTACCACTCACTGTCTTAGTCACCTCTTCTCTGCTCTACTTGACAGACCATTCTCCCCACACCCTCTAATATATGCTCACACCTTCACTGCAGAGCTGGTTTTGGAAAGCATGTCTGATCATGACAAAACTTTGCTTCAACCTCCTGAAAAACTTCACACTACTTGTAGGAAAAAAGCACATATCAATTACATGGCCCATAAGGCCCTGTATGGCCATCCCCCTGTCTGCTCTAGCTCTCATCTCCCATCATCCTTGCTTCAAGCATTGTCCACAGCTACCCTGGCCTTCTTTTCCCCCTTTCCTGTGTGCTCTGTAATGATTCATTTTATATACCAACTTAGTGAGGGCGTGGTTCTCAAATATTTGGTCAATACCAGTTGTGATGTTACTGTGAAGGTACTTTTTAAATGAGATTAACATTTAAATTACTAGACATCTGGGTAAAGCAGATTGCTCTTCATAATGTAGGTGGGCCTCACCCAATCAGTTGAAGGCTTTAAGATAAAAGATTAAAGCCTCCTGAGGAAGAGAGAATTCTGTCTCCAGACTGCCAGAACTCATCAGTTCTCTGGGTCTCTAGCCTACCAGCCTGCCCTTCAGATTTTGGACTTGCCAGCCCCCACAATCTCATGAGCCATTTCCTTAAATAAGTCTCTTTTTCTCACACAACCATTTGGTTCTGTTTCTTTGGAGAACCCTGACTAATAACATTACCATTCTCCAGGAAAAGGTTTTTCCATTTTGTTAGTAATTCCTGACTTCTCTGACTAGCTCAAACTTTAATATTATACTCTGTTAAAAACTTTTATCTCTTTGACATCGAAATAGTACAGATATTTATACGATTATTGACAAATGCCTATCTCCTCCACTAGAAAATGTTTTTGGCTTATCATAATAGATGATCATTAAATATTCACCTCATGAAATGTGTGAACTTTGAATGAGTTATGTGTGTCTTAGGGGAATAAACACTGAGAAACACTGATCTATTCCTTTTATTTTAAGGATGGAGAAACTGAGGCCCATAAACTTGAGAATGTGCTGAGACTATATTAATTGGTTTTGCAGTTATATCCAATTATTATTTCTGTGTTGTGAATTATTTTGAAAATACACACTACCTTGGTTAATCAGTAGTTGTCAATCCTAACCACTAAGCAATGTGAAAAATGTTAATTATCCAAATTCATCCAGAATCACTGTCTTATTTCCATTCTCTCTTCTAGTAAAAGGAAAAAAAAAAAATTAGAGTGTGGTCTAAAAAGGAAAAGAGAAAAGAAGGCTGATTAGTAATTTTTTTTTCCTAGACTAAGTCCTTGGAATACATATGAGCCTAAAAATCTATGTGATTGTCCTTTTGCTTGAGTTTGAAAAATGAATGCAGAAGTCTATTGCCCATTTACCCATGATATTTGCTCATTCATTCAGACAGGCATTAAAGCAAATAATTATAGAATACCCACTATGTGTCAGGCACTTCACTGGGCACTGAGTAGGGAAGGGCAAACATGAATTAGGCAGTTACTACCTCTAAATTGCTTATAATCCTTTGAAAGTGGAAAATATTACCCAAAACAGCATAGAGTGGCATGCCAATTAAGATTCCAAGTTTGTAGAGAAGAGGGAATTCACTTCCTGTGGGATGATTTGGGAAAGCATGATGCAGAGGGAGGTTTTGGAATGAGGCTTTGAAAGATGAGTGGGGTTTTGAAATGCAGATATGGGAGAGGCTATTTAATATTGAAATGCTGAGAAAACAGAAACAAAAGCCTGGAGGCTAGAAAAAAAAAACAACAAAAATGACTAGATTTGACCAGGTTTTGTTTTGTGGCTTGGAGTGTAATCCCTTCCCTTCCTTATTCATTCATTTATCCATTCATTCATCAATTCATTCATTCAACAAATATCTATTGACTGCTCCCTCTGTGCTAGTCACTGAGCTAGGTCCTGATTATGGACAGAGGAAATCACCATTGTTATGGTCCCTGTTTCTGGAAGTTTTCAGTCTAGTGGGAAAAATGGACTTCATTCAATATTTTACCCTCTTGGTTTCTGTACAATTACAGGCTGAGGTAAAGGCTGTGAAGTAAAGAAACATGTCCTTTGAGGACAGATGACAAAGGAACTTGGCTGATAGCTTCCATTGGGGAAGAGATCCCAAAGGTAGCAGAATGAAGGGTTAATTAAATGGGGAAGGATGGTGTTTGCCAGAGGGCAGGTGGGTGGGGGGATGGATGAAATAAAAAGGATTAAGAGTGCACTCATCTCGATGAGCACTGAGAAATGCATGGAATTATTGAATATTTATGGTGTACACCTGAAACTAATATAATACTGTATGCTGATTGTACTACAGTTTAAATAAATAAATGGAAAAGGATGGGTGGAAATGGCGAATGATGATCCAATCAGAACTAAGAGGTTGTACAAAGGCCCCATGGAGAAAGAGGTGGCCAAACAATGGTCATTACCTACCTCATTTATCTTAGGGACTTTTTTTAGGCCTATCTATGGCTTTAGGGCTGCCAAAACTGGGTGTTTTTGCACCCAGTATATTCTTTCTAAAGCTACCAATGTGTGACTCCTATCCAAACAATTCTGATTTAATTGGTGGCCTGAAGTGTGGCCTGAGTATTGCTATTTTTTAGAAGCTCCCCAGAAGCTTCCAGCATAGAGCTAAGTTTGAACCTACTCAGCTACTAGGTGATCAGTCCATGTGGCCTCTGAATAGTTTAGCTGCTGAAAATTAGGGGAGAGCTCTTGAAAATGTAGAGGCTGCCAACAGTCACTTATTAAAACTCACCAGTTGGACCCTGCTTTGCATATCCTGATTCTGTGTTCACCAGGAGGACTTGATTACTATTCTGAAGTTAAATCTGTAAAAGTTGGCCATTTACAAATAAGCAGTCATGATAGGATTTGCCTCCCAGACCTATCTAAGAAAAGTGCCTCACTTCCTTTTATATTTCCCACAGTACTTTGGGGTATCTCTCTTGGTATATCTGCCTTTTAATTGTTCTGTCTCTCCCGCTCTTCTCCCTCGCCTTTTCCCTCGCCTTCTCCCTCTCTTTCTTAGGACTGTTGGCCCGTTATCAATTAGAGACCTTCTTGGTGTCCTTCATATCTATTTCTAGAGCCCAGCACCAATTTGTACACATGTCTGATGCTCAGTAACTATGGGAAAGGCAGATATTTTGGTGAAATATGTGAATGGCAATCCTTCCACACCTAGAGCACATTTTCAAAATAACCCATGATAGACTGGGAGGTGCAGAGTTATACAGAGAGCAGACCTAGGTCCATAATCTGACTTTACCCTTTCCTAGCTGAGGGACTTTATTATTACTTATCTGCCTCGAGCCTCAGTCTTGTCATCTGTTAAATGGGATTGATCAAACTTAACTTTCAGAGAAACTGGGGGGATTTAAAAAGACAAAGTATATAAAACACTCTGTATAGGCCTGGTAGTTAATATGTCCCAGCGAGTGAGTAGGAAGAAATAGTCATTACTAAATCCAGGAGGGGGTCACACTAATGGAAATTGTGAATCCCCCACAGCCTGAATCTCCCCCCAGGAAAACATCGATTCCCCAGCTCCAGGTTCAGTGACCCTCCTTCATACATATATTTTGGTTTATTCAGCTGTCTCCCCTCCTACCCAGACTGTAAACACTGGAGCACAGGGATCTTGTTTGTTTTCTTTCCCACTGGGTCCCAGTGGGATCCAACATAGGGCCTGGCCCATCATAGACACTCAGTAATATACTTGCTTCAAATAATGGTGGCAACACTACCATCCTGATTGATGGCATTGGACTAGGCTGATGCCTACTTGAAAATCTTTCATCCCGGAGATGAATGGTAATTGGAGAGTCACCTGACCTCCCCAAACCTCATTTTCCCGGGTGGACAATGTAGAATTGGATCATCTCTGTGGACCCTCCTAGACTCATGGTTATATAAGAGCTATTCTATCTGTACCTGATACCATGGATCCAGCCCACAGAGGAAACATAAAAGACGAATTATTTTTGGCTCCATCTACTAGACCAGAATTTCTTTTATGAAATTAATTTGAGCTCATCAGTTTATTCATTTCTACATTCATATATTCATTCATGCAGTATTTATTGAGAATGTAATGTTTATTTTACTACATCTTGTAAATACAGCATATTCCTGCTTTCCAAAAGGCAGCAGGCTACAGAGGAAGACAAAAACATGAACTCGCAATTTTCATATAATATGGGAAGTGTTCTGATACAGATATTCCCAAGGTACTATGACAGCCCTTAAGAGGAACTCAGTTATTCTCATTTGAAATGAGGGGAGTGTTATTGATCATGGAATATGGAGGACTTCCTAGATAAGGTGCCATATTGAATCAATCTTGAAGAATGAATAGACATTTTCAAATTTAAAAACCGGAAAGAGAAGATAGCAATAGAAAGACACATATCCAGTACCATAAAGCTAATAAATGGCACAAGGTATTCTGGCGCCTACAAATACAGCTCTTTGTGGCTGAAAATAGAATGAACATTTTGGAAGAACAAGATTTAAGTGAGAGAGTCAGCCAGGGGCCAAATCCAAAAGGGCTCCTGGCCACTCTTAACCCTGAGTGGTTGGCTTTACAAAGACCAAGCCTTCATCAGGAATCAGGAGCCCTTTGGAAAGGAAAACATAATTTGTACCCTGGGATCTGTGCCTGCTCTCCCATACTGTGTGAGTTCCAGGGCTGATTTTGGTCTGTGTCCACAGTCTAATTTGGGTGTAGCCTTCTTTGTAACAGATTTTCCCAGCTCCTTATCATAGCTCCTGCTTTTGTTATGGCAACGGCTGTGAATGTCTCCAGTGGGGTGGGTCATGCCCCTAGATTAGTTATCACTGCTCCATTTCTCAGTATTGTTTCAGTTGGCTGGACAGTGCTGTCATCACACGGAGAAGAGAATGGGAATGCTATTGAGTATCAGCTAACCTTGTTCTCCCCTCACTAAGACTCCCTATGAACGAACATTAGCCAGCTTTAAGCTGAGGTCCAAGACTTGTGTTTGATTCCTCCTATCCTGGGTATCCAGGACAAATCAACAGGCAGACTAGAAGGATTTGAGAATCGGACAGACCTGAGTTCATATCCTGCCTCTGCTACTTCCTAGCTTTGTGTCTTTACAAAGTAATTATAATTGACCCTTGAACAGCATGAGCACTGGGTGCATATAAGTTTTGACACCCCAAAACGTAACTACTATATAGCCTACTGTTGGCTGGAAGTCTTATCATAATGTGAACAGTGAATTAACATATATTTTGCATATGTATTATGTACTGTATTCTTACAATGAAGTAAATTAGAGAAAATAGAATGTTAGGAAAAGCATAAGGATGAGAAAATACATTTACAGTACTGTACTGTAAAAAATATGCATATAAGTGGACCTGCTCCATTCCAACGCATGTTGATTAAAGCTCAACTGTAATTTATTTGTTCTTTAGTTTCCTTAACTGTAAAATGAAGACCATAACACCTATCTCCTAAGCTTATTTTGCAGATGCAACAGGGCAAGCACTTAAAGCATTTTGAAAGTAGGTTGATTAGTACAAAGTGATTAGTGAAAGTGATTAGTGCATATATGCTCATCATCATCATCACCATCACCATCATCATCATCATCATCATCATCATCATCATCATCATCTAAAATGAAGCACATTAAATCAAGCTGACATGATCCAAGCCTGACCAACCCAAGCAGTTGATTCCAGCCTTGGGTCCCAAAAAATCACAGTGAGACTTTGAACAGATTACTAGAGTTCCTCTGGCCTCAGGTTTTCACTGTGATACAGGAGGGGAGTATATTTGATGATCTATGAACATTTTTAGTTCTGATAACCTATTTTTTTAATAAGACTGATGCCCACATATACATTTGGAAACCACCCAAAGACCGTTCTATAGAAACACAAAAATACTGTGTAGAAACATGGTAGCAATGAACTTTATTAAATATTTGGAAGGTTTCAGATTAGATAGCAAATGCTTTTTCTTAAATTACATTTTTGGAAACCTTTACCACTAGCAACTTTTCTCTCCATCTGGCAGAGTGCATATATATGTGGGTTCTTAGCTATTAGAGCACTTGTTGTATCATGCCATTGAGTATCCCTATGACCTCTTTGAGGGAGGGAGGATAATTTTTTTTCTTTTTTTTCTCACCCCTATCACATGGCATGGCCCATAGTGAATTATGTGCACATATTTATTATTTGAATAAATAAAAGGGTGAGTGAAAAAGTCAATGAATGAATGAAAACATACCTCTAATTTCTTCCAAGTTTAAATGGACTCAAAGAATACCAAGGTAAAAATTTTCAGGACTCTATAGGATCTCAGAGACAAAAAGGATTTACAGTCTATCCCTCTTAATGATGTGGAAAATATTTCTAGAGAATTCTTTTTTGTTGTTGTTAAAGTTTTATTTATTTATTTATTTATTTATTTATTCACTCATTCATTCATTCATTCATTCAGAGAGAATCCCAAGCTTACAGAGCAGAGCCCAATGTGGGGCTTGAACTCACAAACTGTGAGGTCATGACCTGAGCTGAAATGAGGAATGGGTTGCTCCACCATCTGAGTCACCCAGGCGCCCCTCTACCGTATTCTAACACTGCATGTCTGTGTGAAGGGGATGGAGAACCGGTACCTCCCAAGACAATGCATTTCACTTTGGGGACAACTATGACTGTGAGAATATTCTTCATTCTATTATTGAGCCTGAATCTGTCTGCTGCTCAAATTAGAAGAAGCAACACACATACAGACCTATTATCTAGGGAGATTAATTGACCATACAGACAAAACCACTGAGTGCGTGTGTGTGTATGCACACACACACACACACACGCATGAGATGTCAGAGGATGAGGTCAGCAAGATCCAAGGAACTGTGTTTAGCCTTCTGATGGCATTCAGAGCTGGCCAGACCTAGGAAAAAAATTCATACCAACCAAATTTATAGGATATCAATCTATAAATTTGATTACAGTTTATTCACTTTAACTATAAAATCTTCCTTTTACATTGCCAAAATGCACCTGTCTGCTATTCCAGGCTTGTGAGATTTCAACTTGAACTTCAGAAGATAGCTAAGTGTGATGATTTTGAGATCTGTTTATCCTAGGCTCTTGAGAGAGGTAGATGAAATAACCTTCTACCACATCAGGGGATACCTCTCAGAAGAAGGAATAAGATGGGAGCTTTGGATCAACTTCATTTCTGAAAAGGAAACCTACTGCATAAACTGCCTTTAGTGTCCCTTTGCTGTTCTTAGTGCAGACCCCATGTTGTCTGTTGTAGGATACAGGAATTTTGTGCATTCAGTGTAACCGGGAATAAACCAGGTCAATGTTTTCTGCCCCTTATTGTCAGTGATTGAGTTAGGTATCTGTTTCCAGTGGCTTGTATTAAGGTTTTGAATGTGCCAACACAATTATGTCATTCTCAGATACACCCTAGTCGTCTTGATAAAGTCATATCTTCCCACATTCCCTTAGCTTCCCACTTCCTGCCTTTTCCTTGGGTTGGACATAATATGCATGATACCATTCATTATTTGATGATTTTATCAGGATAACTGTCAAAGAGAGGGCAGGAACTGTAGGATGGTTCTTTCAATACTCTTTCTGGCTCCCTTCTTTCTATTGACTTTGTCTACTGCAGAGACATTTCTCAGCCTCTACTGGAGCTAGGGATGGCCAATGACTCATGAGTGGAAATCTTCCACCCTTCCTCCTTGTCCTCCTCTTAATTGTGTAGGCTGATATGGTACTATATCCATTAATAAATCAAGCCTCTATGATTTGGATCCATTTTGTGACCTGGGACATTCCAGGCTTATCCCTTCTACCTTTGGGATCCTCCTGGCCTCTCAGCTGTGTCTCAGCCTCTTGAAGCTCTGAGCTTCTGCCTCACCAGCTGCTGAAGTTGTCATCCTGGATGATCTGGCCCCACCCTCTGAGAGACTAACTTGGCAGGTATTTCTCTTGCTTAGTTAGTGTTGGAAGAGGCAGATACGTAAAGTCACAGATCAGGAAATATGATGGCTTGCCAACTTGGCCAAAGCAAGTGGAAAGACTCAAAAGATAATTCTGTTCCAATAAGAATAGGCATACCAAAGAGGAGAATACCTTTTTCATCCTAAAGGCATGCAACTTTTAAGGTTGTTTTAAAAGACAGAACGGTTTGGAGAGTGGTCTTTGGAGTCAGGTCAATTCAAGTTTGAATCTTGGCTCTAGCACATCCTAACTGTACTACTCTGGGCTGATTACTTACCTCCTTCAGACTTAGTTTCCTCATATATTGAAGGTGAATCATAAAAGAACCTAATTTCTAAGGTTGGAAAGGACTTAATGAAACAATATGTAAAACATTTGTCTGATATCTAGTAAAGTGCTTAATAAATAATATCTGGTGTTATGATTAGTGAGCTATTAATGATTGTTAAGCAATTTTGATTAGATATTCATGTTTATTAAGCTTTATTTTTTTATTTAGTAGAAAGAGGTAAAATTTGTATCTAGTACTTGATAAATAATGGTGTCAGTGCCCAATAAGGTTAGACCTAGAAGGTTGGTTTATTCATTAATATGTTTTTGTTACAAAACTATAATGGGTAATTTAGTTGTCATTGTAAGTTAATTGGGCAACAATGTCAGGGGCTGCTTTTATTCTTTACCTCAGATCCATAACACTTGGCTATGTCCCTTTGGCTAAAAAGAAAGCACATGACCTGGGTAAAGAAGGAGAGGGAAATGTTCTAGAAATTCAGTGGACAGGCCCCTTATTCTCAGAGGTGCCAAGTGTCCACAGCCACCTAAGTTCCTGGCTACCCCACTGAGATGCTATGGAGCTCATCCTTTCCTGTTCTCAGTCATAGAGAGGATTCAAGATGGCTGGAAACAGAAAGATCCTTAGACATCATCGCATCAAACTTCCCCTTCTTCTACATGGGTAGACTGTCACCCAGAGAGGAGACATGATGAATAAAGGCCATCCAGTTACTCTATTTGTGTTCTATTTTTTTAAATTTTCTGAGTATTTTTTCTCTCACATACTAAATGCTTACCTACTGATATGACCATTATCTGCTATCAAATGAGAAAATAGCTATTCCCAGGTAGGGGATGATTAAACTTGAGCCCCAATATCCCGATAAAAGAATCAAAACAGTATAGGGAACTGGGTGTCTACACCAAAAATCACTCACTCATATACTAGGACCAGAGATCCTAGAATTTCCCATCACTCACTCATATACTAGGACCAGAGATCCTAGAATTTCCCATATGGTCCCTCAATACCAGAGAGGTAAAGAGCTACACTTGTATGAGGAGAAAATCTATGGCAACAATAAATGAGATCTGTCCCCAGTCTAAGAAGGGCAGAGATATCAGGCAGACATTCTTATAGTACCCATCACTGGAGAGATGCATCACACAGTAAGAACACAGATTTTGGAGTCAGAATGACCAGGGTTTGGATACTTCCTCCTGGCTCTGTGAACTTGGATATGTTATCTCACCTTCCTGTGCTTTGATTTTGAGAAATGAGTGTGTAGTTCCAGCTGTTTCCTAAGATAGCTTGTTGCTCATGGGACCTGATTCTGGTGTTTTGTTTTTGTTGTTATTGTTGTTAGCGAGTGATCTTTTTTCTTCAAAGAGCAGCCATGTTAATGTAAAGGGAGGGATCTTGCCCCAACATTCTACCCTTGTGACCACAAACTCTTGGGTGGATCCTGGCTCAGTCTTAGTAGGAAGAGGTGTGCCTGAGGCCTGGTTTTTATCCCATTTGCTTCTGGAGAAAATTCAGCTCTTATTTTTGGCATTCCTTGGGCAAGTGTAGAGAAAACTCAGAGGGTGGGGAAAAACCCAAGTTTCTTAATCACTGGTTTCCCAGGCAATGCATCCAAACATTCCTTTTCAGTACTAGTGTTTTTTTCTCAAATTGTCTACTGCATGTTGTTCTCTGATGTCTCTAGTTCATCTTGAGATCTTGTCTTTTTTTTTTTAATTTTTTTTTAACGTTTATTTATTTTTGAGACAAAGATAGACAGAGCATGAATGGGGGAGGGTCAGAGAGAGGGAGACACAGAATCTGAAACAGGCTCCAGGCTCTGAGCTGTCAGCACAGAGCCCGACGCGGGGCTCAAACTCATGGACCGCGAAATCATGACCTGAGCCGAAGTCAGCCGCTTACCCGACTGAGCCACCCAGGCGCCCCGAGATCTTGTCTTCTCAACAACATGGAAATGATTTTATCATTTCTTTTTTTTTATTTTTTATTTATTTTTGAGAGAAAGACAGCACAAGCAGGGGAGGGACAGAGAGAGAGCGAAACACAGAATCCAAAGCAGGCTCTAGGCTCTGAGCTAGCTGTCAGCACGGAGTCCGATGCAGGGCTCAAATCCACGAACCGTGAGATTGTGACCTGAGCTGAAGTTGGACGCTTAACCGACTGAGCCACCCAGGTGGCCCCGATTTTATCATTGCTTTATGGAACACAAGAAGTGCACAGAGATCAGTATCCAAAACCTAACATTACAGATGAGGCAACCAAGTTATGGAGGCCTGGCTTATCTTAAAACTCACAGTTCATTTCATAGCAGAGGTAGACCTGATTTCTGGGAGTCCTACCTAGACCTGTTTTCTCCATGCACAGATGAAGAGACGTCTCTGTTCTTGATATCACTTATACTTTACCAGGCTTCCTGAGAAGTGACTTTGTGTGACACAAAAAGAATAATCTGTGGATTTGTGACTGAGCCATGATTGAGGTTGCAGCCTTGGCCACATTAAATTCTTTGCCCATGTTTCTATCTGTACCTTATCTAGGGCTAGAGTGAGTCAGTAAGGTGACATGGGTCATATGGCAAACATTTATCCATGGAGTGTTTTAAGGAGAATAGGTCTAACTGATTATTCGGGCTATAGCGGAAAATGCATCAGAGAAGGCAAGGAGAGAAGGCCTACAGAAAGATGCTGAACTAGTCCAGGTGAGAGGTAATGGTCTGGACCATTGCAGGTTCTCAGGACTTGAACAGTAGAGAGGCCTAGATAGGAACCAAGGGAGAATGATTATGGTGGTTGGTGAGTTCCTTCAGGGCTGATCTCAGTGAACTTTCTGCAAACTGCCTTTTGTTCCCTGAACTATAACATCTTAGCATAATTTTTGTTCTTCCTTCTAATGCACAGTGAAGCCCATCTCTTCTGTTGCTAATAAGCGTATCAGTTCTACTTCCACAAAGTTCATAAGTTCTTATTGGGGAATCTATGTGTTAAGCACAGTGTGAGAAGATGAAGTCCAATAAACAAGATTTCATGATGGATTAGATTTGAAGGATGAGGCAGGGTGTTGTTACCAAAAAAAATTTTAAAAAGGCTCTTTAGATTCTGGCTTATAAATGTTTGGTGGAGAAAAACTTCAGGTGGCAAAACTGGGTCTGCTGAATGGACCTTGAGTTTGGTTTTGTCATATTCCAATGTTCAAAGGGAGATTTCAAGCAGGTAGTTACACAGTCTGATTAGAACCATGTACTCTCAGCATGGCTTTGAATGGGTTTTTAAATCTTTCTAAAACTCAGTATCTCCACCTATACAATATGTAGACTAATACTTCTTTTTAATTAATTAATTAATTAAGTTGAAGTATGGTTAGCATACAATGTTGTATTAGTTTCAAGTGTACAACATAGTGATTTGACAATTGTATACATGAAGCTGTGTTTATCAGGGTAAGTGTTGTTACCATCTATTACCATATAATATTATTACAATATTATTGACCATATTTCCCATGCCATACTCTTCATACCCATTATCATACCTCTTAGCACTGCAATTGGACTTAAATGATCTCTCTATAAAAGCATTTAGAACAACGACTAGAATCCTATAAATGCTCCATAGTTGGTACTACAGTATTAGTTTGCTAAAGCTGCCATACCAAGGTACCATAGATTGGGTATCAACAACATAGTTGGGTTTAAACAACAGAGATTTATTTCCTCATACTTATGGGGGCTGGAAGTCCAATATCAAGGTATTGGCAACCCTTGTTTCTTCTGCAGCCTGTCTTCATGGCTTACAGATGACCACCTTACCATGTGTCTTCTCATGGTCTTTTCTCTGCTCACAGGCCCCTAGTGTCCCTTTTTTGTCCAGATTTCCTCTTCTTATAAGGACACCAGTCAGATTGGATTAGGGCCTACTCTAACAGTCACATTTTAACTTGATTGTCTCTTCAAAGGCCTTATCTCCAAATACAGTTACATTCTGAAGTACTGGGGCTTAGGGCTTCAACGTATGAATTTGGAAGGTAAGGAGACACAGTTCAGCCCATCACAGCTGTTTTGTTACACTTGAGCCTTCAACAACAGGAGTTTGAACTGCACAGGTCCACTTCTATGTGGAATTTTTTCAGTAAAGTACAATATTATACATGAATTTTCTCTTCCTTTTTATTTTCTTTTTTTTTAAATGTTTATTCATTTTTGAGAGACAGAGTGCATGTGCAGGGAAGAGGCAGGGAGATATGGGGACAGAGGATCTGAAGCAGGCTCTGTGCTGACAGCTGTGAGCCCAATGTGGGGCTCGAACTCATGAACTGTGAGATCACGACCTGAGCCAAAGTCAGATGCTCAACCAACTGAGCCACCCAGGCACCCCCTTTTGATTTTCTTAACATTTTTTTCGAGCTTATTTTATTGTAAGAATACAGTATATAATACATACAACATACAAAATCCACGTTAAGGCTTCTGGTCATCAGTAAGGCTTCTGGTCAACATTAGGCTATTTAGAAGATAAGTTTTGATGGCACAGGGGTTCAGCAGCCCGTAACCTCCACATTGTTCAAGGGTCTGGTGTATTTTACTTTTTATTAAGTTACAATAATAAGATTTTGTGCTTGTTTTTGTCTGTCTCCTAAACTTTTAATCACATCACACTTTCCTTGTTTCTCTAATTGAAGAAGTGTGTGTGAAACACAATACCATGTGGTCAGAATGATGTGGCATTGAACTCAGAATCAAGAGGAATCATCACAACCAAGAAAGTCTGCCATATGCCCTGAGTCATTTCTTCAAGTGTTCCTCCATTTCTTCCTTCTTTGCATGAAGCAATAAGGCTAAGTGATTTTGTCACTCATAGAACTTGCTCTGCCTACCATTTGTTCACTCTTCTTCTGGTAACGGAGCTCCTTTTTTTCCAGTCAGAAACCTCTTCTCCCTCATTATTAATCTATGTGATTTCTGTGGGGCTAACATCACTGCAGCCTGTATGAGTAGAGATGTGATCCAGACATGACCTAAAATATACAACATCTACCTGGATCCCATACTCAGGGTTTCTCCATGTAACTCAAAACTTTGCTAACACAGGGGAGAGATGCTGTGTCTCTTAAAGAATAGTTAGGGCATGTCCCATCTTGACTGCTTTATAAACAGAGTCCAGCTGGAAATGGAGCTGACAAAGAGGATATCAGAACCAAAAGATGAGTGAGAAATATCACTGAGTGGCTACACCAAACCCTATCTGATACCATATGAAGCCCCTTGACTTCCTAGGTATGTGAGTAAATAAATCCCCTTTTTAGTTGAAAACAGTTTGAGTTGTATGGTAATCACTCATAGTAGAAAGATACCTGACTATAGAAATTGGACTATAATCTATTTGTTTGACCCAAAGGCTCAAGCTTCTTCAAATAAGTTGCAAGTGATGAACAAATGCCTCTGCCTCTAGATGTAGGTTATCTTAAGTTAGTTACTCCAGAAACAAACCCTGATGGATAGACTTGGGTACATTCCATGTCAGATGACATGTTTGATATAGGCTTGCAGATATTCAGCCCTACCTCTACAAGAGCTTCCACATCACTAAGGTGCTGGGCAACGATGGTCATGACCACAGTGCCCCAGCTCATCAAAGACATTATTGCTTCCAAGGTCTCATTACAGCCTGAGAGCTTCTTGGCCCCTGGACCTTGGCTTCTGGGTTATATTGTTGAGGATCTCTGTTACCAGAAGAAATTTGTGGCTCTGGGTACATGCTTGAGTCCTTGAATGAGACTTGGAAGGAGCATCTCTAGCTTCCTCATTTTATGGTTACCACCTTCTGCTCATCCTCTTAATTTTCCCGACAGTCAAGTCCAGTCTTACATTGTCTCTCTGCAAGTGGTCGACTTGGTGGATGATTCAGGAAGCACGGTTAGAGGAGAAATAACTCAGGAAATGAAAGGAAGACAATAAAGACTAGGTTATCCCCCAGCTTACTGCTGAGAGAAATCAGGACTCATTCTCTCTGGAGAACTTTCAGATACAGTGTTAAATAGCCTTTTGTGTTATGTTCTTAAAGAGCAAGGACGTTGAGATATTTTCCACCATCTCCTGTTAGCCATTGGTGTATGGCTGCTCCCTTGGGCCCTTAACTCCCTAGCGCTTCTGGCTTGCTGATCAGGCTTTGTTGGCTGGAGGTAATCTTTGGGCAAAGAGTCGCAACTGCTTGCAGTGGAAGCCATCAAAATGGGGGTCGTGAGTGTTGAGGGGATCTAGGCAGGATAGAGACCATATTAAATAAAGGTAGAGCCCGGTAGTTCTAGCTGCCTTAGACCATGGTGGATCTGTGGGGTTATGGTGGGCATTGGTGGAGGGGGGATGTAAAATATAATGAAAGAACAATGAGGCCATGTATGAAATTGCCTGGTGGTAGGATCTGGGAATCATTCTGTAAAAGTGGCCCAAACCAAGTTGCAAAGGGCACAGATACAGCTCAAATCACAGTTTGATTCATACTTACATTACAAGAGATAATTCTGTACACTGATTTGGTGAAAGTTTTACTCTGGAAAAACCCAAAGGAAAATCTCCCCAAAATTTGCCTGTAAGTTTGTATAAAACATACTATGTTTCAATGTAATCTTATAGTGTGGATTGTAGACTTTCTGAAAACAGTGATCCTGACCAAATTCATGTGTGTATACATGGAACCTATTTCAATATCTATTTAACAGACAATGCTTGAAGAACATTTGTGAAATAAAGGAACTTGGGTAGGTGATTTACGAGACCCACAATTGTAATCAAAGCAGCCTTTCCTGGAAAGAAACTCCTTTAGACCCTCAGTATGGTGTCTCCATCCACTCACCCGGAGGGAGCTAAGAGAAATTCTCCACAGATTTTGCTCTCAGCCACAATTCTCTTGCAGTTTGAGTAGTCACACTCAGAGTACCTTAGAGTAGGAATAAAGGGTGATGCAGATTTTTTATAGACATATGATGTCGCAAATGAGGAAGAGTTTTGAGGCTGTGACGCTGAAAAAAAAAAACCCACAAAGAACACAAAAGGAGGTTTTCAGACATCTTATCTCTGGTAATACTCCTTGTCTTAACGTTTACTTTGACTGGTATTAACACAGTCTGTAATTCAGCTTTTTTAGGATTAGGATTTCTTTCAGCTATTTCTTTTCCATCCTTTTATTTTCAACCTGTCTGGGTTTGTGAGCCCACACAATTCATAGTTGGTTGAGCTGGTGTTTACCCCAGGTCTGTTACATTCCCAAACCTGGGCTCTTCATTTCTATACACTGTCTTCCATAACTCTCACATGGATTAGTGGGGATTATGTCAGGCCATATGTAAGAATGGACCCTTCCTGGTGTGAGCCCATCCTCTTCCTGTGTTATTAACCCCTTTCTTCCCACCTGTGCAGAGTTTAGCACAAGAAGACACCCCAAGTTGTGCACGTCATTCTTGTTAATGAATCAGACCTTCAGATGATGGCTTTTGGTCCATTATTACTTTCTCTAATAATGTCTAATTTATAAATTTCTCACAGGTCCTGTAGGTTAATTTACCAGGGGGGAAAAAGTGAGTAAAAACCTATTAGTCTTTTTTTCTGCCTCAGAAATTATAGACTTGGATGTTTCTATGAGGCAACATTAATAATGCATTTATCATTTCAAGCCCTTAACCTCTTAAGTTCTTCAAACAGAATTAAAAGAATCCCGAACTACTAAATAATTGCATTATGTGGCTGAATGGAGAGAGCGAACACCTCTAAAATGACACTAATCTATTTATTCTCCTCCTCAGAGCCTCCCACTCAGAGTGGGGTGGATACTGTCACACACTTTGTGTCTGCCTCACAGCCTTTTTGGAACTTCTTCCCAGTTGGACACGGATGCCTCTTCCCCTAGCCATCCCTGAGTACCATCCCACTCCCCATCCCCACCTCCCCCAAGCAGAAGCCTACACAAACTAGTGCAGCTTCTCTTTGTAAACACATCACCCTGGCTTGTTTGTTTTGTTTTTCTGCTTTTCTGGTAGTTGTTTGGGGGTATGAGGACTTATGCTTCATATGTATCATGGCACCAATGGCATAGGGCTTATGCTTCAATATGTATCATGGCACCAATGACTTTGTGGCCCAACCTAGGCCAGCCTACATTCAGGGGCTAAAGACTTTCACCTTGAGGTTCTGTCCCACCCACTGTTTGGACCAGTGCTGACCAAGGATGAGACTGGTCACCACCTTCATGGCAGTCTGGAATTAGTCTTGCTACCCTAGAGTGTGTGGCTGGGGCAGGGTGAGAGAGCATCTTAGCAATCACTCACATGTACTCTAACAAACATTTGTTAGACATTGTCACTCAAAAATTGGTTAAGTAATTGAATGGATGAATGTATGGATGAATGTATGAATGAATGTCACCGTATCCAGATTCCCCACCCAAGGGTGGCTAGGTTCAACTTAAAAAGATAAGTACAACTTTTCCTGAGGTACCCCACTCCAAGAACAGAGCCCTTCCCCATCACCAATATTTAGTTTTATTTTGCTCATCACTTTCTTTTTTTTTAATGTTTCTTTATTTTTGAGAGACAGAGCATGAGTAGGGGAGGGTCAGAGAAAGAGGGAGACACAGGATCCAAAACAGGCTCCAGGTTCTAAGCTGTCAGCACAGAGCCTGACACGGGGCTCAAACCCACAAACTGTGAGATCATCATGTGAGCTGAAGTCAGATGCTTAACCCACTGAGCCACCCAGGCGCCCCTGCCCATCACTTTCTGAGGAGTCTGCCTTACATTAACCAAGCTCCATGCATCTGCCCTCTCCTGTTCCCCAGGTGTCGACCTGTTTGACTGGTGAGCCAACAGTGGTCATGATAAATCCTGATGAATCCTTTCACAATGACCAAACATTTGGGTGGATGTTCCTGGCATGTTTCATTAGTACAGTGAAAATCTAATGAATAGCTGAAATACATTTTTTTATCCCCTAAGGATCCAAGGAACATCTACAAAATATACCCTTTCATATTTCCCATAAATTAACCTCTCAGTCCATACAAGTTCTCCAAGAAATAAACCCCAAACTCTGTTTCTTTCTCTGAATTTACTCTTTCTTACTCTGCCATTGTTACTCTGGGTATAATTCTGTGCCTCAGTCTAGATCCCAGGCTTATTTTCTCAAGGCCTTCATTCATGCTTCAGGGGCTAAGTCTTTCATAAACTTCAGAATAGCTCCTTGACAGACTCACCTTTCTCTTTTTAATGGTAATGGCCTCTTTGTTTTTTTTTTTTTTTTTTTATCATAACAGTTTCTGCCACTTTATTCTTGCTCACCAAATACTGTCTTCACACATGGCTTGGGAGAGTAAGGATAAAGGCATGGGTAAGGTGTATAGGTAGTCCTATTTTGTTTCCTAGGAATCTCCGCCAGGGGACTTTATGAAATTTGCTTTGAAACGTATTCAAGAATCATAATGCTTTCTGTACATATTTTTCTCATCTTATTTTAGAATAGCCAAAGTAGGTAGTTGGGAAGGACACAGAGACAGGGACAAAATTCATCTGTGGTCCCATAAAAATTTTGTGATTTCAGAATGCCACAATTTCTCTCCCTTTTTTGTGATTTCTCTTTTTCTCTGATAAGCAACCTCTACCTTGGGGCAAAAATGGAGTCCAGTATAATCTTCTCAAGTACTTCTTTCATGGTAGTCTCGAATTGGTGCACACACCTGCACACACACACAGAACTTCTCTTTTATTTTGGTCTCTGGAAGAGTGTTTCATGACCACAAAGCTGAGATCTATCCCACCTTCGCTATTCCTGATTCTTTATCAAGGAGATGAGAAGTTCTAAAATGCATGCTGTTCAGTTCTCGGAGGTCTTACAATCTGAAAATGAACTTTGTTTTAGTTAAGCCTCACCTTGTCTGATGCCCTATCATTCAGTTTAACTGCAGAGTAGTGAAGTCCATATATTTCTTCAGGATCTCTCCAACATTTCCCATCATGTTTGTGATACTGTTTATTCATTATTCCAGTTGTTTCTTGCAAAAACGCTCAGAAGTATCTTCATTTGATGCATGAGGACACTAAGGGCTAGGTACATTTATTGACTAGTTCAAAGTTGTATGTCTAATAAATAATAAATTAGCAATTTAGAATCCAGGCTTATTATTGGACTTCAAAGCCAGCATGTTTCACTGAAATTCTTTAGAAAACAATGCTTTAGTTTTACATATTTCTATTTTTATGTTCTACCTTAATTTCTTGTCATCATTGTGCTACATAAAGAACATGTAGAAAAAAATAGAAGGGGGAAGGAGCAGGTAGAGAGAGAGAGAGAGACAGAGAGAGAGAGAGAGAGAGTAGAAGAATTTACCAAAGTCTCAACTTCTAAACCAAACCACATTATTATTTTTAGGATAAATTAGAACTGCATGATCGGTGCTAAGTGGGACCACTTCCATTAGAAACCCAAGAGCAGTGATTGCAGGTGATTGGAGAACATTTTCATTGGTTGCTGTGTTTGGATTGCTCTTCTGTCTTAATCATAAAAGATCTGACCATTGAGTGGTGAAATTCTACTCCTAATGTGAGCCGAGTGCCTCTCATATCGGCATATCTTGTGAAGCGAATTAGCCATCTAATAGCTAACACGATGACATGAAGAGAAGTCAAATGTAGCATTGATTTCCCAGGAGACTTCAAAGTAGATCAAGTAACACTAAAATAAAATTGTCAAACTAGAAAATGGTTCTCATCAGAATATTTTTTCTTCTCTATAAATAAATGGCTTAGACCAGTTCAAGAACTTCACCGGCTGTGCAAGACACAGCTTAGTGGTTTCACAAAGTGCTTGTTACCATTTTTTATGCTTGTCTGTAATATGAGATCAGTCATTTGAAGACTTGGAACTGGTTTCAGCTCAAGAATTCTCCCCAGTCCCTGTCTCTTGCCCTTTCCCTTTGAGAAAGACAGAAATAACATGATAAAATTGATTCCCAGCTTCCTGCGATTCTCCTTCCTGGAAAACGTTTAAGTAGCTTGTCCCCAAAACTTGCAAGGTTCTTTTTGCTTCGCTATTGGAGTTACCATCTGGTTCAGGGATTCCCAATCATAAATAAATGGGAGGAAGAGCAATTGTAATAATTATTAAGAATACACGCTCCTCTATTTCCTATGAGAGAGCTTTCCTAAAACATAATGTTATCACAAAGAATAGACCATTTGGAGTCAGATAGACCTGGGGCTTGAATCCGATGGGCAAGCCATTTCTCCTTTCAAATATCTGTGTCCTCATCCATGTCACGGGACCACAGATCCTTTGTGTTATTACTAAATATTTAGGAATTAAAAATCAATGTTTACCAAGTGTTCACTCTGCTCAGGCATGAAACTAACTAAGCACTGTATATGTATTATCTCATTTAATCTTCACAAAACTATAGTGTACGCATCCTTGCTTTTTGTTGTTATTTTTCCTTTTGCAGATAAGAAACTGAGACTTGGAGTTGTTAAGTCCATTTTCTAAGGTTACTGTCCCATTATATGGCAGAGCCAGGGTTCAAATTTTCATGTTCTTGCTGTGGAATTCTTACTTTACACTATTTTGCTATTAGTTCAATATCATTATTTTGCAAATGGAGGTGCAGCTGTTTAGAGAATTTAGGAGAGGTGTAAGAGACTAGCTAGCAAGTAAGTGACAGAATCATGACTTCTGAAAAGGCTGAGACCAACCAGGGGGGTCTGACCTTTGGGGATCCTTAAAACTAAGTTTTTCCTCTCAGTCTCAAAATAATTGCACACCATCATGACAGACAGGAGTCTGGTGTCATTAACTGGAATGCTGAGCTTTTCAATTTGGGAAAGAAGGATCTGCAACTCTGAATTTCCTAAGATGGTTGGAACATCTGTTCTAAATGCATGTTGACATCACAAGGCATAAAACCTGAAACACAACAGAAATTATTCCCTTTGCAAAACAAATGCTAGAGGGAGAAATAACAGAGTAATTCCGCCAAATTTCTCAGCAATTCTCCCAAGATTGTGCATGTTAATTGCTTGTAGCTGCAGGTTAGTACTGCTAGTCCCTGTGTAGCAGCTAAGTACCAAATGGCAGGCCCTTCAGTCACAGAATTACAGACATTAGGGGCTAGAGACATTAGGAGCAGGTCAGGCTGCCCATTCTCTACCCACATAGGCTATTCCCAAAGACAGTCTTTACCTCTTTTAGTCTAGTTGAGTTTGGGTGACTGAGTGATGGGGCTTCTCTGGGGAAGTCATTATAACAGTGTAGATTTAACTGTGGGACAATGTTTTATTTGGTTCAAATTATCATGTTATTTGTTCAGTTATACTCATCAGTTCTAGCTCTTCTCTGGTATGCTTGGACTCCCATTACATATATTAAAACTCTTGGCTTGTCCCAAGTCTACGATTGATTTTAGGGGTGACTACAGGATGCTTATTTCTCCTCTCTGGTCTTCAGTTTCCCTTTATGCAAAATGGAAGAATTGGAAGCAATGGTATTGAAGGTCTGTGTTTCTTCCTTTTCCTTTCTGTTCTTCCCTGCTTTCTTTCTTTTCTTTTGTTTCGTTTGTTTCCACTTTAACTCTGTTCTTCCCTCCTTCTTGCCTTTCCCCATAAGTGTTTTGAAATGATCACTTCTTTATCTCAGGACCTCTTGGCATACTGAAGCTAGGCCTCACTAGCTTGGGAGAGCCAGATGTGCTTATTTCTTCCCAACTCTGTGATCAATGATATCTCCTTGCTTGCTTGAAATTGGCCATGGTGGAAGTATTTACACTATGAAATTCAGCAGAAGTGACAGATCACCCCTTCCCTCCACAGAGAGCCAATTGTCAAATGTATACCAGCACATCATTGCTGTGATCACTTTATAAATAGAGCATTAGCATAAATAACCTTCTCTTATTGAAAAAAGAATCAGATCATCTAGCTTTCAAAGAGTGCACCTATACTCAGTACTTGGAAAAGAACTCATATTCAAGGAAGCTGTGGGTGTGGGGGGATGAAGATTGGCAGATGTAGGTTATAGAGTAGGTTTTGGGCATCTTCTATTTACCGGAAATATGTTTTCTTAAAGCAATCCTTACCACAACTTTAAAAGATCGGAATTATCCCCATTTTACATATAGGGAAACTGAAGCTCAGCAAGATTAAGTAATTTACCCAAACTCATGGAAATAGTAAGTGGCAGAATCTCACTGCTCCATAACAGTCTGAAACGTCAGCACCATTTGTGTTTTTGCCCTATTCAGCTAATGTTGAAGGTGTAGAATGAAACCAAAAGTCCTTGAATTCAGGCAAAATCCACCAAGAACCCTTCAGATGGAAATAACTCAGAATACACATAGATATAGCTTCAGAGAGGATTTCAAGTAAGCCTCCTTGGGATTTGGATATAACCGTTTTACAGATGAATGTGAAGATTAGAAAAGAAAATTGTGTGGTTTACCTTTGAAGTGTCCAAGCCTGTATGTCTAGAATGGTCAGTTGGTTTTAATATTTTAAAGGAAACTAGACTTGTTTTCTTAATTATTCCTTTCTGTTTTTAAAAATAATGTGAAGTTTACTTAGGGTAGAGATTTTCGCAAATGTCTCTGTGGACCTTGATGTAACTTCTTCACCAGTCCTGAGGCTTAGGGTCACTGACACTTGGTAGAGCTTGAATTCAGACCCTACTCTCTGACTCAAGATCACATGGTTTTGTATCCATCACTCTGGCCTGCTCTGCAGTGATGGAAGAGACATGAGTGCCGTTCTGGATGCAGCCTCAGTACTGTGTCCAACACACTGTTGTCTGCAGCAGCCCTCTCCATACTAGTGTGCTTTAGCACATCTCAGATTAGGATGTTCATTGGCTTCCCCTCTTTAATAGATTGATGTTCTCCCCACTGTTAATAGAGAACAGAGGTGCTGGCCACAATGGGAGACCTCCAGGCAGAACACGGGTGGATTCTTCAAAGGCCTGAAGAAGGGGGGCCTCCGGAACCCAGCTGCCTCACAGATGGGGCTCGTTATCCACACCACTCTCCCACATTGAAGGGAGGCCAGCAGAGAGCCACAGAAAATTAGAGGCTTCTGTTGGAGAGGCCAGATGTCGAGACAACAGGGACATCCTGTCTCCACTGGCCGGGCCAGTGGCTTTGAGTGCTCTTTGCTGTGGTGGACCTGTGGGCTTCTGAAGGTCATGTTAAGAAGTTCTGTTAAGTAAAAAGTCAGGAGAAGTGGTTGTGAAATGAAGTGAGAGCATCATTTCTTTGAGCCCTACCTGTGCACGTATGGAGGGATACAAAGAGCCCAGACATGTAGTTTGTGTGCAACTCTACTTTGATACACATTATCTTCTCAATCCCTAAGGACAGAATTTTGAAATAAGGACTCTGTTCAACATTTTATAAGCAGCGGTAGCAGCAGTAGCAACAAAAATTCCCTGTAGCGCAAACAGTTGAAGTGACTTGACCAAGACCACAAGATTATAAGTGGCAACAGTGGGACCTGAGCTTATGCAATCTTGATTCTGAACCTTTTCTTCCCTTAACACCAGTGCTTCTCAGTATGGTCCTTAGACCAGATGTATCAGCCTCTCCTGAGAATTTGTTATAAATGCAGATCCCTGGGCCTCACTCCAGACTTAACTAAATACCCTGGGATTTGAGCTTTAATATGTCCTCCTGTTGATTTGGATGCACACTGAAGTTTGGGAACCATGGCCCTACACCATGCTATTTTTCTTTGAAGTACCTCCTGAGACTATGCTCTGGAGGTTTTTGTAGTCTCTTCTAGTCCCTTTCAATTAAAGCTCTAGATTTAGGAACAGAGGAACAGATCTCTAGGAGTCTTCTGAGCTAGACATTGTGAGATTGGTCTATCTTCAGTGAAAACAAGTACCAGTGAAATAATTTTTTGCATGGCTCAGCTTGACTCTCTCTAGTTCGGTGACTGCAGGTGGTGAGATGCAAAGAGGCAAGAGAGCAAAACATGGCAAAACACTCTGAGGCAACCAAAATCCTGTCTTGACTTGAGAGTTCCTTACCCACTGACCAGGATTCACATACTGGCTTCTCAGCAGGCACCATGGATGACCCTAGGGCTTAAAGAAACCAACCCACCAGTAACCTTTTGCCATTCGAATGCATGTTCTCCCTCCTGGGCGATGATCAGTGAACAAGCACTCACCCACTGGTGGCCCAGGCCATTCCTATCTCTGTGATAGGCCCAGCTTCTGCCAAGGAGTCCTATTTAGGTTGGCGACTTACTTCCTTATAGTTTTGTTAGGCCTTCATTAAAATGCCAACTTCAGGACTTGGAAACTGGCACTTTTCATAACCAAACATGGCAAATTTGACATTAAAAAGGTAATCTCTTCCAGAGTGTTGCAAAAAAAAAAAAGGCATCAAATTAGGAAACTAGAAATTTGGGTTAAAAACAGCTCAGGAAGAACCAGGATACTAGCTAGTATCCAAGCAATAACCAGTACCAATTCCTGTGAAAAGCATAAGTTACAATATCATCAAACAGACTGAGGTGTAGGGAGATGATTTAAGGAAGATATGTCATGAGGATAACGAGGCCTTATGGGCGCACTCACAAAAGATGAAGTTACTTTTTTGCCATTGGCATAGGCTTCCAGGGTGGTTGTTACAATAAAGGCTTTATACAGTTTTTACAAGTTATTTATCTGTTGGTTCAACCCATTGGAGTCACAGGATAAGAGAGTTAGGTTGGGGGAAGTATACTCTCCCATATCCTCCTGATTTAGTGCAACGTAGGTAGAAAAATAAAAGTGATAACCTCGGTCAGCTCACAGTTTGACTGTGATGCTGTTTCTGAATTCTGTGTTTTAAAAAGATGTTGATAAGCTGGATGAAATCCAAAGACGGAAATTCTATCTCATGAGAGACAATGGCAGGACTTGGACATGTTTTTACTGACGAATAAATAGCATAAGAAAGATACGGTGTGAAAAAACCCTATCTTGAAACGCTTCAATCTAAAAAGTATGAGACATTTTGACCAGTTTGAAACATTTGAAAATGGATAACATAAGTCTTCATGGTTTCACCATTTCAACATGAGATCTATTTATGTATTTGCATATTCCCCTTTAGTACTCCAGTACATGTGCTTGCAATAAGAAACTAAGCTTAGTTGCAACCCACATGTACTTCCTTTTCCATGGTTCCAAAACTCAATCTGTAAAAATTACAGGGAGACCATGTGTACCACATTACTAATAAGAAGGTTCGCAATATGTAGCACATTACAATTAAGAGGGACCTGTCAATCAAAGCCATGTAACAGTGGAGTCAGACACCATTCTGGGGAACAGCTTTTTTTTTTCCCCATGGAATTATCTAAGTATGAACTGTAAAGTAATCTATTAATAAGACTGCCAGAGGACTTTTAAGATCAAGTCACTGGTTGGTCAGGATACCTTTCACACTCTCTTCCTGTTCATAAGTGTGCAATGGATCCATGATTCCAATATAGCTGTTGCACTTCCTGTCTTGAAAACAGATTTTTAAATCACCATTTTAGAAAGTAAATGGCAAGAATGGAACTAACATTTTTTTCCCATGCATTCCATGTGTTGGATCTGTGCTTTTGGTCCCTTTATATTAACTCTCATCCGGACAAACTTTGTACCAGTTTATCAAAGTATGTACAAAGTATGTACAAAGTATGTACCAGTTATCTTTGTATTACAGATGGGGAGTCTTAGGATACATTTTCTCTGAAAAATAGATTTATAACCAAACTCATCCAAAATATAAATGATTCCAAAACTGAAGAAAAAGTAAACCAGAGAAGTCTTTGACATGGACAGGAGCCAGTGTGCCTTCAGGGACTTCAGAATGAGGAGTTGCTGGGTCCTTACACTTCTATCCCCCTTAGTAGGATTCACCTAGCAACTCTAAGGATGCCCCCTGAGTGCAAGTTTTTGGGAGAGAGAAACTTACTGATTATCTTAGAGTGGTTGGCCTTAGATCAAGTCCAGTGAACTGTGATGAAGTTCATCACAGTGATGAAGTGAAGTGTGAAGTGAGTCCCGTGAGGTGCTTTGTTCTACAGTGTGTGCCAGTTGTGCGTGGTGGTGAGCATTGGAGTTATTTTAGGAAAATGTGAGTAGGGGGCAATGGTTGGCATCTCTAGGAGAGTGTGACATTGCTTAAGATCTCACATCTATAGATCCCAGAGCCAACAATTGGAGCAAGGTCTATCTGGATAGAGTCAGTGATCATCCTAACACACCTGGTAACAATAGGATAATGCTGACTCTCAGAGAAGCTAATCCCTTGTCCAAGGTCACAAGGTTAGCAGGAAGAGGACAAGAGTGTGGGTCACAATAAAGAACTCTATCTACCATTGGAACACACTAGAGAAGTGTCCGTTCAGGCACTCCTTTCAGTTTGTAGTATTAGTAGAATCCAGTAGGCAATGGATAAGGGTTTCATGGTTAGACTGATGTGGGTTCAAGTCCAGAATCTGCCTCTTGGCAACTGTGGAGTCTTGGGAAAGCTTACTCGTGGATGAACAAAGTACTGGCTCTGACATCAAAATCCTCAGATTCTAGGAACCTCAATGTAGTAATCCATAAATGAGGGCTTTGAATCGTGTGTTCTCTCAAAGCCTCTCCATATTTCAATTTCTGATGATGGCCTAAAACAGGGATTGGTAGACTCTATCCCATGGGTCAGATTCATCTATTTTTGCAAATAAATTTCGTGGAACACAGCCACGCACATCCATTTACATTTTATCCATGGCTGCTTTTATGCTAAAACTACAGAGTAGAGTAGTTGCAGCAGACCCCATATGGCCTGCAAAATATAAAATATTTATTCTCTGACCCTTTACAGAACCAGTTTGCTGACCTCTTGCCCAGAGGAAAGTAATTTTTTTCTGCCTCCAGCATCCATCCTCTTTTGCCAAATTCTTGCCTTCCTTTGATACTGTTCTTCTTCAGTTCTTTTCATGTGAACTTAGAGACCAATCTCTGAACATACTCTTCCTGGGATCAAATCCCAGCTCTTCCACTCACTGCTGGTGTGAGCTTGGGCACATTCCATAAATTATATGAGCTTCAGTTTTCTTCTCTGGAAAAGAAGATTGGATAGAACTACCTCACAGTGTTCTCCTAGGACTTTAATGGGATACTCCATGGAAACTGCTTAGAAAGTGCCCAATGGATGTTAGCTGTTGTTACAATGACTGTTATTTTCTTCATTCATCCATCTGGGCAAATGTCCATCTCCATGTTTCTTCATTTAGGAATTTGGCACTTAATAGCTGGTAGCTCATACTGCAATAAATGGTCTGGTCCATGGCAAACAAATTAAAGTACAGGAAGATGTCTGGGAAGTGAGAAGGTTGGCAAAATTACACGTGTAGCTCACCCCCTGTTTACATGGTGAAAGCCAGCCATGTGTCACACCCTACTTGGGGCAGGGGCCTGATGGCTGCAAATGCCAGGGAAGATGCCTGAGATGCTTTTGCCCAGTCTTTTCTCATGACAATGAGACCCAGACAATGTACAGAGGTCCAGATTCCTGAAACAGCACAGCCCAGGCAGGGAGTCAGGTTGCCTGGCTGTCCTCCTTCTGTTAATCAGAAACAGATGTATTCTGCTGAATGGGCTGCTCCGGAGGGAATACAAATGCCTGAGCCTGGGGGTTAGAGAGTGGCCTCCGCCAAAATCACACATCCCCTTTCCTTCCATTTCCCCATCACTGGAAGCCTGAGGCTAAAGGCTTAAAAGCCTATAATACATCCATTCCCAGGATCCCCACCCCCTTCCCCAGCCATAGGGGTCTAAGTTTCATTACATATCTCAGGAGGGGTCTTCATTCTTCTTTGAACATCTGGCCCAAGAGATCTCCTAATTAAAACCACAAGCTAATTATTGTCACCTCCTCTTTCCTCTTATTGTTTATGGTCTCTGTACATTCTCTACCCTGCCCCCAATATACATGGATCCTACAGGAATGGCTAGTCTCTCCTAGTTTTCTTTCTCCTTTAATGAATCTTAGGCCCCAGCTATGTTTCTCAGTGGAGTTGGAGGTCTGGGACCCTGATTACTACCAGGGTTTCCAATTGCCTATTCTCCCCCTGGCCTTTCTGAAAGGATCCATTGAGAAAGAGGTCATGATTAAAGCCCTTGGAACAGGCAAAGTGTAATTGAAGCAGTGCCTGGCGCCTCTCGGCTTAACCTCCCTCCCCATAAACCACAGCCAAGCTCAGCAGGCTGCATAGCAAAATGTGAAGTGTGAAGGGGGGTGGGGGACATCTGAAGTCTAGGAAAGCCAGAAATGCAGGGTGCTAAGAGGAAACATCCTTGACGTGTGATGAAGATGTATACGAAAAGCCATACAGAAAGAATTATGTCAGACTTGTCAAAAAGAGAGTGAAACATATATTTATATTACATCAACTACAGATTCTTACATGCGGCACACACATTAGCTGTTTGTTATGGGGGGATTCTCTCAGAAGGATGCTATGATGTGGTGGAAAAAAAGTGGGCTTCTGATACCTGTGTTTGAATTCAGCTTAATACTTCCTGGCTGTATCATCTTTGGGCAATCACTTCATTCTGAGCTCCATTTTCTTCTAAAGCTCTTCCTTGCAAAGTAGTGGTGAGGAGTCAAGTTGATGGGTGCAGTGTCTGATATAGAGGCTGCGCATAAAAGGTGCTTACTCATTGTAAATGTCTATCTTTTCTATCAAGTACTAGGACAAGAGGAATGGAGAGTGGGGAGGCAGGGAGAGCCAGGAGGAGCTTGCTACCTGACTCAGAAAACCATGATCAACGTTGTCATCACAGCAAATGCCAATATTATTATGTGTCAGATGCACACACACACACACACACACACACACACGTATGCACACACACATGTGCACACTAGTCCTCCAGCAATTATAAAACATATTAGCTAGGTACTAGTATTTTTCACACTTAAGGAAACAATTACTAAAGATGTGGCTTTTACTAAGAAGGGGATCGGGGGCATCTGTGTGGCTCAGTCGGTTAAGCATCGACTCCTGATTTTGGCTCAGGTCACGATCTCATGCTTTCATGGGTTTGAACCCCATGTCGGGCTCTGCACTGACAGTGTGGAGCCTTCTTGGGATTCTCTGTCTCCCTCTCTTTCTGCCCCTCCACCTATCATGCTATCTCTGTGTCTTTCAAAATAAACTTGAAAGAAAGAAAGAAAGAAAGAAAGAAAGAAAGAAAGAAAGAAAGAAAGGGATCAGGTCCTGCTTCAAAGTCACTTCAAGGCATTTAACATGTTACTATTTTTGGACTCTGATCAGTGAACTATATTGTATATAAAAAGAAGCTTATTGCCACATTACTTATACCCCCGAAGCAATAAAAACAATAAAGGAAATAACCCAAACATGTACCCAAAGCTTATTGGTGTGAATAAACTATGGTATACATATCCATACTATTTATCAATACTATGCACACTGTAAAACCATTTATAGTTGTGGTTACCAGGAGTTTATGATGCTAATATGTTCATGAGACTACATTTTTTAGAAAAAAGTAAGATGTAAAATTCTACTCATGCACAACGTATCAACTATGTAAACACGAATTATGCAAAAAGGAAAAAAAAAGATTGGAAAGAAATGCATCACTGTGTTAAGAGTAAATCTCTAGATTATTTCTTCACATCTTCCTTTGCAAACTTTGGCATTTCATTGTAGTGGAGAGCATGGAGTTGACTGAGTTCTGATACTCGGTGACTGGGGATGTTGGACAAGGAACTCACTTTCCTAACTCTGATTTTCTTCTTGTATAAAATACAGTGATAATGTCTCCAATGTAAGAAATGCCTTGAAGGTTAAAACAGAAAACGTATGTAACCTTTAACATGGTACATAATGTTATAGTGTATTGTGTCTTGATATTAAAAAACAAACAAACAAACAAACAAACAAACAAACAAAAAACAGTGGAATTGGTGGGAGCAAAAGCCCAGAAGACACAAAGAGAGATGGGCTTTCTGGACAAAGCCCCATCTGGTGCTGAATAGGGGGCTGGCAGTCGTGGACGGCCCCTATCTCTTTTCACAAACAAACAGAACAGTCCTGGAGGGAAACTCCCCACTGACCATCTGCGTTCACTCAACATCCACATTCATCCTTTCTACTTCACTAGTTTCCATTTTCAGCTTTTCCTTCTCTTTGATGTAGATAACAATCTGGCTGGAGCAGTCAAATGTTTCTAAGTGTGGGATTTCGACAACAGAAGTGAGGTCAGGGACACCTGGATGAAGGGGCCTCATTCTGCCCTATGCTAAGCAAACAGCTAAGCAGGACCCTGGCTGGGGAATTTACAATGAAGTAGGGGCTGTGTTCTGGCTTTACTCAAACCCATGTGCTCTCTCTGTCTCTCTTTCTCTCTCTCTCTGTCTCTCTCTGTCTCCATCTCTCTCTCTCTCTCTCTCTCTCTCTCTCTCTCTCACACACACACACACACACACACACACACACACACACACACACCATTGGAGTAGCAGGTTAAACATCACTCACTCAGAGATCTTTTCCTGGGCCCCAGATAATCGCAAGAATTCACATTACCCCTTACCATTCCCACAACACCATGCATTTCTGGAGAGCAAGATGTGTCTTATTTTACAATTACTACTATAATACCAGCCAAGACAAGGGTTCTATCTGACTTATTTGACATTGTGTCCCCAGCACAATGTCTGGCATGGTAGTTTGATACCCAACTGAATGAAAAAGTGAATATACCAGCATGCAAGCCCTAACTGAGTGTAAGAGGCCCCAGCTAGATACAGTTTTGAGAGTTACAGGTTGAAGGGCACTAACAAAGACAATGCCACTGGGTGGGACAAGATGGGCTAAGGGTTCCAATGCCCATGCACCACTTAGTCTTTCCATCTTGTAAAGAAGTGTGCCAACTCAGGGCCCTGACTTGTTATCATCTTGGGGTATAGGTATGTATGTATGTGTGCTGAGGGAGACCTTTGAGCTTACTACTAAGTATGATGGTGGTAGCTATTGTGATGCTATCAATGAAGCTATTCCCTCTTCCCCAGCACGTAATATGTGTTTCAGCTGTGCTTTGACCAATGCCTGGCATGCAGTATGTGCTCACTTATGTTTGTTGCCTCTTAAAATATCTGAGCATGCAAAGAAAACTTGGAAACTTCAAAACCGAGATTAATTTACTTCCTGCTTTTATGAGTTTGGCTGCTTCAGATACTTCATGTAAGTGGAATCATGCCAGGAGCTAGGGGGAGAAAGACGTAGTGAGTTGCTGTTCAAAGGGTATAAAGTTTCAGTCATGCAAGATGAAAAAAGTTCCAGAGATACTGCTGTACAAAATTGTGCTTGTAATTAATAGTACTGTACACATAAAATTTTGCTAAAGAGGGCAGATCTCATGTTGGTTTTTTACCACAATTAAAAAAAAAGCAACTAGGTTTTCTTTTTTTTAATTAAAAGAAAAGTCTTGTTTTGTGTGGACCTAGAGAGGTTTAGTGAAGGTACTGTCTATCTACATGGTCTGCATGGGGAAGACCAGATGGCTCCTTGGTGTGTTATGAGAATACCAGACAACCTTTCAGGTCTCCTGGGGGTTACCATCGTCTTTGACCATGGAGATTAGCTCCATTGCCCTCCAAGATTGGGTTGTCATTATGAAACCAATCAGCATCTCGGAATGTGATCTTGCAGGCTCCAGACACAGCTCTGGGCTCCAGCCACAGCTATGTGACATGAATTCCCATTTCTTTTCTTGCGCTTTTGGCTTTTCATTCTCCAGTTTCATGCTAGGAATTGGGATTTTTGTGGAGCTGACTCCCTGGCCCTTCAGAGACTCCTTAGCTTTGCAGTAATGCCTTGGGATTCTGTTGGCTGTGTTTGTAATCAGAGTTACACAATCAAGGAAAAAATTGAACAGAGCAACCGTTGCTTCATATGGAAGAGCAGGAAAGTTATTTGTTGTGCCCAAGAAATGACATTGAACCCTCCAAGAGGGCAGTGGCTTTTCTGCCACCACCTCTTTCTCTGCTGTGCCCCCTTTGGGTTTCCTGCAGAAGCAGCTGCGGTCATTTACAACTCCTCCCCAAAGTTCCGTGCCTAACTATGGGTGTCTATTCAGTTCAACAGGAGGTAACCTTGAAGACAGTGTTAATAATGGATTTGCACAATTTCACTTCTGACTTCTGAATGCATTTTGGCTGCATGACACCGTGGGAGAGGTGAGGTGTGGCAGTGGTCGGCAGCCCCTGAGCTCTCTCTCCCTGTCTTCATTTAAAGAGCACTAGCCTAGTTGCACAGGAGAATGTTAACACTTAGCGGTCTTGCACACACTGGTGGGAGAGATAGGATCACATAATAAGCAATAATGCCTGCGTCCCCCACTCTGAAACCCCCTCCTTTATTTCTCTTCCTAGCCCTTATCCTCTTAACACAACACACATCTTTCCTTGTTGCCTGTCCTCTGCCCCCTGTAAAATGTAAGGCAATACCTTCTCTCTATTGTGTCCTGCTGTATCCCCAGTGCCAGGAACAGTGCTTGGCATGTAACAGGTCCTCAGTAAATATTTACTGAATGAATGAACTGGCAGTGAAGTTTGACATTAAGTACACTACAGCGACAACTCTGTTGCTGCTAGCCGACAACTCTCTAGTCCCAACACCAGCCCCTCTCTTGGAGCCTCAGTTTCTACATCTATGTAAGGAGGGTTGTACTTAGCAGACTTCGCAGATAGCTGGAGAAGTTTCAAAAGGAGGATGCAGGTGACAGTGCTTATTAAACTGTGATATTCCTCTGACATGTGTTAAGCATGATTTGTTTGGCTTGATTTTCATGTTTTGATTGCACCTTGGTCTTTTGCTGTAAGTTACTTACAATCCTTTTGAAAGCAGATAGAATAAAAATGATATGGGCAGAAAAAGAAAGTGAATGAAGGTATTCCACAAACAAGCATGGAGTATGAACAGGAAATTTACAAAACAAAAAGAAACTGTGCAAGTGGTAAGAATATGTAAGAACAATGAGAATTAGCCCACTGATAAGATATATTAGTGGAAGAACCAAATTAGTAACGTTCTACGGACATGTGCATGTGCGCACGCACACACACACACACACACACACACACACACACCCAGGATAGGCAAGGGTCCCATGAGATGCTACTCATATGTTTCTGATAGAAATTTAAATTTTTGCAAAAAATAATTTAACATTAAGTATCAAGAGCCTTGAAATATCCATACTTTTTGATTGACTAATCTGTTTGGAATTTATCCAAAGAATGAATTGCAGGAAGTCACATGCACAAGACTGTTCAACACGGTGTTGCTGATAGTAAAGAATTGTTGGTAATAATCTAAATCCTTGACAACAGGGAAAAATGTTTCAATAAAGAATAATACATCTAAATTAATCAATTAAAGATATTATGCTCTAAGAATGGTTAATGTCAGAGGAAAATGCTCTCAGTATAATGTCAACTGGAAAAAGAAGAAATAAACCATATATATATGACATCCCAAGTTTGCAAATAAAATCATATCTATATATAATAACAATATCAAAAATATAAAAACATAGAAGTAAAATTGTCAGTACCCCATCACATGATAAATATTGTAAATGTCTTATATATGTATACATAGTATATATGTAATTCATTTTTCTGTTAATGCGTTTATGACTTCTTCATGTTGTTCCTGGTAATAATGTATTACTTTTCAAGTAGGAAATGATTGCTATTTTTTCAAAGGTAAAGTTCAATTTAAACTCTGATTTCCAATTTTCATATTGTATGCCGGTAAACACATATACCAGTTGTATTATTATTAAGCCTCAGAAGCTAATTATGGGATTTACTGTCAATGAATAAAATAGTTCTCAACTGGAGAAAGACCTGAAATAGGCCAGTGAGGCCCCAGTTATCCCAAGGATTCAGGCCAGCTCTGCAGATCCTGCTTTTCACACTCACCTGCAGCCCTGAAGCTGTCTTTCCCCATTTCCTGATAGTGCTGTGTGGCTCTGCCTTTCCCCACCTAGGTCTGTCTCTCTTGGGCTTTTGCTTGCTTCCCCCTACCTCTTCCTTATAAAAGGCAAGTCCTCCCTCTCCCTACTTCAGAAAGCAAATGCATAATCAGGATCAATTTAGAGCTGAAATCACAGACCCCATTTGTGCCCTTTTGTCTGTGTCTGTGTCCTTCCTGTAGAACTGAGACCTCCCTTAGGGTGCCTTCCCCTTTTATGCACCTCAGGCATCCAGGCAGAGCCCTGGCCACCATCTGGGCTTTCTAAGGACATGTCCTAGGTAATTCAGTGTCTCAGCATTCCAGGGACGCACATGTGGATTCTGGAATTGTTTTTCCTGTACCAAAATGAGAATTTTGGAAAGGCTCAAAGGTCACACGGACTAATGCCTAGTATGTTGAGATTATACTCCAGATATCTATGCAAGGGTGTTCCACATCTGTGAAGATGGGAAGCAAAGAAGTAAGAATAACAATGGATTCATGAGAGAGATGAGATTGTGCATTCCCTTGCCATTTTTCAGAATTCTATTTGAAGTTGCTTTTATGTGGCTTACACAATAAAATTCTTTTATTAAAAAAGTAATTCTAAATAAGGAGATGGATGCAGAGAGATTTAGCAGTTTCCCCAAAAGCACACAGGAGGTAAGAGACAGAGCTAGGATTCAAACGAAGGCCCAAGTCCACTGTGCTTTCTAATCTCTACCTCATGGCATTTCTATGAAATGAGATCAACCATCAACAATGTTTGGCACAAATGGTAAAAACAAGCAAACAAACCAAAAACAAACAAACAAACAAACAAAAAAATTACTCAGAACCAGAAGACCAGATCAGGTGAATGGGGATACAATGATATAAAGGGGAAAATATAAAGAAAATGGAGACCATGCAGTGGACTATCAATTTTGCCAAACGATGCCCTAGAAATAGTTCAAACTTTGGGGTCAGAAAATTTATCTCCTTCCACTGCTGTCTCCTCTGGCTAATTTAGAGCCACTCATCCTCTTAATAGTTTAAAAATTAATTTTAGGGCATTTGTCTTAGTTGGAATTTTACATTTAGTTCATTTAGTGCCTGTTTCCTCCACTAGATCAAAAATTGCTAATTGCAAGGGCTATGTCTGCCTTTCTTCACTCTGTACCCCTAGAATCTGGAACCAAGTTTGGCATATAGTAGATGTTCAACTAATGTTTATTGGATGAATGGATGGTTGATGAATTTTCATCTGTCTTGGTGTTTGAAGCGCCTGTTCCATTGTCCATATTTCTCCTTCTCCCATAAGCTGCCAGATGGAGAGAACGCCACTCCTCTCCCATCATCCCTTCAACATCCCCGGAGGAGACCTTACAGGAATGATTCAGTCCCTCATCAGCCAAGTGCAGGAATCATCGTCAGGGCTCCCTCTGTACCAAAGCCCTAGATTGAGAGCCAGGATTGAACCCTGAGAACCAACGCAAGGAGAAATGAGAAGGCTTCACAAACCTGCAAGCTCTTTCCAGGGAGGCCTCACCTTTGCCTACCTTGTCTTTGCCTCATTTTTAAAAGCTGCCTTCTCTTTTCCTTTAGACCCAAGGTTCTTCAATTCATGGTCTTTTTGTATACATCACTCCATGCCCAGCATAGACAGAGATCCAGTCACCCATCCATTCTTTAATTTATCCATTTCTTTGACAACTTTTTATCAAAGTTTTCCTGGCACTGCGAAACACAGATAACAGTGCCCAGTTTAGTCAGAAAGACAGAGAACACTAAAATTATGTTCCCAAGAACGAATGCCATGTCCTTGAAACCCTCCATGATTCATGCTTGAGGAATATACCAATAGATTAATTTATAGTGTTTTGTTGTGTAAAATCTCATACTTAAGGCAGAAAAGTAAATATAGGTGGCATTAATGATATTTTCCCATTCTGGGTATTTAATTGACATTTATTCTCCATTTATAATCCCTTCCATACGATGTTACTGAGATGCTTTTAAATTTATGTTGCTTTGTTGATAATGGCATGCTTGTTAAAAGGATTAAAGAGTGTGTCTGGTCCATCAGGCAAATATCTATTTCCCTTTGATTGGATGGAACATGCTTGACTACCATAGCCTCGACCAATTACAGAATAATTAGAATACTTTGTAATGTATATTTAACAAATTTCTAGAAGTATTTCTCAAACCTCTTTGCAGAGTTTTATTCATTTAGAACCCCACTCTCCTGATTTCTTTTTCTTTCAGTATGATTACCAGTGAAGGGAATTAAGTCTTGTATTCTCCAGTTTGAGAAATAAGAGAGCGGTGTACGAAGTGCAAGTCCATATGCAGCAGTCCCTTAAAATAGTCCCCATTGGCACGGAGCTATTCCGAATAATCGATGATTATGGTAACATGGAATGTCAAAATAGGAACTTCAGCTGAAATCTCAAGACAAGAGACCTCTTAGAATTGGCAAATTGGGATGATAGTTTTTAAATGGTTCAATTACAGTGAAAGTGATGAGAAATGAAAGGAGGCAGCTCTTGCAGAGAGCTGTTGGTTTACTTTGAGTCTCCCTGGCTTTCCTCAATGAAAAGGGGAGAAGGGTATTTCCTTCCTTCACATCTCCACACTAGGGGGATTTGACAGTGGTAGGCCTCGGCAGGACCACCCTGACATTTTAATATACTGTCTCTTGATTTTTTTTTTTTTTTTTTTTTTTTTGAGAGAGAGCACGAGCTAGGGAAAGGGGCAGTGAGGGAAAGAGAGAATTTTAAGCAGGGCCACACCCAGCTCAGAGCCCATCTCAGGGCTTAATCCCAAGGCCCTAGGATCACGACTTGAGCCAATATCAAGAGCCAGGTGCTCAACCGACTGAGCCAACCAGGCACCCCTGTCTCTTGAAATTCTGATGGCATGGCAGCCTGGTGTTTGACACCTGACTTGAAAACAACAGCAACAACAGTAATAATAAAGAAGTGCTCACTATGGAACGAAGATGTGTTGAGGTGTATCGAACCATGTGTTGAGTGGCCTGCACTCTTGAAGCTGACCTCACAAATGCTGTATGAGCATTTACATGATCTACAAAAGTTGTCCTATGTCCCCCTCATGTGAACACACAAAGGGAGAGAGATCTGGCCTGGGATCTTCTTAGGTTGCTTGCAAACGGGATTGCCCGTAGGGTTGAACAGATCCCAGCAGAGAACCTGGGTACCTAGGGACTGAAAATGAGTCTGAGACCATCCAAAACAGAGATGGATTAGCCATGGCAAGGGAAGGTGGGTGAGAGAAGACCACTAATGGAGGCTGTGGGTCTTTCAAGAATCCAAAAAATGCTTCTGGAGAGTCTGTTTTAAATAGGATAATCACAGGGGCACCTGGGTGGTTCTGTCAGGCGTCCAACTTCTGCTCAGGTCACGATCTCACAGTTAGTGAGTTCACGCCCTACATCAGGCTCTGTGCTGTCAGCACAGAGCCTGCTTTTGATCCTCTGTCTTCCTCTATCTCTGCCCCTCCCCCACTCGCACTCTCCCTTTCTCTGTCAAAAATAAGTAAACATTAATAAAATGTAAATAGGACATCTCAGGCATGCCACACAAGTACAAGACCACCAACCAGATAACAACTATGCTATGCCCCTTTCCCTTACTACGGTTCCTTCCACCGTAGTAAGGCTCAGGAACTTCGATGGATAATTAAGAGTCCAATCCCTGGGTAAGAAGAGAAAGAAGAAACTGGGCACCTGTGCTCCTTCTGAAAGTGCAGTTCTTATGTCTGCACTAGGGCCTGGCTGGGGAGGGAGGAGAAATCCCAACTTTAAAACACAGTTGACATTTGATTATTCCATGGTGCTGGATATTATAATTGCATTGCTGGAGAATGCTTTTTGGGGAATCCAATTGACCTGAGAACTGTTTGCATGACCTAAGACTGACAAAAAAGGTTTGGGTGCTCCTGCTGTATTTATCCAGTGGCAGAGAAAGAGATTGCACTTGGCGGGCAGATTTGGAGAGGGCATGAGAGACAAAGACGGAGGTCCTCTCTAAATTCATCTCATTCAATGTGATGGCTGCAAAGGACACAGAATCAGTACTGGGTCAGCAGGGGTAGGGAAAGAGCTGACCTAAGGGATCAGAGAAAGCATTCTAGAAGGGGAGATGTCTGGGATGATGAGTGAAAATTGATAGATTGTTGAGGCCTGATTGTTCTCAATATAGAAGCATCTAGAGCCCAAGTGTCCCTCTTTCAGGTTACTCAGAAATCTGAACCTAGAAATTTACAAATTTACTTGGACCCCTGATAGTTACACTCTTGTCATCTCTGCTGGATTCTCTCTCTTTCTGCGTGAAAACACTTCATGTTCTCCATGCCATTCAGCCCTTCTCCATTTTCCCCAAAGGGTCAAGGTGGTCCATTCAAGCTATTAGAGGTAATAAACAAGGCCTGCCACACTGCCTCTGCTAGGCCCCGGTGTGAGACCTAGCAGGAATCTGCATGCATCTAATCTCTCCCAGGTTCACTATTGCTGTTTTCCCCTGCAAACCCCCCATGGCATTCTGTAATTTCCTGATATTACAAGGAAACTGATATTGCGGGAGCCTGTGAGGATTGCCTTGGGACAAACACATCAAAGAGACAACACTCAGCTGTCTTACCTTGCCCCTTAGTGTAGTTATGCAAACCATTCCCCTCAGAAATATGAATCCGTTAAAAGCATGCTCTCTGACCTGCCAGTCACTGAAATGGAGCATAGGAAGAATGGTTACATCCAGATACAATTTATTGAGCACCTGTGAGTCAGATCTTTTGACAAGAAGTACTTTGTGTGTAGTATTTATTTGCCAATCCCACCCTAACATGGCAAAGGAGGGGCTATTAAGTTCCATTTTATGGATGAGGAAGGTGATCCTAGAGAGTTAAGTGGAAATCTGCTGTCAGTGAATGAGAAGTGGAGTATGATTTCCACTAAGTGTTTTCTGGCCCCAGAGCTGGTGTCTGCTGTTCTGTCTATGGTAGGTGAGTTCATCCTTTAACTCAGTTCTCAAAGCATCCCTGTCAGTAGAGCTATCTTTGACTCCTCCAAACAGTACCCTGAAGTTGCTTCCTTCGGTTGTTCCCCAAATCCTTTATCCAAACCTTGAAAATGGCACTTACCTTATTACTGTGAAGATTTATTCATATGCCTATTTCCTGTTAAACTGGAAGGTTCCCAAGTGCTGAGTTGGAGCCTTATATTTTCACTAGATATCTACCTTAGCGTTGCACACAATAGGACTTATTCAAGTCATTGAGAGAGGAATGTGTCATCATTTATAAATGAGAATTAGCAACTCAGAGCAATAATGTAATAAACAGAGGTCATACAACTAGTCAATTTGGAGCCAGAATTTAAAATCCCTATCTCCTGATAGGGCTTTTTTCCTGTGTATTCAAGTCAGAATTAAAAACATGTTTGTGGTGCCTCTGGATATATTATACTAAGCTACCAAGGCAGAATTAGGAAGGTGTATGCACACATACACATCAATTTATTTGACTCTCAGAAATATAGATCAATTTATTTGACTCTTAGTTGAGATATTGGGACCATTAACATGGCAGTTCTCCAACTAGCCTCACTGGTATCCCTGATTCTATTTTCTTTCTCTTTTCTTTTTCTTTTTCTTTTTTTTGAGATAACATTCCATTTCACAACTTTTATTGAACAAATAGTTATTGAATACTTACCATGTTGCAAGCAATGTGACTGAGGTAGAGGTTGCAAAAGCATGTATAGACTTACAACTTACTCATCTGAGTTTCAGTGATATGAAAGAAAAGCTCAGGGAGCTTTGAGGGTGTATAATAGAGAGACAGCCTTGACTGGGACTGATTCTTCAGAGCAAATGTCCCTGGAGGAGTGAAGACAGATTTGAGTCTAAAGGACAGATGATATTTGTGTCAAAAGTAAGTAGATGAAAAGATAGGGTTCCATGAAGTGCTTGAGAAAGTAAAGAGAAGCTGATGTAACTGGAACCCAGAGATCAAAAGGAAGAGTTGTGTGGGCACTCTGGAGACATGGACAGTGGCCAGGTCATGCAGGACCCTGCTACAATTGTTGATATTCTGTTATTTACTCTAAAAAACTATAGGGGTGCCTGAGTGGCTCAGCTGGTTAAGGGTCCCACTCTTGGTTTCAGCTTAGATCATGATCCCAGGGTTTGTGAGTTCAAGCTCTGTGCTTGGCTCTGTACTGACAGTGCACGGAGCCTGCTTGGGATTCTCTCTCTCCCCCCGCAATCCCCCCCCTCAATAAATAAATGTTTAAAATAAATTAAAACACTATAAAGGCAAACACTATAAAGGCACTGAAGTGTTTCAGCTTGAGAATAATATAGTCAGTCTTGAATTTCTCTACTTGGTGTGAGGGGAATGAGTTGGAAGGAGATAAGAATGAATGTTGGGAGACCCATTATGAAGCACCGCGGTGGTCAGGGAAAAAGTGACCATGGTATGTCTCCAGAGTCTGTAAATCTCCAGAGCTAGCTCTTTTGGACTCTCTTTGTAGACAAGGGAAAGTTCAGTCCTCTGGTTTTTGCCATAAACCGTTAAAAAATTTCTCCCCAAGAATGCAGCCCTAATGATACCATACCATCCTCCCTCATGTCCTTTCAAGGTACGGAGTGTGGAGAAAATGTGTGCTGGATTTTTTGGGTCTGTGTTTGTCGAAGGCGTTTGAGATGCTGCAAATTTCCCTTGTCTACTGATCTTATATTCTGTGTGTGGCTGAGCCTTTCCTCCCTAAAGCTGGTGAAAATCTGATTTGAGAGGCCCACATCTGGGTATAGCCTGAGTGGCCAGTTGAATTAGCTGACCTGATGGAACCTGTCTGGGACCTGATGGAAACTGGCTCTCCACCTTGTTTGTACCTCAGGTGGAGGGCAAGGGTGTCTTCAATTGCAATCTTTCCCTGCTTTGTGTTGCCAGCACTCACACTCATACCTGTAGAGGCTCATCATCATCATTTTTCCCCCTCCTCCTCCCCCCTCCAGTCTCCACTACTTCTCCTTCTTCAAAATGCTATGGGGGTGGAAGGGTGGGGATTGAAGTTGTGATTAGTGTAGTTGACCTTGCTCTGTAATATTCGAATTGAAGAAAAGGGAAAAAGAAACTAGAGCATCCTCTGGGTTCTTTCCTAAGCAGTAGTTGTGCCTCTCATTTGAAAAGATGAAGATAATGCCAAATTAATGGCTCAGCCAGCCGATTAAGCTTTTTTTTTTTTTTAATCTTCTCCAAAACTTCATAGGAGCAAAAATCACCTCAGCCATCACTGCTCTGAATCAGACCTAATAACAACGGATTCTCATACCCTTTTATCATGTGAGATCTGGAGCTGTTCCCTGGGGCTCACCTAACATACTTCCTTGCATTTCACAGTTGAGAAAATTAATAAATAAAGAACAAATTTTTAAAAAAGAACAAATTCATTCATTCCTCCAAAAATTCATCCAACATCCATTGTGTGGTAGGCTTTGTGCTAAAATAGGGAATAAGAAAAAAGTGAGTAAATGTCTTTGCTGTTCAGGAGCTCACTGCCTGGTAAACAAGTGAGTTAACCATGACCTGGTGAGGGCTCTAACCTTGCAAGGGACTGATAGTTCATAGTGAGGTAGAACAGAGTGGCGTGGCCCTGAGCCCAAGGCTCCTACAGAGTCTAAATCAAGAGTTCTATCCCTAGTGGAAAGGATTTTTTGTCTGTTTTTTGTTTTTTAACACAAAACATCTAACTTGGTCAGTCTTGGAGTAAAACACATGTTTTTCACCGTATCTTGTGTTTTTCAAGCTGGGAGTGTTTCAGCTACTATCTTACCAGACAGATAAATGTATATCTTTGATTTGGGTCCAGGAAAAGATTCAGAATCTTGTAAAATTTATCCAAAGGCCACCAGTATTGCAACCATTTAAGTATTGCAATGTATTAGTGCTGACTATGTGTTGGGAAATAATAGACTCTACCCTCTCATTTCTTAGCTAGTTGGGATGTCTTATTAGCTGTATACTAATAAGCATAATGAAACTCAGAATATGCTGTCATAAAAGATACACCAATAATGAGGATTTGGGGTAGTTTAAATGAAGGACAGAACCTTTGCATCAGTCCCACAAGAAGGGGCACAATGTTAACAAGCAGCTGTGTACTGGGGATTGTCCTGCCATGTATGATCCCTGATAAACTATTTCACCCATTTGAGTCTGAATTGCCACAACTATAAAGAAAGGAATGTTAATGACTAAGACCACCTACCTCATGCTGTGAGTGCTGAATGAAATATTTAATGAAAACCCAGTTCCTGATGCATAGCAATAATGATGGCAGTGGTGGTGGTCGTGATCATGATCATGATGGTGGCGATGAAGATGATGGGTGGTGATGGGTTATGATGATGGTGATAATGTTGATGGTGGTGGTGGTGGCCGTGGTGTTGGTGATGAAGACAAGGATAATGATTTGGGGTGATGGCAGTGGTGGTAGTGGCAATGGTGGTGGTGATGGTGATGGTAAACTGCACCATTTCCATAAATGTCACTGACAAACTTCAAATATGTTTCTGAGTTCTATAATAACTCTTCGTTTTGGGGACTGATGCACACTAGTTAGAATGGCAGTTTGCCCACGGAATTTTCCAGTCATTTATGAGGCCCCAAATGATGGAATGGCATCTCCCAAATGGCAAACGAAGCTACAAGCCACGTCTACCCAGTGGTATTGCTGCCCAATCACCCGCAGGCAGAAAACAACTAACAGAAGGATTTGACATCTAACACAGGAGTTTCCTCTTATCTTTCAACAGAAAGTTTATTTTCTATGTGGGAGAGTTTGATGGATATTTCTTATTTCTCTGTTTTCTGTACTAGGCAGTAAACAACACATTCCATTTCATTCTTTACAATGTTTTATCAATAACAAGATTGCCTCTATCTGCCTTTCTTGTAAGTACCTGGATTCAGGATCCTGTTGATAGCTTCTCTAATCAGGGAACTCCTTTTAGTCAGAGGAAAATAGCAGAAGGCTTGAGAGGAAGGATTTCTGGGCTTTTAATTTTGGTTTCTCCATATATTTGCAGTGTGGCCCTGAGCAAATTCCTTGAACCCTGAGTTCTTCAATACCTAGTTCATGCTTTCTGTCTCCCTTTTTCAACCCTCACCCATTTCCTCCCACTAGCCCAGTCTTCCTCATGCTTGATGACAGTGATTTTAAGTCACCCAAGAGGTTTGCAGTGAGCTCCCTCAGACTGCCTGATTCTCTCCTTAGCTGGGTAATGACGGCTGTGGGAAGAAGGCAAAGCCCCAATCCTACATGCTAGATGCATCCTAGCTGTAGAGATGCTGCTCTACTATGTAGAGAGGACCAGGACTCTCCAGGAGCTTTGGGTTCTCTCAGGAAGATACTGAAGATACCATATTGAAAGGGTTTGTGGAGTTGTGCATAGAAGAGCATTTCTTCCAAAAATAGCCCACAGCTTCCTCCTGCAGCTTGGCCCTCTCCTTATTCTGATTCTGCTGCAGTCTGCAATCAAACGTGAGTGAAAGCAGGTCTACCTAACCTTGAGATAAAAGCTTTCTTAAAAAAATGAAGGTAGTATTAAAAACTGAGTGCTTTCCAGAAAATGGAAATAAGTCATGAAGTAATAATAACAGTAGTGAAAATAAGAATAACAGCGAAGTGGTTGAACATTTACCCTTCACTAAACTGTCTCACTAAACTCTTCATGCACATTCTCTCACTTAATCCTTTGAAGAACCCCATGCATGAGGTTTGTGCTAGTATTTCCCTAATTCGCGGATGAGGAAACTCGGTCATCAAGAGGGTAAGTCATTCCCCCATGAGGTACAAGCTGTAGGTAGCAGAGTCAGGGTTTGCATTTGGTCCCCCTACCCTATGCTTCTTTCCAATGCACATGCTAACATTACATTTGTCTCCCAGATCGTGGTTAGAATGCTGATCTATATAAAATGACAGGAGTGATAAAATACAGAGGAACATCGGGGTCTTAGATGGAGGAGGGCTTTCTCAGCCTCAGCACTGTTGACAAAAAAGCCAGATGCTTTTTTGTTGGGGAGGGCTCGCTTATAGCATCCCTGGCCTCTACCTGCTATATGCCAGTAGCACCCCACCTCCAGTGTGACAACCAGAAATGTCTCTAGACATGGCCGAGTGTCCCCTGGGAGGGCAAAATGCTCCAGCTGACAACCACTGTTCTAATATAGTTTGTTACTCCAGGCCTTGATTCCAGGGCAAGACTGAACTTAGCATTTTTTTAAAACAATTTTTTAATGCTTATTTATTTTTGAGAAAGAGAGAGACACAGTGTGAGCGGGGGAGGAGCAGAGAGACGGAGACACAGAATCTGAAGCAGACTCCAGGCTCCAAGCTGTCAGCATAGAGCCTGACCTGGGGCTCAGACTCACAAACCATGAGATCATGACCTGAGCCGAAGTCAGACGCCCAACTGACTGAGCCACCTGGGTGCCCCTGAGCTTAGCTTTCATAATCTACCAGACAATTGGGCCTTCTTTCATGTTTGGGGCCTTGTCTATCTGAGCTTTGCTAGTTGGCAACAGTCACATTTGATTCTCAGCTCCACCAACACATAAAGTGAAAATACTACTTCATAGAAGTGATGTATATTTTAAAGAATGACCTTCTTCATAGAGGACAATGTCAAATAATATTTATAAAAGACCTAGGACATGTAATATCCAATGAATGCTAGTTAACTTCATTTTACCCATCTCACCTAAAATGCTATCGAAAACAAAAGTGAATGTCTTCTTCTGACCCTCCCATAAAATAATCTAAACAAATGCCACTTTCAAGAATCGATGAAATCTTTTGAAACATAAGTTCCCAAATTTGACTGTTTTGTGTTTTTACATTAAGTAGACATTTGGAAACATCTGAATAAAGAATGACTTTCCTTAGTTTTTATCCATATGATTGTGCCTCTCAGATACAACACATACAACAATGATTTTAGTTAACCGTGAAAGCTTAAATGGGCTACCTATGGGAGAGACTCAGTCCATCATGCCTTTTATTTAAAACAAGACCGTGGTGTCATAGATTTACATAACAATGCTTCAGATTTTGATGTGGTGTAGAATGCATTTCACATCCCTGGCACAGACTTTTCATTTTGATTGAAAAAGCAGATTTTCTCCTGAAACGAATACTACACTATATCTTAACTAAGTTGAATTTAAATTAAAAAAAAAGACAAAGCAGATTTTCTGTGTGTATGTATGAATGTTTGTGTATATACACATGTGTGTGAGTGTTTATGTGTGTATGTGAATATGTGCGTGTGCATCTACATACACATATATGTACACACGTACATATGTGTATAATTATATACATAAGTATATATGTATATAATTCCATGCATAAGTGAGAAAAATCATGTGGCTGACATTAAGCCATCTGTATCGGAGAAAGAAGTAAAAAAGAAAGTTTAACATATTGGCCAATCTGCATAGAACACACATACACAAATGCAACCCATCTTGGAAGGCAAAAACGGTACTTTTCTGCCTCTAATGGCTTGATAATAGCCATTATCAGCAACAATGCAAATGAAAAGAAAATAAAAAGAGGCATTTTTATGCACTGCCCATTAAGAGCAGCATACATATAAACTCATGAACTTGGAAAATAAATAAACAGACTGGTTGCTAAACAAAAGCTTGATTTCATTTCCAGTCCTGTCGATGGATAGTTTGTCATTAAAAAGATAGAGCTGTTTAAGCGGTCCCAAGGGAAACACTTAAAGTGGGATAAAAAGGAATCCAGTGGAGTATGCAGACCTGAGCCAATTTTAAATAATTGCCATTCCATCGTGAATCTAAAGAGATTGTGTTGAGACATGGCCTGTCAGCCACAAGGAGCAGGGCCTTCCTTTGGAAGAGGGCCATATGCCCGAGTTGCCACATTGTGGAGCCCCACGGAGACAACCCTTAGGCAAAGATGGAGGAGTCCCTGCCTTCATTATGTAATAAAATTGTGCTTAAAGACTTGTAAGTTTTCCTTGATATTTTGCTCATAAATCTTCAGAATACTGTCTGTTACTCAAGAGGTCGTTAGGTATAGCTGCTTGCCTTAACCTCTCCAAATCATCTTAGCTCCGTAAGTTTCTCGTATATCAATCCATAAAGAGGTACTAACTTTATTTCTGGGTGCATTAACTCATTACATGACTTATATACATGAAGTATAAAGCACACAGGAGATGCTCAGTGTATGACCATTGCAGTTATTCATATTAGAAAGGCAGCTGATGCAAGAGAAACCTTATTGACTTCCGAATTAGATAGAAGTACTTAGAAATTATTGTCGTGTGTTCTTGGTTAAGGATTTAGCATCTATGAGCCTCGCTTATGAAAGCGGATGATGATACTTCGTAGGGTTTCATGACCATTGGAAGAATTAAATGAGGAAGTACTTGCAAAAGGAAAGGGGCAGGCTAAATACTCAGGGAAAATCAGCTGTTATGGTCAACCCTGCTGTTATCATTTGCATCTCAATAAACGACAGTTATTTCTGTTACTCAAAGGCAGACATCACTGGGATGGAAAATGAATGGCCCTCTCTTCTATTATTTTTGCCTTGTAGCGAAGTCATGTACTGAGTAATTTTCTTGACTTGCAGCTGACAGGGTTTTATGGGGTAATAGAGAGGAAGGAGGATGAAGAGGAAGAGGATAGACATAAAAACCCAGAGGGTGGACCTTGGGTAAGAAGGAGAGTAAGAGAGATCCAAGATGGTTCATTCAAAACCTCACTTTCATACTGCACATGGACTGTGCTGGGGGCTAGGGGTGACACAGTAAATAAACCTGGCAGCTGGCTAGTTTAGGGAGCCTAAGGTCTAGTGGAGGAGACAGAGATCTCAAGACCCTTAGAATACAAATGGCAGGTACTGGGATAGAGTAGAAACGCAGCCATGGTGGCACTTAACCCACACCTGAAGCAATAAGGAGGACTTCCTGGAGAAAAATGCATCTTGGCGGCTCCTAAATGGTTCAAAAGACTAAGGAAAAGATGGCAATTGGTCTGCCATTTATGAATTACTTTGTTTAAACTTTCTGAACTTTAGTCTGTTTTCTATAAAATATGGATACAAGAATAGAAACAGTGATGATCCTATGCATTATATATTATACATATAAAATGTGCGTTAAAATTATGTGGACATGTTTCACCGATATTTCTTGCTTATTCATTTTTTTCGGCCAATGCCAGTCTTTATTGCCAAGGAACGAGGAGCTCGGACCAGTTCCTCGCTCACTGTGGTCCTCCCTTTGTAAGCAGCATCTGTAAAATCCCATTCGTTTGCTGTACCATTTGATGACCAGAGCAAGACTTCTCCTTGGCAGATGTTTCAGAACCCCTCCCACCTCTGCTCTCTCTCACTCTCACTCTTTTCCACCCCTCCCTCTCCTACTATCCAGTCCCTCCTTAAAAGAGCTCAAGCCCTGCTGAGTGCAAGAACACATATTTAATGCTGGGTGCACACCCATTGGGGACCACTTCCCAGACCTCCGCGGCTCCCTCCATAAATGAAGTGAAGGCTTTGAAATGTTCAGTGCACTTTTCTCTGAAGTTGTAGCTGACCAGTTTCTCCTGCTGCTTCCCAAACCTTTAATTTGTCAGTAAAATTGTTCAGTTTTCTTATGACCACGCGGGGTTTTACATCCTTCTGGGGCTGCAGAAATGGAGCCCAGTGAGCGGTGCCTATTTTTACGAGAACTCCCTTGCACAACACTCTGGCTATCTCTGGAAGCTGCTTCAAAGGGAAATGGATGAGTGCTTTCCTTCAAGGGCATGTAGATACCCAGGGAATTTGAGTTTGGCTTTTTAATTCCTTGAGGACTAAGCATATATGCTGCATTTTCCTAAACAGCTGCAGCTGAGGCACAGATACCAAGAAATGCATTTTTTTTTCTCTAAATCATGGTGAAATCCCGACTTTGCCTTTTATCAGCTATATACATTGAGCAAGCTACCTGACTTCTTTCCAAGCCTCATTTTTTGCATCTATACAAATGTGACCTAAAAGGGCAGATTTGAACATGAAAATTGCCAGCACACTCCATTGGAATCACTAACATAGCTGTGGTACAATTGTCAGCACTTGCCCTTCCTTCAAGGGGAATGTAATCTAGTGAGAGTAGCTGGAAATTTGGATGGGGTTTCAGTGCCCATGTTCCCTCTTCCATTCTGGGTTCGTGGACCTAGGAGAGTATATACACAATAGCAATGATTATGGAGAAATATAGCATCAATTATATTCTTAGCTCAGATATCATTACTCTGTGGTTCCCAGTTTAGAACCTCTTAGGAAATCGTATTGGAGTGAGGGCTGCCTTTCTTTTTCCTCTTTGAATCTATAACAGTTGGGCTCCTGGAGTGGGTGTTGTATCCTCTTCCCAGATCAACTGCATGGTTGAGGTGGGCTGGTCTCGTGCCTCATTCTGGACAGTGCGCTAATAGATGCTCATTACTTTTCAGAACAGTGTGACCCCGTCCAGCAGTGAATCACGGCCACCTGAATGTCAAACAACTCCATCCTGTCTCTTGAAAAGGAGCTAAGCATGCGGTGGGTGGAGAGGGCAAGGGCATAGAGGGTAAGAGCGTTGGTCTGTCTGTTTCTCCCATCACTTGTGTGAAATGCTAAAATATGAGGTGAAGGGCACATGTGTAACACCCCCTCCTCAACCAAGCAGGGAAGACTGAAATGGATAAGCATAAGTGCAACTTGAAATGTTCCGTAGTGAAGGGATAGAAAAGGGCTGCGTTTCTATCAGCTCAATCGCAGACACTGTAAACAACATCAAGAATGAGGCAAAGAAATAGGAAACCTCAGGAATCAACCACCTCTTTGGGAGATGGCTTCGTGCGCTGCAGTTTCACATCCCTGCTCATGTGTAGGAATCCCTTTTCAGACAGCAGTCCTCAAAGACATATTCCATGTTCACTTCTCAAAAATTAAAATTTGGTCAGGCTTGCCTGAGCACCTATTATATACAGAACTATGGAAGTAGAGTGGGAAGGGTAAAACTGCCGCTGATGTAATCCTGAGCTACAGAGGACAGAGAAAGAGTTTTGTAGCCAGACGCCTGGGAGATGGTTTTTCTCCTCTCTGGTACTTGCAAGCTGAGTGTTCCTAGACAAGTTACTTCCCCTCTCTGAGCATCAGTTTCTTCACCTGCAAATTGGGGTTGTTAAAACCTACTTCTCAGGGCCAATGATATAATTTCATATAATCATCTGGCACACAGAAGTTACTAAGCAAATGTTAGTTTACTCTTCCTACTCTACCCACAGGATAAGCCTGATACTGGACACCATCCTTAGAGAAATATGAAATAGGAAATGTGAGGATAATAAATCCCAACATCTGCCTGCTGGACCTTTTATCTGTACTTGGAGACAGGGTGTTTATTGAGACAAGGTAGATTTGCAATGATACATTATTAATAGCTTGTGATACGTTCTGGGTGATGGATATCTTCCCCCCAGACATACAGCAACAGCTGCATTCTCTCTTGGGAAAAACAATAGCATCAAGCCGGAGCAGATAGCTCCCGGGGAGAAAAAGAACAAAAAACCTCCAGACTCAAATTATAGTACTTCTTGTTTTACTTCGGATTAGTAGAAGGGTTTTCCTCACCTCCCACCTCCCCAATATCATGAATCTTTTGCTTGGAATTCACAACACTTCTGTTTAGAAGTTCTTCTTGGTATAGACACGACGTTGACAGGATTTACAAAAGATCTCCCTCTTTTTGGTTGTTCTATGATAAAGCTTAAAGACCCACAGTACATCACTCTACTGTCTTCTCTGTTCTCTGTGTAATGTGGTAAGATATTTGTCCTGAGTAGAGAATGACTATCTCTGCAGCCTTTCAGGTAGAAGTGATGCCGGAAGATAAAGATGTGGAGGTATGCTGTAGAATCAGAACATTTTAAAGTTGGCTAAGAGATTGCAGAGATCCTTGATTCCCCCAGCCCCTATTTTATAGATGGGACAAAGATCAGGTGTCATGGTCAAAGTCACACAGAAAATCAGTCGAAGAAGGGAGAAGAGCATTTCTGACATCACGCAGTCATATTTATTTGGGCATGACTATCAATTAATCTTTTTTATGAATATGCAAATTTTGTATGATCTTGAGGGTGTAAGCAAGGACACATTGCTTTTCCACTCAATTGCTCTCTGATCTGTGCAGCAACCAGGGCAGACAGGATGCCTTTCACTTGTTCACGTTGGGACAGACTAATGTGACACTATACTTGGAGCCCTGCTGGCTGTGCTCTTGCCGACATCTTGGGGAATATACTTAACCTCTTTAAGCTTTGGTTTCTTCACAGGTAAAGCACTTAATCATAATAGTTTTCCCCAACCTAAGAGTTAATTTCACTTCTGAGACTCATTCAACCACTATTTATAGAGCACCTACTAAATGTCTGATAATATCAATGTGCTGTCACATATATAAAGTGGGATAAAACATTGTCCTGCAGCTTTAGGGCTTTGAGTTCTAATGCTGGCTCTGCTCTGAGCAGATTGCAGGATCCTGGTTATGTGTTTTCTGATGAACTGAGATTCTGTCAGTAGAGCAAAGAAGAGCTTATCACCTGTTGAGATGACCCTAGTAAGGGTGGTATGCCCAGTGCGCCTTGAAAAATTAAACGTCTCTGGGAGGCCTTGGCTTGGCTTTGTAGCAGATATTAATAAAAATGGGATTATTGGAGAGGGCTTCCCAGTCATATCTGTGCAACTATTAGGATTAAGGTATGCAGGTGTCTCCCTCCCTCCATTAATTTCCCTTTCTCTTTCTTCTGGTCTTCCCTCCCTTCCACTCAAACATTTGCTAATGTCTACTCTGTGGGATGCCTCCATCTAGGCACTGTAAGAACTACCAAGATGAATTGGCCTCTCTGCTCATGAAGCTCATGATCTACGTGGAAAAAGATAGGAATTTCCTAGGGAGAATTAGAGAGGTTGGGGTGGGGGGGCATGGGGAATATTAACATAATCTGAAATGTTGGCATCTTCAAAAACACGATAGGAGGGGCATCACCCTTTTTAAGACAACAATCTAAGAGAGTAGCTTATAACTGATTTGGTTGAAGTTAGATTGTGATGTTGAGGACATTTCTTATTTATGGAGGTATTTAGCTGGATGAGTAAAATTTACTTGTCCAGAAACCCATGTTTTATTTTTTAAAATTTTTTGTTTTTTTAACGTTTTATTTATTTTTGAGACAGAGAGAGCATGAACGGGGCAGGGGCAGAGAGAGAGGGAGACACAGAATCGGAAACAGGCTCCGGGCTCTGAGCCATCAGCCCAGAGCCCGACGCGGGGCTTGAACTCACGGACCGCGAGATCGTGACCTGAGCCGAAGTCCGACGCCCAACTGACTGAGCCACCCAGGCGCCCCCAGAAACCCCATGTTTTAGATAAACTCTCTTCCAAAGGGTCTGGTGTTAGATAAGCAGTTCCTGCACGTGTTGTGTGCCTGTGCATGTGTGTATATGTCGATGCATGAGGCATGGATTCATGGGGAATTACCCTTCTGTCTGGAGCCGGTTCCTAAAAACTACCCCTTTCACCTATCAGTCAGAACATGGTGCTCTCTTGTGAGGTAACATTATCAAATGTTTGCTCATGACAAGGAGAATGTCCTCTGGGAAGAATGTGTATTGAATAGTGAAGACCGTGAAGTTCACAAAGAGTTTGGTTAAAACATCCTTTGGTGTTTTGGATGATGGTCATTCTGAAGAGAACATGGTCTAACATCTCTATATGGGGAATTTGCGTCACTGGGAGGGGTCATTTAGGGCCCGGTGTCTTGCCACAGGGTCATGCATAGGGGTCTTTTCCATCTCTCTAGGAGGTGTCCTCATCCTCTGCTTCCTTCTTGCAAATCCAGAGCGCCAGCCCTCAGACTCTCCCACTTTCCCCACTTCCCAGTTGTCCATGGCCAAATCCACCACCACCTCCTTATTCTACTTCTTCCCCTGGTTAAGCTCATGGACTCTTTTTTTTTCTATATTTGTTTTTAAAGTTGCAAATCTGAAGGAAGAAGGAACTTTACTACTAATTGATTTTAACTCCTTTTCAAATATGACTTTAAAGAAAGACTCATTGCTAAGTTATTTTTATGGAATACTTATAATATTAATATTGCTAATATTTATTTAATATCCCTAATAACTCTACAAGTTAGCATTATTTTATTCCCAAATGACTGCTTAAGAAACTGAGGTACCAAAAGATGAAATGAATAGTACACAAGTAGCAAGAAGTCAAGCTTTTATAGACTTTTTGCTTATGTGCATGGGGAAATGGAGATGAATTAGCAAAACGGCAAAAGTTGGGACTTAATGAAAGTTATGGAACTCTTAAAAGATCCTCATTGAACTTTTTTGTTTTTGGTTGGTCCCTTTGGAATAAAGCTCTTCCATTCTTCTCTTCTTCATTATCTTTATGTCCCTATCCTTTACGCAAAGAAGGTCAAATTATGTCATTCTTTGGCAAAAGCTATGCTGCTAAAATTGTTTAAGAATGCATGATATAGTTAACTTCTCAAAATAGTGCAAAGTTTTGAAAATGAATCATGCTTCAAACAGTCAACAGCAGGCCAATTTGCCTGGCATTAAGTGGTTTCCTAGATGCAAAATCTACCAAATGATTTCACTTTGTTCCATCACTTATCCCTGACAGCATTTAAGAATCACAAAGGAACTGAACATTTCTTAAGGAACTCATAATGGTAGTAATCATGGTTGTCATTTTTCAACCCCCTTTATGCACCTTTATGTACTCTCTTCAGGTCTTTGTACACACTATGTTATTTGACCATGATGGCAACTCTGTGAAGTTGGGATTACTATCTCAGGCTTTCCCAATGAGGATACTAAGGCTCAGGAAGATTGTGTAATGTTTCCAAAGTAACAAAGCTGGTAATTAGCAGAGCTGAAATAAGAACAGAAGTGTCCCTGCTTTTAAAAACTACACTGATAGAAGCAGCTGAGCCAGTCTTACATTTAGTGACTATATCTTCCTGATGGAACAGGCAGATGTCATAGGATTAAGAAGACAGAGTACCTTTGATGACTTCCTAACTATAATTCAGACAAGATCTCATCATCTATCAAGGTCTTAAGGGGAGATTTTGCTTCCAAAGCCCTAGCAAGTATTGTACAACCTCAGACAACTGGGACTGTTTTCCATCATCATAAGCAAAATATTGACACAAGTTAGTACACATATGGCTCAGTCAACACTGGGTACTAACTGGACTGCACACTTTGGGATAGTTTCAAAGACCATTAGGCACACACTCACATTAGACATATAGCAATAGTATAACTGTCAGAAAATTGCCTCATTTAACACAAACAGCAAGTTACCAAGTATTTCTGGCAACAGTCGCATAGTTCTCTCTGACGTAGTCAGGATACTTTTATTTTTTGCATCCCTTTCTTCTTCTGTAAAAATAGGTATGCAGTTTAAGGAGGTCCTTGGAACATGTAGGTTTTTGGATTTTTTGTTTCATACCTTTTATCTAAAATAAGGGTTGCACTTGGGTGGCTTAGTCAGTTGAGCATCTGACTCTTGATTTAGGCTCAGGTCATGATCTCACAGTTGGTATGATCAAGCCCTGCATGGGGCTCTCTCTGTGCTGACAGCACGGAGCCTGCTTGGGATTCTCTCTCTTTCATGCTCTCTCCCCAAAAAATAAATAAATTATATATATATATATATATATATATATATATATATATATATATATATATAATTTAATATAATTAAGATAAAAATATATATATTAAATAAGATTTATTCCCCTCACAATTTTAAAATATAAAACCAGCTGTAAAATTGTGTATGGGTAAGTGTAGTTAAATTGAGGGTATGAAGAAGGAATGTTAGAGGATTCTCAAAACCTGAAATATTTATAATAGTCGTGTGCTGAGAGCTGAACACATTGTGTAAAGCATTTTGTATACATTATTTCTAATAAAAATGTGATAGAATTATATCCCCACTTTATAGTTGAGCAGACTGAGGCTTAGTGAGGCTGAGTAACTTGCTCAGATCCCCCTCTCTCAGAAGTCCACATTGGTCTGATGCTGAATGATTCCCTTTCCCCCTGGTGCACTGCAGTCCGCCCTGCAGAGCATACATGTAGCTCACATGGTATGTCACTGTCTTTTGGTGATGTGATCCAATATCAAGCACATGTTCCCTCCAGCCTGAAGAAGCTGCTCTGAGTAGATAACCCTTACATTCCAGTGAGGGGCATGAAGGAACTGCTCCTACTCTCAGAACCAGAGAAAGGGGCATGCTGGCATGCACTGGGTCCTTATACACATTAAATACATCTCAGAGCAGCTTAATACCACAAAAAGTCTCCCCATTTTACAGATGGGCAAAGTGAGGATTTTAGAGGTGGTAATGCTTCCATACGGTTCTAGGCTACATCTAATATTCTGAAGCTGCTCTGTCTGATTCCAAAGCCGGTATTCTCCCAACACCGTTCCTCACCGTTTCCTCTAAGCACTTAGTATCTTTTTGTTGTCTCAAACCAGTACAGAGTGGCTCTCCTCTGGCTAGGTAACCGTAAACTCTGAAGAGATTATTTTTGCCCTCTGGGAGGAGTCCTGTCTTGGATCTCAGATGCAGAGTTTGGTTGCAAAGCTGGATCCATGTGTGACGAAGGCAATAACACTGCTGGGAGTGGTGGGGAGCTCACTGGTCAGACGCCAGCTGGCTCAGGAGACCGTCTCTCTTCCCTTTCCTGGAGCAAGCAACGATCCGTCTGGCCATGCTTGTCTGCTGTGGTGCCCAATTCCACAGCCATTTCAAGTTTTTCCTCTCCCCAAAATGAGCATTTACACTCCCATGGATCACCCCTTTGATATTTCTAACCACGTAGCTCCAGCTCAGAAAACAAATCAGGAGTGACATTCTGTTACAGTATTTTCAGCTATAGCTCATAATTTGGTGTAAGGCTTGTCATTGTCTAAGAAACATATCCCTGTGCAGAGAACCCATTGGACACCAGAATGAAATTGACTAAATAAAAGCAGTTTCACTGAACGATTTGCAAATATCACTGCTTCTTGCCAAGCCTTTTTGGCAAAACCATCTACAGTGACTTGAGAGCTTTTCCAGCCAGAAAGAGATTTGGGTTACCTTATGCTTTCCTCTCTCATTTTTCTGATATAAATACTTTCATTAAAGCCACATAAGTCACAGACAATAGAAATGTCATTCAGGGAAACATTTGCATTTATTTTTCAGGAAACATTATTCAGTTTTTCCTTTTTACAGGGAGGGGAGGGACCTTATTTTAGAGCCCAAAGTAATATTTGCTAGAGACCGTTCTGAATTATATGTTGAAGGAGTGTTGGGGGTGGGGGGTAAGGGGCAGGAAGCTGTTACTGGAGCTGTATTTCTTAGGGGAAAATGTATCAGGTTCTCTGTCTCTCATGAGCTTAAAATTGAGGAAAGGATGACTTTGGGATAGGAAACAAGTATGGTCTGAGGGATAATTGTGAAAACCCTGGTGTAGACATCAATGGCTAACATGGATTCTAGCCCAAATCTAACCAGCAACTGGTAGCATGTTCTTATAAATTAAGTAAGTGTGTATATATACATGTTTATATTATTTATATAATATATATATTGCATGCTTATATATATTATATATATAATATATATTATATATATGGCAAAAATAAGGGGTTTTTTTGCAAAATTAAGTTTAAAGATTGATTTAAGTTTAAAGATTCCTTTTAAAAAGAAAAGGAAAAATAGGCAAAATCACAACCCACTTTGATGCTTAGACATGTGATGTAGCTTCTTTAAGCCTTAGAGTTTCGTCTATAAAATTGGGTAAAAAAAAAAAAAAAAGCAGCAACCCAAATTGATACTTATGCAATCATGTGCCAGACTCCACATGAAACTTAAGACAACATGTCATTAGCCCAATTTTCCACTTGGCAAAATCAATGCTATTCCAGTTAATCATTTTTTGAGACATATTTTAGGGGCACTTTCTAAAGGAAGATGTCATTATGAGTAGAACAAGCCCTTCCCCTTTCTTCACGGAGCTTATAGTCTAGTGACCAAGGTCACACAACCAAAATGTGAGTATCTGGACTAGGAAGCCAGGACCCCTGGACTGAAGCCTGGGTTCTTTCCAGGGTCCAGCTGCTCCCAGGATAACCCCCAGTGGATGGCTGATCTTCAAACATAATTATTAATGGCCAGTGTACTAGTTTGAATGTTAAATTAAATTATATGCTTGCACTATCAATGATGCCCAGGGTTCCTCTTAAGACTTCTAGCTGGACAATTTTTTTTTTTTCCCTGAAGATACACAGGTGAAACTAGGGCAGAGCAGCAGCCAAAAGTGTCAGTCCAACAGAGCTTCCAGAAGTTTCTGGAATAAGCAATTTGCTGAGACATGGAAGCTTTGAGCTTTTAAAGGGCTCTTAAGAGAAGATCTAAGCCAGGACAGTTTACAGAGAAGCAAGGCCCAGAAATGGAGACTGACTTAGAGAAGGTTCAACTCAACGTGAACAAAAACAGATCAAGGACATAACCAAGTGTTCTGGACTCTGGTCCATTTTTCTCTCACTCTCCGTACTGTCTCTGAGTCTGGCCCTCAAAGTGATGTGATTGCATAATAAAGAAAGGAAGGAGAAGCCAGAGTAAGAGAGGGACTCTCCCCAGATGGAGCTGCTGGTGCCTTAAAGGTATCTGCAGGGACAGTAGAAACCAAACCTGCAGAGGAATAGGACACAGGACAGTTTGGCCGGTTTTTCTTCATTCTTTGAGGTGACTTTTAAATTCGTATTCTTTTTTCCCTTTTCAAAAGCACAGTAGGACATTTTGATAGTATGATATGTACAAATATGTAATTATATAAATATATAATACATAGCAAAGCCCTAATCCCACCACTAACAGATAAGCCTGATTAACTCCCAGGGATATATCCTTCGGACATTATCTATGCATATAATTATGTTACAATAATAAGATCATACTGTTCATGTTAGCTGGTGGTTTGTCTTATGGGGTTTTTTTGTTTTGTTTTGTTTTTTGTTTTTTAACCCACATAACCATATCTCTAACCTTGTTTTGGTAAAAGTCTTTGAGTCTTGAGAGGTCAGAAAAGCCTTTCTTCCCACCTCCATCCCTGGAATATCCCTCCCCAGTCTCCTATGATGCCAGGAACTTCATTAGAGAGCCACTGTGTTAGTGTTGATGCATGGATTACCGTGTAGATACCCGCAGGACAGGCATGGCACGAGGCGCATATCAGTAATTGAAATCATAGCCCGAGCCAGCTGATTGCATCCTTCTCAGCCTGCTTCCAGAGTGGAGATTTCTGTCAGAGAAGAGAAAGGATTGGGGATGGTGAGTTGCAGGATCTGTGTCACAGGGAGGGAGGTGAGGAGCACAGAGCTCCAGACACCACTCCCCAGAAGGCCAAGCGGGGGAAGGCGAATGACTTGTAGGAAAGACTTGAGTTCAGAGATCAGAGAGGAGAGAAAACAGAAGACTGACCCTGCCAAAAGTGCTACCTTCTAGAGTGTCCTTATCCTCAGTATTAAAGTATAGTGATAATATTGCCTCCCTCCCCTCCTCCCTCCCTTTCTTCCTTCCCTCCTTCCTCCCTTCTTCCCTCCCTCCCTTCCATCCTCTTTTTCTCCCTTCCTCCCATCCTCCTTTCCTTCCTTCCTCTCTCCCTTCCCTCCTTCCTGCCTTTCTCCCCTCTTTCCATCCTCCCCTCCTTCCTTTCTTCCTTCCTGCCTCTCTTCATTCCTCCCTCCCTTTCTTCCTTTTGCTTCCCTCCCTCCTCTCTCCCCCCTTCCCTCCTTCCTCTCTCCCCCCTTCCCTCCCTCCTCTCTCCCCCTTCCCTCCCTCCACCTTCTTTTCCTTTTCTCCCCTTCCTCCCTCCTTCCTCCCTCCTTTCCTTCCTTCCTTCCTCCCTCCCTTCCATAAAATCATTCTTTTTCCAGTATTTATCCAAAGCCTGCCATGTGCCAGGCACTTCCCTGTGTGTTGAGTTGTGATGATGAGCACAACAGACATGGTCTTGCCCCCATGAAGTTGACAAACCAGTGGCAGAGTCAGGCTGTTAACACAGGGATAATTACATAATTAAATCTTGTTATAAGTGCTAAGTGTAAAGGAGGAAAATGACAGTGTTCTATAAGAGAGAATAACAGAGCAGGATGAAAATTGGTCTACAGGGTCAGGGATGGCCCACTGACACTGTGGTATTTAAAGGAAATCTGAAGAATGAATAGGAATCTGGCAGTCAAGAGACAAGGAAAAGGACCTCCAGGGGGGCAGGGGTGGGGGACAGCAGGAACAAAGGCCTGGAGGTTAGAAAGAGTAGAGTACTTTGGAAGATCAGAAAGTCTGGTCACTGTGGCTGCAGTTCCTCCCACAATTAGAGGGGTCTGCAGAGGTGAAGGCCCTTTACCATCTGCTAGGGATTTTAGATGTTCAAAGAATTTTATGCAGAAAAGTGACATTTTCATACTTATTTTTCAAATTATTCTGGCTACTCTGTGGAGAATGTTATTCAATATATTTTTAAACTTGTTTTCTTTATTACCATTCTGTAAGCAAGATAAGAAAATAAACACCCATTAAAAAAAAAAAAAAAGCCGAGACTATGAGTGTTGTCTCTCTGAGGTGAGAGGAGTCTGTGCTCATTCGAAATTTTCCTGAAGTTCTGAAAAGCTAGATCCATTCTTAGCCCAAAGCTGTATTTCTGTCTAATAATGGCTCATGGTTTTTTGAGTACTTATTATGTTATGCATTTCATTAAGAAATTTGTATTAATATCTCTTTTTGGTAATAAAAAATCCTTATAGCAACTTTATGCAGGAAATGTTATTATTCCTACTCGAGACTCACTCGAACCCCCCAAATAAACTAGAATTGGATCTTTTTGCCTGGAATCTCTACTGGTGCTGACTTTGTCGTCTAGGCCACTGCCCCAAGGGGTCTGTTGGCTATATAAGTCTCCTTCATTCCCTAAAATGGCTTACATCTGGACCAAAATTTGTATTTGGGGATACAGATCAAATTGTGGACATTTAAATACAGCTTTTCTCTTGTATTTAGAAAAAGTACTTCACTGTTGTAGGAGAAATTTTTGAGTGTCTAGAAAACGTTATCAGGATGAGGGGGAAAAAAAGGAACTCTTATCAGCTGCTTCTGACTACTGCTACCTGGGCTCTGGTGACAAGTGATGTCTTAAAAAGGGATAATGTCTGTTGGTGATTCTTACTGACAGCATCAAGATTGGCTGAGCTGAGATCTCAACCCTTGAGCTGAAGGGCCCCTCGCAGAGTGTCTGGTCCAGCCCTTTGCCTTCAGACTGGGGCAAACCTAATCAATCAACCCATCCATCAGTGTATGGGTCCCCTCTTAAGACTTGCAGGATTCCATTGTGAGGTAACATTTAAGGTCAAGAAACAATGTGAGAATGCTCTACCATTTATTCAGTTGCAAAGCAAGACATTCTTCTGAGTCCCCCAAGTACAAGAAACATAAATTTACCATTTTAAACTTTAGAATAATTAGGGAAAAAAAATATGGACTGCAAACAGTGAATTAAAAAGCAACATAAGAACTTACAGAAAGACAATTTTTAAGAAATAGCTTTTTTTTTGTGGCTCCCACAAGATCTTTTTTCTATTCATTGTGTGTGTTCATGCTGATTTAAAGATGTGCTAACTGGATTTCAAGCTGACAGATGGCCATTTCTTTTCACTTCCATAAACTTTTCCCTTTTTTGTACACATCCGGGCTGGTGGACACATTAACCATATCAGTCCTTCAGGTGCTAACTTTTATGGATAATATTTCAATTATAGTGTAATATCTACTCACTAAAGAAAATAGGGAAACTGTAGATAAGCAGAATGAAACATCTCAAAGCCCTATGTGCCAAATACAACAGATTTTGCCACTATGGGAAATTGCAATTTCTTCTTTTAAGAAACAAAAATTCAACTGGGTAAATTTGAAGATCCAATTGGCTTTATTTAATGCTTCATGAATCAGGCAGCATCCCGTGTAGCCAGTAGAAAGGAACAATGCTTCAAGGAACCTTGGAAGACTTTTGTAGGCAAAAACGGGGTGGGACAAGGAAGTTATTAGTAAAAGAAAAGAAAGGATTATTTTGGGCATGGTCACCTTCCTTTGAGGGAACTCAGGGAGTCAATCATGTCAGTTATCTCAAGAGTGCTAATAGGGAAATTCCAGATTGACAGGGAAAATTCACATTGCTACAATTAAGTCTTGGTTTGCTGTTTGGAGGCAAGTGACTCCATTTTCGCCCTGTTGCTTCTTCTTTTCATTTCTTTTAACATTTCCTTATTTTTCTTTGTAATCTTTGTTTTGTTGTTCAAATAAAATACTTGTTCATAAACTGAAATTTAGGACAGTTAAAAATAAAAGCAGCAACTGGGTTCTAAAATGCAAATAAAGCTATGATAAGTATCGATACATTTATCCTCTATGGCTGTGCATTGTTTAATGTAAGCATTAAAATACTTTATAGATAAACTTAATATTTGGCCACTTTTTTTTTTTTTTTTTTTTTTTTTACAGAGACACTATTCTATCTCATTACATTGCTTTTTTTAATGTCATTTTAATTACCTCCTGTCTTTTCATCAGGTAGATGAAACTAAGGACTATTTAACCACTCTTATTGCTGAGAGTTAAGGCAGTTTCTAAGTTTGCATCTTTATAAATAATTCTGTAATGGTGATCTTGTAATGGCAAATATGCTACACATACATTACTTTCCAAGAGAAGTTTAGCTGAAATGAGATTACCATGACAAAAAGAATAAGCATATTTATATTATGGAAAAAGTTTTCAGATTAATTTGCAAGTAGATGTTACAACTTTGTGAAAGAGTGACTCTTGTTAGACTTCCTAATAAGCACATGATATTATCATTTTTTTTAAATTTTTTAAATGTTTTTTTATTTTTGAGACAGAGAGAGACAGAGCATGAACAGGGGAGGGTCAGAGAGAGAGAGACACAGAATCTGAAACAGGCTCCAGGCTCTGAGCTGTCAGCACAGAGCCCGACGCGGGGCTCCAACTCACGGACCGCGAGATCATGACCTGAGCCGAAGTTGGCCGCCCAACCGACTGAGCCACCCAGGTGCCCCGATATTATCATTTTTAAAATAGTTTTTAGAAGGTTTAAAATGATTCACATTTCATTAACTATTTTTGATTATTAGTTGTTAAACTTTGCTTTTCTTGTGCCTCTTTACTCCCATAAATTATCTGTGTTCCTTGCCCATTTGTGTATTAGGGTCATATTGTTTACTATATCAGCTTGCTTTAAGATCTTTTTGTGCTAAAAATAATCAGCTTTTTGTCTTCTATCTCTATAGAAAAGGCTTTACTAGCCTGTTTCTTGCTTTTTAAAAAATTATTAGTAAACTTTTTTCACAATAGTTTTAGATTTACAGAAAAATTACAAAAATTGTACGGAGTTCTTGTATTCAGAAGTCCCCCCTTATGTGTGGGAGATATATTCAAAGACCCCCAGTGGGTGTCTGAAACTGCAGATGGTACAGAACCATGGATAGACTACATTTTTTCCTACACATTACATACCTTTTATAAAGTTTAATTCATAAATCCTACACATTACATACCTTTTATAAAGTTTAATTCATAAATTCATCAGAGTAAGAGATTAACAACAATAACTAGGGGCACCTGGGTGGCTCAGTGAAGCGTCCAACTTCAGCTCAGGTCATGATCTCACTGTTCGTGAGTTCGAGCCGTGTTCTGGGCTCTGAGCTGACAGCTCGGAGCCTGGAGCCTACTTCGGATTCTGTGTCTCCCTCTTTCTCTGCCCCTCCCCAACTTGTGCTCTCTCTATGTCTCTCAAAAAATAAGTAAACGTAAAAAAAAAAAAAAACCACAATAACTAATAATAAACTAAAGTTATAACAATATGCTGTAATAAAATTTATGTGAATGTGGTTTTTCTCTCAAAATATCTTACTGGACTATACTCTCCCTTCTTCTTGTGATGATATGAAATGACAAAATGCCCGTGTGATTGTGAGGTGAGCTGAATGTGTAGGCGCTGTGACGTAGTGTTAGGCTACTATTGACCTTCTGACAGTACATCACAAGGGGAGGATCATCTGCTTCTGGACTGTGGTTGACGAAGAGTAACTGAAACAGTGGAAAGTGAAGTGCAGGCGAAGGGGAACTATGGTATCCTTAAATAGGTTTTTAGCCCAATTCTAGTGTGTGGGTGTGGGCTTTGGGGGATTTCCAAGCAATTCTCTGACCTGCTGAGTATCCTCTAGTTCAGTTCAATTCTGACGCTGTCTACCCAGAGATAGCATCAGATGCTGCAAGTTAAGGGCTGAATCCTATAGGAGTGCCCCCCTTCCCCTTAAGATGCCAATCATAAGACCAGGTTATCACCTGTGCTTCTGAATCTCCAGTTATAAATCAGAGGTTCTGACAGCCTTCCCCTTGGGTTGGAATTGCTAGAGCAGCTCATAGAGCTCAGAGAAATATTTTACTTACTGGATCATTGGTTTGTGATAAAAAGATAGAATTCAAGGAAAGCCAGATGGAAGCCATACATAGAGCAAGATATGGGGAAGGGGCATAGACCTACCATGCTGTGTCTCTGAGTGGCTACTCTCCCCAGGTCTCTTTGTGTCCATTAACGCAGAAACTTTTTGAACCCTGTCCTTTGGGTTTTTGTGGAGGCTTCATTACATAGGCACAGTTAGCTAAATCATTGGTCATTAGTGATTCATTCAACCTCCAGCCACTTTCCCCAAACCAGAAATCAGGATGGGAATAAAAGTCCCCTGCTCTATTCAGGGTTGATTCCCCTGATCACCAGTGCCCATCCTTAGGTATTTTCCAAATGTCACCTCATTAACATACACCTAGTTGTGGTGGAAAGAGGTTTTTTGTAAGTAACAAGACACCTATTTCACCTTAATGGCTCTGAAGTGATTTCCATAACTGAGGACAAGACCAAATATTGTGTCAAAAGATGTTCCTATTGCTCTTTTTTCCTTAGGAAATTTCAAGGACCCTGGGAGATGTGATCCGGGAACTGTGGATAAATATATATATATATATATATATATATATATGTATATATATATATATATACATATATATATATATATATATATGAGAACAATATTGTGGTCACCTGAATGACCAAATATATACTTCTTATAAATTATAATATCCATTATCTAGGATTTCCTATAATTAATATCTTACATTAGTATGGTATATTTATTACACATAATGAATCAATATTGATATATTATTATTAACCAATGTCCATATTTTATTCCGAGTCCCTAAGTGTTTACTTAGGGAAAGACTACTGTTCTTTCTGTCTTCCACAGTCCCATCCAGGATACCACATTGCTGTAAGTCATGGTGGCTTCTTAGGTTCCTCTTGGCTGTGATAATTGCTCAGACTTTCCTAGATTCTGATGAATTTGAGAATATTGAGAAGTACTTTCAGATATTTTTAACAATGTTACTCAGTTGGGATTTGCCTGAGTTTTTTCCCATTATCCAACTGGAGTTATGGGTTGGGGAGGAAGAACACAGAGGAAAAGTGCCATTTTCATCATATCCTATTAAGGGTACATACTGTTAACATGACAACTTATCACTGTGGATGCTAATCTTGGCATCGAACGAGGTGGTATTTGTCAGGTTTCTCCCTTACCCCTTTTATACTCCTTACAGTGAAGTCACTACTCAGCCCACACTTAAGATTTGGGGAGTTATGCTTCATTCATTGCCTTGAGAATGGAGTATCTATATAAATTATTTGGAATTTGTAAGCATGGGATACTTATCTCTTCTTTCCCACTTATTTGTGTATTCAATCATTTATTTATGTCAGTATGGACTCATGGATATTTATTTCATACTTTAGGTTATAATCTTTTTTTTCTTCCAAATTGTGATTTAAATTATAGTTAGTTACATACAGTGCAATACTGGCTTTAGGAGTTGAATTCAGTGATTCATCAATAACATACAACACCCAGTGTTCATCATAACAAGTGACCTCCTTGATACTCATCACCCATCTAGCCCATCCTCCACTGACTTCCCTCCATCAACCTTCAGTTTGTTCTCTATCTTTGAGTGTCTCTCATGATTTGGGGCACGTGGGTGGCTCCGTCAGTTAAGCATTCAACTTCGGCCCAGGTCATGATCTCTCAGTTTGCAGTTTGAGCTTCTTGTTGGGCTCTGCTTCAGATTCTCTCTCTCTCTGCCCCTCCCCTGATTGTACTCTCTCTCTCTCTCAAATATAAATAAACTTTAAAAAAAAAGAGTCTGGGGCACCTGGGTGGCTCAGTCGGTTAAGCGCCCGACTTCGGCTCAGGTCATGATCTCACAGTTTGTGAGTTCGAGCCCCGCATCGGGCTCTGCGCTGACAGCTCAGAGCCTGCAGCCTGCTTCTGATTCTGTGTCTCATTCTCTCTCTGCTCCTCCCCCACTTGTGCTCTGTCTCTCAAAAATAAATAAAAATGTAAAAAAATATATTAAAAAAAATTAAAAACAAGAGTCTCTCATGGTTTGTTTTCCTCTCCCCCCTCCCCCATATGTTCATCTGTTTTGTTTCTTAAATTCCACATTTGGGTGAAATTATATGGTATTTGTCTTTCTCTGACTGACTTATTTCACCTAGCATAATATACTCTAGCTCGATCTACATCATTGCAAATGGCAAGATTCTTTTTGATGCCTGAGTAATATTCCATTGTATATATATGCTTTGGGTTATAATCTAATACTACTTTGTTTATTTTGTTGATGAGATTCTTCCAGCTTTGGTCATTGGTAGCTCTTTCAGTTGGCTTCTGTATCCTTTTGACACATTCCCATTATTGTGAGCTTTCTTGCTTTTTAACTCTGGCTGTCTGTACATGCTTATGAATGCAACTGTTGTATATGGAAATTTTGTGTGTGGGTGTGTGGGTGTTTCAAGTTGTCATCCAACTAATGTTGATTATGGTTTAGACAGAAAAATCATACAAGAAAACTTGAAGCAATAAGTCCTCAACTTTATTTTATGGGCAGAGTCCTTCCCTGGAATCGGACAGACCTAGGTTTCAAAATCGCTATGAGAGATTATTACAAGAACAGCCCTCAACAAATCTTGTTTCCTAAAATCTCTGCATTCTGACGATCACTCTCCTGCACAGATTGACTCTAGGACTGACAGCTGATTTTCTTTGGCTAATGGGGTATAAGCTAATTCGACACAAGAGAGGCTGGATAAGCACTTGCATACAAGTGTGCACTCTTGCAATTCTGTGACCATTACATAAGAAATGAGGGCCATCCTGCTATAAAGGACATATGGAAGACACCACTACCCCAGCTGACAGCCCTAACTGGGCATGTAAATGCACCCACCTTACCACAGCTCACCTCACTTAGGCCACCTGATAACTGCACACACGTGCATGACCTGGGGAGAGTATCACAAGAACTGCTCAGCTAAGCTCACCCCAGAATGTAAAACCATGAACAAATAATCTGCTGTTTATAACCTAACATATTTTGGGTAGTCTGTTATGTTGTAAATAACAGATACAACATCTATACCAGAAGTGGGCTTCAAACTCATGTGGACAGTGAGTATTAAGGTTTATTTTTTCCTAATTTTTTCTAGTTTTATTGAGAAATAATTAACATATATCACTGTATAAATTTAAGGTATACAACATGATAGTTTGATTTACATGATTACCACGATAGGTTCAGCTAACATGTATAATTTCATCTGGTACAGTAAAAAGAAAAGAAAAAAGAAAAAAAGTTTTTCTTATGATGAGATAAGGATTTACTCTCTTGACAACTTCCCCGTATATCACATAGCATCCCCATATATCATACAACAGTGTTAGCTTTAGTCATCATGTCGTGTGTTACATCCCAACTACTTATTTATCTTATAAGTGGAAGTTTAACCTTTTGACCACCTGCATCCAGTTTTCCTCCCCTACCTTCTGTCTCTAGTAAACACAAATCAGATCTCATTTTCTATGAGTTTGTTTTCTGTTGTTGTTGGTTGTTGGGTGTTTGTTTGTTTGTTTGTTTGTTTGTTTTAGACTCCACATGTAAGTGAGATCATATAGTATTTGTGTTTCTTTTTTTATTTTTTTAATGTTTTTATTTTTGAGAGACAGAAGGTGAGTGGGGGAGGGGAAGAGAGAGAGGAGACACAGAATCTGAAGCAGACTCCAGGCTCCAAGCTGTCAGCCCAGAGTCCAATGCTGGGCTTGAACTCATAAACTGTGAGATCATGACCTGAGCCAAAGTTGGACGCTTCACCAACTGAGCCACCCAGGTTCCCCTAGTATTTGTCTTTCTTTATCTTATTAATTTCATTCAGCATAATGCCTCCCAGGTCCATCTGTTTCCAAAAATGGTATGATTTACTCACTGTTTTAAGTTTATTATTTATTTTGAGAGTTTGGGTGAGGGACAGAGAGAGAGGAAATGAATCCTAAGCAGGGTCTGCACTATTATTAGTGCACAGCCCGACCTGGGGCTCGATCTCACAGATTGTGAGATCTAAAATCAAGAGTGTGTGAGCTAAAATCAAGAGTCAGACACTTAACCAACTGAGTCACCCAGGTGCCCCTGGATTTATTCATTTTTAATGGCTGAATAATATTCCACTTTGTGTGTATGCATGTGTGTGTATGTGTACATACATATGTGTGTGTTTGTATGTGTGTGTATACGTATCCTAACTTTTTTGTCTATTTATCCATTGATGGATGTTTAGATTGTTCAGACAACCTAAGGTCTTGGATATTATAGGTAATACTGCTATGAACATGGGGTTGTAGGTGTTGATTCAAGTTAATGTTTTCATTTCCTTTGGATATACTTCCAGAAATGGAATGTTGGATCATATGGTGGTTCTACTTTTAATTTTTGGAGGATTCTCCATAGTCTTGTAGGTTCCCTTTTCTCCATATCCATGTCAACACTTGTTACCTCTTGTATCTTTGATAATATAACAGGTGTGAGGTGATATCTCATAGTGATTTAAATTTGCCTTTTCTAAAAACCAGCGGTGTTGAACAACTTTTTATTTTGGCTTTTGGAGTATCTTCTTTGGAAAAAGGTCTATTCCAGTCCTTTGCCCATTTTTTAATTGGATTATTTATTTATTTATTTATTTATTTATTTATTTTGCTGTTGAGTTGTATGAGTTCTTTATATATTTTGGATATCAATCCTTTACCAGATATATGGCTTAAAAATATTTTTTCCTGTTCTGTAGGCTGTCTTTTCACTTTGTTTGATGGTTTCTTTTGCTGTGCAGAAATTTTTAGTTTGATAGAGTATCACCTATATATTTTTTATTTTGTTGCTACTCTTTCTGTGTCACATTCAAAATATCATTAACAAGGAGCTTTATTTCTCTGTTTTTTTCTAGGAGTTTCATGGTTTCAGGCTTTACATTTAAGTCTGAATCCACTTTGAGTTAATTTTGTGAAAGGTGTAAGATAGGGGTCTTGTTTCATGAATATTAGTTTTTGTAATTTCAGCTTATTGTTTTAAGAGCCTGAACTTCAGTTATCCATCCCCGGATGGAAATAATAATAACACCTACACTCCTGCTCCCCAAATTGAGCATACACCAAATGAAATCCTGCTTATTGAATGTCCCATCCAGGGCTGGAATATAGAACTGGCTCTTGCCGAAGCTTCTTCTGCTGCAGCCATTTTACTAAAGCAGAATCATTAGAATAGTCCTTCCTTTCTCGAACACAGTGTTAGCTAAGTCAGAGTCTCTTTGCAATAAGGAACATTGCAAATCAGGCTCATTCAATGCAGCAAAATGGGGATTTTGAACTAATGCCTCATCCATAAAAACTGCAGCCTGAAGGTGTGCTCCCTGAGTGGTAATTGGGACATTTTGACATAGTTTTCCAATGCCATTTATATTTGGACCAATAAAAGTATTTGATTCCAAAGATCTATATGAAGCCAAACACAGGTTTTCCTCCTTATTCCCCAGTACTTAGAAGAAATCCTGAGTGCTAGGCTGTGTTTTGTAGATTTAATGCCAGAATATAAGTATGTGCCTTGGAAACAGGGATCTGTGAGCATGGCATGGGAAAATCAGACATTCCAGAAGAGCACATATGGCTGATAAATACAGACAGGACAGCACTCCTTTCTTTCTGGGGGGAGGACAAGTTGTGCAGAAACTGTCTGGTTTTGTTGTGGTTGAGTAAGAGCATTTAAGACTGGAGTGGTACACCGTCGTCATTGATTTACCTTAAATCCTTTCTCTCTATCACCTTGTTAGATGTCATTGTCTCTAAATTTATTAAGTGACTGCAATTGGTTATATATTGTAACATGTTGGGAAAATGGCGTTCAAGTTCTGACCCATTAACAAAGTGATTATGAATTATCTGCATTTCACTGTTTCTTCATCTGCCAAGTTAGGTTTAGGCAACTTCATTTCCATTCAAGGTCTTTTTTTTGGCTCAAACACTCACTTTATGGCTAATAAGCAATTACTAATACACAGGAGAATGGGCTGAAGTGCACATGAACTTGGGTGAAGTCTTGCAGACAAACAGAATTGTTATCAGTATGCTTAATATACTTTAAGCAAGAGAAGAATTCTAAGTTCCAAAATATGTGCCCATCTGCCCCATGCCCCATGACATCTGTCAGTGATGTTTACTGCCCAACAGAAATGACAAAATTGAAATGAAGTCTAGCAGGGATCACAAAGAACAAGTCAGTTTTAACCAAGCTCCATGTCTTGTCTAACAGACTGGTCTGCTGTGACAAGGATTCAATAGACAGTGCTGAATTCCAGTGAGGCTGTGTAGTAGTCCCTTGTGACAGTCTTATCTGTAACTGAAAGGTGGTTAGGTAGAATAGAATCCAATCCAATAACCATTCAAATGGTACTGGTTAACAGAACACTGTCAATCTGAGTGATATTTCTGAACTTTTGTCTCAGGGTTGCAACCTCCACCCTATCTTGTCCACGTCAATGATTTATTTATTTATTTGTTTGTGGGGGCATAATAGTATTTATTTATTTTTTAATATGAAATTTATTTTCAAATTGGTTTCCATACAACACCCAGTGCTCATCCCAACAGGTGCCCTCCTCAATGCCCATCACCCACTTTCCCCTCTGTCCCACCCCCCATCGACCCTCAGTTTATTCTCAGTTTTTTAAGAGTCTCTTATGGTTTAGCTCCCTCCCTCTCTAACTTTTTTTTTTCCTTCCCCTCCTCCATGGTCTTCTGTTAAGTTTCTCAGGATCCACATAAGAGTGAAAACGTGATCCACTTCCATCCACGTAGCTACAAAAGGCCATATTTCATTCTTTCTCATTGCCACATAGTACTCCATTGTGTATATAAACCACAATTTCTTTATCCATTCATCACTTGATGGACATTTAGGCTCTTTCCATACTTTGGCTATTGTTGAAAGTGCTGCTATAAACATTGGGATACAAGTGCCCCTGTACATCAGCACTCCTGTATCCCTTGGGTAAATTCCTAGCAGTGCTATTGCTGGGTCATAGGGTAGATCTATTTTTAGTTTTTTTGAGGACCCTCCACACTATTTTCCAGAGTGGCTGCCCCATTTTGCATTCCCACCAACAGTGCAAGAGGGTTCCTGTTTCTCCACATCCTCGCCAGCATCTATAGTCTCCTGATTTGTTCATTTTAGCCGCTCTGACCGGTGTGAGGTGGTATCTCAGTGTGGTTTTGATTTGTATTTCCCTGATGAGGAGTGACATTGAGCATCTTTTCATGTGCCTATTGGCCATCTGGATGTCTTCTTTAGAGAAATGTCTATTCATGTTTTCTGCCCATTTCTTCACTGGATTATTTGTTTTTCAGGTGTGGAGTCTGGTGAGTTCTTTATAGATTTTGGATACTAGCCCTCTGTCTGATACGTCATTTGCAAATATCTTTTCCCATTCTGTCGGTTGCCTTTTAGTTTTTCTGATTGTTTCCTTTGCAGTGCAGAAGCTTTTTATCTTCATGAGGTCCCAATAGTTCATTTTGCTTTTAATTCCCTTGCCTTTGGAGATGTGTCAAGTAAGAAATTGCTGCAGCTGAGGTCAGAGAGGTTTTTTTCCTGTTCTCTCCTCTAGGGTTTTGATAGTTTCCTGTCTCACATTCAGGTCCTTTATCCATTTTGAGTTTATTTTTGTGAATGGTGTAAGAAAATGGTCTAGTTTCACTCTTTTGCATGTTGCTGTCCAGTTCTCCCAGCACCATTTGTTAAAGAAACTGTCTTTTTTCCATTGGGTATTCTTTCCTGCTTTGTCAAAGATTAGTTGGACCCCGAATAGCCAAAGTAATATTGAAGAAGAAGACCAAGGCGGGAGGCATCATAATTCCAGACTTTAACCTCTACTACAGAGCTGTAATCATCAAGACAGCATGGTATTGGCACAAAAACAGACACATAGACTGATGGAATAGAATAGAGACTCCAGAATTGGACCCACAAAAGTATGGCCATTCAGGGTCTTTACATACACATGTGGCACACACACATATAAAGAAACATAAACATGTATGTATAGATAACCACATACAAATATACACCCAGATACACATATAAACATGTATGCATACATGCCCTTACACTTACAAACACTTGTTCTCCCCTATCAATATCAGTACTGTTATTGACTGAATGGGTGAGTTTTTATCTAACCTTCTCATATCATTTTTAGCAGGACTTAGCCCAGGGGTAAGGCAAGCTAATATGGTGCTGTCAGAGCACCCAGTGGGTACCCAGAATTAAGAGTGAGGGTGGGGAGCATCATAGGAAATCTTTGAGGAGGTGAGTTCCATATACGTTGAGACCCACATGTCTTTCCATTTTTCCTAAGTAAGCATTGCTACATTTACTCTCAGAAGGGGGTGTTCAAAAAGATTCAGAAGTGCTAGGTTCTGCTTCTGTGTCTTCCACTGTCTTCCTTTGTGACCTTGTGTGAATCACTTTCCTTCCTGGACTGGGTAGAGACTTCCAGTCTTAGCCAAGATGAAGTAAGCTCATTATATCCCCTCCAACTGATTATAACTGAAATTCAAAACCTGAATGCAAAAAGCAACTGCCTGAAGTCTTCGAAAAGTAAAACCTTGTAGGTTGATTGGGCAGGGAAGTGTGAATTTGAAGAATGAGCAGTATGGAAGAGGGATTCTTTTCTTCTTTTATCTCCCAGCATTGACCTAAGGACAGAAGAGTACAGCCAAGTATGGACAGCAAAAACTCAGATAAATTCTCTCTAGTTAGAAGAGAGACCACTATAAATCAGAGAGTATGGGGTCACACTGTAAGTCAGAGAGCCACCTTTTTTTTCTTTCTTATTGTAGTGGACATACAATGTTACATTAGTTTCAGATGTACAGTGCAGTGATTGATGAGTCTTTATGTTATGAGGGCGACATTTTGCCCATCCTTTTTTCCTCAGTTTTTCAGAGATATCATTGACATATAATATAAATAAGTTTAAGGTATATACATTATATATATATATATATATATATATATATATATATATGCAATGCGATGATTCGATACATATATGTGTGTGTGTGTGTGTATATGTGTGTATACATACACACACACACACACACACACACACACATATATATATATATTGCAAAATAATTACCACAGTAAGGTTAAACACCTCCATCCCCTCACACAATTACCATTTTTATTGTGATGATACTATTTAAAATTTACTCTCTTGAAAACTTGCAAGTATATACTTTTTCTCTCCCTTTTCTCTCTCCTGGCTGTGCCCAGAGGCCAGCTTGTGTGGCTACATGGTGGTAGCAGAAGTGCAGAGGTGCGGGCAGTTAAACCCTGTGAGGAAAACCCATCTCTGTGGTCAGATAATGTGAGCTGTGAAGAGCGTATGTGTGAGGGGAAGCCAAACTGTTTATTATTTTTCTCTCACTACTTTGCTGAGAGGGTACCCCCGGCTATGTGAAAATGGCCAAGAACAAATAAACTCTGAGAAAAAGCACTTGTTTTTTTCTTGATCAGAGCAATAGGAACAGGGAAAGGGGCTCTTGAGAGCTGGAGGGTATAGGGGAATCATGGAGAAAAGAGGGCTGGAAAAGGAGATCTCCTAACTCTGTGTATGTGCATCAGAAACTCCGAGCTCACCCTGAAAGGCACATGTACAGAAGAGACCCAAGAAAGCCTAGAAGAGGTTTTGAGAATTGAACTAGAATATCAACTACGATCCACATTTGGTGAGGGTATATGGCCACACTTACTTCTTAGTGGTGCATGTGTAGATGACATACATCCAAAGACCATAGCAAAGACTGGCAACAGAACCAAAATTGGAACCTCTGCCCGCAGAAGACAGCACTTGTGACCTGTACCCCAGCCAAGTCTGCCACAAGCAAAATAACATCAATGTTCTCCAGAAGATTATAATTTCAGAGTCTCACAACATATTTAACTTGTCCAGGATACAATTTGAGATGAGTTACATAAAAGGAACCAGAAAATTGTGACTACTTCTCAAAATAGGCATTGGTACACTATAGTCCATGGGCCAAATCTGCCCCGACACCCATTCTAGTATGACTTGTAAAGTCAGAAGAGATTTTATATATATGTAAACATTTGAAAAAAGAATCAGAAGAATATTTGAAAATGTGAACATAGTATGTAATTCAAATTTTAGTGTCCATCAATAAAGTTTTATTGGAATATAGCTGTACTCATTAATTTCTCTATTGTCTATGCTGGCTTTCATGCTACAGTGTTAGATGAGCCATTGCAACAGAAATCATATGGCTAAGCCACAAAAGCCTGAAATAATTAGTATCTGATCCTTACAGAAAAAAAAAAGGTGGCTCCTGCTAAGGGAAAACACAATCCAAACAAGTAGCATTTAAATTTTTTTTTAATTTTTATTTATTTTTGAGAGAAAGAGACAGAGTATGGGCAGGGGAGGAGCAGAGAGAGACAGGGACACACAGTCTGAATCAGGTTCCAGGCTCTGAGCACAGAGCTAGACACGGGGCTTGAACTCACAAATCGCAAGATCATGACATGAACTGAAGTTTGATGCTTAACCAACTGAGCCACTGAGATGCCCCCAATTTTTGATATAGCCTACATGTTGGAATTATCAGGCAAAGGCTTTAATGAAGATATTACTGTGGTCAAAAAGGTAAGGATTAGTACTCTCAAAATGAATTGAAAGAGAGAGAGAAGAGAGAGAAACTATAAAAACAAAACCAAATGGAAATCTTAGAACTGAAAAAAATACATCTGACATTAGAAATTCACTAGATGGACTCAATAGCACAACTGAGACAACAGAGGAAATGTCAGTGAACCTAAAGATATGTCAATAAAATTATGCAAATTGAAAAACATGGAGGAAAAGATTGGGAAGGGGGGAAATAGAGTTCCTGAAACCTATGAGACAATACAGAAAGATCTGATACTTATGCCATTGATGTCCCTGAAAAAAAGAGAAAGATTGGGTGCCGGAAGAAATATTTGAGGGGCACCTGGGTTTCTCAGTTGGTTAAGTGTCCACCTCTTGATCTAGCTCAGGTCGTGATCTCATGGTTTGTGAGATTGAGCCCCGCATCTGTCTCTAAACTGACAAGGTGGATGGAACCATTTGGGATCCTCTGTCTCCCTCTCTCTCTACCCCTCCTGTGCTCTCTCTCCTTCTCTTTCTCTATTTTTCTCTATCAAAATCTATAAATAAACTTTAAAAAATATTTGAAGAAATAATGCTGAAAATTTCCCAATTTTGGTGAAAGATATAAATTTATAGGTTCAAGAAGCTCAGGAAAGTCCAAATGAGATAAAGTCAAAATTATGTCCAGATACATCATAATAAAACCCCTGAAAACAAAAAGAAAAGGAAGGGGTAGTAGCAAATAGTTATAAAAAACCTCAGTAAAGTCTACATTAAACTGATAAAGAGGTCAGTTACAGAAAGAGAAATATGAAATAAACATGGAACTTTGTGGTTATAAGAAACAGTAAGTACTGTGGCACTCTCAATGTTTTCTCACACATGCTGTTTCTATCTGAGTAAAATGAAGGCCGAAGGATTGAACAACATGGCCAAAGTAACTCTTAAGCAAGTGTTTTCAAAAAAGTAAGACCAAAAGACCAAAATAAAGGAAGGAAAGAAGGGAGAGAGGGAGGGAGGGAGGGAAGGAGGAAGTAAATAAAGAAAAGAAAGAAAAAAACAGTGATCTGTGCTGAGTGGGTGGAGTTAATAAGGATCATAACAGTAACTCTGATTACCATATGTTTTTCCTTAGGGAAGAAAACAAAATGGTGATTTTTTATGAAATGAAGTATTTTAGGGCACCTAGGTGGCTCAATCATTAAGCATCTGACTTTGGCTTATGTCATGATCTCACTGTTCATGAGTTCTAGTCCCTCACTGGGTAAGCTCAAGCCCTGCCTCAGGTGAACATGAGCCCTGCTTCTCTCTCTCTCTCTTTTCCTGTCTCTCTCTCTCTCTCTCTCTCTCTCTCACACACACACACACACACACACACACACACACACACACACACAAATGAAGTATTTTAGGAGAAAGCAGTGCAGTTGGGAGTTTGGGACATCCAGGTTTCTACTGGGTGGTGGTAGAGATTACAGAGATGCAGCAAATGCTTGAACGTGAAGGTGGAAAGGAGCCGGGGAGTTATTTTGCTTACTTGGATATAGTTGCTGAAGTCATGTTTAAAAGGTCAGGGGAGCAGGGGCAGTGCTTTATTTTACGCAGGGCAAAACCTTGGAAAACTCAATCACAAAAGATAACTCATTTCTGTGCCAAAAAAATTAGATGAATTATCTGTTGATATTCTGTAGACAGAAAAAGAAAAGTGACACAGTAGATTCTTGGCTACACTCACAAATGCTTTGGCAGGGTATAGACATGGCTTCTCTTTCTCCTGCTTCACTTCTTCCTTCTTCTCCTTCTCCTCCTCTTCCTCCTCCTCATCTCTGTCTTACTTCCTTATGTCTCTCTCAAACCCACACACACACACTCCTGAATGAGGATCCAAATTCCAACAGGACCTACTCCCTCATCTTGAAGATATATTGAAGAAGCTCTTAAAAGTACTGTTTAGGACCTAAACCTTTGGGCTTAAGATAATGAAACGAACAGAGAGGAGAAATTCTATTTGGAAAAAGTGTTCTGAGACTCTGAGATTCATTCTAACATGTAGAGGGTTGAAATCTTGTCAAAGTTTCTGGCTATGGGTCAAGATACAGAGACTCAATTAACTTCCAAATAACACCCAGAGTAATTTATCTAATTTCTAAGACATATCCAACAATACTGGCACTTATTGATAAGACTACCCTCCAATGCTAGTGAGGAACACTAGCAGCCAGATCAGCATTAAAAACCATGGGTGCAACAAGATGGGCATCATCAGCCACCAGAATCACATCTTCCACCTGAGATGTCAGGTGACCGACACCACTCTGAGCAGGGAGAGCAAAGGTAGAATGAATGGTAGCTAGAGGACATCTTTGAATTCTGCCTAATAGGGTGCCCCAGGATTCTGAGAATTCTTCCGGGACAGTGGACGGGACTTGAGATCCTTGAGACCCCTGAGATGGACGTCATACAAACTACCATTTGTAGCCCTGTTGTAAATCATAGACATATCCTTTATGCTGCTGGGGTCTAGAAAAGGAAGGATCACATCTATGTCAGTGTTCCTTGCGAAGAATAACTAAAACAAAATACTTTATGGAACATGAAGATATTTTGCACAAGACCAGCATTTCAGAATAACCCCTGCAACCTCTGCTGCTTTCTGAGCCTAGGCTGATCTGGTCTAATCTTTCTGCATCTGACATTTTCCTTTGTTCTGTCTTTTTTGTCTGTAGACTCAATATTAAAAAAAATGTTGTTTTAAAAAATGAAATGGATGGCTGACATCTAAAGGAAAGACTCCAGGGGTTTTCTTGCAAAGGACGATAGAGGCCTAAGGATTGTTTTGAAAGCTCAGCTGCTTGGGCCCTTCAGGACACCAGTTGGGAAGGGGAGAGGTGATATAAACTGATTAGAATTCGGCAAGAGGAAAAAATTCCTGGCAGATAGTCAGATACATCCTGTTTGTATAGACTTGGCTAAAAAGTACTGTTTCTCTAGTTTCATTCACATCTCCAATTTTGTTTTATTTATTATTATAATTACCTTTATTATTATTATTATTATTATTATTATCATTATTGCTGCAGAGAGTTGAGCTGCAAAGACTTGCCTTGAGTAATAGTTATAAGCCTATAACAAGACACTCCTCCAGGTGAGTTCTAGTGAGAAGAGCCTGTATAATTGGTCTATTGACAGTATTTTGAGAGATGTGACTCTGAAAAATAAACAAATCTAAAAATTATTGGGCATGATTGCTTGCCAATTAGATGTTAATTCGTTCTAAATGGGGCGATCAGCTTCCAAGGAAGTTTGCACATGCACAGTGCCATTTCCTTGGCTTTGTGCTCAGTATTGATTAAGGAGGGCGGAGCTCAACGCCCTTGAGTGAAGACAGATTCAGGACTCTTGCAGCAGCAGTTGGGAATGAAGAGGCCCCAGTGGGAAGGGGAAAGGGAGGATTCTAGGAACCCATCGGTGAATCTGCAACATGTCCACAGGCAGCAAGGCTGGTGATGAGTGGGGGGGAAATAGGAATCCTGTGTTAAGTCCCAACTTATAAAAATGTGAACAGCAGTAGTTCTTTTTGTAAAATAAATGAGGTGCCAGGGCTCTCATCTTAATAAATTATGAAATGCTTCCCTCTGTCCACCTCTCCTCATACCCTCCTTCCATTCTTTATTCCTGTTAACTTGCAAGCTTGTTTCTGCCAGAGGAATCAGGAGAGATGGGAATGTTAATTTGCAAAAGGCCACTCCGTGCACATTGTTTGTAAGCTCTGGTGTGTTGGTGAGCTGAACGGGTGTGCATAGCACAAGTAACCTTCTAGAGCCTGGTGGGCATCACCGGTGGGAATATTTCAGAGGCTTAATTCATCTCAGTAGCAGGTTTTTGTTGTTGTTTTTGTTTTTTTTACATTAATAATTGGAGTCACAAATCCTGACTTCTTTCTTTTCAATTTAAACCAATCTACTGAGTATTAATTAGCTACTACTCTGTGTCAAGTAATAGTTACTGCTAAAAGACAAGCAAATAAAGCAGACTGTGCTCTCAAGAAATGTAGTCTAAGACAGAAGACAAACATACAGACAGATATTGTCAGACCAAGTGGTAAGTATAGACCTGAAACATTGCTAGTCACAGAAAAGAGAAAAATTAACTATATATAGTGATGAGATTACTCAGGGAAGGCTTTTTTAAATGTTTAAATTTGGGGGCTTCTGGGTGGCTAAGTCAGTTGAGCATCCAGCTTCAGCTCAGGTCATGATCTCCTAGTTCGTGGGTTCAAGCCCTGCATCGGGCTCTGTGACAGCTCGGAGCCTGGAGCCTGCTTTGGATTCTGTGTCTCCCTCTCTCTGCCCCTCCCCTGCTCATTCTCTCTCTCTCTCTCTCAAAAATAAATAGAACTTTAAAAATTTTTAAATGCTTAAATTTTGAGCTCATTTTTGAAGAAGCTAATAAAATGAGTCTACATTTTGAACAAGGAGAACGGTATGGCATTCTAGGAAGTGACAGCCACATTTGCAAGGCATGGTAGGAAGTGTTTGGTGTTATAAAAATCTAAGTCATTTGGTATTGATGGAGCATCCTAGTTGTGTGTAAGCAAGTGAGGAAGCGCAGCTCTGCAGAAAGCCAGCAGCCAGCAGGGTCTTCTCCAAAGAGAGAAGAAACAGTGGTGGCGTTTGGTGAACTGCATCCTCAGCTAGCAGTGGGGGCAGAAGCTCAACACAGCCTCCAGTTCCATCTCAGAGATTATCAAAGGCTAAGAACCAAGGTGGGTAAAGAAATTGTCAAATGCCAGAACTTCTGTTACTTTCCCATGTATGTCAGTCCCTGTTTGTTTCCTTAAAACAGTCATCAGTGAAACCTTCAAAAGAATATGGGTCTTGGGGCACTTGGGTGGCTCAGACTTTAAGCGGCCAACTCTTGATTTCAGCTCAGGTCATGATCTCACGGTTGTGAGCCCTGCGGGAGGCTCCATGCTGAGTATGAAGCCTGCTTAAGATTCTCTCTCTCCCTCTCCTCCTGCCCCTCCTCCACTTGCTCTCTTTCTCTCAGTAAATAAATAAATAAATACAATAAAAGTAAAGTAAAGTAAAATAAAATAAAATAAAAAGAATATAGATCTCCAACCTTTTTTTTTTCTTCAAAAGTAGGAAAAAATAAAGGAATTGGGGAGAGACTACACAGATTGAGGTATAGATGTCCCTAGGGAAGAATGGGTCAGTGCAGCTATAGAAAACAGTCTGCAGGCAGGCTCTAATGGTGAGACTTTATCAGAGAGAGAATAAAGGTTGGAGTGTAGGAAATATTTGTATGAATCTGAGAAAAGGCCCGGTGTTGAGGGACTGAAGTGTTCTCAAGGAAGGGTATTTTCTCTCATATATAATTGGGCCAAAGCATGCCTCTTTTAGTTGGAAGAAGAGGTCTCCTACCCCCAGGAAAGGACATGAGGGTGGACCCAGTATTCCATCTCAAGGTCTGGAAGCATTAATGGGCATGTGATTCTCTGCTCTTGGTGATAAACATTCCTGACTTGGGAATCTTAGATTGTGTGCATCTGTTCATTTTGATAGCTAGGAAAATCAGCCATTTTGGAAGCAAAGTAAAATATACAACTTATTTTTTGGAAGGCAAAGTGAATCTCTCAGAAATGGGAAAAAAGGAACACCAAATACAACACCAAAACATATACTCAGAATCGCTGGATTGGATCCTGGAGACAAGATACAGTGCAGAAGTCAAAATCTAAATGATGCTCAAGGAATTGAATCCTCTCCAGCATCTCCCTCAAAAATGGAGTCAATAGAGTATGGCAGGTTCATGTAGAGGATGGAGAGATGGAATGCTTTGTCTGCAAATGGAGATAACAATACTGTATCACATGGGAATCTATTTACTGAAAATGTCTTCCTTCTCAAATACCTGACATCCAGTAACTTCTCCATATGTATACCCTCTGAGTAACAGCTGAACAATGTACAATGGCTAATGGGCTCCCTAGGGGTGTGAGATGGGAGTATCAGATTCATGAAATCGGTCTCTATTTAAACTCACAGTGTTGGAAGTAATTATTTCATTTCAGTAACATGTTGTGGAGGTGTGGGATGTTGGATGTATGTTTAATGGTGACTACATGTAGGAGATGGTACAAAGGACCCAATATGGAGATTCAGATTCTTATCTCTTCTTCACATTAACATCGACATGTAGGCACATTACTAGACTGATAGATGAAGAGACAGGTTGAGCAATTTGTTCAAGTTCCCACTGCTGCTAAGTGGGAAAAGAAAAATAATAATCAGTACTATGTCTTCTCAAAAATCATGCTCTTTTCAACAAATGGTGCTGGGGCAACTGGATATCCATATGCAAAAGAATCAAGTGAGACCCCTGCTTCACACCATGCACAAAAGTTAACCTAAAATGGATCATAGCTTTAATGTAAGAGCTAAAAGTATAAACATCTTAGAAGAAAACATAAAAGTTTCATTACCTTGAGTTTAGCCATGGTTTCCTAGATATGATACTAAAACACAAGTGACAAAAGAATAAAAAGTAAATAAATAGGATGACATCAAAGTAAATATTTTTTTGTACTGCAAAAGATACCATTGAGTGAAAAGACAACTATGACTCAATAATAAAAAGACAGCCCAATGAAAAGTTGGACAAAGGATTTGAATAGACATTTGTCCAAAAAGGTATATAAGTGACAAACAAGCACGTGAAAAGATGTTCCACATTCTTATTTATGAGGGAAATGGAAATCAAAATCACACTGAAACACCATTTTAGACCACTAGGATAGCTAAAACCATAAGGATAGACAGTAATAAGTTGGCAAAAATGTGGAAAAATTAGAACCCTCATAAAATCTTGGTGGGAGTGCAAAATGGTGCAGTCACTTTGGGAAATAGTTTGAAAGTTCCTCAAAGTACCAAACATAGAGTTGCCATATGACCCAGCAATTCCACTCTTAGGTGTATACCTAAAAGAACTGAGAACATATATCCGTACAATATAAGTAAAACCTTATGCATAGAGCAGTGTTATTTATAATTGTCAAAAAGTGTAAATAACCCCAATGTCTATCAATGGATGATGAAATAAATAAAATGTGGCATATCCATACAATGGACTATTATTTGACAATAAAAAGTAATGGAATACTGACACACGTGACAACAAGGATTAATCTTAAAAACATCCTAAGACCCCGTCACAGAATACCAAACATTGTATGATCCCATTTATCTGAAGTGTCTAGAATAGGCTAGTCAATAGAGACAGAAAGTAGACTAGTGCTTGTCTAGCAGTGGGGATTAGGAGCAGAATGGGGAGTACTGCTAATGGGTGTGGGGTTTCCTTTCAGAGAATACAAATGCTTTAAGATTAGATTGTGGTCATTCACAGGGTAGCACAACCCTTTGAATTTACTAAGAACATTAAATTTTATACTTTAAATGGTTCATGTATGACAAGCGAATTATACTTCAATAACACTGTTTAAAAGTATAAGTAAGCAAAAATAAGCAAATAATAAAAAAAGGAAAACAAACACATAACACTCATGCTGTTTTGCTCTATAGCATTTAAACAGTACACTGTGCTCCTGGAGGTGCTCGGGATTCACACAACCTAGATCTTAGTTCTATCACTCATTATCTCTGTGGCTTTTGGAAGTTCATCTCTCTGCAAGCCTCAGTTTTTTTTCATCTGTAAAGTATAAATAGCAGTGACCATCTCATGAGATTGTCATGAGGATTACATGAGATAATGTATGTTAAGATGCTTAACACAGTGCCTGATATGCCTAAGTTCTTTGTTACTTTTTTTTCCTGCATTCTTCTTCCATTTTGCAAAAGAGATCCAGGCTTAGTCACTAGGGCCATTTTTTAACACCTACCAACAAGGCTCCTACCTAAACGGCAGCCCGGGTGTTTTATGACTGTTTATTGGTACTTTGTGTTGGCACAAGTGTGACCCTCGGTGAAACAGCTGAAAATAGTGGGAAGAGCATGGACCTACTCAGGATACAAATAGGTTCAAGATCTGATTCTACCCTGATAGCCCATCAACTGATCTCTTCAAGCTTCAGTTTTATTAGTTGATAAATGACTCAATAGTGTCTGCCTGGACAGGTTTTTGTGAGGGTTAAATGTCATGACCTGTGGTAATGCAGAGAACGCCAAGCACAGTACTTGTCACTGAACAGATGCTCAAGCGATATGAGCTCCCTTCTCTTCCCTTTGCTTTCTTGCATTCAGCCTCAATAAAATGAAATGATCTAATAAGAGAACAAGAATGCACTTGATATGAAGGAGTGAAAAACCCACCTTGGCTGATGGTTTTCTCTGCCAAAAAAGATCTTACCTGGAGCTTCCTAAATGACTCCAATTAAGAGGTATTTTTGAAGGCACACACATGTATGCTGTTTTTATTCCCTTTCTCTTCAGTGATCAGGTTAGAGAGAAAGAAATAGACAGACTACTTCAATTTCACATAGAATTTCATGAAAAATTTAAAGCTCTAACCACTCCTGCTCCCCAAATTGGCATTTATTAGAGTTATGAAGAGAGTTTGCAAGCAAGAACTACATCAAAAAATATGCACAGGGCTCTTGGAGAGTTACTTTCTGCAAGTGATGATGTCTTACTGTCAGTCTTTGAAAGAAATATCAAAAAGGTAATGTGAGCTGAAGCTTAAGATTTCTCAATATGTCCATTTGAGTTACAAAGGATTTTTATGCTCCATTTCAGACATTATTTAAACATTGTTATTCCTGCAAACATGCCACACAGAGATAAGGTTTTGCTCTGAACCACATCGAAATGCAGATTGGTCTAGAAAGTCAGTTTCAAAGTGCCTTCTTGGAGGTAACTGTTTATTAAGCCTTGGAGGAATTTCAATTGCAAACCCTTAGTGGAAGAAGGGGGAGTAGTAAGATTTGTAATATTCTCCTTAATCATGTGATTTGCACAACACTGGTACAGTTATAATCTAAATAAAGTTCCTGGAGCCATCAGGGCATTATGCTGTAGCTGCTTCATTTAATCTAATGGTCCACATTTAGGTAATTTCCATGCATTTTAATCTATTTAATGATCACCTTTCTTGGGTGATTTACAGCAGCTGGATGTCTGGGGCTCTGGTACCCAGGAGCCATGCACTGCACAATAGACTGGGAGAAAGTACTACTGGAAAATGCATGTTTTGTGTAGATCTGCCTTCACTAAACACCACGATAATATTTGCTGAGGATGTCTCTCTGCCTCTCAAGATTTGGCAATGGGCATTATATAGACACCCAAAGGACAGAGTTGGCTGTAGGTTACTTTGCCCAATAATATAGAATATATTGAAATACTGGACCTTTTAGCAGAACAGATGGACAAGTACTTACTGATCATTTCCCTAGAACTCAGTCTCCTAGGATGTCTTATGGAAGATGATTATGTATAGTAGCTCCCTCACACTGTACCAGACTTGGGGTGTGCTGTATTTGCTTATTCAAGACTCAGAGAAGTCCAGCCAAAGGAGGATATATTTTTATTTGTTTGTATAATCAACGGTTCCCAAACTGAGCTACTCATAGAAATTATTGTACCTTGTTACCCCTTTTGACATCATGCAGAACATACTTCAGGAGAGAGAACCTCAGTCTATACTCAATATCCATTTTTCTTGGGAAAAATAAAACATAAATTTACATACAGAAACATCTGGGCTTTCATCTGGCATATACAAGCACTGAGATCTCACATCATAAGCTGTTTCAGCAATCAGAGCCTTTTGAAAAGTGTGGATGATAACAGCTACCTTGTAGGAGAACTGTGGAGTTTAAGTGGGAAGGTATATGGAAAATGATTAGAGAAGAATCTGGCGCATAGTAGGCCATAGTAGCTCCTTTCTTCTCTTCACTGTAGGTCTTGTAGTCTCTAAGAAGCTGAAATACAACCATTGGTTCCTGTTTTGTAGTATCTTAGAATTTTTTTCAAATGAAAGTCTGGTCTTTGTTTTAAATGACCCTTTGCACAGATATTTCAGGAAACCAATAATGGAGATTTTACCTTACATGAGCACTAACTACATGTTAAATATTGCACATTGTCATACTTCATTTAATCATTGGAGCACTCCCATGAAGGGAGCATTTCAAGTGAGAAAACTAAGTCTGCTGGATGATTGTGACTGTCTGAAATCAATCAGTGCTGGAGAAGAGGGAAATAAACCCAGTATTATCTCATTCTCTCATTCAAAAGAACTTGTTATTGATAACCACTAGATTGTTAGTTATCACAAAGAACTTGTTCTTTGTCTCGCCATTAGGGAATCAATGACCAGTCATGAGGGTCTTGAAGAGAGAGAAGGAGGAAAGAAGACAAGTAGGTAGATAATTAAAAGACACAATTCAGAGAGCCAGAATGTGAATGAGACTCGGGATGGTTGGGCTGTGTTTGACAGCCAGAGAGGCCCTCAGGTGGTTCTGTTATGTCATTGGCAGAATTCTGCAAAATATTGTGAATTTGTCAGAGCCTGGCAGATGACATGCCTCATTAGCCCATGTAAAGTTCAAAGTGATTAATATAGATTAAAATACTGTTCCATTTGCCAAGATTTTGTCTATCAAGTATATACAAGAAATGGTAGAGATTCCCCTAGACTTCCATCCCAATGACCTCAAATGGCCCTGTCATTTCTCTAGGAGTTTGTGGGCCATAGTTTAGACTTCTGGGAAGCACTATCAGTAAAGGTAAGAGAGTTACAAGAGGTTAATTAACTCTGAAGCTGTTGAAGGTGATGAGGACATAATGTTTTGGTGGCATAAGTTTGAAATTGAGAATGATTTTGAGTAGATAAAGAAAATCCTTTCAGGACCCTGAGTTCAAATAATTTTGAAAAGTGATGAAGTAGTTATCTTTGAATATTTAGGGTTGTGTCTTATTAAATGGGCAAGAAATTTATACTTCTGAATATCTTTATCCATGTCTGTAACAGTTAGGAAACAATCTGGAGAACTTCTCTGCACAAATATAACTATGTTTATTTTATTTATTTAATTAATTAACTTATGTTCATTAAAGTTTTATCTGTCATGTACTTAATGCATGGAACTGGGATGGAAAAGGAGATATTGAGATGAAGGAGACCTGGACTTCTATGATCTGGAGCTCACTGAAAGAAAGAGATGAGCTCTAAGTATAGACTATTTGTGTTGGGAGACTAGAGAGGGCAAGAATTAATTTTCATAGAGGAAGACACTTTCGATTAAAAGAGTATTTCCTAAAGGAGGGGATATTTAAATTAAATGTTGAGGAAGGGTGGGGTTTTGGCTGGGAGATGGTGGGCAAAAAGAGCCCAAAGCAGAGGGAGCCTTGACAGCGAAGCCAAGAAGGTGTGAGGTAGCTTGATGTGCTCCTTGAAGTATAGCCAGCTTGGGATGCTCAAAGCCATACTCCAGATGGGCGCATAATGTGAGCTGAAACTGCTGGGTGAGTAGGGACCTGGTCCTCGAAGGCTTTGATGGCCATGTCTAGAACTTCAGACATTATCCAAGTGAGGACCAGAAAGCCACAGAACAACTTCAGCAAGGCAAGAAGGAATGCACAGTACACAGAAAACCACCTCAGTATCTCTATGGGGAAGCCTCTGTGATTAAGTAAACCATCTCATGAGGTTGATAGACATTACAGAATTGTCACAAAGGTTCCCTCAGGCATCCAGATAGATATGCAGCCATCTTGCTGAAAACCTGTCCCGTAGGAAGGGCTTAGTCCCTCCATTCAGTAAGGGACAAAATCCTCCTATGTAAGCTTCGCTCAACATCTCACGTCCTTTAGTAGAGTTTTGAATCCCACTGCATAAAATAGCATGGTTTAGGCAAACTTGGATTTCTTCATATTTTACATGGTATATTTTATATAGTCAGAAGTTAAAGATTAAAAGAAGCATCAAAGATAATTTAATTTGTTCTTTCAGCTGATGCTTGAATCACTCTTGTCACAGGTTGTTCAGGCTCTGAATATGTATAGTGATAAGGAACTGACTATTGGACCCAGTAAAAGAACCAATCGGGCCAGTGGGGACAAAGGGAAGACTGGAACAGAGCAGGGGGCAAGTGGGTATTCAGCTCTTAGGTGGCTGGATGCAGGGCAAGTATGCCCAAGTAGTGAGTGACTATTGCACTTGGAGCTTGGGAAACTGGTGGAAATCTCAGTGTATCAGGGAGGGTTGTGTCTACACCACAGGAGCCGCATTCTGAGAAGTCAGCGTCCATATCCCTGGGATTCAGGTGCAGAAGCTGGAAAGTGATGAAGTCAGATTAAGTATTAGGACAAATAGGCTGGTTGAATCAAGATATCTGAAGGTCCAGACTGAGAGTGGAGGACTATGGCTGCATGTTGATGGCAGGTGGAGATTGCAAGCACAGGATTGGTTTAGCAAAAGCCTAGGAGAAAGACCATCAAGTGTGAGAATCTGCAAGCCTGGTTTATGACTGAAGTCTGTAGAGTGAAGGTGTAAGACTTAAAGAAGCAGGTGAGCCTAGACAGAGCTTAGAGGAATCCAGCACAGGAAGGAGTATTTGGGACCAGGTAGAACTTCATTCCCATTTTCATATGTGGCCGATTGTGATGAGTGGCCGATTGTGCAATGCCATGTGCCAGGTACTGCTGCCATAGCAGTGAGCAGGACCAGGCTTCACCTCCACGAGCTTGGGGGGGGGGGGGTGCCTTGCCTACTAATAGCATCTATGGATGATATTGGCAACATGCAGTCTTGGTTTCACTTTAACCCCCCTGGAGAATTCTTTCAATGTGGAGGGTCCTCTCATTTCCTGCTGCTTCTTCACTTTTGAACGTATTATATATGCTGGGCAAAACTAAGTTGTCTGACAACACGAAGAAATGGCATTTTAGTGGGGGTGGGCAGGTAGGCTTATTGTGCGCTGCAGCGAGGGTAAGGGGCAAAGGATGTCCTTGAACTGATCTTTGTAGGAAATTGCAGAATGAAAAACAAAGGACAGATTTTCAAACTAGATTTCCTCTCTGAGAGAACATCCTGAGACATCGCTATTAGTCATAGATACATAATTTAAGGGTTCAAAAGAAGTGTCAGAAAACAATTTTCATGCCAATTTTTCAAACTCAAAATGGAGGGATGAAAAATATGGAAGGCACTGAGGTCGTGGACATGCATATTTTTCAGGCTTAATGCCCTGATGTAGCAATTATAAAAATCTGGTAATTGGGCAGTTACTTTGTCAAGATACCTGACTGGTTAAATCAATTTGGCAGGTGAGGGTCTGTGAGCTTGGTGTTGAGCATTAACTCATTAAATAAGATTTTTTAAGGCATATTTAACACAGGAACACCAGATTCTTGTGTCGCTTATAGGAAAACTTCATGAAAGAAAACCTCAGAGAAAACCAAGATTAATTTAAATCAACTTAAATTCTCTCTCTCTTCCCCCTCCTCTCCCCACCTCCACCCCCCACACGCACAATACATGAACACACACACTATTAGGAGAACTATTTTAGCTTTACTGGAATAGCTAGTCATTGAAATCAGGACCACGATGAAACACAAAGTGTAATAGCTTATTTGCAGGTAGAAGGAATCTAAAAAGACAATGAATATCCAGCTCTAGGTATCCACTTGAATAGTGAGCACTTTACCCTCAATACCTCTCAAACTAAGCCCACATTCTCCTAACACAACTCTTGTCACTTCATGTTTTCCCAAACTTGTAAATAGTACTAACATCCACATAGCAGATCAGAGATCTGGGTATCATCCTTTATACCTTACCCTTTCTCCTCTCTTTTCAAAGCAATGTCTATGTTCTATACAGTCCAGTTCCTGACATGGACTTCTGAGTCTGTCTACACCTGTCACCACTCATGACCAAGGTACCATTATCACTGAATCAGACTGTCGCTACAATTATCAGCTACTGCGTTTCCTTCTTGTTCTCCCTTATTTTCAAATCCTCACGCTATAGCTGCCCAATGAGCCTTTTTAAATGTAAACTTGGTCATGTCCCCCACCTGGCCCCATTGCTTAAAAACACTTAGTAACTTCCCATTACTCTTAAGAAAACAACCAAAATACTTAATGGACCTACATATCCCTTCACAATAAGACACTAACTTATCTCTAGACTTAGTGAGGACTCTCTTTTCTTCCTACCTGCATTAGTACCCATTCTCCCTGTAAATCCTTTGATTTCCCTGGTCCTCTGTCTTTAAGGCCGCCCCACGTGTCTTTCCCATTGCATGGAATGCTCCTATTCATTCCTTAAAGTTCAAAGTGATTTCTGTATACTTAGAAATCAAAATTATGTCTATAGGAAGTTTTCCCAGAAGCCCTAGTCAAAAGCAAGCTCCTATTATAAGCCTCCTTTTATCATTTTTGTTGAAATTATTTAATGACTGTTTACCATGCTATGACTGTAAGTTCCATTCATTCAAGAAAAGATGTGTCCTCTTAACCAGTGCATCCTCAGAGCCTGAAGTAGCCTCTCAAACTGAGTACTAAAAAGGCATTTGTAAAATGGGCCAATGAATTCTTTGTGTGGCCTTTGGTCTCTTGGAATCACAATGGATTGTACCCATAAATCAGATGGACTCAAGGTAAATGTGAGTTTCTGAGCCTGGATCCTAAAGATCAACTTTCCAATTGTAGATAGAAGAAAAGAAACTGAAGATTTTGGCTGAATATAGACATAATTAAAATGAATTGTTGCTGGTATAGCTGCTAAAGAAGTGATTTTTGTTCTTGGCATTTGTAAAGAGAAGTAGGCTATCCAGAACAAGAAATGTGGCATTTCTGTTCCATTCTGTACTGACTGAAATATTTCAGTCATATCTGAGATCTTACACATTTGAACAGTCCAGAGGTTGGAGAAGAGGATGCTGAGGGGGTCTGGAAACCATGGAAACCATGAGGTATTGTTGAAGTTTCTGGGGAAATTCTTGGGAACTCTGTTCAAAAATCTGGAGAATTCTCATGCTTGTAATGAAAGTGTCCTAAGTGTCCTAAAAGAGAAAAGGAGGCATGAGCCTCTGGGTGAATTTTGGATGGAGCCAGATGATGACTCTCTCTATAGGAGAACAGTTTTGAGTAAACTTCCTGAAATGTTAAAATGGGCTGTGCCCAAAACCAAAAGAACACTCTAGGAATCAGTATTGTCAGGTGGTAGAGTGGGCAAACCTAGAAATTTGTGAGGTTTCTGCCACTTGGTCTAACCAATGTAGACTGCCTGTCCACATAATGCTCACATTCCAGGCTTGTTGGGGATCAGCAGTATGGGGGCACTAGTGTCCTATTTCACTGGCATTTATTTGGGAAGACAGTATGTTTCTGGACTTCTGCTGGACTCGTTCACAAATGTGGACTGATCTGTACCACACCACAGCTCCATAAAGTAGATATCTATCTCTATAGTCCCTATGTAGTAGAGGATGAAAGGGAAATTTAGCAAAGTTAGGGGACATCTTCAGAATAGCAGGGATGGCAAATGAGCATTCTCAGGTCCATTTTTTCTTTTTATTTCACGATCCTATGCCACTTTTTCAGAATGATACTTCAAGGCCCTTAGGACTTATCTTCTCCAATTCTACATACTGGGCTTGACAGCAAACATGGCCAGCACAACTGAGAAACCTAACCGCAGTGAAAATCCATTTTCACAATTGCACCAAAAAACAAGGGTCTTCAGACTGGGCCATTTCTAATCACCAAATGTAGCTGATATTGCAGAGAATGAAAAATAAGTAATAGTGGCAGAATATTTGTGATATACAGGATGGCATTCTAATTTAATATTGTATTCATGTTTCTAAGAGGTAACAGTACCAGATTTGGCAACTAGGGAGGTTGTGACTCAAGTCATTGAAGGGGAAACCTGGAAAATCATGATCAAACCTTCATTATGCTCATAATTAGGCTAAAAATAAGAGCATACGGCAGCTATGGGAACACGTGCACTGCAGATATTGGATTTCCAGTAGATAAAGTTAAAGCAGAATGAGTATGTGAAGTCATATTATTGTAGGTGGAGACAGGGAAGAAATAGATGGAGTTAATAACTTAATGCATCTGAAAAAGTAGGGAAGCTTTGCAGTGATAAATAGAAGTAGAAGTAGAAGAAAATAAATGAATAAATAAAGCAAAGAATAAATGGCCAATAATGCCAGATACTAAAATCCTAACCTGCCATCAAACATAATAAAAATACGGGAATGGATATGTAAGAAATAAAAAAGGCAGGAATGGAACGCATATGGCAAAAATGAGGATAAGAAATATCTCGGAACTGTGTAAGAAATCTCTAATTAATTGGTGAGAGACATGTAGCTCATAAAACCCTATGAAATTAGAGTGCAATAGGGTAGCCCCCAAGGCATTGATTAGACATTCAGAGCAACCTGAGAGAGTGCCATAATATAGCAGAAAAAGAATGGAGATGTTATAGTATAGAGAATTTTTTCTTCCTGCAGGGTGAGAAATGGAGAGGGGTATTTGAAAGAACAGAGATGGATTTGGGGACCATGCTATTGGGGTTAGAATCCTGGCACTCTGATGTGAGGAAGGTGTGTGCCTTTTGCCAATTTTCCTAACCTCTGTAACCTCAGGATTTCCTCTGCTGAGTGGGAATACTAATGCTCACTGTGGTGTCCTGTTGTGAGCATCAGATATGAAAACTGTGTCTAAATGGCCTGCCAAACAGCTCCCCACACGAAAGCTATTTTGATTGCAAAGTAGGGTGGTGTAATGGAAAGAGCCATTACAAAAGTGAACTTAAAGGGAAGGGAGGAAATTCACTTTGGTTGAGCCCTTGTGGTGTTCTGGACACAGGTACAAATGAATTCTTTTAAGCCTCGCAATAACTCTATGACAGTGACACTAATGTCCCCAAATTTCAGAAGAGCAGAAGGAAGTGTAGAACGCTTAAGTGAAATGTCTTTGGTCTCTCCACTAATAATTGGTAAATATGGAAATCAAGCCCCAGTACCTGAACATGAAAGTCCTGTTCTTTGCGTCATGCCAGCCAATTAAAATGGACGAACCATTTTCATCTGTCTGGTTCAGATGCCTGAAGGCTGTGACCCAACTTTAACTATTTGGAGTCCCATGTTCTTGTCTTAAATTTGAAGAGCTTTGTTTTTACCTCCAGTCCGTTCAGTGGGGAAAGACCTTCAATTCATAAGGTGTCTTGGGGGTCTATGAAGTTGAAAAACGACCCCAGCTCCAGCTTCTCCATCCCACTAAATATGCCAGGGGCAGAAGGTACCAGGAGGAGTTACCAAGACTTCAGACACCATGTCAGCAGAGGAGGGAAGCAAAAGACTAGAATAAAGAGCCCTGAGCAGGCTCCAGTGCCCCATAGTCTATCCCGTTCAGCGAAGAGATCTTTAATTTAGCTAGAAGACTTCTGCCCCAGAAGGACATGGGCGGCCCTTAGAAATATATTCTCAGCAAGGGAGGTGTCAGAATGGATTCACGAGAGGCATTCATGCCTCACAAATCACCCTGAATATTTCATGTACATTAAAAAATTAGTAGACAAAACTGGAGCGGTGGTGTATAATTTACCTAGGCTTGTGAGATGTTTTGATATGGAGCAGGGCGGAAGATTTATCTGTGGGCACATGAAGCTGCACTTGGAGCAAAATGCACGGGTCCTGCGTTAGTGCCCATCGGAGAGGGTAGCAGAAAGAGCCGCATTGTGGTGAGGCAGTAAATACGGGCTCAGCAAAGGGAAATAGTATCTTCATTTTTCTTTATTTTCTGCAGCGTGGATTGGTGAGTTTCTGCTCTCTGAAGGACGAGATAGCATTGCCCCTGTATGAATGAGTTTAAAAGGCATAAACAAGGGAGTCTGATGGCCTAATTTGGAGGGGTCCAGCGGGAATCTGCCTCCTTGTAGATAATGAGATCGTATTTGGAATAGATATGCCACCAAGTGAGAAAATGAATTTAATAGAAATATCACTGCTATTTACAACTAAAGGAACATTGGTGAAATATGCTGAAAAGAGAATGAATTCGTGGCCTGGGACCTTTTTTATGTTTGGAAAAGCACGTAATATGTGACCCTCATCCTTTGGATAAATGTAACATGAGTTTATAGTAATTCAAACCTCTGAGTTATATTTAGCTAAGGTTGAAAGAGTTTGAAAATTCAGCCTTGAGCTACATTTACTGGCAGTAGAATCAGTGTCTTGCATTCACTTTCTACCTTTCTAGGTTCTAAAATTCTCAGAACTTGGCACCAGTCTCTTTTTCTCAACAGAGGATGTGCCCTAGAGTTGGTGCTACAAGGACACTGGTTTGTCTGCAACTCTAAACAGTGACTGTGTCTTGATCAGTGATGAACAGAAGTACTTTACTATGCCTTCTGCTAACAGAAAATCACACAACTATGTAGAACTTTAGTTTTTTTCTTCCTTTTGGCCCTTTGGCTTTCCTACACACAGGCAGAGTCTTCCTCGGAGACCTCACGTTGATGATGAATTAATAATTTATTGGCATATACTTGCAGCACACACAGATTAATGTCTACTCATGAACACTAAAGTAGGCGTGTTTATGGAACAGCGCTGAACTGGAGACTGTGTGCTCCCAGCTAAGTGAATGCTGGTCTCCCTGGAATCTATTTACTTTGTAAACTTTAGGAACCAGAATATATAGTAGCCAGTTCTTTCTTATGATTGTAGATAGGAGAGAAAATAGACACGGTGGACCAGAAAGAAAAGTTGGATGGGAAAGACTGAAGATGGTCATTTGGGGCATGTAATGATCAATGCTCAAGAAATAGTCTGTGTTTTTGAGCTACCCACCTTCCTAGGGCACATTCCCTGCTGCTCCATTTGAATCAAACAACATACCTATAACACTTATTTCCATCTTGCAGGTGAGCAAATGATTCTTGGTGTTTTAATGATTTCTCGAGGTCACAGTGTCATCAAAAAGCATAATTAGGTTACGCATATAGAGTTGACTAGCCCCAAGCCCAGAATGCTGAGGCTCAGCGGCCTCAAAGAGGTGGTACCCTAGGAAGAGTCACAACCAACCATCCAAACAGGCTTAGGAATTTGCCCCTCCATTCCAGGTACCTGATTTCCTCTCTCTTCCCCAGTGAGAACCCCAGCCTCCTTTTATGGATATAGGAAATAAAATGAGATGAATGAGCTGGAGATTTAAATTGTTATAAAACTATTAAAGAGAAATCTGTCTTAAGTTATCACCTAAGGGGCCCGTAAAAATTGTTCGTCATAGAGGTGGATTTTTAAATAAAGTTTGAACAAAATTACCCTCAGATCCCTAGGGATGCTGCTAAATAATCTTTTCAAACAGAGGGTTACACAGCGAGGTGACCTTCTTGCCTCACTGCCTGCAAGTTTTATACCAAGATATCCTGTGTCGAGCAAGGCTCTGAAGAATTCTCATTCCCTCTGTGGATACTTACGTCTCCTGGGTCTTCTATTATTTTGCCCAAAGCAACACATTAATCTTGGGGGAGGAGGAGTCAGTGCTTCCTGCAAATCTGGGGACTCACCTGAAATTTCCATCCTTGAAAATCCAGTATCCTTTGAAGAATCTTTACCTCAGCACATGTCTGCATAATAATCTCTTAACCTCCCATCTCTAATATATCATCAGTCCCTTGCGTGAAAACCTGTCATGCTGGCCCTGGCATTCATACTACCCTGTCCTGTCTTCTGCACCATTTCCTGACTGTCTGTATTATTTTGTACTGGCCCCCACGTACACTCATGGTAGAAACCGCCTCAAAATTTACCTCCTATGGTAAGATTTGCTTTTATTTATTTTTTTTTTATTTTGAGGGAGAGAGAGAGAGACAGGAATATAAGTGGGGGGGGGGAGGGTGCTGTCAGAGAGAGGGGAAGAGAGAGAATCCCAAGCATGCTCTGCAATGCCAGCACGGAGCCCAATGTGGGGCCTTGATCTCACAAACTGTGAGATCATGACCTGAATGGAAACCAAGAGTTGAATGCTCAACCGCCTGAGCCACCCAGGTGCCCTTCTATGTTAAGATTTTCTAAACCTAGTGCAGAGACAGATTTTTGCCTCCTTATGCCCTGTACCTGCCCTGCCATCTACACAACGTGCAGGTCTGTAATTGCCCATGACTGAGTGTTTAAGTCTGGGAGAATCTTGAAGGCAGGCTGTGGCTGAAATATCATTCCCCCCTCCCACACTTAGAGGAGTTTTGATGCACCATAAGGAGAAAGTAAATGTTTACTGAACAAAATACAAAGGAGTGGCAGAATGGAAGGAAGGTTTATTCTGGAAAGGCACTTGGAGACTTCCCTATCCCCAGAGCACACCTGGCAGTTCCCACTTTGCCAGGCTGTGGGACATACTTCTCCAGTGGTCCCAATCTTCCCAGCCCATCAAGACTCATCTGCATTGTGCTTCCCTTCTGAGCCCATCTCATCTATCGACTCTAACTTAGAGCATCTCAGTCACTGAGTCAACATGTATGGACTGTTGATGGGCGTGGACACTGATAGGAAAGAGAAGCTTCAGGAAGATTTGCATTAGGTGAGGCAGTTTAAATGGAAAACATCTCTCCTTCTTGACCTAATTTTTAGTCATCCTGAGCACAGTTATAAGATGGAATAGAGTGGGGATCTAATGATGTCAGCAAGAAGGTGCAGATTGGCAAGCATCATCTCCCAGGTGTGGCATGGGGCAGAATTGGTGGGTCCCAGCTAACTCCATGACAAATGTGTTTCCCTACTGAGGGCCCTGGAGCAGTAACCCCATGTGCCCATTTCAGAGAGTGCCTATTCTCAAGTATGTCTTTTTTCAAAGTGAGACATTCGAGATTTACCTGAAAGGTGAGATTTACATCCTCAGAGACAACCAGAGACAACCACAGAGATTAGCCCATCATCTGCCATTGTCCTTCTGGAGGGAGATATTTCACATCCTAGAGAGTTCACGCTGGATGAAAACCACTTTCCAAAGTAGTCAGTCCAGGTATGCAAAGATAAAGAATACCCAATGCATCATTCTGTCTACACTTGCCTAAGAAGAAAATTGTTTCTAGGCTGCAGGAAGCATAATTGTTCTTAGTCTCGATACCACATTCTATCAGGATGGGGCTTTTGTCAAGAGCTCTTTATGACCGTGATTCCATTAAGCTTCCCTCACACCCTGTTATAGAGGAAATATCTTGCTTCCGTCACAGATGGGCAAAATGAGGCTTAGAGAAATGTGATGCTTCTACAGAGGAAGTAGGGGGTGGGGGTTGATCATGACCTCTGATTACTAGCTTACCTGGCAACCCGAGCTCAGCTTCTCTCCCTGCATCGTTTAAAAATCTCCACAATCAGCCAAAAGATTTATATTTTCTTATTACCTTAGCAGCTTCTTCTGAATAAATCTTTTTTTCCCGGCACAAGGAATGAATTTAAAGGAATATATTAAATATAAAAAAAAAAGGGCTTGCAAAGCAAGGTTCTACTTTGACCCTAATATCTCCCTCAGATTTCCTCTTGCACACACACGTCCTTATCAAACACAATTCACCTTCTCTGGAAACAGGCTGAGATTGGAGTCATGGCCAAAGGCGGGAACAGAGGTGTGAGCATTATCATAGCAAATAACAAGCAAGTGGATGATGGCTGTGAGGGATTTCAGATGCCAGACCACTAATTGCTGAGAGTTTTCCAAGAGTAGAGGAATTTGGGTAAATTATAATTTTTAATACAATTACATTAAGAAATACGTTTTGAAGAATGAATTTTAAAAATTGAGGTCACTGATGTTTTTGCATTTCTCTCCCATTAGAGGGAATAAAAACAAGCTTATTAATATCATAGCCTCATGCCAGATCATCCTCTTGGCTCCTGAGATTTCATACATAAGCTCATTGGACATCTGGAAATCAGCTCCATGAGCAACTTTAAAATAAGTACCTACATATTTAAACACACACTTGTGATGGGCACACTGCTTTTCCTAAAAAGTGGAACACGTTTCTTACACGAACTTAATCTCAAAAGAATGACATAGAAAAGCGAAAATAGTAGGCTTTTTTTGTGTGTGATATTCTAATTTGATTTAAAATCACTCCCAATTCAAATGAAAAATAACTTCTTTGAAAAAAGTGCTTTTGTCTCCCTGATGAGAATACACAATCACTTTGAGGAATTTGAGAGCTGCTGCAAAAGTAAAGAAAACAAAAAGCACACATCATCTCACATCTTAGAAGTAGGTGTTAATCGTTTGGTAAATTCTCTCTTTCTGTCTTGACTTCATTTATCATTTTTCCCCACTTAACAGGTATCATAGTGCACATAGAACTTCATATATTTTCTTATATTCCTTTTAAGATTCTCTGATACTGATTTCCCCATGTTGAAAGAAATCTTCAAAAACGTTTCTAATAGCTAGTCAAAGTTTTATCATATAGATACTTCTGTTCCCTTACATTATCAGTTTAGGCTCTTAAAGAACATTTAAAATGCATTTCTTAATGACAGAAGGGTATGAGCAAAGTGGGTTTGAATTCCATTTGGAAGAAGAGCATATGGAATCACAGAATTTTCAAGCCAGAAGACGACCACCTGGCCTCATTCAGAGATCTGAAAATCCCAGCCTAGGGGAAGGAGACTTTTGTAGGTTTACACTGTGAAGGAGCAATGGAAGAATTGGAACTGGAAATCTGTTGATCTTTTTCCCAGCTCCTCATCCTCCCTGTGCAAGGCATTTTCCTTCAAGAAGGATGATGGCTCTTTCTGCTCTTTGAGAAAAATTGCTTATGAAACCAGCACCTGGGGCCCCACAGGACATAAAGAGACTGAATAACGAGTCTATATAGGAAGGACACCTGTTGTTATTTCAGGCTTAAACAAGGTCTTCCGCCAAACCAAATCGGAATGATGCTCAGAGAACACCTGGACTAATGGGCTTCAAAAAGTTTCCGGTGCCAGGAAAAAAAAAAAAAGTTTCAGGTATCAACATCAGAAAGATTACTGACGATGCGATGTTCTGAAACTCCCCAAATCTCACATGCTTCATACCTAAATGTCTTCGTTACGATGTTTGGGCACACATACTTAACAGTCTTAGAACCTTTGTTGAGAGCGTATCTGTTGTACCTCCCAATTAGGTAAGCAGCGGACAGAAAGAGTTCCATCCTCCTGGTGCTATGCAATCAGAGAACAGGTAGGAGAGAGCTGATAAGACCCTTCCCACTCAGAAGCCTGGGACAGGGAGAGGAAACACAAGAGCTGCAGGTTTGTGTTTTTCTTAAAGTTAATCGCTAAACAACCAAGAAAGAGATGGAATGGATGGAGTGAGGGAAAGAGAGAGGGGTGGATGAGAAAGAGAAAAGAAGGAAAGAGCCATGGAGGGGGAAAAGGATGAGAGAAAAAAAAGATGGAATGTCTTTGTATGCTGATCATGCTAAGTACGTCAAATATACGTGCAAAGGAATACTGGCTTTCTTAGCCTGTCGTTCCCTACGTTCCCTATGGGGCTTCCTGAAAGATCAGTTCAGAGCTTAGTCTACCACCAACCCCCAACCCAGCCCTATTCTCCCTGATTGTAGGAAAGGAAAGCTAAATGCAGGTTTGAGGGGTAGGGGCGAGGTGGAGTGCAGTGTTCTTGGATGTTATTCTGTCCTCTTTGGTGGAAAAAGGGGAGAGGGTTCTACCTCTCTGTGAAGCCAGAGAAAAGATGGGGTGGACCAAGACAGTCACCTGTGAAGACTGGGAAGGCTACAACAAAAATCTCCATATTGAAGTCTTAGTAGATTTGCCGACCCGCCCTTCAGTTACCAAGGCAGGAAGGCTGGCAAACACAGAGGGTCCATGATGTGCTGATACTTTCAGGTAGATGAGTATGGATACCCCTAAACCTCCTCCTGAGTTCTTTTGTCCTGAAAGTTTTAGCAGGTAGATTCTACATTTGGTTGCAGCCTGAGGGTTAGTTGAAGTAGTTGAGATGGATGAGTGGCCGGGCACCGGGGGAATGTACCAAAAACATGTCAGTTTCCGCATCTGTAAAATAGGAATATTTTACCCTTCTCTTAATGTGATTTAAGTATTCAATTGAGCTAAATAAAATATTTAGCTTAAATTTAATATTATGATAAGTGTATGTATTAGGCAGTGTTCTAAAGAGATCTATTATAGGGGACTGGCTAACATGATTATGGAGGAGGGCAGGTCCTAAGATCTGCAGGGTGATTCAGCAAGCTGGAGACCAAGGAGACTGATCGTTTAGTTCTAGTCCCAGTCTTAACACCAAGACCAAGGAGAACCAATGGTGTAGTTCCCATCTAAAAGCCAGCAGACTTGAGATCTAGAAAGAGCTGATGTTTCAGCTCAAATCCCAGGCAAGAAAAAAACCAGTGTCCCAGTACAAATCCAGTGAAGCATAAAGATTTTTCTTATTAAAGAGAGGGTCAACCTTTGCTTTAGCTGGCCTTCAACTGATTGAATAAGGCCCACCCTCATTAGGGAAAGTATCTGCTTTTTTCAGTCAACTGATTTAAGTGTTAATTGTATTGAAAAGCATCCTCACAGACACTGCCAGAATAATGTTTGACCAAATACTTGGGCACCTGGTAGCCCAGTCAAGCTGACATAAAATTAACCATCACAATATAGTACCTGGCATATAATAAGAATTCCAAAATGGCAAATATTGATTATTTTGATTATTTTGATTATTTTTAATATTTTGGATCATTTCATTTTGTGTTATACTTCCTTTAATGAAAATGCAAATATATACTAAGCAAATGGATGACGATAGAAAGGTGTGGTTTTAATAGCACCTTAATTATAACCTACAGTCCGGCTAGATCAAGTTTTGCAGGTTACAACCATGAAGGTTTAAGCATTTTGTCTACTAAAATATCATACATGAAAGATTTAGAGAACTTTTATAATAAGTTTCATCCATGAGTCAGTCACCTGCAAAACATACTTTGGAAGGTGTTGGTGAACAACCTCTATGCATCTCTACTTACAGATATATGACTGTACATCTGGGTCTGCACAGATACTCATACACACAGAATCCTAAAAGTTTTTGGTAAGTTTGGAATAATTTAACCAACTTATGAATGTAATTAAACGTTTCTCCACATAGTGTGTTGGAAGAGACAGCGGTTTATACAAAGACCATAATCTAGAAAAAAAATTATTTTTCAGAATGGAGACCAGGTCCTCAGGGCAAATGGGACATTTTGCTTGTCAGCAAAATAAATTTATTCTGAATTTATGAATCGATAATAAGCCACCTTCTCATAATGATTAATGGTAATTAACCTTTTAAGGTTCCATCACTTCCTGGCCATCTCTGGCTGACAGGCCTTGGAGACAGGACAGAATGCTGATGGTGGAAGAGACCTTTCTCTGGACTTCCAAGGTCCTGTGAGGTAGAAAACACCATTTCTGTGTGGATTTGTGACAAATGTAATGCAGCCTCAGAGAATTTCAAACATGGGGAAAATATACGCATGACCCATAAGGGTGAGTTGCTTTCTCCTGGAAGGACTTGGAAGTTACAGTCAGCTGTACTGCTGAAACCTGTGGGACGTTGGTAAAGTCTTTTCACCTGTGTGCAACCAACTTCATCTGTAAAGTGGATGAATATTGAATTCATTAACAATCAACCTCTGTTTTTTTAAGAAAAGAAAGGTTTATTTATTTTGAGAGAGAGAAATAGAGATTGAGGGGCAGAGTGAGAGGGGGAGAGAGAGAGAGAGAGAGAGAGAGAGAGGGAGAGAGAGAGAGAGAGAGAGAGAGAGAGAGAAAGAGAGAATCCCTAGCAGGCTCTGTGCCGTCAGCACAGAGCCTGATGCAGGGCTCAAAATCATGAACCGTGAGATCATGACCTGAGCTGAAATTAAGAGTTAGACGCTCAACCGACTGAGCCGCCCACGCGCCCGACAGTTAACTTTTTAAATGAAGAGTCCAGGGGCTCGCACAGGACCAAAGGCCAGCCCTCTTCTCAAGCAGGCAGCACCACATGAAATCTGTCTTCCAGCAAGTGAGCACTTGTCATACATGCTGACAGTAACCTAGATCCACGACATGCTCCACATCTTTGCCTGTTCTAGGACATTGGCAGTATGAACATCAAAGATAGCTGGGAAGTAGATTCTGGATTGGGGTTTAGCAGGTAAGAGGTTTATCAAGGGGAGCCCTGGGGAAGAGTGGAGAAGGAAGCAGGGTTCAGCAGAGTGAGAAAATTTGAGGCACGATGATAGATGTGGTTGAGTCCTGGAGCTTGAATGGCCCCATTGGAATTGTTATTATTTTCTTTTACATTGAGGTATAACTAACATAGAGCATTATATTAGTTTTAGGCGTGCAATATAATGATTCGGTATTTGTGTCCAGCAGAGTCATTCTGAAACAGCATCAGTGGCCAAGACTGTATAGCCCTGCAACAATCAGTCATTGGATGCAGGCTGCCCCAGAAAGAGTTATGACCCTGATCAAGGTGGCACGCTATACCTGACAGAATCCCTCTCAAGGGGCTGAGGGTTGAAGGTGATTTGCAGGTAGCACTCCAAGCTTCTGCAGCCACCAGCCCTTCGTGGAAGGGGACATTGGGTGGCCTAGCACATTGCTCTCCACACCAGTATTCAATAAGCATTTACTATATCCCAGACAGACTCTTCTGGGCTGGTACCTGCTGTATCACATTTCACTCTTGCTGTAACCCTTTGAGGTAGGTATTAGTGTGCACATTTGCCACATGATGAAATTGAGGCTAAAGGTCTAAGAGCCAGTAACTTTTGTGCACCTAGAATTCAAACCAGGTCATTAGGTCTACTTAATATTAACTTGCATGAGTCCAAAGGTTTGCAGTAAGTTGAGAGTCACCTCACACTAATCACCAATTCTTACTAGTACTTCTGATTTTTACTTGGGGACTGGTTTCACTCCCCACCCCTCCTTTTCAATTCCATATCTCTGTATAATTCATTCCAGACCATGATTCCATCTTTCCCAGGTAGCCAGAAAATCATTACCTGCTCTTTGTCCTTCAAGTATTTGGCTAGCTCTGTGAACTTGCAGAAGGTACTTGTCTCTCTGAGCCTCTGTTTTCCTCATCTGTAGTATGGGAATCATCGTGGCCCTATCACATCAAATTTCCAAGAAGATATTAAAAATAAATGCATAGGTATGACACTGACAAACATGCCTGGTGTAGGAAGGGCTATCTTAAGTATTTACTAGTGTTTTTATTTGCATTTTCCTCTAATAATGTATGTCAGTAATATTGTCATTAATGGTCATGTGTCTATGGATTTTCTTGTTTATTAGCTTCTTTTTTATAAGGATAAAGTAGTGTGATATTTACCATTATATACTTAGGTCTTAGCATAATGCCTTCTAGCAGTAGGTGCCCAGTAAAAGGCTATTGCATCGAATTACATTTTAACAAAATACAACCAAGTTTTATCAGTTATAAACCTTATTATCTTTCAAAATGGTCTACTTGGCTCCATGCATCACCCTGCCCAAGTCTGTACATTTCTTCCTTCTGATTTGAAGCCAGTCAGATTTGGGGGATCAAAGCATCAAAACATCAAATGTTCTGGCTGAACATTTGTTACTTAACCAGTTTAATCCTGTATTTCTACACTGTAAAATGGAAATGGAGTGCCGAGTCACGGGGTTTGTAAAGAGAATTAAATGAGATATGTAAATAGAGTGGTTAGTCCAGGACATGGCACATAGCAAACCCTCAGCAAATGCTTGTTCACTAACAGTAACAGCTCCAATTACCACCACAGTCTTGTTGAACTTATTTAGTGCTTCTTAGCCTTCTGTGGGATAAAAGCACCAAATTAGAAGTACAGTAGAAAGAGCTTATCCATTGGAGTCTGGTTGCATCAGAAAGCATGTCTTTTTTTAATTTTTTTTAATGTTTTTTTTTTTTTGAGAGAGAGAGAGAGACAGAGTATGATTGGGGAAGGGGCAGAGAGAGAGAGGGAGACACAGAATCCAAAGCAGGCTCTAGGCTCTAGGCTCTAAGCTCTCAGCACAGAGCCTGACACGGGGCTTGAACTTACAAACTGGGAGATCATGACCTGAGCCAAAGTCAGCCACCTAACCAACTGAGCCACCCAGGCGCCCCCAAAAAGTATCTCTTAACCTTTGAACAAATTAATTAGTCTGCCTTAGTCTTGGCAGGGTTTTTTTGGTTGTTTTTTTGTTTGTTTGTTTTGTTTTGTTTTGTTTTGTTTTGCTTTGTTTTTGTTTTTGTGTTTGCAGTTGGGAACAGTATAATGCCTATATCATAGAGTTTTTGGGGTTAAGTGGGGAAATACATCTGAAGCATTTTATTTAGCTACTGAGACCCAATAAGCACACATGAAATGTTAGCTTTGTGTGTGACGTGACACACAGTAAATACTGCAGAGTTGCTCGGAGAGCACGGGGGATGCTGGCACAGAGTGGGTCCTCCACACACACGGAAGCCTTTCTGTTACAGATACCATTCTACGCCAGGGGAGACTGGCCACTCCCAGCCCCACATCCTGCACAGTGCCCAGGAGAATGTTAAATGGTGGGGAAACGTGACAAAGTCTGTTCTAATGAGATGTCCCGTTGGCTCTGGCTGCTCCTAGGTCAAGCTGCCTGTGTCAGAGCAAGAACACTAATAGACTAGGTGGTCGTGTCTCTCCACCTGACTGAGCTCTGGGTTTTTAATGAAGCAAGTGGCCCACATGCCCAGACGGTTTTGGTATGTGTGTGTGTGCCTGTGTCTCCAATGACAAATGATTTTTGTCCTAAAAAGAGAATGGAGAAAAACGACAGGACATGAAGGCTCAGAATGTCCTCTTATTTGCATCCATCAGAGAAAAGCTGACCAAGACCTTCCCACACATGCAGATGACCCTTGCACCAGGCAGAAAGAAATAAAAAACACTGCTTTTCCAGAGGGGCCATAATACCTTCAATAGCTTTAACAAAGGCTAGTGTCAGCCGCTTGACTTCTTAATGATGAATAATTCATATACATCAAAGCAGCCCTCACAAAGTTTTTTTTTCTACAGGCTCAAAGACAATGAAACAACAGCAAAAAGGCCAGAAGGGGAAAGGTTTTTTTTTTTGAAATCACAGCATCTCTACTATCTGTCCTCCCTACTTTATACTATCCATGCTCTGGTCTTGATTGAAATCAACTGCAATATAATTTTACAAAAACATTTTTTTAATACTCTGATGTGCTTCTTAGCTCACATAATGGCAAACTCCTCTGCAGCCTTCAAAGCCCAGCTTAAAAGTCACCATGTTTTGAGGTCAACTCTGCTACCCACCTTCCCAACAGGGTCCGTCTAACCTTTCCCAATTATATGAAACACAGTCCTACTGCAAGCATTATTAAGCTCTTATTCCTTTAAATCTCTGACTCAGACTTCGAAATTCTTAAGCTTAGACACCCAGTCTTAGGCATTTCAGAATCACAGCACCCAACACGGAGCTTAAGACACAACAGGAACTGAATGAATGTTCATGGATTTGAAATGATTGAATTCTTGAAATAAACAAAGAACATACTTCAAGTGTAGAATTGGAATGCTAATATATATTAAGTCTATAAAAACCAAAAGTAGATGAAAAAGTATTTTCAGAACCTCAAAAACATCATCGAGCATTATTTTTATCATTTAGAATTTACTAAGAACCCAGATCAAATGCTTAGAAAGGCAAGGAGTTGGGGGATCCATTTGGAAGGCTTATCAGCACTCTTTAAGGGGGCAAGCATTTTAAAGTGAAATATTTGTCAGAGCTAAGATAAAATTAAAATGGCAGGCTCGCAATCTAGGTTATTTTTATAGTCTGTCTTAAAACATAAACTCCTTAAACTCCCTTCCTTTTTGATCATCGTAAATGAAAATTTACTACAGACGTACACACATCAAAATGCAGACGTTACCCACTTTTCATATTTCTCAAGTGGCTGCTGCTTCAACGAAATACCACTTCAATGTCAAGGGAGAACACGTTTCTTTTGTGGGGTAAATGCTTGTTATCAAAGGGAAAAGATATATTTTTAAACTGAACTATTTATTCACTGAATATATGATAATGCTTACTGTGTGCCAGATATTGGGCTAATCACCAAGGGGACATTTGGATGAGAAAACGTCATCTTCGCCTCATGGACATCATAATGTAGCAAAGGACAAAGATGCAATGAGATGATTGTTTTAAAATATGTTTTCCTACTTAATGTATGAACAGAGTTATGGTTTTTGCAGAAGGTGCAGTGACTGATTCTTTCTGGAGAGTTAGAAATGGTTTCAGAAAGATGATTTTTTAATCTGATTCTTCAGGGGTGAGTGAAGGGATATTTTCCAGTGGAAGAAAGGCAGCTGGAGCTTGTCAGAAGAAGCGAGCAGTGCTTTCAAAGATCTGGGGTTATGGAAGGTATTGATGGAAAGTTCCATATGGCTGGGTGCCTAATTTATGGTAAGAGATGAAGCAGACAAAGCTGGAGAAGCCAGAAGACACCTCTTGCTAAGAGCCTTAATTCTAGGTTCCTAAGCACAGTGTTTATGATTAAAGACGACCCTATCTGCCTCTTGGGTGGTAGAATGGGGAGAAAAGAGGATGGGAGCACCAATTAGCCACTTCTTGGCAATGAGTAAAGTTTGACCTGAGACTCTCAGTTTGACCTGAGACTATGGAAGAGGATACAGAAAGAAAGCCTAGGCTATTAAAGGTTACTGAGATCTTTCTGAAGATGGCAAATACATAAGAAGATCAGACATGCAAGTGAAGGTGAGGAGAAGCAGAGAAGGACTGAGTGGGGGGAGGTTTACAGTTTTTCATGAAATTAGTTGAATGAAAGAAAGAAAGAGAAAATGAGAAAGAAAGAAAGAGAAAGAAAGAAAAAGAAAAAGAAAGAAAAAAGAAAGAAAGAAAGGGGGGAGGAAGGAAGGAAGAAAGGAAAGAAAGAGGCAGGGGGTAGGAGGAAAGAAAGAAAAAAAAGAAAAGAAAAAGGAAGAAAGAAAGAAAGAAAAGTAAAGTAAAAGAAGGAGGAAGGGAGGAAGGAGGAAAGAAAAAAGGAAGGAAGGAAGTTGTGTAACTTCCAGAAAGCTGGGAACGTAGCCCAGTTCATTTTAAATCATTGGAACCAAAGATAAAATGACAATTGCAAATTGAGGCACAGTGAGTTTTGGGTGAGGGGGTGATGGCTGGAGCTGCAGGGCCTGGACCAAGAATTGAGGTGGTATTAGGAAAGGTTGCACTATGGCAGGACTGTCACCTGTTACGAGCTTCAGGATCATGCGTCTGGGTTTTCAGGGATGGTCCTTACAGGATCGTGGGTGCAGGTGTGAAGCAACCATCTCAGGTCTACTGGTGAAGACAGTAGGAGAGCACATCCTACTTCTCTTCTCCCGCCCTCCCCTGAAAACCTTGCTTCCTTACTCAGTACTGAAGATTTTGCCACTCATGATTCTCTCTTTTGTGACTGTCGAAGGTGTCCAAAGGATGACTCCAGGACCTGGGTCTCACCAGTCTGGATATCCCTTAAAATCAGGAAACATATGCCATTGTAAGCAGACAGCAGAGTGGGTATGGAAGGACAGATAGATTAGTATCATGCGTGGAGGTACCAGGGCTATGACCAAAAAGAAGACACAGACATAGTCAAACTATGATGCCTTACACCAAGGCATATCAGGAGAACCAACAAGCAATAAGTGGCCAAAAAGTTGTTGTTGTTGTTGTTTTTAAAGAAAAAACAATAGATAAAATGCAAGGTGAAGTGGGCAGCTCAGAAACCAGTTCTCCATTAATCTGGATTTCTCTTAGGTAAAGGTTGGTCTATCTCTGTTGCTAATTTAAGTCTTTCCCAGCGTTTGCAGGAAAGGTACAATACAGCTTCTTAATCCTTGAATGATGAGGAAGATAAAGCCCTGCCTTTTAATAGACATATATAAAAGGCAGCCATTTGGTTCAACCTAACTAATAAATAATTCTAGTTCCTTATCAGGCAACTAAAATTGTTTTGCATGTCCTTCTGAAAGGCAGGTTGCCAGATCTTCACTCATTGTTAGCCGATCTTTACTGAGTACCTCCTGTGAGGCCCTGTCTGTGAATGAGACAGTGCATGAATACGTGACAGAGAGCAAAATCGGGCATGATCCCTGTTCCCATGGAATTTTCAGTCTACTGAGGAGTGACAGACATTAATTACATAGTCACAAAACTAAATAATTGTAATTGAGATTAAATCTCAAAAGGGATGGAATAAATTTTTATAAGTGCAGGCATGACCTTGATTCAGGGGTAGGTTAAGAGTTCTCCAAAAGATGAGACTTGAGCAGTGATCTTAAGGATGAGTACGGTTTAAACAGAGGGAGCAAGCAGCCTGTGCAAAGGTCCTGTGTCTAGGTTCTGAAAGATTTCTATTGTGGCTTGGGGTACAGAGAACCGGTAGAAGGGAAGAGGGTAAAGCATTCTGGAAAAAAGTTAAAAGTCAAGGGAGGGCCACACAGATGCTTCACTAAGGTTTTGGATTCTTTTCTTACTGTTCTAAGAGCAGTGAGTTTCTGGGCACCAGTAAGTTCCATAATTTTGTTGCTTCAATATGCATGTGGCTTTCATTTCCTTAACTCTTTGCAACAGTATAATCAGAGCTATGTACCTTGATGTAAGAAATAAACCAGAGATGAACCAAATTAGACAGGTTTGCAACTCTCAAGAAACCCACAGTTTACAAGAGAGAAAAGTAAACATAATTATGAACAGTGTAAACAGTGGTAGGAAAAGGATGAGCTGGGTGGGGGGGCGGCTAATAGGGGTGGGCTCCTCACTAAACTTCCAGAGTAAGGACAGATTTCAGGTGGGTAACATTTGAGCCCAAAGAACAAGTAGAATTTTCCTCAAATATTTAGAGCAACAGCTAATATACATTAAATGCTTACTATGTGCCAGGCACTAAGTGGTTTTCACCTGTATTTAAGGTAGGAAAGACCATATGACATGTTCTATTATTATCCTCCTTTTAAAGACGCAGAAACCGAGGATCAGAAACGCTAAGCAATTTGTTCAAGATCACACAGCTAGGACATGGGAGAGCCATGCTTTGAACAAATATTATGTGTGCTTAACATAAGGGCCAGAGTGCAGGGAGATTAAATTGAAGATCTCACATCAAAATATTAAAAATTGAGATGTGTTGATTTAGAATGATTACAGCTTCTTTGAGATTGTAAGTGCAGCATCTTTGCCCAAATTTGTGAATAACAGCTTGAGCCAAAATAACACTAATCTCCACCCTTAAAATAGTGCAATCTTTTGTGCGATGGGCATATTAAAAACGAATAATGCATATGCATCAGAGAACACATCAGTACTTAGACAATCCAAAAGGACCTGTTTTTATTTCATTTGACTTTTCTTCTCTCCCCCTATAATTACTTCATTTCAGCTAAATCACACTGTATTATGATTTAACAACTGGAACAGTCACTTTAGCATTAATGTTTTGCAAGCACCTTTCCAGCATTCCCAGCAGCTATCCGGGCTTAAAAGCGACAACAACGAGGGATCAATCTCTTAGTGGCCCAGATAAACCATGTAGATGTGCCCAGTGTTCAGTTTTGCTGCTTGAATGCTGCCCTGCCTGGCCAACAGCTGCCAGAATTCTTATTATTAAACTCTCAGGTAGAATAATCATGGAGTGAAGCAGGAAAAAGATTGCAGCTCTTAGAGCAAAGTGAAGTTGGCAATGGGCGGGGAAAGGCAGGGATATTCTGACTACAGGTTGCAACTTTACCTACCCTTTCAAAATTCACCCCTCCCCTCCGTAGCCCACTCTAAAACACTGTAAATTTCTTTCTTTACCCAGTCACCTCCAAATGAAGAGGCAATATGCATCCTGAAGCTCTAAGATGAAATGCAGAACCCTAATTGTTCCCATGCTTCCTGCAGACTTGAAATTCCAGCCTGTTTCATTCCCATGCATTTCTTGGTAACTCCACACATATGTGAATAATCAGACACATCTAGTGGTCAGGGGTTGTTTTCTCTGTAAAATGCGTATGGAGTAGGAGTAGGCAGAGCCCTCAGTACAAATAGTGACTTGTACTTGCAGATTTACGGACTTTTAGTCCTGAAAAGAATCTTGAAGACTGCCTTCCAGGCCTTGTGTGACAAATAAATAAGGGGCCTCGGGCACAGATGGGGAATGTGAACTGCCCAAGTTTGCAGATGAAAACATTGGCTTCCTGATCTTAAGCGGCTGTTTTTCCAACTACCCTGCATGGACCTAAAATAGCTTTGCATTTCGTGCTAAGCTCTATGTCCCCTTACTTCCTAATCAAAGGCATAATCAATCATCATTTGTAAGGCACTCGTTTTAAAAAGTAGGAAATGAAATTTCCCGATGTAGTTACCTTTTAATTTGCAGAGAACCACCAACTCCGGAAGCAGAAGCTCTTAAGGGGAAGGTCACCAAAATGCATGCTGGTATCAGCCTTGCTACTCGGACTCACTGTGAGTCACAAGCAGTGGTCGGCAAACTTTTTCTTGTACAGGTCCAGCTAGTCAATGTCTTTAGGCTTTGTGGGCCAGTATAGCAACTACTCAACTCTGCTCTTGTATCAAGAAAGAGGCCACAGATGATACATAAACGAATAGGTTTGATTTAATTCCAATAAAACCTGAGTTATGGATGCTGAAATTGGAATTTGATATACATTTCACACAAACCAAAATCTTATTCTTATTTTTTTTTATTTTTTCAAAATGATTTTAAAATGTAAGAACTATCCTTAGCTCACAGTTCTACAAAACCAGATGGCAGGCTGGATGTGTCCCTCATGCCATAGCTTGCTGTTCCCTGGTGCAGAGTACAATACATGTAGCTGCTTCTCAGTGTGGTTTGTACTATTAGCAAATATTCATTTGGCCGCAGAATTATTTTTCAGCACAGGTCCTATTTTCCATTGTATTCCAAAACACAGCTAGATATTTCCCTATAGAGAAGTCTGCAAAATACTTAAAGGTATAAAGTAAATCTTCTTTCTCCCCTAGATTATAATCCTCTCCAAAAGAGACACACTATATTTTATTTGCCTTAAAATTATGGATATGTAGCAAACCACTAAGCCCATATAATCAGCACTTAATAAAGAATTATTTGGGTAGAATTAACCATATTAATGCCCTCATTAGAACGCTTCAAGGTTTCACTCTCACTGTAAACATTATGATTCCTAGTTTCAAGTTGTTTTTTTTTTAACTTTATTTCATTCATTCATTTTTGAGTATCTCATGAGCACCTACACGGTGGCATTCAAGTCTCCCTATGATGTGACACGGATGGAATTCTGACATCATCTCATGATATGCCTCCATGCACATTCATTCATTTATTCAACCCACAGATGCTGACTATCGGTGTCCCAGCTACTGTTCTAGCTCTTGAGAGTAAGCAGTGACCAAGCCAGTCATAATTCCTGTTCTCACAGAGCTTTCAGTCTGGTAAGGGTCTTCAGCAGATAAGGGATACTGAACTGTATGAATAAATTATTAGAAACACGGATACATCATGGCGGCAGGCCAGGTTTGTGATGCATGGAGAGTTACTCGTGGGGACGGTTATCTGGCACCGAAAACAAGTCAGCCCTTTTCAGATACTTTCCGGTCCTCTGCCTCACCTCCACCCCCAACACACACACCTGAATTTCAAAGCAACATCATTTGCAATTGCTCTTTTATTCCCCCCCCTCCAAAATCACCACTGGGGAGGAAGGTCATGTTGCTTTGCTGTTGTTTTTTTAAGGAATCTGTCACCCCACCCCCTTTCTTCAGTCTGACTCTGCATTCAGCAGTTCCAGAAGATAAGTCCCTTCTTGTTTGAATGGGGCTTGGAAAGCAGCCACATTTTACAGAGTCCAGTAGAAACAGCCAAAAACATTACTCTTCATCAAGAGGTGACACCATTTAATCCCAATTAACTCTCACATCTTACGTTCAAGGCTTCTGGTTTACTAACATGAATCAATACCTTACTTTATCAGTTATGTAAATGCAAACCAGTAACATTCCTTGGCAGTTTTTTGGAATTAGTATCAAAGTCCTGCCAAATGGGGCATCGCTGCAAGCCAGATTATGCTCCTGTCTGGAAGTGTTGCAAGTCAATCTTATTTTGCATTTTTGTTGTTGAACAAAATAAGAAGTATATGGGGGTAAACTTGGTGCCAGGAGCATAGTAAGTACTCAATAAATATTAGTTAACATTAGTGTCACATCCCCAACTAGATATTCCAATGTTTCATAATTCTCAGTCCAATTTCAATGTTCTTTTGAATTTTCTTTTGTTCATTCATTCTTTTGTTCAGTAAATGTCTATGAGGCATCTATGAGGTGTTTGTAGCTGTGTTATGTCTCTGGGGAGGAAGTAATGAATGGGCAAGACACAGACCCCTTCTCATGAAGCACATGGTGTTCCCTAACCTACCACAAATATGTCGCTTTTCTGTCCCGACAGTGAATCAATGTCAAGCTTTCTCTTGCAGAAAGAGTTAGTCTGCCAAGAACTATCCTTCTGTGCTTGGCACATAGTAGTTGCTCAGTAAATCCCAGTGGAATGAATAAATGTGAGCTGAATGAATAGATGGTTAATGGCAATGAATGTCTCATATTCTTGAATACTGAGGCATGAGTGAGAGGATGTAGACTCTTTTTCAGTGTTTTCAGTCAGAGAGACTATGTTGTGTGTGCATGCATGTGGTTTGCTTAATTTACTCTCAGTCAAAGAGAGTATCCTGTGGAGGTTTTAGCATGTTTACATTAAAATTCTGGTATTAACTTTATATCCAGTTGTCATGACAACCATGTTATTGAGATAATTAGATACTAACCTGAGTGTCTGGAAGGGCCAGTCATTTTTGGCATGGAATTTGATTGGAGAATGACAGCCCTGTTGAACTTCGGGTCCTGCCCCTCACAGTCACTTCCCTCAGAAGACCTAGGATCCATCAGGCCTACTGTGTCAGTGTGTTAGCTCTGCCTTAACAAATTACCACAAATTGGGTTTATTAAGCAACAGAAATTCATCGTCTCCTTATTCTGGAGGCTCCATGTCTAAAATCAAGATGTTGACAGGATTCCTTCCCTTCAAGAGCTGTGAGGGAAGTTCTGTTCCAGGCCTCTTTCCTTGGTTTGTGGATGCTGTCTTCATATTCACAAGGTGCTCTCCCTGTATCTTGACGTCTTCCCTCTATATGTCTCTGTCCAAATCTCCCCTTTTTATAAGGACACCCTAAGGACCTCCTCATAACTTGATGGCATCTGTAAAGATCCTACCTCCAAATAAGATCACATTTCGAGGTACTGGCAGTTAAGACGTCAACATATGAATTTTAGGGGGACACAATCCAATCCATAACACCTTCTCACTGGCATTGACATTGGATCATGCTCTCTGTGACCTCCCAAGGTATTACAAAGATGCAGTCAACAGTCCCGTTTCATTTAGAGGAAAAGGGAGACCCAGGAGGGTGCAGCTACATGCATCAGATTATAGAGCTAAGAGAACTGGGACAGTTGCCTCATATATGATACTCCCAAATGCTAATACCCATTTTTTATCTGGTCATGTCCAGAAATTTTATGTTTCCTTTATTAAACAGAAGCAGAAGGAGAGCTATTGTGATTTTTAGTGCTCAGCTCCATCAGAGGAAGGGCAGAGTCTTCTGGATCCTCCAATATTAACTCCTAATCAGTTTTGTGTGGCTCTGGCAGGCCTGGCAATTAAAGAGATCCAAGGTGCATTTACCTTCCAGGCAGTGAACCTAGATGGCCTCCGAAGCTGTCATATTTTTGCCTTCCCCAAAATGAAATGTTAATTTACCCACTAGACCCTCCACAGATTTAGTTTGTAGGCTAGTAACACTTCACATAAAAACAAGGGAAATGCCACCCTTGCTTTGATGTATAGTCAGAAAAAGGAATGATCTTTAAAATTCCCTTCAAAGGGGGCAATGTTTATGCATCCACTTTCAGTGGAGGATATAAAGGGATCTGTCTAGCCCTGGTGTGATTTTACTCATGCAGAACAGCAGCCCCCTTCACTGAGCCCGCCCAAGTAGGAGCTCGCAAATGGGGCCGACTTTCTTCCACAACACCAGCCCCGGGGCTTGAAGCTGCCTCAGCCTCCTGGGCCACTCAGGGCCTCTGGGGCATTATTTCTTTTTCTTCTTGCTTATTAATTAATGTGTTTCCTTTTCTTCCTGCTTATTAATTAATTTGTTTCTTTTTCTTCTTGCTTATTATTTATATTAATTTGTTTGTCCCTTGTGCTCTTGATGTGAGAAGTGAAGAATATAATGGAAGACTTTTTTTTCTCTTAATGTTTATTTATTTTTTTATTTTGAGAGAGAGAGAGGCAGAGAAAGAGGGGGAGAGAGAGAATCCTAAGCGGTCTCCACGCCCCATGGACAGTCTCAGTGTGGGATTCGATCCCACGACCATGAAGTCATGACCTAAGCCAAAATCAACAGTTGGACGCTTAACCAACTGAGCCACCCAGGTGCCCCTATCTTAGGAGACTTTTTACCCACACTGCCAAACACAGCCCTGGCTGGGCCTTGATAACAAAAATGCCAAAGATGTTGAGTCTCTTTGGTTGCTTTCCTTTCCAAGTTTATGCACCAAAGGTTGTGAGCAATGGATTTCCTAGTGAGATCATTCAAAGGCAGGAAGGTAACAAAATGTCTTTATTTTTATGTGCTGGTAACTGGTTACCTGATATGTAATTCCCATTGTTTCATATTGCATCCAAATTTTAAACTAAGTTTTATATACCCATTTTGCTGATGAGGAAAGTGAGGCCGAGGCAACTCAACTAATTTTGCCAAATTTATGCAGCTCATTTAGATTCCATAGGGGGTTGACCTGACTCTTCCTACTACACTATGATCCCATAAGCTTTAAAATTTCCATATTAACCATACATCTGCTCATTCATAGGCATGCTGGCTTGTTGCTGCCTTTATGGCTCTAAAATAATTAATTTCATAAATGATGAAATAGATCAGTTCTCTCAAGAACACCATAAGAGATGTAGTCCTAGAAGTTTGTTAAATTGACCCTTGTTTAAGATGACTGTTATTCACTTTAGACTCTTCAGGAAGTTCTTGAAGACTCTTCAAGAAGGTAATTCTCTCATTGAAGAAAACTAGAAGAGCCAACATCCAGATTGCCATGGCCTTGGCTGCCATTTAGTTTCTGGAGGAGGGGACTAGGGTGGAAAAGCATAGTCCTGTCAGTCATGAACCTTAGCTCTTTGTTCTTATTCTGTCTCTGGCTGCTTGCATGACCTTTGTTAAGTCACCCAAACCATAAGATGTCTTTTTTTTTTTTTTTTTTTTAACGTTTATTTATTTTGGAGACAGAGAGTGAATGGGGGAGGGTCAGAGAGAGAGGGAGACACAGAATCGGAAGCAGGCTCCAGGCTCTGAGCTGTCAGCACAGAGCCCGACGCGGGGCTCGAACTCACGGACCGAGAGATCATGACCTGAGCTGAAGTCGGACGCTTAACCGACCAAGCCACCCAGGCGCCCCAGATGTCATGTGTGAAATGACTAAAAACGGGTATGTTGTTTAAATACACATGCGTCTGTGCACACGTAAACACACACACATGCACACTGTATACATATGTTAATTATAAATGCTCAATGATTACTGGAACCCTACCAAAAATCAGCTTTTGTACTAGAGCTCTTATATGCTTTTTAAGTATTAAAGGTATTCCTGTTTATCGGAGGAGGTGATTGAGGGTCACAGAGATTGAAAGAATTTCCGTGGTCACACGGTGATGGAGTTGCAAGTCTAACTCAGGACTGTCTGTCTTCAAACCCATGTCTTTCTACAATATATATTTCCCTATCTAGGATTATCTGAAAGAGTTTACTATAGTTTGTACAGATGCAACTTTGAACATGATGTTGAATCTAAAGAAAGCTCAGTATATGATCTGACATTCTAATGGGGTGTCCGACAAGGACAACTAAATTTCAGAGGTGTTTCTCTGGGCTGCAGGAAACCATCGGTGTGCACAGCCAGGCAAATAACAGAGGGCTTAATCTACCAGAGATTCCCTGACCTTGAAGGTGCCCAAAGACAGGGGTGCAGGCAAATGCCAGATTCATGTATAGTATTTGTGTCTATTCTCATGAGTACAAGATATTTCATCCCTAACCACCCCACCTGCTTTGAAAATTTGGCGTGTTAGCCATACACCTGCTACACAAATTTTCCAGTGCTCGTTTGACTACAGTTCCATTTTTCTGGCTATGATTTCCTGCCAAGGGAAATTTATGACCTGACCTAAACAAACAACTGCGACCACAGCCTACCTCTCCTCTGCAGCTGGGGAGAACCCATCTTTAAAGTGAGGAGGGGGCTATTTTTGGCATCGTCACTCATTATCATTTTCTATTTCTGCTCCATTTTAGGCATGTCCTTTGTTGTAAAACAAAACCAAAACACCTCACATCCTTTCTGGCAAGAGGGGGGTTCAAATTGTTTAGGCCCACAAAAAATGTGGGTTAAAGATGGAGGGAGGTCCCATCCCTAGACTGGAATTGCCAACACAAACCTCTTCAAATGGTATATTTCCACAGTTCCAAGATTATTTCTCTATGAAATATTTCCAATGAAAATTTGTTCTAGACTTTGCCAGATGTATAGGCTCTCCTCACTTCACATGGCAACTGGAGTATTTATTCAATAGTCATAAATTCAGCACCTATAAAGGGCTGGATAGAGTCATAAGTAGAATAGGGACCCTGCTAACCTCAGCTCATGGTGTGAGAGACAGACAGGAAAAAAGGGCGAATGCAATATATTATGAGTCCTGACCCCTTCTCTTGGTGGGATGGAGATATGAATCTTAGAAGTGCTTCATTTCACTTAATTTACCATTTTCTCATTTTTTATGTCACACTTAACATTTCAATTCATTCTGCAACTTAGACCATCACTCTTAAATACTATACCAAATATTTATTTTCTCCAACCTCTCCCAATCTACTAATTTGCAGTTGTCAAGGGCTTTCTTTTATTACCTATAGAATCAAGAGTAAATTCTAAACATGCCATTGATGCTGCAGGCCCATGTTACACATCAAGACTTATCCTCTAGAGTCCCCTCCATGAACTTCACACTCCACACAAGCTGCTTTCATCCCCCTCCTTATGCTCATATGAAAACCCATTTGTAATGATAACCTTTTCTTTTCCTGCTCCTCTCACCTCTCATGTCCTCTACCTGTAAATCTCAAATCATCACGGAAGCCTCAGATCTGAACTCCACTCTCTCTCCAGATCTTCCCCAGCTAGGGCCATGGAATCTTGGAATTGACTGAATCATCTGTGGTCACACTTAAACCAAGTCAGTAATTCCTACTCAGTAGGAGTAGGTAACTCCTACCTCCAAAATGATGGCTAACACCATCCCTGCTCGACATTCAGTAAATAGAGTGATCCCAAGATTTTAAGGAAGATGTACACATCATCGAATTGTTCTTATCTCTAGGAATTTCTTTTGATGCAGCCAGAATTTACTTCTCTGGAACAATCTTGACCTGGTTTCTGCTCTGCCTTTTGATTTTTTTTAACGTTTTTATTTTTTATTTTTTTATTTTTGAGACAGAGGGAGTCAGAGCATGAATGGGGGAGGGTCAGAGAGAGGGAGACACAGAATCTGAAACAGGCTCCAGGCTCTGAGCTGTCAGCACAGAGCCCGACGCGGGGCTCGAACTCACGGACCGTAAGATCGTGACCTGAGCCGAAGTCGGCCGCTTAACCGACTGAGCCACCCAGGTGCCCCTCTGCTCTGCCTTTTGAAAGAAAATAACAAGTCTGTCATCTTTTTCACATGCCTACCTTTCACATGAGTGAAGGCAGTCATGTTTCTGACTTCATCATCCTGCTTAGATCTCTTCTCCTGCAGTCCAAATATCCTAATGGCCTCACCTCTCCTGGGGGAATGCTGTGTTCTCTCAATGCCCCATTCAAATGCAATACCCCAATGCAGCATATACCTCAGCTGCAGTCTTTTATAGAAGAAGATGGTTCACCTATTTCTTCTCTTCTTCATTGATTTTATTACTCAAACTAAGTTCATAATTGTTTTTTTTTCCAGCACCTATTTCATGCTGGTAGTCATCGTGAGAACAAGGTCAACTGAAACAACCCACTTTGTCTGCAGACACTGCTATTTAGACAGGCCCTCTCCATCTGGTGCTTGGAGAGTGCAATTTAAAACTTGGTCTAGACAAGCCCATGCAGTTTCCACCCACCATGCTCTGCATCCACAGAACAGTTTGCCTGCCTCACCAGGGTTCTAAAGCTTGAAACCTTCAAAAGCATGAGCACAGTATCACGGGTATTGAGAGCTGGACTGAAATATTTCAACGTCCTCTCATTCCAGCAGACCAAACTGTCAGGAGTAATAGTTATGTTTTACATGTCAACGTAATAATAGTTAATAATGATGCTTTGTATTTATCCACTGCCTTTCCTCTGGAGACATTGGCAGAGTAAAGCAAATCTAACATCGATATTAAAAAATAAACCCCTGAATTAACACCAGCATGACACCCCCCCCCCCATTAAAAAACCAGAATGCATAATATATGGTTCTCTGACAGACTGGAAATGAATGGTTTTTCAAAGCCTGAAAACCTGGCCTGTAGGGTGACAAGAAAGTAACGTGTCACCTGTGACTAGTCCTAACTCCTACCTTCGGAGTGGGTGTTGATTTAATTTCCACTCTGGAGAATAGCAGAGAGGTGAAAGGCAAAGAAAATGCAGCGAGGTTGGGGCAAGGCCACCATCTTGGAGAGGAGAAGCTGAACATAACAGCTTGGCTGCCTGGACGGTGGAGAAGCGACCCATTGAGAGGGAAGTTTTGAAAGCTGCTCTGTGAGGGGCATGAAGCAGTTTCACACCCCTCCCTTCTAAGGGATGCTAAGTAAAACAGACATTAGTCTCCAAGGCTTTGAACATAAAGTAATGACTTCTGGGAAATGTAAACAGATGCCAAGTCCTCTAGGTATCAGTGGACTCACAGCAAAGACTGAGAGAAGGAGCAGGATTAAGAGAAGAGCTGACATCTGCATAAGAGAGTTATTAGGCATAAATTAGTATATGTAAACACCTCCTCGGAAACACTGCATCAATTATCATGAAAGTAATTTATACATGAGCCATTTTAAGCAGTAATAATGCCTTAAGCATAAGGAAGAAAGTTCTAATGGTAAAAACCTAAACATAAACTGTAGACCAAAAGGAGGGAAAATAAAGTATAGGAGTTAATTATAAGTCTTTCTATATCTGCAAGTAAGCCATGGAGTTATCAGTGCAAAAAATATTTAAGAGATTAATAGATTAGCCAATACTCCTTAAACCAGGAAGTAAAATACAATTTAATTTTCTCTCTCACCCTCTCTTCCTGACCCCAGCTCCCAAATACCCATATTTATTGAGTATTTAGGTGTAGAGGGAAATAGAACATGATTCCTAAACAGCCCTTTCTCTCAAGGATCCAGTACAACCATCAGGGAGATGATGTATCAAAACAAATAGCCAAAATCTAAGGAAGAAGGTGCCAATTAACACACATGAAGATAAAGGGCTCTGTAGGGTCGTTGGGAAGGTGATCTCACTGGGGAGTGGGAACAATCTGGAACAACACCTTAAATTTGCAGAAAGGGCATCCTAAGCTATGTAAACACTCATAGCAAAGACATCTGAAAAGAACAAAAGATATAGTATTGATGGTCTAGAACACAGGGGCTATCAGCTGCCATTATTTAATAGGAACCTGTTCCATGGTAGATAATGTCAGTGTTCTCATGGTCATCTTTTGGGATTTTTAAATAGTGAAACTATTGGGCAATATCCAATCTGTCATGACAGCTAACTTTTATTAAGCAGTTACTATATGACCAACTTTATGGTCAGTGCTTTGCATTTGGTGCTTGATTGATTGTACTCTTGGCCCTAATTATTGGCCTCCATGTACTCATGTCCCTGTCCCTTTTTGAAACTTTGAAACTCTTTCTTTCTGGCTTTGAGTTTGCTTTGTGGCAGAACTGATGATATACTAGATCTGAGCCTAAGCCCCAATAGGTTTAGGATCTCTCTCTCTCTCTCTCTCTCTCTCTCTCTCTCATTCTCTGTGTGTGTGTGTGTCTTTGTCTCAGTCTCTCTCTTTCTCAACTCTGCCCAAACCACAAGAACAAGTCCAGGATAGCCTGCTAGAGAATAAAACACCATCTAGTAGAGAATCTAGTTATTGTGGCCAAGACCATTTTAGACTAATGCTGAGCTATCCAACTCCCAAACATTTCAGAGAACACAGCCAAGATCAGCAAAGCTTTCTACCCATCTTATAGTTAATCATACATGCGTGAGTCCAGCTAAGACAGAACTGTCCAGCTAATACATAGATTCATAAGCAATAATAAATGTGTTTTTTATTTTGAGACATTGACTTAAACAACTGAGTTTTGTTAGTTTGTCGTGCATGCTCGCTGATACATATATACTCCTCATAACAAACTGTGAAGTAGACGCTGCTATTCATCCCCATCTTACAGATAAGATAATTGAAGCTGAGAAAATTACATCACTTTTGCTGTGTCACACATAACAAGAAAGTATTAGAGCCAGTGTTTTAATTCAGACAGTCTTTTTCTAGAGCCAGAGCTCTTAGCCACTTTGCTGTACTGACTGCCCATTATGGTCCAAATATCTCGGTTAAATTTGAAATAGGCAGAGTCAGGCACGTACTAAGTAGCAGAATTGAGCTGCCAAACCAGGTCTATGCGACTTCAAACCCTCATGTGTTTTCTGCTGCGCTAGCCCCTCCCTCCACCCCCCCACCCCCCCCCCCCCCCACCCCCGCGGAAAGGAAGCACTAAGAACTGAATGCCATGGTAAAGCCACATTGAGGTCAGAGCATATGGGCTTCTGGACACCAGGCTGAAAGAGCTGTGCCCATGTTTGTAGATGTCAGGCAGCCCTAAAATTATCTGAACAGGGGCAGTGAAAGAACAGGGATCTTCTCAGGAAGTTTACGAAGCAGCAGGGCACTTTGAAACAAGCCTTAACCCAAGACTGAATTTGGTACTTGTGTTTCCTGCCAAGAAAAATATCTCTCTGTAGAAAGTGTTCCTCTCTTTAGCTTAAAAATAAATTCAGGATGGATAAACCTCCAAAACTTCAGGGGCTGGTCAGAAAGGTCTCTTCCACGCAGCACATAAACGCCAACTTTGTGGAAACTTGAAGTGTCCATATTTTCTTAAATCATAAAATATGTTGGCAAACTTTACTTCCACAAGAACCCCTACCATGAGGATAATCTTAATCCAGCACAAAAGAAAAATAGTTACAGGAACTGAAGCCCGCAAGTTTCTCTCCCCTGTGCTATATGATATACTGACTACCCTGATTATGTGACAGTTTGATGGGCATGGTAGGGAAAAAAATGCTCCAGAGTATAAATATTAATGCTTAGGCAGTGATTTGTGTAAACTGCGTAGCAAAAACAAAAGTACAGATATAAGTTTTTTCACATATTTTGCCTTGTCCACAGCATGTACTATTCACCCCACATGCTTTCCATCTTTACAGCTCGTCTGTGTGACCGGGGGCCACATTTCTCAAATACTGAATTCTCATATAAGTTTTATTTTAATCAGAACAGAATCGAAGCCGGTTTGCAAACTGGCATTTCAGACATTAAAATTGAGCTTTAAAAGTCTTCTGTGAGTATTATGTGGTATCAAAAGGAATTCGGTGTGGCAATATTACACAGCATCAGTGTATTTCTAAAAATATTTTTAAATACCATTCCAGATGATGCAGTCTTCAAAGAAGAAAAATGTCCAAATACCCTGCTGGGCATCATCTGTCAGGGGACCAGGGGCCTTATTCTACTCTTTGAATCCTACAAAATGGCCCTCAGTGGTGACAGGAGAAAAGAAATTCCTTGATTCTTTGCTAGAGGTAGAAAAGAAGCTGAATTCTTCTGTACCCTGCATGCCACACTCTTCACTAATACTACCACAGCTCATACTTTTTGTTCTTGAGCAACACTGATGTACACATTCTCTCTGTCTTTCTACCAACTATTTATTCCTAAGCTGCAACATGTAGCCAAACTGAGGACAAACTTACTGTGGCTCAATAGAGCCATCCCTTATCTGGATGCTTCTAGTTATCCCCTTAGGTCAGGTGGGAACACCTGACCAGGCTACAGCATTGACCTTGTAGGGTTAATGGCAAGTGAGGTCAGGGATGTCATGTTCTACCCTTAGAGTCTTCAGCCAACTAGTCAACAGATAATTCTGGAGTACCTACTTACTGCCAGACCTTGTGCTTGGTGCTAAGCACATAGCATTGTGGAGGGCAGCAAGATAGACATGCTCCTGGTGACCATGGGAAAGAGATCACAAACTGTAAAGAAATATGCAGACAAAGAGGTTTGGGGTTGTAATATGTGCTCTGAAGGGAATAAATGTGGTGATATAGTAGAGGGTAAGTCTATAGTGAAGGGCATCTGTAAGGCGAAGGTGGAGTTCAGATCTGAGGGAGAAAGCAAAGCCAGTCATATGGGGATGCACAGAGGTACCTTTCAGTGAAAAGAAAAAAGGAAGTGCAAAGGCACCAAGGTGAGAGAGAGCTGGCATGTTTGAGGAACTGGAGCAGGTGGGAGAAGATAGGGCTGGGAGTAGGCAGGATTCATATGATTTAGGCATTTACCAACTGTAGCAAGGAGTTGGGATTTCATATTACATGCAGTGGAATGTTTTTGGAGTGTTGCAATCAGAGGTGAAACATGCAAGCAGAGATTCATAAAGAATCTCATTCCGTACTCAAGATTGGGGTTTCCCTCCAACCTCTACTTTGTAGAGAAGTTCCCCATGGAGTAGACTTGTCTGCCTCCTTGCTGGAGCTGGAGTCTCATCCTGACCCCAGGGATTCTGCTTACTGCCTGGCTCCCTAATTGGCTGCCGTCCTTCCCCTGATGACCATCACTGTCTAGATATCCCTTCTCCATTACCCTCCCATCCGTTTAACAAGCTTACATAATTACCCTGGCTATGCCTGAATTTAGTGTTCTGTCTCTTTGTAACTAGTGGTTGAAGTACTGTGAGAGTCAGCCCCAGGATCTGTATGGGTCTCTATGCTCTTCTGACCTGTCCTACTAGCATGCCTTCTCAGAGGGAGACCTGTGAGAGATATTCTGAAGCTTAAAATCCCCGAATAGAAAGAGCCCAAAGAAGAAAACTACACAAGAGATAGCTTGTATGCTTTGCCTTGTCAGGTCATCCAAATCTTAATTGGTAAATATTGACAGGATTGAATCCCAATCCTAATTAGATCATTAGTTCATTAGTTCCTTTCTCTCATTTCCTTCCATCTTTCTTCCTTTCTTTCCTTCCTCTCTTCTTTCCTTCCTTCCTTCCTTCTTTCCAGTTTTCCTTCTGTCCTTCCTTCCTTCTCTCCTACCATCACTCTTTCCATCCTTTCTAACTCAACATCTAGAAGAATGATAGAGTCCTTTAAGGTATTTATGAATATGATAATCCTGGTAATAATACTAATAATGATTATGACGATAATAAAATAATCATGGCTAGCATTTACTGAACATTTAAATGCTACAGGAATGGAACCAATGCCCTTACATACATATAATCTCATAAATCTTCACAACTCTAATGGGTAGTGTTACTATCTCTATTTTAAATGTGAAGAACTCAAAACCTTTTAAAGTGACAAGTGAAGACACTTGTCAAAGTTACGCAGAGGGCACACGACAGAACTGGATGGTCCAAATGCAGAGGCCATATTCTTCACCACACTATTTTGGATGGCTTGTGTTAAGCATGACTCAATCTATATTCTTTACTGAGAACTCTGTAAAATATACACATGTAGAGACAAAGCAACTTTAACTCTCATCTGGAACAAGATAGCTATACTTAAATAAAGGGAAATTGGATCCAGCAGACAAATTGTTCTAATCTTGGCCCTCTCATAACTTTTCCCGGAAGTGCAGGTAGAAAATCTTGACCATTGTGTCTGGTGGGAAAGGTCTGGTCCATCTGGAAAGAGCCATAGTTGTGTGCGTGTGTGTGTGTGTGTGTGTGTGTGTGTGTGTGTGTGTGGAGAGAGAGACAAAGAGAGACAGAGAGAGACAGAGACAAAGAGAGACAGAGAGAGACAGAGACAAAGAGAGACAGAGACAGAGAGAGAGAGAGAGAGAGAGAGACATCTCTAGATGCCATAAGTACTGAACCAGCCCAGATTCTCAATCCCTCAGTCTGAAGTCAGTTTACATCAGTAAGGATGTATCTCCATCAATTTCTGCATCCCCTCAAGGTGTCTACCTACTGAGGGCTGTACTTGTTTGATAGTTCAGAGATTGCTGTCTTTTCTGCTAACCTGAACCCTCCATTGATGGTGGTGGTGGTGGTGGTGGTGTAGGTGTCGGGGGGCGGGGGCCCTTTCATTCTGACCACTGTGGCTTATGTAGGAGTATTTTAGATTCTCTTCTGAGGGAAGAGTTAATCCAGTGTGAGGCTTGTGCCAAAACCAGATTATCCATTGGACAAATACAGCCACCGTAACCCTTCTTTCCTCTTCAACCCCGTTAAATAACCCCTGTCATCAGGCTCAGCAGTACGTTGGGGGGTGTGACAGTATAATCACCGTATGCCCATTAGGGGGTTGGCTCAGCAGCAGCATTTACTTTCAGAGTAAGTACACCTTTGAGATGACTTCTTTATAAAAGAATGTAATTTAAAATAAAAAATCCAGCAGGTTTTGTATTTTAAGCTGTTGATCATTGAAGAAACCAGTCCTATTATCATTTACTTTGCTCTATCAAATAAGACATCATTGCACAGAGGTATTTATTTGACTAGGCAAAGTACACAGAAGCATACATACAAAATCATTATGCACAATGGTCTCTAGGAAATTAGAGTCTGGGATGAAATATTATTATGCTTTAGGAAGCCTCTGTAGCCTAGAGAATTATTTCTAAAGATACCACACTAAATAGCTACCAAGTCATTTTAGGTTGTCCTGTGAGTTGTTATTTTTTGAATATATTTTTAATATGGTGATATCAATATGTTTGGCCACATACTTTTCCACATAATTGAACTTTCCAGATAACTGAGACTCAGCATCCACCCTGTTGAAAATTGCTTATTTTAACTATTCTAAAAAGGAAACCATTTTTTAATGTATCACATACATCTTAGCTTTTGGAATCAGAAAATACAGAAACCAGGTTAACCTTTTCTCAATGTCACAGGCTACCATTACCAACAGTTGTGGCAGATGGAAAGTACTGTATTTGAAGTTATTTGATACTATGTACATGTTTATACTTTGCTTCTCTTCACCAAGAATTTGAAGCAGTTTACAAAATTATATGTAATGTAAAGGAAAAGGACAAATAATTGAAGGAATCAAGATAAGGGGAAAATACAAACTTGCAAATACGAAAGCCAGGGAAAATATCCATGAGCAGGGAGCCTGCCTTAGTGTTCTGGCTGCAAGTGAAGGAAATCCAGCTTGGAATTGTCCAAGGACAACATGAGGAATTCATTGCTGTATCTAAAATAATGCATTAGTGAGGGATGGTGAAAATGGCCTTGTGGTTGACCAGGATTAGCTCCTGAACACTGTCAGGACCCTCTCTATAGGTTTCTTTTCTTTAAACATTTTTTCAAAGTTTATTTATTTTTGAGAAAGAAAGCATGAGCAGGGGAGGGGCAGAGAGAGAGAGAGAGAGAGAGAGAGAGAGAATCCCAAGCAGGTTTTGCACTGACAGCATGGAGCCCCACATGGTGCTCAAACTCATGAACCACAAGATCATGAAACCAAGAGTCAGACACTTAACCCACTGAACCACCCAGGTGCCCTCTCTATAGGTTTCTAATCTCTGTTTCTTTGTGCCCTGGTTCCTTTTTCTTCTACTACATAAAGGGGGTGAGGTGGTTTGGCTCACAGGAAAGTGCATTTCTCTACCAGGTCTGGGGTAGGAATCTTGGAGTAGGATTCTAATTGGCCCAGCTTGGATCACATGAACATCCTTGGACAAATATTTCTTGGTAGAGAGGGATTTTTATTAGGATCAAACCAGTCTCATTCCCGTGCTATGTCCAGAGCTGGGTAAGTGATTCTCTTATCCGAACAGAAGGGATGATAGTCACTCAAAAGCCATAACCATTATAAAAACATTCCACATGACCTTATAAAATACTCAGTGTTGGCTAGATTTTCATTTAAGCTTCCCAGTGGGCAAAACAAAATAGGAAACATGATTGCTAAAATGATTTTCAATTTCTGTAATATGCCAGGAAAGAGGGTGGGGGGTGGGAGACAGTAGCAAAGAAGGACCAGTTTTTTCAAGGGAAGCTCAGTATCCCTTGCGTTGATTCCAGAAGTACCTCTCACATGGTGGTGTCTGAGCTAGGGAACCATGGAAACCCAGAATTCAGAATGTAGGATAAGGAGCTCCAATCCCAAACTCTGGGACTGGAATTGCATTCCTCTTGGCTGAGTGGTGACAAACAATTGTGTTCCCTCACCTCTTGGTCTTCAGGATCCTGCTAGGGTCTGGACAGCCTGCCTTTGCCAGCATTCCCAACGATCCCTGTTGCAAATGGCAACCAAAATAAACAAATGCAACATCCTGGATCCCTTACCCATAGCAGGAAATAGACATCCACATCCTGGACACAGAAATTTGCACAGAAGGAGCCACTCTGGAATGCTCAGATGTACAATAAAGGCCCAAGTACCCAGAGATGTGAGTAACCCCAAGGAAGCCCTGGTCCCTGCCTCAAGGTGCTATTTTTAGATGTAAAAAAACAGTTGCTATCAATCCAAGTGCAAGGATACTCTCCCACGGTCATGATCATGGAGATGTAGGTTAATTTGCATTCTTCTGCCAGGGAAAACTTTAAGTGGCCTTTTGTGAAGCCCACCTTCATTATGCATGGAGGGCAGTCTGCACTTCTGTTCTTTAGTGGCTCATCTTCTCTCCTGGTAGTTCCATGCCAAGCCACAGCCTCACAGGAAGTAGATCTGAGTTCCTGAGTTAGAAATAATGCCCCAAGGTCCTGAGGGTACTGACTCAGCCAGGCTTGCATCCACTTAGCCCTCAGCCTGCCAGTTCTCTCTGTTGCCAATACTAACACCAATTAGAGTTTTCCTACCCCAGACTGCCATTTGCTTGCTTCTTTATTGCTGGTCATTTCTGTGATTGTTTTGGAGGACAGGGGTTCCTAGTTCTTTGTATTTGGATTCTTCTTTCAACTGGCAGGTAATCTGTTTTATCACCTTCAGTGTGCCAAGCAGTAAATAGCAGTTTCTAATTGTTTTATAGGTTGGAAACCACATAAGAAGGTTTATTAGAATCACATATAAAGTTACAGCCCATGAGTACTGAGTGAGTTCTAAAGTGTGTGTGTGTGTGTGTGTGTGTGTGTGTGCATTTAAAGGCTTTTGGAAAGCCATTATTTCTGCCTATCTTAGTCCCTTCTCACTTATTTCTAATTTCAAGAATTAATTTGGTTAAGCTACTACAAGTCTGACATCTAAGTAAGTGACACATAACTGTTCTTACACAGATATCAAATAGCCTATGAACCATACGTTCCACACCTCTTAGAATGACTAGTCGATGTGTTTTTGTGAATAGATTGGGGACCCAAATAAACTGTTCCTGTGTCCACAGTGAAGAACATCATTGCTCTTGTACAATATATTATTTGCAAAAAGAAATATACCTGGAGCTTCTCTTTCAGAGGGCCAAGTGTGTTCTGCGTGGATTTAGATTTCCTTACATATTATTGCTTAGATGAGCCGCCAGAACGCTCACATTTTCTGAAGGAAGTAGAGAAGCAGGAGTGGTTGCAAAGGGAAATTCATGCCCCAACTGGGCTGGGACTCATCAAAGGGCAAAGCTTTCCTGGGGCTCCAGACAGCTTCTCATCAAGATGCCCTGGAACTCTCCCAGCTTTGCTTCAGATGTTCCAAGCTCATTTTGGTATGTGCATTTACATCTTCTCTGTCTTCCTCAGGGGACATGGTTTAAAGTAAGGAGATTGTGAATTTGAAGTTTTGGAGCTCAGCTTGCCGACATTCCTCTAGAGGAAATCGTGGGGCAGAATGACAGGATCACTCCCTAGGGTTTAAGTACAAGGAAACAAACCTTCCTTCCCGCCCCACTTCCACCTCCAGTATCCATGCACTACGCACGTGCACAAACACACACACACACACACACACACACACACACACACACACATAACTTCAGGCAAATCGCTGAAATTATCCCAGACTTATTTATTCACTGTCAAAGGCGAATAGCAATGCCCAGACTCTATTGGGATGGGGGGGGGGGGGTACGACAATTAAGCACAAAATACCAAACATGGTACCTGAGACATACTCAGCATTCAATCCTTTTTTAAAAAAAATAAGAAATATAATTGCATGACTGGATACTTTAGGAACCTGCTGAGATTGTCCTCTCTCCATGAAGGTCTCTGTAATTTCTCCAGCTGAAAGTTTGTGTCTTCTCCAAGGCTCACTTAGGACTCTGTTGGTTTCTGGGCAGACACAGTCACTATTTATTTCTTATTTGTGGTATTTGGTGTGTGTGTGTGTGTGTGTGTGTGTGTGTGTTTATGTCCCAGTGTCTGTGTGTGCATTGTGTTTATGTCTGTGTTTCTTGTTGGACATTTCAGTCCTTAAATTTGCTAGTCCCAGACAGGAAATGTGGCTTTGTCTCTTGATCTCTGTGCTTGTCCACAGGAAGGATTAAGGATTATTTATCACCATGTGAGAGCTATTATTGTGTTCCAGGCTACTTACTAAGTGAGTTACTTTATACATGGTATTTTATTTAGTCTCCATAACATCTCTAGGAGATAGGTTTCATTAACTGCATCCTTGTAACCACGATTTATATAGTCAATCAGACTGTAATGACTTCCACCCCCCTACTGAGCAGATGAGGAAACCAAGGTTCCGAGGGCTTAAGTGGCTTACTGGGTTTCACACACCTGTGGAAGTGATGGATCTGGGACTTAAACCCGCTGTCTTGTAACTAACTCAGGCTCTGAAATCTAATTAACCAATTGCTCCCATGGTGAGGCCTCCAAACCAGCAGTATCAGCAACACAAGGGAAGGTGTTAGAAATGCAAATTCTTGGGCCCCTAGCCCCAGATCTGTGGAATCAGAAATTCTGGGGGTAGGTTCCAATAGTCTTTATGTAACAAGCCTTTCAGCTTAGGTTTGGGAACTCCTGCCCTAAAGCATCAAACCAGGCCCAGGCCTAGAAGTCAGGGCCAGGAGGGTGCCATGGTGGGTCACAGCAGCTCTGGTTCTGGTTTGAATTCCAAGCCAAGAGCTTCTCTGCTTTCTAACCATGTGCCTCCAACTATGTTTTTCATCATTCCTGTGTTCCAATTCCCTCCTGTGTAAAGTGCCATAATGACAACAAACCCAGGTCACTGTGAAGATGAAAAATGTTGGTAAAACATTTAACCCAATATCTGACACATAGTAGGGACTTGGTAAGCGCTATTTGTCGTGATTATAATTTAAAGACCTAAGATTACTTTTCCAACATAGTTCTTCAGGATCCAACTCAGAGTCTGAATTGTTTTGTTTGCTTTTTATTTTTTATTTTTGATAGAAGACAAAATGACTTGGGGTTCGCCTTGCTTGAGCTCATAATTTTCCTACTTGTGCTGTGTCAGTCTTCTAAGGATTTCCAGTTGTTTACCCCTCTCCTGAATTGCCTACCCTTTCTTGAAGGGTGTGACTTAAGTGCTTTTCCTAGAGAAAGGTCTGCTGTAATATGATCTCAAAGTCAGCCTGGAATCTGTCTGCAAATTTGAGTCATGAACCTTAGGCATGTTTAACATGTGGAATCTTCTTTTACCTTATATGCAGAAAGAGGGGGAAATTATCATGGGAGGAGATGCTAACATTTATTGAGCATTTACTGTGTCCCAGACATTCTTCCAAATATTTTCTATGTTAGCTCATGCAAGCCTCAGTTTACCTGTGAGGTAGGTAGTAATACTGTCTCCTGTCACAGAGAAGTCATACAAATAAGAGTGGAATCCACAAAGTCTGACTACCAAGCAAGAATTCTTTTTTTTTAAAGAGATCCCAGTATAATTAACATACAGTGTTATGTTAGTTTTGGATGTACATTAATTAAACAATTCTATACATTACTCAGTGCTCAACATGAGAAGTGCACTCTTGATCTCCATCACCTATTTCACCCATTCCCCCACCCACCTCCTCTCTGGTCTGGTAACCATCAGTTTGTTCTCTCTACTTAAGAGTATGTTTTGAGGTTTATCTCTTTTCTTCTTTGTTTGTTTGTTTTGTTTCTTAAATTCCACATATGAGTGAAATCATATAGTATTTCTTTCTCTCACTGACTTGTTTTACTTAGCATAATACCCTCTAGATCTATTAGTGTTATTGAAAATGGCAGGATTTCATCCTTTTTTTAAAAGTTTATTTATTTATTTTGAGAGAGAGAGAGCATGCAAGCATGGGCAGGGGAGGGGCAGAGAGAGGGAGAAAGAGAGAATCCCAAGCAGGCTCTGCACCATCAGCACAGAGCCAAAAATGGGACTTGAATTCACAAACCATGAGATAATGACCTGAACAGAAACCAAGAGTCAGATATTTAACAAGCTGAGCCACCTTATCCTTTTTTATGACTGAGTAACATTCCATTGTGGGGTGTGTGTGTGTGTGTGTGTGTGTGTGTGTGACATCTTCTTTATCCATTCATCTATTAATGGACACTTGAGTTGCTTCCATTTCTTGGCTGTTGTCAACAGTGCTGCAATAAACAACTCAATGAGTTGCTGAGTGAAATAAGTAAAACACAAAATGGTGCCTGGCACATGAAAGTGCTTATTAAATATTAGTTGAAGCAATGAATAATGATAATAGTAATAATATTAAAGACAATCATCAACAATGCTAGAGATTTTGTCATTTGTTACAGGTGGGATTGAATCTCCTGAGAACCAGGTAAAGAGATCTCTGTCTTGCCCGTGAGTTCAGCCAGCACTTAGAGAAGACTTCTCTCTCTTCCCCCCTGGTGAACCACTGGTGTCATTAGGAAACAGTTAACACACATCATCTTTCTTAGCTATTTTTGCTGCCTGCCATCTGGAGTGCCTCAGCTCTCTTGGATGTGTTCACACTAAATCAGCAGATGAAAGCATTAACTAATTTCTCCATTTCAGATCTGCTCATTTGGGTTACGATGACCTTTAAAACTAGTGTCATCCACCTCATAACCATGTGCCATATGTTGGATGTCAGATAATAAAGCATATTTAAACTTAGCAGCCTCCATAACACCTTATGGCTGACTGGCAAGTAATTAATGACTTCCTTACCAGCATCTTCTGGGCTAAGGCTGACAAGGCGTTTTGTTTGCCACTTAGTGTCCGTTTGCATTGGAACCTTTTCAAACATACTCCAGGGAGATTTCATTGTATACTGAGCTTCCCCATTCACTCTTGGCATTTGAGGCCAGGACACTTCCTCCCAAGACACTTATTGCCATGCAGAAGAATATACTAGATGTAGATCCCTAAGTGCTACATGTTTTACATGGGTTCTCATTCATTGCTTATGGTCATCTCACAGGACAAGGGTTTCTGTACCCATTTACACCCACTTAGCAGACAAAAAGAGTGAGGATCAAAGAGGCTGAGCAATTTCCCCAGTTCATGGAAGGGCTTTGATTTGAACCTACATTGCTGACTCCTAATGCTATGACTTCATTTTCATTTATTTACCTTTTCACTGAAATGCAAGATATTATGTTGACTGTCTTCTTGTCATGCTCAGAGAGTCAAGCTCTGCTCACATTCATTTCTGAATCCCAGTATCTCCAGTCTCCTTCCAGTTCAACACTTCCATCACCCCGAGGGTCCACGTAGAGACAAATGAGCAGGGATTCTGACAGTTATCTTGTCCAGGATTCATGTTTCTTCCAACAGCCATTCATTCACAGCCTCAACCAGTAAGCCATGGCTAGACTCCTCTGCACACCAGGAGATTTATCAGAAATCTTAAATCACACTATTTTATTAACTACATACGAGGAACAAATATTAATCAATTTACCCTTTCTGAGCCTTAGATTTCTAGGGACTATCCTTGGTCCCAATGAAAGTAACTTCCAGTCTTTAGAAGACGTATTTTGAAGTGATTACCTGGGAATGAAGGGGAACCAAGGGAAACCATGCATATATCCAGCTGCCCAGATATTCAGATACTCCATAATGCAGGTGAGACCAATAGAATTTGAATGGGAGAAGAACTGAACAGCACCGTGTTCCCAGAACCTCCTACAAGTCCATGTCTTTAACTATAGAGTTAAGCAGGGTTAAAGGTAACAACCCAGGCCTCTAGGAGTCATAACTTATCTGAGTTCAGTTGTAACACATTGGAGACCTCTCAAGATAAGAGAGCCAGTGGGGGAGGCTAGGGATGGGCACACTAGCCAAGCAATAATGTGAGTAAGGTAGGTCAAGCAATCCAAGTCACCATATCCAAGGAGGTGGGAAAACCTGGGATGTGGTTCCATTATTGTTAATGCTCCATAGATTCCCTCACTGGGGAGGGTGACACAGTACTAGTCTCAAATTTGTTCTCAGGTTAGAGCACATTATATGCCCACAGACACAAAGTAGTAGGGAAAATATGGCACATAGCCCTCTGTTCTGAACTTTCCTTAACCACTTTTAAAATAAATTATATGTTGAAATTAACAGGAATATAGAAAAGGAACAGTAACTATATATGTGTGTGTGTGTGTGTGTCTGTGTCTCTGTGTCTGTGTGTGTGTGTGTGTGTGTGTGTGTGTGTGTGTATACACGTATATATATTTTAACCAAAAGGCTTCAAAATACTTTGGTCATTTCAGTGGACTTTCAGGCTATGCCTCCAGACCTCCCAGGGTATGATTTTTCATTTAATCTGTAAGAGTGATAGAGAACTTTGATGAACCATGATGTTGCTTACCTGCCCTTACAAACCCACTTGAAATTCTGTGGGTGAAAATCCCTGTAGGGTTTTTTTTTTTGTTTTAGAACTTCTCACAATTTTCATTCTTCTACCATACTGATCTCTTTAGTTGATGAGTTTTTTTCCATCTAAAGTGTAAGCTCCAGGTAAGCAGAGATCTTGTCTATCTTGTGCGTGGGAACACAAAGAGACCATTTTACCCAGAGTGTTGCCACATCTACCCATCCTGGAGTCCAGATAAAAAGGGTCTTCTGTAGGTAATCTTTTCACTCCAAAAGTGACATGGCCATGGCCATGGTCAGCAGCAAAGACATTTGGTGAGCATCAGCCAGTGGCTGGGAGTAAAAAATAAAGATGAACTACCTATGGCAAAATGAAGACTCCCAGACTGTGGTGTATCAAGTTCACTTGCTTATAGTTCTTGATTGACTTCTCTGAAGTTTGACCTAGAGACTCAGTGGAGCAAGACTTACTTTAGAGAAGCTCCCTAATACCTTTAGGGAGTACCTGGGGACAGAAACAGACTGACACTAAGCATTAACCTAAGAACCTGCTGAGATGTGATAGAGTGTAGGGGAAGGGAACCTTGGTCCACAGGATTTGCCTATTCCACCCTAGACCACTTCATAAAAGAAAATGCCTACCCCACTTCCAGTGAGATCTTGCTTCCTCCCCCTAGTTCATATGAAGTATTTAATTAAATCCAATCACATTGAAATGTTGCATTTCAGATTCCACTTTTCACTTCTTCATTTACTTTCTGGTATAAAGACGCTCTGGGTTTTATTTAGTCAGACGTCTAACTAGAAATTGCACTTTTCAGAAAAGATAAAAAATAATGATCATCTAATTCCCTATTTTCTACAGAGCCACTTAACTTTCAAGTACTCAGTACTAATCAATAAAAGCCTTTCATCACAAAACCCAATAAGCAAGATCAAATTCAAGGGAAATGCTCAAAAGAGAGCATGGTTGGCACCCAAACCATTTTGTGAGGTCAGAATCACTTTTCCACATGAAGCTATTTCCTACTTATGGCCCGAAGCCATGCCACCTCCTGCTCTCTGATCTCTCGCTTTCAGAAGCTGAGTCCACTGGGTGTCCTGCTGAGAACACAGGGTCTACTGTGATCAGCATCTGGTGAAAATCTAAAACTGGAACTGACACCAGATACATTGTGTTACCTGCTTGATGCCCAATTCAAGGGCTGCTTCTCATCCAGGAGAACTTGCACCCATTGGTTTAGAGAAGAAAGCAGATATGAAAAACGATGTTAAGATTCAGTCTCCGATGACGTTAAGGTGGCATTTGGACCAAGATTTTCTGAGCTCGTTCCCTATACCTCCTTCCTTTTCTCTACCCCCTCCAGGGAAGATGAAAATATGGGGAATAGGAGAAACAAAAGTGGAAGAGCCCTAATATTCAGCTGGGCTTGAACCCCAGATCTCAGTACAGAAAACTCTGGTAAGCTAGATTGCAGTTCAGGGTCAATATTAGCCTTTCCTCCCACCTTAAAATCTAGCCTTTGAATATTACCATCCACGATTCAGTCACATGGAAAGAAAGGACAGAAGAGTGAGAGAAAAATCTTCCAACAAATGTAGACCAATTAGTTAATTAAAATTTGCTCATTGATAGTAGGATTCAACTATTACCTCTATGAAAATAGTAAACTGATGTTTGGATTCAACTCTTCTATGAAGAAAACTTTCCTGTAGTATAGGTGAAACTTAATGAATACTTGTTAATTTATGTGTGAATGTGTGAGAAAAAGAAATTATAGATATACAGATATATTCCTCTCATAAACTATTTTAACCCAAATTGGAAACACATTACCACAACTAAAACATTAATAATTCCTTGAAACATATCCAAAGCACAATTTATTGTTAAATAGATGTTTTTCTTTATTTACTTTCTGTGTTATATTTAAAAAATACTAGCAAAGGTTGTAGAATTTTGCTCTAAGTAAAAATCCATGGGTATCAGCAAAAATATACATAGGTAGAAAACTGTTAAAATATAAGTAGTATCACCAAATGAACAACAGTCCACAGTTAAAGGTCAGATGTCAGTGTAATATTAATAGCAATATAAATGCTTGCAGAATTGTTTTAATGTTTATTCCAAGAGAACTCAGAAATGGGTTATTGTAAATTGCAATACAAAATTCCTAAAAATTATTAGCTCCCAGGCTACTTGGAACATTTTTTTTTTCTTCAGATCAAGTCTAGAAGTCAAAGTAAAGGAAATCACTCATTTCCAAAGACCTCAATCCCAAAGTCACTGCTTGTTTAAGAGAACAGGAACAACCAATGGCTTTGGATTGGACTTATCCATGTGAATCCATCCACCACTGAGTATCACAGCCCATGCCAAGTAGGTTGTGGGCAGTATTTCAGTGCACTTTTAAGATGACCAAAATACTCCTGATTGAAATCTAATACAATAACTTCACTCTTTCCTTCTAGAACCTGGACTTATGAAGCAAATAACCAACTTTTCCCCCCAAAATTGATACTTCATGAAGGAGAACTCTAGGAATCCCACCCACAAGAAGTCAAAATACTGATCCTTCTTACCTTATTAGCCTATTTACAATAGCGAAGTTATAAATTCTTTAATTATAAAACTTCACCTTGCCAGCCATCCTGCATCAACCCCAGAGGTCAACCAGAGGTTGCTCTTCCAAAAAATGGCCATTAAATTTGATCCACTTATTTGGAAAGAGCATCACTGTTGTCTAGATTTGGGGACGTTGCCTTGTTTGTTGAGTAGCCTCCAGGTCTTCCATGCGTCAAATGTTTATTAGTGAAAAATAAGTGAATGAACAAGTAAATTACCTTAAGTTTGGTGGGAAGGGTAGAAATCATGGAAACAAACAAAAAAGAACCTGTCCCTTTCTAAGAAAGATTTTGACATTTTATTTTGAACAAGTTTAGAGCTGGATGCTTGGTTTTGTAACTGTGGGCTACAGTTTCCATCATCCACTGTAGAGAACTCTCGTTTTACCAGATCTTATTTTGACTTGAAACGTTTCATGATAGGTTTATGGCATTCATTTCCTCCTCTTGGGTGCCTGGTCCTTATATGTGTTTTCTTCAGAGGGTAAATCAACTTGCTAGGGCCAGATAGAGTATCGGATACTTGACCATAAGAAATGGTCTTAAGCAAACAGACTAAGAGGGATTGTGGCCCACCATGGAATACCCCCTCTGCCAGGTTTTAATGCTAAAAGCCACCAGAACACATAAGTAGTCAGCTTTTAAAAATAAAGGAGTTTTAATTAAATGATTTCTCAGAGCCTTATTGCTGACACCATCACTTCTATTTCTAATGGATTTTGAGACTTGTTGTTCAGAAGTTAATCCTGTTAATAAGATTCGATTTTCTTTTTGCCTTAATAGTGTACTTTGAAATACTTATGAGGAAGCCAGGGCATATGTGGTGTGCTGGACTGGCGGGGCTCTGTGTATAATCTTAGCAAATGAGACTAAGAGGAGAATGGAGATAAAAAGGGGAAAGATTGACTTCTTTGCAATTTAGAAAAGAAAGTAGGCTGTTGTTTCCTTCTATGGGTCCAGTGAAATTCTGTTCAATCTGGGATGCAAGTGTTACAGTCAATGGCCTTTAACCTGAAAGGGACCAGCCAACTCCCTTCTAACAATCTAACTGCTTAATAACTGCATAAATGATTGTACATTTGATTAAAAAGAAAAAATTTCCTGGTGCAAAGCAGACCTGCCCATTCTCCAGATTTTCTTCTGATGAGATTTCCCTAATGAGCTTTAATAGTCCTTTATGTTTAAAACCTTTTTTGACTACCTTAGAGATATAAAATCTATGATTGTAACATAGAATCCAGAAACACTTCTGTTTTATGTACCTCTTATTCATCATAGATATAGTATTATGAACCTGCTATGTGCAGGGTGCCTGGATGGCTCAGTTGGTTAAGCAACTGACTTTGACTCAGGTCATGTTCTCATGGCTCATGAGTTCAAGCCCCATGTCAGGCTCAGTGCTGATAGCTCAGAGCCTGGAACCTGCTTCAGATTTTGTGTCTCCCCTCTTTCTGTCCCTCTCCCACTTGCTTGCTCTCTGTCTCAAAAAATAAACATTAATTTTTTTTTAAACAAAAGAAACTACTATATGCAAGATAGTGGATGAAGAGTTAAAAAACCAACCAGAATTTCATTTGGATATTTGAGGATAATAGTGGAAAGGGAGGGCATGTCAGGTGAGGGCCTGCTCTAAGTAAGGACATTGTACTGTCATAGGGGAGGCAGGCTTTGAGGATGAGTCTGCATCTGGACTCCGTGTTCATGAAGGAGAGTATCTGGAAAGCAATCTGAAAATTAATCTAGAGCAAGAAGGTAAAGGTCTTGAATGCCAGGCTAAGAAAACATGGGCTTTATTCTGTAGACAGTGAGAAATGCTGCATTTTGGTAGGGAGGGGAGCAGGGGAAATTTATTGTTCAGGCTAGTGCTTGAAAACACAGTGAAAGTTTTGAATTAGGGAATATTTTCTCACGCTTTAAAAACATTGTTTCCTAACTTTCCCAGAATTATAATATATCTGGTTATTGTTGATGCTCTACTGAACTGAAAACTTTTATTAGTATTTGTGTTTTCATTTTATAAAATTATCATAACTGATGGATTTACGGTTCTGAAACAGTAACCAAATTTTAATAATGAAGCCATTAATACATACCTTGGCTTGAGGGTATGATATTTGTGACAATGTAATATTTGCTCTGAAAGTAGGAATCCCCAAACTAATATATTTATATCTCCATGTAAGTTGCACAAATGTCTCCCCAGCTAGCAGCACATTGTGTTGTCTTGACAGAGTTCTTCCACTGATGTTGGTGCTTTCTCCCTCTTTGCAGGAAGAAAAAAGGAATGTTTAAAATATAAAAGAAATTAATTATCAAGGTAATCTTGAGAGACTTAAAAAATAATTTAAGAAGGAATTTCAATTTGAAAAGCTCACTGTTCCTGGTGCTTCTCTGCAAAGGCTTCAGCGTGTGTATGTGGGTTTCCTAAAACTCACTGCTGCATTTACATTTAAATGAAAATGCAGACATACATGTTTGACAAAGACCATGTACTTATGCACCTTAAAACCATTCTTTCATAAAAGGAACAGAAAACATCCTGCTATGCCAATACACCAAGATACCAATTTATTCTTTGTGGAAAAAAATAGCATATTATACATCAGTCTGGAATATTTATTGTTTACTTTCCATGTATTTGTCTATATATCTATTTATATTTAGTTTATTCATTATTTTGCTGGACAGACATATATGTTAAGAGTCAGCCTCCTGAAGAAACAAATGGCTGAGGTGTGTATTCTTTTAATTACTGACGGTGAAAACTGAGAAAACTTTGAGGTTTGTTTTGACTGCACTCTGCTCTCCTGACTGCCACCATTCTTGTTTTCATGAAACTGAGACCCACATGGTCACATGACTTACCCTGACTTGTGCCCCATGTGACAGTGCTGGGATTTGGAATTATGTCTCTTGACTCCTCACCAGTGCTCATTTTTGACATGTTTCTTGCATGCTCACTTAAGATACTTATTGGGAGAATGTCAATAGCATCTGAAAAGGATCTTCTTCAGAAAAGGATCTTACCCATCCAAGATCTTTCCGCTTGTCATAAGCCAACCAGTGTCCTAGGTTGGGGATGACATGGACTGGGGGATGTGAGCAATTAGTACTGAAAAGAGAGCTAATTCTGAAAAAGTCAGGGTGTGTAATTACTTCCCTAGCGTGTGTTCTTTTGTTCTAAGTCTAATTATTCAATACAGGCAATACCATAGTATCTGAGTTACTGCCTGTATTTATATCATGTGAGACTTGGAGACATGAATTGCTTGTCTAATAGCACACAGCTAGTAAGGTTCCGTGCCCAGCTTTGAACCCAAGTAATTCTGACATGGAAGTCCATCGTTATCTCTATGATGCTAGCTCTCACTGCCCAAAGGACTACAGCCAGAATCCATCTTAACAAATCTGCTAACTGCCTATCCCTTTGCACAGCTTGTCCCTTTGGCTTCTAAACTGCATATTGATAAAGTATAACAACTGATCAAAGTATAAGGACCCCCTGTGATAGTTGAGATACTTACTTCCACATAGAGCCTCTGGGGTCTTCAATTTTAAGTATCAAAACAAGACTTCCAGGCATGACACAATGATCTTCCTGAAATGACTAATGCTGCAATGTTGGTATAAACCACTTTGGGAAACTCCCAAAGCTAAATTACTCTCCTGAGTCAAAGGCCTAACTGCTCTTCTGGAGAGCCTTAATTATAGTTGAGCAACTACTTATTTTCAGTCCTTTGGGACCAAGTTCACCCAAACCCCTTATTTTTCTAAGATGCAGAAATGTTTCTATGAATGTGATTTTCTCAGTTTGGCTTGTTTATTAAATTTAGTATTGTTTATTATTTCTCTATTTATTAAAAGAAATATAGCTGTGTACAAACCTGGTGAGGTAGTCATGTGGATGGGAGAAAGCTGTTGTTTGTACAGTATCTAGAACTGAGGTCGATGGGTAACTGTAAATTTGCTTCCTGCTTGATGTCCTAGGGAAGGCACAGGACAGACACGGATTCTAAGGAACTGAGCTGGAATTCCAGTCCAGATGCTCATCAGCTGCTGAGTGTCCTCAAACCGAAACTAGAGACTTGGCAGAAGTTAGCTTCAAAGGAACAGAGATCAAATGTTGCACCCCATGCACACTTAGGGATAGATACCTGATTGGCCCTTGGAGGTCAAGTTTTCCGTAGAAGAGGGGAAGCATATAATATGAGTTCTGGGCAAATCCATGACGGGTTGAGGCCAAACAGGGAGAAGAGACGGTCCCTCTCACAAAGTGGGGCCCCTGGTCCCACTCACAAAGTTTTCGCAAGCAGGCTCATTGTCACTGGTTCTGTTTCCTTTTGATCTGTCTTAAAGGCACCATTAAGCATTTAAAATTTACTAACTGGCAGCCATTTTTCAGCACTATTTCCCCCAAGCCTGTAAGCTCCACAGGGACAGAGAGTAAATCTGCTTTGTTCCTTGCCATGCCCCAAACTTACTTCATGCGTGGCAGCTGGCAGGTATGTCCTAGAGGTAATGGTTATGGTTATTACTGAAGGCATATTCTATTTTCCATATTCATATTTCTATAATGGACTCAGATAATTTTCCAGAATCACTGCACTCTACCATCTTGGCTCCTTTGTTTGCATTTGTTTGCATCTTATTGCTGCTTTTCAGTTTTTACCCATTTTTGTCTCACGGTTCTTAATTTCTATGAGCACCTGATTCTCTTTTCCTATCCCATACTTCTCATCACCCTCCTTGACTACCTTTATGTCCTTGCACAAGAAACGCCATGTCTGAGCCTCATTTTCCGGATGCTGGGTTTCTGGGTGGCTATCTAAGAAAATGCGTGTAAATTATCCAGCACGCTATTCGAGATGTGTTTATTCACTGCCGCACTAAAAACCTTCTGACTAATTGTGTGTTCGGTAAACTCTTCTGATGGGATGTGAGCTGTAGTTACCCTTCCTTCAGCCTGGAGAAATGGAGCCGGGAGAAATAAACCTGTGGGTTACGACTCGCTGTAGAATTTTCCTGGGCTGTTTATAATGGTGATTTCTAGAAATGAGGAGTTGCTCTGAGCACAAAGCAAAGTAGCGATGTGTACGTCCTGAAGTCCACCTGTACTCATTTACAACTGAGCAGTAAATGTCATTTGCACTTAAGAACAGAAGAACAGTGCAAAGCTGAAATTTATTTCACTGAGAAAGAGTAAAAAAAAAAAAAAAAAAAAAGATATTTGGACAGACGCAGGCATAAGCAAAACCTCATGTTCCCAGTGGCCATGATGCGATGTGATTCATAAGGTCAAATTTTACAATTACAAATTTTGCATAGGTCACTCCTTTGGCTTGGAAGATAATTCTTTCTGAGATGTGTTCTCTCTTCTACCCTAGCTCTGGGTGGCCTGTCACACTCTTTAGGTGCAACATTGCAATTCAGCAGTGTAAGAGATTCTAAATTTGACCTAAGCTTTGGCAGAATTAAATGTGCCCTAGCTAACTCCAAATCAAAGTTGGTTTTCCATTGCCCCTTTCTGATATTTGCCACTTTATAGGGAAATGAATGTGTGAATGACTAAACTCATCTGTATACTGCAAAATGGGCTAACCTCACCTACCTACGTATCTGAACATAAAAATAGATACCCTTAAGAGTCCATAACAACAAAAAAAGTAAGTGATATAAAAAGAAATGTATGGAATCAAATTATATACGATATGCATGTATCAATTCAATCCATAGTTGAATAGCTGAATGTGCTTTCTGTAAAGTAGGATTTAGTCAAGCAATACAAACTTTCACTCTCGAAAGATTAGACTAGCCATATTGTTGAAACAGGGTCTGGCCCTGATGCTGAAAAGAAAGGAGAGAGATTAAGAAAAATAGGAGTAAGAGAAGATCCTAGTGGAGAGAAAAGGCAAGAGTATTCACAGGCAGTGGCTCATCAGTTTATTCTTAGTTCTATGCTCGGAGTGACCTTCCATAGTATCTGGTGTCATCTCTTAAGGCTCCTGTTTAGTAACCTTCATTATTTCCCTATAGCCCAGAGGGAAAGGGCAACCTAATGACTTGGCAGTCAAGATGCTCCCCAGCCTGTCCCAGGCTCCCTGTCCATGTTTTATTATTCCTCCTTTCCCTGTAAAATCCAGTACACACCCATTCTTTATCGTAGCTTGACTCCTGTGGAGTTGAGTTACGGGTGTCCATTCAGCTCCCCTTTCTCATCCTGGTGCCTATCTTAGCCCCTCCTTAACCATCTGAATCCCACTCAACCTTCCTTGAAGGTTCAGAATGGGTCCTCTCTTGAGACCTGTCTTGCCCTGGACCCTCCCATGTGAAAGCCTGGAACACCATAGGCTTTGCATGTTTAGGGAGGCAGAATGGCTAAAAGTTTGAGATGTGGAGTCAGCCACATCTTGATGAGTCTCCCTTTCTGAGTGTGACTTTAGAGTGCTGACTTATCCAGCTTAACTTCAGTTAGCACTGCTTGAATACAGAATGATAGTACTGTAAGTCTTACAACATATTTGTGAAAATTAAAAGATAGTGTAAACAAAAACTCGTGGCATATGATCAATAACAAGGTTCATAACTCCTTAACCCAGCCTTATATACTGGTTCTGAACTGAGCCTCCTTGAAATCCACTGATAATTCTGATGAGCCCATCAGTGTTAGCAGGAAATACATTAGCAGTTCATGGAGCACTCTTTTAAAATACACTTTAGCAAGGATTTCTTTTTGGAGATAGGATCACATGGGAGGTTTAGCAAAAAGACAGATTTCTCCATCCTCCGTTTCCACTAATTGTGTGTGTGTGTGTGTGAGGTCGACTAGGGGAAGTCCAGGAATCTGTACTTTTAACAAATAATCCTGCTGATTCTGATGCAGAAGTGTAGGGAACACATTCTAACAAACAGGACCTTGCAGAGGTAATCCTTATTCTAAGATTGGAAACTCAAGACACTATATTTAGGATTGCTTGACATTTATACTTTTTATTGTCATACCAAACCTTTGCACGTGTGTCATTGTATTGATGTGTAATTCATATAGAGAGACACAAATGTAATATTTTACTTATGTATTCAATTATGTGTGTGTACCTGTGTCTAACCACTATTCAGATCAAGACGTAGACCATTTCCATTCATCCAAAAACTTTCCGTATGTGTCTTGCCAGCAATACCCACCTTAGAGCTAACCACTATCTTTACATTTATCATCATAGCCTAGTTTTACCTGTTATTTAAGTTCATATAAGTGGAATAATACATTCTGTATCCTCAACATTTATCAGATTCACCCCTGATGTTGTGACATGATATACATTAAATCTCTCAAACATGCTCTCTCGCTTTACCCAAGGAAAGCTACCTTCCTCAGCAGTATTGCAGTTGCCTAGAGGGACCGACCTTTCTGAGACTTGAAAACCACAGCACACAGCCCGCAAGTTCCAAGCTGACTCACTGAACAAGTTTCAGATGTGACCTTTTGGAAATGATGCCTCTTCTGACACAAGCACATGTTTTCCAATCCAGGCCAATACTTTACATTCAATCCTGAGAGTAGGCACGAAGGGGGATACATGTCCTGGGCACCATCTATAATTAAAGATGACATTTTTCTGAACTTGGAAAATAAACAAAAACCTGCTGAATGAATCAGGGCAGAGAGCACCATGGAAGAAATCAGCAAAAAAAGGAGCAACTCCTTTTCAAATCATATACCCCTTGAATTACATTGGTAATTTAGTGTGTCATCTGTTATTCAGCCAATTTTATAGAAATTATAGAGAGGTTCGTTCCTAATTAAGAATAATCTGATGGCTGGGCTTGACCCAGTTAAATTCTTATCTTTATGACATCAATCTTTTATAATGCTTCCAGAAGCCTTGGCAAAGACTCCAATTTTATAAGTAAAAATTAATTAATTGGGACATTAAATTTGAAAGATGCTTTTATCTTTTCCCTGGTTCATGCCTTCACAACAGAATGCAATAATTAACAGTTTTATTTAAATATATAAAATGATTCCTTGAAGATTTCTAACTACTTCAAGTACTCCAAATATCAAGTGTTTTAATATCGAGATATCAAGAGACAAAGGAAAGTGAATCTTTTGGAGATATTTTATCAAGAGCATTCTCTGTAGTAATCACTTACACTGGGGAAAAGACTGGGTGACCTGATGTGAAGTTGACTTGGGACCAAATTATACTGCTGAAAGAAAAAAAAAATCCAACATGATTTTTGGTTTTAAAAAAGTGATTTTTGTTTTTTTTTTAATTTTCTTAAAAAAAAAGTTTTTACTTATTACTTATTGAGAGAGAGAGAGAGAGCTAGGAGCAGAGAGAGAGGGGAAGAGAGAGTCCCAAGCAGGCTCTGTACTTTAAGCACAGAGCCTGATGTGGGGCTTGAACTCAAGAATTCTGAGATCATGACCTAAGCTGAAATCAGGAGTCGGATGCTTAACTGACTGTGCCATCCAGGTGCCCCTATTGTTTTTGTTTAGGATTTCAAAGCTTTCTCTCTGGAAAGTCTTCCTAGCTAAACTCACCTAATATGAGTACCCATAAAATAAAGTCTCAGCTTGCATCTTGAAATTATGATTTGAATCCATTGTCACAAAACTAGTATTTGCTTATCCACATAGGGTCCATGTGTTTATTTGCCTGCCATTCATCACTACTTCCTCAAGCATGGCACATTCGGAAGAGAACAGTTAAGAAGACTATACAAACTCCAAGAGGCCAACAAGGACTCCTAGCAGGCCGAGTACTGCCTCTCAAGAGTTTGGTTGGCCAGCCTGAAAAGAAGCCTCGGGCGGTGTGCCCCAGCACTCTGACCTGGCTGAAAGTTTTATTACAAACTTGGGAGAAGCTGGAGAAAATGAACTGATCCTTTCAAATGAACTGACTTATTCTGATAACATGAAATGAATAAAAACAAGAAATTGAGTGGACCAGAGAGAACCAGCTTGCAAGTCTGAGAAGGGATGGTGGCAGGCACTGCAATACACTCGTTCACAGATTCTACTCCTTTTCTCACCCCAAAGAGGATTAAAAGTGGGGTGTGAGTAGGAAGATTACTTGCTCCAGATCACACAACAGCACATATTAGAGTTGATGGCTTTTTGAGGTAGGTCTGTGGGCCACAGATTCCTTGACGCACCTCTTATTGGGAAGTGGGATCTATGTCCTTGTCCCTTGAGTCTGAGTCAAGCTTTGTGACCTGTCATCGATGGAGGATCGTGGAAGTGGTGCAGACCATGCACCACTTCCTTGGCCATGCAGCTTCTGGCTGGTTCCTTTGGGTTACTCGTTCTTGGAAGCCAACCACCACGTTGTGATGAAGTTAAAGCCCATGGAGAGACACATGTTGAGAGAAACCAGAGCCCCTGGCCTGACCCACAGTCCTAGCTGGCTTCTCAGCTAACAACACCAACTTACAAGCCATGTGAGCAAGCTATTTTGAAAGCAGACCCTCCAATCCCTCGTTGAATGTACCCTGCTGAATAAACTTAGAAATCCTTAATGTTCACTATCAACTGCATGAGGCTAAACTCTAGGCAAACAGGGTTTGGGCCATTAGCTTGTATTTGTCAGTTGAATCCACATTGTGATGGGTTAACTTGGGGGACCCAGCTGCTGCAGAGCATTTGTGACTGACGTCAACTGAAGAACAAGCTCAGTAGAAAGTACATGTGGGTCTTTAAATGCAAAGAGGGCAAACCCCATTCCATCCTGACCACAGCCAGAAGGGTATGCTCAGTTTGGGGAGCCGTGGTCCAGAAAACCATTGAAGAAGCTGACCAGTATCCTGGAGAAGTCAGTTAAATGATGAATGGTGTGCCGAGTATGTCCTGTGTGGAAGAGATGGTGGTACCATTGCCATCTAGCCAGCCAGAACAAGTGAAGTATGGAGCAAGAACCAGGACAAGGATGCAGTGACCATGCAAGGAAAGAACATTCACTTTGAAGCCAGATGGCCTGGCTAATCATCCTAGCTGTGTGGTTTCTGGAGAGTCCTACATACCCAACCATGAACTCAGTTACAAAAGGAAAGGATGGGGTGCCTGAGTGGCTCAGTCGGTCGAGAATCTGACTTCAGCTCAGATCATGATCTCTTGGTTCATGAGTTCGAGCCCCACATTGGGCTCTGTGCTGAAAATTCGGAGCCTGGAGCCTGCTTCAAATTCTGTGTCTCCCTCTCTCTCTCTGCCCCTCCCCCACTCACACTCGGTCTCTCTCTCTCTCAAAAAAAATCTATTTATATATATATTATATGTAAATATAATACATATATAAATATATATATAAAGGAATGATCTCTACCTCTCTCATAGGCTTAGAGGTACAACATTAGGATTATTGAAGATAATGTGTAGAAAGGCACCATGCATGGAAGACCCTCAATACTATTGGTCGTTAAATTCGGGAGTTTGGACTTTGGCTTTATTTTAAAAGGAGATGTCCATCAGTTGAATGTCTTACTTTGGAAAACAGCAAGCCTCCTATGTTAATCTTCCTTTAAGGGCTGGATGCTTACTTATAAGGGGTATCAGAAAACATTTGGCTATATGTGGGAGGCTGGCCATAGTGTCCTCTAACTTCCCTTTGGCCCCTAAGGGATTGCACTCACAGCTGCCTTCAGAAGCTCCGACACTGTCTCCCTTACTTGCCCCTCCACCCATCCTAGAAGTCTGGAGTGGCCCAACTCTCAACAGGCATTAGCATTGCTTTAGCATGGGATGAGTCCTCCAGAGTTCCAAGTTCTGTGGCCAGCAGGCCACGCACATTCAGACTTTGAAGTCGTGCATTCAGCTCTCCTCTCCCCCTCCACCACCAGTACAGAGCATCTTGGTTGAGATTTAAAATATTTTCAGAATTCATGTATGCAGAAAATGTTGTCTATCAGACAAGTGTCTGTACTTGAAAGGAACTATGAACATTTAATATTCTACACCAAATGTTGCAACCAAAATTCAAGGGCATTTTGTTCTTTGAATCGGAGATGTTGTCATGCCTCTTCTTCCCTCTTCTACTTTTGTGTTGAGAGTTACTATTAAACAGGGAGCAGCAGCTATTTGTAAGGGGATTCAGTTTAAATTTCAGCTTCATGACTTACCAGCTCTGCAACCTACAGCAAGTTATTTAACCTCTCTGAACTTGAGCCTCCATATACAAAATGAAAGTAATAGTATTTACCTCTGGGGGATGTTGCGAGAATTTAAATAAATGAAATGTGTGCTGGTGCCTGCAGCAAGTAGGGAATTAATACATATTAATGTGTTAATTTTTTCTCACTCGTTGATTTCGTTGGGCTGTTTCCATGAAACTGAAAAGGAGGCATCATTTTTTCCCATCTTTGTCTCTCTCCCCAAGACAGACATCTGAATTGTGCTTTGTCAGGAGAAATAGCTTTTAGGGTTTGAGTCTTCATAGAGGAGGGAAATGTAACTCCCTTCACTTGCATTGTTTTGTTTGTGTGTTTGTTTTAAATGTTTATCCTGGATGCTGTGGGTGTTAGTTGCCCAGCTCAAGGCACATTCTCTCCAAACTACTTAATATCAGAACCCCAATTTTTGGCAGGGCACTTTGCCTTCTTAGGGAAAAAACAGGGCAGCCAAATGCTGCCATGCACTTAACGTTCTGGCCCAAGAGGTATATACAAGAATGGTGTAGACTGATTCATACTTAAAGAGAGCCAACTTAGCTGAGGCGTGCCTCCAGTTTGCTCTTCTCGACTGTCCTCCTTCTTCCAGCTTGAACCTTGTCCTTGCCACCTACAGCACCAGTACCAATCCTGGATCATAAAGTAACCTTGAAGACATGGTAGAGAATAAAGATAGGACCCTGAGTCTCTGTGGCCCCAAAGAAAGGAGCCACCATGACATTTTGACTTCTCAGTCTGACACTTCTTTCACTTGGGAGAGAAATAAAGCTGTATCTTGGGTTCAGCCACGGCTATTGATTTTCCCTCTTGTTTGTAGCCAACTCTAATGCTAACCAAGAAGCAGTGTGTGGGGGGGGGGAGGGGGGGGAGGTGGGTGTTCCAGGGAGAAGAGTGTTGGAAACAAAGTTTCCTGATCCACTTTCCCTAAAAGGAGTCAGTCAGCTTTTCTCTTAGGAGGTGGCACAGGTGGTGACAGTGTAGTTCTGTGTCATAGAGCAGAACAGTCTGGGAGAGGCATAAAACTCATACATTCATCAAGAATTGTCACAGGGTATGGAGATCACTGTGGATACCATCAGTATATAGATCTAGAGCAATTACTCTAGCTTGAGTTGAGGAAAGGAGGGTTCAGGAAGGCTTTGCCAGGAAGGTGTCTGTGCTCAGTAAGGCAGGATAATGGGCTTCAGCCACGTTGAAGAAAGGACCTGTATTCCAAGGTCTGCAGCCCTGACTGACACATCCCACACCCCGTGGCAGAGTACTGTGTCATCACTAATAACTTCTCCCTAGTCTTGATGTTTGTTCACATCTGCCACAATTTAAATCTGGCTCAAAGGCCACTCAAAATCCCAGTCACTCAGTCAGTGTTGGATACAGACAAGTGAACACTCGGGGAAATCTGCATGTGGTAATTACCAGTTTAATCTCAACAACCTTGTGATTTGGGAAACACTCTTCCATGTAACTGTCAAATTAGTTGGAGAATTGCTCCCATACCTCCCATGGTGGGTAGGGGCAAATGCTTGGGGCATAGTGACCCAGCAGAGGCTCCAAGAGCCCTCCCAAGATGGCAGCCCAGTGCTCAGCAGGCAAAGGACGTCTGAACCTCATTGCCAAGAGGGCCGGGGCCCTGAGAGGTGCAATAATGTAGGTAATCAGGCAAGATTGAGCAGCTCTTTAAGACATAATAGATATATTTTTTTACTGCTTGCCTTTAGGGACGAACAGGAACATCAGAGGAATAAAGAGTTGAGGTTGACATTTATCCAGTATCTACTATATGTCAGACCATTATTTTATGCATTTAACATATATTGTCTTATTGAATCATCACATTAACACTTTAAAGGATATATTGGAACCCACATTATGTAAATGAGAATTACAGTTACAAAAAGATTATGAGAATCCACGATTATGAAGGCTTGCCCGGGGTCACACAGGCAATCAAGGATTTGGGAATCCACTCCAGTCTACCTGCTTCCCCTACCCAAATCCCACACTGTCCCCTCACAACAAAGCACGTTCCATACCAGGCTCCAATTCGAACTGACTCCATGAGGCAGAGAGACCACACTTTTATGAGTGAAGACAGGATGGAGGGAAGGCTAATAATGATGATGGACTAGCTATGCTTCTTGGTGTTTCTGTACCAGGAGCTGTGGAGATTTTCCCTGGTGGAGAACAGCTACCTGACAAGATATATTTACTGGAGATGTTTTATATTCCTTTCCCAAGGGGATAAATGTAGCTTCTGGTCTCTAACTAGGAGAAATAATTATGTGTGTTTCCTGTTTGTCCTCTGCCCAATAACGTTTGCCAAGCTGTTTGCTAATTACCCCAGAAACAACAGGTCCCCAACAGAAACAAAAAAGTGATCTATTATCTAGGTACCTTTTCACTCTGGGTTAGAGAAGAAAAGAGAAACACACTGTATATCCTCAGTTAATGGGCAACCAAACAGATGACTTGGCAGAGAACAGGAGAAAGGACAAAAAATATCCTCTCTCTGCCACAGGAAATACATAAAGCAAAACAAAACTCAATATCACTGTCAAGTGCTCCTGGGTGCTCCCCTGAAGGGACAAACTCACAGTCCAGGTTTGGCTGTGTTATAAACTTGAAAGCTATCTTTCCTTTGCCCCTAAATTATCCAGAGCTATTTCATCTCTCTTCCTCAGAAGAATCTTGACAACCCCTTTGGCACCTGGGAGATGGCCAGGTACAGCAGGAAGAACACGGAATTTGAAATCATTAGACCGGAGATTAGATCTGGCCCCACCACTTACTACCTGTGTAACCTCAGGCGACTCATCCTTAGGAGTCTTACCAGACTGTTGAGAGGAGCAAACAAGAAATAGGTATGTGTAAGCATTTTGCAAACTGACAGGCACTCTATAATTTAAAAGGAAAAGAGTAAACATTGATGGGTCATACCATTAAGATACAGAAAGTACAAGTCACAGTCACAGGAGAATGGTAATGATAAATAGAATCACATTCCCCTTTCAGTGAGCACCTACTAATTGCCAGGTATTATTTCCTTCCAGGGAGGTACTATTTGCATGCCCATTTCACAGATGAAGAGGCTGCCACTCAGATGAGGTGATTTATTCATGGTTACAGAGCTGGTAAATGGCAGTTTGAATTCAGATACTAGTTGGTCTGACCCCAAGGCCCACGTATGTTTCCAGGGTACCACCTTAGCATTTTCATCAAAATTCAAATAAAAACTTTGTGTCACCTGACACCAGTGACGTATCATGAAATACATATAGCTGGATGCCACTGGCAATGCTCAACAGCTGGCTCATCTCCTGACTGGCACAACACCCAGATGGAGGTTGGGACTGATTGATTGATTGCTCTCAGTTTGTCTGCCTCCTATGTCAGTGCCACTCTTTGGAGTGAGGTCACCTCTGCTCAGTGGACACAGAAGGAAACTAATGAGCATATTGGAGAAAGAAGGCAACCTGTGATTGAATTCTGAACTTGTCTTCTTCCCACATGCTCTGCAAGTTGCTCCGTTAAAATTCTCAGGTTTAAAATCTATTCGTTTTAGGGCTGCCTGGGAGGCTCAGTTGGTTAGGTGTCCGACTTCGGCTCAGGTTATGATCTCGTGGTTTGTGAGTTCCAGCCCCGTGTCGGGATCTGTGCTGACAGCTCAGAGCCTGTAGCCTCTGCTTCGGATTCTGTGTCTCCCTGTCTCTCTGCCCCTTCCCTACTCGCACTCTGTCCCTCCCCTCTCAAAAAAATAAACATCAAAAAAATTTTTAAATCCACTCATTTTATACAAAGATAAAATGAGTGCATGTGAAAATTGGTGACTTTTGACTCACATCTGTGGACTTGTTATTGTAATGTGCCAATATCAATTTCCTGCTTTTGACAATGTAGAGTGGTTCTATAACATGCCACCATTGGAGGGGGTTTGAGGGATGTGTACATGGGATCTTCTGTACTATTGTTGGAACCTAATACGTACTCTTTCATTTCATGTTACTTTCCCCCCTTGTTCTTTTTTTTTTTTTTTTTAATGTCTGTTTTTGAGAGAGAGACATACAGACAGAGCTCCAGCAGGGGAGGGGCAGAGAGGGAGACACAATCTGAAGCAGGCTTTAGGCTCTGAGCTGTCAGCACAGAACCCAATGTGGGGCTCGAACTCACAAACCACGAGATCATGACTTGAGCTGAAGTCGAGGCTTAACTGACTTAGCCACCCAGGCGCCCCTCCCCACCTTGTTCTTATCGGAGTGACCCAGCCCGGAGTGACCCAGCCCCCTTCACTACTCTCATAATACCCAACACTTACCTCGATCTTGGCACTTAAAGCCTGTTCCGATTTCTTCCATTATCTTTTATATCTTATTGCTAGACTCTGAACTCCTAGAAGGCAGGGATATTTCCTGTATGCACTGTATCTCAGGTAACTGTATGGAGTCTGGTCCATAAATTTTTGCTGAATATATAGAAGAATACATGAGTAAGCTATAATAAATATAGTGAGCTTGCTAGTAAGAAACCTGTGGATAACTCACCAGGGAGACCCAGGGTAATGTTGCTATAGTTTCAGGGGCTGCCGCATGATGCCCAGTCTGTTCCCAGAGGCCCTCTTCCGCAGGTCATTTCACTTACCTGGTATGTCAGGTGCATAATGGGAAGTACAAATGGTAGGAACTGAAAGTAAGTAAAAAGCCTTTCTCACACACATAGTTCCACCAGAGATTTGTGCAGCAATTTTCGAAGTGAAATAGAAAGGGAAAATTGATGAGATAAAATATAAAATCAGAGGGAAAAAAAGAAACTTTTCTTTTGTATCATATGGACTCTTGCAGTTACTGTTATTGGGAAATGAATGTTCCTATTTTCTTGGAAGAGTCATATGGCACTGGGCATGTCACCAAGGTGCAATTTGATCAGCATTAAGTGATGCTGTAGACTTTGGGGTTCAGAATGGAATTTTAACAGAAACAATAAAACAGTTGTGATGGACCTTTTGTAACTTCATGAAGTGAAATATTGGTCCTGGAGTTGAAAATGGGACTCCCGGCTTATCAGTGCACATTATACAGATGCCTAGTGATCAAAACAAGCTCCAGACCAGTTGATGAGCCTCAGGTACATTCTACACCATACTTTTACTGTTTTTCAGGCATATTTGACTTACCTTTCTTTCTTTCACATATTAACTTTAAAATTAGAATGCTGTTGGTTTGGTAGGTAGAAAGCTTGATGTAGTTGTCATTGCCTATCCATAGGTATTAAAAGTTGCAGAGTGATGGGGGCGCTTGGGTGGCTTAGTCGGTTAAGCATCTGACTCTTGATTTCGGCTCAGGTCATGATCTCACGGTCCGTGAGTTCAAGCCCTGCATCAGGCTCTGCACTGAGAGCCTGCAGCCTGCTTGAGATTCTATCTCCCCATCTCTGCCCCTCCACTGCTGTCTCTTTCTATCTCTCTCTCTCAAAATAAATAAACATTAAAAAAATTTTGTTAAAAATTTGCAGAATTAGGATCAGTACCTCAGGAGATACCCATTGCAATAATGTTCCCCTCTTTCAAGAAACGCTGTATCACCAGTGGCCTTGGTATGGGAAAGACCAGATATCAATAGCTTTGAATTGAATAGTGAACCTGAAAAGTTTTACTTTGAATGTGAAGAAGTTTTATTAGTACCTTAATCAATTAATTTCACTTTTAAAAAATAAATGCACAAGAATTATATGTGACAAAAGCTTATGTCTAAATAAGTCTAAAGGAGCTCTTTTCGATGAGTTTTTTAAAGACTCAGAGTGATAAGAAATTACTGTGCCATAGTTTAATTGGAAGCAATTTTTGTTTTCTAGTTGTCTATATAATAATGATACACCTTAAAATTGACGGTTGCTGGATACAATGAAATAAATTGTGTTCTGGGTACAAGTGTCAAAATTCAAGTTTATAAAACATATTCCCAAATCAATTATGTAAAACCAATTAGAGGAGTGACCTAAAACCACTTTCTGCAAGCAATTACTGTCAATATCCAATAGTTGGAGAGAGAAAAGTTTTTAAAGTTTAATTTCATTGAAAATAGAAATTCAAATGATATATAGCAGAAATGGAAATTACCCATATTACATTGAAGAGCCCCCCCAAAAAGTTAATAATAACGTAGTAAATGTATCTCTTGAGTCCCCTGAGCATAGGGACACAACCCTCCCCTGGAAGGAGTAGCACATTGCTCCATTAACTAGGATTGTCTTTGTTTTTTAATTACTATTAGGTTTTTTATTTTAATTCCAGTATAGTTAACATACAGTGTTATATTAGTTTCAGGTGTAGAATATAGTGATTCAACAACTCCATACACTACTTGGTGCTTATAATTAGGATTGTCTTTGAATCAAAATCTTCAGGTTTCAAAAGTAGAAGGGTAGGGCACCTGGGTGGCTGAGTCAGTTAAACATCCAACTCTTGGTTTTGGCTCAGGTCATGATCATGTGGTTAGTGAGTTTGAGCCCCACGTCAGGCTCTGTGCTGACAGCATGGAGCCTGCTTGGGATTCCCTGCCTCCTTCTCTCTCTGCCCTCCCCAGCTTGCTCTCTCTCTCTCCCTCACTCCCTCAAAAACTAAATAAACATTTAACAAAATTCAAAAATAAAAGAGCACCTAAACAGAGCTCTTCACTGTACAGATGAAGGAATTGTCACAGGGTTGATTCTGATGCTTAAGTCACTCACAAGGTTGTTCTCAATCTAAGACTGTGCTTACACACCAGAAACATGAAAGAAAAATATACATTCAAAAATAACATAAATATCAGCTGAATCATGGATCATCAAAAGACTTCAGTCCACTTAGGGGAGCCTGGGTGGCTCAGTTGCTTAAGCGTCCGACTTCAGCTCAGGTCATGATCTCACGGTCCGTGAGTTCGAGCCCCACATTGGGTTCTGTGTTGTCAGTTCAGAGCCTGGAGCCTGCTTCGGATTCTGTGTTTCCCTCTCTCTGCCCCTCCCCCGCTTACGCGCTGGGTCTCTCTATCAAAAAATGAATAAATGTTTAAAAAAAATTAAAAGAAAAGACCTCAGTCCACTTCAACATTCATTGAATGTCTTGTTGTTGCTGCCTTACCTAGAGGATCTCATGTAAGAGAACACTCACAAACCCCATTGCCCAGCCTCAAATATGAGGAATCTGAAGCCTAAAGGTTACAGCGCTTTGTCCTAGGTCACATGGCTATTGGGAGCAGTGAGAAGCAAATCAAGTTCTGTGATATCCATGTCATCGCTCTCTTTCTGTCACGTGACACTGCCTCAAGGTACAACCATGGAAGAAATGTTGCACTCTTCTGAAACTGACACTCTCAAGGGAAAGAACAAATATGAAGATACATAGTTAAATGCATTTGATCTAGTGCCTCATAGAGGTCTGGACACCAGCGGTCTGTTCCTCTCTACCTTTGCTTATAGCTGGAGTGGTCCCCTCCCTATCTACCACAACATTTTCTGCGGTTAACTCCTACTCATGAATTAAGCTTCAACACAAACATCAGTTCTTAAAGAAGAACTCTTAATACCAATTACTGGCTTCTTACTCTCTGCTCCCCTAGACCCCGTGTTTCCCTTTATCGTTGCATTTATGCCATTACATATCAATATCACATAGGCCATTAGATAATGAGCTCCCCAAGGACAGGTAATAGCCTTTTCATCTTTAGATCCTCAAGGGTAGCACTGATAACAGGACTGTTGCATGAATCCCATGCCCCATGTGGATTGCTAAAATTTACTTGTCCCCTCTATAAGCAGAGACCCTTTGCTTCTCTACACTAGTAACTGCAATCAAAATATTTTAAGTGGTGGGGCATATGAGGAAGAAAGCAGTCTAGCTCGCTTTATTAAAAATTGGATGACTAATTCCCCCAAACACATAATAGAAACAAGGTTGGGGATAGTCTGTGGAAGGTGCTGAAAATCTGCATCCGTGTGTCATGCAGCTTAGAGAAAAAAAGAAACCAGGATTTGATAAATCGTTACACGTTCTTTTTCTAAGATGTCATATTCCTCTATTGTTTGGTCAGTGCCTGTACTTCTGTGCATCACACTTTCTTATAGAATGTTTTAGCATGGCAGCATCGAGGCAGCCTGAAGAGAAGTTAAGGCATGTCTAGGAATTGGTGAGTGAATGGATGAGAGTGGGTTCAGGAATCCAGGATCCTCTCACATTCCTCTCCTGCTTCTTTCTCGTTTTCCTCAGTAGCCCAAGATGTCTTTTCAAAACAAATCCCTCAGGAACCCTGGGTGGCTCAGTCAGTTAAGTGTCTGACAGTTGGATTTTGCTCAAGTTACAAGCTCACAGTTCATGGGCTCTGCGCTGTCAGCACAGAGCCTGCTTGGGATTCTCTCTCTCTCCTCTCTCTCTCTCTCTCTCTCTCTCTCTCTCTCTCTCTCTCTCTCTCTCTGTCTTTGCCCTTCCCCATTCACTCTCTCTCTCTCTCAAAAATAAATAAAATTAAAAAAAATAAAAATTAAGGGGTGCCTGGGTGACTCGGTCAGTTAAGCGTCTGACTTCAGCTCAGGTCATGACCTCACAGTTCGTGGGTTCAAGCCCCACTTCGAGCCCTGTGCTGACAGCTCAGATCCTGGATCCTGCTTCGGATTCTGTGTCTCCCTCTCTCTGCTCCTCCCCCACTCACACTCTGTCTCTGTCTCGTTCAAAAATTAATAAACATAAAAAAATTAAAAAATAAGTGAATAAATAAAAGTAAATACAAATCCCTCAACATGTTACTCCTAATTATTAGAACTTTCTAAATTAAATTATTAAACATCCCACTGGAAAATACCTACCAGGCCTTGCAAGATTGCCCCCAACCTATTGCTCTGACGTCTTCCCCCACAACTCACCTCTTCTCTCACTACACAACAGCTACATTGACTCTCTCCCCTCCGTGAACATGCCTAGAACCGTCGTGACCCACACTCCTCCTTCTGGAGCTTTACCCTTCTCTCTTCATCTGGCCAGCTCCTCCTCCTTCAAATCACTGCTAGATATCACTTCCTCCAGGAAGTCTCACCTGATCCCATAAGCCTAAGTGGGATCTGTTATCTGTTATCTGTTGCATTCCATAGTTCTCCACTGGAGCACCTATTACAGATGAAATTAAATCATTATGAGTACAATAATTAGTTGGCTAACTCTCTCCCCTATTTGGCCTCCTCCCAGGGGCAGAGACTGCCTGTCTTTTTCACTACTCCCTCCTCAGCACACAACACGGTGTCATTAATGTTCAATGCTATTTGTTGGAAAAAAATGTATATTTTTGGACAAAAGAAAAGGAATAAGTGAATGAATGAATAAATAACGATTCCTTTGGGGATGAAATGGGTACCATGTAATACAAGATAACATGTTCCTCCTTCTACCCTTCCCATCCTGCGAACCACTTTCCCACCCTGCAGCTGCCTTCTCAAAGAATCTCAGAATCTCTGCTCTTTAAATCGTGAAAGCTTGCTGCTGGGAACACCCACAGACGCTCTCTACAAACACACACAACTCACTCTGAGTAATCGTATTGATTCGGAATTAACGGCCATTCAGATACCTCATTGAAGATGCCATCTGGGATGTTATTGCTCTTCAGAGGTAGATCATATTCTGAGAAAATCTGTCAAAATGTAGAAATAACTCATCAAAATGGCCATTGCAGAACGTAGCCGCGCTTCAAAGAGAAGCAGAGTCTGATGATTCAGGTTTCATTCCCCCTAAGGAAGACGCAGGAGGAGGAGAGGCTGTTTCTTTCCTCTGTTTCCAAGAGTCAAGAGAAATGGAAAGTTGAGACGTGCAGAAAATGATCTTGGACTCCTTTGCTCATTCAGAGACATCTCCCTGAAAAGAAATGTTTCTCAAGAGTATCGCTGATCCTGAGGGTATGTGTTTAGGCAGAACTCAGTTTCAGTTCTTTCCTGGCCACTTTACTGTAGAGTTTGCCTATTTTCCTGCTATAAGTACCCCCACCATGTTCTGATTCAAGCAACGACAGTTCATCAGCTAGCTCCCCAAAGTATAACAATTAAACATTGCAAGCCAATACAAGCCAGCTTCGAAAAACCACAGGAGGAGCATGTTCGTGTCCTACCTGCCCTCCCTCTGGGTTGCTGCCAGGCCTTGATTGTGCCTGGAGAAACCCAAAATACAGGCGTCTCAGTAGATGCCTGCCTCCTCCACCACTCATGGGGAGCACCTGGTGGTAGCCCAGGCGCTCCTGGCTTCCGCATCATCATTTTCATCTCCACAGAAGACCCACCCTCCGTGGGCAGCACACCGTTGTCATACTTGGGAAATCCAGTATTATTCACCAGGCACCTTTGAATTGAAAATAACATTTGAAAAGGATTATCGGGGGCAAAGTCATCAACTGCTGTGTACTCACTGAACTCAAAACAATACAAGATTGATTACTTTTGTAGTCTATGCAAATTACAGATGGCATGGGTATTACTAAACCCTTAGTATTTGACTTCACCACCAAGTGCTTCACAATTACTGTTTTTAAATCAAGAAGCTGGATTTTTTTGTGTTTTGGGTTTTTTTTTGTTTTGTATTTTCTTTTTACAAAATCAGTTTATATATGTATGTATACCCTTCTTCAGAAAACAAAAGTGAGGAAACAAATCACATCTAAAGTATACTAATTAACCTTAACTGCTCATAGGAAAAAAGCACTGTATCAAAATGACCTCAGTCCTCTGAGGTTTCTGACCTCCCGCATGGCACCTATGATAAAATGTCATGCCTTTGCGGGGGTGGTTCCTTTGACTCTAATTGAAGGTTTTACCTTTTCCCTTTACCTTTTCACAGCTTGGCCTAGTAGATTATCATCTTCACTTCCAACATATCACGGGTATTAACATTAATTTACCTAAATGTCTTCCATATGCACAAACACTCTTTAAGGAGATTGAGCTGTAGGACCTTGGACACAGATAGGGGTATAAGAGGGAAGAATTCTTTAACATGGTCTGGGGGGGGTGGCAGGGAACAGGTGTGCTAATATTTGCATAGCACTTACTGAATACCCACACAAGATTCTGAGCATTACATAAATTATCACACTGTATTATCACAACATTTTAAGAAGACATATATTATTCCCCTCATTTGAAAAAAAATGCAAAAACAGATGCTGAGCACTTAAAGAAACTTTCCCAAAGTGGTACATCTGAAACTGGACAAGGCAGGATTGGAAACTAGGTCCTTCTAGTTGCAAAAACCATTGCTTTCTGTGTGGCATCACTCTGCCTTATAAATCCGTGCCCCAACAGCTGTCTGGAAGCTTGTCTCATTCCTTCCATCTATTTCAAGTCAAAAGCAAAGGCACCTTCTGTTTCCACCTTGTCTAAAACTTGAACTTGAGATGATGTCATGGGGTAGTCAAATTAAATCAGTACAGATTGATCAAGGTCTTACTTCATTGGAAATGCTATGCTGGGTGTAAAATAACTGCAGAGTCCTTCCCAGTGGGAAAGTTGGCTCTTCTGCAGAGAGAGATGTTGAGTATGATGAGACAGAACCTGATTACAGCCAGACCTGAGCTCTTCCCCTCATCCCTTGAGCCCTGCTTGCTCTGCTAACATCAGAACCTTCTGGTTCTCCTCCTCCTCAGTTTCCAAGCCACCTAGAGCCTACCTGTGCCTCAGCTCTAAATCCGTATGTAGCCCTGCCCCATGTAACCATAACCACTGCCATTACCCCAGCACTTGGTTGTATTATCTCTTTTCTGAACTATTTAAACAACTTTGAAGCTGACATCCTTCTTTGTTTCATACTACACGTACACCCAGATTAATCTTGTGTTTATAAATTCAGCCTTTATCATGACACTCTCTGTCTCCAAATGATTTACACACTTAAAAAGAATGTAAATAATATTTTCTCAAAACAAAGAATCTTGCTTAGAAGCTTAGAAACAAAACAGGTGAGAGCAGATCATCTTTAGTTTAGACCTGAGAATTGGGGGCCCTTGCCCTTTGGATTCCCCCTTCCTTAGGCCCCGAGCACATCCAAGGCACCTCCATGTAAACACTCAAACACGTTGCAGTTTGAGATCACTAGCCTGAGAAAAAATCCCAGGTCATTAGTACAATATTCACGGACCTTCAGCCCTTCTGTATAGTGGGCTTAAGAGCCACCCCATAGGGTTGCCGTAAGATTCGGAGTCAATACACTCAAGGACTTAGAGCACTTCCAGTACATGGTAAGTGCTCAGTTAATCGAGTTTGCTTGTTTCCAATCCTTCACCCATTTCTGAACCCTAAGCTTCAGTTTACATGAGCTTCTCTGCCCAGTGTTTTCCTTCCTCATTTATCTATCTCTAGTCATGCCCTTAAAACTATTTCCTCAGCCTAAAATCCCTTTGCCATCTCATTTCTGCATGTTCAACCAGGTCCCTCTTCCAGGACTCATGGCCTCCTGAATTATCATCTCAGCCAAGAGCCATCCCTCCTACCTCTGAGCATTTGTAGACTTGTACCTGGGCCTTTCCCAGAACCTGGTTGCAGCATTAATTGTGCTATTCTGTTCCATTTCTCCCACCCTAACGGGCATGCTGAATCTGAGCCATTTTTTTCCCTTGCCTCTATCCCTATGTACCATGGTAGGTTCCCAGTAAATGTTGAATAAGTTACAACTCACTTCATCCCTTGAAATGATGATGTGATGCCACCACTTTGGCATTGCCATTGCTGAGTTAATCAAGGATACCTGACTGTGAGATACCAACAAATGGTATTTGAAAGCTAAAATGTCATGAAAGGTGAACAGGCCTTTCTCAAAATATTTTTGATTGAATCATACAGTGCTTGCATGTCAACCTCATTTTATTCCAGGTTATATTTCATTCCTGTTGTTGACCTGGAGTTTTTCTCCAGCAGGTTGTTGGCCGTCATGCCGCTCTGGCCCCAGCCTGTGGGTCACGAGTCTACTGAATGAAGAATCCCAGACAAGGTAAGCTGCCCATAGCTCTGAGCTTGGCTCTGTGGTACTTCCCCCTCCTCAGCTCTGCCTAGGTTGGACCACTTGGCTCTCATACCTGGATTACTGGGGTCAGCCTTCTAAGCTAACCCTGCCTCATCTCTTCTCTACTTGGCCATCCTTCAAAGCCCACTGAGTGGGGTTTTATAAAACAGGGATGTGACCACATTATTTATTTTATCCTTTCTTAAAAGCCATCATTAGCCACATTTCCCAAAATTTGATCCACAGAATTATCAGAAGCACTTGGAGAGCTTGGTAAAACGCTGATTCCTGAGCTCTGTCCTGGACCCAATAAGTCCTGGCAGACAGCATTTTTCAATAGCTTCAAAGGTGATTTCTGTGCACACCAAAGGGTTTTTTTTTAACTTTATTTAATTTTGAGAGACAGAGAGACAGAGCATGAATGGGGGAGGGGCAGAGAGAGAGGGAGACACAGAATCTGAAGCAGGCTCCAGGCTCCTAGCTGTCAACACAGAGTGTGACGCTGGGCCTGGACCCACAAACCTTGAGATCATGACCTGAGCCTAATTCGGACGCCCAGCCAGCTGAGCCACCCAGGCACCCCTATGCACACAAAAGTTTAAGCAACCACAACTTAAATACGGGCCAGTTGTCCATGTCAGCATCCCCTGGAAGCAGCAGCGTCTTTCTCATCTTGTTCCCATGGAACCTCCTCATTTCCCCCATGGGCACACTCTTGCCCTATGAAATACTTTTGCTTCCCTCTTGCTGTCTAGGAGATGTCACTGCTTCTAGAAAACTTCGTTTCGTATAGGCATGTTCAGTTTCCCCCACTCAAGGTGCCTTACCTTACCTCCTAAAGCACTGTTCTGTGAATGTTGATTTACATGCTGTTCCTCCAACCCCCATAAGTCACCCCCATAAGTCCACCATAAGTCGGAACCATGTGTGGATTTAAAGTCAGTATAATACTGTGGTTTTTGAGCCATGGGCTCATGTAGTATGCTTCTTCTCTGTGGCTTTCTCACTGAGTGACAATGGATATATCCATGTATCTCCCTGGGCCTTGGTTTTGTTATCTAAAATGACTACATCACTAATCACTACCCAACTTTCCTTTTTTGGGACTAAATGTGATAATACATGTGAAGGGCTTAGAAGGGTTCTCAATAAATACTAGTCACACTTTTGTTGTTATCAATATTATCATTCCCTTATCTTGTTATCTCAAGGGTGAAACATAATGCCTGCCACAAAGGGACATTAGATCACTATAGACCTTACCTCCTTGTAAGGCTCTTCGGATAAGGTCTACATCCTTGGTAGAAAAAAAATAAAGTAGCATTACTTTTCTTTTCTCCCTCTTACTTTATATAAGATAAATGTCCAGACTTTGCTGGCCTGTAAACCAGAACTCAATTCCATGTGAGGTTCCTGTGACTGCTGATGGTTCTCTCATGGTACAGGCAGAAGAGAGCCACAGGAGAGGTATCAGCACATTGTGCCTCAACCATGAAAAAGATTGCTCTGTATTGACCACTGAATACCAGAGACCAGGCTCAAATGTAAAAGACTTTAATGGACATTCTGGGTGAGAAAGGAGAATAAAGAGCAATGATTATAACCATTTACATTGATTGAACAGCCTTCTACACTCTTTATCCAGTCAAGAAATATTTATTAAGCACCTACTGTGGGGAAGGCATCTACTATACATGATACAAAAAATGTTATACTAATGATTAGTCAAAAATCCCTGTACTTAGGTAGTTTACATTCCCATAGGGAGAAAGAGTAAATAAAAACAATAATAAGCAGGGCGCCTAGGTGGCTCAGTTGGTTGAGCTTCTGACTCTTGACTTAGGCTCAGGTCATGATCCCAGGGTTCTGGGATTGAGCCCTGCATTGTGCTCTGTGCTGAGCCTGGAGCCTGCTCAAGATTCTGTCTGTCTCTCCCTCTGCTCCTCTCCCGCCCATTCTCTCTCTAAAAAATAATTTAAAATAAAAACGATAAAAAGCATAAAAACCTACAGATTATGATATGTGCTAAAGAGCATAAAAGGAAATAGAGCACCATAAGGAGGGTGTTTTGTATTACCTCAGTAGCCATCACTGAGTAGACAGATTCTATAGTGTTCTTAACTGAAAAAACTGAAGCACAGAGAGGGGAAGTAATTTGCCCAACTAGCAAAGAATCAAGTTAGAATTTGAATTCAGGCCATCTGACTTCAGAGTCCATGCTGTCAACCACAGTGTACCCCCACAACCAATGTCAGTGGTCCGGGCAGGAGTGACAACTTGCCTTGTTTGTGGCTACCATGTGCAGTTGGACAGTGGGACAGCTGGCCTCCTACATAAACAGCATCCTGAGCATGTCTGCTCTTCAGGGATCCAGGCCCTAAATGCAGTGAGGACCAGAGAGATGAAAATGATTTTCCTTCACTCCAGCCTAATGCCCTTATTCATTGGCTATGGTCATACCTTCAGCCTCCTTCCAGAATGGCTGACAATGTCCATGTCCAGTTCTTTCAGGGAAACCCAGTCCCTCCCTACAACTAAAATACATTAGAAAAGAATTGTGCAACCTCAGTGTGATTTACTCTCTGCCTAAATCACCTGCACTCAAGTGGCTCAAGGTTTCCATTTTCTTTAGGGTCTTTGGGTGGGACGTTGTTTAATATTCTAGTGTAGTGTCTAAGAGACCCTTGAAGTGATTTCCATGGAAAAAGAGACAATCTGCTACAATGATAAATGCAAAGTTCAGTCTGAGAGACAGAAAACAATTTAAAGGTTTGAAATGGCAATTTTCACGTTTCAAAACTCTTAGACACTGTCATATCCAGAGCTGTCTGTGATAAGTACTACAACTAGGACATCCCAGAACTGCTGAGATTGAGAGAATCTAAATGGCTGACCCATCCATCAATCCATGCCAGAACAGAGCGAGCTCTTCAGCAGTGGTGAAGCCCCCTCTGAGCAATGCTGTGGAGTAGTCCTATTGTCGTACATCTCTTTCCATCCACACTCTGCTTGCACCCACTTCTCTGTGTCTGCTCCTGCTTATTCCTGCCGGACAAAGTTATCCTGATTCTTTTCTACTTCCTAAAAGCCCTCTCATTTTATCATGTATCTGATTCTCACCTCCTCTGTGAAGCCCTTCAATGAGAGCTTTGACCACCTCTGCATCTCCAAAATTGAGATGCCCCCAGATTGAGATGAGCGGTTCTCACAGTGTTTTTGTGAATCTACCTTCTCCCTACTATTGTCACATATCCTTCATGCTCATACACATTCACTCTCTGCCCATATTTATTGAGCAGAAACTGCTTTCCATACCTGAGAACTATAGACATAGAACCAGACTGGTAACTGTTCCCATAGAACTTTTAATAGAATAATAAAGCATCCATATATTTCCCTTCTGTTCCACACACATGTGCATTATATGCACGCAGTAAATACCTGATGATTGACTGAATTATTGATTGATTAATTAATGTTTTTCCTTACTCAAAAGCTATGATCCTGTGCTACACCAGGCAGTGTGCTAAGCACTGCGGTTTCTGGGTGGGCATAAAAGAAATGGTGTCCATGCTCATGAAGCTTTGAACCAAGGTACCTATGTAAAGCCTAGGATTAAGTCATTAATTTTTAAAGAAATATAGTTTGTAGAAAGACTTCTAGACAAATGCATCCTTTCACCAAGAGCATCCATACTAACTTAACATCCAGCTAACTGCTTTTACTTCAAAGATGTTACTTAATCCACACAATTGTATGTGGTTGGTACAGCTCTGAAGGTAAGAACACTGATGATCAGAGAGGTTAAGTGACTTCATCCTGTGCCTGAGTGGTAGAGCTGGGAACCCCATGCGGGTCCCCTGAGTCCAAACTCCAAACACTGTGCCCAAATATCTGGGAATTATTCTCTTACTTTTAAGGATCAGAACTGTGCCACTGTCTCTTACACAATCAAATAATAGAGAGATGGAGTTGAGATTCTCATGCAGACTGTTAAGTATTATGGAAAAATAAATGAGAAATAATGATAGTTATGTCAGGAAGCAGGATTTTCAGTATGAAAGAAAGAACATGAAGATGTAAGACTGAAGGGATCAAGTAAAAACCTTGCAGTCAAAATGAGATTTATTTTTATTTTTATCCCTGCAAAAATTGTACCTCAGATTTGATCTTGAAAATATCTAGAAACATGGAGGATTACTCAGTTTTAATGTTCAAAATATTTTATTAGTTTAATCTGTATCCAAAGATTTTTTTAAACATTGGATAAGATCATTTGTTAGAGAATAGATGGAGACGGGATTTCGTTCAATTCTTAAATAATTCAGTTACTGTTCACAAAATACTTTGAGTAATGTAGAAGGAGACTTTACAACATAATGGAGTATCCTCAACTTACATCTTCATTTTACAATAATATTAAGATCATATTTCCAAGATCCCTATAGAGTCATGATAAGGTAATCCAAGTAATTTTTCTTACAAACAAGAGATCTGTCTCTTACAGGCTAATTATGTACTATTCCAATAAAAGATCCAAGACTTCTCCAGGCTCTGCCTCCACACCATAAATAAGAGCATCAATAGTAAGTAATCCTTGTATTCTTGCTTCGGCCAAAAGAATATCTAGTTATTAGTTGTGGCTCCGTTAGGTTTTTCCTTGGATTTCTAACTCATTCCTGAGAAGAAGGGTGCATTGTGTTTTACGTTAGCAATATTTCTTGTTGATTCTCATAACTCCACTTAATGAAAAATAGAACTTGGTCTGGATTCTTAGTGTCTTGTGGCTCTTTGTTGAGAACTAATGGATTTGAGACACAAATCCATTGCAGTAGTGTGGGAAACCATCAATATATTTTCAAGTCAGCTGGTATAGTGGAAAAAAAAATAATGAAAGGCTGGAGACTCAGCTTTGGGTTCTAGCTTCCTGACCTCTTGTGAGTAAACTTTGGAAAGTTATTTAACTGCGTGGAGTCTTTGTTTCTTCAGCTATAAAATGGGCTAACCCTTATAGGATCTTTAGAAGGACGGAAATAAGATCAAGCATGTAAAATATTTTGCATAAGGTAGTATCCAATACATAGTATTTATTCCTTTATCTTCTGAGCTCGAATATTACAACTTTCTGCTAGATTTTTAAAGAGTAATTCACCACATCTATGTATTTATTCACATACTAAATGTGTATTCATATCTATCTATATGTCTTACAAATGAAGATTTCTACTTTATATGGAATTTATAAGTCTGTCTCTTTCATATTTAATGTTCTTTAAAATTCATCTCTTTCTGTCCACTTATAACAGTTCAACCTGTATAATATTCTTCTATAATATTCTTCTATAATATTCTTCTATAACTCTAATGAGCAAAGATTCGATGAATCATTGGTTGTCCTCCCTTTCACCTTCCCAGGCTCGGCAAGGTCCTTCTCATAATTAATCCACTGCCAGAATCCTTGACAGACAAAGGGAGACAAACTTTCTCAAGAACAGATGGCTGTGTCCAGTCTCAAATCCATATCCACTCCAATTTAAAAAGCAGTGATTCCTCCCTATGTTCTGTACTTCTGGACACCACCAGCATAAATATTTACCTTGATATAGTGTCTTATTAGGAATATCTTCACTGTGGACTTTCTTTGATGCTTTTTTCTTAGGGAAAAGATTCAGAGAGTTAGAAAATAAAATTCCTCTTTGCTACAGGCATCTTGGTGGAAAATGTCATGTTACATGAGAAAATGGGCCTGACTCTCTAGTTATTGTTCACTCCCCATTTATTTAGTCTTTCTCTTTTTCCTCTTTATTTTTCTCTTTTATGCTCTACCTTTAAACATTTTTGAAGTATTGTGATGTGCCAAGACCTTTGAAACACATGGGCAAATAGACTATTCATTTTTAAAAGGTTAATTACCAAAAGTCAGTTTCCAGGTGTTTTAAATGTTAATGATTAAAAGACCTGAAAATAATGTATGGATTGTAAATCACTATATTTTTGATGGTATCCAAGCAAAATAGTGGTTGGGGAATCATAAAATTCTGCTTTCTCTATGCTCTTTGTCTTAGAAATACCTTGCAAATGGTAGAAAACTTAAATAATGTTTGAAATAATTTATCTGGCTCCAGGTGATGCAATAACCTCTATAGGAACCTCTTATTTTTCAAGGATTTAAGACGACTATGTTGTAGGCTTTCAACACATCAGTATGAAATCTGTAACATAAACTTGGCTTAGAAATTGCAAATGCCTGTATAGATTTGTTTTAAAAGATAGTCACAAATCAAATGACCAATTAGAAAAAAATATTTGCACCTGAAATCACACAAGCAGGATTGATATCCCTTATAGAGAAACAATATTTTAAAAATAGAGAATAAAAATAACAATTCTTTAGAAATATGGGCAAGAAATATAATGAGGCAGTTCACAAAGAAAAAAAAAAGAAAAAGAAATGGAAAGTTCCATAAATATGTGAAAAGATGCTTGACCTTGATCACAGAAATGCAAAATAAAACTACAATGAGATACAATCTCTCACCTATCTGTTGTCAGAGTTCCGAATGATAACATTGTCTATTGGCACCTCTGTGGAGAAATAGGCATTCTTCTGCATTGTTGGAGGAAATGCAGCAGTGTGTAACTGGTATGGAGGAGAGCTTGGCAATGTCTGGCAGAATTACTAACCATTTAACATCAACCCAGCAACTCCACTCCTGAGTGTCTGTCTCCAAGATACACAGACAAAAACATAAGCCAAAAAATATGCAAAAGACCGATTTTTTTAAGTTTATTTATTTATTTGGAGAGAGAGTGCACAAACAGGGGAGGGGCTGGGGGAGAGGGAGAGAGAGAATCTCAAGCAGGCTCCACAATGTCAGCACAGAGCCCAATGTGGGGCTCAAACTCACAAACTGTGAGATCATGACCTGAGCTGAAATCAGGAGTTGGACACTTAACTGACTAAGCCACCCAGGTGCCCTAAAAAAATAACAATTTTTGCAGCATTATTTATAATAGAAAAGGATGGGGGTAAATCACAGTAAAGGTTGGACTTTGAACACTAATATGTATCCATATAATGCAGGTGTAATGCCAGTATGAGAAATATATGATATATAAAATGTACTTTAAAGTGAAAAAGCAAGGTAACCAAAAGGTGCATAGTATATAAGAAAAGGAAGAGATACAAATACAGATACATGCATAGTTTGATCAGATTTTTTGAAAAAGCTACACAAGGGGATAAAGAGGAGAGAAGACCCAGCAATAAATCTAAACTCTGTCTGGATTGAACATGTCTTGCTGTATAGCCTGACTCTTGAAGCATATCATTATCTTAATAATTATAAAACAAAATTAACTCTTAGAAAGGCCTTTCTAAAAGTGATATGAAAAGTGAAACAAATTAAAGTAAGACAACTTAATACTATTGGTGTATTAAGTTGTTAACATTAGCATAGAAAGGAGTAATTTCAGTAACTTTAAAACACAGTGATTTAACTGTACATCTCTAATAAGACATATGAGGTTAACTCCAAAACATCTTTGGTTCTTTTTGGTAATCTTATTTTGTGGTAATGTTGGTAACCATATTATGAGACTCTTGCATATGGTGGGGAAATTAAGGATATAATGATACTGGGAACCAGGAGTTTCAACATAAAAGTAAGAAGATAAAGATGTATTGTTGAAGAAATTAAGTAAAAACTTTGCAGTCCTAAATTAAAATTCATGGTGTATTTCACCCATAAAGCAACACATATCTTAGTTATGTTATTTTCAAAGAAATTGAAACAATGGTCAGCTACATACAATGATGTTGTTAGGTATACTGAGTGTGGTCTCTAAATACTATTTTCCATTAAAAAAAAAACAAGAAAGATTCTTGGTAAAAGATGAAGTCTGAATCACCTTATCATACCACAAAACAAGGGAGCTCTCAAAGACTTCTAGTCAGCCTGTCATGGCAAAACAACTCAGGAGTCAAATTGACTCCACTAGTCAAAGACAATAAGGATAATAACTGCAGTGGAATGAAATATACCAAATAAACTTAGGTTCGTCCTTGAGGTTGTAATTATATTTAAGATACACAACACCTTGATTACTTTTGGATGATGTTAGGGAACCTATCGATTTATTCTGCATATTGGTAAATAAAGGAAAGGAATAAAGCCTTTCCTGTATAAACTGTATCTCAGTAATCTATAAGGAACAATTTCTCTTTGTAGAATATTCCCTGTGAAGTTGTCTTGTAAAAAATATATATTTATATTATATATATCAAATAAGTAAAAACCAAATCTGAATCTCATCAAGCTTCTGGATCTAACTTCCAACTTAGAGAAATGTAGAAAATGTTCAACGACATCATAGTGATAAAATCAACAAAATCTAGAATGTGGCAAATTCTGTATGACAGAAGGATTTGGTTTCTTCATCAAATAAATTGAAGAATTAGAGAAAGAGACAGAAATAGAAGAAGAAAGAAGATAGTGAATGATGGAGGGAGAGAGAGAGAGAGAGGGAGGAGGGGAGAAGAGTTTGATAATGGTATTATGGTTGTGCTGAAGTCATAGTTCTTTACTTTTAGAGATACATAATAAGATATTTACACATGAAATAAATTGTCTGGAACCTGCTTCAAAGTTAATTAGGGTAGGGAAGGTGGGTAGGGATATAAATGAGGTAAAGATTGCTATGAGCTAATGTATTTTGAAACTAAGTGATGGATACGTGGGGGTTTATTATATTATTCCTCCTACTCTTATATATGCTTGATATTTTCTATATTTAAAAACTCTTTATAAAAAAATAATCAGAGACCACATGGTAGCATTTATGAATTTGAGAGTGACAGTTCTACGTTAAACCTCTCAGCGAGTTCCTCTGTGGTTTTCAGGTTGAATTCCAAACCATTTAACATGGGATGCAGACTTTCCACACTCAGGCCATTGCATGTACTCTCTGTTGCCTGGAACATTCTTCATATTTCGTTCTGCCTGAAGAAATTCTGCTCATATTTCAAGACACAACACAAATGTAACCTTTTTCTTGACTGCATTTTCTGCCCCTTATTTAGTAGAATTAATTACTCTCGCCTCTCTTCTTTTTACCATACCCTGTACATTCAACAGTTATGTCTTCACTTGATTATTCTAATTCTTTTTTTTAAGTTTATTTATTTATTTTGAGACAGAGAGAGAAGGAGGGGGACAGAGAGAGAGAGAGAGACAGAGACAGAGAGAGAAAGACACAAAGAGAGAGAATCCCAAGCAGGCTCCGCACTGCCAGCACAGAGCCCTTCGCGGGGCTTGATCCCACAGACCGTGAGATCATGACCTGAATGACCTGAGCTGAAATCAAGAGTCAGACATGCAACTGACTGAGCTACCCAGGTGCCCCATCACTTGATTATTCTAAAAAAATTTTTTTCAGTGCCTAATGTAAGCCAGACATAGTGCCAGATACTAGAGATGTTGCAACAAGAGTCCTTGCCCTTGAAACCTCGAGTCTTGATGGAAAGTCACTTAAACCATTATGAGTGTGATGCTGAGAGAGGTACTGGGAGCTAGCTAAGGAAACATCTGCTGGGAAAAGCTGACCTAATCTGAAGCAGGGAAATCCTCAGACCCTCTCACCCAGAATGGCCTTTATGTTTATATATCTCTGTGTCCTTCCCATTCCACCTTGTAAACTCATTGGGGTTACCCTAAAATTTCTTAAGGATTTTGCATACTTTGTTTTCTAATCCTATAATCCATCAAAGTTGCTATTTTCATTCTCATTTTGAGATGATAAAATTGAGGTTCAAAGAAGACTACTTCCACCTAGTAAATGCAAAAACATGGTTCACCTGATGCCAGGTTCCAAGTGCTGTGTAGTGTGCCATACTGTCTCTGAAGAATGAACCTAAAAGTGAGAAATTCCCATTAGGCTACTTGATCCATATGAATGTCAGGTGGTCAACTTTCATTAAGAAACAGAAATATCCTTGTTCTAAGGGTTATCTTTGTGTTAACTGATTGGATGTCCTCTTTTCAATAGGAAAACCACTCTAGTTAACTATACTAATATCAAAAGTCCATGTGGAGACCATAGAGGCTAAGTGAAAGGTAATGAATCCCTAGGGCAGTGCTTCTCAGTCAGGGACAGTTTTGCCCCCAAGGAGACATTTGGCAAAGTCTGGAGGTATTTTTGGTTGTTACAAATTGGAGGGAGTGTGCTACTGATATTTACTGATATTTAATGGATAGAGGCTTGTGTGCTACTAGACATCCTACAAGTCACAGGCTAGGACACCCCCACAAATTGGAATTTTCCAATTCAAAATTTCATAGTGTTGGGGTGCCTGGGTGGCTCAGTTTGTTAAGCATCCAACTTCAGTTCAATTAATGATCTTGCGATTCATGGGTTCAAGCCCCACATTGGGCTCTGTGCTGACAGCTCAGAGCCTGGAGCCTGCTTTGGATTCTGTGTCTCCCTCTCTCTCTGCCCTTCCCCCACTCCCTTTCTTTCTTTCTTTCTTTCTTTCTTTCTTTCTTTCTCTCTCTCTCTCTCTCTCTCTCTCTCTCTCTCTCTCTCTCTCAAAAATGAATAAACTGTTTTTAAAACAAGGTCATAGTGCTGAAATTGAGATCCCTGCAGTAGGGTAGCTAGCTGCACATCCCTCTGCACTGTAACATATGGTTGAAACTGACAGCTAGAGTTTCTTTTCCCCCAACACTTGGGGAAGAATGAATGAGACCAAGATGCCATTTCCCTTCCTAATGTCCATTTAGTGCAATCATTTGGTTCCATCTTCTTTTCATCAGAAATATGGATTTTAAAGAATGATGTGTATTGCTAGAATGAAGATCTAATACCTAGGAAATTTGGGTGACAGTTCCACCGGTTGAATATAGTTATTTTAATTTTTTCATGTTCTTGTACAGTTCTTTCTTCTTTTCTCACAGAAAGGTGATACGGAGTATTGGTTAAGAACTCCAGAGCTAAGACGAGAATACCTAAGTCTCCTTTCTCCCTCTGTCACCTTAGGCAAATTACTTAATCCCTCCAAGTCAAAGTTGGCTCCTCTGTAAATGGGATGCTAACAAACCTCATGGGGCTGTTATGAAGATTCAGTAGGATAGTCAATGCAAAGTGCTCAATAAATTGGCTGGCAATAAAGAATACTGTATAAATCTTAGCTATTATTTTTTAAGTCTGTAATCACAGTATAGTTCCCATTAAATATTTTTATTTATTTTCTACCTAATTAGATATTATGAATACTTTTCATGTTGCTACAAAGTTGTCAGCATTAGAATGTTCAGTAATTTGTCTAGGCAATGGATATGTCACCATTTACTTAACCTGTTCTGTGTTGGATATTAAGGCTGCCTCCAACTTTAAACTTTAAAAGCAATAAACACACACATAAATTAGCAATTTTCATTCATGCACCTCCTCCTGCATTTTGGATTATTAAATCCAGGAAGGACTCCCAGATGTTGATTACCACATAGGAATGTATTTATAGCTCTTGACAAATTCCTCCCAAAAAGAGATTTATAAAAATTAATTGCCATCAGCAATACAAAAGCATGGCCATTCCAACACACGTTTTGTGTTATCATTTTCTATCAAAATAACAGATGCAAAGTGATAACTCATGGTTGTTCTACTTAGCAGTCTTTGTTTATTACTCAGGCCAAACCTTTTAAATGTTTATTTAGTGGTGGATTTCCTCTTGTATAGTGTTCAGTATTTCTGTCAGTTCTTTATGTATCATTAGGATGTTTTCTTAATTATTTGTAAACACTCTTTACATGTAAATTATATTGATACTTTTTAATTAATTCCTCAGGTGTACTGTCTCCCTTTGAAACCATGGAACAGTTATTTCTCCTCTTACTATTAAAGGCAGATACATGTTGTCACATTCATGCCTGTGACCATGTGGAAAGTATCGTAGCTGACTTTTGTTTCTCATTTCTGAGGAATCTGTCACATCATTTCTGATCTTCTTTCAGAGTCAAAACCTTTTCATCTGAGTTCATTCTCTTCCACACTCCATTCCCCTGAAACTGCACCAGAAACCCATGATCACATCATACCACCACCGATAAACCCTGTGCTGAGCGTTATTGTTCCTCCAGGCATCTGAAATGGTTCTAATGTTCAAGTTCCGAATGTCAATGGGGACTGCGCACCCTTCACTCTCAGTAGATGCTGAGTTTTATGCCCACCCATTACTTTCCGTTCACTGCCACCAGTTCATATAGTGCATCAATTTTCTTTCATTTTTGTTTCTCAACTCCTACGGCAAAGTTTAGCACCGTAAAATATGTGACATGACTCGAAGCAGCAACTTCCTGCTAAAACTTCAGAGCAAGAGGCACTTTTTTCGTTTTAAAGAAAGAAAGCCATCGAGCTACCAGCTGTTCTCCTAAAAACAGATGTGGCAGCATTAGCCATGCAGATATTCTGCAGTTGTTCCCTGGCCACAATGAAAAGGGATCTTTTCTCTTTGTTTAAGGCTCAATTGCATGTGGCTTCCAGAAACTGGTCACAGTAAAGATCTGTTATCTTTGTGATGGCTAAACTGAGTCCAGGTGCCATACTCAGCCATCGTTAAGGTCAGTGTCTTCATTTCTTGATTCCATCTGCAATTACTGAAAGACGTATAAAAATATAGAAAATGGTGTTTTTAAAAGGTTACATGACATTAAAATGTGTCTCATTCTACTGTCAAATACCAGTAAATGCCACTTAAAAGAAGTGTTGCCCAGATTAAGGCAAGCAAGAATTCACTTGATCTTTCTCTCTCCCTGTGCCCTTCAACAATATTATCCAAGAGGAACTATCCACAACACGGATGGAGAAGTATACTGGGGGCAGGTTTGATGCTAGGGTGAGTTGTTATTCTCCAAATGACTTGAAGAGCAAAGACAAAGGGAATCATTGCTCCAGATAGCACATAGTAGGAATGGCTACTTTGCACAGATAAAGCCATAATTTTGCATTTATGTGTGCAGTAAAGCTCCTACCACCTGGTTTAAGAGCACTTCATCCAAAATGATAGTCTACTCTCTCTCTCCCTACTCTCTCCTTAAAACCCACCCCTGCTATGGAGCTTGGAGTAGAGGCAGGATGGGGAAATGATTGCAGAGGCAGGCTTTTTCTACTTCCTTTCCAAAGAGTTGAGCTACCAGGGCTTATCACAAAAATGTTGAGACAATTAAAATAATTAGGGGGAAGGAGAGAGAAAAAGGGAGAGACCATACAGAAGTCATCCAGTGCTCTGGGGATTGTCCTTGACTTACTCCTCTCTATTCCTCCTCTGCAACCAATCACTTACAAAGGCCTGTGATCTATGTCTCCCAAAAAATACCTCCCCAGTGCTTCCCTATCCAAAGGACCTCTTACCCAGTTTTCACGAGTTGGCTGTTTTCCCTTCCTTCTGGGTCCACCTCACCTTCCAACATTTCACCCCAGGCGCTGGGTGCTGGCTCTAAAAGGCAAACATACTCATTTACTTTGTAAGTTCTTATATTTTATAAGGTTCCTTATTTTACACAGAAGACCCTTTGCTTTGTATTCTATAGAGAATAAAACTCAAATCTTATGCTGTCATGTGGGAGAGAAAGTTGCCCAGCAGGGTGGGGGAAGCAATCTGGAAATCGAACTGTTTCTCAAGCACACGTTTAACAGTGGTCCTACTCCTTAAAAGCACTGTCTTCACCTTTACTTTCAAACATGTTGTCTAATCCTGATCCATTAGCTTGGTCTACTTGGTCGAACTTGGGTTACCTCTCAATTTTCCCTGTTACCAGCTTGATACTTTTCTCAGTACTACCAAGCCTATTAGTATTTATCCACCTGCTTTCCACCTTCCAAAATTTTGTGGAGGTTGTCACATATTTCTTTCTCTGTTTCTTATTTATGCCTTTTAAAGAAACCCTTTATTGTCATTTTAATTGGATTTGGAGAAGGAAAGAAAATATATGTAAATCTTCAATCTCCCATCTTTATTGGAATCCACCTGTAACTTCTTATGCTTTATGTAAATACAATAAACTAGTCGTAGTCACACAGATTCATAACCACATACATACAGTATTTATGTGAGGAGGTGAAAGGGATATTTTCAAAATTAAAAAACTGTGTTGAGTCACAGTACCATGCAAAAATGAAATTGTTAGAGATCATTTGTAGTTTAATATGGAACTTTAGAACATAGCCCTAAAAGAGATGATCAATTTTTATGCTCTTAAAGCAGTACAACACAATAATAAACATAAAACATATTAAAAATTCACCCATAGTGTGATATCCAAAATCAAACTGTTTCTGTCTTCTTTACAACTCTTGTGTATTATGAAATATACAGTTTCATAAACAGTTTCATGTGAGAATAGTCTTCATAACGATCATTTGTAATTGTTGTGGAGTTTTCTATTGAATTGATACACCACAATTCACTAATTCATTTCCAACTGCTTCCCTAGCATAAATAAAACTCTATACACATCATCATGCTACTGCAGTGGTGATCCACCCCAGTTTTACCACGAGTTCTACAGCATTTGGCATTTTCATTTTAGACCATGTTTATTTAGTAGTGATAAGTGTGTTTCCATTACAATTTTTATTAATAACTTTAAATATTGTATTTCCAATGTTTACCATGATATTGTGTTATATATTGTGGGGAGTATTGATATCTTCTCTTCTTTTACAACTTAGTTATTAGTTTTCTAACCAAGCGGCGTGAAATCTTTCTTCATTAGACACACACCTACAGCAAGCATGTTGTGGGACAGAGAGCAGGGAAGGACCTGACCATTGCCTGTTTTGAATTCACAAGATATTACAGTGCAGGCTATAATGAGCTTGAGAAGACTGGTGTGGACATGGTGGGGGATGAGCTGAGGATGCCATGTGCCTGCCTCAGAAACAGTGTGGAGAGAGCAGTCTCGGTAGATGAAACAGGAGAATCAAAGTTAGGGAGGCAAATATTTAGAAAATATAAGAAATAAATATACTGTCTCATCTCTCACATTTGCTGTAAATAGTTTTTCTCATTTTTGCCTTGCAAAAACTTATTTAATATTTTGAAGTGCATATATATGATCAAATTTGTCAATCATATTTTTGCATTCTTTCTCTAAATATGATTCCAGCAGGATCTGGGTCATCACGGTTGACTTGGACAAAAGCATAATCAAGCTGCCACGGCTAACACCTCTCCTTAGGGGCAGTTATACAAACATCATTTTTTTTTAACCATAAGTAATCGATAAAGAAGTATCTGATTAAGACAACACTGCATTAAGGCAATATTTTCAAAATGCCTCTCAGAATGGTTTTGGCTGTCGTGTTAGGATGGCAGTCAACATCGCTGCTCATTATTCTGAGTAAAGAGTGTAGTTATTTGGCTATTAATGACAGATATGGAATGGGCCTGCAGGGACTGAGTCTGGCTCCATTCTTGATGCAGAAATACTTCTAAAATGCAGGACCTTATAAAATGCTATGGTCTTTGCTACATCTTGTTGCATTTAGACACAGAGAGAGTCACATTTCTTACCACAAGCCCCTGAGGGTTTGATTATTATTTGGACAACACTTCTTCACTAAGGTATACATAAGTGAGAGAGATGTCAAAGATATGAGTGAGTTTTTTCTTCTAGGGTTTATAGAAAATTTGGGCTGATCGTAATACTTTGAAGACTATGTTCAGTTACTACTTGCCTATCTATTGCTTGCTAAAGTGTAGGCTCCTTGAGGGCAGGAATTATGTGCATCTTTCCTTATATCCATAGTGCCTGCTATATAATAGAAGCTCTAGAAGCTCGGTGAACATGTATTAACTGGCTGGAAGATCTGCATGAATGAGACGTGTGAATGTTACAGCTCTAATCCTGCTGCCCTGTGTGAGTGGTGGAGAGAGATGTGAGAATTTGTGGGCTGGAAAGAGGATGACCAACTGGGGAAGATGAAAACAGCCTACTAGCAGAGTCGGTTTGTGGGCTCAGCCTGTGGGTACGCCAGGGGCATGCAGAGCGGGAAAGAAAGGCAACTAAGGCAGCAAAGGGAAAGGTGAGATTGAGAGGTACAGCATCAAATCCCAGCAACAGTGACCAGCTCAGATTGGCCACAATTATGGGTATATGGAGGAGAAAGGAGGACAGTCAGGTAGGCAATGCTATCAATGAAGCCAAGGGATATTAGGATACTCTCGATAGGTGATGGGAAACCATACCCAATATATGCATAGTAGCATCATCAGATTTTTGCATTTGAGAGTGCATTCTAGTGGCACTGTGGGGAGAGAGAGAGAGAGAGAGAGAGAGAGAGAGAGAGAGAGAGAGAGAGAAGCCTGTGCAAAAGGAAGCAAATTACTAAGCTTCTGCAGTACTATATATATGCAATAATATATGTGAAGGTGAAATAGGGCAACTTTAGTTGAAACTATAGATTTCATGCATCTATTACGCAAACAATACATAGTAACACAGATGTGAGGGCCTCTGCCTGCCACACCTGTATTATGTACAGAAGATACAATCCTAAGCAGACAGATTGCCTCACCCGCATGGGAACACAATCACAGACTGCATGAAGGACAACAAAATCTGATCCTGCTTAGGGGTTTGAAGAAAGACTTCAATAAGGAGACTTTCCAGATATCAAAACCTGAAGACAAAGTTGTGCCCCTTAGATAAAGACGGTTGGCAGAGGATGAGGGTAGTGGAGGAGGACGTTAGACAGAGGTGCGCAAACAGCTTCTCTTAGCAGGGACACGGGGCATTCTGTGAGCTACACACCACATTCTGTATGGCTGAAGGCACTGAATGAAGGGATGCTCACTGAAGGTGACTCCAGGGCATGCCCAGATCAAGCATGGCCAGCCAACATGAAGAGGTATTGAATTTTGTTTTTAATCAGAGGAGATGACACAACTAGGTCGTTATTTTGAAAAAAAAAATCATTCTGGATTTTTTCTGGAAAATGGGTTGACAAGAGTGAGAGGTAGTGTGGAGACACCATTTAGGTGGCCACCAAAGGTAACAGGTGAGGATTGCTGCTCAGACCAGGAGGGTGCTGAATAAGTGGAAGAATTCCACAATTATGTAGGAGGCAGATGGCCTATGAGAGACAAACGTAACTGCCAGTGCCATTAACTGTGATAGGAGTCTTAGTAGGTCCCAGAAGGAGACCAGGTTGGGCAGGTAGTTTGGGAAGAATCATGAGTTTGATTTTGGACATGGCAATTTTGAGATTTTGGATAGGCAGAAACCTAAATAAACCTTGATTTCAGGGTATGTGCAGATTTGAGTCATTGGGTCAGGGTAATCTAAATCCTCAATGTTATCCCTTCTCCAGGAAATTAGGGAGGGCATAAGGGTATATGCAGAAATGTAGCGTCAGACTGGCCTATAGTCCAGGGAAGTTCAGAGGAGAATGGAAGTCTCTTGACTGAGTGAGGAACTGCTTCATATTTTCTAGACTCCTACTATACTAGGAGTTTTCCATAAGCAGGCTTATTACCCCACTCTAAGGAGGACTGGAGTGGTGCCATTCTTTGAGGTGTCACTCATGGAGTTGGGGCCATTCTTCTAAAGCCACACAGAAAGGAGTTTCAGATTTAAATCAAGTCCATGATTTTTCTTCTATATAATTTAGTACTCCAGTACATGAGATCTTAGGAGATCATAAGTCTTGCTCAGGTCCAAAACTTGATGACTTTACACCACGAATCTACCTTAAATATAGAATGCCTCTTTTTTCCTTCTTAATGGACTTCACCTCCTGTGGTAGTGTTACAGACTGAATGTTTGTGTCTCTCCAAAATTCACACATTGAAACCACACCCCACAATGTGATGGTATTGGGAGCTAGGGCTTTGGGGAGGTACTTAGGATTGGATGAAGTAATGGGGGTGGAACCCTCATGAATGGGATTAGTGCCCTCTAAAGGATCACTTGAGAGCTTGCTGCTCCTCTCTCTCTGCTCTCTGTCATGTGAGGGTCTAAGGAGAAGTCAGCAATCTGCAACCCAGAAGAGGACCCTCAACAAAACCTGACCATACTGGCACCCTGATCTCGGACTTTCAGCCTCCAGAACTGTGAGAAGTAAATTTCCATTGTTTATAAGCCACCCAGTCTGTGGCATTTTGCCTGAACTAAGACCAGTAGGCAGAACAAAACATTCCTGCCCCACAAGATGTCCACATCCCAATTCCAGGAAACCGTGAATATGTTACCTTACATAGCAAAAGGGACTCTGCAGATGTGGTTAAGGACTTCGAGAGAGCGAGATCATCCAACGTCATGCATGTGGGTCCAAACTATCACAGAGCTCTTATAAGTGGAAAGCCTTTGCTGGCTGTGCTCAGGGGGAGATGAGACTATGGAATTGTCAGAGGGATGTAACATAGCTGTCTTTGAAGATGCAGGAAGAGAGCCATGAGCCAAAGAATGTGAGAAGCTTCTAGAAGCTGGAAAAGTCAAAGGAAACAGATTCTTTCTTACAGCCTCCAGAAGGACACTGCCTTGCTGACACCTTACTTTTATACCAGCTAGATCTATGTCAGACATCTACCCTACAAAACTGTAGAATAATAAATTTGTGTTGTTTGAAGCCATCATGTTTGTCATAGTGTATTACAGCAATAATAGAAAACTGTTACACCTTACAGGAAGAACTCTACATTTAAGTTGTATGGTGGGCGTAGTAGGAATCATGTGACTCAGGGTAACATGAGTTTAGGTGGCTGTGTTCAGTGGCCCCAGCCTGCCACACTGCAATGGCCAATTACCCTCACAAGGGTCAGGATTCACTCCGTGGAAATATTGCAAAAATGGCATTTTGTTGCATCTAAATGATACCACACCTGGAGCATAAACACTCAAAGCACATACCTTCATAAATAGATCATCAACAAAACAGAATGACATGTTCATAGCAGTCTGGGTCTGAAGGCCTGAGATCTAGGAGACCTGATGGTGTAAATTATAACTGAAGGGTTGAAGAAGGCCAATGTCCCAGCTTGAAGATAGGCTGAGAGAGCAAGTTCTCCCTTACTCAGACTTTTTGTTCTATTTAGGCCTTCAAGGATTGGATGAGGCCCATCCATATTAGGGAGATCAACTTGGTTTACTCTGTCTACTTAATCAAATGGTAATCCCTTCTAGAAACCCCCTCAGAGACATATCCAGAACGGTGTTTAACCAGATATCTGGACCACATGGCCCAGTCAAGTTAGCACATAAAATTAGCTATCAAAGATAAACCAACAGATATATCGATAAGTTGACAGAAAGACAGACAGACAGACAGATAGGTATATAAAGGAAACCAGAGGAATCCTGACAACTGACTTTACCTGTTAGTTAGACTCAGCTAAAGGCAACATTTCTGGAGATAGAAAGAAAAAAAGCAATCTACACTCAATGTTGTTCGCTTGATTTTGGACAAAAAGGAACCTGTATGGGCACCAAGGTTGGAAGGATAGTCTAGCTTTGCCTATTCCTGGAAAAAACACTGACTGCTGGTGGCTAGTCATTAAATGACTTAGTCTTTAAAAGACATGTTAATAGCTCTTAGTTTATGTGTGTGTGTGCATTTTGTTGACTGTGTTTGCTTATTTGAATTCTTACTGCTTTTCATTGGTTTCGGAGAGGTACAGTTCCTGAGGCCATATTCTCTGGATCCTTGCAAGCCCTGGCCTCAACCCTAATAGTGCCCTCCTGATACCGGAGAGTGGGGGGAGTTCTTGGTGTTTGAGTCATTAACCACCAGCAGGTACCAGGTTCTTGACTTTGCCCAAGGAAGCATTCAAAGATGAGTCAGAGTAAAGTACAGCAGAGGGAGCTTTATTGCCAAGTGGAAAGCACACACTCCAGAAGAGGAAGTGCACTCAGAGGTTCTGAGTCACCCAGGGCAGATATGGGGGCTCCAGTTCTTAAGGGTGGTTATAATTTGGGCACAAAATATTCATGTGGGGTTCTGGGAATAAGTGGTGTTTCCTGTGAACTCTGCATGATATTATGCATGCTTGACGTTAGCTACTGTGCACAGGCGCAGTCTGATTTTCCTCTTGTGGATACTCCATATACAATCCAGATCTGCTAAGAGTCCTCTAGCATCCCCAGTGGAGGGGTCATTCTCGGTCATTTGCAAGCTAACTGGGTCATTGTGCACATACATGCCAAAATTAAGCAACAGCATCAGGATGCTTAGGAACCACAGGTATATCACAAGATCATTTAATCTCCAGAAACTCTGTGTCAGGTGTCAAACTCAGTTGCCTGGTTTTGTTCCTCCTGCAAATATCCAGTGCTTGTGTATTCCACCTGCCTCCCTCCATCGTCAGTGACAGAGAGGGTGTGCCCCAGAGCAGTGCAGTGTCGTCCTGAATCCCATCCTGGGATCCACGTCATATTACTGCATGTGCTTCCCTCCTGTTCTTGGCGGGATAGACTTTTAACTTTCAGAGTTTTTTAAAGAGTAGATTAATTTATTGAAAAAAAGAAAACTTTCTCTTGCTTACATTGATCATTGTTATAGATATCAATGTGCCAGGACATTTAAACATACTCCTCTTCACCAGGGGTGAGGCTAGGAAGGAAAAAGCCAGTAAATGAGAAAAGAACTCTGTGATGCCACATATATAAAGCTTTCATATAAATAAATAAGGAAAGAAAAACTAAAACTAAGCCCCTAATAGAACTAAAACTAAGCCCCTAATAGAGAAGTAAAGGACATAAAGAAAACAATCCACAAAAGAGGAATTTGAAATCATTAACAGGCAATTGCGGGGTGAGGGGAGGATTTTCAAACTCTCTAATAAAAATTAAAAAAGGAGGCAATTGCAAAAATGAGAGGCGGTTTTTCACCCATCTAATTAACACACATGAGAAATTTAAAAGACAGGACAGAAGAGAAAATGATGCTTGAAAGTGTTTGGCTTAACTTCCTTTCTCCGTTTCACTAGGGAGTGTTAATTAGCACAACCCTTTTAGGAACATTTTAGCAATATGTATCATGTGCCTTTAAAACACTCCTACCTTTTGACCCATTAATTCTACTTCCAGGATACACGTAAAAATGAACATAAGAAGTTCATGAATAAAGACCTTTATGGAAATTATACTTATGATAGTGATCCACTGAAAAGATCTTACACATCCAGAGAATTAAAGTTGTATCTATGAAAGATATCTTAAAAACAAATTTTGTTATTGTTAGATTCAAACTGATTTTTTTTAGAATCAAAACTTCCTTGAAATATGCATATAAAGAATGCATCAGAATTCTAAAACTATTTTACAAAACCTTGATTGGGATCATAAGTGATCACGCTTCTTTTCAGGTTTTTTTTTTTTTAATTTTCTAGATTTTATATAGGCAGTCCATATCACTGAATTAATTAGGAAGAAACTATTTAAAACAAAAATGTAGAATCCATTGTGAAGTCCTTATATGATAGATCATCAGTGAGGCCCCAAATGAAGAGTCTTATGTGTGGCTTTAGCAGTTTGGGGGGGGGGGAGTGGAAGTTATTTGATGGTACCACCCCAATCACACTCATAGAGGTGACCCTAACCTAGTAATCATTTGTAATATGACAGTGCCACATAAGCCTCTGAAATCCTCCCTCTACCTGCAGGAGAGAAGCAGTCATTTTGGAGGAAACTAAATTCATATTGGATGAGAGCAAGTCACAATCGTTGCCAAAGCCAATTGTGTCAGAATTGTAGCTGATGAAAGTTCTACACTCCAAAAACCAGTTCCTGAATGACTGGAAAGAGAAGGAATTCTTTGCAATTAGCCTATCAACTCCCCACTCAAGGGACGTTAGCTCTGCAAGAACATGACACATTTGCTGTCAGGTCCACCTTCCTAATAGCCAACATGTGGCTTATCCTAAGTGCTCAAGGAATACGTGTTAAGTGAACAAATCAAGTCAGTTGCTCAAGCCAGATCCTAGGAGCCTTCTTGAGTCTTCTCTAGCCTCAGCCCCATATCTAGTCCATCCTTTTATTTCCACCTTAATGTGTCTCCAGTTGTCCCCTCCCCCCCTCCCCCCACTTCCACCACCGATCCCTCACTCCAGGCCAGCATCTCTCTTGTCTGGAGAATTCAAACAACCTCCTGTCTGCTTCACCATCTCTGGCCCTCTTCCTGTGCATTCTCCACTGACATACCAAGTCATTCTGTTGCTTAACTTCGAATTTCTCCAGCGATCCACCTCCTTTCATGCTCCCCAGTCACCTGTGTTGTCTGCCACTTTCTGTTTCCTCCCAATTCTCGACTGGTCCACCTTGCCCTTTCTCACCATGCCACCATCACCTTGTTCTTCCAGTTAACTTAGGTTTCTTCAAAAACCAAGCTCCTTTCTACCCCGAGGCCTCTGAACCGTGTTCCTCCTGCCCCCGGCACACTTTCTTCAACTTAAATCACCTGTCTTCAAACACCCCTTTCTTATCCACCTAATTAAAGAAGACTTCCTTGTTATTTTTCATATAGCTCTCACTTCTGGCCTTGTGTAACACTTATGACAATTTATAATTACATATATTTATCCTTTCAGTCTGTTTCTCCCGCTCGGATGGCACCGCATGAGTACAGGAATGGTGATCAGCCTTATCTACTTCTGTATTCCAGTGTCTAGATGAACAGCTGAGCAGGGTAGTGACTTCATGTCTGTTTGCTAAATGAATGAATGAGCTCTGAAAGGGAGAAGTGATTGAAAACACAGATCCATTGAATGAGTGCAGGAGGGGGTAGACCAATATATAGTTGGGAAGCAGGTAAGAGCAAAGTACTAACAATAAAAGCAGCACTGATGTGTAATAGTCCATCCTGCCCAGGATTTCACCAGTGCCCCTGGAAGAAGTGAATGGCAGGGTGTCCTTATGAGGTCTGAGTACTAATGGACAATGACGTACTCCTCAGTACCTCTTTATAAACTGTATGCAACTCATTAGTGTGAATTCTCTTTCTTTTTAAAATATATATAAAATAAAATATATAGAGTTTATACTTTTTGTTTTCAGTAATTCTCACCAATCTTTGTTTATTTATTGATCTTCATGTTATTGTTATTAACATAATATCCTGAGTTTAAGAAAACTGTTGGACCAACAAAATCAAAGTGAACCCAGAGTGGGTACCCAGAGTGATCAGAGCAGCCGACGTTCCTTATTACAGATTGGATCTGAAGAGAGCCTACTTACATGTACGGGGCAGAACCATCCCTTAAAAGAACACAGATGGTGGAGGACACAGTTTGAAACTATGCGCCGAACATGTTGGGAAAGCAATTATGAAGGGATTTAAGTAGATGGCAAAAATTGAGAGGTTAAGTCTTGATCTCTTCTGTGGTATATTAAATGGTAAAATGAAAAAGCTTTGGAACATCAAACTAAACTCATCTGGCAAATTGTTTTGGGAAAGAGATGAGCTTGTGCATTTGGACTCCTGTCAGCTGTGTAAACACCCCATTATCTAGCTGGTTATCTCCGCGGTCCTGAAAGCCCCGTGCAGGCTCCCTGTACCTGCCCACGGATGCAGCCCCCCACCCTGAAAGCAAAACAAAACAAAAATGCCTGTTATGGTAAAGGTGCCTGTCCGTGTGGCCTTGGCGGTTGCTGTCTCTATGTTGGAACACTTTGACGCTGTTCACTTTAGGGTCACAATGACCCTTTTTTGGTGGGAAGCCAGCTCTGGGAAGCACAATTTTCCGAAAGAACGAGGGGTTGGTTGACATCCCTGACTGAATGGCAGGATGCAAAAAAGATGGTCTGCTGGCTGAATAGTCATTTTGTTTTCTTTTTAGGTCCCCCAATTATGTTAATTTGGAAACTGTATCTATTAATTGCCCAATTAGACATCTGGTAATCGCTCTCTACAGAAATATCCCAAATCATAGTGGCAAGGGCTGGGTGCACTATTTTATTGTATCGCAAATAAAAATCTAATTTAGATTTAATAAAAACTAATTCCAGCTAATTTAATACCAATTGATCATTAACAGCATGCATTTCGTGGTTTATCAAGAATATAAGAAGGGTATATAATTAACTGGAAATGGCGTCCGCAAGGTTATAATTAAATTCTTGGTAACTTTTAACTGTCAGCAAATGTTTTACCACTTAATTAACATTTCAGAAGATGATTTATAATATGACTTGTTAAACACCCATTGCACAGAGTGCTGGACAAGCTAATCAGTGCAGTGATGGAGCTTCCTATTTACAAAGTGTTTTCTCTTTTCAAACTGTGTAAATATCCTGTTGCAGAATAAATCAGATATCTACATACCCTTTTAATAAAAATTAATAATCACTCGTGGGCTAAAGTGATAGGATTTTGAAAACATGATCGTCATAGTGTTTAAGTCACACCTATTAAATTTCTATTCAGCGGAGACCCAGAGACTCAGATGGAATAACCAAGAGCAATGGTTTCTTTGCTTGATTTTTGTTCACCTCCTTCCCCAGACGCTAGACACTGTCTCTGTTAGCTTGTGAGGGCCAAAAGGGCGAGGACCAGTCAAGAAGTGGGAGGTTGCATCCCCAGCAACACATAGTCAGAATCAGCGAATCATGATTTGCACATAGTCCGATTTGCTGCTGAGATACAGAGCAACTGTGAGGAGCACAGGAATGAAAGGCAACAATGTCAATGATGTCTGCACTTTTCAACACCTAGGTTGAAAGGTTGGCTGCAATGAATTCTGCATTTTGTACGGACTTACAGACTTACGGTGTGTATGAACACATCAAGTGCAAGTGTCTGTGAGATTTAAGTAAGATGATGCCTATTAAGAGCGTGATGGAGTAAATACTAAACAAATGTTGACCGCAATCCTCCTTATCTCTTTATCACAGTTGTAATGTCGCACTGAGTTGGATGATCACCTGATCACTCACTTTCTTCCAAACCGGACCACAAGGCCTGTGAAGGCAGCACCAGAGCTGGGTTTGCTCACCATCGGGTCTCCAGCACATGGTAGTAAAAGCGACCACAATATTGGCTTTCGGTCAATATTTGTTTAAGCAATGAATGGATGAACGGAGTCGTTATTGTTCTTCCTTATTCAAAATGGCCAACATATTTGGCCCTCTAATTCTACGTTCTTCAAAAGAAGGAAAGAAAAGCAGAAACTCAGATGATGGTGTGTTACTCGTAAAGTGAACTGTGGTGTTGTAAAACCTGTGGCAGTTTGTTCTCTGTGGCAGGACAGGTCTTCACAGGACTCCAGCCACAGGATCTGTCTTTAACCTTCCAGCTGGCCTCCAGTGACTCTGACGTTATGAGCTGCCTGCATTCTGTGCCATCTTTCTTCTCCCAGGATGGCCATTGGAGCTTATTGGAGAATCATTTCCCCACAATATCTCAGTATGCTCTTACACCAAGCCTGGTCCTGCAGGGGCTGTCTCATTTGCATCTGAAGGTATCAAAATCTTGCTGAGCTAGTCCCTTCCATCCCAGGCATCTTTTGAGATGTGAGCTCAGCACCGTTTTAACGTGATGCTTCTCGCTTTCCCTGAGGCCTGTTCCAGGAAGGTAAGCTATATTAAACTTGCTGCTGTAATGTTTGGGCTTATTGATTTTTTTTTAACTTGGCACCAAACATCCAACAGGCAGTTTAAAAAAAAATCAAAAGGGGAGAGAAACAAGAAGGGAAAAAAATGTACCCAACTGAAGCATTTAGCATTGTCCATCGTGCAAGGCATTTAAGGGTTTATGCTCCAAAATGTATCAAAGCCAGGGCTCTTCCCTTGACGGCCTTCGTAAATGGAGGAGGCAGTTTAAGGCTAGAAGCAACACCAAAGGACAGGGATCTGAATCCATAGTTTTATACTGTCAGTGTTTGGCTGACTCCCAGAAGGTAGAAAACACTTAGGTGAGGCTCCTTGCAAGTGAGGATTCTCTTCTCCCATTAGTTCTGGCAACCTCTAAAATTTGACAGCCAGATTCATTATGGGAATCTTGAGGTCTGTAGTATTACCACAAATTCAAAGGCACTCTTCACACAGTTGCCTCTTGAGGGTTGTAGGATCAAGTTTGCTCATCGATTATATGTGGCCCTTTTGAGCAAAGTGCAGGAAGCCTTAGGAAGGGATGTTTAACCCAGTCTGAGGTACAAAAAAGTCATCTCAGATTTGCCTCCAGTAACCATCAATGAAAAGGAGGCTGAGGCCAGTGTAAAGTTCATCCGTCCATCCATCCATCCATCCCCCATTCATCTCTTCCTCCATCCCTCCACCTGCCCTTCCCTTCCCTCCATCTGTCCCTCCCTCCATCCATCCATTCATCCATCCAACAACTATATGTCAGACACTGGGCTACGCACCATGGATTAGTAAGATTATAAAATTATTTCAAATCATCAAGTGTCTCTCTATCTTCCAGATCTTTCATGATCTATCCTTCATTTTTTTGTTCTTGCTTATTACCAACCCCGAAATACCCTTTCCCATCAGGAAAATTGCTTCTCGTTGTTAAAATCCCAGTCCAAAGATACCATTACCTGAGAAATATTTCTCAAATGTTTGAGCCTGAATTAATTGTTTCTGCCTGTTAATTTGCTTGATTCTTTATGCATATGTATTCACTAGCTCTTGTCACATTTTGTTTTAGTCATTTAGGATAATGATAGCAAAGAATAATAGCACTAATAAATAGATTTGATGTAACAAATACTCACTATGACTGGGCACCTCTGCCAGGCACCTCACATGTATTACATATTTAGTCTTCACAATAATTTCAGAAAGAATCTACTATTATGACCCTTACTTTGGAAGAAACTGAGGCACAGACAAGTCATTTATGGGTCATTATAACTTGGCAGTGAGCTCTGCTTGGGAAATATGAGGGACACTGTACCAAAAAGATGAGTTAATGCCTATCACAGAGGAACAAAAGAGATACTCAAAAAATGATTGGATGAACCAGGGAATAAAAGAGTAAGTATAATTCAGAAATTCCAGGTCTAATCTCACCTTCCTAAAAGATTGGACCAATTATAATAATAACCACAAAAAAAAGCGCAAAATGTTATAGTGGTTCCTACTTGGCCACCTGCACTTGTCACGCATGTGTGGTTTTACTGTGAATTTTGGTGCAGTTCAAGGGACCGTCATTGGGTCCTGAATTTATGTCAGGCAAACCAATACACATTTTTTAATTTTTTTAATGTTTATGTATTTTTGAGAGAGAGAGAGAAAGAGCATGAGTGGGGCAGAGAGAGAGGGGGAGACACAGAATCTGAAGCAGGCTCCAAGCCGTCAGCACAGAGCCTGACACGGGGCTTGAACTCACGAATTGTGAGATTATTACTTGAGCCAAAATCAGACGCTCAACCAATGAGCCATCCAGGTGCCCCAAACTTTTATATACATTGTACATAGATTTAGTCATTTAGGAGCTTACAACACCCTATGAGGTAAGAACACTTGTTATTTTATTTCACAGGTGCAGAAAAACCAAGGCTTAGAGATATTAGAAGCTTACCCAATGTTACCTGGCTAGGAAGTAGTGAACTTGGTGTTCAGAGCCATGCAAGCTATCTCCAGGGCCTTCAGACTTCAACTGTGTGTCTTTGCTAAGAGGCACACAGAGAGATATAAAGTGATAAATGGGAAGAGAAAAAGACCAGTACAGAGAAAACAAGACAGGGACATCATTTCCTGAACAGTATACTTAAGCTGTTCTATCCATACTTTTCTTTCAAGCTCATTGTTTTCAATAATATCTATTCAAAGTGCCTTGAAATGCTAAGCACTTGATTAAAATTCCCCTGAGAAAAGGCTGAACTTCTCCTCAATGACAAATTATCTATAATTTGTGGGGTTTTGTGTGTGTGTGCTTTTAGGTTCAAATGATATTATTAATTGCATAGCCATGATGGCATGGCTGACCATTATGTCTCTTTCATCTCTATGGGATGTTTTCTGTTCAGGTTTATGAATAGATACATATATACCACAGGCCTTGGCATTCAAAGTAGCCCTACTAATGCAATTATTTCTTACCCTACCAGGAGTTCAGCAAAGCTATGAGTACAGATGGTATGCAATCTTTCTGCAATCACTTGCAATTGTTTATCTTTTCCTACCACAACCTTGAAATACCTTTCTCAAAGATCACAAATGACCCTTTGCTCACCAAAATCAATGGCCTCTTCTCAGCCATCATGTTCCTGGAACTTGCTGAACCATTTGATATCCGTCATCACTCTCTCTGTGAAGCTTGTTACTGCCTTGAACTTCTTTGTCTTTGAATACTGGGCACCTTTTAATTTCACCATTTATTTATACTTTCACTTTATAACTTGCAGAGATCACCACATTATCTAGCCTTCAGGGTCAGCTTTTCTATTGATATCTCAAATAAAAATTGGCTCGAAGCCTGTTCCTGTGATATAATGGGAAAACAACATTTTACCGTCATCCCATAGATTTTGGCCATCCATTTGAGAACTCCTATTTTAAGATTATCAACTGCCAGAGCCAGTGTCCAAAATTCATGTTGAAATAGCTCTACATAGAAAAGGAGCATAAACTGAGTTTTATGTAGGTGTAGGACAACTTCATTTCTAATCATCAGACTCTTGTACTTGTGATTTATTTGGCTTCTACCTGTTGAGTATGACAAACCACAATTCATCACAACCCCAGACTTTGGGGCCTGAGAAATATGACAGACAGTAAGTGAGAAATGGAAATAACATGTGAGCCCTCTTTAACTTATAAGAAGTAAGCATTCTTTCAGACCCTGTCTACTAAACAATAGAGAGGACTGGATGTTTACAACTGGAAACAAACAAACACCTATAATTAATATATAATTGTAGAAAAGAGTAAAGGAACAAAAATTATGTTTTTAGAAAGGTCCATTTAGTCTTTGGGTTTTCAAGGAGTAAAAATTGAAGCAGAGCACACACACGTACACACAATTAATATTTGTACTGCTTCAGCACAACAAACCACCTGCTGTGATTTTGGTTGAACTGACATGAAAACACTATTAGAAATATCTTCATTCACTTTTGAGCTATTCACAAATATTTTGTCAACTGAGACAGCTTTCTAATTCTCCCTTAGGCATTTAGGAGGTGAGGGCAGCATGGGGCACCAAGTCTAAGCTTAACCTGGGCATCTGTTATACAGCTACACGTGGTATTCTAAGGGAGGTGTTCAAGGGTCCAGCACTGGGCTAATTTTTTTTTGACCAGTCATGGCCAGAAAGGCCTAAGGTGTTTTCCCTGTCAAAAGGAACATCAGTTGTAAAATCAGATAATTCAAATGTAGACTTTGGTTGCAAGGAGAATCAGTGAGTAGTGAGTAATGAAAACAAGGCAAGGACTCAGGAGTTGCCTGGTTGTAGAAATCAGTAAGGGCTAGAGAAGTTGGGGACAGGGAATAAATAAAACACATGTGTCTTGGATGTGCACTTAGATGTCCTTAAGGGCCCATGTGCTATTGCACTGATGCTGACTGAGTGGGACGTGGGTGGGTTGGTCTTGTTTCAAAGCACAGTGTTGGCAAGGACAGGAGCCAGCAGGGCAATAACACATACATATTTCTCAAAAAATATTGAATGAAAGACTGAAATGTCATTGGAAGGTTGTTAGGACCATTTCTTTGCGTAGGAGAGGATAAGTTCTACACAAATATTTTTTTTCTTTTTATACTTTTTTAAGAGGAGACATTATTACAAATATTTTATGTAATGTCTTGATAAACTAAAAACTATTTCTCCTACCCCTGTTTTCTTTGTGGATTTTTTACGTCCATTTACTTTGAGAGGGAGAGAGAGAGAGAGGAAGAGAGAGAGTGAGAGCATGCACATTCATTCGTGTGCATGTGTGAGCATGGGAGGGACAGAGAGAGAGGGAGAGAGAGAGGAAGGGGGGGAGAGAGAGAGAGAGAGAGAGAGAGAATCCCAAGCAGAGACAGAATCCATACTATCAGTTTAGACCACGACACTGTTCTCCATCTCAGGAAGTGTGAGATCATGACCTGAGCTGAAATTAAAAGTCAGACGCTCAGACCAACTGAGCCACCCAGGTGCCCTCTTTGTGGATTTTTAAATACTGTTTACAGTGATATGACCACCTATTTTTCCTGTCAGTTGAACCAGTTGATATGGAAATATTTAATTTCTTGAAGAAGTACCTGTCAACCTTATGGTGACAAGAGTAATACTGGTACAACCAATATGAATCATCACCACCTTCAACAACAGCAATAATAATTATTACAATAATGATAATAATAGTACAAACCAACAACACTGACAGTACAATATTTGAAGTAGATAAAGCAGAGACTTGGCAGTCAAATATCTCAAGACTCCAGTTTCTAACTCAGTAACTTTGGGTAAGAAACCCTTTAAGTGACAATTTCTTATTCAGAAAAGGAAGCTAATTATACATAACCAGTAGGTTTATATACAACTCACAGGGTTGGGGGAAAGTGAGTATGTTATAAAATTAAAAAAAAAAACAACATATCTTCTAATGCATATTTGGCTTCTAATACATGATAGTTCTCACATATATTTTCATGATCCCAAAGCCAGTTGAGTAACTTTTGCAGAGTTTGGAGGAGAGAAAGGTGGCATTACAGACAGACGAGCAAAGGTCGTCCAAGTTGTTTTTTCCCCACCCAAAACAGCATTATCCCTGGAGTCATTTGGATATTATTACCCATAAATTATTGTTAACTCCACAGTGCCTACTTAAAAATCTCTCTCTCTCTCTCTCCAACCTTACACAAATTCTTTTATACCCATAAAGTGAGATACTTTGACAAGTCAAAGCTGAGAGTAAAAGACAATCTTTATCCAGAAAGATAATGGTCAAAACAATTATCAAAAAAGAGAGTAAGAGTGAGTCTGTAGACAGTAACATATACAAATTCCGTTCTTACATGAGAGGCAGTGCACTAAGAATTTCACATATGAATCTTATTTAATCCTCAAAACATTGGAGGCAAGGAATATCTGACCTCCACTTTACAAGTGAGAAAACAGAGATTTTTATCAGCCATTAAACCAACTGTTCAAGGTCAAACAGCACCAGGTAGCTAGCTAAAATTCAAATATAAACAGGCTTTCTCCAGCCTATATGTTCCATTTTAAATTTATCCTACCCAGAAGAAAGGAAAAATATACTATAAACAAAGACAGGGAGAAAGGCAGGAAGGGACAGACAGAGGCAGAGAGAGAAATAATTTTTAAAAAGTGGGGTTTTTTTTGGGGGGGGGGTTGTTTGTTTTTTTTAAGAACGGTACATAAAGTTTCCTATGGAACTCAAACAATTGAGTTGGTTCCAAAAAAAAAAATTCCCATGACCCTAACACTATGTTCTCCCTAATAACCCATTTTGAAGCACATTGTAATGTTAAGACCTTGAATTAAAGGCTCAGAGGAAAAGTTAAACCTCAGAGCAGAGGCAGTGCATTTGTACACGTGAAGAGCACAATTTGTTTACATGTCTTCTAGAACTTTATTCTCAAAAGAATGGTCTTATTTCTATTCTTCAGCCTATTATTCAGTCTGGTTTGGCTGGACCTTATTTTTCTCCTCTGAGTCCCAGTGGTACAATGTTGTTTTCAGTTTGCATCTATGAATAGACCTACGAACACCACTGACCTTGGTGGAGGAAGCCCATGCCACTAATGGAATTATTTTCAGACTAGAATTACCCCCAGGAATTCAGCAAAATGTGGGGTAGTGATAGCACGTTATCACTCAACAACCTTTTCAATCTAGTGTGTGCTCTCTCTGTAATCTTTAAATTCTTTATCTCAAGGATTGCAAGTCACCGTCTCTTCCAAACGTAATGGTTTCTTCTCAGCCTTCAGTTATTTCATGATTTTTTTAACCATTTGATCCCACCTATCTCCTTGCAATGGGTCTTCTAAACTTTTATAATTTGTTGACTCTATGGCATGTTTTTAGCAGTAAAACTCTTTATAACATCCAAAAGACTGAATTCCCAGCTTTAAAAAGTCGACAACTTTCCTTTGAAACCACGCTACATCCCCATTGTGTTAAACGCCGAAGTCTACATGCTTTGGTTGACATTATCTACATCTCATCTCCAGTGTCAGGTGTGAACCCAGGTCTCCAGGATCAACCCAGGTGGACTCCTAGGCCACAGTCATGGATTCAAAAGTCAGCATGTAACCTTCTTTTCAATCCCAGGATTTCTAGGGTGAGATGTCCTCTTTAAAAACTTGAAAAGCGCCAGTCAGAATGGCCAAAATGAACAAATCAGGAGACTATAGATGCTGGAGAGGATGCGGAGAAACGGGAACCCTCTTGCACTTTTGGTGGGAATGCAAATTGGTGCAGCCGCTCTGGAAAATAGTGTGGAGGGTCCTCAAAAAATTAAAAATAGACCTACCCTATGACCCAGCAGTAGCACTGCTAGGAATTTACCCAAGGGATACAGGAGTACTGATGCATAGGGGCACTTGTACGCCAATGTTTATAACAGCACTCTCAACAATAGCCAAATTATGGAAAGAGCCTAAATGTCCATCAACTGATGAATGGATAAAAAAAATTGTGGTTGATATACACAATGGAGTACTACGTGTCAATGAGAAAGAATGAAATATGGCCCTTTGTAGCAACATGGATGGAACTGGAGAGTGTTATGCTAAGTGAAATCAGCCATACAGAGAAAGACAGATACCATATGGTTTCACTCTTATGTGGATCCTGAGAAACTTAACAGAAACCCATGGGGGAGGGGAAGGAAAAAAAAAAGAGGTTAGAGTGTGAGAGAGCCAAAGCATAAGAAGAGACTGTTAAAAACTGAGAACAAACTGAGGGTTGATGGGAGGTGGGAGGGAGGGGAGGGTGGGTGATGGGTATTGAGGAGGGCACCTGTTGGGATGAGCACTGGGTGTTGTATGGAAACCAATCTGACAATCAATTTCAAAAAAAAAAAAAAAAGAACTTGAAAAGATGTGAGCCTTAAAGTGCTGGCAGCCATTCTGCCACCAGGTGTTGTATGAGAATAATCCATCATGGAGGAGAGCAGAATTAGATTTTCTATCAGAGACCTAATGGACACTCCAGTGTTTTCTGCTCAATCCTGCGTCAGCTGACACTTTTCAGTCTCTTGTTTTGCTGTTTGCCTCAGCACTCCTGGACATCTGTTCCTGTCCTGAGAGATCACCTGTCACCCACTTCTCATTGTTCCTTCATGGTGCTGCTCTGCCCATTCCTGTGAGCCTAAGGAGTAGATGTTGACTCTCTCTTAATCTGCTAAAGCACAGTTGAAACCAGACTGAAAATAAGCCTGTGACCTCAGGTCATAATGCAGACAATATCATAAAGGCATATAAAACTCAAAGCTAGATTGTGTACTCTGGACTCCTTTAATTGAATTACTGGTCCCATGCTTCTACAGGGGAATACCCCCTCCCCATCTTTCCACCCAGCCTCTGGCCTGATGCCATATTGCAGAGGCCAGATTAGGGAACCACCCCCCCACCCCGCCAACACCACTGGAAGAAACTATTTAATTATTTCCTTATCCCTCTCAGAATCTGTACCCACATTTTCCTGAAGCCCTTACAAAGGGAAATCTTGTCAGACTTACTTCTCCAGAGCAATAGAGAAAAAATTAAAAATTATGGTACTGATTTTTAACTTCAAGTCTGACCCCATTTTTAGCCATAAAAATTTTAGAAATACATCAGCAATTTAGTCACAGGGCACCTAGTTACATGATACACCTTTTATTTCATATTTGTAATAACATTAAAGATACATACATTTCTGTTTCCAGTAATTCAATTAAAGGAGAAATGATAGGCTGATCTTACTCAATAATATAGGTGTAAAGATACTACATAACACGTTAACAGAAGGAATACAAGATTGTTATGACCAAACAGGATGTATTGAAGGATGAAACAATGGTTAAATGTTAGACAAGTTAATGTAATTCTCCATATTACATGATTCATGGAGAAAAATTATATAATCTTTCCAAGAGATACAGAAAAAAATTAAATAAAATTTAACACCTATTCATGATTTAAACAATAAAAAATACTTTTAGGAAATTAGCAGTGGAAGGGGACTCCTTTAACCCAATAAAAAGTAAATGAAAATTTAGAAACTTTTCCATTACACTCAAGGCCAAGATGTGAATTCCCATTTTTACATCAACCTTGTTCTGCATATCTTAGCCAGCAAAAGAAGGAAGGAAGGAAGGAAAGAAAGGGAGGAATGGAAGTCACTGAAAGGGAAGAATCAAAAGTGTTCACAAATGATATTGCCTTTGTTGAAAATAAGAATATTTACAGGCAATTTACTGGAACTAATGAGAGTGTTTATCAGTACTGTTAAGTAATCAATGTAAAAATGCACATTAAAAAACTAGTTTCTTATAACTAATAGAAACAAATTAGAAGATTTAATTTTTAAAGATTCACAGTAGAAGCAAAAATATAAAACACTATGTGAAATTTGTAAAAACTTATAGAAGGAGGTGAAGTAAGACCTAAGTAAAAGGTGAAACATACCATGGTAATATATGAAAAGATTTGATATTTTAAATATACCAATTTTTCTTAAATTAACCTGATGTGAGTCTTATGCTAAAACATATTCTTTACCCCCATCAAATACTACCAAAGGGTTTCTCTTGAGAAACTGGATAAGCTTAACCCAAAATAACCTACATATATATATATATATATATATATATATATATATATATATATATATATACATGTACACATATACATACACAAACACACACACACACATATATGTATATATAGAGAGGACAGAGAAACAAAAAGAGGATTAAAAATTAACAACATTTAGTATGAATCTGTAATAATTATTTCATAGTGGCTGGTGCAGCAATGGACAAATAGATCAGTCTACCTATGTACGAATAATATACTGTTGTAATTACAGAGTCCCAAAGCATGGCCATGTATAAATGGGTATGTGCTATATTTCATATTTGGCTTTATAATGAGTGAGCATGGATATACAGTCTAATAAATGGCGTTGAGTTAGGGAGGGGAGTTCCAGATTGTCATCCATATACAAAATCAAATACATTTAGATACTTGACTCACACTGAACACGCAAAAATAACTTCCAGAGGTACACAACGTCAAAGACTGATGCCACTACTCTCCATGTTAAAACAATCCTAAATATAGTTGTAAGGACATATATATGAAGTTGAAGTGTGAGAGCATTCATGGGAGGATTTCTCATCAATTTTAGGGCTGTGGAAGGAGAATGAAATGAGAGTGGGTAGGTCTTTAGCTGTATCTCTAATATTTTATCTCTTTTTAGAAAAGGTAAGGTAAACATGGCAGAATATTAACAGTTTAAAATGTGGCCCAGCGCCTGGGTGGCTCAGTTGGTTAAGTGCCCGACTCTTGATTTGGCTCAGGTCATGATCTCATGGTTGTGAGATCAAACCCCGTGTCAGGCTCTGCACTGAGCATGGAGCCTGCTTAAGATTCTCTTCCTCTGTGTGCACTCACGCTCTCTCTCTCTCTCTCTCTCTCTCTCAAAAAATAAATAAAAATAAATACTGCAAAAAAATTTTTAAAAGTGTGGTCAATAGGCATAGTAATATCTGATTGCTTTTTTAAATATTTGTATCTATGTTCAAATACCCTATAATTTAGAAGGAAAAATAAGCCATTATAATAGGTCAGTCACCATGTATTCAGTCAATTAAATTCACCATTTTAACAGAATAAAAGAAGAAAAAATATACGAACATTTCAATAAATGCATAAAATACTTCTGTTAAAGTCAATACTCATTCATTATAAGGGAAAAAAATTTCTCAGAAGACTAGGAATGAGGTAAATCACTTAATCTGATAAAAGGCATTAGACAAACTACAGCTAACATAATACTTAATAGTAAATATTGAATGCTTTCTCCTCTACACAAGAAATAAGGCAAATATGTTCACTCTTAACTCAACATTGTACTGGAGGCTCCAGTCAGTGAAAATAAGGTAAGAAAAAGATATAAAACATACCATTATAAAAATAAGAGGTTGATCTTTTTATTTACAGATGACATGATTAGGTACATAGAAAAATCAAAAGGCAACAAATAAACTACTAGACTATAATAAGTGAAATTAGTAAGGTCACTGCATGGAAGGTCAAAATATAAAAACAAATTGTGTTCCTATGTAACAGGAACAAAAAATTGGGAAATTAAAATCTAAATTTATTGAGACACATTAAAGGAGACATAATTAAATGAACAGAGATATATCATGTTCAAGGATAGAATAACCTGATATTGAAAATATCATTTTCCCCAAATTGCTCTATAATTAATTGTTTCACTCAAAATCCAGTACATTTTTTATAGAAATTAACTATATACAAATGCAAAGAAATGCAAAGAACCTGGAATAGCCAATACAATATTTAAAGAGAAGACAATTAAGGATGCCTGGGTGGTTCAGTCAGTTGAACATCTGACTCTTGGTTTCAGCTCAGGTCCAGGTCATCATCCCAGGATCGTGAGATTGAGTCCCACATCAGGCTGAGTGTGGAGCCTGCCTAAGATTCTCTCTCTGTCTCCCTCTGCCCCTTTTCCCTGCTCTCTTTTTCTTTCTCTCTTAAAAAAGAAAAGGAACAAATTACTCTTTTAAATTTAAAATGTACTGTTGACACTACAATAATTAAGACAGTGCTCACTAAGTGTGAGAAAAGACAAATGAATTAAGCTGGGAAGGAACTTTAGAAATAAACCCACATGTATGTAGGTTTACATATACAAATATACCAACCTGATTCAATATAGAAAGGAGATCTTTTCAGTAAATGATGCTGGAGTAACTGGGTATTCACATAGGAAAAAAATGTCTTAACCCTTACTTAACACCATACATATTTTTTTTTTGAGATAGACAAGAGGCCTAAATGTAAAAGGAAAAAAAGAGAGAGAGAGATTGAGAGAGAAAAAGAATCAATAAGGATAGGAAAAGTGGTTCAATGCCATTAATCATCAGGGAAACATAAAATTAAACAATTAAATTAAGTTAAATTAATATTCAGAAATAAAACCAAAAGACAAAAGAAAATATTCAGCATTAAACCCACCATGGGGCATTAATACACGGTACCCCACAGCATGGCTAAAATTTTGAAGTCTGATAATACCAGGTGTTGATGAGGATGCAAACCAGCTAGAACTCTCATACATTGCTAATGGATGTACCACTTTGGAAACTGGCAGTTTCTGGCAAAATAACCTATGAGTCAGTCATTCCACTTCTAGGTAGTTAAGAGAAAAGAGTACATACGCCCTTAAAGAGACGTGTACAAGCATGCTCTATGGAATCTTTATTCATATTAGCCCAAAACTATAAACAACCAAGTGTTCCCATCAGTAGAAAGATGAATAAATGAATTTTGGTATATTCATACAGTGGAAATCCTGGAATACTAGTTAGTCATGACAAAGAACAAGCTCTCTAATATGCTTAACAAGATGGGCAAATCTTTAAAATGTTATGTTAAGTGAAATAAACCCAACAGGCCAGTAAATACTGTATGATTCTATTTGTGCCCAGATAAGGGAAGGGGAAGTCTAATAGGGTAGGAATGAGTCAGTCCATTAGGATAGGCTATGCTGTGTTGTGGTAATTAATAACCTCATAATCTCGGTGGCTTAGACAAGAATTTATTTCTTGCTCATATCGTGTGTCCATCATGAGTTAACAGGAGGGTTTTGCTTATAGTCAGGCTGTAGGAACAGCCACTATCAAGCAGGAGAATTAGGAGGATCTCATACTGGCATTTAAATGTTCAAGTCTGAGGGCACCTGGCTGGCTCAGTTGGAAGAGCATGCGACTCCTGATCCCAGGGTCATGAGTTCAAGCCCCACATTGGGCGTAGAACTTACTTAAAAAATACATGCATGCATACATACATACATACATACATACTCAGATCTGGAAATGTCACAAGATACCTGGCCATTAAAACTCATTGGTAGGAACTTGCTCAAAGGAAGCTAAGAAGCATAGTCCTTTTATTTGCTCAGAAAGCAGAGTTAGAAATACATGTCCGGCAGCATGAATGACTACTGCAGCAAGATGAGGATGAGGAGCTGGAAAAGAGACATTAATAATCTAGGGAAAGGTCTTAGAAATACCAAGATGCTGTAGCCCATGGGAATTCTCTTGTAATGGCTATCCAAAAGGCTTTTGTAACAGGAATCTCTAACATTCAATTATAACTTGTTGGCTTTGGTTGGTTTTATATATTCCTCATCAAAACCTGCTACAGAAACACACATGTACCATTTTCTTGAATTTAGGTTTTGTTTTGCGAAAATCAAAGTATGCAATGACACAGTGTGTAACAAAGAATAGACCCAATATCAGTGCTCTGAGTCAAAGTTGGCAATGAAAACATAGCTCTCAAGGAATCTAAGAAAATCGTGAAGAGGCAATTGGGCTGTCCTAGAATCATGGATTGGGGTCACACCCGAATTTATCTAACTCTTTTTAAATGATTTATTTACTTATTTATTTTGACAGCGACAGATAGAGTGTGAGTGGGGGAGGGGCAGAGAGAGAGAATCCCCATCAGGCTCCATGCTGTCAGCACAGAGCCCAATGCGGGGCTCAAACTCGGGAACCATGAGATCCTGACCTGAGCCAAAATCAGGAGTCAGACACTTAACCAACTGAGACACCCAGCCACCACTGAATTTATCTAACTCTTAAGAAGAAGACACGCCTCAGTTAATGATGTTATCAGAAAGAAAAGCAATCAGCATTTTGTGAAATGGTCTCAGAGAGTGCTTAGCGCTGGGGCATTGCTCTGTAAATATTAGTTTTAATGTAAGGCCTGAGAGAATTATATAACTTCTGATAAGAAATGGTGTGTTAAAGAGTTACAGTGTGACAAAAATATGACACAGCAGCCTCAGTACAGTCCAGGGGTCCATGGCTGGGTCTCTGGTCTTCATTGCAGAAGGACAGTGGCTTCTGTTACACTAATGGGAACTCTTCCTAGGTTGTATTTCCTGCCTATTTGCAAGGGAGACCAAAAACCTAGAAGAAAATTTTTTCACTGCCTAGTAGGGTTAGAGCCACACTTTTTTTTTTTCCTCACAAATGTGGAAGCTGGAACTCAAGGCTATAAGCCAGACAGGGGCCCAGGGTGGGGTCAGCAGTTAAGAAATGTTCCATCCATTGAGGAGATGTCTTACGCCTGATCCCCAACCCTAATGAAACTTCAATGGGACTTTCTAATTTGGAATTTCCACTTGTCTTTCGTTTATCAATTCCATTTTTGTGTCTTTCTACTTCTCAGAAACAAATGTTTTAATAAGAAAAAAAAATCAGGGAGCAAGGCACGATTCATCTCCTCATCCCCTCAGCTCTACTGACAAAGTGCTGCTAATTCTGGCTCAGAATGCACTCTTCTGCCAACACTCGCTGGCCTGCCTTAATTCTATCCCTAGACATCTCTACCCTGGATGTGCAAAGCAGCCTTCCTTGGGGTCACACTGCCTTCATTCTAATCCATTTCCGGGCTGTTCTTTGCACTGTTCACAATCAAAGCTCCAAAATGGAGTTGAGCTTGACATACCTATTTGTAAAATCTTTAGTAGTCTCCATTATCTGAAGCAGAGTTTACAAGCAGGGTGCCTACAGGGGAGCTGATGGTACTCTCCCCAGGTTTTTGCATGTCTTTTTGCATTTTCTGCTTGACCCTATCTTGTCTTCCCTGTGCTTTTGCCCCTACAGTTGGGACTGGAGCCCCTTCACCTAGTAGCACAGGGAGCACCTAGAGGTTTCCATCCTGTGGGACAGCTCTAAGCCAGTAACTAATGGGCATGGAGTATGAAAGCCTAAAAGCGAGCCCCCTTGCCTCAGGTCAGGACAACTCTGAAGTACCACTTCCACTCAGAGCTCCCCTGCAGGAACAGCCTGAAACTCCTGTTCACAGGCCTTCCCTGCAAACACACTCCTGCCTTTCCCACCCTGGCCTGTCCCACATCGTCCCCCATTCCCAGACTGGCTTCTCCTGGGAACACCTTCTTAATAACCCACTTGCATACGAATCCTCACCTCAGAATCCACCTCTAGAGACCGGCCTAAAGACACTCCACTCCTCATGGGCCAAATTTAGATTTTAAAACATTGTCATATTTAATTTTCAAGCTGAGTATTTTTAAACTTCATTTACTAACCGAGTTTCCTTCTTGCCTTCTATTTTATTTCAGTCCTATTGTTTACTGATCTTCTTTGCCCAGACTGTGAAGGCATTTGAGTTTTTAACCCCTGACCTATGGGTTTTGACCAAGGTAGAGTGGTTTAAAGTCCTTGACAGCCTGACTGTATTATACTGTCTGGCTTCATCTCCACCTCCCTGCCCCAGGCATCCTGATTTCCTGCCACCACTGAATGCCTTTGTATCCCCCAGCCATGCAGACACTTGCTCAACTGTGTTCCTTTACACATGATTCTTGATCTGAATGAAAGACTCTCCCCTGCTTTAGGTTCATCTCACAAAATTCTATTCATCAAGGTGCTCATCAAATGTCTCTTCCTCTGGGAAAGCTACTTCTGCAACTTCCCATAGGTTCCCCTGAGACATTTTACCCATGTCTGTGATCTGACATACCATACCAGAGTGAAATCTGAAGGACATCTGGGACTAACTTACTGGAAGGAGACGATGTGAATGTGTTTTAGGCAGAGAAACAGCAGAGGAAAGACCTCATGGTGGACTGGAAAAGGAAGGATGGGCTGGAGCATCATATGCTGGAAGAACTGAGTAAAGACCAGTGCTGGGGGCAGCTAGAAAGGCAGGGGCAAAGAGTGGACAGTAGTGGACAGGGGCAAAGAGTGACTGGGAGTCACAGCAGTTTCCAATCTGGAATTCATGGATGAATGCTACGGGATGGGAAAACACCCTCAACTTTATATAATATTGGCGTATTTCCATTTGTTTCTGGAGAGAGAGATTGTAGTTTTCATCTCATATCTCTACTAAGAGACAGGAAGGGAGGAGAAAGAGAGGGATGGAGAGAGAGAGAAAAGAGAAAGAGAGAAGGGAATAGGAATTTTTGAACATTCTACATATCAGAACTCCACTCAGGCTCCTACTCTCCATAACAACATAATGAGGTCTATAGCTACCTTTGTTCCCATTTTGCAGGTGGTAGAGCTGAGGTTCAGAAGGGCAAAAGATCTCCAAGGACACAGCCTGGCCATGTCAGAGCCAAGATGCCAACCCAATTTTAGGAAATGCAGGATTATGCTCTCTGTTCTACTGGCTTCTGGACAAGAGAGATCAAGTTGAGGTATCTCCAGAAGGAAGGCTTTTGTGTGACATCATGGGACTAGGACAGGGCAAGTTGCAGGCGGAGGCTGGCTGGTATTGTTCTATTATATGCTTCTCTGGCCTGTTAGCTTATAAAACTGAGATTGCTTGGGAACTGTGCTCACTGGGGCCAGAGCTTGCCTTGACAACTTCATTTGGAAAAAAAAAGTCCCTAATAATCAAAAGCCAGAAAATATGAGGAAAGAGAGATAGAAAATTAAAAAGCCATCTGTTCTCTCATGACCCTGTAGCCTCCTTTAATTTAACATGTGTTCTTTATAATTATCTACACTTTAAATCTGTGTTTCTCAAAGCATGGTCTCGGGACTGGCAACATCAGCATCATGTGAGAACTTGTTAAAAATACAAGTTCTTAGGCTCCACTTCAACCTACCTGATCAGAAGCACTGGGGGTGGGGCCCAGCAATCTGTTTTGAACAAGGCTGCCAGTTGATTCAAATGCACGTCTAAGTCTGGGGACCCCTGATGTAATGTGTGCAAAGCCCTCTCAGATTTGTGATCTCAGTGGTTCTTCCTGGAAATGTTGAATACATTTTTCTTAGTTGCACTGTACATTTGAAGACACTGAGGATAAAAAGGGATGTGGTTTCCTGATCATAAATCCAGTTTGTTGGCTTTGTAGGATAGCCCACTTCTTTGAGTATAGTGTATCTCCCACCACATTCCCAAGGTATCCCTGTGAGACTCACAGCTCACCAGAAGTTAAGAAGGCAGCTTTGCCACCTTTCTCCTGAGTATTCGTGTGCTTCATGACAAGCCGGTGGACAAATATCCAATTTGTATGCCTTGTAGGACCCTAACTGGTGTTGGAAGATATATTCAGACCAATCCACTTGACTTATTTTCTAGGAAAATAATTTGGATGTCCAAGACTTTTGATCCATGAGAGATATATGTTTCCCCATAAAAAAATTCTACAGACATCTGAAATAGCCAAGTTTTTAAAAACAAAATGCTATAAAAATTTTAAGAGTCACCACCCTTTTGATGAGCATCTACTAAGCGACGTTACTTTCCACATGTCATCTTTTTCAGTCCTTATAACAAGGGTGCAGAGTTGGTCTCTTCTTGCTCATTTTATTAAGAGAAAAATTAAGTTTCTAATGTAATTGTGATCACTATCACTCTTCCTGCTCCAAACCTTTCAGTTAATTTCCATCCACCTACGGCAGTGGCTCTCAACTGTGGTTGCAGACTAGAACACCTGGGGAATTTAAAGTCTTGATATCCAGCCTTTATTCCAGACCGATTAAATTAGAACCCCTGAGAGAAGGACCTGGTATTTTTCAAAGTCTTCCAGAGGGTTCCAGTGCATAGCACAGCTTGAGAATCACAGATCTAGAAACCTCAGTCTCTTCAGTGTGGTCTACAAATGCCAAGATGCTCAGGCTCCTAGCTACCTATTTAAATTGCATCTTATCTCTTCTCCCCAGAGCTCAGCATCCTGGCTTTTTCTGTGCCTCAGCTGTATTTCAGTGGCTTCTCAGGGTTTTGCATCTGTTCTTCCTTCTGCCAGGATGTTTGTTTTAGAAGCTCTTCATGTGTTTGACTCACTAGCATTCTTCAGGTCTCAGCACAAATGTCTCCTCTTCTTAGAGCACTACTTTGGCCACTTCATCTAAAGTCATGATCAGTGTTGCCTACCTCCTGGTTCATTTCTTTGGAAACATGTTTTACAAAGTCTTGGTTATATATTATCGACTTGTGTGTTGTTGGTCTTACCCACTTTAATAGAGGATCTAGAGAGCCCAGAGACCATTCTCTTCTTCTTCACTACCATATTCCCAGTGGCTGGAAGGGTGTCTGCTTCAATAAATATTGCTTGAATAAACAAATGAAGGAGAATGAATGAATTCAGAGCATTTAAGTGATTAATCTTCAGCCCTATAATTGTATTCAGTATTTGGACTCCAATGTTCTGAGTCCAGGTTCATTGATTTTTTTCCAACACAATCTAACCATTTCTGCTTTCACTCTATTCACACATATTTAAACCAACAAGGTTAGAAAGACATACTGTAGCTAATAAGGAACCTGGGACGTGGTGACTTGGAGTTCACCTTCTGTGACGCAGCAAGGAGTAGGCGACCGGGTATGGCACAAAACCAGCTGTGTAAATAGCGTCACCTCCAGTCCAATTTAAATGAAGTCAGTAAATTATGCTTCCAGACCTTAAACCATTTATTTCACCATGCTGGAGAAAGAAGAAGGAGTGTTCAGAGAAGTAATTTCTCTGCCCAGGTATTTCATTAAAAACGGAATGGAAGGGGCTCCTTTGGGAGAACATGGCACCTGATATGATGATGGGCGACACTTTCTTACAAAATGGAATAATCAAACGGCAGTTCGCCTACCCCAGTCAGTTCTCACCATTATCAATAATGGAGGGCCACAAGCTGGAATGAACTCCAGCCCACAGTGTGCCCTGGCAGAGACACAGAGGTCCAGATCAGCCCTCCACCAGCAGAAGCAATAACACCAGTGTTAATAACAAGTCTCACCTTTGTCAATTCTTCGGGGGATAGCTGTGTGTGTGTGTGTGTGTGTGTGTGTGTGTGTGTGTTGTGTAGGGAGGTGATCTTAATATTTTTCTCCCTCTCCATTGTTTCTGACAATGGAAATGCACCTGCGGATAATATTTTGTTGGCTTAACATGCACAATAGAGTCAGCTTTCGCTCCTTTGCCACCACAATAAAACAACCTCATTCACTATCAGAGAAGGCTAAGTCTGGGCAGCTATGGCTGAGAGTTGGCTATCAATATTTACCTAACTAGCATTTGTTCTTAAAGGATGATTGAGGGAAAGGGTACAGAGATTTCAATAATTCATTTTCAAGAACTGTCATTTTCTTTGAGCCTTGTTATTGTTCCAAGAACAAAGCAAGAGTTCTTGTTCCCATTTGGGAGAAGAGGAACCTGAAAGGAAGGCCATGCAACTTGCTTGCAATCCTTTAGTTACTGAGCCACAGAGCTGGGATTCAAACCCAGACAGAACACATTTTGTAACACACTACAGACTTGAGGGGCCTCTGTGGGTGCTAATAATAATAAATATACTAATATGATTAATATTAACACTAACATTTATTATTAATATTAGCACCTAATAAATGTTAAGTACATGCCAACACTGTGAGTGTATTAGGCATCTAATTTTATTTAAATTTCATACACAATGTTATTTAATTCTTATCACAACCTTATCAAGTGAGACCTATTACTTTCTCTTTATAGATAAAAATACCAAGGCTCAGAAAGTTTAATGGCTTGCCTAGAATAGTCTAAAGGTGGCAGAGATGTAATTCAAACACACATCTTTGAACCTCTTTTTGCTCTTCCCTGGTACCCCATGCGGACCACACCAGATATCACCAGGCTTCTCACAGCAACAATAATGAACCCAGAGGTATGAAACCTGCTTTGGCCTCTAAGTCATGGTGCGAACTTTGGATGAGTCCCCTCTCCTCTCCAGTGGACCGCAGGGCTGGCCAGCATCTGTTGCATTTGTTGCCTCTTCCCATGTTCATTCCCGTAATGTAAAGACGAGGATAGAACACACAAAGCCACCATCTGGTAAGCATTCCGGTTGGACACTTTCAGATGCAAAATCACCAGGTTTAAACATTAATGGTAAAAGAAACTTTCCTCTCTGGACACGAGTCTCAGGAAGACAGAGGAGCAGGGGCTGCTGGTAGAGGATGGGCAGGAGACACTCCCATGTCCTTTTGCTATCGCTCCAGGAAAAGGAGCAAGTGCCTCATGGCCTCACCTCATGCACTCTTCACAGGAGCTTTGGGAAAAAAAGAAAAAAACCATACACACACAATCTGGAGCTGAGAACATAATTACATGAACTTGAAAATGAGGTAAAAACCAAATTAAAGCAGTAAGCCTTAGGCATAAATACAAATGGATGAAAATTGGCAAATCCCTTGTGGCAGCAAGTTAAAAAAAAAATGAGAGAGATCCTCTTGCTATTAAAGTACAAGTTGAAAGAAAGAAAATGTGGGAGGTAGCACAGAGGTGGAATCCAGGGGTTTTGCCTTCCTCACAGGGCTCCAAAGAGATATCATTGTCATAGCAATAGAGGCATCAGGCCCTGTGTTCAGCTTCATCTCACTGAGTGTTCACACAGTCCCACGAGACAGGTGTCATCACTACTCCCAATCTCACAGACGGGCAAATGGACTCCAATGCTAAAATCTTGTCCAAAACATACAGCCAGTTAGTGATACCGCCAGGATTCAGAATCAAGATGTCCTCATCCTGAGATTTGCTCTTAACCAGTGTGATAGACTGGTTTGGGGCAGAGTTTAAGAGCAGCTCCCGTCACTGGCTCTATTGCTGACTAGGGAAACCCTCTTCATTCAAGGGATAAGACAATGTGTTCAATCCCAGCGGCCAAGTTTCCACCAGGGCTCTCGGCTTCTTTTCTCAGCCCCATGCAATGTGCTGCTGTTGTCAGTTGCTTAATCTCCACACTCCCCCCTCAGCCCGCTAAGTCATTGTTCTCTCTCCTCATTATGTATGACATTCATTTCTTCCGCTGTACTTAAAACTTCTTTATTTGGTTACTGATCACTTATTGATTGAATATTGGTTGATTCATGAGTCTTCAAATATCTCCAAGGTGTGTACTTCAGTGCCAAGCTCTGTCTGAGGTGCTGAGCACATAGAGAGATAAGGGTGTGAAGTGGGGTGCAGGAAAACTCCTCAGGGAGTGCACGGTGCAGTGAAGACAATGTTAGGCAAATGTACCCCCAGCTGACAGTGGAGGGGGTGCCACTGGGCTATGTGCAGGGTCTGAGAAAATGCACAGAAGGAGCCCCAAAGCCCACCCAGGTGAGGACAGTAGGTTCCCTAGAAGTGACGCTGGAGGGAGGAGCTGTTCGGCCTTGCCTAGGATGGTGTGCACAGGAGGCCCGTGACACTCCAACTCTAGTGTATGAAAATCGCCAGAGGACTGGTAGGGAAAACAGAACATGGGCCTCATAACCTCATGAGCCACAGAGTCTTATATAGCCATCTGGGTGGTGTCAGGAACCTAAGTTGTTAACAAGTGATTTCATTTCAGGTGGTCTGAGCTACAGCAGGCAGTCAATTAGTACTTGCTAATGAATACATACAAACACACATACATGTATGCCACTGAAATAGACAAATACATGTTTATTAGGTGCTCCTCGTGGACAACATTTCATAACACTTCCCCTCCTCCTCCACAATGTAGTTATTGCACAGAGTGTCATTGGATGAGTGAGTCCACTTTTCTGGAAGTCCTGGAATAGCTGAAATGAAGGATAAACACACTTAGGTCAGAATCATAGCACAAAGCTTAATGAACAACACCACCACAATAAATGTTCACTGTCAGGGAATGTGAAGTCATAGTCTTCACTCAGACTCAGTCGATAGAGCCAGTCCCTTCCTCTGCCCCACAGAGCTTCATTTCCCTCCCAGTGGCAAGGCCAGTGCCCACCTCTACCTTTATACCTCTGATGCTTCACTAGAATTCAGTCCACACTAAGTCTTAACGTGCCACAGTTTGAGCTTTCATTGCCCCTCAACACAGATGCTGGCTTTGCCTTCCCAGCTAACTAACCAGCCTCAAATCTCTTGATTTTTGATATCCTAGATGTCTACACATCACATAGTAGCTATTGCCTAACTACTCACTCATCATCCAACAAAAACTTACCTAAATTAATTATTCATGCATGCGGCGGGCATTTCTTGAGCACATACTAGGCACCTAGCTCTGTTCCAAGCACCATGTGCCCTGCAACGGAAAGGCAGACGTAAATCTCCTGCTCAGAGGATCTTGGGAAGTCCATCATTAAAAAAAAAATAAGCAAATGCTTAACCCTATTGAGTGTTTTAAGAAGAAACTTGCAGGTCATGAAAATAGGGAAACAACAGAGGTGATAGTGTACATGAGTCTGAAGAACTAGAAAATTCAGGACATAACAGCTTCAAAAGGCTGAGTCAAGAAAGGGCTTGGCATCTTCATCAAGGTGAGGTGGTGAGAAAGAAGAGAAATAATATAAGACTAAGTTGGAAAGGCAAGATGGGCTGGATGTCCAAGCACCTTGTAGCCACAGATGGCGCCTTCAGTAGAATATGAAATGAAATGGAAAGCCATTTAAGGGTTTAAGCAAGAAGTGACATGATTTGTTAATAAGGATGCCTATTGTGTAGCTATAACACATTTTTTTATGTATGTATTAGTATGTATTTTGTTGTATCTATCTGTTGGCCATTGTGAAATAGTGCTACTATGAACGTTTGTAGACAAGCTTTTGTTTGAATACCTATTTTCAGTTATTTTGGGTATACACCCAAGAGTGGCATTGCTGGGTTAACTAAATACTTAGCTTCTTGAAGAACTGACACAGCGCCTACAGCGTTTTACATTCCCACAACTATGTGAGTGGGTTCAAAATTTTCCACACCTTCTCCATGTTACAAAATGGACGAACCTTGAACACACTATGCAGAGTGAAAAAAAGTCGGACACAAAATGCCGTGTGTTGTACAGCTCAGTTGATGTGAAATGTCTGTGACAGGCAAATCCATGGAGTCAGAAGGCAAATTAATACTTGCCAGGGGTGGAGGAGAGAAGAAATGGGGAGTGACTGGTGGTCGGTGCAACGTTTCCTTTTGGAGTGATGAACTTCCAAGTTCTAGAATTAGACAGAGGTGATAGTGGTTGCACAATACTGTGGATGCATCTAATGCCATTAAATTGTGCACTTCAAAATGGTGAAAATGGTACATTTTATACTGTATGTATTTTACTGCAATTAAAAAAAATGGCTGCCTACCAATTGCATGGAGCATTAATTAGGAAGAGGACATGAGCAAGGCTGTGTCGAGATGGCTTCAGTAGTCTGCATAAGGGACAACAGAGGCTCTGAGTAGGAGGGAGGCCGTGGGACCTGCAAAGACAAACGGAATTCCTTTCACTTGATGCCTTGTTATTCCTTCTTAATGCAACCTCTTTTTCTGTTTCCCATCAATTTACTCCTTGTACCCACTGATTCATCCCTATGTCTCTCCTCCCATTGAATCCTCTGTTGTACCAGAGGCATCCGTGTCTTATTACATTTGTTAAATAAATAAAATAAATCAGTAGCATCAGATAGCTTGAGGTTGTGTGTGCAAACCTGCTGAGTGGCTCTCCTCATTACACCTTCCTCCCCATCTTCCTACCCCAGCCAACCTGGGGTCCTGGGTTGCATGGAAGGAAAAAGACCCTGAAATCAATACAGTATTTAACGGGAAGGCGCTGAAGCGTGGCCAGCCCAGAAGCAATCTGCTGAGTCGAAGCATCGGGAGGGCTTCTCAGGCCTGGCTGCCGCCTGCCCAAGCAGTGGTGGAAGCCCCAGAAAGACAAATTGCAGTCATCAATCCCAGGGAAGAAAGACTTGCATCCTACCTCCTGTATCAGCAGGAGGGAGAAAGAGTTGCAACCTGGTAGCTCTGTTTCTGAGATAGTAATGAGGATCCTTCCGACACTGGATGACAGTAGACTTGAAAGCAAGTAGGAAATCACCCGGTTTCCTGTTAGCAGTCTGACTTTATATGCTGCGGGGTCAGCATGGGCCAGGCCTGTTGGCGTGACTTTGCGGAGAAGGTGTTCTGATCCCATTAATATGGACTCTGCCTCCTTCGACCCTAACACGAATAAGCATGCTGCCATCCACTGTGCACAAAGATCAGGTACAAGGAAGAATGCTCAGAGCTTTGAAAAGTAAACACAACAGACTTATGCGAACATTGTTAACTATACTCTCTTCTCCTATAAAACAATCCTGTGTATCAATTATAATGGAGCCTAGTGCTGGGCATCATTACATTTCATTGTTGAAAAAAATAATAATTTTATAGCCATCCCTCGGTAGAAAGCAGAGTAACAAGGAGGTTAAGACAACGTCCCCTGAAGTCACACAAACCCAAGTTTAACTGTTGGCTGTACCACTTGCAAGCTGAATGACCTTGGTGGGAAGATTACTTAGAGTCTTAAAGCCTCAGGCTCCTTCTCTGCAAAATGGACATAAAATGGAGATAATAGTATTAACTTCACAAAGCTACTGGGGAGTATAGGACATGATAAATGCATGTTAAGATCTATGACGTGGCTTGGGTGCTGGTGAAGGACTCATGATGACACATAATCTACGTAAAGCAAATGTTCAGGACTTTTCAGTGTCACTATTACTGGAATCACCATTTTATGCAAAAGCAGAAAATTCCTTTGCTATCCTGACCTCACTTAGGATGAGGACAGCAAATGTCCACAACTATAAATGACTAACTTACTTTTTCTTAACCTTCTCCTCACCAGAAGCTGTTTTCAATACTCATCAGGAGTCCTGGTTTGAATCTACACTATATTTACCCCAAGCTAGGGGGAAAGTATCTCCCTGAGCCCTGGAGAAAAACACCACCCAGGGGAGAGAGAAGGGAGGTCCACCTATATGGAGCACTGTGGGAGCAGACAGGGGTGATAATTTGGAGGGAAGCTCACTGCCCATCAGTCTGGGTGCCCTCTAGTATGACTCCCTGGAGTTTTTGATCCATTACATATGTCTCCACCAAAGGCGGAAGGTGCTTTCCCAGAACTCTCCCCAAGGATGTGCCTAGTGAGATGTTCTCCCTCTCTTTGGAACTCTTTGCTCTAGAAACTCTGATGACTGCCAGTGGGGTGATAACCTGTGGGTGGGTGCAGGGCTAGCAAGAGTTTGAAGACCACTTTACTAAGGTGAGGGGCTTTAAGGAAAGTGTTCACAGTTAGTAAAACCTAAAGGCTGGAAGAAGTGAAAGAATGTTTATACCAACCTGATTCATAATGAAATATCTGAATGTCCATCAACAGTAGAATGATTAATGTGTTCTAGGTTTCATTTTTTCAAAGTTCAAAAATAAGCCAAATGAGTTGATGGGTTTCAATAGGAGAATAGTGGTTGCTTTGTGAGGGGAGTGACAATAAAAGGATGCTAGAACATTCTATGTCTTGATGCAAGGGTTGGTTACACAGGTGCTTTCATTTTGCAAACTTCTTTGAGCTCTAAATGTATGATTCATGCACTTTTCTGTATATATGTGATTCCACTAAGAAAATAAAGTTCACTTAAGTAGAAAGCACTGGCTTCCCGAAGTCTCCAGGAGGCATTGGGTCAGTTCAGAACCCATGGCTTCAGCATACATGAGCAAAGGTGCCTCAGGACCAGGATCAACACCCTCAGCACCACCCACCTTTGCAGAGCAGGGCAACAGCAGCAACCTAGGTCACAGAAACCAGGACACTGGAAGCTATTACATGCACTGAATACATCACTTGTTGGAGTCCACATATGTAGACATCCTTCTTTTAAAGATTCTCAGGAAATATCTAGGGAGGGCTTGGAACATCCTGACTTTCCTACACAGGGGGTTAGTACATATAGAAAAAAAAAATAGCATTTTAGAAAGTTGCTATGACCCTGCTTTCACCCTCAAGCAGGTGACAACTAAGAAACATATTTTGAAATGTTTTGTGAAGACTTCATCACCAAATGGATGGAAGGAACTCTTGGGGAAAAAAATGCAGTCAATGTTCCTTCCCCTTTCCAAATATTTTTTAAAGTTTATTTATTTATTTGGGGGGGGGGAGTAGCGGAGGGGCAGAGAGAGAGGGAGAGAGAGAATCTCAAGCAGACTGCACTGTCAGCACGGAGCCTGACGTGGGGCTCAAACCCACCAACCATGAGATCGTGACCTAAGCTGAAATCTGATGCTTAACCAACTGAGCCACCCAGGCACCCCATCCCCTTTCTATATTATGCAAATTGAAGTCATTGAAAAACAATAAAATAATTCCTCAAATTTAATATAATTAAATAAACATCTAAATTTCTGAACTATGGACACTTTTGCTTCTCTGAAAATTATGCAAGTTAAAATGTCCTCCCCTGCTCCAACAATATTAATATAATATTAATGACAATGAAAAATTATTCACTCATGCACCACTGTGCCAATGAATAAACTATTGTCTTTAAACATCAATCAATGGGCAGATGTTAAATTTTGTAACCACTCCTACTTCACTGAATATGGATATTTTCCCCAAACTTTGATGTTATAAATATCACTACAAAGAAATGTTTGTGCCTAGTTTGTTTTTCCCTCTCTGTTTGGAATATCTCCAATAAGTTATTGGAATTCATGCTATAAATAGCATTACTAGGTCTATAGACTTGGGCATGTTTAAGGCCTATGACAAATACTTCCCAAGCTTTTTCTTATAAAAATTGTAAATTTTACTTCCTCAGTTTATTGTTTTATTTGTTTGTTTATTTTGTATTTGTATTGCAAGATTATTTTGGAAGAGGTCAGACGACTCTGGCCCTCATGTCCAACTCTGGCGTAACTGAGCACTTAAGATTCACAGAGAGAAGCAGTTCTACGGAAGGAAAACTTTATGGTTTTGAGCTTAGCCAGGCTCTTGAAATGAGAACAGCCACATGCAGGATCCTCTCAATATTTCTAAACCAACTGAAATCAGACTTCATATTCAAATCCTATCTGGCTGAATTACTTCCAATCTAAAGTGGCTTTGAAATTTTTCATATTAATGGATTTAGATATAAAAAGTAATAAGAGAAATCTATAGACCTATATAATTTTAAAGTTTTATGTGTGTGAACCTGGAAAATATTAGAAACGTATCTCAGGCTGGTGAATAATATTCGCAATCTAAGAAGATCTATGATGTGGTCTGGGTGCTGGGGAAGGATTTGTCCAATAGCACAACCATTTTTTTTTTGAAGGGCACAAGGAGTTTAAGGCAGGGAACATACTGCAGCAGAAAAAAAGAGAGGAAGAAAGGATACAATCATCTAATTGTCCCTATTTACCTCTAGTACAGTGCTTCAGACCTGTACTCTTCTTCCCACAGACATCATACTGCGCCCTCTAACCCTCAGATTTTCATGTTTGGTTCCCCTAAAAGTTTTCAAATGGTTTCTTAAAATGACATTGAAAAATTGGAATTTAAAAGGAAAACAATTAAGAGTAAAAGGGGGGGGGGGAGAGCAGTTGTAAGGGTTCCAATGTTTCTATGATTAAGTATAAAGTAGGGCTCTGAGCTCCCTGGTGTCCAAGATAAAGAAGGAAACATGGTCTCTTTCTAATGGCATAAGACATCCTCCCAGTTCTCTAACTGAGTCAGAAAGAAACTTGGTTTCTGAGTGAAACTTCTTCTCTGGGCCATTTATGCAAGGGGCAGAGGGTAATGTGAAGGTCAATATTATCTGCCAAAATTTTACTGCAAATGCAGAAGTTGAATTCATTTTTTGAGCTTTTAGCACAACCTTCAATTAAAGTTAGAGGAGCTGGCTGCCGTCCAAGTCAGAGATGGCAATTGTGTGAGGACAAGGATGATATATTTCAGGTTTGTAATAGAAGTACCACAAAGACCTAGATCACATTTGGGTTTCCAAAGAATGACCCTGTAGCTCAGGGTCTATCCAGACAAAGGTCAGGTGTCAACAGACAAGGTCAGCTTGACATTTAAGAAATCAGGGTTTCACAAAACTGATTAAACATCAGAATCGCTTGTGGGTTTTTGGGGGTTTTTTTGCCTTTTCTGTACATTGAATCATAGGCAGTGGGGATAGCATTCAGGAATGTGCATGCGTTTTTATTTTTCTGTTTTTGTTTTTTCTTAATTCATTCTCCGGAGGAGTCAACATAAGACAGTTTGGGTCAAATTTGAAAACAAATGGTTTTGAAATGGCTCTTCCCGAAGGCTTCTTCTGCCTTCTGGCCTTTGGCAGGAGCCAAAGAGGAGCCAGGAGGCAAAGGACAGAAGACTGGGACCTCTGAAGAGCTTCTGCCGAGGGGGCCACATCATGTGGAAGATTAAAGGCGAAGCCTGCATCTTAAAACTGCTTAGAGACCGTGGTGGTTTGGGGAAGAAAGAACAGGAGCCCAGACCATGAGTCTACCGTGGCGTGTCCACTTCTTGCATTCAGGGGGCCCAGATATTCCCTTCAAGGCACAAGGGCCCATTACAATCATTCTTCTAGCATGGCAATGCCTGTCTGCTCTGGCAAATTTTGATAAATGCAATGCCAAGTTGAGCAGTGTGCAACCACCGCAAGCATTATTAATCAAAGAAGGGGCTGGTAGATCTCTCGGGTACTTCTGTAGCAAGGGAAAAATAATCATATGTCTGATTTCTTCAAATGACCACATTCTTTGGTTCATTTTTTTTTAACCTAACGATCAGGCTGTCTGCCGTTTAATAGTTAGAATGGTATCACCAGCTAGTGTGTAAAAAGCTATCCCCTGGAGGCCTATTCCTGATTTGTACTCTCTCCAGGTCCCTGAAACACTAAATAAATAAAAGCGAATGGCTTTTAATGAAAGCCTTAGCCTCCTTGGTTTAGCTTTTAATTGTGTGACAGTCAAAGACACACATACACATCACATCCTGAGCTGTTTATTGGAATTACAAACCCTCAGCCTAAATGTCAAGCTATGCCACAGAGAAATGTGAACAGCTCAGTTTATTAATGGCAAGTTCGGTGGTTGGTCCCATCATTCACTGCGATGGGGACTCCAGCTTGCTCAAGCTCTTAGCTTCCAATACAGATCAACAGGATCACAGTGTTGACTTAGAGCAGACTAGAAACCCAAGGCAAAAGAAGAGATTGATGAGACCCCTTTGCCGGCTCTGAGTCATCTGCATACAGAAACTTGAAACATAAAGATAAGAGGCACCGGTGTTGGCTTGGATTAAAAGGCTTTCCCGGTTTGCCCAGTGTGAATCTGTTCACTACAGATTGAATAGTTATTGAGCAATGTGTAAGTCTTCTTTTTCTCATTGGAAATTGGCCATCGTATCACCTGCCTCGGTAGGTTTGCTGTGAGGTTTCCAGGCCACATATTTTAATATCTACTAAACATATAGTTGGTTGTCAAAACAATAGCTGCTAGTTCAATTGATAGAAAAAAAATTTTTAATGTATAGGGTATGGTCTAATTTCAGGTGAATAGTTACTTCTTTCAATTTGGAAATTCAAGACAGACATTTATAATAAAGACACATGCAGATGAAGACATGTGGCGTACATAACAATACAGTTGAAAGTTCAATACCAAGTCAGATGGGACACCTTATAGTGCTGACTCATTCTCCAACTGGTACCCTCAAGTCAGAACAGGTCTGCCGGGATCAAAAGCAGGAGTCACTTTTCCAATTCTTGTTGTCATGTCATTAAGGTGACAAAATGCCAAAGGGACAGGAAGCCAGTGAAAGAACAGTGCCAGAAGCCAACAATGGGCCTTTCAATATCTTACCCTAATGCTACTACACTAGATATTATTAGCTTGTGACATGTTCTTCTCCAGATAAAGACAACAAAGAAAAAATCATCTAAGAAATCGTCTTAGGTCAATAAACAGCTAAACACTATAGGCATCCCAGTGCTTATAAATCCCTTAATATTTTCATCCCAAGGAATGGAATAATTAATACTGGAAAAACAAGCAGCTAGGTAAAGATGGGTAACTTCGTGTTTTCTTAAGAAACTCCTCAAGGACAATTCATTTTCATTGATCTGGTATTTACAGACCCCAAAGATTTGCTTTATATGGTTCTAGCACACATTGCCTATAGAGGTCATCTCCCCTTGAGTGCCACAGGGTGGGAACCCACTTATCATACTTGGCTGTTACTAGTAAATTAACAGCAGCTACTAAAAATGACTCAGTTAATGTCCTTGTCCAATAAATTTTATCAGTTTTGAAGCGGAAGCAGTGAAGGGTTATTTGGATGCCTTGGGATTCCAAATGTACCTTGGTGACCTAAAGTTGACTTTCCTCTTATTATGGCAGGTGGGGGATAGGAAGGTCTTAAATTAAAGCATCATGTGCTAATATACCACCAAGAATGGTCCATCAGCTCTCAACCACAAATGCTTGCCCCAGACCTGGGCGTCACACCCTTGGGGGCCCAAAGACACATCTGTGAGCTACCATGTACTGGAAGCATAGCATCAGCCAGCTCTGTGTGTACTGCACGCATAGTTCAGGCCTCACAACGTTCTTCTCACACCTTACAGATGAAAACACAGATTTAGACAGATTGAGTATTTTGCCTAAAGGCACACAGCCAGTGAGTGGCAAAACCAAGGCTCGAACCTAACTAAATCCCAACTTTGTTCTGCCTCCATATGCATGACAAAACTTACATAAATGCCATTCAGGGAATGAGAAGTCTTCTCTATTCATTCCTATAACCTCATCCAGCACTGGACCTGGTTCAAAGCCTGTGTTCAGTAAATAGTGTTCAATAAATATCCAATGAGGGGCTACTGTCAAGGACAGCTGATGTTGAGAAGATTGGCATCCTTCAACCCCACGTCTCCTTGCCTCCATTTATTTTTTTTTAAGTGTTTATTTATTTATTTTGGGAGAGAAAATGGAAGCTGGAAAGGGGCAGAGAGAGAAGGAGAAAGAGACAATCCCAAGCAGGTTCTGCACTGTCAGGGCAGAGCTCTATGAGCAGCCCCATCTCACCAACTATGAGATTATGACTTGAGCCAAAATCAAGACTCAGATAGGGGGCACCTGGGTGGCTCAGCTGATTAAGGTTTTGACTCTGAGTTCAGCTCAGGCCATGTTTTCATGGTTTCTGAGATCGAGCCCCATGTTGGGCTGACAATGTGGAGCCTGCTTGAGATTCTCTCTCTGCCCCTACCCTGCTCGTGCACTTGCACCCTCTCTCTCTAAATAAACACTTTAAAAAAGGGGGACAGTGGATGCTGGACTGACTGAGCCACCCAGGCACCTTGCCTTGCCTCTATTTATACCCAACACCGGACTGGGCGTTTTTCATACATTTTGTTTCCTTTGGTGCTTGTCACTATTTTACTCTCTGCCCCCAGGGTCTCTCATTTCTTGTAGGAACGTTCCTTGTTCTCATTCCCAGCATCATGCATTTTACAACCCTGCCTCCCACTTCTGTACCGCCAGCTCTGGCCCTTGACTGATGCTTGATCATGAACTCCATCTCCCCATGCATGAGAGGAAGGAGCTCATTTAGCCCAGAAGAAAGATTTGATGCGTCTAGGGTAGGAGAATATACCAAGCATTCAAGACAAGCCTCTAATTGGTAAAATCTTTTGCCTTGTGCTTTTATACCAGGCATTAGTGTTAATAAGGCATTTCCAAAACAAAACTTACTTATTTTCATAAACCTGCAAAGCTCCAATATCTTGTGAGAGGGTTCACGTTGTCCTTTCTCAGTTCGTCTTCAGTGACCTCAGAAAAGGAGACAGAAGAGTCATCTAAGGGACACACAGCAACATATTAAATGCCTCATGTAATACTGAGTTATGACTTAGGCGTTCTTCATATATAGGCAAATATTTTATTATAAGTATATATCACCATGAAATACAATTGAATTGAATTCTAAATAAAGCTAAGTAGAGTAGGTGAGTTTGTAATTATATCAAGGCTGTTTAGATGCTGAGGGTTTCTTTTAGAACAGGAAGGTGCTTTTCAAGATGTTCCCAATGCCTTGTCCATGAAGAATCTATTTGGGGGTTGTGTAATATGCAGTGACCCTGTCTTCTTAAATTCAGTCTGGAAAGGGCATAAGACAAGAGCAGTCAGTCTAAGTCAAACCATGGGCAAGGCTTCTTGTTTACTCTTAGCTGCTCTGGACCCCCTGCAGCCTTTCTGTGATTGCTCTGTGCCTATTGATTGCTTTTCCTGGGAACCTGACTAATGGTTGCAGTAAAATGTGACTTAGGAGAGCTTTCTGTTCCATCCGGATCTGGCTTGATGGTGATCAACCTTGACCTCACTACGACCCAGGCAGTATAGGTAGAGAAGAGGAGTGTATGTGTGTGTGTGTGCGTGGAGGGGGGGGGGGGGGAGGGGGTGGTGGTGGTGATGTAAGGTGAGACTCAAAAACACAATAACTGGGGCCATTTGGTCTTGGCTGGCGCATACTACCAAGGAAAGATGGGGCCAGAAAAGCAAACTGAATGGGTTTCCTATGGGGTAGCTCCAGAGGACAGCCTCTTCCTGAAGTTAGACCTAACCACTCACCTGCATCCTGGCCCCAACATCTTAGCTCCATACCTCAGCTTCAGTTCCTTCCTTTAGCCTCTTCGGATTTGGACACTTCTCTGTCCTCTTCTCCTGGTCATCTGGAATTTGGGCAGATATTCCAACTGAAAAATCGACTTCTGCCCCCAAAGTGTCCAAAGGCTCCAACTAATCTCTATTTGCTTTTAAGCCTACAACAGCTAAAATCAAGCTGAAGTGAGTCTGTACTAGTGAATTTGTAGGCAGCCCTAGGGACAGAGGTGACAGACACATCCCTCCAGCACCTGTGGCCCCTGCCGGCTCCATTCGCTTCTCTGTCTTATGTCTCAGCAGCAGCTCAGTTATGTTTTCTGTTCACTCAGCTCCGACACTATTTTTACATCTCCGTCAAAGCTCTCCCTGATCCCCCTCCTTTGAAAAGGACCCTTCTAAATCCCATCATAATGGCAGGAATGCAAGAAAGTGCAAGGGTGGGTAGGGAATGGGCAGTGCATGGTCCTACAGCTGTTACCATTTTGGGATCAGAAAGCTGGTGACATTTTTTTAAAAGGCAGCCACACTGCTATATATCATACCATGTCTGTCTTTCACACATTTTAACTGTCTGTCTTCACAAGGCCTTCCATGGCTTTTACCTTAATAAATGTATAAGTAAAATTTTTAAAATTCACTTCATTCTTTTTTAACCAAGCTCCATGACTTGAAATAAGCCAACTAGAATGCCTCATTTATTTACATGAGTCCTGTCCTCATGAGTTCACAGCTCATTTATGGGTATATGATGAGGGGAAGGGTGAGGTAGACTGCAGGTAAGTAACCCATCAGTGACTTACAGGGTGACACATATCCTCATTGATGAAGAACCAAAAGCTGGAGGAGTCCAGTGCCAGGGTCCTAACTCAAGTTTGCTGAATCTGATAGTACCTTCTGGAGGAAGTAGTGTCTAAGCTGAAACCTGAAAGATGAGTGAAGAGCCAGATATAGAGGGAACAGAGGGTATTACAACCACACGCTCCAGAATGTGCAAAGGCCCAGGGTCCAAAAATGGTGCAGTGAAAGAAATCTGGTATTGTTTTTGCTTGGACTCCAGAGAGACAATGGTGAGGAATAAAGCTATAGAGGTTACCAGGACCAAACCATGAAGACTATTGATATCAGCTTCTAAAGCCTTCCTAGTCCACTCCAGCCTTGAATCTGGAAGCCAGAGCCACAACATCTCCATCTCTTTCTGGGCAATGCAGTGCTTGGCTACTTCTGGATGTTCTGGGCTCCCCATTACCCAGACAATAAAGTCTACCTTCCTAAGACTTTTGTTAAATGTCTCTAACCCACTCATTCCAACTCTCCATTATCATTTTCCCATACAACTTGATACCGCCATCCCAAATTTCCCCTCATTTCATGACACTCCATACTCTTCCTAACACCGTTGTGTCTGCCCATGGCACCCCCTCTTCCCAGAATGGCCCCCTTGCACTTACTTTCTGCTTAGACATCTCTGCCCAATCTTTTAAGGTCCACCTCCAGGTGCCCAATCTTTCAATGCCACCTCCAGGAAATCCCCTCAGAGATGATTAGCCATGCCTTTATTAACACTTTGCAGCGCAATCAGCTTTCTTCTCTAGACCTTTGTTCCTAAGACTCTATCACAAGCTGTTGATTTCCTTACATAAGGTCTTCTCACACGTGCCTAGATAAATAGTGCAAAGTACTTTTTTAATATAAGAAATAGCACGAGTAGTCATTTGATAAACTGTAAAGGACAATTCATAGTTACAGTCTATAATTATTTTATGTATATTCATGTTGGCTTATTTGTATAGTTCTGCATCTCCAACTAGACTATAAGCTCTTTCAAAAAAGGAAACATATTTTTCTTGTTTCTATATTCCCAGTGTTTAATTCCAGCACATGGGACATATTAAGTGCACTCGTAAATATTTGTTGAGTAAAGAAATGGGAAAAATAATACAAGCAATGGACTCCCTCTATCCTCCCTGCTCCCCACTCCCCACCCCCAATACACACTCAAAAAAACCTTAATCCTCTTTAATTCTTTGCTAAGAATTTCTGGGTCAGTGACTGAGGACAGCAGTTAAGTGCCCAAAATGCCTTTTTTGGGATATCCAAGAAAAATTTAAACTTACTGTGGTGGATTATTCAGCCTACTGGAATTCAACAAGACAGAGAGTCACTGGGGTTTTACTCTTGACTTTATCACTGACCTTTGAAAGGCACTCAACATACCAATTAGAAACTGTACATTTGCACAACTCAGTAAATTAACAGATGACCAAAATCAAAAAAGAAAAAAGAAAGATTAAAGAAACTTTCCTTCAGTTCACTGTGAATTTTTCAATCTAGTACCCAAATTGCTACATACACCTTCCCTAGAAAAACAATGAAAGTCCATTTTTCATCATCAGCTACCGTCTGCTGTCTTCATTTTTTTTAACCCCAAGGTGTATGCAAAATTAACTGCCCTGAAGAAAGAAAATGGTTTCCACATAAGTCAACCAGCGAGCTCCTGCTTCAGCAACCCTGTGACATCTGAGACCGCATGCACTCCCTCCCATGTTTGCTGAATTTGGGGTGGGTTCCACAGACTCTGCATCTGTTTCTAATCTGGCCATGGGTCTTGGGAGTTCTAATCTGAAGCTTGTTTGAGAGTAATTCCTGAAATCATCACTGGAGTAGACGCCTAAGAATAGAGGCCTCTCTGAAGGTAAAAGCTTAAAAGCTCAATCTGGGAAACCCTGTTCCTCTACACAGTGGAGAAGGCCAGCAGGACAGCAGTAAGCTTTCTCCTAGTTACGGGAAATAGAAAATGAACTCACGATTTCATTCAGTTGAGTATCTGGTTATATTGACTTTAAAAAAAGTTACTTATACAAGGATATTAACATTACACCTGCTGGAAGCTTCCTTTTTCAGAGGCCTATTTGTAAACAGAAAACGTTGCAGATTGATGGTAATTGTCACATTAAAATTATCCTAGTGGTTTATACAAATCTTGTAGCCAGTGCAGCTTATTCAATTCCAATTGCATTGTGCAAATTGGCCTAATAATGAAAAGCCATACATTTTCATTAGTGCAGTTGTCCTGTCTGCTGATGGCTGACATTCTAACTTTTGATAAACAGCAAGAGTCTCTAAACTGCTGATGTCGCAACTCAGAACTCTCCGCTAAGACAAAATGAAATTTGACTTCTGAATCTCACTGGTAAAAACTCCTCCTCAAAGATGTTCTGAAATTATAGGCATGTTTTTTAAGACCACCTGAAATGGTGACTTCTTATTTATAAGCTGTCTTCTCTCGTTTGTAAAATGTACACAGTAAGGCATTTTGGAGGGTCATTCATTCATTTCTTCATTTTTTGACAGATATTTTGCTGATTGTCTACCAGATAACTGGTCCTACACTAGGGATTGTGTGCTTGAAATAATGTGAATATGCAGTGGCTGAGGGCAGGGCCTTCTCCCCTTTCTACAAGAGTCTAGGTAATAGGAATAATAATGAGAGATCTGTATCATAGTCATTTTGACCAAAGAATTGTCATCTGTCATGGGAAAGACTTAGATTTTGAGAATTAGAAACACTCTCTGATACCAAAAAGCTCTCTCCCTAACTCATGCTGGGATTCCCCCACCCCCACTGCACTGTTCATGTTTACATAATTTCAGCAAAAGTAACCTCGGAGCCACTAAGGCAGCCCATTCTATGAGTAGACAGTTTGAGCAACTAGATCTTAAAATATGCCTCAAATAGTGGCCCACCCATTCTTGGGCTTCTCTCAGAGGTAGAAAAAGTAAGTCATCTCAATTTTCTATATTTGAAGATAGTTGTTGTTTTTTTTTTAACTCCTAAGCCTTCTTTCAAAGCTGATCACCCATTTTTTTTCCTAACGTTTAAGTTGTTGATGTAGATTTTAGCCTCTTCTCCCTATTGTTCACTTACCTCTAGATGTCCATCAGTCAGTGACCCTCTTAAAATAAAATATTTATATAGTTTTAACTCAAAGTAAATGAGAAGTAACATCAGCAGAATTTCCTATGGGCACAGTGCTCACGGACCACTCTGTATTCAACTACTTGGGTCTTCACAAGCAGCCCTACAAGGTTTCAGTTTTAGGGTAATGATTGGCCTGTGGTCTTACAAGACACTAAAGGGCAAAGTCAATGCTCAAAGCCTGGGGGCTCACTCCCCAAGTCATGTGATCTTTTCCCCTTGTTCCACAGATCCATTATAACTGGAATCAGTTTATGAGTCATTCTCATCTACATTATTTACAGAAAATATTCTCTTGCTAACACGGACCTAAAGAGAGAATACAGAGGCAAGATTTGTTAGGAGCAGCCGTTCTATATAACCCTCTGAATGAAACTGTGAAGTGAGAGACAAGGAAGCAGACAAAAGAGAATTATGTAGAATCAAGAGGGCTTTAGATGATATATGAAGGCATTAATAGAAAAGTGGCTATTCACAGGGTTATGATTGATTATGTATTTAAAGTAAACACAGTTGCCTTTCTTTACTTTGGCTCTGAGAGGGGCTGAACTTTAGCACCATAATGGCCCACTGTTGTCTACATGGCAGGTGGCTGGTACATAAATCCCCACAAGTGGCAGACTGAGGGGCCAATGTATGGATTCGATCTATGAATATTGCATACCCTGCATTTTTGCAGAGAAAGAAACCAGCTGTGTCTGTGTTCCCCAGTCTCTGCCTCAGCTTCATGGGAGAAGCAATGACGACCTACCTCCCCTTTAGCTTAAAAATGGAAATTACTAAGTGCAATTAAAAGTTAATTGTTGCAATCCCTCATGTAAAATATCCTTCCAGAGTATGGAAGGAGCATTTTCATGCACTCTGAGGTTATAAAAAGTCCTCTAGGGTTATCAAGTCCAATCCCTGAAGGGATACTTTAGACATCTGTATAAGAACTCAAAGATATTATAATGCCTAGTGGAATATTTGGGGGGGGAACGCAAACTAATTATTTCCCAAAGTAACCTACTTTTTCATATATAAATACATGTTACTTCAATATGGCAACTCAGTGGAACATCAAATACAGGACAGTAGTCCCCTTTAATAACTTATATTCACTGGGGTATAGGAGACAGGAGGGACAATTTAAAAAAAACAAAAAACATCTTCATTGAAAATCCATACATGTGCCAAGGGAAGATTTGGGGAAAGAGAAGGAATTCTTAGGACTGGAATTATGTCTGCAGGTCACCTGGCCCACCATCCTGATGTACAGATGAGAAAAACAAAGCCCATATAGAACCATGACCCACCATTGGAGAGCCACTTCTGTTCTACCAAACCAACAATAGTCTCTGGCTTGATGTCACGACCATTCCATTGCCCTCATCATCAGACACCTATTTAGGCAGTGTCTTACAGTGGTTAAAAAATTGTGTGTGTTTCTCTCTGATTTCACACACACACACACTGTCCTCTAGTCGAATGACCAGACATTTGTTCAATTATTTTTAGAAACACGGGTCTTTTAACTGTGCCATCTTCTCCTTTTATCCTCCTGCAAACAAAAGGACAACTAAAAAAACACATTATGGAGGGGCTGACCTGATTTTACAGGGAATGAACATGAGATTTTGTTGTAAATTGCCATTTTCCTCTACTAGTAATAATGGCAATAATAAGATAGTTAACATTTACTGATACATTAGTATGTTCTGAGCATTACTCTTACAGTCTTCCACAATCATATTTTAAAAAATTGTAATAACACTAATATTTATCAAATACTAGTATCATACCCATTTTATAGAGGAAACTGAGGTTTCAGGAGGTTAAGTAACTTCGCTAATGCCACAGATCTGGAAAGTGATGGATCTGGGATTTTAACACAGATAGTTGAATACCAAAAACCTACATTTGGACATATGGCCCCATTCTTTGGGAAGGCAAGTGTGAAAAATATATAGCAACAAGACACTTACTCATACAGTGGAGAGGGTAACACAAGCATTTATCTTAAAACTTAAAAGAGCTAGGTGAAGTGAAAAATCAATAAATGATTTAAAAAGTGAGAAAAGCAAAATGTCTGATTGTGTGAGACTTGCCACCATAGTTATGAAAGAATGTACGTCTGTGCAGACAGGCACTGGAAAGATAAAATCATTACTTTTTGGGTAGTGAGACTTGGAGCAGTTTATTTTTCTATTTAAAATATCCGTCAGCTGATTACTATTTTTATAAATATCATTTTTTAAAAATCAAATGGTAATAATGTGGACTTCTCCATGTCGTCCTTTGGTACATTCTCTAAGGCACCCTAAAGGTTGGATGATAATATTGATGAAATGACCCACAGAATTCCCCATTCTGGCCCCAGCACATCCTCTCTGCAGCAGAGTGCAGCCATCTGCCTCGGTTTATATTGCATTCAGCAGATATTGTGGGGCAACCACTACATGCCAGCTGTCCAAGCCAAGACTTGCTCTGCTCTCAAAATATTCTAGGGAAGGTGAAATGACCCCCACACAGAGACCATAACAGAGCAGGAGAAGGGGACACATTACCTGAGTTCAAGGCTTCACAAAACAGGTTTTATCTGAGGGGAGCCTGTAAGGATGATTAAGAGTTTTCCAGAAGAGGAAGGCAATAACTGAGGGTAGGGGGGACTGTTTGTGCAAAGGCATGGAGTTGTAAAACCAACATAAGCAGATGGGTGTGGTTGGATGTGAATCGCAAGCAAGGTGGCCAGGAATGAAGGTAGGTAGGCACTGGGGACCATTTCTTAGAGGGTTTCCTGAGACGTGCTTAGAGTCTGGAGGATCCCTAGATTCATTTTGAGTAGACAAGTGCCAGAACAGAGTATAGACCTTCCTGTTCATAAAATTATAATGGCTCCCATCCCCTCGTGCTACCACCTATGGATGTGGAGGAAAACTCAAAATAAAGAGCCACAGTGGAAATAGGCTGGCTGGCTGGAGGCTTAGGTCTCCAGTTTAGAGCCCCTTGGGGGTACCTCCTCCTCAGGTGACATGCTGTGCTCACATCAATAAACCACCTCACAGACAGATCAACTAACACACAATGTCTAGAGCCCTTGTATTCCTCTGTGGACCGCAAAAGCCCCTTAGTGCACAATCTTGTGTAACTAGCCCTTGGGACAGATAAAAACACATACAAGCCCCTATGTACAGGAGTTTTTTCTCCAGTTTGTGTTTTTCATTTTGTTTGTAAGAATAAGGAGCAAGGACCGTTCACAAATAATCAATTGAATGGTGTCCCAGTCTCCTGCTATGTTCTGCTTTCGTGTTTTAATAAGCTTAACAGTGAACACAACTCAATGTTATTAAAAAAGAAACAGCGTATGGCTGTTTCTTCCCAGTCATCCTATAAATGTGCTTCCCTCTGTTACTTCAAAAGTATTAAAAGGTAATTGTTTTATTTTTCAATTAAGACCTGCATTTGCGAGAGTTTGTGTCCATATGCATTCCCAGCACAATTGTGTTTTCACGGTGCCATGGCTCTCCCTTGGGTGACTGTTTTTCCATTTGGTGGTGAATGATGGCAACTCCAGCCCAGCTCTGGTGAGCGGTTGGCAGAGTCTGAGCTAAAACTCACCCAAGGATCGCACTGCCTGGGTTTTTGTCAGCAAAGGAATATGAATAATTGAAAGCAAGAAGAAGCAAGGATGCTGTTTCTGGAGCCTGGTTCGACTAACAGAGATAAAATGGCTTTGATTTAAGGGGAGAGAAAACCACACCATAATGAACTCCAGGATTTCATAGGCGAATTTTGCCATTTTATCAAGGGAACAGGCAAAACCGATGTAACTCAAAGTGCTGATTACCTTGCTCCCTGGATTATGCAAGGTAGTAACTTCTGGGAGCAGGAGACAAATTGGAGCAAGTTTTAGGAGAAAATGATTGGGCTGTTCTCATTTAGAACCATCTCCCTTTCCCCAGTCCTACCCCGGCAAAAATGCAAATGGAAATTGCCTGGCAGTTCTTTCTAATCAATCTGCCTCCAGAGGTAGTAAATTCTCCCTGGCCTTCTCTTAACTGAGCTCTGCTCCAGCTAGAGCATGATAGATCCTCTGCCTTTTGCCGCCTCCATCTGTGACACTTCTGGGAATTAGAATTCACAAATTTGCCACTAGGAGAGTGTGGGGTGCCCAAATACAATCTCACCAATCTTCAACTGGATTATTTCTCAGTGAAAAAGCAGCTGATTAAGAGCTATAGTATTTCATTCAATTGCAGCTCATCAGAAATTATTCAATAAAGGTATCCTATTCACCAACAGCTGCAGAAAGTCTCTGGCATTTAAGGACAGCCAAAGATGACATAGATTGTGAGGTCTGGGTTTCTTTCCCGAAGACAACATTATTATACTTTATCATATTTACCTGTTTGATATCAGCCTCACCTGTAGGATTATAAATCACACACTGACAGAGTCCAAGTCAAACTTGTTCATCCCTCTCTTCCCCATGCCAGGTTAATGACAGGAATTGAGAGCTACCCAATCAGTGCTTCATTCATTCATTCATTCATTCATTCAACAAACCAAGTGGGGACCTTCTCTGAATGAGCAGGCACTGTGTTAAGCCCTTGGATTACAACAATAAACAAAACAGGCATGGCTTTTGGACTCACAGAGCTCACACTATATGGGGGAGGCTTGAATTAGCAGATAACTGTGGAGAGTGAGGAAGGAAATGGACAGACGCTGTGAGACACTAATGAGAGAAGGGAGCTTCATTCACTTTGGGGTCAGGGAAAGCGTTTGTAGAAAGGTGACATTTCTGTTGACACTGGAGGAGTGAGAAGGACCCAGGCATACAGGGAGAGAGAGGAGAGAAAACTCCTGACATCAGAGAGGCCCTGCTGTGTCAAAACTTGGCATGTTTGGGAAACCCATGTGTTAGTCCGTTAGGGCCACCATAACAAAGTACCACAAACTGGACAGCTCAAACAACAGAAATTTGTTTTCTCGCAGTTCTGGAGGCTGCAAGTCTGAGATCAGGGTGTCAGCATGGTTAGTTTCTTCCAACACCTCCGTCTTTGGCTTCCAGATGGCTATGTCTTTCCCCTGTGTCTTCACATGGTCTTTCCTCTAGACCCATCTGTGTCCAAATTTCCTCTTTTTAGAAAGACACCAGTCGTGTTGGATTAGGACCTACTCAAATGAATGACCTCGTTCTAGCTGAATCACCTCATTTCCAAATACAGACCACATTTCCAAATACAGTCACATTCTAAGATCCTGGGGTTAAGGACTTTAACATAGGAATTTTGGGGGACACTGTTCAGCCCACAACTTGATGAAGGCCAGTTGGGTTGGCTCTTTCCATCTAACTGTGAAAGATCTATGGAAGGGTGATAAACAAAGAGTCCCAGGGCTGATTTGCTTTTATAATCACTGCTTTGAGAGAAGTATGGAGAAATAATCATGGTGTGACAAAAGTAGATGTGGGTAAAACAGGAGCTATGACAGGTGCTCAGCAAGAGAGGATGGTGGAAGTGAGGTTATGGAGAGGAGAGGGCTTCAAGATGAAGCTGGGAAACAGAAAGTCATGTTTTGAATGAGTGAATGAATGAATGAATGAATGCATCATTTAATGAAATATACAGAATGAATAAATCCAGCCCCATAGACATTCTGAAAACCCTGTCTTTTCCTGCTGTCAATGAAATGAGACCTCTTGTCTTTCTGTGTCTGTCCCCCATATGGGGACTTCTCTGCATTGTGTGGTGCGTTTGTGTTGGGGAGCCTCTTATTCTGCATGCAAAAGGGTCAATTCTCTGTTCTTCCTCTCCCTGTCACACAGTAGGCATTGCACATGCATTGTTTGAGTGAGCAGAATGCAAAGAAAGGGCAACATCCACCTCACTGACACTTACTGGGGACACTGGTATTGGTAATTGTCATTCGTCAGCCTTTCTGCTTTTTAGACAAGCCCCTGTCTTTGAGAATGTCTTTCCAATGTCAATTGCAAAGCAGCTTTTTTTAAAGGAAAGTGGTTTTACTCAGTTGGGTTTGTGACATTAGCCAAGCACCATTTTCCACAGTATTTATAATGTGGGTTTTCTTCCTTCACCTCACACGTGCACACACAGAGCAAGGGAGCCATTCCTTGCAAGAGAGGTCCAAATGATTGATTAATTAGTGCAATCAGGGATTCACAGATCCGTTCAGTTGCAGCTCTGAACGGGGCCCTCATGGCATGTGAGTCTACGAGCCCCTCTCACCTCCATCCTGACCAGAATTTCCTCTAGAAAAGTTGTGACAGGTACCCCAGCCTCTTCTTGTACCACCCATGGAACAAGCAGCTCACCGTCTTACAACACTCTCTTCCATGCTACTGCCAACCTACTGTTCATTTTGACCTAAAGAAGAAAAATCAGGTAGTCTTTCCCATACTCACACAGCTCCACCCCTCCTTTCCTGTAGCAGCCGTTCATGGGTTTGCAGCTCCTTGTTTAATGGCTCCATTTCCCTTAGTAGATGCACAGGGCAGATAATTTCATCAGCCTGAAATCATCCTTCATCAGGCTGCCTTCATCAGCCTGATCGTTTGTCTAACTGAGGCCCAGTTGCGTCATTGTCTCTCTTAAAATGAGGTGCAGACATTGAATAGTGTTCCAGGCATCTATTGCCAAAGAGTCTCCATCTTGGTTGATGGAAACACCATCCTCCCAGACACCAATTTTCCTTACGTTTCTTTTGTTTAAAAAAAAATGTTTATTTTTTTATTTTGAGAGAGACCACATATGAGCAGGGGAAGGGCAGAGAGAGGAGACAAAGAATCCCAGGCAGGCCTCTGTGCTGTCAGCATAGAGCCCGATGTGGGGCTCAAACCCATGAATGTGAAATCATGCCCTGAGCAGGAACCGTAAGTCGGACACTTAACTGACTGAGCCACTCAGGCACTCTTCCTTTCCTTTCTTATTAAAGACTGAATGTTTTGTGTCTCCCCACCACACATAGCAAATTCCTGTGTTGAAATCCTAACCCCTGCTGTGATGGTATTAGAAGGTGGAACATTTAGTAGGTGATTATGTCAAAGGGACGGAGCTCTCATGAATAGAATTGGTACCCTTATTAAAAAAAAAAAGACCCTAGAGAGCTCTCTCACTCTCCCTCTGCCATATGAGGCTACAATGAGAAGTTGGCAATCTGCATTCCAGAAGAAGGGCCCCACCAGATCACACCCATACTGGTGCCCAGGTCCCAGACTGTCAGCCCCCAGAACTGAGAGAAATAATTGTCTGTTTTTTATAAGTCACCGGTCTATGGTATTCTGTGGTATTGTGTTACAGAGGCCTTAACTGACTTAAGACCATTCTTTTTCTACATGCAAATCACATAACCTTGTGATATTTGTCTCTTAATTTTTCCTTGTTTTTTTTCTTCTCTAATCTACAAACTGCTCTTCCTCTTGCCTAAAGAGTACAAAAATCTCCAATTAAACTATAATCCTGTCTCCAGTCTTTTTACTCTTGCCTCAATGTTATAACACTTCCCCAAGGACTACAAATTGTGCAATCTGAGCTTGCCCTCTCCTTCTTTAAAAGCTCTTTGATTTGTGTGTGTGTGTGTGTGTGTGTGTGTGTGTGTGTGCGTGTTTGCATGGTGAGGCAATAGGTTTCCGATGGCTTTAAAACACCTGAAAGTTCAAGTTCAAACTTCAAATTCATACACTGCCTTTCACAATCTACCCATCACCTGATTCCCTAGCTAGCCTCTTCCCCCTTCCCCATCTCCATACTGTGCTTTTTGAATGCCACTTTAATCCTTGTCCTCATATATTTGTCCACCTACTGCCAATAATGACCTTCCCCACTGCTTCGCTGGGCAACACCTACTTGCCTGTCAAGAATTAGAGTTCCACCCCTCAGGGGACCAGTCCCGGCTGCCCAGGTCAGGCTAGAGAACCACCCTTCTCTCACGAGGTTTTTTCCTGGCCCTGAAGGACAGACATATCACAGTGTGGTGACCTGTGTATCTCTCCCATTAAACCACAGACCCCAGTTCATCTGTATCCTTGGTGTCTGGGACCATACCTAGAATGGAGGAGACACTCAGTGCATGTTTACTGAGCTAAATTTTATCCCCAGTGAATGGAGGCCTGAAGATCAGGACTGCCTCAGTCCAACTGGGAGGCCATATCATGGTTCACATATTCATTTCCTGGTAGTATTGGGCACAGAGAATATACAATACCACCCCTACAGAGTCAGCCTGAAGCCCAAGAGTACGAGGGCTTGGCAGAAACCCTACATCTAAGCAGTTATATTTACACTGCAACTGGGAAACCAGATCAAAAACAGCTCAACAATGCCTCGCCTCAAGAGGTGGGAATGTTTCATGGACCAAACACAGCTCCAGCCATAGTCACTAGTAACCACTTATTACCTCAGCCCAACATGAAACATATATTAAATTGATTTGATAACTGCCCCACCCAAGTATTAAGGAAGAAAAATGCATTCACATTCTAATTAGTAATTTTAAAAAGTAATTTTATACATACTTTTATGATCAAACAATGCAATATAAAACAAATATTTAAAACTTATCTTAAAACATAGCTACCCCGATAAGCATAATTTAGAAAGCTTTAATGAATTCACCTCAATTAGCCTTTAATTAAATAGCTCATTAAAAGCTGATTTGAATACTGCTCATGGAGAAATCCTTGTTCAACTGTTGTGACAGAACAGGAAGTTAATGAAGTTAAAATTAAGCGCAATTTTGGGGGAACAGCCTGAAAGTCATAAAGCTCAAGAGGAAATAAAATCTCTGAACTTTGCCTGACACCTGAGACTTTTCATCATCACCAGAGGCTCAAGTAAAGGGTAGATTTGAGGCCCCAGGCAGGAAACGTGTCTTTCTACCCTTCGTTCTCCTCTTGGGGCTTAGGGCGTTGGAGGCAAAGGTAGTGTTTGATGAATGAACATATGAGTGAATGAATAGTCAAAACTGATCTGTACACATTCTAAATTCAAGCAAAAGAGAAAGTAATATAAAATAAAGTCATATTTTTGAAGCACCTACAGTGTGTCAAACATTTTGCAGGAATTTTTGAAAATGTATTTCTCCTTATAGCTCTTCATGCTGGGGGGGCTAAAATATTTTTTACTTTTAGGTGAAAATATAGAACAAATTGGTTAACTAACATAGGTAGCAAATATCTGAGCTGAAGAGAACCCCAGCATTTTAAACCTTTCAAGGCCTCTTTATAGACTTACCTGGAAAAATATGTCTGCCATCAGCCTTCAACTTCTCATGACCCTCCCCACTGCCAACTCCTTCCAAAGAATATATCCCCAAGTTGCTAACTTTTGTTGCCATAGCTCTGACATTCTTGGGATGTCATCTATCAATTGATTATTCCTGTAAATGCTGCTCGATTGCCTCCCTCTGGGAAACCTGAGGTTTTCTAGCAGCTCCAGGTGGGCTACAGTGAGAAGACCGAGAATTTACGTTGAGGGGTTTGGGATGCTGAGGTGCGGAGATCTGGTTCCCCACACCAGTATGGCCAGAACAGCTCTGTTGTTCTCTTTTATGTATCAGGTTGTTGCAAGGAAAGTCTTTAGGACACAAGTTTTCCTGGCTTAAGGATAAAGGACATTTAGAAGATGCTGATATGACCCAACTCCTTATGCCTACAAACCCCACTGATGCTTTTGCAATTTCTGTTCGATTACTTTCGGGCTGGGCTAGAAGTATCTCTGACCTCCAGGAGCTGCGTTTTCCATTCTCAGACAGGTATGACCTTGAGAACAACCTTCCTTGCCTCACACCAAGAGACCATTCTGAAGCTTATAGCCTCTAGCCCTGTTTATTTGTATTCTTTGTAGTCTCAAGGAAAATCCATTATCTACATAGACATTAATTAACATTTACTGAGCGCCAGCTATTGGGCCAGATAATCTCTTTCATACAACTCCCCCCGCCCACCGCCACCACACACAGTTTATGTCAGGTAGGGATTATCAATATTCCCATTTTGTAGAAATCAGTAAGGCTCCGTGAGTTAGGATAACTAGGTTACATTGATGGGGTATAGCAGGGATGAGATTCAAACTGTGTCTCTGAGTCAATATCCCATGTTGGCAAACATACAGAATAAAGAGGGTGGAGAAAACATGGCCTCTCTGATGGGCAAGTTCCCCTAAAAGCTCAGTCTGGGACACAAGAACCTCTGTGCTCTGTGGCCTCTGGACTCCGCATTCACCAGGCCATGCATCCTCTTCTTACCTCTGTCCCACCCAGGACCTAGTACATAAGGGGTACTCAGGAAATGTGTGCCACCGAAATAAATGAATGCAGAGGGCAGGGAACTCCTTGATGTACCTTCAAGTTCTTTAAAGCAAGTGTTTTCTGGACCTTGGTTGGTTAATCTAGAAAATCTTTTTAATTCCTGCCCATGAGTAAGTTTTGAAATATGTAAAACACTGTGTACAGGAAGCACTATGTATCCGTCCCCTGCCCACTTCTCCCGCCTTGCCTCCTGCCTAGTTCTCTCTGCCTTTCTGAATTCCTGTCTCCCCAGCATTTTTAATTGGCCATAATCCTTCACTTTGTGGTAGTGTTGGCATGGGCTCCTCCCCCTGGCTCCTGTTTTGTTCCACCTTTACATGCTACTCATCCTCCCTTTCTTCAAGGAGCCTGTCTTTTTCCTTCCGGTATCTATTAAGTGACCATATGTGTCATCCCATAGGACTTTCTATTATTTCCCTCTTTACAATATCATGATTCTATATACTGAACATCCCCAGTCCCCAGTAGGGACATCTCTGAGGAGGAGAGATGGTGCCTCCTGCTCACCATGAGATTGCCACCACCTGGTACCTAGTAGATGTTCATTAAGTATGTACTAAATGAATGAATAAGTGAATGCAGGGTTCTGTAGTATATGCATACAAACAATTGTAAGATGTCAAACAAATATTTAAATGCTCACATCTGTGTAAATATCTCACCCTTCTGCCCTATCCAGAAAGCCCTATCCAGAAAGACTCACTGCATTCCTCTCCCTACTTGCCAAGGTGCCTCTATCTATCTATAAGACTGGCCAGGCCATGTCAGCACTTTTGGGACTTCTAGGAAGGTTGAGTTAGAATCACAAATTCTGTCTCCAGACCATGAAGAGCATATGGGACACAGCATCATTAAACTGAAGGTAATTGGTTGTGAATAAGTTTGAAATTTTTTCAAAGGTCCACCTATGTGCATGAGAACACTCAGGCTGGGTTTGCATCTCCTTCCAGATGTTAGCACATGCATGAGCACATCCGTATACTCATGCCGCTTTCAGTGCAGTGATACAGTGCAGGTGACAATCAGGCATTCCCTTGCATAGACCACTGAATTTCATCATGCACCCACCATTCGTCCTTCCTCATTCAGTCCTTATTTGTTCATTGCCACCTTCGGTTCTTCAGTTAGACCCTAGCATGCAGAATCCATCCATCCATCCATCCATCCATCCATCCATCTCCATTTCTAAGCATCTGATCTTTGGCTAAGATTACTGTCTGGCCCACAGTGGGCAATTCTCAGGCATGTAGCATACAGTCTCTCAGAGGCCCCCAGCAGAGCTGAGATGCAGTTGCCCATGGCATTAATCTGCTCCTTGCAATCACCTGTATTTGCTTTCTTCAATTCCTTGTCTCATTTCTCCACTCTCTCACTGAACTCTCTAAAATCACTTCCCTAAATAAACATTTTGTGCCCAAATTGTTGTCTAAGGATCTGTTTGAGGGGAGACAAATTAACAGATCATCACAGAAACATGTTCCTTTCTTCCAGATTACCTAACTCATTGGTGATTATGCATGCATTAGAGCTAGCCTTTGCTAACTGTCAGTCTCCCTCTTCAGACTGTTAGCTCCTTGAGAAATGGCACCTTGCTAGCTCTTAGTTCTCCATTGACTACCTAGTGCCTGGCACAGAGCAGGTGCTCAATGAATCTTTCTTAAATGAATAAAAGGGCATGCCAGGCTGGAAATTAAACTATATTGACTCAATCCCTGATCACAGGCTGGGAGAAGCAAATTGGAATATTTATAATATACTCTCATTGAAATAATTGCCATTCATTAGCATCAGACGTTATGAGGTTTTAGGAAAGGATACTGAACCCAGCTAAAGAGTAATCCATGAAGCCTTTCCAGGGAAGTGATCCTGAAGCCTAATCATGCAGGACATATAACCCAAGGGAAGAAGGGCACATACACCAAGGATCTGTGGGATTATTGAGAAGAAGCAGAATACAACTTCATGGGCTTGATAGTTGGGAGAGTTATAATACCTGTAACTCAAAGGCTTAGAACCAGACTAATCATATTATAGTAAATATTAATAATGAAAATGAATACTGAAGACATCCATAACAACAGGCACACCCAGTGTGTGCACTCAGATGTGGCTTTTTCTAGAAATTAGGCTGATCTAAAAATACTCTCATGGAGGTGATCTCACTTTCTGGAAGTAGTGATTAGGGCAGCAGGGGGCTTGGCCCAGGGATGTTTCCTGTCTGTCAAAGCTTTTCATTCCCCAGGGACCAGGAGTCTTGTTCAGGGAGCAGATGCCTCCCCAGCAGAGCTTCTGAGTTCTTAACTCCAGTTCTGTCTTTAAAGAGCCATACCTGCAATTGTCAGCAACTCTGTTTTCATTTGCAAATGTACTTACTCTGGGAGGGATTTGCCAGATTGTCTATCAACTGTGATCATTGAGTAGGATCCAAATTTGTCTTCTGTATTATGGTGAGGCTGATTGCTGTAACGAACAATCCTAGAACCTCAGCTTAATATACTAAAAGTATATTTTTTGCTCACATGAAGTGGAATTGGGCATTAGGTGGGTGGTCTTCCAATACTGCTATGTAGAGACCTAAACCTCGTTAGCTGCTGGTTCTGCCATCTCCTCTGGTCTCAGTGTTCACTCTGGATGCTCTACACCCTACCAGCAGCCTGGACAAGTGCCTCTCGGGTTGCACAGGAGGTTGTATTTCCTGAGCCTGGCGAGGTTTGCCATTTCTACTCACGTGTCATTGGTCATAACTCAGCTCCAAACTCCACTGAAATGCAAGGGAGCGTGAGAGTCATGGTCCAGCTGTGTTCCCAGGCAGAAAAGATAACAGGATTTTGTGGACCTAGAGTTCTCTCCCATACTTTCCAAGGTATATTTTGAAAAGATGAGGCCATGAGAAAATAACCAAATATGGCATTCCCTATCTGGTTAATGGAATGCAGTCTGCCCCTCTTTCTTGATAAGATCATTTTTTCTTCTTTTTAACTGATAATGAGGATGAAGAGCTGAGTCAGTTGGACCCACTGATCTAAAATCTTACTGATGAATGTGTTGATATGAAGACTTACTGGAGAATGTGTCCAAATCACCTTTTTCACTTTAGGAAATGCAAGATTCAAAAATTAGTGATGTTCAAAGAATGGACTGCCTCTTGGCCAGATAAATGACTTTAGTTTTAGCTAAAAGTTTATAAGAACCATGTGTGCACGCATGTGTGTGTGTGTGTGTGTGCACGTGCGCACATGGATAGGTGCACATGTGCAGGTGTGCCCAAAAGGCCTTGGGAGAGGTGATGTAAAGATATACCAAGTGAGAATGTATCCCAAATATATGTGTCTTCGAAAAATCTCTCAATTAGAGCTGGAGGATCTGAAATTATTTTCTCCATATTAAGAATGGAGTTGAGGGGTGCCTGGGTGGCTCAGTTGGTTGAGTGACTGGGACTGAGCCCTGTGTCTGGCTCCATGCTGACAGTGTGGAGCCTACTTGGGATCCTCTTTCTCCCTTTCTCTCTGCCTCTCCCCTGCTCAAGCTCTCTCTCTCTCTCTCTCTCTCTCTCTCTCTCTCTCTCTCTCTCTCTCTCAAAATAAATCAATAAAATTTGATTTAAATTTTTTAATAAAAATTTAAAAAAGAATTGACTCTATAACGTCTGCAACCATATTAGATTGTTATAATCATCTCCATTTAAAAGGTGAGTAAACCAAGGCTGAGAGGCATTAACAATTTGGCCTCCAAGGCTATACAGCTAGTAGAAAGTGGAGGTAGGATTAAAACCTCAAAAATCCTTTGTGAAAGCCCATCGTTAACAGTATGTTTTCCTAAGCCTCTTGGAGGTATCTACCCTCCAAGAGGGCAATATCTGCCCAATATTTTTGCAGGAAAAATATTGCTTTCTAACATGCATGTAACTCATTTGTGACTATTGTGTACTACGGTCTAAAAATTTGGACTGAAGTGGAATAAACAAAATTCCATAGTTCCTCTACCCAAACTGCAACCATGGCTAAAATTTTAGCAAAAATGAGAGCAAATATTTATTAACTACCCCACTCACCACATCTCACCTTCAGAAATCTTCTTTACTAAGTTATTAATTCTGTCCAGTCCTTCTTTATGCTTTTCATCACCCTTAATATCTTCCCCTCTAACCATGGACTCGGAGAAGCCAAAAAACCTCAGGGTCTTTTACTGAGAAGTCTGTTTTCCAACTCAAAGTAGGAATTGTGGCAATTCCAAACTCAGAGATGATGCTGTTCATAACAGATCCATTTCGGAAAAAAAGTGGTGTGGCCCATGACTGTGTCCTAATGACATTGCAGTTCCCAGGAATGCAACAAGTCATGATGACTGGATGCTGACTTCACGGTTTCTCACATGTGTGCATTGTCCCCAAGTATCGTGACATCTCTCCTTTCCATCTTAGTATGGAATAATAGAAATAATTGAAGAACATTGAAGTAGAGTTCAATGCACATAGCCATTCATTCTTCCGCTATTAATTGGGGTGTTCTTTGCACAAAGTGCCATGTCAGGTATGAAGGATGCAACAAAGATAAAATTTTATATTATGGCACGTTTTCTACCTAGTCTGGGAAAAAAGCAATGAGAACTCAGCCCTGGGCCACCAGTGTGGTGTTTGTTCCTCTTAAGTATGGGAGGTAGAAGAGACACTTCAATATCACCATTTTGCTGAGGAGGAAACAGAGACCCATAAAGTGGGGGTCTTTATTTAGTGATTTACTGAGGGGGAAGCACAGGTAGATCATAGTCCATCCAGAGCTCATACCTGTGCTGGTGATTTGTAATGTAAATGAGGACATTGTTGTGTAAATGAGGGCATTGTTAGGAGTTACAGGTCACCACTTAGACACATTTTATGTAAAAATCCACAAGACCTGTCCTACCCAATATTGCTTTCCTAACCACTTATTTGGAGGATCATGATAGTAACCTGTCAGGATGTTCTAGTTACAAGTCCAAAAAAGAAAAGAAAAGAAAGGAAATGAAAGGAAAGGAAAGGAAAGGAAGGGAAGGGAAGGGAAGGGAAGGGAAGGGAAGGGAAGGGAAGGGAAGGGAAGAGAAGAGAAGAGAAGAGAAGAGAAGAGAAAAGAAAAGAAAAGAAAAGAAAAGAAAAGAAAAGAAAAGAAAAGAAAAGAAAAGAAAAAAGAAAAGAAAAAGCCTATGTTTCCTGACTCTGAAATTGTGCATGGAAGGCCCTAGCACAGTACTTGGCACTTGACAAGCGTTTGGCACGCATCATACATTCCTGCACTTGTCACATTTGAGATGATGAACACATTATTCCCAACTTACCTACTTTTCAAATGTGCACCTACTTCCCGGTCCCCCCCAAAATCAGGACTATGCTTTTTTTGGTCCCTGAGACATTTCCATAAATTACTGAGGAAAAAGTACCAATTTACTAGCAAAATAAAATTTAAATCTTAGCACAAATCTCCTATAACCTCAGCATGTTTAAAAAGGTGGCTTTGTCCATTGTTTCACGCCCTGAAGTCCTGGGCTGATGTTTTTTAACAAGGAATTGATTTGAACTGGGTAGGAGTAGGCAACATGGCAAACAAGGTAAGCATTCAAAGGAGCTTTTCATTTGGGCCATATCATATGTGTATAAATTACCTTCAGCAGGGAGGTTTTATTATTAATCATTTGTGCCAATAAATGTCTCATTAAATCTAACTTTCACTTACGGAGTATGCAATTGCCATTATATAAATATTATTTAATTACATAATGGCTCAACTATTAAGAAATCTGTATTTAACTAATATTCAAACCATGTTCTTAAAATGCTCTATCCTAGTGACTATTTGAGAATTCCATAATCTTTTGATTAAAGACTGTAGTACTTTACTGATTGTATTTGGATAAGCCATGTTGTCTTTATAATAAGGTATGTTGATATTAAAAATGATTAAACATTTTCCAGGGAAGAGCCACTTCATGTTCACCCAACTTTCATCTCCATATTATGAATTATATATTATTCTTTCACTTCTATATCCTAAATACTTTTTTTTTCTCTTTCTTTGTAGGCAGTTATACAGTGACCCATCCATATAGCTCATGAGATTTCTCAATTTTTTATGAATGTCTGTAAATATGGAGGAAATGAGTACAAAATTTATGACCAGTTGGACCATATTAATTTTTTTTGGAGGGATATAGTCATCACATTGTCCTGTTTGAATGTAAGAGGAAATTATTATAGAACAGTAGAGGAAAGATGGATATTTAAATCCAGAAATTTCTTTTAGCCTAGGATGTGACCAAGTTCCACGTAAGCTGAAGCTTTGGGAGAGCTAACTTGGATGCTACTTTGATGCATTTTCTGGGACATGGCAGGAGATTCAGAGCGCAAGGCATGATGAGTGAGTTTTACCTGCCTGCTACCTAGAAGAGGATGAATGGAGGTGGGACTGGATTGGGTCAAGTTTAGGGAACTAGTCTATGAAGAGTGTCCATGTCCAAGGAGGCATGATAGACTTAAATTTGATCTTGGCCCAATGCTAATATTCACAATAACATAACAGAATGCTTCAGATGCACTTGAAATGTGGTTAGTGCCAAAGTGGCTTAAAGCCTAACTCAGAGAGGACAGGAGGGAGAGCATGCATCCCTCCCAGGAATTATGGCAGAGAATAACCCATGATAGGGGGTAATCTCTATGAGGACAAGGCCCACAGCTTTTTCATTCATGGTTATATCCATAGCATCCGGTATATGGTCAGCACACTTGTTTTCTAGAAATATTTGCTGAATTATAGATAGAAGGAGAACGTGGCCATTGTCAAGGCTCAGACAGAATATGAGACTTGTGGGCTGGGATTTAGTACATTGTTGGACACCTAGGGCAGAGCTCTAAGAAAAAATCCAGGTGTGTGGACTAGTCCTAGAGTAAAAGGCCTCCTAGGATGGGGAAAGTACATGATGCTCAGATCTCACTCAAGGAGCAATGGGTACCCATCTGAAGTGGAATTTGTTTCTCTCCTTCTCACTTATTCATCCAACAGACATTTTTGGACACTGGCTTTAGTTCAAATATCATGTGAAACTTTGGGACACAGTAGTGAAATGTCATGATATCTGGCTTGGAAGAACTTGTGCCCTAGTGAGGGAAAGGCCTTCAAACATCGTTACACGGTGAGCCAACATAGGCTTTAAGAATGGTGTTTGCAGAGTTTCAGCTTGACTGCCTCTAGGGTAGTGCTCTGGATATCACATTTTGAGGAGGGGTTCAGAGAGCCCAAGTTCTCCTCCACAGCAGGACTTGAACATTTGAGACACCCCAAATTATGCTTAAGGTATCGGTTACTTCATTTCAGTAAGCACTTAGATAGGGTCAGGCACTATGCAAAGGGCTTCACAAAGGTTAATACACTTGATTGTCACAGTGATTCTGAGGAATAGATACTAGCATTACTATTGTAGAGGTATTCAGGGGTTAAGTCATTTGCCCAAGATCGCACAAATAGTATTTGGGGAATCCTGGATTTGAAAATCCATAATCCATAACGGTAAACTCTACCTAACTCAACTCCAAGTGATCTACTATTTCTAGATCCGTGTGGGGTGAGGCTGGTAGAGCTGGGTGTGTGGAGGTGTCTGGCGGTGTCTCATGGAAAGTAGGGACTTGAGTTAAGTCCGCACGTGGAGGAGAAAGGCCAGCCATTCTAGAATGAGTCTCCAATAAAAGTGAAGGTATGAGTGTATAAATTCATTCATTTATTTGAGAGATATTTGTTTAGGATCTGCAAAGCATTTGGGGCCTTATGCCAGGTGCTGGGCACACATTGGTAAGCAGGGTGGGCAAGCCTTCTTCCTCAAGGAGCTCCCAAGCTACTAAGGGAATCAGCAAGTCAACAGGTGATTCTAATAGCAGGGCAAGTTCAGCCTTGGGTGGGGACCCAGAGGAGGGGCTCCTGACTTATGAGAGGAGCCTAGTCAAGGGAAGATTTCTGGAAGAAGTGCAACATGGAGAAAATGGCATTGGAAGAGTCTAAATGAGATTTGAGGAGTATGCTGAGCAACTTAGCCAGGGGAGCTGAGGCAAGAGGCAGCAATGCCAGGTTCAGAGAGACCAGCTCTCTGCAGTCTCTGCTTCTGCTTCCCAGAATGGAGCCAATGAGGCCTCACCAAGGACAGTGTCTCAGTATCTCCGAGGAAAATATTATCGATCACCCTCGGTTCCTCAAACCCAAAGCAACTTTTCCCCTGCATCAGCAATCCGGTAGATTTAACTAAATTATAAGACATTCCTGTTCCAATCTGCTTTGTGAAGCACTTGTGAAAAGGCCCTTTATAAATCTTTATAATAATGAATTATGAACAACAAAAAACATGCTGCAACATCCCCCTCACCACCACCCTCCTTCTCCTCCGAAGGGGAAAGCTGAGTCTGATTCATATATCCTGCTTCGTCTGGCCTTGTTGTCTTTTGAAGACAAGAGAACATCATAACCTTGAGCTATCTGGTAGAAATAAAAGATTGATGCTAACTTTACTGTGTAAAATTTGGGGTCTTTTCATCCAGATGTGAAGACAGTTGAATATTACAAAAATGCACAACCCACTCGAGGAAAACTTATTTTATCCAAACACCGAGAACCTTCACCTTGAGAGAAACCTTTTTCTGTGAAAATAAATAAATACATGCCTCCATACATATATCTGGCAATTTCAAATCTTGAAGCTAGAAAGTCCAACCACCTCATTTTAACAGTGCAGAAACTGATGACCCGGAAGGAGACATGACTCACTCAAGGTCACCAAACACAAATGGGCAAATTAAAATCCAGAGAGTTTGACCCCAGAGTTTCCTTTCACATCCACAACATGGTGTTAACCATCACCTTCCAGGCCATGACGCAAAGTCAGCTCTTCATGCTCGAAGCACATTAGAAAAGAGGAACCACGAGAACCCTCACTGGCTGAGCCCACACCAAAGAGGGGGCCAGAAGGAGTTGGGAAGAACACCTGATATGAGGTTGTCCCGGGAACACCTTGTGAGAGTTGACACCTAATTGTCATGCTCATTATAAATGAGCATTGGTGTGTCTGACGAAGATGGCCTGGGCAGGTGACTAGGCAGCCAACCTCCTGGGGCAGCATTAGTTCCAGCACCCAGTGTGGTCCAGTCTAGCCCTGCACCCCTGGCATGTAGACCCCGGTCCTGGCGCTGTTCACACATTCACTGAGAAAGCAGGAAGCAGAGGAGAGCTGATCCAGCAAGAGTTCATATGATAAAGACCTGATTTGACTCTACCTGAAAACAAATCAATGGCATGATCCATGGGGGGAAACATGCATAATCATATTATAATTCAAATTGTTAAAATTTGAAAGGGCAAATCCACAAACAAGTAATACCCTAACATAATTTTAAAGACATTAAGAAAAGCGGAATATCCAAAGTGTGGATATGTGGATAAACTATCAGCAGCAGCATTATCATTAATATTAATAATAACATTATTATTATAATCATCTGCCATTTCTTTAGTGTCAAGCACTCTGCTAAGCATTTCAGATGGTTTAATTCATAATTCATCAATCTCCACAGCAACACTATGAGATGGGTGATTTTATCTTCACTTTATAAAGAAAGAAAAGGAGACTTAGTCGATATGCCCAAAGCCACTTGGCTACTGAGTGGAGAAGTAGGGGGGTTCAGAGTTGGTTAATAGGGGTTTACTGACATCCTCAGTGACCCAGGTTCTTTCCACCTTTTTTTTCCACCGTCTCCAGTAAGTCAGTTGGTCTGCAGTTGGCTACTGAAGTCCCAGCCATTCAAAGCTGACAGCGTCTCTTGAGGCAGAAAGGGGCTTTGTCTTCACTCCATGGGTCTCTTATTAAGAATGAGAAAGCCCTTCATACTCATGTACTCATGTACTCATCTGCCATCATAGCTTATTGACCAAAAGTGGAACTCAAACAAATAATCCCAGTGGGGACATATTATAAAAGCTCCTCAAATGATTTCCAAGAGTGGATGGTCAAGAGTATGGTAGAATCACTCGTTCAGTCTCAAAGGGGTACAGACTCCCCTGAGACACAAACTACCATACACTGACCAACTGGGATCATGTTGAAAAAAGAAGGGAGTGGGTATTAACAGTCCTCTCCCCCAGTCTCCCACAGCCAGCATGGGGAGAGGCAGTGATCTACATGCAGTGAGGTTGAACTTGAACTGAGGATTCCCAGTGGCTACCTGCTCTTGTCAAAAGTCCTCTTTCCATCACAAACCTCAGGATTCTGGGTTCCGTGCTAGCAAGGAGGTGCTTGTGAATGCTTTTATGAATCATAGGAAATCCTGTTGTAGAGAAATTTGCTGGGTGGCATGAGAATGATGGATTTTCCATCAAAGAAGAGTCACCAACTGGCTTTGCGTCTGAACCCTTTCTGAGGTGTTGATTTAAGGCAAATGTAAAAGATGTAGATAAATTCTTTTAGGAACCAAAGTTTAGCCGTTTAGCCAAGTGTTTTCCTTCCTTCCTTCCTCCCTTCTTTCCTCCCTCCCTTCCTCCCTCTTTCCTTCCTCTCTTCCTTCCTTTCCTCCATCCCCCCTTCCTCCTTTCCTTCTTCCCTCCCTCCCTCTTTCCCATTCTCTCCCTTTCCTCTATATAAGGTGAACTTCGTCACGGTGAGCTAAGTCAGGTCTGGTGTTGTTGCTGTGCAGTCGCCTTGCTCCCTCTCCTTCTCCATTAAGATGACAGCCTCACATAGCACAGGTTTACTATCTATCACTTTCAATAATATCTATTATTCCGGCCAGGCACTTAGTTCCACGAAGGTGGGCACTACTGTCTTTCCTCTACTTCTCTAGAGGTTTAACACAACGCCTGGCCCATACAAGGGACTCGGTGTCCAGTTAACGATGGATCCTTGGGTCTTCTATATCAGAGCCTTGACAGGAGGGGTAACCCCCGCAGGCTGAGGGAGCTGAGGCTCAGCACTTCAGTGATGAGGTGAGCCTTGTGCAAATAGGATTGTGTGAGGCTCAGGTGGCCCTGCCTGTCTGAGGGGACCGCAGTGCAGGCAGGGGGTGCAGCAGAGTGCCTCCCCCCTGTTCACACCTTTCTGTAGCAGCGGTTCTGAAACACCAGAATCGCCTGGAAGGCTTGTTAAGACAGACTGCCCCTCTCTCCTGATGAAGCAGGTCCAGGATGGGGGCCTGAGAACTTGCATCTCTAACAAGTTCCCAGGTGAGGCTGATGGCTGTTGATCAGACACTGTGACAAGCACTCCACAGCCTGTCCTGGAGGAGTTCGTTCCTTATCTCGGGAATTCACAGACACTTCATGGGGTTGTTGTGGAGGACGGAGTCGGCCCACATGTGTGTCTGAAAGGAGGCAGTGGCTTTGCCGAGTCCCCGGGGTAGACATCGGAGTCTAGGGACAGAGGGGAACTCTCGGGGCCAGTGCTCCCCCAGGAGTGGGGCTGGCGAGAAAACCCTGACCTACGAGGCAGTGAGCCCTCTGTGAGCCCAGGGCTGCAGTGCGCCCACATGGGGGCCAGGGGACACTCAGAACTGGCGCTGCTCACTTCCAACCCGGCGACTTCCGCAAAAGGTCCTTGTTGCCACAGTCACTCCACACGGAGTCTTTATCAGTAAGAGCTTTTCAACACAATTCAGCTTCTCTGGCGTAATCTAGGGACCTGCTCACCACAGGGCCCCTTTCTCTGTCCTGGGCTGTCCGTGTTTGTGTTTGAGCTCTCCTTGGCCAGGTCAGGGTTTTCCTCTGTGTGTGGCAAAGGGGCATGCATGTGAAAAAAAAATTTTCTTGGCAGGAATAATCACACCCTGCTTGATTTCCTAACTAAAAATAGTTTCTCTGTGTTGTGGAGAAACTTAGAGGCCAAAAAAGTACAAGGCGACATCAACCCTCCCTCCAGAAGCAGCAACACCTGGAATGGCTGCTTAATTATTTCCGAAGCAACGACAGGCAATTTAGAGGTTTCAGGAACCTCACATGTGGTCTTGGCAGCTGCCAATCACAGCGGGATCCAGCCCCAGAGCTGGGGGTGCTTTCGGTCCATCATTTAAGAGTGATGTGACCTTGGGCATGTCGTCTCCTCACTGGGCCCCAGCTTCCTCACCAGTAAGTTGGGGGAAATTGAGCTTTGTTCTCAGGACCAATGTGGCGACACCGCAAGAGCATTTCTGAGTCCTCCCTTCAGAGACAAGTACCACTGACGGCTGAGGAGGACATCCCAGGGGGGAGAGAGGAGCAATGCTGGCAAGCATGCGCAAGAGGCGGGCACCCAGAAAGGAGGGGTGAGTGGGTTTTGCCGACCTAAACAAAGCAAGAGGCTGGGGAAAATGAGGCATACCCAGAGCTGGTGCAGGGCGGAGGGAAACAGAGATAAAATGCAGCTTGGGATCCGATAGAAACAGTTTTCTGCGGCTGATGGGGTGTCACTGGAAGCTTTTAAACAAGGAGGGACATCAGAGTTGTATTTTAGAAAGTGTGGGGAAGATAGGAATAGCCTGGAAGTGGAGTCCAGGGAGGAAGCTCTGGCAAAAAAAAAAAAAAAAAAAAAAAAAAAAAAAATGTCAAAACAGTACAGAGGCAGCGGGGATAGAAAGTAGGGACACACAAGATTTTTTGGAAGGCTAAAAAAACAGGCCTATTGACTGATTAGAAATAGCTTGAATTAGCATATGCAAATGAAGACCTCCCTCCCAGGGCCTGCCTCCCATTCAAGCCACGCTGTGCCCCTGGCAAATCCCAGGGCTTTCACATCACACTGGCCTTCTCTCGCCACGTCCCCACTGTCCCCCGCTTGTCCTGCCCCAAGGTTTGGCCTATGGTCTCCTTCCAGGCCTCGAGCTCCAAGTTCACCCTGCCGACTGCAGCCAAGGAAAAAGGACATCCAAATGGGAGGAAACCGCAGAGTTTTCTGTTTTCTTCTGCAGGAGAAAGCAAGGTTATTTTTGGCCCCTTTCAGTACAAATCAGATTTTTTTTTTTCTTTCTCAAAGCCTTGTGTCTGGCAGGCTTCGGGCAGGGGGGTGGAAATTAACGCTTGCATTTTGAATACCTCTGCATTTTTTCTGGGTGTCGGTTTTGTTTGTCTTCCTCTGCCTGGCTGTCTCCCCTGTCTCCGGATTGTTGACTTCACTCAAACGCTGCTCTCAAGCCAAAGAAAGTAAAACCAAGTCCTCGTGCTCAAGGATGGGGCGCTTCGGTTGGAAAGAAAGGACAAGAGGGAAATGTCTACAGTCTGGATCTGGCTGTCACCCGCCACTTTCACACGCGAGGCCAAGACCTTTAGGGTCCTTGAGTTAACTTTCCTGCGGGGAACCTCTGACTTGCCCTGGTTGTTGCACAGCTGGCAAGAGGCTGGCGAGAGGCTCGGCCAGAATTGAAGCCGGGCTTTCAGACACGCGGGCCACCTTTGCTCCCACGTTTCACCTCTGCCTCCTTCGCAGATTGTAGTTGTTGCCATCCTCCCCCCCCCCCCCCCGCCGCCACACCTGATGGTGTCGGAACCAGGCGCCATGAGCCCCAGCTTGCCCCAAACTGCTGGAAGGGTTGGAGCCCTGACTGAGCAAACCTCAGTTTTCCTGGTTTGCGAAATGGGGATGTTAACAGTGCATGTTGAGTTGATGTGAGGGTTAAATGGGATGAACCATATGGAGAACTTTGGGAGCCACCCGGGACACGTTTAGTGCTGACCAAGAGATTGTGCGTGAGTGTGTGAGTACTGTGTGCACGTGCGAAAACCACATGGCCATTTTCACCCAGCGGCCGTGCGATTTTGTTAAAACCCTGCTCGTGGTGTTCCGCAGAAGTTGCCAATGAGTTTTTGATCCTTTTCTCAGAAGATTCTTTTAATTTTTTCCTTCTTTCCCAATGGAATCTTACACTCAAGGCAGTTCAGGTTAATGTAAACCTGTAAGGATGTGACAAACAAATTGGAAGGCATCACTTTGTGCATTTTTAGCCTGTGCATTTTTAGCTCTTTTTTCTCCCGTAAACAACACTGGCGTGTGCGCCATCACACACATCTACACCATCCTGATGGCACTTTGTAAGCATCCCCTTTTCTCATATCCAGTCCTTGCTCATCTTGAAAAGAGATTCCTCCACTTGCTAGACGTGAGGCCCTCCAAAAGTTCCTACTCTGGTTAATGCTAACTGACAGCCGAGACAATAATGCTGAATGCACCCCATTGAATGAGCACTTGTTATGTTTTGGGAACTTTGCTTATGTTAAGCCAATCTTTTGAACAACCCTGAAATTTGTTCCCATTTTTTAGTTGAGTCACAGGGAGGATGTTGGATCAGGGATCCAGAGTTGTTCAGGATCAGCGTTGTTCAGGAAGGTAATGAAACAAGGCTGATAATGGAAAGCAGGCCCATCTGATTTCAACTTTTTAATGTTTATTTATTTTCAGAGAGAGACAGACAGACACAGCCTGAGTGGGGGAGGGGCAGAGAGCGAGGAGAGAGGAAATCTCAGGCAGGCTCCACGCTGCCAGCACAGAGCCCGATGTGGGGCTCGAACCCACAAAACCATAAGACCATGACCCAAGCTGAGATCAAGAGTGGGACGCGTAAGCAAAGGAGCCATCCAGGCGCCCCATATCTGGTTTCAAACCCTGTGTTGTGGTTTATTAGCTTTGTACCAAGATGCCTCTCCTTAAGGACAAGAGGAGTGTCGGCCTTGCTCTCTCTTGTATTTCCAGTCTCTGGCACATATTTGTTCAGCATTTGCAAACATTTGTTGGATGCCTGCACAAACAAACAGGCACAAGCACGCACACACACACTCACAAACACACAGATTGTGTTGTTGTTTTATTGTAACAAGATACATATGGCTTCAAACCAGGCTTCAGTGGCCATGGAGAAGAGAAGTGGAGGGTCCCTGTGGTTTTGGCAACTGCCAATCACAATGGGATCTCGCCCCAAAGCGGGGGGTACATCAGTCCATCACTGAGGAGCGACGTGACCTTGGGCATGTTATCTGTCCTGTCTGGGTCCCCTGTTCCTCATCGGTAAGTTGAGGAGAGATCTCAAAGAGCATGAGAGGGGGCAGTTCTCTGAGGGACCTGGCAGCACAGAGACATTCCCATCCTGCCTGGTTTTCCAAATGTTGCAGAGACCACTGAGCATCCTGGAGCTGGTCTCCGTCTCTGAAAGGGAACCAGTTAATTCCTACTGATATGAACGTAGAGCTGGCACCTGGTCACCGGTGCCCCCAAGTCAAATATTCTCAATTTACCAGGTCTACAGAACAGCATGCCTCACGCCCCAGCTTTTCTCACCATCGCTGACACTCACCACGTTAATCCCATTAGCACTCAGAGTGCTGTGTGTCAGAAAAAGCACGGGAATCCAGCTCTTTGGGTTCAATTTAAGGGCTTCTCACCCTGACTAGTGGTGGTCATGTGAAGGCTTTTGACACCAACCCTGGGAAACCAGGTTAGGCTTCTCTGCAGAGGCAGCAAACACGGGGACATGCGAGGCTGTGTGTACATATCGAAGGGGCATTGCTATGAGCTGTTTGATTCATTCATTCATTGACTGACGGACTATTCCTCCCAGGACAGAGTTCGGCGTTTCTTCTGAGGAACATTGTTTCTGTGTTCTGCTATTAAGTTAGACTTAATAGAGACCCAAAGAGGGAGGGAGGGCAAAGAAAGAGATGGAACATTCCTTAGTCAAATAATTTTGGGAAATTTGGATTAAGCAAACTTAAGCATCCTTTTTTTTTTTTAATGCAGGATTTCTCAGCATCTTTAAGAGGTTAATATGCATTATGAATGCACAAGAGAAATATGGTATCTTATAATTAACATGCTCTTCTGACAACAGAATTATTTCCTCCCTAAAAACATCCCAGGAAACTAATGTTCTGGACCACACTTTGGGAAAAAGAACTTCCACAGAAAAAGAGGAATTGGAGCCTGGCCTTTTACGCAATTTTTACACAGATGGAAGCAATTCCAGGTGATTCAAGTCAGGTCAGCATAAAAGGCCTCAGGCTGGGGAGAGTCTCCTTTTCAATGGCAGCTCCGTTTTCGATTTCCTCCTCAGCAGGCTTGTGGCCTCATGTGCTCCGTGCAGGTAGGTCTGTGCTGAGCCTTGAGGGTGGGCCTTCCAGGCTTTGCAGAGCAGACGGTAGGGCATCCTGAGCAAGATGGAGAAGGGAGCGGTAACACCGAGGACACATTCTGGCTTCCTTTCCTGGTCTTTTCTTCCGCACCCACATCAACTACACACACCATTCTCTGGGAAAGCCTTAGAAAAGGGATTTTCAAGTGTGTGAGCGGAGGTGTTACCTAGTAGGGGGGGTAGCATGTGAAGCCCAGGTTCCTAGGCTGAACCTAAAGTGATTGTACCCCAAAAGGTCACCATTTGGGAAACCCTTGTGGAAGCTCTGTGGAAGCTGTGGTGGCACAGAGCTGTTGGCAGGGGATGGCTTGCTCTGGGTGGACAGTGGCCACTGACTTGGGTATGACTGGGATGGTCCTCAAGGATTTGGTGGTCTAGGTCATTTCCCTAAGAGGGGTGGTTGGTCACAGATCCGTACAAGTGTCCCTATATTCGTGATCATTCTCAGTATCTTAATGCACAGGCTCATTTTTAACTTCAAGCAACCATCTAAAGTTGAGGTAGGATCAAATATTGACTTTAGGGGCGTCTGGAGTAGCTGGGTTCTGTGTCTTGCGTGAGGTCTGCACACAGAGGTGCCCTGCCCCCACCCGAGAGGCTCTCTGTTGGAGGAGGTTCTCATTCAACACCCTCCCTGACACAGACTGGCTCTGGGCTAAGCTGATAAAGGGATTGTGATAAGAAGGAAGGGCAGGAATTTCAGAAATGCCATTGCCTCATTTCCAAAGATGAGCTTCCAAAGATCAAACCCTGAGCTCATACTACCCTTGCTTTTAGTGAGTGGAGAGTCAGGGAGCTTGCCTCGGATTGCAGCCTTGGTGCCTCCTTGACTGGCATTATGTGCCGGTGGTTTCTCAAAAAAGCGTTTGGAGACACACATTTTCTCTAGGATTTAGGGAAGAGGAAGCAGGTATTAGCATTCACTGAGTGATGACTATGCCTGGGGAAGACACTGGGTTAAATCTCCGGTTCACAGACTTGGCTACACATTGGGATCCTTGGGTGGTTGGCTGGTTTATAAATAGTGATTCCCGGGTCCCATTCCTGGATATTCGGATTTAATTGATCTGGAATGTAGCCTGGGCATCTGAGTTTGTGAAGCCCCTAGGTGAGTCAAATGTGCGATGAAGCTTGAGAACCACTGGTCTGGAAGCTTCTATCACTCCCATTTCCTCACCAATAATCCTCCGATGGGGACGCTCATGACAGCTTCTTTTGGCAGTTGAAGAAACAGAGGCTCAGGGAGTTAGGGGCGTTCCCAAGCCCACACAGCTGTAGAGACTAGAACATGCTTCCACTGCCAGTTGTATCACACTGACTCACATGAGGCCAGTACTGGGCTTGAATGAGTTGGCGTCTTACTGCAGCCGTAATGCTCACTCAGTGTGCTCTTCTGGGCTCCTTTCAAAGGGCAGGAAGTTGTAACCAGGCCCATGAGCTAAGTGACTTGAACCCCACAGCTATTAGGCCCACCCAGGAATCAAGACGGGCTAACACTAGGCAAAGTTTATTTTTCTTTTCCCTTCGAGAGTGATAGCCAGAGGAGAAGACTGCAGGGGAAGTAATGCAGACACATGTGGGCCCCTGGGGGTGTGGGGTTCACAGTCCATCAGGAGCCAGCCAGGCTTGACGCATCATCCCTCCCTCTGCACTTCCTCAGACACAAGGATGTCTGCACTCCCACTGGTATTCAGGAACAGAGACTTGACTTGGAAAAGAAAAATGTGGCCAGAAAGGATGCTAGGGCTGGAAACCAAAAGGGTGTGGTTTGTACCAAGTTGTTGAAAGAAGGTGTAAAAAAGAAAAAAGGGGGCGGGGGGCCTAAAGGATAAAGGACTTCGAGTATCACTTCCCTAGATTTTGCATAAATCTCATCACCTCCAGGAACTTTAATTTTCTTATCTTCCTATCAGAGATTAAAAATTCAGGTCCTTCTCTATAAGGTAAGGATTACAATCACTCAGAGTTGTGATAATGAAATGTGATTATATATTACATATATGTATTATATATACGTATTACATGTTATATAATGTGTTGTTAAATGTATAAATAGTATTATAGATAACTGTTATATTATTTATATGTGTATTTGCTCTAGGCACAGCCACAGGGAACAGCGTGTCGCGCTAAATCAGTGCTGATTCCGTCAGTAGCCAGTTGGCATGGTTATACAAATGATGGTACATCCATTGAATGGAGTTCTTTGTAGGTGTTGAAAATAAGATCTGTCCATATATCCCAGTAAGGAGAGCTGTGCAAGAAGGTCAGGAGGAGGAAAAAGCAGTGTGCAAGGCCTTTGGAAAGGATACTCATTTTCCTTGATGAAAGGCATTTACGTATACATGTGTGCTTGTATACAAATGTAAAACAAAACCACCAACAGATTCTTGTTGTGCTTATAAATGTGCATCTCCTCGAAAGGATGGGTGTGCTTTCTGGAGAAAGTACCTGTAAGAGTAGACTTTGGCAAAGGGAAAAGAGAAAGGGAATTCTCCATCTGATTTTATACTTTGCACCTTATTTCATGCTCACATGAGTGGTTTGTATGTTTATAGTGTGTGTGTCTGTGTCTGTTTCAGTAACAGAAACAAAAGGGATTTGCATTAAAACATGAAAGAAAACAAACACAGGTCTAACCTTGGGCCTTGAGCTCCTTCCCTGTGTTCTGGGCCAGCCCGGCAGACCTGGTTATTTTTCCAGCCGGGAATCATTTCGTTTTCTTGCCTCAAATCCTGGATGAGCCCGGGTCTAGCAGGAGGCTGACCGAGGCCTGGGCTGAGGGAGGCCAGCCACCCCCTCCCGCGGCAGGTGCTGTTGTTCGTATGTGTGAGCGTGCAGGGGGTGTAGGGGTGGGCATGTTTGGGGAGGGGTGGGGAGGAGCTGGACAAGCCTTCAGAGCAGAGGGAAGAACTGACAGTGCCGAATAAGGAAAGCCATGTGGTGTGGCACCAAAGTTTTAAATGCTTTAAAATAAAACTGGAAGTAAATTTAATTCAGAGGAAAATGCTGATAATCCATGCATGGATGCTGGAATCCTCTGGGTGAACAGATACCAGCTTTGGGGTTGGTCCTTCCCCTCACCAGCTCTATTTTTGACTGGGACCCCAAAAAGTCCTGTCCATACCCCACGTGTCTGGTTTACCCCAGAATCTGTGAACACAAACGTACTTGGGAAGAGGTCTTTGCAGAGGTAATAAATTAAGGATCCTGAGAGGAGATAATCCGGGAGTATTTAGATGGGCCTTAAATCCAATGACAAGTGTTCTTGTTAGGCACTTGGACGAGACAGAAGAAAAGACACGAGGACATGGGGAGAAAGCCATATGAAAGTGAAGGCAGAGATTGAAATGATGCAGACTAGCTAAGGCACACCCGGAGCCACGAGGAGCTGGGGAGGCTTGGAAGGTTTTTCCCTGGGGCCTTCAGAGGGAGCAGGACTCTGCCGACACCTTGATTTCAGACTTCTGGCCTCTCAAACTGTGAAAGAATAAATTTCCATTGCTGTAGCCACTGATATGGTAATAATTTAGTATAGCAGCCCTTAGGGGACTAATATACTTGCTGAAGAGACAAGGGTGGCCTTGGATCGACTTCCCAGTGCAAGGGGCAGACTCCGAGGTTTGGGAAGAGAACAGGCAGCCCTCTGTACCTCACCCAGGACACCATGTCAAGCCCCAAATACCCTCTGTGGCCCTGCCCCTTCTTCTGACTCTATTGGCTTCTTCTGCCAAATTTTTTCTGCTTAGGGCCTCTCATGACCTGTTACTCTTATCTATTTGTTTGATTTAATTTTGCATAGTAACTGTCTCCCCCGGGAATGTGTGCTTCCTGAGGGCGGGGCTGTCATTTGGCTTCCCTCGGAATCTACCCCTGGAAGAGTGCTGGGCACATAAGGGTGCCCAGGTGACAAGGTGATCTTTGAGGAAGGAGGAGAGGAGAAGGGAGGGCACTCTGACCAGGACCCTGGGATTAGCAGGGCATAGAGCTCAGAGGGAGGTGGAGAGCTCTGTCCCTGAGCTCACAGTTGAGGAAGGTTAGGGCCAGCAAATGGTGGGGGGGGGGGGGGGGGGGGAGGGTAGGGGGCACTATATCACAAGGACAGAGGGGAAAGAAGGAAACAGAAGTTGTAAGAGGGGGGCAGACAGTGCTCCAGGAGGAAGACAGGGATGGGGAGACTGAGCATCTGGGGAGTCTCACAGCTGTGACAGAATCCCCTGAACCCAAGAGACAAGGCCTTCTCCATGCCACCGCCTTTGCAACAGGCAGTGAGGGAAAACAGAGATGAGGGGGCAGTCGGGAGAGGCCCTGCAGAGAAGGCCCGGTGGGACCAGGAAGACATGGTGTTGTGTGTCCAGGGATGAAAGGCCTAGAGGGGCTTCAAACCAGGAGCCTGCCCTACTGCCCCTGTCCCTGGACACCAGCTCCCCCACCTCCAGGAGGTTAGTCTGTCTGTCTTCCGTCCTTCCCAAAGCTCACAGTTGTTACGTTAGGAACTGCAACTGCTCCTTGAGTCCAGAAGCTTCCATAGGTAGAGTTTTAATCCTTTCGAAACATTCATACGATAGCATGATTATGCCCTTTCTGCAGATGGGCAACATTGAGGCCTGGAGTGGTAAAATGGCCTTGGAGCTGGAAATTTTGGGGTTCAACATTCAACCCCGTGTCTCCTGCCTCCTGGTGACAGGCATGTGCGTTCACCGGGGCCTGTACTCCTCCCTTACTGCAAATGGTGCCAGGATTTCTGGAGGAGTTCACACACGGGACTCTCCTTTGACCTGAAAGCAGAAGTTTCGGACAGCCTAGGGCAGGGATTATTCACCCCATTTTACAGAAGAGAAAGCTGACAATTCAAGGAATGGAGGGGTCTTTGCCAGTGAGCTGCATCAGAGGAGCTGCAGACCCAGGATGAAGGACATCAGTGTCTCGTGCTTAAAGTCCATTTCTGGGGTGGATTGTGATCAGTTGTGTTGATACAAAAATGCGAGATGCGTGCAGTGGAGACAAGAGTAGGGCAGGAAGTGGGTGAGGTTTGCTCCAGACCTCATGCCTGCTGAGAAGGACTGTTGCCCACGAGCCCGGATCAGTGGGCAGTGAGGCTGCACATCCATCTCCGAAGGCCCTTCCAGGGAAAATCGTACTCCCTGGAAGGGGCTGGATGCATCCATCTTGTAGGACAATATGCTATTTTCATGAGAAAGCCACAAGGCATAAATATAGATTTCAGAACCTTTTTTATGAGCTGACATCATGGCCTCTGGTCATCTCTTCACTAAACCAGAGAAAGCCAGACAGCCCTTTCCAGAAACTGCACATCTACCTGTGTCCCAGGTAGAGCTGGGAGCCTACAGCCACATGGCAGAAAGGGACCCCCTTTGTGGGGAAAAAAAAATCAGTGGCTGTTTGTGTCAGTACAACCTTACAGATGAATGAAGTAGTCACCAGAGGGCCCCCTCTGTCTCTCCTGCTGTGACATCTCTTTCCTCCTGCCCTATAACAAGGTCAAATCCTGGGATGCAGAACCAATCCTGAGTCCTGTGCTCAACCTCCCTCAGCCTCTATCTGCCTTCCCATGTTCCCAGTGCTGGTCTCTCTCTCTCTCTCTCTCTCTTTTGCTACCACAGGGTCTTTGCAGGTGCTCTTATTCTACCTGGAATGCTCACCTGTGCCTACCATCTGTGCCTACTACCCTTTAGTTCTGACCTCCAGTCATACCTCCCCGAGCCTACCATCGGGGTTACACCCCTTTGTGATAACAATGCCTGGAACCATAGTCCTTTTATTCTGAGCACGTACCCCAGTTTGTAAGGCTGTGTATGAATATTTTATTAGAATCTGCGTTCCCCACTCCACTTCTGTTGGAGTGCTTCTGTTGCATTCCCAGAGCCTAAAAAGATACCTGGTCCATACTCAGTTCTAAGTAAAGAGGTCCTGAGTGTAAACAAATGGACCAGTGACTCAATACATAGATGAATAAATACATGAGTGAACAAGTGAGCAACCTGTTTGTCCCAACTGGGCACGGTGGTGGTTCTACGGGGACAGGATAGAAGCCAGGGGTGCTGTCAGCATCCAACAGTGCACAGAATAGTCCTTCCCACCTCCCAGCAAAGAACTGATCTTGCCCTACATGTCAACAGTCCTGAGGGTGAGGAACCCTGAGATTTTATTCCCTAGGGCTACGTAACAAAACCGCACACATTGGGTGGCTTCAAACAGCAGAAATGTATTTGATTTTAGTTCTAGAAGCCAGAAGTCCAAAATCAGGGTGTTGGTAAGGTTGGTTCTTCGTGGAAGCTCTGAGGAAAGACGCCCCACGCCTCTCTGCTAGCATGTGTTGGTTGTTGGCCGTCCTCCGTCTTCTGGCTCCCTCCCAGCCGCCTCCCTCCAGTCTCTGCCCCTGTCACCTTCCCTATGTATCTGTTTACATCTTCTCCACTTCTTATAAGGACATCAGTCATTGGATTTAGGTCCCACCCTAATGACCTCAACTAATTACACCACATGACCCTATTTCCAAATAAGGTTACATTCACAGGTACTGGAGTAGAATGTGAACATTTTTTTTTTATTTTTTTAATGCTTATTTTTGAGAGAGAGAGAGAGAGAGAAAATGAGCTGGGGAGGGGCAGAGAGAGAGGGAGACAGAGGATCTGAAGCGGGCTCTGCACTGACAGCAGCAAGCCCGATGCAGGGCTCGAACTCAGAGATCCTGAGCTGAAGTCAGACACTCAACTGACTGAGCCACCTAGGCGCCCCCATGAACATCTCTTTTTAGAAGATGCAATTCAACCCACGACACCTTGGTTTAACAGAAAGTTAATCTTTCTTACCCCTCTCCCCTCAAAAAAGAAACAGCAGGGAAAGGAAACCTGTCTTCTTCCTCCTCCTTTCCCCCACTCCCCTGAGGGTTTGCACTCACTCAGCCAGATGCCTGGTGGGCTTCTTGGCCTTCTCTCCGTAGCCCCCGCCCCCAACCACCACTCTGTCACTTGTACGTTGTCAGTTCTTTACCTGAGGAAACTGCCTCTGTGTTAGAAATGTCCTCTACACGAGGAGGAGCACCAATCCCATAAGCAAGGCATTCCTACTGCCCCTGTTTACAGAAAAGGCAACCAGGGTTCAGAAGGATAAACTAGGTTCCCAAGATGACAGAGCTGGTAAGTGACAGAGTTTGGTCATCTGATTCGACAGCCCACACGTAACCCCTGTTCTAGGGAGTTTTGGCCTCCCTTCCTTGGGTCCTGGTTCTCTTGGGCACTTTCCTGGCTGGAGCTCCTCCCTGTCCCCTCCTGATGTAAGAAATTTGCCTCTGCCACAGCCCTGTTCTCTTAGCTTCCTTCTTGTTTGTTTATATTCCTCTCTCCCTTCCAGACAATGAGGGCTTTCAGGGTGGATACAATGTTTATTTCATCTCAGTACCTACCCCAGGGCGGGGCACACACAACCAGGCCATGCTGGCTGAATCAATGAATGCATTCACGCTTCAACAGTCAAGTCTGAAGACATTCCCTTTGTTTCTAACAGAAATCCCCAAGTTACACTGCCATGAAGACACTACAACACTGCAGCTTTCTCAGAAGCCACCAGAAAGTGAATCAAATTATAACTAAAACAGAAAGGTTGTTCTGTAATCAAATTAGCCTGGGTAACTCTAGAGAAACCAACACTATACATGTTTCTTTACTGCTTGACATCACAATCCTCTCAGGTGCTTTTGGAATTTCAGATAGTCTTCTAGATATTGAGGATTCTTTTTTAACCAATAAAACTGGTTTTTATTTTTTGAAAAGTCTCACAGAATACTAACCATCCTACAAAACCCAGGAGGGCACGTTGGCCTTCCTGGAGAAAGACTCCTCTTCCTCAGCATCTGGGAGCAGAATACTTCCTTCCAGTACTGGAGATGCCATCACCTGAGGACTGGGATGATTCTTCTTTCCCTCTGGCCTCAGGTCTGCACCCACATTCTCTTGTGACCCTTTTCAGTCTTGTTTTGCGTTGATTTTGCTCCAACTCATCAGAGCCTGAGTTCCCAGAGCTGGAGATGAATGTGGGTGGCCCAAAGCTCCCTGTACCTCATTAACCTCTACATTATCTCAGGGAAATTACGGCCATTATCACACTGGGGCTCAGGATCGAAAAGCCACCAAGGCTGGGCAGACAGAGATGGATGCTACCAATTTAAGGAGAGGAGAGGCAGCTCCTTAGGTGGTGAGAGAATCCTTTGTTTTGCCAGAAGAAGCTTTGCCATGGCAGACCCCAAGTACGGCTCTCCCGGCACCTTTCTGTAGGCTGCACATTTCTGGAGGGGACTTTGTTTTAATAGCATGTACTGGTTAATCTTGTTTCCTCATTGACTTAATAGAAGTAAAGAGGAAAAAAAAAAAACCCAAACATATAAAAATCGTCCATAATCCACCTACCCAGTGATATCTGTTGACCTTTAAAACCAATCAAAATGAAAGTAATACAATATAGGTAGGTCTAGACAATTCAAGGACTTCAGTAAGTAACAAAGTTAAAGTGAAGGTCTTCGGCCACCTTTCCAAGTTCAGCCTCTCAATAGCTAATAGAGTTTTGTGGTTCCTTTAGAAATAACATTAACTGGTGGAGTATCCCGGCTTACAGAGCGGTGGCTCTCTGACCTGCGTGGACATTGAATCACCTGGAAAGCTCATTCTGTCATAGGTCGCTGGACCCCAACCTTAGAGAGATTCTAGGCCCAGCAGGTCTGGGGAGGGGCCCCCAGACTTCCTTATTTAAAAGTTGTTATAGGATCATGCTATGTCTTGGGCCATTTCCAGCTGTGATTTTAAAGATCGCCTCTTTTTGCCTCAGGTTCTTCTTCTGTAAAATGGGGCTCATAGAGCTGATATGAGGATTAAATGGATCAAACTATTAAAAAGCTCCTCTATATTAAGAATGATGTGATTTTGCTATTATTCTGCATATACCAGCCTGTAAATGTGTCCCACTATCATCTATGGCTTTGTAATGTTAACAAAAGGAATAATTCTATATACACCTCAGTGCTATGCTTTATTCATAATATTTTTCACATATTTATATACAGATATGTTTAGTTATTTTGAATTATCTTCACATAAAATCATAGATGTACATTCTAGAGGATCTACTGGTCCCCTGGAAGTGACCACACCAGTTGTTTCCGGGTACCAGCTAATATCAACCTTGCAGCAAGGGACATTCTTGTACATGTCATGGCACACATTTTGTGAGCATGTTCATGGAGTCGATTCCTAGAAGGGGTTTCCTAGGCCAAAGTGAATGTGCACTTCACCTTTTGGTAGTTGGAAATAAAAATACACATTCTTGGCAAGGCTACATTTGTTTCTAAGCATAGGTCTGCCAGAAGCCCTGATGGAACCGGATGGTAAGTGGTGTTAACACCTCTCTACGGACTGTGTGGTGTTCATCTTCAAAATGAGAATGGGAAACCAAGTGACGTTGCATATGGAGAGTCGGTTCACTCTGAGCTCTTTGTCTAGCACAGATCAAGAAGCTGAGGATCCAGAATTTGTTAAAGCATACCTCTATGTTCAAGGAGTCCTGCTCCGGGAGGGTGAACCCTTAAGAAAACAGTTGCATCATAGACTGGCATGAGAAATGCATTGAGAGCATAATGTGTACAGATCAAAGATTGCGTGACCAGTGAATCAGGTAGGCTAAAGGGATCAGGAAAAGGTTCAGGAGGATAAGGTAGAGTTTTTTCAAAATGAGAGAGAGTGGGCAGGAGGGAAAGGCAGTTCCAAGATTAAACTTGGTATGTGTGAGAGCCCAGAGGTTGGGTAGCACCTTACCTGAGGTACACTAGGTGCTCAAGGACTGTGAGTTGAACACAGTCTCAGCCCTCCTGGGGTATACAGTGTACAGGTCTGCTACATTCTAAATGTAATTTTAGCTTCATGACTAGCTTAGTGAATTCCTAATGAATTCTCACGATCAAGACAATATCTGCCCTTTTATACCTCTAATGACCAGGTTGGAATATAAGTATTTAAATAATCTTCAGATGAGTCCCGACCTTGCCGGCAATACCTACACTCTGGCTCAAAGTCCTAGGACTGAGTGTTGACTGGTCCGCGTCCCTTCCTTCCACAGAGATTCCATTCTCTGGTAGATGACCAGTGGACATTGCTCTGGATCTATTGCCAGCTGAGACAGTCTCCTGACACAATCGGCTGAAACAGTGGACATACATGCAACCTTGTAGTTACAACACTTTGGATTTTGCAAACTTTTAACCCAAATGGTAAAGGAAAAAAGGACATGAATCAGAACTGTAGGAGACATTTGCTATCGTTGCTTCAAGGGACAGTGTTCTGGTCCAGGCTGCTTTTCAAATATGTCCCAAGATGAATTGGAAAGCATACATCAGAAAGGTGCATTTCATTTTTACAGTCTGCAGGTGGTGCTGGACAAGGACACTGTGACTGCAGTGGGTAAGACAACATGGTCCACTGTCATGGAATAAAAGCAGCCGATGCAGTCTTCAAGTCGACCCCCAAATATTCTAAAGCCATCATCTCTTCCAAAAAGGTAGAAGAAGATCTTTGAGGTGCTCTGATTAACCTGCCCCATTATCAGACCCCTGATTGACAAATAAGGTCTTCACCCCTGGTCCCTGCTCACTTCACCAGCTTTATGTCTGCCATGCTTCCCTGCCAGCCAGCCCTGCATAGGCGTTAAGTCTGACAGACTGACTTGAATCAGGCAATGCTGCTTTGCAGCTACACAAGCCAAAGAAAGTCTGCTAACCACTCTGAACTCCACAGTGTCCCTATCTGTATCATGGCGATAATGTTGGGAGGATTAAACAGTAACCATTTTTGGAAGGGTCCAGCTCAAAGCTTCAATCACACGCATTCGTTTTTTGCAGTGCCCTCTATGGCGCTGAAAAAGAGGATTGCTATCACATATGGATATTCCTTATCCCCCTTTTAAGTTGGATGGCCTATTAGCGCATCCCTTAACTATAGGTTTCATTGGTGATCTCACATGTGTGCTAATAAGAGTTAGGGAAAATGAAATGAATTAGTTAGGACTTTTTGTGCTTGCCAAGACTAAACCCAACTTGAGCTGGCTTAAGAAAAACACAGATGGCATATTAGCAATAGCGACGTTTCATGAAATGGCGGGATGGAAATGGCAACGGAGACTGACTAGGGAAGGGTCTCAAAACCGGGACTGGAAGATGTAAGTAAATCTGATAATTAGCTCCCTCCATTTGCTATTCCCGCTTCCCTTCAGGTGCTCGATTCATTGTTTCTTCTGTTTACTTATAGCCTCTCTCTGCGCCCATTTCCATGGTAGAAATATATGGCCCCACAGATCCTCTGTTTACCTGAGGACTGATCAGGAACAGAGACCATCAATACTATTCCCGGTCTCAGTTTCAAATTGCTATAAGACAGAATCTGATTCTTCTGCCTGTAGCCTATACTTGCTCTAATTAGCTCTGGGTGGTGAGTCATGAAATAACTAACGGCTATGGGGAGCTCTTGGACATCATGGATAGAAGATGGGAGGCCGTCTATCATAGAGGGACACATCGATGGTTCTAGCAAGAGAGGAAAAGGAGAGAGGTTTAGAAAAAAGTAGTAGATTAAATGTTGCTCAGTCCTCACTTGAATACCCAGATGTGTATATCCGGCTTTGGAGAAGTATCTATTTTTCCATGAGAAAGTTGAAATAGATCGATGGGTTACCAGCCCTGGCTCATCATATGAATACCATGGGAGGTTTTAAAAATCTCAATATTTAGGCAGCATTCCCAGACCAAATAAATCAGAATCTCTATGGGATCTGAATATCAATTGTTTTAAATGTTCTTTAGATAATTCCAATTTCAGCTAAGGTTCATAACCATTGGACAAGAAAAGTAACTCTCAAATGAGAATCTAGTGAAAATGAATATTGTGATCTAATGGGCTCAAAGTGAGGCAGTGGGGTTTTGCAGGGCTAAAAAGCTCCCCGGTATTGTCAGTAAAGCTTGTCCATAGATTGTACTTAGAGCGGCAAAGCACTAAATTATCCCTGAGTTCTAGCGCAGCCCCAAGACTTTAAGAAAGAATATTTATTCCACAAATATTTATTTTCTGCTCTGTACTGGACCCTTGTGCTCAATGCTAGGGCACAGAAATCTAAGTTCTAGCCCAGAGGGGGTGGTTCACATGTAGCCCCATAGCTTGAGAGTGGCTAGAGAAAACATACTATGTATACCACTTTGTCTTTGTTGGAAGTCTGATTATCAGGGATTTTTGTTCGCTTTGTTTTTGTTTTCAAGAAAATGACCTCGTTGAAAAGTCAACTGGCTTCCCTGAAAGAGAAAAGCCAGTTCAAGTCTGGGGCTAAGATCGTTTGATACAGAAGGAAGAGAGGCGTTAACATCTAGTAGTTGAGGGTAATATGAGCAAACCATGGAGTCTGTGATGGAGAGAGAAGCTTGGCCCTGGGCAACAATGGAAAATATGGAAGCTAATGCTGGGGAATAAGAAAATGATCTGTGTGATGTTACATAGATGGGTACATACATAAATGCTCCATTAAAGAATCTTCTTGTTTTCCAGTGGATTCAATGATTAAGGAGCCAAGGCCACTCTAAGAGATCATTAAGATGTTGTGGGGCATAGTGAGAGTCCCTAGTAACAACAGAACTAAAGTCGTTCCAAGGCTTATGGTGTAAGTCTGCTCACTTCTCAGTAAGCTACTTTGTGCCAGAAAGCCCGGAATGCCACAAGTTGTGATGCCTCGTTTCCATATCATAGAGTGGGCATCTAAATAGTAGATGGAGAAAGGCCATAATAAATAGCCTGATTTTCATTCAGCAAATATTCCCAGAGTGCCTCCTGTGCGCCAGGCACTAAATTTGATCAAAGTTTCATGCATTTTGAAGGTTATTTCAATGCTATTAGCCTTTAATGGCAAGTGCAAGCTGTTTGTCTATACATGATTACATTTAATCCTTACTAAGACCGGGATGGAGGGGTCAGGCTGATGATGCTGTTGATATTGCTGCTGATGGTGATGGTAGTGATCAGGTGATAGTGGTGGTGTTGCGATGCATTTCCTAGTTAAAGAAAATTTTTAAATGAGCTCCAAAATGACAAAGGATTATAGAAAGCCCCACAGCTGGTGCATAGATAGCCAGGCTGGGGTAAGAATCCGGATGTCCAAACTCCAACTGCGGCTTGCTGTCCATTCAGCCATGCTGAGGAACTAGAACATGAGTCAGTTGCTGAAGTTTAGCTTTAGGGAGGGCCAGGCAAGAAGCACGAGGACAGATGAACTAAAACTCTAGGATCTTCACAATATTATGGCTTCATGTACAAGAGAAGGAGAGTTTCACAAAGGCAGCTCCGGAAGTCTCACTGATTTTTCATTTCCAGCTCACATTCTTCTCTCCTGGCAAGGAAGTCTGGAACAAACATCGGTCGTAAAGGAAACGTTTCTCTCTGCCTCACAGATGCATTTCTGTGCCAAAGTTAGCTTCCACCTTTACAGCTAATACACATAAAAAGAGAATATTTAGACAGGCACTTCACAAAAGTGCGGTTAGCTCAGGAAGTCAGAGGGCTATAACTGCCCCCCAAGAAAATGCCGTGCTTTTCAAACGGCTTCAATCTTGCTGGCCTTGCAGCACACACACCGTCTGGTTGTGTTCCAGTCCCACCCACCCCACAGCCAGAGCGAGTCTATCCAAAATGCAAATGTGATTGCCTCTCTGGGGGGCTAAACATTCTCAATGGCTCCCTCATCTGTGGAAGAAATTCAGGCTCCTTAGCTTAGCACGCAATGCCTTTTGTGACGTGGCCATTGCTGACCGCTCCAGCCTTTTTGTCCTTCCCACCTTCCAGCCTTCCATAATGTGCTTCAGCAAAAGCAAATCACATGTAGCTGCGGCCCTGCTTATTAAACTCACAGCGTGATGCTCCTATGCCTTTGATTATGCTGGTTCCGCGGCAGGAAGGCTGTCTCTGCTTTCCTCACCCGGCACACTGGCTCGCATCCTTAAGGACTCACCTTCTCCAAAAACCCATCTTGGACCAATCTCAGCAGAGGGGCCACCTCGGGCATAATTCTATCAGACTATGCTATATCTGTGAGTCGGGTTTTTGTTTGTTTGTTTGTTTCATTTTGTTTTTAAAGCAAACCCATTCACCATCGTGGTCGCCCCTCCTCCAAGCAATCATTGAGGCTCTACTAGGTTCTAGCCACTGTTCTAATCACTTTACATGTATTCTTATTTTAAATATTCATCCAGCTCTACGGGATTTGAAAGTAACCAAACACAAACACAAACAAAAACAAAACCTGGAGCTTCCCAAATGTAACAGTGCCTGGAATACAGTAAGCATAGTATTGCGCAGTATTTTGTACAGCTGAACGGATAACTACTTATTCATTTTTAAAAATAGTCTTTATTTTTAGAGCAGTCGTGGGTTTACAAAAACACTGAAAATACAGTGCAGAAAGCTACCATATACTCTGTATCCAGTTTTCCCTATTATTGACATCATGCATTACTACAATAAATGAACCAATATTTGTATATGAATATTAACTAAAGTTTATAGCCTATTCAGATTACCTTAGTTTTTACCTATTGTCCTTTCTTCTCCAGGATCCTGTGCAAGACACCACAGTACATTTTGTTCTCACGTCTCCTCGGGCTCCTCTTAGCTGTGACAGTTTGTCAGACTTGCCTTGTTTTTTGATGACCTGGGCAGCTTTGAGGAGTACTACTCAAGTATTTCATAGGATGCCCCTCTATAGGAATTTGATGTTTTACTCATGACTAGTCTAGAGTCGTGGGGTTTTTTTTTTACGTTTTTATTTTAATTCCACTTAGTTAACTTCCAGTGTAATATTAGTTTCAGGTTTCAACAATTCCATACAACACCCACTGCTCATCACGGTAAGCGCACTCCTTAATCCTCATCACTTGTTCAACCCATCCCCCTCTCCTCCGTTACCATCAGTTCTCTATAGTTAAGAGTCTCTTTCTTGCTTTGTCTCTTTTTCCCTTTTGTTTCTTAAATTCCACATATGAGTGAAATCATATAGTATTTCTCTTTCTCTGACTGACTTCACTTAGCAATGTACTCTCTAGCTCCATCCGTGTTGTTGCAAATGGCAAGATTTCATTTTTTATGGTTGAGTAATATTCCAATGCATATGTATATATGTACCACATCATTGTTACCCGTTCATCTATCAATAGACACATGTGCAGCTTCCATATCTTGACTGTTGTAAACAATGCTGTTATAAACATGTACGCTTTGAATTGTGTTTTTGCTTTCTTTTTTAATTTATTTATTTTGAGAGAGAGAGAGAGCGTGCACACACACCCACGTGCGGGAGAGGGGCAGAGAAAGGGGAGAGAGAGAGAATCCCAAGCAGGCTCCAGGCTGTCAGCACTGAGCCTGACATGGGGCTCAACCTCATGAACCGGGAGATCATGACCTGAGGTGAAACCAAGAGTCAGATGCTTAACTGACTGAGCCCCTTGTATTCTTTGGGTAAATACCTAGTAGTACAATTATTGGGTCATAAGGTAGTTCTATTTTTAACTTTTGGAGGAAGCTCCATACTGTTTTCCACAGTGGCTGCATCAATGTGCTTTCCCACCAACAGTGCAAGAGGGTTCCTTTTTCTCCATATCATCACCAACACGTGTTGCTTCTTGTGTTGTTGATTTTAGACATTCTGGTAAGTGTGATATCTCATTGTAGTTCTAATTTGCATTTCCCTGATGATGAGTGATGTTGAGCATCTTTTCATGTGTCTGTTGCCCATCTGTATATCTTCTTTGAAGAAATGTCTGTTCTGCCTTCTACCTTTTTTTAATTGGATTTTTTTTAATTTTATAAGTTCTTTATATATTTTGGATACTAATCCTTTACCAGAGTTATGTCATTTGCAAATATCCTCCCCCTTCTGTAGGTTGCCTTTTATTTTTGTTGACTGTTGGCTCCATTATTGTTTTGATGTAGTCCCAATAGTTTATTTCTGCTTTTGTCTCCCTTGTCTCAGGAGACCTATCTAGGAAAAAGTTGCTACTGCTGATGTCAGAGAAGTTACTGCCTGTGCTCTCTTCTAGGATTTTCATGGTTTCAGGTCTCATATTTAGGTTTTTAATCCATTTTGTATTTATTTTTGTATATAATATGAGAAAGTGGTCCAGTTTCATTCTTTTACATGTTGCTATTCAGTTTTCCCACACCATTTGTTGAAGAGACCATCTTTTTTCCATTGGACATTCTTTCCTGCTTTGTCAAAGATTAATTGACCATATAATTATGGATTCATTTCTGGGTTTTCTATTCTGTTCTATTGATCTATGTGTCTATTTTTGTGCCAGCACCATACTCTTGATCGCTACAGCTTTGTAATATAACTTGAAGCCTGGAATTGTGATGCTTCCAGCTTTGGTTTTCTTTTTCAAGGTTTCTCTGTTTATGTGGGGTCTTTTGTGGTTCTATATAAATTTTAGGATTTTTTGTTGTAGCTCTGTGAAGAATGCTGGTGGTACTTTGATAGGGATTGCATTACATATGTAGATTGCTTTGGGGAGTATAGACATTTTAACAATATTTGTCCTTATAATCCATGAGCATGGAATATCTTTCTATTTCTTTGTGTCATCTTTAATTTCTTTCATTGTTGTTGTATAGTTTTCAGAGTTAATGTTGGGGAGTTTTGAGAGTAAGACCACAGTGGTCAAGTTTCACTTCTCTCCTATCATATCAAGGATTCTTAGTATCCACATGACTTATGTCTATGGATGTTTGACTTTCATCCCCTGGCTGAGGTAGTGTTCGTCAAGTTTCTCTACTGTTAAATTACTCACGTTTCTCCCTTTTTCATATTTTTTTGGAACAAAGTCACTGTGCAGAGACCAAACTTGAGGAGTCTGGAGTTATGCCTCCCCCTTCTTAAGGCAAAGTGTCTACATAATTATTTGGAACTCCACACAGGATGTATGTCTCTTTTCTCAATTACATTTATTTAATCACTTATTTAGACAAGTATAGACTCATAAATATTTATTCTCTATTTTGGTTTTAATACAGTACTACTTAACTTTGTTGTTTAAATTATACCAGCTTTGGCCATTGACAAAGTTCTTTCAGCTGATTTCTGTGCCTCTTTGACTCCCCCCACCCCAATCAATGTAAACTCTTTAATTTTTTGAGTACTTTCTTCCTTTTCTTTTTAAAGTTTATTTATTTACTTTGAGAGAAAGAGTGGGATGAGAGCTGGGAAAGGGCAGAGAGAGAGAGAGGGAGAGAGAGAATCCCAAGCAGGCTCCACGCTATAACTGCAGTGCCTGACGTGGGGCTTGATCTCACAACCCGTGGGATCGTGACCTGAGCTGAAACCAAGAGTCTGATGAGTCTTTCTGATCCAGGCTCATCTTGCTTACTTCCTGCTGTGGCACTGAAGTCAGCAATTTCTTCTAGAAGCCCAGTTCACTAACCAAGATCTTGGTTCTAGCTGTGCACATTGCTATTGGGGTGTTGTTTCTTCTTGGTCTTCTCAGCTGAGAAAAAAAAAAATTATAAGTATTATGTATGTATCTGTATACCAACTCCTGTATATATGCATCTATCTATCTATCTATCTGTCTATATACACACACACTCATGTATATACACACATGAATATTTCTGCCGTAACCATCTGTATCTATATCCAGCTAAACATGAGTTCATACTCCTATCTCCAGCTTTAATCCATTACATTAATCACTCTAGCCTCCTTACCTTGCTTATCTGTAAATTCCTGCTTAAACAGTGAGAAACCCAGCTCCCATCACCTGCCATCCATTTACTGAATTGTTTAGTTCCAGTATGCATGTCTAACTACATGAGAATTATTAACCTGTAGCCCTTGGGGAAACAGCATTATCAACCTGAGTACAGTGCTTATGTGTGGTTCTTTTTGCCGTTAATCTTACAGACTCCACTTACTTCCAAAGTTACCGCTCTCAGCACCTTCTCCCACTGCCTGCTTCAGCGAGATTGTCTTACACATTTGTAATACAGTTGGAGTCTCTTGTCACAGTCTACATTTCTTTCTGGGGTTCCCCTGATTTCCTAAATGATTTTTTTATGTGCATGCATTAAGGTTTATCCTTTTGTGCTGTACAGTTCAATTATTCATTCACTCTTCATCATCTATTCATTCCCTAGTCATTCATTGTTTACAGCACTCCTATCACATGCTCAAAAATAAGTTGAATTAACTGACATTTAGAAAATGTCTCTACTGGCCTTTAAAGTAGAAGAGAAAGATTAGAATCTACAGAGAGGAATAGAATAAACTCTACCAGAGCGTAGCATGAAAAAATTCCTGCAGTAAAGAATTAAAGCTGGCTAGGAGTCTCCCGGCTGCCACGGTGATGAAAAGAAACATAGCAGGGTCCGAGGACAGACAGATCCTCTCCTGGTCCGGAACACTGAGTGGTAGCTGTAAGGGCTCACTTTACAGTGCTGTGATACAACATCTGGGCCTGGCATGCCTGTGGGGAGTTGTAAAGTCCATATATATGGACTAGTGGACTAGGGTTCACTTTCGATCTACATGCAGACTCCCAGGTGGCAAGAGTTCAAATTCACCCTAAGGCCAGAGAAGCTTGCGTTTCAAATTCCTTCTGGTTGCTCCAGGGATCTCTCCCCTAGAAGCTCAGGAGAGCACGTGAGATTTGCTGCCACCACTGGTTAAGAGCCTTCATCATCACCATCATCAGGAGGAACATTGGAAGAGACATGTTACCCCTGTCTTAACAAAATGCTTGTATTTGTTCTTCCTCTTCGTATGTTCATGCCCACCTCGGAAGTCTTACCTGGTACCTGGTTATCCCCATCTTACAGATAAGTGCAAGGTCAGAGAGGGCTTGATTTTCTGGTGGCCCACAGTGAGGACAAGGTACTCAACCCCAGGATCCAGCTTTCTCCTGACTCCCCAGAGTGTTTCTATTTCCATCACCCTTAATGACTTGGGGACAGAACCCCAAATAAAGGTCATCTGACCCTGAGACTGCATCCTCATTTGTGATTCCTGTGAGAATCTATATTAGAGGGACTGAGATTTCATATATATGGACTTTACAACTCCCCACAGGCATGCCAGGCCCAGATGTTGTATCACAGCACTGTAAAGTGGTCCATGGCCGCCTTTGACAAAGAAAGCAGATGTTCCCTTTTGTCTTTCCAGGTCCTTCTTAGGTACCAATATTTTCTCATATCTCACATCATTTTTTTAAATACTCAGAAACAAAGAAGAATGAAAACTTGTGAACAGTCAGAGAAGGTTGTGTTCATTCCATTCCCATTCTGTTTGCACACACATATTCAGAGATTTTTCACTCTGATTTTACACACAGAGTTCAAATGTCAGTAATTACTTGATACCTAGGCTTACAGAATATTCAAAACAGAAACTGGAAGAGAGGCAAGCAGGTATTAGAAGGATTAGGCATGAAGTATTTAAAATAGGAAACTGTCAGGGAATGCTTAGTTTGGGGGCACAGTGTCTCTGGGCACCTCCATTTCCCCTGAGAGCACTGGTTCATTGAAGCACAGTGCTATAATCTGTGCTCAGAAAAATGTTTCCAAAATCTTTTTTTAGGTACAAATATTTTAAATGGTGACAATTAAAAAAATGTTATTCAAAATGATTAAAATAAGTAAACATTTCTGTATTTAAACTAGGTAAGCCTTAAATCTGTGGAAATCAAGATTACCCAGTATTACGCGTAAACTCAATCAACATTTACTGTGTATAAACTGTGCAACAGGAATTGGGGATAGAGAAATAAATAATATTGATCCCTGTCTTCAGGAAGCTCAACATCTAATTTGAGAATCTGTCCCCAGGGGTCTGGATTGCTGATGTTTTGGGGCATAAAAGGCTGATGGTTAAACCTTTCCGCTCTATGAGTCTTGAGGACTCCTGGAGGTGAGAACCACTGAATCAAACACTTAAAGTTTGAGAAGAAGCAACAAGGAAGGATGGAAAGAGGGAAAGAACACTGTTACCTTACTGAATTTGGGCAGATGGAAAAAAAAGTCTTATCCAAAAATTTCCACTCTGTGGATCCATATCAATTTAGCCAAATGCCATAAGTAAAAGGGTAATTTTACAAACACCATCCCCTCCATGATTTGTAAGTTAGCAATGTAGGTGTCATTATCCCACTTTCAAGGGAGTATAAAACTGAGGCCTCAAGAGTCGGACCATCCTACCCAAGCTCAGGCTAGGGTAGCCAGGCATGGTTAGGGCTGGATGAGAATCCAGGCCTGTCCCATTTGGTGTGAAATCTCAGCCCTCTTCACTAGGCAACATCGCCTTCAGCCATAGGAGGTTGGACTGACGAGGGAAGTGTCTACAATGATGTGCTACGAAAAGAAAAAAAGAAAAGAAAATGCATCCTTAGGATTCCCTTCACAAGAGAGGCAAGTGCTAACTCTTCATTCATCCATGACTGAGTATCTAATCCATCCCCTTGTAACATGGCCACTCCATCAGTGAGGGTTATAGTGCATTCCAGTTGGGTGGCTTGAGAGTTTAATAAAAAGAATATTTACTAAAGACATAGTGCCATGTAGCAAACCCACAGGACATGTGTATAGTAGCCCAAGCTGAGTCAAGAAGCAAGGGGAGGGAAACAGTGACTGGGATCTGGAGAGGGAGACCTGAGAGCAGAAGGACTTCTAACAGGAGCTGTGCCCTTCCTTTTGAGGGGGGGTGAAGTCATCCATGGTACCCACAGTGAGGGAACCAGGGGAATAAGTGATAACATCTCAGTCTTTTTGTTCTCCCTCCTTTCAATCTCCTGATGGATTCCCCATTGGCCCAATCCATCTGGAAGCTGGGAGGTGAGGGACCCCATGAAGCCAAGCACAGAGCGGAATGAAAAGGGGAAAGTACATCTGGGGAAGGAAATAATATACCCCCCCCCCCCAACCCCACCGATGCTTTCCAACATGGAATAAACTTAGCATCAAAACATGTTTTTCCATCGGGATCAGAAGAAATCTCATGATCTGTGCTTGCTTTGGGAGCATATATACTTATGGTCTTTTTTAGTACAGCTTTCCAGGAGCTAAGAGTAATTGATTGGAAGTGGCATAGAGGTTGGGATACATTTGCCATCTTCACCCTAATCCCAGCCTTAACTTGTCCCTTTTTTTTCTTTGATTGGTTTGATCATTTTGATACCAGTAATGGCTTATAATTTTTTTGTGTGATTAGCTAGAAACCCAACATAGGTAACGCTTTATGGATTTAAAATATCCAGGGAGGAGTGCCTGAGTGGCTCAGTTGGTTAAGTGTCCAACTCCTGATTTTGGCTCAGATTATGATTTTGGCTCAGGTCATGAGATCAAGCCTGGTATTGGGTTCCATGCTGTGCATGGAGGCTGCTGAAGATTCTCCCTCTCCCTCTTCCTCTGCCCCTCCCTGCCCACCCCCCACTCTTACTCTCTCACTCTCTGACTCTTACTCTCAAAAAAAAAAAAAAATCCAGGAGACAGTAACGTTGTCATGAAAGTAGCAATGGACTTGGTTTTAGAAATTTTCATATCTTACAAACTGGGTGACCTTGGGCAAGCCATGTGCCTTATCAGAGTCTCAGATCTTCTCAGGGAATGTCACCAAAAAGATGTGACTGTCACTTGACCCGTGAGCTAGACCTGGGCACTCAGAGGTCCCTCACCCCTTTCCTTGTCCTTGGAATGTGCCTTTTCTGTTCCCAGAGGCTGCTCCGAGGACATAGCCTTGAGATTGTGACATGGTATTGAAAACACTTGCATGGTATACGTGACTGAGAACATTGAAGGCCTCTTTATAAACTTTTAAGATTTGGCAGGTAAGGTGCAGGGATCCATTCATCTTGCTGCTGCCTAAGACAAGCTTGCATGTAAGTTCCAATTGCCTATTAAGTCCACCATCTACCAACTTGAAGTGTCCTCTTTCTTTGGCCTCTCCCTGCACTCCAATAGTGGGGGCTGGTTTCAGATTACACCTGGGAAGTTCTGGGAGGCTTACAAACCAACAGATCTCACTGGTGTGAAATAGGAATATGAAGTTGTTTCTCAGGATGGTACAATTCTGAACAACAAAAATGTGGTTATATCACACACAAGAGGGATATGATTTTTCATATTACATTTTAGTGAGGCATTATAGTAGTTTAAAAAATCAACCTCTAGGTTGATAAAGACTTCAAACCTGGGCTCGGGAACTTCCTAGCTGGGTGACAATGAGCAAATTCCATAATCTTTCTAAACCTTAGTTTTCTAATTTATAAAACAGTACTAACTAGAGCACCCAGCTCACGGGCCATTCTTTACCTGTTCATAATAAATAGTAACAGTAACTATGGGTGTTAGTTATTACTGCCTCATCCTAGATGCAAAGGATGCCTTCAAAGCAATGGTCAAGTCCATAGTCCAGGTCATTCTTTAATGAAACAGCACTCACGGTGCCCTGGTATTCTTGAGGATGCCTTATCTCGCTGGAGACAAACATCAACAGTTAACATCTACCACTCTTGAGACCATAGGTCATAAACAGAATTAAACTCCTGAGTGCTGCCTGCTTCTAGTGTTCCTCCTGGATTTTGTTTATCAAAGATACTTTTGCTTTAGTCTCGTGATTTTCCATGTAAGCTGATTGAACTCACTCGCTTGGCAGTCAGATCGGCACATCTCCTGTTTCTGCTAATTTGCTAGTTGACCCTGTATAAACCACCTAATTTTCTAGGTCTCATCAAACTCGATAGATAGATAAGATATATAGATATGTAGATAGATATATAGATAGATCGAATTTACACTAGTAAACCCACTCAATTTCCATTTCAAAAATTCTGTGATTCCATCAACCATTCTCTGAAAGTAAATTCACTTATTCCTGGAGTTCCTTTATCACCCTTCACACGTAGAAAGTGTTCAACAGACCCAAAAGAACACACAAATATCAAGCACCTACTATGTGCCTGACACCAGATACGTACTTAATAAAGTCTGGATGTTTTCTGAAACAGTGTCTTCCATATCAATTCCCCAAACCAAGACTTTCATCTGTCTCCAACGCAGTAGAAGCAACTCACATGAATCTCACCTTTGTTAAATTCTGCGGTGGACCTAAAGGCTCCGAAATTCCATATGGATGCACGTTGCTGAGCTTTGATTCATACTTAATTTCCTAAAATGAGAAGGGAGGATTAGTTGAATGAAAGGCTGTGGTATAAAGAGCAATACATATGTCTTCTTGGCTAATGTCTGCTCTTTTTCCAGTTATTAGAGTTAATGCCATCACAGGAAGGGAGCAGAGTTGTTTTTCCCCAGGAGAACAACAGGGGGAATGTACTGCAGATAAGAAACATTTCTGGAAACAGAAACAGAATAGCTGTATACATGACAGCTTGATCTGGGAAGCCTGACAATCTTCCCCCTTTCTTCATCTTTTAATTCTGATTACTGCCAGACTGAGATCTATCTATCAGTTCTCAATGCTCTTTGCAAGAAAGGTTTCATTGTGAAGGAGGGGGGCTGGCCTTATTTTACCAGTAGAAGGCTATTATCTTGCAACAGCTGTTTATAGTTAACTGCAGCCCATACTTAAAGCCTGAACGCTGGAGCCTTATTTAGTGCCTGTGGATTTGCGGTGAACAGCGTCAGGCTTAACTCTTTGTTCTCCCTGGAGTTGATGGCTTCAGTGGGGATTCGAGATGGAGAGGGTCTTTAACAAAGAGGGTGGAAATAGATGGAGGGTTGCAGCTCACAAGTGGAGCAAACGGTTCCACCTAACGATGGTAAATATTGAGGTATTATGATCTCTTACGGGTGTGCTGAGCACTTTGTAGGTATTATTTCAGTGAATTTTGACCAAAAGTGCTCTGATGTTGATATAGTTGTGCCCATTGCACAGGTGAATAAATGGAGGCTCAGGCAATGAATGCTGGGATTCAAATCCACATGAATCCAGTTATAGAGCCAGAGTGCTTAATTCCTACGTTATATTGTATTAAGTCTCCCATTATTCCAGAGGTGTTAGCTGAAGATACTCAGTGCTTTGCACTGTGGTGCTGCACTATTAGAGAAAGAAAGTTTCCACCCAGAGGATTCTCAGGCTGGCCAGAAAGGTGAGTGAATACAGGTGATGCACTGCAAACAAAGAAAAACAGTAAAAAGTACAGAGACTTTTCAGGGTGGAGAGAGTAGATGAGGACCCAGAGGAATTTAGGGAAGGGGCAGAGTTTACTATATAACAAAACAAAACAAAACAACAAAAAACCCCACTAATTTCAAGAAGGAAACCCAGCTGCAAAAAAAATAAAAAATAAAAAAAATAAGGAACAGTGCAGACAGGCTGATTTAACCAGAGGATTATTGAGGGGGCTGAGGGATACAACCAGAACCCCGGAAGCATCTTGGCTGCCCAGCCAGGAACTTAGACTTGATTCTCCAGGATACGAGCAACAAGGTGGTCAGATGCGCATTTCACAAGGACCACTCCAGCTGCGGTAGGAAGATGTTTTGGAGGGAGTAAAACAGAGGAGGTGAGAAGAGTTAGGATGTACTGTGATGATCCAGGAAGAGGAGAATGGTGCCAGGACAGTGGAAATGGGCAGCGGGAACTGGATCAAACAGATGCATCGCAGGTAAGAACAAATAAAGTGGAGTTCAGCCTCCTTGCCTCACTCAAGACTAAAAAGAGGTTAAATTTTCCAGCAGGAAGTTGGAAGGAACATTGCTCCAACCACTAACTCAACCCCAAATGACATACATTCCTGAGGGTTACAATGCTAATCAGTGGCATTTGGCGGTGGTGGGTGAGACCATGCCAACAACACACACACACACACACACACACACACACACACACACACACAGTTTCATTTTCTCAGCACGTCTGGAATTTTTGTTCTTTGTTTGACTCCAACATCTTTCCAGATGACAAAGAAAACCAAAGATCTCTCAGTCCATTGTTAAGCACAAAGAGAGGCGAAGTCGGGGGTTGTGGGGGAAAAGTTGGCGGACTCCGAATTTTTATTCTCTGCGAGGAGGTTCGCAACAATTCACAGTGGGAGAGAGAGTGGCTTGCCAGAGGGCTCCATGTGACTGGGCTAAACTAGAAGAATATGTCAAGTTCAAGATGAAAAGACAGCCCTTGCAGTTGAAAAAGGAGCTGGGAGCTAATGGAGCTGGGGAAGGGGGCCTTTACAAAGGAAAGTGCTTATTTGCAAACTTGCTTCTCTGTAGCAAATGCTCCCAGGACCTCTGGCAAAAGGAATTCCTGGACACAGGCCTTCCCGTTGAGCCGTTAGTGATCTGCGGTTAATTACCTCTCGCCAGGCTCCCCTTCTGCAGCCAGTCCGTGGGGTGGCTGCAGAGGTTTGGGGTGGAGGTTTTGCCCTTTTAATTCCAACATTCAACAAAGTGAAACTCCTACAACTGCAGAGCTAGAAGAAACCTTACTTGTTCTGCTCTAAGTTCCTAATTTTTATAGTGGCAGGAGTCCTGGGTCAGACCAAGCAGGGAGAAAGGCAAAGCCAGCATGGGAGGCTTGGGGGTCTGTGGGTGGTCCATGAGCAAGGTGGGGCCCTCATGCCGGGAGGGTATTCTAGGAGATCCTGACTGTCACTCAGCAAGAAGATCTGCCTTCATTGTAGGAAGTGGAGCGTTCCCATCATTTAGGCCCAGATTTGCTTACACTGGCCAGATGGGCTAAGGCCACTTCTTCTACTGCCCTTTTATGCTCCCATTCTTTTACAGCAAAATAAAACCAGTCTTTCCTGAGAAGAAAGTGCATTAGATTAGTCAGGACCCTGCAAAGATAGGTAAATAGCTAAGTGGAGATTTATTTTGAGGAATTAGCTGATGGGATTGTAGGCGCTGACAAACCTGAAATAGAGCAGGCTCAAGGGCTGGAGGTTCAGGTCAGAGTTGATGTTGTGGTCTTGAGGAGAATTCTTTCATCATCGGGAAACCTCTCTTTGGTCTTCAGGTCTTCAACTGATTGGATGGGGCCCACTTACATTAGGGATGGTGATTTGCTTTATGCGAACCCCACTGATTTAAATGTTACTCTTTAAAAACATACCTGGGGCACCTGGGGGCTCAGGTGAAGCGTCAATCCAACTCTTGATCTCTGTCTCACAGTTTCGTGAATTCGAGCGCCACATTGGGCTCTGTGTGGACAGCTCAGAGCCCGCCTGGGATTCTCTCTCTCCTCTCTGTCTCTGTCCCTCCCCTGCTCACACGTACTCTCCCTCTCTCAAAGTAAAGAAATAAACATTAAAAAAAATAAAAAACAAAACAAAACAATATATTTGTGTTTGACAAAACAACTGAGGACCACAGCCTAGCTAAGTTGACCCATAAAATTAACCATCACAGAAGGAATTCCAACAGTGTCCAAAATGTGTCAGTAGTCTCTATTGGGAGATCCTGGGGATGAAGTCCCTGTCTAGGGATTTTCATCCTTCCTCCCCTGACAAGAGTTTAACACATGCCATTTTAGATCTTCCAGCACCCCCACCCATCTTTTCATCCCTAATCGTAGCATTTCCTCATTCCAAAAGTAAACGTAAATAATAAGATGAGCAAAGCCAGGACTCTGCTTCTAGATCATAGATCTCATAACTGGCATGAGCCCTTGGCAGGGGACTGTTGAGGAATCGAGAAACCCTAAGGTTATTTGGTGCCTTTTATCTCCATGACTTACTCATTCCATAACTGGAAGCCTTTTATCTCCCACTCCCGTTCACCCATGGTATGCAGCCTTCCCCACCCCTCCCCTGTAGCGGCCATCAGTTTCTTCTCTGTATTTATGGGTCTGTTTCTGCTTTTTGTTTGTTTATTCATTTGTTTTTTAGATTCCATGTATAAGTGAAATCATATGGCATTTGTCTTTGGCTTATTTCATGTAGCGTAATACCTTCTGGGTCCATCCATGTTGTTGCAAATGGCAAGATCTCATCCTTTTCATGGCTAACACTTCATTGTATATATACATCACATCTTCTTTATTCCTTTATCAGTGGACACTTGGGTTGCTTCCATATCTTGACTGGTATGGTCTTCCATATCTTGACTGGTAAATGCCCAGTACTGGAATTACTGGGTCATATGGTATTTCTATTTCTAATTTTTCGAGGAAACCAACATTCTGTTTTCCATAGTGGCTACACCAGTTTGCATTCCCATCAAAAGTGCATGAGTGTTCCTTTTTCTCCACATCTTCATTAACGCCTGTTATTTCACGCCTTTTTAATTTTAGCCACTTTGATGGGTGTAACCTGATAACTCATTGTGATTTAGATTTAGGATTCCCTGATGATTAGTAATGTTGAGCATCTTTTCATATGTGTTGCACATCTGCATGTCTTTTGTGGGGGGAAAAATGTCTGTTCAGGTCCTCTGCCCATTTTTAAATTAGATTGTTTAGAGTTTTTGGTGTTGAGTTGTATAAGTTCTTTACATATTTTGGATATTAACCCCTTGTTGAATATATCATTTATGACGATTTCTTCCATTCATCAGAATGCCTTTCATTTTGTTGATGGTTTCTTTTACTATGAAAAAGCTTTATATTTTCATGTAGTTCCATAGTTTATTTTTGCTTTCATTTCCCTTGCCTGGAGAGACGAATCTGGAAAAAATGTTGCTGAGGTCAGTGTCAAATAAGTTATTGCCTGTGTTTTCTTCTAGGAGTTTTATGATTTCATGTTTCACATTTAGGTCCTTAACCCATTTTGAATTTATTTTTGTGTATGCTGTAAGAAAGTGGTCTGGTTTTCCCAGCACCACTTATTGAAGAGACTGTCTTTTCCCCATTGTATATTCTTGCCTCTGTTGTCATAGATTAATTGACCATATAAACATGGTTTTATTTCTGCTGTCTACTCTATGTGTCTGCTTTTGTACCAGTACCATACTATTTTGATTGCCACAGCTTTGTAGTGTATCTTGAAATTTGGGGTTGTGAAACCTCCAGATTTGTTGTTCTTTCTCAAGATTACTTTTGCTTTCTGGGCTCTTTTGTAGTTCAGTACAAATTTTAGTATTATTTTGTTCTAGGTCTCTGAAAAATGCTGTTGGAATTTTCATCAGGATTGCATTGACTATGTAGAATGCTTTTGGGTAGTGTGGACATTTTAACAATATTTTTCCAATTCATGAGAATGGACTATCTTTCTATTTGTTTGTGTCATCTTCAATTTCTTTCAACAATGGTTTATAGTTTTCAGAGTACAGGTCTTTCACATCCTAGGTTAAGTGTATTCCTAGATATTTTATTCTTTTTGGTGCAATTGTAAGTGGGACTGTTTTCTTAATTTGTCTTTCTGCTAATTTTTATTAGTGTATGGAAATTCAACAAATTTCTGTGTATTAATTTTGTATCCTGAAACTTTACTGAATTCATTTATTACTTCTAATCATTTTGGGTGGAGTCGTTAGGGTTTTCTATATATAGTGTCATGTTATCTGCAAATAATAATAGTTTTAATTCTTCCTTACCAGTTTGGATGCCTTTTATTTCTTTTTCTTGTCTGATTGTTGTGGCTACAACTTCCAGTACCATGTTGAATAAAAGCAGTGAGAGTGGACATTCTTGTCTTATTCCAGATCGTAATGGAAAAGTTCTCACTTTTTCACCATTGAGTAAGATGCTAGCTGTGGGTTTTTCATATATAGTCTTTATTGTGTTGAGGTATGTTGTTTCTAAACCCACTTAGTAGAGAATTTTTATTATGAATGTATGTTGAATTTTGCATTTATTCTGCATCTATTTGAGATGTTCATAGAGTTTTTATTCTTTTTTGATGTGGTGTATCACATTGATTGATTTGTGAATATTGAACCACCCTTGTATCCCCAGGATAAATCCCACTTGATTGTGGTGAGTGATCCTTTTAATGTATCATTACATTTGGTTTGCTTGTATTTGCTGAGGTATTTTGCATCTGTGCTCAGCAGGGAAACTGGCCATAGTTTTCCTTTTTTTGTAGTGTCTTTGTTTGGTTTTGCTGTCAAAGTAATGCTGGTCTTGTAGAATGTATTTGGAAACTTTTCTTCCTCCTCTATTTTTTAGAATAGTATGAGGAGAATAGGTGTGAACTCTTCTTTAAATTTTTGGCAGAATTCACTTGTGAAGCCATCTGGTCCTGACTTTTGTTTGTTGGGAGTTTCTTTTTAATGAACTTAACATTTTTCTTGAGGTTTTTTGCTCTTTATATTCTTTATTCTTTAAAAAAACACAAGAGACAACACAAGGGTAGAAAAGGTGTGGGAGACACAAATTTAAAATAAAAATCAAAAAGTTAGAGCTAAAATATTACTCTCTTATTCTAAAAAAAAAAATGTATCACTGTCTCATATTGTTTCTTTATACTGCTTTTGGCCTGAAGGTCAGTTTATGTACAAGGAGGGGAAACCGACTCCTTAGATTGGGAATAAAGATTTATACTGGGGTTTTCCAGACTTTAAGTGAACATATTCTGAGAAGCCCCACTATTTTTCTCTCTGCATAATAAGGGGTCATATTTATAAATACAGGTGGAAAGTCGTGGTATAGGTCTTTGATTTAGGTAAGGGGTATATCCTAAGAAGCTCCTTTAAAAAGTCATTCATGAATGCCTCAGTAGCACCAATTAACCCCCACATAATCCAGTAAAGCACAGCTAAAAACTTGGAGTGATACAACTCAATCTTTAATAAGAATCACTAATTATTATATGATGATAAATAAAAATAAGACCACCTGAAGTTTTGGGGGTGCCTGGGCAGCTCAGTTGGTGAAGCGTCTGACTTTGGCTCAGGTCATGATCTCACAGTTCGTGTGTTCAAGCCCTGCATCAGGCTCTGTGTTGACAGCGTGGAGCCTGCTTCAGATTCTTTGTCTCCCTTTCTCTCTGCCCCTCTCCCACTCACACTCTGTCTTTTTCTCTCTCAAAAATAAATAAACATTAACAAAAAACAAAGACCACTTGAAGTTTTGGGTGCTCGTAGGCAGGTTAAGGACCTTTGCAGGTTGAAAGGGTCATATGATTATCCTGGTGTCACAGTAAATTTTTATGCACAGGCCTCACAGGAATGACATACTATAGACCTATGAGGCCTTCCTTAAAAGTATGACCAAATTCTAACTTTCCTTAGCCAATGCCAAAAACATGAGACTTTTCAGATGCCTTCTGATAGGCATGACTGGCCAAGGCCCTCAAGTCTGTGCTTCTCCCTTTGTAGCACTCCTTGCCATCATGGTGAATAAATTGCTGGGTCGGTTGTTTATTTGATGGTCTTTCTCCTCTGCTGGATGGTGAATTCTGTAAGGGCAAGGATCTGAGCCTAGTGTAATGATTGACATAACACTGGGTAAACTATAGCTTGAGGAACACTCATCAAATGAATAAATATATTGACCAACTAACCAGTAGCCAAAGTACTACATTCTTCAAGTGTGATTAAGCAGGTATTTTTATTCACATGGTCCTATCTACTTCCAGTTACCATAGACACAAAACTTCAGTTTTCCCTCTCTTTTTCCTTTCTTCTCTTGAGGTATAGACATGGATAACTGCATACTTTCAGGGATATTTAGAGGCCACCACATATTTGAGGCTGCCCCCGTTTTCTGCTACCACCACTCCCCATGGATTAATTCTTGGAAAACCAATATCAGTGTGTCAGTGTTTGCCAACTACCCATCTTTTATCTTCCTTTCCTACAAGTTACTTCAAAGCTTGAAGAAAATCTGGTGTGTTTGTTACTTCCACATGGGCTTTTGGTTTTTCAAAATGGAGATGTCTGGGAGCATATATAAATTAAAGACGTTACTCAAGGCGCTCTATAATTTTATCTACATCTTTTAATTTGTTCTCATTCCTAGCCACTTTCCACCATGCCCTGAGTGCCCCAGCCCACCACAGCATAGAGATGCATATAGAGAAATGGTAACTAGGTATCAGGTCGTGAGGAAGGTACTGAGAATACATGGAGAACCAGACAGACATGGTCTCAGCCCTCATGAATTTACACTTGTTAAAAGACAGACTGAGGCATATTAGAAATTTCAAGAGTTTATTTGAGCAAAAACCATTTCAAATCAGGCAGCCTCAAACTAGAAGAGTTTAGGAGCCCTGTGCTGACAGGAGTCAGGGCAAAGACTTATACAGAGAAAGTACAGAAGCAAAGAAAGGAAATTATGTCATTGGCCACACCGTAAAGCCTAGTTGGCTGTTTGTGATTGGTTGTCCTTAGCATTTCAATTTTGTAAGTTTGAGGCATTTACAGGCTTAAATTTTGGTTTGCTTACTTAGTCCTCCATGGATTAGTGACTCGTCAGTTTCATGGCCTCATCGTTTAATTAATTTAACACACTGGATTGGGGAACGTAGACATTAAGCAAGTATGCTGAGAATAATGCAAGTTAACAAAGAGGATTTAAGAAGTGTGATGAAAGCATAAATCTAAGAATTTAACAGAGTCTCGTGTGTCAGGACAGGCCAACTTGAGAACGTGACATTTAAGAGGAGAATTGAAGGAATGGGTAGGATTTAATCAGGGGCCAGAACTGGGCTGGGGACTCTGTTACAGGCAGAAGAAAGAGTGGTTAAGAAGACGCAGTTTTGAGAAAGAATATGCTGTGTTCAAGAAAATGAAAGAAGCCAGAACACTGGCAGGAGAGGGAGAGTTCTTCTACTACAACATACATATAATTTGGTGTCCCTCTATCTTCCTCACTCTTGCATTCCCTTCATCTTGAATGTTATCCCCCTTCTCAATCTTGTGCATACTTGGTTCACTATTAATGTTCTAAAAGTTTGCCGAATATCTCCCCTGATGGAATCACTTCTTCCCTGACAACTCTGTATTCAAACTTCTTCCATGGTGCTCATTTATTCACGATTCTGCCATGTCACTATGTCCTCCTCTACCTGGTGGTGGCCTCTATACACCTTATTCCCGGGACTTACACTGTGGCCAGTGCAGAGAGAAACTCAGTGCCTTTCCCAAAATGAATTATATTGTTTGATTCAGCCACATTCAGCAGAGAGAATACCCCCCCCTCCAGAAAGCATCTAGTTCATGGTTCCACCTAATACTGAAACACTTCCTTCAGCATTTCTAACTGACAACAGGCTTTCTAGCTAATTATTGCTTCAAGAAAGCCCACAGAGGGCAATGAATATAAGCTTCTGAGTTTGGAAATATCTATAAAAGAACAGATTGGGAGAAAGGTTTAATTTGGGTAAGAAGATTAATACTCTGAGCTTAAAAATCATTAAGGAGATGTGAGGGAGGAGTGAACTTTGAATAAACAAAGCCAAATCTAATGAAACATTTCTGTGATATTAAAGGCAACTTAGGAGCCAAGGGACTAACACTGGGTTTATAAACATCATAGAGTCATGGATATTGTGAGCAGGAAAACCTGTCACAGTAAGATGTGGCCACGAAAATCAGGTCAGCACCAGAAGGTCTGAGAATATTCTAAGTGTTTCTGAGTGGAGGACTCAGGATCATTGAACTCCCTGCTTGGTCCTCAGACCCAGCTTGTACCTCTTCAGCTGTCCTGGTCTCTGAGGCCCTGTATTCTTCTTTCAGGAGGTAGCCTACCCCCACAGTCCCTTCCACACTTGTTTTTCTTTGGGCTTATAGTCCCTAGCATGTGACAAGTGCACAGAGGCATGTGTGGCATCATTATGATAACAATAAAAACAACAACAGCAACAACAATAATGATGCTGTAATATACGAAAACTCTCTTCACCTCTGTGAGCTGCCCTTTTTCCCTTTCTGAAATGCGGATCATAACATTCATCCTTAAGTCTGAGGGCGTCATCAGGAAGGGGCTTAAACTGTAGTGAGGACACATAAAGTCACTGGAAGTAAAAGGAAGCATGTCATGATAGGAAAGCATCCGTCTTTACATAGATCAATTTGGCAGACTTCCCTTCATGTATATTCATTCATATATTCAATCATGTGTTCCTTCATCAGCAAATGTTTATTCCATGACTTAGAAAATCTGTCAATAATATGCCATATTTGCTACTTACCACTAAACATACTATCTAGAGTTGGCAAGATGAGAAACTTTGATTGCAAGTCAAAGCATATAGTCTTTTGATTTAGAGCTTGTATTTGAAATTGCAGTTTATTTGCTATTTCATATGACCTTGCATGAAGGAATTTTCTTTTTCTATTTGGCTGTCCTGGGGCATCTTGTCGTATCTCAGTGTCTTCAACTCAGAAATGCAACTGTCTATTTTTTTTTTTTTTTTACATTGCCTCCTGGAGCCACCCAGTGGGAATTTTAACTTTGACAAATAGTTTATATTTTATCTTAGACCATCCCAAATATACCTTCTAAATTGCTGGTATTACATCCACAAATATTTGTGGAATGTGGTAAGAAACAGTCAGAAATGTGGTTTTATTTATATGGACACCATACTGGACCTTAAGCGTGTAATCCTAAACAAGGAAGGCCCAGCACCTGCCCGCCTCGGGCTTAAACTCTGTAAGGGAAGACAAATGTTGTGCAAAAAAACACAGTAAAATCTGATGAGTGTTAAAGTAGGGAAAGAATAGAGGAACATGTAGACAAATGGCAGAGACCTAACTCAGTGTAGGGGTCAATGACATTTAATAAATATTTATGAGTGTGTAATCTTAAGTAATTCAAAGGCACTTGTAGGGTTAGGCTAGGAGGTAGTAGGGACAGAGAACCATGCTCTAGTTAGCACAACAAGTTGGTATTTTAAGTCTGGCAATGAAAGGATAGCGGTGAATACCGGATACTAGGGTTCAAATCCTACCTCTGTAACTTACTATGTGACTCTGGGTAGGTTACACAACCTTACTATGCCTCAATTTCCTTATTGTAAAGTGTAAAAATGCAATGCTCAATCTTGTGGCACTGTTTTGATACTCAAATTGATATACAAAAAGCTCTTAAAAGACTGCAAGGCTCATAGTGAGAGCTACATAAGTGTTAACGATTATGATCATGATTATTCTACTGTTACAAACTCTGCAATTTCAGAAGAGGCAAATAAGCACCCGGAACCTCATGCCCTGGATCCACAAAATGGGGATATTAATATCTTCACTGCAGGGGACATTATTAACTGAAATGTTAAATGCAGAGCATGTGTATCTGCTAGACATCCTGTAGATGTTTAGCAGATGCCCTTTGGTTTCATAGTAATAGCCCAAACTTCATGGAATGCCTTGGCCTTGACCTTGGCCCTGGCTGCTGTTGACAGGCTGTCTTCCTGTGTATATCCTTATAAGTCTTCCTCCTCCAGGTTTTCCTAAAGCAATGAAGCTCATGCAGAGGACAGGTCAGGTGTCCCTCACCCAGACATAAAGATGGGCCACCCATGCTTGGCAAGGACCATGTTAGTGAGCCCAACACTACCTGATGACCGCATGCTTCCTTTGTAAGTTGTTTAATGATGGTGCTTCAGACATCCCGGACCCTTGACAATTTTCCGTGTCTTGCTCTGAGTGTCACACTCAGTGGGGGAAAGGTCAGCAACAAAGAGGAGGTGGACACAATGAGGAAACTCTTGTGCCAACACCTGTCAAAGAGAGATGCAATGACCTTTCAATGGCTCCCCTTGGGCTCTCCTTGATGCAAATCTGGGAGGCATAAGACGGGGCTGCTCTCTGTAAAAAGAATCCATCACCCAGCCATTTCCCCAGGTCCCATTAAAATGCTGACACCATTAATCTGCACTACTTTACTCCTCATTATGCAGAAATGTGCTCCTGATCAAAAGTCCCCTTGTGTAGCAGCCTGATTCATCACCAATAGCTATGGGCCACACACCAGAAATTCATAATCGGTTGACATTATCCACCCAAATCATTCCCAGGATTTGAAAGCCTAAAATGATGTCTGTCATTGGGAAGAGGCAACCACACAGGATGCAATCTGTAAACATCTGCAGATAGCACTGGTGTCTAATACAACGGATTCCCTTTTGAACATGGTTAAATTAAGGAATGAGCGATCTCCCTTGTACATGTTTGGGTCATCTGTTTTCTGAGAACTCACCCACATTCCTATGTGGGAACTAAACAGTTTGGAGACTCAAGGGGTACCTAGGATAGGGAGATGCAGACTCCATGATACAAAAGTCCTAGCTTGGGGACACAAAGCCAGAGACATTTCTACTATGAGCTTACATACTTCTGAGTGCAGTGCCCTTTCCCCAACACCCACATTTGACGGTTGCCACTGAGTCCTATGTGAACTTGCATTCTGCCCTCACTTCTTCATTCTGTCTTTCAGTGCCTCACACAGGAGTGACTTGGGTTAAATAATGAACTGTGAGTTGTAAATGTGTTCTGACTCTGAGTCTGTTCTCTGGGTGATAACCTCTCAGTTGACTAGAACATTTTTTTGTAAGAAATGGAGCCCTAAATCAAGCTTGTTAACAAAACTAATAGCTACCTAATTCCCTGAGAGATGATCAGGTACCAGAGACTGTGGCATGTGCTTTGCAAGCATCATAGCAATTATTTTTACAAACTGCCACAACTTCATAGGATTGTTACGGGAACTTAAAAATTAATACACATAAAATACTTAAAGCATGGTAAGTACTCAGGAAATGATATTCATTAGCATTATGGATCCCTGCTAAACATTCCACAAACAGGGCAGCTTTATCTCCATTTGAACATCTTCTGACAAGAAAATTGCTTCTGAACACTCTATCTCAATTCTAGACCCTTCTGGCCATTGGGTTGAACTGTCGTGACCTGGGCTAGACAGAGTCTGCATCTTCCCAGGTCCCATCTACTGTTTGTATATTTGCCTCCTACCTAAATAGAAGAAGTCCAGTTCTTTCCATTAAGGAAATATCCCTAGAATAATTTAAAAAGTAATCCTAATCTTGTTAAGTCTTATATTAGCTAGGCCTAAAAAAAGTCATTTCTTTCCACTGGCCCTTCTATGACTGGAGCTTCACTTCTTAACTTAACATTTAAAACCAACCATCCTCCACCTCGCGGTGCTTCATGCTGAAGAACAGTGGTCAACGAGCCAAATGACTTCTCTACTTAAGCAAGAGAGGAAATAGGTACTAAACAGGCACCCAGGGACTTTCCTCAAGGATTAAACAGATGCTATCATTTTGCCATATTCGCTTCAACTTTCTTTTAAGGAAGAAATAATACAGTATGGCTAAAACCTCACTACACATTCCTCCACCTGTCTCTCCCTCCCTGGAGGTGACCAAGTTGGAAGTTGATTTGTAACTTTTTCTATGTGGATACAACTGGATGTTTCCACAAATAATATGTAGTGTTGTGAAAATTTAAAATTTAAATAAATGCTTCCATGCTGTGCCTATCATTTGATACCTTACTGTTTGTACTCCAGTTATACACGTTTTTTAAATATTTGTTTTTTTTTAAGTTTATGTATTTATTTTGAGGGAGAGAGAGAGGGAGAGAGCAGGGGAGGGGCAGGGAGACAGGGAGAGACAGAATCCCAGGCAGGCTCTGTGCTCATATAGTACCAAGCCCAACGTGGAGCTCAATCTCACAAACTGTGAGATCATGACCTGAGCCAAGATCAAGAGTCAGACACTTAACCAAGGCGGAGGCTCCTTACCAGTGGTATAGAATGTAGGCAACGCTTCCATATTACAATTTTTCATTTTAATTCTTTCTTGCTGTTGTATAGTGATCTACTGTGTGAGTTAGCCACAGTTTATTCAATCCCATTATATAGGACAATTACCTGTAGGTTAATTAGGTTGATTTCATTTTTTTAAAAAATACACACACACACACACACATATATGTATATATACATGTATCTAAATATATACATAGATATGCACATATATACATACACAATCTCCTCTTATATATATATACACCCATGTGTGTGTGTGTAAGCACAGAGACCCACACACATACTCTCCCCTTGTATATGTGCCTGGATGTGTGTGTATGAATTTCATATAAATTACCAGTGGCATAGAATAGGCTGTCATAGAACATGCACACCTAACAGCATTATTGGATATTGAAAAATTGTTCCCCCCAAATTGCTATGCCAATTTATTAACACCATTAATATATGGAATCATATACTTGATCTCAAAAACATAAAATTAGGAGAGATTATATAGGTCACATTTCCTACTCACCAATCTAATAAAATTAGAAATAATCACAGTAAAAGGCAAAAGCCAAAATCACTTGAAAATTGGAAAAAGTACAGGATAATTGAATTATGAACCTTGGAAGCAAGTGATGAGGTAAATTGTTGCATACGAAAACCTACAGAAGGTAACACAAAACTGTAATCAGTGGGAAATATAGAGCCACATATTAAATTCATAAATTTTGAAATGCATTCTTTTCAGAACCAAAGAATAAGAACAAATTAAGAAATGTGGTACTCAGTAAACCAGAAAGTAAGAAACAAAAGGAAGGAAGAATTAATAAAGTCTATAGTTAATAAAATTTTAGAAGTAGCAATGACAAGGAAACCCAAAATCTGTGTCCTTAAAAGACCAATGAAACATATCAGGAGTTTTGTTGAGGAGAGAGAGAGAGAGAGAGAGAGAGAAGAAATAGGCAAGATTATAAAAAAGAAGATATGACTGCAAACAGCAGATTAAAATAATGAAAAGGAATCATGCCTATAATTTTATGGAATCAGTTGGAAAACTTACTGGAAATTCATGATTTCTTAGAAAAATATACATTGACTCAGGAAGGGAAAAAATAGAATACTATATTACTCTAAATAATATTAAATAATTAAAATTTATCACTGAAAAAGGCAACAAGACAGACTAGTTCAATATTGACTTTCATCCATCATGTTTAAAGTCGCCAACTCAAATGTTACAGAAGCTAGTTCTGACCATAGAAAAAAATGAGAAATTGGCCAGTTTTACATGCAGCCAGAAAAACACTAAAATCTGATGAAGATAGTATAAAAAATACCAATCACTTTCACTTAGGAATATATAAACACAAATATATAAAATGTCAACAAATTGAAACAGTGATACACCAAAGAGTAACCCCTGTGAGAAGCAGCAAAGGTGCAAAGTCTCATTTCAACTCCTAGGGAAAGGATGGATTATTTCAAAATGGCACTGGCAAAACTGACTATCCATCTGGAAGAAAAACGTCCAAGACCATATACAAAAACATATACCTTAAAGTCTTAAAAGTAAAAATAAAATCCTCTATAAAAACCAATAAACGTACCAATAAATAAATATGCACTTCTTGACGAAATCTGGGAACCCAAATGTCTTTGCATTACATGACACAATTGCATACAACACATATAATATTAATTATTATAGTATTTAAAGTAACCATACATATTGACAAAGAAAAGAAACTCTAAAGGAAAAATCTGTGAGGATATGAATAATAACACACGAGAAAAATTAGAATGGCTCACAAACATTTAAACATGTCCAAAGTCAGAATCAGAGGCATACAAATTAAATAACAGTCAAATAATAATTTATACCCACGAAAGGTAACTTTTTAAATTTAAAAACAGCCATTGTTGTCAGGGATATAGGAAAATGGGTACTCCCATAGATTAATCATAGAAATCAGAATTTTTAACTTGTATTATGAACAACCTAACAACACTTGTTAAACCTAGAAATACACCTAACCCACAACCCAGCAATACCAATCTTGGGACTCTGTTCCATAGAAATAGAGCTCCAGTGTGGGAGGCTATTTGGGTACTGTTTTGAATATTATATCTGTATTTTTGGAATCAGAATGAATGTTAATATATTTGAAATAAAAGTGAATAGATGGACACACATATATAAATGCATACACACATATTAAAATTACATAATTATCTCCAGAAAGGCAATCATATAGTACATATTTTTCTGCAGTGAGCTTTTCTAGTTCAACAGTAGCTCATGGATATCCTGTCAAGTCAAAAGGTATGCCTCTAACTAATTCTTGTTAATTATGCAGATTATTTTTTGATGTGGTAAGATAATTTAGTCAAACATTCCTACAGACTTGGGTGGCTTCACTGGTAAACATTTAAAGAAGAATGAATGTTAATCTGCATCAACTCTTCAAAAAAATGGAAAAGGGGTGAATGCTTCCCAAAAAATTCTGAGTCCAGTATTACCCTGATACCAAAATCAGGCAAAGACTTCATAAAAAAAATTATAGACCAATATCTCTGGTGAACATAGGTGAAAAACTCCTCAACAAAACGCTACCAGACCAAACCTACCAACGTATATAAAGAATTATACACCATGACCAAGTGGAATTTATCCCCAAGTTTGATTTAACATTTGAACACAAATTAATGCAATACACTATATTAATGGAATAAAGGATAAAAAATATGATCATCACAATAGATGCAGAGAAAGCACTTAACAAAATCTTACATGCTTTAATGATGAAAACCCTGAACAAACTAGGAACAGGAGATAATTTCCTCAACCTTATCAGGCTAAATATTTACAAAAGAACACACAGCTAACATTATACTTCATGGTGAAAGACAGGATGCTTTGTCTCCTAAGACCAAAAAGAAGGCAAGGATGATTCCTCTCATCACTTCTGTTCAACATTTCTAGTTCTAGTCAGAGTTCTAGCTAGGGTATTTACATAAGAAAAAGAAATAAAAAGCATCAGGATTGGGTAGGAAGAAGTAAAAGTACTTATTTTTGAAGGTATCATGACCTTGTACATAGAAAATCCTGAGGAATTCACTTTAGGTAAAAACCTGTTAGAACTAATAAGAGTTTAGCAAGGTTACAGGACACAAGAGCAATATACAAAAGATCAATTTTATATAGATATAGATATATATAAATTATTTCCATATATATATAAATAAATGTTTATTTTTGAGAGACAGCATGAGTGGGGGAGGGGAAGAGTGAGGAAGACAGAGGATCTGAAGCAGGCTCTGCACTGATAGCAGCCTGATGTGGGGCTTGAACTCATGACCTATGAGATCATCACCTGAGCTGAAGTCAGACACTTAACCTACTGAGCCACCCAGGTGCCAAGATCAATTATATTTCTATACACTAGGAATGAAATATCTAAAAATGAAGTTAAGATAACAATTCCAATTATAGCATTATAAGGAATAAAATAGGAACAAATTTAACCAGAAAAAAGTACAAAGCTTATACTCTGAAAATTACAAACATTATGGATAGAAATAGAAAAACATACCAAAATAAATGAAGAGTTATCCCATGATTATGAATTGGAAACCCTTAGTATTGTTAAGATGGCAGTACTCTCCAAATTGATCTATAAATTCAACAAAGTCTCTATCCAAATTTTAGCTGGCTTTTGTTGTTGTTGCAGAAATTGTCAAGGTAATCTCAAAATGTATACAGAATGCAAGGGACACAAAGTGACCAAAACAATCTTGAGATGGGGGGAGAATCAAGTTGGAGGACTCAACACTTGTCCAATTTCAATACTTACTACAAAGGAACAGAAACCAAGACAGTATGGTATTGGTAGTAAAATAGCCATCTGTGGTATAGAATTGAGAATCCATACCTAAACCCTTACATTTACAATCAATTGATTTTTGGCAAGGTTGTCAAGACAATAAGGGGGGAAGGAAGAGTCTTTTCTATAAATAGTGCTGGGACAACTGGATAGCCACAGACCAGGGAATGAAGTTGGGCCACTTCCTTACACCATACAAGACAACCACAGTGGATCATGGACCTAGCCTTAGAAGCTAAGTTATAAAATTCTCACAAGAAAATGTAGGAGTAAAAATTCATGACCTCAGGCTAAGCTATGGTCTTCGTGATATAGGACCAAAAGCATAAGCAATAAAAGAACAACTACGTAGATTGGACTTCATCAAAATTTAAAAACTTTTGTGTATGAGGGCACCTGGGTAGCTCAGTTGGTTAAGCGTCTGACTACGGCTCAAGTCATGATCTCATGGTTTTTGAGTTCGAGCCCCACCTCAGGCTCTGTGCTGATAGCTCAGAGACTGGAGCCTTCTTCCGGATTTTGTGCCTCCCTCTGTCTGCCCCACCCTGCCCACACTCTGTGTGTCTCTCAAAAATAAATAAACATTAAAAGAAAAAAATTTAAAAAATAATAAAATTTAAAAAATTAAAAAAATCTTTTGTGTATCAAAAGATACTATCAAGAAAGTAAAATGACAAATGCAGAATGTGAGAAAATATTTGCAAATCATATATTTGATAAAGGACTTGTAGCCAGAATATTTAAATAACCCTTACAATTCAACAATAAAAAGATAACCCAAAGAAAAAATGTGCCAAGTGTCTGAAGATATAGGTCTCCAGAGGAGATGCAGAAATGATCAGTAATCACACGAAAAGGTATGCAATATTGTTAGTCACTAGGGAAATGCAAATCAAAACCACAATGAGATTCTGCTTCCTACCCAGTAGAATGATTATCATAGAAAAGCTCATAAGAAGTGTTGGCACAAAGGTGGAGAAATTGGAACTCTTACCCAATGCTGGTGGAGGGTGAAGTGATGTGGCTGCTTTAGAAAACAGTTTTGTCATACCCCTTACACCGGTAAACGTAGAGTTGTCCTACGACCCAACAAATTCATCCCTAGATGTACACGTAGGTGAATACATATACCCAGACAAAAATGTGCACACAAATGTTCATAACAACATATTCACAAAGCCAATAAGTGGAAACAATCAAAGTTTCAAACACGAATGAATAAATAAAATATGATCAACTCATTTGATAAAAAGCAGTAACAAGGAAGTTCTGATGCGTGCTACAGTCTGGATGAACATAAAAACATTATGCTAAGAGTAAACTCAGAATAGCCCACCCATTGTATGGTTTCGTTTATACAAAATGTCCACAATGGTGAACCCACGGAGACAGAAAATAGATGAATGGTTGTCGTAGGCTTGGAGAGATAATGGGGAGAGACTGCTAATGGGCATGGGGTTTCTTTAGGAAGGTGATAACTATGTTCTAAAATTAGACTGTACTAATGGTGTGCAGTTCTGTACTAAAACTTATTGAATTGTGCACTTTAAATGGGTGAACTATATAGTATGTAAATTATGTCTAAATAAAGCCTTAAAAAATGAAAGAATGGATCGAGAGTCCAGAGATGAATCAGACTGGCCTACATTTGGGGCCTTGTATTATGAAATGTCTCTTATCACCTGGGAGACTCCAGGTTCTTTACCTATTCCAATGTCTATTTTAAAATGAAATAAAGTATTAAGCCTTTTATTCTTCCGTGGAAATTTATATTACATGAAAATTGCCATTCTGTTCCAGAATGTAAAGAAATATCTCATTGTAAATGGTATGCCTATCCCAAATGGATAGCTAGAAGCAGCTGAAAAGCGTGTTGTGAAATTTTGGAAACAGTGAAGTTAATGAAAAGACATATTTATAACATCAACAACTTTAATGCCAAACTGGGCAAATTAATTATAAAGTGATTTGAAGGGGTTGGACCAATGAAAGAATCTTAAAACCATCAATATAATATATGCTATAAAACCATAAATATAATTTTCATCTCTTAGTTTCTTCACATATCAAAACTGCAAGTTTTTATTCTGGAATGTGCTAGTTGCAAAGGTGAATGTCAACTCATAGTATTTTTTTCATTAGCACTCATTTGGGAACAAATTATTGACTCAAACTTAACATATATAGACGTTTCTAGAAGTATTCTAGGAAAGTTAACTAATAATTAAGTATGACTAATACCGGGAAAAAAAGGCATGTATCAGGGCTGATTCACAAGTAAGATCTTTCTGGAGTTCATGATGGTCTGCATGTGTAGTCATCTAGAGTCTTCGCAGCCTCCACAAAACTTGTGGTTACCCTCCTTTAGCCTCTTTAAATGGGCACAATGGGCCACCCAAAATCTCGTAAAAGGCTGCTAGAATTTCTTGCTTTTGAAGAGTTTTCTCACCATCCTCTGTCAGTGTGTCCTGATCCTCGCTTTCAGCTTTACTAAGTTAGAAGCTCCATTCCAGTTCCATGTCTTGCTTTTTTAACATTTTGAGGGGAGACTCAGAACCCCATGCATTTCTGCTGTTACAGAGTATGAGAGTTTCCAAACGGTCAATGAGCACTATCTATACCCCAGAACCTCCACCCTTCTCACTGAAGTGGAGGTGATAAAAGTAATTATTATGAAGCACACAATATAAATCAATTTTGACACAGGCGCTTTGTACCTTTCAATCTTCATGGCCATTGTCTGCCATTGGATTTCAATGGGAAATGCGTTAAGTGTTTCAGGAACTTTAATACACTTAAGCAACTATTTAATAGGGTCAGAATCCGAGTATTTAGTCCAGCACCAGTGTTTCCCTCAGCGTGGCCTAAGAACAGGTGTTAAGGTCACCTGGTTGTTTGTTAAGCAGACAGATTCTCTGGGCCCAGCCCAACCCCCTGAATCAGGCTGGGTGGATAGGAGGGATGGGTGGACATGTTAATACTTCACAATTTCCATTGGAGACTGTGATACACGCAAATGTGAAAAGGGACTACATTCTTCCTTGAGCGTTTAGTGCAACATTTCAGCAATTTCCTATGAAGACTCAGTCCCCTCATGGCTGAAGTACACATGAGCACCATCATTTCTACAGTGTATAGAAAAGGATTTTCTTCTCTTTACAATCCCCATTTGTTATACTGTTCATGATTCAGTATGTACCAGAAAATCCAAAAGAAAAAAAAAACACACACACAACAAATTATTCATTGTGTCTGTGGCACCCCTTGACTAAAAAGATAAGCTCATGAACCTGGTTTTTACTGTCATTATTCAAACATATGTAGAGGACCCCCACCACACAACTCTCACGGCTCAGCTGCAGGCTTGTTCCAGAGCTACTAAACCCTCTTGCTTATGACTTAAAGTTGAGTTTCCAAACACAGTCAGTCTGCTCCTATTTCAGACACAAGATCACAGGCATGGAGAGATGTTAATAGACTTCATACTCTTGAGAACATGGCCCTCACAATGGCAGGGGGAAGGGTTTTTATTGGATGCTTGGTAGAAAAGTTTTGTTTAGGATTTAGACAACTGGTTCTATGCATTGTCCACAAATGTAAATAGAAATCCTCTCCAACACCCAACACAATGCCTCATTAATGGCAAATTGCATCACAAAGTTGGACCAGATGAATGTGTCAAGGTACTAACCGAGGGTGAATATCAGAACCTGAAGAGACCTTTCATGGGGCTGCTTTGGATGTGTGCATCTCTTTTCACAATTAAGAAAACATGATCACTGGGGCGCTTGGGTGGCTCAGTAGATTAGGTGTCTCACTTCAGCTCAGGTCATGATCTCGCCGTTCCCGAGTTTGAGCCTTGCATTGGGCTTTGTGCTGATAGCTTCCAGCCTGGAGTTTGTTTCATATTCTGTCTCTCTTTCTCTGCCCCTCCCCCACTCACACGAGCTCACTCTCTCTCAAAATTAACTTTAAAAAAATGAAAGAAAAAGAAAAGAAAAGAAAAAACCCATGATCCCTGGTCAAGACTCAGATCCTTTCCCCAGAGGATCAGGTCCCTCCATCTCCATCTGTTTCTCCAGAGTGTGGGGCACTTGGTTTAGAGTAGATTGTGCCATCTATGTGCCAGGCTCTGTGAGTCTCTGACTTTTATAGATTTCTCGGTTGTATTTTGTTTGCCCAAACCACTGTGACTTCAGACAGTGTTATTTTCCCACTCCTTCTTTATGTAATACCGATGCCTGCCCTCTGCCTGACAAAGACAAATAAAAGGCACACTTATTGAGAGAATAAAATGAACAAGAAAGAGAAGATGATACTCCGAAGATGCTACTCATTACCAGACACAAGAAAAGGAGAGGAAGGTGCAGAAGATAATTTCAAAAACACAATCCCACTGAGCTGGCAGTGCTGAGGCCTTAGAATACCCCCTTTTTGGGTAAAGTTTCATTCCTGCTGACATGACAGCCATTTTCCCAGCAAAGGAAGTTTAACACATTATATAAATACCCCAACACACATACGCAGTGGTAGTAATAATTAGTTTTCTCCCCTTTCATCTCCATTGTGCCTGCCCACACATATTTCCTATTTCGAGCTTTGGTGTAACAAATGCATCTTTCAAACTGGAAGCCCACGCCTTGTGTGCACAAACACAGGTCTCTTTATCGCCCGGCGCAGTCTCTCCAGCTCGCAGAACTGAACAATGAGGCATTTTCTTTCCTCCCCGGCCCCGGGGCACTGACAGAATTCGTTTAATTTCCTTGTAAAATGTAATCTGCAGATAATAATAGGTCACTCACAGCAATATCACTCCACTCGCCCCAATCGCCCATCACTGCGCTAATTGTGGGATAATGGAAGAGACAGCTAAGGCACGAGAATGGAATGGGACTTGGGCATTCTGTTTTTGTGATGCTGTGAAGGACGATGGAAGAGAAAGTGGGAGGGAATGCCATAGACACTGCCCCCCTCTCAACTGACTCATGAAAGAGACAAAGGTAAGGCTCCTCGTGTGCAGGACAGCCTTGATATGCTTGATGTCACCTGCAAAGCCCACAGGATTTTGGTGTTTTACTGGGCACAGGCTCTCCCATACCTGATGGAGAAGCTTCCTGGGAGGAAGCAGAGTAGCCACGTGATTGCTGGGCAGGTGACGATCACCCATTTAGTAGTTAATCTTGTTTTAACATATTTCTAATATGTTGGTCACAAACCTCTAAGCCCAAAAGAGAGGCACAGCTTGTTTCTGTATAGTGCGGCTTTCCTCAGGGTGACAGCCTTCATCTGCCCGCCGGGTGCTGTGTTCTCTTGTTTCTGAGTTGGCCAAATCAGGAACTAGCATGAAAGGTGGGTCCCGGGAGGACTATGCTCAACCCACTCACTTAACTGGTATCATAACACGGTTTCTTATTACACAGGCAACACACAGTCGTTGTCAATTATTCGGAAAGAGGGAAGACAGCAGAAACAGGGCCCCCTCCAGAGAAGCCCTGGGTGCAGGCCGTGAGGGTGAAGCAAGCCGTTCTGTGTCAGGAGAGACAGCAGCAAAGGTGGGGCTTGTGCTTACAGTGAGGTTCGGAAAGCCATACCTGAAAAGAGCCTGCGTCTGTCCCTCTCAGCTGTCGATGTCACCCATGGGCTCCGTCTCACCCTCGCTTTCCGCCTACTGGGTGAGGCAGAGGGGTGCTGCTCGGCAGGGCCTCGGGTGCCTCTCCTGCCAAAAAAGCAGAGGCTGCTGGGTCAGCTCGGCAGGCTGGCTCCAGGGCGTCGGGCCAGATGGTCAGGCTCTGAAAGAGGGAAGGAGCGGCCCGTTCCCCGCACTCACTCTCCAGCCTGGTTTGGGTACGGGCAGCTGGGAAATATGCCCACACCCTGGAGACAGAGGGGAAAGTCAGAACGAGACAGAGTGAACCTGAGGAAAAAAGTCTAGAAAGTGAAGGGAGTGAAGAGGAAGGCACAGAGGAGGGAACAGGGGATGGGAGAGACAGGCACAGGGGACAGGGGCGAGCTGGGACCCAGGGGAAGAACATGGGGACAGGGATGGAGAGAGAAAGAGAAACAGGCAAGAAGGACTGGATTGCAAGGAAGACGCCTGAATACAATAGAAACCAACAGGAGCTCTGTGGAGCTCCCCAGGGCCTGAGGGGGCTGTGAAGCCGACTGACCTGTGCCGGGCGCTGGGGGCCAAGCGTGTGCCCACGGTGGATGGATGCGTGTGAGGATGTGAGTGTGTGGTGGGGCAGTCAGAGCCGGAGGGGCCTTGACAGGCCTGGGTTTGAAAGCTTTCTCGGACTTTTCCAGTTCACTCTGCCACATCTACCCCTAGATCCTTCCAGCACCTCTGTGAGTTTCAGAACTCTTCTTTTTGTTCTTCCTCTCTTCCTTAGAGTCAGTTCTTCCCCCATTCCAGTCATTCTGTGGACAACCTGGTGACTCTGGTTTGTAACCGCACACACTGAGTTGTAGGAGGGGGTCACCTGGAGGGGGAGTCTTGGGGTCTGAAAGTGGTGTGGGGAAGGGAGCTGGGCCCCACAGGTGTGAGAGCGGTCCGATGGAGGGTGAGACCCGCTTCTTGCGGGGCACTGAGGGCTAAGCCACATGCTAGCTCAAAGGTCTGATGCAGGAAGGCAGGCACAAGGGTCATTCCTGAGCAGTCAGGCAGGTGACTACTCTCTGTCCAGGAGGCCGGCTGTGGGTGCATTAATGGAGTGTTGCAGGCACCCGGATGGATGGACACCCGCTCCAGGGCACAAAGACCACGATGGAATTCTGGAGGCCAATATGGGCTGGGGGAGGGGGGCGGGTGAAGAGAAAGCTCAGTCTGCAGGCAAGGAGAACGAATGGAAGTGGAGGAGATCCAAGGTAGAAAGTGGGGTTTCCCAGCAAATGCAGCTGGGCCTCTCTCTCCCGGGTCACAGCAGGTGACTTGATTCAAAGCCTCTCGAGGTGGAAGGAGGGAAGCAGCTAGAACCTTCTGCCTGTGAAAGTTGTTTCCAGTTCTGGACAAGGTGGATCCATTTGTGGGGAACAAGAAGAAGAGAGTCAGATGTGATGCCTGTCTTATAGGTATGCGCAGGTACACAGGACGGGCAAACACACACACATCCCCCACCCACCCCCCAGAAAGGAATGTTAACTTTATATCCTTGCTGCTCAAAGTGCAGGCTCTCGTGCCCCATCGAGGACATACTGAATCAGAATCTGTGCTTTAAGGAGAGCACACCAAAGTCTGGGAAGCAGTCCCGTACCAGGCAGGGGATCAGGGAAGGCTTCTCAAAGGGCTGGCAATTTCATGAGTTGGGCATTGCTCTCTTTGTCATGCAAGTGAGGAAATGAAGTTTGAAAGATTCTGTATTAGTAGCCCAAGGTAGCATAGCTATTAAATAAAGGTTGGTCCTCAAACTTGGGTGTAATGACTCAAAATTAAATTTGTTAAACTAAGAGTACCACTTATTCATGGCTACTCTGTGCCAAGCCCAGAGCTGAGTATGATGAGGGAGCGTGGGGCAAGCTGAGGACAGAGGGCAAGCTAGCACAACCCTCCCCTCCTCCAGGTTGGATATATGTGATATTCCTCAGGCTCTCCTGGCTGCCCAAGGACAAAGGAAAGGAAAGAAAACAGATGGCTGATAGAGATCACAGTCATACAGGACATAGGTCTCCATCAGTTTACAAATACCTTAGTAAATTACAAGAAAAAGCCAATCTTTTTTTTTAATATTTATTTTTGAGAGACAGAGAGAGACAGAGTGTGAGTGGGGGAGGGGCAGAATGAGAGGCAGACACAGAATCCAAAGCAGGCTCCAGGCTCTGAGCTGTCAGCACAGAGCCCGACGCGGGGCTCAAACTCAAGAACCACGAGATCATGACCTGAGCCGAAGTTGGATGCTTAACCAACTGAGCCACCCAGGCGCCCCAAGAAAAAGTCAATCTTATCAATAGCCGAATCTCCAGAAACCTATAGACTCAGTTTCCTGGAGCCCTAACATCACCCCTGCACAGTGATATGGGGAACAAAGGCAAGACGGAAATGGCAGGTAAAATTAAGTTTCCTCATAACCTGTAGCTCATTGGCAAATACTTGAGGCAAATACAGAGTATACCATTTCTCCAGGAACTCCCTACAGTCCTAATGTCTTACTAGAGGGAAACAACCTTAGCTTGACAATAGCAAGGCCTCAGGTGTCATAGGAGTCTTCTTTAGCATATCAAAGTCCCTCTGGAGGCCTCCCTTTGACTTTACCTCCCCCAAGTCCATACTATATAAGAACCACTCTTTACAACCCCAGTGCAGCTTTTTCTGCCCATAGGGCCTGTCCTGTGCTTTAATAAAATCATCTTTTTGCACTAATGATGACTTCAAGAACATTTTCTTGGTTGTCAGCTCCAGACCCCCCCACTATCACCCCAAAACCTCATCGAGTACTTTATTATATCCATTATCTACTTGGATTCTCACAACCACCAAGATATACTTTCTCCAATTCACAGGGCAAGAACTAGTTAACTCAGAGAGGTCAACAATGTTTCTCACAGCTAGCAAGAAGGAGAGCTGGGATTCAGATGCACACAGTCTAACCTCTACACCTGCACTTTACTTTTGATATTGTTCTGTATTGCCCAATGGCTGGCCACAATGACTTCATGCTGCAATTCTGTAGATGGAAAATCTGTTCCCCTATTCTTTTCCCCTCTCTGGTTACAACCGGCCACGGCAGTGAGGCCTGTGGCCAGCAGGCAAGAACCACCAAAGCCACATGTTGAGGACAGGTCTGTGCACATGCTGGTCAATAACACTGAGCACAAGAACTACAGACCAGCTGAGCATTTGGAACTTGACTGTGGGGGCAGAAATAGCAATTTGTGTTCTTTATGCCTGAGCTACACAGTTAATGTCTTCCCGTGGCCACAGGCTGGACCCCCTGGAGCTGCCAGCCTGGGAAAAGTTCAAGGAAATCAGGTTCCCAGAATGTCTCTGGGTTTCCTGGTAGCAGAATGTCTGGGGGACACGTCTGCTCCACTGTTTCTCTAATTATAACAAGACATCTTTCAACTCCCCCTGCTCACTGTTCTTCCCATGCAAACTCCAGGTGGCATTTCCTGTCCTCACAACTCTTGCTTCAAATGCAGGCAGCTGCGAATCCCTGCCCTCTACACTGTTCTGCAGAGCTGACAAAGGGGATGCCAGTGGACCTTCTCACAACTTTGTTTTCTGAGTTCCCTACTCCCCCAGCCTGTGTGTGAATGCATCTGCCTGTAGGAGGGAGCTCTCCAAAATGCAAACCACGTGTGCCTGAAGCAAGACAGCTCCTTGTATTCTATTATACAAAAACTAGCAAAATCCAAAAATACAATCAAATCAGGTGACTGAAAATGTATATGGATCATAACGTACCCCTCAGGGACACAACCATTCAGAAGTCCCAGAGTCTCAATTCTGATTTTCTGAACTGCCTCTCTGAATGATCACTCTCTTGGGTTCAGATCGCCCCCAGGCAGGCTGGAGGCCATGGGCCCTGCTCAGGTGAGGCTGCTTAGTGGAGCAGGTTCTTAATAAGGCAGGTGTCAGTGGAGAGAGAAAATATCATTAGTGATTGTTTGTGAAGGAGGAAACGCTCACGGAGTGGCTGGGAAGGCAAGTGACTGCCGTAGCGGTCTATGATCAAAATATAGAGTCCTCATATCCACAGCGGGGCGGATCCCATCTCTGTGTTGGAAAGCAACGACCTCAGGACGACAAAGCCATCCTGTTACTAAGATTCCAGACCACTTAACAGGTACAGAAATATTTAAGGAAAATGGTGCCTGTTTGACTGTACTCATTGTAAAAGGATGTTGAGGCAGGCTTAGTGATTGTGGGAAAGTTACCTGGGAATAAAAACACAGCTTTTAGCTCTACAAATGCTTTTGAGATTAGAGGAGCCCCTTGGTGGCTTTGACTTTAAGTGGAGATTGTTCCCCTGAGAGAAATCAGCCTCAAATTTTCCGAGCGCTCATGGGCATAAGGAAGGAAATTGTTCCAGCAGGGAGGCTTTTATCAAAGAACCGGGTGTAAAGTCAGAAGTAGAGAAAGGCACTCACTACATGTCAGTGGGATAGGCTGCTGGAGCCCTCCAGTTAGAGAGAGGGCGGAGAAGACACGGGTACAAAGCCAGAGGTGACCCTTCCCAAGGTGAGAGCTTCTCAGGAGACCACGGACAGGCGGCGGTTGAGGGGGGGATATGAGCTTGGGATTTCGAACCAAGACTCCTGGCTTGGAGAACCTGACCCATCTTATCTCTTAGCCAGTCTGACCCCAGAGGGATAAACATGGCTTTTGGTTTTTAGCGTTTCTAATTAAGTTATCATTTATATGCAACAGGATTCTCAGATTTTAAGTGTGCAGCTGAGTTTTGATAAACGTATTACCCGTGCTCCTACGAAGCCAGTTAAAATATAAAACATTTCCATCACCCCAAAATGTTTCTTCCTTCTCTTTTCAGCCAATACGCACCCCACCCCACCTCCTTTCCTTCCATGGGCAATCACTGTTCTGAACTCTGTCGTCACAGGTTTAGTTTTGCTTGTTTTAGAGCTTCATATAAATAAAAGTCACTAGTATGTATCCTTTTAGGTTTGGCTTATTTCACCCCAAAGAATGCTTTTAAGATTTGTTTGTCTCTGCTGTTGTGTGTAGAAGTTGGTTCTGGGGTGCCTGGGTGGCTCAGTCGGTGAAATGTCTTTTTGTTTTTTCATGTGGCAAATTTCAGTTTATTTTTATTTTTTTTAAATATAATTTATTGTCAAACTGGTTTCCATACAACACCCAGTGCTCATCCCAACAAGTGGAAGCGTCTGACTCTTAATTTCAGCTCAGGCCATGATCTTGGGGTCTGTGGCACAGGGCCTTGTGTCGGGCTCCACGCTGACAGCATGGAGCCTGCTTGGGATCCTCACTCTGTCCCTCTACTGCCCGTGCTCTCTCCTTCTCTCTTTCTCAAAATAAATAAATAAACTATTAAAAAAAAAAAAAGAAGTTGGTTCCATTTGATTGCCTAGCAGTATTCAATTATAAGATTATATCACTGTCTGTTTACCTGTTCACCTGTAGATGGACTCTGAGGGTGATAACAGTTTTGGCTATTAAGAATAAAGCTATGAAGAACATTCCTGCACAGGAGTTTTTCTGGACATAGGTACTCATTTACTTGGATAAATACCCAAGAGTGGGATTTCTGAGTTGCAGGGTAGATGTATTTTTAGCTTTATAAGACTCTATCAAATTGTTTCTCAACATAGTTGAACCGTTTTACATTTCCAAAAGCAATGTAAGAGCATTCCAGCATGTTCCACATCCTTACTAACCCTTAATATTGTCTGTCTTTTAAAATTTAGCTGTACTGATGTCTGTCTGTAAAGTGGTGTCTCCTGTGATTTGATTTCCCTTCTCTGAGGACTGTGTGATGTCACTTCTTACAAACTTGTTGGCTGAGTATATCTCTTCTTTTGCCAGTGATTTCTCCATTTTCTTCTTGGATTATTTGTTTTATTATTGAACTGTATGAGTTCTTTGTAGATTCTAGATAAAAGTCCTTTGCAAATATTTTTTTTCCAGTCTGCCGCTTTTCTGAAGGTGATTTTCTTCAAGAGCAGAAGATGTTAAAGTCTATTTTTTTGTATTTTATTATTAGTGCTATTGGAGTCTCATCTAAGAAATTTTCATCTATGTTATTGGCATGAAGATATTCTTTCATATTTTTATAGGAGTTGTCTAGTTGTAGCTTTTATGCTGAGCTATATGATCCATTTAAAATTAACTTTTGTGAATGATATGGGTAAGGATTGAGGTCTCTCCTGATTTTTTAATCTACCTGTCCAGTTGATCCAACACTATTTCTTAAGGACTTTCCTTTCCCCACTGAATTGCCTTGATACCTATAGATGTGAGTTTATTTATGGACTCTGATTTTTGTTCTAATTGAATTATTTGTCCTCACAATACAGCTGCACAAAATTTTCATTTGCTGAAGGTTTTCAAAATCAGGCACTATAAGTCTTCTATCGTTTTTATTAAGATAGGTTTTGACTATTCTAGGGCCTTTGAATTTGCACATACATTTTAGAATGCACGTATCTATTAGCACAAATGGACCTGCTGGGATTTTAATTAGAAACACAATGAATCTGTAGAACAATTTGGGGAGGAATTAGATCTTAACAGTATTGAATTTTCCAATCCCTGAACATGGTAAACCTTTTGTTTATGTCTTTTTAATTTTCATCAGGACAGTGTTTTATAGTTTGCTGTGTAGAAGCCTGGCTTATATTTAAAGAAAAAAAATCTGTATCCTCAAATATTTTGTTGATGTCTGTTAATGTTGTTGTAGATGATATTACTTTAAAGTTCATTTTCCAATCACTATATTAGTTATCAACTGCTGTATAATAAACCACTCAACAATTCAGTGGCTTAATATAACAGTATTTTATATTCCTTCTCTATTGTTCCTTCTCTGTTTGGAGCCAATTAGATGGCAAATTCCAGGTCTCCTAAGGCTGCAGTGAAATATCAAACAAAACTGCAACCATCTGAAGGTTTGACCTGTGACTAGATGATCCCATCACAAATTAGCTCTCATGGGGTTGACAATTTGGTGTTGATCATATTCACTCTATGAGCCTCCCCATGGGGTTGCTTGAATATCTTTATATCAGGGTCACTGGCTTCCTCCACACATCCAAAAGACCTAAGGAAAAGCTGAAATGCCTTTTATGTAATGCCTTGTTACTTTTGACTTATTCTATTCGTCATTTAATGCAGCCCTGATTCAGTGTCTGGGGGGGAATAAATAGTGGGAGGCAAGGATCACTGGGGACCATTTTGGAGACTGACTACTAATCTAATCTATAGAAATAGAATTGATTTCTGTAAGTTGATTTGTATGCCATGCTAAATTGACAATAATTTTAGTAGGTTTTATTAGGTGCATTAATCCTATGTAAACAATCATGTCATCTGTGAATACAGTTATCTCTTCCTAATCTCATGCCTTCTACTTGAGTGCATTGGCTAAAATGTGCAGTACAATGTTGAATAGAAATGGTAAGAGTAGACATCCTTGTCTTCTCCGTCTCAGGTAGAACACATTTAATACTTAACCTAAAGCGAAATGTTGTAATGTTTTTTTCATGGATGTCCTTTATTAGCTTGAAAAACTTTCCTTCTATTCCTAGATTCCTGAGAGCTTTTCCCCCCTCTATAATACCATGAGACTGAATTTTGTCAAATGCTTTTTTCCTGCATCTATTAAAGTAATTACATAATTTTTTTCTGTTTTATTTTGTTAATGTGGTAAATTACACTAGGTTAGCATGCCCAAATCAATCAATTTTGCATTTTGGAATAAATCCCAATGATGCATTACCCCTTTTTTGTATTTCTGGATTAATTTTCCTAACGCACTTTTAAGGACTTTTGCATTCGGGCTATGAATTTATTTACTAATAATATACTTGTTACGTTTTGATTATCAGAGTAATATTGACCTTAAACAGGTCAGAAGTGTTACCCAATTTTCTGTTTTCTAAAAGAAATTTTGTGAGATTAGTGTTATCTCTTTCTTAAATGTTTCTTATAAGATTTTTTCCCTAAGTCAATTTCTCTAAAGATATATTACTATTCCCTTTGTATATATCTTATTTATTCATCTGTTGATGGATACTTAGGTTGTTTCCATGTCTTAGATATTGTGAATAATGCTGAAACCAACATGGGAGTGTAGATATCTCTGGAAGATTCTGATTTCAATTTCTTTGGATATATACCCAGAAGTGGGATTGATGGGTCATATGGTAGTTCTGTTTTTATTTTTATTTTTTTATCAACAGTTGTGTGCATTACTCAGTGCTTTGATAAGTGTAGTCACCATCTGTCACCAAACATCATTATTAGAATATTACTATGTTCTCTATGCTGTATCTTCCAACTGCATAACCTATTTATTTTACAACTGTAAGTTTGTACCCCTTAATCCCCCTTATGTATTTCACCTATCCTTACACTCACTTCCCCTTTGGCAAACATCAGTTTGTTCTCTGTATTTAAAAGTCTATTATTTGTTCATTTGTTTTAGTGTATGTACTAAAACACACACACACACATATATATATATGCCTCATATATATATGTTTCACATATGTGTGTGTGTTTCACATATGTGTGTGTCTCATATATGTGTGTGGGTTTCATATGTATATATATATGAAATGATATAGTCTTTCTTTCTGATTTATTTCACTGAGCATAATATCCTCTAGGTCCATCTGTGTTGTTACAAAAAGCAAGGTGCCATTCTTTTTTTTTTTTTTTTTTTTTTTACAGATGAGCAATATTCCATTGTGTGTGTGTGTGTGTGTGTGTGTGTGTGTGTGTGTATCTTCTTTATCCCTTTATCTATCGCTGGACATTTGACTTGTTTCCATATCTTGGCCAATGTAAATAATGCTGCAATGAATATAGAGGTGTAAATATCTTTTTAAGTTAATATTTTCACTTTCTCTGGGTGACCCGGTAGTGGAACTACTGGCTTATATGGCACTTTATTTTTAATTTTTTGAGGAACCTCCATACTGTTTTCCACAGAAGCTACACCAATTTACATTCCCACCAACAGTGCAGGAGAGTTCCTTTTACTCTACATCTTGCCAATGTTTATTTCTTGTTTTGTTGTTGTTGTTGTTGTTGTTGTTGTTGTTTGAGTCTAGCAATTCTGAGAGGTGTAAGGTGATAAGTCATTGTGGTTTGGATTTGCATTTCCCTAATGATGAGTGATGTTGAGCATCTTTTCATGTGTCTGTTTGCCATCTGTATGTATTCTTTGGTAAAATGTCTATTTATGTATTCTGCTCATTCTGCTCCTTGTTTTGTTGATAGTTTCCTTCCTTGTGCAAAAGTTTTTTATTGCGGTATAGTCTCAATATTTTTGCTTTTGTTTCCCTTGCTTCAGGAGACATATCTAGAAAAATGTTGCTAAGGTCAATGTCAAAGATATTACTGCCTATGTTTTCTTCTGGTTTTATGTTTTAATGTCTCACATTTAGATCTTTAACCTATTTTGAGTTTATTTTTCTGGGCAATGTAAGAAAGTGGTCCAGATTCATTCTTTTGCACATGGCTGTCTAGTTTTGCCAGCATCATTTTTTAAAGAGTGTGTCTTTTCCCCATTGTATATTCTTGCCTCCTTTGTCATAGATTAATTGACCACATAAGCATGGGTTTATTTCCAGGTCATCTATTCTGTCCTATTGTTCTGTGTCCATTTTTGTACCAATACCGTACTGTTTGACTGATACAGCTTTGTAATATATCTTTTAATCTGGAATTGTGATACTTCTAGCTTTGTTCTTCTTTATCAAGATTCTTTTGGCATTTGGTGGTCTTTTGTAGTTCCATACAAATTTTAGGATCGCTTGTTCTAGTTTTGTGAAAAATGTTGGTATTTTGATAGGGATTGCATTGAGTCTCTAGAATGCTTTGGGTACTATGGACATTTTAACAATATTCTTCTGACCCATAAGCATGGATTATCTTTCCATTTCTGTCATCTTTAATGTCTTTCATCACTGTTTTATGGTTTCCAGAAGAAAGGTTTTTTACCTCCTTGGTTACATTTATTCTTAGGTATTTTATTATTTTGGGTATAATTATATAAAAGGGATTGCTTGTTTTTTAAAAGTGTTTATTTAAATTCCAGTTAGCATACAGTGTTATATTATTTTCAGGGGTACAATATAGTAATTCAAAACTTCCATATATAACCCAGTGCTAATCAAAAGTGTACTCCTTAATCTCTTCCACCAATTTACCCATCCCTGCCCACCCCTCCCGCTCTCTTCCCCTCTGGTAAATATCAGTTTGTTCTCTGTAGTTAAGACTCTGTTTCTTGGTTTGCCTCTCTCTTTTTTTGTCCCTTTATTCATTTGTTTCTTAAATTCCACGTATGAGTGAAATCATATGGTATTTCTCTTTTTCTTTCTTACTTTCCTTAGCATAATACTCTCTAATTTCATCCATGTCATTGCAGATGTCAAGATTTCATTCTTTATTTTATGGCTAAGTAACCTATTTTATGGCTAAGCTATGTGTATATGTACCACATCTTTATCCATCAATTAAGGGACACTTGGGCTGCTGCCATATCTTGGCTATTGTAAACAATGTTGCTATAAACATCAGGATGCATGTATCCCTTTGAATTAGCATTTTTGTATTCTTTGGGTAAATACCTGGTAGTACAATGGGTGGATCATAGTGAGTTCTATTTTTAACTTTTTGAGGAAACTCCATGCTGTTTTTTAGAGTAGCTGCACCAGTTGGGATTCCCATCAACAATGCACGAGGGTTCCCCTTCCTCTACTTCTTTGCCAACACCTGATGTTTCTTGTGTTATTTTTGTCATTCTGATAGGTGTTAAAATGATACCACATTATAGTTTTGATTTGGATTTCCGTGATAAGTGATGTTGAGAATCTTTTCATGTGTCAACCATCTGTGTGTCTTTTTTGGAAAACTGTCTATTGATGTGTTCAAATTTTTTAACTGGATTATTCATGTTTTGGGTGTTGAGTTTCATAAGTTCTTTATATACTGTGGATACTAACCCTTTATCAGATAAGTCACTTGCAAATACTTTGTCCCAATCAGTAGGTTGCCTTTTAGTTTTGTTGTTTCCTTTGCTGTACTTTGCCTCAGGAGACCTATCTACAAATAGGTCGCTTTGGTCTATGTCAAAGAAGTTACTGGCTGCATTCTCTTCTAGGATTTTTATGGTTTCAGGTCTCACATTTAGGTCTTTAATCCAGTTTTTAATTCATTTTTGTGTATGGTGTAAGAACGTGGTCCAGTTTCTTCTTATTTTCATGCTACTGTCCAGTGTTACCAACACTATTTGTTGGAGAGACCCTCTTTTCCACACTGGATATTCCTTTCTACATTGTCAAAGATTAATTGACCACATAATTGTGGGTTAATTTCTGGGTTTTCTTTTCTTTTTTTTTTTAATTTTTTTTTAAATTTACACTCAAATTAGCATATAATGGAACAATGATTTCAGGAGTAGATTCCTTAATTCCCCTTACCCATTTAGCCCATCCCCCCCCCCACAACCCCTCCAGTAACCCTCTGTTTGTTCTCCATATTTAAGAGTCTCTTACGTTTTGTCCCCCTCCCTGTTTTCATACTGTTTTTGTTTCTCTTCCTGTAGGTTCATGTGTTTTGTATCTTAAAGTCCTCATATGAGAGAAGTCATATGATATTTGTCTTTCTGTGACTGGCTAATTTCGCTTAGCATAATACCCTCTATATCGTTAAAGTGTCAGTACTACCCGAAACAATCTACATATTCAATGCAATCCCTATCAAAATAACACCAGCATTCTTCACAGAGCTAGAACAAATAATCCTAAAACTTGTATGGAACCAGAAAAGACCCTGAATAGCCAAAGCAATCTTGAAAAAGAAAACCAAAGCAGGAAGCATCACATTTCTGGGTTTTCTATTCTGTTCTATTCATCTATGTGTCTGTTTTTGTGCCAGTACCATACTCTTTTGATTACTACAGCTTTCTAATATGACTTGAAGTCTAGAACTGTGATGCTTCCAGCTTTGCTTTGCTTTTCCAAGATTGCTTTGGCTATTTGGGGTCTTTTGCGGTTCCATATAAATTTTAGGATTGTTTGTTCTAGCTCTATGAAAAATGCTGTGGGTATTTTGACAGCTTGCTTTGGATAGTATAGACATTTAGCAATATTTGTTCTTTTGATCCATGAACATGGAATGTTTCTTCTGTTTCTTTGTGTCACTTTTAATTTCTTTCATCAATGGTGTTATAGTTTTCACAGTACAGGTCTTTCACCTCTTTAGTTAGGTTTATCCTAAGGTATCTTATTGTTTTTGGTGCAATTATAAATGGGATTCATTCTCAAAGGAATTTTCTTCTTAATTTCTCTTACTTTGATATTAGTGTATAGAAATGCAGTGGATTTTTTGTATATTAATTTTGTATCGTGCAACCCCACTGAATTCATTTATCAGTTTTGATAGGTTTTGGTGGAGTCTTTAGGGTTTTCTATGTAGAATATCATGTCATCTGCAAATAATGATACTTTAACTTCTTCCTTACCAGTTTGGATGCTTTTTATTTCTTTTGTCTGATTGCTGTGGCTAGAACTTGCAGGACTATATTGAATAAAAATGGCCAGAGTGGAAATGCTTGGCTTGTTCTTGACCTTAGAGGAAAAGCTCTCAATTTTTCACCATTGAGTTTGTTGTTAGCTGTGGGTTTTTCATAGATGGCATTTATTTTGTTGAGATATATTCCTTCTAAGCCCACTTTGTTGAGAATTTTGATCATGAATGGATGTTGTATTTATCCAAATTATTTTTCTGCATCTACTGAGATGACCTTGTGCCTTTTATCCTTTCTCTTGTTAACATGATATATCATGTTGTTGATTTTGCAACTGTTGAATCACTTACACTCCTCTAATAAATCCTACTAGATTGAATTTTTTTTCTGTATTGTTGAATTTGTTTTGGTAATATTTCATCATGGATTTCTGCATCTATGTTCATCAGGGACATTGGCCTGTAGTTTTCATTTTGTTTGGTAGCATCTTTGTCTGGTTTTGGTACCAGGATAATGCTGGCCTCATAGAATGAATTTAGAAGCTTTTCTTCCTTTTCTATTTCCTTGGAATGGTTAAGTCATCTTTAACTGTTTTTGGTAGAATCCACCTGTGAATCCATGTGGTCCTAGACTTAGGGAGGTTGTTTTTGGTTGTTGTTGTTGTTGTGTTGCTTTGGGTTGGCTTTGGGTTTGTTGTTGTTGTTGTTGTTGTTTTTAATATTACTGATTCAACTTCATTACTAGTAACAGGTCTCTTCACATTTTGTATTTCCTCCTGATTCACTTTTGAAAGAATATATGTTTCTAGGAATTTATCCATTTCTTGTTCTCCAATTTTGTATGAAATTTTTCCATAATATTCTCTTAAAATCCATTGTATTTCTATGCTGTTATTTGTTAATCTCCTTTCAGACTTTGAGTCTTCTCTCCTTTTCTTGATGTCTGACTAAAGGTTTATCATTTTTTTATTTTATCTTTTCTAAAAACCATCTTTTGGCTTCATTAATCTTTTCTATTCGGTTTTTAAGTCTCTATTTCACTATTTCTGCGTTAATCTTTATTATTTCCTTCCTTCTACTAGCTTTTGGGCTTTGATTATTTTTCTTTTTGTAGCCTCTTTAGATGTAAAGTTAGGTCATTTCTGTGAGATTTTTCTTGCTTCTTGAAGTATGCCTGTATTGCTGTAAACTTCCAAAAGTATGTTTGCTGCATCCCAAAGATTTTGGGCCAGTGTGTTTTCATTTTCATTTGTCTCCATATATTTATTTCCTCTTTGATGTCTTGTTTGACCCATTCTTTAGTAGCATGCTATTTCACTTCCATGTATTTGTATTCTTTCCAGATTTTTTTCTCATAGATGATATCTAAGTTTACACCATTGTGGTTGGAAATGATGCTTGATAGAATTTCAGTCTTCTTGAATTCATCAAGATTTATTTATTTATTTTGTTGTTATTATTATTATTATTATTTTGCAGCTTAATGTGGGAGGGCAGATATCTCTAGAGGATCCTCACTTCAATTTGTTTTGATAAATACCCAGAAGTAGGATTGCTGGATCATACGGTAGTTTTTAAATTTTTTTAACTTCATATTGTTTTCTATACTGGCTGTATCAGTTTGTATTCCCACCAACAATGCATAACGATTCCCTTTTCTCCACAGCCTTGCCAATACTTACCTCTTGTCATTTTGATGACAGCCATTTTAACCTGTGTGGAGTGACGTTTTATTGTGGTTTTGATTTGCATTTTCCTGATGATGAGTGATGTTGAGCACTTTTTCATATACCTGTTGACCATGTATATGTGTTCTCTGGAAAACTGTCTATTTAGTTCCTCTGCCCATTTTTTAATTGAGTTTGTAGTTTTTTCTGCTATTGAATTGTAAGACTTCTTTATATATTTTGGATATTAACCTTTCATCAGATACAGAATTTACAAATACTTCTCCCATTCCTTATGTTGTCTTTTCATCTTGTTGATTCCTTTGCTGTGCACAACCTTTTGTTTGATAGGATTCTATTTTTGCTTTTGTTGCCTGTGCTTTTGCTCCCACATGCAAAAAATCATTGTCAAGCAGTTTGTTTCCTATGTTTTCTTCTAGGAGTTTTATGGTTTCAGGTCTTCCATTTCAAGTTTTTTTTTTTTTTTTTTTTTTTTTTTTTTAGTGTTTTATTCTTCTGCATGCGACTCTATAGTTTTCCCACCAACATTTATTGAAGAGATGATCGTTTGAGTATCCCCAATGAGTATTATTGGATTCTTTGTCAAATATTAACTGACCATATATGTGAGAGTTTATTTCTGGACTCTCAGTCCTGTTTCATAGGTCTGTATGTTTATTTGTAAGCCAGTACCACACTATTTACATTACTACAGCTTTGTATTACACTTTGACATCTGGAAATGTGGTGCCTCTGGCTTTGTTCTTCTTTTTCAGGATTGCTTTTGGCTGCTTGGGATCTTTAAAAGTAGGCCCCTTGGGGCGCCTGGGTGGCGCAGTCGGTTAAGCGTCCGACTTCAGCCAGGTCACGATCTCACGGTCCGTGAGTTCGAGCCCCGCGTCAGGCTCTGGGCTGATGGCTCAGAGCCTGGAGCCTGTTTCCGATTCTGTGTCTCCCTCTCTCTCTGTCCCTCCCGCGTTCATGCTCTGTCTCTCTCTGTCCCAAAAATAAATAAACATTGAAAAAAAAAAATAAATAAATAAAAGTAGGCCCCATAGGAATTCTAGCATGGCTTTTTCTATTTCTGTGAAAAATACAGTTGTGATTTTGATGGGGACTGCATTTAATCAATAGATGGATTTGGGTAATATGAGCATTCTTAACAGTATTAATTTTTCTAGTACATGAACACAGGCTATATTCCCATTTGTATCCTCATGTTTTTCATCCAAATCTTGTAGAGTTTTTTTTTTTTGAACTTTTAAAAGTATTTACTAGCAATTGTTTTATTGACTGAAAAATTGGTTTCCTGGTACTAGTGGGCCTGAGTTACAGCTGTATTGAAAATATATTTTTTACTTTTATTTTTTATGTTTTAAGATTTACATCCAAATTAGTTAGCATATGGTGAAACAATGATTTCAGGAGTAGATTCCTTAATGCCCCTTACCCATTTAGACCATCCCCCCTCCACAACCCCTCCAGCAACCCTCAGTTTATTCTCCATATTTATGAGTCTCTTCTGTTTTGTCCCCATCTCTGTTTTTATATTATTTTTGTTTCCCTTCCCTTATGTTCATCTGTTTTGTCTCTTAAAGTCCTCAGATGAGTGAAGTCATATGATTTTTGTCTTTCTCTGACTAATTTCACTTTCATTGCTGAATAATACTCCATTGTATACATATGCCACTTCTTCTTTATCCATTCATCCATCGATGGACATTTGGGCTTTTTCCATACTTTGGCTATTGTCGATAGTGCTGCTATAAACATGGGGTGCATGTGTCCCTTCGAAACAGCACACCTGTATCCCATGGATAAATACCTAGTAGTGCAATTGCTGGGTCGTAGGGTAGTTCTATTTTTAGTTTTTTGAGGAACCTCCATACTGTTTTCCAGAGTGACTGCACCAGCTTGCATTGCCACCAACAATGCAAAAGAGATCCTTTTCTCCACATCCTCACCAACATCTGTTGTTGCCTGAGTTGTTAATGTTAGTCATTCTGATAGGTGTGAGGTGGTATCTCATTGTGGTTTTGATCTGTATTTCCCTGATGATGAGTGATGTTGAGCATTTTTTCATGTGTCAGTCGGCCATCTGGATGTCTTCCTTGGCAAAGATTCTTTCATGTCTTTCACCCATTTATTCACTGGATTATTTGTTTTTTGGGTGTTGAGTTTGATAAGTTCTTTGTAGATTTTGGATACTAACCCTTTATCTGATATGTCATTTGCAAATATCTTCTCCCATTCTGTTGGTTGCCTTTATTTTTGCTAATTGTTTCCTTCGCTGTGCAGAAGCTTTTTATTTTGATGAGGTCCCAGTAGTTCATTTTTGCTTTCGTTGCCCTTGCCTCTGGAGATGTGTTGAGTAAGAAGTTGCTGTGGCCAAGATCAAAGAGGTTTTTGCCTGCTTTCTCCTCAAGGATTTTGATGGCTTCCTGACCTCAATGTAAGACCATGTAAAATCTTGTAGTTTTAAGTGTACAGAACTTTCACCTTCTTGGTTAACTTATTAAGTATTTTATTACTTTTGATGCTATTGTGAATGGGATTGTTTTATTTCTTTAAGATGTTTTGTTATACTATAGAAATGCAACTGTTTTCTGTATTTTGATTTTTGTATCCTGCAACTTTACTGAATTGGTTGGTTGGTTCTAGCAGTTTTTGTGGCGTTTGTAGGATTTTCTCTATACAATCATGTCATCTGCAAATAGACACGATTTTACTTCTTCCTTTTTTATTTGGATACCTTTTATTTTTTTGTCTTGTCTGATTGCTCTGCCTAGGATTTCATCTTGTCTGATTGCTCTGCCTAGGATTTCCATTACTATGTGGAGTAGAAGTGGTGAGAATGGGCATCTTTGCCTAGCTCCTGATATTAGAAAGCTTTTGATCTTTGAGCAAGTATGATATCTGTGAACTTGTATGGTCCTTATTGTGTTAGTTATGTTCCTCTTATACCCAATTCATTGTGCATTTGAGCATCATAAAAGAATGTTGTACTTTGTCACATGCTTTTTATGCATTTATTGGGATGAATATAGTATTTTTATTTTTCATTCTATTATGGTTATCACATTCCTTGATTTTTTTTTTCACACTTCTTGATTTGTATATGTTGAGCCTTCTTTGCATCCCAGGGATAAATCTCACTTGATCATAGTAAATGATCCTTGGAAATTGTTGTTGGATTCAGTTTGCTAATATTTTTTTGAGAATGTTTTAATGTATATACATCAGGAATATTGGGCTGTAGTTTTTCTTTTCTTGTAGTATCCTTATCTGGCTTTGCCATCAGGGTATTGCCTTATAAAATGAGTTGGGGAGTGTTCCCTAGCCCCTTCAGTTTTGGGGAGAGTTTGAAAAGGATTGGCATTAATTCTTCAAGTGTTTGACAGAATTCCCCAGTGAAATTAACTGGTTTTGATCTTTTCCATTTTGTGAGTTTTTTGATTACTACCTCCATCTCCTTACTCCAATATTTGTCTTTTCAGATGTTCTATGTCTTCATCATCCAATCTTGGCAGGTTGGATGTTCTTAAGAGTTTATTTATTTCTTCTATGGTTATCCAGTTTGTTGGCATATAATTGCTCATATTAGTCTCACACAAACCTTTTGTATTGCTTTGATATCAGTTGTAATGTCTTTATTTTCTGATTTATATTTTGAGTCCTCTGTTTTTCTCAGTCTAGCTAAAGGTTTCTCTTTTTTTCCCCCAAATAAACAGCTCTTAGTTTCATTGCTCTTTGCTATTATGTTTCTGGTCTCTGTCAGGTAGTTCTACTCTGGTGTTTATTCCCTTTATTCTGCTAACAGGGGTTAGGGGTTGTTGGTTTTTTTGGTGTTTTTTTTTTGTTTTGTTTTTTCTAGTTTCTTGAGATGCAATAAGAGGTTGAGATCTTATTTTTTAACATAGGATTTATTGCTATAAATATGCCTATTGGAACTGCTTTTGCAGCATCCCATAGGTTTTGATATGTTGTGCTTCCATTTTCATTTCAGAAGATTTCTTGCTTGCCCTTTTGATTTCTTCTTTGACTAATTGGTTATTCTTGAGAATGTTGTTTAATCCCCACACATTTTTAAATTTTATTGCTTTCTTCATGTTACTGATTTCTACTTTCATAACCTTGTGATTGGAAAAGATACTTGGTATGACTGCAACCTTCTTAAATTTACTGAGACTTGTTTTGTGACCTAGCATGTGCTCTATCCTGGAGAATAGTTTTTGTGCACATGAAGAGAATGCATTTTGCTGTTGTTGGAGGAAGTGTTCTTTATGTTCGTTAGGTCCTTTTGGTCTAAACTATGGTACAAGTCTAACATTGCAATGTTGAGTTTTTCTGTCTGAATAATCTGTCCATTGTTAAAAGTGGGGCATCAAAGTTCCCTATTCTTATTGGTGTCTGTTTCTCCTTTCAGATCTGTTAATATTTACTTAATATATTAAGATGCTGCATATATATTTATTTTCTATCTTCTTGCTGATTTGACCACCTTATTATATAACAACCATTTTTGTCTCCTGTTACCATTTTTGATTTAAGATTATTTTATCTGATATTAATGTAGCTACTCCTGCTTTTGTTTGTGTGTTTGTTTGGTGTCCACTTGTATGGAATATTTTTTGCCATCCGCTCATTTTAAATCTGTTTCCATCCTTAGAGCTGAACTAAGTCTCTCTGGTAAGTGGCATACAGTTGGGTTTTCCATTGTTGTTTTTGTTTTTTATATATATCCAGGCACTGTTTGTCTTTTGAGTGGAAAATTAAATCCAGTAACATTGAGAGTAATTATCCATAGCTAAGGACTTATCAGTGCCATCCTATTGTTTTCTGGCTATTTTGTAGTCGCATTTTTCTTCCTTTTCTATTAACTTCTTTTGTATATTGATAATTTCCCTTCCCTTTATTTTTGTGTACCTAAAGTTGATTTTTGCTTTGTGGCTCCCATGAAGTTTACATAAAACACTGTAAAGATATAAAAGTCTATTTTACACCAATCACAATTTAACTTTGATCATATACCTCTCTTTATCCCCCCATTATGTTTTTAATGTGCATTTACATTTTTGTGTGTATTATTAAAAATTTGTTGGGGTGCCTGGGTGGCTTATTGATTAAGTGTCTGACTTTGGCTCAGGTCATGATCTCACAACTTATGAGTTCCAGCCCCATGTCTGTGCTGATAGCTCAGAGCCAGGAGCCTACTTCAGATTCTGTGTCTCAGTCTCTCTCTGCCCCTTGCCATCTCAGGCACACATATGTACATGCGCTCTCTCTCTCTTTCAAAAATAAACATTGATTTTTTTTTTAAATTGTTGAAGTTATATGGGGCGCCTGGGTGGCTAGTCGGTTGAGTGTCTGACTTCAGCTCAGGTCATGATCTCCACAGTTTGTGGGTTTGAGTCCCACATCGGGCTCTGTGCTGACAGCTTGGAGCCTAGAGCCTGCTTTGGATTCTGGTCTGCCTCTCTCTCTGCCATTCTGTCGCTCACACACACTCTCTGTCTCTGTCTCTGTCTCTCTCTAAAATATAAATAAACATTAAAAAGTTTAAAAATAAATTGTTGAAATTATAACCTTTTTTATTAGTGCTTTCATCCTTTGACCTTTATTCTAGAGTTTACTTAACACATCTTAGAGCATTAGGGTACCCTAACTATATGTTTACCTATCTGACTTACATTTACTTTTACTGGTATGGTGTATATTTTCATATGTTTTCATGTTACTAATTAGCATCTTTTTGTTTCAGCTTGAAGGACTCCTTTCAGCTTTCCTTGTAAGGTGGGTTTAGTGGTGATGAATTTGCTCAGCTTTTGTTTATTAGGGAAAGTTGTTACTTTGCCTTCAGTCTGAGGAATACTTTTGCTAGGTAAGGTGTTCTGGCTGGCAGTTTCTTTCTTTTAGCACTTTCAATGTATTCTCCCATTTTCTCCTGGCCTGTAAGATCTCTGCTGAAAGGATCTGCTGATGGCCTTAGGGAGGTCCCCTTATAGAGGTTTTTTTTCTTTTTTGTTTTTCTTTTTGTTTTTCTCTTTTACTTTTACAATTCATCTTTGGTTTTATACAATTTTATTATTCTGTGTCATGTAGAATAAGATTTCAGATTGAAATTTTCAGGTGACCTATTAGCTTCATGAACTTGGATGCCCAAAGCTCTCCTCATCTTTAGGAAGTTTTCTGTGGTTATTTATTTTAATAAGGTTTCTGTTTTCTCCTTCTTTTCTCCTTCTGGGACACCAGTAATGCAGACATTATTTTTGCTGATGGTGTCCCATACCTCCTGTGGGCTCTCCTCATACCCTTTCATTCTTTTTTCTTTTTGTTCTTCTAATTTTCTAATTTCAATTGATCTGTCTTCCAGCTTATGGATTCTCTCTTCTCCTTCTTCAAGTCTACTGCTGAAATCATCTATTGAATTTTTCAGTTCAGTCATTGTATCTTCAGCTTCAAATTTTCTGTTTTGGTTTTTTTCAATGTTTTTTTAATCTTAGAACTTCTCATTTTGTTTTAGTATTGTTTTCCTTGTATTGTTAAATTGCTTTTCTGTGTTTTATTTTAGCTGAGATTCTGTAGAAAAATTATTTTGAAATCTTTATCAGGTAATTACCGGATATCCATTTCTGGCTAGGTCCTGGAGTTTAATTAATTTATATATATATTATTTATATTTATATTCATATTCATACTGTTTTTGCTGCAGACATATTTCCTTGATTCTTCATGATCCATACAGCCTCGAATAGTTATGCATTTGAAGAAATACAGATTTATGTACTAATTTTAGGGAAACCCTTCATCTCAGATGGGGCACACTGGATTGTGCTATGACCCTGGGTCTAGTGTTGTATGGTGGCAAGTGCTGGAGCACATGGTGGTACCATCTCCAACTGGGGTGTGATGTTTCGTTGGCTCAGGCCAGTGAGGTCTACAATATTGACAACTACATGGTCCTTGGCAAGCACTGCAAGGGTGTCTGCAGTGGCTGCATGGGCTATTGGGCTCCTAAGCAGCACCCTCCACGACTGGTAACTAAGGACCAGTGCAGGCAGTGGTGGTGGCTGGAGCCAGTGGTATGCACACATTCAGCTGCAGGTGCCTATATAGTGGTAGAGGTAACCACAGACATACTTGAAGTGAAGGAGACCAGGGCCAATAATAGGCTCATTGGTGTCTGCAGAGGGCCTAGGTATCAACGTGCCCTTTTATGATTTTACACTGTGCTCCCAGGTATGCATACTGTCTTGGAGGCCAGTGACAGGGATGGACCCGGGGGACATATAGCCCCAAACTGGAGGGACTTGCTCTAGGTGGGCATGATGGTGCTGGCCATTGACAAAAGGCAAGATCTGACATGGATTTTCAAGCAGCTGTGGGGAGCCTGGATATTCATGTGCTCACCTAATGGCTACAGTCTCTTTCCCTAGGTATGCACACTGTAGTAAGAGTCAGTGACAGGGGTAGGGCTAAGGGTGAGGGGCATGCCAGAACAAAGCTATCTTACAGCTAGAAATGGTGTTGCTGACTGGTGACAGAAGGCAAAACTTGATCCATACCCACAAGTATCTGTGGGAAACCCTGTATATTAGTGTGTTTATTGGTGGCTGCACACTCTCCCCCCCCCACCCATGCATAAGTGCTGCAGTAGGAGTCAATGATGGGCATCATGCCAGTAGCATGCAGATGCATTTCTGGAAGGGCTAACCACAAGTGCAAGCATGCTAGTGGGGGTCAGTCCAGGTTGCCTCCACTGGTATCCTGAACTCACATAGCTGTAGAATTCTGGGCTGGCTGTGAGCATAGATTCCAGGCCCTGGTGGAGTTGGGAAGGGACCAAGGTGCTGATTTATTATACTTGCACTGCCACAAAGATCTTGAATGGCTACCGGTGTGGATCCAGGCTTTTGCCGAAGGGGCTTTTAAGGGAGGTAACAAGAAGAGAGAAGGGAGGGACTGAAGAATAGCTAATATTAGCAATAGTAAATACCTGTGGCAAAGCTGCTGAGTTTTTCTGCGGAGCATGTTTCTGTGAACCACAATCACTCCTGCTATGTGTTTGCTAATAATAACCTCTGTTTTTCTTCCTGTTCCTACCTAGCTCTCTTTGCCAGTTTTGGTGGGGTAAAAACTGAAGCTTGACCTTCACATAGGGCCTGAAGAGGCTAGAGAAGCTCATCATTCACTCACACTGTTCTCTCTTTCCCAGTGAGAGGAACTCTCACTAGCCGTGAAGCTTCTTCTTGGACTGAACAATGCTGGCTTGGGGGATGGGATGATGTGATGAAAATAAAGTTGTCTTTCTTCTCTTCTTGTGTGATTATTCTCAGGTTTTTTGTTTCATGTTGTTACTAAAATTTCCAAAGTGGAATCTAGAGCTTTCCTGGAGCTGTGTTTGTTCATGGATAGCTAATGATTGGTTTTTGTGAGGGTATAGGGAAGCTGGAATCTTGTATATCACCATTTTTTCCTAAAATGCTTTGGTCATCTTAAAGTGATTGCCTGCTAATGCCAACTCATGGTCATTTGGGAGGGGGAGTTACTTTTACTGACTGGTTTCCCCAAGAACAAGAGTCACATTGTCTTGTTCTTGCATATACCTATTTTTTATTGTGTGTTGGGCATCTTTGGTAATGTGTTGTAGAGACTGAATCTTGCTAGCTCATTTGGAAATGGGATGATTTTTTTCTTCTATCAGTTGAGTATATTATTTACAGTTCACCTTGATCCTGTTGCTGCTTAGTTTTAGGCTTTGTTAGGCCGATTGCTATGTTAGCTTTGCCCTTAGTCCTAGGACAAATTGCTTAGTTTTTAGAGTCTTTACTTCCAAGATAGGGAAGTGAAAGCCCAGAGACTCACCAAGCACCTCTCCCATAGAGGGATTCTAACTCCAAACTCTTCCTCCTTTATGGTAGGTGGCAGATTAAATCTCTCTGCTTAGCTCTTTCATCTTTCAAGTTTCTAATATTGCCCCAGACTGTGTCATCTGAACATGCATAGTTAAGGATTCAGGATAAAACTTTTCAAAACTTTTCTTCTCAATGTTCAAGGATTTCTGGAAATCCAAAAATTGTATTCTGATTCCATGGGGCCAAAAGACTTATTGTCAGCTCTCCCTATCATATGCCATGACTATTAGAGTATCCTCAAGGGAAAAATAAATGTGGCTGTCCTGCAGTGTGGCTCCTTTTTGTTTTCCCAAGGATCAAGTCCTTACTGGTTTAAGCCTACATTTGGTCACTATTTGAGTACTCTAGTTTTGTTGTTGTTGTTTAATTGTATCCATAACTTTTCAGTCCTTTCCTCTGGAATAATTGGTTCGTTGCAAGCTGCCCTATTGCCTAAATTAAAACTCTGAGTAATCTTAACCTATTCATTAATTCAGTAAGTGTTTGCTGAACCCCTACCATGTGACTTACACTGGGGTTAGACATGGGAGATATAATGGTGAATAAAAACATAAAGGGAGTGAGTGAGATAATTAAAAAGGCTATAATTCCCATCTTTATGAAACTTACAGTTTGACAGCAACACACACAAAGAAATCACACAAATATATGTATAATGATAGTATGTGATTATGAGAGCCTATAATAGGGCAATTTGAATTCATCAAGGAGATTCAGGAAGATGTCTCTGGGGAAGTAATAATGGAGATACCATCTAAATTTGCTGTTGGCACCTGAGAAGTATTCATGTGATTATAGAAGCTGAATTCCCTTTGCTGAGATGGGTGGTCATAACCTTGATATCAGTTGTCCAGTCAACGATGCATTACCAGCAGAGGAGTCCATGATGTGCTGGATACTAGATGCATGGATTTATCCTGGATACCACTTGTCTGAGAAAGCATCTGTGATAGACCCATGGATCAGGAAATGTGTGATGGGAGTAGGAAGAGAAAAAGGAAGCCCCAGCAGACCTATCGCTCCAGTGGAGGGACATGTGTGAAAATAAATGGCCACTTCCAGCACTTCTGAATAACTGTGAATAGATTTCAATGACACAGATGGGGTAGGATCTGAGAATTGCTTTCTTTACTGAATTATAAAAGAACCAGAAAATAACATTTTCTTCATGGAATAAAAATTCTGTTGGTGGAAGGGAACTGGGAGACAGCCAGGATTTTGTCACTTCATTGGAAGCCTGGGAATCTACCCCTATGGATTCATGTTGTCACAACCTGAGGAATGGAAGGCAGGGGGCTACAGAATGAGCCTTGGGGAGCAGGGGGTGAGCACTTCCCCCATAAAACAAGAAAAGGGGAAGGCACTCCTTCACTCCTGTCATAGCAACTGCTTAATGTTCTTTTATTAAGATTTATTCTGAGTCCTGTCAGCCTTATGGTAATGTTTCCTCAACTTATTTTATAATTATGAAGTAATTATAAATGGGTGACACAAGATACTTAATTCTTCTCTTTCTTTCTGTGCAGTGGTGGACATTCTGCCTGAAATTCTATTCTGATTAGCTAACCCTTGTAAATCTTTGTAAATTTTCCTAGTTCTAGTTATTTTTAAACATTAAAAATAACTGTTACAAGGCATTCATTCTTTCAGTATCAATTGAATTTTCATTAATAGAGGTTCTGATGCTATGAAGAATATGTAAGAAAGCAAAACAGAATGGTAGGAAGAAAGACTTAAAAATATGCATATCCTATTACCTAGCCTTGGATGTTGGCAGCAATGAGCTTTAAGTGCTTTGTGCCTGTTAACAGAAACATCTGAACCAAAAGCAGGACTCTCTGTGGGTCCCAAAGTGGCTGCATAGATAAGGCAAAAATGATGAGGTAGGAAAGGTTTCCTTTGACCAAATCATATATATAGCCTTTTGAGATACATTAAACATTTTAGTACTTATTCTTGAATGAAAAGTCATTGAAGGGTTTTAAGAAAATTCTATATCAATATTCATATATCCCTCTGACTGCAGTGTAGAGAATGTATCTGAATGAAGCAAAGGTGCATGAGGAGAGGCTGCTAGGAGGTTGTTGATCTCATCCTGATGAGAGTCGCCAGTGGACAGGAGGAAGATGGTAGTGATGGAGAAGTAGCGGTGTTCATAGATTTAGATCTTTAGGAAGACCAAAGGAACAGGCTTGGTGATTGGACATGGAATTTGTTCCATGCTTTTCTTTCTCATATACATGTTTCCCCTTAATAGTGTTGTCTTCTGCACAGAAATATTATACTCTGATTCTCTCATTAATGTCGTTATTACATACTGTCATTAGTGATATATAATAACCCACTGATTTTACGCACCATAATTGAATCCCCTGGTCCCCACTGTGGGATGCACAAGCTGTCCTCCAAGCTTTGCTAATCTATATAATTCTGGTTGATATCTTCGGGCATAAATAACATTCTCTATTGCTGATTATTTATTTAGAATAAATTCCCACCAAAGAATTCATTGGGCTAAGATATATGATCATACTAAGATTCAGATGGCAACAAATGGATATGCCATAACATTATAATTATATCATTTCTTTAGGGAAACAGTCTTATGTCAGGTTGATTACATCAGGATTCTTTGATCATGTAAGAGATAGTGATTTGTCTTCACTGTAATAGATACATATTCTGGATGTAGATCTGGCTTTCCTACCCACATTATATGACATATCAGAACCACCATCCATAGAATAGCAGAACATTTTATTTTTCATCATGAAAGAACACACAAAATTGCTTCTGAATACAGAACTTATTTTACACTAAAATAACTGTGGTGATTGTTTTGTACTAATGGAATTAAATGTTCTTATAATATGCCGCATTTCCTTCAAAAGCATCTAGTATCCTGGAATAGTGGAATGACCTACTGAAAAGTTGGTTATAGTGCCTATTAGGAAACAGTACCCTAAGAGTTTGGAGTTAGAGCTTAAAATATGCAGTATCTGCTTTAAACAAGCAACTGATACATGGTTTATTTTGCCCACAGTCAGAAATATGGGTGTAAGAATCAAGAGGTAAAAGCAGGAACAACTCTCATTTCTATACCCATTCATAGGATATTTGTTCCTTGTCCCTACAACTCTGAGCTCTGGTGATCTGCATGTTTTAGTTCTTGATGGGGAAATGTTTTTTTTCCAGGAGACACAATGTTCCACTGAACTGGCAGTCTCAATGGCCATCTGCCCATTTCAGGCTTGTTACACCACTAAACGAGTAAGAGGAGAAGTTACTAACCTAGCTACATGTTTGTTCTTAATCACGAAGAAGAAATTTGAGCTGCTGATGCACAATGGGTCAGAAAGGACTATGTCTGGAACCTAGTGGATTCTCTTGGGCAGGTTTTAGAATCCCCATGTACAATACTAAAAGTACCCAGAAAGCTGAAATAATCTAAATAGAAGGCAAAAAAACAAACAAACAAAGGATTTAGACCATATAGGAATGAATCCATAAAGAAGTAGAGATAGTGGATAAGGGGTAAGTTAACAATAGCAGCCACTACCTTATGAGCAGCTACATGCACACATACACACCATGATTTTCTTTTCTTTTTTTTTTTTTTTTACTTTTTAATAAATCCTCTTCCTTTTCCTTTATTTTATATAAAACTTATTAGCAGTGGTTGAGAGCATAGGTGGCATTCAGTGCTGTCATTAGATTTAAAGAAAAATGTTCTTAACATGGTTTCACCACGGGTACCAGGGCAAAGTAAATGAAATGAAAATGGTCAGATAGTATACGGGTACACTGCCTTCTTGCAGGATTGGCATAGCCAGAAGGATAGCCCTGTCATTAATGACCAATGGAGGACTGAGTTCAGCTTAGCATAAGAAATGAGTTTCTAATAACACTATGCAAGAATGAAACAAGCCTCTTTGTCAATGTGGTAAGTTCCCTGTCACTGGGAGCCTAAATGATCCTCAATGGGATTTATGTACTAAGTACAAGATTGTGAAACCAAATCGAGCATTATCGTTTTTGTTTTGCATTTGAGGAAAATAATTGTCAGAGAGGTGATAAAACTTGCTTATCCTCACACAGCTAATAGTGGCGCTGTCTAATTGCATCTAATAACAAAAAGTTTCTCTGCAGTTTGCTGGTAACCCAACAGAACAACGAGTAAAACTATTAGATTTTTTTCTTTGTTTCTAAGAGTTTCAGCTCTTCTTGGGAGCCAAGTTCTTTCTGTATATCAGCTTATGTGAGCCTTACTTGTATATATTCGAACTGCATCATTACATGATATTCAGACCAATTATTTATCCCATTAACCTCTAAAAAATCTATAGAAAACTGGCATAACAATACATAACCCAAAGGCAGTAACTGTTGTCAGTATATTTCTTATGCTCCTCTTACCTTACCACCCCCAGCCACACACAACATACAGGTATACAATATGCTTATACACACACACACATACACATATAACACACTGCACATATTTTCGTAAGCATGTGTGTTTGATTTTAAACATTTCTCATCGTGTGTACTGATGCATTTTTAAAAACTTAAGTCCAAGTTACTTAACATATCATGTAATAATGGTTTCAGGAGTAGAATTTAGTGATTCATCACTTACATATAACACCCAATGCTCATCCCAACAAGCACCTTCCTTAATTCCCATCACCCATTTAGCACACCCACCCCCCTCATACCCCTCCAGCAACCCTCAGTTTGTTCTCTGTATTAAGTGTCTTTCATGGTTTGCCTCCTTCTTTTTTTATCTTCTTTTTCCTTCCTTTCTCCTATGTTCATCTATTGTGTTTCTTAAATTACATATATGAGTGAAATCATATGATATTTATCTTTCTCTGTCTGACTTATTCACTTAGCATAATACACTCTAGTTCCATCCACATTGTTGCAAATGGCAAGATTTCATTCTTTTTGGTCGCTGAATGATATTACATTATATAATATGTTCTTTATCCATTCAACTGATGCATTTTTTTAAAGTAGAAGGTAGCTACATTGTTTATATACTTCGCTATCTATGTACAAAACAAAATGTTTTTTTCCCAGTATTGAGATATACTTGACATACAGCACTGTATAATTTTAAGGTATACAACATAATGACTTACATATATTGTGAAACAGTAAGTTTAGTTAACATCCATCATCTGATATAGATACAAAAAAAATGGTTTTTCCTTGTAATGAGAACTTTGAGGATCTACTATCTTAGCAACCTTTAAACATACTGTACAGCAGTGTTAACCATAGTCATGTTTTACATTATATTCCCAGTCTTACTTACTCTTGTAACTGGAAGTTTGTACCTTTTTGAACAACTTCATCCAACTCCCCTAACTTCAGCCCTCACCTCTGGTAACAATTCCGACCCCTTTTTCTATGAATTTTTATTAGGATTCTACCTGTAAGTGAGATCATACAAAATTTGTCTTTCTCTATGAACTTAGTTCACTGGCCATAATGCCTTCAACAATTCATTCTTGTTACAAATGGCAGTGTTTCCATTTTTATGGCTGAATAGTATTCTTGGGTGTGTATGTATAATACATATATGACATTTTTTTTTTATTCTTTGTTCATCCATCAGTGGACACTTAAGTTTTTTCCATGCCTTGGCTATTATAAATAATGCTGTAGTAAACATGGATGGGGATGCAGACATCTTTTAGACACAGTAATAACATTTCCTACGAATATATACCGAGAATTCAAATTCCTGGATCATAAGGTAATTCTAGTTTTAATTTTTGAAGGAACTCCCATACTGTCTTCCATGTGACTGCCCCAATTTATAATTCCACAACACAAGGTTCCCTTTTCTCCACATCCTTATGGGCATTTGTAATCTCTTGCCTTTTTGATGATATCTATGCTAACAGGCATGAGGTCATGTCTCACTGAGATTTTGATTTGCATTTACCTAACAATGAGTGGTGATGAGTACCTTTTCAGGTAGCTGTTGGCTATTTGAAAATCTTCTTTGGGAAAATGTCTATTAGGCCCTTTGTCCATTTTAATTGTATAATTTGTTGTATTGCTATTGAATTACGACTTTATAAATTTTGCATATTAACTCTTTATCGGATATATGATTAGCAAATATTTTCTCCCATATTGTCGGTTGTCTTTTTAGTTTCTTGATTGCTTCTTTTGCTGTACAAAAGCTATTTAGTGTATATATACTCACTTTTTATTTTTATTTTGTTGCTTATGCAATGATCCAAAAGTCCATTGCAAAGATCCATCTCAAGGAGCTTATTTTCTGTTTCTTCCAAGAGTTTTGTGGTTTCAGGTCTTACATTTAAGTCTTTGCTCCATTTTGAGTTTAATTTGTGAGTGGTATTAGGTAAGGGTCTAGTTTTGTTCTTTTATGTGTCAAAATCCATTTTTCTAGCACTATTTATTGAAGAAACAGTCTTTTCTCCATTTGAGTAATCTTGGCTCCCTTGTCAAATATCTGTATACCATATAAGCATGGGTTTACTTCTGGGCTCTCCATTCTGTTCCATTTGTAAATGTTTCTGTCTTTTTAAAAATCTTTTTAAGTTTAATTATTTTGAGAGGGGGAGCAAAAGCATGAGGGGGTAGGGGCAGAGAGAGAAGGAGAGAGTATTGCAAGCAGACTCTGCTCTGTCAGTGCAGAGCCCTACGTGGGGCTTGAATTCATGAACCGTGAGATCATGATCTGAGTCAAGATCAGGAGTCAGTCACTTAACCCACCAGCCCACACAGGCACCCCAATGTGTCTGTTTTGATTGCCATAGCATTATAATATTGCTTGGAATCAGGAAGTGTGATGCCTCCAGCTTTTTCTTTCTCATAATTGTTTTGGTTATTTGGGGTCTTTTGTAGTTTCATGTAAATTTTAGGGTTGTTTTTTCTACTTCTGTAAAAAAAAAAAATGCTAGTGGAATCTTGATAGGGATTACACTGAATCCATAGATGGCTCTTGCTAAGGATATTTTAACAGTAAACTATTCCAGTCCAGAACATAGGATATCTTCGCATTTATTTGTGATCTCCTCAGTTTCTTTCATCAAAGTCTTACAGTTTTCTGTGTAGAGACTTCGACTCTCTTGGTTAAATTTATTCCTAAGCATTGTATTGGTTTTGATACTGTTGTAAATGGGATTGTTCTCTTTGTTTCTCTTATAATCTTTGTATGTAGAAAAGCTTCTGGTTTCTGAATGTTATTTTTGTATCCTGCAAATTTACTGAATTTGATCTAACAGATTAAACAGTATTTTGTTGAGTTCTTTGGATTTTCTATATATAAAATCATGTCATCTGCAAATAGGGACAATTTTATTTCTTCCTTTCTCATTCCATTGCCCTTTATTTCTTGCCTGATTGCTTTGGCTAGAAATTCTAGTATTACGTTGAACTGAGGGTTGATGGGGGGTGTGGGGGTGGTGATGGGTATAGAGGAGGGCACCTGTTGGGATGAGCCCTGGGTGTTGTGTTGTATGGAAACCGATTTGACAATAAATTTCATATTTAAAAAAAAAGGAGTAGTGAGAATGGGCACCCTTGACTTGTTCATGATCTTAGAAGAAAAGGTTTCAACCTTTCACCACTGAGTATGTTAGATGTGGGCTCATCATATATGGCCTTTGTTATGTTGAGGTACAGTCCTTCTATACCTAGCTTGTTAGCAGTTATTTTTTTCGTGAATGGATATTGAATTTTATCAAATCATTTTCTGTATCTGTTGAGATGATGATATGATTTTTATCTTTTATTCTGTTAATATGGTATATCACATTTATTTGCATATATTGAACCATCCTTGCATCCTAGGGATGAATCTTATTTGATCATGGTAAATGATCCTTTTAATGTGCTGGTGAATTTGGTTTATTAGTATTTTATTGATAATGTTTGCATGTATATATTTCAGAGATGTTGACCTATAGTTTTCTCTTCTTGCAGTGTCCTTTTCTGGCTTTGGTATGAGGGTATTGCTTAAGTGAATTTCAGAGAGTTCCCTCCTGTTCAAATTTTTGGGAAGAGTTTGAAAAGGCTTGGCATGAATTCTTCTTTAAATGTTTGGTAAAAGAAGTGAAGCCACTTGTAAGCCACTGAACTTTTCTTCCTTAGAAGATTTTTGATAACCAATTATATCTCCTTACTAATAATTGGTCTGTTCAGATTTTCTGCATCTTTCTGATTCAGTCTTGGTAAGTTGTATGTTTCTAAGACTTTATTCATGTCTTCTAGATGATCCATTTCTTTTAGTTCATCCAATATGATGGCATATAGTTATTCATTGTAGCCTCCTATGGTTCTTGGTATTACTGTGGTATCAGTTGTACTGTTTCTCTTTCATTTGCACTTTTGATATGGGTCCTATCTCATTTTTCCTTGACTAGGCTAGCCAAAGGTTTGTCAGCTTTGTTCTTTTCAATGAACCAATTTTTTTTAATCAATCTTTACTATTTTCTTGTTTTCTATTTCACTTATTTCTTTACTAATCTTTATTATTTCTTTCCATTTGGTAACATTTGGCTCAGTCTATTCCTCTTTTTCCAGTTTGTTGAGCTATAGAGTTAGGTTGCTTATCTGATCTTGTTTCTTAATGTAGGCATTTATTGCTATGAGCTTCCCTCTTAGAACTGCTGTTGCTGCAGCCCATGATTTCTGGTAAGTTGTGTCTCCCTTTTCATTCATTTTGACAAGCTGTTTAATTTTCCCTTTAATTTCTTCTTTGTTTGTTCAGAAGCATATGCCTTAATTTCCACTTATTCATGAGTTTTTCAGTTTTTCTCCTGTTAATGATTTCTCTTTTCATATCATTGTGGTCAGAGAAAACACCTGGTATGATTTTAATCTTCTTCAATTTGCTAACCCTTGTTTTATGGACTAACATAATGTCTATCCTAGAAAATGTTTTATGTGTGCTTGAAAAGACTGTATATTTTGCTGTTGTTTAGATACAGTACTCTATATATTTATGTCAGGTCCCTTTGGTGTATGGTATTGTTCAAATCCTGTTTCCTTACTGATTCTCTGTCTGGAATACATCCATTATTGAGACTACGGTAATTAAAGTCTTCAACCATAGTATTTGCTATTCATTTCACCTTTTTTAGTTCTGTTTTGTTGTTGTTGTTTATATATTTGGGTGCCTCAATGTTGGGTTTATAAGTATTTACAACTGTTATATCTTCTTGGTAGATTGGATTGACCCCTTCATTATCATATAATGACCTTCCTTCTCTCTTTTTACCATTTTTAACTTCTGTTTTATATGATATATGTATCTCCTAGTTTTGGGTGGGAGGAGTTACTCTTTGCATGAAATACGTTTTCCATATCTTCACTCAGTATATGTGTCTTTTAAAGTTAAAATAAGTCTCTGGTAGGCGGCATATCATTGTATCTTCTTATCCATCAGGCATTCTATATCTTTAATCAGACTAGAGAGTTTAATCCACCTACATTTAAAGTTACTATTGATAAAGACTATTGCCATTAAAAAATATTTTCTGTTTTATAGATCCATTGTACTTTCCTTATCCTTCTGTCTTATTTGTGTGATTTGATGATGGCTTTCAGTATCCGTATGCTTGGGCATCTTATTCTGTCTTTTTGTATATTTACCACTGGGTTTTCCCTTGTGGTTACCATTAGGCTTACATAAAATATCTTGAATTAAAACACCTCATTTCAAAAATTAGAACACTCTGTTTCAAACTGATAACAACTTCACTTCATAGCATTCCTAAACTTTATACTATTTTATTTCTCCTCTTCCTCCTCCTCACATATTAGGTTACTGACATTACAGTTTATGTATTTTTATATTGTGTATCCAATAGCAGATTATTGTAGTCATGGTTAATTTTACTTGATTTGTTTGGATTATAACTATAGTTTAAAAGTGAATCACACATCAGTATTACCATGCTGCAGAATCAAACTTTGATTATATGTTTACCATTACCAGTGAGTTTAATGAAACCATCCTGGTTTTTATGTCAATTAGCATCCTTTCCTTCACTGAAAGAACTCCCTTTAGTATTGCTTTTAAAGTAGGTTTAATAATAATGAACTGCCTCAGTTTGTTCAGGGAAGTTGTTATCTCTTCTTTTTTCATGAGCTTTGGCAGATATAGAATTCTTGGTTAACATTTTCTTGCTTTCAATATTTTGCATTTATCACCCCATTCTCTCCTGGACTATAAAGTTTCTGTTGAGAAATCTGCACATAGCCTTACTAGGTTTCCTTGTATGTAACCTGTTTTCTTTTCTCTTGCTGGTTTCAAAATTCTTTTGAGTTTTGATAATTTAATTATAATGTGTCTCAGTGTTTCCCTATTCAGATTCAGCCTATTTTGGGTCTTTTGGGCCTCATGCATCTGGATGTCCATTTCTCTCCCTAGGCTTGGGAAGTTTTTTGTCCATTACTGTTTTGAATATACTTACTGTCCCTTTCCCTTTCTCTTCCCCTTAGGCCATTCTCATCTGATGGTGTTCTATATTTCCTTTAGCTTTCTTTACTCTTGTTTTCTTCCTTTTGTCCCTCTGGATAATTTCAAATGGACTGTCTTCTTTTTGAGTGGTTCTTTGTTTTGCAGGATCAAAACTGATGTTGAAGCTCTCTTGAATTCAATTCAATTATTGTATTCTTCAGGTCTAGGAATTGTGTTTTGTGTTTTTGATGGTTTGTGTTTCTTTTAACTTTTTTTTTTGTTTGTTTATGCATTGTTGTCCTAATTTTATTGTCTGTCCGTATGTTCTTAAAGTTCACCAAACTTCTTTAAAAGAATTATTCTGAATTTTTGTCTGAAAGTTCATAAATCTACATGTCTTAGGGTCATTTATTGGGGCTTTATTATTAGTTCCTTTGGGTAATGTCATGTTAACCTCTTGTGTGTGTGTGTGTGTGTGTGTGTGAGAGAGAGAGAGAGAGAGAGAGAGAGAGAGAGAGATCCTTGATTCCTTACATTGGTATCTGTGCATTTCAGTGAGTGGTCTCCTCTCTTCCAGTTTCTTCAGGTTCACATTGGCAGAAATGCTTCTTCACTAGTCAGCTTAGTTTTGGTTTCTCGATGTGTCAGTGATAATGTCCATAGGATGGACTCCTAAGTTGCCTGGAATCTCTGGTTAGGTTTCTGAGACAGTTGGAATTAGATACCATACTCAGCAGGTGGTAGGGCTATGAATTAGTGTCCTTGCCCTAGAAGGGCAGCAGAACAGGCCCCAAGTCCTCAGCTCATTCCATGAGGACCCTCAAATCAGGCCAGACTGTACTGAATAACCTGGCCAGATGGAGCCACTGGTTTTCTTTGCAGATGGGGAAAGCCATGAGCTCTGCTCTCCATTCAATTGACACTCTAATTAGGGCTGGAGGATGGGCTATGCAGCTTCCCATCTACTCTGGTTAGATTTACCATTCAGGAGAGCTGAAAGCTGCATTCAACAGAGGGCGGGCTATTAATTAATGTTCCTATACAGACCAGCCCCTAAGGTTGGCAAGCCTCCTATTTGGGGATCAAATTAGACCAATGTATACAGTAAATTTCCTGTCTTAGCTCTGTAGGTGAATAGATCCACCTACCTAGCTCTACTCAAGTGTCTCTGTAATCTGAGTTTCAGGATGAGCTACACAGATCCCCGGGGATTTTTGTTAGATTTCTGCTTAGGCTGACTATATAGGCTGTATTCAGCAGCATGTGTGACTATAAATTAGCTTCCCTGCCTGGTTGGGTTGCAGAATGGGCCCCATTTCTGGAAAGTTTATTTTTTGTGTGTGGATCAAATTAGAAATGTGTGCTAAAGTCTCTGAACAGAAGGGGCCACTGTCTTGGCTCTCCAGATACTGAGTCACTGGCCAGGATCCCCATTCAAGTACTGCTGTAACCAGGACTAGAGGGTGGACTACCAAGATTCCCAGGAGCTTTGGTTCCTGGTTGGCAGTGTGGAAGGCTGGATTTAGCAGTGGATGGGACTACAGATTACCTTTCCTGCTGTGGGGAGGAGAGCCACAGAGAAGGCCCCAAGTTTGGCAAGAATCTTGTCTGGGAAGCAAGTCAGGCAGAGCTGTGTATCAGGCTCTCTGGCCAAACTGGGTCACTGGGTTGGTGTGCAGACAGGCAGACCTGCTGGCCAAGGTGATAGCTCGAGTGTTACTGGACCAAGCAGTTTCCCAGGTCTCAGGTCAGGCTTTCTGGCCAGGCAGGGTCAGGAGCTATACCCAGCAGGGAGTGGGACTATAAATTAGCTCCCCTGCCTAGGCACACTGGCAGAACCTCCTCCAAAGCTGGCAGTGCTCTTTGGGGACTTAAGCTGAGCCATGCCTCAAGTTCCCTGTCAAACAGGGTCACTGACTTTGCTCTACAGATGGTCAGTGCTTCTCACCAAGCTCTTAGCTCTAGTGTTGCTGGGCTAAGTAGCTTCCTAATTGCTCGAGCCAGACTTCCTGGTTGGGTGGGTCTAGGAGCTATGCTCAACAATAGATAGGGTTATGACTTAGCTCCCCTGCCTGGGCAGAGGGATAGACCAGGCTGCAGTGATGGCAAAGATCTTTGTTGGAGATCCCAAACCTGTGCCCTGCCAAGTTCCCTGGTCAGTCTATGCCACCAGCTTGGCTCTGTAGATAAGCAAAATGACTAATTAGAATTTCTACTTGGGTGCTGTGAGTAGGAACTCATTCTGCCAACATGTGAACACTGGTTGCTACAAGCCCCTCCCTCCTCTTCCTCACAATCCAATTCTCAGTGGTCAGACCCTTGATATTTCCTCCATAATACCCATGGAGACCCAAGTAGGCCTACCGAAAAGCAACTCACAATGTTGGGGGTGGGGCTGGATGTCTACCTGGGCTCTCTTTTTTCCTCCTGAAGAAAGTGTAGAGTCAGGGGGAGTCCTTTACCCTTCCAATGCAGTTCATCTCAGTTCATCCCAGTGTCAGTGGAACAGGAGATCTGCTTCTGCCTCACCCTGTGTTCTAGAGTTTTCACAGTGGTGCCTTGTCCATGAATAGTTGTTACTCTTCTTGTGAATGAGAAGGAAGCCAGTGATGGTGATGTCACTCCTCACACACCAGAGTTTCTAGTTCTCCTATCCATCCAAAGACATGTAAAGATTATACTTGCCCATACCTTTGAAGTTCAATATGGCCATGTGACTCGCTTTATCTAATGAAATGGGACTATGAATTAAGAGTCATCCTGAAGCCTGGTATTGAGATGTTAATATCCTAAGATGGTGGCGTCCCCACTGGATCAGATCCTTGCAGGACTACAGATAGCAGAGCCCCCTCTCACACTTAATTAGCCATGTAGCATGCACAAGAAATAGTTCTTTGTTGTTTTAAGCCACTGAGAAGCAGGATTTGATTATTACTACAGCAGATCCTAATCTTTTACATGTGACTGCCAGGCCCTATATTAGGGATTGAATCTGCAAACATGTCTGCAAGATAGACATTATTTCCATTTCCTAAATGAGGAAATTTTGGTTCAGTTATTAACATGCTCTAAATCACACAGTGAGAGTCCAAAGAGTTGGGAGAGACAGTGGCCCATATTTCTAAGGTAAGATAAGGCTTTGGGTTTGACGCTGGAAAGAATCATTTGGTTTCTCCAAAGGGAGACCTTTCCATAAGCTTTGATAGTCCCTTCTCTTAACAACATTAATTTTTGTAAAGATAAGACCAGAAGAATATGGAACTAACTCCACACCAAACATCCCCAAGATGGGTTCTTGGATGAGGTCAAATGAAAGTGACTATGGTAGAGGCAGGTGGCTGGGAAGGGATTATATAGAAAAATGACAATGAATTGTACATTCAAAAGAAAGGTCTTCTCTGGAATCAAGACCCACAGGAAGATGCAAATATACTCCAGTAAGCTACAGCTGTTTCTAATCTGTCTGAAACGATACCTGTTCAAAGTATAGGTGATAAAACATCACAGTAGTGGATGAAGTCATGCAGGTAAGTGTGCATGAGGTTGGGGGTAGGGGGGCAGGAAAAGAAAGGAAAAGGAAAGAATTCAAGGTATCAATTCTGGTAAGTTAGGTGTTGAAAAGCCACATCATAATATTGTGGGTTCCAACCAAGATATTATTGCACATTATGTGAATTGTCCAATGTGGAATCCAGTGAGGAATGACAAAATTTTTACTGTAGTAAGTGTACAAGCTTTCAGGCTGACTGGCCCATTAAAACCCTTTTTTATTTGACTGGCTGTGATCTACATAAGATGATGGAAATGCTTGCTTCTGTACATAGAAAGCAAGAAAAGGAAGATACCCAAGTTCATCTTCTTAAAATGTCTCATCTGTAAAAACAAACCAACAAACTAATTATCCCTTTACCTGGAATGTTCTCCCACAGATGGAGACATATGGTCCCTAAACAAAATTGCTGTCTAAAGTGAACTGCGTAAACATGTTGTTTTCTACTTTAGCAAAATAATGTTAAAAGAGGCAGAATGATTTGCTTGAGGTCAAAGCTTGATGTATAGCAGAACAAAGAAGCCCTCTGCTCTCCCTTGACCCTGTATATAGCCCTTCATTTGGTCTTGTCTAATGTGCCACCACTGAAGTACTCAGATGCCCTCTTTGTCTCTTTCCTCCCTTTCTTGGTCTGCATCTTGGCCAGTGACCTTCACTAAGGACATTGCAACAGCCCCCAAATTACTCTTCCTGCCTCTAGTCTCTCCCTTCCTATCCTATCTCCAGTAGATGACAGAATGATTTTTCAAATCAAAATAACAATTGAATCACATCACTCCCCTGATTTTAAGGTCTTGTGTGGTTCCTTAGAATGAAATCAAAACACCTCATGGCTGGGAAAACCCTTCCAAATGAGGCATCTCTCTCTGTATTTTTTGTCTTATTTCCTAGCAGATGCTTACAAACACTTTTCCCTTTAATTTTATGGAAACATGAGAGGTTTTGTTGGCCTGAATTCTCACCCTTTCTTTCCTCCAAAATTCCTACTTACCCTTTAAAATCAAAAGTAGGCATTTCTTTCTCCAAGAAGCCTCCCTAGACATCTCACTTCACCCCAGCATCTTGGGGATGTATTTGATACTCTGTTTGAATTCCATTTCATCTTGATGACTTTGACCACCAGTAAATTTTGAAGTCCTTGACATGAGGGAATCAGTCTCATTTACTTTGTATCATGAGACATATGGTGGTCATGTAAACACAGAAAGAAAGGAAGTGAGGGAGAGAGAAAAAAGTGAAGGGAAAAAAAAAGAAGAAAAAAAGAATATGTCAATTCTCATGTTCCCTCTCTCTTGGTCCATAGCCTTTTCACCCATTTCGTTGCTATTTTGACTATAGCTATAAATGAAACATTACCATACAGATATTTTGATAGTTAATGAAAATTTTATTACTATATAATTTTATTCAAATTCAAGAAGTTAATAGAAAAGTGACAGGATTTCTATAGTGAGGTGTTATAGCAGAGGTACTTTGCAAGCTGAAAAGCTGCTGGTTGTTGGATGTTGAAATAAGCATAAAAAGAACACAATAAAATAGTTTATAGAGTTATATAATCCTTAAATAGCATTCATGGGTAATCTCTTATGTGGTATTCAAAAATGTTATGTTAGGCAGATAGTACCATTTCCATTCTGCAGAAGAGGAAATGGAGGTTCAGAGAGGAAGTCATTCCTCAAGGCCACCTTCCAAGTCATTGGCAGAACAGGAGAACATATGCAAACCTCTGAACCTCACATCATTCAACTTCACTTTCCATACATCCTGCTGAGCCACTTTGCCTTAAATAAAAAGGGAAGGAAATTTCCTTGCCTTAAATGCTGCCCTGGGTTTGACTGCCCTTTGTTTAGGATTTTATATTCAGCTTTCTATGCAAGTTGTTACAACTCAGGACTTACCCAGTAATCTTCTCCAAGGGAAAGAATAGTTTTCTTGGGTTTGGGCTGTTTTTTCCTAAGATCTCAAAATTACTGTTTCCCAAATATCTTCCCTGAAGTTTAAAGTGTATAAAACAAGAGTATATAAAAGAGATGAAAGAAAGGCCATTGGTCCCGTGAAGCCAAGGATTCTTTTTATGACCAAAGACCAACTTAAAATGAAGATTTGATTCTTAACTTAAATTCATGGAAGAATCTTTGCATTAGTATAGGGAATTTATGCTTAACCATCAAGTATCCCTGGGCCGAGGGACTACAAAATTATTCTTTCATTGGTCCCTTTAATTAATTGATCATTTGGTAAACATTAAGCTCCTACACTCTACCAGGCATTGTTTATACATAGGATTTGTTTGTTTATAAGCTTAAAACCCCAATCTTGAAAGCACATTAAATCTAGTGGAATCCTCTTCTCTCTTTCTGAATTTCATTCTTGAATTCTGTATTTCCATGCCAACAGGCTTTCTGCCTGCCCAGGTTTGAATTGCTCTGCTGATGTGAGTCTCATTACCTCTAGAGGTTCCTACAGTTGAATAGGTTGCTTTGGTCAGTTTTGGGACAGATAATTCTCTCACCCTCGGGGAATGACAGAAACACAGGGAAGCCAACTCATTAGGAGACTTTGTAAAGCTTCCCCTTGGTATTGCATTGGACTAGCAGACTGTAGTCTGCTTTAAGACAAAAGAGACCCAACCATAATTAAATAGTCACAGAAATTCTTCGTGGGTTTCTGTCTTTACACATTTAGAAGGACACTAATTAGGTAGGGGATCCTTGTATGCCAAGCTCTCCTGAGGCATGGAGGGGGTCTATCTTGAGGGAATCCTCTTTGACCAGCAGCAGTGTTTGGCCTCCTCATTGATTCTCTAAATTCTGTTTGCCCCGCTAATAAAGCCCTAACAGTGGGAGCCAGAAGGCTGCCTGCCCTTCTCCATCCAGGGGACTCAGCTTTCCTCCAGTGTGGGCTGCTAGCCATGAATGACCCCTTTGTCTTTATCGCAAATGTTTTGGCAGTGCTTCTGAAAACAGTGGTGAATGAAAAACCACATGGTTCTAATTGTTTTCTCTGGGATCAGACTGATTTCCTTAGGATGTCTACCACACATACACACACACACACACACACACACACACACACACACACACTCACACACACACTCACACACAAACTCACACATGGTGCTTTGGGATCAACACTATCCTTACACTTCCCAACTAACACCCCAAACTGTAATGTATTTTAAAGTACCAACATACACATAATTATTTTCAGAGAGAACATCATCTCTTCCTGTTTGGTTATCAACCAGGTGAAAACAACGGGGTGTGATTTTTTTCTTTCCAATTAGAAGGTACACTAAGCCAAGAAGAGCCACCTGTTTGTATCAGGGAAGGTATTAAAACCTTGAGGAGAGGGTTGCAATTTCTTGAATGAGGAAACAAATGAATAAACACTGAATGAAGAGAGGAAGGTGTTGGAATAAGCTTTTTTCATTCCAAAACTGTTTATATATATTGTTGGGATATTTATCTTGCCCCAGTCACGGGATCAGGGTATCTCAACTAGTGAATTTTAGGCTGAATAATTCTTTCTTTTAGGGGCTGTTCTGTGCATTGTAAGGGGCTGAGTAGCATCACTGCCTCTACCTACTGGATAGCAGTAGCAACACCCTTCCCCTAGTTGTGGCAATCAAAAATGTCTCTGATCTTTCCAAATTTCCACTGTTGGGAAGGCGGGGGGGAGGGCAGCGTGAAAAATCGTCACTGGTTGAGAACCACTGAGTTAGATGAATCAAAAGAACAAGAGTTGTGGAAAAGTTCATGAGAGTGAGTGCTAGAACTGGCAGCTGGGTAAGAACCCTAGCTCTGTCTATCCCTGACCTATTCCCCACCCTCCCTGAACCCACCTTATGAAGTCGTGGCAACTTAATGAGAAATCACATATAAAGTGCTTAGCACAATGCCACGTACGTAGCAAAAGGGGAATATATATTAGCTGGTGTCAATATCATCCCTCGTGGTTACCTCTGCCATTTAACATGGATGACAGACCTCTTGTCTGAGAACATGATGCTCTCTCTGTTCATGCATCTGCTGCGCTCATTTCATGCTGTTTGTGTTCATCAGTTCTAGAGTTTCCCACCTCCATATTTCAGACTCAGGAACAACAAGGACTCTGGCATCACCATGACCCTTGGGCTCCCTCCTGGGGTACGCACATGCCAGGGGCTGAGAAAGAAAGATGTTTCCCACGGACGCAATGGCTGCTGACATTTTAACAAACACATTCTGCAGGCCTCTGACCAGCCAGGGCCATAGGTCAGATTCCTGGCTCTCCCATTTTCCTTCCTCCAAAAGAAAAGGTCCATGGTGCTAATAGATACCTTCAGCCTCTGGTTACAGCCTGGGAAGGAGAAGGAATCCCTGCAATGTGGCTGTTACAGAGGTTTCCATACCTCACATAAATGCTGATACCAACAGTCCCCTACCCAGCATGGCCCAAATCCTGCTCTGTGGACCTACCTCTTCTCTCGTCCTCAGGACTTCCCTTGATTTCCATCTCCCTGTCACTCCCTGAATTGGAGACGTACAGCAGCCTCTTCACCACCCCCTATCTCCAGTGCATCCTCCAAGCCACCAACCAGTATTATTTTTCTAAACTGCAACTATGTTTATCGTTCTCTGCTTCAAAAATCTTCCATGGCTGTCCTTTTCTTTTGGACCAAAGGTCTCAGTTTGACATACAATCCCCTGACTATCCTGATCCTTGCCTACCTCCCTTCATCTTTCAAGAAATCGCTCTTTTCCTTGCCCTCACTAGCTGTCTGTTCTTTGGGCAAAGAACTCCATGCAACTCCCTGAAAATGTCCTCTAGAGCAGATGTGTCCTCTCAGCACTATAGACAGGATGCTCAGGACCAATGATATTGTCAAGAGCCAGCAAAAGTGTTTGAGGTCTGGAAAACAGATGTATCAGATTATATTTTTGAAAAGAAAAGTGAGAATGCAAAATGAATAAACACTTAATTAAAATCCACAAACTCAATCCATAAAACAATCCATAACTCAATTCATACAATCTTATATAAATATGGATTAAATTACACAAATAAGTTATTGTGCCAAAACTGAAAAATTAGATGTATAATGTGAAGTGTGCATATGTATTTATGTCTGATACAAAAAAGGTTGGGGCTCCCGCCATCAGGAGAGGCTTGAATGTGAAAAGGTTTGAAAATGTTTCTTTCAACCAGGGATATTTGCATGTATCCCCCCCCCCACCGTTTTATATATAATTTACATTCAGTACCATGTAAGTTTAAGGTGTATAGCCTAATGACTTGACATACATACGTATTGTGAAGTGATTACCAGAATAAGTTAACATTTATTACCTCATATACTTACAAAATGATTTTTTTCATTGTGATGAGAACTTTAAGGATTATTCTTAGTAACTTTCAAATAGACCATACAGCTTTGTGAACTATAGTTACTATATGGTACATCACCAACACTTACTCATCTTGTAAGTAGAAATTTGTATGTTTTGAACATATGTACCCAATTCCTCCATCCTGACCCCCTGCCTCTAACCACAGATGTGATCTTTTTTTCTATGATTTTTTTTACATTCCACTTATAATGAGGCCATACAGTATGTTTTTCTCTGTGTGACTTATTTAACTTAACACAATGCCCTCAAAATCTATCCAGATTGGACTGGATTGAATTGGATTTGATTCAATTTGATTCGATCAGCAGGATTTCCTTTTTTATGGCTGAATGATATTCCATTGCATATATATGCCATATATATTTTATCCATTCACCTGTCAGTGGACACTTAGGTTATTTCCATGTCTTGACTATTGTAAATAATGTTGCAATAGATACAGCAGTGCAAATATCTCTTCAACATAGTGATTTTGTTCCCTTTGGCTATATACCCAGGAGTGGAATTGCTGACACTATTTTTATATTTTTAACTATTGGAGGAGCCTCCATACTATTTTCCATAGAGGCTATATCAATTTACATTCTCACCAACAGTGCACAATGGTTTCCTTTTCTCCAGAGCCTCACCAGCATTTGTTACCTGTTGTCTTTTTAATGATAGCCATTCTAACAGGCATGAGGTGATATCTCATTGAGATTTTGTTTTGCCTTTCCCTAATGATGACGGATAACTTTTCAGGTACCTTTTGGCTATTCAGATATCTTCATTGGAAAAAGATCTGTTCAGATCCCTTGCCTGGTTTTAAATTGGATTTTGTTGTTGTTGTTGCTGCTGTTGTTGTTTTTACTACTGAGCTGTAATTCTTTATATATTTTGGATACTAACCTCTTACCGTGACAGATGATTGCAAATATTTTCTCACATTTCCTTTTCATTTTGTTGACTCTTTCTTTTGCTGGGGAGAAGCTCTCAAGTTTGATGCAGTCCAAGTTATTTTCTGTTGTTTCTTGTGCTTTTAGTAATCTATCCAAAAATCGTTGCCAAGATCCATGTCAAGAATTTTCCCCTAGATTTTCTTTTAAGAGTTTTATGGTTTCACTTCTTACATTTAAGTCTTCACTCTATTTTGAGCTACCGTTTGTGAGTGGTGGAAGATGAGGATATAGTTTCATTATTCTACATGTGAATATCCAACTTTCCCAGCACCATTTAATGCAGAGATGGTCTTTTCTATTTAGAATACTTGTGACTCCCTTGTCAAATAGTAACTAACTGTATAGGCAAAGGTTTATATCTCGGCTCTTGATTCTGCTCCATTGGTCTATGTGTTGATTTTTATGCCAGCACCATGCTGTTTTGATTGCTTAGCTTTATAATATAGCTTTAAATCAAAAGTGTGATGCCTCCAGCATCCACAATTTTGACTTCTTTCTCAAGATGGATGTGGCTGTTAAAGGTCCTTTGTGTGGTGGTTCAAATTTTTATTTTTTCCATTTCTGTGGGAAAAATGACAAACAGTGGAATCTTGTTAAGGATTACACTGAATGTATAGATGGATTTGGGTAGTATGGACATTTTAACAATATAATTTTTCCAATCCATGAACACCATCTCTTTGCATGTATTCATGTCATTTTCAATTTCATTAATCACTGCTTCATAGTTTTCAGTGTAGAGATCTTTCACTTCAAGATAATTTCTAAGTATTTTACTGTTTTAGATACTATTGTAAAAGAGATGTATTTCTCCTTCAGGTAGTTCACTATAAATGTGTAAAAACACTGATTTCTGTGTGTTAACTTTGTATCCTGAAAATTTACTGAATTTGTTCATTACATTTAACAGTGGTATTTTCTATATATAAAACTATATAATGGAGACAATTTTACTTCTTTCTAATTCTGATGTCATTATTTCTTCAGTACTGTGTTGAACAGAAGTGGGCACCCTTGTTTTGTTTCTTTGGTTGTCATTGTTTTGTTTTTTAGTGTAGTCTTGTTCTTGATAATAGAGGAAAAACTGTAAAACTTCCACCACTGAGGTGTGCCTGAGTGGCTCATCAGTTGGTTGAGTGTCCGACTTGGGCTCAGATCATGATCTTGCTGTCCATGAGTTTGAGCCCCACATTGGGCTCTGTGTTGGCATCTTGTAGCCTGGAGCCTGCTTTGAATTCTGTGTCTCCCTCTCTCTCTGCCCCTCCCCCACTCGTGCACACACTCTATCTCTCCTCTTTATCTCTCTCAAAAATAAATACAGATTAAAACAAATGAAATAAAAAATTTTCAACACTGGGTAAATAAAGGAAAGGCTTTAAAACTTTGCCCACTGAGTAGATTTTAGTTGTGGGCTTGTCATGTATGGCCTTTATTATGTAGAAGTATGTTATTTCTATGCCTAATTTGTTTAGAGTTTATCACGAAAGAATGTTGTATTTTGTGAAATGCGTTTTCTTCACCTATTGACTTGATCCTATGATTTTTTTGTCTTCAATTCTATTAATGTTAGTTATTCCATTTATTCCCATATGTTGAAACATCCTTTATTCCCAGGGATGAATCCTACTTGATCATGGGGTATAATCCTTTTACTTATTTTTAAGTTTTATTTTACTTCCAGTATAGTTAGCATACAATGTTTTATTGGTTTTGGGTGGACAATATAATGATTCAACATTTCTATATATTACCCAGCGCTCATCATATTAATTGTATGCTTAATCCCCTTCACTTACTTTACCCATGCCCCCACCCACCTCCCTGCTGGTAACCATCAGTCTGTTTTTTGGTTTGTCTCTTTTTTTTATTCATTTGTTTTGTTCCTTACATTGCACCCATAAGTGAAATCATATGGTATTTGTCTTTCTCTAATTGACTTATTTCAGTTAGCATATTCTCTAAGTCCATCTATGTTGTTGTAAATGGCAAGATGTCATCCCTTATGGCTGAATAATCCATTGTGTGTGTGTGTGTGTGTGTGTGTGTGTGTGTACACACATACACACCATATCTTCTTTATCCATTCATCTATTGATGGACACTTGGGCTGCTTTCATAATTTGGCTATTGTAAATAATGCTGCAATCAACATAGGGATGTATATATCTTTTTGAACTGGTGTTTGTGTATTCTTTGGATAAATGCCCAGTAGTGAAATGACTGGATATGGTAATTCTATTTTTAACTTGTTGAGGAACTTCCATACTGCTTACCACAGTGACTGCACCAGTTTGCTTTCTCACCAACAGTGCATAAGGTTTCCTTTTTCTCCACATCCTCACCAACACTTGTTTATCATTTTTAATTTTAGCCATTCTGACAGATGCGAGGTGATACCTCCATTGTAGTTTTTATTTGCATTTCCCTGATGATGAATGATATTGAGCATCTTTTCAGGTATCTGTTGGCCATCTGAATGTCTTTTTTTTTTTTTTTTTTTTTGGAGAAATGTCTGTTCATATCTTCTGCCCATTTTTAATTGGATTATTTTGGGGGTTTTTGTGTTGAGTTTTATAAGTTCTTTATGTATTTCGGATACTAACGTTTACCAGATATGTCATTTACAAATATCTTCTCCTCTTCAATAGGTTGTCTTTTGGATCTGTTGATTTTTCCTTTGCTGTACAGAATTCTATTTTGATTCAGTGCCAATAGTTTCTTTTTGCTTTTGTTTCACTTGCTTCTGGAGACACATCTAGAAAAACATTCCTATGGCTGATGTCAGAGAAATTACTGCCTGTGCTTTTTTTCAGGATTTATATAGTCTCAGGTCTTACATTTAGGTCCTTCATACATTTTGAATTTATTATTGTGTATGGTATGAGAAAGTGGTCCAATTTCATTCTTTTGCATGTTGCTGTCTAGTCTTCCCAACACCATTTGTTGAACCAACTGTCTTTTTCCTATTGCATATTCTTGCTGCTTTTGTTGAAGATTAATTGACCATATAATGGTGGGTTTATTTGTGGGCTATTATGTTCCATTGATCTATGTGTCTATTTCTATACTAGGATCATACTGTTTTGATTAATACAGCTCTGTAGTATATCTTGTAATCTAAGATTATGATTACCTCCAGTTTTATTCTTTATCAATATTGCTTTGGCATTTGGGGGTCTTTTGTGGTTCCAAACAAAATTCACCTATGAAGCCATCTAGTCCTAAAATTTTGTTAAGCTTTTTTTTTTTTAATGTTTATTTTGAGAAGAAGAAGAAGAGCATGAACAGGGGAGGGGCAGAAATGGAGAGAAAGAATCCCAAGCAGGCTCCACATGTCAGCACAGAGCCTGATACGGGGCTTGATCTCATGAACTGTGAGACGGTTGGATGCTTAACTGACTGAGCAACCCAGGCACCCAAAGTATTTTTTTAAATATATGTATATAATCTCACTGATTCAATCTCCTTGCTACTAATGGGTCTCTTAAGCTTTGTTATTTCTTTCTGATTCAGTCTTCATTATTTTGTAATCTCTAGGAATTGATGCATTTTTTTCTAGGATGTCTAGTTTGTTGTATAGATGTTCATAGTAGCCTCTTAGGATGTTTTGTGTTTGTGAGGTATCATTTGTAATGGCTCCTCTTACCATTTACAATTTTTTTTGCTGTTAATTTTGTCCTCATTCTTTTTTCCTTGGTAAGTCTAGTTAAATATTTGTCAATTTTATTTATCTTCTCAAAGAACCAACTCTTAGTTTTGTTAGTCTTATCTATTATTTTCCTGTTCTCTCCATTTATTTCTGCTTTAATCTTTACGTATTTTTTTCCTTCTGCTTGGATTTACTTTGTTCTTTTCTAGTTCCTGGATACGTAAAGTTAGGTTATTTGAAATCTATTCATTTGACAGTAGTATTTAGAGCTAAAAATATCTTTCTTAGAATGTTTTGCTGCATCCCATAAGTTTTGGTATGTTGTGTTCCTGTTTTCATTTGTCTTAAAATACTTTTTAATTTCTTTTAATTCTTTGATGTGTTGGTTCAGAAACAATATAGTTTAACTGCCATGTATTTATAAATTTTCCAGTTTCCCTCCTGTTACTGATTTCTAGTTTCTTGCCATTGTGTTCAGAGAAGATGGTATGGTTAGTATGGTTTCTATTGTCTTTCATTTGCTATGACTTGTTTGTAGTCTAACATATGATCTACCCTAGAAAATGTTCTGTGTATGCTTAAGAATGTATATTCTGCACTTGTTAGATAAAAGGGACCTAACAATTACACAGAGAAAATTCTGTCCATAGTGTTGTCCAAATTTACTGTTTCTTTACTGATTTTTTTTCTAGATGATTTATCCATTTTTGAGAGTAGGATATTAGCATATCCAACTATTGCTGTATTGGTGTTTATTTCATCTAGTTTTATTAGTACTTCATATATTTTGGTGCTTGAATGTTGGATTCATGAAGATAAAACAATAGTACTTTTTTTAATGTTTATTATTTAGATAGAGCACAAGAGTGCGTAAGCAGGCGAGTGACAGAGAGAGAGGGAGACAGAGGATCCAAACAGACTCTGTGCTGACAGCAGAGAGCCCAATGCAGGGCTTGAACCCACAAATTAGGAGATCATGACCTTAGCCAAAGTCTGACCCTTCACCAACTGCGCCACACAGGTGCCCCAACAATAATAAATATTTTTGAAGGATTGACCATTTTATCATTAAATAGTGACCCACTTTGTCTCTTTTTTACCATTTTGGCTTAAAGTCTATTATGTCTGATACAAGGATAGCCATCGCTGCTTGTTTTTGGTTACCCTTTGCTTGAAATGTCTTTTTTGATTCCTTCACTGTTTATGTGTGTCTTTAAAGTAAGTCTCTTGTTGGCAGCATATAATCACATCTTGTTTTTTAATCCATTAACCCATTCTGTGTCTTTTGATGGAGAATTTAATCCATTTGTGTTTAAAGTAATTATTGATAGGCAAGGACTCACTATTACCATTTTGTTAAGTGTTTTCTGTTTCTACATCCTTTTCTTCCTTGCTTCTTATCCTGTTTTGTTTTGTGATTTGATCATTTTTGTAATTGGTGCGCTTTGCCTTCTTGATCACGATCTTTTATGTGACTACTACAGGTTTCTGCTTTGAGGTTATCACGAGGATATATACAATATCTTAAATTGTAACACCCCATTTTAAACTGATAACAACTTTAACAGTGTTGTGAAATTTATATTTCACTCCCTCCCACATATTTAAATTTACTGATACTGCAATTAACATATTTTTATATTGTGTATCCAATAACAGATTGTAGTTATGGTTATTTTTAGTGTTTTTTTTTAACTTTTAAAGTGAATTATGCACCAATATTACCATAACAAAGATTCTCAGTTTGACTATATATTTACCATTACCAGTGACTTTTACACTACCTTCATGTTTTTACTATGTTACTTAGCATCCTTTTGACTCAAAGTACTCCCTTCAGCATTTCTTCTAAAGCTGGTCTAGTGGTGATGAATTCCCTCTGCTTTTGTTTGTCCAGGATTTTCTGTCCTCCATTTTTGAAGGACAGCTTTGCCAGATATATAATTTCGGTTGACAACTTGTTTTCTTTCAATATATTCAATATGTCATCCCACTGGCTTCTGGCATGAAAAATTCTATTGAGAAATATGATGATCTAATGAGGTTACCTTCTATCTAACTTGTCTTTTTTTCTTGTGGCTTTCAAAATTCTTTCTTTGTCTTTGACTTTTGGCACTTTAATTATAGTGTGTCTCAGTGTTGCCCTATCCAGATTAAACCTATTTGGGATCTCTTGGGCCTCATGGATCTGAAGGTCTATTTCTCTCTCTGTGCTCTGAAAATTTTTAGTCATTATTGCTTTAAATATACATTCTGTTCATTTTTTCTTTAACTTCTGGAAGTCCCATTGTTTTGTTTTGTTTGTTTTGTTTTTTTTTTTTTTGTAAGTCTGTAGTTTTTCTTCTCTTGCATGTGCTTTTTTTTTTATACTATTTTCTTTTTGTGCCTCTGAAAAATTTCAAATGCCCTGTCTTCTAGATCTTTGATTTTCTTCTTCTATATAGTTAAGTCTGACGTTGAAGCTCTCCGATGAATTCTTCAGTTCAACCATTGCATTCTGCAGCTCTAGGGATTTGGTTTTTTTCTAATGGTTTCTATCTCTTTGTTGAGCTTCTTGTTCATTCATTGTTTTCCTCAATTCTTTTAGGAATTGTTTCTTAGACCTAAACTTCTTAAGGTCTGTGTTTTCTTAGACCTTAAACTTCTTAAAGAGGTTTTCAAAGAGATTTTCAAAATTCTTTGACAATTCACAGAGCTTCATTTTTTTTTTTTAGGGTCAGTTATTGCAGTTTTATTAATTTCCTTTGTTGGTATCATGCTAACCTGGTTTTTCACAATGCTTGATTCCCTACATTGGTATCTGTTCATTTGAGTAAGTTTTCTTTCCCTCCAAACTTTACAGGTTTGCTTTGACAGAGATAGCCCTTTGCTACTCAGCTCAGCTTGGGCTTCTGGACATGTAATCTGGTAGCATCCTTAAGCAGTGGAGTTGCTATCAGGTCTTTTTGGGCAAGGCACTGCTGAAGATCTAGGTTGAGATGGGGGTGCCACTGGCTAAGAACATTTGGATAGGGCTATTGGCATAGTTCCACGTCCTAGTGCAGCTACAGCATAGGTTCCACAGTTGCTTAGATTCTGCTGTCAGGCTTTCTAGATGGTCAGGATTGGGCATGATACCTGACAGGAAGAAGAGCTTTGAATCAGCTTTGATGCTTGGGTAGGGCAGCAGAAGGGGAACTAAGGTTAGAATAGCTTGTGTTAGGCAGGACTATGCACCTAATTCCCTGGTCCTAATGGGCCACTGGCTTTGATCTGCAGACAGGGGCAACTACTGGCTGTGTTCTTTGTTCAAGTGCTATTGGGTAGAGGGCTGAGGATTGGCTATACCACTTCCCACAGGTTCTCGTTAGGTTTACTGATTGGGAAGGCTGAATGTTTTACTCTGCAATGTTGGGGCTTCAGATTAGTCTGCCTGGATCATTCAAACACCAAAGCTCTTATCTGTGGACAAAACTGGGCAGAAATATGCACCACATTACCTGGGCAGACAGCTGGATTCTCTATTCAGGTGCCACTATAATCAGCATTGCAGGACAGACTACATGGATTCCCTGGAACTCTGAATAGACTTCCTGGTCAGGCAGGGTGGAGGCAGTACTCAAGAGTGGGAAAGGCTATAAATTAGATTTCCCACCCAAGTGGGGCCTCAGAATAGGCCCCTGCACTGGCAAGGCTCTTTGGAGACAAAATCAGGCCGAACTGTGTACCAAGCTCCCTGGGCAGATAGGGGCACTGGCAGAGCTCTACATATGGGCAGATGTTTCCTGGTAAGGCAGGGAAGGGATCTAAACTCAGAAGTAGCTGCCGCTATGAATTAGCCTCCCTGCCCAGGCAGAATCAACTGGCTTCAAGGCCAGCATTGCTTGTTAACTGGGGTCCTCAATCTGGCAGACCTGTGCCCTTCTGAGTTCTCTCATCTGACTGGGCCACTGTTGGCCCTGTAGATGAGCAATGCCTTAGGCTGGGATTTACAGTCAGGTGCCACTGCAGTTGGGGCTCAGTCGGCCAGGATCTGAGCATGGTTGCTGTAAGCCTTACCATCCTTTTCCAGTGCTCTCTGATACCCAGTGCTCAAGTCCTACAGATTACCCCACAGTTCATATAAAGTGAGACCACAGTGGGCTTCCTGAAAAGCAACCCACAATGCTCGGGGAGCTGGATGTCCAGCTTAGGCTGTCTTGTCACTGGAGGAGCTGTAGGCTCAGAGGGGCCCTCTCAGTGGGGAAGGGCAGTGCTGTCAGTGTAGCCTCTTCTCTTATTCTTTTAATGTTGTCTGTCTCAGTCTCTGTGTTGCTGGTGAGTGCTTCAGTCTTACCCTGTGTTCTAAGATCTTTGAGGTAGGGTCTTGGCCATGGATTGTTGTCTCAGGAGGGGGCCTAAAGTCAGGAACAACCTATGTCACCATCTTGATGCTATTACTCTCTACAGGTATTCTCTTTCTGCAGAACATGTCCTCTAGTCTAGTAAACGAGTCTAGTCTAGTAAAGCATTATTTCTCATTAAGACTTAGTTATCTCCTTCTTGGTGTGTGCCCTGTGTTCTGAGCACTTCTCACACTAACAGTCTATCTCTTGCCAATTTTGTTTTGGGAGGGGGGTGTATATGAGACACAGGGCTACATTTTGTTGATGTTTAAGCTGTTCTTTAGTGCCCGGAACTTGCTGTGTAATGGGTAAGTGTTAACAATGATAGGATCTATGGTGATAGTTATCTAGATGCACTTAACTGGTAGACCCAGAAACTTAACTCTCAGACTATATGCAAAGTGGTCTTTCTGCTGTTGCTGTCGACTGCATCGGAACACCCTGTGCTCTGAGCATGGGTTAGGTCATGTTACAACAAGTAGCTATTAGCTGGGCAGGTAAATCACTATTCATCAGCATGACCGGCTTTCTCCAGCCCACAACATGGTTATAAATGAGACTGGCACATCTCAAATCTGCTGCTCTCCATCATTAGTACCTCCAGGGCCTGGCATGGCCCTTCTCCCTGAGAAGTAAGATACCGAGAGAATTTCTCAGGCTTAGAACAAGGGACCAGCTATATTGGGCCCGTGGTGGCAATGAATGGCTTTTGTGGCTGAGGAAATGAAATTCTGAGTACTTGAGGCATTGTGCATCTAGCCATGAAGCATTCCTGGCTGCTGTCCCTAAGGGAACTGTGGAAATTTCACAAGTCCCTGTTTCTCCCCTTTTAAGGGTTGGGGGTAAGGGTAAGGAGGGAGGTCCATAGAGGCATGTTCTTGGTTCATGAACCAGATGCTTTGTTTCTTTATCGTTGCTCAGAAAAACTAGAAAAGCAAGCAGAAGTAGCCTTGGGCAGTATTAAAAAATGGCTTTTGGTGTAAGTCATGCTTGAGTTTGAATCCTAGCTCTGCTACTTACAAGCTGTGTGATTGGGGAAAAGATCACATAACTCCACCAACCTTCAATGTCCTCCTTTGTAACCAGGCATAACATACCTTGAGTTCATATATTAAATACCAAGCATGAGGGGCGCCTGGGTGGCTCAGTCTGTTAAGTGTCCGACTTCAGCTCAGGTCACGATCTCGCGGTCCGTGGGTTTGAGCCCCGCGTCGGGCTCTGGGCTGATGGCTCAGAGCCTGGAGCCTGCTTCCGATTCTGTGTCTCCCTCTCTCTCTGCCCCTCCCCCATTCATGCTCTCTCTGTCTCAAAAATAAATAAACGTTACAAAAACATTAAAAAAAAATACCAAGCATGAGAGTATCCATGGTTCATGAGTAGTGACTGGTGCTATTGTAGATCACATGCTGGGTGAGACTGATCCTGGCTCCAACACCACTATACCCTGCATTCCTTCTCCTAAAATGAATTTTACATCCTTAGAAACAAAATCCTAAAAGCTAAAAATGCTTTCCTGAAGAATCCTGCTCTTAAGGACTCTAAGCCATGGCAATGGACCACACTGCAAACTGTGGGTATAAATTTCATTTTGAATCTTCCTCCCATTAACTGGGGACAACTATTTATGTGAGAGAGCCTTCCAGAGAGAGAGTGGGACATCAGAGAAAACTCTGGAGTAGGAATTTGAACACTTGAGTTACGATCTCAAATTTGCCACCTATCCATTGTATGGCCCTGGAGAAAAAATAGTAAAAAGGAGTCTGTACAGTTTTAGGGAATAGCACTGTTTGTAAAGTGCTTTAACAGCGCAGAAAGTTACTTTAACAGATGTGGCACTTGTATTATGCTCTGGGAGGTGTACTAAGCATATTGGCCTATGTTATTTCACCCTACCTTTTTAGTGACTCTGAGTGTCTTCATCTGTAATTATCCTGGTTAACATAAGGACTTTTTACCTCAGAGGGAAAGGTTATACAACCAATAAGTGACCGAATGAGGATTTGAACCCCCCAGATCTGATTTTAAAACTGATATTCCACCCCTAAGGAGCTCCCTGAACCTTAAGAGTAGGGCTATCAGACATAGCAAATGAAAATATGATACCCAGTTATATTTGCATTACAGATAAACAACAAATTTTGGAAGTATATCCAAAATATGTTATTTATACTTAACATGCAAGATGCCCAGTTACATATGCATTTAATACATATGCATTTATCTAGCAACTCTACTGGGGTGCCTCGTGTCACATAAGCAGGTGAGAAGTGGTATCGTAGAGCCTTTCCAAAGGTACCTAAAGGCAGTTCTCATGAAAACGTGCCCTTCCAAAAAACTAAACACACTCTTCCATGATAGAAATTGTAAGAATTTTAGAAAAACAGAGATACAGGAAATCTCCAAAGGTAATGTAGGATGTGTCTTCTAGATGAACTTAACATGGGTCTAGATACTTAAAAGCTGTGCAGAGCAAGAATTGCAAATCATGATTGATAGGTCTCACTTGTAACCCAAGGCACAGACCTTTTCTGGCAGCCAACACTTACTGAAACCCTCCTATAGACAGTCACTATGTTGTCATGTTATTTATGGCGTCTCATTTAGAATCAAGGCAACATTGTGAGGTAGGATAACTGCATTTACTGACTGACTGCCTGTCAGAGAAGTGGAATCCACAGCTCATGAGCAGCAGAGCTGAACCTGAGGCAGATCCATCTGAACTCTACACCAGCATCATGCTGTGTAGTTGATGGGCAGTCAGGTTGGCCACAACCCAATGATTGAGAGGTTACTCAACAAATATCTGTAATAGAGTTTAAGTTATTCTTTTTATAGGCCTGTTACCTGAATGTTTTCCTGTCTTTTCCCCTGTACCCATCTTAAACCCTACATCTAAAAACTGTGCTTGATGCTTTCATTGGGATGCAGCCCCTCCTGTATGCCCCAAAGCATTCCCTGGCTTGGCTTCCAGTGGCTTCCAGATTTGGACTCTCACTGTGGAACTGGGCACTTCCTCTCCCACTGTGGTCTTCTGTAACTACTAGAGGGTCCATACAGCATAGTAGTTATGATTATGGGCTGTGGAGTCCTACCACTGGATCCACCACTTAATGGCTGTGAGACCATCTGCGTACCTCCATTACTTCACCCTCACGCAAGAGATGATAATACCTACACCTCAAGGGGTGATAGTGAGGACTGAATGAATTAATGTGCATAAGTCACTTAGGACAAATGCTGGAACATAAGTATTCAATCCATAACACAATATAGGGATTACTGTTACACCTATTGTGATTTGACCTCTGGTAGGCACCAAGCGCAGAGCTGAGCAGCTCACACACATAATGTCATTCTATTCTCACAGTCCTCTTACAAGTAGATGAAATTATCATTCAAACAGAAATCAAGGAGGAAAGAGGCAAACCCTGACTGACCATAGAGCCTATAATTTCAATCTCAACCCTTCTATTCTCATATTTCCCTCTGTATTTCTTATAGCTTCCTGAAGTTACTCCAAAATGGTGATTGACATGAAATGTTATTTTCTCTATTTACATAACACATGAAGAAATAGCATTGAATGCTACTGAGTCAAAACCTTCTTTGTAATATGTGCAACTAGAATAACTTATAACAGAAAGGGTTTAATGAGGCCATTTAAGTATAGATTTAACAGTTAGCCTGACCTAGTTTTCAATATGTGAGCTGCTTGTCATGGACCATGGCATGACCACTCCAGACCTCATATTCTCCCTTGGGCCATGAGGGTAATACAAGTTAGTTGTGAAAGTATCTTAAATATTCAGATGCCTCATCTTTCCTTCATTCCTTAAAATGATACTTTTTTTTTTAACTTAGTATACCATTTTACTAACCCCACGCTGGGGTGGACTCGGGGGCAAAATCAAAGAAAATCTTGATCACCTAAATCATTCAGCGTATTATCCATTAATGTCCACATTTCTGCCATAACAACATACTACACCAAGCAAATAATTTGTCTTGAGCAAACAACTCTTCTGTTGATTGTATAACCTCTAGAGAGATCTGCTTCCATCCCTAGCAAACAAAAGACTCTAGACAGATAACTTTGCTAATGAATAAGAAGGATTCTTTTCTAAAAGACCTGAGCAGGATTTTCACAGCCACAGTGACCAAGTGAAATATTCCAGTCTAAAAGCCACAGTGGCAACTTCAGAAAGACACTGAATCTTCACAGATGAGTGAAGTTTGTGAAAATTTTCACATGGCATCGGCAGACATGAGGCTTACAATCCATCTTGGGATCGATCCAGGGATACCCTGCCTCAACTGTGGGACCATGGGCAAATGTGTCAGCTCTTCTGAACCTCAGCGTTCACATCTAGGAATTTGTGGAAACCATCCTTCTCAGAATTGTGATAGGTACACAATGAAGTCACAGATGTCACAGCACTTGGTATGGTAGCTTCCTACCAATGACATTATTTTGTTAAAGAACTTGATTTCCCAAGTATCAATCTTAACTTTATTCATAGTATACATATTTCTGGTTTCAGGAAACTGATTATCAAACTCATAATGGGCATGGCCACTGAAATTCAAAGGCTCTCTTCTTTTGCTATTTAACGGCATTGATTTGCTGGGTTTTCCCTTCTCACCCACTCATAGTTCAGTTATCTGAGTGAAAAGACCACGCTAGAGCTATAAAAATATGATTACATTGCTGTTCCAAGTTTCCAAACTCAGATGGTTATAACCTGATGCAGGGCATTCCAATTTTAACTATCTACTGCTGTTTTTATTTCATAAAGCCACTAAAAACATCCTGCACTGCTTTTATATACATCACTACTTTTATGGCTTTTGTGTCATAATAAAAGGCAGTTCATTGGAAGCTGATGGGTTTTTTTTCCAGCAGAAAAATAGCGAACTTAGAATGAGACATCTCTGTCTAGTTTCTTTCTTCTAACTCTGTCCCATGCAATCAGTCCATGTTCCTCCAGGCTTTCAGGCTATTTTTTCCAAAAAGCTATTTGTAAAGCATTGCTCTGTTCAACCTTCAACCCCCCCCCCCCCCCCAGTATGTTGATTGGGAGGCCCTACATCCTGAACCTGGCACTTTAAAGATGTTTAGTATCTGTGAGGCTCCTGGGTGGTTTGGTCGGTTAAATGTACGACTTCAGCTGGGGTCATGATCTCGTGGTCTGTGCTGACAGCTCAGAGCCTGTTTGGGATTCTGTGTCTCCCTTTCTCTCTGCCCCTCCCCCACTTGTGCTCTGTCTCTGTCTCTCTCTCGAAGATGAAAAAAATCATTTTTAAAGGGTTTGAAAATGTCTAGTATCTTTATAACTTTTGTTTATATAAAATAAAACACCTATTTGCTCTTCACCTTCGTGCATACTCATGGCTTTATACACAGTATGCTGCCTCCACCATTTTGGGGAAACCCTCTGCCTTGATTCTTTCTGTCAATTTAACTCTTATCAATAGGAAGCCTGTTTTTTTACACAACTTTTCCAGGAACTCCTCCCTCTCATAACCCTTAGCAGAACTTACTGCCCCCTTTTCTTCCAACCCAATCATATTCTGCCTAGTCATGTGGCTTTGGTTGTTGCCTTATCACTTGTGTGACTCTCCAAATCCAGATCTAATGTTCCCTTGAATTAGAAAATAGGTTTTATATGTTCACTTTTCCTGTGCTGTGCCTATGATGCAAATGTTACATTTGGAATGGAAAGGACTCCAGGTGGAAACTCATCAGACCTTTGTTTTACAGAGGTCAAATGACTTGGCCACAGCCACATGGAATTTATGGGAGATTACCTGAAGCCCACTATAATGCACTTTTAAGGAACGAGGGAGAAAGGGATACATGGACAAGCAGGTAGGTGGATATATATGTGTGTGTAGTGTAAGTAGGTACCTATCAATTCTCGATTCAAGGAAGGAAAAAAGCCTGATGAGAGAAATGACAACTATCATGTCTAGTTGGTAGAGATGGGAGTCCTTCAGTCCTACCAGACTCAGTGAAAGATAACCCACCAAGACCTTGGCTGAGTAGCCAAACATGTCCTGCGGGGGGCTGGGGCGGGGGGAAGATATCAAGTCTCTGGGAAATATTAGAACCAACTTGTTATAAAGGTACATTTTTTCATCAGGGATCTAGACTTCCCTACTATGTCCTCCCCAGCCAATGTTTTCCTTCATTCTTCAGGGTCCTTGCTACTCAGATACTAAACTTACTTCAATAATATAATCAGCTTCAAGGATGATACTTAATGAGTGATTTATATTCTGATGTATCCGTTAGTTACTAACAATATCACTGTGGAAACTCAGAAAAGTACCTATCTAGGCATCTTTCATGTGGACAGATCACCTGACAGGTGGCTATCCAGACTCTGATAATAAATATCTAGTGACATAAGGACTTCTTCGGTTGGTTATCAGCTCTAATTTTCAGACAATTCTGATTCCTATTAAGTCTCTTACCTAATAGTCACTTTGTATAGTTCCTGTCAACAAACAGTTGTTGACATTGGATGAAGTAGTTGCCATAATGCTACACGTGGCAATTATGACAAAGACATGGCTCTTTGTCCTCAAATCACTTTCAATCTAGGTAAAATCTCCATTTAATCCGCTTCTCCCATTAATCTTGTGTCAAGCTGAACATTTTAATTAGTGAATAATCAGCTCTGTAGGAATATTAAATTGTTTGAATCTGAAAAATAATTATTTTCTTCCCCCTCAGTATCTCTCCTTCTAGCTAATCATCGCAGTGCCCTCTAATTCTTGCCAATATGTCATTATCTGAGTTCGTCCACATTCCTGGTCACCCCACCTGTGACCGCCTCTCCCTCTTGGTAATGAGTTACAAATGAAAAAAGCCATATGAACTCAGCTCTTAATATTGACGGAAACTCTTCAGTCCAATACTTCCTTATTATAGATCATATGGTAGGTTCGATGAATAGAACCAGAGCCAGATCAATAATCCCCAGCACTGGACTACCAATAAAGTCATCATTAACCTCTGAAATCCCACTTCCATAGTGGGTGGCTAACCATATTCAAGATAGCCTGTTGCTGAGAGCAACCTTCAGTCATTCTTGACCTGAAACCTAGGTCTCCCATATGCATCCTCAACATGAGTTTTACATATGCTCATCTGGCTTGGGCTGTTTAAAAAATGTTCACAGTGCCCCACAAGGCCTCTGATAAATCAGAACCTTCTGGAGGGGATCTCGTTTTGGTCCAAATACAGGCTCTTCCTCAGCCACACACCTTAAGTTACCGTCTTCTTGTAATAGGTTACTGTAACCTTTAATGAGAAAATGTAATACTTAACCTCTCATCCATCCTCTTGAATTCTGCACATGCAATACATCAACGATGCTTAGAGGAGATAAGCACATACAGACTGTTCTTCAGCCTTTATCTTATCTAATAGCAATATTAGGAGTCAGAATAATTCAGCATCCCACAAGTTCTATTCTTTCTGGTTGTGAGTTTGATTATGTATTACCACAAAGGATAAGGTACATTCTATCAGATGGGATCTAGTAAGACTGTAATGGCAGTTATCTGTCCCCTGTTTAAGAAAAGCCATAGCATTTCAATGTTAACATCAGAGAAGAAATATCTAGGAGAGGCTGGTATGGTTGAGGCTCACATCACCTTGAGCTATCTCATGCCAGTGTTTTTGTCACCATCACATTAATCCCCTAGGAGTCCTATGATATGCCCATCGTGGACACTGGCTCCTTTTATGTATGCAGTGCCAGTAAAACAAGGTGAACCATTATGGTGAAATTTTATTAAAGATTCATAATTCACATGGAAAAAATCATCGCTTAGAACTTGAGCTGTATAGTCAGGCAGATCTTGGCCAACTTCTGTGATTATGCACAAGTCAGTCAACCTTTATCAAAACTTCATATTGAAACTCAGAATTTTAGTATTAACCCCATTGGCCTGTGGTAAGGATTTAGTGAGAATAGAACATACTAGATGCCAAAAGAATTGGCTATAATTAAACATAGAACAGTAATCTGGCTTACCTTTAAGGCACATTCTCTAGATTTCCCCATAATTTTTAGTCCATTTTTATACTACAAGCTTCATTCCAAGCACAGAACTTTGAAGAACACACCTCAAAATCCAGACCCAAAAGAGTGACACCCTTGCTCTTCTTCTCTCTTAAAATGAGAACTTTATTTGCTTCACATTTTTTCCCCAAAGTATTAAAACATATGGTATTTCTTCTGTGTCCATAAAATTTTAAAACAGATACAGATGTTCTTCTCGACTAAGAGTCAAATTCGGAGTCAGAAGACCGGGTTGTGAATTCTGCCTCCTCTGCATATTAACAGTGGGATCTGAATCAACTGACTTCACCTCTGATTCTTGGTATCGCTAAACGCTAAGGAATAGCAGTGATGCCATGATGGTGATGATGACAGTAAGGGCATCTACCTCACAAGCTTGTTGAGAAGATTGGATGAGCTATTATGTGATAACAGTTACAATGTTGAAATTAAAAAGCTCCCCCCCCTTATGATTGGGGGGAACCAAAGCTCATGTTGTGGAAAAAAACGCTCAAGGTCACGCACCATGTGAGGCACTTCCACCTATGCAAGTAGCCCTGTGACATGTTAAGTAAAGAGTTATTCCACCTTTACTTCCTACTTTGGGGGAATACCCATGGAGAAGAATAGGTCCAGAATCTTCACATCTGTATGGTTTTAATGTGATGGACAGAACTCCCTCTACAAAAGAACGGTATTTAAGCTTTCCATTAATGTAATCTCTTAATTAGGGCTCCTTTGGCTAGTTGAAATAAATTGGGGATTTATCAAAAAGCTCCTGGGGTATCTCATAAAATTGATGCAACAGCTAAAGAACCAGAAGTTGACAAAGGAGATACCCAAAGAGGCTCTGGAGATTTCCTTGGAAGCCAAAGGCCATAAAATTGAACTCTAGCGCTATGCTGTCCAATACAATATATATATATGTTTTTTTTTAATTTTTGTAAATGTTTGTTTATATTTTGAGAGAGAGGTAGACACAGAATCTGAAGCAGGCTCCAGGCGCTGAGCTATCAGCACAGAGCCCCATACACTATATTTAATTTTAAATGTAATTTTAAATTTAAATTTAATTGCTAATTTAAATTAAAATTAAGTAAAATTAAAAATTCAGTTTCTCAGTCATTGTAGCTGCCTTTCATATACTCATTATCCACATGGCACTACTCCATTGGATAATACAAGGTATGGAACATTTCTATTACCTGAGAAGTTTCGATAGCAGAACGCTGCTCTTCACTGATGTCATTTAAGTACCTTTAAAACTCCCAGACTTTGTGTCCCCTTATTCCAATTTTCTAATTTTTTGGAGAGGGAATTAGCCAGGTTTATATGGTATCTACATTGTGGAACAACTATGACCAAGTTGGACAGTATCCTTTAATATAGTCCTCGCTTTGCTGGCCTCCTTGACTAGGGTGGGGGATCAGTCCCAGAAAAAGGGTATGGTTTTGCCTCCCAGAGCTTTTTTCCTGCTGAACCCTTGTAACGCTCACTGCAGCCTAGAAAGCAGAGAAAAGCTCCACCCAAGACCTCAGAACAAGTGATTCAGGGTTACAGCCCACTTCCTGGGTCTTGTTTGGAAGACTTCTTTAAAATCTTATTAGGAGAGGTATTTATATTTATTTTCTCATTGTTCATTTTGGATAGCATTCTTGCAACATCCTAATAAATATCAACCTCTTGAAGTCCCACTGGGCATGTTAATAGGAAAAAGAGACAAAACAAAACAGCACTTTTATGTCTCTTCATTCTCAAGGTATAACCCAACATATCTGGAGCTGTGTATGCTGAAAGGATGATTTATTTCAAATCTAGACAACCTTCTGAATGCATGATGCACTTTTTTAGAACACAAGTTCAGAGGAGGGACAGAGAAGCCAAAAGAGGTTTCATTTACGATCTTCTGTCCCTTCTATGAAAAGCGCCTGAGCTAATAACAAAGAAACTAAACACACGAAACTAATTATCGGAGTCATTTTTAATTAACCTGGCCGGCTAACGTAATCCCTGAAACATTTTATCTTCAGGACAAAACATCACTGGTTTTTGTATTCCTGGATCTGCATCGAGTGAGCATCATCAAATCCTGATACCAAGTGGATGGGTTTGTGCATCTAGGGTGAGTAAGTAAGCGGAGGGTTTTGACTTCCCCCACAGCTTCTAGCTTCTTGAGTTTGCTTTCCTGTAGCCTTCATTTTCTGGGTGTTCTCAAAAAACACCCAGGTCTTGTGTCTCACGGTACCTAAGCCATAGGAATACCCTGGCCCAAACTTGCCTTCAGACCAGGAATCAGAATGCCTCTCACCTGCCGCAGGCAGTGACACTCTGAAGAGGCACGTGCCGTTCCTTGAAGGCAGCAGTTCTCAGCCTCGCCTGCACATGAGCATCGCCAGAGGAGCTTTTCAAAGGACTCAGTCCAGCTGTACTCCAGACCAATTAAAGTAGAATGTGGAAGGGCAGCACCAGCATCAGTACATTTTATAGCTCCCCAGATGACAGCAAAGATTCTTGGCAAGCCAGTGGATAGCAGCACGAGCGCCACCTGGAGTTCGTGAGAAATGGAGGCTCCCTGACCCCCAGCCACCCCTCCTGAACAAGAATCTGCATTCTGAGAAGACACCCCAGGTGACTTAATTGTATACTGAAGATTGAGATACAGAGCCCAACAGTTTGAACAGGTATCAGAAGCACCTGGAGAATCTTAAAATGCAGACTGCTGGGCCTCACCCCCAGTGTTCCTGGTTCATAAGGTCTAGGGTAAGGCTTTGCCTTTCTAAGAATGATGAAATGCTCGTGATCCCCATTGATGCTGACACCATGCAGGAACCACAGTTTCAGACACACTCCTCCCTAATTCATTTATTAACTCTCTCCCCCAGTTCATTTATTCTGCCAATAATCTTGAGGCACAGGGGATTTTGCAGTGAACAAAGAGATAATCCGTGCCTCATGGAACTTTAATTCTAGAGGAGGTTCAGACAATAAATAAGCAAACAAAATATAGAAACAAGTGTTACAGATTATGTTAAGTTTTTTATGAAAAAAATATACTGAATAAGATCCGGGGTGACTAGAAGATGCCAGTTTAGAATTAAATGCTCAGGGAAGGACTTGCATTTGAGCAAAGACCTGATGGATGAAGGTTTTAAAAGCACGTTATCGAACAGAACAAACTGGCTTCTAGGCAGAAGGAAAAAGAACCCTAAGTGCCCTATGCCAAGGTGGGTTTAGTAAACTCCAAGACCAAAAAAGTGAGATTTTCCTCTTTATTTCTCAGATCTACAACCTTCCTGCTGAATGATGTTGGGAATGCTACCCTCCTTTCGTGGCCTGTTTACTCATCAAGCTTCCCTGGTAACATTCTTTGGAAGATTAAAACTTCAGTGTGAACAGAGCATTAACTAAGTTCTTAATGAAGTTACACTTGCTTACTGGCACCTGGTCTCTGAGGGAGAAAGAAAACAACTTTCTAACAACAGTGAGTGAGCCATCTATCTTTCCGGAACCTTGTAATAGGAGACATGAAGAATGAGAAGACTGGACTGCCATCAGGAAACTCCCAGCCACACAGGATGGCAAATGGCAGGAAGAAATAGTGAATATGTAAAAAGAGCAGAAATGGCTGCATAGGTATGAATTATGGGGTAGGAGTGATGTCACCAGGAAGGTGACATAGGTAGCTCCTGACTGTACAAGAACTGAAAACCATTCATGATGAGACATCAATGAAAACATTCTAGAATGTGAAGCACCTCTGCACCAAAGACCTGGAGACAGACCTCACTGGAAAGATAAGAGGAGCAGTTACACATTGGTGTTATGCCAGCCGAGGGAGGGACACACTGGGAGGTCTCCCCAAAGCCTACAGCCGTCCAGTAAGAAAAGACAGCCCATCATGGACAGTGGGTCCCTTTTGGGGAGTTTATACTTTGGTCTCACCTCAAGGAGATCATGGGAGAATCTGCAGGGCTTGCAACAACCAGCATTCAGACCTTGGCCAAATGGTTCCTACCAGCAATGCCCAGGTGGAAGTCCCAAGGAGCAGCCTCACTCATCTGTACGGCCAAGACAGTGGCGCAGTTTAACCAGGGAATGAGGCAGGATGCAGGTCTGCCTGATCTGGGAACTCAGATGAAGATCCTTGCTGTACTCTGAGTCTGGTCTCCTCACCCTGGCAAGGCAGCTAATTCTTAGCCCAGACCAATACTGAATGCAGTTCCTGGCCCTGCCCAACCAGCAAGCCTGTTCTGATAACTGGGAAATGTCTTGGCACAGCAGCACTCAAACAGCCCAGCCAGTGGCTCTGCCCATCTGTGGAGACAGACTAGTGAGCTTATCTGGCCAGAGAGTTTGAGGCACAGGTATGTCTGGTAAGACTCTCACTTGGGGAGCTAAGCAGACTTGGGACCTTTTCTTTGGCTGCCTACACCTCCTTGTGCAGGAAAGCTCAGCTGCAGCTCTGCCCACTGCTCAATACAGCCTCCAGTCCTGCTAGCTGAAACCCCTAATCTTGGTAGCGTGCCCTCCAGCCCTGATTATAATGGTACTTGAACAGAGAACATCACCAGCAGCTTTGTATCCGTGGAGCCATTTGTCCAGACAGCTGAGTGTGCAGGTCTGACTTGATTCCTCCCACCCTCAAAAGACTAGTCTGCAGCCTGACTGGGCAAAGGAATATAGAGCAGCCTCCAGACTGACACAACCCTAACCAGAGCTCTTTCCAACTTGTGACCTGTGGAGGGCCTCATCTAACCAGAAACACTAATTCGAAGCCTCACCTAAACAGACCCTGATAGCAAGTGCCACCTGCTCAAAGATGTTACAAACTGATAAATGCAGAAAATCAAGTCAAGTGGTCTGGCCCAGTCTAGAAGAGGAGACCACTTACTCAAATGTGCAGATACTGACATAAATCACTAAAAACTGTAAACACGATACCACTAGGGGCAACTAATGAAGTGCTAATAAATGACACTAAAAAAAGGAGATCTTGTAGTTCACTAAACTTAAGAGGATTATTCTGACATGTCTGACAGTTAACAGAACACAGAAGACGACAACAAAATTAGGAAAACAATGCATGAACAAGTTCAACAAATAAAAATCATAAAAAATTAAATCCTAGAAGTGAAAAATACACTGAATGAACTGAACAATTAAATAGCTTCACCAGCAGACTTGACCATGCAAAAAAAAAAAAAAAAAAAAAAAAAGTATACAGGGCCAATAGGGCACAATCAAAAGAAAAATACCCACATAGGAATCCCAGGAGCAAGAAAGGGATAAAGTATATTTAAGGCACTAATGGCTGAAAATTCCCAAATTTTGGGAGAGAAATGGACATCCAAATCCATGAGGCTGAAAGGATCCAAAATAGACTGAAGCCAACTAGGGCGCCAATAGGTCACATTCTAATTAAGTTGGCAAAAGTCAAAGACCAAGAAAGAATTTTGGAAGCAGCAAGAGAAAAGAGAATTTACCTAAAGGGAACCCCCGTAAGACTACTCAACAGAAAGTTTCAGGCTATATTCAAAATCTCGAAAGAAATTATAAACCAGGAATTCTATACCAGGCCAAGAAATTACTCAAAAATGAAGGAGAGAGAGCTTTCTTAAACAAAAGCTGAGAGAGTTCTAAGACTAGACAGGTCTTAAATGTTAAAGGGAATTTTTTCAGTGAAGAAAAAGGATGGTTTATATCATAAAAGCATAAGGTAGTATAAAACTCCCTGGTAATGGTAAATATATGATCAAATATATATTCTGTAATATGGTAACTGTACATAATTCACTTACAACACTAGTTTAAAACTTAAAAACAAAGGCAATGAAAATAAGTATGATAATATTTTGAATTATTTTGGATAGGAGATTAAAAATATATAAATTATAACATCAATAACCTACATGTGGTGAAAAGTATAAGTTGAAAACATAGGGAGTGCTCTCAAAATTAAAATGAGAATAAATTGAAAACAACTTAAGATATTTCATACAAGCCTCATAGTAACCCCAAGAAAAAGCCTGTAGTGATTACAAAAAAGATAATCAAGTCAAATTAAACTGATACCAAAAGTCATCAAACACACAAAAGTGGGTAGGATAAGAAGCAAGGAACAATGGATCTACAAAAAAGAAAACTATTACCAAAACAGCAATACTAAGTCCTTACCTATTAATAATTACTTTAAATGTAAATGGATTAAGTTCTCCAAAAGACATACAATGGCTGAATGGATAAAAAAAAAAAATCAAGATTTAACGGTACTCTGCCTACAAAGACCCACTGTAACTTTAAAGACATGCAGACTGAGTGAAAGGATGGAAAAAGATATTTCAAGCAAAAGATAATTTTTTTAAAAAGCAGGGGTAGCTATAAATCTATGAGATAAGAAAGCCTTCCTCTTTTGCCATTTTTAAAGAATGTCATTATATAAAGGCATCAGTCCTACAGGAGGATGTTACAATTGTAATATGTATTTACCCTGTATTAGAGCATCTCAATATATAAAGCAAAAGCAGAACTGAAAGAATCAAAAAATAATGTAAAAATGATTAATATCTTATTCTTAATAATTAGATAATCCAGAGAATCAATAAGGAAAGAGTCAATGTGGGCAACACTATAGACCAAATGGACCTAACAGACATATGCAGAACATTTTCTCTGACAATAGTAGAATACACATTCTTCTCAAGTATACATAGAGAACATCTTCTGAGACAGATTATATGTTAGGCAATAGAAACAAAGTCTTAGCAACTTCAGGAAGATAGAAATCACACTGAGTATCTCTCTGATCAAAATGGTATGCATGTTAAAAAAAATAAAAAATAAATTTGAAAAATGGTATACATGCTAGAAATTAACAATAGGAGAACAAGTGGAGTATTTCCATGTATTTGTAAGTTAAACAGCACTCTCCTGAACCACCAATCGATCAAAGAAGAAATTAAAAGGGAAACAGAAAAGTATACTGAGAAACACAAAACAGGAACCACAACATAGCAAAACTTAGGGGATGCAGCCAAACGAAGAACTTCTAAGAAGTTCCTAACAATAAATGCCCACATTAATAAACAAAGACATCAACTCCACAAGCTAACTCTATATATACCTCAACGAATTAGAAAATGTAAAATAAACTAAGCCCAAAGTTAGCAGAAGGAAAAAATGAAATAAATGAAATAGAAAACAGGAAAACAATAGAAAAGATTACCTTTTCAAAGAACCAACTCTTAGTTTTATTAAACAAAAAGGTAAACCTTTAGCTAGACTAAGGAAGGGAACAAAAGGAGTCAAGTCAAAATTGTGAATGGAAAAGGAGACAAACTATCTGCCAACAAACTGGACAAACCAAAATAAATTATTAGAATCATAACCTACCAAGACTGAATCAGGAAGAGATAGAAAATAAGAACAGACCCATTATTACTAAGGAGATTGAGTTAGTAATAAAAAATCTCCCAACAAAGAAAAGCTGGTAAATTTTGCCTCGCATTAAAGAAGGATTGTAAGAGTTACAATCAAGATAGTAGAGGAAGAATTATCCTGATCTCACTTTACCCATTGGACACACCAAAACTATACATAGAGCACAACTCTCTTTGAGAATTAACTGAAAGCTAGCAGAACAGCTCTTCCACAACTAAAGATATAAAGAAAAGCCACATCAAGGGAGGGGGAGGGTAGAGATGCGATCTAGGCAGGACCTTACACCCCTAGTGCAGCAGCCCATGAGTAGGACAGATGTAAAAAATGCAGTGATCCTCCCTGAGGAGCAGATCATTCAAGATTCACATGAGGAACCCCTTCCCTGGGAAGACAAACTCCCATAATGTCTGGCTTTGAAAATCTGTTAGACTTAAAACTCTAGGAGAGTCACAGGGCTATAGGATATCAAGATTTTGCTCTTTTTTTTTTTTTTTTTTTTTTTACATGTTTATATTTGAGAGAGAGACATAGTGCCAGTAGGAGAGGGGCAGAGAGAGAGAGAGGGAAACACAGAATCCAAAGCAGGGGTCAGGCTCTGAGCTGTCAGCACAGAGCCAACGTGAGGCTCAAACTCAGACTGTGAGATGGTGACCTGAGTCGAAGATGGAGGCTTAACCAACTGAGCCACCCAGGTGCCCACAAGATTTTTCTCTTAAAGAGCCCAAAGTCACTCTGAGACCCAGCACAGAGGCAGCAGTTTGGAAATCACCTGCGTAGTATGTGAAGGAAATGTCTCCAGGAAGGGAAGGCCTGCTGGGTGCCTTTTTTCCTACTTCCCTTCTTATCTAGCCCAGCACTAGGGGGTGCTATTTCTGACATTATCCATCTACTTTGCTAGCACCACTTGACCTACCCTCCCTGGTAGTTGTCTCTCCAAAGCAGGTCCTGTTGACCACTCCTACTGAGTGACCTCAGCCAGGACTGGTGCCCCCATAGCCATAGCAGAGGCCAGCTCTGTCCACCAGTGTGCCTGCAGTAGTCGTGGCTGAGCCACACAGGGACCAGCCCTGGAGTGCCTACTTCTGATGGCTGGGTGAGGAAGGGATCGTGCTTCTTTGCCCCACAGGACACTCTGTATATAAGGCCACTCTTCCAAGACCAAGAGATGTAGCTGATCTACCTAATACATAGAAACACACACAGAGAGTCAGGCAAACTGAGGAGAGAGAGGAAAGTGTCCCAAACAAAAGAACGAAGAAAAAGGACGAAATCAAAGAGACATATGCAATCTACCTGATAAAAATTTCAAAGTAATGATCGTAAAGATGCTCACCAAACCCAAAAGAAGAGTGGGTGAACAGTGACAACTTTGAAAAAGAGATAGAAAATATAAAGAACCAATCAGAACTAAAGATTAAATAAAACGAAAAATACACTAAAGGGAATCAGATTAGAGGATGCAGAACAACAGATTAGCTATCTGGAAGATGGTAGTGGAGATCACTCAAGCTGATCAACAAAAAGAAAAAAGAATTTAATATAGTAAGGATAGTTTAAGGGACTTCTGGGATAGCATCTAGCATACTAACATTCATATTACAGGAGTACTAGAAGCAGAAGAGACTGAAAAGGAGGCAGAAAATTTATTTGAAGAAATAGCTGAAAATTTCCCTAACCTGGGGAAGGAAACATTCAGGTCCAGAAAGCACGGAGAACCACAAAGAGGTCTGCACCAAGATATATAATTAAAACGTGAAAACTGAGAGATAAAGAGAGAATCTTAAAATCAGCAAGAAGATTGGGGCGCCTGGGTGGCTTGGTCGGTTAAGCGTCCGACTTCGGCTCAGGTCATGATCTCACAGTCCGTGAGTTCAAGCCCCGCGTCGGGCTCTGTGCTGACAGCTCAGAGCCTGGAGCCTGTTTCAGATTCTGTGTTTCCCTCTCTCTCTGCCCCTCCCCTGTTCATGCTCTGTCTCTCTCTGTCTCAAAGATAAATAAACGTTAAAAAAAAAAAAAATTAAAAAAAAAATAAAATCAGCAAGAAGAAAGCAACTAGTCACATTTCTCCTAGAACCAACCCGCACCCCAGGCACCATCCCATGCACTGAGACTATTAGCTAAGTTTTCAGCAGAAACCTATAGGCCAGAGGTAATGACACAATAGATTCAAAGTGCTGACAGGAGGGGTGCCTGGGTGGCTCTGTCAGGCGTCCGACTTTCTCTAAAGTCCTGATCTTGTGGTCTGTGGGTTTGAGCCCCACGTTGGACTCTGTGTTGACAGCATGGAGCCTGCAGCTCGCTTCTGTGTGTGTGTCTCTCTCTCTCTGCCCCTCCCCTGCTCACACTCTGCCTTTCTGTCTCAGAATATTAAAAAAAAAAATCAAAATGCTGATAAGGAAAATCCTACAATTAAAAACATTCTACCCAGCAAGGTTATCCTTCAAAATTGAAGGAAAGAGAAGTTGTTTTCCATATAAACAGGAGTTAAAGGAGCTCATCACCACTAACCCGGCCTTAAAAGAGGTCCCTTGAGCATTTCTTTTAAATGGAAAATAAAAAACCACAAGTAGAAGAAAATTATGAAAGAAAAAAAAAATCACTGGTAAAAACAAACCTATAATAAAGGCAGTGAATCAGCCACTTGCCAAGCTAGTATGAAGGTTAAAAGACAAAACTACTAAAATCAACTATATTTGCAGTAGTTAAGGGATACACAAAATAAAAATATAGAAAATAGGACATCAAAAACAAAACATGGAGCTAAGGAATAAAAAATATAATGCTTTTACAATGTATTTTAAGTCACCATTAACTTAAAATAGACTGTTCTATACATAGGATGATCTATATGAACCTGATGGTAACCACAAACCAAAAACCTATAATAGATTCACTTAAATCCAAACAAAACACTAAAAGTCTAACCCTAATCTAATCACAAGAGAAGAGAGGAACAGAGAATTACCAAAGCAAAAATTCCCAAAATGGCAATAATTTTATACCTGTCAATAATTACTTAAAATGTAATGGACTAAATGTTCCAATCAAAAGACAAAGGGTGGCTAAATCAATTAAGAAAGGAAAGAGACCCATTTAGAGGCTGCGACAAGAGACTGACTTCAGACATAAAGACACATACAGACTGAAAGTGAAGGGATAGAAGATACTCCATGCAAATGGAAACAGAAAGCTGAGGTAGCAATACTTAAGACAAAACAGAGGTATTATAAAAATTTGAACAGGAGACAAAGAAAGGCATTACATAATTATTAAGAAATCAAGAAGAAAATCTAACTGCAAATATCTATGTGCCAAACATAAAAGCACCTTAACATATAAAGTAAACATTAACTGACATAAAAGGAGGAATTGACAATAACACACTAATAGTAGGCAACTTTATTTTTTTTTTAATTTTTTTTTTCAACGTTTTTTATTTATTTTTGGGACAGAGAGAGACAGAGCATGAACGGGGGAGGGGCAGAGAGAGAGGGAGACACAAAATCTGAAACAGGCTCCAGGCTCCGAGCCATCAGCCCAGAGCCTGACGCGGGGCTCGAACTCACGGACCGCGAGATCGTGACCTGGCTGAAGTCGGACACTTAACCGACTGCGCCACCCAGGCGCCCCATAACACCGTACTTAAATCAATGAGTAGGTCATCCAGATAGAAAATCAGGAAGAAAATAGTGGCACTAAATGACACATTAGACCCACTGAAGTTAATAGATATTTATAAAACATCCCATCCCCAAACAGTAGAATAAACATTCTTGACAAGGGCACATTGAACATTCTCCAGGATAGGTCACATGTTAGGACACAAAACAAATCTCAATAATTTAAGAAGACTGACATTAAGCATTTTTTTTTGCCCACCATGGTATGAAACTAGAAATCAATAAGAAAAAATAAACTAGAGAAAAACTTGAACACATGGAAGCTAAGCAACATGCTAACTAAACAAGTTGCTGAATAAATCACAAAGCAAGTAAAAAAAATACCTGGAGACAAACGAAAGTGAAAACACAACAATCCAAAAATATATGGGAAGCAGCCAAGGCAGCTCTAAAAGAGAAGTCTATAGCAACACAGTTTTATCTCAAGAAACAAAAAAATAGGGGTGCCTGGGTGGCTCAGTCGGTTAAGCGGCCGACTTCGGCTCAGGTCATGATCTCACAGTCTGTGAGTTCGAGCCCTGCATCGGGCTGTGTGCTGACAGCTCAGAGCCTGGAGCCTGTTTCAGATTCTCTGTCTCCCTCTGTCTCTGACCCTCCCCGGTTCATGCTCTGTCTCTGTCTCAAAAATAAACAAACATTAAAAAAAAAAAAAAAGAAACAAAAAAATCAAACTATTTAACCTTGTACCTAAGTGGACTAGAAAAAGAAAAGGTCCAAACTTAGTAGAAGTAAAGAAATAATAAAGATGAGAGTGGAAATAAATGAAAGAGCCTTAAAAAAATAAGCAATAGAGAAGATCAATGAAACATGGAACTGTTTCTTTGAAAGGTAAAAACAAAATTGATAAACTTGATCCTGACTCACCAAGAAAAAAAAAAAAAAAAAAAGGCCCAAATAAAATCACAAAGGGAAGTTACAACCAATCACACACAAATACAAAGGCTTATGGGTATTATGAACAATTATGCACTAACAAATTGGCTAGAAGAAATAAATTCCTAGAAACCCATAATCTTCCAAGACTGAATCAGAAAAAAATACAAAATCCAAATAGACTGATCGCTAGTAACTAAACTGAATCATTAATAAAAACTACCAATAAACAAAGGTCCAGGACTAGGTGTTTCCTAGGTGAATCCCACCAAATATTTTAAGGGTTAATACCTATTCTCCTCAAGCCATTCCAAAAAACTGAAGAGGAATGAATACTTCCAAATCCATTCTCTGAGGTCAGCATTACCCTGATACCAAAATCACAGACCCTACCAACATCCCTCCGACGGGCAGCCTCCCTCCTGGTGCTGCAGGGCCCCTCCCGCAGGGGACCACCAACACAAAGCTAGCTAAGCCTGCCCCTCCCGCCCCTGTGCACCTTGTGGATCCACCCCGTTTAATACGCCCTTGGCCAGATCCCAGTGAAGCAGCACCACAAGCCTGGCATAGTGCAAGTAGCCCAGACAGGGGCCACACCACTCCACAGTGAGTCCTGCTTCTGGGAGAGGGGAAGATAAGGTACACACCAGTCTGACTGTGGCCCCAGTAGTGAACTGGGGGCAGACATCTGGTCTGATTGCGGCCCCACCCACCAACACAAGTTTCTCCGGACAGCACGGGGGAAGTGCCCTGCAGTTTGGAGCTACCGCAGGCACTAGCCAAAAAGACGAAATGGGGGGGGTGCCTGGGTGGCTCAGTGGGTTGAGCATCTGACTTCAGCTCAGGTCATGATCTCACGGTTTGTGAGTTCAAGCCCCGCATCGGGCTCTGTGCTGACAGCTTGGAGCCTGTTTCAGATTCTGTGTCTCCCTCTCTCTGACCTTCCCCCGTTCATGCTCTTTCTCTGTCTCAAAAATAAATTAAAAATTAAAAAAAAAAAAGACGAAATGGAACAATTCTCCTCGAAAGAAACATAGATGCAAAAATCCTCAACAAAATATTAGCAAACCAAATTCAACCATACATTCACAATATCCGAGACCATGATAAAGTTGGATTTGTTCCAAGGATGCAAGGATGGCTCAATATCCACAAATTAATCAGTATGATATACCACATTAACAAAATGAAGGATAAGAATCCTATGATCATTTCAAACAGATGCAAAAAAACATTGGATAAAATTAAACATTCATTTATATTAAAAAAAACTCTCAAGTGGGTAGAGACAGCATACCTCAACATAATAAAGGCCATTTTTGACGAACTCACAGCTAACATACTTAATGGTGAAAACTTAAAGCTTTTCCTCTAAGGAACAAGACAAGGATGCACACTCTCCCCACTTTTATTCAGCATAGTACTGGAAGTTCTAACCACGGAATCAGACAAGATAAATAAAAGGCATAGAAATTGGTAAAAAGGAAAACTGCCACTATTTGAAGATGACATGACACCATACAGAGAAAATCCTAAAGACTCCACCAGAAGACTATTAGAATAAATTAATTCCATTCAGTTGTAGGATATAAAATCAATATATAGAAATTGGTTGTGTAAACAAACTAGACAAATTTCTCAGAAAAATTAAGAAAGCAATCCCATTTACATTCTCATTAAAGACCTGTAGTCTGAAACCTATAAGACATTGGTGAAAGAAATTGAAGATAACACAAATAAATGGAAAGATATACAGTGCTCAGGATTGGAAGAATACTATTAATATGTCCATATTAATGGACAAGATTGTCCAAAGAAATCTTAAGAAGAACAAATCTGGAGGTGTTATAATCCCTGATTTCAAATTGTAATACAAATATACAGTTATCAAAACAGTATAATACTTGCATAGAAACAGACACAGAGATGAATGGTAAAAATATAGAGCACAAAATAAACCCATATTTATAATAAACCCATATTTATATGGTCAGCTAATCTATGACAAAGGAGGCAAGAGAACACAATGATTTAAAGACATTTTTCAATAAATGGTGCTGGGAAACTGGACCATTTTGTTATACCATACACAAATAAAAACTCAAAATGGATGAAAGACCTAAATGTAATACCTGAAACCATAAAACTTCTAAAAGAAGACATCGACTATAAACTCTTGGACATCAGCCTTAGCATTATTTTTTTATCCTTCTTCTCAGTCAAGGACAACTAAAGCAAAACAAACAAATGGAATACACCAAACAGCTTTTGCACAGCTAAGGAGATCGTTAATAAAGCAAAAAAGGCAACCTACGGAATGGGAGAAAATATTTGCAAACGATAGATCCAATAAGTAGTTATTATCATATATATATATAACCTATAAAAATTAAATTAAAAAGCAATTCAATTAAAAAGTGCACAGAGGACCTGATAAGACATTTTTTTCCAAAGAACACATATGGATGACCACGTGAAAGATGCTCAACACTACTACTCATTAGGGAATTGCAAATCAAAATCACAATCAGATGTCACCTTACACCAGTCAGAACGGCTAGTATCAAAAAGACAAGAAAAAACAGGTTTGGGTGAGGATGTGGAGAAAAGGGAACCCTTGTGCTATTGGTGGGAATGTAAATTGGTGCAGCCACTGTGGACAACAGTATGGAGGTTCTTCAAAATATTAAAAATAAAAATATCACATGATCCAGCAAATCCACTTCTAGGTTTTTATCCGAAGGAAATTAAAACATTAATTTGAAAAAATATACGCACCTCTCTGTTCACTGCAACTTTACAATAGCCAAGATAAGTAAGCAACCTATCTACTGACAGATAAATTGATAAAGAAGATGTGGGGTGTGTGTGTGTGTGTGTGTATGCAATGAAATATTACTCAGCCATAAATAAGAAAGAAATCTTGCCATTTGTAACAACATGGATGGACCTAAAGGGTATTATGGTAAGAAAATAAGTCAGAGGGGCGCCTGGGGTGGCTCAGTCGGTTAAGCGGCCGACTTTGGCTCAGGTCATGATTTCGCGGTCCGTGGGTTCGAGCCCCACGTCGGGCTCTGTGCTGACAGCTCAGAGCCTAGAGCCTGTTTCGGATTCTGTATCTCCCTCTCTCTGACCCTCCCCCACTCATGCTCTGTCTCTCTCTGTCTCAAAAATAAATAAACGTTAAAAAAAAAGAAAAGAAGTCAGAGAAAAACAAATACCATGTAATTTCATTTGTATGTGGAATCTACAGGGGAAAAAAAAGAACAAAACAGAAACAAACTCATAAATTCAAATAATAAGCTGATGGTTGCCAGTGGGGAGGAGAGAAGGGAGGGACAAAATAGGTAAAAGGAAGCAAGAGGTACAAACTTCCAGTTATAAAGTAAATAAGTCATGGGAATATAAAGTACAACCTAGGGAATATAGTCAATAATATTCTATTTACTTTGTATGCTGACAGATGATAGCTATACTTACTGAGGTAATCTTTTCAAAATGTATCTAAACGTAGAATCACTATCTTATACACCCAAAACTAATATAATGTTATAGGCCAACTTAAATTTTAAAAATTAATGCTACGTGTTCTACTTTTCAAACAAATTGAATAGGGGGGGACCCTCCCAAACTCATTTTACAAGTCCAGCTGTATTCTGCTATGAAAGCCAGTAAAGGTACCACAAGAAAACTGCAGGCCAATATCCCTTATGAATATAGGTGGAAAATTCTCAATAAAATACTAGAGGAGTGAATTCAGCAGCACATAATAGGATCCTTTACCATGATCAAGTGGGACTTATCCCTGGGAGGCAAGGATGGTTCAACACAGGCACATGAGTAATTGTGATGTCACATTAATATAATGAAAGATAAAAATCATATTATCACCTTAATAGATACAGAAAAAGCATTTGACAGAACACAATATTTTTTGATAAAAACTCAACAAATTAAGTATAGAAGGAATGTAATGCAACATAATAAAGGCCATACATGACAAGCCCACAGTTAACATCACACTCAGTGGTGAAAGATTTAAAACGTTTCCTCTGAGATCAGGAAAAAGTGTGTCTGGTCTCACCACCCCTATTCAACATTGCTCTGGGTAGGACTTCCACCACTGTCAGGCAAGTGAAAGAAATTAAAAGCATCAAAATTGGAAACAAAGAGAGCAAACTGTCCCCAAATACAATCAGATCTAATCAAGGAATTCAGTTAAATTTGCAGGATTTACAAAATTAACATAGAAACCTCAGTAGTGTTTCTATGCACTGACAACAAAGTATCTAAAAAATAAACATTCTCATTTATAATATCATCAAAAACAATAAGATACTAAGGAAGTGAAAGATCTCTACACTAAAAACTATAAGACATTAACGTAAGAAATTGAAGAGAACACAAATAGAAAGGTACTGTGCATTCATGGATTAGAAAAAATTAGTATTGTTAAAATGTCCTTACTACCCAAACCTATCTATACAGCTAAAGCAACCCCTAACAGTATTCCAAGTGACATTTCATACAGAAGTAGAAAAAACAGCCCAAAGATAAATGAAACCACAAAGGACAATGAATAGTCAAAGCAATCCTAAAAAAGAACAAAGTGGGAGGTATCATTTTCTGGTTTTAAGCTGTATCATCAATCTGTATAATCAGAACAGTATGGTGCATGAATAAAAACAGACACACAGAACAACGGAATAAATATGAGAGCCCAGAAATAAACTCATGTCTATATGGTCAACTAATATTGACCAGTGAGCCAGGGATACTCAACAGAGAAAAGACAGTTTCTTCAATAAAAGGTTCTAGGGAAATTGACCACTCACAAAAATCAACTTAAAATGGATTAAGAACTTAAATGTAAGACCTGAAATCATAAAACTCCTAGAAGAAAAAAGAAAAAGCTCCTGGAGATGGGTCTTAAAATTGATTTTCTTGGATATTCAAAAATAAACAAATTGGACTATATCAAACTTAAAACTTCTGCACAGGAAAACAACCAACAATATGAAAGGATAACTTACAGAATGGGAAAGAGTATTTGCAAATTATGCATCTGATAATGAGTTAATACCCAAAATATATAAAGAACTACTACAAATCAATAGCAAAAAACCCAACCCAAATAAAAAATGGGTGAAGGACCAAAATAGTCATTTTTCCAAAGAAAATAATCGGATGGCCGAGAGGTACATGAAAAGGTGCTCACCCTCTCAAGAATCATTAGGGACGTGTACATCAAAGCACAATGACATATCACCTCACCCCTGTTAGAATGGCTATCATAAAAAGACAAGAGCTAACAATGCTGGCAAGGCTATGGAAAAAGGGGAACTATTTTGTACTGTTGGTGGGAATGTAAATTGGTACAGTCACAATGGACCAGAGTATGGATGTCCTTCAAAAAGTAAAAAATAGAACTACCATATGACCCTGAAATCCCACTTCTGGATATATATCCAAAGGAAATAAAAACATTATATCAAAGATACATCTGGAACCCCATGCTTTTTGCAGCTATACAATAGCCAGCACATGGGAAAAATGTAAGTGTCCACTGATGGATGAATGGATAAAGAGTGTGTGTGTGTGTGTGTTCACAATTTAAAAATAAGGAAATCCTGCTATTTGCAACAATGATGGATGGAATCCGAGGGTATTAAACCAAGTGAAGTAAGTTAGAGAAAGAAAATTCCATATGATCTCACATACGGAATCTTAAAATTCATAGAACCAGAGATCAGAATTCTGGTTACCAGAACAGGGAGTGGGGTGGGAATTGGATACAAGTGGTCAAAAGATACAAACTCCATTTATAAGATAAATAAGTACTGGGGATGTCATGTGTAACATGATTACTGTAGTTAACACTGCTGTATGTTATATTTTGAAGTTGCTAAGAGTATATCCTAAAAGTTCTCATCACAAGGAAAAACAAATTTTTATGTATCCATATGAGGTGACAGATGTTAACTAAACTTATTGTGGTAATCATTTCACAATGTATGTAAGTCAAGTCCTTATGCTGTACACCTTAAACATACACAGTGCTGTATGTCAATTATATCTTGATAAAACTGGAAAAAAGTTGTGATGTGCATGACTAGGGCATAGTCCAAAGTCTTAAGCAATCAAAGAAAGCTACCTGGAAGAGGAAGAGTTTCAGGTAGCCCTTAAAGGAGGATCAGGGCTGGGGTAATTATATATATATAATTATATATATATATATATATATATATATATATATATATATATATATGTGTGTGTGTGTGTTTGTATATATATATACATACACACACACATATATACATACACACTATATATTAAATTATATGTTATATATAATATATATTATATATAGAATTATATATATTATATACAGAATTATATATATTATATATAGAATTATATATATTATAGAATTATATATATTATATATAGAATTATATATATTATATATAGAATTATATATATTATATATAGAATTATATATATTATATGTAATTTTGTCAGTTTGTTTTTTTAGAAGAGCTAGATGCACAAAGTATGATGATGATAATACCGGATCAGCTTTAAACACCTTGTCTTGGAGTTTATATGCTTCCTTAATTCTTTAAAATATTTTCATTTCTCATTTCCCTCCTTGACGTCCCTTCTAGAAAACACAGGGCCAGAATTAATAGCCACTTAGAGAAAACATATCTGCATAAGTTTCAGATGTAATGATTTGCCTCCTTTATCCACAGCTTAATATTATAATGACAACATTTTAAAAATTATCCCCAATGGGAAATTCTTGATCTTGGGTTCAACCAGGCCTAGATTTGGAAGTTCCAGCACTTTGAAGCTTTGAAAGAATATGTAAGTCTTAAGGTTACTGAGCACCCATTTCTTCATATAAAATAGAATGTTTGAAAAAATGACTTTTAGGAATTTGTTTCATCACACTAGGAAAAACAATATGTGGAAGTAAAGGGGGTTAGTTCCTGGCATATGTTCTGTAAATGCTGGTTCCCTTCCCTCCTACAATATGTGAGCTGCCATCACTCTTTTCCACCCTGTCTGAACAACACAGATCCTGTCCAATGTATGATTGGGAAATATTCCCAAATGCTTAGGCCTGACTGATGTTCTACCTTCGGCTCTCTTCCATCCCCAATCCTAGTTAAATGCTCCATAAACGATCCCCAGCCCACACACATTTCCCCTCTAACTTCGCCCTAGGTAAATAACAGATGCTATTGTCTTCCATTAGGTTCATTACAGATGTTTAATCATCCGAGCCCCTATGGTTGCTTGCCCATAAACAAGATAGCCTTACCAAAGTGTGGGGAATGCCAGAGCTCTCACATTATGAGTCCTAAAATTGATAAGGGAGTTGGCAGTGCCTGAGCCCCACAGCCCCGTGTCAGGGGAACCCCCCTTCCTGATTTGGATGTTCTTTGTTACTTATATTTGGAATGTCAAAGAATATTTCATAACCCTACTTCCTTTCCTTTTACTGTCTGTGATCCCAAAAGGGATATCTTTGGTCAACAGCTGTTCATAAATGAATAATGAAAAAAGATGCCTTTAGAGTGTTCCTTTAACAGCCTAAAAGATAGCAAGGCAGCCCCGAAGCCGGGATTATGCTTGAAACCCTGGCCAGTTAGCTCAATGTATAGGAATGAGGGTTATTTCAATACAATTCCATGAGGAGTCCTGAGTTTGCAAAATCCACCACTCCCACGCTCCAGCTCCACGTTGACCTTGTAGGTAAAAGCCCGTGCACATGCAGATGACTCAGTGACAAGGGTACAGACACCAAACCAACACCCGGTGCTGCTCTGAACACCTTCACTGGTCATCTTCACCCAGCTTTCATGGTGTCTACTTCTAAGCATCTGTTCTTGGGTTTAATTTCTGGAGCTAGATCTTTTTCAAGGGATAGGTCCATGGATTCTTGATGCATCCAAAAGTTAACATTCATGTCTAGCCACTGTGGATGCCATCTCCTCACACTCCTGTGTCCTAATGCATAAATGCTTTTGGTGCCTGACCTACCTCTGATTTGAGCCACAGCTGTGGTGGAAAGTTCTATTCCCACAGAGCAGAGGGTCTTTGCTGATGGGTAAGAATAGCTCAGCATAGCCCTAGCATTGCACAGCAGCATGGTTCTTACTCTCTCTATCTGTGTATCTCCCTCTCCTTTCTTTCCTTCCTGTCCCTCCTCCCATGTAGACAGAAATATACACATGGCCATACAGAGAACTGAACGTGGGTAAGCAGCCTTGTAAGTTTAACCTGAGAGAGAGAAAGGTAGGATCTCAGAACTCATCCTAGACCTACTGGCTCATATTCTGCATTTTAAAGAAGATCTTCAGATTATTCAAATGAACACTACAATTTGAGAAGCACTGGTCCAGATTATTTTACGCATAGGAAAAATGACCCAAAGAAGCCCACCGACCCTCTGATCACCCTTCATTTCAGATATTGATGGCTACTCTAATATGTAATGGAGTAGACCAGAGTCGTCTTTCAATAAAAGGGAAAACTGCCTCATGCTGTCCGTTATATTTCATTGTCAAATATCAAGAATCATTCAATTAATTAACTTGGAAAACAAAGCTACTTTAAATTACCGAATGCAGGTTCATTCTGGTGCTTAAACACCAGCAGTGCCAGAAAGAATAATTTCCTGAAAGCTTCCTATTGCCACACAAAGGAAGTCATTCTTGAGGGGAAAAAAAAATAAAAAAATAACAGTCCTAATATAATCGCTTTTCATTTGTGCTCATGCAGGAAGTTGCCAAATGTTTGCACTCACCCATTTTATCAAAAAGTTGCTTTCTTGCCATAATTAAAATATATGAACTCTGCTCCAGCAACCATGTCATGGCACTGGCACAGGCACAGAGAATCTCCCAGCTCACCCCCCGCCCCCCACCGTGTCATGAGTAGATCTGAGGTTGTTGAAGCTGCGCTAAGCCTTACACATGAATCCGGAGCAACTCCTTTATTTTACAGAAGACGCACACGCATGTGCACTAGTAGGCCTGAGCACGCACACAGAGGCCTCAAGGAATTGCCCAAGCTGGAATTCTATTACAAACTCCTCAGCCCTGGCCACAAGGATCTTCTGATGTCTTTTCCAAAAATATCTGAGCATTCATTTGATCCAAAGGAAGACTGGGAGTTGAGAAAAACAGTTGCATTCTAGTCCTATTCACCTCTCCCCGCCTCTACCATATCTGCCTACCTACCTATCTAATCAGCGACCGTTTAAAACCAAAAAGTATTCATTTGAGCAAACTCAGATACACTCAGCAAGGGACAGGTCTATTACTATGACTCTACATGTAAATCCTGTAACAGCTAGTGGACGTTTGGCTCCGCACATTACAGCCCTGGGGATTATTCATTCCCTTGAGTTTTAACCAGCGTTCCTTCTTTGAGTCACCTGGAATCATATATGAAGACCACTGGGCAACATTTGGTAGCTTTTCTCTGAATCCTGAGTGACTTCTGTTTCTGACCCAGAGTTCCTTTGGGTTCAGCGAGGGGAGAACCTCTAGTTCAGTCTGCAGAGGCCCCGGGAATTATCCTATAGACTTCTGGAGTTGGTTTGCCCGACTCTTCTAAGTCACCCTTTGTTTCTGAGACAGAAACCTCTCTCTTGCTGTCTGCCAGGTTACGAGGGAAGAAGGAAATGCCTAGGATCACACAGAGAAAAAGTCTACCAATCAAAGAAGTGAAGTCACACATCCTAATAAAAGTGACACCTCCTTGTAACAACCCAAATGTTCAGTTTTTATAGTACATGCATTGCCCAATTTGACCACCACAACTCCAGGAGGTGGCCAGGTCCAACACCTTTTATTTCATTTTACATGGGTGCAGAGAGAAAGAGACCTTTTGCCCATATGGCACACTCTCAGTGCCTACTGAGAAGCTCCAGTTTGAATGTTCTATGGTTGGAAAAATGTCTGACCCTAAGAAGCATATCAAGCCCCTACGAACCTGTGTTCCAGCTCATTCCAGACTGGCCTTACTGGAGAAATGAGATGCTATGTGTATACATATGGGCCAAGAAGGCAGATGTCAGTAAATGGTGTTTCTTGTGCTATCAACACCATACATGAAACATGACTGTTTATACTACTCAACTTTATTTTCTTGACTGTGGGTTTCTCTCTTGCCTTTTAAGCTCACTCGCTCACACACACACACACACACACACACACACACACACACACACACATAGTCTTCTTGACCACTAACACACTGTGATAGTTTCAAAGCAAGCCCCCACAACTGGAAATTGCTCTTTAATTATTCATAAAGATGACAAAACCCATCATCAATCCCCAGGTCTGAGTCACCCTGGGACCCCAGCAGGGGCTCAGGCATTTACTTCCAAACCATAGCCACTTGGACAAGAATAGCAGCAAATGCCCAGGCTTTCTTAGCCCCCGACCCAGGGCAAAACTCACCCCTCAGGGTTGTGTCCCTCTGTCTGTTGCATGTTGCAAAGACCAGGGTTTTCTTTCCATTAGTGCTATGAGGCAAAGGGAACACCCCCGACACAGACACACTCATCCTGATAGCGCAAATCCATCTGTTTAAGAAGCAGACTGGGGCGCCTGGTGGCTCAGTTAAGAGTCTGACTTCAGCTCAGGTCATGATCCCGCAGTTCGTGAGTTCAAGCCTCGTGTCAGGCTCTGTGCTGACAGCTCAGAGCCTGCAGCCTGCTTCGGATTCTGTGTCTCCCTCTCTCTCTGCCCCTCTCCCAGTCATACACATACATACACACACACACACACACACACACACACACACACACACACACACTCTCTCTCTCTCTCTCTCTCTCTCTCTCTTTAATCTTTACATAAAGATTAAAAAAAAAGAAAGAAGCAGACTAAGAATGAAGATCCTTAAGCTGCTATTCATACCAATACTATGTAACTAAAAAGATAGGGGTCTGGGTGGCTCGGTTGGTTAAGCATCCAACTTCAGCTCAGATCATGATCTCACAGTTCATGAGTTTAAGCCCCACATCAGGCTCTGTGCTGACAGCTCAGAGCTTGGAGCCTACTTCGGATTCTGTGTCTCCCTCTCTCTCTGCCCCTCCCCTGCTTGTACTCTCTCTCAAAAATAAACATTTAAAAAAATTAAAAATATAAACCTGTTTGCCCCACTGCTTTCAGCCAATTACTGTAATTTTCATAGTGATGGTTAGAGACCTTATGCCTCCTTACTGTCCCCTTCTTTACTCATGTCCTTTGCTTTGAGCACTTAGTTTCCACTAAGCCCTGTACTGGCCACTGGGGTTATAGAGATGAGCATGACCAGCCCCTTCTCTGAAATACAGACAAATAAATTTCTTGTAGAAGATGCAAAAAATAATATCTGGGGGTGGGTGGTCCAGCTTATTGGGGGGTTGGGTACCATGTCAAGCCCATCTATCATTCACGTGCCTCACCTAGTCAAGGCCACACCCCCACCAAGAAATAGGCTGATGTCATATTTGCCTCACAGATGAAGAAATGGGCTCTTAAAGGTGTTTATGGACTTTGCTCAAGCATAGCTAGAATGGCTGCTATGGACTCTCTATGTCCTCATAAAATTAATACGTTGAAATCCCAATGCCAATATGATGGTATGGGAAGGTGGGGCTTTTGGGAAATGCTTAAGTCATGAGGATAGAGTCTGCATGAATGGGATTACAAAGGAGGCTCCAGAGAGATCCCTAGTCCCTTTCATCACACGAGCAAGAAGGCACCAGTTATGGACCACGAAGAGGACACCCACCACAAGGTGACCACGCTGGAACCTTAGACTTCTCAGCCTCCAGAACTATGAGCATTAAATTTCAGTTGTTTATAAGCTACCCCGTCAGTGGAGATTTTTAAAGTTGTCTGAAAGGACGAAAACAGTGGCCCATGTTCTGTGAAGCCCATCCCAAATCTTACTATACGTAGACATCACCCCAGAGTTTATAGGACACGAGGAGGTCCCCAAACCGAGATGGGTAGAGGTGAAGTAGACCCTGAGTAGGCTCTTCCCCAAAGGTGACGCCTGAGGTCAGCAGTGAAAAGCGAGCAGGAATTACTCAAGGAAAGGACGGTGCAAACAGCATCACAGTACAGAAAGGAGCAGAGGCCGGGCTACGGCATGGCGAGGTAGCGATGGGATACATCTTCAGAGTTTTACTGTGGCTGGAGAGACAGTGGATGCGGAGGGAAGGGAAGGGAAGGAGGGGAGCAAGAGAAGACGCAGCAGTCTCAGGGATTTTCTCAGCTATAGAAGGCAGGGATATGGGACAAGATCCCTCAGGAGAGAAATGTGGGGCCCCTTCCAGTATTCTGATGTAACATGACCCCACTACCCTGCCACACACACAGTACATACCCTGAGCAGGCAGTCATGGAGGACTGGAGACCCAAGCAGAGCCACATGGTCGCAGGACAGACCATGAGAGAGATGGTGCACAGGGCATAGTTTCAAGGGGAACTTCACAGGGTGGGAGAATTTTTCATTTTAAAGGAGCTAAAAGGCTCAGAAAGAACAGTTCAGGGAGGCATGAGGACCAAGAGGAAGAAACTCCTCTGCGGTATCAGGCTGAATCCGAGCTCTAAATGTCCGGTGGGTGTGGGGGCACGGGGGGGATGAGGAGGAGGTGTTAAACAGGTGGATCCTGCCACCTGGTCCTGAGAGGGGACTGGGCTCCAGCAGTCATGAGTGGGGCACACACCTCATGGGGTTCAGCACGCAGCATTCTGTGGAGCTAGGGGACATCTGAAGCCTGCCTTCTCCTGGTCAATAAAAGACAGGAGTGCACTTTTCTCTCACAGACCAAACACTGCGCCCTGAGCCTTCCGTAAATGGAAGCTCTTTGCACAATATGTCTGTAACATGCTCTGAGTGAGCGTGACAGAGTAAGCTGACAGTTTTGGGTCACAGGTGCCATCCCCGAGGGTAGACGCAGGCAGTGTTACACAGGAAGACTGAGAAGGAAGTAGGGTCCTGAGGAGGGCTGGGGAAGGGGGGTCCCCACCCCCTTCGTCCCCACCGGGACGAAGACCAGACCTTTCCCTTCAGGACGCAGGGAAGATGGTGACAAGAGAAAGAGGCAATAATGGGAGAGCAGGGAACTCAGCCTCCTCCTCTCTGCCGGGAAGGCTTTGGGTAAGTAAGCCAGCACCCACCATACTTGGAGTGAACCCCCTCCTACTCTTGCTGGGGGCCCCCCACATTTGTGCATTTGCACTTAGGGAACCTGGAGCCCAGAGGTGGGCTCTGACAACACTGAACCCTCTCAACCCCACCTCTCCCAGGATAGCAAGACTGTACTCTGCATCCCAGTATCCTGAGTCTCGTGCTGGTCCAGGGTGAGAGGGGTAATGAAACATGACAGGGCAATATCAATGTGCACCTGAAGCCATTTTGTGCTGACTCAACTCCCCTGATGCTGAGCCCACCCTGCATGTGAATGCTGGTCTAGATGGAGCCAATCTCTCCCACGGTCAGCAGGATGTATACCGTGGTGGCCGCCCCCATATCCTACCTGGGACCCCAAACTAGCACCCAGTCATACCATTGAGGGGGGAGAGAGCTTCCCCAGATCCTAGTCCTGACCAAACCTCCTCCCCTCCTTCCCCCACCAGCCTCTGTGGAGGCCCCCAGAGGCTCTCACAGTGATGTACAAGGTGTGAATAGTCCAAATCTGTCCACCACCCCACTTGGGTTCTCCTACTTCTGTCAATGGTACGTCACTCATAGACAAGAGCTTGCACCTTCTGTGTTCTCATCCTCACCACCCTTAGAACTATTAATCTGTCCATGCTAACAGAGGTCAGGTTCACTTTCCATGTGGCCATTTTAGAGATGGCGTCCATCTCACACACTGTGGTTCTCTGCATAGAAGGTACTTCATGAGACCTGGAGACCAACACTATGCAGCTGTTTCACAAAGCTTGATGTGAAGAGAAGGAGCTAACAGAGGGGAGGAGAAAAGAGAATGGAAAGTACCCCACCCCTCTTCAGAGCAAGACACTGGTTTGAATTCTGCCTCTAACAGGTACTGTTGTAAGAGTGAACGGTTTTCCTAGGGATGATAACCTCAGGAGAGCTACTTAAACAAGTCCTTGTGATACGCAGTGACCTACTGTGCATATAGCCTGATGTGAACACTGTATAGACTTGACTCCCCCTCTATCCTTGTGTCATCCCCGGGGACTAGGGATTATTTCCATTTCAAAGATGAGGGGAGTCAGATTCTGAGGAAGAAGACCTGAGCAAGATCACATGGTAACTCAACACCAGAGCCAGTATTTGGACCTTGGGCTGGACATCCATCTTCAAAGCCCACATTCTTTCACTACCCCTACACAGTGCCCTCCCTCTTTGCCTCTCTCGTCCATATTGGGAGGAAATGTCAAGTATAATTCCTGAATCTTGAGCTTGGAAAGTCAGGCCAAGAAGTGCAGCAAATATAGTACACATGACATATCTGGTGGGAAGCTAAAAAATGTCAAGTTTTGAAACCATGAATTATTTTCCTTCTGTTTCCTCAAATCAGCACAAGCCCATCTGCATGTGGTTTTCCTAAGGCAATATGTTGAGAACAAGTTCCATCCAGGTCTGTTCCACACCCTTAAACCTCCCATGACACTATCTGAAGAAGCATAGAGAACACAAGGGTTGGAAAAATGGTGACTGCCTTGTGGTGGATTTCATAAGCCCTGGCAAGACCTTGAGCTTCACCACTAAATACCCAGCCTGATTGCAGATATCTCTGCTTCATTTAATAAGAAAACATGCTTTCATTCTTTAATGAGAAAAATGGAACTTGTTCAAACAAATTCCCCAGGACGACACTCTAAATTTCCTACAAAGGTACATATGGCTGACATTAGGAAGAAGAGGATGATGCATGTTTAGCATTTTATGTACATTTCCCCATTAATCTTCATACTAACCATCAAGGAGACAGGCTGTTCTTGCTCCCATTTTACAGATGAGGCTCAACCAAACACAGGCACATTAGTGGGAGAGCTAGAGTTTGAACTAAGGCACTTGAACTCCAGAGTCTGTGAATGTTGGAGCAATGAAACAGAAAATGTATCCAATTTTTCCACTTCACAGATACAGAAACTGAGTCACAGACAAATGTATGTGCCCTATAATCGTTTACATAGTATGTTAAGAGTCTTTGTACTTAGACAGTTAGGCTCTTATTTACTCATACTTCCAATTACACATCTCTTCTCAAGCACTCTGAAAACCACCTACCTGTAGCAGACTCCTTCAGTATTCTGCCTCATCCTTCTTTCCAAGAGGGTGTACCCGTTCCCTACCTGCAGTGTATGTTGGTTGCTAATAGCCCACAGATGCAACTTTCTCTGGAGAATTGCCCTCGAATGACCAGAGTAGGCTAAGAGGTTATTTCCATGCTGGGACTCCCCACAGGAGAGTCAATGAATGACTGATTTATTGGACCCCTAAAATCACGACAGGACAACTTTCCAGAGCTCCCCATGAGATCAAGCTAAAACGAGTCTCCAGGTGAGAAAGCATCCTTCCTTAGCTTATTTTCTTTTGCCTTATTCTACTTCCCTCAGTCTCCTCTTCATATAAACACTCCTTCAATAAGTCACTTGCATAAGAATCATCCCTGTCTCAGGCTCCACTTCTAGAGAACACATCCCAAGATACCATCTAAGGAAGGAGGGGGTACAGCACGCAGGCTAAAGCCATTAAGAGTAGACACCGAAGTCTTTGCCTTGTACTCATTCCCTGGATACTACTGGAACTTTTTATAGGTTCCCAAAATAAGAGCTAAATATTTTTTAAACTCAAATGGGCTTTAGTGACATCTGGTCAACCCCTCCTTTTTAGTGGTGGGATGGCCAACGCCCACTGAGGGGAAGCAACTGACCCAGCTCACACAGAATTAGAACCAAGATCTATTCCTACAAATTATACATTGAGACCAAAGATAAAGCACATTCCCATTCCTACTATGGAATGTTTATGATCTGCTCCAGTATAGGTGGGAGGACTTCTCTGTGGTGGAACAAGACAGAGTTTGTACTCAGACCTCGACTCAAAACTTGACAAGTTTTGATCTGACCACTCTCCTACTTATAAACCACTGCTCACAGAATTAGCACCATGCTCCCCAGCCCAACACTTAGGTACTTTCACATGGCAATGCCCTGGAGCCTTAGCACTTGACATCCATGCTCCCCAAGACACCCCAAATTCCATGTACCTCTCATCTTTCCCTAAGCCTAAGCATGCTGTGCTCTTACTGGTCCATGCTAGATATCTGTAGAGTTACTAGATCAAATACATTTCAATTAAATATGAAATTCAAGTAAACAACAAATACATTTAAGCATAGTAAGCATGTCCCACATACTGCACGGAACATATTTATGCCTAAAAAGTATTTCTCGTTTACCTAATCTGGCATAATATTCATTCTCTCTGCCTGTAATTCTCACCCTAACAGTCTTAGCAAACTCCTCCTCATCCTCCAAAACAGCTCAACTTGAATTATTGATAAATAGCTTTCTCTAAATTCTGAAATAATCCCTCTTATCTCAGGGGCAGAGTGCCCTGGGCTTTGCTCAGCTAGGGTAGCACTGTTACAACGTTATAATATGTTATCAGGAATGGCTTTAGCACTGGGTTCCTGGGAACCACATGGGACAGCAGGAGGGCTCTGTGCCCCATTCACACAGTTATTCATGCACACATACATATATTTATTCATTCAATACGTACTTAGCATCTTCACTGTGTCTATCCTATGTGGGGCATAGGGTCTACATATCATTAAATGAAACAGGCATGTTGCCTGCCACAATAGGGCTTACCACTTAGGTGTTGGAATAAATAAATGATTTTAAATTATGTTCAGTTCTATAGAAGAAAGAAACAAGGTACTTTAATGAAACTAATATAATATTATGTGTCAATTATATTTTTATAAAAAAGATTTTAAAAAAAATATAGATGAGTAATAGCTAGAGTGGTCGTGGAAGATCTTTTGTAGAGGTAGCCTTTTTAACTAGAAACTGAAGGATAAAAGTAACCAGTTGTATAAGAAAGAACAGCCTGTGAGGAGGGCCTGAGACCAGAAAAACTTGTCATGTTTGAACCCATTAGAAGAAAGGAGTAGACAAGAGGAACAGGAAGCATGAAGAAGTATGATGCCATATGTAGGCAACAGATCATTCAGGACCTTACCAACCATGTGAAGGAGCTTATTTGAAGTAAAGTGGGAAATTGTTGAAGTGTCACCATCTGATTAATGTGTTAGAAAGATCACACTTCCTGCTGTGAGCCTCTTACATCTCTGAACCCCCAATGTTCACACTGAGTGCACTCAATAAATATGTTTTGAATCAATTAGTCTGTTCCCTTATTTGACCCTTGCTTTTCTCATCTGTAACAGGACCAGTGGAACATCCATCCTGACAGTTTTTCATCCAGGCAAGATGGCATCCCATTATTTACATGTCCCAACTGTTAGGAAAGTTATCAGAAAGGTCTTTCAAATACTCAGACACCCATCTTTTTTGGAAGGAGCTTTGGTCTACAAGAGCTGAGATATAAGTTAGCAAACTTTACCAAGTAGCATCTTAGCTTTTAAATTAAATGTCAGCACTGGTTTTCCACTGGGAAACTGGCCCAAGCTTCTGAAAGGCAAAATATGATCAACAACACAGGCCCAACCTCAGGATGGGACACAAAGAGAAACTGAGATGTGGGGGGATGACAGAGTACCCCTCCCAGTATGCTGATCCTGGGGCATAGTGACCCATTCCAGGAAAGTGTGCATGTCTATACGTGTGTGTGTGTGTGTGTGTGTGTGTGTGTGTCTGTGTGTGTGTGTGTGTGTGTGTGTGTCTGTGTGTCTGTGTGTGTCTGTGTGTGTCCAACAGAAAACAGAGGGAGACATTTCTACTGTCTAGAAGAAAGGGCGGGAGGGGAGAATGATGCCTTCCTCAGTCCACTCTCTTCATCCAGTGAAGACCCACCATTGAAGATCTTACAGGCATCTTCTGTTCAAGATCTAACCCATAGTTACCAAGAAAATGGCTAACCCATAGTTACCCATAATTCTCAAGACTAGAGGGAAAAAAAACAGAAGGGATTTGGGGAGTCTCCTCCTTTTTCTTTCTTGGCTGGGATTTTTCCAGACCTCAGTCAAGTTTTTATCCCTTATCTCAGGACTCTAGGGTCTCCAAAATTACCCTCAATATCCTTGGAGTTTTATAGCCTACTGTTTCCCTTCTCTTCCCCAATCCACTTCACCTCCAAAATACCTTACACTGTAGTCAGACTTGAATACATTTTGCTCAAAAAGTTCCTTCCCCTTTTTTTTTCAGCTTTCAAAAGTCAAAAGTCTTAGTACCCCCTCAAAACCCCAAGGTCTTCTGGCCCTGCCTCACCCTTCCTATGCATGAGTGGGAAGGTTGGACAGCGCCCTCCCCCCCACACCAAGCACCCAACTGCCCTGTACCTAAACCTTCTTCACACTTTCGTTGTTAACCACCTAATGATACCGTCAATTACATACTACCAAGGAGATCAGCTCTTTTAAGAGGAAGGAATAGCAACTCTCCCTCTCTGAATGCCCCGAGGGTCAAGCCCCATTATTGAAGAATGGAGGGAAAAGAGTCATAGAGTAAGACCCAGTAACATCTCAGTTTACTTTCACACTGACTCAATATGATTCTATCAGATGAGAAAAAAGGCTTGTAGAAGTTAAGCAAAACCCCCAATCACCTAGGTATTAAGTAACAAAGTCTGAATTTCAGTCCAAGCCCATCTATCTCTAATACTGATTCCACTCAGCCCCCACTCAAGGCTACCCCAAACAAAACTACGTAACTTTTTAAGAATATTTGCCTCCTTTTCCCTTCTGCAACCAACTCTTCTCCTGCATTTACTGCAAAGATCATTTGTACCCACACCTCTCTCCTCCAGCCCTTCACTGAAATCTGGCATTTAATGGGAGTGAGCTCGCTAAGCCTCCTGCAAACACGATGGGAACGCAGGGACTGTTTGGATTCCAAGCGACCAGATTGGACCAGAGGCACCAGAACAGACTACATCTGCCACGCGTGTGAGGAGACATTTTAGTCTTCACTTGCTCGAAGATCTCATCTGGAACAGTTATAGTCTCAGAGAAACATCACAGCCAGCAGTGAGGATTTTTATTTTTCTATACTTTTCCACAGGTCAAAAGTGGTTAACTATAGCAAGAAATCTCCTTCTGGTTGCCCACTGCCAAAAAGTAAAGTCTCCTTTGCAAGGTTAAGGGACTTAATCCCCACTGGGGATACAGCAGTGGACCAAAGGAAATAAATGCCTTCCTTCCCGGGATTTCTGTTTTGGTACATGGAGTGCCCAGTCATGTGAGGCTTGGCCCCTCCAGCATTGTCTGTGCCTCCAGCAAAGAACACTTAACTCTCATCTTTGTTTCTCCAGGACAAATTGAGTAGATTTGATGGCAGACACCCCATCATTTTTTTATATTAAATTGGGGAAGACATATGTCAAGACTGAGTGACACTCACCAGGAGTCCAGGATACCTGGCTCTGCACAAACAACCTGTATGATCTAAGACCAAAGCCAGTTCCCACTCTCAGACGTAGCTTCCATATGCTTCAAATGAACTATGTAATTCACAGTATATTTTTCACAGGAGGAAAAAAAATTAAAAGCTCTGGGTAGATCCTAACTGGATTTGGACTCAGTTACCAGGAAGTCCCTATGTCTCAGCCAGTTCCTTCTGATCCTAAGCCCGGGGCCCACCGGCAACCTGATAGCCCATCTTCAGATCAATCCCATTGATCTTGCTCTGTAACAAAGCCACTTCCCGACAGACTACAGCTTGGCAGAGGGGCTTGCTGGGATTTCCCGCCATCCTGTGTGGCCATGACTTTATTTCTATGCAGAGACCGAGGATGTGTGAGGCATGCCTTAGTCACAAAGGTTTGACCCTTTTTGTGTTCATGTTGAGATAGTGGCCTTTCTTCCTGCCACAAAGTAATTCTATCCAGGGTGTGAAGGAAAACCTGAAATCTCACCAATACATCCTCCAGATGCATGGCCATCTCTCTCATGAATTAGGGGAGACAAGGGCATCTTGGAGGATATTATGAACAGGATGGGAGAACCCCTGAGGATTCTTTTTTCATCACCTAGATATGTTGACGGATTATGACCTAAAGATGGTTAATGACCAGAGGAATAGAACCATTTCATCAAACACCACCATCCCTCAGGTATTTGAATAGAAAACTTCTTTAAACGTTGAAAAGAGGAAGAGGCCCGCATGGGGAGAGAGTCTGGACCTCCCAGCCCAAATTTAAGCCCCTGATACCCACCTTCCTCAAGAGACTTCTAACCAACTCCCCCTACCCACTCTTCAGTGGCCTCGGGAGGTGCTGTTTCCCCTGTCAACTTGCTGTTTCTCTTAATCCTTTGGGGCACAACTGAAATAGAGCTGGGAACTCCAACTGAGACAGAATTAAAAACCTAGGAATAACAAGAGAGAAATAATCGCAGAGTATCATGTTAAAGCTGAAAATCAGATCACCCGACTTAGAAAATTTGACTTGATCTCTGGACTTTTTACTACATCTCCATTCTAGCTCTGGGTTTGCCTCCATGAAATCACACCCCCAGGAGCCCACAGTTTGATGCTTGCCCACTCAGGAGTCCAGATGCCGGGAGTGAGTCTCTGAAAAAGACAAGAGTTTCCCTTCCCTGTGCTATTAAAGGCTCACTTTGTAAGATCCAGTTTTTTTGTTTTGTTTTTTTTTTCTGAGGGACACAATTTCCCACTGGGAATCAGTCTCCTCTAGAAGGGACCTCGATCGTACTTTATGGACTCAAAAGGTTGATCAGATGAAAATTTAGTCCAATAAAGCCAATACCCCCCTTTGTGACAAGTGACAGATTAGTGTAGTATCAGAAGACTTGTGTTTTGCAGTTTTGCACATGTGACTGCTTAATGGACGGATGTTTCTTCCAGATCCCCAAACTCAACTCACGATCACCCTCCTCCCAGACGCCACACCTGGAATCCTCTCTAGCATGCCTCGTTTCTTTTTTGTAACGTTTATTTCTGAGAGAGAGAGAACACGCAAGCGGGGAGGGAAAAGAGAGAAGGAGTCACAGAATCTGAAGCAGGCTCCAGGCTCTGAGCTGTCAGCACAGAGCCTGACTTGAGGCTCAAACCCACGAACCATGAGATCATGACCTGAGCCAAAGTTGGGGGCAAAACTGACTGAGCCACCCAGGCGCCCCTAGCATGCCTCATTTCAAAGCAGCACCAGGTACCCCATAGCCAAACATACAAGCTCTTTGCATCCTTTTCCTCAATCTTTCTTTGCTCCCTCTTTTGCCAAGCCCTGGTAATATTATCCTTGTAAGTTACAGCCATCTTTGCTCTCTACCTCCACAGCTTTGTCCTTTCAGACACTCCCACCTGTTCCCTGAACTTCTGGAACATCTTCCTAGCTGTTCCTCTTTGCCCCAGATCACTCCTTTCCCAACCATCAGGCTCTTGCTACACAGTTCCCTGAAAAATCACCTCAGGTCTTATTGCCTTAAAACTGCTAGAAGCTTCTCATTGACATAAAAAAAAATCAAATATTTTATTCTCAAGGGTTTTACTAAGTGTCCCATGGACTACATGTAATACAAAAAGAGATTTTCTGAAAAATATACCTGGGAAACTAGATTAATACTTTGAAAAAAATTGTAACTTCAGGACTTCTCAGTGCCTTTGATAAGATATAGATAAGCAAGTGTATTGAAGTCCCATGGTGTAATATATTAGGCAGAATTCCAAAAATTATTTTTTTCCAAAAATTATTTTATCAAAAAACTATTTTAACGGTATGATATGGTACTCATGTCACATGGAAAGTGCCTTTAAAAATTTGGTTTTGTAATATAAAACCCAAAGTCTATATTCTCCTATTTAATGTACTCCATAATTTAACTCCACTGTTGTTTCCTCCTCCAATTTTATCCACGAGCAATGCTTAGTTTATTGGGTTCCAATTATAAAATGCATAATTTTTACGAAGTTAAATAAGAGTCTTTATAAAGAATTTAACATTTATTTTCCTTTAAGCCACTGCCCAAAGATAACAAATTCTACCATTTTTATCATTCTATTTCCCTCTTGCTATGCTTATAGTTACACAAAATGCAAATACAGGCTTCCTTATTCTTTCTCATCTTCCTCTTCTTTTCTCTCTCTCTCTCTCTCTCTCTCTCTCTCTCTCACACACACACACACACACACACACACACACACACACACACAATCAGAACACTACATACTTTAGTCTGCAGCTTTTTATTTCACTGACAGTGTTTTGGACATCTCTCCAGATTAATGCACACTGATCTTTCTCATTCACTTAAGTAGATTCCTGATGTGTGACAGAGCAGATGCACCAAAATACCACAATTTATTCAATCATTTCTCCTATTGATGGATTGATGGCATTCTAGTTGTTTTCAGAATGTGTGTGTGTGTGTGTGTGTGTGTGTGTGTGTGTGTGTTTAATACATGCAATGCTATAATAACCATTTATAGCGAAATCCATTCGTTTTTAATTTCTGAAGCCTAGTCTCAAAAGTTGACCAAGCCCATTTTTACCAGAAACTCAGATTATTTACTTTTACTAGCTCTTGGGTGAGACAAACACCTACTGAATGGTCAAGTGTAGATGCCAACCCCCTGGCAGGAATTCTAAACAAATAGGTTAAAATGACCTTCTGCCCTTTTGAAGTCAACCCTTAGGATGCCTCTCTTGTCCCTAGCCATCCCCTTCCTGCCTTTACTCCTGCTGCATGCTGATGATCCCTCCTGAGGTGGGTCTCAATGACATCTTCATTTAAAGAAAAGCCAAAAAGTAGCAGCCATGTGACAGAAGCAGGAAATAACGCAAAGAACACATGACTCAGAGACTACTATGACCACAGAGGCTCATGATAAAGACACAGGAGCAGGGCTGACATAGGGATAGGAGATACCCCACTCTCTCTCATCCTGCAGAGTGACTACTCAGTGCACAAGCGGACTCTGCCCACAAACTGGCTCCCAGTAGGCTCTACTCATGGACACAGTCCGTTCTGGGAGATATCAAACTTTCCTCCCTGGTCCTTTACTGCCTCTCCCCTTTGAAACCCTTTCTGCTGAACAACCTGCAAGTGACCCTACAGATTTAACTTTCATCAGAATCAAAATAACAGAGAGAGTGTAAGCCCAGACTCCGGAACTAAACCGCCAGGCTCAAAGCCTAGCTCTTAGCTCTGTTCCTTGCCAGCTGTATGATCAGGCAAGTTACTTAAACATTTTGTTCTTTTGGCCTCAGTTTCATTATCCATAAAATGGGAATAATAGTAACAACACATAGGGATTTGAAGATTTAATAAGTATAAAATTATTTCCATTCAAATCATTGCCCAGATATATAGGTACATTATGTATATGTATATATAATACATACATTATATATATATGTATATATGTATACATATGTATATGTATATACATAATGTGTAATATATATTATATATACATATATAATATATGTAATATATATGCAATACATTATATATATTTATATTTATATTACATATGTATATATATATTACATTACATGTACATATTTATGGTTATACTTATATGTATATTTATATTTATATATACATATAAATTGCTTAGAAAAGTGGCCCACAGTAATCTCCCAGGAACATTACTTAGCTTTTACTCTTGGACACATACCCAGTGTGAGGCTAGGTCTTCCTGTATCACACCAACTCTGTTCCCTGCACAGGGTATGAGGCCAAACCCCTACACCTTTGCCCATGCCCCTCCCTCCCTCAGATGGACTTCTCCCTAATCCAGGGTCTGCTTTCCCAAGTCCTAATCTTCAAAAGCTCAGTTCAATGGTACCCCCTTATAAAGCCTTCCAGGATTCCCATCTATCCTCCGCCACCTCCAAAGCTCTCTCTCTCACCTTGTTTTATAGCACCCCTGCTCTCCTTAGTTCAGTCCTTCCTTCCTTGCATTACAGTCAGGTATGCCCTTGACTTTCTCTCATTCAGACCACAAGCTCCTTGACAACATGGATAAATTCCTTCTGTCCCCTTCACTATCTACAGTGACTGACACATAGTGATACTAAATACTTACTGCCCAAGAGTGTCATCTTAAGAATGCTCTGCAGTGACAATGCCTCTGCCCATCTTTGAATTCCATTCCATCCCTGCATAAAAATCAAGGCTTCCTCTCAATGGGCAGGTGGATGGACAGACTCACTGCAGTCTGGGGTCCACCACAGCGCCCGGGTGAAGACAGAATGGCCACGGTATCATGCGAAGTGTGGGGGTCAGGCTGGGTTGTGGTGCGAGCACAGGGATTGACCATGCTGGCTCGGGGCATCTGAAGCTCCAGCTTCAGTCATGTGCCCACACACCTTACCAGCTCATCACCTGTCTCAGAGCCCAAGTTTTAATTTAAAGTGCAGTGTCTGACCCAACTGAAATGGAATCTAGGGAAGGTCGAATCCTATTAAGTCACCAGACCATAAAGCAGAAAGGTATAAAGTTGACAAATTGCTTCTCCCCGAGGCAGCAGCTGTGAGGCACTCAGCAAGGCTGGGCTCTGACCCAGGAAAGGGCCAACAGATATTCCCTCCTTTTTCCCAGGGAGTGATCTAAACATCCTTTCCCAGTCAAGGGGGCCTAAGTGTTTTACAAGGAAGTGTTTAACATAGTTCCTTGTATTTTATTTTCCAATTTAAACAGAACCTGGGTGTACCAGGGTCACGCTAACCTGCAGAATAATAAGTCCACAGTAACCCTTTAAAAAGGGATTTCTGCTGGGTGTGCAGCAAGTTAAAATTGCCCAAGTCCCGGAACCCTGCCCTTTACCTCCCAGATGGCCCTGGGAGGAGCTGAGGGTGTCACTCATGTATTCCTGAAAAGAGTTCTCTTGGCTCCACTGGAGTATGCACGATGCTCCTTGTTAATGCTCTGTCAGCCAAGATGACTGCATCCAGAAGAGGGGAGGATGAGGAGGGAGGCGAATATTGTGTCCATTTTATCTGCATTATCCCACAGAAGTCTCCCTACAACCATGTAACGTCAGCATTATGATCCCCATTGTACAAATGGACAAAGAGAGGGCCTGCAAGGACAGTTACTTATCCAAGGTCAAATAGCTAATACAAGGTCAAGTTGGGACACAAGGTTTAGTCTTCCTGATTAAAATAATTTTTAATCCATCACACAACACCCATATTCTCGCTGCCTTCAAAGCCCTCTTCTGGTCCACGAGTGCCTCCCTGAAACGTAAAAAGCAGCATCCTTCATCTAACGTGTGCATTCTTTATTCTCACAATGAAATTATGCATTCCATGCTAGGACCTTTCAACAGACTTTACGGCTTCCCAGAAACACCTGCTAAGATTTTTATAAACACGGCTATGATGTTGGTCTCTGGTTTCAGTATTTCTCCAGAGCACTTCCCATTAGACCCAGACAGTTCGTGGTCTTTGCCTTACGCTATGCTGGTCGCCCTTCCCCTACCCACCTTAGCTCCTAAACCTGGCCCCCAGAGCCCTTGGTCTGATGAGCTATTGGGGAAAAAAAGCTTCATCTTCTGAGCTTCAAATATTATTGCTCAAGTAAAACTTTTAAATGGGATCCATACACCCTAGCTAAGGGACACTTCTACTTAAGCACAGTAGTGAACCTCCGTTTCCTCGCATGTCAAAGGAATAATATTTATGCCTCTCTCCTTGGGAGATAAAATGTTGGTCCTATCCTGTGTATATCAGGTGCTTAAAGTGGTAGCCAGCACAGAATGAAAGCCCAATACATGTTAGCCCCATCCTCTTCATCAGCCACTCTACCTAGTCCCGAGTCACCAATGTTGACAGGACCAGCATGCCCCAACCCTTGTTACTGCGGACACTAAAGGGTTGGTTGAGAAGGGGGCTTACACGGAACAGAGTAGCCCAGGGTTTTCCACGTCTCTCTCAGAAGTTGTGATTTCCTTCTCGCCTGGACCAAAGAAAGGACTCAACATCAGCTGGCTAACTCACTGCTGCTCTCAGAAGTGCCCTATCAACTGACTTCAATCCATTTACCCTGAAGATTAATGTACCCAAAGCTCTTCCTTTGGGGTTTAAATCTTTCTGGGGAATGCCCACTTCTCATGTAGACGCTCTCAGGATGATCCATCCCTCTGGCCCTGCAGATGTTTGGATTCACTGGGAAAACCTTTTTTCTCAAAGAAAGTAGAGACAGAATTAGGGCCACTGCTCTACTGACCAGGTCTTCCTCCCTTCCTACTTCCTCGACCATGGCCAGCTGCATCCATTCTTTCATCCATACTTATCAACAGATTATTTAGCTCTGTCCAGAAGATCCAAATTCTGAGGTATGTTAGGACTCTTACTTTTTAAAGCTAAAACTTCAGAATAAAGAGTAATGTTACCAGTCTGATAGATATTTTGATAAAAGCTGATTTTTCTATCTTGGCTGCATTCTTTTTATTTCTCTAGGCCATAAAAATCTACCAAGGTCCAACTATATGCCAGGCACTCTGCTAGGTGCCAGGGATACAAACACTGGTACAAATAAATCCAGTGCAGATCCCAGAATTGTAATGGAAATATTTTCAGGGTGCAGTGGAAGCACGGGGGAGGGTGAGCTCAGTTCGACCTGAAAGAAGAGTAACCTGATGCCATTCTACTCTCGGAAAATGCCTTCTTCCTTCAAGTTATTGTTCAAATTTTACCTCCTTAGGAAAGCCTTTCCAATGAGCAACTTAAAGTTTCAGCAAAGTTCAGTGAATTTCAAAGACTGAAAACAGGGTTACTTGGTTCCATTCGGACTTCCCCTCGATAGGTCTGGGAACACAGTTTGACCTGGGAAGTAACTGGATTTGGATCTGGTGAGCCATGCAAATACGGGTGTTTCCCCGAAGTTCTTCAGAGGATGAAGAAAAGGAGGAATCTAGGAAACTCTTCCGAAGGAATGTAAATGAGAAACTTCTCCTCCCTGTGGGGATTTTAGCCCAATAATTTTGGGAATTTCCAAGCATATAACACTGTGACACACCCCCACTTCTACATTGGGTGTCTTCAGGTTGTATGTGGGAGGTGGGGCGGGCAGTGGGGTTCTTCAGCTCAAGAAAGGCTTGTCATTTGTAAGGTATGAAATCAATTATCACATTCAACCCATGAGTGGATATAAGAATAATTAGCAACCATTTGGCCCAAGGGGCTACTTTTCTTCTGTGAGCAACAAGTGCTTCTTAACTTTCCTATATGTTTTGCTATTCATGTTTCATTTGATGCCAGAAGGCATCAAGAACAATCCCATTCCTGGGGCACCTGGGTGGCTCGGTTGGACGTCTGACTTCAGCTCAGGTCATGATCTCGCGGTCCATGAGTTCAAGCCCCGCGTCAGGCTCTGTGCTGACAGCTCAGAGCCTGGAGCCTGTTTCAGATTCTGTGTCTCCCTCTCTCTCTGACCCTACCCCATTTGTGGTCTCTCTCTGTCTCAAAAATAAATAAAAACATTAAGAAAAAAAATTAAAAAAAAAAAAAAAGAACAATCCCATTCCTATTCTCACCTACACCATTCCCATGACTGCACAGGCACAAGAATTCAGACCGGGATGAAGCAAGACACTGATCTTTGCTTAGTCAAGCTTCGGACAGTCCTAACTGGATTTAGGAAGACATGATTATTTTCATTCAGTGTTCTCTCTACTGAATGTAAAAGGAGAGAATTAGGACTCGTGCCAGAGTTCGAGCTTCTCACATGATAGATCTAAAGAATTTTTCCTCTTATGGGCATGTCCAGTTCTATAATGCAAGCTCTATTATGAACTCATGATGACTCCTTCCAACAGCAAGACAGTGGGCTCCAAGATTTGCCTGTCCAACCAAAATCTGTATCCCGAGATCTGATTGTCACTGAACGTGCACCAAAGCCCAAGCTTATTGTCTCTCCTCTCCCTGTATCTCCCTCTCTGGGTTTTCCTACATTGGTGAAGGATGCCACCCATTCACTTGAGAAACCTGTGTGCCATCTTGCTGTTCTCCTCCCTTGTACCACCAAGTCTTATAGAGTTTATCTTCCATATTACCTACTATTCTTTCCCCACCCCACTATACAACGTGGTCCAGCTGCACATCACCTCATGCATGAAGACAAATATCTCCTCAGTGCCGCCCACACACACTTGAGCTGTCTCCCAAGCTTTCCCAGCTGCCATAGTAATCTTTCTCCAGGGTAAATGTCACTAAGTCACTAAATTCTTTACATTACTGCTCATTTCCCTTCAGGATAAATTCCAAGCTTCTTACACTCCCTGAAGAGCCCTCCATAATCTGCGTGTGGTCCTACTCTCAGCCCCTTCTCTACATGCACTCTATTCTCTATCTGTGGGAACATTTATATCCCTTCATCATCAACTTCTTTTATAATGATTTAGTGTTCCTGTGGCAAATGGCATAGAGGATGATTGGGTTTTATCTCTCAATCTGGAATCACTGTCTTTTAACAAGTGACACTAATTCATTCATAGTATTGTGATTACTAATGATTACTAATATACTTGGACTTATGTCCAAGTATATTAGTAATCACAATACTATGAATGAATTAATTTGTTTCCTATTTGCTGCTCTTTCTGGTTTTTGTTATTTTCCTTACCTTTTGTTCCTTCTCTGATGTCTGTTGGGTTGAGTTTCCTCTGCTCTGTTTCCCCTGACCTGAATATTTAGTGCTTTGAAGGATTGTACTCCAGGTCTATTTTTTGAATTGTTACCTCATGCTTTAGATAAACATACTTGAACATAGGTTACTCTGAACAATTTTAGAGATAATCAGCATCTATATTCTCCACATAACAAGAATCCCAGCATGCTCTAAATTCCATCTGCCTCCTCTCTCTACAGCCCAAGTACATTGCATTTGAAATTAGGCGAAATATTTTAGTTGGAAAATTAATTTTTAAACATCAAAATTAGTTTTTTTCTGGTTTATTTGCTCACAACTGTTTCTTTCATCCTACTTCATCTTGGATTTATTTTCCCCTGGCTTATAATTCTTTTCAAGGGATCTGCATATGGCAAATTTTCCCAGTTCTTTGCATATCAGAAAATCTATGGATTTTTATCCTCAAACTTGAATTAAACTTTATTGGATATAGCTATCCAGATTCAAAGTTAATTGTCTCCCTGACATTTGAAAATATCGCTCTATTATCTATTGCACCCATTGCTGCTAAGAATTCTGGTGTCAACCCTGATTCACACCCCTTTATGAGTAATCAGTTCACCCAAGCCCAGTGTACCTCACTCCAGATGCTTTTGGAATTTCTTTTAATGATCTAACATTTCACCACAGAGTGTCCTGTATGGATTTAATTTTTCATTTATTTATTCTGTTTGACATCTAAGAATGCCTTTCAATCTAAGAACTTATTGGATTCTTTAATCCTATGAAATCATCTTTTATTGTGTTTGAATTATTGCTGGGTTCATTCTGCCATTCAACTCTTTCTTCTTTCAACAATCTTTAATATCTGATTCTTCTCTAATATCTACTTCTTCTATCTGGAATTATTAAGACCTTACTAAACTGAGCTCAAAAAGTATTCTCATTAAGTAGGATAATTATGCTAAACTGAGCTGCTATCTGGAGTGAGTCAGTTTGAAACAAAAATGCCCAATTAAAAAATATATAGTTTTCATTACAGAAGTTTGTGAAAGGCCTGGACAATTCAGGATTTTACGTCCTCAGAGCAGGAAAAGGTGAGGAAATCATAGCTCCGGATGAATGTCTGACCATGTCCTGATTGCTGGTCTTTCAAAGACTCTGCCCTAATCACATCTTTGAAGTCAAGGCACCCATGCCCCACCAGCCCTGGCATCGGTACACAAACCTCTGAGACAAGTGAATGACTTCAACACACCCTAACAAGCCAAAAAAGACAATGTCCCCATAGCAACCTTAATGCATCCACACTACATATATTTACCTGGAAATAGCACTTCCTAGGGCCATGTGATGCATATGAACCAGGGAGAACACAAATAAATACATCTTCGCTTTTGCTATTCTGTGACCTTGGAGTATTTACATTCTCAACTAAACTGTTATATTGCCCTAGGGTTTGCATTTAATACCTAGTCTCATACTGAAGACATGTCGCTGGTGAATGACTTTGAACTGGTTGAAAAAGCAATGAGCTCCAAATAACAAAAGCGATGTGTTGAAGATGTTATTATTAACTCCCCAGCCATCCTTCAGAGTGTCAAAAATCACCCTCTCAAGGAGCAGGAAGTCTAATATTGGTACAAATTCCCTGAGTCTTGACATTCAGTTTCAGAGTTTTAATCGACTACAGACTCACACACCATGTGTCCCATGAAAGACAATACTCTTCAAGATCTCATCCCCACCCTCCCCACAAACTGTCTGAAACTCCAGATTCTTAAGGAAAGGTGGGGATATTGTCACATCATTAGCACCCTATTTTCAGAGGCCCTCTCTGCACCTGGTAGTGGCAATATTTTCCTGAGTCTGTGATCAAGTCCCTCAGCTATCAAAAACATGCATCATGGAAAGTTTAGTCTTTAAAAAAATTTCCATGCGTTATAGTTCTGGCCTTCATAATCCTTTCCAGTCAAGGCATTACTCTTCCACTGACAAAACAGAGAAATGTAACAACAACAACAGCAACAAAAAAAAGCACCAACAGACATAGTTTCCTAACATAGAAGAAAGGGAAAGGAACTGGTATTAATTTAGAAAATGAAATGTTTACCAGGGGGTTCACCCACACAATATAGTAATAGACAGATATACAAAGACGTAGACAAAGGCATAGATATGGATATACATTTCCCCCTCAACATAATCCTTTGAGGTAGACTGAGTTACATCATTACTAGCTAGATGTGCAAACTGAGGTACAGAGTGATTAAACCCTAAAACCCCCTGCATTCATCCTTAGCCCTTGGCTAGGTAGTAATGTATTCTCAATTGTTATTTTTCCCATTTGATGGTCAGGACCTCTGTTACATTCACCCCAGGATCCCTCTGCCAGAGTCTGGATCATGGTAGGCAGTCAGTGAACTCTGACCCCCTGTCTACAAAGTCTATCATTCTTCATTACAACTTGTATTATTGTCATATCAGCACCAACTCTTTTTTTTTTTTAAGTTTATTTATTTATTGAGAGAGAGAGCACGTGTACACATACGGGGGAGGGGCAGAGACAGAGGGAGAGAGAATCCCAAGTAGGCTCCACGCTGTCAGTGCAGAGCACAGCATCGGGTTTGATCCCACAAACCATGAAATCGTGACCTGAGTCGAAATCAAGAGTCAGAAGCTCAGCCGAATGAGCCACCCAGGTGCCCCAGCACAAACTGTTCATTTACTTGTTGAAAATTCATGGACCACCTACTATGTGCCACACCCTTTGTTAGGCAGAGTAATAAAGGAATGAATGGAACAGAAATAGTTCCTGACCATCTACTGGGATGAATAACAACTAAGAATACATTATTACTTAGTGGAAGGCTAAGGAAGAATAGAAAAGATGATTGTGAAGGAGATGAATTCAGGAATGGGAAAAGAGGTGGGTACCCTCGCATCAGATATCAGGGTAGTGAAATCCTCTCTCTCAGAAGGTCATCATGACCTCTGTTACCCCCACATACCTCAAATGCTATGATCAAGATTCTGTTGCTTCGGAACACACACATACTTCAAATATTGAATTTCCTAGGGCCTAGGGTTGTCATATTTAGTAAATTAAAACACAGGATTCCCAGTTGAATTTGAATTTCAGATGATCCATTTTTCTAACATAAGTATGGCTCAACTGTTAACTGGAACATACTAATACTAAAATACTAAAATAGTTCTCTTTGTTTATGTGAAATTCAAAATTAAGTAGGTGTCCTGTATTTTCTCTCTCCAACTTACTAAAAAAAATATTCAACAACTTTAAAGTTAAATTGAAAAAAATGTAGATTTTATTGAAATAGAGGTAGGAGACCTAAATTCCACTGATTATTAAACACACACACACACACACACACACACACACACACACACACGCACACGAGTTAACTTTCAAAGAAGAAAGCAGTATCTGTGCAACCCATTTTTCTGTCACGGTAAATGTAGCTCATGAAGACCACAGAACAGCAAGAGTCTGGTACACAACAAAGAGTCAGTGCCAACTACGGTTGTTAGATTATTTTCATTGTTGCTGGTGGTGTGCTCATTATTACATCGTGATCATATCTATTGAACCTTGTTATTTTCCAGGCACCTTACTGGGGTTTTTCACTAACACAATCTCATTCAACATTTCCAGCACACATATGAGAAAAAATATAATTAACTTGAGATTACAGATGGGGAAACTGAGGCTGAGTGATACAGTATCTTGCCCAAGGTGAGAGAATCTGGGTTTCAACCTAATTCATCTTGATTCCAAGCCTTCAGCTTCTCCATCACAGAAAGTGAAAACATAGAGTGTTTGGGTTTTAATTTTAAACTTCACCATAAAGAAAGGAAAATGAATCCAAAATAGCTAATTCTAATTAAGCAGTGCTAAATATATCTAGTATGTTTTTGCAGCAAGGCTCTCTCTGCTCTGTGTGGTTACTTGTGACAGGTCACCCACCTGTATTCTTTGCAGACATAAATAACTCCAAGGAAGGAGTGTGTGGAAGGAGATGTGGAAAGACAAAGAACAAAAGAACTTTGGTGTAAAAATGTCACATTTGGTAGAATAAACATGGTTGACAATGAGTTGCAGGCCTTAGACTCTGCGCTAGTGACCCAAAACAAAGAGAGGCTCAGACAAGGGGAATGAGGGACAGTTTTTGTCCAATACCATAGTCCTTAGGTATAATGAGTAGGCACCACTCTGAGGTGGAAATGGACTCAAGTCCTCTAGGACACTCTAAAGCTCTTGCCCTCCAGGACACTGTTGGTCCATCAGATAAACATTAAGGTACTGTAATGGGGGACAAAGTCTGTCAAGTCCTGAGCTGTTCATTCATTATCTGAAAGTCCCCAGACAGGGAGAAAGGGTTGCACAGAGTAGGGGACAGAGCTGCAGCAGCCTGCAAAGCTGTTCTCATGGCTCAATGTTAATAAAAATAACAACACAACATACATCCCTAGTGTATAATTTCCAAAGCTCCCTGTAGTGTAAGTATGATATTCATAATTATGCTCATTTTACAGCAGAGGTCCCAGAAGACCTGAGGGGTTGGTGATGCTACTCTCCCAGAGTTTCACAGCACATTCACAGGAGAGCTGGAAACAGAAGGCAGGTTCAGAGTGAGTGCTGGAGGTGCTGGATCTCACGCTATTAAAGGACATTCTCATGCATCAAATTGTCCATATTTTTTAACCAGCCTTCATTACTGGAATGAACCCACCCATTGGTACATGTGATGCCCCAAAGCCCATACTCCTTTGCCTACCCAAATACATCATTCCATATATTAACTCCTCTAGCATCATCAGTTGTGACTTTGATCCTCGATCATCCTCATCAACATAAGATATATGCTGCATTGTGTACAATCGCTCACGTGTGTACACACACACAATTTCTGACCCCATCTCACTCCAATTCTGCATCATTTCTCTATCCCTTTGACATAAAAAAAGGCGGATTGCTAAATGGATGTAGGGTTAGAGAGATGGATAGACATGAGAAGGCAAATCTCTAACAGGTTGATTATGAATCTGGGGGGTTTTATATGGGCACCCACTGTACACTTCTTTCAACTCTTCTGCATATTTGAGAATTTTCAAAGTACAATATTGGGGGGGGGGAAGTTGTCTCTATTTCCCTTCACCTCCTCTTCTGCTCCTCCTAAGGTCACTCCAATAAGGCTTTCACCACCACTGTCCACCAGTTCTTGTCAAAGTCACCAATGACATTTACATGCCTAAATGTGGTGGTTCCTCCCAATCCACTTACTTGATCTATGTACAGCACTTGACTCCTTCCTTCTTCCGATTCTCTTCCCCCAACTCGGCTTCTGGGAGATCAGTCTTCCCTAGTTTTCCTCATAGGTCACTGGCTTCCTCTTGTCAGTTTCTTCACATTTTCTTCTCACCTCCCCAACATCTGAGCAACAGTGAGCCAAAGAATTTATTCCTTAGATTTCTTTTCTGTTCACACTCGCATGCTGAGCTCGTATCTAGTCTCATGGCTTTAAATATCTTTACAGATGACTTCCAAATACATATCTTTAGCCTAGACCATGCCCCTGAACTCTGGACTCCAACTGTATATCTGTACTTGAAGGTCTAATAGACATTCCAATCATACAACATCCAAAGTCACACTCCTGGCTGTATACCAACACCCCCAATCTCACCAAAACTTGCTTACATCTTGTGAACAAGCCCAAGTTGGTCAGCTGGGGGATGAGAGGCTGTGGAGAAGAGAACCAAGGCCCTGCAGGTGACATCCCATCAACTGCAAGACATCTGAGTAAGGCCATCCTAGGTCATCAGCAAGTCACCAGGCAACAAACCAGCTAATGACAGATATACATGTGGGCTGAGGAGATCAGGTGAGTTGGCCCAGTCAACCCACAGAATTATGAGACCAGTAAAAGGTCATTTTCTTAAGCCATTAAGATTTAAGATGTTTTCTCTTTTCCTGATGAAAAACTTCAGAATACCTTGTTCTAGAAAGTATGTGTGATTTTAAGCAGAAAGAGTCACTCTTGAAGAAAAATAATTACTTAATTCTTTAAATACATGAATTGGGAGCTGGTCCGGTCATTTGCCCTTATTTCCTTGAATATCGTTTCTTAAACTTCGTCAATTTCCTCCCTGAGGAAAGTTTTCACTTTAGGACAGCTTCTTCCAAATATCTCTGAGATTTTTACACACGGTCTCCAGTTTGAGACCCCTGAGTCAATACACACTCCCTTCTCTCTGAACTGCAGACAAGGGAGAGACAGGTCTACACAATGTGTCCTCTGTTTCTTTTTATTTAATGCCAAGTGATATCCCCTGGATTTTAAATCTAATTAGTGTGGTTTACATGGTGAACACAGCTCTATTTTGTATTGATTAACTTGTGAAATTGAATCAAACTATCTTGAATTATTAAAGCCTTAATTTTTGACTCTCAGTCGAATGCAAATATGGTTTCAAAATTTGTTATATTTCTCAAATTCCTCCATAAACTGTCTTAGGAAGCTAGTGGGGTCTACCAGTTTTGGATTTGATCTGTGAGAAAGATGCTCCAACAACTTAGCAACTACATAGGTCCCAAATCCTGACCCCGAGCAGTTACATTTGACTTCACAAAATATTACTAATGAATCAGCAGTCTGATCAGATTGCTGTAGTAAAATAAAAGATTCCACAGGACCCAGTAACCCCTAAAGATAACTACTTCTACTCTTTTTCTGTCTTCTCATTTGCTTGGCTCTATTCTAGCACACTCTGATCACATATTGGGAGCCAGGCCCATGAGATCCCCTGCCTGAGCTCCTCCCACCCAGCCTCATTTACACTGTTCTCAACTAGGCCCTCACACTTTACTTTATTACATCTGGTTAGCTCTTAATGCATGGCATCACCATTATGAGTTTGTTAGCCATCTGCCCTACTAGACTAGATAGTCCTTGAGCTCAAACACTGTCTTATTTATATCTGGATGCCTTGTGCCCAGCATGGGATTAGGGACAATGTTGGTGCCCCAAATAGGTTTATTGATTTAATGAAGTAAATAGCCTCACATTTTGTTGTCAAGTACAGATCTCCCCCAAGAAGGCTGGGAGCTGATGAAAACTATCCCAGTGTTCATTACCATCACCATCATCATCATCATCATCATCATCACTCATTTCATTTCAGTAGCTGTGTTCCCTAGACTTCATTTGTTTCCCCAAACTTTATTATCTAGTAAGCAGTGGGAGGCTGGGCAAAACTCCAGGCCTCCTGGCTCTGAGTCAGTCCATCTTTCCTCACAACATGATTATCATTAGTCTGATGGAAACCCAGAGAGGTCAACATAGCAAGAGTGGCAGAGAGAAGTCTGGAACAGCACATTGGAGCCACTGGCCCAACAAACAAGAGGGAAGAAAGTTACCATTCAGAAAATAATAACTGCCCTGTCACTGTGCTTGTCATTCTATGTTTCACCTCTTATTTAAAAAAAACACACACAAAAAAACCCCACAAAAAACACATCTTCTCGGTACCAGTATATACAATGGAATACTACTTGGCAATGAGAAAGAATGGAATCTGGCCATTTGTAGCAACGTGGATGGAACTGGAGAGTATTATGTTAAGTGAAATAAGTCAGGCAGACAAAGACAGATACCATATGTTTTCACACTTACGGGGACCCTAAGAAACTTAACAGAAGACCAGGGGGGAGGGGAAAGGGGAAAAAAAGTTACAGAGAGGGAGGGAGGCAAACCATAAGAGACTCTTAAATACTGAGAACAAACTGAGGGTTGATGGGGGGTGGGGGAGAGGGGAAAGTGGGTGATAAGCATTGAGGAGGGCACCTGTTGGGATGAGCACTGGGTGTTATATGGAAACCAATTTGACAATAAATTATATATATATATGTGTATATATATATATATGTATATATATATATATGTGTATATATATATATGTGTATATATATATGTGTGTATATATATGTGTGTATATATATGTGTATATATATATATGTGTATATACACATATATATATATACACACATATATATATATACACACATATATATATATATACACATATATATATATAATGAACATTACAAAAAATAAAAATAAATAAAAAAAACAGACTTGGGTTTTTGGAGAAGTTTTAAGTTAATGGCAAAATTAAGAGGAAGGTACAGAGATTTCCCATATATCCCGTGGCCCCATATATGACTAACCTCCCCCACTATTAACATCCCCCACCACAGTGGTCCACTTGTTATAACTGACAGATCTACAATGACACATCATCATCACCCAAAGTCCATAGTTTACATTAGGGTTAACTCTTGGCATTTTATATCCTGGGGGGTTGATCAAATGTGTAATGACGTGTATCTACCATTATAGCATCATACAGAGTTGTGTCATTGCCCTAAAAATCCACTATGCTCTGCCTACTCATCCCCTCCCTCCCTACCCATTGGAACCACTCATCTTTTCACTGTTCCTAGTTTTGCCTTTCCCAGAATGTCCTTTGTTGGAATCCTACAGCATGTAGCCTTTTCAGATCCCCTTCCTTTACTTCAGAACATGCATTTAAGGATCCCCCATGCCTTTTCATGGACTCATAGCTCATTTCTTTTTAGCACTGAATAGTAGCCCACTGTCTAGATGTACGACAGTTTACTTATCCATTCATGTATTGAAGAACATCTTGGTTGCTTCCAAGTTTTGGCAATTATGAATAAAGTAACTGTAAACATCTGTGTTCAGGTTTTGGATGGATCTAAGTTCTTTACTCCTTTGGGTAAATACCAAGAGTGCAATTGTTGATCATATGGTAAGAGTATTCTTAGTTTTGTAAGAAACTGTCTTACTGTCTTCCGAAGTGGCTGCACTGATTTGCATGTTTCCCCTCTTCTTAATTCTCATGACAAGGCTGTGAGGTCAGTAATAATATTACAGATGAGGAAGCTGAGTGACAGTTAATTTTCTAGGCAAGGCAGTGATTAAGTAACTGACCACTCACCACCCTTCAAGCCAACTTGCCATCCCAGATGTTCTACAAATGTTTCTATGTAGCTCCAAAAAGTTGCTCACAGCCCTACCCGAAGGTAAAATAAAAATCTATGACATCTATTAACATGGCCAACTTTACTGGAGGCTGGAAAAAGAGGAGAATGCTATTAGAAAAAACCAACCAACACACACACACACACACACACACACACACCACACACACACACACACTATGGTTCTTGAAGACCAAACAGCTCTTCGAGATAGAAGGGGCACTGAACCAAGCCTGTTTCATGAACAGAACTCTGTCATTTTCCAAAATGTCTGAGCCCCAGGAAGTTTGAATCTGTTGTCTGTGACTCTGCTCCGAGATCATACATCTCATTAGCAAACATCCTGAGACCGTGGATGATTTTGGAGGAAGATACCTCACGAATGTCTCATGGGCATCTAAATATTGCATGGAACATACTTTCACTAAAAAAAAAAAATGTCATTTATCTGAAATTCAGATGTAACTAGGTGTGCCGTATTTTTATTTGCCAAATCTGGCAACCCGACATGGGTCTCTTTTTGATAGTGAGGACACTACCAGAAGACTGGTCCTGCCTGTGTCATTGGCCAGAATTATGACCCATGTCCATGTTTACATGGACTCTTAGCAAGGGGGCAGAACCTCCATACAGGATTTCAATCATTATGGATAATTCCAACGGGCCTCCAGAAACACACCGCTGTGGGTACTGAGTGGGGCCTCTGAGCCATAGGGAAGGGAGATGGGAGGCCGAGGAGCAACTCGCACTGTCAGCTCCATTACTATCATTATGGCACAGTCGCATGGCTGACACCCCCTTTTCTAGTCCCAGTCAAGCACACACGTTCTTAGGACCCAGTCTGCCACAGCTGTGGAGGATGGAAGGAGCTGGTTGCATAAAGGGAGGCAACCCGCAGCCTGCTTTACTCTTTATTTTTGCCATGTCCTTCAGTAGCTACTACTTCATGTTCATCACTTCCTTCAAGTGGTCCTTCAAGACCATGCCTCAGAGGTCATGCTGTGGAAAGAAAACTACCCTGCATGAGTAAGGAGACGTGCTGCAGGGCTGAGGCATAGACCCAGCTCTGTATCACGAGTGCTGCCCTCGGACAGGCAATGTCCTCTGCTGTAAAAGTCGCGGGGTATATACTGTAAAGAAGGAAAAGTCCTTTCTCACCGTATTGTTTTATTTTATTTTATTTTATTTTATTTTATTTTATTTTATTTTATTTTATTTTATTTTATTTTATTTTATTTTATTTTATTTATTTTTTACCAGAAATCTCCCCTGGCTTCTCTCACCCTAAACCAGCTTTGGCATCTCTCAGAGATCACTATTTTTTTTTTTTTTTTCATTTGTTTCCCCATCAGAGTTCAAATGAGTGTCAAATATTTCCCGGACACTATCAGGCAGATACTGACAAAAGACGAATAAAATGTGCCCCCAACCCCAAGCTACCCTTGAGCTCACAGTCCTGGAAACAGACAAGCTAACAGCTAACTGCCATTCAGTGTGGGAAGTGCCATTGTCGAGTGACAAAGAAAGTACCAGAGGATGTCTGAGGACGAGGGGGCAAGAAGCCCTATGTGAGGGAATCTGGGGAAAGTTAGAGATGAAGGGACTTCCGAACCAGGTCTTGAAAGATGGGTAGGGTTTCACCATTCAGGTGAAGAGCCTGGTGTGTTTAGGGAGCAGTGAGAGGCTCTATTTGGACAAGAGAAAGTTCCAGGATGGTAAATGATAATGACAAGAGGTAGAAGGACCGCTTCCACAGCAATGGGGATGAAAGAACAGGAGGAATCCATCACGTTTGTGAGCACCGAGAAGACAATTATTTCTAATGCATCAATTCTCAAAATGCCTTTCCTGGCAACATTAATTCACTTAGGTGATATTGAAACCTCTTTAAAAATAGGGTTGCTAGCAATGCATTTCAAGGCGATGTGATGCAGGATCCTAGAGCACTGCTTAAATGAGAATGTGTCACCCCACGAGGTATTTGCCTCATTCGCAACACGGATCCCATGAGAATGGACACATCCCACAAGCAGCATTTATACTGCCTTTCCATCTCATGGTATTTTATAACATCCTCAACCTAAATGAGGCTCCTAGAGAAGGACGAGTGGTGGTTTTCGGGTTGAAAATCAGTGTCTGTTCCTTTCAGCAGGAAGCTGACATCTCATTTTTTAAGGGTGACATGCCATTACAAAGATGCATTGAAAGGTTAAAATTCTAACGCACTCTTGAACATTCTAAGTGGCACGCCGGCTAGAAAGGAGCTCTCATTAGGTGTAATGGCTCTTCTACCTTGAAATGCAGGAGAAGGACGTACGCTACAAGAAAATATAACAACACAGGTTGGGTAAATAAACACTCTCTCGAAGAAATCAGAACAGAACAGGTTTTCTCCAGTTTCAAAATGGCACAGCCCATTATGCTAAAGGGAGCCTAGCCCAAATACGTATTGTTAGAAGCCTCCTTCTAGAAGAGCCCGTTGCGCTCTGCGAGAAAAGCACTGGGAGGGCACCCTGATATTCAGCAAGCACTAGTCATCCCTATCATCATCGTGGGCATTTTCTGGAATGACATTCACCTGCCTTGAGTGAACTAAGAGCTGTCTTCCAAAAGTCTCCCCAAAGTGAGGGAGGCTCTCGCAATCTCCACTTTGAGATAAAGAGAGAGAGAAAGAGATGGCTAAACACCATCCCAGAGGCTCCACAGCTAGAGAGCGATAGCACCTTGATAAATTCAGGCTTCCCTGAAACCCAATGGAGCGTTGTTCTGCTAAAGCCCAGAGACAGGACACGATTTGCTCAAGTTCATTGAAAGGTCCTGAAGGAGGGTTGGAGTTTGAACCAAAAACCTTATTTTTCTGAGTTCAGATTACGCCCTTTCAGAGAAAGTCTTCCTCTCCCAAACCTCCTGACCAACTTAAAACTTTCAGTCAAGTTCCCTTCAACAACTGTAGTCTCCGGTATTTCTGCCCTCTATTTGAAAGGGAATAACTTGATAACCTTTAAAAATCCTTCGGAGGAGGAAAAAAAAAATACCCATTTATATTCCTGCTGCAATCCTCATGGCTCTACCTGCCTCTGAGCTGGCTTTCTTGGCCTCTTCTGCACCTTAGGCTTTGTTAACAAACCCTCTTTGAGGTTAGGGTGAGAAATGGTAATTCAACTACTCACAGGGGCTACTGGGAGGCAAGCCTGAAAGGTTTCCAGATAGCCAGCAGGCACAGGTCACATTTTCAATGGACAAGGGCAAAAAAGCAGGAGTCATTTTCCCTATGTGGCACATATGTGAGTATGTGCCTGAGAGAGGGCAGGGGGGAAGGAGGAAGAGAGTTACAGAGAAGGAGTGGGAGGGAGATAAGGGGAGAAGAGAGAATGAGAGATTATACCAGTGGCAAGGAAAATCAGTTTAGATTCTTTCAAAATAAATTTAACTTTTGGGCAGAATCTTGGTTTCCAAATAGGCTTACAGAATCTCCATTTTTCTCATTTCAAAGCCTCCTATTGCATCCAGCATTTCTACAAATATTCCTTTGTAGAAAAGTAGCACTGTAAGAACAAAGAGGCATCATAAAATAGAAATTGGGACACAACACATTCTCTTCCAAACAGCAATCTATCAAAGGCACGGTTCTGATCTAGGTGGAAAAGGGATCCCAAGGTAAGGTTTGCTTTGCGTTTCCCTTCCCACCTACATGCCCTGAGTGGAGCAGTGTCCAGCACTCTGCACGTGAAAGGAAGACCAAGCTATAACTACCAGAGTCGTCCCTGTGGGTGGGTGGGATGTTGGGGGCCTTGGCCCCATGCTCTGACTCCATTTTTTCCGTTTTTCCCTTGGGGTAACTGAAATTGTTTCCCATCACAGCAGACCCTGGGCATGTATCCTGCTTTGAACCCAAGACCTTAGTGAGTCCAACACCCATCCCTTCCTTTGTTTCCTTTAGCATAATTAAAAGAGAAGACTTTACTGAACCAAAAGGGAAAAAGAATTGAAGATCAACTCAGGCAACATAAAGGCTATAAAGATGGGTGTGGTTTTTTTTGAGGGGGAGATCTACTCAAACCCACATGTTCCCTCCTGTAAAACTCCTTGAAGAGGTGGCACTCCCATTTAGAACACAAAAGAAGCCTCAAACCAATCCCTGCTTGAAGCTCATCAGTAAACTCCTGGGTGCCGGGTATACGTGTATCATGGACTATTAATCAGCCTAAAGAGGAAAGAGATTCCAACACACGCTACAGCACAGATAAACCTTGAGGGCATTATGCTAAGTGAAAACGCCAATCATAAAAAGACAAATACGGCCTGATTCCACTTCTCGGGAGTTACCTAGAGTGGTCAGATTCATAGGCACAGAAGGTAGACTGGCAGATGCCAGGGGCTGGGGCAAGGAAGCGCGGGAAGTTGGTGGATACAGAATTCCAGCTTTGCAAGATGAAAGATTTCTGGAGATGGATGGTAGCGTTCGTTACACAACTTGAACGCACTTAATCCAATGAAGTTTACGTTTAAAAATGGTTAAGATAGTAAATTTTATATGTACTTTACCACAATGAAACATTTTTTGAACATGTTAAAACCTGGGGGCACTTCCACAATGATTGTGCCTTTTCGGCCTGGTTCTGTGACCTTCACAAACCTTGGAATCGTTAGACTCCGCCAACTGTGCTAATAAGCTGCAAGAAATGTTCTTGACTTTGTTGGAAACAAATGGGATTCTATATTAAACAGGTTTTTTTTCCCAACTAACTGTAAAGTTCCAACATAACACACTTACAGATCCCATGACCTCAATTCCTCTCTGCTAATTACCTCATCCATTTCTTCACCTCATCATTAAATACATAATATTTTGCTCATCAACCTTTTTCAAAATCTTAGGACAGTTAGAGCTGTGCTCTCATCCCTTCCTCTAGGAGGAGGGGGAAAAGGGCCATATTCATAACTAACTAATCAACACCAGATTCAGCTGACATTTATGAAGCTCCCACAATAGGCTAGGAAGTAGGCAAATAAAATTGTATGGCCACGAGGTTCTAATTTAATCCTGCTTCCTATCTAAACCGAATCACAAGGCTATTGTTTTGCCTACACTCTGAGCAACTCATTGAATTCCTGTGGCAATCTATCTTCCTGAAGCATCGCAATGGATGGTCCCTAATCCTGGCTCACCAAGCCCTTACTCCTGCTTCTTTGCAGCCGCACATCATTGTGAAGTTCCATGTGGAGCTCCAGAGTAAGGTTCTGGGGTCATCAGCAGGTAAGTAGATGGTGGGTGAAGCCACGAGACTTCACGAGATGACTCGAGCAGAACTTAGACGGCGAGACAAGAGGAGTGAGGAAGAAATCTTGGAGACCATCAACATCCAAGCGATGAGCAGAGAAGTAAAATGACTGGAACAGAGAGGTGTCACCAAATCCAAAGGAAGAGGAGTCTTCAGCAGAAAGTAATGGTCAACAGAATCTTGTCAAATAGGATGGGAAGTGAGGGGTCATTAGGATGTGACACTTAGGAGGTTCCTGGTATTTTTAGAAAATCCTTTCCACAGACTTGGGGTGGCAAAAGCAATGGTAAAATGTAACACAACAGGGCAAATAATTGCAGATAGTTCTTATACAGCCATTGACCAGGAAGTTAAGGAAGCATCAGAGAGGAGTCTCAAAGGGAGGCAGGTGGACCCAAGGCTGGGAGGTGGTGGTATCTGTTGTTGAGCACTTTTGCAGGTTGTACTGGAAATGATTTTGAGAGAGAGAGAGAGAGAGAGAGAGAGAGAGAGAGAGAGAGATTGATTCAAGACTCAAGAAGTAGAAGGGTGGGCAGGTCAGTGGAGGAAAATCCTAGAGTGGTGATAGATAGGAGCCTGAATCAGGCAACAGGGCATGCCCTAGAGGGAAGGGAAAACACTGTTACAAAAGAAAAGCCAACGAGGTTCAATGGTACCTCTCCCACAGAGCCTCTCATCCAGACCCCCGACTCACCTAATGCCAAACTCCCTTGCTGACCACGGCAGGGCCATGTGTGGGTTGGGCACAGAGCAATTATTTGTAGTGAATGAGGACAGAGACGTGGCTCAGAAATAGATTCAATGTGGAACCCTGGGTGTTGAGCAGCCCCTATGGCGTGGGCAGCAGGTGCTCTGGCTCCATCAATATCCGCCACTCACTTCCCTTCTTCTTCCCTGCGTCTCTCCTTCTCGTTTAACCCTCAATGTTTTTATTTCGGGTGCATTTCTCTTCCTAATGACAGAGACACTGGGTCATGCTGTAATGTGCTGGGAAAATCCAGAGCCTTTTATGAAAAGGCAGGCAGAGGCTTTCTTGTTCACAGCAGGAAATCTGAGCAGTGCTCAGCCCTGCATCCACAGGGAAGGGGAAGGGCTAGCTCATCTGCCCCTTCCCTCCTCCCGTGGGGCGCTTACCTAGAAGCACTAATGGTGCTAAATTCATGCAGTGCCCAACAGTGAAGTGAGGGCTGGCTGCGTCTACAAAGAAGTCGGCAGCCCCCTGCTCTGCAGGAGAGGGGAAGACATCGAACTCTCCATAGAGAGATGGTGGGCGGCACTGCCCGCCACCCCTCCCCGACTGCTGGGGCTGAAGGACCCAACAGAGAGGCTCGGCCCAGCCCACAGAAGAAGAGCTGGCTGCTCACAGAGGGTCGACTTTCCTACTTATCCACACCTGGCTTCACTTCCTGTGGATGGGCCCTGACCCCAGGCCTCCTCCTAAGAACACAGCGCCTGCCTCCTTCCCAAGGCAGCCCCCACCCTGTGTCCCAGACTGAGGCCTTGGGTAACTGGTACCCGAGCTGCAGCTGGCACTTCCTCCCCATCACTGTGCCCCTTTGTAGGAAGTACATTCCGCTCCCACACACCGGCCAAGTCCCCGGGTCCCATCCAACTCGCGACCCCATCCAACTCGCAGAGGGCAGTTGCCGCCTGCATTTGCCTCGCCCTGCAACCTGCCAGGACACCGTGGGGAGCCCTCCCAGCACGGACTGCTCGCCTGAACCCCACCACCCATTACTCACTGACCAGCCTGTCTCATTCCATGCTGGCCTCAGTCTCCTGCTTTGTAAAAACGGATGGGATGATAGCACCCCCTGCCCAGGGTCGGGGGGAGGCTTCAGTGAGACAGGGAGGGACGGCACGCCTCAGACCCCCGTGCGTGATCACTGGTGGGAACTACTGCTGAGCTCTATCCCTAGCCCGCAGTGACCGCTTCAATCCCAGCACACACAACGTGCCCACTAAGAAGTTGCCCAGCTGGGAACCAGGCAGACAAGCACGGACTGGAGTCCAGACAGATGGAGGTTTGAATCTAGACTCCTGTACTTACTACCTGTGCAGCTCAGAGCAAAATCATCAACCCCCCCCCCCCCCCCCCCCCCCCCCGAGCAGCAGCTTGCTCATCTCTAAACCCTCCCTCACAGCTTTTGGGAAGGACGAAGCGTGGTGGCCCGAACACCCCTGGTTATCCAGAGACCTGAAATAGATACCACACTCCTGCCTGGCATCCTGTCTTTGGAAAATGCAGGGAGGGCCCCCCAGACTTTGATCCCGAACACCTCGGGATTTCCCTCGGATGAGCCCTGGATCCTTTCCCTGAAGGACCAGTGTCACTTCCCCTGCAAGCATGAGATGTGTTTCATGTAACCAACGACCGCCCCTGCCTGTCTGCTGCGTCTGGCGAGGCCTGCATCCCAGGTGCCCACGTAGATTCCACCAAAGTAAATGCAAGCCTGGGGAGAGAATGACTTTTGTCAGGATTCGGGGTCAAGAAGGAATCCCGTTCTCCTACAATGGTTATTGTACACAGCTGTGTGTTTCTCCCAGCACAACCTTTCAGCTGATAATAGCATCCCATAATAGGACTGGGAGGTGCAGGAACAGGCCTCGATCACCCCTGCCACTGAGCCAGCTGAGGAGGTCCTGGGCCATGCAGGGAGGTGTCCAGAAGCAAGCACATTGAGGTCAAATTGCCAGGGTTGAAACCCAGCTTACTAGCTTAGGAATGTGGGCAAGTAACATCACCTCTTTGAGCCTCTGTCTCTTCACCTGTGAAATGGGCATTATAACACAGCCAGAGGATGCAGTGTGGCAAAGTCAAGGGCACAGTGTTGATGTTCTCTAAGTGTTGGTACTATAATTAGCTGGAGCTGGATGAGCAGCATCTGAGTTCTAGGTGTTCTGTAATGGAAAGGAAGGGAAAGCAATGGCGGTGCAAAGTACCTACTCTGTGCTCCTAGTACATAGGTGTTTAATCCTCAAAACAAGCCTAGGAAGGGGGTACACTATTCCCATTCTAAGGCAGAAGCTGGAAAGCCTGGAGAGGTTAAGTGACAGACTGACGTCTGCACCACTAGCTCGGGGATGCTCAGCCACATGTGCCTGCTTCTTAAGCACCCCACAGTGCCGGGATGCCTGGGGGGTCCAGGAGGGTTAGCAATTCACAGGTGCTCTGGGCTGCTGTCTGGACCACACTGGAGGAGGAGACAGGGAACGGGCAAGTGGGCCTGACTGAGTAGGATGGCCATCCCTCCAGGATACCCCGAAGCTGCATGAGCAGGCAGGCAGAGTGCTGACTGTGGTCAGCACCCCATCCCCCAGAGCAGATGGGCTTCCACTGGCTCTTTGGCACCAGACTAAGGCAACAGAAGGCTTCTGGAGGAAGAGCAGGTGCACCCAGGTCTGCTGTAACCATCCAGCTCAAAGGACCCTGCACCCTCCAGCTGTGGCCTCCTCCAGAGTCACACCCAGGGTTCCATCCTTCCTGCATATGGTCAGAAGCATGCAACACGCCTCTGCGAGGACTGTGTCTCACTACCCTGCTGCACACAGTTCCAAACCCCACCAGACACAGGAGGGAACATTCATGTCATTACCAATGACGGCCTTACTGAAAGGACGTAGGTGGAATTCTGACTTCACCCCACAGGGATGCACCCGGGGGCAAGGGGCGCCGGTCGCCATGGGCCGGCTACAGTCTGGACCATGCAGGAGGCTCAGGGCTATTCATGGCAATGCTTCCAAGCCGATTCATTCATGTGCTCATTCACTCAGCATGTGTTTTGGGTGGCAGATAATACCACAAATGGAAGATCCCAAAGCTGATAAGACAGAAGGTGATGACAGCATCCGGCAGGTGAACAAGGGGCAGGTGCCGTGCTGGGGGATCAAAGACAGGGGGCAGAAAATTCTACCTGAGACCAGCAGGAAAAGCTTGTTTGGCAAACAAGAAGGCAAGACCTGCTGAGCAGCCAGGAGTCCTGATGGACGTGGGACAGTTGTCGTTAGTGGAGTTAAAAGCAGTTCAGTTCAGAACCATGGAGCGTTGGGACGTTTTACAAAATCCCCAAGAATACAGGCATGCTGATCACGGAGAGAGAGAGCGGAACAAGGATTCAAGCCTTCAGCTGGATGAACCAGCTGGCCCTATTTCCTTCTTGACTGGGTGTCTAGGCTGTACTGCACAGTAGCCTCTGCCTAATATTTGAGTCCTGAGCCCTGGGGACAGTCGATATTGTTATTAACAATAACAGTCAATATTAACAATAATAGTTGCTGAGACATTGTGGGCTGCAGCCCTCAACTTCCAGATGTGGCTGAAATATGACAAATAGAGACTTTAGCCGGGAGGGGGTGACTTTACAGGACCCCTTCCAGGCTGCAACTGTCCTCATCGAACCACCCACCTCCCCACTCGCCCAAATGCCCTTCCTTCTAACTCAGGTGTGATTAGAAAAATGACCAGGCTTGAGCTAAAAATACAAATGCTTTATGTTCCTCCACAGGGGGAAAAAATAAGACAAGAGAATCTATGAAAGTAACAAGGAATTTCATCCTTCAGTGGGCTTTAGAATGGATATTTTAGACTCAGCCATCCATAAACATTGGGTAATATCATAGTCTTGTAGTGCAGAATGAATTCCAGCGAACGAGCCACAAATCTGCATTAGGCCCAGCAAGGGGAGGGGGGTGGTCCACCAGCATTTAAAAATCCTGTGGCTGGCAATGGCTGGCACCCTCTGTGTCCAGGTAAATAGATGCCCAGTCAAGGGTCACTCAACCAAATGGCAATGTGCTGCTGAGATGTGAAAAGAGGACACCTCGGGCCCCGGGCTTAGGCAGCAGGTCAGCTGAGACAGGGGCCTTGAGGCCTGAATCCCAATCACATTGGCCCCTGTGACTAGTCTGGCATCCCAGCGACTTCAGGGCTTACAAGGCACCGAGTGGTGTGGCCCCAACTTCTGGCCACACATTATCTCCCATCGTTCCCCACTTCCAGCATAATTCTCAACACGCAGCTGAAAGAGACAAGGCTGGCTGGCTGGCTGTCCTCCTCCCTGCCTCCTGCAATCCCCAGGGTTCTGTCCCCGCTCTCCTTTCCACGTGGGGCAGCCATTCCCCAAGACATCAGCTCCCAGCTTAAACATCACACACTCTGGAAGCCCTCCAGACCCCAGAGTGGATTAGCCAGCTGCCTCTTCTGCAGTGACTTGTTGATTTGAGGCAGTAAATACCAAGCCTGTCACATGCTTAATGCCACCTCGCCCAAGCCCCAGCCCCACCCAGGCTTCCTCCTCATCTTGCTGCATTAGCCAAGCTATACACATGCGTGCACACACAGTACTTTGAGTCCCTGCCTTCCCTGAGCCTGCCAAATCCTGCTCACATCTGAGCCACCGTCCATGCAATTTCCCCAGGGATTTTCCCATGGTTGTCAAACTGAATTAAAACCTCAGAACCTCCTCCTCATCCTTCAAGGATCAACTCAAATGTTACCTCCTCTCTGAAGCCCCTTTACTCCAACCAGAACCTATAGACCTGCCCTCAGAGGGGAGCCCCTCAGCCCCAGGTACAATCCACATCCTCTCCTGCTCCCAGCAGTTTGCCCACACGTGTGGAAAAGGAGCATTCGTCTCAGCTGAGTCCAGAGCTTAATGTGCGGGTCTAAGCCACCTTCCATATCCCTGCGATCCACACAGCTCCTATGCACAAGAACCTATCTCACCATGAAACCTGGAATAGGAAAAATAAAATACAGGGGTTTGCTTTCCTCATTGTATGAGCTAGTAACCTGAGTTGTAAGACGAAGGGGCTATCTGGGAGGAAAGGTGCATAGTCTCCACTCTCACCCCCAGCTCTGCTCAGAAGCACATGTCTGTGAGTATCCCACAGCAAAGCAAATGCTGTCTCAGGACCATGGTACAACCAGTTCTGTCCATTCTGGACTTGGAAAAAAGAAAGTACAGTATTTGTAATAAAAGCCGGCATTGTGGAGGATTCACAGTGCATTTGCCTGGCCCCATGCTACGTGTTTTCTATTCCCGATCTCCTCCTACCCTCTCAACCACCTGATGAGTTAAGTCCAACCACCCCCATTTGCACAGAACTGGAAACCGAGACACGTAAGTATTTAAGTCTCCACCTGGCCGGGTCACGCAGAAATCCATGGTCAAACTGGCATTCAGGGTTTCGGCTCCAGTGGCTTGGCTCCAGAGCCAGAGCCGCCATGCTGTGTCCCTATCTTTGCATGTGGATTTCTTCAGCACATGCTTGGATTCTGCCTGGTGCTGGGAGAGGCTGTACAGCTTGCGTACATTTAGATCAACTTGTCAACGGCAGGCTTGCTCACAACAGATCTTTTTCATCCCTCCTCCCCTGGCTCATGAGGCTGACAGAGTGGTGTATTGGATTTCCAAAGGAGTCTTTCATTAGAAAAATACATTCTTTTGATCACCCTCTGTCTCCCCAAAGTTGCAAAGGCTGAAGATCAAGTTGCCGACTGGAATCCCATTCATCGTGGAGATAAACATCAGCCGCCTACCCCTCCACACACAGGCTGCCACCTTCAAAGAGCACATGTCAGCTGGTTGACAGCTGGTGGTAGGACCAGGAGACCTGGTCCTGGGAAGATCCTAGTTGGAACCCAAGCTCTGTTACTATGCATGCACCAGTGTGACCTTGGGCAACTCACTTCTTTCTGCATCTGTCCAGCAAGTCTGGACCCCTGTAGACTAGTAAATGACTGAATAAACGAACTGACGAATTAATGAATTACGTAAGATACCCACCATCTTCCTGCTCAAAGATACTAGACTCTAAAGCATTTTTCTAAAGAACAGCCCAGCTTGGTTATTGGCCAAACCAGAATCCAGGCAATCAGAGACAGAACCACCTCACATGTCCAAGTGAGCCTTATACTCATAGTCCCTAAAGCAACAGGCTTTAAGCTGGCCCCGAAGCATGATGTGGGGCTTCTGAATGCAGGGCCTCTCCTTTCTGCCCACGGTTAAGCCCAGCCATCCATCCACAGGCAGCCAGCACAGGGCGAGGGACTGTACAGATTCGGGGGCAGCTGAGCTGAGCATGAGCTGACCTCTCAAGGTCGCTCCTAGCTCCAGATTCTCTGATTCAGTAATAGTCCCTGTGAATAATAGATCTGGTCTCTGACACTGTGCATGATAAAGTGACCCGGTGCAAAGTCCTATTAAGATAAATCACATTTAAGTTTAGGAAATTATATGTTTGAATCCTGTAATTTAATGTCACCGTGACGCCCGAGAGGAAGGAGAGGAAACTCAATTAGAGGCTAATTAGACCAGACTACTCACCAGGCCTGGGTTGCCTTTCTGCCTCTGCTCAAGGCAGTGAAGCAGAGCAACCCGTAACCCCAACCCCTGTGCCTTAGTTTCCCCACCTGTAAAATGGGGACAGTCCTTGTGAAAAAGAGGGGGCAGAGGGCACTGGGTAAGCAGAGAAAGAGGTGAGGGCTCTGTAGCACCTGCCCTGACCCCTTTGGCTTCTGGGGTGGGGGAGGGGGGTCCTGGATAGGCTTCAGAGGATCTGTGAACTCTGTTCCGTGAGCTGTATGTAGCACCTGCACATGGGTCAAGTTTGCAGAAGACTGGGTCTCTTGTGGCTTCCATCGAATCTTCCAAAGGTGTGTGGAGGCCAAACCGCCACAAATTACTCCTCTCACCATCCTTGCCTCCACTGCTCCAACACTTTCCCATCTCACCAGCACCTTCACGCTTTACTGTGCCCTGCTATGACCCATCTTGCTGCAACAGTGGGCCGTGGCTGCCATGCTACTTCCCCACTCCTCAATGTCCTGCTGTCACCCCCGTTCCCTGAAACCGCTCTTCCAGGGTCTCCATGGTCTCCTAGAGAGCCACCCCATTAGTCCCTGTCCCTCCTGCCATCTTTCAAGCATCATCCACTCTTTGCCCCTTCACTGAATCTCTGTCCCCTTCTGGCATCTGTGACCCCAGATGCTGTGCTTCTAGAATCTTTGCCAGGCAAGCACATCAGGTATTTCTCCTGGGCTCCAACCTCATTCCTTCCCCAACCGTGCTGCACAGCCTGCCAGAGAGTACCCCCACCCCATCAGCACTTCTACACTGGGATGCCCAGATCTAATGCCACCTGAACTTCTTCTTGAAGATTCAGACCCCTATATCCTCTCCTGGATTCCAGAGACCCCGGACATTCAACATTCAAGAACAAACTCATTCATTTCCCACCCACTTCATAGAGATGAGATCATGACAAACTCAGTTGCTATAAGCAGAAAAATTTCTCCTCAACTTCCTGCATCTTCCAACCCTGATGTTCTGTGGACACCAAATTCTGGGAGGTGTAAGATTTCCTGCTGAGTGGAGGTCATTGGTGGGGGCGGGGGACATTCCATCAGGGGGATTGTGAGGGCCAAGGTTCCCAAGGAGAGGCTAATGCTTTGAGGGGGGCTCTACCTTGGAGTGGAAGTTCCAGAACGCCACCTCAGAATAAGCAGGTGTGAGAAGATGGGCAGGGCTGAGCTCGGGGTATAGAGGCCATAAGAAAGAAGGTGACAACATTCAGTCCAAGATGATGTGCCCTTTAAGTGGTAAGTAGGGTCAAGGGCAGAGTGGGATTCAGGGGAAGGCTATGGATGGAGGGAAGGAACATTTAGGTTCAAAATGGACTATGGGCACAAGTTTTCTGTAGCTCTGCTCTCACCCCGTTTCCTGCCAGAGTCTGGGGTCCGGCATGTTTCACCTGCTCTTGGTAGGGGAGCTAGTTTGAGGTGAGGAGAAGAAACTTGGTAAGGGATACAAGCCCATAGGAGCAAGCTCCGTGGAGGGCAGGTGGAATATGGGCAGGGAGGCCTCTGGCCCCCGACCAGCACCAAAGGAGTGACAGAAACCAGGCTTGATTTCCTGGCCTCCCATAATGAATATCAGAGAACTTCCTCTATGACTACTTTGACCAAACGATGATGGGGAGAATGAGGACTATGTAGGAATAATGAAAGGAGAGCCTCTCTCTGTGCAGCACTTAGTACCATTTAAGCTTTAATAACTTCAGATATAAATGCTATAAATACACACTCACTTGCAAATTTGTCTAAATTTCTTTTGCATTCATTCACTTCTGTACATTTAAAAAAAAAAAGTCTCTGAGTTTTTTTTCTTTCCAGCCCCTCTGGCTGAACATGGCAAATATTGACCGAAACAAAAAATTAAAATTAAACACATATAAATTCATAAAATTAGTATCTTAAAAAAATGGAAATACATCAACTTTTGAATGATGTGTTTCCTAAGCTTATAGCATTTATGCCTCTGATGTTATTAAAGCTTAAAATTACTCTAAAGCTTTTGGGACACTTTTTATTTAAGAGTCACCATCTTATAAAACAAAAAAATCACCATCTCAGCCAATCCTCATAATAATTCCCTGAAGGTAGGTACTGTTATCACCCCCATCTTTACAGACAAAAAGCAGAGGGTCAGGGAGGTTGAGAGACTCACCTGAGGTTACTCGGGGAGGGATTCTGGAGCTCAGGTTCCTGCCTCTTGTGACCAAAAGGAAATTTAACCTAAGGAGAGGTCTGAGGAGCGAACCCCCAGCTCAGGCAGAGGCATCTCTCGGCGGACCTGTCAGGCAAGTAGCCTTATAAAATAGCAAGGAGCGGCTCCAAAAGACCACCGCGTGGACAGAATGCAAAGCAAGGAAAAGCAGAGAGTGAGCCTGAGGCCAGCTTATCTCAGGAGGAACACTCCAGAGCGCAATCAGAGTCAGTGAGGGTCACGCCTGCAGGGGATAAGCTGGACCCTGTTTCATCTCCATTCATCCTGGCCTTGAGGTTTATACAGACTGTGGGGAGCAATCTGGGCCTCTTTTAACTGGGGGAATGGGGACCAGACGGGGAAGGACGAAGGGCAGGTAAAAAGAAATCCAGAGGGAGATTGGAGAGCAGCAGGGGGCAGAAATGGAAGAGAAACGTGGGATTTGGTGAATACAGGCTATGTATGTGCATGGATTCTCAAATATGAATCAACTATATTTTAATGGCGGAAAACACCAGTGAGCTTTGGAAGGATCATAAAGAACGTCGATATCCCGAATAACGGTATTGTCACCCTGAGTCCTTATAGCCTCACCTTTGGCAGGAAGGTCGGCAAAACCCTAAGCAAACAGTCCAGGTGTCGGACACCGGCTTTGCCACACGTGTCAGCCACGGGTCACCAGCACCCACACGTTGGTATCATGACTGAAGCTCTACATTAGCCACCCCTTCACCATCGAGCCACGTCTGCAAATCCCAAGGCTACACAGCTTTTCCTACCTAGAAAGGCTCATCCAGGAGCCACTGTGTGACCCCGCGCACAGGACGGACCTTCTGGAATTTGATTGTGATGGCTGTGAACCAGGGGGACTTGAGGGTGGCGGTGAAGGTCAACAGGTACACCGTGTGACGGGACCAGCATGGGCCCAGGTGTGTGGTATGTGGGGACAAGCCAGCCCCAGACCCTCGTCCCTAGGGGCTCCTCGTCTTGGCTGCTTGGGGTCAAGGATACCAGAAGAGCAGCGAGGTATCCATACTCACGCAGCGCGGCGCGCTGGGCCCTCGGCGCGGGGCTCCGAACTCCCGTTGCCTGCTGTCCTGGGCCGCATGTGGGCCTCTCCAGCAGGGCCAGGCCGCAGTGGAACTGCACTTACTCCTTGCACTTCCTTGCACCGTCTGGGGAGACCATCCCCTACCTTGTAAAGTTGCAAAGGAACGGAAGGCCGCTTTTCTTAGACCCGCGGTGTAACCCGCTCTGAGCACTGACGTGAACAGCAAGAGGACTCAGCGGCGGTCTCTAAAAGCCGTGGCAGTCTGCCCGTTCCCGAGGGAGACACGAGATGGCAAGCACAGCCACCGGCACAGGAAGCAAGAGAGAAACCACCCACATCAACCCAACACCTGCTCTCCTGAGGCCTTTCGCCTACAATGGCTCTGCCCTTCAGAGACAAAGCGGGTTGAGAAAGCCGAAGCCCGTCATCGGGGTCACTCGGCTCCTGAGTGACACTAGTGAGCCAGAGTCCCACGCACCGGGCTCCAAAGACCCCTTAGGTGTTCTATGGAGCCACCTGTCCAAGGCAGCCGACAGCTCAGCGAGATCAAAAGACCCCAACCTGGGACACCAGACAGCTCTTCACCGTCTACCCTTCCTGCTGGCACAAAGTGAGCGAGTGGGGAGTGCACCTGGGAGGAAAAGGCGGGCACCTGGGGAGGCTCGGGAGGACAACCTATCCAGAACAGGACGAAGGGAAGGGCAGGCTGAGGAGTCAGGCCCAGCTGGCTGGGAATCCCGGCTGCTCCTTCTGCCTCACCTTCTCAAGCCCAAGATGGGAGCCACAGTCCTACCCATCCACGTCACAGGACTCGGAGGATCAAAATGCCAAAACGCTTGTGATGTAGCAAATGGTGTACAAATGTTGTTCTCCTCTTTCCCTCCCTTACACAAGTTCAGGAACACTCTCCACAACAGACCTTGGGGTTTCCCTCTTCTCAAAAGCTTCTGGCCTCAGTGCCTTGGCGTGCATGTGATTTTTTCTTTAACGTTTTATTTATTTCTGAGAGAGAGAGAGAGAGAGAGAGAGAGAGAGATCATGGGCAGGGGAGGGGCAGAGAGAGAACGAGAATCCCAGGCAGGCTCAGCACTGTCAGCTCAGAGCCCGCTGTAGGTGCTCGAGCTCACAAAACAGTGAGATGATGACCTGAACTGAAACCAAGAGTGGGACGCTCAACCACCTAAGCCACCCAGGCGTCCCTGTGTGATTTTTTATAATTGGAGTATAGTAGACACACAATGTTGCATTAGTTTCAGGTGTAGAACAGACTAATTCCAACTTCTCTATCATTTTGCTGTGTTCACAAGTACAGCTGCCATCTGTTACCATATATCGCCATTATAATAACATTGACTATATTCCATATGCTGTACCGTTTATCCCCCTGACTTATTCATTCCATGACTCGAAACCTAGATCTCCCACTCCTCTTCACCCATGTTGCCCAATGCCCCCTCACCTCTGGCAACCATCAGTTTGTTTCTATGTTTATGGGTTGTTCCTGCTTTTTTTGTGTTTTTAGATTCCACATATATGTGAAATCATACGGCACTTGTCTTCCTCTCTTTTCACTTAGTATAATACCCTCTAGGTCCATCCATGTTGTTGCAAATGGCAAGGTCTCATCCTTTTCTATGACCGAGGAATATTCCATTTACATATATACCACATCTTTACCATTCACCTGTTGATGGACACTTGTCTTGCTTCAGTATCTTACCTATTGTAAATAATGCTGCAATAAACTTAGGGTACATCTATCTTTTTGAATTCGTGTATTGTTTTCTTTGGGTAGATACCTAATAGTGGGATTACTGGATCATGGGGTATTTTTAATTTTTTGAAGGACCTCCATACTGTTTTTCACAGCGGCTGCACCAATTTACATTCCTACCAACAGTGCATGGGGCTTCCTTTTTGTCCACATCCTGATCAACATCTGTTATTTGTCTTTTGAATTCTATCCATTCTGACAGGTGTAAGGAGGTATCTCGTTGTGGTTTGGGTTTGCATTTCCCTGATTAGTGATTTTCATGTGTCTGTTTGCTTCTGGTCTCAGTTTCCACATCACAAAACCTGAGACAGCAGATCTGCCTTCCAGGCAGGGCTGCTGTGGACAAATGCTCAGGCAGTGCACTGTACAATTCCAGGACACGCTTCCTGCAGAGCTGTAATCTTCACATAGAGAGGTTTGTGAGAATTTCATGAAATTTTGTGAGATCAGTTTGGAAAATGCCAAAGACTGTGTGAAGATTAGCCATCATGAAAACTGTTGCCACAATTAGGTTTACAGTTATCCTCTCTTCACTGATTCTCTGCAGACTCTAAACTTTTGTGGTACAGTAAAACCTTGAATTGCAAGAAACTTGTTCTGTGGGTCCTCTGCAAGACGAGCAGACATTTCTAATACATTTTAACTTGATAGATGAGCAATGTCTTGCAACATGAGTAGTAGGTCACGTGATCACAACTGAGCCAATGGTTCCTGACATTTCCTTGGAGAAGCAAGTGCTTTGGATTACAAGCATGTTTCCGGAACGAATTATGCCCGCAAAACAAGGTTTTACTGAACTTTTTTTCCCTTGACTTTACTATCAGTGTGACAGCAGCAGCAATATGCACACTATTTAAACACAAGTGTCCATCACTACCCCCAAGATCACGCTCTCTCCTAACACAGTACTTTGCAAACTTGAAATGTGTAGGTCAATCATTTGGAAAATTCTGTTAAAAGGCAGATTCTGATGGGGGAGGTAGGAGGTTTAGGGGGAAGAAGGGGAGGAGGTACTCAGCTTTTGTATTTCCGCCAGTCCAAGGGGACCTCGTTGTGGTGAGGCTGATGCTGTTTCGCTGACCACCCTTCGAGGAGCACCCGGCCTTAGTGTAAATAGTGTAAGGGATAGACTTTTCTTGAAGACTAGCTAAAAAATGAAGGGGCATCAAACCAACACCTATAGGTCAAATCCAGCCCGGGTGCCTCTTTTGTAAATAAAATAGTAACCACATCCTTATTTACCTATTGCCTACACTATGTATAACACAGCTACACCTATTTATTCGCAGATTGTAGAAGGCTGTTTTTGCAGGAAAGCAACAGAGTAGTTGTGGCAAAGACCACATAGCCCGCCGTACTGGAAAAGAGATACACTCAACTTAAAATCAAACACATTTCTTTACGCGGGATTTTTTGCCCTGGGGCCAGGCCCGCTGAATTACTTGAGGAAAGTTTTTGCCAATCCCTCTCCACAGGAGGACTGTAGATCAGGTCTCCCTGGGTTTCCCTGCTGGGGGAAGAGACCCCCCGGCTCCCATCCCTGAGGCCTCATGCAGCTGGCAGAAGCTGACAAGTGTGCAGGGTCCAAGGTATTCTAGAGGAGCTCAGCTGGCCCGGGCGGTGTCCCGAGACGTAGCCAACTATCCCTCAGGGGGCCAGTTCATCTGAAGCTGGGCCACCAAGCAGAGGATCCACTGTTAAAAGGCTGACCATAAATAACTGAGTCAGCCCCTGTTCCTGAAACATTTTATGGTCCCACAGACTCTTAGAGCCAAGCTGTGTCTCAAGGTCCTCTGCTCTGATCCCACACAGGAGTTCAAGGTTCTGACCAGGGGACTCCAGCCTCTGCTTGAACACTTCTGATGGTGGGGAGCTCACTACCGCACATTTTCAGGAGAGTTATGTTAGCCAAGTTCACACCTGCTTCCACGTGGAACCCACCCACTGACTATCGTTAAGTCTTCTCCTAGATGATCTCCAAGAAGTCCCTTGGCCACAGCGAGCCTCATTCCCTTGCGTTTGAAAAGGGGGAGGACCTAACCAAACAGGCAGAATGTGTGTGAGGGTCGGTGGGCCAGTGCTTGTGAGGCCTTCATCCGCATTATGTCTTGATGTTCACACCAGCCGTGTGACAGGGAGATTCCTCACGCTCATTTTGAAAATAAGAAAGCAGGGGAGCCTGGGTGGCTCAGTCCCTCAAGTGTCTGACTGTGGCTTAGGTCATGATCTCATGGTTTGGGAGTTCAAGCCCCATGTTGGGCTCTGTGCTAACAGTGCAGAGCCTGCTTCAGATTATCTCTCTCCCTCGCTCTCTGCCCCTCCCCCACTCATGCTGTCTCTCAAAAATAAATATTTAAGAAATAAATAATAAAAATAAGGAAGTTGAAGCTCAGAAGGGTGCACTGAGGGGTGTGGAGGCGGGGGAGGGCTTCAAATCCAAGCACACCTGCCATAAACTCGGGGTTCTGTGGGGCTCCTCACTTGCCTCTCAGGAATGTAAGAAACACACTGGGGACAAGGACACCCTCAGGCCTCCCAGTTCTGGACTCAAGGATCCCTAAATGGGCCCCCAAAGGCTTGGAATCTATCAGGTCCATCTCAAACTCCCTTTGTTAAGAGAAATGAAATGTTTTATCAACTTCTTCGACAGACAATCTGATTTCCGTCCCTGTCGCCACTTATCATTTCCTCCCAGCTACTATTGAGGTCACAGCTTCAGAGACCATCAGATGTCTGTCACGTGGAGTATTATTGCCCCATTTTTCACCCGAGAGAAGCGGACTGACGCTTGCTGGAATCGCGGGGATGGAGTCAGCGGTCTGTGCAACCGCGTGTGAGGGGGCAGCGTGCACACCGCCCGCACTGTGGGGTGAGGGAGCACGGGGCCGTCTGACCCACTGGGCACCGCAGCGAGGCTGGGAAGCCAGGGAGAGCGACAGGAGGGAGGGGCGAGTCCTCAGGTGCGTCCATGCCCCCTGGTGCGCACAGCTGGCCGGCCGCCCTGCCCCCGCCCACCTCTTTTGAGGCAACACCACCTACCTCTCACCGGAGTTCTGCAGTCCTTCCTTCCTGCCGGTGTCGGTGGCTCCAACCAGGTCCTCTGCAAGCCTTTTCCCACAGTGAGATTTTTCTCAGCTGCCCCTCTGATGTCACACCCATGCTCCAAATCCTTCAGTGCCTTCCCACTGGTCCAGGATAAAGTCCAGACTCAGCGACGTGTGGCAACAAGGTCTGTTCCGCCGGACTTCTGCCTGTGGGGGAGCCCCGCCCATGACCGTGGCCCTGGTGTGCTCAGGTCCGGCAGTCAGGGGTCCTGTTCGCTTCCCCCAGGTGGTCAGGCTCCCTGTGCTGGAACCCTCCTTCCAGCTCACCAAGATGACAGATTAAAGACGGCCACATACTCTTGGATGCTTCTTCATCAGCAAGTGGAGGGGGAGATCTTTGTCCTCTTCCCCTGAATCTGGGAAGCCTTTGTGACCACCTTGACCAGTGGGGCTCAGGGGAAGCGACACCCTGCCAGCTCTTGGCCCCCGGCCTTCAGAGACTGGCACTTGCCAAGTCCTCTTTCGTGGAGCCCTGAGGTGCCTTGTAAGAAGACTAACTACTTTTCTAGAGAGACAAGAGAGGACACGTGGAGAGTCCTTGAGACCATAGAGAGAGGCCGGCTCCCTGCTGTCCCCACCAAGGCACTAAGCACGTAAGGGAAGCCCTCTCAGACCCACCAAACCTGACTAATTTCCAGCTGAGTGTTATCAAACGGCCTCAGGACCCCATGGAGAACAACCACCCAAACAAGCCTTCTCCAAACTCTTGACTCACAGAACGGGGAAACAGAGGAAAATGGCGGTTGTGTGAAGCCACTAAGGTGTTGGGGCAGTTCATCATGCAGTAACAGATAGCCCAGACATTTTCTCTCCCTTCCTTTTGTTGACTAATCTGCATGTATCCTCTAGCTCAGATGTCCCTTCCTCTGGAAAGCTTTCTCTGACGATGAATCTGTTTTAGGTGCCTCTACTTTAGGTGGGTGTTCCCATAGAAACCCACCCCCATCAGAACACGCAGAGTTGCTGGCTTCCCACTCCCCCTACCTTACAAGGCCCCAGGAGGCGAGGATCCCCTGCTTGCCTGCCTCAGCCTCAGCACTGTATCTCCAGCAGGGAGCCCAGTAGCTGCTCAACAAAGATTTCACGAGTGAGTTAATGAACAAATAAATGGAGTCACCTGAGATAGCTACGAAGTTCCTAATTAGTGGTGAGAGGTGAGCTACAGACAGAACCAATTTTTTTAATTGTTTTGAAATGTTTCTTCATTCATGTTTTTTTCCTTTTTTGGGGGGGGAGGGGAGAGAGAGAGAGAAAGAGCATGAACAGACGAGGGAGGGGCAGAGAGAGAGGAGGAGAGAATCCCAAGCAGGCTCCGTGCTGTCAGCACAAAGCCCGACATAGGGCTCGAACTTACAAACCGTGGGATCATGACCTGAGCTGAAAGCAAGAGTTGGATGCTTAACCAACTGAGCCACCCAGGCACCCCCAAACCAAACTTGTCAAGTAGTCCCAGCAAGCAGGGTTAAATGACTCTATCAAGACTGTGAAGGAAGTAATGTATAAATTATGTCCAGCCCCAGGCAGTTGGGTAGATAGATATTCCAACAAAAATATAATGAGCTACTATGTGGCCATTAAATGTCTCCATATGTGAAAAGCAATTGCTAACAATATTATGTGATAAGACAGTTGACAAGTCCCCACCCCAGACCCTTGCACTCAGCTGAATCCCAGACCTAGTTTATGCGTTCATTCATTCCCACGCATTCATTTGTTCAAGAAGCATTTATCAAGGGTCTCCTGTATATGGGACGCTCTGCCAGTCACTGGAACTGTAAAACAGCAAAAAGTACATGTTGTGGGACCATGAGAGCCCCGCACAGACTCGGCGCTGATCGGGGAAGGCTGTCTGTCCCCTTGCAAGCACCTGGCGGGAGGAAAGCACGCCAGGGAGAAAAACCCCTTCTGCCCTTGCTCTGGAGTCGCCAAGGATTATATATTGCTCGTGGCTGTAATTATGAAATTAAAAGCAGCTGGGGAGTGGGGATAAAAAGGGAGGTATCCTCAGTGGTGGGGCAGGAGCAGATGCTTCTTAGGAGGGAGAGAAAGCCCCTGGGCAAAACCCAAGGCCTGCAGTGAGGGCGGAAAGCTGGGACCTGTTAACGAGGAAAAAATGAAAAGCTTGAGGCAAAACCCAGAGTTAAGTCTTAATTAAGAAAGCAGGCATTTTAGGTTCACACAAATAAGCAAACAGAATCCCCTCAGCCCTTCCTGATCATCACCAAGTAATTGCTTTAAAGCTGTGGTTTGCTCTGCTTGGGCGATCCTTAAATACATGTGGATAAAAGTAAGGAAGGTAGAGTGAGTGGAGAGCAGGCTGCCTGTCCCCTGACGGCCCGGGTCCTGGCTTGGCCCTCGCTGTGCGGGACCTAGACGCTGCCAGCCCGCGTGGGGCCTCTGTCTACCTCCCCTCCCCGTACCGCCAGGGCACGGAGGGAATGAATAAAGGGATCCCGAGTCCTCTCTCGTTCTGGAAGTAGGCGGTGCGGTTTGATATAGGGGCACAAACTCTCGCTTTGAGAGCCCTTTGGGGTTCCCGTGGAATCTCCATCATGTACCACCCGCGTGATGTTAGGCACAGCAGGTTAGGACTTGGAATGGTGTTTCTTTTCACCCTAAAATTGGGGTTTTTACTGCCTGCCTCCGACTTCTGGGAGAATTATGGGAACAAGGTCCAAAGCATCAGTGCCCAGGGAAACCTTGTTACTGCACGGGACGGCTGATGTCTACCACGGGGTACTGCCCAAGCCAACCACTACCGACGACGCTCGCTCAGAGGCAGAGTGGTGCCTTGCAGAAAGGGTGGGCATGGGACCGCCAGGTGTGGGTACTTGTGGTCCTGTGCGGAACTCTCTTCCTCCGAGCACTAAGCTTGTCTTAGGAGCAACCCCTTCTTCCATTTCCGGCCCCGCTGTGGTGGAGCCTTCCTCTTGGATGCTGCCCCAGAGCCCCAACTTCAAGGCTGATTGTCCTGTTACCATCAGAGCCTTCAGGGTGCGTCACAAGCACCTACCTCTTTGTTCCCCCACTGGCCCTCTCCTCCCAGGACAGGAAGCTCTGTGAAGACAAGGTCCAAATATGTTTCAACAGACATCGTCTGGCACTTTGTCACAACTCCATGACTGTTACTTAAATCAATTTTAGAATCATTCCAACCCACCTCCAGGACCGCCACTGGCTAACTGTGTGATTTTATGCCAAGCAAACCACATTACCTTTCTAGGCTCACCTGTGAAATGGCCCCACCTGTACCCAGTGCCCACGTATTGAATCACCATCAGGCACCATCAGTTGTAGGATGCGTGTTGTCTTCTACGTCACTGAGAAAGAAAGGAGACTTCCAAATCACTTGGACCTGATGCTTTAAGTCTCTTAAAAGTTATTTTTTGTTGCTAGTTTAAATGCTCTTTTCTATTTAATTGGCAGGTATTTTATCACTCTTGGGCTTATGTATAAAGGGAAAATTATGAGTGGATTAAATGGGTGAAAGTATCCCTAAACCTTCTTCAGATTCAGAGTCACTTTGTGATTCAAAATCATCAGGTAGGTAATTTTTCAAAGAGCACTGCCCTCCGTGTCATCAAGATTATAGGTGATGCAGCAGTTCTTAAAAGAATCCTTAAAAAGAACCAAGAGACGTGTTTGCTGAATGTTCCTTCTGCCTTTGCGGTGATGCAGCGCTGGCCTCCTGTTGATGCCTGCTTTCAGAGTATTGCTAAATACCTCTGATTTGGCAATTCTGTCACCCTTTGTGCACAACCATTTGATTCCTGGGGACTCAAAAAAATGATCTCCGCTTCTAGGATTTTCTTCCCACTGACACCCATCCTGGGAGTTGTGATGCTGGTACGTGCAAAGGCAACACTGTGTATGTCACGATGCTACATGGCCAACAGCAGTGATAAGGTGACATCGGTTATAAGGCACAGCCCAATTTTGAGTTATTAATGAATAAAAAAACACATGCATCTTGAAACTGATGAATTATAGTACTTCGTGGGATTGATCTCACAATGAAAGCATGACCTTTCTGAAAAGCCTTTAGCATAGAGCCTTGCACATGGTGGGACTGAACACCATGTTCCTTTCTTCACTTTTTCCAGCCCAGAGATGTTCCCTGTGACTATAGGTCTCCTGACTACGATGAGGGGTTGATGGATGGGGAACTAGTTTTAATACACAGAATGAGTATCTGATGGGGGATGGGGAAAATATGAGAGGCAATATGGGGCACGGTGTTTCTAAGCCTACATCTGTAGCGACCATATAATGTATCATCTAAACGAAGACACTTCTGAGAGTGGAAGAGTCATTCGTGATAATTTCACTGAGACCATAAGCATAAACTGGGGCTGACCCAGAAGTGCTGGGATGTATAACAACCTACTATATCCCATCTTCCATCCAGAAAGGAAGGCAAAAATCAGATGCAAATTTCTCCATGCTCGGGCTTTGGATGCCTTTGTCCAAAACCAGGAAGGCCGTGAGGTAATTGATGGGCATGCAAGTACTTTTGGCTCCCATCCCAAGAAGGCTTAACAATAAATTCCAAAACTGGTTAAAATCCGATGCTGCTGCGTTGTGGGAGAGGCTCCCCTTCCCCAACTGTTATTTATGGTGCAGAGAAAAGGCACCGCATTGATGATGGATCTGCTTTTATCGGATAAAAATGGGAGGAACAGTGAAAGATCATGGTGAGATATTGTGCAGAATTTCAGCAGGACACTTTAAAAACGTATATTAGAGAAAATGAATTTTTCACTGGCAAAAACGTATCCATTTACAGTCGGAGCATCCATATATTTATGAGTGTTTTTTAGCCCTTAAAATAGTAACCCAGGACAGAATAACAAAGAGTCTCTTAATAGCCCTAATTTATCAGGCTCAGCGGTTTAAGAAAAATAAATAAAAAGAAATAGAAATGAGAGAGAGAGAATCTGAAATACTGGAAATGGTACCACTCAAAAGGTGACACCATGTCTATCTTCTTAAGAGAATGAGTCTGAACCTGAGCAAGCCAAGAGTGGCTTTAAAAGTACCCAAGGTTGGGTCCCCAGGGAGTGAGGGAAGGTGGGGACGAGGACAGTGGTTTGGCCACGTAACCCCATCTCTTTTTGAATGGGCACCTTTGCCTTTGCTTCTTTGAATGCATTTATTTGAGGACTCCAATCGCAATTTCTTACTAGTTTTTTCCATTCTCCTGCCTCTTTCCTTGTCTGATGTTTTCTCTGGACTGTGACCCATTTATATCTGCAACATTGCTTTGGATGCCATGATGCCACACAGTAGACAGAACACAGAAGTTGGGTTCAAATCTCATTTCTGAGACTTTCTGCTGCATGACCTGTGGCAAGTTACTGGACCTCTCTGAGTCTTGATTTACCCCTTCATGAAATGGGGTTGTCACAAACCCACCAATCCCTTCTTTGCATAACTTTCATCATCACTAGAAACTGTTTCTTAACCCTGGACTGAAGTCTGTCCCCTGCCCCCAAAAAAGGTTCCCTCAGCAATTAAAAACACGACTCACAGGGGCGCCTGGGTGACTCAGTCAGCTAAACATTGGACTCTTGATTTCGGCTCAGGTCATGATCTCACATGAGATCAAGCCCCACATCATGCAGTCAGCACAGAACCTGCTGGAGATTCTCTCTCTCTCTCTCTCTCTCTCTCTCTCTCTCAATCTCTCTCTGCCTCTCCCGCACTCACACATGCATGCACTCTCACTCTCTCTCTCTCAAAATAAATAAACTTTAAAAACATGGCTCACTGTGTTCAACTCTCTGTGACTTCAACCTAGGGAAAAACATTTGCAACATAAATGTTAGTTCCCTTAATATATAAACATTTCTAAGAAATTAATAAGAAAAGCATAATCCAGGTAAAACAAAAATAGAAATAACAGGAAAAGGACATGTGCAGGAAATTTGCCAAAAAAAAAATTAAATAAAAATCATCCAAACTGGTTAATTAAGGAAATAGAAATCAAAACAATACCTGTGAATTTTTAAAAGGTCAAAAAGAATTATAATACTAAGTGTTGAATAACAGTTGCTCATGGAGCTGTGGAACTAGTGAAACTTTTCTAGATGGAAGTTAGAAATATCTAGCAAAGGTATCAAATATCTGGAACCCTTCTGACTCTAAAATTTCAGGAAATTCATCTCAAGGACAAAAGTTTTTGGGTTTTTTTTTTAAGTTTATTTATTTTGAGAGTGAGAGAGCACAAGCAGGGAAGGGGCAGAGAGAGAGGGAGAGACAGAATCCCAAGCAGGCTCCTCACTGCCAGCACAGCCCCAGGCAGGGCTCAAGCTCACAAACCATGAGATCCTGACCTGAGCCGAAACCAAGAGTCAGATGCCCCACCGACTGAGCCACCCAGGTGCCCCTCAAGGACAATAGTTTTTCAAGTGCACAGAGATTTATGTGTAGTGATATTTAGCACATTATTTAAATTATAGAAAATGTGAAAACATTCTACATTTCCAACAACAAAAGATGGGCTATGTAAAACTAAGATAAAATGTAATTCTTTGCAGACATTTAAAATTATGCTTTGGAGAAAATTAAATAAGAGAAAATGTGCAGAAAACAATTACCAGAAGCAAATACACGGTGGTTATCTCTGGATGGTAGGATAAAGGATGATGGTTCTCCTTAAGTATTTCTGTATTTTGAAATTTTCATTTTGAAGGAAGGAAGGAGGAAAGAACAGAGTGGGAAGGAGGAAAGGAAGAGCAAGAGAAAGCTTTGTTTCTACCATGTTCCCTATTGGATGTCAATCCGAATGTTAGAAATAGTCGGGAGAGAGGAGGTAGCACTGGATCACCGTCTTGCTGCTGACATGCTGTGTGAGTTTTTACTCTGTCCTTAACCTCTCTCTGCACTGCCGCTTTCTTCCGTGTCAGATGAGGAAAAATGGCCAGGCTCGCTTATGCATCGGGTAGCTGCGATGATCAGAAAGGACGCCAAGCGTGAAGGGGCTCGTAAAACGGCCAAGTGCTGTACAAGTCCTGGATAGGGTAATTATTGCCTTCGTTAGTGCGATCATTCTCTCCTGCTCCATTATCCTTTGCTGGAGAGCTGCTTGTCGGGCTGTGAAGTGCACTCAGCATTTCCGCATTACACAAAGTGAAGTGCATGAGGCTGCCTGGACCTATTTCGACAGATCTGGCATCCAGAGATAACCAAGCAGACCCCAAAGGCCTCCGTGGCTGCCCGGTGGGAGTGTATGTGGTTCTAAGAGGACCAACTTGGCACCGGCAGACCTAGACTGGAGTCCCACTTGTCCATTGTAAGCCACGCGAACTGAGACAACTCGCTCCACCTGCCTGAGTCCCAGTCACTCACCTGTGAAATGGAGACAGTGATACCAGTCCTAATTCTATCACGTGATCATCGGGAGGCTGCCTCCCAAGCATGCGTGTGATTCTCCGTGACCACCAACGCATGCAAGTGGATGTAACACCGAGAGTGCTCTGTAATCTGGGCCATCGTGTGTAAAGTTCACACCCTACAGGACATAGTTCCTCTTGAAGTTAACAAGCAATACGTGAAACATAGGCTCTGTGAGCAAAGTTTGCAGAATCACTGGATTTTAAACAGTAATGACACTTATAATAGAACAGGTTTCTGTAAGACTTCTCAAAGGCTTTAATATGCTCTTGTCCATGTGAATCTCCAAGAGCAGGTTAAATTTCCTAAAGACCTTTGACCATGGAATTCTGATTTTATGCAGCATCTAGCTTATGCTCCCTCACACAAACCTGGCAGAGGTTGACCTGAGACAAAATGAACTACAAAGGCCCCAGCTGGGTTCTAACCTTGTATCTTGGCTGCATTTTACTCCTGAGTCCTTTCATCCCGACCCTAAGATATAGCGGCATCTCAACTCTGGAAAGGAAATCTCTCTCTTACCCATTTATACACGTTAATGCCAACACAGCCTACCCTCTCACCCATCACCTTCTTATTAATTATTTGTTCTGGATTAACCAATCCATTGATTCCTCCATTCTTTCAACCACCCATCAATCCATGTCTGTCTGTATATTCATTCCCATTTAACAGACTGAAAATCAGAAACTCAGAAAGATGACGTAATTTGTCTCAGATATGTAGCGTTTAGATTCAAATCTAAATATATGTGTTTCTGAGGTCGACTAGAAAGTATGGCACCCCCCAGCTCCCCACTACTCCCAGAGGCCCCACAGCCCAGATAGTCAGAAAGCCCCATCAAGACTGACATCCAAGGGGCGCCTGGGTGGCGCAGTCGGTTAGGCGTCCGACTTCAGCCAGGTCACGATCTCGCGGTCCGTGAGTTCGAGCCCCGCGTCAGGCTCTGGGCTGATGGCTCGGAGCCTGGAGCCTGTTTCCGATTCTGTGTCTCCCTCTCTCTCTGCCCCTCCCCCATTCATGCTCTGTCTCTCTCTGTCCCAAAAATAAATAAAAAACGTTAAAAAAAAAAAAAAAAAAAAAGACTGACATCCAAGAGCACCAATGAGTCGTGGAGTAGTAGAGAGGAATCTGGTGAGGGGAAGGGAGTTGGAATGGGTGAGAAATGGTCTTCGTCATTCTGGTGTACTGGGGTAATAATCAGATTGTGGACTTGGGGGCCAATGGCATTTCAGTTAGAATCCATGATCCAAGTTTACTAGCAATACACCCTCACTGAGCCTCGGCTTTCTTCTCAATAGAGTATGATGCTACCTGTCTTGTGGGAAGGCTACAAGAAGCCAATGAGCTAATGTGTATAAAGGCACTGAAGCTCTTGGCCAAGTACATGGTGAATAGCACCTGGCCTCATTTTATCCCCAGTTGATATGGCCTGGGTACCACTCATGGAGTCACCATTTACTGGATGCCCACCATATGTCAAGTGCAAAGGACAAGGGCAAGGACAAAACCCAGATTCATCCCTTGGAGGAGACCAGAGCCTGTTTGACCTCCTTCACATCTCTGCTTTTCTGGGCAGGGAGGGTTGGTACATCAAGAGACTTCTTTACAAGCTCTGCAAAATCAGCTAAAATTTCCAAGTGTTTGTGTTTGATGAAAAGATTGTCAGAGAGCAAGTTCATAAACCCTAAGGAAAGAACAACAAGTTCTAAGAAAGTGTTACTATTATTTAATAATAATAACAAGGGCAGCAACAACAACCTGACCAAAGCCATGTTATGTGCTTTTTAATGGTATCTTCCCCCAAATTCAGTTTTTATTTGGTAACCAATACCAAATAGGCAGCCTTTCTGAGGCACCCCAGAAGACCCTGCATACGTTGTCCTTTTCTCTCTTTGTTCATTAAGAGAAAAGGAAGAAGAACGTGTTCCTTGTCGAGGACTGTCCTGTGCTGCAAAGGGCACTGGATACAAAGATTGTTCTAGTTGAGGACATGAGGAGCAGAAAAGCTTGACTAATTATGTCGCTAATTACTTGAAGCATCTTCCATTTGACAATATAATTATGCCAGTGTAAGGTGAGATGTCTCAATTACTGAATAAAAAGAAAGGAATGCCCCCTCCCCACTACTCTTCCCTTTTCTGTTATTCAGGCTGGATTTTAAAAACTCTCTCTCAACTCAGAGGTGATTTACCAAAAAATGAGGCCCCACCCCTTTCTCTTAAGCCATCACAGCACATGTAAGGTCTGATGAGTCCCCCCTATGTACAGCAGGACTTCTATAAATAAATGAGGTTTGCTCAAAGGAAGTAGACCTTTCAGTGACTACCCAACCACTCCATTACTCTAGGTTAAGGTTCAATTCTCAGCAGGGTGTGGCTTCCTGCAGGATCTTTAAGAATGTTCCAGAAGGATCAGAAATGTGAAGACAAACAGTGCTTTCTTGTGGTCAGGGTCTGAACACACCACAGTGGAGGTGGACATCAGTTCTGAGATGCCCCCAGTTGACCAGGTTGGTAACCACAAGATGGGTGCAGAGGTAGAGAGACAGAAAAAAGTCAGTAGAAATACAGAACGATGAGCAAAAGGTTATTGGAATTCCTGCACCAAGCAACTTGTCATGTTGATGGTGAAGCAGCCTTGACTCCTCTCTTCAGCCTCTTGAATCGGTTTCCTAAGTGGTAAAATAACCCATTGGGTGAACAGCTTGCTATTCAATGTGTGGTCTGTGGACCAGCTGCATTGGCGTCACCTGGGGGCTTGTTAGAGCTGCAGAAATCCCAGGACTCTCCCCAGGTTTAACTGCATTTTAGAAAGATATCCTAGGTAATTCATGCACACAGTAAAGTTCAAGAAGCCCTGGAATAGCAAATACTTCTGACGTACTTCCTTTGATCATTTCTCAAAAAGACAATCTCAAATGAACACATATCCACAGGTCCTTGCTTCCACATACAATCAACCCTTGAACAACACTGAGCAAGGGGTTCTGACACCCTCCTGCAGTCAAAAATCAGTGTATAACTTTTGATTCTCCAAAACTTAACTACTATATATATATTTTTAAGGTTTATTCATTTATTTATCTTGGGAGGAAGAAATAGAGTGTGCATGCACAAGCGGATGGGGGTGGGAGAGAGAGAGAGAGAGAGAGAGAGAGAGAGAGAGAGAGAGAGAGAGACAATACCAAGCAGTTTCCACACAGTCAGAGCAGAGCCCGGCGCAGGGCTCATACCCATGAACCACAAGATCATGACCTGAGCTGAAAACAAGAGTCAGAGGCTTAACCCACTGACCCACTCAGGCCCCCCCCTTCAAAACTTAACTACTAATAGCTGGCTATGACCAGAAGCCATATTGATAACATAACAGTTCATTAACTGATATTTTATACTATATTCTTACAATAAAGTAAGCTAGAGATAAGAATACATTATTTTTTTTTTATGTTTATTTATTTTTGAAAGAGAGAGAAAGAGAGTCGAGGAAGGGCAGAGAGAGAGGGAGACACAGAATCAGAAGCAGACTCCAGGCTCTGAGCTATCAGCACAGAACCCGACACGGAGCTCAAACCCATGAACTGTGAGATCATGACCTGAGCCGAAGTCGAACGTTTAACTGACTGAGCCACCCAGGTTCCCCAGAGAAAAAAAAAAAAAAAACATAATTAAGGAAATCATGAGAAGAAAACACATTTGCAGTACTCTGCTGTATTTATGGAAAAAAATGCTCATATAAGAGGACCGGAGTAGTTCAAGGGTCAACTGTATCTCTAAAAATACCCTGACAGACCAAATCACTGACAAATATGTCGTCTCTGATTGGTACTAGCTACCTAGACTGTGGTGTAGATAAAAGATCATGAGGCAGGATTAAGACCCAGGAAGAAAGAGTTCTGTGATCAGTTAGTAATGTCTGCCATAGGCACAGGACATGAATGGCAGGTGTAGTCAGTTATATTTTAATGAGTTACACCTTAAAAGAGGACTTGAGGTTTGGGTGTTTATGGGTAAAGACCATGGGAATTAACTGACCTGGATTCTATTTTTGATTTCAGACCTCAGATGGAGATGCTGAACTCAGATCAGTGAAGGACCTTATTGCCCTGATGTTCTTTAATCCCAGTGATCTATGATCACATGTATAGAGTCCTATCACATATGCTCATGCTCTCACGAAAACAGATTTCATTCCTGTGTCACACAAACATAGCTTCCCTTAAAACCAGAGCCCTCCTCTTAAATAATCACCTGGTGGTGCCTGTGGGGGTGGGGGGGAAGACAGCAGGGGTTGAGGGATATGGGGAGGAGAGCTGCCAAGCACGCTGGTCTGAAGCAGGCCCCAGCCCTCCACCTCCGCTAGGCATCTGTTTCCAATGAAGCTAAGGAAATGCCTAACCCCACTCCTGCCTTCTCTCATCATTGCCCTGGTCTCGCCTCCACACCAGCCTCTCCCCTGTGTGGGCTCTGAGCCAAGCCCCAAATCCCCATGGGCTCTCAGGGGCCAGGAAGCAGAACAAGGCCTCACTCCCTGACTCCTCTGGAAGCGGAGGAGGGGCTGTGCTAAAGGTCCCTAAGGGGAACACCCACCCTTCAGGGTGTCTGAGGTCTGCTGGAGGTGAGCCAGATCTCTCAACGTGGCTGTGTGTCAGGGCAAGAGTTTTAAATTGAACTCTCCCTGATGTGGCTTTTCTAGAGATACCTGCCCACATGTATCAGGAAAACCACATGCTACTTTCCAACACTGCAAATGGGGGGGTGAAAGTGCACCTAAAAAGTCTTAGGAGAAATGCAGTGGCTTTCAACTAGGGGCAACCTTGCTCCTCTGGGGGCATCTGGCAATGTCTGGAGACATTTGGGGTTGTCATAAGGGGAGAGGGCAGTGTTACTGTCCGGGGGTGCTGGTAAACATTCTGTGATGCACAGAAAGCCCGCCACAACAAAGACATTATCCAGCACCAATGTCAATAGGGTTGAGAAATCCTGCTTTAAGACAACTTGGGGACTACCAAGCCTATCCCTCTGGTTCACAGATGGGACAACTGCAGGCCACAGAGGAATGCATAGTTGCTCCGGATGGCAAGCTAGTAGTGGAACTAAAACAGGGGCTCTGGTCCCCTTGTCTGCCCAGCTGCAAACTCAGGGAACCTGGAGAGTGAAGAAGAAAACCGGCCCTGAGGATAGGCCCTGCCCAGACTTGTAGAGAAGGAAGAAGAAAAAGAATGGTTATGGGAATGATGAGCCTTAACATATGATCACCACACCCAGCAGCAAAACGTCAGTGGCTCTCCTGGACTCATTCAGATTAGCCAATCCTTCCTCCTTATTGGGAATTAAAAAGGAATGGAAAGAAGGCATGAGTGTGGTGGAAGGGAGCCAAGGAAACTACATCTAATCGATGCACACTGTGGGCCACAAAATACCCAAACAATAGGTAATTTGTTGTCTTAGTTATTTGCAGAGGAAGCCTCCAATTTTTCCCTCTAGAAAGTGGTTCATAGGGCACTGTTTTGAGATGCATTCAGGTATATCACTAGTCTCAGGGAATAAGTTTCACTATCATTCTGTGCCTCCAATGTAAAATCCCCATCGTGAATCAGGTAAGAGGAGAGCCATCCCATACCCATGATCCTGATTCAATATTGAAGTCTGAGTCAGACTATGTCAGAGCAACTGCTTGGTTGTCTTGCTTCAGAGTTATTCTAATTACTCCCCTATTGTGACAGCAGTGCCTTGAGAAGGAGTTGAAGCAGATGGGAGCATTGACATGAGCCCCCATCCCGTGAACTCCATCTGGTTAAGACTCTCCATTGTCAGTCTGTCCAACCCAACCAACTATCCCATGTCATCCAGAGGTCTGTTTATTACAACTACCCTCAGGCTTACATACACAGATGTACTTGGAATGTCCATTTTCAAGTGGCCCATTTCCAAATGTCAAAGTCGGAGTTCATTCTGGAAGGGCTTTTTGAAGCCTGTAGACTCAAAATCTCTCCAGTGGCTCTGACAGCTAGCCCCCACTAATTGTCCTGGCTTCAGCATATCTGGAAACCAGTCCCATTTTTTTTTAATCAACACATTTTCTGATTTTAAAAGCAATCCACATACATCACAGCATACAGGCACAAAACAAAATGTCACTTCACATAGCCTCATCAAGAAATAACCAGTGGTAAATAGTATGCATACCCTTCTACACTTCTTCCAATATGTGTGTGTGCCTACATCTATATCTATCACTATATTACATACACAAACACACGCAAATATTTAAATTTAATCTCACTGCCTGCAGAATTTCATCACCTGCTATGTTATCAAATTATGTATCATAAGTTTCTTTCCCTGCCATTAAGTCCTTTTCTACATCACCACTGCATGGCATTCTATCGTATCACCCTACCATAATTGACTGAACTCACACTTTATAATTAGGTGGTATTTTTCTCCTGTGGCTACTGCAAATAATTCTGTAATGAACATACAATACACATTTGAGAGCATCTATAGCTTCCTAGGGTGTGTTCCTTTAAGAGAAAGTGTTGGCACGAGATCCATATACCATTTTTATGACTTTTGAGGCATACCTTCAAATTGACAGGTCATACTTTTGAATATATTGGAAACTTTTGTTTCAAACATGCAGGTATATAAACTCCCATACTGGAAAAATGATTAGAATAACCCTTTTTGCCAAGATTTGGGAAGTTAGGGGGCACCCAGATGGCTCAGTCGGTTGAGTATCTGACTCTTGATTTCGGCTCAGGTCATGATCCCGGGGTCGTGGGATTGAGTCCTGTATCGGGCTCTGTGCTAAGCATACAGCCTAAGATTCTCTCTCTCTCTCTCTCTCTCTCTCTCTCTCTCTCTCTCTCTCTCCCTCTGCCCCTCTCCCCTACTCATGTGCATGCAGCTCTCACTTAAATAAGAAAAAAAGAAAAAAGATTTAGCAAATTAAGATCTAATTCTAGTCCTGACGCCTTATAGCTCACTCAGTGGTTCTACACTGGCAATTCAGTAATTGGCCACTGATGGCCACTCTTTGGCTTTGGAGGATGAGGGTAAAACTTGCAAGATCACAGAGGTATCCAATACTATAAATCCACCAATATTATAGCATATATTATTCACAATTCTGTTTCTCCCCGTCAGATTTGAAATCCTGAATGGAAGGGGCCACGTGTCTTTAATCTCAGAAATCCCCAACATAAGCAAAGTGTTTGCCACAGACTACACATGTATGTTATGGGTTGGAAAGCTGCCATCAACATCTAAACAAACACCTCCATACAATTTACATAGCAAGGACACCACGGTCCCCATGAGAGATTCTGCTTAATCAAAAAGGGGACACCATCTCCAGCATGGACCTTAGTGCCAGTCAAGGAAGAAGTGCATTTTTCCATTCTCCCAGAAGAGAAATACGTTTAAATAAAGATATTTCTAGAAACGCATGATAATTTAAAATACAGAAAAGATAAGAAAATAAAAAGAAGGTAGCTTGTGGTATCTTAGGGTAACCAGCCAAAGGATGACATTTCTCTCCTGGTTTCTAGTACATATTTCTGGGAACAGATTAGGCTGCAAATGGAAATAAGAGTGTGTATCATTCCAGGTCCTACAAAACAGACGGTGAGAGGCAAGTTGGTTCATTTCAAAAACAGAGGGTCTGACTTTGAACTACTTTGTGGTGAATGAACCAACCTTCCTTGCGATGTCTGGCTAAGGCTTCTGTCTACACTGAGTGCCAAGGACATTTAAATGTGTGATATTTGATTTGCTGGGTGCAAAGCTCAGATGGGGCCTGGAAAATCCATCTGTACTCTCATAGCTTTTCAAAGGGAAACAAGGTTATTAGCATTTATGCAGGCTTTAATATCACGGATCAGTCACTGAGAGCGTGAGAAGTCATCAAGTCAATGGGATGGATCCCATGATAAGCTCTCAGGACAGTAGAGAGTATGGTGAATTTTGGCCAAGACTGGAAGGCACATTAGGATCATATTCTTTAAGATGGAGAAAGTAAGCCCCAAAGAAGGAAAGTGACTCACCTGAGATCACCCAGGTAGTTAGACACTTAGCCAAAGCAAACAAATAACCAGAAATACCTGGTCTATTAACTTGTAGATTAATGCTTTGTCTCTCTTCTCATTTCTGTTGTAGTGTTTTGTTCTGCTTGTCTGTTTCATTTCATGGAAACGTGAAAACTGGTGATAAATTAAAGCATCCATGCCTGACCAAGCATCATTCTTTACTGGCAGAGTTACATAACAAGGGGGTCTTAAAAGACCAGTGCTATTTGAGATCTAGAAAGAGAGAGAGAATGAGTGTAGGAGGGGCAGAGAGCAAGGGAGACACAGAGTCCAAAGCAGGCTCCAGGCTCTGAGCTGTCAGCACAGAGCCCTATGCGGGGCTCAAACCCATGAACTGCTGGATCATGACCTGAGCTGACGTCAGATGCTCAACCAACTGAGCCACCCAGGTGCGCCCCACAAAGGATACCCTTTAGGTCAAGAAGACAAGGAATTACAACTCTATGTAGGATTTTAATTAAGGCCATCTCTCAACCTTCTCCTCTCCTCCAGCCACTCTTATTTAGGCCTTCACATATTTTACATGTATGACTTCAATAGCCTGCTATCTTGGGGTCCAAACAGAAAAACAGAAACCACAGAAAGTATCTGAACAAGAGGAACTAAAAGCAGGAATTTGGTTATACCAGTGTTGGAAGAGCTGAGAATCCACAGAGGTGACAGAGATTCACCGCAGCAGGAAGTTGCTACCTTCCTTAGATTTCAGGGGCAAAGGGGGGAGATAACATCACTGGAGTCCCGAGTCTGGAATCATGTGGGGGAAGCTGAAATCATGGAAAGCCTATATAGAATGGAGAGAGAGAGAGAGAGACAGGAACAGAGGGAGACTGAGGGAGAGGGAGAGAGGGAAGGAGGAGGGGGAAGGAAAGGAACAAAGACACAGAGTATCCCGGCTTCCCTCTGAAGCTAGGGAACAGGAATAAAAAGACAGGTAAGGGATGGGTTTAGTACCAACAGACCCAACCAAGCCTGATTCAACTCCTAAATTATTTCACTGCCTCTCATCTCTCCCTTGCAGAATCTGTCCACCACAACACTGCCTGAGTGATCGAACACGCAAGCCTGATATTGTCAACCCCACTTTAAATTCTTCTTTGGCTTCTACTGCATTTTGGGGAAATGACCCTCACCTCCAGCCCAGCATACAAGGTTCATCTCCACCTGGATGCATTTAATAAAAGCAGACCAAAGCTACTGAAGTTCTCACTCTGCAAAGGCAAGTATGTTGGGCTGCAGGAAGGAGGTGGCAGGCCGTGAGCCACATGGGCCTGAAGTGATGACGGACGACATGAATGGAGGCCGTTCTGGAAGAAGATGATCATGGGCAGAGAGGGAGAGCACACGAGGTTGGGGCTGGACTTCAAACCACAGTCCCCCGGGTTCTAGCACCCTTCAATAAGAAAATGGATGGGGAGGAAAAAAATTCCTTCTTCACATCTCCCACGTGAATGTGCCCAGCCCCTCTCACATTCCAGGCCTGTGATAGATACAGTACGAGGACAAAGACAGAAGTACAACTTAGGTCAAAGAACTAGGCCTTGAGTGCCATACCCAACAGCCTAGACTTCATTCAGGGCGCAGATGACATGAGCCCCACTGTGGGAGGGAAAGCCTCCCCCGATCTGGAAGCTTGGTGTGCTCGGGGAGAAAGGAGCGCCCTGTGGCACGGGCTGCTGCCTCCTGCCCAGCCTGATGGAGCAGGGCCTCTACCAGCCCCGATCCAAACCCCCTACCCCCACCCCCCGTGCTGCTCTCTCAAGGCTGAAGAGTCAATAAACTCAGTTTCTCCCAGAAAGAGTATGTCTTCGGGAAGGCCCTGGGGAATACGTCTGCAAAGTTTAATTTCTGTTGAAGGATCCTGAGTAGGCAAAGAATATGGAAGGAGGGGGAGCGTGAAGAGGAGCGGAAGGAGCAGACATCTGTTTGCTGAGAATTTAACTTATACCAGGACTTTCTGGGTGCATGGTAACCTCATTCGATGCTTGCAACAGCCTTCTGAGGTGAGGAGATAATGAGGGCATGGGTGGGACTCGGAAGAGATCAGGGAGGCCCTGTGATCTCCGATATTTGATTCGTTCAGCAAATAATTATCAAGTGACTCTGGGTGCTGGGCATCGACCGAGGTGCTAGGGACCCAGCAGTGCACATGACATCCCTTTCCTCAAAGATCTTTCCGTCTCGTGTTGGAAACAGGCATATTGACAGGACTTTAGAGCCCTTTTTCCAGTGCGTTAACCTCCATTCATGTTTCTGCCTGATCACCTCCAGGAATCAAGAGACTTTACCTCTCAAGAAACTTATCAAACATCCTTAAACATATGATAAATATTTCTTTTCCTTTTTCATTATGTCTTAAAAATACGGATGCATCTTACAAGTGACACAGGAATTCACGTAGCTGATTTTTTCATTAACAGCAAAAACAAAGAATACAATGTTATTCAATCAATGATGTGGATTGATAGAGCCTTAAATCTGGGTAAGCATGGAAAATGTTTATAACTGAGATGTGTTTGGGGTGGGGGAAGTTTTGGGGGATAAAATTTACAACCCCTCTCTCTGATGATGCATTGATGCATGACTGTTTTCATAAACATGATCTTAATCACTGTCCCATGTGAGTTAATTAAGGTCATCATGAAAAACAAGCAAAAAAGAAAATCTGCTCCTTAATGTTCTTTAATATGAACACATAACTCTTGGAGGAGGAAGGTTGTAGATCAATCTAGACTCAAGTCTCTGACCAAAGGCCCAGTAAAGATGGGAATGTGGATACCCATGAGGAACTGCGTCTATGGCATTTTCAACAAGAGAAAAATGTAGACCATCACAAAATACCCTGTTTTTCCTTTTTCATTTGTTAAGCCACAGTCACACTGAAAACATTTCAACTTCTTCCTTTGTTCAACCAAAAGTCAAATCCGTGTAACTTACACAAATTTCCCTAACTTCCTAGAGTCTGAAGACCGAGAACAATATCTAGGTTTCAAAAGGACGCAGAATGTGTTCCAACTTCTGTCTGATACAGTTCTAAACTAAGCGCCGTGGAAGGAAATTTAGATGAAACTTCTTGGGTGCTTCTGCAAAAAGGTTACCCACAAGGCTGTATGCATGACTGGGAATGAGGTGGCTTCAGAAATGCAGCAGGTAGGTCCATCAGAAGGTAGAAACCCCCAGGTCAGGGGAACAGGGGAGACCTGAGCCAAGCAAGCTCATGACAGGCTTCCTCTCTCCTCTTCTAAATGGGAAAAGAGGGAATGTGATTAAAAAAAAAAAAAAAAAAAAAAAAAAAAAAAAAAAAAAAATCTCAGCCCTGGGGATCTCCAGGGGACATTTGTTTTGATGAGATTTCAGGCCTGATTTTCAAGAATAAGGAGGTGCTAACTATTTGTAAAAGCTCCTAAAACAGCATGATCTCTGGCCCTTAGGAGATTTATCTTTTATTTATACAGAGTATTTTTAAAAACCTGTTATTGTAACAAAGAAGCAACTGAGAGGCTTCATGTAAAAGGCAACACAATGTTTCTAGAGCCTACATCTGAAGCAAATATGTGCATAATATTATAAAACAAATGAGCTAAAGGATAGGTAGAAGGTTTCAGGCAGTCACTTCAATACACATGTAATCTGGCGCTCTTAGGCCACAGGGAAGAAGAATTTGAACACAAGCCATTGTCACTGAGGAACGAGAGCGGTCTGGAGAAGGAAACTGACTTGTAAACATACGTAGTTCAGCTTTGAGTGACATGAGATGGGGTAAAGGAACCATGACTCAGAGGAAAGAAAAGTAGCTACTTCCCTGATGGGATCAATTAAGGCTCTCCTGAGAAGGTGGTTGGAGTTTGGGCTAGAAAAAAAAATGCATCCTCTTAACCTCCCATCTATACTAATATATTAGCTATTTATAGCTGCATAACAAATTACCATGAAATTTAGTGGCATAAAATAAAAATAAACATTTATTATCTCACATATTTTCCATGAGGCAAGGGATCTGGGTGCAGCTTTACTGACTGATTCTGGTGCGGGAAGTTTGAGGACCTTACACTCAGGATTGGGCCAGGGTGCAGCTCTCCACGGGCTTGTCTGAGACTGCAGGATCTGCTTCCAAGGCGGTGCACTCACACGGCTGGCCAGCCGGTGCTGGGTGCTGTTGGAAGGCCTCGGTTCCTCATCATGTGGACCTCTCCATAAGGCTGCTTGAGTGTCCTCCAGCATGATGCTGGCTTCCCCAGAGCTAGGGATCCAAGAAAGAGCTAAGCAGAAAGTTCAGTATCTTTGGGGACTTAGCCTCCTCAAAGGGTATTGTCGATGATGTCCATGATATTCTGTTGACCACACAGACTGGCCCCATTCTTGTGAGAGGGAACGACGCAAGGGCATGGATACCACAGGTAGGAATGATTGGAAGCCATCTTGCAGGCTGGCTACCACAACTAACCCTGATGCCTTAGATGGTGGCAGTTTGTTGTTATATTTGGTCTGTAATGATTGGAGATGGAAGTAATGGAGGAAGTTGGGAGTTTTGTTTTGTTTTGTTTTGAGTTTAGTTTTGAGAGAGAGAGAGAGAGAAAGTGAGAGAGAGAGAGAGAGCGAGCATGAGCTGGGGAGGGGCAGAGAGAGAGAAGGAGACACAGAATCCAAAGCAGGCTCCAGGTTCCAAGCTGTCAGTAAAGAGCCTGACACGGGGCTCAAACCCACAAACTGTGAGATCATGACCTGAGCTGAAGTGGGACATTCAACTGACTGAGCCACCCAGGTGCCCCAGTAACGTGGGAAGTTTGTCCAGTGGTCAGTTAACACCAGCCTTTCGAATCACATAAGCCTTGGTTCAAATCTGGGCCCCATCATTTACTGGCTATATGGCTTCTCTGATGTTTGGGAGGTGAAAGGATCTGGTAAAGCCATATTAGATACAGAGATAGAAGCCATAGTTTGGAATGAGCGCAGCCACACCCAGCTGCCCTGGGTCACGTTCCCGTGAACTGTCATGTGAGGAAGAAGTAAATTCTACTGTACTTAAGACACTGTGTTTTAGGGTCTCTTTGTCATAAGAGCTTCACCCCTACCTTAATACATTAGTTGATACAAAAAGTTTAACCTCTGAATCTAATTTTCTTCATCTGTAAAGTAGGACTAGAAAAACAAACCTCCCATTTTTCTTGTGAAGAAAAATAAAATAAGGCGTGAAAGAGTTTGTCCAGTGTCTGGCCCGGAATCCACATACTCGTCATTGTCACACTTGTCCTGTTTGAATTTATGATCAGTGTCAACACACTGATTCAACAACTGTGTGTCTCCATCCACAAGAGTATCTCCCAGGGAATTTAGAACCATTTTCTTTGGAGACTCCTTTAATGGGAACTCGGCGGGATTTAAATAAACAAGGCAGTGGCTTCACAGAAAGATTATTCAGTGACTGGTTTGGGGCCAAGATCTGCCATGAACATCTTGTCCTCTCTCATCCTCCATTTCCAGCTCTGGAAAATGAAAGGGAGAGAAGAAGGAAGAGAAGGGCGGGAGGGAGGGAAGGTATAAGATCAATAGTTCTCGAATCCCAAGGGTTCCAGAAAGCAACCACAGGAGCTATGCTATTTCCTGTGTTACGTATTTGGTCCTGCATAGCATTTTGCTGAGGAAAGCGTTTTACTCTAACGAATAAGTCTGGAAACCACAGATGGACACGATGATCTACAAGGTACTGTCGGGCTCTATGAATCTTTCCTAATCCAGTAGCAGGCACTTCTCCAGCAATAACTCCTGCTTCGAGAATCAAAGAATCCCCCGACTTCTTGTACTCTTAGGGGCATGCTGTTTGTCCCAAATGAAATTAACAGAAATTTGACAGGAGTCCAGTGGTGGCTTCCTGAGCCAGCTGAATCCGGGCAACGCAGATAAGTAGTCTGAGCCACGCCATCTAGTGAACAAACCCGGGCAGCAAAACCTCCTCCACTTCCTGCAAGTTCAGGATGGGCTGAAAAGCCTCCTTCCAGATGCAGTGGCAATTTAAATAAAGAATGAAAATGAGGAAATGAATTAGAAGGCTGAAATGTCGTCTCCATCCAATGCCCTGGGCCTGAAATGATCAAAACTGTCATTTTATTTTTCTCCTCTCTTAAAATTACTACTTTTAATTTAATTTCTCTTACTGAAGTTTCTCTGGCCAACTCATCAAATTTTCTATCAGAATTACCCACAGAATTAATTTGTATGCATGGGCATAAAAGAATGGGCTGACACGATGGGTCACATCCAAATGAAAAGTAAAAAAAAAATAATAATAAAATAGAATACTATAAAATAAAACCTCCCTCCACCCACACAGTAGATAGAACAGAGGGGTGATGGATATGATGTCCCAAGAGTCCTGCACACATTGGCTGAATCCTTGGCTTCCCTCTTGACGGTGAGTGTCTCATAGCCACAGCATCAAGCCACGTCCAGTTTTCCTTGCAGAAGCTTTTCCTTGGAGGACCAGAGTCTGATGCCAACACTTCTGTGTCCCCTGAACCCTCCTCTGCAGGTAGAATCTGCCTTATGAATGAACACCTAGGGAAGTTTTGAATGCATCTGGAAGTCCCAGAGTGCATCATAAAAAAGAAATATGGCATAAAAAATAGAGTTGAACCTGATGATGCCCTTTCACCGACAAGATATACATAGTTATGCACCTGTAGGGTCAATTAAATATATTTGTTTATTATAAGGAACTTTGCTTGAGGCAGGGGTGGGAGTAGTGAACACAAGGTCGTCAGGGATCAGTGAAAGAAGTCTAGGCTTCAAAGTCGAGTTCTGGGTCTTTAGAGATTTCTAGACATATAACCAGTAGATGAATGATCTTAGGCCAATGACAACTTCTCTAAGCTTCCATTTCTTCATATGTAAAACAGAACTTATAACAGTCTCCTTCTTTGGATTCTTTCTGGAATGGTATGAGGTTTAAGAATGAAGTGACTGAGGCATGGGACCTTGTCCATGGTAATCATGTAATAAAACACTGGCCACCTTGCCCCTGGGGCTGACAGTCCCAGCCCTGTGAAATCTTTCCCCAGTGTGGCTCACTGGGCATGCTCAGGAGTCAGGAAAGAGCTGAGGAAAATGTCACGGAGAAGAGAGGAACTGGCGGGTCCCAGCTATGGTGATGTCTGCACCTGTGTTATGGCAACATAAAACACCAACCCACGCTGTGCCCTGATAGCAGAAGCTGTCACCCAATGCCCGGATGTGCAGACGCTCAAAAAATGCTTGTAGAGTTCATTAGAAATTACCGTTATTTAACTTAACAGAAACCCATGGAGGAGGGGAAGGAAAAAAAAAAAAAGAGGTTAGAGTGGGAGAGAGCCAAAGCATAAGAGACTCTTAAAAACTGAGAACAAACTGAGGGTTGATGGGGGGTGGGAGGGCGGGGAGGGTGGGTGATGGGTATTGAGGAGGGCACCTTTTGGGATGAGCACTGGGTGTTATATGGAAACCAATTTGACAATAAATTTCATATACTGAAAAAAAAAAAGAAATTACTGTTATTTATAAACTGGATCTTTATATAAAGTTTTATATTTATTAAGTGCTCCAATTCAATCAGAAAACATTTATTTTGCATTTACTTTGTGCAGGCATTGGGCAAGGACTGTGAGAAACAGAGATGAACCAGGGCGCCTACCCTCAAAAGGCTCACAAAATGGGATCCTCTTACAATGGGCCTAATGTCATATTCGCAGTGAGAAATAACAGGAAATAATTGTACGTGAAACCACTGAGAAGGCTTTCCAGGGAGCATGTGCTTTCAAGGGCGGATGGAGTGAGGGACTTGAGGGCACATGAGGAAACTCTCGCAGCCAGAGGGAACAGAGCATGCAAAGGGATTAAGAACTTGCCCGGTACGTTTGGGGAAGAGCCACAGAATCAGGGGGACTGGAATCAACCATGCAAGAAGAGAGTCTGTGGTAACCAAGATGAGAAAGTTGGCTGAGTCAGGAGCTGAAGGAAGGCCCTCAGGAACCAGGCTCAGTAGGAGAGCCCAGGTGAGCGGGGACCTGTCAACGCTTCCAAATGGTGAAGGTGGTTTGTTCTGACTGGAGGTTTGGTTTCCATAACCTGCCACATACACTGTCTCCAAACAATTGTACGGCCGTAAATTTCCAGGGTGGCCCAGTGAATGGAGTCCATGAAATAAATAATGGGAAATCTTTGTCAGCTGATTTGCACAAATTTACATAAATACGTTGTTGTGCTTTAGTTGAGTAGATGCTAGGAAACACACAGAACAAAAATATGAGTTCCTGGGGCATTTTCTCATCATGTCCAAAAAGAATCACCTGAAAGCTTATTTTCAGAGAAACCAAATGTGGGACCCAGGGCTCTGAATTTCTGGCTCCTAGAGAATCAGGAGAAACTTGAGGACTTTTAGCTCTCTCCCTGAATCCTGTGGGCCGCAGGCGCCAGGGCTCCATCCTGGTGATGGATGGAGAGGTCACCCTTCGTGGCCAGCACGCAGACATCCATCCCCAGGCAATAGACAGAGCTGCTTCCTGGATTCTGTCCATTTTCTACCATGTTAGGAAATTCATCTTGAGAAAGCACATTCCTTCTGAGTTCACCCCGTGATTAGCATTCTGAAAAAAAAAAAAAAAGAAAAAAAGAAAAAATAACCTCGAAGATGAAATTTCTTCTTGTGCCTCTGCCCATTGCAACTCCAGTTGGTTTTCATTTATTTCAATGTGTACTTTGGAATCCGAGCCCCAAGCTTTCCCAGTTAACTCCCGCCACCTGGGGTACATTAAGTGTGGGGGGGCAGGGACTCTGGCTCGTCCCCTGCTCCCACCTCTTTCTCCACATTGTAAAAACAGATTGTTAAAAAGGTGGCCCCCGTGTGCACAGAGTGAGAGGGGAAGAGAGTGAGCCCTTGCTGCTGGGCTGTGTGAAGCAAAAGGCTTGGGGGCCATGACCACCTTCAGCCAGGAATTGCAAACCCCAGGGCCAGGCAGGGTGATGGGTCCCTGAAACAACCCCCTCTGTTTGGATCCCTTTTGGGGGCGAGTCTAATCAAGATGGGATGTGTGACTCCAAAACAGCTGGGAAGCATTACAGGTCAAAAGTTTAAATCAAGTTAAGAACCGTCGGAATGTGCAAGCCCTGCCGTTTCTAATCTCTGCCTCCTCCTCTAATCTGCACAATTGTGGATAAAATGTCTTGGTCGGCCTGGTGTTGACACATGGGCTCAGGCAGGTACATTCGTGAAGGAAGGACTGGGGAGGATGTCCGAGAGGTAGCTTATTTCCTTGCAAAGTGAAGATGGGCCAATCCCAGGTGCGAATGTAAACAAGGGACATGCAGAGTCAAGATATCGAAGCTGAAAAGATCATTGCAATTCACTCAAACCCATTTACTACAAGTGTGAAAATAGGCCCAGAGAGGTTAATGTCCAGCTCAAAGTCACACAGCACTTTGTAGCTATGCACTGAAAAGGTGAACATTGTTAGATCATGCTACTTCCCCTGCCCAAAACCCAGTGGCTTCTGCTTGCCAGGGAGATGAAATGAAATTTCTCTGGTCTATGAAGCTTTGGGTGGTCTGGCTCCTACCCACCGCTCTGTTTGCTGGGACCACACCCCACCTTTTCCACCATCCTTCTGGCATATTAGTTTCTTCTTGGTTCCATAGATTCACGAAGTCCTTTCCCACTTGAGAGTTTGGGGACTTGCTATTTCTTCTTTCTAGAGGATGAGCCCTCTGTTCCTCTGTCAACTGGTAGGTGAAACCCCACCTGTCAGCAAGGCCTCCCTGAAGAAGCTGTCCAGAGTCACCCCCCTAGAAGTCCTCAGCTGGCTCATGTCCATCCTGGCACCTGATGCCCCACGATCTTCCCTGTTTGTGACTCAGTGACGATTAGCCACTTTGTTCGAGTCTAAGTGCCTGAGGGTGAACACCTTGTCTGTTGTGCTGTTATATCCTGGTGTCCAACACATGATAGTTGTCCAATGTGCATTTGATTAACAGATTAATCAATCAGCCAGCTAGACAATCCAGCAATTCAGACAGGCTCTCACTGTCTCCTCAGTGATTAAGTATTGAGATGTGTGGAGATTAAGGATGGCCACAAATGGTGTTGAAGAGCGATGATCTACGTCCATCCCCTTGATTCCAGGTGGATTGTGACTGTTTGGTCAATAGAAGAATGTCAGCAGTGGCCTGTGCCACTTTCCAAGCTTTAAGACACTGGAAGCTTTTTATTTTTTTTTTAAGTTTATGTATGCATTTTGAGAGAGAGATTGAGAACACAAGTCGGGGGGGGGTTGCAGAAAGAGAGGGAGAAAGAGAGAATCCCAAGCAGGCTCTGCACTTTGAGTGCAGAGCCTGATGCAGGGCTGAAACCGACGAACTGCGAGATCATCACCTGAGCTGCAGTTGGAGGTTTAACCGACTGAGCCACCCAGGCACCCCGAAGGCAGCTTCTATTTGGGAGTGCCTTGGAGAGCCCTGAACTGCCATGTAAGTAGTCCAGATACCCTGAGATGACCACCATCCTGAAGAGGCCATTGCTTCAGTCAATAGTCTCAGCTACACCCGCCCTCCCAGCGATCCCGGACAAGGCACAAAGTGAGTGAAGTCATTTCGGACCTCCCTCCCCCCAAAAAGCCCAGCCACCAGGTGAATATCAGTAGGTGACCTTAGCCAGCACCATAAGGAGAAGAAACACCCAGCCAAGCTGAGCCCTGCCTGGATTTCCAACTGCGATAAAATGGGTGTGGCTTTGGGCTGCTAAATTTCAGCTTGGTTTGTTATACAACAATAGATAATTGCAGTGGGACTCTTGTAGCCAGATGGTTTGGGTTCAAATCCTAATCGCATCAATTGTGAGCTAGCTGGCTGACCTCCTGCATATGGATTTTCCTGAAGCATCAGTAGCTGAATCCTCTGCCAAAGGGGCACGGTGGGATCTCCCACCCAAAGCGTCGTTAGGGGAGGAAGTGAAATCCATGTCAAGCACTTAGCACAGAGCCTGGCTAGGGACACCAAATATTGTTTGTATCTTCTTTGACACACCCTTCCAGCCAGGTAGAGCTCCTCTTTCCTATAGGAGGCAGGAGAAAAGAGATTCCAGGCATTTAAAGTGCACCACTCCCTTGCCATTAATTCATCCATCTGTCCCATCACCAAAGGGAAAAGTCCAAACTCATTAGGAGTTGCAAAGCTCTCGCCCTGCTTTCATTTGGTTCAGTGTCTCCACCCCCCGCCCCACCTCAAACCCTGTTTTCAGCCAGCCCTGTACACGTGCCTGCACCACTCCCAGAAGTAACAGGAAGGAAATGGATAAACATTCCCACAGTGAATTCTTCTGAGTATGGAGATTTCAGGCCTATTTCTTCCTTCCTTGTGATTCCTTTTGTATTTACTAAATCTTTTACAGCAAACACTTTATTTTCATAAAACGTAGTCAATATCACCAAAAACAGGAAGTGACAATTCCTTCCACTTGAAGATTAAGACACTATTTTATTTCTGTCTTCCTCATACGATCTGCCTGAATATCTCTTATGTGATTGAATGAACGAATGCATGAATGAGCTCAAAGTAGTGCAAAGTTCATTGTGTATATATTTAGGTGGAGTAACCTACATTTATATACTAAATATATTTGTAAGAATATAAAGTTGGAAAGTTCTCTCTTTTTTTTTTTTTTTTTGATTTGGGTTTTTTTTTTTCAAAGATACTCATTGGTGAAGCTTTTTTTTTTTTTAAATGAAGAAACCCTTTTTGAAGTGACTAATCATACTGTAATTTATTCTTTTTAAGGCCAGAATGCCAGAGTTTCTTAAAATGAGTTTCTTCTTCTGTATCTATGTTTATCAACTAATGACAGGCTCTTAAACATTCATTTAGCAGTGAGAAATTTCCAAGACAGCGTGCTATATTCTAGTTAGAAGAATTCAGCTTAGCCAAATATATATAAACTGCTCGCAAGCCAAAGGGAGAGGACATCTCCGGGAACACTAAACTACAGAGTGCAGATTTGTAGCCACAAACATTTCTTCTCTTGGGACAGCCAGTGAGCTGACTCCCCGTGGCAACAGCCACAGGCAGGCAGGGCAGATAAGCACCCATTTTTCCAGAAGTCCTCCTCTCCCTCAGTGTTTCTTTCCGGTGGCTAACTGGATGGATTCAAAGTGTTCCGTTTCCAATTCTTTCACGAATTTTCTAAATAGGTTACTAGTTCATGCGCTGGTTTTTTGTACAGTCTTCGATTTACAAGCTCAGTATAAACCAAATCAGGCCAGTCTGTGTGAGATGAATTCAATGAAGGTGGAAATTGCCTCCAAGTCCCTCCTGCCTCCAGTGCATACACAGCCTCTCCCAGAGCTCCTGTTTTGGATTCCTCATGCATTAGCCAGCTTCTTCCAACACGATAGCACAGCCGCCTTCCCCCTTCCTGAGCCTGTATGATCTCAGGAGATTTTTCGAATCTTTAAGTCAACCCAACAGGCTTCTTTTCTGGTCATTTCTCATCACTTAGAGCTATAAATATTAATCACAAGCCTCATATTTTAAAACCTCTTTGAGCATATTAACTATTTAGCCACATAAATCAATCCTCAACTAATCTTAGTGGTCCTTCATACTTTTTCAAGTTCCAGAACTTTCTATTTTAGCTGTCACTCTTCACTGCTTTGGCCACCACAGTTATTTCATACCTTTTCAATCTAGCATGCCCTTCTTTAAATAAAAAGGAAGTGAAAGGCAAGGAGGGAGAGAGAGAGAAGGAAATGGGGGAAGAAGCAGAAAGGACAGAGGACAAAGAGGTGAACCAGTGAGCAACATAAACCCCTCGTGGGTCTGAAAGGTCAGGGCCTTGCTTCTGATTCTCCAAGCAGCCTCAGGCATGCCAAGCAAGCCGCTTAACCTCTCCGGGGTTGGCTTGGTGTAGAAAGTATCTCTAGCATCCTCCCACTGCAGACCCTATCCTCCCCACAGTAAAATCGAGAGTTTTCTCTCTTCATAGCAGAACATCTTTCTAAAGGGACTCCCAGGTAATACAAAGGTTGCTTTGTACCTTTTTCTAAGTGCTCACCAGAGCAGGTCAAGGACTGCAAGAATACTGATCAAGATGGGCCCCAGTCCTTGTCCCAAGATTCACTAGTGGATACGAGCTCTGCGGGTGTAGTCTCTGCAGTGCGTTTCTGGGGAGCCCATTTACACATAAATTACCTTTCAGGGGTACCTCCTCGTTATACAGAAACCACGTAGCCAACCTAGGAGTACTTGGGGAAATCCTAATAGCAATGATCGCTTTGCACCAAGTATTTCCAAAAGGGATGGGCGGCAGGGGGAGGGAATAACACTGGCAACTAAGACAGCAGAGTCAGGCATGCCGGGGTTCAAATACTGGCCCCTGCAGGCGTTCGCCATTAAGCCAGGTGCCTCACGGCCCTGAGAGGCATTTCTCTCACCTGTAAAGCACAGGGGCTTCTACATGACTCATCTGGTTGTTATCCAGAATAAAAGAGACAATGCTGCATGTCCCGCTCTGCACCTGACTCATAGTTAGTGTTCAATAAATGTGAGCTTTTATCATTACCATATTTCCTCCATTCTGAGACACCATCGATCGGAAGTCAAAGCATCAATTTAATAACTTCTCAGGGGGGAAAACAATATATTAAACACACATTCCCATTTTAAGACATCACAATTTCAACAATATTAAAAGGTGAAAAGAAATGCGTCTTAAAAATCAATGAAATGTGGCCTTATTATTGTCACATTTTGGAACCATTTTAAGTCATTTGCTTGTTTACTTGCCTTTTTCCTGTTTGGTCTGGCTTCCCCTCAGGAGACACAGAAGTTTCAGGAGAAAGAAGAAATAAATCCATGTTCGACACTGTGCTCCCAGTGTCCAGCACAGGTGTCGAAAAAATATTTGTTTGACGAGATGATTTAATGTTACCTTAATATGAGGGGCTATGGATTAAGGCCCCACTAAATGTCATTGCTTCATATAATGAAACTTTTCCTCATATCTTTGAAATCCATTCAACTTAGTTCCTTGGGAGAAAGGTTTGTTTGTCTGAACGTATGTTTGTTAAAAACTGGCATTTTCCTTGAACTATACATGCAAGGAATGAGGATGAAAACAGACAAGTGCACAGTGTCCACCATCACCCTGACACAGAGGTGGGAGTCATAACTCGCACTTGAAATTGAACACAAAGTTGGGGCACCTGGGTGGCTCAGTCCGGTTAAGTGACCAACACTTGATTTCAACTCAGGTCATGATCTAATGGTCTTGAGATCGGGCTCAGTGCCAGGCACAGCGTCTGCTTAAGATTCATTCTCTCTCTCCCTCTCCCTCTCTCTCCCTCTCTCTCTCTGCTCCTGGGTGTCTCAGTCGGTTAAGCGACAGACTCTTGATTTCGCCTCAGGTTATGATCTCAAGGTTCGTGAGATCATGGGCTCTGAGCTGGCGCCACAGAGCTTGCTTGGGATTCTCTCTCTCCCTCTCTCTCTGTGCTCCTCCCCAACTGGCTCACTCACTCTCTCTCTCTCTCTCTCTCTCTCTCAAAAAATAAATTAAAAAAAAGGATCCTCCTCCTGCCCCTTCCCCGCTTTCATGTGTGCATGCTTGCTCTGTCTCTCTCAAAAGAAAAAAAATTAAATTAAAATAAATTAATTAATTGAAGAAATTCAACACAAAACAATGGTAGGGTATAGGTTCCAGTCAGCCTAAAATACGCTGCCAGTTTGAATGTCTTTAGCTTCTGCAGATATGCATTAGACATTGATAAATATCAATTTATGGAATCAACTAAAATTTCCCCTTTCAATTTCCAAAAAAGAATAATAAACATTGAAGTAATCTGCCCAGGGCAAGTGACTTTTAATTGCACATTCAGAAATACAAACATTCATTCAGTCAATCAGCAAGTGTTTATTGAGGCCCTTCTATGTGCTGGGTGTGCCATGTGCTGGGGGTGAGAAGCCTTCTGGGATAGTATGGACAGAGAAGACAAATGAAGGCGACACCCGCATATACAGGCCATTGTTCCATGTCAGGGAGAAAGCAGCACTGTCTCAGGGCTGTAGGGCCCAGGGTAAGGGGCAGGAGTGATTCTTTTTTTTTTTTTTTTTAATTCTCAAATTAGCTACCATACAGAGTAGTCTTGACTTCAGGAGTAGATTAAAAATATGGAATGCTCAGGAATTTGCGTGTTATCCTCGCACAGGGGCCGTGCTAATCTTCTCTGTGTCATTCCTATTTTAATGTATGTGCTGCCGAAGTGAGAACAGGAATGATTTTGAAGAGGAGAGAATGTCAGTCCCATCAGATGGCCTGGAAGTAGAAGGAACTTCCATCACCAATTCTGCATCCCTCCATCCCTTTCAGATTCCCTGCTGCAGAAACCAAATCCCAGGTCCCGGGACCTGCCAGACTCCAAGGGATATTCTAGGGTCTTATTGAAAATGAAATGGTTTCTTACTGAGAGGAAGTAAAGTTTACTCACTTGCCTTGCAAATGAGGTAATTACACAAAGAAAAGGTACTTTTAACTTACCCTGAAACCGTAATTCTCTAATAATTAATATAAACAGGAAATTGGGTCCTCTTACCCAATCATGAGGAACTTGTTTGACAAGAGCCTGTTCCAGGGTGGTTCTCTTCTTTAATGAGGATGAGGACAATTCCTTAGAGAGCCCAGGGAATAGCCACACTATCTGAACAAGGAAACAAAAGGAACTGACTGATGGAAAAAGCTGTAAGCCCAGCCCTCAATAGATCAGGGCTGGATTGATCAGATGGACACGATGAGTTCTAGGATGTCAGATTAGAACATGTCTCTTCGTGGAGACTGGGGCAGGAAGAGTCGTTGGAACACGATGGCACTGCATTAGTCTTTGACCATGAGAAGAAATTCAACATTGGCAGAAAGGAAGAAAGGCCTTGCCAGCCTGAGATAGCACTGGAGCAGCAAAGGAGCTAATCCAATATGGCACCAGTACACAGAGATGAAGGTGATGAAGAGGGAGAAGCAGGCAGGAGCTCATTCAAAGTGGATCCTGATTCTACAAGGAGCTCAGAGTTGTGTTGTTTTGCTTTGCTTTGTTTCAATTGTATTGAGGATGAAAATTTTGAGGACAGTGACACAATCGGTTGTGCATTTCAGGAAGACTATTCTGGCAGTGCTGAAGTTCAGCTGGGAGAGATGGGAAAACATTGGAAGGAAACACAGTTATTGCAGTAATTCAGGCAATGGGTGGCAGGGTCAGACCTCAGAGACTGGGGAGATGGATGCCTGGGCCTCGGAGATCAACTGGATAAAGAGGAAGAGGTTGAGGAAAACCACCCTGGCCTGCTAGATTATTAGCATGAAGACCATTACCCTCTTATGTTCACCAAAAGGAATGTCCTAGAACACTCACAGCAGCACTCTCCACGGTGGCCACTTGGAAGTTACCCAACACCCATGAAACACCATACCATGTGGCTGTGAGACAGAAAGATCTCCAACAGAATGATCAACATGGGTGAATGCACAAACCAGACTGCGCATACACTCACCAAACAGAAGAACCAGAGTGTATACTGTATAATTCCATTGGTGATAAGTTCAAAACCAGGCAAAATGACTGTATGGTGTCCAAAGTTATGATATGGCTTATACTTTGGTAGGAGTTCATGGCAGGTACTAATCGAGGGAACATGGGTATCCATTGGGTGAGTTCTGGTGTTCCAGTTCCAAGTTCTGGTTATATAGGTGTGTTTGCCATGTGAATATCCACCCAACTGTATACATATTATCTGTGTGTACTTTTATGCAAATATATTATACTCAAATTAAAAATGTACAAAAAAATGAAATGATTTTTATTTGCAGTGCCTCCCGGACAAGATTAAATTTCAGTACAACATTACAGCAATTTCACTTACAACAACAGCACCTTCGATTTGGGATTGTTAATCCTATGTGCTAGAGACTGGTAGGTGCTGACAGCAACCTGGGGAGATCAGATTTAAACTCCTATTTAAAGATAAGAAAATGGAGGCACTGAGATGCTAAATAATGCCTAAATCCACCATTTTTCTCTAGAGATAGCCCCTTACCTTGTGCTGTAATGATTCCACAAGTGTTTCTAGAAATGTGGCTGTGATTATTCTATTTTAGGCATTGAATCTGCTATGTCTACATGACTTTACTTTTCCAGCATAAGCTAGACCTGTCACCCACGTACTTCCAAATATTTGGGTTAGCAATGAACTATTTCAGTGCTCTGCATTGTGCTTACTTCCACGACCTCAGCTCTCTCCAGCATACACCTTCTTTTTGAAATTTTCAATCAAACAAACGAATTCAACCCAGAAAAGCAAACACATTTTGGATAGAACAGTCATCATTTTTAATCAGTTTTTGTGTTTCCCATATAAACCAGCAGCCCAGAGGTACTATTTCTGAAAGCATTTTGTAACAGAAGATTGTACCTGGGTGCTATTTAGTATTATCATTATTATCCCTGTTATTAATAATAATGATTTATAGAGCAGTTTGAGGAGGCATTGCTATTTATAAACCAGGAACACCAAGCCTGATTTGATACTTAAGTCAGCAAATAGGAAGAAAAGAGGCAAGAGGCGAAATTAAAACAGACGCCTCTTTCTTGAGACATCTACCTTCCTTCAGGAACCAAGAAGCAGGTAATATGAAAGAAAAATTCAGCAGAAATGGAACCCAAGGACAAATATTTTCTCCACTAGGTCACCACCACAAGAGATGCTTTCTGTTGAAATTCACAGAGCCTAGCCAAAAGCCATAGTACCTTGAATGAATTAGCTTCAGACATGTCAATGACCCTGGAGAGTTTTCAAAGCAGTTCTACAAACAAGATTGCATGTAACCTTTGCAAGAATGCTGTGAAGTAGACAGGGGTGGCCTAACTTCACATCTCCACCCTGACCACACTAGTAAAAGCACTGAAATACAGGAGCACAACACCATGTGGCAACGTCACAAAAAAACACACTGGCCACGCTATCAGGTAAAAGCACCAGGGCAGGAAAGTGATCCCAAGCGCCATTTTATTGGGTGGTTCACAGACATTACTGACTAATAAAGCTTCGGGGGAATTTTGTGAAGGATCACAAAACTCCTGAGCCCTGTTCCAGAACTGAGGGGAACCCAAGAACTTATAATTCAAAGAATAAACTGTCCCAAAGAAATCATCATAGGAACAAAAGAACTTGGGTCTTCCGAATGATAGATTCCTTTGGACTATTGCCAAGAAGACGAATAAACCGTAAACTCTCACATCGCATCCCTGTGAGTATCCAAACTATCAAAGATAAAGAGAAAATCCTGAAAGCTCAAAGAGAAGAAAAGCGTTATCTTCAATGGGACAGTAATCAGATTCACATCAGTTCTCACCCTTCGAGGGAAAATGGATTTCAATTATACACCCAGACAACATACATACAAAGATACTAACATTTCTGCAAAGAATATTTTCTACAAAACAAGAATGAAATTGAGAATATACTTCAGCCAAATGAAAAAGAAATCCAAGAAAAATAGAAAGAGTCCAGGAAATCCAAGAAAAAATAGAAACTAATCCCAGAGGGGAATAAAATGAAATCTCAGAATGACAAGTGCACAGCAAAAAGCAATCAGTGCAAATGGAAACAGGAAGTTGGCAGGTGCCGGAAGCAACATCTGCAAGAGGGAAGTAGATTCTGTCCTTTCATTGGTATAACAAAGAAGCTGCAAGTCCTTAATGGGAACACGAAGGCAGAGTTTTCTCTGTCAATAAGAAAAACTAAAGGAACCCCCGGAAAAACAAGACATACAGTTGGCCCTTGAACAACATGGGGATTAGGAGTGCCAACAACGCACCATGCAGATGAAAGTCCCCATATAACTTTTGACTCCCCCAAAGCATAACCTCTAATAGCTTACTGTTGACCGGAAGCCCTACCAATAATATAAACAGTCCATTAACACATACTCTATATGTTATATGTATTATATACTGTATTCTTAATCAAGTAAGTTAGAGGAAAGGAAAGGTTATTAAGAAAACCTTAAGGAAGAGAGAATATATATCTAGTACTGTTCGGTACTTAATAAAAAAATGTCTGCATAGAAGTGGACCCAACCCGCGCAGTTCAAACCCATGTTGTTCAAGGTCCAATTGTACATGAAAAGCCTGGGATGACTGTGAAAAACTAAAATGCAGGATGTCATTTTGAGGAATTCACTTGGTATAAGCAAAGAAAGAAAGTTACATTTTCCCACATCCCTTCAAGTGGTGTGAGTTTACGGGCACAGTCTTGCGCTCCCTTCCTGAGCCCAGCTGGCCCACAGGATCATGGTGAGTGCCACGAGGGGTACTGAGAGGCCACAGAACATACTGGCCCTGAGCAAGAGGTCTGAGGTGACAGCCTGGGCTCAAACTCTTGCCTCTGCCACTTACTAGTTCTGTGACCTTAGAAAAGTTACTTAACCTCTCTGTGTCTTAGTTCTCTCATCTATCAATGACACCTACCTCATAGGGCTGATAAAGACGCAAAATAAGCTAATATATGTAATATATTTGGCATGGTAACTCCCTTCTAATCAGCATGCAAATAGTAGCTGCATTATTATTCTCACAGTATTAAAATATAGAGGGGTGCCTGGTGGCTCAGTCATTTAAACGTCCGACTCTTGGTTTTGGCTCAGGTCGCGATCTCACAGTTTGTGGGTTCGAGCCCCATGTCAGGCTCTGCGCTGGCAGTGTAGAGCCTGCTTGGGATTCTCTCACTCTACTTCTCTCTCCACCCCTTCCCCACTCTCTCTCTCAAAATAAACAAATAAACTTAAAAACATTTATAAAGAATGTTGAGTTTTGATGTAAAAGCTATTATTAAAAGTAGCCTCAACAAAACACAGAAAACAAAAACAGAATTAAATATCATAAAATAAATATAAAAATTGAGAAGGGAGAATAAAGATACAGTTGACACAGCAGGAGGCAAGAGACAGAAGTTGCAGGAGGAGGAAGGGTGTTGTTAATTCCTTTACTTAAGATGGAAGGATCTAGACTGTACAAACTGAGCGGATGAATCCATAGGAGTTTTAAGCATAAATATATAATTTAAAATCATTTAATTAATAAGTTCATTTTAATTCTCATAAATTTATTAATTCCTCATTGCTTATAATTATACATTTTATCTACATGTTATATATTTTATATAATTTATATCATACTTATGGTTAATTATAATACATAATTAATCCATTAATTTAAATGAAATTTAAAGTAACAAAGCAAACACTAAACGTGATGTTTAGAAATTCAGAAAAGCAGGTGGTAGAGAAGGAAGGTGAAGTGAGAGGTAAGTAATGACCGTTGACCCTTGCAGAGTCACTGTGCTAATTGCTCTACATATATTATTTCAATTAATCCTCTAACAACCCTACCAGTTAAACACCATTCTTATGATGATGACCGTTTCACAGGAATTTGAGGCGGAGAGAGACTAGGTACCTTGCCGGGATCTCAGGACTACTAAGAGAAGAGCAGTCCTTAGCCTCTGCCTTTTACCACTTCTAAGAGAGCAAATCCTCCTCCACAGTGGGGAGGGAGTAAGAGTGGTTTACAGATAGGATTGAGTGTTAGGGTGGCAAAGAAAAAATGAACCTCTGCAGCGGCATGAATGGTGTACCAGGAAAATGTCAGGTCTACCCAAGACCTCCCAGAGTGGCCTTATTTGGAAGTAGGGTCTCTGCAGAGGTAATTAAGATGAGGTGATACTGGAGATGGATAGGTCCTAAGTCCAAGGACTGGTTTGCTTGTAAGAAGGGGACACGAAAACACAGGGAAGAAGTTCATGTGACAACACAGGCAGAGACTGGAGTGGAACAGCCAAAGACCGAGGAGCAGCGGTGGTCAAGAGCCGCCAGAAGCTAGGAAGAGGCAAGGAAGTATTCTTCCCTAGAGCCTCAGAGGGAGTGTGGCCCTGCTGACACCTTGGTTTCATACTCACAGCCCCCAGAACTGTGAAAGAGTAAATTGCCGTTGTTTCATGGCCACCTGGTTTATGATAATTTGTTATGGCAGCCTTGGGAGACTGAGACAACCAACCAGAACCTTAAAGTACAAACGGTCAAAATCGATGGAAAAAAGGAGAATTGGACCCTACAGCTTTCTTTGCTTTTTGCTTTTTAAAGAACTCTCACGTGCTACTCTTTGTGGTAGGCAGACTCGAAGGTGGACTCCACGACCCAGGTTCCTGGTAGTCACATGACTGTGTAACCCCCTCCTCCTGAGTGTAAGTGGAACCTGTGACTTGCTTCTAACCACTAGAATACAGCAAATACAGGATGCCACCTCCATGATAGTACTATTTAAGACTGTCATGTCAGTCTGGTAGATTCTCTCCCTTGCTGGCTTTGATGGAGCAGATGGTTGTGTTGAGGAGGCCCACGTAAAAAGGAACAGGGGCAAATCTCCAGCCAACAACTATCTAGGAACTGAGAGTGCTGGCCTCTCACCCACAGCCAACAAGAAACTGAGGTCTCCAGTCCAATGGGCTGAAAGAAACTGAATTCTGCCAACAATCACATGAGTTTGGAACCGTAGCCTTCCCCAGTCCAGCCTCAGCAGAGACCACTGCCCTGTCGAACCCCTCCATTGTTGCCTTGTGAGGCTGGGGACTCAACCAAGCTGTGTGTAAACTCCTTACCCACAGAAACTGATATCATAAAGGTAATAAAGGCATGTTTTTTTAAGCCATTAGATTTGTGGTGATATTGTTATGCATCAATAGATAACTAATATTCTCCTATAAATAAAAATAGTAATACTAATACGTTAAGGTTTTTTAAACTAGCAATGGTTTGCTACAATTAAAAATAAATTTAAGACAAATTATTTGGATGATCAGTCAGGTTTGGGAACAATGTCCTCATGAAACAAAAAAGGAAACCAAAGCACAGAAAGATGGAGTGGCATGGACAGATTCACCCAGGACATTAATAAACTGAGATGTCACTGAAGCACATGTGTCCCCTCCGATTCTGCACGTTCCATCTTGCTTCTGCCTGCAGAACGACAGCTAGAATACAGTCGGAGGATGGCGAAGGAGCAAAGAGTAAGATAATGGCTCAAATCAAGGGCAAAGCTTCAGTTTTGCCTTCGATTATATTCATGGTGAGCTCTGTTCCCAACATTACCCTCAGTTCCTGGAAGGGTAAATGTGTGAAACAGGTCCTTATTAGACAATTTTTTGACAGTTGCTGCCTTTGCAATTGCTGTGGTATAATTTTTTTTCTTCTGAATGGCTCCAGATTTGTTTTTGTCTGAGCCGAGGTGGAAAATTGAGAAATAACAGATTCAACAATAATTGACTTTATTAGGAATATGAACGTATTACACATGCTGTATATTAAAAACTCATTGCTTTTATATTGGCCTCGCACACTGTATGCTACTTTTATGGTTCCCTAGTCTCCGGTGTTCCCCCTTCTTTACTGTTCCCATCAGCTTTATGTTCCTCATTCCCTGTCATGCAGAGGAAATAAATGGTTAAAAATCTAAGTGCTCATCAGACACAAGCCAGAGTTCATAAATGAAAGCGGGCAGGCTTGGGTAATTTAAGATATTGCTGTGAGCTGGTGTTGCCAAAAAAGAGATGCACTTATTGAACCATAAACAAAAGCAATTAAGATGAGATGTTGATTAGTGTGGAGAAAAGCTCCCCAATAGCACAGAGAAGTGGACCACAGAGGGAACCTCATTTGCATAAGCATCTCTGGACTCCTGGGATGTCTAAGGAGGGGCTGCAGAGGTCCCTTTTGCAAAAGGATTCTGATGTCTCATGGGAAGAATCCTGAAAAAGCCCCTGGAACATTCAGCATAAGGAATCACAATTCCTAGGCAAAGAAGGGAGAGGAAGGTTGACTACTTCCTTACAGCAGCGACAGGGAGGAAGGAAGTCCCTTGGAGGCAGTTTGAAGGCATAAGACACTGGGCAAAACACAGCTGGAATGTAATACTGTGAATTCTACCTGGCAAAGCATTGCCTCCGTCCAACATTCCACATCTCCTTGGAGAAGGCTACAAGCTCAGGGAGAGGAAGAAGGCCTCCTGGTGCTACCTCTAATGGCTGGACACTCCTGGGTTGAATGAAATGCAGTTCTGGTGTGAAAGGCTGAGCAACGAGAGCCTGGATCAGTATCTGGCAGAGCACCTGCCGATGCCTGGCTGCAGAAGCAGCAAGAACCACAGAAGCAAGAATATATATGAGCTGTCACAGAGGAGGGAAAGATGCAGGAGTGGTTAGAAACCTGGAGACAAAACTAGGTAACTGGTCTGGACAAACCCAGAGCCATGGACAGCCCGTGATCCACCCGGCTCCAAGCCCTCAGCCATCCCCCACCACTGGGGCAGACTGCAAAAGATCGCATTAGACATCCGTGGACACTCTGGTCGTGCTATCCTCTCTCTGAAGTAGAAAGACACTGATTGTGGGGAATTGTGCCTAAAAATCCCCGAGAACAAGGCACATGGTAGGTACTTGACAATTGTTGAAAGGGGAAAAAAGAGAAAAGGAAGAACGAATGGATGAATGGATGGCATGCACGCATCCCTGGGATGGAAGTTAAGGCCAGGACTGACATTTAGAGTCGCCTTGAGGAGGCAGGGTGGGTGAAAGGAGCACACCAGGGCAAAGCGCCCCGAGACACATCTTAAGCAGTGAGCAGGAGCTAGACAGGCAGGAGAAGAAAAATGAGCATCCAGCCAGACAGATGATGTTGGGTCAACTCAACCCTTCCCCTGCTGTCTGGAGAAACTCCGCAGGCACACAGTACGGCATGCCAATCAGTCACAGCGAGCGGTGATTGGCATCTGTGGGCCCGGCACCTATGAGAAGATTGACATTCAGGCAGACAGGTCCAAATGTCACCAGCCAAAGGCCAGAGCACCTGGCAGGCTGACTGGGGCCACTCAGACAGGGGAGGTGACAGTCAGACCAATGCAATCACCCTGAGGAGTGGTTTGAAATTCACCTCCAGTGGCCGGTTCATTCGACCAGGAGACATATGTGCATTGGTGTATATGAGGTTATAAAGGTGCGGGAACCCAGGGAAAGGCAACTAATATGTGGAGACCACTTACTTAGTGCCAGTCTTTCCACTAAGGGCTTAACACCAGCTTGCTGAATGGTGGTGGTTATTAGCTCTATTTTTCTGATAAAGAACCTCAGGCTCCAATAAAGGCAGTGGTCTTTACAAATTCCCACAGGTGATCAGAGACAGACCCAGGATCAAATCTCGGTTGTCTGAGCCATGGAAGTCTTGTTCTTTCTACTAACTCTACACTTTTGACATTGGCACCGAGAGGCACGGATATCTGCAAGGTGAAATGTTTTCCAAGGCAAAGAGGCAGAGGTAGAGGGATTTTAAAAATGTTTTTCTGCATATTGCTGTTGCCATTCTGCAACTGCAAGAGAAATAATTCATGAGGCAGATGGAGAATAAGATGGTATGCAAAAGTAGCAAGAAGAGAAAGAAGTATTATTTCTGCATCGGGCTTGTATTCCAGCTCCGAATGCCATGATAGGTAAGACTGAGGCTGAGAGGGAGGCATCATGTCTGGTAGAAACAGGATCCCAGAGCACACTCTACAGTGTCGCTGGGAAGGTAAAATAGGTTATGTACAGGAACATGGAAAACTGATACAATGTGCTGAGTGAGGAGAAAAATGGTAAATGACTCGGTTACCCAGGATTCATTCAACAAACATTGCTGAGTGTTCCATTAGCTGCCCTCATCCCAGGCTATAAAAGCCCATGGCGGGGCGGGGGGGGGGGGGGGGTGGGGGGGGGGGAAGTCCTGCCCATACAGCTGTCAGAATCCAGGAGGAGGGCAGACACAAGGGAAGACAAGGTCATACGGTGATGCTCTCTTTAGGGAAATGTACTTCCCAGACTAAGTTTGTACGATTTTGTGAATTAATTCATTCAGTCGATAAACATCTATTGAATGGCTCCCTTGGGACAGACCACTGTTGGTTCTAGGGGTGGATGAGTGAAAAAAACAGACGAGAAAGTCTCTGGTCTCCTTTGCCTGTATTCTAGGAAAGTGTATTCTGTCTATATCCAGTCTTACCACATTTCTTCTCCATGGGTCTATTAGAACAGTCCTTGTACTTCCCTCCTCAGAGAAGTGGGTGTTGGGGATTGAGAGTAGGGTTATTATACACAGGAAGCCTTCAATTTTAGTCCTGGATTGTCACATCCTAACTAAGAGATCCTCTAAAACAACATGTTGCAAAGGCTTTTTCTCCCTTGTAATACTGGTGACAATAATCTTTTCCTCGAAGGGATTTTAGGAGATTTGATTTGAGTATGCTCACATCATCTAGCCTGACGCATAGACACTGAAAACAGAAGTTTCTATTCCCAAGTCGAGACCTCTCTCTCCCCAGGGCTGAGTTGTTGTATCAAACTGTTAAGCACACATCCCTGCTTTTAGTTATAACTTTTAGTTATATACTTTTAGTTATAACTGTCTGCACAGCAGCTCCTGTGTACTGTGGACATCTGCATAAGTTGGAAGCGTTACTTATGTTATACTATCATAGCATATAGAAAACCCCAAATAGTTAGGTGTGGAAAACAGGGACAAAGGAAGAGGGGAGGCAGAGGCAAAGAGACCAAAATAAGGTATTTCTCCAGTCAGAGACAATGATGAGCATCGTTCCCTTCACTGGGTGTATGATCCAGTAGAGCAGGAGGAAATGCTTTGGGGAGAACTTTAGGAAGTTCTTACCTATAAGTCATGTCGAGACATTAGGGCTCAGAAACAGGGAAGCCCCAACATTGTCCAGTTGCTGATCTGGGCTACAGGGTAGAGAACAGTGCTACCTAGAAAGACCCAACAGAAGGGAGGCAGAGTTACGAGCTGCGGCTTTGTTCAATTTGACGTGTCTAACGGGCAGTTGGGTGATAGCAACTGGGAGCTACATAGAAGACTCTGCACTTTATGGACGCCTGGGCAGGAGATGCAGATGTGGGAGTCATCGGAATGTGGGCAGTATCTGTTGCCATGAGAGTAAATGAGATGATTTGAGGGGAGTTAGCAGAGTGAGAGGACGGCATTGAGGGAAGAAGCACAGGGAGGTTGCTGTATAAACTCGAACGTGGAAGTAAAGTCAAGGAAGTGAATACAGAGAGGGAAGCAGAGCTGGAGGCTGAGTAACTCTGGAACCGAACTGGTCCACCAAACGTGAATCATTGTCCGCATCAGGACCAAGGGCAGAGACCCATGACACATCCTCTTCCTTTCACCCACAATAGGCAGGGTGGGCACACCAGTAGCTCCCTGGAACACACCCTTCTCCAGGGCTGGAGAGAGAGGGCTCTGCGCAATTACAAAAGCAGCCACTGGCTTTGCCAGAAGAAATGTTCCATTGGGGGGAGTCCCAGCCCCAGAAAGGCAGGTGATTAGGGCAGCAGTGATCAAAAGTGTACCTGAGATGGATGGCCCTGGAGAGTGTTCACTGGGTTTCCTGGGACCTTCTGGAGAGTTTGTCCTTCCCCTCCTCTGTGAGGTGGAAATGCTTTAGAAAGAAATCTACAGTTATAAATTCTCCGGGTTCCTTCTTACCCAGTCAGGCAAGATTGATGGGCTGAGCTTGTTGACACCGAAGCAATTGGGAATATCATTATTCGCCTTGTATTTATCTGCATTTATGTTAATGGTTTTGTTCTTGATCAGAGCAGCTACTAAACTAGGGGAAATGTTTATTGCACTCAAAGTTTTGCTATGATAAATTATGTGGGAGTCACAGAATAGCCAATGCACATAATGTGTAGAAAAATTTTCCTTTCTTTTCTTTTCTTTTCTTTTTTTTTTTCCTGCTTCTGATCCCAACAGCACAGGCCTCCTGCATACTTGGGACCAAACCAACTCAATTTTTCTTATTCTGCTTTGTCATCTGATTGATTTAATGCTTCTTGTGGTCAGACTTTGCAGAGAAAAAGAACACGCGTACAATTTCTCTCTCTGGCATGCGCTCTTTCTTGCTCTTTTTTTGACGGGCAATTTCATAAAATCACAGGGCCGGGAAGGACCTTTATGTGCATTTTTTCCTAACTCCTCACTGTACAGAAGCATTTGGGAGAAAATAAGAGACAGCAAGAAGTAACTTTTTTGAGATCTTTCACAGGTCGGGCTGTATGCACAGATGCTTCACTTATATTAGCCTATTTTATCTTCCTGAAACTTTTTTTTCCCTCATGCTGAAGATGAGTACATTGAGGCTTGGAGAATTAGACCACAGGTAGGCAAACTACTGCCTGTGGCCCGAATCAAGTCCACCTTCTGTTTTTGCAAATAAAGTTTTCTTGGAACACAACCATAATCGTTCATTGATTTATGTATTGTCTACAGCTGCTTTCGAGCCACAATGTCAGAGGGGAGTGGCTGTAACCAAGACCATTCAGCCCACAAAGCCTAAAATATTTACTGTCTGGCCATTTACAGGAAAAGTTTGCTAATACCTGGTGTAGATAATGGCTCTGGTCACAGATAAACCACCTGTTTCTGTCTGACTCCAAACACTCTTTCTTCCATGTCACTGCTTTCCTGTTCACAATGTCCACCACATGGAGGACAGACCAATTTAGGTGGCCTCATCCGAAACCACACCCACCCACCCACCCACTCACAAGCCAGTAAGGCTTCCTGCAGCAAATTCAGGCAGCAGTAAGGGTATACATGTTTGGAAGGCATTTGATAAATAGGGATTTAGTTCTTCCTTACCCTTCATCCCATAGTGGGTTTCCTTTCCTGTTTTGCAAAGGAAAGAAGAACGGATATTACTTTAATGTCACTTAATGAGAATATTGCTATCCTTCATAACTGTGTTTATTAGGGAAGGCTTCCTGGAAGAGGTAGAATTTGATACAAGTTTTTCATGTCACAGGTCTTGTAAGTTTCTCAAGCAGCTTCTTGTAAGTTTCTCAAGCAGCAGGAAGTGAGAAGAGGTAAAAAATAATTTTGAAGACTACCAGCCATTCAGAAAGGTGGTGCTGAGGCAGGCGGTCGAAGATGAAACTGTCAGGAGCAGCCATGTCCTGAACATGTATCACAGGGCATGACATTTATGTCAAGTTCTTCCAGTCTGCACCACCCTTGAAAAACAACATAAATTTTTTTGAGATGAGGAAAGGGGTAATCCTAAAATGTGAAGGGACTCACCTAGGATCACATGGTTAGCAAGACAGGATTTGAATTTGGGGTCTCGATGCAAAGCCCACTTGGGTTTCCCACATACCACTTCTTAAATGAAGCTAGCCAGTTAAAGAAGCAACTTCCAGAATTGATCCCAAAGGTAGTGTTCACATTTTCTCAGGGTTAACTTTTCTTAAAGATGAAGTGAACTTAAGTGAACAGAAACCAACCAAAGTAGATATTTCTGGTCCTGATGGCAACTAGAAATCTGGAGATGAGAGAAAAGAGGGGTGTAGCAGAGACAGGGTCTGGGGAGGGAAGTATGGAGGGGAAAGGAAATGGAAAAAGAAAACTTTTTTTTTTTAATTTTTTTTTTTAACGTTTTATTTATTTTTGAGACAGGGAGAGACAGAGCATGAACGGGGGAGGGTCAGAGAGAGGGAGACACAGAATCTGAAACAGGCTCCAGGCTCTGAGCTGTCAGCACAGAGCCCGACGCGGGGCTCGAACTCACTGACTGCGAGATCATGACCTGAGCTGAAGTGGGCCGCTTAACCGACTGAGCCACCCAGGCGCCCCGGAAAAAGAAAACTTTAAGTGGAGGCTCTCTGGACTGGGAGACCTGTAGGATCCAGTCAAATCTAGAAGGAGACTCAGGAGAGACCAAATGAGCTCTACCCATGGAGGCCAAGTCTACAAGGCTTTGAAAGAGCAACACATATGACCTTGGGGATCTCATGTGAGATGTGATCCCTCTAGATAAAGGGTCTGATTTATCAGGGAATTTTAAAACATCAGGCAAAGAAAGGAGTTATGGGTCATCCGGTTGGTTCTTCCACCCATCCTGACACCTCTCTGCAACACCCGCTAGTGTGGATGCCCAGACCCCACGTGATTATCCCTAGTGACAAGAAACCTAATACCCACAGCACCAGAGAACCCTAGTAAGACAGATGATTTCCCTGCCAATCAATTTATATATGCCAATCAATCCTAATTCTCCCCCCAGGAGATGATCAGGACACATGTAACATCTTTTTCATGTAAAATTACTTAAAAAAAATTTTTTTTAATAATTATTTTTAGAGATGGGGCACATAGGTGACTCATTCAGTTAAGCATCCGACTCTTGGTTTCGGCTCAGGTCATGATCTCATGGTTTGTGGGTTCGAGGAGCCCCACATCAGGCTCTGCACTGACGGTGAGCAGCCTGCTTGGGATTCTCTCTCTCTCTCTCTCTCTCTCTCTCTCTCTCTCTCTCTCTCTCTCTCCCTCTGCCCCTTTTCCTTTTCCTCTCTCTCTCTCTTTCAAAATAAAAAATAAACTTAAAAAATATCTTGAGAGAGAGAGAGAGAGAGAGAGAATATGCATGGGAAAGGGGCAAGGGGAGAGAGAATCTTAAGTAGGCTCCACACTCAGCATGGAGCCTGATGTGAGGCTCAGTCCCACGACCCTGGGATCATGACCTGAGCTGAAATCAAGAGTTGGAACCTCAACTGACTGATCCACCCAGGTATGCCTGTCATGTAAAACTTCTTAAAGTATACAAACATAGCAGGTACCCTTATGGTTGTCTTCCCAAGATAAACACAAAAATCATCATATATGGATGCCTTCTATGTAGATACACATGCCTTCTATGTAGAGGCCTTCTATGTATAGATCCCTCACCAGAAGCTTTATATGTTACATCCAACAGAAGTTTTTATGACTACTTTTATAGGAGAGAAAACAGAGGCTCAGACCACAGAAGTAAGTTCCCCATGATAACGTCACTAGGGGGTACGAGAGACAGATTTCCAACACAAGTCATTCTTTAAATCCCACGCACTTCCTAACATGATGATTTTGAGCTCTCTCAGCATTATGGTAACTTCACTCAGGACTTTAAAAAGTAGAATAGTATAGGTGGGTTTGTTTTTGTCTATTTTTTTTTTCTTCATTATATTGACATGGAGGAGAAAAAGTAGGTGATAAGTAGAATACAGTCAGAGCTCTATAAGAAAGACAATTGACCAGTTGAAGAATGTCTTCTTATAAAATACCGTTTTAGGTTGCTTCTGACTTTTAAAATAAAAACGAGTGGTACGTGTCTCTGTAAATTCAAGTCAGAAAATCACCAGTTTCCTAGGAAGAGTCAATAAAGTCATATTTTCTTACATTTATCAAACAGTTGGGAATATATATTTCATAATTAGATAAACTTCTTCTCTTTGTCATTTGAAAATCAATAACATCTTTAAAATGTATTTTCATGATAATCTCCTTTAATAAAAAGTGTCAGAAGAGGCTGTTTCATGGGCTATAACTTTACAGACAAGGAGATTAATCAAGGTGGATATGTTTGCACAAATGGCTAGGAGTTCTCAAGCCTCCAAGGTCGAAAGACAGACACCAACTATATACAGTTTTGGTTTTAAATGGTACCATAAATGCCATTGCCAGTTACAATTTCCAGGTTTTCTCTCTTCAATTATTTTGCCCCAACACCCTTCCAAATTAGGAACTAGCTTTCTGTGAGCACATTAATGAAGTTGTAGCTCCTGTGAATTCTGTGTCTGGAACAACTTCGTTATGTTGCACATGAAACCATCCACAGCCACAGGGGCTGAAGTTTGATTCCAAAGGCCCAGGGCACCCACTGTCTGACACACACTTACTTTTTGAATATTTTAAAGACAAAGGGATTAGGCACTTCAAAAATAACAGATTCTGCTTTGCATGAAAATATAATATGTTTCCATCTTAATGATGTAAAAGAATAGCTTGTTATCACCGAGCTTCTGAAGAAAAAACAAATTACACATGCAAATGTTTTTTGGCTAATTAATTCAATTCTGAAGATAAAATTGGGACAGTACAGAATTTCAAGCAGATTCCTAATAAGTTCTAGAATCGAGCAATTTTCAACTAAGATACCAGATCATCTATTTCCAGGAGATGAGGCTTCTTGCAAACCCTTGTATCGACATCGACTCACTCGAATTTTGCAAAAAAACTTTAATATATTGCTTGGTTATTGTCCCGTCACTCCTGCACTGTCAAAATTTCAGGGTCAAAATTTAGACTAAAGGGGTGGAAATTCTAGCTGTCTTGTACAAATTAAACTACCTCCCAGAAAAGGACTTCATGGATAGCAGTGATATAAAGATGACATTATAAAACCTATGTCAGTTATACAATTAAACTGGTCTTTCAATCTGAAAGCCCAATTCCACTTGAAATTAGTGGGAAGAACATGGTGTTGGAGGCATACAGACCTGGATTTGAATAATGAATCTGCCAGCTATTTGCTACTTGAGAGAAGAAAACATAGTTATAATCCCTAATGTTATTCAATTTTTTAATGTGTAATCTGGGATTAAAAATGTCCACCCTCAGGGGTTTTTTTTTCTTTTAATGAGAATTAGAACCAAAAATGTATTTGCATTGGAGAAAAAACATCTTTATGATCCTTTATTTATTATTATTTTTAACTATTTTTTAATGTTGATTTATTTTTGAGAAAGAGACAGAGCACAAGCAGGGGAGGGGCAGAGAGAGAGAGGGAGACACAGAACCCGAAGCAGGCTCCAGGCTCAGAGTTGTGAGCACAGAGCTTGACGCGGGGCTCAAACCCACGAACCGTGAAATCATGACATGACCCAAAGTCAGACACTCAACTGACAGAGCCACCCAGGCGTCCCTACAACTTTTTTTTTCTTTTTTTAAATAAAAACTGCCTTTTGTATTTGTTTGCTCCTAATTTAAAAAAATATATATTTTTGCTCTTCCATGAGACCAAAATCTCTTGAAAACCACAGAAATCTTGCAGAACTCTGGACTTCCACAAGGCATAGATAAAGGAGGTGAGTAAGTTTGTCAAATCCAGAATTTAGGAATCGAGAAAGACTCTATACAGACTGTACAGAAATCATCTCAGAGCTTGGTATGCCATAGATGATCAAGAAACATTTCTTTCTTTCTCTTGTATAGGCATTGTTTCTGTGCTGTGACATCCCAGTTTTCTAGAAGTACCAAGAAATTCCCGATCTTCTTTTGGAGTACCAAATCTCTGCAGTCCAGCAGCAAAGAGAAAATCTTTACTCTCCACTTAATGGTGGGCTCCAGACAAGTGACTAGAATTCTAGAAGGAAGAGGATACATCCAAATGGGACAAAAAGTATGTGACACACAGTTATGACACCCTACCCTGTGGCCAGGAAAGACATTGCTGGCCACAGACAAAACTGCCCACGACTCCAGAACTTCACATGGCCAAAGAATTGGACTTGACATGAGAGATTAAACAAATTTCCCATTATTCATGCGTTTCAGTAGAAGGGGGACTTCCTTGGTATCTTGCCTGAGGTTGACCACTCTGATCGACCCTGCCAGTGAGAAGAGGAAAATACCGAGGGTCACTGGGCAGGGAGACTTCCATGAAAAATCTTGTCCAGACCATAAAAATCAGAAATTTAGTCTAGAGTTGTAGGAGATAAGGACCACCGGTGCTGAGATCCAAGAGAAGAGCTGACAACAAGAAAAAGAGACCACAGAGCCAAGTAATGGGTCAGGTCAAGAAGAACTAATGGAGTGAAACAGAACAGTGGGCCCAGAAAGGGCCTGGTAGGGGCACCAGGCCAGGACATGGAACATTTCTCATGTCTTGAGGACTTAGCCCAAGAAGGGGATTGAGAGGAAGACATCCAGTGTAGGACAAGTAAGGGAAAGATGGGAATCTAAAATCTGTGAAGCAACCATAGGCATGAACAGCCAGCACTGGGAGCCCACCTAGGGGTAAAGGCCCATGGGACTCGTGAAATAGCTGCACCTCCGAGTAGTTTTCATTTTCAAAGAATGTCTTAGATTGTGTACCTACCCAGGAACATCACGAGGACAAGTAAAAGCCATACTTCTAAATCAAATGCGTGGAGGTCCCTTCGATCTTTCTGTTGGTGGGAATGAACCACAAATTCTTGCAAGCCCAATGAATACATCCAATGCAAGTACATTTTTTCTCTTGCTAAAATACACCGGTATCTCTTCCCTGAATTGCTTCTGAAGTCCTCCGACCAACACTGACTTCTCAGACCTTCAGTTTTCCATCTACCAAGTGGTGTGAATAATGTTGACGTGGCGGCATGTCTTGAGATAGAATTTCAACAGGAATGGGGAATTGTCCCGGCTCTCTGGTTAAGCAATCTGAATTCTGGAGTTAAGTTGGACTCCCTATTTTGGCCCCTGTTTCAGGACCTCTGAAATTCAACTCTGAAGCAGTTTTGTCTAGAAAATAAGGCCACCCTTGGATGATCTGAGTTCTCTCTTGGACTTGAGCATTTCCTATATGGTAGGCATGGTTAAAAAAAAAAAAAAAGTGCTAGATAAATTATCTCCTTATAACAACCCTATGATATGAGTACTACTGCTTAGCCTCATTTAACAATAAGGATACTGAGAGATGGCAGTAAAGTAACTTGGCCAAAGTCACCCAACTATAAAGTGGTAAAGCCAGTACAGAGGTTCCCTGACTTACAATAGTTTCAACTTAGGACTTTTTTTTTTAACTTTATGATGGTGTGACAGCAACATGCATTCAGTAGAAACCATACTTCGTATTTTGATCTTCTCCTGGGCTAACAACACGTGGGACGATACTCTGTCGTGACACTGGACAGTGGCAGTGAGCCAGAGCTCCGAGTCAGCCACACAATCACAAAGGTAAACAACTGAGACACTCACAACCGTTCTGTACCCACACAGCCATTCTGTTTCTCACCTTTGGTACAGTATTCAATAAAGTTCATGAGATATTCAACACTTCGTTATAAAACAGGCTTTATGTTAGATGATTTGCTCAACTGAGCTAACCCAAGTGTTCTGAGCACGTTTAAGGTAGGTGAGGCTAAGCTATGATGTTCAATAGGTTAGGTGTATCAAATTAATTTTCAACTTAAGGTATTTTCAACTTTACAGTGGGTTTTCAGGATGTAACCCCATCTTAAGTCAAGTAAGATCTGTATCCGAATTCAGGCAGTGACTCCAGAACCAAAGCTTTAAGTCTCAGTGTATACCATATTCAGAGTTAGGATAAGTGAATGATTTTGAGCTTTCCAGTAGAGAAGGGGAGGGCTGTTTTCTATAAACACTGGTCACAGTGTTCTCTTTGATGCTGAGATTTCGGCACCGTCATGCAGGGGACACCATGAATTAATAGTGTGGACTATATGTGAGTCAGACCTGTTGTTATCTTCTCCATAGGATTCCAGCCCCTAAGTTACAGGAGAAGGGAAGGCCATATGACCAAGTCAGCACAGAACAGTTCAGGCTTTGGCCCATCTGATCTGCTTGCCTTGATTTGCAAATGCCCAAAGCCCCACCCATGCAGGATTGTGGGGGAAAGACAAACACGTCATCCTTGCTTTTTAATTCCTCTTTTCATCTTCTTATCTCAAGCTCTTTGGTAATTTTCCGATTTCAAAGGAAATATTTGGAAAGATATCTGAGGACCACATTTTACACCAAATGCTTTCAACATGAGAATCCGCCCAGTCGTATCTAATAAAAATATCCTTCCAGAGCTGGTACCAGGAGGTTTCATTAAAATAGCAGTCGATAAGCAGAACTGATTTGGCACCAAGAGGAAAAAAAATCATAGGCCTATCAGGCCTTTGGAATTCAAGAATACAGCTGAATCTAGGCCCTTTTTAATTGTCTTAGGACCATATCCTAAGTCTTGCCTCATCAGATATGGAGGAATGTACTAATCCAAACAATACTGAACTGTCAACATGAAAGAATTGGATATCTTCTCTCTATCCATCATGCCTGAGGCAGAGAAATCGGAAATGCTTTCGCTGGTGTCCTGGGATGTGGGACCCCTCCGGCCCATGAGTTAAAAGTTTCTGTGAGCTCCCAGAGAGGTTTCTTCCCAGGGCTTCATTTTCTTGGACTCAAATGCCTGATCAACAAAAAAGTCAGAATAGGGCCTAAATAAGTTAACTCCAAATATGTGCATTATTATATTTTTAACTGCTTCTTGCATAACATCATGGGTTAGGTCTGCTAGGTGCTGGGGACTCTGAATTAAACAGAGATCTCAGCTGCAAGGGGCTTGCCACATAATGGGGAGATTAGGAAGCCATCATTGCCACAAGGAAATTGAAAAGAGGAAGGAATTATTCACAGCTAGTGGAAGCATGGAGTGCTTCCCGGAGGAAGCGACATCAAAGCCAGGCTTTGAGTATAGGTGAGACCTGGGCATCAGAGATAGGATAGAGTTTGGAGGCGCAAGTTAAGAGGATGAAAGACCAGGGCTGTGGCTGGACAAGGGGTATACTTACAAGTCCAGGTAAGGTGAAGGTACGTAGAGGCCCGAAGGTAAAGGTATGTAGAGGCCATGAATGGCAAAAAAGGTCAAACCCCAGTAACGGGCCTCTACTATCTGGATGTAAGTTTACTCATTAACCTGGTGCATATGCATGTGGAGGTCCCTGCCAGCACTGATCATTTCTAACACCACTTTCCTGAAACAGCAGAAACCTTGGAGTTTCTATAAAGGTAAGGGGAATGCAGAGAGGCACGAGCTAAAACCCAGGCAAGCAAGAGCATCCTTAAATCTCACAAATATTTCTAGTCTAATCCTGGGCCTTTGCACATGGTGTTTCCCAGTCTGACATGACTTTCTCCTTTCTCCACCTGAAGTGGTTCTAGACACTCAGCTCAAATACTGCCTCTTCTGTGAATAAAGGCCGCCCTCTTCCCAGTCACCTGGCAACTCTGAACTTCAGGCTCTCTTCTGCTTTCCCAGGACCCTCTGCCCATCCCTTGAGCCCTCTGTCCCACTGTGCTGAGTTTATCTGTGTAAGCAACAACAGCAGGGGTGAGGACAGATCGTCACATCACTTACTCCGACGGACTGGAATTCACCACAAGGACAAGGACCTTATCCTACAGTAAAGAGCAGGGACGCTGGAGCCAGACTGCCGGGGTTTATTTACATCCTGGTTCTGCCACTTAAGTAGCTGTGTGACCCTGGGTGAGCTACCAGCCTCTATGTGCCTCTATGTGCCTCATCTGAAATATGGGGATAACAAGAATACCAGCTCATAAGCACTATGAAAATCGCCATGAGTCGCATAAGAAAACCATGGCCCTGGAGGCTGTGGCGGAGGTTCAGTGAGTCAGGATGTGTACCGTACTTAGTGCTGAGTGCACAGGAGGAGCTCTGTTTAGGAATGTTTATTTTATTATGTGTATTTTTAAACTCAGCCTTCTCTACATCTAGCAACTCTGCTGAACACATGAGCAAATTTTCTAAAGTCCCTCCCAGTCCCAGCTGCCACTTATTGGTGTTAGGGTAGAGCATAACCCCTGGGAAGACCATCTTATCCCAACACATCACGGTGCAGGAGGTGGGGGAAGCCACCGCAGGGGTACAGCATCCAAGCCTGAGAGGGGCACCCAGGACACAGATGTCCTGGGTTATGCCTGAGACTTATATTGCTATGGAAATATGTCCTTCAAAACATTTTACTTTTTTGTTTCCAGGACATGAATTAGGTCTTTAAAAAAATAGAAAAAGAAAGAAAGAAAGAAAGAAAGAAAGAAAGAAAGAAAGAAAGAAAGAAAGAAAGAAAGAAAGAAAGAAAGAAAGAAAGAAAAAGAAAAGAAAAGAAAGGAAAAGTAACTGATCTGTTTTGTGCCAGAGCTGTCTGGTCTCTCCAAACACTTAATCCAGTGGCTCTCATTGTCTGGGATCAAAGCGCCTTCCCCACATGCTGGCTTTGTTCTGTTTGGAGCAGAGGAACAGGCTGAAAGGAGAACTCCTCCAGGCTTCCTGTCCCTCCCTTCCCCTGAACTTTGAGAGAACAAAGAGATTTACAAGGCAAGGATCCCAACTACAAGGTGCTAATGATCTGAATCACATGCGTCCAGATCCGGACTAGTTTTCCTAAATCAGAAGGCTTCCGGGAGGGGGAGGAGCCATAGGGAGCAGGGAGGAGCCAGGAGCTGGGAGTCTGCAACCAAAAGCACTCTGGATTTGCCTATTGGAATGCACAGCACTCCCAGGCAAAAGTGTGGCTCCTCCAGGAAGCCTGCCCTCCCCTGGGGTTGCTCACTGGGCCCTCAGCCCTCCAGAAATCAGGCTGGCTCCATCCGGTAGTTAGGTCCTCTAGGGCACAGCACCTGAAAGTGCTGTTTAGTCTCAGTCTGTGCATACAATGGCCACGGGTTTGCGGAGAATGACAAAGCATAAACTCTGGAAAGAGAGCTGTTTAGCATGAATCAGAACCACCTCTAGGGCTTGTTAAAATATAGATCACTGGGCCCCAGGCTCAGAGTTTCTGATTCCGTATATCTGGGCAGGGCGTGAGAATTTGCATTCCTAACAGGTCCCAGATGCTGCTGGTTCAGGGATCTGCCTTTGAGAGTGCTGCCCTGTACAACTCCCTCCTGGCTGATACACAGTAAAGTGTATGGGGGCTGCTATGGTCCCTGCTCACGGTTTCTGGTTGCTTCTCCCTAAGGATCTGGAGACCTCATAAGCCACCAAGCTGAATGCACAGTCAGCGCCCAGGTTGGGCCTCTGTTCTCTTGTGTTTGCCCTGGGGTGGTTTGGTCAAGGTGGAAGCCTGTGTGTCCTACTCTAAAACCCTTGATGCAAATCACAGAGATGCACTAACGCTGTTGTGAAAAGCCAACTGGGGTGCATGGTGGCAGAGCAGTGGGAGAGGAGGTTGCTAAGGCAGACTCTCTGGGTTCTGCAAATCTACTTAGTAGCTGGGTGATCATGGATAAGTCACCTCAACTCCATTAGCCTCTCTCTGCCCCCTGGAGAATGAGGTAAATAGACCGCTCCTCACTGAGTTGTTGGAAATAATATTACACAACCTCATATCAAGTTCTGTAATAAGTTCGTTTAAAAGCCACCCCACCCTGCCTAACCTGCCTCTCTGACCTAGACTCCGTCTGTCCTTTCCACGAGCTTAGCTTTTGCCTGCAACTGGTATCAGTGAAAGGAATGATTTTAACCTCAAAGAGCAAAATAAATGTCTTCCTGCTGGAAGTCCCAAGGGCAGAAACATGGACCCCAAGACTTGAGCATCCATGATCTGCAGCCCACCACCACCCCGGTGGCAGGGGCACGGGGTGGCATGGCTGTTCAACTTGGCCATGTCCAGGTTGCTGACATTTATGTTTTGGCCTGCACTGCCAGGGATCTCTCCTTTCATGGGCAAGACCCTCCTACCGAAAGGGTCTCCTCTCTTTTGCAGCTAAGAGCTAAAGCTGGTGGGATTTCTGAGGGATTCTCCAAAGGCAACCTCAAGAAGGAGCGGCCAGCTCAGGTTGGCAGAACAGATAGATTCCCAAACATTTCTGACTTGAAACAGAAAAAATAAAAGTAAAGCAATGTGGTGACTTTCCTCATCTTGTGAACATTCATAGTAGATGCATCAGGCCTGACTCCCCAAGGACTCTGCTCAGGGGAAGCACCGAACAGGGAGAACTTGAGCTTGAGTTTAGCTGCAAGCACTTTCCGTCCATGGGCTGGGTGTCTGAACCTCTCTGTGAGCCAGTTCAGACCTCTGTGTGATTTCATAAAAATCAAACCAATGACCAGACACGTCTGATGTCATATTGCTGCAGCCTCTATGAGGAGCGAGGTGCCTCCCACAGGAAGCCAGCTGGGCTTCCTGAACAAGGCGTGAAAGGCAGACTGTGGCCCCCAGTGCGCAGAGGACTGAAGGTGAGGCTGCCGTGTCAAGGTTAAAAGGGGAGAGGCCAACAGACGCACCAGCCCCTGAGTGAGAACTGCACAGCAAAATAGTGCAAAGCCACTACGGGTTCCAATCCCACTTTCGAATGCCAGTGGAATAACTGGTGTTTTCAATGCTATTTCTAAGAAAACACGTGGTCAGGTCAAGGTGTCTCCAGCCAGCCTCAGTTGTCCTTTTCTTGGTGAATCCATCTAAGTGCTGTTTTAGGTTCTCAGCTCCGGGGTTTGGGAGAATGAGGTTTTGCCAGCATCTGGAAGGGGAGGCTCATCTCTTTGTGCCAGACTCCCACATTCCAGCTGAACGGTGGCCCCCAAAGATATCCAGGCTCTTATCCCTGGCGCTTGCAAGTATTACCTTAAATGGTGAAGGGGGGATGATGGGATTAAATGAAAGCTCTTGCTATAGGAAGACCAACTTGAAGTATCCAGCTGGGCCCAAAACAGTCACAAGTGTTCCTATAAGAGGAGGGCACAGGAAATGTGACAGCATAGACAGAAGAGGCAGGCCACATGGTGACAGAAGCAAGAAGCTACAGGCAGGCCACCCCCCAGTTCAGGGTCCTCTGCAACAGAATGTACATCAGATGCTGGGAAGCCAAAACAGACAAATGTGTACTGTGAGTGTCCATGCCCAGCTCAAGTCATGGGAAGGAATGGGGAGGACAGGGAAGGTCCAAGTACAGAAATCTGGAACCAGCACACCCAGCAGTCTGGATCCTTCCCCACATCATGCCCCAGGAAAAGAGAAAGTGCTAGCACTGGCCATTCTAGAAGAGGTCAGGGAGAAGTTTTCATTAGCCCTCTACCATCATGGCGGCCATTTCTTGAGCACTTACCATGGGTGGCCCCCAGGGCCAGGCAGTAACCAATTCTCACAAAACTCATAATGATCTTACAAGGAGGACAGCATCATTCCCTTGGCCAGCCTTTATTTTTCCCCCAATAACATTTATCACTTCTACATACTACTTAAATTCACTTATTTCTCTTGTGTTATTACCCGTCTCTCTCCATTGCCAGAAGGTAAACTCCATAAGTGCAGGGCTTTTTGTCTGTTTTTGCTCACGCTTTCGATCCAGGGCAAACGAGAGGACCTGGCACATAGTAGGTACTTTGATGAAGTTCATGTTGAGTGAACAGATTTCTCCAGCAGACAGATGGAGGCACTGGCCAGTTATGCATATGACTGGTAAGCACAATGGGAAAGATTCTGAATTCAAATTCAGGCCTGTTGGAATTCAGAGTGTTGGAGAAGTGAATAAAGTAGGCCAAAGATGGCCAATGGGGCTAAAACAAACTCTGGTTTCTAGCTTAGAGACCCCTCCTCCGGGTTCTTCTTCCTTTGTTTGCTTCATGTGCAAAAACCCCCACAGATATGGAAGGTGACAACTATAAATTACCCCCCCACTTGCATTCTGTGCTCAGATCTTTGGAGAAACAGTCTCCTCTGAGCCCACCAGTGTTAAATAAATCTCCAATCCACCAAGATTTCCGAGTGCCGCTTGGTTTTTCCGCCAGTGTTCCAGTCTCATACCCTAACATGTTTGCTTCCCTGACCTGGAAACCCAACCGTGCTGGCCCTTTGTGGCCACCAGTTTGGAAGAACGGTGAGACGGTGACAGAGCAAGAGATTGTGAGGGAGAAGGCACGCCCTGCCTGAATTTCGGCAGTCTCCTACTCGGTTGCCTTTGGCCGGCCCCACTTGGTTGTTCCCACCGGACTCAAAGAGACCTGGTAGGTAAGGACCTGAATGCGACGTTGGAACCGGTAAGGCTGGGGCCCCAAAGTAGTCAGGCCCACCCAAAAGGGTAGAAGGGGGACCTGATCAATCCCCGAAGGCCTCAATAGTCTCACAGGTAGAAAATTTTCCGGGAAGGAATGTAAACGACTCTGGTGTGTGTGTTTGTGTGTGTGTGTGTGTGTGTGTGTGTGTGTGTGTGTGTGTGAGAATGTGTGGCTCAGCCAGGCTTGCCAATCGAGTTCGAGTTTGTGGCTCCATGGACAGTCACTCTTAAGGTCCCCAAAGTCTATGGAGTCTGAATGGGCTCTCCTGTGTCATGGTGAGAGTATAAGGTCTAGGGTGGTATTGGATTAGATTCCGATCACAAGTCACAAAGCTAAGTCAGTTACAGCCAAACTCACCTAAAGTTTCCCTCAGGAATGTAACCAGTGGAGTATCTGATTGGTCCTCTCATCTGAGGGGATACCCTCCTTTTGTGTGTCTTTGCAACACCAAACACGAGAAATAAATTAATAATGGGATCAAAACAGAGTAAGCCTACGATTTTAGAGGTCATGCTCAAAAATTTGAAAAGGGGATTTTCAGGCGATTACAGGGTGAAAATGACACCCAGGAAGTTAAGGACCTTTTGTGAACTGGAATGGCCCATATTCAATGCAGGATGGGCCCCAGAAGGGATGTTAGATGCTCAAATAGTGCAGTGGGTTTGGCTAATAGTCACTGGGAACCCAGGCCACCCTGATCAATTTCCATACATCGACTCCTGGCTTGAAATTGCCCTAAATCCCCCGCCTTGGGTGCGATTCATCCTTAGCAAACAGAGCCAGGCAAAAGTTTTATCCGCTTTATCTGGAGGCTCACCCAGGGAGCCAAAGAAGCGACCCACTGCTCCTCTAATATTTAAAGGAGACACAGAGGAAGATATTGTCTTTCCACCTCCTTATGACTCATCCAGCTCCCTCCTCCCGCCCCCTGAGCTTCAAACTCCTCCCCTGTCTGTCTCTCCAGCGCTGCCTCTGCTGCTGCAGTCACTGCCACCCATCTCCCTGCCCCTCCCGGACCTGGAGAACCCTCCCCCCACAGGGGCCAGCAGCCAGACTGCACCCCAGACCCAGACCTAATGCTCTCCAAATGCCTGTAAGGGAGACGAAAGAGTCTGAAAGACAGAATGAGGATGGAAGAGTCCAGCCCAGCCGTCCCATGATGTATTATCACCTTTCTCTACAACCGACCTTCTCAACTGGAAACAAAACACTCCATCATACTCTGAAAAGCCACAAGCAATGGTCAACTTGATGGAGTCCCTCTTCCAGATCCACTGACCGACTTGGGAAGACTGTCAACAGTTACTCCATACTCTGTTTAATACAGAAGAAAGAAGAATAAGAATGAGAGAAACATGACAGTACCTAGAAGATCACTCACCTCCGGGGATTAATGACCCTGCTGTCTGGGCTCAAGCTGCTGTGCCTGAAGAATGCCCAACATGGGATTTCACCATAGAAGGACAAGCCCACATCCTATGATACTAGGAAGCCCTCCTTCGGGAAATCTGAGCTAGAGCCAAAAAGCCCATGAACATGACTAAAATATCGTCAGTTACACAGCACCCTGGGTAGTCTCCCGGAGACTGCTATGAAAGATTATGTGAAGCACACCATGTATACACCATGTTTGACCCCGAGGCACCAGAAAGTCAACAAATGGTAAATACCTCTTTTGTGGGACAGGCTGCCCCAGATATCAGAAGAAAACTCCAAAAGTTGGAGGGCTTTGCTGGGATGAATATCACTCAGCTGATAGAGGTTGCCAATAAAGTTTTCATGAACAGAGAAGTCGCAGCCAACAGAGAAGCGGAGAGAAGACTAAAAAAGAAGGCCACCTTTCTCGCAGCAGCACTAAAAGAAACAGACGCTACAAAGATGGGAAGAACCCAACCACCAAAAGGGGGGAATCCCAGAGCCCCCTTAGCAAAGGACCAATGTGCATACTGCAAAGAGAAGGGACACTGGAAGAATGAATGTCCGAATCGGAAGGGGCCCTCAAAATCCAGCCGACATCGGGAAGAACCTCGAGGTGAGAACCTCATTGGTCTGGCCTGGATGGATTCGGACTGAGGGGAACTAGACTCTTTCTCTCTTAGCCCCCATGAACCCACGGTCGAAATGAAGGTAGGGGGCTGAACAAGAACTTTCATGGTTGACACTGGGGCTGAATACTCCATTGTTACTTCCCCAATGGCGCTCTTAAGCCAAAAGATGGCAACCATACTTGGGGCTACTGGGACATGGGCGATACAACAGCCCTTCTGTCAAGCTCAACAATGTGAACTTGGGGGTCACAAGGTCCGGCATGAGTTCCTTTACTTACCTGACTTCCCGATTCCTCTCCTGAGCCAGGATCTGCTCTCCAAACTTGGGGCCCAGATAACTTTTGAACCCACTGGACACACTAGCCTCCAATTAAACCCAAGGCAGAAGGAAACCCTGGTCTTGGCGATTACCCTGCCAAGGGAAGAAGAATGGAGACTATTCTGCGCCCAGGCCCTACCCTGTAGCCCCTCAGAATTCAGGCTTACATTCCCCTCTGTATGGGCTGAAGATAACCCACCTGGACTAGCTTGGAGTCAGGCCTCCATCATTGTTGACCTGATCCGTGGAGCCCAACCTCAGAGACAAAGGCAGTACCCCCTTCCACTCGAGGCTAGAATGGGTATACAGGAGCACCTGACCAAGATCAGAGAAGCAGGTATTCTAATTGAGTGCCAATCGGCTTGGAATACCCCACTCTTGCCAGTCAAGAAGTCAGGAGGAAAATACCGACCAGTACAGGATTTGAGAGCCATTAACAAAGTAACTGTTTCCTTATACCCAGTGGTTCCAAACCCATATACTCCCCTCAGCCAAATTCCGGGGTCAGCCAGATGGTTTAGCCTCGACCTAAAGGATGCTTCCTTCTGCCTCCACCTGGCTCCTCAAAGTCAACCACTGTTTGCCTTTGAATGGATTGAGCCCATTACAGGGCTCCAGGTGCAGCTGACCTGGACCCGACTTCTCCAAGGTTTTAAGAACTCGCCCACTCTTTTCGGGGAAGCACTAGCTGCAGATCTCGCCGACTTTCCGAGGGAAAACGACATGGTGTGTCCTCCTCCAATATGTAGGCAACCTCCTCCTTGCCAGCGACACCCAAGGAGACTGTATGAAAGGTATCAAGGCCTTCCTGCAGCTCCTATCCTACTCGGGGTCCCAGGCCTCTTGGAAAAAGGCACAGGTTTGTCAGCAGCAGGTCTGATACTTCGGCTTCAGGACTGGAAAGGAAGAAAGTTATCACCACGCTGCCACAGCCCCAAACAAAACGAGGCTTTTGTGAATTTTTAGGGGCCGAAGCGTTCTGTTGCATTTGGATTCCTGTATTCTCAGCCATAGCGAGGCCCCTCTCTGACCTTTTGGGAGGGCAGGACCGGGAGCCCCTCACATGGGCTGAGGTGGCAAGGGCCGCTTTCACAGAAATAAAGTAGGCTTTGGGACGAGCCCCAGCCCTGGGTTTGCCTGACACAGAAAGGCCCTTTAACCTCTTTGTACATGAAAAGGACAAAATAGCCCTTGGAGTGCTCACTCAGAGCACGGGGCCTTGGCAATGGCCAGTGGCCTAACTGTCAAAACAACTTGATCCTGTGGCAGCAGGATGGCCACCGTGCCTCAGGGCGCTGGCAGCCACAGTCCTGCTCGTTAAGGAGGCAGACAAACTCACACTGGGACAAAGACTTAATGCTAAGGTCCCACACGCGGTCATGTCCCTCACGAGCACCCAAGTATATCATTTCCTCTCCAATTCCCGGCTGACACAATACCAAGGCTATGAAAACTCATGGGTCACTCTCATAACAGTAAGAACACTAAACCCGGCCACCTTCCTTCCCATGGAGGAGGGAGAAGCTGACCATGACTGTTCTGAAGCAGTGGATGAACTCTACACCAGCCGCCCGGACCTCCAAGACCAGGCTATAACAAGCCCGGAGATCACCCTGTTCAGCGATGGGAGCAGCTATTTACAAGAGGGCAGCCGAAGAGCAGGGTATGCGGTAACCACAACCACCGAAGTTCTGGAAGCCAAGGCCTTGCCGGAAGGATGGTCGGCACAACGAGCTGAACTGTACACCTTAACCCAAGCCCTCATCCTTAGCAAAGGTAAAGGAGTTAACTTCTACACTGATTCCAGGTATGCCTTTGCTACTGTGCATGTACACGGGGCCATCTATAAAGAAAGAGGCCTCCTTATGGCTGCAGGCAAAACTATCAAAAACAAGGAAGAAATACTAAAGCTTCTTGAGGCCATATGGCTGCCAGACAAGGTAGCTATCCTACACTGTAAGGGACATCAGAAAGGAGACGACCCCATAACTCGAGGAAATCGCCTGGCAGACAAACAGCCAGAGTGGCCGCCAATGGTGACCCAGGCGAAGCTCCTACCACACTGTGACTCTTGCGCCCCAGAGGCAAGCCTCCCCACCCCAGTACACAAACAAAGAAAGAAGCTGGGCCTTGACAGAAGGGGGCACACTAAGCAAAGAAGGATAGTGGGTCATGCCAAATGGACACATCTTTGTCCCGTCGTCAATAGGAAAACACCTAGTGAAGGAATATCACCAACTCACGCACCTAGGGAAAACTGCACTAGAGGCCCTCCTCAAAAAGAACTACTATATCAGCCAGCTGCTGGCATTATGCTGAGCTGTCAGTGAACAATGTGTAGCATGTGCCAAAAACAATGCTTGGTCTGCCCCACAGCCCCTGCCTGGCACACAAAGGATGGGGGCCATCCCTTTCGAAAACTTAGAGGTGGACTTTACCGACATAAAACCAAATAAAGGGTTCAGGTACCTTCTTGTAATAATCTGCACATACTCGGGATGGGTCAAAGCGTTCCCGACCAGAACGGAACAAAGTCACGAGGTGGCCAAAGCTCCTGTATGGGAGATTGTGCCTCGGTTTCGTCTACCCTTAACCATACACAGTGATAACGGACCTGCATTTGTGGTGGACATTATACAAACCCTGACAAAGTCCCTCAACATTACCTGGAAACTGCACACTGCTCACCGACCCCAGAGCTCAGGGAAAGTAGAGCGGATGAATCGCACCCTCAAGGAAACCCTGGCTAAGTTCCACCAAGAGACTAATCTCCCATGGCCAGATTTACTACCACTGGCCCTCCTGAGTGCCCGATGTGTTCCTGGGGCACTAGGATTCTCCCCTTTTGAGTTATTGTATGCATGACACCCCCCCCCCCCCATCATGTTTAGGAAAACTCCAAGGAGACCTACACCAGATTGGAGACAAGGGAATAAGAGAATAGCTCCAGACCTTGGGGGCAGCCCTAAACAAGTTACAGAGATACATCATAGAGAGGGCCCCAATTTCCTTAAGGACTCCTGTTCACCCCTTTCAGCCAGGAGACTGTGTTGGTCAAAGATTGGAAGAGGGAACCTCTTAAACCACGGTGGACTGGGCCTCATACTGTTATTCTAACAACTCCTACAGCCCTTAAAGTCTCAGGTATCATTCTGTGGGTCCATCACTCCAGAGTTAAGAAGCCCAACTCAGAAGAACCCACAACCTGGCAAAGTGATCCAGATCCAGTCAACCCACTTAAACTGACCCTCAAAAGGGAAACTGGCCCCTGAGACCTCCAGCCCTGCTCCAGCCACACCCCAGAAGCTGGCTGGCCTGCGCACGGCAGAAGCTTGAGGAATCAACGTGTGAACCTAGCCCAGGGGTTTGGATGCAACTCTGCCAGCCCTTGCCCCTTACTGGTGTCATAGTCCTGATCTTACTTTTTTACTGTTGGGTTGACAGAGACTGCACCAACAAGCTGGACATGGGACAAAAGATGCATGCTAGGTCTCACATACCTCCTCTGGATGGGAGGATTATTAAGTATTGCCTGCATATTATGATAACCTCTCTCACTCTCAAAACTGCTGCTTACCCATTTTGCCCCCAGGATTGGGGCAATATGACAATAAGGGGCATATATGTCAATATATGACAATAAGGGGCAAGGGCATCCAGCACCTTCACCTCCTTCCACAAAGATTGCTACAAAGGAAAAACACCCACTCTCTGTCAGTCACCCGGTGCCCCAAGGACTAAGTATTCGATCATAGAGATAACCCAAAATGTCAGGAACCCATGTCACAACAAGGGCCTCCAGAGAGGGAAGCGAGCTTGCTACACTTACCTTCCTCAGTGGGGGATCTCGGGGTATCTCGGGGGATATCGGACGGGGAAGAGATGCAAGACAGGGCCCTTCAAAAGGTTACAAAGGATACTCAGGACTGGGTAATATAAGCCATAAAGGCGACCACTCCCCCGGCAGCCTACCAGGGTTTGAGCCTTTCAGCCCTCAATCAGATGCTTACCAATTCCCTACTCCAACGTTGGACTAACACTACTCTACAAGTCCTCCACTTGTAGATAATCACACCCAAACCTGCTGGATGTGTTTGCCCCTCAGCCGGAAGGCTTACTTAGCCACTCCTATCCCTTTGACCTGGGAAGTTCCTGAAAATCTCAAAACCAACACCTCTGTCTTAATTGGACCCTGGCCACTGGGATCTGTCTCACAAATGCTGACAATCTAACCTGTACAACCCCTGAAGATATGAATGGTACCTCTCTATACAGAAGAAATATAACCTTACAGAGGAATACAACCCTGTGTTCAACCCCTGGGGTGTTCCATCTGTGTTCTGATTCGGCCTACGATGCTTAGAGGCCAAGTGGACTCAGATATGTTATTCAATCTTCCTAACCCCAGAGATATCTGTATACACTGAAGATCAGCTCCTAACAGCCTTTAGCCCCAAGTCCCGGACTAAACAGGCAATCCTGCTACCCGTTCTGATAGGAGCAGGAATTGTGACAGGAATAGGAACCGGAATAGGGGGCATAGGTTCATCCGTAGGACTGTACCATAGACTATATCAAGAGCTAAATGAAGACATGGAACGGACGGCAGATTCTCTGGTAACCTTACAAAGCCAAATAAACTCTCTGGCAGCAGTGACCCTCCGAAACAGGTGAGCCCTTGGCCTCCTCACTTCAGAAAAAGGAGGGACTTGCATCTTTCTGGGGAAGGAACATCTCTGTTTCATAAACCAGTCAGGAATAGTTACAACTAAGGTTAGGGAACTCAAGGAAAGAATTCAACATAGACAACAGGAAAGTATCAATCAACGGAAAGGATGGGATCTTACGGATTGGGCATCCTGGCTTCCTGCCCTGGGGGGGCCCCTCCTCTCCATAATTTTACTTGTATCCATAGGCCCCTGTATAATGAATGCTGTGGTACATTTTATTGAAAACACTGTTGGGGCACCTGGGTGGCTCGGTGGGTTAAGCATCCGACTTCGGCTCAGGTCATGATCTCACGGTCCGTGAGTTCCAGCCCCGCATCGGTCTCTGTGCTGACAGCTCAGAGCCTGGAGCCTGTTTCAGATTCTGTGTCTCCCTCTCTCTCTGCCCCTCCCCTGTTCATGCTCTGTCTCTCTCTGTCTCAAAAATAAATAAACGTTAAAAAAAAAAATTAAAAAAAAAAAAGAGAACACTGTTGCTCTCCAAACTACAGCCCCTATCTTAGCCTTCCGAGAGTACCAACCTATAAAACTGAAAGGTGATGCCTACTGAAAGTTTTTTTTTTAAAGGCATAAAAGGGGGGCAATGTTGGAGAAGTGAATAAATATGCCAAAGATGGCCGATGGGGCTAAAACAAACTCTGGTCTCTAGCTTAGAGCTCCCTCCTCCGGGTTCTTCCTTTGTTTGCTGTGTGCGCGAAAACCCCCACAGATATGGAAGGTGATGACCATAAATAACCCTCCCCATTTGCATTCGGCGCTCAGCTCTTTGGAGAAACGGTCTCCTCTGAGCCCGCCAGATGTTAAACAAATCTCCGATCCACCAAGATCTCTGAGTGCCGTTTGGTTTTTCTGCCAGCGTTCCAGCCTGGTTCTGTAACAAGAGTCCATGACCTTTGCCTTCCCAAAAGGGGAAGGGAACTGGAGAGAGAGCTTCCTTTAAGAAGATGCATAAGACATAAAACAGAGCCAGAGGTGAAAGAACAAGTGAATAAGTCAAGGAGAAGCCTTAGTTCAAACAAAAAGTCCCATGGGCTGGAAGTAAGTTCAGGGTTGAGGAACCTCATGCAGGCCTATAATCAACAGAGTAAGAGATGACAATGGGGTGGGGGTGGAGAGAGCAAAAAGGGGACACTGACTTGGGCAGCATACCCTCATAGACCAGGTGGAGGTGGTGTTGAGCTGCCTAGAAGTATCCAAGTCATGGCAGACAAGAGCTCTGTGGCCTCGGCCATGACATTTAATCACTCTGGGCACAGACTACAAGATCGGCCTAAGCTTTTACTTGACATTCCGATTTTGAACTGCAGGCACTTTCCATTTTCTCAGTAAGGATGACAATAACTTTACAGGACCTGTGAGAATCAAATGGAATATTGTGTGTGAATTATCTGTATTAATAACTAGCAATGGTTATTAACTGCTGGACCCCAGTTTTCTGTATGTCACAGACTCTATGACACAATGTAAGGTTCACTCTAAGGAGTGCCCGATGCCACAGATACTCTTCCTGTGCCCACTTCATAGCTGAGAAAAGCGAGTTTTAGAAAGGTTGGGGACCTTGCACAAGGTCACAGAGCCGTGGGGAGGGCAAGTCGGGAGTGAAACCTATGAAGTGTGACTTCAGAGTCTGTGCCTTTAACCACCTCCGGCCAGGGCAGTGGATGTAGGTGTAGGCTCACTACAAGGTCATCACAGGCCCCTGGGAACCCAACAGTGCTGATCGTCATCCCTGTCTGTTGTGCCTTCACCCGGCGACACCCATGTCTTTCTGATTCAAGAGATGTTAACTGGAGCCACGGCTCAGTGCTGATGCTAATTGCCTCCAAGCCTCTATGCTCCACAAGGAGATCACCCAACAAGCCACGGGCTGCCTGGAGGCTGTGAAGACATGCGCAGCCCCTTTCCAAAGCTCGTGATTGAGAAGATACAGTTCAGATGGCACCCCAGGGCCTGCTCTGAGCCTCAGTCTTGTTGACTGGAGCTGATGTTTTCTGGTGAAAAGTTACTGGCCGCCTGTGACTGACATTTACTAGCAGTTTAAACACGAGGCCCCTTGGGGAGAGAAGCTCAGAACATGCTTCACCATGTCTTACTCTGGTTTTCTGTATTAATCCATTTAGGAAACATTTTTGAGCACCTACTACTCTCTATTGAGAGGGAAGGTCCAAGTACAAAAACTTAGAACCAGCACATCCAGCAGTCTGGATCCTTCCACATCATGCAGCAGGAAAAGACAAAGTGCTGGCACTGGCCATTCTGGAAGAGGTCAAGGAGAAGTTTTCATTAGCCCTCTACCATCATGGTGGCCATTTCTTGAGCACTTACTATGGGCGGCCCTCAGGGCCAGGCAGTAACCAATATACTGAGCTGGAAGAATAAAGGAGGTAGTCCACTCGATGGCTTCTTAAACCTCAGAGTCCAGCATTAAAGACACACACAAGGTGGGACACAGACCGTTCCAGGCATGAGGATGTGGTGCTGGGGCCCAGAGACTAAGTGGCTCAGTTTGCCTGGAGGCACTGGGAAGTGTTGAGAAAAACAGCGCCATTCAGTGTGATCGTACTGCTTGCTCAGCAGAGAGGGGAGCCCTGCCAAGCAGGGAGAGCAGCTTATATGTACAAAGACTTAAGATACTAATGAAGGACCACGGAAGTGCAGCCCTATCACTGAGTGTATGGAGACGATGCGCGGGATGAAGGGCTTACAGTCCTAAAGGTGACAGAGGGAATGGCGGTTCAGCCCCCCGCCTGACGGGGATGGAGATTACACGTCAGGCTCTACAGCAAAATCTGGAATGGGCTGAGTCTCCAACCTTTTTTCCCTCTCTTGCCTCAAACTCTTGAACCCAAGCTCTAAAACGTGTCACTGCAATGCTCCCATGTTAATGAGGGAACGTCAAGGCATCTCATTCATATGCAAATGCTCTGACACAGACGCTCTAGGAAATGAATTCAGATGGAATGTGCCAGCATCTTTTTTTTAATCCTTCCAGAGAGTTATGATGTTGCTACATAAGTTAATGAGAGGAATAGAAGAGGAAACGCCGCTCCTGAAACCTGTCAACAGTATAACTATTTAGATGGGTATTAAAGCCAGACACTGTCATATAATTTGAGGGTATGGTTGAAGACATCTTAAGAATATTTTGTTTCTGACAATTGAATCATAATTTTAATAGACATCTCCAAAAAGAGAAGCAGTGGTAGCAGCCATGTAATGTTTATTTAGGAGCTGGTGAAGATCTCTGATTCAAAGTGCTGGCTGCAGTGACAGTACCCGGCTCTTAGAATGTCAGACCTGCCAGAGGGTTTGAATTTTATTCTAATGGTAAGGGCCCAAGAAATATCAACTCGGTGCCCGGCACCATGCGAAATGCTTTACGTTCATTTTCCATGAAATCCTTGCAGCAGCTTTGCTAATTTTATAGGTGGGTAAACTGAGGCACAGAAAGGGCGAGGAACTTACCCAAGGTCACACAGCTCATGAGTGGAGGAGTAGGGATTCTAACCTTAGAGTCTGGCTCAAGTCTCACCCACTGCCCTGCACTCCTTACAGCAATGAATTCTACTGCTTGATCCTTAAAGGCGGGGACGTGAAGGCCAGCCCAGGAGGGCCAAGCCTTTTAGAAACACTGTGGAATAAAACTGTTTTTCCTTAACTCCCAGTAAATGTGAGCTTTTCATCGAATCTTCTAAGGAGGTGGTACGATTTTGTGAAAGGAACAGAATCTTTACAGAAGCTAAAAGCAGGATTAGAATCTCGGCTTTGGCATTTGTTAGATCCGCTGCGTTGGGCATATATCAAAACTTTCTCAGCCACGGTATGGTCATGCGTGCAATTGGGAGACTCTTACTATCACACAGGGTTGTCAATGGGGGCACCTGCAGTCCTGAATTAAAGTCCATGCAATAAGTCTCATGTCTGCAATTGCCCTGAAGTCCCACCCAATGGCTGCCAGGAGCTACTGGGGAAGTGAAGCAGGTGGCTTTTAGATCAAAGGCTCCATGACTATCAAAAAAGTGGGCACTACTGGATTGTAAAGGAAACAAACCAAATGTCCATCCACAATAGAAAGGACATGTAATTTGTGGTACATTCACATATTTAATGGAATATTATACAGCAACGAGAATTGACAAGTTACAATTACACACAATAGAATGATGATTTTCACAAATGTGATGTCAGGTGAAAGAAGCCAGACAAAGAGTCCCTGTGGCAGGATCCCATTTACATAGAGAACATAGGTAGGCAAAAGTAGCCTATAGAGGTTACCCAGATTGGGGAGGGAGTTACCAGAAAGGACAACGGGGAAGGTGATTTCTGGGGTACAGGTAACAATCTGCTTGGTAATCTGGGTACTATTGACATAGATCTGTTAATTTTGCAAAAATGCAACAGGTCATGTGCACTATTATATGTACTTTTGTTTTTTTAATGTTTTTTAAAATTTATTTTTGAGAGAGAGAGAGAGAGAGAGAGAGAGAGACAGAGCATGAGTGAGGGAGCGGCAGAGAAAGAGAGAGACACAAAATCCAAAGCAGGATCCGGGCTCTGAGCTGTCAGCACAGAGCCCAATACAGGGCTCAAACTCATGAAACATAAGATCATGACCTGAGCTGAAGTCGGACATTTAACCAACTGAGCCACCCAGGAGCCCTTGTATCCACTTTTCTATATGCTCTAATTATAAAAATTTAAGGACTCCAGTGGTTTAAAACTCCTCTTTTTAAAGGCACCTGGGTGGCACAGTCAGTTAAGCACTTGACTCTTGATTTCAGCTCAGGTCATGGTCTTATGGTTCGTGAGTTCCAGCCCTGTGTCAGGCTTTGTGCTGACAGTGCAGAGCCTGCTTGGGATTCCCTGTCTCCCTCTCTCTCTGCCCCTCATCCACTGGCTGTCTCTCTCTCTCTCTCTCTCTTAAAAATAAATAAACATTAAAAAAAAACTCCTCTTATAAAGAACAAAGTCTTTGATCCCACAAAGTCAAAAGAGGCATAAGGCATACCCACCTGGGAAAAGAGAGACCACCCACTCCAACCCGCTAAGAAGGACAAGGGACAGACCCACGGCCCTCCTGAGAGATTTTGATGGCAGACATATAAGAAGGCAATCTTGGGGTGTGGAGTGCAGGTAGGGAGAACCTGGGAGAGACGAAAAGCACTGAAAGATAGGCCGGTGACCATCTCAAACACATCCGTTCCCCTTGAGGGAGCTGCTCTTATGCACGTGTCCACCACATGCCTATCACCGCAGGGCATAGGACAGGCATCACGTTATTGTGTCTCACAAGGGCTTTCTGAGATGGGTTTTATTGTCCCTCCTTACAGATGGCAGAAATAAGGCTTTATGCAAATAAGTTGCTTGCCTAAATGTAGCCAGCAAGCCGCAGATCTGGAATTTGAATCTGCATGTCTGGCTGCAAGAACTGTCCGTTGACCCAGGCCCTGTTCCTCCTCTACGTGGAAAGAGAATTGTGCTGACCTCCCGATGCCGGGCAAGAGGTGAACGGTTAGGATGAAAGCGAACTGTGTGGGTGAAAGTGAACCAGAGTGCCTTAACCTCTGCCTGACTGGTTTTTCATGACCAAACCTCTTGTTAGATCCCGATGATGTAGAGAAACCAAGAGAGAGATTCAGGTGACAACACCCGATCAACGTATCCCCTGACAGCAGCGTGCCTCCGCGAGTCGCGAACAGAATGAGGAGAGCACATGGCCGTGGCCATGCAGATTTCTCACCGTAGCTCACCCTCACCATAAATACTGCAATGGTTTTTTATCCCCACTGTACATACAGATGAGAAGGTGAGGACCAGAGACAGGAATAACTGGCTCAAGAAGGCCCAGGAAGGGAACAGCAGCGCCAGAAATAGCCAGGCCTATTAATGTGCACTTGAAAAACCTGTGCCAGGATGTCAACACTCCAGCCTACTGTTTAGACAGTGAATCCTCAAAACCATGCTAAAGAGAAGCCTCTCTTTACTTAATGAAGCCCAATGATCCTTTAAAAATAGTGCTGCTATTTATTGTATTTCTGGAGCACAGAGCAGCTGAGCAGAATATTTTAATTCTGAGCAGCTCTCACAACGACGCAGGTTTAGACCAGTGATGCAATCGGCAAACCTCGAGAATACAGTTGCCTGTGATATTTGCACAAACTCTCCTTCTTCTTCCTTCTCTGAGGTCTCTGAATGGCATACTATCCCTGTCTGAGGCCAAGGAGAGGAGAAGAGGGGTTTGCCTGAGTCCACACGGCCTGGTTAAAAGAATTTACCAATCACCCAACTCCAAGGAAATCTCACTCATCCGCAGCCTCTCAATCAATTAGTTCTGACATTAATAGGTGCGTGGCAGGGGGTGGGGGTGTCTCTGATGGCTGCTTCCTCCTCTGCAATTCTCAAACAGTACTGCATGGCCAGCACGTAATTAGGGGCCATAAAAAAAAAAGAAGAGCACGAGTTTGCCCCCTTTTTGTTCCTTGCTCTTAGTGGGGAGATTAAATCACAGGCCCAGGACAGAACTAATGAGGGAACAACTCTAAGCCAAAGGGTATCTCTGTTGAATCCAGTGGAGACCATCTGAAATGGTTCCTTCTTACTCCATGACCTTCTCTGCATAGAAACCAATTCCTCCTGTTCCCAGAAGACAACAAGCCAGCAATTTGAATGCCATGTGGAAAACAACTTATTTTATACTATTTTCCATTCTCATTACACTGGTGATTCATTTGTCACACTTCTTGTTCTTTTATGATCTTGTGCAATAAAAAAAAAAAAAAAATGTTTTCACTGGCTTTTCATCTGTATCGTCCAGCATGAATCCTCACTCTGTCGGTGCTGGAGACGGTCCCCGCTCTCAGAGTCGATGCTCTCCTGAAGGCAGCTGCTCTTTCTACTGCCCCTTATGTTTCCTCCCTTTCTCTGAGACCTTCTCTGCTCTCCCAAAGCTGCCTTATCCACATCTGTATCAGCCCCCACATTCAGACTCCAGCTGAAATCATTGAAAATTCCAACCTCACTCCTCCAAAGTGTCCAGCCCTTGCCTATCTCCCAGTGAACAGAAACTGCAAGGCTCATGGCTCCCCTTTTGTTAATTAGGATCAAATCTCACTCTCTGATAACCCAGAGAAAGGAAAAGGCAGCCAGTCATGCTAAGAGGCTATAAAAGGACTTCCTCCAATCCTCCCAAAGCACTCAAGAGAAGGCTTTCCGCCAAGTCAGGGTCACTTAATGTATTCTGCTCTAGAAAAGATATTTAAAAATGATTGAGTTCATTAAAAAAGAAAGAAAAGAAACCTCATCTAAAGCAGTGACCTCTGCCCAGCAGCTTGTGTTAAAACAAGTACCTTTTCTCAGGATCCGATATGTGTCTGAAATTTCAACAAAACTGTGTAGAAAGACAAGACACACCCACACCAGGGAGTGGGTCTTTCTGTCTAGCAAACCAGCAAAAGTGCCAAGGATCAGAAGCAAACATCACTCCAGACTCAGTGCAGAAGAGGGGCCAGAGCAGGTAATATACGGTTGCGGTCCATAAATACCTTACAGTCTGAAAAGAGAGACGACAAAAATACAGAAAAGAAAACTACGTGATGGGCACAAAATGAAAGGATCCCTGGAGAGAGAGCCTGTGTGCCAAATCTTGAACGAGGAGTTGAGTTGGGAAGGGCACGTTGCAGGTAGAGAAGAAAATTTGAGCAAATAGAGGAAGTTTACAAAAAGAGAAATGCAACGTTGGCCCCAGGGGAGAGTGAGTAAAACAGATTGAGTCTTTAAGAGCTTAGACACAAACCAATGGGCTGTGAGGTTGTTCAAAACATCGAGTGTGAGTGTATTTTTACATGAAAGGGGATGAGCAAGATCTCCTCTTAACCGGCTCAGAACTCCCAGTGCGCAGAATTCTCAAGTTGCTATTACATCTAACCTTCCCTATCTTTCTTCTCTGAATTACCTCAAGTTTTCAGCTGGGGACAGTACCCATCAACAGAGCATTTGGAAATGTATGTAGAGCACTGGATCACCACTAGGACTGGGAGATATGACTGGCCTTTAGGGTGGAGGGAAAGAATACAAAATGCCCTCCACCGTTTAGTGAAGAGTTGTCTTGACTAACTCGGCAACAGTCCCCCTTTGAGTTGGACCAGCTGTGATGATGATGACACTAAAACAATAAAATCACAGATCTAATCAATATACAGCTGAGAGCTAAATTCAGGTGTATCCGAGTCAAAACCCTGTCGCTTGCCACCAGGATGACAGCCTCTAGTAGATCTTGACAGAGTATGTGTCTGCCCATCACTCATGCTGGAGAGGCAGCAACCATGGCCAACCAATTTCCTCTTTTTCCTGCAACTTTCGATGTGGGAGTCATCAATGTAAAAGATCTCTCTAAAAATGGGAAATACAGGCAAAGGGGGCATTGCCTTGTCTTCTTTCAGTAGTTCTGAAGCCAAATAGGCTACAGCAGCCCTGTATTCCAAAGAACAAATCATGGTTTGCTGCCAAGGCACAACAAAGAATGAGTGTGCCCCCTATAAGTATGAAGATCAGGGTAGAAGATAGAGTGTGGGTGCCTACGTATTGGACATATTGGAACATCTCAATTAATAAAGACATATGGGGACAATAGTAGAGAATACTTAAAACATGTTATTGGTCCATTGACCATTGTTCCTCTCACGACTTGGAATGGGCTCTGACTCAAGGTTTGCTCAACTTGCAGGTGGGGAGAGGAATTTCCAGTTACTCAAAGGGGAAGATGAAATTTCTCGTGTTGTGTGATATTCACCAACAAAGTAGACTGAGCATCCTTAAAGAGTCTCAAAGAAGCAGAAAAGATTAGCAAGAGGATTCTGCAGTTGTGAATGGCCCGTCCATACTGGAGTATGACCCAAGTAGTGTGACTTGATCTTGTGAAGGGGAAGCTAATTGGATTTAAGCAGAACCACAGGGCCCTAACCATGCATACTAAACTCCGGGCAAGATCTCCATTCAATACAAACTACTGTGCATCTTACTATGTACCAGGATTTTTCTCCATGATATACAGTGAACTAGACCACATCCATTACATTCTCAGCAGGAACCCAAGTATTAAGCTAAAGCTAAAGTTGTGGCCCTTTTGGACACTTCCCAGACATTGTGGTGGGAACAAGGAAAAGATGATGTCATGGTGGCAAGTGAGGGGGCAGTAAGAATCATTCCACAGCCACCTGGACAGGATTGGCCTAGTGTTCCTGGGCTGGAGAATTTAGGTAAGAGGAGGTGACCGACCATCCTCGTTTCCCAGAAACTGAGGGGTTTGCGGCACAATGGAATTTCTGTTTGGTTTGGGGAAGGTCCTATGATGAACTGGTCACCGCAGATGGGAGATGCCATCTCTTGCAGCTGAGCAGGGATAGGGTGGAGGAAAGCTGCAAGCCTGAGGCCGGCCTGGACTCTGCTTCACTCCTACTTGGTTCTCCTTCCCTCTTTCCAGTTTCACATGCCCCACCCCAGCTCTGTTCCATTTTAGGTCTTGAGGCTTCACCATGTGCCATGAACTGGTTTGCCCAGCTTAAGACTCTGAGTCTTAAGTGGTACTACCACTACCACTGACATCAAAATAACTCCCATTCATTGGACACCTAATATCTGGTGGGTAGGTGTTTTGCACAATGTATGTAATGAATCTTCATATCCGCGAGATAAGAATTATTCTCGTGGTAGAGACTGGAAATTGAGACTCAGGGCAACTGAGTGTCCAAGAGACTCTCCTCCAGATCTGCTTGCAAGTAGGATGCCCCCGTTACACCAGACCTTGGAACCCTGCAGCACCTGCCCACCTAGCTCATTCTCCCACTCCAATAAAAAAAAGGCATTTTGCAGCATCACCCACACTTGTATGTTTCTCTGATGACTCAAAATGCCCTTGGAAGCTAAACCAGGGAAAGCCACCATATGGTGAAATACTCCCATCTATAGTGGTAATATTCACTGGCTTATAACCTTCACTGTGAAAAATCTCCTTGAGGCCTTTATAAGTGATATATTCCCTTACAGCAGATTTTGAGAAATGCAACACTTTCCCAACACCTCAGACCCTTAGAAACATGGAGAATTCCCATCATCAACTATGCTTTGTCACCAGGCATTAAATGTAACACAGTGCACCTAGTGTCTGGGATTTCCTTCTTGAGCAGACCCAGTAATGAATCTGCTAGTTTGTACCTTTAGTTTTCCTTTAAATAAAGAAAGGAAACTGAAGCTCTCCTATAAACTCCATGCCCTTCAGCTCAGCCTTTCCAACAACCATTTACAGATGAGGAAATGGAGCTTGAGAGAGGAGCAGTTCCTTGAACAAGGTCACAAGGCTAGTAAGGAAAGAAGCCGTGATTTGAGCCCAAATCTTGGTTCCAAACCCACTGCTCTCTTTCCTCTTGGCCTATTCACTCCTGCTCACGATGGAATGAAGGATGGGGGAACAAGAGAACCACTAGGATGTTTTTCAAAATGTCCATGTCTCATTCCCCACTTCAGATCTCTCTTCCTGGAAAGTTGCAAAAATCCACTGTCATACCACATGGGGAAAACTTGTATTATGAAAAGTTTCAAAGATGGTTCTGCTAAGATGCCTCATATTTGCAAGTTGGAAACCTGTGCACCAGACTGTAGGGCATCCTATCATGACTAGAATCCAGAGAAGGTAATCTCAGAAATCTGCGAGCCCCTGAGAAACACGAAGTGGTCTGTGCATGTACCACACACATTGTTCTTGGAGAGATGCCCTAATTTTTACCAGATTCTCAAACTAGTTACCGACTCAAAAAAGTTTAGAAAGCACTCCTTTGGAGAAAATGGGTTGCCTCTCAAGCAGGAATGTTAATACGGTCCTTTCCAGCCTCAATAGGCCCTGGACATGTGTGATTTTAAGCCATTATTCAGGGCGCTCATTCAGCTTGCATTTAAGGGAACGATGTTTCTTCAACTTAATGTAATATTGCTATTGGCAAATAGATCACTCTTAGAGTCATCGAACTGCCAACTTTTATATCCACCAAGGTAAAAAACGTTCATCAGATTTTGTCTTTTCATTCTCTCAACAGGCTTTAATAGATTTCTGTCTAGGATCAAAAGGTTGGCTGAATACTGGCCATGCATAAAGTTTTGTGGGTTAATTAAGATGATCATTAGCTGATAGAGCTCACTCTTAGCATCATGATTTGTAGGTAGAGAGATTACTTCTATCAGACACAGCTGCTCCACTGGGATCAACGTGTGTGTGTGTGTGTGTGTGTGTGTGTGTGTGTGTATAATGTTCAAGCCAACACAAGACCCTTGCAGAAAACCTGGCTGGTTTCTGAACATCAGTCCTGATGCTGCTCATCCAGCAGGGTGCTTGTCTCCTGGTTTGGTCCATTAAGCCATTGCAGTGGGAACTTTTGTTTAAACAAAAAACTGTATCTCTTTCGTTCTGTGTGGTGCACATCGTTATGTTCATTGATCCAAACCCTTATTGAGCACCTACAGTGAGACGGGCAAACTGCACTAAAGAATAAAAGTATAAGTGGGACATGTGGTCTCCATCCTCAAAGAATTCCTCATAACCAGGTGGGACAGAGAGGGAATGAATGAACCCATCATAGAGCTTTGGTGGAGACAGGGTGCCAGAAGGAAACAACGTTGAGTCTTGAAGGGCCATTAGAAATTAGATGGGAGAAAAGGGAGTAGGTAGAGGCTCTCCAGGCGGAGGGAATGGTTTGTGCCAGAGCAGGGAGGCAGGCAACAATACACGTCTCATGGGCCACACCTATTTCACAATGGCCAGAAGAGAGATTGTAGATCACACAGGAATGCCCACCCCTCTTTTAGAAATGTGAACAGTCTCAGGTTAGTTGTCTGGCTCACAAGTAAAGATGCTTTTATGGGCTAAATGTTTATGTCCTTCCAGATTCATATGCTGAAGCTATAAGCCTCAGTGCAATAGTATTTTAGGTGCAGACTTTGGGAGACAATTTGGTTTAGATGAAGTCATGAGGTGGGACCCTCACGATGGAATTATAAGAGGAAGATGGCTTTTAGGAAGCTGTGGTCACAGCCATAGAAAGTATGGGCAGTGAATCCCAACACTTGACTGTCTAGAGAGGGATAATAGGGGTTAAATGACAGTTTCTTGTTTATTGAATTTTCAACAAAATGAGGCAGCTCTTTCTGGAAACCCCAAGATGACCAATGATAGACAATGATGTGATACGAGATTTAAACTCTGTATTTTATGCCCAGGGTGCATTTCTTACAATTCTCCAGGCAATCTTGTAGGAAGGCTAAGAACTTTGATCCCCTAAAAAGTTCGGTTGGTGGGTTGTGGGGACTTGTGGAGAAGATGAAGGATTCCATAGGGAAGCCTACTTGAGAGACACCCCTCGTCCAAGGGCTTTTAGTATATTGAGTGTCCATGAGTGTAAGGCCTCCAGTTCAAAACTGTTCAACTTTTTAATTTTGGTCACTGTTAGTATTTTCCAAAGATTATGACCCTGTATCAGCCTCCACCATCCACCTTCCTGTTGTTGTTGTCGTTTCGGGTTTACTTGGGTTTGTTTTGCTATTTTGCTCCTAACCCTACTTAACATCCATCTCAAGGATCCCCATTTGGGAAAACTGCACCAGACCGGTGCAAAGACCCACATACACACATTCGCTGGGCAAAAAGGGAAGGAGGCTAGCACGTTCACAGCTGTTATCTCTGTGTGATGCCTTCCCATCTAATTGTATTTTTATTTTTATACTTTTCTGAATTTCAAAGCTTCTAAACTGAATATTTTACCTTCAGAATTCGGGGAAATTATTTTTTGGCTTGAAATCAAGTAAATGACTATTTATGGCACCCAGGGTCACTTTTTACTTACTGCCTGGCCAGTTGTACAAGTTAGAATTGTTTATTCGTACAGCGATTGGGGAGTATCGTAGAGGAGCTTGAAGACGCGGGGCTATGGAAATGGAGGACCTGGAGATGCTCTTTTTTTAATTTTTTCTCTGTCACTGGTTCTCAAAGTGTGATTCCTCGACCTGCGGCATCGCCTGGGAATTTAAAAATGCAAAACTCCCACCACCGCAAGTACATATATCTCCACTGAATCAGAAGCTCCAGGGACGGGGTGTGTGTTTTCACAAAACCAAACAGTAGTTTGAGCACTCTCTCTCCTAGGCTCAGAGAGTCGTGGGTGGGCTGTCAGCGTTGGAGGTGACTTGATCCTGACTTCCCCCTTCCAGCCACCTCCTCCCCGCCAGCTTGTTCCCCGGGTCTGCAGCACGGGGGCGGGGACAGCCCTGGCCTAGAAGATTCTTCCAGGTGTCTGTGAGGAGCAACAAGCTGCCTCATCGCCTTAATCAGCCTTCAGCTGCTGCCGCTTTCGTTAGTCAAACCGCACCAATCAGCGAGCGGGTCCTACAGCTGGAGAACATCAGGCACCCGGGGAGGTAATGAGGGGCTTCCCCTAACTGGGGTCGATTCCCCAGCCCACCCCCCCATCAGGGAGCCCAGCCCCTGCAGATGGCTGCGTAGCCTGAGGTGGGCCCCCTCCTCCCTGACTTCATCCGGGCACTTGAACCCACCCGGGGCAGGTGGGATGGCTCAGCTGTGAAACGACCCCGAGATCACCCCTCCCGAGTCCCTCATTTTGCAGATAAGAATCTGAGGTGCAATGAAGATAAGCATAGGGTATAACCAACAGTGGCTTTCAAAAGTTCCGTTCCTCATCTGCAGGACACAATAATGGGAGATGAAGATTTTCTTGAAATAAATACATGTAGCAATGAATCAATCATCATCTTGTTATCGCAACAGATATAATGTAGATGAGTAGATATCTATCATAGACTGGTCACCATTTAAAATAAGGCTACCATAGAGGACAGCTTGCAAATTATACCAACCGGCCCTGAACTACACTCTTTTCCAGGCCTTTTGTACTGGCTCCCAGTCTGCCCTTTGCTCAAATTGGAGCAATCAGGAACCATTTTGCCCCTGGTGCTTTGAGACACGGCCAATTCATGATTGAGGCAGTGGGAGGTGCCGGGAAAAGACTACTGGCTTCAAGCAGTCCCGGACCTGCTGCTCACTAATCAGTGTGACCTTGAACAAGTCACTTCAAACGCCTGGCCTCAGTCTCCCCGTCTTTGAAACCCAGGGGTTAGTTAATGCTCTTCAAAGGCCTTCTCATTGACAATAATACACACTTCTCACGCACTTCCAATTTGCCTGCTTGGGACAAACAAAAACACCCTCTGCAAGCCCTCTGAGACAGTCCAACCTGTCTCTGCCTGGGTGTCCTTGTCCCCTCCACCCCTTCACAGCATCCCCTGTCACAAGGCTTGATCTTGTTTGAGGCTCTTGGGAGTCAGAAGTCCTGACTAATTTGCCTGCCTGCTCAGCCAGCAAGCCAGCCTTGGTGGGCTCATTTGGCATTCCAGAGACATTTGGCTCTGCCTCCAGCAGGAATTGTCCCTATCCCACCAAATGGCCATCTTGGAGACTATGAAATTAAAGATTAGACCACCGAACGCTGAAGCACACCCCACTCCATCCAGTGCCCGTTGGAGATGCTTCTGCCATTTACAGCCCCGAGAAGAGCTGGTCCCCACTTGGGCAGCTGGAGTCAGTCCTAAATTACCTAAAGAGCCACAGTGCCGGGCCTGGGCTCCATTTGTTTACAAAATAGGCACTTTCAAAGGCCCTTTACTAGGGACTGGCAATTCCCAGGTCCCCTGCTATAGGCTGATGCATAATGCATAAGATGCTGGGAAATGTGTATTCATGAGGGCGGCTTGGCTTTTGTCAAAAAGAACTGTGAAATATTATGATGGAACAATTTTCATTTCTGCCACATTGTTTTTATCGTGCATTCATGACTGGGGATTGAGGGCTTTTCGAGTTTTGTCTGGTGCAGATGTTGCGGTGCTGAGAGCTGCTTCAGACATCCTTATTTTCCAACTTTGTTGCTGACAATTACATGGGGGGGGGGGCAGTTCTCACAGGAGACAAAGGATATATGTCCTCAAGTGATCTTGTCCTGAATTCATTCAGGAGGGTAGGGGTGAGGAGGGACGGAGGGAGGGAAGGATGAGAAGGAGGGAAGGATGAGAAGAAGGGAAGGAAGAAGGAGGGAGGGAAGGAGGGAAAGAAGGGGACTGAAAGGGATGTTTGGAGACTAGCCTCCTTGAGTGCCAGGCCTTGGGCTATAGGGCATCCCACATTGTTTCTCCCTTATTCCCACCAAGGAGCCATTATCTCCATTTACATATGAGGACACAGAGGTCCAGCAAGGCTGGGCCACTTGTCTGAAATCACGTAACCTATGAGTTGTGAAGCCTGGGTTTGAATCCACTCTGACGTACCCAAGCTTCTGTTCTTCTCCAGCCCCAGGCTATGAGAACTGAAGCCAAGGATGACTCTACTTCTACAACCCATCAAGAGACAAGGGGTGAGAGGAGCACAGGCGGCCACTGGGTGAGAAAAGACTTGAAGAGACTCAGGGCTAGAAACGGCGTTGGGCATCTGGGCGCCATGTTTGGGCAAGCACACATCTCGGGAGGTTGAGGAACTTGCTGAGATTCCATAACCCCTGCCTTCTGGTACCAGCACTGTGGCTCAGATCTTCCGCACCACAAATCCCAGCTTCGTCTCACTAAGCCATTGGCTGCCTCCTAGTCAGGGAAAATGCTGGACACTTCAAGTCCCTCAGCCAGGAGGCCATAAACTCCTGGGGGCAGGGATTGTGGCTTCATTTTACTTGGATCCCCAGGGCTGGCATAGCTCCAGGCAAGCTCAGAGGGCAGGCAGGCTCCCACACACACTTTAAATGTACCCAGCAAGAAAGAGAGGCCCCGGCTTCAAGCAAACTCTGAGGCAAAAGGGCAGCGGGACAGTCAGGGGAGCAGAGCAAAGAAAGGGAGCAGGGAGTGCCCTTGGCCTTGCCCCTGGAGAGCAGTGCGGTGGGCACAACACAGGGGGTCTCTTAAGACGAACACATATTCAGAGCACTGAGCGGATGAACGGCAGAGAACGGAACAGGGAATGAAGGAGTGCCATAGGCACAGGTGGGTCCCTCCCATAAGGCAGAGGCAGAACCTTAAGGCGAAGCTTCAGGGAAAAAAGGCAGGGCTTTTAGGTCAAGGAAACCCACAAACAGGAAATCCCTGGCTGCCACTGAAGACCCACTGCCCCTGCTCGTGGACATGAACCAAGTGAGTCTGAAAGTCGTGGGAAGTAACAGACACACATAGAGACACTGATGTGTCTCCTGATTGTCTATCAGGCTGGAGTTCATGAGGATCTCCAGACGTGCCCAGGCCCACTTCCCTTTCCACGCCAAAGTCTTCTTTGTTCCAGGAATCTTGTCCATGGAGCAATTCCAACTTTCAGTGGTCAAGAGCTAGTGTTACGGTGGTGGGTCTCAGAGCAAATGCATCCCCCACAAACCTCTCTCCCCGTTTCTAAAGCATACCAGGCTCTTTCTTCCTTGTGGGTCTTGGCACTGGCCGTTCCTCCATCTCCAGCACCGCCCACCCCCTCTCTAGTCAGTGCTGGTGCCTGCCCACCCTAGACCTCCGGTTATCTGGTTGGCTCTCTCATCCCAGTATTTCCATCCAAGCGGGCTGTCTGGGTTTGCTGTTGCCCGTGTGGTTGTTACTGTCTCGGTGTCTTTCTCCAGCGGAAATGCAAGTCTGTGATAGCAGGGATCAGGCCAGATCTATTCACCCTTCTCTCCCCAGCAGCCAGCATCACGCCTAGGACATGGCCAGACCTCACTAAATGTTTGAGAATGAATGAATCAGCTCACAGCGTGTTACGCAAGAGCATTAATAAGGCGTATCTAAAGGGATTAAAATCCAACAATTTGCTCTCAAGCTGCACAGGGCGCTTCTGCCTATTTGGATAAGCAAAACCGGGCCAGGGGCAAGTACCAAAGCATGAAAAAACAGATCAAAGCTCACTGCAGTCAAGTCCAAAAGTTTGCCCTGACCCTTCTTCCCCTCAGCAGTCAGTCAGAGTCTTGCAAAAGATTGGAACAAACGTGGTTTCAAAACCACACACTCCCAGGTATAAATGTTGTAACCATTAGCCTCAGTTTTTCTCCGTCAGCATAAAAGAGAGTAAAGTCCTCTGCCGGGATTGCCATGAAGATTGAGTTAGAGCAGTGTTTCAACCAAGGGTGATTTTTGCCCCTCAGAGGACATTGGGCAAATGTCTGAAGACATCTCTGGTTGCCACAATAGGGGTAGCAGCTCAGGATACTGTTAAACATCTGACAAAGCACAAGACAGCCCCCATAACAAAGAATTAGCCCCAAACGTCGGCAGTGCCAAGGGCCAGCAACACTGAGTCTGACAGGTTGCAGCTACAGGAAGAGTATTCATACCCCAACCCCCTTTTCCACGACTGGGGCCGCCTGCAGACACTCGTGAGGGGCCTGACCAGCCTTGTGTGAATCCGCCCCGAGAGCTCCTCCCCCAGCCATCTCTACATGAGAGTCTCACCAGGAACACTGTTGCCTTAGTCTGTCTGAGCTGCCATAGCGGGATATCATAAACGGGGTGGCTTAAGCACAAACACTTCTTTCTCACACTTCTGGAAGCTGGGACGTCCAAGATCAAGGCACCAGCAGATTCGTATCTGGTGAGAGCCTACTCCCTGGTGCACGGACGGCCGTCTTTTCGCTGTGTCCCACCATGGGGTGGAGGGGATGGGAATGCTCTCTGGGGTCCCTTTCATAAGGGACACTAATGCCATCACAAGGGCTCTACCCGCATGACCTAATCACCTCCCCAAAGCCTCACCTCCAAATACCACCAGAGTGGGTATTTCCAATGCATGCAATGGGCAGGGGCAGTGGGGGTGCAGACACTCAGTCTAGAGCACCTGTCTTCTAACTGCTATCGCTGTTAAGGTCCTTCTTTCATATCTAAATTCAAATCTGCCCACCAAGAAGCCTCCACCTGGTCTCTTGGCTGCCAGTCCTGTTTGTTCCTGCTGCACTGAACGTCTCCAGCAGCACAAATTTCAGTCCGCCTGCAGCTGAGGCTTTCTGGCTCCACACCAGCACTTCCTCCAGCCATCCTTAGGCCTTCGCATAAAGCACTGCCTCCTAAGGAGAGAACTTGATTCATGAAAAAGGAGAGGGCTTCCCAGGTAAGCAAATCCAGACTCCTAATTATGTGGTTTCTTTCTGTCTGGCCCTTCTCACTTGCAAAATGGGCACAAGCAAATCCAAGTATCGGGCTCCCCCTGAGCATTTGAGACACTGCATGTGACATGCTGCATGTCGGCAGTAAAAAGCCTTTTTTTTATTTTTCAGATGCAGAGCTTGGTAAAGTCCTGACTGTTAAATCACTCTCTTGAACGGAATGGTTTTTGGTTTCTAATTCCTTGAGAGTCAAGCATATTGCCAGGTAGGATAGGAAGGCATCAGGCTTCAAGGTGTGTACTTGGGAGAGCACATTTTCCTTCTGGGATATCTTTCCATTCCATTGCTCTCCCTACACGAGGCCAAAAGGGCTCTCCTTTCTGTAGCAGAGGTCTGGCAGCGTGGATTCCCCAGCTCTCCTGATCCCGTCTCCCCTCCCGAGTATGAGCCGGCCACCTGTGATGAGCAGGAGGCTATGTGGGGACACCGTCATTGCCAGGTGTGTGCTTCATCTGTAGCTGCCCAAAATGGTGCGTTCTGGGGGCCAGGAGTGTCTATAATAACCACTTCCTAAAAAAACAAAGGGACTCACAGCTCTTTGATTCCCGGACACTATTTCCAGGACACACAGTGATTCTAGAAGGAGAATGTCAAAGGAGGGACCGGTGGCTCATTTTAGCAGGCCAGACACTATTCACCTCCAGCCACTGAGGCAAGCCCGACAGAGTCAGGGACACAGATCCAGCCACTTGCCCCCATCCCCGGGGCCTCCTTCACCTGGTTCACAGCCCACTGTTTTACGAAGTTCATGCAGAAACACCACAAGGGGAAATAGTACTGGCAGATGGGCTGAGGGTACACCCGTTTCCTTTACTGGAAGGCCATCCAGGATGGCACACACAAGGTCCCTTGGTTCGTAGTTCCAATCTTGATGGAGAACAGGGGACAATGATATCCTAGCCCTGAATGAACCATCTAACAATGCAGGTTTTAGAGCAGATTTCACGTGCTGGTTCTACTACCGTGCTGGGTTTCAGATGGTCCCAATTCCTTCCTCTCGGCCCCCACCAAGGACCTGAGGAGAGGCGGACCTCTATCCTTGCATGCTTCTCCACCTCATCTCTGTTAAGTCTTGCTCCAGAATACATGGGACAAGCAGAAAACACTGTAAGAACTTTAGCAGCTTGCTCTGAAGATCTTGCTAAGATGTGCAGCTTTCTGTCCAAAGACAGGGAACCGTCACAGGAGGCCTCCAAGCAGAGGGGAGCTAACGATTTGGGAGGAGGAAGCAGAAGGCTGCAGCAGACACTAATCCACAGACACAGGAATGGCCATTCGAAGAGGCCAGCTGACAGGAGCAGCTGTGAAATACTTTATTTCAGTGACTCAGAATTTTACCACTTCTGAGAGGCCAGGCACAGCTATGTCTGATCAGACTTAATATGTAAAACATAACCCAGAAACTGGCAGACAAAAACAGACACCATCTTCACAAGGCTGACTGATACCAGGGATGATGCAAAACCCCGGGTTGCACTGGGCTCTAGGGAGGGGGAGATCTGCTCTGGCCCCCTCTGTGCCTCACTGTCCCCATCTGGGACATGGGGACAATAACCCTGCTTGGCCTATCTATTGTCAGGATCAGAGCAGAGGAGGATTCAGAAAAGATGAGATAAATCCTCAAACATTAAAGGACTAGGAATTGCTCTCTGCAGATGAAAGTTTTAGTATCATTTCTTCTGGAAGATTCCCAGGTCCTCCCTGATCCAATCAATTTTGCCATTAGCTCTCATAGTACCATGTCACCCTCCGGAAAAACACTTCTCATGGTTGTCATCTCACATTTTTCTGATTCTTTAGTGTTTGCTCGCACGTGAGAATGTAAACGCCAAGCAGGCAAGGAGCCGTGTCTTCTGTGACGGCCACTCTTTGTTCTTACTGTGGCCTCCTGGTCCAGGTCTTGATAGACATCACATGACCAAACAAATGAATGAGCACAAGTTCCATGGCGTTGGACAGAAACTGCAGCAAACGGCCCTCAATCACTGCCACTGCGTCGTTACAAAGGTGTCCTCAGGCTTGATAACCTACAGTATGCCTCTCTCCGAGACCATTATCTCTTCCTGAGATTGAGCAGGTTAATGAAGGCGGCCGCTATTTAATCCATTTGGGGGGGGCCATGGAATCTTTCCTTATCTACTAACCACTGAAACATATTGTGCAGGCATCCTGAAACACAGAGCGAGTTTATATGATTTGCTTTTAAAGAGAAAGAAAGAGAGAGAGAGAGAGAGAGAGAGAAAGGAAGAAAGAGAGAGAGAGGAAGGAAGGAAGGAACTCATTTTGCATTTATGGTTTCCAGCAACCACAAAAAGCAAAAGGCTGAAATGGGAAGAAACAGGAAGTGTTGGGTGAGTTTTAAAAGAAACATGGAGAGTAAGTTAAATACTACTTTGTGCTAGTGGCACGATGCATGGCAATTATTAATCCTCAATTATGTAGAAATCTAAAGATCTGTGGCCCTCTAATTAAGAGTCCAATGGTCTCTGGCAAGCATGCACCACTGTTATCACGTCTGTTGGAGAGAAGCAGGAAACGGTGCTTTGCACTCCGTGGCCATTCGTTATGGCCAACTCATTTTCTCCAAGGTTTTGAGCAAAATAAGTTCCTGAAACAGTCCTTTTTTTTCATCTTTTTTTGCTCCTTGTCCCAAGTTGAATTTCCCCTCTTTTGCAGTGAGCTTTGGATAATGGCATCATTAACTTGGTTACATACCCATTTGGCAGGGGAACAGGTGGGCAGTACAGAGGTAACCGTGCTAGAATGAAGAGAACAGCAAAAAGTAAATTGTTTAAAGGCCCCAGGCGATTAAACAATTACTCTCTTTGTAGTTCATATTTTAGAGTAAATAGCATTTACCCTAGACTGCACTTTTAAAAAATTTTTTTGTCTCAGAAACTCATCTGCCTCTGCCGACCATCCGTGGGTCCCCTTTCTCCCCGATGAAATTTTATCCCTCCAGGAACTCTTTTGTGAGCAGAAAAGCAGAGTTGGCTGATCTCTGGCCAAATGAAAAAGGCCTGTGCTTTCTGCTCCTCATCCTGCATCAGGCTCTAATTTCCAAACACGATATCGTTTCCCTGATAGCCGGCTGCACTCCATTGCTTCTCTCTGCACACTAATTCAGAGGTTATAACTCCTTCTCTCAATAGTGTTTACCAAGGATGCCAGTGAGACGGCCTCCCATTTTCAATGGATTTCTGACTTCCAGGGGCCGTTCGTTATTCAGACCCCCACCCTGATGCCCGCAGCCTCTGTGTGTTAGTTTTGATGAAGTATCAACGGAGCACGTTTGTGAAGCTGAGCCTCCCTAAGCTGGACGTCTGGGAATTGCTTAAACCCCCAGCATCTAAGTGGGAGTTTGGGGGGCTAGGAACTGTGGCCCACGTGTTGCTGTGATGTGAACCAATCTGACAATTTTAACCAGAAACAATGAAGAGTGTATATATGACCTGGGTGGGTGGGAGGGAGGGAGATATATAGATGCAGAGAGAGAGAGAGAGAGAGAGAGAGAGAGAGAGACAGACAGAGAGAGAGAGAAGCAAATTACAAATTGAGGGCTGCTCCTAAAAGCACAAAGTAATAGGAGTGTCATAAATTTGGACCAAGTTCAAGTTCCACACAATTAGGGGCAGCCCTGGAAATCTAGCAAAAGTGGGATACCAAACTGCAATAAGACCTGTTCCTGCAATCTGTGCCATCCAGGCAGAAGAGTCTCAACTCCAAGACTCGGATGACTGTACCTCCTCGAGGTCTCTATCTGAGCTAAGAGGGGATCTTTATCTCCAGCCTCTTCCTCAAGATGATAAATGGATTTATTGAGTATGCTGAAGTTCATGCTCTGGAAGGAGAACTTGATTCATGTGAGCCCACACACTGAAATAAATAGACCACATAGAACACAGTGGGCTTTGAGCCCAGGCTTCACTATTAACACTGAGATGGGAAAGCGGCAGCGGCACCTGGGACTTGGTAGACATGCAGATTCTCGGGCCCCCGGCCCAGACTTTCTGAATCAAAATCTGCATTCTCAGAAGCCCCCCATTTGGAGAGTGCTGCTCTAGAGAGTTTCTGATAATCTGCAACCAGTGTGTGTGGGTTTTGCAGTTCATTTCCAGCCCAGATCGCCAGCCCCTAGAATGTGGGCTCTAAGGGCAATGGTTCATCTACCCCCTCCCTAGAAGGCCCCCACTAAATGAATGACTCTTGTTCTCTGTGCTCTGTATGCACTGGACTGGCCACTCCCGGCTTCAGGAACCATGTTCCTAAGTTTTAGAGTTTGCTTATGAGTTGTCAGCTTGTTCTAAGCCCAACCTGTGAGGTCCTAGTGTTTGTAAGCTAACCCCATGATTAGCAGCATTGTGCAGCAACCATACCTCCAATGTGAGCCCTGGGACAAAACTTCCACTTTCACCTCAGCCTGGGAATGTTTCAATCTCTTCTATGAGCAGCAATCACTTTCTGGTTGCTGGGGAAAGCCCAGAGGGCAGAGCCCGGGCACATCCTGTGCAACACTATGAAACTTCCCCCAGCAGAGCTCTGACCCGGCCTGTGCAACACCATTAAACTTCCCTGTTCCTTTACTGACTGCAATCTAGACTGCGATCATTTTGTCCCAAATATCAACTATAAGAGAACAAAAAGCAGACTCTCCTATGTCCTCAGTCTCTCTTTTCAAAGTGTAGTGGCTGTGCCTCTTTCTAACCAGACTTGGCTTTACGGCTGGCCATCACAAACGAAACAAAACAAAAATAAATAGCACCACCTGTCTCAAGATATTGGAAGGGAGGCAGAGATGGTGAAATAAGGAGAGTATCTAGGGCAGATATGGCGGTTGTTTCATCTTTTCTTATTTCACGGATGGGGTACGTGAGAATCTGAAAAAGGACACCCATTACCTTCAGTTCCATCTTTTCTAACCTCACATACAGAAGGTGAGAAGCCCTCATTACATTCTCTTCAAGTCTGGACTTGGCCTGCCCTGCACACTGAGCCACTGAGAGGGTTTGCTTTACCACAGACTGCCTCAGCCACAGCCAGCTCTGCCCTCCCTGAAGGCCACTTCCTGTGCCCACTCCCCTCCCACAAGATGGCCTCTTCCACCTGCTGCTCTCCGCCCAAATAGAGCTGCTCATATACTGTCACTTTCACTTATTCACATTCCCTGGGAATGTTTCTTTACTTTCCCATTCACCCCCAAGTGGGAGACACAGTGACCTATGGATTTTGGAGTTAGATGCCCATACCTTAAAATCCCTGTCCTGTCTCCTCGTTGTCAAATGACCCTGGCAACTCATTTATCACCTTTACGTCTCTGTTTCATCCTCTATAGAACAGAAGTAATAGTATATACCACATAGGGTTGTTCTGCCAATTAAAAAAGTGAGCCTGTATCAGGTACATAGGTTAATGGTCAATACGTACTACTGACCATACTACCCACCAGGCTCTGCTACCGGGGTTCCTGAGGATGCTCTAAATCAGGTCTGCCTAGAGCTGGGGAGGAGAGGCTTATGGAAACCCACTTCACCTCATATGTGAGATCAGACCCAGCTCCTTCTCAACCCTTGATCTTCCCCAACTGTCACAGAAAATACACAAAAGCCAGAGCCATCTTGAAAATCAGTGAGTGGAATCCTAAGGCCTAAGAGGGGAAATGTATTACAGGAAAAGAGACGCCAATTTTCCAACCAGACAAATCGAAACCAGACAAGCTGTGTGGCCTCAGGCAAGTCACTTGAGCTCTCTGAGCTTCCATTTCCTCATTTGTAGAACGGAGATAACCACGGCTCCTTGCAGAGGTTGCAAGGTGGGATTAAATAAATGTGTTTAAACATCTAAAACAGCAGATCCATAATTGGGGATAAACAAGTGAGAGTCTGTCGTCTCTCTTGCCTTTTCATCAAAGGTCAGGGAACATTGACATTGAGGAGGCTGACATCACAACCTGCTCCTCAAGAAGTGACAGCTCCTCGTGAGCCATCAGCACAGGAGTGATCACTTGAGCTATTCATTAGCATAAATATTCCACAACAATGTCATTTTAATGCTCCCAAAAGAGCACCTGTTATCTATCCCACAAATTGGGCCTTCCACGGCATAAATCATCAAGAAGCACTTCCCATGTGTCTTAAATGAAGGAGTGCCATTCCAACCAATAAAGCAAATAGTAAACAAAACAAAAAACAGACAAAGCACAGAAACACCCCACGCTGTGACTTTAATAGTTGATCAATTGCAGATCAAGAGCTTTAATTTCTCCTTAGCACTGGGTTGACAGCAGGAGCTGAGTTCCCACTCATTTAGAGATGATTACTTTCGTGAAAAACAAAGGCTCCATTCATCAGAACTTGGCCAATAAACACCTCCAAAGTTGGGACCGGCTCCCAGAGAAAGATCCAGAAAATAGACAACACCACAGAACTGCTAAATGACCCCCACAGAACAGGGCTGTAGACTGACCATCATCCTACCACATAGCCGAGTTGTGAAGCTGATTCTGTTTCCCTGAGTAGATCATGGGTCATCTGAGGTTACAGGACATGCTTGCTCTACCACTGGATCCAGACCCAACCAAGTTTGCTCAATTAATTTCCTCAGGCAAACAAGTGGTGGTCAAGCCAAACTTTGCCTCTCTTGCAGGACTATTCAAGTTCCTTTGCTGATTTTTTTTTAAGAGAAAGAGAATGCAGGAGTAGGGAGGAGCTGAGGAAGAGAGAGACAAAGGAAAAGGGGGGAGAGATAGAGAGAGAGAGAGAGAGAGAGAGAGAGAGAGAGAGAGAGAAGCCAAAGCAGGCTCCATGCTCAGTGCAGAGCCCAATGAGGCGCTCAATCCCACAACCCTGGGATCATGACCTGAGCCAAAAATCGAGATTCAGATGCTCAATGGACTGAGCCACCCAGCTCAGTGGTTATGAACCTCTAATTCTACCAGGCCCAGCTATTTACCACCTTCTCTTTGAGTCCTCCTCTGATATTTTGCTGAAAAACATAACAGTAATTATAATAATAATAACCCACACTTCTTCCAGTCCACCTAGAACTCCTTCTGGCTCACACTTGTGGCCCATTTCATATGACAGCATCTTTGCCCTTACTTGAGGACAACGGAGTCATCATACAAGACTGGGGGAAGATGAGGACATGGAGATACCACATCCACTGGAGTCAAACAGACCAGATCTGAATCATGGCTCTGCCAGGTAATGGTGCAATACTATTTATCTCACAGTTTACCCATTCATATTTTTCTACAAATACTCTGGAGTGCTTCATTTACCAGCCACAGATCTAAGCACTGGGGATTGAGCAGTGAACAAGACAGACATGGTCTCTGATCCTGTTGAGTGAGGTGTAGACATAGCATCTTTGGAAGTTGCTAGTCCATAAGGTTCCTCAAAACATTAAAAATAGAACTACTCTATAACCCAGCAATTATACTACTAGGTATTTATCCAAAAGATACAAAAATGCTGATTCGAAGGGGCACATGCACCCCCATGTTGATAGCAGCACTATCCACAATAGCCAAAGTATGGAAAGAGCCCAAATGTCCATCGACTGATGAATGGATAAAGACGTAGTATATATATACAATGGAGTATTACTTGGCAATCAAAAAAGAACGAAATCTTGCCATTTGCACCAACACAGTTGGAACTAGAATGTATTATGCTAGGTGAAATAAGTCAGTCAAAGAAAGACAAATATCATATGATTTCACTCATATATGGAACTTAAGAAAAAAAAAAGATGAACATAGGGGAAGGGTAGGAAAGATAACAACAGTGAGGGAGGCAAACTGTAAGAGGTGCTGAAATACAGAAAATACACTGAGGGTTCCTGGAGGGGAGGTAGGTAGGGGGATAGGCTAAATGAAACAGGTGATGGGCATTAAGGAGGGCACTTGTTGGGAGGAGCACTAGGTATTATATGTAAGAGAGGAATCACTGGGTTCTACTCCAGAAACCAATATTATACTGTATGTTAACTAACTTGAAGTTAAATAAATAAATTTCCATGCTGGTCCATGGAAGTAACTCAACAAATACACAGTTATTTCATTTGTAAAGCCCAGGACCATGCCTTGACATATAACACTTGCTCTATAAATAATGAGAGAATAAAGTAAGTAATTGCTTCTAAATTAGCCAGAGCCAGATCCAGCATACTTTAAGCAACATGATCATTTCTCTGCCTAGTTAAGTGTCATTCAGGTCAACTATCTTGTCATGGGGCTGCACTTAGCTCAAGTTTCAGGGAATACCTAGCGGAATGGATCATATTCTGCTAGGCTGGGGGGAGAATGAGATGTAAACAGCTCAATATAATTACCATATGGAAATGCACATAAAGTTAGACAAATGTGCAAGACTCTGCAGAGGAAGGAGTGAACTCTCCCAAGTTAGAGGTGGCCCCCCCCCAAAGCAGTCACACCTGAGTGGGTGTGACAGAGGGAGGAGCTTTGTTACTGGATGTTCCTTTCAATCTGCTCATTTTACGTGCTCAGTGTGTGTCCAGCTCCATGCTGGGTTCTGAAGGTCAGGTTCAAAGTCAGAGGCTCTGTCCCAAAGAGTGCATAGGATAAACAGGTCTTTCCCAGAGGGCTGTGAGGAACTCTGTAGTGCTCAGAAAGTGGTGTGCCTAGTGTAGTCAAGGAGGGCCTCTTGGAAGAGGGAGATGCGGATCTTAAGGGGAGAGCCATATTGAAGCCAGGTGAGAGGGAAACACACTGCAAGAGGGTTGCATTTCCTACTTTCCTTGGCCTAGACTTTTTCTCTTAGGCATGACCTCACATGGGAAACATCACATCTGTGGAAGAACAGAACCAAAGAGGGAAGTTACCACTGAGAACAGCTATTTGGGGCCTCAAAGTATGAGGAGGCACATACTGAGTGGCCTTCAGAAGCAGGACATTGCTTAATACTGGCCAGAACCAGACGCCAGACAGACTGGTCTCAGGATGCTGGAGAAGCAGGCTATGTGGGAGGGTGGCCGTCCCCAGGCCTTCCCAGCAGAGAAGGGATAGGCCGTGGTGTGGGTCTGGAGCTGGTAGGGGATGCAGGCATTGGGTCCTGGCCCTTCCTTCTCGACCAGAGCTCACGAATTACAAGCTGCCTGGCAAGAGCCAAGGCCAGTGCTGAGCTGAGCAGAGAAGAGCAAGGGACATGGGTCCAGGCCGAGAAAGGCCTGCTGCCTTTCTACCCTTCTCTACTTGTCAGAGGCCTTTCGGCTTCCAGCAGCTCACCTTTACGAGAGGACAGGGCACAGACAGAAGGGGTGATGGATCAAGGATCAAAATCACAAAATGAGATGCTGGTGAGCTCCAACTTTCTCCTGGAGTCTCTGCATTTTTCACCTCCATCTCCATGTATCTATCATCAGCAATAAAATCTTGATAATAAAATCAACCAAAGAGTAAAATTCAGCAACAGAGAGAGGCCCTCTGTTGTCCGGGAGCATGTGTTCCGGCAGGAGAGGAGCAGGAAAAAGCCCAGGCTTGTGGAGGCTGCAGCCTTCTCACGACAGGCCATGAGGGCACTGCACCCACAGGAGAAACGATGAGGGGCCGCAGTGATTTGGGAAAGAAAGGATCCTATCTCCATCCTTCTCCCCAAGAGCATCTTTGCCCCAGGCTCTTCAACTGCCTTCAATTAATCTCCAACCTCGAACAATCTGCACTTGTTAATATGGAGGGAGTGACATGATCATTGTTATGAGCTGAAATATGTCCCCCCAAATTTAGATGTTGAAGCACAAGACAGGGCTTTCAAAGGCAAGCAAGTCCACATAAGACCACTTGGGTGGGCCCTAAACAAGATGACTGGTATTCTTACAAGAGGAGATAATGACACAGAACAGACACCAGAGATGCATGCACACACACACACACACACACACACACACACACAGGGCCATGTGAGGACACAGCAAGAAGGCAGCCATCTGCAAATCAAAGGGAGAGGCCTCAGAAATCAACCCTGCTCATTGGTGTCCTATTTCCAGCCTCCAGAACAGTGAGAAAGTATGTTTCTATTGCTTAAGACCCCCCGGTCTGTATTTGGGGAAGGCAGCCCTGGCCCACAGTTCCCCGTGAGGCAGCATATCCGAAGCACGGAGCACTCAGACAGCAAGATATATACCAAGCGAACCCGCCGAGCCCACCGACACGCACATGCGCACACACAGCCATGTGACAATATTTACTCATCCACGTCTGTGGTTGACATGATGGAATACTGAGAGCTTCCAAATGTCCAGTCCTTCCTTTTGAAAGAAACAATTCATTTTTCAGTAACTGTGGTGTGGTGGGGGGAGCGTGCCTTTCTATAGTTCATTTGGATGGCTTAGTATTAAAAACAAAATTTAACTCCTACAAAAATCCTCTCCCCATTTGACCTAACTAGTCACACTGGTGGGTCTGAAGGCCTCATTCCTTTTGGGGGCAATGGCTGTTGCAGCTCTAAGCTGGAAAGTTTGCTCTTCAGGGCATGGGGGAGCCCCGTAAACATGACACCGCCTCAAAGCCACATTTCCTATCATTGAGCTCAGCTGTCTCTGAGAGCTTGGGACATGTGTGACATCTGTGATACTGCTAGGACAATTCCCCACATCCCTTTGTAACCTGATGCCTTTGTCAGACTGAAGGGCTCCAGCCTGGAGGAAAGGAGCTAATTGAAGGCAGGTGGTTTCCACTCCTTCAGGGAGGAAACTCATTTGATGGCTTCCTACCTCTCTGTCAGTCAATCAACAGGCAAGTATTGGCAGCTCGCTGAGTGCAGGGCACCAAAGTGGCTGTGGAAAAATAGAGAAATTTGAGGAAACAAATATCCCACTGGCAACATCATGAATCACCAATGGAAAGATCAGGGCAAACAATGACCACCCCTTCCAGGCAATTTTAAGACGCAGCTCAGCCTGCGTAGATAGAGCTCCTCACTCCGTGATGGGTTGATGACTTCTCTTAATTTAGACTGTAATACTTTGGCCTCTATTTCCTGCCCACTTGCTGCTAGTAAGTTCATTCTGGCGGGCAATACCGGGCGTTCAGCACAGGCTCCCACCACCCCATGCAGGAGCCTGTACCTACCTAAGCTCGCTTCCCGCAGAGGCTGCGGTCTCAGATGGCTTCTCCATTCCTCCTTCCCATCCTCTCTACAATTGCCACAAAGCAGATAGCGGAGTGCTTGACATTTCCTTTGAATTAAGGCTGCAAGTTAAGTGGACATTTTCCAGTAGATAGATGGCGACTCCAGACCTCCCCACAGCTAATGACGCCTGCCCGGGATTGCAGATTTCACCTGTTCCTTTCATAGGCCCACACGCTGCTTGAAATTTGCAAGTCCTCAATGAAGAAATATCCCTGATTGCTCATTAAAAGCGAGAGAAAGCAATTAAAATACAAAAGACAGAGCAAAGCTTAACACTTGGAAGTTGAGCAAGCATTGTCAGAAGGTGGGGAAGCAATTTTGGAGGGCGGCAGGAGAGAGAATCAAGGGCCCTAGTCAGTGACACCGCAAATGCGGACAGATGCAGGGTGGAGCGCAGAGCCACAAGCTGTGGCAGGCCTAGAGCTGAGCATTCTTTTCCTTTTTTCCATTTCTTTTATACTCATTTAAATTCATTTAAATTCATTTAATTCACTAAAATGAGCTTGGCATGAAATCTAATTTCCTTATAAAAATAAGTCCCCTTCCTTTTTGTCTAGAAAGTTCATGTTCAGCAGACATGGAAGCAGGCTTCATGGACACATAAGCTGCACCCTGCTTTGAGGGGCCACCTTGCACGGACTCACTTCTGAACAAGGGATCCTGCCTGTTCATTTGGCCCTGGGCCTGGCAAATTACGTAGCCAGTTCTGCCGCTGGAATAAATGACTGTCCAACCCAGATTGTTGTTTCCAAACCCTTTTCCAGAACCCTGGGTGGGACGGGCCCAGCCCCTCCCAGCCCCACACTGCAGTTGTCTGGTCTGTCCGCACACCTGTTGGCCTCATTTGCCAACAGGATCACGGTTAACTTGAAAGAGGATCCACGGTGTATTACAAATTAAAATAAGACTCCTAGATGGCAGTTCCTGGGAGGATTTTTGGTTGGCCTGAAGTCTTTGTGGGGAAGTGAGTCTTCCTTCAAATTGTTTTGCTCCTGGGTAAGCAGCAGAGAACTACTATCACTGTAGAACCATTGTCCCAGGCAATGAAAATTTATCCTAGGTGTTAATTAGCTCAATATTTATCTCATCTAATATGCAAATTAAGACACTGCGGTCTCATTAGCGTCATCTGTGTTTCCTTTAAGCAAAAACTAAATCTCTTGCCAATGCAAGAAAAAGAAAAAAAAAACATCAGTATTTCTCTTTGAAGCTAATGAGGGTGTGATTTGGCTCTTTCTTTGTTATGAGGTAGCAAGTTAGGAAAACCACATTTTAAATATGCCAAGTGGAGCCTGACCTCATCTATCAGAAGCAAGAGCATGGCCTTGACTGGTTTATCAGGCTTTCTGCGTCTAGCTTGTCCAAAGCACCGGGGCCTAAGAAGCCAGCCGGTGAGTCGGCCACGAACCACTATGAGGAGTTGGACCAAGAAAGGAGATGCAGCCTGAGGGAGAAGCCTGCATAGCACACAGATGTACCTCACTGAGAAGAGAGGGAAGAAATAACTTTAATGCCACAAATCTTAAAATGAGAAAATAGTTCTCAAATTGAAAAAGAACAAAGGGATTTTAGCTCAAAATTTCTACCCCTTCCGGCTTCCCATTTTGAGGTTTTAGAGTTTATACAGAGAATAAGCAAACAGGCATCAGATACCCACATTGTGCCCCAAAAGCTAGGCTTCGTGTGCCCGTGACAACAAATGCTACAGACAGAACATCGCGAACATCGGGAGCAACCTGAATGTTCTGGGCCCGCGGCAGGCTGCTGGGAAGTCCACCCGCATCAGCTCTAACCTTGGCGGTCCCTCAGCAGAAGAGCATCTCTCCTTCTCACCTTCTCCTTCTCCCATCTCTCCTTCACACGGTGCTTCAGGGTGGTTAGGTCACCAGATCATGCAGCTACAATGTAGCCAAGGTGGAACGAAAAGGCAAAAGGACCATGACAGGCCACAGGGTATGCGGCCTAATTAGCGAGGTGTCCTATGCACAGTGATCGGAGGGTGGGTATGTGGCTCTCTCACCCCAGAGGCCAGTGCACGTTGTGGATCCCTGAATCCCGAGACCACAGGCTCCAGTGTGGCTCCTTGCCCTCCCCCCTTTCCTAATTTAACAAGCTATTCAAAATCTGTTTCGCGAACACCATCTGCTCCTTGGGGCAGGAGAGAGACGGGTCTGCATCCCAACACCTTCTGGCTGGAGCCTGAAAACTGAAAACCACCGCACACGCGGACGGAGGCTGATTTCCATACTTTGCAAATCGCGTCAAGTGTCGCAGCTGTGGAGCAGGGAGAGCTCCCGGCCTGCAGTCGACCAGGGACAGGAGTGGAAGGCGGAGGAGCTGTTTCCCAGGGGAAACAGGAGAAAGAGCCATGACCTCCCCGTGACGCCTGGCCCAAGGATGACAGATTTCCGCAGAGCGACTTAGTCTTGTCAGATTCCACGCCTGTGAGTCTGGCCTTCACCTTGAAGCCAAGCAGCTGAGCAGAAGGCAAATGAATGTGGCTGGGCTGTGGGAGAGCTGCGTGAAAGTGCTGCCATTTCCAAGAGCATCTCCACTGGGCTGTCAGACAACCGCATGGACAGATGCCTCGAGTCTCTGGAGACACTTACACTTTTGTACTGGAACTTCCGGAGGATGCTTCTGATCTGTCTGGGTGCTTTTCCTTCCATCACTGTCTCTGAGCCACGCAAACAGGCAGACATGGACAGCCCCACTTGACAGATAGGAATACTGAGGCCCCAAAAGGCAAAGTGGCCTGCTCAGGCAGGAGGGCCAAACAGCTTGGCAAAGAACCTGTTTCTGAACTGTCGCCTCTATTCTAGTTCCCACACTGGGGGAGGGTGGGGAAGGGGCGACCAAAATGGGCTTTCTCCTAGCACTGTCACAATGTCCAACTGAAGTAGGTATTGCTATCTCCATTTTAGGGATGGAGAAATTGAGCACATCAAGGAATGGGAGAAGGCAACGAGTATCTGTTGAACGCCTAATGCTGGCGGTGTTGTACGGGCTATAAGACCATATAAAATAGGAACAGGTAATAGAGGGATGGCACCAGAGTTCCAAGTGCAGAACGCCCCTCAAGGACAAGGTAGAAAAAGTGAGAGGGGGATAAAAAGCTAGCTATGTACTTCCTGTGATCAAATAGCACCCTTCACCTCCTGCCCCAGGGCAAGAGTTACAGGCAGCACACAGAGAACAGAGCAGAAAACAGAACAGCAGCCTGTTGCAAAGTGAGGAGGTGTGGACACAGGCCTTCCAGCCCTTGGCCTGCGTTGCCTGAGGGAAAAAAAAAAAACAACCAGAGGAAGAAAGCCACACCTGCTGAGGGTAAACAATGCATCTGGAAGCTTAGGGTCACATGGAGTTTCAGTGTGTTGTTGCTCCTGTCTCTACATCTGGTGACAAATAATGTGTTTTTGATTTCGTTTTTCCATTTGATAAACCTCTTCACATAAACTTGCTTTCAGGGTGGTTGCTCTGGGTTTCTTTAGGTTATGTAATATTTGATACATAATGAAATGTATATCAGGTTTGTGCAAGATATAAAGCAAAATCATAAAGCCCACCCCCACAGACTAAGCACTGTTGACCTGAGAAATAATGTTACTAAAGCACTGAGGCTTCTGAGGGTCCTTTTCTTATTCTGTCTCCACCTTCGGCCTGTCAGAAACAAGGTTTGACCTGCATTGTGTACTCATCCATCATCAGATTGCTTATATATTAATATATATCTATACATACTACATATATATGTATAGATACACATATCATATATACACATCCCTTCATGGTCCGTTGTTTAGATTTTCTTGTTGGTGAGCTCTACAAAAATGGCATCATAGTATGTGGACAGCTGCATCTCTCTTTTCTCACATTATGCCCTGTTTCTCAAAGTCTCAGTAAAAGGGGAATTTGACCTAGCAGTAAATTCTATACAACTAATTTTCCTAAGAGTTCATGAAAAAAAAAAAAAAAGAGGGTATTACAGTTGGTGTTACGGATCCCAGTGATTTATTTCATCCTGTCCCCATTTTATAGACAGATGTCGAGTCTAGGGGGATCGGGTCATTTCACCTCCCCAGGGGCCTCAGGGAGCCAGGACTTGGCCCTGGGACTGCCTAGTGCCCCCTGGAGATGACACGAAGCACCAACTCCAGTTTGCCAGCAGGGTCTGGTAACGGTGCCTTCCTTCTCCTGGGATGCGTGATGGGGGCCCTGCCAAAGCTCCCACTTCCATCTCTTTGCTTTGCGCCCAGAACGGGGCTTTTAGTCAAACCTCTGCCAGGACGACATGCCTGCTTTTTAGGAAATTTCACACTGCCAGTGTACTGACTGAGTCTTATTTGTTTTATTTCCTGTTATCCGATTTGTGACAGTGAGCCTACTAAAAATTCCTTTCAACTCCAATGTCCTCCCCATGCTATATAATCCCGGAAAAAAATCACATTTTGCGTTACCGGGAAAGCGTCTCGCCCGCCTGATTGTCCCCGACACCCAGGAAGAAATGCCACCGCTGAGAGATAAGACAGCCTAGAAGGGAACGTGAGGATCTCTAAATGAGATTTCAGCTGTTAACCAGGGTTCTTTCAGAGCTGTCTTACCTGAAGGGAGAGAAAATGTTGCAAGGGTGAGAGAAGGAAGCAAGAGAACCTCATTCCTGGGGCCCCACGACACACCAGGTATGTTTCCCATATGCATGACCACAAGCAGTTGTCACGGACGTCCTGGCAGGCAGTGGGGTTGTAATTCCCATTTTACAGATGAGCAAGCCGAGGCTCTGAGAATTTAACTGCCATGCCAAAGGACAAGAGCTGGTCAGTTTGTTGACCTTCAATCCAAATGATTTTCTTCCCACGAGAGCTTCGTGCTTCTTTCAGCATGACAAGATGATGTCTTATGCCTGCTTGGACACAAATCTCATTAGGCATCTCTTGAGTGTGAAATTTGCAGACGGGTCAAGAATTGTGGGTGACAGACTTCCAAATAGAGCAAACAACCCTACTTCCAAAATGTGGAAGGGGGTCCAGAGATCATCTCACACCTTTCTCCTGTTCTACAAGTGGCAACAATGAGAACCAAATCTGAAATCAGTGAAGCATCTTTCAGAAGCCACACAACATCAAAGGCGCCCCCTTCTGGATCACATTCACCGATTGCCAGAGAAGAGCTCATAAGTGCATATCCATTGTTGCATTAACTTTGCCTGCTAATTTTTTTTTTAAAGTTTAAATAAGCCTTTTACTCTTGAATAACTTTAGACTTACAGAAAAGTTACAAAGGTGATCTGGGGAGTTCCCATATACCCTTTACCCAGCTTCCCCTAATGTTAATATCCTCCATGATTGTGGTCCCTTTGTCAACATTAGGAAATTAACATTGGCATATACCGTAACTAGCCAAAGGTTTCATTTGGATATCAGCAATTTTTTACTAATGTCTTTTTCTGTTCCAGGATCCAATCCAGGATTTTAAACGCCAGTTTAATTATTTATAAGTCTCTCAGCCTTGAAAACATGTCCAATATCTGCCCACCCAGTAGGCCATGGAGTTTCCAGAAAGCAAGGGCCCCAGGAAATGTAGTTCTTAGTGTGCAGCCACAAGATATGCATTTGTTAAATGTGTACTAAGCAATGCAGACTTAACAAAGATTTGTTATACTGGCTGTTGATCAATGCAAAGACCTCAAAAATGGCCCCAGGACCACAGTGCCTCCTTCACTCTCCTCCATATTGCCATTAAAAATATGAATGTAGGGAATTAGGGTATATAGACCTATGTGTGTATGCTATGCACACCCACACGTGTGTATATAGAAACACAAATGCATAGGAACATGCTCCACAAAAGACACATTTCAAATCCACTGAGAAATGGCGTGAGAACAATTAACCAATTGTTCATGGAACTCTTGGCTATTCATAAGCATATTCATGTGTGAGTAGATTCCCACCTACCCCTTATGTAATACCATTCATAAAAACAAGTTAGAGAATGATTAAAGTGTCAAATATTGAACAAGTAAAAATATCAAATAATTAGAGGAAAAAACTATTGAGGTGAGGCTGGCCTTCTAAACGCAAATGCTGTGAAGGGAAAGAACAAAACGAACGCGGAATTAAATATATAACAAAATATATAACAGAAAACACTAATGAGGAGAGAAAGATTAAGGTGAGAACATATAAAAATGTCTACAGATCAATAGGTAACAGATTAAAGAAACCGACAGAAAATGACCTACATTTGAACTGGCAATTCCCAGAAACAGAAGGATAAACCCCCAAAGCACAACGAAGAAGAGCCACCCTCCCTGGAAACTGGGAAGCAAACATGAAAGCAACAAGATGACCCTTTCACCCAAAGGTTACCACGGGTTAAGCAAATGTGCGTCAGTCTGGGGGGTTGGGTGACGGTAAGGGGAACAAGCCTGGCTTGAGCTGAGCTGGGAGAGGGCTGTGGCTGTGAGGCACCTTACGCATTGTCATTAACCGTCTAATGCAAATTCCACACCTGCAACAACTGTTGCCTTTACAGCTTCTAACCTGGGCCCGGGGAAGCTTAACCAAGAGTCCCGCACCTGAGAGAGGGGTGTGAACCAGGACTGAAGTCTCAGGCCAGTGCACCAGGCCCTAGCATCAAGGCTTGGGGGCAGTTTGACCTTTTTCTGGGGCAGTAATGTTGGTTCGGGACGAATGTACAAAATACTGCTGTAGGTGGGGCTGTGTCCCAGGTGCGGCTGTGTCCCTGCGTCAGGTGCTGGATCCAGGTGTCCCTGGCCCATCCTCAGCCCACCACCAACCCCGCCCCAAACTCAGATCCCCAGTGTCTGCTCATGAACGCTGAAGGCAGAAAGGCAAGAGAACCACAGCAGCAAGAACTGCTGGGCACGCTGCTGGCTGCTCAGAGCGTCCTGAGCTTGGGCAATTTATAGCCGGGCCTTAGAGCCCTGTCTGAGAAGAGCCTTGATCCCTGGCCTCCCCGGGGCCAGCTGCCAGGTTCTGCCATCCCAGGAGGTGGTTCTGAAGATCCGTCCTATGAGGATTGCCTACAGTGGCTCTCCTAGTCCCACGCCATTCGTTACAGAGCTTTATTTAGAGCCTTAATACCAAGGGGCCCTGACCCAGCACCCACCATGAGTAATATTTTGTATGTTCCCTGTGAACCATTGTTGCTGCCCACAGAGAAAGGCCAAACATTTCAGGCTCCTTCGGGGAACATTTGCATGACTTACGAGGTTTATTTAGGGCCTTAGGAGTGCCTTCCCAGAGGAAGGGCAGGGCTGGACCTCCTCCTGGCTGGAGGCCCCGGTCAGTAATATGCCCGAAGATTTGCTGGCAGGAAGCTCTGAAGCTCTCCCCACACTGCCAGGCAATTTGTTCTGGAGTCTAGCGACTGGAGAGGGGGAGTGTTATAAGAGGATAGTGAAGACTTCAAAAATACTGAGGAAGGAGCTCAAAAGCCCTCAAATCCAGATTCAGTAGCCTGCCAAATGGAGCCATTTCCAGGGCTTCCACTGGTAAAGTGTGAGGCCCTCTGAATGACATCAGCCTCAAAATGAACAGCTCAGGAAATAACAGATGTTGGCAAGGATGTGGAGAAAGGGGAACCCTGCTGCATTTTGGTGGGAATGCAAACTGGTGCAGCCATTCTGGAAAACAGTGTGGAGGTTCCTCAAAAAAGTAAAAACAGAAGTACCCTACAACCCAGCAATAGCACTGCTAGGAATTTATCCAAAGAATACAGGAGTGCTGATGCATAGGGGCACTTGTACCCCAATGTTTATAGCAGCACTTTCAACAATAGCCAAATTATGGAAAGAGCCCAAATGTCCATCAACTACATCAACTGATGAATGGATAAAGAAGATGTGATGTGTGTGTGTGTGTGTGTGTGTGCGTGTGTGTGTGTACACAACGGAATACTACTCGGCAATGAAAAAGAATGAAATCTTGCCATTTGCGACAACAATGATGGAACGGGATGGTATTATGCTAAGTGAAATAAGCCAGTCAGAGAAAGACAGATATCCTATGTTTTCACTCATATGTGGAATTTGAGAAACTCAACAGAAGACCATGGGGCAAGGGAAGGGGGAAAAATAGTTACAAATAGAGAGTGAGGCAAATCATAAGAGACTCTTAAATACAGAAAACAAACTGAGGGTGGAAGGGGGTGGGGGGACAGGAGGTGGAGAAAATGGGTGACGGGCACTGAGGAGGGCACTTGTTGGGATATGCACTGGGTGTTGTGTGTAAATGATGAATCACGGGAATCTACTCCCTAAGCCAAGAGCACACTGTATACACTGAATGTTAACTAACTTGATAATAAATTATATTTAAAAAATGACATTAGCTTAAATTAGCCAATAAGTTTGGTGGCTGAGTGTTCAAACCCCAAACTTGAGGCCAATCAGTGCTGGGAGAAGTCCACCAGGCAGAGAGGTGTAGCTCATCCCTGACATTGTTCAGAATTGCCAGTGCAAGGCGATAACAGAAAGTTGGCTGATTTTTATTGAACTCTCTGCCGACAAGGCCCTCCCTTCTTGCCTACACCCAGTGTGGACTGTCCCACCATCCTGCCCTTGGTGTGCTACTGTGTGAGACCTGGCCCAAAGCAATGACCGAACGGTGACTTCTATATGGGAAAAGACTTCAAAGGTCAAGCTATCAATTCATATTTCGTAGGTAATTAATGATTCATTCATTCTTACTAGAAAGAATAAAATCACGCAGACTTGAGACTATGGTCTGCTTCTGCAGTCGAGCCGGTGACAGACTTGGAAGTTGACCTGGACCCTCCTGCCTCACCCTCGCACGTGAGCAGACCCTCCCTCCCATGACAGCCTCTGGGCCACTCCACTGTCCAGGCATCACCTGGTTCTCACTCATTCCCTGGGGATGCAGAGGGGAACTTTTCTGAATGTGCATTACTCGTGTCATTCCGTGACCTCCGAGGAGTCTCCATCTACCCTTGTCCACCACGCAGGCTGCACAAATCCACCCTGATCCCGGGATGCTGTTCTGCTACGCTCCACATATGCTGTGTAGCAGCCCCATCGCTTCAGCCAAGCTGTTCCCAGTGGAAAAAGAGGCAAACCTCTTGCCTCCATGGTATTAAGCCTGTGTCATCCTTCAATATGCATCCCAGCTGCCCTGCACCTGGGACTTAGCATTACCAGTGCCCCAACTTCTGGGAACTGTTTATATGTCCATCCCCAGCTAGATGTCTTACTATGTTTGAATTCCTGTCTGGATGGCTCCTGGCCTCTGGGTTCATGCTCAGTGAAAGGCAAAAATAAAAAAAATCGATGAGTGTGTGGTTTGGGGATTTCTAATCCCCGCAGGCAGCTATGAGGGTTGAGAATCCAAAGTTAGTGGTCACTGATGGTTTCACGGAAGATGGGGAGTAGGTTCTGGGGCCTGGGCTCTCGGCCTGTGAAAACACCACCCGGTCATCTCTGGAGGGAGGAAGATCTGGGGGCGACTGCCTGCCCCCAGGACCTCAGGCAGACTGAGGGAGCCCCGACAAAGCACAGGGCACAGAGCCAGGCCTCCCAGGAGCCCCCAGAACAAGCTGAGTCTCTGCCGTGGCCGAACCTGCAGTGCTGTGGAGAACGTGGGGGCTGCCAGGAGTGCGGAGCAGAAGCAGCACCCCATGCTGCAGGGCCCAAAGGGATTTCTGCTACGTGGCAAAAAGCAAAACCCAGCCAGGCAGTGAGGTGAACTTCTGGTGCCGAAGTCAGAGTTTGTGAATACATTCTGCTGGAGACACAAGCCACACGGGCCCGGCCTCCATCAGAACCCAGCCTGAGCACAGGCATCTACTAGGAGCCGGGTCCTGCTCGTGGGGCCCGGGTTCAAATGCCAATCCTGTCACCGACCTTCTGCCTTACACTGGATGAGCCACTCCCCTTTCCCTTCCTCAGTTTCCTCTTTTGTTAAAGACAAATGGGTCAGCCACTAGGATTCCCACTGTTCCTCCTAGCAGTGACTGTAGGGGGTCACTTCTCCCTTGAGGCCTCGGTGGGGTCCCTATCTGCCCACACAGACTGCAAAGACTTGAGTGGAAGGAGGAGATTGGATGGGCAGAGGCAAGAAGGAGCACGCATTTTCCAAAACTGGTCTGCTGACCCGTAGATTCTGTGGGAGGTGTACAGGGGTTGGGAGGGGTCAGGGTTCTTTGTTCATAAGTTTGCAGGACTTCTCAGAGCCTTTAATAAGCAAATAAACACTAAGAAAATTGACTGTGAGCCATCACTTATTAGACGCAGAACCCACCATATCCCAGTCTGGTCTGAGCATGGAGCCTGTCTTTCCTCTAGCAGACACTCTCCTAGGACCAAGAATCAGGTAAAAATCACTTTCAAGAAACAACTTTCTGGGTCTCAGAAATCCTAGGAAGATGAAAACCACTATCAAATTTGAACCAAATCTTCCTCATCATTTATTTGTGTGAACTTGGGTACATTTGAGGCTTAGTTTACTTGGATGAAAATGGAAACATGAACCATATCTAACAGGCAGCATATAATTCTGTCCTACATTTCTGTATTTTCCAAATTTTCCATAAGAGGCATTTAGAGTAGCTACTTCTTAAACTTAGAATAATATGAGTAGCATGTGAAGTGAAAATTCAAGGCCTTCTCCCAACCCACTAGTCCCATACCTCAAAAAGAAAAAAAAAAATTAGCACCTTGTTTGCATAACCTTTTAGAACCTCCATGTGAACACTTTAAAATGCGAAAGAAAACGCTTTATTTTCAAACCAGAGTGCCCATGATCTCCAGCTCTGGTGACTGCTGTAAAAAACGTGAAGTTGGCCCTGCGTATGAATGAGCCCAACACAGAGCTTGGCATAGGACGGGCACATCAGAAATATTAGCTAAAAGCAAACTCCTACTTCTGGATCCAAACACTCGCTCAGCGGATCCTATGCCAGTTGCTGTCAGGCTTGATGACTTCCAGAAGTTGCTGCCCTGTGCATACTCAGGAAGAAATGTATCCCTTCCTAGCTCCAGCCCCTGGAGCCTCTAAAAGCAAACAACTGTGGCAGAGATGTGTGCCCCACCTCTTGGAGGGGCCACAGGGCTCGAAAGCAGTGCCTCTGCCAGCCCGGGGCCAAACCGCTTTCCTGACAGTGGTGCCAGGAGAAATCCCTCCGTCTGGGGAGCCGGGGGTCAGAGCAGGAAGGAGGAGGAGGGCTGGAAGGGGTCTGCACCTCACTACAGGCCAGGAGCTCCACTCTTCACCACAGGGTTCTCTCCAAGTCCTTCCCCGGCCAAGCTTGGAAAAACTCCTCCTGGATTTTTATCATGGTCAAATTACTCATTTACAAAAAACACTGCTACAGATGGGCAAGTCCCCACGAAACCATGCCAAGGACTCTTTAGGGCAGATCCCGCTGCTTGGCATAATAAGCCCTTATTACCGTAGCACTGAGGGGTGTCGGCTTGCCAGAGGCCTGCTTTTAATGAACTTTACCATCCAAAATTGGCAGAGGGAACACAAGTCGGATTTTGCCAATCAATTGGAATTGATTACTTCTCGAAAGCCAGGCCTCAGCTTGCAGGAAACACACACACAAACACACCCAACATTTGGGGGTTAGTTTGATTTCTTGGAGAAAAAGGAGTTCTTGGCAGCCTGAGATACTGATGGATCAGCCTTTTCAAAATTCCCAGGACACTGGAAGGAAATGGTGTTTTTTGAAGGAGCCCCGGCAGATGGGGGAAGCTTGGCAATCTCATATCAGATCAGGCTCCTTCGTTTTGGTTGGTTTTTTGTTTTGTTTTGTTTTGTTTTAAATTCATCTACCCATCTATCCATTCACATATCTGACCTCAGCAATGCTGAGAATTGACTCTATCGCAAGTCTGGTACCAGGATCCGGGATGTCAGAGAAGACATCTGTCCATTGAGGCCACTGGGCTCACTGTTGGGTGGTGACACGGGTTCTCTGGAAGGTATGGGGAAGGGGCTATGGGAAGTCAGAGCAAGGAGATTCTAGGCTGGGCTGAATTCTGGAGCATAAGGTGCATTCTCCTGGGGACCAAGGTGAGGTGAGAAATGTTCTCGACACCCAAGCCTTCACAGCGGCTGTCCCTTCTACCTGGACAACTGCCAATTGCCAAACGCTGCCACAAATACCAACCCCTTTACCAGTGAAAGTGAATACATCCTTCAGTCTCGGCTTAAGGGAGCATCTGCTCAGGGCAGGCTTCCTGAAACCCTACTGACTTGGCTGGGCACCGTGACTGCACCCCAGGGCACTCAAGGGCCTCGTGCGGCCCCCATCAGAGCCCTCGGCCCTCGGCGTCATCAGTTCCTACTTGCCTATCTGATACGCCCATGGAGCACAAGCCCTGTGATGGAAGGGGTCATGCCTAGCTTGTTCCCCACTTTATAGGTGCTAGAACATAACCGGCACAATACTAAGTGTTTGAGCATAGTAGGTGCTCAAAAAATGCTTACTGTGTGCAGAGTGGGTGGACCGTCTCAGGAGGTAGCAGGAGACACAGGGGAGTGGCATCTGTTCAGGACCCTCGAAGCAGATCACTGGCTGCCACTGCCCCTCACATACACTGTGAGACGTAGAACAGGTGGAGTCCTCCAGAAGGGGAGGCCTGCAGGCCCAAGGCAGCTGTACTGGCCCAGGTGGAGGGCAGAGTCAGGCTTGAGCCCTCACATCTTTTTTTTTTTTTTTTAAAGTTTATTTATTTATTTTGAGAGAGAAAGGGAGAACATGAACAGGGAAATGGCACAGAGAGAGAGAGACAGAGAATCCCAAGCAGGCTCCACACTATCAGCGTGGACCGTGAAGCAGGGCTCGAATTCACCAACCACAAGATCACGACCTGAGCCAAAATCAAGAGTCAGATGCTTAACTGACTGAGCCACCCAGGCGCCCCTTGAGCCCTCACATCTTAGCTACTTGCTTCTTTAGCCTCCCCATTCTCCAGAAAGCCAGGCCTGTCTACGGGCAGGGGGGCTCTTCATCCATATGGCCAGGCTGAGAGAGGCCAGGCTCAGAGGGTTAGGGACAAGTAGTCAGGCCCAGAGGGGGCAGTTCTCCATCAGGGCCAGGCCTCGGCCACCAGCTGATGGAGTGCTTAGCAATGGAGGGTGAGACAGGCCAGAGTTGGGGGGTGGGGTGTGTGGGGGCAGCGGCTGGACTCTGTCTGGAGAGGCCCAGCCATGCAAGAGAAGACACCAGTGGGGTGGGGGCAGGAGCCAGTGCTGGCAGCAGAGGGAGGGAGAGAGCTGCATACGTGTAGAAGGAGAGAGAGCGAGCCAAGAAAAGGAAACGGGGTGGGGGCAGGTGGGAGCGGAATAAGCAGCGGCAGGCAGAGTGGAACGGCAGAGCACATGGCATCACAAGGGACGAAAGAACCCAAGGGAAGCATGTCAGAGCGGCAGACAAAGATTTGAAGACAACCAGAGGCAAAGACAAAAGACAATGACAAGAGCTAGGAAGGCTGGCTGGAGAAAGCCAATCCGGGTCTCCAGACCTGCAGGCCAGGGCCCGGGGCCTCCTGTTCCCACCTGGGCCACGGCTCTGTTCCACTGCCTCCCCCGGAGGGTATGGCTCTCCTGTGGCATTATGAGTCCCGTGTCCGGTGTGCTAGGTGGTGGGACGGCAGGAAAAAGGAGGGGTGAGGGAAGGAGAGGTGGGGCTCCAGCTCTCTGCACCTCAGACAACAACCCACCCCTGTAGGCTGGTGAGGGCGGGCCGCCCGGCCCTCTGTTCACCCTTGTCTGGCCTTGAACACTGACTGGCTGGCAGGGCTCTCCATGTGAGGGTCACCTTGTCCCTGACCTAAAGCCAGCACACGGCATGTACTGCTCAGATCCTCCGTGGAGCCCAAGGACTCCCTGACCCCAGTCCTGGGCGGGCGACAAGGCCAAGTTCCTTCACTTCTCTGAGCCTGTTTCCCCTCCATTCAATGGAATACTGAGTAATCACCCACAAACTGTGTCTATTCCTAAGAACGGTAGCAAACGCGGGCTTTCCCTGTTCCTACGGCTCAGCCCATCCTTCCTGCTGACAAGCTGACCCTCCCTTGGTCATTGGGCAGAACATCTCTTCCTGTCTGTGGTCTTCCCCGAAGAGAGCACAGCACTGTCCCAAATAAGGCGGCTAGTCTTACTTATTTTTCATCTTCCAAATTACTCTTCCCCCTAAGCCAGGGAAAGCGTGTCATTACCCTCTCTTCTACTTAACCTATAGATATCTATACGGTTTTCTCCAGAGCCTGCTGCAAAAGCCCTGTTTCAATTAACTTAAAATTCTTTCTTAATGAGGAGCATGAGATAATAGACATGTAAATTTGGAAGGGGCCTTGGAGATCTCCTAATCCAACCAGAAAATTCTACAGTCCAGGACACCAGGCCCTGAGAGCAGCTCTAAACGTACCAAGTCACTCAAATTAACTGAGGCGTGCAGACTTAACTCCATTTGCCCTATTCCCAGGCCAGGGCTCTTTGTAAAAAAAAAAAACAACCCACCTTTCATTTGTTTGTCTATTAATTCAGTTATTAAGCAGTGTTTGGTCATGCAATGTACATCTGTTGGTTTGGACTTCCCAAGGATCCTTCCCTTTTCCTGGTGCCCCCGGTTCCTTTCTGTTGGATGACTGCCCTTGCCCTTGGTCCCATGGGCTTGGGGGAACTGGCCTCCATACTTCTCACTCCACTACATACTGCTGGGGCAGCAGGAGTTAAGAGTCTGGCATGTACTATCCACTCTCCCCCATGCGATCCAGGGGTGGAAATGGGACCCAAGCATGCCAGCCAGCCCTCCTGGAGACTAACAGATGGATCTCAGGGGAGGAAGGGCCCTGCATCCCACCCAGCATGTCCCCACGGAATGCTAACCCATGTGGCCGTGACTCTGCTTCAGGCTTGTCTCCTTCCATCTTCCCAACCCACAGAGACAGACAGCCTGCCTGCAGAGAGAAGCCAACGCACAGATGTCGGCGGCACCACACAATCAGAAGAAAGTGGGGGCTTAGCAGCACCGTGAGTGCCGTGGACCCCCCCCCTTGGTTCCTCAAGGAGCCCCATCTTCTGAGGAAGACAGCCACCAAAAATCACCCATGACGAAAGCCATACAAATACAAATGATATCCGTCTTTCATGCTGATGCAAACTTGATCTCCTTCAATCCACAAAACACTTCCACGAAACAAATATCATTAAGTGCATTTGGTGAAGTAAGGAAGGCTTTGAGAGGTTAAATGTCTTGCCCTAAATCTTAAGTCCAAGATGGGAGTCCAGACTGACTTCAAAGCCAGAATGTTTCCCTTGTCCACACTTGCTTAGCTGTGATGGGGAGAAGGAAGAGGGTGGTGAGCCCAGAGGGAGCCTGGGACAGGAAGGGGGAAGTGAAGGATGCCTTCATTATGAATATGGACAGGGAATTACATCTTGAAGGAAAAGCCAAAGTGGATGTGGCCCCTGAACAGGGAGGGGGATGCCTTCAAAGGATAAGCCTACAGGTTGTAACTGACATGCACATCCTGTTTTATCATTTCCATTCCAAACTGCAAAGAGGCTTCTCCATGTTCAGACAGTGGTAATGATCAAAACTGTGTAGAAGTTACTTTTCAAAGAGACCCCCCCCCCCCACCTCTCTCTCTCTCTCTTTCTCTCTCTCTTTCTCTCTCTCTCTCTGCCTGTCTGCAATTCCTGCCAAAGGCACTGGAAGTTTGCAGTCTGAATTCCAGGGTGATCTGAGGTGACAGGAAGGCCCAGGCAGGCATGTATCTGTATTCCAGAGAGCCTTGCTGCAGCATTACTTAAAAGGCGTTCTGCAACCTTTTGCTGCTGCTTTCTTTAAAGGCTTGAGCAATTTCGATATTTTGGTTCAGTGTCACTATAGAAAAGCTTTACAATTCTAGCTCGGGAATTAGAAGATATATTTGTAATAAGAATTGCTAACCACTGTCAGCTGGCAGGCCCGTGTCCATGCATGAAAATGATGCCATTAGCTTTCACAAGGGTGGGCGAAACGTAAAGATCATGGATCATATAAGAGACTAAACAGGAAAAAAACCCCTCCACACTCCGGGGATTTCTGGACGTCAGGGTGATAGGGCTAACATGCATGCATTTAGCCCCTTGATGAGGTAGAAAGCTCGATACTACTTGTCTCTGCAAATACTCATTTTTTCCCTGTATTTTATCTAACTGCTTTCTCCTATAATGTTGATGAATCACACAATTGCATTTTAATGAGGCAATTGCAAAATCTGAGAGACAGTGAGGGGGAAGGAGAAGAGAAGAGCCAAGGGAGACGGGAGCCGTCCCTGAGCACACAGGTCCCCACAGATCTGTGTAGGTCCAGGGCATGGAAGCGACACCCCGTGTGTCCCCGGCAGGAGAGCTGGCTCACCCACTGCATGAGCATGAAAGGGTTGCTCTGAACCAGGCAGGCTGGGTTTCAGTTCTTGCTAAGCCACGTGCAGGCCATGCGGCCTTTGGCAGATTGCACATATTCCCATTTCTGGTAGAATGTACTCCCTTGCAAATGGAGAGGGCATGGCTGTCTCTTGGCCACGTCCCGGGTGCTAGCGAATGCAAGCATCAACCATTCTTGCGTTCTTGAAGAGGACAAGTAACAACCCAACAGCACTGTTGGTGGGACGTTGGCGGGACGTCCCAATTGGTGGAACGAGGACAGTAACAACCCAACAGCACTGGCCTGGGAGAAGATCATATGGAATCACGTGGCTGAAGGGCCAGGCACACAGTAGGTGCTTTATTAATGCCTGTTCCTTTCATTCCTTACTCTCATTTATCGATCACTTTGATGAAGACAGGAACTTATCTTTAACACCATCTCCTAGACAAGGATGAGAGTGAGGGGCAGAGGCTAGAAGACGCATCGAGGACAGAAGCTTACTGGGCACAGTGTGCCCTTAAGTCTGTCTGGCTCAGAGCTGTGTTGACTTTCCCTTCACCAGCTCTTTGCAAGTCAAAGACAGTAGCCAGGGTCAGAGTTGTGGAAATATGGGTTATCCTCATTATGAGAAACGTGCAGGTGGCAACAGGAAAGGTGTGGCCTGCTCCTTGACCTCACCTGTGGAGTACAGGAGAGGACAAGAGAGGTGTGTGGATGGAGAGTGGAGTGTGGGGGACAGGGGAGGGGACCAGACCCGAGGCCTCAGCAGAGACAGGAGAAGGAGGCCTGGGCAGTGCCACAAGCAGGACCTCACTTCGGCCTACCCTGTTCTGGGGACATGGGGGCAGGTCACACCGCTCTGTCCCCACTCAGAACCTACACCTGACGGATCAGGCCGGTGGTCCCTGTCCCCTTTCAGCACTGCCTTTGTGGATTACAAGTGGTCCCCTGGGCTGACTTCATTGCAATTCACCTTGTAAACGATTCTTTATTTTTGAAAAATAATTTCTTATTTAGGATTAAGAATATGGATTTGGAGACTCATCATAAAATAAAATGAACCCATAAATTTAAAAATAATTAACATTTGAAAGCTATTTTATGGTTTACGAAGCACTTTTCTCATATAATATCTCACGTGATACCCTTAAAAGGTTCCCTTCAAATCTGTACGGGCAGGTGAGAAGAAAAATGACACCCCCGAAAGTCAGCAATGGGTCTCAGCTTTCACAGCTGTTTTTGGCGGGTCTGAAGTTTAAGCCCAAACATCATGACCTAAAACCCAGCAGACATCCTACCAGCAAGGATCTCCTAATCAACGAAGGGAGATGATGTGCACCAACCAGGTGCAAGTCTATTTACAGCTGCACTGAGACCTCGCAATGACCCCACAATGCAATATTCCTCGAGTGTCGTCCTCAGGGCACCCACATGGCACCCCAGTTTCCCCAGGAGCTTGTTGTGATATAACCATCAGAGCCCATCCCAGACCTAGCGATTCAGCGTCTCTCGGGACAGGGCTGAGGATCTGCATCTTATTTGATGAGCTTCCCAGGGATTCTCATTGGAGAACCACTTTAGTAAGATCAGTGTGTATTGTCTCTGGTTATCCAGAATCATGTCAAGTCCATGGAGTGTTAGATTGTGGGTCCAGTCTCTACTCTTCATGACACCTAAAGCCTGGGGCCTACCAAGAGACTCGTTGGTTCAGTGAGCATGTACAAAGCCCCACCAAAGGGCCAGCCACTGTCGCTGATCACACTGACACACAAAGATGGCATCCAACCACTTCCTTGTTTCACTGGGTAGTTGCTGGAAGAAATAAGCTTAAAAGTTGGGGTTGGGGCAGAAAGAGGGGTCTCAGGGCTGAAGAAATTGTTGGGTCCGGATCTGTTTACAGAAGCAGTGACGGCTATTGGAGATAGCTCTGGAGAAAGTTCTGTTATCTAATCTGCCAATAATCTCTGGGGAGGTGTTATTATTATTATGCTTCTCCCTCGTTCAGAGCTGGGAACTCAGAGAACAGGAAAGCTGAGTGAGCCTACAGTGAACGGGAGGTGGAATCGAGCTATCTGATTTCAGAGAACACACTCTTGAGCCCAACATTGGAAAAGCCCCCAGTCTCCCTTTGAGCTCATGAAGCAAGCACGCCCCAAACACCAAGTTCATGGGCTTAGTATCTTCTGTTCTTGTGACTGGTTCATTAGCAGTTTCCCATAAAAGCGACAATGTTAATAGCTATAACCTAATACGACAATGTAATAATCATTATAACAGCAATCAACATCGCCAAACACTTTAACGAATCACGGATGACTTTCCATCACCTTAAAGAAAAACACATTTGAGCAGCCATTTCCACGAGAAAACAAGAGACCCATCATGCTTAACCAGCTAATCTATGGAAACGGTTTATCCTGCTTGGGGGCAGCCCCACGCACTGAGGGTTCTGGTTTCTGGTCAGAGGCAGGGTGCAAGCCAGCCAGCCAGCCCTGGACTTGACTGGCAGCTGAGGGTTCCGGGGGTGAGCACAAGATGTGGATTTAGAAGACAGATGGCTTCTGTCCTTCCTTCTAGCTCCTCCCTTCCTTCCTTCCTTCCTTCCTGCCATTCTTCCTTCTGTCCACTATCAGCCAGGGTCCCGTCAGGAGACAGAAGTCAACCCAGTTATGGGAACGGAAACCATTTAACGTTAAGAATTGTTCACCGGGAATCTAGTTGATAACTAGGCAGCCGAAAGGGTAAGAAAACCCCCGGGCGTCACGGTTCAACCCACTGCAGGAGACAGAGCCACCAATAGGGCTGGGAAGATGAAGACAATTGGAATTAGGAGGCTCCGGGGACCATGGACAGGGACTCGGGCCCCTGCAGGGGGATGCCCGCAGGCCGGGGCAGGTATCGCCAAGGGGCGCATCGAGACCAGCGCTACAACTGTTGCAAAAACTGCCAAGTGTGGTCAGCTGCTGCCCCCGGGAGGCCCTGCTGCTGCCCGGTGCACAAGCCAGGCTGTGGCAGCACCGCAGGGTCAGGAACCTGAGGGCAGGCCTCGGAGGGAAGAGCCAGGGGGGAGGACAGGAGCCGCTATATCCCCGCCCCAAAAGTACTTCCACACTGCCTGCTGTCTGGCTCTCTGAAAGAGGAAAGGATTTGGGGCATCAGGGAATTTGGGGTTTCCCGTACTTTGCCCACCGTGCCAAGACTCAAACTGCACACGCTATTGTCCTGACACACCCAGTAGTGGCTCTAGGCCAGTGCGTCTGTTATCTCGTTCACCTTTCCTCCAAGTTCCTGGGAATCAGATATCATCATGCCCACTGCAGGGTAAGCAGAATGCCACCCAGGGAAGCTGAGAAGATTCTCCAGAGCCACACAGCTCATCAATCCCAGGCCTGAAAACTTGCAAACAGCGCTCTCCCGGGAGGCCCTATCCCAATTCCACACATTTATTCTGACAGTCCCCAACATTTAGCAGGGATCATAGGACTTCTACTATACGCAGTGCCCTGTATGTGCTAGATACACACAGAGCATAAGGACATGAGACGCGGAATGGTCTGGAAAAAAAAGCATATGACAGCTGTCAAACGGCAGCTTGATTGCACGCACCAAAACCAAATGCCCTAAAGTCTCTTCCAAGCCGAGGTGAGCTTAAGAGACGCTCTAGGAAAAAAGTCCCATCTTGCCAGATACATTTGGGAAATAGAACCCCTCTTGGAGGGTCATCATGCATGGTGACAGAGCAAAGACTCAGAGGGGGAAAAAAAGGCCTACAGTAAGAAATTTCAAGTGTTTTGCAAGATTATATCATGAATCTTGTTTGCCCACAACATTTATTAATGTCCTACGGACGGTGTTTTCCCTTGCATGCCTGGCAATGCTTAATTCGAGGGAGGCAGGCTTGCAAGGGGCACGGGTGTGTACTTACCTTGGACCCACCGTTCAAGGTGGCCTCTGACCTCAGAGGCAGGGAGGTGAGGGTCTGCTGGGGATACAGGAGATCCAGAAGTTCGTGGGGGACACTTGCAGCTGAGGAGAGACAAAATCAGGAGTGTAACTGAGAGCGGATGCCCCAGGACCAGAGATGGGGATACATCACTGCTCGGAAAATGCGCTGATCATCTCAGACTGCAGCTAAAACCTAATGCCCTTTGAAACACTTACTGTGGAGCATCTCAGTCTCTTCCTGTGCAACGTGTATAACAAAGAATTAACACACAGAACATTAAAAAAAAAAAACATAACAAACCTATAAGAAAAAGACAAACACCCCAATACAGAGTAAGCACAAGAAAGGAAGACAGAAGTATCAAAAGAAAAAAAAAAAAAGAATGGCCCACAAACATAAGAAAATATACTCATTTTGACAGTAATCAGTGGAATGCAAATTAAAACAAGACATCTGTTTGGTGATTTTTTTTTCCATCAGATTGGGAAAAAATTAGATTTGCTACTACTGAGAATGTTGGTAATACAAAATGGTCGGGCCATTTGGGAGGGCAACCTGGCATTTTCTGTTAAAATTTAAAATGCACATACTCTGTCTCAGCAATTTCACTTCTTAGCATCTACTATAGATAAATGCACAAGGAGTTGTGAGTCCGTTCACTGCAGCATTGTTAGTGAGAGCCACAAACTTCAAACAGCCCAAGGTCTCACACCATGCCAACATACAATGCCAAAGGGAGCCAGGTCTGAATATACTGACATATGCATTGAAAAGGTGACACCTCAGTCTGTACAAGATAAAGATGTGCACATTTACACTCGTAAAAAGATAATGGTATAAAAATTCGAGAAAACGCCTGGAAGGACACGTCTCAATCTGATGCCAGTGGCTGCCTCTGGAGATGGGGGGAGGCCTTGGGGTACAAAGGGCAAAGGAGGCTTCGGCCTCCTTTATCTGTCGTGTCTGAAGTTTTGCAATGACAGTGTGTTTGCGTGTTGCTTACATACTTTTTGAAGAAAAGCAAGTTTATGGGAAATGAAAAACTAGTATATGACATGAAACAAGGACAGACATCTCTTGCAGGGGACACAGAGCAGAGAATAGAAACATCTATCAGTGAATGCAATGACTCTTCTGCTTCCAGCAGCTATCAGTCCATTTAGTACTGATGGCTTCTGCACGTGGGGAGGAAATAGCTTTCCTGGAGCACCTCCTGGGTACCAGACCCAGTGCTCGCCACTCTGTACACACTCGCTCATCTATTGTTACCAAAACCTTATGAGGGCAGCCTCTAGAGAGGAGGAGGTACCCCGGAGGTTGTCTCGACAAAGCCTCGACTGAAATCCAGATGCGCCTGAAGACATATCACAAGGTGTGATGGTTCATCTTATGGGTCAACGCAGCTGGGCTCAGGGATGTTGGGAGTAGGTGAAACGCTATTCCTGGGTGTGTCTGTGGGCTTCCCAAAAGAGATTGGCGTATGAATCAGCAGACTAAGTAAAGAACTCCCCACAGAAGGGGGTGGGCTTCATCCAATCTGCTGAGGGTCTGAGTCAAAGAAATAGGTAGAAGAAGGGAGAATCTACTCTCTGCTTGAACTGGGACATCCCTCTCTTCTTGCCCTCAGACACTGGTGGTCCTCTTTCTCAGGCTTCTGGAGAACTAGATGTCAGACTGTGGGACTTCTCGGCTTCCAAAGTCACATGAGCCAATTCCTATAATCTCCATATACAGTTGACCCTTGAACAGCACAAGGGCCAGAACTGTATAGATCCACTTACAAGTGGATTGTTTTTTGATAAATACAGTACAATAAATCTATTTTCTCTTCCTTTTGATTTCCTTAACTTTTTTTCTCCAGCTTACTTTATTGTAAGAATATAGCATGCATATGACATACGAAATATGTGTTAATCGACAATTTATGTTATCAGTAAAGCTTCTGGCTCAACAGTAGGTATTAAAAGTTTGGGGGGAGCCAAAAGTACATGAGGATTCTCGACTGTGCAGGGTGACAGGGCCCCTAATCCCTGTATTGTGCAAAGGGCAACTGTGTGTGTGTGTGTGTATGGATGGATGTGTATGTAGGTTTATATATGTATTGTGTACATATGTATATATTTCCTACTGGTTCTGTTCCTCTGGAGAACACTGATTCACAGTCTTTCCAAAAACAACCTTTATTATTGAGCTATGTATACATATGTCCATGTATATTTTCCTATAGTCTTTCAATCTCTCTATCTCTATAATCGTAAATAGTTGTATTTACACCAGTGGTTCTCAATTAAGGATGATTTTGCCCCTCAGGGGACACTTCACACTATCTGGAGACATTTTTGATCATCACAACTGAGGGGAGAGGGCTCCTCCTGGCATCTGGTGGGTAGAGGCCAGGGATGCAGTTAAACATTCTACGATGTATAATACAGCTCTCACAACAAAGAATTATCCAGCCCCAAATGTTAAAAGTGCTGAGGTTGAGAAACGTGGTCTTTACCTATAAGAATTGCTTGAAATCAGACACCCTCAGAAAAGTCTGGCAAGGTCAGCATGAAATGCCCAACTTATATTTAGTCCCTAAACCCAGGTTTGGCCAGTTCCCACGGCCAGATAATATACGGCAATGAAAAACTATTGCTCACTGCCCTCTGGACCAAAGCCAGTCAAGTTCTCTGTGGCTTCCTGTGAAACCAAATAGGAGGGCAGCAGGGTCCAACCCAGTGAAAGATAATGCAGCTGAGGCTGAGGTAAAAGGTCACGGAACAGGTGAAAATAGTCCCTTTGATATTTCTCACCCAGAAAAAAAGCTTATGGAATTCGTAACCAATTAGACCAGAAAAGTACAAAGAATATTAGTAAGTAAACAGAAATGTCCCATTTTATATTTGGTTTTTTTTTTTTCTTATCAGATGGCATTTCAACTTGAAGATGTGTTTAGATAAATAGGCTTTCAGAGTATTTATCAACTCTCCTTTTGGTGTAAATTCTTCCCGTCTTGTTTTCAAGTCATTTCCAGTAGTGAAAAGGTGCCAGTGATAATTAAAACCTAATTCTATCCCCACAGTCCTTAAAAAAATAAAAAAAGAATATGATCTCCTATAAAGCTCTCAGAAATAATCAAGTCTCCACATCCGCCCATGATAACGTGATTTCAAATGGATAAGGTTTGCAGAAGAACTACCCAGAAATGTAGTGAAATTAATTGCTGTTTTTCACGAAGCAGCTTTAAAATGCAGTAATTAATTGACCTACTGCTGGAGACAGTTTCCTCATAGTTAATAACCACTCTTCCCAGACATGAGAAAGACAGATTGCTTCCATTTGAAAACAGTCTCCACTAAAACCAAATGATGGAAGAGATGGCCACATTTTCTGGTACGTGCACCATAACCAGATGGGGTTTCACGAGCTGCTGTTAGTCTTTTAGCCCAGTGAGGGGAACCCGCATCATTGGTCCTGCAAGACGTGTTTCTGTGATTCCTGAGTCTGAGACACCTGTCAGTCCACTGACTGGTGTGTATCCAGAGGGAGCCTGCTCTTGGAAATCGGTGTCTTGTCCCATGGGAGGCAGCGTGGTGTTGCGGCCAAGCCTTGCTTTTCCTCATCTGTCTAATGGGCAGAGCAGAGATGGGAAATGGGTTCCCACCTCTTCCCCCTCACACTGACGATCACTGTGATGTATAAGGGCAATGAAGCTGGGAGGGAGCAGTCAGGTCAAAGTCACAGAACTTCTGCAGATTTCCCCATGCCTCCACTTGTGAGCAACTCTGAACCGCCACCCACACAGTGCTGTACCACCCTCGCCCTCCTCTCTGCTTCTGGCGTCCTGTGGGGCTGACCTGTTTGGACTGCACCAAGGGACTCACTTGGCTTCTGGCAATCCCTTTGGGTGTGGCCAGCGAGGAGCCCCGCAGGAAAGACTTGGCAGGGGTAGGCGAGTGAGGTCACGGTACCTTTTCTTCTACCATTCACCCCCCTTCTCCGTCCCCCTTGTGCAGATCTGCCTCAAGTTGGCTCCAACTGCCATGGCTCCTGTCTTGGCACCCCTCTTCTTGCCAACCTCTCCTTCCAGATGCTGTCCACCTTCCCTCTCTTTGCCTTTATAGGCCCAGGGTGACAAGGATAACAACCCCTCCCCACACCGTTACTAGTCCCGGGGCACAGCACTCCCCCTTGGGGTTTCTGTACACCCAGGCACATGCTTATAAAGAAGGCCTTTATCAAACCCCCCTCCAGATGCATGACTTGAGTAGGCTCTCCTTTCCTGCTCTGGACTGACCTTCTCATGTCTCTCTCAACGTGACCTCAGCTGGGGCATTTGCTTTTCTATAACCTTCCAGGGCCTCGCAAGCAATTTCTCTTCATGAATCTGTCTACACCCAAAGTGCTCTCAGGACCACACAGGATTTAAAGTCTGTCCCAGCCCCCGGGAGTGGCAGGGAGAACCGGAAGCTAGAACCAGAAGTAAGCTAGAGCATAACTAACCACTATCACTCACTTTGGGGGTGGAGGAGTCAGAACCCCCTCCCCCCATCCTGGAGGCCAGAGGCAGGCAGTGAATTCTGACTCGGTGCACACGTGGGGTCAAATTGAGATAAATTCACCCAGAGGCAGACAGACTTCCTTGTCAAGGGGTTTGGATGCATCTTTCTCCTGAGTGAGGAGGTGAACTCAAAGTTTTCCAAAATCCCTCTTAAAACCCTAGCTCCATGTATCACATTCCTTGAGTCAGGATTCACAGCTCAGGGTTTAAGGTGACTTTCCACTCCTCACAGTCTGGAGGGAGAAAAACTAACTAGTTCTGTTTGTTCGTCAGTCTGTTCTGTTTTATTTTCTCTTCCGTCTTTGGCTGGAGCATGAAAACAAAAGTTCCTTCTCTCTTACTCAGGGTGAATGCTGAACCGTGGTGGCTCCTTTATCCAAATTTCCCTCAAGAAAAAGTAGCACACCTATTTGGGTCCTGATCCTTCTCCTGACCCTCCCCCCACCCCTTCTCCTTCCTTTTCTTTCTTATTCATTTTGCAAAGAAAGTCCATGATACCACCCCCACAACAACACCCAGTAAAGCGCTCAACAGAAGAGCTAAGACGTATGGCTCCCAGAACAACTAGAGCCCTCCCTCTGTCCATCAGGTGTGGCTATTTTATTTCAAATTTAGGGCTCTCACATATCTCAGTATAACTACAAAAACTGTCCATAAAAGTCTCTTCTTGTCCTTGAGTGGTCAGAGTGACAAATGACTGATTACCCCACAAGCAGATTCTCAGCCCATCCTGTGCAGCTGGAGAGAGAAGACGATGGAAGCGTGCAGTTAGGAAGCCCTGCATGCAAACAGAGTCCGGCAGGCTGGCTGGAGGAGGTGGTCCCACTGCAGTAACCTGCTCACCTACACAGAGGCATCCTGTGTCTCCTTGCCCCATGACTGTCTAAACTACATTTCAAGGCATGGAAACAGCTGAAGAGAGACTTCATGCCATCAGCATCCCTGAAGCTATGGTTGGCTCTGGGAAGGAAGCTTTGAAGAAGGTACAAGCCCAGGGTGTTTACTGAATTTGAGAACAACTGGGGCTGTGGCAGAGGGGTCATCCCAGGAATCTTAGAGGAAATGTCCTGTGTTAATCCTCACGTCTAGTCCTTCCAACTATTCCTACAACTGAGACAAGAGGTACCAGGTCTGTTAAAACAACAGTTACCCCATCTTTGTGAATGAATCCAGAAAAAGCCCAATGACCTTAGCACACTGGCATTCTACAGATACTTCCGAGGCTTTTGTGCAAATGTGTACCTCGATCAACACGTTAGGATGACTTTACACACAGAAACACCTGAATAACTAAATCAATGTACTATACAGAATGAGCATAAATAACGATAGAGGACCCAGGAATACATGTATATACTGTATGTGCATAGGAATACACATGTAGAAAAGAGAGCAAGATAGACAGGTAGATAGAGTTGATTGATAGATGACTTGGTAGATTCAGAGACTGGTTTTCCCAAAGATTCTTTGGGCAATAGAATCTGTTTGATTTTGAAAATGTACTTTTCAATCAATATCATTAGCCCAACAATACATGATCCTACACTCTTCAGTGTATGCTGTTTTGCTAGTTTGTCTTTTTGTATTTTGATTGAAAGTTGTATCAAATAGGGGCACCTGGGTGGTTCAGTCAGTTAAGCATCTGACTTCAGGTCATGATCTCATGGTCTGTGAGATAGAGCCCAGGGTCAGGCTCTATGCTGACGGCTCAGAGCCTGGAACCTGCTTTGGATTCTGTGTCTCCCTCTCTCTCTCCCCCTCCCCCCCACTCATGCTCTGTCTCCCTTCATCTTTCAAAAATGAATAAACGTTAAAAATTTTTGAAAAAGAAAGTTATATCAAATATACATAGCCTGTGATATTACTAACTTAGAAGTACATATTCATATTTTGCCTGTGCTTTAAGATGATTTATGACTCACAGAAACGATCTGATCTTCAATGGTATGACAGAAGCCATCAATGGAATTGCCTGCCACGTTAGACAGGATGTTTTCATTTTCTTCCATGGTAATTGGTCTCTTCAATTAATTATTGGGTTGTGGGGTTTTTTTAGCCAATTTCAGTTATTTCTATTTCTTCCCTAATACATTTTATCAATTTTATTAATGTACTGACCTAGAGTGTGTACATTTTAATTGCATTCTCTTATTTTTAAGCCTTCTCTATATTTGGAGTGATCTAGTCTCTAATTTTCCTTAAGGATAAATGGTGATTCTTATTTTTTAATAAGATGATAAGAAATTGATCTAGTTGATTGGTTTATTTATTTTTGATAGAGGGCAGAGAGACAGACAGACCTAGACACTGGGCTAACTTAGTTCTTTTATTTTCTAATTATTTCCTATTTCAGTTTATTTCTATTCTTATCTTCATCATTTGTATTTGCCTAGTATCCCCAGGGGTTTTGGGTTCTCAGTCTAACATCTGAAAGACACTGATTAATTTACTTTTATTACTTCTTATTGACTAAGGAATTGACTTCTGTTATGACTTTGCCTTGGAGTAAAGCTTTGGAACTATAACTTGTGTTCACAATAAAATATTCTTACTTTAATATTATTTCTAAATAATTACTAACTTAGGTCCCATTACTCTTTAACCAAAAATTAGTTAGAGGGGAATTTTAATTGTTATTATTGTTTTGACTTTTATTTTTCATCTGTATTTATCTGACATTAAATTTGGAGAGTTGATCTTATAAAATACCCCCTATAAGGAATGTATCATGCTTATTCTTATGGCTTAGCATAAGAGCAAATGTTATCAATCTTCCATGAAAGCCTAAGGAAACATTTTTATTTTAAAATATGAATGTTATTATTTTATTTAAATTTGTCTATGTACTTATGTATTTTGAATCTCTTCCCTGCCAAGGATAAGAGCGGTATGTCTCAGCCTCCCAAAACAAACACGTGTCTGTAAATTTCCCATTTTATTTCGAACATTTTTAGCCTTATATATTTTGATGCTATGTAATTCAGCAAATAAATTTTCATGACTATTTTATCTTCACTGTGGATTGTAAAATGACATTCTTTGTCTCCTTTAATATTATTCGGCCTGGAATAAAGTTTGTTGGAAACCAATGTTGTCAGCGCTGGTTGCTCTGTTTTTGCATTTCCTCGATAATGTGTTTTATCCAATTTTTCCAACGTCCTTTGTCTTTTAGTTGTATGTAACACCAGGTGGGAATTTACTGTTGAACATAGTAAGAGAAGTTTGGTCTTCTCATTGTTGGAGAATATTGTTAATTATATAGAATCTTTTAAAAGGGTCTAAAAACATCAACAGAAGCCTCTCCCGGGCAGTCCAGGAACCTCTCTCTGTGCGGTTTCCTCTGGGATGCAGAGCTGTGAACTATCAGCCCTTCACATCATTTTACTCCTGCCTGCTGGTGAGAATGTGCTGCTTAAGCAAGCACGCCTCTAGGCTATAGAAGCCATTGGGCACTCTGAAAACATAGGCAAAATGAGAGAGGTATGTAAGACGTGACTCCTAGGGAAAATCCCAGTGTTTACAATAACAATATTATCAATCAGGTACTTCTTCATGTATTTTTCTCCCCACTGCCCTCTTCTCCTGTACTCTCAACATAACAGTGGAGCTGTAACAGTGTTGAGCTGGCAGGGGGATAAGATCACAGGAAACTACCTATAAGATCTTATAGATTTTAGGGAGCATCCTCTCTGCCCAAGGCAGGCTTAGATAAAAACGTTGCCTGTCTGCAATGCCAGATGTCAGGGTCAATACTAACTGCCAACAGATCTGCTCTAAGCACTGTCGATGTACTTAAACACCTGTGCCTCAGTTTACTCATCTATTAAAAAGGATTCAATGAGGTGCATAAAAAGTGCTGACAGCAGATTCTTGGCATATAATAACTAAGACGAGAATCAGTTAATGTTATTATTGACTGACTTGATCATCTTGTTTTATATCAGCTTTTCATATTGCTTGACCATTTCCTTCTTTAACCACATTTTTAGTTTTTTGGTCTACATTTTGTTTTTGCTTATTTTTTTCCCAGCAGTTTGGAAGGAGCTGTTTTACAAATTTTGCTTTGCTCTGCATTGCTTTTATATATTTGAGTCATTTTTTTCTCTGATTCACAAGATTTCACATCAACTCTCACCTCCTTGTAAGATGAGCAACGTAGTGAGTTTGTGTTTTTCACCTCCCTTTCATAAACCCATTTCCTATTAGATTAATACTGGACGATTGAGAATCATCTCTTTGAAGAATTATATTTGCATTCAAATTAGAAGGATATTTACAGTTTTTGACTTTAAATTCATTCTTTTCTTTGCTTGTAACCATCCTTTTCACACCATGGCTTCCCATTCTTGAGTCTCTAATTTCAAGTCAGTATCAGTGTATATAACTCATATTCACATTCTTTCCCCCCACTGAATAAGATTTTAGGGGAAATTTATTTTAAAAGTTTTTCAACCTGTTTTTTGTTTGTTTGTTCATTTTGTGTTTGTGTAGGTTTTCTGGAGATTTTTGTTCTGTTTGTCTTTTGCTTTTGGCCCTTACCGGAGAATGGGCATTTGGCTGGTTTTCCCATTCTTGAGTCACATGTTTTTCTCTGAAAACACTGTACCAGTCGCTCTATTTTCCGGAATTTGCTATGGTATTCTAGGTGTAAATCTTCTTTTCGTTATCTCTTCTTATAATACAGTGGGGATGTTTGATCTCTGTATTTGGATCCTTTCAGCTTTAGAAAATTGTATCTAATTATACCCTTGATGATTGTTTTCTTTCCATTGCTCTTTTAATCTTCAGAAATATCGAAAATTTATGTGTATTATATCCATTCTCTGCCTCTCTATCCTTTTCTCATCTTTTTATTTGTATTCCTGTGACACATATTGAATGCTCAATAAATACATAAGAAAGAAAGAGAGCAGGGAGGGAAAACGGGAAGGAGGGATCTATTTAGCGGACATGTTTTGAATTTATCCTAATCAGCTTGGATTTGACTTTCTGATCATTTCTGTCTTAACTGTGGGTAGGGAGCCATTTACCTCCTATTACTCTTGCAATCTTTTCTTGTATCCTGAGCTTCATATTTTCATATGTTTGTGTTATTTTTGAAATGGCTTCCAAAGACCGTTTTAGGACCCGTCTTCCCGTATTTTACCAAACATTCTCTCTGTTTCCTCCACACCTAACTTTTACAACAAATGATTTTCGGGGTGATGTTATTTTTCTTTCGTACTGTAGTACTTCCCATTCACTACCACTGACTTGTTTTGTGATAAACGTTCTTGAATGATGCCACACGGATTTGTTTGTCCGCAGGAGTGTTCTTCCACTCAGGTACTGCGGGACCAAGGTGAGATCCTCTCCTAATCCATCTGTTTGGTTCTCTGACACGTGAAACCAACGAATCAATGAAACACAGAAGTCACGTTTATTGTCAGCACTGCTGCCAGGGACTTTCCTGTCTCTGCCCCCACACAGCCCTTTCCATATAGGAATTATGGTCCCTGAGATGTAAGGGGGCCCTGTTCACCCTCATTGCTTGTCTGAATTTCCTTTGACTAGGCACCAGTAGGATGGAGCAAGATATGGGGGAGTCAACTGACCCTTCCAGAAGAATAAGTGCTTTAAATAAATGACTATTTTTATGATTGGTATAAATCCTGAGTCTCTGAGCCAGATAGAGAGAGTGTGAAAGTGTGTGTGTGGGGGGGGGGGGGGGGGAGGAGGGTGTATGTGTGTGCAGCGGGTGGAGAATAAAATTTCATCCTCCATACTTTATACATGCAAAATACACTTCTGCAAACTACTGCTTTTTCTCTCCACTCACTTTAATTTAGTATCTGTTAAATCCAAGGATATATTTTTTCAGATAGGAAATTAACATAGACGACAAACCCCTTGAGGACAGGGACTATGTACTTACTTCCCCAGTGAATCCCATGGCCTAGCCCATATATAAGACTGAATGAATACATGAGGGATTAAATAAAGGCTGGGATGGACTGAAACAGCCCCACATTTTTTTTTATTACGGACAATCTTCTCCGTATCTTTCTATTTATATTGGTTTACAAATATATTTTTCAAATTATTAGATTACAAAATTATTCCTACCAGCATCCAGCATATGGTAATGATTGTAAGGGGAATTTTTTTATTAGTTCTCTTTGTAAATTTCAATTTCAATTATTTCAATTTCTTATATGTGAGAAGTGTTGAAATTAACAAAATTTAGTTCATATAATGTCAAGGAGTTTGGTATGCACATGAAAAATTACCATGACTGTTACAGGTTTTTTTGTTTTGTTTTGTTTGGTCAAAGTCCCTAAAAGACAGTTGGAGAACAAGGGAACAAAAAAGCCCCCAAATCCCAGGACCGAACGCAGCCATTATTTAACATCTCCATATGTTTCCTTCCAGGCCCTCTTCTCAATGTTGAGCCTTGTGGCTGTGGGTGGAAAAGGATTCATCAGCCAAATCCTACCGGGAGGGTCAAATCGTGGTATTTAGGAAGAGGCGTGAAATCTATACCCCTGTAGCTGAGACACTCCTTTTATTATTTGTATTTCCCCATTTTGAAAAAATAATTGCTGCTGCCAAACACCCTCCCCAGCACTACACCCCATGGCAATCAAAGGAACCGAACCATATCTGGGTGCAGAAAACAGAGGGGGTGCACAGACAAACCAGAGAAGTAGCTGGATATGGTGGAACACAATGGAGGAAAGCAGAATGCCCTTAGAACATGACTTATAATAAGTTGTGTTGTTCACATTCTATGAATTTAACTATTTCTAGTTGCAGGAACCTAGAAAATCCTGCATCCCATAGTCCTCGGCCTGCCCCACAGAAATGTGACCTTGGGACAAGTCTACATGTGTCCAGAATGGCATGGGAAGAAGAGAGCTTCGATAGCGAAAATGAACAAAGTGAGAAAAAACAGATAAATGTCTTGGAGGAAATTGGAAGTTTTTATCCAGGCCCTGCTTTGCAACATTCAAAGCTTATGTGAATCATGGGTATGCCAACAGTCTAAATATCTCCATAAAATTTTCATTTCAGATTGAGTTCAACCATGCTGACCCGCCCTCTGACTCCTTTATGATATCCTCAGTTCAACCACACCCTTTACCCTCCAAGTCCCGTACAACACGCTCTGTCCATCACAGAAATCCAAATCAGGCTCAGACTAATGGGAGACAGATTCTGATACTCAATGAGGACAGAGCAGAGGAAAGGCCGACTCCCCACCTCATGGGAGAGGGCTCTTTCCAGATGCATTCTTGTGTGACTGTGCTAAGTTTCAGACGTTATTGGATATTTATTAGATGGGTTCCTTTTTTACCATTAAGCATTTTAACATGCGTTATATAACATACTTTGCTTCTTATTTTCACTTACAATGATATAATCAAGTATCTCCATTTTATTAAATGGCTGTTGTAACTACCATTTTAAGAACTGCCTGATGCCCCGGGCACTATGCACACCACCGTCTATTTCTCCCAGGGTCAAAGATCTAGACGGAAGAAGTTACTTTGTAAAATCCCAATGTGGACTATTCACTGGAAGGACTTAATGATTTACACCAAGGGTTCAGACGTTTTGATACTTTGTGAAGACAGATGTCTCCCACCCAAACCAGGAAATGTACCATTCAGAGTCCTGTGTTTATTGTCGCTTTTTTTTTTTTTTTTTGGTTTTTAGCACTACTAACAAACTCTCTGTTTTTCTGTTTATAGACAACAGCTCCTTAAGTAATATAGTAATTAAGTAAGTAGCTACTTTATATAAAGCTGCCAGGGGTTTGGGGTATCACTTCAGAAAGGGGCATGGAATAATAAAAACTATGAGCCCAGCCACACACACTTCTTCTGGGGTCAGTTGTTGGATATTTTGATTTTAATTCATAGCAAGAGGTCCTCTGGCAGGGCCCAGTCCTGGAAGCTGACTGACGGAATTGAGGGGATTTAAGAAAGAGGAGGAAGGCTGTAACCAGAGCCCAGAATGCCTTCTCTTTTTAAAACAACAATAAATGATGACTCTTCTCTCTCATATATATATAAGGCTTGGTAATTTCTGAGTAAAATAAATTCAAAATAAGATGTGCAGCCATGTGAAATACTTTTGGTTAAGCTGTCCTGTGAATGACTAAATTCAAGACACAGATGTGAGTGTGTATGTATGTGTGTGTGTGTGTGTGTGTGTGTGTGTGAGAGAGAGAGAGAGAGAGAGAGAGAGAGAGAGAGTGTGTGTGTGTGTGTGTGTATGTGCGAGAGAGTGAGTGTTTGTGGGAGACAGAGAGAAAAAAAACACATGTATTTAATATGAAATAGGTAGAAATAAAGATAATGCCCTTCTGTTCCATACAAGGGAGGATGGGTTGGAAGTGGAAGCCATCTGTCCCCAGTGAAGGGTATTTTACCAGTGACATTGTTTAAGAAGTCGGTTGTGTTGGGGCCCCTGGGCAGCTCAGTCAGTTAAGTGTCCAACTCTTGATCTTGGCTCAGGCTGTGATCTCACGGTTCATGGGTTTGAACCCCGCATCAGGGAGGCTGCTTGGGACTCTCTCTCTTTCTCCCTCTGTCTCTGCCCGTGTGCTCTCTTGTGCTCTCTCTCTCAAAATAAATAAATAGACATTAAAAAGAAAAGTCAGTTGTGTTATTACTTTTAAAGCTCTATTGCAACACACACACCACTGTCTGTACTCGGGACAGAACATTCGCACTTGCCAAACCTGATGTGCCACCGGTCCCCTCAGAAGCACCTTATCACCCTTACAAAACAAAATCAGCTGGGGTAGTGGTTATAATTCCACTTTACAGACAAGGAACCTAAGACTCAAAGAACTGAAGCAACCTGCCCCCAGCCATGTGGCTCATAAGAGGCCAACTCAGGATTTGAACTGCATACATTCGAAGTCAAAAGACTACATCCTGTGAGACACGCTGACTGCATATTTATGGTGGCTAGAGCTTTTATTCACAGAGAGAGAAAGGGGAAAAGCAAGAAGAGTAAGAGGGGAAAAAGAGAGAAACACACACACAGCGAGAGTGAGAGAGAGAGAGAGGTTACAGACTGGCCATTTTTACAGTTTTGGGCCTAAGATCTTTCCCTTCTTGCCTGATAATATTTAAAAAAAAATTTTAGGGGTGCCTGGGTGGCTCAGTTGGTTAAGCATCCCACTTCGGCTCAGGTCACGATCTCGCGGTCCGTGAATTCGAGCCCCGCGTTGGGCTCTGTGCTGACAGCTCAGAGCCTGGAGCCCGTTTCAGATTCTGTGTCTCCCTCTCTCTGACCCTCCCCTGTTCATGCTCTGTCTCTCTCTGTCTCAAAAATAAATAAACATTTAAAAAAAATTTAAAAAAAATAAATTTTAAGCCAGAAGTGTTATGTTGAAGTCCTACCCCTAGTGCGTCAGGATGTGACTGTATTTGGACACGGGGTCTTTAAAGACATCATGAAGTTAAAATGAGGTGATTAGGGTGGGCCCTAATCCAATGTGACCAGGGATCTTGTAAAGAGGAAATTCTGACACAGAGGAGAGACAGGCACCGAGGGAAGATGATGTGCAGACCCAGGGAGAAGATGATCATCGACCACCCGAGAGCCAAGGAGAGAGACCTCAGGAGAAACTGCTCCAGACGTCACCAAGCTCCTGGACGGTCCGCCTCCAGGAGAAAAGAAGCGTCTGTTCTTCGAGCCACACGGCCTGCGGTATTCTGTTATCATGGCAGCCCCAGCACACGCACACTCTGTCAGACTCACATGGAGGCAGCACGTCTGGGGGGCTGTCCCATGCTGACACTGACAAAGCCGCTCTCCCCACGTGACCTGTTAGCGGGGCCCTGCCACCTCCGCAGGAACAGGGTTCCAGGATCAGGCCAGGACCCACTGCAGAGACGGGACTGGCTCCAAATTAACATTTCTGCTAGGGCACGACCCCACCTTTCTCTTTTTTTCTGTGTCAAGCCGACGTTTCCCAGGAAGTTGGATTAAACGTGCGCTGGCAGCCTTTGGCAGAGATGGGCCCTCGTACGGGCGCTGGTGAATCGGGGCCTTAACCAAACACGAAATGACAGAACTGTTTCCAGCGGAGGGCTAACTGAGCCAACTCAAGACAAACACAACGTATTTTGGCATTGCTTTTGACAGATGGAAACAAAACAAACATTAGCAACCGGACTGCAGCTAACAATATGCAAAATTAAAGAAGATACCTTTTTAACTTCGTCTGGGAGCCCACCGGCTTTTCTTATAAAATCTGCCGAAGAAAAAAGAAGACAGAGCTGTTAATCTCGTTACACAACCAGTTAGCACATGCAAACAAGGGAAATTAAAAGTCTTTGCATTCAGGGGAGGACATAGATATTTGACACATATATTTATTAAGGAGACTGGACTGGAAAATAGCACTGCTGTATTAATCAGAAATGGTGTAGGAAATACTTAAATAATATAACAGAATATGCACAGACAGCATAAGCTGCTTACAAATGGAAGCCTAAGGTCCAAGTATTTTTATTTGAAGGTTAAATTTTCAATTAATTTTTTTCAGCTTGTTGCCATCTCTTCCAAGCATTACTGTTAATTGCCATAAAACAATACCTCTCCCTGTTTAAATTCTGGACATGGAGGCCAGAAGCCGTCAGCCATCTAATGAGCATCAGCGTATTGTGGCAGAAATCAAAACCACTCTGTAAGAGCTGAACCAAAACATCAGGCCCCGAGAAGTCAACAGATCGGTTAAAGCCCCTTTTTCCATTTGCTCAGTTTTCCAGAAGTTACATTTATAAGTTCCAGCCTGTCACTGGAAAGTACAAATAGAAGCCTTCTTTTATTGGAATTTCCATACATCCCAACTTCGGGGATTTGTGGCAGCCAAGGGTCTGTATGCCCACTTACTTGCTGGCTCACCAGAGAAGGAACCTGACGCTTTCTTTTTCTTTACGATGGAACAATATACATGTCCCGGCCGTAAATGGGCTTATTCACTTCTGCTCGGTTAACCGGCACTGCAGGGCTCTCTTCCAGGCTGAGATCCAGCCCACGTCGTGTGGGATGACACGAAAACAGACTTTAGAAAGCACTGGTTGGAGAGCTGAGGTTGGAAATAAGGTTTCATCTTGACTTGAAGACAGGATTAGAATGAAGGTTTGGAGCATAAATACATTCACATAGGTTTGGGCTGGAAGACCTCTGTGTTGAGAGTCAGAGTTAACTTTGGAAATGATTTTAGGTTGAGAATAAAGGAGAAAAATGGCATCGAGGATAAAATGCATAACACTGCATTTAATTTAAAATGGCCTAGCATCCTAGAAAAAAAATGGCCTTTTCTAATAAGGCGACTTTACTTTGTAACCCAGCACCACCATTTACTGCTTATGTAACTTTGTATAAGTCACCTAAACCCTCAACCTCAGCTTCTTCAGCTGTAAAATGGGAGTGATAATGTCTACTCCATACCTTCTTGAAAAAAGCAATGGAGAGAAATGAATAGATAATAGGTCAATCTTGTTCTCCCTTCCTCCTAGGGGACATGTGGCATTGTTTGGGGAAATTTTTGATACCAGAGGCTTGGGTAGTGAGTGCTACTAAAATCTAGTGGACAGAGGTTCAGTATTATGCTATATACCCCACAACAATAGGACAGACCCCCAAGAATTGTCTTTCCCAAAATGCCAGTAGTGCTGATACTAAAAAAACCCTGAATTAGATATAAATAGGCAGATGACAGAACACAGATAAAAAGCTAATTTTTTAGCCTTTGGGGAGGAATGTATAGATCATCTATAAATTTACAGGTAGATCAATGAATACAATGATGAGAAATATTCTGACATGGGATACTCTAGACATTCAACAAATGTAAATAAGTTTTTATTAAATCCGAAGAGAAGATTAACAACATCATGGTTGGGATGAGGTTACAGACGGTGCTAAGCGTGAAACAGTAATGTTACTGATGGAAAAATGCCACCATCGTGCCGGGTGCTTGGTATTTTTGTCACATTTAAGAAGGGGGTCATCTGAGTCTAGGGCTGGGGTTCGTGTTAGAGCTACGGGTCCAGGGAAGGTTGGGATCAGGGCTGGCAGACCCTTCCCAACAAGCAGCCAAAGCTCGCTAATTATTTTGGCAACATGCAGACAGTCTCTCCAGTGCCAAGCATCTAAGTCCCTATTCGGAGTCCCTGCAGTTCCATAGGAGAGGGGCAGACCCGATGTGGCCTATACATGTCAGGGCGGCCCGCCCCATATTGCCCACTTTCTCAGGCAATGGTATTAAGATTATCTGGAGTATTGTGATGACCCAGTTCTGTCCCAGTCTTTGTATCCAACTCCATGAGGAAGGAGCAGCAGTGGCTTAAGAGATCGGGATCTCATGTTAAGAGGAGATGCTAGGAACACGCCAATATTAAACCCACTTTGAGAAAAGGCAACTGTTTGTTCAACTCATATTTAAGAGAATAAGAAGTGTATGAGGTTCAAGCCAATGTCTATACCCTGTGTTCAATCTGCAGGAGTATTGGGCACCTCCAGAATCTAGGAGAGCAGGGCCTTTGAGAGATAATAGGAGGGCTGGCCACCTGCAGTCACACCTTCACATCTTCCTGTCAGGAAAGTGGGTCAGCATAATCACACCACAGTGTGAGAAGATAAATCTGTAACGTCATCATACATATGAACAAAGAGACAGTGTTCTGGCTGGAGAAAGTCTGCTTGAACAGAAGTGAGTTTTCTGAGTGGAGCAGGCTAAAGGGGAGAAAAAAAATAGACTGGAGCACTTGGGTGGCTCAGTAGGTTAAGCATCGGACTTTGGGTCAGGTCATGATCTCACAGTTCGTGAGTTCGAGTCCCACATTGGGTGAACTTGAGCCCCACTTCGGGTGAACATAAGCCCTGCTTTTCTCTCTCTCTCTCTCTCTCTCTGCCCCTCACTCACTTGCGCCCTCTCTCTGAAAGAAAGAAAGAAAGAAAGAAAGAAAGAAAGAAAGAAAGAAAAGGAAAGAAAAAGAAAGAAAGAGACTTGACAATGATTCACCTGCAATGTCCTGGCTGAGAGTCACTGAATCTGGGAAACAGTAGCAAACTGGACCATAAATGGGCATCTGCAATAAGTGGCTGGTTTGGTATGTGGGCCCCTTCAGTGGCCAGTGCGAGCCATCCTTGACACTGTTGATCACCCCAGGTTCTTACACCATGCCCAGAGAGTGGGCTCCAGATGGCCAACAACCTGCCAGATATTCAGTGCAGAAGGTGTGAGCTCTCGTAGGGCGATGTAAACCTTCTTGTTCCTGGGAAGGTCAGTTTCTTCATTAGAAATTGAGAATGGACTTTGGTTCCAACATGTCTCCCCAATCTGGATTCCTGTGCAATTCCATGGGCTAGAGGTCTGACGTTCTGCCAGCAAGTTTTAGTGAGTAAAGGAGAAGTTAAATTTTGAACCACCGTAACCTTGCCGTCTTACTTCCGGCAGGCTCCCAATGCGTGCACGCACACACGCGTGCTCACACTTAGACAAAATCTACACACCATAACATTTACCCATTTGAAGTGAGAAATTCAATGATTTCTTTCATGGTAAACTTTCACCGAGGTGCAACCATGACCACAAGTGCATGTTAGAACATTTCTAACAGCTCGCAAAGATCCTCCTTGTACTCTTTTGTAATTAACCCATTCCCACCTTCTAGTCTCAAATGACCACGGGTCCATTTTTTTGACCCCCAGGACTTGCCTTTTAGGGGCATCTCACATAAACAGAATGATACATCAGGCACTTCTCTGCATCTGGCTGTATGCGCTTAGCACAACGTCGCCTGAGATGTGTCCGTGCTACAGCATGTATGCTACTCCACTCCTTAAGTCTAAAAACGGTGTTTGTGTGGGTACACCCCATTTTGTTTACCTGTCCATCTGTTGAAGGACGTTTGTGTTGTTTCTACTTGTTAGCTATAGTGAATAACGTGGCTATGAAGTTGGTTTGGTTTTCATTTTCGTTTTTTGCTTGGGGCAGCTATGAAGCTTTGTGTACAAGCTTTTGTTTGGATGGATGTTTCCATTTCTTTCTTTTGGGTAGGTACCCAGGAGTGGAAAAGCTAGGTCACTTCGTAAATTTATGTTTCCCACGGTGGGATCTTGAGCAGCCCCTGACCCAGCCTCCTCCTCAGCGTGGTGCAGGCTCATAATGGGATAGCCTGAGAACCTAGCTACTATGAGTTGATAGCATTCATTTCCTGGGAGATTTTGAAGTTTTTGAAACCGTACCCAGCTTTAAATGGAGGACGACCTTGTAGCAGCCACCTGAGATTGCTATTTCAATCAGAGGAGTCTCTGAAACAAGTGAAAGCGTCTTGAAGAGTTGATAATACGATATTACTGCCGTCATTAGCGTTACCCATTTGTCGTCTGCGATTTGAAACGGTGGGGTTTTAAGCTCCATGGTAGGATCAGGAAGCAGCTAAAATCTAATGCAACGAACCCTTGACTCTGATGTTTGGTCTCAACACTCCCACTTCCCAGTTACGGGACCTTCCCCACAGTGATGTGTCTTCCCAAGCTTTAATTGCTTCGCTTAAAAAATGGGGCCACCAACCTCATCTCTCAGGGTTTCCATAGGATTAAACAAATTGGCAGCACATTTAATCTGGTCCTGTGGGGCTGTTGGGTGGTTAAATTACCTGACCCTAATTTTAATCTAGAAAGTCTGTGTATCTCAAGGGAAACCTCCAAGAACTAAAATATGCAGCAGGATAGGCCACATATGATTCTGAGAGCAATTCCAATGGGGGTGGGGGGCTTTCCTGCACCAACCAATTCTCGGACACCACCTGGGTGTCCTGCAATGTAACTAAATTCTGACACTATCTACCTAGAGATAGCATCAGATCCCCCAGGTTAAGGGTTAGTCCTACAGGACTCCTCCTATCCCCTTTAGACACCAGTCACAAATCCAGATTGTCACCTGTACTTCCGGTCTACTAGCTATAAATGAGACATTCCAATGATCCCCTCCTAGGGTTTGATTAATTTGGTTCACAGAACTCAGAGAAATATGTTATTCACCAGATTACCAGTTTATTGTAAAAAGATACAACTTAGGAACAGCTAGATAGAAGAGGTGCACAAGGCAAGGTATGTGGGAAGGGGCTCCGAGCCTCCATCCACTCTATGGCAGGCCCCCTTCCCCAAATGTCCACTTGTTCACCAGCCTGGAAGCTCTATGAATCCTGTCCTTTGGGGTTTTTATAGAGGTTTCATTCCACAGGCATGATTGATTAAATCACTGACGATAGGTACTTGAACTCAGTCTCCTCCAGGGAGGTGGGACTGAAAAGTCCAACTCTCTAATCATACGGCTGGTCCCCCAGCAACAAGCTTTGGGTGGCCAGTCATCACCCCCATCCCCAGCTTCAGGGATTCCTAAAGTCACCTCATTAACCTAACTCAGTTATTGTTGAAAAGGCTCGATATAAACAACAAGACACCCATTTCATTTTTATAGCTCTGAGGAGATTTCAAGAAAAAAGGACAAGAGACCAAATTAAACAAAAGATATTCCCCTGCTCTTACGGCTCTGGAAATTTAAAGGGCTAGAGGAGCTGTGAGCCAGAAACAGGACGAAACCAAATACCTATTTCTTATTATAAATCACAGTATCACATTTTATTCATATACTCACTTTATTTCACTTGATTTGTACAGAATGTTCGTATACAACATTCAGTACTAAGTGAAATAATGACAAAAATAACAGTACCCCACACCGATAAGGCCTTTTTATTATTTAAAAAAAAATTTTTTGAACGCTTTATTTATTTTTGAGACAATGCGAGAGACAGAGTGCAAGTGGCGGAGGGGCAGACAGAGGGAGACACAGAATCGGAAGCAGGTTCCAGGCTCTGTCTGAGCTGTCAGCACAGAGCCCGATGCAGGGCTCGAACCCACAAACCGTGAGATCATGACCTGAGCTGAAGTCGGATGCTTAACCTACTGAGCCACCCAGGGATCCCAACAAGCCCCTTTTAAAAGGGGATTTCATATCAATATGATTTAGGCCATTAAAACCTGTGACTTGAGAGGCTGGTTGCTCATTAGTATGACCTGGAGAGAATTCAGTCACGCTCAGTGCTTGAGCCCCAGCCTCAGGGATCCTGATTGAGGATCCAGCAGGATGCAGGACCAGGAGGGCTCAGAAATTTGGAGGGTTTTTTTGTTTGGTTTTGTTTGGTTTTGTTCTGTTTGGTTTCTTTTCTTTTGTTTTTACTTCCCAGGCGATGTCAACGCAGAACCAGAGTACAGACCCATCGCGTGGACAGTGAAGAATTAGGCAGAGGCTACCTTCTCTGCGATTTAGTTGGGGAGCTTGGAGAGAACTTACAGGACTTGACCTAGAGGATCACAGGTTGTGATGCCATTGGTGTTTTAACCCAGGTCTCCAGATTCAGTACAGGACTCTGTTTCCTACACGATATTTTCAAGGAAGAAAATGTAACTAGACTTTAGCTAAAAGGAATTGAAATGGATGGAAGTCCTGGAGTGGAGAAAGGACAAGTGGAGTCCTTGGCAAAAATATACAAACGAGTGGCAATAACACACTCACCTAGAACAAGTCCACAGGAGGGCCTCGTCGTGCCTCGCATGCGCCGAAATCAGGGCATGGTTGGTTATAAAACTGCTTACTGTGAAGAAGTTCAGTGAGGGGTAGAGGTTCTAAAGGGATAGATAAATCTATAAGCAAGATTACTGAGTTGGTAAAATGCCCAGCTCAGCAGTTCGGAGCCAGAAACAGAAAGGCTTTGTGAGCAGGTGGGTACCTTTATTATGGTAATCAACTCTGGGCCCAAGAAGCAATGAGGTCATCAGGTTCCCGGGATGCTCTGAAGGAAGTGAGTGGGCCTGGCGAACACAGAAATATGTAACTGGAGGTCATCCTGCTGGGGCGACCAATTTAGGGCCTCTCTGCAGCCAAGGCCTGAGCAAGTTTTAGGCAACTTGTGAATCGTTGCGGATCGATGGGGGAAAGGCTGAACTGGAAGGAATGCGCTTGAAGGACCGTAACATTTGAGAATGAAATGGGAGTCCAAATTCATGACACCAAACCCCTCATTTTACAGTTGAAAGAAAATGAAGCCCAGAGAGGGGCAGTGACTTGCTTCAAGGCCACAGAGCTGGGGGAGTGGAAGATCTAAGCCTTCCTTCCCAGTGATTCTGCCCCCATTAAAAACCAAGCAAACATGAAAACATGGTCAAAACACAGACAAGCTCCAATTACTGTCAGGAAGAAGAGATTTGGGGTGGGGGTGGGGGTGGGGGTGGGTCACTGCATGCATTGTCACTCTCTGTTCTACTTTTCTATCCTCTCCTCTGCCTGTGGAGTTAAGCTGCCACTTTGGCTTTCACTCTGTGTTATAGGGATCAAGAGAACATCGTGGACATCTGGATTCTGGTTCTGGCTTTGCTGTGTGTCTTAGAGTAAATCACTTCACTTCTCCGGGTCTCAGGTTCTCCTTTAGCAACATGAGTGTGAAAAGACAATGCGAACGATACACCGCTTCATCTATTCTCCAGGGATGGGCAAACTTTGGCCAGTTCTGGCCCACCACCTGTTTTTGTGAATAAAGTTTTATTAGAATACAACCACATCTGATTGTTAATGTATTGTCTATGGATGCTTTTCTGCTATCGTGGCAGACTTGAGTAGATACAACGGAGACCACCATATGGCCTGCCAAGCTGAAGATATTTACCAGCTGGCCCTTTACAGAAAAGTTTGCTGATCCTTATACAACATCTATCATCTGTTACCTGAGAGATACCCACACATACACACACACGCCTACCATACATTTACGTATGTCTTGGTCCAGATAATTTCTCTGCTATGTGTTTCTGGTGGGAAAACATTTCAAATATATACCCACGCACAGAAAAAAAGTCAATAAGTGATCCTCATATCCCCCTCATTTTAACAGATGTTTGTATTCAGTTAGAATTTATGTTTTCAGAATTCTGTATCATAGTAATCTACATTTATAAATAACACCGAATTCTCTGAGAAGGAGGAGAAGACATACACACATGTACGTAGAGCTAAATGACCCAAAGGGTTCAGCCCTACTCTACCATGATTACTGCCAGTTTGGAAGGGGGAGGTTTTCAGATGAGCAGCAGGGTCTTACTTACGAGATCCATGGTCTAAATCACTAGGTTGACATTTTACCAGAAATTCAAAAAATAATCTTGAGGACTTTTGTCAATCAAGTATATAGTTTAATATGAAAGGCAAATTGTGATTTTGTTCATGACACGTCATCAGAGCTATCTTAACCAGCAGCGTTAGAGGCAGTGTTTAAATGCTCGTACAAATAGGGCAAGATTTAAAGGAAATAAAGCCTGAGATCATGTTGAAGACCCTTTTCCATCTTTTTCATTTCCTTATCTTAATCCACTTGGTGAGATCTCAATCTTAGGTATCACTCTTAATCAGAATGTCCTTTTAGAGCCACTCTAGCTTTTGTTAGGAGAACTAAAACCTTGGAGACTTCTCTGGACTCCAAGGTTTACACAACTTCATTTGAACTCACAGTCCCTATAGCCATTCAGCTCCCCCATGACCTGGCCCCAGCTCACATGAAAACAAGGACAGATTTTTGTTTCATCTTCTGCAGACACAAGAGACAGAAGAGGAAGTCCCTGCCTCTCTCATTGGACTTCATCAGCATCAATATTTGCCTTCTGTAACCTGGTAGTATTTCTTCACTGTATTAATTATTTGCCATTGTGAGGATCTCTCACGGTGTGCGCGCGCGCGTGTGTGCATGCGTGTGTGTGTGTGTGTACGTGTGAGTATGTGCATGCGTGTCTGCCTTCTAATCCTCTTTCCCTCCTTCCAATCGATAACTGGCCTGGAAATGAGGTGCACAAACACTGGCGTTGAGGGCTCACCTTTGAAAAATCTCCCTAACCAATATCCTTCTAATATAGAACTTGAAGTTCAAACTGTTTCTGATAGAGCCAGAAAAACATGTTCTTCAAGAGATCAGAAAGTCTGCTGGGTTAGCTCATGGTTAAATAGTCACAGAAGTCAGCTCTTGAGGCAGAAATATATATTAGTTTTATGACAGTTATTTTAGCTGTGCTAATGACTCCACAAGGCAAGGAGGGGGTGACATGGTCAAAAGATAATGTTTCCGCCTGTCTTCCCTATTCCACTCTGAAGTATGCCTGTCTCGCACGTGTGGTTCCCCTCTGCAGATTAAGGCCACAGTGTTTTTAAACTTTGGGAATGAATGTCTCTGTTTCGACATGCAGAAAAGCTCTCCCTAAAGCCAGGGACAGATCTCCAACCACCTATCAGCCATCCCAACCTCCCAAGCCGGGAACCAGAAGCATGCTCCATGCAGAACCCAAGGCGATTTTGGGATGGCTAATAATGGGCGATTCTTATACACATCATAAATATCTATTACCAGGACGATTAATAATGATAAGAATGACCTTTCCTTAGTGTAAGGCTTTTCTCTCTTGATATTTAACCCACCTGCATAGATGAGGTTAAGCTATGTACTTAATGGGGGACTATTAAGACAGCTGAAATTAAAATGACTTTTCTCTGGAGCGCTCAAGGAAAATTATAATTTTTTTCACCTAAAGATTATGAAAATACAGAAAATTTGAAAAAGATAATATGTCTCCTAATTCTATACCCCTCATAAAGGCATAAGGGAACGGTCTTGATATAGGACCATCACGCTTGGGAGATACAAGGACACCTGCAGAATCTACTCAAAATGTATGACCCCAGGCCCAACTCACATCAACTCTGCTTGTTGAGATTTGGGGTCAGGCTCAGGATTGCACCTATCAGTAATGTCCTAGGCGCTTTGGATTATTGATAGTCAGAAGAGCAAGCTTTGAGAAATACTGTAAATATTCAAGACTGCTCTTTTTTCTTACACAACATATACCCTCCCAATACTCCAACTCTACATTCTAGCTTCTGGTTATCCACTACATATTTATTTACTCACAGGTATGTTTTTCAGGCTAGTAAAAATTTAGGAGATCAGAGTTTAAATCCCAAATCTTCTGTTACACAAATTTGAGGAGACACATCCATATTAACGGGCCAGAGGGCAGAGACACATTTACAGCTTCGACTATGTGTTGCCATAGTGCTTTCTTCCAGCATTAAGAAACTTCTGTTTCAACTGGCAGATTAAGAGAACCCCATATTCACCATAATGTCACCAGCAATGTGTATTTGAATTTATTTTTACTTTGTTCTGCTAATTTAGTCAGTGTAAAATGGTATCTCAAGGTGGATTTAATTTGCACTTCTTGCATTTCTAGTAAAGATTAATATGTTTCCCTGTATTTCTCTGCTATTTATATGTTTCCCAGAGTTACAGTTAAACTTTTGAATCTCTCTTTGGGTTCAGGGCAAGGATTCTTGCTTATTTATCGTTGAGGCAACTGAGCCTTAAGAGAGAGCACAAACCAGTAATGGAGCCGAAGCCATGGCTTGAGTCTGCGTCCAAGGGTGGTGCTCTCGGCTAAATTACCCTGTGTCCTGCAAGTCTGAAGACAAAAACTTCGAGAAGGGAGGAAGGAAGGCATTCCAGGTCAGGTTCCCCAGGAAACAGACTCTGAGACGGAGATTTGCATGCGGAAGATTCTTGACCAGTTTCCTCAAGGTGAAGACCTGCAGGGGGTGAAGGAAGCTGGGGCTGGCGGAGGGACGTGTTTAACAGGCAGAGTCTCGCAGCAGCCCTGGGGACCTCTAGAGCCGGGATGACCCTTCGTTGTTGTTCTGCTGTAAGGCAGAGGCACCAGGACTTTCTTCCTGTGCATGGACTAGCCATGTCCTGCCGGCTGCCCCAGGGAAGGGACTGTGAGTTCAGGTGAGGTGACTCTGCAGGGGAAGGCAAGTTCTGGAGAGGTGCTCAGCAGAGAACTGTCAGCCAGCAAGGCTACCAGCAGCTGGGGGGTGAGAGCCCGAGTCCTGAAGAGGCACCACGGCATCCCCTACTGATTTGATGTTGGTTGAGATGCTATAGTTTCTCTAATGGATTCTGATGTTTCCCTTATCTACTGACATATAACAAACCATTCTAAAACTTAGTGACCCCAGAACAAACAAAACCATTTTAATTTTGCTCATGGTTTTATAACTTGGGTTGGGTTCAGCTGGGCATTTTTTTTTTGCCAATCTTGATAGTGATTTGCTCATTGGGAGTTGTGGGCTGGGCTCAGCTGGGGTGATAGGTTGACTGGGCTTTTCTGGCTCTCTCCAGGGATTTTAAGGCTTCTTCTCAATGTGGTCTTCTCAAGTCACCTCCAAATAGCCTCTTTTCATGGTCATTGCAGCAAGATAACTGCTTTTCTTATATGGAGACTTAGAGCCAATTCCCAGTTGAGTTTCCCAACCTCCATGCTGTTGACACTTGGGGTTGGATCATTCTTTTTTTTTTCAATGCTTATTTATTTGTTTTGAGAGAGAGAGAAAGAGAGAGAGAGAAAGACTGGGGGACGGGCAGGGAGAGAGGGAGAGAGAGAGAATCCCTCTCTGTGCTGACAGCACAGAGCCTGATGCAGGGCTTGAACTCACAAACCATGAGATCATGACCTGAGCTGAAATCAAGAGCTGGACACTTAACCAACTGAGCCACCAAGTGCCCCTGGATAATTCTTTGTTACCATTAATATCCCCAGATTATAATGTGAAACCAAGGCTCATTCTTTCAGAACCGCACAGTTAGAAAATCACAGCACTGAGACCCAAGCCCTAGAACTGCCTGACACCAAAGCCCACACTATCCCCACAACCCTGAGCTGCCCACCGCAGGTTTCAAAGGGTTACTTTTAGAAATGAATGACCCTCAATCTCCTAAGAAGACGTTTCAGAGAAAAGAGTGAGGTCTTACTTGGGTTTAGTTACAGTTCATGAAGAAAACATTAATCACTTGAAGGGCTATGTTGGAGCTCATGAAACTGAAATGAAGCGCAATATAAAATGTTAATTTATTTCTGAGGTGTTTATTTGGTTAACGTTCCATCTTTCAACCCTCTTTGCCTTATTTATAAAGTTTGAGGGAAAGAACACTATTTTTTTTTAATAAGTAAAATTCTGAATGGTACAAGTAACAGCCTCCTTCTCTCAAGGATGCAGAAGTCAGGGGCTGGAGGCAGAGCAAGGACATGCCATCGGAGGCCGTGCCCACCAGGCGGAGTTCCCTGGAGGCTGGTGCTCCACGCTGAGAGCCGGGGCCTTTGCAAAACCCCAGCTTCTGCTGGGTATGAGATGCCTGGACTTCAGGCTTGGCCTCACCACCCACAGGATTCCTGACTTTTGATGAGTCATTTAAATCTCCAGAGCCCCAGTTTCCTTATCTAGACATTGGGTGAAATAACTCCTAGCCTGGGGGATCTGTGTTGAGTAAATGAAGTGATACGTGGGCATATAATCCCTTCGCTGTTCCTTCCTGGGAAAGGAGGGAACTGGCAGTGGACGTAACAGACACAAACAAGAGAAGGTCTTTCGACTCATGGACGGATGAACTCAAGCCTCCTCCTTATCAAGCAAGAAGCCCAGTGTAGGAGAGGAGGCTACCAGTGGGTTAGGGCTCCTTCTACTGTCACCATGACTCATGCATCAGTGTGAACAGAAGACCGGAAGTCAACCGTCACCCATCATCAGGAACTAGTCATCACTACATTCCCAGAGGCCCTCAAAACACAGTCTGTGAGCTCTTCTCTGTCTCATGTTCCCCATATTCATCACAGAGAAAACTCTTTTGTCCGGAATGCCCAGGACCTTAATGCTCGTCTCCACTGAATGCTCTTATTTGATGGGAAGGCACCAGCTATTCTAGGAATTCTAGCTTTCAATGTTGGAACATGGCAATGGGTTTTGTTTTTTTTTTTTTGAACAAAGTTTTAATCAAACTCAATTTAATATTCATCTGAGGACTTGTAAAGCACAGCAGGATTTTATACTGCCTCCAGGGCATAATAGGAAACATCCATTTTCTAAGTCTTATCTTATAAGGGTAAAAATGTGCATTATTGGAGGTTTCTCCTTTATATAGTGAAAATGACATGGATTTCTTTCAAAGTCAAACTGATCGGGGTTGAATCCTGGCTCTAGATTTACTAGCTGCCTATACTCAAGCAGGGTAATCTCCACAAGCTTTAGTCTCCTATCTGTAAACTTGATATAATGGCATTGCCTGCAGGAAACAATCAGATGATGATAGAGCCCTTGGTGCAATGCCTCACTGATAGCAAGTGCTTAGTCAAGTCAACTTTATTTTGCCCATTCTGTTCTTTGGAAGTCTGTCTCAGCCGTGTGAAAAATAAACACACAGAGAAGGATCCAGGGAAAACTACCGAACACCTAACTGTCCTCGTGGAGGAGACGCTGACAAGGCATGCAATGGAGGGTGAGGGTATGGAGAAACTTCCAAAGTGGGTGCACACACCCCATCTTATGTAATCATCACGGCCACCCTGCCGGTGTGAACAAAGGCTCATTAGAGACATCGATTCAGGATGCCATCCTAACTTAGGAGTGGACTTCCCCAAGCCCGTGCCGGGGAAACCTCTACTTGGATGAGAGTTCCTGCAGTGGTGAAGTCACAGGTATATTTCTAGTGCTTTGGTTAAAGTGCTATTGGTCAGCTCCAAATGGCTTTCCCACAGTGACTTAGGAAAGGAGAGGGCATCACAAAGCCCTTGCTATGCCTCCTTGTGCGATCCCAGAGACACACAGTGGCTCTCTTCTGTCGTCAGTCACCCTTGGGCATCTATAAGCACAACTATTTCTAAGAGATTTTGCTTCAGATACTGAGCCTAATCATTAAGCTAGTGTTTATTTAATTATTTCTAAATGATAGCTAAAGTCTCCCTTTTATGTGCTGGCCCATTGTTTATCTTATTATTAATGTGCCTCAATTTCAATTAGGTCAACTGATGACAGGTCTAGGCTGAGACAGGTAGACTTTCCAGTGAGGACCCCCTGTCTATGTCTCAGCCACCCCAAGCGTTTTTCTGTGACAGTTTACTCGTACAGGATGGGGTTAGCTGTCCATGGGGCACCGAGGAAGCAAGAAGTTGTCTTGAAGTGTGACGTGTGAACAGAAAAGCTCGACAGGCATCAGTGATGCAAGAAACGCTTTGGCAAGAGGAAACAGGTTGAGCGAGGTGGTGCTGTGGGCAGTCCCCTGCAGCCCAGAGAAGCAGCAAAGGAAAGGTTAGCAGGACATGCAGTTTCTCAAGAGACACAGATGAAGAAAAATGTGTTTTTTCAAAGACTTGCTCCAATGGTGACTGCTGTGTTTGCGTTAGCTCTGCACATGAAGCCTCCCATTGGCTGCACCAGCCCGGGGACCCGGATGATGTGGGGGCTAAAGGCAACACTATTCCCATAGCACTGAAAGGGAGGTGTTGGAAAGGTCAGATGAAACCAGCCAGTGTCTTGTCGAGGGAAATATCTCCTTTCTCAGTCAAGCCAGCGAATGAACACATGGGGAGAAGTGAGGTTTTCAGTCTTCTGGGTTTCAATCTGCAACACCCCATATTGAAGACAAGGCCGTGGAAGATGGAAGGGGTATGGACTTGAAATCCAATGTCCACTGGTTCACTTTTTCTTTGCCTCCTGTAAGTAATTTGATCTTGGGTCTCTGTTTTACCAAACTGAAATAGGGATAAGACTAGGACGTCGTAGGGCGGCCACGGGGTTACATGGAAGAACACATATAAAAGATATGGTACATATGATCCTCCCATGTGTATCCTTCCTTCCTTTGCTTCCAAAGCCTTGACCAACTGTGGGCAATTTCCTACTAAAATCCAATGTCCCATCTCCCTAATAACCGGACCCTGATTCCACGTAAGGGCAGCCATGAGCCTAAGTAAAAGACCACATCTGGCAGCTGTCTTGTAGGTAGAGATGGCAGCAGTCACTGAGTGGCGCTTCGAGGGAACCCCCTTCAACACTTGTCCAACCCTTTCTCCCACCCAGACACCATCCAGAAACCTGGCGCGGTTTACCTGGGGCCCAGGTTACGCTATCTGACTGCACGGCAGGAAAAGAAATAATAACGATGACAGAGACAGCTGACATTACGAGTGCTGCACTACTCCCATCCATGTGCCAAGCCTTGTATTTGTTTCATTTAATGTCATCTTTAAAAAGACTCTATAAAATACTTTCTACTATTAACAACCATTTACAAAAATTAGGAACTTAAGGTTTAGGCATACATGAGTAAATACGTGTAGGCAGGAGTGAACGAATGTTTGCATGAAAGTGGAAACACATGAGTGACAGGCCCGCTGGAGTTCAGGCAGGAAAATTAGAGGTGGTAGGTAGGTTGAGTTTTCTATTGCTGCTGCAACACGTTGTCACAAATGTGGTAGTTTCAAACAACGCAAATGTATCCTTTTACAGTTCTGTGGATTAGCCTAACACAGGTCTCACCGGGCTGACATCAAGGTGTCAGCAGGGCTATGTTCCTTTCTGGAGGCTCTAGGGCAGACGCTGTTTCCTCACCTTTTCCAGCTTCTAGAAGTCACACAAATGGATCATGGCTCCCTTCTTCCATCTTCAAAGCCAGCAAAATTGGGTCAAGTTCTTCTCGTGTGCTACATAGCGATCTCTGTTCCCTCTGCTGTCTTAGGGACCCTGGTGCTTACACTGGGCCCACCTAGATGATCCAACATCATCTCCCTGTCAAAGAGCTGACTAGCAACCCTAATGCCGTCTGCAACTCGAATTCCCCTTTGCCACATAAGGCAGCATATCTACCATTCCCAAGGATGAGGACGTAGACGGACCTCTTTGGGGACCATTCATTATTCTGCCTATGACAGTAGGGTTTTCAGAGGCTTTCTCCTTGTTTATAAGGAACCATTTGCGACGGGAGCAGCTGAGGCTTGTACCTACCTTCATGGCAGGATGTCAGATCTCAGTTTAAAGATTACAGGAAGACGAAAGCTGTTTGGCTCATTTTTCCCGGCAGACAGTCTCATGCTGTCACCTTCTGATGCAGACTCGCAGTCAGTCCTCCGTGCGGAGGGTAAGGACAACAGCAGCCACTCACACCTGTGGGCCACAGGGCTTCCTTATTTTATATCCAGAGGCCACTGGCCATGTGAGATGATTTTCAAGAAATCGGGAAAAAGGGAGACACTGAAATTACAATGGAGCCAGGGTCAATCTCTTCATGTTGATTTTCAAGATTTAGGCTTCAGTGTAAGACACTAAGGCCTTAGGAGGGAGAGCAACCAGCTCCAGGTGGCCCAAGTACAAAATGACAAGGCAGAAACTGGGATGCGGGGCCTTCTGTCCAGCCTGTCTCTGAGCCAGCCTGTGTATCCACCAGTCCCCACAACCAGACCATTCCTCGGATCTCTGAGCCCAGAGCCTTTGATGGCAGAACAACCTCTCTATGCGCCTATGTGCTTATAGCTTTCTATCAGAATCCATGCTGCTTCCAGAAAGTAACCTCCCACCACCCTGCCGAAGTAGGCCATTTGGCTTCTGGTCCTTCCTTTGTCCATGTCTGACATCTCTGTTACGTCCAAGATGGGTCCCTCTCACTTGCCCTTGGGTTCCATTAGTTCCCCACCACCTTGGCTCCTGCCACACCTTTCCCACCACTGACCATCTCTAAATCTTCGCTGCTTAAAAGACAATTGGATGCTTTGAATCGACTCTAGTCAACAAATATTTTCCTTGTACTTTTTCACCTTAACAGAGAAGCCTCAAAGCAAATCAGCTACCTTTTCTCTAAACTTCAACGACAAAACAAAAAAAAAAAGAAAGAAAAGCCTTAACATTTTCTTAGGACCTACTGGGTCCTCCACATAAGTCCCTGTCCATGCTTTGGAAGAAATTCCTCCCCACTCTTCACCCAAAAAGCAGAAGACAGACTATTTGGTCCTTGAGCCACCTTGAAGTTTCTGCAAAGTGAAACAAGGTGACAACATAGCAAAGTCCATTTGTGAGGCTGAGAGAGCAGCGGCCCTCCCCCAGCCTTAGTCCGTTGAAACCCAAGAAGCAGATGGTGGTTTTTTGCCTAACTGAGCACTGCTAAACACTACTGTTTGAAGAGACACACTCCTAGGTCAGATCTCACGGATAAACACGTAATCACAATTAATCCCTCCTAATTGCCATCCTCCTTCTGCCCGGCACACTGGAAACAAATCCTCACTCATTCTTTCCAGGGTCCTGAGAGGTGGGTGAAAGCTTCCATGCTGCCTGTGGAACTCTCTAGGTGAAAGACCTGTGTCCCCACTTCACGGATAAGAAAGCTGAGAATACATAAGGCACATGGTTTCTGGAATTGCTGGGGTGGTGGAAACATCTGAAACGGCATCTCTCCATTTCCAGGAGGGTTCAGTTAGGGGGATAAAAGGGGCACCTGGCTGGCTCAGTAGGTTAAGCGTCTGACTTCAGCTCAGGTCATGGTCTCACGGTTTGTGAGTTCAAGCCCTGCGTCAGGCTCTGTGCTGACAGCTCAGAGCCTGGAGCCTGCTTCAGATTCTGTGTCTCCCTCTCTCTTGCTGCCCCTCCCTTGCTCGCACTATCTCTCTTTTCCCTCTCTCTCTCTCTCTCTCTCTCTTTCTCTGCCCCTCCCACACTCACGCTCTCTGTCTCTGTCTCTCTCAAAAATAAACAAATATTTAAAAAAAATTGGGGCTCCTGGGTGACTCAGTCAGTTAAGCATCCAACTTTGGCTCAGGTCATGATATCTCAGTTTGTGATAGAGCCCTGTGTCCGGCTCTATGCTGACAGCTTAGAGCCTGGAGCCTGCTTTGGATTCTGTGTCTCCCTCTCTCTCTGCCCCTCCCCTACTCATGTTCTTTCTCTCTGTCTCTCTCTCTCTCTCTCTCTCTCAAAAATAAATAAATGTTAAAAAAAATTAAAAAAACAAAACAAAACAAAAAACTAAGATGCCCGAGGACTGACGATCACACAACTAATCTGAAAGCCTGTCCATCTTTGAACCTCACTGTGGGGGGAGGGGTGGGCTAACTTTGGGGAAGCACCTACTCTCCACCAAAAACTGAGCCAGACATTTCTATATTATTTCACCTAATCTTTATAACAACCCTGTATACGTTATAAATTCCATTTGATAGCTGACAAATCACTTCACTCAAGGAAGTGAAGTGACTTGCCCAAGCCCCCTGGCCCTGCCCCCGGTTGCAAGAGAGACAAACCCAAATCCTGAATGCAGTTTATCCATTCATTTTGATTTCTTCTTGGACAAGTATTTATTGTAGCATTATGGGAACTGCATCCATAGACAAACCAGGCCAGCGGGAGAAGCCAGAGTCCCTGCAGGGCTGCGCTTTAATCTGAAACTGGCCTGGCATATCCCAATAGGCAGGACATGCTGAGTAGCTGGGGCAGGTCCAAGGGAGAATTTGTGTCCTAGAAAAATCTGTCTCGTTCGGCATTATCTTCCTTCCCAGGGCAAAGGTAATTATGGGATCACTAAATGCAGTTTTACAAGAGCTTCTGTTTTTCCCAATCCTGGGAGAAACACCCCCAGCACAACCCAGTAGTTCACAGCCATTTCACCAGCAGCAGGGCAGACCAGAGAGAGGCGGCAGGAAGTGAGTGGCCAAGCTGGGTAGGCTGGGCCCTGGACTTGAAGTGCAATTACTGGGCTCGGGCACCAACCCAGACACCTCCTAGCTCTGCAGATGTCACTCTGCCTCTTGGTGCCTCCATTTCCCACACAGTCAAATAAATAGTAAGTCCTTCTTGCAGACTATGGTGGAAATCGAAGGAGGTAACATATTTAGCACATGGGAGACACCTTAAACAAACACGAGAGAGAAAAAAACCCACCCAGTTTGGCCGGGCAATGTAGGAAGATTGTAGAGGGAGTCAAACCTAAGCAGAGCTCCCAGGTGGAAGAGAGTAAGGCCCATGAAGCCAGGAGCCACATCTGTGCCCCAGTGTCTAGAAGACAGTCTGGAATACAACAAGCATTAAAAACAAAACAAAACAAAACAAAACAAAACAAAACAAAACAACACTGTGAATTTAGAATGAATGGAAGTTAATTACTGTCATGGTGGTACAAGAAAAAGCCCATAATGCACACCCTGGTGGGCAAAACTTAAAGCCTAAGACCATGGGTCTAGGGCCAAGACATGGTGACCGAATGAGAGAAAGGCCAGCATCCTTTGAGACCAATTCTAGGAGGTCGGCAGAGCCTTGATCTCAAACAGGAGGAGAGTGCCTGAGATCTAGCTATGGAGCACTTGACTTGGCAAGACTGCTGCGACAAGTAGACGAGGCCCCCTGGGGCTCCTCCCTGTCCCAGCCAAGCCCATTAGAACTAGCACCATTTCCGACATGCCCCACGTTTGGAACCATTCCTCCGGAACTTCTGGGCCAATTTAGCAGAAAGACAGAGGCATCCAAAGCCAATCCCATGTCCCCCAAATACAACCAGAAATGTCGTACAGAGAAACATGGTGGGTCTGTGTTGTGGATGTCAGGGGCTGAGGCTGCCGGCCTGCTCCTCGCCTCCGCCAGGCCTGGGTGGCCTCAGAACTTGGCACGGCAGGGCTGAGGGAGGCCAGCCTGCCCCTCACCCCACTTTTCATTCAGGCCAGGGCCCCGTGACCCATGTCCACCACCACTGCCTCTGCCAGAGTTCCCATCAGGGTCTGAAATAGTGTCACAATCCAGGATGCACCACGGCAGTCTACAATTAATTAATTAATCAGTCATACTCTATCAGCAAGTGCAGACCAGGAATGTTAAATAAACAAATTAAAGGCTATGTTTCACTAAAGCTCAGCCCAATGAAATAATAATGAGGCAAAGTTAACTGCTCTGAACAGAAGAAGGGAGAATATTATAATGGAATAGACCAGCGTAGTAATATCCTAGAAAAATGCCAAGAGGCTCCTGCTGTGGGACCCTGTCACCCCGTGCTGTCCTCGGGGAAAGCGGTGAGATGCCAGAAGTGCTGTGTGCCCTGTTCTGCAGTCACACGGAGCTGCACTTGAGTCCCAGGCTGGCCACTTACCAGCGAAAATCCATCCCAGCATGGCTGCTTATCAGCAAGTCCCTGAACTACTTTGAGCCTCAGTTTCCTAACTTATTAAGAGGAGGAGGAAGAGAACAGAGGTCAGTGCCCACCTGCACCCCCTCTAGGCACTCACTTCTGCAGACACCACAGCAGAACTTTCTCATGCTGCAGGAGTGTGGCTCTGCTCTGGTCAGGCCAGTGCACTGGGGAGTTGACCCCTGGGGGAGAGCTCTCCACCCACGTGAGTGTGGGTGCGTGAATCCATACCTCAGGTCTGAACCCTGGATAGGACAACTCCAGCGTCTCCCAGAGACCCCATCGGGGTGGAGTGCCCGTGCTCAGAGCCTGCTCGCTCTTCACAGACAGGAATTGTCTTCCTTCTGGCCCTGTCATGCTTCTCTCGCCTTCTGGTTCTTCCCTGATCACCTCCAAGGTCAACCACTTGCAATCAGAATCTGCTGCTAGGAGACCCCTGCCTGAGACTTGTTCTTTGAACAGCTTTTGTGAGTTATATTCAAATGTTCTGCCTCTTTCCCTTCAGCTACTCTGTAGTCCTTGGTCATAGAAGCCACAGAGATTTAACCCTCTTCAAGGACGGTGGGCCCATCCATTCCACTGGTTGTATCGCCCAGGAGAACTTGCCTTTATGGCTGTTCAGTCATTGAGTAATTATTTGCTGAGAGTCCCACATGCCAAGACATGTCTAAGGGCTGGAGGGACGGCTATAAGAAGCACAGTCAGACATCACTTGGAACGCTGAGCAGACAGACACCCAGGGCATGCCTCAGGGGCAGGGAGAAGCCACTGTCACAGCACAGGACTAGGTGGGTGGCTTCTGGTTCTGGGCCCGGGATAGAAAGCCACACACCATTTGGCATGACCCTCAGCCTCTGCCGCTGCAAAGGGAACGAATTCAGACCCTGGCTGAAAATACGCTGAATGCTTTAGAATCTTCAAGAAGCTGGCTCAATCATTCTCGGAGAATCTGTGCTTACTCATCCAGGAATTGATATCTGGGCAATTTTCCAGCATCACTGTTGGATGATAATGTTCTTTCCCAAGGCTTTATCTATACAGATCAGCATCTGTGGCCGTCAGGAAAGGTCTCTATTTTTCCTCTTCCAGGCCTTCTGTTTGGAACCTGCACGTGGCCCCAGGGAAGGCCCCTCACATGTACCGGGGACAGCAGCATCTCTGCTCCCCGCTAATGACATCATCATGCAAGCATCTTGTGTGCATTTTCTGAGCTCCTCCACAGGGAAGTCCCCAGCTCTAGGATTCTGGCAAAAAATAGGTATACAGTGCATCTGAAAGCCAAGGAGAAAAGTTCCCAGAGAGTGTTCTAGAACTTGGATAAGAGGGATCCAGAGGACCAGAGTTACACTATGGGCCAGTCACAGGGGCGTTCTGCTCTCTCCCCAACTGGGGTCTCTGAGACGTTGCAGGAAGGTTGTCAGTGAGGCTCAAACCAAAGAGACGGTAATTATCTCAGGGAAGTGCTTCCAGTCAGGGCCCTTCTAGTGGTGGTAGGTTTCCTGTGCCTGCTAGTTACACGTAAAAAATGCAGGTGATGACTGGTGATAGGGAGTTCCATTATACCTGGACACAGATCTGTCTGCCAGAGAATTTTACTCTGCTTCTCTCGTGCCCTCCCCATTACACACACACACACACACACACAGGTTTACCTTGCTTTGCACCAACACTCCCTTCTATCTCACCCAGTAATCGTAGAACATCAGAGCGCTCTATAATGTCACATAACGGTTGTGGGATGGTCTCTGTATCATCTGACAGACTCTCCTGGATTTCTACCACCCTCATGCACACCATTCCTGCTGGGACCTGGATACCGTGCTCTGTTCTGCCCAAATATGACTGATAGTAAAAAATAATATTAATGATACTAACAACCAATATACTACTTATCATGGCTTATACTGTGCCAGGCCCTATGCTAAGTGCTTTACATGCACCAATTTAGGGATTAGCAAATGATAGACTGAGGCTGAATCCACACCCCCTTTCCCACATGCTAATGTGAATAAAGTTTTACTGGAACAGCCACACCCATTTATTTATATAAGGTCTGTGGCTGCATTAGCAATGCGATGGCAGAGGTGAGTAATTGAGACTGAGACCGCATGGCCCTCAAAGCCTAAAATATGTCTCTCCTAGCCCTTGATGAAAAAACGTTGCCAACCCATCCATTCATTCATCTTGATTTACAATCATGATTGTAAAAGTATTTCACACAGAGGCAAAGGAAGTAACAGCACTTTGGGTCCTGGAAGCATGCATCAGGAACAGGTGTTGAAACCTCAGGATATTGGGGGACCTTGAGAAGAGGAATTTGCCCAAATCTACGGAGAGACTCATTCCTTAGGTCCAACAGAACAGAGTAAAAAAGCATCTATGCCAGAGCCTTAGGAGGAAATGCTACCAGCACCAGATGACAACAAATATTTCTGTGGGTCACTCACTGATGGGAAACTTCTGTTCTAGAGACACAGGCAAGTGAAGCCTCATTAAATAAGGGTTCTCAAATTTACAAGTCATTCTCTCTGTGACTGTCCGGTAATAAACGTCACAGCTTATTGTCAGTATGTGGCAGTATAGATAATGTTCTAGTTCTGTCTACCCTGGTCTGGCTTTAAAGTGAACACCCTCCTGAGGTTAGTTAGTCCTGGTCACAATGACCCTAGAAATGCAAAAAGTTATAAAGACACTAAAGCATCCTTGGAAAGCGCATCCGCCAGCACACGTCAGCAGGATCACAGCGATGGGAAGCAAGGGAAAGACTGCCCTTCCTACTGACAGGACCTCACACGCTAACTGTTTGCTACAATTTGTATCCAAATAAACGGAGGCCACAAAGTTAGAAACGGCAGTAACACAAGGATAAGAACAGCTTGGGGTTAAGTCTGGTGACCTCCACACACATCTAAAACGAGCTGAGAGAGAGAATCTGCTCCTCTAACAGTCCCTATGACTGTGCCCAGACACCCACATCCGGCAGGAAGTAGCTACAGAAGACGGACCTTCACCCCATCCCCCTCAAGAACGAGGAGCAGAATAGAACCAGAGGACGGATTTGTCACCAGCTAGTCCCCAAGACCTGGCCTTTAAGGCCCACCTGCTTGTCCTCACTAACTTTTGTCTTACATTTTCCCCTAAACTCTTCTTTCCCGCTTTCCTTTGAACTCAGATGAAACTGGAATACACCCCCAGATGATGGGGTCTTCCCTGACAAAATCTCCTGCCAGCCCAGACCACCCAGACCTTTGAGCCAAACCAGACTCGCGCCTGCATAGATGGGCCATGGAGTGAACCTCTGGAATGACCTCCAATTACCTTTACCTCATTATAATCCTAAAACCTCTGCCCAAGGAGGAACCTCAGCCTCCTTTATGTAACACACAACGTATGTCTAGGTATGTTTCCTTAAGGCGCACCTGCCTCGACACAGGATGACAAGGCTCCCCTACCTAAATATTCATCCTAACTCTAAACGGAAGGAACCCACTCACCCTCTCTCGGGGGAGTCACAGCTTGGGAAGCCACTCCCTGTGACCTCCTTATTTGTTGCAAGTAAAAGTTTTCTTTGTAAGACAACTCAATAAAGTGTATCTCACATAAAGATAAAGGAATTCAAAGAGGTTAAGCACTTATCTCTGGGACACACAGTTTGTGAGTAAGAGAACAAGGACTGAAACCCAGGACTGCCTTTGAAAGTGAATCCAAGACAAGGAACACGTTGAAGCCGTGGTCCACAGGAGGACCAGGCAGGGCCGGGGCGGGGGCTGGGGCACTGATTAAGGAATAACCAGAAGCCCCCGGGTGGTAGGAGGGTCAGGAGTCTCACAGGTGTTCTGAAATCTGGAAAGGATTTGCGTCCCTTCTTCTCCCCGTCTCTGTGAACACTTAGTGGTTTGTGTCTGCCAGACTTATAATAAGATTCAGTATCATACGGAGCAATTTGTCACCTGACATCATGAATTTGCAGAGCCTGGTGAATAGCAGATGCTTGACTGCGTTTGCAAAGGTTTGACTCTTTTTAAGTCTCCTTCCCACGGTGTATGGAGAATGGGGCAACGTTGTCTCAGTTTTAGAATTTCAGAATTTCAAAAGCGCCTGAGGACCTAAGAAGTTATCCCCCCCTCCGGAATGCCCAGCGTGTCCAGAGCACCCCCTAATCTGTTGGTCTCCTAGACCCTTCGAGGACCCCTGGGCTGAGCTTCCGCACATGTTTCCACTGCCCTCATAGGATAAGGTAGGATAAGGTGGCCACACGTGGGTCCTCCCAGCTGGGTCCAGTGACTCCCGACTCCAGCTGCCTTCAAAGCCTTCAGGGCTTTGTCCAAACACAATCGAGAGTCTGCTCGGAGCGGACTCTCCAGGTGTCCAAACACACCAGGTCTTCCGCGGAGCTCAGGGCCTGTTAAAGTCCCACCAGGACCAGTGTGCAGTGTGGCCCAAGGACTGGTGTCCTGGTCCGTTATGTCTCAGAACATTCCCGGAGAACTGAGGATGGTTTTGCGAACTCTGGTTTGCTCAGAAGGGCCCCTTAGTGCTGCTGGTGTCCTCTTTCCAACAGACATCAGCTTGTCACACACCTCTCGGGCCAGGAAGGCTTCTGATTGGAAATCTCCTCTAGTCAGAAAAGTTGGAGCAGGTTGGTTGCACATATGAAAGGGAGAACTTCCTAAGGATCTCTCCATCCACACAGGGTGTTGTTATTTAGCACCTGCATCTACAGCAACTGCAAGGAGACTGATAATGATATTTATTTTTTTAATGTCTAGTTATTTTGAGAGAGAGAGAGAGAGGGAGAGAGAGCATGCATGTGTGTGAGCAGGGGAGAGGCAGAGAGAGAATCCCAAGCAGGCTCCGCACCGCCAGCTCAGAGCCCAACACAGGGCTACATCTCACCATCGTGAGATCAAGACCTGAACTGAAATCAAGAGTCGGATGCTTAACTGACCAAGCCTCCCAGGTGCCCCAAGCCTGATAACGACATTTAAACAGGAAATGAAGTTGAATTTTCCTTACTGCAAAGGAATGATTTGGAAAAGCAGTGACGGTTTTTTTTGGTGAAGTTCTGTTTCAGAAAAGAAGAACTGATGATTCGAAGCTTGCAGTTAGATTGAGGGTCCAACTCAGACCGTGACACGTCCAAAATATCACTATCTTCGACGTATCCTTCAGTATCTCCAACCGCAGCATCTTCATTAATCAAATGAAGACAGTGACCTTCGTCTCCCCCAGAGTAGTTGGAAGACAAAACACTGGTATCAATTCCCGGGGCCAGGTGGTCCTCCAAAGGCACTTAGAAAACCCATAAGGCCCAGTAGGAGAGAAAACATCATGCACAGAGCTCATGATCAAAGGCGGGGGGAGCCACAAGATGGTGGGGAAGGTCAGCAGAAGCAGGAAGGGAGACTTCAGGATAAAGGAAGTCTTTGATCTTGGTCTGAGAGGGCCATTTGGCTGGGTTGCAATATTTAAGACCGGGGAGAAAAGGCCAGCCTGGCAGAGGGACGGCAGAGGTGCACAGGGGCAGCCATGGGCATGGACTGACCGCCTGTACGGGCCCCGTGCTTTCAGCAATAAATGCGGAGACCGTGTGATGGGGCAAGTGGCCCAGGGTGAATTTGTTCCCCTCCCCCCTCCTGCTGGGGATGGGGAAGGGGCCGAAGGAGATTTTATCCCCAAGGTCAGCTGGGAATTGAAGAGCTCCAACCTCTGTGCCCTCTCCGCAAGCAGCCAGGGGGAGACACCCCAAAATCTAGACACAGAAAAGGCCAGGACAAGGAGGCTCAGAGCACCCAGGAACTGCCCAAGGCAATGAGTATGGCCCAGACAAATGGGAGCTTTACCAACACCTGGCAGGAAAACACCAGCAGAGAGGGAGCTGGCCAATCAGCCGGACACAACAGTCATTCTGTTTTTATGCCACCTATGCTATATTTATCTGCTTATGGAAAGGGAAACTCTAGGGGCATGAAGAATGGGTTTTGATATAGTCTGGGGTTGTTCAATATTTTCTAAGATGAATTGCCTCAGCCTTTGCATGAAAAGGCGCCTATGGCCCAGGAGGATGCAGTGACAGGTGCACACCTGGCTCAGTGTCCCCAACAAGTGCCAAGAAAGCCTCAGAATACCAGCATGGTGTAGGAAAAAAAGGTCTCTGAGGTCAGAAGTCTTTGCAAAGGGCTCGGTCACACCTTCTTTGTGGCACTGGGTCTTCAGAGAGGGCGAGATGCTGATAACACACTAAGAACCTGCAGAGGAGGAAAGAGCACGTGAGGCTGTCAAGTTCATACCACCATCGTGCCCTGGCCCCACTTTTTTCTAAGAGGCCCTTGAACAGTTTTGCTGCCCTGGGGATCCACAGAGCATTTTAGGATGGACAGAGATTGCAATATAGAGTAATGTAGCTTCCTGTGACCAGTGGCCATCCTGGCAGGTGCATACACCTGTGCTCAGGAGGTGGCACGAGCCTCGGCTTCCTCCTGTCTGCCCCCCTCGCCCACCTAATCCTAGCTGCCTGGATGCCCCTAGGGGGCTGATGTGCATGACAGCTGGGCCTGTGCCCAGCCCTCTGCTTCCTTATTTAATTCTCCTGGAACTCATTTTCATGTTAACCGTATAAGGTAGCTACTGTCAATGCCATTTTATAAAAGAGGAAACCAAGAGAGACAACCCGGGGACAGTAGGAATCCTGCCAAGGTCCCACAGGAAGAGCTGGGAGTTGGATCACACCTAACTGGGTGGGCATTTCAACCCTGTGACGAGGAGAGATGCAAGGATAAATGCTCACGGCTTCTCTGAAGTTGAGAAGAGAAAATGTGGGGTGTAGAAGGTAGAGCTGTGTAGCAGAAAGCCAGAACTCAAACTCCAGCAGCCACTGTCTCTCTGGCCACCAGCTGACTGCATCTCAGCAGATCAGGTGGGCTTGGGGGTAGATGGATCTGCAAAGCCAGTGGGTTTGACATTCCATAGTTGTATCGCTGGGTGTCTCGCTTCCGTGGAGGCTGTTAGGCCTGCAGGTGAGCTCTGGTGGGATCCTGGGGCTCAGTCGCAGTTATCAGATAACTGATTATGTCCACAAATGTAAAACCAAGAAAGCCGAGCTGCTATCCATCAACAGAACAGTGGAAAGTAATGTGGGTTTATTTTCCTTGGACTTTATCATTTCACATTCTCCTGCTCCCTCCTTTTTCTCTACTTATGAAGCAAACTCTGGAACCTTCTATCCCGGAAATGAGTGTGCGGAGCCGGTTGGCATTATCTTCATCTTTGATTCCTTCCCCCTGCCTCCACCACCTCACACCCCAGATCAGAGCCGAGCGTCAAGTTCTGACACCTCCACCAGCTGCTGTGTGGTCCTGGTCAAATCTCTGCCTTCTCTGAGCCTGTGTCCTCACTTGTTGTAGGCTGAATAATGGTCTCCCAAAGATGTCCACATCCCAATCCTCAAAACCTATGAATGTGTCAATTTACACATCTAAAACGACTTTGCAGACGTGGTTAAGTTAGAATCTTTGAGGTCAGGAGATTATCCTGGGTCACCTGGACAGGCTCAATATAATCACAAGGGAGCAGGAAACAGAACCTTAAAGACGGCAGCAGCATGAGATCTCAGTCAAGAGTTGCTGACTGTAAGATGGACGAAGGAGCTGTGAGTGAAAGGGTGTGAGCTGTCTCCAGAAGCTGGAAAAGGCGAGAAAACAGACTCTCCCCTGGACCCTCCAGAGGGGACACTGCTCTGCCAACACCATGATGTCAGCCCAGTGAGATCCACGTCAGACCTCAAACCTACGGAACCGTTGGGTAACAAACTTGCATTGCTTCAAGCCACTGAGTTTGTGGTAAGTTGTTACAGCAGCAACTGGAAGCTAATACACACGGATAAGGAGGAGAACGGTGTTCACCACCTCCAGTGAGAAAAGGCCAAGTGATTTTTGCCCCTGATGGTGGGATGATCTATGCAGCAAGAGCTGTTAACTATAGCTGTTTCCCGAACCCCCTGCCAGTGGTGACACCGTCCATGTAGCTCTGTGATCTCAAGATCTATATAGACCCTCAGGAGTCACAGCACCTGGAAGCAGGCTCATTGGTTGTCCTGGGTCTGAGGTCACAAAAAACTGGATTCCGTTGACTAAAAATCGTGTTTCGTAATATTTTCTTGAGTATCTACTGGTGTCTAGCATTTTGTTAGGCAATTTCACAAGCTTTATTTCATTATTTTCCCCATTTCCTAGGGAAGACCTAATTATTATGCTTCTCATGTGACATATGAAGAATAAAATAAAGACACTTGACACATGTTTCCAAAAGTTACCCACGTAGCAAATGGCACAACTGGAACTCCAGCCAAGTTTCTCCAGCTGCCAATCCCAGGGTCTGAACTAGTGGAAAGGGGGGATGGTATGCAAGTACACGTGGGGTTGACATAAACAAATAACACAGTCAGATAAGAAGATAGGGGTAAACCACTTCCAATTCCTTTAAAAGCCACAAGTGACATAGTAAAGTGCCTGGCATATAGTGGGTGATCGATGAAAATGAATTGACTTTTTAATAAAAGAGTAAATGTGTTTGGATCAAATGGAACATTTACTTTTTCCTGTTATTCATTTCAAAGATGAGGAAACTTGCAGAGAAGAATCAAGAAGTTCAAAAAATGCATGACAGGAACCTGGCTTACAAGAGCGCCACTGATTAGCAGTGGAGAGAGGGGGTGGGGGGTGGATATATGCATCATCTTAAGTTAGAAGTTGAGGGAGAGGGGAAGTAAGACTCTTCGAAACTCAAACAAGAGAGAAAGACCATATGAAGAGGCAGAGGAGGTTTCCAACAAGTGAATTACAAGGAAATTGACAAAGCCACCGAAAAGGGCACCGAGAGTGTCATGGCAATGTGCTTTTAGATGTCAGTGACCAGAGCTCCCACTGCTTCTAGGAAACTGGCAATCAGGGAGTGAGGGGTGCATGCAATCCCCACGCCCTCCTTCCAGGGGTCTCAGCGGGAGACTCAGCCAACTCCGCGAGGAATGCCAAAGATAAGAGGATCCTTCAGAGCTTTCCTGAGTTGGGACAGTGAGAGGGCCAGGCCCTTAGACCCCCACAGCAGTCAGCCACAGGAGGTGGGCCACCCTAGAAAGAGGGCAAGCCTTGGGGAGAGATGTTTCTTCAGCTGAGGAAATCCCTGGGGCAGGGAGCTCTGCGTGGTACAGGAGACAGTCTTCCACGGACACACAAAGTCTAGGTTGCACAACGTTTTTCCAGAATCCATCCCTGGATTATGTCAAGGCCATCCATCCCCTCTTGATCCCGTGCCCAGACCAGTGCCTGATTAGACACTAAATTTCAATTCTACCATCAGATGTGTGCCTGCTCTCAGAAGCTCTACTCTGTTGTTTAATTTCCCAGAGTGGTAGGATCCCAGGAGCTGGAGGTGGAGAGATAGACAGAAGCACTAATCAGGATCTGGTCTGGGTTTTCTTTCCCCAGAGTCAGGTTTCTGAGATGAGCACATCTCTAACCACACCTTGGTGATGAATCCATTTCACAGTTTGCTGCCACTGTGCAGAGCAATGGCTTTCAGTAATAGGGCACACCTAAGCACACAGCTCCTCACCTTAGTATCTCTGGGAAGACCCCCAACCCAGCTGGGCCGGGAGCCCATGCTTGGGGGCCTCTCAGCAACAGCAGGAAACCTAAGCCAGGCCTGCTGGAGGAGGCACAAGCGGGCATGGAACATGACTCTCTTAATGAGTATTCACTGGCATAGAAATCCACACTGTATTAGCTTTGATCCAAAGCTCAGGAGTCCTGAGTTCAGGCCAAACAGTGGCATTCACTCATGTGGGAAAGTTGCTGGACATCCCTAGGCATGGATTCTCATGGTAAAATGTGTTTTCCTTGCCTCCAACCTTTTGCACATGCTGTTCCTCTGCCTGGAATGCCTACTCTCCCTTCTTCTCTTTTACTGTCCTTATTCTTCAAGATCCAGCCTCAGCATCTCCCCCAGGGTGATTCCCTGACCACTCAAAGGCAATCAGATGGTTCCTCTTCTGTGCCCATTGGAACCACATACAGCTTTCTCACAGAACTCCCCTCCTGCTTTCCCCACCATCCTGAGGTTTCCCTGAGGACTGGCACGACATCAGCCTCCAATCAGTGTTCCTGACACTCCACTCACAGCCTGCAGTAGAGCAAACATTCAAGAAGAATTTGCTTAATGAATCAATGGACCAACACTGGGATCAGGGAAACACTAATAGCTAGAAATCTGTGACTGCTATGTTGGGTGAACATATTTTCCTTTGTGAGACTGAATGAGGCAATTTGAACAGACACTTCTTCAAAGAAGATATACAGATGGTCAGTAAGCACTTGAAAAGATGCTCACCTATGCTAATCATTAGGGAAATGCAAATCAAAACCAAAATGAGTTACTACTTCACATCCATTGGGATGGCCACTGAAAGGAAGGAAGGAAGGAAGGAAGGAAGGAAGGAAGGAAGGAAGAAAGAAAAGAAAAGAAAGAAAGAAAGAAAGAAAGAAAGAAAGAAAGAAAGAAAGAAAGAAAAAGAAAAAACAATAAATGTTGGTGAGGATGTGGAGAAACTGGAACCCTTGGGCACTGTTGGTGGGGATATAAAATAAGGCAGCTGTTACAGAAAACAGTATGGCGGCTCCTCAAAAAATTAAACACAGAATTATCATTGGATCTAGAAGTTCTACGTCTGGATATATATCCCAAATAATTGAAATCAGGGATTCAAACAGTTATTTGTACACCCATGTTATAGCAGTATTATTCACAACAGCCAAAAGGTAGACACAACCCAAACATCCACTGATGGATGAACAGATAAACAAAATGTAGCCTACACAGATAATGGAATATCACTGAACCTTAAGAACGAAGCATTCAGGGGCACCTGGGTGGCTCAGTTGGTTAAACTTCCGACTTCGGTTCCAGTCACGATTTCACGGTTTGTGAGTTCGAGTCCCACATCGGGCTCCGTGCTGACAGCTCAGAGCCTGGAGCCTGCTTCGGATTCTGTGTCTCCCTCTCTCTCTGTCCCTCCCTCACTTATGATCTCTCTCTCTCTCTCTCTCTCTCTCTCTCTCTAAATAAATAAACATTAAACATTTTTTTTCTATAAAAAAAAGAAGGAATGACATTCTGACACATGCTTCAACACGAATGAACCTTGAAGACATTAACCTAAGTGAAATAACCCAGACAGAAAAAGACAAAAGATTGTACGATTCCACTTATAAAAGGTACCTAGAAAAGTCAAATATATAGGACAGAAAGTAGAACAGTGATTACCAGGGGCTGAGAGGGGAGTTCACGTTTAGTGGGTACAGAGTTCAGCCCGGGAAGACGAAAACGTCCTGGTGGTAGTGATTGCACAAAAATGCAGAACACTTAATGCCACTGAACCTTAAAATGCCATTTAAAAACGGTTAAAATGGTAAATTTTACGGTATGTATACCTTATCACAATAAAAAAAAACAAAAAAACTAAGTGGAACGTTTTTCTGGAGGTAACAATTACAGTCCAGTCACCCTTTACCTAGTGCTTATGCACGTGCGACTGCCCTATGACAGAGGCGTCATTATCCCGACTTACAGATGAGGAGAAGGGGACAAGCAAGTATGTAGTAATTTGCCAAAGTCACACATCAAGTAAGACAATGAACTCAGAAAGAATCCGTCTCTTTCCGACTCCAAACCTATAAGACTCCGTGTCGCTGACATCTGCATGGATTAGGTCACCCCCACCCCCTTCCTGGGGAAGGCTCTGAGGCAGGTTCGGGGGCAATGTCAAGTCCCCTGCCTCAAAGCAGAGGGCTCTGATGACAAAACTTGTCCATCCACATGGTACCAGATCCTGTGGCGGCATCCTGTCTTTTTGATCAAATCTAATATGGGCTTTCCCAGTCCATACTTAGCAAGAGAAAGAAAATAATTCATTCTCCCAAGTATTAAACGTTGATGAAGCAGGATAATTTGTGTATACAGAATGGCATTTGTTAGCCACTGAAGACAAAGAAAGTCCAGAGATGTTCATTAGAGACTGTGTCCCAAACTTTGGTGGAAACTTTCCTCCAACTCAATGTCCAATGGGAAGTTAGGCAGAAGTACCTGTGAGCCCTTCCATGCTAGGGACCTTTCGGGAAGCACAAGCCTAGGAGACTCCACAGACCAGGCCTTCACGGCTGCCTGCCTGCCCTGAGGCATCTGGGAAGCCTGAGGGTCGCCAGCAGCTGACTGGGCTGCCAGTGTTGCTGGCACCTCTGCTCATCAGGGATCAAAGAAAACTGCTATCACAGCATCTTCTTAGGACAAGAACAAGATGTTCCTGCTCCTCCTGTATCCCAGAATCTAAGCAAGGCCCAGGGGTGAGGGTTTGAACAGTCTTCTTAAAATGAAAACAGTAATAACAGTGGGTAAGCTTCCTTGAGGTCTTACTACGTGCTGTGCACGGGCTATGCCTTAGTCCTCGCCCAAATGCCCACAATAGTGTGAGCAGGGCTCTTGGATCCATTTGCCTTTGGAGTTTGAGGACTGAGGCTGGGAGAGGTTGAGGACCTCATGCAAGGCCATACAATTTGTGAGAACGGGATGAGAAAGGAAACTCAGGTCCCCCAGCCGCTAAAGGCAACCCTCTTATCATGGTGGCTGGACTTGAACTCTGACCAGGAAGATTCAGGCCAAATGCCAGCTCTGGTACCTACTAACCATGGAATTTGGGGCAAGTTGCCCTAATTTTCTACTCCTCTTGCTCCGTAAATGGGCATAAAGACTTTGCTCTTTTAAAATGATGGCAAGGTGGTAGTGAGGATTGGGGCAGAAGGATATATATATATATATGTATGTATGTATGCATATATATATATATATATACACATATATATATGGAAATATATATATATGTATATATATATGGAAATATATGGAAATATATATTTAATCTAATTTAATAATATAATATAATTTAATATAATAATTAATAATTAATAATAATATTAATAATTAATAATACTAATTAATATAATTTAATTTAATATATTAATATATATAATATGGATATATATGGAAAGGACCCAGACCAGGATGTGATCTGGCCATAGAAGGATCTTGTAGAGTCCCATCTTTGTAGGTATAATGGGCATGTGACTCTTCATTCTTGCCTGTCTGCAGTCCAAACCTCCATTCCCTTCCTGGGCATCACAGCACTCAGTGGACATCCCCGTTCTCCACAAGGTAGAAATGGACTGAAATTTCAAGTCCTCAGGGAGGACCTTGTGTCTGGGGTAGATTCAGGACTCGCTGGTGCATTATGTGGTTGCAAAGAGGTTATGAAGGGACAGAACCTAGGAAATGGCTGGCACCTAGCAGGTGTATGATACAAATGGCATGAAAATACAAGTAAACCAAGGACTGGTGTGAGCCTATGTTTCTAAGAAGACAGCTATCTGGGCTGTTCTGTCTCTCTTTGCCATGACTTTTTAGTGAAGGATCTAGAACTGATGTTGGAGCCTGATTAGTATTTCATTGGATGCACTCACCTCTCTTGGCAGGCTTCCTCTACCTGCATAGTCATATGAGCCAAGCACCCAGAATCTTTATGCTCATGAAACTCTTCCCTGGAAGATCTGGCAACCAGAGGCCAAGAGTCACCTTCTCAACTAGAATTGGCCAAGAATCGTCTATTATCTCAATCCTTCCAAGTAAGTTTCCTTTAGACCCCTCGTTCCTAGAGATGCAACTGAAAAGCCCCAGAGTCTCCCCTAATCCCTGCCTCGTGGCACAGTGGTGCTGAGAGAAGCCAGAGGTCTGGGGGACTCTTTTGATGGCCTGGGGGAAGGTGTGGCTCCTGTTGGGAAAACTGAAGGTAAGGCTACCATTTGCTCACATGGTCATTGTGCTGACCTCTGGCAGTTCAAGATGACACATAAGCTTCCTGCCTCCAGAGCCGTGGGGCTGCTGAGCAAATGCAACGAAGAGCCAGCTGAGCAGCAGAATGAGGAGCTCTGGGTTGGACATGGAGAGAATTGAGAACAAAAAGCCCCTGACAGAGTAAGGAGAGATGGTGTGGTGGGGACATAAGCTGATGTAGAACAGCCAGCATGGCTTGGTGGGAGCCCTGAGTTATGGGACGTGAGGCCAAATTGGTAGGAACCCACCATTCCACACTAAAACTTGGCTTTTGTTCTAAAGGCAATAGCCACCGAAGAAACTGGACCCAACGATGACATGATTGGATTCTTTTGACAATCCGACAGGTTATTTGGTTTGAAGACAGGGCAAGAATTCCAGAGAAGGTGTTGGAAGGACCAGTATTTTTACTACTAAGTGTAAATCCCTGAGTTTTTTTTACATGTTTATATGCACCCCTGTGCTTGTGATACCCTGTTACCTTTAGGCAGACAAATGTCCTCTGGGCTGGATGGTGGCCTAACATGCCCCGGTCTGTGGTCCATTCTACTCTAGCAGCCTGGAGTGCGGCTCTTACCACACCACTTCTCTCCCTCCTCAAGGAGCCTCTATGGTTTTCCATCGCCTAAAGAAAAAATTCCAGCCTCCATCTCTGCCAAATTCTCACAAGTTCCCCTGACCTGATTCCCTACTTCCTTTTCAGTCTTGGTCAGAGAACCTCCATCCCATGTGGTCAAAATATGTTCCTCACTCTTCCCATGACCTGGCCCTGGGTTCTCATGTCTCAAGCCTGTTCAGCACCCTTCCCTCTGCCTGTGAGCCTTTCCTTCCATACCCACCTTCTGCTCACATCCAAATTCCAGCACCCTAGGCTTGGCTCAAATGACACCCCTTCCAGGAAGTCTGTTCCGATCCTCCCAGTCAAATGGTGAGGTCGTCCAGCCTCCACCCCTCCCTAAAATTACTATATTATATTAAAATTGCTGATGATGGGATGCCTGGGTGGCTCAGTCGGTGAAGTGTCCGACTTGTCTTGGGTCATGATCTCATGGTTCATGAGTTCAAGCCCTGCATCGGGCTCTGTGCTGACGGCTCAGAGCCTGGAGCCTGCTTCGGATTCTGTGTCTCCCTCTCTCTCTGTTCCTTCCCTGTTCGCTCGCTGTCTCTATCAAAAATAAACATTAAAAACAATTTTTTAATTGCTGATTAACTGGTTATCAGTTCACTATTAGCCTGTGAATGGCTAGTGGACAATAAGCCAACCTTATCATTCCTGCTTCCTGAACAGAGCCTTTTGCATACAAGATTTTTAATAAACGGGTCTTCTTTGAGTGCTACACATTCAGGCTTCAGCTTCGTTTCGCTCCTAACTCTGTTCTCCTACAGTGTCTTATAGTGGGACACCTAGTCTGTCTTCTAAATGTAAGTCCCATGACTGCTCATGGGCCACAACAGACACCAAGGGTAACCAGAAACCACAGGTGGGACCAAAATCCACATTTACTTCCAGGCTCATGACACAGGTGATTTCCTTAAAGGTAGTTTCTCTAATATCTAGCTGCAAGTGATTTAACGTAGCCTTCTTTCACTTATCATATAATTAAAATCTCACCCCGAAATTAGGTTCTTGGGCAGATCATGTGTCTTGATCTTGGTTTTAGGAAAGAAAGCGTACACTCCCATTTCTCTCTATCAGGCTGGGCACAGGTACAGTTTTATAAATGTTTTCCAAATCGAGCTGGTCTGGACAGAAGTCAAAGAAGAGGGAATTAAACAGCATTCTGAGCACCACATTTCAGAGTCGCATCCTGTAGGCAGAAGAGTGGGAAGGCGTGTGGGAACCCTGAAAAGAAACGGAGAGATCTGGGGGCATGCATGGTGATGGTGATTCTTATGATAATTCTGATTTAAGGCAAGGAACAGAGACCTACTCACACGGGGTAAGTTCCCATTCGAAATCTTCTACTGTCTTCAGCTGGGGACAAAATGAGGCACATAAGAGTGTACGTTGTTTTGATGGATGTAGCCTTTATAAATTATAAATGAATTTATAATTCAGTTATAAAACCCACATTTATATCCAGCTTAAAGACCCCAGCATGGGTGACTTGCTCTGAATGTCACCCCTGCCCCAGGCTCAGCAGTGGTGATAATCTGGACTCAGCCTCATGCCAGCCAGTTGACGATGAGTGAGTTACTGAAGGACGCTGATTCCGAGGCTAGCCCAAATGTTCATCGTTCTCTTTCCCTGAACTGTTCTACCCTTCAATTCACCAACTCCGTAACTGACGTTTCCACATGACTTTCAAAGTTTATTTATTTATTCTGAAAGAGGGGGGGTGGAATCCCAAGCAGGCTCTGCACTGTCAGCACAGAGCCGGACATGGGGCTGGTTCCCACAAACCGTGAAATCGTGATCTGAGCCGAAACCAAGAGTCCAATGGTTAACCGACTGAGCCACTCAGGTGCCCCTCCACTTGAAATTCAAATAGTTGTCTCAAAGTAAATAATTCCTACATCTTGTGATCCTTACCCCGAAGCAAAACCCTTGACCGCACGCTACAGAGTAACATCACCCACCTTATACCCAGGTCCAATCCCAGGGTTTAATGTTTCTCTTTCTCTTGCTCTCACCCTTCCAGCCAATCCACCTTCCTCTTTAAGATGTTACTCCAGGGGCCCCTAGGTGGTGCAGTCGGTTAAGCATCCAACTCTTGTGTTTGGCTCAGGTCATGATCTCAAGATTCGTGAGACTGAGCCCCAAGTCAGGCTCTGTGCTGAGCATGGAGCCTGCCTGGGATTCTCTCTCCCTCTCTTTCTGCCCCTCCCCTGCTCGCTCGCTCTCTCTTCTCTCTCTCTCAATATAAATAAACAATTTTTTTAAAAAGATGTTGTTCCATAACCAGTTAAGTGGGGATAATCTCTCCCTTCCTCAGATGATAGGAGGATTAGATGCAATGTACATAAAGCTCCAGGCACACAGAAAGTGCTCAAATGATACCTATTTTCATTACTGTGCCCCCATTCACTGAACAAAAGCCCCCACGCTCCTACGTATTCACATAGGCTCTGAAAACGTGCATTACAAAATGAAAGGGAAGAAGGTATGTCCTAGAGTCCAGGCTTGGAGGGGCAAATGCTAATGGCTTTGGGTAGGTGAGCAGGAGCTCAGAGTGAGAGCTGTTTGGCATTAAATGAGGGCCCTCTCACATTAAAGCTCCAAAGCAACCCTCTAATAAACCATGACCATAACAGATAAATGGAGATTTAACAAAAAGAAGAAGAAAAAAAGGAAAGGAAAACAAATGTGCTCTTCAATCGAAAGCCATTTTGCTGCAGTTATGCAATTTCAAGTTCAGAATCAGGCATTATGCTTATTTTCATCTCTGATAACTAATACATTAGTCTGCTGCTAGATGCAACTATTATGGGGAAAACAAAATTCAATTCACCTGCATTTGTCACCAGAGTATTGTGTTTGCTACACAAAGGCAGGAGATTGAAATGAAAGATGCCTCTTATTGAATTTTAATTTCGAGAAAATGTGACCAATTTCTGGGTTTTGCACACACGGCCAGCCAGATGGTTTGAAGAAGGCTCAGTGTTCAGCATACAATCCACATCTAAGGCACCCAAACACGTTCTGTTTAGGCACATCTGCACCCTGGCCCCACCCTGTTTCATATTTATATGAATTTATACTGAAGATCTTTAGTCTTTCTTATTTGTAGACTGTTGAGGCAGACGTTTGCCCCTAATGAATCTGAAGAGCCCCTGAAGTCTCAAATAAGACATTTCCCCTCACTGGTACAGCTCCTGGAAACCCCCATCATAGCTGGCTCCGGGAAAATGTCTGCCCCTCCACAGGTCTCTATCCAATGCAATATCTGGGGTTGTCTGTTACCACTTTATCAAAATCAAATTCTCTATCAAATTATTTTGCTGTAGCACAACAAAGAAAAAGATCACCTTTCCATTGACCTTTCCCTCACGGCAAGGATAAAGCACACACTAGAAGGAGCCATAATCTGTTGATCGTGATAAAACAACAGGGAGGAGGTAGAAGCTTATAAGGAAAATGTCTCTCTTTATTTTGCCTGAAAATGTCAGAAACAAGAACTTAGAGTCAAGGAGACCTGAATTTTGGTCTTTGCTTTGCCTCTGCCTTACCTTGGGACATGGAGCAAGTCTAATTCTTTGTGGTCCACAAAGACTGGCGTAAGGAAATTCACCTGGGGGTGAGGCTGGGATGGAGAGAAGTATTATAGGTACAGGACCCAGGCCAGGGTCAGGCCCAGGATCTTGCAAAAGAAGCTCGATCTTCTTAGGTGTGTTTGGCACCAGGCTCTTGATTTTCGTCTGTTATTTGAACTTCTGTCTCCTTACTGTGCTTGAGAAGCTCTCCACTTTATGAGTCAGGGACAGCCTCTCAATATAAAGGGCAAAAATGCAAGATACTTTTTTTTTTTTTTTTACCACCACCATCCCCTTGCATCTAGAGTGATATATGGAACCTAGGTTGTGCCTGAACAGACTCGGGATGTGGTAATTCAAAGATTCAGAACTGCAGAGATTCTATTCTGGCAAGGGGCGGCCATAGTATTGGGGCCAACACTGAGCCTCCAGGGAGAGTGGCAGCAGAGGGAGAACCAAAGGGTCCAGTCACCCAGTTGTGGCAGGGCATCCTCCCAACTGGCTCTGTGGTCTCGATTTTGGCCATCATTCTAGGAGTTGCCTGGCAGCGGCTGTTCTTATCCCATTCTTAGTTCCTTCCTTACTTCCACCCTTCCTTCCTTTTTCCACTTATAGAGTTATTTTCAACACACCATAAAATATTGAGATAATATGAGAGACACCTGTTTCACAACCACAAGCTTGATAAAATCTTGGCATTTTTCTAAGAACTAAAATATTACAGATAAACTTGAAGCCTCTGTGCATCCCTCTCTAATCCCATTTCCTTTTCTGCCTTCCAGAGATAAACTCTATCCTGAATATAATAATTTTCGTGCAAAGATACATTTTCATTATGTGAAATTTACTAATTTAATAAAATTTATAAATGTCACATATGAATGTGTACACCCACACCCACAGTAACACACGCTAGATATACATGGGTGACTTCTGCTCCAGACAATTTGGCAAACAGATATCCTGAGAAACCCTCTCATTACCAAATATGTAGAACAAAGACGTTTTTTAGTGGATAGATAACTTCATAAAAAAGTCAGGGAAATCAGTAGACAGAGTAAAGCAGACTATTGTATCTAATGTGGGTAGGTCTCATCCAATCATTGAAGACCTGAATAGAACAAAAAGGCTGAGTGAAAGGAAACTGCCTGTGCGATACTTGAGCTGGGACATCGGTCTTCTCCTGCTCTTGGCCTGGGACTTACACTGTCAGCTCACCCGGTTGTCAGGCCTTTGGACTTAGACTGGAACTAACCACCAGACTCCTGGGTCTCCAACTTGCCCAATGAGATCTTGGGACTCCTCAGATTCCATAATCACATGAATCGATTCCTCATAATAAATCTCTTGAGGGGGCGCCTGGGTGGCTCTGTCGGTCAAGCGTCTGACTTTTGATTTCGGTTCAGGTCATGATCTCACAGTTCATGAGTTCGAGCCCCACATCAGGCTCTGCTCTGACAGCGCAGACCTTGCTTGGGATTCTCTCTCTCTCTCTCTCTCTGCCTCTCCCACACATGCGCGCTGTCTACAAAAATAAATAAAAATAAACTTAAAAAAATCTCTTGATAAATAGAGACAAGTAGACAGAGCCTACTGGTTTTGTTTTTCTGGAGAACACTGACTAATATAGACTTTGGTACTAAGAGTGGTTCTAGAGGAATAGAATTTTAAGGATGAGTTTTCTTTTTTTTTTTTAAGTTTATTTACTTACTTTGAGACAGAAAGAGAGAATCCCAAGCAGGCTCTGTGCTGTCAGCACAGAGCCCCATGCAGGGTCTCCATCTTATGAACCACAAGATAATGACCTGAGTCAAAACCAAGAGTCAGACACTTAACCAAGTGAGCCATCCAGGAACCCCAAAGATGAGTTTTCTGGGTTTTTTTGTGGGATTTCTGGAATTGACAGTCCATCTGATTAGATTTAAGGACAAGAATGACTATTTCCAGTAGTAAAGAGAGCACTGGTAGTCCACAGCCTGATCTGGCAGCAGAGAAACACATTATCAGCCATGCATATTCCTAATGAACCACTTATAAGAAGCACAGGGCTGGATGGCTGTGTATATGATACTTTCAAAAGTTTTGGGCAAAATAATGAATATAATGAGATCGGCTGGTTGCTCCTAATGTCACTGGACAAAGTGGAGAAAGAAAAAAGATGAGTTCAGAGATTCGAATTCCCAGCTTGAGTGCCACCCAAATGAGGATTTGGACTAATACAAGCTGTAAGAGGAGAGGACAGACAGTCGTCACAGGAAATGTCCAGTGGAGGCTTGGGGTTGTGGTGCGGTGGAGGAACAGCAGTGACAGAACAGGTGGGAGATGAGAGCAATATGGCGGCAGAACAAACACTGGCCAAGTATCTCTTTATTGATGTTGGGTCCAAAGACCCAGGATCACAGGGTTCTCTTCTTCCCTTTTATTACCTACTTATTTCTTGCTTTAGTTTTTATTATTAAATGAAATAAAGTATGTAAAGCCCCCAGTTTCAAGAGAACAGCATTTTCCCCCCTGAGGAAGAAGAAACAGAGAGCAAAAAGTAGAATGAAGTACTTAGGGATATGGGTCTGTGGCAGATTCAGAAACGGTCATCTTTGCTCAAGGAGATAATTTGCTCCATGGAAGTCATATCTTGCCTTCTGGGCAGAAGGAAAAAAAAAAAAAACAACCAAAAACTTTGTTCAAATATTATTGTTATAAAGTAATATAGGCTCAGTGGAGACAATGTTCAGAGTAAAGAAAAGAAAATTAGAGATAGAAAAATCATCCATAGACTCAGCACCCAAAGACTTTACTGTTGGTAACATTTCAGGGTGTTTCTTTTCAGATAAAAAATGTAATTTTTAGGGATGTGAAAGACTGTCAATCAACAGAGAGCTGTGGCCACAGGGGACATGAGGGAGAACAGCCCATGCTGCTTCCTAACTGCCTTCACACTAAAGTCCTTCTCATCCCCTAGGTGGGGGGTGGGCCAGCTGGGGAGCCTAGTCCCACCCCTCAAGCCCCTGAGGTACAGCCTCTAGCAAGCCCCCCAGGATTAGTTTCCCAGACATCTGTGGGCTTGGAGGAGCTCTGGCCTGTTGCTTGCTGGGGCTCTGTGACTTCTCAGATCCTGCAACAGGGCTGAGCCTTTCCTCCACCTCACATTTCTGCCTAAACATTCGGGCCTGGAATGCATCAATGTGAAGTGTGTGACACAGCTTGGCTTCCCAGGATGGAGGCCAAGCATGGGACAGGGCCCAGATGGCAGGGAGATATGTATATAAACAGCACGTGGGAGGTCTTGTCACCAGGGCAAGTCTTATCTCTTCCTGATTGGCTCACAGCCCTGAATCCTGGGCAAGATCACCAGTGGCCAGTACCTCTCTCTGTGTGTCACCGAGAGCCAGCGCTATCCCCACTTAGCCCTCGTTCACCGCCAGCAGCAGCTGCCAGTGTCCCTGGTAGGAGGAAAAAGCCAAGTATGCAGCCCCCACCTCCAGGAAGTTCAGGAATGAGAAGCTCACTCCTAACCAGGCCATCATCACCTTAATAGCACTGTCCCAATTGACATCAATGCTCAATAAATCTTGGTTTTATTGTTCCACACTAGTGGGCTGGGAGAAGAGTGGTGCACTTCCCCTGGACCCCCAGGGGTGTAGACTATGTTCCTTTCCATGAATTCCATTTACAAGGGACCTGCGGCAAATAAAGACAGTGGGCATCAGGACCCTGGACTAGTCTCTGTCTCTCTCTCTCTGTCTCAGTTTCCCATCCGGGAAATAGGGAGGGGCTGCTATGCTAGTGAGCAAGGTATCTTTAGCCCTATTATCAAGGGTTCAATGACTGCATAAGGGATGAGGATTTGCTCATGATCAGGTTCGAATCCTGGCTGCCCGGTATGACTAGAGGCCAAGATCTCACTTCCCACCTGCATGTAATGTACAAAATTAGGACAAGAGTTTCGACTTCACCAGAGCAATGTGATACTGAAGAAAGGCTCTCAGTGAAGAGAAATGTGGACACATCTGACCAAGGAACCGCTTTCTCTCTTCTGAGAGGGCTTGAGCTGTTCCTGTCACACTGAAACTGTGATTCCAACAGCTTACATCTACTTGTAACAAGTCATGGGGGTTTGTGGAAGCCTTGACCTTTGGGCCCACATGAAGACCCTCACTGAGAGGAGATGTGGGCGAGGCCCTAAGTAGGGCAGCCATTGTTTGCAATTTAAATTTTTCTAGTAGTGGGGTACCTGAGTGGCTCCGTCAGTTAAGCATCTGACTCTTGATCTCAGCTCAGGTCTTGATCTCAGGGTAATGAGTTCAAGCCCTGCACGGGGATCTGTGCTGGATGGAAAGCCTACTTAAAAGAAAAAGTTAAAAATAAAATTTTCCAGTAGTTACATTTTTGTAAAAAGTAAAAAGAAACTAGTGAAATTAATGTTAAAACAACCTATTCAACCCAATGTATCCAAAATACTACTTCAACATTTAATGACTATAAGAAATACTAATTTGAGTTTTGTGCCTCATTTTCTCACCCTCAACTTGCAAACTCTGGAATCCTTGTGTAATTACAGAATATCTCAATTCAGATGGTAAATTCTTCTTAGCAATGCTCAATCTGTACTTAGCCCTCCTTTCTCTCTGAGTCTGTTTATTTAGTGACTTCTCAGGACTCAGAAGATCAGAGCTGCTGCCTGGGTTGCAGAGGACACAGTGGAACAGCACAGATTCCTGTCTTTCCAGGAGCATCCTTAGCCTTGGCCACCAGGTCCCATCTCAGAACTTTTGCTCATCCCTTGCCTCCTGCCCGGAACGCCCTTCCCCGTTCGTCTCCACCTACTTCGAGTTCAAACGTGCTTCACACCCAAGCGCTACATGGTCTTTTCCAGTCATTTGGTCTTCACGTGTCCAGAATGCCAACCGTGTTCCAACACGTGTCCTTTGTTCATCCCTGGAAACACCATGCCTTTTATTTGCACCACTGTATTTTTCCCTTTCCAGTTAAACCGGATGAAAGCTGGAACCCGTTGAGGGCTTCATGTCCCAAGAGGCCCTCCCACGTCTCCCATCCTCGCCAACACCCGATGCGGCAGACAACTCGTGGTATGAAATGTTGACGGAGCTCAGTCTCTGTTCTCAAGGGGGTCACGTTCCAGCCCAACGCCTTGCTCCTAAGAACACAGATATTAGCAGTAACTCACTTGGTGAACACTCAAAGGCTTAAAAGGCACCTCTGTGTGACACTTTGATAATAATCCTCAAACAGTTCTAACTCCTTGCCTCTGAAACTCACCCAACATCCCCTTCCCAACAGGCTCTTTCTAAGACCCCCTACTTCTTTTCTCCACACCCCATGCCACAATTTGGCATTACTTTATTTTTTCTTTTGTCTCTCTCCCCTACTAGAATAGAAGTCCCACAAGGGCAGGAAGCACTTGTATCTCCCTCTGCCAGCACTATGCTTCATCCCTAGAGAGCACCCCTTACGTTTGTGGTGAATGAATGAATGAGCTCATTAATGTGTGACAAGCTTCGCATAAGGCTTTCTCGACATCAGCTTTCTCCAATAGAAATAGAACGTGAGCCATGTTTGTCATTTTATTTTATAATTTTTTTAACATTGATTTTTGAGAGAGGGAGAGCGCGTGGGGGGGAGGAGCAGACAGAGGATCTGAAGCAGGCTCTGTGCTGACAGCAGGGACCCCAGTGTGGGGCCCAAACTCACAAACCACGAGATCATGGCCTGAGCCGAAGTCGAACGCTTAACCGACTGAGTCACCCAGGCGTCCCAATGCTTGTCACTTTAAACTTTGCAGTAGTTACATTTCAAAGATGTAAAAACAAGCAGGTGAAATTAATGATACTATATTTTATTTAACCCGATATATTCAAACTATTATTATAACGCAAAATGAATATAAATCATACGGTTGAATTTTTTTAGCCTTAACTTTTTCATCTCATGTTTTGGAAATCCACGGTGTCTTTTACAACGAGTTTCGGTTGGCGATACCTGATCTGTATTTAGACCTCATAACTGTGCAGTTGAAAAAGCAGATTCATACACCCGAGTTGTTCCAAACACACTTCAAAGTTTTCCACTCACTGAATCAAGTAATGATTTTTGAATTTAAATTTAAATCAATTCGAATGAAATAAAATGGAAACTCCAGTCCCTCTGTCTCCTCAGTCACAGTTCCAGGGATCCATGGCTTCCACGTGGGGAAGCAGAGGCCTAAACGGTACCGCGAAGACTGAGCTGAATTGTGTTGTTGCTGTGATTATCATTCTCCAGTAGTGCCCGTCACGTCTGGGGTAACAGTCAAAATCCTGACAATGGCCCTCAAGGCCGCCAGCTGCACCACCTACGCGTCCATCCCCATTCTTGCTTCTCTCCCCCTTGAGGACTCTACACCCCCACCTCACCTCCTCACGGTTCCTCACACTCCCCAGACCTCGTCTCAGTTCAGGCCCTCCGCCATGACGCTCCCACGCCCTTCCCCAGTAGCATCTGAGCTACCCTCACTCCCTTCCGATCGCTCTTCAAAAGCCACCTTCTCGGGAAGTCCTTGCCTGGCCAGTCTGTTCTGAAGTGATGACTCCACCCCTACTGATGCTTCAGTTCCTTCTTCCCTGGACATCTTACTCCTTGGCAGTCAGTTAGGTGACAAACTCTGTATTTTACTTTTTTGAGATGTTTATTATCTTACCTCCTCGCCCAATAGAATGTCAGCTCTATGGGGGTAACATTTTGTCTGTTTTGTTCACTGCTGGATCCCTAGCCCTTAGGACTTCATTTGTGGAAGGAAGGGAGGAAGGAAGGAAGGAAGGAAATGTATAAACATACATTTATGTCACCTGGTGACATTATTATCTCCATTTTACAGATACAGAAACAGGATCCAGATGTCACAATGATAAGCCCAAACATAAAACGGTCAAAATAACTATAATGCAGGTTTTACTCCAAATTCCATGTCATTCCCATCATTCAAGCTGCCTTTAAAAATTGCTGCTTGTCAGATACCTTCAGAAAGGGGATTAGAATCTTATAGAACACTTGAGAAATACAAATCCTTCAAAGAGCAGGTCAACAAGCCAATTAATAACTGTAAGATACCCACACGTGGGCCAAATCCATTCCCTTTGTTTTGTACATTCCAAACATGCACTGTGCTGTCACAAGTGGAAATCTGAGACAGCTTCCCTTTGGATGAAATTGATACATGCCCACACTGCCCCTAGTGGATGCTACCTGTAACAGATGTGGTGGTAAGTAACTGGCCCCTCCGCCCTTCCTTTCAACCACGTCTAGCCCAAATCTCCAACTTGAAGTCACACAGTTACATTTGTAAATATTTATGTGGATGGCAAATTTCCTTTAGGAGAAATATCGTTTCCAACAGGAACAATCAAAACACAGCTTACAATGAAATAACTACCAAGTATCAGATGCTAATTTTTTAACACACATGATCAGATGCGGTCCCCTAATAACCCCATACGCACCGTCATGCCCATTTGGCAGATGAGGAAACTGAAGCTCAGGGAAGTAACTGCATCATGGTCCCACTATTAGGAAGTGATGGAGTCAGAATTTAAATGTAAACCTATCTGTGTGTTATTGTGTCCATAGCAAACTGTTTCACTACCCTGAGAGCTCTGAGAAACCCATAATCAAAACTTCCGGAAATAAGACAGAATTAGTCCAACAAGCCAACTTAAGATCCATTCATTTCCCAGATAAATTCACAAATTCATTTGCAAATATGTAGAATCTTGTAGCAATTATGTTGCTTCAAATTTGCTTAATGAATGACAACTCAGCAAAGCAGAAATGCAGCTCAAAGACCCTTTTATTAATATGTTTCTCTCTATAAATCTACCAATGCGTCAAGACAGCGATAACAAATCATTAGTAAGACAACACCTTCCTGAATCTGCACATTTAGGTCCCGACCTTGGGATCCACAGAGTCTGGCACAAACACAGTGCCTTAGCTTCCCTTCGCATCAGCAGCGACAACCAGGGTGAGACTAATTCAGCCCAGGCGCTATGTTGACGATCATTTGTTTTTAAGTGACACACATATTTCATATTCTCAATGCACGATCGACCTGCGTGAGTGTCGCCATTAATATTCACAACGTGGCTGTGACAAACAGAAGCACGTTCACAGGGCTATTCACATTTTGAGTTTTTCAAGGAAAAAGAACAGGCTGTTGCTAAGACCCTATTGGTAACACAACAAAAGCCCCCTGCAAACAAGCTTAAGCAGAAAAAAGGAAATACATAGGCATGATACCCTCATAACTCAAAAACAGGCAACAAAGGCAGGCCTCAAGGAGTGCTGGAAGGAGAAACAGAAGACCAGCCAGCAACACAGGCCACTGTATCTCCCCGCCTTCGCTTCTTTCCAGATAATCCCTGTACCTTCTCTTTCCCCTCCCTCTCCCTTTACAGGGCAGCGCCCATCTGTTCATGCACAGAACGGCCACCAGGGCTCCAGGGTTTATGTGCCTGCAGTTTGAACAACATTCTAACAACTGCTAAGTACAAATCTTCAGAGAATACATTGAGAAGAACCAGTTTTGTTCATATGATCTTCTGTGGTCCCAGGAGATCACACCCTAGAGAATATCTGTGGGGTAAGGTCAATATGAGAGACATGTTTGGACTCTGGGTAGATGAACCCCTGAAAAGTTATCACCCACCAGTGTGACTAGTCTCAGGAAGTTCTTAGTCAACAGTAATTTTCTCAAAATTGCTTCTTCTTCCCAGTACTCACTTACTCAATAAACACTTATTAAATGCCCACTAAGTGCCAAGCAATCAGCCCTACCCAAAGGGCGTGCAATCTGGAAGGAAACACTATCAGGCATTTTAAGGCTGTGTGGAAGTTAATATAATCGGACAAATCATGGGATATAATGGGCGAACATATATAATTCAGCCCAAGATGGGGAGGGTGGGTGAGTGGGGTTGTGGGTGGGGGTCGAGCAGGGATAGGATGTCTCCCAGAGGAGGAAAGAATGACCTGACATTTGGAAGATGAATAAAAATTAACGAGGCTATAAAAGAACAGAGCGGGTGATTCTGGATAAAAGGAATGTGGAGGTAGAGATGCCAAGTTGTCAGGAAGCAAGAAGTTGGGAGAAATCTAGGGATTCGGGCTGGAAAGCTAAAATGAGGTCAGCACATGAAGAAACTTGCGTGCCAAACTACAGACCTTGCAAATGTTTCAACAGTTCTAAACATTAACTTAATAGAACCAAAGACAGCCTGCCAAGAAGGTAAATTTAGTAAATGCTGCCCTTTATAAGTTCCTCTTGGAGAGTCACAATTCACATCGGCATATTAAAGGCTCTGAGAAGCCTTGTAACAAACACACAACAAAAGCACCCGGTTAACTTTGTTTAACCCAGCGTTTCCCAAATGTATCAGACTATGAATGTCATTCCTAGCTCATCCCCTGTGAAACACTCATGAATCCGGTTGGAGAGAGGCAGTTCTGAGGCAATGGGGAGTCTCCTGGAGGGTTTTAAAAAGCAGAGTGAAATGATACCTCTATGCTTTAGAAATGGCCTACAGCCTGCTGCAGAGAACGGAACCAAGGAGTGTAAGCCAAGATGCTGGGAGACTTGTTAGGGGCTGCTCTAATGATCTAATGGAGAGAGGATGGGGACCTAAACTGAGGCAGGGGCAGTAGAGGTGTTATAGCTGGGAACAATCATGGTTGTCTAAGACCCTAAAGCAAATGGCTGCTCCGTGACAGGCTACATTTAGGAAAATAAAAAATGAGCACGAGACGGAACTTTATTATGGGAGCCAAGAATGGAAGCACTAGCAGGGGGCAGGACAATTACCAAGCAGTGACCGTAACTCTCCAGCTTATAAAGGATTTGACATTTCAAAAAGGACAATGTCCCTCTGCTGTGGAACTGTACAGTCTGCCCTCTAGGAAGGACCGCCCCGAGCAGTCCTAACTGCTGGCCTGGTTTACAGACCCATCCAGTTCAACAGAGGTTTGCTCGTCAAAGAGCAAGTCTGCAGTGGACAACCAAAAGAGAAACTGAATGGCAGCCTGCAGAATTTACCCCTTCTTCCTCATGCACATTTTAATTAAGCACTTATTATGTGCTAAGTTTATCCAGATACTTTGAAATTTTCTTTTTCGGTGTGTCCGTCAGATGTCGCTAGATTACAAGCTGTCCCCAAACTTAGTAGCTTCAAACCACAAAGATTTATTATCGCTGGTGATTATACGGGTTAGCTGGACTCACCAGGTGGTTCTTCTATCCATGTGATATCAACAAGAGTCACTGTCATCTGGGGGCTTAATGGGGGCTAGACCAGCCACGATGGTCTCTCCACGTAGCCACGTCACTGGCAGGTGGTGCTGGCTGTGAGCTGGGAGTTCAGCTGGGGCTCTTTTCTAGGATATTTGCATTCTCTTCTACACAGCCTCTCCCGTGGCTAGGCCCGGACTTCCTCAAAACATGGTGGATGGGTTCCAAGCCCCAACTCACATGTGGTCACCAAGATCTCCTGTCACACATGCCAAAGGCCCATTGGCCAAGACATGTCCCATAGCCAAGTCTAGTATCTATGTGAGAGGGACCATGAACACTGGGAAATGGTTCCTAACAACATGTATAATACGTAGTATAAGTAAAAATATACCACACTTTACAAATTATACACGGTACATATTAGAAACCCTAGGATGAATTCCTGTATCTGTCTACATTATTTTAGGATGAAATAAGGTCTAACGAAAAAAGAGTTCTCAAGAGAAACCAACACCAGATGCACAGATATAGAAAAATAATTTGTGAGGAATTAATTTAAAAAGCAGAGATTTGGGGGGCAGTGGGGCAAGGTTCATTCCAAGGCCTGTTTCATCTTTTCTTAGATGTGTGTTTTAGTAAGCTATTTGTGCCCGATTCCTCATCTGAGAAGTGGAAGTCGTAAAAGCTGCCTCGCAGGGCGATCAGGGGGATTTAAAATAGCGATACGTCTGTACGTAAAATAAATTTAGTGTCACCAGTGTAACAAAGCAGACATATTCAAGTCTTTTTGTTCCTTTTGAACCTTTATGCCTCCACGTAAATATATCAATCTGCATCATTTTAATCAAAGTGTGCACAAAATTGTATTTTGATATTATACGTATTTTACATCAGTCCGTGTTTCTACATCGGCTTTGTGTTTAGCCTTTTTAGTTGCTGCGAAGTATTCTGTATGTCGACGTACGATAGCGTAACCCATCTCCTATATTTGTGCATTTGTGTCACTTCTTGTTTTCACTCCTGTATATTACACGAATGAATCCCTGTTTAAACTCTTCCTCTTTTAAGATTATTCTCTTGGGGTGCCTGGGTGGCTCAGTCAGTAGCATCCGACTCTTGATTTCAGCTCAGGTCATGATCTCACGGCTCGTGAGTTGGGAGTCGCACATCAGGCTCCACGCTGACAGCACGGAGCCTGCTTGGGATTCTCTCTCTGCCCCTCCCCTGCTCATGCTCCCTACCAAAATCAATAAATAAAACTTTAAAAAAGAGATTATTCTCTTGTAGTAATTCTTAGAACTCATATTCTAAGGTAAAAAAAAACATGTGAAAATATTTAGAATTTGATATGCCCTGCTAAATAGTCCTCCGAAGCGGGTGTGCCTGTACCAACACAATGTCATCAACCGTGGGCTTTTATAATTTCCTTTGTTTTATTCTGTTTTGATTCTTGTTTGACAGAGATAAAGTATATGCTCTACCTTCTGTCCCAATCTCGGGGTGTCTCTGTCATATCGTGCAGTTACGATATGAGAGTGTGCTAACGTGTGTACTGTGAAATTCTTTCAGAGATTTTTTAAAGATGTATGAAGTAACTATTATTACTTCCATTTTTTTAATGAAAAAGAAACTGATGCAGACACTTTGAGTACTGAAAGAGTCTGGTCAAGTCTGGAGTAGCTTTACTGATTTTTTTTTTTTAATAGAGAAGCACACATTTTCTCCTTCATCAGTTTTCACCCTGAGAAGTAAATAACCATTCATTCAGAAGAAAACAAATGCTTAATAGAAGGCAATCATGTGAACGTACTGGACTGGATGCTGGAGGGAGCTGGCAGCAGGAAGTGACAATACTATACACGTGCAACCCACCTTTGTTCACGTGCATTGCAACAACACTCAGAAACTGTAATTTCTCTTTTTTAATGTTTTTTTTTTTTAATTTATTGTTGAGACAGAGAGGGACAGAGCATGAGCAGAGGAGGGGCAGAGAGAGGGAGACACAGACTCCCAAGCAGGCTCCAGGCTCTGAGCTGTCAGCACAGAGCCCAGTGCAGGGCTCGAACTCACAAACCGAGATCGTGACCTGAGCCAAAGTCGGACGGTTAACCGACTGAGTTACCCAGGCGCCCCCAGAAATTGTAATTTCTGAGACTCATGTAGGAATCCAAAATATTAATCGAACACATGCTATGTGCAAGCCAAGGCTCCCCGTGCTGGGGATGTTCAAGGTGGGTGAGATGCCTTCCCTGGAAGAGGATGTGGAAGGGAAGTGCAGATGTTAGGGGCACCTACTACGTGCCTAACACAGTGTCAGGTCAGGAACTGTCCTGAAGCTCTCCCAGGGACAGCGCTAATCCCATGAAAATTCACGTAAGAAGGATTAAAAGGCTCAGGGGCATGAGGTTGGCCCTTTGCTGGAGGTAATCAAATCTGTTGTGGAATGAAAGGGCCTGAGCACGTCCTTAAGCGACAGAAAGGACTCAGCCTTGCAGGGGTGAGAGGCAAGAGCAAGAGGCAAGCCGGGGAGGGGTAGGCGCTCACACATCAGCTTGGCAGGAAGTTTTCCCCCTTCATTTCCTGAAATGCCTCTCCCCTGAATGCACACGGGGTGACACCAGTCACTGGACCAGGACCACACCCATTCAGGGGCAATTCTGAGTTAAGGGCTGTGGTCTGGACCTCCTCCAAGCCGAGCTGCTGTAGAACAATTCGGAGAAGACAAAGCAGGATACAATTTCCTGCTAGTTTCGCACGCTTGGCTCTCCATGAGCTTTCCCACACCTGCCAGACGATACAACCAACTGGGGCGCTCCGTGGGTCCTCGGCCCACTCACCCTAGAGACTTCAATTTGGTGGGTCTGGGGAGGGAGCAGAATCCCAGGGGACCCCATGACCCACATCTGCACTGACACCACGATGCGCATCTCTTAAGGTAGCAGTTCTCAAAGCCACAAGGACCCAGGGCCCCGGCAAACCAAGCACAAACGCTGCTCTTCACCCCAGAATGTCTGCTTCTGCAGCTCCGCCATCATACCGTGAGTCCCCGTGCCGGTGGTCATGCCTCCCGAAGTTTGGCAGCCACCGCTCTGAATGCCCAGTGATCTTCCAGAAAAGTGAGGACATCCAAGCAAAGCACAGTGGACACAGTCACAGGGGCCCTAACTCTTTCTCCCTGGGGCAATGTCAGGCCTCTCTGAGCCTCAGTTTCTCCATCTGTAAAAGGGACGAAATGATCCCGACCTCACAGGGTTGCTGGGATGGAGAATGAAATGACGGCTGTTTAAGGTCTGATGCCATGCCAGGCACTCAGGTACCAGAAGGCATGAGCAGAATGGTCAGAGCTTCCTCAAAGAGGGGGCCTGAGATAAACTTAAGGGGTCTAATTAATAAGAAAAGGGGAGTTCATGGGGCATTCTGGGAATGGGGGTGTAGAGAGCTGGAACAGAAGCGGAAGATCAGGATCAGAAGTGAGCACAGGATATTCCAGCCACGGGACAGGGAGGGAGAGAAGAGGAGACTAGAAAACAGTCGTGTTACACTGGGTCTTGCCAAGACCTGCACTGCACACGTGCAGACACGCTGCGGACCCCACAGCGGGAAGCTTCCCCTACATGCAGCTAGTATCTCCGGGCAGCCGAGATCAGAACAAGAAAGCCGTGTGCCTGGCTGCACACAAGATTACCTTCACCTTCCTGGTTTCAGTTCACGTTGGTCACATTAATTCACCCTTCTTGAGCTGAGTGTCATTCTTCAGGCTCAGTGGCAGCCCAAGGGAGCACTGTAGCACACAGTTTGGCATGTCTGGGCCCCTAACAGATGGCCACCTTTCAGCTTCCTCGGGACTCCATCCACCTGACCTGGAAATTTCTTGCTCAGGTGATCTCATATCAGACATGATGCTGTCACTTACATGGCACCTATCTGCTGACCGGTAGAAGTTTCCTCACTATGGCATCTTCTCTGTCAGCCTGGGATCCTCAGATGGGAATAGGATGGGGGCTATTTTGTCCCCCTCTCAATGGTGGCGGAGGCGGGAAGAAGCTGTTTGGAGGGAGTGGCTCTGAGAGAAGCCGGATCCCAGAAATGTTGCCAAGCACTCAAGTCTCTCATTCTGAGGGGCTCCAAAGCCAGCTGCGCCTTCCATGGTTTGATTATTTAAGGTCCACTAGACTCTGAGCTCTGCCATGACTGGGATTTCCATCGGTTTTGATAACCACTGTGTCCCCAGCAGGTAAAATAATTCCAGGCCTATCATGGACACTCAACAGGTACTCAATAGGTGGGCTTCATTCTCTAATACTGTCAGCTAAAGCAACCCGATAGTCCCTCCCCATCAGCAGTACTCGCCAAATCCCGTGCCGGGAGAATCTTCCATCAGTTCCAAGGGTTGGCGTCAATGTTTCTCTCCCAACCAGACACCTGTGTGGCTTGGAGGCATTCTGCACATTGACGTGGCCAGGAAGTCCCTTTCTTCCGCCTTGCCTCCGCGTGACGCCAGTCTCAACTGCCGGAAGTAAGACCCTGTGAGGGCTGCGTGCTGCCCTTCCCATCACCACCGCCGTCCCTGGGCTTCAAAGGGGCTCCGACAGAACTGACCGGGGCACTGGGTGTGCTCTGACATGTAATCAGGAACTGAGCTACTCCTCAAGGACCCTGATTCTGGCTTCTGATTTTGTTTTGTTTTTACTGGGTTTTTGCACGTCTGGCTTTTTTTTTTTTAATAAAGTTTATTATAAATGGGTTTGGGTTTGACACGGAACCTAATCCCAGTGGAAGAACTTAGGGATGCCTGCAGGCCAGGGGAGAGAGAAGGATGAGGCTGTTCCTGTAGAGGATCCCCCCACTCCCACTTCCTTACTGCCCCAGTGTGGACAGGAAGACAAGAGCCTGAAAGGTCCAGATACTGCCTCTGCTGCCCAGAGGTGGAGAGAAGGTGGAGCCACGTTCCTGCCTCAGGCGTGGCGTTCAGGACTCATAGAGGTGGGCTTGGCATTGAAAGAGAGGCAGGTCAGTCCTTCCCCAGCACAGCAGCCCTAGTGGCACTGGAGAGCCCAGGGCTCTACCTCAACATGGCCTGGCTCCTATGGCCACCCCATACCCCACACCAAAGTCGGTAGCCTCTTCCCAGACCCAGTAAGGTTGGTACTTAGCACTCATCAAAGGGATTCTGGATAGAACCCAAAGCACTTACAGAACATTGCTTTGAGGAGGGACAACCTGCATAGAGAGGTAAGGGGGTCTCCCCAAGGGCCCACGGCCCCCACCTGACCTCACAGGGCCAGCAGTACAGTGCCAGTGTCTCTTTCTACCGAACATTGTTATCTTTTTGATGTTTATTTATTGGAGAGGGAAAGAGAGAAAGAGGGGGCGCATGCAAGCGGGGGAGGTACAGACACGTGGGGACAGAGGATCCAAAGTGGGCTCTGTACTGACAACAGAGAGGCTGATGAGGGGCTCGAACTCACAAACTGAGAGATCATGACCTGGGCAGAAGCTGGATGCTCAACCATCTGAACCACCCAGGGGCCCCCCACCCCACCCCAGCTGAACTCTGTTATTAAAAGCTACTATTAAGGTGCTATTAGGGAAATGGGACACAGTGATGTTGCAAATAGGCATATATTTCATATTTTGAAAAGGGTGTGTGAACTCTTCCAGCCTGCCTGGAACACACATGTCCTCCCAGCCGGGAGAAGGCAGCATCCCAGCCACAGGAGCCTGGCCCTCCATGAAGGGAAGGCCATTTCCTGGACCATGTTTCTCCCAGAGCTGAGCTTTGATGAGGCACTCCCCCAGACCTGATACTCCTACAGCATTGAGGGACTGCCTGAAGAAGGGGGTTTACTGTTTAACAGAGGCAGTGCATAGAATACAAGAGGCTGTGGGTCTGAACGGTCCCCCTGTGTCCGCAGAAGCAGCAGGTGTCCTGGTGATGGAAAGTGAGAGAGGGAGGGAGGGAGGCAGGAAGAGAGGGAGGGAGAGAGAGAGAGAAGTAGGAGGAGGAGGGAGAGAGAGAGAGGAGAGGGGGACAGGAGGGCAGGACAGGGGACAGAAGGGAAGGAAGAAGCTTTCAGGTGACATATTTCTTCCTGAGCTCCAGTCCCCTTTCAGACTTTTACTTCCTGACAAAGATATGGAACAACCATAGAAGATGAAATCTCCTTTTCCAGAGTCACTGACTTATTTACCACCTACCTACTGAACTCCCCCTGCAGGGCAGGCCCCATGGCAGACTCCGGGCTTGGGCCGATGAGGGTCAGGGCCACCATGCAACTGCCTGGAGCACCACCTGCCTGCACTGTAACTCTTGCTGTCAGGCAGAAGCCAGAAGTCTAACATCTTTTCCAGACTTCCTCACAGCTGGAGATCCAGATGTGGCTTCTTTTTCCCTTGTTCGTCCCACGCATCAGAATTAAGTCACATCGAGAACAGACAGGCTGCAGGCATTTTGCTGGTGTAGATCAGGGCAGCGGGGTGGCTGCGGGGCCTCCATCAAAAGGTGGCTTCCCGAGTCCCTCTGCAGTTCCCCAAGCTGACCATTTCCTGCCCGTGACAGAGGTGGCAATGGTCTTGCGGCCCCAAATCTGCCGTGATGCTTTGGGAATGGCCCCCAGAAGCCCAGTCTGTCGTCTGTTTCTTCAGACCTATTAATGATTTTGTAGGGAATTTAATACCTGACTTCTGGGGCACGTGGGTGGCTTAGTCAGTTGAGCGTCTGACTCTTGGTTTCAGCTCGGGTCATGATCTCACAGTTCGTGAGTTCAAGCCCTGTATTGGACTCTAGTGTAGAGCCTGCTCGGGATTCTCTCTCTCTGCCCCTCCTCTGCTTGCGCTGTCTCTGTCTCTCCCAAAATAAATAAATAAACTTTAAAAACATACCCTGACTGCTAAGGTATATAATAAGCTACAATGAAGTACATAGAAGACACAGTCAGTGTCCCTACCAATAGCAACCCAACCAGGGATGTTGGTAAATGCTTGAGCACCTGTTCTTTGGAGGGAAAAAAAGTCCTGAGATCATTGACCAATTTCCACGGTGCGAATATTCCCTGAGTGGCTGATGTACGTACACATCATCGTACTCTATTTTCACCGTATGAATATGATAACCTCAAGAGCATAGAGAATTGAAAAATGTAGTTAAATAATTAGATGAGATGTATTTGTTACCTTTGCCTTTCATATAATTTATTTAATTATGGGTTTGTAAAATGCAATTTTTAATAATGGCTGTGTTTCACGACCAGCTAGCAAAAATTCTTAAAGACTCGACACTGGGCTCTCAGACAGTGACATAAGCTGACTCCATCGTGTCAGGGATCCCCACCCTCCCCAGAGGTCCCTGGCAGGTAGTTCCTGGTCTTCCAGTGGCCTTCTGTGTCTCTCCCAGAAGGGTTTTCCCTGGCAAAGGCAGCATGATTGGCCCAGTCCAGAGGCACGAAGTGCCAGAGAATTCGTACCCAGAAGAGGCTGTCCACCGTCCAGGAATGAGGGTGATGCATAAACACCCAGCTTCTCCCCAGCAGTAGTACAATTTTGACATACGCACCTGGGTTCTCAGAGCCCCCCGGGGATAGTGCTCACGTGCCCACAGCAGCAGCGATTCGTTAATGTACCCTAAATGGTTTTCCTTCTTCCCCACCTCACCTCCCCGCTCATGCCTCACGCTTCCCGTGATCACTCCCCAACTACACAACTCGCACCAAAATTCTTGTTCCAGAGTCTGCTGTGGGGGAATTCACACTAATAGAAGGTGGGATTCATGCTACAATATAAGCAAAACAGCTAGTATAGGCGAGGCACAAAAAAGGATAACCACATATGTTCTATATCTTTCTGTGAACACTTACAGGGCATGACAATCACTGAGACCCCTGTGAAGTGGGTCCGCCGGGGTACACTGAATCTGACATCAGCATCACGACAAGGTGCAGGCAGATGGAAGAACGGGACCGGGCCACTCCCTAATAAGAACCACACGGTGTAAGTGTTTCAGGGGACCTTAGAGATCTCTTGGTCTCTGGAGGTCCCTGTCCACTGTGGCCAGCGTGGCCTCCTGGCCAGAAGCGCCGTCAATAGAAAGATGTGGAAAAACTGCACGTGTGCTCCCCAGAGGCCCCTGACCCCCTTCCTCCAGGGCCCTGGCATCAACTCAGCTTAGGAGGTTGCTAGGTGACAGTGCCCCTAGGTGACGGGGCAGCACTGGGAGAAATTTTGAAGCTGGCACCACAACATGTAAAAGGAATGGATACAGTGGGGCCCCAGGACCATCAGAATGTATCTCCGGATCAGCAGCCACCATGTGGCCGCAGAGGAGTGTGACTTACTTCAAGGAGCAGTGAAGCCTTGGGCCCATCCACTCGGGGGAATCACGCCTACACTGCGGTTGAGGCACCATAAGCAACTTTTCCTAACCGTCAGCAAGCCTGTGATGGGGCAGAGAAGGAGCCTTATGCTCTCACGCTGCGGGGCTGGAGGCACATACCAGGCACGGCGTCACCCAGAACCTGCTACAACAAAGTGGGGGTATTATTCTCATTTTCCGATGAGTCCACTGCTGAGGCTCGGTGTGGTTCACTGATATGCCCAAGGTCACATAGACTGGTAGTAGTGCTGGCCTTTGAACCCAATTCTGGTTGTGCAATCTGAATTTGAGGATTCTCCTACTCCACAGAAGCCTGCGAAAAATCACTGGAATACCACAGTAAGGCGAAGACATGTCAAGTTCATGGTGTGCTCAAGAACTGCAAGTGATACAGAAGGGCACAGGGCAAGGATGGCCCGGATTAGTGGGAGGGCAGGAGGTGAAGAGCGCTGAGGGCCAGACTAATAGGTTTTGTGTTGGTTCAGTGAGCAATAGGGAGTCATAGCCTGACAGAGAGTGAGTCCCTTCTCTGAGCTGAAGCAAACCCAGAGCCTACGCCTGTCACTGATTAACAGATAGTATTCAAGGCAGGCAGAGCAGAGAGAATTACTCTGGAGAACCCAGGTTCTAGGAGGTCAAAGCCAAGAGCCCAAAGTTAGAACCAGAGACTCAAATCAGGATTTGAGGGTGAAGGATAGATGCCAGACCACAGAGAGAAGACAAGACTAGAGAACACACAGGGACAGAGGGGCAGGGACATCGTGAAAATGAGGTGCAAAGTGGGAAAAGGGGGAATGGAGATGAAAGTTGAGGATGTTGGCCGTCAGCGAGCCAAGGGTGTGACCAGCCTCTTTTTGTTGGCTATTGGACACAGTTATGAGGCCAGATCCACTGGCCAAGAGACCCAGATTGGACTGGAGGTACATAAGCCAAGAGTGGTTCCTCTGCTATTTATGGGTTTTTCTGTAGGAGTCACATGGTCAGAGGGCTATGAATATAGGAAAGTGTGGAAACGCGGTCAAGGAAATTCAGCACAGGTTGTCAAAAGTGTGCACGCAGGACTCAGAATGGGAACCTGGTATGGCCTAAGCCCCAACAGGTCATGTATCTGTGTGGATACATGGATGGGGTAAACCAGCTTGAGACTTCTCAGTGGCACAATACTCAAAGCCTAAGGCAGGACTCAAGCTGGAGTGGGCATGGGTGTCATCTAGAACCATGACCATACGTCCTTAGATAAGCACACCTCTTTCTGGGTGAAATTTCTCTTTCTTCACCTGCAAACGGGGCTCTTCCTGATCTGGCATCTGCCCGGTGCATCTTACCACCAGACAATCTAGGGAATGTTGCAGCCTCCCCTGTTGCTTCTGGAAAGTTCTAGAGGCTTCCTAGAGGCTGCCCATGCCTCTTGACCGGGCTTTGAAGGATGTGGAGAAGCAGAACAGTAGAGCATTGATGGCAGGAATGGGGCTGAGGGAGGCTGGAGAAAAAGTAGAAGCAAAGCAAGGTGATGAGAAAACACCTGATGGCTTGTGAGACAAGGACACTGACAGGTGAGCCTGGAAAAGGAAGCCTGGTGGGGCACGTCCATGTGGGACGATGACAAAGAAGAACATGACTTAGACAGGTAGGCGTGTGTGGACAGATTGCCGAAGGCCTTGAGGATTACATCAAAGAATTGAATTATGTGCGTAATGAGGCATCCATGGGCGGGGGTGCCGGGCAGGTCGCCATTTGCACTGGAAGAGCAGTCCTGAGGGAATTTGCTGAGAGGTCATGGGGGCTGGGAAGAGATGGACCAGAAGTAGCCCCCAAGGCCGTGTGTTGTCCAGTGGGTGGGGGGCAGGGGGTGCTGCTGCAATCACCTAATTAACAAAGTGCCCACAACAACAAGAATGGCCCAGCCCTAGAAGAAAATTCAGGAGACGCCCTTTCTTGTTGTTGTCTATATATTCTGGGCCCACATATTAAACTCTGGTAGTCATTCCACAGAAGTCACACAGAGCCACATCCTAGAAAATCCTTGGCCAGATAAAGACTTCAGGTCAAAAAAGAATTTAAACCTCTTTTCTGCCTGTGTCGCCTGGTGAAAAGGAGCCTGTCCAGCCCAAACTCAGCATCTTGTCTTTTTAATTCAAGCGCAAATGGACTGAAGGCTCAGATAACAACATAAAATTTGTTAATCAACTTTCATCCCGTATTTATATTGCAATGGGGAGATTTTACAGTTTTCTGCAGCTCAGCCCAGTGTCCTGTGAAAGCCAGCCAGCATTTTATGTCCCCTTAAAACTGCAAACGAAAGGCCCCTCTGCTGTCAATGACCCACCACCCCTCCCGCTAACCAGCTCTCCCGTCTGTCTGCACAGAGCAGTCGGTTTAGTTTTCATTCTGAGCGCGCAAGGCCCTGCAGGAATAGGTTTTATGTTTTACTCGAGAAATGAAAATCGCTTTTTGTTCCCATCATCACATCACCACGGAGGGATGCCAGTGAAGTCATGGAATGGGTAAAATGACTGAAAATATTTTAAACTTAATTTTCTGTGTCAGGCAGACCCATACCATGGTTGTTGCAGGCCTGGTTAAATGTCTCTCTTGGCTTCCTGCCGTTCACAGGGAAAGGTCTGGAGCTCATAGCCTGGCACACGAGGCCCTCTGGAATCTGGCCCCTTCATCTCTTTGCTCAAGAAGTAATTTTTTTAGGACACAGGAGGAGCATGTCACAACGCCAGGCACTGGGTGTAGAGCTGTGACCAACACAGAGCAATCCTCCGGTCCCGGGTTGGTATTCTAATGAGGAGGACAGTCCAAAACACTATAGGCATCTAAATGAAAGAACTAATTACAGACTGTATACAAGCTCTACAATAAAAGAAACAACGGACTCAGAGAATAGGTTGGAGGAGGATGGGAGAAGGAAAGGAGAGATGCTTATTGTAGAAAATGGTGAGTTTGACAGGCAGTGGGAACAGCATGTGCAAAGGCTCAGAGGAGAGAACAAAGCTGGCAGGTTTACAGACAAAGAGGACCCTGTGGTGGGAGCTTATGGAGAGAGAAGGTGATTGACAGGACCTGAGGTCTGAGGGGTTGGCAGAGGCCAGCAGATCTGGACTTCGTCCCAGGGGCAAAAGAGAATGACCTACGATTTACATTTCAAATGTGCATCCCTAAGGAGCACTTGGGTGGCTCAGTCTGTAAAGGTAAAGCCTCTGATTCTTGATTTTGGCTCAGGTCATGAGTTCAAGCCTTGAATAGGGCTCTGTACTGATGGTGCAGAGCCTGCTTGGGATTCTCTCTCTCCTTCTCTCTCTGCCCCTATCTCTCTCTCTCTCTCTCTCTCTCTCTCTCTCTCTCTCTCTCTCAAAATAAATACAGTTTTTTAAAACAAAGATGCAACATGGCAGAGAGATGAGAGAAAGGACGAGTAGAAGGGAGAGCCTTGCTGAGGCTTCTGTTCTGGTTAAGATGAGAAAAGATAATGGGGAACAGAGGAGGTAATCAAGATGGGTGGGTGAAGGAGCAGACAAGAATTTTGCCTCTCCAGCCTTACTCCCCTGCTAACCTTGCACTCCAACCTCTGAGCTTCATTCTGCCCTCTGAATGCCTTACACCCTTTTCTGACTCAAGCCATTTCTCCCTTCTCCATCTAGTGAACTTCTATTTATCTGTCAAAACCCTATGCAAAGTTTCCCTTTCCATGCCTTCACCCCTGGAAGGGCTTACTTTCCCTCCTCCGTGTGTTCCTATTACCATATATCATCACTGACCTTAATATACGAGGTTGTCAGATATCTCCGGACAGTTTAATTACTTAAAATCATTTTCGGGGCACCTGGGTGGCTCAGTCAGTTAAGCGTCCGACTTTGCTCAGGTCATGATGTCACAGTTTGTGAGTTCGAGCCCTGTGTCCAGTTCTGTGCTGACAGGTTGGACCCTGGAGCCTGCTTCAAATCCTGTGTCTCCCTCTCCCTCTGCCCCCACCCTGCTCAGGCTCTGTCTCTCTCTCCTAAGACTAAATAAACATTAAAAAAATTTTTTAAATAGTTTTCATATATATTTCCCTTGCTTCATTTTAATACAAAGACAAAGACTTTTAAATTTCTGAGTTCCTAACACACTCACACTTAAGGAAGTGTCCCTAATTAATGGTGAACGAATAAACTGTAGCCAACAAAATGAAGCAAATGACCTGGCTTTACAAAGCATCTGGAATTAGCATATTAACAAATGACCATCTTTGTGTGGCTTTTTCCTCCCTGCACAGATTGCCCTGATATTTGGGGAAATAAATGTTCAAATGCTTAAAAGGAAAAAAAAAAAAAAGTCTTCCAACTCTAGTATCCATTCTTGTGGCTTAAGAGTCGTTTATGGAAATTATGACCGACACTACTGTGATAATTAAAACCAAACTGAATACCTATTCACTAGTGCTCCGGCTTAGTGGGAACAAAGAGGAAACTCCATGCATATTGGAGTTGCCCTAATTATGTGTTCCTTGTAATCAACATTACTTTTCCTGGTTACATTTCACAGTTAATTTGTTTTTCCCACACAAATCGAATTCTGTACCAGAGATGCAAAGTTTATTGTATTGCTGCCTGCTTTTTTTTAGATTCTAGTTTAAAAAGAATACAATCCCACAAGTACAATTAGTCTTAAAAAATGAAATTCTCCCCACGTGGGTTTAAGATTAATGATATTTGTTTATTATTGGATGATCTGCCTTCAATAAGTGGCATGAATAAGAATTGGCTCCGTATCTTAATGTATTTATTTTCAAAAGCCAAATAGCTATAAACAACATCAAATGTAATTCTCCAGAATGGTAACAGGTTATTAACTTCTTAAGCCATTCCCTAATGGGCTTTAAATCTCTAAAAAACAGTGAGTTCTAAAGTAAAGGAGACATGGTAACATTCCTGTCTGCTTTGGAAAACTAGCCGGCCCTGGGTCTCCCAGCACCCAGAGTAGGGCCTGGCAAAGGTTGCTTTCTATATCTCCTCCAGGATTTCAGTCTGAATTACTTCTTCCTCACACCTCTGCCTGTTTTCACTACATTTCCCCACTCCTTTTCCACAGAGAAGAGACTTGGGTTCCATTAAGTCTTGGGTCATTATGAGCATGAACCAGAGCAGGGTGGGACAGTGAGTCAGGGGTCTGTGCCTCCAGACCCAATCATCAGTGTCCAAGAGCAACTCCTTAACATCTTCCAGAGCAATCAAGATTGGATCTGCAAGGACCCAACACCTTCTGGGTGACATCATTCTGAATGCAGAATGGGCTGTCCGGACACTGCCCATGAAGGTTCGAGAAGGGGCGAATGAAGAGTAAGAGAGGAAGAACTAAGGTGGCTGATGGAGAAAGGGGACAGGGTGGCTCAGGAAGCACCAGCTGTTTTTAGTCAGATGAGAGTTATCTTAAAGCAAAACATCTGCTCTCTGCCAGCCCATCTGTCTCTGTATTCTGTGCAATTTTCTTGCCCTTTCTCTGTCTCTTTATCCCTAAAGCATTAGGGGGAGCAAATTCTGTCTCTGTTCAATGCAAGGGCAATGCGCTTGGTCTCTTGCTGGTTCAGGAGAAAGGGAAGCACAAAACATTCCTGGTTTCACACAAATGCTACCTGTTCCAGCTTCTTAGAACAAAGGACTCAGTCCCCAACCTCACAATGGCTGATCTTCCTGCTCCCTCACCCCCTGGGTCTGAACACTCTTCTCCGGGACCTGCTCTTCCTTCCAGCCCAAGCCCAGTACCCTCCTCCAGGAGTAGGTCTCACATCAGGTAAGCGTGAGGTCCAGAGGCAGAAGTGAGGCATGGAGATCCCGGGAGGACCAGGGTAGAGGTGAAATCCTGAGACAGGGAGACCAGGGCAGAGAGGGTAGAATTAAGTATGATATTCAGGGATAGCTATTTAATGGTTACTTTCTATCTGGAGTGACCTTTGATCCTCTCTGGGCTCCCCTCTTCAGGAGGGTTTTACAGGGTCTTCGATTTCCTTACGTCATCCAGGGAGCTTAATAAGCATGCATGTTTCTGTGTACCATGATGGAACCACTGAACATATGTATGGAAGGTGAGGTCCAGGAAGATGCCGTCTCACGAGCTCCTCAGAGGATTCTGAGATACCCTCGGGGATAAGACTCCTGTTCCATAGGAGAAATTGCACAGGACCAAGAATTGATCGCCTGGGCTTAAAAGCATACCAACGTCTTTCTAGTTCTTGGCCTTGGTCCCTACTGAGCTTCTGTCCCCTAATCTACAAAGTGCAAACAATGAATTTACTTACAGGGCTACTCCATTCATGCTCTTAAGTAAGTCAGCAGATGTAAAATCAGTGACCCCTAGGCCTGGCACAAACAGATATCCAACTAATATGAGCCACTCTTAAAGACACGGGAGCTAGCCTTCAACTTAAATCTCTAGGCAGTATCTAGCAGGGGCTCAAAAGCCAATTTAACAAATATTCCACAGTGAGCGAGAGAGAAAAAAACCCCACAACATTCTGTAGTAATGATTAATTATTTCTAAATAGCAACATTGGTCTGAAGGTAAGGGCCAACGCGACTCCCAGGTTTAACTGCCATAGTTTTTTCTTCTTTTCCACATTTAAATAATTGTTTTAAATGTTGCCGGTTCAAAGTCCCTAAACAATAAGATCATTTGCTGATGTGGAAACCATCAGAGGATCAATGATCTCTCAGCACCATGTTCAATTTTGGGCAGTGACAAGGGAGGCTTGCCTCGTCTGTCTCCCTAGTGGGATACTGCAGGGGACTTTGTAGTTAGCTCAGGCTTTATATTTTCAACCTGAGAGGCAGGAAGGACAGATAAAATCCCACCTCTAACCCAACTCTCTTCCCCAATCTTCATAACTGGCAGTTGAGACCTGATTCAAAGCTAGAAAGACCATTCAATCTGAGGGACTAAGATATTACATCACAGCTATAATACAATTTAAACCTTTTTAAAGGGAAGCCATGGGGCGCCTGGGTGGCTCAGTCGGCTAAGCGGCCGACTTCGGCTCAGGTCATGATCTCGCGGTCCATGAGTTCGAGCCCCGTGTCGGGCTCTGTGCTGACAGCTCAGAGCCTGGAGCCTGTTTCAGATTCTGTGTCTCCCTCTCTCTGACCCTCCCCCATTCATGCTCTGTCTCTCTCTGTCTCAAAAAATAAATAAACATTAAAAAAAAAATAAAAAAAAAAAAATAAAGGGAAGCCATGCTGCGATTCTTATATTTGGTAAGGAAAGGAAAAAAATATAGCTCAGCCTTAGTCTTTGTTGATTAAGCACACATATTAAACATTTAAGGAGAATGTATCCACCAAAGGAATAAAATAGAATATATAACTTATAATCCCAAAGGGTAAAAATAAACAGAATTTGAGCAGTTCAATATGAACCAGGAAAAGAGAGAAAAAAAACCCAAACCAAAAAAGCAGGGTAGATGTAAAATTTGAAATTAAATGGTGGAAATAAGTCAATATATAACAGCGCTCAGAACAGATTTACTCTTATTTAAAAAGGCAGATGTTGTCAGATTCAGTTGGAGAAAATCCAGCTCTACATTTTTCTGAGTCACTGAAAAAATTTAAAAGTAAAGAGACAGGAAAAGGCATGCCAATCAAATACTGTCACATCTCATTATTCCCAGTAGTTATGTTTGGTAACTATGTTTATGTTTGATAAATTCAGTGAACACTGAATTAGCGAATACTGAAGCTGGTCCCAGGGGACATGCAGAATCAAGTTTCTGCAAGCATCTAGTCCCAACATTTCCATCAACTGATCAATCTATAAACTTGTTTTGTGTGTGTGTGTTGGCTTACAATACCTTATTTAATATGTATGTTGATTCATTAACATTGAACCCATGACCACCAGCACTAAAATTTCAGGCTTGAAGGAAGTTCATCTAACATGCATATTTTCCCCATAAAGCACATCACAGCCTTGTGAACCCAAGAACACTAGCCAGTACTTCAAAACTATGCCTGGGGGCCATTCAAACAGCAAAATCGCTAACAAAAATCACAAAAATCCAAAAAATGTGGCACAACAAAGACAGAAAGGATAGTTGTTTATAGTATAAGAAGGGCAGAAAGAAAGCTGAGCATTGCCTTGTTTGACCTCAGCTGGGATCACACACGTTGGATGAGCCAACTCCTTCGGCACTCTGTGAATGTCTCTGTGTGACCATGAAAACACCATGCGTACTGATTTGGGGGTGACAACTTTTGAAGAATGGGCATATTCCCAGATACAGAACCCATGTATAATGGGAATCAACTGCATCGGTAAAAAGAAAGGTGGTGTAACTATACCGACACGCCAACGAGGAAAGGGTGACGACCAACAAATGAGGCTGGGACCGTTGGCCATCCCTGCAAGAATAAAATTAGAATCAAACAAAATTAGATACCAATTTACTACACACACGAAACCAAATCCGGATGGTTTCCAATCAAAAACCCAAAAGGTATGCATGTGTGTGTATGTGTGTGTGTCTTGATAAGTTTATTATAAACTGGAAATACAGAGATCCAGAAAGAAGGAAGACACCTCTGAAGAAGAATACAAGGTAGAACTTGCTCTGCTAGGTCTCAAGACTGACCGCAAGCTTAACGAATTCAGGCGGTATGGTAATGACGCAAGAAGAGACCAGTGTAACAAAACAAAAAACCGGAAAAGGGCCCGTGTGTATACACACACTTGGTTTATGGTAAAGATGCTACCCGGGGGTACTGGGGAAGGGCCAATCTTTTCAATTAATGGTGGTGGGAGAAGCGGACACCCCCAGGGAAAGAAATGAGGCTGAGCCCCATCTTACACCATATCTCAAACTGGAAACAATCCAAGTGCCCCACAAGAGCAGAATGGATAAATGCATTGTGGTTTACGCACCCAACGGCCTGACACACCGTCAGGAAAATGCATGAACTGGAGCACACCTCGTGTGGACTAGACTCACAGCCTGGCTATTGAGGAAGAGAAGCCACACATGAAAGGTTGCATGCCATACCATTCCATTGAGATGGAGCTTTGAAAATACAAGCAAAACTGCGAAGTTTAACGTGCACACTTAGACCGTGAAACTTTAATGAAAAGCAACAGTATGACTGCTATCACAGTTAGGATGCTGATTACTTTGGGCAAGGTGAAGGTGGTGTAATGAACAGGGGGCTTATGAAGGGTTTCTCTGACCCTGATGTTTTATTTCTTGACTTAAACCATGGTTACGTCATGTTTGCCTTATAAAATTTTGTTAATGTTTATTTATTTTTGAGCGAGAAAGAGAGACAGAGTGTGAGCGGGAGAGGTGCAGAGAGAGAGGGAGACACAGGATCGGAAGCAGGCTCCAGGCTCTGAGCTGTCAGCACAGAGCCCTATGCGGGGCTCAAACCCATGAGCCATGAGATCATGACCTGAGCCGAAGTCAGAAGCTCAACCGACTGAGCCACCCAGGCGCCCCACATAGTGTTTGCTTTATAATAATTAAGCCATACAATTTAATTTCATGAACTTTTCACAGTTAAAAAAAAAACTTGGAGTTTTTACTCCATTTGAGTTAGGGATTTAAGTGTAGAAATAAAACCTTAAATCTTCTGCAGGAAAATATCGGAGAATATATTTATGGCCCCAGGACAGGGAGGATTCCTTAAAATATAAATGCACACCACCACCAAAGGAAAGATTTACAAATATCTGTAAGGGAGAAGTCTCTGAAAACAGTATTAAATGATAAACCAAAGATTTCTCTGGGAGAAAATATTTTCAATACATATAGGCAACAAAAGGCTAGGATGCAGAAAATATGAAAAACTTAGACATATTAACATATGAAAAGGAAATAATCTTCTCTATTAATCAGAGACGTAAATAAAAATCTCAATGAGATATTGCTTCATGCTCAGAAAATTGTCAGAAAACTGCAATGTGCAATAATACCAATGTTGGAAAAGGGAGTCTGTTATGTTGCTGATTTACGTGAAAATGCATACTAACTCTTGGGAGAGCAATTTGGAAATATGTCATGAAACTCACAATGAAACTCCAAACTTCCAAAGACCCAGGTAATCTGTCTCTGAAAGATGAGGAAGAAAAGTTCTCCCACAAATGTGGAAGGAAATATACAGAAGGATGTTTTCTGCAACAACTCAAAAGTATCCATTCAAAGGAGAATGAATACATCATGGTATTTTCAAACAATGGAATACACTCTATAGCAGTTCCAATGAAACAACCAGATTCCACGTGATCCATGTGGATAAATCTCAAAAACTTAGTACTGAGAGATAGGGAAAAAGTAAGTTGCAAAATACATGTATCATATGATAGGTAGGTGGTTGGGTGGATGGATGGATAGGTAGACGAGAAACAGACATGATAGATAGATAGATGATAGACAGATAGACAGATATAGATATGCATACATACACATACATACTTTAAGGAGAGAGGGAGGGAAATGTGATCCATAAGAGTTACAAAGATGACTTCACAGTGTAATGTTTTATTTCCTTTAAAGAAAATACGAACCAAATGTGGCACAATAATTTCTTTGTTTAAATCTGTCTTGTGTATATGTGTGTAGGAGGTTTTTTTTTTCAGCTTCTTTCAATTTCTGTATATTTTAAATATTTCAGAATTCCAGTGAAAATACAATAAAATAAAAAAGGGAAAATTACATCATTCCCTGCAGAGCAATGACACAGCCCCAAACGACATCTTACACACATCAGAGGTTCACTATTTTATTTTTGTAAAGTCCCTTGGCTCCACTGGGAACAAGTCTGGGGCAAGCAAGGCCCCCCATATGGGTCTATACCCACACCCAGCCCGCACTGTTGTCGGCTGTTCCTGAAACACAGCCCCGTGGAGGCACTGTCGAGGTGTGCTTAGGAGTGCCCACCTGCCATTAACCTCCCATCCCCCTTCTCTGGCCTGGTCAGCCCGTGGCTGTGCTTCTGTCTCCAGGGTCCCACTTTGCACCACCAGACTGGTGCACTCCAGAGTGACAGGTATTTCACGATGTGGTAACTGCTGTTTACGGCTCGGCCGACCCCTCCCTGAGCCTGGGAGCCCCTGGTGGAGCCGGGTCCTGGGTGATTCGGCATCTCCTCCTCTGGGAGCCTGCTCTGGGTCTCTCTTAAGGGTGCCTCTCCCCAAGTCCGGTGGGCTATATGTCCTCCAAAGAGGAGGCGGCCCAGAGCAGCGTCTGTGTCCCTGGCCTCTTCTAACCGTACATCACGCCAAATGGTGTGCAGACTAACACTGATGATGTTCATGTTTATGAATACTTCCGTGCAGAGGCCCAAGGGGACCATACTGACATGAAAATAGTCGTTGCATCAAATTGGGGAAATTATACTTTTCTCCCTGGTTTTCCAAGCTTTCTGCAATGTGATTTTATTGTCCTAATAAAGATGTATAAAAAATACAAAAACCCGATTTCATCTAAGGATGGCAAGTGTTAGAATGTTTCAAAAGATTTAATCCCTCACCCTTTACATTTTCCCTGCAAAATGACCAACAGATATATAACTAGAATACATATAAAATTAGAATATATATATACATACATATCATTAAAATAAGAATACCTAAATAATACAGGCAAGAGTACCTGAATGAACCCAAATTAAGTGCCATTTCTGCAAGAAATCCTGCTGACAGGATTAAAAATGTGGATTTGAAGTTTTCAGGCTCAGGGTGGAGGGAGCTGCATGTCTATGCCAGGTGATTCTGATTCAGAGCACAGTTTTGGAAGACACTGAGACGGAAGAAGAAATTAGTCGGGGAGGTCAATGCCGACTCAGGAATAGTGCTGTTGATGTAAGTGCATGGAATGTGAAAACCAGAGAGATGGGTGGAGATCATTAGAGGGGGTTAAAGGTGTTGGTGGCCAAGCGTGACCGGAAAGGGTCAGGCTTCCTTGACTCAGAGGGAGTTACAGGGTAAGTGGAGACATTCAGGGGAATGGGGAGGGGTCTGTCTATGTAGAGTGGGAAGGACAAGAGAGGAGAGTAGTGCCCCAGGCCACCTTCACAAGCCCGGGGAAGCCACCAGCACCTCCATCCCAAGATGCTGCTGGTCCCGTCATGTGTACAGAGGGCAGGTTCCCACACAAGTCAAAATTACCCTCAAGAGATGCAGGTTTCCATTTTTCTGGGACCTAAGTATTTGAACAAGGACCCATCCAAACTCTGCCAGAATCCATTCTTCCCCCAACAATGGGCAAATAGAACCTTCTCTCCAAGAATCAGAAGTAAGAGCATAATCACTGGACTTCTGAGAATACTCAGTAGTTTACAAGGCAAGGATCATTCTGAGACATAATCACAAGAGCACAGAGTATCAGGAGAGAATTCAAGAAATCCTCTAATTTATACCCTCAATAAGTTCATTAGCAATTCCATAGCTCATGTGAAAAAGGACAAAAAAAGGACTGCTTTTAGGTGAAAACACATTTTTGAAATAAAATATAAAAGATTTGCAGCAGATAGGAGACTGTAAATGCTGAAGATTCCATTGGTCAAATTTACCCACGTGAGACATGATCTTTGGAGCTTTCTGCCCTTCCCCCGTCAATCTACCCCCTGTAACAAATTTGATTAATCGGACTAAACCCAGCTCTAGCCAAGCCACTCTCCTGCTTGAAAATACTAATTGCCTCCCAAAAGCCATCGAGGTCCTAACACCTGTAGGTGACACTCACAAGCGTCCTAGCACAACTTAGTAAAGCATGCTCAAAAGTCAACAGAACTTCCTCTTTCCTATAACTAAGCCCTATTTCCCGATTTCTGTGAATTGGCTTATACCGGTGCTTCCCCATAAGAAAGTTCTTCCCTCTCGGGGAGCCTGGGTGGCTCAGTCGGTTAAGCGTCCAACTTCAGCTCAGGTCATGATCTCACAGTTTGCAAGTTTGAGCCCCGCATCGGGCTCTGTGCTGACAGCTCAGAGCCTGAAGCCTGCTTCGGATTCTGTGTCTCCCTCTCTCTGTTCCTCCCCCACTCGCACTCCATCTCTCTCTCTCTCTCTCTCTCTCTCTCAAAATAAGTAAAGATTTAAAAAAAATTTAAAAAAAAGAAAGTTCTTCCCTCTCTTCACCATCTAATAATTAGGACATTCAGTGAGCATTTCATGGTCCAGGTATTTACTAAGTACTGTAAGTAGGTAAGCGTCGCTACACACAGCACTTCCATATATAAAACAAAAGAAAAACCATCAGTAATATGCAGAACACCTAACATGTTGGGACATTTGTCTAAGTACTCATGAAATACCAGGGAATAAAATAGAACAACTCTCTTCTAAGAGGGGACAGTGCATAAATAACAGCAAATTTATATATAATTATATATATTAAGTATATACATTATATATATAATTCATATATTGAAAGCCTAATAATCCCCAGCATGACTTATATCCCCATGTGGAAACAGGACCTTTAGAAGATTGTTAAGGTTAAATGGGGTAATAAGGATGTGGCCCTAATGGGATATTAGTGGCCTTATAAAAAGAGAAGGGGAGATCTTTCTTTCTCTCTCCCTCTCCCTCTCCCTTTCCCTCCATATGAACACACAGAGAAAAGGCCATGTGATGACTTAGGGAGAAGACAGCTGTCCACAAGCCAAGGAAACAGAAACTAAACCTCCTTGACCTTGGACACCCCAGCCCCCAGAACTGTAAGAAATAAATTTCTGTTATGTAAGTCACCCAGTCTATGGCATTCTATTATGGCAGCCCCAGCAGATTAAAAAATAAAATAAAATACATTTAAAAAATTAAAAATATATGTACACACATATATGTATAATTAGAATATGTATCTATTTATAATTATAGAATATGTATCAGCTGACTAGTCAAATAAATACATAAAAATAATAAACGTATAGAAATCAAATAAAATACATATCAATGTGTCAGGGGCTTGTAAGTGCTCTAGGGAACCCTGGAAGGGTGATGGGGTGAGACAGGGTAGGGTGGTCACAGAAGGTTCTTTGCTGAGGTCACACACGGGCAGAGACCCGAGGGAAGTGAAGGACCAGAGCTTGCCTATTTCTGGGGGGAGGAGTCACAGCTACTGCAAGTACAAACCCCTTGAGGTGGGGTGTGCTCGGTGGAGCTGAGGAACTCCAAAGAAGCCAACGTGGCCAGAACAGAGCAAGTGGGGGAAGGAGATGAGGAAGAAGGTCAGAAGGAGGGAGGAGGGGAAGGGGAGGGGGCAGATGGTGGGGTCTCAATCAGACTTTGGCTTTTTACTCCGAGAGCACTGAGAAGCCGGGGGAAGCACGTGTTATGGAGGATGGTTGTGGCCGGGGAGGCAGTTGTGGGAGAAGGGTGGCATTCAGGAAACTTCCACAGTCCACGTGAGGAAAGGTGGTAGCTTAGACCAGGGCGGGAGCAGGGGTGGTAATGCGAAACGGCCATGCTCTGCCTGTATTTCAAATGCAGAGCCTGTGAAACGGGCTGCGGATTTCCTGTGGGCTGAGAAAGACAGAAGAGTCGAGAACAACTGCAAAGTCTTCCCTCATCTTTAACACATAAGATGGAATTGTCCAAAACTGAGATGAGAGAAACTTCTGAAGGCATGTGAGCAGGTGGGGAGGTGGGGGCTTCAGTTTGGGAGACGTCGGAGGCTTGTGAGGCTGCCTGCATGGGACGGCCAGGAGACAGCTGAGTGTCTGAGTCTGGAGTTCAGGGGAGCACTGGGGACAGAGATGGAAGCTGGGAAAACATCAAGGGGGTTTTCAAATGAGATCACAAAGAGGACCAATTGTGAGAGTAGACAGACAGGAGGTTTCAGAGTTGACCTCTGGGCTGGTCCTGCATCTAAAAAGAGATCAGGGAAATGATGAGGAGACAGCAAGGCAGGCTCAGAAGGCATAACCTGGCAGCGGGGAGGAAACCAACAGCGTGGCATCCTGGAAGGCACGTGAAGGAGGCGAAACTGATCACTTGTGTCAACGATGCTAAGTAAGATCTGGGCAAAGAACTGACCTTTAGGTTTGGCATCATGTATGCAACTGGTGACCGCGACCCAAGCAATTACACGGGGATGACAGGGACAACAGCCTGGCTGGAGTTGGTGCAAGGAAGAATGGGAGCAGAGGACAAAGAGACAAGGAGACAAGGAGACAAATTGTAGGTGGAGACTGTTCTAAAGAAAGACAGTGAATTGGGTGGTAGCTGAAAGGGGAATGTGGTTTCAAGAGGAGGCTTTTCTTTTGTTTTAATTGGAGACATTATACTGTATGTGTGTTAAAATAGCCAGCTAATTAGAGGAGAAAGAACAATTACAGGAGAATATTTTAACCAATTTTACAGGGGAAGAAGTTAAGGTTCAGAGAGGTGAAGTGATTTCACGAAGGCCACACAGCTAGTTGGCTATGGCTCAGCATTCAGAGCAGATCTGCCTGGATAAAGGCTGCATTCTTAATGATTTCCCCTTTTTGATTCAAATCCTCCCCCACTTCAAGTTCAAGTTCACCTCTTCCTTCATGTAGCTCTCTTCAAATATCCAAGCCAGAAGTGATCTCTGCTTCCTCCCCTGACCTCTCCTATAACCTAATCCTGATTTTTTTATTACAGCTATTCGTTTTCTGTCTCCTACCATATTGTAAGTGTCTAGAAGGCATAGAATATGCATTATAAACCTCTTTATCCTTCCCATCCCCTAACACAGCGCTGAGCGCATGATAGGACCTCGATCAATATGGCTCCAGGCAGGCAGGTAGGAGGCAGAAAGGCTGGTGGGGAAGGAGAGAAGGGAGACAGGCCTTTTCCCCACAGATTCTTCACAGGTTTGACACCTCATATATTATGGTCTGTTTTTTCTGCCCCAGGCTGAGGGACTATATTTACTTTAACTTTCCTCCTAGGAGCTGTTGACTCTTTAGTCATGTCTGACTGTTTTCTGGATCTGCTCCAGACCCACCGCTTCCTGTTAATAATCAGTCAGACATGCAAATGCTTTGCAAAGGGGAAGGCCGTCCACGTGTGCACCTGTCAGGTCAGGAACCACCTGGAGAGGACTTGTACCGTCTGCTGATTATGGCTGGGAAGAAACTGCAGACGGAGTCTGTGCCTTTCAACTCCCAAGCCCCTGTAGGTCTCCTGCTCAGAGCCAGATCCTGTGCTGGAAAGAAGGGACAATAACAGGGATAAGGCATTGTCCCTGCCTTCACCAGGCTCATGATCCCATGGCGAGGTGACTGGTAACAGCAGAGCTGCTCCGATGGGGGAATTTTGGCCCCTGGAAGTAAAGACAGGAGCAGTGACTTACCCCTCTGGTGGAGGCTCACCAGGGGAGCCCCCTGGGTGAAGATGAGCTTCTTCCCCTGGCCAGAGAGCCCTCCCTACAGTGTGGGCTCCCAGAGCCCTACCTGCTATAGCTCTGAGTGTGGTCTTCCAGCCACAGTCAACCATGGATACCAACTGCCACAAAGCATCAGGCTGGCCAGGACCACTGTCAGGCCCAGAACAAGTCTGTGCCACATGAATGCCAACCCCACATCTCAGTGAGGATGAAGGCACATTCTGTCATAACCCTGAGGGATAACAGTTTACTCGTCATTCAAAAATAGGAGGCACAGGGAGTGGAGAAAGTCACTCTTTGGAGTTTCTCAGTGTTTCTTGCCCAACGTAGGGAAGGACATAGTAGCAGAGGGGGAAAATATCCCTGAGAAGAACCCTATTATCTTTCTGGAAATGCTGCAAACAGAAGGCACTGAGAAACAAAGCTGGAGAATGCCACGGCTGTGAAGAAGTCCATCCAGAAAGACAGTCATCAAATTGTGTGGGCGTTGCAGGGAGGGTGCCTACAGGGCAAGGCGTGGGGTTCCTCCAGATTTAATTTTTCTCTTTTACATGCAAGACTTCATAGGATTGCCTCTGAAAAACCTTCCCATGGCTTATTTAAAACCATTTTCTTTTTTTCACAAATCTGGCAACTAAGACTCAGAAAAGATAAGATAGGAGACTCGTTTAAGGTTGCACAGCAAATTACTGATGGAAAGAATAAGGCTTTCTGATGCCAGCACAGAGTTTCTGGATCCAGCCTCTGAGGCTGGATAAACTAGATGGGAACAGCCCTTGAAGGGGACCAGACTGGTGGTCTGAGATTCCAAAATCCAAGTAGACAAGCTGAGGGAGATATTGTATCCAAGGAGGGAATTAATTGCCCTGACTAGAGAAGTGAGGGCAAGGGTCCCATCTACCTACAGAAGGAGGCAGGAATATCCATACATTTCTGTTGGGTTGAGGTTAGGTGCTGTCCAGGCCAGTGAGCTCATACATAAGGCAGGGACATAGTCAGCTACTGAGGTCACCGGGATCCCTTTCCCACTTTCCTCTCTCCTTACAAAGCTTTCAAAGCCCAGATCCCGTATCTACTTCTTGAAGCCTGATAGACTGACACCATCTCCTCCATTCTATCCCGCAACCTGCTGGGGGAAGAAGAAATGAATCAGACACAGCCTCATTCTGGATGCCCACCGGCAGTAAGGGGAGGTGATGTACAGAGAAACAACCACAGTACAGGACATCACACATTGTAACAGAGCTTGAAGAGCCCAGAGATTGAAGATGCCTCAAGAGATGAACCCAGGAATTACACAGCCAAACAGTTTCCCTGATGTCCTCTCAAACTCTGGTATTGAATGAGCCTCAAACACCATTCTTCTGTGTATGGGTTTTTTGTTTGTTTGTTTCATTTTGTTTTGTTTTTGAGAGAGAGAGAGAGAAAGAAGGGGGGGACAGAGAGAGGGAGAGACAATCTGAAGCAGGCTCCACAGTGTCAGCACACAGCCCAATGCAGGGCTCAAACTCACAAACCATGAGATCATGACCTGAGCCGAAATCAGGAGTCTGCTTATCCAACTGAGCAACCCAGGTACCGACCACCCGCCCCCCCCCCCCCCCCCCCCCCCCCGCCCCATCCTTCCGTTTAAAACCCTTCAATGGAGGATACTTTAGGTCTCTAGTAAGTTTCTTTGAAGTCTCCTGTAGCTGATATTAACATAGCCACGCCTGCTTTTCTTTGATTAATGATACATTTTTTTTCCTGTCTTTGACTCTCAGCCTGGCTATATCGTTATATTTGAATTGAGTTTCTTATAGACAACATGTAGTTGAGACATGACTTTTAATCCACTCTACCAATCTCTTTTAATTGGTATATTTACAAAATCGACACATAAGGTAATCACTGATATTTCTTTGCTGGAAATTTGTGTATTCATTATTTCATGTGCTTTTTTTTGTAACTGTCGACTAAACGATTTTGTTGAAGGTGGCTAATACATAGGCCTTGGGATCTAACATACCTGCTTTCAACACTAGCTTCAACCATGTACTTTATGCTTGAGTTTGGACAAGTTAATTAACCTCACTAAGCCACCATGTCTCATCTGTAAAACGTGTGTTAAGAGTCTTGCACAACGCCAGGCACATGGTGCAAGAGGCCTTTGATGATGATGGCGCCATCCCCGGCTGTGGCGCGAGCGGAGTCTTGACCAGAGGCAAGGATGCCCACAGCTTCCAGGGTGTTCCCAACAGAAGGGGACTGTTTTTTTTGTTAAGTTTTAACTTACAACTGACAGAACCCTTGCTGCAAAGTAATTTATTTGTTGCCTCCAGGCTCATGTTTAGAAGGGCTCCCTGTTCTGTCCCAGGCTGATTTTCCAAACATTAACATATGTCAAGAGCTCACACAAAGCCAAGGATGTAAAATGGCTCTTCAGGAGAAGAAAGAGCGAGGGTGGTTCAGGGAGGCAGGGGAGAGACAGGAGGCAAAGACTTGTGAGCAAGTAGGGTGAAACTGGGGACTGGAGGTAACCTGAAAACAGAGCCCAGGGTGGGAGGTAGGGGTGGGGCTGCCAAGGGGGAGGCTTGGATTTGCACAATGAGGGTGGCAGCAGCTATTTTTCAGAACCCACCTACTAGGAGCTGCCTTCTGTATACACACCCCATTTAGTCCTCTCGAATCCCTCAAACCCCATGTAAAGTCGGTATCACCCGTTTTACAGAACACAGAACTGAAACTCATAGACGTCAGGCCACTGGTCCAAAGTTCACCCGGGCAGCATGGGGCAGAGTGGGGATTCACATGTGGATCTGCCTGATGCCAGGCATCAAGGCTTTTCTCCCAGATCTCTCTTCGCTGGAGAAATCCACAGTGTCAGAGGAAGAAGCATCTTTACTCTTTGATGTGCGTCAACTCTCTTTTAACAGATTGGGAAACTGAGGCTCATAAAGATGAAGTGAGGTTCCCAGCTCACAGAGCTATAGGAGGAGAGACATGACTGGGATATGGGTCAAAGGGCCCCCATACACCCAGATCTTCAAGTTGGTCCTCAGGGAAGCTCCCAGCTGCCTCTCTGCCCATCTGTCTGTCCATCACGTTGCCAAGTCGGACAGATCTTCGCCATGTTACCTCCCTCAGCATTCCTGTCACTCGCCTAGACCCTTAGCCTCCTGGGCTCTGACAGCCTGTCTCTAGTCTGTTTCCCCAGGTTCAGACCTAAGAGGAGGTGACATCTGTTGTCTGCCTCCTATGATCCCAATCTGATAGGTTCCTCTTCACAGGCTTCACACATCACCCCTCATTCATTCACAATTACAGGTCCAGATACAACCTCTATAGCAGACACCGTGTAGGTTGCTGGGCACACAAAGATAAATAACACAGAATCCCTGCCCTCAATGAGTTTGTAATCTATGGAGAGGCAAAAGCATGTGGAGATGACTGCAGGGCAATGGGGGCAATGGGCTCCAACTGATCGCCTCCCCACACTTCTTCTGCCACTTCAAGGAATCCCTGAAGAGGTGGGACATTTGCACATACAAAAAATCTTGCTGCCAGCACCGTAAACAATGGATGAGAGCAGACACAGGAAGTGTCCGGCTGCCAGGCCAGTTAGGATGCTGAGAGAATGTGCCAGCTGAAAGCAGATGAGGGACCTAACAAAGGAGGCACAGCAATGACAGAGTGGGGACAATGGAGGCAGAAGTAAATCAGAAGCTCGTGTGACGGGTGAATAGCACTTGGTGACTGGTTGGCAGGGGTGAGAAGGTACAGAAGGATCTGTGGGGGTGACAGGCTTAGTGGCTGCACTCAGGTCTGGCCCGGGGGCATGGAAGGTGAGCTGAATTAAATGCTGAGAGCAGAGACCTGTGCAAACGCACGTCTCTAACCAGCTAAGAGGAATCTACTGAAAAGAAAAAGGACTAATTACCACCAAGCTGCAGTTGAATACATCCCGGGCTCATTGCTCTGATTGGCCTGACCTCTGAGATGTAAGACATCGCCATTGCAAGGGAGGAGGTGGAGGTTACTCTAGGATTAAGAGTCATCTGATCTGAATGCTCTGGGCTTTTGTCAAAGACAAAGAAGAGTGTTTAACCAGAATTTCCTTAAACTTCTCTTTTAAACATGAAAGCTATGCATCTCAAAATATAATGGCATCTAAGGAAGAGAACCTCCCCAAAGTGCACAGAGGCCAAGAAGTTACCAATGCTTTTGCACAAATGGAGCATCATGAGGAACTTCAAAAACTTGCAAGAGAGAAATTTATACCCAGCAGTGACAGACGGGGAAACTAAGGTCCAGATGGCAAGGGCTGCTCAAGGTCTCATTCCTCACTGCTGGAGACAGACTCCCAGTCGGAGTCTTTCTGAAAAGCAGGATAGCAGAGAGGCCAAGTAGGAGACCTATGTGAGTTGAAAGCGACACCTGGATGACTCTGAGAGGTCTGTGTCTAGCCTGTTTCTCCCAGTTTGGACCTACGGGGAGGGTCCATCTCCTATGGATTCACCTCCTGCAACCCCAGTCTTGCAGGGTTGGGTTCTTCTTCACAGTCTTGCAACCCCAGTCTTGCAGTCTTGGGTTCTTCTTCACAGCCTTGCACACTTTGTTCAAAATTAAACATCCAGATACACCCTCTGTAGCAGATAGCAGGCACTCGATATTCTAAGCCTCCCCTTCCACATCTGTTAAATGGGAACACAGCAGCACCTGCCTCTTTCGCAGGTGGGCTGTGGCAAGTCAGTGAGGTGAAGCACTTTCTACAGCATCTCAAATGTAGTAAAACACAGTGTGTGTTGCCTCTCGTCATTTCCAGCGCCACCCCCCCCCCCAACCCATCACAGTTGCGATGGACACAACCATGTCCATCATGAATGAAGGCTGATGGAAAGCCCAGCCTTTGTTCATGATGAACATAGTTTTGACAGGATGGGCAAGGAGGGTCTCTGCTTGAAGGGACCTCCTGTACAGAGACTACTGTGATCTGCTGAGCACCACGTGCACAGGGGCCTGGGTGAATTTACGCACAAGGAGAAATACGGCAGAGAAGAGAAGGTGTCAGCAAAAGAAGGAAGAGTACTCCATTTTTAATTAGTGACTTGTTGGATCTCTTCAGACACTAACCCTTCCAGGGAAGGAAAGGCATAGGCTCCCTATGCACTTTGATACAGACACACGGGCAGATTAGAGGCCAGGCTCTACCAACAACCCTTGAAAGAAAGCTTCATCTCAAAAGGCCAGCCAGATGTCATTCTGAGGGTGTCTGTTTATCTACTGCTGTATCATAAGTCATCCCCAAACTTAGTAGCATAACTAAGGTTCTGGGCAGGGGGTAGGAAGGAGTTCAGGCAGGGCACAGAGGGGAAGGCTTATCTCTGTGCCACAAGGTCTGCGACTTCGGCTGGAAGACTCAAATTGCAAGGAATGACTCAGAATCATCTGAGGCTTCTGTGTTCACATGTCTGCACCTTAACAGGGATGATCAGAAGGCTAGTCTCAGCTGGGATGGTCTACTGGGTTGATGGCATTTCCAGCATGGTGGTGCCAGAGTTCCCAGATCTGGTGTTCGAGAAAAGAAAAGGGAAGCTATATGGCCATTATGATCTAGTTTCAAAAGTCACATAGTATCACTTCTGCCATGTTTATTGGTTGAAGGAGTCACAAACTCATCTAGGTTCAAGGGTCAAGGACAAAGACCCCATCTCTGGATGGGAGAAATGTTAAAGAACTTTCGTCCATGTTTTAAAACCTATATGGTGGGGCGGGGGGGAGCACCTAGCTGGCTCAGTCAGTAGAGCACACGACTCTTGATCTTAAAGTCATGAGTTCAAGCCCCATGCTGGGCCTGGAGCCTACATAAAAAAATAAAATAAAGTAAAGTAAAGTAAAGTAAAGTAAAGTAAAGTAAAGTAAAGTAAAGTAAAGTAAAATAAAGTAAAGTAAAATAAGATAAAATAAAATAAAATAAAATAAAATAAAATAAAATAAAATAAAATAAAGTAAAACCTACATAGAGGGGATGTTCTAGATGTCTCTCAAAGGAATTCAAAAATCTGAGGTAGCGTTGGCTGAATCTTCCAAAATGGTGTGGCATTTAAGAACTCAGAGGATGTTCAGGGAACTTCTACCCCTACACTTTAGAGACGAGGGCTCTAAGGCCATGGGAGGGAGTTGAAGAATGGAGCACATTGTGACATGGGTGGGGATACTGAAGCCAAGAAAAAAGAACTGGCTTACCCCATAGATGATGGCACACTTGGGTTTTCAAACAGTGATGATACTAAGGAGAAACTGGGTACCTGAAACTCACAGATAAAATGTAAACCCCATTTAGCTTTTTGTTCTACCTTTCCAACTATTTCTTGCCATTAGTTGTAGGATACAGTCAGGGGCCAACAGACAACAAAGAACCATGTGATGAGATAAGGATGTGGATGATCTTGAGACGTGGACATTTTCATCGTTGCCTTGTGTAACATGACCCAGGGTCTGAAGAGAAGGGATTTCTTGTGAATCCAGACCCACATTCAGGCTGTGTGTAGTGACCTGATCAGACAGACCTAGAGATATGTTTAATTTAGGGTACATTTCATAAGTGAATTGAATGTATTCAACTGACATCTGTATTTCTTTTAGAAGATTCTAATTAATAAACTCCTCTAGGGGCAGCTGGGTGGCTTAGTCGGTTAAGTGTCAGACTTTGGCTCAGGTCATGATCTCACGGTTTGTGTGTTCGAGTCCCACATCAGGCTCTCTGCTGACAGCTCAGAGCCTAAAGCCTGCTTCAGATTCTGTGTTCCCTCTCTCTCTGCTCCGCCCCCATTCATTCTCTCTCTCTCAAAAATAAATAAAAAAGTTAAAATTTGTTTATAAATAAATAAATAAATAAATAACCCCTCTAGATATTGCTGAAGGAGGCAGACTGCTTGGACATTTGAAGCCAAGATGCTGGTGACGTTGGTTTGCAATCAAAGCAAGGTATCCTAGATGGGTCCTATTTAGGACCTTTCCTTGTTCAAGTGGGTTATTCCTAAATACCACAAAAAAAAGAGGGGCCAAGAAAAGTCTTTATAAACAATTTGGTGTTGTTAGTTCTTACAAACACAGTGAGGTTTCATCTTCCTTAAAGGTGAGGATCCTGGCTCATTCTAAAAGTTATATAAGAGGGCATTACACGTTTAACACTCTTGCAACATCTCCTTGGCCTTCACCATTCCAAGAAGACCCTACCTACTGCCTTTCTTAAGGGCTGATTCCAGGCCATTCATTCATTGCTATTCTCCACAGTGCCTGACAAAGGAGCTGGATTGAATAAAATTCCTTTGCTGGGTGACTAAATGCAAAAAGTCCTAGCATACAGCGTGGGTCATCAGTGACTGGGGGTTGAACTTGAGTAGTGTTCATTTGCTGATGGAATCCTTGAATTTTGAATTGTAAGAGGCATTTATACTTTAAGGGAGAACGTGGACAAAAATGGGGTAGGCCAGAAGAGGTCAGAATGATGTGCCCAACCTTGGGGGTGCCTGGGTGGCTCAGTTGGTTGAGCATCCAACCAGCTCAGGTCATGATCTTGTGTTCATGGGCTCAATCCTCGCATTGGGCTCTGTGCTGACAGCTCAGAGCCTGGAGCCTGCTTTGGATTCTGTGTCTCCCCCTCTCTCTGCCCCTCCTCCCTTGCTCATACCCTGTCTCTCTCTGTCTCTCAAAAAATAAAATAAGATCTTAAAAAAAAAAATGATGTGCCCAACTTTGATATTCTCTCCTTACTAAGGCAGAGGCCCCAGGAAGCCGGCAGAGTAGTGAAAAGAGCTTGCCTTAGTGTTTTAGGAGGGAAAAGCTTATACTTATTCACTGCATTCTGGCAATGGCTATATTTATAATATTCCTTAGGGTGGGGATAGGGATTTTTGCATTCATGTAGCACTTCAGTAGATTTTGTTAGGCATCTACTATATGTCAGATGTTACGTTATCTGTTAGGGCTTCAGACATGAAAAGGACACAGTACCTTACCCACAGGAAGTTTCATATTAGAAGTGAAAATAAAATGGAAGACTGCAAAAAATGACAATGTGTGGAGGTTAATACTGGGAAGAAAATCCTTGAGTATTCCAGAGGTCACAAAGCTCACTCTTTCCTATGTCCCAAGAGCTAAGGAATGTTGTCATAAGGGTGAGGTTGTTCTCCTTCTGGCAATTTTGTGAGTACCCAGGGTGCTGTATAACCTAAAACTCAATAGAAATACTAGGTTTTTTGCTTTTTTGTTTTTTATCTTTCAACTTAGTTCTAGAACCTGGTTAGAGGACTCTTGGTACATGTGTAGAGGAAAGAACTAGGTTTGTAGCCACATGGACTTTCCTTCATGTGATTCTAGCCATGGGACTTCAGCAGAGTAACTTGAACCTGAATCTCCGTGTCAACAACCAGAAAATACCCACCTCATGTGGCTGTTGCATTTGATGGCAAACATGTGAACGTGCCTGAGGCACAGTGGGTATCTCGTCATGTTAATTCATTATTTCCCATTTATAAATGTTTCTTTGATGTTATTACCACAATTTTTTTTTACATTGAGTATCTGATGCCAAAAATGTAAATGAGTTGGAAATAAAAGGCATTTGCCTAAACAGACAGCAGAAAACGTAGAAAAGTAAGGTTCATCCTGAAACCCCAAAGGCATCTTGGTCTCTGTTTTGTGGGTAAAGAGATCAGCTATCAATAGTCATTAGTGATTTAAAATTGAATCACTTGCACAACAACTGGTAAAAGGGTGATAATTTTTCATGCTCAGGAAAGATGACCCATTCAGGGCTTCAAAATTAACAGCAAGAAATATGTTGTCAATATGACAGCAACACAGACCATAATTAATCAGATCCCAGTCCCTCTGTCTGCTGGGAAATCTCCCGAGCCTGTTCCAAGCACCTTAAAAGATAAAAGTTGACCTTGCCCCACTTGCCCAATAATAATTTATAGATGTGTAAACATTTACCACAACAATTACAGGCTGGCCTAATGAAATTCCAGGGGCACAAGTCACAAAAGACCTGAATGTGCATCATAAATTCAGATCAGTCCCGCAGGCTGGGATCTGCAGATCAATTATAAGTCAAGGCAAATCCTTTCAAGAGCATACCTTTTCCAGGCGATGGGGGACTGGGGGCTTTGTGGCCTGTCAGGACCCCTTAAGGGATCCAGACATATATGTGCCAGATCCTGAATGCTAACCCTGTGATATTCTTCACTTAGAAGCCAGTGAACTTTTATGAGCCTTTACTTCCTCATCTGTGAAATGGGTAGGTGACGGTGGGCTTCCTTGCACAGTAGTTGTGAACACGATCACTTCATCCATTCATTTGATAAGTACTTCCGAATTATCTTCTATATTCCAGAAATCTAGTGATGACACAGTTCCTGGCTCTTGGCAGATATGAAAGAAATGGTGGCTATGGCATGTTTATCATAATAACCAGCATCATTACTGTTGGAAGTTTATTCCTTAGGCATCTTATTATGATGATGTAACAAATTTACTCCTTGGGAAGTTAGAGGACTAGAAGAAAAATAGGAAACTGGGAAAAGCTACCAGGTTACTAGTAACTCTTCCAAGCCCCTCGGAGACTGGTGTTGGGGTTTAAGCAAGGGGAAAAATGAAGGAAACTTCTCTCTTGCATCACACAGACAGAACTGTTAAAGGAGAGGAGACTGACATGACCTGGGGTTGTGCCTGAGACACATCATTCACTCCTTATGGTAATTCTGTTGAGTTCGCTATTGCTATCCCCACTGAACTATAAAATAATTGAGATTTCAGGAGGTGAATCCCAGAGAAAGAGAAGTAAGTGACAAAGACCTTTGATTATAGACTAACGAATTTGGGAGGAACCTGTGAGGACAAATGACTCCCAGAGTCCTGGGAGAAAATGGTTACCCAGCCCGGGGAAGGATATCCCCATTCAGGGAGCAGGAAAGAGCCAGCACCTGCCAACCTCCCCTAGGCAGCTCGTGAAATGGGAGACAGACAGGAAACACACAAGTGCCACCTGCCTGTTTCTCCCTCCAGCCATGCATTCAGATGTCATCCTACATGGTGAATGGGAATATTCAGGAAAATGATGGTCTCATCTAACATTTCACGGGCTGCCATTGCTGTCTGCTTTTAGCAAAACTTGATCCTATTAAAACAAATGCAAATGCAAGACAAGTGCCCTGAATGCCACACTCAGAAAGCACTCTGTCTCTGATTAATCCTAAATGTGACCGTTCGATGTGTGCACTTTTCTTTTCCTTAAGTATAAAGCCCATTTGTGAAGAAAGATTTGTTCCAACTGATTGCTTGACTACAAATCTCAGCACTGACATCTTTTTTTTTTTCTCCTTCGTTACTAAAAGAATCAACTTCAGACCTCTGATTTTTTAAGAGTATTTGGGAGAACCTAGGCTTTGATTAGTTGATCCAGGTCCTGGGTAACCCTTACCCTATTTCAAACTACCCAGATGTGGGGGTGCTTTAAAGGAAATGTCTCCCAGCTGAGCCCAGTGGTAAAACGTCAAGTTTGTGAGGCAAACCTCCTGAGATAGAACCCTAGACAGGATTTAAAATACTTACACAAAGTACTTAAAAATGCGCCTGACACAGGGGCCTCTGGGTGACTCAGTCGGTTGAGAGACCAACTTCGGCTCAGGTCATGATCTCGCGGTTTGTGGGTTTGAGCCCCGCGTCGGGCTCTGTGCTGACAGCTCAGAGCCTGGATCCTGCTTCAGATTCTGTCTCCCTCTCTCTGCCCGCCCCCCCACTCACACTCTGTCTCTCTCTCCTTCAAAAATAAATAAACGTTAAAAAAATTTTTTTTAATGCCCCTGACACAGGGGCACCTGGGTGGCTCAGTAAAGTGAGCATCCAACTTTGGCTCAGGTCATGATCTCACAGTCTGTGAGTTCGAGCCCTGCGTTGGGCTCTGTGCTGATAGCTCAGACCCTGGAGCCTGTTTCCGATCCTGCGTCTCCCTCTCTCTCTCTCAAAAATAAACAAACATTGATAAAAATGTTTCTGACACATATTAATCCCCAGCAGACTTTAGCTAGAATGACTATTGTCCTTGCAGAAGGGGAGAGGGCAGCTCAAGTGCTCTCATCTCCAGGTGAGATTTCTTACTCCAGGGCTCACCTCCACGTTCTCTCTGCCTGTTACACTACAATGAAGGCCAAGCACTTGCTAAGTGCCAGCCACCCTGCCAGGGATTTTGCAAGCATCATTTCACTATAGCTCCTAGAAGGAAGCACAACTTGTGATTCCCTTTATATGCGGGGTGAAGGGGGGCAGGGCACAGAGAGGTGACAGTGATGAGGTAGGTCCAGAGCCTGAGCCATTTGGGCTCGGGCCCTGCAGTCTCTGACCTGTCACATCCAGTAGCCCTCTGACCTGGGTCAGGCAGGATGCTGATGTAAGGGGGAACCTTAGAGAAGTGACATGCTCCCACTGGGCATGACAGATCCCAAGGAAACCTCTAGGAATTGGAAAACAATCCTGGAGGGCCTCCCTGCTTCCTCCAGGGCAAAGGAGGAACAAAGGATAGGAGACGGTAACAAAACCAAAGGGTGAGACCCCAAAGAGACATACTGGGTGACTCAATTATAAGAGGTTCACAAGCAGAGCAAACATCATCAGAACAGTGGGAGCCAGTGGGGAACATGGACTGAATGGAAAGGGATGGAGAGAAACGTATATCTTATTGGGGTTTGGGCTACGTGGTGATACAGTTGTCAAAAATAACAGCATTGCATTTCAGTGAGTGTGAAGTTTATCCTCAATTGGTACTAAGTTTGTAAACGACACAGAGCTGAGAAGGGTGGGGCAGAGCAGGAGATGGGATGGCCGGAGGCCACAGGAGTGACACTCTAGGGCACTGAGAAGGGTGGGGCAGAGCAGGAGATGGGATGGCCGGAGGCCACAGGAGTGACACTCTAGGGCACGGGGCGGAGGCATGCTGGGGGCATAGGAGGGGCTACCTGAGTCACAGACCTGGAGTCACAGCTACTCAGCCCCGATGCCTGTCCCTCCTGTGGGCCTGATCTGAGCCTTGGGGGCCCTCCGTCGCTCATGCTACCTTGTCAGCACCCCACCTTCTGCTCTGTGGTCCAGGCTCCATGCACATCACATCGGCAGAAGGTGAAGGGAGACACCGATTAAGTACAAATGCTTTCTTAGCCCCCACGAAAGAGGCCCAGCATGTGGACTCCCTGCAAATGTCTCCACCTGTTAGCTGCTGCCCCATCTCCCCGGGAGCCAAGGCAGGGTGCATCCCAGGAACCAAGAAGTCCTCCCTCCTGGGTGGGTGCCTTGGCCACACTGGGATAAGGTGATGTGGAAATCAGTTCGTGTCCTCCATCATTATTTGAGCAATGAAAAGGTCTCACAGAGGCCTGACCCCCATTCTTTGCCAAGCCCATGATCTTGAACGCTCAACGTATTCTCGTTGTAATTTGAAAAAAATGATTTGATCTGTATTATTCTCTACCCTCCAAACCAGACCCCCAGCCACCTGTGTCCTGGCACCACTTGCCCCTGGGAGTTGGCAACGTGCATGAAGCTCTGTCTCCCCTCCATTCACGCTTCCACATCTGCACCTCCCTCTGCCTAGAACGTTTCTTCCTACGTCATCTTTCTAGCAGTTTGCTAATTCCTCTCAAGACCCAGCTCATGTCCCGATGTCTGCAAACATGCCCAGTGCTGCTGACTCTGCTCCTACCCCTGTGTTCACAGTGTTTACGGCACCCCGCTGGCGCCTGGTCTCCCTCAAGACCCAACAGCTACTTACCAGGGGGGGCTAGGACTCCATTGTTCTATCCTCCCAGCATGGTACCACGTAATGGGCAAATGCTCGTTATGGATCGAGAACACACACACAATAAAGAGAACAGTACTCTGCCAAGATCTTCCTTCTTCTGGGTCCAGGGCCGCCTGCTAGGGATATGCCTCGGGGCCGCAGTGGGACCAGTGGACATTCTCCCAACGCACGTCTTCCATGGCCCAGGTCTTCCGTGTTCTGCTGAAGGCAGGACTTCCTGCACCCACAGGGTCTGGAGCAGGGGAGCCTCTTGTACCAACCACAAAAACAGAATTGAAAAGGATAATGATTTCCCCGTGTGTGAGGGGAGAAAAGGCCATTTGTCTCCAGTCTGCAGTTGACATATGCGTTCAGGCCTTTTTCTTTTCCTTCTTTTAATTATTATTATTAATTCTAAACTCCTCAACATAGAGGGGATCTAAGTGACCAGTAGGAAAAGGATAGTCTTGTTATGCACTGAAATTCTGGGCCTGTGCTGGGAATCGTCAAGCAAAGAAATCGGCTAACCCAGAGGGTAAGCGGCCCCACCTCCAGAGTCCAGAGCAGCTGCTGCCTGGGATCCAGGGAAGGCCTTGATGCAGGGTTGCCATGGCGACAGAGCTGTCACAGGCCCAGGGCCTTGCTGGGTAAGCACAAATGGATGGCATGCAGGATCCCTCTTTTCAATTGAAGATTACCACTAATTTGCAATTAGTTGGAGGAAAATTGGAGATGGAGAAAAAGGAATTGCTCCTTTCAGCAAACAGCCACAACTACTGAAAACTGACTTTTCCCCTGAGTCACGGTGGACAGGGAAGAAAACTTGTATCTCTAAAGAACACAGGCGATGGTGCTGGATAGAAGGAATGAATCCTGGTTCTCTCATGTCAGGGCTGTGTGACCTTGAAGAAGTCTTAGCCTCTCTGGCTTAACTTTCTTCAGCTATCAAACCAACACATGGTTAATATGAAGGTTAAATGAAATAACAGTAGTTAAGTGCCCAGCTAACGCTGAGTCTCACTGTCACTCTTGAGATTTTTCACTCATTCACAAAGTCTTCTCCCCTTTCCTTGCCATTCTCTCTATCCAATTTGTTCATTTTACTAATACTCATTAAGCATCTTTCTGCCCTGGCGTAGTCTAGAAACTGCCGCTCATCAGGTCCACAGGCAGCCATCAGTCACAATCACATCCTACTTATAGCCCTATAGGGCGTTTCACGTTCGCCACCTTCTCCATGATGTCTTCCAGGGCCCATCAGCCCCTTCTCTTCTGCATTCCTGCCAACTGGGAGAGTCAAGACTCTCCCTTGACCCTCAGCACAAGATCTTCGTAGGTCCTTTAGGAGCTGGAAAGATTCCAGGAGCTGAGGTTCATAGGGCTGATAGCCCAAGGCAACAATAAAGGCAGGGACTGTGAGAAAAGGAGAGTCAGGACTTGCTAAGTCTGAGATCTGAGATCTTCCGGAACAGGGACTGGGCTCTGCTCATCTCTGAGGTCTGACCCCCAGGGTGACCATGCAGAGTGGGCACCAGATCGCTGGCTGGCTGGGGAAATCCCGCTGGAACAGCTAGAACAAACTGAGCTGTTCCCTCTGCCTAGAGGGCCCTTCTCCTCTGTGCCTTGCAGAAACCCACACTTCTGGCTTCAAGTCCAAGGACCCAGAGTATACATGGGAAAGAGTCTCTTGCTCTCTCTGTGCATCCACCCACCCCTACATTGTCAGGAGGAGCTGAGAGCTAGTCCAGAGGGGAGAAGTGCTGGACATTTGCCAAACAAGCCCCTGTTATCCCTCCTCCCAAAGGCCACGCGGCACAGGGGCTAGAGGTACAGACTGTGCCCAAGTCCTGCCTCTCACTAACTGTGTGACCTTGCACAAGTTACTTCTTGAAGCTACATTTCATTCTTTGCAAAAATGAGTAATGATGATTTGGTATTTCCAGGGAACAGCCTGCTGTCCAAGTCTGAATCGCAGGGCCAGGAGTAAAAGCTGTTCTCGTTCAAAAATCGGGACACGAACCAGTAAGTACAGCAGGAGCTTCACGGTGACGGGAGTGAAGAACTCAGGCCCCTGGCCTGCAAGAGCCGGGCAGTAAACCAGAAGGAAACCAAGGCTGCCATGCTGTACACAAAGCTGGCATCCAGAGCAGCACTGGCACTGGCGTTTCCAGCTCACCTTCTTCCTGCTAGAAGGGATGACATTGACTAATGGAGGATCATCCACCCACACAGCAAGCCACAAGGAATTATGAATTCCATTACCCAGCAACTCGTCCGAGATGCCTCTCAGCTCACCCTCAGACGGGAAGTCTCACCCAGCAAATGGAGGGCCCTGGGAAGCAGAATGGTTCACGGGGATGGAAGGCTGGCTAATTAAGTCCTTGACCAACACCAAGCTGTTCTCCCCTCATGATGCCTTTCCCCTTTCTGGTAGAGGTGGAAAGAGGGCAGAAAGGGTCAGAACAACCATGTTCTAACAACTGCTCCACTGTGGGAGCCTGGAGAGGGGATCTGATCTCTTTGAGTTCCATGTGCCTTCTCTAAGAAATGAGAATACTACTGCTTCCCATGAGGGAAGAAATGTGTGCAGCCCTCGGAAAAGCCCTCGGAAGCCCAAGATCACTGATGAGGGACACTGGCCATCATTGGTGACAGTGACCTGCAGAAGGTTTTATCGTCATCCCCATAAAGACAGCTTTCATTTTTCAAATGTGGGGTCCACCAATCTTGGGGGCTTACCATTCATTATTTCATATACTCTCAAAATAATGGACAGGGTGTTCTTATTATACCCCTCATGACAGCAGGGTGATTGAAACTCGGGATTAACGACTCGCCAATGGTCACGCCACTTCTTAAATACTCAAGACAAAATGTGCACCTATCCCTCTGACTCCACAGCCCGTGTCTCCAACCCCATCCCATCCTGACACCATTAATCTAGACCACTTACTGAATCCCAGAAACCCTGAGGGGCTTTGGGTCTGCGTTTTACAGTAGTAATTTAATAGCATCACAGCTATTAGGTAATGCAAGTCCTACTTTAGAGTTTGTTTTTTTCTGGATCACAGGGTATAGGGCATGTGAAGGAGTATTTTCTGGCCAATCTCTGATTAATGCTGGGTGTTAGGGTAAGGCGGACTCTTGTAAATAATTCAGCTGCCACTGAAACACTTTCATCAATACCTCTCACCACTGAGCACCAGCTAATACTGGTACTTCTATCTGGGGGTGGCTTCCTAAAGGGAAAACAACCAGCAATCAAAAGAGCTGGGCCTAGGAATGTGGTCCCTTGCTCGTGGCTCATGAGCAGACTTTCTCTACCGTGACACATCAGCTCAGCCTGCCAGCAAAGACTCAACTTTTGCTGGCCAGGATGGTTGATGATCAAAGCACGGTCTTTAAGATTTACCACGCATCCCAGAAGAACCCTAAACTGTGCATTGTTTACCCTTTAACGAACACACACTTATTAAACACCTGCCACAACCACTGTTCCTACATCCTGGCTGAACCAGCATCACCTAGCAAGGAGATGATAGATAGAAGTGGATACCTAGATGCCACTCCTGCTGTGTTGAACCAGAACCTCGTAGATGAAGTCTAAGCACGTATTCACAGAGTAGGTGCTCAATAATTTCTATGAGTTTACAGCAATGACAAGAACTGTGGCTTCTCGGGGTAATACTGTCTGATGCTGCACAGATACTGGCTCCACTACTTACCAGTGCTACATGACCATGAACAGGATTCTTGGTCTTTCTGGAACCTTAGTTTACTCTTCCACAAAATAGGCAAATTAATAGGGAACTTTAGCAGCTTTTTTGAGACGTAATTCAGATGCCCTACAATCCATCTATTTAAAATGTACAGTTCAATGGCTTTTAACATATGGGGCATCCATTCCACAATCAATTTTAGAGTATTTTCATTTCCCCCAAAAGAAACTCAACCCCCTCTCATCCCCCCCAGTCCTAAGCAACCATTAATCTACTTTTTTCACTATAGATTTCCCTAATCTGGACATTTCTTATCAGTGGAATCATGTTACACACACACACACACACACACACACACACACACACACACACATTGTTCTTTGTGACAGACTTCTTTCACCCATGTTGAATCACGCATTAGTACTTCATTCCTTTTTATTACCAAATATATTCCGTTAAATAGATATGTCACATTTTGTTTATATGTTCATTAGTTGATGGATACTTGGTATTTTTTTCATATACTTTTTGGCCATACATAGACCTTCTTTGGAGAATCTCTATTCAGATCCTTTACTCATTTTCAATTGGTTTGCCTTTTTATTATTGAGTTGAAATATATTTTATATATTCCAAATAAAGTCCTTTTTTGTTTCGATGTCAGTTTATACACATATTTTTTCTTTTGTTGCTTGTATTTTGTGTGTCATATCTAAGAAGCCATTGCTGAATCCAAGGTCACAAAGATTTGTACCTATGTATTCACCACAGAATTTTTAGTTTTTATTCTTACATTTGCATACTTTTTACAAATTTGTTAAATGTTTATTTATTTTTTGAGAGAGAGAGTACAAGTGGGGAAGGGACAGAGAGAAATAGAGACACAGAATCCGAAGCAGGTTGTAAGGCTCTGAGCTGTCAGCAAAGAGCCCGGTGCAGGGCCTGAACTCACAAACCATGAGATCATGACCTGAGCTGAAGCTGGACCTTTAACCAACTGAGCCACCCAGGTGCCCCTACATTTGCATACTTAATTGGAGCTCATTTGTGTATATGATATAAACTAGTGGTGTCCACCTTCATTCTTTTGCATGTGGATGTCCAGTTTTCCCTGAACCATTTGTTGAAAAGACTATTCTTTCCCTCACAGAACGGTCTTGGAATCCCTTTTAAATATCAAGTGACCAAAATGTGAGAATTTCAATTCAATTTCTGTAATTTTAATTCTTATACCATTGATCTAATGTCCACTCTTAAAAACGCTAGTTCTGCAGGGTCTTAATTACCATAGCTTTGTAGTAAGATTTGAACTCAGGAAGTACAAGTCCTTTTAACTTTTCTTTTTGTTTTTTTTTTTTTTTTTAAGATCCTTTTGGCTACTCTGTATGTCTTGAATTTCCATATGAACTTTAGATCAATTTGCCACTTTCTGCAGAGGAGTCAGCTGGGATTTTGATAGAAAGTGCACTGAATCTGTAGATTACTTTGAGTAGTATTGCCGCCTTAAAAATAATAGGTCTTCTGATCTTTGAACACAGGAGGTCTTTCCATTTATTTAGGTCTGTAATTTCTTCCCACAGTGTTTTCCAGTTTTCACTAGTCTTGCATTTCTTTTGTTCAATCTATTACTATTTTATTCTTTTTGATGTTATATTAAATGGGCTCTGTTGCTTAAGCACAATGTTACAGTGGTAAGAGCAGACATCCTTGTCTTATTTCTGCTCTTGTGGGCAAGCGTTAAGTCTTTTACCACTAGGTATAATGTTAGCTGTGGGTTTTTTATAAATGCCCTTTATTAGGTTGAATAGGTTCCCTTCTATTCCTAGTTTGTTGAGTATTTTTATCATGAAAGGGTGTTGAATTTTATCAAATGCTTTTTTCTGCATCCTTTAAGATGATTGTTTGGTTTTTGTTCCTTATTCTACTGATCTGGGGTATTAAGGTAATTGACTTTGGATGTTAAAGCAACCTTGCATTCCTGAGAGAAATCCAACTTGGTCATAGTGTATAATCCTTTTTATATTGTTAGATTTGATATGATACTATTTTGATAAAGATTTTTGCATCTATACTCATAAAGGATATTAGTTTATAGTTTTCTTTTCCTGTAACATCTTTGCTTAGTTTCACTATCCAGGTAATACTGGCCTCCAGAATGAATTGGAAAGTGTTCCCTCTTCTAATATTTGAAAAATTTTGTGAATAACTGGTATTAATCTTCTATAAATGTCTGATAGAATTTACCAGTGAAGGATTTATCATCTAATGCTGAGCTTTATCTTTTTGGGAAAGTTTTTGATTACTAATTAAATCTCTTTATCTCTTAAAGGTCAATTCACACCTTTCTATTTCTTCTTGAGTCAGTTTCAATAGTTTGTGTCTCTATAAGAATTTTCCTTTTAATCTAAGTAATCTAATTTATTGGCATGCATTTGTTCATAGTATTGCCTTATACTTTATTTTTTTATTTCCATAAGGTCAGTAGTAATATCCCTTCATTCATTTTTTATTTTAGTATTTTCAGTAGTTTTTTCTTAGATAGCCTAGTTAAATCAACTTGTCAATTTTGTTGATCTTTTTGAAAAGCCAATGTTTGGTTTCAATGATTTTCTCAACTGTTTTTTCTATTCTCTGTTCAATTAATTTCTACTCTAATCCTTATGAATCCTGTCTTTCTGCTTGTGTTGAGTTTAGTTTCCTTTTCTATTTTCAGTATTTTAAGATGGAAGGTTAAATTTTTAATTTGAGATCTTTCCCTTAAATTATAGGCACTAACAGCTATAAATTTTGCTCTAAGCACTGATACAGCTGTTTCGCATAAGTTTTGGTATGGTGTATCTTCATTTTCATTTATTTCAAAGTATTTTCTAATTCCCCCTGTGACTTCTTTGAGCTATTGGTTATTTAGTAGTCTGCTGTTTAATTTCTACATGTTTGTGACTTTTCCAAATTGCTTTCTATTAATTAATTTCCAGTTTCATTTCATTGTGGCCAAAGACCATACTTTGTACAATATTAATCCCCTTTACACTATTGAAGATCATTTATGGTTTATAATATGGTACATCCTGGATATCAATGCATTCTTGAGAAGACTACTCTGCTGTTGTTGGATGGAGTGTTCTATAAATGTTAGATCTAATTTATATACAGTATTTTTCAAATCTTCAGTTTCCTGCTTTGTTGACATAGAGTTGTTCATAGTATTCCTTGATACATTTTTAAAAAATTTCTGTAGGGTCAGTAGTAATATCCCCTCTTTCATTTCTGATTTTAGTAATTTGAATAGTCCTGATTTTTCCTTAGTGGAATATTGCCATCTACAACTTTCATTTTTGAAATGTCTGTTTCTCCCCTCAATTCTCTCAGCCTTTGCTTCACGTATTTTAGGGCTCTGTTGTTAGATGCATACATGTTTATAGTTGTGGCTTTCTGATGGATTGATACTTTCTCATCAAAAAATGTTCCTCTTTAATTTTAGTAACATGTTTTTTGTTGTTCAAGTATACTTCATCTGATATTAGTATCCTGACCACCGTCACCGGGGTTTTGTGAGGGATTAAAAGAGCTAATCCATATAAATCACATAGAAAAGCATGTGGCACAGGGCAAATGTTTGATAAATACTAGCTAATACTGTTACCCATGTGACACTGTTGCAGTGGCCTTACATGCCTGAGCTCAGGTAAGTCTCGCCACATCCAACCCTGTGGTACACACAGTTCTCTATATTTTATAGAAGACATTGAGGAACAGAGTTCACCTAGATTGTCCAAGATCCTCAAATCAAGACACTGGTCCAGTTGGATCCTTCCTACTCCAAAGCCCAACCTCTGTTCTGTATGCTCTGCCTGCAGGAATGGCCTAAGTAGTTAACTTTATAATAAAACCAAAGGCAAATTGTAGTGGCCAATGGACTTGGAGGTCATAAGAGCTTGGAATAAATCTTGGAGCCACTAATCACTGGCTTGAGGGCTTTGAACAAATTCTTAACCTCTGTAGGTCTCAGTTTCCTCATCTGTGACATGGTGGTGGTGATGGTGCTTCCACCAAAGGTCATTACGAGGATTAACCGTGACAAACTGCGAAATTTACAAACTATAAATTTCCTGGCACCTACAGATCAGTCAGTAAAAGGTGGCTGCTATTGACGTTATAATTCTCATTATTACTAAGAATATGTGCGTTAACATATCTACCAGAGTATCTAAGAACTGCCACAAGGTAGACAAAAGGAAGATACGTTGTGTTTAAAGAAAGGAGCAGTCTCCCCTGACTCAAGGACCATCAGAGGATTCCCAAGAAATGTGACATTTCTGTAGGGCCTTGAAAAAGGTAGAATGAGGGTAGATGAGAAAGGTATGACTGGCCTGGTGAACAGCAGAGCCAAGGCACCAAGGTAGACAAGCACTTAAATGGCAGGGAATGTGAAACATGCTGGAATTCCTGTGTCCACACAGCTCTGGCCTCCTTTGAGAGTGCCATCCTAAATTCATGGTGCCATAAAAGTTAAAGCACACCAATAAAGGAAGAACAGGTGGCTGAAGATACAAAAGGAGTGATATCATAAAGCAAGAATCTACATTCTCTCTTTACCCCACCACTGTTCTCCCCCTCCTGCTTGCCTTTATTCCACATGAGTTTATTCAGAGCCCATCTGTCTGGTGCTAAAAGCTCTGTAGGGTGCAGAGGACTGGTTTGGAGAAGTAGCATCCTGGAAAGCTCAAAGCTCCCCTCAGTTCTGTGCTCAGCCCAGGTATCCTCAGCCCAGGACCTCTATGGCATCCCTAGAATCTGGACAGTGGTGAAGGAGTGAATGATCCAGCTGAATCTGGGGGGAAGAGGTAGGAGAAGATGCTGGGATCTTTCATCCTTCAGCACCACTCTGGAGAACACTGGACTATGGGCATGGTTCCCTACTCCTACCTTATCAATTCTGCCACTGTGATCTCCTTCACACAGCACCCTGACCTCCAAGGTGGAGGAAACGAGGGATATCTGCATGAGGGGCATCGAAACGTGCTGCCACTTTCTGGGACAAGCCCTCCCTCTAATCTGCTCTGAACTGGGCTTTGTGCTCATCAATTTCACAAGCATGACTCAACGATGACTTCGCTTTTCCGTAACAGTCTGTGTGTTGGTATTCTTTTTATAGGCTTCCTATAGCTCAAGTGAGGCTCAAAGAGACAAGGTCATTTGCCCAAGGTCCCAAAGTAATAAGTAAAGTAAGTCAAGAGCTATACAACTTCACTCACAATGCTATCAATCCTTTTTGTTTAGGGGCATGGGACACCAGACAGCTCAAGGGTGCTCCTGAAATATACCAGATGTGGCAAAGCTGAAGCGAAGGAACCATGTATTACCTGTTGGGCTCAAATCACAGGCCCACCTCAGGGTAATGAGGGAAGTAAATGGAAGGAGGCAGGGACAGGAGAGAAGGGCCAGCAGGCAGGTGGAAAGTCTCACTGACAGCGTCCAGTGAGCTGGGCAAACGAGACAAGGCCATCTTAAATGCCAGGTCAGAATTTAGAAAGTATCTCATCTTTATCCCACCAAAGGACACAGCCCAGCCACCAGGAGTCTAGCACCTTGCAATTAGGGGGGAGGGGAGGAGGCTCAGACTTGGGTTCAAGTCTCCAGTCCATGAGAGCAGGGACTGGCAAAACCAAAGGAGTAGCAATGACATTAATTTATCACCCATTATTCGTCAGAAGCTCTTATACCTTTCATTTCCTTATAGTCCCCACCGTGCCCCAATAAGGGATTAGTCTGTACACCTATTTTAATAAATGAGGATGCTGCAGCCATGATAAGCTAGTGGTTTACAAGCTCCATGACCCCTCCTTCTGTGGCACACAGGTGGATGACACTTCCCAGCACATGGCTTTTATGTGGCTCCAGAACGCAGTCCGATGAAATTGGAAAAGACGCATATAGGTCTCATACATACTGCTTGGTCCTCATATTTCCCCACAAGGTCCTCCACACCCCCCCTTCACTTGTCTGCTGGCTGGACTCAGAAGCCCCCAAAAGAAGGAGCCCGGGTCCCTGAGTGACAGCTTGGAACAAGCTGAGGTAGAGCCTTCAGCAAAAGCCCAGGAGATGCAGCCCTCTAGATAACCAGTCGTGAGCCCCACTGCTCTGTCATTTCATCACTGTGACCTTGGTGTCCCTTTCTGCACAAGATAAGGATGAGACTGGGTGATGCCCAAGGCTCCTCGAAGACTGCGACAAGGAGATGTGTATGCTTCTTTAAGGGGAGGAAGAAGAAAGATAGCGAGGACTCCTCCTCCTTCCCAGCAGCTCTGCGGCCTTTCTTTGGGGCCGTCTGTGGGGCCTGTGCAGCACCTCCATCAGAACGCAGGACACGTGCAAGGGTGGCGCCCGTACCCTTGACACCCTTCCCGGCATTGTCACTGATGCGTCGGTTCATTTTCACCCACGACAGGTGTGACCTACTTACGGCCACCTCCCCGGGGAGCGGTCACCACGATGACATCAACCCCCATTCAAGCCGCCCTGTCCCCTTTGGTCTGAAGGTCCAGCACCTCCCAGAGGCACAAGCCTAAGGGATACTTGTCTTCCTTCCTTCTTGCCTGGACACTCCCTACAGGGCAGTGACATTTCATTTTCCACGGAGGCTCGCAGCCGGCTCCACCGTGCTTGGTCCCGGGAGACCTGCGGAGAAGGCGACAGCTGCCTGCTCAGGGCCATGAAGGCCATTTCTGCCACCAGAGTCCTAAACAGGGGACATGCCTGGCTTCCTAAAACCCTCCCTAGGTTATTTGCTGGCGGTGTTATTTCTCTCCCCGTCTCGCTTCTCCATCTCCCTCCCGTGAATATCTGTCCTCACCAGTCACTCTCCAGAGGCATTTGTCTGCTGGGAAAATAGCAGTTGGCAGCAAAGGTCACGGCGGCCAGTTCTGGCTCGCCGCATACAAATGTGCCTTTTAGCTGTGGGCCCTGCAAAGAGGGACCCAGTCCTATTATTGATAAATCCTTGAAAAGACTCTAATGTATCTTCATTTCAGGGAAAACAACTGCCTTCAAGGTTGCACCAAGAAAATAAAGCAGGCGGCCTGGTGACTGATTCGAGAACTTGGCATTTTCCCGAAGATTAAAAGATTATAACACTTCTATTAGGATCACTCCGCCACGCTGTATTGATCTCATCAGGGAAGCCACTGCAGGTCTAATATGAACAGAGCGCGTTCGGGAATTAATCACGGGGGGTTTTATTACGGTTCATAGGGCGTTTCGTTCAAGCCGCATCGTTTGCAATATTTATGGCCCCGCTCCCCGGCCGTTATTAAGTGCGCGGAGCTGGGCCTGCTGGGTTAGAACACAAAGTCATTCTTCAAAAGTAAATCTTATCTAAACTGTGCACACAAAGCCAATTATCTTTTGATTTACATTTTAATTCTGCGGCAGAAGCCCCATGTGAGAATGGGAGGGGCCAGAGATGCAGATCTGGAAGGACCCGGTTCCCATCCCACACCAGCCCCCTTCCTGCGGAGGCAGGACCTCAGACAAACCTCCAAGCCTCCGGAGCCTATAGGAATCCTTCCAGATCTGTAGGAGGAGGGCCGCAGCATTTCCCTCCCAGCGTGAGAACTAGGGAGAGGGGATCTCCGAGCATCTGTCCTAGGGGGCGGGCACACAAAACTCAGCAAAGTCCTGCTACCTGATGGGAGCATTGTTTCTTCTTTTAGGAGATCCTACCTGACCTGAATTCTGGAGAGACCAATCTAAGTGGAAAATCCAGTAAAAACAGGATGAACTTTTTTTTTTAATCCCAAACTTAAGAGAAACACAGGAGTGTGCTTTATGACCCACGGAAGCTAGTTCCTAGTTCACCGGTTTCCACCTCCTGTTCTTATCTTGGGGATCAGGGATGCCTGTACTTAGCCCACAACTCGGGGCAAACCATTAGCTTTTAGGTAAAGGCCATCTTCAATCTCAGTGAATTGTGAAGAAGTAAACAAGATAGAACGGAAGAGGCTTAGTCCAGGATCTTACACTGAGTACACACCCAGTAACTGAAGACTTTATCACCGGAAGGCGGAGAAGCAAATAGCCTGAGGCACGGGTAATACCAGTAATCACAGCAGTGGGCCTAGTAACCATGGCAGTAAGCCTAGCAGAGTCGCAGTGACTGCAGCAGCAAACAGGACAACAGTGGTCATGGCAGTAGCACCCGTACTGGTGGCAACAGTGAGACCAGCAGTGGTTGTGGTAACGGTGGTGAAGAAGTGTCCAGGCCCCAGCGCTCGCTCCCTGTGTGACAGTAACCCAGTTACTTAACCTCTCTGAGCCAAAGTCTTAACGTTTATAAAACGGCAGTGAAAACACCTCACTCTCACGGATCTTGTCCATACCGAATCCGATGTCATGCAGAAAGCTCTGCCTGGCCTACAGCGGCTCAGAAAGCGTTTGTTTCCTTCCCGATCAGCCTCCACCTACCCCTTATCTCTTGTTTTCTCCCTGTCCTGAGCTTCCGAGTCTCCAGCACTCGACGCCCACACATCCGCAGTTGGAGTCTGTGAACTGGGATAACGGGAAGAGACTAGATCAGGAGGCCGGTGGGCGGGGTTGATACCAGATGGAAGCCCTCGTGCTTGTATCCTCGTCCCAGTATGATGTGTAGACGGAAGGAGAAGAGGCAAGTAAGCCCTTCCCATGGGCCTGGCCACCAAGGGCATTCAATGCCGGGTGTCCCCAGAGAAAGACTCTTCACCTTCCTGACCTCAGTTTCCCCAGCTACACAACAGGCATCATGGATATCTTTTTTTTTTTTTTTTTTTTTAATTTTTTTTTTTCAACGTTTTTAATTTATTTTTGGGACAGAGAGAGACAGAGCATGAACGGGGGAGGGGCAGAGAGAGAGAGGGAGACACAGAATCGGAAACAGGCTCCAGGCTCCGAGCCATCAGCCCAGAGCCTGACGCGGGGCTCGAACTCACGGACCGCGAGATCGTGACCTGGCTGAAGTCGGACGCTTAACCGACTGCGCCACCCAGGCGCCCCATGGATATCTTTTCTATTTAACAGTGATGCCCAGACTAAGGAACCTGCTAGAGCTTCTTGGGCTCTAGAAGGGCTTCACCGTCTCTCCATTCACAGAGCCTGATACAGTCCCTGCATACAATAGGTGTCCAATTAGTAATGATTGCATGACTCTGGCTGCAAAAGAATTCTCTGCCACATATCACTGTCAGGAAGTCACGTGGTATCTTTCACTTGAACATGTCTAGTCTCAAGGAGTTCATCATCCCAAGACTCGGTCCATCTCCCCATCAAATAACTGTAGCTTCCTGATACGGAACGGAAATCTACAGCCCCGTTGCTGCCCCTCCCCTTTATCCCAGCTCATGCCCTTGGGATCACAGGAAACACATCGATAGGACAGTGCTCCCAGTACTACGTAACATGCCCTCAGCCCTTCTTTCTCACAGGCTGAGTGATACCAGTCCTTCCACCGTTTATCTCATGACATGGCTCTTTGGCTTCCCAGCCCAGCAAGCACCGACTGCACATGCAGCTCAACAGGCCTGCGCTGTCATCTAGAACACAGCCACGGGAAACAGCTGCCTGCCTCTGCTTACAAGTGTCTCCCATGACGTGGCCACCCTCTCGGCCGCTCTGCTCAGGCCCTCGAGCCGAGCCCAACTCCAGGCACAGTCTGACCAGTTCAGAGAGACACCCCAGCCCCTAGCCCAGCACCGGCATGTAGTAAATACCCAGGGAGGCATGTTCAGTCAATGTTCCCCACCTGGATATCACCTTCCTCCTTCTAAAGGTACACGGTTACTAACCTCCTTGTCTTGTAGGGAAAGCTAAGGGAGCGGCCGACCCGGCATGGGTCCCATAGGACAGAAGCCAAGAGTTTGAGCATCTGGACCAGTGAATAAGCTGGACCTACTGGTGTGCACAGAACACAAGAGAGCAACAGCGAGCTCTGCTAGCCAGAGAGAGGACCGACAGGTGTCTCGCCTAGAAGGACAGCTTGAGACAAAGTCCCTCACCAGCGGGCGGATGCCAGAATCCTAGGATGGAGGGGCTTGGGGGGTGGCAAGCCCGCGGATTAAGTTAGGGACAGGCCCAAAGAGGTAGAACAGAGAGCAGACGGTGAAAGTCAAGTGTGCTGGCTAGAGAGAAATTCTAAACCCATAATGGGGACAGGGCTTCTGACGGACGTGTGTGACCCTGCGGCCAGACATCAGCCAGAGGCACGTAAGCTTGGTCTGTGGCAGCCAGCACCACTGCTTCCTGAGACAAAAGAGGGAGCAGCAGGAGAGAAGAACAAGTGAGGGAAGGAAGAGGAAGAGCAAGAGAGCGAGCAGAAGGGTGAGAGTGGACGGAAGTGGGTGGGCGAGAGGGTCGGCCGGAAGGAGGAGATCCATGGCGTATTCCAACATTAAACCCCAACCCCGTGAGCACTTCACAAACTTGGCTTAGCGAACAAGGCATCTTCACCGTAAAAGGGACTTGCGTTTCCCTCCACCCCCAGTGTCCCGCCTCCGCGGCAGGAGATGCACAGCAGTGTTACCACCACACGTCACGCACCTGCACCTCGTAAGCCCGCTGGCTCCGCTGGCTTCCTAGGAAACCCAGGTAGCACTTCCAGGAGGCCAGTAGCTGGGAGCCCTGGCTGCTCCCTCAGGGTCCCCGGCCCTGCCCAGAAATAGACGCAAACGTCGGTGTAAGAAAAGAGCGCCTGTCACGTGTTCGGTTTTTAGCTGAGAAAACCCACCGCTTCCGGAAGTGACAGAAATACAGCTTTGTGGATTTCGAACAAACAGGCAAGAGCACATCAGTTAAACAGCACGGCCCTGGTTCTTGCCCTTTCATCGGACAGGGAGTGGCTGCCTGAGGGCACAGATACCGAAGGGTTTCCAGCACACAATTAGAAGGCCACCACGGGCCACCACTAAAGACCCGTGCATTTTGTGATCCTGAATCCGGAGGCTAATTTTCAGGGGTTTATAAAGCAACTGTAAAAATAGCTCTCATACTGGCTCAATTTGAGAATACTCGTGCTAAAGCTATAGCTCCTAATCTTCCCCATTAAAGTTTGACACACACTTTAAATTGAATATATACATGTAGATATATGTGTATAGGAATACATGCATATGCATGAATGAAATAATAGACGGTACCCCATCTGCACACTCCTGGTGAGCTCTCAGTGCGGGATGAATTCTGTACATGCTGAATGAGAAGAGAACAGTATGCAGTTGCCATGCAGCACAAATACACAAACATGAGTCTGACTGTTGGCCAGTTAGGCTTATGAAATCGTCTAGGAAAACAAAAGCCATCAATTCAAAGAGGTTAAAGACAAATCCCAAAGGCAGGAATGCAAACCACCAATCAACATATAAAAAGTTGCTCAGTCCTTCAGACAACAGAAGAAACAGAACAGAACCAGTAATGATTATCTTTTAATTTGGCAAAAACTAATTAAAAATACTAATATTCAAAGCCAGCAAGGCTGTGGGAAGACAGTTACTCCCATTCATCAGTGAGGCAAATAGACATGGAAGTAGGTACAACACTGCCTTTTGAGGTGTCTACTAACAAACAGCCTTGAAATTGTTTATTGGACACAGTAAAGATAGACGTTCTGTTTGTTTTGGGTTTTGGTGGGGTTTTTTTCTTTTGTTTGTGTAATCACAAACAGAAAATCTAGCCAAGACAAGAAAAGTGATGTTCCAACATGAACGTAGGGAAGAGGAGAATCATGGGATGAAAAGAGGCTCGAACAAGGAAAAGGACGTGAGCAGTCCAGACAAGAGCTTTCCTCCAGAACCATAACTGCCTAAAGGTTTTACCAATTGCCCTGTGAAGAAGGATCAGAAGGGAGATCAGAACTACTCTGCAGTCACCTGTCACTGTGGGCTTACGGTGACCTAGAAACCTCTATTAAGAACATGCCTGGGGCTGGGGCAGGGGGCGGTCCAGGCAACCTCAGCCAGTCCCTGTGTTTTCACAAGAAAAGGAAAATCTTCAGAGAATACTATAAACCACCAAGTGAGGCTGGTTCCATGGAGACTCTGGGGCCTGAGTGGGAAGAACAAGATAGCATTCCCCGAAAGCTCTCGAAGAGCCCCAAACCCAAGGGGGCTCATTTCTATCTGAGATGGACAGCAGCTCCTTGCTCATGGCCATTGAATGCCTTTCCTGCTGCCTGTGTTCTCAACACTGCTCCCCACCAGCAAGGATGAGCAACATCGAGGTATCTCATGTGCCACTGGACTTACACTTTTCCCACAAAAACCGTCTTCTCCAAAACAGACACAAATGCAATTCTGGAAAGGGAAGACAAGCCAGGAGTGACTTCAGGATGTCAAGTGACTCATGTGGCTGTGTAAGTCTCTGGTCCTGTGTCTCTACGGGTTGCAAGGCTTTCTCACCTTCTCTTTGTATTAAAAAAAAAAAAAAGAAGTTGTTCAGATTTATAAACAAAGTTCCTGATGATGGCCGCCTAGTTAGTATTCACACTCAACATGCATTATTTGGAGGGTTTTCTATTATTATCTGGCCAGAGACTGTTCAGGAATGTCCTCGTTGAAGAAGCCATGAGCCTCGCCTTCATTCCTGGTACTTACTTCAGTGACTTTCCAGGATCAAAGGGCTCAAATAGAACACCTTCAACTAAATAGAAATTAACCATCCAAAAAGTTCAAGTTGTGGGCATTCACTTCTATATTTGAATCTGCTGGGAATATATTTTATCAATTCAATACATTGATTCTGCAAATGCTTATTGTGTCCTCATCAGGCACTGTTCCGGGTGCCCCAGAACAAGCAGTGAAGCAAAGAAAACTTCCTTGTCTGCATAGACTCTGCACTCTGAGAGGGGACACATACAGTGAAGAAGTCAAGGATCAGAGCTTGCTGGTTTGCAAGCTCTCCCTCCACCTCTTCTCCCTGCCCGGTGGCCTGCAGCTCCAACTCCTCGGGGCCATGGGAGTCACCACAGGCTCTGTCTACCCCACGTGAAGCTCTATTTCTGCACGGAGGCAGCCTACCGTCTGCCTTGCTCTGACACGGTGGGGCCAGTAACACGGCTCTGGCATGGTGAAGGGATTTGGTAGTAAAACGGAGATACATGTCATAGACCTGGCCCCAGAAGCCAGGTGAAAGCCACGTTTCATGCCCTAACAAAAGTAGCCTCATGAGAGAATTCAAAGAGTTTCGTTTCAAACATACTGTAGTCGAGGTGCATCTGGACGTGTAGGTCAGGATGCTGGACTGTGAGACCCCTGGTTCTAAAGGTGAGGGCCCGCCATGGAGATGGCAGGACCAGCCGCATGGAGGTCTTCCTTGAAACCCGGAGATGTGATCACCCAAGGAAACGCCGCAGAGAAAGAGAGGAAGAGGACCAAAGATGCTCGGAGGGAATGAACTTTTAAGTTAGTGAAGGAGCAAGGCAGCCAGAGCTCAGGTGTGGTGCACCATCGGAAGCATTCGTGAGTACCGCAGAGGAGAAAGTTTGGGGGACAGAGGGAAAGTGAAGGGCCCCAGGTTAGGGGGGCTGAAATGGGTTCACGGGGCTTGGCAACTTGGACCTTTCTAATGACTTTCAAGAGAGGTTCCAGTGGTGGGATGGGAGTCCCATTCCACAAGAAGAGAGGACAAGGTATTAGGAAGTCAGGGATACAAGCACGCAGGTCAACTTGACAAGTTAGGGGGGAAAAGGGGAGGTGTGGTGGCTTGGGAGGAGGTGGGATGACAAAGAGTTTAAGTGGGCTCTCAGGCTGAGACCTTGAACTAGACAGGAAAGATCTGCTGAGAAGAAGGTCCCACAAAAGGCAGGAACTGCCTGGAAAGGCACGGATGCTCTCTGCTATAAGTGACAAAACGCCCCGCAAAAGTGGCTGAAACAATACAGCCTTATTTTTCACATATAAAGTACAAAGTGTCAGCCACGTGTCTCAGGAAGTGATGGAAGTGCTAGAACAAGAAGTATTTTTCATGCAATCAAGATCCAAGTGACACAAAACATACACAGTTGGCATGGGAACCAGAAAGCTTGAGGGACCCAATTTTCAAAATTCATTTTACAACTGTATCTGCATTTTGTGTGGGTGTGGAGGCTAATTGTGATGCTTAGGCCAATAGAGGCACAAAAACACAGTTCTTAATGAGTTTCCTAATACTTTCTTCACGGAATAATCAGTGCTTGTGTTTTTAGACATTAAATATATTTATGTCAATCATTTTTCCACACAAGTATAACCTATAAATGTTGCTCAGTGGCAGCTTCGCTGCTGAGTGGCCCAATTTTCATGTGCAGGGGCAGCGGAAGAACTAAGCTGAAGTCCCACATTCATTCCCATTCTCCCCCTCCCCAGGCGACCGCATCCCTCTGTTGAAGGATCTGATTCCAATATCTGGGGCCAATGGCACTTTGCTTGAAGTGATGGATCACTCTCATTAAATTAGGATTGGTCACCTTCATGTGACTATTTATTTTGCCTTGTGCCTATTGACCGTAGATTTTATTGATTACTAATTTCAGCTAAAATAGGCCTCAAGCATCACAGATTCTGGCTCATTCCACCAATGCTGAGGGATAGAACAGGAACCAATGAGTGGAAGGCATGGGATGGGGAACGACTTTCTAACAGTCAGAATGACCCCAGAATGGGACCAGTGATTTCTGGAGAAAGTGATTCCTCATTACTAGGTCTGTTTAAAAATTTGAATGTTCTTCTCGTTTGGCCTAGTACCCCCAGAGCCAAGGCAATGTAAGGACTTGGGAATGATGCTGGCCTCTCATGAAAAGTCTGTATTCCTTCTTGGCTTCCAGGAGTCTCCACCACCAGCAACCTTAGTCTACCTGATTCCAACGGACTCGGCAGGCTAGTGTGTGACATCCAAACCCAACAGTCTCCGGAGTCTGCACACTAGAATTGAAAAGCCCAGAGCCCTGACTCTCCTGTGGCCCTGCCAACCATTTCTTACTGCCCCCTACCCAACTGAGAACCACTGTCCAGACACTAGACCATGGAGCCACCTCCTTTAAAGCTCCCCTGGTCATTTCGATGAACGTGCAAGTTCAGACCACTCGTTCTCAGGACAAGTAAGAAACTACAGATATCACTGTCGTCCTTAGTGACCTGGGACCTACCCAGGATTTCAGTCGCCTGTCCCAAGGCTCTGCTTTCTTCAACTTCTGGCAGCCATAACTGGTTTGTAATTCTCTCTATGCACCTTGTGTCCAGAGAGGGAGAAATCTGAGAACTTGGCTTTGGGCATGGGAGACCCTGGGACGATGGAGACTTCCAGACTTGCTTTTATGTGAATCCTTGGTATGTGAGGAAATGGGGGAAGTCAACAGGGCTCAGCCTGCCTTCCTAGGTCTTCTCTGCCCAGTGAACATAACTGTGTTATCTGGGGCCTTTTGTTTGCTACCCTTGTATGTATGCTATGCACACCCCTTACCGGGACCTTCATGGGGAAGGGGTGGCTGTGCGCCTAAGCCTTCCACACACATTCTTCAGTTACCTAATCATAAACCATTTCTGGGTCTGCCCCCCACGGGAAACTGAGAGCTATTCAAGGGTTGGCCCGTGTTTTTCTGTTTTCTATTTTTCCACTTCTCAGCAGAGTACATGGCAAAAAGGACATGCTCAAAGAATTACTTATTCATAAGAAATTAATACATAAGGAATATAACTTTCCAGAGGCTGTGTGGGATAGAGGCAGGAGAAGGGAGACTTTTTTTTTTCAGTTTCCATGACAAATATGAGAAATAGGGATTTTTCTTTCCATTACTCAGATTCGTGAACTCAGAGGAGAGGAATTTACCCAAGACAGAGCCAGGCAATGAGACTTCAAGTAGGACTCATAGAATTTTCTCCGGTCTGCCTCCCTCCTTTCCAGGGACTCTTTGACTCAAATCCACACTGGCACATTTGAGGCTACATAATGGGTATAACCATGACAATTACATTTTCAATTTTCAGAATCAGTTGTAAAACTTTCCAAACTTCAACAAAGAAGCATTCTAAAAATATCTGTTAACTCATGGGCAATCTTATTGTTTCCTGAGATCAAGCCCAGGGTCCCCCAGTTCTCTCTGTCCAGATAACATCAGCCATCTGCTTCTGGGTAACCACCATCGCCCTTTTCCACATAAGAGCATCTCTTGTGAACATTACCAGTATAAGATGTCACTGGCACCATCAACCAGGCCTTGAATAAATTCTGTTGAGGGTCTCTAGATCCAATGTTGTGTAAACCTGGGCCCTTTTCTCCTACCACTCCCACACCTGCCCTTTTGTGCTCAACCTAAACTCACTCCTGGCTCTTCCCAAACCAGATCAGAGAGAACAATACAGAGGGAAGAGTCACAGGCCTAACTGCCCAGGAATAAAGTGTTGAGATGTTGAGCATGTCAGATATTTATTAGGAGTGCCCTGCAGATCAAAACCTGGGGAAGGGATGAGAACCGAGGTCAGTAGCAGAGCGAGACATTCAGTCGTACCGCAAACCCAATGGTAGTTTTGACTAACCTTGCAGAAAGCTCTAGAGTTAGAATTGACCCTTCAGCATTGTTTCTAGTGGAGCTAAAATACTTCACACTTCCACATCAACTATTTAATTAGATTGGCCACCTGACAGAGGGGGATCGATCTTAGGTGGGTGGCTTTCTGCACCAAAAGAGGGGACAGATGTCAAGGTTGTCTGCCAACAGTCCTCCAGCACCCTGGGAAGTAAACCCTCATTGAAGGGAACTTCAGAAGCACATGATAGCACCTACCACAGTGTAGTAAAGAGCTAGTCTAGCTCCGCCAAGGTGTGGAACCAGCACATGCTTCACACCCAAGTCAGCAACTCAGAGTAACCAACATATGAACTGGCCACATAATGTGGATTCCAAGAAGGGACACTGCCTGCCAACAGCCCCCTCCTCATCACTGTGTGCATGGGTCAACTCCTCCCGTGTCAGGAGCATGTGGGGCACTGCCCCCACTTCCCTGTCCAGCACTTCTAGGTCTCAACTGAGACTAGAGTTCGGTCCTGAATCCTCATCTGCTTTTAGGGGGCCATAATCCCTGGTCAGTCTCTTCCCAGTCCTTACTCGGGAGATTCATTCTGTTTCCATTTTGCCATAAGTGGATGGAACACAGGCAGCCATGCCTCTGTACCCACCTACCATTGATTTCCATCTATTCCCTATATTCACCTTCTCTACCGTGTCAATCCTTGTCAGATAACAAGGACTTCTTGGCCCCAAAGAGAGTTCCCTCCATCACACTGACAAGGAGCTCCTAACTGCCTGTGATAGCAGCAGGGTCAGGCTTCTAGTTCCCACTTCTGGCCATTTCCAACTGCCCACATGGCAGGAGCTCATTTTAAGTAACAAACATCTTCATGACATACGTGACTAAAGATGAGGTTGCAAGAGATTCTGAGGGGGAACTCAGAGACAAGCCTGCAAAGTTAAGAATGAGCTACATTTATAATACCACTCAGGCCAAGGACATTAATTAGGGACTTAGAGAAATGGGGAAAGATGCAGAGCCACAAATCTGTCAGCGACTGTCACTTCTTAGGCATTCTCCCATTCTGTCCATAAGCGTTAACAGATATCTACTTTGGGCCACACTTGTACTGGTTTCTGGGGACACAAAGGTCAAGATGCTTGGATGAAAGTCTTATGTATACTTTCCCCCATGTTTCCACTTCACCTCCTAAAGGCTACATTTCCATCCACCTCACGTAGGGAAATGCCTTAGAGGGAACTCTGGTGCTCCTACCTTCTCACTCCTCCCTTCTTGTGCAAGGAGAATGTCTAATCCAATTGGCCAGCTTAGATTCAATGAGCTGCATTTGCCTAGTGGGTAGGGATACTGTCCCAAAGGCAGGCAACCCTTCTTTCATTTCCCTTTGCCATCCAGGCTCTAGTGCCATACATTCTCCTTCTCCTTCCTACCACTCTGTTGTGAACCCAGCAGGGCAGGACCCCTCTCAGGGGACAGACTCACCATTTTCCTTCTCTCTCTCCTTTACCCCACTCTTAACTTTTATGGTTGATGCAGGCAGGCATATAGTTCTATTTCACAAAGTTGAGAGTTTGGAGTCTACAAGTCATGCTTTTTTTTTCTTGGGATTTGTTCAAGTTTTCAGGTCCTCAAGTTTAAACATAGGGTAGCAAGTAGGAGATACCACTTGGCCCCAGGTTTAAGCCACAAGCTCCTACATAGTTTACTAGAGTCTCTAGGTTTGATGACTACTGGGTGTTGAACAACCGCTATTAAAGTAGATAAAGGGATCCCCATTCAGCAATCAGTACCTTGTGTATATATTTTTAATGGTCAAATTTTGGGAAGAAGAGTGCAGGGCTTCTTTTGCTCCAAATCCCTAAGAAGACATAGTTTCTATTGTCCTGGAGTTGACTATCTAGTGGTTGAATAAAAAGAAATATTAGAAAAATACAGTAAAAAGATGCCTAACCCAGCCTAAGGGAGTCATCAGTAAAAGTTCCTTTCAGAATAGGTGCAGAACAGAGACTTTAGTGATGAATAAAGTAAATAAAGGTCACGGAGCAAGAGCGAATCTAGTTTAGTCAGAAGAAACTGCATTAGCAACTGTTCGGGGTCAGGTCGTGGCATGGTGTGAGGCAAGAGCCACAGGTAGCTAGCGCTGGTGTGTGAGAGCTTATGTCCAGTCAGACTGAGCTCATGAGACCCTTGCAGCTTGTAAGGAGAACGTGCATATCTTATCCTCCGATTCATCTCTACATCCCTGAGGACATGCCAAAACATTAAGCCCATCTTGATTGACTCTCACATCTTGGAAAACAGACCAGACTTGAGCTTCCTTCAAAGTTCTGAGCAAGAGATAAATGCCAGTCAAGCCAGGACAATGCAATCCATATACTGGAATGGCTTCGAGCCTCCCCACTCCCAGGAGAAGCTTCTATCTGTCTGACTGGTCTACCTGCATCAGTTTGACCCTCATTACTTTAGCCTTCAAACCAGCCACACTACAAATCCAAATGTAATGCCTCAATAACTCCCCAATGCTTTCATGAGAAAGTCCAATTTCTTTATTATGATGTCACAGGTTGAATTCTTCCAGAAGAAGACCCTGAGACAAAGGTTAGCATACAGGAATGTATTAAGAAGCAGTCTTGGGATCAATCCATATGGAAGGGAAGGGATGGAAAGGGAGCAAGACTGAAAAGAAGCCTCTAATTCAGCCCTTCATTCAACCCCAAGAGAAGTTCTGAACCCAGAGGACCTTTCAGAGGTGAACCAAGTAGGGCAAAGTGACCAAGCCTTAAAACACACACGTCAACAAGTCTTGGATGCAGACTACCCTGGGGAAAGGGTCATGTCCTCGGACAAGGCAACTCAATCCAAGGCACATTCCTAAAACAAGCTGATAGCTGAGGGCTGTCTTGCCCACAGCATTTGCAGCAACTGGAGGAATAAGGCCATCGGACTTGAAAGGAGATCTAAGTGATACATCACAGCATCCAGTACGTATGGCATCCAATGATTTTTATATTCTTTTATGACCTACTATATTAGTTTTCTAGGGCTGCCATAACAAAGCACCACAGACTGGTGTCCTAAACAATAGAAATGTATTTTCTCACAGTTCTGGAGGCTTGAAAGTCTGAGATCAAGGTGCCAGAAGGACTGGTGTCCTTTTTTAGTTTGTAGATGGTCATCTTCTCCCTGTATCCTCACATGGTCTTCCTTGTGTGCCGGTGTCTGTGTCCTACCCTCCTCTTACAAGGACAGGAGTCACGTTGGATTTAGGGCCTATCCTAAATGACCTTATTTATTATTGTTTTAAGTTTATTTTATTTTGAGAGAGAGAGAATGTGTGTGGAAGGGGCTGAGAGAGAGAGAGGAAGAGAGAGAGAATCCCAAGTAGGTTCCACGCTGACAGTGCGGGGCTCAAACTCACAAACCGTAAGATCATGATCTGAGCCAAAATCAACTGACTCAGTCACCCAGGTGCCCCCCTAGTGACCTTATTTTAACTTCATTATCTCTTCCAAAAACTTATCTTCAAATACAGTCACATTCTGAGATACTGGGCGTTACGACTTTGACATGAATTTTGAGGAGACGCAATGTGCCTGTAACACCTACCTACCTCTTATCATTTCCCCACTATCAGCCATTCTCCCCACCATCTCTAGTCAAGTCACATCAAACAGCTGCTTTTTTTTCCCCTGAATCTTACTCACTTACTTTCAAACAAGTTAAATCCCTAAGAGATACAACATCATATGGATTTGGTGTCTAATGGCCTCAGCAGGAAGGTTGCTTCAGAATTTAGCAGAAACCATGCTGCTGTTCCATGGAAGCAAGTTGCCTTTCCCTGGATTGCTTGGACGTTAGTTTGCTGCCAGGGGTCACTTTTCCTGTACATGGAAATACATGTCTTGCCTACATAAAATTCAGTTTTATCTCAGGCATAAACACTTTCATTTTTGAGAAGAGCTACATGCTCCCTCTGGTTTAGAAGACCTTGCTTACAATCAGAAAAAAAAAAAAAAAGGCCTTGGGCCACAGCCTTGGAGACAAAATTGGCATTTTAGAAGTCATGATCCCAGTAGGCCTCCATGAGCTCCAAGATGAAAAAAACATTTTTTTGTAAAAAGAGCTCCTGGCTGACTCTGGAACATGCCATGCTGGTCTAAACCTCTATGCTTTGCACAGGCTGTGCCTTCTGCCAGAAAAGCTCTCCCTACTTTGCCCCATGGGCACCTTTATATGACCTGTGTCTCCTTCAAGAGTCAGCTAATGTGCTCACCCCTCTCTGAAGACTTCCTCACAGTGACCTGCCTCATTAGGACCTTATCTCCCTTGCCCCGCGATGAGAGACAGTTGTCTCAGGATCTCTAGTGGGTGTGTAGCATGCATCTGTAAATGTGTGTCGTTTGAGTGTCTGGCTGATAGTTGGCGCGTTGAGTGATTCGGCAAGGATTGTGTAATGACCATGGCTTCTATTTTTCTCAGTAGATCAGACACCAGTGTGGGTGTGGAGGAAGACAGAAGAATGGTCAGAGGGTGCAACGTTGCTGACTCTGAAGCTGGAGGAAGGGGACCGTGGGCTGAGGAAAGTGGACAGTCTCTAGAAGCCGGAAAAAGCAGGGAAAAGGGCTACCCACTAGAGCTTCCAGAAATGAATGCAGCCCTCCTGATTTTAGCCCAGTGGGCCTTCTTGCCTCCTGAACTGTAAGATAATAAATGTGTTGTTTTGAGCCACTCACTTTGTAGTAACTTGGTACAGCAGGGGAACACTGGCACACCATTCCAAACAGGCCTTTCCCACCCTTGCCCTCATGCTCTAGACCTACTTCATGTATGCTGGGGAGGGTAATCTAGGTGACCAACACTGGGGAATTTTCCTGACTCAACACCAGGGCTTCTGAAGACCCAGGAGAGCCCGATATTAATGCATTTGGGGAACTCTGTGAAGTTATGTTCTGTGTGGACACCATGGTGGGAGCTATGTGATTATACGGGGTCAAATCTGCTCCAGCTTGCTCACAGACTACAGGATAGATACGGTGACGCGTGCAGTGACCAAAAGCAGGTTCATAAGAGGGGCAGAAAGTGGGGCTAGCACTAAGGTTCCAGGAGAACGGTCACGGAACATCACAATGGTACCATTCTGCCCCCTCTCCACCCTCAGGTGTGCTCTTACAAAAATTAACAATCAAGGTGACAGTAAATCTTGGAAACACCGGAACACAGATTACAAATGGGAAAAAGCAGGACAGTATTGTCCGAGATGGCACAATCAGGACTCTGAAGGACCCATCAGGCAATAGGGAGCCATGACAGATTCTGGAGAAGAGGATACAGTAAGGGTAGAGTGCGCAGGATAAGCATTGTGGGTGGCACAGACACAAAGCAGAAGGGGAACCTGGGGTGATTATCATGTTCAGCTCCGAAGCCAGATCACTGACTTTTCTTACCATTCCTAACACAATGAGTCTGACAGATCTGAAGTTGTATTTTTAATTACCATTGACAATATTGTGAACTTCGTTCACTTAATCTCCATTAAAGTCATTGAGGATGATGCATGGACCTTTTAAGCTACTAAAAAAAAAGAAAAAAAAACCCCTGAAAATAGATTCTCAAAACTTCCCTATCCATAGCTCAACAGGCCAGACCAACAAATACTGCTTAACATTAAAGGTAAATAACTAATGCATAAACATGGAGTAAACTGTACTCCATTCTCCATTAATTGCCTGACATATTAATGATATTTTAACAAACCATCTGTGACATTCTTGCAGCCCAGCCTCAAAAGGTAGGTGTTGGTATATAAATTAAAGGATAATAATAAATAAAACTGTAACGAATATCCATCTAGCTTCTCACATTTTTCATGGAATTCTCACATGCCTTATGTCACTGGACTTCATAAGCACCGTGTGGAGTTGCTCTTAATAGACACTTAGAAAGGTTGAAAGCCAGGAGCCGACCCCAGGTGGCAAAGCTCGAAATGCTCTGCTCTTTTCACAGAATCACAGCGTTTCTTATGTTTGAACAAATGGCACAACATGTGTGAGAAGAGACAGGACGTGAAGCCGGATGACAGAATATCCAAGCTGAAACACCCAGCAAGGCTAAGGCAGAACAGTGACTTCCCACAAAGCCAAAGCGAGAATGGGCCCCGCCAGACCCGATGACCTTATTCCAGGTCCAGAAGTCCTGAAATGGAAGCTGTCAGCGCAGAACAGGCCTGGATGATTCAGACATACTGGTTGCAGAGCAGTGGCCAGTAGGGAATGCGGGGTTTGTTTTGTTTTGTTTTATTTTTTTTATATCCAGGGAAATGGCATTTCACTGTCACTTAAAATAAGTATGTGATTTGAAGGAGGAGGAATCAACAGATTGGGATGAAGCCATATGCCAGGCACTGCACTGGACTCTCAACAATATTCTCTTATTGATTTCTCATAAACACTGGGCCAAGTTGATACAAAAGCCCCATTGTACAGAAAAACAAACTGAGCATTGGATCCAAGAGTATAATACATTCCCTCATGGTCACAGAATGCCCCTATCATTTACAGGTTAAAAACCACTCATTGGTGACATCCAAAATATGATCTGACGTGCCACCTGCCTGCACAGATAGCACACGACGAGGATTAAATCCAAGCCCACCTGTCTCCCAAACACGTTTCTGTGTCTGTTGAAGAATCCAATTAACAGGGGCTGAATAAACAGGCAAATCCAGACATTTCTACCATGCCATGCTATCCTCTTTGTGATGGGATAAACAGAGAGGAAAAAGGATGTAAATTACAAGATTTTTAAAGCAACCAAGAGGCATAAATGGACAAACGTAGTGAACAACCAGAGTATTCACAAAGAACGCTCGCCTGGATCCAGACCACGAGTGCATCTAGGATGGTTATTCTGAGGAAAGCAACCACACAATTTGAAAGGTGCCTGCGGCACTAACACCCCCTTGAAAACATGGCCCCACGGACACTATACGTCGGGGTCTGATGAAGGAATGTGGTGAGGAACACAGAGGCCACTCACTCTCCCCCATCAATGCACAATCCTGCTTAACAGCACTTTTCTTGTGGGTGACTCTCCCTCCTGGGACAGTAGTGACGTTCCAAGGTTGATCCCTCCAATTCTCCAGTTTCCACCACTAATGGCTGGGACTTGAATCCACTGCCAAGACCAGCTTCCAGTAGCCAGCCACGGAGCCAGAAACATGACAAATGTGCCCAGGATGAAGCTTATCAGCCTTTGAGGCACAGAGCTAGCTGACTTGGCCCATATGGGAAGGTGGTGGATCCAACGAGGGCAGAGAGATACTACAGCTGTCACGTGGGTATAGGCCAATGTTTCATGGAAGATTCAATTCCTGTTTTACCCTCTTCCTCTCCACCCAACCACCGCCATCATCCTGAGGGACATTAACGTGCAGAGCTGACTCAGCCAACTGCTATCATGGTGGTGTGAAAAGCGGCTGAGAATGGAAAAGACCCCCTACCTTCACGTCCCAGCCTCGAACAATGGCTCATTTGTGGCTCCTTCATCAATCTGTTTCTTCCCTCTCTGCCTCAGTCTCTTCCCTGTAAAGTAAGAATTTCCATGAGATTAAATGGGAAAAGGCACCTAAAGCATTTAGGGTTGTATTTAGTGTAATGTTAGTGACCATTTTTACCTCCCCATCAGCTGCCAGACCCTGGATCTTATGGTCACCACCCAGAAAGTTTCTGGCTTTGAAATCTTAAAAATCTAACATCTGACCACAGCCTAGGTATTCTCAGCTCTTTTAACCATCTACCATCTTTTGTCTGACCTTATCATGGTATCCCACTCTTTGAGTTCTCTATGCATATCAGCTCCCTGTTCCAGGCTTCTCTTAATCCCATGGCTCTAAACCATCATTTCATTAATTTTCTGGTTCCTTGCTCTATAGCTCCCCAGCCATACTTCCCATAAGTAGAACCACGGGGCAAAGCAGCCATCTGCTTCTGCTGCTGCCCTATCAGTTCCCATTTTATGCCGGGGATAATGACCCAGTGACGCCCTATGCCGGGTCCCATCCCAGCTGCAGCCTTAACACCCCTTGGGCCTCAGGCAACTCACCTCCATTGTTCTAAGTTGACCTGCTACATTCTCCCAAGCCCCAGCCCCACTTCGTTCCCCTGTCTCACAGAAGAGCACCTTGCTTCCTACTTCAGGTTGATCAGAGAGGGATTACATATAAACTCTCTGTTTTGTTTCATTACCCGCAAATTTGTAATGCTTTCCATTTCTTCCTACCACATCCTCTTCCTCAGAGGAAGATGAGTGTGCTTCTTCCTTCCTCTGTACCATGTACCGCTCAGGAGTCTTGCCCATCAGTTATCACTTCTGTATTCTGCCCTGCCAGGTGACCCCCCAGCAAAGACTCCTTCCATCAGCATATAAATATGCTTGGACTTCCCATACCTCAAAAACAAAAGGAAAATCTCCCTTGACCCTCTACCTCCCTCCAGCTCCCTCACACAGACACGCTCCTTCAAAGCACTGTCTATACTTGTAGTCTCTGCTCCTTTACCTTCCACTAGCTGTACAGACCATTTTCCAAGATATTTCTCTAAGAAGGTCAAGAACAAACACGGAGCTTCACCTGACTCCCTTCTCTTCCTCACTTCTCCTATCGAAGAATCTAAAAGTTCCATCAACTCTGATGCTCCATGCATAGCAGCTTTTAATTCTGTTCCATCTCTCCATTCAACGTATCCCAACCTTCCAAACTCATCCAAAGACATCTAAATCACACTTCTCTGCGATCTGGCCTCTACTCCATGCCAAAGAGGGAAAAGAGGGAAAGGAGGAATGTTTCTCTCCTTGCTCAGCATCCTGAAGTGGTTCCCACTATATTGCAGGCAGATCTGCTCCCTTCTGCATGATGTACAAGGAAGGTTCTTAAGATCTGGGTGTAGTGCATGTGGCCACCATAAGGGCTAACTGAAGTATGGAGACTATAGATCTAAGTGTACTTCTTTTACAAAATGCTTTCAGTAGGACATTAAAAGCGTTTCAAAACTTTCAGAGGAAACTCATGAAATGTTGGCATTTCACAGAAAATTCATCAAATACTGGAATGCTTTTATGACCTAATGTCCTTAGGAACAGATTTTACATGGTTATTTCTTGAGATGTTTCTCAATGCAGAAGGTACCACTCAACAAAGATGCTGTGAGAGGGGACTTTCATATGACCCAGATGTTATCTCACGTGACATCTGCAAATGCAAGATCAAAACGTCCTTCCTCCTGACCACAGCAAATCCAACTATGCATTCCAACCGTCAACCCTAAGATTCCAGCATTCTGACTGAGGCAGCTATTTCTATGCTTCTTCCCAGATGAGGACCCTGAAATTCCAAAATGAAAGGGAACTCTCTTCAAGTCCCACTTCCAGCGTCCATAGCTGAGTTGGGACCAAAACCTGGTGGTCTCTTGCCACTGTGGTGTGGGGGTGTCTGCCCACAGGTGCCGAAAGTCCACATGGTCCAGTGTGAGAGGCCCCTTAGTTGTTAACAGTGTGTTGTTAGCACAGAGGCTGTGATCAGTAAGAAGGTCTAGGGGCCACAAGCAATCACACAGTCAGAGGAAGAGGAGGAGGAGGAGGAGGAGGGAAAGGAAGAGGGGAGGACTCCAAGGGGAGGAGTAGGGATGGCATACACGCAGCCACAATGGATGAAGCACGAGATGAAGGGGAAAGAGGACACACTGAGCCTGAGCTTGGCCCCACAGGAGACCCCCTCGGGAGACTGAGTACTGTGTTGCCTGCTCTGACTTGAGAAGCACTGAGTAGCCTCTCTGAGTCAGACCGTATTTTCCTCAAGGCCTTCAGTCCAGCCCTAGAACACCAAGCAGAAGACAGTCAGATAATCACTCTGCTGTTTGATTTTTTTTCCCTCCCACCAGTAGGCAATTATGCATCACTCCAGGCTTCTGGTAGCACAGTCAGTTCCACACTGAATGGCTCCCAACATCCAAGTCAGATGCACAGTGCCATTGACATGGCTGGTACAGCCTGCAACCCAGCATAGACCAGCCTCCCTTGAGTATGCACACACACACACGCACGCACGCACGCATGCACACACACACATACATGCACGCACAAATACACAAGCATTGGTCTCAGAGTCAGTGAATGACCAGCTTCTCCGCCCAGTTGGCCAACTTCAAACCAAGGAATCAGCGTCAGTCCTGCTTTCAAAGCAGCCCATGGAGCCAAGTCTGTCTAATCTCCATGATATGTCTCCCTCTTCCTAGTCCCCACACTCCTCACCTGGCTCCAAACCTCTTGATCCTAAACTTGGATTAGGTCTCCCTAATCCCTATCTTCCCTTCCACATAACCTACATAAAATAGAAACACATAACTCCTCTGATTAACTTCCTTCAGTTCCATTGTCCCTAATAAAGTTCAACCTCCCCATTGTTCACAACAATGAATCCCAGCCCTTCACCTTGCTAAGCATTGAACACCAATCATTCATTAATTCATCTACTCAACAACTATTTATTATCTACGCCATGCCAAGCATTGTTCTAGGCACTTTGGATAAATCCAAAGCAATGACTCCTGTCTTCACAGAGCTTACATTCTAGTTGATGAAGAAAGCAGTAAGTAATATCCATAATAAGTATGTAAATTACATAGTATGTTAGAAGGTGGTAAATGCTATGGAAAAAATAAGATGGAAGACAGAGAGAGGAGGTCGGGCATGCTGGGGGTAGGGTGGAAGGCTTTTAAGTATAAACTTGGTGGTCAGAATCATCCTGAGAAAATGACACTGGAGTAAAGACTTGAAGGAGGTGGTGTTGTAAATCTATTCTATTCTAGGAAAGACTATTCGGTGTTGTAAGTCTATTCTATTCTAGGAAAGATTATTCTAGGCAATGGGAGGAGCCAGTGCAAAGGCCCTGAGGTTCCTGGGAAATAGCATGGAGGCCAGTGTGGACAAAAGAAAGTTAACAAGAGGGAGAGGCATGAGAAATGCCATCAGAGGGGATAAGGAGGCCAGATCATGCTCCTCTCTCACTCCCTACCCTGCGACTCATGAGTCTCCCCCCTAACACCTGTCACTGTTGCAATTCCCCAGCAGGTTGGGTGTCCTCATGTCCCAGCACCTGTGCTTATGTTCTGACACCATGTTGCCTGATCACCAACTCTTCTGCCCAACACAGAGCTCTGACCATCCGTTTCCCAATCCTCCCATTTTCCTTGACCATAAAGCTATTATAGCATTAAAAACTGAAATGCAGTTACCCAGCTCCTGGTCTCTATCACCCCCTGGACTGAGCTACTTCAGGAAATGAATCCCATCATCCCTGTCCTCTCTTTTTCCCTAAGAATCACATGGCTACAGAGACGCTGGATAAAAAGAGAACAGGCAGCAAAGCATAGGAGAAAGGGAAGTTGGAAAATAGTGCTGAGGATTGAGATTATCTTGGTCAAACACACACCTAACCTCATTGAAACTCAGTTTCCCTGTCTGTAAAATGAACATAACAATTGTGGCTCCACCTACCTTCCAGAGTTATTCTATAGGTAAAAGGAGACTAGATAGGGACACAGCTTATGGAGAGGGGCTAACCAACTGCAAAGGGTTATCATTATTGTTCCATTGCTGTTACCTAGCAAATCCTTTGTGCTAGATAAAAAGATGCCTCTGGTTCCAAACATGTCCCAGTTATGTGCTTTGGTTCCAGGAGAGGCAATGTTGGAGTAAAGATTATCTTATGTCACATGTGATTTCTTTGCAAAACGGGGCACAGGGAGCCTGACTCCCTGTGGAGAAGAGCCTCCCGGGCAATGAATTAGGAGGGTCCTCCGAATGATCCATCCACGCTCTGTTCAGCAGGTCCAGCAGGCACTGACTGCCTGAACCACACCTGCCGTGGGAACGCCAGCTGCCCCTCCCCCAACCCATCCCCACCCCCACAAGTTGTCAAAAAGGCACCGTGACAGATAGAGCTCCCACATGCCACAAGGTAAGTGTTTAAATCTTTTATAAGACAGTCAATGGCCTTTATAAACCCTCAGACAAGAATTACACTGTGTCTGAGATGGGGCTGAAAGTCAATGGGAAATTGATTCTGTCTAGCTGGTGCTGTTTCAAGGAGGAGGCTTGCTGGGTGCCTTTGGGACCAAACGTGCCATCTCCCATGTGCCCTGGGGTGTAGCGTGTCACATGCTGTGAATACAGAGACACTGGGGCCCGTTTCCTGGCAGAGGCCGCAGGGAGCTGTGAGTTCCAACCACAGGAAGACCCTGGAGGGCATCGACCAGCACCAGGGATAGTTATGAACTGTGTTTACCTTCCCAAGAATTGATGCCAGACCAATCATGCCACTGCCTGCATCCCAGGTGGAGAAGCCAGAAGATGATAAACGGCCATTGATCTGGAGGCAACCAGGGGGGTGAGGCATACCTACAATTACTCTCCTTTGCTAATGACCCCATTAGCCATTGGATCAAACACAGTTAGAGGCTGTGATGACGCTGGGGTTATTTTTCTGCCAATACCCATTGGCCTGATGCATACTGTCCTTCCAGGGGTGCCAGAGGGGACAACGGGACCCCCGGTTTGGGACTTGGGAGCCCCAGGGTCCCGGTGTGCCTACTTTCTCTGCAGCACAGGCCTGGTCATGACAAGGATGGCTCTGGGTCACAAGTGAGTGGATAGACCTTGGCAGGTAAACCAAACAACGCCCATCCTGGCAGGCAGCGGGGGCAGTGGGAAAAGCACCCACTGGGGAATCAGGCAAAGGTGGAGAGTGAAACCTGGCCATGCGATTAACCAACCATGTGACCTCATGGAAACCCCTTTCCTGCCCGGGGCCAGGCCAAGTATAACTCGGGGATGAGACTTAGTCTGTCTGCCAGGACTGCTCGGAGAATAAAATGTGACAGCACAGGCCACATGCAGGGCACAGAGCAGGCACTCAGTGCTTCTCAGCTCTGCTCACCATCCAGTGCTGAACCCAAAACTCGAGGAGCAGGTGGAGCTCTCCCCTGGAAGTGGATGGACCGGAATCACACAATAAAAAAGGTAACGTGATCCCAAGTACTGACCACATGTAAACACTGGAACCAGCGCTTGCTGTACATCACCTTGACCCTTCTTTGTCCCCATTTTATAGATAAGGACACTGGGGCCCAAGGAGTTTCAGGAGGTCAGTTCATCCAACAAGAGCAAATGTTGAGGATGTGATTACTAAGGGCCTACTCTGCACCAGGCAGCCTCCAGGGGACCCGGTGATGACGCTGAGCGAGACAGAGGCTGCTCTGAGGTCAGGCGTCGGCAAAGCCCAGGCTAGAATCAAGGTCTCCTGCCATCAAGTGCGGGATCCTTCTCTGTCCCCTGCCATTTCTCCCACTAGAAGGGACTCCTCAGAGGATCACTGTGCGCCCCAGCTCAAAGCGTCCTTGACATTTGTCCCGACTCCCCAGCCAGCTTTACAAACGAGGTCGTGTTTTCCAAGGCCACACAGCGAGGGGGAGAGGAGCTGTGATCTTGAAATGAGACTGGTTGCAACTCCGCGTCAGGGCTCCCCTCTTCATCAGCTGCCCGTTTCCTAGAATGCAGCACTTCCTGCCTGTAGGAAGCCAGCAGTCCACAGTGTGCCATGGACCCTGGGAGGTGGGCAGAAGGAGAGGGTCTCTGTGCGCATGAACCATTCACAAATATTTACATAGCCTGCAAGAGAAACCACCCTGTCGGGCTGAGAATAAGGGGCGGAATGAAACGGCATCCTAGCATCCCTGCTCCTCTGTCTCTGGTTAAGTCATACCATTGGTACTAGATGGTCAGGTATCTTTGAACTGAAAGGAGTTTTATTTGAAAACTCTTCAGGGTGCCAGAGCAACAGTCTTTTTCCACATCAGTAGTCTACCCAAGGCAGGCTCGGCAAAGAAGAACAAATATGACCGTCTGCTGCGGAGGGGCGGGGCGGGGGGCAGAGTGGTGGTGGGATTAGTAAGGATGAGGTCAGCCAGGAAAGGACGGCAAAGAACAGCCCCCCTGTTGTCAGACAGAGTCACAAATAAACACTTGCTGGCAGCTGGAAATTCAGCTCTTAAACCCTGCAAAATGAGAAAAACCAGTCACGGTCAGAAAGGGTATATTGTCTGATGGGGTGAGACAGCACAGAGTGGGATTCAGACCAAGAGCCACTGAGCCATTCCGATGAGGCTCAGCCTTTCCTACCTAGAAAGTGGGCAGAAAGCAAACACCCAAGTGCTTAGAGGTGATGTTTCCATGCTGCCATACAATTGAAAAATCCAGCATTTTTATGTCTATTCATCTATCAGGCAACTGTCGAACACAAACTGCATACCAGCACCATGCCAGGCTCTGGGGACTCAGCTATCCGTCTTCCTCTCCACCTTTATGGAATTTAAAATTTAGCAAGGAAAACAAACACAGGAAAATGCAATTACATGAGGGATGTTAGTGGTGGCCTGTGTGCCCAAGAGGCCAAGGAAGGAGGGAGTGGGGAGCTGTGGAGATGGCGGTGGAGGGTCGAAGGGGCTGGAGAAGTGACTAGCACGGTAGGGAAACTGATTACATACAGAGGAGTTAGACAAATAAAGAACTAAACTGAGGCTAATGGGAGCCAGATCTCTGATGGTCAGAGAAGGATTTATAAAGATGGAAATGGAGGTTAGAATGGGAGACATTGAGGCAGTGGATTAGAAATAAAGGTACTGGGGGCGCCTGGGTGGCTCAGTCGGTTGAGCGTCCAACTTCGGCTCAGGTCATGATCTCACAGTTCGTGGGTTCGAACCCTGCATCAGGCTCTGTGCTGACTGCTTGCTCAGAGCCTGGAGCCTGCCTCAGATTCTATGTCTCCTACTCTTTCTGCCCCTCCCCCGCTCACACTTTGTCTCACTCTGTTTCTCAAAAATAAATGAATATAAAAAAAAAATTTTTTTTAAAAGAAATAAAGGTATTGGTATGAACTGAATTTTAAAAATTATATATGGAAATAGATATGGAAATCTATATAGATAAGCGACTATCAACCAGGAGTGATTTTGTCCCTTATGGACAATGGCAATGTCAGGAGACACTTGGGGTTGTAACAGCTGGAGGAAGGGGTGCCTACTGGCATGTAATAGGCACAGACATCCTACAATACACAGAACACTGTCCCCAACCAAGAATTCTCCAACACCAAATTTCAATAGTGCTGTGGCCCAGAAACCCTAATATAGATGTGTGTGTGTGCATGTACGCACATGTGGATGGATGAATGGATGGATAGATAGTTCGAGACAGATAAAAATAGATGTATTTGTTTGTATGTGTATGTATTATATATATGTATATAATAATATAATATATATCACACACATATATGCATACATAGATTTCCTAGCTAAGTTGCCTAAGTGGACCAGGAGCAATGACACTCCAGTGGCTATGAATACATCCATTACCCAGAGCTTGGTTTCTAAATACCATTGTCTACTAAAAGGAACCAAATTTCCCCTGGAGAAATAACTAATTTCAGAGGTGGCACAGAAAAAGTATAATGGGAGCTTGGAAAATGTTTCTGTGCCAGAAAGTAGAGAAGTGCCCAAAGAATTATGGGAATATGTTCAAAAGCGCAAAAGGAGCCAGATTCAAGAACCTCCCACCAGCTAAACCTGAGACAATGTGAACATCAGAATAAATCAGAATAAAATATGAATAAAATATGAATCTATGCATTCATATGAATAACTAGTTAAAGAACAAATAAATGAGGGAGAAAGGGGAACTCTTCCTTACAGTAGAATAACTAAAAAATGTAGGAAAATTGTGAAAATAGAAAATCACCATTTGACAACCATCATAGTGGTGGCTAACTCAGCAGGAGGCATCAATAGAAGCCAAGGCTAGCGGGCAGAGGTTTGATGAGGTAAAGAATATTGACAGCCTTTCAGAGAATCTCCCCACAAAAATGCCTTTAAATCATACATAGAAACTGGTGACTTTATGGTAGAGAAACTTGGCATATACCAACTTGACCAGGTGATCAAAATTGGCATGAAAGGACAGGATAGATTGGCATCGGTGTGGTCCATTGAGAAAACACAGCATCATTTCCATGGCATTAAGGACAAGATATGGAATGGTTCCAGATTGAAGAAGACTAACGTATACGAACAATTCACCACGGTGGACTGAACCAGAAAGGAGGATGATATACTGATGGGGAAGTTGGGGAAATCTGAATAGAGGTGGGTAACAGCCCTCTTTCAGTGTTGATTTCCTGAATTAAATGGTTGTCCTGGGGTGATTAGACAGTTTTCTTGTTTTAAGGAAACGTATACTGGCGTTTTGGAGGAAGGTGGACAATGGTATATACAATTGTATATTGCTCTCAAATGACTCAGAAATGAATAAATTGGTATTAAATATGCACATACATGTACACAAATACAGTGGGAGAACAACAGCAAGAGAGAGAAAAGGTGAGGAGTGGAACAAATGAGGTAAAAAGGTTAAAAATTCATGACTTATAGGGAATTCAAAATTATTTTTAAAAAGAATATAAAAATATGTAAACTATTGTTTACATATATTGCTATATGCGTACTATATAAACTATTGTGTCAATTACAAAATTATAATCATACAGTAGGATATCCACATAATATACATGCAACCCACCATGCACACACACATGAAAAATATGAAGGAAATGTACAAATATGTTACTGATGGTTATCTCTGAATGATTAAATTGTCAGAAATTTTTATCTTTTTTAAATGTCTCTCCATATGGTCCAAAATTTCTCCTGTGAACATACATTGTCTACTGCTTTACAATTGGAAAATAGCATTGTGTGTGTCATCAAATAATTTGACAAAAAGAAATAACGAACTTGATTTCTGAGGACATTTTTCCTCCATTCAACACTGGCCACCCAGTCAGCCACTCGCGGAACTACCTGGAGGCTGCTCAGTGAACACCCTGGGGTTGAATGAGGCAGAAAGAGCACAAAAAAGAAGTCTGGCATCTCTGGACTGTGCTGTGGTCCTGCCCATCGGTCAGGCCTCCTTCATCTGGGTAATAGGATTCATGGTCTATCCCTTGAAGCATCATCAAGACTCAGAGACTTGAGATGTTGACATTTTTCACCCGTAAGGTGCTTATGCATGGGAGGTAATATGAAGACACAGGTAAAGAGATCATCACTCTAGTAGTTAATTACTACCGTCACTGGGCAAGCCCTCTCCCACCTTTAACTTCATTCTCAATACCACTATCAGTAAGCATCCCATTCTACAGATGAAGAAACGAATGCACAAAAACATTAACACTCATTTGTCTAACGTCATCCTTGCAAGTGACAGAATCAGGATTCATACTTGGCGCTGACCGTAAAACACACGAGCCATCCACCTCCACTACCCCCACGATGCCTGCCTTCCCTTGGCACAAGAACGGTCACCTAACCCTAAGATGCCCTCGAGGCAGAAAAACAGAAAGCAACTTTAAGTAGATTGGATATTTCTGAAACTCTCCAGTCTTGGTGACAGTTGCCATACCAGGCTTTTCTCTCACCAGGAAGACAGCTTCTGGGCACCTCTTTATATGCCCTCCATGTGTTCCAGCATGCTGTTCCGGGTCCAACAGTGGCGTTTAGTAAAGGCCCCTCCACTTCAAGGCTGCCTTTCTTGGTCATGACAACCCACAATTAAAAAGAAATACCGAAGCAGATGAGGAAACATCCCAGTGACAGTTCCCGGAGTCTGGCATCCCACCTGATAACTCCTGGGTCACAGGGAGGAAGTCACGTTGCGTCCGGGAAGCCAGCTGTGTGAGTGGTCACTTCTTTCGGGACCGGCAACACACAGGTTATTCCCGGGGACCACTGACTCCATAGTTTCCTTATCTTATTTGATGTTTTTAATTGTCCTTATTTCTACAAACAAACCTTCAGAGACTACACACGAAATGAAAAGCCATTTGTTTCCACCTGTTAAGCTGCTTAATTTCTTCCAGGAGGAGATCTTCCCTTTGACTTTTGCAACTGTGGAAATATTGTGAAGACCCAAAGTATATGCAAAAGATCAATAGGTCTTCTAAAATGAAGGATTCTACTTCAGAGCGTGACTGTCCTAGCTGAGCCTCGGCTGGTTTTATTCTATTGTGTCTTCTCTTAAAATTGATGTGAGAGGCAAACAAAAATACTGCAAGAATTAGAATCAGATAACATCGGCACTTCTGGGGACATGAAAGGCAACAGAATCCAACAAGGTCATTTGAAAAAGGAGAAACCAAGTCCTACACAGTCGATGCACCTCACTCAGTGTCACATAGCCACTCTGTGGTCCAGCTGGGATTCTAAGTCGTGAGCCCCGAACAATCAGTATTCAGAATGTCTCAGACGGAAATTATCTACATTAAAGGGTTTGCAGCCACTAGCCTACAAGCTCACCGAGGGCAGGCACTGTGCCTCATCCGGGGGCTTAGCCAGCAGATGGCACTTATAGGTATCCAGCAGGCATTTTTTACGCAAAGAAATGAATGATTTCTAATATCATTTTAGCGGAATTCTAAGAACACTTACAAAAGCATCTATTTTAAAACATTATTATTTGCATTTAAAATGAAGTTCTATATGGCCAAGCCCAGACGGGTCTCATGCTCATGTTTACTAAACAAAAGATGACTGGTGCTGTGATCATTAATCAGTTGGCATTGACTGAAGCTCTTAATGAAATGAGGCATGAACTGTTTGAGAAAGCAATTGAAAGCCATCATACATGCCATGAATCATCTCTCGAATGCACATTTATTAAATCAGAATTCATAACTTTGATATTTTATCTAACAGGTTTGTTACCCTTTCGAGACTCTATTGGTGAATAAAAAGACAGATGTTTCCAGAGCTAAATTGGAGGAGGGATGAGGGAGGGAGAAACCAGCCAGACATCAATTAAAGGCAACAGGCAGCAAAATACCATTACCCAATGTCTGGGTTTTGCACTATCGTCTTGAAAGAAAGTTCAAAGAAACCTTGGCAAATGAACAGATACGGAAGCAGGATGCAACACTGAAGGTTTCAGGGGTCTGCCTGGTAGCAGGCAGATGTTGTGATGGATCCAGAGGTGGTGACTGTTTGGGGTTGCGGAGTTGATTGTCATCAAGGGAAACGTCAGTGAAACAAAAGTCAGACTAATGCAAAACCCTATTTTTACTTCCTGAGGGTGCCAGGGAGCTGGAGGGGAATCAGAATCCTCTCCCATTTCCAGGATCTTCAAAGACACCTGCTTCTTTTAGTTGAAGCAAATATATATCACATCAGTGTCACATCCCACGACTATTGTCCCAGGCATCTCTTTTGGATGATCCAATAAAAGTGGATTGAGAGGCGTGTGAAGATGTTTAGCTCTTTTGACTGCTGTCGGCAGTAAATTGGTGGATCAAGGTGACATGGTCCCCCACAGCTCACAATTGCCACACTTCTTAGAGTCTCCTCTTCATAAAAGCAGAGCTGGAATCCTTATAGGCAGCGCTCTGGCGCTTTTGTGTAAAGGAGACCTTCCTTTTTAACTGCTTTGACACAACGTGGCCATTCTCCTTCAAAGCCTCTCAGACCAACCCCTTCGCCAGCCAGAATCATGGTCCAGCCACTGAGTTACATGCCCCAGGAACGTTCTGGTACTTTCTTCGCACAGAACAACACACATCTAAATAACAGCTTTTCTCCGCTGTAATCTGATTAGATGGCCGTAAGTAGGACGATCCCAGGGATAAACTTGAACATTGACACATCTACCAAAAATAACCACCTGGGTCATCATATGCAGTGGCAGTGGCTTCTCCCTTTTATCTATGTTAAGCAAAGAACATTCAGTTCTAAAACCAAAAGCATGGAGAACATGCACCCGATTTGAGGAAGGCAAAAGCCGCCAATGAGTGCAACAGACACATGCTGCCAACCTCTCCTCCGTCTCTTTTTAAGAACACCAGAGAACTAGGTGTTTGTTCTGTGGGACATAGGCATTCAAGATCGATAGCTGCTCTTTGTGCCCCTCCGGATTGGGGCTGGAAAGTAGCTACAAGCCACAGCCACATTTCCCTGGGTCAGTGGCTCTCAAACCGAAGGGTGCATCACAGCCACGGGGAGGGCTTGTTAAACCACAGACTGTAGAACCCCACCCCAAGACTTTCCAACTCAGCAAGTGTGGGGTGGGGCCCAGGAATTTGCATTTCTGGCAACTTCTCGGGGGATGCTGCTGTTACTAGCTAGCGCAGGAGCCACAGTTTGAGAACCAGCCCCGTAAGCAAAGTCTCATCAGCAAAACCCCGCCACTTTCTACAAGGCAAGATGGAGGAGATGAAATTCACCAGCCTTCGGACCTATGTTCTCATCTGGTTTTAGTGCCTCTGAAGAGACCTATTGGCTGTATTTTTTTTTTTAACTTCTCTGTTAATCTGCAGTACTATGCTAGCCCTTCAACTTAAGACAGCGAGAGTGAGAAAGAGATTCACCCTCATGTCCTCAACAGAGGAAGGGAAAGCTTAGGATCATTAACATAGGAAGGGGAAAGGCACTCAGGGATCCTCCAAACCCCAACAGCACTGGGTCCCAGGGGAAACTGAGATCAGAGAGGCCAAGACACTTGCCAGAAGCCACAAAGCAGAGATGGAACTAAAACCCAGGGTTGCTGACACCCACTTCAAACCCTTCCCTCTAGCTCAGCCCGGCCGCTTGCCTGAGGCAGCTGTTTGAAATATGCACCCGATCCCAGCAGACAGGTTTTTGTTTACAAGACTGCACCTCCCTGGACCAGTGGTTCTCAACCCTGGCTGGCTACACTTTAGAATCCTCTGGAGAGCTAACAAATGTAATGACAGCGGGCCCCACTTCAGAGATTTTGATTCAATTGCTCTGGGTGGAGTCCAGGCACGGAATATTTTTAAAGCTCCCCAGGTAATTCTAAAGTGTAGTTGAGCTTGAGGACTGCTACCTAGACTGTGGGGTTCTCAAAAGCAGAATGTTTCTTCCCTAGGACAATGACTCTCAAACATCAACAAGCATGAGAATGCACTGCTCCCTTAGTAGCAAGGCCCTGGGAGATTCTTAGCAAATACATGTTGAGCGAAAGACTAGGCCAGCGCTTTCTAAAAATCTCAGACCAGCGTCACTTGGAAACACGTTAGAAATGCAAAACTCTAGGTCCCATCCCACATGCAGTGATTCAGAGACCCGGAGGGGGAACCCATCAATCTGTGTTTTAGCAAGCCAACGAGAACTCTATTAGATCTGGACATATGCTGGCACTGAGGACTTCTAGAATAGAGGAACGGAGAAATGGATGAAAAGATTTAGTTAGAAACATAAAACTAAAATTAGAGTCTAGAAACAAATAATGACACACTGCCCAGAAAGGAGGTGATGGGTAATAATTGGGAGGAGTTGAGGGCTTGTGGGGAAAAGGGAGAGTCCAGCCCCATTAGAATGGAGGATGTGTGAAAGGACGGGTGGAGAGAGAATGGAGAAGTCACTGAGACCCTGATAGCAGACTCAGGGATGGCAGTTACCTGTTCATCTAAGAGAGAAGGGGTTGGGGACAACAGACATCTCACTGGAGAGCAGGAGGCCATCGCCAAGCATGCAGGACAAGGGTAGTCCCCTCGATCCTCGCGAGAATGCTGTAGGTGAAATTCTGCAGGCAGGTGAAGCAGACAACCACCACGGGGTCCTGGAAAACATATGGCCTTAGAGACCCCTAAACTCCTGGCTTTGCAGCATAGTAGCCAGGAGCCCGTGAAAGAAGGTACTGAAGCTCCCTGGACTTCAGGGTCATCATCTCTGACACGCACACCATAGCTACTTACCAAGGTTGTTACAAAGTTCTAAAGTTACATTAGCAGCCAGCACAGTGCCTGGAAGGTGAGTGCTGCTCAAGCACGATAGCTGCCATCAATGCTCCAGATGAGGAGAAACAGCTCAAACTCACCGTGCTCGGCGCACAGGAAAGGGAACTGGAGAGCAACTCACTAAATCACAAGGAGGAAGTAGCCCTTCAGTGAGGAACGCAGGTGAAAGGTGTTTCATCCTAGAAGCCTTGAAATACCAGGTTGTTGGGTCCCCGGGCTAATCCACACCCACCACCTGGAGAGGAGGGAGTGCTGGCCAGGAGGGATGAGGGCATCACACCTGCTCCGTAGCCCTTCGGGCCCCTATCCTGGCCCGGAGCCACTGCCACCAGCCCTGAGGTGGTGAGAGAGTCGGAAGGTATTGGAGGATTGTTTTCAAAAAAAGATACAAAAGAGAAAGAACTCCACCTAAAGAAATTAACTTAAAAGCATACGGAAGCCACCAAAAGCCCTCTGCCTTCATTTCAGGACTCAAAGGGCACAGTCTGGCTTTGAAAATGAGCACACGCAGCAGGCACGCACGTTTCAATGGAATGTGAACATAGTCCCAGCTCCACCATTAACTGATCACGTACCTTGGGAAAGTAAGACTCAGTGAGTGCACTCCACACGCCAGGCAGGGGTAGAAGCTTCCCCAGTTTTATCCAATGATTCTTTATTCAATGATTCATAAGTGGTCCTTGTGTGCCAAGCACTGTGCTGAATACCGAGGAGCAAAGACAGATAACTGGGGGGGGGGGGGGGGGGGGGTAGATATACCCCATCCCACCCTCGAGGAGGTCACAGACTAGACCGCTAGAGACAACTGCTCCCATATCAATGACACCATTCCTTGCACAGGTCTTTCCCATTTTACAGATAAGAAAACTAAAACTTAGAAAAAAAAACTTTGATGATTAAGTGGTAGCTGGGATTTGAACTCAAGATTTTGTGTCTCCAATGACAAGGCTAGTTCCATGTATACCAGGGGATGGGGGCAAATCCCTCCTTTCCAACCTTCAGAAAGACAAATGACGTGAAGAAATAAGCTCTTGGGTCCCCTCTGTCTCCATCTCTGCTTCTAGCTGGGTCACACCCTGGGGTTCAAAGCAAATACATACCCATTCATAGCCCATCGGACGTTAAAGCCAATTTATCCAATCCTGTCATCTGAGACCCAGAGAGGAGAAGGGAACTGCCTGAGGTCACACAGCACAATGACAGAGCAAAGACTTGGAGGCCAGCTCTCCTAATGTTTGGGATTTTGCCATTTTTAAACACAGACATATACATACATCTAAAGAACTCAAATAATGTCCTTCATCATAGTTGTTTTTTATTGCTAAGAAACACCAAAGGAAAAAGCGACTCTGTCTTCCCCTTCAAGCTTGGGTGCTAAGCATGCTCTCTTCTTTGGGGAAGGGCTGGGGGAGGGGGTGGCAGGGAACCTCTAGAAAGCTTCACCCAGGTAACAGGAATCTCAGCTCCCCCAAGGCAGGCAAAGGGACCCGCAGCAGACTAGCAGACACAGCCTGGCCCTTTCATTCCCCAGCCACAGACAGAGGAAGGGGTAAAGAAGAATGCTGTAAATCAGCCACCACATAATCATGCATTTTTAGAGTTTGCTTGTAATTAGTCTGTATTCATAGTGCTGTGTGGGGAGAGAAATCTGTACCCAAGGAAACTCTGAAAACCAACATGTTTGTTTCGAGTGATTGATCTACAGGAACCATATGCCAAGTGACAGACAGCTGAGTTCCTCCACCATCTGAGAGTAGTGAGAGAACGTGAGGTCATAAGTATGCATGCACAACCTTGATACAGCCTTTCCTGCTTCCCCCAGGCCCACACCACCTCGTCTGGCTCCAGATTTGCTAAGGTTTCCTCTTAAAAGAGCAAAATTTTTTTTATCATCATGGCTTATTTCTCAGGGGTAGTCACTAACAGGAATCACCATGTTGGGATGGGGAGAAATGGCCGCTGGCCCGTATGGAGACTCTATTTCACACCAAAAGCTATGCCAGGTATCTACTTGTACTCAGTCCTCCAGGCGACCCTGTGGAAGAATCACTGCATTACCCGAGCCACGTGTGCCTTCTGCTGGGTCTACACACTGGGTGGGTTAGGTTGTTCCACAAAGGTTACATTCACGGAACCATCTGCTTTTGACCGGTAACAATAATAAAATCCGGGACTTGCAGTTTCCGAACTATGTGCATGTTAGACAGTGCATTTGAGCCACGTGAAAACTTCACCTAGCGATTTGGGCCTCCTATTGACATATGATGCACCCTCTAGGAAAAGTCAAAAACAGCACTAATCTTACCCGGCTGTATTCCCATGGATGACAAATCCCCAAACTGCCCTCCTTTCCTTTCTGGAAAGCCTTAGCAAAGCAGTGAGGGTGGTGGCTAGGGCAATTTACAAGTCTCAGGTACGTACTGAGAAGAGGTGGGTTCTCCCAGCTTGAAGGACAATTGTGGACCTCATCGGCCTTCCCAGGCATCCACACCTAGCCTGCAGAGCCAGCTCCGTACTGCTGGTTCTCGAGACCCCAAAAGACCCTGTGCACCTAGGACATTATGCAAAGAGCAGAAAGGTGAGTTGAGAGTGGATGGAATCACATTATGTGACAATCTACACAAGCACATGAGACACTGAACCTAACTCTGTATCTCCTGCATCTGAAAACGGCACCCCAGCTGAGCACAACAGACCTCTGTTGTCTCTTGTTTACCACCACAACAGACTTGGTTTTTTACCACCCCTGCTCAGCCAATTCCTGGCAGGTAGCACACATTCGATAAGTATTTGTTGGCCGACTCAACGAATCGGACAAAAGGATTGGGAGATCTCTGTCGGTTTATTTCGTCGGGTTTATTTCGTCTGTGGGTTTATTTCGTCGGGTTCTCCTCTCAACACACACGCTATGGTCTAAGACAATAATTCTCAATTCTGACATCAAGATCACAATCAGGTTATTTGATGAGTGGGGACGCCGAGTTGGGGCGTTTGTGGTTCATACAGCGGAATCAGCCATAGAGCTTTGAACACGTACCGATGTCTGATGCCACGCTTCGTTTGGTCTGGGACAAGCCTCTGGCTTCAGTATGTTCTAAAGACGTTTTGGTGATTCTTAAGATTCCGATAGGAGAGGGGGAGAAATCTATAGCAGTGGTTCTCAAAGTGTGGCTCCTCAAACGAAGAGCCTCACTGGGGCGCCTGGGTGGCTTAGTCGGTTAAGCACCCGACTTTGGCTCAGGTCGTGATCTCATGGTTCATGGGTTCGAGCCTCGCATCTGGCTCTGTGCTGACAGCTCGGGGCCTGGAGCCTACTTTGGATTCTGTGTCTCCTTCTCTCCCTCTCTCTGCCCCTCCCCTGCTCATGCTCTCTCAAAAATAAATGTTAAAAAAAATTTTTTTTAATTAAAAAAAAAAAAAGGATAGCCTCAGCACCACCTGAATGCTTACTGAAATGTGACTATTTGGTCCCTTTCCAGATTTCCTGGGAGGAGGTTAAAAAAAAAAATCAGTGGCGGCAATGGTGTTTTGATTTTACAAGCCCTTCAGGTCAGTCTGTTGCACTAGAATGTACCACCGAACTGTACCAATGGAGGCCAAATGCTCGTTCCCTGCAGCTCCAAGCTCCAGTGTGGGGAGACGGGGTAAGACTCCTTCCTGGGGCTCAGAGCCTGAGATACACAATCTACCACTCAGGACGGCAGGAGCCGCAGCAGCTCCAGGGCATATGTCACCGTTCTCCTGTTCTAAAAATTGCTACATCTGTACATGCACGAGCTAATAAAAACGTCTTCGCCACAGGGTCGAGAGCTTTATTATGCACTGTCACGTGCCCCAATTCTTCCCAGCTTTCTCCAGCCAGCCGACTTCACCAAGGGCAGGTAGATAACCTGGCTCCTGTCTCCTCCTGCCCTGAGCCCATCAGGACATCCTGTGCAGCCTCCATCACCTTCCATTGGCTCTCTGGTCTCCTCCCTCATTCTCAGGGGTCCTGCCTGCTTCACTTGTCCTCTTCATTTATGGTTTCCCCCACTCCTCCAGCAAGACTCAGGCTCATGCAGCCTTCGCGTGGAACTTTCCAAAGACCAGCCCTCACAAAGGGACAAGATCCCACCTGCTCCACCTCAGGCAGAAGCCCCAAGATTGTTCAAGGACTTACAGTAAGGACAAAGGCGAGAGCAGGGCCCCTTCAGAAAGACCAAACAGGAAAGCAGGACCAGCCAGAGGAGACGTAATTTACCAATCTGGTGAGAAGGAGGAAGTGGAGTTTCAGGGTCAGACCGCTGCCAGCCCCCACTGCACTCTGATGAGCCAAATGACCTAATCACATTCTGTATCTGCGATGCAGTTTGCACATCAGTACAACTGGGGAAAAGAACCATCAGCCCACTGGGGAAGTGCTCAGTGATCTGTGAAAATATCTGATGGTATGCTGTTGTTTTCCCAGGCCCTTGCACAACACCTACCAGAAAGGGAGGAGGGGAAGGGAGGAGGAAGGGAGGCCACCCCTTGACATTAATCAAGTGCACACACATTTCTCCACCCATCTCCTGGGATCTTATTCGAAGCCTGGTGTGGGCTGGTCTGGAAGAATGTGAGCAGGATACACACCTAACAGACCTGGTGTGACCCGGGGAGTCGTTTCAAGACACTTGTGCTTGGGGGGAGCTCCCAACCTGGTGATAGAGGCCCTCGGGCTGGTAAAGAGTAAGGAGAAGACAAGGAGAGGAAGAAGAAGAAGAAAAAAGACAAAAAGATGGGGTGACAAGGTAATTAAAGCAACAACATACAACAGCTTACGTTTGTCCAGGGCTGCTATGTGCATGCCCTAGACTACAGGCTTCTCGTGGACCATCTCATTCACCCCCAAACAGCCTCATGGGGGTGTGCTAATAGCGGGGAGCTGGGGCGTAAAGAAATTTGACCAAAGACTCACATCATACAGGAACGTCTGTGTGTAGCCCTGTGCCTGGCACTGCTCCTACCCCGGACTGTGCTCCCCCCTTCTCTAGTATCTGGACCATACTGCAAGTCCCTCTGTGCCCATGTCCCTCTGAGGAAAAGGGTAGTGATAACACCCACCCTGCTATGTTGTTACAAGGATTAAATGCATTAATTGACATGTAGAACTTAATGCAAAGCCTGAAACCTAACAAAAGTTCAATAAATGGTGGTCGTGATGAGAAGGCAGATGATGATGATGATGATGATGATGATGATGATGATGATGATGGGAGGAGGAGGAGGAGGAGGAGGGAGGCAGCGTAGGGACCTTTGAAGCCTGAACATCCAGCCAGACTTGGCACTTGCTGGCATTCAGAAGGTGTGCGTGGTGGGAAGGCATGCATGCAGGAATGTGGGTCTGAAGGTCTGCCCAGCCCTGAGTCAGCCCCAGCCTTCCCTACTTGGGGGTCCCCAGTCGGAACATGAGAGACCCAGGTTAATGCTCGCCCTGCCCTCAGGGAAAGGTTTTCCTCTCAATCAGGAGTCCTCAAGGAGCTGCTGCTTCCTACCCAGAACACTGAGATCACAGCACTGAGGCAAATCATCCTGTAGGCGCTCCAGGGGAGGGTCAGACCCCCGTCCCCACTGGAGACACTGACAGACTCTGCAACTGGCCAACAAGGCTGATTCCATCCAGCTGTCAATCTCTCCAGCCTCGGTTTCCTCTCGTGAAACACAGGTTATAAAGGCTACCCCACCAGGTGTCCTGAGAAGTGAGCAGATATATGGAAATGCAGTAAAATGGAGCCCTACCCCATTCCTTAACCACACCAGCACCTGCACAGACATGGCTTCACTCCATTACCGCACCAGTCTTACCCAGTGAGCTACCTGTGCTCATTCGCCCTCCAGCCCCTCCCTCCACCCTGCTCTGGGCACTGGGATGCTGACCTGTGTGAATGACAACTCTCAGGTCCATCTGGAAGAAGGTGCTGACCAGAGATTGGAGGGTGGAAGGAAAGTAAGGTGAGGATGTGGACTCCGGCTCACCCTTGCATTTGTGAATGGCTGCACTCTGGTCCTGAAAGCCGCAGTTCCTGTCCTAGTCCCCTCTACAGTGACAGCTGGGTTCCAGCGAGCCCTCCCGACCCCGCCCCTTCCCCTGGAGGTCTAGGGTGGTAGGTAAAGGCTCGCCAGCATTCCTAGCCCAAAAGTGCTTCCCTGCCCCTTGCTGATTTTCCCTTCATCCTCCTGAGCCATTATAAATAGTCCATCTATTGAACTCAACTCCATTTGAGAGCATCATCTGTCTCCTCCCGGGACCCAGAAAGCCCAGGCCCCTCTTTGGGTCCATAATGTTCACCATCACTTGAGGCACGTTCTTCAAGTCCTATCTTTTCCAAGAAACCTCCCCAGATCAGCCGAAAGTAGATCTCGAGCAGACTTCCCGCCCACCATTTAGCCTGTGTCTCCTTGTCAGAGTGCACTCCACGCCCACAACCTGCCCACCAGCCCAGAGTGGCACGGGCTCTCCTTAGCCCCTCCACACTTCCCACTGCACCCAGCCCAAGCAGGATGTTCTCTGAGAGGTTTTGGGAAACATTTCCTCCCTCATTCACACCCAGGGAGCATCGCTTCAGTGCTTCTGGTTTAAACACCAACGATTTTTCACACTGACCTTTTCTCAGTCCATGACTCACAGAAGGGCTCGCTTGGAAAAGTGCCTCCCACAGTCTCCATCCCCCACTGGCCTTCAGAGACCCACAGACTACCAAGCCTTCATAAAGATCATCTGTCCCCATCCCCTCGTTGTGCTGATGGGGAAGTGGAGCCCAGGCTGCTTAAGCCACAGATGAGCCTGTAACGGGAGGAAGACCTCCCAGCCCATTGCCTTCCCGGACCCCCGTGCACCTGGCCTTGTATAGACAACCTCACGTATCTCCGGGCTTCTTTACTCAAGGTTCCCAGACCCACAGGAGCAGGCAGAAATGCGCTCCGGGGTTTCGGGAAGCCTGAGGAATAACACGCTGCCTCTTCTTGGAGGTTTCTTCTCTTTTGAGTTTCAGGGGAGGAGAGTGAAGCAGGTTAAGTACACTCAGGGCCAAGACTAGGGTAAGGCAAGTGAGGCATTTGCTTTTTGGAGAGCGGGGTCGGGGGGTGCGGAAAATTGAAGAGGGCACCAAAAAACTCAGTAAACAAAATATTAAAATAATATTTTAATGCAACATCTTTTAACTCAAAATTAATGCCACAAGATCCATGCCAAACAAAGTATCACAATTTTAAGTAAAGGTAGACCCCAATTCTGCATGTGGATAATCCCACCCGCCTGCCCCACCCTAATCCCGTAACCGGTTCTGATAAAACTGTATTCACCAAAAGGGGTGGTCAGTTGTGCAGACTGAGTTTTTTTCAACATTGCATTAAAATGTTATTCATCTTGACGACTAGAGTTGTTTGGTGTCTTCTTAAATTGGGGGCCTAAAGCAAGCACGTCACTCTCCTCCGGTCCCAGCCCACTTGCTGTAAGTCACTTAAACTATACAAAGATCAAGCAAGCAGAGTTAAAATGCCGAGTGGAATACAAGACCTAGGGATTTTCAAGGTAAAAAAACAGATTTCAAAAGCATTTCGTGGGTGATGCTGTCAACCTCCTGGGGGGGGCTAAGCTCGTCCTCCCTGGATTTAGGAACCCGTCCTGGAAACAGCACTGAACACGATTTTTCCCGGTAAATCAGGTGAATGGTCTGGGTCCACTTTGGAGATGAGGAAGCTGACATTGAAAGAGGTTTGGTGAATCGTCACATGTGACCACGTGAGTACAAGATGGGACCCGGGCCAACAGCTGGCCAGTTAGCAGAGTACAGGCACATTTGCATCTGAACCCCATTCCTGGTGTTGCAAAAAGAGACAAGTGACCCGAATATGCCTCCGCTAACTTGTCAACCCACTTCTCCCCACACCAGGTGCGCAGAGCTTCTGAAATAACAGGTTAGTCACCATAATTGTCACTTGGGTGAGAAATTTCAGGGGTTCGGTAGAAACCAAACAGCACCTCGGTTACAGGCAGGCAGCTTTTTGGAAGAACACATTGCTCCACGTGAGTTCCACATCGGATCAAATTAGGCCCTACAGGTGACCACCTGAACCTGAAGGTTGGGGCTTGGTGCCCTCTGTGTCAAATGCGTCACCCTCCCCCTCCTCTATGGAACAATCACTCTCCCTCCCCACAACCCTGGCCAATTCTGCATGAATTTCAAGACTCAGTTCACACATCAGCCCTTTGCAGAAGCCGCTCGCAACACCTCTCCTGCATTTATTCATCCGCTAACTCATTCATCCGTTCCATAAATACCTGCTGAATTTCAGCCCAGCACAGCAAGAGACTCTGAGGGTCCAGTGGGGAACAAAGAGACATGGTTGGGACCCGAGTCTATTGTCCCCATGCCATGTGGTCTCTCCCACGCTCCGGTGTTAGAATGGTCTCACGCTGAACTTCACTGGTACAATTCTCCCCAACTCGACTGGAGCTTCTCGAAGCCTTTTTTCCATCTAAATCCCCAGGACATAACAGGCCATGGCCTAGAATAGGTGCTCAATAAAAACGGGACTGAGAGACCAGACTGGTGTTTACCTTGCTTTGGTGTTTCAGGTGGTGTGTCTGGGCCTTGTGGCCGCGCGCCATGCCCTGCGGCCATTGTTGTCTTGGCCCACATTCCCATTTGGGACGTGAGTGGCGGACAGAGCTGCCTGTTCACCCAAGAGGCAGCATCAACAGGCCTGGGCAAGAGTGTGTCCTATAGCTCTAATCGGTACACATTCTTGAGCCAGCGATCCATGGGCTGTTGAAAGGTTTCAACGGCAGCACGACTAATGTCACGTTTTTGATTGGAAAGTGGGGAAAGACCTCTCAGCAAACCACTCTCCTTAATTACGTGAGGCCAACACCGCCTCAAGTAAAGCCGTGGAAGCCTGTTTCTGTCTCTGGCCCCAGCCCTCCTCCTATCCCGCCTGCTGACCAGCACAGACAGGTGAAAAGCCAAGGCCTGCTGGACGAATCAGCAAAAGGACCTGGGTGTTGTATGTAAGCCAATTTGACAATAAATTATATTAAAAAAAAAAAAAAAAAAGGACCTCTAAGACCATCTGCTTGGGACAGTGGGATTGTGCGTGATTCTCTGTGGCATCAATTCCTAACATACACTCCCGTCCCCAGATCCCTCATACAAATCTGTAGACAGGGTTCACCTGGACATCCCTGTATGCAGCCAAATTATGGATCGGTCCAGGAGGGGCCAGGCGACACCAGGGAGCCCCTAGACAAGTGCAGGGGGCCTCAAGCCCACAAAGTCACTGATCTCACAACGGAGGTCCAAGGGGGTAGTGGCCCAGGCCACTGGATTATCATACGCTCAGGGCATGGCACCCATTTCTTTCTCCCACTGGCCTCCTCCCTGGCCTCCCAACTCGAGTCCGCACAATTTCCTTTCCACAGCTCAGCCTTTGCCACGCACTTCCAAGACCCACCTTTACACATTGGCTGACCTTGGTTTGGGAGGCCTTCCCCAATCTCATTTCCCCACCTCCCAGACAGCTGTGTTTCCGAACGTCCCCCAAATTGAAACCTCTGCATAGATTCAAGGGCACGTGCAAGCAGACCTGTCTCTTTTCTGAACCTCATCCACACCCCGGGCCCACATCCACGTCCACATGCACACTTACACACACATAAGCATTTCTCATTTTCCTCCCCACCCCCACCCCCGCCCCCCGCCTCTCTCATATCCAGGTTTATCCGGCATCAGTTGAATGCCTACCATGTGCCAGGGGAAGGGGATCAATAGTTTTCTTGAGTACCACCATAGGCCAGGCCTTTAGACTCCCCCCACTTTGAACCTGTGTCCCTCGTAGATATTATAAGGACTGCCATTTTACAGTTTACAGACTGAGCCAAGAGCCCACAGATACGTGGTGGTCAGCACGACCTGCTGTCCCACCTTTCTACTACAGCCTCCAGTCCCCTGCCCACCTGTCCAAATTCTGCCCATCCAGGTCAGACCCCACATCTGTGAGGTTGCTATATGCCTTAAGGCCTGAGTGGGGAAAAAAGATGATGGCACGTTCAAGTGGGTTATTTAGGGAGAGTATGCTGAAGGGTCTATTCCCATAGGTGTGGGCAGGATACAGGGAAAGCCACCAGAAATGGTTCAGAGCAGGACCCAAGGGCTCATGACAGCAGGGAGCTATCCCCACCACAGGCCTGAAGAGAGGAGGGTGTGGGGAGAACTGCCAGAACCCAAAGCCAGAACTAGACAGACAGTCGTTCTAAGGGGTCTGTGACTTTAGGTCATTAGATGCATCCAGCCCTTGAGCACCCACGGAAGGACCCCCCACACACACACCACCACTCTGCATTCCCTTGGGACACTCACCACTGACCCAAACCGACAGGAAGCCAGAGGCCAAGAGGGCAAATGATGTTTCAAAACAATCAACAAAAAGCCAGGGACACCCGCCGCTTTCCGGGGGAGAGTTCCTGTCCCCAGTCTCTGAGGTGCACAGAGTCTCATCGGCTACTACATCACTCCAGGCTGACGCCAATTTCGTGGTCCTCCCAACCAAGCCCTCGGATCATCAAGTGCCAGTTTATAATCATCGTTTCTCCTTCCACTGCCCATTCAGCATCCCCTCACGCTCTGCCAGGAAGAACCCTGGCCCCTGGCGGTGAATCAGGCCTCATTTCTTTGCGGTCCGAGTCCCCAGTGGTCTCATCTTTTTATTGGGTTGCCATGGCCGGATTGGCCAGGACTTTGAGAAGGGAGTATTAAGTGGTGACCCAGCCGAGCCTCCTGCGGGTTTCAAGCATAATCCTCCCCATGCACCGCCTGTGGGATAGCAGTGGCAATTGGGATCATTTTCCTTGGGTCAGTTCAGCGACCTCCACCCCCCCTTCTTTGCCTGTGGTTTAGCAACACAAAGAACCCAAAATGTCCAGGACGTGTTTTAAGTTTCCGATTTCTAAAATCCATGCTTGTGTTCCCTCCCATGATTCCTCCTATGGGCACCAGGGCCTCTCAGTTTAGAATATTAAGAGTGACCTCTGCTTACAGTGACAGGGTGTCATTTGCATAAATTACCACATTTCACTCTCCGGTGTGCCCCTGTGAGGTGAATGGCCCTCACCTGGTCTATAGGTGAGGAAACGGAGGCTCAGAGCAGTGGATTCATTTTCCTGTTGAAACATAGAATCCAGTTTGAGCACCGGTACAGGACTCTAAAGCTGGGGTCCTTTCTCCCACCCCAGGCTCTGCCTCCAGAACTCTACTGGCCACCAGCACCCCGTGAGTGCTACAGGTTCGTGCCCAGACAGACACACAGACAGCCTTTTGGACTCCTAGGGGCCATAATCCATTTCCCTCCATGTCCTTTGCTCCACAGGCTCCAAACACTGCAGAACCTGGGGAGCAACCTCTTCACCCCTCACGGGGGGCCGGAACCCCAGGCCCCCCTCCTCCAGACCGCCCGGGTTCCAGCATCACCTGGAAGCGCCTTCCGTGCAAAGAGCGACAGCCCTGTCAGCTCTGCTGGAAGGCTGACACTGGGAAGAGCGGGGACCTCGCTGGGGCCGGCGGGTTTAACTGGAAATGGGTCCTCCAGACAAATCACCTGCACAAAACCCCAAAGCCTCCTTCCCGTCATGCCCCTTCAAATTAAAAGAGTTCCCTCTACTAATATATTAATTAAAATGAAATATTAATAGCCGACCTCTATTATTTATTGGCTGTTTTTGGAGAATAAAATATTGAGATCCAAAGAGGAATCAATTTTGATGAAAACTCCCTCTCCTGAGCAGGCTGGATTCGTGTCACATAATAAAGAGATAAGCTTATCAGCTGCATCAGTTCAAAGACGTCTGCTGTAAATGTTGATTTTAAACCAATAAGAAGATTATAAGCACTGTCATAAAATATCTTTCCAGGATGTAAATTATTCAAAGCCCTCCGTGGGCAGACACAGTATCTCATGCCTCAGTGATCCCCATTCTGTGCAACACATTTCATTTATTAAAGCCAGAGAGGGCCTCTGTTGATAAAGCCCCCTAAATAAATGATAACCCTCATCTCCTTCTTCCGAATTATTTCCACGATTAGAATTCAAAATGTTTGTGCCAGAGGTGTCGAGAGGCACGGCTTCTATAAGTGATGCGTATGTCTTCATGGAGGAGCTCAGCACCACGGGCCGCCAAGCCCCCTTCTTTGGAGGAGGGCAGTGGGTCCAGCCCCGGAAACGAGTTCTGAGCGCTCGTCTTGACAACGTTTGAGCTGCAAGATGAAGCAGGGAACGTCATGAACCAGCTTGGAGCCCAAACCTTCTCTGCCACTCAGGTTGACCCTGACCCTGGACATGTGACTTAACCTCTGTAGGTCGGAGTCTTCACACGGTGGGGGAAGGGAATAATATGCGCACCCACGGGGCACGGAGTCTGGTTCCTTGTGCCTTCTCAGTCAGTACAAAGCAGGTAGACGGCCATGGCACACACCCCGTGGGGCATGCTGCATCTGGTCCTTTCCCAGTGTCCTGGAGCCTCCTAGAGTGTCCTGGGCAGTTCCTCCTGCCCCAGAGGGTAAGTGAGAGGGCCCTTCCTGCACCCATCTCCGGCCTTTGTTCACACAAAAGCCAGATAATCCCTACCCATCTTTTAAGACCCAATTCCAATGCCGTGTCCTCCTCGAAGAATTCCACCATTTCTTCTTCCCTTGGATTTTTTCTTACCCTTTCGTCCTTTCTCAAGTCCATCCATCCTCCGCCAAGCGTTGATCTGGTAGCTTTTCAGGAAACGTCTTATGCCATCTTCATCAGAGCCTTCACTGCAAGGTAAGCCCTGTGGTCCGTATTTTGTAGAAGAAGGAGTCAGGCTCAGGGAGGTTCAGCATGTTGCTCAAATCACACACTGAGTAAGTGAGGAGGTTGGTCCTCCAACCAGCTTTGGCCCGATACCAAAGCCCATGCTCTTTCTTTTCTACTCCCAGTCCTGCTGCTGGACTCATAGTTCAGGGCTTCCTATCAGGGCTTCACTTATTCTGCTGAGTGTGTCTGGGTTTTGCTGGGAACGGGCCTCTATCCCCAGAGAATCATTCAGTCCCCCACACGGAGCCCTCAGGGCCTCCGGGAGCACTAGGCCTAGAGCTCATCACGGACACTACAGCCCCAGCTGCCCGCATCCCAGCTCGCCCAGGCCTGCTCTGCTCATGGTCCGGAGTCTCCGAAGGCCTCCCCCGGCCCAGCCCGGTATGACGACGGTAATGGCCACTATTTCTCTTCCCTCTCCATTCACCATTCTGTCCCTCAGTTTCCCCAACTAGAAAATGGTAATGAACAATGGTACTTCTCCCAGGCAGCAGCTGTGAAGATTAGATGGGATCAGGAAAGTAGAGGATGTTGACAAGCCTGGCACACAGTCAGAGCTCAACAAGACCAGCTACTATTATCTTGAAGGTTTCTGACTACTTCCTTCTTTTTTAATTTTTTTAATACTAAAAAAAATTTGTTTATGTTTATTTATTTTTGAGAGAAAGACAGAGTGTGAGCGGGGGAGGAGGAGAGAAAGAGGGAGACGCAGAATCTGAAGCAGGCTCCAGGCTCCGAGCTGTCGGCACAGGGTCCAATGCAGGGCTTGAACTCAGGAACAGCAAAATTATGACCTGAGCTGAAGCCAGATGCTCAACCGAATGAGCCACCCAGGCGCCCCTTTAGCATTTACTTATTTTTGAGAGACGGAGACAGAGCACGAATGGAAGAGGAACAGAGAGAGAGGGAAACACAGAATCCAAAGCAGGGTCCAGGCTCTGAGCTGTCAGCACAGAGCCCGACGCGGGGCTTGAACCCACGAACTGTGAGATCATGACCTGAGCAGAAGTCAGATACTTAACTGACTGAGCCACCCAGGCGCCCCTGACTATTTCCTTCTGACTTCAAATCCATGCCTTCCCCATGCTGCCCTGAGCACGTGCGTCCCCACAGCAGGAGCCTGGCAGAGGGTGCCTGGTCAACCGGCTGTGAACTGCTAGTAAACTCTTTCATGTTCTCCAAAGCCTATGCCAATCAGCTCCAGGTACAGCCTCCTGGGACAGCAGGGGGCGCACAGACTCTGGAATCAGGCTGGGGCAGGAAGCTTGCTGTGACACCTTCTGGTGGACAGTTCCGGATGAGTCACTCGGTCCTCCCCCAGCCTCTGCTTCCACGTCTCTACAGTGGGGCTGGGAGACAGAGCTAGATGCCAAAGCTGCAGGGTCACCGTAGCTGGAAGGAGAATGTGGTCTACAGTGCATTTGACCGGGATACCGTAAAAACTCACTTCCTTCTTCCCTTCCACCTTTGCCTCTTGCTTGTCCTCTCTCCTCTCCCAACTCCCTACCTGCTGGTCTTCTGCCTCTGCGCCATCCGTTACGAACATCATCAATAGGGCACTCTATTCCACTGGCAGCCTGCTCCTCCGCATTTGGGGTATCTTGTGTTCACCCACCAATCATTTTGACCTCAACTCCCCAGGGCCGCAATAAATGCTTCAGAGACAAGGATCGAAGTCGGCCTTACCTTGAGTGACAGGAGCTACTGAGACATGTTCCACAAACATCCATGGAAGGAATTATTCTCATCAACCAGGAAAGGGGACATTTGGCAATAAGGAGGGCCCCCCCACCAAACCAAGCTGTAACGCTCTCGATCTCCCTCCAGGCTACATAGTTAAATCCATTATTCTAAGGAAAACAAAACAGTGTCTCGCTGTGAGGATGATGCCAAACAAAGCTGATTAACCGTCCAACAAAGTGTTTTAATATTTCCATATGCCCAACAAAATAACACACATAGACACAATAAAACAACGCACGAATCACTGGCAGTGTGCATGGAGATCGCAAGTTTCCTACCAATTCATCGGAAAGAATGGGTGCTTGGAATTCTCTCCCACCCAGGACACAGACGCCGTCTAATACATTTTGTTCCCACAGCATCCTGCCTCGTCAAAGGTTGACGATCAGACAAGCGAAGCCAGTGCTATGCATGAATCTTGCACAAGTATCACCTTGGGAAAACAGAACCAAAACAAATTGAGAAATCATATAAATAATTACTCTGAGCTTCAACTCCAACATGAAAAAGGAAGGCACGCGGGCATAAATGCTAATTAATATGACTGTTCAATTACAGGGGCACAAATTAATAAACCGGAATTACTCCAGATTTCCAGCAGGCATCCCATCTCTGCATGTGATCTCGGAGGTGTGGGCACAGGGAGACAAATGCTTAGCTTTCCTTTGCCAGGTGCCCAGCTGGAATGGCATCAGGAACGGGGAAGATGAAGCCCCGGTGCAAAAGACCAGATCCTCCTAGCCCCGCCTCTCTGTCAGACACGTTGAGGCCTCAGGGACACCAGCAGATGCAACCTTCCGCCATGGTACCCTCCCTAATTAGGAAATCATTCCTCACACAGCTTCGAGGTCCCCACCACCCCATGCTCAGGACAAAATGAAACCCAACACAACCAAGCTGCAGGATTTATTAAGTAGCTACTATATACGTCAGGCACTCTGTCTCTCTCTGTCTCTCTCTGTCTCTCTCACTTTATTTTGGTTTTTGATTTCCCAAAGTAATACTTTGGAAAAATTCATACACATCACTTGTTTCGCATGCCTGATTGTCAGCTCTTGACAAGGCAGGATGCTGTGACAGCAAAATGCATATCAGACCTCATCTTGTAGGTGGTGTCATCTACATGGGAGTAATCATCCCATTATACTGCCTTGAAAACTGAGGCTCCAGAGGTCAGCTGATCTGATTTTGCCAAAGCCAGATCACTAGAAAACAACGGGTTCTGGGACACCTGGGAGGCTCAGTCGGTTAAGCGTCCGACTTCAGCTCAGATCATGATCTCGTGGTTCGTGGGTTTGTGCCCCATGTCGAGCTCTGTGCTGACAGTTCAGAGACTGGAGCCTGCTTTGGATGCTGTGTCTCCCTTTTTCTCTCTGTTCCTCCTCTGCTCAAGCTCTCTCTCTCTCTCTCTCTCTCTCTCTCTCTCTCTCTCTCTCTCTCAAAAATAAACATTTTTAAAAGTTTTAGAAAACAGAAGGTTCTGGATTCAGAACTCTGGGTGTCTGAGCTCAAAGTCTGTGCACATTTCAATACACCCAGCCTCTTTCTAGAAATCAGAATGCAGCTACAGCATTCATTCAATCATCTTCTCATTCACTAAAGTCAGTCATAGACCTACAATGTGCCAGCTTTAGACTATGTTCTGGAAATACGATGGTGAGCAAAAACTGACCCAGAACCCACTTTCAAGGAACTTACATGGGGAGCAGGAGAGGATGCCACAGATTAAATAATCACACAAATATATTTATTTCAACAGCCTTTGGTCAGGGCTTCATAGGGGAGAGAATAGGGGCTACGAGAACTTGTAAAAGTAAGGGCCGAGTGGTCTGGAAAATCTCCCCTGAAAAAGTAATGCTTGAAGTGTGAAAGATGAATATGAATGTATAACATACAGAAGAATATGTATGAATATAGAGTTTTCTATACTTGCTCTGTTTTCTTCCCACCCATTCACCCTCCACTTGCTCCAAACTAATGTGCCTTCGGCATTCCCGTCACTTCGCCTCAGGAGTTCATGTGATGAATCTCATGGACATTTTCAATCCTCTGTTTACTTGAGCCTTCAGGCATTTTGGACAGAGTTGATCACTCCCTTCTCCTTGAAATCATCCCCCCCCTTGACTTATGAGCCAGAAATTTACGTGTTTTCCTCTTGCCTCTATGGATCCTCTCTGAAAATTGCCACATCATCATTCTGTAAGTGTTCTTATATCCTTTCCCTGGACAACTTCATTCCTTCCAACAGCATTATTGAGCACTCCACTGTGGTGATTCCCCTATTTGTATCTCCAGCCCAGACCTGTCTTCTGGACTCCAGGTCTGCATTTCCCAATTGCCCGATGGACAGCTGCTTTTGGAGGTCTCACAGGCACCTCAAATTCAGTATGACTAAAACTGAGTTTGTCTTGTGACTCTGACTCTATCTCAGAGCCATCTATCCCACTGACAAGACAGACCCCAAGCAACACGTGTGATCTCTTTCTCCCCCTGCCTATGTGATATCCTGAACAATAGCTCCCAAAGACATCCAGGTCCTTATCCCTGGAACCTTATTGGCAAAAGGGACATTGAAGACATGATTAAATTAAGGGATTTTAAATATCTTCAGCCTCAGAGTGGAGGGATCATCCTGGATTATCAGGCTGGGCCCTAAATGTAATCACAGGGGTCCTTAGGAGAGGGAGGCAGAGGGCAATGAGATAATGGAAGCAGAGAGTGAAGTCATGCAGCCATAAACCAAAGAGTGCCAGCAGCTGCTAGAATATGCAAGAGGCAAGGGAACGGAATCCCCTCCCTGGGGCCTCAAGGAAAACCCAGCACTGCGAATACTTTGACTTTTAACCCTTTAAGACTCCTTTCTGACTTCTGGCCACCAGGATTGTAAGAGAATAAACTGCTGTTGTTTTAAGCCATAAGCTTCTGATATTTGTTACAGCAGCAATGGGAAACTACTACACCCTACTGTAACATATATGCTACCAAATTGCCTTTATTTTGCTGTCAAAATAATTCTCAAATGCATCTACTTTTCCCCATCTCCACAGCCCCTTCCCTGGGACCATCTTCTATCATCTCTCAATCTGTGTGCAGATGCCACAGCCTCTGGCTTCCCATGGATCCTTTGACAAAAAGCAGAATCACTCGCACGGCCCCCTACTAACTTGTTTGGCCTGGTCCCTGCCTCCCTTCCCAGGCTGATCTTGTACCCAGACACGCACTGGCCTTCTTTGAATTCGTGGAGGGTACTGACCCCCTATCCACCACAGCGCCTTTGCACAACCTTCTCCCTTGGCTTGGGATGCCTGTTGATTTTAGATAATAGCTAAATGTCATGTCCTCATCCTGTTCCCTCTGATCTCCCAGAACTGGGTTTGTCCAGCACATACACTTGCAATTTCCCATTAATTTTTAGAACTGTATCGTGTATGCCTAACTCCCAAGCTAGTTAGTAAGGCCTCAGAGGCCAGGCTAGTTATGGCTGGGTGTGCCCACCGCTGTATCCTCAGCATCTAATACAACACCTGGCAGAGAGCAAGTGCTTAACAAGTATGTTGGGATGACTCCCAAAGCCTAACAGACTGCCTTTGGGCATCTTTGTGGATAAGGTGAGTGATCTCAGTAGTTGGCTTTGTCCCACCCCTTCTAGCCACGCAGTTAGAGAAAGGGGGGAGGGGTATAATGACACGGACTTGATTGCACTCAGCAATGGCCAAGGAAACTCCAGAATGAGAACTACACCTTCCCGGGTGCCATCTTCTAAAGACAGGCATGGGGCGGGGTTCTCATTAATTTAGTACTCATAGGAGAGAAAGTGACGAGCTGCGCGAGTTTTTACCATTGGCCTACCCTCTTTCCATTTCCAGCCCTGTAAAGGTTCCTTGGCCATTTTCCCTTCAGTTTCTTAGATGAAAGCACTTTGGAAATTATCTAATAATAGACCAGAGTCTTTAAATAGTATTCTGTGCCAGGGGGCTTACGTGAAGGCACGTCATAGGCCACTTGGGGTCGGAGGTGGCTCTGCAATAGCCAAAGCCCCTCTTTATCAATTTTAGGTACTGCGATTTCACGTGGGAACTTTTTATTAAATGTTTTTGTGCCCAGAAAGAAAAATTTATAAAAGGTATGACTTATGTTATTTGTGCCACACTTCATAGTTTTCAAAATATTTGATTTTTTTTCCATTCAGTTTCCTGTAAACCCACCAAACTAGAAGGAGATTATTTACTCCAGTGGATAGATCAGAAAATGGCTCAAGGAGCTTAGGTAACTCACCCCAGATCGCAGATCTGGTACAGGAAAGAACTTGGACTCCAGTCCAGGACACTGGCCTTTATATAAGCCATGGAATAGTGATTTGATCCCATTTCATGGGCTTATTTATTCATTAAGGAGATGACTTCACTGAACATTTAGGTTTCTTATGTACAGAGAAAGTAGTGTACCATTTTAGATGTGGCAAGGTTAGGTGGAAAGATTACGAGTAAATTTACTGTCTTTTTTGTGCTTCTCTGTAACTTCTACAATGTACTTGCATTAATTTCATATTTAGAAACAGTAGAAAATAAAGAAGTATTAATTTGAAGTAGATCAGTGGGTAAACAGAGGAAGGTCTCTAACTCACCTTGGGAGGGAGAGGGAGGTGACTGACTATTTGGAAATGGCTCTGAGCCTTGATGATAAAAGCAGATGTTATTCAAGCAAGGAAGTGGGCAGTGACGTGATACTGGGTTAAACCAACTCTTTAGCTTCTGAGACAGACAGACCTGCTTCACCAATTACCATTTGTGTGAGTCTCAAGTCTCTGGATGAATGGAGGAAATAAACCAACCGACCTATATTGGTCAAGGGCCTTGATCAGAAGTCGCAGAAACACAATTTAAACTAGCTTAGAGTGCGGAAGGAATTCGCTGAGTTCCATAAATGAGGAACTAAGGAATCTCATTGTAGAAATGGCTCTCGTTCCATCTGTGAACTCTGCCTTCCCATCCTCAGCTCTTAAGCACACTCTCACCATGTGACTGGAAACATGGGCACCAGCAGGCTTGTTGCTATTTTCCCAGATTGGCAACCCTGATGGGAATAAAACCTCTCTCTGAGCCCACATATTAAGCCCAAGGGTGATTCTGATAAACCACGCTTGAATCCCGTGGCCACACCCCCTTTCTCAGAACGAATCACTGTGACCAGGTAATAGGGAGTAGGATGGGCCCAGCCAATCCCATGTGCCCACCTCTGTGCCTAGTGGCCTTCTTCCTGGGGACACATCTCTCTTGTCATGAATGCTGAACCAGGCAAACTCCTGACTAAGACAGATGAGGTGAGCATTTCCACTGGCCAGAGGGTCCAATTTACGTGTGCTGTTAGAAAGTTTAATTAGCTCGTGAAATGCATTAAATGATAAGTAAGTTTTGCTAAGCAGCATTCCAATACTTAGCAGAAGGGGGTAGGGGAAGAGAAAAACTTTAAAATCAAGGTGACAAGACAAAAATAAGGTAATTTCGTTAGGAAAAAAAATAAGATCATAAAAAGTTAGGTTCTGGAGAAAATCGTCACGGCACAAGGTTCAGAGAAAACAGGTATGGGGCCCCTTACATGGACTAAACCCTGGATGGCCACCAAGTTCTTCCCTGTGATGTTTGCTCCTTAACTACTCTTTGCAAATTGCAGACAAGAATTGCAGAAGATGTTCCTCCCTCAATAAAACTCCAAATAAATTAGATATTGAACAAGACACTGAGATCCTGGCAAGATGCACACAAAAAATCGGGCCTCGAGCTGTTGAGAGGTGACAAATTGTCAGTTTCTCTTTAATAAGATTGTGTCTCATCGCCATCTCCTGTAAGGGATTTGATGGCTTTTGTGTTTAACCTGTGAAGATTAAAATCAATTCCCAGCTAGAGCTGGAAGCTCCAAACCATACAGCTGCAAATATATCAATCAATCAATCAATCAGTCAATAGATCAGCAAGACTGTACTGAAGATCAATTAATTCTTGCTGGGCATCTGGGGCAGGGAAAAGAATTAGAAAAGCTACCCCTGCAGATGCTAGATGAAGGAAGCCCTGATTCAGAAGACATTAAGTCCAACTTTAAAGGCAACAGCAAACCTCTTTCTATTAGAATTACGCTGGGTCAGGGGTGCCTGGGTGGCTCAGTCAGTTAAGCGTCTAACTCCTGATTTCAGCTCAGGTCATGAACTCGTGGTTGTGGGTTCAAGCCCTGCATCAGGCTGTGCACTGACAGCGCAGAGCCTGCTTGGGATGGAATTCTCATATTCATCCTCTCTGTCTGTCTGTCTCTCCCTCCCTCCCTCCCTCCCTCACTTAAAAAATAAACTTAAAAATATTTTTAAAAAGAAAAAAAGACTCATGTTGTGTCAGCATGTCCCACCTTCCCATTTGTCCCGTCTTATAAATATGTTTGATTTTAACCCTGGGTCAGTGCACAGACTTTGACTTATACCTTTGCCTTACTCAGGTGTCCACACTGGCAACAACACTACTCCTTATGTATCAGCTGGGTTCATGGATCCTACCTGTGCTCCCCGGGGCATCTCATAAGAGACAGAAATGAGGAAGAGGACTTGGGAACAAGCTCAAATTCCACCCCTACCCTTAAGTTATTCAGCCATTCTTGGCTCTGGTATCTTTAACCACCAAAGCAGAAATAATATGTGCCTTGTAGCTGTGTAAGGATTAAATGAGATCACAAATGTAGACGGGTTAAAATAAGACCCGTTCAGAGTTAATGGCTTTTTGTTAACATCACAATCACCATTGGTGGTGGTGGTGTTATTTCGACCATCAGGTGTGTTGCTTCTAGGTCAGATTTTTTTTCTGGGCGGGGGGGAATCCATAAAAATGAGTGTAGGCATGCGGTTTGCTCCTCTGTTTTTTTCCCCTCCTCTCTAAATGGACTTCCTCACCCTACAATAATCCTATTAAATTCTACAGACTTTGACTTACATGACAAATATCCCACCGGCTTCAGCCCAAACAAAAAACTAATTGTCCCCTTGTTTGTCTGTGTGTGAGTTTGTTTTTCCAGATGAAACGTTTCAGACTCTATTTTCTTGTCCCTTGGCATTTTTTTAACAACCAACACTGTATGAGTTAACCACAAAGATAGGGTTTCTTGGAGCAAGGAAGTGAGAGTGTGTGAAGCCAGTGGCTCTATTTGAAGCCACAGTTCTTAATTTTGGCTAAGAAACGGCTGAAGGAGTGTGATATAGAGGAGAGAACATAAACTTGAAGGTCAGGAAAGGCAGTGTCTTAATTAATCCTGCTTTCTCCCTTCTACCTCCTATAAGCGACATGACACCGGGTATGTTTCTAAACCAGTGCAAAAACCAACTATTGTTCTTGCCCTTACAAGAATGAATTTGGCATGATTTATGGACATGATTTCCTTACCTATTCCTCACAATGACATTAACAAGTCAGAGTCATTGTGACCCTTCGGGGGAGGAAATCAGTGGGTGTATTTCCATGGGAGGCTCTGAAGAAAGAGGCTTAAGGCAGAAAAGGAAGAGATTCAAGTTCAAGTCCTTGTCCTACCGTCAAGATCTGGGGGACCTTCAAGAAGCCCCCTCTCCATGCTGGCCTCCTTCCGCTCATCGAGAATGGGGAGATTTAGACCAAAGGATCCATTCAATGTCCTTCCAACTCGGGCCCTTGGTCACACTCTGTCCTAAGACTTTCTGTGGCATAAAATCTTACTGTTCTTCTCTCCCAGCTGCCTTAACAACCACACCTGCTACCTCTTGCTTGTCAGCAATAACCAATTATGGGTCAGACTGTGCCAGGTGCCTTATCCTAGTCTCACCCAACCCTCTGAAGCAGATGCTGTCATCATCCCAGCTGATAGTTAAGGAACCCAGGGCTGTGAAATGTTGAAACACTTCTTACTTAAGAAACATTTCTGGGGCTTGAGATGCATCCTCCACATTGCTGCACTGTTTCTCAACCCTATGACCTAGGCTTGCAAGATACAGAACTTACCAAGGTCACCTCTTATCTTCCCTGGGGTCTCGAAGGCATCCGCCTTTGTTCAGCAAGTCTTCCTGCCCCCCTTCCCCCTAGTCTGGGCTTTGACTCAGGTCTTTGATGCAGGGGAGAGGAGGTAGGGGGGTAACAAATGGTTCGGAGATCTTGGAGGTGGGCTGAGCAGGAGTCCCTTGTCTGCCAGGCAGGAAAGTGTGCTCTCCGAGGACCCGCCCAAACCTGTGGTCCTCCTCTGGAGCACTCCTGCCAATGAGGCTCTTGGGAAAGTCAAGTGGGACTCTATAGATTACACTCCAAGGACAGCTGCTGACACACCACGGAGCCAGGATCCTACCCCACCCCCACCCCCGCCCCCACTCCGCTTTCCTTTAAGACACGACCCTTGAAAAGCTGCTTTTCTATTTTTGGAAGAGATCCACCCCTCCTTGAATCAATCCAGGTCCCGACAAGGAAGAGATTGCATACTGAAAACAGTGACTCAGGTGAGCTTACTGCTGAAGGGGCGATGAACAAAGGTGTGGGTGAAGGGCGCTAAAGTGACAGGACAGTGCCCTGAGTCCTGGTAGAATGTGACCACCCACAGGACCAAAAGGCTGAGGTGAGGGGAGTAGTTTCAGAGACAGAGAGACAAAGAGAAAGAGAGAGGAAGGTACAATCATCTTTCTTGGGAGGAGCAATCTCTAGTCCAAGGACAAAGCCAGCCAAGAGGTAACCTCAGAGGGAGGCACTTAGAGGATAAATACTCCAACCTCACTCTTGGCTCTGAGAATTCATTCCAGAAACATATCATTGGCCTGAGCTATTTTGCAAAAACACCTGTCCAACACAGCACTGACCCTCGGTCAGAGCAAGAAATGTACTGATTAACAGTGTTGCTTTTAACTGTGGGGACAAGGCATTTGGGGCTGGTTTATACCAGCTTGTCAGCGTGGTTTCCTGGCAATGGTGACTTGGATGATTTGCACTCTGACCTCCCTCCAAACACTTTTGGGGACTCCTCCTTGGCTGGGCCCCATGGGAAGTAACAGGCAGAGGAAGTCCTTGATATCACGCATGTAGTTCAGACTCGGGGGTGGAGTGCAGGCTGGAAACGGGCAGAGAGCAGTCTCCTGCTTGTTCCTCCAGCGGGAAGGCTGTGTCCGTGCATCACAGCTACTGAGTTCTTTTTTTTTTTTTTTTCATTTTCATTTTAATGTTTATTTATTTTTGAAGGAGAAAGAGTGAGCGGGGGAGGTGCAGAGAGAGAGAGAGGGAGACACAGAATCAGAAGTAGGCTCCAGGCTCTGAGCACAGGGCCCGACGCAGGCCTCGAACCCATGAACTGTGAGATCATGACCTGAGCTGAAGTCAGATGCTTAACCGACTGAGCCACCCGGGCGTCCTCGATGGGTTCTCTTTTATATCAGAAAATCATGCATGTGGGTGTGCTGACCCCACCCTCCTGACCATGAGCCCCCTAAGAGCAAATATCCCCTCCCCGCCATAGGCATCTCCCCACCAACCATCTCAGTGCCCGGCATCGAGTAGCTGCATGGTAAGTGTGACAGCATCCCTGGGGCCAGCAAGCATCATGGAGAGCCAGCCAGGTGCCGTTCCCCAAGGTCTGTCCTTTTTGTGTTGTTGTTGCCGCCCAAGAGCCCTGCCAGCTGCCCGACAGCTACAGAGACACTTTGGAAGGTGGGGAGACACGGATGAGGGGAGAGAGGTGTGACAGGTGGAGGCCTAATGATAGCAGTTCTCCACGGGCCTCCCCTGGCGACATTAGATAAACAGAGACGGGAATCACATTTCAGCGTGACAGCTTAAAAGGCATGTCAAGGAACAGTTAAAGAGATCTCGCGCAACCAGGTCCTGAGAGACTTTTGTCAGATGAGACTGCTTCCCATCCTGCAATGTGGGGGTGACACGGCCCACGAGCATATGTTCGGGGCCTTGAATTCTCAAAGGCAGGATCCTCCGAGACCTGGGGCTGGAGGGTAAGTGAGCCTGGAGAATCTGACCCTCTATTGCTTCCCGCGGTTCAAGAAGTCACCTGCAATGAGCAGCACAGAACACCTGTCCCGGCAAGTCTCCACCCCAGCACGCCACCCTCCAAACCTTGCCAAAACCCCGACTGTGAGGAATAACACTTACAGGGTATTGCCTGCAGGAAGTTCCATCCGTCACTCCTCTAGATCAAGTTTTTCTGATTATCTTCCCCAGAGCCCTGGAATTCCTGGGGGGTGTCCCTGAGGCTCCCTAGAAACCTGCCCCGATCCAGAGATTGCCAGGTTTTGTCTGTTACGCTTGGGAGACTGGGGTTGCAGATAAGAAATCGCCTTTTTAAAAATGCATGCCGAGGCCTTAAAAGAGCAAAAGCCATCACATTAGCCTGAATCTTATGCTGTGATCAAGCCAGATGAAGCCTGGGTCGTGTTCCTTTGCTCCTCTGCCCTTAGAATTTCTGGTGCGAAATTGAGCTTCAGAGGAATCCCATCAGCCCACTTTGGGGGAGCCCATAAAAAACAGCTTATTGAAATTCCTGAAATGTCTCTTGAAGGACTTATTTTGGTGAATTCATGAGAGCCCTGCCTCTTTTGTATCAGGACAAGTTGATTCTATTCTGGTTTGATGCTGGAATGTGATTCCAGTTTGATGTGTCACGCAACCTCTATGCGCTGGGAATTTGACTCTGTCTCCATCTCAGCCTTGGCCTCTGGGAATCTCAGAGCTATCCCTGCGGCCCACTTCCAAATGTGCAGGACCTTTGCTTTTAGAGATTCTAATCCCTGCCCCAGCTTCCTCGGTGAGTTATTTGATCATTTGTTTGTGTGAGTTAATGTGGACTATGTGTCAGTATCCTCCTTCCCTTGTGAAAAAAGAGGGAGAATAGACTGTATAAAGAAATAAAAGTACATGGCCCTTAAAGAGAAAAGCAGAAACCCAGTTCATTGGTAGGGCTTCTGCCACCTCACAGACATGTTCTCATTCTGATATCCTAGGAAATATACTGCTTTTCCTATTCTCTGCTTACAAATCTATTGGCTCCCAGCCTGCTGGCTATAGGAGGACATCCAGACTCCCGTGGATGGATGGAATTCTAAGGCGTTCTCAGTTCTGGTCCACCAGCTCAGCCCTGTCCTGCCCCTGCTTTCCACACCCCTATGAGGCTGAAGTGCTCACCAGTCCCCAAATCCATGCAGCCTTTTCCTACCCCAGTATCTGGCACACATGGTTCCTAAGCTTGTAATGTCTTTCCCCATTTTCCCCTCCGAAAGTTCAAGACCAGGAGTGTTTCCATCCTTGGTCATGCCTTCTCTGGCTCCTGGTGCAGACTTCCGCACCTACTCCCAAGTTTTTCAGTCTGAGTCACGTCTCTGTTGGTCACTCACAATACTGCATTGCCAGGCTTCTGTCTGTTAGTCTCTCCCACTGCACTCCAAGCTCTCTAGGCACGGGGGGCCCACTTAACCAGAGAGTCTACACTGGGGATAGACCTCAAAGAGGGCTTGGCGTAGAAGAGTTAGGTACTCTCTTTATGCCATGACAGACAGGCAGACAGACCTCCCAGGCATCCATTGCTCACTACCAACAAAGGTTTTATAAATGTGGATGGCCATGGTCACTCAGTCTCCCCCAATCCTGCCTTCCCCTGCACTCCCTGAGATCTTCACCTCTAATCTCAATACACCTGCAGGTGCCAGCAATGACCACTGACTTCATCTCAGGCTTCTGATATTCTGAATTCCTGACATGAAGCATCCTTGTTGGTTTTGCTAAGAAGAGAAGAACATAATCTGAGTCCCCATGGAAGCCACATTTGCTTCCATGATTCTGCTATCCTGACTGATGATGCACAGTGAGCCTCCCACGACAGCATGGCAGACCAACTGTGCCTTTGTTGGGTTTGCCCGTCCATGGCACCCTCACCCACCCCACAAATGCCCAGAACCCTACCCCACCCCATGCTGAGATCGAATGTCAAGTGAGAAAGACTGGAGTCAAAATACTGCTTCAGCTACTTACCCAGTGTGTGTGTGTCCTTGGGCAGGTCTAACCTGTACAAACCACACTTTTCTCTGTACGGTAGGGATATCCTGTATTATTTTATTTCCCCTACAAGCCAATGAGATGGCAAGCCAATGATGGGTATGAGGAATAGCTCCAGTTTATTAAGTCACTTAATCTCTGCATGCCTCAGTTTCCTTCTCTACAGAGCAGGGATATGCCTACTTCACTGAGCTACTAGGAGAATTGGTTAAGGAAATGCACGTATAGAACTCTGTACAAAGTCTAGATATGAACGTTTGTTTATTGTCTATGGCCACATCCCCAGAGTATGAAAATGTTCAGTCTTTTGATGGTTTTCTACCAATTCAGGGAGAATATCACCTATGGCTCTGATAGGTGTCGTGCCTGCTGGCTATAAGGATATTCCTGGGAAGGAATCTCACTGCCAATTTGAACAGATCACTCTGATCCTTACCTATGCACTAAAGTCACTCTCATTGTCTGTCAATGAGCCCCTTGCTGTCTGTGTACCTCGGAAGCTTTCTTGCAGGTAGTACCCCCCTTGCTAAGCTCCAAGTTGCTGTTGGACGCGGGCCCCTTACTCATCCCCTGTGCTCCCACCTAAGGTTTCAGTGGCATCCTTCCACCCATAGTGCTGGTCACCACGCTCCAGATACCGTGCGGTCAACCTGCCGACAGTAGCCCCTCCGTCCCCGGCCCCTGCAGCTACAAACACCTGCTCTAACACCCCCACTCCAGTAAGGGTCTCTAGATTCAAGGGTGGTCCCTCTCAGTCAGCTCCACTCCAAGGCAACCAAATGCTGCATACACAGCCACCCTTGGGAAGTGACAGGTAAGCAAGAAGCACTGACATGTTGAGAAGAACCTTCACCGTTCCCGTGCTCAGAGAAAGAAGGAATTTGCCTGAGGCCAGGCCTGGGGAGGCTGCCATTTTTCTTCCTGAACTCTCCCCATTCCCAAAGGGCCGTCTGTGTGTGTGTGTGTGTGTGTGTGTGTGTGTGTGTATAAAATTCATGATGCTGGAGCTGGCACCATTGCCAGATAGATTTCCTTGACGATTAAACATTAAACACACAAGTATTTCAAAGCATTTGAAATAACTCAGAACTAATGAAGGACTAATTGCTTCACTCTGTGTATTCAAATAGTGATGTTATTTTTTTAAAAAAATGCATTCTTATGTCAACTGCTGCATCAATTAATTGCACATTTTCTAACAGTTAGCTGTAGTGTGATTAAAGCATATGAAAATAATCTTTTAATTAGCTTTCATTTCGAAACAAATAGACAATTAAACCAAAGAAGTAAGTGTGAAAATTCTGTTGGTCTGTTTTGGGGGGGGGGGGGAATGCTTGTACAAATAATGACTATATCACTGGAAATTATTTCCTTGGCTGGTCTAATGGCTGTTATAGTAATTTCATATTTTCCCTATTACATCCCTTCTATTTCTTATAATCCCATACCCCTACTGTTTTCCCCAGAAGCCTAATATATGTAACTAGATGAATAATAGTCTTTTTCAAGAATGTCTTTTTGAGTGGAGCTATTCAAAGCACCAGCCCATTCTTATTAAAAATATCACTGTACACATCACCGGTGTTTAAAAAGACAGAAAAAAATCTGTTTTGGCTCCAAGGCATTAATACTTTCTCCCACCCAGCAGGACTGGGGCCAGGGTGAGAGAAGAGGTGCCAAGGGCACAAGATTGAAGGAGGCATGCACTCCCCCATGCCAGCCCTGTGCTTGCACAGCCCGCAGAGTGTGTGCCTCCTTAAATTTTGTGACCCGGGGGCCTCCCTTGCCTCGTGCCAGTCCCAGCCTCTTTAGGAAGAGTCACAGGGTACCCACCACGTGCTCAGTGCCATTCAGGAGCCAGGTAACAATGAGAAACGGACTGTAGGGTCTATTGGGTCCAAACCCTCTTACGTTACCTGTAAGGAGACTGGGGCCCAAAGGAGAGGAAGGAACATTCTCAATCTGCTACAAAGAAAAGAAAGATGGAGATGACAAGGTCCTTGTCCTTGGCCATTCAGCCAAGAAGCATTTGCCGGGCATCTCTCTGCGTGTGGCATGTGGAGGAGATCACCAGCCTCAAATGGGCAATGTTACCACACAAGGCACACTGGGTAGGGCAGAGCAAGAGAGCTGACCCTGAGGAAATAGAGATTAAAGGCCATTCTCTGAGCTGAGTGACCTTGGGCTAGTGGCTTCACCTCTCTGAGCCTGTGAATCTTTTCTTTAAATGAAGGTAATATTTACATAACTGTGAGCACCAGGGAAAATATCCAGAAGTGTGTTGCATAGTGACTGACGTGGAGTAAAGCATAATAATGATGTGTCGAGAACTAGGCTAAATGCTTCACTGCATTATGTCATTCTATCTGCCTGGCAACCCATCACACACTTCCTTTTACAGGTGAGGAGATGGGCTCAGAGAAATGAAATGACTTGCCCAAGTTCACATAGCTGGTAAGTGGCAAAGGGAGGATTTGAACCATTTCCATCAATTTCTGATATTCAAGCTCTTTTCTTTCTTAAGAAAATGGAGCTCAAATTTGGGGACATACCCATGGTGGCAAATTCTTAAGGAAAGCCCTACAGATTTTAAATACAACACCCAATCCCCTCCGCCACCATCACAAACTCAACTAATGGGACCCGGTAACACCATCAGCAACAAGAGTAGTGTAACCTCATCGTGATGGAAATGATGTATAAGATATGAAAAACTCTGTTCCCACATGATGGTACAATTGCACCTAGGTACCTGGAGAGCTTGAGAAAAGAACCACAGCATGTAAGAGACTCACAGAATTTAAGACTTAGAAGGAATCCTGGGACACCGGGTGGCTCAGTCGGTTGAACATCCATAACTCTGGATTTCTGCTCAGGTCATGACCTCATCGTTCTTGGGACCGAGCCCCACATCAGGCTCTGCGTTGACAGCACGGAGCCTGCTTGGGATTCCCTCTCTCCCTCTCTCTCCGCCCCTCCTCTGCTTGCGCTCTCTCTCCCTCTCAAAATAAAGGAATAAACATTAACAAGAAAAGAGAAGGAATCCTAGCTTCTTTGTTAGCCGACCTCCTTGGCATCTCTGGCACGAGGTGGCACAGCCCCTTGTTCACCCCCATGAAAGGGGCCCATTCATTTCATCAGAAAATTCCTTCATTACATTGAACTGAAATCTGATCTTCAGTCCCCTGGGGCCAAGCAGACACACAGCACTGCTGGGGCAGCCCTCACACTGCCTCTTTCCCAAGGCGGCCCACCCCGGGCTCCACCCATCCTCCTCGGGGCGCAGTTTCTACACGCCCCGTCGTCTCAACAAGGCTTCCCATAGTCTCCTGGGTTTTGACAGATGTGGGGTTAAATTCGAGCTCCACCACCACAGCTGACCTCAAGGAAGCCAATTAACCTCTCAGAACTTTAGTTTTCTCTTCTAGAAAGTAAAAGCCATACCAGCTACCTATTGTAGAGCTGTATTAAATGAGATGAAATATCTAAGCACATTACCTGCTCTATATAAGCACTCAGTAAATGCTCTTCCCTGCCATCATTACCGTGATTACTTCAGACGGAAGCAGGAGAGCACTGGGGGACGGGAGGCAGTGGAGAACAGGAGATTAAGGAGGGTCCTGCCTGCCGACCTGAGGGACCCAGCAGAGGTGAGATTAGCCCCTTCTCCCCACCTTCGCAAAAGGTAATTGGTAAACAAACAGTTGTATTGAATGGATCCCCTGTGGGGGCTCTCTGGAGCTAGAGGGTCTGCAGCTCCATTCAGCTATGGTTTGGGTTCTGCTAAATTATCACCAGAATGTGTTATCACAAATCATTCTGTGACTTGGCAGAATTGAGTGAAATGTGATCCCGAATCATACATTAAAGGAGTAGGGCGTTTGCAATGGCACATTCATTTACACCATTTCATTTCGCTCTTTCAACTGCTAAGACACTCAAAACTCCCAGCAGGGAGCGTTGGCCACAGCACAAGGAAGACACTGAGTTATGACACATCCTTGTCAGTCTTCCCCGTGAAAGCAGGAGTGAGCACGTACTGCTGATGTGCTGTGATTCGCTGAGGATCAGAGGGAGGTGAGGGCGGCTCAGCCTTGAAGCTTTCGGAGGTCAAACCACGGACAGCAAATTATAAGGACCCCAGGATGCCTCCTTCTTTTCGCCATCAAGTATCAGTGAGTACATGGATTAAAAGGCGAATGCAATTTGGGACCGTCCACTTCATCCTCCCTCCCGTTCCTACCCCAGCTGCTGGGATAGAATCTCTAACCCTCCCAGACTTGGAGACAGCAAGCCAGGTGTGTTGGTAACGTTAACAGGAACATCTTGAAAAACCCAACACGGAGATATGAAAGGGGTTCTGCCTTTTTGTGGTTGCCCAAGGATAAGGAAAGTCCTGGGTACCTGGTGACCTGAATCTCAGATGTTGAAACCCTCACATCAGTTAAGGCCTTGACCCTTCCAGATTCAGCGTTCCCTATCCCATCACCAGGGCTCTGACTGAGATAGTGCCCCAGGCTCATCTACTGACAGCATGAACACAGGGCACTGTGCCAGTGAACAATAAGGGAAACTGATCTAATCTGAGGATTGGTAAAAGATTTACATAAGAAAGAAAATAATTATTGAGGTCTGAAAAATGAGTTGGCATGAAATAGCCAAAGGGAGGTTGGAGGGCTGGGGGCAGGACAGCGGCTTGTGACAAAGCTCGCTAGCAGGATAGACCCTGGCAAATATGGAGGACAGAAGGGCACCATGGGCTGGAATGGACAACAGGGTGGGGACTGGAGGGTTAGGGGGCCAGAGATTGGGGTGGCACAGACACAGAGGGCCCAGTCCATGGTGAGGATTTTGATTGCGGTAATAGGTCAACAAGATTAGATTGGAATTTTGGAGAAAAATTTTTTAATCGGTCTGCTATATGGGGACTGGACTGTAGGTTTTATCAAGAAGGGAGGGAGGGAAAGGCATCTGGGTGGCTCAGAAAGTTAAGCATCTGACTCTTGATTTCAGGTCGGTCAGGATCTCACGGTTCATGGGATCGAGCCCCGTGTCAGGCTCTATGGTAACAGTGCAGAGCCTGCTTAGGATTCTCTCATTCTCTCTCTCTCTCTCTCTCTCTCTCTCTCTCTCTCTCTCCTCCCCCTCTCTGCCCTTCCCCTGATTGCAAGCTCACTCTCTCTCTCTTAAAATAAATAAACTTTAAAGAGTTGTAAAAAGAAGAAGAAGGAGGAGGAGGAGGAGGAGGAGAAGGAGGAGGGAGAAAGGGAGATTGAATAAGGGGTGATTACAGTTGTCCCCATAAGGGTGAAGAACTGGGCTTGGGGCAGGGCAGCTGCTGGAGGTGGAGTGGGGAGGAGATAGCCCAGAGAGATCTAGGAGGTAAAGTCAGCACAATTTGGCAACAGCTGGTCTGTGGGGGGTAAGAAAGACTGGGACCAGGTTTGGTGTTAGTGTTCGTCCAAGGGCTCCCCGCCCCCTCCCCCATGCAAGGTCATTTGAAGCCAATAAAACAGCTTTCATCAAATTAGATTTGGTCAAAAGTCACGTGGTAGGCTGCTCACTTGAACAACATTGAAAAATACAGTGCACGGTAGCCATACTGTTCTTTCTAGAATTTTCATTGTCGTGGACTGGAGCGCTGTTCTTGACATGATCAGACATATTTTCTCTTTAGATCTGTTCTAGAATCTTTTTGAGGCAGTTATCCTAATGTTAGTCTATAGAGAAAGAACTGTTGAATATTCTGTGAAACAGAAATTCAGAAACAACATTTTTTTCCCTTTCCTTTCATCAAACTCTACATCAGGATACCTAAACCACTTCCAACTTTGCCACTAACTTGCAGTGTGACCTCAGGCAATTTTCCTCCCTCTCTGTGCTTTTATTTCAACTTTGGGAACACTGAAATAAGTAATCTGTAAAGCAACTTCGAGCACTAAAATTCTTTCCATTTGGGACACCCTCTATACACACATGGAGAAGAACATACTCATAATTGCAGGTAACTGAACTTCTGTCTCACACTGAGTATTGCACACTTGGATCCTGACTTTAGCTCAGACAGTTCTTTCAAGCAAAACACAATATAATTTACCATCAATTTTGAAACAAATTTGCTCTAATGAAAAATGTTCCAAGCAACAACATCGTTTTTATAAGAGTTACATTTTCCTAATGGGCACCAGCCAAAGGGAAACATCAAAATATGTTCCAAATCTGCAAACCCCGAGAAGACACGACACTTAAACATCGCTGCATGTTCCCAGTAAAATTAACTACACGTTACCTGCACAGTCGGACTCCTCAGGTGATTTTTCGGAGTAGTGCCGATTTATATCTCGGGCCTCCCTGGCACAGCACACCTGAATGCCCCCTCTGCCGCATCGTGCAAAGGAACATCTGCTCTTAATGTCTCAGAGCTGTTTCCATGAATACGCTTGTACCCTGTGCACAGAGCTGTGGATTCAAATGCCTACCCCCCACCTTCTACTTTTGCTGCCAATATCTTACTTTAGATTAGATCATCCGCATCCACTTGTGCAGACGGCAGCAACAGGAGAGCGGCCGGGCTACCTGATTCCAGCTGCATCCATGTTCTGTGTCAGCCTCCAGTATGTTTTTTTTTAAGTTTATTAACTTATTTTGAGAGAGAGAGAGAGAGAGCTCAAGCAGGAGAGGGGCAGAGAGAGAGGGAGAAACAGAATCCCAAGCAGGCTCTGCACCAGCAGCACGGAGCCCATCGTGGGGCCCAAACCCACAAACCATGAGATCACGAACTGAGCTGAAATCAGGAGTCGAACGCTTAATGGACTGAGCCTTCCAGTATGTTCTCTATAATAGGGAAGCCTGTCTTTCTCATCCCCTTGGTCCAAGATGAAGCCCAAACCCCCAGAGAAGACATTCCAAGTCCTTCTGGAATCTACTCCAAGCCATGTTTGCAGTCTTGCCTGCCCAGACTTGGCTCTGTGCACCCTCTCCCAGACACATTGATGGTTTTGCTTTCCTCACGACGTGACATCATTCTCCAAACCGGCTTATTTTTCCTTATAGTATTGCCTTCCTCTGGAATGTGGTTTCTCTTCCTCAGCTTGGTGTAAACCTGCTTATTAATTCAATAAATGTTTGAGCATCTATCATATGGCTAGGAATGGCAGAGTATTTAGGTCAAACTCTACCAGAAGAAAGATGAATCAAAATGGAATACTCTGGAAGCAGCAGCATTCTGAAGGATGCTTGGGAAGGGCTCTTCTAGAACAAAGGAGTTGAGACGCAAGCAAGTGCACGGGACACCTGGTGATCCTGCTAAGATGCACTTTCTGATTCAGCAGGGCTTCGATGGAGTCCGAGAACCTGAAATTTCTAACAAGCCACCCATTCTGCTGGTCCAAGGCCTTTGAGTAGCCAGGGCATCACCTGTAGATTTAGACACAACTGGGTTCAAATTCCAGCTCCACTTCTTTCTAGCTGGGGGCAGTTGGGCAAGTCACTTAACTTGTGTGAGCCTCAGTTCTTCTACACTGATTTGATAACTGGCAGGTGCTGATCATTCAATGAATTGTTCCTGACCAACTTCGAGGTGAGTGGGAGAGACGAGTATTTGGACAAATGGGGTAGAGGTAGATATGTGCTATTATGGGGATATTGCCCCAGGAAGTGCTCAAAAGACCTTCTCAAGAACGCTGTTCCCAATTTGAACATTATAAAAATAGGAGTGAGGGGCACCTGGGTGGCTCAGTTGGTTAAGCTTCCAACTTCGGCTCAGGACATGATCTCGCGTTTGTGAGTTCAAGCCCTGCATCGGGCCCTATGTGGACAGCTCAGAGCCTGGAGCCTGCTTCGGAGTGTCTCCCTCACTCTCTGCCTGTCCCCTGCTCATGCTCTCTCAAAAATAAATAAACGTTAAAATTAAAAAAAAAAAAAAACAAAACAGGAGTCAGTAAAAGGTCAAGTAAGCTGGGTGGAAAGAGTAACCTCTCCAGGGAAAAGAGAGAATGGGGGTGAGGGTACAGTAAACCGGAGACATCCTCAGGATAGGGTGCTGGTCTGAGGGTCGGGAGAAGTGGGTCTGGAAAAGGAGTGACGACTAAGTCATGTCAGGCATCTTCTAGGTCAGATGTGGAGTCTGGAGTTCCCCCAGAGGACAAGATGGAGCCACAGGGAACTTAAAGCAGGGGAGTGACCTGGGCAGATCTACCTGCTGGTTTGACATCCTGAGTGGCCACGTGGTGGGAGTCAGACTGAAGGAAACGAGGTAGGGAAGGTTTGTTGCAAAAAGGGCCTTGTCATATGCCTCAGAAACGTTAGTTGAATAAACAAGTGAATGCGTGATTTAGTCATCCCCTTTTTCGGATTCACAGGCTTTGTTCCTAATGTTATAAATAATTCAATAATAGAAGTAAGCCCATCTTACTGCTCCAGATCTCAACAAGCAAACTGTAAAAATACCAAGATTCAGCTATAGTCTAAATTTCTACTAACATGGGGCAGGGTTCTTGAATTTGGCTGGTCTAGCTGGATAGAAATCAGCAACAGTGAAAAAAAAAATGGCTACAAACGGCAACCTTGTCAAACTTTGTAAAACTCTTTACCCCACTGAAAGCATCCACCGAGGCACCCCTTACTTGATCATCTATGCAGCCTTGCGAAGTAGGAAACATGGATTTGGAATCGCTGGCCATAGCCAACGGCCCCAGAATGCTGAAAGCTTGTTGCCGAACAAGTCTATGGACTGTAGGCTGGTCTAAGACAAAATTTGCATTGGGATACACAATGAGAAAAAAATGAGGAGTTATTAATTCACTTTAATGGAGTTGCCTTTATTCTGAGATTATATATTTGGTATTTACAGGGTGATATCAAAATGTCCTTTAATGAAATGATTATGATGTTACAAGGTGGAAGATATTTCATTATTGTGTTGCTTTGTCTTATATCTTTACTTAGCCAAATAAGAAGGTGGTTATTACCATGTGCTCAAAAAATATTCTTGGACATTTTAAAGGTTTAAAAAATCTAGGGGAGCCTGGATGACTCAGTCGGTTAAGCGTCCGACTTCAGCTCAGGTCACGATCTCGCGGTCAGTGAGTTCGAGCCCCGTGTTGGGCTCTGTGCTGACAGCTCGGAGCCTGGAACCTGCTTCAGATTCTGTGTCTCCCTCTCTCTCTGCCCCTCCCCTGCTCATGCTCTGTCTCTACCTCTCCACAATAAATAAATGTTAAAAAAAAATTAAAATCTCAAAGTTTGGGGTCTACTATTCTACACAATTTAGAGGCCCTGTTGCGGGGCACAATGAACTGAGGTTTAGTAGATACTACTGAGTGAGTTTTATCCGCTGAGAAGACACCAACTCATCGATAATTGTGGCCTGGAAAATGTACTGGAAAAGATTCTGAGCCTCATCAGTGCTCAAAAGGGGAAGACGTTCTAGAATGCATCAGTAAGACCTGCCATGGATGGGCAGGGGTGGGGGGAGGGGGGGGGGGCGGTGATCCATTCACGGTGCGGTGCTACTAAATATTTAACAACTGTTCTCTAACAGGAAGAAAAGCCCCATCTGTGTCATTGACCAGTGTCCATGTAGCGGTGCTCCCACCATGGCCAATTTCCAGCCGCTGACACAACGTCACTGAAAGCAGAGTGGGGAAGGCGCACACACAGCCATCGGGAGATGGGACCAGCTGGCTTCAGGGCGTCGTGCCGCACTAGCCCCGTGTTTGCTTTTGCAGCTCTACACGGCAGGAAGCCATTGCTCCTGTGTGGTTCAGCGTTTCACTCCCGACCACAGCTCTTCTTCCCCTATTCGCTGAAGGGAAGATAGTCCTTTGGCTGGAAAAGAATCGTACATTGCTGTTTCTTATACTAAATGTGGCGAATTTGTCATTTGTCACTTATGTGGCTCCAGCATGAAATGAAACCAGTGACTGAGGCACCTGGGTAGCTCAGTCGGTTGAGCGCCCAACCCTCGATTTCAGCTCAGGTCATGACCCAGGGTTGTGGGATCGCCCCACATGAGGCTCCATGCTGAGCATACAGCGTGCTTAAGATTCTCTCTCCCTCGGCCCCTCTCGCCCACTCCCACTCTCTCTCTCTCTCTAAAATAAAAAGAAGAAGAGGAGGAGGAGGAAGAAGAGAAAGAGGAGGAAGATGAAGAGGAAGAAGAGGAGGAAAAGCAAATAATAAAATGGGTGATCTTGTTGTACTCCTTGCTGGCAAAAACAACGGCATTGAAATGTGAATATTGAAACATGAACATCAAAATATGAAAAGTGTCCTTGAAGCACAGCTACAGAAGTGAACTCCATCAAGGGGACCTGGCATTAGGCACTGTGGCTAATGGAAGCCTCACTGCTGTTTGCACCCTTGCTATGGATACAACACAGGCAAATACAACAACCAGAGCTTGTTATCTAGTGACCAAAATAAGTTCATTCAAGATGGTATTTCTAGACTGAGTAAGACAGCTTTCTGAAGAGCATCAAATCCTATTATTTACGAAAATACTGAGTCCTAACATTAAGCCTGAGGTGTGGGGCCCAAGAAAGTTACAGTACTGAGTGCTGGTTTTGTCACTGGGCTTAATGCACACGAAAATTGCACCCTACCTCTTTAGCCCAGCCTCCCCCAGGTTTACTCTGCAGCTCAAGTCTCTAGGTTGAGGGAAAGCCAGGAGCTTAGTCCATACGGGGGAGGTAGGGGGATGGGGGTTAGGATCTAGAAGTGAGTAAGAGCTGAATTTGGAACCTAGAGCATGGGGTACTGTGTTTTGGAGCAGTAAGTTCATGCAAGGTTTCAAAATACATCTGTGTAGGCTGTGCACTGCACAACTCCAAGGGTCACCATTTTATGTGAATATGGCAATTCTGCATCTATAGGACCTGGAAGTGAGGCAGGATCTGGAGCAAGAACCAGGATCTTCACTGTCAGGGATGAAGAACAAGGAAAACTGATGAAAGTAGTTCAGAGAACAAAACAAAACAAAACAAAACAAAACTGCCGTAGCTATTGATGGGGAAAGAGCTATTATGTATGTAGGTCTTGCTTGAAGTACACTAGCATTGTACAGATGGGGAAACTGAGACAAAGAGAGGGTAGTGCTCATTTCCCAGAAAATGAGAGGATTGACAGAAAGAAGGTTGTTGCTTGAGTTAGAGCCTCTGGAGGATAAGCGATCCTTGCAACTTAAGCCCGGGAGTGTCGTAAACTAAGTGAGTCAGTAGGCATGGGGTATGGGACCAGGTACAGAATCAGCAGTCAGGTGAGAGACAGGAAATGGGTTCCAGAGGATGTCGCCTGAGCAGGACAAGGGGTGGGGGGCGGGTGGAGGGGGAGATGACCAGATCTCCACTTGATCACTTTCCTGTTTCTTAAATGCAGCCACACTTGCCTTCTTGCCCACAGGGACAATCACAGCCTGCACAAGAGCCCCCTAAAAGTCTGCTTTTTATCAAAGTTACAGGATGACCCGTGCCCCAGGCTAGGCTGCAATCAGTACCCTCCTGGATATTCACTGCACTTGGCAGATATCACCGGCCAGGGTGGAGAGGTGACCACAGGAAGAAGGGAACGAATGTCGGATGAGAGGATGACAATGTAATTACGGTGTAGAATGTCACACGTGTGGTCACTGGCACAAACTCACAGAAACCCTGAGGGCTAAGAATTTTGCTCCACATTCTCAATGCCCAAGAAATGAAATGCACACAAGTAACTTGCCCAACTTCCTCCAGCTAGAAAGAAGCAGAGCTCGAATCAGAATCCAGTTATGTCTAAAGCTACAGGTGAGGCCCTTGCTACTCAGTCTTTGGAGCGGCAGCATGGGCACTACCTTGGAGTTTATTAGAAATGTCCGACTCCCTGGCTGCATCTAAGACTGACCACATCAGAATCTGCACCTTAGCAGGATCACCAGCTGACCCGTGTGCTCATTTACATTTGAACACCTTTGTTGTAGAAGAGCCCCTTCCAAGAATCCTTCAAAACGCTTCTGCTTCCAGAGTATTACATCTTGATTCATTTTTCTTCCAGTCGAGTTTGGCCGAAATATTCTGCCATTCTTAGCTGAAATTTACCCTGCGGCAAATGGAAGCTGTTACTTCGTCTTCCATTTCTTGGCAAAGGAGAGAGAAAACAGCACAGCCACGTGTGACTTCTCTCATGGTGACAACACAGCCAAGATGAGGCCTGTTATAAGGTGAAACAATGGGTCTGGACTAGCCATTGTCCCCAGGGCTTCATCTGGATTGATGTGGTTTTCATCACCACACCTCGTGGGCAGGGAGGAACTCCGTGTAAGCTCATGATGCAGATGCTAGGAAAAGCAGGCACAGGACTAAGACCACCTGCTTCCACCTCCCTTCTCCTCAAGTTGTCAGAACAAACCCACTGTTATTATCAGAGCTCACAGGAAATTATAGCAAAGATGTCTAAAAGGAAGAGTCAGGAGGCCATTCAGATGATCACGCCCCTCCTTCAGCCCCAGAGGAACTCCTCTGGTCCCTCCCTCCCGGCCAGAGCCAATGGGACCAAGGATGAGCAGAGACGACACGGCCCTCCCAGACTCGTATATTCATTCCCGTTCTTCTTCTCTCCCCTGACCTTCTCTCCTTCCCTCAAGCTTTTCCTACCCACCCCTCCTTTATTCTCCAAGTACTCCTTACTGTTTCTCCCCTCCCACACCCCATAGCTGGAATCATGAAACACAGAAGTTGTCCGTTAGCAGTGAGGGCTCACAGCAGGTGCCGTGGATGCCCCCCTCCCATGCCCTCCAGGCGCCCATGTCTACATGCTGAAAGCCATTTCCCGCATACACCTGCCTCTCTCTGCAAAGACAAAAGCTCGGCCAACACCTAGAGGAAGCTGGGAGTGATGATGAGTTGATACCACAGAGGCCCAGAAAAATGACTGGTGACACTTGGTATATAAATACCCCAACTCTCTGGCCCCTCGTGTAGACTGACCCGAGTTCCCCAAAGGATGAGGCGCAGATGCCCAAAGTGGTAACTCGCTTGATCACACAGCCTTTCCTGCCTCGCTTGTCCCTCCCTCACATCCTCCCCCCCCCAACCCCCACTCTTTCCGCCATTTCCTGGAATCACTTCCCAAATCACCACTCCTACTTGAATTTTCATTTCAGGATCGACTTTTGAAATCCATCTCAAGGAGCTCTCCAAGCTGAAGAAGAGGTCACGGAGAGACAGGGAAACCGAGGTCTGAAAGAGGCTGAGGCCTCGACAGTGGGCCCTGGAGCCGACTCAGGCCCAGAGAAAGTCCTCTTCTTTACAGAGGCTGGAGGGAAGACTCAACCCTTGACCCCCGGACAGCCTAGGTAGATCCACATGCCAAATGAAGACGAAGAGGCACAGGCAGATGATGTGATTAGGACAACAGTGACACTTCCTGTGTTCCCGGCGCTGCCTTAAGTACGCCATGTGTGTTGACTTACCAACCCTCACAACAACCCTATAAGGTAAGTGATAGTGATGAGGGAGCATAAGAAGCCGAGGCCCACAAAAACCCCCCACCCTCAGGCTCTCCTGGCCGCCCAAGAATGAAAGAAAGGGGAAAATGAATGGTTAACTGATGGAGACTCAAGTCTGTAAATTACAAGAAGCAATCTTATCAATAGCCTAATCTCCAGAAACCCACAGACTCAGTTTCCTGGAGCCCCAACATCACCCTCCACCCCATGGTGACATGGGGATGAAAGGCAAGAAGAAAATGGTAAATAAATTAAATTTCCTTATAACCTGCAGCCCATTGACAAATACTTGAGGCAAATACAGAGTATACCATTTCTCCAGGAACCCCCTACCGTCCTAATGGTAATGCCTTACTCGAGGGCAAACAACCTTAGCCAGACAATAGCAAGGCCTCAAGTGACAGAGGAGTCTTCTTGAGCCTATCAAAGTCCCTCTGGAGGCCTCCCTTTGACTTTGCCTCCCCCAAGTCCACAGTATATACGGAGCCACTCTTCACAACCCCAGGGCAGCTCTTTCTGCCCAAGGATCCTGTCCCTGTGCTTTAATAAATCACCTTTTTTGCACCAAAGACATTTCAAGAATTCTTTCTTGGCCATCAGCTCTGGACCCCCACCACTCCAAAACCCCATCATCAGCATTACCATCAGGAATGAACCAAGAAATGACAAGGAAAGTGAGTCACAGAGAGGCTAAGGTGTGTGATTTGCCACAGGATCAGCTGTGGGCTGGAACTCACATGGTTTATCCCCTAAACACCACGTGGGGACTGGTCCGTACGCCACTTACTGTGGCACTGCCCTCCTTCTAGAGGATGGGTTTTCACATTTCCAGAGCCTATTTCTCATATAAAATGTTATTACAACCTCCAAAAGCTTCTGGTTCTGGACCTCATCGTTTCTTACGAGGATTTAGTCCCAAGCTATGCTGGGGCCTGAAGAAGGCAAGGTCCACGTGCTGAGCGCAGAGCTGGGGGCTTTATCGGCTTAAGGATTTAATGTGGTCTCTACTCCCATTGAGTATGTGGTACCATCCGGATTTAGCATCTGAGGAAATCCAAGTTTAGACAGGAACTAGAGCTTCCTGGAGCCCCCAGGTCTTTGGGGCTCCTGAAGCTGGTGTCCTTGCCCAGAGGAATCTGGATGGACACTGGCCTGGCTCCAGTCGCCCAAGGTGACCTATCAAGTAGCCGGGCCATGTGGGCAAGGGCTCTCCAGACAGTGGTGGTTGGTGGCCAGCCATCAGCACTGGAAGGACACTGGGCCCAGGCCCAAGGCAGACAGGTGTGAGAGCCCCCGCTTGCATGGAGACCCGAGACTTTTCTCAGAGACCCATCAGCATCTCTGTCCACACCACATCCCTACCACATCTGGCCTCCTGGCCCTTCCAATTCTAGAACAGGAATCCCTTCTCGGAGTCACCATGAATTCTCTCAAATCTATGGCCGGGTGTGAGTTCCTCTGCTTCCTGCAGGGCCTGCATGTTTTAAATACAAAAGCCAGTAGGGAAATGGATGCCAGGAGACACAGCAGGAAAGGAAAGGCTGGGAGCACTGATGAATGCTCCAAAACTATATTGCTCCCAAAAATATATTACCTCAGGTGTGAAATGTCACTTCATCCAGCATTTAGGAGAAGTCCGAACTTCAATTTTTTTTCTTTTCTTTCTTTCTTTCTTTCTTTCTTTCTTTCTTTTTTTTTTTTTTTGGATACATTCCTCACTTTTCCTTTCCTTTAGACTTTAAAGGTTTGTGCTAGTTTCCTTTTTCTTATTTTTTTTCCCCCAGAGATCTAAGGAGTCAAGAAGAAACCCAAAGCAGACAAATTCTGATTAGAAGGTGCCCTCACAGGAAGGGCTGAAAAGAAGCTTTTTAAGAAAATAAAAATAGAAAAAGCAATACGGGCATTGTTGCCACTAAGAATAGCAGCAGTGGGCCCCAGGCGCTCTGGACCTGACTCCTGAAGCTCGTTGTTTCGGGGCTAGAATCCATTTTCTGTTTCAACTGACGTTAATTTCATCCCAGCATATTTCAGGCCTCTCATCATAGGATGATTCATTGCTGTGTGTAAGTGAGTACAATCAGCTCAGATGTTTGTAGTCTTCATGCAATTGCTGTACGGAAACGGGGCCGCACGTCCCGGATCACCTCTCCCCGGCCACGGTGCCGCCGGAATGACAGGCGGCGGCTGCCGGGCGCGTCCTCTTCTGCTATGCTGACTTCCAACCGCACAAAGCATTCATCTCTCTGGAGACCAGCAGCTTCTGGCAAGGAACTATTTTCGTGGAGAGGGTTATGGTCCTGGCAGCCTGGCCAGGAACGTTTCCAAGGGCAATTCGGAGGAAATCTTGGCAGATCTTGTCCTCACACAGCTTTCTAACCTTTGTGCCCAAGCAACTCTCAAGGTGCGTTTTCTTGTTGATAATCTTAGCATCCAAGAACAACGGGGCAGGAGGCAGCCTCCGACCTCTTCCTTGCCATCCCAGTAATTGTGCTGCAGGGAGTGAGGGGCAGTCGAGAAATAGTAGACAAGACTGATCAAGGGCCATGAGGTAAGAGAATCCAGATGAGAATCCAGATCTCTTGCTTCATGGTCCAGAGTACACATAGCTGCTCTTAATTCTATAGGCTTTGTTTCAGAGTAACTCTCTTTCCTGTTTCTTTTTGGGGGGTGTTTTGTTTTGTTTTGTTTTGTTTTGTTTTGTTTTGTTTTAAGGTATCTTCCTGTATGGATAGGCATATGTAGATCATTATTTTTTTAATATAATTTATTGTCAAATTGGTTTCCATACAACACCCAGTGCTCATCCCAACAGGTGCCCTCCTCAATGCCCATCACCCACTTTCCCCTCTCCCCCACCCCCCATCATCAATCCTCAGTTTGTTCTTAGTATTTAAGAGTCTCTTATGGTTTGTCTCTCTCTCTCTCTCTCTTTTTTTCCCCTTCCCCTCCCCCATGGTCTTCTGTTAAGTTTCTCAAGACCCACATATGAGTGAAAACATATGGTATCTGTCTTTCTATGTATGACTTATTTCACTTAGCATCACACTCTCCAGTTCCATCCATGTTGCTACAAAAGGCCAGATTTCATTCTTTCTCATTACCAAGTAGTATTCCATTGTATATATAAACCACATCTTCTTTATCCATGTCAGTTGATGGACATTTGGACTTTTTCCATAATTTGGCTATTGTTGAAAGTGTTGCTATAAACATTGGGGTCCAAGTGCCCCTATGCATCAGGACTCCTGTATCCCTTGGGTAAATTCCTAGCAGTGCTATTGCTGGGTCATAGGGTAGATCTATTTTTAATGTTTTGAGGAACCTCCACACGGTTTTCCAGGGCAGCTGCAGCAGTCTGCATTCCCACCAACAGTGCAAGAGGGTTCCTGTTTCTCCGCACGCTCTCCAGCGTTTATTATAGAGATCTTTCTACATATGGAATATGTTACTCCATTATCCCACTCCTCAAAGATAATCACCATCAAGACCAGTTGAATGGATAGTCAACCTGTGCAGTCACAAAGGGCTTCATGTTGAGAAGGGTCCTGTGCTTGATTTAACGCTCTGCTGTTGCCGTTCTGAATCTCTTAATAATTTACTAATAAGGAGCCATGAATTTTCATTTTGCGCTGTGCCTCATTAATGATGTCGCTGGTCCTAACTGCCATTAATATTTTAGTGCCTTCCTCTCCAGCACCTAGCACCTTGTTTTAGCCCATTCATTTGCTCTTTCATTCATTTGTTCATTTCGCAAATGTTTATTGAGCACCTACTACAATGCAAAATATAGAATCCTATGAAAAGACCATTGAAAGGAAGCCTTCCTTGATGGCTATATTCCATGAACAGAAACTAATGTGCTGGAACTGTTTCTCTAAGGGGATTCAACTGGCTGTCCGTAGGGAAAAGACTAACTAAAGCTCATAGGACTCTAAAAAAAAAAAAATAAGGGAGAGAATAGGCAGAAGAAAGGTCATGGTCCTTAGGCATCTGTGGCCATATACTCTGCAGGTCTACACGGATGAAGTGCTCTGATAGAGGCACTGAAGACAGACAGGCATTAGTTACATGCAACTGATAACTCGGGCAGCACACCTATAATTGTAGATCCTTTTACAACCTAGTTGCAGGACTAGGACTAAACTCTCTTCAGCTCCCACAGAGGTCAACTCCATAGTCATGGCCCAAGTGCTTCCAGTGAGAAGCATACATTTAGTGATTGCTCTGCAGATCCTGCTGTGTCCTGAGTTTCCTAGCATTTGGGGGCGGGGGGGGGGGGGGTGGGCAGAGCATGGCAAGAAATCTCTGCCCTGAAGTCAAAGGAAAGATACTTTTCAAAGAAGAGACGAGCTTTTTCCTCCAAGCAGCAGGTAGAAAATATAAAAGAAAGATAAGAATTACCCCAATTACATGGTAGACCCTGGAAAAGGAAAAGCCAAAGCTCTGTATGATCTAAATGTTATTTCTCCACAAGGAAAAAAAAATAATGTAACCTTTCTTTTTCTGGACCAAAGGCATCTGATATGGGTGTTCTGCATTTATAGCAATATACCCCACAGGATATTTGAAAACTCTGATTTAATCTTTAATTTCTCCCCAACAAGGTGAGTGCCTGAATTGAACCACTGCAATAAGATAAAAGTTTCAATTCTATAACTGGGAGTTGCCCTAGGTCCATAAATATTTACCTGCCTTCTAGGGGTTCTGGAAATGGGGAATGGTCAAAACTTCAAGTGTCTCCTTGGTATCTGACCATTTATCTTTCTGCTGATCACCTCCAGGGATAAAAGTTTCAAGACCCAGTGAGTTGAGAGACAAATAACCTTTAATATAGACCAGGATAACTTTGCCTCCTCACCTTCAATACTCCCCTTGCAGGGAACCACTCCCACCATTTCCCCAGGGTTTCTCCTAGAGAAGAAACTCAACACTGACAACATTCAAGTCACATAGCTTTGACTGAACTTGAGGTAACTACTACAGAATTTTCTCCCATAAAATATGTCTGCTACTGCCAGTCTTTCTCCCTCCAATCCATACTCCTTACTGAGACCAAAGTGACGTTCTAAAAAGCAGATCACACCATGTACATAGTAGATATCCCCCATCCCTGAAGCTCACCTGAGTTAAGGGTAGCTATGATGCACAGTCTCATGCACAGATTCAATATCCCAACTCAAGTGTACTGGTTTTTTTTCTTACATTTATTCATTTTTGAGAAACAGAGTGAGACAAAGCGTGAGCGGGGGAGGGGCAGAGAGAAAAGGAGACACAGAATCTGAAGCAGGCTCCAGGCTCTGAGCAAGCAGTCAGTACAGAGCCTGATGTGGGGCTCGAACCCACAAAGTGTGAGATCATGACCTGAGCCAAAGTTGGACACTCAACCGACTGAGCCACCCAGGCGCCCCAAGTGCACTGTTTTCTTACCTCTGGGCTTGCTCTGAAGTTGCAAAACTAGTGGAACCCATCGTCAACTAAAACTCATTTGACTCTAAAAAAGAGTACCGCAAAAGGCAGAGGTGAGGCAGAGGAAGATCAGGCACGGTCCTTTGGGGTCTATGGTGATCTGCTCTGCGTGGCCACAAGGGGGGAGTGCTCTGACAGACACAGTGAGGGCTGGGCACGAAATGCAGACAGACCTATTTCTGTGTAAGCAGCCTGAAGCGCAAAGAACCATTGCCACTGAGGGCAACCTTCAACCAATGGAGGATGGCAGTCAGCGCATCGAGGCCCCTGGCTCCCATTCTTCAGTAGAACAACTGAAGAAATTCTACATGGTTCTTTTTTTTTTTTTTAAGATATTTTTAACTATTTATTTGTGTGTGTGTGTGTGTGTGTGTGTGTGTGTGTGTGTGTGTGTGTGTGTGAGAGAGAGAGAGAGAGAGAGAGAGAGAGAGAGAGAGAGAGAATGGGCAGGGGAGGGGCCGAGAGACGGGGAGACACAGAATGTGAAGCAGGTTCCAGGCTCCTAGCTGTTAGCACAGAGCCCAACGAGGGGCTCGAACCCACGAACCGTGAGATCATGACCTGAGCCGAAGTCAGACGCCCAACCGACTAACCAACCCCAGCACCCCTACGTGGTTCTTTACAAGAGCCCCGGTAAGGTTGAGGTCTGCCTTGCCCATTGTGGTTACCGGCTCAATCGCACGCGTGGTTTCTGCATTCTTCCTTCCCTGCATCCCTTTTCCACACTCCTTCTGGTTCCTGGGTTCGCCTTCCCAACAAACCACATGCCTCCAGGTCATCTTAGGCTCTGCTTTCAGGGGAACCCAAACTAAGACACCATCGCATCCCCTTCTTAAAACCCCTCAAAATCTCTTTACATTCAAGACAAAACTGAAGTTCCTTCGCTTCATGTTCAAGGACTTTATGAAATTGGCTCTTGACTGCTAGGTCTTCATTTGAGCTCCAAAGGCCAACAGCACCCACCTACCTGCAAAGAAAACCTCCACTCCATAGTTTTCCTATCTTCCTCTGTGCAGAGTCCACACTTCCCTATTTCCTTGTACTGATCTTACTAGCCATGTCTCAAACTCCTGCTTAACGGTGTCTCAGCTGGGAGCCCTTCCCTGCTCTGTCTTCTGCATCTGGATGCATTTCCATGGAGCCTCTTCCACAGCATTGGTACTTGTGCCCGACTCCGTGGTAGAATGTGTGTTCCTCAAGGGCAGGACTGGGTCTTACCCGGTCAGTAGAGGCCAGGGCCTCATACCAAGGTTGGCATACTGTAGGAACACTTAGATGCTTTTAAAGGGCCATATGGCTTTTCCTTCTGTTCTCAGCTAGATTTGGTGTCCTCTAAGCATGCTGGGTACCACTGGCCTTTTATGTGGGCAGCAAAGGGACATATATTTTATAAGGAAGTAGCATGAAGCAACTCATTCAAATATTTGCCGACTTATCTACCACGCAAAACTCTGTCTCCTGGAGGGAGGGGTGTGGAGATTGATGCTCCATAGGTATCAACACAAGGCCAAGGAAAACAGAGACACTAAGGGGAAGAATCTCGGGATGGGCGAAGCTGAGAACGGTATAGCCCAGCACAGAGAGGGAAAGTGACCGCTCAAAGGGACAGTGTAAGGACTCAAAGCCCAGGCTCCAAAGTCCCAGGCAAGCATTCATCCATTTACTCACGTCACCTCTCATCAATGGTGAGTCAGGACCAGCCTGGCCGGGTCTTAGTCTTTTCTAGCAGGTCCAGATGCAGTATTTTTTGAAGGGTAAGGAAGTAGCAGGGAAGCAATACTTCAGGGAGAATAACTGTTCTGAACTCCTCAATTCAAGGTAAATCTGGCAAATTTCCCCAGAAAAATCAAACACTATTTGTAGAGCAAAGCTCATGGAAAAGAAAAAATTAAGCAAAGGTAATTGACTTGATGGATCAGGTTTTCTAGTATGTGCTGTGTATTCTAAATATTTTTCCTTGTTTTCTTATTTAAGTATGGTCTTTTCTCCACTGCATATTGTGCAAAATATCTGATTGTGAACTGGGTGAAGTAGAAAAGGCCCTGTCCAATTCATTTCCATTTCTCCAGCATGGACTAGTTAACCCTTTCCTCACCTTAGACCAATAGAAGCGAATTATGGAGGAGGTAAGGTGGGTGGACAAGAGGATCGATGAATGGATGGTTGACAGATGAAGGGACAGAGGAATGTGCGGGGTGAAGGAATGGGCTCTCTCTTTCGTGCTTCCCTCCCTACCCAGCTCTTTCATGACCTCTTTTCTGTCTTAGCACTCTAAACCCATTACCTTGCCTTTTTTAAAGCCTACTTTAAAGACGATCTGATTATTTCCCCAGCATGTAGTGTCTATGTGACCCCAAAGTTTCCCAAACTCTCATCTCCTTGAAAGAGGAGTTTCTTCCATTCTCAAAGACCTTTCTTCATATCATGATTACTCAGCCTGACCAGTCTGCACAAGTCCATCAAGTGTTGAAGGCCTTCGCCTAGATATCCTGCAAGATACCAGACCAGAGACCCTTCTGAATACAGACCTCCACTCCGGACCACATACAAGCCCTTCAGTGCTTGAGACCCATGGTCAGAGGCCAGCCTCCTGAGGCACTTTCCCCAGAAGATACAGATTCCTCCCTTCACCATCCCCTCCAAATTCGGTTCAGCAGTTTGTATAATGTTCATTTCCCTAGACAGTTTCCATCATGTTTATTTCAGGAACTTCAGCAGTCACTATTAGTGTGACCTACATATTTTTTTGATGTCCTAGGTGTTCTCCAATTATCATTAACCCAGTATGTTTTAAAACCAGTCTTAGAAGTAATTATAGCAGGGAACTAGTTTTGCTTCTTTCCAATCAACAGGAGGAAATAATAAGAGAAGGATTTCAATCATGAGCAGAGAAATCTGCTTCTTAAGCAAAAATCCAGGAGAAAAATTGGCCACTTGGGAAAGAAAAGGAGCAAAAATTTCTTGATCCCCTATTGTGCACTAGATATTTTCACCTGTTATTTCCCACAATCCATATAACCTCTTACAAAATAAGTATCAAAATTTCCTCTTTTATAGATGGGGGAACTGAGGTTTAGAGGAGTTAGAAATATTCTTGAGATTAAAAAAGACAAGTACATATGAAAGCAGAAGTCTGAGCTATGCAAGCAAGCTTGGCAGGTCCACAAGGTGGTCCAGAAGTTGCCTCTACCTAGGTGGGACTACCACATCCGACCACCACCTTCTCTGCACAACAGCATCCTGTGGCTTCAGAGAAGGCAGCCATGCTCTTCCTTGGCCTCAGCCCCATCCCATCTCCATTGGAAACAGTTGATTGGTCCAGAGTTAGACATTCAAACCAAGTCTGACCAATAAAACCGGTCCATGGTTGAACATTCAACCCAAGGCCAACCAATCACAGTCCCTCTCTGGGACTTTTTTTCCACACTGGAACTGGAAATCAGAGCCAAATTCTCTCTGCTATCTGGTGACAGAAGAAAAGAGACTAAGTCATGAAAACCAGCAGCAGCGGGAAACCATTCACAGGAGAAAGCGGAGCTGAGAGAGGAACAGAGAAATGGCAGAGCCCCTGACATACGTAGTGCCCAAAGCCTAGCTCCATCTTTGTCCTTCCTATGGTTTGGTTGTCCAATCCTACCTTGTCACCCATAAGCCAACAAATATCCCTCTGCCTCTGCTGGCTCTAGAGAGATTTTAGTCTTGAACAACCAAAAAGAGTTCAGCCTAATACAAAGGTCCTGAGTGCACATTTCCTATTTCTTGGTTGGAGACCAGATAAGTAAGGCTGGGCTGAGGCTGAGCCAGGGATGTTCTTTAATTCTCTAACATGAGTGAGATCCAACTGAAAAGCTTTCCATGCCTGAAGATTGAGTATTGGTTCCTAAAGAACCCAAACGGCCGGTCCCAACTCAAAACAGTGCAGTAAGTGAGCAGGGGCGCTGGGCAGGGAGTAGAGAGCTGAATCTGCCTCAGAGCCACACCCAGCCCACCCCCAACACTTTTTAGAAAGAGGCTCGATTTTATTGTCCTTTATCTGTGAATAACAGATCTGATTATCCAGCCCTATTTTCCCAGCACACATTAAAATGCATAACTACTCACGTAAAACATGTTTGACTGTGTACCACTCAAATCCCCCTGGGTTCCACACCCTGGAAAAGAACAGAGCAGATGATCGCTAAGAAGCCAACGACGGTGTCATGGAAGGTCCACTCGGCGTTCATCCAGCAGACATTGATGGTGTCCCTGCTCCAGGCCGACCACTTTAAGAAACTACAGCAGTACCTGTACCTTCAGCGGACAGTAAGCGAGCACTTATGATGGGCTGGGCACTGGACTAAGTGCTTTACGGCTGTTCTCTCATTTTTTATCCACTGAAAAATCCCATGAGGTAGATATAACTGATTTCTGAATCTCAGGGAGGTGAATTATTCATCACCTAATCCCAAAGCTACTGTATTAGTTTTCTATTGCTGCCATAACAAATTATCACAAATTTAGTGGCTTAAAACACACATTTATTATCTTATAGTTCTGTAGGTCAGAAGTCCAACGTGAGTCTCAGTGGGCTAAAGTCAGGCCGCATTCCTTTCTGGTAGCTCTAAGGGAAATTCTGTCTCCTCGCTTTTGCCAGTTTACGGAGCCCACCATGTTCCTTGGCTCATGGCTTCGTCCTCCATCACGAAAGCCAGCAATACATACCCTGTCTTTTCCACGATGCCAGCTCTCTGGTCCTCTGCACCCAGGAGAAGTGTTCTGCTTTAAATAGTCATGTGATTAGATTGGGCCATCCTGGATAATCCAGAATAATCTCCCCCCTCTCACAGTCTTTAGCCTTAATTACATCTTCCAAGGCCCTTTTCTCACTTAAGGTCCTGGGGACTAGGACAGGGACACCACTGGGCTGTCACTCTGTCTATCACAGATAGTAAGGGGCTGATGAGCTTCAGTCCTTCATCACGTGGTCTTAGCCAGCACCTGATACAGAGGCAGAGTCCCAGGGGCTTAGAGCTTAGTGAATGGTGGGTAGAGTGACACAGAAAACAGACCCACCCCAAATCATAGGCCATATTGCTTTGTTTTCTATTGTTTCTTTCCCCAACTAGAATGTCAAGTCTGTGAAGGCAGGGACTCTAATACCCTGCTAACTGCTGTATCTCATCTCCTAGAGCTGTACTATACAGCAGGCACTATACACAGCACTGGAAATGTGGCCAATCCTAGCTGAGATGTCCTCTTTGTACAATCTATACCCTGGATTTCCAAGACTTAATATGAACAACAGATTTTTAAATATCATTAATATTTTTGTATTAATACACGGAGGGGTGCCTGGGTGGCTCAGTCGATTAAGTGTCCGACTCTTGGTTTCAGCTCAGGTCATGATCTCACGGTTTGTGAGTTGAAGCCTGGCATCAGGCTCCTCAGTGACAGTGCAGAGCCTGCTTGGGATTCTCTCTCCCTCTCTCTCTGCCCCTCCCCTGTTTGCACTATCTCAAAATAAATAAACTGAAAAAAAATGTAGAAATCATTTAGACATATCAAGTTAAAATAAATTAAAATTACTCTCATAATGAGATATTGCCCTATATATGTCCGAATGGCTAAAATAAAGATAAGAAATAACAAGTCCTGATCAGGATGTGGAGAAAAAGGAACTCTCAGGCACCGTTGGGAACATAAACTGGTGCAGCCACTGTGGAAAACAGTATGGAGGTTCCTCAAAAAGCAGAAATACCATATGATCCAATAATTCCACTATGGGGTATTTACCCAAAGGGAAAAAAAAAAACATTAATTCAAAAATACGGATGCATCCCCATGTTTACTGCAGCATTATTTCTAATAGCCAAGAAATGGAAGCAACTTGCATGTCCATCATTAGAAAAATGGATAAAGAAGATGTGATAGACACACACACATCCATGTGCACAGGTGCGTGCATACACACACACACACACACACACACACACACACCATTAATTGGAATATTACACACCCATTAAAAAGGATGAGACAAGCCCATTTGAGAATACATGGATGGACCTAGAAGGTGTTATGCTAAGTGATGCAAGTCAGGCTGAGAAAGACAAATGTGATATGATTTCACTCATAAGTGGAATCTAAAACAAAAACAAAAACAAAAACAGAACCGAATAAACAGAAAGCAGAATCAGACCTATAAATAATGACAACAAACTGATGGCTGCTGGAGAAGAGGGGGATGGAGCATGGGCACAATGGGTGGAAAGGAGAGGGAGGGACAGGCATGCAGAAAGAATAAGTCACAGAATGAAAAGACAGCATAAGAAATACAGTCAAGAATATCGTGATGCCGTGGGTGGGGACACAGTCAGCTACACTGGTGAGCACAGCATAAGGCATAAACTTGTGCAGTCACTATGGTGTCCACCTGAAACTAATGTAACATTGTGGGTCAACGATACGGCCCCCCAACTTAATTTCACCTTTTTCTTTTTACCTGTTTTAACGTAGCTATCAGAAAATGTGTGCGGCTCTCCTATCTCTGCTGGACGGTCCTGACCTAGAATACTTGATGCATGGCAGTCACCCGATACATGCCAGTGAACAGAGGGGTGGAACAGCATGAGATGTTGGGGAACAGAACAGAGTCTGGCACTTGCAAACGTATAGTATGAGTCAGCGAGGCACGGGCTGTCAGCTGAGAAAGGCAGGCAGTGGACGCAACATGGATTCGCACAGGGAACCAATGTCTCCTGAACACCTGGCGTGGGTTAAGCTGGATCTGATTCTATTCCTTGTGGTAGAACCAGTGAAGCGTTTTAAGCTAGGAAGGGACATGGCTGAATCCTGTTTGAGAAAAGGGCCCCTTATCCACCTCCTAGCAGGCTGGATCAGGAAGGGGGCTGGGTCCTCCTGCAAAATGAAGCTTGGGAGGATGGTGAACACGAACACATCCCTTTGAAGAGAAACTAGCTAAGAAACAACACAAAGGGGCCTGTAGAAAAAAGGATGGGGGCTGCTCTATGTATGTCAGAACCAAATTGGGTAAGAAGCAATTAAACAGAATAGGGGAAAATGGTAAAAGAAAGTTCCCATCGCAGGGAGCCCCTCTGTTCTGCCCTCTGAGGGTGAAAGCACAAAGGTTCTCGAGTGCAAAGCTGGGTAAATCCAGAGCAGACAGCAGGAAGGAAGGTTTCATTCTGGAGATCACAAACCCAGAGACGCTTCTGCAGAGAGGATGTGGATGCCTGCGAGCGGGGTCAGCGCAGCACTGGGCCGCAGGTTCTGGAAAGGTCAGCATCCACCTGACCGAGAAGGAGAGAACACACCGCCTCGGGGCCCTGAAGCGCCAGCCAGCGCTCCTGGCACATCTGGGCTCTTTGTTAGGGAACCGGGGAGCAGGACACTTGAGAAGGGAGGCCAGTAGACGCTGAGCCCTCCTCAAGCCCCATCTGCAACACACCTTCATTAAATATTTCACAGAGCAGAAAGCCCACTTCAAAAGAGGAAAGCCTCCACAGCCAGCCACAGATGGAGTTTCCCTGTCAGAGACGGAGCAAGGCACCGCATCAGAGGCTCTCCGCTCCGGCTTCATGTCACCCCCTGGCCATGCCAGTTAATTTCAAAACAGACGCGTGACTCACAAGCGAGGATCCATTCAAGTGGGGCAAAGGAGGCAGGGTGCGGGCTGAAGTGGGGAGAGACGAAGACACGCTCCGAGCACAGGAGCGGAAGAGCTGGTGATGGGGACCGGGGGGGGGGGGGGGGTTCCTGGGTGTGAGGCGGGCTCACTCCCTCTGCAGGTGGGGGATTTTAAAAATAAGGATTTAAGGATTTTAAAAATAAAAGCGCCACCCCAAGAGGGAACGCTGATATAAGCTATAATGACGCATTGATGCAGGATCATCAGTTGTAACAAACAAACCACGGACTGGGGCATTGACAGCAGGCGGGGTACAGCAGGGGGCCCATGGAACCCTACTTTTCCCGCAAACCTACAACTGCTCAAAAAGTAAAGCTTTTTGAAGAATTAAAAAACAGCAAACATGAGGAGAAGGAGCAAGGAGAAAGGAATGGCAACATCGGAAGGAAGAAAACAAGTGGATGGGAACTGGCTGACGTAGAGCCCTGGACACGAACTCCTAAGCCTGCAGAAAAAGGAGAAGCAAACCCACTTATGAGACGAGGTCCCCGAAGGCTCTAAACCAGGAGCCTCGGGAGCATTTCATAAGCTCCCTCCCTGGCTGGTGGAATAAGGAAGAACGAAGAGGGGAGGGAGGAGGAAAAGGAGGGGCCCCGCACTCAGAGTGCCATCCCGCCCGCCCCAGGTTCACCCCCTGAACTGGCAAGACCCATCTGCTCTCCTCACACAGCGCGAACGACCGGTCGCCTTACTCCCACTTCATTTTCTCCAAGCTTTTCTTTGAAAATATTCAATCCTACTGAAAAATTGAATAGTACAATGAACTCTCACAGCCCCTTCATTTGATCATGAGCACTCAATGTTTTATACCTCTTCTTTGCTCACGTGTGCATATGTGTGGTGTAAACCATTTGAAAGTAAGTATTTAAGCCTGCATCTCCCAAGAATTAGGACGTTCTCCTATAAAAGAATTTAAGAAATTTAACACTCAATTTATAATTTCATCTAAGAAATAGCCTGCATTCAAATTTCCCCAAATATTCCTTTTGAAAAACTACGAAGTATCATTTGCAGTGTTTGCGTCTAAGACCGTTGAAGGTTCATGCATCATATGTGGCGGTCATGTTCTTGAATCTCTCTTAATCTCGACTTCTTCTACTCAGCGTGCAGCCGTGAGACCAGCTGGTGTGGCATCACCTTAGGTAGTGTTAGAAATACAGAGTCTCAGGCCTCCCCCCGACATTCCGAATCAGAATCTGCACTTTAACAAGGTCTCCGGGTACTTTGTGGCCATGTTTAAGTTTGAAAAGCACTTCCCTGAAATACATACATGAGTACGTACATATAAACACACACATTCACACACATGCATGTATATACACATGTCCACACGTATGCATATCTGGGCGATACATGCATAAATCTACGTATACACATACTTGTATATTCTCTACACATACATATAGACATGCCTGTATATACACCCACACATGCCTATATACACACACATATATACACATATGCCTATTTATACATACATGCATGTATACACAGACACATGCTTATACACACATACACATATGCACATACGTATATAAATACACCTAAATACACATAACCATACCTATAGACATATGTATCTATATACACACACTCACACACATACACATACGAGTATACACACTATGCACACACTCTCTCCCACCAATAGCTTTTTCGTTTCTTTCGCATGGACAATGACTTTCTTTGTGTTTGTAAAATCCAGGCCAGCAATCTTGCAGAAGGCCCCACATTACAGATTGGTCTACTTGGTTTTTTTCACAATTCAATGCGGAGTAAACTTTGTTGGCAAGAACATCACACGGATGGCATCACACATGGCACTTCTTACTGCCTCACACAGGAGGCACATAATGTCATGTCTGCGCATTCTTGGTGATGCTAAGTTGGATCACTGAGTTATTGCGATGACTACCAGATATCTCCACCATGAAGGTCCACTTCCCCACTGCATATGTAGTTCATCTGTGGGATGATTCTTTGGAATCCTGTTAATATCCCGTTCCACACCTTTGGCCCAATGGTTTTGGCACCCTGTGGTCCCTAGCAGGCATTCTTCTGTAAAGAAGAACGTCTCTCTCCTCGCTCCTGGACTACCATCAATCACGAACTCACAATGTACTGTTTGATGCTCAGATTATCCCTGCACGCGGCCACGTAAGCTGGATCCAGGTGTCTAATTCCTTTCGACATGACCGGTAGCTGTGTGACTTTGGACAAATGACCCAACCTCTCTGTTTCTCAGTTTTTTCACCTATAAAACAGAAAACTTAATTGACGGCAACAGTTTTGGTATAAAGATTAACGAGTGAACGCATGCGGAACACGTGCAACTGTGCCTGCCACATAATCGGCCACGTAACTGCCTGTTATTACTTCCTATCGTTCTACTCGTCATCCTCACTGCCCGCACACGCCATCCAGCCCAGCCTTTGGCACAGAGCCAGAGCTCCACAGACAGTTAGGAAGGAAGTAATGGGGGAAGGGAGGAAGCGAAGAAGGGTGGAGTCAAAATTTTTAAGAGAAGATATATCTTGAGAAAATGTTAGAACCACTTTCTTTCCTACCCTGCCCTCACACACCCACCCATGACCTCTTCCTTGCTAATATCCAGCTCCCCATGGAGGCGTGGAGTGAAGCCCAGCCAACACTCACGGAGACACAGTTGGGGAACTAACACCGGGCTACTGGATAAACCCAAGTACTGGCTGAGGGGACGTGAGCTCCTTCCCAACTGCCGTCTCCCAAACAACGGCGGTCTTATTACTTCCAATGACATGCAGTTCTCTCTGTAAATTTGTATGTCGTGCCAATTCAGCTTTTATGTGAGTGCATTTCTCATTTCATTTTCGTCTGCATACAAGTCACTGATGCCAGGCAGCTACACCCCAGGGCTGCTGCGCTCTCTGAAGGATGACCTTGGTCAAGTCTCCAGGTTCTTGACCTCAGTGGGCACCTTGGTCCCCTCTGCAGAGACCGGAGAGAGCCTTTGAAAGTTGTGTGGCAGAGGCAGTAAATGACAAAGTGAGAACGACAGGAAGTTGGTGCCTTTTGAAGCCGGTGATGAATGTGAGTTGGTCATATTATTCTAATTGCATGTATTTGGAATTTTCCATATAAGAAATGGAGGGGAAAAGCCTCTGACAGGTGGGTATCTGCTCTGAGTTGGGTAACTCAACCTCCAAGCTTTCTTCACTCCCCAAGGGTCAGGCGGGTTCAAAACCCCAAACATCCAATCACAGTTGTTCTTTCTGGCCATCGGCCCCCACCCTGAGTCATCTAATCACGTTAGCATAAATTCAGGTGTGATCCAAGGGGCTCAAGAATTACCAGGATACTCTATCACTTGGGCAACTCCAAGGGTTCTAGAAGCTCTGTGCCGACAACCCACAACGATGACCAAATTCTTTATCATACAACAAGGGGACAGGGCAGTGAAGTCCCCATGGCAATGGGCACTCATGGAGCTCCCTGCCACACCCTCGCTGCTCCCGGTGCTCTGACCTGCACTAGACGCTGCCCCCTGTTCACTGCAAGGTGTGTGTGCAGGGCAGGGAGAGACGGAGGACAGAGGGAGGGAGAGACGAGAGAGAGAAGAGAAAGAGGGAAGGACAAAGATTTTAACTCCATTTTACAAGAGGCTGAGCCTCAGGCATGATGAACGTCAAGTCCAAAATTACATGGGTAATAAAGGCATCAAAAAGACCCAAATCCAGGGGCACCTGGGTGGCTCAGTTGGTTGAGTGTCCGACTTCGGCTCAGGTCATGATCTCACCTGTTCCTGAGTTTGAGCCCCACGTCGGGCTCTGTGCTGACAGTTTCAGATTCTGTGTCTCCCTCTCTGTCTCTGCCCCTCTTTGACTCGTGTGTGCGCTCTCTCTCTCTCTCTCTCTCTCTCTAAGATAAACATTAAAAAAAAAAAAAAGACCCGGGGCACATGGGTGGCTCAGTCGGTTGAGCGTGTGACGTAGCTCAGGTCACAATCTCACAGCTCGTGAGTTCAAGCCCCGCGTCGGGCTCTGCTGACAGCTCGGAGCCTGGAACCTGCTTTGGATTCTGTGTCTCCCTCGCTCTCTGCCCCTAACCCACTTACATTCTGTCTCTGTCTCTCTCAAAAATAAATAACCAATAAAAAAAAAAAAAGACTCAAATTCAGGCCAATTGCACTCCTACTTGTGCCATTTCTGTCTGGAACAGACAGCAAAAGTGAGCTCATTAGGGGTCGTGCATAACCAAACTAAGTTGCTGAGACTTTGTGTTGGGTAACAAGAACAGGCAGAAGTTTGTAGGCAGCAGACCTAAGACCTGCACCTGCGGGTCTGTGGGCAGGACAGAGGTAGCAGGTGGTGGTAGGCCCAGGTATTCCAGACAGGTGAAGATGTGACCTAAGCCAGAGGAGTCACAGAGGGGGTGGAGTAGGGACAGACCAGAGGCAAGGAACGTGCTGCCAGATGACTCCCATTTGGGGGTGGGGGGGAGGCTTTCCCTACCACCTGAACATAGGGGGCCTTTATGTTACACACTACCCAGGCCTCTGCTTTCTATACGTGTGTGCCAGATTATTCTGCATTCGTGCAAAAACGTGCATAATTCTCTCATCATCCCAGAGGTCACCAGTGCTGTGAATCCTGTGGCAATGTATGTTAGCCATCCCTGCAATAAAGAGCCCCACTGGCATCTCCCCTCACCCAGAGTTGTCCTATGGACTCTATGAAGAACCAAGATGAGTGACTTGAGGCATTTGCACAATGACCTGGACGGGACAGGCAGGCAGAGCATTCGTGGGCAGCCCAGCTCGTCTTCAGAGAGCCCCACGCCTACCCTGCTGTAGGGTTCTAGAGGAAATGCTGGGGACAATACGCCTCACACACACACATGTCACAGCGATGGGCTTACAGCCAGGCCCAGTCCCACCCGGCTCTTCGTCCCTCCAGCAAAAGTGACCCATGTAAGGGCAGCCAATCAGAGTCCTTCCTTGGAAGGGAAGGGCTGTGTTGTTCCAGTTTTGGTCACTGCCAACCTCATTCCGCAAAGGCACGGAGGATGTCCTTCAGACACCAAGAAGGGATGGGATGGAAGAACAGGGAGGGACACAGATGGGGATGTCTACGAGGCCCTGGCTCAACCCTTGACCTTCCAAATACGTACTACCTGTCCTGGCCTAGGAAGGGAGACACGGGTGGGGTGCTACAGAGTTTAGAAGCTTACATGAGCACCACACTGGCAGAGGGAGGGGTCCCTCCTCTGTTTCAGCAGAAAACCCCCTACAGAAGAGCATCCTGCAGGTGGGAGATCAAGGAGAACCTTCTGCCATCAGACAAACTGTCAAAGGCACAAGCTCCAGGCTGGGTGTGGAAAACAAGCGTGCAAAGTGGCCGTGAACAAAGAAATCACGAGTACGAATCTAGTGGGGGGCACGAGGGGTTGGGCGGGAAATGAAAGGATGTAGTGGGATGCCAGGTAGCACACGGAGGAAATCCGAGCACCGTGCATTTGTGCTAGAATTAGGACGGCGGCCCCAGATCTCTATATGCCAATTCTTGTCCCCAGATCCTGGTAGAGAATCCCAGGCCACATTTTTCATTTATTATTGTTGTTGTTAATACTTATCAACAGCAGGAGCCACAGTGCACATCCAGTGGACTCTGTGTGCCAGGCAGCGTGCTAACGGCTTCAGTTATTACCATTCAATCCTAGGTAAACTCCGTCAGGTGAGCAGCGATGTCCCATTTTAGATGAGGATGCTAATGCACAGAGAGGTGAGGAAATTTATTCCCAGCTTCTCAATGTATAAGTGATAGAGTCATTATACAGGTGGGCAAACCAAGGGCCAGAGAGAGAAAGTGACTCACTCAACGTCACACAGGAAGTCAAGCAAGGAACAGGATTCAAAGTCAAACTCACAACTCCGATTCTCCATCTAGTGCTCTTGGTTAGATCTCAACTACTTCAACAGCACCAAAGGACCACTGGCCAGGGAATGAACAGGAGACGCCATTAAACTGACTGCTATTCTGCATTCTTAGATCCTCCGATGAGAATTTTAGTCAATGCCAAGGGCTTGGAGAAGGGGTCCATTCAAGGTGGACCAACCAGAGGCTGCAAACTGGTGATCCGTGGGCTAGTCAGAGTATGTGGTTTTGTTTTGCCTGTGGAGCGGTATACAAACTTGATTCACTACTTTCAAATTGAGAGATGGCACACACAATTCTAGGCTACAACTTGCCAGTAGATTCTGCTGGATTGGGAACGGATTAGTGGGAGTCTGGTCTCCACATTGGGAACGGAGGGCCAGCCAGGCATGGCGAGTCCACTGAAGTTTACCTTCTCTGTTCCCATTTCCATTAAGCACACTGTTGCTAGTGTGCCTACTGTGCTCCCACCAAGCATCCAATGAAGCTGGTAAAGAAAATGACACAGGCCCCACACCAAATTGATCCCTCGCAGTCACAACTTTTGGGTTTGGGTTTGGATTCTTTCCAATACTGCTGTGTAATGAAGAACTCCAAGCCCTCAGTTGTGCAACATTTTCTGCTCTTAGGTCCGTAGATTACTGGGGAAGCCCTACTCCTGGCTTTGGGGAGCGGGGAAAGTTTGGGTCTGCTCCATCTCTCTCCAGGACCAGCAAGCAGCTACTCTGAGCTTTCTCTCCTCATAGCAAATGGCAGAAGGGCAAGAGCCTCAGCAAAATGATACAAGTACAATTAGAGAGTCTGCTTTTGTCACATCACTAGCTTTTAGTGGCTAATGGCAGTCCCGTGGCCATACCCAAAGCCAATGGAGCACAGATAAATATTCTAGCTTTTCCATAGAAAGACGCCACAAGATCCTATGGCGAGGGGTGTAGATGTACCATCCTAGGACAAGGAGGGCATGAAGACTTGGCAATAGTCAGTCTGCTATACTCATTATGGACCGGTGTTTTAAGTCATGATCTGCTACTCTGCTGGGCCCTGTGGGAAAGGCAGGCGGAGAAGCAGTAGGGTACGTGGGAGTTTGTCTCTGCACTAAAGCAAAACCACCTGCTCAGAGTTAGAGACTGTGAAGCTGCAGCAGAAAAGGCACTGGGCAGAGTGGGGCAGATCACACGCTTGGGCTTCGGAAGAGAGGGAGAACAGCTGGGCTCGGTGGTCCTGCAACCCGCGGCCAGAGGCAAATGTCAGAGCGTCAAAGTGCCACATCTCTCACTACGTGAGAACAAGTCAAGACTAATGAGGAGGAGGTCTGAGAAATGGTTCCCGGTGGGCAGGCACGGCCACTCCACCAGAGGCAGTTCTCACTAATTGGCCTGCTTCGGCCAATGCCTCACCAAACACAGGACCGGATCCCAAGCCCGGCGAGGGTCCCACAGCCTGCAGGTCAGGGCTCAGAGGCAGGCAAGCACTGGGTGGCTAGCCACACCAGATTCTGCCTGAGTCACTGAGGCTCTGAAAATTCTGCTTTAACCCACTTCAAGCCTCAGGTTTGAGAAAATTTGTAGGAGAAGGAAGAGGAAGAAAGAAAACACGGTGAATGGAAATTATTTTTACAAAGATTGGGTCTTTAAGGGGTTGGAACCCTTGGTGGGCATGGTTCTCCTGGGCTAGACAGGCAGCCTACCATCCTCTCTGTCCACCCCCAACTCCAGCTCCTTGGAGAAGCCTGCCAGGAGCTTTTGTAGCACCATCCAGACTTCTTTGGTGACACTGACCAACAAGAAGTGAATTATGTCCCATCAGCAGCCAAGACACATCCACATGCTTCATTTGGGGCCGTGGGGACAAACCTGGGGTGGACAAGATGCTTCTCTCCACCCAACTGGCCCATGCAACCAGGATAGGCCACCAACCTCAAGCTTCAGCACTCAATTCAGCTTGAGCACATGCTCGGGGAAAAAATGCATAAGAGATTTCAAAGATGAGCTGAGGTTCTCTGCCCTGGATCACATAGAAGGTCTGCTATGAGAATAGCAGAGATATACAAGTTAACTTTCATAACTTTACAGAGAAACTGAGACTTGGGGTTTAAGGAGGTCCTCAAACATTAGCTTTCCTCCTAAGAAGAGCAAACAGGGGCACCTGGGTGGCTCAGTGGGTTAAGCATCCGACGTCGGCTCAGGTCATGATCTTGCGGTTTGTGAGTTCAAGCCCCACATCAGGCTCTGTGCTGACAGCTTGGAGCCTGGACCCTCTTTCGATTCTCTCTCTCTCTCTCTCTCTCTCTCTCTCTCTCTCTCTCAAAAATAAATAAACTGTAAACAAATTTTTAAAAAGAAGAAGAAGAAGAGCAAATCAATGAAGACTAATTAAAGACCAGAGCAGCTGTCGGCCCCTACTGTACCTTTGTAAGAGCAGAAGGGATCAGATACATGCAAACATGAGGCAGATCTCAGGGTCTGGGGAGTTAGGCATGGGTTCAGTGTCAGCCTCCATTTCCCCCCCCAGCCAGGTGCTCTCAAGCAGTGTGCAATGAGCACAACCACACACGGAAGCCCTGCTCAGCACTAGCCACAAGGCAGATGTTATTTGTAGCATCAATTACCAGGAAAAATTAGGGTTAGAGAAAGTGAGTAACTTGCCCAATTTTGTGTAACTAATAACACCGAAGTCTATGCAGTTTGGGGTCTTAGAAGACAAGACACAGTCATTACCTCCCTTGCCCTAGTTTTGCTTTCAGGGTGGTCAAATATTTTATTGGCTTGTCATTTTACTTGCCAAAATGTGGGTTCCTGGGAATTAACAATGCATTAAACTAGTGTAATAATGAAGATCGAGTTATCTGTTTAGAAGCGTAACATCATGGGTGGGCGGATCCAGGGGAGGCATTCTATCTAGGTTCATCTCCCACCTCGGGAAGTGAAGTGATTTCCCTAAGGTCTCACCTGACAGCAGAGGCTGAGCCAACCCTGGAGCCCAGGTCTTGGTACTCAGGCCAGTGGCCCTCATCTCACCAGGCCAAATGCAAACACAGATGCCCACCCACCCCCAGCTTTGTGCTCTGACAAGAGACAGGGAAGAATGCAGAAAGGTGACGGGGGGAGGGGGCAGGGCAGGACAATAGTCTCTGGAGCCCAAGCCCTTGAGCAGCTCAGGAACAGGGCTGGGAAGGAGAAAGGGCAGAAATGAGCACCAATATATTGGCCACTGTCAACTGAGGGTCCTGCTCAGTCCTTTGGATGAAAAGGCCACCCCATCCCACAGATGTGTTCTAGGTTTTATACCCAAGAACCCACCCACAGCCTTCTGAAAATGCATGTGTTCTTATTGGCAGGTAAGAGAAGGAGCCTCCTGTCAAGGGAAGCCAGCCTACTGTCCTCTCCTGACACACCCTGGATATACCTGCTGCCCCCAGAGAAATCAGACGCCCCATGTGGCCCCCCCCACCATGTCCCACACCTCCATGCCTCTGCGTGTGCTGCCCCCTCCCCCTACTCACGCCTCCTGCCATCCTCCCTTCCTTTGCCATCCTCTGCCGGACTAGATCTCTACATCCTTCAAGCCTCAGCCTAGGAAGGACCCCCTCTGCAAAGCCTACCTGATATCCTGGCCTTACCCTCCAGCTCCTGCCCTGCCGAACTAAATGTCTCTCCTTATGGACTTCCCAAATGCCTTCATTTCTCATTCACAGAGATAATGCATCCATGTCTTTTCCCCCATAAGCCGTTAAGAGGCAAGAACTGTCTTATATTTTATGAAGCACATAGCCCTTTGTGCATTCCATGCTGTAGAGTAGGTGCTCAATAAATGTGTTGAATGAGCGAACAGGAAATGTTCGTTACACATACAATAAAGAACAGATTTGGTACGTTGTAAAGTGCAGACCTACTGTCAAGAATAGCTACAGCCAGCAGTGGGTGTAGTTTGAAACTTAGTTTGAGTCCAACTAAAAGGCCATCCGAGACCCCCAGATGGCAGAGGACATCCTGATGGCACCTCTGGCCATCTGGACTGTGAACACCGTTAAGCACATTCATTAATCCAGCCGCTTGTCTGGGCCTCCGCCCTCAGGAGTTCATGCACCCACGGCTCATGGTCCTGCAGAATAATGATGGGGGATGAAGAGCCATCGGGAGCAGACGGTGGAATAATTGAGCAGCCATCAGGCCATTACCAGGGCCACAGGGAGGCCTTGGCCCTTCAGACAGAGCCAGGAGAAAAGCGTCTGCAGAAATCACAAGGGCTTGTCAGAAGCCACGGGCACGTGGAGAAGTCCAAGTTTGGAAGAAGAGGCGGGTTTTCTCCTGATGACTTCCAGGTGCTCCTGAGAAGGGCTATTACAATGATGCATAGCCAGAGGGGCCCTCGGGAACACTGCCTCCTCTTGAGGACAAAATATTGAGCCATCGGTCAAATTTAAACACTCTTTCATCAGGAGCCTCGTTGAGGATAAAGGACTGTGATTCTACATCATCCGCAGCTTAAGTAGCCCAGGAGGCAATGCCCAGGGGAAGGACGATGGTGGAGGCGCTCCAGCGAAATGTAGGATTTGGGGAGGGATGGTGATGGGAGCACCTGCTGTCCCATCATCAGGCGCCACTGGGTTACAGCCCATGCCAGGGAAAGGCAACGAAAAAGCAGGACTTATTAATTCTGAAATGCTCTGAATGCCTGCCGGCCCCGGGGGCTGATCCAGATCTCCGTAGCACGAGCTACTATGTATTCAGTCACTCTGAAAAACTTTGAAACTTTCTGGACCCCCATCCTATCTTCACACAAGGAAGAGGCTAGTACTTCCACTTTACACAGACTAAGACACTGGAGCACAAGTTGGCTAATCACACCTCTAGGAACTGCTGGGGTCCGGGATTGAACCCACGTGTCTGTGCCCAAAGCTCACGGTCTCCCCCCTGCCCACCTTGGGTGTTAGCTCTCATCAGCCTTGTGCTCCAGAGGGAGAGGCTAAACCTGGCTCAGGGTGGGGAGCGCCTCCCATCCACCAGCACCTGACTCGTCCTCCTATTCTTCGCTCAGTTGTTAAACCGGACACGTATCTGCTGCCCCACGATGTCCCAACTTCTGTGCGGGGCAGGAGGTAGGGGACACGCAATAAGGGCAACCCCAAGGCAACTCCGGCTTGCTTTAAGTGTTCGTGCACCTTCTCTCCTCTGATTAGCAGAGCAGCTCTTTAAGGTGAAGATGGCCACATGCGTGTTGCCAACTGAGAAGCAGAGGATCCTAGAGGAGAGGGGAACAGCTCTGTGCTCCCCTCACGCCTGCCTGGTGCACAGAACTCACGCCCATGTAGCAAGTGGGTGGAGCCCCGGAGCCCTCAAGGTGACATGAACGACAGGAACTGCCCAACTGGGGCTTCAAACCTGCTTTCCTGCCTCCTCCACCATCACTCAAATGTGGCATATTTTTATTTACCGCTGTGGACTCAGTGGTACCCCTGCCCACATTCACATACAGAAGCCCTAACCTCCAACATGACTGCGTTTAGAGGCAGGGCTTTTGAGAAGGTAAATAAAGTTAACTGAGGCCCAAAGAGCAGGGCCCTGATCCAGCAGGACTGGTGTCCTTATAAAGAGACAGCACAGTGTGTGCTCCCTCTCCATATACGCACACAGAGAAAGGCCACGTGAGGACACAGCAAGAAGATGGCCGTCTGCGAGCCAGGAAGAGAGACCTCACAGACACCGTAGCTACTGGCACCGTGATGTCTAACTTCCGGCCTCCAGAGCTGTAAGAAAATCGATTTCTGTCGTTTAAGCCTCCCAGTCTATCAGAGCCTGTTATGGCAGCCTCAACCGATAAAGCTACATTCAAGGATGGATCTTTCTTTGGCCTGTTAGGTTCTTTGATACGCCTCACATCCTCTTTTTACCCTCAGATCAGGGCTGGCTTATGGGGCTCCATCTTGCTGATGAGGCCATTCCTAATATCAGGTCTGCACATGCCCATAAGCACCTTCCCTATTCCTGGGGCTGAGGGAAGGATGCTGACGGAAGCCTCTGGCAAGCCTGGCTTCTTAAGGAAACAGTGGGCAAACCCCTCGCGAAGAGCACACACGTTAAATGGGACCAAGGGTATTGGGGCTAGAGTGGTTGAAAGGACCCTGGTCACAGAGGTTGGTGTCACCGTCACCAAGGTGGGACCACCCCCCACTCCAAGAGTCAGAGTCACCAGACCCTGGAACGCTGAGCCTCCTGCCACCTCTCAGGCCACATGATACAGTGGAAACAGCACGGACTTGGGAGCCTGGCCTGTGTTTGAATTTGAACTTGTCACTTGCTGAGAGGCTGGTGGTGAGTAGAGCTAGTCGCCAGCATGCCAGCACCCTCCTTCTGGGCATGTGGTTTTCCCACCTCCTGGAAGTTGGATGTGCCGTGCGGCCTGCTTGGGCCAATGCGCGAGAACTTCCAGGGCCCAGGCTTGCTCCTCCACATTTTCTTCTCCCTCTGGCATTGTCAAAAGGAAGGTTCCAGGTGGTGCCTGCTCCAGCAGACTGTGTTCCTAAACAAGGGAGGCAACGAGGAACAGAACCCACAGCATCTCATGGTGGATGTGGAGAGTGAGCGAGAAATAAACCTTGGTGGGGCTGGCCAGCCCCGGCCAGCCTGGCTGGCTCAGTCGGGAGAGCATTCGACTCCCGATCTCATCATGTGTTCAAGCCCCACACTGGGTGGGAAGCCTACTTTTAAAGATTAGTAAAAGAGGGGAGAATACCTAGGAGGCTCAGTCGGGTAAGCTTCTGACTCTCCATCTCAGCTCAGGTCCTGAGCTCGCGTTTAATGAGACCAAGCAGCACTCTCAGGGTGGAGCCCACTTGGGATTTTCTCTTTCCTTCTCTCTCTGCCCCTTCCCCACCTACATTCATGAGTGCTCTCTCTCTCTCAGAATAAAACATTAAAGAAAGAAAGAAAGAAAGAAAGAAAGAAAGAAAGAAAGAAAGAAAGAAAGAAAGAAGGAAAGGAAGGAAGGAAGGAAGGAAGGAAGGAAGGAAGGAAGAAAGGAAGAAAAGAAATAAAGCTTTGCTTTCAGCTGTGAAGCTCCTGGAGCTGTTTGTTGCTGCACCATAACACAGTTCATCAGTTCTGACTGATACAGAAAAATTGTTGAATCACAGCCTCCTTGAGATTTCATTTTACCACCTGTAGAATGTAGATAGTATCTCACTCACCGAGTTTTGGGGTGATAATACATATTCTGCTTGGTACACAGCAGGTCTCTGACAAATGGTAACTCTCGCTTTCTTGTCTCTGCACCGTTTTACCCCAAATCCTTCATGACGGGGATTAGACATTTTGGGAGCCAGTTCCTTAGGGCAGATTTCAGACACGGCCCATCTTTGTTTCCCTGACACGGTGTACTGGGTGGACAACAAAGCAAGTTCTAAGTACATGTAAGTGAGCACCTCGACCCAACTGGTAAGCCCTGAACAGGTTTCTTACACTGCACCAGGTGGCAGAGCCCAAGGTCTCTGATAACACCTGTGGCCACCACCTTCCGGGATACACACATTTCTTCCTTCCTACATCAAGAGAGCACACGATCCTGGACTCTCGGGGCTCCATAAGCAACTCCCCTTCTCCCTTCGGTAGTGCAACCCCTTCAGCAAGACCCTTGTTCATCAACCCCTCCATCTCTGCCGGAACACTCGCACCAACAGAGAACTCCCGCCCGCAAAATGTTCTTCTATGTCTAGAATTACAAGAGGTGGGTTTGGCTCCAGGCCCGGTCCATGAGCCCTTCAGGCAATTCTGCAAAGCATGTGCCATCATCATCGCCCCATTCTCAAGATAGGAAAGTGGGGCTCGAGAGATGAAACAATTTCCCGAGGTCACACAACCAGTGAGCTACGACCGTATTCCTGAAGGCCCACCATAATGCCCACGTGATAAATGTGAATAGACTGATGACTCCATTCCCTGGAGGGGCATTCCTGGTGACTCCAAATGTCCACGTAAGCCCCGCCCCACAACTGCCAGCTTGGCTTGTGGGAACCTTACTACAAACAGCCCTTCAGCTCTGTTAAGACCTAAATCTCGATAAATGCTTTCCAATAACACAGTCCTTGCCAGGAAAGGAAACATTTGCACTATTGCTTATGCATAATATAGGTTAATATTTCAGGACGCATTAAATGTGTAAACGTTTATAGTGAAGCGAGGTGCCAGTTGTGAGCCAGGCCGCTGTGCAGAGAAGACAAGATGCTGACGGGAAGTTGGGTACAACTTGACACTGCCCCTAAGTACTTTGTGTCAGAGAGCACAGTACTCGGCCCTGCTCCTGGTTTGCCAGGCAGGAAAATAACATGTTGCTTTCAAACGGATGCTCCCAAACCCTTAATGGAAGTTGATGACTTCAAGATGCGCTGGTTGCTTTGTGGCTTCTTCGGAGACAGTGGAAATTAGGATGGGATTTGGGGCATGACCAAGGGCCAAAATCTGCCAAAGGTGTGCCTAACTAACTGAAGAATGGAGGTGGGTCAGATTGGCCATGTGCTAAAATCAAAGGCACATGCAGGAAACTGGAATATGAACTTGGCATTTGGAGGAAGCAGAGGATGAAGGCAAGCTGGGGGGAGGGGTGAGTAGGGAGGAGGAGAATACTCTGCTTTAAATAAATAGGAGATTGAACCATATGAAATTGACAATATTTCATGGCGGTTGACCAAAAATATGGCACTGTGTTTAGACTAATCTAATAAAAGATATATTATTATCTATTAACATACTATCCTAACCATGCATCCCAAGCAGCACCACCACATCAAGGGTGGGACAGCAGTCATGTAACCATCCACAAAGCAAGACAAAGTCCACAGCAAAGAACACCAGCCATGTCACCTCTGGAGTTTATGTGGCGGAGGGCCAAGCACAAGGTTTCTACCAAGAATGGAGGGTAAAAAAAACCAACACAGGATACGCTATGATCTGAATGTCATGTCCCCCAAAATTCCTATGTTGAAATCCTAAATCTCAGATGTGATAGTATTAGGAGGTGGTGTTTTTGAGAGGTGCTTAGGTCATGGGAATGGAACTTTCATGAATGAATTAATTAGTGCCCTTATAAAAGAGACCCCAGAGGGGCGCCTGGGTGATTCAGTTGGTTGAGCATCCAACTTTGGCTCAGGTCATGATCTCACAGTTTGTGGGTTCGAGCTCTGCGTTGGGGTCTGTGCTGACAGCTCAGATGCTGGAGCCTGCTTCGGATTCTGTGTCTCCCCCTCTCTCTGTCCCTCCCCCACTCACGCTCTGTCTCTGTCTCTGTCTCTCTCTCTCTCTCTCCCTCAAAAAGAGATATTTTTTTATTAACTTGTTTTATTTTTTATTTTTTTAAATTTACATCCAAATTAGTTAGCATATAGTGCCACAATGATTTCAGGAGTAGATTCCTTACCCATTTAGCCCATCCCCCCTCCCACAACCCCTCTAGTAACCCTCTGTTTGTTCTCCATATTTAAGAGTTTCTTCTGTTTTGTCCCCCTCCCTGTTTTTATATTATTTTTGTTTCCCTTCCCTTATGTTCATCTGGTTTGTCTCTTAAAGTCCTCATGTGAGTGAAGTCATATGATTTTTGTCTTTCTCTGACTAATTTCACTTGGCATAATACCCTCCAATTGCATTGACGTAGTTGCAAATGGCAAGATTTCATTCTTTTTGATTGCCAAGTAATACTCCATTGTGTGTGTGTGTGTGTGTGTATACATATATATATATCTATATATGTATATATATAGATATATAGATAGATAGATAGATAGATAGATATATACACATACCACATGTTCTTTACCCATTCATCCATCGATGGACATTTGGGCTCTTTCCATACTTTGGGGAAAAAAAAAAAGAACACAAAGGAAAAAAATAGATACTTAAAAAATGTTTTAAAAATAAAAAAAGTAAAAATAATAAAATAAAATAAAAGAGACCCCAGAATGTTCCCTCGCACCTTCCGCACTGTGAGGACACAGAGAGAAGGTGCCGGCCATAAGCCTGGAAGAGGGCCCTTCCCTACAAGGCTACCATGCTGACACCTTGACATCGGTCTTCCCAGCCTCCAGAACTAAACAATAAGTTTCTGTTGTTTATAAAGCACCCAGTGAGTGGCGTTTTGTTAAAGCTGCCCAAATGGACTCAGACAGGCTCTGAGGACCCTCAGGAGACAGACCAATTAAAACCCCAGCCAAGCTGACTGAGGCTGGCATCACTGACATCCGTGCTGCCGTTGCACCAGCATATTAGCAGAGGAGCAGAGAGCACAGAGCAGGGCCAGAGAGTCCCAGTTCTGCAGCCACACTGCCGGGCTCGAGTCCTGCTGGGCTCCTTATGAGCTGTAGTGGACTGAAGGGTGGCCCCCAGAAAAGACAGGCTTGTGTCTTCACTCCCCGAACCTGTGAACATTACCTTAAAAGGCAACAGAGTGAAAAGTATACCTTGTAGGAGAACATCTCAGTTAAGATAAGGACCTTTAGAGGAGGCGTTTATACTGGATTATCCAGAAGGCCAGAAATCTGACGACAAATGTCCTTATAGGAGACAGACAGAGAAGACCCCACGCAGGAAGAGGGGGAGATGATGTGACCAGAGAGGCAGAGACTGGAGTGACGTGACCACAGCCAAAGAATGCTGGAGCCACCAGAAGCTTGAAGAAGCAGGGAATAGATTCTCCCCCAGAGTCCTACGAAGCACAGTGCTGCCACCACCTTGGTTTCAGACTTCTGGCCTCCGGACCTGTGATAGGATACATTTCTATTAAATTACAAAGTTTGAGGTCCTTTGTCACAGCCACCCCAGGGAACTACTACAGGAACCCTCTGCCTCAGGTCTTTCAACTGTAAAATGGGCTCCTAACCTCCCGAGAAGATGCCTATGAGGGGTTTCACACGACACCTAGTATACACTAAGCACTCAATAAATGTAAGATGTAATAGACGAACTGCAGAAGGGACAGAGAATCCCATAAGACCCAAGAAGATGGAAATACCGGCCTGCCTTGTATGCCTCTGGTACATAAGCCAGGATACCCCCTGCTGTGAGGTGCAAGGTGTTCTGGGCAAAAGCCTGACTCCTCTGCCCCAGTGGCCATCTCAACTCACCACTGGGAGCTAAAAGCCCTTCTCGGGTAACTCTTGAACAAACACCAGCAAAAGCAGCTTTGGTTAAATATAGATGTATGGGACAGTATTCTGGAAGAGTCCATTTTCCTTACAGAATTGCACATTGCACCCAATTTAAGCAACTGGGAATCTGGCAATTTGAGCTTGTTCAACCACTGGAAAAAGTGTCTTTCAAAAAAGATAGTTAAAAAAAATAGGACACAAGGGAAGAAAATGGTTATTAAAAATGCTTAAGAGCCTTCCTGAACTTCAAATGGGCTCTTCACAACAATAATACTGATGATTTAAGGGAAAAATGAATCAAGACTCTATTGATTAAATGTTCCTTAAATTATGGGTGGGTTTTAAAATGTGTGGCAGTATGCAAAACACGTTGGAGATAAAACGTTTGAAAAATCATCCAAGACATTTAAAGAACAGGCAATGTAGCTGCAGCCTCTGTCCTGGGGGCGAGCAGTCTAGGCAAGAGAGTAAAAAGTCAACCCAGAACCCTCAAGACCATCTGTGACTCGGGCCAGTAACGCCCAACCCCACAGCCATGACAGCCATCAGCGGTGTCGATTTCTGCTGACACAGCCCTGATCTCCCTAACGCCCAGTGGTCTTGGCTCAGCACCAGTAACCTGAACACATCATTCATTCCAGGAACATTTACTGAGCACCGACCGGGCGCCAAGCCCTGTGCTCACAGCCAGGGGATACACAGCACAAGGCTTCACGCAGCTGCAGATGTGAAAACAGACCATTACGGTTCAAGGGTTGAGAACCAGGACAGGAAAGCTATAGGGTGGGGGTTGTGAATACCCACTGGGGCAGCCCCATCCAGCGGGGGACCAGGGGAGCTTCTCAGGGAAAGAAAATCTAAGATGAGACCGAAAAGGTGAGCCAGCATTGACCGAATGTAGAGAATGCAGAGACGGAGAGAAATTCAGAAAGGAAGGGGCAGAATGGTAACTGTAAGGTGCCAGAGGCTCAGGATGTTTAAGAACAAAAGCGCATCCCAGCTGCTTGTGGGCCCTCCACCAGGACCACCTGCTCAGTCTCCCCTCCACAGCCACTAGACTCCATTCCCGGCAGGCCCCGCTCTGTTCATCCAGTGTCTTCAGAATCCCTTGAATTTTTAAGGGAGAGGCTCCTTCTCCCCCAGAATTTCACTGGCCCTGCCCAGCCCAGCCCAGCCCAGCCCTCACTGGGGGAGGACAGCCAGGCAGCTTGCAAGGAGGCCCCAAAAGATGTAGCATTCTGGGATTGATGTGGAAACTCAGCATACAGGGAAAATCCTCTCCCAAGCAACCTGGCCTCACCCGGTGACCAATCACCTCCCCAGGCTGGCATATCCCTTCTCCTTAGTCAAAGCCAGGCCCATTGGCAGGCTCCATCCATCTTCTCTACCTCCCTGTCTTACAGATTTATGCTAAGTTGGGATCCTTCCTCTGTCTAACCCACCAGACAGAGAACAATGAGAAGATAGGCTGAGCGTAGAACGTTCAGGAACTGCTCAAGGGGCAGGCAGAGGCTTGGGGACCAGGGCCCTCCCTGATCAGTCTTCACTGAAGATAGGACCCATTCCCTTGCTGTCCCCAGAAGCAGCATCTAGAGGTCCAGGCATGTCCTAGTACAAAAGCAGCACACGCTGATCTCTCCTTCATGGACCCCATTTGCCACGCAACTTTCAGATCCCGATTCAACCCGCCCCACTATGAGCTGCTCAAGAGCAGGGACCAGTCCCCTTTGCTAAAGGTTGTCTGCATGTGGCCCACTGCCTGGTACAAGATGGTGCTTAATAAATGTAGTGAAGATATGCTTGTAGATGCCTTGGTTACTAAGCACTGGCCCATTCATTATTCCTTTGAAGCTCACCTCGACCTGGTGAGACACAAAGGGCAGTGTGACGAGCCTCATCAGAGATTTATCCAAAGTGGATTGGTCCACACAGCCCCAGAAGGCAAAAGCAGGACATGAGCCCAGGCCTCTGGACCCTCACACCCCCCACCATGCCAGCCTCACCTTTTCTATCATGCCTCTGGCAGTCTAAATATCACCATTCTTTGCATGGGCCAATCTGAGCACCCAGCGGGGCACATGAGACAAAGAGGAGGAGAGAGGAGTAACCCGTACTTCCCACGCCCCGGAGAAGCTGGCTGCTTGCGCTCAAAAATTACGTATTTGATTTAAAGATATTGTTTCCCCCTTTTCTCCTTCCACAAAGTGGTACATGGCCCACTTATATATTTAATTAGAATGGATTAAAATTAATAACATCTTGAGTAGTTCCTGACCCTTCTTGAGATAATTGGAGACACCCCGGGGTGATAGGAAACTGGGAGGAAGAATTGCTGATCTAACCAATAGAGGCTGAACTTTCTCATGTGCATGTAATTAGCGCATCCCCTAATTGCCCTCTGTGTGTATGTATATGTGTGTGTGTGTGTGTGTGTATATATCTTATCTATTATTTAAAAAAAAACAAAGATAGGTATCCTTGTGATTTGGAATCATGTTCTGTCCCTTGGGCTACAGAGCTCAAGGCATGCCTGTGGCAGGCAGACCAGCTGAACTCTGTCCTGTCCGTGTCTGCAGACTGATACACAGCTCTCATAGATATTTTAACAGGTGTGTGTGTGTGCGGGCGTGTTAACAGATTTTTATTGCACTGTCTCCATAAGTATAAATACAAAAAGACATTTCTGAGCACCCACTGTGTGCCAAGGACCATGTTAAGTATGCTTCCATCCGTTCACCTGTCCACTCTTTACAACAACCCCATGGAAGCAGAGAGGGTAGAGAGCAGGGTGACTCTCTCCCGTTTGACAGCTAGGAGGACAGAGGTGAAAGATGGCACAAGAGCTAGACTCAGGATGGAAACCTGGACCCTGGGGGTCAACTACCACGTAAGACCTTGCTCTAATGAGCACTTTCTTCCCACCCTGTAGATGTGTCTCAAGAGATCACTAGTGCCCACAGCTCAGTTTCTGTTAGTACAGCCACATGCAGGCATTGACACGGCACAGCTGGACCTCACTGGTTGTCTGAACATCTCACACTTTCTCAGACTCCAGGAAAGAGAAGCGCGAACAACAGTGAGTAAGCTAGAGCCCGAGAATAAGCCACAACCATCCCTAAGGGAAAAGGGGTCAGAGAGCAGTGAACCGAGTCCACCAGGCCCCCTGCCTCCTGGGCTCCCAGGGCACAGGAAGACGGGAGGAGGGAGAACCAAAGACCCCATCAGACAGGGCTGGGTTCAGATCCTGCTCTGCCACTTACTGTGTGAGACAGAGATAGGACCCCAGATAAGCCAGCTAAGCACACCAAGGGTCAGCCTTTGCACTTGCAAAATGAGCAGGTTCATGCCCGTCCATCAGAGCCGTAATGACAACAAATCCGTCATTGGGCGAGCGCCTAACAGGACAGTCCCTGTTTTTGTAGATGAGATAACAGGTTCAGGGTGACATGGTCATGCAGAGATACCCATCTGTTTCCCTGACACCTCCTGGCTTCTCACAACCCAGGAGCACCAGATTTCTTGGCCCATGATGACAGCAATGAGCTTTAAACAGTAATTGAGAGGGGCGCCTGGGTGGCTCAGTCAGTTGAGCGTCCGACTTTGGCTCAGGTCATGATCTCACAGTCCGTGAGTTCAAGCCCCGCGTCGGGCTCTGTGCTGACAGCTCAGAGCCTGGAGCCTGTTTCAGATTCTGTGTCTCCCTCTCTCTCTGACCCTCCCCCATTCATGCTCTGTCTCTCTCTGTCTCAAAAATAAATAAACACTAAAAAATAAATAAATAAACAAACAAACAAACAGTAATTGAGAGAGGAAAGCATTTGCTTATCTTTTTGGGGTCACCCCAAGCTTCAGAGGCAAGTAACTGACATCCCCTCCCCTGGTTCGTCCCCACACCCATTTGGCAACTGCCCTCACCACTTCCAAGCATCCCTGTCCCCTGCTGTCCCCTGGACAGGTTAAACCCTACCTGTTTCCACAATGAGGACCGTGCCTGTGAGTGGGACAGCATTTCTGGGTCAAATTAGGTCAAGGCCGATCAGTGGCGCTGGAACTGCTATGGTGTTAGGCAATCAACTCAAGGCTGGTTCCGCCCGGAGCCATTTAATTTTGGGGAGGCAAGATTTAGCTGACTTGAAAGAAGGGGGAAGCAAGCTTGCAGAAAGAGATTGATTTCAGCGAAATACAAATTCATACTCACTAACTGCCTTACCACTTCGGAATCAATTAAAATGAGATGGAGAAAAAGGCACAGAGAAATAGAGAATGACAGAAAGCCCAATTGGAAAAAAGGAGGGGGTGGGGGAGAAGGCTTCCTGGAAAGCAGAGCAGAAAAAGCCCAATCCAAGGAAACCCCTCTCGGGTAGGAGGGGAAGTCTGGGGGCTGTGAGGCATTTTCTTTTCCAGTCCTGGGCAACCGGTAAGCAGCAGACCCACAACATGAGTCGGGGGTTCTCAAAACCCAGTAAGCATCAGAAACAACTTTTGATGAAAGCAGGTAGGGCTTACACATGTCCAGTCCTGAGGCCACCTCCCGAGGTTCTGATTCATTAGGTCTGTGCAGGAGCTGGCAATCTACCTAACAGAACCCGTCTCCTGGACAGGTGCCCTCGCACCACACTCTGAGGAGCAAGGCCTAGACTAGAGATTTCATGATGTGCCCCTCTTCTCTGGTCACCATAGTAACAGCAATGACCACACGTGTTGCTTATCTCTAGGCCTGCTGCACAAAGCCTCGAGAAAGACTGTGGAAAGACCCCCACGTTAGCCCGTCCAGAGAAGATGAAGACTTTGGAAATACTTGGAAGGTGTGGACAGTGGGACAAAGAAAACCTGTCCAGATCCTGGCTTGGACAGCCCACCTCGGAGAGGACTAGACAGGACCCAAGAATAGTGCTGGACCACTCTGGAAGACAGTTTGGCAACCCTCTTTTTTTAAAAACCAAATAAACATACTCTTACCTTATGGTCCAGGAGTGATGCTCCTTTTGGCATTTACCTCAAGAATTCAAAACTTAGGTCCACGCAGAAGCCTGTACAGTTTTACTCACAACTGCCCAAACTTTGAAGCAACCAAAATGTCCTTTAGTAGGTTAATGGACCAACTATGATAGATCCAGACAATGAAATATTACTCGGTGCTGAAAAGAAATGAGCTATCAAGCCATGGAAAGACATGGAGGAAACGTAAATGCATATTTCTAAGTGATAGAAGCCAATCTGAAAAGCCTACATGCTATATGATTCCAACTGTATGATATTCTGGAAAAGAAAAAGCTTCGGTGACCGTCAAAAGCTGAGTGGCTACAAGGAGAATGGCAGGGAGAGGAAGGACTGGGCAGAGCACAGAGGATTTTTAGGACAGGGGAACTATCCTATATGATGCTGCAATGCTTGATACTTGCCCTCATACATGCGTCCAAACCCACAGAATGTGCCACACTCAGAATGAACGGTAAACCACGGATGGCGTGGGGCGGAGGGGGGAGAATGACGTATCAATGTAGGTACGTGGATTGTAAAGAACAGACCACGCTGGTGGGGAGTGTGATAGTCGGGATGGCTGTGCATGTGGGGGGCCAGGGGTATACAATAACTCTCCTTTCTGTCCAATTTTACTGTGAACCTAAAACTGCTCTAAAAAGTAAATTCTATTAAAAAAAATACACAGGACTAGAGATTGCCTCTGGTTCCACGAAATACGAGATGACATGGGAAGGCAGAGCAGTGAAGCATGCAACGGGGACTGGAGCCACCGGGGACATGGCAGGAGTAAATCCAGCCTGCCAGCCAGGGGCCAATTCCTGAATGGGTGGGGGTTGGGGCTGTAAAATCAGGACAGGAAGTACAGGGCCCCTCTCTTCCCACCCTTCCTGCCAGAGAGGGGGATATTGCAAAGGGCATCAAGATCTCAACAAGAGAGCAGTCTCTCTGTGGTGTCTGAAATTCTCAAAGATCCCTTAATCCTCCCAAAGAAAACAGTTCAAACAGGTGAATAAACTAGCGAGTCGAACAGGGAGCCTCAGCATCATTATCCAGGCCTCCTAACGCCCCTTAATGCAGAATCTCCCTGCCTGCACCTAATAAGGGCTGCTCTCCTTCATGAGAGTCCTATAAAATGCATAAATATTCCTCAAGGAACCGAGAGAGCTCCTAACAGTCTTTAATAGCTATCATAAAATGAAGGATAAAATGTGTGAAAGGAGATTGGTCATGATAATAGTGCAAGGTTGGAGAGCAGTGAATTTCCTAACCCCTCCCTGGCTGGGTTTCACAGCAGAAAGATACTGTCCCGAGTCAGAAGCATGCCCAGAGGAGGCAAACTGGGGAGAGGACATCCAGACTCCTGTCAGAGAATCCCAGACAGTTGAACTGGAAACGCTGAGGGCCAAAGACAGGAGGAGACTTGCCTAAGGTCATACAGCAAACAGCAGACTCCCATCAAATCTGCCAAGATTCTGTGTGGCCCAGATGGAATGGGTCCTAGGAATTTGCATTGTTCATTTATCCTCTGGGTGATGGAGACAAAAACTAGTCTATACCAAATAAGCTCGTGACTGATACAATTTGGCCCTGGCTACATAGCTCCTCCAGCCTTTGTGGGAGCCAGAGATTGGTCTGTTAGTAGAACTTACAGCCTGAGCTCTGCTCCAAAACTGGACAAGGACTCTAGAGCATGCCAACAAGGTGGGTATTAACAGCAGAGGTCATCACTGAGAATCTGCAGACCAGGGAAACAAGAGTATGCTCTAAAGGACTGTTTGCTTCAATGGGTGCTATGATGGGCTTTCCGTGAGCACCTCAGGGCCATGGCACGTGGGTGTGGGGTGTGGGGTGGGGAAAGACCCAGTTGGCAGGAAAGCCCACATCTAACAGACAGCCAGTCCCCTAGCTCATGTCCTGGAATGCAACAGAGCTCAATAAACAGCAGTTATTGGCAGGTACAGCACTAAACACCTAGAGGTGCACCCACCAAGAACTGCTGTTTGTTGAGCTCTATTGCATGCCAGGACATGAGCTGGGGGCTTTGCATTTATGATCTCACTGAGCCCTCCAAGTGCTACACCTGACTGTAATCGCACAGACCCACAGGTCCATGCACGACCAAAGGCTGGCCAAATAACATCCAGGCAACACAGGTCTGGGCATTTGTTCCTGCTCCCACCATAGTCTGGGGCCTACTGGGTCTCCCCATACTTTGGCTTGGGCTTCTAGTTTACAGCTTCCTTTATCTTGATGGCAGTGGAATGGCCTCTTACATCTGACCCTCAAGACCTTCGAGATGTTGACTCCCTGCTCCTCAGGCTCACCCCCCTCACTCTTCTCAGCTCTGGTTTAGGAATCCCCATCCCAGGGCTTTCCTGACTCCCTGGGGTCTCAGCCCAGCCCATCCTGCTCCGAATGACAGGAGGTCCAAGAAGCCACATTTCCCTCTGCCCACGCAAGCTGACTAAGCAAAGCTACCAGAAACTTCATGGTGAAAGTCAACCAGCAGAACCTCAGGTGAAGTTCTTCAATGCATAGAAGTCAAATCCCAATACAGATGGGGTACGGACAAGTTGAAAAGAATAAACCTTTTCTTCTAAGTTAAACTCCCTGGCCACATGGGGGACAGTCCTCAGAGTGGATAACCTAAGATTCTGGTGTCGTCCACTATTACCCTGATGGCATTCAGCAGCCGATAAGACATCAAGAGGTCAAATGTAGGAGGACTGAAATAGAACAATAAAACTATCGGCATTCCCAGATAATGGGCTTCGTGGAAAATCTAAAAGCAACAACAATTAGAATTTTTAGAAAAGCTAGCAAAATCACTTGGAAATAAGAGCAATGTACAAAAATCTATCGTATTTATTTCACCGTCAAGTAGATATAAATGCAATTTTAAAGACACCACTTATAAAAGCAACAAAATGCATGAAGGGTCTCAGATTCTAACAAAAGATGCTCGAGACCTTTGAGGAAGAGATTAGAAAAATTCATTGGAAGACACTGAAGAAGACCATAATACGTGAAGAAACAGACTGAGTTCATGAGCAGAAAGATTCAATATCATAAAAATAGCAAGTTGAAGGGAATTGGCCTACAGATTCCATGAAGCTCGAAGAAAAAATTCCCAACAAGGTTTTATGTGGAACTTGACAAGTAACTTATTTATAAGCAAACAGGTAAAATGTATATATGTGTGTGCAGTTTGTGTATGTACAAACACACAAACACATGCATTCGTATCTAATTTTTAGCTTGCTCAAAAGACCACAAATGTAAATTGAAACTGCACTGTGACACCAATTCTCATCTAAAAGTTTTCCAAAAATACATGGGAAAAAAGTGCCCTCGTACACTGTTGTGAAGAACTGAAAATGGTGTTAACACCATGTAGGGGAAATCTTACAGACATTAAGGTTGATGAAATTAAACAGAGACTATGTAATCACAAATTCGAGAACCCATGCTGTATCTTTAATACATGTGCATCTAATGTAAGTGTTTGCTAACTCTGTCCACTGAAACAGCCTAGAAACAACGACTAAGCCAACAGCAATAAAGACTCCTAATGCTCACACTGTAATTTTCTTCAATAGCATTTTGCACTAATAGGAACCAAGCCTTCTTGGATAAATGCTCATTCTGGGTCTGGGGCAGAAAATGCCCAAAATGAGCCTAGAACATCTTGTAATTTTACATTTCAAAATTTCAGAATTCTGCAGCTAACCTCAAGAAGCTCCCAGTGACCACGGATGGGGCAATCTGGACATCAATGAGGATGATGACTAGAATGGATTAAAGCATATGGATTTAATCCATGAATTCATGATGATATTTTTAAAAGGTATTTGTTATCTTTGAAGAATACTTGGGCTCCAAATCATTATTTTGAAAACTGTTAAATTAAAGAACCACCTGACAGTGCTCAGTATAGATAACTGATTGTGGCATTATCCAATTTGTCCCGTTTTTCCTCCATAAAGTGTACCTTGAGGTAATTAATAGCTAATTAGGGGTAATTCATCTTTATAAAATAATTCCAGCCAGTAAGTGGGAAGGAATTATAGAATTAGCATGCCGCCATTTTGTAGTCCCTAGTGAATTCATGAATCTAGACCATAACGATCAGTGGCTACTATTAACACAGAAAAGTCAACTAAATATTATGTGTCTCCTGATGGAAGTGCATGCCACCACCTATGAGGTAGCCTTGCCTTTCCCACTCTAAAAAATGAACTTGAAGCTGATCAAGTTTCAAATCACCTATTATACACGACATACAGACAACAGATGTTCAAAGGCCTCTACAGTGATGTAATAACCAAGTCAAGACCATGGTCAACTCTTGGGATGGACTTTTTTGAATCCTGATTCAAAACAATAGTTTTTAAAAATGTTGGAGAGTTTGGGAAATTGCTTTGTTAACTGAATATGTGAGGTTTTAAGTTGTAGATGTGATAATGGTATCATGCACGTTTGTCAAGAGTCCTTAAACACACACACACAAGAACAAAAATGGTGGAGACACCACAGGAGCCTTTGCCCCACCAGCCATCAAGAATTATGAGAAAGCTATATGACCAAGGTAGATACTATGACATTCATGCAGGGATAGACAAAATGACTCAGGGAGCAGAATAGAGACACAAAAATTAATTTTTAAATGTATATTTTATTTTGCTTACATAGCTCATTTTTCAGGTGAATGGGAAATGGCAAAACTCATCAGTAAGTGGCATTTGGACAGCTGCATTGATGATCCACATGGAAAAGAAGCAATTTAGAAAAGACTGATAATGAAAGATACACTAAAATTTAAAACTTCTCTTTATCAAGAGACACCTCAAAGGAAGTGAAAAGATGGCTCCAACTGGGAATGACATTGACCACATATATATGATGCCAAGTGATTAGAATTCAGAATAGATATTTAACTCCTAAAAATCAGAGAGACTCACAATCCAATTTAAAACTATGGAAAAGACTTAAACAGGTATTCTCAAAAAAGGAAACTAGAGTAGCCCATAAACTTTGGCAAGATACTTCATTATATAATCAAGAAAATTTACACTTTTAGAAAACAAGAGTCTATTTCCATACCCGATTCAGGAACCTGACAATAGAAAGGGCTGGTAAAGAAGTACATTAATGATGGGGCGCCTGGGTGGCTCAGCCGGTCAAGCGTCCGACTTCAGCTCAGGTCACGATCTCACGGTCTGTGAGTTCGAGCCCTGCGTCCAGCTCTGTGCTGTCAGTTCAGAGCCTGGAGCCTGCTTCGGATTCTGTGTCTCCCTCTCTCTCCCTGCCCCTCCCCCACTTACGCTCTGCCTCTCGAAATATGAATAAACGTTAAAAATTAAAAAAAAAAAGAAGGACATTAATGAAATATTTCCTATACTACCAGAGAGTAGTATGGACTCCAGCAGTTTTCAAAGCAATTTGACATCAGCTAGAATTTAGTTTGAGCATTCCATATGGGTTACTAATTCTGTTCTTAGGTATAAACCACAGGTGCACCCTATATACTTACAATAATGTTTACGGCATTTTCTAGAAAAGACTAAAAACATTCCAAATATTCATTAGAGAAATAAGTTGCAGTGTGGCCACACAATGAGACCATATATGGCAGTGAGAATTAACCAAGAACAAGTATACAGTTCACGATGAATGAACTTTGCGACCCTAATGGCAAGAGAAAAAGGCAAGTCGCCTAAGGATACTTCTGGCATGACACACTTTTTATACATCTCAACTAAAAAAGAAACCACAGTAATGTATCATTTAGGGGTATATACCCATAGAGTGACATTCTAAAGAAAGGCAGGTGAGTGATCAATACCAAATCCAGAAAGGTGATTATGTACATGGGAGGGAAGCCAAGCTTCGGCAGTGTTGATCTTTTAACATTTTTCAAATCAAGTTTTGGGCTCACAGATGTTTCATTATGGAACTCACACATTTTATACATTTATTTTTGAAGAAATGGTCTAGTTGAAACGGTGAGGCCGGCACGGGACTGACCTGGGTCTGGTTTCTGCACAGAAAAGACAGAACCGGCTCCGGGAGGCCTTTTCTAGGGTCGGCAGTACGACCGAAGCACCAGCACACCACGTGCATCTTGCAGAGACCAAAAGACCTTCCCAAACATGCAAGATTAAGGAGGAAGAATTTTCCCTGAGCAAAGGGAAATAACAGAGATCAAGTTTGCATTCACTCCTAAAGCACTGGGGCACCTTTGAGAAGCAAACAGCCTCCCTGCTCGTGGCAGCCAGGCCCCGTTCACGGCTGGATGACCTACTTCAGATTTATGAGCCATATCTGTTTTCAGAGACCCTCCACCCTGACTGCTTCGAAGGGCGGTGCCTCCAGGTATACAAATCCCTGGAGGAATATAGGACAGACTTCCAGTCACCCAATTCTACAAATATTTGGGACTCTGCACCCATCCCAAGCACTTCTGTGGGTGCTGGGGCTAGGAGATAAGCCAGAGAACATCTTTGTCCTTTATCACACCTCCCAGGGAAGGAAGAAGAGGAGAAGGAGCCCATGTGGGAAAAAAGCCGCCTACCCCACTGACAAGGGTCCTGTCGTTGGGCCTGAGATCACAATGAGACACAGAAATGCAGTTCAGGGAAATAGCATGCACTCACAGCACCAGCTGATCTGTATACTAAGAGGTTTTTAACCTCAGAAACAAGAATAATGCCCAGAGATTTTTCCCTGAAGCTCCTCCTAGTTTTCCTATGATTTCTTGCAAAATAAATTATCCTTAAGTCATCAATGTCCACATAATGTCTGAAGGCAAGAGGGAGGATGGGAGGCTTTTCACAAAGCTACAGAAAGGATGAGCCGCCAGGGGCTTGAGGGGGACCCAGGGACAAGGTGTGCATGTCAGTAGGTGTCAGTGAGTTCCCATCCACCTGACATTCTGCAGTGGATTCATTTATCTTACATTCAACCCGGCAGATGAAATCAAGAGGAAGTTGGTATCATTTCTTTATACGGAAACCCATGTCTTTCTCCTGGCTGCATCATTTCAGGGGCCAGGTAGGGGTACAAGAACCCCACTGAAGTGAGGAAGTAATAGAAAAATGTAGGGCATTCAGCTGGCCAGCCTCTGGCAGCCCAACTGCCCAGGATCAACAGGGTAAGTCACTAAGTCACTGCCACCATAACAGAGGCCCAGGGTGTGGCCAAGGTCCCTACAGGCAGAGAAGGCTGGAAGAATTGGAGGAGGCACATTAGGTTCACTTGAAGCAACCATAGAGCCCAGGAGAGTTTCCAGAGTTGGAGTCAACAGGAAGCACTCAAGCTAGAACGTGATGAGGAAACAAAGAACAAGCTGGAAATGTGTACAAAGTGTCGCTGTGTCCCCCGTGCAGTCAGGCAGTGGTCCTTTCCCCCATCTGGCAGAAAGCTCTGGTATTACTGCTCTCTGGGGATAGTCAGACAGAGGTCAACTCACCATTGACCGGGACAACAGAGGGCTGTGCAGAGGCACCACATTGAGAGCAGAAGGAAGGAACAAAAGTTGGCATGGGAAGCAAGGAGACCAGGACCACATCCAGCCCAGCCTGAACCAACCCCCTGGGCCGAAGCCAACTCCTCCAGGAGCAGGGTGACCAGATATGGACATTTGGGCCACCAGGTAATAGCAGAAGTGTGTGGACAGGTGACAAAATTGCCAGGTTGGGACTCTGTGTCTGCACGATGATGCTCCCAGATGACAAGCTCTGTCCCCCACGCCAATATTCCCCATCAACAGTTTGACATTTCCCTCAGCCATGTGTGGACAGCCAAGAACTGCCAAGCATTTAAGAAAAGTCTCCAACAACAAAGCAAACAGACATACTAAAGGAACTAAAACACCGATACAAGAAAAACCATCACAATGTTAATATCCTTAGAGAGGTAACCAAGTAGGAGATCCTTAAGACAGAAGTTTCACTTTGTTAAAAACTAGTAACAAAAATAAACTTGTAAAAAAGAAAAAAAATGAAAATGAAGGAGAAAAAGTACAACTTTAGGGAACTAATCCAGGAAAATATTTGAAAGCCAGAAGTTCTAAGAAGTAACAATAGAAGAAAACGAGAGAAAACTATCAAAGGAATAACAGAATTCCCCCAAAGAACATGCATCTCCAGATTGAAAGAGTCCATTGAGAGCTCAGAGCTAACAAAAAGATCAATACAAGTCACATCATTGTGAAATATCACAACACCAGAGAGAGAAACAGAAAATATCAAAAGCTTCCAAAAAGAAAAAGCAGATTATAGACAAAAGATAATTAAAGTGCCATTAACAGCAATGCTGGAACCTGGAAGATAATTCAAAATTGTGAACAAAAATATGTACTTGCAGCCTAGAATTCTATACCCAACTAATCATCAATCCAATGCTCAGGCAGGAAAGATCTTGTATGGTCTTTCAAAATGCATCCTCTGTGCACACTGAAAGGAAGCCATCTATCCTCTTGAGGAAGTAATCAAAACTTAGGAAGAGGGTGGAATTCAAGAAACAGAAGATACAGGGGCACCTGGGTGGCTCAGTCGATTAAGCGTCTGACTTTGGCTCAGGTCATGATCTCATGGTTCATGGGTTCAAGCCCCACATCGGGCTCTGTGCTGACAGTGCAGGGCCTAGAACCTGTTTCCAATTCTGTGTGTGTGTGTGTGTGTGTGTGTGTGTGTTCTCTTCCTCCCTCCCTCCCTCCAAAATATACATGAAAAAAATTTTTAAAAAGCAAAAAGAAACAGAAGATATAGCACAGTCGACTGGGAGGGAAGAGGGAGGGGATCTCCCAGGCAGATGGAAAGGAAATCCCAGGGTAAGAAAGACACAGCAACCCCAGAGAACAACTCCTATAGACTGAGCTACAGGGCAGTGGCTCCCAGAGCTGAGAGACCATCTGGGGGTTCAGCCTCCCTGATGGGCCTGGCCAGTCTGGGATGCACAGACACCCAGCAGATGAACAAAGCCATCATTTTAGCTCTGGACAAAATAATTGTCATAGAAGAAAGAGGAGACATAATCATGAGACACCACATGTCTCAACTGTGAATACTATTTACACGTTCATAACAACAACACTGAGTGTCGATGTAACTAAAATGGGTGATAAATACACTTGGAGAAGGGGAGGGCACGCATGTGGGGGGGGGGGCAGCAAAGCAGTGTTAAACCCTCCTCTTCCTCGGCACAGAGTCGATAGATAACATCCAACAGGAAAGCATTCAAGATGACATTTCTGAAGATCCCCCGTATATTGTTACAATGAGTCTAAGACACAGCTCGGAGTTGAAAACTGTCACCGCCTCCGAGGAACAGGAAGCAGGTGAGGAGGGACTGGGCAGGAATTTGCTGTTTTTCATTGAGATCCTAGTAGCACGCTTTGACATTTTAATCTACGCCTTTGATACAAAATTAAATTATACTTAAGTTTCACATGCGCACTCCCACCTACCTCCACCTCCACTCCCCACCCCCCACCCCCCATGGGTGAATCTACCTGCATCTACACACACTTCCCCACTGTGTGAAGGGCTAGGACTAGTCCTGAATACGGTGAAATTGTAAGGAGTGATCCCAGGAAAATCAGAGGCAAGGGTCTTGGAAGAAGGAAAAGGAAGTCCACAGGCTTTCAGGAACAAAATCTTGGCTGGTCCTTTGGGCACCTGGGTGGCTCAGTCAGTTGAGCATCTGACTTTGGCTCAGGTCATGATCTTACCATTTGTGAGTTCAAGCCCCGCGTCTGGCACTATGCTGACACTCAGAGCCTGGGGCCTGCTTTGGATTCTGTTTCCCTCTCTCTCTGCCCTTCCCCTGCTCATGCTCATGTGCTCTCTCTCTCTCTCTCTCTCAAAAGTAAATAAACGTTAAAAACAATTTTTTTTTTTTAAAGCTTGGTGGTCCTTTGCCAATGATCTAGCCAGAGAAGCCCTGGGAGATTCAACTCTTATCTGGCTTCAGTATCTCCTCGGGAGCCTACAAGAGCCCCTTCGGATCTCACCATTGTCACTTCTGAATGTTTCTCCTAATAAATGAAGGTTTTAGACCATAAAATCCAGCATTCTTTTACAATGCACAACATCAGTCTCGCCCAAGTGGAATGCCGTAAAATGGTAATGAGGTACGATAAATCTGCTTTCTGTGAAGATCGGGAGTATAGAATCCCTCTATTTATTTAACAGGCCTGACACAGTGCAAAGCCACCTGGTTTTAACCCAGTTCCGCTCAAGTCCACCCCATCCCTCTCTCTGCTCACAGCCCACCCCCAGCGCTTTCAGACAGCAGGTCCAGGAAGAGAAGCCAGCAGCAACTGCCCTCTGCCCACTCTAGGTTTAGGCCATGCAAAGTCCCAAGACTTAGGAGCCTTGGCACCGAAGAATGAAAACCTGGAGGCTGCATGTCCCCCAAACCAAGGCAGAGTTCTGAGGATGCTTGGCTTCATCTCTTTGAAGGCCCCCTCCATTTGAAATTGTGAGTTTACGTCTCTTTGGGAGAAGGTTATTAGGGATCCATTATCTGCTCTTAAGCCATAGAAGTTCTGGTTTTCCTGGTTCTCTCAATGCAGGGCCCCACCCCTGCCCCCCAGAGAGGAAGGAGATGCCGAGCAGGGGAGGCAGACTGGAGCTCCCCTTGGGGTTGGCTGGAGACCAGCCCTGAGCCCTTCTACTTTTCTTCTCACTGCCTTGCTCCAGGCCTCTGCAGCCCTCTGGTTGGATCTCTTTGCCCTTAATGGTGTCTGGTCACAGAAGGAACATCATGCTCTCCATTGCACATCCCAGGGTATGACTGAGAGGGTGGAAGGTGGGGGTCACTGGTCAACCAGAAGCAGATTCCTACAGGAACATGGCAGGTTAGGAACAAGGGTCGGGAGGAAAAACAAGGGGAAGACAGTGGGGAAGACGTGGAGAGAACTAGCAAGGCACCTGAATGTCCCCTCTGGTGATCGTCACCAGCCCCAACCACAGTTCTCTGCACCGTAAGGCAGAGAAACTTAGATTCAGTGTTTGGATTTTGTGGAGTTTTGTTTTTTGTTTTTTGTTTTGTAAAGCAGAATGGCATCTAATTTTTTTAAGGGAGAAAGTATGCTCTAGTATCTGGTGCGACTGGGATCTGGGATCCTCTGGACCTTATCCCAGCTGCACAGAGGATGTGGGCTTCTGCCCATTTCCATCTATTGGCAAGGACAGAAAAGCACACTCGTTCTCTGGTCTCCTGCCAGGCTGAGAGGAGCAGGCAGTCTCCTCCGCGGTGCATCCCGAGCTGAAAGGCAGTGGCCCAAACTCCGGATCCGGGGGAGAGACAGAGCCCCAGCTTCCCATGTCCAGGCCTCTAGAGCCACTCAGGCTAAGTTCACGGCCCGGCCTTCACATCTCGAGGGGAACAAAGACTTCAGAACCAATCCTACACTTTGCCCACTCTGGCTGTGTGATATGGTCACGTCACTTCACTCCTCTTTCTTCTATAAAACATTCTGTATGTTTTTAATGGAAGGCCAAGCAACACTGCCTGAGGGCAGGGTCCAGTTCTTGATGTGTGATTCTCTGTCCCTTTGCCGACCTGCTCCTGAAGGGCGTATTCGAAACATCTTCAGTGTTGCGGACTCTTCACCCCCTGCAGATGCATTTTATCTTGGTAAATAAAAGTCACTTATTTGATGCTGAATTAAGGAGAGTCTGACATTGGTTCTGATACTAGATTGTCAAGCCACTTCCACTCTGTGGGCCTCAGTTTCCACATCTGTGAAATGGGGGTGCTTGGTTTCATCTCTTTGAAGGCTCCTTCCGTTTGAAATTGTGATTTTAGGGGTGACTGGGTGGCTCAGTTGGTTGAGTGTCTAACTTTGGCTCAGGTCATGAATTCGCTTTCCTGAGTTCAAGCCCCCCACGTCAGGCTCTGTGCTGACAGTTCAGAGCCTGGAGCCTGCTTCAGATTCTGTGTCTTCCTCTCTATCTGCCCCCCCCCCCTGCTCGTACTCTGTCTCTCTCTCTCTCTCTGTCAAAAATAAATAAAGATTAAGAACAAAAAGAAGAAATTGTGATTTTATGTCTCTTTGGGGGGGGGAGGTTATTAGGGATCCATTATCTGCTCTTAAGCACAGAATTTGGACAAACTAGTTTTGAGGTTACCTTGAGATGAGAATCGCCCCACTTACCTGCTCACAGATGTTTCAACGGACTAGGGACGAGGGCCCAGAGGGGCAGCACACACACGAGGCTGCGTTTTTACCACAGGCAGGCTCGTTCAGAATTCAAACCAGAACTTGACAGGAACAGCATGAACATGGCACTGTCCTATTTTAGCTTAAGACACCAAGGGGCCTGCACGGCTCACGCGGCGGGTTAGGGCAGAGCCACCCATGCCAGGAAGAGCCAAGCCTCTGCCCTGCCTGGGTTCCGACAACAGCTCTCACTCACAATGAACCACGTTTTGGTGCTTTGATCCCAATCTCAAATAATTAAGGAGGTTTCTGTGGTATCGCCCTAAATGGCTTAGCGTCTCCATCAGAAAGGCGGCTGGGAGGCATGCCAGTTTGGGGGAGGGTCGGATAATTAAGGAAATCATGGTGAATTAAGCTTTCTGCAACGAGGCACAAACATCTTTTCATGAACGGCAACATCATGTTAGCTTATGTTTTGCCAAAGAGAAAGGCAGGGCCTCTCCTTGGGGTTTTCAGCCTGGTAAAACACATCTGGCAACTGAGCCAAATATTTAAGGGTCATTAAAATCCCAAACTCCCCGCGCCAAGAACTTTTCTCCTTTGTTATTCAAGTGCGGAGCAGTTACGGAAAATGCGTTCCATATGGTTTGTGCTGCTGCATATTTCTATTTACTTCATCAAATCACTGCTTTGAAAGAGCTATTTGATGTCAAAGATGCGTTAAGATTTTATAGACTTTCCCAATCCAGCTTTTCAAGATTCTCCCTTTGAACCAGAAATGCTTGCCAAGAGTAAACAGAACTGAAACCACGAGGGGTCAAGGGCTTTGTTGGAAACAAAGACCCCAGCCTGATCAAGGGCTTTCAAAGGTTGGGGGGGCAAATATGCGTTTCCAACTGCTTGCCAAAAGTCCCCAAAGATCATGTTTCCCACATAAGTTACATTAAAATGAGTGTTTTCATGTATTCATATTTTATTAATAATGTAACACTGTCACCCACCAGCTCCCACCAAGAAGCAGGACACGAGATAGTCAGGCACTTAAAATATGAACACAACTTTAAAAAACTGGAAAGTTTATCTTTAAGTCGTACATCAAAATTCTCCCCAGGGAGACTTTGTCAGCCTTGAGAGAAAAAGCAAACCGACACAGACCTTGGAAAAGCTCTCAGGGCTAGAGTCAGACTCTCCCAGACACACGGAGCTGGGAGGACCTGGGAGAATAACTCTCATTTTACAAATAGGGAAACTGAGGACCAGATCCCGGCGCCAGAGACAAATCCTAGAAGCTCCCAAATTGTTCCCTTCTTTTCCTCCGGCCTTTTCTTCATCATTGCTCCTTCCCGAACCTCCCCACAGCCTCCTCCCATTCCCACACATCCTGGACACCCAGACGCAGCAACGGTGGGGCAGGGGCTTCTGTAAAACTGAACTCAGGTCATAGCCCCTCCCTGCTCAAAACCACTCAGCACCCTGATTATCCAACCTACCGCCCCTCTTGCCTGGGGCGACTGCCCCTACTCATCTGCCCACACCTTCCCAGCTCCAAGAGCCCCCTGGTCGCCCTGCTCCACCCACATTACTGCCTTCCAGCCCCTGGAGACCACAAAGCTCATTTCTGCCCCAGGACCTTTGCATGTGTGGTCCCTTCTTCCCTCCTGTGCACAGTTCTTCTTTCAATCCTCAGCTTCAACTGTGCTGCTTTGAAGAGCTCTTTCCTAGCATTCAAGGTGATGAACCCACACGACCTTTGCTGACTCCTCTCTCTGCACATTTATCATCTGAACCCCCACACTGAGCAGTGAGCTTCGTGAGGCTATGAAAAGGTTTTCTTATTATCTCTCCCCTGTAACTCCAGCACCCAGCACACTGCCTGGAATTTAACGAGCACTCAGTACGTGTAATTTGATGTCTTCTATTACCCAGCCTGGGCTCCCTCCATTAGCAAGAAAAGATTTTTTAAAAAGAATCCAGGGCTTTATGTTTAGAGCCCAACTCTGCAACCCCCTCCTTTTTTTTTTTTTTTAAATCTCTCCCTAGTGCTGTCCTGTCACCCCATTTGGGGACTCTGCCTCTGCTCTCTCCCCATCTGTTCTTGGGCACCCCCCCCTCACTACTCTGAGAGCTCAGAGTCCCCCAACACTTCAGAATGCAAGCCCTCAGAGGAAACCCTGCAATTTAAATGAGATCTGTCAATTCAAAACGTGCATCACTTCCAGTGGTGAGAGCTGAGGCAGAAACAAGGTGGGGAGTTGCGGGGCGGCCACTCAAGGAAGGTGGAGATTCGAGCCTTTCCTCCGAGATTCCAGACTGTTGCCCTCCCCGCACCTGGGAGAACTCCCTCTCATTCGGTTCCCTCCTGATCATGAATGCAGTCCCTCACTGCACCTAGAACTGGTGTCTCCATTTCCCCTGTAGCTTTCTTGATACACAAAAATTCTACCTAAGTATTTTTCACTTGTATTTTTTGTGGAGTAAAATAAAGCTGGCTTGGGATAAAATGTACTGAATCACAATGATTATCCAGTCTCTCTCTCTTTGCCAGGAGGTCCTGAGGTAGGTAGATGAGTATTTAGGACCAAAAGCTTATAAAGAAGATCAGAAATCTATAGATCATTCCACCAACTTCTAATAAGCTAGTATGTTCCAGGCATTTCACGAAGATCCTGAGGTGAACAAGACCAAAGTGGTCCCCACCAGGAAGGCAGACATGAGGCCAATTATCTGTGTCCTCCCCCAAGCACTCACTGAGGGGTCATCACTGGTCTCATGAAGGTCATGTGACAAAGAACATGGTGCAGGGAACCAGTTCCAAGCTGGTGGGGTGGAGACATCTACTCTAGGGAAGCAGCAGCTGGGGAGAGGTTGGTGGCTGGGAGACAGATGAGTGTAGTTGAATGGGCACTGGCCAGAGTCAAGAGGACCCAGTCTCCAAGCCCAGGTCCGGCAACTTCTAGCTGAATGATTGCACCCCCTTCTTCCTCCTCGGCTGCACCCCATTAGGTCTTCAAATCCTTCTAGCCATTCCCCGCCCTCCACTCCCACCACCACTTCCCCGTTGTGATTCTGCTGATCATAGAATTGTTGATATTCCAAACATCCCCACCCAGTGTCCCTGGCCCCAGATCCTCTATTCCCAATCTTCTCCCAGGAGCACCGCCCCAGGCATTGGGAGGGAGGAGGGGTTGGAGCTGGGTAGTGCCCAAAGGAACCCATTCATCTCTAGAAAGATCTTGCAGAAAGGCTCAACTTAGTGTCACGATGACTAGTGACAAAGGGGCAGTGGAGCAGGTTGGGGTTACAGAGGGGGAGGACTCCAGCCAGATGGGCTGTTCAGAGGGCCAGAGGAGACACGGGAGAAGGGCAGCCTGGCACCACAGGGAGGGGTGAGCAGACCTACCACCAGGCACAGTACCTGCACCAAGACCCTCCATACCCCTCTGTTCTCACGGGTAGGATGACATTCTTCCTCAGGATCCATCAGGACCCCAAGTGGGTTTACACTCAAGTGAACAGAGAAGAACATATTCAAATGGCTTGAGCTCTGGCTTAAACATTCCTCTAGGAATAGCTCTGGCAAGCGATCTGTTCTGGATCCATGGTGTGCTAGGGGCAAAGAGGAGAGAGAATGAAGATAAGAGGAGTCTCTTGAAAGGAGCTTTGACCCCAGGCCTCAGAAACAGAATCTGTCTTTAAGCCTTTGGATGCTCTGGTAAAAAGAGACTGTAAATAATTTAGCACCCAAGAGATAGATTGTAAACGGCCAATGCAGCCTGCTAAGAGGAGGGCCGTGGAGGCTCGGACAAAAAGAGGGCTCTAGACCGTGAGCCACACAAGGGCAGGGGTTACGGCTACTGGCCTCCACCAGACCTCCAGCACCCGCAGAGTCCCTGTGCCTTACCAGGTCCTCAGGGCTTATTGGAGTGAACACCTAAGGGGACAGACAGATGACCAAGTGACTTCTCCTTGGGGAAAAAACACACATATACCAAAGCCAAACCGACCATCACACACAACCAGAATCCTGTCTACTTTTGCACCACAGACTCCTCCCCAGCCTGTCACTCACAGGTAGAGGAAACTGCTTCCCAGACTCTGGGCTTCTGCCAACATATGCTAGGAAGCATCTTGTGTTAGTCAATTACAAATGACAGACAAAACTCAAAAACAAAACAGTGGGGATGGGGGTGATTTGTTGAGTAGTATTTCTAGGCTCTCTCACTCCTCAGCTTCCCTCTTCCCATTCTCTCTGGCTTCCCATGACGCCACCTGCCTGGAAGGGAGGATGGCTGTATCCAAGACCTTTATTTAACATCCCAGAGGCAGAAAAGAAAAGCTCTTCCTTCCCCAGTATAGCTAAGACCTAGGGAAGAAGCTGACTGGCTGGTTTCGGTCACATGTCCACTCCTTGGTCCAAGCCTTTGTGGCCAGAGGAAGTAAGCGCACTCTGATTAGCGAGGCTTGGGTCAGCGGAAAGCCCCCGTGGCCCAAGGACCAAGGACCTGCTTCCGTAACTGACATCCCCACAAGAATTTTAGAATGGGCTAATGGCACGTGCCTTCCAAAGCAAAAAGTCTGCCACCATCACCACCAGAACACAGAAGAGGAGAAAGAAGAAAGGCACGCTAGACAGATAAGACCAAACCCATAACCCCATATCCCTACCCACAACCTCCATGCTCATGAAATGCTTCGTTACTGCTGCAGACATTTGGATGGAATAAAAAAGGGACCATCACTCATTGGCATCTTAGATAAAATTTGCTTCCAGCTCTTCTTCCCCTAGCAGGGAGGCCAAATGCAAATGTAGGTTTTGGAGCTGGATAGACACAAGTTGAAACCTTGGCCTCAGAACATGCTTGCTATATAATCTTGGGCAAGTTACTTAAATTCCATAAGCTCCACTTCTTCATTTGCAAAGCAAGCAGCAAGACCCAACACACACTATGTACTGAGGATTAAAGGAGAAAAACATGTGACAGACTTGGCACACGTCTGATAGAAAGACGTCCATAAACATTTACTCAATGCGTGAATTAATTAATTTGAACTTCACAGGTCAGAGACGACCTGGCTGGATTGTCCTACTTCCACTGCTAAGCAGCAGAATGTTTTTTTTTTTTTCCTTTCTAAAAATAGATAGCGACATAGATTATAACTCTAGGATAGAAAGAGTCCAACTGGCCAAGTATAGAACTTCGATACTAAACTTTCCCCATTTTAGAGATGAAGAACTGAAGGTCATAGGAGAACAAAATTTCCCAAGAGGAAATGGGATTGCCCTGACCACAAATAGGGGAGGTAAATGCTAGAACGGGGGCCCATCTTGAAGGATGGTTCAGCTGCCAGGAATTAGCTAATTACTGCTCTCCCACACACCAGCAGGAAGACAAAACGGCCTTTTATCTGCATGGGGATTACGTCTCTTCCAGCGCTTGACCGGAGCCTCACCTGAGCATCCTTAGGCAGAGGAGGCAGGCACCAGCAGTGCTTTTCAAGACGGGAAATAACCTCAGAACGTTTAAGTCACTCGCTTATGGCCGCATAACCATCTGATGGCCAGATCCAGGGTCCAACTCAGCTCAGTCTCACAGAGGACAAGTAGAACAGTAATGACTACAATCCTTTAATTACATATTGATATTTATTATATATTGATATGAGCCATTAGTTTCAATTTAGACATGGACTCTGAGCACGGGATTGATCTTGAAGGTCAGTAGGCAAACCCCCTTCCAGCTTGGGAATCTTCCTTCAGCCTCATGTGGAGTAGAGGCAGAACCCGTGTAGAGGCACACGCTATTTCCATCCCCCACACAGCCGAAAGCACAAAATGGATCACCAAGTATCGACCAACGTATCAACCCAGGTATGATTTTGAAGATGAAAAATTCTTGGTCTACAATACACCTCACATTGTAGCAAAGAACTTAAGATTCTAGTATGTCATACCAAGACATAAAAATTATGACAAATCCGTCTGTCATTGATGAGAAGGGCTAGACTCAGGATCCTGAGCTCTAAGTTTTAAGACGTCATATATGAAAAGGATTTGTCTACACCACGTTCCGCACGTTCTGGGAGACTGGAGTTTTCTCTGCATATGTAGACAGTGACCATATAATTTACTGTCCATATTGGAACACCTTCAAGAATCAAGGTGTGGGGGAAGGGGGGTGGGAGGTACTCATCATTATGCCACTACCACAGAGAAAAACCAGGACTGTCTTGAGTAAGCCCAAGACAGCCAGCCTAGTTAGAAGAAACAATCGAAAATTAGTCAGTCACACAGAGCTAATATCAAATGTTGGATATCTTGCTCAAAACATCTTCCCTCTGTACCAGTCTTTTTTGACCTCAATTTTTCATGTAATTCCTTGACAGAAATTGTTCAGGGGAAAGTGCAGATAAACATATATTCTGAGGGAAGGTTTTACATGATTGCTAATTTAGTTAAAATGGCTTTTAAACATTGTCTTTGGATAATCTAAGTTGGCTACAGAACAACAGCACAGTGGGAGGCTAATGGAGATTTAGCAACCTGCAGCTAATTGTAATTTCTTTCGGTTTCCTTGCTAAATCATTTTCCTTTTTGTCTTTGAATCCCCCTCGTCCTCATTTATGTCAGGTTTGGCCGATTCACAGCTCCAACCTCCTCCCTCTGAGGCTAAGAAGGGTCCAGGTGGACAGTACAGCAAAAGGATCCAGACAAGGCTACACTGAGAAACCTGTCAGCCATCCAGAGCTGGAAAGAGTACATTGGTACAGAACCCTATACAAGGAGTTCTTCTGTGGCATGGAATATTCAGGCATGGTGCTGGAAAGTCTGAGTTCCTAACATCCTCCCCTGATTTCCCACAGGACAGCTTTTCAACCTGCAGGTCTTTCTATCCCAGGAACCCCCTTCCACTGATGGACAAGATTCTGTTCTCTTTCCCCCACAATCCTCACCTTGTGAGGAGCAGGGGATGGGAGGGTGCTTATCAATAGAGAAAAGGAAACCTAAAGCCAAGGAGCTCAGTAACATTGTAGCCACTTCCTTAAAGGGTGAGTTCAGTGATTCAAAAAGTGCCAGGAGTGTTCCCAGCACTGGGGATGATGCTTCCTCCAGGGAGAGCCCCACCAAAAGCACACTGACTTTTGCTGGTTGGAATGGGGATCTTCCTATGGTCTTACGTGTATGGAGGAAAGGTTCATTTAAACAAGGGTATCTGAAAGCCATAGTGAGATGCTTCGGAAATCAGTGGAGGACCCATAATTTTTCTATAAGACGTCACTTAGTTAGACGAACCCTAGAAGGAGACATCTGGAGTAGAGCCATGGAGGGTAAGTAATGAGTCCAGGAGGTAGGCATGAAGATTACAAAAAGTGCAAAATCAATGAGGAAAAGAGACTCAAGAGGAGTATGTAAGAACCAATTCAAGAAAAGTCTCTTCCAGGGGTGCCTCGTGGCTCAGTTGGCTTAGCATCCCACTCGTGATTTCAGCTCAGGTCATGATCTCATAATTCACGGGTTTGAACCCTGCATCGGGCTCTTTGGAGCCTGCTTGGAATTCTCTCTCCCTCTCTCTCTGCCACCCACTTTCCCTTTCTCTAAGTAAACTTTTTTTTTTTTTTTTTTTTCAAAAGAAGCGTCAATAATTTTGGGGGTGTCTGATGGCAGAAGAGTAGGTAAGACCAAAGAGCCATATACACTTCAGCGGTCTTTCCCCTACGCTGCCTGGAGCCCTAAATTCCAGCAGAGATGCTTCTAGGACCCCCCAGTGTGGGTGAGGTTGAGTGCTAGGACAAAGGGGCTCTGGTGCGTCAGCCCCCTTCATTCAATATGTATTTGGATTCCAGGTAAGACTTCATCTGCATAGGAGCCAGTCACTGAAAGATGTGGTGACCAAAGATTTTTGTTTATTATTTGACAGACCTGAACTAGGGAATGAAAGGACTCGCCAAGGTCAAACACAAAAGTAGGAATACAACTAAAATAGCAATCAGATCCCCTGGCTCTGGTCCAGTACTTTTTCCATTACACAATTTGATATGAGGATCTTTCCAGAATTTAGTGAGCAAGTGAAAAAAAGCCAAAAAAAAACCCTGAACCTTAGTTTTTCCCATTATTGGCCAAGAGAATTCTGGTCCCAAGAATTAAATACACTCACTCATGCCCACACACAATCCCTTACCTAGGAACCTGGAAAACCAGTCACACTAAATCTAGGGCTCAGTGGTACCCAAAACATGTGTCTTATAGGCAGTGTGGCCCAAGAATCCCTTTGACCTGTTTAAACCAACAGGTGATGGAGAAAATATTAATGGTTATTTACAAAACCCCACTAACCTTCCTGGTCCTCCAAATATAGATACATCCATGACAAAATCCTCAGTTTCGCTGCGTGGAGTAATACAAAGAAATACCAACTGATAAAGATTAAAAACAAAATTCTTAAATTGCTTGAAATCAGCAGTCTGCAAATTAAAGCCTGTGACCAAATCTGGTCCACTTCCTGTTTCTGTAAACAAAGTTTTATTGGAACACAGTCATGCCCATTCCTTTCCTTACTGCCTGTGGCTGCTTCCAAGTTAGAGCTATTCAACTCTGCCCTTGTAACGGAGAACACAGAGCTCACACAACCTCAAATGTTTGCTATCTGGCCCTTTTCAGAAAAAGTTTGACTATCCCTCCTCTAAATACAAGTCTACAGAAATCAGAAGATCCAAGGAAAGGGAAGGAAGCTGGAGCAACACAGCCTGAGAGGGGAGGGAGAAGAAACTTGGGGGAGACACGGAAATGGGGGCGGGGTGATTTGGCAACTGCTGTGAAGATAAACTTAGAGATCTTACTTTCCAAAGATAGATTTGTACTTTTTCTGTGCATCAATGTGCATAAAATGAATCCCCCTGGTCCCTTAAGAAGAAGAGTTTCCATTTTTAAAAAAACAAAGGCATCATTGGGGGGTGGCTCAGTCCGTTGAGCTTCTGACTTCAGCTCAGGTCATGATCTCGCAGTTCACGGGTTCAAGCCCCGCATCGGCCTCTGTGCTAACAGCTCAGAGCCTGGAGCCTGCCTCAGATTCTGTGTCTCCCTCTCTCTCTCTGCCCTTCCTCACTCGCATACTCTCTCTTTTTCAAAAATAAACAAACACTAAAAATTTTTTCTTAATAAAATAAAATTAAAAAGGCATTATTTTTCTTTTTTTTTCTTTTGGCAAGTTATTTTTGACTGTCACTGATGGCAAGTTCTATGAGATTCACCTACAGATAGAAGATGGTGGGTGAAGGCAGGGACAACCTGAGGAAAGCCACTTATGTTTGGGGTTATAACAAAAAAAAAAAAAAAAAAAAAAAAAAAAAAACTTTCCACAAAGGCCTGATAGCAAATGCAGGAAAATTGAGACTTTATCCCCCTTTCTCACTTTCCAAAGCCACTGCAGCCTGGCCAGGGGATGACCATAGATGCAGGAGGAATCCATGGTGAGCTCAGTGCAGTGACAACAATGACTGACATCTGGGCACTGGACAAGTCATTGGACACTTCCTATTCACTACCTCACTGGCCCTTGAAGGGAACCCTGGAAGGGCGCGTCGTTATTAGCCTCATTTTACAGACAGGAAACTCAGGCTCAGAGAGGGCAGGTGGCCACTCGGAGTGCCAAAGTGGAGATGCAAACTTGATTCTAGAAGACACTCCCAGGGTTTTGCCTCCTTGCGCATTCTCAGAGGGCCCCAGGCCACCAGTTCACCCAGACATGCCAGCCACAGGCCCATCCTGTTGTCAAAGCCAAACAGTCCCCACAGGCTACCTCCTGAGAGGTCCTGAAGGCTTTACAGGGGATCCCAGCTTTGCTCGTCACCATCTGAACCTCCCCCCTCCCCCCATGTCCCCCCTTTTTCATGGAACCCCTCCGCTCCTTCACCACACCCATGCTCCCTGTCCAACTGCTCCTTGAACTCCCACCCGCCCACATGGCATTCTTTATGCACTCCCCAGAACGGACCAGCACGTACAAAGACACATGCCACACTGCAGTCACGACAGTCAGGAGCCAGTGAGGAATGTATGCTTCTAAAGGCACACAGGCCTGGCACTGATAAAAGAAAGCATTCCCTAAAATCTTAGGCAATCACAAGAGGTCAATCCAACAAAGAGTCTGAGTTTCCCAGCAGGCCGCCCAAGGAGGAAACCTGTGGCCACACAACTGAAGCAAAGTGAGCCTACCCCCCAACCCGAGAAGGCATTCTTCATTCTAAAATAAAAAAGTTCACGCTCCAAAGAGTCCTTCTTAAGGGATACCATGGTATGTTGTATACATGCTCTTCAGCAATATTTTAGAGTAAATCCTCTGATAATTCTTCAGGCCCTTTCTTTTTTTATTTTTTTTTAATGCTTATTTATTTTTGAGAGACAGAGCGTAAGCGAGGGAGAGGCAAAGAGAGAGGGAGACACAGAATCCAAAGAAGGCTCCAGGTTCTGAGATGTCAGCACAGAGCCCGATGTGGGGCTAGAACTCACAGACCGTGAGATCATGACCCGAGCCAAGGTTGGACGTTTAACTGACTGAGCCACCCAGGCACCCCAGGCCCTTTATTTTCTATTCAACATTTAACAATTATCTATTGCGTGTCTACTATGAGTCGGCCACTATTCTAAGCACCAAGGGCACACTGATGAACAAGACAGGCGTGGACCTGGTCCCATGAGGTGGATGGTGGTACAGCCAGATGGCATCAAACCAAAGATCCGCTAATGGCATGTAAACCGGTAGGGGGGCGGGAGGTGGCGAAGATGTAAACATCACTTTCCAGATATCCAGCTTTCAAAGATGTAATGACATTGGATGTGAAACGCTAGAGAGAAGTCTCTGGGCCACATCTGGCTTACAGCCTCAGTGTCCAGTATATAAAAATATGTGTATACACAGAAACACACACACATACATACACACTCGGACACACACACACACACACACACACACACACACATACACTTGGACACACACACCAAAAACCTGCCCCTCTCCCTACTGCCTTTCACCAAGCCTTCCTGGAACATTTATAAGCCTGCTGGCCCCTGCATGGTTCTCAGTGCTGACTTTGAGGAATGTACAGGTGGACCATGTCCTTCAAGCAATTTCCTACCACAACGTAATATATTCTGCAACCTTGATCACCTTATATAAAGGGCATTTTTTTAAGGGTGAAATTGCTCCTCAGCCCTTGGAAGAGGTGCCAGGGACCAGCAAATACCTAGTGGAGGTTTTTTTTCCCCCATTTGAGATTTCATAAGGGGGGGAAAAAAAAAGAAAGTAGGTGACCAATCCCCGGTCATCTCACTTTAGATCTAAGACTGACTTTCTTTAATTCCCAGAGAAAGCAAATGAAATTCATTCTGGCAGGCAGACCCCAGAAATTCCACAAGTGTCTGCATCACCAAGGGATGGACATTATATCAAATAAACAATACCCTGAAGACCTGAGGCATCTGTTTGCGAGCTGTTGATTCATAACTTGGAAAAGCGGGGGAAATTTGAAAGCTGAGACCTTCTATCTGAGAAGGGATAAAAGTTCCAAGTGACCCCAAGGGAAGAGACTTAGTTTCACAGTCGGCCAGAGAATGTAAGAGAAGGAAAAGCAAACACACACGCGTGCACACACACACACACACACACACACACACACACACACCACATTCCTAACATCCTTTCACTGGTAGCCATGCAGGATCACCTTCCAGCAGTAGGCTGCGATACGAACCATGACTTCTCAGTGACTCCCTTTCTCGCAACTCCAAGTACTTGCCTTGTCTGATTCTGGGCAGATCTTGAGGCTAAGAGAAATGAGGATGTACATTTCACTTCTCACCACACCCAAACCAAATACTTCTCAGAGAAAAGAAAGGAGAACTAGGAAAGCTTGCAAGGGAGAGTCCTGCTTCGGGTCAGGCCAGAGTCCAGGGCGGGCACCATCCCTGCAGAGCAACAGTCCGGCCACCACAAAAGTCACCATTCCTGGAGGATCCAAGTGGAGGAGAGCAAGGGAGAGAGTGAATGGTTACTGACAGAGCTTTAGCTATGTCCCAGATGCTTCCTGTTATTTTTGTCTATTGCTAATAACAAATTACCCCAAGTTCATCAGCTTAGTCACATTTAGGTTTCAGTTTCTGAAGCTCGGGAAACCAGGTGTGGCTTCACTGGGTGCCTCTGGCTCAGGGTCTCTTACAAACTGCCATCAAGCATGGGTGAGGTCTCAGTCATTGCAAGGCTCAAATGGGGATGGGAGGGGGTTCAAGATCTGGTTCCAAGGTCACTATCATGGCTGTTGGCCAGCCTCCAGTACTCCCTGGCTGTCTGCTGGAGACATCAGTCTCTTGCCACATGGGCCTCTTCATAGGACAGATTATAACATGGTGGTTGGCTTCCCTTAGAGCCACCAAGTCAGAGAGCATAAGAGGGTCCCCGAGACGGAAGCCATAGTCTTTCTGTAACCTTATCCTGAAGTGACATTCCATCACATTTGCCATATTCATTCGAAGCAAATCTGTATGTCCGGCCCAAGTCCAAAATGAGGGGATCACACCAGGGCACCAACAGCAGAAGGAGGGGGGATGGTTGGGGCCATTTAGAGGTTGCCAATCACACAGGCCCAGGCCTTTTACATTTGCTTCTTGGAAACACAACGGTGGAAACTATTCTTTTCCTAATTGTACAGACTTTGCAGCTGAGGCCATCGATGTTAGGCTTTGTGAGACAGGATTCAAACTGAATGAACATACTTTCCGCGACATCACAGAATGGGAAGCAGAAAACTACAGAGGGGGACAGTCTTACCTTCTCCTCCTTAGTTTCCTCCTCATCTTAGAAGAAACTAGTATTTGACAAGAGTAAATTCATGCCTAGAGTGGCCTAATAGTTTCCCAGAGATTTGTTTGTGTGTTTAGCTTGCTGCAAAAATTCTTTTAAGATATTTTGGATGGGAAAAAAAAAAGATATTTTGGATGGGACTCTCATAATGTCAACCTTTAAAAGTATCTTCTCTCTTCTTCAAACATCACAGATGGGCAGGTGAGGTCAGGTGAGGAGGGGACAGGTCTCCATCCACCCAACCTCCCTCCCTCGCTCTATTTTTTTTTAATGTCTTATTTTTGAGAGAGCGAGAGAGAGAGAGAGAGAGAGAGAGAGAGACAGAGCATGAACGGGGGAGGGGCACAGACAGAGAGGGAGACATAGAATCCGAAGCAGGCTCCAGCCTCCAGGCTCCGAACCGACAGCTCAGAGCCCGACGCGGGCCTCGAACTCGTGAACTGAAAGATCATGACCTGAGCCGAAGTCAGATGCTCAACCGAATGAGCCACCCAGGCACCCCTCTCCCTCTCTCACTCTTAAGAGGCCTGAGAAGTTGGCTTGAAAATGTACAACAGAAACTACAGTCAACCTTAGCAGAGCCTCACAGTCAGAAAGTCACCCCCTGCCAACAGGGAGGTGCCAGGCAACTCCCTTCTCCAATCTCAGCCACCCTTTCCTCACTTCCCAGTGGGATAATGGCAAGGCCTACTCCACAATGGGGGACAGAAATTCCAAACAGAGCCCTGGGTGTGTGCTAGTTAATGCTAGCTAACAAGTGCTAGTTTATAATTTTAGACTAAAGAATTAAGTACCAAGATATTATTCAGGTACCTGGAATTTGAGGGGCAGGTACTGGAGACAAAGTATCTAAAGATAGGAGCTCCAGAAATTTGCATGTGAGTCCTCTCTAGTCTTCAGCTTAGTACTAAGCTCTAACTGAACAGGGCAAGACTCCTGGAAGCCGGGAAATGCACAAACAGTGGGAAGAAAATAATTTCTGGGCAACTGTGAGCTGAACTCCCAGAGCTCTCCCAGGGCCAAGAGAGGCCGAGTGCCAACCAGTGAGGGCGGAGAGACTTTGTTGAACACCATGGGCGTTCAATAGAGAGACTAGAAGGGCCACGCCTTACAAATGGGCTCATCTAGTCCTAGACCCACCAAATAAAGCTTTTTAAAAAGCTTCAATGAGTTAAGAGATCCACAACTCAATTAACTTTCTGCCAGAGCAAGAGAGAACACTGTGAAGAAAGAAGACCTCAAAATCTGGATATCCAAGAAGTCCACACCTATAAATTCAGCATACAATAAAAAGGTATACGTCTAGACATGCAAAGGAGACAATGAGATGCACAGCAGGAGAAAAAAAGCCAGGAGAAACAGACTCAGAAAAGATGGGATAAAATTAGCAGGCAAGGCTTTTAAAAAACCTCAAGTTCAAGAACTCAAAGAGAATAAGAACATAGAACAAGTAGAAAGTTTCAAGTGGATAACGAAAGCTGTGAAGAAAATAACACCGCACATTTATTAGCATGGCGAGGGTTCGAACATTGAGAATACCAAATGCTAATGAAGAGGGTAGAGCAGCAAGAACTTTCATTCATTACTGGTGGGAATGCAAAATGGTACAGACACCTTAAGAAACAGTTGGGTGTTTTCTCACAGAGCTAAACATAGGCTTCCCATAGGATCCAGAGGTCAGGTTCCGTGGTATTTACCCAAAGGAGTTGAAAACAGGTCTACATCAAAACGTGCACCTGAGTCTTTTTTTTTTTTAACGTTTATTTATTTTTGGGACAGAGAGAGCATAAGCAGGGGAGGGTCAGAGAGAGAGGGAGATACAGAATCTGAAGCAGGCTCCAGGCTCTGACCTGTCAGCACAGAGCCCGACACAGGGCTCAAACCCATGAACCGTGAAATCATGACCTGAGCTGAAGTCGGATGCTTAACCAACGGAGCCACCCAGGCGCCCCTGCGTGTTTATGGTAGCTTTATTCATAGTTGCCCAAATTCGGAAGCAACCAAGATGTCCTTCAATTGATGAATGAATAAGCCAATTGTGATACATCCATATGACGGAGTATCTTTCATCAGTAAGCAGATATCAGCTATCAGCCACAAAAAGCAACATGCATTTAAGATTCCTCCATGTCTAAGTGAAAGTAACCAGTCTGAAAAGGCTACATCTGTATGATGCCAACTAGCTGACATTCTGGAAACAATAAAACTACAGAGACAGTGAAAAGATCAATGGTTGTCAGGTGTTTGGAGGATGGGAGAAAGGAAACGATGAGTATGTGAGGCACAGAGATCTTAGGGTGGTGAAACTACTCTGTATACTATAGTAGTGGATATATACCATTATGCATTTGTTACAAACCACAGAACTGCATAAATTGTGGACTTGATAATAAATTATCGATACTGATGCATCAACTTTAACAATTGTACCACATTAATGCAAGGTAAAAGATATTGGCGGGGGGGGGAAGGGGTATATGAGAACTCTATACTTTCTATATCCTTCTTCTGTTGAACTTCTCCACAAAAAATTTTTTTAAAAATCAAATGGAAATGCTAAAACTAAAAATTACAGTTTTAAAATCTGAAAATTTTAAAATCCACGGAATGGGCTAAGCAGCAGATTAGATCTTGCAGAAGCAGAGATAAATAAAACTGTAGCTGAGGCAGTATAAAGTATCCAAACTGGAGCGCAAAGGGATAAAAAGGCTAAAGCAGATGACAAGAGTCTCAACCATGAGACAGTAGCCAATAGTCTAACACAGGTGAAATTAAGGGACCCAAAAGGAGAAGAGAGAGACTGGGGTAGGGGAAAAATTTGGAGGAAAAAAAAAAATGGGATGGAAATTTCCCAGATTTGATGTTACACAAGAACTCAGATTGCAGGAAGCACATCAACCCCAACAATGACAGAGAAAAACACAGTAAGATTTATGATAATTAAATTGTGATAAACTAAAGACAAAAATCTTCAAAGCAGCCAGAAAAGGGAATATAACATACAGGGGGGAAAAAAACAGTAATCATTTCCCTGGACTTTTCGCCAGAAATAATGCCACCCAGAAAATAGAACAATATCTTTAAAGTGCTGAAAATAAAACACTGTCTACCTATAATTCTATATTGAGGACAAATACCCTTTTTGATTAAGGCAAAACAAAGAGATTTTAAGACAGACAAAACTGAAAAAAAAAATCCTAGAAAACCTGTACCACAAGCAATGTCGAAGGAAGTTATTCAGAGAGAAGGCACACGATACCAGACAGAAATTCACATTTCCACAAAGGAATGAAGAGTATCATAACAGCAGAGTTCTGAGTAAATAAAGATTTTCCTCTCATTTCTTAATTTTTATTTTTTAAAGTTTATTTATTTATTTTTGAGACAGAGACAGCATGATCAGGGGAGGGGCAGAGAGAAAGGGAGAGAGAGAATCCCAAGCAGGCTCTGAGCTGTCAGCACAGAGCCAGCTGCAGGGCTCAAACCCACAAAACTGTGGGATTAAGACCCGAGCCAAAGACAGAGGCTTAACCAACTGAGCCACCCAGGCATCCCTCATTTCTTACTTTGTAGAGACTATTTTGGTAAAAATAGTAACAATGTTGCTAACACATAGAAGTAAAACGTGAGAACACAGGAACACAAGGGCATAATAGCTCTACACTGCTACATGGTTCTTACATTAAATGTGAAGTTGTGAAATATTAAGAGTACGTTCTTATAAGGATGTTTATTGTAAAACCCAGAGAAACCACTAAAAACACAGGACACAGAGCTGTAGCTACTCAGCCAATTGAGAAGATATAATGGATTACTGAAATATGTTCAGTTAATACAAAGGGAGGCAAGAAAATTAACAAGGTAGACCTCAATCCAACTACATTAATAGTTAAATGTAAATGAACTAAACATGCCACTTAAAAGACACTACTTGTTAGACTGCATTAAAAACATCAAGCTCCAACTTTATCATGTGCACAAGTGCACAAACAGATTGGAAATAAAAAGATGAATAAAGATATACCATGCAAACATTAATTATAAGAAATACGGGGTAACTATGTTAGTCTCAGACAACGTAGACTTCAGGATAAGTATTCCCAAATATAAAGAGGAACATTCCATGACAAAGTGTCAATTCATCACGAGGACATAATAATACTTGCATGTAACTGAGGCAAAAACTGACAGACTAGGAAAACCCATCAATTCACAATTAGAGTTGCGGATGTTAATGCTTGTCTCAGTTCTTGACAGACCGAGCTCTTTAGCCCAATTAGGCAGCTGTAACAGACCTAAACTTCGAGACTTGGAAACAACAGAAATTTATTTCTCGCAGTTTGAGGCTACGAAGACAAATTAAAAGCGCCCAAAGGTTTGGCGTATGATGAGGATCACTTCCTGGTTTGCGGAGATCAGTCTTTTTGCTGTGTCTTCACCCGGCAGAAGGGAAAGGGAATTCTCTCAAGTCTTTTTTTGTGTTTTTTAATAAGGGCACTAATGCCATCACAAGGCCCCAGGCTCCTGACCTAATCACCGCCCAAAGGCCCTACCTCCTAATCCCAGCATACAGAGGATTAAGGTTTCAACATATGAATTTGGTGGGGGGAGGACACAAACATTTCGTCTATAGCAACAAATAAATCAATAAAAAAAAAAAATCAAGACTATACAGTGTGGAAGATTCCACTATCAACTCAGCCTGACTGATAGTCCACCAAGCACACATGGAATGTTGCCCAAGATATACCATATTCTGGGTCATGAAAGAAATATCAACTTTAAAAGAATTTGACTCTGGGGCGCCTGGGTGGCTTGGTCAGTTAAGCGTCCGACTTCGGCTCAGGGCATGATCTCACGGTCCGTGAGTTCGAGCCCCGTGTCGGGCTCTGTGCTGACAGCTCGGAGCCTGGAGCCTGTTTCAGATTCTGTGTCTCCCTCTCTCTCTGCCCCTCCCCTGTTCATGCTCTGTCTCTCTCTGTCTCAAAAATAAATAAACATTAAAAAAAAAAAAAAAGAATTTGACTCTTACAGAGTTTTCTGATTAGACTGAATTGAATTAGTAATGAATAATGAGTTACCAGGAAAATCCACAAATACGGGAAATTAAGCAATATGCTACTTAAATAGCCCATAACTCAAAGGAGAAATTACAAAGGGAATTAGAAAATATTTTAAACCAGGAAAAATAAAAACACAACATACCAAGAGTTGTGGGGTGCAGTTAAAGCTGTGCTTAGAAACAAGCTCATAGCTCTAAAAGTTTATATTAAAAGAAAAAATAAATACATAATTCAGCTTCAGCTTGAAATTAAAAGTGAAGAAATTAAACTTGAAGTATGAAGAAGGAATAAAGGGCAAAAATGAAGGAACAGTCAAAAATCATTTAGGGGTGCCTGGGTGGCTCAGTCGGTTAAGTGTCCGACATTGGCTCAGGTCATGATCTCGTGGTTCGTGAGTTTGAGCCTTGCATCAGGCTCTGTGCTGGCAGCTCAGAACCTGAGTCTGCTTCAGATTCTGTGTTTCCCTCTCTTTCTCTCTCTCTCTGCCCCTCCCTCATTCGCGCACTCTCTCTCTCTCTCTCTCAAAACTAAATAAACATTAAAAAAATTAAAAAATAAAAACATAAAAATCATTTCAAAAAATGACAAAGTTAGTTTCTTTGAAAAGTTTAGTAAAATTGATAAAGCCCAGGCTAGACTGGTCAAGAAATAAGAAAGAAACACAAGAGATCACTATCAAGAATGCAATTTCCACAGATCCTACATATATTAAAATAATGACAAAACAACTCTATTTCCATAATTTGAAAACTTAGGTGACATGAACAAATTCCTTAGAACACACAAATTATCAATATTAACTCAAAAAGTAGAAGATCTCAATGGCCACACATCTATTAAAGGAAGTGAATTTGTAATTAACGAGATTCCCACAGAGAACACTCCAGGCCTAGAGGATTTTCCTGGAGAGTTTCAGCAGATAATTAAGGAAGATGTGATACCAATCCCACACAAAATCTTTCTAACACCTGGAGGATGGGAATAGAATTCCAGCTCACTGTGTGAGGCTGGTGTAAACTTAATGCCACGAACAGATAAAAACATCACAAGAAAACTTCAGGCCAGGGTATCTCACAAATTTACATTTAGGAACAATCCTCATGAGCAATCTTTAACGTAATACTAGCAAATCAAACCCAACACTGTATTATGAAACACGACATGACATGGCCAAGTGGGATTTATCACAGGAACACAAATGTTGGCTAACATTCAAAGAACAATAAAATGTGTCACATTAATAGATTAAGGGAGTGGGGAGACTAAGATAAGCTCAACAGGTACAGGCAAACAGCTCTTGACCATTCATGATTGGAGGGGGGAACAAACCGTCACAAACTAGGAAGAGAAGAAATCTCCTTCAGCATCATCTATATTATTTATGAGGAGCTATCAGCGAACATGATTCATAATGCTTTCCACGTAGCTCAAGTCCACTCTCACCAGCTCTAGTCACCACTGTACTAGAGGCTCTACTCAATGCACAAGAAAAACAAATGAAAGGCACGGAGGATGGACTTGAAGTAAAGCTTCCTTTATTTTCAAACGACACAATCATACACACAGAAGATCCTAAATAATCTAAAAACAAGAAAAACCACAGCTAATAAGCGAATGTATCAATGTAACAGGATACTGAGACCTAACCATAAGAGCTACAACTACCTAAGGTCTAGGGAAAAAAATAGAGTATTTTTGTGTACTTGGGCCAGATCAAATTTCTTAGATAGGATACAGAAATCGGCAACCATAAGAAAATTGGAAAGTTGAACCTCATCAAAATGCCTAAAAAGAAAGAGAGCTTTCCGCTTATCAAAAGACTTAAGGAAATGAGTAAGCAAGCCACAAACCGGGAAAAAATATTCGTAATAAAAATGTACTTGTACTTGTATGTATTTGTTTATATCTAGAGGAACACATAATACCTAAAATATATAAATATATCTAATAATATATGTAGAACTTCTATAAACAACCCAATAAATGGACAAAAGATTTGAACAGATCTTTCACAAAAGACATAAGCGTATGAACATTTACTTCACATCTTCAGCCATGGGAGAACAGTGTGATGAATCTGCAACGAAATACCAGGACGTGCCCACACAATGACCACGATGAGGATGAAGAACACCCAGAATTCCTGTACTTTGCTGGTGGGATTGGTAGGCACTACAACCACTCTGGGAAAAGTTGTGGCAGTTTACTCAAGAGTTAAACATACATTTCGTTTAGAACCAGCAGTTGCACTCCGAGATATTTACCTAAGATGAAAGCACATTATCCACACAAGGTCTTTTACAAAGATGTTCATAGCCGCTCCATTCATAACAGCCCAAACCTGGTAGCAGCCCGGGTGTCTATCAGGAGGTAAAAGGATGAACAAACTGCGGTGTTTTTATACAACGGAATAATGCTCCACAATTAACAATGAACAAACCACTGACTGGCAGATCGAGCCCAAGTATTATGCTGACAGAAAAGCCATTCACACAAGAGTAGACCCAGCTTGGTTTCATTTACGTGAAGTTCTAGAACAGAACAGGCCAAATGAATCTCAGGGGACAGAAATTGGGATGGTAGTTCTTTCGGGGGGGGGGGGGCAGAATGCCTGGGAAGGGGCACAATGACACTTTCTGGGGTTACTGAAATGTCTTGAAAAGAACGTTATTTATACGAGTATATACATTTGTCAAAACTTGTTGAACTATCTCCTCAAGATCTGTGCATTTCACTGTATTTAAAGCTCGATTTTAGAAAATCTTAGGTTTTATTGGCAGCAATTGGTAAGAAAATGTTAAAATGGAAATGCAGAAAACAAAGAAAAGCCCAACAATCGTGAAAAAGATAAAGACAGCAAGGACTTGCGCCACCAGCTTTCAAGACTGACTATAAAGCTATGGTAACCAAGACACTGTGGTATTAGTAAGGAAAGGCACATACATCAGTAGAACAGAAGAATCCAGAAAGATCCACGCTTATATAACCAATTGATTTTTTTGGTCAAAGTACCTAAGCAATTCAATAAGGGAAAGGATAGTTGGTTCAGTAAGTTGTACTGGAATAAATAGCTCTCTAGAAAGGGAAGAAATGAACTTCACCTCGTGCCTCACACCACACACAAAAATCAAGTCAACGTGGATCGTACAGATCCACATAAAAGCTTGTTAACAATAAAGCTGTCATAAGAAACCACAGGAGATTATCTCTTTGCAACCTTGAAGAAGACAGATTTCTTAAACAGGAATGAGATAGAACTAATCATAAGGGGAAAATTTGCTACATTAGACTGTCAAAATTTTTAAAAACAATTTATAAAAAGCCATCATTAGAAAAAAAAAAAAATAAGTCAGACTCTGACTAGGTGAAAACATTCACAGAACGTATCTGACAATCCTCTGGATCCACAATGTATCAAAAACTCCTCAAACCTCAATCGTAAAAAGACAACCCCATTTCTAAAATGAGTAAAAAGACTTGAACAGGCAGTTCACAAAAGAGTACATGTGAATGGCTGATAAGCACATGGAAAAGGGGTTCGATAATATTAGTCATCAGGGAAATGCAAATGAAAACCAACACAAGATATAATTATATACACACACTGTAACTGATCTGACTATAATTAAGCAGACATTTGAAAGGCAGACAACACCAAATGCTGATAAAGATGTGGAGCAACGGGAAATCTCACACATCATAGTCTCAGGACTGCAAAACGGGATGGACACTTTGGAAGTCTGTCTGGCAGTTTCCCATAAAGTCAAACATTCAGAAAGTCCACTTCTATGTATTTGCCCAAAAGAAATGAAAACATGTGCACAGCAAGACTTGTACGAGAATATTCCTAGCCTATTTTCTCAGCAGTGACAGGCTTGGTTTCATCTCCCGCCATCCCCCTTTCTGGGGGGGTTGGCAATTATCAGCGCAGGATCACAAAAGGAGAAGAGCCCAAAGCTTTATTCACAATAGCTCCAAACTGGAAATGACCCAAAATGTCCTTCAACAAGTGAATGGATAAAAATTAAGTTCTAATCCTACAACAGAATGCTACTCAGCAAAAGAGAAGAATGAATTACTGACACACCCAGCAATACAAATGAGCCTCAAAGACATTCTGCTATAAGAAAGCCAGATACCAAAGAATACAACCCGCACAATTCGATTTATCTGAAGTTCTAGAACAGGCAAAATTAACCTCTGTTGAAGGAAATCAGAGCAGTATTTTCCTGAGGGCCATGGGGAGAGGGAAGGGGGAGGATGAGCTGGAAAGAGCAGGAGGAATGTTTTAGGGTGATGGAAACATTCTGTGTCTTTTTTTTTTTTTTTTTTTAAATTTTTTTTTTTTCAACGTTTTTTATTTAATTTTGGGACAGAGAGAGACAGAGCATGAACAGGGGAGGGGCAGAGAGAGAGGGAGACACAGAATCGGAAACAGGCTCCAGGCTCCGAGCCATCAGCCCAGAGCCTGACGCGGGGCTCGAACTCACGGACCACGAGATCGTGACCTGGCTGAAGTCGGACGCTCAACCGACTGCGCCACCCAGGCGCCCCATGAAACATTCTGTGTCTTGACAGAGATGTGGGTTACGTGGCCGTATGCATTTTCGAAAACTCATTAAAAGTGTATCTTAAGATTTGTGCATTACACTGTATATTAATTGTATGTCAATTAAAAAGATAAGGAGCTAATGCTTTTTTCTAAATGAGGAGAAGAAACAGGAAAAAGGCATATAGAAGAGCCTGAGAAAATATCAGGGCCCAACTAAAGCAGTGATGAGTCACAGGTAGGCATCAGTGAAAAGCACCAAATCACAGTGAAATAATTTGTTTTCTGTAAAAATCTGTTTTGCTAATGATTGTGGGGTTTTAGTGTTATTTATGATTGCTTTAACTAATTCCTCCTTTTTAAGCATGCTCATGTGGAGAAACACGCTCATTTTTTAGTAGGTTTACAACACTCTTAAGTAGGTACAACTGGTTGGTCAAACCCTCAGGCTACAATCTGTCTTTCCCACCTACCGAGTAGGCACAGTCACCTACCTGAGGCCCAGGTAACCGAGAACAGACGGGACAACACCGGAACGCTGAGCTAGCACATGTGACAGGAAGCAATAAGCAACCATAGCACAGAATCATCCTCTGATTCACCCTGAGCCCTTACATTCTTTATCTCAAAAACCTGGCCTTTTGTAGGCTTTGGGCTCTAGTTTTCCTGAAACCATTTTCAGACACTTTAAATAGATGTAAGTACAAAGAGGCAATTAAGGAAACTTACCAACTTATTTGGTAGACGGCAAACCAAGATAACTGTAGAACACGCTTTCAAAAAATAACCGGTGGGGCACCGGGGTGGCTCAGATGGTGGAGCATCTGACTCTTGGTTTTGGCTCAGGTCATGATGCCACAGTTTCGTGGGTTGGAGCCCCACATCCGGCTCTGTGCTGGCAGTGAAGAGCCTGCTTGGGATTCTCTTTCTCTCTTTCTCTCTCTCTCTGCCCCTCCCCCACTGTCTCTGTCTCCCTCAAAAATAAATACTTTTTTTTTAATAAAAAAAATAATAACTGGGACATCAGGCACATTTAGTCCGGCATCAGGGAGTAAACATTTTTTCTCAGTGGCGAGAGCAGGGGCTTCGCCTTTCCCCCACGTCCCTAACCTGAGGGCTTGCATATTATCAAAGGAGGATCATAAAAGGAGCTTTTGCTTTAGCAGTCAGGCCAATGCTGAGACACACCATTTTTGCAAAGCAACGGGGGGAAAATTTACCCTAGAAAGGCCCATATCCACAGTGGGAGAGACTAGTCTGTAAGACGCTCCATTAGTGGGTCCTAAACCCCCACCCCTCACCCTACTCTCTTATTCAGAGTAAGAGAAGCCAGTTGATTGGAGGCCATTGGTGATTAGCAGTCCCCGGGTCCTGGAGTAACCAGCAGGAGCGTTAAGGGGTCAGGAAGAGCATTAAGTGAGCATTAAGGCCTAGATAGTCTCATACCAACTGCAAGAGGTTGGTCCCGAGAGTTTAACCTTCAAACACTCACAGCTGTGAGGGAGCTGAGGCAAGTTAGGCAAGGCAGATGAATCACTCCTGAACCCTTCCCACACTCCTCCAGCAAAGGCTATAGACCCCTCAGTACCCAAAGCAGGGCAATGAGTCAGCAGCAGCAGCAGCATTCCCAGGAGCTTGTTAGAAATACAGAAGCTTGGGTCCCACCCCAGACCTACTGCCTTTCCACAGAGTCTGCCTTTCCACAGGATCCCCATGTGATTCATATGCACACTGAAATTTGAGAAATACTGGAGGGAACTTCATTTGTTTTTATTTAACAAACACACATATAGCATTTATTATGTGCCGGGCACCGTTCTATGTGTTTTACAAATACTAATAGATCTATATCTCAGAGCAACATTCTGGTTGTAGGCACCGCTGTCATCTCCATTGCAGTAAACACGAATATGGGGCAGAGAGAAGTTAAGTGACTTGACCAACGTCAGCCAGGAAGTAAGTGGGGAAGCTGGAATTTAAACTCTAGAAACCTGCCTCCGGTGTCCATGCTCTTAACCACGCCGTGATGGTTGAAATGCCTCCAAGGAGAAATCAAGGGTATTTTTACATTTTTCTGGGACCAATTTGTATGTCTGGCCAGTTAATTCTTTTGTGACTTAATAATGGACTTTGACACACTGGTTTTTCCACCCTAACGGCTGACAGATTGGGGTACACTTATTTTAGGGGTTCTCCACAAGAGAACCTAAACATATCCCTCCTCTATTCTGTAAAATGGCCCTGTTTGCCTAGTTTTTCCACTGAGGGTTGGAGAGCTTGAACGTATATGTAGCTGGGCTTACTGTTCTTAACCATCCATCTTTACAAACCTGGAGGAAATCCTTCAGTAACATAATGACAGGAAACGGCTGAATCCACAATATGGAAAGCATTAAAATAGTTCCATCTATGATTTAAGTAAACAAATATGCATCAACCAAACTACAACTAATAGCCACCATCACTATCACACATTTCTGGCATTAATTCCCATTCTTCCCCTACCAAAGAACTAGTAGGACCCGCAGGCACGTGTGGCTCAGGGAAATGATCCTGAAACAAAGTCAAGATTGTCTGTGTCTCACAGGAGTGCGTAATAGACCAATTACTTCTTATAAGAAGGTCGTTCTAGTCATGTCAGTACAGGAATTTGTTAAACGTTTTAGTGTAGGACCTGCAAATGTACACAACGTCTTCCTGGATTGAATTTTCCACCTCTGCAGTGGTGGATCTTATGTGCAGATCTTCAGAGGCCACGCCGACTTTGGGGCACCAGTGAACACAACTCTTAGGACATCTGCCATAGGAAGAACTCTCCCTGATGTGGGAAAGCCATTCCTGTCAGACTTCCCTCCTGTGCCACCATATGCAATGTCCCCTGGGTATTGCCGCTGTTAGCACTTCACGTTCCTTACGTTTGGGCAAAAGGCTCAGATACTATTTTTCACCGACTAGATTAGTCCCTAGAGAACCTGTTTGTTCTCGAACAAAGCTATGCCCACAATCAGTGGCCTCACTCCAAGTACCCCACCCATCCTCAAATCGGTATTTGTATTGATGGCTCCTAATGTTCTCTGAAACATGCTTTCTGAGAGGCAGCCGGGTTTAAGGCAGTGACTTCAAACGTTGTCTGCATATTAGAATGGCGTGGAGCACTTTTTAGGGGCACCTGGGTGGCACAGTCGGTTAACTGCCTGACTCTTGATTTCGGCTCAGGTCACAATCTCACGGTCTGTGAGTCTGAGCCCCACGTCGGCTCTGTGCTGACAGCACAGACCCAGCTTCAGATTCTCTCTCTCCCTCTCTCTCTTTGCACCTCTCTTTGCAAAATAAATACTTAAAAAAATTTATTAAAAAAAATGGCTTGGAGCCCTTTTTAAAAATACCAATATCTAGGCCCCACGCCTGAGATTCTGATTTAATGGGCCCACCGTGAAGACTGAACTTTGAATTTCTTTAACACCCACAGTCACCATGAGGATTAAATGCGATGCCTCGGGTGGGACTCCGGCCACAGTGATTGGCACAGCCGTTTATTGATAAATGCCGATCGTCCTCTGCCACCTGTGCCCTCCCAGTTCCCGCTGAGGCGAAGGCAAGGCCTGAAATATGGTTCTGCTTTGGTGGCTGCCAGGGGCGGCGGAGCTCACGGGAGACACTCATTAGGAGAGAAAATGAAAGCACGCAGAGGAGTAGCCAGCCACTGACAGGGGACCATGCCACAGAAAGATTTTGTTTTAATGCAGGGCGAGAGGTCAGGAGAATGAAGAAAAAGTCAGATTCAGTAAAATCTGATCACCTAGCCATTTTAAAAAGGGTTATCGCCCACAAGTGTGCTGCTGCATGGAGTACATCCCCCTCAGAAAAATGTGAGGGGACAGGAGGTGACCAACAGGCTCCATTTCGCTTATAATCTATATTTAACTAGAAAGGTCAAGGCTGAAGTCCGGGGCGAGAAAGAGGAACTAATGCAAGTCAGAGAGTCTTCTTGGGAGGGACCAGATGAACCACAGTTCCTCTCAAGTTTGAGCCAACGTCCTGTCCTCGCTCTACATCTCTTAGGGAAGAAGAAAACAACATAACAGCAAGATGGGGGGACTAACACGTGACAAGCAACTTCATCACTTTGAACACTTTTCGATAGGAAACACTGTTAGCTCGGTATTCACTCATTTGTTCCACATGTATTTACGGAGGATCTACTATGTGCCAATCCCTGATTTCACGACTTGTGCACTGAAGCTAAGTCATGTGCCTGAGGGTGAATCACAGAGCTGGGACTTGATCTGAGGTGTGACCCAAATAACATTTACTGATGATAAGGTCCCACTCATAGCTGGGGAGTATTTATTTTTTAAATGTTATTTATTTCGAGAGAGAGAGGCAGAGAGAGAATCCCAAGCAGGCTCCATGCTGTCAGCACAGAGCCTGACATGAGATTCAATCCCATGAACACTGTGATCATGACCTGAGCCCAAACCAAGAACCAGAGCCCAATGTGGGGCACTTAGCTGACTGAGCCACCCAGGCGCCCCCATAGTCGGGGGATTTAAAAGACGTGAAATCCTCGGTTTGCAGATCTTACTCGTGTCTGATACTCCTCTCCTCTGTGCCAACCCCAGCAACTTTTCTCCTGTCTTACTTCCTCTTATGCTTCAAGGATCACCTCGTAAATTTCCTTCTCGAGGTCTTTCCTGACCAACATGAGTTGACTATTCAGAGACCTTGGCAGCTCATGCATACTTCTGCCACGGCAAAGTTACATTGCATTGTAATTATTTACTTGCCTGTCTTCTCCACTGGACCATGAGATCCTCAAAGACAGGGGTTACTCATGATTCTTGTATTCATAGGACCTGGCATAATGCCTAATGAAGAATGGGGAGAGAAGGAAGGAAGGGAGGGAGGGAGGGAGGGAGGAAAAACAATTTCAGTGAAGTCTTCCTGCAAGAGGTGACAAATTGAGCTGCATATGAGATCTGAATCAACATGGGAGTGTTGAATGCTTGGATTTCCTTGCTGGGGAATCGGTTCAAGGAAAGTCACAAGGAAAGGAGTGCAGGGTTGTGTGGAGAGCCCACAGATGCTACCACATGGCCTGGAGGGAAGTTTTCAGGCTGAGCAGAGGAGTCAAGAGTGTAAGGGCTAAGGATGTCTGACAAACAGACAAGCATTCAGCCAAGGGATGGCTATCTACTGAGCATCTACTAGGAGTCAGGTGTCCGCTCAGCACAGTGAATGAGACCAGCACAGGACCTACTGTCATGGACCTCACAGTCCCACAGACTATACCTGTTCTGAGAGACAAAAGGGAATCAGTTAGGGTCCTCGCCCAGGGAGTGATACAATTAAGGGGAGTTTGAGGGCCATTCATCTTGCTCAGAGTGAAGGATGATCTGGAGTGAGGGAGAGGAAGAGGAAAGAGAGGAGGGAGAGAGAGAAGAGAGAGAGAAGAAGAAAATGATAAGAACTATAAATTAGGCTCAGCTGTGGGAGGGCAAAATCATCATCTGTATCGCTCAGGCTTGTGTCTGTCTGGTTTGCCAGTGTCCCCACAGCACCCAGAACAGCTCCTGGGTATGGCAGGTGCTCGAGAAATACTCATGGGACAGATGGGATGGGATGGGATGGGATGGGATGGGATGGGATGGGATGGGATGGGATGGAATAGGATGGGCTAGGACAGGTAGGATGGGACGGAGTAGGATGGCATGGGGTGGGGCGGTGGAATTTTACCGAATTGAAGTGAATTGAGGGAGGACAGTGGCAGAGACCAGAACTGACCATGGTCCCCAGTATCCAGTCCTTCCTGGCTCTGCCATTAACCAGCCAAGTGATCAAGCACTTTGAGTAGCTTCTCTGCTCTTTGTTTCCTCATCTATTGAAAGGGGATAGATTTCAATTTGTACACTAATTTTCCATAGAATCTGAATAATTTATATGGTCAAATTAAAGGCTGCATGGTCAGCTAATTTTGGTCTCTTGACCATAATTCAGGTCTCTTGACCGTAGGACATCTGAGTCCTGAACATGCCTTTGTCAACTAGGAAGCCCACACAGAGGAAGAGGAAGGTAGTGTATGCTGCAGTTCCCAAACCTATTTGACTGCAGAACCCCAACCCTGACCCTTTTTTTTTTTCAGAACCTCTCCAGCACTAGTTGTCTGTGATGTCACCCAAGTTCACAGAGACAAAGATGGCCATGTGGACTTGGGCATCCGTGACTAGGGTTTAGATGGTGCAGAGAGTCTAGGTGGGATAAGAGGACGGTCTTGTGAAAAGGGACAAAGGGTGTCATAGGGAGACTTGAAGGTCCGGTAGAAAAGTCTGTGATTGCTATTCAAGATGGAACCTGGAATGTCACTCAAGAAAAGCGAGCCTTCCTCTGTGTGAGGCATTGATATTCTGGCGTGGTTTTTAATTTCCCATCCCTGGGATTAGGTATGTCAGGGAGGAATCCTTTGGCCGCCTTCTCTCAATACATCCCGGAGCTTTTATTTTGTTACCAATTTCCCTACATTGTGTGCTTTCTTTGAGAATCATAACCGTGTGAATATTTGACAATTGAATGGTACAAACATCTTGAAACATACAGTTTTCCCCAGAGCTGCATTTCATACTATAATCCGAGGTGATCTCGGTTGCCAGAAACACTCACGCTGTTAATGGATTTGGAGGGAAGATGCTGGTAATGAGATTTTCAAATGCGAATTGTTTTGCTTTCAAATTCAGGGTGAAATCCAACGAAATATTACCTTAGACACACTGGTGTAGTAAGTCCAGCTGATCTAATGAATGTCTGGTGTGTGTTTTGTGTGGGCCTTTTTCTGTTTCAAACAAAAGCTAGAAGGGGATTGGTCTTCCTATTGCTGGTGGGTGGGCTGAAGTAACTCCTTTGTATTCTGGGGCACATGCTTGGCCTCTTCATGTCCATATTGTTGAGAGGTTGATTTATTTCATTCATTCATTCAAAAAATATTTATCACGAGCCTACTATGTGCCAGGCACTGTTCTGTGCACTGAGTGATACAACAGTGAACAAAACAGTGAGGTTTCTGTCATCATAAGGGCTACGACCTGATGAGACATATCTACACAATAAACAAATAAACACATTTAAATGTCAGGTGGCAGGGAGCCTGGGTGGCTCAGTCGATTGAGCGTCTGACATTGGTTCAGGTCATGATGTCATGGTTCATGAGTTCGAGCCCCGGATCGGGCTCTGTGCTGACAGCTCAGAGCCCGGAGCCTGTCTCCCTCTCTCTGCACCTCTCCCCCTCAGGAAGAGAAGAAGCTGGAAGCCAGTGACTGAACTCTTGAGTGATAGAGCCAGGCTTTGAGTCTAGCTTTATCTGATTCCAGAATGCATGCCCCTTCCACATCACACAGCCTCACAAGAAATCGAACAGAATTATCAGGGAAAGGCAGGAAGCTGGGGTTAATGCCAGTTATGGAGGAGAGAGCTGCTAGGACTGAATGAAAGAAACTCCATCAGGGCCAGGCAGACACGGCACAAAGAAGATGGGCAGTTGTTCTGGACCCCATCAGCCCGGCCGGCATGCCCCTCGCAACTCACACGCAGCAAGTCAGAGCTGAACTCCTTCTCCCGGCCCCAGAGCCACCGCCTCTACCCGACTTCCCCAGCTCCATGGATGGCACCCAACACCTGCCTAGTCACTCAAGTGTGACTTACCACATCTCCACCCCCCCCCCCCAGTTCCCTGCTCTTCACTTGTCACACCCTCAGGACTTTCTTGAGAGCACATGTGAGTGTGAACAGCTTGACCTGCAAGCAAGTCTTCCCTTGGGGAAAACAGCCTTCCTTGAGGAACACTAAGCCCATTCTCCGGGAGCTGCTGCAGAGGAATTGATTGCCAATGAGCAAATAATCTCACGAGGGGGAAGACTTCTCTCATCCACACATACACCACCCTTCCTACACCAAGATGGGACAGCAGAGCCCTGTCCAGAGAGCCATCTCTAAATCACTTTTCCAAGTGTGTATGTTGACGATGGAGGGCCCTGTGGCCTGATCTCACCAGCCAGATTCCCTCCCCACAGGAGAGGGATTTGTGGTTCTAGGTAATTTGAAATTATGTGCGTTTCTTTGCCTTCCCCTCTAACTCTGAGCGGCCAGAGAGACAGGAGTATGAGAATTCCCCACTCTCTCCCCAACTTTCAGCATTGATGGCACAATGTAGATGCTCAAATATGCATATGATGGATGAGAAGCATGAACTGTAATTCTCCACACTAAGAGTCTGTAGCGAGGGCGTGTGATGTGCTTAGCTCCCTGGTTCAGCACAGTAGCAGTGGACAGTTCCCTACAGGGACCAGTGTCCCACATCAAGCAGGCCCCAGAGAAGGCCACTTAGCTGCCCTACAGGCGACGAGAAGTGAAGGGGAGTCAATGTCCCAGGGACACATGTCAATTACTAGAGGACAGGAGTTGTTGGATAAATTCTCAGCCTCCCCATCCCCCTCTGTGGAACAATTCTAAAGTGTGTTCTACACTGCTCTTCATCAAGTCCCCAGTGGGACTGGGCCCAGCACACTCACCAATAACCTGTGAATTAATGTACCCTTTCCTCCCACCCCATCTTGCTTTCTCTGCTCCCTCACCATGCTTCCTAGAATCACCTCACACATAAACCATCTGCACCCAGATTCTTGTCTCCATCTCTGATTTAGGGAAACCTGAATTAAGGGTCTGACAGGGGCTCTACTTGGAGGGCCTGTTCAACCCCCTAGTGGTCAGAGTTTGCTTTTTTGTTCTGGTATTTGGCCCCACCTCTGAAAACTCCCAACTAGGAATCTCTCTTCCCCACCATCCAGCGGTCCCCTGAACAGTGCCCCTGAAGGCTGGCCCTCCGCATCAGAACTTTGACCATCATCTCTGACATGTTGAAGACTGAAAGGACTTAATACTTGACACAAATGGCATTTGGGATACTTCCCTCACGCCCCAAATCTGGAAGTTTAGAGGCCATATCAAAACATTTATTAAGCCGTTCAGGGAGCACTATCTTCTTGAAATTATATCACAATCTCTTTTTAAAATTTTTTTTTAACATTTATTTATTTTTGAGACAGAGAGAGACAGAGCATGAACGGGGGAGGGTCAGAGAGAGAGGGAGACACAGAATCTGAAACAGGCTCCAGGCTCTGAGCAGTCAGCACAGAGCCCGACGCGGGGCTCGAACTCACATACCGCGAAATCGTGACCTGAGCCGAAGTCGGACGCTTAACCGACTGAGCCACCCAGGCACCCCCACAATCTCTTTTTAAAGGGACCAGCAGAATAGAACCCAGAAGGGTGCCACTTTCAAATGCAGCCATTTGAGAAATGATAGCTGTAGCTCCAGAAAAACTTCCCCACCCTGCTGCTGTGCTGCCTGGCTAACCCAGGATTCGCTGAAGCAACGGGATGCAGAGATCCGCTGGATGAAGCCCTCCTTTCCATAGAAAGGAAAACTAGCAGAAGAATCCTTTCATCCTGGTTTCTGCGAGACTCCGCCTTTCATCTAGCTGAGTGGTGAGTCCGAAGAAACAGAAGTGGCTCTTTTGAAGTGTCATGTCTGAAACAGGTGCTGGGTGTTAGCGGAGCAAATGCCTCTTGGAAAGGAGTTGAAAACTCAGCCAGAGAAGAGAGGAAAAGTGCTTTGCATTTTGGGTGGGCTCAGTGCAGAAATGCAGGAGCCCATGGAGGGAGCGGTCTGGAGAGGAAGGGGCCTGGGGTAGCTGGCAGGATGGTGCCGCCCCAGAGCCTACCCTAGAGGTCACTGGCTTTTGTTCCCATACACACCACATCTTCCTGCCTCTGCCTGAGGGTCTTCATTGGCTGGAAGAGCATGCTTGGCCCATATGACAGGCCCCAGGGCAGAGGAGCCGTTGCCTCCAACAAGACCTTCCGCCAAAGGAGCACAGGAGTTGGTGCATAAATGCCTCAGCTTCCTTGCCCCTTGGGGGACAATCCAGGTGTATCCCAAATACTCTATGTTGGGTCCCCGTTGGCAACAGCCCCAGCTGTAAGGTACTTATCACCCTGCTTATCAGCTGTGCCCCTCACATGGCTTCTTGGGGATCACAGTCCCAATGAACCTCATGTACCCAGTCTTTGACTTGGGATCTGCTTTTTGGAGGAAGCAAGCTAAGACGATGGGGAAACTGGCCCATATGTAAGGTGGCCCCCGACAGTCTGAGGCGTTCAAACGGTCGTGTTTCTGGCAGGTGTCAGAATCAAAGCACAGCCATTGCCGGGCTGTGGGGCAGACATAACAGGCCTTTAGGGGAAAGAATTCAGCGACCCCCTGGGAAGGTGCCTTGCCAGTGTAACCTCACCAAAAAGTCTGGATGTACAAAAGCGTCCCAGGCATTTGAGAACCCTGTGTTGCTCTGCTACAGCCACCATAACAAAGCACAACTAAGAGGCTTAAACAACAGAAATGTGTTTTCTCACAGTTCTGGACATAAGAAGTCCGAGGTCAAAGTGCTGGTAGAGTTGATTTCTTCTGAGACCTCTCTCTGTGTCTTCACATGGTCTTTCCTCTTGATGTGTCCGCGTTCTAACACCCTCTTCTTCTAAGGACACCAGTCATGTTGGATTAGGGCCCACCCATATGGCTTTGTTTTACCTTAATTACCTCTTAAGAGGCCCCATCTCAAACACAGCACACTCTGAGTTACCAAGGGTTAGGACTTTAACATATGAACTCTACATGGAAGGGGACACAGTTCAGCCCATAGCAGACGCCAAGAGATGCCCACCTCCAACCTGAACAAAGAAAGACTCTAATTCCGCCATTTGCAAGGTTCTTGGATGTGGCTGCTCTTGGTTAGGGAGCAAAGTGATGAAAGATAATGAGGCCTGAAATGAGCCTGTCAGAAATGAGGAGGTGGCAGGATGGGAGGGCGTGAAGCCTAAGCCACAGCAACTATTTGACCCACCAGTGGGTCTGGTCCTATTTCTATGGAAATGAGCTCATTATGGTTAAATCTTTTCCAGCTCCTGGTTGATTCATGAAGTGGTTTCAAATGTTGATAATCACTTCATGAATCACTGACAAACACGAGAGCCAAATATCTAGCACTTGTGATGCTGCCTCTCCTGATGAGCATTCCCGCCATGATTTGGGGTGTCCCCATCTCAGCGAACAGGTGTGCAGACTAGAAAAGTCCTCATTCATGTGCCAAAGTCTCCTGCCTCAGTAATTCCATGCTGGCCATTTTGTCAGGCATTGAATCCCACCCCCCCCCAAAAAAAAAATTTAATGACTGTTAATGAGTTAACTCTGAAAGATCACTTTGAAACCCTGATGACTTCGGGCATGAAGAGACCAGCCATCAAGTTCTACAGCACTGCTCCTGGGGAGAGGAAGACGGTGTTGCTCAAGTCCGTCATGGCATCCGTGTCTCTGCCCCAAGGAGAACCTGCTTCAGTCCAGACTATAAACAAGATGTGGTCATTCCCTCCAGGCCAAGAGAGAATACCTATCTCTCAGGCCAACCACAATCCCCAAAGAAAACAAAAAGGATCCCATTGGAGGGATGCAGAAAGCTGCCACACTGCATTTGGAGAGTAGAGAAACACAAAGGATGCAGCCTCCAGTGCTAAAGGCTTCTTGAGCACTTGAGACACAGAGACCAGCAACTTGGAAGCAGGGACCCCTCAAAACCAGAGGCAGACAGATGTCCCTTCCAGATACATGCCCAGATCTTGCTTCATTCACCCCCCTTGCCTGGCCACCCCCACCCCAGAGGTGCTCTCATGAGCACTTCTGCTGTCCTCCCCTGCTGTATTGTCCTCCGTGGCACCTATCACCACCCATCAACTGATAGATCCATCTACTGGCTTCCTTTCGGTCTCTCCCCCATGAGTAAGCAAGGCCTGAAAGGCAGACATCTCTGTCTGCTTTGTCCTCTGCTGTAGCCTCACAGCCTAAACAGTGCTTAGCAAACACAGTAGGTGCTTAACAAATATTTGTGGAATAAATAAATGATTTAAGTGTGCCAAGAACTATGTTCAACATAAAGAAGATAATCTGTGGAACTTTGAAGAAGAGGAATGTTGTCGGAGTGATCGCTTCTTTCTCTACCCCAGATGCACATTTATGGGTCTCTCAAATCCTTGGTGAGAAGGAATGGGTTCTTCACGCTCAAGTTTGCATCCGGTTCTCATGTCTGTGTGGACTTGGGCACCCTCAACATAGCATGTCAAAGCCTTCACTAAGTCTGAAGGAAAGATCTCTCTGCAGATGCTGTAACAGAACCAAGCCACGTTTGGGTAGACCCTGAATGATTCAAGTCTGGACCCAGCTGTCCAGAATGGGTACAATCAGGCATGGGTCTCTCTTCTCACAAGGCTGGCTCTGCAGGGTTTATTTGTGTTCGGCCACGTTGTGGTAGAATCTCTATATGCTATCGAAAATCACACACCAGTTTAGCTGAAAGAGCCCTTCCAAAGTATCTACTTCCTCTTCATTGGCAATGGAGCTCCTAAAACTCAGAGAGGGAAGGTATTTAACCCATGGTCACACAGCAGGTTGCAGTAGAGTCGGGACAGAAACCAAAGCCTTCTCATTCCCACTAGAGAGTGTTTTTTTCAATGCTAAGCTATCTACCTGCATTTCAAAGTTGAAGCATCTAATTCTGAGGAAGAAAATGACCAGTCATCCACCCGGCTTTCTGTAGACCAGAAGAAATCAGGTGGATTAGAGCAAGGATTTCTGGGGTGTCTGGGTTGCCTTGAAGCCCAATATCTCTACTACAGAAAATGCCTTAGCGTCTATCTCACCCAAGCGCCCCATTTTCAATAGGCACACGACAGTTCAGAAGGTCACACAGGGAGCGAGTTGGAAGACTAAGACTAGACCCCCAACCCCAGCCCTCAGTTAAGGCCCTTTTCTACCACATCCTGCCAACCCGATCGCCAACCATAGATGTGAGAAAGAGCCTTAAGTGTTGTCTTGTCCAAATGCCTGTTTTTCAGTGGAGGAGAGAGGCTGAAAGGTACAAGCAAACATCAGAGTCCAGGGCCTAGGTCTACACACCTTCTCCTGCAGCCCCTTTTCTGTGCCCTCCTTTTCCTTGCTCCTCTTTTTATAGGACCTCCTCAAGAGAAAACAGATGCCCTCACCCCACCCCTACCCCCACACCCCAGGACATCAGCATCCCAGGAATGGACTTTCCACAGCTCTCCCGATTCTGCCCCCTAGCGGCAGAGCCCAGCAGACCCACGCACTCTGCCATTTTCACTCCCTGGGAAGGCACTGAGTATCTACTATGTACCCCGCAAGGATGAGGCCAAACAGCTTGGTTCTGTCATAAACATGGAGTCTGAAGGATGTGCTGACTGTCCTGTGCCAGGCACGGAGGAGGGCCTACCGGTAAAGCTCAAGATAGCAGCACTCGCTGCTCAGCAGGAGGACCGGGATTGAACAAAGCACTCCTCCAATTCGCTTCCAAATGGAACTCCTGATTCTGCCATGGAGGAGACCAACAGGGTGTACGAGGGGGGTCCAAGGTCACAAAAGTCTTCCCCAAGCTCATGCCTGAAGAAGAGGTGAGAGCCATCCAGGCAAGAATAGGAGAGGAAGTGTGACAACCTCCAAGGACAGGACATGCTGTTTCATTCCTGGGCTGAAGGTCCAGGAGGGCACCTTTACCCAGAGCACTCACTCAGCAACCACATGGCTCCAGTGTCAGAAGCTTCTGGCTGCCTGACATCCGATCTAGAAACGTGTCCTCTCCCAACCCGAAAAGTAGGAATGTTTTGCTAAAATAGCTCTGCCTTTTAAGTAGACTAACAGCTTCTCACGATACTGAGGGTGATTCAGGACTTTTTAGGGGCTCAGGCTCCTCATCTCCAGGCCGTGGCAGACAGGACCATCCTCCCCAGAGGAATAAACAGTGCCTCCAAACCATAGTTTCATGGCTGAGGATGTGCCTCGGAGTCAGGAAGCTGTGCTCCAGTCCCGGCTCTGCCCCATGCTAGCTGGGTGACCTCAATCAGGTCACTTTACCACTCTGGGCCCATAGTTTCCTCTGTTTCTTAGCGTCCTTTAAATGTCCAAATATGATCAGGTCTCTGAATTGCCTAGCACATAATGGACATCTATGTCCACTTCGGGGTTTTTTATCTGCCTCAACAAAGTTCTCTCCAAACCTTTATCCCACTGGCAGTTAGATCTTCATCTCTTTAAATAACTATTTCCATTCTTATTAAAATGGGAACAAAGAAGTGTTCCTTAAGCAGGGGGCATTTGAACCAGGCCTTGATGGATGGTTGGGAATTTTCCAGGTAGGCTGAGGGGTGGGGGGCAGGAGAATGGGGAAGGGGGGTTCCAGAATGATAGACTCACTTCTACAAAAGCGTGTAAATCTGAGAAAAGGAAACCTTCGCAGGAGCCTGAAGGGGAGGAGGCAGTGGCGGAGTAACGGGGCTGAGGGTGAGAAAAAGCAAGGTGTCTGCAGAACGGCTGTGGAAGGCCTTGAAGGCCACACCGAAGAGACTTCCTGGAAGGGATGGGCAAGAATTGGAGGTGTTCCAATGGAGAAAGGATGAAGTCACAGGAATTTCTTTGAAAGGCCACTCACCTGGGCAGCAGCGGGAAAGATGGAGTGTTGGGAAGGGAGAAGGAGGTGAAGCAACTGCTTAAGAGGTCTTGGCAGAAGTCCAGCTGGTCCACGAAGAGCCCGGGGCTTTGGACTGAAGGATGGAAGATGGCGACGAGAGCTGGTAACGGCGAAGGCGACGGATGGTGCTAGGAGGCACTGCCCCGACCCCCTGCCAGGCCGCCTCTCCCTCTGCACAGCCCCCCCGGGGGTGACCTCAGACAAAATGTCTCCAAGAGAAGACTGTAGCCGACTTCCCCACCCAGCAGGAGATGCGCCTTAAGCACCTTCCTCTCCTCCCGTTTCCTGCTGTCAGGCAGCTGGTCTTCCCTAGCTTTATTGTTTTTCTTTCCCTGGGACTTCCCAATCACCTCTCCTTTGTCATTTCCGAATATTCTCCAGCAGAGCCCTGACCGACCCCACCCATCCTCCCACCAGCCTCCCCCTCCTTACCAGCCTCCCCAGCTCCTCCGATGCCCTCCCGGAGCCACGGCACCTGCATCATTTACACACACCTTCCTCATCAACAGAGTGCATATCTCAGTCTGGTTTTCAGCTTCAAATAAGTTTCTAAAAATCCTCCTGTGAAAACAGCCTCCCTCACTGCAATTATATCCAGGTTGTATTTTCAGCCATTGTCTCTTTAAACCAGGGACTGCCTTGGACTAACGCAGGTGGTGCATGTGTAGCCAACACCTCCAGCCCACATTGGTGTGCCTTTGATGGCAACTATCTTTTTTTTTTTCTTTAAGTAGGTTTCTTGACCTGCGCGGAGCCCAACTCAGAGCCCGAACTCACGACCCTGATATCAAGATCTCAGCTGAGATCAAGAATCAGACGCTCAACCAACTGAGCCCCTTGAAGGGACCTATCTTAGCTGTAATCAGTTTACTGGGTTATGGGCCCAAATTCCCTCTGCAAAACATCAGCTTAAGAGGCTTCACCTGCCCCTCCTCTAGGAAAAGAGCTGCACTTTGACAAACCCAGAGATGCCGTTTCCTAGAATTCGGCAGAACCCAACAGAGCCTTGGTTCAAATCCAACGCACACCATCCCAGGGCAAAACCAAATCTAAGTTTTATTTCAGATGCTGTAGGGTGACCACTGTGTTTAGCAAGGTAAAAGAGATGATTCCACCAAACAATTATTGCAAACCTACTATGTTCCGGCTGTGAAAGACGACCGTCAACTGTCTTCGTGTGGCTCGCATCTGGGTGGGGTGGGGGGCTGGGAGAAATATTGAAAATGAAACCGCTTACCATCTGATGTGATCGGTGCAATACTGTGAAGGTGTGAAAGGTCCTCGGCTGAGCCGTGGGTTTTTTGCTTGCCAAGGTAGGTGTTGTTTTTAATCTTTAAATGAAAAAACCCAACGCTAGTGAAGTTACGGTAAATGTTGCACAACGTTACAAGAGGGCAGTATGAAAATGCACTCAAAGGATCAGGACAGTGCGCACATATTCCCTCTTCCCCCAACAATTACTCTGCTAGAAATTTATCCGAAGTTATGAGTCAGAGGAGCAGAGATGTGTAAGCATGTTCAGTATATCATTTTCTAATAGAAATGGCTCCAGTAATTGAAACACATCAGCCCAACGATATAGTGTGCAGTTATTTAAAATAATTATGGAGACAAGTAATTTGAACTTGATTTGGGATCTAATTTTAGGTAGAAGAAAGAACACACAATGCTATGTTCAGTGACTGCATATGGTCCCTGCACTCAACGTCCTCATCTTCTAGTGGCTTATGCTTGGAACATCAACAGGCTGGAAGGTCTTCCTCTCTCTGCTCCCATTCACCTCTCAGGAGAACCCTGTGAGGTTGATATTATGGTCCCCATTTTATAGATGAGGTAAGTGAGGCTCAGAGAGATTGAATGACATACATATAACATGTACGTCAAGGAGCAGGCGCTCTGACCCAGGTCTCCCAACTCCCAACCCAGAGTTCTTTCTTTACGTTCACCAGCTAACCAGGTGCAGTGACCACGGAGAAGTGCCAGAAGCACCGTGGGTGGGCAGCAAGATGCTTGGACCATCGGTCTGCTACTGCCTTTCCATGAAGAAGGCCACAATTCCTCACAGAAAACCTGGGTGCATCTTTGTTCCAAGACATCCAAGCCAGCCAGCAGGGATGAAAAGGGCGCCCCTGTTCCAGTCAAATCACAGCACCTAAAAGCAAGCCTACCAGCAGGAAAAAATATGAAACCAACATGTGTCGATTCATGCAACCCTATAATTGGGCTGGGCACTGGTAAGCAGGAAACAGGGGACAGAAATAACCACCTTACTGCCCCACTGCTAAGGGACCACCAAATGTGGGCATTTACTTGTCCATGTATGTACCCATCCGTTCATCCGTTGAGTTGTTTCTCCATCTTGGCTATTGTGAATAATGCTGCGATGGACAGAGGAGTGCAAATACCTCTTCAGATCCTGACTTCAATTCTTGTAGTTAAATACCCAGAAGTGAGATTGCTAGATCATACGGTATTTCTATTTTTAACTTTTTGAGAAAACTCCATATTGGTTCCCATAGTGTCTGCACCATTCGACACTCTGACCAACAGCCTCCAAGGGTTCCAATTTCCAACCACATAGAATGGAATACTATTCAGCCTTGAAAACAAAGGAAATCCTGCCATAGGTGACAACAGAGATGAACCCTGAGGACACTGTGCTAAGTGAAATAAGCCAGTCACAGGTGGACAAATAGCGTGTGACTCCACTTACATGAGGTAGGTCACATAGCCAAACTCATAGAAGCAGAGAGTAGAATGGTGGTTTCCGGGGGCCGGGGGATTAAGGGGGTGCGGAGTTGCTATTCATCAGGCATAAGGTTTTGGTTAAACAAGATGAGTAAATCCTAGAGATCTGCCATACAACACGGGGCCTATAGTTAATACTGTATCGTACACTTAAAAAATGTATTGAGGGTAGATCTCATGTTAAGCGTTCTTATCACACACACACACACACACACACACACACACACACACACACGAGCCTGTAGGTACAAGTTAAATACCAGAGCTTACCTCTGGTTTCCTCATCACTTACTACTATGGCCTTGGGCAAGTCAGTTGACCTCTCTGTATCTGTCTCCTCATCTATAAAATAAGGAGAATAATATAGTACTTACCTCATAGAATTATCATGAGGCTCAACGTTTTTCTGATATTAATAGGCCAGAAAAGTTCCTAGAATATACTATGCAGATATCCCCCTAAGTACTTTATATATATTTCTCAATTTAGCCTCAAGATTCCCTGTGAAGAAGGAACTATGATTTCCATTTTACAGGTGAGAAAACTGAGGCTTTGGGAGTTTGGGTTATTCACACCATAAGGGACCAGTGAATTGCAGAGGCAATAGGCCCCGCCAAAGTGTGCAGAAGGAAGAAATTCTGCTGGCTGGTATATTCTCGGAAGGCTTCCTGGAGGAGAGAGCATGGCATCTGGGCTTTAAAGAATAGGGAAAACATGAGTCAATCTTTTCAGAGTTCCTAAGGGAGGAGATAAAGGCATAATGTGGAGAGGATGTTTGGGTGCTCAAGAATAAAGAGACCAATTGCAAAGGTGCATTCTGCACTGTGCCTTGAATGCCTGGTCAAGGTGTCTGAAGATGCTTCCTTGGCAGAGGTGAGTCAGAAAGGCTGGGGAGCAGGAGCAGAGGCAGTGTGTAAAGACCTTCATCTATTTACCTGATCAACAAGGCTGCATCAGAAACTCACATCAAGTGCCAGTTTTCACCCTGACCATTGCCACCAACCCCTTCTCTGAACATGCTCTGAGCGAGGCTGGGAAAGCAAAAACAAATGAGCCACATTCCCAGTGGTCAAGCCCAGTGCCTCTTAGACTTTAACGTGCCTTAGAATCACCTAGAGGGCTTATTACAAACAGTTTCTGATTCAGTAAGTCTGGGGGGGGGGGGGGGGACCTGAGAGTCTGAATTTCTAACAAGCTCCCAGGTGATGCGGATCCTTGGGCCACACTTTGAGTAGTGAGGGTCTAACGTGTTTGTGTTCTTTCTGGTCAAATAATTGTTATCGCGGCAAGCAGCAAATGCCTGGTCCAGAGTGGATGCTTCATAAAACATTTGTTGAATCAGAAAAGTTTCATCATTTTCTCTGCTGTTATCACTGAGTCCGATTAAGGAGACCTGTATACACCTGGCAGGGACCAGATCTTCCCCCTCAGTACATCTGCCCACGACCTAGAAGTAGAATTCAGCTTCCCTATCCTCTCTCACACCATCTCTGAGTGGCTTTCAACCCTCAGGGTCTTTATTTTTATTACACAAATTATGCATGTTCATTGAAAAAAATAGGAGTAAAAGGTCAGCAAAAAGAGCAAGAAACCACAATATGATACACAACCCTTCAGACTCTGTGTGCGTGTCACAGAATAAAAACATACTCCATGTTCTGTTGGTATCTTCATTTTCTTAAATTATGAAGAATGTTTTCCCATGTCAAAAATATCCTTTTAATGGTTGCTTAATGTTTCAATATTTAAAAGCTTCATAGAGTCCGCATGTCACTGACATATAAAATATAGTGACCTTAAAAAAATCGAGGTCCCTACTGTAGAATTTATGAACAAAACGTTACATCTGCTTTAAAATGGTTTAGTGAATGAGGAAGTATGAGCCAGCAGGCAGAACAGGACAGTCCCTGTGTTGGTCCCTGTTGAACTCGCACCGGCTGTATGTGGGGTGCATTATAGGACTCTAACATTTCCGTTTGTTGGTAACTTCCCATAATAAAAGTTTAAAAATAAAAACAAAATCTAGATGGTCTAGAAAGAGGATTCTGAGACCGGGATAGAAAGTGCTGGAAGTTAGTTTTTCACTGCCCCCCCCCCCGGCCCCCCCGCCCTCCACACACACCAGAAAGAATAGTGTTTCATTCAGGACCATTCAGTCTGTCACTTCAAAATTCCAAGGTCCTTGAGCTACTAAATTGCACTGGAATAATCTGCCTGTATTATTTCCTGTCCTGTCAGAATGGATTTGCATTTTAAGTGCATGCTCAATGTTATGTCTAAACTGGAACTAATTGAGACAGGCAGGAATGTGGAAGTGCACTCTGGCCTCACTGGGGCTGACGTGGGGCTTGCCCATTTAGAGCCCAGCAGACAGATGGAGGGTCCTGGGGAGCAGGGGGCACAGCCCTGCCCTATCTGTAGTTTGGCTGAACCTTGGCCAGGTCAATTCTCCTCTCTGAGCCCCGGCTTCCTAATCTGTAAGGGGAAAGAATTCAAACCAAATGAACTTTACAACTTCTCTCTGCTCAGAAATCACCAGGTTCTACCTTGGGAACCCCTTTCACTGCTTTGTTTTGCAATATGCAAATCAGCTGAATTTGGTAATTGGACAAAGCTGACGGGAGCAATTTAATAAACTTTGATAACATTGCACAAAGTAATTGTTCAATTATTTCAAATGGTTCAGTTCGGAAAGTACAGTGGGGGTGGGGGGGGGTGGTCCTTAGAAATTACTTTTGCTTATTAATCATCTCGTCCGGTAGAAGCCAAATGAGAAAGAAGACTGTGTGGGGGTGTCTTTGTTTTAATTCTGATTAACTGTACTTTCATCTGAACATTTTTAAGCTGTGCTTTGGTCTTCCTCATATGGATGTTGACTGAGTTCTGTTATCAGGATTTTAATTAACACCAGGTTGAGAAGGGGAAGCCAGATGACATGTTATTACTTCTGTTTGATTTAAAGTCAACGCTGGGGACTCTTCTTCGAGGAGCTGTTGAAATTGTCTTATCTCATGCATTCCAAGGATGGCTGTTTCATGTAAATGTCATTTCTGCTGTCCAAAATGTTACAACACACGCCAGCACAATAGAACTACTGTCTTGTTCTAAGAGACACGAGGGAGCCAGCAAGCTTTTGATCAAAGGCACGATGCGAACATCAAAGTAATACCTCTTCTGTTAAATTCAGGAATCGAGACTCTGAATAAAGGAATGGAGACTCGGGCTTTATGATCACCTAGCCTACTATGCTGGGAAGTGCCTGAATTTCCAAGGCTTACTCCCTCTGCCAAAAACTGGCTGAAAGAGAGCACTTGGTGGTACAGGTACATTTATTGCCTCCTGTAGTCAGCGTGCATGTATCAGTGTGTATACCTTCATCTGCTCCTGTGTATGCTTCTCGTCTGGGACCAGAAAACAGGTAGCAGCTGAGAGCCTTTGGAGTAGAACAAAGCTTCGTTCAAATCTATACTTGCCCCCCTGCCCAGACCACCATTTCTTCACATTTTCTCGTCTATAAAATGAAAAAAATATCTGATGCACAGTATATATATATATATATGTATATATATATATATATATATATATATATATATATATACACATATATATGCGCATTATATGTTCATACAGTGGGATAATTCACAGCAACAAGAAATGAAATATTGCTAAATACAACAAAGGAAATGAATGTCAAAAACATTATGTTGTGGGGCGCCTGGGTGGCTCAGTCGGTGGAGTGTCCGACTCTTGATTTCGGCTCAGGTCATGATCTCCGCATCCGCAGTTCACGAGATCGAGCCCCGTGTCAGGCAAAGAGGCTGCTTGGGATCCTCTCTCTCTCTCCCCCTCTCTCTGTCCCTCCCCTGCTCGTGTGCTTGCTCTCTCTCTCTTGCTCTCTCTCAAAAATAAATAAATAAACTTTTAAAAAAACATTATGTTGTGAGAAAGAAGCCAGACACTGAAAAGTATATACTGTAGTATTCTACTTATATGAAGTCCTAGAATAGAAGGTCAAAAACTACAGTCTAAGAAGTCAGAATAATGGCCACCTCATCAGGAGAACAGTGTTGGCCAGCAAGGGGTGTGGGAGAAACTGCTGAGGGGATACGGCAATGCCCTGTATCTTGATCAGGGCACTGGTTACACGAGAAGGTACATGTGAAAAGAGTAAACAAAATATACTCCATGAAATGTATACCTCATGTAAAAGACTGCACCAAAACCATCATAATGTGGGATGTACAGAATTTGGGGGAAGGGAAAACACAGAGAGTCCATGAAATGTAGCCATCGCCGTGGCTGAGTTAAGTAACGAATGACGGCTACTGTTTATGTTGTTCTCATCATTAGTGTTAGCATTTTGGCGAAGTTACATCTGACCCAGAAATTGGGGTCTAAAGTTCAGCACATAAGGCAAAAAATATCTATTAAAATTGTCCCCTGAGAATCCTGTAAATTGTCCATAAACTACAGCTTGCCTCATTTGGTACAAACAGCCCTGCTCAGTCAAAGATGTTACTGTGTATAATGGATTCGGTAATGGGAGGGCGGCAACAAAGAGGGCTGGGTATAAGAAGCACACCTCTGTAGACAGCAGGATCACAACCAGGGGCCCGACCTGTAAGAGACGCACAGGCATCAAGACCAATGGCAGCATCATCACCACCTCTTGCTCGTGCCTAGAAATGGGCTCATCGGGAATGGCAGGTGTAATCACCAGACCAAGCAAACTGTTAATCACTCTTCTCTGTCCTCTGTCTCTCTGTCTGTGTGTTTGTGTCTGTCTCCCTATGTCTCTTTCTCTCACTCCCTGAATTTGCATTAGCTAAGCAAGCATAAATGCAACTTCACTGTACTGTATCTCTGTAATACTGAAGCACTGAATATTCTGTCTGGCTCAAGGGGTCTCACCCGTCCCCAAATGGGAAGAGACAGGAAGTTAACATCAAAACCACCTGTGTATTATGTTACTTGCAAGTATAATAGTATAATAATGAATCATCTTACAAGCTTTACAAAGTCTCGGATACCCCTTTATAATAATAGATGCCTAAATCTGAGCAACCACGCTGACAAATGCATCTCGGATTCCAGCGCTCGCAGCAGACAGACCCGGTAAACAGCTGCCCACCACCACGCCCTTGAGCACTGCCCTACACGACAGAGCCCAAAGGGAACTAGAGAGAAGGAGCGTGATTACCGGAGAAATCTGGCTCTGGAGTGCCTCCAGCACAGGCTGCCCTATGAATAAGAAGCGAGTAGGGGGCAGGGCCTGGTGCCGGAAGTGCTTGTACTTGGTAAAGCTGGTGGGTTCTGACTCTGCTCTTAAGCTGTGCCCGACATCCCATTAACCCACTTGGAGAGCCTCAAGGGAGGTCCGGACAGGTGTTAAATTACCTTTCGTCACCCCACAGGTGTGGGAGATGTGCTGCAAAAGCACCTGTCACATCTCCCGAGGCAGGTGGCTCTGCCGGGGATTTTCTCTAAGCACGAGGATCCGGAAACCGTATCACTTTTGACTTAGAAATGACCTGGATCAAGGACCCAGGTTTCTAAGCAGGACAGAATGATAAAAATAAGCTCTGACAGCGTAGCCAGGTGAGAGAGAAGACTCTGAGGTGAGCTGTGGAGCTGGGAGAATGAATGCCATCCATTCTCTTACCCAATGGCCACTTATCACGCCCGATCACATGCCCAGGCTGGCAGACAGCTGGGAGAATCAGAAAGTAATAATGATTATAAAAAAAGAATCTGAAATAAATCACACCTATTCTCTAGGTGTTTAAGGCCTAGGTGAAAAGAAGGAAAATGTGAACATGACAAAGTAAAGTTCAAGGCCATCTAATTATTTTCCACAAGCCTACACTAGGTGTCCATCATGGACCAGGCACGGAGGACCCTCCGGAGAATCAGAATGAGTCTGATATAGGGACACCTGCAGGGAGCCACATCCCAACAGAGGACGTGGATGATTAAACAAGGCACAACGCGAAGTAACGGGGAATAAGAGAGGTGTATCGAGAGCCTGCAGAAGCATGGAGACGTGAGCTCTAATTTACGTGTGGCTGTGTGCAGGAAACATTCACGTTCCGCCCTGTAGAATAAGTAGGACTTAGCCAGGGAGGCAAAGTAAGGAACAGGGAACCACATTCCAGGCACAGGGAACCACATACGCAAGGGCACAGCGACTGCGGAGTCCCCTGCAGAGCTGTGGGGGAAAGGCTGGAGTAGGAGGGCATTGGGGCTGGAGGGGCAGGAGGGATGGGGAGAAGGGAGAGGTCAGCCCTGGCATCGGTGGGAGGTGTGGGCGGGAGGGTGAGAGGCAGGAGGTGAGGGCTCTGCAGCTGGAGAGGAAGAGCCATGCTCCAGGGAGCTTCCGGAAAGCATCGGGAGCAGAGGAATCCTCCAACCCATTCCGTGATGGATTTCCAGTTCCCTGCAGACCTCTGGGCACTGACTTCCTGGGAACCTCAAGAAAAGTGTAGAATCCTTCCCCTGCATCCCGGCAAGCTCCCTGCTTCCTTTCCTCCCAGGTCACAAGCTGAAGACAAACGAACGACCTTTCGTCGCACACCTTCTGATTTTCCTGTGTACTTTTCCAACCACAGAAAATGTTCCTCATTGATGGGCCTGCTTTGTTCTTAAAAGAGTCAGGTCACCTTTTTCTTCAGAATCTTCAGAACAATTACAAACACATGAAAAGCTATGTTTTTCCAACGAGGGGATAAAAAAGAAGGGGAAGATATGGCTCTTGTCCTGGGGAAACGAACAAGCGGCTTTCTGTTCATCCCACGGAGAGGAGCAAAGTCTCCGGGCTGCACCAAACGAGGCCTGGAACAAATCCAGGGGCTCCCCCGTCTTCCTCAGGTGACTGGGGCTTGGGACTAATTTTCAAAATCATCAATCTCTAACCCAACAGAATTACTGGAAGTAGTTTCCCTTTCTTGTTACCTCATCTGATGACATTTGTCACTCACCACAGAAGACGAAATGTCACTTGCATGGCTCCCCAGTGTCTCCCTCTGTTAATCAAAAGGCCAAGGTGGCCAGAATGTGTCTTGTCCTCTTCCCAAAGGGCCTTAGTTTGGGTTCCTCCAGAAGCAGATCTTGAGGAAAAGACTCAAGTTCAAGAGTGTCATTTATGTACCACGTGATACATGTGCACATGGAAACCTGGAGCAGGTAAATGACTCCACAAAGGTCGTACCCATTATAAGAGCTAATACTCCTGTTTCTTATAGAAAAACTCAGTTGGATGGGATGCTATGAAACACATTTCCCACGGGAGGATTCTTTCTGTATAACACACACACCACAGTCACCACCACCACTACCAACAACAAAAACAACGAATCACAGGTGGAGAAGAAACCACCTCTCTGTTGCGAGGTCCACAAACCTACACTAATGACAAATGTCACAGTACCAAGCACCTCAATGTCGCGGAGATGGGAAGAGAGGGAGGACCACTCAGTCCAGTTCTTGACAGAGTATAGTGTTCCTGGGATGGCTTGGGATCCATCTGGAAGTCAAGCCCACAACCCACCAGGTTCCTCATAGCCTCTTCCACCTGTCACTGCACACCTAGCACGTGCTGGGCACTTCAAGTGTTATGCTGCTCAGCCGTGATGAAAGCCCTGGAAAGAAGAAAATGCTGTCTGTATTTGAAAACAATGTGTATTTGAAAAACAATGTGACTCATCAGCTAGCTGTGGAGTTGTGATGTGAGCCAAGACCCATGGGAGTCCATCCAAAGTGCCCCCTCTCAACCATACACATTACTCCTCATTTCTAAGGAGCTGTCCTGGTGTTAGCCCTAACTGCCTCCTTCATGCTAGAAATATGTACGGAGCATCTCCTTTGTGCTGGCCTCCAAAAGGCACATCCTTTGAAGAGGTTACCAGTGGGCAAATTATAAATAAGCTGTAAAACTCATGTAGAGTTCCTATGGAACCAGAACTGGACTTAGTTAGGTCCAGATGATCATCGAGCCTTAAAGTAGACATCACACAGGGCTGCCATTACTGTTCAAGCGTCTGTCTTTCTCACTCCGGGTGACAATCATATGAAAGTATTTTAAATTTGGGAAATATTGAGGTCAATCAATCCTCTTATTTGAGAGAGGAGAAAACTGTAGGTCACCAAGTGGATACGATCTGCCTACAGCCTCACATTGAGTCAATGACAGAGCCCAGAAGGTACTCAGGCCCGCTGACTCCCACTACAGTGCTCTTTCTGAAACCAGGATCTGGGCCACCTCAGGTAGCTCTTGACAGCTGCCTCCTCATGTCTACTTCCAAATGTGCTGCTCTGACCCATCCTTCAGACTTGCTTCCCCTCTCTCTGTCTGACCCACAGATACCCTCTCGTCTCCAGGCCTCCCAGGCAGCCCCTAACGCAGCCTATCCCTTGATTTGGCTCATGGGTGGGTCTCATCCTGTTCAGTGACAACCAGGAAAACTAATGCCCATCAAGCATACATGGCATCCAGACCCTCTCAGTGGCCTGGCCAACAATCTCACTTCATGGGCCAAACAATTCTCATACCTATGAGACAGACTGACGGGGGGCAATGTATGCATAAGAAGCCACTTGGGAGACGTGTCACTTTCTAGGACTCTGCTGTGACGACTCTGGAATACACTTGGGCCATTTGATAAAAGGCAGATCTGTGGTGGCCTCGCCTGTCCTCTGGAATGAGAGACCATCCAAGCTCACCAGAGGTTCTCTTAAAATAAGAACAAACCTTCAACACTCAGTTGATGGGGGTAGTCAGCGGGAAAGGAAGAGCAGGGCAAGGAAGGGTGGGAAGAGAACAGAAGGGAGTTTTGCTCAAGATCTGTTGATTTTTAAAATCTTAATGACAAAATGGTTTTAAGGATATTTTTGGAATCTAAATGCTATGCACCAATTAACTTTTTTTCTTTGATGCTAACCAGGGGATTGGAGACTTTGAAGAGTTCTGGGGTTACTTTCCCCTAGACTTGTTGCAATGGGGTCCATAGGGGGTGGAAAGACTGAATTTCGATGGCTCTCCACAATGGGGCAGCATTGGATGGTGAGCTGTACACACGATAGGTGAGAGGAAGGATCTAGCGTCAAGGATTCAATCGCTGAGTGCTACTTCAGTGCTAGTCTTCTTGGGGAGAAATACAGGATCAGAGACAGATGGAGGGAGGGCTTTTGGCCAGGAGGACAAGGAATTTGAACTACATCCTGAAAGCAAAGGCAGGAGATGACTGTTTAACCAAGGGAACGTCATGGGCAAACGTGTTTTGGAAGGATTGCAATGTGGAGTGTATACAGGGACAAAATAGCCCAATGGTTAAGAACACTGGCTTTGAGGTCAGACCCAGCATGCATCAGTGCCATGACTCTGGGCAAGTTATTTAACCTCTCTAGACCTTTGGGTCTCATAAGTGAAATGAGCATATCAACACTATACCTGTCTCAGTGGCTTGAACTAAGTGGGACAATCTGTTTAAAGACCTGTAGTGTGTGTGTGTGTGTGTGTGTGTGTGTGTGTGTGTGTGTGTCTTTAATAAATGGCCCCTATAATTTTCTGTGTTTTCTTCTAAGTCATACATGTAGAAACAGAAACTGGGAGAGGCTGCCTCTCAACCACTGTCCCCAAGGCCAAAACTGTGTTAGTCACACTTCTTTTGGAAGCCACTCCCCTGCCTACAGTTTAGCTCTGTGTTCTGAGTGGAAACTGTTGTCTTCCCAACCCTACCTCTCTAGGCAGTGATTGGTTTGGAACTTGAGCATGTGACCCAAGTCTGACCAATCAGAGTCCTGTCCCCAGGAAAAGTAAACTGATGCTGACAGAAGATCCCCTTTTCTTCTCACTACTGAAACTGCTGAGATATGCGTCTGGAATCTGCAGGTGACCCTGCAGGTATGGAGGGAATTTACAGGGAGAGAATTAGGCTAAAAACGAAGATGAGATATAGAGGGATAGTCCTTGAGGCGTCTGAAGACCTATTGCCCATTCCTGGGCTCCATGGACTTGTCCTGGCTTTGTGTAGTCTGATTCTTCATCTCGTTCTTGATTCTATGAGCTATCTTAATTTGCCTTCCAACAAACACCTTCCAAAAAACACTATTTTTTGCCTAAGCCAGTTCAAGTATGGCATCCATGATGTGTTACCAAGCCCCCTGATTTAATGTGACCATTGACTGATCTTGGCTTCAGCACATTCTCTTAGAGCTCTGGAATTACCCAAATTTTTCCCCAACCCATCTCCAACAAATACTTTGTTTCTTCATGATTTGGGGTACATTAATCTATAAAGACAAAAACATATTTTAAAAAGTCAAGTTTCATTGTACATTTAGTGAACCACCTTTATTAAAAAGACTAACATGACACAAAATTAACTCTGTCCCAGGAAACTCAGGACACATTGTCAGAACCCCCATCCTCCCTGTTGATCAACCCACTTAGGTGCAGTAAATCTCCAGAGGTTGATAAACATCGAATATTCTACACTTGTATTTATTGTCCATTCTAAAATTGACATTTCCCATTGCACATTTAATCACAGATTGCTTTGTTAAGCATTTTCCCTGTTCAGAGGAGCACATCAGAAATTGATTCCCTGATAGAACGAGGTAGGGGATGAAGCACAAATTCAACTACAAGCATTTGGAGTTCTCCTGTCCTGTCGCCTTTGTGGTTTGGACACTTCATTCCCCAAAGTGAAAGGTAAGGGCTTTAAGACAGAAAACCAATTGGGTTGCTGGAATCCAATCAACGGCCATGTCCCAGGGCAAAGGACCAGTCCAAAGTGGCCACCATCCATCTCTCAGTACCTCCCAAATGCTACAGCCCACCCAGGTCAGATTCAAGGAGGCTAGTTGTCTTTGTTCCCAATGAGCGTGAGGCTGACGGGTTAAAAAAAAAAAAAAAAAAAAGTTGCACCAGGGGCAGAGGAAATGAAATTGAATTCAAGTTGGAGGTTATTTGTCTTCCCTGTGACCTGCAGTGGTCTCAAGTGATAGCCCAAGTGGCAATGCTCAAACTCACATGTGTGAGTCAATTACTGGGTACTTGCGTTTAAAAACTGTTCTGATGTGTTAAGTTTAAAACGGCTCAAATATATCGAACAGAAAGAAAAAGAAGAGGGAACCAAGCCCCTTTAGGGATTTTGTTTGAATCTACAAAAAGGCTGGACTGAAACCTGCAGAGTATTTATAAAGAAGCTGTAAAATCTTTTATTCATTTGAAAGGAGTTGGAAAGAGACACAGGAAGTAGGCAGGAGAGGCCAAGCAGCAGCGTGGCAGAATGGGGAGCCAGCAGAGACAACTTTGTGATGTTGGCAAAAAAGCTTTTCCTAAAATTGGGAGGAAGTTCCCATTGCCATCGTTCATGTCCTGGACAGAAGATTTGGGTGAGAATCCCACGTCCACCACTAGCTAGTTCTAGAAAATGTCACTTCCACTCTGTGAACCTCAGTTTTCTTACCTATGAAACGGAAATAAATTCCATATACAGGGTTTTGTAAGGACTCTAATGCTATAATAGATGTGGAAGTCCTTTATAAGCTGTTGAAAGCCACACAGATGCTAGTTGTACTTACAAATGGTTTAATTTTTTTTTAAGTTTATTTATTTTGAGAGAGAGAGAGAGCACAAGCAGGTGAGGGACAGAGAGAAAGGGAGAGACAGGGAATCCCAAACAGGCTCTGCACTGTCAGCACGGAGCCCGATGCGGGGCTTGAACTCACGGACCATGAGATCATGACCTGAGCCAAAATCAAGAGCCAGACGCTTAACCATCTAAGCCACCCAGGCGCCCCATACTTAACATTGGTTTAATCTGAGCCAGAGTATACCACACATGAAAGGGAAATCCTGACAAAGAGTCCAAGGGCAAAATTCAGATCAGAACAGCCAAGACTAGAAAAGATAAGGTCCAGTCAAAAAGCAATTTCCATTAAAGAGCCATTTGTAAAAGGCCTAAAGCGGTTAGTCTTGTTTCCAATTCTTAAGGCTACAAGCCCACCCATGAGCTTGCCTTAGCTGAATAGGGCAAGTGGTTTACATGAGCTGACCAACTAAGAGTGATTTCTCAGTTTTAATGCAAGTTCTAATTATGCTAGGAGATCTCTGTAGCTAGAGCCAGTGGGAGCTCTCCAGAGAGCCATCCCCAATTGTTCTGCCTCTTGTGCATCTCCTCACTAGCGCTTCCTAGTGACATGTTCCTGAATTGCAGGCATAACGTGAATCAGCCATGGCAGCCTCACGAGCAGTGCTTCTTAATCTTAGCTGCATGCTGGGATCACCTGCAAATTTTAAAAATTATGGATGCCTTAAACCCACCTCCAGAGATCACTATCTAATCAGTTTGGTGTCTCTTGGCCATTGGAATGTTGAAAAGCTTCATATAGTCAGGTTCAAGAACCACCGCTCTAGAGCAGACATAAGCAAAATTCTTCTGTAAAGAACCAGATAATAAATTTTTAAGGCTTTTCAGGTCATATGGTGGTCTCTGTCACAACTACTCAACTGCACTCTTTTAGCTTGAGAGCACCAGAGACAATATATAAACAAATGGGCATGGCTGTGTTCCAAAAATCTTTACTTAGAAAATAAGTAGCAGACCATAGTTTGCCAACTCTTATTCTAGAGATTTGTTACATAAAGTGAGGTCTGAGGACCGGAAGCACGGACAGTACCTGGGAACTTATTAGAAATGCAGAAGCAGGGCACCTTGGGTGGCTCAGTCGGTTAAGCATCTGACCTCGGCTCGGGTCATGATCTCACAGTTTGTGGGTTCGAGCCCCAAGTCAGGCTCTGTGCTGGCAGTTCAGAGCCTGGAGCCTGCTTCAGATTCTGTGTCTCCCTCTCTCTCTGCCCCTCCCCTGATTGTGCTCTATCTCTCTCTCAAACATAAATATTAAAAAAAGAAGAAGAAATGCAAAAGCCCAGGCCTCAACAAGATCCCTCTGGTGATGTGGATGCACGTTCAAGTTTGTGAGGCACCACTCCGGAGGCGACACTTTGTGAATCCAGCCCCGCCAGCATCACAGAACCAAGGTGGAGGGTTCCCATCGCTGTCAGCGTCTCCTGTGCCTGTCACCTCTATCAGCCCGGCTGTCTCCCAGCTGCCACATTTCTGTAGCTTCTTCTCCTTGGTGATTCAGACAACCTGAGCAGCTGTCTGGGTTTGATTATGGTGTTTCCAAAGGGTCAGTGGAACCACACACTGAGTTTCTATTTTTCATAATAATATATGGAGAGGATGTGGCTGTGGAGCCATAGCAGGTGATATACCTCTGCTCTCAGGAACTATCCATTTAAACTTGTCAAATGTCTCAGAACTCCCCAAATGCCCCATGCTGCTCCAAGTCTTTGTGTCTTATATATGGTACCGTGCTTGCTACAAGACTCTTGTGGGTCATCTTGCCGCCAGGCAAATTTATCTAACCTGAAAACAACTGACATGGGTGAGACCTTCTGCCCCCACTCCCATTCCGATTTAATCACTTCTTCCCCAGGCCAGCCCCATGCCCTGTACCCACCTTTGCTCTTACCCTTAGCACACTGATGGTAATAATGAGCTTGCCAGTCTGTCTCTGCAACCGATGCTGAGCCCCTCTGGGCCGAGCAGCACTCCCTTCTGCATGCACGTGCCTAGGACTTTCATGTCCTAGCACTGGGCTTTCGTGTGATAAACGACATTCGTTTCAATCTAATTGAGCTGAAAGTGAGTCAACATTTCTTTTGTTAACTGGCAGGCTAACCTAATCACCACAAAACCCGTTTAATGATTAAATACTTAATAATAGCTCACAAAAAAATACTGCTCTCCAGAACAAACTTTGGGAAACATTGCCTCTTCTGGCCCAGATCAGATCCAAGCTTGTAAAAATCCCTCGAATATGAATTCTGGCTCTGGCTCTTGCCTAGCAATGAGGAGGAGGTGGGAGAGGGACTGATAGGATAAATTTGGTTCCTATCCTCCTGAGACATCTTTCCTGAAAGATGGTTGCAGGACTGTCTCAGGGGCAATTATTAAGGAATTAGAATTCCCACCTGACAGAGGAGAAAGTTGGATTCGTGTATTTAGGATTTGCCATCAACTTAGTGGCACAGCCAGGGCCAGAATCCAAGTCTCTCGGCATTGGTCCCAGATGCTGTCCAACAGAGCAAGGCAGACTCCTTTACGAGGACTTTCTCAGGAGGTCACCATTTGTCACCATGTCCTTTCTCCCACCTGGCCCACCTACACCATAACCGGGTGGGAGGGTAGAGACAGAAGGCACCAGTTTGGACCCTCGGGAGAACCTCACATCTAGATCCAGAACCCCAGACTGTTGAACAATGAGATGTCTTTCCATTACAGACTTGAATCCAACGTTCAGCTCAATCAGGGATCGGTCCAAAATGCTCATCTGTCTCATCCCTGGGTCTGTCTGGAGCTGACATTTTGATGAGGATTCCACCCAAGAATCCTGCCATTTGGGCAAAGCTGCCCAGTCTGGACAGAATCTTGGCAGGAAATGTGGCATCGGGGCCCATACCCCTGACTCCCTGCCCAGTCTTCTCTCTGGCCAGTGCTCTGGGCAGCACCCCCACTCTTGCGTATGCAATGCCCCCATAGGATAGTCAAGATTTGTGCACAAGCACATGAACACCTGGGTGCATTCCTGCATGTGTGTACAAAGGCAAGTCCCGACTATTTTTCCCACCACATCCTATCATGAAACCACTTGAGGTAAGTGAGGAAGGAGCCAGATCGTGCTCTGCCTGCCTTTGGCATCACCTTCCCTGGACTTCGCCAAAAATGAGAAGCCCACGCTAAGCCATGAAGTGGCACTGAGAAAGCCTCCTCTCCACTCTGGGCTCCGGTTACCATGTCTCTAAAAGGAGTGCGTTGGACTTGAAAGCAGTAACGGCTGATATCGATTTGCACTTGCTGTGTGTTTGGTGCTTCATGCGTATTATCTCACTTGACCACGACAACGAGGCCGTCCTACAAATGGGAACCCCTGAGTGGATCAGGCTGCGGTTGCCCCAGGGGCAGATCCTGAGACAAAAGCTGAAGGGCCACAGTTGGCTTGGGAGGTGATCCTAGGAAATATGAGTCAGACAGTGGGGAAGTGACACAGGAAATGGGCCGGCGGCGATAAAGGGTGTGCGGTTAGGCCGACTCCACAGTGGTGACTGGATCAATCCGACAGGAAAACTCTGGGAATTGGGCAGACCGTCCCTGGCAAATGAGCCCACCTGAGAGACTAGATTCGATTGAACTGTATGACACTGACACTATTCAATCATTTTTGACCTGGAGAAATGGCAATGTCATTGGTTCAACATAACATTAATTCCAAGAGTTGTTGATTGAAGGCTGCCAGACAGGGGAAGGGAAGTATTCGTCTCGTGGCACTTCCGTCCTTCCCAAGCTCTGGGGGAAATCTGTTGGGCCGAGAGATGCAGTTACTGGAAGTAGGGAGGGAACACACTGAACACTGTTGGCCCCTGAGTGGGTCCGATAGCCCATGCCGTACTGACCTGGAAAACCAGGATACAAACAGGATTCAAAGCCAGACAGTCTGTCTCTCCAGCTCCTGTATCTAACCCACACGCTGCCTCCACTCAATTTCTAAGACTTCAGCATTTCCCTGAATTACACAGTCCTATGCTTCTAAGATTCCAGAAATCTTCAACTCCAAAAGCTACAACTCAAAGAAAAAAATGTCTTCAACAGCAGGAAAAGACGAGCCAGTTGGCCATGGAAGTTCCACAGGCACTGGTCAAGTGCACACGATGTTCCAGATTCCTCACTGGGCTCAAAGGATGCATGCTGAGGAACACTGCACAGAGAAGATGGAGTAATCCCAGTACATGAGAGCAGTGCTAAGAGGGTGCTGGAGGCCGGGGGACCACGTGGCCTTCGGGGGCTGGGAAGTGGGAGACCTCCCGCGTTAGCGTGCACAGCCTGAGCTAGAAACCGCAAAGCCGGGCTCATGCCCGTGCACCTCCCTCTGAACAGCCATTCCAAGGGTACAACAAATGTGCTTTGTAGAACAGGTGATTTACAGAGTTGCTCAAGACCCCAATTCTTTAAATGTTGTCCATGAACTTATGTTTCAAACTTTTAGGAATGAGTTATGACATACCACCCTGAAAATTCAATTACCTCAGCAAGGCATTTGGCATAAATCAAAGATATATATAGCTTGGTGAGGCATTAGAGATTATCCACAGATTGGAAGCGACTTGCCCAAGGTCACACTGCAGACGCTAGGGTCCACTGAGATAGATCAGCAAGCCATAACTTTTGCCCGTATTGGCATTGTTGGGAAACAGAACACCGCCTTTCCAATGGATGCCCTCCATCTCTATCAGAACAGAGTACAGAAAAGCCCTGGAAAGGGAATCAGAGAACCTGACCTACACTCTTGAGTTCCCCCCCACACTGGGTCATTGCGACCACCCCCTGACAATTACATGAGCTGCTGTCTGAAGACGTCAGCTTAGTAAGTGGTACACAGTCCTACAGATGCAGGGTGATTAATCATGTTTACTATTCATTATTCGGGGATATCCTTGTTTATTGTGCCTGGAACGGTGACAGCTAACTTGTTTCCTGTTTGTAACATTTTTGTTAAATTTAGTAACATTTAACAAACTTTTGTTCTACTTAATAAAGTATATTTTAAAAATTCAAACACCACAGAGAGTATAAAATGAAAACTAAAAGATCCCCCAAAGCAACCTCTGTTAATAAAACAGCTTCTTATAGACCCTTCCAGATGTCTATTTCTGCATATAAGTGGGGGGGGGGGGGCAGGTGTGTGTGTATGTGTATTTTCTATTGTCCCGCACCTTGCTTTTTTATCTTCATGTAACATACACCTCAGACAAGGTCATCCAGCAGTATGTGTAGATTCAATTCATTCTTTTTTTAGGTGGAAAGAGTTCCATTAACGGATACACCAGAAATTATTTAACCAGACCTCTGTTGATGGTCATTTGTGGTCCTGTTGGGGATTCTCTCCTGTTACAACAGAATGGCCAGGAGTAAGTACCTCATTCAAGCCGTTAACAGCACGGCCGGGAGAACCACCCCAGGACGTGCTCTTAGACCTGAAATTGCTGGATCAGATGCCACGTGCATCGGCTTTAACGATGTGGCTGGAGGTCCCCCTGGGAGCCCCCCCACATGCCTTCCTCTCATTCACTTATATCCCAGTGGCCCTTTGTCCCAGGCTCTAGTCAACCCTGGAAAAGAGAAAACTTTTTTAGTATTTGCCAATCAGAAAAGGGAAAAATGGGATCTTGTTACTATTTTGACTTGTATCTCATTTATTATGACTGATGGTTGATGTCTTCTCACATGTTCATTGGCAATTTATTGCGTGATTGTTTTCTTTAGAAGAAGATGGGGGGAGGGACGCCCAGGTGGCTCAGTGGGTTAAGTGTCCGACTTTGGCTCAGGTCATGATCTCGCAGTTCATGGGTTCGAACCCCACATCGGGCTCTCTGCTGTCAGCACAGAGCCGGCTTCAGATCCTCTGTCTCCCCCACCTCCACCCCTCTCGTTCTCTGTCTCTGTCTCTGTCTCTCTCTCAAAATAAAGTAATAAACCTTAAAAAGAAGAAGAAGATGAGATCATGCACACTTGCTGGATAGAGATAGAGACTGAGATGAACCAGAAGTTCCCTCATTAACTGTCTGTTTAGAGCCCCTACCCATATTTTAAACTTTTTAAAATTCCATATCAATCTCACAACCCTATTATAAATTCAGAAAAGCCATCTTGGGTGGAATGCCGCAAACTTTTTTTGTTGTCGTTCTGATTCACTTTTCATTTTATTCCTTGGTTGTGTTTTGCTATGGATTTTTTTTAATCTATACAATAACCTTCTAACTGATCCTCCCATTTCTACCCTTGCCGCAGCTGTGACCTTTTAAAAAACCGAAGTGAGCACGTCGCTTCCTTGCTTGAAACCCTCTTGGTGTTTTCCAGCGTCCTTAGAACACATCCACAGTTTGTGGTGACCTAAGGCACCACTGCCCATCTGGAAGCTGCCTGCTGCTCCTGCCTCACACCACACCCTCCCCTTCACTCCAAGCACACCTGAGCTGCTTCCCATAAGCTTTCTTGCCCTCTGGGATGTTCTTTCCTCCTGTCTCCAGCTAGCTAGCTGAGGAAGTCATTCCCATTCTCCAAGGCCACAGTTTAAACGTCACATGCTCGGAAAGACTTCTGTGACCCCTGACCGAAGGGGGGCCCTTCCTCTGCTATTCTAGATCTCAGCTTCTTGTCTGCCTCTGCGGTAGTATCTAGCACAATGTATCGGTACGTATGTATCAGCTTCCATCTGTTCTCCCCACAAGCTCCATGAAGGCAGGACCTTGTCTGTCTTATTCACCATTGCATGCCCAGCGTCTTCATCAGTGCCTGAAACACTGTGGGTCCTCACCAGATATTTATTTAACGCATGAATTAATGTGTACTCAGGTTTATCATTCCCTTCTTGAACAGGTTTTCATTTTTCTGGGCAGCTTGGAAAGGTACTTAACCATTGTTTCATTTTCAAGGTTAAAGTCGTTCTTCAGACTCGTATATATCGAGGACCTTCTCTGTTCCGGGCCCTGTCTGTAGGTATAGTGAATGAGAACAAGACAAGACAGCAACTCTTCCAAGAGCTCAAATCCCAGTGTGGGACTGATGGGCCCATCCCAAAACTCAGAGGAATAAATGATGTTAGAAGATGGCAAGAGGTAAGCAGGAAAAAAAAGCAGGATTATGTAAAGAGGATAGAGGTGGGGGGAGGGGTGTCTCGTGAGAAAGGTGGAAGCCGGAGAAGAGTGTGCAGGCAGGAGGACAGCAGGTGCGGTCTCTGAGCAGGAAGGAGCTTCTGAGCCCCCAGCACGGGGAGATTCTGAGATTCGATCAGGGCCTCCTGAGAGAAGTGGGCAGGGCCTTGCCGGCGGGGCGCGTCCTAGAAGTGGGCGGGCCCCCCCTGCAGGGCATCCGCGGTACAGCATGGGGCGCTCTTCCTGAGAAGGGCAGCCACTGTCAGGCCCTAAACCAGGGAGCGGCACCATCTCACTTCAGTGTCTGAAAGACTACCCTCTGATCCATCTAGAAGCTTTTTTAGTGAAGGAAACAAAGAAACAGGAACATCGCTTTGTAACTTTTTTTTTTTTTTTTTCAAAATGACCAGTCAGTTGTCTCATTTATTAAACAATCCACCCTCCCTTCCCTAAAATTTAAATTAAAATGCTTCTGGGGAGCCTGGGTGGCTCAGTCGGTTAAGCGTCCGACTTCGGCTCAGGTCATGATCTCACAGTCCGTGGGTTCGAGCCCCGCGTCGGGCTCTGTGCTGACAGCTCAGAGCCTGGAGCCTGTTTCGGATTCTGTGTCTCCCTCTTTCTCTGACCCTCCCCTGTTCATGCTCTCTCTCTCTGTCTCAAAAATAAATAAATGTTAAATAAATAAATAAATAAATAAATAAATAAATAAATAAACAAAATTAAAATGCTTCTTTTAACATATACTAAAACTCCCTTGGGTATTTGGGGTGGAGGGCACTTCATTCTGTTCATTTGTTTCCTGAAACCAAATATTTTGAATTTTGTAGCTTCATGATACATTTTAAGATCTGCTGGTATCAGTCTCCCTGTATTACTTTTTATTGAATACTCCCTGTATTTTTTTTACAGAATTTCCCTATTTTTGCACACTTCTTTTTTCCTAGGTGACTTTTGAATCCTTTTGTCAAATTGTGAAACTGCAACCCTCTTAGTGTCTTAATTGAGATTCATTAGGCTTGTGGATTAACTTATTAATTATATTAAAGAGAAGTTACATCTTTCCAATATTGCAATTTTCTAATAAACATAATGTATATCTACTTGTTCCCATAGTGTTTTCAGCTTTTTATACACCAATTTAACAGCTATTGATTAATTAAAATAACTTCTATAATTTGCTTGCCAAAAAACTCATTAAAGAAATCTGGAAAACAGAAACACGAAAGAAAATACAGAGGCAAATAAAAATCCCATATAATTGCATCTCACATAGAATCCACTGTAACAGTCTGTTGTGTGTGCCGGGCACACGTTGATACGTTGATACGTGTGCTGGCCATTACTCTGCAGCATATTTAGTGTTACATTGTTTACAAATGAAGCTTCACATGTCATCCCATGATAGTAGAAATTCTCTAAAGTACAATGATAACTGCCAACATTATACCACATAAACGTACTACAATTCATTCAACCAGTCTTCAAATGTTAAACATTTCAGGAATTTTTCTTTTTCTTTCTTTCTTTTTTTTTTTTTTTTTGGTAACATTTTCTTCTAAGTGGCACTAAATGAACAAACACACTACAATGAACAAACACACTTTTAAAGAGGTATTTGTTCTCGTTTGTTTCTTTTCTTTTTTAATGTTTATTTTTGAGAGAGAAACAGAGTGTGAGCGGGGGAGGGGCAGTGAGAGGGGGAGACACAGAATCCCAAGCAGGCTCCAGGGTCCGAGCTGTCCGCACAGAGCCCGACGCGGGGTTCGAACTCATGAGCCACAAGATCATGAACCTGTGCCAAAGTCGGACACTTAGACTAAGTGTCCCAGGCACCCCTCCCCTGGTTATTTCTTAAAGATGGTTTCTCTGACTCTGACTTGCCCTGTGGGGTCACATCCTTTGCTAGCTTTTCCTCTGACATGGAAGACATTTTTTTATAATAAAAGATTTTGTCTGCCAAAGTTATGGTAAGTTTACTTAGTTTGCCGTTGGCTTTTTAATTGTATAGAATATATTGAATGGGGGGAGAGTTGAATTTCTTTAGTATTTGGGGGACTTGGTAAAAGACGAGGAGCTATCTAACTTGATTTTCCTTCCAAATAGCCAATTGAATGTGTTGAACTGTGTGCTCTTATTGTCTTCATTCTATGGCCTCGGTCTGCACCCGGTTCTGGTTTACATAGGACTATCTATTCTACTGCAGTGATCTGCCAGCTGATTCTTACACCAGGGCCCAACTCTTCAATCACTAGTTTCATAATGCATTCCCACCACCCCAAGGTAAGAATCCCCTTGTTGTTCTCCCTTTTTTAAAATGCTCTACTTCTGAACCAGAATAAGAAGCAGCCTCAAATGAAGAGCAAGAAGCCCGTATGTGTTGGCTGATATGCTCACACGAGAATTAATTCCATGCTGAGGGCACGCTGCCTGGGCCGAAATGGAAGAGCTGAGAAGGAACGCCTGTATCCTGACTGCTCACCTCCCCGAACCACAGGAGCTCGGTGAAAACTACAGTTCCCGAAATGCGCTACTCCAGGCCTCTGCTGGATCCCCGCCTCCTACTACACTGTGATCTGTGATTGGGGGCCACGTTTACCAGGACAGGAGCCCCTCCATCAGGCCCCAGACAGCAGCCGGGGGAAGTGCTGGGGGCATGGCCGAGAGAACGGAGTGAGCAGAAAGGTGCTCTGAGGCCTCAAATGCAGAAGCCCTGTGTAGTGAGTCGGATGTCCAGTTCTTGGGGTCACTGGGACCCTGGCCCTCTGCCTCAAGAATCCTGCAGAGGAGAGACCCCAGATCTACCTCCCTTCCTTTAAACTGATGAATATATTCAGATTAGAAAGGCAGGACACACTTGGGCCTCCCACAGCAAGCTGCACGCTGCCCCTGTGGGGACCACCCCCAGATGCCTCAGACAGTGGCCGCCAGCCAGCCCGGGGTTCCCGGTCTGGATGCACCACTTTGCTCCCTCTACTACTTCAGACGTATTTCTGAAGGACCTCAGAAGACACGAGCGAGAATTGCTTGCAAGATCCACTTGGGATGAGAGGTCACCAAGTATTCGTTTAATAGGTAAATGTAATAAATATAAAATACTATCTTTTGACACTGAGTTTTATTAGATAGCCACAATTTTCTCTGTGTGCTGTTGAAAGCTCTTGCTTGGTGCTACAAAACCCACGGAAGAGAGAAAGAGGGGATGGCAGTGGCTATGAGGCTTAGGATAGATTCTGTAGCCCATGATCTCAAAGCCACATCACCTGGTCCCCAGAGGTCTCCCTGGGGGGTGACCACAGAGGCCCTGCTGAGAATAAGAAGCTGGTAGTTTTGTTCCCATTCGCCAGGCTTCCCTGGGAGCCTTCCTCCCTCCCGTGGGGACCTCACGGGGATTAGGGAGGCTCTTCATGACTATCCGGGGTCCTCTGGCCATAACCACATGACAATCATAAGCAGGATCTCCCGCCCAGCCCCCCCCCCAAAATCCCATTCCCTTAGTTATTTAAACACTAACCTAGAAACTTCTTTCTGTGAAGCATTTGGCAGCTGTAATTAAAGTCTCAAGTCAATTGACCTCACAAAACAGAGATTATCCAAGTGAGCCTGACCCAAATAGCTGAGCATTTAAAGGCAGGGAGTTTTCTCTGGCTGGTGACACAAGAAGAAGTCAAATCGGTTCAAAGCACAAAGCAGGATTTGATGTGCCTTTGCTGGTTCGAAGAAGGGAGGTGGGCACATGAGAAGAAATGCCAACAGCCCGAAGTTGTTCTGAGAGGGCCCTCGAGTGATGGCCGGCATGGAAACAGGACCCCAATCCCCACCCACAAGGAACCGAGTTCTGCCAATACCCTATTTGCACTTGCCAGCAGCTTTCTCCCCAGAGATCCTGGGCTCCACCCAGCCATCACCTTGAAATCAGCCTTGTAGAACCCTGAGCAGAGAGCCAGCCACACTGGGCCAAACTTTTAACCTCCAGACCATGAGCTAATAAATGGGTGTCATTTCAAGCCACTGTGAAGCCACAGAAAACTAATACAGCATCCAGTGGCAATAAAATGCACCTCCCACCCCAGCCCTCGCTGTGCTAAGCTGGGCAGCCAGGATTAGAGCCCCACCCTGTATGCATCTTTGCAGGAAATTCCCTGTCAAAGATCAAAAGTTGGCTCAGCAGGGTTCATGAAAGGAAAACCAATTGCTCCCTGCCTGGCTCTGTGCCCCTCGATCTGAGGGGAAAGGGAGAAAGATCTGCCCATATAATAGTGTCCCTGGCAGCAGGGACAGCAGGGCAGCAAGCGTGACCCATTAACACATCAAGAGGATGCCAGGGGACAGCATCACTAAAGCCCCACTTTGATTTTTCCAGGCATGAGGGGGTGGAAGCCGGCAACAGAGGCTGTGTTCTGAATCCAAAGCCATCTATTTCTATGCCTTCAAAAGGGAAAATCATCTGAGCCCTCACAAGGGGAAGAAAAGAGAAGATGGATGGAATGAAAGTCTGCGCAGCCAGGCAGCCGCAAAGAGGAAGCGTGGGACCGGGGATGTGGGTCAGGGGACCCCAAGGACCGCCACCAGAATGTTAAATGTTCGCCCCCACCACCACCACCGCAGACCCGACAATTGGAGATTTAGGCATATTCAAGTTTTGTAAGCCTCAATTAGCCCTTGTAAGAGCTTATCTTCTTTCCCCCCAATTGACTTTAATCAAGAGCTTCAGAAGCTGGGAAATATTTTAAGTTAATCAGGCCCTTAATGCGGGCCCCTGGGGAATGCTGCAGACCTGTTCCTCCTCCGGTTTGCCACACTGGGCCCCCGTCTTTCCCTCCTCTCCCTTCCCCCCAGGGTGTCTGTGAAATGCTTGGCAAACTTGTCTCTCAAATGAAAGGGAGACTGAGGGAGAAGGGAACCGTTGAAAGGACACAGGACGGCAGAATCCTATCATCGTCTTCCACCAGGGGCAGGCAAGTGGTCTTTCCAACAGCAGACTTTTTCACATGCCCTACCAAAAAAATTGAAGATGTTCACTGAACACCCAGCTCGGTTCCAAGGACGCCCAGCACCGTGACCTCGTGTCTGAACCCCAACTAGGAACCCGAGGTCTGATGAGATGATAAATAACTGAATGCCAATAATAATCACTAACGCTGATGGCGCTCACCATGTGCCCAGTGCTGATCTGCATATGCAAATTCACTGGCTGCTCAACCAGTCCTTTACTATCAACATGATTATCGCTCCCATTTTACAGACAATGAAACTGTGCCCTGCAGAGGCTAAGGAACCCACCCCTAGGAGATCTTTCTGGCACATGTTCTACTGTGCTGTGAATCTGGGGCCACGCAGAAATCCCAAGCGGACGTTTCACACGCTGGCAGTCCACGCAGGGAGCTGAGCTAGTCACGTGAGATGAGGGATGAGGCTCTCAGCTCCAGAAAAGGGAAGGCAGGGGTCAAACACACCTCCATATCTTAGGTCAGGGTGCCCACAAGCAGACCCGGAGATGGGAATTTATGTGCAAGAGATTTATTAAGGGAAAAGGAAAAGAAACGGCTGAGCCAGAGGAGAAAGAAGAACAGAGAAAGGGAAGAAGCCAAGCAAAGGTATGAGTTCAGGGTTCTCTGGAGCACAAATCACACCTCAGGGTCTGTCCTGCCTCCAGGCAGGGAGCTGGCCCTTCAGACTCCAGCCCTGGTTGCCCATCGACTGCAGGCTGCCCAGGAGGCAGTGGGATTTCCAGGCCCCTGTAGTCCAGGGGAAGACCTCCTGGGACAGTCACCGATACAACAGTTAGAGACACAACACGTGGAGCTGGGTACCAGACAGGCAGATCCCCCCCCACCTCGGTAAGGGGGATCTGAGGGGCTCTGGGCAAGCCCCATCCACTACAATCTATCTGAATCTTGAGGCTTCTAACTGTGCTGCTTCAGGAAAGTTGCTTGACCTCTCTGAGTCCCAGATCTACATCCGTGAAATAGGAAAAAAGATTCTATTTCCTCTCTCACAGAGTTACCATGGGGATTCGATTCAATACAATGAGCGCGCACGGTCTAAAATCAGCATGGCTGCTCTGGGATGCAGCGTCACACCAATTGCAATAAAATTACCACAAAGACACAGGAAGAGACAAAAATCCACTGAAGAGTCATGAGTAACTCACAAAGCCCTGCAAATGCTCTCCTGAGGACCAGCCCCCATCCTCCTCTGCCAATGAAGAGGATGTTTGGTACCAAGCCCTTGGGCTGTGACCACAGAGCCGGCCACAAACCCACCCACTTCTGCCCTGAAAACAAGCTCCTTGGAAAGAGTCGAGAGCTGTCCCCAAGCAAAGCCAACTACCCCACTGCACATCAAGCATCTGGGACCTGCATCTCTGTTACCATCCAGAAGACAGCCCTGGCAAAGTTTGAGAGAGGGCGCCATCTGAAAGGGGGTTGCAGAGAAGTAGGTCCGGGGGCCTCTGCTGGAGCTCTCTAATCTAGCTCCATTCTTCTAGCTCTCTGATCAAGTGGCTCTGCTCACACTTCAGCTCACCTTCCAGAAACCCAGCTCTATCGAGCAGACATGTAAAAGCCGACAACTGAGTAGTCTTATCAAATTTTCACAGCTAAGTTGTTCAGTTGCATGGGAAATTGTTCGTGTCTGTAAATAGAAGAAGAAAGTGTCCGGCCCAGAGGCCTCAGGTGGGCTGGGGTTGCTGAAGGCAGTCCCCCAGGATGGCTGGGAAGTGCAGGTCCGGCTGAACTCCAAGTGGGGGTCTCCTTGAGTCCTCAAAGGGCCCAGCAGGTCTTGTATTGACTAAACATCCAGGAAGCAAGGAGCAGCAGACATTAGCTGACTTCTCTGAGGTCCCTTAGGGGGCCCTGCACTTGCAGACAGCAGGCAGAGTGCCTGAGCACAAGGCCCCACCGCTGAGCAGCCGGAGGAAATGGGGGAGGTCACGCACATAACCCGAGCCTCAGTTTACCTATTCCACCTAGCCAGAACAAGGACAGAAACCTGACACCTGGGGCCTCTCCTCAGTGCTTTCTTGAGCACCACTTCTCAGACAGAATTCTCCACTGCAGCTGCGTTTGAACACAGCTTCTACTCTGGACTGCTGAGGAGTCTGGTTTAGATATCCTACCCTGACAGGGACGCCTTCCTTCCTGCCCAGGATGGCAGGCCCTCCTGACCGTTACAGAGGTTCTCATGCTAAGCCTCCGAGTCAGCACGTGACCATTGGAAGCCGTAGCCCTGTTGCAATAAAACATTCTTGTGGTTGCTGGAAGAATTGTTTTTTTCCATTTTGGATATTAAAGGAGAAAGCTTAACGTGTCTCATTTTCCTGGAATGGCTCATTTTGATGAACTGTTTGTGTGTGGATGGTCCAGCTTCCACCCCAAACACACACAAAAAATCTACAAATTATACAGTTCTGTGAACAAAACGCTCAGCCACATTTTGACCCTTGGCATGGATTTTGACAACTATCACTCCCTTCGTATGAGATTTCTTCCTTCTGGTTATTAAAAAGAAAAAACAATCCAGTATTTGTTTTAGCTTGGCTCCCTGGAAGTTAGAGAGGAGCTAGAGAACCCTCCTGGGGTTGGGGGCAGGAACCTGGGAGAAAGGCATCGGATGGAGGCAAGAGAGAGGGTTCCTTTCTCTCTTTTAGATCAAGATATGCTTGTGGGATAAAACCTGAGGAAGCCGAATTTAGAAGTAGCCTTGCTCAGGCCCAGCCAGGCAAAGAGAGCCAGTGGCCGAGGCCAGACTTACTCAGCACATGATCGGATGGCCCAAAACAGATCTCCCGGGACGGACTTGCCCTGGACGGTGCCCATCAGTGTGGAAATGAGGTCAGCCTCTGTCCAGCCAGAGTCCAAGTCCCAGGAAGCGGCGGCAACCCCATCACTGGCCAGCCAGCTGGAGGGGTCACAGCGCATCACACACAGAACCGCCGTGAAGATACACAGGTGTGCACGGACTTCTTCTTGACTTTAGGATGTGGTCACACTCACCATACCTGGTAAGCCCATAACGCCCTTGAGAGGCAGGCAGTGGACCTTCTCACCACTTCTGTTTGGTCTCATAGGAAATGTCCAAGTTCTGAAAGTCTACTACTGTCTAGTCCCTTCTTCAGATAGAACATCCAAGTCTCGGTGGGCTTAATTGACCCATCCGAGGTTAGAAAAACCTCTAGATGGTCCAGGACTGAAATTCAGGGTTTCTAACTCTGAATACGGTCTTTCTCTCCATTTCGGAACACGTTGGGGAAAGACCCAGTCACAGACCATAAAACTCACAGACCACCAAAAATCCGTTACCCCCACGTCAGGAACTCGGGAACAGACTCTGGGCATGTGTGTCCCAGAGAAGAGCCAAGAGCGTGGGTGTTTTCCTTTCTCCCTTTCCCATGGCCATTGAGTTTCTCCTATGTGTAAAGATTCCCCTCCCCTTTTTCCAGCTCTGGTAAAGTGAGGCACTGTTGCTTATATTTTGGTGATGTTCCAAATGCTGCGCTCACACGTCCCTCCCTCTGTTTGCACTTATTTCCCTTCCATGTCACCGCCACCCGTATGCAGGACGATAGGCACCACGTCAGGGAAGGCACCATGGGGAGGAGAGGGGGGGAAATGTCATCTTCTTCTAAACATACAAAAACTGACAATGTGAGAATTTTCTAGATAAAATTAGTCACGTGTATGCCACACAATGAGTCGGCTAAGTTAGAAAGATTAATGTGGTGACTGAACACACAGCAGCCTTGAGGACACAGGCCAGGCCCCTGTGCTGGTGTGGGCGGGTCACCAAAGCAGCAGCATCCTATGCACTGAGTGGGACTCAGACACGAACAGGAGCACACGACCAGGGTCTCGAGGAGATTTGCATGGAGGCGAGAAAACCCACCAAAGACAATACACAAGACTCGAGCTCAAAGCTAATGGAAACCCTAGCGTTTTATCAAGCAGACATCTTCTCCCTCGGCAATTCTAAGGTAACAGACTGGGAGTCTCCTGGGAGGTCACGGGTGAATCAGAAAGAAGACTGATCAGAGAGAACGGAAGCAAGAGGTGGAGTGTGCGGGAGGAGACTGGAAGCACCAGAGCAGGGAAGACCCCTTCGCAAAACCAACATGGTGCAGCATGGCCTTGTCAACTAAAGGGAAAGACATCGTGGGCATAAGGTCAGGTAGGGCACGCAGGGCTGCTCGGTGACATGCATCCCAGGGACGGGAATTTCCCATCCTTGATCCCAGATCCCCTCACTTCCTATCCGTGGGACCCTGGCTGAGCTCCAGACACCTCATCCACCTCCCAGGGTCCCTGTGCGTATCGTGGGCTCACACAGGAAAGCACCCGCCATGCGTGGGTCCCGAGACACGACGGGCATCCCTGATCCTCACCATGACCCTGCACGGTGGAGTTGCTGGGGAAGCGCTGACCTGGCTCCACAGCTCTCGCATTCCTTCCGCTTCGCCACCAGCTGCTGATATGCTCTAGAGCAGCAACCCCTTTTGTCAGGTTAAATATGGTATGGAACCCTTGGGACGCCTGGGTGGCTCAGGCGGTTAAGCGTCTGACTTCCGCTCAGGTCATGATCTCGTGGTTTGTGGGTTTGAGCTCCGCGTCAGGCTCTGTGCTGACAGCTCAGAGCCTGGAGCCTGCTTCCTCCGATTCTGTGTCTCCCTCTCTCTCTGCCCCTCCCCTTCTCTCTCTCTCTCTCAAAAATAAACGTTAAAATAAAGTGTTTTAAAACATGATATGGAACCCCGATGAGAAAACCCCTGTGAGCAGAGCTCCACTGGCTGAAATCAGAAGACTGAGCTCAGCCTCTCACTGAAGCCCTCCCCATCCCACATCCCGACCCCAGGCGGGGCAGGCACTCAGAGAGTCCAGGGCTCCACATGCCCAGCTTGGGAACTATGAATTTAAGATATAACTTTTCACAAAGGAATGGCTCCACCAAAAATGACCACGACTTCAATAACGTGTGTGGTTACTTTTCAGACACAACATTGTCAGGTAGGTTATACTGTCAGGTCCATCTTACAGACGGCAAGACTGAGGCTCAAAGCAGCTAATCAGCTCATCCTATCACGTGATGGGTGACGGGACCGGGATTCGGCCTCAGATGCCCGCACTGTGAATCTACTATTTATTCTCTCTGATGGCAAAATTCCTTATTAGCCCTCTTTAGCCTGAAGACAAAGTGGAGCTGAGACAACAGAGTGGCCCTTCTTCCAGGCTCCCCGACCCCTTCGCCTCCAACTGACGCCACCACCTGGTCTCCTTCAGCACTGGAGACTGGAACCCACAGGAGGCCTGGCATGCTAGGCACACAGAACCTCCCCGGGGGCCCTCGGCCCCAACCCAGGCAGAGGCCCTCGGGCTACAGCTGCTGGTCTCCACGGGGGCTCACCTCGCTCATCCAGCTCTCTGGGCACCCCTCCCTCCACCCACTCCAGAAAGCAGAGCCAGGCTGGAAATGCTCTCACCAGGTCATCCAACATAGTCAGCCGTTCCCAAGCTGCTGCTCCTTTGGAGACAGATCTCCCCGACCTGGTCTGCATCATAAACATGCCTTTCCCAACCCAGGGCTTGGCCCAGGACTTAAGGATTCTGAGAAATGCCCCAGAAGTCGGTTCTTGGAGGGTCCCAGCAAAAAGAGATATTGGGGAAGAAGCAGACTCATTTGCATACAGTGAAGGAAAGCCACTGGGTGGTAGGCGCCCACCCTGTGCTAGGTTCTGGGGATACAGAAAGGAAAAGATACGTCTCTCTCATGACCCAGTGAGTCTTTAGAGATCATTCAGTCCCTCTTATTCATTCAAGATAGGAGAAAACGGAGACCCAGAGATGACAGATTGACCCGAGATGTTCATATGATTCAAGCCAACAGGGTCCTTTCCTGAGACTTCTCAAGCTGGAGCTGGAGGAAAAGGCTGTGTAGCTGGGGCTTTCCAGCCAGGCTGGGACCACCACACAGTGAGGGAGACGCCTGGCATGGAACGCAAGGAGATATCAAATCCGTGGCCACGTCAATGCTTTCCAGTATGTCCCCTCTATCACTTAAACCAGAGGCAGCCGAGTTTCTGTCACTTGCCACCAGAGAGTTTGAATTATGACACCTTGCTGTGCCCATCCCCCCACATCTGCCTCTGCTTTGTGACTCATCTGTCCTCTCTCTTGCCTGGCCAAGGCACCAGGCTTTCTCCCATGCTGTAGGGCCAGTGTCCCCTCCTCCAACACCCATCTCTGCCAGGCTCTCCAGAGCTACTGGGTAGAGCCTCCCAAAAGCTCAGTGCCCAGCCCCCATCACCCAGGGGCTGGGTGGCCAAGCTGAGTTAAGCTAGAAAGAACAGGAGAGTTCAGGAAGGAACATGTGTCTCAGCTAACAGGGCAGGGTAGACTGTGCTGGAACGGTGGAATAAGCTGAATGCTGTCTGAACAGGGGCATGGTGTGACTCCTTCCGAGAGATCAGAAACGCCACAGAAAGGACAATGAGGTAGAAGGTACTAAGAACCAGGAGGCAAGGCTCCAGGCTTCATTCTGTCATGACCGGTAAACTCAAGACCTCTGCCAGTCCTCCCAGATCCCACATTCCAAAACATCATGGTCTCTTCTCCTGTCTGCCCGGATCCAATGGACGCTGGTCTTCCTTCCTCTGGCAAGCTCCTGCCAGCTCAGGATCCTGCCAGGACGCCCAATGCCCACAGCCTCATCTCCAGATCTAGTCTTGCTATGAGCCCAGCTGCAGCGGCCCTGAGCCGTCACTAAACTGAGCAGACCCCACCCTTCCTTGTCCGCATCAGGATTAGAGGTTAGGGAAGGGACATGAGAGCAGATTTCCTGCTGTCGCTTCCATCGGACCAGACTGAGACGAGATGAGATGGAAGGCGTGTGGTGGCAGCCATGGGCGCAGTGGGGGAAGCAGGCCTGGCCACCAAACAGATTATTGTGGACGCATGCGGGTCTGGGCAAGCCATTTGCCAACACGGCTTGCATCTCAGGCTGATGTTGGCAGAAGCCCAGGGTCTCGGCCTGCAAGACGCTGGGGAAGAACATCTACCAACCCTGTTCTCCTTAAAAGGAGAGCTCCTCCTCAAACAGGCACACGGGACACAGCCGTGGGGGTGGAGAACCAGCCAGCAGCTACCAACAAGCAGGACATAGCTTCCAGCCCAGGAGGAGTTTAGTGTTTCAAACCACACATCACAAATCATTTCCTCTGCACATTCCTTGGAAGTTTGGGGGCATTAACTTTCCATCTTATCTTTCCTAGGGTGGACGCCAGGAGCTGGCCCTAGTGATGTTTGCATTTGAACAACAGTGAGATTGGGTGTCAGCTGCCCCAGGGGCGCCGAGGAAGATGAAGAAATGGAGCAGGCTCTCTCCAGGCAAAGGAGGAGAGAAGGGCAGAATCCGGATGGTATGGAATGAACAGCAAGGGAGGAAGTGGAAAGGGGAAATGGGATTTGCTACTGCTCTATCAAATTACAGCGTGCAAAGCTAGCTCCAGGTGATGGGCTCCTGAGTGTCACCGCCAGGGTACAAACCTCAGTTGTGCCCTCTACTTACTGTGTGACCATGTGTGAATGGGCAAACTCTCTGAACTTGAGTTTGCCTCTCAGCAAAACAGTACCTACTTCCTGGGACTGTCAGGGGCACTGAGTGAGATGACAAGCGACCCTTGGCCCAGCACCTGGTACACAGCAAACACTCCATCCAATCCGGACACGATTATCATTCTGCCAGAACTTCTGTGAAATTTGGTTACAGGTAGGTGGCAAAGCCTGGGTTCTGGTCTTTCTGCTGATCTCAACAGATGGGTTTTGAATAGGCAGGCTTACCTGAGTCACGGATGACCCCTCTACCTTGACCTATGAAATCCAGAGCTCTAGAAAGGCAGACAAAAGCGCAGCATCAACATTTCACCTGCTATTGCCGAAGTGATAAATAATTAGAATATTACTTAAAGATATGCAGATATCTAGGTTGGCTAACCTTAAACCATTGGAAATCAGTGTTAAATTTGTCCTAGTTTTTCCTCGGGCTTGCGTCTTCTGTAAAGGGGATCTGTGCCTGCGTTATATATATCAGTTGAAAAAAAAAAAAGGTTCTGCTGCTTTAAAAAAGAAAAAAGTTTGAAATCCAGCATCCTAAATAAGAGCACCTCCAGATACAGGTCTGCACCTCTGAGACCTACTTCAAGTCATTTGTCTCCGGAGGAGACGCCTCTTTGAGAGTCCTGAGCGTCCAGTGGGTTGAGACCAAACCCAGGGAATTATCGCTAAAGAAACCCAAGCCCCCCTTCGGATACGTGTTGGCGGTAAACACTGACCGTATGATGTAACTATTTCTTTTGTTTTAAGAGACACTCCTTTCCTACCACTGAGGCATTGCTGTCAATTTAACAAAACCAAAATTGAGTTCATGGAGAGAAAAGGGCCTCTTCCACTTCAAGGACTACAACCTTTGAAAATGCATTTAAAAGAGAGTAAAGTTTTTTTTAGATGTGAATAGCCAGAGACCCAGCGAGGTGTAGGACAGGTGACCCTGCCAGAGGGCCTTCCCAAGACAAGGTTCACTCAGGTCAGCCGGCAGTCCGTCGCAGGTAAGAGGCAAGGGTCACCCTCTGCCCTCCTCCGCCCTGGCCCTGGCACCCTGGAGCCCTGACAGGTGACAACTTACTTGCAAGAGTAAGCAGCCCCCTCCTCGGGCAAGGGAGTGAGGAGGGGTTGGAGAGGCCAGTCGGTAAGAAGCAAAAGAAGAAACCTTCCTTAAGAAAATTACAATCTCCACTTAGGGGCTAGGCTTGCCATCCAGCCAGAGGGCTAACTTTTTTTTAAAGGAATTTATTGGGGCACCTGGGTGGCTCAGTCGGTTGTGCATCCGACTGCAGCTCAGGTCATGATCTCATAGCTCATGAGTTCGAGCCCCACGTCAGGCTCTGTGCTGACAGGTCAGAGCCTGGAGCCTGCTTTGGATTCTGTGTCTCCTCTCTCTGCCCCTCCCCTGCTTGTGTTCTGTCTCTCTCTGTCTCTCAAAAATGAATAAATGTAAAAAAAAAAATTTTTTTTTAAAGGAATTTATTGGAAGGATACAGGGTCGCTCACTGAATCAAAGGCAAAAACCAAAATGTATTATGCCTTGGGAAGGACGGAACTAGGTGGCTCCTGGAAATGCTAACTGGTGGCTTATCTTTCTAGAATGTGGGGAGACGGAGGTGGCCTCCCTCACCTTCCCCTGCCCCAGCTTTGGGCAGAGTGATTGACAGGTTCTCCCAACCATATCAAAGGAAGAGGGTGTAATTCAATTCCCCCATGGGAAAAATCACACTTCGGTTTTGACAATTTATCGTTTATGTGTCTTTTTCTTGTGAGAAAATAGCTTTTAGTCAAACTCCCAAACCAGTGAGAAAAGTTGGGCACTCTATCAAAATAACAGCGGAGGGGGTGGAGGAGAAGGTTCTTTTTATCTCCTTCCATCTTAATACATACTCTGGATTAGATGCTGATTTATTTGGCACTAAGGGCTGCTGTTAATCAGTTATATGTCAGCAATCATTTCCAGCGACATTTAAATTATAAAGCGCGGTGGGATTAACTGCACTTTTGCAAATTACCTCTTTATAAAAGTATGAGTAAACCTGATGTGCACCCCGGGGGTGTCATCACCCCCTGTCTACATTTGCTGTGATTCTGGGGATTATGACAAGGCTTGGTTTGAGCTGATGAATTCGGTAGGACGTGTTTAACAAAGCATCTTGAGAGACCTGGGATAGCCCAAGCCAGTTTCCAAAGTGACAACCAAAGACTTGTTAGCAGGAACCCCAGCTGAACTTGGGGACGGTGCCTGTCCTCCTGCCTAGCTGGTCCGGGCACGCAGCTGACCCTTTGCAGAGCACACACTGCTGAAGGCCTCCCTTGTCTGGAAGGTCTCCGGCCATCTGTCCCTTCAGTGAGGATTAGAAAGTTCAGAGCAGCAGGAAGGGGAATTATCAGTCCTTAGGGTCCTAACAGGCTCCAGGAATTGTTTTTGGTTTTTCTGGGACTTCCCTCTTGATTATATAAACATTACTAGGAAACAACAAAACAAAAATTAGGAAAATACTGAAGAAAATACTGAAGAATACTGAAGCAAAGCCAAAAAATGAAATTACCCACAACCTTACAGCCCAGGACCACCAACAGCATTTTCAGACCCTGGCTTTAGGCTTCCCCTGAGGACACGGGGGAGGGCATGCTCATGTGTGTTCACCTATGCTGTTGTCAGTGCTTTCCAGGAAACAAATAGGGGATAAATAACTAAACATATGTGCATAATTAGGGTCATAATATATGCCTATTTTCACATCCTGCATTTTTCACTTAACCGGATATTGTGTTTTCCCTGTGCCATTCTAGTCTTCAAAAATAACATTTTGGGGCGCCTGGGTGGCTCAGTCTGTTAAGCATCTGACTCTTGGTTTTCGCTCATAATCTCACAGTTCGTGAGTTCAAGCCCTGCATCTGGCTCTGTGCTGACAGTGCAGAGCCTGCTTGGGTTTCTCTCTCTCCCTCTCTCCCTCTCTCTCTCTCTCTCTCTCTCTCTCTGCCCCTTCCCCACTTGTGCTTGCTCTCTCTCTCTCTCTCTCAGAATAAATAAATAAACATTTAAAAAGTTTAAATAACATTGTGATAACATGTGCTTTGGTTTTAAACATGACGCAGGCCCTTGGTGAGGACCTCTGCGGCACACATCACGGTACGTGGCCCTGGTTAGCTCACCACTAGACCCTGATCATGGCTTATACCTTGTCCTTGTGTCTCCACTTCACTTTTTCCTGTTCCTGAGTCAACTTCCACGTGTGTGTGCATATTTCTGCATTTTTACTTCTGTGCATTTATACTTTTCGTACTCCCATTTCCCCACATTACTCATGTGGTGAGTTTTGTTTTTTTTTTTTAGTTTCTTTCTTTTAAGAGAGAGTGCGTACGACTGGGGGAGGGACAGAGAGAGAGAGGGAGAGAGAGAGAGAATCCCACTCAGGCTCCACACCGTCAGTGCGGAGCCCCATGCAGGGCTAGAACTCACGATCCGTGAGATTATGACCTGAGCCAAAACCAAGAGCCAGACGCTTAACCAACTGAGCCACCCAGGCACCTCTTAAATTCTGTTTTTAAACCTCACCTGAATGACAAACGAATATTACATTATACGGTGGTACCCTATTTTGTATCTCCAATACCCAATTTGGGGACACTGGGTTGTTTCTAATGTCTAGTATGATAAATAGTGCCGGAAAGAACATCTTGTCCCATGAAACTTTATATTTGTCTCTAATGTTTTCTGGAATCTTTGGGAAATTAATTAAAACTTTGGCTCAGTTCTATGTTAGGCTAAAAGGCTGTCACTGCTGCCCGCCCCCAGCCCACTTAGTGGATACTGAAATTCTCACTGAAGTGACAAGGGGTTTCTGTTTTGACAGGATGCTTCCAGTGACAGAGCGCTCACTACCAACTGCTCACATTTGGGCATCACAAACAAGGTCCTTCCTTTGATCAAAACAGAATTTAGTGCTACAAATCAGGGACATGGAGAACTAGTTAGTTCTTTCCCATGGGTTCTTCACATAGTCAGACATGTCTCTACCCCTTCCTCCTCCATTCTAATGAACTTGAGTCATTAGAGTTTCCTTCTGGGGGCACCTGGGTGGCTCAGTTTTTTGAGCATCTGACTCTTGACCTTGACTCGGGTCATGATCTCACAGTCGTGAGATCAAGCCCCCTGTTGGGCTCTGCGCTGGACATGGAGCCTGTGTGGGATTCTCCCTCTCCCTCTCTCTCTCTTCCTCTCTCTCTGGCCCTCCCCCACTCTCCCTTTCTCAGAAAACAAAACAAAGGGGGCGCCTGGGTGGCTCAGTCGGTTGAGCAGCCGACTTCGGCTCAGGTCATGATCTTGCACTCTGTGAGTTCGAGCCCTGTGTCGGGCTCTGTGCTGACAGCTCAGAGCCTGGAGCCTGTTTCAGATTCTGTGTCTCCCTCTCTCTCTGACCCTCCCCTGTTCATGCTCTGTCTCTCTCTGTCTCAAAAATAAATAAATGTTAAAAAAAAAAAAAAAATTAAAAAAAAAAAAAAGTTTTTTTTAAGAGTTAAAATTTAAATTAAATTTAAAATTAAATTTAAAAATTTAAAAATTTAAAAATTAAAAAAATTTAAATTAAATTTAAAATTTAAAATTAAAATTAACTCTTAAAATTTAAGAGTTTTCTTCTTCTGAGGAAGGGGGGGGGAACCCCTCCCCATCATGGGCTCTTTCCTCTGGATCCCCCCTGGTGCCTTCATCCCTCCTAGCCTTTGCAGGCATTCTGCAATTCATATGTATTTAGGAGAATAAGTCTTGAATGCACTCTAACTGATAAGGTGTAGATGTACCACAGCTACACCCTGGGGACAGCTGTTGCATCAGGGTTGAGCTCACCTGCCACCTTTGAAGCCCGACCATCCTGGTCCTTGGCCCTGCTCCAGCCCTCAGTGGCTGTGTGACTTTGGGCACATTCCTGAACTTCTCTGGGCCACCTATGTTGTAGGAGGAACGAGGTGAGATGACACACATGCAGAACTCACAGGGGGCAGCAAAGGGTCTGCCCTAGGAGCTGCGTAGACCACCCCGGTGGTCGGATTCCAGCAGCGAATTCTCTACCCGGCAACTGCGAGACGACACAGAAGACACATGCCATTCAATGCCCCCCTTAGATCCTACAGGGACAAACTCTCTGGTCCCAGTGGAACGAAGCACCCAGGGTTTCCAGTGTGCCCACAGGTTGCCATATGGTGGGGAAGAGCGTGATGAGGAGCTCACCAGACAGTAACGGTGTGCTTGGACCTGTTTATCTGGAGCATCCCTGACAGGGACACAGGGGCTGTAAGTCAGACATGCCCAGTAAGTAGGGAGGCTTCAGGCATGGCTGGTTTCATGTCACCTGCTCAGCTCTGCTGCTGAGATGCTGACCAGACACACACACACACACACACACACACACACACACACACACACACACACCCTTTTCAGCAGGCAACTCCCAGATCCAGGACCTCAAGACCTGGGATCAGCTCTGGAAATGGAACAAATAAAAGCCCCAAAACAAAAGAAAATAAAGAAGACAGGTCTTGGTTTAGCCTTCCGAAGTACGTGGCATTCTGCATGCTGCTGTGATCTGGTCAGAAATGAAGATGTTTGCAGGCTGGTTACAATAAGATTTGGGGAAGGGAATGAAAGAATGGCTGGAACCACTCTGCAGCTCTGATGAGAAGACCTACCGCTCCCATCATCCCCAGTTCTGATCCAGCAGCACCTAAGAGCTGTACAAGAGGCAGCTCAGAGGGAGAACCGAGGGCCTGGGGCTTCCCTGTTCTCCAGGAAGCCCCCAGGCCCACAGCTCGGGTGACAAGGGGACGAGCAAGTCGGGAAGGTGGAGAGCTGCCTAAATTTCATTAACTCAGAGCCTCTGGATGGAGCTCGTAAGATGTCTGTGAACCAAGCGTTGAAATACCTTTCATTGTTTCAAGCACTGATGATCATTTTCTCTCCCTGCTGCATCTATAGTCGTCACTGCTGCTAAGATGCCTGTTTCGTTATGGTCCGTGCCTCACCAGGGTAACTAGAGCCCAAGAGAGGCCTTGTGCTGCACGCCCCAGTACATCCAGTACATCCAGCACAAACCAGTACAATGTGCCTTCGCACGGCCATTCCTTCTGGGCAGAAGACCTGTCTCTGTCCTGTCCATTGTGTAAACTCCTATTCATCTTTTGAAACCCTTTTCAGAGGCGTTGAAACTGAGAAACCTGGGAGTCATCCGTTTCTGACAGCTCTCCTTCTGAGCCTACAACCAGTTCCCACTGCCTCTACCTCGGGGATCGCTCCCCTCCCCTTCCACCCTCACCGCACTGCCGACAGGCCTCAGCACCTGTCCCCCAACACGGCCTGCCTCTAAGTACCAAGTACTGGACCAGGTATGTCACAAACACTTCATCCCTCAGCAGCCCTGTGGCACCCACCCGAGATACGGGCAAACTGTGAGTGTGCAGATCCACCACTAACTTGTTCCGCGACCTTGGGCAGTTTGCTGCCTCCCTCCTTGGCCTCAGTTTTCTCATGTATAAATGGGGAGCTTACATGACACTGTCTTTAAGACCGCTTATAGGTCTAAAACTGGATACTTCAGTTTCTTCCTTAAAAAAAAATCCCTGTAGTGGGCTGGTGTTTTCAGTTTTATATTTGGAACTGTGAATGTTTTAAGGGGAACATTGATCAAATGGACTCCATGATGCATGCCAGCAGGGCCTCCAGAAAGCAGATTTGAACTAAACACAGAACCTCTTCGAGGGGCGTGTTGCAACTGAATTTACAAAATAATTTCCTAGGCCTGCACTCCTGAGCGATGAAAGGGCACAGGCCTTAGAAATAAGAAGACCCAGGTTGAAAAATGGCTCTGCCACCTATGATGACCACCTTCTTGAGTTTTCTGGGCCTCAGGCTCCCCCTGGAAAATGGAGATAAAGTAAACAACCGCAGAGGACTGCGGTGAGAAATGAAGCACACGGTGTTTGTAAAGTGCTTGGAGCAGCACTGGCCTGTGTAAGTAGCTGCAGTTATTACCATTATCACTGTCACTTTTAGCAGAACGACAAGGTCAGGGGTCAGTGGGAGGGTGCCCCTGCCCACGCAAAGCCTCTTTGGTGATGAAACCACCTCCGGACAGACCACGAAAGGTATCTGCCAGCATGGGCAGATCTTAATGCCAAAGGCCAGACCCACCTTGAGGCTTAAGTCAAGTAAGTCACCCAAGGCGCTCACCCACTTTTCAGAACCACAACTTGAAGGAATCGCCTGATCCTGGGGGCCGTCGATGGCCTTCCCTCCTTGAGGGTGTCCACACGGAGACAACACGACCCTCTCTGAAAAACAGGGAAAGGTCTCCACGCGTGGTGGCCGGCTGCGTCCTGAGCTACTGAGGCAGAGAAGCCCGGTGGGTGTGGGAAAGCAGGGCAGGTATTAGCTGTGCCGCACCGGGTGCCACAGAGGCTGGGCCACCACATGGATACCGGGGCCCTGTACGAACTCAGAAGAGCACTTGCCCCAAGAGACAGAACGCAGCAGCAAGGTGAATTTCCACGTTACACATTATCTTCGAAACTCATCTCCTTAATTCAGAAGGATTGAAAGTCAAATCTCCTTTTCCGGTGTCTCTGAGAGCCCTCGGACAGGGGTTCTTTCCTCAAAGGGGAGAAATAAAATTAAAACTTTGCCTTCTCCTGCCAAAGCCCATACTTTCTTCCATTCAGGAGCCCCGCTGACCATATTCCCCCAAATACCCTTAGAAAATCAAGTCTGCTGTGCCAGCAGGCGATGACGGACACCTGGCAGGTGAGGTCAAGGCTACTTCACCCGGGCACTTTGTGACCCAACCAGGTATCTCCATGTTTGGAAGAGCTTCTCTCCCTCTGCCCTTTTCTTAAAGACAATAACAGTAACAGCACAATTCAAACTTTGTTTTGTTGGAGGTCAGTCTGTTTACTGAACAAAGGTCTAGGTTTGGGAATACCTGGGCACTGTGGATAAAGAAGGATGTGGAGTTCTGTGGGCTTTTATTTATTTACTTATTTAGACAGACAGAGAGAGAGAGAGAGAGCTCCAAAGCAGGGGAGGGGCTGAAAGAGAGGGAGAGAGAGAATCCCGAGCAGGCTCCGAGATATCAGCACAGAGCCTGACTCGGGGCTTGAACTCATGAACCGTGAGATCATGACCTGAGCCAAAATCAAGAATCAGACACTTAACCGAATGAGTCACCCAGGTGCCCCTGGAGTTTTTGGTTTTTTAAAGTCTTGGGAGCTTTGCTACCAGGCCAGGGGGCTCACAGCCCCAGGATCACGTCAGAATCACCCGGGCAGCCTTAAGAAATACCAATGCCTGACTCCATGCCAGGCAATGAAATTGGAATCTCTGGGCATGTGATGGAGGGCAGATAAATCAACCAAACCCTGGCTCTCCCGATATCAGGTGACAGGAACAGTTACAGCCTTCCCCACCCATATAACAGGGGAAGCAATGTGCCAACCTCATAGGCCCATTGCAAAGATTAAATAAGTCAGCTCGTGGGAAATGCTTAATAGCATGCGCCCAGCTCTTCCCAAGACCGTGAGGGGGATGAGTGCTAATACTGGGCTGTGTGCAACACCTTGACATCATCGCATAGGTGGGAAGCTCTCTCAAGCTCAGCAGTGTAAAGCGGGGGCCCGTGCCTGAGTCCCAGTGTCCTCACCTGTGAAATTGGGTAATAACCCCCAGAAAGTCATTCCGAAGATTAGGTGACACGAGTTATGGAAAGTTTAAGACACGCACGGCCCAGTGTGCACCAACACGCGTTGGCTCTCACTGTTGCAAAAGGTGATGTACCACCTGGAAGTGCCCCATTATGGAGATGCTGGGTTGAGGGACTGGCCAAAGGTCACCAACTGAGAAACAGAACACCCAAGATTTGAACCTCAGACTGTCTTTTCTCCAGAGTCCACATTTCCCCTCCTTGTCAATCTCCGCTCTTACAGTGGGTTGGTCGCTTCTTGCACAAGAGCTTCAGCCCTCAGGCTGGCATTCGAGGCCTTTGAGGTTGGGCCCCAACCAGCCTTCCCAATCCTACCTGCACTCACATCCGCTGTTCCTGGAATGTGCACTGCGCACCGTCGCCCTGGGGCCTCAAGTCCTACTTCTGTGCATGCCTCTTCCAGAGCCTGGTCCAGACGCCTGCCCCCCAATGATCTGCCTGCCAGCATGTGCTTCTCCCTCCGCTGAGGTCCCTTGTCAATTATTTTAGTGTTTCGGATACATTGCATGTCGCTTACAGGCATATCTGTCCTGCTGGACTGTGGGCTCTCAGGACTGGAATTTGTCCTTATTTCTGTTCTGGCCGCTGCCTCCAGTAATCCAACCTAATGCCTTCGGTTTTCGAATGGGGGTTGAGGGAAACATGTTGTCATAAACTGACCCATCTGATTCACAAGAGATGTCACAGACATACTTAACACTATTAATTTTCCGTGAGGTTTGGCTGTGAGGCATTTGGCAAACTGTCCATGATGAGTATTTGACAGCCAGTCATGCTGGGAATTCGGGGCGGCAGATGGGTGTGGTTGGCAGCATATGGCTGAGTGTAGGTTCGGTGTTTATGCATTTTTACAAACTATGACTTTATATTTAAGCGTAAAGAAGGGAAAGAATTCAAAATTAAGTTGTGCATTTTGAGGAGTTGTGTTCATGCTTTTAAATGAGAAGCAAGTTTAGGGATACAGACAGGATCGCTCTCTGGGACCATCGTGGAGGGGAAAAGCTTTGAATGTTCTTGCCCTAGAATGACCTCTGGTGCTGATAAGGGGCCTACGTGATTGACTGAGTCCCTATATGTTCTGGATTCATTTGACAGACAGATTCTAAACTCTTTCCAATAAGGAACACATTGCCCCATAGGATCTGGGCTCTGGGGGGAAAAGATTAGATTCCATTTGTTTTACAGAAATACATCCAGATCTCAGCTACCTTGTAACTCCAAGAGGGATTATTAAATCTTGGCTTTTGGAGATCAGCCTATACAACAACTGCCTTGTTCTATGGATTGGGAGAGTGAGCCCAGGAAGGGCAGTGACTTACCCAAGGTCACTACCCAAGGTGGGTAGAGCTGGGGCAAGGATCCTCTTCTCTTAGTTCAGGGACTACCTCCCTGCACACACTGTGCTGTGTAACTGAATGTAGGCATGGCTGGGGTTGGGAAAGACCCTGAGCCATCTTGGGAGGAGGGGTTTGGATACAGAGCCACATGAACCCTTCGTCCCATCTCTCCTGGGTCAAGCAGGTCAGAGCTGGAGGGGCACTGGAGAATGTCTAGCCCTGTGTGTGTGTTCCCAGGCTGGAAGGAGGAGGCAGTGAGCCAGGAGCAAGAAAATCCCAAGCCCAATAATGTTGAAGGTGCTAATGACATTTTGGGGGGGGAGCCTTTGGGAAGTAATTAGGGTCAGATGAGGTCACGAGGTAGGATCCTCAGGATGAGAGCCACGCCTGGATAAAAAGAGGAGGAGACATGGAGTGTTGCTCAATGCTCTCTACCATATGAGGACACAACAGGAAGACGGCCATCTGCAGGCCAAGAAAAGTGCTCTCTCCAGGTCCTTGATCTGCTAGGGCCCTGATTTTGGACTTCCAGCTGCCAGAACTGTGAGCAGTCAATATTTGCTATTTAAGCCACCCAGGATATGGTAACTTGTTATAGAAGCCTGAGCTGAAACACTAATCTCATACAACCTCTTCATTTTATAAATGAATAGACCGAAGCCAGACAGGGTAAGTGACTTTTTCAAAGCCACACAAGACCCAGGACATTCAGCCAAACCACACGTTTGTCTTTTTGCCCCACACCCTTGCTAAAGGGTCAGAAAATTCTCCACCCTTATGGGTACATCCAGAAAAGGCTAGAACCATTCCACACATCCTCTGAGGCGTTAGAATGCTCAAGTCAGGAGGACTTGAAAGATTTCCTGTTTTTAAAAAACTCAAATCGAAAAGTGCTGTCATTTTCCTTAAATACATTCTTTTGAATAAAACATCTATTCTTGATGCCAGCAGCAGGCTTCGAAACATGTTCAAGATGACATGATTGATAACAAGAAGGCTTTTTCAAGATGTTTCTAATTTCATCTTCCTGGTTAAAGAATGCGAACTTTCTCACATGATGTATGGTCTAATAAGAAGGTGTGCTTGAACCAAAGTTATTTATTTATGCTTCCATCTTTGACAGATGAATATTAACTACTGAGAAAATTGTAAAGCCAATTAGTAAAAGCTGAATAACGTCCATATGAGAATGTGAGCACAGAAACACCAGTTACTTGGCTTCCAAATGCAGAGCCACAGACATTCCCTGCCTTCCTCTGGGAGGCAGTAGCCCTGCAGGGCACGGTGGCCCCTCCCCACCCCCCACCCCCCCCCCCCCCAGTGCCCTTGGGTTGGCCTTGATGACGCCCAGTCTGAGAGCTCATTCTGGGATGCACAAGGGAGGGGCACCCGTGCCGCTGAATTTCCTCCACGCAGGAGCTGCAGAAAAATCACACTGCTCAGCCACTGACCCCCAGCACCGCAGGCAGATGAGCGAGAACAAAGAGAAGCTCCAGAGATGAGCTCTGCTCTCCTCTGCCTCCAGGAGGGAGTCTGCGGTGGGGGAAATGGGGGTCACAAGCTGTCTCACCCACTCATCTTCTCCTACTCTGGTCTGGTCTGCTCTTCACGAAGAGCTTGCTCCCAGGAGCTGGGCGTGCTACAAGTATTTACTGAGCACCCACGATGTGCCAGGCACCAGAAACACAAAACAGACACAGTCCCTGCTCTCATGGGGCTTCCAGTCCAGAAGGCAGTGAGACAGCAGTATTGCAATACCCGGGGACCCCGTGAGACAGCTCTGAGGCAGGCGGGGACAGTGTCGTTCCGCACCCCCTTGCACACCCCTCTCATGGCTGAAGCTGAGAAAGGGAGGGGGAGGGGCTGACAGCAGCTTCCAACATTAACAAAAGGTTAATTTATCCAACACGTGCTGCAAATGTTGTGTTGTGCTTCCAGAAGTGCAGAACAAACAACCTGAGATTTCACTTGAAGGCTGTAAATTATTCTTTCCCCCAGCACCCTGGGCACCAATCTGTCATCCTGCGTTTCCTCGGTCCATTGCTAATTTTTAATAATTTCTTGACAACTGCTTGCTCCGTATTAACATCCCAATACCACGTTGCAGTTCAAGAAAGCAGTGTAGCAGGACACCCCCCCTTCAGTCATCCCCTCAATGCCCCGCCTATTTAGCCAATGATCAGATCTGCCCACAGACTCACCTACATGCTTTTTTCCATTACAAGCACCCTGTCTTTAAAGGAAAAGGCCTTTCTCCAACCTGAACCACCAGTGGTAATTAAAAACCCAGCAGAGCTACCATTTCGCTCCGTCCCCTGACTCTCCTTGTCTTGTCTGGGGCCCTCACTAAAGTATGGGAATGAATTTTCCATTAAGGATCCCTTGCCTGCTTGATGAGTCCCAGATGATACAGTGGACTCTGCAAGAAGGAACAGAGATCAGACCTAGGGTTGTAGACTCCTAGCCTATCTGAACGGAGAGGAACCTTGGGGCTATTCCCATCCTAACCCTTGATTTTTTTCTCCCTTGTCCAGAGAAGGACAGCGCCTCCATCCACAGAGGAATGTCACACACACAAGAATGTCAGGCCTGGGGCAGGAACACCGCTGTTGGCCATTACTAGATCACTCTGACCAAAGCACACTGCTACTCCCCATTCAGCCGTGTCCACCTCCTCGCCCCAATTCATCTTCCTGGGATTTAACACCCTAAATAAACTACATGAAATTCCCAGCAGCTCGTTAAGAATCCAGTCCCACGTGTGCGATGGAAAACACTAGCAATTGTGAACAAGGCGTTTGCACGTTTGATTATGTATAGCAGTTTCTAAGCCCCCTCTGGACTAAAATCTCTGGTGTTCCAGAGGAGAGTACGTGGAATTTCAATTTCTCCCTGGGCTTAAGTACAGAATGTGCAAAGTCACAAACTGCTTTTCATGGCCAAATTGATTAGCTTCTCTACATCCTCACCTAAGGAAATGCAAGGGGTCCGAGCGCTCAGTTTCAGCACAGAATCTATCCTTAAGTTAAATGCAAACGTTGTTCGTCATTACTCAGCTGGCTCTTCTTTGAGAGGAATTTCATTGTAATACGATTGGACAAACCCGTGGAATAATATTAAAACCATAAACTATACAGAAGTACACATGATGGCAGGCAGAGGGGATAAGTCAGGAACTCTGAAAAGTTATTATCATGCTCCAAATTGAGTGTCACAGCATCTAACTACAACTCATAATGTTAACTCTCAGACTCTTTAGACATCTTTATTTCTTGTCGGGGAAGTTATCATTTGTCATGTTGGACCGCCTGAGTATCCATTTTATATCAAAGACAACAAAAATATGTAATTTTATATGTTCCTGTACCCATCATTTTATCACAAAAGGACTTTATACTCAAATTAATACACTTGTGCAGAATGCTAGTTTTGAAAACCACAGCACAGCAGTAAATGAAGAACATTACATGACACATGCAACTCCCTCTGCCATTTTTTTTAGATAAGACAGAAGGAGAGGAAAAGGGAGTGTGTATCATTATAAGACAGAAGGAGAGGAAAAGGGAGTGTGTATCATTATAAGTCACTTCCTAAAGTGTAGAAATCTCCTTTTCATCACTGTCATTTGGTGATCAGCTTCATTAACATGTAATTATCTGTTAGTGGGAGGTGAGACTTTTTTTTTCTGTCATAGAATTTGCAAAGAAATATACCAGCCCCACCCAAGTTCCTGGTGCCCTGCGGGTCTTCTGGATTTGGGCTTTGGTGGTGCATCAGGACCAGAGAAATGGGGTAATGAGGAAATAAGACAGAGAAAGACAAACACTGTATGTTGTCACCCACATGTGGAATCTTAAAAAGCCGAACTCATAGAAACAGAGACTAGAATGGTGGTTTCCAGGGGCTGCAGAGTTGGGGGAAGTGGGGAGATGTCAGTCCAAAGGTACAAACTTCAGTTATAAGATGAGTCGGTTCTGGGGATCTATCGTACAGCATAATGATTAGAGTTCGCAAAACTGTATTGTACACTTGAAAGTTTCTAAGAGAGTAGCTTTTAAATGCTTTCATCACAAAAAGAAACGGTAATTATGTGAGGTGATGGAGGTGTTAACTAACCCTATTGTGGTGATGATTTCACAACATAAACATGTATCAAATCATTACGTACACCTTAAATTTACACCATGTTGCATGCCAATTATATCTCAGTAAAGCGGGGGGGGGGGGGGGGGGGAGTAGGTTGTTTTTTTAAGAATATACAGAGGTGAGAGTCACATGACAAGGCTAAGTGAACAAATGAGGTCGAGGTAGGCACTGACCTTAGAGAACTTACTTCTACTAGTTCCACCACAGTCCTATAACTTGTGGTAGCTTACCTAATACCTTCCTGAGCCTCTTATTCCTCATTTGTAAACCCAGGATAATCACATCACCTCCTTCATAGCAGTGCGGAAGTAAATGACTGGAAAACCTTCATCGACAGCCGGGATCATAGTAAGTGCTCAATAAATGTTAGCTGTTCATCCCTTGCTAACACCTGAGAAATTCTTTCCTTATGTCTCTTAATCTCTCTTTAATACCTTCTCCTTTTGCCTTCCAAGCATGAAAGTACTCGAATTTCATGAAATTGTTGGGTCGAAATCTACATGCCTTGTTGATTTCACTCACGGTTCCAAATTGCCCCTTCAAAAACACTAGTATATTTTGCATTTGGCATTCACACAATGCTGACAAGAGAAACCAATAAGTAATTTCAAGACCATGAGAAAGTTACTAAGTGTGTAGAAGCTTCCGAGGTGTATTTATTTTCGATCAAAGAAAATAGTCATCTTGATAGCTAAGAGAGGTGTTTCTGTATAAATGGAAATAAACTATTCTTGCTCACATAACTCAAAAACATAGAATAAATGGGGTGACAATGCCAATGCCCACCCCCCACGTCTCTCCATTCACTCCTTTGTCCTGACCTTGCCTATATCTCCCTGAAAAACTAAAGGCATTAACCAAGCTCATGAATCATCCCTTACCATCCCCTTGAGCTGGTCCCACCTCCCCTCCCTCCCTCATTTCACAGCTCAAAAGAGGCTCTCAACTTCCCACAGACCAGTCACTCCGTGTGTGTCTGGACTCTAGCCTCTAATCTGTCTTCAAATTTTCACACGTCCAATCTTCCCTCCCTGGATCATCCATTCTGCACCACCCACCACCGCCTCACCCCCTGAGCGTTCCCATCAGTGCAAAAGCACGCTCCTAAGTCTCCCATCTGGGGACAAGAACGCTGTCTCCTGACCCCAGGCTCCCACCTGCTTCACTCAGGAGATGTCCTCATGTCAGTTCCGCTCCTATTGCTTGTCTGTCAGCAACTCCCTCCACTGGGGCTTCTGTGCCCACCCCTCCACAGAAACTGCCCCCTCTGAAGTCACCCGGACCTCCTCCCCTCCACTCAGATCTGAGAGCTGGCATGCCCCGGGTCCGCCCTCTCTCCCTATTCCCTCAGCACGTACCACACCTGAGCAAGCAGACCCAATGGCTTCAACTACAAGCACCTGCTATGCTGCGTGGTGGCCTTTTCTGGTCACTGGAGCATGCTCAGCTCACACAGGAGACCAGAAGCCCCGGGGAGTTAGCACTTCCTCGAAGCAGCCCTTCACCCATGACTGCCAGGATCCAGGGGATAAATAGCCCAGCTCCCGCACCTTTTGTGGGGGATAACCTTGAGGCATATTTTACAGTATCTACTAGAATTCCCAGGCTAGGTTGAGCCCCAGTGTGATTGATTATTGGTCAGAGGTTGCTATGGACTGAATTGTGCCCTCCCAAAATTCCTATGCCAAAGCCCTAATCCTCTCTCACTCTCTTTCACTCTCCCCAGCCCCAACTAGGTGAGGCCACAGCAAGGAGACAGTCATCTGCAACACAGGAAGAGGAGCTCCACCATAACCTGCTCGTGCTGGCCCCTTGATCTCAGGTGTCCAGCCCCCAGAACTACAAGAAATAAATGACTGATGAGCAAGCTTCCCCCTCCCCGCCCCCGCCATCTGTGGCATTTTATTATGGGAGCCGGACTCATACAGGCATTATATGATTAGAACTGACAGACACCGAAGCCGGCTGATTCAAGGGCGAGGTCCAGGCTGGAGATACAAACCCAGGAGGCCTCAGCACACGGACAAGTTAGTACAACAAAAGGGGGGTAATACACTTCCTACCTCACAGGTGGCTGTGAGGACTGAAATAGATACTTCACATGGCCTGCTTAGCACTGTGGTAGGACACGTATGAAAGCTTGGTAAATGGGACTGTTACCTGCAGAAGATCACACAAGGATATGCTCTTGGAATCACAGAATTTTGGATAGATGCTCTAGCTCAAAAACCTTGATTTGTAGCTAGGGAAACTAAGCTAAGCCAAGATTATTGACTTGCCTGGCATTTTTCTACCATTAACGATTGTTTTTTTTAAGATTTACAGACCCAGCCATAAAGGAGGAAGGTGAAGTTTAACTGTACCTTGATATTCAATTAGACAGAAGGGTACCAATAAACCTTGGAAATGCCAACGCCAAAGAGCACTCTTTAGTCCTGATTTTGTGACTCCTTCTTCATCCAATGCTGCTGGCCAGTCTCCTAATTTGGTTTCCATGAAATGATGCTCTCTCGATTTCCTGAAGAGAAAGAGAGGGAAAGAGGAAACATTAAAAGGCAAAAGGGAAAGTGACTGGGGTTGCATCCCCTGGAAGCAGAGCCCATGACAGGATTGTAGGGTCCTGAGTCAGTGAAGGAAGCACCACGGGGCAGGGTGGGTACCAAGAAGGATGTGACCTCAAGTGGAGACGAGCCTCGTCTCCCGGGCAGCTCCAGAGCAGGAAATGCACCAGAAGTGGGTCCCACCTGGCGGAAGGAGAGCAGCTGCGCGTGCTCGCATTGGTCAGTCAATGGAATGGGCAGTCAGGGCAGCGAGGGCGCATTCCAGGGCGGGTTGTTCATAGGCAGCCCCTGTCTCACTGAGGGCAATTCTGCAGGAAGGGGGCGGCTGTGAATTAGCCTCCAACACTCACAGCAGCTAGAAGGTGGGTGCACCTGCTCCCCAGAAAGGGGATCTGGGTAGAGACCCCATTATGCCCACCACGGAGACAGGGAGGGCGGAAGGAAGGACCGCTGTATTCACCGATCATCGGAGAAGTGCCCTAGAGGCTTCATTCTCATGACTGCCATCTTCCTAAAAACCCAACAAGGTCAGTGGGTAGGCGTTACTAATTCCAGCTTATTGATGAGGAAAAAGGGAGCGTTTGTCCAAAATTTCGAAGGAACAATGAAGTGACCCCCCCACCCCCAGAAAACAACCAACCAATGTGAGAAAGTGTCAAATTATTCACTTTCAAAGACCAGCCCACAGGTCCCAGAAGGACCTCAAAACCTCAATTCTAGGATTAGGGAGAAGGCTTCAGACATCGATTTCCTATACTGCTTAAATTTTGCAGGCCCCAAGTTCCAAGTCTGTCAAATGGGCATGGCATTAATGGACTGTGGTAGGCTGAGTAATCGTCTCCAAAGATTCCTACAGCCTACTTTTGGGAACCTGTGAATGTTACCTTACATGGCACAGGGGATTTTACAGATGTGATTAAAGTAAGGGTCTTGAGGTGGAAATTATCCTGGATTATCTGGTGAATTCTAAATGTAGTCACAAATGTCCTTAGAGAGAGAAGCAGAGAGAGACTGGCAACAGAAAAGAAGAAGGCATGTGACAACAGAAGCAGATTCAGAGAAAGAAGATGCCAAGCCTCTGGCTTTGAAGATGAAGAAGGGGCCCACGAGCCAAGGAATACTCTAGAAGCAACAAACATAAGGAAATGGGACTCTCCTGGAGCCTCCAGAAGGAACTAGCCAATACTTTTATTTCAGCCCCGTAAGACTCTCTTTGAACTTCTGACTTCCAGAATTGAGAATAAATCTGAATTATTCCAAGCCACTGAGTCTGTGATCATCTGTAACAGCAGCAAGAAGAAAACAAATACACTGGATGTCAGTTCACTCTTAGGAAAATCATGCACCTGGCTCACAGACTAGTGCTCTCAAGGCCTGGGGCAGGGCCAGGGGGAGACAGGGAAAGGGGTTGTAGATCCAGTTCCCCTGATCCACAGCTGCTGGACTCCCCTGCCTTGCTTGGGGGCTCCCTGAGTGTTCCCACCGCACAGCCTCCCCTCAGCCAGGAGCCGGGCAGGAGAAGGACTTTAGGGCACGTCTGCTGAGTGACTGAGTTCTGGGTGTTTGCAGCTCAGGCGGCCTGGGCACGAATAAGGCCAGGTTCGAGCTGGACCAGCAGCAGGAGTTGTGCACCTACAGAAAGGCATGCAGGCCTGCAGAATGAATGAGCGCAGCCCCAATGAACAAGGCCAGCAACACTCAGGCTCCCTCAGGGCCCTCAGAGACCCAGCTGAGAGCAGGACACGGAGCCGGAGCCAGAGCCGAAGGAGGGGGACTGTCCACCCACCTCTGCCACCGATGTGCCCTGTGACTTCAGACAAGTCTCCCCCGACCCTGCTCGCTGGGCCCCCATCTCCCAGTCTGTGGGCAGCGTGTGAGCTGGGTGATGCCCAAGGAGCCAGCCCGCTCTGATGCTGGGTAGCCCCAGACTCCAGCCAGGCTGACCCCAGTGGACACTCAGCACTTGGAGGTTCACAGAGTCAAAGGCTCGGGGAGAGCAAATCCCAGGACCTGCAAAAGCCAGGTGAAAGAGGCAATGCCAGGAATGCACCGTCAAAATGTTTTGTCTAAAAACGGGCCGACGCAGCCTGCAAAATGCCTATTGTACATGGATCCTAAACCAACAGAGACTGAACGGAGCATGCCAGATAAATGTACAGAAACGGGAGCGGCCCACTGTGGGCAGAAAACACGTGAACTGGTTCCTAGGAGAGAAAGGTGGCTGAAAAGGGGCCCAGGGCTCTGGGGTCTTCTCAGTGACAGCACTGACTGAGAATCTTCCAAGACTCCCTCTCAACTGCCTGGGAAGAGAGAGGCCTCTTAACCAGCACGGAGTGAGCTGGTGTGTTATTTGCATTTATGGTAATCCTCTGTGGCCAGCTAGGGAGCTGAACTTGGAGAGGAAAGGCACCTGCTCAAGGTCAGAAGGCTACAAAGTGGCTGAAATAGGATTCAACACCACGGCTGTTGAACCCCAAACCCCAAAGCTTTTAGCCACTAGGCAAACTACAGAGATGAAGTAAGACAATGTTTCCCATAATAGACCATCCCGGGTCACTAACAGAAAGTTCTGGAGGTTACAGCACATGCCTAAGCTTTGGAGTGGTCATGGTAAAAGGAAGTGATCACGCTTGTCCAATAAACAAATGTCCATCACTCTATCAAGGACACAAACAAGGACGAAAGGACTGAGCATGGTATGGGATTGTCCTTCAGGAACCCCCGAGGCCAACAGCGGGCACTGGCTTGCTCTCAGAAAGGACTTTACTATGGGTCAGAGCTGAAGGTGGAATGGGCCCCCAGAGGTAGTGAGCTTCCCATCACAAGGGATGTTCACAGAAAACCTTTCCGGGGTGCCCGCGTGGCTCAGTCGGTTAAGCGTCCGACTTCGGCTCAGGTCATGAGTTCCAGCCCCACATCGGTCTCTGTGCTGACAGCTCAGAGCCTGGAGCCTCCTTCAGATTCTATGTCTCCCTCTCTCTCTGCCCCTCCCCAGCTTGCTCTCTCTCTCTCTCCCTCTCTGTCTCTCTCTCTCCCTCTCCCAAAAACATTTAAAAAAAAACCTTTTTTTAAAGAAAACCTTTCCAAAACACAGACTTGACACTATCCGCCTCATCCTCGGTGTTACAGGCTCTTCTCGGTCTCACACACACCCCTTTGCCACCAGCCTACTCTCTACACACTGGAACCTCTTACCAAGTTCAGGCCTCTCAGCCTTCTACCACACTGCCCCTCTGCTGAAACATCCATGAGCCCTTCCAACTCCTCCAGACTCCACAGTTTTTATGGATCTGCTCAAACACCGCTCCTTGGCCAGCCACGCTGCAAGCAGGTCTGGGGACACGATGTCTAAGCTCCTGTGCGATCAACTTCCTATTTGCCTCCTTCCCCACCTCTCTGGTGGTCATCCAACAGCAATAACTTTGCTCCCATTACCTACCACCACACCTAACTCTAAGTCGGCCTCTATTAATGTTTTTGCATGACAGTAACTGGCTTATGGTTTGCACCCCGAAGCCAGGCTTGCTGCCTTCCCGTCTTCCTGGAGAGAAAAGCCAGCACGCCCACAGCGCTGCTCCTGAAAGCTCTGAACTCAGAGTGAAAGCCGGCCCTGCTCTGCCGGGAAGCCTGCGGCTGGGTAGCTAATCAGGTCATCTTTGAAGCTGAGACCACAACAATTTTATTTAAAAAAATTAAAAAGCTCAAGGAAGAAATAATCAAGGAGCTCAATTAGGGACATCTGGGCTCAGAAATCATAAAAGTCAGTGATATTTTACAAATAAGAAGGCTTTCCCGATTCTCAAGGGACACACCAAGGTTCGTCGACGTGTCCAACCATTTGCACCTCCTCCCTCATGGAGATTAAGACACATCTCCCCAGCCTCCCTCTGCATCTCTGCTGTTTCAACACTGAAGACAATCCTCTGGCACATGGCCGTATGGGCCAGATGGTTAGCACTTCTTCAGGCAGGATACAGTTCCATTCCTTCCTCACGACGGGAATGTGGGGGCTGGCTCTTGGTGGAACCCACTGACGGACGGAAGCAACAGTCCCCTCTCTTCCAAGGAAATGTGCATGGAGAGCCACCCAGGGCCCTGACATTAGCCAATTCCAATTCAATGTCTCTGACCAAGTCATCCCATGGAATACCCCAGTAAGCTCTCATGGGAACACATGGGCACAATCAGGGGTGACCCTCAAGCGGACAGCATCGGACTCAATAATATTTCAAACCCCCCATGCTTGTACAGAGCTTTGTTATTTGCAAATGGCTTGTGCACACCCCCTTTCATTCAGCGGCCCCAGAATGTTCAGAGAAGATGCCATTGGTCTCTCCCTGTTGCACATACAGAGCCCAAGTCCCAGAGAAGGGAAGGGACTTTCCCAGACTGTTTCCTGATTTCTAACTCCAAGGTCTCCTTATGGTGCCTTCATCATCTCTGCAGCACAGAGTAAGAGATCAGCAAGTGTTTTCAGTTTAATTGTATTTCTGCACTGAAACAACGAAAAGATGGCTCTTGGTGTTGGTGTGGATCTATTTTAGGGAGCACAGGATAAGGTGTTCAGATGGTGGGGGTGCATCCTGAGTGCCCCACTCACGACCCAGCAGAGACATTCACACATCTCATGAACCGAGCCAATGCACTCTCATGGCCCAGAACGATCCACCCTCCCCCTGGGGATCACACGGCTGCCAGGGGGCAAGAGCAAGTTTTGAACCCAAGCTGCCCGACCACAAAGTCCCTGCATCACCTCCCAGAGGAGGCTTGACTTATTGCCCATCCCGGCCACCAATCTCCTCTTTCGGTGTCCCTTTTGACTCCTGAGGATCCGTCTCTCAGATTTTCTGCATTTGTATCTTGTGGCTCACCTCCACTGACATAGTGGGGTGTTGAATAACTCTATATTTGTCACCTATACCTTAAAAGAAACGACTGTGGGTCACACATCAGCTCCTTCAAGAGGACCAGGGTTTTCTACCGTCTTCTCCGGTGATCCCTTGCATAGGGAACCAGAGAGTCTCCAGGGAGGGGTGTTCGGGTCAGGGCCCTTCTCTGGCAGCCCTGCCCCGGAAGCACACCTGTGGATCTGGCAGGGAGCAGGTGCAGAGGAGTTTCTGCCAGGTCACCTCGAGGGAGTGCAGTTTCAAATTCCTCATGAGCACTGATCCTCGGGAGTCACTTGGAAGTTCACACTGCAAGATGCATGAACAGCCCACTCTTTGCAGAGAACTAGGTGGGGGCAGTTCAGGCAGAGGACCAACTGGTTCCAAAGAGGCAGTGCACAGCTGCAATCCGGGCCCTGGTCTGTGCAGCCTCCCACACATCCCAATCCTTCCAGTCGGAGGGAGGAGGGTGCTGGGTCTGCCTGCTCTCATCACTCCACTGGACAAAATCTTCCTCCTTTGCCCTCTCTTCTCCCTCTCCAGGTGACAAGGCAGAAGGCCATTTACCACCCACGGTGTCGCCACGCCGGGGCCGGCCCACGCGTAGCAGTCAGGAGAAGCCAGGTTGTGTCACTGCGACAACTGAACCCCACTCAGTGGCTTCTCCCCACGCACGGTTTGTCACTTGCACGTATGCGCAGGGCAGAGTTTGTCCTCACCCCTCCCGTGGCAGGAGAAGCAAACGTAGCAAATCATACTCCAGCCCTGAGAACTTCTGTCCAGGGTGATACACACATTTTTCCTTATGTTTCATTGGCTCCAAGCAAGTCGGAGGCGATGCCTAATTTTAATGGATCAGAAGTATGGTTCTACCACTTGCCCAAAGGCGAACGGCAAATATTGGGTGAACAGCATGAAGGACTACCACACCGTGATAGCAGAAACAGTAACAATGATAAAATATTAAAAGAAGCTGACATTTATTGGTATTTACCATACACCAGGCATTGGGCTAAGTGCTTTGTATCCTTTATTTCATTTAATATTTACAACAAGGTGGATGTTAATATAAAGCCTGAATTTATAGGTGAAGAAATGGAGGCTCGTGACTCCAAGGGACTTGCCCAAGGTCAGCTGGTACGTGATGGCCTGGGACTTAAACCCAGGACCCTAAGGCGCTAAGACCATGATGTTAATCTCTCTGCCACCCATATTTAGGGACACTTGGAATGGGCAAAAGACAACCACGCTGACTTTGAGGGAATAGTCAGAAACACTGCTTTTTCATCTTACTCTCAAGCCACGGAGCCCTGTCACATGCAGCAGGTGGTTTCAAGGCCCAGGAGGAAAGCACCTTTCTTGAATCAAAGCAGTTCAGATTTGCTGATCATCCAATCAGCTTGCCATGGCGTGCCAGGACCCACACCCGGCAGCTATGTGACGCCTCGCTCATCAAATTCTCGTGCCTCTGACAGGTAAGTCTCACTGGCCCCATTTTGCAACTGAGAAATCCAAGGCCCACAGCTAATCAGAACAGGGCCGTGGACCCAGATCTGCTGGCTCTAAGGCTTGTGATGACCAAGGAAGATCTTTTCGTGGGGAGGCCAGCCCAGGGGTGTGTGTGGCTGGAGAGGACCAGCTCAGGGAAGGAGTCCCTGAGTCCGTACAAATGTGGGTATGCTTCTCCAAGCCAGCCCCTTCCTTTCTCAGGCTCGGAGGAAGGCCTGAGGAAGAAGGTGGCCCTGGACAGGGCAGCCTCTGAGTGATTGGTAAGCCCCCACTGGAGACACCTTCCTCTTAGTGAAAGGCACCTGTGCCTCTGGGAGTCCTCCTGGGAAGGCAAACAGGAAGTCCCTGCCGGGCAGTTCAGTGCAATGAAAGCAGATGGCTTTGGAGTCCAGAGCAGATACCATCTGTACCGCTTGAAAGCTGTGTGACTCCGGGCAAGTCACTTAACCTCTCTGAGCCCTGGTTTCCACAAAACAACAGAGTGGGGCAGGATCTTCCTGAGGGTTTCATCCTTGGTCTTGTTTCAGGAACTAACTATTCTCTGATGAACTCAAGCAAAGGCCCTGGGGCAACAAAAGGTAAGTGGGAGAGTCAGTGAATGGAACTCCAGGGATGGTGGGAGGTAGCTAACGCTTATGAGCCACTTCAGCGTGCAAGGGGTGGCCCTGAGCACACTCCCCTCATTAGCACCTACGACTCTCTCTACCACCCTGTGAGAAGAGCTCTTGTGATCCAGCGTGCCAGGCAGGAATCACTAGAAGCAGGACGAGTCCCCAGACCTGCAAAGGCCAGAGTGTGTGTGTTGGGGGTATTAACGGCGCGTATGAGAGTGTGATTGCAGGGGCGCCTGGGTGGCTCAGTTGGTTGAGTGTCTGGCTTTTGGTTTCAGCTCAGGTCATAATCTCACGGTTTTGTGGGTTTGAGCCCCATGTCGAGCTCTGCGCCGGCAGAGAGAAGCCTGCTTGGAATTCTCTGTCTCCTCTCTCTTTGACCCTCCACCACTCATGCTGTCTCTGTCTCTCTCAAAATAAATAAATACACTTAAAAAAAAAAAGTGTGATTGTAGGGGAAGAGTATGAAGGGATATTTTTTTCCAATTATTTTGGTTTTTAGTCTGATCACAAAAATAATTGAAACCCATGACAAATTCAAACAATACAGAAACGTACAAGATACCACTGGGTGTCTCATCCCTTCTCAGCCACTTCTACCCCAAACAGGCAGTCACTCTGTTAACATTTTCATGAAGTTCCTTCCAAATATTCTCTATGCTTCTATGTAATATCTTACAAAGTAGGATTCATTCATCACTTCTTTATGGCCTGCTGACAACAGTAAGAGTAGCCACATTTATAGAGCACTTCCTGGGACCAGGTTCCATCCCAGGTGCTGGGGACAGCTGTGAATAAGGGGCATGGCTCCTGCTCTGCTGGGACATCAGCAACACTCTGGAACTCACTTCACCCCCCACCTACGAACACATCATGGACTATCACCCAAATCATCACCGATAAATCCACTACGCTTTTCTAAAATGGAAAGTTTTGTTGTATTTTGTAAGTATTTCGCCTTTGATTCGACCAATCCCCTACTGATGAATGGTTATTTCCGATTTTTTGCTCTTACCAAAAAAGAGTGCATCTTTAACGCACACGTGCTAGTATTTACATAAATTTTACAGATTCCTCAGATGTAAATTTTTATTTTATCCAGACAATGCCAGCCTCCTTTCCAAAAAGAAGTGTGGCCCAATGCACTCTCCCACAGATAGTAGACAAGAATGTCATTTTGTAGCAGCCTTGACAGCACTGGGTTTTATTAATTTTTTGGATTTTGCCAATCATTTAGGGGAAAAAACAAATCTCATTTTTGTGTTAATGTTAAGGGTTCCTTAATACCAAACTCAGTCCTTTCATAGAGAGAAGCAGGATGTGGTGAAGGTTTGTGGTGAGGATGACAGGTTCCAGGCAGGATTTGGGGGACACCCTACCCCTCTGTGTACTAGGCAGGAAAAGCAGCTGTGGTTCTCTCTTTCCTTCTCTACAGAACTGAACTCTTAATGGAAAGGGCACATATTGACCTTGCAAATCCCCCTTTCTGCTTTCCCATTAAGGGACACATCATCTGCTAATCAGGATTAATGGCCTCCATCCATCGCAATGATGAGGAAAGCATAACTGGAAGGAGAATCAGGCTGAGGTGTAAGACAAACGACAGGGGCTCCTCACCACAAAGTGCTAGAGCTGCTGACCTGGGGGCCCCACCTCCTGAGGCTCATGACACCCAAAGCCAGCTCCTGGGTCCCTGAGGGCAAGGCTCAAGGCTGGCATGTGTGTTGCCCCCACGAGCCATTACCCTGAGACGGACCACACTGTTGGTGCTCAATCAATACTCGTTGGAACAGCCCGGTTCCTGGCAAGCGTTACTAACACCTCAAATTCACAAATGGCGGCTGGGCCCCTGAAATGGACCACTCTCCCCAAGGAAGGGACATGGGATCCTGCTAGACAGAGAGAGCAAATCGGGGATTGATGGGAGAACTTCCCACTGTTGGAGCGGTCTGGGGAGGAATTCTGGAACAAGTGAGACCAGAGGTGAGACTGGGGAAAGGGGAAGATTTGAATAAACACAGACCAGAGGAGAGAGCACGCCAGGCAGGGGAGGACGCAGACAAAGACAGAAGTCTTCAAGCGGTGCCAGGAGCCCTGTGAGAGCTACGCAGCGATGGGCCAGAGTCACTGCTGCCACTCATCGACAGCCATTGCTAAGTATTCCGAGTGCCGCCAGCAGAAGGCTGCAGCCTGAAACAGTGGGAATCTTTACACCACAGCAATCAGCAAATACAATAAAATCGGGACTTTTCTTTTTCCGCTGGTTTGCCAGCACGTGACAGTTTATAGATAGATGTACACTATTATTATGGGGAAGCACAAGAGGGTTTAAGTGGGAGGATGACTCAGGTCAGGTTTGCATTTGTGGAAGGGTCACTCCGGGGCCAGCGTGGGAGGGACAGTTGGGGACAGGAGGAGAAGCAGAGAAACAGCCAGAAGTCTCCTCCCGTTATCCAGGCGAGTGATGCGGAAAGGAGCCAAGGGATAGATTCTATTGAAGAAGGAGGATTGATGCCTTGGAGACTGGAGGGGCATGGGGGAGGGGAAAAGGGAAGAGCAAAGGCTATTTGAGCTTTTAAAGGATAAAAAGCCTTTCTCAACTTGGCAAACGTCTGACCTCCTCTATCTGATCTCCCGTCTACCCAAAGAAGAAAGGAGACATGTAGAATGGGTTCTAGAAAGCCCAGAGGGGCTGGTCCCGTGTGGGCTAGCAAGAGAAAGGAAGCAATCCCCCTCTATCTCCTCTTTTCCTCCCTCCTCCTCCACTTCCTCCCTACTCCTACTCTGCTAACAAAGCCCTCTCATCTGAAGGATAAATATCGCAGCTGCCTTAGCTCTTGTGGTCCACCCCCACCATTTGCGTCTCTGCTGGAAACCCTGAGTCTCAGACACAAACACCCAAGGTTTACGATCAGTGCCTGCCATTAAAAATACATTCCTGAAATACTCCTCTCCCTGTGCTGTCTGCTTTGGGACATAAAAGGAAAAGGGAATACGCTGGCTATCCAGATAGACTGGATACAGAGTCACAGCGACGTAGGGCCTGAGCTTGGATCTGTCCCTGTAACCTCTCAGAACCTCAATCTCCTCATCTGAAAAAGGGAAACTGCATTCTCCAGCTTAGAGGATCTTTGTGAGAACAAAATGCAGAGGGAAGGGGAGGGGAGGGGAAGGGATGGAAGGGGAGGGAAGGGGAGGGATGCCCCACTGCCACTACCAACACCACCACCACTGCACACAGAGCCTGACAACAGCAGGCACCCACTCCAGGTAATTGGCCAGGGGAGAGAACATGGATTCAACAGAAAGATAAGCCTGGGGTCTGGCTGACGCTCTCCTGCTGGCTCTGTGCCATGCGCCTCTGGGCCATTTACCTAACTTCGCTGTACTACAATCTCCACCTTCATGGTTATTGTCTCAGGCCAGCCAACTTGCCTCAGTGATCTTGTCTGTAAAATGGGGCCGTGCTGTCTGCTCATTGCAGAGTTTAGGTGAGACCCAGATCCACACAAAAGCGCTTTGGGAAGCGCTCACCCTATGCGAAGGCAAGATATTATTCGAGAAATTCTTTTATGTATTTTGTTTGGCCAAGGAAGGACAAATCTGTAAAACACAGAAAACACTATTTGCTGCTGTTTCTAAGCCCCAAACACTAATGCTTACAAGGGTCCATCGTGTCGGCACCCTAAACAAGTGTCTGTTGAACCCCTACTATGGACCGGCGCTGTGCCAGCCACCGGACACGCAGACGTGAACGAACCGCCCTCGGATGCCGAGGGGACCCACTCCCCGGAACCACACTGACAAGCTGAGAGATTATACCAAGCAGCAAGTCCACCAGAGGACAGAGCCAGACGCCATGGGAGCACAGAGCAAGGCAGCCTCTGTCGGGGAAGGCTGGGCAGGAAAGCCTGAGCTGAGAACCAGGTGGGAGAAGTTAGTGCTCCAGACAGAAGGAAGGAGCAGATGTGGCACGGTTTGGGATCCCCCCAGAGCAGACCCGAGATTAGAATGTGGGTGCGAAGGAGCACTTAGGGGGTGATCCCAGGAAGCTGGTGGGCAGTTGGGGCAGTAAGACAGATGTTCTACAGATGTGAGCTCAGGCTGCTATAACAAAATAGCATAGGCTGAGTGACTTAAAAACAACAGAAATGGAGTCCTCACAGCTCTGGGGGCTGGAGGTTCGAGATCGGGGTCAACAGAGCCGGTGGTGGTGGGAGCCTCCTCCAGGTGGCCCACTGCTGCAGAGAACAGAAAGGGGAAGCAAGCTCCTTCAGAAACCTTAAAAGGGCACCAATCTCATCATGAGGGGGCCACCCTGCTCACTCGATCACCTCCCAAACACGCTGCCTCCCGGTCCCATCGCGTGGCAGGTTAGAGGTTCACCATATGAATTCTGGGAGACACAAACATTCAGCCCAAACCAACAGGGAGAAGAGGAAAGCATGCGTTTATGAACAAATGGGACACTGTAAAGGTAATTGGGGCCCAATCCCCCCGGGAACGCTCTGAGAGGCTGTGAAGGATGTGCCTCAGAGTCGTCCCATCGAGGCCCTCGAAAGCTGGATATTTCGCCTCCAATTCCTGCTCCTCATTCACTGATTGCGGGTGGCTCCTGAGTCATCCCAATCACTCCCCCCACACCCTCCCACGGCTATCCTACTTGGTAAGCAGGCAGGGCATCTTCCCGAGACAGAACCAAGTCATCAGGCAGAGACTTGCAAGTTCTTGAGGTCTGAAGCCATCTGAGACACAGAACCATCCATCATGGATGGGGGTATCTTGGGGGTAAATGGAGGCAATCAGGGCGGGGCATTGACAGTGGCTGTAACAACATGCAAACAGGCAGTGTATGGTATTGTGTGCCCGCAAGCTGTGTACCCCGCACCCCAGGGTGGAAGGGGTGAGGGAACAGAGAGTACAAGAGGGGCTGCAGAAGGTCTATATAACACCTTACAGAGTTTACAGAACTCTTTCCCAGAAGTAACTGGGAACCATGGGAGAGATTCAGGGGAGAGTCAGTGGCACGGTCAGATCTGTGATTACATGGGCCACTCTGGCTGCCTTCTGGAAAAGAGACTGCGGCCAAAAAGACTAGAGACACAAGACCAGGTAGGGGAGAGAAGAGAGAACTGGAAGACTTGAAGCCAGAGGGGACAGCACGTGTCCCCTACTGACCACCCTCCAAACCTGAAGGAAGGCCTCCTCAGCCCCTCTCTCCCTGCACCACCCCTCCCAGGAAGCCAGGTGCTGTGCTACCTTGGAAAGTCAGGGCTCCCACTTCCGTGCCCTGTTACATGGAATCACAACGCATCTTGCGTGGACGCCCAGAGTTGTGGGGTGAGGGGCTGCCCTCGCGGGGGGCTGACCTAGCAAAGACCTAACATGCCGCACCAGCTGGGAGTCCCCTCCTGCTCTCCCTACTGCCCCTGCCCCTGCCCCTGCCCAGGGCCTCGCCTCCCCTCCCCATCCCCCTCCCCCAGGGGCCTTTTGTGGGAAGCGGGGGATCCCACCTTCTGCCCATGTTCCTAGAACCCCTCTTGGCTCCAGGAAGGCACCTCGCCTTGCCGGTCCTTTCTTACCATAAAAGTCCTGCATTTCTTTTTATCCTTTAATAAGGTTACAGCAGGATGGGGGGGGGGGGGGGGGCAGGCAAATTGAGGCCTCAGGCTACATCTGCCTTCATTTAAAACTACCCGACTCCTGAAAGGCCGAAAAAAAGTCTCTGAACTTCTCGTTTATAGTCTTTGTCAGATCCAAGTCCAGAGTTAGTCTCACCAGCAGATTGTATCAGCCTGGATGGGGCCCATATGCCTCCAGGAACTGACCCTCTTATAGCTTACCCCCTACACTCCCAGGTACCCCAATTCCTGCCCGTCCCTGGCCCCTGGGAGTGGCCTCAACTTCTGAATGTCATTTAAGAAAACCTGGAAGCTTTTTCTCTCCTTCTAGAAGCTCCAGGATTCCTCCACTGCCCCCAAAACCCTGCATCAGCCGCGTCCTCTGAATTCTCCTGTAGCGTGCAGTTCCGGATGAGAAAATGTGTTTTTATTTTCCACTAAAAATATATAGAAGGGGGAGTTTATTGTTGTTCGTAATTACACTGGGCTATTTGACAAAGAGCATCTGGACAAAGGCAATGCGTGCACGCTTAAAGGGGGAAACTCTGTCATTTACAACAGAATAAAGGGAAAAAGTAAGACAGCACCTCCAACTGCTCAGTGCTCAGAAGCAGCGGCTCCTCCCCTCTCCTGGAGCTGGAGGGGCCCTGACAGTCTTCTGCTGTTACTAATTTACCAGGCTGGGCCCAGACCCCAAGGCCAGGCCTGCCTGCAGGAGAGGCAGAGCTAAAAACAGCTACAGCCTCCAGGAGGGGCCAGTGAGTTGTCTAATCGCTCAGCTTTCTCCTTGCCCTCCCCGCCAACTCTGCTCTGAGGCAGGCGGCAGAGAGCAAAGGCATGCTTTGATTTGGCAAGGAGGGAAAAAAGAAGACTGTGTGCAGGTGTAGAGACAAAATTGTCCGGGCAACCTGGGGGAAAATGCCTCTGGGCTGCCACTGGTGCACGAGAAGCGATCGATCGGAGGAGTTGTTTGTGGGCGCAGTGAGGGGTGCGGCTTCCCGGAGCCCAGAAGCAGGGTGGGGTGTTACTAATGCATCCACATGCCCCGGTCACAAGGGGGCTGTGGCTGGGAGGTTTCTTGTTATGAAAGTTAGCCACAGTTAATGGGTTTTCTTAGATCCTTTGTATATTTTATTGGGGCCAGGATGGGGAGGGAGTGAGCATTCATTACGCACGTTTGGCTGAAAGTTGCCCAGACACTCACTCATCTAGGCAACCCCTCAGCCTACATTTATTATTAATAATAATAGCTACCATTCAGTGACATCCATTGCGGGCCAGGTGCTGCACTAAGCACTTTACCTTTGGTATCTGATTCAGGCCTCACAGCTTCCCCGTAAGACAGACATTATCGTCCCCATTTTGTCAATAATAAAGCAGGCTCAGGAAAGGACAGTGACTCGCCCCAAAGCCTGTAGCCTGTAAGAGCAGAGATTCAAAGCCAGGCCCGTCTGATTTCAAAGTCCAGGCTGTTAACTGGTACCGTATCCAGGCTCCCTGCGTGGGTCTCTATGCCTGGCCTTGGGCTGGGTGCTAGAATAAATGTTTGATGCAAGTAATGTTTCTGGAATGACAGATTACAGGTCTACCCTGAACGTGTAAGTACTAAAAGCTGGGTTCTGCCTTCACCTCTCACAGCAAGACTACCCCCGGACAGAGAGGACAGCAAAGAACAGCGGGGAACTTCTCCGCCCAGGCCAAGAGACGGGTGGGCTGTGGATAGGCTGTCAGCACAAGTGGCCCCAGTTCTCTGCCTCTCCTGTGACCACGCCCCATGCAATGTGACCTTGCAGCTCCCCATCCTGACACTGTCTACTGGCCCATCCCTCGAATCCGGGCTGCTCTAGGGCCTTGCTCTGGTCAAAAGAATGCAAAGGAAGTGATGGCCTCAAAAGGCCTGTGGCTTCGGCTTTGGAGCCCTGCCATCATCATGTGACAGCCCCCCTTCACTGGCCTACTATAGGATTAGAGACATCTAATCACGTCTCTCAGTCAGCCCAATGACCCTAAGCCACAGCCAGCCAACCACCACCCAAGGAGGCCACGGTAGATCAGTCCACCTCCAGGCAAGCTGGCACACGGCCACACACAGGTGAGTGAGCTCAGACAACACCGGAACTGCCTGACGGGCCCCAAAGTGCTGACTGCAGAATCATGAGGTTCGTAAATGTTGCTGTTTAAGGGACCAGGTCTGGGGGTGGCTTGTTATGCAGCAAATGCTAACTGATACGTTGCTCATCTGTTAGCCGAGAAGCCACGTGAAGTGTGGTCACGGCCTGGAACAGCCCTGGTGCCCCAGGACCTGCCAGAATCCACCCAGGCTGCTAAAGCAAGGATATTTCTGGACAACCAGGTTTGCCCTTTGCCCGTTGTTTGTTTCTTTGCTGCCTCCTCCCTTACTGGATATAATGTGAAGGAAAGAAAATATCGCAGACTGGGAGGCAGAGAGCAGAGGCAAAGATCTATCAGCGGATTCAGTGAGTTGAGTGTCCCAACCCCTGTAACACCCACACATGTCACATTGTGTGTGACAGTTTTTTTTCATGTGTGAAACATTGGCTTTTTGTAGCATATGCGTATGAGAGAAGACGCTGTGTGGGGAAGCTTTGGGAGCACAGGGAGGAGGACAAGGAAGGTCAGTGACCCCAAACACCCCGCACGTGTATCCTGCGGCCGCTGTAACAAATTACCACAAGATTGCTGGCTTAAAACATAAATATGCACTCTCACACTTCTGAGGCCAGACATCCGAAATCAAGACGTCTATGGGAGCGGTTCCTTCAAGAGACTTTGCGGAAGGACCTCTTCCATGCTTCTTCCTGGCTTCTGGAAGCACCTGGCCATCCTCGGCACTCTTTGGCTTATAATCGCATCACTCCACCTCTGTCTTCACATGGCCTTCCTCCTGTGCTTCTGTGGGTCGGCTCTTGGTCTTAGAAGGGCACTAGTGATTGGGGTTGGCACCCACCCTAAACCCAGGATGACTTCACCTTAAGATCCTTAACTAATTGTAATTGCAAAGATCCTATTTCCAAATAAGGTCACATTTGGAGGTTCTGGGTGGACACGAATTTGGGGGAATGCTGTCCTGCCCACAACAGGCCCCTCATTGTTCCTGGAGCAGCGGCCTGTAGGGACGTTGCCAGAGGAGCTCCGCCCTCACCAGGCGGCCTGTGTCCGCTCCTGAGGTGTGCTCCAGGCTCCAGGTTTTGTCTTCGGCCAACACAAGCCTGAGGTACTAGGGATGCAATCCCACCCCAGGTTTTCCCTCCTGCCCATTTTACTTGAGAAGGTGGGGGTCCAAGCCAGGCCTCTCCACCCCAGGCTTGCAAAGGGCAGAAATGGAGGCTTACAACCAGGTGTTGTATGTAAGTGATGAATCACTAAATTCTATTTCTGAAATCACTGTTACATTATATGTTAACTAACTTGGACGTGAATTAAAAAAAAAGAAAAAAAGAAAAAGAAATGGAGGCTTACCTATTAGCTCTCTCATTTCTAAGGAAAATGGAAACCAAGATGAAAGCTTACGACAGGGCCTGGGGTCCCCAAATCCAAGAAGGGTCTAGTGGAGCAGCTGGAGGAGCCACAGGAAAAACCTGCCTGCTCTCCAGGGGAGGAGCGCCCCAGCGCCTCCATGGTACGGACAGGCTCTCGGCCACACGCACACGTATCTATCCTTCCACTCAGCCCCCAGCGTGTGTGCGTGGGCTGGCGCTGGGACGTGGTTCCTGCCCTCCCGAGACCTAAGGTCCCCAGCAGCAGAGACACACGGGACCACTGAGCATAGGGGTCGGCGGAGGGCAGCCCAGGAGGGAGAGTAAGGCTTGTCGCGGAGCCGGCACCTGAGCTGGGGTGGACAGGTCTGGGAGTATACGTGGGGGGCAGCGAGGGCAGGGCAGTCCTGGCAGAAGGAACAGCTTGTGCTCAGACACGGCAGGGCAGACGAACCCGGTGTCCCAGAACAGCGTGTTCTCACAGCAGAGGGTGTGAACGCTCAGGAGCAGAGCAAGAGACCATAGTGGGCGGGAAGCTTGGTAGAAGCATCATCACAGACTGGACGCCCGGGGAAATAGGTGGTGGAGAGTGACAGTAACCAGGACCCACGCATGCCTTGTTCAGCCCTGCCCCTGGAGTCCTAAGTCCTAGCGGGATGTGGACTCAGCTAGAGGCTGTAAGGAGATGACACTAAGTGGTGTGGCACACCATGTAAGAGCCAGGTAACTGATTCCTTGGTTCAAACCTGAGCCTGAGAAAGACAACTTCAGAAAACAGAAGGCCCGACATGGCTTCCCAAGTGCTTCTCGCTGGGTCCGTGTGTCTCCCAACCCAACACTGTGAGCACCCACTTGCAGGACGGAAGGCAGAGAGGACGGGGAGAGAAGTTGCTGGAAGCCTCATCTCTGATTCTGCCCATTCTTATTTCACGTCTTGACCATCACCAGACTTTTTGGTGCGTGACACAAACCTCAAGAATTCTGAATTCTGCACTGAATTCCCACACCTGAAGTCCAGCAGGCTTCTCTGCCTGCCTTCCCCACCTTGACTTCTGCTCCCAGACTTACATCTCCAAGGCCTGAGGCCTGTTTTCTTGGAGGCTGTAAGATTAGCTAGGAAAGGAGATCCCACCTACCCTAAGAAAACAGCAGCACCTGGAGAGATAAAAGGAACGTGAAGAAAAATCTGGAAGCCTTCTGCCCAGGTTCTTTTTAACGCTATGCTTGCTTGAGATCAATCATGCCATACCCCAGCTACCTGATCCTTGTCTGAGGTTTGCTCCTACATGGCATCATTCGCTCTAAGCTCCAGGACTCAGTTCAGCTCCAGACCTTGAAGACAAGCCTGAACTATTGATGTACAAGTCAGTCACTCACCGGGCCTGAAATGCGGGGCTTGGGGGTCTTCTGGATGGAGGGGGAGCCACAGAAGAGGCAGGGCTCCTAGAGGCAGGTTAAAGTTGCACCAGAACAGGAAAAAAAGGATGACGAGGATGCCCCAATTCTGTCACCACGACCAGCCTTGGTGAGGAACACAGAAAATGGTCTTATTCATCCAGTCTGTCCTCTCCCTTTGCACATTCCAGACCCTCTGCCCAGCACTCTATACCCTCTCTACTTGAAAACCTCTCCCATCAAGTTGCAGCTTCATGGGTCCTCTAAGAAGCTGTCTTTACTCCCCCAGACCCAGTTATCTGTCCCCTCCTCTGCATTCACACCCCACACACAGCCTCCTCTATAGGAGACAACATCATTCATGTATCTGACTTTCACCCCCTGTGCTCAAGGCTGTAGACTCCTTCCTACAGGGCCCAAGACTTACTCAACTTACTCACTGTTGCATCCCTGAGATGTGTCAGGGAATCTTGCCCTTAGTAGGTGCTCAGCAAATCTGGGGAAAGGGGGAAGGAAGGAAGGAAGGAAGGAAGGAAGGAAGGAAGGAAGGAAGGAAAAGGAAGGGAAACAAAGGCAGGTAGGTAGGTGGAGAGGGGCAGGAGCAGGGAGGGAGGGATGATAGATGCATTCAAATGATGAATATCTGTACTTGGAAAGGAAAGGCACATGAGCTTGTGGATGAGGAAGAACAGGAGTTCTGCAGCTTTGACCCCTTGTTAATATTTCATAGGAAGTAATAGCCCCATCACTGCTGACCTGGCTCTTCAGCATCTAATAGACACCCAAGGGTTTCCCTGACAGCTGCTTCCCAAGAGCATGGGCCCTGGTGAAGGCCAAGATCTCTGTAGTGTTGGCAGAGAGGTTGTCTGAGTACAAGGAGAGAAGCTAAGTCCTTGGAGGAGGCTCCCCTTGCCCCTTAGAAAGCAAGGGGGAGGCGGGGAGTGGGCATTGGACAGAACAGACCACCCCCAGCTACCTCTGTTCTCAGCAAAACAACTCCGCCACACTCACGCAGGTCCCACCTTCAAGACTTTGAGGCCAGGGCCCAATATCACTATGATAGGGGATCTCCTCCTTCATCTGTGGTCCCTGAGGTCACCAGGATAATGTAATGAAACAAAGACATGTCAGGCTCCCAGCACTGGGAAGCCTCTCTTAGTCCCACACTGACCACCTGTCAAACCAGGATCACCAAGGTGTTGCCTAAAGCCCAGCTCTAAGAGAAACTGGGGCAACGGCTGCATTATGTCAAAATTCTATATCCCTGTTGTAACTTTACTCCCTAGGTTTTCTCCCAGATTAGGCCCCTTTCCATCAGCAGAGCAACCCACCTCCCTGACAAGGTTCAAGGGCGTAAGTAGGGGTGATGGGATGGGGAGAACATGTAGCCTCCGCAAGCAGTGCTCGTGTCCATTCAGAGGACCCCCCCTGGGGATCTGGACAACCCCTGCGAGTTCTTGGCACCTTGGACCACATAGCAGCCACCCCAGGAACTGAGAAAACATCCCCACTCCTTATCCGCAAATCATCTGTTGAGTGTGATTTTACTGGACCACAGTATGCTGTTCAGGACCCCCTGCATAAAGACGTACTAGAAATCTGGAATTAAACTTTCTCTAATTAATACTTCTTCTCCGTCTCTCCTGTCCCATAAATCAAGGCTTCACCTCTCTGCCAAATGTACTCCCTGATGCATCAAGCAGTGAGACCAGATGATAACCAACTCTCCCACGGTATCTTAGAACACATTCCCTGGTTGGCGTGGAGCGTCCGCATAGTTCCAGTATATCTCTGACTTATTGACCCTGGACACGGAGAAATTCCCTACAAGTAATCCTCTGCTGAGATTTTAGGAAAAACCCGGATGCTTTCAAGGGGCCCCTCAAATGACAAATTCACACCGGGAGGCAAATTCCGAGGCTCAGCATCAGAAGATGACAAGTCTGTCCCAGTGATAAACCGACCTGGGTTTGCCCTGGGCAGCCCTGGTGATGTGAAGGACCCACACAGGACCAGGTCCAGGATATACTGCAGTGGCTCAAGAGGTTTCTGGGATAAACTTGAGCAAGACATCCACAGCTGATCTTTTATGCTGCTGCAAGAGCCTGAGACATTGCCTTTCTCCTGGCGCTGTGAGACCACCCCTCCCGGGGCTCTTTCTTCTGCATTTCACTCAAAGCCTACAGAAGACATTGTCTCACTATAATAGGGGCCCTGGCACACGTGCAAGATCCACAGTGGGTCTCTTTGACAGGCATCAGTAGATAAGACAAATACCAAGATTCTGGAAGTATCCTCGAAGATTTAGAAAAAACTGCAGGAAGCCTGTTCCATGGCTGCAAAATTTCTAAGACAAACTGGGCTTTAGGCGATTGTGGCAGGCCGTGGTGGCTGTCAGCAGCAAGGAAGCAGGTCCGTGCCTGACCTGGAGAACAAAGGTCGGTGGTAGGGCAGGGGGTCATGAGATCGGCCGGGGAGTCAGACCCCACTCTTGAGCAGGTGCTCGGTGCGGCCTCTGCATTTCTGCTAGAGTGAGCCTCTGCAGGCCACTGCTCCCTCAGGCACCAGTGACAGAGAACATCACAGAGGACTACTCAGGGATCAGGGGCCAGGTCACCTCTTCTCTTTCCATCCGAGACGGGACCTAGGGTCACTTCAACTGCTGTGCTACTGAAAAGTTGCCCGGGTTGAGGATTCAGGGCCTCGAGGTGGGCTCCTGGGGAAAGCAGGCTGGCTTTATCCTCAGGTCAACCGTTTTCAGATTGTGCTCTCAAGATTTCCTAAAGTGCCCCTCACCCAGACACGCTGAAGGGGGGAGAAGGGCTGGGTGAGCAGAACTGACAGCCCCCATCCCCCTTCCACTGGTCTCCTCGCTTTTCTGCATTTTACACAATTACAAACATGAATGTGTCTACAGAAGGTTTTTGTTTCAAAACTGGGTTCTACTGCCTTAAAGAAAGTTTGGAGACCACTCTTAGATTTTCAAAGCAAAACAATGAGCTGGCTCTGTCTGTTCCTTGCGCATTCGCGTTTTATAATCACACTGTCATTTTTCTAAGTATGAAACAAGATTTTATGAAAGCTGGGCCATCAGGCCAGGCTCTGCAGACTGTTCCAAACGCAGGACTAGACTCCACAGGCTGACTTATGGTCTCGTGGTTACTTGTAACAGAACACCAGCACTGAGCTGTAGTGGCTCAGCTCTCCAGGTGCCAGGGCTGTGCAGACTGGGAGACATCTCTAACCACGTGTGTGTGTGTGTGTGTCTACCTGTGTGTGCATGCATGCAGGCACACATATGTGCACAGCGGAGGCAGGGAGTCAGTACTGTGGGGGCATCGACTTGGATGTCTCCCCTGCACGTCTCTGGGCTGTTCCTGAGCTCCAGCTCTCTGCATTTCAGGAAATCTGCCTTCACAATTCACGGAGCCAGTCCTGGTTTGGGAAAGTATGGTGAGGGTCCCCTGTGCATTGTCCTTGAGGGCCCACAAGACAGAACTAGGGCCATCTAGAAGCTTATGGAAGGATCCGCTAAGTGTCAATGGAAGCAAGACCCTGTGACGACGGGAGTTGTTAGGGAAACAAAGGCAAGCAAGGTTCATTTGCAGAGATCAGAGGACTCGATTACTCTCTGCTGTTGACCCAGGGCTCTACTCCATCCTCCGTGCCTGGCTGGAGGCAGAGACTGGGCTCAGGGCACACTCCTGACAGTTTAGTGAAGGGATGGGTTTGAGGGGACTCGTGTCTTTTTCAGAGCATAGGGAGGTCTGACTCTCCAGCTCAGGCTCCTGCAGACAAGAGAGCTGGGGCTAGCCTCCCCCAAGAAACAGAGGGGATGCAAGCAGATAGAGCTTCCCCCCATGCTGTCTTGAACCCAGTGTTGATGAAACTGCTCAGCACAGATCCCTTGGCCCAGGCTCCCTGCCCCAAAGTCCAATCCAGAGGCAGGCGCTGGCTCTCCAAGAGCATCAGCCTTCAAGGGAAAATCCTGCAAAAGACAGGAGGTGTGAATTTTGGCAACACTGTTGTTGTGTGTATATATATATCTGTTGTTCTCCAAAACACACAGGGTAAATGAGCCAGGATAAAAATAGATGGCAGCAAAGAAACAGGAATGATGCAGCCTCGCTTACAGGTGCAAGTGACTATCGTGCAGGTTCCTTCTCAGAAAACAGAACACAACACTTCCCAGGAGGGAACAGCACTGCCACACCCAGCCTCTGACTCTAGGGAAGCCCCTCTAGGTGGAGGAATGGGGCCAGGGTGGATGCAAGACAAGAGTGGCCATGCCCTTGGTCACCAAGAAATCTGTCCCCACCTGGGGCCTGACACCAGGCAGCATAGGCTGGATTCTGCAATTCCCCAGTGCAGGCTGACATCTCCTTTTCCTCCATGAACTGGTGAAGTGGCCTTTTTGGTTCCTAGTCTAGAGCAGAAGCCCTTTGCTAAATCTGAGACTATGGAAATAGTCATGGAATGGAGTGTTCCTGCTTGGAAATGTGGACTCTTTCCCAAACAGGAGTCCTGAAGAGCTACTACCTGAATCGAGGTCAGTGGGTCAGCGTCAGCCTCAATCCTCGCTGAGATCATTAGGAAAAATGGTCTCCAGCAAACATGCTCTCATTCATTAAGTGAGACAACAGGTCCTCTTGGGAAAGGAAGTAGAGGGAGTCATCCATCCACCTATGAAATACATTTACTGAAGGTCTGCTCTACCCCAGGTTCTGTGCCAGGCCTGGGTCCTTGCCCCTGGGGAGAAGGGGCAGGAGTCTAGATCGTTGGTGGATATTGGTACCATTATTCTTCTAAAGAAGAAGCCATCTTGGGAGGGGAGAGGTTGGGTCTCATCATGGACACACTGAGTTCGAAGGGCTTGTACGATGTCAAGACTAGTAAACCGTTAGGATTTGTGGTCTGGAGCAGGGCGGGAAGGACTGAGCCAGCAAGGCCTATGGAAGTCATGAGCGAGGCTGGTGGAGTCTCTGAGGTGGGTGAACATCCCTAGGGGGAACAGAGGTAAACACCAACACTCACGGGATAAAAGGGGAAGAAAAGAGTCTGAGAAAGAGCGTCCAAAGGCCAAGAGGAAACGAGAGAGGGTTCAGAGCGGGAGGAAAGGGGCATCTGAGTCCATCAGTACCAAGAGGGCAAATAAGATAGACTCACTGGAGATCCTAATGAGAAGAATGTGAGTGTCAGGCCAGGGACATGGCCGTGTTCTGGTGGACTGAGCTGTGACTAGGGGAGGCCGTGTAAGCTACAACAGTGAGGAGAGGCAACAGAGAGTGGCTGGAGGGGAAAGTGGGGTCAAGCGAGGTTTATGATTTGGTTCTGTTAGGATGGAAGGACTTAGCACGTTTCAAGGCTGTTGAGAAGGAGAGAGCAAGTTAAGAAGCAAGAGGGTCTAGCAAGAAAATGATTACGAAGCCCAGGCAGGCAGGAACACGAAGTCGAGCCCAGGGAGACTGGCCCATGGCAGGAAAAGATGCTGTTTGGCCCATACAGGAAAGGAGGAAGGGAGGGACTGCTGGGAAAGCTTCCAGATGTGCAGGCAGGTCTCGCCTGTGGTCAGGAAGCATTTATCAGAAGACCTAGGACAGAGGAGCAGCTGGAAGGAAAGGTCTTTAGGAGGGCAGGTGACCTGCCCACATTCGCAGAGCTAGTGAGCCACAGAGTCAGGACTCAAACTCAGACCCAGGTGTCTCCAAAATCTACACTCTTAATCCCACAGGCCCAGTGAGAGGATAAAAGTAGCTTAATTTCCCCTCTGGGTCCCTTTTCTGAGTTTCCTTCTAAAAGTTAGCTCTTGCTGGGGGAGAAGAAGAAGAAAAGAGAGCAAGGCTGGCTTTGTCATTTTGCTCTGGCGCTGAGGAGGGTATGAGCCCGGGGAGTGAGGGCAGTGCTTAGCCCTTCGCTGCGACAGGCAGGAGTCTTCCCAGCCTTCCCATCAAATGATAAAGCAATCATAAACACAAGACTTGCAGGGGAGGGCAATGAATCTCAGGGGCCCTGCTAATTAAAAAGCCCGTATTACATTACTTCCTCAAGGGCTCATCCTCTAATTTTTAGGATTATGGTACATTGATTAATTTATACAAGTTTTTAATCCCTCTGTGCTTAATGAAGTCCAGGAACATGGGAACAGGAGCATAATTGAGCTTCATATTATTTTATTAGGGAGAATTATGGCCCAACGTGTCGTGAAGAAGTTTGTGAGGGTGGGGAGGCAGTGCTCATGCTGTTAACCAGTTGCTTTCCAAATGCCAGCGGGGACATTCCCGTGGGGGCAGGCACAGAGGGAGTTCATCTGTCTAAGCCCTGCTGTTCTGTGGCTCCTGGTGGCCATAAGGAAAAACACCCCACCTTTGGTATGGGGTACAGTGCCCACAATGGCAGGGCCACCTTCTCATAACTGTTCCCTCACCACCCCCCAGCACTCTGTCACCAGTTGCACAAAACCGTCCCTCCCTCAAGCCCTCCCTCTGCCCCAAATGCTCTTCTGTTCTCATCTCTTTATCTCTCTCTCTCTCTTTTAATGTATGTTTATTTATGAGAGAGAGAGAGAGAGAGAGAGAGAGAGAGAGAGAGAGCGAGCGCGCTCAAGCAGGGGAGGGGCAGAGAGAGAAGGAGACACAGAATCCAAAGCAGGCTCCAGGCTCTGACCTGTCAGCACAGAGCCTGACACGGGGCTCGAACTCATGAGCTATGAGATCATGACCTGAGCCTAAGTCAGATGCTTAACCGACTGAGCCACCCAGGCACCCCCCTGTTCTCATCTCTTGATTCAGGCTCACGCGCTGTCTGGGGAGCCCTCCTCGAACCAGTCCCCTTCCAGGCAGAACCCATCTGCAGCAGAAGGCCTTGTCTCCCCCAGGCTCCCCAAGCTTTTCAAAATCAAGAGAGCTTGGGCTGAAAGACCTCCTATGTTTCCTGCAGGCCTAAGAGCCTGTGTCTCCGTCTTGGGAGCTTGCATCCTGAGGGAATTTACTTAGTTACTTAGAATGACTCAAAAGGCTAGAACACTTCATGATAAACAAGGTGGATGAGCCAAAAGGGTAGACAGGTGGGGGAGACCTCCTCCCCAGAGCCACGTCTCCCTGTCACCCAGGGTTTGCAAAAGGCCTGAACTGGGGGCCTTCTGACTTGGGCTCCATCCCTGCCATCCCTGCCTTCTAAGTCTCCATGTGACCTTGGTCAGTTCCCTTCTCTAAGCCTCAATTTCCCCAGCTGTGACCTCAGGGCAAGAGACCTAATGATGCCTCCTGGGGCCCTCTTCTACAGGAACTTTCAAGAATTCCAGAACTCCCCACAAATCTGCAGGATTCTGGTCCAGGGGCCCTGGAGTTTGGGTCCCACACCCTCTAGAGGCCAGAACTGGAGTTGCAGGTGTGGAACCAATGGAGAAGCTGGCCAGTTTTTCCGACTCTGGTAGATTCCAGGATAAATCCTTCACCCCAGAGAGTTGGCCCATCTCTGGTTCCTAAGGAAGCAGAGCCCAGAATCTGTGTTGCATTTTGATTCTTTCTGCCTCCATCAATTCATCGCTGCTCAAAAGATGCAAAGCTCTCTCCCTGTGTCACGCTCCTCCCCATGGAAAGAAAGGAAGGTCCATCAAACTAGAAAGAAGGTAAAAAGGATTTTCTGGAGCTCTTGATGCCCCGAAAATCACAGCCCAGAAGAAGCTCCTTGTTCATTAGGGAGACTGAGAGTGGCGCTGGTGGCCCAGCATCTCTCTCACCTCTTCTCCAAGCAAGCAATGCTGCTCTAATAGAAGTGTCCCGGGGGGATGTTTTTCAAGTAAACTGATCACTGACTAAAATTATTCTGCCATGGGATAGATAGAAAAGGGAACTTGTGCTTGAGAAAGAATCCAAATCCTGGACCATGATTCAAGGTCATATAATTCTCTACCTCTGTTGTACAGATGAGGAAACTGAGGCAGTCAGAGAGAGTCATTGGACTGGAACAGATCGAGATTCCTGACCCTCAGTCCCATGCTAGACCCCCAAAACCCTGCTACCTCCCACTTCAGAAAACTTTCTAAATGGACCTTGAAATAAATCAGGCCTCCATCCACAGCGTACTCTGTCCAAAGTGAAACAGAAAGGGCCAAGCAAAAGCTAGAGGGAGCATTTGTCCAGATGACCATTTTATAATCAGGGATTCAAAGTCCCCCAGGGTTCACAAAGCATTCCAGGGTTTCCTGTCATCATAACAGTAAAACCTCCTGTTTTGATTTTATTCTTAAAAAAACAATAAAGAGATTATCAGTGTCCTGTTTTCTTTCTCAGCAGAATGGTTCATGAGTCTTCCAGGGCTGGCCAAGGGAGCCCACGCCAGGGTCAGTGGGGGTCAGCTGGCCAAGGGACTCAAAGCTCAAACACTGGGTCCTTTCGCCATGGGAAGTGGGAATTCACAGGGAAGGTACAGTGATGATGATCCTGCAAATTCCTCAGCAGACGATCTCAACCAGACCTAGAAACTGCATTTGGCTGCACAGAATTCTAAAGGAGCACCTCGAGATGCCTCCAGAACATCAAGTCACTTTCTAAAGAGAAAAGAGCAACCATTCTGTCTGATTGATGCTTTATTATAAATGGAAGACACCTACGGCCCATGATGTGTTATTAGTGGGGACCGGCTCACCGTGACCTGAAACCCTCTCTCTTATGTCATTTGGAAGCAAAACACTAAATTTACTTTTAAAAGGACAGTTTTCATTTTAAGTCAAGTTTCAGACATGACAAATGTCAGGTCATGAAAACAATGCACATCTGTTTCTGCTGCTGTAATATATAGTCGAATTCTGGATCCCATTAAATATACATTTGGTCCGAAATCCAAACATGATGTCAAATGTCAATTTTTAATCTACATGCCAACAAATCACGCTTTTTCCTACTTCAGGAAGCATCATTTGTCACTTATTAATTGGAGAAAGGTCAACATTTGCCTGTTTCAATATAATAAATATTTATAATTTTATTTAAAATGGATTTTAAGTCCAACATCAATAATATACTGATTTAATATCATTTCTTACTGAAAATCATGCTTTTAGCTTTTACCACATGAAAATATTGTTTTTAAAAATTCTTAAGGGGTTTTCTGATTTAAATTTTTTTTAATGTTTATTCAGTTTTGAGAGAGCACAAGTGGGGCAAGGGCAGAGAGAGAGGGAGACGCGGAATCTGCAGCAGGCTCCAGGCTCTGAGCTGTCAGCACAGAACCCAGTGCGGGGCTCGAACTCACAAACCGTGAGATTATAACCTGAGCCGAAGTCGAACACTTAACCGACTGAGCCACCCAGGCACCCCAGGGGTTTTCTGCTTTAAGTACACCATTGTGAAGAAAATCTTCAAGCCAACAAATGTTAGGAAGTACAGGTCTGATAACCACATATAGGTAAAACCATGAAGCTGGCTTCTCTAAATGGCCTCAAAGTTCTCCATGACGTGGGGTACACCAGCCTGAAATGTAAATGGCACGCGGTGAAGTCACCTGTTGTCCACTGGGTGCGGCCTTCCCAGGAAACGTAGGACAGGGAAGGGCTCCTTCCCAATGTGAGAGCTAAAGGCAACGTGTAGGGAGTCTAGAACCCCACATCTGACCACAGACTTCAACCTTTGGGTGCCTTTGTCTGCAACCTCACTAAGTTTCCCAAACATTCAGCTGCCTGGCTGGTAGGAGCCCAAGTTGGTAGAGCCTTAAAAGCACCAAAAGCATGAACCCAATTACTATCCATCTGGGACTCTCCTAGGGAAGTGACCAGATGCAGACAAATCTTCAAGCACAAAGAGTCACTGCAAGGTTTTGACAATAATACCAAATCTAAAAAGAACCTATAAACATTCAAAATCAGGGGATCACTTAAGACCATCATTGGTGCAGGCATTCACTGGACTACAGCACAGTCACGTAGGGTGCAAGCCATGTGCACACCCATTCACACTGCCAGTGACAGAATCCAAGAGCCTGTGAGCACCTTGCTTACCAATGTTTGTTTCACAAGGTAAAATGCAGGGGCATGATGTTTTGAAAAGATAGGCTCAAAATTCCATCTGAAAGTTGACATGGTGATCAAGGGCACAAACTACTGACCATGTGGCCAGAGAGCATCGCGTCTCAGGTCCCCTCATCTACAAAACGGAGCTCATGTAAGCAGGGCCATTGTGAGCATTAAATGAGATAAAGATATTTAAAATGTTTAGGCAAAGGCTTGGTTTCTGCTGCTATTAATGCTTCCTTGTGGCATTATTATTGTTATTATCCTGCCTTGATTGCTTTTATTAAGATAACTAGATCCTTTACAGCCTATGCTGTGAATAGATGTTCTCTCTCGTTTATAAGAATCAGGACAATTTTCACTTTCTGCCTCACACTCTTCGGTAATTTTGTAACTTTTTTATTTTACAAGGAACACATTTACTTCTATAACCAGGAAAAAAATGAATTTTAACCAGAAGTAGAAAGCAAGTTATTTCCCAGAGGAAAGCTCCCAAGCTTGCCTGGTCTTAGGGGAGGGCTGGTGCTCAATTTGTGACTTGGGCACTTTGATATCTCAGTTGGAATGATCCTATTTTGCAGATGAGAAAACTGGAAGGCAGAAAAGCAACAATTCTGGCCCAAGGTTACTCAGCCAATGAGTGATGGAACCAGCACTGAAACCAGGACTCCTGACTCCCCAGCTCTGTGAACAATGAAATCAAAGATCTGCTTCCTCTATAGGTGGTGAGATCCCCATCACCTGTCAGAGACTAATGCTCATCTCTGAGAACAGCTACAGGAAAGATTCCTTCCACCTGAGTGAAGTGACCACTAAAGATTTCTCTAGTACTGTGATTCTGTAATAGAATTCTAGACAGACCAAACTTTAAAAAGCCAATCATGAGGACAATGCCTTCTGACAAAAGAGTAGAAGTTCAGAAGAGAAGAAAAAGATCTCATTTACAGTGGAGGGAAAAAGGACAGAACTGTAATACTGGCAGAGATAAACAAAACTTCCCAATATGAAAAGCTCAGAAAGAAACGTGATTAAATTTTGTGCTTCCTGCCTCACCCTCTTTCCTTCATTGTGTGTGTGTGTATGTGTGTGTGTGTGTGTGTGTAAAGAATACTTAACATGAGATCTACCCTCTCAACAAATTTTTAAGTGTACAATATACTGTTGTTGACTATAGGTACAATGTTGTACAGCAGATCTCGAGAGCTTATTCACCTCGCTTGACTGAAACAGCACTGTTCACAATAGGCAAGATGTGGAAACTACATAAATGTCCCTGCATTGCTATTGGTGTGCGTGTTTTTTGAGGAAATGTAAGTTGCACCCTCATCTCTTCAGAACCTTGGGGGCAGGAATGGCTGCCGGCTTTTTACATGGAGGGTCCCTCTTCATGGCCACAAAAAACAATGTAAGCGGAGCTTTAGCATTCGTAATTTTCAGATGAGGAAAGGAGCTCAGAGAGGTCAAACGACTCGCCTCAAGTCAAAAGGATTTGGATCTCCAGTTACCATGCGGTCCACTCCACGGCAATGTTAAGGGGCAGCCAGAGGGCTGAGACACAGCATCCAGGGATGTGGCCCCTTCACCTCAGAGAGGCCAGACACCTCTCAAATCCGGTCATCCTCGAACATGCCTTGGCTTTCCAAGCCCACCTTATCCCACTGACACTTGTATGGGCAAATGGGAGCATCTGGTCCCAGGAAATTACAACAGCAACCATCTACGGCAAGCTCTTTCTCTGCTTCCTGCCTCCTAGTCTTCTGGGAGCAAAAGAGACAAGAAAAGAAGGACCATTTTAGAAAGAGGCTCTCAGTCCTGGAGGCCTGGAGCAGGGTTTCATGAGTGTGAACAGTGTAGTGATTTTAGGTGGACACCTAGACGCATCATCAAATTTCACGGAATCACACAAGAGGCCCTCTCCTTTTTAAAAAAATTTTTTTAATCTTTATTCATTTTTGAGAGACAGAGAGAGACAGAGCATGAGCAGGGGAGGGGCAGAGAAAGAGGGAGACACAGAATCCTAAGCAGGCCCCAGGCTCTGAGCGCTCATCCCAGAGCCCGACGTGGGGCTTGAACCCACGAATCGTGAGATCATGACCTGACCCGAAGTTGGACGCTCAACCAACTGAGCCTCCCAGGCGCCCCGGCCCTCTCCTCTCTTGAAGTCTCTTTTATTTTGTGTTAGTTTCAAGTATATTATGAAATATTTAGATACACTAAAAGGTATATGAAATACTACCACAGTCACTCAGGTACCTACTATTCTGCTTAAAAAATGAAACCTTATTGGGGCACCTGGGTGGCTCAGTGGGTTAGGTGTCCAACTTCAGCTCAGATCATAATCTCATGGGTTATGAGTTCGAGCCCTGCATCGGGCTCTGTGCTGACAACACAGAGCCTCGGGCCTGCTTACGATTCTGTGTCTCCCTCTCTCTCTGCCCCTCCCCTGCTTGTGCTCTAATTCTCTCTCAAAAATAAATGAACATTGTAAAAAAGAAATAAAACCTTATTAATAGAGCTGAAGTCCCCAGAACACCCTCCCAGCTGCATCACGCTGACCTTACCCCCACCCCCAAGATGGAACTATCTTGAATTTGAGTGTTTATCATTCCCATGCGTTTTTTCATATTGTACTGTATACACTTGTGCCCCAAGCAATATGTATTTCTTGGGGTTCTCCAGAGAAACAAAACCAATAGACATACAGAAAGAGACTTATTTTGAAGAATTGGCTCATGTGGTCATGCAAGCTGGAGGCCCTAGAAAGCCAGTGGTATATAGTTCCAGTCCAAACCTGAAGGCCTAAGAACTAGGGAAGCCAATGGTATTCCCAGTCCAAGCCCAAAGGTCCAAGAACCAGGAGTGTTGCTGTCCAAGGGCAGGAGAAAATGGATGTCTCAGCTCTAACCAAGACAGCAAATTACCCTGTTCTATTTGTTCTATTCAGACCCTCAATGGATTAGATGATGCCCATCCACACTGATGAGGGTCTTTCTTTACTACATCTACCCATTCAAATGCTTTTCTGGAAACATCCCCACCGTCACACCCAGTAATTTTATACCAGCTATTTGGGCATCCCTGAGTCCAGTCGGGTTGACACATAAAATTAACCATCAGACACTATTTGGTAGTTTTTGCATGTTTTTAAAGAACTTTATTAAGCGGTATCATACATATATTTTATTCTGCAACTTTTTCTTGCCACTTAACCTCAAATTAACAGGATTCATCCATCTTGATATATGTCACTCTAGTGGATTCATTCTTCTCTCTGGCCAAATCCAGCTGGCCACCTGTTTTTTGTAAGCAAAGTTATTAGAACACATCCACACTTGTTCATTTAAGTATTGTCTATGACTTCATTACCATTAAAATGGCAAAAGTGAATAGTTATGTTAGAGACTGCATGGCCTGCAAAGCCTAAAATATTTTCTATCTGGCCCTTTCTTGATGCCTTACCATAGAGTATTCCATTATTACTATTATCCAGCTAATTCATTCATTCTTCTCTTGATGGATATTTAGGTTGTTTCTATTTGATGGGATTACAAACTGTGGTTGTAAACTTCCTCATACACATCTGTTTGTGAAGTCACGTGAGAGTTTCTCTAGGGTTTATGTCGATTGGCGGAAGCACTGGGCCTTAGGGTTTATGCCTGTTAAACTTTTATGGAAATTCAAAAAATGTTTTCCTAATTGATTTTACTAATTTACATTCCCAAAAAGAATGTAAAATAGTTTTGTGGCACCAAATTCTCACCAACATGTGAGAATAGTACTGTGGCACATTTTGTTGTTGTCGTTAGTCTGATCAGTATGAAATATCTTATCATAGGTTTTCATTTGCATTCTTCTGGGTTACGTGTGAGGTAGAATTATATTTGCTTATTAGCCATTTGTGCTCTTCCATCGTTTGCCCATTCACACCTTGGGTCCCCTTTCCATGATGGTGTTTGTCTTCTTCTCGTTGATTTATGTCAGTTCTTTCCATGTTCTGGATACTGATCTTTTGTTGGTAATATTGCTAATATCTTCTCCCAGGCAGTTTGCTCTTCACTTTCAATGGTGTCTTTGGTTAACAGAGGTTTAAAATAAATAGTTAGGAGTAGAAATTACTGAGCTTTTCTGGGGCGCCTGGGTGGCTCAGTCGGTTGGGCGGCCGACATCGGCTCAGGTCACGATCTCACGGTCCGTGGGTTCGAGCCCCGTGTCGGGCTCTGGGCTGATGGCTCAGAGCCTGGAGCCTGCTTCCAATTCTGTGTCTCCCTCTCTCTCTGCCCCTCCCCCGTTCATGCTCTGTCTCTCTCTGTCTCAAAAATGAATAAAACGTTAAAAAAAAAAAAAAGAAAGAAATTACTGAGCTTTTTTATGGTTTGTGCTTCTTTGTCTCAGGGAGTAAGTATATATGAAGTTTAACTTCAGGCAATAAAGATGAAATGTTTTCCAGTCTTACACCAATAGGGCAGTGTCTCAGAAAACTTGTGGCCCCAGATTCATCCAATGCTAGGTATTTTCATCCTTTTAATTTGTGCCAATTGAGTGGATGAAAATGATCTCACTGTGACCTTAATTTGCATTTCCCAGACCACAGATGTTAAAGAAATGTTAAATATCTCTTTGTGTGTTTATTGGCCTTCTATACAGTATTGAATGCCAAATGTTGATTCACATCTTTTACCCATTTTTAATTTTGTTTTTGGAGTTTTCTTTTGATCCGTAAGAGCTATTTTATATTCTTAATAGTAATCCATTTCAGGCTGTGCATATTGTAAATATCTCCCCCCCAGTTCATAACTTGTCTGTTGAATAACAAAAGTTCTTAATTTTAATAAAGCCAAATTTACCAATCTTTGTTATAATGAATACATTTTATATCTTTAAGAAATCTTTTCCTGCGCCTAAGGTTACCCAAGATAAACTCTTGCAAATGTACAGCAGGAGACTATACAAAACTGTTCTTAACAGCATGGTTCAAAGAAGCAAACATCCTGGAAACAACCAAATGCCCGTCACCGGGACAGTGAATAAACAAACCAGTATACTCACACATGGAATATTATAAAACAGTCAAACAAATTAACCGCAGTGAGACATAATAATACAGAAAAATCTTAGCAATATAAAGTGAATAAAGTAATTCTCAGAAGATCAAAAACACCATGACACCCTTTTTAAAAAGTTAAGAACAATTCCATTAAAAACATACAGTTTTAGGAAATTTTAAGTAGAATAAAACTGTATACAAAATAAACCAGAATAATGAGCATTTAGTACAGGGAGATGGTTTCCTTGTGCTGCAGAGACAAAGGGATGGGATGTAGGGAGACCACACTGCTAGATATAGGCTATTATATCAAGGTCCTAGTTTTTATTTTAGGTGGTATGTTCATAAGTGCTTGCTGCATTATTAATAATAGCTGAATATAACAAAAGCAAGCCAAAATTATGGTGAGAGTGTTACACAAACCTATGATTATAATTAATCCAATTCTGTGTAACTAAAATTTAAAAAAATAAATAACTATGGGGGTGGCTGGGTGGCTCAGCTGGTTAAGCACCCGACTTTGGCTGAAGTCATGATCTCACGGTTCGGGAGTTCAAGCCCTGCATTGGGCTCTCTGTTGTCAGCACAGAGCCTGCTTTGGATCCTCTGTCTCCTTCTTTCTGCTCCTCCCTTACTTGCTCTCTCTCTCTCTCCCTCTCTCAAAAATAAATAAATAAATAAATAAATAAATAAATAAATAAATAAATAAATAAATATTTCCTACACTGAAGCTGTGACAATATCCTTATAAATCTTCATCTAAAGATTTTCTTAGTTTTGCCTTTTAGGTGTTTAATTCACATGGAATTTATTTTTCTGTGTGAGTGAGCAAGCTGATTGTTTTGCATACAAATAATTAATTGTCCCCAAACCATTCATTAATCTGTTACATCATCTCTGTCACTAGGAGGCTTGCATAGGTGTGTGTCTGGCTTCTCAATTCTGTTCTGTTCACCTATTTGTCTAGCCCCACAATAATATTACAGCTTCTTAATAACTATAGCTTTATAACAAGTCTTGATGCCTGAGTGAGTCTACACCTTATTCATCTCCAAAAGTGCCCTAGCTATTCTTAGCCCTTTGTTATTCTATATCCTATATTAGGATATATCCTATATTCTATATCCTATATTCTATATCCTAGATATAGAATATATATATTCTATATCTATATCTATATTTAGAATAAGCCTATAATTCTCTACCAATAACCTGTTAGGATTTTTGTTGAAATTGTATTAAATTAATTTGGGAAGAACCAACATCTTTTAAATATAAGATCTACATATCCTTGAACATGGTATATCTCTGTGTTTATTTAGGTTCTCTTTTAGTATCATAATTTTCTTTCAACGAAATCATATACAGCCTGCATTATATTTATTCCTAAGCAAGTTACTTTTGTGCTGCTATCATAAATAGTGGTTTTAATGGCTTAATGCTGATGTACAGAATACAACTGATTTATGTAGATAGATCTTATATCTAGTTAACTTAATGAGCTCTTAGTAACCCTAATTATTATTTTTAGAGTCTCTTGGATCTTCTCTGTAGATAATCATAGTTGTCCATGAAGAATAGAAGCCTTACTTCTTCTTTACAGTTCTTACCCTCCCGTTTTATACACTTCTTGTACTATGCTGGCCAACACTGCCAATGTAATATTGAAAAGAAAAGGTAAGAATAGACATCCTTGTCTCCTTCTCAACTTAAAGAGAAATGTATATTTCCTCCCTGAGTGTGAGGGGTTTTTAATAGATGTTTGACACATATACTTTGTCAGGTTAAGGAAGTTTCCCATCACAAGGATTGTACAAGTACAGAAGGTAGCATGCCTATATGTCCCAATTTGCCAAATTTATACCTGTCATCCCACGATAATTATTAACAGCACTCCTTTCATTCTCTGAAGGGTTTTAGTTTGGACAATAAATTACATGTTCCTTCTAATAGAAGGGTAATGTTACATGGCGATGATAGTGAGGCAATGTGATCTATGATTATGAGATGAATGAGAGGACCTTGGAGGTTTTTGTCAGCCTAGAGGCTCCAGCATGTTTTCTGCCTAACTGGGAAATTTCCAACCTCAAGTAACAAAGCAGTAACTACCTATTCCTTCCCTGTGCAAATTCATCAGGAGAAATGCTCTGGAGACAGCCCCAGTATTGCCCAGGTTGCCATAAGAGAAGCAAGAAACACACACAAAATGGGGCGCCTGGGTGGCGCAGTCGGTTAAGCGTCCGACTTCAGCCAGGTCACGATCTCGCGGTCCGTGAGTTCAAGCCCCGCGTCAGGCTCTGGGCTGATGGCTCGGAGCCTGGAGCCTGTTTCCGATTCTGTGTCTCCCTCTCTCTCTGCCCCTCCCCCGTTCATGCTCTGTCTCTCTCTCTGTCCCAAAAATAAATTTAAAAAAAAAAAAAAAAAAGTTGAAAAAAAAAAAAAAGAAAGAAACACACACAAAATGGAGTGATTATCTTATCAAAAAACCAGCACGATCGGCAATCTGAGAATGAAGCTGACAACAACCTGGCTTGTCACATGCTCTATTTTGTCACTTACATGCCCAATATAAATGCAAAAATGTGAAAACCAAGGGCGAGACTGAATGGCAATGGATCCATTCTGACGCTGGGCATGAGCCACTTATTGAAGACATAAATTATAGTGCTGTCACCATCTCCCTTCCTATTTGCAAATAAATGTTGTCATCTAATTGTACAAGACTTGGAGATTGTTTAACAAATTTCTCTGAGGAAGGGCTCACAGCAGCTCGGATTCCCTGGACACCCAGATTCTATCTTTCTACTTTGGTCGTCTCTCTGCACGTGGTTCTTTTTGTTTTGCATGACAGGCACCATTATCCTCTCTTCTAAGCCTTTTATGGAGATGAAGTTACAAAGATCTGATGTGTTTCTTGACTGATTCCATTAAGGAATCATTAAGGATGAGAGATGGAGAGAGGCAGGCTCTAAAAAAGTAGTGAAGGGAAGATCTTCCTTGATGCAAGAGGTGATTCACCAAGCACAATCACCAAGTATGGGGACTCTGCAGAAGAAAACCTCTTCTTGCCCTCTTTATCATGACAGAAAAACAAGGAACACAAAGACAATCAAAGGCTGAGAATGAGGCCTGGAGTTCTAGGACTTGGGGTATGTTTCTGAGTCTGTAGACTCCCCACTTGCTACCTATGCACAAAAGGCTTCAGGAATGACAGGACAAGTGATAAGGGCAGTGACATTGGCTGCGTCCAACTCATACATTTATTCACTACCCAAAAATGGACCATTGAGCACTGGCTGGTTTGGATTCTCCCAGGAGCAGACCCTCAGGTAAGAATTCAAGTGCTAGCAGTCTGTTTGGGAGACAAAAAACAAAAAACAAAATAAACAAAAAACATCAGAAGAGGAGTGTGACAGTTAGTAAGAAAAAGAAAGTTCGTAATACGGGGGCATCTGGGTGGCTCAGCTGGTTAAGTGTCCAACTCGGTTTGGCTCCTGGTTTGTGGGTCCAAGCCCCACATTCAGTTTCGCACTGACAGTGCAGAGCCTGCGTGGGATTCTCTCCCTCTCCCTCTCTCTCTGCCCCTCCCCTGCTCATTCTCTCTCTCTCTCTCTCTCTCTCTCTCTCTCTCTCTCTCTCTCTCTCTCTCAAAATAAATAAACACTGAAAAAAAAGAAAAAGGAATGTGGCCAATAAGGATGCATTATCAAGTTCCTCCTATGGTGACCTTTGAGATCCAGTGTGTGGCCTGTGTCTTAGACTTACCCCTTCGGGGAGGGGAGAGAGCTGGGGTATTTACACACTCTGGCATTAGCTGAAGGCTGCTTTGCCAGGGGTGTTAATTTCCCCATTTCTGGTCTTCCACACAAAAGTCTACTCTGCCTCACACCTTCAGCGGGGCGGAGCAGGCTTCAGTAACCTAAGAGAATCTGCCGGCAAAGAAGCATCGAAACTGGCAGCTGGAAAACAGGCCGAGGAATCATAAAATGGTAAGGGTTAGGAGATATGGACAGGGCATCAAGGTCTGCTACCAGATCCTACAATTCCCAAGAACCGTGCTACATGCCCTGGCTATACCCATGAGCAAGTGAGAAATGGTCTCTGATCATGTGGAGCTTGCTGGAGACAGAGAGCAGGTTATGTGTCACTGCACCTCTTCTTTCCTCTTCCCAGGGCAGACAGGAGGCTGCCACAAACCTGTGCCTTGTGTGTGCTCTACGGTCATCTCTAAATTGCCTGAGTCTTTTACTTCTGCCCCGTCCTATGTCTTCATCTCCATCCCTCCCTGTCTCAGTCCCTCTAACTGAGGCTCTGAAATGTCTCCTTTCCCTTCATCCACATTATCTGATAATAACAGTGATGTTATGGTTACACCAAAAATAACAAAATACCAGGGCATGTGGGTGGCTCACTCAGTTAAGCTCTGACCCTTGATTTCAGCTCAGGTCATGATCCCACGGTTTGTGAGATCAAGCACTGTGTCAAGATTCTGTGCTGGCAGTGCAGAGCTTGCTTGGGATTCTCTTTCTCTCCCCTTCTTTCTCTGCCCCTCCCCTGCTCATTCTCTCATTCTCTCATTCTCTCTCACTCTCTCAAAATAAATAAACTTTAATAATAATAATAATAAAATACCTAGGAATAAATTTAACCAAGAAGATGAAAGACCTGTATATTGAAAACTATACAAATAAATGGAAAGATACTCCATGCTCATGAACTGGAAGAATTAATACTGTTGAAATGAACATACTACCCAAAGCAGTCTACCGACTCAGTGCAATCCTTATCAAAATTCCAATGGCATTTTCCACAGATATAGAACGAAAAATCCTAAGATTCGTATAAAACCATAAAAGACCATTAACAGCCAAAGCAATCCTGTGAAAGAAGAACAAAGCTGGAGGCATCATACTCCCTGCTTTCAAACAATATTAAAAAGCTATAGTGAATAAGACAGAATGGTATTGGCATGAAAACACATAGATCAGTGCAAGAGAATAGAGAACCCAGAAATAAACCCACATAAAGAAGATCAATTTTAATTTATGACAAACGAGCAAGAATATACAAAGGAGAAAGGTCAGTCTCTTCAATAAATAGTACTGGGAAAACTGGAAAAACACATGCAAAAGAATAAAATTGGACCACTCTCTTACACCATACACAGAAATCAACTGAAAATGGATTAAGGACATAATTGTGAGACCTGAAAGTGTTAAACTTCTAGAAGAACACAGGCAGTAAGCTCTTTAACATTGGTCTTGGTGATGGCACTTTTTTAAATTTTTAAAAATGTTTTATTTATTATTTTTGAGAGAGAGACAGAGATAGAGTATGAGCAGGGGAGGGGCACAGAGAAGGGGAGACACAGAATCCAAAGCAGGGTCCAGGCTCTGAGCTGTCAGCACAGAGCCCAATGAGGGGCTCAAACTCACAAATGCGAGATCATGACCTGAGCCAAAGTCAGATGCTTATTAACCAACTGAGCCACCCAGATGTCCCTTGAGTGATGGTGTTTTGAATCTTACACCAAAAGCAAAAGCAACAGGAGCAAAAATAAATATGGAGGACTACAACAAACTAAAAAGTTTCTGCACAGCAAAGGAATCCACTAACAAAATGAAAAGACAACCTATTGAATAGGAGAAAATATTCACAAATCATATATCTAATAAGGGGCTAATACGCAAAATGTATTAAGAACTTATATAACTCAATAGCAAAAAAATTTCAATTAAAAATGGGCAGAAGCTCTAAATAAATAGACATTCTTTTCAAAGAAGACATAAAGTACGTGGAAAGATGCTCTACATCATTAATCATCAGGGAAAGGCAAAGCAAAACCACAATGAGATATCCCTGTTAGAATGGCTATTATCAAAAAAACAAAAAAAACCTAGAAATAACAAGTGTTGGCAAGGATGCAGAGAAAGGGAAACCCTCATGCACTGTTCATGGGAATATAAATTGGTGCAACCACTATGGAGAACAGTGTGGAGATTCTTCACCGAAGTAAAAATAGAGCTACCATATGATACAGTAATTCCACTTCTGGGTATTTAGCCAAAGAAAACAAAAACACTAACTCAAAATGGCATATGTACCCTAATATTCATTGTAGCATTATTTACAGTAGCCAAGATATGGAAACAACCCAAGTGTCCATCAATGGATGAACAGATAAAGAAATTGTGACATATATATACAATGGAATATTATTCAGTCATAAAAAAGAATGAAATCTTGCTATTTGCAAGAACACAGACGGATCTCAAGGGCATTATGCTAAGTGAAATAAGTCAAACAGAGAAAGACAAATACCATGTGATTTGTCTCATATGGGGTTTAAAATAAAATTAAAAAAAAAAAAAAAACAAGCTCATAGATACAAAGGCAGTTGCCAGAGGTGGGGGTAGAGAGGTGAGAGAAACGGGTGAACTGTTTTAAGTTTGTTTGTTTGTTTGTTTGATTTAAAACAAATTGATACATAAATAACAGTGATGAATGATACCATTTATTGAGCACATGCTATATACTAGTTAATGGGTTAACCTATGGTTATTATCTCATTTAAATCCCCTAAACAACCAGAGCCTCATGCTGATGCTCCCAACTCTGCTCCTATCTTATTCCACCTGCTAGATGGGACCTCGTTGGAAAACAGGCATGTCCCAAATTAAGTGCAAGGTGCCCCAGGCCAACTGGTCACTCCCTTATATGGGCGAGCCAGGCAGGGCCTGCCAAGCACTGCCTCTGTGGTCTCATGAAGCTGGAGTCCCAGCATGCCCTGCATCCTCCAGAAGGAACCTTCTGCTCCTTTCCAGTGACTCCCCACCTCCCAAGGGTAGACCATGCCCCGCATCCCCCGTGTTAGGAACTCCAGAGGCAGGAGAATGGACAAAATGGCTTCTGCAGTCCTTCTTAGTTGCTTTAGGCAGATGTCACATTTTGCCTCCCTCTCCTCTATGCTTCTATCTTTGCAGCCTGAAAATGGGGGACTTGACTAAATCAGTAATTCTCAGACCCTACTCCCATACGACATGATTCCACTTCTCATGGATTAATGCATTACCTTGTCCCCGATGATGCATTTTCATGGTGCTTTCTAGACACGGTGCCCTTATGATGGTTTTCGTGGTAGGGATCCAGGCACAGTGGCAAGGTAGTTAGGAGACTATCAGGAAGGGGGGTGGGAACGGGGGGGTATAGTTGGGTGTCCCCTTGTCTGCTGGTGCAGCAAAAGAGCTCAAAGTCAGAGCCTGGGAAATTCAGGCCAAGAAGGGTCAATGACAATGAAAGGAAAGATAATCACTCTCTACTGGGGAAAAAAGCAAAAGAGGGCAGCCCTGCTTATCTTGCATTCTGGCAGAACCGCAGACCACCAGCTCAGATACTTCAAAAGACCCCTGGCTCAGCTCCCCAGCCCCTCCCTTGAGGTTCCTGCAGCGAGAACATCATAATACATCTCCTCATTTTCTTCTGCACTTTTGAAGTCAAAGTGTGGTCTGGTTAATTAGATGTTAGTGGGGGCCTGGGGACGCTGGAATCCAAACTCAATAAATTTCATTTCTGAAAGACAAAGAGGTCAAGAGCATATTAAATTTGAGCACCCACTGAGCTCTGCCGGGGCATTTATTTAGCCAGACTCCTTACAGTTTAGGCAGAGAGAGAGCACCGGGCGGCTTTTGGAGGCTGGCTGGGTGCGGGGGCAGGCCTGGAAGTGTGCCCGTCTTACATTGTGGAAAAGAGGGGGGCAAGTCATTCAAATGTTTTCAATATAAATAGCTCGGTCCCACAGTCAGAATTTGAAATTTCTGCCAATATCCGACTCCCTTCAAGAGCCTAGCCGGGTAAACAGCCTGGCCCTTCCTTTCACTTCCTGCTGAAATTAAACCCTCCAGCTCCGCTGTCTCTCCGGGGGAGGCCAGCACCAAGCAGAGCCCACTCGGAGCCACTTCGAGCCCAGTGGGCCGGACACCCCCTCTTCCCACGCTCTATTTCTCAAATTATCTCAGAGCCATAGCCACAGAACGGGAAGTTCTGCCGCTTAAACTCCATCCCCCCATTTCCTTGACCCCCACAACAAGGAAACATAAACACACAACTCCCCAGCTCTGTGGCTGCAAGTCTCCATGGCTCTGGGAAAACCAATTCATGCCAGATGTCCACAGGGCAAGAGACCTTGGTCCCAGCAGGAAAGTGTGGTGTGGCGCAGGCCCAGGGGCGAGACAGCGAGGTCACTCCTGGCCCCTCCACTTGTCAACTTCTAAGCTCAGGGCGTTTCTCTAGGACTCTCCCACCTCCCTTCATGAGTGAGCACTGCCCGCTATCTTTGCCAGGATTCTGATCCGCATTCTGCCAACCTCATAAAATGCAATGGGCGACTTTCTCCGCACTTTCTAACTCAGCTACAAGTTTATAATAAAATGTGCGGAGTTTGAGGCTAAATCTTAAGGGTGCATTTTGAAATATCCCTGTTGCTTCGCTTTGTTTTGTTTGTTTTCTTCTTTCCTTTAGTGTGTTTTGATTGGGGAGCGAAGGTGTTAGTCACGCATGAGGTGTCTACATTTAGAAAATTACTGATTCGGCAGTTTAATTACATTTGGAGGCCACTGAATAGGACTGTTTCCCTTTATTTAGACAGCCTGAATCTTCTTAGTCATGATTTAGGAATGTGATAATCCAAGTGTAGCTTCATCTTGAAAACTTACCAAACCACCAGAGCAGTCTCTCCAAGCAAACAAAATGTCACGGTGAGACACTCGAGTTTGGACATCCCTAAAACCCGCTATTTAAGACTTCTCGTCTGGCAAAATCCACCAGTGCCTGCTGCAGCGCTGGGTGGGTGGTAACCGTCTCTGACTGTGGCTCTCCTCTCTATTTCTGTAGCACAGAGTCACGCAGCTACAATTATTCCTTACTTCTGCACCCCGGGTTTTCTGCTGTTTTGAGAGAGGCCCTTTTTGGTTTTAAACTTTAGCAAGAGGCAGTCTGTCATAGCTGCAAGAGTTCCTCTGAGCCTCAAGGTCTGGACCCAAGGTCTGCATTTATCACCATCTTTAAAAATCAGAGACCCTTGGGGCGCCTGGGTGGCTCAGTGGGTGAAGCGTCCAACTTCAGCACAGGTCATGATCTCACGGTTCATGGGTTTGAGCCCCACGTCAGGCTCTCTGCTGACAGCTGGGAGCCTGGAGCCTGCTTCAGATTCTCTGTCTCCCTCTCTCTCTGCCCCTCCCCCACTCATGCTCGCTCTCTCTCTCTCTCTCTCTCCCTCAAAAATAAATAAGAACATTATTTAAGAAATTTTTTTTAAATCAGAGATCCAGGGTAGGAAATCCCCAAGAGCTCTTTCCAGTTGAACCACCTAATATTCTTAACCAAGAAATCTGAAGAAACCATTCAGTGATGAACTTGGTGGCCTCCATCTGCCTACTTTTTGCTTCCTGAAAATAATTTGCCAGAAATTTCAGAGCTGTGTCTGAGAGGGAGGAATATTATGAAGGTTTTCAGTCAAAGAAAGTATTCCCTCCCCTGGGGGAAGTGCCAGTGATCTGGAGAAGCAGGGGCCCAGAACCTTGGGAGGCAAGAGAGCCTCAAAGAACCGTCTTCTCAATGCAATCCTAACCCTTCTCAATGCAAGCCCAGTGGGAAGTGACTCACAGCCCAGACTGAGCCTCTCCTGACACTGGGTAGGCTCCTCCCACCAAGACAGAGACTTCTCTCAGGGTAAGGCTGGGAACTCTGTAGGGTGGTACACGCCACCCAGAAGGGGAGATTCTGATCTGTCCACAGCCTGTCCCGGGAAGTTTGAACAAATTTAACTTCCTATATTAGAATTGGGAGGAGCCAGTTTCAATGTAATTAATACCCTATCCCGAAGCAGAATTCCCAGGTAGAAAGTCTGCTGTGGGCCTGTGTTCCACAGTCATGTTCAGCTACTAGCAGTAAGTGTCAGAGTCCCAAACCTCTTCTCATAAGAGCTTTGGGCGCCCACCATCGGCTGTCACCTCGCCCCTCACCTCTCCAGTTTCCTCATCTATCAAGCCCTGACCCTCTGGATTTTTTGCCTATGTCTGTGGGTTACAGGCGGTTGTGTGTGATGGCTAGGGTCTAGAAACCTGACCTCTAAATCCTCTACAGTTGGGACACCTGGGTGACTCAGTCAGTTGAGTGTCTGACTCTTGATTTCAGCTCAGGTCATGATGCCAGGGTTGTGGGGTCGAGCCCTGTGTTGGGCTCCACACTGAGCACGGAGCCTGCTTAAGATTCTCTCTCCCTCCCCACCTCGGCCCCTCTCCCCTGCTCATACTCTCACACTTTCTCTCTCTAAAATAAATAAACAGGGGCGCCTGGGTGGCGCAGTCGGTTAAGCGTCCGACTTCAGCCAGGTCACGATCTCGCGGTCTGTGAGTTCGAGCCCCGCGTCAGGCTCTGGGCTGATGGCTCGGAGCCTGGAGCCTGTTTCCGATTCTGTGTCTCCCTCTCTCTCTGCCCCTCCCCCGTTCATGCTCTGTCTCTCTCTGTCCCAAAAATAAATAAAAAATGTTGAAAAAAAAAAAATTAAAATAAATAAACAAAAATTTAAAAATAAATCATAAATCCTCTATAGTCACAGCCCCCACCCACCTCACTGAGGTCCCCTGAGGGAGATGTGTGCTCAGTGGTCAAAGATCACAAAGATGATGTATGCTTCCTACAGACTCCTGATGAACCAGGCTGAGCCACGAGGATAGCAATTCTACTATGTGAATTGTGAGAGGCAGCAAAGGTGGTCACTTTTCCCTTTCCCCTTCCCTGCTCACATATCAGCCCCCTATGTCTCCATGGCTGGGAAAAGGGAGATCAAGGAGAGCAGGAGAAAGAAGGCATTTTCTGGGGTGCCTGGGTGGCTCAGTCAGTTAAGCGTCCGACTTCGGCTCAGGTCATGATCTCACGGTCCGTGAGTTCGAGCCCCACGTCGGGCTCTGTGCTGACAGCTCAGAGCCTGGAACCTGCTTCGGATTCTGTGTCTCCCTCTCTCTCTGACCCTCCCCTGTCCATGCTCTGTCTCTCTCTGTCTCAAAAAGAAATAAACACTAAAAAAAAAAAAGAAGGCATTTTCCTGTAGTGTGCCCCAAACCAACAAGTTCTATCTGCAAACCTTATCCCATTCAGTGAACCTATGCAGCGTGCTTTTGGCTAGATAATGTGTTGAGATGTGTTTCTCTTTTGAAAAAAAAAAATACTTTCTTAAATCGTTCTTCAAAAAGTTTAAAAATTAGAGTTCTTCTGCCAGCCATAACTAAGTAAATGGACAAAACATATGAAACGACTGTTTCTCCATTGTTAGATAAGAGGCAATGCAGGTCTGTGATCCATGAGAGAGGGAAACACGAGCTTCACATTGCCCTGGCTTTCTGTTTGAACTTTCTGTCCAGACCACGCAAGGTGATGGAGCCCTTATAGACCAGAGTGGTTTCTGCGAGCTAAGAAGGCAAAGATCAGAGTTCTGTTGAGGCAGCTGGAATCTGTGGGTGAAATCCTGGACAGAAAGGAGCAGAACCAAAAACGAAGCTTCAGAAATAAGTATAAAGGTCCCCTTAAGTCTTTGGTCAAATACTAACCTACATGTGCACAGGGTAAGACACCAAGAGGCTTGGCCAAAAACAACTACTGAGTAGTTGTGAGCTGAATGCTGATCCCACAGTACTGGGAGACACAGTGGTTCCAACCACCAAGAGTTGAGATAAATCCCTGAACACCCTCGCCATCCAGCAGAGACTGCAGAGAGAACACACCTCACGCTCTAACTCAGTGTACTACTTTAAAACCACCTCCAAAAAGTTTTTTTTTTAACCTAAGATGATTAAGTTATTTTAAACATAAATTGACTACCAGAAAACAAATCTACATTCCTTAAAGGGAAATAACAAGATCCAAAAGCTCAACAGTGTGCTATCTGTAATCTCCAGCATATGATCAAAAATCACTAGCCATGTGATGTAACATGTGACCCATAATCAAGAGAAAAAGAAGTCAAAAGAAACAGACCAATGGGAGTAGGGAGATGGGCAAAATGGACAAAGGGGAGAAGGAGGTACAGGCTTCCAGTTACAGAATGAGTAAGTCACAGGGATAAAAGGTGCAGCACAGGGAATATAATTAATGGTATTGTAATGGCATTGTATGGTGACAGGTGGCAGCTACACTTGTGGTACACACAGCATGACACAGAGCTATCGAATCACTATGTTGTACACCTGGAACTCATGTAACATTGTATGTAAACTGTACTTCAATTTTAAAAAAAGAAAACAGACCAAGAAATAATAGATACGTTGAAATTAGCACACAAGGGTTTTAAAATAACTATCATAAATACTTGCAAAGATTTAAAGGAAAATATAATGAGGCAACAGAAGTGCAGAATTTTAATAGAGATATGGAGACTATAAAAAAGAACCAAAGAGAAATTTAAGAACCCCAAAATAAAATATCTGAATGGAAAAATTCAGTAGATTGGCATAAAAACAGATCAAACACTACAGCAGAAAAGATCAGTGCAAAAGACAGAGTAACAGAAAACTATCCAAACGAAACAAAGAGACCTAAAAACAAAACAAAACAAAACAAAATGGCAGACACAAATACAATCAACTAATCTTCAACAAAGGAACAAAGGCAATTCAATGGAGAAGAAGTACTCTTCTCAACAATTGTAGCTTAAAACAACTGGACATCTACATGCAAAGATTTAATCTAGACGCACACGTTACATCTTTCACAAAAATAAACTCGAAACCATAAAAGTCCTAGACCAACGACCGGAGGAGAGAATGTTGGCAACCTTAGGTTTGGCAATGACTTTTTAAATATAATACCAAAAGCATGATCTGTGAAAGAAAAAATTGCTAAGTTGGATTTCATCACAATTAAAAACTTCTGCTCCATGAAAGATACTGTTAAGAGTATGAAAATACAAAACACAAACTAGGAGAAAATCACTGCAAAACACATATCTAATAAAGAATCTGTTTCTAAAATATACAAAAAACTCTTACAACTCAACAATAAGGAAACAACCCAACTTATAAATGGGTAAAAGATCTGAACAGACACTTCACTAGCAAAGAGATACAGATGATGGATAAACCTATGGAAAGATGCTCAACGTCAGGCCATTGAAGAATTACAAATTAAAACAACGAGATACCACATCATACCTATTAGAATGGCTAAAATATAAAGCACTGATAATGCCAAGGTTCTAGACCAAAAGGAACACCTATTCATTGCTGGTAGGAATGCAAAATGGTACAACCACTCTGGAAGACAGTTCGGCAGCTTCTTACAAAACTAAACATGCTTTTACCATAGGCTCTACCAACCAGACTCATTGGTGTTTACCCAAAAGAGGTGAAAACTTACATTCACAAAAAGGCTACACTTTAATGTCTACAGCAGCTTTATTCATAATTGTCGAAACCTGAAGGCAACAAAAATGTCCTTCAATAGGTGAATGGATAAATCATTGTACATCCACACAATGGAATATTATTAGTGCTGAAAAGAGACAAACTATCAAGCCACATGGAAGAAACTTAAATACGTATTGCCAGGTGAAAGAAGCCAATCTGAAAAAGTTACATACTGTATGATTCCAACTTCAAAACATTCTCGAAGGGCAAAACCATAGAGACAGTAAAAAGATCAGTGTTTGCCATAGTTTGTGGGGAGAGGGGGAGAGATGAATAGGTGGAACACAGGAATTTCTAGGATGGTGAAACTATTCCGTATGACACTATAACGGTGGACACACTATTATACATTTGTCAAAACCCATAGAATGTACAACCCAGAGTACTTCCTAATGTAAACTATGGACTTGGGATGACATTGGCACATCAACGTAGAGTCATCAGTTGTAACAAATGTACCATTCTAATGCAAGATGTTAAAAAGAGCAGAAACAGGCAAATGTGGTGGGCCATATGACAGCTCTCTGTACTTTCCATTCAATATTTCTTTAAATCTAAAACTGCTCCAGGGGCACCTGGGTGGCTCATTTGGTTAAATGTCTGACTTTAGCTCAGGTCATGATCTCGCAGTTCGTGAGTTCGAGCCCTGCTTCGGGCCCTCTGCTGTCAGAGCAGAGCCCGCTTCAGATCCTCTGTCTTCTTCTCTCTCTGCCCCTCCCCTGCATGCTTGCATACTCGCTCTCTCCTTCTCTCTCTCTCAAAAATAAAATAAGCATTTAAAAACAAATAAACAAATCCAAAACTGCTCCCCAAAAAAGTCTATTAATTTTTTAAATGGACAAAGCTTCAGTGTCCTATGGGGTAAAAAACTAGAGGGCCAAAATAAGAGAGAGAGTTGGATACAAGGAAGGAAGGAAGGAAGGAAGGAAAGAAGCGAGGAAGGGAGGGAGGGAAGGGAGGGAAGGGAGGAAAGGGAGGGAAGGGAGGGAGGGAGGGAGGGAAGGAAGGAAGGAAGGAAGGAAGGAAGGAAGGAAGGAAAGAAAGAAAGAGAGAGAGAGATGGAAGAAGGAAGGAAGAAAGAGGGAGGAAGGAAGGAAGGAAGGAAGGAAGGAAGGAAGGAAGGAAGGAAGGAAAGGAAGGAAAGGAAGGAAGGAAAGAAAAGAAAGACAGGAAGAAGGAAGGAAGGAAGGAAGGAAGGAAGGAAGGAAGGAAGGAAGGAAGGAAGGAAGAGGGAGGGAGGGAAAGAAACTAACAAAACATTAACGCCGAAGATTGTCCAAAATTGATGAAAAATACCAACCCACAGATACAAGATGTTCAACAAAATCCAAGCAGGATAAACTTAAAGAAAACCATACCTAAACACATCATAATCAAATAGGTGAAAACCAAAGATAAAGAGAAAATCTTCAAAGGAGTCAGGTGTGGGGGAGGGTCACATGATGGTGAAGGAAACAGGACCAATCATTGACTCCTAATCAGCAACAATGCAAACCAGAAAATAATGGAACATTTTTAAAGTGGAAAAAAAAATTGTAAAGCCCTGCCAATTGCAAATTCTAAATCCAGTAAAAACATCTTTCACAATGAAAGTAAAATAAGCATTTTAAAATAAAAACTAAGAAATTTTGTCACTAGCAGATTGAACTCCAAAAAGATTTTTTTTTTGTTTAGGAAGTTATTCAGACTGAAGGAAAATGATACCAGATGAAAACTCACATCTGCACCGCAGGAAGAAAGTATGCACTGCAAACAGTAAATATGTGGTTAAATAGAAAAGACTTTTTACTCACTTCTTAATTTCTTTAAAATTCATTTGACTATTTATAAAACTAACAACAGTGTATTTCAGGAAACATAACTTATATAAAAGTAAAATGTATGTGCACAGTAGCATAAAGAACAGGAGGGGCATATGACTATACCACTGCAAGGTTATTAAATCATTCAGTAATTGTTCCATATGACATTAACAAATAAGTCTAGGTAAAAATCCAATCCAATACACAAAATGTAACATCAAAAACAAATGCCCAATTAATTCAAAAGAAGCAAGAAAGGAGGAAAAAAAACAGGAAGACAAAGAAAAAATAAATGGAAAGATGGTAAGGTTAAATATAGTCATACAAATAATTATGTTAAATGTAAAGGCAGAGTTTTTCAGATTAAATTTTTGATTGATTGATTGATTGATTTTAGAGAGAGCATGAGCAGGGGAGGGGGCAGTGGAAGAGAGAAAGAATCTTAAGCAGGCTCTACTCTCAGCACAGAGCCCGACATGGGACTCGATCCCACGCCCCTGGGATCATGACCCGAGCTGAAATCAAGAGTTGGAATGTTTGACTGAGCCACCCAGGCGCCCCCAGATTAAATTTTTAAAAGCAAACTCCAAACATATGCTGCTTACAAGGGATTCACTTTAAATATAAAGTGACAAAAAAGATGAGGAAAATGTATGCCATGCAACAACATAAATCTCCCAGTATCAGAAACAAAAGAGAGGCCATCCCTAACTATACTCCAGACGTTGAAAGGAAAAGGAGAGAATATTCTAAATGATTTTATGCCACAAAATTTGGTAATCTGATGAAACTGACAAATTTCTTGTAAAACACAAATTACCAAAATGGATACAAGAAGAAACAGGAAATATAAACAGTCCTATATCTATTTAAAAATTTAATTTAGTATAGAAAACCTTCCCACCAAGAAAACGTCAGGTCCCGAATGCTTTACTATTCAATTTTATAAAACATTTAGGAAAAAATAATGCCAATTCTACATAAACTCTTCCAGAAAACAGGAGTAAAAAAACACTTCCAAACTCCTTTTATGAGACCAACATGACTGAAACAAAACCATACCAAAGGGGAATTATAAGAAAAGAAAACCACAGACCAACATCCCTCATGAATATAGATATAAAATCCTTAATAAAATGTTAACAAATTACATAAGTATATACTAATATATATTTATAATAATTATATAAATATATATATAATATATCATGACAAAGTAGAGTTTATTTCAGGATTCCAAGATTAGTATAACATTCAAATACTAACCAATGTAATTTAACATATTAATAGATTAACAAGAAAATGTATATGAGCATCTCAATAGATGCAAAAAAAGTACTTGACAAAATTAAGCAAAAAAAAAAAAAAAAGAAGAAGGAAGAAAGAAATGAACCTTCATCAACCTGATAAAGGTTATCAACAGAAAATTTACAGCTAATGTCATCAATAGAAAACTTACAGATGATGAAATGAATACTGAATTCTTTCTCCCTAAGACAGAGAACAAGGCAGGGATTCCTACTCTCAATACTTCAGCATTTTACTAGATGTATTAGCCAGTGCATCAGAGCAAGGAAAAGAAATAAAAGGTAGACAGACTGGAAAGGAAGAAGTAAAATGGTCTTTATTTGCAGGTAACATACTCCTTTATGTAGAAAATCCTAAGAAAGCTACAAAAAAAAAAAAAAGCAGTAGAGCTACAAAGTGAGTTTAGTACAGCTGCAGGATACAGGCTCAACTTACAATAATTAATTGTGTTTCCATACTCTAGCAACAAACAATTGGAAATTGCAATTTTAACCATGTTTATGATAGCACGAAATATTTATGAAATATATTTTCATGAAAACATGAAATATTTAGGGATAAATTTAACAAAATATATGCAAGAATTGCAAACAAAACTTCAAAAATATAAGGTTAACACCTAAATAAAGGGAGAGATACACCATGCACATGGATTGCAAACTCACTATTGTAAAGCTGGCAATTTTACCTAGAGCTGCACTGTCCAATACAGTAGGCACAAGGGGATTGGGCACTTGAAATATGGATACTTTGATTTGAGATGTGCTATAAGTGTAAAATGCATACCATATTTCAAAGCCAATATAAACAATAATGCAAAATACCTCTTAAAACATTTTTAATATCTACACTGTACATTGAAATGACAATAATCTGGATATATTGGTTAGATAAAATTAGCATTAAAATAAATTTCAACTTGTATTTTTTTTACTTCTTTTAAAGTGATTACAGGAAATTTTAAAATTATATATGTGGCTCACATTACGTTTCTAGTGAAGAGCACTGATCCATGGTTTTAGGGCATACAACGGGCTTTTTGTAGAAATTACAAGGCTAATTCTAAACTTTATGTAGACACTCAAAAGACCCAGAGCAGAACAACTTTGAAAAAGAAGAAAAAAACTGAAGGACTTACACTACCTGATTTTAAAACTTACAAGGCTACAGTAATCAAGAAAGTGTGATATTGATGTAAAATTAAACCCATAGCTGGAATCATGCAATCCGGCTTTAAATAAGGACATGAAAAAGTGCTAGACATGATGAATCATGATGAAACAGTAAGTTAACCCCAAATAACCAAATTAATGTTGAAAAAGAAAACCAAAGCTGGAGGCATCACAAGCCTGGACTTCAAGCTGTATTACAAAGCTGTAATCATCATGACAGTGTGGAACTGGCACAATAACAGACACACAGATCAATGGAACAGAATAGAGAGCCCAGAAATGGACCCAAAAATGCATGGCCAACTAATCAACAAAGAAGAAAGAATATCCAAAGGCAAAAAGTCTCTTCGCCAAAAGGTATTGGGAAAACTGGACAGCGACATGCAGAAGAATGAACCTGGACCTCTTTCTTACACCACACACAAAAACAAACACAAAATGGATGAAAGACCTAAATGTAAGACAGGAAACCATCAAAATCCTAGAGGAGAAAACAGGCAACAACCTCTTTGACCTTGGCTGCAGCAACTTCTTACTAGATTTGTCTCCAGAGACAAGGGAAGCAAAAGCAAAAATGAACTATTGGGATCTCATCAAGACACAAAGCTTCTGCACAATGAAGGAAACAATGAACAAAACTAAAAGACAACCAATGGAATGGGAGAAGATATTTGCAAATGACGTATCAGATAAAGGGTTAATATCCAAAATCTATAAAGAACTTATCAAACTCGACACCCAAAAACAAATAATCCAGTGAAGAAATGGGCAAAAGACATGAACAGAAACTTTTCCAAAGAAGACATCAGATGGCTAACAGACACATGAAAAGACGTTCAACATCACTCACCATCAGGGAAATACAAATCAAAACCACAGTGAGATACCACATCATGCCCGTCAGAATGGCTAAAATGGACAACTCAGGAAACAACATATGTTGGCTAGGATGCAGAGAAAGGGAAACCCTTTTGCACTGCTGGTGTGGATGCAAACTGGTGCAGCCACTCTGGAGAATAGTATGACGGTTCCTCAGAAAATTAAAAATAGAACTACCCTACAACCCAGCAATTGTACTACTAGGTATTTACCCAAGAGATACAAAAGTGCTGATTCAAAGGGGCACAAGCACATCAATGTTTATAGCAGCACTATCAACAATAGCCAAATTACGGAAAGAGCCCAAATGTCCGTCGACTGACGAACAGGTAAAGAAGACATGGTGTACATATACAATGGAAAATTACTCAGCGATCAAAAAGATGAAATCTTGCCATTTGTAACAATGTGGATGGAACTAGAGTGTATTATGCTAAGCGAAATAAGTCACGCAGAGAAAGACAAATATCATATGATTTCACTCATATGTGAAATTGAAGAAACACAACAGATGAACATAGGGGGAGGGAAGGAAAAATAAAATAAAAACAGAGAGAAAGGCAAACCACAAGAGACTCTTAAATACAGAGAGAACAAACTGAAAGTTGCTGAGGGGGAGGTGGGGAGGATGGCTAAATGGGCAATGGGTATTAAGGAAGGCACTTGCTAGAATGAACACTGAGTGTTACATGTAAGTGATGAATCACTAAATTCTACTCTTGAAACAATTATTACACTCTATGTTAAGTAATTTGGATTTAAATTTTTAAAAAAGGATGTGGGGATGGGGCGCCTGGGTGGCTCAGTTGGTTAAGCATCCAACTTTGGCTCACATCATGATCTCACGGTTCATGAGTTCAAGTACAACGCTGAGCGCTGTGCTGACAGCTCAGAGCCTGGAGCCTGCTTCCGATTCTGTGTCTCCCTCTCTCTCTGCCCCTCCCCCAGCCATGCTCTGTCTCTCTTTCTCTCAAAATTAAACATAAAAAAAATTTTTTAAAGAACGTGGGGATAAAGAATATGTATATTTTGTATATATGTATGAATAAAATACCTCTGGAAATATTTTTAAATACCAAAAAATAAACTGCCTGAAAACTTCAAATAAATAGATAAGTTAAAGCTATAATAAAATACTATTATATACCCAATAGACTGGCTAATATGAAGCTAATCGTGTCAAAGTGCCAGGCAAGGATGTGGCACAATCTAGAGTTTAGAAACTAAACTGGTTGTAAAATGTTACAACCAGTTTGGGAAACTTAGAGAACTAAGCCTATGTCTACTCTTCAACCCAGCAATTCTGCTTCTACTTCTAGGTATTTATCTGAAAGAAGTAGAAGTACGTGTACAAAAAAAAAAAAGAAAAGAAAAAAGAAAAAAACTTGTATAAGAATCTTCATAAAAACTTGCTCATAAGAGCCAAAAACTGGTAACAACCCAAATGTCCGTCAACAGGATAATGGATAAACAGATTTTGGAATATTCATACAATGGAATGTACTCAGCATTAAGAAAGAATGGCCTACTGATGCATGTTGCAAAGTGGATGAATCTCAGAAACATTGTGTTGAGCAAAAGAAACCACACACAAAAAAGTACGCACCGTATCATACCATCTACATGAACTTCTAAAACAGGAAAAGCTAACCTATAGTGAAAGAAATCAGAGCAGTGGTTGCTTCTGGTAGAAGGAGTGACAGGGACTGCCTGAGAGGGGCGCAAAGCACCTTTCTGGGGTGTTGGAAGTGTTCTACGTCTTGATAGGGATGTGGGTTACGTGGATGTAAGCATTTGTCAAAACCAATGGAACTATCCAGTTAAGATGATATTGCACACGCCCATACTGAACTGAGCACTCATTGAATTACACTTCAATCGCTTTTAAGTTTCTTTAAAAGCTTCAAAAGTACTACATGTGCGAACAACACAGAGAATTAATAGTGAGCTCCAACTTCATTCTTCCCCCTGCATTACCCTCACCTCCCATGTAATCAACATTAACAGCCTGGAGTGAGTTCTTCCACACTCTTCTTGCTTCTAAGACTCAGAGTCAAATCCACATTAGGTAGGAAAGGGTGCCGGCGCTCGTTTGGGTTGTTTGTTTGTTTGTGTAATGAGTGTTCCCTATGCATGGGTTTCTGCTACCTGCTCCTGTCACTCACCATACTGCAGGCCAGAGCTACACAACATTCTATTGTCTGGGCAAACCACAATTTCTCGATCTTTTCACTTATCTCTACTCCCTCCATCCCAGGGATGGGCTGTCAGGCTCACCCCACTTTTGGTCATAATAAGCAATGTTGCAAAAACTTCCCCAATCATATACCTAATCTCCCTGGTGCTTTTGTTTCTATAGGAGAATTTCCTAAAGTGGGACTGGTGAATGAAAAAGACAAGTGGGTTATTTGCCTTAATAGATACTGCAGATTACATTGTGCAAAGGGTTGTAGAAACCTCATTCAGCGTTCAGTCTGATATATTTTAAGTTTCTGCAGACTGGCTCCAGAAATGGAAATAAATTATGTACATGGCACAATAATCATTGTAGGCAACCCATCTATGCTTTGAAGGGGAAAAATTCAGCAACATATATAAGTCCACAAATAACCGAGTTATTCTATCAAAATACATTCTGGGACAGGGTGCCTGGGTGGCTCAGTCGGTTAGCGTCCGACTTTGACTCAGGTCATGATCTCATGGTTCGTGGCTTCAAGCTTCACATCAGGCTCTGTGCTGACAGTCAGCTCAGAGCCTGGGGCCTGCTTCAGATTCTGTGTCTCCCTCTCTCTCTGCCCTTCCCCCCGCCCCCACCTTCTGTCTCTCACTCTCAAAAAATGAATAAACATTAAAAAAAATATTTTGTTACTACATCATGAGAGGTAGGATAGCATGATGGTTGAGAACTGAGTCAACCTTAGCTAAGGAACTGTCCAAACCTGTCATACATCATTTCCATGACCTTGAATAAGTTACTTGACCTGTTCGCACCTGAGTTTCCTCATAAACAGAAATGTAAATAATAATAGTGCCTATATCATGGAAGATGAAGTAAAGATAATATGAAGAACCCCGTACATGGAGAGTGGAAAATGTCTAATACATGGAATGAGCTTTAGAAGTGTTAGTTATTGGGGTGCCTGGGTGACTTAGTCAGTTAAGCATCCGACTTCAGCTCAGGTCATAATCTCGTGGTTCATGAGTTTGAGTCGGGCTCTGTGCTGACAGCTCAGAGCCTGGAGCCTGCTTCAGATCCTGTCTCTCTCTCTCTCTTCCCCGTTCACACTCTATCTCTCAAAAAGAAGTAAACATTAAAAAACTTTTTTAAGAAAGTGTTAGAAATTATTGGGCAATTTGCTTAACTTCTCTGGATGTCTGTTTTCTCTTGCCTGTAAAATGGGGACAAATGGCACTATCCATCTCAAGGGCACATAAGAACAATGTATATGGCAGGGTAAGCTTTCGACACAATTACTGAATATTAAAATACAATACAAACATGAAGGAGCCAGGTTTAGGCAGAAGTATAAATGATGTGGTTTTCACGCAAACCTTCCAAAATTCAGAAGAAAGCTAAGTTCCCGCCAGGCCTGTTGATGATACTGAATTCTTGGAAGGCCATGCAAATCTTCCAGAATGCAGAAAGAAATGGATAGGCACCCTTGGAAGACCTGTCCCCTCCATGGTGAACGATGCAGTCTTATCTCTTCCTACAGCTGAGTGGCTCTGAACAGTTGAAGAGTATGGAGCCACTCCGAGTTGGCGGCTCACCCAAGCAGTGGCCCTGACTCCCCCCAGGGTGCAGCTGTAACTGTGGCCTTCACGAGGCACATGTGCCCAGGTGAACAACGTGGCACCTGAGGCTAGCAGATGGCTCAGTGTGCAAGTGACCTGGAGCGTCAGGAGAAAGCGCATCATTCACATTACCTACACTGACTGAGCACTCACTGTGCCACAGGGCCCAGACCCTGGACTAAAAGCGGGGGCGGGGGGCGGGGGATGCAGAGTCCCTTCCCTACGTGATGAAGCCAAGAGCCTCCCATTGGGCCACATCCACTAGGGGCTGCCATTCAGTAGAGGTGCCTGTATTGTCAATTTGGGGGGTTTCAACTCTGTTTATTAACTCAATTGTAGATTTTATCTATTCAAAAAAAAAAAAAGCCCTAAGTCAAGTCAATGTTTGTATTTGGGAAGAGCAACCATATACAAGCCCATTTTATCTCCTTCCAGGGTCAAACAAACAAATAAACTTGGCTTTGATTGACTAAAGGCTTCTAATGATGCTTTTTGCTGAAAATTAAATGTCCCTTAGCTTGGGGACAGAAATATCAGGCCAGGTAGTCAATTGGACTGCTGGTTGTTGACATGAGCCTGGTGCCTGATGCCCCTCGATGAGAGGGGTAGACGAGCTATCAGCAATGGGGTGCAGGGAAAGAGCTGTGGCTGCACAGGGCTGGACATTCAGGTTTGTCCAGGTGTCCTGAGGTGACCAGATCCCATGAAGCTCCTCAAACAGATCCCACTCACATTTCCCTGATCCCCACTGCGGAGCGGACTATCCCCACAATTGCAACACTCATGCCTATTCCCAGAGAGCTTTGGTCCCACTATCAAGGGACCAGGGAAGCCCAGCTTGTGGCCAGCAAGTAAAGTGTGGGATCTCAACAAAGGATGATGGCTGCTCTTGGATGATATTGGACCCAGCCTGGTGATTACACCCAGGTTCTCGCTCTTCTAGCATCTAATCCTTCCCCGATGGCAGGGAGGGGCCAGGTCCACTGAAGGCAAAGCATATCTGCACCCTGGGATATGGCTTTCTGCCCATGCCTGGGGCCTACAGGCCACAGGAACAGAGCTACATTTTGATTGTAGAGCTCACAGAAAACAAAATGTGGTGTTTTTTCATATTGGATGCCCATAAAATTCAGTCACATTTCAATAGGCTATCTCCATGACATGTGTTTCAAGGCTATCTCCATGACATGTGCATGATGGGGGAAGGGGCCTAGAAAAATACATTAACCATGTAGGTCCTTGATTGTACTAGGAAGAAAATAGGATAAAATAAAGCCCACCAGGCAACATAAACAAGTTAAAATTAAATTGAATTAAATTAAACAAAACAAAATACGTTCTCAGGTGTTTCACATGACATCAAACCTGGATCATGGCCCAGATTATCTGGCTAAAGGCTCATGAAACACAAGTGAATTGCTTATTAATTAGAAGCTGAACGATTAAAAGTCTTTTAAGCAATATCCCCATCTCCTCCTCCACCACCCTCACCAACTTGTCCTCTACACCCACTGTCAGAGTGACCTTTTAAAAATATAGTCACTCACCTGCTCGAACGACTTCTCTAGTTTATCAGGACTACAGGGTAAACTCCAAATGTCTGAGGCACACAATTCAAGACACTACCAGTCCAATCTCTCTCCCAGGAATCCCTGCCTTACACCCTCTGCCCTAGCTGCCCCAAAGATACCTCTGTGTCTCTGAAAAGCAAGTTCACCCACCTGGTTCCACTTTCTCCATCTTGTCTACCTATCACTTAATCCCAATGTCATCCCATCCCTTGATTCTTCTACTATGCCTCTCAGAGTTTGTTCCTGTATTTCTCACATTGTGTTACAATTCCTTGTCCTCCTGTGCTTCCTGTTTTTCTTTATTCCATCTCCCTGAAAAGAGCCTGGAGTAAGTGCTAGTAAACACTGGTGGGTGGGTGGATGAGATGGAGAGTTGAATGAATAGCAAACAGAGAAGGTCTAGCTAATGACAGAAAAAGACAGAGATAGATAAATAGACGGATGGACGGATGGATGGATAAGTAGGTTGGTAGATAGACAAGACAGACAGAACAGAATAAATAGATAACGCAGATTTCCTAGGCCTTTGCTACTCCTCCTCTGATCTCCAAATGATTCATATATTCTATTATCTAGAAAGGGAAAAAAATGTTATTTTTGTCTCAGGTAAAAATTGGTAGGATTTTTTTGGCAAAAGAAATGGGGCACAGATAGCTGACCTAATTTCTTTTCTCTGAGTGAAAACTACTTTGGGCAAATTTCAGTTTGCAGGGAAGCTCCAGAAGACAGAGGACCTCAGAAGAAGCCAGGCCTAGGCCTGGAGAAACACAAAAGGATTTTATGATGGAAGCCAGCATTGCCTTAGAAACGTCTCTCACACTCCCACATAATGCATCTCAGGGACAAATCCATCAAGAGTCTTTGAATAGTCGAGCCACACTCAGTGTCCCCAGCTCTGGCCAAGCTCTGCGTTGAAGTCTGGGCTGCAAACTGAGTCAGTCTCCTACATCTGTGTGCCATTCTTCACCCGCTACTTCTCAATCATACCCCAGAAGTGGACATTTCAGTGGCCAAAGGCTATGCAGATGTCCTCATTGACAGGTTTCCATTCCTACAGGAGGCCAATAAAGTTACTGCTATTGATAACAGGCTGAGCCAGGGACCCTGTTTCATGTGCTGTCATGTGAGCACAACAGCATCACAAGGAAGATACTAGGTGTTAGTATCTCCCCATTTTACTGATGATGACACCAAAGCATGAGAGGTTAAGTAATTTAGTCAAGGTCCACAACTAGTTAGCAGTGAGGCTGGGATGCCAACCTATACAGGCCCAGCCTACGGTCTGCTCTTAAGCACTACACTGAGTAATTGAGGTAGTAAGAATGCATTTTCTCTCATGGGACTAAACTCATTTACTTTTATTTCCTACCTTTTAGAAATTCAACTCACAGATTTGTTTATTTTTCCTGATGTGTCCCTAATGCCAAGCCTCCACTGCCCGAGGCAATCGAAGAAGAGAAGTGGGCATCTAAAGGCCTCCGCAGGGTCCCCAACACACCACACCCCCACCCCCAACCTTAACCTGCCTTCGAGGAGAAGAAGTATCAATGCCCATCATGTTTAAGAAAGTTGTGGTCAGGGGCGCCTGGGTGGCGCAGTCGGTTAAGCGTCCGACTTCAGCCAGGTCACGATCTCGCGGTCCGTGAGTTCGAGCCCCACGTCAGGCTCTGGGCTGATGGCTCGGAGCCTGGAGCCTGTTTCCGATTCTGTGTCTCCCTCTCTCTCTGCCCCTCCCCCGTTCATGCTCTGTCTCTCTCTGTCCCAAAAACGTTGAAAAAAATTTTAAAAGAAAGTTGTGGTCAAAAATTAAGTATAGAAGTGCCTGGGTGGCTCAGTCGGTTAAACATCCAGCCTCGGCTCAGGTCATGATCTCATGGCTTGTGGGTTCAAGTCCCACTCTGGGCTCTGTGCTGACAGTTCAGAGCCTGGAGTCTGCCTTAGATTCTGTGTCTCCCTATCTCCCTGCCCCTCCCCTGCTTTCTCTCTCTCTCTCTCTCTCTCAAAAATAAACATTTAAAAAATTTTTAAGATAATTATAGAGTTACCCTATAACACAGCAATTGCACTGCAATGCATCTTCCCAAGAGAGATGAAAACACCTGCCCACAAAAAAAAATTTTTACATGAATGTTTATAGCAGCATTACTCACAATGGCCAAAATATGGAAATAACCCAAATGTCCATCCATTTATGGATTAACAAAATGTGGTATATCCATACGATGGAGTACTAGCTCTATAAAGGGATATAGACTAAACCATGCTTCAAAATGGATGAAACTTGACATCATTACACTAAATGGAAGAAGTCAACCAACAAAGGTCACATACTGTATGACTCCTTTTAACCAAAATGTTTAGAACAGGTAGATCCGTAGGGACAGAAAGTAGAGCAGTGGTTGCCAGGGACTGAGACACAGAAAAATGAGAAGCAACTGCTAATGAGTACAGAGCTTCTTTTGGGGGTGATGTAAATGGTCTGGAATTACACAGTATTGGTGCTTATACAATTTTGCCAATCAGACACTTTAAAGGGATGAATTTTACGATATGTGAATTATATCTCAATAAAAAATAAATATTTTTGAACGATTAGCAAGTGCATAAAAAATGTGAATGCCCCTCAATTGTTAAGTGATCCCATGTGTAAGAAACTTGATAGATGCTTTCCTAAATTTGGTGACCTTCCTAAAAATGCACATACTGTTACCAATAAAAAGTAGTAAGGCAAAAAATAAACCTGTTCTAAAGCATTAATAATAAATACATTTCGATCAGTCATGCTAGAGGAAGGACTGGATTATCATCCTCTCTAGGGAAATTATTAGAAATTCCTTGTCATATGAAGAGGCAATGACAGGATGCAGCCAAAGATTATAGGAGAAAAATATTAGAGATTGTCAAAAAATAATAAAATTATCTTATTTTTCTGAGTTTCCATCACGGTTTTTTTGCATTTGGAAGTTGTTTAAATGAGTGATTTGTTACATCTCTTCTTTTCCTAAATAAAAAACTTTTGTACCTAAAAAAGGAGGCTGGGGGTGAGGAGTCTAGTCTCTCTGGGCTGGGAGTGGCATCACCTCCCTATGCATATGGCCCCTTCTCTCTCTCTTCCTTCCATGCAACCACAGTGGCAAGACCTCCAGCAGAGCCATGGCTGGCTGTCCCTTTTGTCTGTTTTCCCTTCTCCATCAGAGCCCCGGCTCAGGTGCCACCCTAGACCAACAAGCCAGGTGTTGACAACCTGGGACAGCTCTGCCCCAGGAATGGGGCCCTCCTTCTGGTGCTGATGCTCTCAGACCATCCCTTGAGGGCCCGTGGGTGGATTCCTTTCCCTCGACAAGGGGCCAGCTAAGCCTGGGTCTGATCTTAAGGCATATGGAGGACATACTACTCTGATGTCCACTTGGACCATTGAAGAAGAGTCCTTCACAGTGCCTAGCCTGGTGCACCAGAAACCCACTTTAGTTCTTGGGGTTCAACCCATATTAACAACATTTTTTTTCATTGTCCTGGGAATAGATTCCTCTCCTGGACATTGTAGAAGGGAGAAGAGATGGAGAACAGGATTTAGGGACCCCTGGGTCCTCTAGCTGTGGTAAAATCTTAGACTTGGCACAACTTCTCTCTCGGATAAAAGAAGAGTGTGATCCAAGATAGAGGGAAAGGATCAGACTAAATGGGTTCCTGGAAGGATGAGACCTTATCTCGATACTGTGGATGGGTAAGTCTAGAGAAGACAAAAATGTGGTTGTAAAAATGGAAAGTGGAGAAGGGGTGCTGCTAGAAGGCTTTGAATGCCAGTAATTCTCTCCTCACAGGACTAATGAGCTTCATAGTCTAACAGCGCCCCTTAGCAATCTATACACACACACCCAGCCAGAAATGCTAAAACCATGTCAATTTTGCACCTGCCCACCCCTCCTTACATCTGAGAGACTCAGACACAGGTAACTGTGAAGAGATAGACGTCTGGGGATAAATGTCATTGGTCCCATTAATTCTCCAGGTCACTCTGCAGATCTCCTCTGTTCTGAAATGGATGGTTGGTGCTGTGTTCATAATAATGACCATCAAACCTTAGCATTTGCTTAACATTTTACAATTTATATGAACTTATTTGATCCCCACAGCTCCACGAAGCAAGTAGGACAGTATAATTCTAACATGTGTACAGACAAGAAAACTCAGACCCAGGCAAGTAAAGTGATGGCCTGGCCAAAGATTGCCAAGTTTGTAAGTATTTTAATGTCTAAAAAGTTATCTCAGTCTCTCTAATATGAATAAAAACCTCCCAGGTTTGAGAGATCAGATTGACTAACATGAGGTTTTCTTTGGGTGTCTTTTATGCATGGAGGGTGAGAGTTGCCTCCAATTTACAATTACTCCTTGGGAAAAAGGCCACCTCCTTGCCCTTCAGACAAAAGTACATATGTGTCTTGCATAAAATGGATCTTCAGGACCCCTGAATCAACAGAGCTCTCTCCTTTAAGGGCCATGGATTCTATAAAACCTGTTGATGGTCAGCTCTCTTTCCAGACAATAGAGTAAAATTCAGCCTTCCTCTTCAGCCTCAATCCAGCCTCAATAGATGAAAGAGAGGAGGAATACGTAAAGCACGTCACACAGGGGTGCCCGTCTGAAAGCCGGTGTGCGCTTAGCAGCAACCGATCAATACCTTCCAAGCATCCCAGCCGGTGGGCAAGGCAGGCCGTCTGGCTCTGAACTCATGCCCCTTCTCTGGCCCTGCACGAGTAGGAACTGTCCACAGGGCTGTGCCCTCCTCTGATGCTGCCATTCCCGAGCTCACCCAAACCTGGGAGGTCCTGCAGAGGCTCATCCAGGTCAAATCAGAAAAAAAAAAAACAAAAAACAAAAAAACCCCACTCAGATCCTATCAGGAGACCACGGCAGGGAAGAGAGATGAGGCCACAGGAGGTGAGCAGTCCAGCCCCAGAGAAGGAAGTGGAGGCAGGTGAGTGAACTCTGAAGCTCTGAAAGAAGCAGGACAAAGGGGCACTGTCCTCTACATGTGGTCCTCAAAAATATTTCCCAGACAGTCCACCTAGTCGGGGTTAATAAATTCTATTTATGAAATGTATCACAGATTATAGGCTCCCAGTTGTTCACCCATTAGTATCTCCTTCTCTGTCTCTGTCTCTCTCTCCCTCTCCTTCTTTCTTTCTTTTCTTTTCTATCTGTCTATCATCTACCCCATTTATGCCACATGTAAGCCCTGTATCCACAGGTGTTGAGCATTCAAAGACAACACAAACCCGGAGGTGGACAGCATCTCTGACTAAAGCAAGAGGCAGAGATGCTCAATTATTCTACAAACTCATCCATCCATCCATCTCTCCCTGCCTTTCTCCATCCATTTGTCCACTCACTTGTCTGCCAATTATCAATCATCCCCACTACATGCCAGGGCAGTTGAGTCAGATCAGTACTCTTTCCCAAGAACTGGACAATCTACAGGGAGAGACAGATACATGAGCAATACAACATGACAAGCACACAGTAGGGATAAGGAGCAGCACGGAAGGCTTCTAAGAGGAGGCTACAGGTGAGCAGGGCCCTCAACGACAAGTAGGAGTCGGCCAGGAGGTCAAGGAAATCAAAAGACATTCCAGATAGAGAAAACAACAGGCGAAAAGTCAGAGAGTCTGGGACTATCAGGGCCAAATGCAGGGTTAACCTTGGGAAGAATTCTCTTTTATTGCTGGTTTGAGCCAATAACTGAAATAAAGTTTCCCTCATTTTCCAGTCATGGGTCCTGTTTGGATTGTGGTCAGTTAAAGTTAAAATGGTAATACTAGGAGAAAGAAAAGGCATAGGGAACAACGCCACAGAGGTAGGAATGAGTAGATCAAGTTCCAGGAATACTGAATGAGCAAGCCAAGTTGCTTTGGTTAATTCAACTGACCCTCCTGTCCTGTAAAGAAGATGGGAAACTTTGTCAAGTCAGTGGCGTGGCTTGGCATGGGAGGGACCACAGTGGCAGCCTTTCAAAATTAAAGTGTTACATTACTGACACATTATCCCTTTTTCTGGGGTTCACTTAGAAGAAAGGGATACTGTCTTAGTCTGTTTGGGCTGCAATAACAAAATACCATAGACTGAGTGCCTTATAAACAACAGAAAACTATTTTTGCACAGTTGTGGAGGCTGGAGAATCCACGATGGAGGTGCCAGCAGATTCAGTGTCTTGCGAGAGCCTGCCTCCTGGTGCACAGATGGCCATCCTTCCTCTGTGTCCTCATGTGGCAGAAGGGATGACGGAGCTCAGTCGGGGGTCTTTAATCAGGGCACCAATCCTGTCCATGAGGGTTCACAATCCCCTCCCAACAGCCCCATTGCCAACTACCATGAAATTAGGTTTCAACATATGAATTTGGGGTGGGGGACACAAACATTCAGCCATAGCAGGTACTGTCCCCCAGATCCAGACCACAGAAAGTACTTCCCACATCCACACCATCAAGCGGAACTTCTCTAAAGTTAACACACTCTATTTTTAAAAATGGTAAGACCTCAGGGAACATCATGAACTATCATCTGGTTGCACCTTTGGGTAAATTTTTAAAATCATATTGCTTTCTGGGGCACCTGGGTGGCTCAGTCGGTTAAGCATCCGACTTCGGCTCAGGTCATGATCTCACGGTTTGAGTTCCAGCCCCACATCAGGCTCTGTGCTGACAGCTCAGAGCCTGGAGTCTGCTTCGGATTCTGTGTCTCCCTCTCTCTGCTCCTCCTCCCCTCACACTCTATTTCAAAAATGAATAAAAACGTTAAAAAAAATTTTTTAATAAATAAATAAATAAATAAATAAAATCATATCGCTTTCCTAGCATAGGCATCCCTTGTAGATGAACTAGAAACCTGAGCGTGTCTGTAGGAAAAGAGGGGAAGACAATTATGAGAAAGAGGTCCTCAGCACAGAGCAAGCACAGTTCAGAGTGCAGAGGTTAGGAAAAGCCCGGAATCTGTGAAAGATAGCCAGCCCTTGGGTCAGGCAAGAAGATGATGGAGCAGGCCAATGGCAAGCTTGTCCATTCTCCACGTGCTAAGTTTCAGCCACGGGAGATCAACTTTGGTGCCACTGAGTATCTTCTCCCACAATCTGTCATCAGCAAGCCATTAAATGCCTGCAGCTGAAGAAGACAGCTGTTGGATAGGATAATATTAATCATAATCGATCACGGCTGATCAGTGCTAAGCACTTCAGATGCATGTTCTCACGTCTCCACAGCGTCCCGGGAGGGAGGTGTTCTAATCCTCACTTTACAGACATGGAAATCAAGGATGTTGCCCGTCCTGGCTCACATAGCTTGCAGAGCCGGCATTCAGTCCAGGCCTGCTTTTCTGTGAGGAATCTGCTCTTCCTCACCGGTGGGGAGTGTGCCACTTTTCCCAGGACCTGGACGGAGCAGGCACATATGCAGGCTGGCCTAACTGCTATTTGCTAAATATCTGAATGAGTAGGCATCACTCTTGAGAGGGTGACTGCCTCCCCCATGTGTGCACCAAAGATAAGGAGCGCCTGGGTGGCTCAGTCGGTTGGGCGTCCAACTTCAGCTCAGGTCATGATCTCATAGCTCGTGAGTTCGAGCCCCACGTCGGGCTCTGTGCTGACTGCTCGGAGCCCGGAGCCTGCTTTGGATTCTGTGTCTTCCTTTCTCTCTGCCCCTAACCCACTTGCATTCTGTCTCTGTCTCTCTCAAAAGTAAATAAACATTTTAAAAATTTTTTTTAAAAAACAGCACGCCTTTGTCTTAATGGGGAGATTTGAGAAGCCAAATGCTCCTCATTGAAAGCACCCTCAATTAGTTTCCTAAGGCTGTTGTAACAAAGTACCAAAAACTGCTGGCTTTAAACAACAGAAACTCACTATCTTGTAGTTCTGGAAGCTAAGAACCAAGAAGTCCAAACTTGTATTGTTGCAGGGCGATGTGCAAAGCAATGCTCTCTCTCTCTCTGACAAATCTGGGGAAGAATCCCTCCTTGTCTCTTCTAGCTTCTGCTGTTTGCCAGCAAGCCTGGGGGTGTCCCCTGGCTTATAGACGCATCACCCCGGTCACATAGGGGACCGTCTTCCCCATCTGTGTCTTCATACCATTTCCCTCTGTGCGCGTATCTGTGTTCAAAGTTCTCCTTTTTATGGGGACAGCAGTCATACTGGATTAGGATCCACTCTAATGATCTCACTTTAACTCGATCCCCTCTGGCAAGACCCCATCCCCAAATAAGATCACATCCTGAAGTACTGAGAGGTAGGACTTCAACACCTCTCTTTGGAGAACCTAAGTCAACCCATAACATACCTCAACTGCTAATCCTCAGAGTTGAACTGATTCGTTTAACTGCCTGCCACTGGCTCCCACCTGTGCCCGACCTCACATGATGATGTCCTCCAGCCCCCCCACAGTGCTGGAGATCATCTACGGTCAAGACACCCCACCCCATCCAAGCTCCGTCTCTCTTGAGCTTCCCCCAGGATTTCTATGAGGTGCAAAGAGGCTCTTTTTTTCTGGCAATTCACTAATTTCACTTTTGTTTCCAGTTGCTAACAGCATCTGGCAGCTCAGTGCTAACGGCCCGGTGCCACTCTGTCATAATCAGCTCTTTGTCTGCTGCTTCCGGTTGGGTATTTACATGCAGCTGGGGACAGTCAGCTGTTTCCCCAAACACTATTGTGTGCTTAGGAAGAAAAACTTAAGTCTTTTTCATTAACCACCATCTTTCAACATGGAAGCCAAAAGCATATCCACTTTACCTCACTTCACCCCACAGATGTATTCCTGAGGTAATGACAATATGGTAGAGGCCGTACTGTACCATTTTTTCTAAGCACTTTCCCACCCACAATGTCTTGGAGATAAGCAGGAGGGCAGGAATCCCCACTGGGCAGATGCACTAATGGAGGTCCATCTCTGGTTAAATAACCGGCAGGTGGTCTCTTGGGCCAGGCCTCATTCTATTTTGCCACATCTCTCCTGTCCACAAGGCTGATAAAAAATCCATTATTTAAACAAACACTGAGCGAGGATGACATCTGATTTCCAAGAAGGCCCAGGCTCTTCTAGCTACACTAAGCTTTCACTTGGAGGAATTCACTAAGTTCCATTGTGCCCCTGGGCCATTGCACTTGCTGTTGCTGCTACCTGGAATGCTTTTCCCTCCAGTACTACTCCTTCGAGGGTCAGCTCATGAGTCATAGCCTAAAAGAAGCAATACACACATATATATAGAATAATTACCAAGATCAAGGTTATGGGCACAACCATGACCTCAAATGACTAATATAGTTATGTCTTTTTGTGTATGTCTGGTGAGAACAGCATCTTCCCTTGTACACAAAGGACAGGAACCAAGGATGTCTTGTTGATTCCTAATCCCCAATTCTGTAATCCCCCTCATCCTGTGCCTGGCATGTGGTGAGCTCAATAAATATCTGTCAGATGAATGAATGAAGGTTATCATCCCCATGAATTGTCCCCCTGCCAAACAGAGCCATCCCTTCCTTTGTAACACTCTCCTATCCCTAAGCACTTTGTTGATAACTAGAATATGATGAACATGATAATACACTTCAGATAAAAAAAACTTGACACTCGCATGATACATGGTCTGTGCACTGAACAAAACGCTTGAAACTGGGACCAGCAGAAAAGCCTGGGACGAGCAGAAAATTCTGTGTCACAGAAGGACTGTAATTTACCACATACTAAATTGGGTTATAAGTTGGGTTATAATTTACCTCATACTAAGTTGAGTTTATTTGTCTCCTCTTTCAGACCTCCTTCAGAACTCCTGACTCCTGATAGTGACCATGCCTTACTCTTCTGTGCTCTCAGGACATAACATAGGCAACAAATGATTGTGGAAAGAGCACATTGCTGAATGAATAAGCACACCCAGTAGTTAAAAAAGAAAATACTTTGCAACGCCAGCAAACATTGCCCAATAAATTGGCTTGGTAATTTGGGCTGCTTTTCGACATTAGAATTTTCGGTAATAAGAGACCACTAGAAAACATGTTAGAATGAAGAATTTTCTATCCTACTTGCTGTGAGGACTTTCTCATAGCCTTACAAGTTTGGGAGCCTCATATGCTATTTTCCATTCCAATCGGTCACAAAGCATATCAGCACATTAAACCCAGAACCTACATCATAAGTAGAAATATGCACCCACTTAATATCCTTGGCCAAAACTGCTCATGACATTTGGGAATAAACCCAGTAGCCAAAGAGTGGAGGCAACATGGGGTCTTAGAAAGAGAAGAAACTTGATCTGGCTTTTTAAGGGGCCAAAGCTTCTCATATTTTTATTAATCATGGAATCACCCCAGGAGAAGAATACCTTGTTAATGTGCAGGCTGGTTCCCTAGTTCTAAGGTGGGGCCTGGGAATCTGCATTTGCAACAAGCTCCAATGTGATGCTAATGATGCTGACCGTGTATCACTCTTTAAGTAGCAAGAATCTAGAATCTAGTGCTTAATGGACCCAAACCTCAAAGTCCTCACCTCTAAGATGGTATTGGTAACCCATCTATGTTAAGAGGCTGTTGTGAAATGGCATTGTGATCAATTGTGAACACCGCCCTAATTTCCTCTCCCTCCACTTTGGTGGGGTGAGGGCTCAGGTTCATAAATTCTGGAAAGGAACCCATGGGGGACTCTATTTCCTCACCATTTTATAAAGTGATGAAATAGATGGAGCTCTGGTGCAGGTAACTGGTCCACCTCCTGGAAGCCCACACTATCTGAAGGCAGCAAGGAGTTTCCTTTGCGTAAATGACATTATTTCCATTCAGGGCCTCTCTTAACTGTTTTATGTTCAATAGTAGATGTTGTCTACACTAAAATATAGCAAACACGTGAACAGATAAGTAAGCCGAAAAACGCATCAACAAGCGATCAAACTTAACTCAAAGTTTTTATTTCACGTGTATGTCATCCTCAAGCCTGAGACTTTGCATTGTGTTTTATAGTATGTAAACAAGCCTGAAATTTCTAAAAGGGGAAGAAGAGCAAAGCTGGACCTGGATTGAGCTTTTGGGAAAACATTAAGCTCCTTGTCTGGGCATTTAAGACCATCCGTAATACGACCCCACCTGCTTCTCTGGCCTCCCTTCTCACCACAGGCCCCTCCCACCATGTTCAGTCTATGCTATACTACTTTCTAGTCCTGAACAATCTGTTCTCTCAATTCCCCACCCCCACATGGGCCTTTGTGCTCTATTCCCACCGCTGAATGTTCTTTCCCACCTCCTGTCCAGGATGATATGTGCCCATCTTTTAAGACTCAGCTCAAGCACCCCTTCACCAATGAAGACTTTCCTGATTCTGCTACATGAGGTGACCTCTCCCTGCTCTGGCCTGACTCACCATACCTCCTACAGATTGTCATAGCTTATATTTAATTATAATCTGTTTTATATGTCTGTTTTCTGCTCCTAGACTTAGCTCCCTAAAGTAGGCACTGTGTCCTGTATCTGCAGAAGCCATACCTTTATCTTCGCAAATCTCAAGTCTTCGTTGAATGAGAGAATGAATGAATCTTAGTGGCAATACTACATCAATGCTTGCTTAACTCTATCACTGTCCTGGTCACATTAAATTGCAACTTTTTGCTTAGATGTCTACTTCCCTATCAGACTGTGAGCTCCTTGAAGACGGGTTCTGGGCGCTACATTTTTAGCACCTATCAATGCTCATATTTATTTAATGAATGTGAGTTGCTCTGGATTGAAGTCAGACGAGTCTCCTTCGGAACACAAAGGATAAATGCCTGATGATAAAGATTTTAAAGGGCTGTCAAGTTCATCTGTTGATTTATGAAGCAAATTAATACAACAGCATCAACACTTCCAGCCATCCCCAATCAGTTTCAGCAATTATGTGTACCCGGGGCAGGGCACAGCTGTTTGTGAGGCATGACACGACAAAGGTCTCCCTTGGTTTACTCAAAGGTCTTCAAGATATTTTTAGTTGACAAACAACCATGTGTCACTCATCAGATATCCCATTAAACCAAATTGTACAACTTGTTAGACAGTTTCCTATATTAGCTGTGAAGGCTCTGTATGTGATTTTAATCCTGCTGGGTGCAGGGCCTCCCGCAAAGCAGGGATGATGGTGTGTATGTATGTGTGTACATACACTCGCCCTGCCTCCTCCTCTCTCTCTCTCTCTCTCTCTCTCTCTCTCTCTCTCACACACACACACACACACCCACACACACACACACACATATATACACATACATACACAAACTATATATATACATATGTGTATACATATGTGTGGAGAGAGAGAGAGAGAGCAATAGAGAGTATGTGCCCTGAAAAATACTGAGCCCATGGCTTCTCTTACCACCTATGGTCTTGTCCCACCCATGTCAGTATAATTTTGCAACAATTTCCACAGGGAATTAGCAACATGGAATATAATCAGCTGGCAAATTCTCTGACCCAGAACTCCTGGTAATATCTAATGTTACAGGGACTGTCTAAACTCTCTTGCCATAAGTAGATTTAGAAGTTTTATCACAACAAGAGAGACTATATAACACATATTAAATGTCGAGTTGTGTGATGCATATAGACACTGCTAATTCTGGGCCACCGGTAATGTCATGGAGACCCCATCTCTGAGTATGGGAGGAGAGGTTTGGGAAAGGGAGGTGTAGCATTTTGGTACAAATCTCACAGGTGCCTGAAGATTCCAGAAGGCCCCTGAGCAAACTGGTGTGCTGACTTCGTGGTATCCAAGCACCAACGAGGTAAAAATTCATCTTGGAATGAGGCTCACCTTGTCACAGAGCCAGCCCTCAAATGTGGGAGAAGAGCAAAAAGTCACCCTCCCAACAAAGCTGCTCCCCCACCAACTCCAACTGTCTCCCCCATCAAGGTCTCCGTGAGAATGGGCTCTCCCTCCTGCCTTCTGGAGGTAAATATTTTTAAGTGTTATAGCTTAACTTCATATACGCACAAATCAGTTGTAAAATATAGTGGGAAAAACACAGTGAAAAGCAGAACCACATTCAAAATATCTACAGCAATTACAACGCATCTAAAAATGTGTTTAACAAGAAACATGCAAGCACTTCCCATGAAAATGTACCAAATGGCATTTTTGAAAGACCTAGGATGAGAGATACGCTTGTTTGTGAAGATACACAATGTACATTTCTTTACCTTTTCCCACATCGATTCATTAATACAATGCTATTTTGATGAGAATCCTAATAGCTATTTTAATTTAACAAATTGGTAATTAAAGTCACCTAGAAAACAAATATGCAAGCATAGCGAAGACATATGTAAAAGAATAATACTGAGGAGAACTTGAAAACAAGTTCCAAATGCTGAAATTTATATTAATCTAAAACAACTCAAAGAGTCCAGTATGGATCCAGTCAGAGGGTAGCCATACCAGAGACCACAGGGACCCAGGAGGAGGACCCAGGAAGTCAGAAGGATGAGCCAAAATGGCAGCCTAGGATTTACAGAGAAGATTGCCCTTACAGTAAGGTCCATTTGCTGAGTCTTTTCACAGGTCTCTCATCCTATTTACATGTGTAATGGAGAAAGAAAAGAAAAGAAAAGAAAAGAAAAGAAAAGAAAAGAAAAGAAAAGAAAAGAAAAGAAGGAAAGAAAGAAAGGGAGAGAAAGAAAGAGAGAGAAAGAAAGGAAGGAAGAAAGAGAGAGAGAGAGAGAGAGAAGGAAGGAAGGAAAGGAAGGAAGGAAGAAAGAAGAAAAGAAATTCACAAACTCTCCCTGTCCCTTTTTTTTTTGGGGGGGGGGGGGGGCGGAAGATGGTAACAGCAAGGAGACAGGCATAGATCAGTGTAACAGAATGTAATACAAAGAACACTTATTACATATGATAATTTAATTTTTTTGAGTGCAAAGTGGCTGTTCAAATCAATGAGGAATAGACTAACACAGGGTGTTAGAAAAATTGGCTATTGGTTGGAAAGACTGATGAAAGATAGAAACAATTCATAGATAGGGTTCATACATACATATATACGTACATTCCTATTTTACTTCACACATAAATGTTCAGTGGGTTAAAAATCTAAATGTAAAATAAAGAACTCTAAAACCACCAGAAGGAAATATAAGAGAATGATAATGACTTGGAGGTAAAGAAGACCTTTTTTTAAAAAATGTTACAGAAAACCCAAGAGCCATTAAAAGGGGAGCGAGAATTGACAAATCTGGCTATATAGAAATGTAAAGCTTCTCCATGTTAAAATAAGTGCCAGATTAATGAAAAATATTTATAAAATGTATAACCGGAAAAGGATAAACATCCGTAATACGCTGAAAGTGTCTACAGATAAACAATAAAAAGATAAGCACTCAACTTTAAAGGAGTCAAATTTTAAGTAGGCAATTCGCAAAAGAAAAAATAGAAATGGCCTATAAACTTGTAAAAAAGATTCTCTTTTTTGGCCAAATCTTTTTATGGTAGAATAAATATATATCAAAACAATATTTTCACTGAAAATAGGTTAGTGTGTTTGTGGAAAAACAGTGCTCTCATCCTTTCATGGTAGAAATTGAAACTGATGAAACCTTTTTGGAAGGCAATTATCTAATATCTATTGAAAAGCATATCCTTGAGCCTGCATTTTATTTCTAGGAATTTCCCATTCAAAAATATTTCCTCATATACTCAGGGATATGCTGCCACATGATTTGTAATAGTGAAATTTTGGGAGCAAATATATATTTATGTACATGAAAAATATAATAAATATTAAATATTAAATTATACATAGTTCCACAAACAATATTATAAATATTAAATATTAAATTATATATATTATATACACATGAACAAATTGTGGTAGAACCATATCATGGACTATTCTTTAGCCAACAGAAAGCATTAGTTACATCTAAGTAAAAATTTATACACACACACACACACATATATATACATCATGTGTATGGTATGGGCATAAACCATGTGTATCCCATGGGCATGCGTATATATGCATGTACACTGACTGACACTTCCAATTTGAACTCAAGACTGGGATTTGCACACAACCACTTTTAAATTACATCTGTGTCTTCTCTCTTCCATGCGAAGAATAATTCTCAAGACCCGGGAGGTGATAAAACACGAGCAACTCCTAAGTATTCATTTGCATTGTTGCATGTAACATACATAACAATTTCAGGGTATCAGTATCAATACTGCCATCATCGATATTGAAAGTTAAAAAGAAACTGGTTTTTTGTAGTTTAGCTACTCATTCTTCTCCCATTTTTATAGCTGGACTTTTATTTACGCTGTCAGAGGATGTAGCTGCTACAGACTATTCTCTTTCCCATTAATTTCGTTATTTTTGTTAGTTCCGCAAGTAACTATATACTTCACGCCTACCACCGTTTCTTATGTTAATGTCTTGCATGTGATGTGGGCAGCCTGAAGCTCATTTGTCAGTAGAGTCCTCTCTACGGTCTCAAAGGAGCTATATTCTCTGAGTTCTTACACACGTAACAGTCCATTCTCTTTTATACTTTGAACGTCACTGTTGACGGACATAAAACCCTTGGCTCACGTGTGTTTCCTCAAGTATACTAAACACACTACTCCATTTTGTCCTGGAATGAAGTAGCACTTTCTAGAACTCTGACGATGATCTAATTGTATTTCCTTTTAAAGTTATTAGCCCTTTGGACCTAGCTACCCAAAGGGTTTTTCTCTTTTTATGACACAGTAATTTTATTAGAATGTGTCTTGTGGTTGGTCGTTTTGTGCCGATATTCTCAGGAACAGGGTGTGCTCTTTCAATTTGTAGTCTTAAATCATAGTTTATTTCAGAAAAGTTGTATTGAATTATAGCTGGGGTGTTTGTTCTGTTCTTTCATTCTGTTTTCTTTGTTTTTCAGCTCCAGGGCCTCCTATTGCCCCTATGTTGGATTGTCTTTCTTATCTTCACATCTGCCTCTCTCTCCTGAACGCTTTTTATGTTTCCATTTGTCTTTGATTTTTAATTTCTTCTTTTCACCCTCTATTTCTAATTAAGATACGTGTGGTGTTTTTATTCTCTTCTGCTCCTTACAGTTTAGTCTTTATTTCTATTTCTCATCCTTTCCTAGCTCCATTGCTGTGTTTCCGTTTTTCTAATTCTGATGTATAGATTTTTTTTTTTTTAATTTTGAGAGAGGGAGAGAGAGAGTGCGTGGGGGAGGGTAGCAGAGGGAGAGAGAGAGCTCCAGGCTCAGAGAGGAGCGCGACACAGGGCTCAATCCCACGATGCTGGGATCACCACCTGAGCCAAAATCAAGAGTCAGATGTTCAACCGAACGAGCCACCCAGGCGCCCCTAGAATTCTTTCGTAGCCTGTAGCATAATGTCTCCTACCCATTTGAAATACAGAGTTATGCTTCTGTTTTACGGTACATCTCTTGGTTATGCATAAATGTCCTTCTGTTCCTTATTCTCTTACATTCTTACAACTTGACATTGGATTTGGTCTTGATTTTTTTCTGTGGCCCATTCGTATGTGAAAGTAATCTCCCCAAACTTTTCAGAGGCATCGTTCACAAGTTAGAAACATTAACCTCCCAGGGATCCTCCTTCTATTGTTTCTGCAGTGTTTGTGGCTTGCTTTCTGACATCTCCTGGCCCATTCTCTCCTGCCACAGTCATCCAGACTTTCTCTGTCTCTGTTTTTACTGTCCCCATCTTGCTCAATTTTGATTCCATAATCAACACCTTCTCAAGGGCATGGGCCCTGTTCTGGAAAAGAGTGTTGGATGGGTAGTGTTAAGAGGGATAAAAATCTAATCCTTAGGGCTTCCCTTGTACTCTGCCACTATTGGATTGAGCATAATCTTTGCACAGCAGCTGGGTTCTCGAATCTGTCTGCTGTGTTCTCCAGTCAATACAGGAGAAAGGAGTAGCAACCCAGAGTCTTCTGAGGTTTTAGCTATGTTTGGCTTATTTCCCCCTCTTTAACTGTAACCTCTATGCATATAATCCCTGCTGTTGTTCTGAGTCTCAAGATTTGCCTGGCAACTTTGTCAGGAAGGGTCAGCAGTGAGACCATGAAGACAGCTGAGATCTCATCACTCACTAGGGAAAACCACAGGGCCACCAGCATCTTATCGGCTCTGCAGCTCATTACTTAATGGCATCCCTTGGTAAGGTGCAGATGGCTGACATAAATCGGTTTGCACATTCTGAGGGCACCTGGGGGGCTCATGGGGTGACTGGGTGGCTCAGTCAGTTGAGCATCCGACTTCGGCTCTGGTCATGATCTCACAGTTCGTGGCTTTGAGCCCTGCATCTGTGCTCAGAGCCTAGAGCCTGGAGCCTGCTTTGGTTTCTGTGTCTCCCTCTCTCTGCCCCTCCCCAACTCACATTCATTCATTCATTCATTCATTCTCTCTGTCTCAAAACTAAACATTAAAAAACTTTTTAATAAAAAATTTTAAATAAAGAACTTGGTTTGCATATTAGGAAACACCACACCTTCAACCAAACAAGTGACTTTCTAACAGCAGGGTCTCAGGCACCATGGCAGGTCAATAAAGAGATGGATGCCACGTCTGCCATCTTCTGACACTCATTGACTAAAGCCCGGGTATCCAAGCCAGATGAGGGGGTGGGGGCTGGTCTGGGCAGGAACCCCACAGAAAGAGGGTGGAGGTTGCACGTTGGGAGCGACGAGAACGGATGACTTGGGTGGGGGTGAAGAGTCACGGATCCTCAACTATAGAGACAAGCAGACCATCTCTGACCTTCCAGAGCAGGACAGAGATGCCTTGAAGATGGAAAAATTTGGAAAATGTCATAAAGTAAAACCAGAAGCCAGCGCAGGGAGCTATGTCCACACTCTTCCGTAACCAGCTGCAGGAGACTGGCCAGCAGAGGCAAGGCAAAGGTCCGTTCCCGGCTGTGACTGACTCACAGGGAAATAAAAGGCAGCCAGAATTCCCTTCCTGGAGGGCAGGGGTGGGGGTGGGAAGGTTGAGAGTGGAGAGGCCCTGGGGGAGGAGGGCCTGGAAAGTAGCATATCATTACAGGGATACACTGAGCATTCTCTACCTGCCTAACCCTATGTTAACAGCTACTCATCCAAATCCCAAGGAACATCTTTAATGATGTCATCCTCACATTTAAGCTGAAGAAGTAAGACTCAAAGAAGCCAAGTGACCTGCCAAGGGTCATATGATGAAAACTCAGTTGGTGACAGGTTCAAATCCAAGGTGTCCTCCCGCTCCAAAGATTTCGCTGCTCACAACTGGACTTGAGTTAACTTCTAGCTCTATCACCGAGTGGCTGTGTGACCTTGTTTGATTGCTTGGCTTCTCTGAACCTCAATTTCTTCGTCTCGGAGATGGAGAGAATTCACAGAATTATTTCAGAAATGAAAGGATTCATTCGCGTCCCATGTAGGTCACGTCCAGGACGGTGTCTGGTGCAGGGTAAGCCCTTGGCCTCTATGTGCCAGCTCTCTGTCCATCATCAGCTGCCATCTGCGCATCATCTTTCAAGAGACCATTAATATGCTGCCATTTTCCACCTTACCTGCTTCATCCTCTTCATTAAATCTATAGAAACTGTCTCGCAGAAAGAGTTATATGGCATTCGGGGAAAATACATGGGGAAGGATTACAGTCTCATCAATGAATTCCAATGATTTCCCCCCATGACATTTCAGAGCAGGCAAGAAATTTGCTTTTCCTAGAGAGTCAAATGACATTTAGAGAATTATGTTTTCTGTCTTATCGCAGGGAGATAATCCATCTAACCCTTCAACGTCTGATAGTCAATAAACCTCAGGAAGAAACCAAGTGAAAGGTAAACCCTCCAAAACAGCCCCCAAAGCCTTGTCTAGAAATCGCACCGGAGACCTGGCTGTACTGTGGAAGGGAGAGTGTAGGAGGGACCCATGAGGACTGTCACCAATGAATTCTCAGCCTCGGTTTGAGAGCCAGAGGGGCTCTCAGAGATGTTCTAACCCATTCTTTTGTTTTTCTGTTTTTAATTTTACTATTTATTTTGAGTGAGACAGGGACAGCGCCAGCGGGGGAGGGGCGGAGAGGGGGGTGGGGAGAGAGACAGAGAATCGCAAGCAGGCTCCGCACTGCCAGCACAGAGCCCAGTGCAGGGCTCAGACCCATGAAGCCACAAGATCATGACCTGAGCCAACACCAAGAGTTGGACACTTAACGCGCCCCTGTTCTAATCTATTTCTATACACTTCACAGATAGGGAAATTGGGACTCAGGGAGGGGAAGTAACTTGTCCAATTAACTGCTATGCCTGAAACTTGCACCCAGGTCTCCTGACTCCCAGTCTGAGGCTCCTCCTGGCACATTCAGCAACCTGGCCTTTGGGTACTGGGATTGGCCCCAAATCATAAGTCCTGGCTCCACCACTTAATGGGAGAAGGAGGGGGCCCTTAGCAGGTGGGCTGGCCTTCATTCCCTCACACGGTCAAAGGGGAATGCTAAAGTCAGCCTCACAGGATGAGAAGAGGTGAGGATGTGAACAGCCTGGCACAGACAGCTACAGCAGAAAGACCAGGTGAAGAAACGGAGAAAAGACGGCCACCGAGAAGCCCTTAAAAGAAAGCCAACCTGCAGATACCTTCATCTTGCCTCCAGAACTGTGAGAACGAACTTCTCTTGTCGAACCCCGGTGCCACACCCACTATTGACTGTGGTTATCTCTAGGTTTGGAAGCTCCAAGAGGTGCCCCAGCGCATCCCCTGAATTCCAGTTATACTCTTTCCTGCCCCCATTATACAGCAACAACCCCACCTCCCTGTGGTAACCAGTCATTCCCCTGCCGGGATTACAACTCCTTTCTCTGGCAGCTGGGGTACCTATGTGAGCCCAGTGTGACCAGGCAAAGGCTGTCACTTTAGGGGAGTCCTTACTGTGCCCTGAGTCCAGGAGGGCATTAAGTTGCAGGGATGGAAAGCGCACAATCCCCAGACGGCCCACTGGGAGTGATGGGGAAAGAATCCACCCCTGCTTCCACCTCCTGTCCCCAATCCGAGAAGCCATATCATCCCCGGCTGCAACCCAGCCACCCTCTACTTACTGGGGGATCTCACAGGCTTTGTGTCAGTGACTGAGAGCAGTTCCACGATCCGTCAGCCCCCACCTTCTTCTGTTAGCATGCCATGGATTGGGTTCGGGGAGGGAGTCAACGGCCTGAGCTGCCATCTGATCCAAAGCAGTGTTTGATGCCTTAAATAAAATACACCCTGGGGGCACCTAGGTGGCCCAGTCGGTCAGGCATCCAACTTGATTTCAGCTCAGGTCATGATCTCACGGTTTGTGGGCTCAGGCCCCGCCTCGAGCTCTGTGCTGACAGTGTCGAATCAGCTTGGGATTCTCTCTCTCCCTCTCTCTCTGCCCCTCCCCTGTAGCGCCCTCTCTCAAAAATAAATACAAACATTTAAAACTTTGAAGAAAATACATACTGAGAATACAAACGTGGTGGAATGGTGGACGCCCGGTGATGGACAGATGTGCTTTACAGAAGGAAGCGCTCCCACCCCATTCCCTGGGGGGCTCTGAACCACCCCATTCCCTGGGGGGCTCTTTCCTACTCTGAACCACCGCCCAGCTCTGCCAACTCTCTCCTCCCCGAGGCCGTCCTGACCTGGAAACTAGACAGTGATAGTCACACACTGATTGCAAGAGTAACATAAAATTACTCAGGTCTTACTCTTCTATCCACCGTGAAGCGTACGCATTTTCTCCTTTGCCTGTGTGAGCTGAGCCCCTGTAGGCGAGGAAACAGTGACTTGCGGATGTGAGGTCACCTGGCCCTCAGGGGCAGACCTGAGATTGGAATGGAAGCCGTTTCCTTAGAGCCCCTGCTCCTCACATAAAAAGAGGTGATTGATGCACAGGCTGCCTCCCCCTCCCCCACCCTGCTGGGTCCCCTTCCCCTTTCACTGCACCCAATGCCGTCCTACCTGTTCTTGCCGGCAAAATATATGTTCAGTTTGTCTAAACAACTAAGTTGACCCCAAAACAGCCCCCACCCTGCAGAAGGACCCCTCTCTGAGCAACCAGCTTTATGAAATCTGGTGCTGAAATCTGGCTTGGGGTAGGGGGCAGCCAAACTCCCCACAAATGCTCTTTCAATGTATAAACTTAAAAGTAGCTTTTAGGAAATGGGTGTTTACTCCAAACCAGAAACTAAACATTTGTTCCCCCCCACTTCTTTTTGTATCTTTGAGACGGTAATGGCTGTGAAGGCAATTGGGGTGGCATTTACAGTTATAAGCAGGTTAATGCTGTTCATCCACTGAGGGAGCACATCGGGGAACAGAAAAGAGCGATTTCGGGGGTGACAGGATGTCACACAGCCCCGTGTGGTTCCCCAGCCACTGGGTGGTGGGGGCTGCGGGAGCTCTTCGAGAACCCGAACATTCCTTCAGCACAACGCGTGACCTCTGCTCTAGCTTCACGTGGATAAAAGGAGAGAGGAGATTCTGACATTCTGCCGTATTTAATGGCTTCCATAGAACATACTGCTTAACTGTCTTATGACCAAAATAAAAAAGAAACAGTGTCCTGAGAGGTGCTTAGGCGTCAGGTGAAGGACTGGAATCCTGGGGCTGGCGTGGCAATTAGATCCTCGAGCATTTTGCTGCACAAACAAAGGGCTCCAGGCCTAGAGACTTTGAGAAGGGGTAGGTGGGGTGGTCTAGAACTGCCCCCAGCTGGTTCCCGCACTTGAAGGGGCTGGGGCTGCCTGAGGATCCCGCCACTCCCCCACCCCCAGCTTCAGGACAGCCCTTCCTCAAGGACGGCTCTTGCCTGCTGGGGCATCTCCCTGAGGATCTGGTTAAAATGCAGATTCTGATTCAGTAGTTCTAGAGTGGGCCTCAAAATTGGCTGGGAAGGAGAGAACACAATGAAACAAGACGCTGGGCCCAGCCAAGGTGACTGAGCACAGGTGGAGGACCACCTGACAAATGGCGGAATGAGGGGAGCTGGGGTCTGGGGGACAAGCAGATCCACACGGAGGCCCCTCTCTGCCACTTACTGGCTGTGTCATCTTGTACCAGTTACTTTCCTTCTCTGAGCTTCAGTTTCTTCTTCTGTAAACTGGGAATGGCATTACCTACCTCACAGGATCTGTGAATGGCTTAGATCAGGTTCCCGAAAAGCAGACCATGAGATGAGGCTATGGACCAGTGATTTTGCAGAGAACGTCCTCAGGAAAAAGAAAGAGAGAGGGAAAGGGGAATCTGAAAGAAAGGTGAAGCAAGGATGCCGTAGCAAGGTCTTTGCTACCTGAAGTTCAGCCCAGGGATCTGCAGCACCAATCACACCTGGAGTTTGTTAGAAATGCAGAATTTCAAGGTCCACTCTAGAACTACTAAATCAGAATCTGCATTAACAAGATCCCCAGGGATTATGAAGAGCATTGGTAGAGGACAAGACCAGAGATGCCCCAGCAGGGAAGAGCCGTCCTTGAGGAAGGGCTACCCTGAGGCTGGGGGTGGGGGAGTGGCAGGAACCTCACGCAGCCCCCCTGGGCACCCCCGACCCTGGCAGCCCCTGGGCAGCCCTCTGAGGACAGGGATGCAGGTGCTGGAAGTGAAAGCAGAGGAGCAAGGGCATAGAAACAGCCACTGTGAACCAGAGGGGACAAAGTGGGACACTGACAACACCTGCCATAGGTGACCACTAAAGAGAGCAATGAATCCTTTAGGACTTCACCTCACATCTGTTCCCTGCCCTTTGTTTCCCAGTTCCTTGATGCCTTCTCTCCTTCTTTTCAGGCCATGAGCACCCAGTGGGTCAGACAGAGCCATACCGAGTACCTATTTGTCCTGGCTTCCTCCCTATGGGAGAAAGGACCACGACTGGGCTTGGCAAGTGAGGGCAAGTGGACCTCTGTTTAGGGATCATCCATTTGGTTTGGGGTCTTATCGCCCTCCTCAACTGCCTCTGCTGATGGCACCCAGCCCTCAGCCCACACTTGCAGTCTCAGGGGCTTGGAGCAGGCACCCTTCAGCTCCTTCCAGCAGGTGGCACTGGCTCCAGTCACATGGCCATGAGACAAGTCACCTGCTTCTCCCTCTCACCGGGCTTGCCAGGGCCTCTTGCCTTCACTCCTACCTCAGTTTCCCTTTCTTTCACACCACGTCGCCCCGGTGTGAAGCTCAGTCTACTGACTCAGGACCTAAATACAGTCTGCCTGGCTCTCCTAACCACCCCCTGCCCACTCTGGGCTGGGTTCTGTTCTCCAGACACACACGCTGGTCAGAGCTTTCCTCCACAGAAGAACATGGTCTGAAATACCCTGCTACCTGCCCCACTTGCTCCCCAGCAGACACTGATGCTCTATTCCCTGAGCATGACCGTGGCCATGACACTTCCTTCCACCCAGGAGAAAGCTTACCACTAGGTTGCTTCCCTAATGTCAGCCCCATCTGGACGTGGCCCCACATCCCTTCTAAGTCCTGGGGGCCTATGAAACTCCAAAGCAACAGGCAGGTCTGGCTCATGGGTGCAGAACTGACCTGTCTGGTCACACGGGTCCCTGCATTTTGGGTTGGATGCCCTGCTGTCTCCATCTTGCAAGTGTTAATTTTTATAGGGGTTTCCCATTTCCATTTTGCACTGGGCCCCCCAAATTAGCCAGCCGATCCTGATAACACATGATACCTTGCCAGACACTCCCCCAAGTGATCTAAAGGACATGCTGACCCCTGGCCCAAAGCACTAGGGAGGGTGAGCATTGTGCCCCCACACTCCACACTCCCCCAGCCCTCCTCACCCCTTTGTGGCCCTGCCCCAAGAGCCCAGTAGATGACCCCTTAGCTAGGATGGCAAGATTGTCACAGGTCAAGAGTGGCCCGTGTTGGGTAGAAGAATCCATTCTGGTCCCAGTAATCTTCATCTAGAATCCCATGCATCAGAACAACTCCTTGAGATGTTTTATCCTGAAGTTTTCCCCTTTCCTACTCCCGTTCGGATGGAGAGCACTGGCTTTTAATTCCAAAGCCAAAGATGAGGGTTGCAGAGAGTTAAGAAGAGAAGGAGGGAACAGGGGCAGGGAGGCCTATGTTCTGCCCCCACCTGCTCCATGTGCCTGACACTTAGGCTCACTGAACTCAGGTCCCATTAATCAGGCTAAGATTCAGGGACTCTGGCAGCCACCCGCAAAGAAAATCTTGAGCAACCTAAGATTCTCAGCCAACATTTACAGCTGCATTATTGCACCCTGGAGACAGAATTCCCAGCCCTGGCTGTATGTGCACGTCACCAGGGAGCTTTCAAACATCCACCTCCACCAGGTACCCTAACTCTGTTGGGTGGAACCCAGGGATGGGGGAGTCTGAAAAGTCCCCCAGGTGATACTCAAGTGCAGCTGAAGTTAAGCGATGCTGATCCAAGGGCCACACTGGAGGCGTTCTGAGTCTATGCCCTCCTGCCTACCCTTTCCTCCCAGCACAATTGGATCTACTTAGCTGCACTGAGCAGCCAAGCCCCATCCACACTGGGTCAGAGGTCATCCAAAGTCAGCAGACCAAGGAGCAGTCGGGGTTCTGGATGTTCTCAGGCAGCTAGTCTATTCTGGTCACTGGTTCTACCGGGACCCTGAGGCTCAGCCCCTGCTCTGCCCCAACTCTGGTCACTGGATCCCCTGCCCTGGGTACTTCCTTCTGGAGTAGCCACTGAGTGTGGATGGAAGAACCCAGAGGGTTGGGACAGAAGCTCTACATTCAAGCTCCTGGCCCTGCCACTTACCATGGACACTCAACAATGGGTAAGAAGATGGTGTGAGACAGCTGTTGCTTTTGCCTGGGCAGCATCCCATATGGTCTTGGTGGGACTACAGGTCAATGAGCCCCCTCCCCAGGCAGGAGGTGGACCCTTGACCCAAATGAGGCCAATCAGACTCTCTCTCCCAAGAATGTATATCTTGGGCAGAGTGACCCAATCATTTAAGACAAATTACTCTGCCTGTTCCTTCCAGCAGAGGTCTGCTGGCTAAATCCGGGGTGCCACAGCTTCTGTCCTTTCAGGGAAGTTCCTCAGGTTAGGATGGCTATCATCAAATAACATCAAGGGAACATCAGACAAGAAACAAGTGTTGGCAAGGATGTGGAGAAGAGAGAACCCTTGTGCACAGTTGGTGGGAATGTAAACTGGTGCAGCCACTGTGGAAAACAGTATGGAGGTTCCTCAAAAAATTAAAAATACAACTACCCTATGATCCAGCAATCCCACTTCTGGGAATATATCCAAAGGAAACAAAATCAGGATCTCAAAGAGATACATGCACTGCCTTGTTCATTGCAGCATTAGTCACAATAGCCAAGGTATGGAGACGGCCTAGGCATCCATCTGCAGATGAATGGCTTCACACACACACATGCACGCACATAAATACATGGAAATATCATTCAGGGGCGCCTCAGTGCATCAGTCGGTTAAGCATCTGACTCTTGATTTCAGCTCAGATCATGATCTTACGATTCATGAGTTTGAGCCCTTTGTCAAGCTCCATGCTGACAGTGTTGAGCCTTCTTGGGATTCTCTCTCTCCCCCTCTCTCACTGCCCCTCCCCTGCTTGCTCACTCTCTTTCTCAAAATGAATAAACATTAAAAAAGAAAAGAAGTATTATTCAGCCATGAGAAAGAAAGGAATCCTGCCATTTGCAACAACACAGATGGACTCTGAGGGCATTATGCTAGGCGAAATGAGTCAGAGAAAGACAAATACTGCATTACTACTTATATGTGGAATCTAAAAACATAAAACACATAGAAACAGAGGAGAATGGTGGTTTTCCACGTGCTGGGGAAGACAGGAAATGGAGAGAGGTTGGTAAAAGGGTACAAACTTTCAGCTGTAAGATGAATAAGGCCTGGGGATCTAAGGTACAACATGGTGATTATAGTTAACAATATTGTATTATATACTTGAAAGTTACTAAGAGAGTAGATCTTAAATGTTCCCACCACAAAAAAAGAAATGGTAAATTTGTGAGGTGATGGAGGTATTAACGAACCCTGGCAATCATTTTGCAATATAGGTGTACGTATCAAATCATCACATTGTATCCCTTGAACTTACACAATGTTATAGGTCAATTATATCTCAATAAAGCAGAAAAAACAAATTAGGACAATATTAAAAAAAAGCAAACAAAAAAATAGAGGAAACACAAAACTGGAGATCATCCTTTTTTTAAAAGAAATATCTGTGACAACTGTATGTAATTTTCAAGGTTAATGGCATCTTGATTCACAATAATGAAAGTCTTGTTTATCTACATATTAGTGTCCTGAAGCTAGCTTAATTTACATAATCATAAACTGCATTTCAACTGTCCTCATCAGCTTGTTCCCCATTTGATGAAAATGTAAATGGTAATTTTATTTGGGCTCAATTGCATATATACTGCATTTATGCAGCATCAGAAAATAGCATTTTAATTTAACCAGCAAGTTGGGCTCATTACCAAAAAGAAAAGAATATTGGTTAAAACACCAAGTCAGTTCCCCAAATGTCTTTGAAGGGTCTAGTCATTGTTGTATTATTACCCAGTGGGTTTTAATTGTATTTGCTCAATGCTGGAAAAAGCTAGGACTTCACAATGAAAATGTCCTGTAGACTCCAAGCTACAGGTAGCCAGTGGACCCCAGGATTCCAAGACGGCTGGCTGGAAGGAGGCCACAATCGTGCAGGTACTATATCCGGGCACTATAGCTCAGAAGAGTGAAGCCACCGGCTTAGGTCCATTTGCGCAGCTCTAACAGAACAGCACAGACTGCCAGGTGTCTTAGCCCATTTGGGAAACTCTAACAGAACAGTACAGACTTGGTGGCTTATCACAAAAGAAATCTACTTCTCACAGTTCAGGAAGCTGAGAAGTCCAAGATCAAGGCACTGGCAGGTTCAGGGTCTGGTGAGAGCCCATCCCTGGTTGACAGAGACAGCCATCCGCACTCTGTGTCCTTACTTGGCAGAAGAAACAAGGGAACTCTCCAGGATGTCTTTTTTATAAGGACACTAATCCCATTCATGAGAGTGTCACCCTTCGGACCTAAGCACCTTCCAAAGGCCTCACCTCAAACGCCATCTCAGTGGGGTTGGGATTTCAACATACATATCTTGGGGAGAATGTAAACATTCAGTCCAGAACACCCGACCAAGGCCAGAGTGACGATGCAAGTTCAGAGGGACAGGCAGAAACTCTTTAACGTTCACTAGGAATGTCGAGCTCGGGTTCCCAGGGAAGCAAAGGCAAAAGCAAGTTGAAAGGGTGGCCGGGGGCAGAGCTGAAGCAGGGTTCCCTGTGACACTACCCTTCACCACTGCCACTGCAGCGGGCGTTAGCCCACACGTCAGTACCTACAGCTCCCACCTGAGCTGGGGGCTTTGGCACTGCTCTCTGCCAGACGTGGTAAAAGCGTGAGAAAGGCAGAGCTCACAGGCATATCTTCAGAGCCCCCTGAGTTCACACCATCCCTGTACTCCACGGAAGTGGGACACGTTTCTTGCTAATCAAAGTTCTGCCTGACGGCTGTGTCCGACACACTGGCCACCACAACCGTATGACCCACAGCCAGGAGCAGATTGCACTACAGAGAAAATGGCCAAACGCCTGGTGGGTGCAAGGAAGCTGTTCTCGGCTGTGGACCAGCATGTGTTCCTAAGGCACAGTGGGCAAGACCAGAGGTTTCTCTAAGCGCAGAGAGGGTCAAAGTGGAGAGAAGGGATGCATTTACTTACGGTGACTGTGAACAGCGAGTCAAGCCCTTTAGAGAGGATTCTCAGACTCTACGGTTCTCGGTAGACCAGAGACGAGACAGAGGCTGCAAGCCCTCACAGCTCCCACGCCTCTCAGCACACGTGAGACAGTTTTCCCGTTTCACAGCGCTTTTGTGACCTGCGCACACCTATGCCTTGTTAGCACTCCACAAGGCAGGCTTTCTCAAACATGCATCTCCTGGGGAGCCTGTTAAAACCGCAGAGGCCCAGGCCCCACCCAACACCTTCTGAATCTCTGCTGCATTAACAGGCATCACAGGTGGCTCTGGGGACCCTGATGAGAAAACAGCTCTTTATCCCTTATGGCCGGCTCAGGACCCAGGACCCCAGGCCCCAAGCGAATTCCTAGTCCCCTTGGTGCAGAAAGCCTTTGTAATACCTTCCAAGGGCAGCTTTCTCTCCTGACTTTAAAATGACAGCAAAAAGTTCTGGTGAGCAAGATCGAGGCCACATTCTCTAAGAACTCTTTGCTGTAATTTACTCTCTCAGATTTACAGGCAAATATCTGATGAGTGAATGGGACCGGGCACTCAGTGATTTCCAAGCTCCAGCTTTTCCCTTCTAAGGACTGGTAATGACCTTAACTAGCACAGCAGGGGAGTTAGCCTCCACCGTGATCTGGTCTGCAAATGTCTGCATGAACCACATTGTTCTTGCAACAAACCCTGAGCTGGGACACTTGCTTCTTGTCCCTGGACCCCCGGATCCTGTGCGTTTACACATCTATTGCTTAGGGCAGACTGCAGAGACCTTCTAGTCACTATTCAGGTGCTTGGGGGCAGCCACGTTTCCCTGCATCTGATCTGTATTCTCTCGGCACAATCAACAGCTTTCTGGGTGCCATGGCTCAGGGCTCTGTCATCTTAACCCTGGATCCCAAACTGAAACACACGGAGGCTGTGATACTTCCCGTGTGACACCATTAAACATACCCACTAGCAATAACTCAGGGCTAACGTTACGGTAGTGAGTTCCCTGTCACCGGAGGTATCCAAGCAATAATCGATCTACCATAGATCCGGAATGCCAGCAGCCACCAGCTAAAGCATTAGACCTCTTAACCAGTGGAGTCCTTCTGACTCCAGGTGTGTTTGATTCTGTGAATTTCGAATTTGACTTCTGCCAATGCATCATTAAATACATCCCAATTCTGCCCACACAGCTCTCTGATACTGAGACTGGTTTTGCACAAAGTGGTAAAATACAATTTAAATATCTTCTAAGTGTCAGAACCAGGAGAAAGAAAAACAAATTAATCCACAAAGAATTCCTTTTCAGTGGTTTTCAAGCCAGCTTGTGTCTGTCACCAAACCACAGGTGAAATGCTAATAAAACTCAGCCTGCAACAACAGCATAACAATTTAAATATGGCCTATTTTTCCAAAGAAATAGAATGTATTTCCAAACATGGCCTTTTTAATGAGTGCCAACTTTCTTATAAGAAGATGATTACAAAAGAGCAAAGGTCTCCTCAAGACTGAGATGAGGTGGAGTCCACAGTGAATGGCAGAGGGGATGACCCAAGAGGCCCACGGGTGGGATGGAAGACCCCCCTTCAGGGGATGTAGCAGGAGGGGTCTGAGAGAAGAGGCAACTGGCAAAACATGGTGATGAAGCGGCTACACCTTCCAGCCTAACTTGAAGAGACAGGGCCGCGGGGACCTCACTCCCGCTTTGCACACTGAGCGCTCACAGCAGCACGGGAAGGGGTGTGCTGGCTGTCCCCGTCACAGGGTCAGAGCACGCATGCGGGGTCCCGCAGCACAGACGCTGGCCGCCTGCTGCCTACATCAGCCTCCCCTATGCCCTGCACCGCCTACCCCGCCTTTCTCAAACACACACATCTTTCTCCACTTCCCCGCTGTCGCGCCTTCTCTTCTTATCTACCTCGGCCTTGCTCCAAACGCAGTTTCAAAAATCACCTCCTCTGTGTTGTCTTCCGTGATTTGCTGTGTAATGTTGAATACTGCCTGCTGGGGACTTAGGAGCCTCCAAATTTGTCCTCTGCCCGCCCCTTCCTGAGGGTTCCCACTGGGATGAGGCTATTAAAAGATATGCCCAAGCCATCCAGCCATTTTCCGAAACTTGCAGAGACGTGGAAACTATGCTCATGGCCTGGAAGGCAAGGACCTGGGCCTGTGCTCTGGAGTCAGGCAGGGTCACAATCACAGCCCAGTGGGCACCCTGCTGTGTGATCTCCGAGTCTCAATTCCCTCAGCCGAGACACAGAGATAACAGTTCCTCCACTGAGTTGCTGAAAGGTCGTAATGAAATAAAATCGGCAGGAGCACCCAGCAGCACGGTTCTCAACAAATGCCATTGTCTTCCCCTTCGTGCAGAGCTACCTACTGTGCGATTTTAGATCACACGGTACCTCAATCTTATCATCTGTAGAAAAGGCAGGCATGCTCTCGGCTTCTTATTTCACTGCTCAAGAGAGAAGCTTATGTAAAAAAAAAAATTATAATGGACTTCATTTATTCCAATATTTACTGAATATTCCATTTATTTACACTATCATGTCAGTGTGAAATAGTCATCCATTCTTCCTAAACAACGCAGGAATTACCGGCTGTCATTTCTAAGAGGATTAAGAGATCGTCACCCATTAAGGACACGCTGTTAGCAGGGAAAAGCAAGGCCCCTGGAAGAGGCCTGGTTCCTGGGTGTGGGAGGAGGAGGGGCCCACACTCCTTCTGCTGCCCAGGGGTCCCCCCAGCTGTGTGTGTAAAAGGGTCTCACATAATCCCCACCACAACATTTGAGGCTGGTTGCATACTCCCATTTTACAGATGAGGAAACCGAGGCTCAGAAAGGTTTGCTGGGTTCAGGCTCAGAGCTCTCGGCTCACCTCTGTCGGAGCCACTGCAGAGGGATAGCTGCGCTGTAGAGAAGGTGGAAGCACGTGAGATTCTCCAGCGCCACACAAGGGATATGGAACGACAGGAGTTCCTGGAGCACCCACCTCCCTCCACTTTCAGAGGGGGGAGGGGAGATGCACGCAAGGAGAAAAGCGGGGCTGTTGCAAACAGCAGGACTCAAGATCGGATTCATGACTCTCTCCTATAATCCTCTGCAATACTGTAGAAGCGCCAGTGTTTGAATCCACATAGGAAAGAAAAGCAAAATTCGAGTATCTTCATGCACTCATAGAAGACAATTCTCAAGGGTGTCTCAAGGTTAAACTAGAACAGTCCCAGTTTATGCAAAATAACGGTTTACTGTTGCCCCACTTGCTCTCAAGAGTATCCAGATATATAAGATCATCCCACATCTGTGGTTCTCAACCTTGGTGACACATTACAATCACCTGGGAACTTTGTAAACAAGATTAAGTCAAAATCTATGGAGGTGAGATCCAGTCATTGGTCATTCTTTTTAAGCTTTTCCCAGCGATTTTAATTGTGCTGCTAAGACTGAAGGCCTCTGTCCCGGGTAGAAGAAACGACTCCCTTCTTATGCAAAGGGAACTCAGGTGCAACGACGGCAGTTCACAGGTGGGACCCCAAGGAGCTCGGAGCTGCTCTGCCCACGGGAGAATCGGGCAGCCGAGCAGGGAGGACGTGGCTGGGTCCAGCTGACCCCAATCAGGCTACACCTGCTGTTCATCTGCCTGATTGAATTTACTTACCTGCCTACTTCTGGAAAGATCGGAAGCTCTGTGGCGGTTCCTGTTGGGCACCAGCAGATCATTAGTGCTCACCCGGCTCCCACAGAGGCAATGCGGGAAGTCACTGGTTTCACCTTGAAGTGAAGAAGGAGGACCTGGAGAGACAGATTTTCCACACATTTTGGAGAGGTTCTGCCAGAGAATTCCATCGAGGCATGTGAAGTCAGGCTACTACTGGCAAGAGCAGCGCCAGAGCCCAGGGTACAAATGTGTCCTGCACAGGGTCTCCGGAACAGATTGTCTCCAAAACTGCATCTATCCTAATTAAGGCTGCCAGGCAAGTCTCTGGCCCCTCATCCAACTCCAGGGAGGTTCTTGGAGAGAAAAGGGCTGCCCTCTCCTTGTCCCCGCCACAGAGAGCAGAGTCTGTCCTCAGGCGGCTCCCCTGGGTTTTGAATCATTTTTACAGCTCTGGCATTTGCTTTCCGGACTACAAGACGTTTCCAAGAGCAGAACATAACAGGGGAGGTTTGAGAGATTTCCTCTTTCTAAAGAGGGGCAGCAAACATCACTGCAGCTAGACCCGGACGGATACATTCCAGCTACATAACACATTACACTTCTCAGCGTTTTTCAGACTGTATCCCTAACAAACTCTCTGAGAGTGTATTAGGAGGTTGTGTTCATGAAATACTATTTGGGAAGCTTCAGAGTATATGGGAAACCTTTGTCATTCGTGGATGTAACACTCACAATTTTGACTCAGGAGTGAGAAACGTTACCAAATTACTTCCCCATAAAAGTAAAACAATTTATCACACACACACACACACATCTGTCTTATGATTTTCAAACTTTCTGATCTTTGCCAATCTGGAAAATGAAAACGATTACCTCCACGTCATTATAACTCTCTTCTTTTATTAGCAAGACTGAATAATTTTTCACATGCCTAAGAAACAGTTTTACTTCCTTCTCCGTGGACTCCATTTATATCCTTTGCCCACTTTTCCATTGGGCTCATAATTCTTATTTATTTGTAGATTCTCTTTCTATATGAGAAAAACCAGCTCTTCCTCTGCAGTGTGCAAACAACTTTGCAGTTTGATGTCTTATTTTGATTTTATTTACGGTCCAAATAGCTGAGTCCATTTTAATGTAACTGAATGTATTAGTATTTTCCTCTGTAGCTTCTGGGTTTTGAAACTTTAGAAAGTCTTATAAGGAAAACAACTTTCATTGTTTCTTTAGTATGAGATTTTGATGGGACTAAGCCAGGCCCGAAAGCATTCAGTTGAAAAATATTCAAAGAAAATCATGACCAAATGTCACTCTTTCTGTGTGTCAAGATCATGGCACCCAAAGAGAAAGCCGACAAAATACATCATCCATTATCAGATTTGGTCCATGGTGGAGCTTCCCATCTGAGGGACTATTTCCCATGAGATAGCATGATCTAGAATTCCCAGCTCCTGGGCAATTAAATGCCCCTCCATACCGAGGTCCTGGTTACATTACTCTTATTTATTTGTAAGCCATTCTAGAAATTCTTCTAAGATTAGGGGGGTCTCTTTCTAGCAAACCCACAACTGCCATGTCAGTTGGGGTCTCCCAGAAGACATCAAATGGTGATAACTGCATGCCACAAGTGAGACGGGGCCAACATATATACCAGGGAGACTTCTTCTGTAGGCATTTAGATGTGCTCATCTGTTTCTAGGGATTCCACTGCTCTCCTGAGTCACCAAACCCTTCAACAGGGCTTCTGCCTCAGTTGCCTATTTGGTCTTCAAATACACCCCTGGACATGGATGCCTGCCCTGAGCATCGGCACGGCAGCTGGTGGTCTGACGTCAACCTGCCCCAGCCCACGCCACCCTGTCAGTCCTGCCTTCTCCCTCCAGCCAGCCGAGACTCTGGGTCAAAGAACCCCTCCTGGAGGCGTGTGAAGAAACACCCACATGTGGGGACAGGCTTTGCCCAACTGACTCTTACAGTGTCATGCAGATGCTGGGGAAACTGAGGCACAGGACAGGTATGAATCTGGTGGTAAGGGAGCCTAGAGCCTCTCTTCAGCATTAAAACAGAGACTCCTAGGAATGGAAACCTGGCTTTACCCTCATCACAGCACCTGTTTTCCCTTCCAAGTCCCCAAAGCCTCTGGACTTCAACCTGGGACCCAAGCATGTGACTGGGTATCCTGAACCCTTTCAAGGTCCTGCAAACAGAGCTGGTCCGTTTGCTCAGACTTCCTTGCTTGGGTCTCCAGGACACCTCCTTGCTCTTCTGAGCCCTCTCCTCAAAAAACCCTGGCCATTTCTCAAGTTTTCATGGGGTATAGAAACATCCCCACCAATTGATCTTGTGGTTAGGATAGCATAGTTCCTAAATGAGAGTACTCCTAGCCTGAGTGATCATTTATTAGTGCAGAAGAAAGTTAAAGCTTCAGAGAGGGTGAGCCTTACCCAAGGTCAAAATCTTGTTGGCTTCCAAGCCAGAATCAGAGCCCAAGCCTGCTGATTCCCAGGCCAGTGCCACTCCACAGCCCGCTGTGGCTCCCAGACCAACTGTCTCCCACTTTCTTGAGGGACTCTCCTGGTGAGAACTCTGGGGGTTTTTTTGTTTATTTGTTTGTTTTTAATTCTATCTGGGACGAAAAGAGAACAGGTTGACTTTGTAATGTCGTCAAATATTAAGCTTGATTTCCCAGCTACTGACATCCAAATTGCCAGTGAGCTTGAAAGTCCCGGTGGAGGCTGCTGGCTGTACTGATAGAATGAGGCTTGCAGCTAGGGAGGAGGGGAAGCATCCCTCAGCTTCAAGGGGAGACGAGCACGAGTGAGGGGTGGGGGGTGGGGACTGCAGAGCAGGTGGCCGCCAGGAAGCCAGGGACAGGGCAGCAGCCCATTAAAACAGTTCAGGGTAAGGGTCCTCCATTAAAATTTTAAGCCACAGGCACTTCATGACCATGCACACTTGAAATGCTGTCCCTGGGAGACGGAAGCCAAGAGGCTGTTAAGGGTATTGTGTGAAGTTGCCAAAAATTGAAACCATGACGCATCCCTTGTCCTTCGGAAATTTTTCGAAAGAAAAGTTCTCCACAACATGGAACACACTGTGCAAATGGAGGAAGGAAAAGAAAGTTTTTCTGAGAGTCACGCCAATGTGTCCTCATTATTTGAGAGGGCAGAGTCAGAAAAATGCCTGGAGTGAGAAAAATGGGCTCTCGACACTAGAAAACTCTGGATTTGGTCTCTGGCCTCACACATTTGTTTACTGGGCAGGGAACAACCCTTTGGAACCTTGGTTGCCCCATTTGTAAAATGAGGCTAATAGCACTTTCCTCCAAGGGTTGTATTGAGGAGTAAATGGACTGTGTTACAAAGCACCTGGAACGGGAGCCCACCTCATGAGCTGGTGGTGCCTCCTCTCCTTTTAGAGCTTGAAATGGCCTTTATGATGTGCTTATCTCAATGTGTTCATTTTTCATACGGGGAAACTGAGTCCCAGATGTGAAGTGACTTACCCGTGGCCCTCAGCAAGCTCCAGGCAGAATCGAAGTCAATTCTTCTGATTCTCCCGCATCAAGAAACACCTCCTCTCAAACTACCCCCTCCCTGCTTCTCCCCAGAGGTTCACCATCTCTTAAATAGTCAGCAGGAGGGAGGGGAAGACAGGTGGCTGGGTGCCACTGCCGTCTATCTTCACCAACTGCTTTCTAAGGCAAGGCTGATAGTTAACCCTGCAACCCAAGCGATCCCTGTGTGACCGCCTCCGAGAAATCTGAGTCCAGTGAGAGGAGGCATAGAAGGAAAAGAGACAGAGGGGCAGAGGGAGGAGAGACAACGAACAGCGGGGAGCGCCAGAGGGATTCTCGTGAGATGAAGATTCGCTCTGACATTGTTTTCAAACGAGTGCAGGGGAGAGAACCACAGACAGCGATGGCCAGATACGCAGAACCAATGAGGGAGAGTACAAATGCCCCTGAACTGAGAACACATCTTCGGAGAGGAGTCCCTGTGAGCAAACGGTGCTTGCTGACGTACAAAGGGATTGGAGGCCCGGCCAGGCTTCCGACAGTGAGTGACGTCACGGTGGAGGCATTATCTGGAGTTGAGTAAGGCAAAGAGCTCTTGCTTTTGTTTCTTTCTGTCCTCTGTCTTGATGGAAATGTTCTGATCTTTGCACTCTCATATACAAGTAGAATTTAGCTCTTTCCACACACTTTTGTGTAGCATTGGGGGTATTTCCGATAACTAAAACATTTTCTCCTCTAAGAAGCTGAGGGATGGAGTGGAGGCATGTGCCCACCACCCACCCACACCCCGATTTTACTGCCCTGCAACCTAAGTTGGCAAAACACTCCCACGTGTGTCCTCAACTACTCTCTATTACCACATTCATGACACGTCTGACACCACGTGGGGCTTTTCCATACATCAAGTGTCACAGACTATGAGTCTGGAGTTCTCTCTTGTCCAGCAAGAGAACAGAGGCAGAACTGAATATGAGAGAGGCTAATGTCTGGGAGGAGACAAAAACCCTGAACAAGGGTTTCGTCTCCATATTTATAGAGCTTGCAAGATATTACCCATGTGGTGAACGTGAAGAAAACAAGATCTCACACATGCGAACATGGAGAAGACAATCGATCATCATCAACTTGTGTGTATAAGAAGCAAAGGGTCAGGGGGCGCCTAGGTGGCTCAGTCGGTTAGGCGGCCAACTTCGGCTCAGGTCATGATCTCACAGTTTGTGGGTTCGAGCCCCGCGTCAGGATCTGTGCTGACAGCTCGGAGCCTGGAGTCTGCTTCTGTGTCTCCCTCTCTCTCTGCCCCTCCCCCATTTGCTCTCTGTCTGTCTCTGCCTTTCAAAAATGAATAAATGTTAAAAAAGAAAAAAAGAAGAAGAGGAAGAAGAAGCAAAGGGTCGGGACACCTGGGTGGCTCAATGGGTTGAGCACCTGACTTCAGCTCAGGCCATGATCTCCGAGTTCAGGAGTTCAAGTCCCGCATCCGGCTCCACACTGACAGTGTGGAGCCTGCTTGGGATTCTCTCTCTGCCCCCACCCTGCTTGCTTGCTCTCTCTCTCTGTCTCTTTCTCTCTCACAATAAATAAACCTAAAAATTTTTTTTTTAAAAAGAATCAAAGGGTCTGGGGGGAGAGTGGAGTTTGTGATCAAAGTATAATAGTATATTGGCATCAGATCGAAAGAAATTTTACTCATGATCCCATTAAATATCTCACCAGCTAACCTCGGGCGTTTTCACCCCGTGATGGTGGCTTCCCACCCTAAGTTTTTTCTAACCCATTTATGTAAGTAGAGCCTATTCCCCACCCCCCAATCGAGCACTTCTCCGACCCCAGCTGTGTATCCTGCAATTCACGTGTCCTGTGTGTCTTCCCAGAGACAGCATCAGGTCCCACAGATTAAGGACTCAGTCCCACAAGACCGACCCCACTTCAGATGCCAACTGCCAAGTCCAGGTTGCCTCCTAGACTTCTGACCAACTGGCTATAAATGGGGCTTTCTGTGACACCCCTCCCCCACCTTGGGTTCCATCATTTATTAGAACAGCTTGCAGAACTCAGAGAAACACTCACCTATGTTTATTATAAAGGATACGATAAAGGATACAGATGAACATCCAGATGAAAAGATGTATCTGAGGTACCTTTTTGACCCTTTCTGGGTCCAGAGGGTCCTGAGCACGGGAGCTTCTGTCCCCATGGAGTTGGGGTGTGCCTCCCTCTCAGCATATGGATGTGGTCACCAACCCAGAAGCTCTCTGAACCCCTTTCTTGGGATTTTTATGACAGCTTCATCACATACACACGATCAGTCATTAACTCAATCTCCAGCCCCTCTCCCCTCCCTAGAGGATGGGAGGTAAAGCTGAAAGTTCTAAGTTTCTAATCGTGCTTAGTCTTTCTCGCAACCAGGCCCCATCCTGAAGCTATCCTAGAGCCCACCGAGAGTTTCCTCATTAGATAAAAGACACTCTCGGGGTGCCTGGGTGGCTCAGTTGGTTAAGCATCTGACTCTTGATTTCAGCTCAGGTCATGATCTCACAGGTTCATAAGACCAAGCCTGATGCGCAGAACCTGCTTGGGATTCTCTCTCTCCCTCTCTCTCTGACCTTCCCACTTGTATGTGCGCTCTCTCTCTCTCTCTCTCTCTCAAAATAAACATTAAAAAAAGAGTACTCTTATCACCTAGGAAATGCCAAAGGATTTAAGAACTCTGTGCCAGGAATCAGGGGCAGAGATAAGATATTAGACCCAAAGATGTTCCTGGTGCTCTTATCACTTGGGAAATTATAAGGCTTTTAAGAGCTCTGTGTCAGGAATCAGTGCAGAGACCAATATGTCTATTTTCTATTATTTCATGCAACCCAGACCCTGATTCCACATGTGTGAGGTATCTACTAGACCCTTCCAGGGAGGAGGCTTGGCCTCACAGAGGGTACGTTTTAGCTGGAAGGCAACGATGAGATTTGGAATAAGATTGTTTATGAATAAGAAAGAGATGATACCTAGAAAATCAGGGAATGAGGGGAAAAGGAGAGATCTTAGGAATAATTCAATCCAATTCTCCAATATTACAACAGACACTTAGTGGACCAAAGAGGAGAAGTGACTTTCCCAAGGTCACACAGCTAGTCTGTGATATAATGGAGACTAGAACCTGCGTGCCTCACCCAGCTTGTTCTCATTGGTGACTAAAAGGACTAGAGGGGGTTTCATCCATCTTCTTGTGCAGATAAGACTCTCCTCCTGAGCCCAGACCACCGCTCAATCAGAAAGAACCAGAACTTGCATGTGGGTTTGTCCTTGTCTGTCACAGTGAGCTAAAAAACCCTGGGCTACTCACTCTGCCTCCCCTGGTCTCTGTTTCTGCAACTGGACACCTAGGAGACAGCCACTTGGACCACAACATGGGCAGTCTAGCAAGAGCTAGCACCCACCACTCATTTTCCAATCCGAGGCACGGACTTGATTTTACTGTGTGTTGCGCACTATTCTCAATGCTTGAACTTGCATGTCTTTCCATCCTTGGTACAACACTATGCAGCCGGTGCTTCTCTGACCCCCATTGTACAGTTAAAGAAACTGAGACCCAGAGAAGCCAAAAAGTCTTCCCAAGACCACGCAGCTGGCAAAGGGCAGACCCATACTTAACCCTAGTCTCGCGTGCATACTTGCTATTGACAAACTCCTAATCCTCTCCCTTATACCATGTCCCATCCATTCATCACCATGACCCACCTGGGTGGTTACTGACCCCATTTTCCAGTCACAGAAACCAGCCTCAGAAAGATTGAGTGACTCACTCAAGAACAGGAAGCTCATGTCAGGCACAGTTGGGTCCAGGAATCCATAGGTATGACTCTGCGTCCTTGTTTTGAAGACGGCTGCCAATCCCAATGTGTTTTGATGCTGTGGCTTACTTCTGGCTACGGGGAGCGGGGGGAGGCGGGGGGAATGGGTCAGTAAAAGTCTGAAGCTGGAGGTGAGTGTAGGATCTGCCCGGCAGAAGCGGGCAGAAGAAAACAAGGATTTGGGGACTGCAGCTCTCGACTTCCTGGTTTTGCAGCAGACATGGTATTAAGCGATAAAAGTCTGGTTGGCACATACGACAGGGTGACAAGACTCCAAATGACGCCCACGAAGTAATTACCACCATGTCCCGTGTAATGTATAACTGGGTCTCACTGTGTCCGTTAAAGTGCCACAATGGAGACACTGCCCACTGGACCTCACCCTGCCCTGTAAGACCGTTTGGAGGAGGGCTGGCGCTGCCCGGGCCACCTATGCTTTCATAAACCAGAGCTCCCCGATGTCATATAAACATACGTGTTCTTGTGACCCGGCTTCATGGCTCTCACCTTTTACCTTAAACCAACGGAACCACCCCAGCCCCACTTCTGGTCTGCTGGACACTGGCCATAATAATGTCTACTGGCAATTGCAATAAGAAATATATTTTCTACATCATCTGAAATTTTGTGGTGAACCCACAAAGCATTTCTGGCATGCTGGGTCCAGGGACCTGCAAGGAATACCCTTCATCCACAGGTCCATGACAGAGGGCGTTTTTAACAGCTGGCATTAGCACATGGGCTGGCTGGGGACTAAGGGTCCCTTCCCCTGGCGGGGGCCTTAGGACACAGATCATGCTGAAGTGGCCATGGCAGGCTGAAACCCTCCAGAAAAGACTGTCCACCAGGGGACTCTGATGATTTGTAATCAAATTGTGTTTTATTAAAGAGAAAGTATCCAGAGGTTTCCCGTGGCTGCGTTCTTGCAAATTAAAGATAATGGAGTTAACAAAGAACAACTGGAAGTCAGATACCAACATGTGAAATGAGCCCAAGGCAGCTTCATCTCTTTGGATGCTCACGTGTGGAATGTGGGTCCTGCTCAGACAGGAGCCAGGCGGGATTCTATCTTTGTCCAAAATCACAGGCACCCATTAAAAGCAACTCTGGTGCCAGCTGCCTTTGACCATAGCCATCTCTGACTCTGAGCCAGTCTCTGACCCTGCCTCTCATCTTTAAAAGATGGAAAGTTTGTAGGGTGACCAATGTCCCATTTTGCCTAGCACTTGGGGGATGAGGAGGATTGGTTCTGGGGCACAGGATTCCATTGCAAGAATCAGGAAACTTCTGGACAAAATAGGACAAGTTGGCCACCCTATTGGGCCTCCCACAATCCCTGACTGTGTCGACATTCTGGGATTATTATATTATGACTGACTCTAATATCCTTACATTACAGATCGGTAAGAACCCTTGAGCCTATAACAAATGTGTCATGAGCCCAGTAGAGTTTCCAGTACACAGCAGGGACTCTCAAGTGCTGTCCCCTCCTGTGTTCCTGGCCAAGCACAGTGGCCTCTGGCTATTCTGAAACCTTGGAGTCCTGTGATGGTAAAGTCTCCAGAATGTTACCACCTGCAACCCTCACCCCAACCCCAAAGGCTGGCAAATGTCTCTGTTCCAGGTGAAGAAACAGGTGCCCAAAGCAGGTGTGTGATTTGCTCGAAGCCAAATGAACTCTGACTCCATCCTATGTCCTGTATTCTAAGCCCAGTGGCCCCTTGGCCAAACCAGGCTGCTGTGTGCCCCCCCCCCCAACACACACACACTCAGGTGTGAGCCCAGGGGGCTGCAGACTGGTGAGCCCTTGCCTCTATTGTGTCTGGGTTTCCCCCTACCTAGAAGCACCTGCTTACTGCCTGCTTCTTTCCTCCAGAGCACCCCACTTCCTCTGTGCCCACTCGCAACCACACGGGCACCTTGTTACCCAGTGGAGGGAGGGGTGGTCAGAGTCCCAGCAGCCCTGTGTCCAGGGATCAGCCTCATCCCACAGCAGGAAATCCAGGCCCTCCTTATGTCACCAGGAACTCAGTTCTCGCTCCCCACTCATCACCCCCCAAAAACCACCCCGGAGAAAGGGAAGGGCCTGGAAGGGTAGGCAGGCAGAGGGCAGGGCAAGCAACACCCTGCCATAGACAGGGGCTCCAGGAGCAGAACCACTGCAGCTACGCATCCGCTGAGGCCCAACTGGGCTAGAGAAACCTGCAATCCCAGCCAAGAGAGATGGAGACCCAGGAGGAGCCGGGCCTGGGAGAAGGCGGCAGTGTGTGATTTTTAATTTACTTTTTCTTGCCCTGAGACAAAAATTAATTTGACTTGGGAAAAAAAAAAGGTAACTTTTTACTTGACTTTTGAAAGTAAAATTTCTGCAACTCTTTTTCCACTTAACAGAACATTTCCTCAACTTCTGAGGCATAATGTTAATATGCGCCAAAGATGGGGAATTCCCTGAGCTCAGCTCACATATCACCGAACTGATTTTTTTTCTTAATTTCCCAGTAATACTGGCTGGGTTATGCTAACAGGAGAGTTAACAGCTAATTTTGCTACAGGGAAGATAATAACAGGAAATGATCTTTAATAATGAATTAAACAGACTCCTTGGATCCCGATTCCTTTTATTAGATAAGGTCAATGGCATCTTAAATGAGCAAATCTATCCTAGGCTGGCAACAAGATACAGAGAAAATTGTCAAGCTGACTTACAGGGGAGGGCGTGAGCTCTGGAAGAGAATCTGATGCAGCAGTCAGAGCACGAGCTTCAGACACAAAACTGGACGCCAACCCACACTAGCTGTGTGACTGCCCCCACCTCTCTGAAGCTCTCTCAGCTGTTCCTGGGGACAATAATCCCCACCTTCCGGGCCTTCGTGATCATTACACACTGCGTAAAGTGTGTAAAGCCCAGCACAGTGCCCGGTGTGAACAACACCACTGTATTTGCCAGCGGGTAGAGAATGTAGTTTACAAAACCATTTCGTATGCATTCTGTAGTTCAACCTTCAAAAAAAAATGGACCATCCGGACACAATGAACCTCATTTCAGGACAAGGAAGGTCCAACATTGCCAGAGGGAGGATCAGGATCCTAAGGCAAGTCTTCTGATTCCAGTTTATGTCCTCTATGTGGTTCTCAGTCTGCCAACTAGTCATCTCCATTTTTTTCAATCAAGCAGATTTCTTAGTAAAAATTTTTTTCAGGACACAGCACCAACCAGTATTTATTTATTAGGTGTATACATGTTCTACTCTATTGATATCACACACACTCCTCCATTCTAGAATACTCTGTTCTACTCTATTAAAAATTTACGTATACACACACACACACACACACACACACACACACCTATGTATAGGCAAGCACACACAAAAGTAGAAGAAAAAGACACCAACTATGAACTGAAGGTCTAGTGTGTTCTTGCAGGAGAGTGAAACCACTGAAAAGGATAAAGTTGAACAAAAATCAAAATGGCTGCACTAAAGCTTCAGGGAAGCTTGATTTTAAAGGAACCTTTTTCCTCCCTTCCACAAACTTCCCTCCTCCCTTCTTACACTTTTGTTTCAGGAACCTGGCACCACCCTAAGGACAGAACGAAGGCAGCTGGTACCACATACACAATTTCAGTCAAAACCAGTTAAATCCTGTATGTCCCTATAAAACCCCCCAGCCCCTTCCTCCAAGAGGGTTTGCAGGTTTTGAAGACCTTACCCTGCTGCAGCCTCCTTTGCCCTGCAAAGCAATGAAGCTATTGTTCCTCTTTATCCCAAACTCTGTCTTTGCATTACATTTCGCCTCTGAAGAACAGAGGTCGGTTTTCAACAAGAGGGAGCTGTGCATAAGCTGAAGGGAAGAAGACAGCCAGTCTAAGGTCATGGAAAGTGGCACTGCCTCGGGGCTGGGGATAGCTAGTCCTGCCTCCTTGCTGCAACAAAGAGAAAGCAGGGGTGTGGAGATTTATTAAGGGTTCGCTCAAGGTCACACAGATCTCACCTCTCCAGGCCCCCTGCCCAGTCCCCTTTCCACTGAAGACAGTGCAGTTGGTACTGATGCCAGCAAGCCCTAGGGGAGCCACTGAAGGTGTCTGAGTGAGGGGAGGGCAAGACACATCCTGCTTCTGAATGCTTACCCCAGGAACTTCCACAGGCCGGTAGTTTCGTGCCAGCCAAAGCATTGGCTCACTCTTAGCCAAAACCCACGTGTGGAGGTTCCGGTTCCCAGAAGTTTCCAAAGCGGGAGATGTAATTACAATGTTTCAAAGCAAACAAATACACACCCAAGTGGGAGAACAGCATATTTATTTGACTAATTAGAGGGAATTCACTGAAAGGATGTACGATAACATCAGCTTTTTTTTAGTAATACTAATTGACATTTTCTTTTGACATTTTACTAGTAGCGCATCTTTATTTTTTATTGCGCTCTCGATAAGGTACCAAGGTGAAGCGTCATACTCTGGCAGTGAGCGAGTGTGAATCATGCACCACATAAACAGCAGGGGCTTGGGAGCTGAAGAGGCGCACGGAGTGCCAGCTATCAGCCTGCTGCAGGGAGGGGAGGGCAGTGCACTGATTATCGCGCCCGGCAGGAGCCCTGCCAATTTGCTGCCTGGTTGCCGAGGGCGCTGGTTCTGCCCGACCCAGCTCCCAAAGGGGCCGCCGTCAGCCCTCCTGGACTCCAACCTGGTATCGCACCCCGATGACCAGGAAGGACATGTGAGTGTGTAGACAGCCGGCACTTCCTAGCGCTGCCCCGTGCCGCTGTTCATCCCAAGAAAGAGCCGGGAAACTGAGGTCTCAGTTCAACACAGTTAACTCGTGTTCTCTGAGAACGTAGAGCACGCCCAGCTAAGGGGCTGGACGCAGTATGGCTGAAGGGGCGATTTGGAATCCAACAGATCTGGGAGCAGGTCAGTCTCTCTGAGTTCCCATTTTCCATCCATAAGTGGGGATTAAATGCCTACCTCATGGGTTGTACTGAGAACTAAGTCAGAAAATTACACAAAGCATTTTACACAATGCCTGATGCATTCATGTGTCCCAGGAAGATTTGCTGAGGGCCGATGGAAAATACAATTATCATAGCTCAGGGAACTTCTCATCAGGACACACAAGTGCCCTGTCGGACCCCATAAAAACTCAGCGTTGGAGAGAGAGGCAGAAACAGAAATCACTGTAATATAGGGATGGCTCCAACAGGTTGGGCAATGGGGAGCCACTGAAGTTCTTTGAGTACAGGAAGGTGATCAGAGCTGTACTAGACAGAGAACCAATGGCTACTGAGCACTTGAAATATGGCTCGCCTGAACTGAGATGTGCCCCATGTGTAAAATACACCCTGGATTTTCCACTTGATACAATAAAAAGAATATAAAATTACTCATTAATACTTTTCATATGGATTACTCGTTGAAATGATAGTATTTTGAATACAGTAGGTTAAATGAAATGTTATTCAAATAGAGTTTACCAACTTCCTTTGTGGCTACTAGAAAATTTAAGACTGTATACATGACTCATATTATGTTTCTATTGGACAGCACTGCCCAGGAGCATTTGCCGGACGTATCAGAGCAAAAAGCAGCTGGAGGCAGCAACATCTGGGCCATTTCATTCCAGCCAAAGTGCTGATGTCCTCTCAGCCTGGCCCTGCCTCTCCAGCTGCCAGTTCATGGAGTAATTAAAATGCCTTGAAGCAAAGAGCCCAGCCCTTGAGTGTGCTTGACAATGTTCAGAGTTTTGCAAAGCTGTTTCGGCAGGGAACATCCGAGCAGTGTTCTCAAACACCCCACATTATCTGGAGCAGGGATCAGGTGCCAAAGTGCCGGGCTCTCAGCCCCGGTGATCTGGTGGCCAGAGCTCACACCCAGAAGCAGCCATTTCACAGGTAAATTAAAAAGCAACCAGCATTTTCCTCTCTAACTGGAAAACTCCACTCAAAGTGGAGTGTTTTTCTGAGAGTATTCCTCTTGTGGAGAGATCTCCAAAACCTGCAAGATTTATCCCAACAGATCCCATGCACGGTGCTCCCAGGGACAGAGAATGGACAAAGTAGATATTGCTGCCCTGCATTCGGCCTTGGTCTGTAAGCTCCAGGCTCAGACGTAAAATTAAACCAATAATGCCACTGACCTTCTGGGTGGGGACTTTGAACCTATGCCTCCACTTTTCTCCCTCGGCAAAATCTGGAAGCTGGATTGCATGGTCTAGAACATTTAGGAGGGGAGACAAAGGAAGGGGTGGGGGAGGGAGGGCCTGCCACCACAGTGGTTAAGTACCTGTGCTTTGCAGTGGTGGGCAGCTCTCCATTTAAGCACCTGCCCTGACACCTGCGGGGGGGCGTACTGTCTGGGGAAAATTACTTAGCCAGCCTGAGCCTCTTGTTTCTGTTTTGTAAAACAGGGATATGTATAGTGGCGACCTCATGGGTTGTCGGGATGGTTAAATTAGGGATGGGGGAAAGATGCACAGTGCAATAATTGGCACCTAGGAAGCACCAAATAAAGTCATCTAGGAAACAGACCACACAGTTTGCTGTGGAAACATTAGTCCAGGCCTCAGGAGGCCTTGGTCAGCACCGGAGTTTGACATCTCTTCCAACTGCTAACTCAGCAGAGGGATTCTGATGCTTCTTCCAGTACAAAGGGTCTGCACCCAGTAGAGGCAGGGGCAGAACAGGTAAAAGTGACTCTCTTTGGAAACCGCTGTCCCGGGCAGGCACAACTGGGGCTGCAGATCAGGAAATCTGGATAAGATATGAAGTACGATCAAGATGTAGGGGGCGCTGTTGCTCATTCACTGTGGTAGGCAGAATCCAGGGGGCTCTACGATTCCCACCCCTCTGTGCGTACTCCCCCTTCTTAAATATGGGCAGAATCTGTGAATATGGTGGGGTATCACTCCCCTGACTACATTACATTATATGGCAAAGGTGAAGAGATGTTGAAGATATAAATAGGGTCCCTAGGGCGCCTGGGTGGCTCAGTTGATTAAGTGGCCAACTTCGGCTCAGGTCATGACCTCACAGTTCAAGAGTTCAAGCCCCACATGGGCCCTGTGCTGACACCTCAGAGTCTGCAGCCTGCTTCAGATTCTGTCTCTCCGTCTCACTCTCTGCCCCTCTCCCACTCGTGCTCGCTCTCTCTCTCTCTCTCTCTCTGTCTCAAAAAATGAATAAATATTTTTAAAAAGTTTTAATAAATAAATAAAGTCCCTAATATGTTGACTTTTGAGTTAATCACAAGAGAGATTTTTTTTTTGGTGGGCCTGACCTAATCAGGTGAGTGGTGAGGGTGTAGAGTCAGAGATGGGAGAAGTCCGAAGGCTGTACCCTGCTGGCCTGGAGGAAGCACACAGCTATGCTTCTGTTATGGTGCAAGGACTCGAGGACAGTCTCTCGGAGACAAGAGCAGTCTCTTGCCACAGCCAGCAAGGTAGCAGGGACCTCGGTCCTACGGCACGAGGAAATGGATTCTGCCAACCACCAGTACACTTGCAAAAGGTCCACAAGGCTTAGATGAGAACATATCCCCCGCTGACACCTTGGGTTCGGCTCTGTGAGTCCCTGAGCAGAAAACCCACCTAACCCAAACCCAGACCCCTGACCCATGGAAACTGTGAGATAGTAAATGTGTGCTGTTTCAAGCCACTAACCGTGATGATTTGTTACGAAGAAATAGAAGATGAATACTCCCAACCAGCCCATGCTGGACTCCATTCCACCTACCCCTCTTGGGTCACAGAGAACCCGTTTGGTCAACCTGATTTGCCTAAACCACTCAGCTGAACCCCATCCTGGGCGTAGGACCCAACGGGATCCCTGTGCAGCCCAGGACATCAGTTTGGTGGCTGGAGGAAGAGAATCTCTCTCCTGGCTCTGAGTGGTAGAGTGGGAGGGAATGAACAGCTACGGCCCATGAGGAAGTGGGCTGGGATAGAAGCAGGCATGTGGGGAGGGCGACCGCATCACCTCCCAGACTTGGACGCACACTGCCTGTAAACCCCCCCAACTTTGGTCTCTCTGGACACGTGAGCCAATGAACCCCCTTAATTCCCCGTATCACTTAAGCCATTTTATGTTGATTTTTTTCTATTCCTCACAACCTGCAACTAAAAACCTTCTCACTGGTACAAGAGCTGTGGGAGCATGCTCTATGCAGGCCCTGACTGGACCCAACAGCTTCCTCACTCGCCCTTGGGTCCTAACAAGAATAATAATGCCTCACGCTCTACTTTGTTCGTTCAACAAGAATTGGTTGAGGGCTTATTACATGCACCGGAACGCAGAGCAGTGATGCGGCACCACAGTCCCGGCCCCATGCATGTCGGGGTCCAGTGGGGCTACAAATAAGCAAGCCAGCAATTGCACAAGTCACGCATGCTGCAAAGCCCGTGACTTTGGCCGAACGGCTGGATGTCAAAACTAGCACCTAGTCCCTGCTGAGGCCAAATGACACCATCATGGAACTTACTTCTGGGATAAAAGAACAATTCTGGCATCTTATTTTAAAAATTCACTATTTTACAGGAGCACCTGTGTGGCTCAATCAGTTAAGCATCCGACCCTTGATTTCGGCTCGGGTCATGATGTCATGGTCGTGGGATCAAGCCCCATGTCGGGCTCTGCACTGACAGTAGAACAGCAGAGCCTGCTTGGGATTGATTCTCTCTTTCTTCCCCCCCACCCCCACCTCAAAATAAATAAACATTTAAAAAATAAAAATCCATTATTTTACAATTTTCTCATTTCTGTTTTTGTAGTCACATTTTGAACATTAGGAACAACAATTCCTCGGACTATTGGAGGTCAGGTGGCCCTGTGACCTCTTAGCTCACATCTGTGGTATTAACTAAGTGCTCCCTCCCAGCAGAAGTCGGGGGAGAAGCCAGATCTTTGAGGGCTGCCTCACCTTTTGCTTTTTCTTTATACTCTACAGTTTTTCTTTTTTGTGGGTTTTTTTTTTTACTTTTATTTTAGAGAGAGAGTGTGTGTGAGTGGGGTAGAGGGGCAGAGGGAGATACAGAGAAACTAGGTCATACCCTGGATCCCCCACACATCTCCCAACCCAGGAGAAGGATGGTCAAGACCCTGGAGGCCCAGCCAGACACTTCCCTGTGCCCTCCCATTCTCGCTTTCTCCGATTTATTATAAAGTAATATGGCAATTATCACAAAGAATTTAGAAAATCCCCAAACAGAATTCCTTCTACCACGCAGAGACAACCAGGGCTACAGACTTTTTCCTTTCATGTCTTTTTTCGATACATAATAGCCATCTTCCCCTGTGAACGTGGGATCGGGCTGGACTTGTACTTCTGGGTCTTGATTTTTCCATCTCCACGGTTAAAGTGACAGGCAGACTGGCACACAGTGAGAAGCAGTTGAGGTTCAAAACCCCTCAGGGCACATGGGCAAGTAAGTTTGGGTTTCCATCTTACAGGGCTGCTACGTCCCGATCTGTAACGTGGTCATTATTCTGATATGGCACCTGCGTTCCAGGGTTGCTGCAAGGATTGAGTCACTCCCTGCAAAGCCTTAGAGCAGTACCAGGCCCACTGTAAATTATGATGATTATGTTTCCATAGCAGCAAAAATGCACCTGAGCATCGTTTTAATAGATGCATACCATTCCGTTAAACGGATGCACGGATGGGTGACGTAAGTTACGTAACTACTTCTCTGTTGTTGGATACTTAGGGTCTTTCCAAAGTTCTGCTACTCTCCCCAATCTTAAACTCACACATAAATCTTTTTGCATCTGTTGATTTAGCTGACTTCCACCCTAGAAGAAAAATTGCCAGATCAAAGGGTAGGAGCTTGCTGAAATCTCAATGCACGATGCTGAATTACTCTTTAGAGAAATTGTGCCATTTTTATTCCGCGGTGGTGGGGTGAGACCACGCAGCCTGGGCATTATCAAGTACTTGTTTCATTGTTGTTAGTTTTGAATCGGTGCCAAGCAGACGGGCAACAAATGATATGCTGTCATCTTAGTTGCTATGTCTTCGCCTAGGCTACCTCAGTGAAGCCCTTCTGCCCCATTTCTCGGCACCCCCACCACTACCCGTGTCTTTTCTTCCCACACACCCAGCACAAACAAAACATCGGTCTCCCACTCATCGGCTGACATGTTTAAGAACAGCTGCTCCCAGGGGCCCGAGGTCACTGAAGACGACCATCCTGGTTGCTCCTGGGATCGGTCAACAAGAGTGGCAGAAATCAGAAAGAAGACGACGAACAACTTTCTAAAGTACCTGGAAGAGAATCTCCTGGGATCAAAGCTCGTGATAAATCAGGACCAGTAGCCATGAGGCATGTGCTTTCACTCAGGAAAGGGGCAAATGTCACCAGGAAGATATGGGTGGACAGGCAGCCCCCTCCAGGGGGCTCAAAGGCCACAGGAGAACAGGAATTAGGGGCATGACTCCTGGCCGAGAGGGGAGGTTTCCAGCTGTGGCTGCTGGGCTCCCTTGAGGCCACTTCAGAGGCTACTCCATTTTTACCCAAACACCAATAAAAAACTACCTTTTCAAAACCATGGATATAATTAGAGGTATTCCTGATGAGACTGAGAAAATAACCCTGCTGCATGTCCTAGGTAACAGGGACTCTCAGCAAATGTTTACAGAATAAATAAATCAACAGACTAGGGAAAATTGGTTTGGGATTTGTCAAAAGTTCTGATTGAACTGAACTCTCTTGTCAAGACTTAAGAGATCATTAACGGATGCAAAAATCATTATGTTTTCACTGGCTGTTCCGTGCAAGGCACTCAAGACACAGACACAACAGAAAAAAGAAGTGGGTCCGGCCCTCATAACTGCTCCTGGACAGGGTTGTGGTAACAACGGGCCCTTGGGTTTGAGTCTCAGCTCCCCAACTCAGTGGCTTTGGGGGTACTGACTGAAGTCTGTAAGCCTCAGCTTTCTCATCTGTGAAATGGGGCGCTAACAATAACCACCTTACAGGGCCATGTGAGATCAAGGAGCCTGGCAGTGAACACACAGCAAATGTCAGGTGCTGTTATTCTACTTTTATGAAGAAGGAAGAGAAGGGGCTACTGCTCTGCTCTGTCCACCAGCCCCAGGTAAAGTCATGCCAGGCTCCATCAGTGACTGCACTTAGGGCCCATCCTCTTGTCTTTCATTTCACTCTCATCTGCAAAGATCCTACCTCCAGTAAGGTCTTATCAGCAGGTGCCAAGGGACGGGATTTGAATGTGTCTTTGGGGGGGAAACAAACAGCAACAACTAGGAACACCCCTTCCTGTGGTATCTCCGTGGTTCACTCACTCTTTTGCTTCATTCCAGGATCGGCTCAAATGTCACCCCCTCACAGAGGCTTCTGGACCAACCTTAGCTGAGGCAGCCCTCCCCACGCCCTGCTCTGCTTCACTTTTCTCCATAGAACTTGTCACTTTCTTTTCTGTACATATTTTAATGTGTGTTGTTGGTCTCTCCCACTAGGATGCAAGCTCCCTGAGAGTCGGGTTTAGTCTAGCATATAGTTGGCACTCAATAAATGTTTCTGGAATGACTCAGACAGTGAGTGATGGCTGTTTAGTCGCTCTGCTGGGACACTGGGGGACACCCATGCTATGGCCAAAGACTCTTCATTTGTTTTTAAAGTTTATTTATTTATTTTGAGGTTTGGGGGAGAAGAGAAGAGAGGGGGAGACAGAGAACCTGAAGCATGCTCTGCGCTGTCAGTGCAGAGCCTGATGCGGGGCTTGAACTCACGAAGGGTGAGATTATGACCTGAGCCAAGATCAAGAGTCAGATGCTTAACCAACTGAGCCACCCAGGTACCCCAAAGAGTCTTCATTTCAAGCTGGGTAATGTCCCCCCAAAGATGTCCACATCCTAATCCCCAGAACCTGTGAAGTCCTGGAAAAAGGACTTTGCAGATGTAATTAAATTAATGCTAGCGATGGGAGATTGTCCTGGATTATCAGGCTCACAAGAGTCTGTAGAAAGGGGAGCTGTGAGGGCCAGGGACAGAGGAGACATGACAGGGGAGGCACAGGTTGGAGTCATATGCTTTGAGGATGGAGGAAGGGCTCACAAGCCAAGGAATGCAGGCCCCTCTACAAGTTACAAAAAGCAAAGAAAACAGATTCTCCCCTGGAGCCTCCAGAAAGAACACAGCTCTGCCAAAATCTCAATTTTTAGCCCAGGGAGAGCCGTGTCAGACTTCTGACCTCCAGACCTATGAGAAAGTAGTAGTTTTCTATTGTTTTAAGCCACTCAGTGTGTGCTGAGTTGTTACAGCAGCAAGAGGAAACTAATACTGACACCTTGTCCTAACTCCCCAGAACAGCTCCTCTTGAGCCACGCAGGTCAGCCAGTCAGCAAGGATCTGCAGGTGAAGAACGGAGGCCCAGAAAGGTCAAGGAGCTTGCCCCAGGTCACACAGCTGGGGAGTGGCCAACCCAGGATTTGAGTCCAGTTTATCTGCCTCTGAAGTCCTTGCTTTTGCCTCAGCACCAGTGCGGAGGGTATGCACGGATCTGCAGTTTCCCGTGGCCTCTCGGCCCTGCCCCAGCTCCCAACAGCCACCCCGTGGTCCACTCAGAGACAGCCATGTGAGGAGGGTTCTGTTTCTAAATGGCTCTTCCTGGCAGAGACACATTTTGAGTGTATTTGTGGACACATCTGGTCACCGTGCAGTCCAGGCTATAGCCTGATTGTTCAGGGAGCAAGGAGAGCAGCTGGTGGGATGTGCCCAGTGTCTTCACATGTGACACTCCACAGAGCCAGCCTCCAAGAACACCCTGGAGCCTGGGAGGGGCTAGAACAGGGAGGGAACGACAGGAAGCCCCCAGGGCTCATGCACCACAGAGCATCCTCCTACCCACAGCTCCTCTGGGTCTCACAACAACCTGCAGGGGTTCTTATCACCCCATTTTACAGATCAGGAAACAGAAGCTTGAGGAGACTGCTAATCTGCCCAAGGTCACTCAGGCTTTGCCTTCAGAGCCTGAGTAACTCTCTTAGAAATAAGAGAGTTTGGGGGGACCTGGCTGGCTCGGTCGGTTAAGCATCCAACTCCTGATTTCAGCTCAGGTCATGATGTCATGGTTCATGAGATCGAGCCCCATACTGGGCTCTGTACGGACAGTGTGGAGCCTGCTTGGAATTCTCTCTCTCCCTCTCTCTCTGCCTCTTCCTTGCTTGTGCACACATGCTCTCTCGCTCTCTCAATAAAATAAATAAAAACTTAAAAAAAAAAAGAGCCCTGGAAAGAAACAATCCCAGCTTCATACACCCACCATCTCTCTCTCTTTCTCTCTCTCTCTCTCACACACACACACACACACACACACACACACTTACCCACACACAAATGCACACACTTATACACACACATATATACACCCTAACACAAACATATTTACACTCACAGACACATACACACCCACTTACACAGACATGTCCATACATACACTTACCAAGATAACCATATGCACACGCATAAACACACGTACACCTGCACACATGTACACATACACATGCGCACACATACACGTACACCCACGAACACCTGCACACACGTACACGTACACCCACGTACACCTGCACACACGTACACGTACACCCACGTACACCTGCACACACAAACACCTGCACACACGTACACGTACACTCACGAACACGTGCACACACGAACCGCTGCACACACGTACACCTGTACACACGAACCCCTGCACACACGTACACGTACACCCACGTACACCTGCACACATGAACACCTGCACACAAGTACACATACACCCACGTACACCTGCACGCACGAACACCTGCACACACGTACACATACACCCACGAACACCTGCACACACGTACACCTGCACATACAAACACCTGCACACACGTACATGTACACCCACGAACACCTGCACACACGTACATGTACACCCACATACACCTGCACACACGAACACCTGCACACACGTGCACGTACACCCACGAACACCTGCACACACGTACACGTACACACACGTACATGTGCACACACATACGCATACACTCATGTACACCTGCATACATGTACACATATGTGTATTACACGTATACTCATGTACATACACATGTACACCTGCACACACCTACATGCCTACATTCAAAACACCACATGCACACATGCACCTGTACATTCATAAATGACACGTATGTGTAAACACAGAGACACATGCATACGTTCTCCCACTCCCAGACACACAGACACACACGTGCACACTCATGCTGCACACGCACACTCCCCAACACAAGCACGCACATACACAGTGGGGCCACAGCTGCTCTTCCTGATACTCACCTGCTTGTTTATTCAGGAAGATGAAACAACCCTGGCCCATTGCTCACTCTCCTGGCAGAAAGACAGACTCATAAAATCCTCGGCTTAACATCATTTAATCCGGCCTCCCCACCCATCGATTCCCCTCTGATGCTGCCGTCAAGTTGTCTATTTCTGTGGGACGTGCATCTGATCTTGGAGAAATCACAAGATTAGTCACCTGGCCTTACACGCACCCCGCTTACCCCAAATGGGGCTCTCCTGGGCCCGACACCATCTCTCTGAGCCATTCTCTAGTACAGCAGGTTTTTTCCTTCTTCAGCAGTACGAGGAACAGAGGGCTGTATGCACCAAGGCCAGGAGGGGGTCCAACGCTCTCTCTCCAGCCGCGACTATGGGCACAGATGCCCCAGGGTCCTTGGTTTCCCTTCTGTGACTTGGAGATAAAGATCCCTCCCCTCGGGATGGAGAGGAGGGATGAGGCAGAGATCCACTGGAGTCCAGAGAGCAGGACAGAAAATGCCAAAAAGCAGGTGGAGGAGGTCCCGGGAAAGGTGTGGATGCAGCAGAAGTAAGAGTGATGGCTGAATTTAATCCTGCATCTGGTCAGCTTTTCCAGAGCTGAGCATTTCCTGGGCAGTTCTAAAGACTTATCAAAGAGCCCTTTCACCGCCCTGGTTTCAGCCACTCTGGGGTTGACTGTCGCCACTTTGCAGCACTTGTTTCCAGGACCCACCAATACAAATTCCGGACATACACAGAAACTCGTATTTTTAAGTTAAACCATGCAAGACCTGTCTGCCAATGAGGTGAAATTCTGAAGCCATGCACCCTCCTGAGATGCAGTACCATGATGGCGCTTAAAATAAATGTTCTACAACCAACCCCTAGAGCACTAGGAAGACATCCCTGGCTCCTGGAAGGAGCTGGGGGCGGAGGCAGATGGATCTGAGTTCAGAGCCCAGATCTGCCACCCACCTGCCAAGTGAGTGGCCTTAAACAAGTTTTTTGCACTCTCAGTGTATCTGGCTTTCTCATCTACTAAATGGGAACACCACCCGTTCCTACCTCACAGGGTCTTGAGAGGACATGATGACGTGCCCTACACAAAGCACCAGCACAGGGTCTGGCACACAGTGGGTGCACGTAAAGGGGAGACCCTCTCCTCTCCTCTCCTCTGAGCACTTACCAGCCAGTCCTGGTACAGGGCTGGAGTAAAGGCCAGCTCTGAAGTCAGACACTCTCTGGGCTGGGAGCTTGGCTCTGCCCCTGGACAAGTCACTTTGCCCTATCATGCCTGGGATCCCAGGAGAGATGCTCTGTCTGTGATGCAGAACATGCCTCCGGGTCCACCCCAGTGTGCCAGGACCACAGACTCTCCTGTCCTCCCCTCAGTATTATTCATCTGGTCTCTTCCTGTCTGCTGTGGCAGGGATGGAGAGAACAGAAGCTCCAACATAAGTGCCTCTAGGAAACTGTCACCGCACCTCAGCATTGCCCCCCGGAGAGATTCCCTCACTTATTACTAAGGCTTGGTTGCTCCTGGAGACAGTAGTCCCAGCACCTCTAACAGCTGGAGAACAGACACCCTCAAGAACAGAGAGCCCGGTGCTCCAGGTGGGAGGTCCCCGCTGTGTTCAGGAACTGTCCACCGAGGCTGCAGGTGACATCCAGCGGGCCAAGAGGATTAAGTGCAGAGCTGAGAGACCTGGGGTTATGGAGCTAGGCACTCCGCCGGCCCTCAGATATCTTCTCAGGGATGCCCCTCTCTATCAGCCTGGGTCCTGACACCTGAATGGGGAGACTGAGGAATGTTTAATGAAGGGCCTTGCGTGTATTCATTTCCTAGGGCTGCCGCTAAAACGGCAGCAATTCATTAGCCCACAGCTCTGGACAGAGGCCAAAACTCCAAAATCGAGGTGTGGGCAGGACCGCAATCCCTCTGAAGGCTCCAGGTTGAAGCCTGTATGCCTCTCCAGCTTCTGGAGCACCGGGTGCTCCACTCAGCCTCCACTGCCACCTTCACACGGCCTCTCCCTGTGTCTCTGTGTCTCCTCCTCATCTGTTTCTTATAAGGGGTCTTGTCACTGGGGGCTCACCTGGACCATCCACGATGATCTCACCTTGAGATCTTTAACTTAATTACATTTATGAAGACCCCTTTTCCAAATCAGGTCACATTCTTAAGTTCCAGGGCTTAGGACACAGGCATATCTTTTGGGGGCCACTAGTCAATCCGTTACAGGACAATTTATAGAGGTGTAGGCAGCCTGAAGGCGGACCAACAAGGGAGGGCAGACTTGGTAGCAGCCCTAGAGGGGGAGGGGAGGGGAAAGGACAGGGCTGTGGAAAGCATGTGAGCTGGCTGCCTGGCTCAGCCACCGCTAACCGTCAGCTCAGCAGGGAGAAGCCAGGGTTCTCCCTTGTGCCCCTGGCCCCCTGCAGCTGCCCCCACTGGCCACACTGAGCCTGAAGCCAGAGGGTGGGGGAGCCCAAGGGATGCAGTCACGGCAGGCAGATCCCCAGCACATGGCAGCGTGAAGAATTCTCTAGAAAGGCAAATGTGAATATCTTGCACACCCCAGTCTCTTGCTTCAAAGTCCTCTGGTGCAAAGGCTCCTGAATGAGCGTCTCATTACAGGAGAAACATAAAAACTGGGTATCTGTTGAATTTGCATTTTCTTCAAGTTGCTCCAGACGTTACCCTCTTGTGTCAAACTCCTGAAACCCCTTCCCATGCCTGTCCTAAGTCCATGATGTCCCAGACTGGGGACCTCTCCGGGCGAGGGCAGGCCCCACCCACATCCCTGCCACACCAGACAGGGAGACCAAATGAGTAATACTGAGGGGAGGACAGGAGAGTCTGTGGTCCTACGACTGAGTTGGGGTGGAGCCGGAGATACGTTCTGCATCACAGACAGAGCAAGGAGGCTGGAGCCAGTGGAGCCCGGCCAAGCCACTGCCAATACCACGCACCAAGCCCATCTCTGCCCACCCTCGGGTGCCAGGGCAGCGAGGGGCTGCCAAAGATGAAGTCAACGGCCCAGGATCCGCCAGAAGTGCCACCTTCCCACCCGATGCGGAGGCACAGAATCCTAGCCCCTGGGCCGCTGGGCCCTGCTCCGCTGAGCAAAACTCAACCCTGCAAATCACCTCCGCTGCTATTTCATCAAGCGCCATGAACAAAATACACTGCAGAAATCACAGGGAGGCTCTGTGGAGGGGCCGAACAGCCCTCCAATTACTGTCACATAACCTTCTCCAACTTGATCTCCCTTATCTTATCTATAATAGATAAATGCCCAGCCCCAGGGAAGGCAAATATTTTTAAAAGCTGAGGATACTAAACCGGAAAAGTGCCAGCTGTCACTGGCAGGAAGCAGTGCCCGTCAGTGGGCTCAGAGCAGTCTTTACGGCCTCCACCAAGCCCCTGGCCCAGGGAGAGTGCGCTCTGGAGGCCCCCTGCTCGCCAGGAAGAGCTCACTCCCAGCCAGGCCGAAGGAGAAGCGAGTGCCATGCCTGCTGTCTGCCCGCAGCTCACAGTACGGGGGAAGACTGTGTCTGAGCTGCAATCAGCCAGCCCACAGAAGATGTCCTTGTCGCCCCGAATGTCGTGGGCACAGACCCTGCACTCTCTCTCCCCGACCTCCTGTCAGTGGCTTGGAAGGGCGCGGGCAGGCCGGCCAGCAGGAAGCTTGGCTAAATCCACCCTCTCTGCGGGAGCTGCACAGTCTAATTTCGCCTTGGCAGAGATGGGGGCAGCCAACAGGCCTGGCCACCAAGAGGGACGGAAGCACAGAGCCAGCCACCAAGGGGGGAACGGGAGAAAAGGTGGCCAGTGAGCACGCGCCCATCCTGCAGGCGCCTGCTCCGAGCCACCTCCTGAGCCCTTCTGTGAGGCCGGGGACTCCGGGAGTGCAGGGAGGCCTGCCAGAAGGACCGCAAGCTTGGGGGCTTCTGCCCCAAGTCCATTCTGGGCCCCCATCACCACCAGAGCTCTGCTGCTCAAATGGTGAGCGTGGGCCTTTACACGCAGCCTATCCAAGGTCCCTGTAAACCTTTCCCTCAGGCTCGGGGACACAGGAAAGAGCTGCCAGCAAGAGGGTGGCCACCTCTGGTGGCCTGGGTCCCACTCCTGACTCCATGTCTTGGACAGGTCACCTAACCTGTCTGAGCCTCAGTTGCCTTATCTGCAGAGAAGGGCAGCCAATAGGACCCACCTGAAAGAGATGGGGGGTAAAGGGAGATGAGCTGCGGGAAGGGCACACAGTAGGTGTTAATTAAATGGCAAATGGTAGTATCGTTACTACTGTTTTATGACTTTCAAACGGGGAGCCAGGCGAGCGATAGCCAACAACACACAGCAGGGAAGTGAGGTGCGGACCCCAACCCAGGGTGCAGAGCCAAGACCACTCCCTGCTGGCCCCAGCCGGTGCCTCCCACGATAAGGCCTCCACACTCTGCACAGACGCAGCTCAGTCACAAAGATGCATTTCCGGTCATTCTGGGGAAGCTGTCAAACAGCTTACTGGACACAGCTGAGCCCAGAGCCCTCCTGCACGGTGTCATTTCAGGGAGAATCCTGGCTGTGTGACCGCACCTCTCCAGGCTGGTTCTCCAGCTACAAGGTGAGGGGGCAGAACTAGATGGCTCTGTCACTCTCTGTGACCTAACAACCAACCATCTCAATCCCAGACCCCTGTCCCCTGCCGTCCCACACCTCCCGGTCCCCAGTGAACGTGGACACCCTGGCACCATTGAATGAGGCCCTTTGCTGCTTGAGGGCAGTGCAAGAGATGTCTAGTTGCTGGAAATTTTTAAGTCATGGAAACAAATATTTCTGGGAGAGGGTGGAACACGAGCCGTTTTCAATATGTATTTTTAGGACCCTGAACAGGCCTGAAGTCCCTTTGATTAGTTTAGAACCAAAAACACGTGTGTCAGTTTTGCCTGATTTGGACGTGGGCGTGACCGGAGTAAAAACAGCTTCCCCCGCCGCGTTTTCTGATTTGTTGGGAAAAGCCAAAAGGTTCTTCAGAACAAAAAGACAGGCTTTGCCCCCCTCCTTCAGCCCATATCCCATTCTTCTCTTTCTCCTGGCCTTCCCTGCTCCGAGGGGGTGTCTGAGGGCCCCGGGGAGGTCTCCAAAGCTGGGGTGTCCAGTCCCGCCCACAGCCCGAGCCCCGCCCGGCAGCTGGAGACCAACTGCTTCCAGATGTTGTGCGTGGGCCAGCAGCTGCCCCACGCAGGCTGGAGAGTCTAGGGGTGAGGGCCCCCACCCGCCTGCCTCCCTGAGACATTCCTCTCAAACCCTGTCAGGAAACCTCCAGAAAGATCAGGGTATTGACCCCAGACTGTGCCGCGCCGCCCCGGAGCCCACGCCCCATCCGGCACCCTGCCCCAGGCACACTGGATCTGATCCCCACAGGGAGGACTCCAGCCAGCTGCAGGCCTGCTCCCCTGATCTGTCGGGAAGCACGTGCATCCACGTCGTGTGCGTGTCCACTTCATGGCGAAGCGAGGACTGTGGGTCTGTCCAGACGGAGGCCACTAAGGCCTCCCGATCCCCACAAGGCAGCCTGGCACAGAGCCCCTTACCCGCCTTCTCTCCTTGGAACCTTACAACTGTCCCATTCAGACATTTTTAGACCACTTCCAATAAGCCCGGGGAGCTCAGAAATATGAAGGGGCTAGAAGGCAAGAGAGCTGGGGGGCGACCCAAGTCTGTGTCCCCCAGCTAAGTCCCTCAGCTATATCTCCCTCAAAGGCACACGTCCTGCAGGCAGATGCTGGGGCGGAGCAAGGCTAGCCGGCTACCTATGGGGCGGGCAGAGAGGGAGCCTGGGTGCCGAAGGCCCCTCCCACGCACACAGCTGGGGCCGTGGCTGAGGGAGGTCAGGACTCAGGGACCTGCCACCCCCACGCACACACGACCACACACGTGCACAAACATCCTCCCACCCTCTTCTGCTTCCCGTCCTTCAAAGCGTCCCGTGGATGCTTTTGAAACTTCCTGCCTGCTCCTTTACTCTAAAGGACTCTCAGCCTTTCTGGAACTGGACAGCACATAAATGATGACTACTAACATGTATTCATACCCCCAGGCAGCACGTATATGGAGACCCAGATGCAGGAAGGACACAATCGCACACATACAGTTCTCACACAGGTGGACCCACAGACACACACATTCTCCCCTGCAGGGCCACCCTCCTACACCTGGGGGTAGTTCAGTCTGTGCCCCCTGGAAGGCACCAGACATCAGTCCAAAAGTACAAGGTCTAGATAAAGGGAGGGGGGACATAAGGAAAGAGACTTAGGAGGGAACAAAAGGAAAAGGAGAAGAAAAAAAAGGAAGGAGGAGAGGGCAGGGAGGGAAGAAGGAAAGAGGGAGAGGGAGGAGACAGAGTGCTGGAGCAGACCCCCTTTTGTGCCCCAGGGAGTACACAGGGTGTACCCCATTAACCTTGAGGTCTGGAATCAGATATACAATAAATCACATTTTTTTTTTTAGCTGTGTGATCTTATGCAACTTACTTAACATCTTTGAGTCTCAGCTTGTTTTTCTGTAAAATGAGGATAATACAGTAGCTGTATCAGAGAATAGCACAGAACACAGAACAGTGCCAGGCACGTAGAAGGTACTTCATGAAGTTGAAAGAAAGACCAGACATGGTTCCTAGAAGTGCAGTGAGGCCATACACGTCCCATGCCAGGAACATGCTCACTGCTCAGAGGATATTAACTGCTGTTGTTTCTATATTATCATCACCTTTATCACATGCCAGGCACTGTTCCAGGTGCCTTTGTAGCCATTATCTCAACTGACCCTCCAACAACCTTGCAAGGTATTATATCATCATCCCTGTATTGCAGATGGGTTAGGCAGAGGCCCAAAAAGGTTGAAAAATCCTTTGTTCAAGGACACATTGCTAGCTGGCAAGTAACAAAGCCAGAACGTAAGGAGAGCCCCGGACCCTGTCTCTCTTCCACAACACCACCACGGGGCAGGGCATCATGAGTTTAAATTGTGCTTTTAAAAATTTAAAGTAGGAGCACCGGGGTGGCTCAGTGGGCTAAGCATCCAACTTCAGCTAAGGTCATTATCTTGTGGTTTGTGAGTTCAAGCCTCACGTCGGGCTCTGTGCTGACAGCTCAGAGCCTGGAGCCTGCTTTGGATTCTGTATGTGTGTGTGTCTCTCTCTGCCCCTCCCCTGCTCATACACTGTCTCTCTCTCCCTCTCTTTCTCTCTCAAGAATAAGTAAACATTTTTAAAAAATAAAAGCTCTGATTTAAAAAAAAAAAAAAGTTTTTTAAGGAGGGGCTCCTGGGTGGTTCAGTCAGTTGAGCATCTGACTTTGGCTCAGGTCATGATCTTGTGGTTCATTGGTTCAGGCCCCACATCAGGATCTATGCTGACAGCTCAGAACCTGGAGCCTGCTTCAGATTCTGTGTCTCCCTCTCTCTCTGCACCTCCCCTGCTTGTGCTCCGTGTCTCTCTCAAAAATAAACAAACATTAAACAATAAATAAATAAATAAATAAATAAATAAATAAATAAATAAAGGAATGATTTGATACCTAACATTTATTGAGCATTTACTGCACACAGAAGCCTATGTGGAATGTTTTTGCCCTTGAATCTTCACAATGACCTCATGAAATAAGTATTATTATGCTTATTTTTTAAATGAGGAAACTGGAGCCCAGAATGGTTAAATAATTTGCCCAGGGTCACCAGCTAGTAAGTGAGGACCCCGATTCAAGTACAAGCAGGGTCCCCAGAGATGAGCTCCTAACTACTCAGCTGGACACAGATCAACCTCACCTAGTGATACAGAAAAGTCTCTAAAACCTTTTTTTAAATATATTTTAAGTCAAAAGCACGGTGCAGAACAGCCTGTCTAACGTGCTGTATGTTTAAAAGGCGACAGAAGGACGTAGACACTTTCATCTGTGCAGAGTATCTGGGAAGCCTTGTAGGAAGCTGGCCACAATTGTTGCCTCCAGAAAGAGGAACCAGGAAGCTGGGGTCGAGGATGGGGGAGATTCACACTTTTGTACCCTCTACATTTTTATAGATGCCTTTAAGAGTATGAACGTGTCATTCCCCCGTTCAGAAAAAAATTTTTTATTACTTAGCTTAATGGAAACATGGTGTTAGCATGTACCTCAAGGTGGCTTGGGAAGGAGCCCCAGGCAGGGACAGAGGTGACGCCCCTGACTGGAGGCCCCCACAAAGATGAGCAGTAAAGGTGTGGCACATTCACATCCGTGTCCACAGCCTCCAAATAAGACTAACCACGGCTCCAGGGTCCTTCCCTGTTACCTCTGCTCCAGCCCAGGACTCAGATTACAGAGAGAGGCCCACAGACTCTCCAGTTGGAGAAATGACTTCTTCATCCTGGAGAGTACTCTAGAACTTTCTGTGGCTCACTATTGCCTTTCCCATACAAGTGGGCAGTGGGAAGACCTCTGACCAGGGGCTGCCTGCCCTTCCTCACTGTTGACCTTCACAGGACAGTTTTCCCCTCTGGGCCAGCGTCCCCACCAACAGAGTGGTGACAGCCTAGGATGAGAGCTCCCTCCCAGCTGTAAAGACATTAAGGCCCAAGGACTCCAGTGCCCCCCTGCCGGCCCTAGACCCCCACAAGCACTTACTGGGGTCCACACAGACTCACACCTGATGGGCTTCCATTTAGATGTGGTTACAAGTAGCCCAGTACATATTTTCAGCCTAACCCTTCGACAGTACATTCACACACCTGTTTCAGAGGCTCATACTCTGAGTGGCCACAGGGAACTTTGAGCAGCAGCTCTCACAGCTCAGTGTCACGGGGGCCCTTGTTCAAACTGCACATTCAGGACCCACCAGGGAGACTCAGCTTCAACCAGCGGTCTGGAGCGGGGCCCCCAAAGTCCACATTTTAACAACGCCCCCCATTCTGATGCAGGTGGTCCATGGGCTTCACGACAGGGCAGCTCCACCCCGTTGGCTCTCAGAAGCCCCAAGGCTCTGTCCCTTCTCAGGGCTGTGGGGCTGAAACAGTCCCTGGAAGAGGGGCAGCCTTCTGGGGAAGAGTGCCAAGTCCGGCTCTGGACCCACCAAATCAAAGGCGCCTGTGGGGAGAGGGTATGGGGGCAGCCAGGGAGAGGGTATGGGGGCGCCAGGGAGAGGGTATGGGGGCAGCAGGACGGATGCTCCAGGCCACAGGTGAGCATCTCCTCTAAAGAGAAGAAATTTCAAATCAAATCCATATTCTTCTGCGGAACCCACAGCAAGAAAGAAAGAAGAAAAGGGAGGGAGGCCAACTGCAGGGAGGAAGAAGAAGCTAGCTCTGACAGGGCGAGGGAAGGGACCAGCGTATGGTGAGCGCAGCCAGTTCCAGGGCGCAGTGACCCTCAGAACACAAACCAGAAACTAGAAGGCCTGGAGCGGAGCAGGGGCCGCCAGGGGAGCAAGCGGCGCCACCTCCAAGATGAGCAAACTGAGGCCGCAGGAAGAGCGGAGGCTCTCCCGCGGGCCCCACTTGGGGCCAGGGGCTGACGGCGGTGACGGCGTTGTGGACACGGGGCTGCAGCGGGCGGCTCGCGTAGAGCCGAGGAGGCTGCGCTCCGCTGGGCTGCGGTTCGTAAGGGCTCGGCGGCAGCACCACGGGGAGGTGGGTGGCCGGGCAGCCATGTGGCCACAGCGCCCCCTGGCGGCCATGGGGAGCAAGCGGCAGCCCCGTCTCCGTGCCGCCGCTTGGGGACAGAAGGTCGCCCACCGCCTGTGCCCGCAGATACCCCACCCACCCCATGAGCACTGAAGTGGCTGCCTTCTGGCATCAGCCCCGGGGAAAACAAAGTCCTCTCCTCTCTGTACACATATTTTTTTAAGGGGAAGAAGATGCCCACTGCTAACACACACACACACACACACACACACACACACACACACACACATACACACACACGAGAAACACACAGCAAACACCTCATACTTCCTCAAGTGCCAGGGCTATGTAAGCACTTTCCAGGTATGCTTTTTCACATCGACCTATTATTATTCCCATATGGATGAGGCAGCTGAGGCACAGAGAGGTTAAGGAACTTGCCCGAAGTCACACAGGTAGAGGGGAAGATAGGATTTTTAACTCCAGCAGTCTTGATTCCAAAAGAGAAAGGGAAATATTAGGTGGGGGCGGTGCGTGGGGGTGCCTTCTAAGACAGGGCAATGCACGAATGCTTGGGGCCTCCGTTTTGTGTGTGAGTCCAGGGTGCCTCATTGAAAGTTCTCTGTCTTCAGGGATGCCCCCAGAGTGGGCTCACCCACAGTGAACTGCCCAGCCCAAGTTCTGGACAGCTAGATGGAGAGAAGGAGAGGGAGTGGAGTTCTGCCTCACCCCCCCGACCCCCAGGCCTCTCTGTCCATCTCCACTAGCTGGGGATGGTGCCTGAGGATGGAGAAGGAAAGAGGCTGCGGGGAAGAAGGGGACAAGGAGATTTTGCCTGTCAAAACAGTTTCTCTGAGCTCTTTCAAATGCCTGCAACACAATGGCTCACTGTGGCTTCACATTCAGCCATAGGCCTCCTCTCCCCTTCCCCAGGCCCAGGCTAGAGATGCTGGAACAGAATTCTCACCAGGCGCCTGATTTCTCTGTCTGGCCTCAAGCACAGAGGGCTGAGGTCTATAACTTCCAGAGCTGCTTCCTCCCTGACTGAGATCTGAAGTCTCAAAGTTTCCCCATCCAGCTGCTGTAAACCCACTCAGGTCTCCGTACGCCTCTCCCCATGGCCTGTTGTCGGCAGGCTGCAGAGCTGAGCCCAGTGGAATAGACAGGCCAGCAGGGGAGGAAGGGGGAGCTAGAACAAGGAAGAAGGGGCCAGTACAAGACTGGATCTGCTAAACTAACCAGAACCATCTCTGAGGTTGAAAAACTAACACAGGACCCACTTTCCCCTTTGTGGGTGAGTTAGAAACCAAGCAAGACCTCATGGTGCCAGCTGGGCTCCTCAGCCCCAGGAGCAAGAGATGGGAAGTTCTGGAAGGGAGGAAGACAAGCCGAGGGGGTGGGAGTAGGGTACCACTTATCCATACCATCTGTCTGATGGTTCCCTACTATTAACACTACCCTGGAGAAAGAGGCCAAATTGCACTGCTTATTCAAACAAATCACCTGAGTTTCTCTGGCCCTCTCCCTTATGGGAACTCACCCAGCAATTCCCCCCAGAACACCCCAAAATCGAAGCAGGAATGTGTCACACTCAGATATACTCTCCCCTTTGTTCTAAATAGCTAAACCTTGGTGCAAGGCATGCTGGGATCTTGATTCTGTGGAGCAGTGGGGACAAACAATGTGGAACCAGAAGGACTAGAGGCTGGGGGGCCCCTTTGATGTCTTCTTAGGCCATACTCCCCCTGCCAGCCTCAGAACCTCTGCACATGCAGCTTTCCTCTGCCTAGACTGCTTTCCACCCACCCTTCTCACCCATTAAATGATGAGTTTTTCTTCACCTGTAGGAAAAATGTCACTTTCTCAAAGAAGCTTTCCTGATACGTGTCCCCCCTGAGTGCAGTGTAAACCCTCTGGGCAGCAGAAGTCAGGTGGCTTATGGGGGTTTCCAGAAGGCACAGCCTAAGACCAGGACTGGGATTCAGGTAGTTTATTTGGAAGAAGTCCCTAAGGAGTGGGTGGGAGGGAGGGAGGTTGAAGAGTGACACCAAGAAGAAGGAAAAGACCAACAGGGGCTCTGTTGGGACCTCCAGAGAAGCAGTGAAGAGACCCCAGAATTGCCCCCTGAAGAACAGGCGCATTTATCCTCTGCTGCACTCATGAAGTGGATGCTGTAAGAGCAAAGTGACAGGGAAATGGCCGCCAGCCACCGTCACGGAGCTGAACTCCTAGCTGGCCAAGGAATGTGAGGAGCAGGTACCATGCCTTGTGCCTATCTGCTTATTTTCCTCGCCACTGAACCCCCAGGGGCTAGCAGAATGCTGGCATCGTGTGCAGTTGTAATGATTACCTTCTGAATTAACGGACTGGGTGACTGGATGAATGAACGCTGTAAGACTGAACCCCAAAAGAGAAAGACTAACAGTCCAATATAAGTCATTCCAAGGCTCCCAGTCAGTACATCAGAGGATACTATCAACAGAGTGAAAGGCAACCAACATAATGAGAGAAAATATTTGTAAATCATGTGTCTGTGGCGGGGTTGTTATCCAGAATATAGGAAGAACCCCTATACCCCAACAAACAAAAATCAAATAACCTGTTTTAAAAATGGGCAAAGGACTTGAATAGAGATTTCTCCAAAGATGACATACAAACCACCAACAAGCATATGAAAAGATGCTCAATGTTACTAACCATTACAGAAATGCAAATCAAAAACCACACTGAGTGGGCACCTGGGTGGCTTAGTCGGTTGAACGTCCGACTTTGGCTCAGGTTACGATCTCATGATTCATAAGTTCGAGACCCATGTCGGGCTCTGTGCTGACAACTCGGAGCTTGGAGCCTGCTTCGGATTCTGTGTCTCCCTGTCTCTCTCTGCCCTTCCCCCGCTTGTGCTCTGTTTCTCTCACTCTCAAAAATAAACAAACATTAAACATTTTAAAAAAACACACTGAGATATCACCTCACACTTATTAGGATGGCTAGCTACTATCAGAAAAAAAAAAACAACAACAAAATATCAAGGATACTGAGAAATGGAAACCCTTGTACAAACTGGAATGTAAAATGGTGCGACCATTATGGGAAACAGTATGACAGTTCTTCAAAAAAAAAAATAGATATTGCCATATGATTACCAGAAAACCCATTTCAGGGTAAATTTTCAAAAACAAATGAAAGCAAGGTGTTGAAGAGATATTTGCACCCTCGTGTTCATAGCACCACCATTCACAATAGCCAAGGGTTGGAAGGAGCCCACTGACATATAAGTGGATAAATAAAGTGAGATAAACACACACACACACACACACACACACACACACACACACAGGGGTATATTCAATCTTAAAAAGGCAGGAAATCGTGCCATTGGCTAAAACATGGGTGGACCTTAGGACATTATGCTAAGTGAAATAAACCAGTCACAAAAGGTCACATGCTATACGACTCCACTTATAACGAGGTATCTAATATTGTCAAATTCACAGAGACCAAAGTACAAGGGTGGTTGCCAGGAACTGGGGGGAGGGGGGAGTGGGGAGGTGTTGTTTAATGAGTGTAAAGTTTCAGTTTTGCAAGATGAAAGAGTTCTGGAGGCCTATTACACAACAGTGTGAATGTATGTTACACTCCCGAACTGATACTTGAGAATGCTTAAGATGTCAAATTTTCTGTTATGCGTTTTTTACCACAACTTAACAAGAGAAAGGGACCCTTGAATTATTATCCATAGACCCAGGTGAGAGGGGTTCCTGCCTCAGATCAGCTTTATAGAATGCCCCGCGTTACACAAACATCAAAATATTTGTATTTGTTTTGGTCCCTTAAGGACATTTTTTTTTTTTTTTGAAAGTTCAGTGACCAACCAACAAATGGAGAAGAGAATAAGAGCCAAAAGGGCCACCACGGCAGAGGGTGCCAGGCTGAGGGTGTGGGTGGGATGGGGGTGTGGGAGACCGGGGAGGGTGTGAGATAGACATGGGGATGGCATCTAGTGGGGGGGGTGTGGGGTGGGGGTGGACACAGGGACTGTGTGAGGAGGGTGGCTCGGCTTGAGGGGCTGGCAGACACCGAGTAAAGGGGCCAAGGTGGGGAAGCACAGGACACGTTCAACGCCAGGCAGTCTGCCCCCCCGCCCCGCGCCATGTGGCAGCACCTCAAGGGCACCAGGGGAGATGCTGCTGGAAAGGAGGGTGAGGGTCAGGTGGAGAAAGACATGAGCATCAGGCTAAGGGGTGGCTGAGGTACCCATCGCAGGTTTGGACCCTGGCGTGTGAAACAAAGAAATGTATGCTTAGGTGAGCACCGCCCCCTGCTCATCTCATTTGGGGAACAGAGAAATTGAAGACAGCACGCAAGCTCAACTTTTGGTGTCTCGCTCACTAGCTGGACTAGTCACCCCAGCCTTGCCCCATGTGATAAGCAGAGGGTGGACAAATCACTCAAACCCCGACTTTGTATCTGGGCCTCTCCCTCTAACCCTGAGCCCCCCCAACACACACACAGCAATATCACTCACATCATTGTATGTGATGGGCATGGAAGGCTACACAGCCAAACCCCCAGATAAGGTGGGAAAAGGGGACATCACATGAGAATAGCCATGGAGTCAAGGGCTCCTGCATAGCAGAGAAGGCTTTTTCGGGTACCACTCAATTCTAGAGGCTATTTTGCCCTGAGAGAGAGAAGTGGGAGGGGAGTTGACAAATCAGGCAATGGACAATTTGCAAGGTGTGCACTGACTACTGCAGTAACCAATTAGGAACAGCAGTCGCCAGACCTAGGAGGATACTGTTGCTACACGCTCTGTACTTGAAGGGTTTTCCATCAAGAAATTGCAGATGGAGAGACTGAGCATCCCTTGTAGTTGACAGCAAAGGCTCGGACTCAGGAGAGCCAGCACTGCAATGCACCTGAGCGCGGGAAATGGATGGTGACCAACCAGCCCGACTCTTTCAAAGGCTCCAGCTCTCGTGTACTCCACCCAGCATCCCTTCCTTCGTGCCTCAGCTCTGCCCCTGGGACCCGCCCCCAAGCCCCTCTCATTTCCATCACCACCCCTTCACTCTGACCTTTCCTGTCCACTGATTCTGAATAACTCCAAGTTTCAGTTGCCAGAGCGTTTCTTCTGTGACCCCGGCTGTAATAGCCACCCAGACGTGGCTCCCGAGATACCTGTACAGGCTCCCATTTCCAGGCTCTGTTCATCTAGGTGATGAGGGGAGGCAAATGGTGTGAGGAACCAAGAGAAACATCTCCCTTGGCCTCCCCACAGGTCCCTGAGAGGAAGATGAGAGACAAAACTCAGGACTGTAGAGAATCGCTCCTATACTCAGTCCCCAGTCTTTCAGGCCGGTCCACACATTACTAATAAATCTTCCTGTCATCTTTGTCAGAACCCGAGTTCAGAAGGCCCCTTTGGATACTGTGATGATGGCAGGTATATTAGTTAGCCACTGCTACATAACAAATTACCCCCAAACTCAATGACTTACAAGAACAATCAACATTCATTACCTCTCACGGTTTGTGAGTCAGGAATTCGGGAGCGGCTAAGCTGGGAGTTCTGGCAAGAGGTCTCTGCAAGGTTGCGGTCAGGATTTCATCAGGGCCTCCCCCGTCTGAAGGCCTAGAAGAGCCATTCATATGCCTGACAGGCTGGTATTGGCTGCTGGTGGGAGGCCTCAGCACCTTGCCCTGTGGGCTCCTCCACAGGGCTTCTCGGGGCTTCCCCCTGAGCGAGCCATGCATGTCCCCACCCTTACACAAGCCACCCGAGAGAAGACAGCAGATGCTGCAACACCCATTTGAGCCTAACATCAGAAGTCGTACGTCGTCACCTGCCCCATAACCTACCAGTCATGCAGACCAGCCCAGACTCAGTGTGGAGGAGACTACGTGGGACGTGGATGCCCGGAGGACAGTGGGGCCACCTTGGAGACAGGCTACCACAACAGCAGGGCAGAGCAGGAGAAGAGGCCCCTCCCAGGCCTGCCTGTCTAGGAAGGCTGCGGGTCATGGGTCCACAGCATGGGTCTTCCCCAGGCCCACTGTCTGCCTCTGGGGCATGTGTCTTGTTGGGGAGAATCTGCCCAATATTTGGGGGTTGTCAGGAGAAATCAGGAGAGACATCGTGGGCCAGGAGCCCCGAGACAAGAAAAATGGAGGTGAGCACCTAAACTGTCCTGCTTCTCATTTCAGAATTATGCAGAAATACAGCCCATAGTCCACTATTTGGTCACGTGGGACACAGCATGTGGGACCACCCAGGGGCAGAGACCACATCTCAAAGTCTTTTTATTCCTCTAACCCAGTGGTTCTCAGCTGGGAAAAGTTTTGTCCCCCAGGGGGCATTTAGCAATGTCTGGAGACATCTGTGTCACAGCTTGTGGGAAGGGGAGGTTCTACTGGCATCTAGCGGGTAGAGGCCAGGAATGCTACTGAACAGTCTGTAAAGCACAGGACAGCCCCCACAACGAAGAACTATCTGGCCTAAAATGGGCCAAGATTCAGAACCCCTCACTAACCCTGCTTATAAATAGGGGCGCCTGGGTGGCTCAGTCGGTTGAGCATCCAGCTTCGGCTCAGGTCATGATCTCACGGTCTGTGAGTTCGAGCCCCGCGTCGGGCTCTGTGCTGACAGCTCGGAGCCTGGAGCCTGCTTCTGATTCTGTGTCTCCCTCTCTCTCTGCTCCTCCCCGGCTCGTGCTCTGTCTGTGTGTGTGTCTCTCTCTCTCAAAAATAAATAAACATTAAAAAAATTCTTTTATAAAAAAAGGCTGTGACCAGGTGTGGGAAAGACACTGTGGCTGGTGTACAATGAGATCTGTCCAAACACAACCAAAGCCGCCATCAGGCTTGGCCGGCCACCTGGTATGGAGGGAAGTTTCTGTGGGCAGGCAGCCCTGCAGAGCCCCCAACACAACTTTTTTTTTTTAATTCTTCTCACTGAAGTACGGTTGACACACAAGGTTATACTGGTTCCAGGTGTGCGACATAGGTGATTTGACAATTCTGTCCATTATACAGCGCTCGCCATGTGGGCACCATCTGTCACCATATAATGTTATCACAATATGGCTGACTATGTTCCCTATGCTCTGCCTTTCATCCTTGTGACTTATTTATTTCCTAACTGGAAGTCTGTACCTCTTCACCCTTCACCTTTCCCTCAGAAATGAGGGGAATGACCCTATGCCAGGAGATGAAGGCGGCCATAAGGACGGATTCCTGGGGGTACTGCCCAAAAGGCCCTTAAAACTCACCATCCAGGACCAATCTCCCCACAGGATCCCAAAGTGCGAAGCCCTAAGGAGCCAAAATATTCACGCCCATGTGATCGTTGACCTGGTTAAAGCGGGGAGAGCGTCACAGCCACACGCCTACACCCGTACGGTCACAAGCGCAAGGGCACACGCAGGCATACGCGGTCTCCAGGGGCAGGCCGCAGCTCCCCGCACTATTTTTATGAAGGGAACGGAGACCCAAAGGAATTACCTTCCTGCACCATTCTAAGCTGTGAAATTTGTCCAGGTGGGAAAAGGGACGCTGGTACCAAGCTTCTCAGACCGAGCCCCTCTCCCCAAGACCCCAGTGCTTTCCGGGCAAAGCTCCATCTGTGGCCACAGCAGGCTGAGGGCATGACTGGCCCCAGCTACTGATGCACCCAGTTCCTTCCTTCCTTTGAGAAATACTTACTGAGCTCCTGCCTCATGTCAAGCACAGTGCAGTGAACAAGGCAGAGACTGTCCCTGCTCTCAGGGGGCGCACGCCTCATGATGGGGACAGAACTTCACAACTGGCCACACACACGAAAATGTCACTATCGTCGTCCTAACGGTAGCCGCCACCTGCCAGTGGGCAGCTGCTCTGTGCCCAGAACTGTGCCAGGTGAGTTACTATCCCGTTCAACCTCGTCAACGAGCCAGGTAGACCAAGGTGCCGCCCTCAGCTCCTTCCCCTCCATCAAGTCAACTGTCCTGCTGGTTTGGCTCCCACTCCTCCCCTCCCCCATCTCTCCTTTCCTCTGCCTCCCCCAGGTGCCCTGTCTCTGGTCCCACCCCCTCTAATCCAGCATCCACGCTTCAGTCAGAGGGAGCCTTTGACCATGTCACTGTCCCCCTCAACGTCTCGGTGGCTCCTGACTATCTTCTAGCCTCAGCTTGCCCTGTGCTCCACAGCTCGGCCCCTACCTCCACCGCGCTGAGCTCCCGGCAGCTCCCCAACCTGCTCCACCTTCCCCCCGACACCCCCAGTGCGGCTGCAAAGCAACGGGGCTGTGCCGCATGCACGGAGCCACAGTCCTGCAAGCAAAATGGATTTAATGGTAATTCAAATCTTCACCTGCCCCTCCCAAAGACCCAGAAGAGGCTCGAAGTCACAACTGGCCCTCCTGAGGCTTCCTCAGCTCTTCTTTCTGCTTTCCCCCTTCTCTCCAAGCCTGCAGCTGCTCAGGACTTGTGACCCCGGACCCTCAGCTCTCCCCGACGCCCTGGGGCCCTGGTCATGCCAGATCTTGTAAGGCCTCCGTCCATTTTTCTTTCTGTTCTGTCTGGTCTTCATAATAAAAGCCGAGGACCCACGGGAAAGGCCCACCTGTCCTTGGAGCACACACCACAGGGACAGGGTGAGGTCTCTCTAGCAGGGAGGAGGCAAGCTCACACCATCCATCCCACCCTATTTCACCAACGTCAACCCACAAGCCCTCGCTGTTGCTGCTTCCAGCTCAGGGGGTCCCTCTGAGCTCCAGGCAGGCAAGTGCCCCTCCTCCACACCCCCAGCGGCTCCGTCACAGACCTCGCCTCCCCCTCCTCAGACGGCCTGTGGGCTGTCCCCTCCTGGCCCCAGGTGAGGGCCGGGCAGGCCCTGCTCCTCCCCCCACTCCCCCTACTCCATAACCTCCCCTGGGTGGACTCCACTGAAACCAACAAAGAGGCCGGCAGCACCGTGAAAGCCAAGGGAAGTGTGGGGCAGGGAGGAAGCCCCCCAGGAACACACAAGTGGCTGTCAGATGAAAGGCGTCCTCATGGGTTCCCACCATGTGGGGCCACCCATGCTACAGGCCAAGAAGGGTCATTTTCTGGCTCAGTGGAAGGAGTTTCCAAGTAGATATCTGGCACCAACAGGTGTCAAAGCAAGCAAACTGGTGCATTTCTTCCCCTCTGATCTGATCTGATAAGGAAATACCTTCCTGCCTCTTCTCAGCATGAATCAGGACGTTGGCGATAGCTAAAAAATTATTATAATAAATCTTAAAAGCATATAAAAGACCTTTTCCTTATGAGGTAGGATTTTTTTTTCCTCTCTCCCCCACAGCCATCCCCTTCTTAGGATGTGGCCCCTCCCCAGGGCTGAAGTAACAGAAGGAGGCATTTGATCAAGGCAGCAAAGGGAACCCATGTGCCTTCAGTATCATCACATGGAGATATAAGGGAAGGCCAGTGTTGGCCAACTGAGCCCCTGCTCCCTGCACAGAAGAACCAGAGGCGGCTGTAAGCTTCAGGCCCACAGCAGAGACTGGGTTCACAAAGAGAAGAACACGAGGGACAGACGGTCAAGGAACCACAGAGCATGAGAGACAAGGAAGAAAACCCAAAGGAAAAGGGTGCCGTGGTCACATGTGGAGGTGGCCCAAGAGCCGAGACCGGAAGACCCACACCGGCAGATGGGGAACAAGGACGGAACAATTCTGTGCTCCTCTGGGCTCTGCGTATGCCGGAGCTGCTTGTGGAAAAGACGACTGGCAACAAAGCGTCTCACCCTTCTTGTCCCCAGGTAAGACTCCACTAAAGGGGCCGCGTTTATACTTCTATTGATAGACAGGGGGCTGGCTCATTCTCACTGGGCTTAGTAGAGAGACAGCCTGTTTCCCAACGGCCACAGCAATATCCCTCTTCTGCAACGTGGCCTTGGCAGTTCCGCCACTGGGAAGTGGGGTCGACTTCACCCCTCTTGGAAGGAGGTTGGCAGGCAACAATGTCGACAGTGGAATACACGAAAAGGATGCTGTGCGACTTCCAAGGCTGAGTCACTATGGCCAGCAGGCTTTCCCCATATTCCCTAAGACATCCACCTTGGAGCCTTGGAGCTCTGAGCCACCATGTGAGGAGTTTTGCTACTCTGACGCTGCATGGCTGGAAGGCAGCCAAGCTACACGGAGAGGCCACAGCCAGGCGGTCTGGGTGCCAATCCTAGTCTTCTGCTCATGCCGTCCCGGCTAGTGGACAAATGAGTGAGCGAGTGAGTGAGTGAATGAATGATCCTCCAGGTCATTCCAGACCCTGCCATCAAGTCACCCTCCACTTGGGAGTGTCCCCGGCTGACGAGCAAGCCCCGTTACTCTATCTCAGCTCCAACCCAGAGAAGCCATGAAGGAAATCGAAGTACTGTTTTCCACTGCTTTGTGTTGCTGTGATTTGTCACACAGCAATACTGACTGGAACAGGTTAGGTCCGGGGATGTGCCACGTAAATCAAGAGGCTGGAAAAAACCCTTGCTATCAGAACAATCACACCTACACTCAAATTTAAGGTCACTCAGGCCAGTTGCTTTACCTCCTGCCCTGGTTTCCTCCTCTGTCAAGTGGGAACAGCACCGTCCTTGTTGTTAGGATTTAAGTAGCTGTGAAAATTATCCCCGTGAACTCTGAGGGATGTGGAGCCAGTGCAGATGTGAGGGCTGTTTAGATTAGGACACTCAACATCAATTTGTGGGTGACAGAGCCTGTTCTGACATTTACACTGAATTGACCCAGTTCTGTGGGTAATCAAGATTCCATGGCTTCTCAGACGAAATGAAGAACCCGGGGCATTGCCCTCATGGCAAAAATCAGTGAGATTTAATTTATCTCTTGTATGCGTTCTGCTTTAATTCTGCTGGAAATTTTTTTTAACGCGTGGAGAAATTCACTGTCAAAATACAGAAAAACTGTGCACAAATAAGCTGAAGAAGCAATCATGAGATAAACTCTCCAATACAATTTTTCCAAAATGGCAACTGAACTGGTGTCGCGGTTCAGCAAAGGGGCTGCTGGAATCCTGAGACTTTGAAAATAGCATGGCCGGTGTCTCAGACTGGGGAGGGAGAGAAGGTCCCAGCCCTTGGAATGGACCTGGCAGAATGCTTGGAGCCTGTCTTTATTCCTGCCGCAGGGGGCGCCCGCCACATGGAATCCCAAGTCCAGGTAGGAGAGGTGAGCCCGCACGGGAGCCCCCCAGGGAACAAATTCCAACACCAGGTAAGAGAGGCACTCTGCTGATTTCTGCATGCTTCACAGCAGAGCGCATGGAGGACTCAGGGAATGGAGACCTTGAGGGGAGACAGCCTGATAAGCCTCAGCAGAGAGCTGTGAGCACGACACCACATTCCTGGGTGATTCCCCCAAGATGTTACGATCCGTAGATGCCAACAAGGTGGGCAGGAGCAGGAAGGAACTGAAGAGTGCCGTGACAGGGCAGAGAGGGACTCACACGACATGTCGGGGCACTGAGAATCCCCAGGTGAGGTTTGAAGGTCCTACTATAGCGGATGGAGCCAAAAACTCAGAGAAATAGAAGGTGGCTGCAATCACACAAACAGACACGCCCAGGAAGCTGGGATGAGACGAGACAGTCCAGGATTTTATAGAAGGGTATTAGTGGCTGCCAGAGAAGCCAGTTGGGGGACTGAACGAGATCATTCATTCATCTGTTCACAAAATAGCTACTGAGCACCTGCAAAGTGCCAGACACAGAGCACAGCACACACATGGCCCGGCCCTCGGGGGATGGAACGATCAGGAATAGAGTAGGCTGGTTTCCTCCCCCTCCCCACAAGACCACATTCTCATCTCCTGGGACTCAGTCATTCTTCAGGATATCTGCTCCTGAAGCTGAGAAACAGGTGGAAAACGTGTTTCCTTTAATAAATAAAATAAAATCTCCTTCGCCTCACCCTTGCCTCCAGGCGGATGCTGGTAATACTAAGTCAAGTGGGTTCTGTCGTGTATGTATGTTTTAATAAATAGAAACCATCTCCCCAGCCTCATGTTAAACAAAAATCTTCTTCAGCACGATTCCATGGTGTTTTCGAAAACAAAAATCCACACATTTTAAGGGCCTCTGCCATCACCCAGAGGACGGAACAGTCCCTCCCGATGCAGGGCTGATGGACGGGGTGGGGGGAATGAAGTGACCCCCACCCCACGCCACCCTAGAGTGCCTCACACCTGGCCAGATGACCCAGACCCACCTCCAACTGACGGCATCCACAGTGGCTTCCTCAAAGCCGTGTCCACGGCCCTGGTGGGTCACCAAGGGCCCCTCCGTCATCTGTGTCCTTGGCACTCTCCGGCCTCCACTTCTCCCCTGGTGCCTCCGAGACTTGCAAACAATGGGGCCAGGGCTGCACCCAGTGTTTGTTGTGATTCTTCTTTAACTAGGTAAATAATATCTCAGAGGCAGACATCTATAAAATGAGCTGTTCCGCCCCACTGAGGCTTGTCGCGAATATGAGGGCTTGTTCTTTTCAAAATACTCCAACATCCCGCGGGTATGAAAAATATAATCCCCTCTCGACTGATTGACTCAGAGCGGTGTTTGAGCAGGAGCCACAGCAGCTGACTGGCAGAGCACTTCATAAAGGACACAGTCCCGGGGACAGTCCTCCTGAAGGCCCCGCACCACGCTCCCGCTCACCCGGTGTCAACAGGCCAGCTCACTCGCACGAGGAGGCTCTGGGGGCCAGTGTCCAGGATCTCACAGCCCCGAAAAGGAAGCCGCGCTGGTTGCGGGACGTGGGCTTGACCTCCTGATGCAGCCGGACACAGGTTTCCTGTCCCAGGCTGCCTGCACACCCATTAGAGAGAACGAGGGGCCTGTTTTGCTGTAGAGAAAGCATTTAATCAGCTAGCGAGTGCCTAGCCATAGCAAGGGCTGTGATAAGGAAAGTCTCCCTTAAGACAGAAAAGGAGTGATCCTGAGGGAAAGGTCCAGAATGTGCTCCATGTCGGTGAGGACTATAAGACTATTCGTTAGCAACCACGTCACTATTGAGGAAAACCTCCACCAAAAGGAAAAAGAATTTTCAGTTCTCATAGTGATGGAGACTAATCAAAACCAGCTTCAAGTCTGAAGTGTATTAAGGATCCAATAAATAATCTTGATTCAAGCAATTACTTAAAATTGAAATTTGCTAAGTGAGGAGAATGAGTCATTCATTAGCACCGTGACACCTGTTACGCGGCAGGAGCAGGGAGCCCTGGGGGCCGAAAGAGACGAATGGGTGGAGGTTGGAGGCTGCATGGACCCCAGTGTTTCCTTCCGCAGGACCGGACCCAGGGGCACTGACGGGGACCAGGCCCGTCACAACTCACTGCTCTCAGTCTTGCCTCTTTAGAGCCCCTGGTCACTTTACCCTTGCACTGGGCTTTTAATCTGAAAGCTTTGCGGAGTGTATTAGTTTGATTCCCCCATCCCGGAAGAAGACCCTGAGACAAGGTTTCAGGTGCAAATGGTGTGCATGGTGGGAAGGTGACACTGAGAGAAAAGAAGAGAGCCCAGTAAAGGATGTGCCGGTAACCAGTGACCACAGGGATGACGACATGGGAGGCAGGGTAATGGCCCCCAAAGATGCCCGCCTCCTAATCCACAGAACCTGAGAATATACTACGCTTCCTGGGAACAGACATTTAAAGTCAGATCGCAGGTGGATTAGGCTGCTCATGAGCTTGATGTTGAGACGGGGAAATTAGCCTGGAGCAGCCAGGTGGGACCAACGGAATCATAAGCGTCCTTACAACGTGGAAGGAGAATGGTTAGCTGAGGAGCCACTTGATGTGAGCAAGACGCAACTGACCGTTGCCAGCCTTGAAGATGGAAAGGGAGGCCACCAGACAAGGAATGCAGGAGGCTCCAAAAGCCAGAAAAGACAAGGAAATGGATTCCCCACCCAACCCCAGTGCCTCCTGAAAGGTCCTGCCGGCACCACGATTTTGACCCAGCAAGACCGATTTCATATTTCTGGTCTCAAGATAGTAAATCTGTGTGGTTAAGCCACTAAGTTTGTCATGATTTGTTACAGCAGCAGTGGCAAACACAAGTGACGTTAGGAAACCCTCCTGTGCTTCCTGTATCCGCGAGTGTCCTAGTAAGATCGGGCTGCTACAACAAAGGTACCAGGGACCGGGTGGCTCATAAACGTAATTGGAATTTCTTCCTCATGGTGCTGAAGTCCAAGATCAAGGCACTAGAAGACTCAGTGTCTGCTAAGACCTGCTTCTTGGTCCTTAGACGGTTCTCTCTATGTCCTCATGTGGGGGGAAGGGGTGAGGGAGTTCTGGGGGGTCTCTTTGGTAAGGACACCAATCCCATGCATGAGCTCTACCCTCACAACCCAGTCACCTCCCAAAGTCCCCACCTCCAAATACCCACCCCCCACCTTGGGGATTAGGTTCAACACAGGACTCTGGAGAGGACACAAACATTCAGTCTGTGGCATTGTGAGAACAGGAAGACACGGGACGGCCATTCCCGTCTATGTGGCCATCCTGGATTCATTGGTGGGATCTAGGAACTTCCTGCAGGCCTGATGGCCAAGCTGAGTCCCCCAACCAGCTTTTACCGAAGGCCATCACATGCTCACCCAGCTCATTAACAAGCCTTGCGTGTGACCCTCTCTCAGGCAAAATCCCAAGCCAGAGACAAACCCAGAGCTCGTGGGGTCGGGCCTGTGGCCAGGCTGCGGTGGAGCCTACAGGAACCAGGTCCAGGGCAAGGAGAGGGAGGCAAGACTCTATTAACAGCTTGTCAGAGACGTCCTTTCTGTGCCGTCTCACGATCCACACCCTCTTGATTGCTCCTCCCTAGCTGGCAGCCAGGAGGCCACTCTTAACTGACAGATGAGGGAGTATCTAAGACTGGATTTCCCGGACACGGGAAAGAATGTTTATTGCCAAGTGGGCCTGGGAGACACGCGAGGGTAGCTAAAGGTGGGGCTGGGCAGAGGGAGAAGGTGACCGCGATGTGGGGGGTTACCCTGTGGCCGCTGAGGCCTCAGCTGATTCCAGGGGAACCTTAGAGCCAGAATGGACCCTTGGATGGGATAGCCCAGTGAGAGGCCAGAGGGACCAGCCCTTCAGAATTGCACCCCTTCCTCCGTCAGCCAGGCATTAGCTAATGGGATGAGCACCTGGGGTGAGGCAGCTTCCCACGACCGAGGGCAATTTCCAGTGAAGGGTGCAGCTGGAAGATGATCCCAGCATCTGGGGAGTGGGTGTGAGGGCGCCGAAGATGCAGGGGTCTGTGCAGAAGCCCCAGCATCCACTGGAGAGGAGACAGCACGCTGGCCAAGGCAGGCAGTGGATGGGGCCTGGATGGAAGGGGTGTCCCCTTGTCACCTCCACTCCTGGCAGAGGGCCCCACAGCCCTCCACTCCTCCCAGGATCCCACAGGGGTGCCGCCTCCCCTGTCCTCGGTCCCAGGCAACCCCAGCGAGCCAGTCTGTCTCCCCCACGGAGGTGCTAACAGAGACATCAAAGCTGCGGCATTTCATTTTCAAGAAGCTTTGAACAACACTTCTGAAATGGCTGTGCCCAGGAAGATTAAAAGTCTTCCTATTGAAGAATCAGAGGGTCTCTAGCATCAGAACAGAGTGGGTGGGTGGGCTCACGGATATAGAGTGCTTTGTGCACCAGACAGTGGAACAGAAAACCCAGAATAAGAATATGTGGAGAACCTAAGCAATAAAGTCTGAGTTCCAAAATCTCTAAAGCAGTGATCTAAGCTGGCGGGACCCCAGGTCGGGAAAGTGAGCACCTTGCCAGGAAAGAAGCAAAGCCCCGTATTAATTCACTCAATCATTCATTCATGCAGAAATGATTAATGAGCACCTACTAAGTGCCAGGCACTGTGCTAGGGCCTAGGGGTACAGAAGGAATTGTAGAGACATGCCCCTGCCCCCAAATTGCTGACAGCCTAGTGGGGGAGCCAGCCAGACAGTCAAGTGTGAAGTATGCTGAGATGGGGAAGCACAGGGGCCATGGGACTCCAAAGGAATCAGGGAGGGCTTCCAGGAGGCGGCAAAGCCTGAGTGGCGCCCTAAAGGATGCATAAGAGTGAATCAGGTGAAGGGCAGTGGGGAGAAGAGAGTAGAAGTGAGGAAGAAAGGTCTGAAAGAGACGTGCGGCTGAGGTGGGGGTGGGGGGGTGTGTGATCAGAACACACAAGGCCACGAAGAACAGACAAAAAGTGTGGACTTTTCAAGAGGGCAGTGAGGAGCCATGGAAGGGCCTTCAGCAGCAGTGACAGGATTCCATCTGGGATTAAGGCAATGAAAACAGCCCTGCCAGCCCCTGAAGACACCTCTGGGTCCACAACCCATAGCTCTGACCCAGGATTGGAGAGGCCTGGACTCATGGGGGCAGTGGGAGCTCAGAGGATATGGATCGAAGCCCTTTATAATCTTGCCCTTTTCTACAAATCCAGCCCCTCTCACACAGCTCCCTGATTTAAAAAATGTCCTGCTCCACATACCTAAGTCCTCGAACCCTCCCTCAAACCGTGTTGTTCTACTACTGTTCTACTCCTCCAGGCCTTTGCTCTGCCTCAGATCCCCTCTCCCGACCTGCCTCCCCTGGCTGACTCCTCCGTGTCCTTAACCACCTGCCACAGGTAGGCCAGGCCCTTCCTCTCAGAGCCCACCCAGGCCCAGTGTGTCCCCGGGCACAATTCCCTGCTACAGCCACCTGTTTACATGTCTGTGAGTCTACCGGTCTACCTGTGTATCTACCTGTAAGAGCTGAACTCCCCAAGGGCAGGGACGTCATCAGTGCAGACCCCCTGAGACACACCAGGCCCAGCTCTGCCTGGTCCTTGCAGCCCTGGAACAGGAGGAAGCGTCAAAGAACGTCTTGTCCACACCACCCTTCCAAGTGAGCAGACATAGGAAGAGAACAGTGGTGCTGGGTTCCTACTGGTGCCAGGCCTCTTGTGGACACCATCTCTTGTCATCCTCAAATATGTCTGCCAGCAGGTGCTATGAGTCCTGCTCCGGGTGCTCAGGGGACAGGTACCAGCCGAAGCCACAGAGCCGGTCAAGAACAGACCAGTCACACTTGGCCCTTTGCAAATCCCGTCCTTCATCACTGTCCAACCCAGTTCTCATGGAATGGCGGGCCACATATCCAGCAAGCAGCCTTCTGTGTATTCACATAGACTGGTCCCACGGCCTCAACAGGGCTACAGATCTTTCAATGCGACTGATTCGGGAAAGAAAGGAAAAGCCTCCCCTTGGGCCATGACTGTGGTGTCCTGGGAGTGCACACGCCTCATGGCCTCCCAGCAAGGAGAACTCAGCATCCTCACAAAAACCTTCCCCTATCCTTCAAGGCCTGAGGCTCACAAACCCAACCCCATGACAATGTTTCCTCAAAACAAGGAAAGCGGGGCGCCTGGGTGGCTCAGTCAGTTGAGATTCCAACTTCGGCTCAGGTCATGATCTCAGGGTTTGTGAGTTCAAGCTCCGCGTTGGGCTCTGTGCTGACAGTTGGGAGCCTAGAGCCTGCTTCGGATTCTGAGTCTCCTTCTCTCTCTGCCCTTTCCCTACTTTCTCTCTCTCTCTCTCTCTCTCAAAAAATAATAAATAAACATTAAAAAAAAAAAAAAAGACACGGAAAGCAAATGGAGCACTGGATAGTTCTCCGTAGTCTGTGGGACCCAGGATGGACCAGCACCCACGTGACTCAGCAGACCAGTACAGGTGCACCTGGGCCAGGGCCCTCCTTGGGGCAGCCTCTGGGCCCAAGCGAATTCTCTGCAAGAGGAGAGACATTGCCCCTTTCCATAACATTTTCCTCATGCCTGGAAAGCCACTGGGTTACAGCCAGAGGGCAAGGCCACCTCATTGGCCTAAGAAGGCCGATCGAGAACAAGAGATGAGCACTACGAAGGCTGATGGTGACCCACGTCTTTCAAATTAGCTAACTCTGGGAACTGAAATCTGCTAACAGTCATAACCTGGGGGGAGCCTGGGAAAAGTCTTGAATCTTTACATTTAAACCCAGAGGTCACAAAGCACGGTGTGTTTTTACTCAAATTATGTAAGGGGCATGGCCTTTCTGAACAGAAAGAGTGGGGAAGTGAGGCCAGTCTGGTCCATGAAGGCCGATCAGATGCAAGAAATATCATGTTGCGATGTGGACAGCGCATGTTGTTCTTAATTATATTTTATTATGACTTCACGGAATGTTTTCTTACAGCTCACCCCAAATCCTTCGGGGAATAAAGCAAAGCAAACATAAATAAATACTTCAAATTAAAGTGTAGGCAAGACAGCACTCCAGTGACAGAAGCGGGTGTTCAGGTAATCAGGGAGGGGCTTCGCGTGGAGACACCGGCCCCCGAAACAGGCAGGAGCAGCTAGTCTAGATGTGGTAATACTTGCTTAAGCCTACCAGGCGTTTCCACATTAAGTCCGTCCCCAGCACCGAAACCCGACATCCAGGCAGCCTGGGCGTACAGACACCCCCTCCGTCCGTCCTCAGCTCCCTCCAGGCCTGCACCATGCAGAAGGAGGGCCAAGAGGGTAGAGGAGCGTGGGGTGGGGCCCTGGAGCCCTCTGTCTCAACCCTGGCTCTATTTCTTCCAGGCTCCATGACTTTGAACACACCTCTTACCCTTCTGCTCCTGAAATGGGGTCAGTAGAGCACCTGTCTCAACAGGAGGGTTTTGAGCTCGTACACAGAAAGCGTGGAGCTGGACGTATAATGAGTGCTCAACAAATCTCAGGGGTTTTTTTTAATTTTTTTATGTTTATTTATTTTTGAGAGAGAGAGAGAGACAGAGTCCAAGTGGGGGAGGGGCAGAGAGAGAGGGAGACACAGAACCCGAAGCAGGCTCTAGGCTCCGAGCTGTCAGCACAGAGCCCGACGCGGGGCTGGAACCCACAAACCACGAGATCATGACCTGAGCTGAAGTCAGACGCTTAACCGACTGAGCCACCCAGGCACCCCAACAAATCTCAGTTCTAAGACCAAGGCCTGGCTGCTGGGAGTCAGTGTCCCCACTGGGGAATAAAGCTGTTCACAGCCTGAGACAGTGGGGGAACTCAGATGACTCAGGGCCACCGGGCCCGTGGTGGGGCCTGGACGCTAGGTTCGGTGGGGTCTCAGAGCAGGAAAGGACTGGAAAGTCTCAGGAAGGTTTCACAGAGATAGGAGGGCCCAGGGTGTTTCAGAAAGTGAAGAGGAGGAAAGCAGCACCCCAGAGCATGCACAAAGGCTTGGAAACCAGAGGGCAGAGTAGGCGTAGAAGGCAGTAAGGAGCCAGCCTGGCTGGGCGGTCAGGCTCAAGGCTGCCCAGGGGAAGGTGGGAAGCTGGCTATCCTGCCTGAAGGTTGAAAACTAAGCAAACAGACCAACAAGATTAATTCACACAGGCAGACAACTCAAAGCAGTGTGTGTGTGTGTGTGTGTGTGTGTGTGTGTGACCTGAATGTTGTGTAAATACTGGAAGAAGATGAACAAGAGAAGAATTCTTTGATTGATCCAGCTGACACGGATTCTAGAATTTCTGCCTTTTGCTTGTGTTTAAAGAACTGAAATTAGGCCTTTGCCAGAGAAGGAGGCACTCCTGGTTTTGGCAAAGATGAAAATATTAGTACTCAGTATGCCCTCAATAAATACTTGTGGAAGGAAGAGAAGGAGGGGGAGGGGGGGGGAGGGGCAGGAAGGAAGGAACTGAAAGCTCATTAAAATTTTTCAGGTGCCCCCCTCCTGCCTGCAAGTTGGAAACCAATTGTAATTCTCATCAGCTGGAGCCCCCTGGCTCCCAGCGGAGACTGAGACTGTTCTCACTGGTGTGTTAATACTGAACTTCAGCATAAAATGGGGCCTCCCAGGCTAGGAACCTCCAAGGTTAACATTGCCAGGATCTTATTAGGAACACTTGTAATTGTGAATTAAAATCTTGAAAGAAGGGAAACTGGAGTGGCAGGGCAGGGGTAGAAAGGCTCTCCAGCCGGGAGGAGAAACAGTATGGAGCCCCCAGCTCCCTGTTCAAAACCAGCTCAGAGTACGATGCACTCGCCAGCTGCCTTGATCTACGGGTTGGGACATGCCGTCTGGTTTCCCTGGTCCCTCCATGACCATTCCTCAGGCATCCCACTGCCTTCTCCCTCCACCCCCAAGGGGCATGCTCCCCTGGGCTCTGGCTTGAACTCTACGGTCCCCACCCTACCACCACCACCCCCCCCCCCCCCCGCCGGAAAACAAATCATTGAGGAATGCAGTTACCAAGTTTCTACTGTGTGCCTAGCCCTGTGCTAAGTACTTTCCGTGCATTATCTCATTTGCTCCTCAGAGCAACCCTCCCAACGAGGTATTTTGAGGCCTGTTTTACAGATAAGGAAACTGAGGCGCAGAGGTCCAAGTGCACACCACTGCAAGAGTCTGAGCCAGTGCTCCCAACCCCATGAAGTGGTTCGTGTACAAGCATCGGGATGTTTGCTGTATTCACGCACCACCTGCACTATTGTTTACTTAACATTTTTCTTTAAACAGACTCCCTTTATGTTTAACTGAAATGAACATATTCAAGGAAAACAACATATCACTGTGATATGTGTAAAAATAGTATCCCTCGTCAAAAATGATCGGGAAAGAAGACAGTGGGTATGAATGGCCGCTGGATCCTGTGGCCTGCTGAAAACACCCACCTCAGCCCTCTCACTCTTCATTCAAAAGGGAGATTCAGCAAAACTCAGAGGATTCACCGGCACCAAACTGTCTCCTTCACCGAGACGAGGTGGACAGAGATCAAAGGGGTCCCCTTCTCATCCTGTGACCCAGCACTGTAAATACTGTGTCTGGGCCCTGATGACATCCCCCTAGGACCCCTAGGACCCCTAGGACCCACCTGTGGTAAAAGCTCTTCCCTCCTGTCCTAGAACCCACCGATTCCCATGGCTCTGACCCCCAACATGTGTGGACAGCCCAGACTCAGACTCCTGTGGCCAACTTCTCAACAGTCAGGTTCTGAACCCTCCCAGGGAGCACCTGAGAGCCAAGCCCACAGACAGTGAGTACTGACACGTACCTGACCACCCACACACCCAGATGACATCACCCTCAGCCCAGAGGCCCAAACTAGAAAGGAGGGGGGATAATGTTCACCTCCTTGCTCACCACAACATCTTACCCCCAACATCTGTCCTGTCCCTACAGAGTGCCAGGCTGTTGTGAGCTGGGTGGGGATGGGTTAGACATACCCATCCCTGCTTGGATGGGGTTCTCCGTTCAGCGACAGGTAAGTAAGAGCAGTGCATCCCAGACAGTTCTAACTGGGCAAGGAGGAGGTTTGGGAAGACAGACAAGAGAATCATTGTTTAACTTGGGCGGAGGTGGGGAGGGGGTTGAGGAAGCTCACAAAAGAGGTGATGCTCACTTAGCAGTTAAGAAAGCCTCCCTTGGAGTGCCTGGGTGGCTCAGTCAGTTGAGCACCAACTTTGGCTCAGATCATGATCTCACAGTTCATGAGTTCAAGCCCCATATGGGGCTCGCTGCTGGGCTCACTACCATCGGCACAGAGCCTGCTTCAGATCCTCTGTGTCCCTCTCTCCTCTGCCCCTTCCCTGCTCACACCCTCTCTCTCTCTAAAAAAAAAACAAAAAACAAAACAAAACCATGAAAGAAAGAAAGAAAGAAAGAAAGAAAGAAAGAAAGAAAGAAAGAAAGAAAGAAAGCAAGCCTCTCTTTTCTATCACCGTATGTGATTCTCAGAATAGGGCTGTGGCAGTGGGTAGTTTTATAGACGACTAAATAAAGACCCAGCAGGCTTAAGTAACAGTGTCATGCCCCTGACTGAAAGTCAGCCACCAACCTGGTCTCTCTTCCCCAGACCCCACTGTTTCTCAAATGGGCACTCAGGAAACATTCAGTGACTCGAATCCAATTCCTGCATCTCCAAACCGAGTGGCAAGCCCCTGAATACGAGAGCCACTCCTTATACTCTGTCTCCTCCACCATCCTCCAGTTCCCAATGGCGTCCTCACAGCACCAAGCACACAGCTAGTTCCCTGCAGATCAGAGGTGCTCTATCAAGTGGGAGTGGGGAGTGCTAAGAACAGGAAGAGAAGAGGAGGAAGCAACAGAGCACGGTCTGTGGCTTCCTTCTTGCCGTGGAACACAATGCCCAGGGACCCGGAGCAGTTCACAAGGCAGGTGCCTCTGGAAGGCCTCCCCAGAAAGGTCATTTTGAAATTGGCCGGGGGCCGTCCAAAAACATAACTGTGCTTTTCACATTTAAGGCGGAGGCAGATTGGTGACGATGGATAGGGACATGGCTTAGAGACCACAGGGGCTCCTTCAAATACTGCCAAATATTGTCCACCTCTGCCAGGCAGGTCAGCAGCCACACGGTCCCCATTCCATCCCCGCTTTGGGAATCCCGGATGGAAAAGCCACTGATGCAGAACGCCTCCTCTGGCTTCGCGGTGTGGGAGAGCGGCCCTTTGCAGAGAACCTGGGCTCCCTCTAGTGGCCACGTGCAGCAGTGGCGCCGGGGAGGGCGCGGCTGAACTAGGATCTGAGACCTCTGGCCTGAGAAAACAGAAGGTCAGGCCCAGCCTGAGACACCTCACACCAGAGGGTGCAGGAGTCAGGGACTGAACAGCGCCCTGGATGCCCACGGAAGTTTCATTAGCTCAGCTTCTGCAAGTTGTGAAGGTTCCCCTCGTCCAAAGGGCTTTCATAACCCATGGTTTGAATACTATCTTTGAGCAGGATATTAATAACGCTACTATTGACACTAAGCGGGCTTTCAAAATGCCTCCAAGAGCTTTTCCCCCAGTTTCCCATATCTAAATAACTGAAAGTTTTTAGCAGCTATTGTTGAACCAATGGCAGCCACTTATTAAGGCACTTATCAGAGTCAGATTCTGCCTCCTTTTGCCCTGGAGGTAAGGGAGAAAGTTTTCTGGTTTTCCCTAATAACAGTGTTTTTCCAGGCAGTCTTTGCACTATTCGTGGGCCTGAGCCTCCCACCACCCCGCAGGTGGGGAGAGACAATCACAACCTGGCACAGACCTTCCCCATCGTCCACCGAGGCAAGCCGGCTCCGTCATCCCTGGTCGAGAGAGCCACGCGGGTGGCCCAGTCGGTCGGGTCCTGGTGACTGCAGGCATCGCACAGGGAGGGGCAGGAAGGGCACCTCCTGGCAGGGAGGCAGCACAAATGACCCATAAAACAGCCCTCAGGGAGAAACTGCTTTTAGAATTTCAGTTCCTTAACTGCCTAGTGGGCACAGCCCGGAAAACCTGCCAGGGGGTGATGTTTATTTAACTAGAACAGGACAGAGAGGCCTTCATCTAAAGAGGTGCAAACAACTCTTGCCAAGGCCCTACAGGTTACGGCTGTGGGTTGAGGGAGGAGGGGCCGGCGCCCTGGTGATGCATTTTCCTGGGAAACTGCTCCCACGCCTGTGCCTTGCACCAGCTGGGCACCGGAGAGCCGGCAGGGCAGGCGGCAGCACAGGGCAGCTGTAGCGGTGCCCTCTGAAGACGTCCCGGAGCCTGGCGCACACAGAGAGTAACTGCAGGCCAGATGCTTTCCTTACGCCTTAACGTGCATTTTCGCACTTAATCCCAAATCCAAAGCAGAGGCTGTTACTAATCCTCTTTCAGAGATGAGGAGACTGTGACTTAGAGGTTAAGGGATTTATTCAAAGAGCACGGTTCCAGAGGCGGGAGGCAAACCCACGTCTGACCACACAAAACTTCCAGATGTCAGGTGCCTGGGAGGCTCAGTCAGTTTAGCATCTGACTCTTGGTTTCGGCTCAGATCATGATCTCACAGTTGTGAGATGGAGCCCCACGTCGGGCTCTGTGCTGACAGTGCAGAGATTCTTGGGATTTTTCTCTCTCCCTCTCCCCCTCCTGGCTCACGTGCACTCTCTCTCTCAAAATAAATAAACTTTAGGGGCACCTGGGTGGCTCGGTCGGTTAAGCGTCCGACTTCGGCTCAGGTTATGATCTCGTGATCCATGAGTTCGAGCCCCGCGTCAGGCTCTGTGCTGACAGCTCAGGGCCTGGAGCCTGCTTCAGATTCTGTGTCTCCCTCTCTCTCTGCCCCTCCCCCTTCATGCTCTGTCTCTCTCTGTCTCAAAAATAAACAAACATTAAAAAACAAACAAACAGGGGCACCTGGGTGGCTCAGTCAGTTAAGCGTCTGACTTCAGCTCAGGTCATGATCTCGTGGTCCGTGAGTTCGAGCCCCGCGTCGGGCTCTGTGCTGACAGCTCAGAGCCTGGAGCCCGCTTCGGATTCTGTGTCTCCCTCTCTCTCTGCCCCTCCCCTGTTCATGCTCTGTCTCTCTAAATAAACATTAAAAAATAAATAAATAAAAAATAATAAAATAAATAAACTTTAAAAATAAAAAGCTTCCAGATGCCAACCAGGCCCCGCCCACTCCTCCCCCACCCCCAGGCTCTCTGACACACTACACACACACACACACACACACACACACACACACACACACACACGTCTCATGCCTCTGCACCCAAACTCACCACTGGCTCATCCAAAGCCACCTCTGGGGCCAACATACAGACACACCTGTTCCTAATCAGATACCCACGGTCCTACTTGTCACCATCAAAAGGGCATGATGTTTCTCACCATTAAACTTAACAATGTGCCCTCTGTGGATGGTGATCGTATTGTGTTACGGTGACTATAACTGTGTCCTGCTTACATCATGCCAGCAGCTCACCAGGGTGGGGGAGAGCTCACCCATGCTCTCTGCCCTGGGTCAGCCCTTGTCACCTCTGCCTGCACCAGCTGTGGGAAGTGTCCCACAGGCCTCATGTTAAAGCAGTCTGCCCCGTCCACTGGCTTAACGACCACCACCAACCACCACCGATGGGCTCCCGGCATTTAATCCTATGCCCCCCCACATCTTCAAATCCTCCAAAAGCTCCCCATTGCTTTCAGGATAACACCCGAGTGCTTGACACTCGAAGAATCTGTGGTGAGTTAGCAGGTAGGGAGATGGCACCACCAAGGTCCACGCAGGGTGTGAGGAGGCCCAGGATGGAGTCCGTGGGGTGGGGGGAGCAGGTGAGAGTGCCCGGGCACTTGAAGACTCCCTCACCATCGTGGCTGTACTAGTAACTACAGATGAACCACACGACCTTTCTTCTTCTAGCCCTCAGTGTCTTCATCAGCAAAACGGGCTCTAACAACACAGTGCCAGTCTCTCACATCCTCCCAGAAGCTGATGAGAAACATGCAGCCCTTAATAGGACTCACTGCTACAGCTTTGGGGTTGCTTCTGTGGATGGAGGCATTCTAAGGAGCTTGGTGCCAGAGGCCCGTGTTAAACTAGGCTTTCAAGGATGAGTAAAGGGTGGGAAGATGGATGGAGAGGAGAAGAAATCTGTTCTAGTTAGGGCAAGTAATCTAGGGAGACCGTGGAAGGAAGGAGAAGGGGAAAAAAGGAAGTAAGGCCCTTCTGAGCACCTACTATATTCCTGGTTCGTTACATTCTTATTTCACACTCCCCAGATTCATCTACAATCGAAGGCAGTCAATTTCTGGTCACCAATGCTGCCTTTACAATGAATAAACCAGCCACCAACTGGGAAAAAATATTCATATGCAGAATATATAAAAGAACTCCTACACATCAACCATAAAAAGACAACCAACCCAATGTTTTAAGTGGGCAAATGACTGGAACAGACACATCACAAAACAAAATACAGGAATGGCCAAGAGGCACATGAATAATGAGGATTATTATCCATCACGGAAATGTAGATTAGAACCAGATGAGATGCCACCACACGTCCACTAAAGTGGCTAAAATAAAAAACCAGCATCACCAAATGTTGGCGAGAATGCAGAGCAACGAGAACTCCCTGGCATTGTGAGCAGGAGTTAAAATGGTCCAGCCCCTTTAGAACGTGCCTGGCGATTAAAAAGTTAAACATACACCTACCTGTAACCCAGCAATGCTACTCCAGTATCTACTCAAGAGAAATGAAGACAGACGTCCATACAAAGCTTTGTGTGTGAATGTTCTCAGCAGCTTTGGTCATCATAGCTCCAAACTGGAAATAACCCCCAAATGTCCATCAGTAAGGGAAAGGACTAAACATCTTGCGATGTGTCAGTACAAATGCAATGCTACTTGGCAATAGAAGCAAGTGACTTTTGACATGTGCGACAATATGGATAAATCTCAAAAACCTTGAGCTGACTGAAAGAAGCAGTTATATAAAAATATAGACAGTAAATATGAGTGTGTGGTGTATAATTCCATTCCTACAAGATCCAAGAACAAAGTTGGCCTTGACAAAGTTTACCACCCAGAACAGTGGGTGCCTCCACACGGGGGTGGGCAGGGATTGACAGAGAAGAGGCATGAAGAGTGACGGAAGTATTGTATCTCTCTCTTAGAGAACTAGTTACATGGGTGAATACATTGGTCAACAATCATTGAGCTGAATGCCTGAGATCTATGCATTGTGGTGTATTGTAAGTATCCCTCCATTAAAAAAAAAAAAAAAAAAAAAAGACTGTGTAGTCAGACCATCTAGGTTCAGATCCTAATTCCAACCCTTACAAGCTTTGTGACCCAGGCTAATCTCTGAGACTCCATTTCTCGTCTATAAAATGGGGATGGTAATAGCTCTTACCTGGGCGCATCTCAGCTATTAAGTGAGATAATGAATGTGTGTGAAGGGTCTGCCTCAGCGCCCTGGGACTCGGAAAAGCATGCAATACATGGGAAGTGAGTGAAAGCGGCTTGCACAAGGTCCTGCAGTGGTGCAAACAGACGCACAGGTGAGGATGACCCTGACGGGGTTGGGGGGCGGGGGGGGAACAGTCGCAGGGACGAGGACCAGGAATAAGCCAGGTAGGTTGCCCCCAGCCCATGCATTGCCTCAGGAGGGTGAGGTGAGGCCAGAAACTTTGGGGGAAAACACACAGTGCCGGGAGCCCTATGGGCACCATGGCCCCAGACATAAATAGAGGTTGGCATTATTGTCTGTGAGTGGGTCGTGATTTCTGGGTTGTTGGAAGCTGCAAGGAGAAGACAGATAGGTGCTTTCCAATGATTTGTTGTGGGAGCTCTTGGCAGGAAGAGCAGGCAGCCCAGTCCTGAAAATGGACTAGGCCACGGGACACACAGACTCGGAAAGCAGATTGGAATGCAGTGTAGGGAAACTGAGGCAGATGCACTGCCTATACATCAGGGTGAGGGCGGGGAAGTTTTCTTGCCTCGGCTTCCCTGAGCCCATGGGGTGTGATTGAGCCCAGACCCACCTGCCGAACATGCAGGGGCACCCTGTGTGACCCTAAGAACACCCACCTCCTGCTGATATTAATGGGGCTCACCCCTCTGCACCGCTATGAGTACTAAGGTCAGATGCCCGTGGGCCTGGCTTGTCCTCATCAAGCCTGTCGAAGGGTCCCTCTCCGCAAAGGACACTAATTAATGTGTGATCCCCGGCAGGGGTCCGCCGCATCCTGCATCTGCCAACCTAATTATAAGATAGCTCTTCCAGGCTGGCTCACGGCCCCGGGTGATTCCAGCACAGGCACCAACAGCTGGAGGGAACAACAATGACTACGAAAAGAAAGGATTAAAAACCAGGGCTGCTAATGATGATAACGATCATCATACTAACTTGTTTATCAAGCGCCTGTTAGGTGCCCTGTACTTTACAGATATTATCCCCAATATTCTCAGTGACCCTTAAGGTATCATCAGCGTTGTTTTCCAAACCCAGAAACTAAGATTCAGAAAGGCTACGGAATTTGTCCGAGTCCACAAAGCCAGTTAGCACCAGACCTAAGATTTGAACGCAAGGATGTCTTACTCCAGAGCTCTTGTTCTTACAGGGCAGCAGACCTCCAGAGGAGTCCCTTCCCCTATTGCTGGGAGGAGGGTGGGGAGGGGGCTTCAGTCTCCCCACAAGTACACGGGGTTGAGCCTGGTCCCTCAGCCCCAGCTGCAGAAACACAGCCGGGTTTACCTTCCATATCAATGGCCAGATGGGCCCCAGTGGCAACTCAGTAAGAGTCCACTTCCTAGAGACAAGATTTGGGATCAGCACCACGGAGAACATTTTATTTCACTGGCTGAGGCCATGAGGCCTCTGTCCTGCAGCCAAATGCCAGGTCTTGAAAGTTACGTGTGTTCTACACCATGATCTGTGCAGCTGTGAGTAGCTAAGCACCTAGTGCGCACTGGTCAGCCTCCGGGTGCCAGGCACCACGCAGACTCGTGGAAGCGAACAGTATGGAAAAACAAACGTGGGAATGCACAAAGGTAAAAGAGGGTAGACTGAAAAGTTGCTCAGGATTCAGGACAAACTGTCGTGGGAGCATGAAAGGAGAAGGGGTTTCTTCCAGCTCGGGAAGCTGACGGCTGAAGCAGGTGCACTGTGCACCTAGGACAGGGAGGAAGCACGTAATCAGGGCAGGGCAAAGAGCAGGAGCAAAGGTCCAAAGAAGATGGGTCTATTCCACACAAGTGCAGGAATGATTCACTCACATGGTCAACAAATAACTGACCCAGGAAACTGAGGGCACGTGAAGGGAGAGTGACTGCCAGGCCACATGCAATCTGGCCCCGGGGCCATGCAGAGTACAGAAGGGTACTGAGCAGGCAACTAGGACCGTGTAGATGTTGCATACAAGGACAAGACAGGTGGTTAGAGAAGCTGCTGGAGGGCGCAGAGGACTGGTCTAGTTAGGGTGAAGCTGAGCTTGTCATCCTGCACCCCATCAGCCCCTGAGCACCCCCTTCTCCTTGACTACTCCCAGGCAGCGGCCCGGCCCTTGAGGCAATGGGATGGCCTACAAGCCACAGTCCCGTGGCCTACACCAGGTTTGAAGTCTTCACTTCTTAATTCCTGTAAATTATCGATTTTTTTCTCTCCACTCATTTACTTGATGTCTCTGACACCTGTTCAATGGAGAGAAAAAGAATCTGCAAACAGAATGGCACAGCAGCATATCATATTTGAGCATTACAAGAATAAAACTGACGCACAAAGAAAAGCTGTTTTGAAGCCAGCACGAGCACACACACTCCCTGTTTGCAGAGCCGCATTCCTCCCCTGGGAAAATAGGGGTGTCCAAGAGGGGCCAACAGGAGGCTCAGAGAGTAAGAAGGGGTGTAGAAAGTGCTCTAGGGGAACAAGGTGGGCTCCGTGGCCAGAGACTGGGGTGGGGGGGGCGGGTAGTTAGGAGACACAGTGAGGGAGTCTGGGATGCTCCACATTTACTGGGCACAGCCTGGCTCCTGCCTTCTCAACCCCCTGACTCTCAGATTTCAGTGACCCTCACAATCGCCTGGGCAGCTTATTGACAATGCATATTCCCAGGTTCCCAGACCTCCTCTATCCAAATCTGAGGTGGGGCCTGAGAACTGTATTTTTAACAAATTCCCCAGTTCATCCTGAATGCCCATATCGATTTGGGAAGCACACTCCAGCCCTGCCTCCCAATCAGGTTTTGCTTTCTCCTTCCTCCCTGGGCCACTTCCGGGGCCCCTGGGGGTCCCTAACTATAGCCCCCAATGCCTTATGCTGAAAGCCCTGCTCTAGGGATGAGATCCTGCCCCACAAGGTTATGGAAAATTCCATCTCTGTTTCTTAGGGTGGAGATGGGAATAGCCTTGTGTAGGCTGGGTGGCAAGAGCCTCCTGGCCCTCAGAGCATTCTTACTACCTTGAGTTCACGGCCTGTTGTTCAACACGGGGAAGTGGGGGTAAGCTGCCTCAGGTATCCCACAAAACCCATTTCTCTTAGGTCCAGCTACCTCTCCCTTCCCCCAAAATTCTATGAGCGGTGCACTAAAAACACGATGCCCTGCCCAGTCCAAGAAATCTCCTCCCATGGGCTACACCAGTCTACTCCACTTCTACCTGCCAGAATATTCTTCCCTCCATCTTCTCCTCCTCTTTCCTGGACACAGGGGTGGGCAAAGAAGACACCAAAACTGGCCAATTTTTCCTTACTGACTTACCTTTTACATGGGCACGTTTCTATTTCTTTCTCTTATTAAGGATTTCTTTTATTATTAATGAAGCTCTTCTTAATCCACCAGTTTCAAGTGAGTGACTTAAAATTCAATACCATTGGAAAAATGAACCTGGACCACTTTCTTACACCATACACAAAAATTAAAAAATGGATGAAAGACCTAAATGTAAGACAGGAAGCCATCAAAATCCTCGAGGAGAAAGCAAGCAAAAACCTCTTTGACCTTGGCCGCAGCAACTTGTTACTCAACACGTCTCTGGAGGCAACAGAAACAAAAGCAAAAATGAACTATTGGGACCTCATCAAAATAAAAAGCTTCTGCAAAGCAAAGGAAACAATCAGCAAAACTAAAAGGCAACCGATGGAATGGAAGAAGATACTTGAAAACAACATATCAGATAAAAGGTTAGTATCCAAAATCTGTAAAGAACTTATCCAACTCAACACCCAAAAAACAAATAATCCAGTGAAGGAATGGGCAAAAGACATGAATAGACACTTTTCCAAAGAAGATATCCAGATGGCCAATCGACACATGAGAAGATGTTCAACATCACTCATCCCAGGGAAATACAAATCAAAACCAGACTGAGATACCACCTCACACCTGTCAGAATGGCTAACATTAACAACTCAGGCAACAATAGATGTTGGTGAGGATGCGGAGAAAGAGGATCTCTTTTGCACTGCTGGTGGGATTGCAAACTGGTGCGGTCACTCTGGAAAACAGTATAGAGGCTCTTCAAAAAATTAAAAATAGAACTACCCAGCAACTGCACTACTAGGTATTTATCCAAAGGACACAGGTATGCTGTTTCGAAGGGGCACATGCACCCCAAGATTTATAGCAGCACTACCCACAATAGCCAAAGTATGGAAAGAGCCTAAATGTCCACCGATGGATGAATGGTTAAAGAAGATGTGGAGTATATATACAATGGAGTATTACTTGGCAATGAAAAAGAATGAAATCTTGCCATTGCAACTACATGGATGGAACTAGAGGGTATTATGCTAAGCGAAATTAGTCACTCAGAGAAAGACAAATATGACTTCACTCATATGAGTCCTCATATGAGGACTTTAAGAGACAAAACAGATGAACACAAGGGAAGGGAAGCAAAAATAATATAAAAACAGGGAGGGGGATAAAACATAAGAGACTCTTAAATACGGAGAACAAACAGGGCTGCTGGAGGGGTTGTGGGAGGGGGGATGGGCTAAATGGGTAAGGGGCATTAAGGAATCTACTCCTGAAATCACTGTTGCACTATATGCTAACTTGGATGTAAATTAAAAAAATAAATTTAAAATAAATTTAAAAAATGCAATGCCACTGAACACTCTTAACCCAATAAGCAATGATGAAACAAGGACTCTCATTTGTGGAAGGTCTGCCATGTGCCAAACTCTGTAATAGAAGCTCCCATAGGAAGGAAGGACTAGTGCTTGTTCTTAGCTGCACAGTGGAATCACCTGGCAGTTTTTTTTAAAATGCTTCTGTCCAGATCCCATTCCCAGAAATCCTGATGAAATTGGTCCAGGTGGGACTCAGGGTGGACCCCGGCATTTGGTCCTTGTTTTAATCACCCTGGTGATTCTAAATACACAACAAGGATTGAGGACCACTGGCTTGATTCTGGCCAGGGCCCTTGTTGGTGGTGTCTCCATTATGCAGATGGAGAAACTGAGGTCTTAGGAAGAGCTGGAGGTGGCAGGAGGGGATACGGAGCCAGGGGGTAACAGACTGGGTAATTGGTCCGGTGGGGGGGGTTGGGGCCGGGCAGGGGGGAGCTCTGCCCCCACTCTGGCACTGTCTAAGCAGATCCTGTCCGGGGGTGAGGATGCCCTTGGACCACTCACAGCAAGTCAGTAGTAGGTGGCTGCAGGTAGGGGAAATGGGCTCCAGCCAGCAAGAAAGCAGGAAGCCTAGACAGGTGCTCCTGACTGCTTATGCATCAACCTCCCCATGGGAATGACTGGAAGTCCCCCCAGACAAGGACCAAGTGGGTTCCTCTCCTTCTCCCAGGGCCAGGCTACCACAAGAGATCACAGCTGCCTGGGTGGGGCTGACTGAGGCAGAAAAGAAGAGGAAATTTCAGATAGGAGTGAATTTTGCAATAACCAAAAAAGAAAGCAGCCCTGTGAATAAAATAACATTTGGGGACTGGGGTGGCGGGGGGAGGTGGTGGTTTTCCCAGCCCCAAAACCATCCTGCTTCATTCCCCACAACCAGCAGCATGGCAATAGCAGGGATATAGAATTAGCAGCTGTTATTACATTAGCTTGTGGGATGCATGCTGATGAGATGCCTCATCCGGGAGGGGGCTTCAGGCCAGGAAGGCGGTCGGAAGATGGGGGGTGGGTTGGAGGATCCTCCTGGCTCGGCCTCCAGGCCTCTCACAGTGGCCAAATCACACCAGGGACATCCCGCCCACCCCCTCCCGCTGGCCTCCGCCTCTGGGGACTGATCTTTCTCCGCGAGGATGAAGCGTGCCCTCCTGCCCCTCAGCCTGGCAGATCGACATCCGCTTCCCCCCAGAGCATCACTGCGGGGCCGACAAGGACACTTAATATTCCCCATCAAGCTCTCGCAAGACGTTCCGCGTGTTAATAAATTCAGGACACTTTGGGATTCTGAGCAGCTGGTTATTTCAAAGCAGCACTAAACACGGTCTAATGGCAAACCCTGCCCAGAGCTGAGACCAGACGGGTCTGGGCATCGGAGCAACTTCTCCTGGTCTACTGGGCTGGGGCAGGCTCTTTCTCAAAGCTACCACTCCACCAGTTAGTAGAGTTGAGCCCCAGAGGTTGAGAGAGGATCCTGGGTCTCCCTTGGGTGTGTCTAAGCCATGATTCTCAAAGTGTCTTCCATGAGCCACCCATGTCACCCACGGTGCCTGTCATCAGGCAGATTCTGGGGTCGAGCCCTGCTGAAATACTTGGGAGGGCCTGGGAATCTGTATTTTTAGCAAGTTCCCCAGATGATTTTGATTCACACAGAGATTTGGGAAGCCCTAAACTGAGGATGTGGTAACAGGCCACAGGGTTGGTCACCAGTGAGGACAAGCAGATGCTGAGAGGAGACTTGTCCGAGGCCCAGGGCCCAAGCTGCTGCAACGTGCCAGCCCCTTTACATACATAGTCTTGCTTATGCACATACAACATGGAGGAGGGGGCTCCATCACCATTTTACAGACTAGGAAACTGACTGTCACAAAGGTTCAGGCCTCAGCTCAAAGGTGTCACTTCCTTCCAGAGGCCGTGACCTCCCAGGTTAGCATAGCCCCCAGTCATTCCCTCTCACCGGATTTGACCACAACATTTTAAACTGTTCAAAATTATTTTGTTTGGCAGTGTGTCTGTGCCTACAGTGACCTTGACAATAGTGTTTGTCATTACGACCCCAGTACCCAGCACCAAGCCTGGCAACCAGTTGACATGCACTGGATGATGGAGGCAAAGAGGTCAGGGGTCACACCCAGGTTTGATGACTCCAGAGGCATCCTGAGATGGTGGCCCAGAGCAAGGTCATGGGTAGAATGGGGTGGGGGGAGGGGCGGCAGGGCAGGCACCCAGACCCTACTCTGAGCCAGGCACAAGTCAGCAGGCATCTCCTCTACCTTCATGGTGCTGCCAGTCAAGAAGCAGGTTCAAAAGCACAAAGAAGGGTAGGGTCAGCTCCTGGTATGCAGATGAGGAGCCTGATACTAGAAGGTGAAGTGAGGGACCCAGGGCTTCCCAGCACAATCTCATCAGGCATGCCCCCCTACCCCCCACACACTGTCCTCCTCTCTCTTCTGCCTGGGGGCAGAGTGCTCCTCCAGGGGGGTTTTGGGGGCCCAATCCCAAGTTGGACAGAGGTCAGCCAACACCTAGCCTTGCAGGGTCCTGAAGGGTCTGCTGAGCCGGGGCGGGGTGGAGAGGAATGTGGGCAAACAGCCCGGTCACGTCCATGGGCCAAAGACAATTGCAGCAGAGCCTCTTTGTCGGAGAGACCGGTATTTATGCTGCATGTTAAGCAGCTGCGGCAGCTGGTCCACAGCAAGGCCTTCAAACCCGCCCCGCCGGCGCCTGCTCGGGCCAGAAAATGGACTTTGAACACGCAGCAAATGAACATGTCAAGCCCAATCATTCCACAGCCGGAGACCAGGACTGTTGGGGGTGGGGGACAGCTGAGGGACGCTGACCTCACGGCCCAGCTGTTCCCGCTAGTGCTGGCTCCCCCTTGGGCTTGGTAATCTGCTGACCCCACAGGCCCTTCAGCCCCATCCCCACACCTCTCAGCCTGGGCTGAGGGGCATCTGTCAGGGGAGATCTGGGTGGTGACACAGGCAGGGAAGAGGACAGGCTGGTGTGGGGGAGAGGGGGGGAGGCTCTGGGGGTGGGCAGGGTGGAACAAGGCCTACCCAAGGCTTAACTGGGCAAGCCTATAGCCCAAAGGCAGGGAGGTATTAGCCCTCTCCACCCCACTCCAGGTCAGTAGGGGCCTGTGCTCTCTAGGCCGTGCAGAAAGGCTTCAAGGGAAAAGCCCTGCTTCAAAGTAAACCATCAGAGCTCTTAATGACTGTTTATAAATGACCCAAACCCTCCTGAGAGGCTCCCCTTAGACAACCCCACTCTGCAGACTCAGCATCAGTTACTGAAGGTGTCAGGGAGCCACCACCCCCATCCCAGTCCCACCTCTGCCCTAAGGACTCCAACATCCCCTGCAGCCTCCCCCCAGCCCCAGTCCCACCTCCTCCTGCAGCCCTGACCTCACGGCCCGGCATGGGGTTGCCTCTCTGTTTAGATCAGAACTTCCTGAAAGGAGGATGGAATGTCCCTCCTACCCCCACAACGCATCCCTAGGCCTAACCCCAGCCAAGTCTCTCCTGAATGAAGGCAGGAAAAGGCACCAACTGCGTGGCAGGGATCAGGCTGGGTGCTTTACCTCTGCTGAGCTCTTTAGATGCTACACTGACCTGGACAGGAGCTCCCCAGCATGACCACTTTATCAGCAAAACTGAGGTCATGGGGGCCTAGGAGACTCACTGAAGTCACACACCACATACACATGGCATACACAGGATACCCCAGGATACCCCAGAAGCAAGCAGCACCCCCAGGACACCCCAGGGCACCCCAGGAGTAAGAAATACCCCCCATGACACCCAGGGGCACCCCAGGAGTAGGCAATACCCCCCAGGACACCCAGGGGCACCCCAGGAGCATGCAGCACCCCAGGACACCCAGGGGCACCCCAGAAGCATGCAGCACCCCCAGGACACCCTGGGGGCACCCCAGGACCAAGCAGAATCCCCAGGACACCCAAGGGCACCCCAGGAGCATGCTAGCAACCCCCGGACAACAGGACTAGAAGCCAGGTGTCCTTTCACCCACCACAAGGTTCTTCCCACCAGGGAGTCTGGCCTCATCTCACCACCAAGGGCTCATTCAGGCATTTTGTCTTTAAGATTTCAGCAGAGGACAGCTTCCATTCCTTTCATATAGAGGCGTAGTCCCTTTTTAAACCAACCATCAGAAACCAGCCCCATTTGTGCAGGCTTTTATTCCTCACCTGCTCAGATTCCACAGTGACAAACCCATCCACCCCACCCACCTGCCTTGTCACCCCTCACCCAAGCCTTGACCTACAGCCACAGACCTCAGCCAGATGCTGTCCCACAGGCAAAGGCAGCAACTGGCTGGGAGGATGTTGCCCACATCTGGATCTCCTGCCAGATGGCCACCAGATGGTCCTTCTGAGACCTCATTCAGGGACAACAGCCCTCGGTCTGCCCGGAGATGTGGCCTGTCCCTCGGCTCCATTCTGAAGGAGAGAGGAGAACCCCATGGACCGGGATCAGGCATGAAGCAGGCCTGGGACACTCCAGCACAGATGGACAAGGAAGGGTATGTCTCTAGGTCCCATCGATTTCTGGGGGCTATATGGGGTGCAGGCGGTGTTGGAGACCTCTAGAACCCCTAGAGTGGAGCCAGGTCTCTCTTTCACAGACTGGGAAACTAAGGTGAGAAAGGGAGGAAGAGGGCCCATCCAAAGTCACACAGTAATTTAGTGGCCCTGGCAGAACTACAAACAGCACACTGAGGCACAGCTCACAAACACCCACACACTATCCCACCGACACTATCCCGGCTCTGAATAGGGGGCCTGGGCTCTACCGCCCACCCCAGCCCACACGGCCCGGGCTGCAGCCAGCTCTGGCTCTCCCAGAGTTACTAAGGGGTTTTAAGATGAGTACTTTCAGGGCACCTGGGTGGTTCAGTTGGCTAAGCATCTGACCTCAGCTCAAGTCATGATCTCACAGTCCATGAGTTCAAGCCCCACATCGGGCTCTGTGCTGACAGCTTAGAGCCTTCTTTGGATTCTGGATCTCCCTCTCTCTCTGCCCCTCTGGCACTCATGTTCTCTCTCTGTCTTTCAAAAATAATAAGTATTAAAAAATGTTAAAGATGAGTACTTTCATCTTTTTAAATTGAGATAGAACTGACATATAACATTAGATTTGTTTCAGGAGTTCAATGTAATGATTCAACATTTGTATGTATGGCAAAATGATCACCACAATAAGTCTAGGTGACATCCATGACCACACAGTAACAAATTTTTTCTTGCGATAAGAACTTTTAAAAATCTACTCTCTTAGCAAGTTTCAAATATACAATACAGCATTATTAACCATGCTGTATTATATATTTGAAACTATTATTATGTTATTAACTATAGTCACCACACTGTACATGACATCCCCAGGACTTATTCACCTTATAATTGGGAGTTTGTACCTTCTCACCCCCTTCACCCATTTCACCCACCCCCACCTCTGTTTTCTGCATCTATGAGTTTGGGGTTTGTTCATTTTTTAGATTCCACGTATAAGTGAAGTCATATAGCACTTGTCTTTCTCGGTCTTATTTCACTTAGCAAATGCCTTCAAGGGCCATCTGTGTTGTTGCCAATGGCAAGATTTCCTTCTTTTTCTTTCATCTTTAATGAAGAAAGAAATTGAGGTGCTAGGCCGGGCTATAGAACTCAGCGAGGGTTCCAAAAAAAGGACAGGCAGCGCTCTGCCTCACAGCCAGGCGCCAGTCACTCCCGGGGCCTCAGTGATGCTCACACCAATCCTAAGGGAGGCAGGCAGCACGTCTTTGACAATCTCATAGAGGAAAAAAAGTGGCATTACCTGAGTAGGGGTGTCAGATTCAGTATATAAAAATATAGGATGCCCCATTACATTTGAACTTCAGATAAACAATGAGTAATTTTTATAAATGTATTAGCTTCCTAGGACTGTTGTGACAAAAAGCACAAACCGGGTGGCTTTATTTATTCTCTTACAGTTCTTGAGGCTGAAAGTCTGAAATCAAGGTGTCACGCTCCCTCAGAAGGCTCTGGGGGAGAATCTATTCTATGCCTTTCTTATAGCTTCTGGTGCTACCATCGATCCCTGGCTTATAGACACATCACTCCAACCTCTGCCTCTGTCATCACATGACATTCTGCCCGTGTGTGTTTTCCTGTGGCCATCTTCCCTTTCTGTGGCTCTTTGCCTCTTAGTATAAGAGCAGTCATATTGGATTTAGGGCCCACCCTACTCCAGCATGATCTCACCTTGACTTCATCACTCCTGCAAAGATCCTATTTCCAAATAAGGTCACCTTCATAGTTATCAAAGGGTAGGACAGGAACCTATCTTTTTAGGATACACAATTCAACCCACAACAGTAAGTTTGCCTCAAATACCGCACGGGACATACTTATTTCTGTTGCAGTCCATTCCGGGCTGCCGTGACAAAATACCATAGACTGGTGGGCTTACACAACAAATGTTTATTTCTCACAGCTGTGGAGGCTGGGAAGTCCAAGGCCAAGGTGCCAGCAGATCTCTCTGGTGAGAGCCTGTTTCCTGGTTCACAGATGGCTCTCACTGGGTCCTCATGTGGCAGAAGTGGCAAGGTCGCTCCCTGTTATAAGGGCGCTAGACCCGTTCATGAGGGCTCCACCCTCATGACCTAATCACCTCCCAAAGGACCCACCTCCAAATACTATCATCTTGGGAGTTCAGATTTCAACGAACTGGGGTGGGGGGAGGACACAAATATTCAGTCTATTGTAGCAACTAAAAACCTATTTGTAATTTATCTGAAATTCAAATGTAACACAGCATCCTATATTTAATCTGGCAACCTTATACCTGAGTCCTATGATCTTGCCCAAATTCCCACAACCTGGTCCTGGTTCTGCCCTCTAGAAAGTAAACTACTATAACATAGGGAGGAATGGGGATGAACAAAAGGTTAGTGTCCAACTTTTTCATGAACAAAAGGTTAGTGTCCAAAATCACTTAAAAATGCTTCCACCAGAGGTGGAAGCAGGGGTGGGGGGCAGATATTCACGCCTGCTCCACATCCCAGATCTGTGCTGGGTGCTCCAGACAAAGATGGGGGAGCAGGGCAGGGTGGGCACTGGGTCTCAAATGGCCAGAGGCCATGCAGAATCAGAAGGGTGCTCCAGGCACTGCACCGGCCTGGGACCTGAGCACGTGCTTGGACAGAGCATCTCCAGTCCTGACATCGGGGTCATTAACACCTTAGACCCTCAACTCTGCCCCGATAGAACATCCCTGAGCCCTGTTCCTCAGTCTGTGCCTTTCTCACTGTGATGCATGTCCTGGAAAACGCACCCAGAAGTCCTCAGTTCCACGTGGTCCTCAAATCCAGCTGAGCAGGATCATTGAGCCACACTCATTAGGCTGGAACCTGCCTAGGTCTCCCCTTTGGGTCTCTGTGAGGAGTGAGGACTGGCAGACAGCAGGGGGGACAGACCTGGATCCCTACCTTGGAGGATGGACACTTCTAAGTGATGCAAGACTCAGCACATGATTCAAGTTGATTAAAACCTGCCTGAGCCACCCCACTCTAGGTGAGGGTAAGGCTGACCTCGCCGACAGGAGTCTTGGGGGCTGGCTGCAGTTTCTCATCTACTCAGGAGGTGAAACTGAAGCCAGTGGGAAGAGTAGAGCCCTGGGCCCAGAACGAAGAGCTGAAAGCTATAAAGGAAAGCAGTAAGCTCGCTGACCTCCCGCACCAACAACCTTTATTAGGGACCCAATAAGCAGGTCGGCGCCATGATAACTCTGAGCATTCCCTCTCCCTCTAAACTGGAAGAGCTGGGAGAGTCAGGAGTGCCCAGAATATTGCTTTGCTACATTAAAGGGCAATTATCAGAGTGACCAGGTAACATGGGGCCGGTCTTGAGCCACGTCCAGAATAGACCCAGGTGACAGGTGGGCACGGCCTGGATGGTGTGAGTGGGGCTCCAGTGCCCCCCACCTCTCAGAATGGAATGTGCAGAGCAGCGGGGGCCTTTGCAGCCAGGCTCCTTGGCAGAGGGACGCCGCTTGTGTTTCCACGCTCTGGGTGAAGACAGCGTGCTTGAGACCAGACAAGCAGGACAGACGCGGGAAGTTGGCACTTCTGCCTCTAAACACGGACCTGGCAGCCTGTAGCAGAAAGAGCCGACTGTTCATCCTGCAGCGTACCTCCCCCAGGGTCTTGCATCCAACCAGGCACACTCTGACCGCTTCCCCGCCCGCCAAAGACCCAGCGTCATGGGCCACGGACCCACACACGCACACACACTCACGTACGCCGTCCCACCTATCTGTGCGCGCACGCACAGATCCACAGTGAGGCACACACACACACTTGCCACAGATAGATGCAGGCGCATGTGCGTGCACACCCTAGCCCACTACCATAGTTGGAAGCTATGGGCTCCAAACTACGGATTTACACACACACACATACACACACACACACACACACACACACACACACAGGGCTCTCACACCATGCCCAACTTCACAACCACACCCACGGCGTATATTTAAAGCATTTCCTTGGCTCACCAGTGGAAAATACATTTCTTTTCTCACTTTCCAGATTTTCAATCCTCAACCTGGTGCCAATTTCCATTTGTGAGATGACACCCAAGAAAGACCAAGAACCTAGAAAGGGAAATGAATCTGAGCCCAACAGGTGCTGGCTTCCTGACAATGCGGCTGATGCTGTTACAGCCCCTCTTTGTGGCTGAGACTAAAGGGCACCGGCCAAGGGGAATATCTGAACGGGAGTACCAAACTGCTGCTGAGGCCAGTCACCAGCGGAAATGAAAGGGGTGAGGGCTGACAGGAGGCGGTATCGGGGCAGTAAAGCCAGCAGGGTAGAGGGAGGAGAAGGAAGAGGGCAGGGTGGCAGGAGAGCCCGTGAACAAGCACAAGGCTAACTTGAGCACAGCCACACAGGTGGTGCCACTGTTGAACTACTTAAGACAGCGGGGCCGGGGGGGGGGGGGGGCGGGGGGGATGCCGAACAGTTTTCCAGAAAGTAGTGTGACAGGCTGGACTCAAATCAAGAAGTAACTTCTACCCCTGTGTGGCAGTGCAGGCAGGATGAAAAGAATGACATGGCTTGCCCAAACTCAGAGCACTGAAATGAGAGCAAACAACGTCCTGATAAAGTATTAGCGTTCTAGGGCTGCCGAACAGAATCACCCCACACTGGGAGGCTTATCCAACAGAAGTGGACTGTCTCACAGCTCGGGAGGCTAGAAGCTGGAGATCAAGGTGCTGGCAGGGCTGATTCCTTCTGAGGGCTGGGAAGGAAGGACCTGTCCCAGACCTCTCTCCTTGACCTGTACACCACCATCTCCTCCCTGCCTCTTCACACCGTTTTCTTTCCATGTGTCTCTGTGTCCAAATTTCCCCTTCTTTTAAGGAATCTGGGCACACTGGAGGGGGGCCAACCCTAAACAGCCTCACTTTAACCTCACTTCCTCTGCGATCACATTCTTCTGACAGACAGGGTCGTGGGGGAGGAGCTGGTTAGGACACTAACTTATCTTTGGGGCAGGTGGGACACAATTCAGCCAATATCAAGTTGAGACTGAACCACCATAATAACCGAACTAACAAAGACCCTGGGGTTCAACTTAACACTGAGGGTCACGACTGAGTGGGTCGGCAATCAGAAACATGGACCCCAATTATAGGAGACCTCTAATGGCAGAAAGCCAGGACTCCGCACCATGTTTTAAAGACTGCTTTCAGTCACTTCCTTATTTTTCTTGCAAAATAACCTTTCTACGAGAATGAATGGCTTTATCTGTGTTTGCAACTGGGCTCATTAGAAGTGGATGTGCAAGGTCCACATATGGGCTCATCTTCACAAAGTTGGTGAGTAAAGCATCCTCTTACCAAAATCATAGTTTACAACTATGTAAAAGTAAATAAGTAAATAAACACGGTTTTCTATAAGCATTCTAACAAGTTTCGTTTTCTATAATAAATATTCAGTCTCAAATGTTAACAGTCCACAGCCCTTGGAACTATTAAAATAAACCTCTCAATGTTTCAGGAACACTCTTTGTCCCCTTAGGAAACACACTTGGACAGAAAATCAACTTTATGATGACAAGATACTGGACAAATACAGATTTCACTTGAATTTCATAGTAACTGGATGTAAATATTTGTTGCACTTCTCTATTTCAAAAAAGGCTAATGCTTAATCCAGGGTCTGGCATTCTCAAAAGTGCTCTACCCTCTCAGGGCACCTGCTACAGAAGCTTGAAGCCTCTGGCCTCAAGTTAATTTTTTTTTAAGTTTATTTGTTTATTTTGAGAGGGAGAGCATGAACGGGTCAGAGGCAGACAGAGGGGGAAAGAGACAGAGAATCCCAAGCAGGCTCCATGTTCACAGCGTGGAGCTCGATGCAGGACTCGACCCCAAGAACCGCGACACCACAACCTGAGCCGAATTCAAGAGTCGGATGCTTAACCAACTCAGCCACCCAGGCGCCCCTCAACTTAATTTTAATCAAGTCTGATTTTAAAGTGTTTGGAGTTTATAATTTTTAACTCTGTATAGCTCCTAGGAAACACTTTCAGGGCCCCTTTTTCAAAAATCATGACCTTGAAATGGTCTTGGGGGCAACGTAAGTAAGACAATGCCTGGTTCATGAGCAAAGACTTTGGGGCTGGTCTGCTTGGGCTGGACTCCCAGCTCTGCCATGCACTAGCCACATGGCCTTGAGCAAAGTGTTAACTTCTCTGAGCCTTGCTTTCCATTTGTAAAACTGGGACAATAATACCAAGTTCTCCCAGTCACTGTGAGAACTGAACGAGATCACATATGGGCGGTGGCTGCTGTGGTGTGCCTCTGCTCAGAAACACAAGCCTCATTCCCCAGCTGCCAGGCACACTGCCAGAACACAGCCTTCAGCTGTCAGCCCTCTTGGGGGGGTTGCCTCAGCTGCAGAAAACTGCCCGAGGTCACATCTCCTTCCAGGGGCGACCTGCGTGAATAACTGATCGATGTAGGGCTGTAAAGACTCGGCATCCTTGTCTCCACTCAGGCAACTCTGCAGCACCATCCCAGTTCCAGGGCTTCCCGTGGAGCTGCCTGACCCTGCCCAACCCTGCATTCTGTCCCCTCCCTTCCCTGTCCCGGTGTTGACCCCAAGACCCTCCCTCCAACTTCATAAACATCCTGAGCTCTAATCTTTGACTCAGAGTCTGCTTCCCCAATAAGAACAGTATGTGACCATATGTGAGGCGCTCAGAAAAGTTCCTGGCACATAGTAAGCATGACTTAAGGGCCTGTCAAATAAAAAGCTAGAAGAACATAGTGACCAGAAGTTGTTCCCCATGCCCTGGAAGTCAAGTGGTATCTGGATCCAAATCTGCCTTAGAGGCAGAGGTCTGGGGATGACCTTGTAAGGGGATACAGGGGACATCATCGGACTGCACACCTCTGGGCCAGGGGAGGTGGGGGCATGGGGGCTTTGACACAATACCCTGGGAAGAAGAGAAGGTAGGTAAGATTTGAGGATGCTCTATATCTCCCTGCCTTGATGCTGTCTGCCAGAAAGGTGAGAGATGTGGAACTTTCTTCCTGAACTTTTCAAATTCTATTTTAATACAAGATCTCTGGATGCTTTCTACTATTTATACAATATTGTAGCTCAATATTGTCCCAGAGCAAGAACATCTGGGACAACCAGAAGAGCAGAATTCAGACCAGAGCAGAACAGACATCTGGGATGGCCGTTAGCCAAAGATGCCTGGGACAGTGTGAATTTTTCATTTAAAAGTTAGAAACGCCCAGCTTTGAAAGGGAGCATCTCTCTCCACTGTGATATAGGGCCAAATCCTGCCAAGGAATAAACGGATGACCATGTAGACCCTCTTAACCACTGGTTGACTTAGACAAATGTCCATTAACCTCCACTGAAAGCAGATATCAAGGGCATGAGACTGGTGCTATGCCAAGAAAGGGCTTTACATGCAGTGGAAGCCCAGTGGAAGACAGAGATTAATTCTGTCTAGAGCAGGAAAGGTGGGCTTCCTAAAGGAGGCGATGTTTGAAGTGGCTTTTGAGAGATGAATAGAAGTTCTCCAATCACACAAAGTGCAGAGGGGTTTCTAGGTAGAAGGAAACAGCACAAACAAGCAGGGAATGCTCAAGAAATGTTTAGGTGATTTGGTTTGGCTGGAACTTGGAATGCTTGGGAAGAACTGGCTGGAGTGGGGATTAAGGAATCACACAGGAAGCTGAGGAATCACAGGATCATGGCTGGCCCGGGATCCCAGATCAGAGAACTTGGATTTTATTCTGAATACGGTGAGGCACCCACAGGAGCTCCTGAGCAGGGGACTTTCCAGCCCAGACATGGTTTCTGGAAATATAATTCTTGTGGTTAGCCTGGGGAAATGGAATGAAGGGTGCACCCGGCTACAGGGCACATCTTTCCAGTTTGCACTGCTCAAGCAGGAGGAAGCAACCTGGGTTTTGCATTTCCAAGTGAAAACCAGAAGACACACACGGGTCTGGAAAAGACAGAAGGCCCACAGTTGGAGACAACCAGGGAGCTGGAGCAGTTTCCTTCTAAACAGCTGTGGTGTACAAGCGTTTGGATTTGGCTTGATTATTTAAATGGAATGTACTTCTCACTGCCTCTCCTTGTTTTATATCAACATCTGAGGTGGCCGCAACAGTATCCAAATGATCCGGGGACTTGCTCAGCACATAGCAGACGCTCAGCCACAAGCCACAGCTGGAGAGCCCATCTTTCTATGGAATTTCCAGTCATAAAAAAGACCCAGATGTTCTAAGATGATTATCTTGGTGCTGAAAAGATGCCAGGTCTTAGCAAAGACCTGCCAAGAAGATGGGTGTCTTAGAGTCGGTTCCCTGGAAACAAATTCTCGGATGGATACTTGCGTACAAGAGGTTTAGTGGGGAGTGTTTTGGGGAGATACACCCTTTAGGAAGGCAAGGTTGAGTGCAGGGAGAGCCCCACTTGCAATGCAGTGGCAGTGGAGGCCTCAGCCAATCTTGTGAGAGCTCTGGGGCTGAGAGGGCCCCGAGGTGAGGCAAGGAGGCAGGACTTGATTTCACTGCCACAGGCTTCTATCTAAGAGGAGCATAATGTTGTGTACGAAGTTTCCACAAGCCAAGGGTAAGTCTCAGTGACTGATAGAGCTATTAAGTGATGTACTCAGCAGCTGAGGGATGGGGGTATGAGCCCTGAAGTAGGGAACTGGGCCAAGCACTCCAATACCCTGCACGGGGGGATCTAAGTCAGCCTCCCAGCCCATAAGCCTCCAAACAATAGATTGTACAGCTAGAGCTGGATTCAGGAACAAGCCACATTCAAAAGAGGGGACCCTCTGCCCAGTTCAATCCACAAACTATGGCCTCTGCAGTCCTCTGGGTCAACAAAGTGACATCCAGACTCAGGGGCTGCCCTGTTGGGCACTGATGCCAGGAACCTATGGGCAGCCACAAAGCCAGGCTGAACATCCAAGATTATTCCCAAGAGCCAATCCTACTGTGAACAATCCACATGGGGTAGTGGGTCTAGACAAATGTCACCAAGTTTCCGATACTGATTACATGTCTATCAGGGTACCACCGGACTCAAGTGTGAAACTTTTTAAATATGCACATGCTCCCCCACCCTGTTCCTGCTTCAGAAAGTCTGAGTCTGGGATGAGCCCAGGAACCCATACATCTCAGAAGCGCATGGTTGATTCTAACGTGCAGGCCTCTTTGATACCTCTCTCCTAGACCAACCTGGACCGCCTCGTGCACAGACCTGTGTCAACCTGGGGTCACAGACTCAAAATCTGCCCCCCCAGAGGGCATACGCAGGTATCCCTATTGTGTGAAAGGAGCTGAATGAAGCCATCATAAATGCAAAGTGGAGAGAGCACATGCCCCACACAGAGGAAATCAGGACCCAGTCCCAACTGATAGTTGCTAAATGGGAATGGAGTCTCACGAAGGCCATGCGCCTTCCAGATTAAAAAAATAATAATAAAATAAATCCAGATTTTTATGAAAATCTTCTGATTTTAAAATGCTAGCAATTAGCTCAAATATTCTTAAACATTTTGTAAGCCACATAATACCAATCTGTAGGTCTGGTTTTGTTCTTGGGGCACCAATTCATGATTTCTGCTGTAGATCTTCCCAGATCAAGCAGGGTGAGGAGTCCTATATATAGAACAGTATAGACCAGGGGGTGACCAATATGGACAGTCATAAACCAGACAGGCTGGCTATCCTGGATTTGACAGCGAGGGTAGTTTTGGATTAAACTGTGCAGACCAATGAACATGAAAACACAGTAGTACTGGATTGGAGAGTGTAGACTATCTTGGATTTGACAGCAGGGACAGCCCTAAGTTAGACAATATAGACCAGTGGTTCTCAAACGGGGGTTATTTTATCCTGCAGGGGATACTGTCAATGTCTGAAGACATTTTCACTGTCACAACTCAGTGGGGAGAGGCACGTGGGCATCTAGTGGGTAGAAGGCAAAGATGCTGCTAAATATCCTGCAATGTATGGAACAGCCACCCTCAACCCCAGCAAAGAAGTATCCATTCAAAACGTCAACAGTTCCAGGGGCTCCTGGGTGTCTCAGTTGGTTAAGCGTCCGACTTCGGCTCAAGTCATGATCTCGTGGTTTGTGGGCTCAAGCCCCACATCGCGCTATGTGCTGACAGCTCGGAGCCTGGAGACTGCTTCCGATTCTGTGTCTCCCTCTCTCTCTCTGCCCCTCCCCGACTCATGCGCGCGCTCTCTCTCTCTCTCTCTCTCTCTCTATAATAAATGTTAAAAATTTAAAAGAAAAAAAAAAAGTCAACAGTGCCACCATTGAGAAACAGACAATCAGACCATCCTGGATAAAAGCATGGATAGTGCTGGGTAGAACAGTGTGGAACCATGCAATCCAAAATGGTAGCCACAGTCACATATGACAATTGATCATTTGCAATGTAGCTAGTGAAACTAAGGAAGTCAATGTTCATTTTATTTTAATTCAATTTATATTTTATAAAATCTCAATACTAATCAAGGATTTCCAATGAAACATGAACACCTGAATTAAGATGGGCTATAAATATGAAATACGCACCAAATTTCAAAGATACAATCCAAAAAAAAAGGTAACATTATCTCACTGATAATTTTATATTGATTATATGTTGATAATAGTTTTGATCTACTCAGTTAAATAAATATTATTAAAATTGATTTCACCTGTTTCTTTTTACCTTTTTGAATGTGGCTACTAGAAAATTGTGAGTATGTGCACACATTGTATTTCTATTGGACAGAGTGGGAATACAACATCTTGAATTCTCTAGAACAGATGGCCCTGGGTTGGACAGAACAGACCACCCTGAATTTATTAACATGGATTTGCTCTGGGTAGGACGATGCAGACCATCCTGAATGGGGAGAGGGGGAGGGGAGGAGGAAGAGATGTACGGAGATGACATAAGGAGGTCACGAGAGAGTAGGTCACACAAGGTAAGGCAGGCTCTGATGAGAAGTTTGTATTCCCTGTGACCTAAGTGAACAGGGAGGCCCCGAAGGGTTGAAGTGCCTGATGTAATTGGATTTGTGTTTTAGGACAATCCCTCTGGCAACAGAGTGAAAAGCGGATTAGAAAAAGACAAGTCTGGCTCTTACATAGAAGATGCCCCAGCAGATTCTATGACTGCATTTTGCTCCCCCATTGCATCCCTCATGCCACCTAGCACATGGGTGACACCAAATAAATTCCCGAATGAATCAATTGATCAATCGATACCTTTGGTATGCTATTCCCTAGTTCAAGATCAAGCAGGTAGTGGATGGAGCCTTTTTCCTACCTTCTCTGAATACAAATTAATTCCCAGCTCCTACACTCCTACATGAAAAAAGAGGAGAGTAAAGAAGAATATCGTTTCTTGGAAAGAAAAACCTCTCTGTGGCTGTTTTCCTTCTTCAAATTCTAAAGCGAGAATATATTATTCAGAGAGAGAGATAAAAGGCATAAAACCCAGCCTCCAAGTCCCCTAAACAATTTGCTTCTTTTCTGTACACAGGGAAGAGAGAGGATAGTGTGGGCAGCCGGAATCTCCAGCAGCCGGGGAATGGGTAACTGGAGAGACACAGGGAGAGGGAAGGGCCCCCCAGCCAGGGTTGGGGGGGGGGGGAAACAGATGCTACCTGAGGGTGACGCCAGGGATGGGGTAGAGCACTGTCCCAGGACCCTAACACCAAGCCCAGAGCAGATACTTTCTAGGCTGTGTGACCCTGGGCAAGTCTGCACAACCTCTCTGGGCTTGCCTTGCTCTCCAGGGGAGTTGCCTTAGCACAGGTGGCAGCACTGAGGCTGCTCTGACAGAAGTCACTAGAGCCCATAAATGCACTGATGGCAAGGCAGTGGGCACAGGGATGGCAGACAGAAGCCCTGGCTCTATCCTAGCTCAGATGTGCAGCTGTGTGGGCCCCCGACTCACTGGGCCACATTTTCCCCAGAAGGAAGGGGTGACTGGGATTGTCCCTAAGTCCCCAGCGAGGCTGAGCAGGCACCAAGATCTCTGTGAGTGCCAGACATCTGAAGCCCAGGAGAGACCAGCGAGCCGTAGCTGCCTCTCCTGGAGGGGACACGGGCTCCTCTGGAGGCCCAGAGGGACCCCACTTCCCACAGGCAGTCAGACAAGGCCTCCCCCCCATCCTCCATTAGGTGGTTGACAGCCAGGTCTGGTGGCAGGAGTTTGTCTCCATTCCACTTCCTGCGGCCCGGCACTGCCCACCCTACCCTCCACCCATGAGCTTCGCTTAACAGCAGGCAGGACACTTTTTACTATAACTCAAGGGCAAGGGGGAGCAGACCCTCCTCCACATAACAAGGTCTGTGAGAAATGCCAGCAACGGCGTGAGAGCTCTGTTGGTTTTCAGATACTATGCCATGAAGTGGGCACCCGTTGAGGGGTTCTCCCCACCACCATCCCACCTCCACCTTCAGAATCCAGCCCCCCACAACACTGCCATCCAGCAGGGGGACAACAAGAAACCCTACGTGGGGCTCAACTCAGGAGAAAATGGGATCTTAGGAAGAGGGGATGAAAGGGAAAATATGATGGACGGACAGAGGAGGCCAGAAACATTGTGCCCACACTTAGAAGAGGACGGAAGCCCCACACCCAACACCAGAGCCTGGGAGATGCTGAAGGGACCAGAGAAGTCACCCTAGCAGCATGTGTGATCTTCAGGTGGTGACCCATGAAACTGGACTGGATAAAAGTGATGTTCATTCTCTGCGACTTTTTTTTTCCCTTCCACAATAAGAGACAGGCCTAGAGAACACACACCAAAATATTTACTGACCGCTTCCTGTGTGTGCCCCACCTGGCCTCCTCTAGGAGGGTCCTCTGCCATATTCCAGAGATGGCTCCCGGGCCTGCAGTCTCCTCCACTGGCCTCTCTGCTACATTCCCCGGGGGCCTTCGAGGCTTTCACAGGCGCCTGGACCACCTTTCCCACGGTGCTTCCCCCAGCTCACAGGACTCCTTTATCTGAATGCTTATTGCTTTTTAGACATTTACCAATTGTTCACTTTGTAAGACATGTGCACAATGAAAATCCTGTTTTAATCATCATAGCAAGGTTTTGAGGCTGACTGCACCATTAGTCCCACTTTTCAGATAAGGACACCGAGACGCAAGGTGGCAACAGCAAGCAGTTCATGGTGGCTAGAAGAGACTCGCGCTGTGTGTTCCTCCTCACTGTCACCAGAATTGCCATCCCCACCGTCTGAGCAGGAAAGAGCCCATGCAGGCTGGCATGCTAAAGAGAAAACGTACAGACTTTGGAGTTAGACCTGGGTTCGACTCCTGCCTCTGCCGCGCACCAGCTCTGTGATCTGGGTAACTTGCCCCATCTGCCAGGGACTCAGAAGTCTTAACTGCAAACTGGGATCCTGTCATCCCAGTCCCATCAGGTCGCCAAAAGGAGAAGATGAGGCTGTGTGGACAAGCTCCTTGCCGGGACTGGTAAAGAAGGCATTTTGTCATCACCACTGCGACGGCATGCCACCGGTGAGGGAAGGGAGGCCCAGAGATGCCAAGCCATTTGCCTAAAATACGAGGAAAGATAGCAAGCATCTGAGCAGGGTGGCAGCCTTGAGTCTCCTGACTCCAGATTCAGGGCTGTTCTTCCTCATTTTCTCACTGAGCATGGTTTCAGAACAAAGCAGGCTGAGTACCCAGAGCCCAACTTCTGCAGAGACAACAAACAGGGATTTTCAAATGTCTTGGACTTGGATTTGGCTACAGAGCAGCCATGTGCCCCCCTTCCCCTCAGCTCAGGCAAAGCTCAGTAGAGATGGTTCTTCTGCTCACCCCCCCCCCACACTCCCCCACCCCCACCCCTCCACCCCCCTCACCCCCCCCCCCCCGCCCCCAGCCCAAGGCTGGCTGGGCATGGGCCACAAGCGGAACTTTGGTAAGAGATTCAGGAAGTCACCATGCAGGGAGCATTTAGGAAGTGCTGGGCATTTTGTACACATTGCTGCCCTCTAGTGTCCTTGTGAAGAAGGTTAGTAGCTTCTAGGCTTGGTGGTCATGGGCCAAAAGAGAAAATAAAAAATGAAGGGAGAGCCAAAGAAGAGCTGCTAATGCTTTATTATTTGGAAGAAACAGGATTGTACTACTTCCACTGCTTGAAATCCTCTAGTGCTGCCCTCTAGTGGTAGATCCAATGCGGTGGCCATTACTCGCAGGTGGCTATCTGAATTCAAATTTAATTAAAATAAAACTAAAATTTCAGTTCCTCTGTTGCATTAACCACATTCCAAGTGCTCAGTAAGCACATACAGAAGTGGCTACCATACGGCGCCTGGGTGGCTCAGTCAGTTGAGCATCTGACTTTGGCTCAGGTCATGATCTCAAGGTTCATGGGTCCGAGCCCCAAGTGGGGCTCTGGGCTGATGGCTCAGAGCCTGGAGCCTGCTTCCGATTCTGTGTCTCCCTCTCTCTCTGCCCCTCCCTGACTCATGCTCTGTCTTCCTCTCTCTCAAAAATAGATAAACATTTAAAATTTTTTTTAATAAAACAAATAAGTGCCCACTGTATTGGACAGCTCAGATATACAATGTTGCCATCATCACAGAAATTTCTGTTAGTGCTGCTCCAGCGGCTCCCCACTGTTGTACTTGAGATGAAATTCCTTCTCCCACAGTGGCCTACAGGTACCTTTCTCTCCAGCTTCATCTTGGGCCACTGTCTGCCTCTTTCACTCTCTGCCTAATGATGTACGTCTCATTACCTCCATTTGGCAGATGAGAAAGTGAAGCTCAGACAGGTTCAGTGATATTCCCAAAATCAGCGCAGCTAATAAATGCTTCAAGTCCAGACTTGAAACCGTGTCCGGCCCATAAGCCTTCACCGTCTCTCAGGTTCCTTATCACCCCACAAGATAAGGAAGAGCCCTTCATTCTGCCCTTCCAAGCACAGCTCGACCCCCTTCAGGCTCCTGTCCCAACAGCCTCTACATGGCAGGAGCTGAGATTCTGCCTGTGACCGCGCCAAGGTCAAAGGCAGAATATCCAGGGTGTAGCCAACAAGAGATTTGCCCTAGTTCCTGGCTTTTATTGGCCAAGAGCCCAGAGTGGACAGAGGAGTGACAGGGGGAATTCTTTTCAGACAAGAAAACAGCTTTGAAGACATTTCCCGATGACAATACATGTAAGCACATGTTCACAGGCAGGAACACACACAGTGGCCGGCACAAACTCACACACGTACACACACACACCAGCTGGCACACTCTCACATGCGTACACAGATGAGCATATCCAAGGATGCATGAGCTTCTTAATACAGAAGGCAGGGTCCACACTTTCTGAAGCAGTTCAGAAAGACAGCCGGGAAAGTGTGCCCCAACTTAATGCTGAGCTGTGTCTCTGAAGCAGTGGCCTTCCAGTTTTGTCTCTGATGAATCTCCATGCTCCAGAGACAAGCACCTGCAAAGGCTGTTCAGAAGCACACAAACGGCCATAAAGATTGACTGACAGCCAGAAATGCAGGGTACGGTGACAGTGACAGGGCAGGAACACCCTGGTGCTGAAAGGGGGCCCACAGGTGACAGTCTGGGTGGGGAACGGCAATGACAGCACACAGGGAAGCAAACACACCAGTCTGTCCAGTGTTCTGGCCACAAAGCAGATGCCAGAGCCCCCTCTAGGCTTCCCTGGGTTAGGCGCCAGTCCCCACGGCATGGTTATGAGCCGGATTAAAGCCTCCTAAACGACAGCAGCCAAACAGGGGCCACAGGGCAAAGAGGGGGAGTTGGTCAGGTTGGGTGTGCAACAGGAAGTTTCCAAAGCTGATGAACGGTTCCAAAAATACCCAGACCAAGGAAATGCTGTGACCTTCCATAATAGTCCCAAACAGGAAAGACCCAAAGTATCCATCCATGAAAGAATGGACGTGGTATATTCCATGTGGAATACAATGGAATGTTACTCAGTGATTAAATAAGCAAATACTGACACACACAACAACATGAACGAAGCTCACAGGCACAACACAGAGGCAGAGAAGCTAGCCAGAGAGGGAAGCAGACTGCATGACTCCCTTTTATAAAAGTCCATAATTTTATGGACAGCAACACTAACCTGTGCTATTAAAAGCCAAAAGCGTAGGGGCGCCTGGGTGGCGTAGTCGGTTAAGCGTCCAACTTCAGCCAGGTCACGATCTCACGGTCCGTGAGTTCGAGCCCCGCGTCAGGCTCTGAGCCCCGCGTCAGGCGCTGGGCTGATGGCTCGGAGCCTGGAGCCTGTTTCCGATTCTGTGTCTCCCTCTCTCTCTGCCCCTCCCCCGTTCATGCTCTGTCTCTCTCTGTCCCAAAAATAAATAAAAAATGTTAAAAAAAAAAAAAAAAAAAAGCCAAAAGCGTGGTGGCCTCTGGTGGAGAAGGAGTTAGATACACACTTAGAAGGATCATGAAAGAAATTTCTGGGCTGCTGGAATTTTCTTTCTTTTTTCCCACTGAGCTGTTCATTTCAGATATGTAGCCATAAGTATACATGGTATATACTTCAACAATTTTTCTAAGGGAGAGGGAAGGAACATGCTGGCCAGCCGGTGAGTGTGTCAGAGCCAAGGCCCTGGGGCGTCCCCACAAGTGAGGGCTGTTACACCTGTTGGACGGACCCCTTCAGGGGGTGCTCTTCCTGCCCACTTGATCCTGCCATGCCCTCATTCCCAGAGGCATGTGAACCTTAGCCCCAGCAGAACTCACAAAGGGGGTCTTGTAGGAACTATTCCAAGTGAGGATGGACCCCACCCCAGCCCAGAGGTGTTCTCACTCACACACACACACACACACACACACACACACACACAGCACCCTGCTGGGGCTGAACTGCAGGGCCCACATACGGCCCACATAGGGGAATGCAGTCTTGAGGAGGGACAGAGTGGGTTCAGCACACGGAACTTCAGGGCATCAGGGTCAGGAAGAGAAACCGAGCCTCCGCCTCCACCTCAAGGCAGGGTCCCTACAGTGCGGCCCCACTTCCTGGAGCAGCTCTCAGCTCCAGGACCCTGTACTCTACCTGCTCCTGCCTCAGCCTCCAGGGCTTCAGTTCTCCTGCTGCCTCTTGGGGCCTCAGCTTTTCCCATCTCTAAAATGGGGTCCTTACTCCCTTGAAAAATGGCTGTGAGGACACAGTGTGGCCCAGCACCTGGCACACAGAACATGCCCAGTCCACATGTCTGTCCCCTTCGGTCTTCCCCCTTCCCTTGCAAACTGACCAGTGTGACAGGGTCTCCTGGGCTGAGAACAGAATCACCTGGATCCATATTACCCACGAAGTGGCCTCCCAGGCCCTCCCAAGAGGTTGGGGCTCCGTGGAACTAGGGAACTGTGTTTTTCATGAGTTCCCTGGTGACTCTCACATTGGAAACATCCGGGAAACTCTGCTGGGCAGGACAGAGTGACGAGACTCGGGACAGAATGCTGGATTGGTATGACTGTACCTATCTTACCTGGCGGTTTCAAGGACTCGAAGATGTTACTATTCTGAGGGGTGTGCTAATGAGTTTTCAGACCCCCAACCTCAAATGCAAGCACAGAGCAGGGGCTCACAGTCAACTGTACTGTTGCTGAAGACCCAGCAATGGATCTAGGCACTGGGGGACCAGGAGAAAGGGTCCCCCATTAGCTATATGGCAAGCCAGGGTTGGGCCCCAACGGACCTCTTCGGGTCAGTGAGGTGCCAGACAGAAGATGAGGGGGCCCAGCAGCAGGATGCAAAGGTGCAAGACAGTACAGTCCCCCAGTGGGGATCCTGGACGCTAGGAGAGGAAACTGACCACGACCAGAAAAACCACCCTCACCATTTCTGACTCCCCCTAAGTGAGCTGCTGACTCTAGGGGATGCTTGCCCACATCCTCTGACTTTAAGCCCATTGCACGCTGTGAGGCAATAAGCATCAGGGCTGCATTCTGACCTCCACGGGTCCTCAGGGCTTTTTCTTCTGTGGGTACCTTCCTCCAGAAAACAAATTGTTAAAACCATAGTTTACAACTGCCTTGGTACAAAGATGAATATAATCCAGTCTGGGTTACATTTACTTTTCTTCTGATTTAAAAAGAAATTAGAGGGGCACATGGGTGGTTCAGTCAGTTGAGCATTTGACTCTTGATTTAGGCTCAGGTCGCAATCTCATCATTGATGAGACTGAGCCCCGCGTCATCAGGCTCTGTGCTGACAGCACAGAACCTGCTTGGGATTCTCTTTCCCTCCCTTTATGCCCCTCCCTCACTCATTCTCATTCCCTCTCTCTCTCTCTCTCTCTCTCAAAATAAATCAATAAACATTTTTTTTTAATTTTTAAAAAGAAATTAGAACATGTCTGTGGGCTCATGTATTCATTTCCTATTGCTGCTATAACCAGCTACCACAAACGTAGTGGCTTAAAACAACACAGATTTATTATTTTACAGTGCTGGAGGTCAGAAGACCAAAATGGGTCTCAGTGGGCTAAAATCAAGGTGTGGTCGGGCTGCAATCTTTGCCAGGGGGTCTAGGGGATAATACCCTCCCCTGCCTCTCCCAGCCTCTAGAGGCAGCCACACTCCTGGCTACGGCCTCTCCCCCATCTTCAAGTCCACCTACACTCCCGCCCATCTAAGGACCCTTGGGATGACACTGGGCCCCCCAGGATAATCTAAACTAATCTCTCTACTTCGAGGTCAGCTGACCAGCAACCCTAATTCCTCTGCAACGTTAGTTTCCCTTTGCCACGTAGTATAATCACAGTTTCCAGGGATTAAGACATGAGACTCTTTGGAAGGCCATTTTTCTGCCTACAGCCCCTGCTTTAGTATCTTGGGCTCTAGCCGCTGTCCCTACTAAGCCTAATGGGAAAATTGGCCCTGAGCATCAGTGTTCCCACTCTGTAGCTGAGAAAGCTGAAGCTCAGAGAGCACAAGCAATTCACTAGCAGTCGCACAGTGTAGAGCTGAGAGGCCAGCTCGGACATGCCTGCTTCTGAGTCTGGGAATGGGGTCAGGATCTGGGGGAAGTCCATGCTAGGCCACTAAAGTCGTCTGTACCAACAGCACCTGGAAGGGCCTGGCTTCGGTGGGGAAGGGGCCTGGATACGAAGGCAGACCTAACTCTTTGAAGCTCCCAGCTCTGAAGCAGGAAGGCAATGCCTGCAGGCACTGACAATGTGGGGGAGTGGGGGGCGGGGGACGGGGGGTACCAGGGGCTCCATGATTCACGGTCCAGCAGATGCCTCCCTGTACCAATGTGCTGATTCTTAATAAAACAGATTCATTTATCTCTGACATTTATGACCAGAGACAGAAATCATGTTGGGGGAAATGTATTACTTTTCAAATACACGTTTGTTTTTTCCTCATCACCTAGCAGTAAGCAGGTGTGGGTAAGAGTTATTTATTTGAGGTTCCTATTAACTGGTATTATAGTTACTAACACACTACAAAAAATGCAGTTGTGCAGGTGAGAGCATCCTCTTCAGGACAGACAAGCCAGGCTGCAGAACTGGATGGAGACCCTGCCACATTCCTGCAACATGGGGACTGTGACCCAGTGAGCCCGGAGAGGCCAGCAGCAGGTGGGGAGTTGTCCAGCGGAAGTCAAGGACCCTGAGCTCCGAGAAGGAACTGAGAAATGCTGGATCATCCTGGGGCCACAGCAGGGCTGGAAGCAGGACACGAGTGTGGTGAAGAAGAAGGGTCCAGGACGTGAGGGTGGGGTGCCAAAAAGCCCATTAGTGCACACCCCAGAATAGTAACACCTGCTTTTCACAGAGTGCCTACTGTGTGTTGGGTATTTGGCAGATGGCCGCAGGGCGCCTGGGTGGCTCAATCGGTTAGGCGTCCCACTTCGGCCCAGGTCATGATCTCGCAGTTCGTGAGGTCGAGCCCCGCGTCGGGCGCTGTGCTGACAGCTCGGAGCCTGGAGCCTGCTTCGGATTCTGTGTCTCCCTCTCTCTCTGCCCCTCACTCACTCACACTCACACTCTTTCTCTCTCTGTCAGAAATAAATAAACTTCAAAAAAAAAATGGCAGACAGCCACTTTAACCTCCACGGTGTGATTGCCACAGCTGACAGGTACTGGTGTGCTAACTGTGGTGGTCCCATCCCTGTGTCTCATATGATGCCTGCCAGAAGCTTCCCCAATTTTCCAGGTGAGAAAACCAAGGTGAAGAGAAATTAATTCACCTGCCCACGCTGCCAAGCTCAGGGGCTGAGATTCATACTTAAGTGGGTGGGCACCAAAGGCAAGAGGGGCAGGCCTCTCCCTGCTCTGCCCGGCTGCTCTGAGCACCCAAGAGTCTCAAGGAGGCCCCACACCCTCCCCACTTCTCCAAACCGACCACACACATCAGGCAGCCCAGCCTAGGTCCTGTTGCTGCCGTCACCCGACTGCTGACAAGGGACTCAGGCAAGGAACAGAAGGGAGGCAGGGGAGGGAGGCAGGAATCTCCCCCCTCCCAGATGCCTGCCCCAAACCCCTCACAGATAATTTTCTCTGATGTTTATTGCCTTTCCCTTATTTATTAGCCAGGCTGTCTCAAAATTTATGCCAAATCAATGTTGTAGCAACAGCTCAGCTGCAAAGATTGATTTCTTTTATGTAGGGTGAAACTAGTTTAGTGTGGAGGCCCCAGAAAAATCCTAAGTCTGCTGAAAAGAAGCTGTTTGGCAAGAGGATTCCTGGAAAGAACCCCAAACCTGGTGCCCCCTGGGAAAGCTGCCAGCCTTCAAGGCTAGTGTTTTCCAAGGCAATACCATCAATGCCAAGAAGGACCAAAGAGCAGGAACCAGGGCCACTGAGGAGGACACTACCACACGCTCCACCTCAGAATGCCGGGAAGGGCGTGCCTCCTCCCCTCCAATTCCTAAATGAGGAAACGGACGCACAGAAAAGTGGAGAAACTCAACCAAGCCACCTAGCGCTATGTCTAAATATATGGTCCTTTTCTGAACCTGGTGACTGAGAGAAGTTTCCCCCAAAGTAAATTCTCTGAGTTTCTGAAACCACATCATAAAATGAACTGTCATAAAGCAGGACATGCTTTCCCACAGAAATGCTGTAAGATATTCAGCTTGGGTTTCTGATCAATGACTGGGCATCCAGTGCATCATAAATATGACAAAACCTGTATCATAAATATAAGTGTACAATAACTATAAATGTCTCAATAATCAACTGAAATGTAAAACCTAAATGGTCATGTAAAATTTGTCACAAGCCCTAAAACTTGGAAATAAACACAGTGTACATGTTTGTCATAGGAGAAACCCTGAAGGATTATAAATAATGCATACAGACAGTGCGTAAAAAACAGAGTTCTCCCATATCATACACTTGGTCTTAAAGTAATAAGTTGCTTTGGCAGAATTATAGAATTGCAGAGGAAGGGGAGACCTTGAATTGTATTTATCCTAGTCCTCATCTGATGCTGAGATCCTCACCACAACAGCACTGCCAGGGTCTTCTGGCCTCTGCGTGAACATCCCAGGTACAGGGAACCCACTACTTCCATGGGTTCCTAGTCCACTTTAGGTTAAACTTCCCTGTAGCCATCCCCCATACATCCTACAGTTACTTGAAAGGAATGAACACAGCACACTCCAATCAGAGTCTGGCCAGGGTGGAGCCAGCAGACCTCAGGGGGAGGTCCTGTCCTTGATTAAAGCTCTGTCACCTACTAGCTATGTGACCCTAGGTAAGTTACTTCACCTCTGTGAGCCTCAATTTCTCCATCTGTTGAATGGGCACTGATAGTAGTATCTACATCATACATTGTTGTAAGGGCACAATAAGATCATCCATGTTAGCTATCATTATTTTTAATATTTTTATTATTATCCCAAACATTGACCAAGAGCCCTCAATTTCTCTCATATGTCTCCCTATCTTTGGGCAATGGCTCCTGATCTGTTTTTTAAATGTCAGTGGGGGGCGCCTGGGTGGCTCGGTTGGTTAAGCGTCCGACTTCGGCTCAGGTCATGATCTCGCGGTCCGTGAGTTCGAGCCCCGCGTCAGGCTCTGTGCTGACAGCTCAGAGCCTGGAGGCTGTTTCAGATTCTGCGTCTCCCTCTCTCTCTCCCTCTCTCTCTGCCCCTCCCCTGTTCATGCTCTGTCTCTCTTTGCCTCAAAAATAAATAAACATTAAAAAAAATTTTTTTTTAATAAAATAAAATAAATGTCAGTGCAAGCAAGGCCTTCAACGCATACTTGTAATGTTACATAGTGTTATTCTGAAATACTTCTTCACCCTGTCAAGACATCCTGACCCTGCCACCCAATGCACTCCCCAGTCTTTCCAAATTGGAATCACTCATTGGGTTGATTAGCAGACAATCAATGTTTTCCTCTAAGTCACTGATGAAAAATGCTGATCTAGATGGACTTGCGATGGAGCCCTCTGACCACTGGAGATCTGCCTCTGGCATGATATCTACCGTTTCGAGGCTAGATGGTTTATCTTACAACAGCATGAACCCTTAGATCTCATTTTTCCACTAAGATTTAATTTTACATGAGTTGTACATGACATGAAAAGATGCTCAACATCACTAATCATTACATATATCTAAATCAAAACCACAGTGAAATCCCATTTCGCACCCATCAAGATGACTACTAAGAAATTAAAATTAAAATTAAAAAAACACAGGAAATAACAAATGTTGGTGAAGACATGGAGAAACTAGAAGCCAGGTGCACTGCTGGCAGGAATGGAAAAAGGAAAATAGTATGGTGGTTCCTTTAAAAAAGTACAAACATGATTACCATATGATCCAGCAATTCCACTTCTGAGTATATACCCAAAGAGCTGAGGGTAGAGACTCAAACAGATATGTTATACACGGTATTTGTAGCAGCATTATTCACAACAGCCAAAAGGTAGAAGCAACCCAAGTGTCTACGGACAGATGAATGGATAAGCCAGATGTGGTATACATATATACAACGGAACATTACTCAGTCTTCAAAAGGCAGGAAGTTCTGACCCATGCTATAACATGGATGAACCCCGAGGTCATTCTGCTGGGCAAAATAAGCCAGACACAAAAGGATGAACACTGTATGATTCCACTTCTAGAAGGTACCTAGAGTAGTCAGATTCCTAGAGACAGAAAGCAGAATGGTGGTTGCCAGGGGCTGAGGTGAGGGGAAGGAAGAAAGGGAAGTTAGTGTTTAATTGGTATAGACTTTCCATTTTGCAAGATGGAAAGAGTTCTGGAGATGGATGATGGTAATGGTTGCCCAACAATTGTGAATGTACTTAACGCCACCAAACTACACACTTCCAAATGCCCTGCCTGTAGCCAGTCACCCCCACCTTCCTCAGATGCTTTATTTCTCTCAATGCCCCTACCCCTGGTGAAAAGCCCTGCCACTCCAGCACCTGAGAGGTTCCAAGCATTTCCTGGGATGATCCCACTGGAGCCAGCAGGACAGGCAGCAGCCATCGATTCTGACTCACCTCTGTGCTCACCTCTTCAGATCCTGGACACCAACTCCAAGAGGCTTCCCCCTCCCCAGCCACTTCAGCTCCCCCAACTGGGGGCACCACCCCCTCCCTACCTCAACTGCCTCTGCTAAAGCCTCTCCCAGGGCTGACAACAGAACTGCTTAGACCAAAAGAAACTGAGTACCCCAAATATGCTTCTCCCACTGATGCCTGAGACCCAGTACCCCTTTCAGACCTGACCCACTAGAGATACCTGTCAAATGAACCAGTGACCAAACACAGGTCTGACAGCCCCGAGGGTGGCTCAGCTTTCTTGCCCCAGTGCATCTCCATCATTTCAGATTCCTCTCTGCTTCCCCTTCCAGTCCTGCCTGGGACCCAGATTCCCCAGTATTAAATATATATACAGGGGGCGTCTGAGTGGCTCAGTTGATTAAGCGTCTGACTCTTGATTTCAGCTCAGGTAACGGTCTCATGGTTTGTGGGTTTGAGCCCTGTGTGGGGCTCTGTGCTGACAGCATAGAGCCTGCTTGGGATTCTCTCTCTCCCTCTCTGTCTCTCCCCTGCACGTGCACTCTCTCTCTCAGACACATAATAAACACTGTATGTGTGTGTGTGTGTGTGTGTGTGTGTGTATTTTTTTCTGACACTTGTTAAAAATGGTAAAACAGACTCTATGTAGGACCATCATGATAGTTATAGGGACCGCTGCAGTGGGGTTCTGGAGGATAGCAGGCTCAAATTCAAACACAGCAAGGACGAGAGAGAACTTACAGCCAAGGAGCAAGCTGAGTGGGAGGCAATGGATGGGAACTTGCTAAGAGAAACATCAGGGGTAATGGGGATTCTGGCTAAAATGATCTAAACAGGACTCTTGCTGAAGGCAGGCCAGGGAGAGGGGGGATTGAGGGGGAGGAGGGGGAGGGACCTGACCGGATATCCAGGGTCAGGGGTCTGGCTAAGCTGAATTGGCAGGGCTCTTGCTAAAACTAGATTTCACAGAGAAGTACACAGATGGGCCTGGGAGAAAGTCATGGAACCTGCCCACAGTGCAATCAAGAAGACAGTCTCCTCCCCAGCCTCTCTCCGGCTTTGTGAATAGACTTTCATCAACAGTGTTTAAACACGAAGCCTGCCATCATTCCACTATTCTTTTCTCAAAAGATGTCTTTTAGAAAGATGGGCCCAAGTCTCCCAAACACATCTGTCTTAAGTAACTGTAAATGGCAGCCTTTCCTCTTCCCTATGTGTCCCCTGAGAACTGTTAGAAGTCCTGAAGATGCTCACTAGTTCTCATCAATGGCCACTAGATGGCAACATTATGCACCAGTTAAAATTTCCCAAAGCGCACAGCTAGAGAAACCAACAGAGGCTCTAAATTCAGCAAAAAGTAATGAATGGGAGTTAGAAGGGGAAGTGGAAAACGGGGACTTTAAATTCCAGCTCCCCCTCCTTCTGCATGGCTACATAACCTTGGACATGTCCTTTATCCTCCCAGAGCTTCTGCACCTATAAAATGGAGTTGTGGGGGCACCTACTCCTAAGGAAGTGATTAATGCCCCTTTAGGTGCATCTTAGGACCTTCTGGGGAACTTTTAAAAACTGTGAAGTCCAGGGGCGCCTGGGTGGCTCAGTCGGTTAGGCATCCGACTTCAGCTCAGGTCACGATCTCGCGGTCCGTGGGTTCGGGCCCCGTGTCGGGCTCTGGGCTGATGGCCCAGAGCCTGGAGCCTGCTTCCGATTCTGTGTCTCCCTCTCTCTCTGCTCCTCCCCCGTTCATGCTCTGTCTCTCTCTGTCTCAAAAATAAATAAAAAGATGTTAAAAAAAAAAAAAAAAACTTAAAAAAAAAAAAACAAAACTGTGGAAGTCCAGCCTCTACCAAGTCCATTTAAATCAGAATCTCTAGGTGTGCCTTCCCCGCCCCCCCCCCCCCATGTGGTACTTAGAAAAACAAACAAACAAGAAAAGCCTCCCCAGACAAATGCAGTGAAGGCCTTTAGGGCAGTAGTTCTCTAAGCTTGAGCACATCAAAATCACTTGAAGCTCTTAAATAACACAGATTGCTGGCCCCACCCAAGTTTCTGATGTAGCACGAGTAGGGTAGGGCCCAAGAACTGGCCGATGCTGCTGGTCAGGGCCACCCTTTGAGAACCAAGGCCACGGAGGGAGAAAGTGAGATAATGCATATACAGCACTGAGCCCTGCACCTGGCACAAAGCAAGTCCTCCATGAATGTCAGTTTACTCTTTTCCTTAACCCACTGCTGGGGTTCCAATGGTGTGTGGGGGTCACCTTGGCACCCACCTAAGCCCAGCTTGACACTAGACACTCTGCCATATACTAGCTATATGCCTCAATTTCACATCTGTAAAATGGGAGTGAAAACTATCTTGTCAGGATGTGATGTGAGGAAATAATATATGTAAAGTACCTGACACAGGATAGGTCTTAAGAAGTGATAGCTAACCTTCATGACCATGGATTAGGGAATAGTTTCTTCAGTTTGATACCACAGGTACAAAAGACAAAAGAAAAAAACGTATATAAACTGGACTTCACTAAAATAAAAAGCTTTTGTGTTTCAAAGCACACAATCAAGAAAGTAACGACAACTCAAAGAATAGGAGGAAACATTTGCAAGCCACAAATTTGCTAAGGGACTTATTTCTTGACATGGAAAAAAACTTCCAATACAACAACAAAAAGACAACCCAATTAAAAATGGGCAAGTGATTCGAACAGACATTCTTCAAGAACAAAAGATACACAAACAGCAATAAGTATGAAAAGATGCTTAACGGCGTTAGTCATTTGGGAAATGTGAATTAAAACCGTGTTGAGATAGCACTTCATACCCACCGGGACAGATATTAACAAATGTTGGTGAGGGTGTGGAGAAACTGGAGACCCTATATATTTCTGGTGCAAGTGTAAAGCGAAATACCTCGACGACTAAATTTAGAGATTACCATATGACCCAGCAATCCCACTCCTAAATATATGCTCCAAGAGAATTAAAAAAACATCCTCATGCAAAAACCTGTACACAAGTGTTCATAGCAGTCTTATTCATAACAACCAAAAAGGGGCAGCATCCCAGATGTCCACCAAGTGATGAAAGAATAAACAGACATGGACTATCCACACATGAGAATATGATTCAGCCGTGAAAACAAATGGCAGTTCTGATACATGTTAAGTGAAAGAAGCCAGTCACAAAAGGTCACATGTTGTATGATTCCATCTGTATGAAATGTCCAGAATAGGCAAACCCACAGAGACAGAAAAGTAGATTAGTGGTGGCCAGAAGCTGTGGGGAAGAGGAATGGGGAGACACTGCTAATGGGTACCAGGTTTCTTCTGGGGTGATGCAAATGTTCTAGAATTAGATGATAGTGACTGATGTACAACTCTGTGAATATACAAAAAAGACCAAAAAAACACATTGAATTGTTTACAGTTCAATTTACAAGATGAACTTTATAATCTATTAATTATATCTCAATAAAGCTCTTATTTTTTTATTATTTTAAATGTTTTTATTATTTGAGAGAGAGACAGAGAGCAAGCAGGAGAGGGGCAGAGAGAGGGGGAGACACAGAATCAGAAGTAGGCTCCAGGCTCTAAGCTGCCAGCACAGAGCCCGACACAGGGCTCGAACCCACAGACCACAAGATCGTGACCTGAGCTGAAGTCGGTTGCCCAACCAACTGAGCCACCTAGGTGCCCCTAAAGCTCTTATTTTTAAAAGGGAAGTATCTATGGGTACCTGGGTGCTAAGTTCGTTGAGCATCCTACTCTTGATTTCAGCTCAGGTCACGATCCCAGAGTTGTGAAATCAAGCTCCACACTGAGCTCTGAACTGACCATGGAGCCTGCTTAAGATCCTCTCTCTCTCCCACTGTCCCTTTCCCCCACTCGAGCACTCACACACTCTCTCTCTCTAAAATAATAAATAAATAAATAAATAAATAAATAAATAAATAAATAAATAAAATACATAAATAAATGGGAAGTATCTATATTCTTTACTGGTATTGTTTGTCATGGAGAGAATGACATTTGGATTGAATTTCAGGGAGTTGGAGGGCCTGGAGGTTCTTGGGGAGATGGAATCCAGGCAGTGGAGATGTCATGTGCAAAGGTCCTGTGGCCCAACAGAGCACTGTGCTTGTAGAGAACTCAATCCTCCAGCATGGTTGGAGCTGAGAAGTAGGGAGTGGGGCTACAGGGGCATCAGGGTACTGAATGCCAGGCCCAGGAGCTTGGACTTTGTCCCAAGGAGTAAAAGATGGTGGCTGTCATGCAGGAACTGGCACCAAACAGCAGACCAATGGGAATAGAGGGGGAATGGGTTGGAGGGATAGGGTGAGGGACAGTAGGGGTCCCAGATATGAAGGCATTTCAGGGCTGGTCTTTGGGGCAGAAGTGGAGACAAACCATCCCCCATCAAGCCTTCCTAGTCCCCAGGAGTCTAGATACTGCCCCCCCCAACCCACTGCCCTGACCCCAGCCTCCCTCACCCAGGCTAAGGACCACCATGTTTCCCCACAAGTGCCCCCAGCCAGGACTCAGAACTGGAAAGAAACTTTCCCAGAAGCACAAACAGTCCTGAGGGAGCTGTTCTCAGGATGATCCCTCAGCCCGAGGCAGAGGCAGAGGAACCCCTAACGGCAACCAGATTCTCAGACGCAAGGAGGTGCAAAAACAGCCAAAGGTTTTGAAGAGCTGTCCACATAGACAAAAGACCCCCAGGTTCCTCATCTCCATAGGTTTGGCTGCCCCCGCCCCCCAGAGAGGCCCAGTTTGAGTGCCACAGCCCCATCCTGTCCCTTCCATGCCACCAGGCTTGTGAAAACAGTACATAAACACAGAGGCAATGGGTCAGAGACACCCTGTGAGTATGAGCTTCAGCGCAGGGGCTGGGGAGGATTTCTTTCGGCTGGTTAGTCTCTCTTGTTTCCCTCCTGGTTCTCAGTGGCATGACAGGTGGGTGAAGGCAGGGGATCTCCAAGATCTCTGCCAGCCTGAGTGATTAGTCCCATCCAATCCGCCCTGAGTTCTCTCCAGCAGCCTCCTTCTCCAGGATCAGCTGGACTGTGCCCAGAAGACCTGACTCGGGCCATAGGGGATGGGGAGGGGAGCAGGGGGCAGTGTGTGCTGAGGGGTGTGGAGGTGGCCTGAATAAGGGATGGACCTGCACGGGCAGGAGGCAGACGTCCCAGGTCGGCCAGGTTCCGGCTCCGCTGCCACACTGCTGGGCCCAGAACTGGGGCCGGAGCCCTGTTGGCCCCATCGAGAGGCAGGACTGACCTGCCCCTGACCCACCTTCCTGCCCCACAGATGGCAAAGACTCTGACCCATTGTTCTCCAAGACACTTTGACGGAGGACACAAGGAATGTGCGGCCTGGAGACAGGAAGTCCTGGCTTTCAAGGGGCCAGTGCTCTGCCAGACTCAGGCCTGCCCCCCAGACAGGGAAGAGGGGGCTTTAGTCTCCACCTTTGAGCCAGGCTTTGACTTCTCTGGCCTCCGCAGGAGATAAGGGTGCAGAAGGACTGGTCAATGGGATAACGTGGCAGATGATTCCAGATGATGGGGGAGGAAGGTGCTGCCCCAAGGCCTGGCCCTCCCTTGGGCAGCTGTACCCACTCACGCACCCATAAACACGTACACAGTCAATCCAGATGGGTGCCTTACATGCTCTATGTGCGCTCTTACACATACACATGCAGCCACCCGGCTGCCCAGCAAACGCTATGCTCATGCGGTGCCCCGCCCACACCCTCACGTGTGTCCCACTATCAACTTCTATGGACATCATTGTCACGACTAATGTTTATCAAGCACTTACTGATGCCAGGGACTGCTCCATGCACTTTCCACCAACCCCATGAGAAAGGCATGTGATCACCCTCATTTTACAGAAGGAGAAACTGAGGCACCAAAGGCTGTATGGCTCAGCCGGGATCGTCAGGACAGTAAGTAGCAGGCATTCTCAGGACATAACCACGGGGACCCTTCGGAACCCTCACCGACTGCTCTTTGGTGCCCTCAGCCCCAAAGCACTGGAGCGTGGCTTCCTACCAGCGTTCCCCGGATGTTGTGGGAGAAAAGTGAGAAACATCTGGGAAAGTGCTCGGCGGATAAGGTATTGTTCTCACTGTCGGGAATTCAATTCCTGCTCAGCTAGTCCTTTCCTGGCTGAGGAGAGGCTTCAGTCGGGCTCCAGCAACGGCACCTGCACAGCAGCGGTGGCCTGAGGTTCCCCAGCCTGCAGCCTCTCCCTGGCCTGACCGCAGGATGCTACCCTGGACCGGGCAATTCTCCTAAAATTCAGGGCTCTGCAGGTCCCTGACAAGTGAGAGGCCTCAGGTGTGCCCCTGCCCAAGCTCCTCAGGGAGGCAGGAGCAGCTCTCCGCCACTGGCCTCATCCAGCCAGTCCCCGATTCACCCTCACAGAACCTCAGTGCTTCCCTCCACGGGATGGCTTCTTGCCAAGGAGGCCTCCACACCTTCGACCTTAACCATGCCCTCTGCCTGGCCAGTCCTTCCTCCTGCTCTGTGCTTGGGCAGCTCGTGCCTATCCTTTCAACATCTTGGGGACTCCCAACCTCCGCAGCTCCCCAGGGCCACCTCCAGGCACCCTCGGCATGGGGCACACACCTCTGTTCCCACCCCGGCCCCACCCAATGCAGCTCACACTAATGTGAAACATCAAAGGCAGGGACCAAGCCTGGGTCATGTCTGCATCTCCTATGCCCAGCACAAAGCTAGGCAAAGACTGGACACCATTAACAGTATATTTTAATAATAGATGAGCATAAAACATTGCTACCCAATGACAATTCGTCAGGAGTGGGATGGTATCAAGTGAGCACTAAACTGGGAACCAGAAGATGAGCACTGGAATCCTGGCTCTGCTGCTTGAGAGCTGTGTGACCTTGGGCAAGTTCCTCAGCCTCTCTGAGCCTTGGCTCCCTCTTAAGAAAAATGGGCATATGAACAGCATTGACACCTCTCAGGGCTATAGTGAGGAATCATTACACAAGAAAACAGGCAAGGGGCCCTATAGGTTTTGGAACGGAACAAGTGGGGGGCAGGTGGAGTGGAAGCTTCCCAGGGGGCATGACGCTCCCAGAATGGGAATCTAGTCAGGCTGGATGAAGGGGCAGTATGTCTGAGCTGGGCACTGAAGCGCTGGGCGGGAGGTTTGGGCAGGCAGAGCTAGGAAGCGAAGAGCATCCTCGGAGGCAGTGGCTGGAGCAGCTCAGCCTGAGATGGGATGGAGGCAGTGGGGCAGGGCTGGCACGCTCACGGGAGCCCTGGTCTGAGCCAGGCGCTGCCATGCTGGGCCACGTACGTGATGCTGCAGCAGGGGCAGAGCCATACCCCCCTCACAGGGCCACCGGGAATACTGAAAAGAAAGCACAGGGCCTGGAGCGGAGGTGGCACATAACTGGTGCTGAGTTCACAGCAGTGTCGGTGACCGCAACGGCTCCACCCCAGACTCAAGAGTTTATCACGGGCTGGCCTCTTTTCTTCCCTGGGTGCCCACCCGGAGCCAGACACAGAGCTGTGCGCCCAGCTGGGTTGAGAGTTGGATGGATGGATTGAGTCAGTGCCTCTTTGAAGGCTTCAAGAAGAGGCCCCACCGTGTGCCGGGATATACCACAGAACACAGGTGTATACCCAACCCCGCGCCTTGTGTCTGCCTCAACATGCCAGTGGTCGTTGACCCATTCCGTCCCTCACTCATGTATTCTTTCATTCAATGAAATGGGCGGGAAAGCCTGAGCATGGGGGAGGGGTGGGCAGCGAGGGCATGACCTCTGGAAACAGAGGCCCTGGGTCAGAATTTCCATTCTACCACTGACAAGCTCTGATCGTGGAAAGCAGTTCATTCCCAGTCTGTTTCCCCCTCTGCGTAACGGGGATGACGACAGTCCTGCCCCTCAGGGTTGCTCTGAGGACTGAAAGAGGAGTCCCTGGAAAGAGAGCTCAGGGCTCTGAGGACACGCATGCCGTGACTCCCAAACCTGAGCATCCAGAGAGCTACAAATGCATCGCAGGCCTCAGGGCTCCACTGCCAGCCATTCTGACTCCATCAGTCTGCATGTGAGGGCCAGGAATCTGCATTTTCAACAAGCGCCCCCCACCCCCAGGTGGCTGGGAGGCAGCTGGCCTGAGGACCACACTGTAAGAAATTTTACCTGCTTGGTAAAATGCTTGTCCCTGCAGTCATTTATTTATGCTGTCTTATTTGATCCTCTGGACGGCCCTGCCAAGTGTGGACTGCAACCCATTTCACAGGTAAAGAAACAAGCTCAGAGCGGCATGTCAACCACCCTGGGTCACACAGCCAGTGAGAGGCCAGGGTAGGATCTGAACCAGGTCGGCCAACATCCAAGTCTGAACCTCTCCAAGCAGGACACCACAGGACCGAGTCTCCAGTCAGCTTTCGTCCTGGCAGAGGCTAGGTGGGTGTCCCCAGGCCTCACTGCCACACTCCCAGTCCACCCCACCATCCTGATTGTCGCTTCCTCCTCCACTGCTAATCAGGTCTCACAGACCATCCCGTTTCCTGCCGGCCCACCGGCTGCCTCCTTTGCTCCTGATGGCACTTCCTGGCCTTGTGCCTTCCCAGTGCCTCTTGTGCCTCCAGAAGGGTTGGAGCAGGTGCTGGGTGGTGGCAGAAATCGGACATGAGCTCCCCAGGAGCCCCAAGGGCACTAGCCTTCCTCCCATGGCCTGGACTACCTCTTCGGGGTGACCACATCCCTGCCCCAGGGCACATGCCTGGATAGCCATCCCTTTGTTTACAGATGACAGGAACAGCAGGCTTCGGGGCAGAGTCAACTTTCCTGTGGACTGGGAGTACAAAGGGAATCAGCAGATGGTGCCAACACAGACCCTGTCCCCATCTGCCACCAGCGACAAGTCTGAGACCCCACGGGAAGTGAGGCCAGGCCCAGCCCGGTCCCACAGGCACGTACGCCACAGAGCAGGCAGAGAGCCCAGGCTGGGGCGTGCAGAGCCAGGAGCATGGGGCTGAGGGACCAGCTGGCCTGGGGCCACATCCACCCTCTGGCTGGGGAAGACAGAGTTAAGCCTGTTGGGGAAGAAAATAAGAAAACGCTGCGCCTTTGTTTGTTCATTCCACCAAAAGTGATGGAATGTGCTGGATCCTGTGCAGAGGCCCGCCTTAGGACCGTTCTCCCTCCACAGGTCGCTCTTCTCCCTCCAGCATCATCTAGAAGTCCCCTCCACACAAACACAGCTTTAAACACACACTCACACACACACACACACACACACACACAAACACACACACACACACACAGAATCTCTCTCCCATTTCTTGCTCCTGTTCACTGCGAAGCTGTGATCACACTCATCTCCCCCTCTTCATCCCTGTTCACCAGCCCCTCTAATCTGCCTTGTCTACCCCATTCCATTTAACCTGCTCTGTCCACAGCTGTCTGTGACTTCCAGCTTCCAAATCTGCCCTCCCCTTACCCAGCTGACACCCTGTCCTCGTCTTTGCCTGCTCTCCACAGCCCTGCCCTCTCCCGGCTTTCCCTTTTCCCTGCCAGGCTCTCCTAGAAGATATACAAATCTCAGATGCCAGGGGCCTCCCTCCCTCTAAGTTCATCCACTCCCACAGCCTCACGGAAATAAGCCATAAGTAAGATCAGAGCTTCTAAACCTCATCTCCAAGCCACCTGTATGCACCCGTCTCCAACTGCAAACCCGGCATCACCACCTGGGTGTCCAAAAGCCATCTCCAACTCAACATGCCCCAAAGAGACAGATCTTTATCTCACCTTCCCAAAAATCATTTTCCCACCCCGTTCCCCAGCTCCATGCCCGTGTCCGCAGACTTACTGAGTGCTTCTGGGCAAGACGTTCTCCCTCTCAGGTCTCTGTCTCCCCCGTCCTGTAAAGGAGCACATTTGGGACTTCCCAACCACTTGCTCAGGGGAAAACGAGAGCAACCATTCAAAGGACACACTCCCACCACCCTGGAAGATTCCCAGTCAGTTGAGCTGATCAGGTCTGTTCAGTTTATAAAAGCTCCTCCTAGGACTCTCCAGGTTCACAGAATCTGTGCCCCTCCCGCCCCCAGCTGCTTGGTTCTGACGGACCGGATCCCGCCTACAGTTTCATTTTGACTCTCGCTGATCCCAACAGCCATGTGAGTTTGAGGTCTGATTATCCCCATTTACAGATGAGGAAACTGAGCATCGGGCCAGGGAGGGAGATGTGTCTGGCTCCAGGTCCCATCAGGAGCAGACATGAGGGCTGGGACTGGGATCCGACCTGAGCGTGCCAGGCCCGGTCCAGGCCCAGGCCTCCATGAGCACAGCCCGGCTGGGCCGAGGCAGCCGCCCACCACAGAGCCTGCCTATCTGCAGCCAGCCCGGCCCTCACAAAGGAACAATAACAGGAAACCATCCCAGGGGGAAGTGGGCCAGGGCCAGCTGGAAAACCTGAAGGGGCGGCAGCCAGGCCTCCCTCATCGGCCGGGTGTGGCTCCCCTCGAGAGGCTATCGGCTGAGCTCCACGGAGCTCCACAGCAGCTCAGCCAAACGGACAGACGGAACCAAGACACCTCCCGGTCCGCGAGCTCGGTGAGTGAGGAATCCCCGCCCCTACTCCACCCCAGACGCCTCTCCAAGCGCCCGAGCCGAGAGGGCGCTTGGCTGCCCCATCTGTAGAGCGGTCGTTGTTGGGGTCCCGGGGAAGAGTCATTCCTTGGGGGCGGACCGAGTCTCCTCCCGGCTCAGAGCGGTGAGCTAGTGGCGGTGTCGTGGGTACAAGCCGGCATTCTCAGGACTTGGTGGGGGAAGTTCTTCCACGTGTAGACCCTCCAACTCCATGAGCCTCGAAGGCCCACTGGCTTCCATCCACGCCACGTTTCAGAGAGCACGGGGGTCTGAGTTGCCAGCACTCAGAGGCAGAAGAGTGGCACCCGGGCCTAGTCTCCTCTTGGGTGGCCCTCCCCCACGGGAGAGGATTTACCAAAGCCTCACATCATCCCTCCTGCCAACGTTCTGTTATGGCATTGGGAGAGGAGCCCTGGAAGCAGAGCTCTGAGCCGCGGCCCCTCTCTGTCAGCCAGCGCCGCCATTTTTAGAAAAGGCAAGCTGAGGCTTGGCTCTGGGCACCTGAGGCCCTGCCTATGGATCCCTCCCCTCCCTGCCCCGGACACTGCAGGGACCAGGTACAAGCCATGGGAGCTGTGGTCGGCAAAGCGGCCCACCCTTTCTCCCCAGACGCCCCAAGTTTGGGACCCCACAGCCCTCATGTTTTGCGGAAGTTCCCCCAAAACGAATCGAAGGCAGGCAGTTTAGGGTGAGATGCCCAGCTCTATCACTCCTTCCCACGTTACTCCGGGAAAATTACTCAGCACCTCCAAACCTCCATGTTCTCCAAACCTCTGTGTATTTGTCTGAACAAGAGACAGTGACTCTACAAGCCGTTGTGGGAACTGCAGGTGATACAGACAAAAGGTTCTCTTTTTTTATGTTTATTTTTATTTTGAGAGAGAGAGAGAGAGAGAGAGAGAGTGAGAGTGAGTGGGGGAGGGACAGGAAGAGAGGGAGAGGGAGAATCCCAAGCAGGCTCCGCGCTGACACGGGGCTCAATCTCACAAACCATGAGATCATGTCCTGAGCTGAGATCGAAAGTCAGATGCTCAAGCAAATGAGCCACCCACATGCCCCAGGATAAAAGGTTCTAACTGACGGAGCTCTCGATTCTACTATTGCGAGAGTTAGATGAGTCCTTTCTCCATTCCGCAGGGGGTGCGACTGAGATGGGTGAGACTGGGCAAAGTAAGAGCGGGAGTGGGGATGAGAAGCAGGATCTGCACCCCAAAGCCCAGACTCTTTCCAGCACCATGCCTCAGCTTTCTCATCTGTACAATGGAGGAAGCAGTCTTCTGGTGAGCCTAGTGAAGAAGGCAATGTACACACCCAGCACTGGCTCCAGGAACGGCTCAGGGGAGGGGTGCCTTCAAGAAATCACAGCTGAATTTACCCGCCACACCAGAGCTGTGAATGTCCTCAAGGTTTTGACCCCCCAAGGTCAGCCATTCCATGGCAGGTGGGAGCGAAGAGGGCGCAGGTGAGAGGATGTTGACTCAGCAATTCCTCTGGCAAGCACTCTGGGCCCCGGGCTCACTCCCCACCCCAAGGACGGTGCTGCTGTGTGAAGGGGGCAGACAGGTCCCCCAAGATGTGAAGGGTCTGCTGGGGGAGGCAGGAAGCCTAGGCAGCTTGGAGGATTTGGGGAGGCTGACTGGCCACAGGGTTTTTTGGAGCAGGTAGTGCCAGAAAGGCTAGTGACACTGGAGGCCATGAGTGCCAGGACCAGGAGCTCTGGCTCCCCGTTAGGTGGTAGGGAGCAGCAGAGTCCGGCCACCTTGGGAGCCCAGCCCAGAGGGCAGCAGGTGGCCTCCAAGGGGCCCAGGAGCTGCTGAGCCCCCAGGCAGCCCTACCAATTCCCACTGACTGTTGCAAGGCAGTAGGGAAGGCGTGCACTGGCCTCGCAGGGGTTAAGCTGCCCACCCTGCAGTCTCAACCTGACCAATTGTGCTGCTAAACAAGGGCCGGACATGAGGGCAGGAAACCAAAGGGGCCACACTTATTTTCTTCCAAAGTTGGCTGACTCACAGTTCTGCTGCTGCCTCGGGGACAAGAGGTGAACACAGTGGCCACTTGCTCTAGAAAAATCTTGGGCCCCTCCCCTATGGGGATCCATCCCTGCTACTTCTGGCCGTCTCCGCACCCCCTCGGCATCCTTGAAGCTGCTAAAAGAAATCCCATTTGACAGAGGAGACCATAGATGCTGAGAGAGACCAAGCAGCCAGTCCCAGGCTACACAGCAAGCATGAGATGGAAGCAAAAATATGAGTGAGGCCAGCCCCTTCTGACCCCACAGCCCCACCACACTCCACCGTGAAGCTTGGAGAGGAGAAAAGTCAGAGAGGATTGAACCTGACAGTTCAAGTGACAGAAGCAGGCACGAGGACAAGCTAGGAACCCAATGATCCTGGGAGGAATGTTGTAGGAGACAGGTCCTACCCTGAGGAGCTTGGTTTCTGGCTAGAAATACTAAAAAGCCCATCCTGACACAAGCCCAAGCAGATACTGGGTGGAAAAATCCCAGCAGGCTTCCTGGAGGAAGAGCAGGAGCCCAGAGGATATTGAGAGGTATTTCTGGGCTTCAGTCTTCTAATCTCTCTGGGCAGGGGATGGATCAAATGGTCCCTAAACTCATTCAGAGACCTCCAGATTATCTGTCTTGGGACACAGTAACAGATCCTGGCAGGAAGGGAAAAAAGGGACCCCAGGGACAGGTAGGCAGAGAAAAAGATTTCCTTCTGGAGAACAGAGGGGTGTAGGAGGTGGGCCCAGGGCACAAAGAGGAAATGCAGTCAGGTATGAGTTGTCCAGTCAAGCCCACAGTCACCAGGCTGGAGTGGGTGGGCACATAAGGGTCAAGACACCTGCATACTTACTGAGCACCTACTGTATACCACGTTTCTCACCCATGACCTCATTTAATCCTCCTCAATAGGCAGCTATTGTTGCCTCCATTATAGCTGAGTGAGCTGAGGCTCAGAGAGGGCAAGGAATGGGCCTGAGACCACACAGCTTTTGAGCAGCTGGGCCATTACAAACAGGCAGGTGTGTGGGCCTCATTCTGTTGCTCCCATTGACAGCCTCAGAGCCCCAAAGTCACAAAGCCCACAGAAGGCTGGAAAAGTCTCCCTGGTGTGGGTAAGGGGTGTTCTATACTTGAAGCCTGAAGCTGCCCCATTAGAAGACAGGGGTATAGACTGGATGGCCCTAGAACTCAGAAACCCAGCAGGAAATTGTTTCAAATCACAAACTACTTTTGGTGAATCGCTAGTATCTACTTGAAAGATTGTATTGAGAATTCAGGGGTTGAGTTCAAGTTCAGTGGGGATGAATACTGTAATACCGTGATCAGTGATGTCTCACAGGTATGGAAAGGGGTGAGTGGCAACTGATGAGTTTGTCTTGCCAGCCATATGTAAGAGGTCCTCTGCTCAGGGATAGGTGTGTGTTCATGTGTCCCCATGCAGGGGAACAGCCTGTGCAAAAAGCCTGCTGGAGAGAGGAAGAGCAATGTGCCTTCCAGAAATGTCTACTCTCCTCATGGTTGGAAGGAGCAGGGAGATGAGGGAGAGAAAAGCCAGAGAGGGGGGCAGGGGACATGCTATGCTGGGCCTTGAACACAGGCTCAGGAGCTAGGCTTCATCCTGCAAGGATGGGGAGCCAGGGAAGAGAGGTCAGCAGGGGAGCAGCCTGGTCACCTCGAAGGGAAGTAGAGGCAGGGAAGCTATTAGCAGGACCTCAGGGAAGGGGCTCAGGTCTGGGACCCACAGGAGCAGGTCCCTAGGCCGAATTGGGCTGCAAACCAGGAGAAAGCCCCAAGAGGCCAGCTCATAGCTGCCTAATTGCCCCCAATACACCCCATGCCCAAGGCTCACAGGGCCTCACCCTTCATCCTCCCAGTGCCCATGGCTGCGAAGACCCAGCTGTAAATGCTGAGGATCAGGCAGACAATGTGGGGGTCCCTGAAGGAGTCTGTTCTAGACTGAGGCTCAAGGTGGTGGCGTAGGAAGGCAATGAGGAGAGCCATCCACGGCCACACAGGGAGCGGGGGGGGGGGGGGGGGGGGGGTGTCCAGCACTTGCCCCTCCCACAGGCACAGCCCCCACGTGTTCTGGGCCTTCCTCCCAAAGTCCAGCCCCTGACCCCTGACCCCAGGCCTCTGGGCTAGAGTCCAGAGCCTGTGGGAGGTTGGGCTGGAACTGATTGTCCTGTCCACCCTGAGGCTTTGCCTGGGGCTGGGTTCAGCTGCCAGATCTTGTCCCAGCTGATGGGGGTATACTGCACGGGTGCAGAGGGGCCGCTCTGCATAGCAGAGACTCTTCAGGAGCCGCCGTGGGCAGATGAGTGGACACAGGGTGTGTACTTATGTGGACGTAGGTGAGGGTGTTGTGTGTCCATGCAGCGTGAGGATGTCATGTGTGTATCCCTGACCTGCAAGCTTCCTCTACCCCACTCCAAAGGGCCCTCCAGCTTGCCTGATTACCCCCTCAAGCCCAGACTCAGCTCCTGAGCCTCAAGCTTGAGCAGAGCTCTGGTCAGGTCAAGAAGCAGGGGTCTGCCACTGGCTGGGGGCAAGACGAGCCCAGGGACACCTGCCAGGCTGGCTCACTGAGGGGCTCCCAGCTAGATCCAGGCTTCCTAAGATCTATTTCGCTTAAAAAGGACCAGCTCCAGCCCCTCCCCTCCCTTTGTCTCCCTCTGTGTCCCCCTAGCCCTTTTCAAAATCACAGAGCTGAGTGGACTTCACAGCCCCTTCAAGACCAAATCCCAGCGACAGATGGGCCCATAAACAGAAAGGGACCAAAGGGATGTTTGTCTAATGTCTCACAGCAGCTCAGAGAGAGGTAGGACTCACTCTTGGACTGAGACACTCAGCCCAGTCTGGACCCTGCTGGCCCCCACCTCCAGCTTCCTACTCGTCTCCATCAGCACACCTCACAATTTTCAACTGTATGTTTTTCACCAAGCGGTTAGTATACTCCCCCATGGGAGTACAGCCTGTGTTTGCTCCCCGCATGTAGTTCAGTGCCTGGCACACAGTAGGTGTTCAATAAATGTTTGTTGTGTGGCTATGTATGCCCAGGGCTCCAGAGAAAGCTTCAGAGAAGCGGTGACATGTAACTAAATCCAGGCAGAGGAGACAGAATGTCAAGTGCAGAGGCCGGAAGGGTGTGACCAAGCCCAGGGGGTGTTTGTTATTTTAAATGTTTATTTATTTTTGAGAGAGAGAAAGAGAGGGGGGTGGGGAGATGGACAGAGGATCTGAAGCAGGCTCTGAGCTGACAGCAGTGAGCCTGATGCAGGGCTCAAACTTGCAAACCACGTGATCGTGACCTGGCCAAAGTTAGACGTCCAACCGACTGACCCACCCAGGTGCCCCAAACCTGGTGGGTGTTAATGTCCTACAGGCTGGGGCTGCTACTAGAAGCTCACCAAGTACCCTCAAGACCCAGACAGGTAACTGGAGAGGAGCAGACAGAGGCACAGGCACCCGCACTTGGCCCAACCTTCAGAGCCACCCCTCAGTCCTCAGACTCAGCCCAGGCATCAAGGTTCTGACATCAGCGGTCCCACCCACTGTGGACAAAAAGCGGGATCCGAGAGCTCTCTGAGGCCCCAACCTCCCATCCGGGCATAGGTGAGCCGACTGTCCCCCCAGATTCTCCGAGGCTCCTCTGCCCCTTCTCCTGGGTTCCATGACTGTTCACCTTGGACCACACACTCTGTCCTCTCATTTTGGGTCTCTAAGACCTTCCCAGACCAAGTGAGAGTCCAGTGGGCCCACTCATACCCAGGAGTGCATTTGGAGCTGCCCCCAAAAGCCTCTAGAAAAGCTCCAGGGATGGGGCATGGTCACAAATCTTGGATGACAGGGACATGGGCAGGCACCTGGCCTCCGTGTGCCCACCACACACATCTGAGCTGCCAAGTAGATCCCCTTTCCCCTCAAGGCTGTCGTCAGGCAAGTTCCTGGGGCTGCTCAGCTGGGAACTTCTGAGCACAGAAATCACCTCCAAAATCCTCAGACCCTCTGCTCATCTGTCATACCCCAAATCCACCTGGCAGCATTACGACCACTCCAAAAACTTAGTGAAGGTAAAGGGCTTGTGGGGAGGTAAAGGGCTAAAATAAACCTGCCCCCAGTTGTGGCTCTGACCACACCTCCTGTAACGTGCAGAGGTGCGGCCAAGGGAAATTCTGTTTCCAGCTGTGGGCATGGCAAATCCTGCCAGCTGACTTCCTCTCCATGAGCAGTGGGAAGAGAAACAATTGTCTGATAAAACCCTTCTTCTCAGCCCCCATTTTGGAGGCCAAACTCCTAACACAAAATGCAAAAGACATAAATAAATGTGGCTTTTCAGTTGGAAAAGTCCCTCAGGTCCCTCTGAGTTTGGGTGTAGAAGGAGCCCAGGATTCAGAGAAAGAGCTGGGTGAGGGTTCTAGATCCATCAATTGTTTGGGTCTGTGCCTCAGTTTCTCCCTCTGTGAAATGGGGGCGATAATTCCTATAGCCTGGGGATAACATGAAAGCCAAGCGTGGAGAACAGTATTTTATTATCATGCATGTGAATGTCCCCACAGAGACGGGGCGGGGGGGGCATGGTAGGGAAAAGCAGTATTTGGGGTGAAAGGCAGACTAAGTTCAAATGCTGGCTCCGTCTCTTGCCGCTATATGACCTGGGATGACTCGCTCCACCTCTCTGAGTCTCACCTGTAGAGTGGGGTTACTGCCAACTACCTTGCAGTTTGCAAGGTTTAAATGAGATAACATATGCCACTGAGGAGGTGCTCAGGGATGTCAGCCCCCCTCCGCCACCCCAGGCAAGAAGGAACATCTTGAGACGGCACTCCAGGGTCACGCATGGAGACATCCTATCTGCTAAAAGTCCTTTTGCCATAAAGAGTAAAACATTCGCACATTCCAGGGATTCAGACATGGACATCTTTGGCAGGGGGCGGGCATCACTCAGCCTACCACAGTGACCTGGTCACCTCTTCCTGTCCCCCGCCCCCTAATGCTCATTTCTACCTGACCCGGGGGCACACCAACCATTTTTCCACCCCAGGGCCTTTGCACATACTGGTCCTTCTGCCTGGAATGCCCTTCTTTCCCCTGGCATTCCTAGGACTAACATTCAGATGCTGGTTGAAATGTCCTCTATCTGAAAGGCCTCCCTGACCTCACAGTCTCAGTCAGCAACACCCTCTCTCTGTCGCACCCAATGTATCACTAACTGGTACTTTCCCAATTCACTTATTTTCATGGTGTTCCCACCACAGTGTGCACTCCCTGAGGACAGGCCCCACGTGCCTGTTAGCTCAGTGCATGGGCTCTCACTCCATCCTGCCAAAAAGCCTGAGGACTCTCTCTCTCTCCCTATTTCTTGGTTTCACTTCTGTTTGTATTACTTTTTCATTTTTGAGTCACTTCTCACTTGGGAGGAAGAAAGAACCAAGATTCGCAGTTCCTTTGTAGGCAAAGAAGGAAATGACCCGCCAGGCCTGGGCCCTGCAAGGCTAGAGCAGGGGCATGCCGGCCACCTCCCCTGAGTCAGGAGCAGCTTCCCGGCCAGGATGCCCAACCTCCCCAAGCCTTTGTTCACTGCCTTCCTTCCCTCCTGCCATGGCCACCCTCTCCACGTCCTACCTCAAAGGACACCAAGCCTCCTCCAGTTCCACCACCTCACAACTGAGGAAACTGAGACCCAGAGCCTCTCTCCAGACACATGGCACGTGCATTGTGGGGACTTCCTCGGAGCCCTGTCCCACCCAACCCTGGGAGCTCACTTCCTCCCGCACCAGCAGCAGGGCCCACAGGGTGGGGATCTCAAACGCTAAGATCAGCAGACCCAGAGGCCAGGCTAGCCCAGCGCAGACACCCTGGGCCCTCACTGAGGACAGCCTGGCGCCAACGTCTCAGAAGAAATGTTACTAGAGTTTAGAGACCTCCTGTAACGTGCAGAATCCAGGCTCTCCCATGGGCCAAGGTGGGGGATGACCAGGGTGGTGGCCTCCCATCCAGCATCTTGTGGTCCTTGTCTCTCTCTAGGCAGGCGCCCGGGTTCCCATTCCCATCCACCTGCCCTTTGCCCCTGAACCATCCCAGGAGCCACAGATCAGTGACACAGGGACCCAGCATGAGTAGACTGATGGGGTCAGGGTTGAGAGGGCACAGGGCCAGCAAGGTCACAGCCTGCACCCACCATGGGGCAGTGAGGAAAATCCCTCTTCCTGAAATTCAGGATGAAGCCAGGCCCTCATTTCCAGGTGACCCAAGATCCTGGTCCAGGCTGATCCCTGTCCCAAGAGCTCCCTTCCAGAGCGAGCAAGCACACTGGGCCTGGCACATGATGCCTGCTTTCATGGTCTTCTGTCTCCATCTTGATTGAAATTCTTTTTTTTTTTTTTTTAAGTTCTTTAACGTTTATTTATTTTAGAGAGAGGGAGACAGTGTGGGCAGGGGAGAGGCAGAGAGAGAGGGAGACACTGAATCCCAAGCAGGCTCCAAGCTCTGAGCTGTCAGCGCAAAACCCGATGCAGGGCTCAAACTCACAAACCACAAGATCATGACCTGAGCTGAAGTCGGACGCTTAACCAATTGAGCCACCCGGGCGCCCCCATCTTGAAATTCTTAATACTCTTTGAACAGAGGGCCCCACATTTCCATTTTGCACTGGGCCCCATCAATTATGAAGCCAGTCCCGTGAGACCAGCCTTTCAATCCTCCACCCTCCCCCACCCCTGCTCTTGTAATAGTTCCTCAGCTGATCACCAACTGTGAGCTCTGGGCCTAGTGAGGGCCTGACCCTCTGGGTTAAGACATTTGGGTTTCCCAAGCACTTTCTGAAGACAGCATCAAAGCATCTTGCCACAGGGGCTCTCGTGCTGGCCAGGGGGCATGTTTGTTCAGAGGCGTCTTGAAGTCCCACCCCACAGCAGCTGCGAGGACAAGAGAGGCCAGTGGGAAAAAGCTTGAACTTTGGGGCCAGGCAGACTGGGTTCAAGTCTGGCTCCGCCGCTCCCTGCCTAGGTGATCTCAGGAATGTGAACTGAACTCTTCTGTTCCTCGGCTTCTTGGCAAAAGGAGCATGATAATTATATCCACCTGAAGGGTTACTAGGAAAATTAAATGAGATAACACACGTGAAGTGCTTGGAATGGTGTCATGCTTGTCATAAGTACTTGATAAGTGATAGGTGTTGAGGTCAGACACCAAGGCTCCATTCCCAGCCCCCCCACTCGCTCCAACGTGAACTTAACCTCATGTGTAACATGGGGATAACTGGGGTCCCCGCTGCGCAGGACTTTGGGAGCCACCATCAGCGTCAGCCTCACCCTCTCCTCTAGAAAACCTTCCCCGTCGGGAGCCCTCCTTGGGGCTTCCACGCCAGCACATACGACACTTCGGGAGGAGTTTCTGCGTCTGCCTTCCTCTTCCAGACCGAAGCAATCTGGGGGCAGGAAGAGTATCTGGTTCTGCTGGTATCAGCAGAGAGGGAAGGATGACAGAAGGAAGTTCAGTCGTCCCTGGGAGCTGCTCAGACCCCAGGGTGGTGACCACCATGCCCTCATGGTGTCCCCTCTCTTTGCCCAGATTGGTGCCTCTCGGGAAGATGCAGGTGCTGACGGTGCTGCTCGCCTCGGCAGGCGTGTGCCTGGGCCTGCTGGTGGCACCCGCGGAAGGCACTGACCTTGCCCAACCGGCCGCCCAACCGGCCGCCCCCCGGCGCCAGAAGAGGGACTGGATTTGGAACCAGATGCACATCGATGAAGAGAAAAACACCTCGCTGCCCCATTATGTGGGCAAGGTAAGGCTCAGGCCCCCGAGCAGGAGCGGCATCAGCGGTGACAGTGGTGGTAAAGGCGGTGGCAGATATTGCGGTGGGTGCAGGGGCGGGGACGACGGCTGTGAGGGGGAATGGTGGCAGAGCTGGGAGACGCGGGAGAGGCGGTGGCGGTGGTCACGGTCACAATGACGAAGGGAGAGGCAGTGGGAAAGTAAAGGGAAAGGTGAGGGGGCTGTGGTGGTGATGGCAGTAGAGGTCATGACGATTAGGGCAATCATGATGGCAAAGGGGAAGGGGAAGGTGCTGGCGGTGGTGAATGCTCTGGTTCATTTTCTCCCGGGCCTTGGTCTGTGGACTAAAAATCACCAGGGGAAGGGCCCACCTGCACACAGGGGGCCCACCTGGCCTGGGGGTTCAGGGCTTAGGGCAGAAGCAGCCAAGACTGCCATTAAATTCTCCCATCTGAGAAGTCCGGAAGCCCTAAGAAGCCTTCTACAAAAATGTGCTGGTGACAGAATTCATCATCCAGGCCGCAGGTGGCCAGCCTGGTCTAGCTCTTTAAACCCAAAAAACCCCCTTCTCTCCTACTATCCCTCCCTGGCTCCCTGTCACTCCACACAAGTCCTCAGATTCTAGGATACCCATAACATGGTGCCTGACCCAAGCCTGCCCTCCAAGGCAGCACCTAAGGCTCTAACCCTCACTTCCTCCCCCTTCAAAACCTGTTAATCTCCAGCCACTGTTCTAGGGCTTGGAGCCAATGTGAGTGGCCACTGAACGGCCTTACTGGGTCAAAGTACTACTGATGTCAAATCCATCCATTCTGATTCAAACCAGTGGCTCTACTGGAGGAGTTCCACACACAGTGGCAGACGGCTGGCCCAGGTATTTTGAGAGTTTTTGACATGGAGAAAAACTTCTTACAGGTGTATAAACTCTCACCGTGTCAGTTTCTTGGAATCTGAACACGATCCACTAAAGAAAAAAATAGATCAACATGCCAGTAAGAGGAAGCATGGTGTCAAGCATGGGAAAGACAGCAGTGGGCAAAGACAGATACGGTCCCTACCTTTGTGGAGCTCATGGTCTAAAAGCAAAACTGGCAGAACCAGTTCACTGCCTGGTTTTGTAAAGTTTCACTGGAAAAGAGGCAAGGCCATGTACAACAAATCTCCATGGCTGCTCTGATGGCAGAGTTGAACAGCTGCGACAAACACCACATGACCCACAAAGCTGGAAGTGTTTACTTCCTGGCCCTAATTTATAGGGGCAGCATATGTCAGACAAAGAACCCCACAAAAAGCAGGGTTGGGGGATCCCTCTGGTCACAGAGAAACAGGCTGGAAATACCCTTTGATGGGGGAGGGCACAGCCTGGCCTTGGCACCAGAAAAGCCACAGCAGCCGGGGGCAGGGCCAGCTGGGGAATCTCCACTCACAGACTGCCCACAACCGACTGTGCCCACGGGCTCCTCCGGCTCCCTAGAATGCCTGGGAACTTTAAATGCCTCACTATGGCCGCTCAGAGAGAAAGATGTTTGACCAGGGTCACACAGGGAGACCGGGACAGAGCCCGAGGAGAACCTAGTCCTAGGAAGGCATAGGGTTCCTGACTCCCAACACAAATGTGAACTGTGTCAGAGAGGAAAATGTCGTCAATCCACCTACGTCTTTCCCAATGGGATAACTGTGCCATGAATCAGCCACTGATGAGAATGGCCAGCCCCGAGAAAAATCTGCAGGGTGAGTCAGGAAGAGTCAGCAGAAAGCAGAGGCCACCTGCATCATGCGCAGCCCCGACACGGAAACCTTTAGAGGGCTCTCCCAAGGGTCTTCGAGCAGCAGGAAGAGCGTCAGGCCTGCCATCATCTGCCAACAGCATTTACTTTGCACCTGGCATGGGGCCAGGGGACAGAGGAGCTACACGCAGTCCCCACCCCGAGAAGGAACAGAGTGCTGGGGAGAGCCAAGGACAGGGCTCCAAGGATTACCTCCTCACTCCCAAAGACGTAATCTGAGGGAAGGAAATCCCTGTTTATCAAGGCCACAGTCCGGAGCCTTTGTTTACAGACTGGTTGGACAATGGGAGGGAGCCCTTGTAGCCTTTTGAATCCACAAATATGGGTCACCATGGTCTGCGGCATTAAGACGTTATGCCCAAATATAGTGATAATTTAAAAAAACACTGCTCCCCAAAACCCATAATCTCAGTCTGATCAGACAAATTTCAGTAGAGAAGCACCCTACAAAATACCTGACCAGTACTTGTCAAAATGGCCAAGGTCATCAAGTCTGAGAAACACTCAAAGTCTGAGAAACTGTGACAGCCAAGACGAGCCAAAGAAACGTGGTGACTAGATGTAATATGGTGTCCTGGCCAGGCTCCGAGAGCAGAAGGAAATGAAGCAAACACTGAGGACATCGGTATGAACTATGGCCCCCAGTGACTACTGATGTATCAGTATTGGTCCACTAATTGTAATAAAGGCACCATACTAACATAACATTAACATAAGATGGTGATAACAGTGGAAACTGGGACAGGATATATGAGAACTCTCGGTACTATCTTCTCAATTTGTCTATAAATCTAAAACTATTCTAAAAAATGTAAGCTGGAGGGAAGGAGCTTATACTCAAATGGAATCGTATACAGAATTCCAATACAATAGATCAAAGCTCCATTGGTCCCCATCACTACCCTTCCCCATGTGGGTCCTAACACACCCACCCAGAACCAAGTTTGGAACTACCATCTAACCCTGAGTGACTCACACAGAATCCCAGACTGTCCCTTCTCCTTAAACCCCCACTGTCACTCCACACCACAGGCTGCAGAGCTCAGGCATTTGCTTCTCACCTCCTGACCCACTATTCGTCATACATCCTGGCCCATGGGTCCTGGGAACTCCTTATGAAACCACCTGGCCCCTGCACACCACACCTCTGCTCCACCCAAGGCAGAGGGCCCTGACTCCTTGTCTCCACTTCCTCACCTTGTGGCCTCTTCTCCAAGCTCTGTCATCTGGCTTCTCACCCTACTCCCCCACCCCAGCCCGGATGCTGCTCCCACCAAGGGCTCCAATGTCTACACTACTGCTAAACCCTAGGGATGTTTTCCAGACTCATGGGATTTTTTTTAATGTTTATTTATTTATTTTTGAGAGAGAGATAGACAGCAAGCAGGGGAGGGGCAGAGAGAGAGAGAGACAGAGAATCCCAAACAGGCTCCTCGCTGTCAGCACAGAGCCCAACGCAGGGCTCAAACCCATGAACCATGAGATCATGAGTTGAAATCAAGAGTCAGACACTGAACTGACTGAGCCACCCAGGCATCCCCAGACTCACGGGATTTGACCACACCCTTCTTGCTGCTCCCTCTCCTGTCTTGAGACCGCTCTCTCTTGATTCTCCTCATCGGATACCTTCACTCAAGGCTCTTATCCCTGAATCCTTAAATACTGCCCATCCTAAGAATCTCAGCTTCTGGGGCTTGGGCCCAAGCCCTGAGAGCAAGAATGGGGTCTGGGTTACCTCTGTGCTTCCAGGGTGCTGCTTGGCACCATATAGGTGTCCAATTTATATATTTTTAATTGAATTGAACTACATTTTTTGAACATTCTAACCATCTGTGAGAGTACCACTGCATGAAATAGGATTCTCTGAAGTTCCTAAGAGTCTCTGCTTCTAAGATTCTATAAATGAAATAAATGTTCAGCACTTTTAACCTAATATCTTTTAACATGGATCTATCATAATAGCCTGTGCAAGCTGCTTTACGTATATTAGTTTCCATATCTTTTTCTAAATCTTGTTCCTTAGGGCACTAATAGTATGTGTTACAAAGAAAATGGGGTCAGTGGTCTAAAAAGCATGGGAAATCCTGAGTTAAAGCTCATTAGAGTTTTTTTCTACAGGACTACACATTATAAATCTCCAAGAAGAGAACATTTTACGTGTCATTCCAAAACTAAATTGACCAGAACCAGTGGTGTGCTGATAAATGTTTATCAACCTGTTCTCCAGGAGAAAAACTCCTGATTCATAGCATTTGCTCATTTCCATGGTGTAAATACTTTCGCCGTGTCTGTTTTAAGCTCCCAATTTGATGTCAATGAAGGCAGAGTTGTGAAAAGATATGCATTAACGCAGCACTGTGTGGTATTTCCATCGTTCAACACAGTAAACATAACCTCAAGAACACAGAAAAATGCAGTATGATAACGAGGAAGCAATGAATTTTGGGTATGCTACCTTTGTTTTTTATAGAATTCATTTAATTTATAAATTTACATAATTGGATTTTTAATAATGGCTGTGTTTAACAACCAACTCACAAACATCCCTAAACATGTAAGTTGGTTCTAGAGATCCAAGCCAGTGGAAGCCAACTCCCAGTTCCCTGGGACCCGATTTTCATGTGGAGCAGCAGAAGAGACTAGCGTGTCCCGGAATTCACTCTCAGAAGCGCCGTTCTGCTCATGAGAGCAGCTCAACATCCAAAGCAATATTATCTCCATTTTACAGATGAGGTTACCACAACTCAGAGAGGTTAAGAGACTTCCCAGGGGCAAAATGCCCCTTGCCTTCCACTGGCACCAAGTACACTCCTTCACACACACACAAAAAACGTTTTATAAGCACCTACAATGTCCCAAGCACATTGGAGGCATATTAGGGCAGTGCGCCGAGCAAGTCATATTGGTTTGGTGTTCGCAGCAACCTGGCTGAGAACAACGTGCTGATGACCAGTCAGAGATCCCTGTAAAAACTGCAGTGTCGCATTCAGGACCCCTGGCCAGCACCGCACGTAAGTGCACACACACACACACACACACACACACACGTGTGCATACACACCGACATAACCTACACGCTTGCACGCTCACATGTGTGCGCACACATTCACACACGCACACAGCCACCCCTGCCCATCCGCAGCTCATGGCACCTCTTCTTTCCTAGATCAAATCAAGTGTGAACCGCAAGAACGCCAAGTACCTGCTCAGAGGAGAGTCTGCCGGCAAGGTCTTCCGGGTCAATGAGGACTCAGGGGACGTGTATGCCTTTGAGAGGCTGGACAGGGAGAAGATCCCCGAGTACCACCTTACTGCCCTCGTGGTAGACAAGGACACCAATAATGACTTAGAGTCTCCTTCCAGCTTCACCATCAAAGTTCATGATGTGAATGACAACTGGCCTGTGTTCACGCACCGGCTGTTCAACGCCTCTGTGCCAGAGATGTCGGCCGTGGGTATGTGCCCTGCTTGTCCCTCTCACTCCTCCCCTGCTCATCTCCAGCCTGAAGGTGCCTCTCCTATCAGCAGCTTCACTGTCGGGGATCAGGATTCAGTGAGTTCAGGGTGCTTGAAAGAAACTCTGATCCCTAAAGACTAAACTCTGACCTGGCCCCACACCAAGCCCTGACTTAGTCATAGACTAAGCCCTGACCCCAGTCATGGACTGAATCCTGATCCTCATCATGGACTGAGTTCTGACCCCAATCATGGACTGAGCCCTGACCCTGATCATGGACTGAGCACTAACCATCAGAAACATATACATAATAATGTTCTCATTATTCTTTGGAGCAAACCCCACCCACTTCTCTGACTCAGGACTGGCACTCTAAGAGTGCCTTTGCACATGAAGAATACCAACTCTGCCACCACAGCAAAAAGACTCCTCTCTAGGACCCATGCAGGAGTGGAGGGAGGAGACTAGAGCCCTCACCCCAAGATGTGACACCAGCCTGGAGCCCAGGCTTCTTGAAATTACTACTTCCTCAGTTCTACCCCCAGCCTCTAGGAGGTAACAGAAAAGGATTCCCTTCCCCACCCCTTGGTCCAGGGTTCCTGGCTAAGAACCTGGGAGATCTTAACAGACCTCCCTGTTAAGTATGGGGATGGGGGTCCCAGAGTTCAAGAGAAACAGAGATGTGACACTCACCCCTGTGGGGCACCTTCCCATTCTTTTGTTCTCATCTTCCAGAAGAAGGAAGAAGCAGCCCTTTCCTCTCCTCTCTCTCTCTCCTCATGACCCTAGCCTTCTGCCTCCTGCCTCACTTCTCCTGTGACTAAAAACCACCTGTTTTCTTTGCCTCCTTCCAAGATGACCAGGCTGAACCTTCAGCACTTTGCCCCCTTGCAGGCTCCTCAGAAAACAAAGCAGTCTTTTCTCCCCCAGGGCCTAAGGAAAGTGGGTTGAGGGAACAGCCTGAGCCCCATCTGTCTGCATCTGGAAATGGGGCACAGGGCCGACAGTCACAAGGCAGTAACCCTGGATTCTCTCTCCTCAGGGACCTCAGTCATCCGTGTGACAGCCGTTGATGCAGATGACCCCACCGTGGCAGACCACGCCAGTGTCATGTACCAAATCCTGAAGGGAGAAGAATATTTTGCTATTGATGGTTCTGGTGTGTGTCACTAACCCTCTTGGGCAGGCGCTGGCTTGGAGCCGGGTAGGGACAGATATCCAAGGTGCAGGCACTGAGGGAAGTCCAGTCTGACAGGTGTCAGCTACCATCCAACCACACGATCCCATGGAAACGGTTCTTATACACACGAAAACAAGGTGGCTGGCGAGGGGAGAAGGAAGCAGACAGCTGCCAAGACATGGACTCCAGTCCAGGGAAGAAAATCAGGACCCAAGCAGTGACCCAAGAGGCAGAAGAGAATGCTGGTTAGCAGCTCTGGGTGTAGAGTCGGACAGATCTAGCCTCCAAACCCAGTTCTGCTACTCACTCCCTCTAACAACCTGAGGCAAGTCAACTAGCCTCTGCGAGCCTTAGTTCTCTCACCCTGAAAACAGGAAAATGTATGTTCGTTTTGCATAGCAGCTGTGAAGTTTGAATTACATAATGTATAGAGAACACATGGCCCGCAGTAATTATCCACTCAGTGTGACTTCACAAAAACTGTAAGGACAGAGTCTGGGGAGCAAGACAGAAGTCCAGGTGGTCAGACCTGGGACACACTGTCTTTCTGGGGGGTGGCAGGTGCAAAGTACAGGTACCACCACAACCAATGATGTGCCAAGGCAGGCATCGCTAATGAGTCACAGCACTCTCTCCACGCTGAGCCCGGATGTGGCCTCGCACTCTTTCTCAACACCATGCTCCCAGCAGCCAGGACCAATCTTGGACCAAACCGTTTGGGCAGCTTTGGTCTAGCAGTGCAGGGTGTGAAGGTGGGTGGTGGCTGGCCGGTGGTTCTCAGCTCTGGCTGCACAGTGGAATCACCTGGGGAGCCTTTAAGTCACATGTTAAGTCACCTTATTTGCATCAGCTTTTACGTTAACTCTGGATAGGGCCCAGGCACCAGTGTGTTCTAAAAGCCCTCCAAGTAACATGGCTCCTGCTGGACACTTTTTGCAGGACTCATTTTCACTACAACCAAAAACTTGGACCGAGAGACGCAGGCCAAGTATGAGATCGTGGTGGAAGCACGAGATGCCCAGGGCCTCCGAGGGGACTCAGGCACAGCTACGGTGCTGGTCACTCTGCAGGACGTCAATGACAATTTCCCCATCTTCACCCAAAGTGAGCTCCTCCTCCAGGGCCCTGGGGAGGATGGGGGTTGGGATACTCCAGACTCAGTGGCCTGGGGGATCTTGTGGAGAAGCCCAGAGTCCCTCTACCTCTCCCTAAGGCCCAGAAAAGTCATTTTGGTACAAGGAGGGGGTCTTCTCCCCATCCCTGCACACATTCCCAAGGCTTTCCAAATACCACCTGCCATGGTGCCTTCACAGGCCACAGGGAAATCGCACTCCCTGCTGTGTGCCACCACTTTGCCCAGAGTCCCACTACCAGATAGGAACAGTTTCACCCAGTTTCTATGGGCTCGGAAAAATCCAGGCCCTAGCTAGAAAATCCCTGTGAGCTGGTGAACAGGGATACAGCAAAGTTCCATATCCAGAGCTGAGGCTGAGCCCTGAGCCCACACACAGACTGCTTCTCTCCCCACAAAAAAATGTCTGACAAGAGTTTTTCACACGCCCCGGTTAAGGGTGGGAAGGAAAGTCAGACGGTTCATCACTTGTACCCTCCGATGCTGAGGTGTAATTCAGAGGCTCAGCCATCCCAATGACGGTGGCCTCACTCTATGTGGCAGAAGCTCCCTCACAGCAGGACTTGTCTCTCTTGTCAAATGATAGGTCCCCTAGCAAAAGACCCAGCATACAGTAGGTGTTCAATAACTATTTGTTAAATGGACGGAGGGATGGAAGGATAGATGGAGCAGAATCTCTTTGCCTTGAGACCCAAAATTCCTGTGGTGGTATTACTACTACTATTATTATTATTATTATTATTATTATTATTATTATTATTATTTTGTCATGCCGATTTCCTGTATAAAAATGCATTAGGATAGCATGAGGGACAATCACCTTGTCTATCTCATTAATCCAATGCCCTCGGGGGCACCTTATTTGCATCAGCCAAGTACACATTTGCGGTGCCTGAAGACATCCGTGTGGGCAGCTCCTTGGGCTCTCTGTTTGTTGAGGACCCAGATGAGCCCCAGAACCGGATGACCAAGTACAGCATCGTGCAAGGCGAATACAGGGACACGTTCACCATCGAGACGGACCCCAACCACAACGAGGGCATCATCAAGCCCATGAAGGTTTGTAGGCATGCAGCAACGACATCAGATGTGGGGCTGAGGGCTCCTGGCATTTTCAGGACTCACCCAGGGGCTGCTCCAAGGTCAGAAGCCATTGAAGGTGCACATTCTGGGTCAGCTTAGAGCTGGCCACGTGCTCATGAGCTTGTGACCCTGGAGCTGGGAAAGGGAAGCCAGGAGAGAAGGGTCAGTGCCTTAGGCTGAGTTATCCCAGAAGCAGACCTTAAAGCAAGGATTTGAGTGTAAATAATTTACTTGGGAAGTGATCCCAGGAAGTCTCAGGAGCAGTGACACATAAGAAAAAGGATACAGGGGCACCTGGATGGCTCAGTTGGTTGAGCACCTGACTCTTAATTTCTGCTCAGGTCATGAACTCATCACTCATGAGATCAAGCCCCACATGGCGCTCTACACTCACAGTGCAGAGCCTGCTTGGGATTCTCACTCTCACTTTCGCTCTCCTCTCTGTCCCTCCCCTATTCGTTCTCTCTCTCAAAATAAATAAATAAGCTTTAAAAAAAAAAAAAAGGAATGATACAGGTTCCTTAACTGTCAGGTTAATAGTGCAGGCAAGTGGGGCACAGTCCCACTGGTAACACCCAGGGCACAGGGTGAAATATGCCTCAGAGTTGCAGGGGCTGAGAGAGGGAGCTGCAGGGTCGTCTGAGGGCCCCAGAGGGCGTTCACTCTCACACTTTCTGGCCTGCCCTGGGCACCCACCAAAGTAGAGCCCTGGTAGTGATACAGGCACTTGGAGCAGACAGCCACAGCATGTAAGGAAGCAGGGAGGACTACAGGGGTGGGGGTGGGAGTGGCTACTGGCAGTGGCTGCTGCATACAGACAGAGCAGTCAGGCCAACTGAATCTGGAAGAGGAGGCAAGAGACGTAAAATGCCTCTAGAATGGTCATGCAGAGGACTGGGGGCCCTGGGCCAGGGATGACCCACCTCAAATGGGACATTCTAGAACCCCTCTGCCTGAGCTGGGCCATTCCTGCAGCAGAACTCTCCTGAGGCTATCCCCGGTCCGGCCCCACACTGGGGACCAGAGGCACCTAGGTGAGTCCCATGGCCTCCACGGCACCAAAGCTGTCAGAGAGCGGGGCAGACGAGCATAGATGAACAGGGTAGCCGCGTGTAAGTGCTCCAGCAACCCATGCAAGGAGCAATTACCTGTGTCAGGGAGGCAAGATGGGTTCTGAGAAGACATGTGGCCTCTTGAGTAGGGATTGTGAAGTGGGCAAAGGCAGGAGAAGCATCTTGAGCGAAACCACAAAGAAAAGGCACATATGTAAGGACCTGTGGCTAGAACTAGTAGCTGTGATCTCCTAGAGAGCAGGACTGTGGCTCGCCCACTGTGTGGCCTCAATGCTCAGAACAGGGCCAGTCACAGAGTTAGGGCTGGGGGTGCCCTGAGGTTGTCGAGATGCAGTGGAGGGAAGCCGAGGACAGACAGAGAGCCCTAGCCACTCTCTTGATGACCATGGAAACATCACTTCCCCCATCTGTGAAACTGGTGTCATCCCAGTGCAACCTTGCAAGGTTGCCGTGAAGATCACGTCACGTGCTTGGCTCAGAGCAGGCGTTCACTGCACTTTTCCCTTCCACAGCCCCTGGACTATGAATACATTCAGCAATACATCTTCACCATCGAGGCCACGGATCCCACCATCAACCTCCACCACCTAAGCAGCGCCTCCACCAGAAAAACTGCCCGAGTCATCATCAACGTCACAGATGTGGATGAGCCCCCCAGCTTCCAGCAGCCCTTCTACCACTTCCAGCTGTGGGAGAACCAGAAGAAACCTCTGATCGGCTCAGTGAGGGCCAAAGACCCCGACGCAGCTCGGCGGAGCATTGGGTAAGGGGGTAGAGGGTGTAAGGAAAATGATGATCACGATGATCCTGGCACCTGCGGGACTGACAATAGGGCCCAGGTGGGGAGAATGGCTTCTCCTGGCACACACACACGGGACGTGACAGAGGCAGGACGGGAAGCCCAAGCTCTTCCACTGACCCCCATGACCAGGCGGGACCCTGTCTTGCCCAGGCACCTCTGCCCAGCTCAGTCCTGGCCGTCAGAGCTGTCCGCTGGCTGCGCTACCTTGGAGGGGCTATTCTTTGGAATAACTGGCTCTCACAGGTCCATCTAGGGAGAGCTGATGGTCAAGTGTTCATTTCACACAGTAAAACAACACAAAGATCTGCAACCCCACTTCCAGGTAACACTCATGTTTGTGGCTTCATGTTGTTCTGTCACCCCTCTTCTTCCTGCCCACACAAACATCTACTTACGTTTACAGTAGATTTGATGGTTGCCTGTCTGTCTGTCTGTCTGTCTCTCTGTTCGGGGGTTTTGATTGTTTTCAAAATTTGGGGGGTCATACCATGCCCATCTCATCACCACCTGTTCTTCATCTCCACTAGACTCCCAGCCTCTACCCTCTGGGACCAAAAATATGGTTCTAACCCATGCATTCTAGAGCCATGTAACATTTGATTTTAACACAATCTCATTTTATTCCAGAGGGCTAGCCAATTGTGGCAGCACCATTTATTAAATAAGTCATCACTTCCCCACCTTTGTTATACACCTGAATCCATTTCTGAATCCTCTGTTCTAGCCACTCTTCTGTGGCAAAGCCATTCTGTTTTATTGTAGCAGCTTTACAAAAACCTAGTAGATACAAGCCAAGTCCCTCCCTCATTGCTTTTTTAATTCCTGTAACTTTTATGTGTTCTCAAACATTCACTCTTTCACATGAACTATAAAATTAATTTATCTGTTGTTTAAAAAACATTGGAATTCTTTTTTTTAATTGTTTTAATGTTTATTTATTTTTGAGAGAGAGAGAGACAGAGAGTGTGAGTGGGGGAGGAGCAGAGAGAGAGGGAGACACAGAATCTGAAGCAGGCTCCAGGCTCTGAGCTGTCATGAGACAGAGCCTGACATGGAGCTTGAACCCACAAACAGTGAGATCATGACCTGAGCCAAAATCAGACACTTAACCAACTGAGCCACCCAGGCACCCCAAAAACATTGGAATTCTAAGGAGAATTGTTCTATATCGATTTGGGGAGAATTAATGTTTCTAAGAAATCAGGTCTTCTTACTAAGGTAAAAAAAAATATGTCCCCAAAAATGGAGATTTGGGCCACACTGCACAAGTTTTGGGACTACTGTTTTCATAGCCACACTATTCTAAATAAGCTATAATGATAGTTTTTATTTCTTTATTGAGCCAAGAATTTTTTTTTAAGTGTATTTATTTATTCTGAGAGAGAGGGAGAGCACAAGCAGGGGAGGGACAGAAAAGAGAGAAAGAGAGAGAGAGAGAGAGAGAGAGAGAGAGAGAGAGAGAGAGAATCTCAAGTAGGCTCTGCACTGACAGTGCATAGCCCAATGTGGGGCTCAAACTCACGAACCTGTGAGATCATGACCTGAGCCAAGATCAAGAGCTGGACACTTAACTGACTGAGCCACCCAGGCACTCTGATCCAAGAATTTATTTAAGAGATTGATTTGATTTTTTTCTTTTCATTTACAAGTGGTAGGGTATTTTTTGGTTTTGCTTTAACTTGCTCTGTGATATAATACAACTGTATTTGCATCCATTTTTTCTAGAATATTTAAGATTTTGCTTTATATATTTCAATTTTTCTGTTTATAAAGGTTCATAACTATTTTACCTTCATTACAACTTATAACTTTTATCCTTATGAAATTACCCAACTTGTTCTGCTAAATACTTTGCCTTCGGTTCCACCTTGCCTGATGTTAAGTTTGCCAGTCCTGTTTTCATATTAGTCTTTGCCTGATAGAAGTCTTCCAACCTTTGCTTTTAACTTTTCTAACTTCTGCTTTTCACTTGGCATTAAGTTGTCTCTCAAAATTAGAATGTAATTGGCTTTGCTTTTTAATCTAAACTGAGATGCTTTGGGTTTAACTTATTTACATTTGTCATCAAAAATCATAGGTTTGGGGACGCGTGGGTGGCTCAGTTGGTTAATCGTCTGACTTTGGCTCCGGCCATTACCTTGTGGTTCCTGGGTTCAAACCCCACATCGGGCTCTGTGCTGACAGCTCAGAGCCTGGAGCCTGCTTCAGACTCTGTGTCTCTCTCTCTCTCTGCCCCTCCCTCACTCACATTCTCTCTCAAAAATAAATAAACGGTTTTAAAAAATGATAGGTTTGAGCTTCCTGTTTTAAACCTTGTTACACATTTCTCATTTCTCAAACTTAATGGCTTTTTCCTTTCCTCCCATATATGCTAGAATCTTTTTTTTTCCTTTTTTTTCTCCTAGAGATTGGAATGTGATACATCCATTTTTACTTCTCCCAATGAAACTTACTTCTACCTGTAAAATTAAAAGTGTTTTCCTGGACATTTTCTACTTTGAAATCTCTCTCTCTCTCTCTCTCTCTCTCTCTCTCTCTCTCTTTCTCTCTCTCTCTCTCTCTCTCACACACACACACAATTGCTTTCCTATGTACCATAAAGAAATCAATCATTTCATTTAATTCTTCTGAAAGCAGGCTGTTTTTGGTGGGGCACGGCAGGGATTAGCAGAGAGAGAGGGAGAAAGAGAATCTCAAGCAGGCTCAGCACTGTCAGCACAGAGACTGATGCAGGGCTCAAACCTACACACCATGAGATCATGACCTGAGCCAAAATCAAGAGTCAGACACTTAACTGACTGAGCTACCCGGGTACCCCATCAGGCTTTTATTTTATATTGAGACATTTCTTAGTTAGATGAAATTAAGTTTTCATAAAAATTTTTCAAGACCCTATTTCTGTGCATGATATACTTCCTGAGTTCTTGTATACTTACAAATACCTTAGTTCTTTTGCCTTATGTTAATAATACCAGATATGCTCCTATAATTTTCAGTCTATAGACACTTCCTTTAAAAATACTATCAATGGGGGCGCCTGGGTGGCTCAGTCGGTTGAGCGTCCGACTTCGGCTCAGGTCACGATCTCGCGGTTCCTGAGTTCGAGCCCCGCGTCGGGCTCTGGGCTGATGGCTCAGAGCCTGGAGCCTGCTTCCGATTCTGTGTCTCCCTCTCTCTCTCTGCCCCTCCCCCGTTCATGCTCTGTCTCTCTCTGTCCCAAAAATAAATAAACGTTAAAAAAAAAATTTTTTTTTTAAATAAAAATACTATCAATGTGTTCTAGAATTTAATTTTGTGGGGATATCTGAGATAAGTCTGATTTTCTTCACAAGAACACATTTTTCTGTCTGAACTCTGTTTAGTTCCTCCATATAGCCTTAAAATTCAAAAGTGTCATCAGGATATACATAAACATTGATCTCTTTTAGAAATTATGCCTCATATTAATGACCTCTTTTAATCTTTTAGTCTTAGAGTTGTGTCTTTCTTTAGATCGGAATGTTTTCTCTTATTATATCTTTTGTTACTACTTCTGTTCTATTTGTTCTGGAATTTTCCTAAGCAGTAGCAAATATATACTATATACCTCATATATATATATCTCATTTCTTCATACCTTTTTATTGATTTCTGGAAGAACTTTTCCATTTTTTACTTCATAAATTTAATTTCTTTTCGATCATTTCCTATCTATTCCAGCTCCTTTTTTACTTCTTCCTGGCTCTTGCCCAACCACCTTTTCATTAATGACAAAAACCAACCCCAGCTCTGGTGCACCTGATTAAAACTCCTCCTGCCACAGCTCTCAGAGTGCCACTGATGGAGTCTCAAGGCACCACCTCCAGCCCAGTCAGGGCAGCACTGCTAAAATCGAAGGGGTTATCGCACCTCCCTGATTCCCTCTAGGTGGTCGAACACAATGAGCAGTGAGAGGAGGATGGAGAGGACACAAGGGTTAGACCACGAGGGGTCTCCCCAGCAAAGAACAACAGAAAGTCATGAATTTCTCTCTCCTGGCAGATACTCCATCCGCACGACCAGTGACAAGGGCCAGTTCTTCCGAATAACCAAACAAGGGGACATTTACAATGAGAAAGAGCTGGACAGAGAAGTCTACCCCTGGTATAACCTGACAGTGGAGGCCAAAGAACTGGATTCCAGCGGTGAGTGGTCCCAGATGCTAGGGGACCTGGGCTTTTCTCCTTTCCCTCATTCCTTCAAAAGAGGCATAATCTGTCATTTTGGGGCTCTGGGGGTATCATAAGCTCCCGCTGAAGCACTACTTGGCTGGGATACTATAGAGCCTCTATCCCCAAGGTGTGGATGGACCAGCAGCACCCACATCACCTGCAACCTGGTTGGAAGGGTAGAATCCTGGGCAACCCCCAGACCGAATCAGAACCTCTTGCACATTACAGCTGAAGAAGCACTGTCATAAAAGAGACTGCTAGATGTCCCTGTGATGAGAATCACTAAGGCACCTTTTAAACACAGAGCCTTTCCTAGAGGTTCTGGTCCAGTGATCCAGAAATGGGGCCAAGGAATGTGTATCGAACAAGTACCACATGATTCTTATTACCATGGATGTTTGGAAAAGACTGTCTGGGGGGAAAGGAAGGGGACAATTTATATGCCAGTCAGTGGGTTGAATTCAAAATATGAAGCAGCTTCCAACTTCAAGATTATTAGGTTCTCCAGATTAGTGTAACTTTTGCCAGAGGGAAAGGCAAGTGTTGGGATTTTAAAAATTTTTTTTAATGTTTTATTTTATTTTTGAGACAGAGAGAGACAGAGAATGGATGGGGGAAGGTCAGAGAGAGAGGGAGACACAGAATCTGACGCAGGGTCCAGGCTCTGAGCTGTCAGCAGAGAGCCCGACACGGGGCTCGAATTCACAGACCATGAGGTCATGACCTGAGCCGAAGTTGGAAGCTCAACCAACTGAGCCACCCAGCCACCCCAAGTGTTGGGATTTTATATCCTTTACTTACATGAGAAAAATCACAGCTCCAGGAGATAGATTAATATCCTCGCCTTACCCAGGAGACCACCAGGGCCTGGGCGGGGGCGGTGACTTGACCAAGGCCCCACTGGTGCTACCCTAGAGTGTCCCCTGCCTCCTTCTGGGCTTCCCAGACTTGGTCATCACCCCTGCCATGGCACACAAGCTCCAACTGTGATGGACTCTTGCGGGTTTTCCAGATCAGTCTTTACCCCTTTCTTCCCCATCTAATCTCATTTGCACATTTTTAAACGTTAAAGTAATGGTTTGTTGTTCATTTTACAATATGGGATGGGGCGCCTGGGTGGCTCAGTCAGTTAAGCGTCTGACTTCGGCTCAGGTCATGATCTCGCGGTCGGTGAGTTCAAGCCCCATGTCAGGCTCTATGCTGACAGTTCAGAGCCTAGAGCCTGCTTCGGATTCTGTGTCTCCCTCTCTCACTGCACCCCCCACCCCACCGCTCGCATTCTGCCTCTCTCTCCCTTAAAAAATAAATAAACGTTAAAAAATGTTTTAAATATGGGAAAAACTGAAAAGAAGAAAATCATTCCCCTATAACCCCACCATACAGAGATAATTACTGTTGACACTTCAGTGCACTTTCTCTGGTCTTTTTTTTTCTATACATATTTTCATGTAAGTGAGACCACAATATTTATATAAAAAACAGATCCTGCATTTTTACTTAGCCTTATTTCACAGCCATTTTCATATAATACTAAAATATCTTTATTACATTTTTAAATGTAATTTACATGGGCATTGTAAATAGCCACATGTTCCATTCTTTGAAAGTGGTTTAATATGTTAACCCCAACTCACTTAGGTTGCTTACCTTTTAATTATTTTGTAATAAATTAATTTTATTTATTTAAATAAATTATATTTGTTTAATTTAATTTAATTAAAACTTTCTTTAATTTGCTTGCATTGTTTACCTTCTTGATTCTTACAAGTAACTGTTTAGTAAACATCCCTGTGCATGAAGCTGAACACCCTTCCCTTCCTCTCCCAGCCCTTTCATCCAGAACACCAACCCTGGCCCCTCTTCCAGAGGTCCATAGCCCCCTCTTCCTGCAAAAAGGTCACCCCTCCAGGACTCCCCATCCACATACTTTCTACCCCTGGGACTGGCATCAATCTGAGTCAATGGCAGTCAGGAGCCCTTTCTCCCTGCAGGGTACTCCACAGGCAAAGAATCCATTGTCCAAGTCCACATTGAAATTATGGATGAAAATGACAACGCTCCAGAGTTCGCCCAGCCCTACGAGCCCAGAGTGTGTGAGAATGCTGCCCAGGGCAAGGTGAGTCCAGCTCAGCTGGGAGGGTGAGGCACGCTCACAGAAGATGGGCTGAGAGGCAGCACCTCCCACCCACGGTCAGCTGGCATTTCACTGAGCTTAATGTAACCTGCACAACAGCCTTGAGGAAAGGTGATGTTATCCCCACTTTATAGATGGAGAAACTGAGGCTCAGGGAGAACGTATGAAGAATACACTGGTGGGGAGGTTGGTCCAAAGGGTGGCTTTGTGGAGACTATTTAGGCTGGTGTTGCAGAAAAGATGCAGCCACGGTCAGATCTGATACCAAAGTCACCATCACTGATCCCCCAGCCACCCCAACACCACCACTGACTGCCCCCCATTTTCCACATTCCAGCTGGTCGTGCAAATCTCGGCAATAGATAAGGACGTAACGCCGCGAGATGTGAAATTCAAATTCTCTCTGAGCACTGAGGACAGCAACTTCACCCTGACAGATAATCACGGTATGCATCAAAGTAGTCAGCTTGGCTACTGGCAAGGGCAGGGGCACAGTTAGTTGAGTCTTGAAGCACCAGGGTCAAGAACCAAGCCAACCAAGTGGGGGCAAGCCCTCACTGGGGTCTTCAAGTTACAGGATATTTTGTACAACTCCTTACGGGGCTGTGCAATGATCAGAGCTAATCTGGCCAAACTGCCAAGTCCACATTCTCCATAAGATGCTCAGGTCAGCAAGGAATATAGAATAGATATGGGGTGCAGACGCTTGCTCAGTTCACGATCTAGCCAGTGGAGTCCTTCCCACACTGGATCTCTATGCTCAGCACAGCTGCAAATTCTCTATGAATTCTGAGGTCACTACCAAAGAGTCAAAACTGGAAACGTGAAATCCAAATGCCAAGAATACAGTGAACTTTGTCTTATTTCAGCTACAATGACTACTTACCACCAGGTGGCCCCAGGACAGGATCTGGTCCACTCCTCACAGCCCAGAGTCTGTGATATCAGCAGTGCCAGTCAGAGCTTCTGATGAGCATACACTTACAAGAGTGACGATGCTGAGCTGACTGAATTCCAGGCAAAAGTAGGCATGCTTCCGTGGCCTCAGTGGCTTCCTGAGGAAAACAGAAAATCCCTCTTGGGTCTAATAGAGCAATCCTTCACCCAGCACAGAGTAGCGTTCCTGCCTTTCTCTGATGGCAAAACTGTGGCGGATGAGGATTCATTCCTGTATAGAAGAGCCAGTGCCACCTGTGAGGAAGGTCAGGGTCCCTGAAGGTGGAAGGCAGACCCAGGGGATCAGCCACAGACTCATCCTTAAAGAGCCATTCTTAGAGAAAAGGTGGCCACGATGTGTTGACGGTCAATTACAAACCATTCAAACGTTCAGCTGTCTTTAGTAGTAAACAATGTGGCAAAAATACTTGTCACCCCACCCCCCATCTCCACCTCAATCCCACCTCAGAGGGGGTCTGCATTGGCATAGAAAACTTAAGTGCCACCCCAAAGACACCCCATGTACAACCAGGAGGGAAGCCTGTTGGTGCCAGATTCACTTACAGCATGAATGTCCTGTTATGATATTAAGTGAATGTAGTGAGAAATCTCTAATTTCTCTCAAAGTATCAATGGCCATATAGCTATTATTTTTAATTATAATAGACATGGTTACTTAGTAGCAAAATGTAATGAGCTTTCATTTGAAATCTAAAAGACAGACCCCTTTGCTTTGGGAGCTGACCCAAAGGGAGTCAGCTTCCTGAGGAAGCTGACCCTGCAGGGCTAGATAAATCCTGGAGCAGGGAATCCCTAGACCCTCTGGCCACCAGCATCATAACCTCCCAGAAGCCTACAAAAGGCAGATTATCTGGCGTCTGATCATGAAATGTGGGTGTGGGAGATGGGGGGAGGGGTAGGAAAATGGCAGCGAAGGGGGAGCAGGGCTCTGAAAATCTGTTTAAAAATCTCCCTGGGGGATTCTTCAGTACATGGAACCACTGACCGGAGCTGGGAGGGGCAGCCAATATTTGGGCCAAAGCGTATGTGCAGTTCCAGCCTGCCTAGGACATCCTCAGTTACTGTGTCATTCCTTTGGTGCCCCAGGGAACATGTGCATTGTTTTCACTTTCTAATGGATTTTCAGGAATAGCAGAAACAGCCTTCAAAGTTAGCCCAGTGCTGAAAGACTTTGAAAAACTTTATTTTTCCCCATTGTCAAAGCTTGCAAAAATGCATTAATTGAGCCCAAAGAGAACCACCTGTTATTGCAGTAGGGTTAGGAAAGAGGAGGTGGGGGTCAGACGTATCAGTTGCCCACAGAAACAGAAGGCAAGGACTTTACATTTTGGCCAAGCCATTCTTTTTTTTTTTTTTTTTTAATTTTTTTTAACATTTATTTATTTCTGAGACACAGAGAGAGACAGAGCATGAGCATGGGAGAGGCAGAGAGAGAGGGAGACACAGAATCCAAAGCAGGCTCCAAGTTGTCAACACAGAGCCTGATGCGGGGCTCGAACTCACAAACTGTGAGTTCGTGACCTGAGCCAAAGTCGGATGCTTAACCAACTGAGCCACCCAGGCGCCCCCTGGGCGAGCCATTCTTAAAGGCTATGTCAAGGCAGCTGCCCAAAATATCCCCTCTCTGGAGGAACAGACCTGCACTCAAATGGCTAAAACATGAGGCAGGGGATACAAAGGGCAGAGAAGCAGACTGCCCATGGGCTGGTGCAGTCACGGAGGGTCCCCTGGAGGAGGCAAGCCACATCATCAGTGTGCACGAGGGGACAGGCACTCTGGAAGCCAGAGCCTGACTCTGCAGCCCCGGTATTTCCAGATAACACGGCCAACATCACAGTCAAGTACGGACAGTTTGACCGGGAGCGTGCCAAGGTCCACTATCTGCCTGTGCTCATCTCAGACAACGGGAGGCCGAGCCTCACAGGCACCAGCACACTGGTCGTGACTGTCTGCAAGTGCAATGAGCATGGCGAGTTCACCTACTGTGAGGAGATGGCTGCCCAGGCAGGTGTCAGCATCCAGGCGCTGGTAGCCATCTTCCTCTGCATCCTCACCATCACAGGTCAGTGCCTACGATGGGGGAGGGAACGATGGTGGGGAGCGCTTCACAGGAGGAGGAAGAGACCAGGGATCCAGGCGCAAGCCTGCTTGCAGCCCATATCCCACCCTGGGCCTCAAGGTTCCGTAGCAGGACAGAGGAATAAAAGCTCTAGCTCCCTGGATGCCAAAAGGTGGGGGTAGATGTGGGGGGAAAGGGAGAGTTCAAGGCCTTTCCCTTACTTTAAAATACCTCATATATGACATCCATTCATTCATTCATTCATTCAATTTATACGTTTTGAGCACTTACAGCATTCTAGGCACTGTTCTAGGCATTTATTTCCATGAAACCTATTTTGAAAAAAAAATCCTCTTTGGGGGGAAAAAAATAGAAAATTTAAAAAATTCCAGCTTAGATAGCCGCTAGTGGCTTCCTTTCCTTTTTTAGGATTCCTCCAGACTTGATATCTTTTTTTTTTTTTTCTCTTGTTTGGGCCTCAGAAATTTTAGGAGCATTTTAGGCCTTGCCTTGGTTTGGGTTACTCAGGAAGCAGACCCTGGGACAAGGACTGGGGTACAAGTGGTTTATTTGGGAAGTGCTCCCAGGAAGCCCTAGAAGGAAGAGAGGGGAGTGAAACAGGGGAGGGAGGCAGCTGATGAAGGAAGCATTGTCTCGCAAGTTACTAGTAAGGGTCACTGGAGCTCCCTGTCACTGGGGATGGAGAAGGAGCGGGGCACTGTCAGCAAGAGTTTATCCACCAGTTCCCCTCAGCTGACGGTGGGGGGGTTCCTCCCAGTGGAATACATTCTCCTGCACCAGCCCTGAGATGGAGCAGGGGCCGGCCCTCTAGAGGAAAGTTGGAGATCTCCCTGTCACTGAAATGATAGGCCCTGGGGGTGAGGTGCGGTTCCCACGTTATGTCCTCCAGGCTTTTCCTGCCAGTGGCTCTCCTTAGAGGCCCCCTGGGTGTGCCACCTTCCTGAGGCTTCTCTGGCAAAGAGTCTAGACTCAGAACCCCTTTTAATAATAATTAGTAATAATAATGACAATGATATCACCACCAAACGTAGAATACACTTAATCTCATAAGTACCTTGCCAAATATAAACAAAGCAGGGAAGCCATCACTTTTATCGACAAGGAAACTAGAGCTCAGACAGGGTGTCCCAGCTTCTCTTACATACTTAACAGTTTGTTAAGTAACTCAAGGCCAGAAGGACAGAGTCTGGGGGATGCTGTGACCTAATTTTAGGAGCTCTCTGTGCCACATGGACCACCCATCCTCAGGGGTTGGTGACCCTCGCAGTCACACCCCTCAGAGCTCTGAGCAGGGTCAGTATCTACACCACTGCCCAACCACGTGACCCCAGGCAAGCCACTCAGCCTCCCTGAGGTCAGTTTGCTTAAGGGTAAAATGGGGAGAATAATACCTGCCCTGAGTGAAATAACACGAGAACGTGTCCAGTATGGAGCCAGCACATATCCAATAGGTGCCCAAGAACAGCTGCCGTGAGAGCCATGGGCAGCATGCCTGCCAGCACCACTGTTATCCAGCAGCAGCAGCAGCACGGCCATCAACAAAACAATGGTTCGGAATCTCCGCACTCCGAATTTCAACTCCATTCCCTTCCCCATTTCTTCTCCAACCTCTGGCCTCCCCACCTTTGCACACAACATAGAAGGATCTGCCACAGTGGTGGGGGAGACAGGAAATGTGGGCGTAGGTAGATGGGGTTGAGACTGGCAGGAGAGAATGAACTTAGGGGAGTCCCACTCTGTTCCTCTTCCCCCACCTCCACCAGTGGCTATGACAGCCAGTCAGGACCAAATCCCCAGGGAAGGAGGGTCTGTCCCAAGGGGGCAGGAGGCACGACTCTGACCCACGGAGGGCGGAGGTTGCGGGGGCGGGGGGGGGGGGGGGGGTACCCACAAGGTGTCTAGACCAAACCAACCTCCGCCTTGGCCCAGGTGTCGCTGGGATGCTGGGCTGGCCCGGGAATTTCCAGGGAGGAGGGGAGGACGCAGGTGAGCCCGAGGGCCAGCTGGGCCGGGTCTGACTAGCTCTGGCTCGCTGCAGTGATCACCCTCCTCATCTTCCTGCGGCGGCGGCTCCGGAAGCAGGCCCGTGCCCACGGCAAGAGCGTGCCCGAGATCCACGAGCAGCTGGTCACCTATGACGAGGAGGGCGGAGGCGAGATGGACACCACCAGCTACGACGTGTCGGTGCTCAACTCGGTGCGGCAGGGCGGGGCCAAGCCCCCGCGGCCCACGCTGGAGGCGGGGCCGTCCGTCTACGCGCAGGTGCAGAAGCCTCCGCGGCACGGCGCGGTGCACGGCGGGCCGGGGGAGATGGCCGCCATGATCGAGGTGAAGAAGGACGAGGCCGACCACGACGGCGCAGGCCCGCCCTACGACACGCTGCACATCTACGGCTACGAGGGCTCCGAGTCCATCGCCGAGTCCCTCAGCTCTCTGGGTACCGATTCATCCGACTCGGACGTCGATTACGACTTTCTCAATGACTGGGGCCCCAGGTTCAAGATGCTGGCCGAGCTGTACCGCTCAGACCCCCAGGTGGAGCTGGTGTACTAGGGAGACGTGGGCCTCCAGGTCTGGGGACCCAAACCTCTGCAGCGCGGGCCAGTCGGACAACAGGCACTGAGCCCGCAAATTGTAGCACTGACACCCTAGCCCAGCAGCCCTTCTTCGTGGGTCCCAGAGAGTTCACCACCTCGGGTAGCAAACTCCAGGTCCCTGAAATGTCCAGGAACATACTTCAAGTGATAGCTACCCCCTAAACTCTGGAAGATCCAGGCTGGTGTTCTGTCTCGGCTTGGACATCCATAACCCTGTCACCTGGGACCACGGGTCCTACTCAAAGACTTGCTGTGGCTCCTTAAAGCAGCTTATGGTTCAAAAGCCAGGGGGAGATCTTCCCCAACCCCCTCCCCCCTCCCCCGGTGAGGTTGGTGAGATCCTGGTGCCTGTCTGCCTGGAGCAAAGGGCATGGCCTGTGGGGCAAGACTCTCTGCAGCCCAGTCCCACCAGAGACTGGAACCATCCATCATGCCAGCCCTGCTTGAACTTCCTCACGCTCTCCCAAGTCCCCACCACTCCCAGCCTCTCCCCAGGTCTGTCAAGAAGGATGAGTGGGTCCCTTGACAGCTACCAAACTTGGGTCCCGAGGTGACCTCGCTGGCCTACCACACCTGTAACTGCTGTACTGAGCACTGAAAATTCAACCAAAGTCAGGAAAACGGCTTGTTGAACTTTGAAGCAACTGTGAATCCATCCTGGAGGGACAGTGGAGACCAAGTGTGACAGATCATATGCTGAGGGCCACCTGCACACCCACACCCTCGGGAGAGGGCCTGGAGTAGCTGTGACCCCAATTTGAGTCTCATCGACACCCCATCAGTTTTGCCTGGGAAGTGGAGCAGATGTTCCCCAGAGCAGAAGACCTCTCCCCTTATCTTCCTGGCCCAGTCACTCCTTCACTTTCTTTCTCTGTCTCTCTCTCCATCTACTCCTTATCTCTTGACTTGAAGGCCCTCAAGATGTGACCCTCAGCAACTCTGGTCAAAGTCCAAACCCAAACATGACTGCACAACAGAACTGTGTCATTTGCCTTTACGCACCTCGTTTGTTGCCACATCTCAGGAAACCCTGGCAGGGCCTCATCCCTCAGGCACACCCTGCCTTACCCATGCCCTGTGGTCATCTGTGCATCTCCCACTTTCAGCTAAATCTGGAACATTCCACTGCAAACACACCCTGGGGAAGTGGCATCACTCAACGGGAGAGGGCAGGAAAGGAGGCAAACTCTCCAATTCACGCTTGGTCATGGACTGAGGTTCCCCTCTGGGCAAGGGCCCTCACACTTCAGGAGACTGTAAATAACACTTGACTTTTTTTTTAAACCAATAACTACTATATATATATATATATACATATATATATGTATATGTATATATATATTTTTTTTTTTTTACTAATAATACTTACATATTTCTAGCTCTCACAAACATATAGAATAAAGGTTTTTGCATAATAAGTGGGTTGCTATTTAGGTTAACAATTTTAATTCAGATTTTTTAGTTGGATGAACAAATTCCTGTAACCTTCTTTTTCCTATCATTGTAGTTATTGCTCTAGTGATAATAACTATATATTGGCCACACTGGTGCATGGGATGTACTGTATTTTTTTATACCTAAATAAAGAAAATTCTTGAAATCCTTTTATTTCTAGAGCTGAATAAGCTCATGTGAAACACATACACACATACACATTATCACCACCACCACCTTCATCAAAAAAGGAACCCAGGGTGCAAGGGGATATTTGCAATTAGGATTTCAGAGACACTCACTCTGTATTGCAGCAAAGAATAATAACAGACACCTAATCCAACCCCCTTTCCTCCCAGAGCCCAATGCCTTCACTTGGCGTCTGTACATGCCCCCCCAGTCCTATCTCCACCCTACACAGTAGGCAGGGCCTGTGGAATCTGGAGCTGCCACACCATTTCCATGATGGGGTTAGTGAGAGTCATCAGCAGTGAGGGAGGAAGTCAACCTCTAATTGGCTGATTGACAGGAGTGAACAGGTGGCACTTTATTGGGGTGTCTGGGCCCAATATTGGGGTCCTGCCTTGAAAACCTCACGATCAAAATGAGAAGAAACGTCCTTGTCAGACTCAGGTCTTGAATTGAGGAAGTGGGGGTTGAAGTTCACTTCATCAAGGCCTCTGCTCCTTGACCCCTACCAGCGGGGATTCCTGGGGATTATTTCTTCCAGGGATGGTATTTTGTAAACTGTGCTCTGGATAAACTCTAGTTCCTGGAGCTCTCAGGGGTCAAGTTGTCCTAATTCCAACTTTGCTCTTCCTTTGTGATTGCCTTTTTGATCCATTGGTTATTTGGAATGCATTATTTAATTTTCACATATTTGTGAATTTTTCAAATTCCCTGCTATTATTGATTTCTAATTTCATTCCCTCATGTTCAGAGAACATAATTTTCATGATTTCAGTCCTTATAAATTTATTGAGGCTTGTTTTATGCCTTAACATGTTTCATCCTGTCCAATATTCTGTGCACCTGAGAGGAATGTGTATTCTGCTGCTGGTAGTGGAGTATTCTGTAGCTGTTAGATGTACCAGTTTATAGTGTTGTTCAAGTCTTTTACCCCCTCACTGATCTTCTGTCTAGTTATAGTCTATCCATTATTGAAAGTGGGGTGCTGAAATCGCCCAACTATTATTGTTGAGTTGTCTGTTTCTCCCTTCAATTCTGTCAGTTTTTGCTCCATGTATTTTGAGTCTCTATTGTTAGGAATGTAAAGGTTTCTAATTGTTATATCATCCTGAAGGACTGATGCAGTTAGCGTTGTAAAATGTACTTTTGTATCTGGTAACAATTTTTATCAGTCTATTTTGTCTAATATTAGTATAGTCACTCCAGCTCTCTTTGCTTAGTTTACATAGGATATCTTTTTCCATCCTTTTACTTTCAACCAATATGTGTCTTTTAATACAAAGTGTGTCTTCTGTGGACAAAGTATAATTGGATCATGGCAATTTATCCATCTTACCAATCTCTGCTTTTTGGTTGGCATGTTTAATCCTTTACATTTAATGTAATTACTGATAAGGTAGGATATATGCCTGCTATTTCCTTTTTTTTTTTTCTGTCTCACATCTTTTTTGTTTCTCTGTTGCCCCATTACTGCCTTCTTTCATGTTAAAGAGGTATTTTCTAGTGTACCATTTTAATTCTCTTGTCATTTTTTTACTTTTTAAAAATTTCTTTAGTGGTTCCCCCTGAGGATTATATTTAAAATCTTAAAACAATTCAGTTAGAATTTTTACCAACTTCAATACTGTACAAAACTTTGCTCCTATATAGCTCTGCTCCCTCTCCCCTCCTTTGCACTGCCCATTGTTGTACATATTACATTTTTATGCATCATATGCCCATCAACATAGATTTATAGTTCTTGCTTTAGGCAGTTGTCTTTTAGATCATAGAGGAGGGGGAAAGTTACAAACAAAAATATATATATTTAAATTTTTATATCTACCTATACAGTTACCTTTACTGGTGATCTTTATTTCTTCATATGGTTTCAAGTTACTGTCTGTGTCTTTTCATTTCAGTGTGAATGACTCTCCTTAATAACTTTTTTCTTAATAAATTTTTTAATGTTTATTTATTTTGAGAGACAGCATAACCAGGGGAGGGGCAGAGAGAGAGAGAGAGAGAGAGAGAGAGAGGGAGAGAGGGAGAGAGAGAATCCCAAGCAGGCTCCACACTCAGAGCAGGGCTCAATCCCACAAACTGCAAGGTCATGATCTGAGCCAAAACCAAGAGTCAGACATTCAACTGACTGAGTCATCTAGGTGCCCCTCTCCTTAGTAATTCTTGTGGGGAAAGTCTGGTAGTGAGAAATTCTCTCTTATTTTGTTTATCTGGGAATTAACTTGTCCTTTATTTTTCCAAAATATAGAATTCTTGACTGATAGCCTTTTTCTTTCAGCACTGTGAATGTCACCCCACTGCCTTCTGGCCTCCCTGGCTTGATGAAAAATTGGCTGTTAATCTTATTAAGGAAACTCTGCATCTGATAAATCAAATCATTTCTCTCTTACTTAAGGCTTTCAATAGTCTCTCTGTCTTTAATCTTCCATAGTTCCATTATGATATGTCTAGGATAAATCCTAGGACTGTATCTTACTTGGAATTCCTTGAACTTATTGGATGTGTAGATTAATATTTTTATCAAATTTGAAAGTTTGGGGCCATTATCTCTTCAGATATTCTTTCTGCCTCTTTCTTTCTTCTCTGGGACTCTCATTATGCATATAGAGTATGTTTACTGATGTCCAATAGCTATCTAAGGCTCTATTGATTTTCTTCATTCTTTTTGTTGTTGTTGTTCCTCAGACTAGATCATCTCAATTGACCTATATTCAAGTTTACTGATCTTTCTTTAACTCACATCTGCTCTTGAGCTCTTCTCAATTTTTCATTTGTTTATTATATTTGCAACTCCGGAGTTTCTATTTGTTTTTTTTTTTTAATATTTATTTTTGAGAGGAGGGGAGGGGCAGAGAGAGAGGGAGACAGAATCCAAAGCAGGCTCCAGGCTCTGAGCTGTCAGCACAGAGCCCGATGTGGGGCTTGAACTCACCAAGGTGAGATCATGACCTGAACCAAAGTCAGGCACTTAACTGACTGAGCCACCCAGGTGCCCCTTGGTTGTTTTTTTTGTTTGTTTGTTTGTTTGTTTGTTTTAATAATTTCTACCTCTTTACTGATTATTCTCTCTTTGGTGAGACCTAATCTTCACATTTTTCTTTAGTCTTTAGACATGGTTTCCTTTAGTTCTTTGAATATATTTTAAATAACTGGATTAAACTCTCTCTAGTAAGTCCAACATCTGGGTTTCTTCAGGGATAGTTTCTATCAATTACTATTTTTCCTATGACTGGGCCATACTTTATGGTTTCCTTGTATGTCTCATAATTTTTTTTTCTAAAGTTGGATATATTTTTTTTTAATTTTAACACTTATTTTATTTATTTTTGAGAGACAGAGTGCAAGATGGGGAGGGGCAGAGAGAGAGGGAGACTGAACTTGAAGCAGGCTCCAGGCTCTGAGCTGTCATCCCAGAGCTCGATGCAGGACTTAAACCCACTAACTGCAAGATCATGAACTGAGCCAAAGTCGGATGCTTAAGTGACTGAGCCATCCAGGTGCCCCAGAAAGTTGGATAGTTTAAATAATACAGTGTGGCAACTGTGGAAACCATACCCCCTTGACCTCCAAGGTTTCTTGTTTTTGGTTTTTGTTGGTGCTGCAGTTTGTTTAGTGGCTTTCCTAATGCTCTAAAAGTTGTACTATTTGTTGTGTGTGGTCACTGAAGCCTCTGCTTAATGGTAGTCAGGCAGTGAGTGCTCAGATACCCTCCTTAAATGCCTGGAACCGGGGCGCCTGGGTGGCTCAGTTGGTTAAGCATCCGACTTCGGCTCAGGTCATGATCTCGCGGTCCGTGAGTTCGAGCCCTGCATCGGGCTCTGTGCTGACAGCTCGGAGCCTGGAGCTTGTTTCAGGTTCTGTATCTCCCTCTCTCTGACCCTCCCCCATTCATGCTCTGTCTCTCTCTCAAAAATAAACAAAGGTTAAAAAAAAATTTTTTTTAAATAAATGCCTGGAACCAATAAATTTCTCAGCACTTGCTAAAAGCCTCTGTGTTTATGTTGTAAAACTCCTTCAAAGTTCAGGCAGGCAGTTTACAACTCAGCCTTAGCCTTCCCTTTCTGATTGCACAGAGCCTTAAAGTCAGCCAGAAGTGAGAACTTAGGGTTCCCCCGGTCTGTCCTGGGCATGTGCACAGCCCTACACAAGTGAGTGGCCTTTTAGATTTCCAGGAACATGCCAAAGTTTTTCAGAGCATTCTGTGGATAGCTCATTCCCCAACTTTTCCTTTTAAGATTTTTGGTCAGCTGCTTGTTTGTCCCAGCTGTTATCACCACCTCAGGCAGCTGTGATTAAAAGATTATCGCTGATTGTTTTCAACAAATGCCCTCAGGAAGAAAAAAGCTGTTTGCACTGAGCAAATTTCAAGTCAGGTGAAATAAAAGCAAGCTTTCAAATGAGGCCTTCTAGGGACCACCAGACAAGTCAAATAATGACAGTTACCTGAGAATTGGGCTTTGGAGGAGCTCTAACACTGTTCTGCCCCTTTCAGTAGCTGCTATGCTGCTGATTTTCACTCTGATTGTGGGGCTATTGGGTTTCAACGCTACCATAGGGCTGAAGAGAGGGGAATGGAGCTAGGGCAAGTTAAAACACCACAAAGATAGTTGTTTTTACCAAGACTGAGCTGCTTCTCTTGAATAAATACTCCCAGAATTGTTGAAAGACTTTGGTTAATTTTCAGAGTTCCTAAAAAGTTGATTTTGGCAATTTTTTCCAGTGTTCTCATCACTTTTATGGAAGACAGGATTCCTTATTCTGTCATTGCTGTCGGTGTCAACCACCCCACCACCACCACCACCCCGGCTGGTTTTTGAGCTCAGTTTTCTTACCTGTCTGATGTCCAAATTCAGGGGCCTGCCCTTTGAACTCACAGTTGCCCAACCCCTGGAGCTCATGAGATCTGTACACTACCTTTTCCTCTAAGAAGCCTCCCAGGCTTCAAGTTAGCTCCAGATCAGGCAGTTCCTATTCCTCCAACCCTCCAGTGGTGGGGCCTGGCTCTGAGCTCTCAGCCACTCTAGCCACCTCCTCTCTTTGGTCCCTGTTTACCCTGAGGTTGGAGGAGTGATCTTTGTGAAGGCAGGAGGCTTGCCTCTGAATTTGCAACCTCTGGTGGACACCACAGTAGGGCAAAAACCCAGTACTCCCTGGATTCTGCTAACCACACTACACATACTTGCTCCTCCCAACCCTAGGCCCCGGACTGGCAAAAGTGGGCAGAAGCAAGAGAGGCTCAGAGCCCTTCCCTTACCCCAGGTCAAATCTGAGGCTGACATGGCCTTCCTCATTTCACAGAAGACTAAAGTGAGGCCCAGAAAGGGGTGCAATGTGACCAAAGCCACACAGAAAGTTAGAAACTAGAGCTAGAAACTGCCTCCTGATTCCTCCAAAACTGTGAACCTGCAGGAGACTTCCCCAGTCCTGGGCGCTGAAGGCTGGACCAGGAAGCGCTATCCAGGTCTATTGAGCTGGTCACGGAAAAAAATGACCACTTAGGGGCACACGACACAAACAAATGTTCAGCAGCAACCCCAGTACAGCGCACCCAGGTATCCTGATGTGAACCATAGGCTCTGAGAGTTCTGGCCCTTGACAGAGAACCTGGATCACAGAGGCAGCCAAAAAGTCCAGTCCCACAACCCATGTTAGGCTCCCACTCCATCCCTCCCCTCAAGCCAGGCTCTGATGTGGGAGAGTCAAGGACCTAGTTCTCCACCTTCCCAAGGAAATAGGACATGTACAGCTTCCAGCAGTCCTATTGCACGGAGAATCTCAACCCACAGGAAGATGCTAGCCCTGGCTGAAACAGCCTTGGGCTTGTAAGGGTCACAGTACACTGCATAATCCCTCCGGGGCACCAGGGACCCCTCCCTCAGGGTCCACACCCAGCCCTCCAGCTCTGCCCTGGCCTTTCACTAAACCAATCCTGGAGCACAGACTCTGGGCCACAAACAGTGGCCATCCCTGAGTGCCCTGGTTCCAGATACCTCCCAGGTCAAGAATACTTACAACAAATCCTACTGTCCTCAAGGTGTTGAACTGAGTCTCTGATCCTCACAGCCAAAACCCTAGTCCACCCAGCAATCTCCCTTCCAAATATTAGCCAAGATGCACATATAGGGTGCCACAGTGTTAATTTCTGGTTATATACAAGGCAAAAAATTGGAAACAATGGAAATATCCAACAAGAGATTAGTTAGGTAAATTATGGAAGATCCAGTATTAAAAAATACTGGACAGCCATTAAGAGTCATGTTGTCACATGGTGATCTTGAGCTGAACTCAAAGTCAAGCAAAAAGGCAGAATCCAATGCATTATTTATAGTCAGGTCCCAATTTTTTTTTTTACTAGTAGATGTTCACCTCCAGGTTTTGGAATTATGAGTAATTTTTTTTCTTCTTAATTCTTTGTTTTCCTAATTTTCTCTATCAGCATGCAATACGCTTATAATCAGAAAAGATGTTACTTTAATGTTAATTTGCAAACACTTTCTTCTTTTTTTTTTTTAATTTTTTTTTTTTAACGTTTATTTATTTTTGAGACAGAGAGAGAGACAGACCATGAACAGGGGAGGAGCAGAGAGAGAGGGAGGCACAGAATCAGAAGCAGGCTCCAGGCTCTGAGCCATCAGCCCAGAGCCCGACGCGGGGCTCGAACTCATGGACCGTGAGATCGCGAGATCTCACCTGACCTGAGCTGAAGTCGAACGCTTAACCGACTGAGCCACCCAGGCGCCCCGCAAACACTTTCTTCTAATTGCAGATATAATAAGCAGTTTATCTCTAAATATCATTATTTACCATTGAGTTTTTGTTTTAAAAAAATGTTTGAGTTTACTACTATTAAAGCAACACTTTTTGTTTTTTAAATTAACCAAACTGCTTTAAAAACCATTGCTTTTGAACCAGACAAAACTATTGCTGGAAGGTTTATTAATTTTATTGGATTTTTTTTTTTTTTTTGGAAGCATTTATTTGAACTTGGCCATGTGGGACCTGCACCTCTTAGCTTTTGGAGTTTTTTAACACCAAATTTCTAGCAACTTTCTGGATCAGAGCAATTACAGTCCATAAATGAGGAAAACCTGGTTTTCCAGTCAGGTGATCCTCGTGATTCTGCAGTGCATAGAAATACCCTACAATACTCTTTCTCAGAGATATAAGAAAAAAAGTTGGGACCAACTTTCCACAGCCCCTCCAGAAACCACCTGGGGATGTCTGGGAGAGCTGAGTGTGCACCAACACCCAAGAATTTCACACGACTTTGCAATGCGCTTTTCTGGCTTGGGGTGTTTAAAGCGCAATTAACTTATTGCGCTCCTGTGTAATGGTTGCTGGAGGGATGTTTAATGATGTTGCGCAGGAAGCTGTGCAAGGGAGTTTTGTTTACTGATGGGACTCTGAGCAGGAAGTGAGTCTTCCTATCAAAGGGAAAAAAACAGAAGTCTACCTTTGAATTCAAGGAAATAGGGAAGGCTTTTTCTGACTGAGCATAAGGAGACCTTCAGGCATAGAGTGCTCTGCAGGGGAAAGAAAAGCCCCACCTGGGGCATCATGTAAAGCAGCTAACATTTTGCAGAGCACACAGAAGAATCAAAAGTGATCTGGGGCTTCTCTCTCTCTCTCTCTCTCTCTCTCTCTCTCTCTCTCTCTCTCTCTCTCTCAAACCAATTCTGGTACAGACATATAACAAATACTACCAAGTAACAAAAAGGAAGGAAAAATTGATACGTACAACAACTTGAACAGATCTCAGAGGCATTATGCTAACTAGAAGAGGATAGACTCCAAAGACTACATATTGTATGATTTCATTTATACGACATCTGACAACGGCAAAACTAGAGCAAGAGAGAACAGATCAGGATTTCCAGGAGTTGGCAAGGGAGGAGGATTTGACTAACAAAGAGAGGTTGCATGAGGGACACTTTTGGGGTAATGGGACTGTATCTTATTTGTAGCAGTGGCTAAACAAGTCTATGTATCTGTCAAAATCTTAGAATTCTACTCTCCCCAAAAAGTGAATGTTATTGTACGTAAATAGAAATTTAAAAACAAAACAAAACAGGGGAGGTTGGGTGGCTCAGTCGGTTAAGCATCCAACTTTGGCTTGGGTCACGATCTCGCAGTCCGTGAGTTCAAGCCGCACGTTGGGCTCTGTGCTGACAGCACAGAACCTGGAGCCTGCTTTAAGTTCTGTGTCTCCCTCTCTCTGCCACTCCCCCATTTACTCTCTCTCTCTCTCTCAAAAATAAATAATCATTAAAAAAAAAATTAACAATTTTTTTAAATGGAGAGATTTTCCATCAGGATCTCATTTTAAAAGTGATTGGTTATTGGTCACATCATTGGTACACAAGGCCCAAGTGCATGTACTTATTGACTTGTTCATTCTTTCTTTCAAAAGGATCTGTTGAACCCTGTGCTAATGGACAAATTCCCTTGATTCTATTCCTGATGTCTCCTGAAGTCTTCTCCTCTAAACTGTCCCAGGCTTAGTCGGGGCCCTCTTCATTCTGTACTATAGTACTCCCAAATTTTCCAATTGCTCTCCCTATCTCTAGCCTCAGCCCCTACCAGCCATTCTCCTGCCATCACTGAAATTATTTTTCTAAAATGCAACTAATATCTTGCACTTCTTTATCTTAAACTCCTCAACAGAATTCTTCAAATTTTCCATGGCTCTCTGCTGTCAGATCACAGAGTCCAAATTCTTCAGCCTGGTACCCAAGGCCCTGAATGATCTAGCTTCTCCTTAACATTTTAATCTCTTTATTGTCATATCTGCCCTCATGCCAAACACTGTCAATTTTTTATAATGTTATTTATTTATTTATTTATTTATTTATGAGATTGAGAGAGAGAATCAGAGTGTGATCAGGGAAGGGAAGGAGAGAGAGGGAGACACAGAATCTGAAGCAGGCTCCAGGCTCCAGGCTCTGAGCCTGTTTTATTGGTCAAAATATGCACTGCCCCTCTCTGTAGGAGGATTACACATCCCTAACCCATTGATGTCAAGCTTGGCCAGGTGATTTTTTTTTTTTGAAATTTATTGTCAAATTGGTTTCCATATGGCCAGGTGATTTAATTTGTTAAATAAAATACGGGTGAAAGAGACCCTTGCCACTTTGGAGCACAACTCTGAGAACCAGTTCATGGTTCCACCATTCTGTTCTCTCTGCCATAAGCAATGAACATATAGCATCAGTGAAAAATAAACCTTCATTTTGCAAGCTGCTGAGATTTGTTACCACAGCATAACTTAGCCTAAGCTGACTAAAGCACTTCATTAAAACATAACTTAGCTTAAGCTGAGGCACTCCATAACTGTTCATTTTGTAACCCCTATGCATAGTACAGACACATGGCTGGCGTTTGGTACATATTTGCTGAATGAATGGATATGGTCAGTGAATGAATGAACACATGACCTCTGGGCCTTTGCACATGCTCTCTCAGTAAAGAGTGACCACCTCTGTTTCTGCACTTGCCCAACTCCTCCCCAAGTCAAACCTCAAAGATACCCTCTTCCAAGAAGACTTCCCTACCCATCGCTCTCCCCTCCCTAAGAAATATGTGTATATTTCTGCTTTCATAATAACTGTCCATCTTCTTGCCCTGATGTAAGACCCTTAAGCAAGGCCAGATACCCCTCACTTTGGTGGCCCTGTGCCCAGCACACAGCCTGTCCCACAGTAAATGGGTGGATGAATGAAGAAAGGAGGAAAGGAGTAGGGAGCTTTCTACTTCTTCAGTCAGTCACAGGCTTTCTCCACTTCAGGACTTTTGCACATGCTGTTACCCTTCCTGGAAGATCAGTCCCATCCCTATTTGCTAGCCTAACCCTTCTAAATCCTTTAGGGTCACCTGCCCCATCCATTGCACATCCCTATCACAGTTAAGTCATTCACTCCCCCTTGTTCGCACAAACTTAATACATCCCTTCAACAGAGCCCTTATCGCACGGCACTGAGATCTCCTGCGGTCTGTCTGTCCCTATGAGCGGTGTGAGGGCAGGGCCTGAGTCTGATTCAACCCTATGTCTCCAAACCTACACAGACTTAGTAACAATGACAGCGACATGAAAAACAATAATAAAGATAACCAGCCAAGGTGTATTCTGGTCAGATAAACAGATGAATGAATATTTGAGTGAATTAATTAATTAACATGAATAGGTCCAGGCATGTTCTCCCATTGTCCCTCAGAAAGCCCAGGCTCATAACTAGAGGAGAACTCTGAATGCGATGAGGGCTAAGTTAACTGATGCTTTGTTATCCTAGCTGACTGCTCTCCCAGACCCCTGCTCCTGTCCGCAACCCCATGGGCCACACGATCCCATCAGTGCAGGACACTGTAAGGATCAGCACACGGTCCCATTTTCCAGTCCACCACTGACTGCCTCCTGCGACCTGGCAGAGGTGTCCCAGAGTGTGACTCCAGGGAAGTGTGTACACCAGGTCTGCCAGCCCTGGAGCCTCCTCTAATCTGTCACCAAGAGGGGACAGATGGAAGAGGGGAGGAATGGAGAACAACTTTCAGAAAAGGAGGAACAAGAGGGAATATGCATCCATTCCGAAGTCAATATGCATGGCAAATTGCATGATTGACTGTAGATGTGACCAGGAACTCTGAATATGACGGTGAAAACCCAAGGTCAGGAAACACTGATCACCTCCACATAATGCTTGCTCTCCTCTAACTGACTCTTGCTCCAGAGGATTCCAAGGGAACCAAGAAGACTGAGAGGGGAAAAAGAAAAAGCAGCACTTCTCCAGAACTCATCCTAAAGGCAGACCTTTAGGAACTTCAATCTTCCGGAAACCGACCAGGAACCAGAAACAAATAAAAAGCTTCTATGTAACTGATCAGTACTCATCAGAAATGCCAAGGTCATGAAAGTAAAGAAAGGAGAGATTCTTACAGACTGGAGGAATGTGAGGAGACACAACAACCAGGAGCAAGGTGAGATTCTAAAGCAGATCCTGAAACAGAAGAACATTTGAGAAAAATGGGTGCAATTCATATAAGGTACAATAATTGCATTGTTGGATTGTACTACTGTTAATTTCCTGGTTTTGATCACTGAACTATGGTTATCATGAGGGGAAACTGGATGAAGAATATACATGAATTCTATTTTGCAACATTTTCATAAGTCTAAAAGCATCTTAAAATAAAAACTGTGCTTTGTTTTGCTTTCCAAAGGACTTGTACACAGGCATCAATCTCCTGATAAGTCATTCTCCCCAAAACTAGTTTTGCTGAATTGTCTGTGAATATAGCTTATTTACTTAGCAGTCACGGATATTGTTCTCTTAAGACACCTACAGTTCTCCTGTGAAGCTTTCAAGTATCAAATGGGAGGAGGAGGAAAGCTAGAAATGACACACTGAGACTAGGCAGGGAGACAGAAAGAGCTACAATGATGCCGTTTGGAGCCATTTTGCGCCAGGGCGGATCTGCCTGTGCACCTGAAGGACCTCTGGAGGCAGCTCCTTATCCCAGTTCAGTGGCTGGTGTCTTCATGATTTGACTCCATTTGTGCAGCAAGTGTGTATGGAGCCCTGAGACAGACCCGGAGCTGTGGACACAGTAGTCCACAAAGCTGGGTCCTGCCCTCCAAAGGCTCGCAAACAGGGCCTGTTAGGGAACCCCAGATCTCTAACACAAAGCAATTAATTCAACCTCAGAGAAGACACTGAAGAAGAGGGTGTTTGGATGTTAGAGGCAGCTGGAGCCCAGGAGTTGAGGTGGAAAGTGATTGGAATAGAACCTAGCAAGGTGGGCAGAAACCAGATCAGAAAGAATCTTCACCATCATTTCCAGTGTGGATTTGACTCTGAATAACAGGAAGCTATTGAAAGTCTGAAGCAAGGCCATGGGTTGATTTCAGGAAGCTCCATGGTGGCAGTGGGGAGGGGCATCCTTCCTTCAAGACTGAATTGAGAAGTTACATCAAGGCCACCGTGTGCCCTGCTTTAGGAGGCGGAATGCCTGTGTGAGGGTGAAAATGAACGAGGCAAGAGTCCAGAGATGCTGAGAAACAGCTCCTTCCCCACAGGGCTGAATTCATAAGGCTCTGCTGTCCACCAGGCTGCCCTGCCTTTCCCCATGTGTAAAGGCTCAGCTGCTCCAGGCTGGGGTGTGAACGGTTCATGCTCTGTGCTGCATTCGGATGCATGGTTACTGTACCGCTAGGGGACAAGTTCTCCCGGCAGCATTTCAAGTCCATTCTAGTCAGCTCGAAATGAATAGCAGCCAGAATGCCTCCCAAGGGAGGGAGAAAGAGGGGCCCTACCTCTCTCTGCCCATCCAGGCTTCCAGCTGTCTCAGCAATCCTAAGTCCCCAAGCTACTGTGCCCGCTTAAGAGGGGGCAGATGCAGGGGGGCAGCAAAGACCCCAGAGTGGTCGAATTGGGTTCTGGGATTCCCTGAGTCTTGTGGATGTGTGTGGGTGATATGGAGGTGTTCCTGAGTCCCCAAGAGTCACCAGAAACTCTGGGAGAGAGGACTAGGACAGAAAAGAGAGGCAGGGTTAAGAATCCCCTTCACACTTGCTAGCTGCCCCAGCAGAGGGGGCCATAAGCTGAAGATGCTAGAAACCCAGGTCCCAGGCAGGGCCTGCGTAAGACCCTTCCGCTAGACCAAGTTTCCGAAGAGCAAGTGATTTGCCACAGGAAGCACAGCAGGTAAAGGGCAGAACAGGAATAGAACTCAGGTTTTCTGGCTCTAAACCCAGTCCAGAGTGAACTTCTCTGTGCTTTCCGGAACTTAGAGAAAGCAAAGACCTCACGCAACCCCCTGTGTTCCAGCCCTATCTCCCACTGGCAAATGCCTCACAAATGCATTGGGCACCTACTAAGTGCCAGGCCAGCCCCTCCTGAACCACGCCTCCTCCCTGTAACTATCCTCTAAAAAGGATGGTAGAAATGCCTGACACGTACACAGGTTTTCTATAAATGTTTTCTGCACCACTGGTTTATTCATACACCATCTTCTCCCAAAGAGAATCAAAGCCACTTAAAACACACACACACACATACTACGTATAATGTTTTCTCTAACAAGTGAGTAACTAGGAGTAAAGGAAACATACACACATCTCAATTTTTTTTAAATATGTAAATGAATCAGGACAAGAGAAACACACGCATTACAATATATTTTTTTAAAATAAGTGAGTGAATTGGGACAAAGGAAAAATAAGGATAAGAAATAAAAGAAAAAACTGAGGATGTCACTGAAAGACAATTCCTGCACTTGCCAGAGGTGGACCCCAAAAACTGACTGTAAGTAACAGCCACCGTAGAGTGAGACACCCTCTGTTGTAAGATTTACAATATTCAAGAGATTATTTTTAAAATATACAAAATGAAAAAAATTTCGTTTAGAAGTGAAACTACTTCTGTGACTAAGCATGGAAAGAAAGTTCACTCATGGACTGAATAAATATTAGCTCCTTCCCTTTGCCCCTCTGCCTGGAATCCCAATTTCTTTTCCACCTTCCAGCTGGGAACCAGCCTAGACCGCCTCAGATGGGCAGATGCACAAAAATGGGGCACTCTTTTGCTTTTTTAAAGACTTTTTCTCAAAGCATAATATATGTACATTGAAACACACATCAGTGTACTGTTCCATGAATTTTCACAAACAAAATATACCTGTGTACCCAGCACCCAGATCAAGAAACAGCATTACCAGCACACCTAAAGCCCCCTCCCAGCCAATACCTCGCCAAGGGCAAACTGCCCAGACTCCAACACGGTAGATGTGCTTTTCTTATTTTGGAACATTATATAAATAGAATCATTCAGTGTCTGGCTTCTCTGGCTCAGCCCTGTTTGTGAGTTGCCCATACATTTCTTGTGGCTATAGTATGTTTATTCTCATTGCTATAGTCCGTATGTGGCTATCCACAATTTATTCTCCTATAGATGGACAGGTTCATCCATTCTTGGTCAGAAAAATAAAGACAATCACAGGTTGTCCATGGGTATTTTTAACTAAGTTAACTCTGTTAATAATTTAAGTGCTTGAGTTCAGAAGATGCCAATGTTATTTTTCTAAACTTTTAAATTAGACTCAAATGCACCATCTGAAAACTGTCAGTCTGGCAGCTGACATTATTTTGATCACTGAATTCTATTTTTGTAACCAAAGATGTTTCAGTCCAATGGCCAGGGAACCAAAAAACATATAGAAAAGCCATATAATTTTTTTTTTTTTTTGCTCTTTTGCAATTAGACATTTAGCATTTGTAGGCAACATTTATTGAGACTTCACTATGTGTCAGGAACTGTACTAAACATTTTTCTTGTATTATTCCTTTCAATTCTGACAATGCTGTGAGATAGTTTCACTTTTATTACTCTCATTTTTCAAGCTTTGTCCTCAGCACCTAGTGGAGGATCTAGGGCACACCAGGTACTCAATAAGTGCTTATTCCACAAGGCAATGAATGAATAATCACAGCTACCATTTATACAGCTTATACTTTATACCAGAAATCGTGCCAAAAGCTTACATTCATTATCCTATTAAATCTTCCCCCAAAACCGAGATAACATAGGCAACACCTTTGGAAGTCTTGTCCAACTCACAAAACCCCAGTTTCTTTGCAAACTACCCCCGGCTTATGCATACGCCCACAAGCTGGGGTGTTTATGCTAGATGACCCCACCCCTTTGGTCACAGGTGATTGGACCAGAGGTAGACACCTAATGCAGCTCAGCCAATCAGATTCTCTCTCAGGAATTCGGACTTGTGATTGAAAGAAGGTCAGTTAGTTTTGCTTGTGGCCAGAATTGAGGTGCTAGGAACTCACCCCCAAGCCACAGTGTGGACTTTTTATGGAATAACGGAGAAAGAGGAGAGGGGTACAGAGATGAGAGGTGGGTTCCCACCTGTTTCTCTATTCTCCACTCCAGGACCTCAAAAAGCCCAGACTTGGATCCTAGTAAATGTTCCTCTTTTTTGCTTAAAATAGTTCAAGTTCACTTCCATTAATTGCTACTAAAATATAAATTCTAAACTAAAATAGATAAATATTATTTCTCCTTCCACATATGAATAAACTGAAGCTCAGAGGAAGTAAAGTGACTTGCCCAGAGTCACAATCCAGTGAGCGGAGAGCAAAGATTTGAACCCAGGTCTGCCCAAGTCTGCAGCCTGAGCTATTTCCCTTTCCACACACTGGTGTTCCTTGGTCCAGATCATTGGGACCCTCCAGATCAATCTTTAATACCTGTTGCAAGGGTGGGGTCATGCTGCAAGTTTTTTGAAGGCTGGGGCTACATCTGACTCACTGTAGCATCTCCACCTGGACTGAATACTGTCAGGTGTCATCGGCCAGTCACCAGGATGGAGATTTCACGGGGCCAAAGGAAACATCGTGGTGTGACGGATGGGAAGTTAATGGATTTTGTGAATACAAATTATAGAGGCAGAAAAGTGGGGCATGGAACTGAGATACTTCCTAATGACCTTGACAGATAAGCCAGTGAGCAACTGATGAAAGTCCACAGAAGCCATAAGCTGGAGAGGGACTACCACAAAACTAAAGACCATGGTGTGGGGATATGGTATGCCACCCTGAAAAATAGAGAATACCTAAATCTTCCTCATGCCACAACCCTCAGCCTGGCTCCTTTGGCAAAATAGGTGAAGTGAAAATTGGGCTTGGGCCCAGGCCAAATGTGGGGGCCTGGCCAACCCCAGGGGCTGAACCAAAAGCACATCACTGGCCCAAGTCCTCATTCTGCAGAGACTGGACCATCTGATCCCCTCTGCACACACATATTCCACTCCATCTTCCACAAGGTAGCCAGAAAGATCTCCTAAAACACCAACCTGATCAGGTCATCCCCTCCATAAAACCCTTATGTGGACCCCAAGGCCCTCAGTCTGTCATTCAAGGCCTTTATGACCTGCTGTGGTACAGTGAGAAATATATTAGGTCTTTGGCTGGGTTCCTGGCATAAAGCTCCTAAAATCCTTGTAATCTCAGGGTGTTAAGAGCGATAGGAGCATCTTTTGTTATACTGGGTTTTGTACAGAGCTCCCAAGAATCTTGGAATTTCCTAAGTGGTAGGAGTGTCTTTTGTTAGTATTCATTACAAGCCCTTTTGATCACACCTAAGTATATGCTAATGAGGTGATTTCAAATGAGGCCTCTACAGAGCCTCAGAATGAGTATGGTCACCAGAAAGACCAAATGATTACAGGATTGGAACTTTGAGCTCCACCCAAGGACCTATGGGAATAGGAGTGGGGTGGGGGTGGGGAGGTGGGAAGGAAGAAGACCTAGAAATTAAGCTATGTAAAAACTCTTGAACAATGAGATTGGATGAGCTTCCTGGTAGGTGAACATGTTAACATGTCAACATGTTCTGGCTGGGAAGGTGATGTTCCCAGAGAGGTCATGGAAATCACACACTAATCCCCCAAATACCTTGCCCTCTGCATCTCTCCCGTCAGGCTGTTCTTAAGTTGTATTCTTTATAATAAACTGATACACATAAGTAAAATGTCTCCCTGAGTTCTGCGAGCTATTCTAGCAAATTATTGAACCCAAGGAGAGAATCAAAGGAAACCTGTAATTAGAGCCAGAAGTATAGCCTTGTGATTGGGATCTAAAGTGGTGAGCAGTGTTGTGCTACTGAGCCATTAAGTTATAGAGTATCTATGCTAATACCAGGTAGTTAGTGTCAGAATTGAATTGAATTGTTGGACTAGCCCAGTTGGTATCTAGGAAGTTGGAGAATTAGTTGTTGGTGTTGGAAAACACTATGGACCTGCCATTTCAGTCCTCTCATAACATGCCACTCACTCACCCTCAACTTTGCTCCCAACATTCCAAGGTGCTCCATCCCTGACAGTTTAATGGAACTTTAAACTCAACTCAAGGAGCACAACCTCAAAACAACCTATTATAACCTCCTCACATTGGGTGAAGTATCCTTCCTTTGTGCACATCTGGCACAGAAAATATACTGCTCTGTGACCATTGGTTCACACATCTGCCTCTCCTAACAGATTGCAGGCTCCTTAAGAACAGGGACTTGGTTTTCTACATCATTTTCTTTCTCTTTCTTTTTCTTTTCTTTTCTTTTCTTTTCTTTTCTTTTCTTTTCTTTTCTTTTCTTTTCTTTTCTTTTCTTTTCTTTTCTTTCACCAGTACACAGCAGAGTGCTGGACCTAGAGTAGGAATCAATAAGTACGTATGGTTAAAGGGATAGGAGGGAGAATAAGTGGATGTGTGGGAGAATAGAGGCAGGGGGATAAATGAGAGGAAGGTTAGATGGATGATGGATGGATGGGTGGATGGGAAGGTAGAAGAAGGGATATGTCGATAAGGAGAGCATAGAGGGGTGAATGAGTGGATAAATGGGTAGATAATCGAGGATGGGAGAAAGGACACATGGATTCATGGGAAGATAGATGGATACATGAGTAAATAGACGGTACATCAGTCAATCCCACGCCTGAGTATCTAAGCCTGGGGTTCGGTCCTCAGGTTATCTTTGTGGCCTAGACTGCTCTCAGAGTTCTGCTACCTACCAATGATTCCTAAAATTCAACATGTATAAAATCAAATCCATATTCATCTTCCCCAAACTTCCAGCACTCTGCTCCTCAATGAATGGCAACACCATCCATCCAGCTTCACCAACTAGAAATCCAGGGATGATCCTTAACTCTACCCACTCCTTCAACCCCCATACTCAAGACGTCACCAAGTCCTGTTGACCTTACCTCTGACAACTCTTGCCAACTGGTCCATCTCCTTCCATCTCCAGGGCCACCATCGCTTCTCTCCTGCGCCAAGGTGATCATCACCTCACCAGCCTTCCTGCTTCCATTCTGTCTTGCCCTCAACCATCTCCACACTGCCAATAAAGCTGCCTTTTCAAAACTCAGGTCTGATTATGCCACCACCACTCCTCCAATATTGTTTAAAACATTCTAATGCCTTCCATTGCTCTTAGGACCAAAAGCAATCCTGACTCCTGCCCATTTCTTCTGTCTCATCCCACACCCTTACAGGGTCATGCCTCCTATAACACTCTCTCACAGGCTTCTTGTGGCATGTCCCATCATTGCAACTTTACCTCTATCTCTGTGACTCAGTGGTCAATGTCTGTCACACCCTCTAGGCAGTGAGCCCTACAGAGGAGGGACCATGTTAATTTTGGCTTTACTTGTTTTGGGGGTCAGGCAGGCTTGGGTGCAAATCTGAGTTCTGTCCCTAATTAGCCATGTGACATTGAACAAGTTACTTGACCTCCATAAGCCTCTTTGCTGTACATGAAAAATCAGAAAATATTGTCCCCCTCTACAAGACACTGGAGGATGAAATTAAATAATGCATGTAGTGTGGCTAACAGAAGCTCTGGTCTCTATGAGGACATGTTATGACTGTATTGGGAGCAGCAGGAGAAAGGTCTCTTTGCAGATCCTGCTTGCTCCTCAGCCAGTTTGCCCTTATCAAGCTCTACCGTGAATACAAACTTTCAAGCAAGCCTAGAATTAAGTCCCCCAGAGGAAGGGCTGGCTGCCTTTTATCCTTCATCACCTGGAGACCTCTCTCAGGGCTCTGGAAGGGCAGCTTTCATCCTACAGGGGAGACAGAGAGGGACAGCCTGTCCCAGCCCCTCCAGTCAGGAGAAAGGGTGGTCAAGGCTTAGGAAATGCCCAGAAGAGTTTAGGAACCCAGAAACCAACCTTCTTGACAGTCCATTTCATTAAGTCCCTTCCTCCCACAGGAGCCTATGGTGGCTCTGTTGCCTACAGCATCAGGTGCAGCTTCCTTTACCTAGGCTCTCCCTGCCATCCCCCCCCCTCCCCTGCTGGCACCTGGCGCCCAGAGCCCACCCTTCATTCAGACAGGCCTCTTTACCAGCCCACAAAGTCCTTCCTTACCCTGGGCTCTGCCCTTCCTCTCTAAATCCTTTCCCCTCTTCCAGAAAGCCCTCTAGGATTGATTGAGCCCACACTAATTTCTTTCTCTTCGGAGGACCCAAGGCCCTGATGCCTCCAATTAAAGACAAAGCTCTGGTGTAAGACCCATCTGGAAGCAACTCCAAGCTTGCTATCCATAAAGGATACATTTTTTTGAAGGATAAAATCATGACTGTTATAGCAACATAAATGAACACTCATCAAAGACTTTAACCCATTCGTTAATGAGGGAACCAATAAGATGTTATACACAATTCAAAGGCCAATCCAAAGCACGGCCACATGTATAGCTTTTAGCCCACCCCTAAGATACCAATTGACCTTACCTGACGACATTCATGTGCCTCTCAATAGACAAGAATCTTGTGCATTACAATCCGTTTTCTTCAACTTAAGAAATAGGAAAATAGCTCAGAGACAGTGAAAGGCACAAACTCCTATAGAAACAGATAACCACGTGTAAGGTAACACCTAATGTTCAATTTAAAAGACACCCGATCATCTTTTTGCCTATTTTTGCATCTTACTGGGTGCAGCTTAAAGAACCTTCCAACTCTAGGAAGTGGAATTCAGAGGACCTCAGTCTCCTCATCTGTAAAGTGAGGTGACAGTGCAGACTCCTCTGAGCTCCCAGCAGGGAGCAGCTCCAGAAGTACATGCTTCAGGTTTGGCACATAGCCCTGACCCCTGAGCTTCCTCCCTCTACCTCAGCACCTGAATCTGAACTTGTCGGCTCATGGACCCTAAAAGGGCCCTGCTCCTGGACCCCACCCCCATGGAGCAGGAACCCAAGCCTCTTCCTTCATCTCTCCTAACACCAGCAAGACACAGTCAAGGGGGCCTTTAACAAGAGTCAAAAGAAAAGAGGAAAAGTCTTTGAAAAGCTGGTGGGATAGGTTTCCCTCCCTTACCTCCTTTCTATTAAAAAAAAATGTTTTTTTACATTTATTTATTTCTGATAGACAGAGAGAGAGAGAGCACAAGTGGGGGAGGGGCAGAGAGAGAAGAAGACACAGTAACCGAAGCAGACTCCAGGCTCTGAGCTGTCAGCACAGAGCCCGACGTGGGGCTCGAACTCAAAAACCACGAGATCATGACCTGAGCCAGAGCCAGACGTCCAATCCACTGAGCCACTCAAGCACCCCCTCCTCTCCATTTTAGAGCATGGTGTGCTCTCCACCCCACATAGCCAAGGCAATCCAGGGAGCAGGGCCCTTTGTAATGTAATTCAAGGCTGGGAAGATGCTTTTGGCATAATTCTGTATAAAGGATACACCAGCAAGAGAACTTTCCCGAAAGGGGTAATAGATTTTTAGACAGATACCCACACACGAGCCAGACCATTCTGACAGATTTTCCCCCTCCCCTGCACAACCCTAGTATCAAAAGATTTCCCCCAATAATAGAATCAATAAGTTGACCATAGTCTATGAGTGACAGGGGTAATACAGAGCACACTCTAGGGCAAATCCCCTTAGCCTGGCTCTTGAGGACTCTCTGGGTACTTCACTGTCACTGTGTGACTTCTGAAAGCTTCCTCCCTCCAGCCTCCCTCCCCCTCCCCCTTGGTCAAGCAGACTCTAAACACCACTGTGTTTCTTTGGTGCCCAGGAGATGCCCCTCTTGCAAGTCTGACCCCATCTAGGAGAAAGCCTCAAAAATCTATGGATATATCCATTGAACTAAAGAATAATCATGAACATGCACAAACTTACCCATGAGGATGTTCATCGCAGTATTGTCTTGACATGCAAAAAACTAGAAACAAACTAAGCACCCAGCAATAGAGGATTGGCTAATTAAGGTATAATACAACCATCTGATGCTAAGGAGCCATTAAATGTGTGATCATGGGATAAGAGAGGAGAGATAGTGAACAAGTTCACTCCATTTAAAGACACTTCTAGAGTTCTACAATGACAAGGAAAGAAAAAGAAACCTCAGTATTAACAGTGACCACTTCTTATGTTCTTCCTTTACCTTTTGATGTTTCACAAATGTCCCGCACTAACATGTATCTGCGGATGCAAAGCTAGACTCAACACCACTAAGCCCAGGGGAAACCAGTTCTGGATTCCAATGTGAAGAATAAGCCAGATTTGTCAGACCACGTGTTCAAATGGAGGGTGGAGGGGAATGAACTCTTAAAGGTTAGAGCCTTCCACAAGTTCAAATTCAAAGTGCCACCCCACAAGACACATACACATAGTCTTGCCATTGGACAGCTCACAGGTAAAACCACTAACAACCAGAATATCCATCCTGCAAAGATCATCTGCAAGGTGTCTGCTCAGAAAGGTCAAGGTCACCTTTATCAGGTTGTGCAGTGGGCACAGTCCTGGCCTGGAAGTCCTAGAACCTCCAATCCTAGCTCTCGGCCCTGGCCTGTCCCCTCCTTTCTCTAGTCCTTTATTTATTCATCCATAAAAATAAATGCAGGTGGTTAGACAACGGGACTCTCAGTTCCCCCTTCTTAATACTCTCAAAGATGTTTCTCTTTATCCTGGTTCCATCCCCCTCCCATAGCACATATGCCCCCATAACAGCCCCAGAGAAGCTGGAATCCCCCAGCCTGGGTCCTACCCTCTCCTTGTCGGGGGTGGAGGGGTAGAGTAGGCAGAGCCCAGAATAAACAATTACCAAAGAAGACTGGGAACTGTCCTTATAAGGGAAGGCACTAGATCATATAGGTCCCTCTGCCCCTCCACCCAGGGATGCGCAAGACATGACGGGTAGCAGAACTGGGAGTGAGGTTTGTTTTCTCCTCCAGAGCCTGCTCTGTCCCCACCCTTCTGCAGTACCAGTGGGGCTTGGCTTCTCTTCAGAGCTATCCCATGGCTCCTTCACTTCTCCAAGTTTGATCATAAACATGTATAGCTCTTTTGTCCTCATGTTGTCCTTTTGAGAACCACTTTCAAGCCACCATCAACAAAATGGGAGTTTGTTGAGAGTTATCAACAAGGTATTTCATTAATTCATTCATCAAATTTAGAGTGCAGGCTCTGTGCAAGGACCCCAAGGGTTTCCCTCCTGGGGCTCCCAGTCAAGCAGAGGAGATGTAAATAACTAGAAAGCACCACAAGGTAGCAGGGGTGCAGTAAACAGGAGCTCTATTGTAATGAAATCAGGAGGATGACCCGGACTTGTCCAAGGCCCCAGAATACGGTGTGGACAGAGCAGGTCCATCTGCCAGGACCAAGCTCTGTGCCTGGGTTTGCAGGGAGGAGGGTACAGAGGGCACGGAGTGGGGCGAGGGGCGAAGGAAATGGGCAAGCTGATGGCTCAGGAGAGGAAGGCTTCAGCCGGCCCTACCTGACATCCCAACATGCCTCAGAACTCATCTGCCGTCAACTGGGAGCAGAGGCCCTTCCAGTCTAGGCTGCCCCTCCCACTGGCTGTGACAGGGTCCCCCCCCACCACCACCAAGTGCCCAGTTTCTCCTCTGACCAAACTGTTTGGCTGTCCTTCCCTGCACATGCCATTGTCTACCCTTCTCTGCACATGTCTGTGTGTCTGTCCTTCTCTGCTCCCACCTGTCTGTATGTCATTCTCTACACACGCCTGTCCGTCTGACATGCTGGTCTCCCTGCCGCGCCCGTCCCGCCTGCAGCTGCGTGGGTGTCGGGGTGGCTGCGCACAGAGGGGCGCGGCTCGGCCGTTCCCCCTCCCGCGTCCCCCCATCACAGGGATGACCCGGGCCGCGGCCCAGAGCTGCTGAAGCCCCAAAGCCGCCACACAGCGCTGCTGAGGCCAGGGAGGCGCGCCGCCTAGAGGGCCCGGGAGCGGACGGCTGTGGCTTGGGCGGCGGCGCAGGGCCGACGGGCAAGCGGGCGGGGCTGCGGCAGGGCAGGGCTGGGACTGGGGCTGAGAAGCCGCCGCCGCCGCCTCCGCTGGGGATCGCGGGCATCAGGTCCGCTCGGCCCGGCCCCGCCCCACCCGCCCCGCCCCTGCGCGACGAGCAAGCAGAGGCGGAGCGGCGCGCCCCCCGCGACGCCCGAGCTCGAGCCCGAGCCCGAGCCCGAGCCCGAGCTCGAGCCCGAGCCAGAGCGCAGAGGCATCCGAGCGGGAACCAGAGCAGGAGCGGGAGCGGGAGCGGGAGCGGGAGCCGGAGCCGGAGCCGGAGTCAGAGCCAGAGCCCGAGCCCGAGCCCGAGCCGGAGCCAGAGCGGGAAACCGAGCTGGAGCCGAAGCTGGAGCCGGCACTGCGGCGCGCGGAGCGGAGAGAGGCGGCTAAGCCGAGTAAGGGGCGTTGGGCCGGGGGCGGTGCTGGGGAGGGGCGGGTAGGGGGTCCCGGCCCCCTTCCCCGAGCTCTGTGGCGGCCCCGGCGCACGTACACAGCTGGGGCGCCCCGCGCGGAGCCTTGGCGCGCCAGGAGGGCGGACCGGCGGTCCGAAGACGAACCGCAGCGCGCTCCGAATGGGATCCCCAGACTCCCGCCCCCGGCCCGCGCGTCTCCGGCCGGGCCAAGGCTACCCCTTGAGCACGCCCGATAGCCACAGGGAAGGGAGGGTCTCTCGGAGCATCCACCTTCTGTGGGGGGGCATAAGAGAGCCTCCCCCGTCCCGCACCCTCGGTTTCAGGACCCCTGAGCAACCCACCCAAGAAGGGGAAACTAGGACGCACTTTTGGACGGGGTGGAAGAGGGAAGGGGCTCCCGGCTTTGCGGAGTTTGAAGCTAGAACCAACCCCCACCCCTGAGCCAGGAAGTTTGACCCTCCGACGGGCGGGTCACCCCCTGGCCAAGCCCCCGCTTCGACGCCTATCTCAGCACCAAAGGTGGGAGAGGGGGCGTCCCCGCCGCACCTTCTCTAGCTTTGGGGCAGACTTTCGCTTGCGCGGTAAATGGGACTCGAGGCTGAGTCCGAGGCGGCTGCTCTGGCTGGCTGCGCAGCTCGAAGGGCCACAGTCGCCTCTCCCCAAGAGCCCTCGGAAGCTGGGTAGTGCCCACCCCACCCCCCGGCTGGCTCGCGCAGCCTTTCCTCCCCCCCTCCCCACTCCCCCCCCCCCCATCGGCTCTGCGGTCTGGAGGCTGGCGCAGAAGACCTAGGGGCTGCCCTCTTGATCCCACGCGGGTGTCAGTGGGGGTGGCGAAGCAGGGGTGGCAGGGAAGGCGACGGCATAAGTGACAGGTGAGAGGCAGGGGCTTCAGGAGACTGATCCTTGGTCTAGACCCACACAGTCCCATGGGCACCTGTCTTGAGGATGCCCTTCTAGACCCTCTCCTCAAACACCCTGACTTCACTTCCTGTGCCTCAGTTTCCTCCGCTGACTAGTAGGCAAGATTCTGTTGTGAGCAGAATGTTTAAGGGCTCTGGTATTACAGTATGGTCTTGACTGACTTCCTATTCCTAGCTGTGTGACCTGAGACAAGACACTTAACCTCTCTTGAGCCTTAGTTTCCCCATCTGAAACACGGGGAATGCGCGTTGAAAAGATTAAATGAGATGCTGCTGGTGGGGGGGGGGGGGCGGGGGCGGCGGCTACCATGGTGCTTGGCACACAGCCAGGACTCAAGTCAGGTTGGCTACAGGTGTCATTTGATGAAGTGTCCAGCACCAGTAGATACTGAAAACAGTGAATTCGCCTGAGATGGCGGGGACTAGACCCCTACCAACCCCCCTTTGCGGAGGGCTTTGAATCCCCTCAAGGCCTTGTTGACATCTAATTGTGATGCAAAACTTGGGGCCTGCCCTTTCTCAGACATTCCCTCCTCCCCAAAGCTTTCTACTGCCTGGCCGGGCTTTCTCCTCCCTACCACACCATATCCATCCAGGATGGAAAAGACTGTATCTGACTGGCTTTTCTTTTGCCCTTGGCTGATGTCTGCCGCCCCGGTGGAGGGCTTCTCACGCATCTCTCACAGTGGGTGCAAGGGAATTCTGCACACCTCTCTCCACTCTGCGGTTTGGGAGGGGGTGGGGCAGGGAGGATTGCTTTCCCTGAGGAGCCATCAGGCTGTCAGGTGGCATGGATGTTCCAGTAGTGATGGTTCAGACAGGCAGCAGAAAGCAGCAGGGGGAGCAGCCGCCAGGGCAAGGAGACAGCAGGTCTGAGGGGTCCCAACCCTGTTTCCATGCTGACCATCCAGCCCATTGAGCCAGGAGGCACCAGAAATGATGAACCTTGGGGAGGAAATGGAGCCAGTGGCTGACCAAGAGGTTAGAACTTCAGAGCTGGAAGGTCCCCAGGAAGAGATCTGCCTGTCTGTGCAGCTGGGGTCTCGGGTTCAGAGTAGAGCAGGCGAGGCCCAGGATCTAGGGGAGGATGCTGGGATCTTTCAGGTGGCATGGAGGGTGTAGGTGCCAGGAGCACTGTTGAGAAGAAAACAAAGGTCCAGCTTGTGGACATCCATGCTTGTCCTGGCCACCTGTGGCCCATCTGCCCAGAACAGGGCAGGGGAGGGTGAGTCTGTCCACACGTTGCCTGATGGGGACTTGGTAATATAGGGAGAATGGGCTCCTTCTATACAGAAACCCCCTTGCTCTTCTTCCTACGTACCCCGCCCCCATTTGCCCACTTGGGTGTCACATCCCTGCATCTTCCATAATTCTCACTCCTCTTCTTCCCAAAAGAGTTAATCAGGAACTGATTAGGAGGTGAGTATCTCCTGGTCCACCTCAGTTTTTGGATCACAGCCCACAGGGAACGTGATGGAGATATGGACATTATCTTAAGTCTTTGGGAATAAACAGACACATTCTGGCCTATTACCTGAAGCCTTTGCCCTGGAAGTGCTCAGAGCACAAGGTAAGGGGTGGGAAAGTCTAAATCTGCTCTCAGCCTCCTAAATGTAGAAACTGAGGCCAGGAGGGCTTCTGGAGCCCCTGGGCAAGTGAACACAAAATGGAGCTATGGCTGAGAACATGGCTACTTGGACCCAACTGCCTAGGCTTAGAGCATAGGATTCTGGGCAGAAGATTTACCTTTCAGAGCCTCAATTTCCTCTTGAAAGTGGGAACAAATATTACGTACCTCCCATTACATTTGTGGGGACTGAAGAAGTAATATACAGGAAACACGTGGCAGTGTCAGATGGACCATTCCCAGTGGCCTTGCTGCATCTGCATTATGAACATATCCTGAACACATACTGTTTCCATGCCTAAGCACTTCTCTTTGGATTCCGACAACAGTCCTCTGATTTAGGTACTGAAATTGTCCCCATTTTATAGATGAGAACACTGAGGCTGGGAAAGGTTAAGGGCTATCTAACGTTGCTAAGTATAGAATACTTAAAACATCCCTATGACTCATCATAATTTTATGAGTTTATAAAATTGATAATTAGCACATTGTATCTTAGATGATGTGTAATTAGTTATTGGAATGCTTCCTCCAGGGATATCATCAATCATTTTATACCTCATGTTAACTGTCCACGGGCCAGAGAATTTTTAGAGACACCTTCATGTTTTGTATTCAAACAGTAATCAAACTGATTTAAAAGAGCAACCCCCCCCCAATTTATTCCCTATCACTCTTCTCTCCATTTTTTTCCCGTAGCACTATCACCTCTAACACCTCTATATCATATTCATTTGTTTATTGTCTACTCTTATCAATATAAATTCCCCAAAGGCAGGGACTTTTAACCATTTTGTTCATGATGATATCTCCTATATTCAGAGCCTAGAATAGTACCCAGCACTTAGTATGCTTTGCAAATTATAAAGTGTTTTACAAACATAAGGTCTATTGTTATTATTTTTGCCAAGTGTATAGCTTGCCTGAAAATAAAACATTAAGGTTTGTGGCAGAAACCATTCCCTCAAAAATTTGGCAAATAGGACTTGCTCAAGAGCCAGGGAAATTTTGATGAGGGTTAAAAAAAAAAAATGGAAATTATTTACCTAACATTTTAATAAAGCTCCTTACCAGTAAGTTCAAAGACAAGTTATTTTTTTTTAATCTTTACAATAACAAATGGCATGGTCAAAGGCAATTAAGTTAGCTTTAAAATTTTTCAATTAACTATCACTGACTTATCACTTAATTATTCTTTGTTAGCATGAAAGGTTTTTTCAAATCTTCATTTTAATGATTTTTCAGATTATAAAACACATGTTCATTGTAGAAAATTTGGAAAATCATAAAAAATATAAAACACAAAAATCCTCAACCCCACCACTGCCCAGAGAGCCCAATGACGGTGAATATTTGCATCTGTTTCCTCCCAAAATTTTTCTATATATGAATATTTTCTCTAGGTTTTTTTTCTTTTACAAAATAAGGATCATGTTGTATGCAGAGTTCTGTAACCTGCCTTTTTATATATAACCTGGGTCTTTTTTCCTTCTTAGCATTCCACTAAAAGTCTTTACCTATGTTATTAAAATGTCTTTAAAACTATTATTTCATGGCTATATATTATTCCATTATAATTTTCTCAGCCTATCCTCTTATTGGACAGTGAGGTTATCCCTCGTGTTTCACTGCCATAAATAATGCTTTGTGGTGCCCTCTGTGTGGTTTTTCCTGAGCCTTAAAATCATGCTTCTCTACCCACTTGGCCAGACCTATTTGTCAGTTTGTAGATGGACTGGTTTATGCAGGTAGACAGTAAATCAACCCTTAGAGGTTGTACCTTGGTGGCAGTGAGGAAGGAGGTAGCAGTTGATTCTACAGAAGGCTACTTGCCAATAATGTTCTTCTCCATTGGGAAAGACACCAGCTGGGTACCAGCCTCATATAAAGACCTTCCTGCAGAGGAGGAAGGTTTTCTGCCACCTGGGGACCCCCTCCCCCCGCAGCCCCAGAAATTAGCCCCCTGCCTGGTGAGGTAGATGCAACCCTTTTAAGATCAGTGTGTCTCACCACAGTCCAGAATCTCTGACTTTCTTCTGGCTCTGGGCAATCACCTGCACACCCACAGGTTCATGGAATCTCTGTTACGGCATCATTCATTCATTCAGTAAACAGTCCCTGAGCATTTACTGTGGTAAGGATAGAAAGCACCAGTAGTTATCTGGCCTGTCTAGATCTGGAGTCTCCACCTCACCCACCTCTGGAAGGGCCTCCATTTCTCCACCATCCCCCCTCCCCCCACACCTACAGACACCCAAGCAGACACAGGGAACCATCTTTAAGGCTCCCTCTTCCTCACCCTCTACATCTGATCCATCTGTCCTGCTTCTTAAATATCCCCTACACACACCGCCCTATTTCTCAAACCCACCCAGCATGCTCCTGCCCAGGGACCTTCTGTCTGGCCCCTCCACCTGGGATACCCTTCTCCCACATATCCACCCAGCTATTCACCCAGCTAGCTCCCTTGCTCCAGTCTTCGCTTACAGATCACCCTCTCACCAAGGCCTTCTGCAGCCACGGTATCTAAATGTTCAGTCTCCACGTACACACTGCCTCTGTTCCTTCCCTTACTGCTATCTAACAAACACCACCATTATATGTGTGTCTCCTCCACTAGCAGGAAGCTTGGTGAGGACAGGCAGTCAGTGTTTGCTTCACTTCTCTATTCTCAGCACCCAAAACGTGGTTCACAAGGGGCTCTGAATAAATACTGTCAAACCAAAGAATGTAGCCTCTCACTTTGCTCCATTTACCATCGCCTTCATTTAAGCCCATCATCTCCTACCACAGCTTCCCTGCTCCTCTGTCACCTGCCTCCAACCCCTGGTCCCCCCTCCTCACTGAGCCCAGGGAGACCTTCTTAAAAGGTGACCGTGCAATTCCCCTGCTTAAAATCTTCCAAAGGGTAGTCTTGGGGCCGGGAGCTCATGATCTCACCCAACCCCCTTCGTTTCTCTGAATCTCAGTGTTGACATCTGCAAAATGGGGGGTTTGTTTTGAGATCCCCTGGGCTGACGACACGTGACTGCGGTAGAGCCAGTGCCGCATCAGCGTCACGGAGTCACGTGGCCTCTTCCACAGGCCAGCCCACTCCTGCGGCCCCTCGCTGTCCGCGGTCTACCGCGGTGCCGCAGAACCCTCCCGGGTCTGACTGCCGCGCATGCGCCGTGCCGCCCCTGCACACTGCGCCAGCCGGCTCCGCCAGCCCAGCTCTGCCCGCCAGGGGCGCGGCGCCGCCCCCCCTCAACCACATACGCATTTGCCCAGGTCTGAGTGTCGCAGTGGGCCCCAGACGAGGTATTCTGGGAGTGGGGACGTGAGGCGGAATGGGAGTGACGTGGACTTGCCGCACACCATTAAGCCACTTCAGAGCCTGGAGTGCCGCCGCCGCCCGCCCTCCGATTTCTAGCCAGACAATACAGTCGCAGATGAGTCACAGGCAGGAACGCGCCTCGCCTCGGATGCTGGGCTCCGAGACAGGCGGGCAGGGGGGAGACGTGACCTGAGAGTGGGTCCAAGCCCAACCCCCACTCCTGCAGTCCCTGCTCCGGAACACCTCGCCCAGCAAAGCACAATCTCAGACCATTTGTGACGAACCTGGCCATCCACTACCCCCATCACTGTGTCCTCACAGCAGCTCTGGTCACATGTGGGGAGAGCGGGGTGGGTACTTGCACACATAGATACCTGACATCCAGTTCCTTTGTCTTGATAACCCAACCAAAGCTCCACCCAAGCAGAGGGTCTGATGCCACCATGAAATGGTTTTCCTGTAGGTCCTCATGTTGAAATCCACAAGTGGGGGAGGGGAGGAGGAAACAGTAAGGTTGAGATTGCTGTTTTAGGACCCTAAAAGCCCCTCCTTTTGTTTTCCAAGGGTTTTGTGGGACACACCCTAGGTGCTTGGTAAATATTTGAATAAACTGATGCAATCCAGGAATGCTGGGAGAATGCAGCAAGAAGATGTATGTGAAGCGCAGACTGAGTTACATGATGCGGGAAATGGTACCCTAGCTAACGTCAGCATCATTGTCACCCACGATGTCGGGGAGCATCTCAGTTCCTTACATGGGCGTCCTTTTCCTCAGGAAGTTGAGCATCATTAAAAGGCAGCTTCAACACTGCAGTCCTATGCTGACATCAGGCCAAGATGGATTTGTTCTAGAATCCACATACTTTTAAATGTGCTCAGCCCCGAGGGAGTTCCCAGAGGCCACACTGGCCCTCCATACCCACAAGAAGCTAACAATCTGGAACAAGTTAGAACCAAAGTCATCCTGGAAGGATGTCCATGTGCTGTGGAGGCATAGCCAGAATGGGTATTCTGTCTCCAGCAGTCAAAGAGGACTTCACTGAAGAGGTTTCTTCAGCCGTGTGATGACAGCCACATGGGAGTTTGCCAGGTGGAGAGGAAAGGAAAGGCATGCCAAGGAAATGGCATGAGAGACCCAGTGTGTCCAAGAAGCTGGCCAGCCAGAGCCCTGGGTGGGGTGACACCCAGGGTATCAGATCTCTGTAGGGTGTCCCTGCTGTAACTGAGGAACACTGGGGGACAAGATCCCTCCCGCATAGCCCTTCCACCATCTTTTCTCTGTGACAATGGGAGCCTCAGTTTTCTCATCTGCAAAATGAAAATGGTATTACCCACATCAGGGAACATTGCAATAATGTTGATGATGTCATCTGGCGCAAGCAGGTGTTTGGCGAGTGTGGGTCACACCTGAAAAGCTGGAGTGCCCAGAATGCTTCCATATACACAAAGTCTATCTGACCCAGCCCCTTGCCAGCCTCTTGAGCCATTTGGAAACTTACACACAGTCTGCCAAACATCCAAACTGACCACAAAATATACAATGCGAGGGTTCTTGGCCCCTGCCCTAGGCAGCCCATCTCCCACCTCCCCCACACTCCTTGCTGTCTCAACCTTCACCTCAGAATCACAGGGCCCACAAGGAGGAAAGAGGGGGTACAGGGGGCCTCTAGGAGAAGCAAGACCTTGGAGATAACCCCTTGGAGTTTAGAGGGTGGGCAGCACCCTCTACAGCATCAGGAGCCACCATGGTGACCCTATAGGAAGTGTACATGCAGCATATTTTTATTAAGCACTCACATTACGCCAGTTCACTAGAGAGGCAGGCAGAGCACCAGGGCGGTGGAGGCAGTGGTAGAAGCCAGTTCATTTTCCTAGGGACACTGAGGATTTATGGAAGGGTTTTTGGCAAAAGAATGACATGATCCATTGTGCCTTTAAGAAAGACCTCTCTGGAAGCAGCATGAAAGATGGCCTGTCAGCCTGCTTAAGTCTCCCTCCAGACACACACGTGGCCACAGTGCACACAGGCATACCCACAAACGTGAACACAGATGCATGTACACCCATGTATTTTAGAAAGTATAGATCCCAGGCCCTGAGACTCTTCAGAATTTTCTGGTGTGAAATCACAGTTCCCCAAGCAGCCTGCCATGCCAGAGAGACTTCTCTACCGGGCCTAGGGAGATCACATCCTACCCTCCCTTCTCCCATCAAAACTCTTGTTGGTTTCTGTAGGGATGGGGAATATGGGGTTCACACCCAGAAGACTGAGCTGCAAGGAGCCATCTGGAGAGAGGGACCCCAGGGTCAGTGGCAGCAATGGCTCCCTCCCCCTGACCCCCTAGGACAACAGAATGAACATGACATACGTACCCCCCATCCTCAAAGCCAGTGAAGTGCCCTACCCTGATTTCCCCCTGAGGACACTGCAGCTCAGACAGGTGAAGTACTGTGCCTAAAGGCACACTCCAGGAAGTGGCAGGACTTGGACTTCTGATTTCAGGCTCTCCAAAGATAGATCTTGGATTCATCTATTAAATAGAAAAAGTGTTATTAATCAGTGCAATTTGGCCAATGGTCTCCATCAAAACATGGAACCCATTTGGAGGAAAAACTGTATATAATGAAAAGGGTTCCTGAGGGAAACAAGGGTGGGAATCTTGGGACCTGAGTCCTAGACAAAAGCTCTGTCCACAGTGTCACCCCCAGGATCAGGGAGGTCAACTGCCTCCTGGGACCCAGAGGGGCCAGGCTGTTTCCTGTTGGTTCCTGTTGGCTCTCCCCCATAGGAACCCACCAAACTCCACATCCACAGTTCCCGCTCAGCAACCCCCAAAGGTGCAGTTTGGTTTCTGCAAGTCTAGTGACCACACTCCCTACAAAATAACTGTATCTCCCTGCTGTTCACACAGCCCCATGTCACTTGGAGCTCGGGAGAGACAGAACCAGCACGGGAGGCTGGGGCATTTTTTGAAAATGTTTCCTCTCTTGAAAATGGGTGTTAGAGTGACCCTTGCTGCTCATTCAGGTGTCACACCAAGTTTAAGGTTGAAGGGGAGGGGAGGCAGGGAGATTGGGGAAGAGACATTTTCATTCTCTTGGCCTTTATTAGGTGCCTTCCAAGTGATATGCTTGCTGACAATGGATGGAGGCTTTGGGGTAAAAAAGACCTGGGTTCTAGTCTCAGCCTGTAATTAGAAGTTGTGTGACCTTGGACAAGCTACATAACCTCTGAGCTTCAACTTCCTTATTTATAAAATGGGAATGAAAAGAGCATCATCCCCTTAAAAGTGTTGGGATAATAGTAATAACAATAAGGTTTCAGTTAGGCAAACTCTGAATACCCTTCCAAAGCCAGCTCTAGGACCTTGAACTGGCACCTTACCCTTTCTACGTCTGTTCCCCTTCTGTGATATGAGGACATTGGGCTGGTCTTTAAGGGTCCTTCCAGGTATAAATGCTCAGAATGCCATGATCTATTGCAATTGTCCTAGGCAGGTTCATGAGACAGGAGAACACCAGGGTATCTCTCATTCCTGTTCAAGGGTCCACCCGGAGGAGATATTCCCCCCTCCACCCCCCACTGACACCCCAGCATGCATTTGCCCCACCCCTGCCCCAGAACCCCCACACTCCGCCACCAGAGCTCCCTCAGACCCCTGCCCAGACTGGGCACATGCTGTCACAGTCACCACCCTTTCCCCAGAGGTTAACAGCCCAGGGACCTGAACGCCAAGCTCGCAGGGTCAGTGGGTACCATGCGGGCGCCCCATCACCTGTCTGTTTGTGTTTCTGCAGGTGAGCGGAGGATCCTTTTCTACAAGAAGTTGGAACTGTACAAGTGGGCAGGCTGGCTCCGCTATTTTGCTCCAAGGATTACATGTCCTTCAAACGCCCCTGCCCCTGTAAGTCTTCTCTTCACATCCTTCATGGCTCGGGGCCAGGCAAGGGCCGGACTTAGAGTCAAGTTTGCAGAGAATGTTTCTAGGATGTTTAGCCAAAGAGCCCCAAGGGTCTGATCAGGGGCTGATGTGATATGATGGGTGGGGGGAGGGCAACACAGAACACCCCTGACTTCTGCAAGAGAAATCCCACTTTTACCAATCCCTCTGTATCAGCACTTGACAAAGTGTGGGTCAGGATTCCTCTGAGGGATATTAACGGGATTGTTTTTTGTTCTTTTTTTTTAATTTTGTGGCCAAATGAATGTGGGAAATGCTGAGTGAGACAAGTTAAGTAGCTTTTGTTACCACAGGACTTTTCAGAGCCTTTAATGTGGTGATGTGTGTTGTGAGGCTGCCATAGGAAAGCGAAAGCCCAGTGGCCTTCCCAAATTTGACCACAAGGAGGGTCTCACAGGATGGGTGCTCCAGAACACACTCCTTGGAGTTCACTGTCCTAAGGAAACCCTTCCTGAAGCCCCTCATTTACTGATTAATTCATTTAATCTGCTGGAGCCTTGAGATGATTTTGTCCATAACATTCTTGTCTTGGCTCCCTGATGTCCATGAGTCCAGGCGATGGGCTCAGTCAGGTGTACCCCTGGGGCTCAAGGCTGCAGCTCCCTTAATCTCCACCAGCCCCACCTTCACTGACTCATGCTCCCACCCTTACTGTGGTGTCCCCTTTACCTGTCCCCATGGCAGCCACCTGCTTTCTCTTGTGATGTCCCCTGTGCCCCCCCAAAACCGTGATCACTTGGTGCCACTTGGGAGGACTTGCATAACACCCCCCCCCCATCCCTTCTCCTTGATGAGTCAGGACTGTGAGTCTGTGTGAAATCAAGGGCCTCGCCCTAGGCCCTCCTCTATCTATGTGTCATCTCCCCCTCTACCGTGCTCACTCTAGCTAATCCCTCACCCCCACTCACCAATGTCTGTTCAAATGTGCACCACTGGTTACATGTCACTGCTTGGGGTTGGGGTCCTCTCTTCTAAATGGTGGAAACCTCAGTTGTTAAACCTTTGAACCTCAAGGGACTGCTGCTGTGGGCGGGCACAGGAAGCTGGTGTATCCCGTTGGGGTGGGGCCATCACCAGGTATGCCGTGGGGAAGAAGGGACTGGTGGGATTCATTGTCTCAGGAGCGGTGTTGGGGGGGGGGGCGGTACTAGTACAAGCTCAGTAAGTTACTGTTACTGTTGTCACTGCTGCTGCGGCATAATCAGGAAATCGGAGCCCAAGTTCAGGCCAGGTAAGAAGGCTACCCATTCAGGGACACGTTGGAGCCCAGGGACACCTGCCCCACAGAGGGCTAGAATGGCCACATCCTCACCCCCTTGAGCAGCTGGGAATGCAGAAGGCTGGTAAAGAGTAAAATTGGGTTGCTGAGTGTAGAGCGCATTCCAGAACTTTCTGGGGTCAAGCCAGACCCCGCAAAGCCCTGCCTGTCTGCATAAACAGAGGCCATCGGCACAGGACAGCCCTCTGCATACTCACCTCCTGAGGTTAACAGGGTGTGGTCATCGATATTCGGGGCTGTTCAGAAGCAGTTCCTACACATCCCTACAGGCCCAGTGCCTGGCATGCAGTAAGCACTCAATAAATGTCTGTTGAATGAATAAATGTATAGTTAAACACTCTGGATGAGGAGCTGAAAGCAGTGGATGGGGTAGGAGCTGAAGCTCCTGACTGTGCCATCAGATTCTCCCCATGGCTTTGGCTGGCCAGTCCTCCTTTGTAAGATGAAGGGGTGGTCTGAGGCCAGTGGGCTCTGGGAGCTCGGGGCTGCTGTGAGGCTCCACAGAAAGCAAGGGGCACATGTGCGGGCAGAACCCTCGCCCCTCCACCCCACCCCACCCCACTGCTTCAGCCAGTGCAGCTCTACTCACATCTATATATAGGTTGGGATCGGTTCAGATTTTATGGAGAAGGGGTCCCTGGCAATGGCAGGCTCAGCACTGTGGGGCTGTCCAGACCTGCCCCTTCCTCCATCATCCCTCTCCTTCTCTGCCAGATTTTTCTTACGTCTTCCAGTCTGACTCCTTCCCTTTCCTCTGGAAAGTGTTCACTGCCCCTCCTTTCAGCAACCCCAGCCCACTTCAGTCTGGCTTCTGCACCCCCACCACACATCCCATTGACTTCTGTGTTACTAAACCCATTCTGTAGCTTCCAGTTCTCCCTGTTGGTCACTTTAGCTTTCTTGAAGACTTCTCCCTTGCATTCCCTGACCCTGAGCCCTCTGGGTTCTCTTCCGGCCCCTCTAGCCATCTGGTCCTCCTCTCACTGTCCACTGGTGGTGTCCTTTGGCAGTGGGGAAGGGTGGATTCTTGCCGTGCCTGCCCCGGGATGCTGGGGCCCAAGCCTCGCCCCTGGCCTTCCCCCTGCACACACTCTAGACCTTCTCATCCCCTCTCTGCTTTCAGCTGAAGCTTCTAGGCCAGCAGCTTCCAAGGCTCTTTCCCAGCCTGGTTTCTGTCCACCTTCAGATTCCTTCTTCTGCCTTTTGCTGCCTGTCTCCCCTGGGCAGCCCATACCTCTGTTATAAGTTTTTTTGAATTTATTATTTATTTATTTTTTAATTTATTTTTGACAGAGACAGAGTGCGAGCATGAGCTGGGGAGGGGCAGAGAGAGAGGGAGACACAGAATCAGAAGCAGGCTCCAGGCTCTGAGCTGTCAGCACAGAGCCTGACTTGGGGCTCGAACTCACAGACTGTGAGATCATGACCTGGGCCGAAGTCAGACGCTCAACCGACTGAGCCACCCAGGCGCCCCAGGGCGGCCCCTACCTCTACACCTCGGATTCAGCCTGTCCCAGACACAGCTCTTCACTCCAACTGGCTTTGCTTTGTTACTGTGTTGGTTTAGGGCACCACCATGTACTCAGTCCCTCAGGCCAGAAATCTGTGAGGGACCTTCAGTTCCCCTCCAACACACCCATCAGCACCAACTGCCTGAGGAGACGGGGAGGGGGTGGGGTGGGGGTCCAAACTGGGTCATCAGGTTGCCACTCAGACTCTGCCTCCGTCTGGGCCACACTTCAGATTCAACCTGGAAATTGCTGCCTCAGTAAATGTTCATCGCACAACCAGACACGTAAACGAATCAAGATGAAGCAGATGCCTTGTGGGCAGCCCCCTCAGCTCAGACAAGAGACCCTCACACAAGTTCTGGAAGGGACGCAGAACCACAGAACTCCAGACATCCTAAAAACACCTGACACAGGAATATTCTAAGGGATGGAACCGGAAGTACCAGGAGGGCCCTGCCATGAACACACACACTCTTTTGTAACACCTCCTTTCCTGTACTGTGAATGTAGACATCTAATGGAATTTATTTAACTTTCTTAGCTCATAAAATTATCTTTCCCAGTACATGTGAAGATACCAAAGCCCATTAAAACCTGGAAAAGTTAGGGGAGGAGCCATAGCTTGTTCCCATTTGGGTTTCCCTACACCTAATCCCCTGCCAATGGGGAAAAGTCCCCAGAAGGAAAAACAAACCCTAAAGTTTCCTAAGCAAGACCCCACTCCTAGCAGGGGGGTCCAGAGACCAAGGAGAGTGAGCAGGGAAAGGTAACCAGTGTAGGGGGAGAGCCAGGCAACAGACATGGGTCTGCCCAGTTTCCACAGCTTCAGACACTGGGCAAAGCAGGACCGTCCATTGGCCTCTTGGGAGATGAGCAGGAGTTAACCAGACCAGGCTGGGTCAACTCCTCCCAGGCACTGCCCACACTGCACACTCCCCACTCCCTCCACCCCATCTCACCCACCTTGTGGGCACTGCAGCTCATCCCTGGCTTCCAGAGACAGCCCCCTCCCCCAAGTTCTGCAGGTAAGAAGACTTAAGGCAGAGGGTGGAGGCAAGAACAGGAAGGGGGAAGCTCAGTAGGCTTCGACCACTGCGAGAGAGAAGTCAGGTCTTCTGTCTGTGAGTGCCAGGCCAGTGAGCCATTTTCTAGCCTTAAGCCACTCTGTGAGCTGGAGGAGGACCAGCCTGGCTCCTCAGGAAAACTGGAGACATGGGAGTCTTCTCCATCTGCCCCCAGCTGGGCAGCGTGGCCCAGGATTCACCCGGGACCCAGGTTCCAAGAACAGATGCCTCACAACCTCTTCTTAGCCCCTGGCAGAGTCCTGTGGAGCTCCCTGTGACATGGGGGTGGCCTGCTTCCCACTGGCCTTGAGGGATAGATCTGGGGAAGGAGGGGCTTTGGGGACCCCAGAGAGACTGAGCCTGTACCAAAGCAGGAAGGAGGGGGTCAGGGTTGCATCCACTGATCCACGGAGAAGTCAGCTGGGACTTGTCTCTGCTAAGCTCTTGGGCTGCCGACAGGCTGGCAGGAACTGCAGTCTGGCAGAGCCTCTGGGTGGGTTTGGGTCTCTCGCAGAATAAGTGTTACGTGGTAGACAGTGCTTGGGTTCGTGTACAACCTAGTGCTGACACTTACCAGCTATTACATTTGGAGCAAGCTGTTTAACAACTACAAGTCCCAATTTGCTCCTCTATAACATGGAAATAGTCATACCAGCCTTTTGGTTTGATGTTCAGATTTAACCTGCTCCACGAGGAGAATCTAGCTTGATGCCAGACACTGAGAAGATGCTCAAGAAGCTTGAAAGTCCTGTCCTTTTGACCACCTCCTCCCTACACAGCTTAGTGTTACCCACGCCTTTAGTGATAGAGCAGGGAAAACAGAGACACATGGGAATTTTGGAGGTAAATTTGGGATTTGGACCAGATACTACTATTTTCTGCTCTGCTCATTATAATAAGAGTTACCTCTGCAGAGACTTAGCTGTCAATAGAAGGAAGGACTTGAGGGCAAGGAACACAAATGACAGGACACGTTCACAATTTGCCACTACTGTTCCTAGAGCAGACATTGCCCATCAATTGCAGCACTCCTTCCTACTGAGCCTGGATGCAACATGAGACTCCCTTAAACACACACAAGCACCACGCAATGATCATTGGCCTGTGGGATGAAATCCCTATTCGTTCCTTGCTGTGGCCTGACTTTGGAGTGGGCAAGAGAATAGCAGAAGTGACTTCAGGTACACATTTCTCTCTGAGTCTCAGTTTTTTCATCTGTAAGATGGAAGTTAATTAAAGGCTCCACCTCAGAGGGTTGCTGTAAGGGCCAAATGAGATATTGTAGATAAAGGGCTCACAAGGCCTATGATCATTTCTTCACATGGCTTCCTTGAAGCAGTCCTGCAAGGGAAGGATGTGTGTGCTCATTCCACACATGAAAAAGCTGAGCCTCGAGGACAGGGGGAGACTACGCTAGGTGACACAGCTAGAAAACGATGGGGCCAGGGATACAGCCCAGGTGGGTCTTTCCAGGGCTCAATTGTAGCTAAACCACAGATGGACAAAAGGACAAGGGCGGAGTCCAGTCCAGTCCTTCATTCCCACCCCTTGGATGGAGAGTCCACTCTGCAGCAGGACCATGAATGCCCTGCCTACCTGTCCTCAGAGTTCTCTGGTCTGGCAGGGTCTGACTACAGCAAGTGCTCAGCCTCTGATAGCTAATCTTAATTTGAAATGCACATTTTATATTAGACTCCCTGGCAGAAAGGCATCAACTTCGGCTTGAACACCTAATGTGTTCGGTACTACAGGTATTCCCCAGTGTTTGAAAGTTTGAGTTATGCCACTTCACTTTTACAAAAGAGCCAAGTTAGTACCCGTTTTCACTAACTGAAAGAAATCGGAAGACAATTTCGCTTTTGTGGAAAAAGGTGAAAAGTGAAAACTGTTCAGCATTTCTTTCAAAAGCAAGCCATGGTAGAAGCAGCGCACACCCCAAACAGCAAGAGTGGGCCCACCAAGCTCCTTCCCCAGAACCACACCCAGCATCTCCTCATTCAGCCGCCATAGCTTTGAACTCTGTCTGGGAGCACCTGTGCCCTATCTTGATTTTGTGCATCCGTTAGCAAGATGTGTCCTAAGTTATCAGAAAAGCCTAAAAGAGGTTATTTTGGGGGCCTGGGGACCCTAAAACCTTTTTTCCCAAGTGAATTAATGATAACTTCTTCTTCACTTTACACCATTTTGGCTATGAAAGGTTTCATGGGAACCCTTTACTTTCAGAGAGCGGGGAAAACCTGTGATGACACAGTACCCCCAGCCTTTGCAGGGCACTCACAGCTGGCAACGTTCTTGCATTTCACTGTCCCTCACCCCCCTTGGCAGCGAGCTCCCTAGGTGATGTCATCCAGCCTCATGGCATTGAGCAGCACCCATACACTGACAGCCCCCAAATTTACATCTCTGGCTCCAGACTCTCCCTGAACTCCAGACTCATATATCCGATGGTCTGGCCCACTCAGATGTATCTCCACTCAGATGTCTGTTCAGTGTCTCTCCAGAGCATCTCAGATGTAACATGTCAAAACCTTAAATCTTGACTCCCAGTCCCCCACCAAACCTGCCCGTCATCCTCCCCATCTCCGTAAATGGCAGCTTAGTCCTTTCTTGTGCTCAGGCTCCAAACTTGGTCAATTCTTAGTGCTCTCTTTCTCATCCACCACCACTCCGTTTAATCTGCAGATCCTGATGGTTTTACCTTCAAATCGGACTCCATCTTTCCCCCTGGACCCAGGCACCATTGCCATCACTTGGACCACTGTCCAGACTCTTCTGCCACAACCAGGGAGTATTGGAAAAGGAAAAATCTAAAAACTGAGCCCTAGGTTGGTGGAGGGAAAAATGGCTTCTGTATCTAGAAATCTTGTCAAGGGAAGCATGATCTTCAGAGTCGTCACCTGTGGCATCACAGGGCCAAGTGCACTGGGGAGAGAGGAGATGGATTTTCCTGCAAATAGAAATGTGTAAGGACACTGCCATTTCTTTGCCAAGAGCTACCCTAGATTAGCTACCTGAAACTCAGCTCTGCCTGCACCTGGAACTGTGCCCAGGGTGACTGGGAAAAACTGGTTGTCCTCTGTGATGTCACTGCAGAAGCGTGCAGGCCCGCTTGCTTTCCAGAGAGAAGAAAGAGGCCCCAAGAGAGACAAGTCACATGCCCAGGGACCCGCCAGGGGAGGAGATAGGATTCAAAAGCAGGGCTTCTGGATCTAAGCCCAGGGCACTGGCCACACTGATCCCTCTGGGACCTTGAGTACATTTCACCTCCCAGAGTCCTCTCTCTTCGCTTCTCTCTACATGTAAACACCACGTCCCCCATCAGCCCCCTGGCGGTCGGCTTCTCGGGGCTGCTCCCTCTGCCCCTGTGCCACAACTGGACTCCATGTCTGTAGGTAATCTCTAGGCCTTGCCAGAGACAGTCATTCCAGAGCTATTCTCTGCCCATCCCCGGGCCCTTCATCCCCTGGATGATACTTGTCTCCCCTAGGAACGGGGTTAAAGGTGAGGATTGGGGAAGGGATGTTGCAAGAAAAACAGCGAGAATAAAATTTTATCAATGTAAAAGCCAAGGTGGGCCCCTTTTAAGATGGATGGCAGCCTTATTAAGAGTTTTTGTCTATTTTTGAAATTTCAGGTTTTTGATTCAATGAAATTTAAAGGATTGCTCATGAAATAGTTTAATTTTTTTCAAAAATCTCATTTCTTTGAGATAAAAAGCGACCTCCAACATTTTAAAGTATTGACAGTGATCCCAACAGTTTACTGTCCTTACCATACATGTGGCTATTGTGCGTGCAGCGTGTCACTGACACTTCCTAAACAATGGGAGTCATGGCACCGTGGCACTCTCCTGTGTTCCCCTCACAATGGGGCAGGGTGATCAATTATACCTGCACGAAACCAGTGCACTGGCGTATCTACCAAGCGTAAAATCCAATTATCTAAAACAACATGACTCTCAAATTCTCAGACACTATGTAATTTATAACTGGATTTGTATATTCAGAAACCTGTGGAGTATTCTTTGAATTCTTTTCAAATATAAATTATATTGAGTATTAACTAAAAACACTGAACTAAATAGCTTAACCACAAGAGGGGCTGAAGTTTGGTATATGATTCAATGAATGTTTACCCATCATTTCAGTCTCAACTTTGGCTCAGTCCTAGCACATCCACCCATTTCTCTCATGGTAGAATTTATTTTTAAGTGCACAAGAGTGAGAGGCCCAGCTAGACACCATTGTCTTATTACGAGGGCCACAGGGACGGCCAGCTGACAAAAGGTGCGTGAGAGGGGAAAGGTGCACACGGCATTTTCCCCTTGTTCAGCAGCAGCTTTGACTTAGAACAGAACGCAAAAACATATTATAAAAACAGAACAAGGGTCTGTTTCTAGGTTTGATTGAGTCACCAAGGACTTCACTTCTGCTGCAGAAGCCATTGCAGGAGGGAGGTACCAAAGGGACACTAATACTAAAACATAGGTGATCAGAGGCACCGAAGGCACTGGTTACGTGAGGCATCATCAAAAGACAGCCCTGGGTAAATATCGCACGTTTCCTGTCAGCTGCTAAGACTTGTATTTTTCCAACCGAAAAGCAATCCTGCAGGACTTTTTACTTATCACTTGTTTGGAGAAAGGCTGTCTTAGGTCCCTTCATTGAACATGAAGCCTAGATTCCCAAGTTAGTTTTCCTGTATCACCACAAGACGTACTACACTCTGTTAACACTGTTTGACACTGACCTGTTGTAATTGACGGTGTCGCTATTCTCTTGGGTATCCCGCAAAGAACAAACCCATTAGAGGGAAACAGCTCATTGTGAAACAGTGGATTGTTCCACAAAGATGTGAAGAAGGACTCTTGCATCTTGGCATCTATTAACCACTTCCAGGCATCCATACAGACAGGAACCTCCATGGGAAGCATTCTCCAGTGTCCTGCGCAGGTTGCAAATGATGAATATATTTAGAAAGTCTTTCACAACTTTCTTCCTGCTCCAGCCATGGCCTTGATCCTGTTCCCATCTCAGTCCTGGGCAGCTCCTTGGCCCCCTGCCCACCTCCCATGAAGCTCAAACTCCTACCAAAGATCTTTAATATAGCCCAACTTACCCATTTTTTTTTTATGGTTAGTACCTGTGTATCTATTTAAGAAACCCAAGGTCATGAAGATACACTGCAGTGTTTTCCTCTTGAAGCTTTACTGTTTTGCCTTTCATATTTAGATCTATGTCTAGGGGATATTCTTAAGATTTTAAGGTTTAAAATCTTGAGTCTTGAAGTAATAGAGGTTCCAAGGGGTGAACTGCTCAGAGGGTACTGCCTGCAAGAAGCAGGGCCAGGATTTGAACCCAGGAATATGTATCTTACTTAGCTAGAGCCTAGGACAAGATGCGCTGGCAGGGGAGCTCTAGGTTTCCCCCCAAGGAAGGTGGCTGAGGAGTCATCCCTTCTCCCAAAGGACCATAGGCCACTCACATCAGGATACAGAATACTGGTGAATAAAGGGCCTGATACTGGGGCTGGTTTGGCTCCTAAGACGGCTCAGGGCTGCAAAGCCATCTTGGGGGGCAAACATCCCATAATGTTCTTAGGAATTCATGTTCCATGAACCACCTGCTGAGAAACTCTTCCAAAGCTCTGTGGTTCAGTGTGATGTTGACATGCAATTAAGATCACTGGATTTATCATGGCCAAGAGGTCTCTGGCTTTGCCTAGTCTGTTAGTTTTTCTCATCCTACTTACTGAAGTGACATATTAATAGATTTCCTGGTCTTAAACCATTCTTGCATTCCTAGAATAAGCCCTCTCTACATATGGGATACTATTTTTTTTTCATTTAAAGATTTTTTTTGTTTTGAGAGACAGAGAGAGAGAGAGAGAGGGAGAGAGAGAGAGAGAGAGAGAGAGAGAATCCCAAGCAGGCTCAGCACTGTGAGTGCAGAGCCTGACGTGGGGCTTGATCTCACAAACCACGAGATTATGACCTGAGCCAAAATCAAGAGTCAGATGCTTAACTGATTGAGCCACCCAGGCGCCCCTGGGATATTATTTTCCACATGCTGCTGCCCTCATGCTGGTTTCCCAGGTGCCCTTGTAAATTCTGGGAGGTGAGGGAACCTCTGTGGAGCAGGGGACAAAGTCCCATCACCTGTAACGTTTTCCAGGATCAGAACCCACAAAACCAAAAGGCCAAAGCAAAACTTGAGGAAGATGATACTGTGGCCCAAGTACACAGCCCTAGCCTGGCCCAGCTATGGTGGGAAAGCCGGGGATAATTTGCAGCATTCATAAATTTAACATTTTATCTATCAATTATTCATTGAACTTCCTGGAAAGTCCATGTTGTAGTAAATGGTCGTTTTTCCAAGCTATGATTTTGAGTCTTGTAATGCAAGCTGATGAGTGGGCCAAGCCAGCCCCCCAGCATCTGCTTCTCAACACAGTTCCACGATTTCCTACTCATCGAGCATGACAGTGACTCACCTGGTGTTATATAACCCTGTGTTCTTTGTGGAAAATAGCCTAAGAGCCAACTCTAGGTGTGGACAAAAGAGGAAGGAAAATGAGGAGATCAGGGCCAGTGATGATTCTAGCAAGAAAATGAGAGTTTGGTGTGGGTTCAAGTGGAAAGCCTAATTCTGTCATGGTTTTGGTTCTGGAACATAGGCCAGTTCACCATTTCTTCTGCAGAAATAGGGAAAAGTGGTTTGTGATGCTGTTACAGTGAGTTTGCCAGCCATTAAATAATCCATCAAACCAGAGATAAAACCTTAGTGAATGATGACAAGACAGTAAACTTGCAGAATTTAGATATGTAGAAGTACATGTGAGTTAATTTTGGTGAGTTTATTTAAGTGGCATCTTAATAATATCTTACATGGTCTCTTAATAGTGGAATAAATCACTTTCATCTTATATTTATGGAACCATGAAAGGCCTGTGGGTAGTCACTTATATTTCCCAGTTATTTTTTAATGCAGTGGTTGAAAATCTTCTAGGCAGTGGAGCACTCTCCTATTACCCCTGATATGGAAATCAGATGGAAGCAGGGCTCTTCTGTGTGAAGGGAGAGCAGTGAGCTTCATCCTGTACCAGCCTTTCCCCCTCAGCACTGGGGCACCTGTGTGGGACCTCTTGCCTCCCACAGTTTGAGAGGTTCATTTTCATCTGACTCATATCATGTCTCCACTGTTTAGAACATGTCCAGGCATGGACTACGCACTTAGTATTGGTGAGTGGATGAGTGGATGGATGGATGGATGGATGATCAAGTGAATGGTGAGTAGATGCCTAGGTAGGTAAATACATAGGAGGATGGATGATTGGTTGGCTGAGTGAATTTATAGAGGATTGATGGTAGATGACTTTATATTCCAATCTTTCTATCTACTATAATCTGCCCCACTTGTAATGCCACAAATGGCCAAATAAAAGGTTTCAGGACCCTGACATGACATTAGCTGACTTCTTATAGAGATGTATCCTCATTATAAGAAGAATCCTGTACACCAAGTAGCCTTTTCCTCACCCCCATAATCCCAACATTCAGCTGCCATCAAGATGACATCCTACAGGCTCGCCCCAGGAGCACCTCCTCTTTTCCTGAGCTCTGTTGGCACCTCACCCCTCTGTGCACCTTCCTCCCTCCTCTGATGTTGTCCTGCTGGTTTGTCCCCCAAGACCCAGCACCCCTGCGTGGATGTCCCTGGCCAACCCCCGGCACTCTGACATCTCTCCATCACAGTTGCCTGGCAACCAGAGGATAGGGATCAGGAAGTGGGCTGAGAGGCCACCCTAAAAAGCAGAGAAGGGAGACCCAGAAATGCCTAAGCAAGTGGGCCTCCCTTGCCGTGTCTCCTGCCCCAGCCCCTCTCCACATCCCTGCTGGGAGGCTGGGACCAGCCAAAGGCGAGCAGAGAGAAGATAGTGTCTGAATCCTCTTCTCCATATTCTGTGCAGTGACCGCATGGCCTCACCCTGGTGGTGTTAGCAGTATAGGAAGAAGTACACTGCCAAGGCCAGACTTGCCAGGGAAGTAGACCTGTGACAAATGTCTTCAGACTTTTCTGTGACAGGAGTCATCAGTCAGATTTGAGTCTGTGGCCCCCCTTTCTCTTCTAGCCAGCCTCTCAGAGGGGGCGGGCAGGACTCTACATCTAAAGATGTTTAGCTTAGCACCTCCAGTGTCTCAGTGCCCTTTCTTTGTCACTGCTCCTCAGGTGGCTTCAGTCTGCAAAGACCGCCTCCCTGTACAGTCCCCAGACAGAGGGACTGTAGAGCTGCCTGTACACTACACTCAGCAAGGACTTGATAATGATCATCAGCCTCATTTTCCTTACCCTGCATGTTCCCCAGACTGAAGCCAGCCCTGACCCCATTCCCCTGACACAGGACTGGATCTTCCTGCCCCTCCTCATACCCTCTGTGCTCACCTGGCTGCCACCACCCTCCCCACCCCTCTCAGACCCATTCACCCGCCCTGGAGGGAGGACCATTTGAGAATAAGTGTCTCTTTGGACAGCTGGCAAGCAAGTCCAGAGAGGGCAGAGACATGCCAAAGGTCACACAGCAAGCGAGTGATAGAACCAGGAACAGAATCCAGTTCTTCCACCTCCACCCCTACCACGTCCTGCTCTCTTCCCCTGCTCTGTGCCACTGTTTGATGAATTATTAGACACGCCTGGGTTCAAATCCCAGATCTTCCATAAAACTAGGGCAAATCTTCAGCTCACCAAGACCCAGTGTCCTCCTCTATAAATGAGGGGAACAAAGGCATCTGCACAGAGGAGAAGCAAGCCCTAGACTCAGCTCCACATCCAGGCCTGGGTCATGTAGAACCTTCTGACTCAGTTGTGGTTCCCAGTCCCAGCCCTGGACCAGAAGTCTGGAGGCAGAGGCTTCTGCCTGGCACAGCAGTGGCCATTGGACCCAGGCACCACCCCAGCCCCAGAGAGGGCTTTGGGACCCCATCTGCAGAGAGGGGGAAGCATCAGGCCTGTCTCTGAGGCCTGCTCTGGGCACATCAACTCGGAGAGGCAAAGGAACTCTCTGCAGTGGCCTTATGCCCATCAAGTGAGATCAACTGAGCCCTGCTCCATGCTCAGCTCTGCACAGTATGGGGCCGCGGGCCTCAGCCTCCTCCACCCCAGCTCTGTGTTCACGTGGACCCTGACTGCTGCCTCCTCACTGGTCTCCCACTTCCCACCCTGCCCCCCTTCTGCAGCCAGAGGCCTCTCCTAAAACACTCTGAACACGCTCCTTCATCCATGTCTCTTCTTTGCCCTTGGGATAAAGGATAACTCTTGATTCGACATTCAAGATCCCTCATGGTCTGGCCAATGTCAGCCCCTCTAACCTCAGCCTCCACCTCTCTCATGATTCCTCAAATGCACCGAGCCCTCCTTGGGGGCCCCACAGTTCTTCTATGGTGGAATTTGCCAGACTGACTTACCATTGATCTGGAGCCCACCCCAGACCCAGACTCCTCAGGTAAGCCCTGATTTACTCCCTTATATGATAGCACCTCCTCCATTCCAACAATCTTCCAGTGCTTGTAAACAGCTGTAGATCCCGTGTCTGGGCTGGACAATTGGGTGAGTGATGGGAAGAAGGAAGGGCCAGTGGGTGAGTGAGAATGACTGAGAGCAGCTCACGTGGTCCACCCCCACACACTCAAGCACACAGAGCAAGCCGACTCTGACTTCCCTCCATGCCATTCAAATGGCTCCTGGGCTCCCTTTCTGTGCTGGCCTCGCCCAAAGCACTGGAGAAACCTGGTGACAAGACAGATAGGACGCACGTCCTGCCCTCCAGGGGCCCTCAGCCCACCAGGAACCAGAGCGAGTATTAGTGGAGGCTTGGGAATTGCATAGAACAGGCTGGATCTAAGTTCTGGCTCCACTTTGACTAGATCTGTGCCTCAGCTTCCCCATCTATAAACTGGGGGGAAAGACAACACCTACCTCTCAGGTTGCTGTGATGGTAAATGAGATAATGGTGCTTATAAAGGGTGTAGAGCCTGACCGGTCCTGATAGATGCTCAGTGAGAGCTACCATATCATTCACATTGTTCCTTGGTGGGGAAATTGCCCCAGGGCCCCTCATCACAGTCCCAAGCACACCTCTGGAACAGATGCAGAGATAGAAGATATACAGAATAGGGGGCCCCTCCCCCAGCCCTCGATTGTTTGCTCCTCTTCCTGAATACCTGCTTGCTGTGATCTGTCTCTTCCCAACACACACTGGCTCCCTTCTCTGGAATCCCGGTGTCTTATCAGCAATGTTCAGCTGTTGATATGCCTTCACCCTGGATAACCCATAGGTCATAGCCTGCTTTGACTATAATAAAGTGATCCAGAAGCAGCAAAGCATCATTTTAGGGGTAGGAACATTTTCATTTATCAAGATCAAAAAAAAAAAAAAAAAAAAAGAAGAAGAAAAGAAAAGAAATGAGCTCTCAGAGCCTAGTGCCTGATAATCACAGAATAGCACCTTGGCTAAGAGCATGGGGCTTAGGCTGCCCAGTGCCCCAGGTCCCTCTATGGGCTATGTGACTTTGGGCACGTTACTTAACTTGCCTGGGGCTCAGTTTCTGCACCTATTAAATTGGGGATCCCATCACAGTCCATCATGAGAATTGAGGTAATCTAGTGTGTGAGACCTACCGAGCATGGTGGGGGACACACAGTAAATGTCCCAGAGACAGTACCTATTCCTGCTGGTATGTCGAGCGGGGTGGGGGGAGGCAGCCTCTCAGGGAAGAGATGGTATTTTGAGGTACAATTGCCTTTTGATCATGGGCACTTGTAGAAGGAGCTTGGGAAGAAAGTTCAAGATAGAGGCAAAGCTTGCTTTATCCTCTGTCCTTGTGCAGCTGGTGTGCGGTGGGCAGAGAGGCAGAGGGGTGGGGCACAAGGGCTGTCAGAGAGGTCATATATATCTTGTTGATAAAATGGACCCTGTGTTTAGAAATTGGGAGACTTTCCCTCATAATTTAAAGCAGCACCTACCTCTGCTGGTCGCGGTGACTGGAAGATTAATTTCTCAACTGGCCATGCAGGCAGGCACCTGTGCCAACTGGCTCCATCTGCAGGCACGGGTGATGCCATCTCTGTGCCCAACTGGTAATGAGACAGGCACTGCCCGGGGGGGGGGGGGGGGGGGGGGGGATGTCGAGGCTCTCATCTGATGCCAAGGCCATGGAGGGAGGAGCATCCTCAAGGTGACCCTGAGGGGCCAGCACCTTGCTGCATGCTGAGGAGGACAGGCATGTGTGCACACATCTAACACTAGGGGTTCATGCTGGGCACCTGCAGCCTTGATGGGCCAGCTCTCTGGTGCCATGTCTGCCTTGAGTCATGGGTGACCAGTGTGTCCCAAGTCATACACACACTGAACAGGACACACTGAACAGGACAGTGTGTGGACCCCATACACTTCTACCTTCTCCAAGGAGAGCTGATACTGTGGACACTCCTAAGTCCTGCTCTTGGCTTCGGATGTGAGAGGCCACATGGTGAGGAGGAAGAGGGTGACACTGGTTGGACAGCTGGCTGGCCTGTACTTAAATGGAGAGAATATGGTAGCAGGTGGCCACTGGCTTAGCTCTAGTCCAAGCCAAAGCCCTAGCCCCCAGCTCAGGAGTGGTAGCCTGGGGCACTGAGGTCACACTAGATGAGTGGGGCCAAAAGCTCCATTTCATGCCCAGGTATAATCACTCTGTGGAGTGCTGTGTTGGAAAAGATGCTGAGGCTGCCTCCTGGACCAAACAGGAAAAAGAACCACTGTCAGTAGCTTCTGCCACTGGCCCAGCTTGAGGGAAGAGTGGTGGGCTTGTTCCATGTCCACAGCCAAAGACTGATTCTTCCTAAACTGAGGTCATACTGGACGACCGAAGCAGATCTCTTTTGCCTGAGACACGGACAAGGCGGGGAGCCTCATTTTGCCACCTTTCATCTCTGGGTCTTGAAGAAAAATGGAAAACTTTAGCTTAGGGTAGCTAGCTGACAGCCAAGGGAATAAAAATAAGAAGCTGGAACTTCATCAAAACCTTAAGCCGTCACAACCAGTCAAGAGGAGACACAAAACCAAATTCTGTACCTTGTTGAAAGTGGGGTACTGAAGTCTCCAACTGTTACTGTTGCATCATGGGTTTCTCCCTTCAGCCTTTGTTCCATGTATCTTAGGACTGTGTTCTTAGGTGCATATATGTTTATAATTGCTATAGCTTTCTGATGGGTTGACCCTTTGTCATAAAATGTCCCTCTCATCTCTAATGGCATTTTTTGTTTTAGATTAAAGTCTATTTTTTTCTAATATTAATATAGTCACTCTGGGAGGCCTCCTCTGATCTGATCTGATCTGATCTGACCCCCTGACACGTCTGGGTCAGTTACCACTTGATCTCCCTAGAGTGCCCCAGGTAAGGTTTCACCCCGGAGCAGGAGGACAGCGTTAGAGTCCAACAGAGTTGGTCCTCATACTTTGACCTTCTGTGCATTCCCCACCCCTTGCCAAGACCTTGGTAAGGTCATGCTGACCTTCCAACCTCATGTCTTGGTGGAGTGGAGTCCCTGTCTAGTACTGAGTCTTGGGTTCCAGCCTCAGCTCTGCCACTCATTTGCTGTGTGGCCTGGGCAAGTTCATTGCCCTCTCTGAGCTTCTCTTTTGCTATCTGTGAGTTAGCTGCGCTCTCAGGACAGAGGCTGGAGAGGAGAGGAGGGGAAGTCAGCCGCCATTGGCAGAGGCTCCCGCAGGCCGCAGGACACAGCGCTGCTCCCTTCCTCCCTGGCATGAGAACAGCTAGGACACAGTCCATGGGGCGGACCCCAGATGGTCCTCCACTTATTTAGGGACAAATAACTCCCAGGGCAGCATGTATGGAGGAGAAATTGTGGCCAGTTCTGTGCCTTAGTTCAGTGTCCTCTCTCTTTGTTCCCAGTAGCTCGCTACAACCGTACCAGCTATTTCTACCCCACGTTCTCAGAAAGTTCGGAGCACAGCCACCTGCTCGTGTCTCCTGTGCTGGTGGCAAGTGCAGTCATAGGTGTGGTCATCATCCTCTCCTGCATCACCATCATCGTTGGCAGCATCCGCAGGGACCGGCAGGCCCGGCTCCAGCGTCACCGCCACCGCCACCGCCGCCACCATCACCACCACCATCACCACCGCCGCCGCCGCCATCGAGAGTATGAGCAAGGCTACGGTGAGCTGCCATCCACCCTGGGCCCAGCCTCCCATCCAGCTGTGACAACCCGTGGGGGAGGGGGCAGCCCTGTCATGGTGGGGGCGGGCAGGGTGGTTGGCAGGGCATCCAGGAAGTGGTCAGGAAGAGACCAGAGGCACTCACCAGAATGCTCTTGGGGGCCTGAGAAGTCCAGTAGTCTGCCAAGGGTGAGGCTGAAGGTCAAAGAGAGGATGTGGTGCTACTCCCCAGCCTTGGCCACTGTTGGTCCAGGCTTTACTGACAGCTGGTCCAGCTGGTGCCTGGATGGAGAGACAGATGGAGAGAGGGATGGGGGAGCAGGATGACAGGAAAGATCAGTAGGGGGTAAGGACATGGATAGGTGGGGCCACTGGGTGGGATGAGTGGTCCACTGATGGACCAGAAGCTGGATGGAAAGACGGATGCGTGGGTGGGATGGGGGATGGATGGCTAAATGGGAGGGTGAAAGGTGGATGAATGAAGAGATGGATGGATGGTTGGATGGGGGGTGGACAGAGGTGTGGACTGGGTGGGATGTGCGAGTGCATGGATAGAGGCAATAGGTGTGGATGGACGGAAGATGGGTAGATAGGAAGGTAGAGGGATGGATAGTGGGGGGGTTGAATGGGTACATGAATAAGTGGATGGATGAATGATGGCATGAATTACGAGTGAATGAATCTATCCCCAGAGAACTGCCAAAATGCAAACAGAACTGGTCTGAGAGTTTCCCCATTAGGGGAATTACCCTTACACAGATTTGGTTGCAATTCTTTGGCCGACCCGTTCCAGAAGTGTCCATCTGGCCAGAAGGCCTGAACTTTTTACAGATTACAGCCACCTGACTCTGCCTTACACTTGGAAGGGGCCAGTTATCTAAAAGCCGCAGGAAGGAACTCAATCCATTCAATTCTCAGACCATTGTCAATGGCAGGAAAAAGCCTGCCCTGAGGCCTGATGGGACCTCTGCCGGACTTTGGGGGTGGTATATCCCCAGAGGCCACCATCACACTATACGGTAGGCAATCTGGAGGCTCCAGAGCCGCGGCAGGGCCCAAGAGCCTTCCCTCCTACAGGGCAGACAGAGCTTGAGAGAAAGAAAGAAAGGAAAAATTTAAAAACAGGTTAGATGGGATCTCATCAGCCTGGACCTTAGGAGGCCTGAAATCCACAGCCCCCTCCCAACACGCCCTGATTAGCCGGAAGCTTTGGGCCACTTCCTGTCCCTTGCCACATAGTTAACTGATTGAGGAAGGTGACACCTTTTAGCGATTAAGGATACCCACAGTTGGTGTGCTAAAGCAGGTAGGAACAGGGAGGTGGGCGCTCACTGCAGGTCTGGCCCTTCTCACGCAGAATCTCATTTAATCCTCGCAGCAGTCCTGGAGGCAGCTGCTGTTTATTGCCTTCCCAACTCACAGATAAGGAAGTTGAGGTTGGGGTATTCAGGCTATTGTAACAAAAATACCGTAAACCGGAAGGCTTGTAAACAAGAGAAATTTATTCCTCAGCTCTGGAGGCTGGGGACTCCCAAGATCAAAGCACCTGCAGATTTGGTATCTTGTGAGGGCCTGCCTCTGGCTCATAGGGGAGCCTTCTCCCTGTGTCCTCACATGGTAGAAGGGACAAGCTAGCTCTCTGTGGTCTCAGGACACCGATCCCAACTATAAGGGGTCCACCCTCATGACGTAATGACCTCCCAAAGGCCCCAACCCCAATTAATAGCACCTTGGAGGTTCAGATTTCAATATACGAATGGGTGAGGGGGTGGAAAGAAACATTCAGACCAAAGCAGGGTGGCTAAGTAACCTACCTAGGGTCACACAGCCAGGGGGACCCCAGATTTGAGCCCAGGTGGCCTGATCTGGATTCCTGCAGGATAATCACTGCACAGCACTGCCTTGGAGGGGCCGGTGCTCACGCCCCTGAGGGAGGTTGCTGGTGTGGGGGCGATGCCAGCAGGGGCCCTGCATGAGCTCAGGGCACTGTCTGGCAGACACACTCAAGACCTAGGAGCCCTTCAGGCCTGGATGTTGCTCCTGTGGCAATGCCGTCAGGAGAAGTAAAAGAGCAGGAAACTGGGCCTCTGGACAAGACACGGAGAGACATCACCGTGGCAGGGATCAGTGGTTCACCCTCACTGCCCAACAATGGAGACTAAACAGAAAAGTCAGCATTAATAAAGCAGATGTCGAAAGCTCAGCCAGCCCAGTGTCCTCTAGAGTCCCCAGAAGCCAAGGACTCCCCAAGAAGCCAAGCCAGGAGCATTGCCCAGACCAGCCTGACCCTCAGGGAGGGCAGGACTCCTGCCCAGAGAATGCCCACCCCCGGCAAGGAGCCCAGGTCCCACTCTCAGCCTCCCACTATGCTGCTGGTCAGGCCCAGGATGGCCACCCTGCCGGCCTCCCATGGCCCCACTCTTGCCGTCCCTTCCTCCAGCTTGTCCCCAAGCACTTCTTTTGTGCTCCTTCCCAACTCCACTCCTTTGCACATGCCCTTCCTAGGCCGAGAATGCCATTCCCTGTACTTCCCCCACTGACAAAAGCCTGCTTGTCCTTCCAGACACAATTCAAATGTCATTTCCCTTTGGGAGCTGCTCTGGCCCCCTCATCCCTTCCAGGCAGGGTTGAATCACCCTTCCCTGCACTTCCTTGACTTACCCACACTTCTCCCAATGCTCCTGTCATGGGATGACAGGGAAAGCAGGGCTGTGTTACATCAGGGAGAGCAGGGCCTGTGAGTAGCTCTCACCCAGCCGGGCCCATAGCCCCACACAGGATCTGACCCAGAGAACATGCTCCACGGGCAAGGGTAGGAACGACCTCATTTCCTCCTCACAGCAAGAGCTGTGTTAGCCCATTTTAAAGACTGGGCAACCAAAGCAGCTTGTTGAACAGCCTGAGAGCACCAGGCCTGGGCCTGGTACTTAGAGCATAGGAGAGGGGCCCACGGTAGATCCCAAGCTGAAGTTTGAGAGGTCAGCCTTGGCCTCAAGGAGGCAAATGGCCCTGGGGGTCACAGGGCCAGTGCCACACAAGCAAGGCCCTGGCCCTGATCTCTGGAGTAGGTGGGTTGACGGCAGGTCAGAGCCAGGCCAAGTCTGGGGACAGGCCTCTGCTGCCGTGTGCTGACAGACAGCAGCCCTGCGTCCCTGTCACGATGGGTACCCATTTTGGGGGCTCCCGCCTCCCTGCCCCACTTCTCTTCTCAGCTCTTGTCTTGGCACCTCCCTGGGGCCCCAGTGGGGAGCCCAGAGGCACTGATGCCCCCCACAGCTTCCTCCGGCCTTCTGGAGGGAACACAGAGGCAGCCAGGAGCCTTGGAAAGATGCCAAGGAGGAGAAGGAAGCCTGCTGTGGTGCGCAGCTGTGGGGAGAACAAAATAGCAGAGCACCCACAAGCACCCACCTGTTGGCACTGGGGGCCCCTCTGTCCTACAGACACCCCCTCCCCCTGGTGCTAGTGATTGAGGCTCTCCTGGTCTCACTCCTGCCACGCTGCCTGCTTCTTCTCAGACTTTTTTGTAGATTCCCATTCTCTGAGGAAAGGAATATCAAGGTCCCTCAGAGCCCAACCCTTGGCCCTGGGCCCTCTGGAGAGGGCCCTCCCCGCTCCATCTCAGCCACCTGCCAGCTTCTAGCACCACCCATCAGCCTCGGCCAGGCCCCCCCCAGGTATTTCTCCTTGAGGGCTTATGGGCCCCTCAGACCCCAGATTCCAAAATGGCCTTCAACTTCCATATCCCACTGTAAAACCTCGGGGAAGTTGTTCAACCACTCACTGTGCACCACAGGTGAGTCATCTATATGATGGGTGGGTACACAGGGATCCTGAACTGTGGACACTTCCAGCCTCCGCTCGACACCCCTCAGTGGCTCCCCACTGCCCTCAGAACCAAGCTGGCCCTCCTCCGCCTATCCACAGGACCCTCCTGCAGTCTGGCCAGGCACAGAAAGAAGAGCCAATAAATGACTGAGAATGAATGAATGAATGAATGAATGAAAGAAAGAAAGAAAGAAAGAAACCCTATTTCCATAAGATGGAAAGATCTTGCGTTTTAGGAGACAGATCTGCTCTCCTCTTACTTGCTGGGGTTTGGAGAAAGTGGCCCCACCTCTCAGTTTCTACACCTGAGAGCAGGAGATGGCCACCGTGCCCCCACGGTTGTGAGGGTGAGTGTGGTCATGAGGATAGCACACAGGAGGTGCCCATGGATGTAAATTCCTGCTCCCCATTCCCAGGCTTGTCAAGGGATGTGCACTGGGGTTTGGGCTAAATCATGAACCAAGGTGTTTCTTACTTTTGGTAAAGAAAGGGATAAGGGGTGTCACTTTCCATGAGGGGGTTAGGGGGGCTTCTGGAGGCCTGGACCATCTGGATCTGTGCTGACATGGAAGATGGGGAAGGAGAAATTACTAAGAAAGTAATTTGGGGAGTTCAAATGAGGGGTCAGGGGAGTCTTTCCAACTGTTCCTCAGGAGCTCTGTTGGGAGTGAGCTGGGTCATTTCGGAGTTGGGGTCTGAGCTAGGTGAGCGCCTCAGAGAAGTCCCAGTCTCCCTAAGTTGCTGAGCCCCCAGGATGCCCAAGAAAAGCAGCCAAGGAGAGAGGCGAACGAACGGCAGTGTGGCTTGGCCTCATCAGCTCTTAGGCCTACCTACCAGGGCCACTCCCACTTGGTTCCAGGGACCGGCCTCTGCCTTCCGGGGTTTGGACAGCCACAACCCCCTGCATGGTGGAGGGGGCCCTCCCCGGCACCGGAGCCCCAAGGCCTAGGCTCCACTTCAGTCTTCGCCTTGTTTCATGCTTCCTTCTTTCCCGAGTTTCTTCCTCAAGTTCTTCCAGAAATTCTCACCCTTCAGCTGCTGCCCTAAAGGGAAACAAATCTCATTTCAGCTCCTTTTTATAGCATGCGTTATTGGGTACCTTTTCCCTAGTACAAAAGTAATATGTGTTCACCATGGAAAATTTTAAAATACATAAAATCTAAAGAAGAAAATAAGGGTCACAATCCTGTCGTCAAGACAGAGCCACTGTTAATGTGTTTGGAATATTCTCTTCTGAGAGCTTTCTCGATGTCAGTAGATAACCTTGGGATTACATCTGCAGATAGAGTTTCCCGTCCAGATTTTTCTACTCACCATGGTATCATGAGTGGGAAAAAGAAATTAGGGAAGAAAGAGCAGTCTTTATGGTTATACAGACTGCGCGGGAATTCCAGCTCCATGACCCTGAGCCTCAGCTTTTTAGTCTGCCTGTAGAATGGGGACTGACAGTGCTGCTGATCTAAAAGAAAGGTCATGAGCCCCACCCCAGACAGATAAGCCCCGCCCCTGGTGTTGAGTCCTGCTCTCTGAGGGGAGGAGCCATCTGAGAGCCCACTGTGGGCAGGGAGACTTCATGCCTCAGTCATCTTTGCAGCTCCCACTGTCCCATAGCCCCTACTAGAACTGTCAGAAACGGGGCGATGGAGAGCTGAGAGTGAGGAGACAGGATATCCAGCTGCCCTCTGGCCCTACCAATAATTTGCTGTGTGGCCTCTGGCAAGTCACTGAGCCTCTCTGAACCACACTGGTAGAATGAGAAGATTGTGCTCTATCAGCACTTCCTAAGCAGTGTTACTAGATCTAAGAAAAGAAGATTCTGTCGTCAGATGTTGCATAAGCGCAGTCAAATGTGTTTCTCAGCTGCAGGACTTCTCAGAGCCTTTGATGTGCTGATATGTGATGTGTACACACACACGCACGCACGCACAGAAGAGAATGCAGTATATGGAGTCATTAGAAATCATAGAAGCACCTTTTCTCTTGGATAATTGCAGTGAATGATGTGTGCAGGGAGTAGGGAGGCCTGACCCCAGAGACCTCTGTAGCTCTCACTCCCTAACTCTCCAGTTTCATGCCCAGCCTTTCTCCATAGTTCAAAGCTTCCGTTTCACACCACACTCTTCTTTCTAATCTCCTTCCTTGGCTCAAGCTGGTCTGTTCCCTCTGCCTTGCCTGTCCCCCTTCTCTTGGCTAATTCCTAGATAAGACTCAGCTTTAGGAGCCCCTCCTCCAGGAAGCCCTCCCCGACCTCCAGGCTGGGTCGGCCCATCTCTGACACAGGACTGGTACTGCATCTATCAAATCTCATAACACACTGCTCAGTACGGAGCTGTCCCCAGGCCAGGCTGCTTACCGCCCTGGGAGCCCCACTTTCTCTCTGAGACCCCATGCCCAGTGCAGCATCAGTGCTCACATTCTGGGGCTATCTCTGAGAGGATGGTAGGCAGCTGTGCTTGGCGAGGGACCAGGCGGTGAGCTGGAGAAAACAGAGTCTCAGTGGCCTCAGGTAGACATGTAAGGACCTCCCTGGCCCCGGCCTGAAGCCCAGGCTGACTGTCTGTCCTCTGCAGTGTCTGATGGGACCTACAGCCGCTCGAGCCACAGGATTCGCTACAGCTGCAGCCCTGTCGAAGACTGGTCCCCGCCCTTAGATCTCAGCTCTGATGGGGACGTGGATGTCACAGTGCTTCGAGACCTGTACCCAGATTCTCCCCCAGGGTAAGCAGGCCACTTGAAGGAGGAGGCCATGAGAGGGAGGGCCACTGGGTGTGAATCCCCAGCCACCAGGGGAAATAGCAACACTTCCCCTAAATCGTGTAAATGCAGAAAATATCTTCTCAGTGGGTGTGGCCATCTCCTGACCAAGCAGGTCCCAGTGGGGCAGATAGACTCAACAGATGTCACCACAAGACACTAGAGAAGGAAGAGAAAAGTTCAGCTCCTTCAGACTGGGGTCGAGAGTAGAGGGTCCAGGCCCCAGCTCCTTACTATGCACTCAAAGCCCAAATCACACCCACTGGGTCAGGGGTCATTATGTCCAAACTGCACCCGTGGCCATGAGGTGGGACTGTGCCATTGGGGGATTCTTCTCTGGGGGGGGGGGGGCTTTGGATTCTCCCTGCCCCCCTTCGGCAGATCACCCACAGGTTAGTATTTGAAAAAAGAAGAGAGGTCAGGGCCTCCATCACCTCCCTACCAGGAGACCCCTCAGGCCCCAGAAGCAGCCATATAACCCCATCACCCTTTACCCCCTGGGGGGCAGTGGGTGCTTTTGTAGCCCTGCAGCTATGGGTCCGGAAGGGCCACTTTGGGGTGACTTGAGACCCAGGAAGGTCAGGCAGCCCGAGGTTGCTCCCACCAGCACTGCTCACACCGGAAGATGCTCCATCAGCAGGGGCCACAGTTGTTCTGAGCAGTCTGAGACCCAGGGTTCGGTGACAGGTCCCCCCATATCCACACAAGTTCAGGACCAGAATCCGGCCTCAGTGGTTCTGGGGTGCCTTTCCTGGGGGAGTTGAGGGTTTCATTAGAGCCGGCATGGCAGAGGCCTGGCTTGGTCCACACCAGGGCAGCTGTCCCTACTGATGGGCTCCCGGCCCTTGGGGAAAGACATCTGCACCTGCCCCTAAGGCCAGGTTCCGCAGGGCCCTGAGGGAACCTCTTCTCTTGTAGTTATGAGGAGTGTATGGGGCCAGGTGCCACCCAGCTGTACATCCCCACGGATGCACCACCACCCTACTCGCTGACCGACTCCTACCCCGTGCTGGATGGCATCATCGATGTGGGCGGTGGCCGTCACCAGCAGGCACAGAGGATCCTGGGCCAGGGTGGCCTCCGCACCGTCTCCATGGATACCCTGCCCCCTTATGAGGCTGTGTGTGGGGTCAACCCCCCATCAGGTCTGCTGCCGCTGCCAGGACCAGAACCAGGGCCAAGGAGCCCCCAGGGCTCACCCATCACAACCTGGGCCCTGGTCTCTGGCCCAGAAAGGATTCTGTGAGTGACCCAGCTAGCTAGGTCCTCCCGGTCCCTCGGGCTGAGCCACAAAGGGCGTGCACACACACACACACACACACACACACACACACAAGGGCATGCACACACACACATACACTGATATGCACACACAGCACTCCCACATGCACACACATATACACAGTCGTACACACACATACACACTGACACACCCATGTGCACACACACACATCCAGATATGCACCACACATGTACAGACATGTGCATACACACAGCCCCCCCCCCAACATCCACACAAAACCATCTGCTAAGGTTTCATTAAAAATGAAGCTTTCTTGACCTCCCGTCTCCTCCCCAGCCTGTTGGCCATGCCTCTGCAGACAATGCTGGGAGAAGACAGGTGGAGAAGGGACAAGAGCTTGCTCGTCCCTCTCCCTGGCCTGTTTGCCTCTGCCCTCACCTGGCAGGCTGTGCCCAAATTCTGATTCTGCCTCCAGAAACTGCTCGACCATCCCAGGTCAGCCGCTCGCCCCCTCCACTGCGGAGCAGCGTGCCCTCCTGGCTGGTGAGACAGGCTTCAGTGAGGTTCAGCTATACACTGTACCTCTCCCTCAATTCCAGGGCAGCCACAACATCACCACCCTGCCACTTATGGGGCAAGGGACACGGGTCTGGGGGCTCAGGCACAACCTGGAGGTCCTCACCACCCACCTTGCCCCCTCCCTAACCCAGCGCCCGCAGCCTGGTTGTGCTGGCGGAGTTATTTAGGAGGCCCCCACCCCAAGCGGCAGGTGATAAGCAGGGTCCTTGGTGGGCGTGTGACGATGGTGGTGGTGGGTCAGAGCTGTCCCCATGTCAGTCCAAACACTGCCCAGGGCTGAGGGTCTTCGAAGAAGAGGAAGGCGGCCTAGGCACAGCTCTGAGGCAAAGAAGTGGCCCCTTGCGAAGTGTGCGTGCCCAGATGACCATTATGACCCAAGTGTGGGCTGTCCTCCTGGGTGGCCGCTCCTGGTTGAGAATTATGAGCAGATGTGTTCTGGTCCTGCCCTCCAGGGTGTGTGCAGACGTACAAGAAAGGGGAAGCGGGCCCCCTAAATACTAGCATGCCACCACGAGAGGCCGCATCTGGGCCTCACTGCCAGAGGCTCCACAGAAGGAGATATATGGGCATGACTGCTCATAGAGTGGCCCACAAATCCCAGCAAATCCCATCCGAGACCACGCAAGTAACAGAGCTGATTTCTGAAGACCCAGCCTGCCAGAGAGGGGCAGCCAAACATCTTCACGGAATGTCCCGCCAGCATTGCCGACGGCAGGAAGTGGAGCCTGGAGCCCACCCTGCCCCCCACCCCCATCCATCCCCTACCCACATTCCAATTCCTCTATTGAAGGGCTAAGATATTTCAGTAATCCCTTTCTTGAGAAGGAGGGTATCCAGGATGGCAATCGTGAATTTTATTTTCTGTAGAAATAGGATTTCTTCTGGTGCAGAACTGAAAGAAATCCGTCCAGAGGTTCTGTGGCATCCTGGCACGCCCGACTCCCACCAGGAAAGGGACCTTGTTTACAAGCAGTTCTGTCCGCCTCTGTGGTGTACTGTTTTCTAGGCAAAAAATATCTGTCTGTTGTACTGTATAGCCTTTAAATGCACTCCAGGGATGAGACTTTTAAGAAATGCATCCTGCTTCTGCAACCCTAGAGAGTACTGGGGGGGAAAAAAAGATTAAAATCCCTCAGTACTCATCAGTGTTTGAGGGGTGGAGCTAAACAGCTTTTCTTGTTCCTGGATTAAGCGCTACATAAGCAACAATGTATCTTTTCTGTGTTCAAAATAAATATATCGTATCAATAAAAATGTTGCAAGAAATAACATTCTCAAAGAGTGCATGGACTGGGGGGGGGGGGGGGGTGCAGGGCAGCGGGTGGGCTCGCACCATCTGACAAAACAAACAGCAGCAAACTGAAATATCTTATTTCCCCCAAGATGGGCAGCCCTGGAAGCATCACTTTCCTACTGACATGGATATTTGGCGAGTCGGTGCCTTACACGAGTTCCTTTTTTTTCTTAACCTCACTGAAACCGGACATCCTCTCTCAGAGACTTGTCCAGCGTAAACGTCACCAAGACAGGCCATAAGTTTTGGACTTGACTCCGGGAACACCAGGGACTGCACATCTTCCTTTCACAGCGGTTGACTCTCAGCACCCTGATGGCTTCTTCAACTCCGAGAAAGGGGGTGGGAGAATTTGTAATTGGACTGAAGTGAGTTGTTTCCTTTTCCTTGAAAAGATTCTTTCCCGTGCTCTCAGCTTTGGTGGTCGGTCCCTTGGCTGACAGAGGCTGGTTCCCTTCCACTGTCATCCTGCCCTCCCACTCAGACTCAAGCGGCCTCCACCAGCATAGTCCTAGACCCCCGAACGCCCTGAAAGCGGGTGGGTCCTGAGGAAAGGCCAGGTCCTAGCCGTCCTGCATCCAGTCCAAGCCCACACTGCCACCTGCTGGCTGCCTGCTGTCAGTGCTCAAAGCAAACATGTCGGGCCCCTGGAGAGGAGCACTTCCCTTCTCCCACTTCCAAATCTACTGACCGCGGACATTAGCAGTTGGAGACAGGACTTGGTTGGGTTTTGAGCTGGTCTGCCACCTTTGCGATGTCCCATGAGGTTTAACCATTCAAGCATTCCATTTTCAGGAGTCCCTCCTGCTCATCAGTTTCTCTCTCTGGGCACAACAGCCTGATGCCCTAAGCCCATCTCCCCGTATGCAAAATAATTATTCCTTGGTCTGAAACACCACTGTGAGTGGCTCGGGTGCCACCTCTGTGCTCTGGGGCCCTCTCCCTGGGAACAAATGTAGCGGCCCTCATGGTGATGGTGTCCAGTCCCGTGCTGACTCCAACCTGAACCACCCCACGCCAACACCCGGTTCCAACAACACACAGGATCCCCCTGGATGGGGTGGGCTTGGCATTTCCTGCCTCCCCCATCCATGACACAGCCCGTGTCCACATACAGTGCCACATGCAATGTCCTTCTGCACACTCTTACAAGGAAACTAGCCCCCTCTCTCTGCCAGGGCCTGACAGTTGGAGCCAAAGAGCACACCCCAGGCAGTGGGCTCAGCCTGGGGCTCATTAGGGCCCCAGTGAGATCGGAGGTGACAATTCTCAGGATGGCAGGAACAGGAGGGGGCAGGACCAGACCCTGGGACAGGAGGAGGGTGCAAGGGATTGATGAGGAAGGTGACCCGGGAAGCACCAAAAGCGAGGGGGCCGTGAAACAAGGAAGGGAAGGAAGCCAATTCAGGGTGTTGTGGTCACGCGGGTCCCCTTCCGAGGGGCACGAAGTGGAGAGCAGACCTCACAGCCCCCTGCCAGGAAGAGGGGGTGGATTTCTCCCACTGGCTCTCAGACTCTCAAGGGTCACTGTTGGAGGCCACCCTTTGGAGAACATTAGCCCTGCCCCCCTGTGCAGCTGAGCGGATTTCTCTGGCCAGAGAAAGTCTTCAGACAGGGGGGTTGCAGCTGCTGGCAGATAAAGTCCTCTCCACTGTCAGCATGGTCTGCCACTGTGCCAGTACCTATGGACACGGTGCGTTCCAGGGTCTCGGACAGGGCGTCAACAACATCTGCCTCACGCGCGCAGCAGAAATCACCAGACGGAGGAAGGACCGTTGATACAACGTATGGCTGCCCGCAGCTGCTCCTTGGGACACCGACCGGCTCCACCTGGCCAAGCCCACCCGCACATACACACCCAGGGCTCTCTCACACCAAGTTCCTCGCGACACCCTCAGACACACGCCCACGTGGAGCATCACTCAGCTCCCATACGCTTGCGCAGGTGGCTTTGGGGCACACACACTAGTGCCCCCACACTCAGAGCTCACACCCTCCGGGGTCCCACATGCACACTCCAAGGCCACCCACTCAATTCAGGCGTCACCGCTGGTGTCCACCTGATGACTGACCAGGTTGTGGGCCACGAACCGTGGAAGGACAGGCAGCTTCGATGCGTGAGACGGCAAATCTTCTGTCATGGGCTCTGCTCTGCTTGACCTCACGCTGAACCTCTCAGGCCAGGTGAACTCTCTCAGTCAGAGCCAATTACCGGGGTCAGGCCGGTATTTCCGGGCTGCAGCAGGCTGGGCACGCCCTTGCCCCCAGGGTCCCAGCCCAGCTGCGCCTGCTCAGCGTCTCTCCTAGGAATCCCGGGGCTCCAGGCCCCCAGGCCCAACGGTCACGGCCCCAGCCATGCCACACTGACTCCCCACCCGCCTGACCCCTGTGGTCCTGGGGCTGCCCAGCCTTCTGCTCCTTAGCTTGTGGCTGCCTGATCCATGACCCACCACAAAACTGGCACTATTTGGATTACAGGGTAAAAGAAGGCGGCTTTGGGGGAACCCTCCACCCCCCGGCAAGCTCTGAGCACCGTCACCCACCCCCGTGACTCACTGCAAGAGACAGAAACCCAATTTGAAACTTCTTAAGCAAGAAAAGATATTTACTGGCTCACAGAACTAAATTGTCTAAGTGACAATTCTGACTTCAGGCATGGCCAGATCCAGGCAGTCCAAGAATATGGGCAGGTGTATGGTCTCTCTTGGTTCTGCTGCCCACCTTCATCCTCCCACAGGAGCAGTGGCTGTGGGCACCCCAAGTCTATGTTGGCAGGCTCATGATCCAGCCTCAAGGGTTATCTTACTGCTGGGCTCCGACATCTCCCCCTCCCCCCAGCCCTTCCCTTGCTGGACTCTTCCTGCGTGTCTCAACCATCCTTGCCAGACTGGGGGCCCAGGGTCAGGATTCAAGCTGGTTCTTCTCCGGGTGGTGGGCCCCGGGTGGGGGGAGGTGGCGGTTTGTGGAGTGGACAACTAGCGAGAATATTCAGTTCAATTCTGATGGAAACAGATTCCTCCCTGTGTTTCACGGCCTTGAGGACAGTAAGTACAGCGGTCCAGACCTGGGAGCCCCAGACCAGACAGCGCCCACCCCTGTTCTCCCCGTGGCCTCTGAGCTGCTAGGCTTGGCAGGGGATTTGGGAGGCTCTGGGCAGCAGGGACAGCTCTGAGGGAAGGCTAGGTGCTAGGACCCAGGATGCTTGGCTGCCCCCTCTTCTGTCATCAGCTCACTGTGTGACCTTCGGCCAGATCCTTTCCTTCTCTGGGCCTCAGGACCAGCCCCCCAACATATCCCCAGTGCTCCCCTCACCTCCCTCTGCCCCCGGCATTGTCACCAAAGTTAGTCACCCTGGCAGGCAGAGAAAGCAGGTTCTCACTAAGCCAGTTACTCCCCGAGGGCCCAGAAAGTGTGAACACAAAGCCCACAGTTCAAGAGGCTACAGAGGCCCAGTGGGGAGGAAGCAGGCACTGGAGGAGCTGAGCTGAGCCCAGCACCGAGAGCACAGGGAGGGGAATGGTTCCGGGCACCCTGCCCGGCTTCCCCCATCGTGATCTCGGTCCACCCTGGAGAGACGGTTCACAGGCACGATGGGTTCCCTGAGAACCGAGGAGCAAGATGTCCAGAAAGTGTGAAGTCGTTACATCAATAAGTAACTAACACACGGTGTGGGTGTGGTGGCGGAGATTAACTTGTGTGTACCAAGTTGTTAAACTTTGGCTATGAATAGGAAAAAAGATACAAACTGTTTTATACACACACACACACACACCACCACCACCACCACCTTCCTCGGCCTGGTGACTGCCTCTTCAGCACAACTCGGTGGCCTGCAACTCTGTATATCCCCCTCCCCCAAATCTGCCATTTCCATTCAGTGCTCTTACAAATCTTTGGTATCAAGGAAAAAGCATGGCCTTGGGTTTCAGGCCTGAATCCCCAGAACCTGGGAATACGTTACCTTCCGTGGCAAAGACACTTCGAAGGTGTGATTAAGGACCTTGAAATGAGGCGATTATCCTGGGTCATCCAGGTGGGCCCAAGGTGATCACAAGGGTCCTCACCAGAGGGAGGCCACAGGGTCAAAGTCAGAGAAGATATGATGAACTGAAGCAGCAGGAAGAGAGAAATGAGAGATTTACACCCACTACATTCCAGAATGGAATGTAGCGGGGTCCATTTTCAAGCAGTACTCCAGTTGGGAAGTGACTTCCCAACCACAGGGACAGGAATCTCCCTGGCCACTGAGCTCAGCAAAGACTGCAGGAGGCAGGGGAGCTAGAGACAGGAAGCAGAGAGCTCCCAGATGTGGTGAGCCCAGGTCTCAGGCAGGTCCAAGGCCAAGAACAAGGCAGATGCCCTTCCCGGTGACTGGAGGGCCAGGAGGCCAGCAGAGTCACAAAGCAACCTGAGGATCAAGAATGCTCGGCTGTGTAGAGAGCGTGGGTGGCCTAGTCGGTTGAGCATCAAACTGCGGCTCAGGTCATGATCTCGAATGCAGTTCATGAGTTTGAGCCCCTGTGCTGACAGCTCGGAGCCTGGAGCCTGCTTCAGATTCTGTGTCTCCCTCTCTCTCTGTACCTACCCCCCGCTTACATTCTGTCTCTCTCTCTCAAAAATGAATGAACATTAAAACAATTTTTTAAAGAATGCTCGGTGGTGTTACTACAAGGTCATAACACCCTCTCAGTGGGGCTCTCCAGGCTGCGAGCCACCCAAGGGCAGGGACTTTATCTCCTTTGCTTACGAAGCCCCCAGGCTGGCATGGACCAGGGACACGGGCTGGCTGCTCAAGGATAGCACTTCCCCCAAATAGCACAGGAGAACATGGAAAGGGACCCCGCATCTAAGAAGTTGGGAGATAGAACGCATGCCGCTCCCTCCCAGCAACTCACACCTGCTCTGTGAGAAGTCCTAAAGCCGAGAAGCCGAGGGACCATAATTAAACCAGCAGAATCTATTTGGCCACAGGAAACTGTTACTCCCATAAGACTGATTACAAACCCCACCAAGTGCTCCTTATGGAGCACACTTTGAGAAATGCTGACCCACATGGAAGGAGTGAGTCACCGAGTGGCTGAGTGAGTGAATGATGACTTAATTAAGTATTGGGTGAATGAATGGCAGGAAGGAAGGAAGGAAGGGAGGGAAGAAAGCTGAAGGGAAGGAAGGAAGGAAAGCAGGTAGGGAGGGGGGAGGGAGGAAGCCTGGCTCTAAATATTGCTCCCTACTCCTATCTCCCCAAATTCACTTTGCCCTGCCTGGTGGTAAGGGGCTCAGACAGTGGGGGTGAATCAGGATCCTAATGGGTGCTGCCCTATTTATACCTGGGTCTGTTTTAAAGGGAAAATCCTGTTGTTTATTTAACGTGCTTCCTCCTTAGGCAAGGCTGGGGTATGATGAAAGACATTCTAGCATGATCGCGACTCCTCCAGGGCCATAGGGCATAAATGGGATCTCAGGTCTGAGAATAAGCCAGTGAACTGTAAAAAGACAAAAAAAAAAGAAAAGGTGGAAAAAGCAGGGAGGGAGGGAGATTGTTCCCCCAAAGCAGTCCCAGGATTTGCGTACCGATCATCTGGGAGGCAACCCTGGGAAGCACAACAGGAATCGGGAATTAAAACAAGGGTGGAAGAAGAGCCACTCATGAGGAGGTGGGCACTCATGAGCAGGTTACTGCAGGGGACAACCGGGGATGATCCCACTGGGGACCCCCTAAGAGAGTGGAGAACACACCCCAGAACTGTCCTGCCTGGGGCAAGAAGCTGGGAGTTCTATCCACCCACCCTCCTTGGCTGGTGTTAACACCCTGGGACTTGGAGTCTGTCCCACACACACCTGCAGCCCGAGAACATTCTCAAGCATGAGGGATAAGGAGCCTTAGCTGGTGGCATCCAAAGTGGGCTGGGGGTTATGGGCTGGCACGCAGTGTCGGCTGCAGAGGGGTGTAGACGGCTGTGGGCACCGCTGTCTCTGTTTCCCCATTTGTTTAGGGGGCGGGGCAAGGACAGAGCCCGATCTCAGCTCTGCTCCACTGGAAGGAGGTGGCACAGCCCCAGCAACCCTCGGGTCTGAGCCCCTCAGAGCGACAAGCAAAGGCAGAGCCGGGCTGTGTGTGGCTTTCTCTTTTGCTAGCACAACTTCCTCTTCAGCTTCCTGACTGAGCAGTGGGGCAGGACGGAGGCGGGCCAGCCTGGGCCTGGCCTAGAAAGGCCCACACAGCTCTCCTCGGCACCCAGCCCCTCGGAGCCACCATGAGCCAGCCCCAACACCCTGGGCCGGGTGAGGCTGCTCCAGAGACCCTCCTGGGTGACCTCATCAGCTACTACCAAGAGGAGGCAGGGGCCGGCCGGCTCCGGGTCTGCAGGCAAGCAGCCCTCACCCACAGGGCCCGGCGGTTCTCCGACATGGGGCCCCCCCTTCAGCTCTATCTGCCTGAACTTGTGGCCTCCAATCTGCGGGCCACTCACTCCCAGGGGGCACCCAGCCCTACCCAGCCTGTCTGCCATGAACTGGTGCAGGCACTAGAGTTCCTGGAGCTAATATCTGTCAACCTACTCCTGTTTCCCTGGAGGAAGGAAATCAGGTCCCTGAAGGTAGGCACCACCATGCCTCTGAGCAAGGGGGTCTCGGGTTGGAGACGGAGCTCTGCCTCTGGGGGAAACAGCGTGTCCATCATGCCCACTGACTTTGGTCCCATTTTATAGTTGGATAAACTGAGAGCCAAAGAGGTTAATGCAACTTACCTATGGTCACCAGCTAGTAAGTAGAAGAGATAGACCTCAAACTCAGGCAGCACACCTTCCAACCGCTAAACTCTACTGCCTCTCTAAAGACAAGGAACCAAGGAGCTCATAATAAACAGGGGAAGGAGTCTAGCTTTGGAAAGCTTTAATCTCTTCTGACTCCAGGCCAGGACTCCTGGGTTGGGAGCCAGGATATCGGAGCCTCACCCCAGCTCAATCTCTTGCTATGTGACTTGCGACAGGTCCTGTCCTGTCTCTGGGCCTCAGTGTGCCCTTCTATAAAATGGGACAGAGGATAACATGATCATGGACCAGATGTCCCTTTGGCCAAATGCCCCAGCCCAACGGCTTCTCAGGAGCCTCCAGTGCTCCCCTGGGCATCGGCCCTTGGTCCTGCCTGGCCATTCACAGCCACTTTGCTGGGCTGTGTCCCACCTCTAATAAACATCCCTGTTTGTTCCAGACATACACTGGAAACTTTGCCTACCGGGTGCAGCCTGTGCTTTCTGAACAAACACTGCACACCATTCTGGGCAGGCTGGGCTATGTGGCCACTTCTGAGGCGGAGTTTTCGCTGGTCCAGGCCATCAGCAAGGAGGATGCCAAGCAAATGATGTTTGAAATCTTCCTGGCGAGAGTTACATGTGAGGCCATTCTGGGGACCTCGAGCAGGCAGGTCCTGGGACTGGGCAGAGAGAAACCCTACCGCAGGCGCAGCTCCAAGAGAAAGCTGGCGAAGGCCCACAACTGCCCTGAGGGGGCCCAGCCAGGCCCCCAAGAAGGGCTGGGATCTGAGAGGGCCCTGGCTGAGGGCCCTGACCATCAGAGCACTGTGCCAACGGCCCCGAGCCTGTCCGAGGTCTCAACATCCCCCCGCACCCTCCGTGCCGGCCCCCAGCTCCCCCTGGACTCCCAGCGCCATGCCAGCACACGCTCGGACAGTGAGGAGTTCTTGACCTGCTACAGTGACCTTGTTCTGCACCGGACACCCCTGTTCCGCAGGGACTTTCCCCTGCGCGGCCTGAAGGGAGACCAAGCCCAGGGCCCAGCCCCGGCTCCCAGCCCACCTGCAGGTGAAGCGCTCACCTCCTTGGGCAGCAGCGGTGAGTGGTCCCTGGTCCCCAGTGCAGCTCCTGAGAGCAGAGTGGTCACCATCCCCAGGCAGCCCCGGCTGACACCAGGCCCCCAGTTGTCAGGGAAATCCTTGGACCCAAAGCCAGAAGCACAGCCGGAGCCGGCCACCCCTGACGCAGACACTGTTCCTCCAAACACTTCCTCTGAGTTGGACGAGCTCTGTGCACACCTTTCCCACCTCCTCGGACCCTCAACTCTAGCAGACCATCCTGGGGGCCTCCCAGGCCCTGGGGTTGAGGACACTAGACAATCAGAACCTCTCACGGGGCCAGAGCCAGCCGCTGAGGCCGGTGGCCCAGACAGTAGGATCACCCAACTCTGGAGGCCTACTCAGAACCCCCTCATGTATGAGGGCCCCCGACACTATGTTCCCCCAGGGGAGCTGGAGGGGCCAGTTCTGACCCAAGAACACCACCCAGGCAATAGCTAAAAAATGTCACCCCTGGATAATACAGGGACAGAGACCCAGACTGCTCTTCCACCAGGGAAGCGACCCCTTGGAGAGGTGGCAGATCTGGAACCCACAGCTTGTCAGGGGTAGGGATCAATCTGCTAAGCAATCCATCTGGTCTCAAGTCCCACCTACTGACTGTGTGACTTTGGGCCACTCGCTCCGGCTCTCTGAGCCTTGTTTCCTCCCCTGTGTGGTCGGACCTGCTCACAGGAGGCTGGGAAGTGTCCGTGAGGTGAGGTGAGGTGGGCACAGTGCCCCTCGGTGCTTCCCTTGGCGGGGGGTGCTTCCGGTCCCTTCCCATCCCCACTAAGTGTGTGACCCTGGGCATCTCTGAGGGGCAGTTTCCTCCAGCATCCTCAAGGGAACTGTCACAGGACAGGTGAAGAAAGCTGTGTAGATAACTACACCCTTAATGCGCTTAGACTACTCTGTCAGGCTCCCTGCTCTGTCTGCTAACTTCTGGTTAATAGAGAAGAAAACCATTCCCGGGAGCACAGGATCACACGCGGGCTCTGCATCCATGGGTTGGGGGCTCCACTCATCTGGGCTGCGGCACCCCCTCCCCCAGCCATCTCTTGCCCCACACGTGCACACGCACCTCACAAGTGGGCACATCCAGAGGTGCTGCTCTTCCCACAGTATTCCCACCCGCTCGCTCCAAGCAAATGACCCCATCTCTTTGTGAGCTAAAGCCAGAGAGGATCCTGTCTGAACCAAGTCCTGTGACTTTCTTGCTCAATTCTCCCCAGGGGCTCCCAAGGCCACACCAAGCCCCACAGGCCCCTCACTATCCTTTTGATCTCATTTCCTGCCTCTTTCCCCCCAGCCTACTGCAGACAAGACAAACTGGCCTCTTACAGGTTCTCAAACAAGCTAAGCCCACCCCTACCTCCCAGCCTCTGTGCAAACTGTTCCCTTTCCCCACTCACATCCCGTCTCTATCTTTCCTGTCATTCACAACTCACCTTAAATGTCACCTCCTGGAGAGGCCTTCCATGGCCACCCATCTATCACATCAACTTAGTTTTCTGCACAGACATTTTAAATGTACTTATTCATTTTCCATCCCCTCCCCCGCCCTCCTAGAATATAAGCTCTTGGAGAAACTTCATCTTGTCTCATTCACCTCTGTTTCCAGGGATCCATCAAATGAGTAGAAAACTTAGAAAATACAGATGGACATAAAAACAAAAGCAGCAGTTACCATAATATCCACCACTGGGAGACACCCAATGTTAGGATGTTAACGCAATTCCTTCTGGTCTTTTTTTTCTAAATTTGGGATTGTAGTATTTACAGTGCTGTGTTCTGCTTTTCTTTACCACGAAGGGAGTTATTGTAATTAATTTTAGATTTAAAGAAAAGTTGTGAAATAAGGCAAGGAATTCCTTTGGAACCCTCACCTTGTGTCCCCTGAAAACGACATCTTATATAACTAGAGTATGATGATCAAGAACAGGCAATTAACACGAAGACAGTATGATTAACTAAACTACAAACCTTTTTTAAATGTGACCAGTTTTCCCATGACTACCCTTTCTCCATTCCAGGATCCTTTCCAGGACCCCATAGGGCATTTGTCCTTTTTCCTTCATCCCTGCCGGTCTCTGCCCCAGTCTGTTACAGTTCCTTAGCCTTAGTTTTGTCTTTCCTCATCTTGATGCTTTTGGTCAAAACTTAATACTGATTTTGTTGAATGTCCCTCAGTTTGACTTTGTCTGTTTTTTTCTTTTATAGTTGAAGTGAGGTTATGCATTTTTGGCAAGAATACTATTAAAAATGATGCTGTGTCCTCGGTGCATCTTACCAAAGGGTTCATCTTATTACTGGTGATACTAATGTGCTGCATCCCTGGAATAAACCGCTTGTCCTAGGAGCCCTGGTGCCTCTTACTGGAGAATGATGTTTAGATACCAAGACCCGGGTGCCAGGTGTGCTGTTACTGGGTGTCATTGCTTCCAAGCCCACTCGGGGGGCAGTCAGGAAACATATGGATGTGTACTAACCCAGGCATATACATATGTGAGTTTATTTCCAAATCTATATAGAATTTTAAAACCATGAGTGTTTATGGATTCCTCTGATTTTAAGCCAATGGCACAGGGTTGCTTCTGCCTCACCCCTTTTACTTATAAGTTCTTTCTGTAGAAGAGAATGAAACCTGGCTCTCTTAATCTACGGTCTACTTGTTTGTTCAGGTCCAATACTATAGTTTTAGAATTGCTGACCACACCTCCGTGAGAAACACTTTTAAAACTCTATCATAGCATTTATGAAGACTAATTTTCACCTTCACTCTCGCCGTATCAAGGTACTGTTTTCCCCAGTTACTCAGGCGACTTCCTTACTTCCCCACCCCTCTGGTGTGGTCGTTTTTCACTTGTGATGCTCTTAGGGTCAGCTGTGTCTGTATTCCGTTTTCCATTCCCCCTACATCCTAGTTGATCCTGTTGGTTTATTTCGGGGGTAATGGGACACTTTTCTATGGTTCTAAGAGTCAGTTATACAAAAAGACACATTCACACAAGTGTCATTCCCTTCTCCTCCCTGCAACCACACCTCATCCTTCCCTCTCTACAGCCTCTGCCCACCAACCTATTTAGTTTCTGGATCATCCTTCATTTCCTTTGCATCTGTGTATTTTTTTAAAGTTTTTATTTATTTTTGAGAGAGAGACAGAGCACCAGCAGAGGACGGGCAGAGAGAGAGGGAGACACAGAATCCGAAGCAGGCTCCAGGCTCTGAGCTGTCAGCAAAAAGCCCAACATGGAACTCGAACTCAAACAGTGAGACGTGACCTGAGCCAGAGTCAGATGCCTAACTGACTGAGCCACCCAGGCGCCCCTGCATCTGTGTATTTTCTTGGGTCTCTTCTTATACAAAGGGTAGTGTACCAGAGATACTCATTTGGACGTTGTTTTTCACTCAAGATTGCTTTATGTCCTGGAAATCATAACTGTTCAGAAAGAGCTTCTTCATTCTTTTTTCCACTCCACCGTGTGGCTGTGCCATAGTTTATTTGACACTCTGTTACGTACAGGTCTTTAGGCTGTTTCCAGTTATTTTGCAGTTAAAACCAATGCTGCAATAAATAACCTTGTGCATAGATATTTTTATATTGTAGAAAGTACATATTCGATACCACAAGCGGGATCCCTGGGTCGCAGTGTAAGTGCATACGTACTTTGTCGGATGTTGTCAAACTTCTCTCCAAAAGGGTTGTACAAAGTTACACTCCCACCAGCGATGTATGTGAGTACTTGTTCCCCACAGCCTCACCAGAAGAATGTGGTTTGTTTCCCCCCACACACCCCTGTCTGGTAGGTGAGTCAGTGTTCTTTCAGTCCGTCTGGGCTTTTATAACAAAATACTACACACCAGTGGCTTATACACAACAGAAATTTATTTCTCACAGTTCTGGAGGCTACAAGTCCAACATCATGGTGCCAGTATGGTGGTGTTCTGGCGAAGGTCCTCTGCCGGGCTGCAGACTGCAGACTGCCGACTTCTTGCTGTGTCCCCACACGGTGGAAGAGGCACGGGAGCTCTGTGGGGTTCTTTTACAACAGCACCGAATCTCTTCATGAGGTTCCATTCTCACGCCTAATCTCTTCCTCTTGAAGGTCCCCTCCTAATACCATGGCCTTAGGCATTAAGTTTTCAACATATGAATGGGGGGTGGGAGGACTACAAATATTCAGATCATAGCATCTGCTTTTCTCTGAATGAATGTGAGTGTTTTTCACATGTTTAAGGGCCATTTTTATATCTTTTTTTGTAAATTGTCTTTCACATCTTTTCCTCGGTTTTCTATTTGGTTTTTGGTCCTTTGTCCTTCAATTTTAAAGAATTCTTCATGGATATTTAGGAATATTAGCCCTTTGTTACATATGTTGCATTTTTCTCCCAGTTTGTTAACTGTCTTTTGATTTTGTTCATGCTAGGTTTTATCACACAAGTTTTAAAATTTTTACTTAGCCAGAATGATTAACATTTGGTTGCCCCTGGATTTTGAATCATCATTAGGAAGCTTTCCCTACATCAAGGTTTTAGAGACGAATTCATCCACATTTTCTTCTGGTACTTGAATGGTTCCAATTTCTACATTTAGATCCCTAACCCCTTGGGAGTTTATATGGCATTAAAATACGGATCTTTTATCTTTTTCCAAATGGTGACCTTAGCCACCATTTTTGTTAAAAAGTCCATCTTTACCCCAATGATTTGAGATGGCATCTTTATCATGTAAATTTCTGTATGTATTTACGTCTATTTCTGGGCTATTTTATTTCACTCTTCTACTTATCTATTCATGCATCAGTTCCACACCGTTTTAATGATACAGGTTTTACAGTATGTTTTACTGTCTAGTAAGGCTAGTTCTCCATCACAGTTTTTCTTTTTCCAGTGGTTTCCTGGTTATTCCTTAATGTTTGTGTTTCTATATAAAATTTAGAATAATGTGTATAATTCCATAAAATAGACTGTGGTGTTTCTACTGAGATTGTATTAAATTTGTAATTTAATTTAAGGGAGAACAGACATCTTTACGTTGAGTCCCCCTATCCAAGAATGGGATGCCTTCACATTTGTTCGTCTTATTTGGTGTCTTTGAGGAGTGCTTTAGCATATTTCTTGTATGTTTTTGTATGTATCTTGTTAAATTTATTCCAAAGTATTTAATGTTCTTTGTTACCACTGTAAATGGGCTTTTCACTACCGTTATAACCTGTTTATCATTTGCATATGCTAGTGTTGTATCCTGCTACTTCAGTAAAATTCTATAGTTGGTGTTGGTTTTATCACTGAGTCTTTGGTGTTAATTCTCTACCCCAACAGAAGGGAGTGCTGAGGCTGCAGGTGCCTTCCTGCCTTAGTGTGGGTTTTCTCAGGGATTATTTCAGGATGGGGGGTAGCTATGAGGAGCTAAACTACATGCTTCATGAGTGGAGGGAGGTGTCTGTCCTGGCCACCAGTGTGCACCTGTCAGCCAGCACAGGGCCTGGCATACGGCTGACGCAGGGCAAGTGCTGTCAAAAGACAGGGAGAGAATCGAGGCCTGCTGACAGACTGCCTGGGGACAGACTGCAAAGATGCTGAAATAATATTTGCCCCATAGCCCTGATAAACATTCCCCCCTCCAGGAAGGTACAAGAGTGTCTGGTCTCCTCTCCAGCCAACTACAGAGACGTGGAAAGGGTTTGAAGGAGCAAGAGCACCTGGGGTCTGGCACCGCTCCAGACCCTCTGTGTGCATCACTCATTTAACTCACCCCTTTGTAGTCTGTGCAGCCTCTCTCCTCGTGAGGGAGAAAACAGAATCCCAGTGTCCAAAGGAGGAAGAAACAGAACCAGAGAAGCAAGGTGACCTGCCCCAGGTCTTGCAGCCAATAACCGGGGAAACTGGGATCCCAGCCCATATTCTGACCCCAAAGCCCAAGTCCCATCCACAAAGCCAAGTGGATCCCAAAAGGTAAGATTCACTGAACACTTAACTGGTCACTGTTCATTTTCCTGGGCATTTCCTAAGATGAGCCTGGAGTTGCCAACATCTACCCATCCCTGGCTACAAATAAACCTGCTCTGTGCCTTAGGGAAAGGGTGAGTGAGAGGTCACCTGAGCCCATGGGGAAAGAGGTCTGCCGGCAAATAAGCAAGAAAACCACCCGTTTATTGTGTAAGGAACTCCAGGGCCTTGCTGGTGCAAGAAGCAGTGTCATTTCTCACGGCCTGAGGAGCAGTTATGTCTCTCCCAGCTCTCCCTCTCAGGCCTCAGGATGCCAGGTGCAGACCCAGAGTCCCCACGAGAAACAGGAGCATTTATAAAAAGAAAAGAAAGGCCAGTTGGTTGCCCCATACTCTGCTATTCTAGAAAGGTCATGAGGCACTTTACAGAGGTAAAGTCCCGAAGGTCAGCTTCAACCAGGCCTGTGACCTGAACAGATACATCAAGGTGGTCCCAATTAATTGGTGAGAGCGTGTGCCCACGCCGCTCTGACGGAAAGTGCCAGTCACTGCAGCTGCTGCCATTACTCGGCCAACGAACTGCATTCCAGTCAGTTTTCCAGGAAACATCAGGTGAACTAACATTTATGGGACACTTACTGCCTACCAGGCCCTGGTCCAGACCCCTTCCATATGCCAGGTCAGTTATCCTCACAGCCCTGAGAAATGAGCAATGCTCCCATTTGATAGATATGATAACCAACACTCACAACACATTCAACCACCACCAAGATGCCAAGTTTTCTTGGAACTCTGGGATGTCCAGTCCTAGAAACTTTAAACCCAGGGAGTTCCCTGGACTCATCATCCCCGGGAATGGTGTTAGAAAACAGTCTCAGGCCCACCCCAGAACTGGATTCCACTCAATTGGAAACTCTGTGGGTGGACCTGGTAATCCATGTTTTAACATGCCCTCTGGGGATTCAGATGTACTGAACCTGGAGAACCAAGAGCTAGAGATTCCCAAAGGGCACAAAAGCCAAGAGTCATCAGCAGCTGCAGACTCCCTAAAACAGTGCTTTTCCCAATGTGTGTTCCGAGGAACCCTGGCACTTCTGGAGATTGTTAATGGATATCCCCCAAATGAGGGGTTCTACTGTCAATGAGTCTGAGAGTCCCTGGCTTACATAAGGGTGAAAAGGTGTTTTTCTCACAGGACTGCTTGAGTTTATCTAAACTAATGTATCTTGCGCATCTTAGAGAAAATACCCAGGTGGTGCTTCCCAAATTTCCTGGACTACGGAACCCTCTTTTCTCAGAACACCTGTTGCTCTCTCCTACAACACCTGTGTTCCACGGATCCCAGCCTTGAAGACCAACAAGCCAAGAAATGCAGAAATTCGGGAAGAGAGCAGCAAAAGTGGATACCCACTCTGGATTCCGCAAGACTAGCTCTCTCTTAGCTTCTGTTTAATGACAGCCTTTGGCAAGCTCACTATCTTATGTAAACTAAAGGAACACAGAGTTCACTCCGCCTTCTTAGAGGAGCTGCGGGGTTGGAGTTATTAGGAAAAGAAAGCCCTGTGCCAGTGACCCTGGGGCCCTGGGTGAGTAATCCACCACCAAAGCCCAGAGGCACCAGGCGGGGTATTATTATTATTAGATTTCCAACAATGGAGGGCTGACATTTCCAAAAGCTCGTCAATTACTTTAATAACTGTAATTTTTCTGGGTGGAGAGGCCACAGGGATAAGTATTACTCATTCCACAGATATGTGAGCATTTGATGTGAGCGCCCCCATCCGGCCCCAGGGCTCTAGGAAAACAAGATGGCACAGATTCAACAGCACCCAGGGGGTGGGTAGGTTCTGGAAACGCCTTCTACCTTTTCTCAGAGTTGTACACACTTCAATCCTTCCCCAGGTCTGATGGTTGGGGGTCTGGGGGAGTCCCGGCTAAAGGTCTCCAACTGATATATCTCACAGGCAGGGACGGGTACACTTATCTAGGTAAGCAGCTCAGGTGGAAATGAAAGAGGACATTCTTTCCCAGGAACCACGCGGTTTAGGGAGGGCCTCCTGAGAGCCAAGCTGTGGGAGTGCATTATACTGGTGGCCTCTGCCCTTCCCGGGCTACACTCAGCGCAGGAGATGGGTCGAGCTGAGGACACTGTGGTCCCTGGCAGTGAGGGTGAGGTGATGTGAGGGCACAAAGGAGGGAGAGAGGGTGCCACAGCACTGACACCACATCTGTGGCCCAGCCTGTGGGTCCTGACTTCCTTCCTGTCTTTCCCCCACCTCTAAGGCCTCTAGAAAAATCCTGTTAGAACCTTCTGGCTTATCTTAGTTGTGCCTTGCAAAGGTCCTCATCCACATGAGAATTAAAGTATGAATGGGGGACAGACAATATGTCCTGATGCCTTCATTAGCCAGCGTAGGAACTCTGGCACCATCTTGGACAGGGAAGTCCCTGGAGGAAGGAAGCCACAAACCAGGAAGTTGAGCTGGGAACAGAAAGCCAGAGAGAGCCCGGGATCCCATGGCCTCAGAGCCACCGTACCAGTCCTGGATCACCCACCTCTGCCCTTTTACGTGCAACAGAAATACACTTCTATCTCATTTTTTTTTTAATCACCAGGTACATGAACTATTTCTGAATGATTCTAATCATGAATTTTGCATATAAAATTAAAAATATGAAGTATAAATCAGAATTATTTCACTAAACATGCTGAGTACAAGAAGATGTATATGCTATTAAACATTTTTTTTTTTTAATTACCAAGGGTCAAAGCCGCTGAGGTGGCTCTGGGGTATACTCATGCAATGCTCTACAGAACCCCACCTCAGGGTAAGAATGGGGCAACACCAATAAATCTGGAACATCACTGCCCTGGCTTGCCCTGTCAGCAATTCAAGGAGCCAGCCCCTGCCATGCCCCTCCGAGCCATTCCTGGGAGTCCCTGAGGAGTGCCTCCCTCAGCTCTAAAAACTAGGTGTCGTGCCTACCGTGTGCCATCTGCCCTTTTCCTGCCCTGCTCCATGACTCCTGATGTCACCAGCCCTGCCTGCCACATGGGGAAGGCAAGCCTCATATGTGCAAGCTGAGCACCAGCCATTTTGTGTGACATACGTGGGCTGGGAGATTTTTGCCACCTGCACTGGCCGCTGCAGGTACACGGCATCCTGTCCGTGGTGCCAGAGCAAGAGGATGGTGAGCTTTTTTGGACCCAAACCTCCCATGTTAGGAAAGATGGGGTTTAGAAAATGAAACCACATTATCCTACTGGCAAAAGGATGCTGCAGGGAGCTAAAATCACTGGCCTAGGAAGCACTCCAAAATTAACCTCAGGTTTTCAGTGAAGAATTTATTGGCTACTACAGAGCAAGATTTTATTTATTTTTTAAAATTACATTTCCCCCAAAACAGATGCTCAAATTAAGCTGTGGGGAAAACACCGGACTGTTCATCTACAAATTCCCAGAGACTTCCCTGGCCCGTCAAGATCCCCGGTAGCACAGGCTCTCGCCTCCCCTGGGCATCTAGTCAATCACTGACATTTGGGCTGAGAGGCTCATCCCCACGGGGCTGCCCCTCATCCTGCCCGCGTAGCCCAAGATTTGGTCCAGGAGTCACAGTCTTGCCCCCTTAGTGCTCCCTCTGGAACTGGACCACCAGAGCACCTGTAACCCACGCAGAGTCAGACAGCTGCACGCACAGGTGCCACACTCCCGCAGAGGCCGTGGCGAGGCCTTCCAACCTGCGTTTACACCAACCGCTGCTCAGGAGAGCTGAGGCCTGCTTCCCCAAAGCTCACAACTGGCCCTTCTCTGTGTCGACAACAGTCTTCTGATCTCCACCCACCTCCGAAATATCAGGAGTACCAGTGCTCCAAGAGCCTTTGCTTGCGAGCCCTGACCTTCTTGTCCAGACTGTCTCCTAAGAGAATGTTATTTCTCTCTACTTCCCACTGGACTCAAGGGGCAGCTATGGCTGTGATGTATTGTTACAGCTGAGAGAAGCTAAGATATATTCTGAACCAATAAAGATGAGTTCATGCTCTATGATCCAAGGTGTCCCCTTCATGGAAAAACATTTCAAAAAGACTTAAGGCCACTCAGGCCTCTCCCACAGCCCACAGACTCTCAGTAATTCCAAGGGCAAAGCTCCTCACACAGGCCATCACAAGGTAAGAGAGCTTCAGAAGCCAGGGCGCTGGTGCCCCTTGCCCCAGCTTGGCACCGGGCAAACCACCCAGGCACCAAAAGCCATGTCCCTGACATGGAATTGGCAGCAGCTCAGGCAGGCCTTTGTCACCAAGGACACCAAGCACCGTGCAGAAGTCAAAGCACGATTCTCTCCAGGACACGGAAGTCCAGATGATGAGGTGGGAAATGCCGCAGCAGCCTCATGCTGGGAAAGCACCGGACGCTGGGCTCAAGCCAAACACAGCACAATTTTGTGAAGGTCCAGGAATGCTGACTGTCCTCGAGAACTGCTCACATAATGAGAAAATGAGGATGCTGGCTCCACGCACTGCTGGCTCTCCCCACACAGACGTGAGATCTCCAGCAAGGGAAGACAGGCTCTCAGGATGACAGGCAGAGAACGTTTCAGAGTCGCCGAAAGTCTGAACTGTGCCTACTCCATCGTCACTGGCTGTGTGACCCTGGGGAGTCCCTTGGCCTCGCTGAGCTTCAACTTCCTCCCTGGGATGTAAGGGCGACTACCCCACCCTCCTGCGTGGCGGGGAAGGGTTAGGGACTCCAAACCCAGCATGAGGTCAGGAGGCTCTTCCCTTAATCAGAGGGACCCAGCAGTGGGAAACCACCAGGAGAGGCACTGGGGGAATGAATGCAAGGCTACGACCACCAAAGGGCATGACAAACCCACTGGTCCCATTTGTCATTTACCTGCAAGGACCAGAGACCCAGGATGAAGACACTGGCAAAGAGGAAGAGACCATCAGGAAAACAATGTGGCCAAATATAAAGCCCTCCCGGAAGTTGATTTTCCCAAATTGCTCCTAACAGCTAACTTGGCAGCAGTGGGCATTTTTCTGGCATGATCTTTCCTGTCCTATGAGCCATGTTTCTGATTCTCTGGAGTTAGTATGCGGTCCCGGTTTTGTTCAAAGAGTTCTAACATTTTCTTCCTGTCGTGGTCAGCCTCAATCACCTGGAAATTAAACACATGGATCACCGGGCTGCACTTGACCTCAACATCCTCCTCCCTTCACGATGAAGAGGGGGAGAGGAAGAGACAGGCAGGATGAAGCGGGAGAGGCAGAGAAGCCCAAGGTCACAGGCAGAGAAAATGGAAGCATAAAAGCAAAACAGCACCCGGTTCTAGGTCAATTCATATTCTCAACTGTGTTTTCACTTAAGCATCCACTACAGCTGTCCCTGTGGCCAGCCCACGAATGATGGGTTTTTTTTCCCCATCATGTTATATTATCCAATCATGAGGGGGAAAAAATAGATTTTACTTCTTCAAAACTCCAGCACAGTAATATCTCACTTTTCGGCAACCTCATGGCCCGCGAGCACCATGAGTAGAAGTATTTGAGAAGCCCAAACAGATGTCCCTCAGGCCATGCACCAAAGTCTGTGTGCGGCCCTCCCTTGCATCCCACGCTGTGCACGCACTCCTGACAGTCTTAGCACCCATCTGCCTGCCTCAAGAAATTCAGCAGCAGCAAATCGAAAAACGAGGGGACAGGGAAGCAGGGAAACACGGATGGGGCGGAAACGGCGACACAGTTAGAAGTGGCGTGTCGGAAACGGCGACACAGTTAGAAGTGGCGTGTGTCAGCAGGAGAAAAGGGGGCGGCTATACAAAGCCAACGCGGGAGCTCAAACACGTGAGTGGTGTGGGGCAAACAGTCCTACACACCTCAGCACCTCCTAAGGGCATCGCTGGGTAACAGCCCAGGACAGCAAGTGGTGCTCCTCCAGATGCCCTGGGTCACCAAGAAAGGGGGCAGTGAGGCTCTGCGCCTGCTATCCACTGAAGAAGGGATGGCTGCATTGCAAAGACCACCAGCTCGAGTGCTTAAAGCCAAAATGCACGTCTAGAGGCTTCAGCCATGGGGGACACTCCTTCCCTGGTGAGGCTGGATAAGTGAGATGCTACTGTGGCCACCGGTGTAATGACACTGGGACAGGTCACCTTCTCTCAGGACTGTCAGCAACTAACTCTGAGACTCAGTCCAGAATGGGGACCGGGCCAGAGAAAGAGCCCTTTCCACCCTCCCTGCTTCCTCCTTCTCGATCCTCCAGCTATGAAGGAACTCGGGCTTCCCCGGACTACAGAGTGGCTGACATTCCCTGGGTCACTCCTCCTTCTAGAAAAGTCTCCTGCCCTGCCAGGGGAACTTACCAGAACAGGGGCTGCCACAGGGAAAAGGCCTCCTTTGAAGAGCCACTCCTCATAGAGGCGGTGAAGAGCATCCAAGTATTCCTGCCAGGAAACACACACACACAGACACACACAGACACAGGCTGTCAGGAGCAGGGAGGGGGACAAACCTCTCCACCAAGGGTCTTAGGCAGGGGGGTGAATGTTGATGACCACAGGGCAGTGGCTTGGACAAAGGAGCCTACAACCGCTGACCTGGTCCAGGCGGACAGCAGTAAATGCAGCGGCTCCCTCTGCCAGCCAGCTCGGGCAGGGCAACAGTCAGAGGCTTCACTAGGGCCGTGGGCTCCACCCCTCCCTGCTCCACTGGTGCCTTACGCACACCCTCCCCCCTCGCTTCTCACACTTCCTGCCACTTCTCCAGCAGCAGGGCCATCAGCTCCTTCATGGTGGAGCCCACAGCTGCCCCGCAGCTGGACAGCCCAGCCCTGGGCAGCCTCTGACCCCTCCACTCTGACCTTCCCTCCAAGAGGACAATGACCCTCACTGGCCTAGGGAATCCCATTCCTGCTGCCCCTACTCCCTAGATGACTTACAACCTGTGGACCCTCTAGACCATGAAGACCAGTTTCATTTAAAAATTTTTTAATGTTTATTTATTTTTGACAGAGAGAGAGAGACACAGAGCATGAGCAGGGGAGGGGCAGAGAGAGAGGGAGACACAGAATCTGAAGCAGGCTCCAGGCTCTGAGCTGTCAGCACAGAGCCCGACACAGGGCTCGAACTCACAGACTGCAAGATCATGACCTAAGCCCAAGTCGGACGCTCAACCGACTGAGCCACCCAGGTGCCCCATGAAGACCAACTTCAGAAAGCCCCACGAGGTGGAACCCAACGGAAAAGAGGCCCGAACATGCCCCTAAGCCATTAGTGCCTCTGCACAGGCAGGACTGGACAGCACACACTTCCACACGCACAGGCCAAGGTGCTTTGGCTGCCCGTGACCACCTCCCCAAGCAGCAATTTACTGCCAGCCCGGAAGTTCTTACAGAAACCGCACTGACAGCTTTTCATCCCACTGAGTTCTCCCTTGGCAACAACAGGTTTGTCCTATAGGCCACGTCAGAAATGTTAGGATAATGGCTTGGCTAATGGCTTAGAGGGACTCCAGACTTGTCATTTCTTCAGAACATCTGTGTCACTGCACAGAGTGGCCATGCCCTACCTTGGCATGGCCCAGCCCCACCCCACTGCACCCTTCACTCCTGTCTCTGGATTTCAAAGGAGCTGCCTAGAGAGAGGCCCATGCCTTCACGGCTGGAATCAACCTTTCTGGTGCCCAAGGAAAACAAGGCTAGGCAGGCCTCAGGAGCAGGACAGGTCTTCCAGGGCCCCAGGTCCAGCCCATCCTGAGCTCAGACCCCCATGACACCCCAGTAAATGCCTGCCAGCCTCTGTCTGTGTACCACCAGAGGCATTCGTGTAGGGCACTCAGTTCAGTACTAACTGAGCAACTCCTAGGTGCCAAGTCCTGGGAAACATGCTGGGGATGCAAAGGGAATGAGATCTAATCTTAAAAAGCTCACATTTTGATGATAGATGGGGAACAAACATACAGACAAATAGTTTCAGTATGCTTGTCCTTAGGGCTGTGATCATAATACACCCAGAGGCTAGAGGAGCACAATGGAGGGAAGGTCAGGGAAGGCCTCCTGGAGAAAGTGACATCTGAGCTGAACTTGGAAGGCAAAAGAAACCACCATACAAAGGCACATTTATGTAACTACATGGTGAGTGTGTGTGTGTGTGTGTGTGTGTGTGTGTAGCCACAACTAGTCTCTATGGCCAGAGCATGAAAAGCAGGAAGTGGAGGGAAATAACACCAATCGGGCAGTGGGGACTTCAGCCTAGACAGCGGCAAGGCACTGAGGGCTTATGGCTGGGAAACTGCATGAATGGCATTCTATACTGGACACATCACCCAAGCAGCAATGTGGAGACCAGATTTTGGAGGGAACGTGCGTAGTGAAGGACCAGGACAAGGAGGGCAGTCCAATGGCTACAACAGTCCTGACTACAGTCCATGTAGCCCTGAGCCAGGACCCAGAAGGGCAAGATGCTGGGCAAGTCGTAGAGAAGGCCACCGCCAAGCCCAGCACTGCACTAAGCACTGGGGATGCAGTGCAGGTGGGAGGGCACGTTCTAGCGAGGACCCAGAGCTGGGCGCAGAGGCAGGTCACCTTCAGGAGGTAGTCAGGACAAGCCCTGGGGGCACCTGGACAGGGAGTGGAGAAGGGACGCCTCTGAGCACAGAGGGCGCCAAGCAATGAGTCCTGAGCCACAGGAAGTGAGGTCGGTCTGGACTCTGCACAGGGTCTCCAGCCACAGAGGAAGTCAGAGTTTACCCTCCTGCATGCTCAGTTCCCGTTTCTTCCTCTGTGACAACAGCACAGTGACCTCACAGAGGGAAGGGCCAGGCTGCAATGGACATGGTTTCCCGGTCATTTTGAAGCAGGTTAAAGAGGGCTCTTACCAGGGAAATGACTGTCTCCTCCTCCCTGCATCTCATCTGTAACCTCTGATAACAGGTCTCAGGGGTGGTCCGGAGATAAACTGAAATTTAAAAAAAATCATACATGGTTCTAATTGCTCTGGTTCATGGCTTGGAAGTCAAAGCCGAGGGGAGGGGGAAGGAAGGTGTGTGGGCAAGACGTGGAGAGAAACATCCGCCAGCAGCTCTGAGCAGAAGACACAGACCACAGCCAGCTCACAGCCCAACCACTCACCAGCTGTGTGGCCTGACAGGCATCTTGACCCTCATCCCAACTTTAATTTTCCTTCCATGTCACCAGCCCCACAGGGTTGTTGTGAGGGTGAATGAGCTTCCATGCATACACAAAGCTTAGCACAGGGTCTGGCACAGTAGGTCCAGCCAAGCGCGTCCTCACTGGGGGAGGAAGGTCGGAAGGGGCCTCTCACCTATCAAATCAATGGACACGTCGATGTTCCTCACAATCCAATCAAACCATTCTGCCAGAATCACATAGTCCACTTCAGGCATCTTCCCACTATAATGAGAGTTATTAGGGTTTTATTCATCAGAAGGACCTGTGGATGGCTTCCGTATAAAGGGCATGACCCAGGGCACGATGGTATAGCGCGATCCATGTGATACTGGGCCCGAAACACCTTGGACCCTCCACCGCTGGGGGACAGCTTATGGTCTAATGCAGCAAGAGTCACGGAACTGTTCGATGGGAGAGCTCATTTGGGATCTGAACTACAGGCAGAGAAAGGGACTCGGAAGCCTGTCCCCAGAGAACAGGGATGGCACTCAGTTTGGAAGGTGGAGCAGCGAATCACTTCCACCTCTAGAAGTTTCTTTCGTGGAAATAATCATGGATGTCCACCACAGCACCCCCTAAAACAATGAAAAGCGAAACCTTGGCCCGTTGACAGAACAGCAAACCATGCAGTGACTGAAAGACAACATTGTAAAATAATACTTAATGACATGGAAAATGCTCACAATCGAATGTTCCATGAGAACAGCAGGACAAAAAACTGTATATAGTATGACCCAACTGTATTTTCACAAGAATCCGTTCACACATTATGAAAAAAGACTGTGAAGAAAAACAGCAAAATGCATACAGTGCTTTTTTCTCTGAGCTGTGGGACCAGAGGGGACTGTGTTTTCTTTCTACCTTTCTGTATTTTCCAAAATCAGCAACATATTCGTTCTCAAATCAAGGGTTGGGTGGAGGGGAAATAACTACATATTTAAAATGTGAACTGAAAAAGGAAGGAAGGAAGGAAGAATTCAAGACAACAGTCTGAGCATCCACGAGGCCTGGCGTCTCTCCCCGGCTCCAGCGGGTTTCCCGCGCCCAAAGAGGAAACCAACAGGAAGAGACAGAGGAATGGCAGCTAGAGGGCACAGGCCTGTCAAAGGCCAGGTGATCTGCCAAGGCCCAGGAGGGGAATTCTCCCTTGTAACACCCCACCTACCATCTTGGATCCACTCAGAACAGAGTCTGGAAGGACTGGCTACAGGAAAATGGTCATGCCTGGGCCCCAGGGTCCACAGGGGGCTTCTCGTTGCCCATGAACGGTGGGGGTAAGAGAAGAGCCCAGTGGAAGGGCGGTCTAGAGCTGGCCCCCTGCCAGGCGCTGTGAATGGACTCCCACCTGATGGGGAAGAGGGATGCAGGGATGGGCATGGACAGAGATAAGAACTCAGACAGTTGGAGGGGGGGTGCTCTGGGGGACGAAGGGCACAAGCAGCCCTGCCTGGGGCCCAAACGACAGGGCGTGGCACAAACTGGACAGGGACACTGCCCCTAGTCCCTGAGACACCACGATATCTTCAGGGGAGAACAGCTAGCTGTGCCTGGGGCGAGCAGCAGGAAAGTGTACGGTGCCTGAGAGAACAGTGGGGGCAGAGGGGCAGCTGCCGGTGCCTTAGGTCTTCAGGCATCAGATCTCAGCCAGGAGACCTGATTAACATGCGAGGGCTCTTGGAATGAGTGGGTGGAGGAGGGTGGTTGGAAGAAGTCCCACAACACTGCAGAGAGGACCCGAGCCAATGCAATCCAGGAACTAAAGGTAACGACTTTGTGACCACAGGCTGGTATGGTGTGAGGACAGGTGGCTGTCTCTTCTCTTATGTCCTTATAGCCCAATATTGGGGTGCCTGGGTGGCTCAGTCGGTTAAGCATCCGACTTCAGCTTGGGTCATGATCTCACCACCTGTGAGTTCAAGTCCCACATCAAGCTCTGTGCTGACAGCTCAGAGCCTGGAGCCTGCTTCAGATTCTGTGTCTCCCTCTTCCTCTGCCCCTCCCCTGCTCATGCTCTGTCTCCCTCAAAATTAAGTAAACATTTAAAAAACAAATTAAACAAAAATGAACTACTGGGACCTCATCAAAATAAAAAGCTTCTGCACAGCGAAGGAAACAATCAGCAAAACTAAAAGGCAACCGATGGAATGGGAAAAGATATTTGCAAATGACATATCAGATAAAGAGTTAGTATCCAAAGTCTATAAAGAACTTATCAAACTCAACACCCAAAAAACCAAATAATCCAGGGAAGAAATGGGCAAAAGTCATGAGTAGACACTTCTCCAAAGAAGACACCCAGATGGCCAACCAACACATGAGAAAATGCTTAACATCACTCATCATCAGGGAAATACAAATCAAAACCACAATGAGATACCACCTCACACCTGTCAGAATGGCTAACATGAACAACTCAGGCAACCACAGATGTTGGCGTGGATGTGGAGAAAGAGGATCTCTTTTGCATTGTTGGTGGGAATGCAAGCTGGTGCAGCCACTCTGGAAAACAGTATGGAGGTTCCTCAAAAAATTAAAAATAGAACTAGCCTATGACCCAGCAATTGCACTACTAGGCATTTATCCAAAGGATACAGGTGTGCTGTTTCAAAGGGGAACATGCACCCCCATGTTTATAGCAGCACTATCAACAATAGCCAAAGTATGAGAAGAGCCCAAATGTCCATCGATGGATGAATGGATAAAGAAGATGCGGTATATGTATACAATGGAGTATTACTCGGCAATCAAAAAGAATCAAATCTTGCCATTTGCAACTACGTGGATGGGACTGGAGGGTATTATGCTAAGTGAAATTAGTCAGAGAAAGACAAAAATCATATGACTTCACTCACATGAGGACTTTAAGAGACAAAACAGATGAACATAAGGGAAGGAAAGCAAAAATAATATCAAAACAGGGAGGGGGACAAAACAGAAGAGACTCATAAATAGGGAGAACAAACTGAGGGTTACTGGAGGGGTTGTGGGAGGGGGTATGGGCTAAATGGGTAAGGGACACTAAGGAATCTACTCCTGAAATCATTGTTGCACTATATACTAACTAATTTGGACGTAAATTTGAAAAAACAAAAAATAAAATTAAAAAATAAAATTAAAAATAAAAAACATTAAAAAAAACTTAAAAAAAAAAAGTAGCCCATTATTTATTCAGGCCTGAGTGTTCCAGGGAAACCTGACCCCACCCCAAGCTTCTGGGGAGGCCCAGTTGGTCTAAGGGAAGTACTGTCCTCTCACAAGCTGCACCAATCAGTACAAGGCATCCCCTGGCCACACTGGCCCAGCCTGGGCCAGTGAGACATGAGGGAGGCCTGCAGGGGTTGATAGAAACCATGCTTTCTCACACTCAGAGGAAAGCCACTGGCAAGACACCTACTCTGGCTAGCAAGTGAGAAACCTGGTTCTGCCACAGCCATTTCGTCACCATGGAGGAATCATATTGAGGATATGAACGAGACACAAGAGTAGGAAAACAAGGCTGGAGCTCCTGAATGAAACCAACCCTGCCTGCCATTAAGATAACCACTAATGACCTCATCCTTCGGGTTACTTGGAGCTGGGTTTCAGTTAGTCGCAGCTCAGAGTATCTGATTTCAGGAAACCAAACCACTCTCTCTTCATGTGTTTTCCTTCGCTGGGAAACAAAGTTTCGTTGTCCAGAACAAAATTGACTCTGAGGGAATGCGGGTTTCCCGAATGCAAGCTGCTAATCGGCCCCTCCCCTTCTCCACTAAAACGCAGACCAAATAGCCTGAAGGCACAGAACAGACTAGCAACCTAGGGCTGTGGACTAGTGAGCAGGGCCAGAGGCAGAACTGCCCAGTGCCTCCCAAGTCACTGATGCTTGCTGGACAGTCAGGTGTCATACTTTGCCCTGCAGAACTTCACATGTGTCTGCAAGGCTCAAGGCAGATTTTGCCAAATCCCAGAGCTGGGAAGATCCCGGAAGCTGGAACTGCTGAATTGAGTCACCATGCAGAACACATGCAGCACAGTGTTAACTGAAAAACCAGACCAACACTACCAGAAAAAAGGGTCACGATGTGCACGGAAGGATGCAGAGACATGGGGATGGGGCTCACATCTGCGGGGGTCTCTGGAGCCTGCCTGAGAGCCACTGTTCCCCTGGAAATCAGTTCCAGATGATCTCAGGACACTTCCTGAGGGGCACAGGGGCCTCCTGGTCCCACCCCAACCCAGCCCAAACTGGCAGCTTCCCCCACAGACAGGAAGAAGGATATCCCTTTCCAGCGCTCTCCTGGAGAGGTCCTCCGTGGCGGCAGCCTCCCTGCCAGCCGGGTTGGCAGGAAGACCTCCAGGAAACCCTTCCGAGATTGCTGGGAGCACTGTGCTAGGGGGTCCAGGACAACCTGTCACTGGCTAAGCTGAGTGAGGAAACGGAGGCCTGGTTTCCGTGACTCTGAGGAATGTCAGAGAGCAGGTGCTGCTTTATCCATATTCGCAGTTTTCCTCCTAGAAATTCTGCCTGGCTCCTCCTGTGTCTGCCTCTAGATTGGGGCACCCAGCACCACCAATAAGCCACTGTTTTAATTTTTTTTTTAATTTTTTAAAAAAACGTTTATTTATTTTTGAAGGAGAGAGACAGACAGACAAAGCATGAGTGGGGCAGGGGCAGAGAGAAGGAGACACAGAATCCAAAGCAGGCTCCAGGTTCTGAGGTGTTAGCACAGAGCACGAGGTGAGGCTCAAATTCACGAACTGCAAGATCATGACCTGAGCCAAAGTCAGACACTTAACCGACTAAGCCCCCAAGCCACTGCTTTTATTTCCACAGAACACACAGTGGGCGGCGCCTCTCTACAGAAAATTCAACCACTTGACTCCCCAACAGTGGAATGGGTGGACTGAGAGGGTTTCGTGGTGCCATCCCCTTACCCAGGGTGGCAAAACCGAGGTCTTGGATCCACACAAATCCTGCTGGCTGTTTTGCTTGGCACAGTTTGCTGCTATCTTCCTCCTGAGGCCCTCAGAGGCCCCAGTTTGCACAGCACAGGCTGGAACAGAAACCTCTCATTCATATGCCAGTCTCCCTGTATACATGATTGTCTCTTGTTTTCACAAGACCTTATATGATCAATTTTAGTCCCAAATTTGCAGATGAGGAAAACTGAGGCCCAGAGCAGTGAAACACACCTCAGTCTGAGCAGGAATTAAAGCCTGGCTCTCTGTGGCCCCAAAGCTCACATGCTCTGCATTACATCACTTGCCCTTCCTGTCTGTCAAGTGAGGGGGCTGTTCTGGACACTCCTGTGTCTCTGTGGCTGCAGCTGGAGGAAAGGCACGGCTCTCAGAGTCAAGACCCAGGCCTAAGTCCCCCTTTGGACCAGAGCAGGGGAAGAGTCCCAGCCCCTAGGCCAGCTAGGGAGGTAGGAGGGCCTGTTTACTGTTCCAAATGCAGGGTCTTCATCAATGTCCCTGATCTGCAACCCCAGGCGAGTCAGCTGTCACTTCTCCAGTTGGGCCCCACTCAGTTCCCCTACTTGTGTTCTTCGAAAATGCCAACCAATCTAGTAAAACCTTGGCATTCAATTATTCGGCCCACAAGGTTTGGGCCACACAATTGCCTGCGTGGCCACTTTAGCTACATGAGTCCTTCTCACCACCTTCAGCTTTTCACTTCAGCGTGGTGCCCAGGCCTCACAAGTGCCTGGTTGTTAAGGAGGCTATGTAACTGGAATCTTCCTCTTCAGCAATTAACACCATGCTCTCACACCCCTAGCAGCATAATTGCACTCATATCCTGCCTGCCCCAAACTCGCTGCAATGGGGGGGGTGGCCAGAAGAGGCAGGTCTCTCCCTAGGAGAGCTCCTTACTTGTTCAAGGTCCAAAAGGCAAGGATACCTTCAAGAAATTTTGCTTTGGGGGATGCAGAATGCCAGTACGTGGCCTGGCGTACTCCCTTCCACCCAGCCCCCCTCCCCAAGGTTGCAATGGCTTTTAAGAAAGAGAAAAGGTTCAACCCCAACACCAAAGGGGCAGCAGCAACTTGTACCCGTCCCCATCAGGACACATCAGGAAGCTTTTTCCTGGAGCACCTGAGGATGGAGGGAGGCATGAGCTGAGCCAGGAGCTGACTCTCTACACGTGCCATGCTGGGGTTCCCAGTACCCAGCCGAACTCCCCACAGGTGGGAACTGAAACATCCTATTATAGGCAAGGGCAAAGGATCCAGCCAAACTTGGGTGTATGTAGCATACATTTGGTTTAGGCTCAAAAGGACAGTAATCCGTATTTGTGGGGAGAAAACTCTCAAAACATCTCCTTTCTCAGTAACACTTCACTGTGGCTGACCCACTACATCAAGGAAAGCTGGGTTGGGAGGAGAGCGACCGAGAAGAAAGCCCACATTCCACGCTACCTTGCTCTCATCACCTCGTTAGCTCCGGCTACAAACACTCCAATGTGCCTCCACACAGAAAACCTTTGGCCTATGGCTGCGCCTGGCTGCACCTTTCCTGGCCCAGGAATAAACTTGGAGACCCTTAAAACAAAGAAAACACAACAAAACCCCCAACAACTAAAACTTGAAACAACAAATGTGAAATGGACAAACAGCAAGGAATGCAGGAAACAGGACCCCCAGCCCCTGCACTGAAGAACTTTCACCAGGGTGGACTGCCTGCCTCCAAGAAAGCCTGCAGGACTGGGCTCTTACTCTCCTGACCCCAAGGAAGCCACAGGAACAAAACTCTCGAGGAAAAGGGCTGGGCACTAGAGCGGAGAGCTCTTTGCAGGCTGGCTGCAGGCTTCTTCTAAAGCCTTATGCCTCCAAGCGTGCTCCTCCCAGGATGGTGGCCACCTAGGGTGCTTGTTAGAAATTCAGGTTCTCAGGCCCCACCCTGGACTCAGCAAAGCAGCATCTACATGTTAACAAGATGTACGGTGATCTCTGGGAGAAGCCCACCATAAGGCCTGGGTGGAAAGAGGCAGAGGCCTGACTTGCCTAAGTAGACTCCTCAGGGCCTCCAGCCAGTCTGAAGCCTCTGGCCTTAAGGAGAAAAATCTCGATGTCTCCCATGGCTCCCTCATAATTGCTCCCCACACAGCAGGGCACAGGGCAGCTCCCCCTGCTCAGTCACCCACCTGGTCAGGAAGGAGCATGGGTCTTCTGAGCCCATCTCAGTTCCCACTCTGCCAAACAGGGTCCACAGTACCTATACCACAGGGCTGCCCTGAGGACTCAAAGAGGAGTATGAAGAACCAGACAATAAATGTGGCTCCTGGCCTGCCCTTCAACCACTTGAGCAAACGCCCTCATTTCCAGGGAACACAGATAACCTGGTCCGGGTCACAGCTGAATCACCCGCACTGTGGAGGTCCTACTCAGAGCCCCTCTCCTTGAGTTCCCCACCTCCAGAATCTAGGGACTCTAGGGTACGTGGCTGAGGGAGGAGGTACTCCAAACCACATGCTCAATATAGTGTTTGTTACAGATACAAACAGAAGAACACATTATAGAGCAGAATGCAAAATCCACATGAATTTTTAAGATAAAAGAGGGGACTTCAAAGCAACTTCCGGTTTGTTAGTGGGCTTCTTTGGGCTATATGGTCTGGGAGGGCAAGTGGGGAAGCAGCCACCTGTGTGAGCATTCCTCCGCCTCTGGGAGGCTTCAGTCAAAGGGTTTGAGGAGCACCACCTTCTCCGATCTCCCTGAAACCGAAGTGGCAGATGGCCTCACCCCCCCGTAGGCTGCCACAGTGTTCCCAGCAGCCTCTGGAGTGCCCAATGCCATGCACCAACCAACAACTTTTAGACTGAATCAAGTGATACCAGCAACCAGTCTTGAGGTTCCAACCAGGTCTTCAGGGGAACCCACGTTCTCTGAAGGCTGTATGAACTTGAAACAATTAGATCCCGAGAACAGAAACATGGACACAGTAAATTTCTCCTGTGGTTCACTGTCCCACCGAAATCCTAACCACAGATGCCAGGCATTCTGGGAGGGCCAGGGGAGGGATAAAAATGAAGCTAACAGGGCAGGAAAAGAATTTTAAAAAAACAAAACTAAAAGCTATGGTCTTTTCCTACATTACCCACAAAACAGCCCAGGGCAAGGCCCACATTTTCTGGACCTATGACCTCAACCACAGCCGCAGAGATTAGGAAATCAGACCCACCCATCAGAAGTGCTGGAATGAACAACTATGGGCATGAGTAACCAAAGCCCATGACATCAGCTAAAACCACCTGCTGGGACAGGCAGACACAATGGCTCCTGGGGAAACTCACTAGGCCTTGCAGCCTGCAGGTAGGGCTGGGGGGGTTAACTGGCAAATTTGGCAAAGATCAGGGTAGACAAGGACCTACATAAGAGGCACAAACCCTAAACTAGGCAACTGTTCCATAGGCTCTCTAGATGGATGACAGGACTTAGAGATAAGAAAGGCTCAGGGAGGTTTAGGAACTCGGCTGTGCGCACAAAGACAGCAAATTCCAGAGCCAGGATGGGATGCAGGTGCCCCGAACTCCGCACCTCACTCTCTCCCCTGGGCCTCCGGTCATTCCATTCCAGGTTACCCACTTCAAAAAGAGCCACTGACTGCCACACAGAAATGGCCAAGCTGACAACAATTACAAAACAGAGAGCCTCGTCAGGTGAAGTCCCACCCTGCTGCCCAGGGTCCACACGTCAGAGCAATAAACAAACACCAGCAGGGCTTCTCTATTCTTTCTCTTCTATCCTCTACCTGTCCTCCCTCTGGCTAAGGCACTGATGAGCAGGGAGCAAAGGAAAGTGTAGTGGACACCTGGGCTCCACTGAAACCCCAGGCAGCTGGGGGAGGATGGGGCTCTAGCATCAGGACCACTCCTGCTGGAAGGCTGGGGGACAAAGCCATAGTCATGACTTGCCCTGGCTGCTATCCTGACTCATGGCAGGAGTCTAACGCTCGGAATGGATGGGAGCAGAAGCTGTTGTTTTGGGGGCCACACAGGCAGACGGGCACAATACACACCAGCTCGGGACCAATAGAGAAGCCTTTTTAGTGGTCCCCTCAAAGGAGAAGATGTGAAACAGCTGGGGCCAGGGCCTGCGAAATGTGCCAGGCAGGAGACCCAAGAATGGCTGCAAGTCCCATTGCCCAGCAAGAGCTCACGATATGGCCCAGGTGCCAGCCCCACGCTGTGTGCATGCTAGGCAAGTATACCTGCCACAGGGCCCAAGGAGCTTATGGTCCAGCTGGCGGGGGTGGGCAGGGGAACCACAACAGACAACTGAACAAATACACATAGACAAAATTGAACCATGTGTAACTGCCATTTTGTGGGTCAAATTTGGTCAAAATTAATAATATCATACAGTTCAACCTGATCAGAAGTTGTCTCACACATTATGAAGGAAGCCCAACAGCAGTAATTAAAAATAAGAAAGAAGTCCGACCCATCCAGACAGGGTGGTTGGGGAGGGATGGGAGAGGTGACACTTAGGACAGTTGCAGAGGAGAGGGATGGGGGAGCCAGCATGTAGAGCCAGCACACAGGCCAAAGCCTGCAGCCCATCTCCTAAGATCCCTAAAATCAGCAGTAAACTGAGCACAGAAATCAGGAGGGTCCCAAACCTCTGAGGCCTCAGCACTGTGGGCCACCAGAAGTCCCCTAACCGTGTCTATATGACAGAGTCCACACCCATGAGGACAAAAGACAGTTTTGGGTGAAAGGGTAATAGCCTGACCACGCCATTGCCCTGGGTCTTCACTCTGCCCCATATCCTCCCACTCTGCCATGTGATCCACATGGGCCCTCTACAACTCTCAGACTGGGGTCAGCTGGCGTGACCTGTTTTGGCCAATGGGGTGACAGCAAATCTGTAGCCGAGGACTGAAAAGTGCTCGTGCATTTCTGCTGGTGCCTCTGCTCTCTGCCATCACCATGAGAAGTGAATGTCCAGGCTGGCTTGCTGGTCCCAGAAGGAGGATGAGAGGCACAGAGAAGAGAGATGAGTCACCCCAGTCACCCTGGCTAGAGCCATCCTAGACCAGCCGACCCCCAGACATCACGGACAGTAAAGCCACCACCTGGCCAGCCACCCCAGATGACTGAGCAAAATCAACGCAGAAAGCTGTCTGCCACTGAGGCTTTGTGGTTGGTTGTTACACAGCAGGACTATGGCAGTACATGCGAGAGACCGTACAGGAGGTACTCAATATCTGTCACAGGAGTAAACAAGTTCCAATTTCATTTCTAAAAAATTAAGGGTTTAATAATTTATCAACTGTGTAAACTACAGTACCTTCTATACAGGTTTTCTACAAAAACATATCTTGCGCTGTGAATCGACCGCTCCATCAACCGTACCGGTGATGTCTAAAAGAAAACAAAGTGATTCATTGACTCAGGTCAGGAGGGCTTGGAGGATGCTTGTTGCTCCCCCCGCCTACGGTCTGTGCTGAACACAAGAATAGAGAAGCCATGGGATGGTGAGGCAGTCACCAGAGCAGAAATGTGGGTTTAACATGGGGCTCAGCTGTGCTCCGCCCCCCCACCCCCCGCCACGCCCCAAAGCTCTCGGTGGCCGCTGCAGCAATGCAGGGACGGAGGGCTCAGCAGCAGCAGCCTCTTTCATAGGAGAGGTGAGGCTCAAATGGATTATCAGTTTGGGGAAATGCTAGAAAAACCACCAAGTGCTGTCCAGTGGAAAGTGTGGTAATTATGGAACTAAATAGTGTGCATTTGCTTAACGTACGCCCGAGGTAAAGCCCCGAGAGGGCTGGAGTGTGTGTGACATGCTGGGGACTCTGCCATCAGTGACTGAGGGCCTGGCTTTCCGGAACCCCACAAAGATGTGAGACCTTTGTGCCTCTGCACAGGGCTGGCTGGGGATCACTGCAGACCTTTGCAAACTGGGAAGGACTGTGCCCAAGTGGGCAAACACTGCCTCACTCAGCCTGGCCCACAGCACCCACGGGACCTGGACTAGCAAATCAGAGGCATATTCAAAGCCGTAACCCAGGAATTTCCTGGGTGTTTATCTGTCCATCCATCTTCCTTTCCATTTTTTTCCATCCTCTTCTCACTTATGACCCTCTGCTACCCATATGTTGCTAGCACCCCACTCATCCAACTCTCCTTCCGTTCCTCCTTCCTTATCTATCTTTCTTCCTCTCCCATGGCAGACTTCCTTAAACGGAGAAACACACATATGTCCCCTTATATTCAGATATATTAGACACAATTTAGATTTGCGGTTGAGTGCCTGTTCAGGAAAAATAGGGTGAGTGAAGGGGGAAAAGTGCCAACCTCAGATGCTCTGACCTGTATCACTTAGGTATTTGGGGAGACAGAAACTCATACAGTTCTGCTCATATCTTTCCATCTTTAAAAGATACAGATTTGTGGAAGGATAGCTATAGTCACAACTGCCCAGCTCTGGATCAAACCACTCAGATGAATAGCTGTGTCAACATAACAGGCTGTAGGGACCTCCCATCTCCTTCATGGACAGCATCCATGCTGGTCTTCCAGGTTTTGCTTACAATTTTGAACCACAGGTGCCGATCAGGTTCTCTTCAGTCAGCTCTCTTTTTAAGAGACTCTGTCCCTATTCACATGCCAGCTAATAGAGGGGGTCTAAGCGGCATGTTTGTGCCCTGTGATCTGTGCCAACACCTGAATGGCCCACAGGGAGACACAGGGACCAAGCTGAGCCAATCAAATTCTTTCTCCCAAGAATTTGAACCAAGAGCCAAAGGTGAAGGTTAGATCAGTGGTTCTCAAGAGTGGCTAAAATGAACAAATCAGGAGACTATAGATGCTGGCGAGGATATAGAGAAACGGGAACCATCTTGCACTGTTGGTGGGAATGCAAACTGGTGCAGCCGCTCTGGAAAACAGTGTGGAAGTTCCTCAAAAAATTAAAAATAGATCTACCCTATGACCCAGCAATAGCACTGCTAGGAATTTACCCAAGGGATACAGGAGTGCTGATGCATAGGGGCACTTGGACCCCAATGTTTATAGCAGCACTTTCCACAATAGCCAAATTATGGAAAGAGCCTAAATATCCATCAACTGACGAATGGATAAAGAAGATGTGGTTTATATATACAATGGAACACTACTTGATAATGAGAAAGAATGAAATCTGGCCATTTGTAGCAACGTGGATGGAACTGGAGAGTGTTATGCTAAGTGAAATAAGTCAGGCAGCGAAAGACAGATACCATATGCTTTCACTCATATTGGATCCTGAGAAACTCAATAGAAGACCAGGGGGGAGGGGAAGGGGGAAAAAAAGAAAAGTTACAGAGAGGGAAGGAGGCAAACCATAAGAGAATCTTAAATACTGAGAACAAACTGAGGGCTGATACGGGGTGGGTGGGTGGCGGGGGAGGGGAAAGTGGATGATGGGCATTGAGGAGGGCACCTGTTGGGATGAGCACTGGGTGTTGTATGGAAACCAATTTGACAATAAATTTCATACCAAAAAAAAAAAAACATGCAAACAAACAAAGCATGCATTAAAATCACCTGGAGAGCTTGATAAAACACAGACTGCTGGGCCTCATCTCTAGAATTTCTGATTCAGCAGGTCTGAGATGGGGCCAGAAAATTTCTAACACGTTCCCAGATGTTCCTGCTGCTCCAGGTCTAGGCACACTTGGAGAAGAACTGAGTTAAATAATGTTGAGCCCAGAAGGAGTCAGGTTGTGAACACTCAGGCTCACAGGGACATCTCTACCAACTTAGTGGCTAGCTGAGGCTGGTGGGGGAGGGCACTAGAGGCTGGAACTCAGAGAGCCAGGAACAGGAAGCCTTGGCCCCAAAGACAGAGAAGGCTGAGCAGTGCTGAAGGTCCAGCGAGGCTTCCTTGCAAGGTTCCCCTCCCTGGAAACCATATACCCACCACGGCAAGAACATTTTCAGAAGGCTAAAGCTGAGCATCTGAATGTACCTGGGGACGAGTGTGGTGGTCCAGCATCGTGAGCTGCACATATGTCTGCAGCGTGAAGCCCCATCGACAAGCATCGCGGTACAGCAGACCCTGCAGAAGGGAGAATGCAGCACTTTACCCCAAAAACCTCGAGCTGTAGAACTCTGGTCTCTTCAGTCACTGATGGCCATCTCGTGAAACCCACATGGGGCTGTGATGGGGCCAAGGATGAAGCCAACATGGTTGCAGCACCCTCAGGACAGTGTGGACAGACTAGAGCAATTATAGGACAACCAAGTAACAGCTGTAATAGGAGCCTGTATAAAGTCGGAGGGAACACTCAGTCATTCAGTGTTTACTGAGTCCCCTGCAGTCAGTTCTCTATCCAGCACTCAAAGTGAGCCCGTTAAACCTCACTCAGCTCTTGATGTTCCTCCACTCAGAACCTTCCAGGGGCTTCCCATTGAATTCAGAATGAAAACCAAACCCCTTACCAAAGCCCACAGGGCCCTATAAAATCACTTCCATCTTCCCTTGTCTCCTACGACCCTCCCTCTGACTCAATGTGCTTCCAACCACACAAGCCTCCTGAGTGTTCCCCCCAAACACCCAAGCACGACCCCACCTCAGGGCCTTTGCATTTGCTATGCCTTCTAACTGAACACTTTTGCCCCAGAAAGCTGTACTGCTCACTCCCTATGTTTAAGTCTGTGCTCAAGTGTCCCCTTGGCAGAGATGCCTTCCCCAACTATCTTATCCAAAAGAACAGCCCCATGCCCATCATTCTCTGTTGCCAGTATATATAAAACAGTCCATGTTCCATTTTTCATTTGCTAATAATCTTAAATTCTGCTCGTTTCCACATTTTTCCTTTTTTTCTCTCTCTCTCGGTGCTAACTAATGAAATTCCAGTGCTCCGCATAGAAAACTGCAAACTCCTACCTGCAGGTGAAAGAAAATCTCAGAAAGCTTAGGAGAAACACTCTCCATCTGAAGGCTGAACAAACATCTCCCTGCATCAGAAAGCCAATTCAGATAAAGTGATGAATTGAGACTTCACAAAACTACCAATCTTGCCCTTCTGTCCAGAGCAGAAACGTGTCTAGAAATACCTAATTCTATCATATTCTGTATTATAAAACTGTCTTTGGAGATGCTCTTTGTCCTGAGGAGACTCAGACTCTTGAGACCGGGACTGTGTCCTGTACAATGTCACCTCTGAGCCCTAACATCTATGACCTAACTATCTTAGCTGGTTCCTAAAGAATATGAATGTTTCCGAGGCTTCTTTGTTATGCCCAAAGAGAACGACTGGCATTCTATCTTCTCCCACATGCACAGAGGTGAAACTCTTTTCACGTCTCCGGGATTCTTTATTCAAAGGCTCTGAGAACTTCTGCCTTATTTAATTAATACCCTTTTGCCTACTTCGGGTATCTTCACAGCTCCCATCACCACCTACCAAATCACTACCGAATTGTCTTCTGCCTCCCCACATCAGAATATTAAGGCCAAGAGAGCAAGAGATTTGAGATGTCACTGCTCCAGAGTCTAAACAGTGCCTGGCACATGGCAGGCATTCAATAAATACTGGTTGAATGAACGAACGAATGAGCACCTACTAAGTGCCTGACAGAGCGCTATGTTGCAGCAAACACAGTCAGCCATATTAGACATAGTCCCTGCTGCTAGTGCAACTCAGAGTCTAATGAACCACACAAGGAGATGTCACTTGTGTTGCCAGAAATGAGGAGCCAGCACAAGCTCCCCCTGTTCCACGGGTCAGAGCTACTAGCTCTGTCATTTACCAGAGGTATATGACCTTGGGCAACTTATTTCAGCTGCAGTTTCCTCACCTGAAAAGTGAAACTAATCATCCCTACAACACGGGGCAGGAGCCCAGAACCATCATCCCTTTCTTAAGCTCCCTCTTACCAGACTCAAACTCCACCCATCTCTTTCAAGCAGCCAGAGCAGAGCCTCCCTCATGGGGATGGAAGGAAAGAGCTCAAGCACACTGTAGCCCCTGCTTGCTAGGTCCACCCTTGGGAAAGCAAGAGGTAGCTACAGCGTGAGCCGAATTCAGCCCCTGGGCATTGCCAAGTGCAAACCCAAATCAGAGGTTTACCGAGCAACTTTGTTACTTAGAGACAGGTCCTAGGGGAGACCTAGGTTCTACTGGGTTCCTTCTAGAAGAGGATACAGGTAGAATGAGCCACAGGAAATGGACACCCCTGGCAGCCGAGGCTGACCACCTGGGATAGTTTGGGATAGTTGACAGGAGGTCCCTGTGATCTTCAAATGCCCAGCCAGGCCTCAGAGCTCCTTGACCTCAGAACACCAATATACTGCCATCTTCCAATTGCCCCTCCCTCTTTTCCTCCACCCCAGCTAAGAGATAGGAAAATGCCTGGGCAGGGAGGGGGCAAACTCAAACACTGGCACACCATCCGCAGCCACTTAAGCCAAAGCTGGCAGTTCACGCAGAAGACAACACACCCACCAGAGGATTATGGCCACGGACATTTCTCCACTTGGGCACTGGCTCCTGTAACACCTGCAAGGAAAGAAAATATCAGAAGTCTACTGTTCCTCAAGATTTGGGCACCCAGGTAGACCAAAATAGTGGGGCAATCCTCTCTTCGAAGCCACAACTCTATCTAGACATGGCTTTCTCACAGGACTTCCAAAAATGAGCTGAGAACTCTGTGCATCCCTGAATACACACATACCACCCTTCTGGGTGCCCTGGGAGCTGAGGGCAAGGAAGGTTCTCTCAATATCTCCTTCAAGTGTTCCATCCCAGCCCTTAACGTCCCCATGCCAGGCTGGGCAGACAGGGGATAGAAGCCAAGACAGAAGCTACTTGAGGCACTTCCGGCTGTGGTTTAAAGCCCAGCTTGCCAGCTTGGGGGCTCTCGCGTGACCTCAGCAATTTGCTCTGCCTCCATTTCCTCCTTTGAACTCTGCATTGGGCCCACTGACAGCTAAGAGTCATGTTTCATTAGTTTACTCCCTAAACTGTTCCAGAGCCTTTCTAGGGGTACAGGTATGTGCTGGAAAGGATTTAAATGGTACTCTCAGGGCCAAGAATTTGAGAGTATCCAGATCTATCTGGAGGCCTGAAAGTGCATGTAAGCAGGTTCTATAGGTCACAAAAGACCAAAAGAAAGCAATGCATGGAATCCATGAAGAGTAACGTCCTCTGACACGTTATACCTCTGTGCCTTTGCTCATGCTGTTCCTTCTGCCCAATATGCCCATCTCACCTCAGTTCACATCAACTTTCATTACATAGAAAATTCCTATAGATCCTTCAAAATCCAGCTCAAATATCCTTTCCTCTGTCAATCACTGCCTGCCCCTCAGCCCTCCATTGCTGTCCTGAGTAGCATATGCTGCACCACTCAGGCCCACCAGAGGCTGGTCACAGGCAGCCTTGACCTGTGCTCAATCTATGGCACTGCCATTCAATACTTACTGAGGACTCACTGTACCAGGTGCCATGCTAGGCAAGAACAAAATCCACCTCCGCCTCTGCTTTTATGGAACTTTAAACTTACTGGGAGAAGCAGACCTTAATCGGATCATCACAGAAATCACGTATTTTCAAACTCTAAGAAGAGGTATAAAACAAAGATACAGAGGGGCCAGAAAAATCTACACCAAGGTGGGTAACCTAGCTGGGGAGGTCAAAGAGCACTGAGCTGAGATCTGAAGGCTAAGTGAGTTCTTCCTAAAGCCACCAAAGCCCTTCTTCACGCTACAGAAAAACCAAACAAGGGTGTGGCCCCTGGAGCCAGACAGCCTGGGCTGGGACCTGGCTCTCTGCCACACACTAGCAGTGTGACCCTGGCCATTCATGTAACCTCACTGAGCCTTGGTTTCCTCCTCTGCAAATGAGGTGATAATTGCACCGACCTCACTGGGACTACTCTTATGAGGATGAAATCAATTAGATAATATATTGAAGCCTCAACACAGGCATATAGTGCCTGGCATATAGTATTATCCTCATTAGATGTGAACTTCCATTGTTATTTTTATTATTGTTGTCCATTGGCCCCAAGGTCTTACATAAGAACGTTAAGTGTTCCTAAAGTGCCATGTGGAGTTACACCACTCAGGTGTGTCAGGAGTCCTGCCTCCCAAGGTTTGATGATTCACTAGGAGGACTCACAGGACACAGAATATAGTGGTAATCACAGCTGAGATTTGTTACAGAGAAAGGGTACTAAACAAAATCAGCAAAGAAAAAGGGTGAACAGAGCAAAGTCTATGAGGAAACCAGGCACAAGTGTCCAAAGGGCCTCTTCCAGGGGAGTCACCCAGGAAGCACTTAACTCCCCCAGTAGCAACCTGTGACAAGATGTGTGAGGTGGTGTTCCACCAGGGAAGCTGGCCCGAGCCTGGGAGTTCAGGGTTTTTATCAGAGCGCAGGCATGTAGGCAGTCTCTGGCCGGCACATCCAAAAATTCCAGACTCCCAGAAAGAAAGCAGGTGTCCAGACTAAACCATATTGCTTGCACAGACAGTTCAGGCACAGAGAGCCACTTCTATCAGTTGGGAAATGGTGGAATTCTCCCAAAATCGAAGTTCCTACACGCCAGTCAAGGGCCAACCTCGCAAACAAGCCTCTCCAAGGACAGCAGTCTTGGGCCTGTGAACTCTTTCCTGCACAAGCAAGACAAGGGCTACAGAACGTTTATTCTTTTTACCAAACCATATATATGTTTAATAGAAGTAAAAAGCAAGAAGGGAAAGAAGGAAAGAAAAGACTCCAAAGGTATGAAAATTGTAGGATCTATAGTGACAAAAAAGAGCCATAAACAGAAAAAATTACACCGCAGGTAATTACACCGGGTAGATTTGAATCTATGAGGAAGAAAAGTCAGGGTCTTAGTGTAGAGGCACTTCTTCAAGATCTGTGAGGTTATTTTGAGTGACTGGCTGTAAATGAACTAGAGATTAGGTTAACTGGCTGCCCATGGCAATACTCTGTAGCGTGCACATGGATATCACAGATGTGACACCATAATATGCTCCCCACTCTCAACAGTCTGCCTTCCTTCTCCACATGCAGACCCCTCTTAACCAAAATGCAGGAAAGTCTATACCTGCACTGTCTGACACGGTGGTCAGGAGCCACTTACAGCTATTACAAACTTCAAATGTGACTAGTCCAAATTGAGATACACTGTAACTATAAAATATGTTCCATATTCCAAAGACCTGGCATGAAAAACAGAACGTGAAATAATTCACTGATGATTTTTCTATTGATTACATGTTGACATAACATTTAGATTATGTAAAATTAAATATTTGGGTTTGTTTGGGTTGTTTTTTTTTTTTTAGCAAAACCATTAGAATTTTACATTACATATGTGGCCTGCATTATATTTCTATTGGATATGGCTGGTCTACACCCTCTGTAAGTCACTCCATCAAGCTTTCACAGGTTCTTTCAGAGCCGGTGTGGAGGCCATACCTCAATCCCTGTTGTTTTGGAGAAGAACTCGAGGCATGTCGTCTTCCCACTTGCAATATTGCCCTCAACACAGATCTAACAAAAGACAAATACAGATTAGAACTGAAAGTCGAGCATCTAGGGGAGCATCAGGGAAGAATTTCTAGGGAACGGCGCACGTGAACAGCATAACTGGTTCAGTCCAAGAGTTCGATGTGCACACAGAATTCCCTCCACAGGAAATACCCAAGGTCCCACCATTAGTAGTAACAAACGGATTCCCACCCCTGGTGGTCAGCTCCAGGCCCACGATTGGTGGCCGCTGGTGGCCACTGGGCCACTGCCCTCCGAGACAGACCCTCCCTTACATTACTTCCTAGGCCATACATTGCTTGCCACAGCCACCCTAGCTCTGCCCTTCCCTTGCTCAACCCCTCAGACCATCAGATTTTAGGCCTAAGGGTCCAGCCTCCTTAACAAGAGCCTAATGGCTTTGAGGTTGGGAAGCATGTATATGTTATCTAGAACTTTTTTTTTGTAAATTAAAAAAAAAATTTTTTTTAACGTTTATTCATTTTTGAGAGACAGAGAGAGACAGAGTATGAGCAGGGAAGGGGCAGAGACAGAGGGAGACACAGAATCTGAAGCAGGCTCCAGGCTCTGAGCTGTCAGCACAGAGCCCGACGCGGGGCTCGAACTCACAAACTGTGAGATCATGACCTGAGCCGAAGTCAGACGCTCAACCGACTGAGCCACCCAGGCGCCCCTGTTATCTAGAACTTAACTCACAGCTTTACATGGAAGAACACACTCAGCTATGGACTGGAAAGTATTCAGACTGGAGAGAAGGTTGAGCACCTTGCAGTAGGCCAGGCCCAAAGATGGGTAACATACACCGTTACCAAATTTCACCTTGCCAGAACCCAAAGCAATGGGTCCTAACACTTTCACTGAAGTGAAAAGTGAGGTTTGTAGAAGGGCATAAAGCAGAAAGGACAGCTGGAACCCACACTCTGCTGACACTAACTGCAGTGGGAGAGAGGGCTCACAGCCAGCCATGAGGGCACAGTGATCTTTAAACTCAGGCCGGAGGCACCCAGAGAGACGTGGCCCACGTATGTGACTTGCCCAAGGCACCAGGCCTGGCGGAGGGAAAAGATGGAATCACACCTAGGTCTGGCAGACCCCTTTTCACGACCCCAGGGAAGCCTCAATCACACCCCACATAAAACGCGGGGTCACAGTGGGCCATCTCACCTTGTTCCCTCCCTATAAATTCGGCCAGTCAGCTGTGACTATTTCCTCCTGCCCTGATCCTAATGGGTATCGAGGAAGGCTAGACAATGACATTTCTAACAGATGCCAGCTCACTCCCGTAGAACTCAACACAGCAAAATGAACTCAACCGAGTGCACAAAAGGCATATCCCATTAGGGCAACTAATGGATATGATGTTTTATTGCTGTTCTTTAAAGGAAACAAATTATCCTCTTCCCAGAAAATGAGAACAAGCTCAGCCTAGACACTGCTCTGCACAGATTGTTTTTTTCCTGTTCACTGCAGGAAACAGATTGCTTGGATGAGACCTTCCTCCAAAAGGGCGTGTTCCTATTCCGTGGTGGTGACTAACTTCACGGTTGCAGGTCAGCAAAGATGAGGACTTGAAGCGTCCTGTCTGGTAGGATGTCCCCTGGGCACCTCAGTTTGTCACCTCCCACTACCCACATACGGCTCTTCTTCCTGTTCCAGTCCTCAGGAAAGGCTGCACCATCCACCCAGACAACCCAACACCCTGGTAAGTCTTCTGTCCTCACCCAGTAACTCAGCAACTCCTCTGGACCCTGCTTCCTACTCATCTGCAGAACCTGGCCTGTCTCCCTGGCCCCTACCCTATGTGGCTGGAGTGGCTTCCCCACTGGCCTCTCTGCCTTCCACTCTGGCCCGGCAGTGGCCCTCAAGTCCACCCATGGCCCACCACCATCTCTTCCTGAGAGGCAAAGTCTTTTAGAGGCTCCAGGTGTTGGGACCTGTCTCCACGCCTCCATGCCAGCTCTCAGGGGCCCGGCCAAAGCTTTGGGCCTGCAGGGTCTCTTCCTTCTATGACTCACACTTGCAGCTCCCTCTGCTCCAACACTCCAGCCTCCCCCTTTCCTTCATCTCCCAGGAGGCCTCAAGGCTCCCCAAGGCTCCCCTCAGGCACTGTCCTCTGGACGCTCTGCCCTCTACTCACAGCCCCCAGAATCACTGCTGTTCCAGGTCCACCATGGCCCTATTTATTGCTGTCTCTCCCATCAGACCAGGGACTCCCCAGTGACAGGGGCTGCTTGGTCCCCAGATCCACACAGGAATGGAGAAGATTTGAACGATAAACAATAGCCATGGGCCTAAATGCAGGCCCCATACCACTTCTAATGGACCTACTGTGTGCCTGAGGGCATGTTGAACCATACCCAGAAAGCAGCCAGGGTAAGTCTGGCTCACATCAGTGCCTAGCTCGATAATTAATAGCACAATAATGTATCAATTCTCATTCAGCTCAACATTCTACCCCCTTCTCCTTCTGTGGTGTCAGAACGCACCCCACCTCTCATTTCAACATACTTTGGTAAATCTCAAGGCTCCCAATCACCAATCCTCTCCACGTGACTTTATTCCATCCTTGGCCTTCTCCATCACCCCGAATACCCAGGGCGCTTGCTCACCTTTTCTGCCCTCTGCAGATACCAGCCAAGGTATTCCTGCCACCATTCACCAAGCCACTTTCTTCCGAGCCACAGAAGCTACCGACTTCTGGCTCCCTCAAGAAACCGAGCCTCTGGATTGATGGTGACCAAAATATTGTTCCTCACCCCAGCCAGCTAAAGTCTCCAACATCCCCATGAACATGTCCAGCTTGGCCCTCCTTTGACCTTCAACCTCACACCAGTCCCAGTCCCATGTCAGAGCTGGCATCTCAAAGTCACTACACTGACTGAACCCATGTCTGTGGACCCATATGGATTCTCTCTGGTATCCCCACCCATCTCAGCACTGGAGGACAGGGAGCAGCAGTCAGCAGATCTCCCCTCACAGCCAGGCTGCCAACCACTAACCCAAAGTGAAATCAATCTTTGCCAGACAGGTGAGCATTTTTCAAATCCCTTTGTAATCATTCATCAAGCTGACAATCCAAATCTACCTAAAGGCTGTGAATACATGTATGCTCCTACCTGCGTAGACTCTTGATATGGAACCTCGTAAGAGGTGGCCTCTGGGAAGGGGGTCTGAGGCCCAGGGGTGAAGACAGACTTCCTCATCCCTGGAGATCCTCTTATATTTTTAACTGTGTGCACATATTTCTTCACTCACCTCTTCTCTCTCCTCTCTCTCTCCCTGTGCATATACAATCCTCCCGCTCTCTCTCTGTATATAATCCTACACTGGGGAGTGCACATAAATGAGGGACTTACCACTGATTTTTTCTCTTTTTCATTTTCTCTATCTACAAAAGAAAGGAAATCAATTTTTAAAGTCAGTTTTAAGTAATTCACTCTTCTTTGTCCTAGTTTTCAAAACCACCACAAAGAACAGTCATGTTTACGCTTACTCCCTGGCCTGAAAATGTTTTCTAATGACATCTGAGTCCCTCCATGGGTGGATGGAGGCAGACCCACCACTGCTGTCTACCTACATGGACACTGTGCAGCTGCTGCCTGGATCCTGTTGGCACCTCTGGGCCCCAACTGTGCTCAGCTTTTTTCACGTCGTATATCATACTTTCCATTTTCCATATATTTCATATTTATGGTCCTCACAGATGGGTCCAGTAAGTTCAAACAGAGTAGCCTCCAGTGGGACGCGACGGTTAAGAGTGGACAGCAGGCATGGGTTTCAGCCCAGGGCTGACACCTTGGCCCAACCACCACACAGGCGCCACCCAACAACCCAAGGCCAAAGAACGCTAGGATTTGGCTATAATGGTGACTCCCATTTCTGAAAGGGGAAGTCCCTAGTCCCAGGGGAAGCAGAAAGGCTCAGAGCCTAAACCACCCACCACCCACCGGGAACTTGTTAACTGCAGCTGCCAGCCTCCGTCTTCCCCAAGGCCAAAAGAATCAGGACCAGGAGTGGGACGGGGACTGGGGCAGCGCGCACTCGCGGGGGTAGCGGATCCTTCTGCTCTCTATAGGGCTCCCCAGCTCCGAACAGAGAGGGGCCGGAGCCCCACGGCCCCACCCACTGGCGGCCACCCATTGGCGGCCGGCTGGGGTCCGGAGTAGCTGCCAACGATTGCCCTCGCCCCTCCACGCCCCCGCAGGAAATCCCGGAGGCTTGGAGTAGTTTCGGGTTCAGGCCAGAGGGCGGGGAGTGAGACGGGCAGCCGCTGAGACCCAAGGCGCGGGTCGCTAGACATGGAACCGAAAGACGCGTTACCCAGAGGCCAGGCCCGGCGCTGCGCCCCACGCGTCCCGGGGCCCGAGGCGGGGCTCCCAGTCCCCCCGCGCCGCAGCGCCTGGGCGGCCCAGCACCGCAGCGACCGCAGCAGCATAGCCCGGCGGACGGATCCGGCGGCTCCGTTTCCTTCCTGCGCCACTCAGCGCCAGCGCAGCGCGCCGCCTCCATCCCCGCGCCGGCTGCCGGGGCGCCTGCTGGCGCCGGGCTCTTAAAGAGACCCTGTCGTATTTCACCCTCTCTCCCACCCGGAAAGTACTTCAAGGTGTGGGCAAAGCCGTTTGCAGCCAGGACATCTTCCCGCCAACGGGACCCCTGACTTGGCAAGATTTGAGGGACGGATGGCCAACAATACCAACGACTGGTTGGTTAATAAATTATTGGAGATTACTTAATCGAGCACGTGTTCTATCCAGGCACCTGGCACATACTTAGGGTATCATTTATTCTTCTCAACGATGATCCTCCAAAACTTAGGTAACTTGATTAAAATGATCAGAAGTAGGGGCGCCTGGGTGGCTCAGTCGGCTAAGCGTCCGACTTCGGCTCAGGTCATGATCTCACGGTTGGTGAGTTCGAGCCCCGCGTCAGGCTCTGTGCTGACAGCTCAGAGCCTGGAGCCTGCTTCAGATTCTGTGTCTCCCTCTCTCTCTGCCCCTCCCCCACTCGCGCTCTGTCTCCCTCTGTCTCAAAAATAAATAAACATTTAAAAAAAATAAAAAAATAAAATGATCAGAAGCATTCATTAAAGGGATGAAGCTGGAATTCAAGCCATGTATCTTGCTTCACAGCCTCTTCCCTCTGAACTTTGACATGTCCAGGGTCTAGACTGTAAATGTACTAGATCCCTCAAGGAAGTGTTAAAAAAAAAAAAAAAAAAACAGGAAACAGGTCCAAAATGGGAGTTGCTTATGCTAAGCCCTAGCTGACCAAACCAAGATTTAATTGTAGTTTGGGCTCTCCCAGAAATGAACCCTTAGGCCAATCCTTCAGGAATCGCCTGATCAACACTAGTTATGTAATCTGCGCGACAGACCCCTGCCATCCCCTACAGCAAAGTAACCTTGCAATAACCAACCCGCTTTTTTGCCAGTGTAACTTCCTTGTTCTCACTTCCTTTTGCCTATAAAAGTTTTTTATTTTGTACAGCTCCTCGGAGCTCCTTTCTATTTGCTAGACTGGATGCCACCTGAATCATATCGATTTTTGCTCAAACTCTTAAAATGTTTAATATACCTCAGTTTATCTTTTAACAAAGAAAGGCACAACCAATATGCCAACTGTGCAGACAACTGGGGGTGGGAAGGAAGCCTGTAAATCCCGTCCATAGTCAGGTAGCAAAAATTCAACCCAGGTTGTGAGGTAGATGGGTATATATAATTCAACAGGCCCAGGCCCTGAAACCCAAGCTGCTGCAGTAAGAACTGTGTGTGCATGCCCATTCCAGTGCTTAAGTGGAGGGGTTTCCCACCTCTCCCAGAAGTGCAAGGTGCTAGCAGTCACCTCTAGGACAGGGAAGAGGACGTCATTTATGAGAGGTTTCACTCAGTCTCTAAATCAGCTACCCGAAAGCCACAACCTCATCTAGTGCTTTCTGTGATATCTGCCACAGACCTAGCACAGGGCAAACGTGCCCTCCACAAACTTCAGGATTAAGTGCAACATTTTTGGGACTTGGGATGAAGCTGTTAGATCAGACTGTGATCCCCTGGGGACAAGGACAGGGTATGAGGCCCAGGCCATTAGTTTAGATTACACATATTCTACATCTATTATGTGTCAGACCCTGGGGACCCTGCAAGGAGAGAAACAGACACAGGCAAGCCCCTGGTTTTGTGCAATTTATATTCTTAAATATATCACGTAGTGATAAGTGCTATGAAGAGAAAGTGATGGTGGCGACTCTAGACGGAGTGACCAAGGGAAATCCTCTCTGAGGGGTGTTATTTGAGATTCCCAAAGTCTGGGGTTGCCCAGCAGGCATTCCTGAACTCCACCCCCCCACCCCCATCCCGCACCCACCTCCGGAAGCACTCCCAGACAGGAAAACCCATATGGACTGCTGGAGAGCAGTTGTCATTGGTGCCTGGTAGTGCGGGATGGGGCGGAATTAAGAGGGACCAGCCAGCGTGGTTCCCCATAGGTCAGTGGAAATGTAGCAGGCAAACCCCACCAGTTCGGGGAGAGAGGGAGAGAGAGGGAGAAAGAGGGAGAGAGAGACAGAGAGAGAAGGCGAGAGAGGCGAGCACTCCGCTCCCGTGGGGCGCATGCGCACGAATGCAGACCGCGGTGACGCGCGCGCGCGCGCGCGAGGGCGGGAATCCTAGCAGGGCCGCCGGCGGTGGCTGTGACAGTTGCGGTCGCCGCGCGAGGACTGGCGGAGCCGAGCGCTGAGGAGAAGGTCTGAAGGAAAGAAGCGTTGTTGCTGGGTCGGCTGCGAGCGCGATGCAGACGCTGAAGCAGAAGCATCGCCCCTTCTGCTTCAGCGTGAAAGGCCAAGTGAAGATGCTGCGGCTGGTGAGGCCAGGCCACCGGGTGGGGGCGGTGTTGAAGCGTGCTCAAGGGCAGCGGGAGCCGGCTCTCAAGTGTACAAAGCGGAATCCCCTGCCTTCTCTTTCTTTTAAGTTTTGTTTTTTTTTTTTTTTAAGTTTATTTATTTTTGAGAGACAGAGACACAGCGCGAGTGGGACAGGGGCAGAGAGAGAAGGAGACACAGAATCTGAAGCAGCCTCCAGGCTCTGAACAGCACAGAGCTTGAGGTGGGGTTCGAGCCCTCAGAGCCGAAGTGGGAGGCCCAACCGACTGAGCCACCCAGGCGCCCCCCCTGCGTTGTCGTTCACCCTAGGCCTGCCGAGAGGCAAGGCAGTTCACGGTGCACCCGGGGGCAGAAGGAGAGAAGGCACTGTCTGCCCTTCAGGGGTTCACGGACACAGTCACAAAGCAAAGTGCGCAGGTCTGCACGAGTGGCCTCCACTTGGCCCTGCACACGAGCCACCCAGGTTACCAGGCCAGGCAGCTGTGCTTCTAGCCCGCAGAGGACAGTGGGGCTGCCCGCTTCGTGGCGTCAGGCATGGCGAGCGCCCTGCACTCAGTTCTGAACAGAGGTCTGGAGAGAATGAGCCATGATTTGGAGGAAGGTGCCCTGGCTGATTAGAGCAGTAGAGACTGTCACGGGAGAATATGTTGAAGGAACTCAAGAAAAGAAAAGGAGAAGGAAAAAATAATGTTTACATTTTAAAGCGGTGACCTCTCTTTAAAGGAGGGAATGGAAATAGAAGTTACAGGGAAACAGTTCCACTTAATACGAGGGAGAATTGTCTATTGGGAAAGTTGCCCAAATTAAGTGGCCACACCACTTGGGAAGGGAGTACATTGCTGAGCAAAAGCTAACAGGCGTAGATGAGCGAGGATGCTGTAAAGGAGATTCACCCTTCAGGTGAGTGGGTAGAACAAATTGCACACAAGGTCCCTCCCACACCAAAAGTCTGTGATTCTGAGAAACAACTATAACTTAATACAAGTCAGAACGCGTAAGAGAGGTTTAGAAAATTACTTTAGAGTTCGAAGAACAGAGACATTACTTTGGGTTAGGAGTAAATAATCAGGGAAGAAGTGGCCTCAGGGTCTGGAGTTTCATGCCCACTACTGAAAGCTCTGGAACACTGGAGGAGAAACAAGATCTTGTGAGAAAGGTTTAGTTTCAGACATATCAATTCCTGCAGCAAACATCTGGAGTATTTAGTTATATTCTAAAGATCTGACTTGGGCCCTGGAACAACAAAGACAACCAAAACAAAAGTCTCTGACTCACGGAATTTCTTCAGTGTAGTCAAAGAGACAGACCTATGAGCAGAGCCATAATATGTGAGAAGATGGGGATAGGCCAGAGAGTGAGACATATAACCAAGGACAAGATAAAGAGAGGTATCATGAAACTTCCTAGAGGAACAAAGGGTGGGGTCTGAAGGACAGCCACCTGAGCAAATACATGGAGGCAAAAAAAACCAGCATGATTTATGCAGCAAATTTTTTTTTGACTTGTGTAATGTTTTTACTTTTGAGAGAGAGAGGACATGTGGGGGAAGTGCAGAGAGAGTGGGGGAAAGAGGACCTGAAGCAGGCTCCGCGCTGACAGCAGCCACCCGATGTGAGGCTCAAACTCACAGACCGCAAGATCATGACCTGAGCCAAAGTCAGACACTCAACCGACTGAGCCACCCAGGCGCCCTTGTGCAGCAAATTTTAACAAGTTGAGCATTGTTTTATTTTTTTCATTCAACAAATATTTATTGAAAGCCTACCATGTTCCAGGCTCTGAGATATCAGTGAACAAAGCAAAGATCTCTAGCCCTTAACAGAGTTTACATATTGGGGTGGGAGGGTGGGGAGACAGACGGTAAACACAATAAATAAATAAATGATGCAGTATTCTAAAAAGTGGTACGTGCTGTGGAACAAGAGACAAGTAAAGCCAGGGAAAGGAGTGGAAGGGGAGGAAGGTTGCAGGTTGCAGTAACAGAGTAATCAGGTTAGGCCTTGTTGAGATGACAACTGAGCAGGTGAGTGAGGCTAGGGTGTTAGCTTATGAGAATATCTGGAGGAAAAGAGTTTAAGGCAAAGGAACATCCATGGCTCTGTGACAGGAATGTACCCGAAGGTTCAAGAAAAAGCAGGGAAACCAATGTGGATGGAGTAGAGTGACACAGTAGGGGGACACAGTGAGAGATGAGGAAGGTTTTGAGTAAGGTTGTATATGAGCTGACATTAAAAAAAAAAAAATAGGCCAGCTGCTATGTTGACAATAGATTGGTCAGGGGGACCAGGAGGTGGGGTGGGGTGGGAATTGCTGCAAGGGCAAGGGTAGAACCAAGGAGACCAGTTAGAGCTATTGCAGTAATCTGGGCAATGAGATAGTAGCTCAGATCAGGGTGTAGCACAGCAGGCTGCAAGAATGATCATATGGGATGCATTTTGAAAGTAGCCCCAACACAATTTGCTGATGAACCAGATGAGGTGTAAGAAAAAGAGGAGTCAAGATAACTCCCAAGTTTTTGGCCTAAGCAACTGGAAGGGTGGAGTTGCCATCCACTGAAAGCTTGTAGGTGAAGCAAATGTAGGCAGAGGATCAGAAGTTTAATTTCAGAATTAAACACTGGAATTATCCTGTGGATAAACTGTGAAGAAACTCTGCTAGAGAAGTGGACAGGAGCTGAATCCTTTAAGACTGAATACCATGATGAGAGGTAGGCTCTATTCTCAAGACCACAGGGAGCCCTTGAGAAATGCACTTGCATTTTAGAAATTTTACTGTAACACCTACCTTTGTCATCATAGTTCAGGGAAGATATTGAAGGGCATTAGTTTAGGGATGAAGAGGAGGGAGTGAGTTCCCAAGACATTAGGCATCAAATCAGCAGGACCTGATGATTGATCAGGTGTGAGGAGTAATTAGGAACACTGATATTAGGATTTTAGGGTGGGTGATAAGATAGATGGTGGTATCTGGGGCGCCTGGGTGGCTCGGTTGGGCATCGGACTCTTGATTTTGACTCAGGTCATGACCTCACAGTTCATGGGATCGAGCCCTGCATCGGGCTCTGTGCTCACAGTGCAGAGCCTGCTTGGGGTTCTCTCTCTTCCTCTCTCTCTGCTCCTCCCTCACTGGCTCTCTTGCTCTCTCTCTCTCAAAATAAATAAATTAAACTTAAAAAAAAAAAGATAGATGGTGGTATCACCAATTAAGATAGTGCATACAGGAGGGAAAGGCAAGGTGAGTTCAATTTTGGTGATGGTGAATTTGAGATTCCTGCAGGTACTCAGAGATTGCAGATGGCTAGTTAAGTGTAAGATGTTGAGGACAGACCTGGGAGAAAGACTCACATTCACTGAGTGGGTCATAGACAGAATCTAAAGGAATGCCAGCATTTTAAAAGAATGAGTAAAGGCAGAGAAGCCCACCAAGGGAGAATAGTTGCAGAGATATAAGAACTAGGAGAGGTGACATGCCAGCCCAAGGAGTAGAAAAAACAGGAAAAGACAGCCAATGAAAAGTCATGAGGGTCCAGTAGCATAAGGAGTAAAAAATGTTCATTAAATTTAGTATTTCTGAAATCACTGATGATCTGAGGAAAAGCAATTTCCATAGAGTGGTAAAAGAAATGTTTGAGATATTAGTGGGATATTTAAAAGAGAACAGGAGACAAAGGCCAAGAGTTAGTAAAGATAGAAGAGCTATAAATAATGGAACGGGGGAGAACTCAGTGTAACTGAAATCATGGGAACTTGTAAGAAAATGGATTAAACACCAATGTCAAATTCCATGGTGTGGAAAGTTTAAAGGGGATGAGGGCTGAAAAAGTGACCCTACATATCATAACCCATGAGCTCAAGGGGACGGTTCAGTAGAGTAAATGAAGTGGTTTGAGGTGACATGTTGCTAAGAGTAATTATGTTAATTACAAAGAATGACTTATTTAGTTACTGGTTACATTTGCTACATACTCAAACTGACCAATTTAGAAGCTTAAAGGTAGGCTATTTGTATACGAATACGGTAATTGAAAGAATCATAAATAAGTAGCCTGAATAGATTTAAGGTCAAAAAGACTATGTAGATGGTACTGGCTGACAGACTAATCATAAAAGTCTAGCCAGGGAAAACTCTTGACAAAACCATTTTCCAAGCACATAGAGACTTTGGATAGAGCTGTAACATGACAGCTCCTAAGAACATGATGTTGACAGACTCCCTGGAACTTATCAGCTTATTTTTCTTTTTGTTCACTTTAACATTTCTGTGTTCTGTATCTTCACTTGGAAATGAGGTGATTGGATTAGATTAATTATCAAGGTTTTTTTCACTTAAAATTTTCATCCATTCTGATTGCATTCTATCTAGGTAAGAGAAAGTATGTAAAAAAAAAAAGTGAAGCATCAGAATTGTTGCATTTTTTTAAAACCCCCCCCCCCATAGGGTTCTTCGGAGAATTGTTTTTCTTAACAATTTATTTTAAAATTTTCTCCCCAGTATTTTTCATGGTAACATTCTAAGTTTAAATTTGATAGTAGATTCCAGACTGCTAAGAGTTAAGGAGTGATGAGCAGATGATAAGGAATTCTAGGAGTCAGTATACAGACTTTTTTGAAAAGCATTATAGTGAGAAGTAAAAAGCAGGAGTTTCTTTGGGGAGCAGGATGAATGGGAGGGGTGTGTGTGTGTGTGTGTGTGTGTGTGTTTTAAGAGAGGACAACTTGGATATATTTATAGTATGATGAAGAAAGGAACCAATGAGAAGATATTGAAGGTCTCAGAAAAGAAGATAGGTAGTAAAGAAAGATCAAGGGAACAAATGTGGGAAGTGATGGTATTAGTTGTGCAAGTGGAATAACAGAGAGGGACACCTAGTTCTCTAAGACAGAAGGAGAAGTCAGCATCCATACATTTTGGTCATTCCTCTTTTAGATGTGTGTATATATGGCATAAACCCATTTATTTAGTTACTTTAGAAATGATCATTTTGGGGTGCCTGGGTGGCTCAGTCGGTTAAGCCTCCGACTTCAGCTCAGGTCACGATCTCACGGCCTGTGAGTTCGAGCCCCGCGTCGGGCTCTGGGCTGACAGCTCAGAGCCTGGAGCCTGCTTTGGATTCTGTGTCTCCCTCTCTCTCTGCCCCTCCCCCGTTCATGCTCTGTCTCTCTCTGTCTCAAAAGTAAATAAACGTTAAAAAAAAATTTTTTTTAATAAAAAAGAAATGATCATTTTTACAATTTAAGCTTGGCATTCAATAATCATTGAATAAATCATGTTTGTCTGTTTGTTTTTATCCTTATAGGCACTAACTGTGACATCTATGGCTTTTTTTATCATTGCACAAGCCCCTGAACCGTACATTGTCATCACTGGATTTGAAGTCGCTGTTATTTTCTTTTTCATAATTTTATATATGCTGAGACTGGATCGATTAATAGACTGTTTGTTTTGGCCTTTGCTTGTAAGTGTTCAGTTTTATTAGACTTTTTTCCTGTCATAGTGAGACATCTTAATAAACTATGCTTTGGTTTTCTTAAGCCTTTAGGTAATGTCTGATAGACTTAGGAAGGAGGAATTCTATCCACTGCTAATGTGTTCTATATTGTCCCTGGTGCAACCACAGAGCATAAATCTGAGCTCCATCTATTAGATGTGACTGACCCTTCTGTCAGGAGAATTCACTGAACTGTAGATCTTCTAAAGAAATTTAAACTTAAGATCCTAGTTAATAAAATTATAGCACATTCTTAATCTCTACCCCTCTTTTAAATACATGTTGACATGGCCTCAAAATTGGGGGGAGAGATGGAGGCAGATACCCAAGTATCCACGTCTTGCACATCTCTGACCACCAAATGGAAAACTGAGATAATTTGGGAGACTGAATAAAGTACAATGTTATCTTAATTCTGGAAACACTAATGCTAAATAATGAACTTATATTGTACAACCTTATTTAGTAGCATATGAACTTCACCTGCCATACTTATAGCATTAAGAATAACTGCCCAGTGTAGTGCCTAAATGGTTCTAGAAACTGTCAAAATAGGCAATTTGAAGATACTAGTTAAGGTGAATGTGTCCCTGGATTGTTATCCAGTTCTAGGAAAAACGGAGTGTCTTTACCTCTCTCTCCTCTTTCAAGTCTTATCCTCAATATCCTGTCTCTGTAGGTCTCCCTTCTAAGACCTCCTGCTGCCCTTCCCACCTTTAGACTGGTAGCTGCACTGAAGTCTTCCTCTGCTGCACTTGTCTCATCCTCCTGGGTTCCAAAATGCTGATAGCCAAGCTGATAACCCCTAGTTAAGGAGAGAGAGGATTTTAGAGCTATTCTCAAACCGTAAGCATGCCTTCAGGTGGTACCTTCTAGAACCACTTTTGAAGGCCAGTGATGAATGTTTCAAGCTAATCACAAGCTGAACAGATCCCAAAAGGGGAAAGCTGGGAAACAGAGAAGATCTTCATAGCATCTCTCCAAAGTACTTGATCACACTTTAGAGCTGGACCTGACTGGAGGGAAGTCTAGGAAAAGAGATCACAATGCCTTCATCAGTTGACCCTCAGAGTACATAATGTCATATAGTAGCAGAAAGGGCTAAGCTAAATTATTCCAGAGATTTCTGCAAGGACATGAACAGCATGGTCCATATCCTCTTTACTCAAAAAATGGTATAGTTGCTCTTCACATTCTGCTTTCCAAGATTAATAAAACTATTTATTTTTCTCCAAACTATAATTCTCTGGAGCTTATTACATGTCCCAGTAATACACTTGGAGCTCTAAGCTGAACAGAATACACTGGGAGGGAGAGTGTCCTATGTGTACCACACTGAAATTTAGTCTCCAAATCTCTGAGGATCAAACTTTGCTGATATTGTAATCTCTTAGAAATGGTGCTATACTGGGGCACCTGGGTGGCTCAGTCAGTTGTGTCTGACTCTTGATTTCATCTCAGGTTTTGATCTCAGGCTCATGTGTTCAGTCCCTGTGTTGGGCTCTGCGCTGGGCATGAAACCTACTTAAAAAAAAAAAGAAAAGAAATGGTGCTGCATGGTCAACTACGGGATTATTATTTTTTTTTTTTAATTTTTTTTTCAATATATGAAGTTTATTGTCAAATTGGTATTCATACAATACCCAGTGCTCATCCCAAAAGGTGCCCTCCTCAATACCCATCACCCACTCTCCCCTCCCTCCCACCCCCCATCAACCCTCAGTTTGTTCTCAGTTCTTAACAGTCTCTTATGCTTTGGCTCTCTCCCACTCTAACCTCTTTTTTTTTTTTTCCTTCCCCTCCCCCATGGGTTTCTGTTAAGTTTCTCAGGATCCACATAAGAGTGAAACCGTATGGTATCTGTCTTTCTCTGTATGGCTTATTTCACCTAGCATCACACTCTCCAGTTCCATCCACGTTGCTACAAAAGGCCATATTTCATTCTTTCTCATTGCCACGTAGTATTCCATTGTGTATATAAACCACAATTTATTCCATTATGAAAAGATTCCTCTCTGCTCTTGATCTATGGAATCATTTGTTCAACAAGTGTTAAGTGTCTGCTAATCCCAGCTTCTGTAACAGGTTCTTTGATAAAACACAAATCTTACACCTGTGAGATTTTCAATGTAGTCAAGAAGCAAGATAGATGAGCCATTCAATGTAACAGGTGCTGCAATAGATGTATACTCAGCATAGTGTGGAGGCACCAAACCAGGGAAGGGGAGCAAGTCATCATAGACTTGCCTGGTAGAAGAAGCAGTATATGAGGGTCTAGTGGGGGGAAAGAGCATGACCTCGAGCAGCTGCATGTAGTTCTGAATGGCTGGGATATTGAGTTGTGGAGAAAAGAGGACAAGAGTGGAAGCTTGAGAGGCAGGAGGAGGTCAGAGCATACAAGGCTTTATATGCCCTGTGTTTTAACCCAAAGGCCATTGGAAGCTTTTAGAGTTTTTTAAGTAGGAGAATGACATGAGCAGCTTACCATTTAGGGGATTGCTGGTGGCAGTATCAATAATGGCTTAAAGAGCAACAAAACTAGAGGCAGGTCTCAGAGACCACTTAAAAGTTTGGTTCTATAACCCTGACGTGAAAATTATGAAGGCCTGGACTAAGGTCATGACAGTAGCTGGAGAGAAAGGGATTAATGGGGTAGAATTGATACGAATAGGTAAATAAGAAAAACTAAGAATACCTGCCACTTAAATATCTTGAGATGATAATGAGATAAGAAGTACAGGAAGACGAATAGGTTTAAGGAAGGGCCAGGGAGACGAATGGAATGAGTTTAGTTAGACAAATACTAGGTTCTAGTTGCTTATGGAGTATTCAGATGGAAATGTTCAAAACAAGTCTGAAGCTCAGGAGAGAGAAGAGTTAAACCTGGAAGTCACCACCTTGTGATGGTAAATGATCTCTGAGACTGGTCTAACTGGCACAGAGGGAAGAGCAAGCTGAAGGTAAAACTGGGAAAGACGAACATATGGGGTGAAAAGGAAGAGTAGCCAGAGAAAGACAGGAGAGAACCCAAGGGAGACCCGTGTCACAGAAGGCAAGAGAGGAAAACATTTCAAAAAGGAGTGGTGAATATTACCACATGTAAAGAAATAAAAATAAGTCCTGGAAAAATATATATATTCACTGACTGTGTTAATAGAGGCCCCTTTACCAGAGTGGTGTGCCTTGAGTGGAGAGGTGATAGTAAAGCTGAGGCAATAGATTGAGCAGGAGAAGAGAGACAACTATAATTACAGTTGTAACTAGAGTTGTAACTCAGGGCTACTGAGTTGAAACCTGGCCAGGGACAAAGAAGGGTAATGAATAGAATAAGGTGCCTGCAGAGTGGTGGATGAGAATAGGAGCCAGAGCACAGATGGAGGAGATGCCTGGAACTCTTTTACTGTAACAAAAGTGAAGGACACAAAGGTGGCTGAAGATTCCAATTAATCTTGCAGTTGTAACTTGTAAGTACTTCTGCCTCATGACCACTGTCTTTACTAATTTAGGAAAGGGCTTGATCATATGCATTCACATTTATTATGTTTATCATTGTCCCAAAGTTGCAGTAACCGACACAGTGTGTAGAGCTGGCCTTCTCTGACTATTAACCTTAAGTGTTCCAATGACAGAAAACACAAAGTGAACCAGCCAAGGGCTTTGCAGTGGTATCCAAGTGCAGGCTCAAAATTTCTGTGAAATCTCCATTTTTGTAATTAACATTCTACACCATGGTATATTGATGTTTGGTTTTCATTATAAACACAATGTTTTAAATGACTATTAAGGATCATTGATGTTTCGAGACAGGTGCATCCTTTTCTATCCTGTGGTTCTCTACATTCCCTAGAATACCACTTTTACCCAAGGCCATTCATATACACTTACCTGAATTACTCACTGGAGGCAGGGTTGTCTACCTGAAGTAGAGGTGTGGCTTGCCTTGAAGCAGAGCAAAGTATCCAACACAGAGAGGCATTAATCTAGGACAGTTAATATTTCTTGCAAATGTGAACTTTTTTTCTTCTTTTGTGCATCTAATCTTGCCCTGTCCTCATTGAACCTCTTCCTATTTTCTTTTTAATAACTATGTTTCTAAGTTACCACGGGTTTAAAGTCCGATATTTCTATGTTAACAATACCTCCCTGCCTACAGTTACCTGCAAACAGATGTAAACCATCCAGAATAGACCATTCTTCTTTTCCATTCAAAATACAAAACATCCATTGTACAAAAAATATATCCATTCAAAATATAAGTTGCTTCCTTTAAAGCTATTGTTCAGAAGGCAAATGCTTTGTTTCTAGAAATTATAAATGAATGAGCTACATCATCAAATAATAGCATAATCAGCCAGCCATTTCATGCAAATCTGTGAAAGTTTTTTCCTGAAAATCACCACTTTCTGCCAAGTGTGTGTAACTTTTCTTATTAATTGCATTTTACTAACGTTATAAAGTTGTTTCATTTACAGTATAAACTATTCCACATTTTCTCTTAGCATTTCGGCTTCCCAGTGTACTATTCTATTGTAAACCTTCCACACAATGTATCATCTACTCCCAACTAGATGAGTTCTCCATCTACCTACATTTAAATAAAAAAGAAATAGATTAGGATGGCAGAGGAATAGGGCAACCCTAAGCTTGTCTTCTCCCCCAAACAGCTAGAGAAATCAATTTGAACACCTAAGAAAACAATCAGAAGTTTTAGAGAACAAAGCTGCACATCTACAAATGGAAAAAACAACCTGTTGGAGATGGAGGAATTCACACCAAAAGAACAGGTAGAAAAAATGGCCAAGGATTTAATCATACAGATATAAATAAGATGTTGGAACTAGAATTTAAAACAACAATTACAAGGATTCTATCTGGGCTTGGAAAAAGCATAGAAGACTAAAGAATCCATTTCTTCACAGATAAAAGAGCTAAAGTCTACTCGGGCTGAAAATAAAAATGCTATAACCCCCAAGATGCAAACCTGAATGGATGCCATAACAGCAAGGGTGGACAAAGCAGAGGAAAAAATTAGTGATATAGAAGATAAAATTATGGAAAATAGTGAAGCTGAAGAGGGAAACAAAGATAATGGATCATGAAGGTAGACTTAGGGAACTCAATGACTTATTAAAATAGAAAAACATTCATAGGAGTCCCAGAAAACGAATACAGAGAAAAAGGGGCTGAAGGTTTATTTGGGCAAATTACGGCTGAAAACTTCCCTAATCTGGAGAAGGGCACAGACATCAAAATCCAAGAAACAGAGAACTGCCATTAAATTCAAAAGCTGGCCATCGCCAAAGCATATCATAGTCAGAAGAATCCTGAAGTCAACAAGTCAACCTACAGGGGAAGATGGATCAGGTTTGAGGCAGATCTGTCTACAGAAACTTGGCAGGCCAGAAGGGAATGGCAGGATATAGTCAATATGCTGACTGGGAAAAATATGCAGGCAAGAATGCTTTAAACAGCAAGACTATCATTCAGAATAAAAAGATAAAGAGTTTCCCAGACAAAAACTAAAGGAGTTCATGATCACTAAACCAGCCCTATAAGAAATACTAACGGGGACTCCTTGGGGGTGGGGAGGAGAGACCAAAAGCAACAAAGACTAGAAAGGAACACAGAACATCACCAGAAACACCAACTTTATAGGTAACACAATGACACTAAACTCCTCTATCTTTTAATAATCACCCTGAATGTAAATGGACTAAGTGCTCCAAATCAAAGGACACAGGGTATCAGAATGGATTAAAAGAAAACAAAAAAGCAAAAAACACTATCTATATGCTGCCTACATTTACACCTAAATGTAGACTCATTTTAGACCTAAAGACATAGGCAGATTGAAAGTGAGAAGATGGAAAACCATCTATCTATTTTTGGCTAATATCTTTTGGCTAAGGGATGCCAAAAGAAAGCTGGAGTAACCATAATTATTTCAGACAAACTCGATTTTTAAACCAAAGACTATAACAAGAGATGAAGAAGAGCATTATATCATAATTAAGGGGTATATCCATCAAGAAGATCTAACAATCAGGGTACCTGGGTGGCTTAGTTGGTTGAATGTCTGACTTGATTTCAGCTCAGGTCATGATCTCACAGTTTTGTGACTTCAAGCCCCACACATGCTCTGCATCAATAGCGTGCAGCCTGCTTGAGAGTCTCCCTTCTGCCCCTCCCCCACTCACACTGTCTCAAAATTAATTAATTAATTAAAGATCTAACCATTGTAAATATTTATGCCCCAGCTTGGAACACCTAAATATACAAATCAATTACTAACAAACATAAACTCATCGGTAATAATAATAGTAGAGGACTTCAAACAACCACAAGAAAAAATTTGGAAAGACCACAAATACATGGAGGTTAAAGAACATCCTACTAAAGAATTAATGGGTTAGCCAGAAAATTAAAGAAGAAATTTAAAAAGTATTTTGAAGCAAATGAAAAGAAAACATGACAGTCCAAAATCTTTGGGATGCAGTAAAGGCAGTCCTAAGAGGGAAGTACATTGCAATACAGGTCTACTTCAAGAAGCAAGAAAGGTCTCAAATACACAATCCATCCTTACACTTAAAAGAGCAAGTAAAGGAAGAGCAAATAAAACCTAAAGCCAACAGAAGAAGAAAAATAATAAAAACTAGACCAGAAATAAATGATATAGAAACAACAACAACAACAACAACGACAACAACAACAACAAATAGTAGAATAGATCAACAAAAGTAAGAGTTGGTTCTTTGAAAGAATAAAATTGATAAACCCCTAGTTAGACATATCAAAAATAAAAGAGAACCTAAATAAAATCACAAATGAAAGGAGAGAGATCACAACGAATACCTCAGAAATACAAACAATTAGAATACTATGAAAAATTAAATGCCAACATACTGGGCAATCTGGAAGAAATGGATAAATTCCTAGAAACATGCAAACTACCAAAACTGAAACAGGAAGAAATAAAAAATTTTAACACACCCATACCAGCAAAGAAATTGAAATAGCAATCAAAAATCTTCCAACAAATGGGGTGCTTGGGTGGCTCAGTTGGTTAAGTGTCTGAATCTTGATTTCTACTCATGTCATGATCTCACAGATCATGGGTTCAAGTCCTGAGTTTGAGCACTATCAGTGCAGAACGTGCTTGGGATTCTCTCTCTCTCTCTCTCTCTCTCTCTCTCTCCCCCCAACCCCCACCCTCTGCCCCGCAAATAAACTTTAAAAAAACATCTCCCAACAAACAAAAAGTCCAGGGCCAGATGGCTTCCCAGGGGAATTCTACCAGACATTTAAAGAGTTAATACAGGGTGCCTGGGTGGCTCAGTTGGTTGAGCATCCAACTTTAGCTCAGGTCATGATCTCGTGGTTTGTGGGTTCAAGCCCCACATCGGACTCTGTGCTGACAGCTCAGAGCCTGGAGCCTGCTTTGGATTCTGTGTCTCCCTCTCTCTCTACCCCTCCCCTGCTCATTCTCTCCCCTCCCCACCCCACCCTCTCTCTCTCTCTCTCTCTCTCTCTCTCTCTTTCTCTCCTTCTCTCTCTCTCTCAAAAATAAACATTTAAAAAGTTTTTAAATAAAAAATAAGAGTTAATACATATTCTCAAACTGTTCCAACAAAATAGAAATGGAAGGAAAACTTCCAAACTCATTCTATACGGCCAGAATTGCCTTGATTCCAAAGCCAGACAAAGACCCCACTAAAAAGGAGAATTACAGGCCAATATCCCTGATGAACATGGATACAAAAATTCTCAACAAGATACTAGAAAACTGAATCCAACCTTACATTAAAATAATTATTCACCATGGTCAAGTGGGATTTATCCTTGGCCTTGTTCAATATTTGCAAATCAATCAACATGATACACCACATTAATAAAAAGAAAGGATGGAAATCATGATCCACTCAGTAGGTGCAGAAAAAGAAGCTGACAAAATACAGCATCCATTCATGATAAAAGCCCTCAACAAAGTAGGGATTGATGGAATATATCTCAACATCATAAAGGCCATATACAAAAGAGTCACAACTAATATCCTCAATGGGGAAAAATGGAAAGCCTTTCCCTTACAGTCAGGAATAAAACAAGGATGTCCACTCTCACCATTACCATTTAACCTAGTACTGCAAGTCTTAGCCTCAGCAATCAGACAACAAAAATAAATAAAAGACATCCAAATCAGCAAGGAAGAAATCAAACTCTCACTATTTGCAGATGACATAATACTCTATGTAGAAAACCCAGAAGACTCCACCAAAATAATTGCTAGAACTAATATATTCAGCAAAGTCGCAGGATATAAAATCAACATGCAGAAATCTATTGCTTTCTATAAACCAATAATGAAGCAGGAGAAAAATAAATCAATGAATTGATCCTATTTGCAGTTGCACCAAAAACAATTAGATACCTAGGAATAAACCTAACCAAAGAAGAAAAAGATCTGTACTCTGAAAATTATAGAACACTTATGAAATAAAGAAATGGAAAAGCATTCCATGCTCATGGGTTGGAAGAACAAACATTGTTAAAACGTCTATACTACCCAAAGCAGTCTACACATTTAATGCAATCCCCATCAAAATACCACCAGCATTTTTCAGAGAGCTAGAATAAATAATCATAAATTTGTATGGAACCACAAAAGACCCCAAATAGCCAAAGCAATCCTGAACAATAAAAAATAAAACTGAAGAATAAAAAATAAAATAAAATAAAAATCCATCACAATGCTGGATTTCAAGCTATATTATAAAACTGCAGTCATCAAGACAGTACGGTATTGGCACAAAAAACAGACACATAGATCAATGTGGAAAACAGGAAAGAACATTCAACTGAAAAAAAGATAGTCTCTTCAACAAATGGTGTTGGGAAAACTGGACAACAACATGCAGAAGAATGAAACTGGACCACTTTCGTACACCATACACAAAAATAAATTCAAAATGGATGAAAGACCTAAATGTGAGACAGGAAACCATCAAAATCCTACAGGAGAACACAGGCAACAACCTCTTTGACCTTGGCTAGAGCAACTTCTTACTAGAAACGTCTCTGGAGGCAAGGGAAACAAGAGCAAAAATGAACTATTGGGACTTCATCAAGATAAAAAGCCTCTACACAGTGAAAGAAGTGATTAAAAAAATTAAAAGGCAGCACACAGAATAGGAGAAGATATTTGCAAATGACGTATCAGATAAAGGGTTAGTATCCAAAATCTATAAAGAACTTACCAAACTCAACACCCAAAAAACAAATAATCCAGTGAAGAAATGGGCAGAGGACATGAATAGACATGTTTCCAAAGAAGATATCCAGATGGCTAACAGATACATGAAAAGATGGTCAACATCACTCATCATCAGGGAAATACAAATCAAAACCACAATGAGATACCACCTCACACCTGTCAGAATGGCTAAAATGAACAAGACAGGAAACAATGGATGTTGGCAAGGATGTGGAGAAAGGGGAACCCTCTTATACTGTTGGTGGGAATGCAAACTGGTATAGCCAGTCTGGAAAACAGTGACCCAGAAGTTGCACTACTAGGTATTTTATCAAAAGGATACAAAAATACTGATTCAAAGGGGCACATGCACCCTGATGTTTATAGCAGCATTATCAACAAAAGCCAAATTATGAAAAGAACCCAAATGTCTATCAACTGATGAATGGATAAAGAAGTTGTGGTATGTGTGTATAGATAGATTAGATATAGACACATGTAGATATAGATATAGATATATAGATCTATAATGGAATATTACTCAGCCATCGAAAAGAATGAAGTCTTACCATTTGCAACGATGTGGATGGGGCTAGAGTGTTTTATGCTAGGCAAAATAAGTCAGTCAGAGACAGACAAATACCATATGATTTCACTCATATGTGGAATTTAAGAAACAAAGCAGATGAACATAGGGGAAGAGGGGGGAAAAAGAGAGGGAGGCAAACCACAAGAGAGACTCTTAACTAGAGAACAAACTAAGGGTTGATGGAGGGAGGGAGATGGAAGATGGGCTAAATGGATGATGGGTATTAAGGAGGGCACTTGTTGTGATGAGTACTGGGTTTCTTGAACAAAGAAATAAGCCTAAGTAGTTAAATGATTGGTATATCATAGGTTAAGAGAACCACTAGGCATCACTATAGACCAAATTCAATATAGGTGTCATCCTATAGTGGCAGTTTGATTTCCTAAAAAAAGAACCCACTAAATTTATTTAATAAAATGGAAGTTTCAAAATCTGTTGGCAGCTGATTCTTTTTTTTTTTTTTTTTTTTTATGATCTTCATGCAGAGCTGACCTTTCTATTCTGTGTTTTAGGATATTATCAACTCAATGGTAACAGCAGTATTCATGATAATCATATCTGTGTTGGCACTGATACCAGAAACTACAACATTTATAGTCCTTGGAGGGGTAAGTGGAGGTCTTCCTGATTTCTTGCTTTAGGTTTGATTAGAATTAAATTTTGCTTGGAAAAAAAAAATATATATATATATATATATGAACAGAACTCTACATTATAATCATCCTTGGATTTCCTAGGCCAGTATATAGTACCTAGTGGCTTAATATTTTTTGTATGAGTATATGCCCTGATTAACGTGGAAGAATATGACTTCACCCTAAAACTGAAGTTCACCAAATAGAAGTTCCTATATATTCCACCTCTGTGTAGGGCTAGACTAGACTGAGAAAAGCTACTGGAATCCATTACACTTAGCTCTGAGAAACCTGATGTCAAGCAAAAAGCCACAGATGACTTTCACAGCGCTTCCTTTTAAAGAAAAGGATACATACCACTTGTTAAGGTGAGACAGACTGCTCTGAACTCAGTTATTTTTTGTCCAGATCCTTCTTCAGATGGAATGTAATACAAAATGTCTCATGATAAGGTTGGAAGAAGCCTTATATTATTTTGAACATTGCTTGAAGAGAAGCAAGCCAGCTTAATCAGACTTGATCCTGGAAGGCAAGCCAAAATAAAAAAGAGTAAAATAATATGGTTTTAGTTCCATCTGATACTCTTCTGAGATTTCTTATAGGAGGTTCAAAATCATTTGGCTTTTCTAGACTCTGATCTAAAGATGTGAATTAGGAACTCCTTATATAAACCTCCATCCTACTTCTTTGTCTTTCCATGGTATGGGCCACTGGGAGAACTAACCATTCTCAGCCAGCCATGTATGTCAGAATCCATAGTTTTTCATCTCCTTCCTAAGCCCTAAGCAACTTCATAGGGATAAGAATTATTCTAGAAATGAGATAGTGCTGTAATAGCAATTTTCCCCAGTTGTCTTTAATCTTATCCCTCTACTATGGATAAAGAGGGACAGAGCATAGAATTTACAGTGAACCCTTTACAACGTTGACCTCCCACACAGTTGGAACTTTTTAAACTTTGACTTCTCAAGAACTTAACTACTAATAGCCTACTGTTGCCAGAAGTACCAATAACATAAACAGTTAACACATATTTTCTGTATCATATGTATTATATACTGTATCTTACAATAAAGTGAGCTAGAGAAAAGAAAATGTTTTTAAGAAAATCATAGGAGAAATTACATTTATAGTACTCTACTACATCAAAAAAAATCCGTACATAAGTGACCTATGCAGTTCAAACCCATGTTGTTCAAAGGTCAAGTGTACTTTCATTCACTTATTTTATTCATTCACTGATTCATTCTTTAAAAAGGTGCACTTTGCAGGGGGTGCCTGCGTGGCTCAGTCAGTTGAGCGACCGACTTGGGATCAGGTCATAATCTCACGGTTCATGAGTTTGAGCCCCGCGTCAGGCTCTCCACTCCCAGCACAGAACCTGTTCAAATCCTCTGTCTCCCCCTCTGCCCCTCCTCAGCTCATGCTCTCTCTCTCTCTCAAAAATAAACAAACATTGAAAGAATAAAATGGTGCACTTTGGTGGATGCTGACAAAGTATAGAGCTGTTGCTGTCCAATGCAGCAGCCACAAGCCACATGTGGCTACCAAGTAATGGAAATGTGGCTGGTCTGATTGAGATGAGCTATACAGGTAAAATACACACTGGATTTCAAAGACTTACTACAAAAAAAAAAACATAGAATATTTCATAATAACTTTATTATATTGATGAGATGTCAAAATTATATTTTGGATACACTGGGCTAAACAAAATATTCTCTTAAAATTAATTTCACTTGTTTTTTTCTTTTTAATGTGGCTATTAGAAACTTTTAAATTATGTGGCTTACATTGGTGACTCACATTGTATTTCTTTTGGACAGCACTGGACTAGAATGTGAGCCCACCCTATCCTCACCTTGCTTAGAGCCTAATACAGGAAAGAGAAATGAGAACAGCTGTGTATAAGCTATTGACAGAGTACTGAGGGGTACAGAAAAAAGGAAGCAACTACCTCTCTTTGGCAGCGGAATCTCAATTTGTCAGGAATACAGGGGAGGAAAGGGGAATGGTTCCAGGCAGAGGAACCAGCAACGTGCAGGGTACCAGAGTCACAGGATAGGTAGGAGGTACTGAGTGTGGTCAGAACCTAAGAAGTTGAGTTTGAGATTCAGGATGGAAAACGGAGTGGTTATCTAGAGCCAAGAAGCCCAACTTCCAGGCCATGGGATGGAACTGACCAAATAGTATGCAAGAAATGATATCCCTCTTTTCCAGCCCAGGCGCCAGCTCTCAAATAGCCATCAGAGTACCTAAAGACCTGGTTCTAGTTTATTCCCTTTACTGTAAATTTTTTTTTTCCTGAGGCCTATTTAGAATCCTATCCATTAAGTGTATGATCTTCAGTAGGGCTCTAATACATGTCAGAGCAAGTCAAGACATCCAGACAAGTATTTATTTCAGAGCCTACACCACGTCAATATTATTTCTGCTCACTTATCTTTTCTCTTTCTCTAGGCAAACTTGGAAATGAGAATAAAATGATCTCTGAAGTCTCTTCCCGTTTTAGTATTAGGTGGAAGCAGAGGGAGCAATCTTGGTACCCTAGCAGGAGAGGAAGCCAGTGGGCACACACTTAAAACCTGTGTGAATGACCCAAGGCCAGACCATGGTCACAGCAATGACAAAGTGTGTTTGTTTCCAGGTGTTTGGACTCCTGGCAGCAGTGTGCTGTATTGCCGACGGGGCCCTCATTTACCGGAAACTTCTATTTAATCCAAGTGGTCCTTATCAAAAAAAACCTATTCATGACAAAATATAAGTTTTGTAATTTTATATTACTTTTTAGTTGATGCTAAGTATTAAATATATTTCTTTATTCTTTCACATATTTTCTGCAGTTGTTCTCACTTTAATCTCAATATGGGAGCTGGAAGAAGAGATGTAGGAATTCTGTGCCCAGTGCTCACCCATACTATAACTTCCAAGGGAGCGCTGGGAGCACCAGGACCTGATCGGACTGGGTTTTCCTGCTCTGGGGCCTGGGTGGCAGAGAAGAACGCGCCTAGGCCACCTTAAATGGTCTCCGGAGCCCTCTTCCTGGCTGGCTGGCTGGCTGGCAGCACCGAGGCGTGGGATTGCAGGGATAGTGAGTTCCCAGCCTAGGCAGCGGCATGGCGTCCCAGGTGGCAAGGAGGGTGGCTGGAGGGCTTGGTCTGTCGGCGGGCAGCAAGAGCTGGGTGCGCGCGAGGCATAGGCGGACGGCGGCCGTTGGGCACGACGCTGGTTCCCAGGGGACAGCCTGGCCGCCGCCGCCGCCATGCAGGCTCAGAGCGGCAGGGCCAGCCTGACAAAGCCAGTCTCGGGGACCACCATGAATGCCCCAAACACCAGGGCATCCTCAGGGAACTTGCAACAACAGCAGCTTACAGGACTCCCAGGGCAATCTGCAGCTGCAGTGCAAGCCTCACGCTCAGGGCAGGGCTCACGATCAAGGCAGAGCTCACGCTCAGGGCAGCCCACACGCCCGGCGAATACAGCACCCAGTACGCCGCAGCCTGCAGTCGCAAGGGCACAGCCTGCAGTCTCAAAGACGCCCCCAGGAAAGCAACAGCAGGTGACCCAGAGCGCAGGGGAGAAGGCCGCCATCCAAAAGCGTGAAGAACAGGCCAAAGTCCTGTTCAAATTCAGGGACAGCTTCAAGCAGTTTTTCTTCTTGCCCACGTTGAGTGTTGAAGATCCTGAGGCTGGTGAGCAGAGAGAGCTGGTGATGCAGGGTGGGTGCGGCCTCAGGGAGTGATTCCCAGGAGGTGCCACCTCCGGAAAGCTTCCCTACTTCCCTTTGCCAGTCACCTCTGTTTTGCCCTACCTTTCCTCCCCTTCTCCCCTCGCTCCTCCTCTCACTCAACCCTTAATACTAAATCAGCGCTGTTTTTCCTGTCTTACTTTTATATTCCTCAGGTTTTCCCTCACAAAGGGAATGAGGAAGCAGTGAAGATAATATCAGAAATGTATAAATTAGCAAACAAAACTAATAGAATTGACCAAAACTGATAAACCAATGGCCTATAATAGGGGGAAAAGGGTGAAGAGAGGACATATATTTAAAGTTAGAAACCAGACAGGGAAAATAATCACAAAGGATGAAGAAACTGAGAAGATACCCAAGATTACCTTGCAAAACAAATAAACAACTAATTGAATGAAATAGTTGATTTTCTAGGAAAACATAATTACCAAAACTGACCCCAGAATAGAGAAAAACCAATGTAAACACAGACCAATATAAATACAGAAGAAAATGAGAACTAATCAAATGAGTATCCTTCACAGTATATCAGGGCCAGACTTTTTCACACAATTAACTCAAACTTCCATGGGATGTAATTCTGATACTACTGAAACTTTTTCAAAGTATGGAAAAGGAAAAAAGCCCTTCTAAATTATTTTTCAAAGTTGTATATAACACTGGGGCACCTAGGTGGCTCAGTCAGTTAAGTGTCTGACTCTTGATTTTGACTCAGGTCACGATCCCAGGATCATGGGATCGAGCCCCAGATGGAGCTCCACACTTGGTGTGGAGCCTGCTTAAGATTCTCTCTCCCTCTCCCTCTGCCCCTCCCTTGCTTGTTCTCTCTCTCTCTCTCTCTCTCTCTCTTTCTCAAAAAAGAAAAAAAAAAAAAAAGTAATGGAACGCTGATATAAAAACTTGACCAAGTCAGAAAAAGGAAATTAGAAATCTCACTTGTATCACAGGATTAAGTATCAATATATTAGCAGAAAATATTCATCAGTACTTTAAAAAAATACACTATAATGGTTCAGTATTAGGACTCTATTAAACTAACCCAACATATTATAGGTAAAAGGAGAACAAATTAGATTACATCAAATAAGGAAAAGAACACATTTGACAAAATTCAACATTTATTTCTGATAGCAAAAAAAGAGAGAGAGAAGAAAGGGACCCATAAAAAATAGGAATACATAGATATTTTGTTGACATTATAAAAATAAACCCAAAAGTCCGCATCATATATGATTAGATATCAGAAGTATTCCCATTAAATAAAGAACAGAGAGGATGCCCTTATCAATACTAGTATTCAGTATTTTTCTGGAATAGCTAATCATCACAATTAGACAGGAAAAATAAAGAACAGTTGAAAATAAGAGGCAAAATATATCATTTTTTCAGCTGATATCACTGTATATCTAAAGAACTCAAAATCAACTGGGAAACAATTTAGAACAAGATAGTTTCTACTAACTCATTAGGAGTTAGTAGAACAACAACTTAAAATAGAAGAAAATATTCCTCTTTACAAGAGCAATAAAATGATAAAATATCTAAGATTAAATTAAATGAATTTGAAAGACCTATATGAAGAAAACTTTAAAAACTCAGAGATATTTTTAAACCACTAAAATAGCTGGGAAGACATACTTTATTCTTGAATAATAAGAGTAAATTTTTTAATCTTTCCAAATTAGAAGTTAAATGAAATCCCAATTAAATACCAACAGGCTTTTAAATGAAATCCCAGTTAAAATACTAACAGGCTTGGGTGCCTGGGTGGCTCAGTCAGTTAAGCATTTGACTTCAACTCAGGTTATGATCTCACGATTCACAAGCTAGAGCCCGGGTTTGAATGAACACATGCCCACTTCTCTCTCTCTCTCTTTCTACCCCTTATGGGATTCTCTCTCTTTCCCTCTCTCTCTCTCTCTCTCTCTCTCTCACCCTTGTTCACTTGTGCTCTCTCTCTCTCTCTCTCTCTCTGCCCCTCATGGGATTCTCTCTCTCTACCCCCTCACTCACTTGCTCTCTCTCTCTCTTTCTCGTTCTCTTTCTCTCTCTCTCAAAAAAATAAAAATGCTAACAGGCTTATGGGGCACCTGAGTGGCTCAGTCTGTTGAGCAACCAACTCTTAATTTTGGCTCAGATCATGATCCCAGGATTGTGAGATCAAGGCTTGCATCCAGCTCCATGCTGAGAGCCTGTGGAATTGAGCTCCATGTGGAACCTGCTTAAGACTGACTCTCTCTCTCTCTCTCTCTCTCTCTCTCTCCCTCTGCCCCTCTCCCTTGCTCTCAATGTTTCTCTCTCTCTCTCTCTCTCTCTCTCTCTCTCAAAACACACACAAAAAGCCCCCCCCAAAAAAATCCAACAGGCTTAGTTTGGGGAACTAGACCAAGACAAACATGGGATTTATAAACCATCTGAGAATGAGTGCTGAAAAGGGGACTAGGTCAGACAATAATATAAAATTAATTTCCTGTAATTTCAAAAGTACTAGAAAAGAATCGGCAACTCAGTACGAGAGGATAGTCTCAAATAGACCCAAATACATGTGAGAATTTAGTACATGATAAAGGTAGGATTTCAGATGACCAGGGAAAATAACTGGTGTTTCCCAATAAATGATGTTGGGATAATCAACAGTTTGGAAAGAAAACTGGAGCTCTACCTCACTCTATCAAATCAGCATATATTTACTCTACTCGTATGTACTTACTTCTTTCCAGCATGAAGTAAACACTGTGAACAGCTGTTACTTTTAAGGAAATAGACTAGGATTGGGTTGAGGAAGAAGAAAGAAATCAGTATTTTTTTTTATTCTTCTGTACTTAAATGTCCATTTTAATTATTTCCATGTATTATTTCATTTCTTGAAAATATGAGAAATTTTACACATAAACTGTACGTACAAAATCATACAGGCAATTGCCATATAGTCAGATTTACTTCCTAACAGTTTATGGGTTAGCTTTGTTTTTTAATAGCCCATGTGAATTAAAACAAATCCTGTTTCTTTCATTGCAGGGTCTTATAGGAGCATTAGTTTGTTTCATCACTGCCAAAGCCCATGAGTTGTATATAGCCATCACAGTTCTGGAAATGTGCATCGTTCTTTTTTTATTATAATATATATACTAGACATTCACCACTTGCTGATTTGTTTAGATTGGTCCTTACTTGTAAGTGTTCACTTTCGTAATTCAAATATAAGCTCTGCTCTTGGTCCCAGAGTAGCGTCTCTCCTCAAGTGAAAACCAAAGAGCTATCTTTCTGGACAAGGACATAACTCATCTATGACAGGGTGTTGCCCTAGTCCCAGGGGAGAAACTAGTCTAATACCCAGAAAGATTCCTTGGACCTCTCTGTCTATGGCAGAATGAATGCACACACCTGCTTCTGTCTCATTATGCACTGAACAGGATAGTCTGCAGCTTGTCCTAACGAAAATTTCAATTAGTATATTCAGTAGGTAAAAACACTTCTCATCTATTGCTTGTAAAACAGTACATGCTGCTACTTTTCAAACAGCAACTACTCTAACAAATTATTAAACATTTCGCCCCTGCAAAAGCAAGAGCTGGCACGGCGAAGTTGTAGAAAATTGTCATACATACCCAGAAAGATTGCAGGAGTCCCATCGTTTCATGGGTATAAAGGGTCCACACTCCTAAAAGGGTGCCATATGATGGCGTTGCCTTCTTCAGTAGCTTTTTCCAGAGTTTCCTATTCTTTACCAACTGAAAGCTTCCTGAAGCTAACCCCTCAGGTCTCAGATAAATCCTATTTCTTTTTTTATTTATTAAAAAAAAACTTTTTTAAATGTTTTTATTATTTTTGAGACAGAGAGAGACTGAGCATGAGCAGGGAAGGGGCAGAGAGAGGGAGAGACACACAGAATCTGAAGCGAGCTCCAGGCTCTGAGCTGTCAGCACAGAGCCCGACGCAGGGCTCGAACTCACAGAGTGTGAGATCATGACCTGAGCTGAAGTCAGACGCTTAACCGACTGAGCCACCCAGGCGCCCTGATAAATCCTATTTCTTGTGGAGCCTGAGGTTCTGCATCCTTGCAGACTAGAGAACTACAGTTGTGGCCAGATACAGACGTGGGCCCCTTCCTAGCTGTGTGAACTTTAGCCTCAGTTTCCCCATCTAGGAAATTCAGCAAAGGAAAAGGGTGATCATAGTAACTCCTTGACAGGGTTTCTGTAACACTTAAATGTGTTTAAAGCAAATAGCACAATGCTCAGCACAAAGTGAACATTCACTTACAAAGTGTCTATCAGACCCCATAATGTAGTTGGATGGCTTTTACCATTTCATCTTGCACCGTGAAATCCCAACTCAGAGTTCAGGCCTCTCCCACATCCCACTTCCTTATAGTACCCTTTTCTAACCTTAAGGTAGGATTGGTTGCTATTGAGCTAAAACTCAAAATATTTCCTTCAAGGTGTGAGGGATTTTCTGAAAAGGCTGCTTTTGCTACCTCTATCCTTGGGTCAGAACAGTCTCTTTCCTTTGGATGACTATGGAAGCCCAAAGTGTGATTCAGAGTCCCTGCCTTTTTCTTACTACTATCTTCCAATATATGGGCCAGAGTCTGGAAGAGCACATAAATATGCCTGGTAAGCTCCCAGGAGCTTCACAGTTGGGGAAACTAAGTAGGTTGCTCAGTTATTCTAATGTTCCATTGACTAACAGTACACATACTAAGCCACCACGTGCTAACCAACATAGTTGGTCGGATGGTGTGCTATCTAATTGACTTGGAAGGTTTTTTTCAAAGACTTATCAACACAGGATCCAAACTGCCTTCTCCTATCCTGTCCCTTCCTTTCTAATCTTCCCTTTCAGATTCTGTAAGATGAAGGACATGTACATATGAGACTGTTCAGAAAGGTAGTTACCACTGGGTGGTAACTGGGAGGCCTTGGCCCCGGGAGGCATGGTGCTGGTTTAGGGACAGCACAAACCAAACACTGGCTTGGTGCCTAGGAGATAACTCCTTGTCACTTCAGAGAGTAGGTGGACTTGGAGATGTGTCGGCATCAAGCTGTAGAAGTCTCTTGGGACCTTATGGAAAGGGCAGTGTGGGAAGCCCGAGAACACGTGCCTTATTTCATGCTGTACCAGTTTTAGGGCTCCATATAGGTTCAAAGGCCGGCCCACACACCAGAGGGATCCAGCTATGAAAGAAGCTGTCACTTCTTTCAGTCCTTCTTTCCTAGCAAGACGGTTTGGTGCCCCCAAGGCATAGGATGAGAGTAAGTAGTACTGATTTTAAGTGGCGATTTCCTTAAAGGCTCACATGAATACAGAGTTCCTTATTCCTCTTTCCCATTCTCGTTTGGTAAGGGGCTAATGATGAAAATTCCCAGCAGGGAAACAGAAAGTTTGATAAATCAGGACTTCGGATGCTCAGCGGGGCAGCATCAAGAGTACTGGCCTCACATACAGGCTGAGATCTGTGGATTCTGGGGCCATATTTTGGCAATGCCTCTTTCTCTGTGGCCTGGGCTTGGGGACGGTTGCATCTTCTTGCTTCTGTGAAGGCTATGCCAGTGACCCTGACAACCAAGGGTCTCACCTCTCAGCCTCCTTGACTTATTATCATGGGTCTTCATCAGAGCTAGCGAGAATACAGCTTTCCTCACCCCACCCATGGTGGGGTCACTGTCTTCATTTTTAGACTTCATCACCAATTTTATATTCTAGTATCATCTGTCAACGTATCCAGGAAAAGTATGAACTATACTATCTTCTGAATTGTCTGTATTTTTAACACTTCTACATTACAAAAAAATATTATCCAATACGTTCAGAGAAACTGAGTTCTGGTCAAGCAGATGTTTTTGCCACTAGAAAACAATTTTTTTAAAAAAAGAGCATAATAAATAAAATAAAACTCTGTAGAAGTGACGATTCCAAAACTACCAGCAATATCTTTACATTTGTAAGTAGGAGATATCAGCTTTAGAATGTCCCCTTCAAATAAGATTAATGACAAAGCACAGTTCTGGTCATTTCTGATCAGGTTACGCCATGTGTTTGGAGAACTCCAGGCACAAATGGAATCAATGGAAGTTGCAGATAGTTGAATACTATATAATGTGTATTATATACAAATTCTTGTTACAAATACCATATTTTATGAAACAAATTGTCAGTGTTCAAAATTTTTTCTAATATGCAGTGATGTTTAAAAATAAGCATTCACCATTAAAGCATCTCTTTCTTGCCCAGTTATACTTCTACACAATTTTGTTTATGGAAACAATTTGGGAGCTTTATGGGAAAATAATAGTCAAGTAACAAATCCATCTCTCATTTTAGTCAGAAAAGGCTACTTGAGTCAATAGGGTATTTAGTCAACGGGAAAAGAAAAGACGATGAGTAAAGACAGCATTCGTGGGGAAACCAGAGTCCTCCTGCACATGAAAAGTCTTAGATGCAATTTGTATTCCATCAGAAAGAACATTCCTCTGTCTCTGTCTCTATCTCTGTCTCTCTCTCTCTCTCTCTCCATCAGAGATGAGGCCAACAACAAGAATGATGTGTTTAAGACAAAAGGGAGAAGGGGGGTTAGTCCAGAGAAGGCCCCCAGATACTCAAGTCAGGCTGCAGAGGGTCCTAGCCACTTACTGGGTGAGCAACCCCAAGCATGTTGCTTAGCCATCTGTAAACTGGGGACAATGTGTTTGTTGTGAGAATCAAATGAGATTAACACCCTGGCACAGTATGTGACACACAGGGAGTGCACAAGAAAATGTGAGCTATGAGAGAAATGTTAGAAATAAGGCAAACATTAGCGCCAAAGGACAGTCCAGGGGAGCACTTCCTTGTAAGCAAGGACCAGAGGAAACTATGGTAAGGACAGACTAAACTAACGTCTAGTATTCCAATGAGGAGATTGGAATTATGACAGGTAATCAACGATTGGTTACCGAAGCCTAGTCTGCATTAGTATTATTATTTATTTGCTTTCATCTAAATTCTCAATGATCTATGGCCACAGCTAGTTAATTTTAAAAAGTTTAGTTAGGGGGCGCCTGGGTGGCTCAGTCGGTTAAGCGGCCGACTTCGGCTCAGGTCATGATCTTGCCGTGCGTGAGTTTGAGCCCCGCGTCGGGCTCTGTGCTGACAGCTCAGAGCCTGGAGCCTGTTTCAGATTCTGTGTCTCCCTCTCTCTGACCCTCCCCCGTTCATGCTCTGTCTCTCTCTGTCTCAAAAATAAATAAACGTTAAAAAAATCAAAAAAAATAAAAAGTTTAGTTAGTTTTAAAAATTTTACACTCTGACTCTTAGTTGTAAGAGTGAGCCCTTGTTCACATTTTTTAATATCTTGGTTTACACAATCCTAAAGCACTAAGCTCCTTGCAAAACTGTAAACCAGTGTACCTACCCCACTGTGGGCAGACCTCTCGTTCAGCCCACAGAACCCAGCTGGAACTTACTTCTAACCTTCACCATCCCTGCACCTTGTCCCCCTTTCAGCGTTACCCACCAGGTGCCCAAATAATTAGTGCCTCTCCAAGAGGCAAGTCACATTCCATGATGGGGTAGGGCTCCTTGCTCATCAATCCCAATAGGAAGAACACCTGAGGTCTTCAGAAAGTTTACCAACTGCGTACATTTTGAAGGCAAATATCCTAAGTCCACATTGTGATGAACTCTCACGACCCGCTAGATGCCAGGCATTTATCATCTGGTATTTTCAGATTCATTACACCATTTAATCCTCAGATCAACCCAATGAACCCCAATCATTATCCCCATATTAAAAATGAGCACGTTTACACAGAGGGATGATAAAACATGCCCCAGATCACACATTTAGGAATTGGCAGAGCAAAAGAGTTCATCAACAAAACACACTCCCACCTTACATGTCCCACACCATTTTCACCCTCCGTGACCCGCTATCCACAGAAAATGCCCAAGATGGATGCTGCCTTCCAACCTGGGGTGGGGGGGGGGGTGGGGAACAGTTCATTTCCTTCTTATTTGAGTGTCTCTAGTGGGAGGCAATAGTGAGACACTAGGGAGTTCTGACTCCTTGGCAGATATCCAGTCTTAGGCAATTTAATAAACCTCTCTAAGCCTCTGCTATGTCCTTTTAAAATAGAGATCATAACAATGCTGACTTTGGAAGGTGTTTGTGAGGGTCAAATAAGATAATGACTTGGAAACACTTGGCACATTGAAGAGCTCCGTTAGAGCCATTTATGATTCTGTACACTGGATGGCAGGGCTCCCTGATGTATTTGGGCAGGTGCACCAGACAGGCTGATGCTATCAAGTCAAGAAATCAAGACTTAAGGACTTAAAATGTTCCAATTAGATATCAGGGCCACGGTTCTACCTCCCCAGGCTTTTGACCCTCCCCACACTAGTGCCACTGACAGGTTGTGCACCCACTTTTCCATTATTGCTCTAATACCAAAGTCCAGCCTCTGCTTATCCTCATGAGTGGCCTCCATCTACTCATCCTCACACTTTATTTAGCACACAAAGCAGTAGACTGGGCTAGCAATGAAAGAACTCAGTACTGAAATCCAGAAGGAAGGACAAAGACAGCCTATAAATGCCAGGGCACACTCAATTCTGGCCATTTCTTAGGAAAAGCTCAAAAGTCAACAGCACAAGCATTCACTCAAGAATACCAGGTCTGCTCCTCAGACGAGTTCCATCCTTTTTGGAATATGTGAACCTACAGAATAAATAAGATCCAACTTCCAGAGTATTAATTCTACCTGCAGATTTGCGAGTGCAATTAAATCAGTAAAGTGCTACTCTAAAATTTAATTTTTATATTAAAAATGTATTATGGAATAGAAATGCAGAATTTACATTAGGTTAATATATGTTTTTTAAAAATCACATTTATGGAAGTCCAATTTGGGTAGGCCCCCATACCTCTAGGGTTTTTTTCATGCTCATTTGCCTGTGCCCTTTAAGAAGACAATGATGGGGAAGTTGTCAGCTTTTTTTTTTAATGGCGTTCTTTAATGAAACTAAATCCATTTCTGTTGACAAAGGACCTTAAAATCACATAAACTCATGTCTTGGAAGATACAAGAACTTTGCTGCTAATGTCCTCTTAATAGTAATCAAAGGTAAAGTCTTAAATTTTTTTTTTTTTCAACGTTTTTTATTTATTTTTGGGACAGAGAGAGACAGAGCATGAACGGGGGAGGGGCAGAGAGAGAGGGAGACACAGAATCGGAAACAGGCTCCAGGCTCCGAGCCATCAGCCCAGAGCCTGACGCGGGGCTCGAACTCACGGACCGCAAGATCGTGACCTGGTTGAAGTCGGACGCTTAACCGACTGCGCCACCCAGGCGCCCCAAAGGTAAAGTCTTAAAAAGGCATCCATCCTTACGTAGGTAATTGGCCAACTTAAGTATTTTGTGAAATCACATTTTCTTGTAAAGTTGACAGTTTTCTTTTTTTTAATTTTTTTTAACGTTTATTTATTTTTGAGACAGAGAGAGACAGAGCATGAACAGGGGAAGGGCAGAGAGACAGGGAGACACAGAATCCAAAACAGGCTCCAGGCTCTGAGCTGTCAGCACAGAGCCCGACGCGGGGCTCAAACTCACAGACCGTGAGATCATGACCTGAGCCGAAGTCGGACGCTTAACCAACCGAGCCACCCAGGCGCCCCTAAAGATGACAGTTTTCAATTCTGTATTACAGGATCTTATCAACAGTTTCATTACAACTGTGTTCCTTCTAATAGTTGCCATCTTGGCGATGCAAGAAATGGAAAGAAGGCATTTATTCTATGTTGGAGGGGTAAGTTGAAGCCTTCATGACCCCAGTTAAGACCAGTATTTCAAAACTCTTTGCAAAGGAAAACTGACAGACCATAAGTATTTCATTTACACAATAACATTCACACCACCACCCCTTCTCTTTCTTGCACTTACTTCTTCAGAAGGTGTGAAGTGGCATAAACTCTAAGCTCATGAAAATCTTCATTCTAATACTCATTCTCCAAATAGGTACAAACTCCCCTTTTGAGAATCATACACACTATTTTTTGAAATATTGCAACATGGTGTTCTTGTCTATAAATAGGACTTTGACTTTTCTGGACTAGAGAATTGTATTTTAAAAGCACATGAGGGGGGCCTGGGTGGCTTAGTGGGTTAAGCGTTTGACTCTTGATCTCTACTCACGTCATGATCTCACAGTTTGTGGGATCAAGCCCCATGTCAGGCTCTGCAATGTCAGTGCAAGCCTGCTTGGGATTCTCTCTCTCCCACTCTCTCTGCCCCTCCCCTGCTTGCACTCCCTCTCACTCTCTCTCAAAAAAATATACAAGCATTAAAAAAAATATTTTTTTAAGCACATGAAAAGGAAAACACATGAATAGAAAAAAAAAGTGCATTGTTAAAAGTGGATGGTCCAGCCTATTCAGGAAGGAAGGAAGCTAGCTCCCAGCATGTGCCCACACATGGCCAGGCATGTTCTGACTTAATCTTTACAATTCTCATTTTTACAGATATGAGAACTGGGGTTAAATACCTTACCCTGGGACACAAGGCTGGGACAAACTGAGACTCAAATCTTCATCATATGAAGATCACAAGAAATGGCAGATTAAATGCTTTGAAGATGGAGGGTGGGAAGTGGGGAGGCGAGACTTTGGTTTAAGAAGTTAAGCACTGGGAACAGAAATTAATCCAGAAAAAAAGTTTGAGTTCTTTCAATTCATCCCATAATCAGTAGATATTTGTCAGTCCCATTGGATTGTGCCAGGGATAAGTCCCTTATCCCTGTGGGAGCCCACAGATTAGCTGAGGCAAGACATACCTAGAAAATGTTAAGTGACGCTGAAGAGAAACACCTAAAGTGGGCAGGATTTGGGGAGCACCTAGAATCTTGGGTGCTTGCTATGGGCTGCTGGTCCCCATCTGCTAACTCAGCCACCAAGCCTTCTCCTACCTGCCAGGGGCTCCCACACTCTGGTCTCTATCGATTTCTACCTGAATAGCAGGAGCCCCCAACCACATCTCACTGGTTTCCCTGCCTCCAGTCTGATTCACCTCATGGCTACTGCACATGGGCTTTCTGACTCTGGCACCTGAACTTTCCTCTTTTTTTTTTTTTTTTTTAAGTTTTATTTATTTTTGAGACAGGGAGAGACAGAGCATGAACAGGGGAGGGTCAGAGAGAGGGAGACACAGAATCTGAAACAGGGTCCAGGCTCTGAGCTGTCAGCACAGAGCCCGACGCGGGGCTCGAACTCACAGACCGCGAGATCATGACCTGAGCCGAAGTCGGCCGCTTAACCGACTGAGCCACCCAGGCGCCCCTGAACTTTCCTCTTGATAAAGTCCCATATTCTACACTTGTAGCCTCAATTCTGCCACCTCCTTCACCAGCTCCAGAGGTCTCAGGTACACTACAATCCTTGGAGACCTCTGGCCAGTGTCTTAAGTTTTCTTCCTCCCAGTTGGTCCCCTTGGGAATTCCTTCCTGCCCTTTACAAACATAGCCCAGGAGTCCTTTCCACTAAGGGTCCTCCTCAGGACCCCATCACTGTCTGGAGCCTCCCTAAGGCCAGCAATCTTCTCTGGTCCTTTCCTGGTGCCTCAGGTATCAGGTGAGGTCGTTACTGGCAGCAAAATCCCCCATTTCCAAAATCCTTTTCTCTGGGAATAGCAGAATGAGCCGCAGCAGCCAGCTGGGCAGACACCAAGAAGGTAGTGCAGGGTCAGAGGGGGACAGGAGGCCACCTGCAGCCCCCGCCTGGGATGGGATAGGGAAGACAGGTTGCTGTTAAGCTGCCAAGTAATGCAGCCTTTCCTTTCCGTATATGGTCTTGTGTCTGACAGTCCCTGTGTCTCACCGCGGCAATCGGCAATCGTGTGTATCTTCGATGGGGCTCTGGTTGCCAAATTGGTGAGGAATACGGTGAAAAGTGTCCTGGGAATCGAACTTGAATGTCTTCCAGGCCGTGGAACCCACCGCACGGGCACCAGCAAAATCACCCGCGCGGGCACGGGCACCGGCACAAGCACCTGCGGCCACGCCAGCCAAACCACCCCAGCCAGCGCAGGGGCCCGCCAAACCACCCCAGTCCGCACCGTCGCCGGGACCCGCCTCCAGGCGCCCATCCTCCCGGACATCCTCGGGCATCCTCAGTGGGCACCGTTCAAGACCAAGGTTGGACCTTCAAAGGGGGCACCCTCGCGGACATAAGCGTCTGTGCCTCATCCCTCCCGGTGATCCCACCACTGAGCTTGCATATGCTGTCACCCATTCTGGCCCAGAGGCGATCATAAAATCAGAGCTGCTAAATCGGGAACATCTCTGCTGCCTCGCGTCGCCTTGTGTAAAAGTCGAGTTTCATTTCCCTGCGGCCGCTGCGCCCTCGCGGCGCAGGACGAATCCGACCCAGGACGCCGTGGCCAGGGTCTTGACCCCGGCCGGGTTCCAGCCAACGCGAGCACGGCGGTACAACCCTGAGGCCACCTCCCGCGCAGGCGGAAGCCCCCCTCCCCCCTCGCAGGGGGCCCGGGCTGGGGCCGAGGCTCCCGCGTGGGGGTGGGCGGCCTGGCTAGGGCCGGGCCCTTGACGCCCACTCCGGTCTTCTAGGTGTGAGAGAGGTGCGACCGCAGGGAGACGTGGCGCGCTGGGCAGCGCCGGGCGTTGGCGTTCGCGCGTGCCGGCCGTTGAGCGGGACCTGGAAGCGGGTGGGTGGGCACCAGTCTCGCTCAGAGGCCAGGCCTGTCCGGCGCCAGCAGGAGAGAGATCGCGCAGGAGGTGAGAAGTTAAGAACTCCCACGCAAAGATGGCTGACAAAGGCAAAAAGGGCAAGAAGGCGGCGGCGGCGGCTGCACCTGCATCGGCGCCCGCAGCTGCGCCGCCGTCCCCTCCTGCAGCTGACGAACCAGGGGACAAGAAAGACCAAGAGGACAAGGAGATCAACAAAAAGCCAAAGTTGGTGCAGCCCAAGGATGAAGTGGGCACCAGGAAGGGGTGTCGCCGCTACATGTGGGAATTCAAGAAAGGCAATAGAGAGTTCTGGGTGATCGGGCACGCCGAGGTCAAGATCCTGAGCTTGGTAAGTTGGGCTGGTACACCAGGGCGGAGGCCCAACCATGAAAAGAGGGTGAAGGAGCAGGCTCCAGAGGGGCTCCAGAAGGGCTCTAGAGTAGGGGAGAGCCCTTTGCGGTAGCTCAGGTATATGTCTCCCGGCAGGGCTGCCTGATAGCTGCACTGGTACTGTTCACGGGGACCAGCGTGCACCCTCTCCTGATGCTCATCATCACCATGGAGATGTCCATCTTCTGCTTCTTCTTCATCACCTACACCCTCGCCATCAACAGATACATACCCTTCATCCTGTGGCCCATTTCTGTAAGTGAGAGGAGGTGGGGACCGCCTGAGGCTGGTGTGCATTCATGGGTGTGTCCTGAACAGTGACTGAACAGAGAAACACCCTGCACCCTCCATATTTGTGCCCCAGCCTTGGGTTCAGCACCTCCAGGGGGGCCAGGGCAGGGGAAGCTGAAGTTAGGTTACAAAAGGCTCTCAAAAACCCCAGCTTGGGGGTGGGGAGGCCTCTTACCTACCTGGTGGTCCAAGGAAGAGGTCTCTGCTTTCCTGGGGCTTTGCTCTCCTCAGGAGGGGTGGCGTAGCAACTAGCTCTATCCCCCCCCCCACTTCTGTGCCAGCTAACACTTGAGTGGAGAGATCACCCCAGAAGGTACCCCATCCTCAGATTTCAAAGAAGAAAACCCATCTTCCCATAAATCAGTAAAATAAAATGAGAATTTTTAAAAAATCACTTTTAAGCAGTCTTAGATCTCTAGTGACTATCCCTGTAAAAGATGTTAAGCCAGAAGAATGTTCAGCCCAAAGCAGGCATCCATTGGAACAGGAGCTGGGCAAGTTACCCAATCACTCATAGCCTGTTTCCTTCATCCGTAATATGAGGACAGTAATAATCTCTCATGGCATGGTGCCTGAGGAGTAAATACAAAGTGCTTGATGCTGTGCCTGAGGACTTCTGGACTTGAATCGTAGAGCACACCCACCTAACTCCCACCTCACTGCACATTCACAGCAAGCCTCCAGAGTCCTAAACTCAAGAGTTTCACTTACTTTACATATGAAATGGTCCCAGAATGGCCACCTAACTTACCCCCAGGTAACTCAGCTAGTAAGTGGTGGAAAAAGGATTCAAACCCAGCTTTGTCAGTGGAGTCTGAGTTCCTAACTACACTCCGTCCTGCTTCCTTGTCAAAAGTTATTAGGGCCTAGGGATTCATAGGTCTCAGGGAGGTAGGCGAGAACCCCCAATATAGGGAGAAAGGAGAGGAGGACCGAATACGACTCTTGGGAAGGGGGTAAGCAGAGGACAAAGTAAAGGAACAAGCAGAGGGCAAGCTCCCAGCCAAGGAACTTGCAAGATACTTTTAGTTCCAGCAAGATGAAAGCTCAATAAACCCTGAAAATCCTCCTGCTGCACTTACCTAAAACTACTACGGAAAGTGCAAACACAACTGCTATAAACGAATGGCTGAGCTGGTAAAACGGGAAACACACAAGTGCCAAAAATGAAAAACAGGAGCAGTGATCAAATAACCTGCTGAAGTGTGGGGAGCAATGGCCTACGAAGTATTACCCCAGGAACCTGGAGTATGGATTTTCATACACTCTTGAGTTAAAGGAGATGAGGCCCTGGTCCTAAGCAAAACGGGGATTTAGAACTGAGACCCCTGTGTAAAGCCAGCACCCTGCAAAGACTGAACCCTTAGGGAAAAGACAGGCGGAGAAGACTCCTTTCCCCACCAAACAGAGGAACAAGAGGCCTGTTCACCTCTGCCCGAGCTTGGAGTGGAAAAAACAAAAAAGACCACTTTGAGAAATAGAAGCCTTGAGCCTGCATCTTGTACAGATTTGGTTTGAATTTTTACCACCTTCATCCTGGAAACCTTCATGCAGCCTAGAAAATTTGTGCCTTGGAATTAGAATAAAATGATCCCAATTTAATGACGTTCTGATAATGTCCTTGGGACTCCTGACAGAAACAAATGCAAAGTCACAATCAAAGAATAAAGACTGGAGTGCTTGGGTGGCTCAGTCAGTTGGGGGTCTGACTTCGGCTCAGGTCACGATCTCGTGGTCCATGAGTTCAAGCCCCGTGTCAGGCTCTGTGCTGACAGCTCAGAGCCTGGAGCCTGCCTCAGATTCTGTTTCCCTCTCTCTGCCCCTCCCCTATTCACACTCTGTCTCTCTCTCTCTCTCTCTCTCTCTGAAAAATAAATAAACATAAATTTTTTAAAAAAGCATAAAGAAATTCTCACAGTACAGGTGGGGGTGGGGAGAGACTTGTCAAAAATGAATGCACAGTTCAAAACTACAAAACACCTGATTTTAAAATCCCCATATCTGGGGCACCTGGGTAGCTCAGTCGGTTAAGCGGCCGACTTCGGCTCAGGTCATGATCTCACAGTCCGTGAGTTCGAGCCCCGCGTCAGGCTCTGTGCTGACAGCTCAGAGCCTGGAGCCTGTTTCAGATTCTGTGTCTCCCTCTCTCTGACCCTCCCCTGTTCATGCTCTGTCTCTCCCTGTCTCAAAAATAAATAAAACGTTAAAAAAATAAAATAAAATAAAATAAAATCCCCATGTCTAAGAATTGACAATCAGCAAACATAAAAAAAAAAGAGGAGGATTAGAACCCTGAGAATATGAGATTAACAGAAGAGCTGTCTGAAAATAATAAGAAATATACTTAAAATAATTAAAGACATAAACAGAGACCTAAGAACAGGAAAAGACATTATAAAGACAGAATAAAAAGATCTTTTTTTAAGTACAAAATACAATGTCTAGAATTAAACATCTAGTTTCTGAATTAAAAATGTCAATAGATGGGTTATAAAGCATATCAGACAAAGCTGGAGAATTAGCAAACTGAAAGATGTGGGGAAATGACCCAGGATATAGCACTGAGAGATAAGGACAGAAAATAGAAGAGAAGTTGAGACAGAGAAAATAGAATGAGAAAGTCCATCATAAGCCTAATAGGAATTCCAGAAGAAAAGACTCAAAAGAAGGGAAGAGAGGAGGGACACCTGGGAGGCTCAGTCAGTTAAGCGTCCAACTTCAGCTAAGGTCATGATCTCCCAGTTTGTGAGTTCGAGCCCCATGTCAGGCTCTGTGCTGATAGCTCAGAGCCTGGAGCCTGCTTCGGATTCTGTGCTTCCCTCTCTCTCTGCCCCTGACCTGCTTGTGCTCTCTCTCTCTCTCTCTTTCTCTCTCTCTCTAAAAAAAATAAACAAATAAATATTAAATTTTTTTTTAAAAAAAGAATGGAGGAGGGGAAATAAAGTGATAATGACTGAGAACTCTCCAGGTTTAATGAGCGACATCACTAAATATGGCAGTGTCAGAAATGCCAAAACTCTGTCCCTCCACTAAAGCAATGATTAGGCTGTCAAAACCCATCAGAAACAACTTTTTCAGAACTCTGGAATCCAATCTTAGAAGCTTACAACCGAGGGAATGGTTAATAAAGAAAGAAGCTGTTGGGTGTGATAAGAGAGTGTTTGTGCCATTTTAACATACCTCCCCGCCATCCTTCATACCCAAGCTTGTCTGTTACCATGAAGATAACAGCCCACATTCCTGGTCACACTCTTTGCTGGTAGCAGAAGGAACAACACAGACCTTGCTCTCAAAGAATTATGGTTGTGTGTTTTTACCTGTCTGGTGACTCTTTGAGGGCTGGGCCCTCACCTGCCTCAGAGCTTTCTCGAGGCTGAAGTGGCCTCCTGGAAAGCATTTGTCAAAAGCACTTAAAGGCCTATCTACTAACCATAACCACATCTGATTGGGCAAGGGACATCAAATGAGGTAACCAATAGACCAGAAGTTTGGGAAAGAAGAGCCTGGGGAAAGAGATGCATGGGGGAATAAGAACTCTGAAAAGCTACCACATACACCAGGGAATCCAGAAGGCTACACACATGCCAAGGACTGGACACATGCTCAGAAAAGACCCTAAGCTTTTGCCTGTTGCTGACCTTTACCCTCTGTACAAGCAGCAAGGGAAAACTGAGAGTTCTAAACAGCCTGGACAATTGTTGAAGGAATACCTCAAAACAAAGCCAATTTGAAAAGACTGGTAGAATATTTTTGTTTGTTTTCAGATATTTAAGGAAATCTCTTTCAAATCACTACATGATTTGCTAGCAAAACAGGGACTTCAGTTGCAGTACGGAAAGAATAGTCTTAAAAAAAATAGTTTAGAAAAAGTCATCAAACATACAAATGAGTACAGCTCACAACAATCAACAGCAACAAATCCTGGGAAGGAAGGAGAACGTGGTTTACAGAGTAACTATATGATAATATTCAAAATGCCCACAATTATAAGGCATGCAAAGAAACAAGAAAGTATGGCCCATTCACGGGGAAAAAAATTAATAGAGACTGCCTCTAAGAAAGCCCAGATATTAGACTTACTAGACAAAGAGTTTCAATCAGCTGTCTTAAAAATTCTTAAAGAACTAAAACCAGGAGAACAGTTTATGAACAAGTAGAAAATAACAGCAAAGAGAAATTACAAAAAGGAACCAAAAGGAAATTCTGGAACTAAAAGTAATATAACTGAAATGAAAAACTGACTAGTTTGGTTTAACAGCAGATTTGAGCAGACAGAAGAATGAATCCATGAACTTGAAGATTGATCAATTGAGATTATCCAGTCTGAGGAACAGAAAAACAAAAAGAATGAAGAAAAATGGAGAAACCTATGGGACACCCATCAAGCATACTAACATATGCTGAATCCCAAAAGAAAAGAAAGAGAAAAAGGAAGAAAGAATATTAGAAGCAATGGTCAAAAGCTTTCCAAAGTTTATAAAAGAATACAAATTTACACATCCAAAAAGGACCAAGTAGGATAAAGTCAAAGTAATCCACACTGAGACACTCATAATCAAAATGTCCAAAGATAAAGACAAAGTCTTGAAAGTCACAAAGTCACAAAGGCAAAGCAACTAATGTCATATAAGGGGCCTTTAATAAGATTAACAGTCAATTTCTCATCAGAAACCATGGAGACCTGAGGCAATGGAATGATGTACTTAAAGTCCTGCAAGAAAGAAGATAAAAACTGTCAACAAAAAATTCTATCTTTCAAATTTGCTATCTGTTATGAGTTGAATTGTGTCCCCTAAAAATATGTTGAAGTCCTAACTCACAGTACCTGTGAATGTGACCTTACTTGTAGATAAGGCCTTTGCAGATGATCTAGTTAAGATGACATATTCGAGTGGGTTCTAATCCAATATGACTAGTATCTTTACAAAAAGGAGAAATTTAGACACAGAAGACAAACATGTCCAGAGGGAAGATGATGTGAAGTGACATGGGAAGAAGATAGGATGGTGAGACAAGCCAAGGAACACCTAAAGTTACTAGAAGCTAGAAGAGAGGCCAGAACAGATCATTTCTTAGCATCTTCAGAGGGAGCATGACCCTGCCAACACCTTGATTTTGGACTTCTGGCCCCAGAACTGTGAGACAATAAATTAATGTCGTTCTAAGCCACTTAGTTGGTGGTACCGTCTTATGGCAACTCCAGGAAATGAATACAATATCCTTCAAAATTTATCCTTCAAAAATGGAGGAGAAATTAAGACATTCCTAGATAAACAAAAGTTGAGGGAGTTTGTTGCTAGTAGAACTGCCCTACAAGAAATGCTAAAAGGAGTCCTTCGGGCTCAAACAATAGGATTCTAGACAATAACTTGAAGCCATAAAAGAAATAAGGAACACTAGTAAAGGTAACTACATAGGTAAATATAAAAGCCAGTATTGGGGCACCTGGGTGGCTCAGTTAGTTGAGCGGCCAACTTTGGCTCAGGTCATGATCTTGCGGTTTGTGAGTTCGAGCCCCGTGTCGGGCTCTGTGCTGACAGCACAGAGCCTGGAGCCTGCTTCGGATTCTGTGTCTCCTCCTCTCTCTGCCCCTCCCCTGCTCATGCTCTGTCTCTCAATAATAAGTAAACATTAAAAACTTTTTTTTAAAAAAGCCAGTATTATTGGGGCACCTGGGTGGCTCAGTCAGTTGAGCGTCTGACTTCAGCTCAGGTCATGATCTCACAGTTTGGGAGTTCAAGCCTAACATCAGACTCTGTGCTGACAGCTCAGAGCCTGGAGCCTGCTTTGGATTCTGTGTCTCCTTCTCTCTCTGCCCCTCACCCCCTGCCCCCAAAATAAATAAACGTTAAAATAATTATTTTTTAAAAAGCCGGTATGATTGTATTTTCAGTTTGTAACTTCTTTTTTCTGATACAATTTAAAAGACAAATGCATAAAACAATAATTATAAATCTACGTTAATGGGCCTGTATGTATAAAGATATAATTTGTACCAAAAACAGTAAGTTTTTGTGTACTACTGACACTAAGTTGGTATCAATTCAAACTAAACGATTGTAAGTTTAAGATATTAATTGTAACCCCAAGATAACCACTAAGAAATGAACTCAATAATATATAGAAAAAGAAATGAGCAGGGAATTATATTGATACGTTACGAAAAATTAAACACAAAAGAAAGCAATAATGGAGGAATTGAAGGACAACAAGATATGATATATAAAAAACAAACGGCAAAATGACAGAAATAAGTCCTTATCAGCAATTACTTTAAGTGCACATGGATTAAACTCTCCAATTAAGGCAGAGATGATCTGAATGGATTTTTTAAATGATCCTATAATATGAAGAAAAGAGACTCACTTTAGTCCAAAGATACAAATAGGTTGAAAGTGAAAATGGAAAAAGATACTCCATGTAAATAGTAACCAAAAAAGAGCTGAGGTGGCCATATCAATATCAGATTTAATGAAAGACATGAAGTGTCAAAGCCACACCTAGGCATGTCATCATGGGGGCACTGCTGATCACCAGAAACAAAGGAAAACTTAAAATCAAACCAAGAGAAAAGCCAATTTACCTCAAAAACAAAAACAAAAACAAAAACAAAATCCTCAAACTACTAGACTAACTTCATATTTTTCAACAGCAGTGACAGTGGCCAGAAAACACTAGAATAATTTCCTTAAAGGGATGAATGAGGTGGCAAGAGTAAACTAAAGACACTTTTAAACAAAGAATGAAACAATTTCTTTTTGCTGACCCTCACTGAAAGAACTACTAAAAGATGTACTTCAGGAAGAAGTAAATCAAATCAAAACCAAACCAAACCAAAACAAAACAAAAAAAGTGTGCAAGGTGAAAAAGGAACAGTAAGCAAAGAGCCTAGTGACCTTGTGGATTGACCTAAATAAACACTAAGACAGAATTGAGGTTTTAAAAAATATATGAATAGTTTTTTGTTTTTTGGTTTTTTTTGCAAGGGGAGGGAGGGAACACTATAACAAGGTAGAACTAAAGGTACAGCAACACAATAACACGTAAGACCACAGTACTGTATATGATAAGAATGAAAAGTTCTTGATTTGGGGGGAATGATTTGGCAATAATATTAACACTAATATATTAAAACTTAATACTGAATTCTACTAAAGAATAGAATTCCAGGATATATAAAATCAAACCTGTTGAGGAGAAAGAGTGAAAAGAGAATAAAGAGAGCTAACTCAATAAAATGGAAAAATAAAAAGAAATAAGTGTGGTATATGTTAAATAGAAAAAAGTAAAATTAAATGGTACAAACAGATCCAAATACTATATCAGAGAAGATGACAAATATGAATGGAATATATTCTTCATTTAAAAGACAGAGGACTCTAAGAATCGATTTTTAAAATCCAGCTACATACTAAATTACAAGGCATGTGGAGAACAGTTATGAGAGATGGAAAAAATAATAAAAGGAAAATACTAACCAAAAGAAAGCTGGCATAGCTTTAATACCAGATTAAGCCAATTGTATGTGGTTTATGTGTTGTTTTTTTTTAATGTTCATCTACCTTTGACAGAGAGAGAGGCAGAGAATGAACAGGGGAGGGGCAGAGAGAGAGGGAGACACAGAATCCGAAGCAGGCTCCAGGCTCTGAGTTGTCAGCACAGAGCCCAACGCGGGGCTTGAACCCACAGACCACGAGATCATGACCTGAGCTGAAGTCGGACACTTAACCGACTGAGCCACCCAGGCGTCCCTGTATGTGTTTTTTAAGTATATGAAGAAGATCACTACTTACAGCAATTCTAAACTTGTATGCACCTAACAATATAACCCCCAAATATAAAAAACAGAAATGAATTATAAGGAATTAAAAGAAGTTATAAGAAAGAACTGGCAAATAGCAACCATAGTGGGAGATTTTAACATGCCTCCTTCAGCAATTGATAGCTTGATCTAATGACATACACAGAACATATTGAACCCTACACCCAACAGAACAGGCTATATATTCCTTTCAAGTACATTTGCAACAATCATAAAAATTATCCTCAATAAGACCACAAAGGAAATGTAAATAAATAACAAGTAATTGATATCCATACAGACCATTCTCTAACTTCAATATAATATAATTAAAAATCAATCAGTAAAATTTAACTCAATCCCCAAGTATTTGGGGGGAAATCTAATGTGTTCCCCAAACATATGAGGATTTCATGTTTATGTAGTATTCACAGATACTATCTGTAGAATGTCCCTAAACTATTCAAATTCAAATCTATATAATTAGAAGACTGAAAATTAACAGTATCAAGAAGGTACCAAAACAAAATAAAAAAATGGAACTAAAAAGAAGGCAATGCCAAAGATAAGAGTTAAAATTAAGGAAATAGGAAACAAAGATCCATAGTGAGGACTAATAAAACCAAATATCTAGTTCTTCAAAAAGACTACTAAAGCAGATAGACCCCAAGGAAAAAAAGAGAGAACGAACAAGGAAAAATATTAGTAAAAATACCAACAGGAGATTTTTAAAGATTACAGGCAAAATATGAACTTTTATGCCAATAAATTGGAAAGTTTATTTAGATAATGATTTCCTACAAAAAATATCACATAAAAATTGATTCAAAAAGAAATAGAAAAACAGGTTATAAAAAATTCATCCATGTTTTCATCTGGCACTTGTTTCACTTTTTACACTTAAATCTTCTGATTCATTTGGAGTCATTTTGGTATATGGTGTGAACCATGGCTCCAATTTTATATCCTGATGGCTATCCAGTTGATATACCCTATCACTCAATTTATTCATTTATTAAATAGTATAATTTTTCCCCACTGATTTTAAATGGCATTTCTGTTAAATGTTAAAATCCCAAATGCAGGGTTTATTTCCAGACTTTATATTCAGTTTAATTGGTCTGTCCCTTCTGTTTTAAAGGCTTTATAAGATGTTGTACTATCTAATAGACTTTTGATATTAAAACCAGATATTATAAGGAATGTAAAGTATATACACCTAGGTTACCTAAATATGGCTATAAAAATCCTCAATAAAATACAGGCAAACTGAATCAAGCAATCTATAAGCAAGCAATACATCATGATCAAGCAGGGTATGTGTCAGGAATACAAAGATGATTTAATCTTCAAAATTCTATCGGTACAATTCGCCATCTCTTATCTAAAGGAGAAAACCATTTCATCATCTCATGAACTTCAGAAAAACTATTTAGTTCATCTCATGAACTTCAGGAATACTAATTTTAAGAAAACTCTTAGCAAACTAGGGGCACCTGGGTGGCTCAGTCAAATAAGCGTCCAACTCTTGATTTTGGCTCAGGTCATGATCTCACCATCATGAGATCGAGCCCCACCTCAGGCTCTGCACTGGGCATGGAGCCTGCTTAAGACTTTCTCTCTCCCTCTGCCTCTCTCTCTATCTCTCTAAAAAAAAATAAAGAGGGGCACCTGGGTGGCTCAGTCGGTTGAGTGTCCAACTTCGGCTCAGGTCATGATCTTATGGTTCATGGGTTCAAGCCCCGAGTCAGGCTTTGTGCAGATAGCTCAGAGCCTGGAGCCTACTTAGGATTCTGTGTCTCTCTCTGCCCCTGCCCCATTCATGCTTGCTCGCTCGCTCTCTCTCTCTCTCTCTCTCCCTCTTAAAAAGAAACACTAAAATTTTTTTTAATAAAGAAGAAAAGAAAACTCTCAGCAAACTAGTTTAAAAGAGAACTTATCTTAATAATAGGTATCTACCCAAACCTATGATAAACATTGCATTTCATGGTAAAACTTTAGAAGCACTGGAGATGCCTACTATCCCCATGCCTGTACATTGTGCTGGAGATCTTAGTACAATGTAACAAGAAAATCAAAAAGTGTATGAATTGGGAAGGGTTTGAAAAAATAGCATTATTCACAGATAATAAGATTCTTTACATAGAGAATCTACATCTATGAGAATCTACAGTGAAATTACCATGAAAGTTAACCAGAGACAAAACAATACTGTTCCTGAATACCAGCAATGAACACTGAGAAAATGTGACTTTTCAAAGAAACCATTTAAAACAGCAACAGAAACTACAAGGTGTCTTAGAATAAACCCATTCAAAGATGTGTAAGACTTTACGTAGAGATTATATTTTATTAACAGACATAAAAGTCTGCATAAGTGGAAATATACACCATATTCACAGGTCTGAAGAATTACTATCATAAAGATGACAATTTAAGGGGCACCTGGGTGGCTCAATTGGTTATGCATCTGACTCTTGATCTCACCTCAAGTCATGATCTCACGGTTCGTGAGATCAAGCCCCATGTCAGTCTCTGTGCTGACAATGCAGAGCCAGCTTGGGATTCTCTCTCTTTCCCTCTATCTCTGCCCCTCCCCAGCTCATGCACTCACACGTGCGCTCTCTCCCTCTCTCTCAAATAAATAAACTTAAAAAAAAGATGGCAATTTAATTCCATAGTAATCAATAAATCAAATGGAACTTCAACCTGACAGAGGTTCTTCCTGGAATTTCCAGGAACGTTTACAAGGTGATTCTAAAAGTCTTACAAGGATAGACTCACCCAACAAGATATCAGAATTACTATAAAGCTTTGGTACTAGCTCAGGGATCAACAAAAAGACTAATGGAATTGTTATGGACTGAATGTGTACCCCCAAAGTACATATGCTGAAATCCTAACCCCCAGAGTGACTATGCTTACAGATGAGGCCTTTAGAGTTTGCTAGCATTTTACTGAGGCTTTCTACATTTCTGTTCATCAGGAATGATGGTCTGAAATTTTCTTTTCTAGTAGTGTCCTTTGCTAGTCTTGGTATCGGGAAAATGCTGGTTTCATAAAATGAGTTTGGGAGTGGCTCCCTCCTTTTCAATTTTTTTGGAAGAGTTTGAGGATTGGTGTTAATTCTCCTCGAGATGTTTGGTAGAAATCACCAGTAAAGCCATCTGGTTCTGAGCTTTTCTTCAGTGGGAGATTTTCTATTACTGATTCACACCAGGAGGAAATATGCACAGGAGACACAGACCAGAGTGTTCGTTGCAGCAGAGTTTGTAATAATAATTTCCTAAAAGGTAGAAACAACCTAATGTTTCTAGTTTGGTTTATTCACAGACTTCATCAGTTAAAATTAATGAATTCAATCTGTGTTCTCAAAATTGATCAATCTCACAAACTTTAAGTTTAAAAAGCCAATGATAGAAGACACCTTTTATTTAAATTTAAATTTGTGAAACGCACAAAATAGTATATACTATTTATGAACATATAATATGGAAGAAAATACTAATACACTCTTGGGAAAAGGACCCATCAGTTCCACTGTGTGTAGTTGCCTCTGAGTGAGAGGCATAAAAGGGCCGGAATGATGACACTGTGTCTTACTCCACAAAGTTTTACTTCTGGCTTTGTTGTCTTTTTTAAGAGATCTAAGCAAATCTTGCAAGATCTTAACATCTGTTTAATCTCAATAGTTCGTGGCTGCCAGAGGTGGGAGTGGGGATGAGTGTTCTAGTATTTTCTGTATGTTTGAAATGTATTAAAATTCAAAAAACTGAAAAGGAAAAGAAAATGCCCAAGACAAGTAGCCAGGGAAGGTCAACCTGCAGAAAATAGCATCATGGAAACCAAGGGGAAGGGTGGGCCTTACGCAGTGCTGCAGAGCTGGCTGCTGCCCACAGGATCGAGAGGGTGCACCAGCTCTGGGTTAGCATCACCCCATGAGTGACACGAGAGGAAGCCGGCTCTCTGTGGCCACGCTTTGCCCAACTCTAAGTCTGGCTATGCCAGGGAGTGACAGCAGGTGGTACTTGCAGGGAAAGTAGCCCTTCTGCGCGGTCTGGGAACATCTGGACCTTATCAGTAAGGTAAGGGAAACAAGTGTACAGGGCAAGGGTAAGGCTGAGGCCACAAGGGATGGGAAGGAAGGCTGCTGATACAAAGAGGGGAGTGTCTAGGAAGTAGCAGGAGGGGCAAGGCAGGGGTTGAAAAGGCAGCCACTGGGCTCCCAACTTAGGGTGGCCGGAATCCAACAGAGCCTCCTGCCAGCAACACAGCCCACCCTCGATCCAGAAAGGAGAGCTGGTCCTGAGAGCATAAAGATGATGGGGGGTTGTACTCACCGTTAAGTTGTATAGTTGTGCAGTTACTTAAATGAGTATTCAAGGAAAAAAAAATCAAAACATAACTAGCTACTGTGTGAATTCAGGTGAGAGGCAGCAGCAGGGGAGCCTATGAAGGCAGTTAAACACCCTGGGCTTTGCATCTCAACTCAAAGAGCTCAGCCCTGCGGACCACAGCACGTCCATGCAGCCCATGTGTATTTATCTCCACCTATACTTTTAAAAGCAGTCAGAAGTTTGGAAACCATCCCCTTTGGAGGAAGCTATGCTAGGCTGGGTGTTGATGGGGGTCTTGGCTCTGTTTGAGGCTGACTTGCCTATCTCTCATGCTTCTAGGACCTTCTCAACGACCTGTTTGCCATTATTTTCCTTGTGGGGGCCGTGGTCATAGCTGTGAAAAGTCGACAAACCATGCCACTGCACTACTTTATTGCTGTGGTGAGTCTTTCATGTTGGGCAGTTTATGTGCTCAGAAATCACCTCTTTTAGGGGCGCCTGGGTAGCTCAGTCAGTGAAGCATCCGACTCCTGATTTTGGCTCAGGTCATGATCTTACAGTTTGTGAGTTCAAGCCCTGGGTCGGCTCTCTGCTGTCAGTGCGGAGGCCATTTGGGATCCTGTCTCCCTCTCTCTCTGCCCCTTCCCCACTCTCACTGTCTCTCTCAAAAATAAACATTAAAAGAAAGAAAGAAAGAAAGAAAGAAAGAAAGAAAGAAAGAAAGAAAGAAAGAAAGAAAAGAAAGAAAGAAAGAAAGAAAGAAAGAAAGAAAGAAAGAAAGAAAGAAAGAAAGAAAAAGAAAGAAAAGAAATCACCTCTTTTGGAGAATGGGTGTTTTCCACTGATTTAAGGAAAGGGCTTCTTTTCACAAAATCTTGGGACCCATGCAAAGTTTAAAACTAAAGGTGGTAAATGCTTCCAATGAAAAAACCACTTAAATAAAGATGATGTCCAGGGAGCCAGCCAATCTAATGGCTTTCTCCTCCTAGCTGCCCCAATCCCTGAGGCAAAGGGTCACACCCAGGCCGCTAACCATGGGTTTTAAGAGACAGGCACAGGTGGAGAGGGGTGGGGCAGGGAGGAGAGGGAGGCTGAAGCTGGAGGAGGGGCAAACTCAGAATGTCTCTGGTTGAGAAGTCTAGGAAGAGGAAAGGACGTGTTAATCAGCACCCGCAGACGAATTAGAAACAAGGAGGGAATATGCCAGCTTTGGAATGAAATGCAAAGCATCTGTATGAAAAGCAAAAGTAATGGGCATCCTTTTTTCCCCCAGATCCTTATTGGTATGGCTGGAATGTTTGCTTTAATGGATATGTGTCTTCAAAGAAAACATTTCAAAGGCAAGAGGCTCAAAACCAATGTGCTGCTTCCTCCAAAAAATGAACGAAAGGTTGAAAAGCCAAAGGAAGCAGAAAAGGCACCAGAAAATGCACCAGAAAAGGCACCAGAAAAGGCACCAGAAAAAGCACAAAAGCCAAAGGAAAAAGTAAAGAGAGGCAAGAAATGACGCAAAGGAGGCCCCTGTTATCAAAAGTGGCAGTGCGTTTTACGACAAATATTTCCAGTTTATTGTCTTCTCTCTAGAATGGTTTTCTTTTCCATCCTAATAACCAACTTTGCTTGAAAAAGAAATTCCTCTTTAAATGGATTTTAAAGCTTAATGTTGATCTAAACATTATTTTGTTCATTCAACAAAAGTTACTGAAAGTTTTGGTGCAGAGGGCAAGACCAGAGATGGGCCTCTCAGGCCTGTAGGCCACAGGGCACACAAGGTTTGGGGTACCCGTAGCGTGGGTGACAGATGCTGTCAACAGTGACCAGCCAAAGGGGCCATAGGAAAACAACAGACTGGAAAACAAAATGGACATTTTATTCACATTAAATTTTTTTTTTTTTTTTTTTTTTTTTTTGAGGTTGGGGAGAGAGAGTAGAGGAGGGGCAGAGGGAAGAGAGAGAGTCCCAAGCAGGCTCTGCACCGGTCGGAGCTCATGACCTGAACCAAATTTAAGAGTCAGGTGCTTAACCGACTGAGCCACCCAGGTGCTCCCACATTGATATTTACATTTTTAAAAAGCATCCAGGTAGTCGCTATGAGAAAAACAGGTTACTGGCCTCTCTTACTTTTACTTTGTAGCTTAGCACCGGTTCTCATTTGAGGTGTGCTCGGGAAGAGGACAACAGGGGTGGTATCATCCCCTCAGGGCTCAGGGCCTCTATCAGCCAGAGTCAGGCTCACATCTGGGCCAGTCAGCCCGGGCACAGGAGGAACTGGGAGCACTCAGGTTCCCTCAGAGATGACCAGCCAACCCTCTGGGACCTGCAGGGTCTCCCTCAATAAGGACCTGAGCATAAGCCCTGAGCTAGGCTCAGCTGGGCACCACAGCCACAGTTCCCACTCACAGGCCTCGGTCAGGGCCCCAGTCTCACTGGACAGACCGACCACGAGGCAGGAGAAGGGTTATCCTCCTGAGAGGAAAGCAAGGTCCCACACTGATGCATGAGGAGCTGGAAGAGATGGGGGGTGGGGAGTAATGGGGTGCCCCCCCCCCAGCCTAGCCAGGAACAATGTGAGAGACAGGCTGAGAGGGTCAACTGGGCCGTGAGAGCCATGCTAGTGGCTCGGGCCTTTGTCCTAAGTGCCACGGGGAACCCCTGAAGTGGCAGGGCCCACCTCTACCAGGAGATCCCATACTTGGCTGCTGCTGAGAATGAAGCGAGGCTGGAAAGAGGCTGCTGCCTGGCAGTCAGGTGGGGAAGCAGGCGGAGCCCAAACTTGGACGGCCCAGCCATAGGGCCTCCACCATTCCAGTCATTACTCCCTCTGTAGCCCCCACAGCACCCCCTGCAGGCCAGGCAGGGTGAGGCAACCCTGCTGAAAGTGGGAGCAACTACAGGGAGTTACATTGTAAAGAAAAACTCAAAAATGCACCCTATCCTGCCATGTGACCCCAAATTCCTCTCCTAGGTATTGAGCCAGGAGGAATGGTGTATTAGAATTTTCATAGTAGCCAAAAGACAAAAAAGAGCCTACAGGTTCAAAAGGAGATAAACCCAACTGTGCTACGTTCATAAGATAGAAATCTACTCAGCAATAAAAAAGGATAGTAATACAACACGGTAATAATGATAAAAATAAAAGATTCATAATGACTCTCACATATTGAGTGAAAGAAGGCAGACTCAAAAGACATATCCTATGATTCATTTCTATGAAGCTCAAGGACAGGGAAAAATACAGCGGTTGCCTCAGGAGATGAAGTTTGGGGACTGATTATAAAGGGGCACGAGGAGGGGGAGCCTGGGTAGCTCAGTCAGTTAAGCATCCGACTTTGGCCCAGGTCATGATCTCGCAGTTGGTGGTTTCAAGCCCTGCATCTGGCTCTGTGCTGACAGCACAGAGCCTGCTTCAGATTCTGTGTCTCTCTCTCTGCCCCTCCTCTGCTCACACTCGAGCTCTCTCAAAATAAATAAACTTTAAAAAAAAGGGGGGGGCATGAGGGCATGAGAAAGTTCTTTATTTTCATTAGGGAAGTGGTCACATAGGTATATACATGTGTCAAAACATTCAACTATATACATAACGCCTGTGTATTTCATAGTATGTAAATTTTATCTAAAAATGTAAGTGAAACATGACTGTGTTCAGAATCTAATGGAAAAGGGTAGACCTTGCTGAACTCCTTTGTGTGGCCATTCCTCTCAATCCCTGGAGGCGGCTCTCTGAAGCAGGCAGAGGTTTTCCATGTCCAGAAAGAGAAGGCGTGCAATGGGGTGGAGCGTGACTTGATGCAGCCACCTGTCATACTGAGGAGAACCTGGGACAGGGTTGTGGTCACCACAGACTTCAGGAAGATGCCTCTTTGGACCAAAACTACATCAGGTGAGTATCTTCCAGGAGTAAGGAATGACCTGGGGCATATCACCCATGGAAATGGCCAAAATGCAAATTCGGAAAAATCCTAACTACAGGGTAAAGATACCATGTCCTTAAAACAAGGGACTGTAAAGACGACAATAAGCTAACAACAGTTCTTGGGAGGCGGGAGGGAGTAGATTATGAGAAAGATTTTAAAATTTAACAGAAGGGTTGAATAATAGAACAGACAGGGGCATCTGGTTGTGCTGGGTGTGGAGGCTCCTTAAGATTCTCTCTCTCCCTTTCTCTGTGCCCCTCCCCAGCTGGTATACTCTCTCAAAAAAAAAAAAAAAAAAAAAAAAGACTAGCAAAAGAAAACAATAGAGATTAGGGTACAGATAAATAAAACATAGAGTAGAAAAATAATAGAATCAAGAAATCAAAAAGTTGGTTCTTTGAAAATATCAACAAAAAAAAGATCAACAAATCTTTAGGTAGTGATGAAGAAAAAAAGGGAGAGAACACATAACAAAAACCAGAATTGAAAGTGCAGACATTACTAATGATGATAGAAAAATAAAAACGAATACAAGATTATAACAATTGTATGCCAACAAACTAGATGAAATGGACAAACTAGAAACATACAAATTACCTAAAGTGATTCAAGAAGAAATAGAAAATCTCAACAGCTCTACAAAAGATCAAAATAGTAACCAAAAACCTCCCAATGAAGTCCAGTACCAGATAGTTTCACTGGTGAATCCTACCAAACATTTATTTATTTTTAATTTATACTTTTTAAAGTTTTTTTGAGAGAGTATACAAGTGGGGGAGGGACAGAGAGAGAAGGAGAGAATCCCACTGATGGTGCAGAGCCTGATGCGGGGCTCAAACTCACGAACTGTGAGATCATGACCCGAGCCAAAGTCAGATGTTTAACTGACTTTGTTAAATGTTTCAGACTGAGCCACCCAGACACCCCTCTACCAAACACTTAAAGCAGAATGAATCCAACCCTTCGCAAACTCTTCCAAAAACCAGAAGACAAGGGAACACTTCCTAAGTCATCATATGGGGCCAGAATTACCCCAATAACAAAGCTAGACGAAGACATCACAAGAAAACTATATACCAGCATTCATTGACTGTAGATGTAAAAATCCTCGACAAAATATTAGCAAACCAACTCTAACAACATATTAAAATTATTATATACTATGACCAAGTGGTATTTACCCCAGAATAGTACTGCAAAGTTTTTGAAAACTGAACTGCCACTGGAGTCACAGTCCAATGGTAGGTAGGATATTGTGGCCTGAATCTAACCAGTTGATTGCCTGCTTAAAAAAACAAACAACAACAACTAAAAACCAATGCTCTCTATAGGAATTAAGTAAATCCAGAGTTCATAGCATAATATTCAAAATGTCCAAAATACAATAATTACTTGACATATTAAGAGACGGAAATATCTGGGGCACCTGGGTGGCTCAGCTGGTTAAGCATTCAACTCTTGATTTCAGCTCAGGTCATGATCTTGTGGTTCATGGTATCAAGCCCCATGTTGGGCTCTGTGCTGAATAGCACAGGATCTGCTTGGGATTCTCTCTCTCCCTTGCTCTCTCCCCCTCCCCCACTCATATGTGCTCTCACTCTCTCAAACATTTAAAAAAAATGTTAAAAGAAACAGAAAAATCTCAAAATTTCATGAGAGAAAAGACAATGAATAAACAACCCTAAATATAACAACAAATGTTAGATGATTAGACAGAAACTTTAAAGAGAATATTATAGCCATGCTCTAAGAATAAGTGAAATAATTGGAATGATAGAAAGTCTCAGTGGAGAAATATAAAATATTTTTAAAAATCAAATGGAAATTTTAGAACTGAATACAATAACCAAAATAAAAAATTTCACTGGATGTGCTTAATAACAGAATGGAAATGACAGAACAAGGAGTTCGTGAACTTGAAGACAAATCAAAAGAAATTATCCAGTCTCAGAAGACATGAATAGATACTTTTCCAAAGAAGACATCCAAATGGCCAACAGACATATGAAAAGATGCTCAACATCATTCATCCTCAGGGAAATACAAATCAAAACCACAATGAGATACCACCTCACACCTGTCAGAATGGCTAAAATTACAACTCATGAAACAACAGATGTTGCCAAGGATGTGGAGAAACAGGAACCCCTTTGCAAGGAATGCAAACTGGTGCAGCCACTCTGGAAAACAGTATGGTGGTTCCTCAAAAAATTAAAAATAGAACTGTTCTATGACCCAGCAATTGTACTACTAGGTATTTACCCAAAGGATACAAAAATGCTGATTCATAGGGGCACATGCACCCCAATGTTTACAGCAGCACTATCAACAACAGCCAAATTATGGAAAGAGCCCAAATGTCCATCAACTGATAAATGGATAAAGACGATGTGGTATATATATACAATGGAATACTACTCAGTGATCAAAAAGAATGAAATCTTGCCATTTGCAATGACATGGATGGAAGTAGAGTATACTATGCTAAGCAAAATAAGTCAGAGAAAGACAAATACATGATTTCATTCATAGGTGGAATTTAAGAAACAAAACAGATGAACACAGGGGAAGGGAAGGAAAATAAGATAAAAACAGAGAGAGAGGCAAACCATAACAGACTCTTAGATGCAGAGAACAGACTCTTAGATACAGAGAACAAACTCAGGGTTGCTAGAGGGAGATGGGTGGGGGGATAGGCTAAATGAGTGATGGGCATTAAGGAGGGCACTTGCAGGGATGAGCACTGGATGTTATATGTACGTGATGAATCACTGGTTCCTACTCCTGAAACCAACACTACACTGTATGTTAATTAACTTGAATTTAAATAAATTGTTTAAATATAAATAATTGTTTAAATAAAGTAAATTTAAAAAGAAAGTATCCAATTTCAACAAAAAAAGAGTAATAAGATTGAAGAAAAAAAAAAAAGAAGAAGAAGAAGAAGAACAGAGACTCCAGAACTTTAGAGACAATACCAAAAGAATACTTGTATCACTGGATTCCCACAAAGTATGGGGTGAGAGTGTGGCACAAAAACTTCTTGAAGAAATGATGGCCGACAACTTCTTCAAATAAGCAAAAGACACAAATTTACAGATTCAAGAAATTCAGTAAATTTCTAACAGAAGAAGCAAAGAAATCATACTTGGGTACATCCTAATCAAATTTCTCAACACTGAAGATGAAGAAAAAACTATTGAGAGCACCTAGAGGAAAATGATGTAACAATTTGAATAACTGAGGATTTGCCATCAGAGACCATGGAGCCCAGAAAGAAGTAGCACAATTTTCAAGTGTTAAAGGAAAATAACCATCAAACCGGAATGCTTTATCCAGTGAAAATACCCTTCTTTCATCAATGAAGGCAAAAAAAAAAAAAAAAAAAAGACATTCTCAAAAAAAGGAAGACTGAAAGAACACATTCATTGCCAGTAGATCTGCTCTGAAAGAAGCGGCAAAGGAAGTTCTTTAGACAGTAGGGAAATTATACCGGAAGGAAACATGGAACTTAAAAGATAAAGAATGAGCAACAAAAATAGTAAATATCTTAAAAATTAAAAACAGAACTACCATATGATCCAGCAATCCCACTCCTGGATATATGTCCAAAGAAAACAAAATTATGTTGAAGAGATATCTGCACACCCCTGTTTATTACAGCATTATTTATACATGGAAACAATCTAAGAGTCCATCAATGGATAAATGGATAAAGAAAATATGGCATATACGTATATATATATATATATATATATATATATATATATATATATACATATATATCATATATATGTATATACACATACACACACAATGGAATATTATTCAGCCTTTAAAAAGAAGGAAAACCTGCCATTTGTGGCAAGATAGAGGACATTATGCTAAGTGAAATAAATTAGAAAAAGACAAATACTGATCTCACTTATATGCAGAATTTAAAACAAGAAAAAAGAAAAAAATGAAACTCAGAAAATGAGATCAGATTTGTGGTCACCAAAGACAAGTGATGGAGGGAAAGAGAATTAGATGAAGGCAGTCAAAAGGTACAAACTTCCAGTTAAAGTATTAAAGATGTAATGTGCAACATAACTATAGTCAATATCGCTGTATGCCATATTTGAAAGTCGATAAGAGACTAAATCCTGAAAGTTCTCATCACAGGTTAAAAAACACTTTTGTCTTTTTTTGTATCTATATTTGATGATGGATGTTAACTAAACTTATTGTGTTAGTCACTTAACCATACACATACATCAACTGCTTACGCTGTGCACTTTAAACTTATATGTCAATTATTATTGTATGTATTATTGTATGTATATATATCAATATAAAACTGGTAAAAAAGAAATAGTAAATATCTGGACAAATAGAATATTCTTCTCAAGTTCTTTAAAATATGTTTGATGTTTGAAAGCAAAAATCTTCTTTTTTAAATGTCTTAATGTTTATTTATTTTTGAGAGAGAGACAGACAGACAGACAGAGTGTAAGCAGGGGAGGGGAAGAGAGAGAGAGGGAGACACAGAATCCAAAGCAGGCTCCAGGCTCTGAGCTGTCAGCACAGAGGCCAACACAGGGCTTGAACCCATGAACCGTGAGATCATGACATGAGCCAAAGTCGGATGCTTAACCAACTGGGCCACCCAAGAAACCCCACAAGCAAAAATCTTAACATCATCTGATGGGATTTCCAGTATAGGTACATGTAATACATGCGACAGCCACAACATAAAGAGGGGAGGTTAAAATGACATATATGATGTTCAAGTTTCTGCATTGCATTTGAAGTGGTAAAATATTAATTCTAAGCAGACTGTGAAAAGTTAAGCATGTATATATTAATCCCTATAGAAAACACTAAAAAGCAGTACAAAGAGAGTAAAAAGCTCAATAGATGTAATAAGAGAAGACTAAAAAATATTTAATCCAAAAGAAGGCAGGAAAGAATGGACAAATAAAGAAGGAACAAACAAAACAAAATTGTGGACCTAAATCCAAATATAAATAATTACATTAAATATAGATGGTCTAAACATACCAATTAAAATAGATGGTCAGATAAATTTTTTTAAAGACTCAATCATATGCCATCTACAGGAAACTCTACTTTTTTTAAGTTCTTATTTATTTATTTTTGAGACAGGCAGGTAGGGGCAGAGAGAGGGAGTGAGAGAATCCCAAGCAGGCTCCAGGCTGTCAGTGCAGAGTCCGACATGGTGGTTGAACTCACAAACTGTGGGATCCTGACCTAAACTGAAATCAAGAATCAGACACTTAATCGACTGACCACCAGGTGCCCCAGGAAACTCATTTTAAATATAATGGTACAGGTAGATTAAAAATAAAAGAATGGAAATAGATACTGCATTTGAACACCAATCAAAAGAAAACTGTAATGGTTGTACTCACGTCATACAAAGCAAAAAGCAAAAAAACAAAATCACCAGGGATAAAAGACACACTACATAAGGATAAAATGATAAATCCACTTTATGAAAATACAACAATCCTAAATCTTCCTAATAACAGAGCCTCAAAACGCATAAAGCAAAAACTGAAAGAACTGAACAAAAAAATGGACAAATCTACACATATTGTTGAGGATGTCAACTTTTCTCTCCCAGTAATTGATAGAACAAGTACACAGGAAACCAGCAAGGATACAGAAAAACTAAATACCACAAATCAACTGGATCTAAATGACATTTATAGATCACTTCACTCAATAATACATTCTTTTCAAGTGTACAGCAAGCATTCACCAAGATGGCCCATATCCTGAATTATAAGACAAATCTCCATAAACTTAAAAGAATTAAAATCATACAGAGTATATTCTCTGGCATAATGGAATTAATGGAAACTAAACTGGAAATCAATAACAGAAAGAGGACTAGAAAATCTCCAAATGTTTAAAAATTGAACAATATACCACCAAATAATCTGCAGTTCAAAGATAACATCTTGGGAAAAATTAGAAAATATTTTGAAGAGAACAAAAATGAAAATACAACATATCAAAGTTGGTAACATAAAACAAAAGTAGTAGAGAGATAGTTTTAGCATTAAATGGTTCTATGAGAAAAGCAGAGACAAGATATACAAATGCCAACAAAAAGAAAGTAGGTGTGGTGAAATTAATATTAAATGAAATAGAATCAAAAGCTAACAGCATTCACTAGGGAAAACAGAGATATCAAAATGATAGTTAATAAATAAATGCCAGGTACTATTCTAAGATATTTTTATGTATTATCTCATTTAATCCTTACAATAATCATATGACTGGGGTGCCTGGATGGTTCAGTCGGTTCAATGTCCCAGCTCTTGATTTAGGCTCAGGTCATGATCCCAGGGCTGTGGGATCCAGCTCTGCGTCAGGCTCTGTGCTGAGCATGGAGTCTGCCTCAGATTCTTTCTCTGCCCCTCTGCCCTGTTCACACACACACATTCCTGCTCTCTGTCTAAATAAATAAATAAATATATATAAAAATAAATCTAAATTGTATACATAAATTATAATACATAAATTAATAATTTATAAATTTTAAATTTATAATAGATAAATTTATATATATATAAACATTTTTTAATAGTAATCATACGACTTAAGTAATGTCACTGTCACCATTTTGTGAATGGAGAAACTGAGGACAGAGAAGAAAGTCGTACAACCAGGATTTAAACACTTGGCTTATGCTCTTAATTGCTATCCTACTGAACAAAACATATGTTAACTCCTGTTCATCCAACATGATAACTTAAAAACAAAAACAAGAAAACATTAGAAATCCAAAGAAAAGTAATACATGGAAAACTTTAGTGAGGAGCTTTAATATATCTGTTTCAGTAAATCAATACATCAAGCAAAAGAAGGGTAAGTATACAGAGAGTTTCAATTACATAATTAAAAAGATACATAGTAGATACATAGGTAAGTTTTGTACCCAACTAGGAGAGACTATTCAATCTTTTTAAACACACATGGAACATTTACCAAACTTGACTATCAGGACACAAAATCTCAACAAATTCCAAAAAAGGAGAACATATAGACCTATTCTCTAAATAAAATAAATAATAAAATTAGAAATTCACCAGAAAAGTCTAACATTTCTCTAACTAAAAACTTTAAAATACCCTTTTAAATTATTCTTGGATTAAAGAGGACATTAAAATGGAAACTACAAGCTAATTAGAAGTGAATAAAAATTAGAGCAATATTTTGGGGATGTGTCCTAAGTGGTCCTCAAAGAAAGATTTATAGCTTTAAATGCCTTCATTAGGAAAAAAGAAAGACCTAAATAAAGCGCAACACAACATACAAGAAATAAAATACAATGAAATAAAAACTAGCGGTCAATTCTATTTATGAAAACAAAGGCAAAAATCTCAAATAAAATACTAGCAAAATGAATCCAGAGGTTTATCAAAAGAGCAAAACACTATGGGTATTAAAGGTACATCCCACAAATGTAAGGATGGTGAGTCAGGAAAACTGCTATTGGAGCACCCGGGGGGCTCAGGCGGTTAAGCGTCCCACTCTTGATTTTGGCTCAGGTCATGATCTCAGAGTCACGAGATCAAGCGCACCGTCAGGCTCTGTGCTAGGCACGGAGCCTGCTGGAGATTTCCCTCCCTCTCCTTTTGCCCCTCCCCACTAACACCCCTCCCCACCACCACCCCTCCCCCCTCCTGCACACCCACACAGGGCCTGTTCGAGTGCTCTCATCTCTCTCAAAAAATGAAAATTAAAAAAAAAATTAAGAAAAAAGAAAAAAAGAAAAAACTGCTATTGTCAGTCATCACATTCCTAGATTAAAGGAAAAAAACACCAGGTTCTAGAAGGAAAAATCTGTATGGCAAAAGTGCCAAGTAAAAGGCAAATGACAAACCAGGAAAAACTATTCATAACTCACATTTCAGAAAAAGGAAATCTCCTTTCATAATCTCCTGAATATAGGCGTTCTTATGCATCAATTTTTTTAAACAGACAATAGAAAAACATACAAAGGATGTGAAAAGCAGTTCTCGGAAGAGCAAAAGCAACTGGCTGTTACATATGCAAAAACAAAACAAAAAAAAACCCTTGATCCACTCATAACTAGAGAAACGCAAATCAACAGTGCCCAGGGGGTTTTGTTTCTAAATACCATTCTCCAATAAAAGAACCTGAGTTTCCTGGAGGAACCCTGACTCTAGGGCTGAAATGGGGAGAATACAATATGACCCTGAAGCACCTTCTAGGGTCAGAAAATAAGCAAATGAGGGAAAAAAGATGAGGGATGGGTACACAGGAGCCCACCTGAAGGAGCTAATAAAGGCCAACGATGAAACAATTTAACCAACAAAATTAAGCATGATAGTATTTAATTATAACCCAAAGACTAAAATAAATCAGAAAAACAGAATATATTCCTTACACAGGAATGTAAAAGGAATAGAGAGAGCCACCCTCCTTCATTCCAGAGCAGACACTTCCTGCTGCCATCCTATGTGATAGGTTCTGCGCTGGGCTATATGACTGGATCCCATGGAGCTCACAGCCCATGGTGGGAGGGACAGTGGTCACAGGCATCCAGTCACCTCAAGCAGGGGCACCCCTTGGGTTCTACTTGCCCTCTCCCTGGACTCTCTCAGCCACCCGGGTGAGTCACCACATTTTGTGTGAGTATGAGTTCCCTTTCAGTAAAGTGAGAGGTGAATTACATGACATAAAATGCAACCATTTTAAGTGCATTTGATATGCTTTGACAAGTGTATGTTCCTGTGTAGTCACCACCCTAGTCAAAATAAAAAACACTTCCAGCACTCCAGAAAGCTTCCCCCTGCCCCTACTGATGTGACTTCCGTCACGACAGCTTAGTTTCACCTGTTCTAGAAATTCATAAAAATGTAGTCCTGCAATATGTCCCTTTTGAGCCTGGCTTCCTTCATTCAACATAGTATCTGCAAAATGCATCTATATTGTTGCATTTGTCAATGCTTTCTTCCTTCTGGGGCGCCTGGGCGGCTCAGTCACTTTAGAGTCTCTTACTAGTTTTAGCATAGGTCATGATCTGGAGGCTTCGTGGGTTTGAACAGTGCATTAGGCTCCTGGCTGGCAGCTGACTCCTCGTGGGCAGCACTGAGCCTGCTTGAGATTCTTGCTCTCTCCCTCCCTCTCTGCCCCTCTGCTGTCTCTGTCTCTCTCCAAATAAATTAATATTTTTAAAACATGATTTATTCTTTTTTCTCGCTGAGAAGGATTCCAGTGTATGCATACCCCCCAGTTTATTCTCTCTGCTATAATGAACCACCAGACGGTGTGCAGTTTGAGCTACGAAAAAGACAGCTGCTGTGAACATTCACGTCCAAGCCTTTGCACTGACGTTGGGTAAATACCTACAAGTAAAATGCCTGAGTCATACGGTTGGCCTCTGTTTAATATTTTAGTAAACTGTCAAACTGTCTTCGGACGTGGAGGTAATCGTTTCCACCCCCATCAGGGGTGTAGGAGAGTTCCAGCTGCTCCACGGTGCCTCCCCAGCACTGCAATAGTAGCAGCCCCTTTTACGAAGCCATTTTAATAGGTATAAAATTGTATCTCATTGTGGCTTTAATTTGCCTTCCTAGACATCTGATGATATTGAATATCTTTTCCTGTGCTTACTGGACATCGTATATCTCTGTTGGATTATCTGTTCAAAACTTTGGCCCATTTAAGTTATTGGGGTGTTTTCTTCTTAATAATGAGTTACAGTTTTGAGCTGTGATTTAATTAACACTGATTGATATCAGGTTGTCCTCTGTTCTAACCTTCACCTGGCCTCTTTCCAGGCAATCTAGAGTAAGATCCAAACACCAGGGCCTGGTTCTCCACAATCTGTCTCCTCTCCTAGCCCTTTGTTAGTTCTTTCTTCTACACAGGCTCCTGGCAACCCTCTGAATCAGCCATAACCAGCCAGACATCTATTACCAGGAATTATTTTATTCAGGGATCTGTGGACACATTTAGTTCACTCACTCCCCGCAGATAAGTTGAGGCTCCCTTGCATCCTGCAAATGAAATCTTTCTAGCACTGCTGTTTAATAAATAAATGAGCAAATGAATACCTCTTACCTGGTGGGAGAGATCAGCAAAGTCTTCTTTGAGGAAGTGAAACCACAGTATGACCACAGAATAAAAAAGAGTTAATCATATAACAAGATGGAGAAGAGCATTCCAGGTAGCAGGGTCAGCATGTACAAAGGCCCCGTGGTAGGAGGGAGCATGGCTTGTTCAAGAAACTGTAAGAAAGTCTATGAGTGGGAGAGACAAGGAGCAGAGGACAGCAAGAGATAATGGTTTTAGGCTCTTTACCAAGACTCTGAGCAAGATGGGAAACTCCCAAGATTCGGGGGATAAGGGAAATGGAGGTGATCCTGATTGAAGATTTAAGCATCCTTCTGGCTGCCAAGGAAGGAAGCAGAGAGGCTTCTTAAAGACACCCTGCTAGGAGTCCAGGGAGGAGGCAGGAGTACTCTAGGACGTAGTCGAGGCCTTGGTGGCGGTGAGAAGTGAACAGAAACAAAGCTTTAGAAGATGAAGATGTGCAAGCCTTGGTCACGGACTGATGGTGACGGTGAGGGAGAACGAGGACAGCCCCAGGCTCAGATCTTGGGGTGGAAGGATGGATGGCAGTGCCCTTCACCGGGGCTCAGGCGCCATCTGGGTGTCCTCCAGGGATGAACGGGGAGAGGGAGCAGAGGGCAGGCCAGGACAGCCAATGCAGAGGCCCAGGAGATGGGCTGGCCAGGGATGGGAGGGCAGGCTAGGGGAGAAAGAGAGAGTGAGGTCGGGGAGCTGACAGCGCGATCAAAGCCGGAGGGAGACCAGACAGAGGTCTTGCAGTTTGGGCGCTTCGGTTTCTGGGTCCCGGACACAAACAGTGACGCGGGCAGGAAGCTAGACGGCGCAGCGCGAGTACACAGCCCGAAGCAGGGAATGGAAGCCCCGACGGGGTGTTCAGGGACGGCAATTAAGAAGGTCTCGCGGGTGAGGGGAGAGTGCGGGCGTCTAAGGAGGCCCCAGCCCATTACCAAGAACCGCAGAAAGGGCAGCCGGGAGCCAAGAGAAGTAGGAGAAGGGGGGGGGGGGGGGGCGGAGCGGAAGGGAGCGGGACGGCGGGGGAGCGGGAGACTGAGAGGACGGGAGGAGGGGGCAGAGCAGGAGGGGAGGGGAGGGGAGGGGAGGGGCGGGGCGGGGGCGGGGCGGCGGGGGGATGCTTCCCCGCTCTCGGGTCTCGCCTTTTTCTCCTTCCGCACTGTCTGGGTTTCCGCTTCCCTCCCGGGCGCGGGGTGAGGGAGCGGGGCCGCGCCTCGGTCCCGGCCGCCGCCGCCATGTGGCCCCCAGACCAGGAACCCGACCCGGACCCCGACCCGGCCCCGGCGCGCGCCGGACGCTCCCCGCCGGGCGCGGCGATGCCCGGGCTCCGCGCCCTCCTGCCGGCGCGCGCCTACCTCTGCTCGCTCAAAGGCCGCCTCCTGCTGGCAGAGTCGGTGAGTGCGACGCGGGGCCGGGGCTGGGGCCGGGGTCCGCGGAGGAGCCGTCGAGACTCCCGGCCCCGCCAACTCCTCGGAGCCGAGGAAAGCGGGCGGATCTGGGTGCATTCCCCAGGCGTCGGGTGGCGCTGACCCTCAGCGCGCGAGACCGAGGCGAGATGGGGTCTGAATCCAGGCCCTCCCGGCTCCCTAAACCAACATGGGGGACCCGTCGAGAAGCCTGGGGCCGGGTCGCGTCCACGCGACGGCCGGGCCACTGGAAACCCAACCCAGCTCTGTGTGACTCCGGGCGCCCCCGCTCTCGCTGGGCCCCCGAGACGGGTTGCGTCCCTGCATCTTCTGGCCTCCGTCGCGGGCGCTCCGCTCCGCAAACCCTCCTGCCATCCCTGGCTGCGCCGCGGGAGGAACTGGGCCCCTTCGGCGCTTCACGACGCTCGGGTGGGGGGCCAGGGTCAGTTCTCTGCGCTCTTGCCCGCTTTCCTGGGCGCAGGGAGGGCCGGCCGGGCCTCGAGCTGCGGGGCAGAGGCCAGAGTGGACTCCTGCCAGCTGAGACGGGGAACAGCGGGTAGTGGGAAGGGGACCCCCGGGACTGGGTGAGGCTGAGGCTCGCAGGCAGACCCCTCCCCCCGGGTGCACGGGGCCGGGGCGGGAACCCAGCGGGGTGACTTCATCCTCCTCCTCCCCTCCCTCGCTCGGATCCAGCCGCCCCGCCCCCTCCGAGTCCTTCCTCCTTTTCGCAACCCCCACCCCTGCCCGTCAGGCCTTTGTCTTCGGGACACTCCGAAAACTCCGGCGCAGTCAAGTGTGTGGGGTGGGGGGTTGGTGCTGGCCTCCGTGCAGTACCGGGGAGGAAGAGGCCGGGCACAGAGGAGGCGAGGTAGGGAGGAGCTCTTGTACCTTAGATTTCCCAGCAGTTTGACAGCCCCTATCCTTACTCCCACTTTGCAGACAAGAAAGCTGAGGCCAGAGCATAGGGGATTTGACAGGTGGGTCACTTGAGGGCTGGGTGACACCAAGGATGGGAGTGGAGATCAGAGGAAGGAGGCTTCTGCCCACACACTTCTTCCTACTGCCCGGGGCAGATGTCCCCAGCCCGCGACGCAGTCACTTGACTCAGCAAGCAGGAGGCAGACTGAGCGGACAGATGCCAGTTCAGCCCTGGAAATTGATGGGAACCTCTTTTGCAGAGAAGCCTTTAATCCACAGGCCACTGAGGGGCCCCAATCCCAACCCACTCAGCCCACCTCATAGAGGAAGCCCTTGGCGCATAGCTGGGTGTCAGGAATCCAGACCTAGGAAGATAAAGAAGTGGGGAGGAAGGGTTAGGGGTGATCACTGAAGACACAGGGGAGCCATTCTGGTCCCTCTTGGCTCCCTCTGGTCACCTCCGGCTGCCTCCAGGCCCCAGCAAGTAGGGAGACTGACATGGACGGGAAAGGCAAGGAAGTAGCCACCAGGAATTAGGGAATGAGGAAACAAGAATGGAGAGGGGAATCCCCAAAATCTGGCTTGGGGGGCGGTGGACAGGAAGGGGAGAGACACAAGAACAGCCCTCTCTTGAGGAAGTACAGCTGGGGACAGGATTTGGTCGGGGTCCCATGGACTTGCTTTCCTGGGAGACCTCTCTCTATGCCTTTATTTCCCATCTGTTCCACTTGAACTTAGCTACTTCCATGGCCATGTTCAGGGCTGACTTGTGCCCTGGGGACTCCCCGGGATCTCTTCATTTGTCTGAAGTGCATTTGTCTGAAGCAGCCACAGTGTTTCCTGTGTGGCATCTGGGTGTCCCTCCAGGGCCCCTAGGCCCCACTCCAAGCTACTCAACCATGGGCATGCTGTGCCCAGCCCAGCCATAGTGACAGAAACCAGGACAGATAAAGGCCAGCAACCGTGGGGCAAGAACTACAGCTGTGTGGTCAGCCAGCCCTGGGTTCAAATTCTGGTGCCTTTTTTATTGCATGACACTGAGCAAATGTCACTTCACCTGTCTGCACCTGTTTTCTCATCTGTAAAGTGGGCTGTGAGCAAGCACCTGTGCATAGGTGGTTGTGAACATCCCACAGACCTCAGCGGGCACTGGCCTGGGGAACAACAGCCCCGTCAGTCAGCGTGGTCTGCCCTGCAGCGCACCACATGGTCTACAGAACTAGCAGAACTAGCTAGGGGCCTCCGCATCTTCCCGAATCAGTTCCCACCCACAGCACATGTGCAGGGCTGCGGAGAACTCCAATTCTTGCTCCTTAATGCAGTGTGCCCTTTTCACAAAGGCTGGAGGGGTGATGCAGCAGGGCCTCAAGTGTCAGGGTCAACACTCCCTCCTGGATGTTTTTTTCTTCTTATGAAAATTTGCAAATCTCTAAAAAACCGGAACGGTTTTACTGTTAATGCCCATATACCCACCGCCATGCTTGCTTTATCACATATCTTACCCATTTACCCGTCCACCAAGCGAATTTAGTTTTTGATGCAAAGTAAAAATATACTTTGCCCGCATCAGTACATTTCACCTCTGAACACTTCAGTGTGCATATCATTAACTAAAGCTCCAGATTTATATATTTTTTCAGCTAACATTTACATTTTGGGGAGTTGGGGTTAATTTTTTGAAACTGGTTCCTGCTTAGTGACTGCTTAGGTTTGATTTGCCCTGTTGGATACCATCTGAGCTGGGTGCCCTGTTGGGTGGTTTCTGCCTTAGAGCCCGCTGGGGTGGGGGTGGGGTGAGCAGCTGTAGGAGGCAGCCTGGCCGGGTGGGGGTGGGGAGTGCTGGCGCTAGACACACATGAGAAGCTGGGGCTTCCTGACTGGGTCCTGGCAGGGAGCTGGTGTAGGGTCCAGATGCAGAGCCATGCCCAGGGGCTTAGGGGGCAGCGCGGGTGTGGGCCAGCGCCCCACGACAGGGTTCTAATCCTGGCAGCTGTGGGACTGTGGGCAGGTCACCTCCCCTGTTCCTGACTGCAGAGCACTGGGCCAGGGGTTGTGCAAGGGCACTGACTTTCCCTTGCCTCACCTTCAGGGTCTGTCGTTCATCACCTTTGTCTGCTATGTGGCATCCTCTGCATCCGCCTTCCTCGCGGCACCCCTGCTGGAGTTCCTGCTGGCCCTCTACTTCCTCTTTGCTGATGCCATGCAGCTGAATGACAAGTGGCAGGGATTGTGCTGGCCCATGATGGTGAGGGCTGGGCCCCAGGAGGGAGGGGTTTGACTGCATTTCGGCCCTCACCTTTCACTGTGCTGGAGGGGCTGTTTGCCGTAGGTTGGAGCCAGGCCCCACCACTCAGCAGCCGCGTGACCCAGAGCAGGTTGCCTTAACCTCCAGGGCCTCCAGTGCCCCTCCCTGAGGCAGGGAACCTTAGCCGGAATCATGGCCCCTGGCCACCAGGTGGCGCTGGTGTTCCCAGCTGGGCCTGCCGGAATGAGCCTCCGCTGCAGGAATTCAAGCCATTTCCAAAGGGGCAAGGCAGGTTAACTGAGGACTTGCGGGGCTTGCCCAGGCCTTAGCCATCTGGCAACTCCTTTTGTCACCTTGGGAGGCCTCAGAGCCCCACCTCAAACCTTGCTGTTTGAAAAGGGGCAGAAAGGCTGCCATTCGACCCTGGTCTCTTGACTTCGTATCCCATATACTTCCTGATGGGCTACAACCTGTGTCCCCATTGTAGAGACAGGGGAACAGAAACCATGATGCATAAATGGATCTGCCGCAAGTATGTGGCACAGTGAAGCCCAGGGCCAGATCTCCCCGTTGGAGAGCAAGCAGGGAGCAGATGAGCAGGTTTCCAACTTCCCCTTTCTTGTGGAACAGGGAGACCTGCATGTGGGCCAAGCCACAGGGCAGGTGCAGCCTGTTGTCCACGGGGCAGTGGATGGCCAGCTGGACCGGGGACAAGGCAGCCTCAGCTGCTCGAAGCCCGCAGGGGCACCTAGGCAGGGGCAGGAATGGGGGTGGGACGAGGACCAGGTGCAAACAGAGAGCCCGAGGATGCCAGATCTGCGGGGCCAGCTGTGTTTCCAGGCTGCCGGGCCCATCATCCCCTGGCCAACAGTGGGTTCCAGCCCCATTCCTGCCACCTGGTGCCCTTCTGAGCCCCTGTCCCCTGCCCGGGCTCCCAGCTGCCCCTCCCCAGTGCTGTCCTCCACTCCTGGGAGGCCAGGGCAGTGACTGTGCCCACCGCTCCCCAGGACTTCCTGCGCTGTGTCACAGCAGCCCTCATCTACTTCGCCATCTCCATCACAGCTGTTGCCAAGTACTCGGACGGGGCTTCCAAAGCAGCTGGGGTGAGTAGCCGCCCTCTCCCTGGAAGGGGTGGCCCAGCGACGCCCCCTTGGGTTCACCCCACCCCAGATGCCCCTTGGACACTCCGTGGCTGGGGCACAGTCTGTCCCAGCTTAGGCCCCTCGGGGCTTCACGTGGATCTCAGCTATTCCAAAGTCCTCTTATTGGAGATTAAATCCACCCTGAGTTTTGAAGGCTGTTTGCCCAGCCAAGATAACAGCTCATTTTCCTCCTTGTCGGTACCGGGAGGGGTCTGTGCTTGCCAATCGGACCTGCTTTTCCAAGCAGATAAAGCCAGGCGATAGCTTCTCGGGCCGGCCCCCCCGTTCCCAGGCTCTTGGACCAGGGACTCCCAGCTCCTGATGACGGACTCCATCCACCTTGTGTCCTATCCCACAGGTGTTTGGCTTCTTTGCCACCATCGTGTTTGCAATTGACTTCTATCTGATCTTTAATGACGTGGCCAAATTTCTCAAACAAGGGGACTCCACAGACGAGAACACAGCTGACAAGGCAGAAGGTGGGTGGCCACCCTGTGGGTTTTTACCTGGGAACGTGGCTTATCACCCCCGGGGACCCTGCTCTCCCTGAGGGATACCCAGCCAGTTTGCGGCTCCAGGAGGAGCATCCCCACAGGCCGAGAGTGTCTTCGCAGCCTGGTTCTCCTGCTCCTTCATGCAGCTGGCTCTCCAGGAACCCTGCCCTTGCAGGAATGGTGAGCTGAGGGCAGGCCTGGCACTCCTCTTCTGTGACACTTTTGCTGATGAGCCCCCAGGGGTAGCCAGTCACTGGGCTGCAGAGCTGCCACCGGCTCGGACCAATACACCTGCCCACCCCCCACCCCAGTCTCACCTGCCTGTGGCTCAGGGACCAGAGAACCAAGCTCTCCTCCTTACCTGCAGCACCGAAACAAGCTCAGTCAGGCTTATGAGCCAGCAGAACCCACCCTTCTGCTAAAAATATATGAGGCACATCTCGTCCCATCCCATACTAAGGCTAAAGCTAGGTTAAATGTTCCTAGATGTTTTCCTTAGGTCTTTGTGACCTGCTTACCAGTTGCCTGCCTGTTATGGATGCTTCTAGACAACCACTCTAGTGGACGAGTAGGAAGTAGCAGTGGAGACATGTGTTTGAATATTTTGTGAGCTTTAAATATTTGAAGGTACATAGTTATATATAGTAATTTTTTTTGCTATAAAATTATTCCTAGCTTATGTGTTAGAATGAATACAGCAAAACCACAAAGTCATGCCATTCCAGCCCTTGGCACAGGGAGTTAAGGTTTATGGAGGCTCTCTGAGCTTGTCCATGACCCAGGAACAGTATGAGGACTGACTGGGGTTCTAAGGGACAGAGATTGGTCCCTCCCTGAAAATAGCAATTGGCACTGCTGGGGGAGGTGCGGGAGGTTTATGACTTAGGTGCTTTTCCTTCCTGAAGGTTCCAGAAGGCTCTATAGAGTACTCTTCAGTATTGGGATTCTAGGAACCTTGGAGTTACACCTCATAGATAGGCCCTTAACGTTATAAAATGTGTCTGATTACTATACAAAATTAGGATTGGGGCAAGGAGGATGGAAACTATAAGGTGGCTAAAAAGAGGCTTCCTGATTTTCTAGTATATTTTAGTTTCTTGGGCCAGAAAATAGCTGTCCCCACCTTGCCCTGCTGAATTGCAGAGTAGGGTTGGGTTTGGGGTGCAGACATACCTCCCTGACACCCCGAAGTGAGAATAGCCCAGGATGACAGGGGAAAGCCTAGAGCAGAGGCATCCGGGCTCCACCCCCTCCACGTGGCCTTGCCCTGGAGGTGACAGCAACCGCCTGTCCCAGGTCCCTGTCCCAGGTCCCAGGCACGGGTGCTGGGGGGAGGGTGGCCTTCACACCAAGTAGATACCACCATCACAGTCAGCTGCAGGAGGGGCCTGAGTCCAGAGCTCCAGCCAACAGCCAGAAACCCAGCCGATCTCCCCAGAAACAGCTTCCAGGCACCGCTGGTCTGGAAGCTCCCACCAAGCATCCTCTTTGCTTTCCTTTCCTTTCAGAAGAGAATTCCGACTCTGACTCTGACTGAAGGCCTACCCTGCCCTGGCAACCCGAGCCTCATGGGCCTTGACTGCTGCACCTTCTAACCAGGAGAGCCGGGACGTGGTCAGGGGACCGTGTGTGTTGGGAGAGAGGCTGTGACCTCAGCAGCAGTGGGAGTTGCTGACGGAGCCAGCCTCCTCACAGCCCCAAGGTGACGTTCCCAAGCCCAGCATACAAATCGGCACCCCTTGGCTTAGCCCTGTCCAACCGCTCCATACACAGGGGCTTCGTGAATATTCTGCCACTTCTCATTTCTGCCCCGCAGACCTTAAGCCTTGTAACCTCCCTGCCAAAAATCAGCACAAGGGGACAGAGCTGATGGAGCCTTGTTACGGGAGGCATTTCATGCTGCAAAGCTGGCAGGGGGTGAGCAGGGGGTGGGTAGATGTAGGGCAGAAACCACCACAAGGCCAACCTGCTGGGCCCCAGGGGGGTTTGTCTGCATTTGCTCACAACAGGCACTTTGTGGAGAAGAATCCTTCTAAGATTCTTTTGTTCAAGGAGTACCAGCTGCCTCTTCGTTTCTTTTTGTTTTTGTTCTTAGTGTTTATTTTTGAGAGAGAAAGACAGAGCATGAGCAGGGAAGGGGCAGAGAGAGGGAGGGAGACAGAATCCAAAGCAGGCTCCAGGCTCTGAGCTGTCAGTACAGAGCCCGATGAGGGTCTCGAATTCATGAACCTCGAAATCGTGACCTGAGCCCAAGTCGGACCATTAACCAACTGAACCACCCAGGCGCCCCTGCCTCTTCATTCTTGAAGCAGGGAGAAAACTGACCTTGGCTCTCATCTGGGAGAGATCGGGTCCGTAACGGGCACCTCACGCCCTCGGAAAGCACGTCTTCTCTGGGCAACATGCCAGTTGTAGATTAGCTTACTAGGTCCAAAGGAGTGAGGGTACCTAACGGTGAAGTAACTGACAGCGTCCTGGGTAGCTGGGCGGGCCCAGCCAAACCCTCTTGCCCGCCAGCAGGCGAGAGGCTCCCAGGCACTCAGCATGACGTGTTTCTCGACCCCAGAGCAGGTCTCCTGACCACCTCTCCAGAGGTGAAATGTGCCTTCTGTGTTCACCTGAGGACCTGTGCTGTGTATGTATGTTCAATGGGATTTTGTAACTGTATGTAATTTTTTTTTTTTTACACAACAGTAGCTTCTTTAAATGGCCTTTCCTGTGACCCAAGAGGCCTCATGAATGAGCCAGACGTGGACCCATGTCTTGGGCATTTGTAACCTTTGTTCTTCTCTTGCATGTGAAAAAAGCCATAATGGATTAAACCAGACTACCTGCTTGGAGTGTATGTGTTTGAAAACCCCTCACACTCCCCAGAGCATGCGGTCCAGGGTCACGCTTCAGCACAGACTGGGCACATACACGGTGAGTCCCGACAGCGCCAGGCTTCGATAGCACACGCACATTTGCTCCACACCAGGCACACCTAAGCATCGGACGCCTGTGCTCTCATCTAGTCTTCACACGATCCTGTTTCACTGTCCAGGAAACTGACGGAAGGTTCAGGAACTTGCCCAAATCATCATGGCCCCTTTGAGGAGGGCCTCTCACTTATCTATCAGGATAACCACCCACGGCACCTCTGAGATAGCCAGAGAGATCTGAGATAGCCAGAACCTGGGCCTCTCGTGGTTTGGAAACTGGTCGCACGAGGGACCCCACACTTGAAGACGGGGAGAGCGCCGGGTCGGCAGTTGGCCCAGGTATCCTGCCCCAGCTTTGACACACGTTCTGAAAATACATCCGAAAGCTGATGTGCAGAAACCGAGAGGGGTACACGGTGGGACCTTGCCTGCCCAGCTCAGCCAGCCAGGCTGCCTGTCAACACCCATGCCACGGAGGCGGGCTGTGTTCAGCCACCACCTCACAAGCTTGTTTCGGGAACTAGGTCCGCGGCCTTTGAAGGGATGGGAGGGAAGTCGGAGCGAGGAGACAATGCCATTTTTACATGTCCATTTATTAAACAAGAACTCCTTCGTGACAATTTAATACAATATTTATTAACGATTAGTGCTGAGAAAATTATTTCCCTCTACATACAAAAATACAGATTTGAACACTATGAAAACAATCAGGACGAGTACCATGAAAAATAGGTCCTTCAAAAGAAATAAAGGGGCAAAACTGAGGGCAACGTGAGGCTCTGTCTGCTGTCGGGGACAAACCCACAGGAGCAAAGGCTTTGGGGCCCCAACACCACTCCAAATGGATAGAGTCAAACCTACAAACCAGGGTTTGAGAAGCCAGGAAACCCACCAACAGCATAAACCAATGTTTGCCAAATGGGCATCACCTCAGAATGCCCCACAGCTGTGCCTAAACGATTAAAGAAAAAAAACTTCTAAGAAGCAAAATGTAATCGTTACTAAGTTAACATTGCCCCCCAAAAGTGCCACCCGGCCAAGTACCAATGAATAATCATATTGGAGCTATTAGCCATCTGATTTCATTTCCTTTGTTAAAATAATGACATCTTCTGGCCCTTCCAAAGGACAAAAAAGAAGCTACAATTTGAGTAAATCCATTCCTTCATTTTGCAGTGGCTCAGCTAGTTTACTCAAAGAATTTTCTTCACCACACAGAACTCGCGTCCTATAGATATGGGAGGGGTGGGAAAGCCAACAGAGCAGCTAGAGCGTTATCTAATGTCAGCAAGCTCCTCATAGCAGGGAGTCTATTTTGTCCAAGCGCAAAACCAGAAAGGGCCACTGAGCCCACCCCGGGGACTCCACAAACCAAAGTCAGTGGAGGCCCCTTGGGCAGCCCCTCTCTCCCAGGCAGGGCTGGAGGTGGGCCCGAGCTGGTCCTCTGCTTCACCAGCCGGCCAGCAAGGGAGATCTTCACTGTGTCAGACCTAAAGGGGAAAATCAGAGCGCCACGGATGTTCCATGCTTTTCCTTTCTACAGAACCACTTTCCTCTTACCGTTTGAGGCGAGCAGTGGCTCTCCCTAACTGAACAAGTGGTTTAAAAATGCCAAATGCAGTTATACTGATTAATTATTTCACAGAAATATACGCTTACTCTCAGACTGTTGAAATAAGCAGAAACAAGTCATTGGGGAGAAAGCAGCAGAGAGGAGACAGGAAGAGCCAAGGTGGGTGTGGTTTTTTCTCTTTTTTAAAATACATAACGAAGTTTAAAGGGATAATGGCTAAACCTCAAAGCCATCATTGCTAAAAGCAATATTAAAAGGACACGATCTAACATCATGCTACAAAAATAGTGTCATCTGGTTTAACTAAATGTACATCTTTTTTTCAGTTCCATGATTGACAAGTGTTTATGTGACTGACACACAGAAGGCACCGAAGGTGAAGTGATTATTATTTGTCTTAAAATATACAAAGACAGAATTACCTACTTCGGGGGAAAAAAAATACAGTCATACCTGTAATAAATAGTTAAGTGTTTTTGCCACGGGTTCCCGAACCCCTACAGATTTCAACATATACAAATAGTTTCGATCCCTACATTCTCTTAGAGGGAACCATATCAAAATCAAGTTAACAAAAGCATTGGTTTTATCCACATATGTCAGTTTCATCATGAGGCAGGATCCGAAAACTCATTTTTAAACGGGTTACAGAGTGAAGGAGCTGGAAGCAGTCAGCCCCCGTGCAGGTCTAGGCCAGCTTGGGGGTCCACCTGGGCCTCCTGCCCTCGTCCTTCCCCACGAGCCAGCCTTCCCCCAGCCTTTGGACCAGCCAATTCTCCCTTCAAGCTCTGATTCTTTGCCTCCTTCACTTCTGCAGAAAGGGAAACTTGTGAAGTCAATTCTGGAAAAGGCAGGAAAGCAAAATGGCCCCCTGAAGGAGGCAGGCATCAGTTAGACCTGGCCCTGCTTGATCCAGGCACCAACCGGGTCCCCACACTGTCCTCATTTCCTGGTGACAGGAAATGCTTTCTACTGGGGTTCAGCGGCGTTCTCCAGAGACAACTCCGATGTGACAGTTTTGGACTGAGTCCCATACAAACCAGTACCCGAATCAACTGTGTCCTACCTTCTCTGGTCTGAGGCACAATTATGAAAAGAAACCTCACCTCACCCTGATCCCGTCAACAAAGCTGATTAAGGTCATTTGAGACCAGTTCCTACTGGAAATTGGAACCAGAAAGGTTCTGACAGCCCACTCGAGTCCAGGCTATTAACTCCTTAATGAAGGCTCTCTGGCCTCTGCGTACAATGCATCCCAAGGAAAACCTGCCACTCCGAGGTGTCTAGATGAGCAAGCAGGTCACCCTAATTAAAGTCCTGGCATGAAAATGCGGACAACAAACTGACCCTAGGAACAAGATGCACTATTCAAGGATCCATAAGCTAAACTTTATTTTAGGCAAGTTGCTGTTGCTTCAACCTCAGTGGGCTTGTAGGTAACTTTTTTCTTTATTGTTACATTTATGGGATAAGAAAAACCAGAGAGGGAAAAAAAATCCCCAAGGTTCAGAAATTGCACCGAAATGGGACAGAAATATAATCTAGACCAAAGAAGGAAGAACACATCGGCCCCATTCCTCTGTTTCAAGCCTAAGAGTGTATAAATGCCACTAATGCCACTTACTGGTGTGAAGGAAAGTCAAACGGAACATTCATTTTCAGAAGAAAATTCTTCTAGATCTAACAGAAATTAAGGGTATTTTCTATCAGGGACAGTTTCTAAATAAAAGCAATGGACAGGGTCAAATGTTTCAAATAACCTTTCAACCACACAGTTCTTATGATCTCAATAATATCTGCTGAGAGAGGAGGAAACACGAGATTTTATAAAAAGCCAGGAAAGGTGACAAAGCTCAAGGAGGCCTGTGTTAGGTCTGCGTCCTCTCTAAGGTGGACCCAAACCAGAATCTGAGTCCCCTGTCCAGAGCTCCAAGGCATACTGGTCCCAACATCCAGCTTTGGCTCTCAGGCTGAATGCAAACCTCAGCCCTCACTTTTCCAAAGACAAGAGAAAAGGAAGGTAGTTAACCAAGCACATTTTTTCAAACTGGCCTGGGTCGGTGACCACGTGCAGGGTGATGGCCAGTTCCCCGGAGGCACGCAGTCTGGGTGTGCTGGGCCCCTCTCTCCTATCACCTCCCATTCTTGCCCCTGCTCCACTCTCCAGTCTGTTGCCCAGCTGGTCCTGAGAGTGGGTGCTGATAAGGTAAGAAAAATTTGAGGCAGACAGAAGTCCTGGGTTCTGCAAAGTTCACTAGGAACCAAAAAGGTATCTGGGGACCTCAAAAGCTAATGACAGTCCCTTGGGGCAGAGAACAACTTTTTATTTTCCTAGAGAGAATCAATTGGCAGTAGCCTTTACCTAGAAAGTGCTTTTTGCCCCTACCTGTTTATTGTCCTCATTTTCCTGTAAACAAGATATGGAGAAAATGACAGTCGGGAAGTAGCAGGATGACTTCCCGGTTGCCTGGTTTTGAACACGGATGGCACAGTGGGAACCACTGAAGTCATCACTGCCTTCCAGAATCACTAAATTGGCCACACATCGCCTCCACACACTACTTACGTTAGGGCTGGTTCTGAGAACTCACAGAAAATCTTGCACAGCCAGAGATTAGAACTTAGGCCACCTCTTAGACACTTGGAGAGGTGAGGAGTTTCTTCCAAACAGCACATGATTGTCTGCACGACGAGGTGAGCCTGGACCGCACACAGGACATAATACACGGAGGCCTGATTCCAGGCTCGTTCGTTGCAAGCAAGAATCCATACACACGTGCAGACAAAAGAGTGCCTCCTCGCCTCAAGAGACCGCCTGTGGCTGAACCCAAGTCTGAATCGCTAAGAAACCATCAAAGAAAGGCAGAGGAAGTGGCAAACTTTTTAAAAGAGTAGACATGTTTTCAATGGAGTCAAAAGCTCTCACCATCTAACACGTCGGATACACTTCATGCCTACCCGCAGGCGTGCGCCTCCCTGCCAGGGGACAGTCGTGGTGCCCTGAGGGCCGGGGCTGTGGTCCGCCCCCGAGTCAAGCCCTCAGAGGAGCCGGTGGGTCCCGCTGGCTCCCATGTGACCAGCCAGGCTCTGTCCCCGCTGGCTTTTCAGTTCCAGCCGCCGAGACCGGGACTGGACAGGCCACTACATCCTTGCCTTTTTGTGGGCAAAGGTAACCTCTCTGGGATGAGTGTTTCTGCACAGAGTAAAAATCTAAAATAAAATACTTTGAATCAAACTTGTCCTAGAAGGTTTTAATCTGTGACTACCTTTGTCCTTCCCTGGCTTTATATGGGACCAACGAGCGACTTTCGGCCTCCACGACTGTAATCTTTCTGTATGAAAAGAAAAAGACCTCTCCCTCCCTCCACGCCTTCAACCCTGTAGAGAAACATACTGGAGAATCCGAAGGAGAAAATACCACATCAACCAAAATCAGTGCCAAGATCAACTTTCTCTGAAGACGTCGGTGTGCATCTATCTAAAAGCACCAGGGGTTCCACTGGAGGCTGGAAGGTCACCACCACACGGTCTCCAGGCACAAAGTCCAATCTACACAGCAACTGCAGTTCCCATCAAGTTTGGCACAAACTATGAAAGCCGGCATCCTCCTACCAGAAAATTGAGAAACACTGAGATTGCCTCAGCCTTAAAATACCCCAAACCAAATGGATGTGGTCCACATTGGAACCATTACATGCACAAATAGGCTTCCTTCAATTTGCAAAAACTAAACTAAAGTCCTGCTAAGCGCCCCCTAAATCTAGATTGTCCTGTTTGCACACAGAGGCAACATAAGAAAAACAAGTGTCGTCACATTCGCCCTAGACAACCACACTCTCCTCTCAGAACTGCCCCTGCCGCGCTGCCGCGCGAGGAGGTCTGCTCCTGGGCTCTGCGCCACACCAATAAGAGAGCTGGCTGCTTCTGGCTGTGGTGGGAGCTAATTAAATACAAAGAAATATATTTACAGAAACCATGGGGGAGCCTCATGGCACAAAGGATATTAAATAGTTACAGGGACATAAATAATTCTGAAGATTCTAACACTAAGATGCAAAGTGACCACTACGTCCCTCGGTGGCACAAGGGATCGTCACTTTTTATCACCTATAAGCATTTACAATTGCAATGGCTTCAGAACCACTACTTGCAGCTTTCAACACATCCTCGGGAGGCCAACAGGCCCTTTTCCACCAGGTGATAAACTGCTTTTATTGCAGCCACTTGGAAAAACTCGGGCAACAATCCTGCCCGAGTGGTATTCTTTTTCTTGATCTCACTTCAAAGGCGGCTTTTTACTGAGGCCAAGTAACATGACTCCCAGCAGATTCCTGATAAAGCTCAGGGTGGTCCTTCCACATGGGCCCCACTCAATGCGAGGCTGGGTCTTTGTGGCCCTGTTTCTAAGTGGAAATCTAAGAGGGAGAGAAGCCCGTTTCAGACTATGCAGACACAGTCGACAAATGCAAAATAAATACATACAAATGAACAGATAAAATCCAGATGTCATCATCTCCTCAGAAGTCACCACACATAAGAAGTTCAAAGTTTGTGAGGCGTGACTGGTGCCGCCTCACAACACGCGTGGGAAGGGGGCTCGATCGGACCCGTGTGGGCGCAGGGGAGGTGCGTGACCACCGGGCCAGCGGGGTCTGCACCGACAGCCCACCGCCCCTGACGCGGACAAGGAACCGCAGCAGAATTCGGCCAGTTCCGGACGGTCGGTTCAGGCGGCTGACCCCTAGCCCCGACCCTTCAGACGTGGAAGGTACCGTTTCCCGTAGAACCTCCTGCCTAGCAGTGGTCCCTGCGCTGGGAAATGAGACGCTGCTCTTCTGCGAGGCGTGCGATGCCACGGATGCACGGATGACACCCTCTCGCGCCTGCTCTGCTCCCCACCTCCGAGCACACACTCGTGTTCGCTCTCTCCCCACGCAGCACGCGGCGAAAGCTGCAGTCATTCACTACTAGACAAGATCCTGGGGATCCTCCGCGGGCTGCAAACCCGCTGCCGCCCCCCACCCCCATCCCCACCGGGGCAGGGCGGGTTTCCTCCCTGGTGACAGCCAGACACAGAATAGTGGGGGGACACGGAGGTTTGTAAACATTCAAAACAGCTCAGAGAGTGAAAACCCAACAAGTTACGGGCAATTTTTCCATGAAAGATACAATTATAGTTTCCCGACGAGAAAAAAAACAAAACCAAAAACAAACAAAAAAACCTACAGCCTCAAAGGGGTTCATGTAACACATTCACCACAATCATCTTCACTTTATCAAGAATCCATCCAAAACCTTACATAACTAGAATTTTCCCCAGCAACTTCCGAGGTCGATGTTCATAGTCATGACCCTGAGGCACAAAAGCCACAACCCGTGCCTTCTGGAACATCAGTGAAAGGGTGTGTCGTGCTGGAAATTCAAGTATTTTCAAATCCTAGACAAACCTACTCAGAATCACTTTAGAACTGTCCTCAGGCATTTAAAAATTCGCACACATCCCTAAAACAGGTGTGTCCCCACCTGTGGTCCATGAAGCCAGCAAAGGTGCCGGCATTCTGGTTGGTGGAATGTTTTGTTTCGTTTTGTTTTTTGTGGTTTTTTTTTTTTTTGTGGCTTTTACCTGAGAAGGCAAAATTGCAGGAAGCCTGCAATTCAGCCTCCAAGTAGTAAGGGTGGGTCTGAAACCGGAAAACAAGATGGTCCCCACGTTCCCGGAGGAGAATCTGGGATTCAGGGAAGTGACGCATTTCAGGAAGAATTAATTGAGTGAGTTCTCAGCAGGGTGGGAACCGAAAGGTGACCTTCCCGCATTTCAGCAGTCCCACTGAACGGCCCCAAGAGGGCAGCAGCTTTTCCCATCCCCGTAAAGTCTGGGGGCCCGGCAAAGAGCTCCACCAGCGCCCCCATCACCAAGACCCTCGGCGTCACGCGTGGCTTTCTGGGCCTGTGCTGGGTGTGTCGACGCCCCAGGAGTGGAAGACGAGGAGCAGGGGAGGCTCCGGGCAGCAAGACTAAATGGTGCCCCGGAGCTCGCGAGGGGGCTGCCCGGCAATCGCTGCCAACCCCACACCTTCATTCCTTGATTTCCACCCCCTCCTAGCAGCCCCCATTAATCCAAAGTCTTGAGCTGTCACAAAAATATATGACAGGGTGGCTCGGAGTCAGATGTGAAGCCTGTGCTCGGGGACAGCGAAGACCTAAAGCAGATGCGGCAGCCGGTAAGGTCGGCGGCAACCACGGCCACCCAACCCTGGACCGATCGGCAGGCCTCTGCCGCCCACCTCGGTCAGAACAGCTGGGCGCGGCGGCTCCCTGCCTCAAATACCTGCCAGCGGGGGCTCTGAAAACCCTTTCCCAGGATGAACTTTCACCAAAGAGGACAAAATTCAACTTAATCACGGGAAAATCTGACATGATGAGGGAAAGAAAACTTGTCTGAAAGGATGGGCACGGGGACAAGAGGGAGGAGGATGGCAGGTGCTCATGTGTCCAGGCGCTGGATCTCAGGGCGACCGTCCACGTCTCTGGACTCCGTGCGGGCTCGGATGTAGTCACTGGCACTCTGCTGGTGGATGCTGACTCTCCATTTCTGCACCGCCAGGAACGTGTTCACTGCATATACCGCGGTTGCCAAGAAGCCAAATATCTGCAAAACACGGGCACGGTCAGTCCTCAGACACGTCAGCCGCGTACCGGGTGTGAGGGCAGGACCTGCCCTGAGCAGCTCACATTCACCCGAGATGTGTGCAACTGTCCCAGCTGTACCCACAGTGCCCAGACCCACTGATATTCGGCTGACTGTGGCCAAGTGTGCAGTGAACATGACCCACATAAAGTTCTGCATCACCTGAAGACAGCCCAAGACTTCTTTTAAAGTATTTTGGATCTATTAAAAACAAACAAACAGGGGTGGCCTGGGTGGCTCAGTCGATTAAGCGGCCAACTCTTGGTTTTGGCTCAGGTCGTGATCTCGGGGATTGTGGGTTTGAGCCCCGTGTCGGGCTCTTCTATGCTCACTGCGCAGAGCCTGCTTCGGATCCTCTGTCTCCCTCTTTCTGGCCCTCCTGTGCACGTTCTCTCTCAAAAATAAATAAACGAATAAACGTTAAAAAAAGTTAAAAAACAAACAATCACAGAAGTGCCTCTTTTACAACACCTTCATGGCCACTGGTCCCAGGTAAGAAAGTAAAATGTAGACCAAAATACCATATAGACAGAAAATGAGGGTCTCAGGTGTCAGCCCCTAATCAAGCCATAATGCCTGACTTTCCAAATCACAGCCCCCCGGCCTCTGTCTGCTGTCCAGCTGCCTCGCCCCTGGGCAGCTCCAGGTGGTCAGCTCCGGGGTAAAAAGCAGTACAATTTTAATGATTCGAAAGGACTGATGAATCCACTGAGTGACACTAGGGACAGTAGCTGGCTTAATATTTTTTACAAACGTTTCAAACCAGCAGCCCCCCACCATGGCAAAAGTGCTACATGTTCATCATAAATACAGAGCAATATAGAAATGCAAAACACAGAGCGTGAAAGTCTTAAGGTTATCTGGCTCCCACCCTCCCCCGAAGGCATTCCACCTCAAAGAACAAAAAACATGTCACCTGACTGCTACATGGAGTCTGGCCTACTTCTTCTTCGTTAAGATTCTCCCCCACACATTGACAGATAAGGCTCTTAAAAGTAACATCACTAACAGACACGCAGGGCTCTGGAAACAGACTAAAGCAGTGATTCTCAAATTTGAGCATGCACCTGAAGCACCCGGAGGGCTTATTACTGGGGATCTCTAATTCAGTAGCTCTGGGGGAGCCTGGGAATGGCATTTCTAACAAGTTCCTCGGTGATGCTGAGGCTGCTCTTCTGGGGACCACACTTTGAGAACCATAGCGCTGAAGGAACCGGGACCTCCACTGACTCAGTAAGAACATCGTTAGCAAAGAAAAAGCTAGGGAAGAACGAGCAGGACGCAGGCTAGGGGACAGAGGAGAGCAAGTCACAGGGTGCACAAATCAGCCTGAGTTCACTTACCACGGCAGCAATTTCTGCTCCGGTTTTGTGGTTTAAAGCAGCCAGTACAATCGAAGCAATAAAGAAAAAGAAAGTGCTGAGTCCAGTGTTGACCAAATCCTAAAGAAGAAGATAAAGTCACTTGGAAAGAATGATTTCCTGCTTTGCCCTAAAAGCAGCACAAGGCCCAGCCTCTCTGATGACACCATATTTTAGTCTCAATGGCCCAGGGGTACTGGTCCCACAAAGGAAGGCAAAGATGATACCAGCTTATGATGATGCTACTTGATATGTCACCACAGCAAAATCCACATTTTAATCAACCACGTTGTCATTTCTTAATGAATTATTACAGAAACCCAAACTGCTAACCCATTAAGGACACGCACGTTAATTACCATTTTGAGTTCTACTGTCATCTTTTCAAACTAAGTTAAAATCACCTCAGCATGGGCAGCACTCCCCAGAAGTCCAGAATGTGCTGTAACTGGCAAAGTGCCCTCCATCGCCACCCCCCCCCCCCATTCATTTGTGACTTGGCAAGTGCATGGGTTTTTAGACCTAGAGAACTCACTTAGCCAGACCTCACGCTCTTTCTTATGCATGGTCTTTCATGGGTCTCTATGGCTAAAACCTAGAGGATTTTCTCCTAAGTTTTTTGCAAAGCAAATGAGGTTAGGTATCCAATGCTTCCAAGATTTAACTCCTGTCTCAGCTGTGAAGACAAACGGAGCACATCGATTAAGTGTCACAGCCTGACGTGGGTCCTTACCCACCATGACTTGGGACAAGCCATTTTGCTTCTTGTGTCTCATGTGGGGACAGTACCCCCACCTCACAGTTATTCTAGGGGTCAGGTGGAGCCACTCACAGCTACAGTTCCCTGCACATTAATTGCTGCTTCTGTGATCGCCAATGTGACAATGGGATGCTGACAGCCGGGGTCATACCAGAGTCCATATAATCTCTACAGGGAAGCAAAATCCAAGGGAAATGTTGGGCTGTTAGTGCATCAACACCAGGTGGGTCCTCAAGGGCCATCTCCTTTTTTTTAAAAATGTTTATTTATTTTGAGAGCGACATAGAATGCGTGTGCTAACACGCGCGCGCACACACACACACACAGACATGTGTGTATGTGTGCCGGAGTTGGGGAGGGGAAGAGAGAGGGAGAGAGAGAGAGAGAATCCCAATCAAGTTCCGTGATGAGAGCACAGAGCCCAACATGGGGCTTGATCCCACAATCCTGGGATCATGACCTGAGCTGAAATCAAGAGTCGGACGCTCGACCAAATGAGCCACCCAGGTGCCCCGTCATCTCTTTCCAAAGTTGCAAAAAAGCAACGTTCTCATCACAGAGGTACTGAGCCTACGCAGCAGGAACCCCAGCACACTGCTGGTGCGGGCTTCCCTAGGGGCTCACAGAGCGAAGCAAGCACCAACTACAAAACTCTGTTCAGAAACCGTCTGCCAGCACAACAGTTTTCAGCTGTGACCAATGTGAACCAAGGGCAGGTTTTTCACAAATTCAAACCAGGAAGTGTTCAGTTAAAATGCTCAGGTCTGGGTAAGGTGCCGTAGGAATAAAGAATATAAAATGTACTTTCCAAAACAAACACTATTGAGAAGTGGGGGGAGTTTTGTGATACATTCTGAGGCCGAACATCAAACCAAATAGTATGTACATTATTGGCGACAGTGTAAAAATATAAATGTGGTCAAGGGCCTACATGCATCAAAGGTTTTAAAAAGGTTCGTGTTGCCTATGATTTCCACATTTGGAAATTCATCTTAAATATCACACTAGTGCAAAGGTCTCAGTATAAGGATGTTTGTCATAATCCTTAACATAGCAAAAAAAAAAAAAAAAAAAAACCCCAAAAAAACAAAAACAAAAAAAACCCTCAAAAACTGGAAACAAACAAAATGCTCAAGAATAAAGGAGTTGTTAAATAAAATGTATCTCCACAATGGAACACTATGCAGTCATTAAAATAATGGTGAAGTTGTATATTTAACATGAAATATACTTAAAATAGTTTAAGTGAAAAAGCATAATTCTAATGATTCCATTCCACACCCCCCCCACACACACACACATATCACAACATACATGTCTAGGTGAAAGATAGTCTACATAATCTGGAAGCTTATATCAAGTTTTACAAGTGGTTATCCCAATGGTTTGTATCACGTATGACTTTTTAATAACTTTATTGAGATAGAACTCATATGCCATATAATATACCCAATTAAGATGTGCAATTCAATTACCATGATCTAATTTTATTTTTTTAATGTTTATTTATTTGAGAGAGGGTGAGAGAGAGAGAGAAAGAGAGAAAGAGAGAGAGAGAGAGAGAGGTGGGGAGGGACAAAGACAGAGGAGAGAGAACCCCAAGCAGGCTCCATGCTGTCAGCACAGAGCCAGACATGGGGCTCAAACTCACAAACCATGAGATCATGACCTGAGCTGAAACCAAGAGTCAGATACTTAACCAACCGAGCCACCCAGGCGCACCTACCATTATCTAATTTTAGAACATTTTCAGCACCAAAAAGAAACTCATTAGCAGTTAATTCTTCATCCCTCTCCTAATCCTAGGCAACCACTAACCTGCTTTCTGTCTCTTTGGATCTTCCTATTCTGGAAATTTCATATAAATAGAATTATATATTATGTGCTCTTTTGAATTGGCTTCTCCCACTCAGTTTAAGATTTCTAAGGTTCATTCAGGATGGAGCACAGATCAACACTTCATTCCCTTCTCTTACTATATAGTATTCCATTGTACAGGTACCCCACATGTTATTTACCTTTTCATCAGTTTTTGGACATCTGAGTTGTTTCCACTTTCCGGTTGTTTTAAACAATGCTATTATGAACTTACAAGCTTTTGTGTAGACATATGTTTTCATTTGTATTGGATCATCACATGATTTTTTTTTCCTTTATCTGTATCTTCCCATTTTTCTGTAACAAACACTTATTCCCCTGCACGGCTTTATTAAAAGGCTTAAAAGTGGAATACTGCACATGTTCATTGGCATCAACTACATGAGTTCCTCATCCATGAAACAAACATCAGGCCTTGTAGGTTCATCCTTCACATTAGGGGGCACACATGGACATGACCTTAGAACAGGCTTTGGGGGGAGTAGTCAACAGTGGTGTTTAACTTTCTTTAATGCTTTTTTTTTTTAATGTTTATTTTTGAGAGAGAGAGAGACAGAGAGACAGAGATAACGAGTGGGGGAGGGGCAGAGAGAGAGGGAGACACAGAATCAGAAGCAGGCTCTAGGCTCTGAGCTGTCAGCACAGAGCCCCCGACAACAGGCTCAAGCCCATGAACTGTGAGATCATGACCTGAGCCAAAGTCAGGATGCTTAACCAAATGAGCCACCCAGGCTCATGAAAAGGATGAAAACCACCCTCACATACACACACACTTGGGTCCCTTCTTCAGTGACACACCAGGAGGTACAGATGTGAACCCCTGTAACTCCAAGAACAGATCAACAGGGTGTGGGCTAGAGGGTGCGAACCCGAGACCTATTGACCATATCTGGCCCACAGACAGGTTTGACTTGCACGGCTTTCAAAGCAAATTTGAACACGCCGACATTTAAACACCAGAAGACTGTACGTAAAAAACTAAGTTCTTAAAAACAAACAAACAAACAAACAACCAACCTTCTAGCTGCCTTTGAAAAACCGTTCCAGAAGTGCCCTATGGCAACCACAGGGTCAGCGGGGGCTGAGTAGGAGAACCACCTGCCTGCCTCCCCGGTCTCCAGCCCCAGAGGCCCCGAGTCTACAAGCCCAAGCCAGTCCCCGAGAACGGGCCGTCCTGTAACGTGCCCCACCCTTCCACACTCTGTGCCCAGGAGTCACCCACTCATCTCTCAAGGCCCAGCTGGAATCTGGCGTTTTCTCTGAACTCCCCCTGACTGACCCACTCCAGGCTCCTGCCCAGGGAATCCACCACCTCCTTGCCTGTGTCCTGCCAGGCCACGCACCAAACTGGATCTGATGGAGCACACCTGTCCACAGGCAAGCAGCTTGCATCCACCTGCCGTGTGCTTTCAGTTCCAAGTCCTGGCACAAAGTAGGTATCCGGTTCGTGTTTGCCGGACTGATAACAGGTGAGATAGTTGTGAACAGGTTGGGGCCCAGCCTGTCACTGCAATTGCTCCCAAACCACGGGGCTCCGTGGCTGGCTCTGGCATCGGTTCCACACAAGGATGAGAGAGCAAGTTCACAGCCACTCAGTCTATACCACGCACGGACTTGTGCTCGAATGGCCCCGGTATCAAAGGGACAATCCTAATACTGATGATAGTGGCAAATATTCTCCATGGAGTCCCTGTTGTGCCAACTCTGTGTGCGTGTGTGTGTGCGTGCACACATGTGTGTATAACTTCACAGATCCTAACCTAATTATGACCCAAAATACGTATAAAGTAGGACACGTGTTATTCTGTTCTGCTTTTATGGGGAAAGAAACAGAGTACCAGAAAGGATGAGTGTGGTATAATAAAAAAATATGTATTTGGTCTTTGTCCCCAGTTCCTTGGCATTTTCTGGGGTGACGGGAGTATCTTTTGTGGTTCATAAGGAGCCCCTCTCAACCATAAACAACCATTAGTTTGTGCTAATGAGGTGACTCTCTGGAGCCCCTGGATAGTTTCAGGATGGGAGGTGGTTACCAGAAAAACCAACCAGGCTGTTAGAGGGTTAGAACTTTCTGCCTCACCTGCACCAACCTCCAGGGAGGGGAGAAGGGCTAGAGATTGGGTTCAACCTCCAAACGACCAATGATTTTAACCAATCATGCCTACCTAATGAAACCTCCCTAAAAACCTCCGAATGACGGGGTTCAGGGAGCTTCCGAGCTGGCGACCACACACCCAGGCCGGGAGGGTGCTGCACCCCAACTCCAGGAGGACAGAGGCTCCAGCACGTTGAGACTTCCGGATCCTGCCCTCCACATAACACATCTCTTCCACGTGGCTGTTCCTGCGTTGTATCCTTTACAACAAACCAGTAATCATAAGTAAGCACTTTTCCCAAGTTCTGTAAGCTACTCTAGAGAACTACGAACCTGAGGGGGCAGCTGTGAGAACGCCCAAATCTGCAGTTGGTGCAGGTGACCTGGGAGCTCCATTTGTGGCAGGCGTGTGAAGTGGGGGCAGTCTCGAGGAACTAAGCCCTTCGCCTGGGGATCTGTGTCAACTGTAGGCCTTAGTGTCGGAATGGAGTTGAGTTTTTGGACACCTAGTTAGTGTCAGAGAATTAGAGAACTGCTCGGTCTGGAAAAACTACACAGATTTGGTGTCAGAAAAAAAAAAAAAAAGACACACATTTGGTGTAAAAAGTTGTGTCAGAAACCCCACACAATGAGTCATGGCCAAGTCCTTGGGGCTCTTCAGGTGGCTCCTCTGGGTGACTCAGACTGTCCCAACTCAACACCCAACCGACCTGGGTTTTTGATCCGGAGAGGTCTGTGGGATGCACGAGGGCCGCTAAGGCACTGAGAAGGAAACCAAGGAGGAAGGAGAAAAGCCAGGACAGGGTAGTATCAGGGCAGGCAAGAGTGGAGAGTACAGCAGCAAGAACAGAGCGTTCCATGGCAGATTCCGCTCAAATGTTCAGTGAGGAGATGGGCGGGCGCCTGGGTGGCTCCGTCAGTTAGGTGTCTGACTCTCGGTCATGATCTCGCGGTTTCGTGGGTTGGAGCCGCGCATCAGCCTCTGTGCTGGCAGCGTGGAGCCTGCTTGGGATTTTCTCTCCTTCTCTCTCTGCCCCTCCCCCACTCACACTGTTTCTGTCTCTCTCAAATGAAAAAAATATGTATTTAAAACATGTTCAGTGAGGGGAGAACTGAGGAACAGCCTGGGGATCCAGGAACACGGAGGCCCCAGAGATCATGACCAGAGTACTCTCAAGAACGTCAAATTTACCTTTTGTCCCGAGCGGTGACTCCACCGTCTTTATCATTCTTCATTCAACTGTACATTTTAATGAATTTTTCTGAATGATCTGTATTTGACAGTGAAAGGTGGGAAAACACAGATTGGGAGGAGGGAAGGAGAGACAGCACGTGCAGACCTCCCTGCTGGTTACGAAGTTAGGCTGAGCAGGCCCTGACGGGCTCGTGGCACCAGCTAGGGAGACTGGGAGCCGCTAGTGGGCTTTCAGTGGTGGGAAAGGGATGAGAGAAGAGAAGGAAGGGGTGGGGCCAGAGGCCTGGGACACTAACCAAGGTAAACACAGGACGCACAGGCATATGAGCCCCTAATATATAGAGAAAAACAAATACCACGTGGTAAGTCCCATAGATTCATCAACAAACAAACAAGCAAACCCAGAGCTAACAGAATCTTTCTGCTTGCATCAAATAATGCTTGTATAAAATACACACTTTGCAACCTCCTCCTTATGTGCCATTTTTCATGAATATTTTTATGTCAATGTAGGCTCCTGAACGACCGTTTTGCTAAATCTATACTAATCACGCCCTATTTCATTCACTAGCAAGCTCTGTTGATGACAATAACTCCTACCGCCTTGTTAGAAAACACAACACAGCCAAGGCCAACCCTCTGTAGGGATTCCAACCGGGAAACCCAATCCCAATAAGCTGTATCCAGCCCTGAAGAGCTCACTTTTTCTCCCCTCCCAAAGAATAGATGACCTGAGCTCTCCTCAGTAAGTACTACCTCCTCAAGTTCATGTACTCACATACTCTTCTGTTGGATAAGCAAACACCTTCATCTGCTCTAAAAGGGTGGAAATTCTCGGCGCATCTGGGTGGCTCAGGTGGTTGGGCATCCAACTCTTGGTTTCGGTTCAGGTCATGATCTCACGGCTCCATGAGTTTGAGCCCCACGTCGGGCTCTGCACTGATGATATGGAGCCTGCTAGGGGTTCCCTCCCTCCCTCTCTTTCTCCCTCAAAATAAATAAACTTAAAAAAAAATGGGGGGTGTGTGGAAATTCTGGAAAAAGGATCCCAAAAAATTGAAAGCATTCTCAAGTGACCACATCACTCACTCAGATGTTTGCTCCACCAACACCGACCAGAAGAAAATGATGTATGTTAACTTCCCAGTGAAAAAGAGGCACTTCAGTACAACTGAATAATGTGGTAGTCACCAAGCAGAAAGCCCTTCATGATTAAAATGGGAAAATCCAGGATGCCTGAGTGGCTCAGCTGGGTAAGTGTCCAACTCTTGATTTCGGCTTGGGTCGTGATCTCTCGGTTCATGAGGTCGAGCCCCGCGTTGGGCTCTGTGCTGACAGCACAGAGCCTGCTTGAGATTCTCTGTCTCCCTGTCTCTCTGCCTCTCCCTGCTTGTGCCCTTTCTCTCAAAAAATAAGTAAACTTTAAAAAAAATAGAAAAAATATGAATTCCAGAAAGCTCACTAAGTAGGTATTTCTGGGGATAAAGACCAATATGAATTAGTTATAAAGCTGCAGTGTGAAGTCTTTTAACAGATTCACAGCTGTCAAATCAGAAGATAAGACTAAATTAAGGGAGTAAAGTCAATCCTGGCAGAAGTCTGCAGGAGAAAGATGTGGCTGATAGAAAACAACTCTCGTGGGGCACCTGGGTGGCTCAGTGAGTTCAGTGTCCAACTTCGGTTCAGGTCATGATCTCACAGTTCGTGAGTTCAAGCCCTGCGTTGGGTTCTGTGCTAACAGCTCAGAGCCTGGAGCCTGCTTTGGATTCTGTGTCTCCCTCTCTCTGTCCCTCACCCACTTGCTTGCTCTCTCTCTCAAAAATAAACAAATATTGGGGCGCCTGGGTGGCTCAGTCAGTTAAGCGGCCGACTTCAGCTCAGGTCACGATCTCACGGTCCGTGAGTTCGAGCCCCGCGTCGGGCTCTGGGCTGATGGCTCAGAGCCTGGAGCCTGCTTCCGATTCTGTGTCTCCCTCTCTCTCTGCCCCTCCCTCGTTCATGCTCTGTCTCTCTCTGTCTCAAAAATGAATAAAACGTTAAAAAAAATTTTTTAAAAAATAAATAAATAAACAAATATTTAAAAATTTTTGTTAATAGTTAAAAAAAAAAAAAAAGAAAACCACTCTCACTCGTGATAATATTAATACTTCTTATACAGGGTTATGGGAGGGGGGATGGGCTAAATGGGTAAGGAATTAAGGAATTTACTCCTGAAGTCATTGCTTCACTATATACTAATTTGGATGTAAATCTTAAAAAATAAAGTTAAATTATAAAAAAAAAAATACTTCTTATGCAGGCAGCAGTGCACACTGGCTTGAGGTCCCCTTATACACATTGTTTCATTTCCTTCTTAAAACAAGCCTGTAAAATACTATTGCCTCCACCTTACCAATCGCGGCCTTCAACATGCGGCTGTAAGTGACCTGCCCAGAGTCACACACAGACCTTAAGAACCACCTTGCACTTGAACCCAAAAATGTCTAATTCAAAGTCCCTGGTCTTCCTGGCAGCCACTTCTTTGTCAAACGGGTCCTCCGGCACTTTGCATTCTGGTTGGAGGAGGCTAATGAGGTTGTCCTATGCTCTCTGTCTACTACACTGTCAATTTAAATGGATAAATGCTCACAACTCTGTGAACATTTTTTAATGGAGAACACAAACTTTATCTTAAAAATACTTGAGGGGCGCCTGGGTGGCTCAGTCGGTTGGGCGTCCGACTTCAGCTCAGGTCATGATCTCACAGTCCGTGGGTCTGAGCCCCGCGTCGGGTTCTGTGCTGACGGCTCAGAGCCTGGAGCCTGCTTCGGATTCTGTGTCTCCCTCTCTCTCTGACCCTCCCCCATTCATGCTCTGTCTCTCTCTGTCTCAAAAATAAATAAACATTAAAAAAAAAAATTTTTTTAAAAATTAAAAATACTTGAGATGCTGGGGCACCTGGGTGGCTCAGTCGGTTAAGCGTCTGACTTCGGCTCGCGTCATGATCTCACGGTTTGTGAGTTCAATCCCCGTGTCGGGCTCAGTGCTGACAGCTCAGAGCCTGGAGCCTGCTTCGGATTCTGTGTCTCCCTCTCTCTGGCCCTCCCCTGCTCATACTGTGTCTCTCTCAAAAATAAACAAACATTAAAAAAATAAAAATAAAAACCACCTGAGATGCTAAAACCTGTCACAAAACCAGGACAAATCCAGCTGAGTTTTCGACTGAAATCAGCTTTTCTAGTTCAGCTCTCCTTTTATATTCCCTCCTAGGAGTTCGAACAACACACAGAGTATTCTGCCAGGAAGACCCGCTCCTCTCCGTACCCCACAGGATCACCATGGGGGTGGTCTTCCCAGGCAAGGGGACCTCCTCCCTGGCTCCTGCACCCGGGGCACACTTTCCATGCTGCCGCACACACCCAGCACTAGGCAGCAAGACAGGAGCTCACACAAGGGTGGGCGGTCTGCAGCACCCTCCCTGCTCCTGCCACCCTGCAGCTTCTCAGGAGGCACAGAGGGGGAGGCAGCTGACTGTGCTTTCTTGTGTCTCTGACCGATTTCCTTTGGGCTCTTGCACATGAGTGTTTGCAAAGAAACATCAAGAAAACCAAGTGCTATTATTAAGTTTCCTTTCTCATTCAGCAGGGCAAGGAAAAGTAACACACGTCAAGGAACAGGGGCCCGGGAGGGACCAGCCCTAAGCTTCCCATGCTGATCAGAGGGTGAGCCCGTCATTAAGAACCCAAACCGTCGAGAGGGCACGCTTTTTCCACTCAAGACTCTGATCAAACCACCAAACCCTCTGCGCCCTACCAGTTGCTTTGAATTTAATGATAATCCTAGGCTTTGCAACTCATTGGTCATTTTCATTCATAATTTCAATTCTTCCTGAATCAATACTTTTGTAAATGGCTTTTGGGTCCAGTGTGAAAAAAAAATAAAGGTATTAATTCCATTTTCTCTTTCCAGATTCTGTAAATATCAACATTACCAATCTTCTCTGGGGATCATAAAACTGAAATGACATCTTTAAAGGGGTCAAAATAATTTTTATGATGGTTTTACCATTAGTGAAGATTCAAATTACCTTATGGTTTTATCCAACCCAGTAAAGAAATTTAAAATTTCACAGTTGAATTACAATGAAATATTTAAGTATCAAAATGAACTGGAACCAAACAGCACACGGAGAGGTTCCAAATTTCCCTCGGAGCCGAGCGGCACCCAGGGTCAGAGAGCGGTGACCTATACTCACTGTCAGGTTCCAGTTGATCTGGGGGATCCTCATGTGAAGGTTCAGACTGAACAGAATCAGCAAGACTCCAGTCACCACAAATGCACTACAGCTCACAAACTCAAAGAAGTAGAGGCCTTCACACGGAGAACACTCCATGATGGTCTCTATGCAGATGAAAGCAATCAGGGCCAAAATCTAGGAAGAAAATTGGAAACACACATGTATGTGTATATTTAGTACATGGCCGTGGACATATGTGCCTGCCACGTTTAACTAAAACTCCACCACCACCATATGCAGCCAGAGTTTTCCTCTGGGGACGACAGCATCACCGTCAGGAACACAACCTGATGGAATTCTTACAAAACAGGTATAGAGGATAGAATTCCTGATGTGGACACCTCGAACGACAGCCCCCCGACACCGTCCGGGTGTGGCCCTCGTGAGGAAACAGAAAGGAACATCTCTGTGATGTTTTCAGTTCTGCCTCTGCCACCAGTAAGTGGACTCTGCCTACACGCGTTTCCAATTTATAGTCCCCACCACAATTATGCCAAACACGGAGAGGGCAGGGTCCAAATGGTGTCCGTTTATGCCATCTGCAGCTGCCCTGGTGGTTCAAGCGGAGGTCACGCAGGCTGACTGGCACCCCTGAGGGCTTGAAGACAGGGACGAGTATAATCCCTCCTTCTCCCAGTTACAAGTCCCTAAAAGTGAGGCCTACCTAATTAATTCATGAGCTACGTTTTTTAAAAGCTATCACTGGAGGGGCGCCTGGGTGGCTCAGACAGGCAAGAGTCTGACTCCGGATTTTGGCTCAGGTCATGATCTCACAGTTCCTGGGTTTGAACCCCACACTGGGCTCCGTGCTGACAGTGCAGAGCCTACTTGGGATTCTCTCTCCCTCCTTCTCTCTCTGCCTCTTCTCTGCTTGCCTTCTCTCTCAAAATAAATAAACTTTAAAAAACTTTTTTAATAAAAAATAAAAAAATAAAAGTTACCACTGTACTTGGTCAGAAAAAGTTGGAACGGCAGCTTATAAAAACATTGAAAATTTTACCAGTAATGGCATTGGTTTCTTTCTGAAGAACCAAAGTAATATTCCAGCAATATGTCCCCGGAGATCAGAGCTCATAGTTAAACAGGTATCAGTGGAAATTACCAGGTAAGCTTTTAAAAGATTTCAGGATGGGGAGTGCCTGGGTGGCTCAGTGAAGCATCTGATTCTTGGTTTCTGCTCAGGTCATGATCCGATGGTTAATGTGTTCGAGCCCTGAATCGGGCTTCGCGCAGACAGCACGGAGCCTGCTTGGGATTCTCTGTCTCCCTCTTTCTCTGCCCCTCCGTCACTCACTCTCTCTGTCTCTCTCTCAAAATAAGTAAATCAAAACTTTAAAAAAAAAAAAAAAAAAGATTTCAGGACCAGGTGCCTGGGTGGCTCAGTAGGTTGGGCAGCCGACTTGGGCTCAGGTCAGGATTTCACAGTTGATTTCAATCCCCAAGTTGGGCTCTGTACTGACAGCTCAGAGCCTGGAGCCTGCTTTGGATTGTGTGTGTGTGTGTGTGCGTGTGTGTGTGTGTGTGTGTGTGTGTGTGTCGCTCTCTCTCTCTCTCCAAAATAAACAAATATTAAAAAAAAAAAATTTTTTTTTTTAATTTCAGGAGAAGGAAGAGGAGGGGTTCCAATGGCTGAATTAATGGGCCAATGATCAGGACAGGTCAGGTGGTCTTTTACCTAAAACCTAAAACCTAAGATCAGTCTTAGTCTCCCAGCCTCTACTCTACCGCTTCTCTAACAGAGCACTTCTCAGACCACCACATGTTAAGCCTGGGCCAGAACCTGAGGCGAGCCCCCACTTCAAAGGTCCAGGAGGTATAGGCAGGCGACTTGGTGGTCCCAGATTTGTCCTTAGAGCCACCAACAGCTGCATCACGAGAGAGCCCATCAGAAGTGCAGAATTTTTTTTTTTTAATGTTTATGTATTTTTGAGAGAAAGAGAGCTGGCAACAGGCAGAGAGAGAGACACACACAGAATGCGAAGCAGGCTCCAGGCTCTGAGCTGTCGGCACAGAGCCCGACACGAGCCTAGAACTCAGGAACCGTGAGATCATGACCTGAGCTGAAGTCGGATGCTTAACTGACTAAGCCACCTAGGCGCCCAAGAAGTGCAGAATCTCTGCCTCTCCTCCTTGACCTACAGAGTCAGAATATTGTTGTTGTTGTTTGTCAAGATCCCCAGATAATTAAACTTTGGGAAAACCCCAAGGCATGGGCTGCTCTGTGACCTCTGACTACTGGAGTCCCACATGTGCCTTTCAGTGCGGGACTCAATGCCACCTCCTCCCCATGCCTTCCCAGATTGTCTCTCTCCCTGCCAGACATTATTTGATTGCCCCTTCTCCTGGGAAGGCTTGTTCATCTGTGATTGCATTCTATCCTTTTTTAAACTTGCTATCATGTCTCTCTCTGACTCGTGAGCTTTTTGAAGGCAGGGAGGGGCCAGCCCATCTCTTTCCTCCTGAGGCACCAAAGCACAGTTACTTGCACACTGCCAGCAAACAGGGCCTCGGGAGCCACGAAAAACCCACACCCACAATTGCTAACTTGCTTGGCAGGATCTCCACGTGAAAGGCAGGACAGGGTGGCGCCACTCTATCCACTATCAACATCAGTACTTCCACACTGGGGTGCTTGGGTGACTCATTCAGTTAAAAGTCTCTGGCTCTTGATTTCGGCTCAGGTCATGATCTCACAGTTCATGGAATCGAGCCCCACGTCGGGCTCCGCGCTGACAGCCCAGAGCCTGCCTGGGATTCTCTCTCTTCGCTCCCACCCCCTCCTGCCCCGCTTGTGCCCTCTCTCTCTCTCTCTCAAAATAAATAAAAATAAACATTAAAAAAAATATATTTCCACACAGCAATCATAAAAGACACTTCTATCAATACATGGTTTGTGCTTCTATTTTAAGTCAGAGCATGCTGAGACGGGGTCTTTAAGCACACATTTTGTGCGTCTCCTGATCGCTCTTGTTACAATTCTCTGCAGAAGCAGAGACTTGAATTCTCCATCTGAATTTCATGCCTGACTTGCAATCAGTTCACAAAGAAGTAGTTCATATAAGGGAAACTCCTCAACTTTTTTCTTCCCCCTGTAATTGGATCTAGTAATCCTGGGCAAGAAATAACACACTGTACTGATGAGTTACAAATGTTTCTGGTATGCTAACTTCAACCATATTTGTGTGGGAAGGTAACACCTACCATCTTAAATATTAAAAACGGTTTCAAGAATATGCAAATCTAATAGGCCACTCAATACAGCAGTGAACAAAACAAACAATCTCTGCTCTGTAGCCCATATTCTAATGAAGGAGAAGCTTTTAAAAATTAAATTAAAAATACAGTACACGAGGCAGTGTTAAGTGCAAAGGGGGAAAAAAATCCAAGAAGGGAAGGAGAGTGCAGTGTAACTAGGGCAAAGGTGTTTGAAATGTTAGGCAGAGTGACATGAAAGCCTCACCGAGAATATTCTAGATTTATATGAAGTTTATCATTTATCACAGTCTATTACAAACGATATTCAAATGAAAGAGAATTTCGACTGCCCCCATTCTGACCTCAGTCTGTTCTGATTGAGTTCTTCTTTCCAGTTTATCTCTTAACTTGGGCCAAACACCCTGTGAGCAAAGCATCCTGTGATGGAAACCGAAACTGTCCCCTCAAGCAACAGGCACTGCCCTGAGCCAGCAAGAGCCATCAAGAGCCAGTGGGGCCGACCCCAAGACAATGATCAACCTGACCTTTACTGACCAGCTGCAAGTACCCACCGACTTTTGTCCCACATTTTCCTTCTATAAACCTGGAAGCATTTTTAGCACGTGGGAGATGTCTTGGAGACGTCGTTCCTGGTCTTCCCAGGGCGCGCCTCCCTGAAATCAATTCCTTTCTTCTTTCCCCACCACTCACCTCTGCCTTTGGACTTTGTCAGCGGCCAGTGGCTGAACCCAGTCTGTCTGGAACCCCCGGAGCCAGGTGCTCTTGCACCCCAGTTACAAAAGGATAAAGTTAAACAGCAAATGGAGAGATACACAGGGCAAGGTCCAAAAGCGTCTCTAACACAGGAGCTCTGTCCTGCAGAGTTTGGAATGCACGGCCCTCCTGGCACGTACATACACATTTTGGTTTACCAGCCTGGAAGCTGTCAACTCTTGCCTTCAGAGTTTTTAGAGCTCGGTTTGCAGCCCCTTCCTAGAGGCCGGTGGGTGGGGCTGAACTCTCTATCACAAGGTCGCTTCGCCTGGCAACCAGCCTCCATCCTTAGGTGCCTTCCACAACAGTCCTCTCATTAACACAAACTCAGGTGTGGTTGAAAGGGAGTTGTTAAGAAGAGCAAAAGAAACCTCTCATCATTTGGGAAACTTCAAGGGTTTTAAGAGCTCTGTGCCAGAAATGAGATGAAGACCAAATATATTATTTCCTGCTATAAATCACAGTGTCATGAGTATTCATAGGTAGACAGAGATACAGATAGATACACACACACACAGCTATACACATACATTAATCAATCCCCTTTTGATAGGTATTTAAGCAGCTTCTAATATTGTTTCGAATAAGCAGTACACTTTTTTGCCTGCCTTTTGGCATAGCAAATGTCAAATTTTCCTCCAGCACAGTGAAGTCTACTGCTAAAGTAAAACCTACCTATTGACCAACAAGAAGAAAGTACGAACTCAAAGTTAATGCTGGAAGCCAACAACTTCAAGGCAACCCAAGAGTCAGAAGTAATTCAACTTATAACTGTTTTGCAGTAGACAAATATCACAATGTAAAATAGTACGGAGTTGTTCAAAAAGGTGCAAATAAGTAACAGCCCTTGTATTTGCTAATTGAGGGATCATGTGTGTCCTTGACAGGGCCCTTTCCATGTAGCACCTACCGACTGACCAAGAGTATTTTTTCATAGTTGGCAAACAAATTTATACTAAAAGGTTGTCAGCAGCTAATTATGACTGGCAAACTCAAAAAGCAGGAAGGGGAAAAAATGTTGACTGATTAAGTTACTATTAAAACTTTTCAAAATTTTGGGGCGCCTGGGTGGCTCAGTCGGTTAAGCGTCCGGCTCTTGGCTTTGGTTCACGTCATGATCTCACGGTTAGTGAGTTCGAGTCCCATATTGGGCTCCGTGCTGACAGTGCAGAGCCTGCTTGGGATTCTCTCTCTCCCCTCCCCTCTCTCTCTGCCCCTCCCCCAACTGGCACACACTCTCTCTCAAATAAATTTTAAAAATAAATAAATCAAACTTTTAAAAATTTCACAGGACCCCATGTTACTATTGGTGGAAGTGTCCAGCGTCAGGACCTTTCTGGAGGCCACAGTAATCAACGGCACTGTTCACCAGTACATCCCATTCTCCCCCTTGCAGGCACACTGTAGGGTTGGAGGCTTGTGCTGTGAGATGTTCCCCATGCAGATTTATTCTCAAGATGATGGAGTTTCTGCCTCAGAACTCCACAAGTGCCGCTCCAGCTTGCTACCATGACTCCTCACCAGGTGGCAATGGAGTATCAATGGGCATTCTGGGGATTTGGCTAATTGGAAGCTGAGTGAGAGACAGGTTACATTTGGGTTCAGTTGTCACTTCCACACATAGTTACTGTAAATCCCCCCACCGCAGGAATGGCTTCCAGATACACTCTGAGCTGACATCATGAAGAAGAAACAGGCCCTAAAATTCACAAGATAGACCAAGATTATATTCAATAATGCAGAGTATGTAATTATAAGCACATACATATGTTCTCCCTTTTTGGTGGGAATCACATGAAATAGAATTGATCAGGGAACGCAAACTGGTGGTTTGAGGAGGTTCCTCAGAAAGTTAAAAATAGAACTACCCTATAACCCAGATATTGCACTACTAGGTATATACCCAAGGGATACAGGTGTGCTATTTCGAACGAGCATATGCACCCCAATGTTTATAGCAGCACTACTGACAATAGCCAAGGTATGTAAAGAGCCCAAATGTCCATCGATGGATGCATGGATAAAGAAGATGTGGTGTATATATACAATGGAGTATTACTCGGCAATCAAAAAGAATGAAATCCTGCATTTGCAACGACGTGGATGGAACTGGAGGATATTGTGCTAAGTGAAGTCAGTCAGTCAGAGAAAGACAAAAATCATTTGACTTCACTCATATGAGGACTTTAAGAGACAAAACAGATGAACATAAGGAAAGGGAAGCAAAAATAATATAAAAACAGGGAGAGACACAAAACATCAGAGACTCTTAAATACTGAGAACAAACTGAGGGTTGCAGGAGGGGTTTGGGAGGGGGGGATGGGCTCAGTGGGTAAGGGGATGAAACACTGGAATCTACTCCAGAAATCATTACTGCATTCTATGGATGAAATAAACAAATTAATTAATTAATTAATTAAAATATAAAATAGATCAGAATTCCAGGGTGTATGGCAGGAACCTACAGCAGTGCTACAAAGAATGAGAACGTGTGTGGAAGATGACAATTCATGCATCCCAATTTGTAAGACGCTATCTGACAAACCCTGAAATGATGCGGTCGGAAAGCCCCAAAGACAACGGCACTCAAAATGGCCTCCGGTGCATTGAAACCGACCGAAGAAGCCAACGTGCCAGTGACAACCTGCTACACACATTCATCCATAAGAGGATGTACAGAGCATAGCAGCCTAACAGCACAGGTAATGGTGCTGCTCAATACAAAATAGTGGCAATTTAAAATGTGAGTTGCTAGGGGCACCTGTCTGGCTCAGTTGGTGGAGGCTGCAATTCTTGATCTTGGGGTTGTGAGTTTGAGCCCCACACTGGGCATACAGATTATTTAAAAAGAAAATCTTAAAAAATAATAAAATTTAAATTGTTCTAGTGTACACCTACATTTTTGTATACTCTGATTCTGTATACTTTTTCAATATTAAACTGATCATACTAAAAATTCAAATATGACCTATATTAGTGGAGGCCTAAAAACAGAAAGAAAACAGCTCTTAAATTCATAATTTTGTGTGTTTCTCATTAAAAATATTCATTCTTGTACCTAGCTTTCTATTTTTAATTTAATATATTTTTCCTGTGGGAAAAGTGGGCCTCCAACGTCACATGAGTCTCAAGCCACTTACAGCCAGCAACTACTTCTGGTTTGAATAACAAAAGGTTTGAATGGGTGAGAGATCTGGGAATGGCCAGTGAGGATGCTCCCTCTCCCTGCCTCAGCAGCCAGCAGTGTTCCGGGAGGGGGTGGCCTCTGAGTAAGGCTCATGGGAGATGAGTACTATTCGTGAAAAGAAAACCTCCCTTGTGTTAAGCCATTGAGATTTTAGTTTGTTTGTTGCTGAAGCATAATCCAGCTCATACGGACTAGGAAGGGAACTCCTAGGAAGGAAATTTCACAACATGTTCTAGGTCTCTAGTACAAAACTGCTTATTTTACTAGATGAATATGTCATTCACTCTTTTTCTTTTCTTTTTTTTTTAAGGTTATTTATTTTGAGAGGGAGCATGCGCACAAGTGAGGGAAGGGCAGACAGAGTGAGGGAGAGGGAGAATCCCAAGCAGAATGTGGGGCTTGAACTCACAAACCTTAAGATCATGATCTGAGCCAAAGCTGGATGCTTAACCAAGCCACCCAGATGCCCGTTACCACTCGTAAAGACACCAGATCCAAATGGTTTTACAAACTCTTACCAGATTGTCAAGGTAAAGATATAGAGATATTGACTATGGTATTTAAACTTTTAAAACAAAAGCATAAAATATTTGGAATTTCAGGAATCCGTCTATGTGGTAGGACTGTGGATAGATTTTTTTTTAAAGATTTTATTAAGTAATCTCTACACCCAACATGGGGCTCGAACTCACAACCCCAAGATCAAGAGTTGCACATTGCACTAATGGAACCAGCCAGGCACCCCATGTAGGCTTCTTTGACTTTCCAGAATTTCCACAATGAGGATGTGTGCTTTTATTTTAAAAAATTAAATATTCCATGTATAAACACTTTCTGAAACACACTGGCTTATTATGAGTTAAATGTTAGTGACCTCTAAGAATCAATCCTTACTTGTTTTGAAACCATTCATGAATATTTAAAATCGACATTAAAAGCTCTAATGGAAAATGAAAGTCACTCTGCAAGTCCATGTTGGTCCCATTTCTTTATCAGAAGACTTCATCATTCCTAAATCCTTCCTGAGAGCACACAACCCCTCTCCTGGAAGCCACTGCACTATAAGTGCAGGGAGTGAGCACAGAACAACCTGGAGACCAGCACGTAATAAAAAGGCCGGCCTTACTCTAATGTGATGGCAGGGACCCCCATGAAGGAAGAGTAACCCTAGTAGGTATGAAGATATCTTCAAAGATCAGACGACATCCTAACCTTCCTTGATTATTAGTTTATCAAAGGATCTAATCAAACTCACTTAAAGATATGCATACAAGTCGGTGAAGCATCTGACTTGGGGTCAGGTCATGATCTCACAGTTTGTGGGTTCGAGCCCCGCATCGGGATCTGTGCTGACAGCTCAGGGCCTGGAGCCTGCTTCCGATTCTGTCTCCCTCTCTGTCTGCCCCTCCCCCACTTGTGCTCGCTCACTCTCTCTCTCTCTCTCAAAAATAAAATAAACACACACACAAAAATTTAAGATACACATACAAACAAAAATCACAATATTTAAAAATAGTTTTAAGGAGTCTCAAAACCACCAGATGCAAAATGACTGTCCAAATGAAGACTATCTCCAACAATCTGAATCGGCAGTGGCTTCTATGTGGCCACACAACTTCTCCAGTGACCCTGACTGCTCTGTGGCACCTAGAGGCTTGCTGGGATTAGGGTCTCAGTTCCAACACAGCCAACACACCTCATTATACACACAAAGACAGGTAACTGTCCAGGTGCCAAGGCTCAGTGCCCAGAGAAGTGCTGAGGTTTGGAAAACTGACAGTCGCCGAGAGCTTGGGCAGTAGCAGAGGTCTTGAGAAGTCTTCCTGGGAGCAACTGGACTCAGGGGGTCTCAGAGGAGAAGCAGGAGAGAAAGCTTGCGTGAGGTGGTGACTCACTTTCAAACTGAGACCCTTGGTTGGGGGTAAAGTGGAGGGCAGGGACAGAACCCAGTCCTTGACCAAAGTACCTCAGTTTTCATGTTTATACTCCCATTAACAGTCGGTCCTAAACTTCGCTGACCAAACAACAGAACGCCTCTTTATAGCCTTCTCAACTAATGTTCCAGGAAGCATCCAAATCATGAGCCTGGTTTCTACACTGGGAAATTATTTCTGTTGTGCTTTAAAAAACAGTATTTTGGGGGTGCCTGGGTGGCTCAGTCGGTTAAGCATCTGACTTCGGCTCAGGTCATGATTGCTTCAGATCCTCTGTCCCCCTCTGCCCCTCCCCAACTGGTGTGGCGTACACGCTGTCTCCCTCTCTCTCTCTCTCTCTCTCTCTCTCTCAAAAATAAATAAATCTTATGAATGAATCAATGAATCAACGGATCAAATGTCCCTCTTCCCACCAAAACTGAAAAAAATATTTGAAAGATGAGACATGGCTTGTATTTAGCCTCAAAGACCCGACGCTGCTTCTGCTGTAAGCCTTCCTGATGAGCAGAAGGGAGAAGCGAGAGAGGGCAGGAGAGGTGCAAGGCAGTGACCATGCCTCAGAACCAGCTCCATTCTTAACCACCTCACAGCGGAGGCTGAGACGGGAGCCGGAGCTAGAAGCGCAGAAGGGGCACGAGGCCTTTCCCCCGCCATCTTTCTGCATCCTGAGGCCAGGGGTTGTAAGCTGCTCTCCATATGTACAGGCTTTTAAATGACAGAGCACCTTAAAACAGAAGCTGCCAGGCCAGAAGCCACGCTACGTGTTCTGCAGAGGGCCTCCAATGGCTGGCCGTGTGCTGCCAGCCACCTCAGAATAACAATGGTTTGCATGTAGGAGCATCTGTAAGGTAAGGATGCTCTCAGGCCCCGTGCTGGGCACGGTCCATTCGCTGTCTGATACTCACTCAGGAAGCAGGTGGCATCTCCATCGTGTGGCCAGAAGATTGGTCCAAGGCCTCAAAGGTGTGGTTCCACAGACCTCGTTCTCCTAGGCCAGATGTCTAACATAGAACTTACTTACCAGGGTCTAGTTCCTCCCCACACTCTTGGAAAAAAGCAACACTGTATGGCTCCTCTTCAAGGAACACAGGAGACCCGGCAACCAGTGCCACAAGGCTCCCTGACAAAGCACACAACTTTGATCATTCTCAAAGGGATCTAACTACAGTAACATCTTAATTTGCCTAAACAGAATAACCCACTGAGTTGCCACTCTCAAGGGAGGCCATCCCCTGAGGAAAGTAGATTTAAAATATTTCCCTCCTCTCTCCCCTGAGACAATCGAGCACTGAGCAAATCTGGGGGAAGGGGGTGGTTCTCAAACAAAGGAGCTAATGGTGTCAAGGGATTTGAGCTATGGATTTGAGAGAGGCGGAGATTTAAAACAGAACTACCTGCTCAGGAAGGGCAAGGACCCCCTCAGGCGCTAAAGCCACCAAGGCGGCTGTTTAGGCAGAATTAGTTTAACCAAAGGAGCCAAGGGGCAGAAGCAAATAAGTGCCTTATTGTTGAGAAGAAAGGGAGAGACAGACAAAAGGGGGAAGGGAGGCTGCCAAGGACTCAGGGCAGAAAGAAGAAAACGGGAGACCAGGGCAAGGTGACCAGCACCTCCACCAGCTCTGTTAGCCATGCCCCGCGGGTACCACATTCGGAGCAGTGCCTGCTTCAAACCCCGAAGGCTTTGTTTTCTGTGAAGGACAGAAGGGTCGAGCTGCTGTCGGCCTGGTCTGGTCTGAGCCGAGGGTGTTACAAGGCCAACCCAACAGGTGTTCCTGATAGATTTTCCAAGCCAGGGTCTACTGTGTAAATAATTTTGCCATTTTGAAATCCTAAAGCCATACACATAAGAGTTGAACTCAGGGGATTGCATTTCAAGTTCTTTTTTTCTTTTCTTTTCTTTTTTCTTTTCTTTTCTTTTTTTTTTTTTTGACAAGACTCTCACCTATAACATAAATTATCAGACTTATAGCATAAGTGAGCTCGATCACACACACATTAAACCCACAGGTCACTTGTACACAGTGGCTGGCCATGGCATACCACAGTGTTAGATCAAAACAAGTCTATTTTTAGACGTCCAACTACGTACGGCCCATAACAGTATTCCCGAAGTGCAAAACATCTTGTTTTTTAAAAAAGTTTAGAAAATCTTATTATGTGGTTTGATGATAGAATTGCACATGACTTCAGAAAACCACAGGACGGTCAGCATCTTTCTTGCCAAAAAAATGCCCACAACATTTTCCTGCAAATGCCACCCTGCCCAAAAAGCTACATTTTCAGACCATTTAAAGTAGTAATGGAGCAAAAACAACGCACATGTAGATGTGGAGGACACAAGAGACAAGCTGCCTTCAAACCACACACATGTGAAGATGGTTAACGATGCTGCTGGCATTCGGGTTGCCTTTCCCCTCCCTTCCTTTCTCATGTCCTTGCTTCATGGATAAAGCTGAAATCCCAGGAAGTAGCCTCCCAACCCTCATGATTCAAAAGTAAAACCTGCCCCCTCTCCTTCATCTCTCTGCTTTAACTCTTGGGCACCTCCCCACCGTAGCATCTCTGAAAAACACCTTAACCAAATGGCAAGAAGGGCACTGTTTTTCTCATTGAATGAGAAACTAGCAGTCCAAGAGGAGCTTTTTTCCTCCTCTTGGATTAATTTGGGGTCAAAATAGTGAAATGCATATCCTAAGAGACCAGGAGATAGATAGACAGAAAGATAGATAAAACAGATAATATATATAAATGTATATATTTGAATAACATTCAAATCTTGGTTTCTAAATACTATTATTTTCCAGTGAAAGGAACCAGGGCTCCCTTGGAGAATTCAAGGGCTAAGGTAGGGAAATCTAAGAGGAATCTGGATATCTTGTGTCTGAGGATGAAGGGAACATGTCTAAAGGACATTGGAGACAGTTCCAAAGGGCTCCCACTGGCCAAATCTGGGACAATTTGAGCACCAAAATAAATAATAACAGTTAAATATTAAAAGACTGTGAATAAAACATGAACCCATGAGCCCATACTGACATAAATAAACAGGGGAGAAGAGAAAACTCTTCCTTGCAGTTGAAATCCAGCTAATAAATACAGAAGGAATGATGGATTCAGACAATCGCCATTTGGCAACCATCATAACCTACTGAATTCGAGCAAGAATCAATGGATATTAAAACTCATGAGGAAAAGTTTGAGGAGCTACAGGATATTTACATGCTCTAAAAGTATCTCCCCACAAAAAAATACTTACTAATTATACAGGAAAGAATAGTAACTTGACAGTGGAGAAGCCTGGCAGATATCACTTTAACCAAGTTCGGATTACCAGTAATGGAACGAATCTAGCTCATTTGCCTCTGATATGAGGCACTAAGAAAAATGCCCCATCATTTCTGTGGTATTCCTGACAATACCACAAAATAAGCAGCATCTAAACATGAGAAAATGTCAAACTCAAATTGAGGGGCATTCTACAAAATAAATGGCCTGTATTCCTCTAAAATGTCAATGTCACAAAACACAAAGGCTGTGGAACTATTCCAGATTCAAGGAGATTAAAAAGACGTGACGACTGAACGCAATACATGACCCAGGATTTTCTTGTACTATATAGAGCAGTCTTGAGACAACCAGAGAAACATGAATAAGGTCTAAAGTTTAGCTTCAGTATTTTATCAGTGTTAATTTCCTGGCTTTGATCATCTTCCTGCGGTTTTGTAACAACACCTTTGTAACAACACCAGTCTTACCTTTAAAGACATTGACATATTGAAGGATAAATAGGCATCAAGTATGCACTACACGCTCAAAAAAGTTAAAATATTATATAAATATACACATACACATACATACACCTACACACAGAAAGAAAGGATAAAGTAAATGTGGTAAAAAGTTAACATTTGGAGAATCCAGGAGAAAGTATGTATTATTCAGTACCAACCTTGCAACCTTTGTGTAAGTCTGAAATTATTTCAAAACCAAAGGTCTTTTTAAATGACCAAAAATACTGAAATCTATTAAATATAGAAAAATCCATGAGTTTTTAACAGGTCATTTCAAGGGGGTGAAACCCCAATGTTTACCTTTGGGGGTTGCTAAAGCATCAGCTTGTTATTAGAAAACAAGTAAAGGACAAAGACCAAGCAGGTACCTTGCTTGCCTTTCCAGTACAAACTGTATTTAAAGGCAATCAAATGGGTGATGAGGGAAAGTTCCTTACCAGAATTCCAGCTAGTAAATGCAGAAGGACTGACAGAATTAGAAAATTACCAGTTGGTAATGGACCTGGGCCAGTTTCTCAACCCACCTGAAAGCTAGATGTTAACTTGGTTGTATTCAATATATATATATATTTTTTTTTTTTTTTCCTCTGCCAACTTATCAAAATCATCCTTCTAACCCCCATTTGTGTCACCCTCCACTAAAGCTTTCTATGGCGCTTCAGCTCAATTACCCTCCCCTCACTCAGACTTCTGTAGCTCTTGGTCTAAAACCAATGGTTCACATACTTGGTTCACATGGAGACCTTTTCAAAATTCTGAAACCAATACTCTACTCCAGAACAAAGTTTCCCAAACTTGGCACTATTGACACTTCGGACTGGAGAATTCTTCGTTGTGGGGGTCGTCCTGTGCATCGTCTGATGTTTAGCAGCATCCCTGGCCTCTACCCGCCAGGTGCCAGTACTCAACCCACCCCTGTGGTGGCAACCAAAAATGTCTCCAAATACTGTCACATGTTCCCTGAGAGGCAAAATCTCCCACTTCCAAGGAGAACCACTGACCCAGGTTACGATTATCATTGGCTGTTAAGCTATTGAGTAAAAGGTCAACGAGGAGTTTTAAATAGCTAGATCAGGCTCAAAACACCTGTACCCACCGGTCAATCCTGGCATCGCTAAAAGTGAGACAATCAGACATTGCTTTCTGATGTCGATGCAATAGGTTGTACACAGCAGGACCTAGAAAACTTTCTTGCCACCCCCTAAAATCGAGCCTCCAGAGCTAACCCTAGTGTACAGGAAATGGAAGTTAGAAAAGCATGTTGGGGCACCTGGGTGGCTCAGCTGGTTGAGCGTCCAACTCTTGGTTTCAGCCCAGGTCATGGTCTCATGGTTCATGGGTTTGAGCCCCACGTTGGGCTCTATACTGACAGTGTGGACCCTGCCTGGGATTCTCTCTGTCTCCCTCTCTCCCTGTCCCTCCCCCACTCACTCTCTCTGTCTCTCCCTCAAAAATAAGTAAACTTAAAATCAGAAAAAGAAAGAAAAGCATGTTAAAATTACACTGAGGAGGCCATCAACCAAATTCAAAATGTGAGAAATGCTACACAACAAACTACCTAATGTCATCAACCAATCAATAGCATAAAAGGAGCGGGGGCTGCTGTTGCAGACTAAGAGACACTAAGAGGGGCGCTGGGTGGCTCAGTCAGTTAAGTGTCTGACTTCGGCTCAGGTCGTGATCCCACGGTCCGTGAGTTCGAGCCCCACATCTGGCTCTGTGCTAACAGCTCAGAGCCTGGAGCCTGCTTGGGATTCTGTGTCTCCCTCTCTCTCTGCCCTTCCCCGATTCACTCTCTGTCCCTCTCTCTCTCTCAAAATAAATAAACATTAAAAGAGAGAGAGAGAGAGAGAGAGAGAGAGAGAGAGACTAAGAAATGTATCAAGCAGAAGCAACGTGCAGATCTTCTTTAGATCCTGACTCAAACAAACCTAAAAGGCACTTTTGCGATCCCTGGAGAAAAAGAAACACATACTAGATTTTAGATGATATTAAGGAACTATTAATTATTTAGATGTGATAATATTGTGCATGTGTCATTTAGGGGAAAAAGTCTTCAACTGTTAGAGATGTATACTAAGTAGTTACAGTTGAAATGCTATCATATCTGAGACCAGCTTTAGAATATGTCAGGCAGAAAAATGGGAGGAGTTGATAAAGAAGAAAATAAGGGGCTCCTAGATGGCTCAGTCAGTTAAGCAATTAAGCGTCCAACTCTTGGTATCGGCTTAGGTGGTGATCCCGAGGTCGTGCAATCGAGCCCTGTGACGGGCTCTGCACTGAGCACGGAACCTGCTTGGGATGCTCTCTCTCTCCTTCTCTCTCTGCCCCTCCCACCCTCTAAATAGATAGACAGACAGACAGACAGATAGATAGATAGATAGATAAGTAAAATGTTGATGACCACTGAAGATGGGTGAAGGGTATACAGGGATACATAACGCTATCCTCTGTACTAACACGAAGGTTAGTTTTATGTCAATTTGAGTGGGCCACAGTGTGCCCAGAGTAAACATTGTTTCTGGGTCTGTCTGTGAGGGTGGCTGAGGGCCTGAATAGAACAAAAGGGAGAGAAAGGAAGAATTCGCCCCTTTTTTCCTGCCTCACCGCTTGAGTCACATCTTCTCCTGCCCTTGGGTTGGAATTTATGTCATCAGCGCTAGGCTCGTAGTCCTCCAACTGAATTACACCACCGGCTTTCCTGTATCTCCAGCCTGCAGACAGCAGATCATGGGACTTCTCTGCCTCCATAACCACGGGAGCCAATTTCTCACAATAAATCTCTTTTTATATCCCACTAGTCTGTTTCTCTGGAGAACCCTGATTAATACAACTAGTAAATGTTTATAAGTTTCCATAATAAAAACCTAAATTTAAAAAGAATGTTGAAGGACTTACATCCAGAATATACAAATAACACTCAAATCTTTACAATAAGAAAACAATCCAATTTAAAAGTAGGTACAAGAGGGGGCCCCTAGGTGGCTCAGTGGTTAAGGTCCAGCTCTTGGTTTTGGCTCAGGTCTGTGAGTTTGAGCCCTGTATCAGGCTCCGTGCTGACAGTGCAGAGCCTGCTTGGGATTCTCTCTCTCTCACTCTCTGTCTCTCCCTCCCTCTCATGCTCTACATGCACGCTGTCTCTGTCTCTGTCTCTCTCTCTCTCTCTCTCTCACACACACACACACACACACACACACACACACACAAAATAAACTTTAAAAAGTTGGGGGAGTCTGGGTGGCTCAGTTGGTGGGGCGTCTGACTCTGGCTCAGGTCATGATCTCACGGTTCATGGGTTCGAGCCCCGTATGGGCTCTGTGCTGACAGCTCAGAGCCTGGAGCCTGCTTCAGATTCTGTGTCTCCCTCTCTCTCTGCCCCTTCCCTGTTCACACTCTTTCTCTGTCTCTCAAAAATAAATAAATGTAAAAAAATTTTTTTAATTAAAGTTCAAATTAAAAATTTAAAAAAAAGTGGGTAGAAGACACCACACAAAAGAAGACGTATAGATGGCAAACAGCCACATGAAAAGATCCTCAACATTATCAGCCATTAGAGAAATGCAAATTAAAATCACAATGATACACCACTTTACACTCACCAGAGTGGCTACAATTTAGAGAGTAAGAGACAATACCCAGTGATGGCAAGGATGCAAAGCCGCTAGAACTCTCACACACTGCTGGTGAGAATACAAAATGGTACACAGCCACTCTGGAAATGGTGAGGCAGTTTCTTATAGAGTTAAACATACACTTATGCCCTATGGCCCAGTAATCCCACTCGTAGGTGTCTGCCCTAGAGAAATGAAAATTATGATCACACAAATACCTCTACATAATGTTTACTACAGCTCTGCTTACAATCACCCCAAACCGGAAACAATCTAAGTGGCCTTGGATGAATGGATAAGCAACTAGTGGTATGTCCATAAAATGGAATATTACTTAGCCAAAAAAAAAGATAAACTACTGATACACACAGCAACACAGAAGAATATTTCAAATGCATCATGCTAAGTGAAAAAAGCCAGACTCAAAGACAACACTGTATGATTCTACTTATGTGACATCCTGGAAAAGGCTCAAATATAGGGATAGAAACAAGATATACTGGTTGCCACAGACTGGATAGAAGTAGAGGGAATGATTAACAAGAAAATGGCAGCATGAGACAAGTCTGAGGGGTGATGAAACCATTCTGAACTTTGATTGTAGAGGTAGACAAATGACTACATATTTGTCAAAATTCACAGATCGGTATACCATAAAAAGTGAAATTTGTCGTATTCAAATTAAAAATAAAAATGAAAACCACTGTATGTCAACTTTACTCAAAAAAATTTAAGATAAAAATGAAAAACAAGAAAACGCTGTGAAGCCTATTGATAAAGAGAAGTATGCAATCATGTTATAAAGGAACCTGTATTTTGTGTGTGTTTATGTGTGTGTGTGTGCACACATCCATACATACATATATAATAAACACACACACAGAAGTGTTATACACAACGTGAATACTGCTCATCTCTGATTAGTAAGATTCCAGGAAATTTGTTTTTTTCTTTTAAGGTACTACTACTTTCTCTTTTTTTCTAAAATAAATTAGCAGTACTTGTATGATTTCTTTAAAAAGTAATTTTGAGGGGTGCCTGGGTGGCTCAGTTGGTTGAGCATCCAACTTCAGCTCAGGTCATGATCTCACAATCCATGAGTTCGAGCCCCACGTTGGGCTCACTGCTGTCAGTGCAGAGCCTGCTTCGGATCCTCTGTGCCCCACCCCCCCCTCCGCCCCTCCCCTGCTTGTGCTCTGTCTCTCAAAAATAAACATTTAAAAAATTTTTTAAATAAAAAGTAATTTTGAGGAGCACCAGGGTGGCTCAGTCAGTTAAGCGTCTGACTCTTGGTTTCAGCTCAGGTCATGATCTCACGGATCATGGGATCAAGCCCCACATTCGGGCTCTGCACTGACATCACGGAGCCTGCTTGGATTCTCTCTCTCCCTCTCTCTGACCCTCCCCTGCCCTCTCTCATGCTCTCTCTCTCTCTCTCTCTCTCTCACTCAAAATAAACATCTTTTTAAAAAGTAATTTTGAGGGGTACCTGTGTGGCTCAGTCGGTTAAGAGTCCAACTTCAGCTCAGGTCATGATCTCGCGGTCCGATCCATGGGTTCGAGCCCCGCATCGGGCTCTGTGCTGACAGCTTGGAGCCTGGAGCTTGCTTTAGAGTCTGTGTCTCCTTCTCTCCCTCTGCCCCTCCCCCACTTATACTCTGTCTCTCTCTCAAAAATAAACATTAAAAACAATTTTTTAAAAAAGGAATTTTGAAACAAGCAGATAAAAAGATAAACACAAGTTCCTCTGGGAGGCTTTTCCTGATCTTAGCCCTCCCCCTCCAGGCTTCCTTTCGATGTCCTCCAAGCAGGCTACCCTTAGTCTCATTTTCTCCATAGCCTTAGCTTCTCCTGCTGACTGAAGGAGGAAATGCCTCCAACGTGACTTGTTCCTGTGTTCACTGCACCTTACTGCATGGTGGCACCTGTCTCAGGAATCATGTCTATCTAGTTCCCTGCTCTATCCCCCCGAGCAGGTATTCCATAAACAGCTGGTTAAGACTGACTGACCAACTAGAAATGCACAGGCATCTAATAACGACCATTAAACCATACCCACAGGTAACTGGACACTATCCAAAGGCTGATCATTAATGTTTCATGTCAACCTAGAACAGAGGTTCAGGTGAAAGGCTTTGGGGATGGCTGCTGCCCATGTAAGTTTCTATTTGCAGAAAACGTGCAAGGCTGGCCTATCCACTGCCATATTTGTGGATAAGAGACTCGGGATTGTTCGTATGTAAGATAAGCTTCAAAATTATGCCAACAGGATAGAGGGCCAGGTTAATGCCATAAGGTAGACTCTGGCACACACTTAAGATTAAAGATTCAGCTACAGGAACAAGGGGGAGAGCAGACTTGATAAAAGCAGTCAAATGAAAAAACAGAAAATTTAGGTGATTTTAGGTGATGTCAGTCACACTGAAGCTAAATGTCAATAAAGGATGAAGTAAAAGACTTAAATGTTGGTGATAGGACTGAACTGAGTGGTCACAAACCTTTTTTCACCTGGGACATTCCATTTTCACAACTACAGGCTGAAGTCTGTTCATTCATTTGAAAAAATATTAAGACCAAACTCATTTAAACGTGTATTTTTGTGATTCCTTGCACATGCCAGGAATATCCAGAGTGATATTTTAAACATTTTCTTACTTCTAAAACAAAAATAAACAAAAAACAGACAAAACCACCACAGCATTATGATTTATCTCTAGTCTAAGCAGGCCAAGGTCCCTGTAGCCTGCAAGCGAATAGCCTATTTGCTATAGAAAGTAAAAACAAATTAGAAAGCTTCCAAACATCACAACATGAGAATTCCAGTTCTAGTTAATGGAAGAAGTACAATGCACCCTCTCGCACTAAATGTGGCTATAAAATCTGGAAACAAGGCATGGAGCAGCTACTTCAGGACTCTAAAAACTCAACAGTAGTGGGCAGATAAGGGAAAAAGACAGAATTCAGAGTTCATTGAACCAAACAGCAGTCAGTTTCCTATTTTTCCTCCCAGTATTGCCCAACTTGGACCCAAGGCAACCTCAAATTCAGAAAAGGGAACCACGTGTGGACAGAATGAGCTCCAAGCCAATCCCTCCAGTTCTGGCTAGAGAGGTGGCCAAGAGGATTCTGAATACCATAGACGCTGGGGGGAAAGCCTGTTTTTTATTTTCCTGAATTTTTTTTTTTGTCCGGGGTACCTGGGTGGCCAGTCAGTTAAGCATCTGACTTCAGCTCAGGTCATGATCTCACTGCTTATGAGTTCGAGCTCTGCGTCGGGCTCTGTGCTGACAGCTTAGAGCCTAGCCTGCTTCAGATTCTGTCTCCATCTCTCTGCCCCTCCCCTGCTCGTGCTGTTTCTCTCCCTCTCAAATATAAAAAATAAGTAAATAAAACATAAAAAAAATAATAAAAAATTTTTTGTCCTGGGGCGCCTGGGTGGCTCAGTTGAGTGGGTTTTCAACTCTTGATTTCGGCTCAGGTCATGAGCTCACTCTCTCTCTCTCTCAAAATAAATAAATAAAAATTTTAAAAAAGATTAATTAAAAAAAAATTTTTTTAATTTGTTTTGTCTTTCATTCTCATACTCCAGACCCGAGCCAAGACTCAAGTGGTGGACACAGCTGCAGCAGCAGAAGCCTGCAGATGCCTGAAACTCTGAGGAAGGGACTCCTTTTACAATCCGAGGAAGCAGAGTTCCAAGAGGAGTGAGTCCCACTTCTTTTTCCTTTCCCTGTCTTCCCACTGCTTGACCTTAGGTGTGGACTGAGTTGTGGGAGGAGGGCAACAGTGGGGTGTCTGGGTGGCTCAGTCAGTTAAGTTAGTTAGTCAGTCAGTTAAGCATCTGACTCCCTTTTTGTTAAATATTTATTTATTTATTTTAAGAGAAAAATAGAGTGAGCAGGGGAGGGGCAGAGAGAGAGGAAGAGAGAGAATCCCAAGCAGGCTCTATGCTGCCTGCACAGAGCCTGAAGCGGGGCTTGATCTCATGCACTGTGAGATCGTGACCTAAGCCAAAATCAAGAGTGGGATGATTAACCGACTGAGCCACAGACTGGCCCTTGGGTAGCACACACAAGGAAAGATCAAAATAGCACCACAAAGGCTTTGAAACAGAACTGACATTGAATCCTCAAACCCACAGAAGATTGGTCAGAACTTGCCACCTGAATCCAAGCAGACTGACTGCCTTCTAAAACCAAACTAAACAAAAATCAACATTCTTCACAGGATTTAAACAAGACCAGGGTCTCAAAACATAATAATCAAATGTCCATGATATAATCCAAAATTACTTGTCATATAAAGAACAAGAAAAATCTCAAATCACATGGAAAAAGACAACCGATAGATGCTAGTGTTGAAATGGCACAGCGCTGGAACTCTCAGATTACAAAGCAGCTACAGTAAAAATAATCCAAGGGAAAAGGATGGATGAGTACTCCTGAAGCAAATATAAAGGCAAAAATCTCAGCAAAGAAACTGAGATACAAAGAGGAACTAAATGGAAATGTTAGAACTATAAAATATAATATCCAAAATAAAAAAACTCAATAAATGGACTAAAAAGCAGAATGGAGCCGACCAAGTAAAAGAATCAATGAACCTCAAGATAAATCAATAGAAATTACCACATCTGAACAATAAAGAGAAAAATAATGCACAGAGCCTCAGGGACCTATGAGATAATACCAAAAGGTCTATTATTTCTGTCACTGGAGTCCCAAAAGGAGAAAAAAACATGTAATAGAAAAAAGTTTTTGAAGAGATAATGGCAGACAACTTCCTGTATTTGACAAAAGATAAATGTAAAGACTCAAAAGCTCAGCAAGTCCTAACCAAAAAATTAAACAAGGCTGTGCCTGGATGCATCCTAATCAAACTGCTCAAAACTAAGGGGGAAAAAAAGTCCTAAAAACAGCCAGAGAAAAAATGACACATTCTACATAGTGAAACAATGATTTGAATGATACAGGTTTATCATCAGAAACCATGGAAGCCAGAAGGAAAGGGAATAACATTTTTAAAGTACAGAGAAACAAATTGATAACCCAGAATTCTATATCCAGCAAAACTATCCATTATGAATAAAGGTGAAATAAAGACATTCTTAGAAAAAAGAAAAGAATTCACAGCCAGCAGACCTGCTCTAAATGAAATGCTAAAATTTCAAATCTTCAGCTAGAATGGAAATGATCCCAGAGGGAAACTTGCAACATTAGGAATGAAAGAAGAACAACAGCAATGGTAAAAATCTGGGTAAATACAACAGATAATTCTTCTCCTCTTAAGTTCTTTAAAATATGCAAGATGGTTTAGAGCAAAATTTCTAACATTGTTTTATGGGGTTGCAATGTATATGACAACTAAAATGAGGAAGGAGGGTAAAGAGGTAAATAAACCTATGTGATGGTAAAGTTTCTATACTTCACCTGAAGAAGTAAAACGGTAACTATAATTAAACTGTAAAAATGTTATAAAATAATTCTTAGAGCAAACACTTTAAAAAACTACAAAAAGACATATACAGGGAAAACTCTTCAGATCAATTATAATGGTATACTAGCAAATGCTCAAATAAACCCAAAGGAAAAGAGGAAAGGGAAAAAACCCAGGAACAAAGCACAAAAGGAACAAACAGAAAATAAATCATAAAATGGTAGGCCTAAATCAAAACACAATAATAGCATGAGATGTAAATAGTCTAAATGCACACCAATTAAAGATAGATATTGCCATGGGTGCTTGGGTGGTTCAGTCAGTTGAGTGTCTGACTTTGGCTCAGGTTATGATCTCACAGTTCGTCCAGGCCCCACATCGGGCTCTGTGCTGACAGCGTGGAGCCCACTTTATATTCTCTGTCCCCCCCAACTCTCTCTTTGCACCTCCCCTGCTAGTACTCTCTCCCTCTCTCTCAAAAATAAACTTTAAAAAAAAAATTTTTTTTAATGTTTATTTATTTTTGAGACAGAGAGAGACAGAGCATGAATGGGGGAGGGTCAGAGAGAGGGAGACACAGAATCTGAAACAGGCTCCAGGCTCTGAGCTGTCAGCACAGAGCCTGACGCGGGGCTCGAACTCACGGACCGCGAAATCATGACTTGAGCCGAAGTCGGCCCCTTAACCGACTGAGCCACCCAGGCACCCCAATAAACATTTTTTAAAAAGATGGATTTTGTCAGAAAGGATTAAAAATATAGGACTTATCTGTATGCTGTCTTTAAGAAACTCACTTCAAATATATAGGTAGGTTAGAAGGAAAATAATGGAAAAAAGATACACCATACAAACACCACTAAGAAAAAGCTGGCATGGCTATATTAATACCAGAAAAAGGACACATCAGAGCATGGAAAATTACCAGGGATATAAAGGGAGATTATATAACAATAAAAGCTTCAATTCGCTAAAAAGGCATAATGATCCTAAATGTGTATACAATAACAAAGCCTCAAAATACATGAAAGAAAAACTGATCAAACTGACAGAAGAAATGAACAAATATAGTTTAATCCTTCAACATTCCTCTCTCCATAACTGATAGAACTAGTAGACAAAAAAAAAAAAGCAAGAATATAGAAGTAATGATGGATCAAAGACTGAAATATAAGACCTAAAATAATAAAACTCTCAGAAGAAAACCTAGGGGAAAAGCTTCATGACACTGGATTTAGCAATGATTTCTTGGGTATGATAACAAAAGCAAAAACAGATAAACTAAACTACATCAAAATTTAAAGCTTCTGTACATCAGAAGACACAATTAATAGAGTAAAAAGACAACCTACAGAATGGGAGAAAATATTTGCAAATTATGTATCTGATAAGGGGTTAATATCTGGAACATATAAAGAACTCCCACATCTCACAACAACAACCACCAGATTAAAAAATGGACAAAGGGCTTAAATAGACATATTTCTCCAAAGATATATAAATGGCCACCAAGCACATGAAAAGAGGCTCAGCATCACTGGTCATTAAAGAAATGCAAAACAAAATCACAATGAGATATCACCTCATAGCCATTAGAATGGCTACTATCAAATAAAACAAAACAAAACAAAAAACAGAGAAAATAACAAGTGTTGGTGAGGATGTGGAGAAAGGGAACTCTTGTGCACTGCTGAGAATGTAAAGCAGTGTAGCCACTATGGAAAATAGTATGGTGGTTCCTCAAAAATTTTTAAATAGAATTACCACATGACCCAGAAATTCCACTGTTGCATACATACCCCAAAAAATTAAAAGCAGGGCCTGGGAGTACCAGGTGGCTCAGTCAGTTAAGTGTCCGACGCTTGGTTTTGGCTCAGGTCATGATCTTGCGGTGTGTGAGTTGGAGCCCCACATCGGGCTCCGTGCAGACAGTGCAGAGACTGCTTGGGATTCTCTGTCCCTCTCTCTGACCCTTCCCCACTCGCTCTTTCTGTCTCTGTCTCAAAATAAATAAATAAACTTAAAAAAATAAATAAAAGCAGAATCTGAAGGAAATACTGTCTAGCGATGTTCACAGCAGCATTATTCACAATAGCAAAAAGGTGGAAGCAACCCAAGCATCCACTGAAGATGAATGAATAAAATGTAGTGTATACATACAACAGAATATTACTCAGCCATAAAAGGGAAGGAAATTCTGACATATGCTATAATATGGATGAACCCTGAGGGCATTATGCCACGTGAAATAAGTGAGTCACACAAAGATAAATATTATATGATTCCATTTGCAGGAGATATCTAGGAACAGAAAGTAGAATGGTGGCTTCCAGAAGCTAGAGGAAAAGGGAAATGGGTAGATATTTAATGGGTGTAGTACTTCAGTTTTGTGAGATGAAAAAGTTTTGGAGATTGGTTGTACAATAATGTGAATATACTTAACACTACTGAACTGTACTTTTAAAAATGGTTATAACAAGGGCACTTGGGTGGCTCAGTCAGTTAAGTGCCTGACTCTCCATCTCAGCACAGGTATTGATCTCAGAGGGGTGAGTTCAAGCCCTGCACTGGGCTCCATGCTGGGCGTGAAGCCTACTTTAAAAAAAAAAACATGGTTATAACAGTAACTTTCACGTTATGTATATCTTATCACAATTTATTTTATTTACTTTTAATTTTGTTAATGTTTATTTTTGAGAGGGCGAGAGACAGAGTGCAAGTGAGGGAGGAGGGGCAGAGAGAGAGGGAGACACAGAATCCAAAGCAGGCTTTGGCTCAGGTCATGATCTCATGGTTCGTGAGTTTGAGCCCCACATCCGGGCTCTGTGCTGACAGCGTGGAGCCTGGAGCCTGCTTCAGATTTTGTGTCTCTCTCTCTCTCTCTCTCTCTCTCTGCCCCTCCCCCCACTCACACTCTGTCTCTCTCTCTCTCTCTCTCTCTCTCTCTCTCTCAAAAGTAAATAAACAAAGCCACAAACTACCAAAACTTACCCAGGAAGTAAAAGAGAACTTAAATAGTCTTAGATCTATCAAATAAATTGGATTAGTAGTTTAAAATCTTTCTAAAAAAATAAAACTCCAAACCCAGATGGTCTCACTGGCAAATATTAAAAAAAAGAAATAATACCAACTCCATAAAAATATCTCCCAGAAAATAAAAGAGGAAGAACACTTTCCAACCCATTTTATAAGGCCAGCATTACCTTGATAACACAACCAAAGACAGTTAAGGAAAGACAACTAGACCTATATTCCTCATGAACATAGACACAAAATTCCTCAACAAAATACTAGGAAATCAAATCCAGAATTTGTAAAAAGAACAGTAGATCACAACCAATCATGATTTAATCCAGGAATAAAAGGCTGGTTCAACTTTCGAAAATCAACAGATATATCCCATCATATTAACAGCTTAAATAACAAAAAAACACATGATTATGTCAATGGCTGCAGAAAAAACATTTCACAGAATTCAACATCCATTCATGATAAATGCTGCCAGCAAACTAGGAAGAGAAGGGAACTTCTTCAACCCAAAAAAGGGCATATACCAAAAACGTACAGCTAACGTACTTAGTGGTGAAAATGAACGCTTTCCCCCTAAGGGGAACGAAGCAACAATCTCTACTCTCACCACTGATACTCAACATCGTACTGGAAGTGCTAGCCAGTGCAAGAAAAATAAATGGAAGGCATACAGATTGGAAAGAGAGAACAACTGTCCCTATTTGCAGATGGCATGATTGTCTATGCAGATAATCTCATGGGAATCTCTAAAGACGCTCCTACAACTGAGTGAGCTAGCACAGTTGTAAGATACAAGGCCAACACACAAAAAAATCAATCCTATTTCTACATCCTACCAATAAATCATCAGAAACCAAAGTTAAAACAACAACAAAAACCCACATCAGTTACAAGAGCTGAAAAGAGTGAAACACTTACATATAAATCTAACAAAATATGTAGAGGATCCACACACTGAAAAGTACAAAACACAGAAGAAAGCCAACAGAGATGACCTAAATACATGGACAGTCATACTGTGTTCCTGGATTGGAAGATTCGGTATACTTACAATTCCCCACAAAATGATCTGTAGGTTTAACACAATCTCAAAATCCCAACCAGATTTTTTATAGAAACAAGTTGATTATAAAATTTATATGGAAAAATCAAAGGAACTAAAATAGTCAAAATAATTTTGAAAAAAGAACTAAGGTGGAGGATCCAGACTACCTGATTTAAAAATTACTATAAAGCGGGGCACCTGGGTGGCTCAGCCGATTGAGCGTCTGACTTTGGCTCAGGTCATGATCTCACAGCTCATGGGTTTGAGCCCCGCATCGGGCTCTGTGCTGACGGCTCAGAGCCTGGAGCCTGCTTCAGATTCTATGTCTCCCTCTCTATCATCCCCTCCCCCACTCCTGCTCCATCTCTCTCTCAAAAATAAATAAACATTAAGAAAAAAATTTTTTAGGGGCGCCTGGGTGGCTCAGTCGGTTGGGCGTCCGACTTCGGCTCAGGTCACGATCTCGCGGTCTGTGAGTTCGAGCCCGCATCGGTCTCTGGGCTGATGGCTCAGAGCCTGGAGCCTGCTTCGGATTCTGTGTCTCCCTCTCTCTGCCCCTCCCCTGTTCATGCTCTGTCTCTCTCTGTCTCAAAAATAAGTAAAACGTAAAAAAAAAAAAAAAAAAAAAAAATTAAAAAAAAAATTTTTAAAGAAGAATTACTATAAAGCTACAATAATCAAGACAGTGTAATATTGATGAAAGGATGGACACAGAGATCAATGGAACTGAACCAAGAGCCCAGAAAGAGACCCACATAAATATGGCCAAATGATTTTTGACAAAGGTGGAAAGGCAATTCAATGGAGAAAGAATAGCCCTTTCAACAAATAGTATTGGAACAGCTTCACGTTAATAGGCATATATATAAACATCAACCTAAATTTTTCACCTTATATAAAAATGAACTCAAAATGGATTATAGATCTAAATGTAAAATATGAAACTATAACTCCTAGATGAAAACATGGGAAAAAATTTTCATGATCTGAGATTCTTAGATATGACACCCGAAGCACAATCCATAAGAAAAAAACTGACATGGGGCGCCTGGATGGCGCAGTCGGTTAAGCGTCCGACTTCAGCCAGGTCATGATCTCGCGGTCCGTGAGTTCGAGCCCCGCGTCAGGCTCTGGGCTGATGGCTCGGAGCCTGGAGCCTGTTTCAGATTCTGTGTCTCCCTCTCTCTCTGCCCCTCCCCCGTTCATGCTCTGTCTCTCTCTGTCCCAAAAATAAATAAAAAACGTTGAAAAAAAAAATTAAAAAAAAAGAAAAAAACTGACAAGCTAAATTTCATCAAAACTAAAAAACTTGTTCTACAAAAGACTTTGTTAAGAGAGTGAAAAGACCAGAAGACACAGAATGAGCTAAAATTTTTCCAAGTCATGTATCTGACAAAGGTCTTATATCCAAGTATATAGAGAACTCCCCAAATTCAAACAGTAAGAAAATAAATTGTCCAATTAAAAATGAGTAAAGGACTTGAACAGATTCTTCACCAAAGAGAAATATACAGATGGCAAATAAACACAAGATGTTTGACATCATTAGCCACTTAGGGACAGGCAAATTAAAACCACAGTGAGAGCAAACAACAACAACAAAACATGATGAGATGTCACCACACACCTATTACAATGGCTTAAAAAAAAAAAGGTGGGGAGGGGGCGCCTGGGTGGCTCAGTCACTTAAGCGTCCAACTTCAGCTCAGGTCATGATCTCGTGGTTCGTGAGTTCAAGCCCTGCATCGGGCTCTGTGCTGACAGCTCAGAGCCTGGAGCCTGCTTCAGATTGTGTCTCCCTCTCTTTCTGCCTCTCCCCTGCTCACGCTCTTTCTGTCTCTCTCAAAAATAAACGTTAAAAAAATTAAAACACAAAAAAAGACAATACCAAGTGCTGGCCCAGATACAGAGCAACTACAACACTCAGACACTGCCAGTAGAATAGAATGCAATATGACAGTTCCTCTGGAAAAGAGTGTAGCCATTTCTTACACAGTTAAACATACACTTACGATATGATCAGCAAATCCACTCCTAGGTATTAATCGCAGTGAAATAAAAATCTATGTCCACAGAAAAACTCTCTATGAATGTTTATAAGCACTCCATTCATCATCACTAAAACTTGGAAACACCCCAAACGTCATTCAACAGGTCAATGAAGAAACTGTTGCAATCTACCTATAATGCAAAACTGTTCAGCAAGAAAAAAGGATGAACTATGAACAAAACACAACATGAATGAATCTTAAATGCATTATACCAAGTGAAAGTCTCGGAAGTTTGCATATTCTGTGATTCCACATATAAGGCATTCTACATTCTGGAAAAGACAGAACTATAGCGACGGGCCGTCAAGGGTTGGATGTGACTTCAAAGAAGAATGAAAGTTTTGTGGCCTGATGAAACTGTTCTGTATCCTAATTGTGGTAGTGGTTACATGAATGTATATGTGTTAAAAAATCATAGAACTGTTACACACAAAAAAAGTCCATTTTACTGTATTTTAATTGGAAAAACTAGAACACATGGAGACCACCAATATCCTTGGCATGTGCCCAAACCTCTAGAGCTCAAACTTCTGTCAGTTTTCTTATGTTCTAAGAAAGAAAATGGTGTGCACTCCCTAAATTTTTTTCTTGCTGATTTAATTCAAAATCGTAATATGACAAATTCTAAATTAGCTTTTAAATGATGTTTTTCCAGACTCAAAATATAAAATAAAAGCCTTCAATTCTTCCAATTCAGTCATGAAACAAAACAAAAGTAATCTAAAGAAAGAAATAGATCGGGGAGGCTGGGTGGCTCAGTAGGTTAAGTGTCCTACTTCAGCTCAGGTCATGATCTCACAGTCCGTGAGTTCGAGCTGCGCATTGGGCTCTGTGGTGACAGCTCAGAGCCTGGAGACTGCTTCAGATTCTGTGTCTCCCTGTCTCTCTGCTTGTGCTCTGTCTCTCTCTCTCAAAAATAAACACTAAAAAAAAAAAAATTCAAAAAAGAAACAGTTCAATTTCCAAATGGCAACCAAAAGCAAGCCAGAGTCTACTGGACAGAGCCAATCAGAGACAGTCTAAAGCATCATGAAGCAATGCTCAGATGTTAGCTGTTTTTTTGCACAGTGTTCAATTTTCGCATGTTCAATGTTCAGAGTGTCAATATTCAGATGGAGTGTTTTTGGGAGTTAAAAATATACCCAAAATCAAATTACAGAATAGCATGTATAATACTCCATTTTTACAAGCATGCACACAGGAACAAAGTCTAAAACAATATATACCCGTTAATGGAAGTTCTCTGTAACATTGAAAAAACTGTACTGGTGATTTTTACTTTTTCTCTTCATTTTTCTATAGTTGTCTGATCTCTAAACAACAGACACAAAATACCTTTATAATCAGAAAATAAGTTTTTCCTATTTTCGAAAACAGTTTTCAAGTGAAAAATTTGGTATATGTATTACAGATCAATTTACGTATGACTTACGACTGTGCTCTTGGACATAAAGGAGCTTTGTAAGCCTCACATAGTACCAGATCCCAAGAGACACTTTACCAGATGGGTGGCTGGAGAAGACCAGGAATATAGAAGTTTCTCAAGAAAAGTGGTACCTTCTCTGGTGTCTCTCAATAAAGAAGGGGGAGGGAATCAAGCCAATGCAAAGATGTTTGGATGGAAGGAGGCCTGTGAGTGCTGGTGAGCAGGCAGAACGGATCCTGACATGGAACAAAGTCAGGGAGGCAGACCAAGGAGGAGACCAGGAAATTCGGAAGAGGTGTGAAGGAAGGTAGAGTTGAAGAAAGGCTTGTGATGGAGAGTAACAGCAGTTTCATAGGAAAAGGTCAGTGTGCTCACTGATGCCTCAGAGAGCTAACTATTCCATCCCTCTCCCCTCCTCTAGGAGAAGTGACCCCAGGCTGACCCTTGCACAGGGGTGTCATGCTCAGGACCCTGAGTACACAAGAGGGGTGGGCACCTGGCCCACGGGCATCCAGCCCACAGGCTGGCCAGGCAGCTCTAATTTGGCCTAGCTGGGAAAGCTCCACCCAAATAAAGTCAGTGGTGATCAGGCCAATCAGACGCTCTCTGAAATTCGACTTCAGTCAGTGAGTTAGCAGCAGAGAGAGCAGACAGACCTGGGATGAACATTTTAAATAACCTATCAGAACTGGGGCACCTGGCTGGCTCAGTCAGTAGAGCATGTGACTCTTGATCTTGGGGGTGTGAATTCAAGCCTCACATTGGGTATAGAGTTTACTTAAAAATAAATAAAACCTTGGGGCACCAGGGTGGCTCAGTTGGGTGGGTGTTGGACTTCAGCTCAGGTCATGATCTCATGGTTCGTGGGTTCAAGCCCCACGTCGGGCTTTGCGCTGAGAGCCTGGAGCCTGCTTCAGATTCTCACCTCCCTCTCTCTTTGCCCCTCTCCCCCCGACATGCATGCATGTGTTCTCTCAAAAATAAATATCAAAAAAATAAAATCTTCATTTTATTTTTTTTTAATTTGAGAGAGGGAGACAGAGAGAGATGGGAGGGGGAGGGGCAGAGAAAGAGGGAGAAGGAGAAACTTAAGTAGACTCCACGGTTCTGTTAGCACAGAACCTAACTCGAGGCTCACTCTCACAACCGTGGAATCATGACCTGAGCTGAAATCCAGAGACAGACGCTCAACCGACTGAACCACCTGGTGCCCCTGTTTTGTTTTGTTTTTTGAGATTTTATTTATTGGGGTGCCTGGGTAGCTCAGTCGGTTGAGGTCCGACTCTGGATTTCCGCTCAGGTCAGGATCTCACAGTCCGTGGAATCGAGCCCCCAGAAAGGGCTCCATGCTGACAGTGTGGAGCCTGCTTGGGATTTTCTCTCTCTGCCCATCTCCCGCTCACACACATGCATGTGCGCTCTCTCTCACAAAATAAAAAAAAAAAATTTTTTTTAATTAAAAATAAAATAACCTATCAGAATATATTTATAATATATTTCTCTATGAGAAGACGACACAACTGCAACTTTGCCTAAGCATTCTTTTAGGATTCTTCTGGCCTTTAAGAGCTGCTTTTTGGGTTATGCGATCACTTGCAGAAAATACCTAAGTGCACACACTGCAAAGTCTGAACGTTGTCCTGCTCTTGAATGCAGCTACTTAACTGTGAAGTGTGGTTTGTTCACAGGGCCTCTTTGTATGGCATTCCTTATGGCACAAGATTGTGCCTCTCACTGCAAACAAGTTAGGCGGCACTGTTTTTAACACTCCTCCCTGCAGCCTATGTACTTTAAAGCAGTATTTTTTGTCAGCCAGTTTTCTCTTCCTGGAAGCAACCAAGAAGAGTGTTCACATTTTATTAAGACAACTACCTTCCTTCACCATGGTTTTCTACTTCCACTCAGGTCCTTGACCAGACTTGCTCCCAGAATTCTTTTGGGTGTTTGGCTATGTGAGACAGACACAGTGCCACATGCTGCCCTCCACAGTGGGGTCATGGTCCCCGGGCCCCACCATGCTTTGGCCCCCATGTTCTCAGGCCAAGTTAGTGCTCATAGCCCCTGCCAGATTTGCCCAGTGACAGATACCCGTCCCCAAGCTGGCCCAGGTGGCAGAGGATGAAGCACTTGGAGGCCTCAGGTTAGAATGGGGCCAGCCAAAGCAGAGCTCACTCCTCATTCAGATGCGATTGGGTCACAGTCCAGTCTATGAAAGGAGGACATGGCCCTTTGTGGCCCAGGAGCCACGGGATGCCCTTGATTGGGCAGCTAGGAAGAAAAGCTGAGTCCCGTATACTCAGCTCCAGTAAAACCCTCAAACGCTGTTGCTTGGCCCTCCCAGGGTTCCCTCCAAGGCCTGGTTTACCGGTCCTGCAGCAAACCCAAAAGGACCCATGTGCTTATTCCTGGCCAACTGCGAGCTGACCGACACTGCAGGGATGGGCTCAGCCTTGGGGGAAGCCCACCCAGCCGGTCACAAAGGCCCCTCGGTGCACACATCTAAACAAGAACTCCTAGAGTGAAAGTTGTATAGGGTTATGTGCACCAACCTCTACTATAATCACACACCATCAATTGTCTGACGGATGCTCTGAGCGGGATTGAAGGTTTTTAATTTCAACAATATGGGAGCTCTTGACAAAATGAGTCAGCTAATTACTTTTTTTATCTGTCTTCACTCATTCGGTCATGTAGTACCAAATACATCATCATGTGTATACCTCACAGAGGACCACACAAGATGCTGGAAGGCCCTGCACATGCACATGATTATTAATTCAAAATAAATCTGCTTAAAATACTGTATCTGCAAGATTTAATTTAAAGTTTATATTCGGAGCACCTGGGTGGCTCAATCAGTTAAGCGTCAAACTCTTGATTTCGGCTCAGGTCACGATCTTACGGTTTGTGGGTTCAAGCCCCGTGTCGGGCCCCGCGCTGATAGCACAGAGCCTACTTGGGAGATCTCTCTCTCCCTTTCTCTCCAGCCCTCCCCCACTTGTGCTCACTCATGTGCCTATGCACTCTCTCTTTCTCTCAAAAAAATAAATAAAATTTTTAAAAATACACTTTCCCATCTAGCTTAATAACACACCTAAGCCATGTCTCAAATAGGTTTCCCAATTAAATAATCAAGACATAAGCTGCTCCATATAGCACCTTTGTGTCAGTTACAAACAGATTCTGGTCTGGATGGGGGCTTGGCTTGGTAAGAGGATAGCAAATTAAAAATGGCACACACACACACACACACACACACACACACACACACACACTCACCCCCAGGGCTGATGAACTGGAAACAGGCAACCTTTCTTCCCAGTGGACACTGCCCAGTGCTAGGGCATGTGTGTTGGCAAGCAGAGTGTGCAGGCTGGATGTCAGCCTCCTTTACCCTCCAAGACCTACTGTGCGCACACAACCTACTCAACTGTATATAGTAGCTCTGAACAATAAAGATTTAGAGCAGGATGTTGAGGACTTTCTCTGTTCCTCTGTGACAATAATATTGCTGGATCAATCTGGCTAAATCCTGTATCTGGCAAGTTTTAATGATCTCTGTGTTAAGTATTAAGAAGTTTACTATTACAAACAGGTAAAATTTAAAAAAAAAATTTTTTTTAACTTTGTTTTTATTTATATTGATCTGGTCTGAGACACAATGGTAGATTTTATAGTCTGGGGAAAAAAGAACTGCAGGCCTCCTACAGAATTCCGCGGAGTGGGGCGCCTGGGTGGCTCAGCTGGTTCCACGTTTGACTTCGGCTCAGGTCATGATCTCGAGGTCCGTGAATTCAAGTTCAAGCCCCGTGTCAGGCTCTGTGCTGACAGCTCAGAGCCTGGAGCCTGCTTCAGATTCTGTGTCTCCCTCTCGTTCTGCCCCTTCCCTGCTCACGTTCTCTCTCTCTCTCTCTCTCTCTCAAAAATAAAGAAATATTAAAAAAATGAAAAAGAAAGAATTCCATGGAGCTAGACATAGAGGAGGGGTTCCACAAACTACTGACCCTACTGGGCTCCCCCAGGCTTCCCTCAATCTGGCAATTCATCATTCTTTGTGGGCTTCACTCATCTGATAACTTGGCAGCCCCTAAGTCCCCCCCGAAAGTCCCGGACCAACAGTCAAAGCTTTTCCAAAGCATCTAGTGAAGCTGAGGTGTATGCAGTGTCTCTCCAACTACCTCACCAGAATCACCTTGACCACGGCACCACAATGCCAGTAACTCTGACGACCCCTCCACTGCCATCACATATTTCAAGGCCATGCATAAAGCCATGTGCATGTATTCTCCTGTGACAAATGGGGGTCTGTTTTCCCAGTTTCAGCTCCAAAACCATATTCCAAAAGAAGATAGACCAATTTGTTGGCAAATTATCCTGATCTCAATTTATCATCAGAGAAATTAAGGAACTAAAAGGCAACTCTGTATCTACCAACATTAGGGGTTTTGTTACAATTCAAACTTTAGGGCTCCAAGTCAGCTGCCCGTCCCAGGACATTCACTTGGGCAGTTTGCTAGGACTGGTTAAATACCTGCACTTTCAACAGAATATCACAGGAGTTCCTGGGTGGCTCAGTTGGTTGAGTGTCCAACTCTTGATTTCAGCTCAGGTCATGATATCAAGGTCATGAGTTCAAGCCCCACATCGGGCTCCACGCTGAGTCTAGAGCCTGCTTAGGATTGTCTCCCTCTGCCCTTCTCCCTGGCTAGCACTGTCTAAAACAAAATAAAAAGTTTAAAAATAAATAAATGAACAGATCATCACAAAGATTTGATTTGTCCTATATAGTCTTTACTAACCTACTAACCTAAAAAGTGCCCGAGGACATTTACTACTCATCCTCTCTTCCCATAATCATATAAAGGGTAAGAAAGATCTGAATTCAGAGAGCTGTTCCACAACTGTCTTCACAGAAGGGAAGCAAATCATCACCACCATAGCAACGGCTAAGTCATGGGGAAGGAATGTCAGCCTTAGGCTCAGGTTCCAGGGCAACCGACAAACTGGGTAGCCATAGGTGAGCCACAGGTTCCCGAGGTGTCACGTTTGTTACATGTAAAACACAGGAGGGGCACATATGACTGGCTTCAGGATTCCTTCCAGTCTAAAATTCTGAGTTTCTGAATTTCAAGGTGTTTAGAGCCATCTTGAACCTCCACTATTGATTTACACCATGCTCTCGTTTTGCTATGGACTTAAGCATATCTCCCTTCCTCCCAAATGCATATGTTAAAGCCCTAACATGTGATGGTATCTGGAGATGGGGTCTTGGAAGATAATTAGGGTTGGATGAAGTCAGGAGGATGGAGACCTCGTGATGAGATCAGTGCCCTTATAAGAAGGGGAAGAGAGAGGGACGCCTGAGTGGCTCAGTCAGTAAAACATCCAACTCTTGGTTTCAGCTCAGGTCACAATCTCGCAGTTCATGAGTTCAAACCCCACAGCAGGCTCTGCACCGATAGAGAGGATCCTGCTTGGGACTCTCTCTCTCCCTCTCTCTATGCTCCTCTCTCAAAAATAAATATACTTTTAAAAAATGGGGGGGGGGGGAATCTTTCTCTCTCTATGCATGCACAGAGAGACCATGTGAGCACAGAGCAAGATGGCTGTCACCTACAAGCCAAGAGAAAAGACCTCAGGATGAAGTTACCTTGCAGGTACCCTGACCTTGGCCCAGCCTCCAGAACTGTGAGAAATAAACTGCTATTGTTTAAGCCACCCAATATATGGTATTTTGTATGGCAGATGAAGACACACCCTCAATACGAATAAGTTGTTTTTCTTTTCTTCCTGGATAATATATCAAACTGAACTTGGATGAATTGGCAAGTGCTCACCAAGCAGCCAAGTGTTCACCACTATGAACACTAAATAGAAGAAAACTGGGGCTCTGCCTCACAGGTGTTTAGAGACTTATTACAATAGACTGTAAGCATACCCAAATCTGTTCTGAAAGCCAGAGTCCAGAGGTGCCTGGCTGGCTCAATCAGGGAATGTGAGATTTGTGATCTCGGGGTTGAGAGTTCGAGTCCCATGTTGGGTGTGGAGATTACTTAAATAAATACAACTTTAAAATAAATTAATTAAAAATAAATTTAAAAAGAAAGTCAGAGAGTGAGGGACACATGTAATATAAGCTAGTGCTCCATCATAGGACATCACAGGACACGCGACATCAATCAGAACAAAGAAAACCCAGGATGGGCATGGCAGGGCCAGTAAGAAGAGGGGTAGAGGAGAGCAAACAGGGAAAAGGTATAGAGGACCCGGTCTCACGCCAGCCCACTCACTGCCGGGGAATCCTCTGGCTGTGCCCTTGCAGCATCAGTGTGTTACGATGGAGGAACAAGAAGCTAAGGAGCTTACGGCCAGGATGAGGTGGCAGATCCAGGTGAAGAGAGCCTGCATGGGAGAGTGACTCAACTAGAACCTGGCTGGATGAGCCAGGACACATCAGCATGAAGGATAATGGCTAACATTCACCAGGTGCTTCTCTCGGCCAAGCTCCACACTAGGCACTTTCCATTCAACCTCACACCAACCCTTATGGCAGCAGGTAATCCTCTTACCTGCAGTCCTTGCCATTCTGGCTTGACTCAGGCCCCTAAAGACCAGGCTGAGGATTAAAGGGCATGGCCCTAAGTGTAGGGGATCAAGATCTATTTCTGTGAAGAAAGTGACCAAGGAAAACCAAGAAAACAACAGGGAAATCCAGGGTGGGGTGCAGGAGGCCATAAGAGACGCTCTTCCAGCAAGCCAACAGCAGAGCTGGAGGAGCAGAGGACACAGAGAGAAAGGGACAAATGAAACTTGGGGGGGGGGGGGGGACGGCGCTGATATGTATCAGTTGTATAAAAATCTAGCTCACACGGGCCCTTCCCCAGATATTCCCCATCTCAGAACAAATTGTGAAAGATTTTGAAATGGACCAAAAGGGTTACTGAGTATCTTCAATGGAAGAATGGGCCTTGTTAGAACATAACTTTCCAAGTTATCTGATCCTATGGGATGTGTGCATTTTATGGCCTTGGAGATATTCTGCAACTCTGTTAACTTGTATGTAACTGATACGCAACCATATGCAACACAAATGATTCTTGTCTATAGACAGGCAAATTAAATGTCTAGTGGAGAGACAAGTGATTCCCCCCAAAGCTACAGTGGCATCTATTCGAAATCATTTCATGGTGTGTGTGTGTGTGTGTGTGTGTGTGTGTGTGTGTGCGCGTATGGATGTGCACGTGTGCGAACATGCACACACATGGTCTTTGTGTGCAAACTCCTTGACTTTTCCTTTGAACAGGTTGTAATACCTTACTGGTTCCCGCATTAATTAATAAAAATCTTTTATATTTGTACAAGAATCGTGATTTTATCTTTAAAAATTATTTTATAATACCCATAAACAAGCTAAAGTCCAAACAGATGCCAATATTCTATGGCAGGTGTGCTACGAAGGGAAAAAAAGGTTCCAGAAATCAGTAATTCTTCCAACACCAAATACTTTGAGGTGCTGGCTCAAGCAAACAGGAGATAATCAAGCCTCAATTTTTATCTCTCTACACCCCCTCCACCAGCAAACATGGTCTCCAGCTTCCTCACGACTTGCATTAGCTCTGATCTCAGAAATTCTTAAATTTCAGTGGTAACCCAAGGAGCTCCAAGAGAAGGGCTGAGGGACTCCCCTTTCTAATGAAACCAACACCTCTCCAGACTCTGACAGATGTGACCCATTCATTGTGGAAGAATCTGGAGCCAGAGGGGCTCTGCAGGCTAGCAGACCTACCAGGACCAGGAGCAGTGCTGGCAGAAGGAAAACAGAAATGGACTAAGTCCCCGCAGGATGGGGAAGACGAGTGACGCTGGAACAAAGCTCATAAACTGCCTAATGGTCATAGAAACACACACGCAAGGGGCAGGGGGGCAGTGTTCCCGGTGTGGTCTCTGAAGGTTGGCTGCATAGCTCTGTACCTACTAGCAGTGGGGACCGTGAGCAAATTAGTGATATCAAAAAGGCTGTTTCCTCATCTGTAAAACACCTGCCTCACAGGATTGCCCTGAGCGGTAAATGAGACAACACACATAAAACACTTAGCAGTCTGACACACAATCAGTGTTCAGTGAATGTTAGCTTCAACAGTTTTTTGACTGAGAGATGAATATAACGTAAAATAAAAAACAGGGACTATAATAAAACATAATTGTGGAGCGCCTGGGTGGCCCAGTCGGTTAAGCGTCCGACTTCGGCTCAGGTTGTGATCTCACGGTTGGTGAGTTCGAGCCCCGCGTTGGAGTCTGTGTTGACAGCTCAGAGCCTGGAGCCTGCTTCGGATTCTGTGTCTCCCTCTCTCTGTGCCCCTCCCCAGCTTGCACTCTGTCTCTCTCTCTCTCTCTCTCTCTCTCTCTCTCTCAAATAAATAAAACATTAAAAAAAATTTTTAAACGCAATTGCCACCTATAATTCCCACTCGTCACATTCTTTCCACTCCCATTGCCAAAAGACCACCTGCGTGTTCATTTCTCACCTGAATTACTCAAGGTCTCCTATGGCGCAGGGCCCTTCTCAAAGCCATTCCTCACCCGCTTTAACTGAGCGATAGCCAAGAGAAATATGGGAACCACGGGAGTGAGTTTACATTTTCTAATAGACAGATTTTTAAGTAAAAAGAAACAGAATTATTTTAGTAGCGTATTTATCCCATTATGTCCAAAGTAGTATTTCAACACGCAATATAAAAAATTGAGATATTTTACATTCTTTCTTTTCTTATTACAGCTTTAAAATCCAGCATGTGTTTTATACTTACGTACATCTCAATCTGTACTGGCCACATTTCAAGTTGCCAGGAGCCTCAGCACCAACCATTACCCATCTCTTTCAGAAAATCCAAATTCATTGGCCTAACAAATCAGGGCCTTTCCAACAGGGTCCTCCTCATCCCTCTCTGTGCCCTCCTCCCCTTCCATACTTTTGCCTGGGCTTAACCCTCTTCCTTATCCACTCCCAGCACCTGGTATATTCCTCTCCCACAGGACACACCACACCTTTATGTCAGCCACTGGCTACTCAACACTCCACATGTAAAGTGCTCGTTTCCCACAAAGGCTTCTTTGCCAACCTGCCCTCTATGAGATCCCCTGGCTCTGGGGATAAGAACAATTTGAGTGCTTTTCCATCGCATGCCAAACCCTCACTCCCCAAGTGGACTGTGAGCCCAGTGGAGGCAAAAGGATTCTTATCCTGTTTATGTATAACAGTAGCTGGCCCAGCCAAGGCATTCAAACATATATAAAGTATAGGTTTTTTTTGTGTTGTTTTTTTTTTAAAGGGGAAGACTACATTTAAAATTTTACATTTAGCTACTGATCTTGATCTAACTCTACAGTCATTCAGCCAACTCTTAATCTCAAAGCATACACATGAACAAGGTTTGGACCAAAAATGGTTGAAAGAAAGCAGGCAAGCTAAAGAAGCAACTACCACTGGGAGAGTCATTGTTCCTGGGGTTTGGGTTGTTTTTTTTGTTTTTTGTTTTTTATTGGCACAAAAATCTTTCAGACTGAAATTGTTTTTCATAGCTGCACTGGAATAAATGGGAAACCACAAAAATGAAGGCTTCCACAGTGCCAGTCATCAAATTGTAGTGGTAAGAAAGGAGCCATCCAAAACTATCCACATCTGATTGAACTCTAAACATTTTAAATGTTTATTAACCCATATAATTCCCAAATTTAACCAATCATTTGAAACGCTCATAGACAAAATTCTGGACTTCAGTATTTCCTACAGCCCCCTCCAGCCTCAAGAAGATAAAAGCCTCCCTTCTCGGGGCCCCACGGAACTGCTGTTCTTTTATTTTAATCAGAGAGCTTTATAAAGACAACTACTTAGGACCCTCAGCTTCAGTCCTAGTTGCAACTTTTTCTTTACACGTACATGTCTGAGTGTGTGCTCCAAGGGCTCCCAAAGAGCTGGCTCGGTGGACCCTGAGCAACCCTCTCTCTCAACATGTTGATCAGGAAGCAGACAACTTCGTTAATAATTAGAGAATCCCTAGTTTTCATCTTACACTTTCCTAAGCAAAAAGCTTGGCAGGGCCTCTTATGGTTTCCCCTTCTCTTACAAAAATCTGCCTTCTAAGCAAATGCTTCTGTTTCCTAGTAGCAGTAGATACCCTTTTAAAACTCACAGTTAAAAAAAGCAAAAAGAATTACAGTGGTATTTTGTTTCCATACTTTCTTCCTAATATTTTCCACTTAGAACTGAGTCCAGAAGTTTACTGGTAAATACACCAATACAGGTTATTTTCCCTTATGGATCCCATATTGTCAAATAATCTGACCTTATGAACTACACTGAGCAATATTCCATTATTTTTCTTTTATTAAACAGTTATGTATACTCAACTGGTTGATCAGGGCCTTACTATGCGCCAGGCACTGTTATAGACCGTGGGGATAGAAGGAAACTTAACACACAACACCTCTGGTCTCATGGTCTAGTCAGGTGGTAAAAGCCATGAAGAAAAATTCAGCAGAGGGAGAGGAAAAAGAGTGGGGACAGGGGTGTCCTACTTTACACAGCATGGTCACGGAAGGTCTCTTTTAAACAGAACAGAAGAACAACAGTGCTGAAGAACACAGCCAAGTGATATTTTTGGGAGGGGGCAGGGAGCAGAGGGTGCAAGAATATATCTCAAATGCAAAGACTCTGAGGCAGGGGTATGATACCCAAAATGTTAATCAAAGCTTCTGATCAACATAAAATAATCTGTACCATAAAATTCTCGTCAAAAAAGAAATTGGCCTGATTACTATTTAATGCAGTTATAGTATTCTTTTTGAAATACAATTATACCTAGTCCTTCGGTCTCTCAACCCCCCATTTCTACATTAGTAAGTTCTAGGGCTCCCAGGGGACCTCACTCTGAAAACCAGTGACAGACCCCACTATCTAATGTGTGGAGACAAGACCACACAGGAGAGGCAGAGGTGAACACTGGGCCCTCCTGTAAGTGAGAATTTTTCACACAAAAATCGTCCCCATCAAGTTAAACTGCTTACAAATAAAGCAAGATCTTCTCCCGAAGGAGGTGCTGCCTTCTAAATTCTGTATCCTTCCACTCATCTGTCCCTTCCTCAGCCAGCTGCAGGCCTGCTCTCAGGCCTGGACCACTTTGAACGGAGCCTTTGAAAGTTTAAGTTGGCTTTTTGCCACCACAAGAGATGCTGAGGCCATCCCCTTGTCTGGGGGTGCCTTATTCTCTTATTCTCTCCCAGTCTAGCTTTCCTCCTCCTGGGCTCTCTGAAGTCCCACTTCGCTAATGAATCCAAATTCCAGCTCATCTCACCCTGCTTTTTACTTCTCTTGCACACACAGCCTGTCCCCTGGGGGATACTCTTATTTTCCAAACAAAAATATCAAGACACATTGTCCGTATGTGGGTACTTGTTACGTGAATCACTATAATGTCAAAGCTTGGAATATTTCATAATTTAAAGTAAAATCATTAAGAAAAAAAAAACTTAGGACGTACTTACACATAGTCTGATGAGACAGCACAGGAAATTGGGACTGCCTGGGAAGGTTCGGGATCTGTGATCACAGTCACAGGCCTTTGACTACAGCTCTGTCCTCTAACAAACAACTTGATTTTCCAAAGAAATCTGACATCACCCTACAAAAGGATTTGAAGCTACTTCCAGCAATAAGGATAAGGAGGCAGTGACAGCAGCTGTGGGTTGAAGGCCAGAACTCTGGCATTTCCAGGTTATTTCAACAGTGCACGGAGCTAGCAGGACCACCATACAAAATACCCAGCCCTGGCTGTCATACATCCCTCGACCCTTTATGCAGTGGACCACCAATGCGCTGTAGCTCAGGTATTTCCACAACTACCTCTAGACTGGAAATATGACTCTCTTGAGCACCCGAGTAGGCATCCGTTTTACCAGGAGGGGGAAATATCCTGAACCGGGCAGTGCACGTACACCCCTGTCTTCCCTCCTCTAAGCATCCTTCTCAAGTGCCATGACCCGGGAAAGGCTCTTTCCACTCTCCAATTAAGAAAAAAAAGGTCCTCCAGGGCTGTCAAGGAAGATTTGATTTGGCCCCGTGACTCAGAAGGAGTCAGAAGGTCTTCCTGAGCTCACCAGTTCCCACTGGTAAGTACTTGTGGGTAAGTGCACTGGAAACTGGAATAAACTATGACCTTCAGGCATATTGTAGAGACATGCTGACCAATTCCACAATTTTTTTAATGCTCAGAAATTTAATGATACTGCCTTTTGATCTAGTAAAAGCATTCCATGAAATTTAACAAAAAATAGCCACAAATCAAAAGAAGAGTGAAAGACTTTTACTGAAGCATTCTTCTTATTAGCAAAGAAAAAAAAGAAAAAAAAAGGAAACCATCTTGTTGAGCCTTTGGAAAAGAGAAACTCCAAAGATCTTTTCATTTGATCTGTCATACTAAGATTTTTTTTCCTCATTTCCTGTACGTTACAATTCTTCTAACGGAGATATAACGGACATATTATATTAGCTTCAGACGTACATGATTGAATATTTGTATAACTGGGAAATGATCACCACAATAACTCTACTTAATATGTGTCACTATACATAGCTACAAAATTTATTTTCTTGTGATGAGCCCTTTTAAGACCTACTCCCTTACAACTCTCAAATATGCAATATAGTACTAACTATGGCCACCATGCTATAGCACTTTACAACCCCAAATGACGTATTAACTAATAAAATTAGGGTAGGAGCGCCTGGATGGCTCAGTCGGTTACACCTCGGACTTGTCAGGTTCGAGCCCTGTGTCGGGCTCTGTTCTGACAGTTCAGAGCCTGGAGCCTGCTTCGGATTCTGTGTCTCCCTCTCTCCCTGCCTCTCCCCTGCTCATGCTCTGTCTCTCTCTCTCAAGGAATAAACATTAAAAAAAATTTGTTTAATTAGGGTAAATTCCTTGCAAATGAAAGAAATGTTACCTTTAGCAAATAAATTAAACAGATAAATTAAGTGCCTGCAATCTTGCAGAATGCTTGCTTTTTTTACAGGAAAATGTATTGAAAACATTTTCAAACTTTAAGTTTCTTCAAGAGGTCTATATTGTCTAAATCATTCTCCCTAAGGCCCTCCAAATTACAAAGTAAGCAAAAGGTTAAAGGTTATGGTCAGTATATTTGCTTTCAGGCTAATGTATGTTAAGATAGAGCTAATTAACAGGTAACATTTTAATAATTTTTTAATAGAAGATATTTGCATGCGGCATACAATTCAAAAAGAACAAAAAGTCATACACTAAATCTGTCTCCCTTCCACCTGGCCCTCCACCACTCAGTTTCCCAGCTTGTATCATTTCAGGGATATTCTATAGTGCCCACAGGTTTGTAACACTTTGTATGTGAGACACTTTGCTCAGGATTTTGTATGGGAGGCTCATCAGTGCAAGCAATACTATCATCAGCCCCAATTTATAAGTGAAGAGACCTGCTTGTGGCATGAAGTGAACTAGTAACTGGCCAAAAGTCTCATACTCCCAGAACCCATCCCCATCTTCCTACTCCCCAACACAACAAAGGTGACCTGATGTTATGTTGTTCCCTCTTCCCTGAACACTCTCCCACCAACCTTCACCATCCCTTTGCCTGGATAACTTGACTTTCCATATAAATTTCAGAATCAGAGGCACCTGGCTGGCTCAGTCAGTAGAGCATGCTACTTTTGATTTGGGAGTTGTGGGTTTGAGCCCCATAATGGATGTAGAGGTTACTTAAAAAAATAAAATCCTTGGGGCACCTAGGCGGCTCCGTTGGTTAAGCGTCCCACTCTTGATTTCAGCTCAGGTCATGATTTCCCAGTCTGCGAGTTCAAGCCCCATGTCAAGCTCTGCTCTGCTTGGGATTCGCTCTCTTCATCTTTCTCTGCCCCTCCCCTGCTCAGGCACACTATCAAAATAAATAAATAAGCATTTTTTTAATTAAAAAATAAAATAAAATCTTTTAAAAAATACACTTTAGAATCATTTGTCTCTGTCTTAAGAAACTTTGCAGGGGGGCGCCTGGGTGGCTCGGTCGGTTAAGCGTCCGACTTCGGCTCAGGTCATGATCTCGCGGTCCGTGAGTTCGAGCCCCGCGTCGGGCTCTGTGCTGACCGCTCAGAGCCTGCAGCCTGTTTCAGATTCTGTGTCTTCCTCTCTCTCTCTGCCCCTCCCCTGTTCATGCTCTGTCTCTCTCTGTCTCAAAAATAAATAAACGTTAAAAAAAATTTTTAATAAAAAAAATAATAAATAAAAATTAAAAACTTTGCAGGGATTTTAGGATCGTGTTAAACACAATCAATTTGTAGACAATTAATATTATAACTATACTGAGTCTTCCAATTCATGAACATGGTATGTCAATCCACTTAGGTTGTCTTTAATTTTTCTTCGGTGTTTTGTAATTTTCAGCAGGCAGATCCATCCTCTGCATATTTTGTTAGATTTATACCAAGTATTCCATTCCTTTCAGAGCTACTGTAACTGATAGGATTTTTTTGGTTTTGTTTTTTCCTGTTTCCAATGATGTATTGCTTTTATTGCTAGGATACAGAAATACCGATTTTTTGTGTGTGTTGACCTTGTATTTTACAACTGTGCTAACACATTTATTAGTTCTAGGAGCTTTTTCTAGAGATTCCCATGAGATTATCTGCATAGACAATCATGCCATCTGCAAATGGGGACAGTTGTTCTCTCTTTCCAATCTGTATGCCTTCCATTTATTTTTCTTGCACTGGCTAGCACTTCCAGTACGATGTTGAGTATCAGTGGTGAGAGTAGAGATTGTTGCTTCGTTCCCCTTAGGGGGAAAGCGTTCATTTTCACCACTAAGTACGTTAGCTGTACGTTTTTGGTAGATGCCCTTTTTTGGGCTGAAGAAGTTCCCTTCTCTTCCTAGTTTGCTGGCAGCATTTATCATGAATGGATGTTGAATTCTGTGAAAGGTTTTTTCTGCAGCCAATGACATAATCATGTGGGGGTTTTTTTAGTCAGCTGTTCATATGGTGGATTACATCTATTGATTTTGGAAAACTGAACCAGTCTTTTACACCTGAGATAAATCACAATTGGTTCCGGTGTACTATTCTTTTTACATAATATCGCTGGATTTGATTTCCTGGTATTTTTTTGAGGATTTTTGTGCCCCTGTTCATGAGAACAATTGGTCTGTACCATTCTTTTCTTGAACTGTCTTTGTTGGTTTTGTAAAAATGGATGTGTACTATACAGTTTTCTGAGGTCTGGGATGATAATTTTACTACTTCTAACATCATCAAAAAGTGGTATTAACTTTACTCTTCTGTTAGAATTAATTTTAAGTCTTTGAGCAGGAAGACAATTCCCAAAGATAACAATAATTCCCTAAGTGAAAATAAGACCATTTTACAAAGAGCCACTTTAAGGTAGATCTGAGAATCCAATGCAGTGATACCTATTACTTCACCTACATGCCCTGTCACATCCCCCACAGAGCAGGAATGGTGAGGAGCTTTGCCCTACTGGCTGGAGATAAGAAACTGACAAGGTTTCCATCAAATAAAAGATATGTTATTACTCAACCCTGAAATGCAAATACACACATTTGCCTTTGAGTTACCTAAGAAAGCGCCTCTTAACCTCTTAGTTCTTACAATTCCTAAAATGCTCAGTCATTTCTACCCACATTATACTACTGAGAAAGCCAAGACAAGGATAGGGTTAAGAGATTTCACATTCAGCAGAGCTAAAATTTGAACTTAAACACCTTCTATCACCCAACTTGTTACAAAAAGTCCTAAACACAGGCAATGCAATGTCAGAAGGTCAATCAGGCATGAGAGGGGCTGAAGAAAAGGATCTGAGGCAAAAGAGTTTCCGGGGAGGTCTTTTTTTTTTTTTTTTTTAATGTTTCATTCATTTTTTTTGAGAGAGAGAGAGAGAAAAACAGAGACAGAACAAGCAAGCAGGTGAGGGACGGAGAGAGAGGGAGACACAGAATCCGAAGAAGGCTCCTGAGCTTTCAGCACAGAGCCCAGCATGGGACTCGAACTCACCAACCGTGAGATTGTGACCCGAGCCGAAGCTGGACGTTTAACCCACTGAGCCACCCAGGTGCCCCAACACATAACCATTTTTTTCTGTAACTTTTTATTATGAAAAATTTTTAACACTTGCACAAGTAGAAAGAATAGTGTAAGGAACTCCTAGATACCACCCAGGTGCCCCCAGAGAGGTCTTTTTAGAACTGAAATGCTGAATCTCCTCTTGGCACTTTTGAGAAGCCCCATCTCCTCATTGAGGTGAGTGGACAGGTCTGTTGGGTGAGGGGCAGGCTACCACAGAGGAGCTGCACACCTCCACAATGGCCAATGAGAAACTGAAATCCTTTTAAGTCTCACTTAAGTATCTAAGAGTCACCCAAATCATCACCAGGCTAGCCAAAGACCAGAGAAATGTCCTTGGAATCAAAGTCGCCCTCTCTGTGGCACTCAAAATGATGTGTTCAGGAGGCAGTAAAGAGCACACTGCCAATCAGACTGCTTGGGTTCAAACCCCAGCACTACTACCCACTAGCCGTGTGACCTTGAAGAAGTCACAACCTGTGTGCCTCGGTTTCCTCATCCATAAAATGGGGGTAGCAACAAGAGTGTAAGCTCTCACTAAATGATGCCTGCTGTTGTTTTTATTCAGAAAGTCTTGGCCAATCCAAGACCGGTCCTCTTCTACACTGTCCTAGATCATGGTGTATGTGCCAATATGACCTTCCCCAACCACCACCACTCCCCTCTTCCACCAACCCAAGAGCAAAACTCTGCTTTCAATCAAGCTGATGGAAAAAAGCAAAAGACCTAAATGAACTATTTCATTAAATGATGTCTAGGAGCTAAAAACCAATAAGCACTCACAGGATCCACATTCACAAGAAGGAAGAAAGCGTTTAAATCAAGAGTCTAAACCAACTCTTCTCCCACAAAAAGTACATTTTATTGTTTTATATAACCACATGAGACATTCTCCCCAACTAAGGGATAGGTATAAGTTCCATTTTAAAAAATTTAATCTATGGAAATACACTGATTAATTTTCATATTTTAGATTAGTTTTGCTATCAAAAGCATTCCATTTAAAATATCAACTTAACTTTTAAATCACTAGGAAGCAAACTGTCTTTAATTCAAATATATAATTGTAATTTGGGGGTGACAATTTCACCAAGTTTCTTGAAAGCCAGGAAATATTAATTGGCAACAATGATAGCTATCTTTTATTGCACACTAAGCGCCTAACACACAAGGCGCTAAATTCTACATGTCACCTCATTCTCTTAATCCTTTCAGGAGGTACAAGCTCGTTTTACAGAAAAACCTCAGCCTTGAGGTTGACTATTAATGGTTCTGATAGAGAACTGATTGCTAGCACCTGTGTGAGGCTTTAACACTAAAATGATATAGAAAGGTAAGTCTGAAACTTGAATGTGCACGTGAATCACTGGGGGAATCCTGTTAAACTTCAAATTATGATTCAAAAGGTCTAGGGTAAGCCCTCCGATTCTGCATTTCTTTCTTTTTTTTTTTTTTTAAGTTTATTTATCTATTTTGAGAGAGAGAAAGTGCAAGAGCGTGAGGGAGGGTTAGAGAGAGAGGGAGAGAGAGAGCATCCCAAGCAGGCTCTGCGCTGTCAGCACAGAGCTCAGTGTGGGGCTTGAAGTCACAAGCCAATAGATCATGACCTGAACCAAAATCAAAAGTCGGACGCTTAACCGACTGAGCTTCCAGGCACCCCTGATTCTGCATTTCTTTAAATTTTTTTTTTTTTAACGTTTATTTATTTTTGAGACAGAGAGAGACACAGCATGAACGGGGGAGGGGCAGAGAGAGAGGGGAACACAGAATCGGAAGCAGGCTCCAGGCTCTGAGCCATCAGCCCAGAGCCCGACGCGGGGCTCGAACCCGCGGACCGCGAGATTGTGACCTGAGCAAAGTCGGACGCTTAACCGACTGAGCCACCCAGGTGCCCCTGATTCTGCATTTCTAACACGCTCTCTGATGCTGACAATGCCGCTGTTCTGGGGACCACACGCAAAGTAGCGAGGATGGCTACAGGCTGCAATAGGCCACAAAACACAAAAAAAGTCCATTAAACACTAAAATGAAAAACAGTCAAATTTTTCTCAAAAACAGTAAGTTAACCATAATATAAACTCTAATATAGGAATTATAACATCCAGGGGCACCTGGGTGGCTCAGTTGGTTAAATGTCTGACTTCAGCTCAGGTCATGATCTCGAGGTTTGTGGGTTTGAGCCCCGTGTCAGGCTCTGCACTGACAGCTCAGAGCCTGGAACCTGCTTCGGATTCTGTGTCTCCCTCTCCCTCTGCCCCTCCCCTTCTCACGCTCTGTCTCTCAAAAATAAGTGAGATTAAAAAAAAAAAAAAAAAAAAATTGTAACATCCATATTTGTAGTGGGATTTTGAGCTTTGTAACATCTTAAAAATATCTTCATAATGACTTCTTGTTTAAATCTATAGTTCAACTTCCTGGAGCTTTGAGGGGGCTTTTCTCCCCTAAAAACCCTGACTTACATCAGGGCTGAGAAGCCACGTACATGGAAGACTGTTTCAAGTTGCCATAACCTCCAAGCAGGTCCCTTTTTTCACTCACCCATCCTCTTGCTGTTTAAATCCAACACATTAGACAAATGGCAGAGTTAGGTGAGATTTTAGGGGCTGGGACCCCAAATTTTTCCAGATGAAAAGTAAATTTCTACAACAAAACAGGACCTTACCACAAGGCAGTAACAAATACCACTGGCTTCCATTTCTGGCCTTAGGTGACCAAGTTCCGGCAATGAGATGGCAATTAGCATTTTATACAACTACTGATTTTCATTCTTTTACCAGATCCTTGGAGTGGCAAGTTCTATTTACTTTCAAAAGTCCACAGAATAAACAAAGCAAGGTACTTCACAAGGCCCTATTTTCCACCTGGGTCCAAGTTCACCGTGATCTTTTTTACTCATTTCTGATTATCTGTGCTATACTCAAACATTGGCTAGCTGCCTTTTAAAAGGCAGTTAGACACTACCACCAGCCCTCTCCCTCCCCCACCTCCTCCACTCTCTTTGCTAGCACCAGTGCCTAACAACAGAACCAACACATCTCTGAGGACATTCCAGCTTACCAGATAAGGTCAGTTTAAAATTCTAGATAGGGATAACCCATTCCATTTGTCTTTCCTTAGAGCCCTTCAAAAACATCCCCTGGCAATCGGCAGAACAAGCCTTTCACCAGAGAGAAAATAGTCTATGATTCTGCAATTTACAAACACTGAGACCTTTATTTAAAGGGTGTCCACATTTTATATTACTCCCAAGGGACGTTTATCTATGGACTCAAGTAAGCACCAGCCCAATGCTTGGAAGAAACAAAATGTACATACACTGCGGCTCCATGCAAATGGCTTCTCGGGCTAGAAGGCTATAAAGTTTTGCTGCCGGGCCTCAGAGGAAGGCCTACCTGTGACAGGGTATAATATCCGGACACAGTTTTCTTCTGAATTTGGAGCATGCCCTGTCCACAAGAGAGCCAGGCAACTGCCCAGAGAGGCTTGTTACAAAAACCATGAAAGAGGGGCAGAGGTGCCAGGCCACTGCCCTGCATACCCTGGAAGCTGAAAACAATTCTGAGAAATGATCTCTACTATCGACAAGTCCGACAGAAAGTTGTCTCTGTTGCCTCCAAAACTGGCTGTCCTCCTCGAATGATTTAACTCTGGGTACCAATTGGGCAATGCCAGCCACCGTGCTGGGGCGGAGGATTCAGGGATGCTGGTTCTGTCTTCTAGGTTAAGTAGGCGGATTCAAACCTCTGCGGTATAAACTGGAGATTTTGGGGGTTAGATCTGGGCGCCCCCACTGCATCTAGGCTACATGCTTCCATTCAACAAACATTTACTGAGCGTCTGCCCTAAGCCCGGCACTCTGCTAGGTGCGGAGGAGGAAGCCAAGCCACAGTCCCCAGAAGTGGAAGCAGACACAGAGAAGGGCCTTCAGGAGAGGTGTAGGTTGTGCGGGCCCCGAAAACCTGCCACAAATTGCTGTGATCAGTAGTTAATCGGGGGTCAGCATGACCTTCGCGCCGGGCTCCGCGGACCACCAAGCCCAATAATGAAAAAGGCTCGCGACAGCGAAGGCGGGAGTGGACAGGTAGGCCCGGGGGCAGGTGTTCAGGTAGGAGGCGCACGGCTGAGGCTGCAAGTCTGGAGAGGGCAGGGTCCCCAAAGAAGGTGGAAGGGCGGCCCAGGACCCCGCGAAGAAGAAGGGGGTGCGAGGAACTGGGGTCTGGCCCCGGGAAGTGGGTGCGCGGCGGCGGCCGGCCGGGCCTGAGCCCCCGAAGCGAGAGAGGGGAGGGAAGACTCCCGGCTAGGCCGCCAGCCCGCACCTGGGGCCCCGCCCGGCACCTACCACTTGGGCGACCTTGAGACAGCCGAGCGCTCCGCGCAGGTAGTCGGGGTCGCAGCGCAGGCCGGCCAGCCCGCGGCGCTGGCTCACCGGCTCGGTGGTGGGCTGGTACGGGCTGCTGGCGCCCGAAATCATGGAGGTGCTCGAGGCCTCGCCCTCGAAGCCGTCCAGCTCCTCGCCGCTCCGCATGCTGCCGCCCGGCCCGGGCCGCCTCGCGCGGCCGGCCCCCGGCGCCCGGAGCTGGCCGGCTCAGCGGGGCCGCCTCATCGCCGCCGCCGCCGCCGGACTGACCGCCCGCGGCCCGCCCCGCCGCCGCCGCCGCCTCCTCCTCCTCCTCTGAGCCCGCCGCCCGGCTGCAGCCGCGATTTGGTCAGCTTGGGATCGGCTCCCGCCGCCTCGGCAGCGGAAAGGGAGGGAGGCGGGAGCAGGAGGAGAGAGAAGGAGGCGGGAGCCGGCGGAGCGGGCCGGGAGGGGGCGGAGCGAGTGCCCACCCGCCAGCCGCTCGGCGGCGCTCCGCGGCTAGGGCGAGACGGAGGCGGCCGCCCGCGCCTAGGGGCCTCGGGAGGCGGGGCCTCGGGGCGGGGCGGGACGCCGTCTCCTCGGACCCCGCCCTCACCTGCCTGTGCGCGGGGGCCCGGGAAGCTCTCTGCAAGCCCTGCCATCCCCGCCTGCGAGGGGCGGGGGTCGCGGGGACCGAGAGGAATGGGGGCTAAGGGGAGGGTCTAAGTGGACTTAAAGGACACGGAGTTGCTTTCCCAGGGCGCTACCTTAGTTTCTCTTCTGGAGGAAGTGGGGTTCTCTGCAGGTAGGCTGGGAGACTTACCGGCGAAGACCAAAATGTGCTGTGCGAACCCTGCTGCCAACCGTGATTGGCCCAGGGTGGGTCTGGCGAGAGGAGTCCAAGGGTCTGGGTTCCCACCCTGGACGCCTTGCAACAAGCCAGTACAGAGAGGCCAGGGACTGAGCGCGGCGGTTGATGAAACTACAGTGAGTGAGGGGTCGCTCAGCACGGGGTCTGCAAGACATACACGGTAAATACTTACGAATAATTCCCAGTTTAAGTTCTACATCCACCGGCCTGACCGAGGAGGGGCGCTAGCACATTGTAGACCCTCGATAAGCAACAGTAGTTGCCTCTCAGCTGACAAGATTTTGTAATCGCTATCTAATCATCAAGTCAAGTTAAACACAGATTTTTGCTCTGACGGGCATTAATTAAGAACCAATTTGCAATTCAAGTGTGAAGGCTAATTTTAAGCTTAAGTAAAACACTGACTTCTAAGAATTGTCGCTTTGGTATTGAACTCTTACACACCACAAATATTGAGAGCTTCCCATGCTTTAGGCACTGAGGAAGGCACTTGAAGAAAGTATTATTATTCCCATTTTACAGAAGGGCAGACTAAGTGTGGCGATTGGTAGTAGTTTGTCCCAGGCCACACAGTTTGGTGGTGAGTGGAGCCCAGGTTCCAACTTTGTACACCACACAATATTGCTTAATATATAATTTAGATAGTTCACAATATAATTGGTGAACTCCAAGCTGAGATGCAGTAAACATCATAACTAACAAGATTTCCATTTAAAGGGTTTTCATCTTTGGCTTACCAAAGATGGGAAAGACAGTATTTCTAATACTCAATTCAACCAACAAATCTGTATTGGGCACTTACTATTGTGCTAAGAAATATACTAGGAACTGGAGATAAACTGCCAGGTAAAGACAGCAAGTTGGATGTAGGCCTTGGCCCCTGTTGTTTCCCAAAATCCCAGTGAAATGACAGTTACAGGGATTGATTGATTGATTGATTGATTGATTTTAGGGCATAAAACCACTGCAACAAAGAATGGTAAAGAAGACAATGGCAACAAAGTTGGAGTCAGAATAGCAACTAGGCAAGTGATAACTGACTTAGCAGCTCCAAGAAAGCTAAACCCTAAAATGCACAGGGAAAGGCTGAACTGCAACTTACATTATATCACAGAACAAAAGGTTCTGGGATGGGCAGCACCAAGCACATGTAGAAGTGGAGGTGGAAGCAAGGAATAAAAGAAAAAAATCAATTGAAAGTCTTTTTAAGAAGCAATTGGATCCCTGAATCTCTTCTCATGCCCATCCTCCAAGAGTGGAGTTTTATTCTCTGGAGAAGATAAAACAGAGTCTCTTAGCTAGGGATCATGAGGCACAGTTGAGGACAGGGTTACTATATTGAAAAGTGTGTGTGTGTGTGTGTGTGTGTGTGTGTCCTAATAACTAATGCTAACTAATATGAAAGCAAAAAAAAAAAAAAAAAAAAAAATTAAAAATTCATTAGAATTAAAGAAAAGGAAATCTTACAGGAAGTAGAGCCGAAAGACAAAGAGATGGAAAATGAGAGAAAAGATAAGAAAATTAGAGGAATAGACCGAGAGAATAATAGAATAGTAAGACTTGCATGGAATTAAAATCAGGAAAATTGGAGGGAAGAGACCATAAAATAATAATTTAGTAACATTATTCTGAACCATAGGACATGAGTTTTGGATTTAAAGGACCCACCAGCGCCCAGCACAGTGCCCAGCACAGACTTGCACCCATGCACATCGGACCGGCAAGGACAAGATGCTCAAAGCTCCAGAGAGGAACAGAGCAGGTTTCATTATAAAATATCAGGAATCAGAAAGGCATCAGACTTTTCTACAGCAACTTTGGGCGCTACAAGGAAATGAAGCAAAGTCTTCCATATCCTGAGGAAAAATGATCCTCACCTTGAAATCTGATTCCATCTGGAGTATCAATCAGGTATGATTGATGTCTCTTTCAGACATGCAGAGATTCCCTTTATCCTTTTCTTAGGAGACTGCTGGAGGACACCATCAAAACAAGGATTTAAACCAAGGAAGCAAAGGATGCAGGATCTAGCAAAGGGTGGGTGCAGCCTAGGAAGAGGTGGTAAGGATCACAGGGTGAGTGGGGCAGAGACCCCTCTGCATCAGGGCTGTGAGTCAGCCAGCCCAGCCTGGAGGAGCCAGAGGCTTTGAGACACTTCTTCAAGATGAAATTAATGTGTTGAATATACAGACAGAAAGATACATAGTTTGGGGAGAGTTTTGAGATCAGTTAGGGATAAACGTATAGAGAACTAAGCAAATATTCATATATATTTATTAACTGCAGGAAAAATAAAAGGATGCAGAGAAAAGAAGTATGGTAAATCACATGGCTCAGTTGTCAATAATATTTGCATAACTATAATAATATAAACAATGAATGCTGATCTAGCCAGAAGTAAGTAACCCTTGTAGAAAGGAAAGGATAGAGGGACAGGATGTGTGCAGGTGTGATGAGAAGGGCAGTGTGTGCAAGAGCTCTAAATACCCATCATCGATTGTGAGAGATCAGTAGATGCTTAAAACTGAAAAATCAAGAGGTAGCAGTATATGCTTGTTAATTAAAAATATAAAGAAAAGTACAAAAATAATGTTAAAAGTTTCAAAGCGTTGCCTCTGGGGAACAGGAAAGTTAACGAGGGTTATAGGCCTTATAGAACTATTTGATTCTCTTAACTCTGTGTGCACATATAACTTTAACAAAAATAAAAGCTAAGTTGGGGTACCTTGCTGGCTCAGTCGGTGGAGCATGTGACTCTTGATCTTGGGGTCATGAGTTCAAGCCCCACGCTGGGTATAGAGATTACTTTAAAAATTTTTTTTAACATTTATTTATTTTTGAGACAGAGAGAGACAGAGCATGAACGGGGGAGGGTCAGAGAGAGGGAGACACAGAATCTGAAACAGGCTCCAGGCTCTGAGCTGTCAGCACAGAGCCCAATGCGGGGCTCGAACTCACGGACCGTGAGATCATGACCCGAGCCGAAGTCGGCCGCTCAACCGACTGAGCCACCCAGGCGCCCCTAGAGATTACTTTAAAAAGTAAAATAAAATATTTTAAAAAATAAAAAAAAATTGAAAATAAAAGCTAAGTTAAAGACAATTTTTTAAAAAGGAACTTGAGAGTCAGTGGTGAGCAAGGCAGATGGAGTCCCTGCCAGCAAGGACGTGGAGAGTAAGTATTAAAACCAGTAAGTATAGCGGAGCATGTGCTGAGTATTGTTCACGGTGCTATGGGAATTTCCAGCAAGGATTTAACTGAATCTCTGGATCAGAATTTCAGCTGAGATTTGAAATGTGAACGGCAGCTAGCTAAGCAAAGAGATGATAAGGGTTGCTGGAAGAGTGTTCCAGGCAGAGGGAACAAGATGTGAAAAGGCCCAGAGAAGAGGCTCAAATGCAGAATTCAGAGGGAGGAGGAGGGCAGACAAGACCTGAAGCTGGAGGGAAGCCTCGGGCTGGTCCCTGTGCAGTCTTGTGGGCCATGTGACAGGGTGGACTCTGAACAGAAGAGTATTAAAGGGGAGAGTGGCCCAGGAGGCCTGACTTTTAGAGCTCTCTCTCTGGCTTCATGAGGGAGAAGGATTGAGCGGAAGCAAGATTAGAGGCTTCCTCCAGTACTTATTAACTGTTCCCTGTTCCTGGACACTAGCCTAGTTTATTTTTAGTTCTGGGGACAGACTCAAAATTTTTACTTCTGGTTTTTAACAGAAGTTAAACAGACTTCCAAAGGATGTCGTTAGGAATCCCACATAGTAATGGTAGGTAAAACTTGGTATTATGGTACCTTCCTCAGTTTTAAATTGTAATACATCATGAGTCTGTGGCTGTAGCTGTGCCTCCAAGTGTCTATCAGTGCTGAGATCAAAATGCAGATGATAAATGATAGAGAAGCAGGCAGCCTTCTGACAGGTCCCTGGGTTTCAGGGCCTGGTCCACATATCCAAGGCTGACTTAAGGCCACCAGACTCAAGGAGCCTGATGAATAAACCAGATGTTACTTTACTAATTGCTGCCAGTGGATAGACTCTGCCAACAATCATATTGCTGATTCATATCTCAATCCCTGAACTCATCCTGAAAGAGCTGCTCAGAGTATATAGCATCTTTCGATACGGGCTATTCCCCAGGTTACCCTGGCTCACCTTGATCAGGCCCAGCCCCACCCAAGCCCCTGAGCCTCTCATTTAGCTCTGGGCTTGGTTCCCTCCAAGGGCAACCACCTCCAAGTCTGGAGGCCTCCTCACTCTAGCCCCCCTCCACAAGCACAATGATTCCATGGACTCATGGAAAAAGTTCTAACCTCAAGAGCATTGGTCCTACAAGGACTTTAGTTCTAAATTCCATTAAGGACTGGAAGCAAACAAAACACCTTCCCAAATGGTGGTCCCTGGTGTTCTATACCTGGAGGCAGTGCCTAGTGTTGCTGAAGGGCGGGGGCGGGGGGGGGGGGGTTCACATTTCACTTCATTTCTTACTGAGGTCTCCCTAGTGCATCTCTGTGAGTGTTGCAGATGGGCATAGTTTTTCCTGTAATGTCAATTAAGCAATAGATCTAATCTACTTCTAATAAGCTCAGTAATTAGCAGGATCCCTACAGACTTCTCCCTCAAACAAAAATATAGACATTGGTGGTGAAGTAGAACATCTCAAGCATGAAGTATATAGTGGGAGGACAAATTAAGTTTATCATGAACAATTATCAATGTTGATATCATCCTTTTTAAAGTTTATTTACTTAGAGAGAGAAAGAGATTGGGAAACAGAGAATCCCAAGCAGGCTCTACACTGTCAGCACAGAGCCCGATGTGGGGCTCAAAACCATGAACTGCAAGATCATGACCTGAGCTGAAATCGAGAGCCAGTCACTTAACCCACTGAGCCACCCAGGCGCCCGATCAGTGTTAATATCAAAATGAACCAAATGCACAAGAAAATCTTATGTTTAATGTCACAAGACTAACAACTTAGTTTGAAACAATTTCACTTTTAAACAGCCTTTCAAGGAAAAGTACCCATACAAATTCCTTGTGTCTGAAGGATTAGACTCAAAGATGTAAAAATAAACACGCCATTTTTGTGTTTGAAAGAAGCAGATGCCCCTGTTGTCCCAAGGCAGGGGTGGGGGGTAGTGACCGGACCCCTCTGGCTGTGCTGCGCTGTGCTGCTGTGCATTCATTCCCACATGCCTGGAGGGAGGGCTGGGCCTGGGCGAATTCCAGCCGGGAGCAGTTCAGATGCTGCAGCCCTGAACTGCAGTTAACTGCTGCTTCTGAAAAAACTTGTCACTCCAGCCAGAAAAATGCTCTCCAAGTCTTCTCTAAAAATAGTGCTTGCTGGGATTTTCCAGTTTGACATTCCTTCAGTTCCTATGACCAAGGACAACTCAAGCCAATCCATCTGCGCCCCTTCCTGGAGACTCCGGTGGAATCCCACCCTCCGTGGGATGCCAGTTTGCAGGTCCTGCTGCCACCAAACCCTGCGGGCACTTGATGATTTGGGGAAAGATTTGCCTGCTCGGCAGCTGCCTTGCTTCTCACTGGCTGCTCTCCACCTTCTCTTCCCGTGGCAGAGAAGGGGGAATGGTTTTCTAGAGAAGGTGGAAAGTGTGACTGTAAGGAAACGTGGGTGCTGCCTTCCCTCCAGTACCCGTGGTCATTCCAGGCTGGATGCTGACTAAACTAGCCTGGGAACTTTGGAGAGTCACTGCGGTAGCCAGGGGATAACATACATAAACCAGACATTTGCTGATGGCCCGCTTCCATGTGCCGGCCACTGGGCCACATGCTGCAGCCTTGAGTCTCTCACAAAAGAATTGTGGGGGTAGCCATTGTGGGACCAGAGTGGGCATGCTTGCTTCCATCTGCCTAGCATCTATGCCCCTGCTTCTAAGGACAGCACCCCCACCTTGTTCTGGACTGCTCCTTCTCTAATCCAACACCCACCTCCCACCTCCCTGCTGATGCTTACCTAGGAAGAGTAGGCACTTGACCCAAGATTGATCAGTCATGGTTCCCTCCTACCAGGGTGGGCCTGGGATGTGAGTTAAGCCAATGAGAACCCTACCCTGGGCTTTTTCTCTGTAGAACACAGAGGTATATACAAACTTCAGTAAGCACAGGAATCATTCAAGAAGATTTTTTTTTTTTTTTTTTTGAGAGAGAGAGAGAGAGAGAGAGAGAGCATGAGCAGGGGAGGAGCAGAGAGAGAGAGAGAGAGAGAGAGAGAGAGAGAGAGAATCCCAAGCAGGCTCTGCACTGTAAGCACAGAGCCCCACACAGGGCTTGAAGCCACAAACTGTGAGATCATGACCCAAGCGGAAATTAAGAGTCGCTTAACCAACTGAGCGACCCAGGCGCCCCTAGGGGTAGATTTTCAGGACCTCCTGAAGGGTCTGATGCTTAAGCCTAAGGTGTGGACAGGAATCTGCTGCTGCAAATATCTATAGGACAACAAGGCCAGTGCAATTGCCTGGAGTAGGAGAGGTCAGGGAAAGCTTCAAGGAGCTAACGTGGGTCTTAAAGGTGAAATAGGAATTCACTCATTAGTATGTGATCCTGCCACCTGTTCTACCTTCTGGAAGCAGTCTCATTGGTTGACCTATATGGTCCCAGGCTCTCCTGACTTTCCTCCTACCTCTCTGGCTGCACTTTTCAGTCATCTGTATAGGTTTGGTCCCTGGAGTTCAGTGTTTCTCAGGGTACTAGTTTCATCACCTTTCCCATGACTCGAGACCATCCTCCTGAGCTCCAGTCACTTAGATCCAGTTGCCCACTAGATATTACCCTTGGGTGTCCTGAGTTCCACGAGGCTAAAACATAATTCATAATGCCACTTGCTGGCCCCCCAAACCTGCAATATGAACACCCATTCCTTTCTGAGGCCAAGGAGGAGGAGAAGGCACTTTTAAAATGCATTCCATGTACCAGACATGGCTCTACTTGGTTGTCATAAATTAACTCATTTAACACTCAAAATAGCACAATGAAGAGGGCCAACTCCTAGTTATCCTGTAGGGCTCAGGCTAGATGCCAACTCATCCAGGAATATCTTCCTGAGCCCCCAGGCTGGGTCAGATGCTCCTGCCCTGGCTTCCGCAGCCCCTTGCATCAAAGTATGTACTACATGATGTATAACTCGCTGTTTACCCACCCATCTGCAGCTCTTCCAGACCATGATCTGTGTTGTGTCCTCTGGGCCTCGCCCAGGGCCAGACGCGGGGTAGGCATGCCAGTAACCATTGGGGGAACACAGAACTATAGTCACTGGCTGTGTAACCTCAGAAAAGATGTTAACATCTGTGGGCTGTTTCCCCGTCTGTCAATTGTGAAGCGTTTAGAATGGTGATGGAGACAAAGTAGACACTCAGCAAATATTCACTCATTATTGTTGTCATTATTCTGAACAAGCAGGACAAGGCATTCTGGAACAAGGAGCTAGCCTGAGCAAAGGCCTGACAGAAAGGGATTCATAAAAAGGTGAGCAGCCTGAGTTTGTGTTCAGACAGGGAGGGTTGAAGGGTATGTGAAGGGCAAGGGGAGGGATAGATGAGCAGGGTAGGTTGGGAACACATTGGGAAGGCCCCTGCACTCAGGTGAGCCATTAGAGTTAAACTGGGCTCTTTAAGCAGGGGACTGACCCAATCAGATTTGAGTGAAAACAAAAAGTACAGATAAATAATTCAGTCTTATCTTCTCTATCAAATGGGTAGCAGTCTCCATTACGTTAAATAATGGATACAACCCTTTAAAAGAAAAAAGGTCTCAGAGCCCCCAAGAGAACATCTGTGGATGCCTAGGGATCCCCAGACCCATTCAAGGAAACCCTGGTGCAGCCAGAAACATCCCAAGAGTTCAGGGAGTCTGATTCTTGAAGGGGGGACTGGAGGTCCCCGGATTCGTGGGCACCTGAGCTAAGCCTCAAAGGATGGACAGGCCTTAGGTAAGTGGTCAGAAAGGGCAGGAAAGTATGATAGTAGGACAAGCCTAGGGCAGAGTCTGGGAGCTCAGGAGATTAGAGGAGGGAATGAAGTAGTGGCGGAAGGACATATTTAGTAAAGAAGTCATGGGGGTGGAGAGGTTTTAAGAGCTATTGTCAGAGGCCTGAATGGTACACAGCTTTTGATCTTTAGCCTGTGTACATGGGCTGACTTGAAGGCTGTTTGTTTTAATTCAATGTATTTACTTGGAAACAATCTCAAAATTACAAACAAAAAAGCCTGTAAGTACAGTAAAAAGAACTTCTTTTCCTCTGAACTATTTGAAAGTAAGCTGCCAACCTAGTATCCTATCACACCCAAATACTTTAGTAGTGCATACGTCCTACAGAGACATTCTCCTCCTTTAGCAGAATACAACCATCAAAGCCAGGAAATTATGGACACATTACTACCATCTAATCTTTGGATCCCATTCAAGTTTTGCCAAATGTCCCTACATCTTTGTAGCTAAATGATCCCAGTAAGGATCATGTGTTGCCTTATTATCTTTTTAGTCTCCTTCACACTGGAACAGTTCCTCAGACTTGTCTTGACTTTCACGACCTTCACACTTTGGAAGATTACAGCCAATTATTTTGCAGAAATATCCTCCAATCTGAGTTTCTCTGATGTTTCCTTGGGATTAGATTCAGGTCATACATTTTTGGCACCCTAGAAATTATATGCTTCTCAGTACAGCCTATCGGGAGGCACATGATTGAGGTTTGTCCTATTACTAATGATGTTCACTTTCATAGTAGCTGAAGCTTGTATCTACCAGGCTTCTCCACTATTAAGTTACTCTTTTTACCCCTTGTAATGAACACACCTGAGTCAATTTAAGAATCCAAATATTGATTGTAATGAATTATAACCCACTGAATAAATCATATAAATTGAAATGCTGATGAGAAATGGAATGCCAGTTCTGACGTATAATTTATTACTTTATATCAAATATAGACTCATGATTTTCTATTCTTTTAATGAGTTATAATCCATTATTATTTTTTTAAATGCTCAAATTGCCTTTGAATTGATAAGCAAGCTGATCAATGTGGGTTTTGTTTTTTTGTTTTTTTTTTTTTGATGTCTCCCTATTCTTTGAGCTCTTTCTTACTTTCCAGCACAGATCTCCCAAGCTGACACTTCCCCTGCCCCAGTTCTAGAATCAGCTATTTCTCCAAGGAGCCCTGATTTACTTTACTGGAGAATAGTACTTAGGAGCCAAAATCTAGGCATGAAGTATGCTCACTTGGGCTGTTGGTGCTCCCAGACCCTCTCAGTGCAGATAGCTAGGGAATATACATATGTATATAAATACACACATCTGTGTGTGTGTGTGTGTGTGTGTGTGTGTGTGTGTGGGTGTATTGAAAACCACGAGTTTACCCTAATGTCTCTAGCTCCATTCCAATACTCTAGTTTTCTATTTCCATTATTTGTTAATCTTCCCATTACTTGTTACTCCCTTCTCTGACAGTGAGAAGCCTGGTTATCATCTTTCATACATTAATTTACATGACTGATGCCCCTGTATGTAACCACTTTCCAATCTCCATCTCTCCAATCCCTCCACAGGTGCCCTCCTACCATATGACCCCATATTGGGCCCCTCGTCTCACACAGAGACTCACTTCACTGGGCTCAGGTTCTGACACTCCATGCGATGCCCTCCTTCCTCCTTCTGGATGGATACCTGAGTCAGGCCAGCCTCCCATGGGTTTGCTGTCTTCACACCACTTGGGCTCTGATGCCCTGTGCCCTTCTCCTAAGATGCCCTCTTCACTCTGAAAAGAGTTTTTGTTTGTTTGTTTGTTTGTTTGTTTGTTTAACACCTGGCCATTCCCTCATCCCCACCTAAAGGGACATTCTCTTCACCCTGCTCAGGTTCCAGAAACCACCTTTGGGTCACCATAGCTTCCCACCCCAGCCCCAGACACCTACCATGCTCTGCCCACCTAGACTTTAGGGCCAGGGGTGCCTGGGTGGCTCAGTCAGCTAAGCATTCAACTCTTGATCTCGGCTCAGGTCATGACCTCATGGTTCATGGGGCAAGGAGCCTGCTTCGGATTTAGTCTCTCCTCTCTCTCTCTGCCCCTCCCACTCTCTCAAAATAAACTAAAAAAAAAAAAAAAAAAAAAAAAAAAAAAGACTTTAGGGCCAAATCAGTGGGGACGGGGAAAAGTGCCAGTGATTTGGGGGTTTGTTTTGAGCAAAGATGACTGTGGTGTTAGACACATTGCTTGCCTTAGCTGTTGCTCCCAGAGGACTATTAGTCCTGGAGGGGCAGAACCTACCTTGTTTACATTATCAGCAATATCTCCTGTCACCCAATCATGCCCACTATTCTTTGGAAGATGGCAATGGTTGCTGAGGAGAGGCAGGGGGAGGCCCCAAGAAGTCACAAACCTCAACCACGTATTTGGAAGCCTACGCATGCAGATGGCGGAGAGCTGCCTTGCCCAAGAAACCAGGCAGTTGCCCAGGTGATGGAATTTATAGTGTGTTGAAAGCTTGTCTGCCCTAAAATAGCTCTCTTGCTTGGTGTCTAAACTAGCAATTTATTTCTTCGTATTTAAGGCCTGGTGTTTAGCACTGCCCCTGCTGGGGAAAAGTGTGCAGATTAGGTAGAGGAAGGCAGCGAGACAGAAGCAAGGACACCTGGATTCTCAGTCCTAGCTCTGCTCCCTTCCTGTGTGACGGTGATGAGTAACTTCCCAACCTGGGTTTATTTCTCCATCTTGAAAGTGGTGATTTCCAGCACTAAGTTCTCTCTCTCACACAATCGGTTCAGGGCTGGTTCTGTTTCAGGACCATCTGCACACTTGGCACTGCAAGAGGCACTCACCTCAATGCATCCAGCCTCCCTGTGAGATATGAGGATGCTAAGATTCAGAGAGGTCACGTGTCTCAGTTGTCCACAATTACACAACTGTTAAGTTCTGGAGCCAGGACTCAAACACAAGCCTACCTGACAGCCCATGTGTCAGGGCTCGGACTGTGGGCTACGGTTTTCCTTTTATGTCAGAGCAGTTCCGGTTCAGCTCAGTGCCAGAAATACTTATGGTTCTGAGCGTGGGTGAGAACCATCTGGCAGAGTGGCTGGTTTGAGGCTGTTTGGTGATGCCTCCCTTGAGGACTCGAGCCAGAAGCGAGATGTGTGCCAGATTGCCCTTTGTGCCTGTGACCATGCCGTCCACGGGAGTCACAGAAACCCACTCCCGGGGGCAAAATTTCCCAGGGGGTGTTCCTATTATGGCAAACCCACCAATTTACAAATGCTGACTTCCCTGGGAGCAGGGAAAGTGAGAGGGAAGAGAAGGTGGGGCAAGGGAAAGGAAACTGAGAGTCCACACAGAAATATCACCAGAGTCCAAATTCCAACAGTCATAAAAATAGGGATCTTGACTGAGCCTTAGTAGCCCTGCATGTGAATGTTTTCAAAGGGCATTCTGTGGAACCTGGAAGATGTCCATAGTCACAGCTAGCTGGGAAAGCCAACACTTGAGCCCTTCTGAAGAGCTATACCTACCCAGTTACCCATAAAACAAATCCGAACAAGAATCTATTGGGGTGTCTGGGTGGTTCAGTCAGTTAAGTGTCCCAACTCAATTTCAGCTCAGGTCATGATGTTGAGCCCCGTGGGGGGCTCAGTGCTGACAGCATGGATCCTGCTCGGGATTCTCTCTCTGCCCCTCCTCTGCTCACATGTACATGCTCACTCTTTCTCAAAATAAATACACTTTAAAAATATAATTAGTTTGTGGGGGTGCCTGAGTGGCTCAGTCGGTTAAGTGTCCAACTTTGGCTCACATCATGATCTCACAGTTCAGTTTGTGAGTTCGAGCCCCACACTGGGCTCTCGGCTATCAGGGCAGAGCCCACTTCGGATCCTCTGTCCCCTCCTGGGCTCATGCTCTCTAATATAAATAAACATTAAAAAAAAAAGTTGGGGCACCTGGTGGCTCAGTTGGTTAAGCGTCTGACTTCAGCTCAGGTCGTGATCTCACGGTTTGTGGGTTCAAGCCCCGCGTCGGGCTCTGTGCTGGCAGTTCAGAGCCTGGAGCCCACCTCAGATTCTGCGTCACCCTCTCTCTTTATCCCTCCCCTGCTCATGCTGTGTTCGTCTCTCTCTCTCTCAAAAACAAATAATAAACATTAAAAAACATTTTTTTTTTTAATTTTTTTTCAACGTTTTTTATTTATTTTTGGGACAGAGAGAGACAGAGCATGAACGGGGGAGGGGCAGAGAGAGAGGGAGACACAGAATCGGAAACAGGCTCCAGGCTCCGAGCCATCAGCCCAGAGCCTGACGCGGGGCTCGAACTCACGGACCGCGAGATCGTGACCTGGCTGAAGTCGGACGCTTAACCGACTGCGCCACCCAGGCGCCCCTAAAAAACATTTTTTAAAGAAAGTAAATAAAATAAAAAAATACATGAGTTCAAAAAATAATTTTAAAAAATGTATTTAATTTAGTTTAACCTTGAATCTTCTAATCCCATTTGACCACCTAAAATTTGATATGCCCAGAACACACCTTGGGAAACCGAGATTTAAACTTTTACAAATGGAGAGAGGAATGTCAAGAGCAAGGCTACCCGGTGAGGGGCAGAGCCTACACCAGAACCAGCGGCATTCTTGTGCAGTTATGGCAGTGCAGGGCAAATCCTTGCTGTTTGTTCCCTCCTGTGCTGCTGTGAGAGAGAACATGCCTCTAAGATGGGTTTTCAGGGTGCAAGCCACCTAACATTAATTGGAACTTCTGAAATACCTTCTCAACATGTATGTATTATTTGTATACAAAGTCTAAACAACTAGAGTGTTTAGTTTCCTATATACTCCCAAGTTTAATTCCAGGCTAGCATTTGTTAGCTGATTCTGAGTAAGTAAAAAATGGATTCACAGTAAAATGGCGCCAAATATTTTGAATATCAAGGACAGATGTAACATGCCACAGTCTCCTGGCAGATGTACAAGCACTGCCACTCTTTAAATCATTGCCTTAAAAAAGGAGTTTTAAAGGGAGTTCTTCCCCAAACAAAAATTAAGATGCTTACAATCTGCAGTTCACATCTTGCTTGTCTTTTCTAGAACTTTAAAGAGTTCTTTCAAGAAGCTGACTGGGTGAGATGGGTTTGGAGGGGAGGCAGGGTGGGGGAAGACAGAGAAGACTGATGATCATTTACAAATGTAAATTCAGTTCTATCCAAGAAACAAGTTCAATTAAATGTTCTAGAAAAACCTCACATATGAAGAGACCTTAATGGTCTTGTGATTTGAATTGCTTAATGAAAAGATGGAACGAACACAAAGTTAAATGTTAACAGTACTGGAAAAAGATTTTAACTTTACCCACATTAGAATTTCTTAAGATTGGAAACACTAGAAAGGTTAGATAACTCCTGGCTAAAATGTTGCCCAAGGTTGGGGAAGGGACTTCGTGACCTCAAACTTCCCACACAGAACCCTAGTCCCGCCTCTACTGGCCTCTCAAACCCCTGCTACCTCGGCAGTGTCTCCTCTCCTCACGCTGCAAGATCCCCTTAGAATCAGAGCCCAGGGAGACTTCTGGGCTGCATCTCGGCTATGTTCTGGCTCTTTGTACCAGCACTGGCCATCCATGGTGAGCGTTTTGGCTTCTTCCTTCCTCCTGCTCTCAACCACACTGCTACAGGCCTGCTGTTTCTCCCAATCAGAACGCACCACCTGCGCCTCAAGTGGCAGAGCATCAGGATGGCACTTTGCATCCTTGTGGTTTATCTGCAGGCCTTGCAGGGTAAGAAATACAGTAGTAAATAGCAAGCACTGTCCTTGCCTCTAGGATCCAGGGTCAGATGTGGCATCCCGTGGGAACTGCACCAGGTGAGTGGTTACAGGTTGTCCATCCCTTCTACCTGTATTCTTTATAGATGAGATATTTAAACTACAAAATGTGAAATGCCACAAATGGAATGGGTAGATTCTCCACAGGTACAAATGGAGTTGCTGGAACAATGCAGAGTTTCCAAGAGGTATCTTCAGGGCCAAGAATCACATTGAAGACCGACCATATGCCAAGTGCACGTGTACCTCCTCTACTGTTCACAATGACTGCAAAGAAATTTTATACCACTTTTACAGAGGAAGGAGGCCCAAGAGGGATGAAGTTCCCCAGTTTGGGCTGCTTTCTGGTTCTGCTTCTTAATCAGTTCCTCATCTGTCCAAACTGTACTCGCCTGGGGCGCCTGGGTAGCTCAGTCAGTTAAGCATCCAAGTTCAGCTCAGGTCATGATCTCGCAGTTCGTGGGTTTGAGCCCCGTGATGGGCTTTGTGCTGACAGCTCAGAGCCTGGAGCCTGCTTCAGATTCTGTGTCTCCCTCTCTCTACCCCTTCCCTGCTTGCGCTCTCTCTCTCAAAAATAAACATTAAAAACAGTTAAAGTGGTAAATTTTATGTTGTGAGTTATATCTCAATAAAAAGAGAAAAGGATGGTTGGTTGAGAGGGCTCCCACTCATGAAATCTAGGGCAATGTGAGCATCAAAAAGAATGAGTTATTAGATTGTAACACTCTGAATCTAAAAATTCACAGTGAAAACAACTACCCAAAAAGAGCAGAAGGAAGAGAACTCCTTTTTATAGATGAATGCCGGCTAATAAATGCAGGAGGAATGATGGGATAAGAAAATTATCACTTAAGACTCCTAATGAGGGGCGCTTGGATGGCTCAGTAGGTTAAGCATCTGATTTTGGCTCAGGTCGTGATCTCACAGTTCGTGATTAAAGCTCCACCCCACATTAGGCTCTCTGCTGTCAGCGGAGAGAGCTTTGGATCCTTTTGTCTCCCTCTCTTTGTGACCCTCGAGTGCTCGAGTGTTCTCTCTCAAAAATAAACAAACATTCCAAAAAAAAAAAAAAAAGACTCCTAATGAGATAACGGATTTAGGCAAAAAATCATCAGCAGGTGCTATAACCAATGGGTAAAAAGGTGGCTGAAGACCAAGATACTCAATAGTACCACCCACAGTTTACTAGATAGAACTGGGGGCCACCACCTTAATCAAAGAGAATCAAACCTAACATCCCAATACAGGGACAACCTAATGTGATGCACTAGAACATATGTAACCTCACTTATGTAGTATCCTTGCAAAAGCCATTTAACCTGAATCAAATCATGAACAATGAGACAAACCCAGAATGTGGGATTTTCTATGACCTGAACGTATTCAACACACTTAAAGTAAGTGTAAGAAACAGAAAGGGGGCATCTCTAAAATGACAAATCCGATTTTCTTGAACATATTTTACTGTTCCCCATTTAAATAGATAAAAAGGATTATGATACAATTGCTCTGAAACTCCTCTACGAAGCTGAAGTCTTCCAAATTAGCTAAGTGAAAACGAGCTCAATTAAGACAATCAAGAATTTATCTAAGAGGCAAGAAAATATGTTGGATAACTCACAAACACCACTATACTTTACCTGCAGCTTAGAACTCCACATACTTCAAAATATGGATTTAACAGTTTTCTTAACAGAATGTCTAATAATTTTTAGTGAGAGAGGTAAACATTTTTTGCCACATGGTAGATATGCCATATGATTAGCAGACAATTCAATCTCTCTCCAGTGAGATAATTTATCATAAAGAAAGTCACCAAAAATTGTAAGCAGTCTGGATTCGTGTTTATTGAAGCCAGTAATTAGAGACATCTTCTTTTCCAGCACTAGAAAGCAAGGTTCCACATGACTGCATAACTGTATCCGGTTAGAGCCACACCCCTGGACTAAGGCTGGTGGGGGAATAATCTGCAGTCCAAATTTTAAGTTAAAAACACCAATAAACTCAGTATAGAGACGACAGTGAACTTTCACTTACAGCATCAACATTGTTAAGGTCATGATGTACAGAGCAGTCACTTGCAACTTTGTTAAACTCATAAAATACGACATCATCAGTTTAAATAGTGATTTTTAAAATGCCAATCAAAAAAAAAGTGCAAACAAAATTAAATAATTCTAGCAGCATACCCGTTGCATTTTTAGGAAAGACCAATTCATGGCCACATCTTCAAGGTTGGGCTTATTTCTTTGATTTTTCCATCTTAAAGACAAACAGCAGATGTAACCACTATAATATATATAAATAGTCAGAAAACTGTCTTTAATAGTCTACCATACAAGTGTATTCTGCAAATAAAATGAATTTTACTTTAAAAAGTAAAGGCTGTTTATTGTTCGGCCTTTGGTTCCACTGCTTGAAAACCCCAAAATAACAAAAAATATCTCCCCTCCTCCCACCCCCCCAAAAAGAACCCTGCAGCTCCCCAAAGTTGGTAGACTTTGGCAACCACTGAGCACATGACATATTACGCGCACCAGTGTCTTCCGCTACTAGGAGCAGCCACTCGTTACGAGAAACTCAAAGTGATCCCCAAGAAATCTTCCCTCACAAGACAGGTGTCTTAGCACTTCATCAGTTTTAGTACATCTTATATTGACACAAAAGTGCTTATTAGTTTAAATGACAAAAAAAAACTTTGTAAAAAGTAAAATTTTGCATTAAAATTTGAAATCACACTGTATCCCCCACAGGCATGTGCCTTTCGAATAATTCTGTCTTGTTTCTGAGGTCAATCATTTTGCCCCTACCCCCACCCCAGCTGCTGTAGAGAGAGGTAAGTGACGCCCCCATCAGTGTGGCCACAGCTGTTGGGCATCTACTGGTCACTACACCACAACTATCCTTATACAGTCAGTTTACTGTCATTACGTGGACAATCTGGTGATTGGAAGCCACAATACATTAAACAAATAACTGAATTTAAAAAGGGGTGGAAAAGTGTATTTTTAACAATAAAACTGGCACAAAAAACATGTTTTTATGTTTGTCAGAAAGGCAACTAAATACTCAGCTTTCTCCTTAACAGTGTTCAGACCTTTACAAAAAAAGCAATTCAAGACAGTCTTATTAGAGTCTTTGTATATACAACACAGGATATTAAGTTATGCCCAGTACTATGTTAGTGGTCAATCAAATCTGGTATGTAAAAGTAATGACGTTAGGGAAGTTATTTTCAGACACAGTACAACAAACATTCATATAAAAAAAGTAAACTCCACATAAGTGAACTGTGGTTTTTTCCCTTGGTTTGACAACAAATGTTTTATATATTAAATCAATGGTAGTGTTTGCATTCAAATGTTGTGTCGCATATAAAATTAAAAGTGCCATTTCAAATCCACAGAAGTCATTTCTAGAATGGTGGTATGACATGATGATGTGCATGAATTTGCTCTACACGGAGACACGGAAACTCTTGTTTCCGTAAGAAAAAAATGCTACATTTTATGAAAAACACAAGTAAGAGAAATGTATCATTTCCATTTGCAATATAAAACATTCACACTTATTTGTCCATCTGATAGCACTGATCAGACCAGAGAGCTAGGACAAGACCCTTTTGCATCAATGGAACTCTGTGAAGGTGTCCACAGACCATAAGGCAGGGATTGGTGCAAGCCAATTCATCAGAGTGCAATTACATTACAAACCTCCCTCAAACTTTCTGTAGCACACTGCATTATGGTAAAATGAGAGGTTGGTCACCCATTCTCTGTTAGTAGGCCAGCCTGTGGTAGTATAAAAAAATTTTTTTTAATTTAAAAAACAAAGCAGGAGCTATTTAGAAAACACAATGCAAAGTTAAACTAATTTTGTAACTGCTGACTTTAAACACACTCCACAGTGAATGCCCCCCCGACGCACATGCGTGGAGCCCAGCTCGTCCTGAGGACATGGCCTGGGCCACACGTGTGAGTCTCAGGCAGCTGCCATCTTCCCCACCCGTGTCAGCTCCACCTGACTCAGGCACCCCCACACTTTACACATCTTTCTTAAGTTAGAGATGCATTCAGAACAAATCTTACTCCCATTTTCTCAGTATTTAGTTTGGAAATACTTTTAAATCTTAAAAATGATTATTCGACTTTCTACCGAACACACGGTATTTACTAACACCGCTCGTCTCCTCCTTCCTCATCTCCTCCAACGTTCAGCTTCCCCACCGTCACTTCTCGAATTCCTCCTTTCCGTCGTTCTCTTTCCTGGACTTGCTGCTACTTAATCTGCTTCCCAAGAACAAGTGAATTTGCTAACACGCAACTGGTCAGACTAACCGCCTTCTGATCATTGATTTCCTGGTCTCATATGCTCCACCCTGAAAGAAAGCGGGCCATCTTTCTCTCGATCTACCCTCCCTTTCACAAAAGGCCCTGCTGTGCTTGCTTCTCACAAGAGAGCCACATGCCTGAGAGTCCAAGGGTTATCCTTAACAAAGGGGTCTGACACGTAACCTTCCTAAATGTGCATTTCATATTTGGACAAGCCAATGAAGTATTTTTTAAGTTCATCTCCCCTGCCCCAAAAAACTGATAGCATGTGCCATATCAGAAAAATCCTTGTCTTAGCAGATCAATATACATAGTTATTTGGTCATTTTACATATGCACTTTTTAAGGAGGATCAGGCTTCATTTTCTGTTGAAGAGTTTGTTACCATGGAGTCTGGTTTTCGAGTCATTCTATCCAGTTCTTCCTGAACATTTGTCAACACAGTCTTTTGTCCTTAAAAAAAAAAAAGAAAGAAAGAAAGAAAGAAAAAGCAGCAGTGATGGGAAACAGAAAAGAATTTTTTAAAAGGAACATTTAAAATGATACAGATTTCTGTAATCACTTGTGGTGATAATAACCTCAGTAAGAATGAAAGCAAGCTTTTTTTTTCATTGCGGTGACGACGAGGAGATACCCTAATTCAACCCTTCCTTCCAAACATGACAGGTCCGTGTTCCTCTGACTACATAACTGCCCCCTGCCTGGGCAAGCCTTTGTGCCAAATATAAGGGCCTTTCTGAAAACACTCTCACCACCCACCCCTGACCCCATGCACTGTCATCACCTCCTTGTTAGAGGTGGTGTGTGAGTTTCTGGCATATGGCAAACTACTTTCTGTGCCTCAGACAGAATAGGTGTTTAGGTTTTGTTTTTAATTACAGTACTTTAACTCATATGGGTACCCTGGAAACACCATGCTTCAATAAGAATATAAGACTAAGGTCAGACATTTCAATCCTGCACAAAGTCAGTGCTCATATTTTTTTGTTTTCAAATGCTAGCTGGGACTTGGAAATGACCCTTCTCTCCTATCAGAAATACCAGCCCACAGCCTAGGCCACCAGACCAGGTGGAGTCTCTAAGAACTCAGGAGCCCCTGAAGGACCGGCTGACCTGAGGATGGAGTGATCTCCTGAGGGCCTCCTTTGATCTGAAAACACCAATTAGGGAAAACACTGTATAGGATAGTATAGTCAATGGAAAGTTAAAAACAAACCCATTTTAAAATAGCCTAGTGGGGTGCGTGGGGCGCTCAGCCGGTTAGTGTCTGACTTCGGCTCAGGTCATGATCTCATGGTCCCTGAGTTTAAGCCCCACGCCGGGCTATGTGCTGACAGCTCAGAGCCTACAGCCTGGAGCCTGCTTCGGATTCTGTGTCTCCTTCTCTCTCTGTCCCTCCCCTGCTCACGCTCTGTCTCTCAGAAATAAACGTTTAAAAAAAAAAAAAGAAAAGAAAAGAAAAAAAGCCTGGAGCTTCCCAGCAAAATGGGTAATTCCCAAGGAACTCGGCTCTTTTGTTTCAGAGGCCTCAAGACACACACTTGCTCTACTGGCCCACACGAAAGGAGTGTGTGGGTTGCCACAGAGAGTGTGCCTGTGACAAGGGGGAGCTTCATGGAGCAGGAATTGATGAGCCTCCAGTGAGACAGGCTCAGCTCATGGCAGGACTGGGGACAGTGAACAAATATCCTTATAAAACATCACAGAAAATTAAATATAATAAATAAAATATCAGTGCCACACCCTAGACCATGACCTCCAACAAACAGTTCCAATACCAGGGTCACATATACAGTTTAGGATATAACTCAACTCACCCAATAGTCAGTTCCTGAGAACCCAATGTATACAAATCCCACCTTTAAATGTGCCAAAGAAACCTGCATGCTGTAAAGTGTACTGCTCAGTACAAGGTGGAGATGTGCTTACTTGCTTGGCTATTGGGAATACGGAGGACGTGCACATCAGGTAAAGGCATACGCTCCTATCCACTCCCCCACCTCCAGCACTGCTCAACCACAAGGATCATAGGTTTCCAAGGGCCCTTTAGTACCTGACTTCTTGGCTGCACTCTGCACACCACCAGCACCAGGACTTCCAGGAGAACCTGTCTTTTTACTCAGCAGACTATTGAAGAAGCTGGCCAACACACCTTCACTTGCTGCGTTATCTAAGGAAACATTAAGAAAAAAAGCCTTATACCACCAGGATGACTCAATTACCACCACCACAAAACTAGTTTTCAGCTTGGAATTATCCATCTCTGGCTATCATCTTCCCAGGACACTGAGCACATTCATTATTGCCACTGCCAAGGCTACTTCCCTATTAGCATGGTAAGTGCAAATCTGTTTAGATTTCCCACCTATCTGGGGACATAAAAGAACTCATGCTCTGCCTCATCTCCCTGTCCATGAGGCAGTGTTTCCCAAAGTTTTATAAGCCCTTAACATTCCAAGGCTGATGTGAAAAGGTCTCATTCTGAGTTGGAGATAGCTATTGTACACATAAGAATTAAATAAAATTTTGTTTTGCGAGTTTTATTGTAACCAACACATTTAGATATTACTAAGTCACTAGGATAAGGGCTACTTAAACTTCTAAGTAACTGAGCTTGAAAAGAGAAGTGAAGGGGGAAGAAAATGCCATAGTTCATATATAATAATCATTTAAAAATGAGAAACAAAATCAAGGACTCAAAATATACACTGTATTTTTTTTTTTACTTATTTTTAAAAGTACTCACCACACCCAATATGGGGCTTGAACTCACAACCCCAAGCTCAAGAGTCGCATGCCCTAGGGGCACCTGGGTGGCTCAGTCAATTAAGCATCCGACTTCAGCTCAGGTCACGATCTCATGGTTTGTGGGTTTAAGCCCTCCATCAGGCTCTGTGCTGACAGCTCAGAGCCTGGAGCTGGCTTCAGATTCTGTGTCAACCTCTCTCTCTGCCCCTCCCTCACTCGTGCACTCTCTCAAAAATAAATAAACATAAAAAAAAAAAAAAAAAAAGAGTTGCATGCTCAACCAGCTGAGCCAGCCAGCCAGGCGCCCCTCAAATTACACATTTTTAAAAATTTACTACTTATTTACTTAAGACTTATTTTTTGGGGGGGGCACCTGGGTGGCTCAGTCAGTTAAGCATCCAACTTCAGCTCAGGTCATAATCTTGCAGTCTGTGAGTTTGAGCCCCGCGTCAGGCTCTGTGCTGACAGCTCAGAGCCTGGAGCCTGCTTCGGATTGTTTCTTCTCCTGTCTCTGCCCTTCCCATGCTCATGCTCTGTCTCTCTCTCTCTATCTCTCTCAATAATAAACATTAAAAAAAAAAAAAGATTTATTTTTATCATGTTTTGCGAGAGAGAGAGAGAGAGAGAGAGAGAGAAGTGGGGCTCACCCAAAGTGGGGGCTCATGCTCACCTGAAGCGGGGCTCAAACTCCCAAACGGTGAGATCACGACCTGACCCAAAGTCAGATGCTTAACCAGCTGAGCCACCCAAGCACCCTTATTTATTTTAAAAGTTTATTTAAGAGAGACACAGTGAGCGGAGGAGGGGCAGGGAGACAGGGGAACAGAGGATCAGAAGCGGGCTCCGTGCTGACAGCCGAGAGCCCAATGTGGGTCTCGAGCTCTGAAACTGCAAGATCATGCATGACCTGAGCCGAAGTCAGACGCTCAATTGACTGAGCTACTCAGACGCCCCCTTATTTATTTTTAATGTTTATTTAGTTTGAGAGAGCGAGCGAGCATGCAAGTGTCAGGGGAAGAGAAAGAGAAAGAATCCCATACTGACAGTGTGGAGCTTGATCTCATGAACTATGAGATTATGACCTGAGCCAAAATCAAGAATTAGACATTCAACGGACTGAGTCACCCAGACAACCCTCAAAATACACATTATAAAGTGATTATGTTGTATTCCTCTTTGAAAGAACCTGCATGGCCTGATACAGAACCAAGTGTAAGGGCCATTGATTCCAAAAAGGAACCAGCCTTAGTGTCTGCCAACCACGAGCCCCTTCCCTTTGAGCGAAGGAAAGTGGAAAGCAGCCCCTTCTTGGGGAAGAGAACAGCCCAGCTGCCACGGGCCTCCACGTTCCAAACCCAGCCACATAGCCCCTTCAGACCTCAGGCCCAAGACTAAACACTCTCCACAGAGGCAGGATACATACTTTTGATGTTTGGGTCCGGCTTCTTTACTGATGTGCCTGGGGAGGCACTAGGCACACTCGCTGGCCCTCCCCGGCCCTGAGTTCTTGGAGAGCCAGAGGGTCCTCTCGCAGGGGATTCCTAAGTCCAAAACCAGCCCAAGTTACATACAGGCATAAAAATAACAGGAAATACACATCCCCAAAATGAAGACATGCTCTGCAGGATATTTTTCACAGCGTAAGGAGAAGGGAGGTAGGACTGGGAGTTTGCCCCCAGCTCAGTCTCTTTCTAGACCTTAGTTTCTCCTTAGAGAAGAGACATCAAGATAATGAAACCTGCTCACTCTATTTCCCAGAGCTGTATTCCTTTCCTGAGTCCCTACTATGTTCCTGGCCCTGGGCTTTCAGGGAAACCAAATTCCCTTTGCAAATACAAAAACCCACACAAATAAAAGCTCTTACAAATAATGGCATAAAGTATGAAGACACCTACAACACTGAGCCTTGACCCCATTTAGTTTAAGGTACTCACAGAAGCTCTCGTGGGCGTGGCTGGCTGCTTGGCAAGGAGTGACTGCAAAGAGAGGGACACACTGGCCATTAATAGAGGCCTGCAGAGTGGACGGAAAGTCTGGAGAAACACTTCCCAGTACTCCACTAGAGGGCGCCATTAATAACAACCAAGTCAGGTTTTATATTATACATGCAAAATGTTTAAATTCAGAAATTTGCTACATGGTGAAAAAAATAATTCAAGTAACCAGTTTTGGAAGCAAGGAGAACACAGAAAGGAGGACCAGCTGGCAAAAAAAAACCCATCAACACCCTCCGCAGAGCTGCCTGGACCATCAGGAAGACCTATGACAGGTCTAAGTGGCATGTCTAACAATAGTCCTAGTAAAACAGGAAGCGGAGACTGGGTTTGCATTCTGAACTGTCAGCTTGTGGAAGTTACTCTCCTCACCTACAAAATGGGTACATCAGCTCACCTGCCTTCATGCACAGGGCTGTGTGGGGCTATGTGAAATAATGGAAGTGAAGTCAGGGCACTTGGTAAACTGTCAACACAGGAAGTATTATGCCAAAAAACCTAATTTCCAGAAAGAAAGGGTACTTAAAATGATACCAAGCCTATCATTGTTGAGAATCTGCAAGCAGGCAGGGGATCACCTGAGGCAGCTGGTCTAACTCCTACTCTGTACCAATGCCAGAAATGGGAGGGAACAAGGAGACCTGGTGGCAATCCCTTTAACGCTGCAAGCTCTTTGTGATGCCCTCCACCTCATCCCAGGGGACTGGCATTTCATGCAAGAGAAGGCCTCTGCTCTGGCCTCACTGGTTTTTCTTACCTGTTGCTTCATTAGGAACACCTGCTCATCCTCGGCTGCCAACTCTTTGTCATGGACTAGCTGTGAAGTGAAGTGACATACTCATTTGTGGTCACAGGCCAAGAACACCCGAACTACTGTCAAAATTCTCACTGAAAGAAGAATCTTGGGCTCAGGTCTCAACACGGGTCCAGGGAGAGTCCCCGCGGCAACAGCGCAATTATGTTTTTTTAGCCTGGCACCAAGACCAGCCATGCCATGTGGCCAACTGACATTTTTAAGTGGCAGGTTCTCAACCACCCCTCTCAGATCAGGGCCTGAAGATCAGGGGAGCACAGGGATGTCCTAACAGTAATCCCGAGGTAGCAGTGGCATTGTCAGGACTTAGTAGGAAACTTCAACCCAACTCCTTGTGGCCTTGTGGGCCCTCCAGCACTCACACCCCACCACCTGGAGCCATTTACATTCACACCAGACTTCACCTAAACTTTTTTTAAGAGGCTCTTGGATTACATTTTTCTTCCCCCCAAAATGGTTCAATGTGTAAGACATATCTCTTTAAATGTTTCTTTTCCCATAAAAAAAATAAATAAATAAATAAATAAAAATAAAAATAAAAAAACACAGAAAAACGCCTACAACTCAAAGTGACTAATCTGGGTACCTTTCTCACAGGAGGTTTCACAATAAAATCTTCATATGCATCTTCTGGCTTCACAGTTGTGAAATTTTCATGTAAAATAGCTATTTTCTTTTCGTTGTCCCAGCCTGCAGGTCTAAAAGCAAAGAGACAGGGATGGATTTGCTTTTCCTGGGACTGCCTTATAGCACACGTTAGGTAACATTCCGGGTTAGCGAGGACTCCTAGGTGAGACCCATTCCCACAAAATCTGGCCTGTAGCTGCTGGGGCTGGCTTGTAGCTTGTGGCAGGAAAGCCAAAATTTACTGCCGGCATAACCCATCAGATTGACATGGCAGGTTCTGTTCTGTACTGAGCTCATGGGGCCCAAAACCTAGGAGCCAGAGTCAGATCTTATTGACTCCACATGCTGACCCACAGAAGTGTTCAGAGTTTTCACACAACTCCACCCAGAAGAGCAAGGACACAATGGGGCCTTGTTCCCACAGAGCGGAGGACATAGAGAGCAGCACAGACACAGCTCCAGATGAGACCGTTTCTCTTGGGCTTTGGTGTAGAAGAACTCAGAAGTCTTCTGAAAACAGTTTTCTTGTGGACTAGTTCATTAATTTTACTGGTGTGGGAAGATGTACCGTGGAACAAAGCAGGGCAGCAGGATCTGTACTCTCCTGGGCTGCAAACCAGAGGGACACAAGGAGTCCTTGAGGCTCCTACATGGGTGCTGCCCTGCTTGAGATCACTAAGCAGGATGGCATCCACGTTCCATTAAGTTAAGCCACGGTAGCCTACTGTTCCCACCAGATTCTCACAGGTCTCCCTTTCTCCACCTAAGTCCTACTTCACTGCTCCACAACCAAGAGGGCGCTCCTACCCAGGGTGCTCTACCCAAATGGTTTTGCTGACTTCACCAGTTCCCAAACAGGCAAACTACCAAAGGATCAAGGATTCAAAGGGACAGGGTATGATCAAGATACAGCCACAACCCAAGCAGCCTTCGGAAGGTGTGAGATGCTTCTCCTCTCCAGACCAGCCCTGATCCTCAACCTGTCTTCCTGGGGCTTCCTATTCCTCAGGATCACAAGTAATTTGGGCACTCACATATCATTCACTGAGCTTGTGTCTTTGATGCCTGTGTGATTGCTCTGGACAACAATCCTCTAAAAGCCACCCAAGGCTCTAGCTCTGCCATCTGTGAGGAGCCCAAATGAGGCTCTCCCTAAATGTTCAGGAAGCAACCTATTCAGTGCCAAGAGCTCTTGGCTATCACATCTTCAGCCTTCTGAGAGGCTGTTCCTCCTACCCCTCCATTCCTTCTAGCCTGCCTAGCACACACACACACTCAGCCTTCCAGCATCACCCCCTCTGCCCTCCCTGCCGCACTGCCTCCACTACCACTCCATTACTCCTCCACCCCTGCCCTCCAGTGCTGTGTGCAGGGACCGTATCTTGTTCACTTCTGTGTCCTTAGCATAGAACCCAGACACCTAGGAAGTGCTCAGCAATTGCTGAATGAACTGTAATTCTGAAGTCAAGAGGATATCGAAGCCTACAAACACTGATCTACTAGCACAAGTCCTCTCAGAGGCCACACAGCTTCATCATTCATTCACACATCCAAAACACTCATCATTTTCCAGTGACAGAAAAACACAAACTGGAACAGACAGGTATCTAAGTCTCTGCCCAGGACAGCAGCCCCCGTGGCTCTAAAGTACCAAAAATACAACACGCATTCAGTATAGCCAAAGCCCATGCTGACGGGTACACCAACAAGGGTGCCTGCAATCATCTCTGCCAATGGGCAGAGAGATCACATGCTTCAACAGAAGGCATCAGGGTCCCCAAAGCCCAATTCCCTATACTTCAACTCCTTCCTCCAGCCAGTATTCTACTGGAGTTGACAATAAGTGGCAAAAAAGTCTGGCTTAAGTTTTGGTACCTTGCTCTCAATGATGAAAGGCAGCACCCATGACCTCACTCCACCTACTTCCCTTAGAGTGAAGCAGAATGGCAAACAGTCTAGAAAGGATCTGGGTCTATCTATCCCCTGTGAGGTCCAGGCCAAGCACTTTGCCCCAAGGCAGCAGAAAGCTGGCGGTGTACGAAAGAGACAGAAGGCACCTTACATGGAAGGATAAAAAGAAAAGAGCAAATGTACTATGAAAAGCAGCATTTGAAATCACCTATAAGGAACTCACATAAAAACTGCATCCTTTTCCACAACTAAGGCAGGTGTGATAAAGTGGAAGCCATACGTTTTATGAACAATGTACTTATACAACAAGTCGAGGTTTTTCTCCTCCTTCACTGATGTGTAAATCAAGGCTGCTCCATCTAATCAATCTGCTTAAGGAAAACCAATTCACTGCAGGAGACAAAAGCAAACATAGCCAACCATAATCCTCAAAGTACTACTCACAGGCTAATTAGTTTTTGATCAACACATGATCAACAGAAAGTGTTAAAACTTTTAAAACTAAACGGTAATGACAGATGAACCATGTCAAAAGCATAAAGGATGTCAATGGTGGCAGGCCATGTGGTTCATTTTTTAACATGCAGACTGTTGTCTTTTGACCCGTCAGGTTGGTTCATAAGCAGTGAAGTTAATGGCTCTGAGATTAGCCCAGGAAAACACGCTCAGCATATCCAGGGTGCAGATTCTTTCCTAGACACAGATGTTCACATGTGATCCAGTTTATTATTAAGCACATCTTCTGTAAGAGATGGGTACCTACATGTATCAGCACCCTCCACTGAGCTGGACAAGATAAAAGGCCCAGAGGAAGTGGTATGGGGATGTAGCACCACTTGCTACTGTATTTTTACAGAAGTATAACTCAAAAGACTGTTGACGCAGTATCTCTCATGGACACCACACAACATAAACATATGGGAAACTCTTTGTGGCATCTATAACAATATCGTGTTGGGTAATTAACCTTTTTGCAAAAAAGCAAAGTTTAAAAAGATTTCCAAGATATGATGAAAGTAGTTTTGGTAGTAAGACTATCCATATCAGCTTTCTTCTTAATATGAAAGCCTATCAAATGTACAGCATTAAAAATAAAAATAAGTGAAAGGCAGGCACAAATCAGTAAGTCTCAAATTCCAATACAGTAAAATACAAAACTAATAAAAAGATGTATACAATTTTTCCCCGGCAGAAGACCGTTCTAGATTCAGGAAGTTCTTTATCTTTTTGAAGATACCAATCTAGAGGGAAGCCTGAATTAGCACAGAAGGGAGCCTGTGCTCCTGTGCCCTGACACAGCGCTCCAAGGATACACTGGAGGCAGAACCTCCGTAGGTGTGATTGGATGAAGTCAAAGTGCTCGTCCCTGTAATCATGCTCCTTCTCCAGGACACTCACTGCATCACACTGCAGGGAAGACAGAAAGAGAAAGGAGTCACCTCTTTGCTTCTCTGCCTGCTGAGGATGGGAATGGTGTCTTCTACAGAAATAAACTATCATAGTTCCAAAGAAGAAAGCCACAGCCAAGGGTCTAAACATTAATTAGACAAAAGTGAAAGTGAGTGAAAAGAGTGAAAAGTGAAAGAGTGAAAAGCAACTGGAGATTTCTCTTTCATCCTGGGCCACAGTTTCCAGAGCTGCAAAGTGGGGACGTAACAGTCTGATCACCTCACAGTTGTTCTAAGAATCAAACACAGTCACAGCAGGAAGCAGGCCATGGGACGTAGCTGTGCACTGCACCCTCCAAAGAACTCCCATCTCACAGAATATAATGTGAATGGCACACTGTGTGGTTGGGAATAAAGTACTTTTAAAATCCAAAAACAAATTTTTTTAAGTTTATTTATTTTTAAATAATCTCTACACCTAACACGGGGCTCAAACTCATGACCCTGAGATTAAGAGTTGCATGCTCTTCTGACTGAGCAAGCCAGGCGCCCCATAAACCCAAAATGGTTTTAAAGCTACTTTTTCTTTTCTAAGAGAAACAATTATTTCTCTACGACTCAACTTAATTTTCATTCCCACATCATCATCCTACAGGGCAGAAGAAAGTGAGTTCCGTTCCTTCTTCCTCCAGTGTTATGTTCTTCCTGAAAACCATCTCAAATCCAACAGACTTTAAATGACCAAAACCCCAAAAGAATTCTGCTCTTCTATTTTTTTAGCCATCAGTTTAGGCTAGACCAACTGGTTTACAGAGCCTTAAAAAAACTGCTTTTAGTTCTGAGTTTGAATCACTCAATAGACAGTACTTCATGGAGAGATAAACTATGAACAGAGTAATGTCATGTTTCCAGCAGCAACATTAAATGACAATATTTTCTAGCCTGACATATTCAATGTATCTTATGAATCCTGAATTAGTCCAACTCTCCCATGGGAAGACACCCAACAAGAGCCTCTAAGTTTCTTTTAGATGGTTAATTGTTCACTGGCCAAACCCATTCCTGGCACATACCTTTGTGCACACCACCAACACTGGGATTCCCAGGTTATGAGTCAGCATATTGTCACCAAGAGGCAGGGCAACATTTTCTTCGTCAGGACCTGAGGTCAGAGGTCCTCTTCTCTGCGGGGAACCTTGACAACCTTCTTCAGGCTCAATATAGTCTTGAAAATCTTTCACAACTACAGGTGAAAAAGTAAAAGGAAATCACACAAATAAAAATACACACGCCAGTTTTAGAAAACTGAAAAAGGTAGTAATAAGCACAAAAAATAAGAGTTCTGACAAACTTCCCCACTCTGCCTTACTGTAATATTAGGGATTTGGAGGTGGTGATACAAAATGCCAATTCTAACATATTGTCTGAGCATTATAACTTCAGAGCAGCAAAGATATTCCCCTGGACATGTTTAATTATATCCAACTCTTAAACAGGTTTTATTTTTTTTTTTATTCTTCTACTTAAAAAAAAAAAAAAAATTTATTTTTTATTTTTTATTTTTGAGACAGAGAGAGACAGAGCATGAGCAGGGGAGGGGCAGAGAGAGAGGGAGACACAGAATCTGAAGGAGGCTCCAGGCTCCGAGCTGTCAGCACAGAGCCTGACGTGGGGCTCGAACTCGTCAACCACGAGATCATGACCTGTGCCGAAGTCGGATGCTCAACCGACTGAGCCACCCAGGCACCCCAAGATTTAATTTTTTAAAAAAAGATTTTATTTTCAAGTAATCTCTACACCCAACATGGGGGCTTGAACTCACAACCCCGAGGTCAAGAACTGTACACTCTTCCAACATACAGGGGCTTCCTAGGCATCCCTTAAATAGGTTTTAAAAACATCTAAGGTTTTAGTAGTTTCTATTATTTAATAGTTTCTATGAAAAAAGCCACATTTCTTATATATCTAACATTTTCAAAAAATCAGAAGAGTAAAACCATCTGAATTCCACAAGAACATGCTGTTTTCACACAGCTATGTCTGTACTAAGGAGCAAGGCTGGGCTTGGCCAGCACCATCCACGTCTCCTCATCATCCTGACTCTTGTGGACCCAGTCTCATCTTTAGGAGATCCTGAGTCACTGTGCAGTGTTGGCGGACCTGTTCCTAACACAAGAAGGGGTCAGGAGTAAAATGTCCACTTCTTAGCATACACAGTCACTAGCGTATCAAGAGTGCAATCCCATAGGAGGGCCCTGAAGCTGAGAGTGGTTCATGGGCCTGGTTAAGCCAAGTGAACCAAAGCCCACGGACCCATACCTTTTCGTGGGTACTTCAAGGCTCACATGTCAGGCCAGAGAACAGCCCACAAATTAAAACTGCTATGAGCTAGAGCAGCAAACAGGCAGCTCTACCTTCTACACACAACAGGACAAAAGGATCAAAATGCCTTTCGGTCTCATCCACAACATGCTCATTAAGAAAATGCAAATAACTGCATTAAAGAGAACCTAGGGAAAGGTGCACATACTTCTCTTCATCCACAGAACAAGTTTCAAACATTTTAAAACAATGAGTTTTAACCGATAGAGATTTTACATTATCATTACATGAGCTCCTGGAATTATTCTAAAGAGTACAATGTCTTTCCTAAAATATTGGGCAAATTGAAAACCATCTCAACTAAGACCTAAAGTGCAGACATAATTAACATTTCATTTCTACAGCTTCTCTTTAATTAAGCTCATTCATATAATTTCATTGTCAATATAAACACTAGAGATCTCTACTGCATTTTAGAAAAAAAACAGAGACAGAGAAGGGTTTTCTCATTAATTAGTGTGGTTATTGAAGGATCTTGAAGAAATCAAAGGTTCTCACATGAATCTCCTTCAACGTATTTTAACAAATCTTCAACTCATTGAAAAATACAATGGTTTAAGTTTGGGTCATACCTATCACTGCCCAATATCACATGAGGCACTCAACCAGGGATTGCACGACAGTGAGCACGGCAGAGCCTGGGGTGTTACAGGTGAGCTAAGTGGCTGTGGCAGGAAGCAGAGGCAGACAGCCCCAGAGGTCTGTTCCATAGAACTCCATTACCCAGTGTGCTGCACAAACTGCTGTATTCTACATATGCCATGGTATGAAAATAGGTGGGAAGCCCTGGGTTGGACTGGTCACTCTCTAAAGGAATAACTTAACTGTGGCTATCCAGTAGCCATAGGAAATACACATGTGTTTTTAATAACTGAGCATTTCAGAAAATAAGTTGGGAGACAGAATAAGTATTCATGACATAGATAGAGGCTGGTGAAAGGAAGGATAATAAGAACATAGTGAGCACTGTGCAATTCAGATAATAAAATGTGCATTTCCCTTAGGGTGCACGCTTACCACAGTATTAACAATTTCTCTCCAATGGTGAGATGGCCAGTATTTCACAGCAGGAGCCAACAGCCCACCTGGGGGCTCCCCCTTTAGCATCACGTAATAGTTGGTAGCAAAAGGGGATCAGAGTGCTCTACCCTACCTGCTGCCATCTCTCTCTCATCTTCTTCTTCTTCCTACCTCACTGATCACCCACTGGTTCCACAGTCCTGAAAAATCACACAGACAGCACCTAATCTTTTTTCTCTATTTGATAAGTAAGGGAAGCCCAGACATAAAGCAGGGAAGACAAGACTAACCTACACAAGCGCCACCTTCTGGAGGCTCTGGGGTTGCTCTGCCTTCCCCTCACTGCCAGTCAAACAGCTGCCACAGATTTAGGACCACTGGGGAACCAAATCCTGAAAAAGTGACCCCCCCAATGGAGCAGCTTTCCAAACCCAGCAGACTGGAGACTGGTATTGATTGGAAACTAGGTTGAGTGACAGCCCTTCACTCATTCAACACAATACCTAGAGTCCAATTAATCTGCAAAGAGGGAGTCTGATAAGCAAGATGGCGGCCAACTGCTTTATTAAAATGTAACCTAAAACCAGCACTAACAAAGGCATTCCTTCAACATGCAACACAAAGGCGTGACTATCATTCCAAACATTTCAGAGGAAGGGTGGTGAAAACAAGAGAGGCCTTCAGAAAGTTAACCAGAGTCATGAGGCATGGACGAGGTTACAGCAATTGCTAGTTGCCCTCCTATGTCCTTTCTCCTCTTCTTCCTTATAACCAAACCAAATCCTGATACCTAGAACACATGGCCATACAAACTACACTTCCCAACCTCCTTAGAAAGACAATAGGCATGTACCCTTCAGCCCTTCTTTCTTCTTCCTCCATCCTGCTGCCTGGAACACGGATGTGAAGGCGGTGACAGTTCTAGTTGTCAAGAGGAAGAGAACCACACCCTAGAGATGACAAAGCAATAAGCAGAAAGGAGCCAGGATCCTTGACCTGACTTCCCAGAGCTGCCTTCTAGGCTTGAACTGCCTATCTCCAGATTTCATTTACAGGAGAGAGAAATAAACTTCAGTCTTGTTTAAACCACTGTTATTTTGGTTTTGTGTCACAAGCAGCTGAGTCTAATCCTAAGTGACACAGACAGCAATGACAAAGCAAAAAATGAATTCAATAGTTTATGGGAACAAAAGATCCCCAGAGGCAGGCATCTTATCTGCTAGGTGCCTCTCCAGTGCATAGAACAGACCTGGTATAAGGCAGACACTTTTCCTATCTGGGAAAGGACAATATCCGGGGCTCAACCTTGCTTTTTTGTTTGTTTTAAAAATCTTCACAAGGTTAAAAAAAAAAAAACTTTATAAGGTTATAACACTAAGAAAACAGATTCAGAGACTGAAATCTCCAGGGCATTAACCCATTAATCTGGGCAAGATGCTAAATATGCAGTGAAAGACAAACAGCTCTTCAGCCTCAGAACTATTCTAAGAAGTTGTCTTTAGGGTCTCTATTCCAGGGGAAAAAGAGGCATTATCTAGAAAGGTCAGCAGCTGAAGGCAGACCAGCCGAGCTACATAACAACCACTGTAGCACACATGCACACGGCACACCATAGAATTTAAATTCCCCATTTTAGCTAATGTGGGACAGGAGCAAGAGGAATTTATGACAGGAAGACACACAGCAAGAGATCTGATTTAAAAAGCACATCAAAATTTCTGAACCCTTTTGCCAGTAAGTGTGAAGATCCCGTGTGCCATGCCCTAGAAGCCCTCATTAATTCGCTGAAGAGAATGATGTCATCCTGTGGAAAAAAGCCAGGCTGAGCCAAGCCTGCCCTGGCCAAGATTGCTGCTGCTGAACATTGCCATGGCTCCAACCCCTGCCCCTCCCATTTCCCTGGCAAGGGGACAGAAGCTGATGTAAGTGCAGAAGCAAGGGAAAGGAAAAATATGCTTCTGAATCACATTAAGGAAAAACAAAACAAACAAACTTCCTTTAATTTGAAAGTTCTTTGTTGTCAAAAGGACTTGGGTGTCCTTAGTATTAAAACAGCCTTTCATTTTAATGACAAAAAAAAAAAAATGACTTTCCTATTTCTAACTAAAATCATACTTGCTTGATGGCAAAATGAACTAAGGTAGAAGCTGAAAGACTTGTCTCCTTTAAAGGGCTTCCTTTAAACCTGTCAACAAGAGAGTCCCTAGGACCTCAATGGAATCCCAGAGCAATGGACTCAAGCTGCACGCAGATCGAAGTCTCCACATCCAGTGATGCTAACTCAGCAGCCAGAGTAACAGAAAAGCAAAAAGACCCACAGACTGATCAAACTTTGAGGGATGAGAGAATAATCTTTAATTTTTTTTTAATGTTTATTTATTTTTGAGAGAGAGAGAGAGATCGAGTGTGAGCAGGGGAAAGGCAAAGAGAAAGGGAGACACAGAATCTGAAGCTGGCTCCAGGTTCTGAGCTGTCAGCACTGCACCTGACACAGAGCTCAAACCCACAAACACAAGATCATGACCTGAGCCAAAGTCGGACGCTTAACCGACCGAGCCACCCAGAAGCCCCAAAGAATCTTTATTTTAAAAAAGAACCAACGGAGATGAAAAGGAATATGGTTTCATTTACTTTCTGCAACTGTGATGCTTGAGAGTAAGACTGCTTTAAGTACTTTTTGACTATTGAATTTACAAGAGAAACTCTGAAATAAATGGTACAAACAAAACCAAATATTCTGTAAAGGAAGCTTTGTAACCTCTTGACACTGAAAAGGAAGGTGGCTTGAACCATCTCAAGAGACTGGTCAATTTTCCAATTGAGAAAATCCTATTTTACTTACACTTCCGTTCCAGCTCCCTCATTTCTTCTGGTGGAATTTTCATTTTATCAATGTGCTCACGTAAAACACTAGCCCACTTCTGAAGAGATTCCATCACAGTCCAAGGCCTAGACATGTCTGCAACAAAAATGACCAGGGTCTCCGGCAAGGACTCAGCAGAAACTGCAAACTTCAGCAGACCTTTATGATACAGGTCTCCATCCAGAATCCACACGTTGCAGCGTGTATGATCTAAAAAAAGAAGTAAAGCGAAGTTACGACCTCACAATGACCATCAGCACAGCTGAAAAAAAGCCACATCAAGAGGAATTTAAAAGTGACAACCACAGAATACCATACAAAACGCAACAAGAAATCCTAATCAGAAAAGAGGTCAAGTGCTCAGGGGGCAGTAACCTTTGGTCAAGGTATCTGATGAACCATTTAAACTTAAAGATTTCTAAATTGTCATGATATATTATATCCACATGTAAACAGATTCCAGCAATGTATAGTAGAATAAAGAGTCAAGGACATTTTAGCTTTTAATAAGAATCAAGATACATACAAAAGCTAAAATGTTCACTGGTCAACTGCACTACCATCTACATAACCCATTCTCCTCAGATATCAGCAACGTATGAGGCAGCCAAGCTGTGCCAAGCAGCCTGTGGTTAAATAAGGTCTTCTTGTCAGGCATACTAAGCAGTGCGTTCACATACTACAAAGGGTACCAAAGAGACAGGACCTTTGTGTTTAAATGCCAAGATAAAATCATTACTTATACACACTGAGGCATGAGTTACTGGATGCCTGGTGATATTGAGGAATTAGTTATTCTCGGTATAAGAATATGATTATGTTTTTAAAAATCCTTATCTTTTAAGGGTTCCTGAGTGCCTCAGTCGGTTGAACGTGTGACTCTTGATATGAGCTCAGGTCATGATCCCAGAGTCATGGGATCAAGCCCTGTGTCAGGCTCCGTGCTGAGCATGGAACCTGCTTATGATATTCTCTCTCCCTCTGCCCCTCTTCCCAGCTTATACTCTTCCTCTCTCTCTAAAAAAAATTAAAAATTAAATTAAAAAAAAAATCCTTATGGGATACCTGGCACCTGGGTGGCTCAGTCTGTTAAGCACTTGACTCCTGATTTTGGCTCAGGTCATTATCTCATGGCTCGTGAGTTCAAGCCCTGCGTCAGGCTCCATGCTGACAGTGCAGAGCCTGCTTGGGATTCTCTCTCTCTTCCTCTCTCTCTCTCCCTCCCTCCCTCCCCCGCTTGTGTGCATACACTCTCTCTCAAAATAAATAAACTTTTAAAAAATTATTATCTTTTAGACATACAGATGGAAATATATGCAGATGAAATGACATAATGTCTGAAATTTGCTTCAACATAATCCAGTGTGAAGTGAAAGGAGAAGCAGGTGAGAGTATAGTTGAAATAAAATTGGTAAAGAACTGATAACTGTTTAAGGCAAATAACACATAGGTTGGGGTTTATGATTCTAATCTATGTTGTACCTTCTTTTGTTTTCCATAATTAAAAGCTAAACATACACACAAATGTGCGTGCAACTGCTGACATTTCATGAAACATGTGCTTCCAAAATCATAACTGGATGATCAAACCATAGGAGGTACTTCTCCAAAATGATAATCTATTTTTAAAAGTTTTTAGATACCATTTTTGAGAAATATTTTTCTTACAAAAGTGCACTGAGGGAAAACTCCTACAATCAAAAATATCATTTCACTAACTTTTTCCCCAATAAATTCCAAAATATACTTAAAAATCTATCTTCTGCTAACTACCCTTTTTTGTGTAATTAATTCATTAAAACATATGCTGTAGGGGCGCCTGGGTGGCTCAGTCGGTTGAGCGTCCGACTTCAGCTCAGGTCACGATCTCGCGATCTCGCAGTCCGTGAGCTCGAGCCCCGCGTCGGGCTCTGGGCTGATGGCTCAGAGCCTGGAGCCTGCTTCCGATTCTGTGTCTCCCTCTCTCTCTGCTCCTCCCCCATTCATGCTCTGTCTCTCTATCTCAAAAATAAATAAACGTTAAAAAAAATTAAAAAAAAAAAACAAAAACATATGCTGTAAAAAATTTTAATATTCACAACTTTATTTCAACAGCATAATAAGGTATCTATTATCTACTGTCTAGCTATACTTTCAAAATTCTAATACACTTAAAAAATTTTTTTTTTTTTAACATTTATTTATTTTTGAGACAGAGAGAGACAGAGCATGAACAGGGGAGGGTCAGAGAGAGGGAGACACAGAATCTGAAACAGGCTCCAGGCTCTGAGCTGTCAGCACAGAGCCTGACGCGGGGCTCGAACTCACGGACCACGAGATCATGACCTGAACCGAAGTCGGCCGCCCAACCGACTGAGCCACCCAGGCGCCCCCTAATACATTTTAGACAGTGGTTTTGGTTTGGGTTCTGTGAATGCCTTCAAAGATATTGCTCTGTACCTGAAGCCCACTGATTTTGATGCCTTCCCCTCACCAAGCATCGTTCCTTTCTTCAGCCTCTCTTCCCACTGCCCACTACACATTATCACCCACGTGCATGGAGATCACACATAACCACATGTGACGTTAAACAGACGTCCACAACCATGGAGGCAGTGGTCCTTCGACATGTCATGCCCTACCACAAACCAGGGACAAGAGACCATTTTTTCTATCTGTGTGATTATCTGCAAAATGTATATTTATAACCCGGTCACATCACAAAAAACAAAACAAAACAAAACAAACCCAAAACCTACTGAAAGAAGTATAATTAACTACTGGTAAGGGCAACTCTTCCATCAAAAAAAGACCTGCAAAAACAAAAACAGACCTGCAAGTAGGTGGCCTAAAAATGCAGAGACCAGGAAATTTTTAAGGCAACCTTGAGGAATCTGAAATAAATGCTAACATGTCCTTCAACTCAGAGGCAAGTAATTATGGTTAATATGATGCTTTGGCATGATATATGCTTATGCCATCTTGATAAAAGCAGCTATAGAGATTCACAGAGTATCTATACCACATTTTATACTTTCAAAAGGGTACTAGAGCTACCACCACTGTGTCTCAAGTAGTCGGCTATACCTAACATGTGCCACCTCTCATTGTGTCAACTTACAAAACAGGTATGGTTACCCAGTTCTACAAATGAGGAAACTGAGGTGCGGAGTGCTTAGATCAGTCACAACTAGCAATTATGGGAGCAGGACTCTGAACGAGTTCTGGTGGCTCCAAAACCCAGGTGCTTCCACAATAACCACGCTGCCCAACCAAAACTGGATGCAAAAGGCTCAGACAATATGAGGCCCTCCCTCTAAGTCTAGCCCAACAGCCCCTCTGTCCCACCCCTACCCGCACTGAGGCCAGTGGGCCCAGCTGGGCACCTGAAAGCCTCTGTCTTCCTTATACAAGAAGAGCCCTCGGCACCAGGCCCATCTCCTACCTTTCTTTCACATCTTTCAGGCAACGTTCAGTGCAGCAAAGGAAGCCAGGAGAGGAAGAACAGGTATAAAGTCTCTGGGGTTCTAAAATGACCATTACCTTAACATTAATACAATGCAGCTCTCCAAGCTTTAACAAGAGATCCTGATCTCTATGAAATGACTCTTGGAGATCAAAGAATTATACTGCTGGAAGGGACTTGGGTCCAACTTCTTCATGTTAGCAAAAAGGAAATGGGGAACCAGAAGTGGTAGGATTTAGTCCCTTATATAATCACCCTTACACTGTGATCCTTACTGTTTAAATGGATAAAGGCAAATACAAAGAAAGTAATCTAAAACAGATATTTCACCCTTACGCTACACAGATAATCTTCTTACGTATGAAAAGACTAGGCACCAATGATTATTTATTTTAGAGCCATTCATAAAGCTTTAAAGTTTATAAAGGAAGCATTACTGAGCAGCGGTAACCAAAAGCCATTACTCCAATCCAACTCAAAATTATAAGAATTTTAAGAAATACCTAATCCTTATGAATGTTTCTCATATAATGTTAATATTCCCAACTACCCTACAGGTAAAAACTATTACTATCCACATTCTAGAGATAAGGAATTACGAGAGAACATCCTCACCCCTGAGCCTCTGTCCTCCACTGAAAGAAACATGGGAAATAAGCATTTCTAACATTGTCACAAAGAGACCTAGAAAATTCTCCTGTGAATATCTGTTAAACTGTTACTCTCTGAATCATACCAATTTCAGATTCTCCACTAGAACCGGCAAAGTAACAACGTGTCCAAATCAATCTGCTAAATATTACTCTCATAGAAAAGTCCAAAGGTTTTAAAAACATCTTTCATAGTACCTATATGTGCATCTGAAACTTTACCTTCAATATCTCCTTTTAACTAGGGGCTACCCAGAACAACAGCTAACAGTCTCATTTCTCATTTTTACTAACATGCTATAAAAAGGAAAGAGGGAAGGGGCATCTGGCTGGCTTAGTCAGAAAAGCATGCTACTTTTTTTTCTCTTTTTTTTAATGTTTATTAATTTTTTTTTGAAAGAGAGAGACAGAGTGTGAGGGAGGGAGTGGCAGAGATAGAGGGAGACACAGAATCCGAAGCAGGCTCTAGGCTCTGAGGTGTCAGCACAGAGCCCCATGCAAGGCCCAAGCCCATGAACCGTGAGATCATGACCTGAGCCCCAAGTCAAACACTTAACCGAATGAGCAATCCAGGCACCCATAAAAACATGCAACTCTTGATCTCACGGTCATGAGTTCGAGCCCCACACTGGGTGTAGAGATTACTTACATAAATAAATAAACTTTTAAAAAGTGGGTTAAGTCCTACAAAGACATACACTTCATCTATTCCCCTGTGACTAATTCTCTTAGAACTAAACAGAAGATAGGAGCCACAACAGCAGAATCTGAGATATGCATTTACCCCTTACCACAGACCAACACATCACTCACCATCTCGGTCCTCATCGTGGACGCTGAGGTAGAGATACTCTAGGCCTCTTCCTTTTTTGCCATGCTCAGCTCCTTGAAGTTTAGTCATGAGGGTTGTTTTACCAGAACCATCTTCACCTACGAAGGATGTACAAGAGAAGGCAAAGTGTGCTGTTTACTCTAGGCAAGGATGGGGAATCTTGACACACGAGTGATAACGAAGGTTTCACACAAAGCCTGCTGCTGAGGTCTCACTTGCACTCATCATAAACAAAACAGGCTTTGCTATAAGAATGGAGGGGGGACAGTGGTGACAAAGGTGACAAATTCCAAGATATAAAATGACATTCTACTGTAGTCATCCTTATTTCACAAGGGAAGGAATAAGGCAGGTCCACAGGTCTATATGTCCAATTTATAAGACATATATTTGGAGAAGTGAAAGTAAAAGGTGGGGTTAGTTTCACACAAAATAAAGTTTTACCACAAGAAAAGCAAGAAATCTTCAAAATATAATTAAACTTACAGTCCAGAACTCTGAACTAAAAAAAGTCTGATCCTGCCTCACAATCATGAAGAATAGAAGCTATTATTCACTTTTGATTTTAGTACCTCTCTTTCATAAGCATCCTGAAGGCTAGGAAACTGATGAAAATAATTACAGACCCAAGCAAAACTCCTAAGCACAATCTCAGTAATTATCAAGTGCCTCCTCATACCCCTCCAACCAACAACCACCCGCACCCTCAAAAGAGAAACCTTAAACATTAAGAAGAACCACCACCCAGAAACATTACAAGGCACCCCTGGTATTTAATAATATGGAATTACAAGACATAAGAATTAAGAAGCATTCCCCAGATCAAAGACCTCCTGTCCATCCCCAATGTCACTACTGTATTCAGAGACTCCACATCCCCATCCGAGCTTTGGTGAACAACTCTCAGCCTGACTTCAATACCTGCTCATTTTGAGCCACCTGCAACTCTGCTGCCAGAATTCCCTTTGTAAAACACAGATCTGGTGACCTTGGTTCCTCACTTTACTTAAAGATCTCTAAAGGTCCTCTATTACCTTCTGCAGTGATCATCACCTAAAGAAGACCATAAGCTCCCCCTCGAAAATGTTGGGAGGGGCACCTGGGTGGCTCAGTCGGTTAAGCATCCGAAGTCGGCTCAGATCATGATCTCATGGTCCGTGGGTTCGAGCCCCGCGTCAGGCTCTGTGCTGACAGCTCGGGGCCTGGAGCCTGCTTCAGATTCTGTGTCTCCCTCTCTCTCTCTGTCTCAAACATTAAAAAACAAACAGGGGCGCCTGGGTGGCTCAGTCGGTTAAGCGTCCGACTTCAGCTCAGGTCACGATCTCGCGGTCCGTGAGTTCGAGCCCCGCGTCGGGCTCTGGGCTGATGGCTCAGAGCCTGGAGCCTGCTTCCGATTCTGTGTCTCCCTCTCTCTCTGTCCTTCCCCCATTCATGCTCTGTCTCTCTCTGTCTCAAAAATAAATAAATGTTAAAAAAAAATTAAAAAATAAATAAATAAAATAACAAACAAACAAACAAACAAAACCACTGGGAAAACCACCCTCACAGTGATTCCCAAGAGGATTAGGGGATGGAAGTGAAACAAACGGCCTTGAGAATCAGGGGCCTCCAGGAAAAAGCATTATCAACTCTTCAGCCTTCCACGATCTGACCCAACTTATCTCATCAGTCACCTACAAGGAGCTTCTGGCATCTTCCAAACCCCCACACCCTCCTGTCACTTCTGTGTCACTGCAAACACTCTGTGCCCCTGCATGTTAACACTTATCCTTCAAAACACCTAACCCCTAAAGTACCCTCTTGCAAAACAGCATCAAACACTGTGATGCCTTACAATAATCTTCCCATGCCAGCATGGTGTAGTGTAATTACCAACATATCTGTCTCTCTTGTGCAATGTGTGAGGGATGCCTGTGCTCTCCAGTGCCCAGCCGATAGGAATCTCTCAACAAATGGATTCTCTGGATGAATGAACCTGATCAAACTCCCTCACTTATGGACAGAAACTGAGACCAGACACAATAAGGGACCTGACCCAGGGAACCCAGCAGGGAGGGCTGGAATAATGCAGTCAAGTCCCTAGTGAGGACCCCAGGACCTCCTGTCCTTTGCAGAGTCTCTGCGACTGTGCCCTGCTCATGAAGATGGAGGAACGGTTCCGGTGGCATCTCCCCATACCCCTGACTCTCAAGTCACCTCATTTCCCCCCACCTCCTCCACCTAACCTTCTCATATACTCATCCCCCTCTCCACACCTGCAATTTGGTAAACTTTGAGGCTATGACCACACAGAACCAGTGACATTTAAAGTAAGGCTGATGTTGCGGCCAAATGACTAAGGAATGTGCCGACAACTCCACGCCAGCATCACTGACTCTCCAAAAGAGATAGCCCAACCTCAGGCACGGTGGACTTGGCCACTCTCCGGCTGTCCAGCCAGGATCTCCAAGCCCTCCTGGGCGAGGCAGGCTGCGGGCAGGAGAAAGGAAGGCTGGGACCTGTGAGAGGGGCGCCCGTCTCGCCCACCCCAGCTCCCCGGGCAACGCCCCACGTCCGGCGCTCACCGAAGACCAGGATGTTCTTGCCGGACGGCAGCTTGGATCTAGCGCGAGTGGACACCTCGCTCAGAATCGAGGACCTGTGGCGATAACAGCAAAGCGGTCAGTCCAGGGGCTAGCCTGGACCTGACTGGCCCGCGACGGCCCGTCAGTCTGTCCGACGGTGCAGCCCAGTCCGGACAGCTCCCCACTCGGCTGCACACTCCCCGGCCCCGCCGGCCCCGCCCGGCCGCCTCGCGGTCTTACCATAGGCTCTGGCCCTCTTCCTCCTCGCTGGTCAGGTCGCCGGCAGCCGCCACGGCGGGCCCGTTGGGGCCCAGCAGCAGCTTCTTCTCCACCCCCACCGGCGCCATCTTGCCAACTGCAGCCACAAAGAGGGCCCTCCCCCGGGCCCGCCGAGGACCCGCGAGGACCCTGGCCGGGCCGCCCACTCTCCGCCGCCCTCGCGCCGCCCCTCACGCCGCCCACCCCGCAGGGTCCGCGCCGCCCGCCGCGCTTCGCTGGGCCCACGAAGTCCGCCAGCTCCCACAGGGTCGTGAGGCCGCTGCGGCGGCGGAAGGTGGGCGGCGGTCAGGCAACAGCCGGGGCAGCCATGCGCAGAGAGGCGACGGCGGCGGGACCTGGAGCCGCCGGGACGGAGGGCGCGCGGGCGGCCTCTGCCGGCCAAGGGGAGTAGTGGCACTAGCCTCGGGTCCTCGCCCAGCTATCCGCTAGCGAAGCGCCGTCGAGGGCCCAGGCTAACGAGAAAAGCTCAGGCTTTGGAGTGAGACTAATACACGATAGCGCCATTTATCTGGCGCTGATCTGTGCCGGTCACACATTATCTCATTGAATCGTATCTAACCCTTTTACAGACTAGAAACCTGAAGCTCAGAAAACTTAAGAAACCTGGCCAAGGATCCCAATGCTAAAAGGTAGCATCCCAGTACTTCAATCCTATTCACTGAACTTAAGCTATCATGAATTTTGCCTAATTCTTAGCCCCGCAATGAAAGACCCATCTTAAACTAGACCCCCAAGTCCTCATAAATATCCCGCTTTTCACCTCACTCCCTATTGAGTGCAAGGTAGTAATCTTTACTGCAGCAAACAATACAATTGTGTTTATTAACTTTTTTTTTTTTAAGTTTATTTGAGAGAGAGGGCACGCGAGCACGCTAGCAGGGGAGGGGCAGAGATAGAGAATCCCAGGCAGAGTCCAAGCTTTCAGTGCAGAGCTCCACACGGGGCTGGATCTCCCAATCTGTGAGATCATGACCTGAGCTGAAATCAAGAGTCAGATGCTTAACCAACTGAGCCACCAAGGCGCCCCTTAACAGGTTTTTCAAAATGATATTTCCAGGGAGACAGCATTTCACAACAGAAATAGGGAGCTTTGATTTCCTTTCTTGGGGGTGGGGGTAGTGACAAGAAAGATATGTGAAAGGATAAAAGGTCAGGGAGACAAGGGGAAGGAAAAGGGTAATGGAAGGAAAAAAAAATACACTTCACTCATGGAGCTTAACTTTAGTGGCCTTTGAGGGTTCTTGCTATCCTCTGTGGAAAACGCTCACTTTACAAGGCATTTCTAAATATCACAAGGAAGTGGGATATGGCAGAAAAGCAACCACCTACGTGAGTTTCAAAGGAGTAGAATTCTGATCCTGGCTCTGCCAAAATGTTGGCAGCATGAGTTACAGGATCCAACAAACGGGCATAGCATCAGCCAACCTGAATGTAAGGTTCAAACAAGACAATGAGAGTGAAAACCCATGAGGAGTTACACCCTTAGAAGTCTGGAAAGTATTGTAAGTCATAAAAAGGCAGTGTCTGGATTTCCATAGGATAGAAGATGGAGTTTAAAACTACAGGCCAGTGAACTTCATCAGCCCTAGCTGAAATTCTCTAAATGTGACTACATGGAAAAGGAAAAGATAGGATGAGATTCACAGTCTCTCTCTCTCTCTCTCTTTTTTTTTTTTTTGCAGGAATCCCAGGCAAGAGGATGCTAGACATAGCAAATGCAGATTTCAACGGGGCATTTGACAATTCACTCAGACAAAGTGAAATGTAGCCTGGATGATAGCATTGCAGCAGGTCAAAGACCAGGCCCAAAGGGAACCGATGAACAGGGATAACCAGAGGCTGCTAGGAGCCTGCCCAGCCTCTCACCCTGGCCCAGCACCTCAAGTTACCCTCAGTGACTTGGATGAGAATGCAGCATCACACTCAAAGCTGTGGATGATCTGAAGTAGGAAGAGATGCCTAATATACTAGATGACAAACTGGGTACAGACATACTCTGGCAGTAAAGCCACATTTCTTTCTGGACACATTTTTCTTTAATGTTTATTTTTGAGACAGAGAGAAAGACAGAGTGTGAACGGGGGAGGGGCAAAGAGAGAGGGAGACACAGAATCTGAAGCAGGCTAGAGGCTCTGAGCTGGCAGCACAGAGCCTGACGTGGGGCTCAAACTCCCTAGCTGTGAGATCGTGATTTGAGCTGAAGTCGGACACTCAACTGACTGAACCACCCACGCACTCCCTGGACACATTTTATCAAGACGAGTAAGTGTCCAGTGGTCAGTGACTAAGCCCATAAGGAGACATGACACTGTTCTGCTGAAGCATGAAGTAACTGGGCTTATCAGCATGAAGGATAGAGAATGTAGAAGGAAAAGGAGAAAGTGATGGATAGCTATCTTTTCCTTTCTCAAGGATTAGCATGTAGAAAAGAAATTCAACTTTTGTGGTTCTACAGAAGGTGCTTGAGGAGGGCACATTTCATTTTAATCTAAGTTAGAACTGACCACCAATTATCACCTTGTGAAGTAGTAAATTCCAGGTTTCTGAGGATTTATGCAAAATTAAAGACAGCCACAAAGGCTGAGATTGTTGTACAGCAGTTCATGCCTCTGGCAGGGAACTATAACTGAGGTCAATTCCAACTCCAAAGGTCTGTCATTATTAAAATCATTTTTTATTCCCTGTTGATTTTGTCATGTCTAAACTCCTAAAGCTATACAGTTCTCTAATATGTCATCGTTCTTCCGCTTTCCTTTTGATGTGTCTTCATCTATTTTATTACCAAATATTTCCATCTGAGGGGGAAAAAAAGCAGCTCATGTTAACCAAGTTAGTGAAGAGTTAGGATAAAATTTCAAGGTTTCAGAAGGCAATATAGCATTGGTTAATTTTTTTAAATGTTTATTTATTTTGAGAGAGAGACAGAGCATGAGTGGGGGAGGAGCAGAGAGAGGGAGAGAGAATCTCAAGGAGGCCATGCACTGTCAGCACAGAGCCTAACTTGGCTCAATCTCATGAACTGAGTGATCATGACCTGAGCCAAAATCAAGAGTCCAACACCTAATGGACTGAGCCACCCAGGTGCCCCAGTATTGGTTATTTTAAATATAGTCTCAGTAACTGACACAAATCAGTGTCTAACCGACAGTGTATCATATTCTTGGGGATGCTTGAGTTAAGCAGTGTTTGATTTTTCTGTTAATTTCCGATCAATAAAAGAACTATTACCTGAGACCCACTTAAAGTAGAAAAACATGTTTAAATCCTTTCTGAACATTTAAGAAACAACTCCTGATTAAGCCAATAAGACTGACAAAACAATGTTTTCCCCTTTGACCTAAAACAACTTTCCTAAGTCTTGAGAAGTGCAAATCAAAAAGCCTATTTAAATGGACAAGATTCATTCACACTTGAAATGCTATAAGGAATTTTCCTAACTTTAATTTTTTTTAATCTTTATTTTTGAGAGAGAGAGAGAGAGAGAGAGAGCAAGCAGGGGAGCGGCAGAGAGAGGGAGGCACAGAATCCGAAGCAGGCTCCAAGCTGTCAGCTCGGAGCCAGATGCGGGGCTGTTAACTCACCAACTGTGAGATCATGACCTGAACCGAAGTCGGACACTTAACTGACTGAGCCACCCAGGCACCCCTTTGTAATTTTGAATTATTCTTTTATTCAGGGGCGCCTGGGTGGCTCAGTTGGTTAAGCGGCGGACTTCAGCTCAGGTCATGATCTCGTGGTCCGTAGTTTCGAGCCCCAGGTCGGGCTCTGTGCTGACAGCTCGGAGCCTGGAGCCTGCTTTGGATTCTGTGTCTCCCTCTCTCGGACCCTCCCCCGTTCATGCTCTGTCTCTGTCTCAAAAATAAACGTTAAAAAAATTTAAAAAAAATTATTCTTTTATTTAAAGGAAATTTTGAATTTAAAGAAAATTTTCTGCTTATTGGCTCTCTGCAATTCATTATGGATCAGAAAATTAGAAATTTAGTAAAAATTCTGGGGCACCTAGGTGGCTCAGTCGTTTGAGTGTCCGACTTCGGCTCAGGTCATGATCTCGTGATTTGTGAGTTTGAGCCCCACATCGGGCTCACTGCTGTCAGTGTAGAGCCCGCCTCAGATCCTCTGTCCCTCTTTCTCTGCCCCTCCTTGCTTTGCGCTCTCTCAAAAATAAACAAAACATTAAAAAATAAATTTAATAAAAATTCTTAATTTATCCAAGTAGATATAGTCATGATGTGAAAAGGTCAAAGAATACAAACTTTTCTGGAAATACCTTTGGGGACTGAAGAAATCTATTACAATGACACGAAGCAGTGAACCAATGGGTATATAAGTACAGGTGAGCTTTAAGGCTCTGATACTTGATCCCTTTGCCACAGCAACAGCATATTAAGTTTAATAAAGGCTGCAACAGCATCCTTTGGGGATCAGGATAGGAATATAAAAAGAGTAAGAAAAATAGACAACTGAGGTCAAATAGCTTGGTTTTCCACTAGAAGAAAACTAACTTAAACGATAAAAATTTGTTCTAAGCTTTTAAAAAGCAAAGGCATACACCAAAACATACACCAAAAAAGTGAACCTGACCATAGAATTTGGGGATATTCAAAGGAACTGCACAATTAGCCTCTAGAAGAGGAAACATTTTAGTTTAGCTAACAAAATGTCAAACATTGATTTAATATGTGGGAACTTCATTTGAACAGCTTGGGAAACTATTCTAAGTTCTGGGGAGGAACTTACACTGGGTGAGAATATATACTAAAATCCAAATGTCTCACATGGTATCCATTACAATATAATGTCAAATAATGCTTAAAAGCTGATATTTTTTCTCTGACCTGTGTTCTTTGAGCTTAAGGAAAAATAAAAGCATATTCCTAAACAAATGTTTGACCTTATAAAGGAATTTTGCTTACTAATCTACACATTAAAAAGTGTATTTGTTTTATAAATTACTTTAATAATTCAAAGAGATACAGAATCACAAGGAGTATTTAATTAAAACAGTATTGTTTTCACATTCTCTGTTTCATGAGAGTTTAGAAGATTTTAAATTGTGTTTCAAGCCATTGTATTCTATTAGTTAAACCTAAAAACTGACAAGTATTCTGATCAAGGAGCTTCATGCTTGGAGCCTTTGGTCAGCTTGTGGTATTTGTGAGCAAGATCCACAGCTTTCCGTCCTTGCTGAAAGGGGAAAGACCACAAAATTAAATTCCAGTGATTTCCCATTTTCTTAACTCCATTGAAAAGGTAATTTACTTCTTCTTTGGTAAAATTTTTACGAATTCTTCTTTTTTCTGTAATTAATGAGAATCATAGAATATGTAAGTACTTGCTGAAAAAAGGGATCTTCTTAACTTACTCTAAGGATAAATTCTTAACTTACTCTAAGGATATGAACTATGTAGTGAGAAAGCTTCATGCCTGCATTACTCATCATATAGAAATTCATTTCAATTTTAAAAATTGAGTGCCTACTATTAAGCTATGTCTTATCACTGTGAATTCTTCTATAATTTTAACAATTCTATTGCAATACGTGGAACATCTTTCAATCAAGAAGCACAAGAATTTATAAACATTTGATTTTTAATTCTCTCAACATTCCTGTGAGGACAATTAACAGACAGCTTACCTATCTTACAGATACAGTCTTCCCAAAGGGCTCCAAAACTTCATAGAATAAAAAAGAATATCGACACTTGTTACTTTAATTATCAGCCTTGATAAATATTTTTTTTAAAAAGGGTCTTTTGAAATTCACTTTTAAAAACATTCACTACCTGTATGGGTGCTCAGCTTGATTAAAACTCAAAAAACAGGCTGCACAAGGGAGAAGGAAGTTTTTAACTATCTGGTTATTGGGGATACTTTCTACAACAGAAAGAATATGCAGTTGGTATCTGTGTACATAAATATCTTCTGGTGATGATTACTAGGAAATAGTTTTCTTATAAGGTTTTTTATTCATTGCTAACTCATGTTATCATTGTAGATAGATGTTGATAGGAGGAGTTTTCTGTACTTCCACTTAAGGCTGCTATTTACTTTAGAAGAAATTGAAACAGTGGTGCTGGGACAACTTTAGAAAATCTTGCCCTTGCAGGTCAAGACTGTGAGCCATTTGTCTACTTCTCCTAGGATAGGAGGCATGGTTCAGATCTTTTAAAACATAAATGAAAATCTTACCAGCAGAAGGCTGAGAAAACACTGAAAATGTCTGATGATTACTTAATGGTATTACTTAGAATGCAAGGTCCAGGAAGATAAGAATTATTGTCTGTTTTGCTCACCGTTATATCTCCAGTGCCTAAAATAATATCTGGCACATAGTAGATGATCAACAAATATTTGTTAAAAAAAACCCCTAATTATTGGTAAAAAGTGTTTCAAAATTATCAATGAAGTTCTCCTTACTTTTAGCTCTACTAGAAAGCTGTCATTATCTAAGAAATAGAGGATTTCAATTTCACTTGCTTAATGATTTGAACTCATAATCAGGAGTGGACGGGTTATTATAACGTTCAGGATACTGGGGTCCAGGAATTGTTCATGTAAAGCCAATTCTCACTTTTCCAATACAGCTGCCATCTCACTGACTCCTACATCTGTGCCCAATTCCTCAAAGGTTATTGCAGCAGAGTACTGGGCAGCCTAAAAGGAGGAAGCAGCTCTACCCCACAGGGCTCCCCTTTGTGACTTCTTTAGTGACTATCTTTTTATTTTTAATGCTTGGTTACTTTTGAGAGAGAGAGAGAGAGAGAGAGAGAGAGAGACCGACCATGAGCAGGGGAGGGGAAGAGAGACGGGGACAGAGGATCCGAAGCAGGCTCTACACTGACAGCAGCCAGCAGGAGAGGGAGTAGGGGGAGGGGGCGTAGCTTGAATTCATGAACCACGAGATCATGGCCCGGAGCCTAAGTCAGATGCTCAACCAACACAGCCACTCAGGAACCCCTTTAGTGCTAGTCTTAACATTGATCAGGCTTTAGGAAAGGGTAAGGGAAAGTAGGCAAGAAGGTTCAATTCTAGGGACTCTTATTTTTCAAAATCTCTCAAGACACCAGTCTATCCTAAAAGAGAGCCAAGTCTCTTTAAATGCTTAGATGCTGCAATGGTCTCTTCTCAAAAGAATGGTTTCAAATTTGAATGCAACCTACAACCAAATGAATGCTCATAAATGTGTCTTGAAATGAAAGGGAAATCAAGGAGGAAAAATGGCAGTGTACCAAACATTCTTAGCCTACTTGTGAAAGAGAAGTTCAATCTAATCAGTATCTCAAGATGCCTTTCTAAATTCTAAAAAAGCAGACCAAATTATTAGCCATTTGGCGTTAGCTAAAGCAATTCTAATCTACAAAAAAGATGTATGTACTTATGAGCTGAATGTCACTTAACAGTATTTAGGATCCCTCTGTGTAATCAATGTACAACCACAATTATGTGCTTTTCGTGAGGCTTTACAAATGATTTTACTATGTAAAATGATTATAGGATATTTAAAAAAAATGTTTTTTAACATTTACTTATTTTTGAGAGAGACAGACAGACTGTGGGCAGGGGAGGGGCAGAGAGAGAGACACAGAATCCAAAGCAGGCTCCAGGCTCCAAGCCGTCAGCACAGAGAATGATACAGGGCTCGAACCCATGAACTGCAAAATCATGACCTGAGCCGAAATTGGATGCCCAACTGACAGAGCCACCCAGGTGCCCCAATTATAGGATATTTTAAATTGTTACATATTTGTTTTTAAGTCATGTTGCTGAAAAAAATCCATTATTCATTTGATGCCAACTCCTTGTCAAAAGCAAGTTTTCCAAATGCAACATGTTTCTATGGAAAAACAACCATTTTCTAACAGTTTCTACGGAAAATATTACTTCAAAAAGTGGGCTGCCCTAGAGGAGTACTGTAATTAATTTTAATTTGCATGCAGAATTTTTAATTAATTTTTTAATGTTTATTTTTGAGAGAGAGACAGACAGAGTGTGAGTGGGGGAAGGGCAGAGAGAGAGGGAGACAGAATCTGAAGCAGGCTCCAGGCTCTGAGCTGTCAGCACAGAGCCCGACGAGGGCCTCAAACTCACAAACTGTGAGATCATGACCCGAGCCAAAGTTGGATGGTTAACCGACTGAGCCACCCAGGTACCCCTGAACGCAGAACTTTTAACATAGAAAAAGACCCAGATATAAAAAATAAATTTCAGGGGTGCTGGCTGGTTCAGTCAGTAAGAGTGTGTAACTCTTGATCTCAGGGTTGTGAGTTCAAGCCCCATGTTGGGTAGAGAGATTATAAATAAACTTAAAAAAAACCACAATATTAAAAATAAATTTGAAATTTCTTTTAAGGCTTTAGCAGTGAAAATGGCCAAATAAAAGTATATGGTAAAATGTTTCCATATGAATGTCTAAGTATCTTTGCAATAAATAACAGAACAATTCAATAAATGTTACTAAATTCCAGGTTACTTTGACAAGTAAAGTACTTAACTGCTTATTCTTACTCTGCAGGTATTAATTTCATATGAAGAGAAGAAAATGGTAATGTTCACTAAGTCTCTGTAATAAATTTGGAATGGTTATAAACCTGAAATTTTAACCCTGTAGTTAAATAAAAATTCCCATAAATTAACTCATCATTTAAGAAGCATTTTGGTGGGGCGCCTGGGTGGCTCAGTCGGTTAAGCGTCCGACTTCAGCTCAGGTCACGATCTCGCGGTCCGTGAGTTCAAGCCCCGCGTCGGGCTCTGGGCTGATGGCTCAGAGCCTGGAGCCTGCTTCCGATTCTGTGTCTCCCTCTCTCTCTGCCCCTCCCCCGTTCATGCTCTGTCTCTCTCTGTCTCAAAAATAATAAAATAAACATTAAAAAAAAATTAAAAAAAAAAAAAGCATTTTGGTTTTTTTAAGTTTAGTTTTTATTTTTACTATTATTTTTTAATATCCATTTATTTTTGAGACAGAGAGAGAGAGAGATTGAGCACAAGTGGAAGAGGAGCAGACAGAGAGGGAGACACAGGATCCAGAATCTGAAGCAGGCTCCAGGCTCTGAGCTGTCAGCACAGAGCCCGATGCAGGACTCGAGCCCACAAACCGTGAGATCATGACCTGAGCCGAAGTCAGATGCTTAACTGACTCAGGCACCCTTGTTTATTTTTAGAGAGAGAGAGAACGTGAGTGGAAGCGGGGCAGAGAGAGTGGGAGAGACAGAATCCCAAGCAGGCTCCACACTCTCAGCGCAGAACCAGATATGAGGCTCGATCCCATGAACCATGAGATCATGACCTGAGCTGAAATCAAGAGTGAGATGCTCAACCGGCTGAGCCACCCACGTACCCCAAGAAGTATTTTGATTTTTAAGCAGGGCTTTAAAGGTTTATACTATTTGTCTCTTAAATTTTGATTGTTTGAAGTGCTGTAGTTATGAACCAAAATCTTTTGCAAAATCTCTCTGAAGCACTTATCCATAGGAGAATAATTTTGTTCTTAAAATAGAAATGTGATCAGGAGGATAGGACAGGGACTTCTGGAGAAAGACAGGCTTGCATTTGAATGTAAGCTCTGCCATTTGCCAACTCATTATGCCTTAAAGTGGAAATAAAATACTACACACCTTATAATGTTATTATAAGAATCAAAGGAAATATCCATAAAATACCTACCACCTAGTAAGTGCTTAATAAATGTTAGTGTCCTCCTGCTTCTTCCCCAGCGGGCAAGCAATTAGTGAGAAAGCAACATGAGGAAGGGAAGTGGGAAGCCCCTTTTCTTAGGAACTATGACCCTCATCAGACCCAACGGTTATCATTTAAGAACCATCAATGGGACTGAGAAACCATCATTTAGCTGTCCTCTTTTTCTCAGAACTATATGAAATTTAGGTTTATTTAATAATTAAATATATTAACTTATTCCTCCAGAGGTAGTAGATTCACTACTGAGTTGTCGTCTCCTACGTGGGGTCAGCAGAATTTCTGAAAAATACAGAAAACATTTAGTGTACTTAGAGTATCAATCTGCACATCAATTCCATTAGTATGATAGTTCCTTTTCCCCCCTTCTAATGGGAATCCTTAGATGGATTAGGAAGAATTTTTAAATGACCAGAGACTAAATCTTTTCCCTGGGTACATCTTAAAACACTGGTTGCTCTAAGATATTTTCTTTTCAACATGATTTACCCTCTAACTTTTTAATATACTTCATGTTCTAGATTACAGTTCAAAAGGTATAGTCATAATAACAGTTTCAAAGCTGCTGAGTAAATTACTTTTGTTACAGATAAGTGATTTCCTTAGTTCACTTTTATATCTGTCTTCAGCTTCCACAATGACTTTGTGACGATCACATTGGTATGGGCAAGAGTGCAAGAGCTTGCTAAAATTTCGGCTATTCAGGGATTTTCCTACTGCTATGCAACCTAAAAGAAAACAAATTAAAGTGATGCGTAGGTATTACAAAATATCTAGTAACAAATCTATGAAAGCAAATATCTTTATGATGATAACTGAAGTAAAATCAGGAACTTAATTATAAATATGTCAAGAAGGTCAGTCATGTGAGAGATTAAAGACAATACAATACAGTGAAAAAAGTGTTGCAATAGAGGTATGAACAGTTAGGATGATATAGAAAAGGAGCATCTAGTTTGGTCAGGTTCTCAGCAGGAGTCACCATTAGGAAAAATACCCAGAAGAAGTGACTCTTATGCCCAGTCATCTCTTTTTGTCTCAGTGTTTTATTATGAAATTTTCAAGCACACAAGAGTAAAGGGAAAAGTATAATGAACTTCCACATATCCATCATTCACCTTCAATAATTATTAAGTTATGGTCAGTCATATTTTGTCTATAACCCACTTATTCTGCTCTGCCCTCCGTGTATACACTAGATTATGGAGCCTGGAATTTGCATGAAACTATAATTTCATCTGTAAATACTTCATATTCATCCCTAACAGAGAAGGACTTTTTTTAAACACACAAAACCATTATCAAACCTTAAAAAATTATGTCTAATATAATCTAATATCCAGTCAGTGCTTAAATTTCCCCATCATTTCAAAACTTTCTTTTTACAATTGGTTTGTTTAAACCAGGATCCAAAGAAGGTCCATCATTACCTTCAGTTGAAATGCCTCAAGTTTATTTTAATCAATCTATTCTCCTCTCTTCCTCCTTGTCATTTACTTGATATAGACACTAGATCATTTATACTATGGAGTTACCCAAAGGCTAGGTTTCATTGATTATATCCTAGGTGCATGCTTTAAAATGTTCCTGTGTGTCCAATAAACTAGTAATTAGATCTGGATGATTGATTAGATTCAGATTCAATTGTTTTTAGCAGAATTCCTCACAGGCAGTATTGAGGACCTCTCACTGTATCATATTAAGAGGCACATAAAGTCTGACCATCTCTCTTTTTTTTTTAATGTTAAGATTGATCACTAGGTTCAGGTGATGTTAGCCACATCCATCCATTATAAACTTCCCCATCTGCCTGTCACCTAATGGTATTAGTGGCCCACTACTAAAAGACTAGAAGTTAGCCAGGCAGGAAGTTGGCTAGGATGAGGACATTTCAAGTACCATAAACATGTGTAAAAGAACAAAAAAGTTGAAAAAGCATAGCGTGTTCAGAGAATTATAGGTACTTTGGTGTGGCTGGAGTATAAAGTATGAGAAAAATGTAGGAGGAAAGTTGAGTCTTGTGAGGGCTGCAGGGGGCCAGATGACAATGGTCTTGAAAGCCATGCTATTTCTATCTGCAAGTCAATGGGGAAGGAACTAGAGGGTATTTATTAAGCAGGGAAATGACATGATTTCATTTGTGTCACAGAAAGTTTAGCTGAAGGTAAGAGGTTCAGTTGAGGGCTTACTTCAACAGTCCAGAATATAAATGAGGAATTCCGAAACAAGACATTTACAGGGAGAGTGTAGAGATTTCTGAGGTTAAAAACTGGTGAATAATGAGCTACTGGGGTAAGGGAAAAGTTTAGGATAATTCTTAAGTAATTTGATAGTTGATTGAATGACAAAGTTTGGAATAAGCATAGCAACTTTCTGGAAGACTTAAAGAGAACAAATATGCAATAAAATTTAACAAGTGGAAGCAGAATAAAAGTCCACAAAAATTTAAAAGTCAGGCAGAGAGCCTGAGTCAGTGAGTTACAGAGAAGCATTGAGGGGCCTTTAGGTTGGTAACATGATAAAAAGCACATATTAGAAAGAGAAGTTAACAGCAATATGCTCATTACCGTTGGAGGTTGGTGAGACTTAAAACTGAAAAACAAAAAAGTGTAATTGAAAGTTGCCAGAAAGTTGCTGGTGTAATTGAAGCATGAAGCAAAAAGGGCCTATGTGGGAAAGAAGAAAAAATGAAATTTGACAGACTAGAAATAGGGGATATAAAGAGAAAAAATGGTTATAAATGATTTAAAGTTTGAAATCTGGGAGGCCAAAAGAATAGTGACAACACTAATAGAAATGGAGTGGCTGGAGGGAAGGCAATTTAAAAGGGAGAAAGATGCTGTGTTTTAAACACATTAACCTTGAAGTAAAAACAAGATATTGAAATATGCCTTAGGTGTAGCTAGAAAAGGAGGATGAGGCTATATATAATCCAAGGTAGAAGCCAAGCGTAGAGATAAAGATTTGAAAATCATCAGTAAAATGACAGGTGATGCCACAAAAGCAGATGTTGAAACAGCATTGAGTAAGTGCTATAGATTAGGTCTTGGGGAAATATGCAGAAATTTGGCAGGAAGAGAAAGATAAAGTAATAAAGGTGATAAAATGAAGTGTTTTTCAGACTTCTTGAGATGAGGACTAGTTCTATTAATCTGATCCCCATGCCTGCCAAAGAATAAACACTCCCTAAGTGTCTGTGAAGTGAATGAATCATCATTAAAGAAGGGAACTAGGAAAGAACCATCTCAAACAAACTAAGATATGAAAGGGAGTTAACAGTAATAAAGTATCTCCTCTGCCCTGTGGAATACTTCCCACCAGAGGTTCCCAAACTTTCTCACGTCATGGCATCCTTGAGATCTTGGTGATTTTTTATGGCACTCCTAGGCCAAAAGAAATACCAATCTTCTGTTAAGTCCCAAACAACTTAATAAGCATTTATGTTCTAATAACTTAGTAGCCATTTCAAAAAATAATACACTTAAATTGAAAAATATTTAGATTTCATTCTTATTAACCACAATTACTCCTTTGTTTTTAAAAGATTTTATTTTTAAGTAATCTCTATAAGCATCATGGGGTTCAAACTCACAACCCTGAGATCAAGAGTCACACTGCTCTACTGACTGAGCCAGCTAAGCACCCCTAATCAGTTACTCGTAATGCGATATATGCACTTACTAGGTACAGAACAAATTCTCCTATCTTGGAATCTGACTGACACTGCCACCCTCATTTCCTGTTCCACATTATTTTCATGTAGTGCTTGCTTTTTATCACAACCACTAGAAACTCAGGTCCACAATGACATGAAATCATCAAAAGGAATGCAGTGCAAGCTAATGGTGAAACTGTAACGAGTCTGAGCTAGTAGTTCCTGTGGTATCCAAAAGATGTTGATTATTATGTATTTCACTTATAAAATTTATTTTTTTAATGTTTATTTTTTTTGAGAGACAGACACAGAGACAGAGAGAGAGAGAGAGACAGAGAGAGAGAGAGAGAGAGAAAGTGCTTGTGTATGCAAGTGGAGGAGGGGCAGAGAGAGAGGGAGAGAGAGAATCCCGAGCAGGCTCCTCGCTGTCAGCACAGAGCCTGACACAGGGCTCGATCCCACAAACTGTGAGCTCATGACCTGAGCTGAAATCAAGAGTCAGATGCTTAACAGACTCAACCACCCAGGTGCCACTCATTTATAAAATTTAAAGTATTTTGTCATGCCCTTTCAAGTTCACCACAGACCTCCTGGGAGTCTGGGTGGATAGTTTGGGAACTGTGTCTTTAAACTATTGAGAGGAGAGGATTCCACGAAATGGTTATCAACAGTGTAGAGTTACTAAAGAGGAGAAGAATTTTTTAAAAAGTCATTGGTTTGGCAGAAAAAAAGAGGCTTCAGATAATCTTTAACATTAAAGTTTAGTAGAATGGCAATAAAAGAAGCCAGATTGCAAGGAACTAAGAAGGAAATTAATATATTGAAAGAGAAAGGAGAAAGAGCAAGTATCTGGTAATAATGAAAGAAAGAGCCAATGAATATTTGAAGGGACAGCAAGTCACATAAAGTATTTAAATTTTTCCTTTTTAAGTTTTAATTTAATTTAATTTTATTTTATTTTAAGTAATCTCTACACCCAACGTGGGGCTCAAATCCATGATCCCAAGATCAAGAGTCACATGCTCCTCCAACTGAGCCAGCCAGGCACCTCTAGATTTTTCTCTTTAAGACAAGAAGAAATGAACATAGTTTAAGTGGGGACAAAAGAAGTTAATGGATAGAAAGGTAATGAAGAGAAAGATTTCACAAGTATTAAAATGGGGAAGAAAAAAGAGATGGCATTCAGATTATAGTTAGGTATAGCTAGTTTTAGAGTAATAGAGACAAACTCCACATCCAAGACTAAAGAGTAGTGATATTCTGAGCCTAACATGAGCCTCAATTTTGTCCACGTAACAGAGTGTGACACTAAAACAAAGAGGAAATACCAGGGTATGGAGGAGGAAAAGGGATGGATTAAGCGTCCCTTGGATGGATGGAACATTTACAGGGCCCCTGCAGAACAAATAACTAATGGGGCAACTACGTGGATAGAACTAGAGGGTGTTATGCTAAGTGAAATTAGTCAGAGAAAGACAAATATCATATGACTTCACTCATATGAGGACTTTAAGACACAAAACAGGTGAACATAAGGGAGGGGAAGCAAAAATAACATATAAACTGGGAGGGGTGGTGTCTGGGTGGCTCAGTCGGTTGAGTGTCCTACTTCAGCCCAGGTCATGATCTCATGCTCTTGAGTTCAAGCCCCGCGTCTGGCTCTATGCTGACAGCTCAGAGCCTGGAGCCTGCTTTGGATTCTCTGTCTCCCTCTCTCTCTGCCCCTCACCTGCTTGTGCTCTGTCTCTCTCTCTCAAAAATAAATAAACATGAAAAAAATTAAAAATAAAATAAAATAAAAACAGGAGGGGGACAAAAACATAAGAGATTTTTTAAATATGGAGAATAAACAGAGGGTTGCTGAAGGGGTTGTGGGAGGGGGGATGGGCTAAATGGGTAAGGGACAGTAAGGAATCTACTCCTGAAATCATTGTTGCACCATATGCTAACTAACTTGGATGTAAATTAAAAATAAATAAATTATTAATAAAAAATAACTAATGGGGCATATAATACTAGAAACATTTATATACTAACTACAGACGTAAAAATAGATATTGTTTAACACTTAATGCCTAATGTGTACAGCATTATCCAGAATATACACCCACTGATGCTCTCTGAAAATATACAAAACGTTTACCTTACTCAGAAAAGTTAAACTCATAGATGGTATTAATTGTGACAAAAACAGAATAATAAAGTAAAAAAATGTTAGCTATGGTGATTCAGATAATGAATACTGGAAGCACCGGCTAATGCAGATAAGAGGTATTAATTTGAATGTTTTATGATATTCCAGATTGTTACTTCTCTAATGGAAATGAAGTGGGTTTTTTTTAATGTTTATTTATTTTTTTTAAATTTTTTTTTAACGTTTATTTATTTTTGAGACAGAGAGAGACAGAGCATGAACGGGGGAGGGTCAGAGAGAGAGGGAGACACAGAATCTGAAACAGGCTCCAGGCTCTGAGCGGTCAGCACAGAGCCCGACGCGGGGCTTGAACTCACGGACCGTGAGATCATGACCTGAGCTGAAGTCGGACGCTTAACCGACTGAGCCACCCAGGCGCCCCAATGTTTATTTATTTTTAAGAGAGAAAGTGAGAGTGTGCGTGTGTGCAGGCAACAGAAAGGAGACAGGATCTGAAGCAGGCTCCACACTGACAGCAGAGAGCCTGATGTGGGGTTCAAACTCATGAACCACGAGATCATGACCTGAGCTGAAGTCAGATGCTTAACCGACTGAGCCACCCAGGTGATCCTAAAGGCAATGAAGTTTAAATCATACAGGCAGAATTATTATAAAGTCTAGTTAACTAATATCATATAAAGTTTTAATCACAAAATAACTGTAAAAAAAATATTTACCTGAGCATCTATACTTTAACATTTTAGAATGACTGTCAGTTGCTAGAAAACTGATGACTTCTTTATTTATTATATCTGAACATAATGTAAATGGATCTGGAAAAAATTACAATATTTAAGATTCTTTTGATTAATGAAAAGGACCTGACATTTACATGATATATTAATTCTCAAGATTTTCATAAACTTTAGTACAGTACTACATATTCAGTCATCTTGTTGGATAAACAGAAAGGTTCTGGATGTCAATAACAGGTGATTAAAGTATTTACACCAGAAAGGAGTCGAAAGTGTGGCTTATATGTTAGAGGGCAAATATACCAATTACATTTTTAGCTGTATTAGTCACCTAAATATGTTCTCTTAAAAAATCAAAGAAGAAATATTTTTAATCATACCTGTTACTGGTAACTCCTGCTTTCTATTTTTGACAACAGGAATTGGAGGTTTAAAAACATGGTCACTAAAAGAAAACAGACACCAGAAATTAAAAGTAAACATACTGCTCAGTGTGTGCACAAATGTTTCTGGAAGCAGTGGTGTGATTCTGGGTGTTTGGCAGGCAGGAGATGGAACCAGGATCTACCAAAGTCTATCAAATTCTGCCAAAGTAGCGTTTGTAATGGTTATAGCCTCATTTCTAAAAGTGGAGTTAAATAAGATTCCAAAAGGCAATAATACTGATACCAACAGAAACACAGGGAAAAAGTTATAAAAGAGAAAAACATAGGGTGCCTGTCTGGCTCAGTTGGAAGAAGAACATGCGACTCTTGATCTTGGGGTCACGGGTTCGGGTTCGAGCCCCATGTTGGGTGGAGAGATTACTTAAATAAACAAGCAAACAAACGTAAAAAAAAAAAAAAAAAAAAAAAAAGGAGAGAACAAAAGCAATGGGACAGAAAGCAAGAGAGCTGGCCCAAGGGCATATTTCAATGCTTTCCAATTCCACATCCCTGAGAAATCAGGTTAAAATTAACATCAAGAATGGTTTTATAAAGGAAAAAAAGGAGTGGTGATGATGTAATCCATCTCCCTAATATTCCGTTTACATTGCAACCTTCCCAGAATATAGCAGCAATACTCTTCAGTTTCCCTACTAGCACAGTATCCATCAGAGGAGAGAACACAAGTAAATTTTTAAGAAAAGCTACATCTCAGGTCCAGCCCCACAGGCTATCTGAGGGAGCAAGGTCATGAACTGGAGGTGAGGTGAAAGGAACAAATGAAAAGGTAATCCTGAGCCATATTTTCATCACACACTACTCCTTTTTATCAAATTAAATTTACAAACTGGTTTTGCTACATTGCCGGTGGATTATTAACGCATGCGTTGTTACTTCAGGTATAAGGTTTCAGGTTAAGTTCTCTGAGTATCCTTTCTAAAATGCAAATCTGATGTCACACAACTTAAAATTGTCAAAGGCTCCCTACGCCCTGTGAGTGAAAACCAAAAATCCTGACTGTGACATGCAAGGCCCTAGATGAACTGGCCCATACTTCCCCATCCAAACTCCATTCCCAACATTTCCATTTAGGCTCCTCCCAAGACCATTTTTTATCATTTCTATATCCCAGGGCTTAATAACATAGTACTACAAAAAAAAAAAAAAAATACTTGAATAAATAAAGTTAGAAACAATTATTAAACTATACCTTGATTGAGAAACAGAATTTTTTTCAAAATTTGTTCTTTCCTGTAAGTTTTGACTATAACTTGAATTGGCTTTATATAAAGTTTTATTTTGTCCACTCTCCCTATAACAAGCATCAACTGGATTTGTACTCTTTAACAGGGTCTTCATTTGGTGATCATTTGTACACGCTGTAGTTAGAATTCCATGGGATTTACAACTCGGAAGCTTTCTAGACTGGCTTTTATCCTTATCTTCTGCTTCAGGGCCTCTGCCAATACTATCTCCATGGAGGTGTTTCAATGTATTTTGAATATTTATGTTCATAGATGAAACATTATCCTTGTATTTTTCTCTTTGTATTTTTTCCTATAATGTAAAAATGACAAGTAAATAATTTCAAGATAATCCATTTGTTTTATAATCCAATTTATACTTTCTTTAAATAATATAGGAAAAGTTCATGATTGTCAACAGAATATACATAATAAAAGGTTTAAATTTAATTTAAAACAGTTTAAATTAACAGGAAAGGGGAATTTAGTAAATGATCTGGGGACAACTGGGTAGCCATCTGGGGAAAAATAAATTGGATCCATATCTCACAATTTACACAAAAACAAAGTCAAAATGAGGGGAGCCTGGTGGCTCAGTAGGGTAAGCATTCAACTCTTGATTTTGGCTCAGGTTATGATCTCACAGTTCGTGAGTTTGAGCCCCATATCAGACTCTGTGCTGACAGTGTGAAGCCTGCTCGGGATTCTCTCTCTCCCTCTCTCTCTGTCCTTACCCCATTCATGCTCTCTCTCTCAAAATAAATAAACTTAAAAAAAGTCAAAATGAGCTAAATATTGATATATAAAAAACTGAAATTGTGTGTATATATATGTATATACACACATATATATGTGTGTGTGTGTGCATGTGTGTATTTTTTTAATGTTTATTTTTGAACTAGAGACAGCGTGAGTGGGGAAGAGACAGAGAGAGACAGAAGATCCGAAGTGGGCTCTGCACTGACAGTAGAGAGCCCAATGTGGGAATCAAATTCATGAACCACAAGGTCATGACCTGAGCTGAAGTCAGACACTTAACTGACTCAGCCACCCAGGTGCCCCAGAAATTGTATATATTTTAAAAGAAGACATAATATTTTAACATTCCTGAGGGGAAGAAGGCCTTTCTAAATATCACACAAAATCAATAAATCATGAAGAAAAGAAACTAATATAGTTGACCCCATAAAAAATTTTTTTCAAAGCTCTACTATAGACCAAGAATAATATGGGTGGCTGGGGCGGTTGTGGGGAGGGCGGACTCAGAAGAAAAAAAGGTCAGAAGCAAACCAAATGATTATCAAAACATCTAGAAAGAATATGTATAAGTCATGTCTTGGGGTATGATTTTTCTATCAACATTTATGAAAAGCTACTATAATGAAATATGAAAAAGATCAACAATAGTATATAAAAATAGGAAAAGGAGATCAACAGTTAATGGGAAAGGAAACATAAATAGCTCCTAAACTTATGAAAAAATGCCCCATCCCACATGCAATAAGAGAAATGCACAATAAAGCACAATAAAGCTACACTGAGACAGCATTCATCTAGGACACTGGCAAAAACTGAAAGGGTATACACTCTCATAACTTACAGGTGAGAGCATAAATTGCACAACTTCTATGGAGAAACAATTTGACAGGATTGTTCATAATAAAACTTGTACATCTTTACAAAAAAACCCTATAGATAGGGGAACCTTGGTGGTTCAGTTTGTTAAGCGTCTGACTCTTAATTTTGGATCAGGTCATGAGCTCACAGTTCATGGAATCAAGCTCTGTGTCAGGCTCTTGCTGACAGCAAGGAGCCTGCTTGGGATTCTCTCTCTCCCTCCCTCTCTCTGCCCCTCCCCTCCTCACACATATACACACACATGGCTGGGAATGGAGAATGCAAGGAAATACCTAAAGGGTACAGAGTTCCTTTCTGAGATAATAAAAATATTGTAAATGACTATAGTTGCACATATCTGTAAATATACTAAACACTACTGAATTGTACACTTTAAATGGGCAAATGGTATGGTGTGTGAATAACATCTCAATAAAGCTTTTTTAAAAAAGATGAAATACTAATATAAACATGCATAAACCTTGAAAACATTATTCTAAATGAAAGAAGCCAGTCACAAAAGACCATGTGCTCTATGATTCAATTTATATAAAAAGTACAGAATAGGCAAATATATAGACACAGAAAATAGTTTAGTGGTTGCCTAGGCTGGGAAGGTGGGAAGAATGGATGGGGAAATAGGGAGGGTGACTGCTAAAAGGTATGGGGTTTTTTTGGGGGGGGTGATAAAAATGTTCTAAGATTGATTGTGGTAATGGTTGCACAATTCTGTGGGTATACTAAAAGCCAATGAAATGTACACTTTAAACAGGTCAACTGTATGGAATGTGATTTACATCTTAGTAAGGTGGTTACAAATATATATATTTACCACCTGGGTGGCTCAGTCGCTTAAGCGTCTCTTAATTTCAGCTCAGGTCATAATTTCATGGTTCATGAGTTCGAGCTCTACATTGGGCTCTGCAGTGACAGCATGGAGCCTGCTTGGAATTCTGTCTCCTTCTCTCTCTGCCCCTACACTGCTCGCTCTCTCTCAAAAGAAATAAAAATAAACAAAAAAATTTTTAGTGTTTTATTTATTTTTGAGAGAGAGAGACACACATAGCATGAGCAGAAGAGGGGCAGAGAGAGAGGGAGACACACAATCCAAAGTAGGCTCCATCCAGGCTCTGAGCTGTCAGCACAGAGCCTGATGCAGGGCTCAAACTCACGAACCACAAGATCATGACCTTAGCCAAAGTTGGACACTCAATCAAATGAGCCACCCAGGCTCTCCAATAAAAGTAAACTTAACGGGGCGCCTGGGTGGCTCAGTCGGTTGAGTGGCCGACTTCGGCTCAGGTCATGATCTCGCAGTCCGTGAGTTCGAGCCCCGCGTCGGGCTCTGTGCTGACGGCTCAGAGCCTGGAGCCCGTTTCGGATTCTGTGTCTCCCTCTCTCTGACCCTCCCCCGTTCATGCTCTGTCTCTCTCTGTCTCAAAAATAAATAAACGTTAAAAAAAAAAAATTAAAAAAAAAAAAAAAAAAAGTAAACTTAACAACAAAATATATTATATATATTTTTATCATATATATTTTTATGTGTTTATATACATTTTACATATATATATAAAATATATATGGTAGCAAGACATTTACTCTAGAGTTGTTTACACTGGTGAGAGATTGAATATAATCTAAATGTCTCTCAATTAAGTACTAGTTAAATAAATTTATAATAATCTTTAATATTGAATACTACTAAGTCATTTAAAAGAATGAAATTACTATACTATTATACTAAGTTGAGCACTATGCTTTTATTTTTAAAAATACATGCACAAAGGAGCACCTGGGTGGTTCAGCTGGTTGAGCGTCCAACTTCAGCTCAGGTCATGATCTCCTGGCTCGTGAGTTTGAGCCCTGCATGGAGCTCTCTGCTATCAGCACAGAGTCCACTTCAGATCCTCTGTCCCCCATTTTCTCTGTACCCCTCCTGCTTGTTCTCTCTCTCTCTCTCAAAAATAAATAAACATTTACAAAAATTTTTGAGAGACACAACATGAGTGAGCGAGGGGTAGAGAGAGAGAGGGAGAGAGAATCTCACGAGGTGCAGAGAGAGAGGAAGAGAGACTGCAGAGCCCAAAGCAGGGCTTGAGCTCACACATGCGGGACTAGAACTCAAAAACCAAAAGATCATGACCTGAGACAAAGACGGGTGCTCAACCGACTGAACCACCCAGGCGCCCCATCAAAAATAAACATTTTTTAAAAGTACACACACAAAGACACAAATTGTACATACATAAAAAAATATAGAAACATGTATATGTGTGTATATATACATACATACATATACATATATAAGAGAGAGAGATTACTTCTCCATCCTTTCTCTTTCTTGAACCCTTATTATACAGATGTTAGATCTCTATCTTCCGTGTCTCTTATTTTTTCAGTCATCATTTCCATTTCTTAAAAATCTTTTCTTTCTGTGCTCAAAGATGGTTACTCAAGTATCACTACTTAATTTTGAATTTAAAACCAATAAAACTTAAAAAATAACTTAGCAGGAAAAATATTTTACCCTCTAACCTCTACTGAAAAAACAAAACAAAACAAAAAACCTTGAAAAAAGTTCTATATTCTTTGAAACAAAAAAACCCCACCTCATTTCCTTCTCTTTCAAGCTGTTCTATTCTGTGTAGAATTTCCTTTGCTTTCTTCCAGTACTCTTCAAGATTCTTCTCTTTCATATTTATGTCTTCTAATTGTTTTTCATTCTCATCAAAAGAATATTCTCCTAGACTTAGACATAATTTTTCAGCTTCATAAAATGGGAAAAAATAGTTAATTTATCCATTACTGGAAATGTTTTTTTTTACACTTTAAACGTAATTTTAACACTAAATACAGACAACCTCATGCCCCACACCCCCTTCTCTAAATTTGGCCCATCTAGACTAAATTAACTGTCTAAATGGTATAGAAAATAAACACAAAGCAAGTGCTAGGCAGAGGCCCAAGCCCCGGTCATAAATTAGACTTTAATCTGCAGAGTTATAGGAGAAAGAATATCATGAAAATATGTTATGCCAGATACATGAACACCCTCAGGTATATGGATACTGGTTTTAAAGTATTTTTTTTTCAACAGCTTTCATAGAGTGGTTCCTTCCTATAATCTTTTAAGTTTTCTTTTTGCATTTTGCAGCAGCAATTTTTTTTCCATGAAGACTAATTCAGTGGCCATTAATCCTTCAGTGCATGCTCCCTCCTAACACAGGGTCTTTGTGCCTCACTGTTGCTCATACCTGAGACATTTGCCCATAACAAATTCCCTTCTTTTCACCTAGTTAATGCTATATATTCAAATCTCAGCTCAAGAATCACTTCTTCCAAAGCCTTTTCTGCTCCAAGTCTAAAACACAGTCTTTTGTTCTATGCTCTCTAAGCTCTATTGCTCCATCCATTCCTAGCCCTTAGGTTAATATATAACAATTCATTCATTTTTGAGATTATTAATGACTACCTGTGTATCTAGTTAAACTAAGCTCTATGAGTGCAGACTGTTGTTTCTTAATAATTGTATCCCTAAAACCTAGCAGAGTGCCTGGCAAATAAAAGGCACTCAGTTTTTAAAATAAACAAATGAAATGTACTTTATAATTTAACCATAAGTCACCTGTAGACCTCAAGTTTAAGTCCTACAACAAAATTTGTCCACAATGCATAAAATAAGTAAATTCTCTATATTGTTTCTCTCTTCCAGATAGATTTTTAATATGGTGAAACACTCTAGTCATGTCCAAATCATATACTCTGCTTTTCAAATGTAAGAAGAGCCTGGGGACCTTAGGGGGTTTGGCTCATTCAGCAGATACAAATTCCCTTTCAGAAACTTTGGTATTTTTTTAAAGTAACAATATACTTACTAATTTTTTTGCAATTGTGAAGCACAAAAGTGGCAGCTTTGTTTAGTTCCTCACTCTGTGATTCAGTTAAGGCTTGTATCATGAGTGGAAGCCCATTGTTTTTAAAAAGGTCATACTGATTTTCCTCTGGAAAATATATCAAAAATGAGGGTAGAAGATAGTAAATCCTAAGCAAGAGACAGCAAAGCAAGGAGAATGGAAAAGTGGAGCAGGGAGCAAAGAGGAGAGAAGAGATTGCAAGGAGAGAGAGCGAGGAATGTAGAAAGGGTTGGAAAAGAGGAAAATGGACAGAGAGAGAGCAGGAGAAGATTGGAAAGAGGGAGGAAAATGGAAGAGGAGAAAAAAGAGAGTGATAAGTAGAGAAAGAAAGATAGGACTTTCAAAGGTTTTCAGTAAGCGAGAACAGGATTGGATCTGTGCAGCAGTGTACGAGTGGATTGAAAAATGGAGATACGAGAGAGGGAACACAAGGAGAAATCTATTCCAATAACATTGGTTGATGTTGAGGGGCTGAGGGCCTAAATTGGAACTGGGCAGAAAGGGATAAGGAAGAGTATGGATGAAGAAGGATGAAGAGCAAAATGAGTAGTCTGGGGCCTGAATGACTTGGAGAAAGGCAGTACTTTTAAGCCTTTCACATGAAAATGAGGGAAAAAAACAAAAGTGGATTTCCACTCCACTGTTCTAATAAGCACACTGAATAAATTTAATACTTACCACAATCCTCTGTGCAATGACCAAGAGTAAGTATGATGCTAAATTTTTCTCCTGAATCCAGACTTTCATGAAGCAGTAATGTCAAAAGTTTTGAAACAATCTGATACTTGGATAGTATTACTCCAAAAGTAGCTATTAGTATAAAATAGAGGGAAAAAAGTATAAACTTCAAACTCGTAACTATATATATATATATACACTATATGTCAGATCTTATCCTGGGAGAATGATCTCATAACTATATAATATCTAACATTCATATCTCATATAATATCTAATATGTATGTGTATGTGTATATAAATAAATACATTGTAATAATATGGTGATTTACATAGTCCTCATTAATCCCACTTCCCAAGATAGGGACAGTTTACTAAAGCCTATTTTATGAAGAATGGTTTCTTCTCAATTATCCTACATAATGCTGTGAGTATGAAGTAATAATACTACCTCCCTAAAAGCTGAATATGCTTACTCTCACCTTATACACCTGTTCTTATCTAGATGCACTATAGACCTTCCTATGTAACTAACTCCTGCCTGTAACTGAAATACATTATTAACTGCCATGGTTCTAATGTTAACGACACAGTGAAGCATCCCTGAAGCTGTCACAGTGAGATATAACAAAATTCAAGAAGCTGCCATTTTGTTATATTTCTCCTAACAGCATTTTTAACAGAGTTCACCCAGTGTCTAACAATATTGATATCAATAGTAAGGTTGTAAATTCTTCAAGGTACTAGATCTTAATCATTTTTGTGTCTCTAGAGCTCACTAAGAGCCCAGCACATAGCAGGCCCTTAAAAACTGATCTTTGGGAATGCAAGCTGGTGCAGCCACTCTGGAAAACAGTATGGAGTTTCCTCAAAAAAACTAAAAATAGAACTACCCTATGACCCAGCAATTGCACTACTAGGCATTTATCCAAGGGATACAGGTGTGCTGTTTCAAAGGGACACATGCACCCCCATGTTTACAGCAGCACTACCAACAATAGCCAAAGTATGGGAAGAGCCCAAATGTCCATCGATGGATGAATGGATAAAGAAGATGTGGTATATATGTACAATGGAGTATTACTTGGTAATCAAAAAGAATGAAATGTTGCCATTTGCAACTACGTGGATGGAACTGGAGGGCATTATGCTAAGTGAAATTAGTCAGTCAGAGAAAGACAAAAATCATATGATTTAACTCACATGAGGACTTTAAGAGACAAAACAGATGAACATAAGGGAAGGGAAACAAAAATAATATAAAAACAGGGAGGGGGACAAAACAGAAGAGACTCATAAATATGGAGAACAAACTGAGGGTTACTGGAGGGGTTGTGGGAGGGGAATGGGCTAAATGGGTAAGGGGCATTAAGGAATCTACTCCTGAAATCATTGTGGCACTGTATGCTAACTAATTTGGATGTATATTTAAAAAAATAAAAAATAAAACAAGTCAAAATAAAAAAATAATAACTGATTTTTTAAAAATCACCTACTTATTTTTCAGTTTTTTGTGAATGTTAAAAGCATTGGTTATTACAGAGATTTACAGACTATCATTCCTCAGTGTCTGTACATGTGAGAAGCAGCCATGGGTTCAAGTCTGAGTCTGCCACACACTAGATATGGTTGGGTAAGTCAGACCTCATACTTACTAGAAAGAGGCATAACTTAATTCTTTATATAATTTTTTAAAATCTATAAATTGGGTTTTCCATTCCTTATGTTTCCCAAATGTCCATTTCTAACTTAAAGTTTTTAACTTAATATTGCTCTTTTGTGTTGAAACAAAGGTTTAGAAATAACAGAATCTTATCTTGATTCTATCATTAGACAAAGTCAGAAGTCCTAGTTTTGAACCCTTAGGGAAGTCATAACCTTCATGGGAAAACAAGGACTTGGAGATTCCTTCCACATGTGAGAAACTGGAAGTCCAAACCATGTTTGTGTTCCATCTACCATTTCAACACCTACCATGTTGAATTCAAACAAAACGCAATTATATAAAAATTACTAAGCATGTTTACTCACGATTATCAGCAATACACGCATCCACTGTCTTTGTCACCACCACTGCAAGCTTAGCACTGGAAACAGTCTTGTGTGAATCAGATTCCAGTTGCACAAGAACTTGAGACAATACATCCAGTCCACCCACAGATATAAAGTATTTCTGAACAAATGCTTAAGGAATAAAGTAGCAAGACTATTAATATCGCAAACAAGTGTATGGTTCCATTCAATTATTTTGCACTAAATATGACATTAACTTGACTTTTTCAAGTACTAAAAATCCCAAAATTAAAGAATGAAAAAATCTAATCTTTACCTTTAATCATAAAATAGGTCATTTACTTAAGTAAGAAATGCACTTTCACATGGAACAACTACACACACAGTACAGTGCTTCTCATGTGTTAGATATCTTTCTTATTTAGCAAGAACTGGTATGTCTTGCAAGAATGGCATTAGTAAACTCAAGTCCTTCAATAGAGCTATGAAGAATAGATTAATTCATTTAGTGTGATATTGCAATTAGCAAGCTGCCTATTTTCTGAATTCCAACTTAACTCATTCCTTAGATTGCTTGAATCTACAAAGGGCAAAGTAATTTAACTATTCCAAAAGAACACATATTTTATCCATCTTATTTAAGCATAATTGTTTTAGTTCTTAGAACATAAAATTATAACATATTATTGAGAGTCATAACAACTATTCCAACCAAAGACTCAGTGAAAAATACATTTTTTAAAAGTCGAAGTGTCTTGTTCCCCCACATTGAAAATGATTCTGATGGGAAAGTATCCCAAGGGTCTGTGTATTCAATAGTCTCTACAGCCCCTATCCCAGCAGTGGGCTTATAACAAATGGATACATGGATTAATGATTATAATTCTGCCACGAACCTTCTTCCCAGTATACCCTAGTACTACAAATTGAGCCAAGATGATTTAAACAAAAAAATTACTTTTTGTATTGTTCAACAAAACACAAAGATCTTAATCTAAAAAAACATCATGTTCAGAATTTTCTACATTTGGGAAAGGAACTGTTAGGAAATGTTATCAAAGGATAAGCAAACATTTTCGATATTATGGAGACTCCAAAACAGGTTTCTTTACTGCAAAATATTTTCATTAAAAAAAAATTCTTGAAAAAAGAAGTATTTTTATTTTTATATTTACTTGTTTTATGGGGGGAGAAGGAGAGAGAATGCATGCATGAACAGGGAAGAGGCGGGGGGGAGAGAGGGGAAAGAATCCCAAAGAGGATCTACACCTGCAGCACAGACCTGACATGGGGCTTGAACCCACAAACCGTGAAATCATGACCTGAGCTGAAACCAAGAGTCAGACCCTTAACCAAATGAGTCACCCAAGTACCCCTAGGAAGTATTTTTAAATGCTTAAATGAAAATGGCACTGTATTACCATGATTTCTAGTTATGGCCCATGTAATAAAAATTTATAAACACAAGAACATCCTAGTCTACACTTGTATGCTGAATATTTCAAATTTCATCTTATATTTCACACCAGTTTGCTGACAGTAATGAGGTTCTAAAATTATTATTCATCCAAGTTGACTCTTAGATAAAAAGGAAATGTCAAAGCATCATGGAGAGAATCCAATTTTTGGAATTATAGAGCTAAGTTCCTTTGCATGTGAAACATGACTATTTGCTTTAAATGTGTGAATACAGAAATATACCAACAACATGTGAGAAAGTTCTAGTTGCTCCACAACCTCATCAACATTTAATATACTAGCCTTTTCCCTTTCAGCCATTGCAGTGAGTGTGTAGTGGTATCCTTTGGGTTTTAGTTTGGATTTCTCTAATAACCAATAATTCTGAACATCTTTTCAAACATTTTTTCAATGCTTATGTATAATTTAATATTCATATCTCCTTTGCTGACATATCTGACCAAATCTGGCCTCTTTTTTTTTAATCATTAGGTTGTTTTTTTGTCCTACTGATTTGTAAGAATTCTCTATATATCTTAGGTGTAAGTTCTTTACCAGGTGTACATTTCACAGATATTTTCTCCCAGTCTATGGCTTTCCTTTTCAGCTTTTAATTTCAGTGAAGTCCAATTTATCATTTTCTCTTTAGTGGCTCATACTTTCTGTGTTCTAAGAAAGCTTTGTCTTCTCCCAAGTTATGAAGATTTGCTCCTATGTTTTCGTCGAGAAGTTTTGAAGTTTTAGTTCTTACATCTAGGTCTATGGATCATTTCAGGTTCATTTTTGTATACAGTGTAAAATTAGGGTTGAGATTCATATTTTGTGTATGGATATCTACTCTTTCCAGCACCATTTGTTGAAAAGATTATCTTTTCCCACATGGAATTATTATGGCACCTTTGTAGAAAATCAACGACTATCTATGTATGGGTCTATATATGGGCTATTTTGCTGCATTGACCTAATATGTCTACACTTACATCAATGCCACACTTTCTTGATTACTGTATAATAAGTACTGAAATCAAGTTATATAAATCCCATAATTTTGACCTGTTTCAAAAAGTTTTGACTATCCTGGCCCTTTTGCATTTCCATGTAAATTTTAGAATCAGCTTGTCCGCCAATTTCTACAGCAATGCCTGCTGGTATTTTGATGGGGAATGTCTTGAATCAAGAAATGAAATTCAGAAATGACATTCTAATAATACTGAGCATTACAATCCATGAGTGTAGGGTATCTCCCATTAACCTAGGTTTTCTTTATCTCAGCAAAGTTTCATATTTTTAAGCATATAGACATTGCACATATTTCATTAAATTTATCCCTAGTTTTGTGGGGTTTTTTTGTCTTTTTTTTTTTTTTTTTTTTTAAGTAGGCTTCACACCCAGCATGGAGTCCAACTTCAGGCTCTAACTCACAATGCTGAGATCAAGCCCTGAGCTAAGATCAAGACTCAGACGCTCAACTGACTGAGCCACCTTGCTACTATTTAGAAATACAGTTGATTTCTGTATGTGACCTTGGATCCTACAACCATGCTAAAATCATTTATTCATTCCTACAACTTTATTTTCGATTCTTCAGACAATCGTGTCAGCTATTAATAAACACTGTATTTTCTTCTTCCTTTTCGATCTCTATGCGTTTTTACTTTCCTGCCTTATTTCACTGGCTGAAATACCCAGTAAAATCTTAAAGTAATGAGAGTGGCTATCATTTTGGCAGAGTGGGGAAGGAGGAGGGGATTAAGTTTTTTACCATTAAATATGCTAGCTGTAGTGTTTTGTAGAGGCCCTTTATCACATTGAGAAGTTCTGTCTATTCCTAGTTTACCAAAAGTTTTTGTCACAAATACATACTGAACTATGTAAAAGCTTTTCTTATATCCTTTTAGATCATCATATAGTTTTTCTTTTCTGTCATCGTCTGTGAAAATGGTGAATTTTCCAATGTTGAACCAATCTTGCATTCCTAGGATAAATGCCACTTGGTCATAATATATTACCTTTTCTATATATTACTGGATTTAATATTTTTTATGTTAAAAGAATGTTTATTCATTTATTGAGAAAGACAGAGTGGTGGAGGGGCAGAGAGAGAGGGAGAGAGAGAAATCCCAAGCAGGTTCTGCACTGCCAGTAAAGAGCATGATGCAGGACTTGACCTCACAAACCGTGAGATCACGATCTGAGCCAAAATCAAGAGGATGCTTAACCAACTGAGCTAACCAGGCACCCCAATGTTTTTTTAATTTTAATTTATTTAAAAAATTATTCATTTATTAAATTTACATCCAAGTTAGTTAGCAGATAGTGCAACAGTGATTTCAGGAGTAGATTCCTTAATGCCCCTTACCCATTTGGCCCATCTCCCCCTCCCACAACCCCTCCGGTAACCCTGTTTGTTCTCCATATTTAAGAGTCACTTAGGCTTCATCCCCCCTCCCTGTTTTTATATTATTTTTGCTTCCCTTACCCTATGTTCATCAGTTTTGTACCTTAAATTCCTCATATGAGTGAAGTCATATGATATTTGTCTTTCTCTGACTAATTTCGCTTAGCATAATACCCTCTAGTTCCATCCATGTGGTGCAAATGGCAAGATTTCATTCATTTTGATTGCTGAGTAATACTCCATTGTATATATATACCACATCTTCTTTATCCATGTGTCCATCGATGGACATTTGAGCTCTTTCCATACTTTGGCTATTGTTGATAATGCTGCTATCAACATTGGGGTGCATATGCTCCTTCGAAAGAGCATACCTGTGTCCCTTGGATAAATACCTAGTAGTGCAATTGCTGTGTCATAGGGTAGTTCTATTCTTAATTTTTTGAGAGACCTCCATACCATTTTCCAGAGTGGCTGCACCAGTTTGCATTCCCAACAGCTGTGCAAAAGAGATCCTCTCTCTCTGCATCCTTCCCAATATCTGTGGTTGCCTGAGTTGTTAATGTTAGCCATTCTGACAGGTGTGAGGTGGTATCTCATTGTGGTTTTGATTTGTATCTCCCTGATGATGAATGATGTTGAGCATTTTTTCATGTGTCAGTTGGCCATCTGGATGTCTTCTTTGGAGAAGTGTCTATTCATGTCTTTTGTCCATTTCTTCACTGGATTATTTGTTTTTTGGGTGTTGAGTTTGGTAAGTTCTTTATAGATTTTGGACACTAACCCTTTATCTGATATGTCGTTTGCAAATATCTTCTCCCATTTCTGTTGGTTGCCTTTTAGTTTTGCTGATTGTTCCCTTCACTGTGCAGAAGCTTGTTATTTTGATGAGGTCCCAATAGTTCATTTTTGCTTTTGTTCCCCTTACCTCTGGAGACATGTTGAGTAAGAAGTTGCTGCGGCCAAGATCAAAGAGGTTTTTGCCTGCTTTCTCCTCAAGGATTTTAATGGCTTCCTGTCTTTCATTTAGATCTTCCATCCATTTTGAGTTTATTTTTGTGTGTGGTATAACAAAGTGGTCCAGGTTCATTTTTCTGCATGTTGCTCTCCAGTTTTCTCAGCACCACTTGCTGAAGAGACTGTTTTTATTCCATTGGATATTCTTTCCTGCTTTGTCAAAGATCAGTTGGCCATACGTTTGTGGGTCCATTTCTGGGTACTCTATTCTGTTCCATTGATCTGAGTGTCTGTTTTTATGCCAGTACCATACTGACTTGATGATTACAGCTTTGTAATATAGCTTGAAGTCCGTAAAAAAAAATTTTTTTAAATTAAGCTCTGTGCCCATCATGGGGTTTGAACTCATGACCCCAAGATCAAGAGTCACATGCTCTACCAACGGAGCCAGCCAGGCACCACTGATTTGTTAATATTTTCTTTTTTTTTTTCTTTTTTTTTTGGGACAGAGAGAGACAGAGCATGAACGGGGGAGGGGCAGAGAGAGAGAGGGAGACACAGAATCGGAAACAGGCTCCAGGCTCCGAGCCATCAGCCCAGAGCCCGACGCGGGGCTCGAACTCACGGACCGCGAGATCGTGACCTGGCTGAAGTCGGACGCTTAACCGACTGCGTCACCCAGGCGCCCCGATTTGTTAATATTTTCTTAAGGATGTTTGCATCTATGTTCATATATAGTCTTCTTGTAATGTCTTTTTCTTTTTTAAAAAAAACGTTTGTTTATTGGGGTGTCTGGATGGCTCAGTTGGTTAAGCGTATGACTTCAGCTCAGGTCATGATCTCACGATTCATGGGTTTGAGCCCCGTGTCAAGCTCTGTGCTGACAGCTCAGGGCCTGGAGCCTGCTTCAGATTTCGTGCCTCCCTCCTCTCTCTGCCCCTCCCCCACTTGCTTTCTCTTAGTCTCTCAAAAATAAACATGTAAAAAAAATGTTTTTTTTAATATTTATTTATTTTGAGAGAGATAAAGTGCGCAAATGGGAAAGGGCAGAGAGAGGGGGAGAGAGAATCCCAAGCAGTCTCCTCGCTGTCAGCACAGAGCCTGACATGGAGCTTGATCCCATGAACTATGAGATCATGACCTGAGCCAAAAACAAAAGTCGGACGCTTAACTGAATGAGCCACCCAGGCACCCCTCTTGTAATGTCTTTTTCAAGCTCTAGTGTGGGAATAATTCTGGTCTTTTAAAATGTGTTGGGAGGCATATCTTGTACTTCCATTTCCTGGCAATTAATGTAGATTTTTTTTTTCTCTAAATGTTTGGTATAATTCGCCAGTGAAGCCATCAGGGCCTGGAAATTCCTGTTTTAGGTTTTAAACTACATATTCAACTTCTTTAATACATATAATAATATTCAAATCATCTATTCTTTTTCATTTTAGAGAGAGAGTGCATGCACATGAGCAGGGAAGAGGGGCAGAGACAGAATCTTAAGCAGGCTCCCAGGCTCAGCAGAGAGCCCAACACGGGGCTCAAACTCCAGACCCTGAGATCATGACCTGAGCCAAAATTAAGAGACAGACACTCAACTGACTGAGCCGCCCAGGTGCCCCTGGAAGGTATCTATTTCTTCTGAGTTGGTGTTTTTCAAAGAATTTGTCTAGTTCCTGTTGGTTGTCAAATTTAGTAGCATAAAGTTGTTTCTATTATTCCTTAATTATCCTAGTATCTGTTAAGATCTAGAGTGATGTCACTTCTTATTCATGATATTAGTAATTTGGGCCTTCTTTTTTTATTTTGTGGTTAGTCGGGCTAAAGGATCCGTTTATTGATCTTTTTAAAGAATCAGCTTTTGGCTTCACTGATTTTCCCCTGCTGTGTTATTTTTCTATTTCATTGGTTTCTGATATTCTCTTTATTATTTCCTTCTTTGAGTTAAACTTGGTTTATTTTCTAGTTTCTTAGGTGGAAACAAATATAAATTGATTTGAGACCTTTCTTCTTTCCTTATGCAAACTATAGTGCGAAAAATTTCCTTCCAAACACTGCTTTTGCAGCAACCCAGTTTTTTTTTTTAAGTTTATTTATTTATTTTTGAGACAGAGAGAGAGAAGATGCACAAGCATGAGTGGGGGAGAAGCAGAGACAGAGGGAGAGAATCCCAAGGAGGATCCATACTAGTGGGGATCAAATTCATGAACCATAAGATCATCACCTAAGCTGAAATCAAGAGTTGGCACTTAACCGACTCAGCCACCCAGGTGCCCCACAGCAACCCAGTTTTTTCATGTTGTGTTTTCATTATCATTCAGTTAAAAACATTTCTAATTTCTTTATCATTTATTTTTTCTACTCATGGTTTTGTGGTTATTCTTGTTTTTGGTCTTTGTTTTAGCATGGACTTGTTTAATTTTCAGATATTTGGGACTTTTCTAGATGTTTTATTTTTATTCATTTATAATTTAATTCTATTTAGTCAGAGAACACCCTCTGTCGGGTTTTAGTTTTGCTGTCTAGTTGTTCTGTTTTATGAGGCTATCTGGGGAGATTCAAAACTATGCTGCTACCTCTAGTTTCCCAATCATCTTCCTAACAATGTCTCCTTTCAAGATTTTCCCATCTGCAGTAGTCTAAATGCATTCAAAATGACCCAACTTACTATAATAAAATTATTCCATTAATTCAATTAATTCAATAATTAACTCAATAGTTTCTGTTATGCTTTGAAATATGTTTCTTCAAGTGTAATTAGACATTAATGAATACTTACTGTTATTTGCAAGAGTAAGCCCAATAAATGAGCAAACAGGGCGAATTACCTCAGGTGTGATGCAATTTATTAGCCAGTCATTAGCATATGGAAAAAGTGAACAGCAAAGCATCTGATTTTCATCTGAAAGAAGACAAAGTCACTTGTGTTTTAATATATTTGGAAAACATCAGTTCATTTGTTTTTATTTTATTTTAATATTTAAATATTTGAGATAATTACCATTTTGAGGATTGTTGACACAGACACATAAAGTACTACACACTGAAGACCATAACTGATAACTCTGGAAAACATTTTTATCTGACAAATTCAACTCATATTTTGAAAGAACTGTCCTATTTGGTTAAAAAAAAAAAGAAGCAAATTAATACAAATGAGCTAAAGTCTTAAGTAGTGAATAATAACAAGAAATTTATATTTGCTTACCTGAACAACTGTGTCAGAACTGTAATACAACCTGTTTCTCTCACAAGTGTCTGTCCAGTCCCTTAAAAAAACAGCCATATTAGCACACAAATATGACTTTTGCTTATAAATAATTTTGTAGAGGGGCGCCTGGGTGGCTTAGTCGGTTAAGCGTCCGACTTTGGCTCAGGTCATGATCTCATGGTCCATGAGTTCGAGCCTCGCGTCGGGCTCTGTGCTGACAGCTCAGAGCCTGGAGCCTGTTTCAGATTCTGTGTCTCCCTCTCTCTCTGACCCTCCCCTGTTCATGCTCTGTCTCTGTCTCAAAAATAAATAAACGTTAAAAAAAAATTTTTTTTTAAAAATTTTTGTAGAAATGAAAAACATTTAAGTAATATTTCTAATAAATAACTTTTAATCACTTTAAAGTAGTACTAAGTATAACAGAGAATTACAGTAGATAAAAATCTGTAATCACAATTATTATGGAAAATACATTACCTATGCTTATAGAATGACAGCATTCAAATTTCCTCCAAAAATGAAACAAAATTTTAGCCACAACCTACATGAAATTTTAGGCCATTGTTGGCTGATATAGTAAACACTGTAACTAAATGGCTAATTCAGTGGAAAATCAATCAAACTAATCATCAAATGTCTCTCTTTTGCTTTTAAAGCTGTTCTTTTTTTAATGTTATTTAAGTAACACAAATCACTTTACTATTTATTAAAATTAATAAATATCAAACAATATATGCTATTCTCTTTTCTTTAAAGCTAGTAGTTCTCAGGGGCACCTGGGTGGTTCAGGCAGTTGAGTGTCTGACTTTGGCTCAGGTCATGATTTCTCAGTCAGTGAGTTCGGGCCCCGTGTCAGGCTCTGTGCTGACAGCTCAGAGCCCAGAGCCTGCTTTGGATTTTGTCTTCCTCTCTCTCTGCCCTTCCCCTGCTCATACTCTGTTCTTTCTGTCTCTTAAAAATAAATAAACGTTAAAAAAATTAAAAATAAATAAATAAATAAATAAAACTAGTAGTTCTCAGAAGTTAGTGAGATTTTTTAAAAGATACTGATATAAAAGGAACAACTATTTCAATTTATTATTTTTAAATGTTTCTGCAACATACAAGAATGTACTTACTATTATTTGAAACCAGCACCAATATGACATAGACAGACATTCTTTTCAAATTTGTGTTTGAATCATTATTAGATAAGAACCAAGTTAAGTCTTCAAACAATTCTGAAGTGCACAAAGTCTGCTGACAAAAAACTGAAAAATGAAAAAAATATAATTTCAATTTCTATGCATTAGCACAAGTTTTAAAGTATGCTAAACAAAATATAAAGTTGCCGACTGGGTGGCTCAGTCAGTTGAGCGTCTGACTTCAGCTCAGGTCGTGATCTCACAGCTCATGGGTTCGAGCCCTGTGTCGGGCTCTGTGCTGAGAGCTCAGAGCCTGGAGCCTGTTTCAGATTCTGTGTCTCCCTCTCTCTCCTCCCCTAACCCACTCACATTCTGTCTCTGTCTCTCACAAAAATAAATAAATCATTTAAAAAATTTTTTTTAAAAAGCAATATCTTAATCAGAAGTATACTTGATTGAGGTGCTACAACATGTGCACAATCCCTTAGAATTTCTAATAAAAACCTAACTAAAAAAAAATTAAAACATAAAAATTTAAGATGAGTAAGTAACAAAACATAGCAAGAGAAAACTTTTAGAAAATTCATAAACCTGCTTTAGAAAATAGAGACAAGATACTTGTGCTATTAAGGACTTTCTAAAAATAAAAATATCTTTCCAAAAAGCAAACATGATACCTGACAGTAGGTGTGTGTATATGTGTATGTGTGTGTGTGTGTGTTATAATAATGCAATACAAAATTTTCAAAAAATAACTTGAGGGGTGCCTGGGTGGCTCAGTCAGTTAAGCATCCGACTTTGGCTCAGGTCATGAACTCATGGTTCGTGGGTTTGAGTCCCGCGTTGGGCTCTGTGCTGACAGTGTGGTGCCTGGAGCCTGCCTCAGATTCTGAGTCTCCCTCTCTCTCTTCCCTCCCCCGCTCATGCTCTCTCTCTCTCAAAAATAAATAAACATTAAAAAAATTTTGTTTGAATAATAATTTGAGGGGGCACCTGGCTGGCTCAGTCTGAAGAGCATGTGATCCTTGATCTTGGGGTTGTGAGTTTGAGGGTGTATAAATTATTAAAAAAATAAACTTTAAAAAAATAAAATCTTTAAAAAGGTAATAATTTGAACACAGAGGTATAATTAGTATTTGATCCAGTATTTAGAACCAGCTATTGGACATTCTCTCAAAGGCAAAGACAATGTCTTATTTATCCCAATGACTAGCACATAGCTTGGTTCTTACCAAATGATGAAGAAATATTTAATGGATGAAAATTTAAGGATAGAAAGTTGTTTGACAAACTAAAACTTTAGATTCAACTTCATCTTGGCTATACTACAGAAAAATGTTTTGACCAACATGAATTTCTATACCCAGAGTATATTTTTCTATACACAACATGTTGTAGGTTATCTTCGTCTTTTGACTCAAGTACTTAGATATATAATGAACTTAATAGAAAAATCAAAGATACATATATGCATATTCAAATTCATGAAGTACAAATAGTATCTTAAATCAATGTGAAAAAGATCTTTTTTTAATGTTTATTTATTTTTTGAGAGAGAGAGACAGAGCATGAGTGGGGGAGGGGCAGAAAGAGAGAAAGAGAGAGAAAAACAATCTGAAGCAGTCTCCAGGATCTGAGCTGTCAGCGCAGAGCCCGACATGGGGCTTGAACTCATGAACTGCGAGATCATGACCTGAGCTAAAGTCAGACACTTAACCGACTGAGCCACCCAGATACCCCGAAGTTTCTTTATTTAAAGAGAGACAGAGAGAAAGAATGCATGTGGGGGAGGGGATAGAGAGAGGGAGAGAGAGAGAATCCCAAGGAGACTCCACACTGTCAGTGCAGAGCCCAATGCAGGGCTCAAACTCAGGAACTAGGAGATCATGACCTGAGCCAAAGTTGGATGCTTAACCAACTGAACCACCCAGGCACCCCTAAAATTACTTTTTAGTAGTCTGTTAAAATATAACACGATGCTTGAAGGATAATGAAAAAAAGTTTTCATATTTTACCATTTTGTTCCGCAACAGCTCCTAATGTATATAAGGCTGCTTCTTTTACCATGCTATGTTCACTTGACTTTGCAAGATTTCTTATAAACATCAAACCACCAATTTCTCGAAAGTAAACACCTGCATTACCTACAAGATGTACAGACAAAAGAGAACATAAATGATATTATGATTCTTTTAAGGAGAAAATAAATCACATGAATATAGTAACATAACAAGTAGAGTGAGTTGAAGAAAAAGAGCTATGCATATTTCATATTTCAAAATACTAAAGAACTACAATCACAGATAAAAATTCACTATCACATCTTACTGTTTTGTTGACAAATTGAATGAATAGTGACCAAAACTTCCTTTTGTGAAAAAGGGTTGTCCATTTGATACTTCAGACACTCCAACAGTAAGTTCAGATCAGTCTTCATTTCTAAAGAACAAAAATTTCACTTTTTTAAACCAAGTGTTATCTTTCAAACACTAACCATTTAAATTTCACTTTTTAAATTTCACTTTTTAAATACATATATTTATCATGTCTGTTTTCAAGATGAGTACATATTCCTTTTATAATCTAGCCAACAGTAAAGATAAAAAAAAAAAAAAAAAGAAAGATGTTCCTTAAATAAAAGAACTTGAAATGAACTTCTTGTAATTATTTGATTTTCCCCTCACATGAAATATAAGAATAGAAAATCCATGGGGTGCTTGGGTGGCTCAGTCAGCTAAGCATCCAACTGCAGCTCAGGTTGTGATCTTGCAGTTTGTGAGTTCAAGCCCCGCGTCAGGCTCTGTGCTGACAGCTCAGAGCCCAGAGCCTGCTCTAGATTCTGTGTCTCCCTCTCTCTCTCTCTCAAAAACAAATAAAACATTAAAAAAAAATTTTTTAAGAACAGAAAATCCAAATGCAGTATTATTCTCTTTAAATAAAGCTACACTGGTTTAAATATCTGCCATTTAGAAATAAAGTGAATGAAAATGAAAATACAACATATTAGAATTTGTGGGATGCTACCAACAGTATTTGAGAGGAAATTTACAACACTAAATGTTTATATTATAAAAGAAGAAAGGTCTCAAATTAATGACCTCAGCTTCAACCTTAAGAAACTATAAAAACAGTAAATTAAACCCAAAGTAAGTAGAAGGAAGGTAATAAAGATCAAAGCTAAAATCAATGATACTGAAAGCATTAAAACAATACAACTGGTTTTTGAGAAGATCAATAAAACTGATAAACCTCTAGACAAACTGATCAGGAGAAAGGAGCAAAGACACAAACTACAAATATCAGAATGAGAGATAAGGCACCATCATAGATTCTATAAATATTCAAAAGATAATGTTATGTGCAACTTCATATCTATAGATTCAATGGCTGAATGGTGAAGTGGACAAGTGAAATTAACAAATTGCTTTGAAGATACAAATTATCTCACCCAAGAAGAAACAGACAACCTAAATAGTACTACATCTATAAAAGAAATTGAAATCGTAGTTTAAAAACCTTCCTGTGAAGAAACCTCCAAGTTCACATGGCGTCATTTGTAAACTCTCCCAAATGTTTAAGGAAGAAGTAATATCAACTCTACACAAACTTTCCCCAAAAGTTTGGAGAGAAGGAACGCTTCCCAACTTGCTCTATGAGGTTAGCCTTATCCTTATACCGAAACCAAAGCCATTAGAAAGGAAAAAAAAGAAAACTACAGACCAATATCCTTCATGAACATTCATGTAAAAAGTCTAAACAATTTTAGCAAACTGAATCTAACAACATATTAAATAATAATACATCATGAACAAGTGGGTTTATCCTAAGAATGCATAGTTGGTTAAGATTTGAAAAATCAATTGATGTAATGTGATAAACTAACATGGAAAGCCATATGATCACCTCAATAGATGCAGAAAAAGCATCTGATAAAATCCAACATTCATTTCTAGTTAAAAAAAAATTTCAGCAAACTTGGAATAGAAGAAAAACTCCTCAACCTGAAAAAGTATATCCACAAAAACAAAACAAAACAAAAGCTCTATAGTAAACATAATACTTAATAGAGAAAGACTGAATTCTTTCTCTCTGAGATCAAGAATAAGACAGAGATGTTTAATATTATACTGGGGAGTGTATCATTCTATTTAGCATTCCACTTAATATTGTACTAGAGAACCTAGCCAGTGCCATCAAGTGAGAAAGAAATAAAAGGCATTCAAATTGGTAAGAAGGTAGTAAAACTATCTGCCTTCATGTACAACATGACCTTCTATATAGATGACCCGATGGAATCTACAAAAAAGCTACTAGACTAATAATGGAGTATAGTAGGATTTCAGCATATCCATTTAACATACAGAAATCAATTATATTTCTATATCCCTGCGGTAAAGTAATTGGAAATTGGTGTTTAAAAACAATGCCATTTATAATAGTATCAAAAACATGAAATAATTAGAGATATACCTAACAAAAGATATAAACAACATGTATACTAAAACCTCAAAAATATTGCTGAGAATTATTAAACAAGATTGAAATAAAGGGAGTGAAACACCTTTTTCATGGACTGGAGGACTAAATAGTAAGATGTCAATTCCCCCAAATTGATCTATAGATTCAATTTAATCCCAACAGGCTTTTTAAAAATATGAATTGACAAGATGAACCCAAAATTCATATGGAAATGCAAGGGACCTATTAGCCAAACAATTCTGAAAAAGAAGAATAAAGCTTGAAGGCTAAAACTATCTGATTTCAAGACTTCTTATAAAGCTACAGTAATCAAAAGAGTATAGTATTGCATTAGCATACACAAATAGATCAATAAACTAGAATGCAGTCCAAAAATAAACTCATGCATATATGAATAGCTGATTTTTTACAAAGGCACAAATGCAATGCAGAGAAGAAAGGATAGCCTTTCCAACAAATGATGCTATAACAAACAGATATCTGTATTCAAAAACGTAACAAACCAAACTTGAATCAAACCATATACAAAAAGAAACTCAAAAAGGATTCAGATGTAATGTAAAATCTGGAACTATAAAACTTTTAAAAGATAACACAGGAGAAAAACTTTGCTACTTGGGCTTACATGAAAATTTCTTAGACACAGTATTATTAATACAATCTGTAGAAAAATAATGAATAAATTGTATTTCATCAAAATTTAAAACTTCATTCTCTTAGCAGTATTTTCCTTTTAAAAAAAATTAATGTATTTATTTCTGGGGGAGAGAGAGAGAGAGAGAGAGAGAAAGAGAGAGACAGAGCACAAGCAGAGGAGGGGCAGACAGAAAGGAGAACACAAAAACTGAAGCAGGTTCCAGGCTCCGAGCTGTCAGCACAGAGCCTGAAGCAGGGCTCAAACCCGTGAACCACAAGATCATGTCCAGAGCCAAAGTCGGACACCTAACTGGCTGAGGCATCCAGCACCCCAATAGTGTTTTCTGAAGTACAGAAAAGACAAACCACAAATGCAGAAAATCTTTATAAAACACATAGCTGATAAAATACATACATCCATAAAATATAAAGACATCTCAAAACTCAACAATAAGAGAACCAGCCCATAAAATAATGGGCAAAAGATCTGAACACTTCTATAAAAAATGTATACAAGTATCAAATAAGCACATGAAAAGATGATTAACACCATTAATCATTAGGGAAATGTAAATTAAAACCACAAGGAAATCCTATTACATGCCCACTAGACTGACCAAAATGTAAAAAGGCTGACCATAAAATATTTGGCAAGGATGCAAAAGAAGTGGAACTCTCATGTATTGCTGGTGGATACATAAAATGGTACAACCACTTTGAAAGTTCAGCAGTTTCATAAATTGTTAAACATACACCTACCATTTGATCCAGCCATTTCACTCCTAAGAATTTACCCAAAAGGAAAGCAGGTTATGTGTCCATACGAAGACTTGTACACAAATGTTCATGGCAGCATTGTGTGTAATAGCCAAAAACTGAAAACACCTGAAATGTCCATCAACAGATGAATGGATAAACAAATGACCATAAAATGGAATACTACTTAGCAATAAAAAGGAATTAACTATTGATATACACAACAACATGGATGGATCTCAAAATAATTACGCTGAGGGAAAGAAACTACACACAAAGAATATGTATTGTATTACTCCATGTACTGAAAAAAAAATTAAACTACTCTATAGTAACAGAAGGCAGATCAGTGGCCGTTTGGGGAAAGTGGGTCAAGGAAGGGACGAAAAGAAGTATTATAAAGATGCATGAGGCTATATTCCCTATCCTGATTGTTGCTACTGTTTGCATGGATGTGTGTGTGTGTGTGTGTGCGCGCGTGTGTGTGACTTATCAAAATATAAACTTGAAATATTTATTTGCAACTAAAAATGAAAGATAATCATTTTCCCATAAAATTTTTTACCATACCCTTTAAACAATTTCTTCTCTTGGTTTTAAGGATTTTAAGTTGTATGTAGATTTTGACATATGCTTGAATTAACATTTAAAGTTCTCAAAGATAGGGGCACCTGGGTGGCTCAAGTTGGTTAAGCTTCCAACTTTGGCTCAGGTCATGATCTCACGGTTCATGGGTTCAAGCCCCGGGTCGGGCTCTGTGCTGACAGCTCAGAACCTAGAGCCTGCTTCAGATTCTGTGTCTCCCTCTCTCTGCCCCTCCCCCGCTCATGCTCGCTCATGTGCTCTCTAAGTAAAATAAAAACATTAAATAAAATTTTAATAGAAAAATTTTTTTCAAAAAAAAAAATAAAGCTTTCAAAGGTAAAGAATGAAGACAGGACATAAAAGTACAGAGGAACACACTAAAAGAAACTTAGATTTATTGTCAATATTTAGTCTTCCTCTTAAAGGAAATTCAACTGACAATTTGGTTTAATGAAATAATTCATGATCCAATTTGTTAGTGAAAAACCATAATACAAAGGTTATCACTAAGTTGTCTTGAAGCAACAGCAATCATTTATTGATCTTATTCTACATTAATAGAAACTGTAAAAAGGTTAGTTTGCCTGTATGGGTTATCAATAAACCTCTCATCAGCAACAACATGCCAAACAGGATTTTTGATGGAGCATAGTGATTTTCAATTCTGGGCACAACTGAAGAAAACAAGAAACTTCTTTATGTATTCCTCTATTCTCTCCTATACTCCCCTCTCATATTTTGATACTTTCTATTATAATCCCTCCCTTCCCAAAGCACCTAATGACATCTACGACTCAAGTTTTATCTTCCCCAGGCTATGAAACCTAGTTTCTTCAATAATTCCTGAAGAAAATGAACAAAAACTCAAGAATATACAATACAAAAGCACAAGCAATAAAAGAAAACTGGATAAATTGGACTTAAAATTGAAATTTTTTGAGCTTCAAAAGATATCATTAAGAATGTAAAAAGATAATTCACATATAAGGAATGGAAGAATATACCTATAAATAAGGTATCTGATAAGGGGCTTATGTTCATAACATATAAAGAACTCTAAAACCTCAATAATAAAAAGATAATCCAATTAAAAAGCAAAGAATGGACATTTCTCCAAAAAAAGATACACAAATGGTCAATTAAGTATATGAAAAGATGCTCAACAGCATTAGTCATTAAGGAAATACAAACCAGAATCACAATTAGAAACCACTTCACATCCACTAGAATGGCTACAATCGAAAAGACAGATTATGTCAAGTGTTGACCAAGGATCTGAAGAAATTGGGGCCCTTATACATTGCTGCAGGAATATAAAATGGTACAGCCACTTTGGCAAAAAGTCTGGCAATTCCTCAAAAAGCTAAACATAAATTTACCATAGACTCAGCAATTCTACTACCAAATATATACCCAAGAGAAATGAAAACCTATGGCACACAAAAACTTACACATGAACATTCATAGCAGCATTACTTGTAACTGCCAAACAGTGGAAACCCAAATTTCCACCAACTCTTAAATGGATAAACAAAATATGATATATCCATTCAATGAAATATTATTTGGCAATAAAAAGGAATGAAGATACTGGTACAACTTGAATAATTCTTGAAAATATTACACTAAGGGGCGCCTGGGTGGCTCAGTTGGTTAAGCATCCGACTTCGGCTCAGGTCACTATCTCACTGTCTGTGAGTTCGAGCCCCGCGTCGGGCTCTGTGCTGACTGCTCAGAGCCTGGAGCCTGTTTCAGATTCTGTGTCTCCCTCTCTCTCTGACCCTCCCCCGTTCATGCCCTGTCTCTCTCTGTCTCAAAAATAAATAAACGTTAAAAAAAAAATAAAAAAATAAAATATTACACTAAGTGAAGGAAGCCAGTCACAAAAGCCCACATATTCTATGATTCAATTTGTATGTCCAGAATAGGCAAGTCCAGAGACAGAAAACAGATTAGTGATTGCCTACAGTTGGGAGGGGGGTGTGATTGCTAAAGGGCATAGGGTTTCTTTGGGGGTGATAAAAATGCTCTAAAATTGATTGTGGTGATGGTTGCACAACAGTGTGAATATATTTAAAATAACTGAATTGTATACTTTGGTTGTTTTTCTTTTAATGTTTATTCATTTATTTTGAGGGGTGGGAAGAGGGGCAGCAAGACAGGAAGAGAGGCCCAAGCAGACTCTGTGCTAACAGCACAGAGCTTGATATGGGGCTCGATCCTATGAATCGAACCATAAGATCATGACCTGAGCCAAAATCAAGAGTTGGATATTTAACCAACTGAGCCACCCAGGCACCTCTCTTCAGTCAAGCTTTTAAGATGAGTTAGGTATTGGGGCACCTGGGTGGCTCAGTCAGTTGGGCAAAAAACACTTAATTTTAGCTCAGATCATGATCTCAAGGTTCATGAGATCAAGCCCAACATCAGGCTCTATGAGCCAGCTTGGAATTCTCTCTCCCTCTCTCTCTGCCCCTCCCCCTGCACATACTCTCTCTCTCTTTCTCTCAAAATAAGTAAACAAACTTTAAAAAAAAGAAAAAAAAAGAAAAAAAAAGAGTTAGGTATTCATAATGTCTCCAGATCCTTATTTCCCACCTAAACGTCAATATACTGCAATCTGTCTGAAATATATTAAATGTACTGTTTTTTGTTTTTTTTTTTAAGTTTATCTATTTATTTTGAGAGAGAGAGAAAGGGGGAGTACAGAAGGGGCAGAGGGGATGGAGGAGACAGAGAATTTCAAACAGGCTCCACACTGGCAGTGCAGAGCCTGACACGGGACTTGAACCCACGAACCGTGAGATCATGACCTGAGACAAAACCAAGAGTTGGATGCTTAACCAACTGAGCCACTCAGGCACCCCTACTAAATTGACTATTAATAAAACAAATGGCCTCCTAAATACAAAATCTAGTGGACAATTCAGTCATCATCTATGGACACTTGACACTGAATAGCTCAAGCAATCTCTCTCATGGAAGTATTCTCCTAAAGCTGATTTCCAAAATTCCACATTCCTGACTCTCCATTCACCTTCCTGAAAAGTTTTTCTCACACTATAGATTTGAAGGGGTATGTGCACCCCACCAATGTTTACAGCAGCATTATCAACAATAGCTATCAGACTATGGAGAGAGCCCAAATGTCTATCAACTGATAAATGGATAAAAAAGATGTGGCATATATATAATGGAACATTACTCAACCATCAAAAAAAAAAAAGAAATCTTGTCATGTGTAACAACTTGGATGGAGCTAGACAGAATGTATTATGCTAAGTAAAATAAATCAATCAGAGAAAGACAAATATATGATTCCACTCATATGTGGAATTTAAAAAGCAAAACAGATGAACATATGAGGGAGGGAGGAGAAGAAAGGGAAACACACCACAAGAGACTTAACGATAGAGAACTGAGGGTTGATGGAGGGAGTTGCATAGGAGATGGGCTGGATGCGTGATGAGGATTAAGTGGGGCACTTGTGATGAGTAATGGGTATTGTATGTAAGTAATGAATCACTGAATTCTACTTCTGAAACCAATACTGCACTGCATATTAACTAACTAAAATAGGGGTGCCTTGGTGGCTCAGTAGGTTAAGTGTCCAACTTCGGCTCAGGTCATGATCTCATGGTTCATAGGTTCAAGCCCCACGTCAGGCTCTGTGCTAACAGCTCAGGACCTGGAGCCCGCTTTGGATTTTGTGTATTCCTCTCTCTCTGCCCCTCTTCCACTTGTGCTCACTCTCTCTAAATTAAACATTAAAAAAATTTAATTAACTAGGGGTGCCTGGGTGGTTCAGTCGGTTAAGCATTCAACTTCGGCTCAGATTATGATCTCACAGTTTGAGTTCGAGTCCCACGTCGGGCTCTGTGCTGACAGCTGAGAGGCAGGAACCTACTTTGGATTCTGTGTCTCCTCCTCTCTCTGACCCTCCCCTGCTCGTGCTCTGTCTCTCAATAATAAATAAAAGTTAAAAAATATTTTTAAAAAATTTAATTAACTAAAATATAAAAAATTAAAAAAAAAATACATAAATGTTTTGGGATGCCTGGGTGGCTCAGTCAGTTAAGCATCTGACTTCAGCTCAAGTCATGATCTCACAGTTTGTGAGTTCAAGCCCCGTGTTGGGCTCTGTGCTGACAGCTCAGAGCCCTGGAGCCAGCTTCTGATTCTGTGTCTCCCTTTCTCTCTCTACTCCTTCACCTTTCACGCTCTCTCTCTCTTTCTCTCTTTCAAAAATAAACAAACGTTAAAAAAAAAAAGAAATGTTTTTCTCAGTCTTTTTTTGAGGGCCCTCTTCCTCAGCCAAATCCTTATGTGATGGTGTGCATTAAGGAACACCATTCCCCATCCTTTTCTTTTTTAATATTTAATATTTCTGGTTAACCTCCTCCATGTCCATGGATTTAATTTCCATCTTTCAAAGGACAACTCTAAAATCGATATCTCCATGCATACTGTCATGGTGGTTCTCTCAGATTCCCAATATTCTTGTCTATGTCTCTATTAAAATGGCTATCATACGGTATTCTAATTATCAGCATGCCTTTTCCCATCAGAATGTCAGTGTCCTGAAATCAGTGTGACATGCAGGGTAGATGCACAATAAATATGCATGTAAATTGTTGAATGATTCTTTCATTTCCTGGATCCTGTGAGATAATCTGCAATATATCCTACAAATAGATTATAAAATTAATTCCAGATATATAATCCATTAATTTCTCACCTTGTATCTTCTTTGTGTCTTCACTTTCCATGCTTGTCTGTATTCTTTTTCCTTATATTTCATCTATGAGATAAAGATATTTTCTCAATTTAAATCAATGTTTGAGAATTCCAGAATTATAAATGCAAAAGTGTAGGGAAAAAACAATTTTCCTGAAGACAGAAGAGCAGGAACTGAATCTACAACTTATTAAATATGTGATACTGGGTGTGCTTAAGTTCCCTAAGGCTCAGTTTCCTCTTCTGTAAAATAGGAAATCCCTACTTCATAAAGTTGTTACAAGAATTAAATTTGAAAAATACATAAATGCATATGGCATTCTTAAGTATTACAGGCCTTCAACATAGTTTATTAAGTAAATATACACTTTGGTTGACTGAATCTAAATGACCCTCTTGTGGTTCTGCTTCCTTATTTTCTTTTCTTTCCTGTAAATTTTCATCCCATCATTTCTGATTGGTCACTCCATGAATTGGAAATTTAAAACACACACACACACACACACACACACACACACACACACACACACACTTTAGAACTGCATTTCTCTACACAAGCTAAGCTTAATACTAAAATTTTGTTTTTCAACAATCCATGGTTTTTTCTTTTTTTTTAATTTTTTTTTCAATATATGAAATTTACTGTCAAATTGGTTTCCATACAACACCCAGTGCTCATCCCAAAAGGTGCCCTCCCCAATACCCATCACCTGCCCTCTCTCCCCGCCCCCCCCATCAACCCTCAGTTTGTTCTCAGAATCCACGGTTTTTTCGACATAGTATTCCACTATTAAGCTAAAATCCTTGTTGATATACCACTTGTTAGAATTTTTAAAATAACTGGGAACCCTGATATGGCATTTCACATGCTAAACTGATTTTTTAGAAAAACTATCAGAGTCCAATTAACTTCTTAAAGCAATGAATCAGGACTCACAGAACTCTAGAATTCTTTTTTATTCCAACACTACATGGTTAAAAGGAGACAGCTACTGGGGCACCTGGGTGGCTCAGTTGGTTGAGCACCCAACTTTGGCTCAGGTCATGATCTCGCAGTCAGTGAATATGAACCCCAAATCCGGCTCTGTGCTGACAGCTCAGAGCCTGGAGCCTGCTTCAGATTCTGTGTCTCCTTCTCTCTCTCTCTCTGCCCCTCTCCAACTCATGCTCTCTTTCTGTCTCTCACAAATAAACATTAAAAAAAAAAAAAAACTAAAAATAAGAGATAGCTACTTATCCCTTCTATTTTTTTCTCACTCTCAAAATGAAAATAAAATTCCCAAATAAAAAAATTAATAGTAAATGTGATAATCTTTTATAAAATAATATATAAATGTATACCAGGTTTGCCATATTTTTAAACCTAAATATTCCATTAAAAGAAGGATGCTTGGGTACATTATAGTATATTTACAGGATACTGTTACAAGAATACTGATGTTTACTTGAAATGTTTAATAACAAGGAAAAATGCTTGTGTTACAATTAATCAACAATGGCAGGACTCAAGCTTTTATCTACAGCATGATCCCAATTATGCAGAGGAAATCATAAAATAAAACTACATGGAAAACAACATGTTAACACTTGTTTTAAGCTGGTGGTTCTATGGTGTCTTATCCCACTTTTTCTATTTTTCACAATTTTTATAATAATAAAAGCTTCGAACATTCAAGTCCTATAACAGGCCAGGCTATGTTCTGTAAACCTTACAAATATTATCCTTCTAGTTTTTACAACAACCCTAAGAGGGAGTTATAAAGATGAAGACTGACAAGGAGAGGGTAAACAATTTGCCCAACTCCAAACAGCTAGTGAGTGCCAGAGCTGGAATGAGCACCAAGAAAATCTGAGGCCATGCCCTACACTCTTATCCTCTACTACACCTTCTTCCATATGTAAACATGCATTACCTTTGAGAAAATGGGTTAGGATTTGGAATAGGAAGAGTAAATTAAAAAAAAAAAAAAACTGGGGCGCCTGGGTGGCGCAGTCGGTTAAGCGTCCGACTTCAGCCAGGTCACGATCTCGCGGTCCGTGGGTTCGAGCCCTGCGTCAGGCTCTGGGCTGATGGCTTGGAGCCTGGAGCCTGTTTCCGATTCTGTGTCTCCCTCTCTCTCTGCCCCTCCCCCGTTCATGCTCTGTCTCTCTCTGTCCCAAAAATAAATAAAAAACGTTGAAAAAAAAAATTAAAAAAAAAAAAAAAAAAACTTAAAAAAAATGGACTATGGACTACATGTATCACATGTGGAGGTTTTTTTGCTTTGTGAAGGAGTATAAGGACTATTTCTTTAGTTTTAATTAGTCAACCTATTCTGCCTTTAAATATAATTTTATTTTTACAAAGCTTTAAAAACTAAATGTATTGAAATTGAAACTGACAGAACACATTACCTTCTATTCCCCTTTGTCTTTCTTATATTGTTTTCTAATAAATGACACAATAAAATGGAACTTTCCAGGGGCTCCTGGGTGGCTCAGTTGGTTAAGCATCCCACTTCAGTCATGATCTCATGGCTCATGAGTTCGAGACCCACATTGAGGCCTGTGCTGACAGCTTGGAGCCTGGAGCCTGCTTCAGATTTTGTGTCTACCTCTCTCGCTCTCTCTCTCTCCCCGTCCCCTGCTCGTGCTCTGTCTGTCTCTCTCTCAAAAAAAAAAAAAAAAAAAAAATTAAAGTTTTCCAAGTACCTAGTAGCATTAATACAAGTCATTTACTTACTAGCTAAGTGCTTAGAAACATCAACAGCAAAGGGCAAGTTATCACTTTCTAGGGATAATTATAAAACTATATTTTAAATTATGAAATATAGACTATTCCCCAAAACAAAAGCATCTGTTCAATAAAACAGACAGTGTTTTCAGTAATTTAGTGAAGATGCAAATTGTGAGAAGCAAGATTGCAAAATTATCTGCTGTATTCTCACAAGGGGAAAAAAAGGATTTTTCCAGGTAACAGAAGAAACTATTCCATTTACAGGTTTAACTCAAGGTACTCCCCAAAACAGTGCTGTTAAATTCAAATTTAAGCAAGAAAACTATCTGAACGTTACTCTTTTACTTGGCATAGAAAATGTTAACATGAAAAGCTTTTTTGAAATTTAAGTACTACCCCAAAATATCAGAACGATAAATGAAATCTTTCTCTGTAAGGCTGGCAGGCTGAAAATCCCACCACTAAATGCCGTCACTAAGTTCTTGACAGTGGATGCCCAGCTTGGACTCACGCACAGTAGAAATTTTCCTGAAACTAGGGGAGACAAGGGGGAAAGGGCCAATAGGCAAAAAAAATTGCTGTTACAGTTTAGCTTGAGAAATAAGAGGTGCAGAAAACAAGCTGAGTGAGGGTACGAGGAGCTCACTCTGCGTTCACATTCCCAGACTCAGTAGACTGGAGCAGCCTTTATGCATTAAAACTCATCACCTCTTCCCAGTTTGCACAGGAAGGCGATGCCGGATCTTTCCAAGTAGGGAAGGCTACCCCCACCCTCTTTTCCCAGTTTGCACTCATTAACACCAAGGCCTGGCTCACCTAAAGAGCTGGGAGAACTCCTTTCGAAGAGCAGTGGTCTTCCCCAGGTTCGTGTTAGACCAGGACTCTGCAACTCCTGCCAGGGACCGGGTACCGGTTAAGGGCGTGAGTCCCGCCCCGCCACCGGCGACTCCTGAGCAGCGGGCGCGCCGCTCAAGTGCTGTGGCCCACGCGGTCGGGCCCAAGGTCTGAGAAAGGGCCTCACCAGTGGTTCCCACCCCTCCGATACACCAGAATCATCTGGCGAGAGGCCTCTGGATCCTCAAGTACAATCAGGGTCGGAAACTGCCGGGCTCCAGAGGCCTGACCAAATGGTACGTGGCAATTCTCTTTTTCCCATGAGCTGCGGTGGGGGCTGCGGCCGGGGTCGGCCGCTTCCTGAGGAAGGCCCCTTCCGGCCAGTTCAATCCCCTCAACGGGTTAGGAAGGGAATAGGGAGGCATCCCTCATCCCAGCCGCTGTGAGGGCCGACCGGGGCCTACTGGCTGCAGTCTACCTTCCACAGGAGACCACTGACAGATTCCGGGGCGGGGGCAGGGCAGGGCCCGAACGCGCAGGGAGTGGAGGCCTTGACCTTTACCGTCAAGCCGCGGCGTGCCGTTTCTGTGCTTCCTCCCTCGAAGCCCGCCTACAAACAAGACGCTCCACTCCGTTTCCCGCTCAGCAGGCCAGGCATACTTCCGCTGGGCGGAACTGGGACTTCCGGCCGCTCTCGCCCGCCCACACGCGGTGTCTCCCCACAGACAGACGCACCCCGAAGTCCCCAGGGCGGGTCGTGGGTAGCAAGAGTACGAATGCAGTGTCCACGAGTGGTGGAAAGTCACAACGTGGAGGGGAAATCTTCTGAGCTCATCGCTCCGGGTTTTTAGGGCTTTTCTTTGCTCAGAGGGGCTTTCACCACAAGGAGTTAGGAGAGCCGGCTCCAGGTCCATGAGACCAGGTCAGAGACTGTGGCAGCAGGGCACAGCATGGGTTAAGGGGCCCTCCGAGCCCCAAGCCTGGCCCTCAGTCCTCTCTCCCAATCTTCTTGTCTTTGTTTTCTGATAAAACTATACATCTGAAATATCTGCCTTTTCTTGTAGTCATGGTTGGAAGATGTCCTTTGCTAAAATCTACACATGGGATAAATTCATTATTTAATTAAGACTGTAAGAAAAAATACACTTAAAGCTGTTTCTAATGAAACACAAGAGATTTTTATAAGTAACTAATTAGCAAGCCAGAAATAATGAACTCAATTAGAAATGGGTAACTTTTATTCTCCCAGAAATTGACTGCTTCCTTTCCCCTCCCCCACAGAGAACAAGACAACATTATTACAAATGAGAACAATGTTTATTAAGGAAACAATTTAACACTTCTCCCTTAGCAGAATTTTACAGACTAGAGCACAACCTGAAGGCCATTACGGTTTAAATCACTGACACACGACATAGGGTGCTTATTCTACAACTGGAAAGTTGCTGAAGTTTGTGACATGCCACTATAGATATAAGTATTATTAAAAATTACAAACTGTTTGGTGATTATTTTGATAACCTCCTGAGCAGCAGCTCCTGCAAGGAAAAAGGAGAAGAGCAAATCTTTGAAAAAGGTAAATTTCAAGTTATATAAAAATATTCAATTATGTAAAGAAAACCTTTCTGTTCCAAAAAGAAAGTTGTTTAAAAATAAGCCAAAACAGGAGCGCCTGGGTGGCTCAGTCGGTTAAGCGTCCGACTTCGGCTCAGGTCATGATCTCGCGGTCTGTGAGTTCAAGCCCCGCATCGGGCTCTGTGCTGAAAACTCAGAGCCTGGAGCCTGTTTCAGATTCTGTGTCTCCCTCTCTCTCTGACCCTCCCCCGTTCATGCTCTGTCTCTCTCTGTCTCAAAAATAAATAAACGTTAAAAAAAAAAAAATGTTAAAAAAAATTTTTTTTAAATAAGCCAAAACAAAGCTTACTGAGTCACATCAAAATCAAGGACTACAATTTTTTATAACTATGTTATTAAAGGAAATAAAAATCTGTCCTATACATTCACACGTTGGGCTATTATGCCACAGATTAAAAGAATGAATTATTTTTAATTGTGGTGGCAAGATATACTACGTAAAAAAGTCAAAACAGTAGTATGGTTGATTGTACTTTTTAAAAAAATACATATAGACAGAAAAGATTCTCAAAGACCACCCAGACCACCCTTCTGTTGCATTTGAATTTTACCTTGTGCATATTTTACTTTTATAATAAAACAGGGGTAAAGGTATATTTGTTCTAAATACATCTATAATTTGGAAACGATCCACATTAAATACTGCCAGGTTGCCATATTATACTCAGTAATAGACTTATACAGTAGTGAGTTTTGAGCAATTACTCAAAGAAAACAATAGAAAAAACAAAAAACTACCAACAGAAAAATTCTTCATCTTTTATAATATTCACGTTCATTGATTCAATAAAATATGAGACTCTATTACATACCAGATCCTCTTCTAGGCGCTAGGAATAAAGAACAAAAGACAAAAACCCTTGCCTTCGTGGATCTTACTTTTAACTAGTAAGGGAAAGATAATTTGCAAATTAGTAAAATGTATAGAAATGTATAGAAATGACCCTAAGGACTAAGGAGAAAAAGCAAGGAAGGGGGATACATATGAGTGGAAGAACAGGGACTCAGTTTTAAATTGAGGAGTCAGGAATGGCCTCATGCAACGAAAGTAACATTTAAACAAAGACCTGAAAGAAGTGAGGGAATACAATGGTGTTGTGCAGAATACAAAACACACATGTTAGGGACTGAATGTCCTCAAAATTCATGTTAAATCTGTAATACCCAATGTGATAATATTTGGAGGTGAAGAGGATACTGAGGTCTTTGGGAAGTAAACAGGATTAGATGAGGTCATGGGCTGGGGTCCTCACAAAGGGTTTAGTGCCCATATAAGAAGAGACCCCCAAGAGCTGTGTCCCATCTGTCCTCTCCCCTCCCTGCACAAAGAGGTTATGGCACACAGCAAGATGATAGCCGCCTACAAGCCCTGGACAGGCTTCCTAGAAAACAACCGTGCTGGCCCTGACCTTGGACTTCCAGCTTCCAAAGTTTTTTGTTTTTTGTTTTAAAGTTTATTTATTTATTTTGAGAGAGAGACAGAGAGAGCAAGTGGAGGAGGGGCAGGGAGAGAGGAAGAGAAAGAACCCCCAGCAGGCTCCTTGCTGTCAGCACAGAGCCTGATGCAGGGCTTGAACCCACAAACTGTAAGATCATGACCGGAGCCAAAACTAAGAGTCAGACACTTAACTGACTGAGCCACCCAGGCACTCTTCAACTTCCAAAGTTTTTATGAAAGAGTGGTAATTTTCATTTAAAAAGTATTTATTTGAGAGAGAGAGAGAGAGAGAGAGAGAGAGAGAGAGAGAGAAAGTGGGGAAGGGGCAGGGAAAGAGAGAATCCCAAGCCGACTCCACTCTGTCAGCACAGAGCCCGATGCAGGGCTCGAACCCATGAATCGTGAGATCATGACCTGAGCCAAAACCAAGAGTTGGATGCGTAACCAACTGAACCACCCAGGTGCCCCAGAGATGGTAATTTTCAGTTGGGCCTTGAAGAACAGGAAGATTTTAGACGTGCCAGAAATAAGGAGATTTAAGGCAAATGGCCCTGAAAGTTAAGGATTGAAGGAACAGGAAATCAAAGGCATGTCTGGGGGAAAAGGAAGTCACTTGAAAAAACCAAGGGCAGAAAGGCTGAGTGGAATCAGAACACAGTGTATTTTTAATGTTAAATAAGGGACTCTGGACTTGTTTTCTGAAGACCATTGTAGTGTGTATGTGTTTACTGGCAGGGCAGAAGGTTAATTGAGAGACATGATCAGAGCTATGCTTTAGAAAAATTAATGACTCTTCACTTTAAGATGGACAGCGGTGGGAGAGATGCAAAGCAGAAAGACCAGTGAAATAAACTAAACAGAACATCCTGCTTCACTGACTTCCCTAGTTAAAATAGCTATAAAAACAAAAGTTCATAATTGTACTGTGTAACCACAGATGCCAGTCTTCTCATCTGTGGAACTCACCTCCTAAGAACGCAGCAATGGTGTGTGGCTCAGCAGCTCCATATCGGCAACTACAGAAAAGGATGGAGACGTGAACTTAGATTAGCCTTATGACAGGACAGGTATTATCTCTCATATGCCTTAAAAAATACTCACAATTCATGGACATAATCATCTTTCACCATTACAGATAATCCATACTCCTGAAGGAAGCCAGTGAGACAAGACTTCAGCTTTCCTATATCTTCTTCAACCTGGTAGTTAGATACCCCTACAAATACATAATGTAAATCAATTTTCATTAAAGTAAATACGCAATTCAAAACCAATGGCTCTTTTTAAAATCCAGTTTTAGGTGTTCTAATCAATATAGTAAGGTATGAAACTGAAGAACAAAAATAACAGAAAGCATGAGACCAATATTTACTATCACAAAGCTGTAACAATCAAAGAAACCATCTAAAACCTATTAAAAATTCAAGTTAGGCAAATCTGCTTTGTTTACTGCTCTATATCCAGTATCTAGAAGAGTATCCAGCACATAGTTGGTGTCCAAGAATTATCTGATGGAAGAATTGAATGAATAAGTATGTCTTATTTACACACTTTATAAAAAATTAGGGTGTTGGGGCGCCTGGGTGGCGCAGTCGGTTAAGCGTCCGACTTCAGCCAGGTCACGATCTCGCGGTCCGTGAGTTCGAGCCCCGCGTTAGGCTCTGGGCTGATGGCTCGGAGCCTGGAGCCTGCTTCCGATTCTGTGTCTCCCTCTCTCTCTGCCCCTCCCCCGTTCATGCTCTGTCTCTCTCTGTCCCAAAAATAAAAAAAAAAAAAAAAAAAAAAAAAAAAAAAGTTGAAAAAAAAATAAAAAATTAGGGTGTTTAAAAAATATTATGGTGTTTATTATCCATTTCCAGGAAATTAAATGACACTGAAGACATATAGCTATAAGTAACATTTATTGAATTAATAAATGCTGGACAGTGTTCTAAGTACCATTTGTATTAATTGGTTTAATCCTTACAACACTCCTATGAAATAGGTACTATCATTATCCCTGTTTATAGGTGAGAAAACTGAGGCACAGACAGATTAAGTTATTTGCCTGAGTTACTTAGCTCGTAAGTAGCAAAACTGGGATATGACCCCAGGCAGTTCTTAATGATTCAACTGTAATGTTTCCAAACATTATTATTTCCAAGCTATTATTATTTCTTCTGGAAGGAAAAATATAATTGCTGTAATATTCAAGTGTTTTTAAAATATCAATATTTTTGGGGGTGCCTGGATGACTTAGTCAGTTGAACGTTTAACTTCGGCTCAGGTCATGATCTCATGGCTCATGGGTTCAAGCCCTGAGTTAGGCTCTGTGCTGGCAGCTAAGAGCCTGGAGCCTGCTTTGGATTCTGTCTCCGTCTCTCTCTGCCCCTCCCCTGCTCACACTCTACTTCTCTCTCAAAAATAAACATTAAAAAAAATTTTAAATATCAGTATTTTTTGGCTCCTCTAGTTTAAAAACTATCACTACTCTTCCTCATGATAACACCAACCCTTTACTAAATACTTACAAGGTGCCACATAGTATTAAGTGATTTTCATACATTACCTATATAACCTTTACAAACTGGTAAATACTATTATCACTATTCCATAAATGAGAGAACTGAGATTTGAAGGGAAATAGTGATTCACCCAAGGTCAAGAGACAGTAAGTGACAGAGCTTGGAAGCCTGTGCTCTATGTGGTAGCTAGTCTCCCAAGATGGCTCCCCAATGAACGCTCCTTTGTGCCCTCATGTAGTCCCATCCCACTGTTAATCTAAACTGGCCCTGTGAAGCCAACAGAACATGATGTAAGTGATGCCGTGTTCTAAGGCTTCTGAGGCTAACTCCTAAAATACCTTGTACTTTCCACCTGGATCTTTTGGAATGTTAACTTTGGGGAAGCAAGCCACCATGTAAACAGTCTACCCTAGGAACACTATGCTAAAAGGAAGCCCCAGTTAGCCATGGAAAGATACCTGACTAGCCCCCAAGCAGTTCCAACTATCCCAACTAAAGTGCCAGTCAATGAGTGAAAATGTCATCTTGGATGTCCAGCTCAGTGAAACCTTCAGAATGACTCCAGCCCCAGGCATCATGCAACTCCATGAGTTCCCCTCTCCCCAGTGAGAACTGCCTAACTGAGCCCAGCCAATCCACAAAATCACAAGATAATAATTTACTGTTTTAACTATGTTTGGGGATGATTTGTTATGCAATAAACCAAAAATACAAGCTAATCAAACAATACACATAAAGTAATACATATTTGGTGTTTATTCCTTTTCTTTCTTTTGGTAAGCTGGCTCATTAAGACTGTAACTCAGACATTTGGGGCAACAGATTTTATGATATTCCTAGAATGTGCTGCTGTGCAGTAAACTGGTACAATTAAAATTTTCATCTTTTTGTTTGTTTTTAATTTTTATTTATTTTGAGAGAAAGCCTGTGAGCAAGAGCAGAGAAGGGGCAGAGAGAGGGAGAGAGAGAATCTCAAGCAGGCCCTGTGCTGTTAACTCAGGGCCCAACATGGGGCTCGATCTCAAGAACCTTGAGATCATGACCTGAGCCAAAATCAAGAGTCTAATGTTCAACTGATTGAGCCACCCAGGTGCCCTTATCATCTTTTTTCTTTGAAGTTTATTTATTTATTTACAGAGAGAGTGTATGTGGAGGAGGGACCGCGGGGGGGGGGGGGGGGGGGGGGCGGGCGGGGGGGTTGGGTGGGAGGGTGGAGGGAGTGGCAAAGAGAGGGAGAAAGAGAGAACCCCAAGCAGGCTCTGCACTGTCAGCACGGAGCCTGATGTGGGGCTCAAACCCACAAACCGTGAGATCATGACCTAAGCCAAAGTCAGTTGCTTAACTGACTGAGCCACCCAGGCGCCCCTAAAATTATCATCTTAATAAAAATATTCTGGGCAACTGACGATCTTTGTGTTTATACCAATTCTCCAATTACTACATTTACAGACAAAATTCAAGTCATTAGCATACTTTTTATGGCTTTCTCATTCCACTAAATTAAACTCATTCTGAGTCTTAGAAGTAAACTATGGAAACTGACAGAAAAAAATAGTTTTATTCTATATGCATTCAACCAACATTCCCTTGTAATAGTTTAGAATCAAACACCATCTGCAAATACTTAAAACACAAATGGTATTTCCTCACTGAGATGAACTAGGTGTAAATTGTTTACGATGTAGAATTCAAGCACCACTACTGTAAACACCCAAGAAACTTCAAGAATTAATTTAAGTATTTATTCAAGACTTTATTGTAGATGATAATGCGACTGCTATTCTTACCTGGATATCTACCATGTTGTTTATGAAATCTATCAATAGCCCGTAACATTAAGTATAATACTATCTCATTATCAGGATTGTCCATGCTAGAAACTGAAAGGAAAAAGAAAATTTCAGTATAGTGTGAATAATTCATTACATAAAAACAATGCAGAACTGCATTTACTATATGCTCAAGTTTCAGGATACAAGGCAATTCTATTACAAAATTTAAATATTTTGTGACAATAAAATAGAAAATGATAAATAACAGTAAAACAAAGGCAGATATGTTAAAATGAAACCCAATGGTCTTATGGACGATCAATTATAGTCACATAATCTATTAATGTAGTAACGTTCTGACTTTAGCTCATCTTCGTATCACATGACTTATTCAGTAACCTAAACATGATTTTATGTACATATTAAGTTTCATAATTTGCAATTATAACTACTTAGAAGTAGGACTACTTCTTGGTTTATAGAATAAAATTTAGAGTATAATATTTATATTATCCTGTATATTATCACCATATACTATTATATACAAAATATTTGTATCTCTAAAATTAATTAAAATTAATAACCTAGCATCAAAAGGTTATTACACTTACTTATTTCATCCTTGTTAATTGTATCCAAGCCATATTCTTCAGCTAAGGATCGACATCTTACCACTCGAAGAAATGCAGAATTGGTGCCTGAACACAGGGAAGACATTATGGAAGTAAACAGGTGAGACATTTGAATATTCCAAATCACAAGTCACTTTAAGAACAGGAAATTTTGTGCATACTCTTTACAGACATGGAAATGTGAAGAAATGTCTCTTCAGTTCTAATGGTTAGCAGACAAAGTCATCTGAAATTCACATCCTTGGCACTACAACCAGCTCAGCACTGAGTAAGAAGGTGATGGCACCTCTCTGAGCTTGTTTTCATTTGTAAAACAGGGATAATATTACCTATGAAAGTTGTTCTGTGGATCAAATGTGCAAGTGTATGAAGTGCATACTTAGCACAATGCCTGATAGGACTCAGTGAACAGTAGTGTTTACCATATTATGGATAAGTAGTCATAAAGGAGAGCATTATATATGTTGTGTTCTTGGCATATGTAAGACTTTCTAAAACAACAACTTTGTATTAGGGAAATTTTCAAACATACCCCTAAGTAGAGAAAACAGAATAAACTCTCAAATACCCAACACCCAGCTTCTAATCTGGGATCATATAATCTAGTAGAACAAACACAAATGCAAAAACAAGATGCAAGATTGGTGGTAGCAGAAAACATTAAAACTTGGCCTAAACAAGCACTATGGTAGAGCCACTAAAGGGAGAACATGGATAAATGTATTTTAAGGATGGAGACATACAGAATATAGATTTTTGCAGAAGCTTATGGCAATAGCTACAGGGAAAAATCCTCAGCATGTAGAACAAATTTTATTATTCTTAAACAAATTCTTAAATAAAAGAAAATGCTTTGGGTCTCCTGAGGAGTTATCAAGAAGACCCCAGGAGCCGACCTACTCTGAAACTAGATGACAAAATTCTTAATTCCATCACAGTCATTTAACACAGATCAAAGTAAGTATTTACCAATACTATCAATGTACATGTGACTCAAGACTTCACATCCAAAGTCTTCAGATAAAACTTTTCCAAATTATTTAATAGTAGTAAGCTGAAAATAATTCTGTATCAATGACAATTTTCAATTAATTGACCTTCATGTCTTTTTAGCACTGCCATACATAGATATACTCTATCTCTGACCCAGTTTTTTTTTTTTTTTTTTTTTTAAGTTTATTTATTTTGAGAGAGGGAGAGTGTGCACAAGTTGGGGAGGGGCAGAGAGAGAAGAGGAGAGAGAATCCCAAACAGGCTCCGTGCTGTCAGCACAGAGCCCAACACAGGGCTAGGTCTCATGAACCACGGTATCATGACCTGAGCCAAGATCAAGAGTTGGATGTTTAACCAACTGAGCCACCCAGACACACCTGACCCAGTCTTAAAATACCTTCTCTATTTATTACAAGAGAAAAAAAAAAAAAGCAGCTTACTCAGTAATTATTATCTATACCACTGAGACCATGGAAAATTTTAAATTTTAAACATTTAAAATTTCTGCAAACATTTTGTGGCACATTTTTATCAAGCAAAATGAGGAAATTAATTCAAGGGGACTTACAGAGTAATTTTAATTCTTTCTCTGAAATGGACTCTGGTGCCTGTAAAGAGATAAATGCAGGTTTCACTCCAGTGTAAAAAAGAAGATGAAGAGAGGTGCAGCACAAACCCAATCACTGTGAGATGGGGAGGCTTTCCCCAAGCTCTGGAAGAGGACTATAAAAACACCTTGTTTGCTTAGTGAAGGTCTTTCTCATTAGGCAGGTAAGTGAGTGATCCCTCTAAAGAAGCCCAGAACCAGTACCACACCCTCTATCTCTAAACTTTTTTAGCTCCCAACTTACACGATCAAGCTAAATGGAGCTGTACCATCCATCACAGACACAGTGCACTCAGTTCAGCAGCTTACCTGGCCGATAGACTGCAACAATTTGGCAACATGATTACCCACAGCAGCAGCATCTTTCTTTGCTTTTTCACGGTAACTGGAAAAGAACAATAAAAGGCTATTTTTAACAAATTTTAAAATTAGCAAAATTAAAATTTTTTTAATGTTTATTTATTTTTGAGAGAGAGACAGAGCACGAGTGGAGGAAGGGCAGAGAGAGAGGGAGACACAAAATGTGAAGCAGGCTCCAGGCTCTGAGCTGTCAGCACAGAGCCTGATGTGGGGCTGAAACTCACAAACCGTGAGATCATGACCTGAGCTGAAGTCAGAAGCTTAACCGACTGAGCCACCCAGACGCCCTTAAAATTAGCAAAATTTAAATATCACCATGAAGTAAACAAAATCTCTTTCCTTTTCATGAAAAAATACTGGTCTGGTAACATACAGAATGTGAAAATGCCATGGAAACCCTACCAGCAAGAGCTGTTAGTGGCTGGAAATCTTCCCAGTGTTGGTGATGGACTCTTGCAATCTACTAATAACTGGGCTCCCTCTGTAATTAATAGCAACTTAAAAACTACCCTCCTAGAGGGATCCATGATCCATGCTTCTGAGAGGGCCTGACAAAATACATTACTGAAGAACATGACTTATCTCCTTAAAGTCCAAGGAAAGTTAAATACTTCAAAATTGTCCATCTACAAATTCATGTAAAAACTTTAAGTCTATTTATATTTTCACCCTCTTGTAGATGATCAGATGGTACTATCTCCAGTGTGAAGTCATAGTTCTGTCTATCTTCAGTTGTCTTTTCCCAAGTTTTAAGTAGTTCAACTTTTAGGCTAAGACAACAAAGATGTAGCAGACGTGAAGAGTGTAAGATGTCTAGAGAACAGAGATCTTCTGTGTGACATCATTTGGTTCTTGAGGAGCCCAAGTCAGCAGCCCTGGATTCATGAGCAACGTGCTAAACTACATAAGGGTAATATACAGTGAGACCCATACTTATGACAGTCTATCTAGGTTCAGGCTAGTGATACCTAGAGAGCTGGTGTCTATCTAGTCACAAACTCTTTAAATTATGAAACATTATGATTAAAAATTAATCAAACTAAAGACTTTAAAGTTTTAAGTTACAGATAAAAGATCCTATAGCACCATGGTTAAAAGTATGGAGCTGAGTTGCATGGGTTCAAATCCTGGTTCTGCCATTTACCAGCTATCTGGCTCTGAATAAATTACCTCTTCTATGTTTCAGTTTCCACATCTATAAAACTGGGACAGTAATAGTACCTCTCTCATGGGGTTGTTGTAAATATTACATTAGTTAATACACAGAACAGTTCATTGCAGAGTGAAGTGCTCAAATATTAGGTTTTTGTCACGAAATATGAAAGAAAAAGTCTGCCCCCTAGAGAGTATATATGGGAACCATCTGTACTTTCTGCTCAGTTTTGCTAAAAACCTAAAACTATTCTTTTTTTTTCCTTTTTTTTTAACGTTTATTTTGGGGAGACGGGGAGACAGAGAGACAGAGTGGGGGAGGGGCAGAGAGACAGGGAGACAAGAGAATCCGAAGCAGGCTCCAGGCTCCAAACCATCAGCAAAGAGCCCGATGTGAGGCTCGAACTGAAGCCGGATGCTCAACCGACTGAGCCACCTAGGTGCCCCAACCTAAAACTATTCTAAAAATAGAATCTATTTTTAAAAATCTGCCCCTAAGTTTTTAAGCTTATTTTCAGACAAATTACAACAGACTTTCATTTGATTTCTGATAGAGTGGTAAAATATATTCATCTGTACTATAAACAGATTTTCTGTTACATAGTTTGAAAACAGTGACTTACACATTTTGCAGCTTTATATATTTGCTTGAATCTGCGATCATATCAGGAATTGTGCCTCGAACAGGTAAATTTCCTTGACCCTCTTTGGCCACAAATTCCTTTAAGGCGCGAGCTAAAATCCAAAATGATGGAGTCTAAAAGAAAAAAAATTAGCATTAAGCAGTATCTGAATTTGACTCAAAGGTTAAGACAGCACTATTTACTTTATGTTGTTACCTGTTTGGTGATATTTATGCAGCGATCATCATTAAATATATCTTCAATACTGCTTGGGATCTAACAAAGGAACATGATACATTTACTAAGAACATGTCCATCTGTATTTTCACTATTTCCCCAAACAAGTTCTTAGAATTTCCACATAGTAATCAAATACAAACTTCTGATGTGCTTATTAGACTTTTATTAAGAATCAGTACCAGACGGGAGATTTGATGAGGAAAAAGAACGGAAGAAAGTCCCCCTCTGCCCACTGGTGTCAGCATTAAAGACTGACCATTCTCTTCCATCATGATTAGAGTACAAAAGGAGCCAAAATAAACCTGTTTATTATAGTTACATTTGAAGATATAACAAAGATTTCAGACATCACTACCAAGCTAGGTTTGTAGTGATGTCCTTCATGTGTTTCCATCTTGTCAAAAATTTGAAACCCTTACACTCTAAGTTAGTTATTATTAGAAGAGACAACAACTCTGACAAAAACTACATAGTAAATTAAGTACTCGTAATGCTGGCAAGATCATCATACATTAATGAAAACTACCGAAATTGTAGGCTTGGACTCTTACAGCTGTGTGGAAAAAAGAAATCTCTTACCAAAACCCTCCTAACTGGTCTGCTTCTGTTCTCCTTACAAGAGCCGGAATTATTTTTCAGAAACATAAATCAGGTCACTCCACTCCCCACTTAAAACACTTTGATGCCCCCACCTAATCCTAGAACTCCTCATCCTTTTGTTCTACTCGAATTTTGTTAATAGCACCTGGTGCATTATCTGTTTGCTTAGTTCACTGTCCCCCAACTATAAGAACCTTGTTCTTTTTTTTAACTGGAGTAAATTTTACATTCAGTGAAATGAATTTTAAATGTACAGTTTGATGCATGTCTTTTTAATCACCTCAATTAAGACACAGAACATTTTCATCACCCTAGAAAATTGATTGACAAAGCACATATTTTTAATTACTCAGCAACACGATCTCATTGTCTCCAAAAAGTTTGTAATGACAGCTAAGTGCTTTCCTAATATGAAAGGCAGCATTTTTTGCCGTTTTAAATTATAAGAAAATTCTATCTTAAAGTAACAGCTGTGTTATTCCAAATTTTCCAAGAACCTCACTGGCAAGACTTTAACAACAAAACAAAGGGCATATAAACCGAGTTATCTTACAAATAATGTTTTACAGTGTCATTAAGAACATCTTCCATTATATCCAAACAACTACTATCAAAAGCAAATGCAGGATAAGATTTAACTTTTGAGCAACCTATTTCGTACCAGCAAAATATCACCCTCGTTATAAAATTCCTACACCCAAACTGTTACTATTCACAAATCATGTACTTCAAATAATTTATATGAATCATTGTATCACTACTCTATGATGAAGCACTGATACCCATTTTAACAAGGATGATATAAAATCTTATTAAAGAAGATTCAATCGATATGATAGATATTAATTTCTAATTATGAAACAGTTGTCTATGAAACAACTATTTCATATGAGGACTTCAGAAAACACCTTTCTTGTATGAATGGCTCAGCAAAACTTTTTTTTTTTAAAGTAGGCTTCACGCCCAGTGCGGAACCCAACATGGAGCCCAAACTCACGACCCTGAGATCGAGACCTGAACTGAGATCAAGAGTCTGACGATCAACCAAATGAGCCACCCAGGCACCCCTCCTCAGCAACACATTTAATACCTGAGTTGTATTTAGTGCTGTGTTCACATTTTTAATAGCTTCTTCAAAATTCTCTTCATCTTCCGGAGTCCCATTTTCATTCTTTAGAATTCCTAGAAAAATAGAAATTGGCTAGCAAAATAGCCCTTTTCTTCTCACCCCTTTTCTCTACCTAACATTATGGAAATAACTTCATCAGATCTTTCTTTTGAGAGAGGAGTGCGCTAGGGGAAGGGGCAGAGGGAGAGGCAATCTTTTTTGTTGTTGTTTTTTAATGTTTTTAATTTGCATCCAAGTTAGTTAGCATATAGTGCAATAATGATTTCAGCAGTAGATTCCTTAATGCCCCTTACCCATTTAGCTCATCCCCCCTCCCACAACCCCTCCAATAACCCTGTTTGTTCTCCATATTTAAGAGTCTCTTATGTTTTGTCCCCCTCCCTGTTTTTATATTATTTATGCTTCCCTTCCCCTATGTTCATCTGTTTTGTATCTTAAAGTCTTCATATGAGTTAAGTCATATGATATTTGTCTTTCTCTAATTTTGCTTGGCATAATACTCTCTAGTTCCATCCAGGTAGTTGCAAATGGCAAGATTTCATTCTTTTCGATTGCTCAGTAACACTCCATTGTATTATATACCCCACCTTTATTCATTCATCTGTCGATGGACATTTGGACTTTTTCCATACTTTGGCTATTGTGGATAGTGCTGCTACAAATGTTGCAGTGCATGTGCCCCTTCGAAACAGCACACCTGTATCCCTTGGATAAATACTAGTAGTGCAATTGCTGGGTCGTAGGGTAGTTCTATTTTTAAACAGGGAGAGGCAATCTTAAGCAGGCTCCACGCCCAGCACAGAGCCCAGCTGGGGGCTCTATCCCAGACCCGGGGATCGTGACCTGAACCAAAATCAAGAGTCGGATGCTCAGCAGACTGAGCTACCCAGGCACTCCAAACCTTATCAGATCTTAAAAGAAGGATTGGATATTGAAACTTAAGAACAAACAGGCTTATTGTTACTCAAATTATTTTTAGTAATATTAGTAGCTAACCTTTATTTTTTACTCTGTATCAGACATGGTTAAATGTACTTCAGATTTTACTGTATGAATGAATCCTCACAACAACTCTATGAGCAGCCCCCAATTCCTCCTCTACTGATGAGGAAACTATCATTAGTCATTTTAAAAACTATACAAGGAGTGGCTCCAAACCTCCTCTGAGGAAAAATAAAATAAAAACTCATGATGCCATCAGTCTGACAAAGCTGCTGACAGAAATCCAATAAACAACTTCAATCAATTTGTTTTTCAAACTTTATACAACATTCAGTTATATCCCATCATATTACCTTGTCTAATCAAATCTCTGAAGTCTTCTTTTTCCTTATACGTTTTAGGTATTCGTCCATTTGTCTAAATTGGTTAAAAATTTTAAATTCTAGTTATAAAAAACCAAAACATGGAAATTGAGAGTCCAAACTTCTCCCCATTCTCCCATCCACATGAGATTTCATCAGCAAATACATACCTCAGTGAAATCAGAGGCTGACTTGAAAGAAAACAAAAACTGCGAGCCATTTTTCTACATTCCCCACTGCCAGTTTCAGAATGACATTTATTGATATTTGATTTCGCTAGTAAAAGTATCAGTATCAAAAGAGGAACTGCCAGATTTAAACAGAAAAGCACCCACCTGCCCAATTACCACATAAGGAAAAAAGTTAATCTCCTACTCTCCTTCACTGAAATCCTTTATAATAAATTGAAAATACAGTCACATATGGAATTTGTTTTTAAAAAAAGACATACTTCACTATACCACTGTGCTAAATATTTAGCTACGATCACAATCCATGGAGTATGGCTGTGGTCCTAAAAATGAAAGAAATATCGAAGAAAATGTCAGTATTAGTTAACATTAATTAATTTACAGTTATTCTTCATTAAACCATCTCATTTTCAACAAATCCAATAATATATATGATCATCTTCCAGTATATGTAGTATAATGAATGAAGGAAAATGAATTGGGTTAATGAAATTGCTTTATAAGCTTTTTTATAAGCAGTGTCCAATTTAATCCTGAACTGGCAGGCTTGTACAATGATTAAGTTTTTCTAAGTTTATTTATTTTTGAGAAAGACAGAGTGTGAGTCGGAGAGAGGCAGAGAGAAAGGGAGACACAGAATCCAAAGCAGGCTCCGGGTTCCAGGCTGACAGCACAGACCCTGACACTGGGCTCTAACTCACAAACCGTGAGATCATGACCTGAAGCGAAGTTAGATGCTTAACAGATTGAGCCACCCAGGCGCCCCAGGTTTGTACTATGTGGGTCCCCATTTTCCCATCAAGAAAACAGTCTCAGCGACTGCCACCCAAAAAGAAAACTCAAATCTCTTGATTTCAGAAACCAATCCTAGACTGAGAAAACTGTCTCTTGTGATGAAACAAATAACCAAATACCCACATTTTAATTAATACATGGGTAGGAAAAAACACATACTCCTTTAATTATATAGTCTGTTATAAATATCATTATTTCTATAATGAAATATGAGTTGCCTTGGTAACTCTTCAAACATTAAAAGTAAGTTTCAAAAGCAATCAATTTCAACAAACACCCACTTCAAATTCATACTATTTTAAAAAGTACATCTAATTGTTTAGAAACGGGCCATGAAGAGGTCTGCTGGGATATGTTAATGTCTAATTTCTTGACCTGGGTGTTGATTACACAGATATAGTCAGCTAATGAACTTCTCTTCAATAAAAAAGCTTTTTAAATTTTGGTCAAAAACAAATTTATTTCAAAACAATTAAGTACAATGTTGTTACTACATAATCTGGATGACATGAATATGGATGTTTATAGTATTTTCTCACTTTGGTGTAATTCAAAAACCTTGGGTTAAAAAAAAACTTTTAATCTATCTATAAATTGAAGGTTATATATACTACCAACCTTTTTTTCCATATGATCCAAATCATATGACTGAAAATGTTCTCTCAGTTCAGGAAATGGTTTATCCAGTCGTAGATCCTCTAATGCATTATCTGGATGAGATTCTATTACTGTGAAACAAATAATCCCAAAAGATAAACTTCTTTAGTGATACTTCTAGAATATACTACATTATAGAAATTTAAGAAATCTAGTTTCTAAATGGGCATAGGGCCTACAGGTTTTTTTCTGTTCATTTTTTTTTTTTAACCAAGAAACTGATTTTATTTATTTATTTTTATTTTATTTTATTTTTAATCTTTATTTATTTTTGAGAGAGAGAGAGACAGAGTGCAAGCGGAGGAGGAACAGAGAGAGGGAGACACAGAATCCGAAGCAGGCTGCACAGAGCCCGATGCGGGGCTCGAACCCACAAACTGTGAGATCATGACCTGAGCTGAAGTCAGATGCCCAACCGACTGAGACACCCAGGCGCCCCATGATTTTATTTATTTTTTTAAGTTCCACACCCAACGTGGGGCTCATATTCACAACCCCGAGATCAAGAGTTGCATGCTCCACCAACTGAGCCAGCCAGGTGAGATAAATTTACATACAGATATATATTCATATTTTACTAAATGCACAAATCATAAGTTGACTATAGTTTTAATAAAAGTAAAATAGAACTGAATTATCTTGCCATTATAATTGAAAAAGATCAAAATTGATAAAATGTGTGTTCAGATAGCATTTAACAATCCACCCTTCCCTTCCTGTGGCCTTCAATAGACATCATCACCATCTTCCTAGACCTCTTCTCTAGAAAGCTGATGGTTATCCTTGACTTTTTTTTTTAAGACTTTAGTTTTAAGTAACTTCCACACCCAAAGTGGGGCTCAAACTTACAACCCCAAGATCAAGAGTCGCATGCTCTTCTGACTGAGCCAGCCAGGTGCCTCTATCCTTGACTTCTTTCTTCCTTGGCCCAACATCAGTCACACCACATGTCCTGGTATCACTTCATACACAGTTCCCCACATGAGGGGAGTACAGGAACATGTAATTTCAGTGAGTGGTTAGGGCTAGGCCTAGTTCTGTTACTTGCTAGCTGTGTGACCTTGGGCAAATAACTTAATCTCTCTGTGCCTCAGCATCCTCATCTGCAAAAAGCAGATGTGTAATAGTATCTACCTTATAAGAATTTTAGAAAGATTATATGAAATAATCCACATTAAGGCAGGCACACAGCTAGCAATATTAACCCTCATTACTATCTACCTCCTCTTCCCTATCCTTATAATATCTGCCTTAAGGCAGAGGCTCAGGGGGCCCCAGGGTGGCTCAGTTGGATAAGCTTCTGACTTCAGCTCAGATCATGATCTCACACTCCGTGGGTTCGAGCCCCGCATCGGGCTCTGTGCTGACAGCTCAGAGCCTGGAACCTGCTTCCGACTCTGTGTCTCCCTCTCTCTCTGCCCCTCCCCCACTCACGCTCTGTTTCTCAAAAATGAACAAATTAAAAAAAAAAAAGCCCCACAGGGGCTTAGTCTCTGTCTCTCTCAACTAGCTACACCACCAGAAATTTTCTAACAGCAGCACTTGCCTCTAATTTTCACCTCTTCAAATCCATTCATTTTCTACCTCACTTTAGGGTGACACATTTGAAATAAATTTTTCACCCTGTCACTCTCCCACTTACAACTCTTAAAGAGCCTACCACCACCTGCCAGAAGTTTATCCCACAAGCCACTCCCAAACTACCAAGCAGATACTACTCCCCAGTGATACTACCAACACCAGTGGCTATCAACTGCTCTAGCAGAGTACCTGCCTCAGAGCAATGCAGAATACTGAATGAAAACTGTCCAATAATTTAAGATCAAACAGTTGTAAGTAAAAGGCTAATATCATTCTTGAGCTCATGCCAACCTGCCTATGAATGACCTCAATCTCCTAGAACACTGTTTCCTTGGAACAATAAGGTAAATGCTTTGCTTATTATGTAGAACTGTTCCTGAACTGGGGGAGCCTATTGTCAATATGAGAATGGAATGAAAGATTGGAGAAAAAGTGGTATGACATCTATCTATGTGTCACTGTGGCCCACACACCATGGCTCTCACCTATAGCAGCCCTATGTGCCCTATGCGGGTTAGGAGGCAAAAAAAAAAAAAAAAAAAAGCAAAAGCTAGGGACTTGCATAGCTGGTGGGCCTCCTAATAAGATGAAAAAGCTGTATCTGTTGTACTTCCTGCTTTGCATCCTTCTATAGTGCTAAGTAAAGGAAATATTAGATTAACGTCTGTTGATTTTGATTGCCACTCTGAACCTGTAACCATAGTCGTGCTGTTACAAATTTACTTTGTAATTTAAAACGGACTTCCTAAATTGTCAAGTTTCTAAAACTGTAGCGAAAGCAACCAATGGCAAGCACCATATGTGCAACAGTTTTACCTGGATGTTCTTTTATAATGATCCTCATATAACCAACTAGTCCATATGTCCTACAGATCAAAAGAGGGATTTGGGAATTCCAGAGGACATCTGCTAAACGTAGTAATGTACTGTAAAAGGAAAGCACAATAAGTAAGACCATAAGCAAATGTATATATGCCAAACATGAAAGCACATTAAAATAAAGGAATTTTCTTACTAATTAATGCAAAGATAGATCTATTACATTTACATATGCAGGTCATGGATACACTGAAAAACAAGCAATTCCAGAAGGCTGCAGTCTCACAGAAAGTGTATTTTTTGGACTAGAGGGATATGAAAGCCTCTTTTTTGTATTAGGAACAATGTTCTTGAAAGACACTTCCTGACATTTCCATAACAAAGAGGAAAATATGTATTTAAAACTCTAGTATACATCAAGCACACTATAATTCTAACTAGGTTTTTTTCACTAAAAAAATAACCAAGGTTTAATTTAACTGCTCTAAATATGTATTAAGAAAAGTTTCACATCTCAGTACTTTTCTCTTTCCTATCTTTTCGATGTTGGAGATTTATAAGTACTTCCAATTAAAGGTTTCTGTGGAGTTTAAGAATTTTAAAAACTATAGACTCTGCAGAGAAAACAAAAACTATTCAAATCTAATAAGACACTAAGATAAAAACAAATTATCATAAAAATTTACCTTTCAGGAAGCTGAGTTGCAACCACAATGGTAAACCTACAGAAAAATGAAGGATCATTGTCTAGAAGGTTTTCTGGACTCTAAATAGGACACAGGAAAAGAATTCAACAATTTCACAATCACATTAAACATGTCAGAAACAGTTAAGGTATTTAAGAACAAATGAGGCAACATGCTAGACTCCAATTTTCAGTAATTCAACTCTCAATTAAACATAAATATACAAAAGGTTCAAAATTCTAAATTCTGTGGTGCCTGGCTGGCTCAGTCAGAAGAGCATGTGACTCTTGATCTCAGGGTCAGAAGTTCGAGGCCCATGCTGGTTGTAGAGATTATTAAAATAAATAAACTCAAAATTCTAAATTCTTAGGGCTTTGAATTATTAAAAAGTTACATTTCTACACAGAAATAATAATGTGTATACAAATATACCTCTTCCACAAAACTCCCAGAGACGTCGTTATTTAATTCTTGTAAGAATTCCATGGCAGCTTGAGCTCGGTTCTTTTTAAAAACAAAGCATTTGACTCGAATTAGAAAAAATTTGGTTAAAATGTAACCCCTCAATTTACAGATCAAGCAAACATACTATAAAACTACCCAAATTTCATGCATAGATATGACAGTTCTGCTTTTCATAGTATTTAAACTGAGGCCAAACCAGAGTATTATTTAAACGACTAAATTATTTGCACGCTACTTTTCTGATTAGGCAAATGACCAGAAAACCTTGGGTAGCAGGCAGAGATATTCTGGACCAAGTCTAGGTTCACTCTAAGCTCCTACATTTACAATCCTATATAAGAGAAAACAATCAAAGAAACAGTCATTTCCATTGAGAATATTGTACTAAGTTGACTATTATACCTTTTAAGATTTTTAATATGGAATACACAAAAATAAAAGATATGTTAACTTTTAGTTAAAAGTTTTGTTAAATAGAATATTCCATCCTCTAAACATTAACATCACTCAAGGTTTAGCTTTAATACAAGTTACATCATAAAAACAGTACTTTTAAGTTCTTAAACTACCAAGCATATAAAGAGTTGCAAGATATTAAAAAAAAGAGCTAATTTAACTTTTTTCTCAGAGAAATAATAAGCTCTTTCAAAGTCAAAGCTCTTCAAGCAATCAAAACATAGTGGCATCATGAGATGCTTAACACAACTATAGTCTGTAATAAATTGATGTTTACCTTGCCGATGCTGCTTCTTTGAAGGAAAAAACTAAAATAGAATTAAAAAAAATTAAGGGCTTCTTTGACTCTAAAGGAAAGGTTATATTTCATTCATACTATGAAACAAACTATATTTTGATTACAGGTTATAACAACCTTGCTGGAGAAAGATAACGAGATGAAACTTCTAATCAAAGACCAGGCTAACATATCAATGTTTCCAAAGTGTGTACCACAGCATATGAATTTCATAAGATGCTATGAGAGAAAAAAAGTTCCCTGGTTTTACAAAGTTTAGGAAACACAATATGTTCTATTTCCCCCTTGGAAATTCATAATATGTATAATACACATGACATTAAAATCTTATAGAAATGCTTAACTTCATTTGGCCCATTTCCCAAACTTATTGGACCATGAAATACTTTTACCCATTTAGCACCTATTAACATCCCCCAGAGCCAGTGTTCCACAGACCACACGGGAAATGCTATATTGAACTGCTTGTTTTTGTAGGTAACTCTAATTGACTTATTCAAGCTTCTTCCCACACATACCCTTTTCACGTGTCAAGGTCCAGATCTGAGGCTGGGTACCATTTTGTAGCACAAAATTCGTGGCTCCATAAAAAAAGAAATCTTATTCTTATCACACACTGCTCTAACCAACCAAGTAAGCAAAGATAATGGAACTTTTTCTTTAGAGATACCAATAAAAGGACGCTGTTGTGGATATACTATAGCCCAATATCAAAGTTCAATATGAACTAAATTCTGACTTTCCTTGAGTGTACTCATTGTTGTCACATACTAACAAATATAATGAGAGATTCCAGCCTCCAAGTCCCTGAAAAGAGCTTGAAATCCAAATCTGGGAATGCGTTGGAAGCTAAATTACGATCATCTTTTAAAAAATGATACACAGGCCATCTTTAAAATAGCACTTTTACAGAGACAGTGGAGTGTACAGAGAGATATACGTGGACTAAGCTCACAAGAAATACAAATAAAAGGTAGTTTTTATTATTCTTATAATCCAAAAAATACAATTAATTATAAAAAAATTATATATATATATACACACACACACACGTGTATATATATATATATATATATACACGTGTGTGTGTGTGTATATATATATATATATAAATAATAAACACCTTCCCTAACAGGCATGTGTTTGAAAAGAATAGAACATACTTATTTCCAGCATCTTCTCCGCTGACCTGATTTCCATCAATAATTGTAAATGAACCAATACCTGGAAGACAAAACAGAGTCAGCCAAGAATACATATTTCTAGTTCAAAACCATAAGGGGTAAATTTACAACCACAAAACTACATTACCTGGTAGTACCAAGTTTTTTAGAATTTCAGTTCCTGTGGCTGTTGCATTTATTAGGCAAACGTGAGCAGATTCTAAAGCCTCTTGCCCATGATCACCCCACAACCTATAAAACAAGACACAAATTCAACATTTTTAAAACTTTCATACAAATGCAACTTTCTTAATTGGATGCTGACCTGTGATCTTCAAAGTGTTCTTGCATAGAATGGCTGCTGTGATGACCACAGCACACATGTGAGACAGGAACAGCAGCAGGTGTTATGGGGATTATATAGCTAAGTAACCTGAAACTCAGGTTGATGCCTGGCATGCATGATTACAAGGAGGTCAAATCAGTACTAAAAACCTTGCCTTCCAGCTCCTTGTCCACTACCCTTTTCAAGTCAGATAACTTACAGAACAGAGTCTTTAGATATATTCATTAACATTATAGAAGTACCTTAAAACCTATTCTGTTCTCTATTTCATTTCTCCTTAAATTATATAGACTAGTATATTTAAGATCTTGACATAGAATTTACCACTGTGACATCTGCAAGAGTGAGAAAAGGTTTACCAAGAAAACTGAATTATTGTCATCTGAAAGGCCTCACATTGACTTCTACAGGAGTGCTTTAAAATATAATACCAGGGACACCTGGGTGGCTTAGTCAGTTGAGTGTCCGACTCTTGATTTCAGCTCAGCTCATGGGATCGAGCCTCGCATGGGGCTCCATGCTGGGTGTGGAGCCTGCTTGAGATCCTCAAGCCCCACCCCCACTCTCTCTCCTGCCCTTTTCCCCTGCTCGCTCTCTCTAAAAAAAATAAAATAAAAAAATATAATACCCAATGCTCACTTTAGTAGCATGATTAATAAATGCATAAAATGCATACATTAACAAACACAAAGATATAATAAGGATTAGACATATATTTTATAACCTGATTCACACTGGCATATCATTAACGGGGCAAGGTACATGATCACACACGCACCATGGCATCTGGGCCAACCTGGTTACCTTCACCCAGAAAGCCCATTATCTTTTCTTGTCAGTATGGAAAGTATAGGGGGAGCCCAAACCCTTAGAAAAATGCTACAGTGTGGAGGACTGATAGGCTTTAATGGGCTTTCCCTGTCACCTAATCTAAAGCAGATTCCCTGTTATTGTGTAGCCAGTATGTCCTCCAGAGCATATCACAACTGTTTTTTATTTGCTGAACATCCATCTTTCTATTCCACTCTAAGCTCCATGAGGGCCCAGATGACTCCCTATATGCACTGCTGGAGACCCAATGCCTGGCACACTGCCTTGCCCAGGGTAAGTGATCACTGAACAGCTGTCAAATGAAAGGAGGAATAGCACAGAAGAACCAGACAGACTGGAAACATCTGGGGTTTTTTTCTATGAAAGTAGGGCACACAGAAGACACCTGACATATTTGGCTGATGTCTACTTGGGTAGTCAGTGAGCCTAAGAGAACGCTGATGCATCTCTAGGTAACATGTTTCAAGAAAGAGACCACACAAGAAATCAATCCTCTTTGCTCCCTTGCTGGCTTAGCTATGGAACACAAGGCCTTGTTGATTGTTGCCCAGCTGCACAACTTTGCTTCTAGCTGCCTCACTCTGACATTTTAAAACCAATAGCCAAGTCTCATCATGAAAAGTAAAATTTGGTCCTTAACTGGACTGGACTCAGCAAAAACTCTCTCTTATTAAAGTTTCTTAGTAACGTAAAAATACCTTCTCAGCTCTGTCTTGTGTGGTTATAACTGAACATTCAAAACACAAGCAATGTTGGGGTGCGTGGGTGACTCAGTCAGTTAAGCATCCGACTTCAGCTCAGGTCATGATCTCACGGTTCATGGGTTCGAGCCCCATGTTGGGCTCTGTGCTGAGAGCTCAGAGCCTGGAGCCTGCTTTGGATTCTGTGTCTCCCTGTCTTTCTGCCCCTCTCCTGCTCACATTCTCACTCTGCCTCTTTCTCAAAAATAAACATTAAAAAATTAAACAAAACAAAACAAAACACAAGCAATGCTAAAAATTTATAAGAGAACACAAGCGGGTTATAAGGGCTCTGTCACCTTGCTACCTTTCCCAGAAGCTTGGGAGCAGAGTGATGTGAATGAGTACAGGCTCTGAAAAAGCCAGAAGGGCCTGTTTGTTTGTTTGAATTTTTTATTTTTTTTTAATGTTTATTTGTTTTTGAGAGAGAAATAGAAAGAGAGAGCCAGGTAGGGACAGATAGAGAGGGAGACAGAATCTGAAGCAGGTTCCAGGCTCTGTCTGAGCTGTCAGAACAGAGCCTGATGCAGGGCTCAAACCCACAAGCCGTGAGGTCATGACCTGAGCTGAAGTTGGAAGCTTAACCGACTGAGCTACCCAGGTGCCCCTAAATTTTTTTTAATGTTTATTTATTTTTGAGAGAGAGAAAGAGAGAGACAGAATCTGAAGTAGGCTCCAGGCAGTGAGCTGTTAGCACAGAGCTGGACGCGGGGCTCAAACTCACATACCCAAGATCATGATCTGAGCCAAAGTCAAACACTTAACCAATTGAGCCACACAGGAGCTCCAGAAGGGCCTATGTTTAATTTACATCCTAGCTCAACTATATGGAAGACTTCAGACAAGTTATCTAACTTCTCCAAGACTGTTTCCCCATCTATAAAGCCAAGAGAATGTCTGCCTTCAAAGCTGCTCTCAGAATTAAGTGACTAAAGCCTCTTAATACAGCAGTAGACTGGAGGTACAAATGGGAGTTCAAGGGGACATAGGGACATACTGTAACTTCTCCCGGCCTGGGGGCTCCAAAAGAGGATGGGGACCAAGCATTTGTGTTACTTCCACTGCCTTAACATACAGAAAATGCTCAATAAATAAGGAATGGGGAATGTAAAGAGAAAAAGCAAGGCAGAAGAATTAGCCAAGGACCTGCCTGATGGCTTAGACCTTCAGTGTCTATTAAGGTAGCCTGTAGCCACGTTTGGCTACTGAGCACTAAAAATGAGGCTAGCCGGAACTAAGATGTGCTTACAGGTATAAAATGCCAGGTTTCGAAGACAATATGGAAAAAAAAAAAAAAGTAAAGTATCCCTAACAAATTTGTATATTGATTAAGTGTTAAAATGGTGTATTTTAGGCATAGTGGGTTTAAATAAACTGTATTTTCCACCTGTCTTTTTTAATGTGGCTGCTAGCAAATGTGTAATTACATATGCAGCTCACACAATACTGGCATTATATTCCTACTGGACAGCGCTGGCTGTCCCTAACACTCGGCGCCGCTCTCAGCAGACAGGACGGGGTACTCGCGATTCCCCAATTCTGCTAAATGAGGAGTGAGAGCGCAGCGAGGCGGGGCCGACTGCCGCCCTGGTGACCGGGCCGACGCTGGGACCGCGCACCTCGAACTGCACACCTCGTGGCGGACGGGCGCGCCCCCTGGAGAAGGGGAGTCCCGACCCTCAAAGGGTATCTCAGGGGCCCCCAGTCTGGGAAGCCCCCAGAGCCGGCTCCCCAACGCCAGGACTGCCCGCCCTGGCCTAGAGGGAGGCCTGTAAGAGGCCCGCCCGCGCCGCCCGCTGGCTTAGGCCCGGCCGGGACGTAGAAGAGCCCGCCGGCCGGCCCGCCCGACTCGGTGAGCCCTGGCTCACCTCAGCTGCCGGTCGTACTTCTGCTCCTTGAGCAGCTTCCCCGGTTGCGCCATGGCCGCACCCGCCGCGCGAACAGCCGAGCCCCTACCGAACACCGCCACCACTTCCACGAGTGCGCAGGCGCATTGAGCGCCCCTTCGTCGCCGCTGCCTCCCGCGCGCCGCCCGCAGGGGGCGCCACTACCTCACTGCGCACGCGTCGCCAGTACACCTGGGGCGTATGCGGGCACAGCCGGAACCCAGAGTAGTGTCTTTTCCCGGGGCTCCAGCTCTGCTAGGCTGCCAGTCCGTGACTTTGTACGTGCAGTAACTGTGGGGGATTCTGGCTTTGGAATCAGGCAGATTTGGTCTTTAACCACGTACTAGTTGTGAAATATGCTCTTTACCTCTCAAATCCTCTGTTTGCTCATCTGTGCATTGGGGATAAATGGGTCTCCATCACCGGGTCTTAAATGAGATTTTGAATACACAGAGCCAAACTCACAAAAAATCCTGAATGGATAATAACTTTCATTATTATGATCATTATTGTTCACTCATTTCTTCCATCCTCTCCATGCAACAAGCCCACACAAGGGCCTGTTTCAAACCACAAAGTTAGCTGCTCCCAACTGCAGATATAAAGACAAAGAAGTCCGAGATCCTGTTCTTGAGAAGTTCACGGTCTTGAGAAGGGAGAGAGACAATAAATAAGTACTTACTAGACAATGTGGCCCTCCTATAAATCGAGGGAAGCTGGGGTGCTGGAAGGTGCACAGAGGAACTCCACCCACTCCCCCCTCCTCTCTCCAGGAATGTTTCACATGGTGTCGGCAAGGAAGAACTTTTAAAGCAGAAGGAATAGCAGGTGTCATTCTTGGGAGGCAGAGAAGGCATGGCAGGATGGAGGCTTTAAAGGAAATTTGGTGTAGTGGGGAGTTAGACAAAGAGTAGGAAGAGGTCAGGGGAGGCTTGATAGACAGCAGGGGCCAGGTTGTGAGGCCGAGAACGTAAAAGCAAGAAGGAATTTAAAGCCCTCTACTTTCTGAAAAGAGCCACTTTTGGGGGGAAGAGGATGGCTGCCCTGTGAGGATGGGTGCCAAGGAAGAGGGTTGCTCCAAGAGGAAGAGGGAGAGGAGACTGGAAGCCAATCAAACAGCAGGGAGGAAGGTGAGGATTCTTTCCCCCTCTATCTTCCAGATCCTACAGGCACCTTCAGGTTAATAATTGCCTGAAACAAGGTGAAAATGAGCACAGATCCCCATCCCAACCCACCATGGGATGGCGACAAGGGAGGAGGCACAGTTTGACGGTAATAATGCAGTGATAATAGATGCAATTCCCCTGAGTGCTGTCTCCAGGATCAGTGTGGGGCACACCCTCCTATGACTTCCCAGGCACCCATGGAATACAACTGATGGGAAACAAAGGCATGAGGCTCTCCCAGCTCATCATGTACTTATGCTGTCACATTTCCTTCTCCAGTTGGACAGGTGAAATATAAGGGATAATAAAATACACCCAGGAATGTGAGAAGCTCAAAAGGCAACAGGTGAAAGTTCACTGCTTAGCTTCTCATGTTCTGTGTAGTCATGGACTGCATGGACTACATCCCCAAATTTGGTAGTAGAAGTCATAATACCTATGAAGAAATGCATGGTTTTGACAAAGTTTCACGTTGGTGGTGTCTGTAAAAGGATACTTCACAGTATTAGTTTCCTACAACTGCTGTAACAAAGTACCACAAACTTAGTGGCTTAAAACTACAGAAATGTAGGGACTCCTGGCTGGTTCAGTCATTAGAGCATGTGACCCTTGATCTCGGGGTTGTAAGTTCGAGATCCAAGTTGGGTATATTACTTAAAAATAAAATCTTTAAGAAAAAAAATCTTAAATTAAAAAAAACTACAGAAATGTATAGTCTCACAGTAAAGCTAGAAGTCTGAAATCAAAGTGTGGGCAGTTTGTTCCCTCTGAAGCCTGAAGGAGAAAATTCTTCTTGGCCTTCCTAACTTCTAGTGGTTGGCTGTCAATCCTCGGCTTACAGCCACAACACTTCAATCTCCACCTCCATCATCACATGGCATTCTCCTCTCATGTCTCTGTCTGGATCCCTTCTCATAAGGACATCAGTCACACTGGATCAGGGCTCTCCCTAAAATTACCTCATCTTAACTTGATTACATCTGCAAAACCACTATTTCCAAATAATATCACATTCATAGGTGCCGGCAACTTTTTGTGGGGAGGGAGGATGGCCAGCGGTGGGGTAGGGTGGGGAATGACCCAATTCAACCAGTAATAGCATATAAAGGTCCTTGTGCTGGATCCATGGAGGTTGACTTGATCAGACACAAACCTTGCCATCTGAGAACTCAGGGCCCACTGATGACTTTTTCCTATTGTGGAGGACAGAGAATCAAACTAGGTCTCAAACTAGGAAACCATGGCCTCATGCATTTAAGCCGTTGGTTTTCAAAGTGTGGTCCTGGACCACCAGAAACAGCAGCACTTTGGAACTCATTAGAAATGCAAATTCTCAGGCCCCATCCCAGACCAGCTGAATCAGAAACTCTGGGATAGGGTAAGGCCCAGGGAATCATTTTAACAAGCGCTCCGGGTGGTTCTGAGACACACTCAAGTTTGATAACCACTGACCTAGCCCAACTTCCCACTGAACAAACAAGTGGGAAAACTGAGCCCCATAACTACAATAGTACCCCCATTTATCAAGCACTGATACTATATGCCAGGCAGGCCCTTGCCATGCATCATTTTGTGCTCATCCAAAGCAACAGATATCACCCCATTTCATAGATGAGAGCAGAGGCTTGAAGAGGTGAGTAAAATTCCAAAGCCTCACAGATATTAAAAGGTGGTGCAAGAATTAGAAACAAACACCCCAACAGATCTGGCCAGACACCAGATCAGGTCGATTATTTTACCCATGTTGGTTGGCCTTAGCTGGGGGAGCCTGGATCCTTAGTTTCCCAAGCAGTCTGGGGCTAGCTCTGCCCTGGAAGAGCTTACAATCCATGAGAAACCAGGCAGAAAGAGTAAGTCACAACCCAGGACACCTTCCCAGGCCTCTGCCACTATCTTTCCTGTCCTTGCCTATCCTAGCCCTTCTCATCCTGGTGTTCCTTAGCCAATCTCTCGCCTTTCACCCCCACTCCTCCCCGAGGCAGGTGTGGGTCTGTAATGTTCACAGTTGTATCTCCCATGCCTGGCCCGGAATGTGGCATTAGTAAGTCTTCGATCAATGCATATCGTGTGAGTGAGTTGGGGAGGAGCAGAGAGAGCAGGAGATACAGAATCTGGAACAGGCTCCAGGCTCCGAGCTGTCATCACAGAGCCTGATGCGGGGCTTAAACCCACAAACCGCCAAATCATGACCTGAGCTGCAGTCGGACACTTAACTGACTGAGCCACCCAGGTGCCCCAAAAGAATAAATTTCTGAAACTACTTCCACCATACTTTCTCACTCTAAAATGCCTTACTGGCAATATGTATATCATCCGATTTGGTAATTCCACGTGTAGCAATCTGTCCCAAGGAAATTATCAGACACACACACACACACACACACACACACACACACACACACAAGATGTATAAATAAGAATGTTCACTGTAGTGCTATTTACAATAGTGAAAACCAGAAATAATCTATACACTAGAGATTATTAAGTGTTGAGCTCTCAAAGGCAGGGAAATGCTTACCATAGGGCATTAGATGAAAAAAAAAAAAAAGGTCACAAAGCTATATATATGATTCTCATTATCTTTTCAGTACTACTCAGACATACCTAAAAAGCCTGGCAGGATAGTCACTAAAATGTTAATAGTGATGATTCTTGGGTAATAACACAACCAGTGGTTTTAACTTTCTTCTCTGTGTTTTTCTGATTCTTCCAAGTTTCCTACAATGAATAGATGTAATTAGAAATGGGATGTTTGGGGTTCTAAATGTGCCCAGCAAACTAAGGAAAAGGGGCAACAATAGACATTCTAGGGTCCGAGGAGTACATCCTTGATACCAGGAGTCTCACAGACATCATGTCACCTGACCATCCTATTAACCTTCTAGACTCTCTATTTCTGTTTTATAGATGAGAAGACAGGTTCAGAGAGGTAAAGTAACTTGCTCCAAGCCACACAGCCAGGTATGCTTGGAGCCATGCATGAGATCATTCCATCTGACTGTATGCACACATAAACATACGTACTTTGAGTGGAAATGTTTTTTAAAAAATATGACAAACTGTAATTTTGATTTTAGAGTCTCCAGGCCACAGGGATTCTGGCCTGGCCTGTTGGCCCTGTGCATTAGGTACAATGAGAAGTACACCTGACTTTACTTGTTGCTAGGGCATTGGGCAGCTATTGTCTCAACCAATGCTCACAGGGATCCCCATGAGGAAGGCTGGGCAGGGACAATCCCTTCAGTTATCTTGTAGAGCAAAGACATTGTACCTTCCAGAGAGGAAGTGAAATCTGGTCAAGATCACTTGATGAATGAGATATGACTGTGTAAACTGTCCCTGCCCTCCTCCTCCAGCCCTCCATCATAGCCCTCATACCCACTCACCCCCTCCTCATGTTCCCCTTCCCCATCAACAGTGAACCACTAATGCAGTGAGACCAAAGAGTAAATTTTGGGGCAGTGAAATCAATTCATCTGTAAAGACAACACAGAATAGAAATGGGAAGTGCCTGAATGGGGGCCTAGGCTTTCCCAAGTTGACCTGAGTGGGCTGCTGGGGCAACTGGGCTTCACTTGAAAGGGGCAGAGTGCATCGGCTCCTTCACCTGCCTGAGTGCCCAGCACTCCAGAACCTGGAGTAAACTGCTGAAGATAGGCTGCGGGAAGGAAACAAACCAGATCAACTTTTATTTTGTTGTTAAAGAGGTAATAGTTTCTTTCAGAAGGTACAAAGGAGTAAGCAGTAGTGTCCCTCCTACCCCCATTCAGCACCCTCCCCCACCCTCCCTGTCTCCCAGTCTCCTTCCTGGAGGCACTCTCCCAAGCTTTCTTAAGTCCTTCCAGAGAAAGTCTTGCATATATGCAAATGACAATCAAATTTAAAATCCATTTCCTCCCCCTCTCTGTGCTTTTAGACGTGTTGAATAAGGGACTCAACAGCTCTGGATTTTTATCTTTGCTCTGTCACTGTGTTCCCTAACTCTTCCCTAACTCAACTTCTCTAAGCCTTCCTTTCCTCATCTGTAAAACGGGACAAAAATCCACCTACGGTTGCTGTGATTGGATGCAAGCTGTATGAATAATTCCAACTTTATTTTTTTAATACTATAAATAACTATGGAAAAGGCCTGGGTCACTCTAAAGGAGAAGCAGATCAATAAAGTAGATATATTTGGGCCTCCTCCCCAGGCCCTGAGAGTGTTGTGACTCCCCCAGGAGAAGGGTGGCTGCCTCCTCTGGGATGGAGCAAGCATGTCTTCTTGGTCTGAGGATGACAGTTCTGGCTTAGACCTGGAGCCTTGACAGTGTTGTATTCTCTGTCACACGCTGCCCTTGGGGGCCCCATCCCCTGAATCTCTATCACAAGTCCCCTGCCGCTGCCTGATGGCCATATTTGTAGCAAAAACCCCTTCCAGCTCCTGGGTCAGAGAAAGGTAGCTAGGCAGGCTGGGAAGTCAGTGACTGACGTTGGCCCAGCCAAGGAGTTATCAATTAATCTCTGCAACTCTAGCTTGTGGAACTGAGGTTCAGGGCCTAGAAGAGGGAAACTGAGATAGCCACAGAGATGCAGGGGAGCCAGCAGACAAGATGGCAGACTCCTTCCCAAGGTCAGCCAAGAGCAGGGCCTGAAATAGTCTCCTCTGGTCAAGGTCAAATGGCCCTTCACCTCCTGTTGGGTACAGGACCCTGGGTGGGATCATTGGTCTGTCCTTCCATCCACCCATCTGTGTGTCTTCCCAAAACTGCCTGCTGAGGCCTAGTCAGAGACAAGACCTATCCTTGGCACAAGGCCACATCCTAGGATGAATCAGATTGGGCCGCCTGAAGCCAGTGGGTGGAAGACAGAGGAGGGCACAGCAAGGATCAAGGCTTGTGGGCGGGAAAATGTTGGGCCAAGGCAGGCAGTGAGATTGAGTGCAGGGTGGAGGGCCTGAGCTCCCAGTTGGTGTGCCAAAGGTCATGAGGAGGCAAGGAGAGGAAGGACAAATAGCAGGTTGTAGAGGGACAGGCAAAGAGTCCTGGAGGGAAGGAGGAAGCAATGGAGAGAATAAGAGGGTGGGAACCTCGTCTTGGTTCTATGAGGGAGCCAGCTCTTGACTGTCCTCTTGCCGGCGGGTTGATGCTACTTCCTTCCCATTCTCCCTTTGAGGCTCTGGTTCCACCAGGGCCAGGGGTTTGGATTGCCAGTCCTGTCCCCTCTCCTACCCAAAGCTCCTAGATCCCCCATAACCACAGGACCCCTGCCCCAGCACCAAAGGGAAGTGGTAAAGAGCAAAGTCTGGAGTGAGACAAACTGGGAGTGAATCCCTTGCACGCTGTGCAGGTCATTTTACCTCTCTAGGCCTCAGCCCTCTCTCTGTGAAAGAGGGCTCATGGAAGTACCACTCAATGTCGTAGGGTAGATACGAGAGGTAGATGACAGAAAGCTTGGCCTGGCGCCTGCCCTAGTGTCTGGCAAACAGGGGAAGCTCCACTTCTGGTGACTTGATGGTCAAGGCACTTTGCATATTAGAGGGGACTTTCTAATCCCAGAGGACTCAGGGCCCAGAGTCCAGGTCCCTGGGAATTGGATTTACGGCTCAGGGACAAGCCCAGGGATGGGGTGGGATGTGGGGAAACCTGGGCAGTCCTCAGCACAGGACAGTCCGGAGCCCGTACACGTGAAAAGGGAGAGTCGTCCAGCCAGGGAGGGGGGATGGGGAGTAGGGAGAGAGGTTTACGTCCCCTGACCTCCCCCATCTCGACTCAACTCTCGGGTTCAACTGGCCAGCCGGCGGGCGGGCGGGGGCGGGGCACCGCCGGCCTCTTTCGCCCTGCCGGGGGTTGGGGGGGCGGGTCCCCCGGGAACTGCTCCTCCTGCGCGCCGCAGCTTTAAGAGGCTGCTCGGCGGTAGCGAGCGGGGCTGGAGCCGCAGCCGGAACTGAGAGGAAGGAGCAGGCAGGTGCACGGCTGCGGGGACGACAGCGGCATGACCGGCCACCACGGCTGGGGCTACGGCCAGAACGACGGTAGGCGCAGACCCTGGCCAGCCCCGACCCGCTGGATCTAACCCACGAGCCCAGCCGGATTTCCCGGACTTCAAGCCCCCCACCGTCAGGGAGGAACCGGGACCCCCCTCTGGCCCAGCCCCCCGAATCCAGCCCACCCGCCCGGCGCAAGCTCTGGCTCCCCCACTCCTGGCCCAAAGTCCGCGCTGCGACCCGGCCTGCCCCGCCGCCAGCTAGCCACCCCCTGGCTGAGCGCGCGTCCTGCCGCCTCCTCCGCGCAGCCCTTGACTGCTGTGCTCGCCCGGACCTGGGCCCCAACACTCACTCACCCGCCGCAGGCACAGGGGGCGGAGGTGGCCCTGGGCAGCTGGGGGCGGTCCGGGCGGAGCGCTGTGCGCGGGTGTCTATGGCGGGGAGCGCGCACGGCGTGTGTGCGGGGACCTCCCGGGAGCCGGGCTCTGCTGGACAAGGGCGCGATGTCCCCGGGAGAGTTTCCCCGGGGAAGTGTCCGGGCTCTCCTGCTGGCAGGTACGTGCGGGAAGGGGGCATTTGTGGGCGCGCGCGTGTGTCTAGGTGTCTACATCGAGCAGAGTGTCTGAGCACGTCCTGGTGTGAAGCGTGGGAGCCCGTGGCCCACACGAGCCTCCTGGTTTGATTGGGAAAATAGCACCCGATCCTGCCTCAGTTTCCTTAGGATGCAGAGGAAGGGAAAAGAGGCAGAGGGAGAGCCAGATGGCTTGAATGTGAGTCTGGGACAGGTCAGTTACCCTTCGGGCTATTTCTTACCAAGTGGGTATAGGGGTGTGGGGTAAGTGTTTCCCCCTTTCCCTCTGGTGAACAGCGAGGACTCAAAACCTACCCTGCCAGGAGAAAATGCTAGGCAGGGCAGGTGATGTGGGGAGAAATGAAGGTGCTGGTGACAGGAACACTCCTCGCCTTCCCTCTCTGGAGAGAGACAGTCACTCTTTGTGGGAGGATGGGGGTCCTGGGCTAATTGGGAGGAGGTTGGGAGGGGGTTGGGAGGTTGCAGTGGGTCAGAAGGAGTTAGGGAGGGGCTGTTGTGTGTCTGGCTCCCTCTGGGATCCAGGGACACAAGAGCATATTTTGGAGGGGAGACCCCCAGAGCTGGGCATGCCAAAGCTAGAGACATTCAGAAAAAGGCAACAGAGACCAGCAAAGTGGGAGAGAGAGGCAGAGAAGGGGCAGGTTGACAGAACCCATAGATCATCTTCCTTCCAGCACCCGCTCTGAGACAGTTTCTGGGTGTTTCCTCCAGAGTCAGAGTCCCCTGACTGTATCCATCTGCTAGTCTTGCCCACCAGCTCTGAGCACCCAGTATCCTATAGGGCCTGCCCCATGGGCCTACCACCCTCAGGCCACTGCCCCTCACCCAGCCAGACCTGGGTCATTCAGGTTAGGGGCAATGAAAGAGGGAAGGACAGAGAATAGAGGTGCCGGCATGCGGCATGCTCACAGGACTTCAAAAATAACCCAGTGGGTCTGGGCCACGATTCTGACTCATCCATTGGGGACACAGCTCTGTCGGCACCTGCTGCTGTTTTCTCAGGAAAACTTAAGAAGCCAAAAACGGGGAGAAGCACCAGCCGGCAATAGCTCTAAAAATAGGTTGCATCTCAGGATGTTCCCCAGGGAGATGCCGAGCCTCTAGGCTGCAGATGGAGCCTCTGGGAGGCAGGTGGTGGGCGCTCGTGGGTGTGCACGCAGGTGTATGTGTATGTGCTTGCACGAGCACGTATTTTGCTGTAGTCTTTTATTGCAGACCTGGGTTTGCAACAGGGAGTGTTTGTGTGTGACGGTGTACATGCGTGTGTCAGGTGTAGGTGGCAGCGCTGTGTGTGTTTATACACACGTATGTTGCTGGCCCTGGCCACTCTGGGCCCGATGAACCCAGGTCACTGTGCATACACGTATGTACCCATGAAAATCTCTATAGTCTGTAGGCACGTGCCAGACATGCACGTGCTGTGTGTTTATATCGGTACCGAAGTGTGTGTGCGAAGTGTGGGTGAATTGCCCTCAGTTCTTTCATCTATGAAATGGGGATCATGCTGGTATCTGCTTCACAATGTGATTGTGAGGAACGAACACATGTCTCAGAGCCAAGGCTAGGTCGATGTTAGCTTATGTTATTATTTTCACAAACACCAACACGAACATGCTCAAGGTGCAGGAAGAGGCCAGATACGTGTTACGGTCAGGTCAGGGACTTCAGATGCCTGGGGCCCTCTGTGAGCACTATTGGGAATTGGGGAGGAGTCACTGCCTAGAACCGCCCCTTGGCTTGTGACTATATTGGCTCCCTTCCATAAATTACCTCACGGGGCCTCTTATCAGCTCTGGGAGATGAGTTTTAGTAAGGCCATTTTGCAGACAAGGAAATGGAGGCGGAGAGGGGAAGTGGCAGAGCTGGGACAAGAGCTCCAAAGCAGGGGCTAACCTCTGAAGGGATACCAGGGAGACCGTCCCCCACAGGTGTCCTCAGCCCATGGCCCAGAGATCCAGGCTAGCCTGAGTCCTTGCCCTCTCCCCATCTGCAGGCCCCTCACAGTGGCACAAGCTGTATCCCATTGCCCAGGGAGACCGCCAGTCACCAATCAACATCGTGTCCAGCCAGGCTGTGTACTCGCCCAGCCTGAAGCCACTGGAGCTTTCCTACGAGGCCTGCATATCCCTCAGCATCACCAACAATGGCCACTCTGTCCAAGTGGACTTCAATGACAGCGACGACCGAACTGGTGAGTGGCCCTTGGCGGAGGCTGGCCCCCTCCCCCTGGGCTCCTCACCCTGTGTTGGACAGGCTCAGGAAGGCTGGCGTGCTGTGGCAGGGAAGGAAGGCTCCACCTCTCACCAGCTCTGAAGGCTTAGGCTGAGCCTCAGTCAACTTATGCACAAAACAGGATGCTCTTTTCCTCTCTAGGGTCATAGGGAGGAAAAATGAAAAACGGAAGTGATGTTTGTAGTGCTGGCATATAGCAAATGCTCAAGAAATGTGAATTCCCTTCCTTCTCTTCCATTTACTGCTTTAGGTCAGGTTTGTTTTCACTCTGGGCCCTGTGAGTCACCTGCTGTGTGGCCTAAGGCCAAACCCTCCTCCTTGTGTGATCTGGCCAAGCCCAGCAGAGACAGAAAGGAGCTAATGTGTTCTGTGTGCCAGGCCCTTTGCTAAGGTCTTAGGCAGTTCTTTTATTCTCTCAAGAACCCACCTCTAAAACGGGCAAATAGAGACTCAATGGGGAGTTTGCCCCATTGGTGGGGAGTTCCAAACAAGCCTGGTCCAACTCCAAAGGTCTTCTCTCCAACTCACCCACGAGCTCAAGATTCCAACCAGCCTGCACCAGAGAGCGGCCAGCGGGAACGTATGGCATCTCTTTACCCTGGGATGAGAGTCCAGGTTCTTTCCTAATCAATTCCTAGGTGGAGGCCTCAGGAGTGCTCCTCAGTGAAGAGATTTTATCCTTATAAACAGGCCTGTGAAAGGTAGAGTGGGGCAAGGAGGGAACCTGCTAGAGTTTTTTGTGTAAGGGAGTAACTGGTACTCTGCCTCTCCGTCTCCACCTCTCATCCTGCATACAATGAAAGCACACAAAGGAAATTAAGTTTCAAGTAAAAAATCAAAAAGCAGAGAAGCGGAAGGAAACCACAGAGGAGTGATCTTAGTTGCTTAGCCCTGAGTTCCCTGGTAGGTTAGGAAAAAAGGGAAAGAGGGTCAGCTATAGTTCTTGTAGAGGGGAGGAAATCCAGCGGATTCTCAGAAGAAAGACATTTCCTGGAACTGAATTTTTAGAAAAGCGTCTCACCCAGAGCTTTGGGGCTCTTGATGACCCTAAATGACAGTTTGTGATGGAGCAGTTTTCATATGACTGTACCTCCTAACAGCTTGCAGAGGGCATTAAGGGTTCAATTCAGACATCTGTAGCTTCGTGAAGGCCACTGTTGTTGGGAAGGGAGAAAGGGAGCCAAGGGGGCATGCCTCTGGACCAGTGATCCAGCGGCTTACTTTCAAGCCTGGATGGAGCTCCCTCCCTACCAGAATACCCAAGCCTGAGGGGACAGGGAACCAGCAGAAAGAGAGTAGGCTTGGGAGTGAGACATTTGGGGCTCTGCCACTCACCAGCTGTGTGACTTTGGGGAGGACACCTGCTTTTCCAAGTCTCAGTCATACATCTGTCCAATAAGGGATAACAATGTGTTCCTCTCAAGGACACTATGGGGGTTGATGCCAGCAGAGTGCTGAACACATGGTGAGTGCACAGTGAACAGTAGTGTGTTCTGTAGTTAGGACAGGGAGAGGAGGAGAAGGGAGCCAAGCTCAAGGGGTTTACTCCCCGAGAGGCCACACTGCAGCATCCCAGGTGGGGCATGCTCAGAGGGGTGGGCCCCCACAGGTCATATCAGACCCTGCTGCTCCTGCCTCTCCCGGATGGAGCAGCCTGATTGGGCCCCTGCCACGGCCATACCCCCACCTCCCGCCCCAGACTTCTTTTGTCCACCAGCCGGCAATGCTTATGGACAGGCCCTGCTTCTCAGATAGGGCAAGGTAGCAAAGAATGGCCTTTGGACTGTTCAGTCATCCTCCTCCTCACGGGGCCCCCAGGGGACAAGGCCCTGCCCTGGTCACCCATCCTGGAGGGGCCTAGTAGAACTCTGAGCCTGGGGCAGTCACCTGATCCAGCGACTCACATTCAAGCCTCCTGGGGCTCCCTCGACTGCCTGGTCCCTTTCACCTGGAAATTCAATCAGTCCCAGGAGGCCTTGTGCCTGGCTCTAGCTCACCAGGTATCAGGGTGAGAAAGTCACAAAGCCAGCACAAGTAGGGACCTCCAAAGAGACCACAGGGAATGGCCCGGGCCCGGCCATTAGAGTGGGAACCGTCAGGAGCTGGCCTTTGGACAACACCAGGTCCTGGGAAGGCTGAAGGTTCTAGGGAGACAGTGTGGCCTGATTATTAGGGGATTGGGCTCTGGACTTATGAAGGAGATACAGGCTTATATCCTAACTTAGTGCCTTGCTGAATGATCTTGACAAAATGCCTTGCCCTCTCTGTGCCTCATTTTCCTCCAATGTAAGATAGAGAAAACACAAGGTTCTGTCTCTTATGACTTCTATAAGGCTTCTAGAAGGATTAAACAAAAGAATCCCCCTAATCTAACCCTGGGTCCAGGGTCCAGGGGATCCAGACATGAAAGGCCTATTGTTAGCGATAACGGGGGCTTGGGAGACAAGGGCCCAGCTTCCGTGCAAAAGTGGGCAGAAACGGGGAGGGTGGCAAAGTGGAGTGGTGCACTCTGTCACTACCGGACTCCTCTTCCACCTGCAGGCTGCCTGGATTCCTGCCCTGGCCCCGCAAAGGGCCCACGGCACTGGGTGAAGACTGACCCGAGCCCACTTAGCCCAACAAATTTTCCGAGTGAAAACTTTATCCCTCTCCTGGGCACTGGCCTGGTCCTGGCACTACCAGCTGCCGGGCCGTGTGGACTCTCTCACATAAATTACTACACTTCTTCTTGCAGTGGTGACTGGGGGGCCCTTGGACGGGCCATACCGACTCAAACAGTTCCATTTCCACTGGGGCAAGAAACACAGTGTGGGCTCAGAGCACACGGTGGATGGCAAGTCGTTCCCCAGCGAGGTAAAGGCCCTCTACCTGAGCCCTCCCTTTATTATTTGGAGAAGGCCAGGATGGTCACGCGCCTGGTGTGGGGGTCGAGAGAGGGTGAGGAGGAACAGCCAGAGGTTTGGGAGAGACCACCCCTAGCACAGGGTATTCCACCAGAACTCTGCCCCCTGGTCTGTGACTCGAGAAGCAGTTTTCTGAAGGATAAGTCCAGTCCTACCACACCCTGCTGACAACCCTTCAAGGACTGAGCCTGGTGTTCAAGGCCCTGCAGAAAGTGGCTTTATCTGGCCTCATCTTTTCCTGACCTCCCCCCACATTGACCAGCATGTGAAGAATCTCCTGTCCACACTTGGCTCTCTCAAACCTCCCAGCCTTTTTGCCTATGCTGTTCTCTCTACCTGGGGTATCTTTCCCCAGGGTTCTGTCTGATAACCCCTTACTTATTCTTTGGACTCAGCTGCAGGCACCATCTTCTCGCATGGATGGCCATTATCTATTTCACAGTTCACCCAGGGCAGGGCCTGAGCCAGATTTCTCTTTGGGTCACCTGGGGCTCAGGAAAGGGTTGGGCCCAGAGCAGTGTGGATGTTATCTGTGGCCCCTGGGGGCTTCCTACCCCTCTTGCAGAGGGAAGCCCGGCTTTGAGCTCCCACGGCCCCTCGGAGGCGCTAAGCACTGGCCTGGCCTGGCCTGTTGTTGCCCCTATAGCTGCACCTCGTTCACTGGAACGCCAAGAAGTATAGCACCTTTGGGGAGGCAGCCTCAGCGCCCGATGGCCTGGCTGTGGTCGGTGTCTTCTTGGAGGTAAGGGGTGGTTATCGGGGCCAAGAGGGGCACGGGGAGGCCGGCATTGCCCCTAGTTTCCAGACATGCTGGGTGCTGGGCTCACACTACCGTTTCCCTGACAGACAGGGGATGAGCACCCCAGCATGAACCGTCTGACAGACGCGCTCTACATGGTTCGGTTTAAGGTGAGACCAGGGGTCCATGGTCTTGACCCAGAGCAGCCTGGTGGGAGGAAGAGGCTGGAGCACAGAGTGGGCCCATCCACTGCAGCCTGACCGCAAACTCTCGCTGAGATGAAGAGTACAGGTTAGCAGCTGCAGTGCCCTGCAAATGACTCCTCTTCATTGGAGTCAGTGGCCTCGCTCAGTGCCCAGGTGACAACCTGGTTGGTATAGGATTGATAAGATGGCTTGTTGTGTTAGTGGGCATCCTACAGCCAGCTCCGCTAAGGGTCGTTGAAGGAAAAGGCAGAGAGAGAACATGGTGCCCAGAGAGCCCTAGGTGCCACAGCTTTTACATACCAGCAAACAGGTGGACAGGGCCGGGTCCAGGGTGGGGGTGGCATCTGGTATCACAGACCTATGCCCACAATTTGCATCATTGGGCCAAGGAGAAGACTAAATCTTGCCGACAGGAAAGAGTGGGGAGGATGCTGGTCTGGTCCCGGCGGCGGGTCTATGCTGATTCCTGGGTTTGCCTGCTCTGCCCCAGGGAACCAAGGCCCAGTTCAGCTGCTTCAACCCCAAGTGCCTCCTGCCTGCCAGCCGGCACTACTGGACCTACCCGGGCTCCCTGACAACGCCCCCGCTGAGCGAGAGTGTCACCTGGATCGTGCTCCGGGAACCTATCAGCATCTCTGAGAGGCAGGTGAGTTCTCCCAGAGTACCAAGCGGAGGGCTGGGGCACTCTCAACCAGCAAGCTACAGCTTATAGTCCCACCATCAAGTCTCCCATCTTTTGCTAATAAACATTTAGATTCTTGTTTGGGAGTTCGCTTGATTATTAGTCATTAGGACCTCACCACAGGCTGAGAGGGGAGACCCCTGCATCCTGGGACCACCCTTGCTGTGTTAGAATCTGAATCCTGCATTTGTTGACAAGTCTTAGCTACGTGGAGTTGGAACTAGAGCCGGGTGGAGCAGGGTCCAGGTTCAGAGGCCCTTTTGTGGGTAACTGACATCAGGATCCCAAAGGAAGAGAACGAGTGGGTAGCAAGAGGAGAGAGGGGTAGAGCTGGCTGGCAAGGTATGTCAGATGAGGTGTCAGGGATCAAAGAGAACGACAGCACCCCTGCTCTGCCCTGAGTATCTCTTCTGTCTTCTCAAGATGGAGAAGTTCCGGAGCCTGCTTTTCACCTCAGAGGATGATGAGAGGATTCACATGGTAAACAACTTCCGGCCGCCACAGCCACTGAAGGGCCGTGTGGTCAAGGCCTCTTTCCAGGCCTGAGCCGCCTACCTGCCCAGCTGGCCACTAGAGCACCATTTTCCCAAGGGCTTCCACGTCAGCAGACACCAAACCATCTGAGGCTCCCTGCCTGGGGGGTGCTGTGGACCCCCCTCCCATTCAGCTGGCTTGCTCCTTGGCCACCCTGGAGGATTCTTAATGGGACCCTCAAGTCAAGGGACACCCTTCGGCTGGGGACAGGAAGGACAGGAGCTGAGCATGGTCCAAGCCTGAGGCTGCCTCTGCTCTCCAAGACCCAAAGGTCCCTGGGAATCTCCTCCCGTCTTCCCCACTGGCAGTGACAGCAGCCCCACCCTGAGCTCACACTGTGATGGACGAGACCGAGCTCCCTGGGGCAGGCAGCTGACATTGCCAGAAAGACTCAAGCAATAATTAGAGGTGGGCAGAGCTGCCCTCTCGGCGTTACCTCTTCTGCAGGCCTCCGCCATGCACGAACCTCACTGCCGGGCCATTAAAATCAGCACCCAGCCTGCTGGAGATGACATGGCCTTTTCCCTCCAGCCACCTGCTGCCATGGGCAGACACTGGCTATGGCTTAGGTAGTTTCTTCCCTCATCCCCTCCCAGCCACCAAAGCCACCTACATGACAATCCATCCATGCAATGATTAATAAACTCATTTATTCCTGCAACAAATACCCACTGAGTACCTGTGCTATGTCAAGTACTGTTGTAGACATTGGGAGGAATTGATGGTGATAAGTCAAGCACAGTATGTGGGGAGGGACATCAGTATGAGCAGGCAAGGGTTATATAGAGGGCCCAGAAAAGGGGGGGGGTACCTCATCTGGTGAAGAAATTAAATTCCAGCCAGTATTCCAAGGCAGATATAAAGGATCAGTAAGTTGGAAGCCAAGGGGAGAGTAGGTGTGCAAACTCAAAGATGAAAGAGAGCCCAGAGTGTAAAAGTGAAAAGGACCAGGGGGGCTGGAGGCCTGGGGGAGAGCCTGGGCCCCTCCCAAGGCTAATGGAAGTCATAAAGAGTCTTGGATATAGGCTGGGAAGAGCCAGAAGGGCAAAGGGGGAAGATCCCTGAAGAGTGTAGATGAGCAGGCAGAAGTAGCAGCAGGGAGAAGGTGGTGGCCAGTAGCCAGGAAAGAGGAGACGGGGTGGCAGAGGTGGGGAGCGGTGGGGCTGGATGAGACAAGTTTAGGACGTGAAGCACAAAGACAGGGTTTGGCTATCAGAGAGGAAGAGGGGGTCCAAGGGCAGGACCTCCACATGGGCTGGGGAGCCTGGGCAGGAGCTGACCCGGGTGGACATAGGATTCACAGGGCCCTAGCTGAGGAATGCTAGGAACTGGTGGGATGTTGGGGTGTTAGCCAGGAGAGAGGTAGAGAGTCAGGCTGCTTTGAAATGTCCTAAGGTGCTGGAGGGGAGGGGGCCCAGGATGGCCAGAGGAGGAACAGCACGAACCCCTGAGGAGGAGCTGCTGAGAGGTAGGAGAAAAGTCACAGAGTAGGGCCCAACACATCTAGGGGAAAGGGGCATGCTGGGGACTGCTGAGGAGTCTGAGGCAGGGCTGGGGCGAGGATGAGGCTAGGGAGCAAAGTTAAAGAGGCATGCACCCTCAGGTTCAATCCTGCATTTATAAGATGCCCCCGAGAGTGGGCATCTTCTGAAATTTGTACCCTAACGGCTTCCTCGCCTCACCCTAGTCCAGCCCAAATCTGGAGGGCTCCCTAAGGAAAGTGCCCAGGTGGATTTAGAGACCCAGTCATCACTGCAACCCAGACAGATGGGCAGGGAAGGCAGCAGGCAGCCTGGAGGCTGAGGAGTGAGGGAGGACAGCAAACAGGAAGCAGAGAGATATACTGCTGAGGGGGCACTGGTTCGGGGCCTTTGGAGAGACAGCTGAGGACCCTTATGAACAACCTTGGGAAGAAGGCTGAGCTGCTGAGTTTGGAGAGGCTGGTGACACATCTGTCTGCTCACTTCACCACAGCTCCTGTCATTGTCACTATTACCAGAAGGGCCCTCCTGGGTTATGAGGTACTTCTGGACTTTGGGTGAGGCCACAAGGAGAGGAAGAAACTGGGTCTTAGACTTTTAGCTTCCAGCCAGGGATGCAGGGAAGGGAGAGGCTTGTTCTGTTGACCCTTCTCACTCCCACGCTCAGGACAAATCTGTCTCCAGACTGGGTTGAAGTTGAAGAACAGAAGGGACAGAGCCCTTTGATGGGAGGCCAGGCACAGCTTTGCCCTTGCAGGCACCCCTGGCCCGATCTAAGGACCATTTTCTCCCTCTAGGTTTCCAGAGACGTTAAGAAGGGTGGTGTCTGGAGGACGGTGTTTGCTCAGCTTGGGGGCAGGCAGCAGCAGAAAAGCAATGCTAGTGGGGTGCCTGGTGGCTCAGTGGGTTGAGCATCTGACTTTGGCTCAGGCCATGATCTCACGGCTGGTGAGTTCGAGCCTCACTGTCAGCCTGGCAGTATGTCAGCGTAGAGCCTACTTGGGATCCTCTGTCTCCCTCTCTCTCTCCCCCTCCCCTGCTCTCTGTCTCTAAAAATAAATAAAACATTAAGAAAAAAAGAAAATTAAAGCTAGTAAAGCTTCCTCTTAAGACAGGCCAAGGGCCAGGGGCAGATGACTGACTCTCTCCCTAGGATACAAGAACTGTCTTCACCCCCCGTTTTACGGACAGTGATGATGTGCCTGGGGGAGGGTTAACTAGGCAAGTGGCAGAGTGGGATTTGAACCTGAATCTGTCCCACAACTCTCCTGCTCTGTGCCACAGCAACTGGGCCCACCCATGGGAGGGAGGGATGGGCACGGTGGCAGCCACGTGGAGTTGAAACAACAGGACTGACACTGCTGGCAATGCCAGGGACCTCGGCCAGCCCCTCGCGGGCATGGTGGCAAGACAGGCCTGGCACCAAAGAGGACTTGAGATATGGGAGCTGGCTTTATAGTAATTATCCCAAGGCTACCAAGAATCCTCACTCCTTAAATCTTTCCCCTTAATTTGTTTTTTAATTTAAAACTATTTTAAAATCAAAAGTGGCCTCCTTATGATCACAGCCCAAGATTTGACCCTTTTACATCCAAATGGGATGCCCCAGCTGGATCCCAAATGCCTCCAGCAAACCTGGCCTCAAGGGACCCAGGACTGTGTCCTGAATCCTCACCCAGGACAAGATTGCCTCCTGAAGCTGATGCAGGGCACATTCAGAGCACTCAAGACAAGATAGGCTCTGCTCGCTCCCAGGTTCCCAGACAGCCCTCCCTGGTATCCAGGGTAGCCCACGCCAGTGGCCACAGCATAGACTTTGTGCCCAGGCTAGGGGCATAGACTTCCCTCCAAAGCTGGAGGATGCAGGCCCTGGGTCTCCCTTCTCCGGGCCTCGGGAGATGGGGTGGCTGTAAAGACCCAGCCCCCTGGAGCTCTGTCTGCAGAAACCCTGCTCCCAATCCCAGTTACCTCTAGAGCTGCTATTGCTGCAGGGGTCTGAGAGGTCCCCATAGGGCTGGCTGGGGACACTATCTGCCCAAGGGCTCATCTGTGGGGACAGTGATCTGTGGTCTGAGCAAAGGTTGGGGATATGGACAGAAACGGGTCTGAGGTGAAGGCTGCAAGGTAAGCTGACAGCATTGTTGTCAGAGCTGATGTCTGGTGGGGGTGGGGGCTCATGTCCCCTTGGACTCATGTCCAAGCTAAGGGGGCCTGGAGCAGGATGTAGGCCTTGGCTGCAGCCAGAGCTGACCTAAGGATGGAAGGAAGGTGAGATAACAGTATCTGCCCATCCTGGATACCTTGGGCATGTGTCCCCCCATGTCCATGTGTCACAACATCAACTCTGATCTCACCCTCAAGGGCAAAATGAACTGCTGGTTGGTCAAGACTCTGAGGGGAAGGGAGAATGTGATTCTGTGAGCACGGATGGTATCTGGCCTGCAGCCAGAGGCAGGGGCTGGGGAATGCATCCCTTTTGGAGGCTTTTCTGCTCACAAACTTAGGGCAGATGCACCGGCCTTTGCACCATACGTCACTCAAGCCCTCAAAAGTTTGTGTCCTCCTCTATAAAACAGACATGATATAATGTGAGCCACATATGTAATTTAAAATTTTCTAGTAGCTCTGTTTTAAAAGGTAAAAAGAAACAAGTGTATTTAATTTGAACAATATATCTTATTTAACTTAATTATGTCCGAAGTATATTATCATTTCAACATGTCATCCATATAAAAAAATTAATGAGATATTTTACATTATTTTTTGTGCTAAGTTTTTGAAATCCAGTGTGTATTTTACACTCATAGCATATCTTGATTCAGAGTAGCTACATTTCAAGTGCCTAAGAGCACATGTGGCCAGTGGCTACCATATTGGATAGCCTAGCCGAAAACAGATGTTTCCCTCTGCAGGGCCATCTGCTAGCACGGTATCCAAACAGGCCCTCTGGCAGGGCCTGTGGCCAGGCAAGGTGGTGGCCGGAATGAGTCAGATCTGCTCTGAGCCTGTGTCCTCCACAAGGGCAGTTTCAGAACATTTGATGCCAAATTGGCTCCCTCTATTGGGGCCTTCCACCTCCAGGAAACCTCCAGCCTGGCTGGCCCTGCCCCAGGTCACCCTGCAGGACCTTCGCTGTTCCTCTGAGGGAAAGGCCAAGACCTTCAGCAAGGAACTGACTACAAAAGACCGTCAAGAGTAGGGGAAGGTGGTAGTGTCTCTGGGAAGAGTCCTGGCTTGGTCGAGGAGACTTGGTTAGCTTGAGAGGGCTTCCTGGAAGAGGGGTCCAAAGCCAAAGTAGTTGGCATCACGGCAGAGGCACAGAAGCCTCAGCAGCAGTGAACATTTACCAGACAGAGAGAAGAAGGCCTGGCTATCACCCAGCAGGTATCAACAAAGAGGGGATGTGTGGCTGGAGACACAGGGCTCCCCAGGCTCTGAAGGCCTCAAATGCCAGGGAGAAGTTTACCTTTATATCCGGGTGCCATGAGGAGCTACTGGAGGTCTAGAGCAGGAGCTGAGGGCCTCCTGGATTGGAGGAAGAGGATTCTCTCTGAGGCTCAGAAAGCACTAGGCATCATTTGGCCTGAATCCACCTTCCAACACAGGCTCAAATGCAAATTCTGACAGGTACAATTCATTACCTCCTCCAGCTGCCCTCCTTGGCCCTGCAGAAGGGACTCATTCCTGGACCCTGGTCGTTCTTGGCTTGGCCATCTGTGAGTCTAATCTAAATCCCTCCAGTTGCAACTCAAATGTTTTCATCTGCAGAAGCGTGGGAGGGTGAGCAGGTGACCCTTTAGACCCAATGAGTTACTCTCTCGGGATAGGCACTGCAGGAAAGGCATAGGGACACAGAGGCTCCAGGGTGACCTGGGCTCCCAGGGATCCCTCAGGTTTTCAGGAACGAGCTCCTCCTCCTCCTCCTCTTCTCTCAAGTCCTGCTGTGAGTGACAAGTCCTTGGTTGCTCTGGGCATGGGTATCTCCTGAGGGCACACAGTCCTATCTCTCCAGCTACCCAGGCCTCCCTGGGGAACTGGGAACTGGGTCCTTGCTGCCACTGCTACTGTTCCTGAGTGTTCAGGAGTAGAGTTTAGAAGGTATGACTTTTTCAATCAGAGGAAGCCATGGTAAGGATCAGTAAGCTGCCCAGGGAATCCCAGAGTATCCACACCAAAAGAATTCCTGTTCTGATCTCCCTATACAGATAGAACAACTGAGGCCCAAAGAAGGAACAGAATCCGCCTAAGTAAGTTGGTGGGAGAGCAAGGATTTATGACTCCTGGTCCAGTGCTCATCAGGAGAGCCTTACTTAGCAGAAAGGTCCCCACACAGAATAACTCTGTGCTTACCTGTTGCGGAGTCTGAAATCTTGCCAGTTGAGCTTCAGTGCTCAGTTGACATGGTCCCCTGATGAAATGCCTCCCTTGGGAGGCAGTAACACCTTATGGGGGAATGATCTTATCACCTCCTTTTCAGTCTTCCGTGTGACCTCTTCTCTCCACCTCAGTTCCCCATCTGTAAAATGTGTCAGTGGGAGGACTTGAGGGAGGAGAGAAAGCAGATTTCCCAGAAGTAGAGCCAAGTCATGGCCAAGGTGGGGGGCAGACAGCTCTGGATCCCAGGATGTGGGTCACCCCATGTGCCCCCTAAATTGCAAGGGGCGTGATGCTGGGCCCAAACCGGCAGGGACAGATGACTGGAAGAATCTCCCAAGACCCCCAGACCTTTGCCCATCAGTGTGACAGGAGAATACCTGGGCTGAATTTCCAGCCAGCCCGATGTAATGGGGGCTCAGAGCTGGATTGAAATGATTTATAGAAAATAAGTAATTCCATGTGTTTCACATACCCAATTCCGTGAACTATAACCCATAGGACAAAGGGTCATAGTTTGCACTTTTTTTTTGCAAACTGCACTTTAGAAGTCAGTGCTTGGAAATGATTTCTCTCCTAGGAGGGCAGAGCTCTAATGGTATAATTTGAGGCAGAGGCAGGTGAGCTGAAAAGGTATTTTGGGGGCAGCCAAGCCTTTGAAGCCCCGGCCCCAGCACTAAATCTGGAAGCCTGTGGTTTCTGGGGGCAGGCAAAGGGACCTGGAGGGGAGCTCCTCACTCCTGTGCAGCTCAGGTCTACTAGGTGCAGAGCTGATCACATGGGCCCCATGACCCCAGGTTGGGGGTGGAGGACTCTGCGCCAATCTGGCTGCTTTAGCTGGTGCCAGTGGTGGCTCCAGCCACTCCCGGGGGCTCAGATCAGGGCAGCAGCAGCCAGCTCTACAGCCGTGGGGGGCGCCTCCCTCAATCCCAGGGCTCCCTGAGGTCAGAGGTCATGCTGAGGAAAGCAAGCCAGGTGTGTGGCTGCAGGCAAGAGCTTGATCAACCTCAGCCAAATTTACTAAGCCCTTGCTGTAAAGCTGAGGCCTCTAGAGATGGACCCTCAGTGCCCGTGGCACACAGGACTTAGCCATGTCAGGAAATGTCAGGCTTCGGAATTTTCTTTTTCTGCCCCTTTTCACACTGACACCCGGGAAAACTGGGGTTGCTGCCATGGGAACAGGAATAGCCAATGTTTAGGGTTTCCACTAGCAGACTCAGAACCCCCACCCCAAAACCTTTTTGCTTTAGCATAATTTCAGACTTAAGAAAAGTTTAAAAAATAATACAGTGAATATACTATAGACTGGTACTGGACTCCACATTTTATCACATTTGCTTTCTCTCTCTCCCTCTCTCTCTCCATATGTATACATTTTTTTTTCCAGTGGCTTTCCTAAAAATGAGGACATTCTCTTATATAACCACAGTATAAGAATCAAAAGCAGGAAATTAACATTATTATGTTATCATTTTTTTTAATTTTTAAAAAAATTTTGGAAAAAATTGTTTAATGTTTATTTATTTTTGAGAGAGAGAGAGACAGAGCGCAAGGTGGGGAGGGGCAGAGAGACACAGAATCCAAAGCAGGCTGACAGTGCCTGACACGGGGCTCGAAACCACGAACCCTGAGATCGTGATCCGAGCTGAAGTCAGATGTGTAACTGACTGAGCCACCCAGGCGCCCCAATATTGTTATGTTACTATTATCCAATCAACGTACCTTATTCATACTGTGCTAATTGTCCCAATAATGTCTTTTGTAACAATAACAACAAAAAATCCCAGATCATATCTTGCATTCAGTTGTCCAGTCCATTTAGTGTCCTTTTCTTTGGTCAGTTCCTCTGTCTTTGTCTTTCACAACATTGGTATGATCAGAGGGTACAGGCCAGTTAGTAGTAGGATGTCCCTCAGCTGGGTTTGTCGGGTGTTTCTTCATGAGGAGACTCGGGTTATTTGGTTTTCATAGGAATATCACAAGAAAGGATCCCACGTTGTTCTTAGGTAGATGATGCTGATTTGTCTCATTACTGGTGATGTGACTTTTTGTTTTTGTTTTAATTGAAGCACAACATATATACAGAGAAGTACATATGCTTGATGAACTTTCACAGTCTGAACACACCTATGGAACCAGCACTTAGGTCAGCAATAGCACATCTCCAGCACCCCACCCCCCCACCCTTACATCTTCATCAAGTTCCTACCTCCCAAAAGTACTCACCATCCTGACTCCTAATAGCATAAATTACATTTGTCTGGTTTTGAACTTCAAATAAATGAAATCATTCATTCCAGAAACCTCTTTAGTTTCTGGATTTTTGGCTCATATTATGTCTGCAAGATTCTCAGAGCCTACTTTTTTTTTTTCCAGAGCCTACTTTTTATAATAATAAATGCACTACCTCCTACTATGAGCCTTCAGTGAAAATCAAAGAAAATACAATTTATCTACACACTTGATTCCAAAAAATTACTTTAATGCCTTAGTTGTAATATAAAGGACAGCCCTTTATAATACATGTTTATATACACAAAAAGCATAATTTTCAATAAAGTAATAGGTGTTTCAGAACATAAATGCTAGCTCACAAGGTTGTGATGAGGTCTTCTGAGGCTTGTACCTATATTCAGAAGCCTGAGAACATGGCAACTACAAATTCATTCCAGCCCGAGGGACATGAGTATTGCTGCCTTCAGGATATGATTTTCCCAGACAGTGAACTCCTCTATTTTTTAGAACAGACATGAAAATATCCCATCTACTCACTGAATTTGAAAAATTTGTGTATTCATTGTACAATATTTTATAAGTCATCACATTCTAAAATGTTTTAATGTTTATTTATTTTTGAGAGAGAGAGAGAGAGTGAGCAGGGGAGGGGCAGAGAGAGAGGGAGACAGAATCCAAAGCAGGCCCGGCTCTGTCACCACAAAGTCTGATGTGGGGCTCAAACTCATGAACCGCAAGATCATGACCTGAGCCAAAGTCAGACACTCAACCAACTGAGCCACCCAGGTGCCCCTAAGTCATCATATTTTAACTCATAGGAGGTGACATTTTGTCTCTTAAGATTATGAGTGGAACAATGCTCAAATTAGGCATAAGTGGTAAAATTCCAGGCAACATAAAGTACAATAATTCACTATATATTAAAACTGTGCAAGCATTACTCTGTGTTTCCAAATAAAATGGAACAAAGCTGCATGGAATGAATAAGTCACAGGGATAAAACACAGAGCATAGGGAATATAGTCAATGGTATTGTAATAGTGTACTATGATGATAGATGGTTCTAAGCTTGTGGTGAGCATAACGGAATGTACAGATTTGTTCACCATGTTGCACAAATGAAACATTGTAAATCAACTATACTTCAGTTTAAAAAAAGAATTAAAAAATATTTTTTAATGTTTCTTTATTTTTGAGAGAGAGTGTGTGAGAGAGACAGGGTGTGGGTGGGGGAGGGGCAGAGGACAAAGGATACCTAGAATGCGAAGCAGTCTCCAGGCTCTGAGCTGTCAGCACAAAGCCTGACACAGGGCTCGAACCCAGGAACCGTGAGATCGTGACCTGAGCCAAAGTCAGACACTTAGCCGACTGAGGTATTCAGGTGCCCCTAAAAAAAGAATTTTAAAAAAGGAACAATGTTGCAGGCTTAGATGAAGATAAACAGATTCTTCACCTGTTTGAATATCCAGGTGAGATGTTGGAAGGTAGGGCAGGTCTCAGATAATCCTTTGTTATGCGAAACTGTCCTGTAGGACTTCTAGCACCCCTGACAACCCCAAATGCCAGGGTTCTCCCCACCCGTGTGACAACTGTCCCCTACATGCCCTACATGCTCTCTGGGGTGTACCACAAGTCTAGGGGACAAAAGAGGAGGCCATCTGGAGGTCAAAGAACCACAGGGAGGGGCACCTGAGTAGGGCACAGGGTCGAGGATTGGCAGAGCCTGAAGGAAGTAAGGGCCCAGGTGACAGAACTAACGGGGGACTATAAGGTAGATCCTCTCCGTAGGCAGCTCCTGAGGGAGTAGGTCAGTCCTAAAGATGGAGGGTTGCAGATCCTGTGTGGACTTTGCTACCTATCACTGAGTCTTCCTTCGTAGGAGGCCACAGGACCTACACTTTCCTGGGCCCTGCATGGATACCTGCTCAACTACTCTGAGCCCCCTCAGGAACTGCACCTCCTAACAGCCATAAGGGACCCCATCAGCTGCAGTCCCGATGGGGGCCTCCATGAGCTGAAAACCCATCTAAGCCACACACTGAAAGGATTATGGGGCCTTCACATATGTAATTAAATATAAGAACAGTACAAGATGATACTAAACTGATAGGTAACTATAAGGAAGGTAAACATAATTCTGATTTCTCTCATCACACTTTTATTTTAATAAAATATGAACTAACCTATTATTTTAAGGCACCTTCCTTTGGACACCCTGAGAACATGCTCCATGTGCCTGTGGCATGACCCACCAGTGAACACAATCCGTGAATTGTCTTTTTTTTTTTTTTCATGAATTGACTCACTTAATTAACTCATTTCCTGAATTGACCCAAGACCTTTTGAAGTGGGTACCATTCTTATTCCCATTTTGCCGATGAGATACTGAGGATCAGATTGAGATACTTGCTCCAGGTCACATAGTTGGAGCTGGGGCCGGATTGGCCTACCTTGGAACCAAGTCTATGCCACCACTCTCCGGGCTCCTTGAAAGGCATTAGTCGGTCTCCCCACTAATGACAGTATCACAATAAGCATTGTGGAATGATGCATACAAGTGTGCGCACACACACACACTCCCTCCACCAGCTCTAGGCAGTGAGATGCTCAGGCGCTTCCTGCAGTGTATTTACGCCCCCTTGTGGCCACGTGTGAGCCTGTAGCTTGGTCTCTGGTCCATCTTCGTATTCACTAGCAAGAGCCCAGCCTAGCCATGCTAGGAAAGAACCCTTGCCCAGCCGGTTACCACTTGTCAAAATATTTAAAATATTTTTGCTGCTGTTTGTGCTCCTGCTTTGCTTGACACCTTCAGCTCTTGCTTCTTCTGCTGTCCAGGGCCTCCAGTGCTGGGTGAAGCACGCAACTTGTCAGTGCCACTGAGCACCACTGGGCTCTTGGGGAAAGGGCATGTGGAGGCCTGAGGTAATGGCCCCACTGTTTGGCAAAGGTATGGAGGATGGGGAGGGCACTCCGGGGAGGGGGGGAACAGCAGGGGCTTTGCCCTGGGAATCGACAGTAAGTGTGAAAATAAAAGGCTGAATTAAATTTGACCCAGTCTCCAGCATAGCCTGGGGATGGGGGTGCCCTGATTACATTGACAGGTCCTAGTTCTTCAGACAGAAATAGCTTCAGAGCCAAGAAAGGAGGACAGCTCTGCTTCAGCACCCTCACATACTCCTTTCTGCCCCCATTCTGTAGTCACTATACAGCTAGGAGGAGGGATATGCCCCCACAACATACATGGGAATGGCTGCCCCCATTCAGCAGATGGAGATACAGAGGCTCTAAATTTGACTGAGGTCCGTTGCCCAAGTCATGCATCCGGTTAATGACAGCACTGGGGTTCTCATGTCTGCCTGACCCGCAGTCCAGCCTCTGAAACCACCACATTACATGGGGTGCTTTGTGCTAGAGGAGGCTCTTGTCTTTTGGAAAAGCAGGTGTAAAAAAATGCTCAAGAGGGGCCTGGATGGCTCAGTTTGTTAAGCATCTGGCTTCGGCTCAGGTCATGATCTCACAGTTCAGGATTTCAAGCTCCAAGTCAGATTCTGCGCTGACAGCTCAGAGCCTGGAGCCTGCTTTGGATTTTGTGTCTCCCTCTCTTTCTCTCTCTCTCTGCCCCTCCCCCACTTGTGTGTACGCTCTCTCTCTCTCTCTCTCAAAAACAAATAAGTAAATTAGAAAAATTAAAAAAATTAAAATAAAAAGATGGCTAAACAAAAATACAGTATGCTGAGAGGGTAACTGTCTTCCCTCAGGAGAACTCTTCCTCTGGCTTCAGAGAAGCTCAAATTGGCCCCTCAGGCTATTAAATGTGGAAAGTTTCTAGAAGAGTGGCTTGGATGTGAGTCCAGAGAGTAGGACCCAGACTCTTCTTAGCCACAACCTTAAAGTGGGACCCCCAGGAACCTGGTGAAGTCAGTTCAGGTTTCTGGACTTTATTTTGTGCTTCGGGTATATGGGCATCTCATGAAGTACATGGGTTCTGTTAGATGGGATTTTAGAGCAAAAAGGAGGTTCGTGGGGAAATGTTTGGAATTGCTGCAATAAAGTTGGATGAATTCCTTTTACTGCACCATTTCTCAGGGCCTTAACTAAGTTGTTCATTGTGAAGCTCTTCCAGGGGTGGGTAGTAGAGACATGCTTCTTTTCTCTCAAAACATTTTCTGGGATGGTGCTCCATGGAGCACACTTTCAGAAGGCGTGGGTGAGATGATCTCAAGTTCTTTCCAGCTCTGGCCCAAGGGTTGGAGATGGGGCAGGCAGCCCTGGCCATAAAATTCAAGCCCTTCCCTTGGTTCACAAGGTGAAGACCTTTGTCCTTACCGTTCTCTCTCCATGGAATGCTCTTTCCCAGATAGGCCAGGCTCACTCTCTAACTTCCTTCAGATCTCTCTCCAAAGCCTATCTTATCAGAGGAACCTTCCCTGATTTCCAGACATAAAATAGCCCTCTGGTCCCCACCCCTCTCCCTAGCTGCCTCCCTTGCCCCAGAACAGCCCACTCTGCCTTCTTCTCTCCCACTCTTAGGTGTAAGTGTGTGGGACAGACATTATTGGGGGTTTTCCTGATTATTAAATACATGCTGCATGTTAAAAAAGAAAAAAAAGCATATAAAGAAATACATGGAAAAGGAAAGAATGTGAAAGTTTCATGACCCAGAGATAAGCATTGTTAACTGTCGGCATGTGTCCTGCTAGATTTTTCTTTGCACGCAGAGAGGCATGCACAAAGGAAAAAAGAGGAGAAGAAACGCATACATGAAATATCGTTATTATCAAAACCAAACTCTCTGTTGTAATCTGGTTTTTCGTTTGATGTTCTGTCCTGTCCTAATAGCTCCTTCCTGGCCTTTCCAACCCCACATTTGGCATCTTGTTGGATGCTGGGGACAATTGCTCAAGTGACACTGCACCCCCCACCCCTGAACCTAGCTCACTGTGTTCTCTGGTCCCTCAAGGAGTTGCCCCTGGGCCTGAAAAGGGTGCTCCAGGTACCGGGGGTGGGGCCTCCGCAGGGATGGCACACAGCAGCGGCTGGGCACCCTCAGTTTCTTGGACAATGTCACAGGGTAGCACAAGCCACGCCACAGGCCCACTGCTTGCTGACTGAACCTATTCCATACCCTGCAGCTTCAAGAGAAAGCAGGAAAACCATGCGCCTCCAGGGGCTCCAGGGCTGTCTTCCAACTTCCTCTTGCCTCCTCTTACCCACACCAGACCCCTCGAGCTGTTCTTCTGCTCCATTCCCAATTTACTTTCAAGAAAGAATATGAGTCATAGGCAACTTGGAGTGCTAGTGACAAGTACAAGGCCCACAAAATTGCCCCTTCCAAGCGAGGAGCTCTACAGAGGCCCAGAGAGAGGAAGTAAGTGACTGGGCCAGGATCACACAGCAAATAAGTGCCAGAACTGGGTCTTAGGCTTGGGACTTGAGGACGATGGAAAATTCTGGGCATGCCAGTGGTTAAGTCTGAGTAGAGACAGCTGTGGGATGATGGTGGAAAAGGGAATGATTATTTTGGGGTCACAGGGGAAGACCTCTGGCCTACATCATCAGAGCCTTGGGTGCAGCTGATCTGTCAAACAGGTGAAAGACATTGATCTGCGTTTGGAGAAGCGTTAAAGAGACAGAAACACAGGTTGTATTTCCCCCAAAGGGTCTGCCCATCCTCCTGTAGTGAAGGGAAATCTTTAGCTTTGGCTCTATGAGATAGGAGCTTAACACAACCACTTTGAGGCTTCCTAATTGCCCGCAAGCTCTGTTGCTTCAGAGCAGGTTTGAGAGGAGGGCTGAGACAAGATTTGTGTTTTTTAAAAATTCCCATGGGGCGCCTGGGTGGTTCAGTCGGTTAAGCTCAGGTCATGATCTTGTAGTTCATGAGTTCGAGCCCCAAGTCAGGTTCTGTGCTGACAGCTCAGAGCCTGGAGCCTGCTTCCTATTCTGTGTCTCGCTCTCTCTCTGCCCCTTCCCTGCTCACACTCTGTCTCTTTCTGTCTCTTAAAAATAAATACAACATTAAAAAAAAAATTCCCAAGCCTTTGTCACTATCATCCTCAAGACTTGTGAAATATGTCCTTGAGGTTGCTGCTCTGCAGGGAATTGTTACCGTTACCATTCCCTCTGAAGGAAAAGGGGCCCTGGGGAGGTGGGGGGGGGGGGGGTGCGTACACACACGTGTGTCCATGTGCGTGGTCAATGTGGGAGGAGACAGTGCGAGGAAAAGTCACCTGTTTGGCCAGAGGTGGTGAAGTTGAATTACTTGATTTAGGATGACACTGGTCTGTGAGGCGACTGTCGGAGGGCACAGATGTGCTCAGATCAGCAGGAAGGCTTTTCTGGGTTTATTCAGTTGCACTGGGGAGCACTAAGGTCACAGAACTGCTCCAAGGGGAAGCACGTCTGCTCGGCCACAAAGAAAGATATCTGGGGTTTTTACAAACTCTTACAGATATCAGGCCTAGATGTATAGTTTTGACAGTTGGACAAAAAGCTATCTGCTACTCTCTCAGTTCCTCCTGACACAAGATAATCTCAGATCCAGCTTTCCTAACATTCCATGGAAGCCCCTATTTGTATGGCTATAAAATCAGGGAATTTTGCCAGAATCATCCAAGGGATCTAACTCCCTACTCCGGTTAGGTCTGTGGTTGTTTTTTAAAATATAGTTTTGCTGCTGCTGCTGCTGCTTCTCTCCCTCCTCCTCCTCTTTCTTCTTCTTGATTATACAAGAAATGCCAGATGGAGTAATATATGTGTATGTTTACTGTAGAAAATTTCTCTTTCTCTCTCTCTCTCTCTGCCCCTCACTCATTTGTGCCCTCTTTCTCTCTCAAAAGAAAAGAAAAAGAAAATTTCTAATGTTTACCTTTGACTGCCTATTTCGGGTAAATTAAAATAAGTAGAATTGGAGCACCTGGGTGGTTGTGTCAGTTAAGCTGTCTAACTTCAGCTCAGGTCATGATCTCAAGGTTTATGGGTTTGAACGCCGAGTAGGGCTCTGTGCTGACAGCTCAGACCCTGAGCTTGCTTCAGATTCTATGTCTCCCTCTCTCTCTGTTCCTCCCCCGCTAATGCTCTGTCTCTGTCTCAAAAATAAATAAAACACATTTAAAAAAAAGAAGTAGAATTAGTGGATCAAAAATCTGTCCATTGGGTAGCCTCAATTTACACTCCTACCTGCCCAGAAGGCAATGCCTACTCACCAACATGAAGTACTAATCTGTTTTAATGATTGTCAGGTTGTTTGACAAAAACCAGTATCTTGTTTTAATTCTTATTTGCTTGGTTTTGACTGAGGCTGAATCTTTTTAAATTTCCTCAGAAAATGACAGCTGATCTGCTGCTTTTCCTTTCTTGAGGAGAGATCAGACCTTTTCCTTCATTTTTCTTCTTTTAAGACCTTGAGACAAGAAGCACTGGGAGACTGGCTGGGGTTCTTGGGCTAGCCATCATATGTTGGTGACGGAGCTAGCTACAGCCTCTAAACGAAAGCTCCAGTGCACACAAAATCTTCAAAGATACATTTTTACTTTGGAATTGTTGTGTGTGGTAACTTAAAAAAAACTCTGCGGTTTCAGACTTAGCAGAGCGATGTAATTTCTCTCAGGAAAGTGTGGTGGGGGCAGCCATCTGTGTGCCTCCAGTAGTCACCTCAGGCACCCATAAATGCCTGCAGATGAACTGATTAAACTGTGCTGACTCTGTCCTTAAGGATGACCCTTTGTCACCCCAAATGAACTATCTATACAAAACCTAAAAATAAAACTTACGCCCATTTATTTACAATGCCTTAGAGTTATCTTTACTTTCAGTCTGAAACAGCCTTCTCAATATCCAGGAAGAGAGATATTGTAAATTCTGACTTACCAGAAAACTTCCTGAAAGGGCCAAGGGTGAGTGGCAGTATAAACGTCAAACCAGATGCAAGTCTGACAGGAGCGGTATTATGGCAGGCATGTCCTCGGGTCCAGGTGGGCTGGCCAGGCTCTCCAGGTAAACCAGTGTGTCTCGCTTCCAGAAGACTACATTCTCAGGGCTCCAAGTGGCATTTCTGGTCTCTGCCTCCAGGGAAGGACTGTACTTGCCTTACGATAATAAGGAAGCAGGGGATAACTGCAATCCCACAATACGAGGGACTGAGGGGTTATCTGGTGTCTTGGTTCTCAGTCTTTCTCAACCTACCAGCCAGTAACCATTTCTAGTAACTGTCAGTGGTCAGATCAATATAAATGTCTTTTGAAGGCCCAACGGCCCCTGGGAACCAATGAAAACTTTAGAGCAGGAGTTTGAGTTTTAGAAGGGTCACTGCCTGTTCCGTACAGGAAGAGCAGCTGAGTCGTAAAGTGAACGTAGGGAGACCAGATGAGAGGATTGGAATAGGGTAGCTGGAGGCAAATGTGTGGATTGCAGAGATACTCAGGAGATAAGATTAGCAGGATTAGATAACAGGAGAGGGGCTGGAAAGAGGGAGCAGTTAAGACTCCCAGGATTCTGGTTGAGGCTATCTGGGAAGATGGTGGGGCCATTATTGGGTTAGGGTAGGAAAGGAAGGGCGAGTTTGGTAGGAAGGTGAGTTCTGAGCGAGATGTGTTCGAGGCGTACATAGGGCCTCCAAAGGAAGGCGTCCAAATGGTTGAACACAAGGCTGTGACGCTTGGGAGAGAGGTCTGGATTTGGTGGGCAAAGCAAAGGAGAGGAAACCGTGCGGCATTACTAACAGTAAAGAATTGGAGAGGATGCTGGGTTCGGGGTGTGCAGAGTGTGGGCCATCAGGTGGCGGGGTAGCTCGGTCCCTGATTGCCTGGTCGCGTAGCCGGGAACTCTGCTCACCCACGGTCGGAGCCCAGAAGGGTGCGGATGGGTGGGGAGGAACTGGATTTAGCTCCTCCCGCCCGGCCTGCCCTGTCGCCCTCCTCAGCCATTGGGTAATTCTTCTGTCCGTCAAAGGCCCGCCTCCGCAGGTGAACCAATAAGAGCTGGAGAGAGGATGCTTCCTTCTCCATCTGGATCTGCACAAGGGGTTGCTTCAAGGAGGTGAGGCGGGAGTGGCGGCAGCCGCAGCACTGTGCGCAGGCGTGGAACTGACGGGACGGACCCGGTGGCAGTGGCGCAAGCTGGTGAGTGGGGAGCGAGGGTCCGAGGTAGGGAAGGGGGCGATCGCAGGATGGGGACCCCTCCAGCCCCGCCGGGCGTCCCCGGAGCCCAGCCCTCTGCGGCCGTCAGAATCGGTTCAGATGATGAGGTGGAAAGCGGAGGTGAGGTGAAATGAGGTGAGGGGGCGGGCCCGCAGTCACGGTCACCCCACCGCGCGCACGCGCCACGTGGGCTCTCGGACTCGCCAAGGACCCTTGGCTTCGGACCCCGGCACACGCACTAGCTGCGTTAGCCCTTGGAGCACCTCTGTGAGTTCGGCGCCTCGACTGAATTTCTCTATTTTACAGGCTGGGAAGCTGGAGCTCAGGGATGTGGCCGCGCCGGGGTACGGGCGCGATCGGGCTTGATAGACTCCAGAGATCGCACTCTTATCTATGAGGCTGTGGGGCCGAGACTTGAACTTGGGACCTGTGTTTTCTTCAGGGACGTGAAATTGTTTGGGTCCCGGCTGCGGCGGACCAACTTGCGTCCGGCGCTGCTCCCTGATTTCTCTGCAGGGCCCTGGAAGGGTGGGAGGTGCCAGGCGGCCTCTGTGGGCGTTGACCTACCGCTCCTGCCCCAAGTTCAGCGGGGTGGGCTGGCGGGGAGGAGGACGGTCCTCAGTTCTGAGAGTTCCCAGTGCCCCAGCAGACAAACTGGCAGAGGGCAGGTCTCCTGAACGAAATCCGAAAACACGTGGGAAACGCTCCTCTTAGGTCACCCGGGAAAATAGAAAATAGAGCAGGTTTTTTTGTTTGTTTTGCTTTGCTTTTTGTCTAAGAAGAGGTATCCTCAGCGTCTGTTGAAGGTGGTAGGAAACTGTTCCCTTCATGTCCTTGTGGAGGCAGATGTGAACATTTTGGAGATCAGTTTGGCATTATGAGTCTACACCCTTTGACCTACTGATTCCTCCTTTGGGAAATAAGTAGATTAAAACCTAAGTAGGGAAAAGGTTGGTGCATAAGGCAGTGCAATTTGGTGTTTTATCCATAGCCAGTAGAAACGACTTCTAAATCTACAACAATAGAGAACAGTTAAGGAAATTGAGATTGTTTATGCCAAAATAGGGTAGTACACATCCCTGAAATGTCTTTATCATGAATAAAATGCTTAAAAGAAAAAAAAAAAATAGATTGTAAGTTGTGGTTTCAGTTGTATAAAAATGTATACAGAGTGACCAGAGGAGTCACTTAATGATAAAAGTATAACCACCTTTTTGGAGCAGAAGGATCATATTTCATTGAATCCTCACAAAACCTTATAAGATGGGTATTCCCATCCCCCTGACAGACAGCTGGAGCTCAGGCAAGTGAAGCAGTGTGTCTGATGTTAGACAGCTGGTGTCACACCTGGTGTGCTGTTGGGCCTTTGGAAATGCTGCGTCTAGCCAGTATTTGAGGACCTGTTGTGTGTTGCATGGGGCTGGAGAGCCACTGGTGAGTAAGGGTTCCTGAATTCATGGAGCGTATAGACTAGTGGAGAAGCAGATAGATATTTAAATAAACACTTACAGTCTGTTGGGGAAAGTGAACCTGGGAGCTAGACACTGGGCTCTGGCAAGGGAAATATTTGGGAAGGAAAATATAAAGGGGCCCCTGGGTCAGCTGTGAGCAATGAGTGAGTTCTGTGGGGAAGCCTTCAGTGGCTCTGTATGAATGGAGAGCATATAAAAATCCTGTTTTTCTCATTTTCTGAAATGTTATTTATGCGTTGTAATGGGAGGTAGGGAGACTTGCTTAAGTATTTTGAATTTAGTCAACTGTTTTACTATTTTTTAAAATTTTGTTTTTTGAGAGAGAGAGCTCAAAGAGAGAGAGAGAGCGCACAAGCAGGGGAGGGGCAGAAAGAGAGCGGGGGGATGAAGGATCCAAAGCAGGCTCCTCATTGACAGCAGAGAACCCGAAATCAGGAATTCAGGGTCAGGAACCATAAGATCACGACCTAAGCCGAAGCCGGTCACTTAACTCACAGAACCACCCAACTCTTTTAAAGTTTATCTTAAAACACTTTTGTTCAGAATGGTAGCAAAATAAATGTTTTCAGAAGTCTGTTTTTAAGAAATTAAATTTGAATTTTCTTCAACTCTTTAATTTTCAGGTTTAAAGAAAGCCCCTTTTGCGGAAGGAACACATTTGCCGGTATCGCTGCAAAATGTCAAGTACTTTGCCCTTCTGGATCTTAAATTCTGCAAGGAACAGCATTGCCACGTTACAAGGGGGCAGACGTTTGTATTCAAGGTGTGCCTCAAATAGAAATAAATCAAGATGGAGACTCTTTTCCCAGGGACCAGGCACCCTGAAGAGCAGTGCCCCGTGCAGTGGCTTTGCCCTGCAGAAAGCCTACAGACACACGTCAACAGAGGAAGACGATTTCCACTTGCAACTCAGCCCTGAGCAGGTAAATGAAGTGCTGCGAGCCGGTGAGTCGGCTCACAAGATCCTCGACCTCGTCAGTGGAGCCCCAAATTCAGTGTTACGGTTTGAGAGCAACCAACTGGCTGCCAATTCCCCAGTGGAGGACCGGCGAGGTGTGGCTTCCTGCCTGCAGACCAGCGGGCTGATGTTTGGCATCTTCGATGGACATGGTGGCCATGCATGTGCTCAAGCAGTGAGCGAGAGGCTCTTCTACTATGTGGCGGTGTCGCTGATGTCCCAGCAGACCCTGGAGCGGATGGAGGGAGCCATGGAAAGCATGAAGCCCCTGATGCCCATCCTGCAATGGCTCAAGCACCCAGGGGACAGTATCTACAAGGATGTCACGTCAGTGCACCTTGATCACCTCCGTGTCTACTGGCAGGAACTGCTTGACCTGCACATGGAAATGGGACTCAACATTAAGGAAGCATTAATGTATTCCTTCCAGAGACTGGATTCTGACATCTCGCTGGAAGTCCAGGCCCCCCTGGAAGATGAGATGACGAGGAACCTTTCACTCCAGGTGGCCTTCTCTGGGGCTACAGCTTGCATGGCCCATGTTGATGGAGTTCACTTGCATGTGGCAAACGCTGGTGACTGTCGGGCCATCCTTGGGGTCCAGGAGGACAATGGCATGTGGTCTTGTCTGCCCCTCACACGCGACCACAATGCCTGGAACCAAGCTGAGCTGTCACGGCTAAAGAGGGAGCACCCTGAATCAGAGGACAGGACAGTCATTGTGGACAACAGGCTGCTGGGCGTGCTCATGCCCTGCAGGGCCTTCGGGGATGTCCAGCTGAAGTGGAGTAAAGAGCTGCAGCGCAGTGTCCTGGAGAGGGGCTTTGACACCGAGGCCCTCAACATTTACCAGTTCACCCCCCCACACTACCACACTCCACCCTACCTGACTGCTGAGCCTGAGGTCACCTACCACCGGCTGAGGCCCCAGGATAAGTTCCTTGTGTTGGCCTCAGATGGCCTGTGGGACGTGCTGGACAATGAGGATGTGGTGAGGCTGGTGGTGGAGCACCTGGCAGAAGCAAGTCGGCACAAGCCGGACCTGGCCCAGAGACCCGCCAACCTAGGACTCATGCAGAGCCTGCTGCAGCAGAGGAGAGCCCAGGGGCTGTGCGCGGCCGACCAAAATGCAGCCACGCGTCTGATCAGACACGCCATAGGGAGCAATGAGTATGGGGAGATGGAACCGGAGCGGCTAACAGCGATGCTGACTTTGCCAGAGGACTTGGCGAGGATGTACAGGGATGACATCACTGTCACCGTGGTGTATTTTAACTCAGACTCAATTGACGCATATTACAAAGGGGGTTAAGAGTGTCCCGTATTGCCAAGGTTAACTTAAATGCTTTTCTAAGACATTTTCATTTACTCTTAAACTGGCTATTCAGACCTTACTGTTAAAAAGGCAGGCCGAGGTAGCTGGGCTTAATAATAGACTGACGTGAGGAAAAGCCAGGCTCGGTTTAAAAACAGTAGCAGTGATTTCATGCCACAGTGTGTTTTGGTCACCGCTTCTGCATAGAGAGGGCAGAGCATTGAGACCATAGAATTGGCTTGGGCCCATAGCCAAAGTCCTTTTATAAAGACGTTGTTGTCGTTAAGCCATCATCAGCCTGAGCCTTCAAAGGGTAAATGTAATCATCGTCCTAAGACTATGAAGAACTTCGGGATTTCCTGATGTTGTGCAGAATCTGCAAACTTGGTAGTTTTCCTCAATTTACAATCGCGGACTTATTTTTAAATGACTAAGACCTAGGTTTACAGAGAATACTCTTTTCTATGCAATATTCTAACTTTTTGTGTGATTATACTTGTGAAAACATTTTGTGATGCTGCATCCTGGTGTGTTTTTGTTTATGTTAAAACAGTCCTCAAACTTGCAAACAGGCCTGCTGTAAGCATGCTTGGGATGATTTGTCTTGGTTTTCAGCTGAGAGTGAGAGGGGCGAGGCCTCTGGACCAGCTGATGAATTGACTCGTGCCACTTGTGATACCTTCCACTGTGTCCCACCCCTTGAACCTTGAGCCATACTAGAAGGTAACTTCTATCTAAGCCTTAACTCCTCGCCTTCCCGGCATTAATAAAATATGCTCCAGGGCTTAGCCTCTGTGGGGCTATTTATAGCACTTAGCCTTTCTGATTATACCTCTCAAACGTTCTTCTGTTCATTCCACCTAATATTCCTACCTCTGCTCTGCCAAACTCCCTCACTCCACTGCTACTGACTATATGCACGCAATATTGTCCAGAAAGAAGGCTCCCTCTTCAAATGGTTATAGGGGAGGAAAAAATGCAATCGTGTAATATGGTAGTTGTGACAGATGTGCAGGCAGGACTGGCTTATGCAGTGGATTATGGACCTAAGATTCAGCCCAAATCTGGACAGGTGAAAACATGAAGAGCTTGAGAAGTCACTAACCAGGGCTGCCTGTCTGTGTCCCGAGAGGCAGTGGGGAAGAAGGAGGGAGATTTGTCAGACGGGATGCTTGCCCTAAGACTGTGGGATAAACCGCCATGGCTTCTCCTCAGGAGCCAGACCATATTTAGTATAGGAGTTGGGGCAAAAATAAAACTGCAACCTGTAATGGCTTCTGTGGGCAGCACAGTCTTTGTGTTTATTTCAAATTAAACCACGTGGGTCCTTTTTGGGGGAAAGAATTTCGTGTTCTCGTGAAATGCTGCGGCATTCACACAACAGGAAATGTGTCCCTAAATGGAAACACAAATATAATCCCACAAAGCTGACAGTTCTGTCTTCCTGCACTACGTTAGTTGATCCCTCTCATCTTCCACCTTGTACCATCCACTGAAAGAAACAAGCAAGTTTGACTTTTCACGTCCCAGTGATACTCATTCAAGTCTTGGAGTGCTTTTAACTTGGGGACATTTCCCTGTCTGTTTTCCAATGCAGCTGTTCAGTGATTGGGCTTCAGCTCCAGTCAGTGCTTAAGCCTTGGTCCTTTTATTCTGAAATCATTAGTGTTCCTTTTGACCTCCTGGATCATAACTGAGAAATAAAACGTGAATGACTGCCATTGTGCTTGCATGAAGGTTTGTTGCTAAAGTTGAAGACTGCTTGTCTGCCATCCTTTGTTCTTTATGTCAGCTAAACCCTGGCACACCGTCGGAGCATTTACAGGGATTACAGAGTGTATGAATCCCGTTTTGGAGCCTAGCAAAGGTCATAAAATGCGTCTGACTCAGTAACTTGCGGGACAGCTGAGAGAATACAGACTTCCCACCTGCTTCTCCAAGCTTATCTGTGTTTTTTCTCTGCCTAATATATTTCCCGCTTTCTAATTGTAGTATATCGAGATGGAAGAAAGGCCAGTTTATTGTCTGCCCTTTTCTACTGTGAACTCTGTCAGCTCTTTCCATGAATGCTCCAAGGAGAGTCTCCTGGTTAACCCCCAGCATGTCTGTCTCCTTGACCACAATTCTGGTGTCTGTGGCCTCTCTGAGACATGGGCTACTGTCAGAGGACACTGGAATTTGAGAGGGGTATGGTGGTACTTGTCAGTCTTCTAAAGCATTTATTATTCCTTTTAGTAAAGATTTCCATATTGAGACATCTAAAATCAACTAAAAAATAAGATTGAACATTTAATATTTTGGATATACCTTGAATAAAGTATGCTTTGGTTCTTTAAATTGCATATAATTTTAGGGAAGAAACTTTGTAATATTGGCATAATTTAGATATTGTTTTATGTATAAATATCACAGCTCCGCTAACTGGGAATTGGTCAAAATGGTTGAGAAGATTGTATTAGTTTTAAATGCAGGTTAGTAGCCTCAGTCAAGTTACTTAGATTGGGTTTGCTGAAATATTATTTGTAACATTAAAGCTAATTTGTTATATATTAAAAAAAGCTAATGTGTTATAATGAAAATGTGAACTTTGAGGTATGTTAATATATAAACACAGTTTTCCAGAAGTATGATTGGCCTAAAAGGTCTTTAGTATTGGGCACACTGGGTAAAAGTTCAGGCTAAACACAACTGAGCTGGCACCCTTTTAGGCATAAGAGAAATATAAACAGCTTGAACTTGAGTCAGTTAAAGAAGAAAATAATGGATTGTATGGAATAAGAATATGTGTTCAGAATGAATCTGGCTTGACTCTTTCGTCCATCGGTCCCTGGTAACCTATCTTCATTTGACAGTTCTTGGGAGGCCTTGCCTTCCCAGATTAAACCAGAGTATCTTGGAACTGAGCCATCCTAGTTTCATCTTAAAGTGGTGCATTTGTCTCTGAACATGACTCCTTCCCCTGGTGGAAAAAGCCCAAGTAGGTTTGGAGCTGGGGTCTAAAGCCTGGTGGTACAGCTGTCATGCAAGCAGCCTCGTGCATCGCCGAGGGGGAAAGGACTGCTGTGCAACCATTTCCCAAGCAGCCTGGAGCTCCGTCCCTTATACTTTGGGCACCTGATGTTGAACTTGCTTCCTGGAAAATAATTTGTTATCAAGCATTTACTTGGACAAATTACTAACCATGTTCCTTAATATTTACTGACATTTGTATTTTAAGCTGTACTCCCATGATCTTATTTGACATTGATTTTCTGACTATTAGAGATATTTAAATGAAACTCGTAAATAAAAGGCAAAATGAAATTTGGTTTCTTTTGGTTTGATATTAATTTCTTTAGGTCTGTAGGGTGCTAGATTACACCAGCCCTTGTTTCACCACCTTTATCTGGCCATGGAAGATTTTAGTCTGTAAGAATCCACCCCGACAAAGGAGAGGTCTTCTCTGCAAATTTGTGATGGCTGCTGACCACACGGGAAGTGCTCACTGAGTGTTAACTATGTGTGTGAGCACCTGAAATGAAGGAAAAGGAAATTAAGGCTTTTGTTCTAAGGGTCTCCCCACACTCAGTGCCAAGGCCTGCTGGGATTTCATATTTAACTGAGCTTGTGAAACCAGCTTTTGTTAAATGCAGAGCCAGCTTTGGGGAAACGTTCCAGACAGCTACTTCCATAGTGTTGGAGACCCTCTCCACCTCTTCCCACCACCCTCCCCCGCCCCCGCCCCCGCACCTGAGCTGTATCTCCCTGCTGCTGGAGAGATAAAGTTCCTAAGGACGGCCTCTATGGGTGCTTCTTAAAATGCAATCCAACTATTAAGTTATTAACACTTTAGGGTGGACTTGAAGAAGAGCAGATTTGAGGGAGGGAAAAGTGGAAAAGGGGATGTCTGAGGTTTGATGAGGGTAACAGGAAGAGCTATTTCCCTCTTTTTAATGACATAAAACAAGCCCAGAGACTGAAAAACTTGCCCCTGACATCATGGTAGGGCCAGGATTTGAACCGAGTCCACAGACCATCCACTTGTCCCTATACTGGCCCCTTTAGAAAGGGAACGTGATGCATGAAAAATCTTCATTGCACAGTTTTGGCCCAGGGTGGGTGGGGATGGGATAGAGAAGTAGGTGGTGCTGAAAACAAGCTAGATATACTTAACATATGTGTTCCAATATCCCATCATTTCGGAACACAATAAAAATATAAGGGAAAAAATACAAGGGAAACAGAATTAAATTTTAAAAATTGAGTTCTTTGGGCTCTTTCCAGGGGGAGGAAGTAAATTTATGCTATTTCTTTCATCTCTATAGATTTTTTGTTTTTATTTTACTTGATGCTACTCAATGCCCTAAAGTAGTTCCTGTCCTGCTGATTGTAGAATGAGTGAAGAAGGATTGGGGGAGGGACAGATGGGTGGATGATTAAGGGAGCGGCAGATAAGAGGAACCAGCAAAAGAGAGGTCAGAGGAGTAGCAGGAAAACTGTGAGTGGTGGTGTAAAAGTGAGGAGAGGGGTCAGGAGCTCTGTTACCAGAAAAACTGCGGGTGTGGATAGATGGAAATGAACAAGTGATTTTAAAGGCATCGCTAAGGAGAGGAATTCTCATTTGGGACTCAGGACACAGGATGGGCCTGGCTGCGAGGTGGAGATGATGGGTTGGCTCTGTGACAAGAGGCTGGCTGAGTTGCTGGGATGACCCTTCCTCTGAGACAAAGGTGTGCAGCAGGTAGGGGGACAGGGGAACATCATCAAGCCAACATGTCCTTGCCTTTTGGGAGGGGAGAGTATCCATGGGTGGTTCATTTGGCGTTTCCAGGGCTTTGCTAACTCCAAAATTGGCTTTGGCATGGAGGCATGGAGTGGCTGGGCCTTTTCTGAGCTCTGCCTTTTGGCTCACTCAATCCTAAGGATGATGGGAACCCCAATGGGAAGCCCTCGGCTTGGCTGGCACCTCCAGCGCAGGCCCTTTGCTGTGGGATTCTGCCGAGACCGTGTGAGACAGGAAGCTGCCTCTAGATGTCGCCATCTGGCCATGTTGGTGCCGGCCGCAGCTGGAGTGGGAAGATCATATTCCATGGGGCCCTGAGGCACAGCCCTGCCAGAGCAGGGGCTCCCTGGGACTGCAGCCTGGGACACCTTTCAGGGAGCCTCATCAGACCCCAGATATCCTTGGAGCTGGAATGAATGCGGGGTGGGAGAAGAACCCTGTCCTGTAATCACTCAGCCCTGCTTTGTGGGAAGAGGGCTGCTGGGGACCTAAGACAGCCAGAGCCAGGTGGTGAGCTTTACGTGGGGAGGAAGTAGCTGCTACCTTTTCCAGTCTGCCCCAATGTGGATGTTCCCCTCTGTGGACTGCCCCTCACTTCTGAACCCTTCCCACCTCCTCTTCCTGCTTCCTGCAGCCCCCCCAGCAGCTCGGGGGTCTACTTTCTCTTGCCCAGCCCCAAGAATGGTCCAAACCACCTTTACCCTCCCACCCGCACACAGCAGTTGCCCCTCCAGTCAACTCCACCCAGCACAAGGCAGCCAGAGTGATGTGGGTCAGACCCAAATATTATGTATCACTCATCTGCTCCATACCTTCCAGGCTATCCCTCACCCTTGGGAGAAAGCTCAGCATCTTCCCCCCCTGCCTCCTCGGACTCCTCCCCAGGTGTGCAGATACCATAGTCATGCAGGGAGAAAGGAGAGAAGAGAAAGAGGTCTTTCCTCCATAACCTGAAGTCACGTCTTCCAAGAGTCAGGCTGCTCCCTGGTCACTCCTGGCAGGGAGCCTGGAACCCTCCACCTCTTGCTCCTTGTGGCAGTTTTAAGGATGACCACAGATTCTTTGCTGCTCCTTCCACCGAGCTTTAGGGTCTAATTCTCCTCCTCTTGAATCTGGGCTGAATTTAGCAACTGTGACCCTGGGGATGGACATTAGTGTGCAGCAGTCTTGATAATTGGTAAGTCTGAGAGATGGTTGTGATGGTTAATTATATGTGCTAACCTGACTGGGCTAAGGGATGCCTAGAAAACTGGTAAAATATTATTTCTGAGTATGCCGTGAGGATGTTTTCACAAGAGATTAAATCAGTAGACTGAGTAAAGGAGTGGGTGGGCATCAGACAGTCCACCCAGGGCTGGAATGGAGCAAAAAGGACAGAAACATGCTGTCCATTGAGCTGGGACATCCATCTTCTGCCCTTAGACATCTGGTGCTCCCCGTTCTCGGGTCTGTGGACTCTGACTGGGACTTACACCATTGGCTCCTCTCGTTCTTAGGCCTTCAGCTTTGGACTGGAACCACGCCACTGGCTTTCTTGGGTCTCCAGCTTGCAGAGAGCAGAGCGTTGGACTTCTCAGCCTCCATAACCACATGAACCAGTCCCTCACAGTAAATCTGGCAACCCTATGAAGCAAGTATTTTTTTTAATGTTTATTCATTTTTGAGAGAGACAGACACAGAGACAGAGCATGAGCAGGGGAAGGGGAGAGAGAGAGAGGGAGACACAGAACTCAAAGGAGGCTCCAGGCTCTGTGCTGTCAGCACAGAGCCCAACGGGGGGCTTGAACTCACTAACTGTGAGATCACGATCCAAGCTGAAGCTGGACGCTTAACTGACTAAGCCACCCAGATGCCCCGAAGCAAATATTATGAACCCATTTTACAGATGGTGAAACTGAGCCTGGAAAAGAAAAACGATATGCTCAAGGTCACAAAACTAGTAAATGTGGAGCTGAGTTTCGAGCCCTGGTATCTGACTTCAAAACTACCTCTTAGCTTTCATGTGATTGTCTAAGCAATCACGCAATTCTGTTGAATACCTAGTCATCTGATAAAAAACAAACAAACAAAACAAAACCAAAAAACCAAACAAAAATATGCTCTACCCATTTCCTTAAAGCCTGGCAGGAAGGAGTGAGCTGTTGGTCCGTGGAAGCATTCTAGCAGAAGCCAGAGGAGTATTTGGCAAGATGTGGATTGGATGGACTGTGGGGAATCCCATCCTGAGGCTGGACCCTCTGCTTCTGCCTGGAGTGGGGCTGTGTGCATGCAACACAAGACGGCCTCTGCGTATGGCCTTTACTTGTATCCCTGGTCAGCCTGGCCTGTGGGGGTTGGGAGGGCAAGAGCAGGTGGAAGCGGGGGGTGGGGCGGGAGGGAAGGGGTTGCTTGTCTCGAGCAGGCAGGAGGGACTAGCAGATCACAGCCTGCCTTGCTTTCCTGTCCTGGTGGCCCTGGACTGGTCTCTGCCCCCCGCCCCCCCTCCCTGCCCTGGGCTTGGAACCTCTGGCTTGGGGGAGAGCCCAGAACTATTCACCCACACTGTGAAGCCTGCTCTCCTGCCCAGCACCTGTCAGAATTTATCAGAGAGAGAAAGAGAGGGAGAGGGTCAGCCAACTGCATAAGGGGGGTTGAACAAAAATGGCCATGGCACTGGTGTTGGTTAAGAAAGAGAAACTGAATACTGCTGACATGTCCTTCTTCAATATACTGGACAAAGACATTCTGGTGCATCCATCTGGTGGACTTTAAGTGACAGTTTAAAAAGCAATCTTTATTATTAGACAGGAAATTGCTAAATGTAAATACTGTAAGTGGGGGTGGGATGGGAAATCACATTATGAAACAGAATGTACAGTGTGACCCCAAGTGAAAATCCTTTCCCCCAGCCCTCACACATGCTCCCTCCACCAGCTCCCTCGTGACTTAGCCCACGGGCCAGGGGCTGGAGGAGGGGAGTATGACTATATTGGGAAGGGGATGAGATCACCGAGAGGCTGGCTGATTTAGAACCGGGTAACTTTTTCCACCCATGTGGCTCTCAGAGGTTTCTGCACTGGCTCATAAACCTTGGTGCCAGCCTGCAGGGTGGAGGGGAACCATGTTCCCCTCCACAGGGGGTGAAGAAGGTGGCTGCAGCTGGAGAGGGCACAGGTGCTGGGCTAAAGTTGAAATAAAATGACAGAGTAGGTCTGGGAGTACCCAGGGCCCTGGGGGGACCTTCCAAGAGCTTTGCTCCCAGCAGATCTGAGTGTTCCAATGACTCCCTGGAGAACTTTGTGGGCAGAATGTGCATTTTGTGGGTGCAGGAATATCCCAGAGGTGGCCACCTTGTGGCAAGCTGAGCTGGGTTCCCCTGGGCCCAGCTGTAACACCCTGTTATGTTTTGAGATTCCTATTCGGCAGCCTGGCCCCCTTGCTGAGAGGACTCCCCACCCCCCTCATCCCACCCACACCCCCCACACCCCCCTCATTCTCCCACCTCCCTACTCCCCACCCACACACCTGGTTCCTGGCCAAACCCTGGGAAAACCCTGGTGGGAGTACCTGTGAAGGAAGAGGCCTGGGCTAGGAAAGCAACTGGTTCCAATTTCAGCTCAGCAACTAACTGAGTCAAGTTCAACTACCGCCCTTGACCTCAGTGCCCATCAGACTCCCTCAAACCTGTGCTCCAGCCTCACAGAAATGTCACAGTATGCCACAGCATGTCCCAGTCCTCTGATATTTTGCCCAGGCAGTTGTCCCAGCCTGGCTACCCTTCCCTACTCCAGCTTCATTTGTCAGCTCCCACGCCCTGAGCTGGGTCAGGCGCCATCTCTCCCTAAGTCAGCGTCCATCACACTGGCTGGTCCATGTCCATCGAGGCTGACCCTGAGGGCAGGGGCTGGCTCCAGGGAAAATGCTAGGACATGTGGATGAGGGAAGGGGAGGGCCCCTGGAAGGCTTGAGGAGTCAGGGGAGGACCAACTGTGAACCCAGTACTGTCCTGTGCTGGGGCCTCGAGCAGGACCTTGGGAGCCTCAGACCCCTCACACTGCACAGCAAACAGTAAAAGAACATTGTTTGAGGTACCCTGACCTGGACTTTGTAGGCGAGGAGCAGGAGCTGGACAGAACCGGAATGAACCAGACCGTCCCCTCCTTAGCCTGAGCCCTGGGCAGCAGGGCTGGGAATGGAATTCTCCAGTTGGATGGAGTTTTTCCTGGAAAATCCCCACAAGCCCTTCCAGAAACGTGCTTTTGTGCCTGACTCTGACTCCTTCAGAATGGTGGGTAAGAGGCCTTTTGGCAGCTGGGGTATGCAGACAAGCCCCTTGTCTTCTCTGGACCCCGAGGCTTGCACTCTGGGACAGCAGAAATGGAGGTTCACACATATATTGATCACATCTGTCAGCTTCACAGAGTTCTCTCAACTACCCTGAGAGGCAAGGATTAAGATCCCTATCATTTGAGCAGGAAGCTGATGCTTGGAGATGCCAAGTGGCTTGCCCAAAGTCACACAGCTGAGTCAGGAATCAAGTGAAGCCCACCTATCAAGGGTTGGCCTGAGGATGGCTCCAGTTCCCACATCCTGTTCAGGATTCCTGAAAGGGCAGGGTGAACCTGCAGGCCAAGGATGTCACTTCCAGCTCAGTCCACTTGACCAAGCCTGGCCTGGCTCTGTGCCTGCCACTCTCAGAATAACCCTGGTGGTTCTGGGCATGGATTGCTGGCCATCACCTGGGACCTATTTCTGTCCTTCGGGTAACAAGGAAGTCTCACCTTGTGCAGTAACCGCTGGGAGCAAGGGTGGAACATGTGACCCCCCCAACCCTAGCTGACCTTGCTGCCCTGCTGGGAAATGACACCAGAAGGGAAGGGGGAAACCTGGCTCAGCCACTCTCCCTGTGTCTCCCTTCCCAGCCACTTCCCAGAATCTGGCTTTCTACCCCATCCCTTCTCCCCCTCTTCTTGGCAAACCCCATTCTCATGCCCCCGCCCCTGCCCTGCCACCACACACTATGACCAGGAAGCCAAGAGTATCTTCATTTCTCCTCGTGACCCATTGCCAAACCTTATGCACCTGAACAGCCAGAAAATTCCTCCTCACATCTAACTATGGAAACAAGCTCATTTCTGTAGGTTTAATCCAGAGGGTTCTAGAATCCAGGTGCAGGAGCCATATGGGGATCCATCATTTAGAACTTGACTTTCAAAATCTGGAGCCCTGAAATCCTATGGGGCAGGGATTGATGGTATTGGAGATGACATAAGCTATACCCCAGACATTCAGAAAGGTCGAGTGCAATCTCAGGGATCCGGGATGCATAGCCGGTACCCCAGTAGAGTCGGAGGAGCTCCTTTCTGCTGCAACCAGGTGTGTGTGTGGCCAGGGCGGGGTGAGTATTGTTACCTGAACTCAGCAACATAAGATAAATGCATTAAAAAAAAAAAAAAAAAAAAGACCAGAAGGAAACCAGATAAAAATGTTACTGTAACAACAAAAACAAGAATGACTGTAGCTGTCATGACACTAATAAATAATAGTAGCTATTGCCATTTTTTGAGGGCCAGTGATGTGCCAGCCCCTGCACTAAGTAAGGGCTTTGCTTGTATTATCTCAGTTAATCCCCACAATGTGCTTTTCTCTTCGCAGTGGTAGCCAGCGGCCTGTGGGTGAGCTCTGTAAATGAGGTTGGTTTTTGCCTGGTCTGCAGCTTCCCTGGAGGCAGACGGACAAGCCCTCAGCCCAATACACAGGGGACGCTGTGCTCTCCTGACAGGCAGTGCTGAGTGTCAGAGGGTGTGGCTAGCCCCCTAGGGGATGCCTTCCAGGAGCCAGCCAGGCCCACAGAGCTGACTTCGGGCCCCCACTTGGCCCTACTCCTGTAGGCGTTGGGGCTTGAAATAGTGGCCGTTTGAGAGCTGACAATCAAAGGGCAGCTAAAAAAAGTCCCCTCAGTCTGGGCTCTGTCGCACACGGCTCTTAAGGCCTATTTTGGGGGAGAGGGTGACGACGTGCCAATGGAAAATCCATGAGGCGGGAGTCTCCAAGGTGAGGGACCTATGCACCTCCCTCTCCCCATCCTGGTGGCCCACTAGAGCATACGTGCGTGCACACGTGCACACACACACACATTTGCTGCCCTTAGCCTGGATTCCTAACAACTGGACTTTGTCATTCTTACAACATCCCAGAAAAGGGATGAGGAAACCGAATCTCAGAGAGGGGAAGCAGCTTGCACAAGGTCACACAGCCTAGAATTGGGCAGGACACAGTACTCACAGTATTGTGCTCACAGGACTGTGCTCTTCTCATAGAGGCAGCCTCCACCTACAGCCTCACCAGGGAAACCAATACATTGTCTTCAGGGGCATCAGAGGCTTCAAGGTTGTGTCTTATGGTTGGGACTGGGTAAGAAGCTGAGGACGACCTGTGGGTCTTGATGACCACATGGGAGGAAGTCCCACTGGAAGTCCCAGTTCTGATGGGACTCGCCTGGCTGTCAGAGAGGCAGCTGGTGCGGGGCCCTGTCCCAAATGAGCCCATCCCCCGAAACGTATTCATGTGACCATCCCAATGCCCCCCTGCCCAGGCCCCCAAATCCTGACAGTCCCTGCCAAGTTTCCAGAGAATGTGTCAGATAAGGGGCTGGTGCTCATGACTCCCTCCCACCCAGCCACTATCTCTGACCCTGTGGCCACCACTAAGTAGGTAAGAATAGCAACTGAGACTGGGCATGCACACAGGGACAGCACAGCAACGTCTTCAGGGAGGTACCCTGAAGTCCTGTCAGTTCTATCAGTTCTATCAGTCCTATCAGTTCTGGCCCCATCCAGCTCCTGCATCGTCCTGGGCCTGAAGTCCCACAACATCTTATGAGACAGCATCAGACCTTGTCCTCTGTCTCTGCTGCCTCAGTGGATACAATCTGGAAGGCAGCACGCCACCTTGTGGATGCCTGCCCTGAACCCTGCCCTCCACTGAGGAGCTGTGTGACCTAGAGCTGGACACTTGTCCCTCTCTGGGTCCATAAGCAGGAGAAGGCGGCATAGCAGCACCCCTGGAACATGGGAAACATCCAGCAAGGCCTCTCCAGGGGCTATGGCTCCTCATTGTCCTGGTAACCACAGGCTGGCCATCAAATACCCCCATGAACTTTGACCCTTTGACTTCCTGATGAGCGGGGATGTGGATGGGGTAAAGTTGTGGGAGTGCCTGGGATATGATCACAAGGTGGGGGGGGGGCATGTTGTGACTGAGTCCCCTCTCTGAGTCTCCCTGTGACACTCCTGTGGGTGTGCTCCACTGTGTAGCATGAGTGTGCGAGGGTGGCTGCATCACTCAGAGAGAAGAGGCTGTTGTCATAGAACCCAGGGTGAGCGTCACCGTGACATCCAGAGTGGTGAGATGTAGGGAGTTTTGTGTCCAAGTTCCTGAGTCACTGTGACACCTGGGGGTAATCAGCCCTCCCCCACCCCCAACCACCATCATGTCAGTGGCCCCTACATCTCCCACAGCCTGACTCACTGCATAGCTCAGACCTGGACCCAGGCCCTCCCCCAGCCTCCTCACCTCTGCTCCCAGCCTCTTTCCCCTCCTCATCTTCCCCTCAACACTAGCCCTGCCAGGTAGGCCCCCACAACCCTAGAAACCCTTTGGGCCCTCCCACATCTCTTAGGTCATCTCATTAGAAACATGCTATTCCGGGGCGCCTGGGTGGGTCAGTTGGTTGAGCGTCTGACTTCAGATCAGGTCATGATCTCACAGTTCGTGAGTTCGAGCCCCGCGTCGGGCTCTGTGTGGACAGCTCAGAGCCTGGAGCCTGCTTCGGATTCTATGTATCCCTTCTCTCTCTGCCCCTCCCCAGCTTGCACTCTGTCTCTCCCTCTCTCAAAAATAAATAAACATTAAAATTTTTTTTTTTTTTTTTTTTAAAGAAGAAGAAACATGCTATCCGCAGCAGCAGGACCTCTGGAAATGAAATCAGAGGAAGAACTGCCCTGGGGTGCAAGCTAGAGTCCTGGGGTGGGTACAGGTAGGTGTGGGTGGGGTGGGAGTCTCAGAGGTCCCCACACTCTTTTTTTGTGAGTGAGGGCCAGACCAGTCTCTGGGCCTCTCCCTTCAAGAGCCTTAATCTCTGGGGCTGGAAAAAGTTTAAAAATATCCTCATGTTTACATTCTTTCCAAGCCCGCCTCCCAATCCTCAGTGCTGGGTCCCTTTGATCTGGCCCTGTGCCTCTGGAAGGGGCCTGGGAGAGGGGGAGAATGAGTTCCCCACCGGGGCAGGCCCTGTGACTCCCTGAAGCTCTAGACCAGTCTGAACCCTATAAGACCTCTCAAAATCCCCTAGAGACAGCTTTAGAGCTGGCAGGGAGCCAACGGCTGAAGGGGGGTGTCTTGCCCAGGGTCACCCAGCAGGGCCGTGTTGGGGCTAGAGTTGGGGCTCCCCTTCATATTCCCTTCCTTTTTTTCTTTTTTTAATGTTTATTTTGTTTTTGAGAGAGAGAGAGAATAAGGGAGGGAGGGACAGAGAGAGAGTGAGACACAGAATCCGAAGTAGGCTCCAAGCTGTCAGCACAGAGCCCTACATGGGCTCGAACCCACGAACCATGAGATCAGAACCTGAGCTGAAGTCAGACACTTAACCGACTGAGCCACCCAGGTGCCCCTCATATTCCCTTCCTAAACCTTGGCCCTCATAGGGCCCCTGGGGAATGTGAGAGTACATGGCTGTAGGCATCTGTGGTAGGTACCCCACCCCCACAGTCTGTGGGCCAAGGAAAGCCACATGTACTGAACTCCTGCTGTGTGCCCAGCACTGTGTTAAACACATTTTCTGGTGATTATCTCATGTTGTCCTCTCAACAACTCCATTTTCGTGAAGCCCGTCTTATTAACAAAGAAACCAAGACTCAGAGAGATGAAGCGACTCATCTGGGAACACACAGCAAAGATGGGGCAGAGCCTGGATCATATGTTCGACCCATACTGAGCCACAGGTTTTCCCTCACCTTGTCTTAGCAGCTAGGCCCTGCCTGCAGAATGAGGCCCACCTTCCTAGTGTAATCTCTACTGACACTCACTGACCCATGGCCAAGCCCACAGACCAGTGCCAGCTCTCTGTTTCTCTCCCTCTGTGACCCAAGAGAAGCCACGCCCCCTCTCTGACACTTGCTTTCCTCTAAGCAAGGAAATAGGCTGGGGATCATGGAGAGGCTTATGTCCCCAGATTCTAGGGGAAACAGAGCCTGCATCCCTAGGGATTATGGACCTTACGGTCAGCCTGGAAGCCAAAGACAAAATCCCTCAAACTGGGGCAGGTGCCTTAATTCACCTCGGTGTCCTGTCATTCACTCTTCCCTTGTTGGTACCCCACCAACCCGCTTACCAACCCATCCACCCATTTACCCATCTACAATCCGCTGACCTACTCACCCATTCACTCCGCCAATCATCCACCCGCCCACCTATCCACCTATCTGTCCATCCAGAATGAAGGACCTGAGAGCAGGGTGATTCCAGGGTTCCAGCTCAGGTGCTGCATCCCACTGGCTGGATGAATTTGGGAAGGTTTCTTTACCTTTTTGTGATTCACTTTCTCAACTTTACAAAAAGGAACTGGCCCAGATGATCTCTAATGCCCTTCTCAGGGATTTCGTGGGAGCAGAGGCCCGCTGAAGGCTGTGGACACTTCAGGAGAGGTAACTCGAACCTCTGCCAGATAGTCCTACCTTGCACTCTGCTTCCGAGACTCTCAGCTGCAGCCCTGAACCTCTCTGACCTTCAAGAAACTCCACTAGCATGGGACGCCTGGGTGGCTCAGTCTGTTAAGCATCTGACTTCATCTAAGGTCACGATCTCACAGTTTGTAGTTTGAGCCCCATGTTGGGCTCTGTGCTGACAGCTCAGAGCCTAGAGCCTGCTTTGGATTCTGTGTTTCCCTCTCTCTCTGCCCTTTTCCTTCTTGCACTGTGTCTCTTTCAAAAATAAATAAATAAATAAATAAATAAACAAACAAACATTTTTTAAAAAAAGAAGCTCCACTGGCAAATGGGGCCGACAATCCTGCCCTTTCAGGTTGGTGGGAAGATAAGATGCCACCTTCAAAGAGCTTTGCACCTTGGAGACTTCTAAGTGGGTGCAGGAGGAGTAGAGGATCCTGGGAGAGGAGAAGGAAGCTCTGCTTGGACCGAGTTGGCAGAGCCTCATGTTGGGGAGTGTGTGTGTGTGTGTGTGTGTGTGTGTGTGTGTGTGTACGTGTGCACGCCCCGGGCGGAGAATGGCTGGGACCAGCCTCAGAGTTCATCCCTGGGCTGGGGATCCTCCCTGAGTCAGGCTCTAGAGGCCAGCCAGGATGCCCATCCCATCTCTCTTGGCTGCTCTTGGCCCCCATCCCACAGAATCTGCCAGGAGTGGAGAGATTATCTCCTAAAAATAGGGACTGGGCCTCACAGAGGTTGTTTTTCTCCCTTCCCCGTGATTTACCATCATCAGCTAAGGGTGCCTGGGACAGCAAGTCCCACCCTAGTTCCCCAGAGACTGTTGGGATGGGTGTATAGGAGATCAGCATGTGTCTGGGGCCAGTCAAGGGTCAGGGATTGGAGGTCAGCCTCAGCAGGGCACCAGGGCCAAGGCTTAATCTTGGGCAAGGGGAAAGGGTTCATTTGGGGCAGGGGGAACTCCAGGGTGAGCCATGGGGGTTCCTATCCACCCCAGTGCTGCCCCTTCTCTGACTTTCTGCAGAGCCCCTCATGTACTCACCAGCTTGTATATGAAATCCAAAGGTGCTCTGGGGCCTGCACGGGGGCAGAGGGACCCATTCCCAAGCTTACCTCTCTTGTTCCAGCCACATTAGGCCCTCATGATTTCTTTTCAGCCCTATTTAGGCCCCACTTAAGACTGTGGGACCTCTGTCCACTCATGTGTAGGTGACTCACACAGATACAGGAGTGTGCTCACACAGGAGCATAGGACATGGACTCACCGATGCCCTCCCCTAGCAAATATGATGTCCCAGAAAACACAGAATACACTTTCAAGGACATCCTCCTCAACCGTCACCTAGTCAGAGTTGACCCAGCAAGGGGCTGCAGCCATGGTCTCCAAATGCCCATAGAAATAACCCACCTTGGGGTGTCTGGGTGGCTCAGTCAGTTAAGCATCTGACTCTTGATTTCAGCTCAGGTCATGATCTCACGGTTCGTGGGTTCGAGGCCCCCACGGGGGTCTGTGCTGACAGCATGGCGTCTGCTTGGGATTCTCCCTCTCTCTGCTCCGCCCCCATGCACATGTGCATCACCCCCAAATAAATAACTATTTTTAAAAAAGAAATGACCCACTTTGCTCCAACCTCAAGTTTTCACCAAAAACCAATATGATGTCCCCATGTTTCTCCTCAAAGGGGACCCCAGGCTTGTCCCTCAAGCCCCTAGACCCTTTCTGTGCAGCAGGAGATGGGAAAGGACTCAAGGTACATGGGTACCTTGGACATGGGTAATGCACACACGCACATGACAGACACAGGCACAGCAGCCCCTTAGAACACATGCCCTGCTCTCTGAGGCTTTATTATTGGACAAATGTGCCACCATTTGGAGCACTCCCATGGGCAGCCCATAAAGTCAGTGGTCAGGCTCTACAGACTTGTGTGGTGATGTTGCCTCCACTCTAGGGCGGTGAAGGGGCTTTTACACTGTCCTAGCCCCCGGTGATCAGCAGTCCTGGGCCCCTCCCAGTGGACTCAGATGGAAAGGTCAAGTTCCCAACTGGGTCTGGCTGGACCATTCAAACCACCGCCTTCAGGGGCACGCTGTCCACTGGCTGATCTAGGTCCTTCTTCCTTGCCAGGCTCAAGTGAGTGAAGATGAGGATAAGGAAGATGCCTGAGGGGCCCAAGAGGGATGGATCAGCTCTCAGAAGGGGCCATGGGACTTGTCCACCACCAAAAACTGCCTGCTTTGGTATTGGTTTAATAAGGAAGCAAGGTTTCCTAGACAGCATCCCCAAGTCTAGACTGGGTTTGGCTGTCGTCCTGGTGCCAGAAGAAGCCTGACTGCTTGGCCTGCAGCTGCCCCAGAACACCCCCACCTCCAAAGTCCCCTCCTCTGGGGAACAGTTTGGGTGGGAGTCATACGGGAGCCAGTGAGTTGTTCCCATGGATCTCTGAGAGATAGGCACATGGTCCTTTGTGGTAGAATTGACAAAAAAAAAAAAAAAAAAAAACCCAAAACCAAAAAACAACAACAACAAAAACAGCCAGGAAAAAAATCTATAGGGATAAAAAAAAATTCAAGGGGATAGAGAGGGAGGCTTGGACTAAAGGGAATAGGCTGGAAAGACCTGGGCTCTGTCTGTCATATTCTGGCTGTGTAACCTCTGACAAGTCACTTAACCTCTCTGAGCCTCAGTGACCTCAAATGGAAAATAGGGAGATGCCAGGATCTACCTCACAGGGTTGTGGGGAGAATTCAGTGTGACAATCCTATATTTCACAGCCAATGTATAATAATATAATAGTAAATGCTGTTATCAGCGATGACAGTGATGATGACTGTGATGGCAGGAAACAGGAGCATAATGACTAGGACAGTTGTGGGGTTCCCTCTCCAGTCCTGGGGGGCATCAGGGGACAGGGCGCTGTGCATCTGGAGGCCGTGACTCCAACCATCCATCACCCTCCCCCACTCAAGAGCTCAGCATCCATTACCTATCGCCATCAAGGTGCCCACGAGGATGCCCACGGCTGACAGCTTCGTGGGCATGCCCTTCATGCGGCCCACCTTTCGCATGCACTGTCCCTCTACGTTGCAGCGACACACGATCACTAGGGGACAGGGGGCAGGGGACGAAGGTAAAGGCGGTGGGGGAGGGTTCTCCAGCTGCTCAGCAGCCCCAGTGCAGCCGGCTAATACACATTTTTGTGCACACAAACGTATTTGTGTTGGGGGCGGGGGGAGTACACTCCTCTATGTGTGTGTCTGTGTGCACGAGCTTCCGTGCACCTGACCACAGATGTGCAGGCATGCACAGGTATTTGCGGTCCGTGTGAACCAACATTCATGTGTTCCCAGCCCCTCCCCCTGCATCAAAATGGTTCCCTCAGGAACTGCAGGCGCACGGAGCCCTGGCCTTACCTCGGATCAGGAGCTGCCACATCCGGGCATTGTGGCTGACAACTATGGGTACTACATGCTCACGTGGCTCCACCCAATGCAGGGCCAGAGTGAGGTAGGCATGGGAACCTGTTGGGACCACAAGCAGTGACCAGAGTCACTAGCCTGAATAGGCCCTAAGCCCAGCCCCACCCTCACAGTGGAAGGGCATCTCACTTCCAAGTGCCACACCACTTCCTGCCTTAGCCACAGTCTCCCCCACTGCCCCACCACACACCGTTGAGAGCCTGGAGGTGCCAATCCCGCTGCACTGTCGGGTTGGGACCAAGGGCAAAGCTGTAGGGACCATGTCCACCAGCCATATCAGGGTCCTCGCTGGGTCCACTGATAACCACACCATGGTCCTGGCGGGGTGTGCAGAGGTGTCGGGTGGGCACGTGGTTCAGAGTTGGGGCCCGGGAAGAAGGGGCCTTCAGAAAGTGGATCACGAGGGTTGCAGAGGCGCTCAGTGTCGGCTCATCTGCAGAGGAGGCAGTGCTGAGCCAGCCCCAGGCCCATGGATCTCACCCTGCTGAGTCTTGGCCTCACCTGCCCTACTCTACCCCTCCTGTCCATCCCCATCAGCATCCCCACGCCTGTCTCCTCCTCACAGTGCACCTTGCCCCCTTCACTATCCAAACAGCTGTCAGACCTTCCTGTGCTTTTCTGGATGCCAGGCATCCCCTCACCTCCTCCCAAGCCCCCAACCACCAGTTTCATGGCCCAACCGTGTGGAGATGCCCTGACTGTAGGGGAGTTCAGCTCTGTTGGGCCTGTCATATAGGACAGTCCAGCCCAGACCCGAGACCTGCTGCCCTAACATACCCGCCCCTGGGCCAGCTTTTCATCCTGTCAAAGTGGCATTCAGAGTTCTGGCTCACCTGCCATAGACACAGCCCCTGGCACTCCTTCCGCTTGCACAGGCCTCCAGCCTCTGCTCCTAACCTATATCTGAAGCCAACACCTGAGAGGCCCTCTAGGGCTAAGGGGCAGTGTTGGAGGACTGTAAGTATCTGAGGAAGGAGGGTGGTCTGAGAGGGCAGGCATCTCAGAGACTGACATTGGCCCCACCCCTCACTCCTCTTTCCTGCCTGGGCAGAGTAGATGCCAGTAAGGAGCCTGGGAAGAAAGCTCAGTCCTGCCCATCTATCTCTCTGCCTGAGGCTTACTCTCCCTCCCAGAGGCCCCACCACTGCCTGGCTGTACCTTCATACTGGGCCTCCACGAGCACTGTGTACATGTCCCCAGGCTGGGCGCCTTGTAGGGGCCGCGCGGTGTGCACCTCCCCAGAGACCTCCTTGATGCAGAGCCAGCCCTCTGAGTCATTGACCAGGGAGAACCTAAGGCCCAGAGAAGATGGGGGGCAGGGAGGCACTGAAACCATATATGGGGTCTTACTCAGGGACCCCCAGGGCCATGTGACCTGCTCAAGTTCCACATCATCTCTGTGACTCACTGGGCAGCAGTGCCCAGGGTGCTGAGTCTCCCTCCCCATCTTCAGGGGCTTGTTGAGGGACAAGGCTTAAATCATGGATACTGTGGGCGTTACTATCAGAACCTGGGGGGCCTGACTCAACACCACTAGTCCTGGGTCACCCCACAAAGGGACAGGATGGGGCCAGGGAACATCCTCATCTGTGCTGCGGTCTGGGTGGGGCATGGGGGAGGGCCCAGTCCAAGACAGCATGGGGAGGTGTCCTCTGAGCACCTAACACTCCTCTCCATGGCCTGTCCAGCTCATCCAGCTCTGACCCAACCTCAGGAGTCACAACCTTGGCATTAGCCATGGTTTGAGAAATATTCCAGGCCACAGATAATGTGAGTCCCCTCTGGCCCTGGGGGTCATCCCCTGGGAGCAGGGGAGGTCCAGCCCAGTAAGGCTCACCTGAGGGGACTGCTCATGGGGTCTGAGGGTTGGATGGTCAGCAGGAGGGAGCCAGCTGGGGTGCTGACTGGAACACTGGCCTCGTAGCTCTCCTGGTCCAACTTGGGGGGTGGCACCACCCTTTCCACAAGAATCGTCACTGTGGCTGTGGCTCCAGGGCCTGGGCCTGGCCCTACCAACTCTGCCACGCTCCGAACCACTACCACCAACTTGTGGCTTGAAGCTGCCTCATAGCTGAGGTTCTAGAACCAATGCAGCTGGGTCACTATTTGGGCCAGGGCATGGCACACTTGTGCATGCATATGAGTATACGCGTAACCCTTCCCACCCCCCAGCCCCTTACCTTGAGGAGTCGAAGTTGGACATGACTGGAGTCTGGTTCCCAATCCAGGCCGAAGGTCCCCTCCACGTCCTCCACCTCAATGGCAAAGTCCATGAGGCGGAAGGCAGGCTCAAGGTCAGCATCAGTGGCCGTGAGTGTGGCCACCAGAGTCCCAGGCTCTGCATCCTCAGGGAGGCTTATAGGCTCAACCTGGAGAGATTGTGGAGGGGCCGTGAGCCCCTCATCAGTGCCTTCCCAAGGTCTTCTCCCCTGTTCCTGCTTACCTGGGAATTGGTGAACTCGGGGGCATGGTCATTGATGTCTGTGATTGTGACAGTGACCTCACATGTGCTGCTGAGGCCTGAGGCAGGAGAGGACATGTTGGAGAGACCAGGATAGAAACAGAGGGAAAGAACCTGGGTCACCATCAGGGCACTTACCACCCTCTGCTCCTCCTAGGTCAGCAGCCATCACCTGAAGCAAGATGCTCTGGCCAGCCTGGAGGGCAGCGTCCCCAACTGTCACACTGCCTGAGGTGGAGTCCAGTTTGAAGGCTCTTCCCTCTGCTCCCTCCTCAGGCTCAGAGCTCAGCAGCCGATACACAATGTAGGAATTTGGGGAACCGGGGGCATCCAGGTCCTCTGCCAACATCCTAGTCACCTCAGTGCCTGTAAAGACAGTACCCACCTGGGTGGGACCACAGGCCAATCTGCAGGCCTCACTTTGCCCACTCCTCTTTTGGGCTGGACTGAACCTGAACTTGTGGAAGGGTAGGGACATTGATATAGGGGCCTGAGGCTGGTCCCATCCCAGAGAAGAGCAAGATGGGATGGTTCACAAGGACTTTAACCCTCCCGCATCCCCTGACAAGGCCCATAGCCCACCTGGAGGGCTGAGCTCAGGAATGCTGATTGGGGAACCGTGTAGGGGGCAGACAGGTGCATTGTCATTCTCATCCATCACTACCACACGCAGCTCCAGAGGTTCTGTGTAGTCCTCACCACGGGTATTCTGAGCCTGCACCTGGAGCAGGTACTGAGGTGGACAGTGGGGGTCTTCAGATGAAGGCCAAGGGCAGTTCCAGCCTGGCCTCAGTCTGGGTCCCTTCCAGCGGCCAGCTCCAGCTCTTCTGGGTGCTCTTCCACTGCCTCAGTGCCTGTGGGGGATGTGATACCCCCAGAAGCCAACTGGACAGTGACCAGGCACCCCTCAGCCTGCCCTCCTGGCTTCCCCCTCACCTCACCTCACCTCAGCCTGGGATTCTCGGTCCAGCTCCTTGCTCACGTAGAGTGTCCCCTCTGCATCCACATCAAAGGGTCCAGGGGGCTGGCTCTCCAGATGATAATGTACATCTCCCCCACTCCAGTGTACCTGGGAGGGGTCACAGAATAAGGGCACCCCAGGATGAGGGGCAGGCACAGCCCACATCAGCTCTTATGTCTCAACTGTGCCTGGGTAGGGAGCCTGGGCCCCTGCTCCTGTGTGACGTCAGGTAAGCTGCTATCCTCCCTGGAGTCCAGGTAGGGTCTTTTTGTTTGGGACACTCGTTGTTGTAGCAAGTCCAGCGTGGCCTTGCCCTGGTCCGAGCCCAGACCCTGCCCAAAATGCCTGAATGACCAGGTTGTTATTCTGTGCCCTCTCAGGCTGGGCCAGACCCGGGGCATTCCTCGAGAAGGTCTGAGACATTCCAAGCCCGGGTGACAATCCCCATGGCAGCAGAGGGTGGCAGCTGTTCTCCCTAAGGAACCTGGGGCAAGCTCAGGTCAGGGCCCAGAGCCACACTTGCCAGAGGATAGCAGGTGAGGGGCTGTGGGCCTGGTTCTGGGGCCTTGGATGCCCTACTCCATGATGGGAACTGATGGGGACGGTCGAGGGAAGAACATAGGTAGGAGGGGAGCAGGGGTCAAGCTGGGCCTCAGACCCACCCCCCAAATCTTGAGACTGAGGCCCAGATGTACCATCCATGGGGCTACTTCAGCCACTGACAGGCACTTACTCACCTGGGCAATGCGGTGTGGGTATGGAACTTTCAGATTCTCTGCCAGGTGGACAGGATCTAGGGGCACCCAGGTGTTCTCTACCACAGAGACATCTATGGTGGCTGTGGCCTGGTGGCCCGAAGCCTGGTCACCCATGTCCTTGACCTGTACCAATAGCTGGTAGGGCCCTTCCATATCCTGGTCTAGGCTGGTGCTTCCTAGAAGGGTCAGGATGGTCAGCTGAGCAGGAGTCCAGGACATCCTTCTCAGTGAGTTACCAAACACAAAGCCAAGCATATGGCAGGTGTCCAGGATACTTTCTTGGCCCAAGGGTAAGACTTTTAACACCATAGTGAGCACTCAAGCAGGACTTGAAAATTTGCAAAGCCATTTCCATATCTATCCACACAATGAATAGTTGATGGACTGGATGACTAGGATGGGGGTAGGGACACATGAGTGGTTGGGTAGTGATTAGATGACCAGTCAGATGCATGGATGGTTGACCAAATAAATGGATGGGAATTTGGGTGTGTGGATGGGTTAATCTGCATAGATGTTTGAATAGATGGACTACATGTGTAATGGTTGGGTGGTAGATGGGTGAATGGGTGACTGGCTGGGCAGATATATGGTTAGCTTTTCTTTCCCTATCATGTGCCTCTGGTCTGAATTCCCAGGTTCAGGTCTCCCTTACAATCTGTCCAAAGGTCTACCAGCAACATCCTGGCCTACAACCCCTCAGGTTTCTCCTAGCCTTGTCCCTTAGACTCAGGTGTCCAGGGTATAGGGCTGAGGTACTCCATTCACACCATTTTTTCTCTCCATGCACAAGGTTCAAGCCTTGTGCTTTGCTCTTCTCCACCCAGAATACTCTTTCTTCATCTCTAGCTCCAACCCATCCTACTGTTACGGCTCACATGCTGCCTTCCCCAGCTTTCTCTGACCTCTCTCCTCCTCACACCCAGCTCAGGCTCACCCTCAGGACTGAGGGCCAGAGCCCCCAGCCGAGGCTCCAGCTGGAACATGTCCGGGGAAGGCCGGGCTGGAGCCTGGTTCAGGATGTAGAATCGGAGATCTGAGTTGGCTGTGCCTGGCTCATCCTCGTCCAAAGCCTCAAGGAAGAGGAAGGGGATGCCTGGTGTGTGTGGAGAGGACAAACCATGAAAGGAGAAGGGGTTGGGGAGGGTTTCCCAAGCCTCCCCTATCTCTCCCTGGTACTTCCTTTCATATCCATCATCATATCAGGACTCTGGATGGGAGCCACAGCTTTTCACCCCACTTTTCAGGTGAACAGAGGCCAAGACTGGATGGGGCCAGAGGACTCTAAGGAGGGTGGGGGAAGAAGGTTGGGACAGAAATAGGAGGGGGGCACCTTGGATCCTGGCTGCCCTGTGCTTATGCTGGGTGTCTGGCCACCTCTTTACTCTCTCATCATTGCCCACATCATTGCCCACATGACCTTGTTGTTAGCCCGTTGCCCTGGGCACTCACCAGGCCTGGTGCCCTGGCTCAGCTGAACTCTGTAGATGGACTGAGAGAAGTGGGGCACCTGGTCATTCTCATCCTTCACATGCACAAGCACAGGCTGTGGGCCCCACAAGACATGTCCGTCCTCAGTCTCCAGGGTGACCTGGCAGGGAAGGATAGTCAGTGCCCCACCCTGCCTTCACTGTTCTCCCCTACATCTGGCCCAGCCATACCTGTAGCCGGTACTCCGCTTGCTCCTCGCGATCCAGGACCCTGGTCACCAGCAAGAAGCCAGACTCTGCATCCACAGCAAAGGGGCCCTCGGCTGTCATGTCCGGGTTTCCTGACAGCACCATCTTACCCTCAGTCTCCTCAGGGGGCAGTGGTAGCTGTTGGGGAGAACAGAGGTAAAGGCAGTGGGACCCAGGCCTGGGGGATGCCCCTCCACCCAATGACCCCATTATATATGTGGGGAGACTGAAGCTTAGAGAGGGCTAGCGCTTGCCTGAGGTCAAACAGCCATGAAGTCATAGGACTGAGATTCAAAGCCGGAGCTCTTTCCCCTGTACCTGATGCACCACAATACTCCCTGCCCTCCTTTCTAAACCTTGACACCCACCACCAATTGTTTATTTTTCTTTTTTTTTTAGAAATTTATTTTTATTTTTTTAAGAGAAAAGAGGGAGAGCAGGAGAGGTGCAGAGAGAGAGAAGAGACACAGAATCCGAAGCAGGCTCCAGACTCTGACCTGTCAGCACAGAGCCTGATGTGGGGCTTGAACTCGTGAACTGTGAGATCATGACCTGAGCCGAAGTCGGTCGCTCAACCAACTGAGCCACCCAGGCGCCCCAACCAATTATTTATTTTTCAACTTAAAACTCTACTTTCTTCTGGAATTGAAATTTTGTTACTCACTCACTATAGCACGTATTCTTGGGGAAGCAGGATTAAAAGAAAGAGATAAAATGCTGGAGGTAGGGGAAGCAGGACTTGGGGGTGGACAACCCACCCAGCTTTCAGGCTTACCTTGATCAGGTACAAAGGGAAATTTCCACCATAGTTTTCTGGGACTTCCACATACAGTTCTGCAGGCTGGGCCTCTGGGAGAACCTGGAGGAGGATTCTCACCTTGTCTCACAGGCAGCTGACAAGGAAGGGGAATTTCTGCCCCTTCCATAGGCCTGGCCATACCTTAACCCATCCACCCTCTGGTCTTTGACCTCCTGATCCCACAACAGGCCTATAGCCAGCTCTGAACGCCCTCCCACAACTAGTCTCTTCCATGGTCAGTGCAACTAGTCCAGGTGGAGTGGGGGACAAGGGTGCCAACACCCAGGGCCAGGATCTGAAGGAGTCGAGCAGGGTCCAGCTCACCTGGGCAACAGAGAGGTAAAGCAGCCACAGCCAGGCAGGGACCATGGTCAGGATGGGCCTGAAGGACACGGCAGTGAGGGTACAGCCAGGATCAGTAGGCACGGGGTCCCTCCCATTACTCTCCTCCTAGAGAGTATCCCTCCTCTCATCGCCACTCAGCCCAAGCCATGGCTTCCTCAAGCCCCACGGGTGCAACTTCCCCTTCTTCAGCTGGACCTCCTGCTACCTGTCACTATGGGGTAGTCAACCAGGTCTCCTCCTGTCTCCTATCCTTCTATACTCCCAGAGATGCCCCTCCCCATCCCACCCACTTGGACATTGCTCCCCACCCACTCCCATCCCTGTCCCCTGCCTCAGCCCATTCCACACAAATAGCCAGTGGGACCTCACGACAGACTGTCCTCCACTTTCTCCTCTTGGAGGGGCCTGTGGCTCCCCACTGCCTGCAGGGTAGCATCAAGCTCCTTGACCAGGCCCACCTAGGCCCCTAGGCCCAGCCATCCTGCCTCTTGGTTCTTGGCCCCACAAGGATCTCCATGGGAGTTTCACCTCCAGACCTTTGTCTCCTTCCCAACATAACCTCCCCAGCCTGTATGTAGATCCCAAAGTGCTAATTGCCCAGCAGCTCTGAATATCCCCAAAACTTGAATCTGGAAAGACCCTGAGGACTCTAAGTGTCACTTCCTGCAGTCACCTCATGTTGCAGGTAAAGCCTCAAAGGCAAGACCTGACCAAGGTCACAGAGGACTTGACCACAGGACAATCCCTCCTGGAACACAGGACTCATAGTTCAGGGTCTTGAGGTCTGTTTTTCTACACACTGCCATCCTTCACACACAGAGTCCCCTCGGGACAGGAGTCCTGCCCTCATCTTGGCATTTTTCAGCACTCAGCTTGGAGCTGAGCATGCAGAGCACGGACAACCACTCCAACCGCTCCTGGGAATTCTTCCCCTAACAGGGGCTGGACAGGGCAGTGTTTGTCCTTCCCCTACCACCAACCCCAGCCTCAGCCCTGCTCACCCCTCCACTCCAGGGACCTCACCCTCTGGTGACTCAGGCGGGCTCCCTTGGTCCAGCCGCCAGGCGAGAGGACTCCTTCTCCAGGGAGCACTGGCCAGGCCGGGATGGGTGGGGTAGGGCAGGGCGGACACTTGAGCAGGTAGGCGGTCCAGCCAGGCTTGCTCAAGAGTGGAAAACACCACTGGCCCACAGTAGCAGGCCCGGCCCTGCCCAGCCCCCCAAAGTTACTCATTGACTTTAGAAAGCTGGGGGCTGCTCAGCATCCATGACTGCCAGCCCCAGGAGGTTGGGAGATCATTGGCCTGGCACTTCTCCCATCCCTACACAGCCCAATGGGTATTTCTTGGCCCTATGGGCTTGGACATTACTTCTTTTTCTGTGGTTTCAGACTCGATCCCACTTCTCCCCCATGTACCAGCATCTGCAGCTCTATCTTGGCCCACTCTGTTCCTTTCGTAGGGAATGTCCTTCCCTCCCTTCATCTGTCTGATGAACATCTACTCAGGCTTCAGTACACAGCTCAGATATTTCTTTCTCCAGGAAACCTTCCCTGGGATCCCACGCTTGTTCAGGATTCTCTTCTGGGAATAATCTCTACTCCATGTAATGTGCTATCTCTATCAGAGCAGAGAAGACACCAGACTGCCATTGTCTCTTCTATCAGACTGGGAGCCCTCCAGGGCAAGTCTCAGGGACGCAGTAATGACCTTGCCCTTGCTTGGCCCTGGCAGCTCCTGCCTGGATCAAAAACAAGGAGGTTGCACATGAAGGATAAATGAACATGACTGAACTGGGTATTTGGGGCTCTAGACCACCCACCACTGGGACCAATGGGTGGAGCAATCAGCAGCCTTTGAGATCCCCTGAGGCTCCCTAAGGGTTCACACTAGCTGCTGACACTGACAGGGCTGGGAAAATGGACTGTCTCCTGCCTCTGAGAAGGAAGAGAAGATTGAGCCAGCTCAGGTGACCTTGAGGGAATTGCAGGGATTGCAAGAGGCCCCTTCCCCCATGAGGGCAGCCAAGTGGAGACAGGAAAAGTTTCTGGGGCCTGGGAGTCGTGTGTGGGAGGGTCAGGAGGATGTGTGGGAAGGGTCAGGGATACCATCTCCAGTCCTTCCTTGTTCTCAGAGTTTCCCATGGTCTTCCCTGAGTCCTTCCCACTGCATATCTGGAGGATGGGAGAAACTCCTCACCTGCCTCCAGCCTTGTCTGCCACAAGCCAAGTGTAACTCAGGCACCCCAGGCACCACAGCCCAAAGCAGTGCACTGTGGGGTGGTTGAAGGGGTCTCATGTATGTTAAGCTCCTACTATGCACCTGGCATTGCTCTGAGCGCACACCTTCACTATTACCCTAACTCCATTCTGAAGGGGCATTGTCCCCATGTCACTGGGGCACAGAGATGCTGAGTGGGTTGCCCAGGGTCACAAAGCCAATAAGTAGCAGAGCCAGGAAGGCCTGGATTTTTCTTTAGGCCTCAGGACGTTCACTTGCTTTGAGAAAACCATGCCTTCCACATGCCTCTAAGTATGTTGCAGGCTGGGAGTGGGGAGCGGCAAAGCTCTGTGCACTTAACATTGCCCTGGGGAGCACGTGCGTCAGCCAAGATGGGTTCTGTACACTGCAGGTTGTGCACATTGAACAACTGCCAATGAACAACTCACACCTTCTGCCAATGAACAACTGCAGTGTTCTAACCAGGTTGCAAGAGCACCTAGGAGTCTGTGGAATAAATAAATTGAACCAATGAAGGAACTGTATGGACCCTTGACCAGGCCTCGCCCTAGGCTGCCTTTGGGCTCTGGAAACCAGCAGACTAGTATACCAGTCCCCACTCAGCCACTTCTACTTCTGAGGTGTGACCTCAGGCAACCGCTGCAGTTCCCCATCTATAATTGCCAAATGGAGATACTCATTCCTGAAACAATGTAGGTAAAGTCCCAGCAGTCACCTGTGCCTGGTGCGGGTGGTGGGGAGACAGGCACACTGCCAGCTATCAGCGAACAGGCACACGTTCCCACACCAATGCAAGGCCTCTCATTCCAGGCAGGGAGGGTTCCAGGGAGCTGTTCCTGCCAACACCACATTAGCCAGTGCTAAGCCTGGGATGCTCTGGCCTGGCCCCTCCCAGAGGAGAGAAGAGTGAGGCCCTCCCTTTCTCAGTATCCCAGCCTCAGACACTAGCCTCCTTCTTTCCCAGCCAGGGAGTCTCAGAAGTCTTCCACAGCTACCCCACTCAAACAACTTTCCAGCCACTCTCAGCAGGGAGCAGGACGGAGACACCAGCCCAGGACCCAGCCAGACCCAGGGCTCTTGTTTGCCCATGAGACCTGGGGCAGGGCATGGTACCTCAGACAGCCTCAGTTTCCCTGACCCACAGTGGAGAGATTGAACCTTTAATCAGCTGGGCATTGCTAGGCCCCAGTGCAAGAGAAAAATCTGGATAACAAGCTGGGAGGGGCTATTATCTCCTCCTGCTGCTTGGATCCCCAACCAGGCCACAACCACACCTGCCCCTCTGATTCAGCTGAATATATCAGAGCTCAAATATTAGGATAATCAAGGCCACACACCAGGGAAGGGCAGTGAGGCCCTATCCCTTAACCTCAGGAACACTTCCTCCTCCTACAACCCCCTACTGGGAGGAAATACAGAGTTAACAGCCCTGATCTATCAGGAAATAGTCTTTATTACAAAAATTTGCATGTAAACAACCACTGCACTGAACAGCCTCCCTCCAGAGCATGCACACCCCAAGTGTGGAGAAAGATAGAGTCCTTTCCTCACACAGAGGCCTGCCCCACGGGCTGGGCTCAGGCTGCTGCTTGGGACACACACTGGCCTGTACACACATTGCTGTGGGCCCAGCCCTTGATGGTCACTGGGAGCTGCCTCCCTGGGCAGCACTGTCTGTCTGTCCATGACCATGAGGTGGGGTATGCCCAGAGTCCGAGCCAGCCCTGAGGCACCTAGGGCAGTTGGCTGGGCCAGCCCACCAATCCACCCATGTGTATGCACAACACAGTATGTGCCTGTGGAGTCTAGAGCACGGAGAGATCGTGGCAGGACTTGGACTTGGCGCGAAAGGCCATCTTGCGGCTGTTGCGTGCTACAATGCGGCCCAAGAAACGCTTTGCCTTCTTGCCAAGGCTCTCTCGCCGCCGGGTACCCGCCTGTCGACGTGCATTGGCCTCTTTGCTGTCCCTGCGCAGGCGTATCTGGCGCACGACACCCTCAAACAGGGCCTGGACATTGTGGTGCAGCGCTGCTGAGGTCTCAATAAACTTGCAGTCGAAGACCACGGCACACGCCCGGCCCTCTGGTGGGGAAAGGCACATTCTGGTTAAACAAAGCGTGGGTGGGTGAGAAGTCCACTCAAATCCTGGTCACCCCATTGCAGCTGCCACTCAGGAATCTCAGGGTCAGGGAAGGGGGATCCCTGGGTGGTCCCCAGAAACATAGAACGCAGCTCCTGTACAGAGGATCCAGGGCATTGCTGGGTCACCCAACTGGTAGAATGTGCCCACGTTTAAGGAGTTCACAAAGGCCCACAAAAGGAAACTCGTTCATTGAAATAATTTGAAGTCGGATATTGAAATAGAAATGCTACAGTACTCAACACAAGAGAACGAGAACCTTGTTGAGCAGCTTAGTGCTTCATGGTTTGGTGTTATATACCAGTGAAACTAGACGGAGAATGTCACCAAGTCACTGCTAGGTTCCTCTGAGGGGCTCAGTTCTGGGGGGTCACAGAGGAGAATGCTGAGCCCAAGAGGGGAGAATCCTCCCCAGGCACAAGCCCATGCCAAGACTGGCCCCGGCCCCAAATCCACTCTGTGACCTCCTATCCCAGTTCTCTGCACTCTCCTCACCCATTGTCTGTCAGGCCAGGCCCAAAAGGGACAGGAGACGAGGACCCTGTGGTGGCCCAGCTCGGTGCGCAGCAGCTTCCACCTCCCCTCGTGCGTTTGGTCCTTTCCCCAGCCCTCTTGTACCTTTGAGAGTCCAGTGGGAGGGTAGCAGTTTTCTCTCTCTCCCCCTCAAGTTTTTTTCCTGAACATTTTTAGCCACTCATGATCCCCAGGGACTTGAGCTAAGCCAAGACTGAATGGACCACAGCCCAGTTAGGATGTCCCTCCCTTTCCGACCCGCTCCCTGCTCACCATCCAAGGAGACCTCTCGAGAGCGCACCAGGTCGCTCTTGTTGCCCACTAGGATAATGGGCACGTCATCCGTCTGCCGTGCCCGCCGCAGTTGGACTCGCAGCTCTGAGGCCTTCTCGAAGCTTTCCTTATCTGTCACTGAGTACACGATGACGTATGCATCGCCCATAGCCATGCAATGACCAGGTAGCCAGCGGCCACTATCCTGGGGAACACATACATACACATATCTACCCAATAATTCTCATGCCCCCAGGCTACAAGGCTGCCACTATCAGCAGGCCTCTATCCCCTGGGTCACGCTACCACCCTGCCCTGGGTCTCAGCCTGCAGCCTACCTGCTCCCAGATGTCATAGACCATGAGTGATGCCTCCTCTCCATCCACTATGATGGACCGATCATATGTGTGCCCTAGGAAGGAGACTAGTAGTCAGGTTACCTGCTGGCTGCAAGAAGCCACCCTCCCACACCATGTGCCAGGTTTACTGTTCTGGCCACCCCTTCCAACTCCACTCCAGAGCCCCCCTAACCTTTCCCTCCACTTATGGCCACTATGGTGACAACAGAAATAACAGGGCTGGGAAGTGGGAAGTAGAGGGCATGGGGGGCCTTCCTGATCCTCACCTAGACACCTCTTCCCCAAGCTACCAATGTCCTGGGTGGCCAATCCTGATGTCTTGGCCCCAAGGTAACTCCGACCACGGTGGCCTGAATTAAAATAGTGACTGTCATATTCTTAGAGACTTTGTCACCCAGGGCTCTCTCCTAGAAACTCCCTCTGGTTGTGTTCCTGTCAGCCCTGGCAGGGAGGGATGTCCCATTCCCATCCTAAGAGTTGTCTTAGGTATGGGTCTTCTACTCCGGGCATCACTCCCTCTAGCAAGAGCTGGAGGTCCCCTCTCTCTTAATTTCCCCAACCATGAAACGGGTCAGTAGAGGCATGGTTCTGAAAATGCCTTCAGAATCCCACGGTATGTGCGGCTTTTAATCCAGTTCCCCAGCCCTGTAGCCCTCAGTCCCAACCCTAGCATCTCCCCTCCCCTTGAATAGTCCCAGCCCCTCACCTGCGGCCTCTGCTTCAGGCCCATCCTCTACACCACCGAAGATTCGCGCCAGAGCGCTCTTGCCCACGCCAGGCGCCCCCAGCAGCAGCACCTTGTAGACGCTCTCGTCTGAGTCACTGCCCCCTGAGCTGAGCGACTCGGAGGAGCCCTCGTGCCATTCGAGCGTCGCACCCTGGGCCCCGGTCCCGGTCCCGGCCGCTGCCAGAGAGCCCGGAGCCAGCGCCGCCTGCAGGTCCCGCTCGTCCACCGGCATGCTTCGGCGGTGCAGCGGGGGCGCCGGGCCCCAGGGTGTGCTGCCCCGACGGCGCTCGCGCTCCCGGCCCCCGCCGCGGTTCCCGCCCGCTCCGCTGCCGCCGCCATTCAGAGTCATCGCGCCCGACGCCGTCTGGGGAAGGGGAGTGGGGAAGGCAGGGTAAGCCGTGGTGTATAGGGTGTGGGAGGCCGGACCCCTGGCGCGCCTGCTATCCCCGGCTCAGGCAGGACGCTGGAGCCGAGGACCTGCCGCAGTCCCCTCTCGGCCGTGAAGGCGCTCTGACTCTGAGCCACTCTCCCGACTCGTCCATCCGCACCCCGGACGGAGCGACCACCCGCACCCTGCTACACCAGGACACTCACCCACCCGCACACGGACACGGTCAGAACGAGGTTCCAGGCCTCGATACAGTCCACTCGCAGACCCTGGCTCGGACACCCGACGCTGCTGCAGCCTTCGCCTCCTCAGTCAGCTCTGGGCCCCGGGCTCCAGAGCTGTCTATTTAAGCGTCTGCCCGCCCCCGCCCCCACCCCCACCCCCGCCCCCACCCCCGCGCTCGCCCACGTCCCCGCTGCTGCGGGGGCTGACGTGTCCGTCCCCTCCCCCTCGGGGGAATCCCCCACCCCCTCCCAGGACCTCGCACCACCCGCCCCACCAGACTGGGCAGACAAAGCCTGGGTCTGAGCGTTTGTGGTGGGAGGCAGGGAAGGAGGCAGAAGGAATGGGGGTAGGTTGAATGGTGCGGGGGGGAGGGGTTTGAAGTTGGGGATACCATCGTGGGTGGGGGTCAAGGGGGAAAACCGGAAGGGCCCACTGTGCCAACTCCCCTCTGGGGAAAAATTAGTTCTGGCCCTTTAACAGTGAATTCTCCCTTTGCTCTCCCCCAGCCCTGGCCTGTTGCCCAAACAAGCAGACCAATACAGGCTGGACAGACTTGACCCTTCTCTGCTCAGGACACCCACTCCCCACCCTCCCATATCTGAGCTAAAACATAAGGGTCCTAAATCTGGACCTCTGGTCTTAGCACCAAGTCCTCTCTACTCCCCTCCCTGTCCTGGGGAGCTGAAGGTTCTACCTGATGCGCCTCCCCCTCAGGGTGTGGGCTAGTGTCAAAATGTGAGCCCCTGGGGGCACATGGAGAGCTGTTTGGGGCAGGGAGTCAGGGAAGGGAGGTGCTCTGGCAGTGCTTTGCAGGTAGAGGTGCATACTTGTTTCTGGGGGAAGGAATACAAGCCCAGAGAAGGGAAAGGATGAACTCAGCACCACCTCACCTCCCAGCACCCTCCAGACAGCTGCCAACAACTCTGCTAAAAATACCTGGCCCTGGCCCTTCTGCTCCTGGCCTTTCCGTTCCTGGTCGTTCTGCTCCTGGGCTGGAGGTTGCCCAAAGTTGGGGAAATCCTGGCAGATAGGTGTGTCAGATGGCGGCAAGAGTGGATGGGGTGGATGGGACTGGACCAGAGTCAGGGCTGAATCCAGCCACTTTAAGTCTTCAATGGCTCTCTCCTTCCCTCTAGCCTCATAAGGACCTACTGTTCAGAGCATATAACAGGATCTGGAAGTTCAGACTCCCATCTAGGAGGGGCAAGGGGTAGAGCACCCTTGGGGCAGGGCTGGGGCTGGGGGGATAGAATTAGCCACCACTTGGTGCCACCACTGCCCAGAGCTCACCCCCTCCTTAGACCTAGGGTGGGGGCCAGGGCAGAGGGGAGATGTCATGGGGAAGCTTGGTTTCTAGACCTGGCTCTGCCTCCAGACTCCTGGGTCTTGCTTCCTCTCCCAGCCTCAGGGTGCCCAGCTATAAAATGATCTGTTCCCCCCCTTGCTCATGTCTAGGGTGTATGAGATTGGCAGCAGGCCGGCTATGAGGTACTTTGTGACAGGGATCTGCTATCAGACTCTGACGTTTGATTGTAATGAGTGTAGCTGGGGTGGGGGCACCCATTCAGGGCTCAGGTGACATCAAGAATGGATGGATCCTAGTGGGCTGTTGTAGGTTGCCATGGAGACCTGGGTGGGATTCTCTGGCTGCTGCATTAGTTTCCTTGGCAACATGGAAGAGGGCCTTGGAGTGAGGAGGGCCTGGCTAAGTAAGTAAGAGAGGGTTTGTGGGGGCCTCTCTGATCTTGAGGTCCCCAAAGTAGGCAAGGGCTAGACTGAGGGGTGGCCTGCCCACTTGTGTCTTTCCCATGGTCCTGGGGTCTTGGAGGCCTTGGCAACCCTATACTGGCTCTGGCTTCCTGGATGAGGTCCAGTGGCAAGAGGGAGTTGTGGTTTGAACCTCCCGTCAGGACGCCAAGTCTCAAGAGCCAGCAAAACACTTCCCATCAGGAATCCTGGATGGACTGCTTATGGCACTCCTACCCACCTCACACATGACCTTGCCACTGAAAATAACCCCTGCATGTCCAGCACAGGGTAGGTATGTGGGGGTAGCTGTGACCCTTCCCAGCAGGGAGCCATGCAAGGAATTAGGGCTGGGTTTCCCCTCAAGTAATCTGAACTCTTGACTTCAGCAGTGTTTCTTCATTGCCAAGGGAACTGCATCCACATTAGGCCAGTCAGGCCCCAAGCATTCCCCCAACAGCCCAGACACACCACAAGCCTAGGTATGGCCAGGGGCCCCAGGAACCAAGAGCAGGACATGACTCTGAGACACCCCCACTCCCACCTCCTGGTCCTCTCAGCTCTCTGGGCTGAGTTTGGCTGCCCAGAAGGAGCAAACTGAGTCTGGAACACACCTAGTACAGCCCAGACTTCAAATCTCAGCTCTGCCACTTGCTAGCTATTTCACCTCTGTTCATTTATCTTGAGTGAGCCTCAGCTTCCTCCATGTAGAACAGGGATAATGTCTTCATGGGATAATGTCTTCCTTCATGTAGAACATGGGATAATGTTATAAGATATAAATAACGTGAAATGCAAAAGTAAAGTGGTTGGCATAGATCTGGCATGTAGTCGTATCTCAATAGGAACACTTTTACCATTCTTGTGTGGACAGGACAGGTTGAGTGAATCTGTGGCCCTCTCCTGCTTGTTCTTTCCTGCTTCTGTTCTGTTCTCTCCAAAATAGTGATCTGCCCAGAAGAGGGGCAATGCAGACACCCCCCCTCTCCCCCATACCCACCTTCCCTCTGTGGGACCCACACCTTTCCCCCTCCTTCCAGTAGCAAAAGGTCATAAAGGGAACTTGGTTGGGTTTCAGTATCCCCAGCCCTCCTCACACAACAGCCCCCATGTCCCAGTTCCTTTGTTCTAAGGCTCAATTCATTCATTCATCCCATTGACCTGTACTAATTACCTACTATGTGTCAGGCCCTTTGCTGTGGGCAATAAGCACAATAAGCACAAACTGACATAGCCGGGCATGTTCATACATGTCATCTAATCCCTGGGTCAATCTCACCAGCTATTTGTTGTTCCCAAGCCTGAGAAGTCACAGTCCAGAAATAGAAGAGCAAGATACACCTGACAGAGGGCTTCAGAGACCTAAAACTCCACCCCTATCTCATACCCATGTATAACAGCTGGAGTTCCAGAAAGTTGCCTGGGCACTAGCCCAAGGATTCACAGATGGTGTCTCTGCAGGCAGCAGCCAGGGGCCACGCACAGATGAGTCAAGACTGACAAGGGGACTATCTGATATGCCAGCTGTGACATGAGCAGCTTGATGTCCCTTGCCCACCATGGCGTGGCTGCCAGGAGGGCCAGTTGAATGACTCAGTGACACCTGCCTCCCCAGTGACTTCCCACCCCCAAGCTGAACAGACACCACAGAAACCTTAGATTGGGGTTGTCAATACAGAGGTACATACATGGTAAAACCTACATCTGGGTACAGGTGGTCGGGGACACTCCCTGGGCCTGAGGGACCCTGGTTGGACACCATGCCTCTCTGGAGCGCTGAGGTTCTTCATCCATGGAAAGGGGCGGGAGGTACAGTGCCTGGAAAATTACCTGAAATAGGTGCAGATCCATTTTAAATCTTCACAGAGCAGTCCCAAGTGATTGTCACAACCATGCCCACGTTACACATGAAGAATCTGGGCAACATGGGCTGAGGACTTCACCTCTCTAAGCATGAGCAGCCAGATCTTGGTTACTGGGTGATGAAGCCACTCTCTCCTGGAATTGGGGACTGAGGGGGTGGGGCAGGCACAGGCCCTTCCATTCAGGCGACAGTACCCCTTGCCAATTAAGCAGTACCTGCTAAACTGCTTAGGTTCCTTTTTACTCCCTGGCTGAGGTCTTGGGGAGTAAATAATTTATTTCAGAAGCTTGTTTCCTCACCTATGAAATAAGGATAATAAAGGGTAGCAACTGCTACACAGGGCTGGGTGGAGGACTGACAGACTAGGTAGTATATGCAAAGCCCTCAGCCAATGCCCACTCTCAGGTCAGGCTCCGTGTTGTCAGCAGACCCTCAACAGATTTTTGAAGAGCCTCTGGAAATCTCTGCCCACAATCACACCTGAGCTTTCGCAGGGATGAAGCGGACATGCTTTTTAATATCCCCACTTATCCCCAGAGAAAGAAACTGAGGCAGGAAATCATGGCATTACAGTTCCTAACTGGCTGATCCCAGATCTAAGCCCCAGGGTCTGTCCTGGTGACCATCTGTGCTCTGGGAACAGGGCTGAGGGAGGCAGAGGCCCCAGACCTCAGCACCTGAAGTAACACACATCTGTGGGGTTGCTGATGGAGAGGGTACTTCAGGTTCCTTTCCACAGAGAAACCTGTTGTCACTGCCCTGACAAGGGAACCAGAGCAAGTGTCACCAACAGTGAGACAAGCAGGGATCACACAGCTACTGGTGGATGCTAAAGGACACATACAACACTCTTGGGCAAGGTTCTCATTAATAAACTCAGACCTGAACTCAATCAACTTCTAGTTTATAAGAAACATAGCAGACAACGGAGCAAATCAGACTGTGGAACTTCTTCAGGACAACTCACCTGACTTAGAAAAACTCAGTGTCAATAAAGATTAAAAGATAAGGAGTGGAGAGACAGTTCTAGAAGAGGCTATAGAGATAACCATTGCAATGCATGAAACTTCACTGGAGCCTGATTAAAAAACAAAAAACACAACAACTATGAATGACATTTTGGGGAAATTCATAAATGATTGGATATTAGACAGTATTAGGGAATTTTTCATTTTTTGGCCAGATAATAGTATTGTGGTTATACAGGATTACTCTTAGGAGACCAGGATGAAGTACTTAGACGTGAAGGTCATGTGTCTGCAGTTGACTCTTAAATACAGTTATATTATACATTCACACCTAAAGCCAACGTTGCAACATGTTAACAACTGTTGAACTGATGGGTATACTCGTGTGTTCACTACACTACTCTTTCAATTTTTTTTGTATACTTCCAACTTGTCCTAGAAATCAACCATTAGAAGAAATTTTAAAAATGAACTGCATCTTGGGGTACCTGGGCGGTTCAGTTGGTTAAGCATCCAACTTCGGTTCAGGTCATGATCTGGCTCACGGTTTGTGAGTTCGAGCCCCCATGTCGGGCTCTGTGCTGACAGCTCAGAGCCTGGAGCCTGCCTCGGATTCTGTGTCTCCCTCTCTCTTGACCCTCCCCCACTCACAGTCTGTCTCTTTCTCTCTCTCTCAAAAATAAGCAGACATTAAAAAAAATTTTTTTTAATGAATTGCATTTCATCAACCCAGCCTGTATAGAAACTTGCACTCATGGGGCACCTGGGTGGCTCAGTCAGTTGAGCATCCAACTTCGGCTCAGGTCATGATCTCGTGGTCTGTGAGTTCGAGCCCTGCGTCAGGCTCTGTGTTGACAGCTCAGAGCCTGGAGCCTGCTTCTGATTCTGTGTCTCCCTCTCTCTCTGCTCCTCCCTGACTCATGCTCTGTCTCTGTCTCAGAAATAAATAAACATTAAAAAAAAAAAAAAAAAGAAAGAAAGAAACTTGCACTCATAATCACCATCTCCTCTCAAACCCTGAAGGACCCCACCAAGGTGAAAAAGAATCTGAGACATGCTGGGAAATGAATATAAATTAAGGATTTATTACAAAATGCAAAATGTTAGTTTCTCATTGTCAGTGATCCAAGAAAACAAGGCCATGAACCCTGGGTATGGCTGGGGGCAAAAAGCCAGGTTTAGGAGCGGGCTGACAGGCACTGGTTCACAACCTCCAACAGGTGGGTATTCTCCAGGGCAGCTGCCACCCGTTCCTTATCCGCAAGCTGCTTGTTCACTGGATAGGAAGGAATAGAGGAGGATCAAAGCCAGGCTCTGGCCAGCCTGCCGGCCAACCCGACTTCTAAGCCTTTGTATGCATATACACACTCGCACCAACCTACTGTCACCTCCTTCCCAGGACCCTATGCTTTGACCAAGCTACCCAAACCACCTGAACCCACACCTATCCCACCCTATTGAGATCCCTTCCACCTGGCTGCTCATGTCTGTTGCCTCATGTACTATAAAGTCTGACACACCCTGGTCCTGTGTACTTAGGAGAGGAAAAGGGCAGGGACGGAAGAACGTGGTAAGCACAGGAGACTTAAGTCAGGCCAGCTTCGCTCTAGGTTGCCACCTCCAATGAGGAGTCACCCATCCAGTCGGCCTCCTTCCATGTTGCCCTACAACCCACCATGGCAAGGGGGAAGCCACAGGGCCAATGCCTCAACATCAGCCCACACTTACCTGCGTGCTCTGAGGCATGGGTCCCTGGTGTAATGTGCACGTCCATCTGGGAGGGAGACAGGTGAGGCCTGAGCACTCATCCCTGTCTACTCCCTTGTCCCCTCTCCCCCATTCACCACCTTCCACTGATCCTATGTCCTAATCATGACTGTGGTCTCTGGACCTTCCATTATGCCCCACACCCACCCACAGCTGCTCCGTCATCTCTCTCCAAAGAACTGGCTGACTGCTGTTGATTTAAAGGGTTGCCTGTGCCCCATCCCTGCTCCAAATCTATCTACAGCTTCCTACTTCCCTTCCTGCCAAACTCACTACTTTTCTGCACTTTCCAGCTCAGGCCGTTATACTTGTTGTCCCATTCAAGTGTAAAGGCTCCTCCCAGTTTCATCTCTGCTTGTTGGGATCCCGGCTGGCCTCACTTTGATGTCCATGTTCATGCTCTCCATGTCCTCCTCAGTAGCAGAAGCTCACCCCTGTTCCACCCCTGGGCCCCAGTTCCAATTCACCTTGAAACGCTGGGGAAGAGATCGAAGAAGCTTGACTTTGATGGATAGGCCAATAAGGGTGGCCATGCTGCAGTGCGGAATGGTGGGTGTGAAGGCCACGGCCACCGTGCTCTCGGGGTCGCTCACCTGGTTGAGGGAATGAGATCTCAGGAGGAGACCCTCCCTCCTCCTTAGTGTGTTGCTTCAAGCAAATCGTCTAACTTCTACAGGCCTCAGTTTCCTCATCCATAAAATGGGCACAGCAATTCCCCCTTCCCAAGATCCCCTGAGGAGTCCGTGAGCTGAGAGAAGGCCAGCCTCCTGGTGGCCTGCTGGGCTTTTCTGACTCTCCCGAACAACCTGCCCCCTCAGACGCTGGGAACGACTCACCTGAACCCGGACTTGCTCGACTACATTCAATTCTTCCAGCGTCAGTGGATGTTCCGGGTCATTGATGGAGCGAATCAAATGTGGCAAGTGAAGGAAAAGGGAGTCTGCCCCTTGACCCACTCAGAACCCTCCGCCGGGAATGCCTGGCCCTGATACAGCTCTACCAACTACTGGACAACACTTCAGCCCCCTCCCAGGGCCCCGCGAACGCGCCCGCGCTTAGCAGCGGCGGATATCGAAGATCTCGCGTGCGTCGATGCTGTCTGGAACCTGCTCGTCCTCCTCTCCCGCGGTCACCGGCCGCTCCCCAGAACGCTCGTAAATGAGGGGGTTAGCGTTCTCCAAGAGGCCGCCCCCCACCCCGCCGCCCCCCACCATCGCGAAACCTCTGCCGGCCGCACTAGGCGTGCACTTCCGCTCTTACCGGAGCACTTCCGGGGGACGGTTAGGGGGCGTGGCGTGGCGACGGGGTCGCAAGAGGGACATGCTGCACCAACCGTTCTAGCTCTGGGGTTTGATGGGAGCTGTGGCCTCGGTTCACTCTGTGCACTAACCCGAAGAAATGCAGTCCGCCTGGCAAATACACAGAGAAGCCACTCGAGCAGTGTTGGCCGTTCGAGCCCGCAGGGTGCTGGACGGCGGAGGCCACGGCTGGCTCTCGGGGACACTAAAGACCGGCCTGGAGTATCTTCAGGCACCACTTCCTCCAGGAAGTCGGCCTTTCAGGCTGGGCGGGCGCTCCCGTACCAAATGCCCTCTGTGCTAGCACCGTTTACTGCGTTTCGGAACCTCCCAATGACGCGCCTGCACCCCCCCCCCCCACCCCCCATTCCACCTAGGGCCCGGGAGTGCCCTGCCGAGTCCCCAGCACGGGGACTAACAGGCGCTCTTTAAATGTTTGTCAAATACATAAATGACCTTGAGCTCGATCTTGGCGGGTAGGGGAGGGAGGGGTGGAAAGCCGTGGGATTGGGTTGGGGTTGTCTTTACGATAATGCCACAGTCATGCGTGCACTTCAAAAGGTAGATTCTGACTGAATAGAGAGGAGGTCCAAGGAGACCCTCAGATCAGGGACAATAAGGCCATGAGGGACCTTGAGATAGACCCAGAAACTGAGTCCTGAAAGCAAGAAGGAGCTTTTCAGGATGGGCAGTCACACCTCTCTGTCTTTCCTCATGCACTTCCCTTCACCGTGAACAAAGATCACTCCCATTTCTCCATCTGTGGGAATCCTGACCACGCACCTCCTCAAGGAATCTCTTCTGGGTCCCCCAATCACAGGTTATTGCTCCCCCTCTCTGGCACCCTTATCAGGTCTGTGACTATAAAGACAGTGAATGCAGTGACTCCAGGTTTGAGGAGAGAGTCGTTGGTATCGTGGAGGTATTGTGGAGGATGCCCAAGGAGGACGGAGCCAAGGGGAAGTGGCCATGTCAGTGCCTGCCTGTCACAGGTTTTTGCATATTCAGTCAGGCTCTCCTGCCTTTCCCTTCCCAGCTAGCCCCGCCTACTTCCAGCCTAGGTCAAACTCCGTGCCCTGCCGGAGGCACTCACAGAACTGCAGCCTCTGGGCTGTCTTTGGGTGAGAACAGCAGTTGTGCACTGGGTAGACCATGCGACTGGACCTACTTCGCGGGTGTCTGAGCGCCGTGGTCTGTGGGCTCCTGCTTCTCGTCCTGGGCCAGGGTGAGGCTCCCTTGAGGGGTGGCAAGGGACGGAGGTCGCACTTGCCAGATTCTGCAGAGTCAGGACCTGAGGCTGCAGGAGGGAAGGTCCCAGAGAGGTGGGAACGGGTGGAGAACCACAGTGAAGGAAACTTGCACCAGACTGAACGCTGGAACGATTGTCCGGAAACCCCGGGGTGGGCCCTCACAGGCACAGAGAGAGTCGGGGCTGTCTGAGGATACGACACCAGTGATGCAAATAGGGCCTGGAGCTCTGAGCAGCGCCTGGTGACGCAGGCGGGGCTGAGGGTGGGGGCATAATTTGGGATGTTTCCTTCTTAGTGTTTGTGGTGGAGCCGGCGCTGCCCCCGAAGAAAAATACCAGTAATAATATTCCTGATGCGGTTTGGCTTTGAGTGTTGTGCCCTTGGCCAGAAGAGCGTCCTGGCACCCACTGAAGACCCCTCTAAAGGGGCCCCAGGCAAGGTTACTGGCCCTTGGGGAATCTGGCTATACAAGCCCAAGCCCCCTGCCTCTGCATCCTAAAGAGGCTGTCTGTTTCCTCTTCACCCCATGCACCCACCTGGAGTGAGGGCACCTCTTGGCCTCAGAGCAAAGGTGTCACAGAGCACTTTGTGTCAGCTTCAGGTTACCAGTAGTTTAGGCTATTCTGGCACCATGCCTCGGTGTCTGCAGCTCCTGTGCCCCCTCTGGCCAGCGTGATCCTCTCACCCAAAACGGCCCCACCTGTGAGACCTGACTGTCCTCCCTCTTCCCAGTTGAATCTGCCCTGGAGACATCCACATTAATCCCTTCCCCGAGGCCCACCCCACTTCCACCCTTACTAGCTGCTCACCAGGCTCTCAGCGGTCACCAAGACCTTCCAGCAGGACGATTAAAAATGTTAATATTTTGGATAGGACCCACTTTCAAAAAGAAATAATAGACAAGCCAGAAGAGGGCATAGGTGATATGTCTGACCCTCTCCAGTCCCATCTGGCCCTGGCTCCTTCAAGGTCCCCAGGGCTTTTTACACACTGCTCGGTTTACCGAAGAATGGATTTGTGCACACATCCTTGGTTTTCACCTAAATGGTCACAAATTCCCTCCCTTTCTGGCACCCAGCTTTTCTACTTCCTGACACAGGGGATGACTTCCCTATACCTGTACGTGGTAGAGCTTCCTCATACTGTTGCATACAACGGTTTCTCTTCAAGGATCCTTGATGTAACTGGCCTCTGATCAGGGACATTTCAACATTGTGTCCTTTGCTATGACAACATTCAGGCATTGGAGGCCAGTGGCCTCAGTGAATTACATGGACAGATATCGCACCTGGCAAGGAACTGTGTGTGTGTAGGCAGCATGTTACTGGGGAGAGGGGTGGGCCTTTGACTTGGAAAAACATTGCTCAGTTGCCCTCTGTGGAACCTGTGAGTGCTGACTCTGATCTTATCCACATGATATGGCATCAAGCATATTGATCCATGCTGATCTGATAAGTGATCTGGGTAGAGGTAGGCAGGCAAGCTGGGAAGGGAAAGGTGGGTCTGGCAGGAGAGCCTGACTGAACATGCAAAAACCAGTGACAGGCAGGCACTCGCATGGCCACTTCCCCTCGGCCCAGGCCCCCTTGGGCATCCTCCACAATACCAACAACCCTCTCTTCAAACCTGGAGTCACTGCATTCAATGTCCTTCTGAAAGAAGAGTGAAAGGACACTCCTTTCAGTCTTTGATAAGGGTGTTGGGGGCTCAAGAGTGGAAGCAATAAACTGTGATTGGGAAACCCAGGAGAGCTTCCTTGTGGAGGTGCACGGTCAGGATTCCCACAGATGGAGAAATGGGAACGACCTTTGTTCAGGGTAAAGGGAAGTGCATGAGAAAAGACAGGGAGGTGTGACTGCCCATCCTGAATCTCCTCCTTGCTTTCAGGACTGTTTCTGGGTCCACCTTCAGGGTCCCTCATCCCCTGTTGTCTCTGATCTGTAGGTGATATAAATCCCCAGAGTTGTTTTTTGGGTTTGTTTTTTCCCCTTTTATTATGGAACCAGGTTCAGATTGGCCAAATTCTGCAGAAGCAGAACCTGAACCTGCCATAGGGAAAGCTCCAGGGAGTCAGGAGCCAGTGAAGTTAACACCAGGAGTATGGGGAGCCTGACTGGATAACTCCCTGTACCCCAAGGTACAAAGTCAGGGCTGCCTGCAGCCACACAGCATCAAAGGGCTTCCAGTCTCTGGTAGAATAATATAACAAATCTGCTGTATCCATAATCTACCTTCAGTAATTACGACCTGAGCAACCTGGTTTTGTCTAGACTACCACCTCTCCCTCGCACCATTATTTGAAGCAAATCCCAGATATTACATCACGTGTAGATTTTTTATCTCCTATTAAAAGAAAAGGAATATATAGACATAAAACAATATCGTGATTTCTTTTTTTAAAGATTTTTTAATTTTTTAAATTTTTTTCAATGTGTATTTTTGAGAGAGAGACAGAGTGTGAGCAGGGGAGGGGCAGAGAGAGAGGGAGACACAGAATCTGAAGCAGGCTCCAAGCTCTGAGCTGTCAGCACAGAGCCCGACACAGAGCCCAAACTCACAACCTGCGAGATCATGACCTGAGCTGAAGTCGAATGCTTAACTGATTGAGACATCCAGGTTACCCAAGATTTTATTTTTAAGTAATCTCTATACCCAACATGGGGCTCAGACTTACAACTCTGAGGTCAAGAGTTACATGTTTTAACGACTGAGCCAGCCAGGAGCCCCCAATATCATGATTTCTTAATGCAATCAAGCATCTAGCCAAATGTTCTTATTTTGTATTATCTCATAAATGGTATTTACATTTAAAAAAAAAAAAATCAGGATTCAAATAAGGCCCATACTTTGGAAATTGGTAGACGTGTTTCTTATAACAGTGTTGAGACATGATTCACATAGCATACCATTCACCCATTTAAGTGTACAATTCAATGGTTTTTAGTATATTCGCAGAGTTCACCACATCAATTCCTCCTTTCCTCCAACTTGAGCCCTAGGCAACCATCAGTCTGCTTTATGTTTCTATGGATATGCCAATTCTTGGCATTTTGTATAACTGAAAGCATCCAATATGTGATCCTTTGTGATTGACTTTTTTCACCGAGCATGAGGTTTTCAAGGTTCATCTATGCTGTAGCGTGCTCAGTACTTTTTTCTTTGTAGTGCTGAATGATATTCCAACATGTAGATATGATACATTTTATTGATCCATTTAACAGTTGATGGACATTTAGACTGTTTCCACTTTTTGGCTATTATAAGTAATCCTGCTATGAGCATTCATATGCAAGTTTTTGTGTGGACATATGTCTTCAGTTCTCTTGGGTTTATACCTAGGAGTAGAATTTCTGGGTCATATGGTAACTCCATGTTTCACTCTTTCAAGTACTGCCAGATATTTTTCCAAAGCATATACACCACTTTACCTCCTCACCAGCAATATGTAAAGGTTCCAGTTTTTCTACATCCTTACTAACATTTGTTATTATTGGTCTTTAAAAAAAAAATGTTTTATTTCTTTAAGTAATCTCTACACCCCACGTGGGGCTTGAACTCATGACCCCAAGATAAAGCGTCATATGCTCCTCTGACTGAGACAGCCAGGAGCCCCATTATCCACCTTTTTTTATGTGAATCTCTTTTAATCTTCAGCATCTTCCTCTGCTTCTCTTTTATTTTCTTTATAATTTCGTTGTTACATTGAAGAAACCAATTTAGTTGTTCTGGAGAGGATCCCAGAGTTTGGCCTTCGTTGATTATATCCATATGCTCTCTTTTAACTATTTCTCTGTCCCTAGTATGCTTGTCAACTTGTATTCATGCATTTATATTCTCAAGGCTTGACCAGATTTCAATTTTACGTTCTGCTTTGTCATGTTTTGGGGCAAGACTACTTCACATAGTGCTATGGACTCTTCCAATAGAAAACACACATTGTCTGATTGTCTTGCTTTTTGTGACAAAGTAAGTTGTTGACGTCACAGTGAGATTTCAATGAGCGTTTCTCTTCGCACGAGTGTGGTGAACACTTCTTCGTGTGTGTATGAGCCATTTATTTGTATTCCTTACTCTGTCTGAATATATTGTCTCATCATTTCCTATTCTTTCACCAAGTACATGCAGCTGGCATATTTCTTACTCATTTGTAGAAATTCTTTGTTAAGAATATCAGCTTGGGGACACCTGGGTGGCTCAGTCAGCTGAATGTCCGACTGCGGCTCAAATCATGATCTGACAGTTCGTGAGTTCAAGCCCCACACCGGGCTCTCTGCTGTCAGCGTAGAGCCTGCTTTGGATCCTATGTCCCACCCACCACCACCACCACCCCCCGCCCCTTCCTCGCTCACACGTTCTCTCTGAAAAATGAATAAACATTTATTAAAAAAAAAAAAAAAGAATATCAGCTTGGCCCCTTGTGTTAGGTGACTTTCAGTCTCTTCCTCCCGTCCCTGATCCCCACAGTAGGAGAGGTTGTGCTCTCCTCATAACATCATCACTTTGTTTGAAGGATGCTTTCTTTTTTTTTTTTTTAACTTTTTATTTATTTATTTTAGAGAGAGAGAGAGAACGAGCAGGGGAAGGACAGAGAGAGAGGGGGACAGAGGATCTGAAGCATGCTCTGTGCTGACAGCAGAGAGCCCGATCTGGGGCTTGATCTAACAAACCGAGAGATCATGACCTAAGCTGAAGTTGGACGCTTAACCGACGGAGCCACCCAGGTGCCCCTGTTCTAAGGATGCTTTCTCTATGTCATTTCTTGCCACCTAGAGCGTGATATCCTTAAGCACAGGAGGCTTGAGTGCCCAACTGCCACAGTTCTACTGCCTCACTGTCAGCAGAAAGGACACTCTCACCCCTTCAAGCTTATGTGACCATATGTTTGAAGCTCCTGGAGGTCAACCAGGTGCTAAGTCCCAAGGAGCCTCACTGAGTGTGGTAGAAAAGGCCAGGGCCAGACCCAGCAAGGACAGTGGGGTTGGGGGGGGGGGGTGGGAGAGTAGACACACAAAGGTTAAAGGCAGGACATTTGTAAAGCAAGTGTTTATAAGTCAGAGTCCCTTGAGCTGAAGACCAGAAGGAGAGGGCAACTTAGTAGCCTGGGAGGGCAACTAATTGGTAGACTCAACCCTGATGTCCACTTCCCTGTTCACAGGCCAGGACTCTGCCAGCCCCATCCGGACCACACACACGGGGCAGGTGCGGGGGAGCCTCATCCACGTGAAAGGCACTGATGTGGGGGTCCACACCTTCCTGGGAATTCCCTTTGCTAAACCGCCTCTAGGACCACTGCGATTTGCACCCCCTGAGCCCCCTGAATCTTGGAGTGGTGTAAAGGACGGGACCTCCCACCCAGCTATGTAAGCAGGGAGTCCAAGGAACTCCAGTCCCTGGGGTGGAGGGTACTCTGGGCCAGGTTACAGTTGTCATTTCATCTAAGCCTCCACAGCCAGTCTCCCCTCTGAGTTTGATGGGTCCTCACATGCATTTTTTCCACAAGCATGCAGAGGCTTGGAAGGGCAAAGTAACTTTCCCAGGCTTGGGGCTTGGCACTTAAGGGGCATTAGCTCCAAGTGCTGAAGGGATGAGCAGAGATACAGATGTGCCTAGGTTCTAGTTATGTCAAGTGTTCTCTGCCACCAGGGAAGGTGTCTCTGGGAGAGGTTGAGTTGGCTCCATGAACCCTATGGGAGCCCCTGACTCCAGCAGCAGATACTGTAGATCCCTGAGGAGTAGAGGACCCCCACTGTGTGCAGTTACCGTGCCAGTGGCAGGGCCAACTGCCATTGGCCAAAGGGCTTGCGTATGTTCTTGCTACTGGAAACCATGTTGGAGTGATGAGGTTCCCTGACAGTCTGACTTGAGATGAGGGATGCCCCACTGCTTTTCTCGTGAGAAATTAATATCCACTCATGCAGGCAGCACATGTGTGTGGGCTACTCCCCTGCTCCTGGCCTGAGTACAGGAAGACAGTGGTGACTACCAACACATGCAACCCATGGGTCTCATAGAGACCCCCGAAAGTCAAGATTTCCCAGCCTCAGGAGGATTGGTATCCAAGGCCCTTACAACCTTGAGGCCTCCCTGGAACTGGGCTCAATCACAGCTTCCCCCGAGCCTGTGGCCTGTAACTTGGTGCAGAGGGGATTTAGGGAAGGGCCATGTGTGAGCAAGTTCTCAGGGGAGGTGGGACTGAGGGAGGCTGGGAGAAAATGTGGGCCCAGGATCTCATTTTGACCGTGGTACGGCCCCACTAGGTGTCTGCAGAACATCACTACCACAAATGAGTTGTTTCTGAAACTGCTGAATGCGACCTTGCCTTTCACCTCCATGTCCGAAGACTGCCTGTACCTCAGCATTTACACACCAGCCCACGCCAGGGAAGGCTCCAATCTGCCCGTGAGTGCCAGGCCCTAGCTGGCTGGGGTATGGGAGGACATTTCTTCTGCAAGAAGATCAGAAAGAACAAGATCAGACTGGGCACTGCTGCAGCGTGGACCCTGTTGAGAAGCCTCTCACTAGTGGGTCCAAGGGAATGCTTCTTACTCAGCATTAATGGCTGACCCTTGGGCATGGGGTCATAGAACCCTGACTACTCCCGGAGGTCACAAGCTGTGGCCCTGGACTGGACCCAAGGCTCACCCAACCAACTCATGCCCAGGAGACCCACTTGGGTGCTGTATCTGTTGGGCTTATGAGAATGGAGAAACTTTTGTTTGTGTACTTACCTACTTTTGAGAGAAAGAGAGAGAGAGAGGGGAGCAGAGAGAGAGGGAAAGAGAAAATCCCAAGCAGACTCTGTGCTGTCATTGCAGAGCCTGATGCGTGGCTTGAACCCGTGAACTGCAAGATCATGACCTGAGCCAAAATCAAGAGTCAACACTTAACTGACTAAGCCACGCAGGAACCCTGAGAGTGGAGAAACTTTTAATTAATGTGCATGTGGGATGATGCCCCTTTTCTTTCCACATCAGAGAGAGTTCTGGGGGAAATGGAGCCAGGAGGAGAGGGCCCCAAAATATCAGAAGCCAAATTTTCCTGATAGAAATTGGGTCACCCTCAGCCCAGGTCATGAAGACGCCACCCTGCCCTGCCTGCGTTCTATCTATGTGGTTAGGCAGACAGAGCCAAAGTGGTGGTTAGTCTAGGTAGCAGCCCCAGTGGCTGGATGGGAGCCACATGGTGTCTGTGCTTTAATTTCCCCAGGTGTTGGTGTGGATCCATGGTGGTGGGTTTACGGTCGGCATGGCTTCCATGTATGATGGCTCTGCACTGGCGGCCTTTGAGGACCTGGTGGTGGTCATTATTCAGTACCGCCTGGGTGTACTGGGCTTCTTCAGGTGAGCCTGGGGTTGGGCAGGGCAATGCCGGCTGAGTGAAGCCAGGACAGCCCCATAATCCCTGTCCCTGCCACTCTCAGCACTGGAGACAAGCATGCAACCGGCAACTGGGGCTACCTGGATCAAGTGGCTGCACTACGCTGGGTCCAGCAAAATATTGCCTATTTTGGAGGAGACCCTGGCCGTGTCACCATTTCTGGCGAGTCTGCAGGTGGCACAAGTGTGTCCTCACATGTCGTGTCCCCCATGTCCAAAGGACTCTTCCATGGTGCCATCATGGAGAGTGGTGTGGCTCTATTGCCCAGCCTCATTGATAGCTCATCTGATGCGGTCTCCACGGTGAGTACCCCCAACTGTGGGAAGCTGCCTCATCTTTTACCTCTCAGCCTCCATTACTCTGTTAAATGAGGACAACAAGGACTACCCTGCCATCAGAGCACCTGGGAAACCGCCACCTCTCCGGGGATTGCGGAGGGGCTCAGGGATCAGAATCCACAGAACTCTGCCATTGCAGAGGCTAAGCATGTTCTATGGCCCGCAAAACTGCTGTCCTAGTACCTGTGAGATTTGTGGTGCACCTGCTCCTGGCTGGGACCTTAGACAAATCATTCACCCTTGCCTGGAAGGATGAGCCAGCCCCTGCCTGGTCTCTTTACAGATGGTGGCAAACATGTCTGCCTGTGGCCAGATTGACTCAGAGGCACTGGTGGACTGCCTGAGGGGCAAGAGTGAAGAGGAGATTCTGGCCATTAATAAGGTCAGGCTGAGTGGATGCGTGTATGGAGGAAAAGGACTGACAGGTGTGGGGAACACATCCCTTTCATTCTCTGGGCAAGTTATTCCATCTCCACACATTGGTGTCCTCACACTCTTGAGCGGGAAGTTGAGGCCAGGCCATGCTAAGCCAGCTGTAGGACCTCCTGATGGAGAGGGTATGGGTGTCCTGGATGAGCTGGGAAGGAGTGACTGGGATCCAGAAGCCATCAGAAAAAGGGACTTGACTTTGTGGGCCCTCTCAGCCCTTCAGGATCATCCCTGGCATGGTGGATGGGACCTTCCTGCCCAGGCACCCCCACGAGCTGCTGGCCTCTGCCGACTTTCAACCTGTCCCCAGCATCATTGGTGTCAACAACGATGAGTACGGTTGGCTCATCCCCTCGGTAAGGCTCAGCCCCAAGCTCCCAGGTGCGAGGAGTCCTTTGGGGAGCAGGGCTCTGGGCTTCATAGCTCTATCTAGGCCCATCCTACCCTCAACTTGAGATTCCCCCACTACCCAGGCCTTGGACATCTCTGACACTCAGAAGGACAGAGAGACTGTGAAGGCTGTTCTGCGGAATATGTTGGCAATGTTGGTGAGGCTTCTGGGGTCCTGCCCCAATGAAGAGGGCCTTTACTCCAGTCCGGAGGCAGGGAAGACCTATCCCCAAGATATCGTGTCCATGCATTGTCTCCCATGAGCAAAGGCTGGGTCACCCTGGAGCTAGGCCCCTTCCTTCCATTCCCGAGACCATCCCAGGATCCGTCTGCCCAGCCCGGACCCTGCTGCCTCCCTGCTGCCACCAGCCCACCTAACCTATTTCTGATCCACCTGGGGTAGGTGTTGCCTCCTCAGTCTGTTGACCTATTGATGGAGGAGTACTTAGGGGACAGTGCGGACCCACAGACCCTCCAGGTCCAGTTCCATGAGATGATGGGGGACTATATCTTCGTGATCCCTGCACTCCAAGTAGCCAGTTTTCAACGTGAGTACATCTGTAACTAAAGCCAGATCAATAAGGGGGCAGCTCAGAGCTGTAGGTCCCTGGCAAGGTCTATTGGTGTCCAGGTCCCAACTCGTGTCTATTTATTGGGCCCATAGGTGCCAGGCACGTGATGTCCCTTGTTTCAGTAAATCCTCATGGCTAACCTAAGAGACATTCCTCATTTTACAGATGAGGAAACTGAGGTTCAGTGACCTTCAGTGACTTACCTAAAACCACACACAATTTGAATCCAGGTCACAATTTGAACCCAGGTCCTTCCCACTGCTCTTGCTCCAGCCAGTGGCTCCCTCACCCCATTGTTCAGATTCCAACCAGCATTGGACCTAGCTCTCTCATCACCATGGGTAATGCAGGACGGCCCCAGGGAAGGGACAGCCATATCATGGCCTGTCCACCTCACCCTCTAGGTGTGCATGCCCCCGTCTACTTCTATGAGTTCCAGCATCGGCCCAGCTTCTTCAAGGACACCAAGCCACCCCACGTGAGGGCAGACCATGGTGATGAGATGTTCTTTGTCTTCGGAACTGCCTTCTGGAAAGACTATGGTAAGTGTTCCTGGGTGGGGTCCCTCAGAGACCCCTCATTCTCAGAATGCGGGACAGGGCCTTGGCTGGGTCCCTGAGTGAGGGTGATAGCCCTCACTGTAGAGATGAGAGAGAGGAAAGAATCAGGCGCCCAAATCTTACAGCTAGAAAGGCTGAGCTAGAATTGGAGTCCAACAATCTCCAGGCTGGGGCCTTCTCTCCCTCCACCTCTTTCCACTTCAACCATGGATGCCTGGCATGGGTGCAGAGGAGGGTGTTTGAAAGGCATATTTGTTTCTTAAATGATTTTGCAATGTCAGAAGGAAGAAGGGAGGCTTCTAGAACAGAGATGAGCCCAGTTTGGGCGGGGAGAGGGCCTGGTTCCCAAGGGCTGCGGGGAGAGTGGGCAGAGAGCCAGGCCTGGGAGGGCAGGGGAGCAGCCAGGGAAAAGTTGCACACGGGCTGGCGAGTGAGGTGGGGGCTGACCCGTGTGCTGGGCCGGGGTTGGCGCTCGCTCACCTGGACACTTGTCCTCTTGCTCCCTATAGTTGAAGTCACTGAGGAGGAAGAGCTGTTGAGCAGGAAGATGATGAAGTACTGGGCTAACTTCGCTCGAAACGGGTGAGATGGCACACCCCACCTCAACCTCCAGGGGCTGCGGCGGCTTGAAACATTCAAGGTCCCCCTTTTCTGTTGTGTGTTATTAGCTTACATGTTTCCTTAATTGCATGGTGGTTCCTTCCCTAGCTTCAGGAGCCTGGGAGGGGCCTTGTGGGTGCTGAGCGCTCAGTCCATCTCCAGGAGCCTCCCTCTGACAGGAAGGGAAAAAACAACCCAGGTTGCCCAGGTGGAGCTGACGCTCTAGTGGGAGGTAGTTTCTTTCCTAAGTCTAGAAACATCCCCCTGTCATTCCCCAAGCCCACCCAGCTTGTTTGGTACCTTGCCTGACTCCAGTTGGGGTGCCAGGTCTGGGCTCAGCAGGGCTCAGAGTGACTGTCCCCTGCCCTGCTGGGAGGGCATGTCTACAGGAACCCCAACGGCAAGGGTCTGCCCCACTGGCCTGTATTCGACCAGGAAGAGCAATACTTGCAGCTGAACTTGCAGCCTGCGGTGGGCCGAGCCCTGAAGGCCCACAGGCTCCAGTTTTGGACAAAGATCCTACCCCAGAAGATACAGGAGCTAAAGGAGGCGGAGGAAAATCACACAGAGCTGTAACTCCCTGTTACATCCCTGTCTAGGGTGAGAGGGTGGAGGGGTGCATTTGGGTGCAGGTGGGAGTCTACCGCATATGCCCACACACACCCACTGAGGAGCTAGTCGCTTCTGCCTTCGTTCACATAGCCATTCACGCATGCTTCCAGCCAGCTAGCCCGCAAACATTTATTAAGGGCCTACCGCATATTACTTGCCAAGCCCCCCATACATCCTCTCATGTTAGACATACTCAGTGAATGAAGCCGGGGATGGGCAAACCCGGATGGAAGTGCACACCCCACTGAGCCTGGGGCCCCACCCCCTCTTCCTCACCTCTACCCCATCCCCACCCTCCCTCCCCACTCCCTTTGAAGGAGAGTGCTTTGGGAAATGTTAACCACACCTGGCTCTCAACAAGCCCCACATGCTCTCCTATCTGTAAGTAGAAAATCTGGACGCCAGGAGCCCAGGAGCTCCGAGATCTTGACCACCGAGGCCACCAGCTACTGTGAATGTAAAAGTCCCTGCCCCACCCATTGTCCCCTAAACTAAATGTCATCTATCACTGACATTTAAACACAACACTCAAGGGGCGCCTGGATGGCTCAGTCAGTTAAACGTCTGATTTCGGCTCAAGTCATGATCTCATGGTTCATGGGTCTGAGCCCCATGTCAGGTGCTACGCTGACAGCTCAGAGTCTGGAGCCTGCTTTGGATTCTGTGCCTCCCTCTCTCTCTGCCCCTTCCCCTCTCACTCTCTCTCTCCATCTTAAAAATAAATAAACATTTAAACACAGCATTCGCTCACTTATCTGTGTCCCACAGAGGTGACCAACTCCATTTTTTGTAAGAAGAAGGCCTGAGCTTGTCCATGCGGCCCATGGAACCTGGGCCAGCTGTGCAGTGTCCAGGAGAACTGGGTGGGTCCCTCAGACATCCACCTCCCGAAATTTGCCTTTATTTTCAGTGGTGCTGTGACACCCAAACTTTACAGGATTGTAGCACATCCAAGAAGATATTTATCTGTGAGATGTTTCCTGGAAGTAGGATTGAGGGGCCAGAAAGCCCAGGAGAAGAGACTCTTGTACCCAGACTTCCAAAGGCCTCTCTATCCAAGGAGGTGCTCCTCTTACCTTTTAGAATTCTCCTTGCCAACCCCCCCCCCCACACTGAACATCCCCCAACTCACTCTGAGCATCCACATGATCAGTTTTCCTGCTTACCCCATTGCTTTCCCTAAACTTTTCTTTCCCTCACCTTACTCACCCCCCGAAAGAAACCCTGTCTTATATGGTATTTGATCTCAGTGTGCAAAAATACCAAATTGTGTTCACTCTGCCTCTTTGTTCCACCAAAGCACTTTTTCTGCGTCACTAATAGGCTGTATCCCTCTTCTCATGGACCTAGGAGTCCTGCTATGCCCCCACCTCTGACCAACTTGCCCTCTCCACACACTAGATTTTCCAGGAGGAAAGAAAGTCCTCCTTTCCCTCCACTACATTTAAGCCCAACCATAGAGCCTCGTGACATGGGGCCTGAAGGATGCAGAGAGGCCACCAGATGGCAGACGAGGATAACCTTAAGCCTGGCTGTCTTAGAGGGAATGGGCTCTCCTTGTGGTGAACTGCTGACTGGTGCATGAAGCTTCTCTTGCATTCTGAAAGCATTTATTGAGCACCCACAGCATGCATGCCTCTGTATGTTTTTCCCTGCAGATGCACAATACACTTTCTAAAAGTGGGTTCCCAGTACTAGTTTTTTAATCATCTTATTTTTTTTTAAACGGCTTTATTGTGGAATAATTTACATACAATTAAATTCACCCACTTCAGGAAACATACAATCACCGTCACATCAAGTTTTAGAATGCTTCAATTGCTCCAAAGAGTTCCTTCATGCCCCTTTGCAGTCAGCCAATCCCCATCCTGACCCTGGCCCACACAACCACCCAATTGCTTTCTATTGCCATAGTTTGCATTTTCTAGAATGTTCTAGAAATGGAATCACTTGTTACAGGTTTCTGTCACTTAGCATAATGTTTTTGAGATGCAACCAGTAGTTTCCTTTTCTTGCAAAGTGGTATTCCATGTATGGTATGCTACGTGTTATCCATTCACCAGTTGGTGGACATTTTCAGTTACATTCAATTTTTTAAATTTAATTTCTTTAAATTTTTAAAGAAAATGCTAAGCTGTCTTCTAAGATGACTATACCATTTTTGTACCCCACAAGCCATCTGTGAGAGTTATAATTGCTCCATAGCCTTGGCAACACTTGGTCTTATCAGTCTTGTACATTTGATTAATTTCAGTAGGTGTGCAGTGGTATCTTACTGTGGTTGGTTCCCTGTTTCATGTCTTTCTCTGTCTCTCTGTCCCTGTCTCTGTGTTTGTCTCTCTCCCCTCCATGCTCTAGCTCTCCTGAATGTACCTATGGATCAAGGTTCAGGGAGAGGAATGGCCCCCACCAGGGAGGTTGCCAAAGACAATCCAGGAAGGAGCACAGAGGGAAGTTTGATCCTAGGCCTCTCCACCTCTGAATGCTAGCTGGAACCCCAGGACAGAATCTGGCATCTTCTCTTGACATGTCCCTCACCCCGTTCCTCACTGAGCCAGCACTTCTGTTTGAATTAGTAAATATTTGCCAGTGCCTCACACTCCCCACCATCCCAACCCCCACACGCTCCTGACACTAAGACCCAGAGGAGAGTCCTGCCCTTACTTACAGTAGGGGCTGTCCCAGAGAGATGGACACCCTGACAGACCCCTGCCCTGAGGCAAGAGCAGGCTTCCAGTGGCTCTGGTTCCGTGCCTTGTGTTTTCACACATGCAACCTCACTTCAACCCTGCGAGGTGGTTCCTATTATCATCACTCTTTTATGGATGACGACACTAGACCCAGAGCCAGCACTTGGCAGAGCCAGGATTTGAACGCAGGAGATCCGGCTCTGAAATCACATCTTCCAGGGATTTGGAGTAGGATAGGAGTTATGAATAAGAATCTCTCCTGCTCCTCTTCCTCCATTCCTCCCTCTACCTGCAGACCTCAGCTCCTCCTGCCCAGGAACCCAAGCGCCTCGAGGGCAGTGCTCTGCTTCTGCCCTGTCACGTGAGGAGCCTCAAGAGAGTGGGCCTACATGAAAAAGCCACCCCCAAAATACACCCTGGGTATACTGGGTTCACTGAGTCAGGAGAACTGGTATTTGAACCCAGAACTGCAGAGCTCCACGGCCCAGGCTCTTTCCCTTCTCTGGGATTGTCACATCACCCACACTCCTGCAGGGCACTCTCTGAGCCCTCCTCCCCCAGCCGATGCACTAAGCACTGCGTGTTAGGGCTGGCCACCAGCCAGATGGGGCTGTCCACCGAGGTTTTTGTAATACAGCCCTTTAGAGATTGGCTGTGCCAAAGGACGGAGGCTTTATTATAACTTGCACCACTTCTGCCTATAGTCAGTTGTGAGGAGCATGGGGACAGTGGTAAGAATTGGGCCCAGGGTCCTGGGCTGGGTGGCCTGTCTGCTCCTGGCATTCCCTGCTACAGCCACTGGTAAGACACACCAGCAGGGCCTGCAGAGCTGGGAGCTTCGGGGTTGTTGGGAGGACTAGAGTAGAAGGCAAGAGTGAGGTAGGGATGGGGAGGGTTGGGCAGCCTGCTCCGAGAAGGAGCCCTCAGTTCCAAGAAATGCCGGGGGGATGTGCATCCTCTCCAGGCAGGGGTTGTGTGTGTGTGTGTGATCTCCAGAGCAGCCCTGCCAGAGAACACGATTGTCCTTAGGTTTTAAGGGCACCCAGGATTCGTGTAATCACTAAGATAGACACAGAAGTCACTGTAATGAAAAGAGGTTTACTCACAGTTCCTAGAAACAAGACGCATGCAGGGAAGCATGGGGTCCACTCTGTCAGGAGGGAGAGGCCACGAGAGGAAAATGTGGTCAAGAGGCTTTGTTGTTTCCTGGAGAAGGAACAGGCAAGGCAGGCGAAGCAGGTTTCAGATTGGTTAATTTGAAGATTTTCAGTGGGCTCTGGGGCATAGGGCTGTCTCTAGTTGTGTGGCGCCTGGCCCTCGGGTGATTAGGGCAGGTGGCTAGTGGTGGAAGAATCTGAGAAGCCCACAGAGGAGGTGGCTGGGAGCATGGACTCTGGATTGGTTGGTTTGTCTCGGGAAGGCACACCTCTCAGTGAATTGTTTACTATTTCTAAGAATTGGCTAGCCCTGAGACCCACAGTCCCTCCAGAGTCTGCAAGGCTCCCCTATGTCAAAACATCAAAATAAAGAAAATGAACAGATGTGATTATTGCACTTAACTGAGCAGATGAGGAATCTGAGGGTGAATGGCTAGCCCAAGCAAAGCCCCAGAGCAGGTCTGTGAGTCCGGGAGAGCCTCCCTCGGGGAACTGGTCTGGTCTGGAGAAGAGTGGTAGCCATGCTGAGGCAGGAGGAGAAAGTGGGAGGTAGTCATAGGGTCCATCCCACGGGCTTGCTGGGAAGGTAGTCAGAGCGCTGTGTGCAAAGAGCTCAGAACAAGGCCCACAGAGTAGGTGCTCAGAGAGCCAGTGTTGAGTGAGTCCATTTGCCACTCCATACCCTGTGGAGGCTGCAAACTCACTCCATGGCCCTCCGTCCTACTCTCAGGGCCTGAGGTCACTCAGCCTGAAGTGGACACCACCCTGGGCCGTGTGCAAGGCCGGCAAGTGGGCGTGAAGGGCACAGACCGCCTTGTGAATGTCTTCCTGGGCATCCCGTTTGCCAAGCCACCTCTGGGGCCTGGCCGATTCTCAGCCCCACGCCCAGCACAGTCCTGGGAGGGTGTGCGGGATGCCAGCACTGCCCCTGCAATGTGAGTAGCCGCAGCGGAGGTGGGCAAGCAGGCAGGCTGTTGGGGGGTGGGCCTAGATGCCAGGACCGGTGGGCTGAGCTGCTGGCCCTGGGTTCATCCTTCGCCACAGGTGCCTGCAGGATCTGGAGAGAATGGACAACAGCAGATTTGTGTTGAACGGAAAGCACCAGCACTTCCCTATTTCAGAGGACTGTCTGATCCTCAACATCTACAGCCCAGCTGAGGCCGCCGTGGGGGCCAGGCGGCCGGTGTGCAGCCCAGGGGGCCCTGTTTGCCCATGCAGCTCTGCCCTGCCCAACCTCTCTCCAGCCCTGTTTCCGTACTGAGGGGGGTTCTCAAGAATGCCCTGGGTTGATGGCAGGGCAACTGTTGTCCCGGGAGCTGGGGGTCACCGCCCCATGGCTTCTCTGCAGGTCATGGTATGGATCCATGGGGGCGCTCTGGTGGCCGGCGCCGCCACCTCCCATGACGGGTCAGCCCTGGCCGCCTATGGGGATGTGGTAGTGGTCACGGTCCAGTACCGCCTGGGGCTCCTTGGCTTCCTCAGGTGAGGTGACTGGCTTGGTGGAGGGCACTGCTGGCACTGGGGAGAGGAGCTTGTGAGGGGAGTTGGGGAACTAGGGTGGAGGTCCAGAGCTTGAATGCAGATTTCTCAGGCAAGCAGAGTGTCAGGAGACCAAGGGCCCCTCCCCCATGCCATCTGGGGCAGAGAGGGAGGCTCCCCATTGCTCCACCTTGGAGAAGGGCTCGATCAAAGCCAGAATTATACAGAGAACTTGGTCCTTTGGACAGAAAGTGTTGGCTCCTGGTCTGGGGCCAGGATCCCAGCAAGGGCTGGAGGCAGGGAGCAACAGCTCTGGCAGCCACTTGAGAACCAGCCCCAGCCAGCTGGGTCCCCCCGTACCACGTGCTGGGCACGTGCCTAGTAAGCATGCCTCATGACTAAGCCAGACTTGGTGAACGGGGGAGGGTGTTCCGTCCTGGTGGCTGGTTCAGGGCCATCCTGCAAGGGCTGAGGACAATCTATGAGGGGAGCCAGGCTGCGCTAACCTCTGCCCCCCTGCGCCCCGCCCCCAGCACTGGAGATGAGCATGCCCCTGGCAACTGGGGCTTCCTAGATGTGGTGGCTGCTCTGCACTGGGTGCAGGGGAACATCTCCCCCTTTGGAGGTGACCCCAACTCTGTCACCATCTTTGGCAGTTCTGCCGGTGCCTGCATCGTCTCTGCCCTGGTGAGTCACCTCAGGGGACTAAAACAGTATCTCCTGCAGCCCCAGACCTCCCAGCTCTCCTGCCCTCCTCTGACAGCCATCTGTCCTCCACATTGCTTCCAGGTCCTGTCCCCGCTGGCTGCAGGGCTATTCCACAGAGCCATAGCCCAGAGTGGAGTCATCACCATTCCCACCTTACAGGCTTCGAACCCAAGGCTCCTGGCTCAAGTCTGCCTCTCTTTCATCCTTTTACCCCACATGTACCTACCACACCCCCACCCTGCGCTTGTCCTGATGTCCCAGAGTGGATGCCCCTGGCAGGGAGCCCCTTGTTAGCAGAGACGAAGGAAGCACACTGCCTACGGAAGCTAGAGAAAAGCACCAGTGCCACCTGGGCACAAAATGATTCGGGGACCCACACCTCCAGCCTCACTTCCTGCTGACTCCCCAACCCTGCTCGGGCCTCAGCACCCACTATCATCCCCTCCCTGCCACGCTGGCCATGCTGGAATCCCTCCTCTCTGAACCTTATCTCATTTCCATATTCACTCTGGCAAAACTTTCCTGACCCCACTGGGTCTGGAAATATAGTTAACTAGTTAATGACACTGTTCTCAGATTGGTAAGGAGGACTCAGCTACCCACACAAATAATGACAGCATGATGTAATGGGGGACACACAAGGTGCCTGGGGACCACCCAAGCTGGTGGCTTGGTGGCAGTTCTCTGGTCAGTCCCAAGTTCCCATCTCTGACATCACTGTCCCATCTTCCCTACAGATGTCCTCTTCTCTATGGGAGGCAGAGGGCTGGGGGTGAGGGGTGAGGGGTGAGGGGTGAGGAGGGAGGGAGAGGCAAGACTCTTATCTGTCCCCAGAGCTTCGCGGACTCCATGGCCTGCACCTCTACCTCCTCAGCTGAGATGTTGCAGTGCCTTCGGGAGAAGGCAAACAAGGAGCAGATCCTTAACATGAAGTTGGTATGCCTACCTCCTGGGGGACAGTGGCAGGCAATAGCACAGAGGGATCCTGTCCAGCTTCTGTGAGAGCCGAGAGGCAATCAGCAGTCTGGGGTGAGGCTTGGGGCAGCCACCCCTGATAGGAAGGGGCTGAGGGCCCAAATTGGCCTGGGGGGTGTGAATGCAGAGGCACCCCTGCCCCGAGGGCAGGCTCTGTCTTCCAGGGAAGAGGAAGGTCTCTTCTAAGGCCTGCTTAGAAGGTCTCCCTATTCCCCCTGGGTCCTCTAACCCTGGTGACTTCTACCCCCTCTAAATAAGGCTCAGGCATGCAGCCATGTGACCCCTGGGATGCCATCTTTTAAGGCATGGGCCTGACTGGGAAGACTCCTGCCTTGCTTTCTCCTACAGAACACTACAGCTACCTACACCATTGATGGCACCTTCTTTCCCAAGAGCCCCAGGGAGCTCTTGAGGGAGAGGCGGTTCCATTCTGTGCCCTTCCTCCTGGGTGTCAACAATCACGAGTTTGGCTGGCTCATCCCCAAGGTGAGTGTCCTCTGGCTCCTGTGTCCTTCAAGGCCCTATCCCAACCAATCCTCTGCTACCCCGTCATTACCACAGCCTGTGAGGTGACACTCCCACTTGATAGGTGAGAAAGCAAAGCTCAGAGAGGTTTAAGGGACTTGCTCCAGGTTATGCAGATTAATTTTCCCAAAGCAAATGTTTCCTTCTGGGGACCAAGCTTTTGCACAAAGTGGCCTTCTGGGCAGTACTGATTTGCAGCATATTTGGCTTGGGGTCCGGTTTATACATCAAGCTCTATGAGACTGGTGAGTATGACTCTGTCTGAGAGACTAATTACCTGAGACTTTCAGGTTTCAAACAACAGCAAGCCAGTGAGGAACAGCATGGCCCATGTGCTTTCCAGTCCCTTCCAGGTGTACAGGACTCCCCACACAGAGCGTTAACATCATGCTTTCCTTCTGGGCATCTTCCCTATCATTCTTCTACCCATCTTCACAGTGATTGACTTTAATGACTGCAAAACCTTCCACAAGGGAATCATAATAGTCCTTAATTTCTACACTTGGGCACTTTCTAGTTTTACGACTGAAGCTAAGAGGGCGGTGAACATTTTCATGTCCACAGCTTTTGTCCTTTTATTTTTTCCTTTGGAATTGATCCCCAGGAGGGGGGCATTTGGGTGTTTGCTGGATGACAGGCTCATGCAATCTTGACACTCAAGGACAAAGCTTGTAGGCCAGACGTGTGTGCGCGTGCGTGTGTGTGTAATGACTGATGAGTGTTAAGAGGAAACAGTACCCTGGACTCTGGCAGGCAGCCTTGGCCCCACATGGTCTACTTAGAGTCATGAGTGGAAGAGTGAGAAAGAGCCAAAGGCTGGCTCCCAAGACCTGGACAAGCCTGCCTGGAGCAGAACGCTGTGCCCGGGACTTTGTAGGCAGGATGTGTCTCAGGAATTGGGTGGCTCAGGGGGCTGTTCACCTCCTTGCTGGTGCAGAAATTCTCTTCAGTCCCCTTGTCATCCATGTGGACCCAACTATAGATTTTTCAGCCAACCAGATGTTTACTAAATGTCCATGGTGTAAGCTTTAACCATGGAAAGCAATTCATACATTTTCTGGACATCTCTCCACCTCTAATGTATTGCCACTGGCCGAGCACTTTGTGAAATTGCTACTATGCCAATTTATTTTATTTTATTTTATTTATTTATTTTTTAACGTTTATTTATTTTTGAGACAGAGAGAGACAGAGCATGAATGGGGGAGGGTCAGAGAGACGGAGACACAAGAATCTGAAACAGGCTCCAGGCTCTGAGCTGTCAGCACAGAGCCCGACGCGGGGCTCGAACCCACAGACTGCGAGATCATGACCTGAGCTGAAGTCGGCCACTTAACCCATTGAGCCACCCAGGCGCCCCTCTACTACGCCAATTTAAACTGCTGCCAGTGACTAAAGTCTCCCAAGTTTTATTGCAACTTTACCAGCTTTGCAGATGATAATTTTTTAAATACGAACTTTATTGAGATGTAATTTACATACCATAAAATTTACCCTTTAAAAAAGTGTAATTCAGTGGGTTTTAGTACATCCACGAAGTCATGCAACCATCACCACTATCTTATTCCAGAACATTTGCATCCCCCTAAAATTCAGCCCATACCTGTTTGCAGTCACTTAGCATCCCTCCTCCCCCAGGCCCTGGCAGCCACTAATGTACTCTCTATCAAATCTGTGAACTTGCCTATTCTATACATTTCAAATAAGTAGAATCCTACAACGTTTTGTTTTGTTTTGTTTTGTTTTGTTTTGTTTTGTTTTGTTTTGGTGTCTGACCTCTTTCACCTAAAATGATGTTTTCAAGTTTCATCTATCTTGTATCTCGTGTTAGTATTCATTCTTTTTTATGACTAAATAGACCCTTGTGTGGATACAGCACGTTTTGTTTATCCATTCATCAGTTGATAGGCATTTGGGTCATTTCTACCTTTTTGGCTATTATGGATAATCCTACTATGAACATTCATGTACAAGTTTTTATGCAATTATAGGTTTTAATTTCTCTTGGTTATATACCTAGAAGTGGAATTGCTGGGTCCCATAGTAACTCTGTTTAATCGTTTGAGGAACTGCCTGTTTTCCGAAGTGTCTGTACCATTTCACATTCCCCCCCAGCAATGTAGGAGGATTTCGGTTAGTCCACATCCTCAACAACACTCACTAGCTCCCGTTTTGATTATAGTCATCCTAGCGGGTGTGAAGTGGTATCTCGTTGTGGTTTTGATTTGCATTTCCCTAATGACTTACCATGTTGAGTATCTTTTTATGTGATGATTGGCCGTTTTTACATCTTCTTTGGAAAAATGTCTATTAAAATCTTTTGCCCATTTTTAAATTGGATTATCTTTTTATCATTGAGTTGTAAGAGTTTCTCATATAGTCTAGATACAAGTCCCTGTCAGATGTATGATTTGTAAATCTTGTTTCCCATGCCGTGGGTTGTCTTTTCACTTTGTTACGGTGTTCTTAACAACACAAAAAACTTAACATTTTGATGAAGTCCAATTTATTTTCTCTTTTGTTGCTTGTCCTTTGGGAGTAATATCTAAGAATTGATTGCTTAGTCAGATTTACCTCTACGTTTTCTCGAAGAGTTTTATAGTTTTAGCTCTTATGTTTAGGTTTATGATTCATTTGAAGTTAAAACTGTGACTGAGGGATTTTTTGTATGTGGTTATCCAGCTGTTCCCGAATCAGTTGTTGAAACACTTTTTTTTTTTCCTTATTGAACTGTCTTGATACGCTTCCTGAAAATCATTGGCCATAAACTTAAGGGTTTATCTCTGGACTCTCAGTTCTATTTGGTTAATTATACGTCTATCCTTATGCCAGTACCACACCATACTGATTAGTTTTGTACTAAGTTTTGAAATGGAGAAGTGTGAGTCCTCCACCTTTGTTCTTCTTTGTTCTTCAAGATTGCTGTGTTACTTTGCTAGGGTTGCCATAACAAAGGACCACAATCTGGGTGGTTTAAACAACAGAAATTTGGTTCCTTCTGAGTCCTGTGAGAGAGAGTCCATGCTTCTCTACTATTTTCTGGTTGCATTAGGCATTCCGTGGCATTCTCCCTCTGTTTTCACATTGTCTTCCCTCTGTGCCATCTGTCTCTGTGTCCGAATTGCCCCTTTTCACAAGGACATTAGTCATATTGGACTAGGACCCACCCTAATGATTACCTTTGCAATCGTCTTAACTTGACTACCTCTCTAAAGGCCTCATCTTTAAATAAGGTCACATTCTGAAGTACTGGGGGTTATGCCTGTGCATATCTTTTTGTGAAGATACAAATCAATCCCTAACAGTTGTTCTGGTTATTCCAGGTCCCTTACATTTCCATATGAATTCTGATCAGCTTATCAATTTCTGCAAAAAAAAAAAAAAAAAAAAAAGTGGCTGAGATTTTGGTAGGGATCAGGCTGAATCTATAGACCAGTTTAGGAAGTATTGCCATCTTAACAAGATGAAGTCTTCCAACCCATGAACATAGGATGTCTTTCCATTTACTTAGGTCCTCTTTAGTTTCTCTAGTTTTTAATGTACAAGGTTCATACTTTGTTAATGAAGTTGATTCCTAAGGATTTTATTTTTCGATGCTCTTGTAAATGAAATTGTTTTCTTCACATCACCTTCAGGCTGTTCATTGCCGCTGTATAGAAACACAACTGATTTTTGTCTATTGTTCTTATAAACTATCATTTTAAAGAACTTTGCTCCTTTAGCTTTTTTAGTTTAGTCCTTTAATGTTTAGTGCAGGTTAACATCACCCTGTGGGTATGCACTCTTTGTGTTTGCTCATCCATGAGTGTTCTGTTCCTGTTTTCACAATGATTAACCAAGAGCCCCATAGCCATGAAACTAACTTTAATAGCGAACACTTTACAGTGCTTACTGTATGTCAGAGTCTTCATAGTTACTACTCCGATCTTCATAACAATCCTATGAGGCAGGTTATTGCCATTCCTCTTTCACGGATTAAGAAACTGAGACACCAAGAGTTTAAGCAATGGGCCCAGGTCATGATTTAGCAAGTGGCAGAGCTGGGATTTGAACCCAAAGACTGTGCCCTTAAAAACCTAACATATAAAGCCAACATTTCACTTTAAAAACAACATTTTAACTTTCCCTGTAGGCCTTACTAAGCACCCGGGGGTCTTGATCTTATTCTGTGAAAATGTTGAATACATTTTGGGACTGCTATGACCCACGTGCTTGTTGTATTTGGCGCTGTTTCCTCCCTCCTTGATTTGAGGTTTATCTTTTCGAGTCTATGGACTTGTGGGCTTCAACACACTTGGCTCTGTTCACAGGACTGTGAACACTCGCCTGCTCATAGCTGGGAGTAGGGGGTGGGCAGTAATCAGGCTGTGCTGAGAAGACCCTGATGTCCCCACAGGGCTGGGGTTTCCTGGATAAGATGGGGCAGATGAGCATGGAGGATATGCTGGCCATATTAAGACCCAACTTGACCATTCTGGTGAGTCAACAAGGGAGGAAGAGGTAGTCCAGTGGGTATCCTATCCAGAATAGTAGGGCACCCTCTTCCTCCTACCGTTCAACCCCCACAGCTACCCACACACCACCAAACCCCTTGGTCCAGCTGCTGACTTTTAGTTCCACCTAGAAATCCCCTTGGACATGAGTCAGTATGGTTCCCAAAGGAAGATCATCATCATCATTTTCATCATTTCATCATTTTCATCATATGCCCCTTAATGAGCCCATATTATGTGCCAGAGACTATGCTGTGCTGTGCTGAGCACTAGGACAGGGATTCATTTCCTTCAATTCTTACTATATCCCTGTGAAATAGACACTTTCATTTTCCCCATTTTACAGATGGGTCAAGGTCTCATGATAAGTAAAGGGCAGAGGCAGAGCTTGAGCCAGCTCTGTCTGACCCCACAGCTTCAGCTGTTAAGATCATACTGTCAGATGTGGAGTAAGTTGGATCTGGAGTCCAATCCAAGCCCTGGCTACCTGTCCTCAGTGAGCCTAATCCCTTTGAGCCCATTTCCTCCCCTGTAAATGTGGATATACCTCCCATATGAGGAAACTGGATGCTGTATTTGAAAACTCTACTAGGGAGCTGGTATTGAAAGATGCTCAATCTATGCATATTTCCCTCCTTTCTTTGGACCCCCCAGAGCCCTCTCCATTCATACAACCTCATCACTATTCTCTGGAGCTCTGTGGAGCCCCCATGATTTGTTCTTTTACCAACTTCCTGGTTAACTTCAACCAGGCAACTGCTCAAGATCAGAACCCTTAGCTGGGAACTTCACGTAGGCTGCCAAACACCACTGCCAGGCAGGAACTGACTTTCTGGGAGGCTCAGCAACCTATCTGAGATCACACAGCAAAGCAGCAATCGCAGAGCTAGGATTTGACTCCAGGTCTGACCTTACCCTGCCTAGACATTATCTAGAACCCCAAAGGGAGGCAAGGGCTGGGCCCTGGCACATGAGCCCTGGAATATGAAGAGGCTGTGCTGGAGGGTGTGAGGCTTCTTTGGAGGGTCTGCTGGGCTGTGGGACCTGAGCATGCCTAAGCCTGGCTTCCTGTCCCAGGATATACCCCTCGAGGTGATGCCCACCATCATAGATGAATACCTAGGCGGCAGTTTCGACGCAGAAGCCAGACGCAATGCCGTCCAGGAATTTTTGGCTGACCTTATGGTTATCTTTCCCACCTTGAATTTCTCAAGAAACCTCCGAGGTGAGCCTATCCCTGTTCACCTGCCCTACCCTTCCCATTTTGGCCCAGGAGTTGGGTTATCATAGGCATCATGGCCCCACACCCTGCTGCTACCCCCACACCTCGCTTTCTCTCTGAGATGCAGTGTTAACAGTAATGAGAGGCGACTCTGGCAGGTCACTCTGCAGGGGAGAAAACCAAGGCTCAGAGATGTGCAGTAGAGATTTGAAGGTGATCTGGCTGTGACATCTGTCACCTCATTGATCGCCACGGTTGATTCAGCTGATCTGGCTGGCTAGGTGGGTGTCCCCTTCCTCCTTCATCGCTGCATTGTGTCCTTCCCAAAGCTGCACTATCAGTCAAGGACGACCTTCCCCAATAGAGGAAGACCATTCATTCTTCAGTCAAGGGAATATGAGTAGCTGCGCTCTCCTGCTAGAACCTCCAAACAAGCTCTCAGAAAGGCGCAGTGACTTGTCTAAGGTCACCCAGCAGGGCCTATCCCCAATTCTCAGGCATTCATTGGTTTTTCCCACATTCAGCGCTTCTCCTGGGAGAAAAGTCTTGCTTCCTCCAAGCCTAGTGGCTAGTCCCTGACACAGCCCTAGAATAGCACCAAGTTCCTATCTTTGTGACCTTAGGCAAGACACCTAACCCCTCTGTGCCTCAGTTTCCTTATTTGCAAAATGGCAACAATAGACTCTAACCCATAGGTTGTTGTGAGGATGAAATTAATGATTGCACATAAAGCACATGGAATGGTGCACAATGGCCAGCAAGTGCTCAGTAAATGCTTGCTGATAATTATGGTGTCATCATCAGTATTGTTACTGGTGTTGGTGTTATTGGTGCTACTATGAGCCAGTCCTGTTAGAGGTAGGACCTGGTCAGGCTGAGGGTACCTAACTCTGATGCCACCCTCTCTCCGCAGATTCTGGAGCCCCCCTCTTTTTCTATGAGTTCCAGCATCGACCCAGTTCTTTTGCGAAGATCAAACCAGACTGGGTGAGGGCTGACCATGGCGCTGAGATTGCCTTCATATTCGGGGGTCCTTTCCTCATGGATGAGAGCTCCCTGCTGGGTGAGGACAGATAGACATCGACCCCTGGGCTGTAGGCTCCACAGGCTAGGGTGGGGCTTGCAGGCACAGAGGTCTCCAGTCAGCACAGGGAACCCTTGGGTTCTCTCCAAGACCCACCTGACCTTGACCTAGGTCTATTCCTCCCCTAGCCTTTCCAGAAGCTACACAGGAGGAGAAGCAGCTGAGCCTCACCATGATGGCCCAGTGGACCCAATTTGCCCGGACAGGGTGAGTGAGCAAGTGGGAACACCTGGCTTTGGGCCTCTACTATGCAGATCTTCCCCCAGGGGATAAAGCAGGCGGCCCTGGACTTCATTCATTTTTCCCACCCAGGGACCCCAATGGTGAGGGGTTGCCTCCTTGGCCTGCATTCAAGCAGTTGGAGCAATACCTGGAGATCAGCCCGACACCACGAGTTGGCCAGAAGCTAAAAGAAGCCCAAATGCAGTTCTGGGCAGAGATACTTTCTGCCAACTTCCGGCAGTGGCAGCAGAAGCAGAAGGGCAGGAAGGCCCAGGAGGAGCTCTGAGGCAGGGCATGGGCCTTCTTGGCTGGAGGCCAACCCTAGGGGTGGCAGAGTCCCAGCAAAACAGCTTCTTTCTCCCCCTACTAAGAAACTTTAACTCAAACCAAGCTGATGTATGGACATGTCCCTTAAGGAATCAGCCCCTCCATGACTGGCATTGTGCTGTTGAAATGTCACCTGCTTCCCACTTTAAGGGCCTCTGTACAAACTCCTCCCTCTTCTTTCCCCCTTGCTTCCTAGCAAGTTCCAGCTCTTTCCTTAAGCTCCCTCCTCCATGAAGCTTTCCCTGCCTTCTCTAGGCCCGAGTGTATGTCCGTTACAGCATAGCCCACTCCAGGCTAGCACTGTCTGTATCTGTGTCTCTTTCCCTTCTCTGAGAGTAGAAATCAACCTGACCCCACTCTGCATCTTCCCCACAAGGATCAGGAGGACTTGGAGTCAGGGATGTTTGATGAGCGAGTAAAAGACTGAGAGAGTGTGTGAATGGTGGCTGCTGGATGTGAACCCAGGCTCTTCAGCCACCAAAGCTAGGCTCAGGCCTATACAGATGTGCCCCTTGGCCAGAAGGGTGAATGGACTCCAAAGGCAGCCCTGGGGTAGGAGGAAGTCCTGAGACCTCAAAGAATTCTCTAGAATGGATCTCAGCCCCCAAAGGCCTCTAACTCAGGCTAAAGGAGATCCTTTTCTCTGTGCTGCCCAGACTTGTTCCCCTGCTCCCCTGCACAAGACACAGCAGAATCCAGCAGGGCCAGAGCCCTGACTCTTAGCCTATGAGATGTCAGCTTCCCAGTCCTAGTGCTTCAATGCTTTATGGCCTGCTAGGCTCCTCCCTGCCCTCCCAGCTTGGGGAGACCAACTTCTGGGGGAACTGAGCACAGTTCCACAGCACCTACTAGGACACAGGAGAAGAGATTGGGGGAGGGTGTCTGGACTAGTGCATCAGTCAGACTATTGTCACAGAGAAAAGAAGAGGCCTACCCACTCAGGCCACAACAAGTGAAGAGGAGCCAGAGGCTTTTGAGGCAAACATTTCTTCTTTTTGAGAATCAATGCACCACTCCCTTGGGGCATCTGGATTTTAATACATGCCACAAGGACTTTCTTTCCCTGCCCCCACTATCTCATCCTACAGGTCTAATCCCACATATACCCTTCCTCCATCAGACTCAGTTCCTGGCTGCTGAGGGTTACATGAAAGCACTTGCAGTTGGGACCAGTGCTGTTCAGGGAAGTCCTTTTTGGGCAAGGAGGAGACACATAAAGCCAGAGGGACACTTAGTCATACCACTCCCCTGCTCAAGAGCTCCCTGTCATTCTCTGTCACCCTTAGGGCAAGTCCAAGTTCTTCACATGGCATTGAAAGCCTTCTGTTCTCATCCTCCTTCTCCACCAGGGAAGTATGTCCCCACAAGCCAGTAGAGAGCCTGACAAGTACATAAGCCCCAATCACAGTGTGCCACTAGGGACACAGAGGGCTGTAGGAGCACAGAGGCATAGTCCAGCCCTGACACGTGCCCTCTCTAAATAAATAAATAGATAAATAAATAAATAAATAAACCTTAAAAAAATAAAGGGTAAAATTAAGTGATTTTTTTTTGTATCTAACTACTTTCTGTCTTTATTGCTTTCCCTATTCTGGACACTTCATATAAATGGAATCATATTATATGCAGTCTTTTGTGATTGGTTTCTTTCACTTAGCACAATGTTTAGATGTTCAGCTATGGTATAGCATGTATCAGTATTTCATTTCTTTTGGCCAAGTATTTCATTTTATCAATATACCACATTTTGCTTACTCATTCATCAGTTGATGGACATTTGGATTGTTTCTACCTTGTAGCTATTATGAATAATACTGCTTTAAATGTTTGTGTACAAATTTTGTGTGGACATGTTTTCATTTCTCTTGGAGATACACACATACACATACACAGAGGAGTAAAATTACTAAGTTATATGGTAACTCTTATAGTTAATCATTTGAGGAACTGCCAGACTGTTTTCCAAATGGCTGCCCCATTTCACATCCTGACCAGAAGTCTATGAGGATTTAGATTTCCCTAAATTATCTGACTTTTTTATTCCAGATGCCCTAGTGGGTATGAAGTGGCATCTAATGTTGGTCTGATTTGCATTTCCCTGATGGCTAATGATGTTGAACATCTTTTCATATATTTATTAACCTTTCAAACATATTCCTTGGAAAAATATCTTTGTATCCTTTGCCCGTTTTTTAATTGGGTTGTTTGTCTTTTTGTTAAGTTGTAAGATCCTTTATATATTCCAAATGTAAGTCCCTTAACAGCAACTTGTATATGATTTGCAAATATTCTCTCCCATTCCATGGGTTGTCTTCATTTTCTTTATTCTTTGCATGGAGCTATCCAGTCATCTAACACCATTTGTTGAAAAGACTGTTCTTCCCACCACTGAATGGTCGTGGCACCCTTGTCGAAAATCAACCAAGCATAGATATGATGGATTTATGGATGGACTCTTAATTCTGTTCCATTATTTTATATGTTTGGCTTATGCCAACACCTACCACCCTCTCTTGATTACCATTCGTAATAAGTTTTGAAATAGGAAACTAGGAGTCCTCCTACTTTATCCTTGTTCATGCTTGTTTTGGCTATGCCGGGTCCCTTGCAATTCCATGCAAATTTTAGAATCCAGCTGCCAATTTCTACCAAGAAGTCAGCTGAGATTCCTATAGGGATGGCATTGAATCTGCAGATCAATTTGGGGAGTGTTACTTTACCAACTTAACAATATTAAGTCCTTTCACACAAACATGGGGTGTCTTCCCATTTGTTTACATCTACTTTAATTTCTTACAAAATGTTTTGTAGTTTTTAGAGTATAAGTTTTGGACTTCTTTTGTTTGGGAGCCTCCAGTTCATGGAGGTGCCCCAGGAGTTATCAAGTCCACAGCTGAGCTGAGGCTGTGCTTTTCTGAGAAACACCTGTGAATACAGAAGTGGCCAAGTACACTGGCCAAACCCCTCTTGGGGGGTCCTATCTGTTATCCCTCATCCATGGCTTGGTGTTGCCTACCCCCATCCCTGGCACTGGCCTCTAGGGTTCCTCAGTGCTGGCCATCTATGAATCCTTGCTAGCCAGAAGGTCCTGAAGGTTCCTTAATGGTGCCATTCTGACAGACACAAACTCTCCCTAGGTCTGTAACTACTACCTTTCATGCTGTTTGGAATAGAGAAAGTTAACTCCCCCCATTTTGATATACCCTGGTGAGGGTCATTGCTGACCTGCTTGAGCATAGGATCTCAGCTCAGTGAGAGGATTCTTCCATCGTTGCAGGTACCTTTACTGCCCCCTGTGGGTGGGATGTCATGTCAGAACCATGGTGGGTCCAGAACCATGCCCTCTAACTTTGTCCCAGGCCCAACTGCTAGGCCAGCTCCAAGAGGCTCCTCTCTCCAGGACCTGAGATTAGGCCTCCACCCCTGAGGCACCTGGGTGGCTCAGTCAGTTAAGTGTCCAAATTTGGGTCAGGTCATGATCTCAAGGTTTGTGAGTTTGAGCCCTGCATTAGGCTCTCCGCTGTCAGCACAGAGCCCGCTTCGGATCCTCTCTGCCCCTCCCCAGTTTGCACACACACTCCCTCCCTCTCTCTAAAGTAAATAAACATTTTAAAAAATCTTTTTTTTAAAAAAAAGAACACTCCACCTACTTGTCAGACATGTCTACCTATGGCTAAAGCCCAGTAGTGGACCAGATGACGCTTCAGTCTTCTCCCACAAAAAGAGGAAGCTGGGTGACTCAGGACAGGAGCCACTTAGTGCTACACATCAGAATCACAGATTCTTAACCCTAAGATAAGGTTGCATCAAGGACATCTGGCTGACCCAGCTACCCATTCATCATCCCCCATGCCCCATGTGAACTCTGAATGGAGCACCTCTCTACTGAGGCACCTGGCCTGGCACAACTGCTCCCTATAGGGACCAGGTGAAAGGTTGTTTCTTTTTTCAGGGAGAGATGGCAGGAGTGGAGCCAGCTGTTGGCAGGACCACACCTTAAAGCCCACATAGAACAAGCCAAGTTGCTGCACAGCTTGGTGGAAGAATCTATATGTGACTGGCACCCAGACCTAGCAGGTGGATTCACAGTGCTATCTGCCTTCTCTACCACCCCCTTCCCTTGTCCTCCCTCCCCCAGTTTGGCCCTTGCTTTGAGTGACACATGCTTAGTGCATTTAGGTAAACTAACCTTGTCAGGTCCTAGGCAGAAGAAACAAGTGGCTCTGCCGCCTCCCTCAAATAGGGCTCCATAATCCTAATGATGCGGCCATGCACAGCCCACAGGGGAGGCTGGCAGAGTGAGGAAATGAGGAGGTGAATGTGGTCCAGAAACAGGGATGTACGTGGTCCAGACCAGATGGAGACACTGGTAGTCACTACTTCCTTGGTTCTGCCTTCCCTGTCCTCCCATCCCTGCTCTCTTGAAACCCACACTGATGGTGAACTCTCCATTAATGTTGTTAAAGAAAATATAGAAAATACAGAAAAATTAAAGAAAAAAGGAGAAAAAAAAATCAAGATCATTAATGACTCTGCAACTCAGAGGCAACCACTGACACTATTTTGACATTAATCCTTCCTGTTTCTTTAGACAGCTTTGGAGTGCACTCTCCATGGCTAATCTGCTCGTATTCAATATACAATTCCAAATTCTGCCTTTTTCCAGTTATTAAACCACAGCAGCCTTTTCCCAAGTACTGATGACAACAGCTGACATAATGGGTTTCCCCTGTTTTAAGTAATTTCCCTGTGTTAGCCCATTTAACTCTCACTGCAACTGTATGAGTTAAGTACTGTTATTATGCTGATTTTACAGAAGGAGTAACTCAGGTTCAGAGAAGGTAAGTGACTTTCCCAAGGTCACACAGCTCATGATGGGTAGGGCTGGGATTCAAACCCAGCAGCCTGGCTCAGAACCACCACACTAAGCCATCTGCTGCTATATTGAGTCTTACAGAACATTCATTACTGACTGTGTAGCATATATTATATAATGTAGATGCAACGTCCCTTATTCACCTCTCCCTTCTGGTCATGTTGGGGTAAGACTGTTGTCAACAAGGCTATAGGACACTCATCACAGAAACAATTTTTTGTGTATTTTGGATGGTCTCCCAGAACAAATTTCTTGGTCAAAGGATGAGGCGGTTTTAAGTTTCTTGCTCCATGTTGTTCAATGATGTTAGGAAAGTCTGTGAGTAACATGCCTGGCACCAGAGGACGAAGGCACCTACTTTGTCAACAGTAAGGTTGTAACAGGGAGGGAACTTTGATGTGTTAACCAAGACCCTAGGATGCAGTAGACATGGAAGTCCCCAAGCCACAGCAGCACATGAGAATTTTAGACCATAGAAAATGGTCTGAGAACCATTTCTGCAATTCCCGGGCCCCTTGGCCATTCAAGGCTTGAAAAAAGAAAGTTTGGGGGCACCTGGGTGGCTTAGTCAGTTAAGCATCTGACTCTTGAATTTGGCACAGGTCATGATCCCAGGGTCATGGGATCGAGCCCCATACCAGGCTCCATGTTGAGCATAGAGACTGCTTGGGATTCTCTCTCTCTCTCTCTCTCTCTCTCTCTCTCTCTCTCTCTCAAAAATAAATCTTTAAAAAAATGTTTGGAGGTGGGGGATTTAGGAGAGAGATTTTCTCTGGAGAGAGCTGTTACCTCCCTGTGAATCCTCATCCCACTTCCTTCCTCTCAAGCTGTGGGGCTCCTTTTTGGGAGACCATGGAGGAGGGCGAGAAGTGCTGCCCACCACGGGGAAGTTCAGCCAACTCGAGCTTGACTCCATCAGCTTGTGACCACAGTGGGTAGGGTAGTGGGGCTGCAATGGGAGGGGCCATGCCTCTCCCAGAGTGGGGCAAGGGGTGTCAGAGGGTTGCCCACAAAGACCCTGCAGGATTGGAGGTCACCTCTGGCCTGTCTCAGGCCTCTTTCTTAGAGGGGCATAGAGCCTGGGAAGGAATCCTGGGCAGAAAATGCCATACTCTGGAGACTGAGGAAGGATCACAGGATAGGAACTGGGGGACAGGTATCCCAAGGAAGGGACATCTCTGATGAACCCACAAAATTGGCCATGAGAGAAGGAGTAAGCTTTAACCATCTGCCAGGCCTCCAGAGCAGGAGGCCATGGGTCGAGGAAGAATGGCACCGTTCCCCTACCTTTCCCTCTCTGCTCATTCCACCCTGCTGAGCAGAGGCATCACAGAAGCCCATCAGACCCCTGTTCTCAAAGGACTCCAGGCTTCGATGGGAGATTGGGAAGGGAACAGTCTTAACTGTGAATTAAGATGAAACTCCACCTTCCTCCTGTCCCCACCCCCTGCTCCAGGCCCAGGTTCTTCCAGATCTGGCTGCCCCAACAGGACCTTGAGCCTGTGAGGACAGCGACCATGCAGGAACACCCCCCGCCCCGCCACCAGGGACTTTTGATTCCTGGCACAGAGCCTGCCACTTCATGATGGTCCTGGGTGAGAGCCGGGATGTGTGAGGAAGGGTGAAGCATTGCCTATAAAAAGAGACTGGGCAAAACAAAGGGGAGCAGGGAGGCCTGAGACCCTTAAATCCACAGTGAATACACCTGGGGATGGAGGGGCCTTGTAACCAGGTCCTCTGCTGCAATCTTAGCACCTACTGTGCACTCAGAGCTTGACTCACACTGCAGCTGTAAGCCTATTGCACAGACGAACACATCAGGCAGAGATTGCAGACTGGTCAGTTTTTTGAAGAGCCAAGACTATCTATCATGTGCTGTCACTCCAAGGCAGACAATCAAGGCTGTGGGCTGGCCAGAGGGCTGGTCACAATTTCTTCTGCCCCTGCACCTGCTGATGGGATTTAGGGAAGATAAAAGTGGGACTTCCCAGTGCTCACTGGACACTGCAGACACAGCTACCAACTGGTACCCACAGTGTGGATGTCACCCCAGCCTGTGGCAGGAGCTGGCTGGCCAGAACATGAGTTGGATTCTATACCTGAGCCTCACCCTTTGCCTGATGGTGCAGACAGCCCTGGGTAAGCCCCAACTCCATCCTGAGGGTGTCAGGCAAGAGGGACATGAGAGACACAGGGGCAGGCCCTCAGCTCAACCTCTCCTGGTGCAGTGGGGCAAGGGCATTTCAACAAGGTCTGGGCGGATGGGGGGGTTGTTTCAGGGCACCGATCCTCCCATCAGCTAAGAGTCCAGACATTTATGTTTATATATTAAAATAAAATATATTTTATAATTTACATAATTTTATGTATTTATAATTTGTTAATTTATATTTGTATTCCTTATAAAATTAATATTATATAAAATTACTACTATATTAGTATATACATTAGTGTGTATGTATATGTTACCACCAACCAGACTGAGATCTAGAACATTTCTAGCACCCCACATGCTCCTTCCCAATCAATACCCTCAAAGTAGCCACTCTTCTGACCTCTATCACAAATTAGTTTTGCCTATATAAGTGCATTTAAATTTTTTAAAATGTTTTATTTATCTTTAAGACAGAGACAGAGTACGAGCAGCGGAAGGGCAGAGAGAGAGGGAGACACAGACTCTGAGCAGGCTCCAGGCTCTGAACTGTCAGCACAGAGCCCAATCTGGGGCTTAAACTTGTGAACCACAAGATCATGACCTGAGCCAAAGTCATACGCCTAACCGACTGAGCTACCCAGGCGCCCTGTTTAAGTGCATTTAAATTTTTTTATTTGCGAGAAACTTTGCTAAATCACTTTTAGCATTTTGGCACATTTTCTTTTAGTCTTTTTATTTCATGTTTGTACACAGCTACAGTATTAGCATGTATACAACTTTATACACTGCTTTTTTTCACTTAGAATCTTACCACAAGCAGCTTATAACTTTAGTTTATAGTTAAAATTTTTTTGCCTGGTCCTGTGACATAAATGATGCTTCTAGTACTCACTATGGTATATTTAACTATGGTTCATAAAGGTCTTCGTTTTAATGCCTTTCTGACTCTTTTCTTAAGGGAGGGACCTGAAAGTGAAATTACTGAGTCAAAATAAACTTTTAAAAACTTTTAAAAAGGTTGGGGGGTACCTGGGTGGCTCAGTTGGTTAAGCGGGTGATTCTTAATTTCGGTTGAGGTCAGGCTCTCACCATTCGTAAGCTGGAGCCCTACATCTGGCTCTGCACTGACAGCATGGAACCTGCTTGGGATTCTGTTTCTCCCTCTCTCTGACCCTCCCCTGCCCTCTCTCGTGTGCTCTCTAAATAAATAAATAAATAAATAAGTAAAAACTTAAAAAAAAAAGAAATTACTGAGTCAAAGCATGTGAACGTGGCTCTTATACATTATGCCAAATTATTTCTCCAAGGCATTGTATTAATTTATCCTGCACCAACCTGTACCAACAGTACATGTGAATATCCTTTTCACATATACTGTTTCTTTGCCAGAATTGGGGGCCATCATTTTTAATTTCTTAGGTGGAAGCTGTCTCTCCTGGTTTTAATTAGCATTTTATGCTTATTAAGAAGGTGGAATGGGGAGTCGGTTGGGCGTCCGACTTCAGCTCAGGTCATGATCTCACAGTTCGTGGGTTCGAGCCCTGCATAGGGCTCTGTGCTGACAGCTCAGAGCCTGGAGCCTGCTTCAGATTCTGTGTCTCTCTCTTTGCCCATTCCCACTTGCACTCTGTCTCTCACCCTCTCAAAAATAAACATTAAAAAAAAAAAGAAGGTGGAATGTTTTCATAAGTGCTCACATATTGTCTCCGGGTAGCAAGGCTGGAGTGGGGACCACTCCATGGCAGTTCTTGTTCAGGGGTGTAAAGCACTCTGCCACATGCTTAGGTGTCCCCAGAGACTGGGACGAGGACAACAGAACATCACTGCTTAGAGTAGAACTCCAAGAAGAACCTCACTCTGTGTGACCTTGAGCAAGTTCTATAACCCCTTTGAGCTTCATTTTCCACATTTGTATTGTGCAATAATAACATTTACCCTCTACATTTTTTAGGAGGATGAGGTGAGATAATCCATGTAAAGTGTTTGGCACAGTGCTAGACTATAATAAAGGATCAATAAATTATAGTTGTGGGCTAGTTAGGCTTCAGGGCAAATCCAAGTAATATGACAGACCTCTGCCTCTTTGCTGTGTCCTCTGAGACCTCAGGCTGGTTGCTACCCCTGTCTGGGCCCTTAGTCCTCCCCTAGCTCTCCCCAGGGCCAATGAGGAGTTGATGTGAGAGAACCATGTGAAAGGCTGTGTAAACTGCAAAGAACTGCACACAGAGAGGAGGTTTGAGACGGCCCTTTGCCTGCACTGGCCTGCCTACATGCTTGCAGGCCCCCATTGAAGTCACTCCTTGTGCACAGATATTGCTTTTGTCAGATGTGCAGAGACTTGGGAACGTGGACAGAGTGGTACTTTGGGTCACCTGAAGCTAGAGGTGCGAGGGTGTGCTCTACCACACCAATTCCAAATGCGGTGCCCAAAATCGAATGCATCAAAATCTCACGGAGGTATTTGTAAATCTACTTTCCCAATGCAACCCTGAGATTCTCATTCAGAGGACAGGCCTAGGAATCTGTATTTCAGCAATGATTTCCTCAGATGATTCTGATACACAGCCAAGTTCAATAATACTCGGACCAGATTTGCTTTCTGTCATTTGCAGAGTGAGCTCCAGGGGACCAGGGTACAGAACGATTCAGTTTTGATAAGAAAGGAGGAAGAGAAATGACAGGGGTGCTTCAGGAAAGGGCAATAGAGGTGAGGCAGAGCAATGCTTGGCAATAGCAATAGGGCAAGACGAGAGCTGACAAGAGGAAGAAATGCCCATAAGCAGCCATTAAATTCAAGTCGCTCTAGTTTGTATATAGTCCAAGAGCTGGCTAAGGTGTGGATATAGGTCTAATGTATCTGTGTGCCCGTGTGTAATATATGAATATATGCCACATATGGATACGATGTAACCTTTATATAACTGTACTTACATGCATGTATATGTATGTATGCATATGTGTGTGCACTTAAGTCTTGTATTTCTACATGCTTTGTTGTAAATAAGCTGTGTTCACATATACCTATGTATGTATAAATTTGTATGTACATGTGAGTATTACTGTGAGTATACATACGAATGAGAATGTCAATAATGTGTGTGATTTCTTCCCAGAAGTATGCCAGGTAAATGTCAGCAACAAGAAAGAGGTACTGGAATACCAATATGAGACAAGCAAAAATCAAAATAAATGACATGATTATTGACATTAAATGATACATTAAATGACAGATAAATAATTCATATAATAGACATGAACCTTTATGCACCTATCAACATAGCATTGAAACCTTAAATAATGAGAGAGAAAAATACTGAGAGAAACACAGAAAAGGTAGGCAAAATACACAATTGTGAAAAGCTTCAAGCTGCAACTGGTGCCATGGCAGACAGGCCAGAGTCCTTTCAGTGGCCAGAGTGACCCTTCTCCTCTCTTCCTAGGTGCTCAGCACACCGAGGAACCTCTAGTGATTACCAAATATGGGACCCTCCAAGGAAAACAGATGCACGTCGGGAAGACACCCATCAATGTCTTCCTAGGAGTGCCCTTCTCCAGACCGCCTGTGGGTGTCCGCAGGTTTGCTGCCCCAGAGCCCCCAGAGCCCTGGGAAGGAATCAAAAACGCCACCACCTATGCCCCTGCGTAAGAGCCAAATGACTGTTGGCTGGGAGGTGGGCAAACTCTAAGCGGGGGGGGGGGGGGGGGGGGGGGGGGCGGATATCTATGCCGGCCTCTGGGCCAGAGTTTGAACAACTCACTAAAAAGAGTGCACTGTATGACTGTAAGTAGCCTGGGGTCCATTCCGGCCCTCAGTTTCCAAACCTATATAATGAAGTAGTTGGCCCAGATGATGTTTACAGGACTGTTAATGCTGTTTGTTCTTGGCTTTCTTATGGGAAAGCTCCAGACAAGGAGGAGGTGCTCACTGATGTGCCTCCAGGATCTTCTGGGAACCTAAGTTTTCCTAAAAGTATGTGAGGAGGAGTTCTCTCTGTCTCTGTCTGTCTCTGTCTCCGTCTCTCTGTCTCTGTCTCTCTCTCTCTCTCTCTCACACACACACACACATACACACACACACACCATACCCAGTGAACCCTGAGCTCTTCCCTCTCACTTGGGGCTTGAGCCCCAGAACAAGCCCACACGACACCATCAGCCCTTCCCTGCAGAAGGAGCTCCAAGATAGGGAGTCACAGGCTCAGTTTCAGTTTTAATGTCCCAGAATTTTTTCTTTTTCAGAGAGAGAGAGAGAGAGAGAGAGAGAGCGCACGTACGAGTGCTTGAGCAAGGGAGGGGCAGAGGGAGAGAGAGCATCTTAAGCAGGCTCCACATGCAGCACAGAGCCCCATGCAGGGCTCAATCCCATGACCCTGAGATCATGACCTGAACCCAACCGAGTCACCCAAGCACCCCAAAGTCCCAGAATCTTAATGCAACCTCTAACAGGGCTCAAATCCTGAGTCACATGAGCATGTTGAGATAATGACTGCCCTTTGAAGCACTAGGCTTGGCAATTTACCCAGAACAAGTGTATTTATTATTTATTCAGGTCATTGAGTAACCCACTGACCAGAATATTCTGTGGCAATCATTAACAATCAGTTGGATACAGCACTGGGTTTAGAAAAATGTCTACTGTGAGAACCTGGGTGTCAGTTGATATCTAAAAACTATAACCACCACCCAGGGTGTCTAACTGTTGAGAACAGGGCATCCACTGTTAGAACATGAATGGCTGTTAGTAGAACACTGGGGTGTTAGTTGTTAGAACACTGACCACCAGTGAGAGAAACCAAGACATCTGAACCTTCTGTGATTGTTATGTGGAATCCCATGGATCAGGTGACAGAACAGGGGATGACCATTATTAGAGCCCCGAGGATCAGGGGTTTAGAGAGTGGGGTGCCCATTGCATAGAAGTCCAGGTGTCAGTTGTTGGAACCTTTGCCATGAGCTGTCAGACAATAGCTGTTTGGAACACAGAGTGACAGGTAGACGAATTTGTGGATGGCTTACAACAGACTGTGGGATGGTAGTTAAGGAGACAAGAAGACTAGTGGCCAGTTTGGATAATGACTAGCTTCAGGCCAGAGCAGCAAGGGAACAAGTGGAGAAAGGAGTAGAATAGACAGGCTTTCCTGCAGCCAGTCAGATGGGCCCAGCCCCAACTATTGGCAATAGCCACACTCCAGGCTGGGCCAGCAGGGAGAAAAGATGAGGTGGCCCAACAGCCCAAGCTCCACAAGTACACCAAATGTTCACATGGTACAAGGCACTGGGCTGAGTGCCAGGACTCAGACAAATCCACATCCATCCCTGCCCCTAGGGAGTGCATGGTTGCTTGGGGAGAGTAACAACCAAACCAATCGAAACAACTCTAACCCAGCGTGGATAGAACTTTGGGAAGCACAGACAGGAAGTGCCCAGCAGAGGGGGCACCACTTTAGCTGAGCCTTAAACATAAGCAGGAGTTTGCCAGGCAGAGAAAACATTAGGCAGAAGGGACATAAGCAAAAGGGCTTCGAGATGGGAGACAAGGAAGGGTCCGTGGGCATCTAGAGCAAAGAGTGCCAGGAAGACTAGATGGAGAGGGCCTGCATCAGTATGGGTGAATCTGGACCTTATCCTGAGCGCAGGGGGGCCCAGGAAGGTTTTAAGGAGGGAAGTGAAATAGGTTTTTGTTTTCTGTCAATCCTTCTGGTCAGGGTGTGGAGGATGAGTTGGAAGCGATGTTAAAGAGGCTGGGGCAGTGTCCTGGCCAGAGTAGGTAATGGCCTTTACAAGGCAGCATCTTTGGGATAGAGGAGGCCTATTTAAGAGCTGTTTGGGAGACAGAAAAGAGCCTGAAGGATGGGGGCATGAAATCCCAGGACACCCAGGTTTCTGGCTTGACAGCACCAAAAGGGTCTCCAACAGAAGCATGGAACCTCTCCCCAGGCAGATTCCTGGGACCGGGGGCAAGACAGAGCGGTGGATCTTGCCCTGGCTCTGACCTGGCGCTGCACTCACCCTGGACCCTAATGCTAGTGGAGGCTATTCGGACACAAACAGATACACACACACACACACACACACACACACACACACACACACGCACACGCACGCACGCGCGCGCATCCTACATTTTGCTTTTGGTTCTATTTCCTCAACTGCGGAACCTGGGTTTGCAACCATTCTCCCGTCTTTGGCCACCACGTTGGGCCCAAACTCACATCGTGACCGCAGGTGCCTTCAGGAGTCCTGGGGACAGATCACCTCCATGTACTTCAACACGCGTAAACAGTACAAGTGGCTGCGCTTCAGTGAGGACTGTCTGTACCTGAATGTGTACGCTCCAGTGCGCGCGCATGGGGACGCTCCGCTGCCGGTGAGTATTCATCCTCTTCCACGCGCCATCCCACTCAGGCACCCCACCGCCCAGCTCAGGCCTCGGCTTTCCATGTCCAGGTGATGGTCTGGTTCCCAGGAGGTGCCTTCCTCGTGGGCTCCGCTTCCACGTACGATGGCACGCAGCTGGCCTCTCGCGAGAAAGTGGTGCTCGTGCTTCTGCAGCACAGGCTCGGCATCCTGGGTTTCCTGAGGTGGGCGAGGCCGGGGGCCGGAGCGGGGAATCAGGGGCCGGGCTTCCTAGGGACTTGGGCGGAAGGATAGAGGAGGGGCTATGGGGGCGTGGCTACAAGAGGTGCGTGCAGGGGCGGGGCCTAATTTCGTCTGGAGAGGGCGGTCACTCCCAAGTGCCGCCAGAGGGGGATCTAACACTAGGGAAAAAGGTGTGGTCACAAGACCTGGTGCCTGAGGGACCAGGCAGGGTGAGGTAGGGCCAGGCAGAACCAGGCAGGAGCCCTGAGTAACCAGACGGTCGGGGGCTCCGGACCCTGATTATAAGCCCCGCGCGTCCAGCACGGGCGACAGCCAGGCCCGCGGGAACTGGGCGCTGCTGGACCAGGTGGCTGCTCTGCGCTGGGTACAAGAGAACATCGTAGCCTTCGGCGGAGACCCACGCTGCGTGACCCTGTTTGGCCAGTCTTCGGGGGCCATGTGTATTTCGGGACTGGTGAGTGCAGCGCCAGGTCAGACCCAGCACAGACGCAGGTCCCCGGGTTCCCATGAGTGCATCCTCCACTGCACACACACCTATGCAGATTTGTGTGTACAGGTACATGCCGGTGCACAGACTTGCCCTCACCCCTGCAAAGGGTACTACTCCATCCAGGGGTAGCACTGATGAGAAAACCAAGCCAGCAGAGCGGGCAATGCTGAGAGTAGGGATACTCAGCCAATCCGTGGTGGGCCAGAAAGATAACCCACCACCTCCTGCCTCCCTACCTACCCCCAGAGCTCTATCCCCTGAACAGAATGCATCATCCCCTTATGGGCAAGGCTGGGGCCACAGACCAAGCCTGGGAGTCAGGGGCCTGGGTTGGAGACTTGGGCGAACACTGACCTGGTGTGTGCCTGGAGTGTAGGTGTAAGGTCAGGTACACCCTGTGGGACACATGTTAGGGAGGTGAGCTGGGACCACATAACACAGGGCTTTACCCACCACAGTAATAATACTCAAATGCTCAAGCACTTTCTGTGTGTCAAACACTCTTCCAAGCACTGTATGTATATTCATTCAATTCCCTCAACAATCCAGAAATAGAAGCATCCTCTTTCTACAGTTCTACCAAAAGAGAAGTTTTCTCCATTGTGCAGATGGATAAATTGAAGTCCAGAAAAGTTAAGCAGCTTTATTCAAAATACATTGGAGAACAGGGAAAGATTTGAAGCAGAGAAGTGAGACAGCCAGAAGTGCATTTAGAGAGATGGCTCAGTGTGCTGGAACTGAGTTAGGAAGAAGCAGGAGGAGAGGCCTGGAGGCCATCTGGGAGTGGAGGTGGGGTATATCTTAGAAGAGAGGATGAGGCCTGCCTCTGAAACAGAAGCAAGAAGACTGGAAAGTAGAAGGTAGCTGAAGAGGGATGCAGGAAGCCAGATGGACAGGACTAGGGCAGCTGGGTGGAGGGGTGAGCAGAGATGATAGGAAAGGCCCCTGGGGCTGGATGGATGGTATAGTGTGAGGGATGCCACTCAGATGGGAACCAGCTAGAACAAGTTTGGGGCACATGAAGTCTGAAGTGTCCAAGAGACAAGATGAGGGGTCCCAGTTATAGTTGCTCTTCCAACTTGGGCAGCAAAGAAAGTTAAGAACTGTCAATATAGGTTAAAGGGGCCATAGGAACCAACACCCCCCCCCCCATTTCTAACCCAGAAGCATAGAGTCTCTTTCCTACACCAGCAGAACCCTTCCCACAAGCTCAGATCCCCTCTGAAACTGCTGGGGCCCATTGCAGGGGCCAGGATAGGGGGGCCCACAGGCACGAAGGCACTGGCTGTAGGTCTAGGACTCCAACCCAGGACTCTTGACTCCCTCCCAAGCTGCCTGCACTCTTTGGGCCCCTTCACGCTGCCCAGCCCTGGCCAGAAAGGCACCCAAAACTGCCCAAGTGACTTCTACTTGTGCCTCTCATGGGTACCACACTCCCCACCCCTGCAGATGATGTCACCCCTAGCCCGCGGTCTCTTTCATCGGGCCATTTCCCAGAGCGGCACCGCAGCACTCAGAGCCTTCATCACTCCTGACCCGCTGAGGGTGGCCAAGGTGGGTGTCTCCTCTCCCCCAGGGCTCAGCAAGAAGGGGCAGGATGGGCCTGAACACCTCTTCTCCACAGACAGTTGCCCGCCTGGCAGGCTGTACCTACAACAGCACACGGATTCTGGTAGACTGCCTGAGGGCACGATCAGGGGCTGAGGTGATGCATGTATCTAAGAAGATGGTAGGTAAAACTTCCTTCTAGCTCCTTCACCTGGCCACCTGTAAGCCACCTACCTGACCTGATACCCGGCTGCCCCCAGGGACCCTGTCTAAGGAGCACAGTGGGGAGACTTTCTTTAACTCTAGTTCCCTCCTCTCCCCTACAGGGATTCTTCCACCTGAACTCCCAGAAAGACCCTCAGGAGGTGAGCAGGCCCTGTTCTGTGATTCGAGTATTTATTGAACACCTCCCCCTATGTGCCAGGCATTCAGGATACTAAGTGAACTGTTCAGACCAAGATTCCTTCCCGAGTAGGACTGATGTTCCAGTGGCGAGAGGCAGTAATCACTATACATAAATAACTCATTTACCTCTTTTGAAGGAAAGTGAATAGTGACAAATGGAGCAGGGTAAGGAAGTTGGAAGGCATAGAATTTTATTTTATTTTATTTTATTTTTTTTAATGTTTATTTATTTTTGAGACAGAGAGAGACAGAGCATGAACGGGGGAGGGTCAGAGAGAGAGGGAGACACAGAATGTGAAGCAGGCTCCAGGCTCTGAGCCATCAGCCCAGAGCCCGACGCGGGGCTCGAACTCACGGACCGTGAGATCATGACCCGAGCCTAAGTCAGACGCCTAACCGACTGAGCCACCCGGGCGCCCCAGAAGGCATAGAATTTTAAATAGGAGGGACAAAGAAAGCTTCATTCAGAAGGTGACATTTAGCAAAGATTGTCAAGAGGTGAGGAAAGTAGATACCTGGGGGTGAGCATCTCCTGCCCTCCAAGGGGTCACTGAACCCCAGCTTTTCCCAAAGGGCCTATGGATAAAGAAATCTCTGGATGGGGACCTGCTGAGCTGGGAACCCTAGGCTACAGGGATCCTGGGAGGATATGTGGGAGGACTATTTGGAAATGCCCCTTGCCTTGTAGGTTGTGTGGTTCATGAGCCCGGTGGTAGATGGTGTGGTGTTCCCAGATGACCCAGCGGTACTCCTGAGCCAGGGGCAAGTTGCACCTGTGCCCTATCTTCTGGGTGTCAACAACCTGGAGTTCAGTTGGCTCTTACCTTTTGTAAGTCAATAGGAGGGGTGCCCACCCCAGCAGGAGTAGCAGAGGATTCCTCTTGGGTAGTACTGTGCATGAGATCGGATCCCATTGGCTCTTCTGGGGATGTCCAAGTGCTTGGGTACATCCTACAGTCCCGGAGCAGTAAGAGCTGGCCAGAAATGATGGGAGGAAGAGAAGTATTGGCCTCTTGGAGGTTTGGGGACCCCAAATCTTCAGATCATAGTTTGGATGGATCATCCTATCCATTGTTTAGCCTCCAGGCAGCTGCAAATCCTGCCCCCCACTCCCACCCCCACAACTGCTCCTAGGTCAGGATAGTTGTCCCCAGTCCCCACTTCAGCTCTGACCTGGGTGGTAGCGATGGACAGGTTGAGAACAGGAGGGCAGGAAATAGTCATGGGCCCTTCCTGGGCTGTGTGCTCTGAGAACTCACCACTTAGATGGGTGAGAGCCTTGGAGCCTGGTGTAGCTCTGGCTGGAATCCCTCCTGATGTTTGGGCCTAACTCACACCTGGGTCCTTATATTGTGGGCAGATCATGAAGATCTCACTAAACCAGTTCGTAATGAGAAAAGGAATCATCACCAAGCTGCTCTGGAGAACCAGTACCCTGTTGGTGAGGAGCCATGCTATTAGGGGTGCTCAGTTTGGACAAAGCTAACTCCCCTTTTGGTGGGGCTTGGAGTTTGGTATGGGATCAGATGATTGCTGGTGAGCAGGTTCCCCCCACCGCCCCCCCTCCTGCCACCGCACTGGCCTCAGGGTCATGGCACTCAGTTCTCATGCAGTCTAAACACAGGGGTAAGAATCAGCAAAGATCTTCCCAGAAGTTCCCCTCTCTCCCCCACTCTCCCAGACCAAAAACTCCTGAGGATGCTGAGTGTAAGTCACTAGTGTGCCCATTTCTGCTCAGCTGGCACCCCAGGCCTCAGGGTGGGTATGAATTCCCCACCCAGAATATCACCAAAGAGCAGTTACCACTGGTGATGGAGGAGTACCTGGGTGACATTGATGACCGTGACTGGAAAATGTTAAGAAACCGTTTAATGGACCTAGCTGGGGATGCGATCTTTGTGTACTCCACACTACAGGCTGCCCACCACCACAGAGGTATGTGGGGTCCCCAAGAGTGGCCACACTCTGTCTACTGATGCTGCTTACCAACTGCTCAACCACCTTCTTGCACCTCTGGGCTGGTATAGGATTCCAAGATGGCATAGAAAAAGTAGTGGGCTGTCAACTGAGAGAGAAAGGGAGAAGGAGGGCAGGGCAGAGTCCAGCCCAGAGGACATAGCCTAGGTTGGTCAGGGAAGGCTTCCTGGCTGGGAGGACAGGCTGAGGGGGCACATTGGAGATCCTGTCCAGGCTGAATGGGGCTTAGAGAACACGTGGGTGAGAGTTCAAAGGTGGGGCTGGAGAGCACAGACACCAAAGAACCTTAAATGCCCAAGAGAGGAACTGTTCAGAGAAGGAACAGGAAGGGTCTGTGATCCTGCTACAATCCCCATCTGCAGATGAGGAATTGCAGCTCAGAGACTGTTGAGTGAGTGACTTGCCCCAGGACATGGGACTGATGAGTAGTGTAGACAGGACTCAAATCTGCTCTTGAGATTCTGGAGCCCAAGCACTTTTCCCTGCTTGATGCAGGTTGGTGGGATGTGTGGGGTGGATGAGAATCCCAGCCCAGGACTTTTCCTGCAGCCCTCCTCAGTTTCCCTATTCCTAGATGCTGGCTTCCCTGTCTACCTGTATGAGTTTGAGCACCACACTCCCACCGGTGTCATCATCAAGCCCTGCACTGATGGGGCAGACCACGGGGATGAGATCCACTTCATCTTCGGGAATCCCTTCTCCAAAGGTGCTACAGCCCCACCTGACACCCTCACTGGGTGTCTAGTCTCCCCACCTTTGTATCCGGACTCACCTCTCCATTGGCTGACCCTAAGGGTCTAGGCAGTTCCTAATCTAGAATGTTCCTGGAAATGAAAGCCTCCCAGTATGGAAGAAATAGTGGAAGGAGAAGGATGGGATGTTACCACCCCATGCTCTGTTCCAAATGTCACATCCTATTCTGACCCCAGGCCATTCCACGGTTGAGGAGAAAGCACTGAGCCTCCAGATGATGAAATACTGGGCCAACTTTGCCCGTACAGGGTGAGTCTGGTCCCCCAACACATCTGGGCAGTCTTTCTGCCCAATGCTAGACCCACTGGCCAGCTGCTTCAGGTATTTGTCCCTGTGTGTCCCATAGGAAATACATGATCAGCCCAAGCAAACTGCACCTTCTCCCTCACCTTTTCCTAGTCAGTGACCAGGTCCTAAATGTCCCTAGGATGTGTCCCTCTCTGTCCCATGACTACACTCTTCATCCACTCAAGCATTCAACCCAAGTCATTCATCATGCACTGTTTTTCACCCAGCCCTATACTGGGAGCTGGAATTCAAGAATCTTGCAAACATGCATGGCCCGCATCCTTCAGCAGCTTGTTAATGTTATAATGAAAACATTAAGTTGCTGTACTGGGGGAGAAGGTACTATGAGAGCACAGAGGAGGTGTCTGACCGAGCTCAGATGGGCAGGAGCGGCTTCCTGGCAGAGGTGACATCTGGGCTGAGCTTTGGCTAGCCTTGTGACTGGTTTCCCATCTCCACATTCTCTATCCTTTCTCTCCACCCCTCTTATGATACTCAAAAGATCTTTCTGAAGTACTATCTGACCAAGTCACTCACCTGTTTAAAACTCTTCCTGGCTTCCCTCTGCCCCCAGACTAAAGTCCCCACCCCTTAGCCCGTTGGCATGAAAATTTTCAAAATCTTTACTGGGTCATCTTCTCTCCACAGCCATCCTCTTGACACAGCCCATGTTTTTCTGTAAACTTATACTTGTGCTTCCTCCAAAAGCCCTGGTCTTTCATACCTCCAACCCTTTGCAAATACTCTTCCCTCTGCCTGTTTCCTTTTGCCACCACACACTCTTCTATTCTTTCTTAAAGATCTAAATATCATCCCTGTAAGGAATTCTTGGACTCCAACTTCCAAAGGGAAGGTGCATAAGGGAAGGGTAAGAGAAGGAGGCAGGTGAAGACGAGCACGAACAACCCTCTCTCCTTCTTCCTTCTGGGCAGAAACCCCAATGGTGGGAAGCTGCCTTACTGGCCACGCTATAACGAGGAGGAGAAGTACCTGCAGTTGGATTTCATCACGAGGGTGGGTGTGAAGCTCAAGGAGGAGAAGATGGCCTTTTGGATGAGACTGTACCAGCATTAAGGACCTGAAAAGCAGAGGCACTTTTGAGAGTGGCTGTGCAGGAGGGCGTCTAAGGTATTTCCCCACCACCTAAGCTTTGGGGAGACTGGCCGTGGACACATCTGGGACAAGCGTCCTGCCTTCCCCAATGTAGGACCTGCAGAGATTCCCTACTATCTCCAGGCCAGAGCTAGAGCCTAAGCCAGTTGTTTGGGGCTCTGTACTACACTCTTCAGCCTGACATCCCATGATGCCCCCCTGTCTCACTGATTCTAGCAGGTTAGGCCAGGTTCTATTACTGCTCCACTGTGCCCAGCCACCCAGCCTCAGGACAAACCCAACGCTTCCTTCTCCAAATCCTCCCACCCTTCAAAGTCTACTTGAACCCTTTGTTTAGATTTCTTTGGGGAAATCCACCCAGACTGCCACTGCCCTTACCATTGCACCCAGCTTGTCATTGACCTTTCATCCTGCCCAGCCTTGTGCCTGTTCACATTACACTGGCCTGAGGCCTTGGTCAGATTATTTGTTATGTGGGGTGAAGCTTTGATAGCTTAGGATCTTCTCCTCCTTGCATACTCACCTCCCCTGAAACCCCTCCAAAGCCTGGACACAGGGATGGTCCTCAATAAAAACATGTTGAATTGACCTGAATTTCTCCATCTGTAAAATGCTTGAGTGAAGTAGAGAACATCTTGATTTGAGCCATCAGAGAGAGGGTGTGTTGCTGCCTGCTCCTTGTTGGGCCCAGCCTGCTGGGCTACATTCAGACAAAGGGAGCTGTGGCAAAGTTGCCTGGTTTGCAACATACCTGACTTTTTTCTTCATTATCTCAGGAGGGACCTCAGGATATCCATACTCCATCCTCGCTTGTCCATTGGTGTAGGTCTTGGTGCTACATCCAGACTCCTCACTCTGGCCTCTCCTGCAACTTGACCTGGGCATACCGCAGCCTGTCCCATAGGTTTTTTTGGTTCAGTTTAGTTTGCTGTTTGTTTTTTGGTGGTAAAATATACATAACATAATATTTACCATTTCAACCATATTTAAATGTCCAGTTTAATAGCATTAAGTACATTCATGTTGTTATGTAACCATCACACCATACATCTCCAGAACTTTTTCATCATCCCAAACTGAAACCCTGCATCCCTTAATTAACTGCCTATTTCCTCTCATTTCCAAACACTGGTACCCACTATTCTACTTTCCACCCTATGAATTTGACTATCTCAGGTACCTCATAGAAGTGGAGTCATACGATATTTGTCCTTTTGTGTCTGGCTTATTTCCCTTAGCATAATGTCTTCAAAATTCATCCATATTGTAGCATGTATCAGAATTTCATACCTTTTTAAACTGAATAATATTCCATTGTATGTAAATAACATATTTTGTTTATCCATTTATTTGTTGATGGACATTTGGATTGTTTCTACCTTTTGGCTATTGTGAATAATGCTGCTACGAACAATAGTGTAGCATCCCATAGGTTTTATGTCCCAAACTACAATGTTGATTAGACTCTATTCCTAAGGGTTCCTGAGTTGTCTCTGAGGCAACTAGAAGCTGCAGACCTGTGGGGTCAGGGCACTCATTCCTCCAGCATCTAAGCCCCCAAAACAAAGGGGTGGTTGGAAGAGGGGGACAAAGCCCCTTTCAAGCAGATTCATGTTCACAACAACCCTGTCATGGATTTTATTACCCTATATTATAGATGAGGCAACTGGGACACAAGGCATAAAAGGTCTTGCTCAAAGGTCATTACCTAGTTGTGGAAGAATGGAAATTTGATACAGCCTTGTCTGACTCACCCTGCCACTCTCTGGGAGGCATAACCAGCAGAACATCCCTGCCCCCCTCTAGCCAGGGGATAGTTAACCAAATAGCAGTTCAATGGGACCCTGAGTGAGGGGCTGGATGCTCAACCCCCTGGAAAGTGATCCTGGGTAACCTGTGCAGAAACTCAGCAGGGACCAGCTGGGCTTGATTCATCCCAGTGCCTACAGGATACCCTGACCTGGAGGTCCAAAGGTCTGACTGCAGGTCAGTCCAGGCCTGCTTGTGAGGGTCCCTCAGTTCCCTCCTCAGACTCTCACACATCTGGAGAAGGAACCTTCTCCAAAGAGCCACCTGCCCAGAGGCCGCTCCCTACCCCCACCCCCCAGGCTACTGTCTCCTAAATCAGTGGGAGTGAAGCTGAGGAGGAGCTAGGGTACAGTCAGGGCCCCACCAGACCACATCAGATGCCAGGATCATAAACGACTCCCAGGGAAACCCTAGGACCTTATCTCAGAATTTGAGCATGGAGGGATTCCAGTGGACAGCCTGGATGGTGGACTGGCCCCCTGCCTCCCACAGCCCCAGCCCCACACCCACCCTGTCCTCTTCCTGATGGAAGAGGGAGGCGGGGAGGGCTACCTACTGCTCTGTCTCCACCTCCGCTTCCCGGCTGCACTGAAGTCTCCGGTGGCCCACCCAAAGGCGTTCCTTAAGTCCCTGCCAGGCTCCACGGCGCTCCACTCCGCAGGGAGCGGTTCACAGAACTGACTAGATCTTGGTGAAGGCCCTAGGACACGTGAGTGGCTTTTCCCTGGGTTCATCGCTGTGTGCCAGGGGCGCCAAGAGGAAGGAGACGCACCGGTGTAAAGCCAGCTCTTGGAACAGCGTGGACACGCGTCTCCTGCCAGCCCCACGGCTCAGCTCAGGCTGAGCCTGACTCCCCAGCTCCAGAAGCGCAGCCCCTTGCTCTCCTCCGACACCCCGCCTGACCCCGCCCCGCGAAGCAGCAATTACTACCAAGGCGGCTGAGGGCCAATTAGTGCGGGAGACTCGGCGCGTCGGTGGTGCCCGCGCTGACCGCAGTCCCCGCAGCGCCGCCGCCGCCCTCCTTGCCCGGCAGAGAGCGTCAGCGGCCTGGGAGCCTCTGGGGACGCGCCGTCCGCCTCCCGCCAAAGGCAGTGAAGGATCAGTCGCCTGGCGCGGGGCCAGAGCCCGGGCGGACGCGAGGGCGCCGGGAGCTGAAACTCGCAGCCGCTGGGGGTGGGGGCGAGGGGAACCGGGCCTCTCTCCCAGTGAGGGCTCCTGCGCCCCTGACCGCCTGTGCCCAGGCGCCAGCCAGTAGTCGCCTGGCGGGCCGGCGGCAGGAGGCGCGGTCAGGCCGAGCCGCCCCAGTCTCAGGCAGGCGACACAAACGCTCTGGGCAGGGGCGGGCTCTTCCAAGCCCCTTGCGGTCTCATGGTCCTCCTGGCTTCTCGCTCTCCAAACAAAGCCCCGCCTGGGCTGGCCGCCCCCAGGGCAGTTTCCTGCTGGTGAACGTGGAGGCCTGCGCTGGCTGGTGCCCCGCTGGCAGGAAGGTGGGCAGGAGTTTGGGTGGGCAGTGCAGGGCCACAGGCTCATCGCCAATGGGCTTCCTCTCCTGGGTCCCTGCGGTGCACAACCTGACTGGCCACCTGTGGGCTTTGGGAGACCCAAGAGGTATCAATCCTGCCTTCCAGAAGCCCACAGGCTGCCAGGAGAGATACTCCAGGGGCCTAGCGAGAACCCCAAGCTAGTAGAAGCTCTGAGGTCCAGAGAGGCATCAGCTGAAGGAAAGAGGGGCTTGAAGAGGAGCAGTGGGGTCAGATGCCACCACTTCAAGGCTTCTCCTTCCCCAACTGACCCCTTCCCAGCCCAGCTGGACACACTGGAGCCGTCTCCTGAGGGACAAGGTAAGCCTATGCCCAAGACACACTACATGAGGCTGAAGTTTCTAGAAGAGAGGAAGCAGTTGGGGGGAGGGTTCAGGAAGAAGTTTCACAAATGGGGTTGACCAAAGAGATCTGCCACACAATTCTTCTGTTTCCCCCATCAGTGCCACAAGGGGCTGGGTTAGAGGTGCTGAGGTCCCTGACCAGTACTGGGTGCAGTGGCATGGGTTTCAGAGTGGCCTTTACTCTGTGCCCTCTGCCCCCACCCCTCTCATGTCTGGCCTTAGTAGGAAGGGGCTGGCAACCTGCTATGTGCCCCGAAGGGCCAGATTTCCTGTGAGTGAGAGGATATCACTCTTCTAAAGGAGTCAGAACTCTCCTTCTGGACTCTCCTTCCACATACCAAATTCATTGACTGTGTGGAGAGAGAGAGTGCCTGCGAGAAATTGGGTTATAGGGATTGAGGGAGGAAGGGATGCAGTGACAAAGACACCACCTTGAGTCCTTCATGAGATGAGGTGGAAGTATATTAAAGCATGAGGAGGGAAACAGAAGCAGATGAAAGAGACAGTGGAACAATCTGCCAAGAAAGTCAAGGGGTAGAGGGAAGAAACAGAAGCAGGTGGACACACACCCAGACAGGCAAATGGACCGAGAGCCAGGGCGGTGCTGAGGCTGTTCAGGCTGGAAAAGAGAAGTACCCGGGTACTCAGAAGATGGCAGTAAGCATGGATTTGTTTCTCATCCCCGTTGCCTGGCCACTGAGACCTTGGAGGGGGATGATAGAAAGGGTCAGCTGGAAAGGCTGTGAGAGCACGGTGGAGATGCTGACCTAACGTGGGTGAGGTGGTGAGTCAGAGAAGTCTTCTGGAGGAGCACGTGAAAGGACCAGTAGGAAAGAGTGGAAGGTCTGGAGGCAGAGAGGGAGGGGAAGCTACGTCAGCTAGAAGGCACAACAGGAGCAAAGGCCTGGAGATTGGAATTAGCCTGTTCCATCCTAGCAGCTCTGTGTACGTGTGGCCCATGCAGAAAGGCAGGGGAAGCAGGGCCCAGAGCTGGAACACCAGCCCTATAAGCCTGGGAGGGAGCATGGACTCTACCTTGAGGCACTGGGGAGCCATGGGAGGGACATGTCCTGGTTAGACTTATCTTCCAGAAAGATCTCTAAGATTACAAAGTACAGACAAACTGAAGGAAGAGAGAATAGAAGTGGGGACACCAGGGCAGGACAATGCAAAACTAGACAGTGAGTCCTTCGTGGAAGAGAGCAAGCAAGTTCATAAAGCTGATGGACAGGACTTGGTGACGGATGAGGAAAGAGGAGGTAGAAGTTGAGAGAGACTCCTAGATGTCCTATTGTTCCAAGGAGCTTTAGACAAAAGCAGGCCAGCTCTGACCCTTCCCCTCCTCTACCTACCAGATGGCCCCTGGGGCACTCTGGTTGAGAGCTCCCCCAGCCAACCCAGCCTGGGAACTCATCACTCCTCTCCAGGAGCCTGGAAGACCTCAGCCCCTACCTACTGGATCCAGGAAAAGTCCCAAGGGGGAGTCCTGTCCAGGATGGGGACACAAGCAAGGCCTAGTGTTGCTGGGGAAGCCCCTTTTCTCTCCCTTCCCTCCATGGAAAGCTAATCCAGACAGGACTTTAGCCTATTACCACTGACACCATAAAATCACAGTAACTCCATGGCTGCAAGGAGTTGGGTTTGAGCCTATTGGTCTGTGGGGCAAAATGGAAGGGGAGGAAGATCCATTTGAACCCCGAAAGAACTCAAGATCAGATGGTCTCACAGAGCAGAGTTCAGCATGCCTCTTTTAGGCTGAATTTGGAAGCTGGATATTCCTGTCTGGGCCTATTTTTCTGTGTGTGTCCTCAGGCAAGCCACTTGCCTCTCTGGGCCTGGTTCTCATCTGTGCATCTGGGAACAATCCCGGTAGGACACTACTCCAACCCCAGGCCCCTCCAGCTGTGGTCTAGGACTCATCCACTCCCAGCTCTTTCAGCCACAGACACTGGTGAAGAGCATGATGGTGACCTCAACAAGGAGCCACTGGGTGATCATTATGAATTTCCTACCATTAGGGAGTAAGAACGCTTTTGAGGGGGGCCTGAATGTGGAAGAAAAGCCTTTCAGGAAATTAGCACCAATGGCAGAAAAATTCATCAAAAGCTGGCAGAGACGTCTGTGGCTGATTCATGTTTCTTAACTAAGGAGCAGCTCTTCTGTCCTGGAGGAAGGACTGATATCCTCCAGGGCCTTCCAGAGACTCCAGATCCAAGACTCTAAAACTCTAGTTTTGTTGCTGGGCTTCTCAGGAGCACCACCAGGAGCACTACCATCAATTTGCTACCTCTGAAACATGGAATTCTGGAGTTCAGTGGTAGAAAAGGCCACTGGTGGGCAGGGATCTTGAGTTTTAATACAACTGTTTCCTCTGCTGTGTGACCTCAGACATTCATTTGGCCTCGCTGATCCTCCCTGCCAGAAGAAATCCTGACTGCCTGGCTTTTAGGTGACTAATTTATCTACAATACTCAGCACATCTGGGAAAAGAATAATTTTTTCAAAAAGTGAAGATGTAAACATACCCAAAAAACTCTTGGTAATGGAAATCTAATGTGAGAAACAGGGAAACAATCAGGAGCCCATTGTGCTGGGTGGTATAGGCCTCCCTCCCACATCACCCAGGTATGGTAGACAAAAGAGCTATTGCAGCATGCACCTCCAGGGGGCACCACTTACTTGGTTTACAGTGTGAATGAAAGCCAGGCTGGCACCTGAGTTCCAGCCCTGCCTCCTCTGGGCTTGCCACCTGTACATGTGCTTACAACACACGTGCCTCAGAGAAGGCTCTGACTGGGCGATTGCTTGGTCACCACCTAACCAAAGCATCCACATCGAGCAGTCTTTGGAGGCCAGTGGACTCCCCTCAGTCCATCCAAGGCTGTCTTTGGCTACCAGAGGTGGTCCTTCTCAGTCATTTGACGCTAAAAGCAGCAGCCCCCAGCGCCTCAGGGAATCCCTTCCAGGGCCACACACTGATTCTGTCATTGCCACCTTCCCTGGCTCACTACAAAAGAAGGCAAGCCAGAGGCAGTTATCCTCTGCTATAGAAGAGCATGCACTCCCAGCCTTGCTCTGCCAGCTTCCTTTTCATTTTCAGGCCCCTTCTCAGCTCATTTTATGGTATTTTGACTGGACCTTGAATGAACTCAAATTGTTATCCAGGGCATCCCTTGACTGCCAATATTTATAGTTGGATTTGTATCAAAGTACAGAGTTGTAAAAATCCTAGAATTTCAGAGCCAGATGGGACCTTTAAGATTGTCATAGCCACCATTCTTTGAGAGCTTGTAACTTTGTGCCAGACACTAACCAAGGTACCATCTGGTGTTTTTGCCTGCCCAATGCATCCATTCCTTTTCCTGCTATATTGCCCTGTTGACAGCAATTCAGTGTCCACAGTTCAGGTATGAACAGATAACCTAAACATGGCCTATTAAAGTCAACCCCAGATTTTTGTGGGAGTATCAGGAAAGGGCAGTCCTCACCACTGGGGGGTGGGGGAGGGTAAGTCAGCATGTGAATGAAGCTAAAACAGAAAAACAGAACCAAGAGACTGAGAGAGATAGAGAGACAGACAGACAGATTTCTGGTGTCAGTGCTTGAATACCTGGATCCAGCCATGCCTGAAGTCACTTACACATGCAGAGCTTTCAGTTAAATGAGCTAACACTTTCCCTTTTTTGTGTGAGCCAATTTTAATTGGGCTTCCATTACTTGAAACCAAAACAGGGGCGCCTGGGTGGCTCAGTCGGTTAAGCGGCTGACTTCAGCTCAGGTCATGATCTCGCGGCCCGTGAGGGCTGAGTTCGAGCCCCGTGTCGGGCTCTGTGCTGACAGCTCAGAGCCTGGAGCCTGTTTCAGATTCTGTGTCTCCCTCTCTCTGACCCTCCCCTGTTCATGCTCTGTCTCTCTGTGTCTCAAAATTAAATAAATGTAAAAAAAAAAAAAAAACTTAAAAAAAAAAAAAACACCAAAACAGTCCTGACAGATACAAGTAGATGTCTTTGTCCTCAATTTATAGATTTAAAAACTGAGGGTGGCACCTGGGTGCCTCAATCGGTTAAGCGCCTGACTCTTGATTTCGGCTCAGGTCACAATCCCAGGGTTGTGGGATCAAGACCCAAGCTGGGCTCTGTGCTTGGCATGGAGTCTGCTTAAGATTCTCTCTCTCTCTCTCTCTCTCTCTCTCTCTCTCTCTCTCTCTCTCATTCTCTAATTAAAAAACAAAAACAAAAAACTGAGGAACCACCTAGCTCTGGGATCTTAGAGAAGTCACTAAAATCCTCCAACATCAGGTTGCTCTAACAAAGAATAAAGGGACTGAATTTCTTCAACTTCAGGACACCTTTGCTCTTCTGAAATCTTTCTCTCCGGGTCTATCTAGCCATATGCTCTTAAATGAGATGGCCACTTGTTCTGAATCCCAATTTTCTGAGCTGCAAAATAGGACATTAATTCCTTCCCTCCTTACCTTGAAGGCACTTGGGAGAGTCCAATGAGAAAGTGTTTAGAAAATTACTTTTACTAAAGCAAATGTTATATAGTGTCCATATTTGATGGATGACAAATCTCAAGTCATACCAGACAACCATTCTCATCCCAAAGTGGCTCATGTCTCTTCCAAACAACTTTTAAAAGACTTTTTAAAAGAAAACTTAAGGAAGCACCTGCATGGCTCAGTCAGTGAAGCGTCCAACTTTGGCTCAGGTAATGATCTCATGGTTCGTGAATTCAAACCCCGCGTTGGGCTCTGGGCTGGCAGCTCAGAGCCTGCTTCAGATCCTCTCTCTCTCTCTCTCTCTCTGCCTCACCTCCCCCACTTCTCCCTCTTCTCTCTTTCAAAATATAAACATTTTTAAACTTTATTTATTTTGAGAAAGAGAGAGATGAGAGAGCACGAGTGGGGGAAGGGTAGAGAGAGAGGGAGAGAGATTCCCAAGCAGGCTCCAAACAGCACAGAGCCCAATGCAGGGCTCAAACCCACAAACCCTGAGATCATGACCTGAGCCAAAGTCAGATGCTTAACCGAGCCTCTCAGGTGCCCCAATAAATAAGCATTTTTTAAAAAATGAAACAAATAAAACTAAAAAAGGGGCACCAAGCTGCCTCAGTCAGTGGGGTATAAGTTTGAGCCCCTCATTGGGTGCAGAGATTACTTAAAAATAAAACCAATCAATCAATCAATAAAACTTAACAAGACCTTAAAACACTTTTATAAAGTGACTTCTCCACAGCATCTTATTGGCCAGAATCCAAGTCAGGCCAGATCCAAATATACTAAGGGAGATGGCACCGGGTGAAGCTCTCTTTCAAATAACTCTTAGTCACTGTCACAGATCAAGTTCTCTAGAAAGTTTCGCTTGCAAGGTATTTATTAAAAAGTGCCCTTGGGATTAAATGTATTGCTAGCAAGGCCCGTGGGTGGTTCAGTCGGTTAGGCATCTGATCCTTGATTTTGGCTGAGGTCAAGGTCTCATAGTCTGTGAGATTGAGCCCTGAGTTCAGTCTCCATGCTGGGCGTGGAGCCTGCTTAAGATTCTCTCTCTCGGGTGCCTGGCTGACTCAGTCTGTTGGCTCAGGTCATGATCTCACGAAAACCCCCGTCGGGCTCTGTGCTGGCAGGGTAGAGCCTGCTTGGAATTCTCTTTCCCTCTCTGCCCCTCTCTGACTTACTCTCATTCATGCACACTCTCTAGGTCTCTCTCAAAATAAATAAACACTAAAAAAAAAAAAAAAAAAAAAAAAGATTCTCTCTCTTCCTCTCCCTCTGCCCCTCCCCTCTCAAAAATAATTAACTAATTATTTATTTAAAAAACCCAAAATGTGTTGATGGGAGAGGAAAAAAGTAGAATTGGGTAGAGGGAGAAGTCAAGCTACACTGCAGCCCAACAACAGCTTGAGGTGACTCCACAGAGAGCCCTGGAGCTCATGTGGCCCATCAGGATTGCTCTGCTGGGCCTTTATACTCCCATCACCAGTTATTGTTTTTTTGTTGTTGCTGTTTGTTTGTTTGTTTGTTAAAGTTTATTTATTTTGAGGAAGGAAGGGGCAGAGAGAGGGGGAAAGAGAGAACCTCAAGCAGGCTCCACAATGTCAGCACAGAGGCCCACCAGGGACTTGATCCCATGACCCTGGGATCATGACCTGAGCTGACATCAAGTCAGACACTTAACTGACTGAGCCACCCAGGCACCCCTCCCATCTCCAGTCATTGGATGTAAGCTGCCCAGAAAGGAAGACTTGAAGGTAGCTCTCTATAGCTCAGGGAACCCCAGAAAGGGGTGAGAGCAATCCCAGCTGCTAGGTAGCAGACCTTCAGTGAAGAGGGATCTAGGTGGCTCATCTGTGTCCATCTCAATCACCAACACTACTTAAGCTTCAAGGCATCCTGGGAGCTCCCCTGGGGCAGAAGGAGCAAGCTTTCCTAGCATCAGGTGGGCTAGGGAAGCTACTAACTGTGGGGCACCTTTGAGGAGGCTAGGTCTGGTCTCCAGGTCAGGCATTGGTGTGGAGCAGTCATTCTCCCAGCAGTTCTCAGAGGCCTCTGAGCCCATGTTTAGTGAAAGAGCATGAATTTGCCTGGCTGAGAATGGGGAAAGAAGCAAGTTAGACAGCGGAGGTTAACCAGGGCTAGAACAGTCTGAAGCTGAGCTCCTTGCCTATTCACTCAGAAGTATCATCTAGAAGAAGAGAATTATTGTCTGCTTTATTAATTGCTCCGTTTGTGTTCCTAGAGGAAAGGCAGTCTGATGAGGAGGCTGTGGGCTAGTAATTCTGTCTGCCTACTTGCAAGACAAGTCAGGGAAACCCTGACTGTCAGGATGGTTTAGAGCTTGGGAAATTTGGGAAAGAACCCAAGAACAGTGCATGGTATCAAGGCATCATCAACATGGAGCAAAAAGGAGAGAAGGTAAAAGAGGATGCATTTGGATTCAAGAGTCAATAATGAGCCAGAAGTGAATGTTGAATTATTCAACCTCCTTTATTGATCCATTGATCTCTATCTGCAGGTCTTGGTTTATTCTTGGTTGGCATTTCCTGTGTCTGAGACACTGAGAAGAAAAATGGGGGGAGGAAGGATTTTTAAGACTCAGGAAGAGAGAAGAGGCAGTGCCAAAGAGAAATTTGACCAGCAACAAATATCAAGAATCTTAAAATACCCATACTTTTTGATATAGGGGTTCTGCTTCTGGATATTGACCCTAAAATCACTATCAAAAACATTAAGAAAAATCCTTAAGCACCACAATGTTCACAGAAGCCTATTTTATAACAGTAAATAATGGGAAACAACCTGAATAAATGCCCAACAATAGGAGATCAGCCAGGATGTCATTAGTTTTATATAATTACATGGGAAAATACTTATGCCATAGGTTAGGTAATAAAGGCCATTCAAAACTGTACCATAGAACATCATAACTATGTGCAGGGCACCTGGGTGGCTCAGTTGGTTTCGTTAGGTGTCTGACTCTTTTTTTTTTTAATGTTTATTTATTTTTGAGATAGAGAGAGATAGAGCATGAACGGAAGAGGGTCAGAGAGAGAGGGAGACACAGAATCCGAAGCAGGCTCCAGGCTCTGAGCTGTCAGCACAGAGCCCAACGTAGGGCTCGAACTCACAGACTGCGAGATCATGACCTGAGCTGGAGTTGGAAGCTCAACCGACTGAGCCACCCAGGAGCCCCAAGGTGTCCGACTCTTGATATGGGTTCAGGTCCTGATCTCGTCATGAGATCAAGGCTCGAGTTGGGCTCCGCACTGATTCTCTCTCTCCCTCTCTCTCTGCCCCTCCCCTGCTCACGCTCCCTGTCTCGCTCTCAAAATAAATAACTAAAAAAAAACCCAAAAAAACCAGCATAGTTATGTGAAGAAACACAGCTGGAGAAAGGCCAAAGAAAATATACTTAAATGCATGTTTAATTATTAAAAAAATTAAAAAAAAATTTTTTTTTTTGAGAGAGAGAGGCAGACAGACAGAACATGAGCAGGGGACGGGCAGAGAGAGAGGGAGACACAGAATCTGAAGCAGGCTCCAGGCTCTGAGCTGTCAGCACAGAGCTCGATGCAGGGCTCGAACTTGAGAACCGTGAGATCATGACCTGAGCCGAAGTCGGACGCTTAACTGACTGAGCCACCCAGGCACCCTACTGTATATTTAATTATAATTAAATTACTGTTTTGAGGTGGTAAGACTATCTTCTTTTCCTATATTCCTATATTTCCTCAGTTTTCTACAAAAAATATGCACGAGTTTTAAATAATTAAAAAAATGTAAGGGTGAGGCAAAAGACACTCATATGAAGACTGCACAGTAGTAAAACGAACACAAATTAGTGGGGAGCCAAATCCTCCCAGGATGCTACTATGTCCTAGGTGTACTGGCCATCTCCTTGATGCATCATCGTATGGCCCAAATGATAGAGTAAGGGACACTGTGGAGTGGTCTATGGAGGACAATCAAAGGCCCCTGAACTTATATTCAAAGAAAAAATGTGAGTTATTGCAGCAGAGAAAGGGGAGGAAGTCATGCTAGATAGAGGGTATATACAGTAAAAGCAAAGGCACTGAGGCATGTGGGAAATGTAACAGGTCAGTATGGCTGGATTGCCACATACCACAGGGAGAAATGATGAGAGATGGGATTGGAAAGGAAAGGGAGTCATGAATGCTGGGCTGACAGTCCTTGCCTCTCTGCCATAGGCAAATGAGAGACTTGAGGGAGGGGCTCGGGGGAGGGGTGGTGCGGTTAGAGCTCACCACTGCCATTCTCTAGTCCCCTAGTCTCCTCTGTTTCCCATCACCCGCCAGAAACTTGGGAGAGCAGGGGAGGAGAAGGGGAGCAGTCCCAAACAGCCCTCCAAGACTGGTCAGCTAGGCCTCCTGACCCCAGCCTGGCCCTCTTCCCAGTACACAAGGCTCGGTCCCCATCCTCAGGCACCCAGACAAACCCCTACGCCTCCCATGACAAAGAGGCTCCTTAGGCCCGGGCAAGATTTGCAAACGTCAAACTTGTAATTATAAGGATGAAATCATCTGGTTCCTTTTAAGCAAACGGGTTTATTGATCCCAACACTGAAGAAATGCTATTCTGGGGAAACTTACTCCTCTCAGTTTTCCTCTCCCAGTGGGATGGCTGAGCTGGTGGGGGAGGGTGGCAGGGGAGCTAAGAAGGGGAAGAACCTCCTGGGAGGGGAAATTCTTAAGGACCTAGGGGAGAGTTTTATGGTGTACTTAAATTATATCTCAAAAAAAAATTCTTTAGGGCCCAGAAAACTGCCTCAATTAGGCAGATGACACACTCACCCCAGACTTAGGCACATCTCCATCCCCAGACTAGAAGCTAGGTAGAGCTGGGGCTTTAGGAACTGTGCCAACCATTAATTTCCCTTCTCTCTCACCCCCATCAAGTCTCATTTGTGACTCCAGATCCTATTTGTTTCAAGATGGCACAATATTTCCCTAGTAACTGAAGGGAAACTGTTTCCTTAGAAAAAAATACACTAGAGGCTCAGGGGTGTGGGAAGACCCCACCCTCTCTTTGAGGAGACGCAGATGTGGGGAGCTGCTGACACCATACCTAGATAAAGCCATACTTTCTGCTGGACTTAGGGAGAAAGGATGTCTAGGCCTTGACCTTCCAAGCCAAGGAAAGACAAACAATTGGGCTCAGGGGCAGGAATGTAAAACCATCAAGGGCAAGGAACTGATTCTGCCATAAGGCCCATGATAGGATTCCTTCATTCTACCTGTTGGGGACCCTTTGGAGCATGGCAGGGTGCTTGAGAAGGAAGGGCCTTGGCCGCAACTCTGCATGAGCTGGCAGTTCAGCTAGAGAGACAAGCAGAGCTTTTGGCATCTTCACCAGCAGATGCCTTAGGCTGGAATAGTTAAGAGCACAGACCTGGGATTGCCAGCACCCCTCTGCCCCCTCCCCCCCGTGCCTCAGTTTTTCTTCATCTGTAGAATAGAGTCAATAATACCAAACTTGCAGGATTATAGTAAGGAGTAAATGAAGATGATATACCCCAATGCCATTTTGTTATCTCTGATGGGTCAAGGTCTTGTCATTGTCCTGTGGTCACTTATTTACATTTTCAGACTTTCTATTTCTTCATCTGTCAGATTGGGACAAGAAGACTTGTCTTGGAAAGTGGTTCTCTGAATGAACTTTGAGATAAGGGACATAAAAACACCTAGCTCACAGCTTCGCAGTTGGGTCGAACAATTGAGGGTTCCCATCCCCTGCTCAGTGTTACTATGCATTTTCTGTCCACCCATTCAAGATTGGTCAGGGAGTCCTATAGGAGCAGCTGCTCCAGGAAGACAGGGAAGAAGAGGCCCTAGGCTGGCTGAATCCTCAGGAAAGGAAGACTCCAAGCAGCAGGGCTTCAGAGAGAATTCAGCTAGGTTTGGGGAGTGGGAAGGGTGTTTCTAGGCAAAGAACAGATACACACAGTCCACAGTTGGATCCTATTAGAGCTGGTTCTTAGCAAACATCTCCATGGGGTAGTGCCTGGACCAATCCATACCGAGCTGGACAGAAACACAGAGTTAAACATACCTAAATTTCACATGGGTGAAATTTGCCTTTATTAATTTCCTTTAATGTAACTTTTTTAAATAAGTGAAAATTTTTTTCACAAGAAAAAAAGGCATACAGAGGTCAGCCGAGGAGATGGCCTCCTTCAGCCTGCGGCTTGTTTCCCAGGCGTCCTGGCTGGTTGGATGCCAGACAATGCCGAGTGGGTTATCCTGTGGCCTGGAGTTGCCAAAGGCTGTCTGTGGTGCTGCTGTTCTGGATCTGCCTCGCAGGCTTTCTCATCCCTTTCCCTCAAGACATCACTCCCTACCCCCATGAGGCTGACAATTTGTGTACTCTGTCCTGCTCTGTACTCCCACCCTCCGCCAAGATCAGCTGTAGGTCTATGAGCCCTACCTGGACCCATTGTGGAGTAAGAGTGCTGCCTTGTGGATCATTCTTTAGAGACAGAAATGGAAAGTTTTATACTAAAGTATACCTAAATGACTATGATGGCGCTGAATGGTGCAACATGGGATATACTCTTTTCCTACCGTAGAGGCTGACCCCCAAAACTCTGCTCCCCTGACCACTGGCCTTCAGACAGTCCTGTTGACTGGTACCAAAGTCATCGTTTGCCTCTCATTTAGACAATGGCTGCATTGTCCTAGCGTCCGAAGGTCTTTGCTGGACTGGAAAGACTTAAAGCAGAGGTGGCAGATGGATGAAAGCTTCTGTTTCTTGTGGCTTAATTCTACTTCTACCTTGGTGCCTTGGAGTGGATGCTGCCTCAACCACCTCTCAACATAAGATGCAGATGTTTTAAGGCTGGTTTTGTCTACACTTTTCCTATGATGATTTGGAGCTCCCCCTCCAGTTTCACCAGAACCTTTAGGCAGCAAAATAAAAATGGCAACCTTGGGGCACCTGGGTGGCTCAGTTGGTTAAGTGTCTGACTCTTGATTTCAGCTCAGGTCATGATCTCATGGTTTGTGAGATTAAGCCCCTGAGTCAGCCTCTGCGCTGACAGCAAGGAGCCTGCTTGGAGTTCTCTCTCTGCCCCTCCCGAGCTCTCTCTTTCTTTCCCTTTCAAAACAATAAACATTTTTAAAAATGGCATCTTTTGCCAGCTGTAGCTGATACAAACTGCTCAGTAGGCCCACAATGCACTTTCACTCCTTCCTTTTGGAGAAACTGCTCTTCCCTTCTTTCAACTCATCAGGGTCTATCTGAAGCTGCCCATTCCAGGCCTCTAACAGTCCTGATGGGAAAGCCCGTGTAATAAGCTGACCAATGTCATCATGTCAGCCTGGACATGGTGATTTGGTAGAGGGGAGAGTATGTGACTCAGACTGGGCCAAAGTCCTTCCCAGAAATATGACTTAGAAATGGAGAAGTAGCTGCTCCCATCCTTTGCCAGGAAATGAATGGCATTGAAGAGAGCATGAGAAAGTTAAACAGTGACAAGAAATGGAGAAATAGAAAAGAAAAAGAGACTATCTATCCCTCTCTTTGATTTATTTACTTAAAATAAAACGGTCCCTTTGTACCTTTAAGTTTACTTGAATTGGGTTTTTGTCACTTGCAACTGAAAGAGACTTGAGGGAAGAATCTGAGATAGATGGAGGCCCATCTGTATCTATACCCTTTCTATTTGTGCACACTCATATATTCACACAGGTTTGCTGTGGGCCAGGGAAGCATGCCCTTGGAAAGAGTTGATTCTATGTTTGCTATTCAGAAAGTGTGTTTGTTAAAACCACTAACCTACAGGTTCCACTCTACTGAAAACTCCCTTCCTGACCTTGGGAAATTGATTAATCTCTGGACCTCAGTTAGGGTGACCTACCTACCATCCTTGTTTGCCAGGGACAGAGTGGTTTCCTAGGACATGGAACTTTCATTGTTAAAACCAGGATCGTGTCTGGAAAAGCTGGACAGTTGGTTACCCTAGCTCACTTCCATATCTGTAAAACTGAGATTAAACTAGACAGGGTTAGGAAATTCTGCCCCACCCTGCATTCAGGTCTACATTGCCAATTGCCCTCAACACTTATTCTTGCAAGTTTTAAATTTGCAATATGGCCAGCTACTATCAATCAGAGTTGGCACCTATTTGCCATCTTTTTTTTCCCTTTATTTATTTTGAGAGAGAGAGAGAGAGAGAGAGAGAGAGAGAGAGAGAATCCCAAGCAGGTTCCAGGCTGACAGCTTGAAGCCCAAACTCACCAACTTTAAGATGGTTACCTGAGCAGAAATCAAGAGTCGGACGCTTAACTGACTGAGCCACTCAGGCACCCTGTATTTGCAATCTCTGCACTGAATTTTTGGCTAGCTGGAATTTTAAGGATCAGAATTTATCGAGGACCAACTCTGAGTCAGGCTCTGCCATAAATCCCATGTAAGACTCTCTCCAGCTTGGGCTAAATAACTTGCCTATAACTTGTGAATCTTTTTTAGGGCTTGACTGCACATTTGCGTAAATATATGGGCTGGCCTTAGGTTATATAATTCAACTTTTCTTCTTTAGAAACTTAAATTTACTGGGTGCTCATTATGTGTTAGACCTACATAAAGACTCTCAACGCCAACACTGAGAGCTTGTGAGTGTCTGCATTTTGCGAACAGGCAAACTGAGGCTTAGCATCCAGTGCTTGTGTAAGGTTTGTGTAAGCAGTGGAGTGAAATCCCAGCTAAGGCCTGACTCCCACCAGCTCAGACCTTTCCACCATGATGCGGATTCAGCGAGATTCTCTGCTTTGTTTCCACCTTTAATCTTTGATAGGCACAGCCTACACCCCTCCCTGTCGGTTTTTCGGACACAAAGTCCCCAAGGACTTAAGTTTCCTCACTCACGTTCAGGTGACAATCTGGGGTCACTCCAAGCAGCTGAGAAGCCCCAAAGTTTCATACAGTCGACAGAAAGGAACCGCGCGAGCGGCTCCCTCTCTCCAAGGTCCGGGCAGATGTCCGCAGAGCAGTTCCACACAGAGGAAACCGCGGGCCCGCAAGGGTGAGAAGGCCGCACCTCTGGCTCGCTGCAGTCCAGCCGCCCCGCAAGCGGGTGGGCGGCGCATGCGCGGCTCCGGTCGCAGAGTTGTGAATGGTGCGTTTTGTTTGCCGGAGTTTGGGGCGGGCGGGCGCACGAGGAGGAGGGGTGGGGCCGACCGGGGCGGGGCGGACGGGCGGGCTTGCGAGGTGGGCGGCGAGAGGAAGTGGCGGCGGCGGCGGCCAGGGGCGGCGAGTGCTGGGTCGGCGCGGGCGGTAGGCAACGGCTAAGGCGGCGGCGGCGTGGGCTGGGCTCGAGCAGGCGGCGGCACCTCAGACTCCCGGGAGCTGGAGCCCACGCGGGCGGGCGCCTGAAACAAAGGGAAGCGAGAGTCAGGGCGCCGCGGGTGGGCGGTCAGTCGGTCAGCGCGGAGCCGGCCAGCGGGTGCCGCGCAAGTCCGGAGCCCGGCCGGCCGGCGCGGCCTCAGGGCGGGAAGATGCCGCGCGTCGTGCCTGACCAGAGAAGCAAGTTCGAGAACGAGGAGTTCTTCAGGAAGCTGAGCCGCGAATGCGAGGTGAGGCAGACAGGCGGCGCGGAGGCCGCGGCGCGCCCCGAGTGGGCCCGGGCAGAGAAAAGTTTGGGTGGCGCGCCCGCAGAGGGGCAATCTCGCCCGGGCAGCCGCCTGCCCGCAGACTCTGCTTGTCCTTATCTGCGCCGCGCGGGGCGGGCGGGCGCGTAGGCGGCGGTCGCGGATTTGGCTCCTGATTTCGGGTCGTCTCTGCCTTGCAGATTAAGTACACGGGCTTCAGGGACCGGCCCCACGAGGAGCGCCAGGCGCGCTTCCAGAACGCCTGCCGCGACGGCCGCTCGGAAATCGTAAGTCGGCGGGGCAAGGGAACGGGGGGCTCAGGGCGCGGGGACCGAGGCGCGCGCGGGTCACTTGTTGCGCGGGGGCCGCCGCGGCCCAGGCCGGTTCCGGACGGCGCCGCGGACGCCGCGGCTCCCGGAACTGAGCGGGCGCCGTCTCACTTCCTACTCGGGATTCAAAATGAGAAACAAGACACTGGCGGGCCGCGTCCTCGCGGGGAGACGCTTCCCTGTGGCCCTCTGCGGGTCGGTTATGTTTCCCAGGCACGACTCGACAGTTTGCCGCGTGTGGAACTCACACCGGAGCCCAACTGTACAAGGAAAGCTCATTGTACAGGCTGTGACACTGATAAAGGGTTTGGCGTGTTTGTACGGAAGAAAACACCCATTCGGAAAAAGAATTCGGCTTCATTCAAAGATCTGATTCCTGGACGATAGTTTGTTTCTAAGACGCGGGATTTGTTGGTAAATCTGTAGGTGAAGCTGTTTCACTCCCATTATAGCTTACAATAAATCTTTATGCCAGTTATCTATTGTCTTAGTAGAGGGGGAAAAGCCCTAAAGAATGAGCCATCTTAGAATGAATGTTAAGCCTCGGGAGAATCAGAAAGAAACCATTGTCTTTCTTCAAACCTGAAAAACATACCCTGTTTAGTGCTGGAGTTCCCAAAGAATTGCATGGATTTGCGAAACTCACAGTTGATTTGAGGCCATGTTTTAGGTGGTAGATTTAGTGCTTCGCGTCCACCAAACCTTCAAGTGTCTCATGTTTTGGGTTGTCCTATTGGAGGTGCTAATGAGGAGGCAGTGAAGAAGCCAAAGAGTAAGTAGGAAGAAGCTAAAAAAAAGAGATCGATAATTAATTTAAAAAATTAAAAAGTTGAAATACTGTGTAATGGAATCCAGTTATCTACTCTGAACTGGACCCATTTGCATTTGCAGAGACTTGAAGCCAGGGTGCAGTTTGAATTCGGGTTAACAATAGGAAGACATGTTGAAACATTAACTTCTCCCCTCTCCTTTAGACGATATACTTTATTGAGATACAATTCACATGCCATGAAATTCACCATTTTCATCACCTAAATCAACTTTGTTTTTAAAGAATATTTAAAATGAATATTTTGCTATTTAAAATGAAGGCTTTTTCGAATTCTGTTACAGGTAATGTGAAAGGTACTGGCTAAATTTATTAGGAGCTCTAGAATATTTGGTCATTAGTGAATGTTATGAAAGAAAATCTCTAGCTTTTAGCCCACTTCCAAGTTTCTTGAGTAGTTATAATAATTATGTGATTAAAATGCCTAAGACATATTTTCGGTTTTGGCACTGAGTAGTAGAAGAATCATTCATTAGTTGGTGCGGTGATTGTATCATCCTTTGTCTGGGTTTCCTTTTGCAAAAGGTGGATGGTATACCTAACCAGTGGATTTCCTGGAGTTAATTGATGTAAGTGTGAAAGATAAGGCACAAAGTACTGTCATGATTTTTTAGAGCTGAGGGTTTTTTTTTTTTTGGAAACCTAGTGAAGCATAGCTATTAGGGTGTTTTCTGTCATATCAGAGACTTTGCTGTATTTAATTATGAATTGGGAGTATAATTTAACCCACAGTATATCTGAATTGCTGTATTGTAGTATTATAAATAGTTGCTTGTATTTACCATATATTTCTTCCAGGGATAAATCAGACAAACATTCTAGGCCTTCTTCTCTTCCAAATATCTGGTCTGCAAATTTTAATAAGTTCTTAATATCTGACAAGTATTAAAAGTTAAAGGGTAGATTGAATTCCGTATAAGATGTACACTTAAGGTAACATGCATGTCTTAATTCATTGAATAATGTAACTATTTGTATTTGGGAAGGAATTTCACATTCCCCCTCTGTATAGTACCCCCCTCCCCCCCGGCCTTAATTCAGTATTCTCCACGTTTAAGTAATGAGGTCCCTAGCTCCTAGAGGGTGGAGACCACATTAATTCTGTGGTGTATGCATTAATATACTCCCCCCTAAACAGGTACTTGGCACAATGCCTTTTGTATCATAGGTACTTGATTAATTGAATTTAGAGGTTACCTAATATAATGTCTAAAATTTATTTTTTTTACTTAGGAAATGTGTGGCTTTTATTTATTTGGTTGTGGAAAGTAGGTGTGGAAAAGGCATTATTTTGCCTGTGTTTTGACAGCAGCTATGTATAGTATATAGGCATAGTTTCCAAAACTATTACCAACCTTCCCTCTCCTCTTATTCTTTTAATTTTGAACATCTCCTTAGTGTGTCACTGAAGTTAATGAATTTATTTTGTATTTAGATAGATGTGATTATAACTATAAAACTTACTAGACTCCATATCATAGCATGAATAAAAATGATTATGGGTGAGGGGTAGAATCTGTTGGGTAAAGTCTGATTTATTCCTGGTAAGTTCTTATTGTGGTAAGAGTGTTGGAGAAGTCTTCAACGCCAATGATTAATAAAAGAGAAGAATACTTAGGACAGGTATGGTGACTACTCTGACAGCAGTAAAAATTATATTTTTAATCCTGATGATGGCAGGATAAAGGTATGTTGGATCAACACAAGGGGTGTTATTTTCTAATTTGTGAAATCTGTAAAATAATCGCCGGGACAACCTGGAAATCTTATATATAGTCACTGATAACATTGTAGCATTTTTATGTTTTTGAACCAATTTTCCCAGTTATGTGTGCATAGATATTCCATTAAAAAAGAGTTCTGTGGTCAAATAAATTCGTGAAATGCTATTCTAGAATGATCTGTTTTTTACCACTTCTCTCTGAAAGAGGGATCTTGATGAGATAATGGGCATGAAGTGATGAAGCAGGAAATCTCTTCTGAGGTTGGTCTTCAGACAGGAGGTGAGGTAATAAGATCTGTAGACTGTCTTTACTTAGCACTGAGCTGATTTGGGGTACACTGCGGGTGGAAGGATTTGTTTACTAGGTGAATACTAAAGAAACACGCCTGGGGATTTGGACACAAGGCATTCATTGATGGGCTGCATCGCTTATCTGCCTGCCACCACTCCACTCTGAGAATTTATTATCTGAGGCTGAAAAAGTTAGCTCTCTTATCCGGTTCCAAATGATTTCTCTTAGGTTATTTAGTAAATACTTAAATAGCATTTACTTGGTACTATTGTAAGTATTTTACAAATATTAATTACTGGAGAAACCGAGGTACAGCTAAGTCACTTACTTCAGCCTAGGCAGTTTGCCTTCTAGAGTCTGCTTTTCTTTTGAACCCTAGGTTCGTTTCACTCCATTTGATTGTTTTTTTAAACTTGGTTTTATTAATGGGGGAAGATTTTTATTTTAAGGTTAATGTTGTAATATTGTTGTTTGTTCAGTCCCTATTCACATAAAATATTTGCCACAAGAAAGAGTATCCAGATGATTAGGGAAATACTATCAAAAATATCTGCAGAGGTTTAGTAATTATGTTGACAGTTGTACCTGAAGTACCAATAATAGAAATAGGGAATAAATTTTTACCTCTAAAGAATCTAAGCTTTAAATTCTCAGGGGTACTAGCAGGTAGCTGACTCAGCCAGTGGCTTTAAACAAATTACCCCAGATGTGAACCCCTTGCTTTTTCAGATGAAGATTCCTTGATGGGAAACACAAAGTATGTTGTAGAACTTTAATTAGTAAAATAAAACAAAAACGTTCTCTCGTTTCAACAAAGAAAGAAGAGTTTACATTGAGATGATTAAAAATGTTTGGTTTTTTTTCAAAATGTTTTTTACTTATTTCTTTCTCTCTGAATTTCCCTTGGGAAGAGGGACACCGTTATTTCCATTTTTTACTTGGAGGAAACATAAATCGCTTAGGGGCTACACAGAATACTTTATTGAAATGGTTTTAGATTGTTCCATATGTTAAACCATGCATCCAAATCTTATTATAAATATTAGATGAATGCTCGTTTGTATAGTCATATCCAGTTCTCCTAAAATTAAATTTTAGAAAATGCATATTTTTTAAATCACCTAAGGTTGTAGCCAGATGAGAAGTTCATCACATCATATGCTAATGTATTTATCCGAAGAGACAGTCGCGAGCATTTTTAACCTGAGCTTTAAAGCATAGTGTTTCATTGAGCAAGGGAAATCAAGAGAAATTAAAATGTCTCCATTTATACAACTTTAAATTGTGGTATGCTTTAAAATTCAAAATGTTTAGATCTTCAGTGTTTTTCACATTTAAAAATAGAAGTTTTTAAATTCAAGGAGATGGCTTCTGGTTAGACATTAGCAATGCAAGATCCTAACGTCAGCAAAAAATGACCTGAAAGAAAGTATTGATTCCATGTCTGATTTTATATTTAAGCAGCCAATGGCAAATGTCCTCAAAATGGAATCAGATGTTTGTAACTTAATACTTAAGAAAAATGATGAGTGTGTGTTTTTTACTTTTAAGTATTCTCGGTGCTGCCTGGCTTAAGACAGAAACTGATGTAAAAATAAATGACTGCCTGCATAATTTATGTAATGTCCTGCTCCTGATCCTGTTTGTATTGATTTTTCTAAAAGGCTTTTGTGGCCACAGGAACCAATCTATCTCTCCAGTTTTTTCCGGCCAGCTGGCAGGGAGAACAACGACAGACACCTAGCCGGGAGTATGTGGACTTAGAAAGAGAAGCAGGCAAGGTAGGAAACATTTCTTTGCAATTTGAAATACTGTGGATTGTTGTATTAGAGATTATCGGAAGATTTACAGTTTAATGAAGAGATCACAGGTGTGATTATATAGGCATATGGTTAGATTTGTTTTCATGTTATAAGAATGTAGTACAATTTTAAAAATTGCTGTCAAATTTTTTATGTGATTTTATAACTAATTTCATGTACATGATATTCATCATAGAAACTTCTAGCCCTTAAAGATGAGTAGTGTGCTTTCTTACGTGTAACATATAACACTTAATTCCTTTAAAAGTGTTAACAGGAATTTTTTGTTTTACTAACCTAGGTGACTACCATGCTATAAAAAAATAAAAAGAAGAGAAAAATGGGAAAAGCCATAAAATGTAATAATATTTAGAAATACCTCATGGGTAACTTTCTACTTCTGTTACTACTTCAAGTTTAATTTTGATAAGAACAGTGAAAACTTTAACCTGGAAATAATGTTTTTATTTTGAGGAAAAGCTGGGAAAATAAATCAATGCCTTAAATTTTTTATGGTGGAAGTTTAGTTTGAAGCTGTAAAATGTGTAAGCTGAGAGCTCTATTAAATTCTGGTTTAAATGTATGACATTTTGTTGAAATTTTATTGAATAATATCTCGGATTGGTTCATCTTTTTATGTAGAAGTTGACTCTTATTGAAATAAAATATTTAAAGAGAAATATTTTTTGGCTTCATTTTATACTCAGTATTTCTTGGATTTCCTTTACAGTGTGTTTCCATACCTGTTTTTATCAACTTGCTCAATTTTTTAAGTGTCGTCATGAATAGCATATCCTGTCACTTTATTTGCAAAACATAATACATATTGTAATTCAAAGATCTTTGTATTAGCTTGTATTAGGAAAAAGATTTCTGGTTTTGTGTATGTATAATGAAGAATTTTTTGTTTTAATCTTATGAAATAAGGTTTGATTTTTTTGTGGGTGATGAACCAACTAGTCTTTGGAAAGTGAGAGGGAAAATAGATTACAGAATTTTTAGAATGAGTAATAAGTAATTTGCTTTCCTATGTATTAGCTTGCTTGCTTGCAAGATTACAAGCATATGATCCAAGTTTTACTATCTTGTAATTCTTGTATATAAGGAAGAAGTTGGGAAGTCATTGTAGGATTATTGCTTTTTTGGTCTGTTTTTGTGTGTGTAAGTGTAACTCAATGAAGAAGTTATTTTTTTCTTGTTCAAAACACTTTTTAAAAAAAAAAAATTTTTTTTTAACGTTTTTTATTTATTTTTGAGACAGAGAGAGACAGAGCATGAACGGGAGAGGGTCAGAGAGAGAGGGAGACACAGAATCAGAAGCAGGCTCCAGGCTCTGAGCCATCAGCCCAGAGCCCGACGCTGGGCTCGAACTCACTGACCGCGAGATCGTGACCTGAGCTGAAGTCGGACGCTTAACCGACTGAGCCACCCAGGCGCCCCTCAAAACGCTTTTTTTAATGCTAATTTATTTTGAGAGAGAGACAGAACACAAGCAGGGGAGGGGCAGAGAGAGAGAGGGAGAGAGAAAATCCCAAGCAGGCTCCACACTCAGTGTGGAGCCCGATGTTGGGCTCAATCCCAGGACTGTGTGATCATGACCTGAGCCGAAATCAAGAGTCAGGCACTTAACTGACTGGGCCACTCAGGTACCCCCAAAACACTTTTTTAATGTTTGTTTAACATGGTAGCTCAGATACTACAGATGGAAACCAAAAAAAGCTTTTTATTCACCTTTGATGCTAAACTTCAGAATGGACATCTCACAGTTACCCAAGTCTTCCTGTATTTAATAACTAATAAATGGGTGTTAACTCTACTAGAAAGTATGTTTGCTTAAATTAATTTAATGGTAACTGTTTACCAGATTGAAGTCCACATTCTTGGACTTAAGCCATTGATATGTTTTCAGTTACATGACCAATAGTAACAAAAATGTCGTATGGCTATTGTAGCATTTGGGGGATGTGTTTTCAGATATACCTGGAAAATTGATAGAACTGATGCAAGTTATCAGGAAACTTATATTTTATTAACATTTGTTTTAGAAGTTTTTTTCTGTTAAAGGGCACATATCAAATATTTTCAATTTTGCAAGCATATGGACTCTATTGCAGCTGCTCAAGTCAGTTGTTATAGTGGAAAAGGAGCCATAGACAATATGTAAACAAATGAGTGTGGCTGTATCCCAAGAGTAGTAACAGTGGCAAATTCAGTATCTTTCCCACAGATTTAAATCTATAAATGTTTATACGTAGATCATGTACTTTTTAAATATACTTTTCAACACCTGTAGTGTACCAATAGAATCCAGAAGGAAAAAACATGTTAAGGCACAAAAAACAAAAGTAAGAAACTACTACTATATTGCTCCATTCCAGTGGGATAAAGTATACCAGTGAATTTAGAGAAAAGATACTGACCCATGTTTTCTCAACCATGGAGCTCAAACTATGGGGTCTCTTATTTTTCTTATTCCTTTTTTATGGTCTCCTGATAACCATTAGCTTTTAAATCTGTCCCCATAGGATTAAGACTAGGACTAGAAGCAAAGAAAAATGGAAGTAATTTCCCCCCATGTTAATTATTTGCCTCTGCTTTTTATATTGGATCGCAGATCAGTGTCTTCTACAAATTCTCAGCCTAGTCACCTCCTCAAGCAGCTTAGTTCTCTTCCCATTCACACCCAACTTTGAGAAAACTATGGTCAAGGTTTGGAGTTAGGCATACTTGAGGAGTTAAGTCCTGGCTTCATTTAGAAATGTGTATCTTTGCACAATTTATTTAACCTTTATGGTCCTCAATTATAACATGAGGTTAATGCGTACTTCCCAAGGTTGCCCTAGTGATTAAATAAAATAGTGTATATAAAGTACTTAGCCCGGTACCTGACAGAGGAGTTCATTCATTCAGAATGTACTTGTTTTACATCTGTTGTGTGTACTAGGCACTGTCCTAGGCGCTTAAGATGCATCAGTGAACAAAATAAAGATCCTGCCCTGGGTGTTGTTTTATGGAAGGAGTGGAGAATAGACAGTATACGTAATAAGTAAGTTATATAATATGTCACAAAGTGGTAAGTGCTCTGGAAAAAAAGGAAAAGTCAAATAGAATAAGGATGATCAATGAGAATGTTAAATGGAATGATCTGGATAAAGAAAGTCATATATTTGAGCAGAGACCTGAAGGAGGTTAGGGAATGATGAGCCATGCAGGTATCAGGGGAAAGATATTCAAGACAGAGGAGACACCCACTGTAAAGGTCGTAGAGTGGGAGCATGTGTTTGATAAACAGCAGACAACCCAGTGTGCCCGGAGTAGACTGTGCAAGGAGGAGAGTAATAGGAGATGAGGTCAGGGAGATAACAAGGAGTCAGTTTATGTGACCTTGAAACAACATGGACTTTTATTCTGAATGAAATGGGGGAGCAGTTTCAGGTTTTTGAGCAGATGAACAATGGGATCTGCCTTAGGTTTTGAAAGGATCTAAGTTAATAGACTGTAGAGGACCAGGAGTGAGGCAGGGAGACCATTTTGGCTGTTGCAGTGATCTTGGCGAGAGGCTAGAGTAGCAGCAGTGGAGGTGGTGAGAAGTGATCATAGTCTGAATGTATGTGTGATGTGAGAGTCAAGAAGGACTCCAGCGTTTTTGGCAAGAGCAACTGGGAGTATGGGATTGCTGCCATCTGAGATAGGAAAGGCTGTGGGTGGAGCAATTTTGGGGAGCAGTTTAGGACATGTGTGTTTGTGGTGGTCACTTGTTAATGCACTTATTTTCTTACCGCCCACCCTTTACTTACTAAGTTATGGCACAGCTTTTTCATAAGTGACCCTTCATTTGCTTATCCCAAGGATTCAGTGATCTGTTAAAAACAATCAGCTTTAGCGATGTATACTTTCCATACAGTAGAATGCACCCCTTTTAATTGTATATATAGATTTGAGTTTTGACAAACGTATACATCCATGCCAACACTATCCACATTCGAGATAGAGTTTCAGTCACTGGCTCAGGCCGGGGGCTGTGCAGTCTCTGAAGATGACTGGAGCTGAGGCATCCACTTTCAAGCTCACTCACGTGACTGTTAGTAGGTGGCTTCACTTCCCTGTCATGTGTGCCTCTCCATAGAGAGAAAAAGAATGAAGTCACCCTGCTTTTTATGACCTGTTCTCCAGTTGTATCTTATTCTGTTCATTAGAAGGGAGTCACTAAGTCTAGCCCACACTCAGCAGGGAAGGAGGAGTATTTATTCATGTACATGGGTGTGAATACCAGGAGACTGGGATCATTGGGGCTATCTTAGAGGCTGGCTACCCCAATAATTCACTTTAATTTCGTGAATTCTGAAAATATTAGAATGTTAATAGGAAATGGAAGCTATGTATTTTCTTTGATTTGAAACACGGCTTTCTTAGAAGAGATTTAAAATAATATAGTATAATATAGTATACACTATATATACTATACTGATATGCTATGATGAAAAGAGCTGATTTAAGTCAAAAGATAACCGTAACTTTTTTACCAGTTAATGGGAACCAAAATGTCTGTCCTATTCATATACCTTATGACAGGATTAAATGAGGTACCAGAATATGTGAAAATGCTTTTAAAATTGTAAAGCACTATGTAAAATGAGGCTATCTGATGATTTTGTAGGGTGAAATTATGGATAATTTAATTATGGAGTTTCAGTGCTATCCTGTGCCTTAGGTAAGCTTCATTTGTAGCTGTACAGTTTTGGAACACCACATTTTTCCCAAGTGGTCCATCCTGGTGTATTATAAACCCAGATAGCGAAAATGTTTGTAATTCTTCCTTAATCTAAACTGCTTTTCTCTAATTTCAGTTTAAGAAGACAGAGGAAAGCAACCAATCAGAATTTTAAGTTATTCTTAGTTAAATTTTTGTATGCCAAGCAAATTCCAATTCCTCTGATCTTTCCTCTTAAGACCCATTTTCAATTACTCTTTATTTCAAACAAATGCAAATGATTATGGTTCACCGTAAGTTATTAGTCTTGAATGGTCAGATTAATGGTTTTTCATGCATTCTGTATTTTGTAAAGCCTCATTGGGGTTTCAAGTTAATTATTGTATATGCTTACTACATGATCCTCGTTTTTGAGTAGAAAGATAAAGGGTATGAAAAATATTTTATAGGGGCGCCTGGGTGGCTCAGTCGGTTAAGCGTCCGACTTCAGCTCGGGTCACGATCTCGCGGTCCGTGAGTTCGAGCCCAGCGTCGGGCTCTGGGCTGATGGCTCAGAGCCTGGAGCCTGCTTCTGATTCTGTGTCTCCCTCTCTCTCTGACCCTCCCCGTTCATGCTCTGTCTCTCTCTGTCACAAAAATAAATAAACATTAAAAAAAAAAATTAAAAAAAAAAGAAAAGTATTTTATAAACTGAAAAAAAAAAAGAACTTTACAGCGCTACTGTTTGTTTTCTATGGAAATTGAATATACTATCTAGTGTTACTACACTCACCCAATACAGTTGTTGTATTTCTATTTATAACTTCTGATTTTATTTGATAGTCAAATAACATTACTAGCAGACATTGAGAAGTAGTTATGAAGTATATGTCATTAGAGCAGATGCTTTAAGAAATTTTGGTTCTCTTTTTTCTCCTCTGAACTTTTGTACTTAAAACAAAAATCTTTTATCTTTCATTTTCATGAGCATAAGTAAAACAAAATTTAACAGCATTTGATTTAATGAATGAGGACAGATTCTTCTTTTAAATGCTTTTTCCAAAGTTCTGTGATTCTGCTGCTTCTGGAGTATTTTGCTTACTTGCCTGCAAGATCTTTGTCCCAAAATAAATATTGTGTCTGTTTATATACCATCCACAATTTGGCAGGGTTTAGAGGACTCCTTGATGTTAGCTTTGAGAAATCCCTATTCAAGCTCAACAAGTTCCTTCTCCTCCTCAGGCAGCCCAGTCACTCCAAATAAAAGATAGCTGTGGTAAAGCTTTGGAATGTGATTTTCCCCAAGAGAAATTGACACAACTTTTTCAACTAGTTTGTCAAATCCAGATTTTAAGTATGTATTTCTATTCAATTAAAACATGAAGTATATTTTCTAGCATTTAGTTATCAGGAATTTAGTGCATCGGAATAAGTAATCTGTTTTAAAGCTGACTTCCAGGGCACCTGAGTGGCTCAACTGGTTAAGCGTCTGACTTCTTCAGCTCAGGTCATGATCTCTCGGCTTGAGTTTGAGCCCCGCATCCAGCTCTGTGCTGACAGCTAAGAGCCTGGAGCCTGCTTCGGATTCTGTGTCTCCCCCTCTCTCTGCCCGTCCCATGCTCATGCTCTGTTTCTCTCTGTCTCTCAATAATAAATAAACGTTAAAAAATTCTTTTCTAAAAAGCTGACTTCCATGTAATTATTTTTATTATTTTATGTTTTTCATCATAAGTATACCCTTTAATCCCCATCATCTATTTCACCCATTCCCCTCACCCTCTCCCCTCTGATAACCATCAGTTTGTTTTCTATAGTTAAGAGTTTGTTTCTTGGTTTGTCTGGTTTTTTAAAGTATATTTTAAGCATACTATAATATTTTAATAACTGAATTATAAAATTTAGAATTGACAGCCTTATGCTTATATTTTTAAAGACAAGTTTTCATTTTAATAATTTTTAAATCTAGGAGAGTTGACTGACTTCATGCATAAACAAGATGGTTTAAAAATTAGGATGTCTGGGGCACCTGGGTGGCTCAGTCAGTTAAGCGTCCAAGTCTTCATTTCAGCTCAGGTCATGATCTCACAGTTTGTGGGATCGAGCCTCCCATCGAGTTCTGCACTGACAGTGTAGAGCCTGCTTGGGATTCTCTGCCTCTCTCTCTCTGACCCTTCCCCTCTCATGCTCTTTTTCTCTCTCTTTTTCTCTCAAAGTAAATAAATACATTTCAAAAAAAAAAATTTAAATTTAGGATGTCCTAGTACCTTCCAGTTAGAGTTACATTAATTTGCATATATGGTAAATGTTCCTCCAGAGTATTTGAAGATTGTATATTCTCTTTCTCTTCTCTTGAATTGTATCATTTGCATGGATTTACCTTTAGTGTAAGGGTAAAATTTTAGTTGTGGCCTTATCTGAATTATATATTCCAAGTTAAAGAAGACAGTAGGTCTGAGGGGACCTCTGTAGGCTGCTACATCCTAATTTTTCTGCTCATTTTCTTTCATAATTTTTTTTTCAAATATTTCTATTTATGAGACAAAATTCACCTACCTTAAGTATACAATTCAGTAAAGAAATGTATACGGTCAGTGGTGTAACCACCACCACAATCAAGATGTAGAACATTTCCATAATCTCAAAAAGTTTCCTCATGTCCTTTTGCAGTCAATCCTCTCACCCCCTGGACCAGGCAATCACTGATCTGCTTTCTATTACTATAGTTTTGTCTTTTCTAGAATTTCATATAAACGTAGTCACACAGTATATAGACTTTTGTGTCTAGCTGTCACTTAGCAACATGCTTTTGAAATTCATCCATGTTGTGTGTATAGTAGTAGTCCATTTCTTTTTATTACTGAGTAGTATTCCATTGTGTGAATATGCTACATTTTGTTTATCCAGTAATATTCGTCTGTGTGTGTGTGTGTGTACACACACACCACATCTTTTTTATCCATTCATCATCGATACACACACCACATCTTTATCCATTCATCAGTTGATTGACATTTGAGCTCTTTCCATACTTTGGCTATCACCAGTAGTGCTACTATAAACATTGGGGTGCATGTGCCCCTTCAAATCCGCATTTTTGTATCCTTTGGATAAATACCTAGTAGTGCAATTGCTGGGTCATAGGGTAGTTCTATTTTTAATATTTTGAGGAACCGCCATACTATTTTCCAAAGTGGCTGCACCAGTTGGCATTCCTACCAGCACTGCACAATGGTTCCTCTTTCTCCGTGTCCTCGCCAACATCTGTTGTTGCCTCAGTTGTTCATTTTAGTCATTCTGACAGGTGTGAGGTAGTATCTCATTGTGCTTTTGATTTGTATTTCATTGATGATGAGTGATGTTGAGCATCTTTTCATATGTCAGTTGGCCATTTGGATGTCTTTAGAAAAGTGTCTATTCATGTCTTTTGCCCATTTCTCCACTGGATTGTTTTTTGGGTATTGAATTTGATAAGTTCTTTATAGATTTTGGATACTAACCCTTTATCTGGTATGTCATTTGCAAATATCTTCTCCTATTTCTTCAGTTGCCTTTTAGTTTTGCTGATTGTTTTCTTTGCTGTGCAGAAGCTTTTTATCTTGATGAGGTTCCAATAGTTCATTTTTGCTTTTGTTTCCCTTGCCTGCCACATTTTTTTAAATGTGTGAGAACACTCATGAGTTGGGGTAGGAGCAGAGAGAGAGGAGTGAGAGAATCCTAAGCAGGCGGGGCTTGATCCCACAAACCTGTGAGATCATGACCTGAACTGAAATCAAGAGTTGGACTCTCAACTGACTCAGCTACCCAGGCACCCCTACACCACATCTTCTTTATCTGTTTGTCAATTGATGGACATTTCGGCCATTTCCATAATTTGGCTATTGTAGGTAATGCTGCTATAAACATCAGAGTTCATGTACTCCTTTGAATTAATATTTTTGTGTTATTTGGGTAAATACCTAGTAGTGAAATTGCTGGATCTTAGGGTAGTTCTATTTTTAACTTTTTGAAAAACCTCAGTACTATTTTCCAGAGTGACTACATGAGTTTGCATTCCCACCAACAGTGCAAGAGGGTTCACCTTTCTCCACATCCTCACCAATACTTGTTGTTTCTTGTGTTTATTTTATTTTATTTTTTAATGTTTATTCAGTTTTTTGAGAGAGAGTGTGTGCACGTGCGTGCAAGCAGGGGAGAGACAGAGAAAGAGGGAGGGAGACACCGAATCCAAAGCTGGCTCCAGGCTTTGAACTGTCAGCCCAAAGCCTGATGCCAGGCTGGAACTCACAGACCTTGAGATAATGACCTGAGCTGAAGTTGGACCCAGGTGCCCCATTGTGTTGTTGGTTTTAGCAGAGGGGAGGTGGATGGGGGGGGATTGGTTAAATTGGTGATGGGGATTAAGGAGGGCATTTGTTGTGATGAGAACCGGGTATTTTATGGAAGTGTTGAATCATATTGTACAACTGAAAGTAATAACACACTGTATGCTAACAAACTGAAATTAAAATTAAAACTTAAAAAAAAAAAAAAAAGAATTATGGGGCACCTGGATGGCTCAGTCAGTTAAGGGTCTGACTCTTGATTTTGGCTCAGGTCATGATCTCACAGTTCATGAGATCGAGCTCTGCGCTGATGATGCAGAGCCTGCTTGGGATTCTCTCTCTCTCTGTATCCCTTCAGTTCTCTCTCTCTCTCTCTCTCTCTCTCTCTCTCTCTCTCAAAATAAATAAATAAACTTAAAGTACCAGGAGCTGTTTTAATTGATACATAAATAACATACACTGATACTTGCATAATTTCCATTTTACTGGTAAGAAAACATTTGTAAGTTTTAATACTTGTAGCTTGAGCAAGCTCAGAGACTTTTTATTTCTTTGATAACACTTCTCAGATACTTAGTTTTCTACAGAGGATTAGAAGCCATAGCCTGGCTAACAAGTTCTTCATGTTATAGACTGTGCTATGGTAAGGAGTTTAATTAATGTTACTTTCTTTTATGAAAGTATACAATATGAACAGTTGGAAATTATTATCCATCATAAACTTTTCACTTTGAAAATTGATATGTACTTAGGAACCAAGAATTTAAAATAACACTTAAAATGTGCCTTCTGGTAGTGTAACTGTGCTTTTAGGACTCATACTGTCCTATACTGTGTGTCCTGAGAAGGAGAGGGCCAAGTCTGGGAATGTTTGCCGGGTTGTTTTTGTGGATGAAAACCTTTCTTCCACAAATACAACCAATACGGAGCCCTTTTGTGTTTTAAAATTTCAGATGTTAAATAAATAAATAAATAAAATTTCAGATGTAAAGTCAGGTTGATCTTCAGATTAAAACAAAAGGATAGCTCAGAACATGTGACTTCAACATTTCCATTAGGAAAATATAGGTGTTTTTCAAGCAAACAAAATATTCTACACATATTAAACCATAATTTTTAATAAATGTCTGGCCTCACTTACAAAATATTGCTTTAAAAATAATGGCCCTTTGAGGTGCCTGGGTGGCTCAGTCAGTTGAGCGTCCAACTTTGGCTCGGGTCATGATCTCACGGTTCGTGAGTTCGAGCCCCACATTGGTCTCTGTGCTGACAGCTCAGAGCCTGGAGCCTGCTTCAGATTCCGTGTCTCCCTCTCTCTCTGCCCCTCCCCTGCTTATACTCTGTTTCTCTCTCACTCTCTCTCTCTCAAAAATAAATAAACATTAAAATTTTTTTTAAAAAATCAATGGCCCTTTGGGAGAACCCTCCGCATTTTTTGAGGGTATTGCTTATTCATGGCAGCCTTTCAGTCCTTGCTGTTCCTTTGCTATCCAGAACATTTCTGGGCCATTTTTAAAAATTGAAGTAAAACGCACATAACAAAATTTGCCATCTTACCCATTTTAAAGTAGACGATTCATTGGTTTTTAATATATTCGTCACATGCATCCTTCCCCACCATCTAATTCTGGAATATTTTCAGAACTTGAGACCATTTTAAATACGTTTTGAAAATCTGTAGACCAGTTTTATGGTGATCATTGCCAAGCCCTGTGGTAGACGATTTACATTATCATGGATTCTCTGAAACCTGCACTATGTAGTGAAGTCTTCTGTTGGATTTTAGAACACATTTGGTGATAGCTAGGTTTTACAGCTAAGGAGCCTGGGGCCCAGAGAGGTCAGAAAAATCTTCAGAAATCATGTAATCTACTTCCTAGGGAGAGCCAGGATCCAGACTCAAGTTTTGTTTTGTTTTGTTTTCCCCAGAATCTGTGTTGTTTGCAACACACCACACTGTTGCTAATAAATAATCATTAGGTAAGTTGCCAGGAATTCCACATACCACCTCATATTATTTTAGCCTACTAAGTTACTCTTTCCATTACACTGGATAATCACTGATATTTTAATGTGGCCTTTTTACATCTCATTTTGATGTCTTCAAAACAACCTTATCCCTCATCTTTTTCTTTTTAACCTTTTAACTTTACTTGACTTGTTTTTCTAACTTGTAGGGCAAGTGATGTTCAATATGACAATTGAGCTGCTAGATAACTGCACATAATTCTTCCATGTTAATAGTATGTTAATAATAATAATGTTAGTAAAAGTAGTTCTGATGTTTTAAAAAGTAATTGTCACAGAGTTGACCGGGGAATGGGCTACAGTAAACAGCATCTACCTCTTTTATTACTTTTTTTTCCTAAGAAGCAAATAATTCTGTCATTTAATTTTAGAAGGTTTTCACTTGAAATTGTACCTGTTTAGTACAGTTCAAGACTGTCTTAAACATGCATTGTTTACTTTGAATCATAGAATGAAGATAGCAGAACTAGTAAGATATTTTGGGGTGGGGGGAAGTATTCATATATATTCTGTAGTCATATAAAGAGTTCATAATATTAACTGTTGTAAATGCTGTGGAGTTAAGCATTAAATTGACTGTCCACCCTCTTATTTATTCTTTAGGAAAATTGTCTGTTTTCACACTTCCTGAAATACTTTGAAAACATTAATAATGCAGTTCATTAATGCCACTGTGGTTTAAGTGAATATATAGAGTTAGGAGTTCTGAGTGCCAACTTCTGCCTCCTAACTAACTTTGCAACCTTCTGCAAATGAATTATTTAATATCTCTCACTTTTATGTATGTATGTGTGTAATCTCTGCACTCAGTGTGGGGCTCAAACTCATAACCCCAAGATCAAGAGTCACATGCTCTACTGAGCTAGCCAGACACACCAATATCTCTCACTGTTAATTTCTTTGTTTTAAAATTTTACCTGTTGGATGGTTATAAAGGTCAGATAGGACTTGGAAAAGTTTTGAAAGCTGTAGAGAATTTATATGAACTTAAGGTGGCAACTTGAGTGAAAAAGTGTTAGGAAAAGAGAATTAAGAAATGAAGGAAGGTATATAGAGCTGTTTGGGACTGGGGTGAGGATTTCTTTAAGTAAAGTGAGTTCAAAGTAGAGGCATGGAGGCGCACCTGGGTGGCTCTGTCGATTGACCATCCAACTCTTTTTTTTTTTTCCAAAAATGTTTTAATGTTTTTATTTTATTTTTGAGAGAGAGAGAGAGACAGACAGACAGACAGTGTGAGCAGGGGAAGGGCAGGGAGAGAGGGAGACACAGAATCTGAAGCAGGCTCCAGGCTCCGAGCTGACAGCACAGAACCTGACGCGGGGCTAGAACTCACGAACCGTGAGCTGATGGCGTTGCTTAACCACCTGAGCCACCCAGGTGCCCCTGACCATCCAACTCTTGATTTCAGCTGAGGTCATGATCCCAGGGTCATGGGAGTCGCCCCCATGCTGAGCCTGGAGCCTGCTTGGGATTCTCTCTCTCCTTCTGTTCCTCTCCCCTGTCACTCGTGTGCACATGCATACGTGCTTTTTCTCTCTCAAAATGAAGGAAAAGAAAAAAACAAAGTAGAGGCATGGAGTTGCAGAGTCTAGAAATAGCATTCGTGGTCTTAGCAGTGTTCAAGTTTTTGGTGGTTTGTGATGCTTAGGCTAATGTTACTTTTTTATGCAGTAAGAAAGCAGGTATTTTAAATATATACCTCCATGAAGAAAAAAATTATGTAAGAATATAATCATATTATAAATTTCTAAGTTTTAGATTAGACATGTTTTCTCCTTAATCTCAGAGTATGAGTATTATTGGGATGTAAGAATCTTTTCAGATTGCTCACCAAAAGGAATGGCTTTTCCAGATGTTGGACCATCAGTGTTTCTAGGTGGAACATTCTTCTGAAAAATGACGTTTAGAGGAAGTTTTCAACACTTGACATTAACTTTGTGTGGCATGGTACAATAAAACCAGTGTAATGTTTCAGCATGCTTTTTCTGCTGTAGAGTTTACTGCAGTGTGATTTTTAAGTACCGTAAAATACCTTACAAGAGGTTCCAAATTAGGTGGGCTAGTTCTACATATAATTCTATATAGTTTTTTAAATATGTTCATTAATGCATTTTTCCCTTAAATGCCAGTCATCTTTGCATTTGTTAAGTTTATCTTACAAATAAAAGAGTGGATAAAAATGTATGTACAGTTTTAGAAATAACAAAACGAGTGTCCATGTACTTGTTACTAAAGATAACAGTATATCTACACTAGAACTGTGATGTCTAGCATGGTAGCCACTGGCCACATGTGACTATTGAGCACTTGAAATGTGATTGGTCTGATTGACATTTGCTGTTTGTGAAAGAGTACACACTGGATTTTGAAAACTTGGTACAAAAAAAAGAATGTAAGATTTCTCAATTTTTATATTATGTATTGAAATAATGTTTTAGATACATTTGGTTAAATAACAGTATTATAATTAATTTCGCCTGTTTCTTTTTAATTTTTTTTTTAATTTTTTTTTTTTAATGTTTATTTATTTTTGAGACAGAGAGAGACAGAACATGAACGGGGGAGGGTCAGAGAGAGAGGGAGACACAGAATGTGAAACAGGCTCCAGGCTCTGAGCAGTCAGCACTGAGCCCGACGCGGGGCTTGAACTCACAGACCGCGAGATCATGACCTGAGCCGAAGTCGGACGCTTAACCGACTGAGCCACCCAGGCGCCCCTTAATTTTTTGAATATGTCCTAGAAAGTTTACATTTACCTCTGTGACTTGCATTTGTGGTTCCCGCTATATTTCTATTGGACACTGATGCCTTAGAAAACTCCACAGTCCTCTACCCCTCTTCACAAAAAACAAAAACAACACAAAAAACAACCCACTATCCTGACTGATATATTCATTCCCTTGCTTTCCTTTGTCATTTTATTCTTATGCACATGTTTCTAGACAATGCATTGTTTAATTTTGAAACTGAACATAGCAAGCACAGACTTCATGGCAGTATCCGTGAAAGACTGTAATGTAGTTTTTAACGTGAAAGCTCCTAGGAGATAAGCTGAACAGAGTCTCAGAGTCAAGTCTGGATTTTCAGCTTCTTTGCAAATTTGAAAAGCCCGTCTGGGGAAGTTTGTGAGCAGAGTCATGAGTAGGTTGTAGAAAACCAAAGGCTCACACTGGAATTGGGATGTGTGCATAATGTGAGCCAATGTTCACAGCATGCTAGAGATCCGGAGGAAATAATGGTCAGAGGGAGTGGGCTACTCTGTATTTTCTGATTCTGTTTTTTGATTCTACCTCCTTTTCACAGGAGTTTCTCCATAAATCTTTTCATTTTATAAAACTGAAACTGTAAACCCATTAAATAATAACTTCCCATTCTTCTTTCCCCAAGCCCTTGGCATCCACCATTCTTTTTTTTTTTTTTTTTTAAGTTTTATTTATTTATTTTGAGAGAGAGAGAGAGAGCAAGCAAGCGCATGAGCAGGGGAGATGTGGAGAGAGGGAGAGAGAGAATCCCAAGCAGGCTCCACACCGTCCACGCAGAGCCCAACACGGGGTTTGGATTCACAAACTGAGATCTTGACCTGAGCCGAAAACGAGTCAGATGCTTAACTGACTGAGCCACCCAGGCACCCCTGGCATCTACCATTCTACTTTTTATGATATTGACTAAGTACCTCATGTAAGTGAAATCATATAGTATTTGTCTTTTTATTACTGGCTTATTTCACTTAGTATAATGTTCTGAAGATTCATCCATCGTGTAGCATATTGTAAAATTTTCTTAAAAGGCTCAATAATACTACTTTGTATGTTTTATACCACATTTTGCTTATCCATTCATTTGTCAGTGGACACTTGGATGGTTTCCATGTTTTAGATGTTGTGAATTATGCTGCAATGAACATAAATATACATATATGTCTTTGAGATCCTTGCTTTCAGTTCTTCTGAATGTTTACCCAGAATTGGAATTGCTGGATCATAATTTTAAAAAATGTTTTTTTAATGTTTATTTTTGAGAGAGAGAGACAGAGCGTGAGTAGGGGAGAGGCAGAGAGGGAGAGGGAGACACAGAATCCAAAGCAGGCTCCAGGCTCTGAGGTGTCAGCACAGAGCCCTGACACAAGGCTCGAACGCATGAACCATGAGATCATGACCCGAGCTGAAGTTGGATGCCTAACCAACTGTGCCACCCAGGTGCCCCTCTGGATAATAATTTTTTTTTTTTAATTTTTTTTTTTTAACGTTTATTTATTTTTGAGACAGAGAGAGACCGAGCATGAACGGGGGAGGGTCAGAGAGAGGGAGACACAGAATCTGAAACAGGCTCCAGGCCCTGAGCTGTCAGCACAGAACCCGACGCGGGGCTCGAACTCACGGACCATGAGATCATGACCCGAGCCGAAGTCGGCCGCTCAACCGACTGAGCCACCCAGGCGCCCCATGGATCATAATTTTTTGAGGAACCACCATACTGTTTTCCACCGCAGATGAATGTTCTTTCTGTGTTCCCACCAGCACTGCACCAGGGTTCCAGTTTCTCATTCTTAACCAACACGTGCTTTCTATTTTTGTGACAGTAACCATGCTAATGTGGGGTAGTATCTGTCATTATAGTTTTGATTTGTGTTTCCCTAATGATTAGTGATGTTGAGCATCTTTTCATGTACTGATTGGCTATTTGTGTATCTTCAGAGAAATGCCTGTTCAGGTTCTTTGCCCATTTTTTAATTGAATTTTTTGTTGTTGAGTTTTAGGAATTCTCTATATTAATTTTGGATATGAATCCCTTAACATATATATCTTTTGCACATACTTTCTTCCATCCTGTGGGTTGCCTTTTTACTCTGTTGATAGTGTCTTTAGATGCACAAAAGTTTTTAATGTTCATTGAGTCCTGTCTGTGTTTTTTTTGTTATCTGTGTCTTTGGTGTCATCTGCAAGAAATCATTGTCAGATCCAGTGTCATGAAGCTTTTATGCTATGTTTACTTCTAAAAGTTTTATAATTTCAGGTCTTACATTTAAGGGTTTGATCTGTTTTGAGTTAGTTTTTGTATATAGTGTTAGGTAAGGGTCCAGCTTCATTCTTTGCATGTGGATATCCATTTTCCCAGCACCGTTTGTTGAAAAAGACTGTTCTTTCCCTGTTGGATGGTCTTGACACTCTTGTCAGAGATCATCTGACCATATACAAGATGGTTTATTCCTTGGCTTTCTATTCTATTCCATCAGTCTGTATGTTTGTCTTTGTGTCAGAACTATACTTTTTTTGATTATACTGTAGCTTTGTAGTAAATTTTGAAATCAGGAACTATGAGTCCTCACATTTTTTTCTTTTTCAAGATTGTTTTGGCTATCCATGGTCCCTTGAGATTCCATGTAAATTTTAAGATGGGTTTTTCTATTTGGTTAACGCCTGCATTTATTGAATATGTACACACATACAATCTCAGTTCCAGGTACATTCTGAATTAAACTGTATTATGATTTCTCTTTTGAATTATAAGGAGTAGATGGTAAATTAAATTAAATCACTACAGAAGAAGCTATTTTTTACAGTTACATCCAACCCAATTATGATTCAGAGGCAAGTGAAATTGAATGACTGTCTTAGTGATTATCCAACAGGCAAGCAGTTGACTGCATTTATGAACAGGGAGGAGCATGTGGCTAAAGGAAGATGAGTCAGAACCGAGTATCTTCCAAAGGAATCTGTTAAATAGACTACAGAAACAATTGAAATTAAAAGGCAGGGTACATACTTCATTAGCAGAATATCTTGTTTTCCTTGGTGTCTGTGCCATCCTGGTATTACTGCATATCTGTTGATTCATTGGTGAGAACATTTGTTCAGTTCTCTCAAAAAAAAAAAAAAAAAAGGCTTTTTTCCCTTGGAAAGAAATCGCTGTGTAAAACATTGGTGGTAATGTGCATGCACGCAGTCAGTATGTTTGTGGTGCTCTATGTGTCTCATGTTTTATGAATGTTTATGTCTTAACTAATTTTTACTCTCACCTGTGAAAGAGGTATTATTTAGCTCTGATTTTATATGTAAGGAATCTAAGGCTTATTAGCAAACTTAAATTTGTCTCAGACACACTGATAAAGCTAGAATTTAAATCCAGGTTTTATCTGATTCCAAAGCACATTTTATCACTCTTCCTATTATAGTGATAATATTCCTTTTCTTTTACCAATATTTACAGTTGGACCCCCTCGATGGCTCAGTGTGTAGAGCTTGTGCCTCTTTTTTTTGTTTTTGTTTTTGTTTTGTTTTTTATGTTTGTTTATTTTTGAGAGAGAGAGTGCTCGAGCCCATGAGCGGGGGAGGGCAAAGACAGGGGGAAAAAATCTCAAGCAGGCTCCACACTGTCAGCTCAGAGCCTGACATCACGCTCAAACTCACAAACTGAGATCATGACCTGAGCTGAAATCAAGAAATAAAGAGTTGGACACTCAACCAACTGAGCCACCCAGGCACCCCTGTAGAGCACATGCTTCTTGATCTCGGGGTCATGAGTGCAAGCCCCACATTGGGCATAGAGCTTACTTAAAAAATAAATACATTAATTCATTAAAAATAAATAAAAATAATTACAGTTGATTTTCATTATATGGTAGTTATCTTCTATAGTGGCTGCAGACACTGAATTAATACTAAACAGCTGCTTGCCGGGATGTTACAGAGTTAGGTTCCGGCAAGCCCCGGGTCATAATATTTTCCTCGATCAATACATAAACTTGTTTTATGTGTGTTTCTGTTTAAGGAAAACTTGTTTAATATATATTGTTTATTCATTAACACTGAACAATGGTAAAATGTTAGGCATCTAGGTCACTTATAATCTTTTGCCATTTTGAAAAAAAAAAACCTTACAGGTGAACATCCTTATAATCAAATATTTTGTGTACATCTTTGATTAAACTTTAGGATATAGTCATAGGGCATGACATTATTTGATCAAAGGAAAATTCACACTGCTAAAAAAAAAATGCCTTCCCAAAATTGTTAACCAGTTTATACTCCTGACAATATAGTAGAACCTGGTTTCTCGTCTTGTAGACTTGAAGTTCTTTCTTATTTTTTACATTTGTTTAGAAATAGATACAGTTATCTTGTTTTAATTTCATAGATTTGGTTATCGTTAGTGAATTTTTTTCAGGTCTTTGGCCATTTTATTTATTTTCTTTTAAACTTATTTTTTTCATATGGTTAGCCATTTTTCCTATTTCCACTAGTTAAATAAAATATCCTTTTACCATTGATTTGAAATGTTGCCTTTTTCATTTATTAAATACTTGGTTTCATTTCTGATTTTTTCTTTATTCTAGTAAGTTTCTTCTGACTTCCGTAGCACTGGTACCTATGTACTGGTTGCATTGTTACATATTTTAATATCTGAAAGGGCAGAAAAATACTTTCTAATATTTTCTTGGATAGTCTGATTCTTTTTTATGAACTATAGACTTCTCAAATTCCAGAAAACATTATTTTGAGATTTCATTGGAATTTTGTTAGAATAAGGATTACTTTGGGATAAATTGGCATTTGTAGTCTTATCATTAGAGAATATCACACCTCACCAGTTATTAAAATCATTTTCTTTGTTTCAGAAATTAGCTATTTTCTTTTTATAAAGTCTACATGTTCCTTTTTAAATTCACTCTTAGTAATTGATACTTTTATTGATATTTTAAAATAAGGTGTTTTTTTTCCATCTTATTTTCTAAAGAGTTACTATTGTAATATAGGAAAGTTGTTGGTTTTTGCATATTATTTTTATCAGCAGCCACTTTATTTTTTTTTTTTAATTAATTTATTTATTTTGAGAGAGACAGAGACAGCACGAGTTGGGGAGAGGCAGAGAGAGAGAGAGAAGAGAGAATCCCAAGCAGGCTCTGAGCCTCCAGCACAAGGCCCAGCGCGGGGCTTCAACTCAGGAAACCTCAAGATCATGACCTGAGCTGAAACCAAGAGTCGGATGCTTAACTGGCTAAGCCACCCAGGTGCCCCATCCAGCCACTTTATTGAATTCATTAATTCACTTGGTTTTTTAGTTGAATATTCTGGATTTTTCAGGTAGATAATCTTCAGTCTTATTTATGTACAAGTTTGCTAGAACTGTAGTCTTTCTAAATTTTTATTTATTTATTTATTTATTTATTTATTTATTTATTTAGAGAGCACAAGCAGGAGAAAGGGGCAGAGAGAGAGAATCTTTAAGCAAACTCCATGTGGAGCCTGATGAGGGGGCTTGATCCGAAGACCCTGGGATCATGACCTGAGCCAAAATCAAGAGTTAGCTCAACCTTCTGAGCCACCCAGGTGCCCCAGAACTGTAGTCTGGGAACATTGGAAAGCTGAGTTTTGCTATCATTGGTACATTCCGTTAACCTTAAGAGTTAAGTGAGTCCTACTTAATGTAAGGGGTGAATTCAGTTTTGATTCTTACAGTTCTTTATTTATGTAGTCAGCTCTTCCTCCTTAAAGACTTTAAGTTGACTGGTGTTGGAATCTTTTTTGGATGGTAGGATGTACATCTTTTTTAAATGCCTGGTATATTCACACTGCCCTGGATAATCATACCCTGCACAAAATGATAGGTAGTAAACGTTTGTTGAATAGGTGGATCTTTTCATATTGAAATTAGAGAGAAGCTACAAGAAACCATTTCTAATTCCAGCTCTGTTTCTGCTCTTCTATTAATTATTGTTTAAATATTTACCGAATACCTAAGGGGCTGATCATTCCCTCTTATTATTTTCTCTAATAACTCCATTTCTAGATTTTAGTTAACAAGTGTTTTAAGTTCTAGCAGTTTATTATAGAGAAGTGAACTATTCTTTCTGATTGAAATGGTTTTTTTGACAATAAAGTTTTCTCTTTGTTTTTGGCAATAGCTTTGACACTTAGTTTCTGTCTCTAGATGTATCTTTTTCTATTTTCTCTTTTTCTTTTTTTTTTTTCTTTGAGAGAGAGAGCACTAGTGAGCAAGGGGCAGAGAGGGAGAGAGAGAATCCCACAAGGGGCAGAGAGAGAGAGAGAGAGAGAGAAGTGGGCCTCAACCAGGGCTCCTGTTTTACCCAAAGTGGGGCTTGAGCTCACCTGATACGGGGCTCAAGCTCACCCAGTGTGGGGAGTTTCTGTTTATATTGATTTTGTGGCTTAGTACTGGTGTGGTGGGAGTCTTCTTTGCAAATCTACCGTTTTTCTATTTTAATTATCTTGAAATTATTTTCTTTAGAACTTCTTAGAAGAGACCACTCTTTCTGCTGTCCTGTTGTACCCTCAATTTCTATTCTTAGTGCAGCTACCCAGGAGCTAGAAACACTAAATAAACTTCTATAAATATATAGTATTTTAGAAGGGCAATTGAGGATGCCACTGCTTATTCCAAATTTAGATATTCTCAGAATAAGTAGAGTCCAGACTCTCAGAGATAGCACTGTTTGTACAGGTTGATAAATGAGAAGTTGACTAGGTTCTCTTATATGTCTCTTATGTCTTTCCTCTGACATAAATTTATGTGGCAAAACACAGAATAACTAATTTTTAGCCATTTAGGAAGTTTGGTCAATTTAAGTGAAGACTTTATCATCTTTCTGGCTCTCTGCTACAAAGATCTTGGTGCCTATGAGGGAAGAGGAAGAATGAAGTTTTTACTGTCATGATTGAATCTTTTTGCCTTGTACAGTCTTGAGAATGTGGTGAAAGTAGTGAACTTACAAAAAAAAATGCACATGGGCTCAGTCAAACACACACATTTTTACATAGAATTTCAAGGTGTTTCTGGTCTTTTTGAAACTTCCATAAACCCAAACTCCTGTAGGTTCTCTGAACTCCAGACTAAGAACTCCTACCTTAAATAAAAGCAATCCTAAAAGTTATGAGTGACCTAAGATCCTGTAAGATAATACTTAGGTAGCTAATGCATCCAACAAAGGGGAAATTTTTCCGTGGGGTCCTATAACTTAACCTTTAACCACTAGGTTCTTTATGTGTTTTTCTTTCTCTTCACTGGCTGTTTATAGCTTGCTCTGATGGGTTCTTTTCTTTTATCCAGCACCTAGACATTGGATGTCCTCAGAGTTCTTCCTGGCCCCCCTTCTTTTCTCCTTCTACTTATTGCTTGGCCAATATCTGCCTCTCCCTTGGATTTAAATACCACTGTATTGTTGATGGCTGCTAGATTTATATCACCGACCCATATCTTCTCAGAGTGCTAGTATCCGATATGCAACTGCAAAGTTATTATAAGTATTTTTATAATTGTTTTATTGAGATAAAATTCATATACCATAAAATTTCATGCTTTAAGAATGTACAATTCAGGGATTTTTAGTATATTCGCAGAATTATGCAACCATTACCACTGTCTAATTCCAAAACATTTTCATCATCCAGAAAGAAACCCTGTACCTATTAGCAATCACTTATCCCTCCCCCCCCTTCCCTCGCCATCAGCCCCTGGCAACCACTAATCTCCTTTCTGTCTCTCTCTGTAATTGCACATTTGTATGTGCCAATGTATATTCACATCTCAAATAAATGGATTCATGTAATATGTGGCCCTTTTCTGATTTCTTTCACTTAGCATAATGTTTTCAAAATTGAACAGGGGCGCCTGGGTGGCTCAGTCAGTTAAGCGTCCGACTTCGGCTCAGGTCATGATCTCACGGTTCATGAGTTCGAGCCCCGCGTCGGGTTCTGTGCTGACAGCTCAGAGCCTGGAGCCTGTTTCAGATTCTGTGTCTCCCTCTCTCTCTGACCCTCCCCCATTCATGCTCTGTCTCTCTCTGTCTCAAAAGTAAATGTTAAAAAAAAAAAAAATTACTTATTTATTTATTTTTTAAATTGAATATTGTAGCATGGGGCACCTGGGTGGTTCAGTCAGTTAGGTGGCCGACTTTGGCTCAGGTCATGATCTTGCGGTCCGTGAGTTCGAGCCTGCATCAGGCTCTGTGCTGACAGCTAGAGCCTGGAGCCTGCTTTGGATTCTGTGACTCCCTCTCTGTCTGCCCCTCTCCCACTCATGCTCTGTCTCTCTTGCTCTCAAAACTAAATAAACATAAAAAAAAAATTTTTTTTAAACAATATTGTAGCATGTATCAATACTTTATTCCTTTTTGTGGGTGAATTGTATCCCAGTATGTGGATAATGCCAAGCTGACAGTGCATACCTGTTTTTGCTGAAGCTCTTCTGCTACAGTGATGTGGTATTTAAAGCTACAGAAGGTGACAGTAAGGTCATATTATGCATAATTTGGATTGAATGTAATGTCACACCTGATATTTAGAGATTGATTTTATTGAAAATTACATAATACTATTACCTTATTTCCAGAAGAATACAATGTGAGGCTGTAGTCATTTTGAACTTTCTGTGAAGTCTCACATTCCCTGCTACTTTACTTTTGGAAAAATAAGCAGGCTATTTTGTTGTTTCTGTGTGTGATTAGCTGAATCTGTTTAATACTTTTTTTAAAAGTTTATTTATTTAATCTCTATACCCAACATGGGGCTTGAACTCATGACCCCAAAATCAAGAATACATGCTTTTCCAACTGAGCCAACCAGGCACCCCTGAATCGATTGTTTTTTACTTTTAAAGACTTTATAGAATACATTTCGTATAAAATATTTAATTGTTCTAGGACAATAGATTTAATCCCTAGGTCACATTCTAATACATTTTCTTTTCACAGTTTGAAATAAGTCCTCATTATCTTCACTGAAAAATATCTTCGTGTTTAAGTTGTATTATTAGATTATACTACGAAATGCTGAACTGTTAAGAGACAGAATTTTATTTTCTTCATACTTTGAGGTTTGGTATTCATGAAATGTATGAAAGTGCCAAACATTTGAAGATCTAAATGTAAAACTGTATTTTTGAATGTGAACATCTAAATAAATCACCAGAGTCATCTAAATATTATTTTACATTATGATTCTAGGCACTAGCCTTGACTAAGAAATATAGTCTTTTTCCGAATCCACTTAGGACTTTCCCGAAACAGATTGGTGGTTTTCTTTGTCGTGAGAGAACATTTATAAAGAAGTAATGAATGGGCTTTTTAAAAATTCAGTAATTTCATAAGGAAAATAATTTTGATTATAGAGTTAATATGAATAAGCTAGATTATGGAATCTTTGATTCTAAATGATGTAAATCATGTGATGAAGAACATAGAATCTAATCATGAAGTTGACCTTTCTCTCCTGTTAGAAGAGGAGAATTCTGTGCATGATTAGTGTGAGAATTTAATGAGGTACTTTGATAGGTGAAATGTTACAGTCCTCACTGTGTGGCACCCTCCCATGTGAGAAAGAGTAGGTGGAGATCTTGATTAGAAGATATGTTAAGTCAAGTTACATTGATAGGCAGTGAGGAGGGCTATTGTTTTTAGGTTTTGAGGTGTTGAAAGTGAGGTTGTCTTAGTCACTTGTCTGACGAGGTGCACTTTAGTGGAGTTTTAAATTCACAATGTAGAAGAGAATGAGCACTTATCAGAACAGAAGGAAATATGTGGTTAAACGGTTTCAGCTATAACTGTAGACTACTTCCCTTGGTCCAAATGGGAGGAGAAATGGAACCTTATGTTTTGGACTTTTTTTCCCAATATAAATAGAAGTTAGTTCAGGGTGGTTTATTGGAGCCCTTAACAAGAAAAAGGTTGTGTTTAATAGTAGAGGGGAATGACAAAAATAAGATGGCATAAATCCTGTAGGTTTTATTTTACAGGTGTCTCAGTTGTAATTTTTTGAGCATATTTGTAATTGTTGACAATTATTCTTATTAAACCTTTCTAAAAACAAGAATGCCCCAAAATTTTTGAAGAAACTGCTGAATTGAGAAAAGAAAAAGTTGATGTTTACAGCTTTTTACTTAAAATGAAGACTGTCTTAACCAATTTTATATAATTACAAGTAATAAATAATGCTAATTTTAGCTCACAAAAGCACTTGGATTATTTAAATAAAATATATTTGGTGTAGACAAATGAAGACCTTATTTGTAAATGTATATTTGATAACCTGGAGTTTTGAAAAGTCATTGAAGTCCTGCTTCTTCTTCATTTAAGAAATCTTATTAAGGCATTAAATGATAAACATCTATGCTGATCTTTATTCTGAAGCCCATGTTTTCTTTTTGTTTTAATTTTTTTTAAGTTCACTTATTTACTTAGAGCATGCATGCAAGTCAGGGAGGGACAGAGAGGGAGAGGGAGAGGGAGAGGGAGAGAGAGAGAGAGAGAGAGAGAGAGAGAGAGAAAAAGAGAATCCCAAGCAGGCTCCATACTGTTAGTGCAGAGCCTGGTGTGGGGCTCAAACTCATGAACTGTGAGATCATAACCTGAGCCAAAATCAAGGGTCAGAGGCTTAACCAACTAAGCCACCCAGGTGCCCCTGAAGCCCATGTTAAATGAGGTAGAAAAGATCTAAAATAACAATGTTTGTTTGTTTGTTTTTTCCTAAAGTCACTATTAGGATAGTGTGATATTAGGATGGGGGAAGAGTGTGGGAATTATAATAAATTTTTTATATTTCTTACTGTTTCACAATAAAATTTTCACCTTAAGATGACAGTATTAGCACCTTTCCTTTCTTGGTGGATCCTTAATTGTTCTTGAGCACAGTTATATTTTCAGGCAGTATCAGAATTTGGTGGTTGAAAATGAAACTGGTCAGAATTTTGAAATCATACCTAAAGTGTCTTTTAATCTAGAATCATTTATATTTACTTGAAAAATAATGGTGAATAAATAAATGTTGTATCAGTTAAGTTTCTTTGGTTAAAAGCAGACTAACTGGCTAACTGAAGTTAGAAAAAAAGGAAAAAAGCTGCATTACTTCATAGGAAGCAATGAGGTAGCTTATAAAACTGAAGGGAAGTATGAAGAGCCCGACTCTGGGTGGCTCCAGGTTTCCAAATAGAGGGAAACTGTGTGTGCTGTCTTTAGGGGCTGGTGAATTCCAGTTGTTTTCCATCTTTATAGCTTTTTACCCAAGGTTCAAAAATCAAGGCAAAGTACCTATTGTCCTAGCTTCAGCTTCAACTATGTCTATTTCAAGTATCATTTTATTATAGTTTTTATAAAATTTGTATCACTTTTTTTAAAAAACAACTTGAGAGAATTGTGACTAGAAATAAAATCCTGGTAAACCAGATTAACTTAACTTCTAGAATTTGGTCAGAGCTATGGTTTATATACCTTCCTATAATTCTTAATTTTATAATTGTATTCATCTTTTTCTCCCCCAAGAAAACCACAGGTTTCCTTAAAGTTTATTCTTCGTTTTTCATGTATCTGATGGCTTATCATTGGTTTTCATGTGTCTTTTCTGTGTCTTAGGTGTATTTGAAGGCTCCCATGATTCTGAATGGAGTCTGTGTTATCTGGAAAGGCTGGATTGACCTCCAGAGACTGGATGGTATGGGCTGCCTGGAGTTTGATGAGGAGCGAGCCCAGGTAGGGTGACTTCAGGCTCTACTGAACATGGTCCCTTTCTGTACCCCTAATCTTCAACTAGACATCTATTTTACCCCATCTCTAAGAGTAAGTATAAAAAGTCTCATGTTGAAGTGATGTTGAGGAATCTTTAAGATGTGCAGACTCATTTCGGTCCTGGTTTTGGGGAAAGTTTTTCCTTCAGTGGTTCTAAATTTCATTGGATTATTCCTGTCTGCTCAGTGGGGGCACTTCAAAGTCCAGTAAATGGTTCTGTTTAATATTTGTTCTTGATCTTTAGAACATTAGATCGGGTAGAAGAGTTCAAAATAAAATGTAGCATTTCTGAAATGGAGCAGCACTTCTGGAATGACTTGGTGAGGAGTTTGGTAAATCCTCTCCCCAAAAAGCAGTGCTTAAACTGGACAAATTGTTTAAAACACACACTCGTGCACGCACATACACACACACACACACACACACATACACACACATATTTAAGGTCTCTGGAAATTAACCAAGGGACATGCATTGAGAGGTATTTATTCAAAAAAAGCTACTGAATTTCAATAAGGACAGTGATAACTTGTGTCAGTAGCTGCTTCCATTAGTTCCCTCAGCTCTGTGGTCCCTCAGGTTAGACAGGCAGGTGGGACAAGCCAGAGGACTGGCAACTCTACTGTCCTGTCAGAAGGAGCTGACCTTATTTAGAGCAGTGCATGAAAAAATCCATACCCAGGAATGTCATCAAAAACAATAGAGGTCTCTGTGGCAAATGTTCTAGGAAGGCTAATGATGTGGGAAGCAACAAAATGACCAACTAGGCAGAAATTTATCAGAAATCTAGGGAAAGAGTTTGCTAATGTGGGCCCTATTAAAATCACACTTACTTCTCAGTTCATGGGTTTGAACCCCGCATGAGGCTCTGTGCTGATGGCTCAGAGCCTGGAGCCTGCTTCAGATTCTGTGTCTCCCTCTGTCTCTCTCTCTGCCCCTCCCCTGCTGATGCTCTGTCTCTCTCTCCTTCAAAAATAAACGTTAAAAAAAATTTTTTTTTTTAAATCACACTTACTTCTCATGTTCTAGAAGACTATGCATATTATAAAGCTGCACTGGCTCAGGAGAGGACAAAGAGGGCCCTTCCAAGCTACCAGTCTACCAGGGTAGAGTGATGAACTCCCTGTACTTTGAAAGTATCCCTCAAGCTGCACACAGATCTGGTGGCAAAAGAACGAAGTGCTGATTCAAGGTGTTTAAGCTAAACCTCTCAACAGTCATTGGCTGACTATTAAGTTATGCTGACCTAGGGCAGCCCCCTAGAAAGCTAGACTTAAAAAGAAAACAAAACAAAAGTTAAGCAGAGACATGCAGAGGCTACACATTACTGGAGAAGCAAACTACAGAATTAGTCCAGGTAAGTCACTAAACAGATAAAAACAGCAACAACACAGTGGAGGCAGGGGTCAGAATTCAGAGTTGCTACAAAATATTGTCTAAAATGTCCAATTTTAAACCAAAAAATTAAAGAGACATGTAAATAGACATGAAAGTATTACTGATACTCAGGGAAAAAAACAGCCAATAGACACTATCTTTGAGGGATCCCAAATGTTGCTTCTTAGTGACAAAGGCTTAAAAGCAGTTATTTATCAGTATGTTCAAAGAATTCAAGGAAGATTCTTCTTTAAAGGATTAAAGGCAAATTACAATGACAGTGACTCATCAAACGGAGCATATCAGTAGAGATCACTCAACAGCAAATTTGAGTTGGTGAAAGAAAGATGTAGTGAATATGAACATAGATTAATAGAAATTATCCAGTCTGAAGAACAAAAAGAAAAACACCAAAAACAGTCTCAGAGAGTATGGGACTCCAGCATGTGTACCAATGTGTACATGTCATGAAAGTTCTAGGAAAAGAGAGAAAGGGGCAGAAAGTTTAAGAATTAATAGCAGATGAAAACTTCCAAATTCATTAAAAATAGTTATCTTCATATCCAAGAAATTCAATAAACTTCAAATTGTATAAACACAAAGCAATCTACAGCTAGATGTATCACAGTCAGATTTTGAAAAAACAAAGAATCTCAAGAGCAGCAATAAAACGGACTCATCACATGCAAGGGAGCCACAATAAGTTTAATAACCGACTTGTCTTTTGAAATTATGGAAACCAGAAGGTAATGGGATGGCAGTGACATTCAAAATGCTAAAAGAACATGTAAAAATGTCCATTTATTAGTAGGTGTTGATTTCTTTTGATTGTTTTTATATTCTTTCTTTTTTTTTTTTTTTTTATATATTTACTTATTTTTGAGAGAGACAGAGACAGAATGTGAGTGGGTTAGGGGCAGAGAGAGAGGGAGACACAGAATCCGAAGCAGGCACCAGGCTCTGAGCTGTCAGCACAGAGCCCGATGCGGAGCTCGAACCCACAAGCTGTGATATCATGACCTGAGCCGAAATCAAGTGTCATACGCTTAACCAACTGAGCCACCCAGGCTCCCCTATATTAATCCTCATAATAAAGTTAAAATAATGACAGGAATAAAAAAGAATCCTTTTTTGTTGTTGTTGTTTCCCTCTATTGTCTGTTTCTGTGTTCTCCATATATATATGGAAATGTGAGAATTTTCCTATCAAGAGATAAAAAGCCAAAACCTTTCTAGTAAAAAATTAAGGTTCATAGTTAAAATTCTTGGGATGCCTGGCTGGCTCAATCAGTAGAGCATGCAACTCTTGATCTTGGGGTCATATGTTCAAGCCCCACATTAGGTGTAGAGATTGCCTTAAAAACAAATAAGTAAGTAAATAAGTAAATTTAAAAATTTTAAATTAATTGATTTTGAGAGAGAGAGAGCGCACAAGTGGGGGGAGGGGCACAAAGAGAGAAAGAATCTCATGTGGGGCTCAAACTTACGAACCTGTGCGTGAGATCATGACCTGGGCCGAAATCAAGAGTTAGACACTTAACCGACTGAGCCACCCAGGTGCCCCCCAAATTAAAATTCTTTTTTTTTTTTTTTTTAATTTTTTAACGTTTACTTATTTTTGATAGACACAGTGTGAGCAGAGGAGGTGCAGAGAGGGGGACATAGAATCCGAAATAGGCTCTGAGCTATCAGCACAGAGCCTGATGCCAGGCTCCCAGCTCACAGACCCCAAGATCATGACCGAAGCCAAACTTGGACCTTAACTGACTGAGCCACCCAGCTGCCCCGAAAATTAAAATTCTTAAGAAGGAATCCCTGCTACCTTGATTTCCACAGGGATAAGGAGTGACCAACTGTTTCAGAGAAATAGTAAATAATCAGCAATTTACAAGGCTGTTTCTGTAAGAAGTGATACAGCAGATTGAATTTATATGAGGTAAAATTTCAGATTTAGTTGACTTTTAAAACTGAAATATTTTATTGAATGATAGATAAAAATTTTAAGTTTAACCCATAGCATTTTCCATACTTAGAATTTTCCAAGTTTTCCGGTCTATAAATTGAGCTTTATAACTACAAAGTAAGTACCACCTGTTGTGATAGCAAACTAATACAATAATTGGTCTTATATAATGTAAAAACTTTAAAGCAGGGGATTCCAAACATTCAATGTACAGTAAGCACTTTTCTATAACCTTCCCTATCCCAAAATCATCTGTACAATATGTAGTAGTTAGGATTAGGGGCTTCATTGTCATATAATTGTGTGAATCCTAATCCTACTGCTTACATCTGTTATGGACTGAATGTTTCTGTTCCCCTAAAATTAATTTGTTAAAGCCTCAACACCCAATGTGACTGCATTTGGAGATAAGGTCTTTATGGGGGTAATTAAAATTATATGAGGTCATGAGAGTGGGGCCCTGATATGATAGGAGTAGTGTCCTGATAAGAGATACACAAGAGAGCTTGCTTATTCTCTCTCTCTGCTGTATGAGGACAGTATTCTCTCTCTCTCTCTCTCTCTCTCTCTCTCTTTAAATTGGGAAAATTTTAATTCTACTCAAGGGGATGAGGACAATATTCTCTAACAGATGCTGAGGTAAGGCACCTGGTAAGCTAAGACAGTAAAGAGTATGGTCACAATTCATTTTAATTAAAGTTTGTTGAGTGTTTCAGCTGAAATATTTTCACAGGTATTTTCTCCGTTCAGAGTACCTTTGACAAATGTTGGCAAGGATATGAAACAACAGTTGGTATATTGGTTATGTAAAATTGACACAACATTTGAAAAACTGGCAATACATGCTAAAACTGCAAATTACATATACCTGTGATCCAGCAATTCTACTCTAAGTTTCATGGTATGCAAGAGGAATAAATACATATATTCATCAAAATATATGTACTGGACATTTATGGCAGCATTATTAGTAATATCCAGAAACTGCAAACTGCCCAAATGCCCATTAACAGTAGAATGGGTAAATTGCTTATCCACACAAAGAAATACAGTGATAATGAAAATCTACAACTAGCACACCAGTATGGGTGGATTTCATAAATATATTGAGTGTACCCAAAAAGCACATGTTGTATGAATCCCTTCATATGAAAGTACAGAAATGGGCAAAACTGATAATATGTGTTGTTAGCAATAAGGATAGTGGTTTATCCTTGAGAGAGGAGAGGAGGTTAGTTATTGGAATGGAGCTGAAGGAAACTCCCAAGGTGTTATTACTGCTCTCTTTCTTCCAATGGATTCTAGTTACATGGAAAGTTCAGTTTGTGGAAATTCATTGAGCTGTAATTTAGGACACTGCTGTCCGGTATAATTCAAATGTGAACCACATAATGTAATTTAAGTTTTTCTAGAAGCCACATTAAAAAAGATAAAAAGAAGCAATTGTATTTAATTTTTATATTGTATTTTGTTTGACCCGGTATATCTAAAATATCATACTTGAACATAAAATTAATATAAAAAATTTATTGAGATGTCCCACATTTTTTTTCTTTGAAACAAGTTCTTGAAATTTGGTGTGTATTTCAAGTGTTCACTGGCCACATGTGGTTCCCATATTGGACAGTAAAGCCTTACTGTAAGTGTACTTTTTTGTATGTATAATATAACACAATAAAATGTTTTAAAAGCTCCCCGCAAATTAATATCATTCTTAGTATAATTATAGAAACAAATCACATTTGCTGATTGTATTTTCATCTTTCTATTTATTTTCTGTAATTTGTAGGGATAAAATTCAACATCCTCTTTATGCATTTGGTTTTCAATAATTGTAACTCTTTAAAAGCTTAAAAATCAAATTTTGGGGGGCATCAGTGTGGCTTAGTTGGTGAACCCTCCAATTCTTGGTTTCGGCTCAGGTCATGATCTCACTGTTCGAAGGATCGAACCCGGCATTGTTCTCCACACTGACAGCACAAAGCTTGCTTGGGATTCTCTCCCCTGCCCCCGTGCGTGCGTGCGTGTGCTTGTGTGTGTGAGTGTGTGCACAAAATAAATAAACTGTTTTTAAAAAGCCAAATTTTTGGCATTTCACCTTTGGATACTTTAATCAGAGACTTCCAACTAATTTTGAGCAAAGCATAACTATGAGGACTCATTTGCCTTAAAAAAAGTTCAGTGCCATTGTAGGAACTATTTTGATTTAGAGTAGTTCTTCAAAAGCTCAAAGTGTGGGGGTACTGTCTTGATGTATTTTTTATATTCGGCATCAGCTTTGTCACATTTTATAGTTCAGTTACTTCGTAGATAAATATATTTCTAATTTATGCAACTATAAACTAAGTGATTGGCAGACCAGTTATGAGTTATATGTGCTACAACTAGTTTCTAATAAATTTCTAAACTTTTTTTTTTAATGTTTTTATTTATTTTTGAGAGACAGAAAGAGAGCACAAGCGGGGAAGGGGAAGAAGAGAGAGAGGGAGACACAGAATCTGAAGCAGGCTCCAGGCTCTGAACTGTTAGCACAGAGCCCGACGCGGGGCTCGAACTCACAAACCGTGAGATCATGATCTGAGCTGAGGTTGGATACTTAACCGACTGAGCCACCCAGGCACCCCCTAATAAATTTCTATTTCATAGTTTTTAGAAATTCACTGAGAATGTTATTCTTTATACAGTGTGCTCCACCAGCATCTATATTTGTATTATCAGTATAAGAGCCAATAGTTTTATCTTCACTGTTGTACTTTTTTACTTTGCATGTTTCAGCTTCAATGTAGTACCCTTTCAGAAGTTTAATTTTGGTTCTATGATCAGGTTAGAAAGACTGAACCATTATTTGAATTAACAGATACTCTATACCTGATGACACTGATGTAAAACTGGTGTCCTTTAGTTATTTGCAAGGTTTTTGTTAATGATATCAGCATATGATAATGTGAATTGAATCATTTGTCATTTGTCAGTGAATTAAATCACTTGATTTAAATGAAGTTATTTGCAGGGTGGTGTTAAATGTACCGTTTGCAGCTGCACGTGTTAAATTGTCGCCCTTGAAGTATATATTGAAGCTTCTTCAGCAGTTTTATTTCTTTTGGCTTTCATGTGATCAGTGATACCATTCTGGTCCCCACAGAGAATAGTAAATGTCGTTATTTTGTGCAAATTACATCTTCATCATCAACTTTCTTGGAAATGAATTAACTTTTCATTAAACATGCACTTCCAGTTTTTAAATTCATAACTGCAGAAAGGTATTACCAAACCATAAAATAAGTATCATTGTAGATTTAGGCAGTACAATAAAGACAAAATCACCGTAGCAAGAATGGTCAGAATATTCTATGTATTCTCTATGAGAGAACTGCAAAGCCTTTATTTGCCACATGGGGTTTCACATGCACCCACCTTTTATGATGACCCCACCTGGCTACTTTGTGCAGATCATGGTTAAGACCACGGAGTAACAAACTAGTATAACATGGAGCTGGTGGGGACCAAAGTATTGAAAGCTGCTCCCACTACCATCTGAGATTGGATAGAGTTAGTTGTCCCTAGCTCATTTGACCACACTTTATGGATGAGTATGTAGTTTTATCAGGAGTTGCCCTTTATGCTGCCCTTGAAGCGGAATAGGTGTTAGTTAAGGTTGCAACAGGAAAGGATCAAGACAATGCTGGTAATTGCCATTTGTCTTTCAAATTAAAGTACAAACTCTTATCTCTGCACATATGTTTCACACCTTGCTAGAAAAGACCAAAACAGAAGCTGGAATTAGAAAGCAGAGGGCTACCAAATCCCTCCTGGCTTCTTTTACTACAACTATTAGTAATAATATTATTTTTTCTTTTAATGAAATAAAAATCTGACCATTGCTAGAATACACATTAATGGCTGTTAACTTCCTTAGGGAATTAGATCACATCTCCTGTTATGTGCTCTCATTTCATCATGTAATATTCCTTTACTTAATCACAGTTGACATATATTTTTTTTGGTAATTATTTGTTCATCATCTACATGCCCCACTAGACCAGAAACTTTGAGGAAAAGCACCATTTGTTTCTCATATTGTATTCATGGTACCTTAACACAGTGACTTGGACATATTAAAAACTCAAACATTTGTGGAATAAATGAAAACGTGAATGAATGCACAGGACAGAAGGAGTATCCTGTTACCAGATGTGTCCCAGTTGATCATTAGCTAAATAATAGAAAACCTTGGCAGTTGGAAACAGCGTTCTTTTGCAGGTACCTCTAGCTTATATGGTACATTCTGAGAATACAGTAGGAACGTGTAATGATATTTAGTCAGATGTGTAAATTTGATATGTCTGTAAATGCTTGTAAGATACCAGCACTTATTGAAGATTGTCAAGTATGCTTAAGCACATTTTATATGTTACCTCATTTAATCTTCACAGTAATCTTGTGAAGTATTATTACTGTGCCCATTTTACATGTGAGTTTGCAGAAGCTTACAGAAATGAAATGCCTTCCTCCGGGTCATAAAGCTAGTAAATGTATCGTAAGAATGGAAATTTGATTACATCTTTCAATTTTGTTTAGGTTATAGACATTGTGTCAGTGAAAATTGTAAGTATTAAACAGCCTTACTAATAGTGACAAATAAAAGATTTCTCACAGAGAACAAGATACCAAGCAGTGTAGGTATAGTCCAGGTCTGGTGTAGCACTTAATTATATTACAGGGGCTCTGGGTCTTTTCATCTTCCTGCTGTGCTATGCTCAGTGTGTGACTGCATCAGTTCATAGGAAGGAGAAAAATTGAAATACCTCTTAAAGGACTTTCTTAGAACCCCAGTTAGGTGACTTATCCTTCTGTCTCATTGGTTTGAATTGAGTTACTGGCCACCCCTTGCTGCAATGAATCTAGGAAGGTGAATATTGATGACTTTTTTGGTATTTTTATCTTTTAGTTTCTTCAAGTGTACCATCAGAAATCCTCGTATTGAGAAGTGTGTGACTGCAAAAGTTGAGCATCCAGTGCTATGTACCATGAGGAAGCTTTTTTAAGTTGGGGGTGTTTTGGTCAGATTGTGCCTAAGGCATGCTCTGATGGCTGGGTGGTAGACTGGGGATGACAGAATGGAAGCAGGAAGAGACTGTTTAGGAGACCTTTGTAGTAATTTTAGTAAGAGATCTTAGAAGCCCAAACTGGAAAAATGTAGGAAATAAAAGGAGACTAAGATTCCAAAAATATTTAGGAGGTCGGATGGTTAGGACTTGGTGATTGATTGGCTCTGTGGAGAAAAGAGGAGAGCAAAGAGTCAAAGGTGTCTCAGGTTTCTGTCAGAAATGAATGAGGGATGCCATGAATGGAGACTAGAGAAGAGTAAAGGAGAAAGTTTCAATCGGTTGCCCCTTTAGACATGATAAGTTTGAGGTATCTGGGTTTTCTTCATGTGCAGATCTTTATTAATTGGGAAAATTCAGATAAATTTGTTATATGTTACAAATATTTTTCCTTGGTGACATCCTTTGGACTTTTATTTACTTTCTGTTTTTCAGCAGTTTCAAACATTTTTATCATTAATTCTGTTAATATTCTCTTTTCTATTTCTGGCTTTAGTGTCCTAATTTGAGGGCCTGGCCTGTCATAATAGCAAATTATAGAAGTATATACCAAATTTTTTTCTTGATCTTCTGTGGTTTAAGTATTGACTTGTACAGGATTTTATTTTGGTGAATAGATGAGGTAAGGAAAGGAAAGATCATGAACACAGTTACTGTTTCCAAAGTGTGATGTAAAACATGAACAAACTGAAGTTTTCTTTTAAAAGTAGCTTCAGTGTTAGCTTTTTTAAATGGTTTTGATATTTGAAGATATACTCTGCTGTTCATTTCCTCCAAAAAATAACAGATTAAAAATTTTTATTATAGATCAAAATTGAAATATCCCTTTCATGTATTCTGACAGCAGGAGGATGCATTAGCACAACAGGCCTTTGAAGAGGCCCGGAGAAGGACGCGTGAATTTGAAGACAGAGACAGGTCTCATCGGGAGGAAATGGAGGTGAGAGTTTCACAGCTGCTGGCAGTAACTGGTTAGTACTTTCCCCCAAACTCTCAGGCTCTCTTTGTCATGTTTGTGTATAATGTTTTTAAATAGTTTAATTTTGTCTTTCATTTTTCAAAAGTTGCACTGTGTCTTTGTATTTATTAAATGTAATTGCTATAAAGAAACTTGGTCTTAATTTTAAGGTTGTACATGAATTCCTCATTCATTGATCCTCATAAAAATCATTTACTGTCATGTATATATTCTCTTAATTCATTGATCCAAATATCTTACCTCTTTTTTGTCTCAATTATTTGTCAGGTTATTTGTAAAAATTACCTTATGTTATCCTAGAATACATACTAACTCTTCGGGAATAATATTACTTTACATTTTTTTATGAATGTCTTGATTTTGTAACTAATTTTTAGCCATTTGTGTATTCTCCTTACTAAAGGGAAAATTTAATATTTTCAAACTACTCAAAGAATTGAATTAAGTAGCCCACTTTTAACTTTTTTATGGTACAGATATAGAAATCTACACAAAAGAAATATGTAGCTTAATTATTACAAGGCTAACACCCTAATCACTACCATCCAGATCAAAAATATCAAACGTTCACAGCTCTCCCAGCAGCACCCCCTCCACGTATGTATCTAATTATGACCTTGTCCCTCCCCTCAAAAGTACTCATTACTTCAGTTTTTATAGCAATCACTGCCTTGTGTCTCTTTTACTCCTGTCACTTCAGTCTTCAACGAAAGACTGAGGTTTAGTCTTAAGCATTATTTAAATTTGATATGACTTTTAATTTACATGGATTTTTTTCTATATAAAATTGTACCCTGCTTTAAGCAGACTTTAATTATGAGACTACTATTTAAAGTATCTATACATTGTTCAAAAATCCAATTTCTATAAAAAGTATACTCTAACAAACAAAAACAATCAAGATGAGAACTAATGTGTTTGAAAAAGAATATTGTCAAATGTTAACATCCTATGCTTCAAGTTTATAAGCTTACTTACTGATGTATGCATTTCACACAAAAAGAAATAGGAAGTTAGCACACATTCACCTTTGATAATCAAAAGAAATAGAATTAAAATATATTACATGAACTAAATAGAATAATTTCCGGGCATTAAAAAGAGTTCTACAGATTGGTTGCTCAACAAAATAAAGGTACTTAATACTTAGCACTTCTGAACTGTGCACTTAAAAATGGCTAAGATGGTAATTTTTATGTTCTATGTATTTTAGCACATTAAAAAAATGTTTTAATCAGTGTTACATACAGAAAATTTGTGGGGTTTCCATACACAAAATTATATGTGCACTATTATTTAAATTAACATGAAAATTTAATGTTAAACATTATGCAATGCATTTGTTTTTGGTTTTTTTGAAGCTTTTCAATTCCTGTGATCAGACTTCCCATGCCATTTTCTTTTGGAGTGCTTGTATCTGTAATAGTAAGAAGGTTTTAAACATATAATATGCATTTACCTTATACTTCTGAACTTTTTTGCTCATACTGTTTATTCCGTGCCTAGTAATATACCTTTCTACTCATTCATTAAAACTCAACTTAAATGTTATCTGTCGGTCTCTTCTTTAGCCTTCTTAATTATAACTGGCCCTTCCACTTTGTAGAATCCAGAGCACTTACTTCTGTTATTGTTCTTACTGAACAATATGTTGAAACAATTAAAAAGTGTCTTCTACTGTATTGTAGATTCCCAATGAGATGGGGCCCTGATATTTTAACCCTCACATTACCCATTACAGTGGTTTTTTTTGTACATTGTGTTTAGTTGTCAAATGGAGATCTTCAGAAAACAGTTTCTATCCTGCCTGTCTGAAAACTAGAGTTACAGGATAGCGTAGAAGTTAGTTGAAGTCGAATAATACATGTTAATGATCTCTGGAAAGATTTTAAATGTTTATAATTTGTTGGTTTATATTAGGTAAGTACTAACTAATGAACCCCAACTATGTTGTGCAGGATTCTGCATTAGGGACTGGGAAATATATAGATGAAAATGCACGGTTTCTGTCCTTCAGCAACTGTCAGTCTTGAGGGAAAATAGATACATAAACACACAATTGGAGACTACTTTAGCAGCAGGCATTCATAATGGAGGTTCAGAAGGGGAACAGTGGCACTGTAGAGGAATGAGTGTTTATGTCTGCCTCTGTCTGGGGAATTCACAGGGGAATACCCTTGCAGGGGTTTGAAGGAAGAGTGGGAGTTTGCTCACTGGACAAGCTAGGGAAAGCATCCGGGGCAGAAAGAGCAGTGTATGCAAAGGCATTAAAGTAGTAAGAGATCTTGTCATGTCTGAGAACATGATTGGTCAGTCTTTATGGAATAAGCCAATATGTCTTTAAATGAATGTAAGAAAAAAAATGTTTTATAAAAGGTGCTCTTCGGCTAGGGGCACCTGGGTGGCGTAGTCGGTTACGCGTCCGACTCTTGATCTCGGCTCAGGTCATGATCTCACAGTTCTTGAGTTCGAGCCCCACGTCGGGCTCTGTGCTGACAGCTTGGAGCCTGGAACCTGGTTCGGATTCTGTCTCCCCCTCTCTCTGCCCCTCCTCCCCCCCACGCGCGCGCACACACACACACACACACACACACACACACAATACACACTCTCTCTGTCTCTCTGTCTCTGTCTCAAAAATAAATAAACATTTTTAAGAAGTGCTGTTCAGGTACATTATATATGAAGAATAATTATTTGAGGGGTGCCTAGGTGGTTCAATCGGTTAAGCATCCGACTTTGACTTGGGTCATGGTCTCACATGCATGAATTTGATCCCCTCATCAGACTGCTCTGACAGTGTGTAGCCTGCTTGGGATTCTCTCTTTCTCCCTCTCTCTCTGTGCCCCTTACCTACTCGCACACTCTCTCTCAAAATAAACAAACTTTAAAAAACATAAGTGAAGGGGCGCCTGGGTTACTCAGTCAGTTAAGTGACCAACTTTGGCTCAGGTCATGATCTCAAGGTTCTCGAGTTCGAGCCCCATGTCGGGTTCTGTGCTGACAGCTCAGAGCCTGGAGCCTCCTTCAGATTCTGTGACTCCCTCTCTCCCTTACCCTTCCCTGCTCATGCTCTGTCTCTCTTTCTCTCTCAAAAATAAATAAACATTAAAAAAAATTTTTTTTTAAACATAAGTGAAGAATATTTGATAATTAATGGAACAGTTATTTAGGAAGTTTTTGTATATATTTTGCTTTAAATAAAATTCTAGATTAGTTAATACTAAGGGTTGTCTTTTCTTAAATGCTAGTTTGATTATTCTTATAAATAATGCTACTTGAAGGGGTGCCTGGGTGGCTCAGTTGGTTACACATCCGACTCTTGATCTCCACTCAAGTCTTGATCGCAGGGTCGTGGGTTCAAGTCCCACCTTGGGTTTCACACTGGGCATGGAGCCTACTTAAAAAATGAATAAATAAAAAATAACGCTACTTGAAGAAAATCATTCTGGTGTATGAATTTTATATGTATGTGTTTATATTTGTGTATGAATAAAAACATATTCTGTTGACAGAGGTATTAAATAACTTGTTGCTTGGATAGATTGTTTTTTAGTTGGTTTCATGTCCGTGATTTGAGAACATGGACTTTGTAATCAGGCCTAGTTGAGATTCCTGTTCATTGCTGGCCAATCTCTCTTAAGCTTGTTTTCTCATAGAAAGAAATCATTGTGAGAATTAAATGGGGGAAATGCTTGTAAAAGCACTTAGTATGGTGGTTGGCTTGTGTATGCCTACAGTAAATAATAGCTCTACAGTACTTCTTTAGCACTAAGAGCTTGACGACTGTGCTGGTTCCAGTTAATTGAATGATCTGGCGAAGAACATCCTTTTAGCTCTCTAAAAGTATATCAGGGCACTTTCCCTGCATTATGACCTGGAGCATAGCAAAAATGGTTAGATTGTCATCAATGATTTAAGATCCTGTAGTCTCTTATGGCAAAAATTAAACCATCCGTTCTTGTAGAGAACTTTCATCTACAAAGCTGGACTGAAATCTGTCTCCAGAGCTTGCAGTACTGGCAGTCACTTAGGGGAGTTTTGGGTATGTGTGTCTTTTGGTACTTTGTGCATATGTATTTAAAAAAAAAAAAATCCATAACAGATTCCTAGTATCAGCTTGTTTCCTTACAGTTTACCTTCTTTTTCCTAAAAGGAGAACATTAGGGAAAGTTACTGTTTCCCCCTTTTAATTTGAACATCCATAGGGGACATTATGCCGTGTAGTCTAAAATTCTTATTACAGTTGAAACTGATACTGAGAAAAATTGACTTGCTCTTTCAAGTAGTTGGTTAATGGAAGGAGGAGTGAAGACTTAAACCAGATTCCTAACCAGAAGGTCTCTACAAATACAGCCTACCACTGGGAAATTAATTTCCACATCACCCATAAAGATGATTAAGTTGAAAAATAAAACCTGCCAGGAGAGGTTACAAACCATTTTGTCTGGAAAAGAAAAGGCTGAGGCAAAAAAAGAATAATAATAGTTCCAGTGGGTGGTCCTGATGCCTGACTAGAGGCAAGGGCCAAGGAGCAGTGGTAACTCGTGGGTGGCAGTAACCCAGTAAATGGTCCTTGGAAGTTTGAGATCCTGGCAGTACAGAGGCTTAGGGATGTCCCAGCCCTGTTTGGATAACCTCTGAGGCGTCTAGCCCTGCAGTGCTAAATTTGTAATGGTGGTGCTCATGAACATTTAATATATGTCTAAGGTTAAGATTACAAAGGGTTTCGGTATGTGTTGGTGTCTTTTAACCTGTATTCAGTTATAAAACTCCTTGGGCAGGTTTCTCTTTTAGTGTCTGTAAAATTTAGAAAGTTTTCTTTTTTTTTTTTTTTTAAGTTTATTTATTTTTGAGAGAGAAGGAGCACACATGAGTGGAAGGAGGGAGAGAGAGAGCGAGAGAGAGGGGGGGATATCCCAAGCAGGCTCCACATTGAGCCCAGCATGGGGCTCAAACCCACAAACCGTGAGATCATGATGTCAGTCAAAATCAAGAGTTGGACACTTAACCAACTGAGCCACCCAGGTGCCCCTAGAAATTTTTCAATCCATCATTCATAGTAGGATTTAGTATTTTCTTTTTCTGGTTTTCTGGAAAAAGATATTTTAGTAGTATGATATTTTCTTGTTCCTTTTTTTTTTTTTTTTAATGTTTATTTATTTTGAGAGAGAGAGACAGAGTGCAAGCAGGGGAGGGGCAGAGAAAGAGGGAGACACAGAATCTGAAGCAGGCTCCAGGCTCTGAGCTGTTAGCACAGATCCCGACGCGGGGCTTGAACTCACGAACTGTGAGATTGTGACCGAGCTGAAGTCGGACGCTTAACCCACTGAGCCACCCAGGTGCCCCAGTATATGATATTTTCTTTACCTTTCAGAGGTCATAGCAGATTATTACTCATTTGGCAAATGAAAAACTATAGTAAAATGAAGAAACATTGTTTATGTTAGTAACCTTATCCAAATACTGTTAAATCTTTGGTGTACAATAAAATGGTATGCAAAAGGTACATAACATCTTTTACCCTTTGGGTATTTTTAAAAAAAGAGTACATACACATATTTGCTTGAATATATACATAGTCTCTCTTTAGTAGGATATGTAGGCAACTAATTGAAAACTGGGGGCCACATGGGAGGGTGATTCCTTTTCACTGTTTATCTTGTATACCTTTTGAATTTTGTATCATGTGCATCTATTACCTCTTTAGGAAAGAAAGGGTTTTTTTTGGGGGGGGGGAGGTGTTGTTTTTAGTGTTAACACAAAATGATGCAACTAGAAGAGTCTAGAACTTGCTATATGTATTCTCTGGCATATGGGTTTTTTCTAAAAATGTGAAATCCTTCCTTCATTTGAAATTTTATAGAGAACCCCAAATAATAGATAAAAGAGGCATTGTTCTGGATGAAATGGGGGTAGGGATTATTCTGTTTTCCTTCTGTAGTCCCAGGGTGTTTTCATGGAACCCAGTAGCTTGCAGAATATAACTTGAAAACCTTTGATGTAGTAGAATGAGCATGAGGTTTGTAATAGATTGCTCTGATTTTGAATCCTGGCTCCACTATTTGTTGCCTTGTGACATTAGAAAAGTTACTTATCCTTGTGAGTCTCATCTGTAAAACAGCTAACGTCCTACTTCCCAGTTTGCTGCCTAGCTCAGTATCTGACATTTAAAATGGGCTCACTTCCTCACTTTGGTTCACAGTGTTTCTGGAGTAGCAGTAAAAGCAGGCATATCCTGTCTTTAAACTGTGAAGAAAGTCAGATCTTTTGCCGAGCTATTTTATATTCTGGTGTTGGTTGTTTGGTTTTTAACAGTAGTAAAGGGCTTTAAACTTTTCTGGGTTCTGTTGGAGGTCAAGATAGCAGTTACCTTGATTGAGTAGTGACTAGGGGGTTGTGGGGGGAGCACAAGAGGAACTTCCCAAGTTTGGGTAATACTGTATTTCTTGATCTGGGTGCTAGTTACATGGGTGTGTTCACTTAGTGGGAAATTCATCAAGTTACATATTTATGATCTGTGCACTCTCTTGTATTTTAATAAAAATTAGATGTTAAAAAAAGAAAAAATAATCACAGGCATTTCTTCTGTGAAATGCCTCTCATTCCTGTCTGTTGCCACATGAAAGGAGGCAAGTACTTTGTTATCTGAGAATCCTTCCATGATTTGAAAATGTTGATGTGTTACTGATGACGGTTCTCTTCAGGTCACATATCTGTACAGCTGGAATTCAAATGCCTTACTTTGGGATTTTTGTGAAATAAGATTGAGATTCATAAAGGACAGAATTAGTGCTTTGGTCATAAATAAATTGGAAAGATGCCTCCATTATCTGTTTGGTAGCAGCTCGTGTATACTCCCTGTCTAGAGACTGCCTTCAAGTTGATTGGCCTCTTAACTTTCTAAAGCTGTTGGTTCTGAATTCGGCTGCATGGTGACAGGGTGCTGAAAGATTTTCTCTGTCGTTATGTAGAAAATGCTTTCATCTGGTTGGTTTATAAAGTGTTAGCAAATAAATTCTTGTCTTTAATGTCAGAGAATGAGTAAATAATTATTGCTTATTTTACTATAGGCAGTTTTAATACAATTCAAATCACAGGAGAATTTTAGGTGGAAACTATTTGGAAATAAAAACAGGCAAAAGGCTTTATGTGGTTTTTATATTTGTTTTGTATGTTTTTGGAGCCTTCGATTCTGTGTGGTCCAAGAAGAAAAATCTCAGCCACTATTTTAAATTCCTGCAGACTTGAGTGTTCAAATCACTTTAACTGCACCAACACTCTTTTTTGTGTGAGGACAAACTAACATAAAAATCTGTCTACCCTAGGCCTTCCTGACGTGTCTTCTGGTAAAGGCAGTAAGTAGATGAGAGTAAAGTGGGAATATGAACTCAGACTGAGAATGAGAATCAGAAGGGGATTGACAAGGAGGAAGAGGGTGCTAGATCAGCGGTCTCCCACACTGAGACAGAAAGACAGTCTTGGTTTGCTCTCTAGCATAGGAGATGCAAAACTCCATTAAGATTTATTTTGTTCCAACCTTATTTATTTCTTAAAAATTACTCTTATCTGCAGGATATACAGGGTTGTTGTGTTTTTTTTTAACATTGCAAATGTTCCTATAGATAAATTGGGAAGTGATGAGCAGCTTTGTTGTGATAATGACAGCGTGAGTACTTACTGCATGCCAGGCAGTATACACCACAATATTTGTTTTACACTTGGTTCTTAAAGCACTCTTACAAGATGTATCTCCATTTTGAGGAACTGAGGCTGAAAGAGAATAAGAAACTTGTCTAAGATCACATAGCTAAAGTGGCAGAGCCATCCCAGTCCACGCTCAGAAATGTAGATTATTTCTACTATCTCTTTTATATTGAAATGTCACTTTATTTGTAAAGTTTTCCTAAAGTTGTATACTTTATAAGAAGTATATATACACATATGTATATGTATACATACATACTTTAAGTAGGTTTCACCCCACCATGGAGCTAAACATGGGTCTTGAACTCGTGACCCTGAGATCAAGACCTGAGCTGAGAGGGGCACCTGGGTGGCTCAGTCAGTTGGGCATCCAACTTCAGCTCAGGTCATGATCTCACGATTTGTGGGTTTGAGCTCCACATTGGGCTGTGTGCTGACAGCTCAGAACCTGGAGCCTGCTGCGGATTCTGTCTCCCTTTCCCTCTGCCCCTCCCCTGCTCATACTCTGTCTCTCAAAAATAAACTTTTTTTCCTTAATTAAAAAAATAAATAAGTTGGGGCGCCTGGGTGGCTCAGTCAGCTAAGTGTCCCAATTCTAGGTTTCAGCTCAGGTCATGATCTCCTGGTTCGTGAGTTCGAGCTCCACATCGGGTTCCGTGCCGATAGTGTGGAGCCTGCTTGGGATTCTCTCTTTCTCTCTCTGCCCCTCCTCCACTTGCTCTCTCTGTCTCTCTCTCTCAAAAAAATAAATAAACTTAAAAAATAAAAGACCTGAGTTGAGATTAACAGATGCTTAACCAACTGAGCCACCCAGGCACCCCAGAACTATATTTTTTTACATGCCCATTAGATCAGCTCTTGCATTCTCCTTACCTGACAAGTGTTTATGATTGTCTGCTGACTTGGTTTTTACCTTTTTAATGAGTTTGGAGAAAGTACACTCCCTTCTGTCATATTACTAGCACTTAAAATTTCTGCTTTATGTCTCATCCAGCTTTAGCAGTTGGAAGAAATAGCCATGACTTAAGTTGACATTAATGCTGATTGTGAGTTTAAAGTTCTGACTGCCACCAGCTAACTGTGAAATCTTGGGGAATCACTTAACCTTCCTGGTCATAGGCTTACCATCTGTCAGATAAGAGTTGAACTAAAAATCTCTGACATACTTTGCCACTTTAAAATTCTGTGATTCTGTGTTCTGACGTTGAGTCAAGTGTCAGACATATAAAATAGTAAGCACAGTGTGTGAACACAGTATATACTCAGTAAGTTGAAGCTATTTTGAAATATTAGGGCATTTTCTCACGAGTTTTCAGGATTTTGATGATCTTGATAATAAAAGAGTGGAAATCATGCAAGAAGTTTTATTCATTTTTATTTGGGTATCCCTGCTCTTGGCTACTTCTGCACAGCCCTGGCCAGTAGGGAAAACTCCAGTGCCTGGTGACTATTCTTTTTCTCTACATTTTGGACTCATCTCATGACTGCCTCCTCAAAACTGTTTGGGCAATAGCATGTTGAAAGAAAGAAAACAGGAGCAACTGGTAGTAGGAGGTCTGTAGTAAAGTGTCTAGATTACTTCTTTATAAATATTAAAAACATATTTGTATCCTGAACAGGCTGCTTTATATTAAAACTATTCTGAAATAGCTGTTAATAAAAAGTTAGAATCAAGTGCACATGTGGATTGACAGAGGAAAAAGAAACTAGAAATTATGGACTTGATGCTGGTAGAATAATAGAGTTCAGAGAGTTTCTTAGCCACCATCTAGTCTAACTGATTACTCATAGAATTCCTTCTAAAACATTGAGCTCTCATTACAAAACTGTCACAGTAGGGGCGCCTGGGTGGTTAAGCGTCCAATTTTGGCTCAGGTCATGATCTCATGGTTTGTGGGTTTGAGCCCCGCATCAGGCTCTGTGCTGACAGCTCAGAGCCTAAAGCCTGTTTCGGGTTCTGTGTCTCCCTCTCTCTCTGCCCCTACCCCACCCACACTCTCTGTTTCTCAAAAATAAACATAAAAAAAAAGTTTTAAAAACTACGACAATAGAAAGCACTGCTTCTCAAGGCAGTTCATCCAATTGTTGAATTCCGGTCTTATGGAAGCTATTTCACTGAACATAAATCTGTTTTTCTGTGCTTATTTCCTTCATGTGACAGCCCATACCTCTTCCCTGCGAGCATTAAATTTCATTCCAGTCTCCAGCTCTTACTCCTCTCCTGCTCTCCCGCTATTGACTTCCCCCGCTGTCTGTATTTATCTTATTTTTGCTTTTCCCTCACAGTGTCTTCCCTTACATCTTTCTGACTCCATCTTCACAATGTAAATGGAAACCGCGAACACAAATAAGTAGCAAAACAACTTTACTCCTCTCATGCCTTTACCAAAATATATTTTAAACAAACAAATCCCTGGCAACTTCTGCACAGCCATGACCAGAAAGGAGAACTCCAGCTGCTGATGACTGCTGCTGACATGCTGTCACTCATTTGAAGTCATCCCATTATTAAGATAACTACTCTTATCTCAAGACCAAAGCTGAAATATCCTTTTCACAAAGTATTATTGGTAGGTTAATAGTGATTTGTAAATATATAATTAGGATTGATTTTTCTCAGTGTTTCTTGACTGCTCAGCCCCTTTCTAACCTTCATTGACTGAAACCAGATGCTTAAATCACCATCTCTGATTTTGCAGAATCGATCCATCCTTACACTACATTTAACATTGATTCTTCATGGAAACTCAAATTGGTTTTGTTTTTGTTTTTGGTGAATATGCATTCCATTGGTTTTTCAGTCTGTACCATGCAGTGTAACTTTAACCTGACTAGTTAATTGAAAGAAATAGGCTAAAATTCAGTCAGTGAGCAGTATGCTAATAAAAAATAGTTAAAATCTCCTATCAATATTTATAAGAAGGACTACAGAAGTTAGTGTTGGGTTTTATTTGATTTGTTTGAAAGGAACAAGGAAGGTTCATTTCTGTCTAAACAGAACCCTCTTGAGAAATGACACAGCTGGAGCTTCTGACTAAAACTTGATCATACAGTACAAGTATGATTTGTTTAGATGCTTGTTTGAAGGTCAAGGATGCTCTTTCTGTAACAACTGTTTTAGATCTTAAGAACTGAAATGAGACTGTTTCAACTTTTGGTTAGATTTTGGTTAGATTTGTTGCCAAAAACAGACAATGAAGAATCAGTTGGCGATAATAGTACAGTATTCCATTTAGCTAAAGATTGCATAGGTAATTTGAAGAAGTCTCAGCTACTGGCATATATCAGAGGTGACTCCAGAGAAGATCCAGATTAAGAATGGTGGTGGCATAGACTGGGGTGAGAGAGGTGGGGGCAGTTAGAAGTGGTCACATGCAGAATATGGTTAATGTAGAGCTGTTAGAATCTAAAGGTGAGTGTGAGAGAAAGAGGTGTTAGGGTGACCTCAGACTTTTGTGCCTGAACTACTGGTAAAATGGAGTTGCCAGTGTATAATATCATCTAACCATGGTTGCTGAAGGAAACAGGTTCTGTATACAGTCAGACATTTGTGCTCCACTGACATTTGTAGTCCCTGAAGAAAGCTTATGTAGGAAACACACATTGGAATTTGTTTTTTTTTTTTTTTTTTTTTTTTTTAATTTTTTAACGTTTATTTATTTTTGAGACAGAGAGAGACAGAGCATGAACGGGGGAGGGTCAGAGAGAGGGAGACACAGAATCTGAAACAGGCTCCAGGCTCTGAGCTGTCAGCACAGAGCCCGATGCGGGGCTCGAACTCACGGACCGCGAGATCATGACCCGAGCCGAAGTCGGCCGCTTAACCGACTGAGCCACCCAGGCGCCCCCACACATTGGAATTTGTGAAAGACACTGAGAGTTAATGTTGTATGTAAACCACAGGGGTACTAGGTTCCATAAAAACTTAATAGTGGCAGAGAGTGTCATGCAGGACCTGTTAGTTGTTAGATGTGCTCTATTAAGTAATTCGCCATCAGTTTAACTAGAAATGTTTATTCTAAAGTGAAACTTGAAAACCTCAGTGTTTATAATTGTCTAACCTCTTAGTTGTTAATACTGTTATAAAAATACTTCTGTGTATGTAAATGGATCAGGGACTGTAATTTTTTCCCTATTTTGTTTTGTTTTGAATTTTATTCAATTTATTTTATTATTTTTTTAATGTTTATTTATTTTTGAGAGAGAGCATGAGCAGGGAGGGGCAGAGAGAGGGGGATAGGATACAAAGCGGGCTCTGCATTGACAGCAGACAGTCTGATGCAGGGCTCAAACTCATAAACCGTGAGATCATGACCTGAGCTGAAGTTGGGGGTTAACCAACTGAGATACCCAGGCGCTCCTAGATTTTATTAAAAAAAAAATTATATTTTTAGAGAGAGCACGAGTCAGAGAGAGAATCTTTTGTAGGCTCCATGCTAAACACAGAGTCCCACACAGGGCTCAATCCCATAACCCTGGTACTATGCCCTGAGCCAATATCAAGAGTTGGACATTCAACCATCTGAGCCACCCAGGTGCCTGGCCCTTACTCAAATTTATTCATTAAGAATTGCTTTTGGGGGGGGGGGGATAGGTTATTTTTTAAGAATTGCACTTATTAAATAACAAATTTTCGTGTTGTACTCCTTTCTTTCCTCCATATTTATGCAATCATATAAAGGTATTTGTAAATACAGTCATGTCCATTATTTCTACATTGGAAAAATAGAACCTGGCCTTTCAATTTTGATGTATATAACCAAAGGAGTTAAAATTCTGTTTACTTGTACTCTTAGATTGTGACCTCTTTGAAGCAATTCTTCTTAGTGGAAGCTCTAAGAGTATCCATTTTTGCTTTTAAGCCAATTCTTTATCCATACTAATGATTTTATTATTGGAGGTAGAGATTTTTAGTTACAGCTTGGTTGGCAGAGATGGCATTGTGTAAGATGAAATTCACTACTACATTATTCAATCATACAGTTGGTAGACTCTATACTTTTGTGTGACTATAAAATAGATAAACAGTAGCACCTATGTTATAGGTTGCTGACAGGGTTTTAATCAGTTCATCTATGAAAAGTGCTTAGAACAGTGCCCCGGATATAGTTCGTGTTCAATAAGTGTCAGCTATTATTCAAAGGGGAAGTTTGATTCTAAGGTAAATGGATGATGTGTTTAACCCTGTAGTCCAAAAACTATAAACATGGATTTGTTGTTCTTTTATACATAGTACATATTTTGATAATGTTCTTTTGAATATAATGAGATTTTTATTCTTGGTTTTTTGGAAACTTTAGCAAAATATTTAATACATAATTTAAATTGTTCTTTTTCCTCTTACATGTAAAGATGGTTGTAAACATTTTTTAAATGCTACTGTGTCTTATACTGTATTTATCTAGCACTTTGATTTTCAAAACATGTTTTGACCCCAAATTATAATTTTGTCATTGCAGGCAAGAAGACAACAAGACCCTAGTCCTGGTTCCAATTTAGGTGGTGGTGATGACCTCAAACTTCGTTAATTAGCACAGTAGATGTGCCCACCTATCTTTACATTTACATTGTTTCTAGTCAGCAGAAATAATCATTAAAAGACCAGAAACTGTGATAACTGGAGGTACCGCAGTCTATTTCTCAACCTTAGGCAGTAACAAGACATCACAAACTGCCATGGTTTTGCACTATGATTATAATACCTGCATTTCTAATTTTGTATGCATGTAGCCAGTAATTTGACATTTTTTTCTATGCAAGCTTACCTTGTTGGCATTATTTTAAATGAGTTGAAACTATCCACTTGTAAAGCTCTTTTCCTCCATTTTAATTTAAAAGTTTATGTCATTTAAAAACAAGTCAAGAAATTAAAATTTTTTCAGAGGGTTTTTCCCCCTAATTGGTTGTTCTAATTATTTTTGGAATTTTAGATGTGTTGGTTACACAGCTTCATTTTAGATAGACATTCTTGGTTATTTGTTTTGTTTCTGTGTTTTTATAGTCTATGGCATTTTAAAACTGCTGATGTGTTTGCATTATTTACAAGCTAAAGACCTAGTAGCATAGAGCTGTCTGCCACAGCCTTTTAACACAAAGTTTACAGTTGTTAAAGTTGCAGTATCCTTTTAAATGTTGATAATCAGCTCCTTTTTCTTTCCTCCTTAAACATAAAAAATTTTAATTGGTATTAACTCTAATCTGCCCCAGATCTGTTTTACATTCTGTTCTGTAATCATGAGTTTGTGTGGAGATACTCTCCATAGATGGTAATACTCTACTGAAATGCCTAAAGAAGTCACAGGCTGGCTTCTGTTTTATTCAGGGATTTTTTTTTAAGTCAATCAGAAAAGGGATACTGGAGCTCCTTCATGTATGTAACAGCATATTAAACTGGAGACAGTGATGAATCAGCTACCAAGGTAATATTGTATTAAAATCATGTTTAAGATAGCTGCTTTTATGTGTATTTTATAATGCATGCTTTTGTAAAAACAATGCTGGGTGATGAAAGATTAGTCTTAGAGAGAAAATGTTCATCTGTGCAGAGGATACATTTTCTTCATTAATTATTCTGGGAAAAACCTCACAGGTTATATATATGGTATTTTCCAGAAGAACTATTAATAGAACCTTTTGAGATGAATTAGTATAAGAATATTTTTAAAATAGGCTCACTATCAAATTGAATGCAACTTTTTTTTTTTTTTTTAATACAAGACTGGAAAAAAGTGCTAAGTCATTTGGAACCTCCTTACAAATATTTTTCATGGTCACGTTCATTAAATGTTACTACATTTCTGAATTTTTGCAAAAATATATTTTATCGTAATAGAATGGCATTATTTTAAAGAGTGAAAAACTGACATGGTCAATTCAGAAAAGGAACTGAAGTATGAATAAGGTCATCGCATTTAAAACACACACACACACACACACACACACACACGATTGATGAGGGAGGTGTGACTTTCATTGTATATAGGTCTTATGATTCATAAACATATCCTGTATCTCAGAATAAAAATATTTGTTATATATTTGAAGTCATGCATGGTAAGGAGTGTGTTTAAATTGTTATAAACAATAATGCATCATAACAGACCATGCTGATCTTGTGTAACTAAGTACTATGAATGAATTTGGTTGGTATTTGTTGTTGTGCAGTTCACATGTTTACACACTCAGTGCCCTAATTTCCCCTGAGGGAATCACCTTTTAAGTGGCCCTTAAAGTGGTGTTTTAAGGTTACTTTATCACAGAGCTCCTTGGTTTTTTGACTTCTGCACTTAATTTTTTTAATAACATGATGGTGATGGTACATTTTCCTCTACTGCTTCTAGCTAAGGGCTTTCATTCCACCGGTAACTAAGATCAAATGTTATTAAATGTTCATATTGCCACCCTTCTGTAAATATTCGACTCTTCCTGTCATTTAGCACAGTGCTGTTTCCATCTGTCTTAATGCTGGCATTAAGATCATAAGCCCTTTTTCTCCAGTAGTGCAGGCTTTGAAAACTTTTATTAAGTTATTGATGCAATTTGATATTTTTCCATGATCTATATTTAAACAAAATTACATCATTGCATCATCTTTTCTAAATTCATCTCCATTAAAACTTGCCTTAAGCTACCAGATTGCTTTTGCCACCATTAGCCATATTGTATGTTTGTATGTTTAATTTACTTTCACAATAAACTTATGTGTAGTGAAAAAAGTTCTTGGCTCTTCATTGACATCATCCAACAATTTCTGTTCTGGTGCTCATTATGACATGAAAATTGACTTAGGTTGTTTCTGAAATGTTCTTTCATCCCTTTTTTTTTTTTTTTTTTTAAACCTTAACAACAGTGGCATCTAGTGGTCATTTCCACTGATTTCAAACAAAGCCTTTAATAGAACTATCACGAAGAATACAAGTGCCCAATGTATATTATGGTTTTTTAAAAATCTGGTTTGATATACCCATCCTATGAGATACAACTATGAAGTACTGACCTTGCAGGAGAGGAAGAATTTCAAAAATTACACATTCAGATTAGTACCATTATTCAAGGTAGTCATTTTAGGAATACACACTTAGTTTGATTGTGCTGGTGTTATATCAACCATACTTAGGACTTTTTTTTTTTTTTTTTATGTTTTTTTTTGAGAGAGAGCGTGAGCCAGGGAGGGCCAGGGAGAGAGAGGGAGACACAGAATCCAAAGTGGGCTCCAAGCACCAAGCTGTCAAGCACAGAGCCCGATGTGGAGCTCATACCCACAAACTGAGATGATGATCTGAACTGAAGTCAGACACTTAACCAACTGAACCACACAGGCGCCCCAGCTTAGGACTTTTCTTGGCATTTTTTCCTACACCAGCCTTTCACTTTAGAAGCATGCCTTAAGCTTGATTCATAATGAAACAATTCATTATTCACCACCAGATTTACTGCAAATAACAAATACAAATGGTGAACTGGTACCATTAAGGAAAATTCCAAAGAATAATGAGGGTTAATTTCAAAAATTGAGCAGTAGCATCATGGTTTTAGTAAGTATATCGTCTCTAGAACTGGGTATTTGGGTATGCCAGTTTTGGGTTACTTGGGAAAATAAGTATCTTAATTGATTTATGTTTTATTTGGCAATGGGGAACATTTTCAAGTTATAAGCCCTTGTATGAATTATCCATTGCTGCATAACACATTACTCCAAATCCTAGCAGCCTAAAACAATAACCATCATCTCCGTTTCTATGGGTTAGAAATCTGAAAGAAGCAGGGGAGCCTGGGGGGCTCAGTTGGTTGAGCATCTGACTCTTGATTTTGGCTCAGGTCATGAATCTAGGGTTGTGGGATTGAGCCTCCCCACCCCCCCATGCTCAGCATAGAGCCTGTTTAGGATTTTCTATCTTTCTATATCTCTCTCTCCCTCTGCCCTTCTTTCCCACTTGTGTACTCTCAAAAAAAAAAAAAAAAAAAAAATGCTGGAAGAAGCGAAGTTCAGTGGTCTGATCTCTGGTCTCTTCTGAGGTTAGAGTCAAGTTTTCAGCCCAGGCTACAGTCATCTCCAGGCTTGCCTGTGGCTGAAGGATCCCCTTCCAAGCCCACTCATTGTCTGGCCTCAGTTTCTGAGACACCATTGGGTGAAAGCCCTTGATTTCTTGCTAGGTTTTAGAATGGAGACCTCCTTCCGTTCCTTGCCATGTGAGTGTCTCCATAGGACAGCTCACAGCTTAGCAGCTTGATTTCCATGGAGCTAGTGATTCAAGATGAAAGCCAGTCTTTAATAACCTAATCTTGGAGTGCCATATTCTATGTTAGAAGTGAGTCACTAGGTCAGGCCCACAACTCAAATGGAGGAGTATTAAGCTTCATCTCTCTTCAAAGGTGGTATAGTGAGAGTTTGTGGACATATTTTTTAAACCACCACAGCCACACTGCCACGTGTGTGTGTGTGTGTGTGTGTGTGTGTGTGTGTGTATAATTGGGTATTACAAGACAACATTGGTGTTTTGATCTCCCAAATATTTCAGTCTTGCAAGCAGATTTCAAGGCATGATTAACTCTAGATAGCAATAGTTCTCTTTCTTAGAGCACTACCACATATACATATATAGCATTCCAAAAATGTGTCTAGGCTAAAAAATTACAAATGGGGGATGGGATTGTGGATGAAAATGGTAGTTTGGCTTTTTTTTTTTTTTTTTTTTTTTTTTTTTATGTTTTTAATTTAGACAGAGTGTGTGTGAGCAGGGGAGGGGCAGAGAGAGAGGGAGACACCAAATCTGAAGCAGACTCCATGCTCTGAGCTGTCATCACAGAGCCTGACACGGGGCTTGAACTCGTAAACTGCAAGATAATGACCTGAGCCGAAGTCAGATGCTCAACAGACTGAGCTACCCAGGGGCCCCATAGTTTGGCTTTTTAAAATATAGGATACTTTTTATAAACAGTTGCTGTATTAGTTGACTCTCAGAATTAATTTCAGCAACTTAGGGTCATCTGTGGCCTTATTCAGGTTTCAGAAACATTAGGAAATGTGAGTAGAAAAGACAAAGAGAAATCTTTGATTAGAGAATATAATCTCTATCCACAGTGTCTCCAGTATGGTAGCTACTAGCCACGTGTGGCTATAGAACGGCTGAAACGGGGCTAGTACAACCAAGGAACTTATTTTTTAATGTTTATTTTTTTTTTATTTGACAAGTATTTATTGTAAGCCAACTATGTGCCAGGCAGTTTTCTAGAGATGAATAAAATGGACAAAGTTCCTCTTTAATGAAGTTTACATCTGCTGGAGCAGAGGAACAATTAGTAATTAGTTAAATGGTAAGGTGATAGATGGCTGTGAATAAACTAAAATAGCATCATGGTATAAATGGTGATTAGGTCATACAAAGGCAGAATTAGGGTAGGAAGAGAAGATGTGTCAGGAAGTAACATTTTTGCTGGGACCTAAATAAGGGAGCCAATCAGGGAAAGTTTTGAGGGAAGGGGGTTTTAAGTGGGAGAGCTAAGGTGATGCTTTATCTTGTAGCTGGAACTCCTGGATGTGTTTTTGTTTTTAATGTTTATTGAGAGAGAGGGAGTATGAGTGGGGGAGGGGCAGAGAGAATCCCAAGCACGTCCCATGCTGTCAGCACAAAGCCGGATGAAGGGCTCTATCCCACAAAGTAAGATCATGACCTGAGCCAAAACCAAGAGTCACTTATCTGACTGAGTCACTCAAGTGCCCCTGGATCTGATTTTAATTTTTTATTTAAATTTAAAAACTGAGGCAATATAAAATATTTTTTCTCTTAAAACTTTGTTTTAGGGGACTATTACACTTTAGCCTTTGAAAATTTAGTGTCTGAGTTGATATGCGCTGCTAACAATACCAGATAGCAAAGATCTAGTACCAAAAAAAGTAAGATATTTCACTAATTTTTTTTTAATTTTGATTACATATAAATGATCATGCTTTTGTATGCGGGGTATATTGATATTTGATGTATTGGGCTAAAGATAGTAATTTTATCTTTTTTTAATGTGGCTACTAGGAGGTTTTTAATTGCATATATTGGTTCACATCAATATAAAAATTGTGAGATGGACATAGATCATACAACCAAAAAAAGTCAGTTTAATATAAAAAAGGAAAATGTTGAGGCTTACTATTACTGTTTTTAAAAAAAAAAAATATTAAAGTATGACTACTTGCTAGGATTATTGGGGGGAAAATGAGTATCTAGTGCCTAAAACGTATCATAGTTCCCTTCGAAAACCTACAGCAAAGCTCAAAACTGACCAAAAGCGGTAACTTTTTTTTTTTTTAATGTTTACTTATTTTGAGAAAGAGAACTCGTGAGCACAAGTAGAGAGAGGGAGAAACAGAATCTCAAGCAGGCTTCACTCTGTCACACAGAGCTGATGTGGGGCTTGAACTCACAAACCATGAGATCATGACCTGAGCTAAGATCAACAAGAGTCAGACATGTAACCGACTGAGCCATTCAGATGCCCCCAAAAGCAGTAACATTTAAGTTACACTGCAAGCACTGACTGTTAGGTGGTACATCGAACCTGGTCTAGGAGGTCAAAAAAGGTTTCCTTTAGACTTAGACCTGAAATCTCAAGAATGGAAGACATTACATTAGCAAAGAGGTGACAAAAGTATTACAGGCAGCGAGGCATGAGTATGGTAAGTTTGAGAAACTAAGAGCAGTTGAGTATTGCTGAAACATGGAAATGAAGGAGGCTGCAGCCATGAGATAAATCTGAAAGGGTCAGTTTAGGCCAGGGGGAGGATCACAAGCAGTGCTGAATGGACCTTTAAGCCATGTTAAAACACTGAGGCTGTTCCCACAGGCAAACAGGAAACCACTAAGAGGTTGTGAGCTTGAGCGAATGGACTCTTAAAAAAGCTCATTTTGGTTGATTGGAGAGAAGACTAGAAGCACGAAGTCCTATTGATCATGTAGTGACCCAGTAGAGAGTTTAGGGGTAGCTTAGTGGGCGTGGAGACATTTCAAACCTGAGAAAATGTACAGTTCTGACAATTTTCCCAGTTTTTCTTATCAGGCTGGTTGTGTTGCCCTAAAATTCCTAAAATTTCATTAGTTGTGACAGTTTCTTATTGGCTAGGCTATTGCCCAGAGAGGAGGAAACCTTTCTTCTACCTGCTTGGTTAGTAAAATAGTAAAGTAATGTGGATTTACAAGGTCCGCCTGGTCTCCTTGGGTCTGCATTTGACCATCAGGGGTTGGATGTGAGAGCTCCCCCTGCTGGCCCCCTGTCTCCATTCTAAACAAGTTTCCTTTTATTAATTTTCACATCCATTTTCTAAGCTGAGAAGGTCCCTGCTTGCCCAGCTTAAACTGTTGAAATACCACCTGTGCTCCCTCTTAGTGGTCCACCAGCAGCCAGTTCAATATATCTGAACATCCTCACCCTCAGTGATGGGAATGGCAGTTGCTGACATTCTCCCAAGTTGGCCTACTCCCCTGAGGCCCCTCATACTTCCGAGCCGTGTACCAGGCTCTGAACAATGGCCTCCTCCCAGATCACCATCCCAGAACTGTCACTCCCACCCCTGACAAAAACCTAGGTAGATCGCACTTAAGCCAAAGGTTTGGGGATAACACAATGAGCAAAGATAATCATTTGTTGTTGACTGACATTGTTCACAGAAACCTATCTGCCTATCACCCCGATAGGAAATTTCTTAGGGGCTTCCCTGCCCTTGTTCTTCCTGTAACTTGGATTTTCCAGACTAAAAATCTTTTTCATGTTGTCATCCATGTGGCTTTCTCTGCCTCTGTCTTTCCCACACCCCTCACGACCTGCCCCACCCCTCTTTGTTCACCAAAAATAAATCCCTCCAAGTATTTTTTTAATCTAAGAACAAGTCTTAGTCGGGTTGGATTTTATTTCAATTCAAACATTTTAGATTGACTAAGATTAATCCTCACCAATGCCAGAAGTTTTTTCTAGGTCTATTCCCATGCTATTCTAGGCCAGCCACCCAACTAACCTTTCCTAAACCTATCCTATCCACATATAATCCAAACTATCTACATCTTTTTTAAAAAAAATAGTTATTTATTTTGAGAGAGAGAGCTGGGGAGGAGCAGAGAATCCCAAGCAGGCTCCATGCCATCAGCCCATACTCTGGGCCCGAACTCACAAACTGTGAGAGCATGGCCTGAGCCAAAATTAAGAGTCAGACACTTAACCGAGCCACCAAGGTGCCTCATAGCCTATCTACATCTTTAATGTTTGCCATGCATGGTAAGAAGTAAATGTCCCCCTTAACCCTGAGCCTCTCCCTGTATTAGGTATTATTGATAATTTTTGTTTATCTTTCCAGGAATGTTCTTTTCGGTATGACCAATGTTTCTTTTATTTGTTTTTACATACTAGTACAGTTTACACCTGCCTTTTTTCTCTTACAGCTCCTTCTAAATCAGCATACAGGGATATAACGTACTTCTGATTTTTAAACGCATTCTTTTATATATATGTGTGTGTGTATATATATATATATACATATATATGTATATATATGTATATATTTATATCACAGTTTAGTTAGCCACTTCCCTACTGATGTACATCTCAATGACTCAGTTATATTGTTTTGGCATATGATGCTGCAATGGACATCCTTCTCCGTGTTGTTTTAATGCCAGCAGCAGTGACTTCAAGTTTTGATGGAGCCTCCCAAGTTACATTCCTACCAAGCCAGTTTGAGAATTTAGCATGTCATTCTCTACTCTGCTAAAATTCTTCCTCGAAGGGCAGTGTAATGTAAAGAACTCGGGTTCTACCGCCTAGCATCACAAGGCCATTGACTTCTCTGTGCCTCATTTTTTTCGCTTGTAAAGTGAGGTATATAATCTGACATCTCAGGGTGGTTGTGAGAATCCAGAATCTGCTTCCATGAAGATTTAGCTTTACAAGAGGTCGTGATTGCCTTGTAGTTTTTGAGTGCCCCAGGTCATGGACCAAAAGCTCAGGTTCAACAGGCTAGAGGAGCCCCTCCTCCGACCTATAGATGAGGAGAATGAAGCAAAAAGGGCACCAGAGGTTTGGTCAAGACCACACAGCATTGGCGGCAAAGCTGGCTCTGGCTAGAGTCTGAGCTGCTGCCAACGACCTCTGGATACCGGCCCCAGGAGGCTGTGTACATCTGCACTAGGTCAATGGGAGGTCTGGCCTAGCTCCTCCCTCCTCAACCCTCTACCCCACCTCCCTGCCCCTACCCAAACACTCAAGCACACTACGCACTCACTTTGAAGTCCGTGTCCTCCCTCCCCGCTGGGCCTCAGACGTTGCACCCTCAGAAGTCGCCTTTTGCGCCCAGTGAGTATCAGTAGGACATACGTGTAGACAGCAGACAGATGTCGTATAACCACGTCACATTTGTGTGTTGCCTGGCGTGCACATCTTTGTGCAGACATGTAAAACGTGTATGGTGTGGTGTGCAGATGTGGGGGTTCACGGAGTACGGGGTCCCTCGTTATGCAAGCGCCCACCCTTCCGCGTCGTACTGTCTGGCCTCCCTCACGCCACTATGCGACTTTCACAGCATTTTGCGCCTGCGCGACTCCGCCTTGGGCTCCTTCCCCCCACCCCGCGATTGAAATCTCGCCTTAGCCCCGCCCCCGTCACGCTTTACGGCTCGGCACGCCAGTTTTGCCGCAGACGCTCCGGCTACCGCCGCTGCCCCTGCCGCCGCGGCTGCTGCCGGTGAGCCGAGCTGAGCTGAGCTGAGCTGAGGTGTAGTATTGGGTTAGTGCCGCCGGCGGTCGAGGAGCAGTTAGAGAGCCACGCCGGCGGAGCCGGCGGGTTAGTCGCTGCTTTGTCTCCTCAGTTTCGGTCCCGTCTGCGTTGCTGCAGGGAGGCCGCCTCGGCCCGGCGAACTGAACCAATGCTGGATCTGGAGGTGGTGCCGGAGCGCTCTCTGGGAAACGAGCAATGGGAATTCACGCTGGGTGAGTGTGGGGTTCTACCTCAGGACTATGCTTCTTTCTTCTCTCCAGGCCCTTCCTGCCTCTGGTCTCTGCCTCTTATTCCCCTGCGCCCGCGGCTCCTCGTCTTTTCCGTCCTCACAGCTCTTTGGGTTCCAGGCACTAACTTACCTGCTCCTACCGGCCAGACCCACCCGTCTGTCGCTCAGCCTGGCCTAGATGCCCTCGCCTCAGGCCTCAGCAGGGCTCCTCCTGGGGCAGTGGTAAGGTAGTAATAATAACAATGGTGGACACGCCCCAAACACTTACCCAAGGCCAGGCCCTCCTTCCCTGTGCGTAGTTACCTCAAGTATGCCTCCTTGGGATCTGAGGGTCCATACTTTTGTTTTTCCTATTTCTATTTTGCACCCTTAATAGCTAAGAAGTTACACTCTAAAACGCCACAGTAGTCTGTCTCCCTTTGCTTTTCTGGGCTGTGAGTTGCCTTGTCGGAAGGGGAAACCTAGGCTTAGATCCCATAATCACGTGTTAGGGATCTAGTCAAGGGAGGTGAGAAGAGTTTGTATCTTAAAGGAAATTGTGACTTGTTTCTTGTTTTTAATGTGGTCGATGTGTGATTTAATCCTAAACCCAGACCTTAGCAGAGAGAGTTGAAGGTTGAATGACATAAGAGTTCAGGGAAAGTAACGTTCAGTTTGTATAAAATGCAGTTTGGCCATTTTTGGGGGTTGGGGCCAGTTTTAACTACCCCCAACGTCGCTGCTTTTATGTGTAGAAGTATGTGCATTCAGTAAGTCCACTGTGTGTTTACACTTATCCAGCACTAGGAAAAAGGGGTGTGGACCAGGTGTTGGTGCTGTTTGTGTAGATCTGAACTTTTGTCCCACTAATTTGGGCTATTGGGCTGAGTCACCTACTCCTTTGGGCTATAGCTTATCCTTGAATCTGGAATACTCATCTATGGAGATAGCATAAATGAGGAACTGGAGGATAGATGCTGGTAGGACCCTACTGTGCTCAGTGTTTCCAAGAACTAACTGAACTACAAGCCTCTGGGTTTGAGCCAGTTTTATTGAGTGGTCATAGCCAACTTCTCTCATAACTTAAACCACACCTGCAGAGTTATTCCCCAAATTTTAGCTGGTGTGAAACACTCTAGCCTGTTGTGAAGCACCAAGAATTTGACTGGGAGGCCAGTGATATATTTACCTGCAGATCCATTCGTCATGCTGTTGCTGTTTGTCTTCTAGTTAAGAAAGAACCTCCCTCACAGCTTCTCATACCAGTACTTCACAGGGCAGAGTGAGAACCACAACCATAGCTTCAAACTGTACTTGATGGTGTGACTAGGTTGTGGATCTCTGTGGTAGTCTCTTGGCCAAAAGTTGAGGGGTGCCTGGTTGGCTCAATGAGTAGAGCATGCAACTCTTAACCTCAGGAGTTGTGAGTTCGAGCCCCATGTTGGGGCCAGAGTTTACTCGAAGTAAAATAAAGGTATTATTTGAAACCAGGATTTCAAAAAAAAAAAAAGCTGGGTGGAAGGGCAAAGTTTCTTCTGTCAACTATTTAGATACCTTAACCCTTACTCCTAACTTTGCCAGTTCCCAGAAATCAAGGGTTAGGGTAGTTCTTTCAAATTGTCTAAATAACAACAGTGAGAAGAGAATTTCTTTCTTTTCTTTTTTTTTTTTTTTAATGTTTATTTATTTATTTTGAGAGAGAGAGTGCTCAGACGAGTGGGGGAAGGGGCAGAGAGAGAAGAGAGGGAGAATTCCAAGCAGGCTCTGTGCTGTCAGCACAGAGCCCAGCACTGGGCTCGATGTCGTGAATTGTGAGATCATGACCTGAGCTGAAATCAAGAGTCAGACACTTAACTGACTGAGCCACCACCCAGGTGCCCCCAAAACAGCATTTCTGTACGGTGGGCCCAGAATTGAACTTTGAGGGAAACCTCATAGAGGCAGCTTGGCCTTGATGATTCTTTTGTGGATCTTAAAAATCCACATTTTTAAATCATGTCTGCCTGAGAGATGATGATCATTTTTAACTTCCTGAAGCTTAAAAAAAAAAAAAAAAAAAAAAAGATTTTTCTCTCTCTCAGTCTTCTTCCCAGCCCTCAACACATCTAAGCTGCTCTTGTGGCTGATAGGTAGGGATAGGTCTAAGGTGGATCTATGCTTTAGAATTACATTCCTAGAGAACCAGGCAGTGCTTAACTAAAGTTACCACAGCCCTGTAAGGTAATCTTCATTTCCCAGATGAGGAGCAGGCTCAGAAAGGTAGAGATGATGAAAAGTAGGTAGCTGAACAGGGATTCCCTGCTTCCCACCACTCTGCCCTTCTGAGGATGGACTCAGCTTTGTCTCTAGGTTTCTTTTTGGAATCTCTGCAAATGCAGATGCATCAAGCCCTTGCCATCATCTGCCTGGCATCACAGTGGGGATCTGCATCCAGCTTCTTGGCTGCCTTCCTGGCCTTTGTGTAATGTTGGGAGATTAGGGAAATGCCAACAACATAGGGAAAGGCAAACCTAGGCAAAGAGGACTCTCTGGTAATGCCACTGATGGCTTGACTAATGGTGAAGTAAAGGCAGTGCAAACTTGAAATGTTTTCAGTGAGACTTGGAGAATGTATTGGTGTAGAAGCATATCTCTGAATTGTTCTAGAGAGACTGAAGGCTTACTCTGTTGAAGGCAACATATGTACCCCTGCGGACTCTGCTTACTAACATCAAAAGTTGAATAAGAAATGCTCCTGTGCCCTGAAGAAGTTAGTCTCATGTGGGTTAAGGGATAAAGAAATAGTTCATTTTATTAAAATGAGGGAGAGGTCATGTAGGGTGGTTTGGAAGGGGAGAAGGGACTTGACCTGATGGGATTCAGGGAGGGCTTCCTATCAAACTACAGAAGTCAATATCATTCCTGGAGCCAGTGAGCACCAGGAAAGCCCTATCAGAAATCTGCCATGGGGCACCTGGGTGGCTCAGTCGGTTAAGTGGCTGACTTTGGCTCAGGTCATGCTTTCATGGTTTGTTTTTTATTTTTGTTTTTGTTTTTTATTTTTTTTAATGCTTATTTATTTTTGAAGGAGAGAGAGATAGAGCATGAGCAGGGGAGAGGGAGAGAAAGAGGGAGACACAGAATCCGAAGCAGGCTCTAGGCTCTGAGCTGTAAGCACAGAGCCTGATGTGGGACTTGAGCTCACTAGCCATGAGAACATGACCCAACCGACTGAACCACCCAGGTGCCCCATGATCTCATCATTTTTGAGTTCAAGCCCCATATCGGGCTCTGCACTGGCAGTACAGAGCCTGCCTGGGATTCTCTCTCTTTCCCTCTCTCTCTGCCCCTCTCCCACTTGCACGCACACGCTCTCTCTCTCTCTGTCTTTCAGTAAACAAACAAACAAACAAACTTAAAAGTAGGAAATTCTAGGGGCGCCTGGGTGGCTCAACCGACTGAGTGTCCGACTTTGGCTCGGGTCATGATCTCACAGTTGGTGAGTTCAAGCCCCACGTCGGGCTCTGTGCGGACAGCTCAGAGCCTGGAGCCTCCTTTGGATTCTGTGTCTCCCTCTCTGTCTGCTTCTCCCCCACTTGCACTCTGTATCTCCCTCTCTCTCTCTCTCTCTCTCTCTCACTCTCTCTTTCAAAAATAAAGATTAAAAAAAATTTTTTTTTTTAAATAGGAAATTCTACCGCCAGATTTCTCTTCTACGGTGTCTCCATAAACATAAATCTTACAGTCAAATTCAAAACAAAACACTGGGAAAGATGGTGTGTGTAGGGAACCATAAGCAGTTTGGTATTATAATGAGAGTGTGATGTACTGGTGGAAGAAGAAAATGGGTTCTCCAAATTCCCAATTCTTTCTCGTGATAGCTGCCTGGGACACTGTCAAGGAGCTTTTGGGTCCATTGGAAAAGAGGGTATCTGTTAGTGAAATGTGTTGCAGACACAGGTTTAGGAAGAAAGTTAGAGGCTAGATTTGGAGAGGTGGAGAAGGAGAAGGAATCTAGAGGTTTCTGGCTTGAGTGGTTGGGTAGATATCAGAGGTATGGAGACCCAGAATACAGAGGAGAACTCAGATTGAAAAGAAGGTGAAAAAGTCTCTTTTAATCTGTTAACTTTTTATTTGCCTTTTTTTTTTTTTTTTAATGTTTATTTTTGAGAGAGAGAGAGCACACAAGCAGGGAAGGGGCAGAGAGAGAGGGAGACACTGAATCTGAAGCAGGCTTCAGGCTCTGAGCTGTCACCACAGAGCCCGATGCAGCCTCAGACTCAGGAACTGCAAGATCATGACCAGAGCCGAAGTCAAATGCTTAACCAACTGAGCCACCCAGGTGGCCCTATTTGCCTGTAGATGTCTATGTACATATATAGATATATAGATATATATATAGAAAGCAGAATAAGATATGAATCAGAAACTAGGTGGTTGGTTGGATGAGTGTATGAAGGATGGGCAGAAGGAAACATTGCCCATCATAGAGACCTGGGGAAGTTAGAGGAACAGCAAGAAAGAATGGTGTTAGTAGAGACAAGATGAGGGTGCTCAGAGTGAGACAGTGGTCACCAGGGTCTATGGTACAGGACCTACATGTCCTATAATAGCTTTTTTTCACTTAGAGTTCAGCAGATATGTAGGACCACCTACTGTTGTGCCAGGCATGGTGATTGGGTGCTAGGTGTATGACAGTGAGTAAAACAGGCAGTGTTTCTATCCTCAAGGTATAGGGGAGACTAACAGAAATAAACAGGGGGCATCTGGGTGGCTCAGTTGGTTGAGCATCTAACTTCTGCTCAGGTCATGATCTGGTTTGTGTGTTCAAGCCCCACGTTGTGCTCTGTGCTGACGGTGCGGACCCTAGAGCCTGCTTTGAGTTCTAAGTCTCCCTCTCTTTCTGCCCCTCCCCTGCTCACACTCTGTCTCTCTCTCTGTCTCAAAATTAAATAAACATTAAAAATTAAAAAAAAAAATAAATAGGATGGGAGGCTTCATTAGATAAGGCAGTTGGGGAAGTGAGATGTGAGTCAAGACCTGAAGAATGAGAAGGAACCAACCATGGAAAGGACATTCCAGCAGAATCTGAGCTAGCACAGAGGCCTAAGTTAGCAAAGAGCTTAACAAATGTGCTGGGAACAAAGGGAGGCATGATGAGCAGTGGAAAGAAAGATGGAGGTAGATAAGATCGAGAATATTCAGGGACTTTAGGTGGTGACATGCTGTTTGGGTTTTATAACCCCGTAGTGGGAAATCATTGAAGGGTTGTAAGCAGACAAATGATGAGATCTGTAATACATAGGATGTATATAGTTTAGAAAGCTGACATACACTCCATACCCTTTTCTGGGTCTAGGTAACTCTGTTCGGACTGGACAGTGCTCTAGTGTCTTTGTCATACATATGTTTGGTTCCCTTTAGAGGCCTTTTGTAGCCTTCCTTTATCAGCAGCTGTGTGACAACTGGTCATTGTAGCTGCTTTGTCTCCTCCAGATGGGGTTTCTCCCCAGATGACTCAAGACCTGAGGATCTGAAGATTCCAAGGCCAGGGATTTGATGTAGTTAGGTGGAGAAGAATCCTCTCTTGAGAAACTGATTTGTGCCATGTAGGTGAGAGAAACCATGTGGCCTTCTGTTTCTCAGCACATAACCAAGCTTATCTGTCTTCTCCACATGATGTTTGCCCATTCCTTCTGGGAGAGTATAGATGCTTCTCCATTTCAGGAATGGCAAAGCTGAGTGATGCATCCAACTTGTTCATATTCTCAACAAACATTTATTAAGCTTCTACTATGTATCAAGCCCTATGTTACCAAAGGCTGGAAAGAGCCTGTGTTAAGGTGTGGTGTCCTCCAACTTTCTTCAAATTATAGAATGGACCATCAAATGAAGGCAAGTTTAGATCATTGTTTAAATGTAGATAGACCATGCATTTTTATAACCTTCTTTTTCTTTGTATGCAAGCTCTTTTCTGCACATCTGTCCGAAGATCAGAGGTAAACTGACCTTGAATGTGAGCCACTGTGTGCTTCCCTGAGGTCATACGGTGGTCCCTCTTTCTCCCTTTCTTTTATTACCTACTCCATAATCCTTCAGCTTTGCTGAATAAATATTTATTCAACAGCCACTGTGTGGTCAGCCCTGTACTGGGTACTGGGGATCCAGAGAGTGGTGAATAGCACAATACTGTCCTTGGATTCAGAAAGCTGTGAGTCTTTGGATTTTGTCTGAGACTTTGTTTTGGATTGTCTCTCTTTGAGTTTCTTCTTGTTTGAAATATAATGGACTCTGAAAACATACTTTTTGGTATTCCCTGGGAGTCCTGGGATCTTAGAGATATTGTTGGCATTTGGATTTCTTAAACTGGGTGCATACATAAATTTGTTTACAATGGGCCATGAGTTCAACAATCAGGTATTAAGATTTAGAGGATTTGTGGGTTGATAAGTAAGGATCCAGTGAAATCTTTAGTAAAATGAATTGATTCTGGTAGATGTGATGTTTTAAGTTTATTTATTTATTTTGAGAGAGAGAGAAAGTGAGCAGGTGAGGGGCAGAGAAGAGAGGGAGAGAATCCTAAGCAGGAGCCTGCAGAGCTGGAAGCAGCCTCAGTCTCATGAACCTTGGTATCATGACCTGAGCCAAAACCCAAGAGTTAGACAGTTAACCAACTGAGCCACCCAGGTGCTCCTCTAAGGGCTCATTTAAAAAGTTAAATAAAAGTAAATTGGGGCACCTGGGTGGCTCAGTCGCTTAGGTGTCTGACTTCAGCTCAGGTCATGATCTCGCAGTCCATGAGTTGGAGCCCTGCGTTGGGCTGTGTGCGGACAGCTCAGAGCCTGGAGTCTGCTTTGGATTATGTGTCTCCCTCTCTCTGGTCCTCCCCCATTCTCCCAAACTCCCTCCCTCCCTGCCTCCCTCCATCTTTCTCTCTTTCTCTCTTTCTCTCTCTCTCTCTCTCTCTCAAAAATAAACATTAAAAAATTAATTATTTTAGAAATAAAAAGTTAAAAATCACACATCCAGGGGCACCTGGATGGTTCAGTCGGTAAAGCGCCTGACTCTTGGTTTTAGCTCAGGTCGTGATCTCACAGTTTGTGAGATTGAGCCCTGCATTGAATTCTGTGCTGACAGTGCAGAACCTGCTTAGAATTCTCGCTCTCTTCTCAATAAACAAAAAAAAATTTTTTAATGAGCTCTTACAAGTCATGTGCTCCTGCAGAGTCTCATTTGAGAGATGAGGAGACATGCCAGAAAGAAAGAGAGGAAGGAACCTGCCCTAGGTTATATGTAATTCACGGAAGAGTGAGAACCAGAACCTTGGTCTCCATATCCAGAGTCATGCAGTCAGTGCTTTTCTCACTGTTTTTTGGTTCATGCTGACTTTGCCTTCTCTGAGTCCCTTTTCTGCTTGGGATCAGCATAGTAGTTCCCATTTCCAGAAATCTTTTTTGTGTATTCACTCCCTTCCCTTATACAACCCAACTGTTCCCTTAGTACTTGCTGCTGACTTTATTCTAGCTTTTGCTGCTTACTGAACTTTTATTTACTCATATGTTTGTAGACCTTAATGGCCCCTGTTCCCACCCCAGGTTTTACTGCAGGGTCTAATGTCTAGTACAAAGATAGATGTCAGTAAATGGATAGCCCAGGTAACCACACAGTTGTTCTTGCTTTATTTCAGGAATGCCTCTGGCTCAAGCAGTAGCCATTCTTCAGAAGCACTGTCGCATCATCAAAAATGTCCAGGTTCTCTACAGTGAACAGGTGAGTGGTAGCTGATTTGTTTACTGAAATAGCATTCCTAATCGTTGAGTCACTCCAGAGGTTGATGCTCTGGGAGAGGCAGACTGGCAGGAATTGCTGGGTCAGTGTGTTTGAATGGGAGAATCTCCAGCACTGGTCAGTTACCAAGTACATTTTGACTCTGAAACTTTTGGGCTTGATAATGTAGTGCTGTCAGGTTTGGAAAGGCAATAATAACTGAACTTGTTTTTTGATGTGTTTGACTTAGCTGATCCTTAGGGACATTTCAGTGGGAGGTCACCTCAGGGACTATCTTGTCTTCTAGAGTGCTTGCCTCTTCTACTTTTGTGTTTAAAATGGTCTTTTCTGCTTTGTTGATTGCTTTCATTTGTGTTCAGAGTTGTTGCAGTGCAGAGCACTCCAGACTTGAAAAGAAACAGGTGTAGCTCATTCCTTTGGTGAGAATGAACTGATACATAAGATCATATATCAAAATATTGGCTCCAAATTAATGGACATATTTTACTCTTTTTTTTTTTATCTGACTTATGGTGGTCTCTATTAAATGTTGGTCAGTTGTGCCAGGAATTAACACCTATAATATAATGTTGCATGTGCTTACAAAGAACTTTTCTGTTTCCAGAAAGAGTGTATACGTTAGCACTAGAGAACTTTCTGAACATCAGGATTTTTTGTATTTGGTTTTATAAGCAGAGTTGGGGACTGTTTTATTATGGGCTTTTAGAAATAAGATGCTTCTTGTCTCTTTAAAAATGCAATCTCCCTTCTGAACTCTGAAATCTATGATTCTTTTGTGACACAGACCATGTGTTGCTGTGTGTAGCAACTTTTATGGTGTCCTATGTGTCACAAACCTCAGGGAATAGTTTTGAGCCTATCTAGGCTACAGGATGTTCTCACTGTCTTTTCTAATACCTTATAAGTACCATTTTGATTATTTTAGTTCCATTTGTCCCATTTAGTTTCAAATCCTAAAGCAAATGACTGTTTATTTTCGACATGAAAAATGTTGTGGATTAGAGGAAGGTGAGATTTCTGTGAGTCTTTCCAGTTTGCCTAGTGTCAAAGTTGAGCCTCTTATCTATGTCCAGACATTACTTTCTGCAGTGCAATACCCCTCTGCCAGCCTACTGAAAGAGTTCCCATGTGAAGAGTCCTCATGAGACAGGGAATGCATAATCTCCAAGCAAGTTCTTGGATATTTTTGTGGTACCTAACACGGAACAAGGGACTTCTAGGAGTAGGACAAAGGTGCCTTGAGCCACAGTGCCAAAGTACTTCCTCATTTATAAAGTGAAGAATGGTGACTTTTCCACTTTGTTGCACTCAGATCATCCCTAACCTACTCTGACTTTCAGTGTTAGACCATGAGGGAATTACTCATGACAATTAGCAACTATCAAAATAGGGATAATGGGTTTGCTTCTTGAGCTTTTAGGTTCCTGCACATTCAGTTAAATCAGATTTGGGTACCCCAAGAGTAGATAAAATTGAACATAGGCTTTAAACTAGTAATTTTTTTAAAAGTGTTTTTAATGTTTATTTTTGAGAGAGAGACAGAGCATGAGAAGGGGAGGAGCAGAGAGAGAGGGAGACACAGACTCTGAAGCAGGCTTCAGGCTCTGAGCCGTCAGCACAAAGCCCAACACAGAGCTCGAACTCATGAACCATGAGATCATGACCTGAGCCGAAGTCGGATGTTTAACTGACTGAGCCACCCAGGTGCCTCTTAATTTTTTTTTTAACGTTTATTTATTTATTTATTTTCTAAAGAGAAAGAGAGCATGAGTGGGGGAGGGTCAGAGAGAGAGAGAGAGGGAGACACCCAGAATCCAAAGTAGGCTAGGCTCTGTCCGCACAGATCCCCATGTAGGGCTCGAACCAATGAACCAAGAGATCATGACCTGAGCTGAAGTTGGACGTTTAACCACCTGAGCCACCCAGGTGCCCCTTTAATTCTTTTTTTAATGTTTTTTTATTTATTTTTGAGACAGAGAGAGACAGAACAAGAGCAGGGGAGGGGCAGAGAGAGAGGGAGACACAGAATCTGAAGCAGGCTCCAGGCTCTGAGATGTCAGCACAGAGCCCAACATGGGGCTCGAACTCACAGACTGTGACATCATGACCTGAGCTGGAGTTGGACGCGCAACTGACTGAGCCACCCAGGCGCCCCTTTAATTTTTTTTTTTTAATGTTTAGTTTTATTTTGAGAGAGCAAAGAGTGTGGATGGGGGAGGGGCAGAGAGAGAGGGAGACACAGAATCCCAAGCAGGCTCCAGGCTCTGAGCTGTCAGCACAGAGCCCAATGTGGGGCTCAAATTCAGGAGCTGCAAGATCATGACCTGAGCCGAGGTCAGATGCTTAACCACCTGAGCCACCCAGGTGCCCCGGCTTTAAATTTTTTAAACAAATTTTTAAAGCATGAAGTTTATATCTTCCATCACTACTTTTGTTGTCTGTTGTCCCGACCTTTGGGTACAAATAGTTTTAGCATTAAGCTCATTTTCCCTTATGTCTTCTAAGGAGCTGGAATCAGTTGGAAAACATGGATTTTTGAGCCCAGATCTTGGTTCAGATCCTTGTTCTTCCCATTTTTTAGCTATGCAACTTTTGACAAGTTAATAACCAGTCTGGTTCTCCTTCTGTAATATGGTTATTGTTTCCTTGTAATAGAATAATCTTTTGAAGAGGATCAAGAGGAGATGGTCTCTCAGAGCTCTGAGCTCTGATATAGTGCTTCTTAAATGTGGGTCCTGTCCTCTTCTGCCTTCCTTTCCATTTCTTCCCATTTGTCTTCTTGCTTCCCATCAAGTGCAAAGAATAGTCTGGCCCCATTAAATGTTTCAGAAATATCTTCTTATCTCTAGCAAATCACACCTTGGAGGTTAAATGTGCATATCAAGTGGGTCCCATCTTTCTTAGAGAGAAAAGTATGAATGACTAGGAGCAAACAGCTTTACTAAACTATTTCATATGGAGAACTGTGTAATTCTGGGATCACTGGAAGAGCCTGCTTAAACACCATATAGTATATGTATATTTTGATTCCAGAGATACTTAGGATTTACTAGTAAAATATTGATTGTGAGGATAATTTACTTGCTTTTGAAAATTATCTAGTTATGTCCTGAATTGTAACAGTGCCGGGAGAAAAATGATCAGATCTTGGGAGAGTGTAAGAAAATTCCAATCCTCCCATTGTTCCTACTCCAAACAAGGATCTTGAAGGATGCTAAAAGGTTGCTTCATCCTGCTTAATGCTGTGGGATAGCCCTCTTAGAAATGTGTTCTGGGTTGAGAATAAGTGACCTAAGGTCAGAGTTCATCATTCTATTATCTTGCTTGAGACCTGATGGTTTTAGACATTCATACAGACCTACTGGAAAATTACAACATTCTTTCTTCTAGTGTTTGCCAGGCATGGTGGTACCTCCTAGGCCTGCTACCTTGTGAAGATCAGTGGGGTAGGAGGGAGGAGATAGTCTTAGCTAATCCCAGAAGGCTCTGGAGAGAATTTTTCCACTGAGGCCCACACCAATGGCACCTGGCCTTCCAGCCTACAGTTCTGTCTCTGACAGCCACACTTCTTTGATTCACTGTGCCTGCCTTGGGAGGCTCTATAAAGAAACTTCTCTAAACATTTGAGAGCTTTGTGCCAGTTTCAAGGAGTGGCAGGGTTTTGGATGTTGGTGTTTTTCTTCTGTGGGGCAGCTTGGTTTAGGGCTGTGGAGTGTCTTCAGATGTCGAGTCCTTGAATTGATTGCACTGGAACAGAAGCAGGCAAGTGAGACAAATGTGACGAAACAGTGTTGTATGCTCAGTGCTATGCTTGGTGCCTTCTACCTTACTATCTAGACCTACTATCTCCGTTCCCACAACAACCCTAGAGGGAAGAGATGATGTTATTCCCATGAAGAAACTACAGCTCAGAGAAGTTTTGAGAGTCAGTTAAGGTCACCAGCTCACTCGTACCCAAGCCCAGCTCTGTTCACTGCTTTGTGCTGCTGCTTCCTTCCCCCCAGGACTTAGAAGGGGCAAATGTAGAAATACGACTCCTTAGATCTTAGATTTGGGCTTTACAGAAAGAAGCACATGTGATATGGGATGGTGAGGGGAAGGAAGGAAGGAAGGAGTAAGAGTATCATCTCATACATAAACATCACAAAGTATTTCTTTGTCCTGGAATATGGCCTGAAGCAGTCAAAGTATAGGATATGTTTTCTGTAGATGGTACAGACAACCTTGGGAACAAATGGACATAGGTTCAGCTGACATGCATTGAATATTACTTGCCAAGTTTGGGTCCTGACTAGACCTTTTTACATGGCCTGCGTTCCTCATTGACTGCTCTCTAGGTTTGACAGGGAAACCCATGCTGTAGTTGTGGACCCTGACCCTCAAAAGAAAATGGCCTACATACTCACATAATTTTGGCCCTTTCCCCCAGGTATTATTTCTCAAAGCCTAGAAGAAGGAGTCTCTTTTCAGCCAGTGTTAGGAAGCAGCAGCTTCAGGCTAGAAGTAGCAGACACTGCATTCACACAACAGTTTGTTAGTTGGGCCAGGGAGGGGCTGTCTGCACTTACATATTCTCTGTGCATTGCATTTAGACTTGTGAGTTTTTGGTAGGTGCTGTTGAGTAAGTTGTTGAGTGTTTTATTTTTGTTTTGCAGTCTCCTCTAAGCCATGACCTCATCCTTAACCTGACTCAGGACGGGATCAAACTGCTGTTTGATGCTTTCAATCAGAGGCTTAAGGTAACTGTGAATGACAACTAAAGTTTCATGTCAGGCGGATTACTATGTGCTATTATGAGATGTTTCTGAAACTCATAAGTGGGGGTAGACTCCTGTGATTCGGTGTACGACAGTACTGGGGACTGGAAGCTGTGCCTGTTCCTCTAAAAAGAGGGAAGCTTGGGATGGGGTGGTTGGAAAGTGGCTGGGAGGGACTCCAATCATAGGCTACAGAGGTGGAGGGGAAAGAGTGTTAAAAGCTTTGGGGAATACTATGGGGAGGGGGATTCTAAGTCCTTCAACTTAAGGAAAGCAAGAGAAGAGCTAACTATTGGCACAGATTATCCCAGATCTTAACAGGTGTACTAAAAATGGGGCCTAACTGCAGAATAGGATCAAAAGACTTTAGTCAGGTTTTTGTATCTTGCTTTACTTCATTCTTAGGTCAAGCAATATGACTTGGAAGGTGAAAAACGCAACTGTTCTTCCTAAAATGCTGGAATTTACAGCTTAACACCACCAGTGATGAATTGATTCTTTAACCCCATTGAGGATATGTAAACAAACAACTTGATGGTGTATAGGGTTGTCTTAAGTTCAAGTGCAATTTACTAACACCTGTTTCACTCCAGGATGTTTTTAATACACTATTTACAAATGCCTGGGCTTCACAGATTAGTCATGTGACACCAGACTCATGCCTCAGAGTCACAAGGTTGAATGTGGCTCTGGGCATTGGCATACCAGAGTGCTTATCCTGGTTAGGTTATGGAGTAGCCTTTCCAAAAGACTTGGGTACTTCCTAGTTCTCATCATCCCATCACAAGTGAGCTCCTAAGAAGACAAGATAGAACATGGAAAAGGAATCTGTACACAGAATGGGAATTCTTCATTCATGATGGTTTTTCAAAAGCAAATGTGAACATTCTTAGCCCCACAGTTACCTTGCCTCTCCTTGTGGACTCAGTCATCCTGTCTTCACTGACCAGAAGTTTCACAGTGGGAAAAGGGAGAGAATGGTCATCAGTGTGGCTTCATTACAAATCAGGGAAAATTAATCTGGAAACACCTTTACAAAGAGTTATTTGTTTTAGCTAGGTACGTCCACTTTAGGAGACATAACCCCAGAAGATTATAAGGAAGGTAATGTTGGCAGATACGTAAAGCAGGGCTTTTCATAGTAATGAAAAGCTGGAAATAACCTACATGGACAGCAAAAGGGGATGGCCAGGCAGCCCATCATAGAATCACAGCATGATGAGGACAGTATCAAATATTAAGTGAGTACTTGGTACAGATTAGGCACATCACTGAATGCTTCCCGTGCATTTCCCAACTTAACAAGCCTGTGAGCTGTACTGTTTCCCAGTGAGACAAAGGAAGGACAGAGGATGAGTGGTCTGCCAAGCTTTTAACCCTGAATTACCAGTGTGTGATAGCCACTGGAGTAGAAATGACAGCTTCTGTTGATGTATATGGGAAATAAATGTCATAAAAGCTGAAGAAAATTGTGTAAGCACACTCTGGAGAAATGTGAAGAATGAGAAGTACAATTTGAATGAGAAAGGAAGTAATTAGAACCTTCTCTTCTGCTTTCTGTGGGGTCCCTATGAAGAGGAGGGTCTGGGACCCTGCTGGAGCCTCTGGAAACTGAGGAAGTGATTCTCAGGTGCCCTTGGTCAGCATCAGGTTTGACCTGACCCATGTGCCTGCCCCTCCATCCAAGCACTTAAGAATACTCTTCTCAGGGTGCCTGGGTGTCTCAGTCGGTTAAGCGTCTGACTCTTGATTTCAGCTCAGGTCGTGGTCTTACATGACTTCGAGCCCTGCGTCGGGTTCTTTCCTGGCAGCGCGGAGCCTGCTTGGCATTCTTTCTCTCTCTCCCTCTCTCTCTCTGCCCTCTCCTCCTTGTGCACTCTCTCTCAAAATAAATAAAGAAACATAAAAAAATAAAAAGAATCCACTTTTCCCTGATGCTGTCTCCTGCAGTTTCCTCATCCCCTCACTCCCTGCCTATGAGAAAGCCCTACAGAATAAGCCTTCACAAATTTCAACCTTCACAGCTACCTGTCTTTTCCTTTCCTATCTTGGCTGCTGCCATGGCTTCTCCTCTGGGGAAATCAAGGTCTTTTCCAGCCCAGTGGGTGGTAAATCATGAAGTTCAGACTTCCCCAGCTGCTTGTCCCTGTGGCCCAGCAAGCTCCATGGGCCAGATCTGCTTGTTGATTATCCTGGTGACATGAAGGACTCCAAGATGGTTGGTACTCTGGGTCTCTTGCCACAAGTGCCATCCTACATATGCCCTGTGGTTAACTCTGGTCCATTGTTTTCCCATTAGGCAGGCAGGGTTGAAACACCCATAAATGTTGGTCGGGGTTATTGGCAGGTGGGTGACAGCGACACAGAAGGAACATCCTGGAGGCCCACCGCCACAGGGTGAGTGGTGGGAAGCCCTTGGGTGGTCATTGGCCAGCTGTAGGGGTGGCAATAAGGGAGGCAGAGTGCCTGTTCCTGCTATACAAGCAAGGCTTCTGGCTAAAGGGTGAGGCTGTCTACCAGCATGGGGCCCTGGCCTTGGTGAAATGATATACCAGTTTGGCATGATATACTGCCATGCCGGAGCTTTCTGAAGGGACACTGAGTATCTTATTATGAATCACAGCTGTTCCCCTGTTCTTCCTTTAATGACCTCTCTTGGTACCTCCTTTCATGTTTTCTAGTTTCACATTGCCCTTAGCTGACTTCGTAACAGTCAGACTTGTCTGATGTTTTGAGTACCTTTCCTGTGCAAACTAATGAGCCAGACCTTAAAAAGGGCTTAACTTAGTGTGGTACTGGTGAATGGCATACACAAATAGTATAGGAAAGAGTTGATTGAAGTGCTGTGTCTGCCCAGCAGAGGGAGTTACTCTTAGCAAGTAGGATTAGAAGAGCTGCATTATAATTCAGAGGTGCCCAACTTGTGGTTCAGTGTTATGACCACTAAACAAAGTTAGAGATAAGGTCTGGCCAAGAGTAAACTAATATGTCTCATTTTCTTTGGTAGTTCCAGATGCTTCTGCATGCAGGGCCCCACAGCTCCTTCTAGGATGAGGCCCATATTGTCAGGGCAAACAGACACTGAACCAGCTCTGCTTATTCCTCTACAGTAAGGGCCAGAACTCCCAACTGGAGGGTAGTAGCTGGTTCTTCAGGCCTTGGCCAGCCATGTTTCTTGCGTAGAAGACTTCATAGTGCTCATTATTTGGCACCACTAGTAGCTGAGTGTTTTAGCAATACCTTTGTCTTTGCCCTGAGTTCTTGGCATTTAATTAAAGGCTGAACCCCTTGAAACTACACAAGGGCACTGATGTTCTCCAGGTACCCTTCAATAGAGATATGTATACATATTTGAATATTGTCACACTTGTCCTAAACTAATATGACTTGTTTTCTAGCAGGATAGACCTCCCCCCATCTTTTTTGTTTTGTAAACCACAGTATTTTAAAGCTGATTTTGAAAGTGACTGGGTCTGGGGTCTTTTTAATGCAGCAAAGTGTGCAATAGCAGGAAGGGGGCTCAGTATCCAAGGTTTTGTCCATAGTTTTAACCTTTATACTATGTGAATTTGTTTCTGTGGAGGTTTCCACTGTTCTGTATGTACAGTCTTCTATATGACCCAGCAGTAGATTAGATAAAGGATCTTTGACCCACAGCCTCCATGGGCATCTGTTCAACAATCTGGATGAAGGGAAAGGAGAGGTTATGCTGTGTGTGTGGTATCAGTTTTTCCTTCAGATTTAAAATGAGAATAAAATGTAATATGCAGTGCTTCAGGAGAATTTTGGCTAGTGATAGATTTTTTTTCTTCACTATTCTATAAATGTCTTTTTTATTAAGATTTTATTTTTAAGTAATCTTTACACCCAATGAGTAGCTAGAGCTCACAACCCTGAGATCAAGAGTTGTGTATTCTATCAACTGAGCCAGCCAGGTGCCCCACTATAAGTGTCTTTTCTTTTCTTTCTTTCTTTTTTTTTTTTTTTTAATTTTATTTTAGAGAGATACCGTACATGAGTTGGGGAGAGGGGCAGAGGAGGATAGAGAGAGTGAATCTCAAGTAGGCTCCACATCGAGCACAGAGCCCGATGAGGGACTCAGTCCCACGACCCCGGGATTGTGACCTGAGCCAAAATCCAGAGTCGGACACTCAACTGACTGAGCCTCTCAGGCACCCCTATAAATGTCTTTTTAATCCATCTCTTTCAACTGCAGAGCATTACCAATGCTTAAAATTTGATTTTTTTTCTTTTAGGTGATTGAAGTATATGACTTGACTAAAGTAAAGTTAAAATATTGGTAAGTTTTCTCCCCTGTTGCTCTATGTCACAGGATTGGTACAAATGGACTTTATTACCCTCATTAAGTTAATAAAGAATTCCCATTCCTAGCAGTTCCAGGATTACAACCTGGTACCATGATTTCCTCAGGCAGCCTCCAAACCTACTTAGCTTCCCAAGGAAGAGAAGGAAGTGTTCTTAAGAACATGCTCTGTGTAAAACACTTCTCATATATGTCAGTTCATTTAATCCTTACAGCAAAGCAGGACCTCAGCTTAGGGGTGGTGACGTGACTGTCTTCTGGGTCATAGCTGCCCTCCCCAAATAGGTCTGACCCCAAAGCCTCTATGCTAAAGGGAATGCCAAAGGGACCTCTATTTGGGGTCCAAAATCTACTTCTTTTTTAAAAGTTTTTTTTTTTTTTTTTTAATGTTTATTTTTCAGACAGAGAGAAACAGAGCATGAACGGGGGGAGGGTCAGAGAGAGGGAGACACAGAATCTGAAACAGGCTCCAGGCGGTCAGCACAGAGCCTGACACAGGACTCGAACTCGTTACCACAAGATCATGACCTGAGCCGAAGCCGGATGCCCAACCGACTGAGCCACCCAGGCGCCCCAAAATCTACTTCTTAGAATGAAAATGGGGGTGGCCTATATCATGAACTAATATTTGAGCACCCTTTATGGCAAGGTGCTGTGCTACCATCTAGAATACTCCGTTTAGTAAGCTTCCTTAACAGGCTTCCCTTTCCCTTTGTGAGGGCGTGAAAGGGTCCAATTCCTGGGGCTGGCTCGAGCAGCATTTGCCAATAGAGAAGTGGATAAAGCAAATGTGTAATAGTACTGGCCCCTTGCAGATTTCTTTTTGTCTTTTAGTTTTGTTGGAGCCTTTCTTTGTCTTTTCCCTCTTAAGAGTTAGTGGTAGGTACCTATGACCCAACAATAGCACTACTAGGAATTTACCCAAGGGATACAGGAGTGCTGATGCATAGGGGCATATGTACCCCAATGTTTATAGCAGTGCTTTCAACAATAGCCAAATTATGGAAAGAGCCTAAATGTCCATTGACTGATGACTGGATAAAGGAGATGTCGTTTATATATACAATGAATACTACTTGGCAATGAGAAAGAATGAAATCATGCCATTTGTAGTAACGTGGATGGAACTGGAGGGGATTATGCTGAGTGAAATAAGTCCGTTAGAGAAGAACAGATATCATATGTTTTCACTCCTATGTGGATCTTGAGAAAGTTAACAGAAGTCCATGGGAGAAAGGAAGGGGGAAAAAATAGTTACAAGCAGAGGGAGGGAGGCAAACCACAAGAGACTCTCAAATACAGAGAACAAACTGAGGGTGGATGTGGGGGTTGGGGAGAGGGGGAAATGGATGATAGGCATTGAGGAGGGCACTTGTTGGGATGAGCCCTGGGTGTTGTATGTAAGCCAATTTGACAATAAATTATATTTTAAAAAAAAAAACTACAATGAGATACCACCTCATACTTGTTTTTTTTTTTTTAAGGTGGTAGGTAAAATTAAATAAATAACAAGAATTAGTGGTGGGTAAAATCATGAGGTCCTGGGTTAGACTGCCCTGTGTTCATCATTCTGTTACCTCTGTGACCTTGGGCAAGTCACTTAACCTCTCTAGGCTTGTTTTTCCATCAGAGAAATGAAGCCAGTACGTGGCTACTAGGTTAGGAAGATGACATGAGATACTGCTGGCAAAGCACTTGTCACCATGCCTGGTTAAAAAAAGAGGTGTTCCATGAATTATACTAATTTTTAAATTAACCTTTAAGCATTCTCCTTACATGCTCATCATCTGAAATCATGTGTTGCTCTTCATTCCCAAGCCCCTGCCCCTTGGGTTTTTCCTCTTTGCATGGGATCTGCCCCTCACCCCCAACCTACCTGTTCACCTAGTCCATGGGTGCTGGCTGGTTCTTCTGCCTAGTAAGAAAGCAAGCTGCTTTGCTTGGTTATACACTATTCTCTTAAGATGTTCATCCCTTTTTAAGAAAGTTCCTTTTCAAGCCAAACTGCTAATAGGCATCCTGGGAAAACACATTCACACTCTCTATTCCTGGGGCCCTTCTTTATCCAAGTCCAAATGCCATAGGGCTGAGACTGAATTTATTTCCTTCTAAATTGTGCCTGGTGACCACACGTGTCTTGGGAGGCCCTAGAGGATCAATTCAATATGTCAGTCTCAGGAGACTTGACTTATTCTGACCCCATTAATTATCCTTCACTTAAAAGTTCTTTAATTAGGGGTGCCTGGGTGGCTCAGTCGGTTGAGCGTCCGACCTCGGCTCAGGTCGTGATCTCGTGGTCTGTGGGTTCGAGCCCCGCGTCGGGTTCTGTGCTGACAGCTCAGAGCCTGGAGCCTGTGCCTGTTTTGGATTCTGTGTCTCCGTCTCTCTCTGACCCTCCCCCATTCATGCTCTGTCTCTCTCTGTCTCAAAAATAAACATTAAAAAAAAAAAAGTTCTTTAATTAAACTTGTGTTTTGACATACTTGTAGGCTCACCTGCCTGTGTTTTAAGAATAACTCTTCCAGCCACCATCTTCAGTGATCTGAAAAGCATCTTTGTTTTTCAGTGGAGTGCATTTTAACTCTCAGGCCATAGCTCCCACCATTGAGCAGATTGACCAGTCTTTTGGTGCGACCCATCCTGGAGGTAAGCCAAGTCTATCTGTTTCCTCTGTCACAGCCTATAATGATAAGCCTGGCAAGTGGCACCATCCCAGCCCTAGTGCCCCTTCCTACAGGAAGCCAGGTTCTGGTAGAATTTGTGGGTTGATACTTGGGTGTGAGGGAAAGCTTCTCCCTCTTGTTTTCACCCTAGTAAGTCAGTTCAAGAATCAGGCACAAGGAAGGTGTTACCAGGCTAGTGTGTGTTCTCATCTCTGGTACCATTCAACCATGTCATTTTCTCCTCCCCACTCTTACAGTGTACAACTCCGCTGAGCAGCTCTTCCACCTCAACTTCAGAGGACTGTCTTTCTCTTTTCAGTTAGACTCGTGGACTGAGGCTCCCAAGTACGAGGTTAGCCCTTCCCTTCCCACGGTATTTGTCACCCAGTACCCAGGTGATATGGGCCCAGCAGACAGTGCCACTGGGGAGGTTGGATAGGTACCCTTTTTTGGTTTCCTCATCTCTGAGGTCTTTAGGGGCCAACATGGATAGGACTGATAGCAAGAACAAAGCCTGAGCCAGCATTCCCAGGGGGAGGGCACTTCCCACTGCAGAGTGAGGATTGTCAGAGATAAATCCAGTTTGCCTTGCTTTAAAACTAAATCACTGTGTTTTTTTCAGTAACCTAGAGTTTGAGATAATTCATTCTGGATTTTCAGTTATTTATTGCTTTTAGCAAAATGTTTCATTCATCCTTAGGTAGCAGCGTCCTTAGGGTCGTGAAATGATAGATGTTTGTAAGGCTTACATTTTATTAAAGGAACCATTCCTGCATGTTTTTCTTGATGAAGGAAAGAAAAACTGAGTAAAATGAAAGATGAACTTGAATGGATGGGGTGAGTTTATTGATCTGGAGCCAGGTTTAACTGTTGTTTAGGTTTGACCTGGCCAGTTCTTGAAGACCATGAGTGCTGGAGAAATGCCAGAGCCTGGGCCATATGGCCTGCAGTGGGCTCTCAGTAAAACTTTTGTCCTGTGTTTGCAGCCCAATTTTGCCCATGGTCTAGCTTCTCTCCAGATACCCCACGGAGCAACTGTGAAACGAATGTACATCTACAGTGGAAACAGCCTACAGGATACCAAGTGCGTTTGGGGAGCACACGTTTCATGGGCCATGGACTCCCTGGGAGGGAGGGTGAAGCCTCTGCTCATTTTGTGCCTGCCTCCAGGGCTCCCGTGATGCCCCTGAGCTGTTTCCTTGGCAATGTGTATGCTGAGAGTGTAGATGTTCTTCGAGATGGAACTGGACCCTCAGGTTTACGACTTCGGCTACTTGCTGCAGGTCAGTTACTGGCCTTGGGGTGGTGGATTATATTCATGTTGAGACGGTCTAAAATCCCACATGCTTAGAGGTAGTTGGTACAAGATAATGTAGATGCTTATGGTTAAAGCTTTCATTTAATTTAATGAAAAAGGACAAGACACAGTTTTGTCATTAGTAAATCTTAATAAGTAACAGTAGCATTGCTTCTCCTAGCATGTATATAGCCTTCTGTGTGCTTATGTGGATTTTCAGTTGTTCCCAGGCTGTTTACTAGAGATGCATGTTATGAGCTTCGATATTGGAGTGTTCTGCCCTTTTCTACCCCTTATGCCCAGTTCTCAGGAGGCTGGCAGAAGGGACTTCTTGAATTCTGGTTTGGCCACATCCACTGAGAGTTTTGCTGACTATGAACAAAAAGCTGCTGTCTTCAGTGGCTGGTCTCTCTAGGATCCATGTCTCATTTGTGATTTCCTTGTGTGGCATGGCCAATCTCAGCTACTTTGGACCTTGGGTCATGCTTCGTATTAGTAGTACGGGGATCTTCTATGTCGAGTTTGCCTCCGTGCCTTTCGCCTGGGTGCCAGCATAGGGGCTATGCCTAGCCAGTGTTTGTTCATAAATTGGGGTCTTGCATTCGTTTCTAAGGCACTAGTTCTTAACTATGAAGAATCTGGTGTATGAACTCTGAAGTCACTCCCCTGAGCAGTTAGATAGTTCCCCACCTCCAGGTTAGAAATTTCTAAAAGTGTGGTTTTCTAGCCAAGCAGAAAACTAATGTTACACTTGAGCTATACTGTTTGAGAGAATTGAGCTGTAGCAACAAGGTCAATCTAGGGTCTTTCTTGTCAGAAGGATCACTCCTTGAAACACTGAGGTAGTTAAGGATGGCACAGTTATCCCAAGTGACAGCAGGAGGAGTCTGTTGGGAGCGGGGACTCTCCAGTTCTGACTTCCACCTTGTATAGCACACTCCCAGCAGTCACATCTCACTGCTTGCCGGATGAGTTGGGGAGACACTTTAAGTCAGGGACTCACCCAAGTTACTGTCCAATCTAGTACTCGTTGAGAGTTTCTTTGGCAAGCGTAACTTGTCTCAGCCAACCCATTTCTCACATGTTTCCTGTGGAGTGCAGCTACAGTGATGTTTTTAAGATAAGAAGACAGTTCCATCTATCTTGGTCCTCACAATAATTTATAGGAAGATTCACTCCAGGGAATCAGAAGCTAAAATAGGCTCCTAAAAATAAGGGTACTTTTACCTGGGTAGGCTTCAGGTAGAGTGAGACGAGAGAGAAGACCCACCTGTGAAGAGTGCCTTCCTAGTAGCCCCATCTGCATATTCACAAGTGTACCTGGGGACTTTGGGCTTACAGTATAGGACTTTTGGTGGTCAGCCAGGATTGCCAAAACTGCAAGATATATAGACCGAGGTTAATGTTGACTATGGTTTTCCCAGGACCTAGTTAATTTATTTATTTATTTTTTGTAATGATTTTTTTTTAACGTTTATTTATTTTTGAGACAGAGACAGAGCATGAACGGGGGAGGGTCAGAGAGAGGGAGACACAGAATCCGAAATAGGCTCCAGGCTCTGAGCTGTCAGCACAGAGCCTGATGCGGGGCTCGAACTCACAAACCGTGAGATCATGACCTGAGCCGAAGTCGGCCACTTAACCGACTGAGCCACCCAGGCGCCCCTGGACCTAGTTAATTTAAACACAACCTTATTTGCCACTCATTGTATATGTGCTGTGACTGAAGATTCTTGGATTAGTTGAAGAACTCGGTACCAACTTATTTCAGATTGTGGATTCCTGAAGTCTTCCCTATATAACAAATGGATTATTTTAAAGAGCCTTGTCAATTATAAAGTTCTGTGCAGAGTAAGGTGATGGTGGTTATCATGGACCAGGAAATTCAGTCTTCCTCAGGTTCTTGCCTTTTACAAAAGAAAAAAAAAAGTTTGTTTATTTTGAGAAAAAGAACATGAGCAGGGTAGGGGCAGAGAGGGAGAGAATCCCAAGCAGGCTCTGTGATGTCAGCGCCAAGCCCAACACAGGGCTCAGTCCCATGAACAGGGAAATCATAACCTGAGCCAAGATCAAGAGTTAGAAGCTTAACCAACTGAGCCACCCAGGTACCTCCCCCACCTTCCCCCCCCCCCCCCCGGTGGAGGAGACAGAAAATACTTTGTCTTTCCATCCACAGAATGGGGAAAATCTTCCTGTTAGGAGTGTCTGTTGCTATTCCACAGCTGCTGCTATGTGTGTGTTTAACTGGAACTGTTTCTGAAATGTATTAGAGTCAGGGTTTAAAGATTCTTCCCAAAGAAGAAACTCATGGCAAATCGGGTTTTCTTATCCTCCCACTTCTCTGGTTTTCGTTTTTGAGTGTTAGTGGGTCTATCAGTGTTTGTAGAATTAGGGATGAGTTAATGGATGTTTCACTCTTGGCTTTTTTATAGAGTGCTTTTTTTCTTTAGGTCCAGTCTCTGGTTGGAGGTTACCATTGAGAAGCCCCTCTTAACATAAATTCTTGTATCTTGTCAGGACCTAGAAAATGGCAAGAGATAGAACCTCATTCTATACTTCCATAGCACCTATGCTGCTGTTTATTGTACCACAGTTGTGTGGTGTGGGATTGGGATCTTCACACCATAAGCTCCAATAAGGACAGAGACTGCACTTGTTTTGCCCAGCATGTTTCCTCAATATCTAACAAAGTGTCTATCCCATCGTAGTTAATAAGTAAATATTTGGTGACTGAATAAAGTTTCCAGAGCTCCACATCACTTTTGTGGGATTGAATGAGTCTCTGGGATTATTTCAAGTAGATGGTGATCTCTCATAACATCACAAGCTGTATGACTTGGTATTTCCCCTTATATGCAGTCTTGCCCCTCAGCCAGAGCTAATAATGCAGCATGCAGCAAGTGGCCTCTCTGGGAGCCCCTGGGCCTTAGGCTGCAGCATCTCAGGCCCTGGCTAGGAACCTGACCACCTCCCCCTTCTCCTCTGCAGGTTGTGGACCTGGCCTATTAGCAGATGCCAAGATGCGGGTATTTGAACGTTCAGTGTATTTTGGTGATTCCTGCCAAGATGTTCTTAGCATGCTTGGCTCTCCACACAAGGTCTTCTATAAGTCAGAAGACAAGGTAGGGGAAATGTGTTTATAAAGTCAAAAAGGCAGTCTCTCTCTTTTTTTAAGTACACACTACTCCCGACATGGGGCTCTAACTTGCAACCCCAATGTCAAGAGTCACATGCTCTACCTACTGACTGAGCCAGCTCCACTTTTCTTTTTTAATCAATATTAAGTTAATATCAAGTAAATATAAATTGTTATTTTTCCATAGTACCTGTTCTATTACAGTTGACAAAGAATTAAATTGAAAGCTCTTGTCTGATCCTGTTGATCAGATTGTCCTGCCTTTTCTTGGACACCAGGGCTTAGTCTGTAGTCAACCAAAGCTCAGTGTTATTCAGCACTAGCAGCAGGGACTCTGACACTCTTGCTCACCTGATAGCTTAATGTTACACACAAAGCACAATTTGTAGACTTTCAGTTAATCCAAGAACTGTATTAAGGGGTTGGATTTTATTTTATTTTTTTCCTAACAGATGAAAATTCATTCTCCTTCCCCTCATAAACAAGTTCCATCCAAGTGCAATGACTACTTTTTTAACTACTTCACTCTTGGAGTGGTAAGTTCTGATTCCTGAGAGAAATGTTGGATTTCTGTGGTGGTGGACCATGCACCTGGGCATACCTTTGTGTACACGGGAGCTCGTAACCATGCCTGGCAGCAGGAAAACTAGCCCCAGCTGGCTTTGCCCAGTGCTGCCTTGCATTGGTACCCCAAAGTGGGCCTTCTCTGCCACCAAGATTGCTTAGAAACACAGGTTCCCTGGTATGTCTTGGCTTCTTTATTGAGGGAAGCGTGCTGCACAGGTGGCAGCTGTGGGAGTCATCCCAATTAACCTATTTTGGGATCTGCCTGTTTGTAGAACACAGGACCCTCTTCTGGGGTCACAAAATAGGGAGACTAAAAAGTAGGGGTGTGCTTATGTATTTGCAGGGGGTCACCCCAGAGGCATTGCTGTGGCCCTGTGTTCTGGATGTAGGATGCTGAACAGAGCTTGTGGCCACTGTCAGTGCTGACAGTCCTGCTAGTAGATGGGATGTGTGTGAGAGAAGTTGTGTAAACCCTGCCCTAGCAGGATACATCTCTTAGGGCAGGGTTGGCCTGGACCTTGATTCTTCTAATCTTTGAGCCTTCTAGGGCCTGAGTTCCTGAAACAGCAAAGAAAGGGTAGATTCTGGAGAGGGAGAGAGGAGATACTGGGTCTGCCTATGTGGATAAAGACCAAAGGAGCCAGGGGTAGTAGGGGCACGGCAGCAGGCTCATAAACTCTTGAGGTAGGACAGTGGCAGAGGGAATGGTGCTTTGTAAACTGAACCTCTTGAGGTCAAGGACCAGTGATGATAAGTGACAAGAAAGATGGAACAAATGGCCCAGCCCTAATAGGACTTAATGTAGGAATGGAATCAGAGGGAAATCTGGGGTCACAGGCCTGAACAGCTATCAGAGTGTGAAACTGGGAAGGGTGTGGTGAATAGGAGAGAGTGTTCGATAGGCAGCATCAACTCCAAGTCTGAGTCCTGGTCAGAGGCTGGATTTTCATTTCCCAGGGTCACTGATTCTCACAGAGAGGGCCTAATGGAAGCCAGAAGGGTCTTGCGGTCATGGCATTCAGAGTAATTAGATGCCTTGAGCCTCTGAAAAGTCAGGTGGTCGCTAAATCTTCTTAGTGACCTTTAAGCCAAGAGTTTTTTTTTGTTTTGTTTTTTGTTTTTTTTAAACGTTTATTTTTGAGACAGAGAGAGACAGAGCATGAACGGGGAGGGTCAGAGAGAGGGAGACACAGAATCTGAAACAGGCTCCAGGCTCTGAGCTGTCAGCACAGAGCCCGATGCAGGGCTCAAACTCATGGACCGCGAGATCATGACCTGAGCCGAAGTTAGCCGCTTAACCAACTGAGCCACCCAGGCGCCCCTAAGCCAAGAGTTTTTAATCGAGTGCTTGTTAGGCAAGATCTCCATGATAGGTTTGAGTTCCCAAGCAGTGGCAGCTGTAGCCCACAAACCTGCTTGGCCTGCTGCTACCAAGTTTGGAATGGGAGACCCACAGATGATTGGGTCCCCCCCCTTTACTGAAAATGTCCAGTTAAGGCTGCTTGCCTCAGCTGCTCCCTTGACTGTTGTTTGGCAGAAGGCTGTTGTCCAGAGGCATCTCTATTATGAAGTGGCCGTCTCTGAGTTGGACATGTCCTTTCCCAACCTCAGTAACTTTCCCTACTTGGAAATCCTTGTTTTCTATCCCAGGATATCCTCTTTGACGCAAATACACACAAAGTGAAGAAGTTTGTCCTACACACCAATTACCCTGGGCATTATAATTTTAACATGTGAGTATACCTATACCTGCCCCTCCAAAACTGAGCTTTGAACTAAAAATCCCCAGTAAAAGAGAGCTGTGGCTTTGAATGCTCACTAATTTGTACCTAAATTCTTAGTTTTATGGGAAGCAAACATTTCTTGAGTGTTTGTTCTGTTCCTGGTACAGTGTCCAATACCTTTTATCTCTCCATTTGTACCCATTTTACAAATAGGGAAATAGGTTCAGAGAGCTTGGTATCTTATCCAAGATGATAGGGTCTTTAGACCCCAGAGCCAGGGCTTTGGGGGACAGATTCATTATGTTTTTCCTGGGTTGCAGGGTTGAGATGCACAGGGGGTCAGGCCTCTCATGGGGCCCAGCCTTTACCTATCTGACTTCTCTCTCTAGTTATCATCGCTGTGAGTTCAAGATCCCACTAGCCATAAAGAAAGGTAAGTAGTGAATATCTTCAGAGTAAAGAAACTGTTTTGGAGAGTTAGTCTCTCATGATGAGAAGAGACCGTGATCCAAACAGAAATGCTAATGGTTGGGTTTATGGAGCCTTTGCCCTTAGCCTCAGCTCCTCTGGGTTGGGCTCTTTGTTCTGGGGCTGTATTGTTCTGGTCTGTAGTCTCCTGAAGGTTCTAAAGGTCTTTTCCTTTGACCATGGGATTGATGAGTGGGGATTGGTTGTCTCTGACGGGGAGTTTCCTATACATGATTATCCAGGTGCTTCCAGGTCAGTCTTGTGACTGCTGTCCATCTGCTGGTTCACTACCCTCTTCCATTCAAGAACTCTGAAATAGCCCATCTGCCTTCCCTCTGTACTCCAACCCCAATGCACAGGGTGGCCAGGTTTGGATTCCGCCTAGGGCTGGGGTCACAGGTGTGCTGGGCCAGCTACCAACCCACCCTATGTTTCTTTTCAGAAAATGCAGATGGTCAGACAGAAACATGCACAACCTACAGCAAGGTGAGCTCATATTTTCCCACCTGATGTAGCCCCAAAATGAAGTGGGTGTGAGCCCACCAGCAGTCTGGGGCCCACATCCTATGGGCCAGCCACTGGTCACAGGCATGGTTAGGTCTCTGCTAAGCTCTTGCCACCCCCATCCCTTTTGCAGTGGGACAGTATCCAAGAGCTCCTGGGCCACCCTGTGGAGAAGCCTGTTGTCCTACACAGGTGAGCAGGAGGCTGCTGTCTCTGATGACCCCATCCTGCTCCTCACAGCCCAGATGGGGTAGGGAAGCCTAGCAATGCCTATGGCTTAGAAATGACAGAAGTTGCTAGTGTTGCCACAGACATTATTTCCTGCCCCCACCCTGCACATTACAACAGGGCCAGCTATTCTGCATGTTTACCTGTACCAGAGAGGTTGCCCCCTGTGATAGCCCCCCTCCAGCTACCTCCAGATAGAGGGACCCTTTCACCCCTAGTTATTCAGAAAGTAAAGCACTTTTCATTGGCTTCCCTGGACTCTTTTTTCCCATCAGAGTTTCACAGGCTGCAGCCCACAGCTTTGTACTCAGTTGCCATGCTGCATGTGGCTCCTCCTTCCTAACTTCTTGCCACGCCACTCTAACTTCGTAATAACCTTCTGTGTACCACTAGACTGTGTAGGATTCAGAGCTTGAATAAGACCTGTCACCACCCTTGGGACCTCAAGGGCCTTTGTGGGAAACAGATAAAGCCATGAGAGACCAGTGGACAATAGCCCCCATCCCAAAAGGGACTGGATGCCCTGCCTGGCCTCGGCTTTTGTCTGCCCCTCTAATTCTGGCTTCCCTGGCCTCAGGTCCTCCTCCCCAAACAACACCAACCCATTTGGCTCCACATTCTGCTTTGGTCTTCAGCGGATGATCTTTGAGGTAAGCCCTGGGGGTTAAGGGGCTGGTGGCCATGCCAGGGATGGGCAAGTGATGGAGAAAGGTTGGGGAGGGCCTCACGGCTCTGCTGGGTGAGTTAATCCTTCCACAGTAACCCTGTCTGCTAAGAATCTGACCTACCCACATTCAACAGTAAGGGTTCAGAAACTATGTTGGGGAAATTTGGGATGATGGAGGCTAAAGCAGTGATCTATATCCAACAAGGTGAGAGGTGATGGCTATCCCACATATTTGAGAATGTAAATACAGTAGGAGAGGAAACGCCAGGGGGCAAGTGGGGCTCACCACAAGAGTGTTGGGTACCTTTGCATGCCATATGAAAGAATGTGCTATGGGTAAGTGTCTATAGAGGCCCCACTGGCTTGGGAGAGGAATGGGCTGTCCCTGTTTTCCCTTTTGGTTGCTACACCCAAATAACTTCAGTAGGCCCCAAGCAGTTCCAGAAGGACTGGATAAATAGGTATAGTGAAGTTGATGTATTCCATGAAGAGCAGGCAGTTTCTGGGCCAGAGATGAGCTCTAACATGAGTTGGGGGCGTTTAGGGATCAGCCTACCCCTGTGTGCAGGTGTTTTGTACATGGAACAATCCACTGTGCACAGGAGCTGCTTCAAATCCTTTCTCTGCAGTCACAGCTCCAGTACTAGCCTCACTGGTGGTTTTTATGGATGATTGCCTGCCCTGCCTACATCCCTTCTTCTCCTTCCCTTTGATTCCTTGTCCTCTACTCACACCAGGTCATGCAGAATAACCATATTGCCTCGGTGACCCTGTATGGCCCCCCCAGGCCTGGTGCCCACCTGAGAACAGCGGAGCTCCCCTAAGGACATCACCGCCCATGCCCCTCTGCCCTGTGGAGATGTGCATTGCATCCTATTCAGCAGGCTTCCATGTGCCACCCTGTGGGTTTTCTTGGACACCCTACCAGTGTTGAAGGGTTGTTGTGATGTTCTGAGGTGGGGCTCAGACTGGGTGCTCTGCCATGGAGTGAGAGGCCCAGATATTCCTCTGTCCTCGGCTTGCTGGTGCCAACAGAGGACACCGACTGCAAAGAGAAGCACAAACTCTGAGCCTTGATACCTGGACCCAGGAGACCTCGACTAACACATAAGGAGGCAGGGTTCTTTCTCCTCTGCCCCACACACATTGGGAAAAGTTGGGACTCTTTCTGTGGCTGAGGTCACAGGCACCGAGGACGAGGATGAGGTCCTGCCTTTGGCCCATTGTTGCCACGTGACCCTTAAGGCAAGCAGGTAGCATGTCCATAGTACTTGGTTGCAACTTTTGCACTACATCTACTTTAGTTACTTGATGAGCTGGCTGTGGCCAACGTGGCCCACCTGCCCTTCCCTGTCCCTTCCTTGCACGCGCTCCCTACCAGGCCCAGTAGGCACGCCCAACTGGTTGAAACACAACTTTTTACCATCTAGGTATGTGCCCAGGCCTTGTTCCTACCCCTCTTGGAGCCAGCCTTCAAGGTCACCTGTGCCCCCACTCTTCCCCAACATGGCTGGCAGGCTGCATGTTTCCATCCTGTTTGCCTCTTTTATTTAATGCCAAAGTTTTAGCCAAAGACATCTTCCTCCTTTTGTTGTTTCAGCATTCTGTTCTGCACTGAGGGCTGGCTCTCTTGCCCCAACCCTGGGCAGTGTCCCCTGGCCAGGCCCATTCATGGTTCAAGGCCTCTGGGGGCTCAAGGAAAGCTGGGCTGCTCAGTCTTTACATGGGTCTAAGGAAAGTAGCATATGTGCTTTAAAAATAATCCTTTTGAAAAGAATTGAGAAGAGAAATGTATAATTTTATCCCATTTTTAATATTTTGGTCTAGCAACTTGTGATACATAGATGACAATTTTGTGAGTTTTTCAAATGTGTGTACATATTTTTGTAAATATGACTCTTTTGTAATTAACTCATGTACAGCCTCATCCTGTAGAGTTTAACAATGAATGTGCAGGGGACCTGCCCCAGGCTCCTAAGTGGTTCCTGGGTTACAGCCAGGCTTGTGTGGCGCTCCCATAACTTTGTGACTGACTGGTGTCTTCCTATTTGGACTGTGGCCTGGCCGGAGGACCCCCCTCCCCCCAGCCCACATTAGATCCCACTGTTGGGGCAGCCAGGACTATTCCCATCCTCCTAGAATAGGGGAACCTTCCTCATGCCCTGCCCATACCTCTCCAATAAAGGCCTATGCCCTCAGCAGCGGCTTACCACGTGCTGTTGCTGGGATGTTTGTACTAAAATAAACATGGGGTGTTGATTTTTGAGAAACTGGGTGGTTGAAGAATATGGGTACTTTTATGGTGGTAGCTTTATCTTAGGTTCTTTGGCTCCTCTGAGTGGGGCAGCATAGCCTCTAGTAGGAGACTGGCATTGTTGTATGGGTGAAAGTTCTGCAGTGGGGAGACTCTAGGTGGGACCATGCACTCAGCTGTTCCTGTGTGCCTCTGTCCCTGGTGTTCCAGCCAGACCAGGGCCCAGGAGGGGTTGGCTTCAGGATAGACCTCAGAAGATTTAAAGATCTGCCCAGGGCTGAAAATCTGATTTGGAGGTGCAGGTGGGAAGCCAAATGCCTGCCTGGAGGACCGAGGCCAGGCCCCCACACCTCCTCCAGCCTTGGAGAAAAAAAACAAAAAACTGCATCTGCAGCATTCTAGGGCCTCCAAACCAAGGACTAGGGTCAGACTACGTGAGCCTCTTACCACCACCCATCCCAGCTCCCCAAAACCTATTTGGTAGTAGGAGGACCAAACATGTCCCTGTTTGGCAGAGCCTGGTGCTCTATGGCCTCAGCCCTGGCTGTCTCAAAGGACTACTTTTCGAATGGTTCCAGGCCAGCAGGAGCCAAGCACAATCTTAGTTCCTTGGGGCCCCGTAGAGGCCAATTCCTGGTGAAATGGGGCTAGAGTTTTGAACTCTTCAGCCTCCGGGAGAGAATTACATACACGGCAATAATTATCCTGGGTCTGAATGAAGGAGATCTTGGGGCCATGAAGTTACCTAGGAGTCCCACCGGAAAGAGCCAGCAGCAGCAGGCCAAGGACGCGCACAGGCTGGGCCATGGGGCCCGTTCAGCAGGCGCCACATAAGCCAGATGTCGGCCGCCGAGAGCCCGTGCACTACAACTAGCTCTCGGTAAAAGCAGGGGTCAAAGGTGCGCAGGTGCGGCGCCGCTGAAGGACGAGGGATGCCAAAGGTGCGGAAAGCAGGGTGAGGTTCCGGTGTGAGCCGAAGGCGCTGTAGACACATGCCCAGAAAGACGTCGTCAATGGGGAAAAGCTCAACCTGTGCACAGGCGCCGGCCAGGCGACGCAGCGTAACCCCTGAAAGCACAAAGCCACCACCACCCGCGTAGGCCGGGTAGGCGGGCAAGCCATACACAGCCTCTGGGATGTAGTATTTGCTAGCCCGCGCGCGGATTGGCCGAGCCTGCACAATCACGTCACCCGCAAGCAGGTCCTGCGCCGGGTCCCGCGGCGCCAGGAACTCCAGCAGGTTTCCCACGTGCACAAACACATCTGCGTCGCCCTTAAAAACGAAGCGCACCTCGGGACAGTAGGCCGAGGCCCAGGCCAGAAAGTGGATCTCCTTGAGCGTTAGGTTGAAGAAAGTGTCGTCAAAAGCCCAGAGCAGGATGTCCGCGTATGCACGGCTTTCGGCACGCAGCAGGGCTGGCCAGTGGGTTCGCGTGCCCTCCCCTTCGGCGTCTGTCCTGTCAGTGCCCGTGCTCCTGGGCACGCCCAGCAAGAACACGCGGCGCACGAGCGCCCCCTGCACACGGCCCTCAGCACCCCACGTCTGGCGCACGGCCTGGCGCCGCTCGAAGTCCGCCGCCACTGACTTGACGGCGATGAGCAAGTCGGGTCCACCTTCAGGTGCGCCATCTCCTCGGCATTTGTGCGGCTGATTTATGAGCAAGGGGAAGCGCCGCTGGTCCTTGGCGCGTAGGTAGCGGCCAAAGTCAAAGGGTCCCGTGGGTGTGGGCGGCTCCGGTGTGTCCCCTTCGTAGACCAGAGGGGCTGGGGCTGGGGCTGCGTCCGCGTCCGCGTCCCGTGCCTGGAAGACTCGGAGTCCCGGAGTAGGCGCTGCCTCTACCTTCCCTTGCGCTCGGGGTGCGTTGGTCGTCGGGGTCGCGCCCTCGCGCTGTGTGTAGAGCAGGAGGCCGAGGGCGGTGCCAAGGAGAAGCGTGATCGACGCGTCCCCGCGTAGGCGCAGCCTCCGCCTCATGTCCGCGTGGCTCACGCCCCCGCCCCCTGCGGAGAAACTCAGTCAGGGGCCCCTGCCGCGAAAGCCAGCGGCTGGTAGGGGCTCCCAGCCCCACTCTCCCCAGGGGGAGGGGGCTGAGGCCACAAGCCGAGGGTCTCCGCTACCAGCCATTCGTCCTCCGGCGTTTTCTTCTCCGGGCCGTGGCACCCCACCCCACCCCCACCAGCACTGGGATGGGCACCCTGAAGGGGCTGGAAGTTCCTCCTAGTAGCCAATTCCCACCCCTCAACCCCGGCCCAGGACGGTTCCTCAAGGCCGGGAGCCTCGGAGCCTCGGCCCGATTCCCAACCCGCCCTTCCCGCGCTGTAGCCGAATCCCTTCCACCCCTCCCTACCCACCACGTCCTTGGGATCCCGACACTCACTCTCGTCCCTTGGGAGCGGCGCGGCCCCGGACGCCAGGGCTCCGGGGCTCAGCGCAGGGTCCCAAGGGCAGCCATGAACCGGGCCTGGGCCAAATGCAGCGTTGGCAGGAAGGGGGGCCGGGGCCGCTGCCACGTGACCCTCCAGCTGTGCGCGCCGGGACATCTGGAGCTCAGCTCCGCCCTGGCGCCTCAGGGAGCGCTGTCTCCAAGTGGGGACTAATCTCTGAGAAGAATCCCCACAGGCAACTCTCTGGGAAGGTCTGAGAAGGTGGGTTCTAGTCTCGGTGTGGGCTCAAATGCCCCAAATCTGCCTTTCCGTGAGGGCAGGAAGAAACATTAGCCTTTCTGGTTAATCTCCACACCCCCACCTCTTCGGAGTGGGACAGGGTCTTGGCTGGCAGGAGCCTGGGGCAGGCGGGTCCCAAATCCCTGAGGCCCAGCGTCTTAGACATCTACTTGGCCACTGTCCCAGACTATCTTGGAAGAGCCTCTCCTCAGCTCACCAGCAGCCCTGGTTCTACCAGGCAGGACCTATAAATTATAAATGGCCCCGGACACGTGGCTGCCTCCCTACTCCTAGTTCTATGCTCCCCCACTCCCACCCTCCAGCGCGCGCGCTGCGCGCGCGAGCACACACACACACACACACACACACACACACACGCACACACACACACACCAAAGACAGGTCATTCAATTCTCACAACGTTGGTAGCAGCTTTCATTGCTCATGTCTAGGTGGGGACAGTGCCTTTCAGGGAGTTAAGTGACTTGCCCAGCATCATATAAGCAGAAAGTAAGAGCACTGCCCCAGGTCTTCTGGAACTCAGTCTGGAACTCTTCCCTCTGTCCTCCTTTGCCCCCTCTCTCCATCTATCCACTAGGACACAGGACAGGGGGTCAACCCCCTCTGCTTTAACTTCACAGCAAGCACTTAAGTCTGTTTCCCCAGAGGCACCTCTTGGGCCCCCTGGTCCCTAGTGCCCCAAATCAGCATAGCCTCCTGCAGGCCAGATTGGACGGACAGGGATGGTTCAGCTAGGGGATTCCTGAAGCATGCCGTGAGCAAAGGGTTTGATCCGGGACCCAGGTGGACAGAGAGTTGTTCTGGAGATTGAGGGCCCCCATCTCAGCAGGCAACCCCACCCTCCATCCAGCTGACAAAAGCTGAAACCCTGAGGTCCTCCTTCACTCTCACTCCTCATCCAGTGTCATTAGGCCTGCTATCTTTCATCCTAAACTCCTGGTGTTCATCCCTTCCCTCCATCTCTGCTGCCACTGCCCTAGCCTAGACCCTCTCTCTCCTCCCCTCCCCTCTCTCCATCCTCCTCCCTCCCCATCTCCCTCCTCACCAGCCTTCCAACCTTAACTCCCCAAACCCTCTAAATGCTTCTCACTGGCCTCAGTATAAAATCCAAACTCTATAAAATGGCTCACCAGTCCCCAAGCTATCTGCCTCCCATACTCACCAACTGGTCTGGTCTCTCTACAAACCCACCCACCCCTAGATGCAGCCATTCCAAACTTCCTGTTCTTCTAACATTCCCCAACACCTCACCTGAGGCTGGCTATGCCCAGAGTGTTGCCATTCTCTCAAACCCCCACCGTCTCCCCTATTCACACTCCTATCTCTCCCCAGAAGCCTAACCCCTATTTTTCACATCAAAAAAACAGGTGATCTTTTATTACAGTTGCTTAATATCTGCAGTCCGACACTGAGTATGAACTGGGGGCAGGCAGTTTCATGTATCTTGTTCACCACAGTATTTACAGCACCTGGATGATAACTAGGACACAGCAAGTGCTTAATGAGCAGTTACCTGTTCAGTGAGTGAAGAGGTAAGGGCTGGCCAGAAGCCCTTCATTTGGGGTGGGCAGACTGCTGCAGCAGGTCACCCATGCACTCTGTCTCTGTCATAGTATCTGGAGCCAAATCCCCAGTGGCACCCCAGTAGGCATGGTGGGTGCTTGCCCAACTCTTGAAGAAGGCAATCAACACTGCCCAGCAGCTCCAACAGTTCGGCTAAGTGGGGTTATAAGTGTGGTCTCAGAGTCCCATGGATGGACAGAGCTCAGCAGTAGCAGCAGAAGGGACTCTAGGGTCATCCAAGTGCTCCAAACCTGGGCTGGACAACTGGCCGATCGTCCCTTTCTCTGGTACCCAGCCTAGGCCAGGCCGCCATCGGGATTCGCCAGGCCCAGCAAGTCCTCTGCCAGGCTGGTGAGCTCGTTCTCCTCTAGTGCCTCTACCAGGCGCTGCAGCGTGGCGCGGCGACCCTCGGCCTGCACGAAGCGCCGCAGCAGCTGGAAGGCCTGCTCATACAGCCCGTCGCGCTCGTACTCATAGGCCAGTGAGTCGAGCGCCGGGTCCCGCAGCGCACGACAGCCTCGCTGCAAGGAGCGCCCCACTTTGCGCCACTTGAGGCCTACTGAGCGCGCGAACGTCTGTTGGTCCTGCAGGCTCAGCGGCCGGTTCACTGCGGGGGGAGCGGGAAGCAGAATGAGCTCGGGAAGCCAGGAGCGGTACCCTCCATTCCCACCCAGGTACTACCCGGCCCAGACCTTGCTCCTCCCCAAACTCCATCTTCCCAGTGACCCTGCCTGCGCCTCTGAGCGCGCCTCACCTATGGGCTGACCCTGGAACAGAAAAGTCTGGCCAGATGGCGGCGGCGGCGGCTTCTCATCTGAGAGAGAGGCATCCAGGGACTGTGAGGGCACCGGAGCGACCTCCACGTCGCTACCCTGGCACCCCGAGCCGCATGTCAGATTCCGGAGCGCATCCTCTAACTCAGAGAGCTCGTCGTCCCGCAGCCGGTCAGGCTAGGGAGGGCAGTGGGGGGTCGTCGGTAGGTGTGTTAGCTGCGGATCCCCGCCCCACCCCAACCTGGCCCTGGCCCTGGCCCTGGCCCAGCCGCACCTTCTGGGCGAAGATGCAACTCAAACAGCGCTCTTCATCCGTCAGCAAGGTATCCAGTCGCTCCACGCCAGCGCGCAGCTCCAGTTCCAACGGCACCGAATGCTGGGCGAGTGCTGCTGCCAAGCACCCTTGCAGCGCTGCGCGCAGCGCCCCCTCGCGGTAAGCTCGCAGGAAGCGGCTGCAGGGCTGGCGTCCGCAGAAACGCACCTGCACAATCAGCTGCGGTTCACTGCGGTGGATCTTGAGCATCTGCAGCACCTCCGGACTCCCAACACTCTCTGCGGAGGCGGACAGTCAGGCGACAGGCGGTCCCCATGCGGGGCCGTTCTCCAAGCGACCGTAGTGGGGTGAAGCCCGCGCAGACTCCCTCCCTGTTCCTAGCTCCCAGCTGGGAAACAAAACTGGCATGCACACAGCAACAACCCAAAATGAAAGCCAGAACCTATCACAGGGAGCACCGTAAGACGGAATGGGTGCCACCCCAGCCCCATCGTTGAAGCCTCAAATGAGGGTGGGCAAAAGGGACATAGGGAGAGGCTTTGCAGCACAGAGAGGGGCGTATGCCCAGGGCAGCCAAGCCTTCTGGGTGGGCACCCGTCAGGACAGTGGAGGGAGAGGTCTCAGGTCTTCAGGCTCCACCAACTGTGGCTCCCACTGCCCGGGAAGGAAGCGGATCCCCCAAACGGCTTCAGCTTCCTGTGGCCTCTGCCCCGAGAAGGGAAAGGGGGGCTCCCCCGAAAGGTAGGTACTAGGGAGGGGTCTTGGGCAACGAGTGCTGCAGTGAGAGAGGAAAAGAAGAGAGAGATGGGCGATTAGTAGAAAGCAGAGAGCTGGCTGGTCTGGTGAGTAGAGGGCATCAAGCAGGTGGGGGGGCGTTAGTGCACATATAGGTAGATCATACACAGAGACGGGGACACATGTCTACACCCAAGGGCACACATGCATAAACAGAGAAGACAGATTTATGAAACCAAGCACCCCTCTTCCCTCCTCCCCACCCCATCATATCTTTTCCTTAACACGGTGGTTAAGCAAGGGGCCCACAGAGTTCAGGAGGTGGGGCCTCAGCCCCTGGCCCCGCCCACAAAGGCCCAAGTTCCCCTCCCTCTTCAAGTACCCCCCCACCCACGCACCTGCCAGTGCAGTCCGCAGAGCCCTGTACACCGCCACCTTCTGCTGGGGGTGAGCGTAGGCATCAGACAGGACCACTTTATCCAGCGAGGACTCCACAAACAGGTATGCGCTGCCCACCCACTCCTCGGGCCCATTTGGCCCACTCGCCATCTTGCCTCCTGGAGACATAGACAGGCATCCAGATCACCCCAACCCAGCCCTGGAGACAAGTGTCCAGTCCTGCATGGCCCAGCTGTCCCCACCCAGCTGGCACACTTGTGAGGGGAAGTTTATCATCCCACAGGCAGCCCCTTGTGCTTCTGTCTCTGCACAGCCCAGCCCAGCTCAGCTCAGCCCAGACTTGGAGTGAGTACTGTCCATCCACTATCTTCTCAGAGAAAGCCCAGGGTCACAGTGGAAGAAAAAGAGAGATACTATACTGCAGTGGAGGCAGAGAAGTTCTGCTCCCAACCCCCCACCCCTCCCTCAGGCCAGGATGTCTCCCTTATGAAAGCTGATAGGAGACATCCTTATCCTGGGCAGTGTCCATGCCCCACAGCCAACCGAACCCATGTCCTGGTATGCCTTCAGCTTAAACTTGAGCCCCGAGTACCCCTTTGGGACCAGAGCCCCCCCCCCCCCCCAATAGGTTTTCTCACCTGCATTCCTACCATACCTCCTGGCTTCACTTCCAAGGATACCTGTTAGTGTTGACCTGTGCCCAGATTCCCTTCCCCAATCCTGGCTGAACTTTGGGGCCTTCCCTCTTCTACCCATGTGCCTGTTGGGGGCGCTAACCCCACTCCCTAGCTCCAGGTGTGAGCGAGAGAAATAGGCCTGGCCAATCTTCATATTCCACTCCTCTTCCTGAAATAATTAGTTCAGAGTTGGGTATAGGATTCAGGTGAATCATAATCAACCTGCAACCTTGGCTGTACCAATAAGAAAGAGACATTAGTTTCCCTTCCCACGGGGCTGAGCTGGAAGGAAGGATAAGGACTCCTTTGCCACTGCCTGGAAAGAGCCTGGCTGAGAATAAAACTGACACAGAAGGAGACAGAGCCAAGGGATGAAGAGATGCATGCCTAACCATACTATGCCCCTGGCTCTAGCTGCACCCTGAACTTCTCAGTTATGTGACCTAAATCATTCCTTTTTTGTTTTAAAGTCCTTGGAGCTGGGCTCTTGTCTTACACAACTCAAATTGTTCTATTACAGATTCCCTCCTTGTCCAGACAGAGCCAGGGCCCCTTGGTGCTAGTATCTCCTCCATCTATCTTCTGACCAAACCCTAGCCCTAGACCGGGGTGGGGGGGGGGGGAGAATTCCCATGAGGCAGCATGGTGCAGCATGATTCTTCCTCCCCACCTTCCCTGGGACAACATCTTACGCTTTTCCTAGAAACATTGGCTCAAGACCCCACCTCCTGCCTCACCAGTCACACTTCTTTATCTCTGATCATCTGTATTTATATACAGTGGGCTAGGAGGGGGTGCTGAGCCCCAGCTGTAAGCACCCAGGATGTCTTTGCTGTAGGCAGAACAGATGGGATGGCCCCAGCTGGCATCCATTTACATGAGGAACAGGGAGCCTCAGCAGTGTGTGTGTGTGGAGGGGGGGGGGGGGGGTGCCAGAGGGTCCCTTGGACTTTGTTGGTTAGGGAGTAGGAATCCTGACCTCAAAACAGAGGTTGCATTTCAGATCTGCCCCCAGATCGTAACCCGAGAGCCACAGCTGGGACAGTAACTAGCCAGGCAGGGACCCTCCAACATCACCCAGACCTGATGATGGTCCGTCCCACCCTCAGTATGAGCACAGGGGACATGCCTTTTGAGCCTCCCTCCCCCATAACCTTTTGGTAGAAAACATATTAATACTTGTGTATTTATCCAAAGCAATAGTCTGGAAATTAACAGGAAGCTAGCTAGCAGTATTTACCTCTGCAGGGGGTGGAGAAGGAGATTGGGGGGGTGGGTATTTTCATTGTATTTAGCAACATTCTAATTTATGTAAAATAGACATATTTGCTTTGTATTAAAAAGCAACATAAATTGGAAGCAAAAAAACAAAAACAAAAACAAAAACAACGGGGTGAGACTCTATAGGTGATAAGTGGGACCAAGAGCAGTACAAGACAAGTGACAAAAAAGTGAGGAGCCCAGGGGGAGTGGCCCAGAGGGCAGGGAACCTGCCCTGAAACGTTTCTTCTTCCATGTCTTCTTAGCCCCCTGACTTGAGGGTGCTGACCTCATGAATGTGGAAGTTGCAGTGGTGGGGGGCTGGGACCGGGCCAGAGTCTGCCCATCAGGACTGTCAGGGCGGGCGGGCCCTGGAAACCTGAAGGAGGCGGGGGGGGGGGGGGGGGGATGTTCTATCACACTCACTAGTGGACAAATGGGAGAATTCAAACAGGTTGGGCTGGAGGTCTGGAGGGTCAGATAATAGGATTGAGACGAGGACGGGGACCCTTGGCTCGAGTTATCCACTGAGGAACCTCTTCCTGCGTGTCGTTCTACAGAAGCCCCTCCTCGGGAAGCCCCGCGCGCGTCATCCACCCGCAGTCCGCCTCTCTGAGGGCGGGGCCGGGTTGGGTCAAGAAGACTCTTCACTGAGCTGAGACTGAGAGGGACACGCGGGTACCAACTAAAGAAAATAGGCCCCTACTACCAGAGGCCAACCAGGCACAGGGTTCCATTAATATAGCCTAACTGTCCTGGGGCAGCTCCACCTCCGGTTGGGTGGACAGCAAAGGCCCGCGGCCAGAGCCTCTCAAGAACTGCATCCATCCTGGCGCGTCCCCCTACTCAGCTGCCCCTCTGCCCAGCCTCCAGTTGCGCCCACCCTCGTGCTGCCGTTTCGCAAGTGCAATTGGCTAGGGCGGGAACAGGTCTCTGCTCACAGACAAAGTCAGAACGAGCCCCGCCCCGCCTTCCCACCAGTAGGAACTTGACCACCCGCCCCCCGCCACCACCGAAAGGCCCTAGCTGGGATGAGGAACGCTAGTGCCAACGTCCGTACGCTCTCTTTCGCCTGCCAAGGAAACACCCCAATAGGCCACCGCCACCAGCTGGCCCGGGCAGCAGCGGGTGACAACCGCGCTGCACCCACGCTCCTGAGCCGGGATCCGCCTCTGTTCCTGCCGGCACCCGGGAAAGCCCACCCATCCTCTGCACTAACCTGGCGGCCTGGGCCCAGCCCGGATTCCCACGCCCGCCCTGCTCCACTGGACTAGGCTGCTTCCGGGTGTGCGCGGAGCGCAGGGGCGGCGCCCCAGCCGGAGCAGCCCCGTCAGCCCGGGCGTCCCGCCCCCCGTGCTCCCTGTGACTCCTTCCCTCCCACTGTCCTCAGGCGCCAGTCCACAGCCTCTGGGCAAAGCCCCCTTGGTCCGTTGAGCAGGTAAGACACTGGCGCCCAGGGTTAGACGGCGGGAAGAACTGCCCACAGCAAGAGACTTTGGGCACTTGCGGCATTTACGCGCCCAGGGGACCCCAAGGGAGAGCGCTGCCTCGCTTTCTCAGGCAGGAAACAGATCAACAAAGAGGCACCCCCTGGGCACCATAATTTTCTAGTGCCGCCTGGAGGCTTGAGCTCGATGATCTCTGACCTCTCCTACTCCTTGACACTCAGAACGGGGTGCCGGTGGGTCCAAGTTCAAGCCTGGCCGAGGGTATCTGAAGCCCTAAGGATAACGAGGCGCAAATTGCAGCAGGGACAGTTAACCTGGAGAATATGGGAAAACAGAAAACTAGCAAGTGGTGTGAAACGTGTAGGAAAACCTTCAAGCACTCTAAAATAAATTGTCAACTTCGAAGAGGATGCACACTTTCCAACAAAGGCCGCGCTCTGGGATGGGTCTGCGGAATTCCTGCTGAACCTAAATCGCCCAACCTGAGCCTGTACTGCTCCGGGATCAGGATTGAAACTTGAACCCAGGCCCCTCAGGTCTCAAAGCCCGAAGCTTTTCTCCGCCCCTCCGGCCTTTCTCAGGAAGCACCCGGGACTTTTCCCCAGGGCGGGGGGGAGAAAAGGAAGGAGCCTTCCCTCAGAGCCGGTTCAGCAGTGCCCCACCCGCGCCCCCGCTTCCTGATTGGCTGGTGGTCCCTGCCAATTAAAAGTATTCTCCAATGCTTTCGCCCTATTAACCCTATCGTCACTCTCTAGTGACTGGCACGGCTAGGACGTGGTTTCTCAATTGGGACCGGTGGAGTCAACTGGCACTTCTTAAAATTCAGATTCCTGGGTCCTACTCTTTCCAGAGAGCCTGATTTAGTATGTGGGCAGTGGGATCTGTATTGTGAACAAGTGTGCGGGTGATTCTACTGCCCCTGCCATCTGAGAAGCCCTCATTTCAAGGGCCCTTGAGGCGAGTCTTGGGCCCAGTCCTTCCCTGGAACTTAGAGTTCAGGGAAGGAAGCAGTTCTGGAAGATGTCTGGGAGACTAGTCTGGGTGGTCCGGGTGGGGAGTGTGTGTATGGGGAGGCAGTTAGAGGCGAGAGGAGCTCTTTGAGCTGGGGAGGGGGTGGGCAGGGAGGGAAGGACGATTTGTCCCAGGTCATGTACAGTGCAGCCCTCCACCTTCCCCAGGGTAAACCTTAGTAACTAGGAGAAAGACCCGATAGCATTTTCCAAATCTACATGTTCGGCTTTATCAACTTCGCACATAGGTCGTAGCTGTATTTCTTCTGGTATAGCATAAAATGCAGATTTGTTCAACAAGTGAGGATGTAGTGTGAAAGAATCTTTAAGCATCCAGGGCCAACCTCATGGTTCTGAGGCCTGTTCAGTGAGAGGCACAGGGTCTCATGCTTAGTTTAACACCTTGGTCAAATGCTCTGCTGTCACTGTCTTGAGATTATTAATATTTTCAGCAAAGAGTCCTGTATTTTCATTTTGCACTGGGTTCTGCAAATTATGTAGCAATTCCTGGGCCACAAGCATTTCTACACATAGGTTCTGGTGGTCCCCTCAACATTTTGGCTTTCTTGAGCCCAGAGACGCCCTTCTCTCCAGGCAAGAACCGCTGTTAGCACGGAGCTCCCACCCCGCCCACGGTCATGACAGAGCCTGGAGAGCAACTGCCAGAGGAGGTGCTGGCGCTTATCTTTCGCCACCTGCCCCTGCGGGACCGTGCCACTGCCTCCAGGGTCTGCAGAGCCTGGGCTGCTGCTGCTACCTGCAGCGCGGTGTGGCACGACACGATCATCAGGTGAGCGGGCCCCTCCCTCTCCCTCCTCCGCGCCGCCCTCCTGCCTTCTCCCTTTCTCCATGGAGTTGGGGGTTAGGGATATTAAAAAGCACAATCGTTACTAACATTTATTGGCCACCTATTATGTACTAACTGGTGTTCTAAGTGCCTTATGTATATTAATTTATTTAATCCCCACGAAAACCTTATGTGGTAGATAGGTAGTATTATTATGTCCATTGCACAGATAAGAAATTGAGGCAGAGATTTAATCACTTTCTACAGGTCACTCAGGTAAGGAGTAGCTGAGTCAGAATGGGAACCTGACAGTTCAGAAGCCATGCCAGGCCTCTGTAGAGACCTCGGAGAAAGCTCAGTTTCTAAAATATCATTGGCTCTCGCTGCCAGAGTTTCAACTAGTGACAGGCGTATCGCATCTTAAGTCTTCTAAAGGGATAGGGTGGGAGGTCCCCCTAGAATCAGCGTCTACTTTGGGGCAACCAGGAATGATCAGGACTGGGAGGTGTATTGTAGGGGGCAGGGTGGGGACAGTAGGGTGAGGGACAGGCATTGGCCTCTCGAGGCCAATGCCTTTTCTTCACCGTTCTAACCACAAGTTACGACTGTGAGCGAGAAGGTACGCTGCTACCATATCTGTCCGCCTGCCTGGACCACGTTCACAATCTACGGCTGGAATTTGAGCCGTCGAGGGAGCCGAGCCGCCGGGCGGCCACTGAGTTGCTGACGGCACTGGCGGGTCGTACCCCAGGGCTTCGAAGCCTGCTCCTGAATTGCCACGGAGAAAAGCCCCTCTTCGACGCAGGCCGCGACATCCTGGACGCCGTGCACGCCATCTGTCGGGCCTCCTGCGCGCTGCGTCACCTCGACCTTCGGCGCTTGCCTTTCACACTGGACGACGCACTGGTGCTGCAGGCGTCACAGGGCTGTCCCGAGCTCCGAAGCCTTTTCCTAAACAACTGTACGCTGGTGGGCAGCGTGAGGCCAGACTCCGTGCTAGAGCTACTGAAGGCCTGCCCGCGTCTGCGCGCCCTTGGGCTGCACCTGGCCAGCCTGTCGGGCACCGCCCTCCAGGTGTTAGCGGCGCCAGACCGCGCGCCTTTCGCTCACTTGGCCCTACGGTGCGCGTGCCCCGAGGACGCACGCGCGCCCCCCTTGCCCGAGGAAGCCTGGGCCGCAGTGCGCCGCCGCCACCCAAGACTGGTCGTGGAGCTGGAGCTGGAGCCAGCGCTGCCTGACGAGAGCGTGACGCGGGTCCTGCAGCCTGCCGTGCCAGTGGCTGCGCTGAGCCTCAGTCTCTCTGGGGACACCGTAGGTCCTGTGCGCTTTGCTGCGCGCCACTATGCCTCAACCTTGCGCGCGCTGGAGGTGCGCGCCGCTGCCTCAGCGGAGTTGGACGCCGCGCTGGAGTTGCTGGCTGTGCGCTGCTCGGACCTGCGCGAAGTACACTGCTTCTGCGTCGTGCGACCCTCCGTGCTGCACGCCTTCCGCGCGCACTGTCCGCGCCTGCGCAGCTACACGCTCAAACTAACCCGGGAGCCACATCCCTGGCTGCCCACTCTTGTGGCGTGATGGCGTAGCCGCCTCCCCAGCAGATATGTGGCCACTGAGATGCTGGATGCATTTGCCTAGGCGTGCACCTACTACTAGCCCGCTCCTTCAGGACTCTGTTGCCTCGGGACCAGCCCCTGCGTCCTGAGTCCACTGGGTGTATTTCCGTAGTGGGATCACCCTCCTTCAACCCCACTTCCCTATGGAAGCTACGCTAGCTCCGCGTCCCTGGCATGGGGAGCGGGGCGGTGGGGAGACAGGACACAGGCTCAGGCGGCGCCTCTGGGGAGAGTGTGAAATAAAAAAAATCCTGCAGCAACACTGCGTCCTGTGCAAAGGCGGCGCTGGCTCTTAACAGGGAGAGCAGGGAACCCGCAGAGGCCAGAGGACCCCACCAGGTAGGCGTAGGAGAGATCATTTGTACTGATAAGCTACGGCTGCGGCTGCGGCGGTCAGGGACCGGGCACTCCGCATCCTTGGAAAGACCATGTCTCAGAGTTCTTCGGGAGGGTGCCAGCTTCTCCTCTCCGCATCCCAACCCCTTCACTTCTATCTGCCCTCTCTATCCAGGCCATGGCCATCACCTTCTAGACTTTTTCAGCCCACACCAGGCCGCGCACGGGCGATTTCTCCCTAAGAACAAAGGGTGACACTCGAACCCAGGTCTCCGTCCCCACCGCACCCTCCACTCACATCGGATCCCAGCCTTCCCTTTCTGTCCGCTGTTGCTGCGGCCGCGGCCTGAGCCCCGCCCCGTGGGTTCGCACGTGGCCCCCGCCTGACCCGGCGCCCGGAGGCGGAGTAGGGAGGGGCGGGCGGCAAACGCAGCACTTTCCGCGGCTTTGACAAGCCCGCGGCGCCCGGGCCCGAGCGCTTAGCCGGGCCGAGACTGCGCCATGCAGGAAGCGCCAGCAGCGCTGCCCACGGAGCCGGGCCCCAGCCCCGTGCCTGCCTTCCTCGGCAAGCTGTGGGCGCTGGTGGGTGACCCGGGGACCGACCATCTGATCCGCTGGAGCCCGGTGAGGGCTGGGGCCCCTTGATTTCCCCAGTGGTCCCCGGGATCCTTCCACGTCAGTGAACATCCACGGCCACCCAACCCCCGCCTGGGATAGGGCTGTGGGTCCCCCGATTCAGCTGTCCTGGGTAGTTTACCTTGGAGGGGGTGTGCGAGATGGAGGTGAGGCTACTTCCTACAGACCGAGGAAAGGGTAGGTAGGAGCCTTCTGGAGACCCAGAGCCTGAGGGATCTTTGAGGTCAGTTAGTTCCCACCCCACCCCAGCAGACAGATCGGAAAACAGAGACCAGAAGAGGGAGGGAAGGGCTGGGGCTGGTTGTAGCTCAAAGTAACATCTTGGGTCTGGGACCCGTCCAGGGCTGGAACCCAAAAACCCTGGCCTTTGCTCCTCCTTTCCGAGAACCCAGTAGAGATTTTTGGGTTGGGCTAGGGTAAGAATACACTGTGGTGGCCCCAGGCTAGGCCTCATAGCTGGTGCAGTTCTGGCCTCGTCCCATGTCTCCAGGAGTGGCCGGTCCCCAGCGGAGTGAGAGTGTGTGTGTGTGTGTGTGTGTGTGTGCGCGCGCGCGCGCGCGCGCCAGAGCGCGGGCCTGGCCGTGGGCGGGCACGCCTCACTGTGTCGTCCCGTCTCCGCCCGCACGGTGGGTGGGCGGGAGGCGTTCTTGGCAGAGCGGGACCAGTTTCCTCGTAAGCGACCAGAGCCGCTTCGCCAAGGAAGTGCTGCCCCAATACTTCAAACACAGCAACATGGCGAGCTTTGTGCGGCAACTCAACATGTGTGAGTCCTTAGGGCAAGACGGGAATTGGGTGTGAGTGACTTGGTGCGCGGGGATGGGGCAGTTCACTCCCCCACGCCCCACTCCCTAGACGGTTTTCGGAAGGTGGTGAGCATCGAACAGGGCGGCCTGCTGAGGCCAGAGCGCGACCACGTCGAATTCCAGCACCCGAGCTTCGTACGCGGCCGAGAGCAACTACTGGAACGCGTGCGGCGCAAGGTGGGTACGGCATGCAGGAACCAGCACCCCCGATAGAGGTGTTGAGACGGCTGGCCGTGTTCTAGATGACTCTGATCCGATGGTGCTTCCCACCTACAGGTGCCTGCGCTGCGCAGCGACGACGGCCGCTGGCGCCCGGAGGACTTGGGCCGGCTGCTGGGCGAGGTGCAGGCTTTGCGGGGAGTGCAGGAGAGCACCGAGGCGCGGCTGCGGGAGCTCAGGCAGTGCGGGGGGGAGGGGGCATAGGAGGGGGGAAGGGGGGAAGGGGAGTCTGGACGAGAGAACACTAGCTACCAGGCTGTTCTTCTGCACAGCTCCTTCCTCTCTCGTGTCTTGGTGCCTCCATCCAGACAAATGGGCTGAACTGTGGAACTCTATTCTCTATGGATGGACGATCGTCTGAGTGGTCGTGGGTTCAGGCCTGCCATTCTGTGGGGGGTGGTGACTGGGCGGACTCTCAGGTGCCTCAGCACCCTTCCCCCACACCTTCCCGCAGGCAGAACGAGATCTTATGGAGGGAGGTGGTGACTTTACGGCAGAGCCATGGTCAGCAGCACCGGGTCATTGGCAAGGTGTTCTTCTCCCCCTACCCCACTTCTCTCTTCCACTCCTGAACACACCCACCTCCTCTGCCGGGGCGGCGAATCCACCTGGAAGTGCCTTGGGTTGGGGCAAGGTCCGAAGTATGAATTAACCCTTTGCTTCCTCTTTAGCTGATCCAGTGCCTCTTCGGGCCACTTCAGACAGGGCCCAGCAACGCAGGAGCTAAGAGAAAGCTGTGAGTGAGAAAGTCCGGGATGATGCCCCCCTTCCACACTCACTTCCAGGAGCCTCTCTGTCAGAGGACCCATGCCTGAACTCCATCTCCTCCAGTAGACCCCTCACTGGGAATCCTCATTCTTCTTCCCTGCAATACCGTTTTTCTTCACTCCATGGCAATGTCCCCAAGGGCCCACCTCCAGGGCTTTCCCCCTCTCTCCCCAACTCTACCACCAAGTACCCCCATTCCCAGATCCCTATGTTCCAGGACCTTCTCCCCCAATTCCACCACCCCCAGCAATCCCTTCCCCCTCACTCCAAAGCATCCCAACAGCAGAGGGTCTGGGGCTGAAACCATGCTCCCTCCCTCCCCTCTCCACCCCCAAAGGGCCCCCATCTCTGGGTGGAGCCCCTTCGGCCTCCAGCATGTGACTGATGCCCTGGCAACAGGCCTCAGCTCTGCTGACTTGGCTGCTGGGGCCTGAGGGAGGGAGGTGCAGGCTGAGAGGCATGGGGGATGAACCTGCCCCGCCCCCCTGCACAGGTCCCTGATGCTGGATGAGGGGAGCTCATGCCCAACAGCAGCCAAATTCAGTGCCTGCCCCCTACCTGGTGCCGTCCTTCAGGATCCCTACTTTATCCAGTCGGTAGGTTTTTGCTCCTCCTCCCTTCCCTAGGGCATAGCTGGGATTATGGAGAGCCTATTCTTTTCCTCCATTCCCAAAAAGGAAGAGAAGGTGGAGTCCAGCTTCTCCTCTCCATGGCCCAAGACCCAGGTTCCCCAGCATGGACTGAGCCTACCCCCTCAAACCTTACTCTGTAGACCTGGTCCATGTGGGTACTGGTTGGGTTCTGACTCTTCCTGTGACTTGAAGGACTGGGCCTAGCTGTCTTCTTACAGCCCCTCCCAGAGACCACCTTGGGCCTCACCAGCTCTCACAGGGCCAGGGGCCCTATCATTTCTGACATCCATGAAGACTCTCCATCCCCTGATGGGACCAGGCTTTCTCCTTCCAGTGGTGGCAGGAGGTAAGACAGACAGGGCTGCCCACTGGGGAGCCTGTGGGGGATGACCCGGCAGCCCAGATGGCTATGGGGGAATGGAGGGAAGTCAGTGCAAGGGTCTGGTTGAAGCTTTTCTCTGGTGCAGGGAGAAGGGCCTGGCACTGCTCAAAGAAGAGCCGGCCAGTCCAGGGGGGGAAGGCGAGGCCGGGCTGGCTCTGGCCCCAAACGAGTGTGACTTCTGCGTGACAGCACCCCCACCGCTGCCTGTGGCTGTGGTGCAGGCCATCCTGGAAGGGAAAGGGAGCTTCAGCCCTGACGGGCCCAGGAATGCCCAACAGCCTGAACCAAGAGGTCTCAGGGAGGTACCTGACAGGTGAGCAAAAGAGTCCATTCTTGACTGTGAGCCCTGTGGGCTACTTTTCCAGACAGACCACCACTAACTAACTTCCCAGCCCTGTCTGCTCCTTGGTGGCTGAGGGGGAGGTCTGGCACTATGATCTGAACTAATTTCCCAGAGTTGCTCTAAAGAGTACCTGTATCACAGTTCCCTGAAAAATAGAAATTCCCATCAGGTCAATCAGCATATCTATGGTAGGGTTCAGGAACCCAGGAACACTTATTGTGAAGGAATTCATTGGGGTGAATGGAAACATTGTAAAGTACACAATAGCTTAAGAACCATTGATGTTGACAACTGCAAAGAGAGGGTATATATCCCATGACCCTACCTCCATAACTCAAACCTCAGGTCAAAGGTAGGAGGCAGAGGCACTCTTTAAGTATACTCTAGGTGGGGAGTCCTCTCCTACCATTTTGTAGATGTCAGATTTTGATCCTGATGTATCCAGAATCCTTGGGAATCTAATGGGGGTGAACACTGCAGGCCGACAGCAGTTCTCTGTGCACAGGGGAACTCTGGGCCTGGACAGGGGGATGCGGAGCCCAGAGAATCTTCTGCCTCCCATGCTGCTTCGGGCCCCCCCTGAAAGTGTGGAGCCTGCGGGGCCCCTGGATGTGAGTACACCTTCAGCAGGGCAGGGGCATGGGGCTTGGTGGGGTTTGTGTAGTCGGGAAGGCACCACTGACCCAGAGCTTCCCCCAGGTGCTAGGCCCCAGCCACCAAGGGCGAGAGTGGACCCTGATGGACTTGGACATGGAGCTGTCCCTGGTAAGGTGAAGGTGGGGAGGGCAGAGGTTAGGGTTGCTGAGCCAAGCCCTTAGCCAGTGCCCGAGAGCTCCCCTTCTCAGTTCTCTTGGTTGGCCAGCTGCTTCCTGGGGTTTTCCTATGCAGATGCAGCCATTGGTTCCAGAGAGGAGTGAGAATGAGCTGGCAGTCAAGGGGTTAAATTCTCCAGGGCCAGGTAACAGTTGTGGTGACTCAGGACTAGGGGGGAGGCCCTAACTGGTCTGAGCTACCAGGATTGGGTAGGCTGGGCAGTTTGTGTTTTGGAGGGAAATCCCCAGAGTTCTGGCAGCCCTCTGAGAGCCACCCACGCTCTTGCTGTTGGGTGAAAGCAGGGAGGTTAAGAATGGATGTTTCATCCTAACTGACCAGAGGTAGGGCAGGCAAGGCTCTCCTTCCTCAAAGATAGAAGGAAGAGCTGTTTCTCCCTGCTGAGCACAGTCCAATTCTCCTAGGGAAGGACTCCACACTTGGGGCACCACTCCTGCTGGATGTCCAAGCGGCTTTGGGAAGCCCAGCTCTCAGCCTTCCTGGAGGTTTAACGATTTACAGCGCCCCTGAGAGCCGAGCCTCCTACCTGGGCCCAGGGGCCAATCCCTCCCCCTGAAACCCGCTCTGCTCTGAAGTCAGCCCTTCTCAGCTTCCTCGTGCCCCCCTAGAAGAGGCTGATTGAAGACCCTGTTACTTCTCCATTACTGAACCCTGCACATAAACTGCATTTTTTTTTCTGTGTTTCTGGTCTCTTTTCTCTACCCACCAGGGAGCATAGAACTCACGGTGGGGGTGGGGGGGGGGGACTTTGCATTTACAGAAATTTCCAGCTCCTAAGGCTTTAATAGTGGAACCCCTGGAGAGTGGAGGTTAGCTCCACTCCCTGCTTAGCTCCCATCCTCTGGCCTCATCCAGGGCTAGCATGTGGCCACTGCAACCTCCAGAACTCAGGGGCTTTTGGGGTCACATCCAGCCTTCTAATGCATCTGCTCTGTGATCGTGGGTAAGCTGGTCCCCTTCTCTGAGCCTTATCTGCGACAAGCAGAGAGAATTCAAGAAGATGGATGTAAAGCATCTGGTAATTGCCAGGCCAAGAGGCTGGGCGCTGGATATTTGGGGCCGCAGGCTGAACCACCCGCTCGCTGACTCAGCCGATGCACCCTGGGTGGAGAGGGAAAACGGACTACGTGTGTGAGCCCAGGCGGTGCTCGGCCTCTGCGGCCTGCTTCCCGGTGTCCAAGAAGAACGCCCCCCTCTTCTCCACCCCTTCCCAGTTCCCGGCAGCCCTGGCCGCCCCGCCCCCTCAGCAGCTGCTGCTCCCACCCCCTCCCTGCCCAGCCCTTTCTGCCTTGTCATCTACTGCCCCGCGGAGGCTCGACTCTTGAGTGGGGCCGCCCGGAACGCACAGAACCGGGACCCCCCCCCCCCCGACGCCACCTGGCTGGAGGAGGGAAGAGAAACTGATTGGGCAGAATCTGCGCCCCCTCATCACCAGCCGCGCTCGAAGGAGGTCTGTGAGCCCCGCCCCTCCGCCGGACTCTAGCTCTGGGACTGGGTGGAGGGGAGGTAAGGGGAGCCTTGTGATCTCACTTTCGCAAAAGCTCCCGCAGTTTCCCACAACCCTTGCTCCCTAGCGTAAGAGCCTGCGCAGCGAGGTGGGAAGGAGACCCAGACCCCTCTGGATGCGTGGCACCTGTAACCTCCTGAAGCTCCGGGAAGAATTTGGTCTGTGACCCTTGAAGGACTAGCCACGACAAAACTTTGGTATTCACTTCTGAGCATTGGGTCGCAGGGGGAGACCCAGACCAGCTAGGGTCTCTGCACCTCAGACTGAGGTGCACAAAGTACAGGACTTGGCATAATGTGGGGAGGAGGTTAACATGAAAATAAGTTGGGGAGCAATGAGGGAAAAGGAGGGGCCAGTTCAACCTGTCCCCCCCCCCCCCAATTCTCTGCACTTGTACAGAGTAGGTCCTGCACCTGTGACTGGGGGCACAGTCTTTGGAGGTCTCTGCCAAAGAGGGCAGAGGGTCCGTGTGCACAGTGCAGTGATGTCCACGCAGTTGTGACGGTGTATGCTGTTCACTGGTTCCACAAGAGAAGGAACCAGTCTGCTTTTGGGACATTCTGGCACTGGGGTGGAAAAGGGGACATTTGAGTCATGGAGGATGGGTCCACAGCATGGAGGTAAGGAAAGGGTATTCCAGGCTTAGGGAACAGCATCTGCATCTGGTTCAGATGTGCCAGGGGCTTACAGGGTTCTCCCAGCACTGTGTGGTGGAGGGAAGTGGGAGAAACCCCAGCTGTCCAGGTTAGGAGGTGGCCTAGAGCAGCCAGGCCAGATAATCTTGATTCTCTCTGATGGGCAGTGGGGGGAAACAGACAGGCCATTAAGACTGACGTTCTGCTTCGCAGATCTTGTTGTAGTTCAAGTTAGAGCAAATCAGATCCCAGTTCTGCCACTTGGTCTCTCTGAACCTGTCTCCTCACCTGTAAAATGGGGACAATAAATCCTGTCCCAGGGGCTTGTCAAAGTCACTATGTGGTGGGAGTGATGCGATGGGACTGAGATGTACTTAGAAAGACTGTCATAGGAGATGAGGTGACCATGGTGGGGTTGAGGGGGATACTAATAGAGACCACTGAGAGGTAAAGGAGCAGCATTTGTCAGAGATGTGACATGAAGGGAGAGGGAGAGGTGGGGGTAGTTCTGGTCTTTGGTCAGTGGCTGGGGGAAGGGCTGACACTTCAGTATGGCTAGGAGGGTGAAATGGCCAGGGAGGCATAGCTTGACACCAGGTGGTAGTGAGAGAGACCTGGGAGGCAGGATGGGGGCTAGGACCAAAGGCGCTCACCCAGACCTGGAGCCAGGTAGGGAGGTAGCAGAGTGACCCCAAAAGGAGGATGAGACCCGGGAGGGTGCTGTGTGAACAAAGCCAAGGCTGGTGTAGGTGGGCTGAAGGAGGGAGTGGTTCAGGGCCTGACCTATTTTGCCCCTTAATGCCAGGGGCTTTGCTGCCTGGGTCAGGCCACTCCAAAAGTGATGGACCTTTATCCTTGGTTGTTAATAAATGGACACAGCAGATTAATTTCTGCCTAAGACCTGCTGCTTGCGAGAGACAGTCTCTCAAAATGGGAGGATCCATGGAGGAAAACAGAAAAGTTCAGCAAGCATTTGTTGGTGGCTTTTATGAGTTGGGTCTGTGGTACCTAAAGATGAAGCATTCCCAGGGAAGATTCCCAGGGAATCAGGGAGACGTTGGGTCTCAGGTAATGTCAGGAGGTCTTGGTCAGAGCTAGGTCTCAAGAGGATTCAGGCATCCCTGCTCAGGTATTAGGGAGCCAGGAAGCACCATCAGACCAATGTCAGGGTTACAACATAGTGGTGGTATTGGTGAGGGACTGGAGGGGTGGAGCCTCCCCCAGAAAGATGGGCCTCAGGATCAGGATAGGAGCCTAGACTTCCTTCAGTTGGTGAGGGAAGGCTCTCAGCACTTGTGCTCTGGGTGCAGAGGGGATTCAGCACTCAGCAGAGTCTAAGCTGTACATGAAAGGCTAGACTAAGTAAGAGATTAGGATGACAGAGAAATACTCAGCAGATAGACTGAAAAGGACCTGACTGCAAACTGGGTGTTGAGTATCCAGGTCAATTGTAGGTCTTTCTGCTTGTTAAGGTGGGGAAGCAGGCTGGGAAAAAGAATTTAGTTTGGATAAACGGTCTGAATCAAACGCAGGATCTGCAGGCAGCGGGGACACAGGAGGGACGTCCTGACTGGGGAGAGTGGTCGAGAGTAAATAAGGGCCCAGGGATAGCATAGAGGAGAGGGGAGCCACAGCTGACGTTTAGGAACCCAAGGAGAAGCCTGAGGAGGAGACGGGACAGAAGCAGCCTGAAAGGCAGGAGGTACAAGTCCTGTGCTGAGGAGCTGTCCGGCTGCCCGGGTCAAGGTGAACTTAAATCCCAGCCACGAGTGTTCACGGAGACCCTGGGAGAGAGGTCAAGGGCGGGGGAGTCCTTGCCCTATTACCTCTCTCCCCTCCCCCATGCAGCCCCCACCATGGGCAATGCGCAGGAGCGGCCCTCAGAGACGATCGATCGCGAGCGGAAACGCCTAGTGGAGACGCTGCAGGACGACTCCGGGCTGCTGCTGGATGCACTGCTGGCGCGCGGCGTGCTCACCGGGCCTGAGTATGAGGCGTTGGACGCGCTGCCTGATGCCGAGCGCAGGGTGCGTCGCCTGCTGCTGCTGGTACAAAGCAAGGGCGAGGCCGCCTGCCAGGAGCTGCTGCACTGCGCCCAGCGTACTACGCGCGCGCCAGACCCGGCCTGGGACTGGCAGCACGTGGGCACTGGTGAGCGCGAGAGGGGCGGGGCCTGGGCCAGAGCACGGGGCTTGGCGGGAAGGGTAGAGTGTGGAGCTGAGTTGTAGATGGCCGTGTGTCAAAGATACCGCTGAGGCCTTAAAATGAGATACTCCAATCCAGGCTACCGGGAACGCAGCTACGACCCTCCATGCCCTGGCCACTGGACGCCTGAGGCACCTGACTTGAGGACCGCTTGTCCCGAACCGCCCAGAGCTTCAGACTGCGACGAGGCTGGGGTTTCAGGGGGCTCGGAGGCAGTATCCGGAACCCTCGAGGAACTCGATCCGGAAGTGGAAGCTGAAGTCTCTGAAGGGGCTGAGCCAGAGTTGGAACCCCAAATGGATCCGGAACCAGAGCCAGCACCTGAACTAGTGTCAGAGCCAGAGCCCGAGCCAGAGCCCGACTTTGAGGCGGGTGACGAGTCTGAAGGTGTGAGGCTACCCAAACCTGGTGTCGGATTGGCGGGAGGGTTCCCCCCCCCCCCCCCCGCCCACGCAACTACTTTTTTCCCCCCATCATTTCTAGATTCCTGAATGTCAGAGTGCTGATAGGCTGCTACTCTCTGCCCAAAGCAGACAGGACCTGGGATTCTGCTCTGGCATTGGGGAGGATGCCACCAAGTCTCCACCTGACCCAGTACCACTGGAAGTGAATAAACTCCGGTGGGTCACCTTGGGCCCTCTCTGTGACTCTGATTTTTTGCCCAGGAACTAGGGTGAAGATCCATACCCCTGAGTCTTAGCAACCTGGGAAGCCCTGTGCCCCACTGCCTTGTCCTTAGCCCCTTTTCATCCTCAATAGCCCAAGCCACACTCCCCTGGAGCCCTCAGTTCCAGGCCCCCAGTGGGATGACGGCCATACCCCAGGGCCCTGCCCTACAGCCCTTTTCCTCTCATGAACCAATTGGGGGGGGGGGGTGCTGTGTAGTCACCAGTCCCACTTCAGGGAAACCGTTGGGCCTGGTGCAGAGAGCCAGAGGAAGGGAGATTTCTCTCCACTTAGGACAGGCTAGAGCTCACAGCCCTGGGAAGTGAGATTAGAAGTGAGAGAGGAAGAGGAAGGGATCTTGGGTAGACAGAGCCCACACACTTCATTGTGATTGTTGTTTTAATTGTCTGGTTTCTCTCTGGACCGGGAGCTCTGTGAGGGTTCTGACGATTAACTGGCACACAGAAGGTGATCTACACGTATTCACTGACTAAATGAATAAGGACTTTCCAACTGCATTTCTGAATTTTACAGGTGGGAAAACCAAGGGCAAGGTCGGGGTGGGAACAGGTCAATGTCACACAGTCGAGTGAGGTGAAAATGGAAGCAACAACCACCTCTACACCTCTCCTGGTCCAAGAGGGGCTCGGACTTAGGACGATGGCTAGGGGCCTGCCCCTCAGGCTTGAGTGTGACTGCTGCCAGGCAATGCCACCCTCTGCCAGAGACCAGCTGTGAGGGTATGGGCAAAGACAGGAATAGCACAGGCCAATGGTGGGGGGTAGGGGCAGGGCCAGGTGAACTCTTGGGCTTGACTCACAAGGCCTGAAGAACTGTGTGTGTGTGTGTGTGTGTGTGTGTGTGTGTGAGAAAGAGAGGGAGGGAGATGAGAGTGGGGCTAGGAACAGTTGGTGCCTTCCAGAGGAGCTCTGTTCCCTCCACCAAACCTTCAGAAGCTGCTGCCTCCCAAGACCCAGGATGCAGAGCACATAAATAGGGAATAAATACATGACCAGTGGGAGAGGCAAAATGCTGGAAAGCACACCCCAGCCCAGCTGGGTCTCTACCACCAGGATCCCTGCCCCTTGAGTCTGTGTGAAAGCCAGGCCCTCAGGCTCAGGCAGTCACCCCAGGAGAAGGGAGATCCCCACCAGGACCCAGTGAGAGGTAGACAGCGTGAAAGCTGAAGGAGCACCAAGGGGCCAAGTGGGGGAAGGGAGAGACTGGAGTATGCAGACACTCAAAGCCATCTCATGCAAGAACAAGTTTCTACCCCCAAACCACCCCCCATTCCCATCATGCTCAGCTTCCCTCCTGCCCTCAGGCTTACCTTCTGCTCAAGAGAGAACTAGAGGTAGGAGGGCAGACTCAGTTTGCCTGACATGCTGCTACTGGTCCCTAGGCCCCAGTGAGGCTACCAAGGGACACAAACCCTCTGATGCCATCCCTACCTCCTGGGATGCTCCTGCCCTCCCAGTTCCCCAAGAAACATCTAGGCCATGGAAGCACAGAACAGTCAGCTTCATGTTCGGGGAGCTGATCTGGGGCCCTCTGTCCAGGGCCTCTGCCTACAGCCCTTAACCAGCATCAGTCAGGCAGCAGGCGGCCCAGTTCTGCTTCATCCAGCCGGTTGGTGGCCATGATGTGCTCCAGCTGCTGCCGGTAGCGTGCCAAGTCCTGCATGAAGTGGGGCACCCGGGTATTGTCCAGCACCCCATGGGGCCGCAGATGGTCTACATCCTCATAGGACACCTGCAGGAAGGAAGCTGGGCCTCAGGGGTAACCAGAGCGATGTGGCTTTCAGGTAGCTGGTCCTAGCTCTCTATGAATTGCTCAATGCCCTCTGCTCCTGGAATGCCTCCTTCTACCCTCTGGATCCACTCCAAGGTTACATACCCTGAGGCTCAGTCCTGGATGTGTTTGTTCTCTCTTCGAATACTTGGTATCGTCCGTGCCCCACAGCCCCACTCTTGTCTCCAGCCCAGCTTTTCCCCTCACCTCCAAATGCAGGTATCAAGCTGACTCCTCAGCACCTTCCCCTGGATCTCCCTCAGACACCTCAGATCCCACACCCAATGCTGAACTGGGTGCCAACTTATGCCAGCCCCACCTTCCGCAAAGTTCTCTAGGCCAGCTCAAGGGAAAGAACCTGGAATATGTCACCCTCCAACTCAGGGTGGTCTTTGAGTTAGAGGGATTCCATTCTCTGAAGAGTGTTCCCCAGCTTGCTCCTCCCTCTGTATGGCTACTGTCCAGTTAGGCCAGACCACCAATTCTTCAGGAGTGATTGGAGAGGTGGCTTCCTCCTCCCCCCACACTCCCTTCCCTAGGCCTCTCTCTCCAATCCACCTTCCACTTAACATCCACAGGGAGCCTTCTAAAGTAAAAATGACATTTCTCTGCTTAAAGCTCTACTGATTTCCCATTGCCTCAGATAGAAGTCCATCTTCCTCAGCCTGGCACAAAAACCCAGAGCCAGAGACTTGGTCTCTGGCCACTTCTCCAGCCTCCTTCCCTAGCCTTTCCTGACTGCTCCCCTGGCCTGAATGCTCCCCTCCTTTGAAATGCAGTATCCACCCACACACCTGAAGTCTAGGTCAGGTACCTACTTTTGCTGCCAGGTTGTCACTTCACTTTTGTTCACCTCCACCCGGGTTCCCCCCACCAGAGGAGCTTGGCACCCAGTCCTTAGTCGAGCACCCCTCAGAGGCTCAGGGAACACTGCAGTGACAAGGAGAGCTGACTGGGATCTCTCAGAGGTCCGTGGCCCCCTACCTTGCCCAGTGAAGTCAGCAGTGGGAAATCGATGGTCTGGCGGTGCCGGAGAATGCGCACGATGCCATCCAGGTACACCTGATCCTTGCTGAAGCAGCCTGTGGGCACGGGAGGGCCGTGAGCCCCTGGCCGGAAGCCCACCCTCCTCGCCCCTGCTCAGGGCACTGCCCCCCACCCCGCACCCCCAGGTTTCCTTCAGGGCAACCCTCCCAACACAGCACGGGTGCCCACCCGGCAGCGAGGTGTCAGTCTGCCCGCGCTTGGCGCGCACACAGTACTCCCAGCGCACGTCAGCATCCTGTACGTAGCGCGCCAGGTCCTGGAAGAGCTGGCGGAAGGACATGCGCGAGGCGCGGTGGATGGTGTAGTAGAGCAGTGCGGCACGCCACAGAAATGGCTGCTTGCGGAACAGCACGCTGTGCAGGCTGGCCAAGCCCTCCTCCGTGGGGTTCGCTGGCCGCAGACCGTACTGCAGCCGGCCCTCGGCGCTGTGCCACGGCTGCCGGGCGTTGTTCACTCCCCGCAGGTAGTGAGTGCCTGCAGGGAAGGCGAGGGGAAGGCGACACTGGGTGGGGCATCCAGGGGACCAACCTGTGTCCTGCTACATCCTGCAGGACCTCTAGCGGGTGAAGGTGACTCACGTACACTCCAGCCCCTAAACTCAGGCTCTCGTGCAAGTTCTCCCCACCCCCATTCCCTGCCCCAGACAAATGCATACTCACCCAACCCCAGGCAGCAGGAAGACCCTCCTCAAGTGAACTTGCACCCAAAGACTCAGAGTCCCACACACAAGAATCCTCCCCACCTATCCAGGGCTACACACACAAACAACTCTCCCAAACTCACACTGCCTCCCTATGTTGCCCCCTCTACCCCCTGAGAAGCAGGAACTCACAAACCACCCCGGGCCCCACATCCTGCATGCCCATATCATGTTGAAAGTCATGCTGATGACCCCCAGTGATAAACACCTTTTGCCCAGAGCTACAGAATTCTTGATGAGGAGACACAGACAGAAAGGAATAGTAATTAGTGTCCCATGTTCTCCATTTCAGCTCAGCCTATCCCCTCCTAAAACCTGGCTTTGAGTCCTCAACCAATTCCATTACTAGGATCTGGCCTTCCACCCACCCTGGAGGGCCTCCATGTTGGCTGGGCTAGTGCAACCCTCGGGGTACTCCCTCTGGCCTGTCCAGGCCTCAGCAACCTTGTCCCCACTGTCAAGGGAAATCAGAAAGGAAGCAGAGGGACAAAAGATACCCAAAGGGAGCAAGAGATGAGGGTGAGCCCAGAGAGTGGGCAGGCATGTTCTGGCCTACCTCTGTGAGCCAGAGGGAGTAGGTAGCTGCTCACGAAGGGAAAGGGCCCGTCCTCCGGAAGGAAGGGGAAGAAAGAGAGGGGGTGGGGTTACTGGGGCCCCTCACTGCCCACCACCCCATCCCAGCCCCCTCTCATCCTACCCACCCACCCACCTACCCACACCCTGACCTATCTCGTGCCGCAGCATGCCCTCCAACCAATACTGGCGGGCTCCAGTCAGGTTGATGGCCAATGTTGGTCGGCTGTTCTCCACCATCATCACTGCCTGGGACAGCAGGTCCTCACTCAGCTGCACAACAACCTGCAGGTGGTAGTGACCTAAGCCATGGCCACCAGCCCTGGGGCCAGTATGCAGGTGGACATGCTGATGCCAAAGGGTAGCCAGGCCACACACCTGGCCAGGGCACCCACACTTTACCACCTTTGCTCAGAGCCAGCTCCCACCTTACTGGGGCAGGGATAGGGGCTTGGCTGGGGTCACTATCTGGCCACGTGTAGGGCTGGGCCTGGCATCAGCAGCCTGGTTTGGGGCACATAGAAAAGGGGCCCGGAAGACCGGGCTGGCTCACCTCCCCAGCGCAGCCCTCCTTCTGCATGTATTTGCGCACAATAGACCAGATCTGGCACTTGGTCAGCAGCTGGCCCCCAGTTGCAGCTTCAAAGTGTTCATAGGTACCAAATTTCTCCAGGACAGCCTCAATGATGCCTACTGCCTGCACATAGGGTTGCAATGGCTGGTCAGACCAGGCCTCTTGAGTGGTCAGGCCAGGGTGAGGTGGGCAGGCTAGACTGACCTGATGGATGAACTGTCCAGAAGCCTCACAGTACTTCTCCAGCACAGCCGTGGGCATGGGCTCCTGGTATTCGAACTGTGGGTTGTAGGTATAGTGGGACTGGAAGAACTTGTCCCGCTCACGGTCCATGTTAGTTGGCCGCAAAGCCACCAACATGCAAGGGCTCTTGCTGGCACCACGGCCTGCATGCTTTCGACTCTTAGCAATATGAGGAAGAGAGGCTGCAGACCTCAGGGTGCCCCCACCTGGGTCCCGTCCCCGTCCAGGTGGGGCCCGACCCTGGGTGCCACCCCCCCGCCGTCCAGTACTATTTACAGTATAGGTGCTCTCACTGCGACGCATGTGGCCACGGTGGCCCAAGTGCAGCTCTGAGAAGGGCTGCAGCTCAGGCTGGGGCCGCAGGGCTGAGGGGATTGACAGAGCCAGGGGCAAGGCCAGGGACCGAGGCCAGGGGTACAGCAGTGTCCCATCTCGGTCTGAGGGCTTCAGCCTATGGCGCAAGGACGAGGGACTGGCTGGTGGGCTGGGGGGTGCCTGCTCATACACCTGAGCCCCTGAGTCCAGCACCATTCTGTCCTGGGGGTCACATCCAGCCGAGTCACTCCAACTCCCCACACTGTCGACTTCTGGGGACAAAGAAGGGCATGTGGAGGCCAGTATGAGTGGCTGTGGCCTGAGAATCAGCAGGCCTGTGCTCCATACTGTCCATGCTGGGTGGGTGCTTAGTGGGCTCAGGGTCTGCCACCAAGGGTCTGGGGAGCTGCCCCCTGCCTCACCTCCACCCCAGTGTCCATGCCTTCCAGCAGGCTCACCCAAGGAAGCTGGACTGGGGGAAAGCAGGAGGCAGAACTTATACACCCACCTCGACAGCGGTTACTGGAATCCCCTTAGCCTATGAGCTGCTGAGAACAAGGCCTGAGCCCCTACTCATGGTTTTATCTCCTGTGCTCAGCGCCCACACAGGCTGGGAGCTGGGACAGTATAGCCTCAGTTGCTGGGGTGATCAGTGAGGGGCTCTCACCACCTTCTACCTGCCTTCCATCTATGGCCCTTTGTCAGTCTCATCCCTCCCCTCCCACCTGCTCCACCACTCCTCCAGCCCAGTTGGCCTCAGTCAGTTTGAATGCCTGCATGCTCCTTGCTTATGTTAGTCTCTCCACCTGGAATGCTCTCTTTCCTCTGGATCATCTGTGCAAATCCAAATTAGAATCAGCTTTTGGGGAGCAGAGGGAGACTTTAGCAAACTCAAGCCAATCCCTAGTCTGTCTCCTCTCAGAGGCCTCTTTCTAGTGGTCATCCAAGGCCAGTGTTTGGACCTTTACTCCTGACTCTGTACTAGGGCTCAGAACAATCCAGTCTCTCCCCGAAAGTCTGACTGAAGTCTCCAGATTCTGAACTCTCTTGCCTATTCAGGGATACAATTCCAGCATTTCTCCAACATCGTCAATCTCTTCCTCTACTAGATTCTTTCCATCAGCATAAACACTTGCTGTTATTTCTGTCTTAAAAAATCCAAAGCAAACCCTCACTTGACCCCACACTCTCCCAGGCCCACCGCATTTCCCTCCAGCTGCTCCTTATTGCAGCACAACACCCCAAGTCATCTGCATGTAGTCGCTGACTCCTTCTTTCCTGTTCTCTCTTACATTTCACTCCAGCTAGGCTTTTGCCCCACTCTCCATCGAAACTGATCTGACCAAGGTCATCAATGATCACATATTGATCAGCGCACTCAACATAATCATTTCATCTTGGAAACACGTTCTATACTTGGCTTCCAAATACACTCAAACATATTCTCCTACCTCACTGGCTGTTCATTCTTGGTCTTCATTGTTCATCATTACTATCTTCCTGATCTCTTAATGTTGTCAGGCCTCAGGGCTTGGAAACTTCTATGGAAACTTCTCTCCTCTTCTCCATTTATGCTTACTTCCAAGGGTGATCTCATTCACTTTCATGGTTTCAAAAACATCAGCCCAAACTTCTATAAACTTCAAGCTGGTGTTGCCAGTTCTCAAGTCAACATCTTTACTTGAATTTACAACAGGCATCTCAAACTGAACATGTTCCCTGTCTGGAATGCTTCCCCCTCATATTAACTGCAGGGCTCACTCTCCCACTTTCCTCAGATCTCTGCACAAATATGTTATTAGACAAGTTTCCCTAACACACTCTCTGTAAAATAGTAAACCTCCCCCTCTTTCCTCTCCGCCACAATCTTCCCTTCCCCACGTTATTTTCTAAAGCAGTTATCGCCATCTGAAGTACAGTATATGTCATTACTAGTTACCTCCCTTCTCCTTTTGAATGTTCACAGCTGTGTCCTCAGAACCCAGAATAGTATCTGACCCAGAGCGGTTACTCAATAAATGGGATGAACCCAAGAGCCCTGCTCCTTTGCAGAACTGGAATCATTCCTTCCACACACTCTGTTTCCCTGTATAGATCTGATCCCCCATCCCTACCTCCCTCCGTTCTGCCTAGTAACCACCTGTTTGAAAAAATTTCAGGCCTCAGGCTTCATTCTTCTCAACTAACTGTACACTTTTCTGGACTCCTCACTGATATCTGGGCCTCTCCCTAGACCAGTCCCCTTCATCTCCCCCACCCCTTCTTTCATTCGACCTAGCTCTTCATTCGACCAAGAATACGCCTGCTTCTCTCATGTCTCAGTTCTTTTGCCAAGAATGCCCTCCCAATGTCTCCCTGTAGCAAACTCCTAACCATTTTTCAGGGTTCGGTTTAGGCCTCACCTCCTCCCGGAAGCCTTCCTGGCGTCTTGGAGGCTCCCAGTGTCTAGGCGGCTTCTTTACCACTGTGTCACTGTCGGAGCCTAGGCCTGTGTCTCCCCACCTCCCCCTTAACTCCTTGAGGGCAGGGACGGGTCTGACTGACCCCCATGTCTCAAGCACCCAGCACTACAAGCAGAATGAATGAAAGATGGCTGGGGAGGAGCCCAGACAGAAGGCGGAGTCCAGTGACAAATAAGAGGGTGTGGCCTGCGCCAATAAAAAACTCCGGGAGAGGGTAACGTGGAAGAGGAGCCAATGGGGACGGAGAGATGGAGGAGGGGCGTGACCTGTAGCCAATAAGTGGCGGAGGATGGGACAAAGGGCGTGGCCAATAGAGGGCGGAGCCAGAGGACAATGGAGCGGGGGGAGGGGGGGTACCCGCTCAGATGATTAGGGGTCGCGCCGCAGGCCTTCGCGGCCTCTCGGAGGTGGAGGGTTCCGTCCGCGTACCGCACCCCCACCTGTTCGTTCCTCTTCTCGCCACCACCGTTCCCGCTCCGCAACACCAATCGCCAGCCGCCCACCCCGCGGAAGCCGACGCTGGTGACGCACGCACTTGGGTGCGCGCACGCTCACACGAAGGCGCGCGTTTTCGCGTCAATCTCGGCGGCGGCGCGCACCCAAGAACACAGCTGGGGGTGGGACCAGTCAAAGCAGAGGGGGCGGCTAGGTCCCGCCCCTGGGCGCGGCGATGTCCTAAGCCCGCCCCCTCTACGAGGGCTGGGGGAGTTTCAGGGCTTCAGGTGCTACTCAGCTTCAGAGTCAGGGCCTGGAGACCCGAGCTCACTGCCCTGGTGCGGATAGGTGGGTCTGTAGTCTGCGTACAGCGGCAGAAGCTCCCGTACTTGAGAATGCGGTCCACACAGGGCTGATGCCGGGATAGGTGAGGCACAGCCCATATCAGGACTGGAGCCAGGATACCTTAGGCGTATTCACTGAGCGTGGACCCCCTAGTCTTTACACTTTTATTTCATCCCCCTTCCCCAATACACAATTCAGACATCCAGGAGCTGTGGCTGTATTCCAGGGGCAGCCGGGCGTCAGGCACAGGGCCCGGAGGGAAGGCAGGAGGACAGCGCAGGAGTAGGTACTGGCACGAGGCTAAAGAGTGCGCGCTGACCCGCAGAGAGAGAGGGCTGTGGGCCGGCCTGCAGGGAGCTGAGTGCGGCCAGGCGCTGCTCTCGGGACACATCCCCGCGCAGGTCCAGGAGGGCAGAGACATGATCCTCGCTATGGGGACCCCAAAGAGGTGTGTGTCAGCTCCGCCCCGTTCCTCCTCCCCATCCCCCCACCAACACCAGTCTTCACACCTCACGTCGGGAAATTTTTGTCGTAGGCCTGCCACCTCGAGGCCGAGCAGCATGGGGTCACGGAGGTTCAGTAGATCCCGCAGAGAGAGGAGCACCGGTGCGCACTGAACACTCTCCTCCAGGCCCTGAGCACCCCAGAGTAGGTCTCGAGCCCGCCCTCGACTCCCACCCAACCACTGAGACTCCCGCCCATCTGCTCGCCTAAGGAGCTCTCACCAAACCAAGGAAAAGCTCCCGAAGCTGGGCCGCATCGTTCTGCAGGCGCTGCGCTGCCTGGATCCTCTCGTCGGCTCCTCGGCACACTAGGCGGCCCTGCATCAACGCACGTAGGTACTGCAGTACCACCGTGCGCTCCGCCTCAGCCAGGAGAAGCTGCAGAGAACGCAATGAGTCCAAGACGCCTTTCCTATGGGCGCTTCCCTGCTTCCCAGCCTCTCCCTTAAGCGCACCTGGACTGCAGGATTCCGCACTCGCCTGAAATCCTGGCAGAAGCGCACCGTCCGCTCGCATACATCGTCCAACAGCTCTGGGCTCGACAGCCACCGGCGCGAGGGCAGAGCTTCGAACAGGGGCTGGGGGGTGGGGTTGGGCAGAGACGGGGCTGGAGGAACGTTCAGACCTAGCATTTCCCCAGCAGAGACCCATACATATATATGCTGTATCTCCTCCTCCCACCCCCATCCCCACCTGAAGACTTACCTGGAGCTCCGCCAGCAGCTCCTCCAACACCAGGCGGCAGATCCTCCTCTGCAACTCGTCCAGCCCTGCTTCCACCAGAGCCAAGTCTCCTGAACCCGCCCCGTCGGGCTGCAGGACGGACAAGGAGGAGCTGGACCGACCAAAAGTTATGGCTTCAGGACCAAGGCCAAGGCCCTCACGGCCCTCTGTTGTCTAGCCACGCTGACGCCACCTACTGGCGTAAGTTTGTGGAGGGAGGGGGCACTACCAAAGATCTGGGCCTTGGATTGAAGCTGGGAGTGATAGGCTCCGACGGCTAGAAGAAACCCAGCCAGAACTGCCTCTAATTTGCAGTGTAACTTTGCGCAAATCATGTCTTTTGGTTTCTGTTTGGGTAAGGGAAGCCTTAGGAGTGAATAAAAAATCATCATTAACTTGTTTGTCCTCTCTGCCCCCACCTCAAAGAACATAAGACCTAAAAGGAAGGGAATTTTTTTTCTGTTTTGCTCACAATTGCAACCACAGCCATTATTATGTGGCACAGAGTAGGACTTTGATATGATACTATGTGCCAGGTAGGCACTGTGGTAGGTACTTCACATCTATTTTCTTATGTGATTTTCAGAACGTACCATTATTACCCACATGATACTTATGAAAACAAGATTCAGAGAGATTAGGTAACTCACTCAAGGTCACACAGCAATTAGTAGAACTAGGATTGGACTCCCAGGGTTAAGTGAGTCCAAAATTTCTAATGGTCTAGTGTGGACTGCGTCCATACCTAATTGGGGTTCAATCAGCGGTTGTGTGGGGGCCTCCTAGTACCTGAGTGCTGACTGGCAGTTGAGGGTGGCCAGTAGGTAGGGCACGTAATGAGGAGCCATTGCTTCCCCCCTGATGTGGTCTCGGGAGAATCGGATCAGAGCATCACTAAAGCTGCAAAGGGCAGAGATAGTTCCTGTACCTGTCACTCTGGTGCCCCCACAACCTGAGTCCCTGGTACTCCAGCCCCACCTCCAAGAGACTCAAGACCTTGTTTTGAAGGAGCCCCTTCCCACTGGTGTGCCTTATTCACTCAGAGACCCTTAAGGCAACCCCAGGAGCCGGGCTAGGGGTTGGGAGTGGGTCAACGCCTTGGCAGACCTCCTCAGGAATGTGCCCAGTTCTGACAGCGCCATGCCATGCACCCGCCGCTGGAGTGACTCACTGACCAGGCTGGTCACGCGAATGTTCTCTTCCAGGATCTACAGGAAGAAATGGGTGGCCCTCAGCAGAGTCCTAGTCCTTCTCTCCTCCCCTTTCCCCATGGGGGCTTCCCACCTGCCTGGTCTCTTCCCACCCACCTGGAGCACTATGGCCGGCAAAGGTGAGTGATAGAAGCCAGAGGAGTCTGTGCCAGGTTCCTGCTCTCGGTTCCACTCAGCTACCTCCCCATCCAGTGCCTTCTGAAGCCACTGGGCCACATTAACCTGGGGGAAGGGGCAAAGGGCAGCAGGATACTGCTGTAGCAAGGCACTGCTGCTGCTAGAGACAGGGAGACCTGTAACTCTACAGATACAGGCCCACAGCTGGTGGCAGAGCTTCTCTGTGCCTGGGCCCCAACTACTCACCTGGATTTGGGTCACAAACATTGCCTCCAGCTGTTCAATGTTCTCCGGAGTCAGGAGGGGCTCCAGCTGAGACACATCAGCCTCAGGCCCCAACTCCAGGCTCCCCATCATTTCTGGCCTGGAGGTGGGTAGCCCAGTGTCACTCTGAGCCCCAGCCTCTGATCCACCCACTTCTCATTGCCCCAAGGGTACTGACCCCAGGTACACATGCAGTGTCCAATGCAGTAAGGCGAAGGCGTCAGCAGCTCCTAGCTTAGGCCCTTCCAGCAGTTGCTGCAGGCAGCGACGCAGTCCACTGTGCAGGGTGTGGGCCCAGAGCCGCACCACCTTGTAGTGTGGTGGGCAGCAGGGTGCCACTAGTGCTTCAGCTGTGGCCAACTCAGCTGGTAGAGCCACCCGCAGAGCCTCCAGCCACCCTGCCAAGGCCCCTGGCTCAAGCAGCAGAGGTGTCCCAAAGTGGGTCCTCTCCAGGCCCTCCTGCAGTGCCTGCAGACAGCGCCGCCGCCAGTCCCGGGGGGGCAGCTCCAGGGAGGTTGTGTGCCTAGCATCCACCTCTGCCACACGCACAGCAGCCACCAGCAAGGCTGGGTCCTCCCGTGCTAGCTGCCCTGCCACCCCCGCAGCCGCCTCCACAGCCTGGCCCAATGCCTCAGCTAGAGGGCCCAACCCCTCGAAGACTGGCAACTCCAGGCCCCCCAGAGGTGCCCACGTCTCCTCTTGCAGCTGCTCCAGCTCCCGAAGGCACACATATGCCTCCAAGAGCCGCTGGGCACCAATCAGGGTCCGTGTGTGGGCCACTGCAGCTGGCACTAAGAGGGGAGAAGATGAAACAGCCCTGAGTCTCAACCCTCCCACCTGTGCAATGGGTACAACAGTGGATGCTGAAGCCCTAGGGCTGGAATGATGTGTAAAATGTTTGACAACCAGTACAGCAGAGCACTGACCAATCTGAAAGGACCCAGGGAAGGGCCTAGAGGCCTGGTAGGCCAGGTGTAAATCCCTGAGCTGATGAAACAAGAGGAAGCGAGGGATCCTGGAGGCAAGGCAGGGAGGAACTGGGGGGGGGGGGGGGGGGGCATGCTAATGGCTATTTACTCACTCTGTTAGGGAAGTATTTCAAAAAATTAGCAACCAGGGTGGCCAGAGCCACTTGATTGGGTCTCAGTCCTGACTCACACAACCTATGCTTGAGAATCCCAGAATAAGCTAATTTGTATCCTGCTTCATATGCCATTTGAGGCCTGAGTTACTCTCTCGGAGGTCCCTGCTGTGTCCCTCCATGCTATCTCCCACTAGTGCCCCAGCCCCTTGATCAGTGATGGGTGTTTACTGACTGTTAGTGGGCTGAGGCCCAGGGCCCCCACATACTCACCTGCCCGCAGCCGGGGCAGCAGCTGAGACAGGACCTGCAGCTGCTTGTGCTGTGCAACTTGTTCTCGCAGTGGTTTTAGGGTCTCTGTGGCCTCCACCATACCCTGGAGCAACCCATGGGCCTGGTCTAGGGCCTCACGGGTTCCCTGCACAGCCTCAAAAGCCTGGGCCAGCTGCCACACACCAGTCTTCACGCCCTCCAGGTAGGACTGCACCACCGACTGTAGTGGGGAGACAGCTAGTGAGGCCTAGCCAGTCCTGCAGCCCATCCCCAGCTCTCCTACCCCCTGACCGATTGACCAATGCCCACCTTAATGCGTGCTTCCAGGGAACAGGTACGTTGAACTTCACGGCTGCGGTACTGGCCCAGCCTGGCCAGCTGCTCTGGCCGGTAGAAGATGCCCGAGGCCCATTTGAGTGCTGCTCCTCTGGCCAGCTGCTCCGCCCTCTCTTGCTCTGGCCACTCAGGCCCTGGGCAGGAAGACCCTGGGCAGCCTCATCAGCTGGGCAGGGCCTACAGGAAACGGCCCAAACCTGCTCCCCTTCCTACTTCTCAGACTGTCCCCCTAGGGCAGTCTGATCCATTCCTCTTGCTGCCCCATGGAGCTCCAGCCAGACCTGGCAAGGAGGCTCCAACCCCGACATTCCCATCTTTCTTGCCACCGTCCCTCCCTGAGCCCACCCAGGACTCATACCAGGGGGAAGTGAGGGCTGCATTTCATCCTTGGTTGCTGAGTCCATGGCACTCCCTGGAAGCACTGGAGATGAGGTAGGAGTGGGAGCAAGAGTCTGGGTTAGAGCAGGCAGAGTGGATTCTCTGAGCTGCAGCCTTGGTCTAGGCCCCTCTGAGAAGGAGGAAGGAGGTTCTTGCCCAGCCCCTCAGAAAATGGGAGGGAGGTGGGTGTGATGGGGAGGCAGCTGAGAAGCTTTTGCCTGCTCAGTTTCTCAGTTTTGCCCCTGCAGATGCCAAGCAAGGCAGGGAAGGCACAGGCCTCTGCTGGCCCCAGCTCCTGCTCTGAATTGCAGAGGACAGTTTGGTATGGAACTCACCAGGCTTGACCAGGCATCCAGTTCTTTCTCCTTTGAAAATAGTCTTGGCCTTGAAGATGGCCCTCTCCCCAGTCCTCAGAGCAAAGCTAGGTATTCTCTTCACTGTCTCAAGAGGCCTTGGTGGCTCCAGCCCACATCTTGGCACGCAGCAAAATTCCTCTCTCCAAGGAAACCTCTGTCCCACTCTGGGCCCAGGAGCACCCTCCTCCTTCCAAGGCCCCTCCCTCCCCAAGGCCAAATGCCTGAAAGGAAGGAAGCTGAGTCTGGCCCTTTATTCCCAACAGGAAAGAGCATCTGCATTGTGGGATGGTGTAGGGAGGGCTGGGCACCACTTCCTTGGGGGGAGGGGGTGTACTCCCTGTAACCATTGAGTCCTGACCAGCCCAAATAGGACCCCTTAGTGCTCAGGACACAGACGTGAACTAGAGGGCCCCAAACAGGGGTGGAGAGCAGGGTGTGCAAATACGGGTGCAGACAACATCACAGTAGGGAAACTGTGCCAATGGCCCCTCAGAGGAGGGTTGCACCTCTGCAGAGGACTGAGAGGCTACAGGCTATTGTGAGGAAGGTGTATGATGGGTGGTAGTGACAGAGAGGTAGAAGGGCTATGAAACCTATGTTTGTCTTGAGAGTTAAAGGGGGCCATGGAGAGAACCACAGGGTAGTAATAATATAGTGGAAGCTGGTTACCACCCAAATCCACCCTTCAGGACAAAGCCACCTGTTGCCCTAGCTGCCAGGAGTGTAGGTTGCTGAGGTGTCACAGCTGAGTCTCTCTGGTACCCTTGCCTCGACAGAGACCACCTTGGAAGAGCCACCCCAGTCTCAGTGCTCCTAGTCAGATAGTCTGAGGCCTCTATATAACTGCATCACAGTTTAATTCCCCCCTCTGCCCAGTTCTGCATGTCTTACTCTAAGCTTCCCTGTAGGCCTGGCTCAAAGTCAGCTTCCCAAAGATCTTGACTTAAAATAAATGAAAATAGATAATGATGATATCAAGCATAACAAAATGGTGTCGGCCAACACATAATCCTTCCTACCTGCCAGGAGCTGCTCTAAGTGTTTTACATATATGTATGCATAGGTAAGCATGTTTGCATTGGCAGAAAAATGGTTATAATTTCAGGGCCTAGGAGCACTGCAGTGTGGAGACAAGAGAAAGATGAGGCTGGGATCAGGGATGGGGAGTGGGAATGGAGACAAGTGGGCAAGCTACATGTAGTTACTGCTTGCTGTTTGGCAGGAAGTGAGGGACAGGAATAGGGTGAGTAAACCCACATACTTGGGCAGCTTCCAGGAGCAGGTTTGGGGAAACACATTGGGTTCATCAGGCAGCATGGTCTCCTCTCCTGAAATGGGGACAGGGTGGCCACCAGGAAAGTTCCGGTGGCTCTCCATTCTCTACTGCCAGGGCTGCCCACCGACTTTTTCCACCTCCCTCTGCCCCCTGTCCTCTCATCCGGGATCCCGGGGTTGTTTTCGTCCTCTTCGGCGGCTGGATATTTGTTGATAGTCCCCGAAGTTTTGCTGCCGTGTCCACCGAGAGGAATTGCGCCGGATTCCCTGGGAGGGCGCGGAGCGGAAGCGGAAACAGCGACGCTGGCGCCGGCGGCCTGGTGGCCAGGAACGGAAGCGGAAGTGGCGGCGGCGCCGGCCTGGCCTGGCCTGGCTGAAGGGAGGCGGCGGGCGGGCGCGATGGCGGAGGCCGGGCCGCAAGCGCCGCCTCCCCCGGGCACCCCAAGCCGGCACGAGAAAAGCTTGGGACTTCTCACCACCAAGTTCGTGTCGCTTCTCCAGGAGGCCAAGGATGGTGTGCTTGACCTCAAGCTGGTGCGGCCTGGGCTAAGGGGCGACCGGGAGGATAGTGGACCAGGCAGGCCTGGACCGGTAGCGGGAATCCCTGGGACGGCCCAGCTGAGCTCTCAGAGAGCAGGCAGCCATCCGTGCGCTTTCTCACAGGAGGGAGGCTGGGAGCTGTTCCATTCAGTCAGTCGAGGCCATTGGGTGTCAGCTATGTGCCAGGCTCAGGGCTGCAAGTGCTAGTCCTCGTGGCCCTCCTCGGCTGATGGGAGAAGAGCATCAGAACATCAGTTCAGGCTGCACCAGGCCTTTTCCTGCCCCGCGGTCTTGAGCCGGTTTAGTGCCTGGAAAGAGGGTTGGGACTCAGGCCACCCTTTTTTCAGATCCTTTCCAGACCAAGTCTCAAAGTAGCTGGGGATACACCTGAGAGCAGGGATAAGTATCCTTCACTCTTTTCTGTCTGCCAGGCAGCTGACACCCTTGCCGTGCGCCAGAAGCGGCGGATTTACGACATTACTAACGTGCTGGAAGGTATCGGGCTGATCGAGAAAAAATCCAAGAATAGCATCCAGTGGAAGTGAGTGGGGGTATCTGGGAGGGCAGTGGCATCTCCTACCCAGAAGTGTCAGGGGTGTGGGGAGAAGGATGCAGGAGAGAGCATGGGCCATGGGACCCAGAGTTCCTGGTGGCTCCTCTCAGCCCTACTCCCTGGGCTCAGGGGCGTGGGGCCTGGCTGCAATACCCGGGAGATTGCGGACAAGCTGATTGAGCTCAAGGCTGAGATCGAGGAGCTGCAACAGCGGGAGCAAGAATTGGACAAGCACAAAGTGTGGGTGCAGCAGAGCATCCGGAACGTCACAGAGGACGTGCAGAACAGCTGATATCCTCCTGGCGGTCCCTGCTCCCAGGGAGTGGGTGAGGGGCCCTTTAGTCCAGCTGGGTTTGTTCTGTGGTGCCCAAGGCACTATCCACCTCGGGAGGATGATCCTGCAGTTCCTCACCAGGTCCCTGCTTCATCCTCCCTCCTCAAAGCCCCTCCCCAACCAGTCTTGTCCTGTGATCCTTCCCCATGTAGACCCGAGGACTTTCTCTTGAGAGCTTGTATGTCAGATCTCTGCTAAAGAGCTGGGTTTTCTCTGTGGTCTGCCATTTATCACCATAGGCAGGGCATCAGCCGTTCTCCTTAACCCCCACACCTTGGCCTACGTGACTCATGAGGACATCTGCAGATGCTTTGCTGGTGAGCAGAGCCTGGGTAGGGGGAATTGGGGGTGGGGCTGGGCTGAACCACAGCCCTGAGCAGTGGGTTCAGTGCCAAAGGAGAGTTTTGTCTCTTAAGAGGGTTCCTTGGGCCTGCCCAAAGAGGAATCAGGCAGGGTAAGTCCTGGGTTTGAGGGTCACTGGGACCCCATGGAGGCCAACTGTATTGAAAGTGTACATGAATTCTGGGCTGAGTCCCTGGGTCAGTCCCCCTCTCCACTGTTCCCTGGGTTTGTCTTCTCAGGCATGACAGAAACATAAGGGGGAGAGAGAATGGGTATGCTCCTGCATTCTTGTATCCAGGGGACAGTGGTGTTCACTTTCAGCCTGTAGTTAGTTGCATTATGGGTACAGGAACTGTTCCTTCTCCATTTTGCATTCCCCAGACTGATTTGGGGAAGGAACACTGGCCTTGGCCAGAACTTCTAGGGAACAGTCCCATCAATAAGGGAGTGAGATGCCCATGGCCAGCAATCCTTTGATCCACATGTTTGAACCCAGATTTTGTGGTTACTGACCCTTGGGCTCTTGGGAGGAGAAAAGCTTTAGTTCTCTGCCCCAGCCACTGTGGGTGTTGGGTGAAGCCTGCTGTCCCTAAGAGACCATGATTTCCTTTCTTGATCCAAGGGATAGCCACCCCTATTCTCAGATTAGATTGAGCCCACGGACCCTGACCTATTCTCCTTGTCATTCTAGGAGATACTCTACTGGCCATCCGGGCCCCATCGGGCACCAGCCTCGAGGTGCCCATCCCAGAGGTGGGTGCTCAGCCTGGGCAGGCGGGGTTGATTGAGGGTGGGTGCTGGCTGTGGAGCTTGATAAGTGCTGGGTGGGGCAAGTAGGGGGAAGCCTGGGTTTTAGGGTTATCTAGAAGAACGGGCAGCCTAGGGTGGAAGAGGACACTGGCCCTGGCCCAGGGTCAGGCAGGAGCCAAGTGTGCTTCTAATTCTACCTGTCCCCCATCCCCCACCTCCAGGGCCTCAATGGGCAGAAGAAGTACCAGATTCACCTGAAGAGTGTAAGCGGCCCCATTGAGGTGCTGCTGGTGAACAAGGAGGCATGGAGCTCACCGCCTGTGGCAGTGCCTGTGCCGCCACCTGAAGATCTGCTCCAGAGCCCACCTGCGGTCCCTACCCCTCCACCTCTGCCCAAGCCTACCCTGGCCCAGCCCCAGGATACCTCACGCCCAAGCAGTCCCCATGTGACCAGCCCCACCCCTGTTCCTGGCATCATCGAAGCCCAGGGGGTGCCTGGTCCAGCAACTGAGATCACAGGTGAGGTGTAACGGGCAGCTGGTGATGGGATGATTTTGGGGGCCCGAATGGCAACATCTCTGTTGTGAAATGTGTACTCAGAGTTGGAAAAGACTTCGTGGGGGTTGTCCTTTTCCTGGTCTCTAGTTGGCCTCCCTTTGCTATGGTTATGAGTCGTTTTTAATAGGGAAGCTCTGACTGTGAAAGGGTATATCAGTGGTGACAATTTTCCCCTAGATCCGTCTACGTCTCACTTTCCTTGGTCACCTCTCTTAAAGAGTAGTCACAGCAGCCATGTCTTCTGGGAGTCTTCCTCTTGGAGGTCTCAAGCTCCTGTCTCTTTTCGTGGCTCATTTCTAAGTTACCTCTTCAGGAACCTTGACAGTTCCTATCTCTCCTTGGGCTATCATCATCCTGACTGGGTTCTAGCACAAAGCTTCAATGTCTCACTTCCTGCTCCCAAGTGACTGGGTTCTGGGGATCTGATTGCAGTGAGTGGTGGCCCTGGAACCAATAGCAAGGACAGTGGTGAGCTTAGCTCCCTCCCACTGGGCCTGACAGCACTGGACACCCGGCCGCTACAGTCCTCTGCCCTGCTGGACAGTAGCAGCAGCAGCAGCAGCAGCAATAGCAGCTCATCTGGACCCAACCCTTCTACCTCCTTTGAGCCCATCAAGGCAGACCCCACAGGAGGTAAGTGCTTGTCTCCTGAGGAGTAGGGGGAACCCAGCCTCAGCCAGTCCTAGGTCAGAAACAGTACGGGGGCTGGAACCAGCTCATCTGTCTCCTCAGCCAGAGCTGGCCAGCCCAAGGGTCAGCCCTGGCATCAACTCTTGCCTTGACACCAGGGCTCTGCCAGGTTGGGTGAGGAGCCTGGCCTTCAGCTTGGCAATGGTGCCCCTTTGCTCCCCTTCCTGGGTTACATGGAACTCCTGGGTCCCTCTCAAGCCCTGCCTGTCACCCCTTGCACTCAGGTGTCACAAAGGCATTACTGCTGTCCTGGAGAAGGGGCTGTGGTAAGGCCCTCAGTCTCCAAAGGTGGGCAGTGCCTTCCCAGGGGAGGTGATGTCATCTGCCTGGAGTCTTCTCTCCATCTTTTGATGTGAGTGTTTGCTTCCTCCAGGACTTTGTCTTCTTGGCCCACAAACACTGCTAAGTTTCTTCTCGCTAAATGACACTTTATCCTTTGTGTTTCCTCTGTCCCCTTCACTGTCTCCTCTCTGGACTCCTTGAACAAGTGATCTCTATTCCATTCTGTATCTTGGTCCCCTAGTCCCCCTTCAGGTTGCAGCAGTCAAGATCCCTGTATGCCAACCCCACGGTATGCCAGTGCTACTTCTGAGAAATTTCCTAGCCTTGACTACTGGCTCCAGCAGGTTTCTGGGCTAATTTATTCAGGTGCTTCTTTACTCCATGTTGATGCTTTTTACGTCTTTTGGCATTTATGATGCCAATTCTGGCTCTTATCTCTTGCTGGCTTCTGACCTCTCCCTGGCACTCCTATAAACCTTGGTGCTTCCTAGATCTCTGTCCTATTCTACAGCTGTGGAGGGCACCTATTCAGGGTAGATGAGTCCCCAACTTTCAGCTTGCCTAGTTCTTTTGCCTGAACTCCACACCTGTGCCCATGTGCCTTCCTGTGCACATCCAATGGGCATTTCGTTCCTGTGTCCTCAACTGAAACTTGCTTTTGCTTTTTTGCTTTTTCTGTTTGTTTGTTTTTTTAATATTTATTTTTGAGAGACAGAAAGACAGAGCACAAGTGGGGGAGGGGCAGAGAGAGAGGGAGACACAGAATCCAAAGCAGGCTCCAGGCTCCAACCTGTCAGCCCAGAGCCCAATGCGGGGCTCAAACTCACAGACTGCGAGATCACGACCAGAGCCGAAGTCAGACGCTTAACTGACTCAGCCATCCAGGCTCCCCGAAACTTGCTTTTTCTACTTCTGTGTCTACCCTACCGTTGACCCTGGTCCCCCAGGCCTGACACCTGCATGTCACTCCTTTTCTATCTCCTTCTGCTCCCCATCTTGCATTAGCTGAGTTTTGTTCCAGACATCTCCCATCACTGGCTTCTATTTATCCTCAACACTCAGGGTCACTACTGGCTATCTCTATTCTAAACTCTTCAGCATCCTCCTTTTACTGTGACATTTCTGTCTTTACAGAGTACTTCTAATGGCTTCTTAAGCCCTGCTGGATAAAACCAGAATCCCTACACCTAGCATATGAAATCCTCATGAACCAGCCCCAGCACTCCTCTCTGGTGTCATTTTCCTCTGCTTCCCACGTGCATCCTCCCAGTCAGACCTTTGTAGCAGATTTGTCACCCTGTAGCACCAGCCCCCCTATAAGTATCTGCTTCCTGCCCTGCCCAGTGACCTGGTCCCCAGGGTGTGATCTCTGAGCCTGGCATTGAGCAGGTGCTCAGCAAGGGCAGGGGTGAATGGGGCATCTTCCATCAGACAGGGCATACCTGCTGAACCCATAAAGGGAGGAAGTCTGCTGCCATTCTGCAGCAGTTCTGAGTTAGGAGGGCTATACCAGTTACCCACAATGGGCCTTTATTACCCTGAGCCCAGCACTGAGGAATTCACGTCTAGGAGGGCAGACTGACAATGCCAGCTTTGCCTGGGGCAGGGCCTCCATCTCCTCAGTTGTGTGGAGCCCCAAGATGGGTGATAGAAGATCTGAGGATGAAGGTTTTAGGGTGGGACCAGAATGGATCTCTGTGCTCTTGAGCATGGCTTTCTTGTCTTTCAGTTCTGGAACTCCCCAAAGAACTGTCAGAAATCTTCGATCCCACACGAGGTAGGGCTGCATTCTTCCATGGGGTAAAGGGTAGCTCATTCAGTCTTACGGCTGTTTGCTTGCGCTTCTGAGGATCTTTGATTGTGCTCGGTCCCTGGGCAAAGCGTAAAGTTCCTAAGGAATGGCTAGGGGGGTCCCCTTCATGGGCTTTGGTGGGTAGAGAGGCAGGAGCCAGAATGTAACTGAACTCTCCCTTTCTCCCCAGAATGCATGAGCTCAGAGCTGCTGGAGGAGCTGATGTCTTCAGAAGGTGGGTGGCCCAGGAAGGTGGGGAGCGGCGGTTGGCAGGGGGTGGGCAGCTGCTGGGAGGGGCCTTGGCCCAGAGTCTCAGCCTGATGCTCTCTGCAGTGTTTGCCCCTCTCCTCCGCCTTTCTCCACCCCCTGGAGACCACGATTACATCTACAACCTGGACGAGAGTGAAGGTGTCTGTGACCTCTTCGACGTGCCTGTTCTGAATCTCTGACTGACAGAGACATGCTCTGTGTGGCTCGGACACAGACTGTGTGACCTGGGGGCTGCCTGAGGACATCCCCCATTCTACCCCTACACAGCTTGAGAGCCACAGACTCCTGGCTTCCCCAGCTTTCCCTCACTGCAGTTCTGAACACAACTCCCACTCCTGCACGAGCACCTGTACCGTGCTAGGAAAGTAGGGGAAAGGGGCTCAGCCCCCTTCACCGTGGAGCCAACGTTTGCCTCTTCTTTTCTGGGGCTTTCCTCCACTTCATGCCCTCTCAGAGCCCAGGCTCAGCTACCACTCAGTGGCACAGAACCGAAGACCTGCCATCACCCCAATAGGGCAGCTTGTCCAACCCTACTGCCCTGTTCCAGCCAACCCCCACTCCCCCCCACTCTGAGGTGGGGAGCCTAGGGTGGAGCCTGATGCTCTCCAGCACCACCCCAGCCTCCTTCACTTTTCCCCACCCCCTGAACCTGCAGCTCCCCTTGGACCTCTGTGTGTATCCCCCATCTGCCTGGCCCTTAGCCCTGAGAACCTATAGGTAGGGTTGGGGTGGGGGGAGTGCTAACAGGAAAGAACAGAGAGGTCTTTAGCTAGAAATCTGGGCAAGTGAGTCCCTAAGGATTGGTCCAATCTCCTGCTGCCCTGTAGGTCTCCCTCTCCTCTGCCTGCCCCACCCTTGTTTATTCATTTATCCTCATTTAGAGCCATTTCCAGAGATTTAGAAAGATTTGCAGTAACGAATGGATTCCTATATAAAGATTATTTTTATACTTTTTGCAGCAAAAGGAAATTGTAATATTTGTACAGTGTGCGAGTGAATAAAGACCGTGCCTAAGGCTGTATCTGATCTGGTTTTTTCTGGGCCCCTCCCTGGAATTCTGCTGGATAGGTGGTGGGACCGGGTGGGTCACCTTGCCGGAAAGGGAGGTGTGGCTGCTCTGGCAACCCATCCTCCCCGCCCCCACCTGCCGCACCTTGGGGCGGGCCGGGGCCGCCTCTTGGGGCGGGGCAGGCGCCTACCCCCGGGACTCCAACCCGGAACTAGTCTGGCTCCCTTGGGAAGGCCGCGGCGCTTGTCCTGGAGCGAGCCTGACCGTTGAGTGCGGGCCACGGGGTCCAGGCCTTGGACAGGGAGACGCCCTCGTTCTCGGAGGCACCAGACCAGGCACGCCCTCGGCCGGAGGTTGGACGGTCTGGAAACTACAGGCGTCCCCGCCCAGCTGGACCATGGCGCCCCCGAGGAACGTGGTGAAGATCGCGGTCCAGATGCGTGACGCCATCCCGCAACTCATCCGGCTGGACCAGGTCACTAGGCCTGTCTGGCCTCCATTCACCCCACCACTCACCTCTGGGCCGCCCCCCTTCCCCTCGGAACTCCCAGGTTCCTTCCCAACTCCTCCCCACACCTGCCCCATAAGTGACCTCTTCACTTGCAGGCAAAGCCTCTGGCTGCTGTGCTGAAGGAGGTGTGCGACGCGTAAGTGCAGGCTAGCCAGGCGGGGGAGGGGATTGGGAGATGGGAGGGCAGAAGGGAGGGGCGCCCCCTACCTGCCTCACTGAGTCTCTGCTGCCCGCAGGTGGAGCTTGGTTCACTCTGAACGCTATGCCCTGCAGTTTGCTGATGGACATAGGAAATACATCACTGAGAACGTGAGTCTTCCACTCCCCGCCAGGCCCATATTCCACTGTGTGACATCCCCACCTCCTGCAAGCACACCTGGTCTTGATTACTCAGACTCATCCCACTGTCTGGAATGTGATCTTTTCCTGACTCCCAAACCCTCCCTCACCGAGAACCCCAATTGACCAGTTCTCAGAGCCCTTTTTGACTTCTCTCCCTTTCTTTCCATCTTCTCCAGAACCGTACAGAGATCAAGAATGGCAGCATCCTGTGCCTCAGCACTGCCCCAGTAATGCCCTTACTGATCCCACCCTCTTTTCCTGCTCTTCTTCTATGCCTCCTTCCTGCCCACCTTCCTCTCTGCCCCAGATCTGGAGGCCGGGACTCCAACTCCGCAGTGCCCCACCTAGTGGACATCTGAGTCCCCACACCTCAGTTCTTCTACCCAACCTCCTCACCTCTCCCACCCCTGCCAGGACCTTGAGGCTGAGCGACTGTTGGGTGGGCTGCAGTGTGGGAGCCGTGAAAGGCGCCGGGAAACTCTGCAGCACCTCGTCTTGCTGGCCCCAGACATGACCTTTGCCCAGGAGGTCATCAGCCGTGATGGGCTTCAGAGACTAGGCACCATCATTGAGGATGGAGATGAGTGAGCACAGGACTGTGGTGGGTGGTGGACATGGTGGGGCTGGGGGTCCTGGTCTGGTCCTGCTCAGCCCCATATGTCCCCCCAGCTTAGGGGAATTGCTGGCCCTTGCACTGAGGGCCTTCTTGGAGCTCATGGAACATGGCATGGTGTCTTGGGAGACGCTCAGCATCCCTTTTGTTAGGAAGGTGGGTTGCCTCTTCTAGGGGCAGCAGGGGTGGGGTCAGGATATGGCCTTCCATGGTGGTGAAATGCTAACAATCCCCTTCCCCTGTTACAGGTGGTATGCTATGTGAACATGAACTTGATGGATGCATCTGTGCAGCCCCTGGCTCTCAGGCTGTTGGAGAGTGTGACTTTGAGCAGCCCTGCCCTGGGCCAGCTGGTCAAAAGTGAGGTGCCACTGGATAGGCTGTTGGTACACCTACAGGTGTAAGTGTCTGGGGGTGGGGATGGAATACAGATGAGGGGTGTGGACCGAGACCCTGGATAGCCAGCTGAGCCCTCCTTTTCTTGCCCCAGGATGAACCAGCAGCTACAAACCAAGGCTATGGCCTTGCTGACAGCCTTGCTGCAGGGGGCCAGCTCTACTGAACGCAAGGTGAGTGTCCCATCTGGTGGCTGGCTGTGGGGGCAGGAGCTGGTGGGTACTGTGCTCTGTCCTGGGACTGCAGGGTGGGTGCTCATGGTGGGGCTAAATCATCTAAGTCCCTTTCCCACCCAACTCAGCACATGCTTGACTACCTGTGGCAGAGAAACCTTCGCCAGTTCATCTATAAGGTAGGAAGGACTGGGCTAGACAGACCCCTCCCCACTTTCCCTCTCCCAGTAAGCTGACACTCACACCCGTGGGCTGGCTGTTCTGCAGAACATCATCCACAGTGCAGCACCACTGGGCGATGAGATGGCTCATCATTTGTACGTACTGCAGGCCCTTATGTTGGGGCTGCTGGAGCCACGTATGCGGACACCACTGGACCCCTACAGCCAGGTGGGTGCTTTTGGAGTGCACAAGGCTGGGGCCAGCTAGAGAATGGCCTTGAATCTATGATCCTGATACTCCCTTACTCCACAACAATGACCCCAGGAACAGCGGGAGCAGCTGCAGGCCCTGCGCCAGGCTGCCTTTGATCCTGAAGGGGAGTCTTTGGGCACCGGGCTGAGTGCTGACCGTCGCCGTTCCCTCTGTGCCCGCGAGTTTCGAAAACTGGGCTTCTCCGTGAGCAACCCCTCCCTAGCTCCCCACCCCTGCCTCAACCAGGGCTGCTTTGTTCCAGAGGCCTGGAGTCCTTACTGAGCTACCTGTCCCTCTTTCCCCAGAACAGCAACCCTGCACAGGATCTAGAGCGAGTGCCCCCCGGCCTGTTGGCCCTGGACAACATGCTTTACTTCTCCAGACATGCACCTAGTGCTTACAGCCGGGTCAGTGATATGGTGGAAGGGATACAGTAGGATGCCACCTAAGCAGAGTCTGTATTGCCTTAGCTGCGACTTCTATCCCATTCTCTGTTTCCACCACCCCAGTTTGTGTTGGAGAACAGCAGCCGTGAGGACAAGCATGAGTGCCCCTTTGCCCGGAGCAGCATCCAGCTGACTGTGCTGCTGTGTGAGCTGCTCCGCATTGGGGAGCCCTGTGAGTGGACTGGGCACAGCGTGTCCAGGAACGGGGGACGGAAGGGCAGAGAGGGCCAGGGGCTGCACACACTTTCTCCCTGAGCCCCTCCTGCCCCCCTGCTCCAGGCTCCGAAACAGCCCAGGATTTTTCACCCATGTTCTTCAGCCAAGACCAGAGTTTCCATGAGCTCTTCTGTGTAAGCATCCAGCTGCTTAATAAGACCTGGAAGGAGATGCGGGCCACCCAGGAGGACTTTGACAAGGTGGGTGGGGTGGAAGCTAGGAGACCTGAGCCAGGGCAGGGGCTCTTCTGAGTAGGGGTCCAGAGCATAGTACTGAGCTGAATTGGTGACTCCAGGTCATGCAAGTGGTGCGGGAGCAACTGGCCCGCACGCTGGCCTTGAAGCCCAGCTCCCTGGAGCTTTTCCGAACCAAGGTGAACGCGCTCCCCTACGGGGAGGTCCTGCGGCTGAGACAGACAGAGCGGCTGCATCAGGAGGGCACACTGGCCCCTCCCATACTGTGAGTAGATGGGAGTGGATCCCCGTCCTGGCTCCACCTTCCTTAGTGCCCATGGGCCTTGCCCCAGTCCCAGTCACCAAGCACGGCCTCCCCACCCCTGCCCCACCAGGGAGCTGCGGGAGAAGCTGAAGCCGGAACTCATGGGCCTGATCCGCCAGCAGCGTTTGCTCCGCCTCTGTGAGGGGACACTCTTCCGCAAGATCAGCAGCCGGCGACGCCAGGGTGGTTGAGGGGAGGGTGGGCAGAGAGTGGCTGGGTGGCTGGGTGGCTGGGTTGGGGTCAGGGCCCCTCTTGTCACTCCTTCCATCTTCCCTTTCTACCCACAGACAAGTTGTGGTTCTGCTGCCTGTCCCCTAACCACAAGGTGCTGCAGTATGGGGACGTGGAGGAGGGTTCCAGCCCACCCACCCCTGAGAGCCTACCTGAGCAGCGTAAGAATGGGGCAAGGGTCAGGATCAGCCACCTGCTCTCCCCAGACCATGTCGCAGGACCACCTGGGTCCCAGTGATCAGCCTAGCCTTCTTCCTGCAGTCCCTGTGGCTGATATCAAGGCACTGCTAACAGGCAAAGACTGCCCCCACGTCCGGGAGAAAGGCTCAGGGAAGCAGAACAAGGTGAGTGTAGTGGAAGACAGGGGCTCCTTCTCACCCACATCTGCCCTGCCCTGTTCCCTGCTCAGTGCTCTCAGCTCCCTGGCTTCCCCAGGATCTCTATGAGTTAGCCTTCTCAGTCAGCTATGACCATGGGGAGGAGGAGGCATACCTCAACTTCATCGCCCCATCCAAACGGGAGGTAAGTGTCTGGGCCAGGCTGAGCTGAGTTGGGCAGATGGACCGGGGAAGAGATGGGCAGGCCCTCACGGAGCTGGCCCTGTCCCCAGTTCCACCTGTGGACAGATGGGCTGAGCGCCCTGCTGGGAAGTCCCATGGGTAGTGAGCAGACTCGGCTGGACCTGGAACAGCTGTTGACGATGGAGACCAAGCTGCGGTTGTTGGAGCTGGAGAATGTGCCCATTCCTGAGCAGCCACCTCCCATCCCCCCGCCCCCCACCAATTTCAACTTCTGCTATGACTGCAGCATCCCTGAACCTTGACAGTGAGGTTGGCCGTGGGCCACAGCTGCTGGCACTGCGGCAACCATGAAGGGTGGAGGGTGGAAAAGCCCAGACATCCGGACAAACAGAGGCTGCAGCAGAAATAAAGTCTGCTTGGCTCTTATGTATGTGTCGAGCCAGTTCTGAACCTGTGGGCCAAGCCTGCCTTCAAGCTTAGCTGGCAAATGAGATGGGGCATCGGGTCAAGGTCACTGCTTGGGGCCACAAACCTGGGGAGCCATAGCTGAGGGTATTCTGCAGGAGGCTGGAGACAAGCTGGACCTATTGTCCTTCCACAAGATGAGTCCTCAGCCTTCCTGAGTGCTGGGCCTGCAGAGAGGGATGGCCTATGGTCTGGAGGGTCAATTGAGGGACCTGTGGCAAGGCAGAAGGTGTTGTCCTAAGTGGATACCTTCCTGGGCAACATGAACAGGGGCCTAGTCTGAAAGCCATGTTTCTAAAAGGCTCCTAACAGTCTGAACTCAGTCCTCAGCTCTGGTTGGCCCTGCTCTTTGTCCTTTTTGAGGCCCTCTGGTGAGAGGCATGAAGGAATAGATGTGAAGCTGGGTCTGCTTTGTGCTGAAGGGCAAACTCAAGATTCCAAACCTGTCCCCTGGTGGTGGAAGGATGTGTTGATTCTGATGAGGGAATTCAGTGCAAGCCTTGCATTCTGAGTCAAATCCACTGCAGCAGCAGGGTGTGGTGGTGGCCACGGACAGGCAAGACCACTGGGGACAGAAAGTGGTGAGGAGTATTGGGCCCAGCTGGAGGTCAATCTCAGAGGCTAGCACACCAACCCACAGGGCAGGCTGAAAGCTGCCACCACTCTGACCTTCTCCGTGCCTCTCACTACCGCTATTTCTCAACACCATCTCAGTACCTTTTTAACGGTATTGACCATCAACATGTTACCTTGAAAACTGATGAAATGGCATCTCTTTGGAGAATGTGCTGGGAGAGCACCTGTTTCTGACTCAGGCCTCCAGGGCCCAACATGCCCAGTCCTACATTCAGAGACTTCCCACCACAGTTGGAATAGTTCAACTTGCTATTGAGTTCAAAATGGAAATTGAGGTCAGGATCCCAGATGCAGTTAAGCCTTCTAATAGCATCAGTTCCTCCTCCCCAATGTCTCCACTCCTTTGTCCAGGCCACCAACATCTTGGCAAGAATCTCCTGACTTCCTGCCTTGCTCCTCTGGTCCTCAATACCCCAGGTCTTTCTCAAACATGAAGATCTGATTATACACTCACATGCACGCTACCCCCAACCTGTATTTTTCAGTGCCTCCCTGTTGTCCACGGGATGATGGTCACAATTTCCCAACTGAGCAGAGTTGAGCTAAGATGGGTTGCAGACACGTGGTTTATGCCATCTAATAAAAGGCCTGTGGCTTGCAGAGTTCTCTGTGCTTGATCCAAGCTGGCATCCTCCCTGCATCCTGTGAGACCCGCCCTTTCCTCCCCAGTGCCAGCTCTGGCCTGCACTGTGCATTTCCCTGGTCCTTTCTGATTGCCCTCTTCCTTCCCTTCTGCTCGCTTTTCACTGCCTTGAGTCTTTCCTTGATCTCCCAGGGTATGTTCATTGCTCCCTTGGGCTCCCAGTTCCAGGTGCTTCTCTATTTATGCATGCCGTGCACACTGGACTGTCCCTGTCTGTTGGCTAATTTGCCTCCCCAAATGACCGGGGCGCTGGGAAAGCTTTGGCACCTCTGAATCCCCACATAAAGTACAGTGCTGCAGGCACTCAGGCAGCCATGCTAGCTGTTCCTAGAACTGATGGATAGATGGACAAAGTGTGGGTGGACACATGAAAGGCCAAGTGGCTTCTCAGAGCTGCTGTTGAGAAGTCACTGGCACTGTTTAGGAGGTTGGACTAGATGCCCTCTAATGACCCTTCCAAGTCAGAGATCCTGTCCTCTCTCTTTTTTTCTTTCTGAAGACCACTGCATCCTTAATCATTGCGCTCCTCGGGTCTGTCTGGGATGTGCCTTTCCTGCAAGACATGCTTGGAGGCTCATGCTGGGGGAGGCCTCAAAGCTTCTAGTCTCCAACCATGTTGGGGAAGAAGTTAGGACTTGCTGGTGGTGCCTGTGGTGCTTTGGGTCAGGTGTAAGGAAGAAATTGTCTATGTGCCTCTGGTGTTTTGTCTACGTTGTCCCTGGGCTAGGCTGGGCTGCTTCAACTGAGGTAGGGAGGGGAGGGAGCCCTTTAGCCTGAGAACTTCAGACAAGGAGGTAAGATCTGGAATTTTTAATCTTGTTTGAGTTTACAACAAAGTCTGTGGCTTGGCTGCTAAAACTCCGTGCTGGTAAGGGCTGGGAGAGCTCCTTATAGGGAACAAGGTGAGGCACAGGCCTTAGGTGTGAGAAGTGGGCAGGGCAAGCAGCACAAGGTCGGCTCCTCCCCAACATCAGATGCATCCCACCTGTGGGCCTGGCCTCCGGACCTAGGCCTGGTCAGGAGAGCAGGAGCTGGCATTTCTATGGGCCTGTGGCAGCAGCCTATAGCTGGAAGAGGTGCTTGCTGGGCTGTAGGGCAGACTGGAGCAGGAAACCCCTTGTGCTGCCCTGGATTAGTTCTATCCCCAGTCCTAGAAAAGGAGTTTGTAGCTTGGGGTATGCGGCAGAGGAGGGTAGGAGGCACTCGGTCAAACTCCAGGTCAAGAGGCCAGGGCTGGGGACTCAGGGCAATGGAGGCTGAGCCAAAGGGTTGGTTACTGACCTGGCCCTAGAGCGTCAAGGTCAGGTCAGCCCCTCCCACGAAGCGGGACTGGATGCAGGCCACCTGGGGCAGTTGGGCTTGGAAGTGCCTGATGGCAGCCATGCTGATACCAGGGCACATGGACACATCTAACATCCGGAGCTGCTTGCACGCCTGCCCAATGGTATCCAGAGTTCTGTGGGGAGGCCTCCAGTGAGTGCCTGACCTGGCATGGGGACCCAGCCCAGCCCCTGTACTGACTTGTGGTATCAGACAACTCACTGCTCTGTGAGCTGACTGCAGCTGGATAGGTTGAGGTGCCGCAGCCTCGGCCAGGAGCTGGCTGCCTGGGCCCAGCCCTCATCGCTGAGGAGGCTGCAGTGACTCAGCACCAAGTCCTCCAGGCTGGGGCAGCCCTTGGCCACAGCCACCAAACCCTTGTCTGTGAGTGCTGGCAACAGGCTCAGTGACAGTTGCCTCAGCTGGGGGAACCGGAGCACCTGCAAGGATGGGGGTGAGGAGTGGGAGGGTATGATAGGGCACTGGAGCCCAGGGCTCTTCCAGGTTCCCCCACCCCCAGCCAGAGGTAGCAGAAGCCAAAGAGAATGGAACTTCTTCCAAGCAAAGAGTGGGTTGGCCTGGGCCTGGCTCTAGTGCCAGGATCATCAGCCTATCCACACCTCCAGTCCCAATCCCACACCTTGGCCAAACTGGCATCAGTTAGCTTGCTGCAGGCTGTGAGGTCCAACTCCTGCAAGGCCCGCAGCATGAGTAGGGAAGGGCCCTGTGGCTGGGGAGGCTCCTTGGGGCCTGAGGCCTGATGCTCCAACTCTTGATGTAGCTGTGGGAAGAGGCTCCTGCTTCTCAGGTTCCTCCTGAGTTTGGCCCTCAAATGGTCCTAGAGAGACATTCAGGAGGGGTGGGGGGTGGGGGTGGGTAGCTGAATCCAGGGACCGCCCCTGCCTTCCATGACCTGCACCTGGGGCTCCTGTGTAGGCTCTTCACTTGGTTCCCCCAGCCCCAGAAGTCCCCACTCTCGGAGCTCCTTGCACCAGGCCAGGCGCAGGACTGAGAGGTGGGTTAGGTAGGCACAGATGGCCTGCAGGGTCCTGTTGGTGAGGGCCACACAGGAAGATAAGTCTAGCACCCTGAGGCTTGGGCTCAGCACTGAGATCAGGGAGAGCACTGAGGCATCCTAGGAGGGAAGTGGAGAAGGGAGAGAGCAATGAGCAGGTGACTTCCGCAAGGGTCCCTATGCAGGTTCTACTCAAGATTCCAGCCCCACAGGCAACAGAGAGCTACCAGTGGGTCCATAGAGGGAAGCAACAATGTCCCTGTGTTGGTGAAAGGTAGGGACACCAGGAGGAGTTTGCTGGAGGACAAAGGCCTAGATTGTCTGGGGCACCAAGGATGCAGGTGGAAGTTTCTAAAGTATCTGCCCTGCCTGTACTCCAGGCCCCTCCTGAAGGTGTGGGCTGAGGCAGCCCTCTGACCACAGCTTATTGGACTCTCATTGGACATCTGACCCTAGCTGAGCCAGTCAGGTATGCTCCCTCTAGAATGTGAAGCAGAACTCTGAGGTCACTGTGGGGGTAGGGCTGCCACCTGCCAGAAGCAGGAGCTAAGGGCAGAGTAGAGGAAGCTGGTTTGTAAAGAGATGCAGAGATAAGTGGGAGAGCTGATAAAGAGACACATGGCGGTAACAGGAAGACAGAGTGGGGCAGGGCAAGAGAAGCACTTGTGGGGGAAAGGAGACGGTGTTCAGGTTGGAATGCCCTGGGTACATTGACAGTTTGAAGGAATGATTCACTAAAGAGGGAGAGACTGATATTGCCAAGTTAGGGATGCCACCCAGAGGGACAGGGCTGAGTCCTAATGAACTGGCTGCAGCCAAGAAATGACCCTGTGACACATCATATTACCTCTGTCAGGCCCTGCCTGAGCAACCTCCCTGTGTAACCTCGGTGCCCATTCCCTGCAGACCCCTTCTTTCATCTTTCCTGCCTCCAGAACGAACACCTGCACTCAGTACCCCTACCCAGACTGCCGGGGTCACCGAGCACTTTGCATACGAGGTGTGTGCCACCTTGTGGGCTGGGCCAGCCTGGTGTCCTGGACCTCCCTCCATGCAGGCACACGGTAGGGGCTGAGCAGGGGAGTGCTGGCAGCAGCACTGTCTGTCCAGGCTCCTTTCCCCTTGTGTCCTAAGTTCTGTTCTCACTACTGTTCCTTGGACATAAACATTGGGCAGTTCCTCCCTGCTGCCACATGTGCAACTCCCCCAGCCACAGCCCTGGAGAGGAAGGAAGGAGATGGTGTGCTCACCTTGAGTGAGGCGCAGTAGGCCAGGCTGAGGGAGGCCAGTGGGGCTGGAGCTCTGTGCCCTGAACCCAGGGCCTGAGCCAGGCCCCACCCACTCACCAGGCAGCACTCTGCCAGGTCCAAGCTCTGCAGCTCCTGCAGGCCCCCCAGGGCCGTACATCCTGCGTCTGTCAGCCGCTGCAGCTTCCTCAGGCTGAGGCGCTGCAAGTGTCCCAGGCCCCGGCTTATGGCCACGAGTGCCCCGTCAGCCAGTCCTGAGCAGCCGCCGAGGTCCAGGGAGATCAGGCCCGATTGCAGGCGGCAAAGGGCAGCCACAGCCTCTGTGGAGAGGTCCTGGCAGCCATGCAGGCTCAGTTCCTGCAGCTGCAGCCCGGCCACCTGACCCAGGGCCTGCAGGGCCTCAGGGAGCAAGCCAGTGCCACTCAGGTCCAGGGCATGCAGCCTACCAGCCCTTTCCTTCACGAACCGCAGCAGGTTGTGGAAGGAGAGTTGGGAGGGGGAGGAGTCTTGGGGGCCAAGGGAGCCCCAGGCTGGGCCTAATTCAAAGGTGAGGTGACAGTAGGCCAAGGAGAGGCGCTCCAAGCTGGGGGCACAGCTGCTGAGCCGGTTGAAGCTGAGGTCGGTCAGGTCCCACAGGCCAGCCAAGTTGAGCTCACAGAGGCCACTCAACACCTGCTGGACACGCTGTGCCGTCTCGGGCTGAGCTAGTAGCATGCCCGATGTGAAGAGGCTGTTGCAGCCACTGAGGTCAAGGATACGCAGGGCTGGGCAGCCTAGGATCAGGGCCACAAAGGCGGCCTCCGAGGGGCTGCCCCCACTGAGGCACAAGCTCTGCAGATGCGGGCCCAAGTGGTAGGCAACACACTCCAGCACCTCATGCGAAGCTGGTGAGTCATCCAGGTTGGTCAGGCTGACGCAGGTGACGCCCCTGAGGCCCAGGCTCTTGATGGCCGGGAGGGAGGCAGAGGACACAGGGATATTGTACTGCACATTGGTCTAAGGGGCAGCAATAGGACTGGGGTTAGCCCTCTGGCTTCAGAGAGGGTTGGCCATCAGGTCTCTGAAGCCAGAGATCAGGGAAGGACCCTGTCACAATGGAGACCGCTGTGCTGTGTGGTGTCATGTGTGGTCGAAGGGGACAAGTCACTCTGGGGCTCAAAGGGGATGACTTGAGGGGAGGGCAGGAAGGTTAGTGATGGATGGGACTGGATGCCTACAGAGGGGTGGGGCATTGGCATGCTGGGCACAGGGTGCTGGGGGTGGCCTAGAGGAGAGCCAGTGAAGCCCCCAGGAGGCAGAAGGAGGAAGTATGATAGATCCCAAACTTTGGGCCTTTCAGAAGGTGGCCCTGAGACCCACAGACTCAGCTCCTACTCCAGAGAGTCAGAGCTCAGCATTAGCTAAGCAACCAGCCTCCTTCGCTTTCTCAAGAGCATATAAATAGCCCTCAGAACAGCCGAAGGCAGTAAGAAGCAAAGCAATTGTCACCACCACGCCCTGGGTGGCCTGGGTGCCAGAGGTCTAGGGCAGGCAGTGAGGCCTTGGTCCCCTGGTGGCTTCAGTATCTTAGCCACATGAATGTTTGCAAAAATGGGTTTTGTGTGTAAGCAAAAATGTGTGCATACACGTGTGCATATGTGTGTGTGTGCACCAACATGTGTGGGCCCTGCAGGCTCCAGAGTTCAAGATGTGCTTGAGATCCCTGGGGTTCATCTCTGGAGTGTCCATCTTCTTTGTCCAGGTAAGGAAGGAGAAGTCTCCTATTTCTGTGGGCAGAAGCTAAGAGAATGAATCTTGTGGTGCCAAGAAAGTGGGGCTGGCCCTGCTGTGGAGGAACAGGGGAGAGAGGAGAGTCCATGGCTGGTGTGGGGTGGAGCTCAGAGGCGAGCTCAGGGTTAAGTCAGGAGAACAGGCTGGCTTGCGTAGACATTTGGGGAGTCCCAGTTTTCACAGAAACTTCCCTGATTTTGTGCCAAAGGGAAGTTGGGACAGGTCTGTGAGGAACAGGTATGGGGGAGGTTTTTTCTACCTTTGATGGATGCCCAGGGTGCAGGCAAGCAGTACTCAAAAGCTCTTGCTTTAATCCATCAACGTGATCCCAATGCAAGAAAGCAAGCTCTCTAAAAAACCTGTCCTGTAAGTTACTGCAAGAACAAACGATGTTTCCCACTTCTACCCCACAGAACATCATCAAAGGGAAGTCAGAAAGGTAGAAATGACACATAATACACACTCTTACAAGACACTTATTATAGGATTCTCCCAGGAAGACACATGAAACTCATTCCCGGGTAGAGAAACTAGGCTGGCTTCTGTCACAGACAGAAACAGATACCTATGGCTGTCATCATGGGAAGGAGTGTGTGGTGAGAAATGGGGGCCTGGGGCACCTGGCTGGCTCAATCGGCAGAGCATGTGACTCTGGATCTCAGGGTCATGAGTTCAAGCCCCACTTTGGGCATGGAGCCTAAAAGGAAGGGAAGGGAAGAAATGGGGGCCGGCTCCTGACTACTTCCACGGGAATCAGGGGTCAAACTGGGCTCCCTGTCCAGATCCCATTCCAGGAATGTAGGGATTGTGGGCCAGAGGATCACTTCCCACAGCCCCCTCTCGTGGACACTGGGAGACAGTGGAGTAGTGGGAACCCCAAGGGCCTGCGTTCCTCTCTAAGATTTAAGGAGAGTGGGAAGATCCCACTGGGTGGGGAAGGTGATACAAAATGATGAAAAGAGCAGGGAGAAAAGGTTCTAGAAAAGAATGGTAAAGCAGACCTCCAGCCATTTGAAAGCCCTGCCTGACAGAGGAAGCAGTCTGATGATGAAGAGTATGCTGTGGCTGCCAAGCGCAGAGCAGGGCTGGCTGCTGAGGCAGTACTACCTGCACCTTCCCATCCTGTGCCCCCACCCCCCCACCCCCAGGGGCCCGCCGTAGTCCTTGTTTCTCTTGCTTCCTGAGCCTTGGCAGCCAGGAATGTTCTCCTGTTCTTCCCTCTCCCACAACCTCCCTATGAACAGGTAGATGAACAGCTGAGGGGGGGCAATGGTAGTCAGCCTAGAGTCCAAGTCCAGGGTTGGTTGGTGGCAATAAAACCCATCAAATAAAGGCACAGGACCTGATGTAAAGCAGGTCTTAGCAGCTACTGGGAGAGGTGTGTGTGTGTGTGTGTGTGTGTGTGTGTGTGTGTGTGTGTGTGTGTTGAGATTTAAGACCGCCTCCTTGCTCCCCACTGTTTTTCTTGGTGGTGTGGGGGCAGCCTCTAAGCCATCACCCAGGTGGTCTGCCTTAGACTCAAAGCGCAGGTGCCCAGGAGCAGCCTTTTAGTGATATTTTTCATTTGTGGGGAGCAGAGCAACAGACAGAAGAAGCAGGCTCCTGGATTCTGGTCTTTAGCCCCAGTGTAGGAAGGTACCCTTCCTAGGCCCTAGGAAGATGCTTCTAGAGGTCCAAAGGAGGACTGCAAGCATATCTGCTCTAGTTCCAGCTGCCTCATCCACAAAGGAGCCAACTAAGCCCCATGTCCTTTTTTCACAATGCTGGCATCTTAATAGTAAATGCCAAGTCATTTGGAAAATGCCCTAAATCTGCTAAAAGGGGCACATACCCCTTGACTGTGAGAGGCCAAGACTTCATTGTACCTAATGAAGCCCTGAGCTGAAACTGCAGGCTTGTGGGCAAGATTGGAAACCCATCTGATAGAGAAATGGCTCTCCCATCTGCTGGCATAGGGATCCCAAACAGCATGCTGTTCTCCAGAAGAAAGTGTATGCTCTGGCACCCAGGGGCTTTGGTCTATAGAGAGGAGCTAGACCTTGGGGGTCATTTCCAGAGGCTCCGGGAGGCCTTTATAAACACCCCAAGCAAGAGAAGGCAGTGAGGGGCAGAAGCTGAGCTGTCCTGAGTTCTTCACAGAGACCAACCCAGTGGCAGGCAACCAGGCTCTCACCGGAATGGGCAGATCCCGTGTTGGGGGGAGGGCAGGGGGGCACGGCCTTTGTCTACCTTCTTATTTGAGAAAAACTGGGATTAAGTGGGGGTAGGTCAGGGAGAATAACAAGTCATCAATCCAGCATCCTAGCTTGGCCTGGTGAGGCATGAACCCCAGTCATGCTTTGGTGAACCAGTATCTTTGGTAGCACATACTAGCAGGGGGCGCTGCTTCCTTATCAACCTGCCCACAAGTGAGCCCTGGAAGATGGTTCCTGACAATGAATTCTGAAAATTGCTCTCTGGGACATGGTTGTGGTGGGATGTCAGCAGAACCCTAGATGCCATGTACCTGTGGCCTGGCCCTCCAGTGCTCCCAGCCCGGGTGGGGCTGAGTTTTGCAGAGCCACCAAACAGGTCTTTGTCAGCATCCCATCTAGGCCTCACAGTTAGCTGGAGGAGCCCCAGTGCTGAGATGGTGGATTCTACGATCTCAAACTCTGCCCTGGCCTCTTTCTCCTCACTCCCTTATCCTATTCGAATCTATTCCTTCCTGACTGCCCACTTTTCTTCTCCTGCCCTCTCCTTATTTGCTGGACTCAAAGAACCTCTGCCCTGATTACTTCCCCTTGGGGTCCTGTGGCCCTGCCTGCCATGCTGCCGTGCCCATTCTTCTTGCCCCCAGCCCTGCCAGGGACTATGAGACCGCTGCCTCCTCTGGGTCTATGCTGGGAGTACAGAATTCTGCCTGTGGGAGCCACAGTCTCCCCTCTTGCCTCCCCCACTGCCACCTCCTCCCCACCTTCTGGCTCTCTTCTCATCCCTCTCAAGGTTTCTCTCCATGCCCACCATTCTCTCCAGCCCCTGACACAAGTGCACCACCCTCCCCTCACTCCAACCTTCCCAGAGATGACCTGTTGTGTTTCAGAGAGAAGCCAAAGCCATCAGGTGGGAAGGCCCTCCCTTTGCCCTGTTCATATTCACCAGTTGTCAGGACCCATCCTAATCTCCTTCCCTCTCTTGCTCCTAATCCCCTTCTCTGGGCCTACTGGGCCTGCCCCACCTTCTTCCATAGTAACCCGCAGTCCACTGCTCCTTCCTCAGTTTACAAATACCCCAGAGTCACAAAAAAGGCCTCCCTTGATCCTGCCTCCCTCTCCTCATTACTCCTGCTTCTCCCCTTTCCTCTGACGTCAGGTCTCTTGGAAGCATGTGGGCACACCTATACCTGAGCTAGCCGCCTTTTTACCCCTTGCCTCACCCACTTACCCCTCCCATCCAGCAAGGTCATCAACACCTGGGGGCTCCTCTCAGACCTCCTACAAGTGTCCTTTCTGCCATGCCACCTGCTGTGGATGGCCAGTTTCCTCCATGCTATGTCCCACTGGGGGCTCTGTGGCTCTGCCTGCTTGGCTCTCCTCCTACTGTCTAGCCTGTTTCCCATCAGCCTCTTTTGGGGTCACCAAAGAAGAGAGAGAGTGAGTTCCTCATGGTATGTTCCACCCCACCACACACACACACACGTACATGCACACACTCTCTGCTGTCCTCCCTGTGCGCCCTGGCAGACTGCACTTCATCCCAGTCCAACGATTTTATCTGCGGACCCTGGGAATTAGTTACCCGATGGAACTCGCCAGATACACAGGTGTAACACGACCACGTCTGAATTCACTGTCTTATCCCCCACTGATGCCCCTTTTTCTTAACTCTTAGTGCCCTCTACCAAGTCACCCAAGTCAGAGATCTGGGAGCCATTCTAGACCCTTCTCTCACACTCCACATTCATGGTGACCAAAGTCCCTTCCATCTCATCTCTCTGACACACTGTAGCATGCATGTCCCTCTGTTCCTGCCTCATAGCTTGTGCCCTAGATCAGGTTCCTGTATTGTCTCTCAGAAATACATTACAGCAGTTGTCCCCTTTTGAAGGTCCTGGCCCTCAGTCTTTCTGGCTCCATTCTAGCCTTGGTACTGTCACCAGGTGATCCTTACAAAAGGCAAATTGACCATGCTCTTCAGACCCCTTGAAGGTTCTCTACTCCATGCGATGGAGGCTGAGCTTCTCTGCCAGCACTGGAGCCCTGCCTACTTCTTTGGGCCCAGCTTTCCCACACCTGCCCCCGCTCCCCCTCCCTCCCGCCCCCAGCCCTGGCTCTGGGAATGGCACTTCTATTGGTGCCTCATGGTGCCATGCCTCCACTTGGCTGCTTTTTCTGTTTGGTTGTAGTGATGGGTGTGAGGGTTGTCTCACCTCTCACCTACTCCTATTTGTCTATTTGGCAAATATTTATTCCCCTCTCTAGCCTCATCCCAGGCACGCCCTTCTCCATGAAGTCTTTTCTGAATCTTCTCTGATCCCCTGTGTCCCACACAAGACTCCAAATGCAGCACTACTACTACCTACCCACTCCTTTGGCTTGTGCTTGCTACCAACTCACAAGTGCTGTGCCTCCCCCAGCCCTGCAGCCCCAGGGCCCAGCATAGGGCTAGGCACAGACAGGCAGCATCAGTATCTGAGTGAGTGAGGGCTCTCTGAGCAGCTCTGGTAACTCTCCCACTTCCTTCTGCCCTGGAGGATTCCAAGCCTTTGTGCTGAGGCCCCTGCCTCTACCTCTCTTTTTACTTTCCTATGACAATGTGGCCTCCAGATTCACCCAGCAAAGAGGCCACTAGCTTCAGAGGAGCTTCCTCAGCAAACTGCTCCACACTGCCACTTCCTGAGCAGAAGCGACATCCTCCCCACCCTATCGAAGACCAGGCCTGTATCACCTCAGGTGGCATCGGACCATTTCTCACCTCTCTTCTTCATTCATTCACATTCGCCCCTCCTTTATTACTCTCCGCAGCATAAGAACACATTTGAGATTTCTCCCAATGAAAATCCTTTTGTCAAGTCCCCTCAACCTCTCATTATTGCCCCATTTATTTCCTTCCTTTCGTGGGGAAATTTCTTGCAAAGGAGGTCAACTGTCTACACTGTCCTTCTTATCTCATTCATTCCTCCACACACCTGGCTTTTCCTCCAGATGCCAAGTGTTGCTGAAGTCACTGGGGACCTCTCTGGACATTGGACATCACAGACACTATCTGCTCTTTATTTTCTCGACTCTTCACGGGATATGACACTGTTAGTCATCCACTCAACACTGCAAATGCTCTCCACTTATGACTTCTGCCCGCTCTTCTCACTGTAATCTCCTCTATGCCTCACTGGTGCCTCCTCCATACCATGCCCTTAGACTGGTGTACTCCCCCTTGGGATTCTGTGGCCTGCTCTTCCTATGGATCGTCATGTGCTCCCTGGGGCAAGTTACTTAGATCCATGTTTCAACCTCTACCCATTCTGTAATGATACCCAACTCTGTATTTATTACTGAGACACTTCTCTTGAACTCCTCATTCAGAAATTCAACAACCAACTGCATCTCACCATCTAGATGTCTCATACTTCAATTTTCCACAAGTCCAACTATCTTTACACACTAACTAAGCTCAATGATACAGGATAGATTACATGACAACAGACCCTCTGTGTATACACACATTTAATGTGTGACAGAGGAGAAGTCCAACCCAGAAAGGAAGGGGAAGATTATATATAAATGGTATGAGGGCTATTTGAAAACTAATTAGTTTAGTTTCTTATCTGACAGCATAAATCAAAAGAAATTTCGCCAATTAAAAAAATTACTATAGAAACTAAAACCATAAAATAGAAGAAAAAATTGTGTTGTGAACCTAAAACCTCTCTAAAAAATAGAGTCTAATAAAAAAAAGGAGAGAAATATGAGGGACATCAAATCACTGAGGAGGCAAGGGGTCTCCAAATTTAAAAAGCAAGAAAACAAAAGATGTTCAGGATCCACAACATAGAAATTTAACCTCTGTATCTCATAAATAAGCACATACCTACAAATCAAATTCAAAGGCAAATATGTTAGGAATATATTTCAATGAATATGTAAAAGATTAATCTCTTTAATATATAAAAGGTTCATACAAATGGATAAGGAAAATACTACGATGCTAATGATTAAATGGATAAAGAACATGAATAGACAAGAGAAGGAAATAGAAATGGTCAGCTAATGAGAAAACTGTTCAACCTCAGGAATATTCAAAGAAGTCAAAGTTAAAACAAACAAGGAGCTTTCACTGCTTGCCTTTCAAACTGTCACAGATGTCTGCACGCACTTCTGAGCTGGGCTGTCTCCCCACCCCCCAACTCACCCTCTCCAGTCCACTCTGCACTGCAGAGATCTAAGACACATCACACCTTGTCACTCCCCTGCCTTAACATTCCTTTAAAGGCTCCGTGATGGTAATCAGGATGGAACCCCAGCAATAGTGCCAGTTTGCAGCCTGACCTCTCTTTAGCTTCATCTCCCACCACTTCTATCTAAGTTCTAGTCACATGGAACTTGTGTGGTCATTTCCAGAACTATTTCACACCTTGGCGCCTTCACCTGTGCTGTTACCAGTATGGAAGACCAACCTTCACCCTTATCCTATTCCATGAGGAAACTTTCCCTGATGCTGCTGCTCTCCTTTGGATGCCCTTCTTCCTGTTCTTGTTGCACCCTCCATTCCAATGTCATAGCACCCAACACACGACATCACGATCACTAACGTACTTGTCTTTCTCCTTCACTGGACTATGAGCTCCTCTGGGCAGGGGACTATGTCTTATTCATCTGTAAAGTCCCAGCACTGTACCCAGAGCCAAGTATGTATGAATGTAACATATGTGTGAACAGGTGTGCATGGATGGATGGATGGATGGATGGATGATGTATGAGCAGGGCCACAGGCAAACTGAAGTGACAGACAACTGAGAATGGGCCAGATGAGGGTGGCCACCTTACCTCCCGAAGAGCATTCTGGGCTGCACAGTACCAAGCCTGACTCACGAGGGAGGCCTCTTTCTGATCTGACAGAGTCAGGAAGCTCAGAATATATGTGAGCATCTGAGGGAAAAAGACAGGACATTGGAAACTGTAAGAACTGGGGGCCTTTGGAACCTTCTCCACCTGGTAGAATAGTAGGTCTGAGGGGACTGGAATACTGGCTTCTAGTTCATCTTTAATCCTAAACTTCATGGGGTCTTCACTTCCCCTCTCCAGCCTCTAAGGATCTTTCCTGTGAACAAACCATTCCTGAGCCCCGCCTGGATGCAGGTTTGTACTGATTGATAAAAAGCAAACTTCCCACTCAGTGTGGTAAAAAGAGCCTGGGCACTGGGACTAGATAAACCTAGTTCAATTGCTTATCTATCACCTGACCTCTCTGAGTCTTGTTTTTCTCATCTGTAAAATGGCAAATGTAGTGAGATCTAAATGGGTTATGGTGAGCATCAAGTAACATAGTAAAGGGTCTGGCATAGGACCTCAGACACAGCAAGTCAGGTCTCTTCCTCTGATCTTCAGAAGCCACACCCCATCCACCTGCCATCACAGGTCAGGCTCTGGGTCTTCCCTCTTTCCCCATCTTCTCCACTGCCAACTCGCTTTCTCAGCTGGCTGTTAAGCTATGATCCCAGCAGGACCCAGCCCAGGTGTTCAGGCCGTCACTCCACACATGCTCTGTGAGGCTGGAGGCCCTATAAGGGCCTGGGAATGGAGTCGCCTGTGAGGCCAGGAATGATCTAATATTAACTATTCTTTTCTTCTGGAATCTTCTCTCCTGGACTATTGTGACACTGTGTTTTCCAGGGTTCCACTCACCACTCCAATTGCCCTGTTTCTGGACTCTTCTGTGGAACCCAGTGTTCAGACCTGGGTCTTTCAATCTGAGGTTTACTTCCGAGGATAATAAATTTGTTGCATGGCTTCAACAGTTACCTCTACAGGAACAACCAACAATTCAATATCCCCCTATTGTCTCATCATTCATATGCTGGTCCAGTGTTGCCAATTGTCCACAGGATCCTTCATCTAAATGTTTTACTATCACCTTTATCTCAACCAAAATTCATATTCTCAGTCTAAAGCATCTCTTATTCCCAACTTTCCAGTATCTGAACTTCAATGCCAACGGTGCATCTCACCTGAAGATCCTGATACTTTGAACTCTTCCTGCTCTTCTGTCCCTTGCTGTCAGATACAGGTGTACAGCACAAGCTTTAGGCCAGGCTAACTTAGACTCATTCAAATCCCCATTCTACTGCTTCTGAGCTCTGTGACTTATGTGGCCTCAGGCAAGGTAATTGACCTCTCTCAGCTTCAGTTTCCATACCATATACATATATACAGGTATATGTACATATATTTAATAGATATAATGTGCTTGACAACTAGTAAATGTTCCATAAATGGTTGCTGGATTGCTGCTACTAATATTTTTACCACTGAAACTTTAGAACCTCAGCAGCCCAGATCTTCATTACCCCAGACGTGGGGCGCTTCTACAATCTCCCACCTGCCTCCAGGCTCATCCTTGCTAGTCATTCTGCACACTGCAACAAGGTTAACTTTCCTAAAAAAAACCCCAGCATTCAGTCTTAGGATATCCCTGATGAAAACCTGCAGGGTACCCTAATGCCCTGAGGACAAAATCTCCACTCTTGGGTCAGCACTGCCAGGCCCTATGCCTGACTGGATCCCTAATCCCAGAGCTTCCCCAGTTCAGTCTCCCCACTGTCCTATAAACATAGCATGCCTATTACTTTTTGCCTATGTGGGTCTCTTTCCTGGAATGCCCTTCCTTAACCTTGACCTCACCAGTGCATTCTAATCTCTTCTTCCTTTCTTTGATTCCTAGCACCAGAAGGTACTCAGCCAATACTTACTGGATTGAACTAAAGATGGACAGTCCTATATCTCTATTTTCACCAAAGCCCTCTACCTCTATTTTCACCAAAGGTTTGCTAAGGGAAGGGATCACTTTACCTGAGAGAAGTACTGGGGACTGGGGAGAACAGCCTTCTAGGCCAGGAAGGCTAGGCATGGGGAAGAGAACACTGATGAGATTGGGACTGACTAAGCCCCCAATCCCAGGGGAAGGCAGGGAAGCCTATCTGAGCCAAGTTAAGACAGTGGCCATCCTGTCTTCTGGGGCTCAGCAACCAACCCAAAAAGCAAAGGGAGAGGGCAGTACACCTGTCCTCTCTGAGGGGAGGGAGCATGATTCTTTGAACTGAGAAGGGGGTAGCTTTTCTAGAGGGAAGAAGAGGCAGCGATAAGGATGAAGAGGCCATCCCATGAACCCCATCCTAAGGGGCTACTAGAGATAAAACTGGTCATTCCTAGGATCTATGGAGATGGAACAAACATCCTCTGGAGCCCAGGAGATAAAGGATGCCATGGCAGGGGAGTCAGCGGAGTGGGAGCTGTCTTATTCTTGCTAAGGAGAAGGAGCACCGTTCCAGGGCCAATGAGTAAAGGGTGACTTGCCTCTCACGGACAGCAGGAGGGGGCTGCCAACTCTCAAGGCAAAAGGGATGGAGAGACCATCCCAGGAGACCACTGGCAACAAAACCTGTTATCTGTCTCTGGCCAATGGCGACAGAGTGCTCTTGCTCCAGGCTAAGGAAAAGGCGCAAACATCCCGTGGGGTGAAGGAGGTAGGGGCAGCCATCACTAGGGGCCTAGGGAGTGGGGAGCAGGCCTGTCTTCGGTGAAGTAATTCAGCGACTGTGCCTGGAATTGATTGAAGGGGGCAGTCTGCTTCCCACCGCCAGGGGGAGGGGCAAAGGGAATGAAGTGATCACCCCAAAGAGACCAACGAGGATAAGGCCGGTTACCCTTCGGGGACGATTGTATGAAACGGACATCTTCCAGAACTGAGGGGGAAGGGGCGGCCATTTCTAGAGAGGTGGGTAGGCTGAGACCCTGCCCTGGTTGAGGTGACAAGGCAACCAAATCGTGGGGCCGATGGGGGTGGAGAGAATGGTTCCCCCAAGCTAAGGTGATAGGGTGGCCCAAAGGCGGGGCCGTTACCCATAGCCAGCAGATCCTGGGATCTCCCCGGCGGGTCGTTTCAGCCAGGCGGGCAGAGCCGGGCGAGCTGTCTGACAGCCCCTCCCCACAGCCCGGGACCCCGAGGGCGGAGCCTGTCCCAAGCTAAGTCTGAGGGCGGACTCCTCTCACCTCCTGGGGCAGCGACTCCGCCATCGCATCCCAGCCGCCACCGCCCCCGTGCAAGCCTTTCTGGGAAATGTAGTCTTACCGACTTTCGGGGGGAGGGTCTTGGGAAGGAAGTGGATCCCCCACTTCCGTCACAGTTGTGACGATTTGGGTCTGCACCGGAAGTGCCTGTGCTGCCGATGTGGTACCTTTTGACCGCGGTTTCGGTCGCTCTGCCTTGTTTTCCTTGCTGGGTGTTTGCGTCGCGCCATGGCGGTAAGGAGGGCGGGTAGGGCGGGGTTCGCAATGGCCGAACCTTCCCGGGGTCGGGAGACTGAAAACAGAGGAAGGACATCAAGGGAAGCGGGTCAGCCAGAGGGGGGCGCCGTGAGGTGGCCCTACCGTACTAGAGCTAGCGGGAGGAATGGAGCCGCGCACGACCATGGGAGAAGTGGTCCGGGAGGGGAGTGAGCGTCAGTACTATGCTGTCCCAGACCTGGCCGGAGATCTTAGGGGCCTGAAAGGGGGTGGGCGTCAGCCAAGATCTGGACTACTCCAGCAAAGGCCGGAAGGGCGCACCATTCAGCGCCCCTCAGGAGTCCCCCATGAAGGGGTTGTCAGCCCAAAGCTGGACCTTACCAGGGGAACCAGAACATACCAGCCTAGTGTTGGAATTTTCCAGGGTGAGCAAGAGGTGATCGTAGCTAAGGGGTGCAGCACAGATGGTGTCAGCTCTAACCAGGATGGAATGGAGGAGGGGTGTACATCCCTAGGATTGTGCTAGATTGAGCACCATGGGGATCTGGGTTAGGTGCAGGAGTAATTCTGTAGCTAATCAGAGTGGTGGGCAGGGTGAGGAGGACCCTGGCTGAGGAGGGCTCTGACAGCATCTTACCATCCCTCTGCAGCCCAAGGGCAAAGTGGGCACGAGAGGGAAGAAGCAGATATTTGAAGAGAACAGAGAGACTCTGAAGTTCTATTTGCGGATCATACTGGGGGCAAATGTAAGTGCCTTCCTCCTTTCTTCTGTGCCCACCCAAGGTCCCATTGTCCTCATTTCTGGGTGTGTGTGTGTGAGTGAGTGAGTGAGGGGGTGGTATGTGACAGCCATGTGTAGTTTTCCAGAAGGAAACTACAATTAAAGAAAGGAGAATGGGCCCTGGCACAAAGAAAGTGCTGAGTAGTCAAAACAAAACAAAACCAAAAAAAACAAATGAGGGTTTGAGTCTCAGATGAACTTGAGCCCATTCTTCTGATCCCAAATACACATGGCCTTCTTTCCTGGACTGACACATCAGAGGGGAGCCGGGGTACTCAGGACACGGGAAACAGACCCCTTTACCCCACAACCCTATGAGAAACAACTTGTCTCTTTCCACAGCCTGGCCTAACTTTTGGTCAGAGTCGAGGGAGACCCGTGGTTTAGGGTAGGTTTTGATTCCAGCCTGACCATGTATCTGCTTACAGGCCATTTACTGTCTTGTGACCTTGGTGTTCTTCTACTCATCTGCCTCATTTTGGGCCTGGGTAAGTGTCCCCTTTCCTGGGGAGTGGGTGAGTGTGTAGGGTTAGTGGCTGGCCTTTGATACCATTCTTATTCTGCAGATGGCCCTGGGCTTTAGCCTGGCAGTATATGGGGCCAGCTACCACTCTATGAGCTCAATGGCACGGGCAGCCTTTTCTGAGGATGGGGCCCTGATGGATGGTGGAATGGACCTCAACATGGAACAGGGCATGGCAGAGTGAGTGTCCCCCGCTGCCAGCCCAGGTGAGCGGCCCCGGGGCTGGGGTTTTGGGGCCCAGATAGCCCAAGACCCACAATTGCCCACAACTTGAAAGGGTAGAAGGGAGATGAACTGGGGCCCATCTCCTGTTTTTGGCCCTTGCAGCCTCCTTTCTATTCACAGGCACCTTAAGGATGTGATTCTACTGACAGCCATCGTGCAAGTGCTCAGCTGCTTCTCCCTCTACATCTGGTCCTTCTGGCTTCTGGTGCGTGGGTTGTAGGGCTCCCAAGAAGTGAATGGGGCATCTAAACTTTCTATTCTTTCATTTTTTGCACCAGGCTTCAAGTTAACTTTTCTGTCCTAGGCTCCGGGCCGGGCCCTGTACCTTCTGTGGGTGAATGTGTTGGGCCCTTGGTTCACAGCAGACAGTGGCACCCCAGCACCAGAGCACAATGAGAAACGGCAACGCCGACAGGAGCGGCGGCAGATGAAGCGGTTATAACCACTGACATTGTGGCCACAGGCTGCACGGCCCCCATGCCAGGAGCAAGGAGGGCCTCGTCCAGGGCCCAAAAGCAGTCTAAGGTATAGGATTGTTGAATAAATGGCTCAGAATGTGGCTAATGGCTGTGTGGGTGATAATGAGGCGAGACAGGAAGAGCCAGTCGTTTGGTATTAGCCTCCTGCTACAGACTGAGTGTGGTACCTTCAAAGAAGGAAGAGAGTCTTGGATTGGCTAGGAAAACTTTATTATACTCCATGCATTCAGGGAGCTCATACAAGTACATATACACACACAAACACACAATTGCATACAGGCACACACAGCTAATACTGCTCAAGGCACTGTCCACTGGGCACACAGTGGCCTTAGGGTTGAGAAAAGGCCCAGAATTCTGCTTTGATTCCTCCTCATTCTCTAGTCTCTTACATTGCAGGCTGGGGCCCGTCCATGTCCTAGAGGCAGTACCTTCACACCTCCAGGCCAGGACCCTTGCTCAGTCCCAGTGCCTGCACCAGGTCCTCTCCAAGCCCGCTCTTCAACGTCCGTCTCACTGCAGGAACAGAGCAGGGTTAGAGAGGGTTGATGCGGTTAAGGCGGGTAGTGGGCATTTGGGGAGTACTCACAAGACTTGCGGTTGCCACGGGACCGCTTGCGCTCCCGAGCAGCTAAGGCACGAGGACTGCTCTTGGTCACTGACTGTACCAGCAGGTCCATGATCTCATCTGAAGTGTCACTGGGTAAATTGGAGACTGGGGGTTCTTCTGGGGGTGCATTGGAGGGCCCCATTGCTGTAGGCATGACTGGGGAGGTGCTCTGGACCATTCCTGAGAGAGGCCAGATAGAGAAGTCAGGACAAGGTGACCCCAAAGCCCATTGCCCCCAGTGGCCATAGGTCCCACCTCTGCTGCGGCGGCCATGTGTGGTGTCCTCCGGCTTGCTGGTCAGCAGACTCTTCATGCTGGCATGACTGTCAGCATCACCCCGCCCTGGCCCACTGCCCACGGCCACTGGGACAGATGGGTTGCTGGGGACTTCCCCAGCCACACCTGAGAACTTTTCTGTCTGTAGAGGGGAGAAGGGTGAGCTGGGAGCAGGGGAAGGAAACCACGGGGGTGGCAGTCCAAACCTGGAAAAGGTACCTACCTCAGTGATCATGCGGCCCCGTGTCTTGTTGCGCTCACGGTACGTGGCCCGCTTTTGCTGCTGCTGTAGCACCCGTTCCCGGCAAGTCCGATACTCCAGTGCAAACTCACGCAGCGTGTGGCAGAACTGCATGATGCGCACTTCCCGGGCTGCCTGGGCCGTGTACCCCAGGTACAACAGGAAGGCATGGAACCTAGGCAGGTTGGGGTGGGGAGGGATGGTGAGTCCTGCTTAGGGTGTGAGGGATGGTGATAGCAGTCCTGCCCTCTGCCCATGTCCCCACCTGTTGCAGACACGGCGGTGTACTACCCGCAGCATGGCAACACGGCGGCCACACTGGGCCAGGAAGTGGGTAAGGCGGGCACGCAGGGCTGGGGCCAGCTCGTGTTTGGCCAAGTTCCGTAGACTCTCCTCAGCTGCCCGGCTCCGACGCTCCAGCTGCCCCAGGTTCTCAGTCAGCTGCTCAAAGTCCACCTGGAAAGGCAGGGGGTATGCATGTTGTCCCCCCAAAGACAGGCACCGCCTGAGGCTGCCTCTGTCAGGCTAGCCAGTCTGGTCCCTAGAGATATAGAGAGCCAAAAAGCCTCCGCCTGCCCTCCAAAAGCTCACAGTCTAATCCAGGGAAGAGACAAGTCCATTTGATCTAATGGGGAATGGAAAAGCTCTCTTGAGGGAAGTAGTGGCTAAATGAAGACCCAAAGACAGTAGGTGTAGCCAGGCCAATAGAGGAAAGAATGTTTCTGGCAGAGGATACAGCCCACACAACACCTGTAGCCGAGCACACTCTGGCACAGTAGCCCAAACATGGAGGAAAAGCCAGCCCCAGAAAGCAGCACTCCCTTTTGCCATGGCTGGCCTTAGTCAAGCCTCTGGCTGGTGCTAACCTTGGCACAGCGAGTCAGGGCGGGTATTTCTGAGTAGAGGTCAGAGGAATCAGGCCGGGTCTGGAGAACCAAGGAACAGAGATGGTGCAGCAGTGACTGTCGGCGCACTGTGTCCTTCACCTCTGACACCTTCTCCAGGTAGCTCAGCTCAAAGCCGCTGCTCTGAAAGGACCCCATCTGAGCCTGGGCCTAGCAGGCTCCAGAGCCCTGGCCCCCAGCCCTCATGCACTCCCACTAACCTGGGAACCGTTGAGGAAGTTGCCCACAGCCAACAGGGTGGCCAGGATACAGCGGAAGGTGGCATTTTGTACCAGCTGTTCCATGCCCACTTTCAGGTCAAATAGTGGCTCTGCGATTTCCTGGAGTGGGAGACAAGGGACTCTCAAACTACCTGGTCCTTGTGCTCACCTGCCCCACTTCCTGCCACATGCCGTGACCTAAGTACCCGTTCCATGCTGTCATAGTCCAGCTTGAAGGCCCAGAGTTGTAGACGTGCGGCCAGGCCCCCAATGGAGGCAAGGGTCATCAGGAAATTCTCAGCTGGGCCCAGGGGTATGTCAGGATTGGCCAGCTGGGCCTCCTCAATCTTCTGCCGCTCCTCTTCCGTGGGCATCATAGTCAGCAGTTTCTGAGGATGCAACCACCACCCCACACGAAGTCCCCTCAGTGCTGGCCTGAGGCCTCAGATGTTGGTCTTGACTCATCCCCAGGTCATTTGGTCATTTGGGGTATCCCCAGGGCCTGGGGAACTGCTCTGTAGAAATGCTAAGCCCATGCCCACCATTGGAGGGACAGGAAATGCCCACTGACCAAAGGAGAGGGCCAGACCTCCCACCTCCCTGTCACACCCTTAGCTGGTATCCCTACCTCAATACCATCCTTGCTGACGGCAAACTCATCAAAGTTGAGCAGGGCAGCTTTAATGACATGCACAGGTGGCAGGGTGGTTAGGCCAATGTTGATAGCGTTGCTGCGCTTGGGGTCCAGCACTGTGGTCATTGTCCGGCGGCCCTCACCAGCTTTCTTTAAAGTTGGCAAGAGGGCAGTGTAAGACTGGGAAAGGGACTAGCTGGGGCAACAATCTACAAGGGCACTCTAAATAGCCCCTCTAAATAGCCAGATGGTGGGGGCACCCCACAACCAGGGATCTGGGATATGTAAGGCCTTGGGATGAGCTTAGATTCTAGTTAGGGCTAGACTCTGCTGATTCCTTGTTGAGAAACCTCAGACAAGACTCAATGCCTTTCTTTGCCTTGGTTTCCCCATGTGGGAAATGAGTGGCTGTGCCTGGCAGTTCAGACCCTTCAGTTCTGATTCCCTCCTCTTTCCGCTGGGGTTACCTTGCAGATGAGGGTGGGTTTACCTTGGAAGGCAGCACATCTTTGGCACGGGACTCAAACAGGTGTTCCAGCCGGGCTGTGTCCACCGAGACAGGTTCCAGTGAGGCCCACAGGGTGGGGCAGGGCCCAAAGCGGCTCCCAGAGCCTTCATGACCCCCAGCCAGCTTTAGCTCCCGCCAGAAGAGTTTTACTGTCTTCCTCTTGGTGGGGAGGGCTAGACCATCGGGTGCTGAGGGAGGAAGGGGAGTGGTGGGAGGTGGAGGTGGTGGGAGTGAGCCTTTGATGGGTGGGGGAGGTGGGGGTGGAGGAGGTGGGCCACCTCCAGAGAGCACAGGCAGTGGGGGCGGTGGGGGTGGGACCCCTTTCCCAGCCTCCACAGCCTCCATGTTCAGCATGTCCTCGTCTTCATCCTCCCCCAAATCTGAGAAGTCCAGGTCTCCAATGCAGAGCTTAGGTACACGGATAGGGAATTCCTGAATGGGCTCAGCCTTGGGGCTTGGTGGGGCCAGTGGCTCCTTGGGCTCTGGCTCAAGGCTCCGCTGGGCCCGGAGCAGACTTCGGGGGGCAGGGCTCTGGGGTGTTCTGGGTGCAGGGCCTGGTTCTGGGGAGCCCCATAGTTCCCGGGTATCTAGAGAAGAGAAGCAGCTGTCAGTGTCACGCCCTCTGGAGCAATAGGGCAACATGAGTGGATTCTGCCCACCCACCTACTCACCTGGGTGTCCATCAGCCTCATCAAGCATGGCCTCAGCCAGTGTCTCTGCTCGGCCCTGGGCCAGTGCAGCCTGCTTCTCTGTTTCTGCTGCTGCCACATTCTCCAGGAACCGGGCTCTGAGGGGAGGTACTTGTCAGTGAGGGTGTCTGACACATCCCAGCCCAGGGTGGTGTACATGCCTTGCTGGGCCCCTGGGCACTACCCCAAATTGCAGGCACACACAGACATACAGAGAACAGTCCATGCGCTGAGCAGACCCAGGACTTGCCCTCCCAAGGCAGCCCCTGTTCATTCCTCCACATCTGGGGAGGGTCACTGCCAACCCAGCATTCCCAGGTCAACATATGGGGAGAAGTTCTACTTAACAGCCAACTTGCAACCTTGCTGCTGTTCACATTCACTGTCTGATTCTAGACCCTTAGAGCAGGGGAAGGAGATAGCTGTTCCAATGGGCACACCAGGCTGTCCCATGTCTGGTAGCTTCTGAGAGCTATGACCCATGTCTAGAAAAGGGCCTGGTAAGCAAGCATTCAGCTCAAGAGTCCCATGCTTTACTGACTGAGCTACCACAACAGGCATTCAATTTATGTTGGAATAATGAATGTGATCCAGTGTCTATTTTTGAGCCCCTCTAGCCTTTGTTGGCCTTCAGTCCCTGCCCTTCTTCCCTCTGCCCTAGGTTGCTCCTCCACCCCTATACCACACATCACCCTAGATCCTAGCCCCCTTCCCTATTCCTGGGCTGAGGACATGGAAGAATGGGCTCCAGATTGGGAGTCCGTGTCTTCATTTCTGGTTGAAGCTTGTTAAGGTGTCACTATTGAACACTATGACCCCAGTGAACTGCTTCCCAGTGCTTGGTCCTTGGGTAACAAAGGAGGGCTATGTATGGGAGAGGATGGGCCTGAGAGTCCCCCAGCTCTGGCTGCATGAGGCACATGGAACCCCCGCTGGGGGAAGCAATGCTGAAGCCCTGAGCAAATGGCAGGCCTGGCAGGCTGGCCTCTGTACTTACTCCAGCACTGCCTGCTCAGTAGGGGACTGAGAGACAGGTGGGCTCTCAGGGGCCCTGGGTAGGGGGACGAGAGGAAGAGATGGTAATTATGGTGCCTGCTCCACTCCAAAGCCCAGTTGCTTGTACCCACACACAGCTGGGCAGTAATATCAAGGGTTCCTTCCCAGCCCCAGTGGAAAGAGGAGGGGTGGGGGTGACAGGACATGAAGAAACTGGAAATGGAGGGGAGAGACTGACATGAAGCAGGACAGGGCATAGTAAGAGACAAAGAACAAGAGAGTCAAGAGACAGTGACAGAGAAATAAAGAAGGGGGGCAAGGAGATAGATGACAAAGGGCAAAGACAGGCAGAATGCCAGAAAGAGATGAGGAGACAAGCAGGAGGAGTAAGAGGTCCAGTCAGGGCTGAACCCCACTCCCCAGCAGTCACTTACCAAACAGGAGCAGTTTGGTGAAGTCTGGAAAGAAAGAGAAAGCATGCGTTTGGGCAGAGGAGTTTGGGCAGAGGAGGCGGAGGGCCTGTGGAGGGGCTCAGTGGAGGGACAGCTGGAGAGAGGACTCTAGGGGTGGCCTCCACTATCTTCCTACTTACTTATAGATGCTCCTCTCGCTGGAGCTGTCGGCTGATGGCCCCACAGAGATGGCAGGAAAGAGGTTCACCGAAGTAAGGAGGCCAGAAGCAGGGCCCACGAGGCTGGAGTTCAGGCTTGTCGACAGGGCAGGGCCAGTGGAGTAGGTGGAGATTACCGTTGAGGCCAGGTCTGAGGGGCTGGAGGTGGGGCCTGTCTGCGAGGCGGGGCCTGCGCGGCTAGAGACAGGGCCTGTGGGGCTGGAGGCGGGGCTTATCAACAGACAAGGCCTCGGCAGGCAGATCCACCCCTCCCCAAGTGCTAGGGCAAGTTCTATCTTACCCAGGCTCGGTGGAGCGCAAAGGGCAGCTCCCGCCTTCTAGAGATCGGCGGCTCCTCTTGCCCTCCTCTGAAGAGGGCTTTCTGCGTTCCCGCCTTCCACCTGCAGCGGCTTCATCGATGTCTCCATCCTCCAACCGCAGGGCATTCTAGTGGAGGTAGACCCAGATGTGAGCCGCTGGCGAACTGCACCTCCTTCTTCCCCGCCAGTTGTGCCCAGGTGACCCAGCCCACCTCATAGAGCACCAGCTGTGTGCGCAGGTCCACATCAGTACCCGAGGTGCCCAAATGGCGCTGGACCAGGGCCTCCATGCCTTGCTGCTCCAGTGCATCTGTCACATCATAGAAGGTGTCCTGGTCTGGGAGTGCTGCCAGTGTCTAGAGGGTGGGGATGGGAGGGCAAGGCTAAGGCTGATGGAGACTGGAAGTCAGGAGCCTAAGGGGCCCAGAATTGGCACCTGGTTCCCCCCTATTCGGCCATACCCACCTTGTTGATGAGGGTGACTGTGTACACCAACAACTCAGGGTCAGCGCCATTCTTCTCCTCCAGGATGGACACCAGATTGGCCCAAGGAAGAGAGCCTGACACAGAAAGGGGAGCAGTCATGCGGGGACAGGTAGGAGAGAGGGCTCTGAGTGGGGGTTGAGGGGGGAGGAGGAAGTCTCTCACCTGTAGAGCTGGCCACAGAACTGACAGCATGGATAAGCAGCGGTGCATTGTTCTCAGAGTATTCCACAAACACCAGCAGCAGCTTCAGGGCTGTCTTCACCACCAAGCGGGACTAGGGGGAGGGGTCACCACATATGAGTGGGGCTTGGGCCAGACTTGTATCAGCTCCTGGTGGGGAGGGGTAAGGGCTTCTGGGGCTGGACTCAAAGAGGAGAGTCTAGGCAGAAAGACCCTGGCCCCAGAACCAGGTGTTGGAGTACGTTCTAGACTTAGACGAGCCTCAGACTCATTCAATTCCAGCCCACTTTGCAGAATAGGAGACTGAGATCCAGAGAGAGGTAGTGGGAAAAGGGTGCATGGCTGTGTGGAGGGCCACTTACCATGCTGGCACACAGTGTGTACAGCCACTGTACAGTCTCACTGTGGGCCACCACCCCTAGCATCCCATCCACAAAAAGCATCAGCTGGCCTAGTGCTGGGGACACAGAGACAAGAAGAGGTCAGTAAGGGGTCACTGAAGGCAGGGGTCATGGGGGAGGAGTTGGACTTACCTCGGAGGATGTAGGTCTGGTAGTTGTGGTCGGCAGCAGCACCCACACGGATCAGGCAACTCAGCCCCTCTGAGTGTACAAATTCAGGCACCAGGTCCTTGTCCTCCTGGGGGCACCATGGGGAAATTTAAGCAGGGCTCAGGCTGGACACCCACCCCCAGCCCACTTCTGGGCCTCACCTGGAAGATCTGCTTTAGTGAGAAGAGGGAACGGCGGAGCTCAGGGCCACTGGAGCCATACAACTTTTCTGCAAGGGGTAGGTGGGCATGGAAACCTCAAGGGGACACAACCCCCCACCAAAGAATATTCTAGTGCCTGAGCCCCCTACCTCCTCCTCCACTCCCTGACTCTGGGCAACCCCCAATCCGGTTTAGTTGCAGCATCAGCCCTGGCCCTGAAAGGAGAGGTCAGGATAGGAGTGGGAAGGGGCCACACATCCTGTCTCCCATGTGCTTTGTCCACTGTCCAGCACAGGCCTGAAAGAAACTGAGCCAGCAGCGCTGGGGAGGGGCATTCTTGGACACTAATGTCCTCATACACTCACCCAAGATGGCATTGACCCTCACGGAGAGTTGAGTACGCAGGATAAGTGTAGGCTTTCGCCCTTTGCTGGAATTAAGCAGCCTAGTCAGCAGTTTTCAGGCCATTCCTCAGGGTCCCTGCCCCCCCACACCAAGGCAGCTAAACACCACCCCACATGCCACTCCTGGCCCAACTCCCTCCTCCTCAACAGGAGGGTTTGTGCAAACATAGGTATCTCAGGTATGTGGGAGATCACACACATCCCGCCTCCTCCCCCCCCCCCCATCCCAGGCATCAGGTAACACTGGCCAGGGATTCCCCTGGCACAGTCATGTGGGGTGGCATGGCAGGAGGTGACCCTCAGCCTAGGCTAGAGATCAGGTGTCTTGGCTGCTGACACCTGAGTCAGCCCCTGGTGGAGGCAAGGGTAGGGGTCAGCCTTGCCTTCCTGGTCCCATGAGCTCTGACCTGATCTCTTCATAGAAGCCCTCCAGCATCTCCCGCTGCTCTTCCAGAGAAAGCTCAGGGTCCAGGTAGTATCCAGAGGGAGACACTTGTAGAGCACAGTCCTCCAGCTGGGGGCAAAGGGAATAGTTGTCAGGGCTGGGAAAGCGGTGGTAGAGATATGTATGGAGACCCCATGACCTTCTACTTCCACTCAGAGAGCCAGCAGAGCGGCATACCACAGGGTGTATGCTGCAGCCATGCATTCTTTCAGCAGTCATTTCTCATGGGCCTACCGTGCACGAAGCCCATCTACCTCAGATGCCAGGCTTTCTTGCCCTTTGAATGTGCTGTGTCTTCTGGCTAACACCTACCATTCTGCATGTTTCAGATTAGGTAATGCTTTTTTGGAACACTTTCCTGAACTCCTGTAGCCAGTGCTATGCAACCTGTTCCACCCCATGTGTGAGGCCTTCCATACAGCATTATAATATCCTAGACACTAGTCTCCTTCCCCACTAACCATGAGATCTCTGGGTTCAGGCAGCATGTCTGTCTTGCCCCATGCTATATCTGCAGAGCCTAGCACAGCCCTATGGCTCACAGTAAGTGCTCACTAAACATGTTGAGCTCATGAACATGAATAAGGAAAGGGAATAGAATATGGGACGAAGTTCCTGCCTTCAAGGAAGTTCACAGCCCTGGGGGTGATAAGCTGCATCCACAAAGCATTCAAGCCCAGGGAGAAAGTGTTAAGAATATTGGTGCAAACCCAGCTGGAAGGAGTGTGTGTGTGTGTGTGTGTGTGTGTGTGTGTGTGTGTGTGGTATGTGTGTCTCCCTGAATTGAGACAGCGAGGAACAGTGAGTAATCCATAGGCTATCAGTCCCTTCAGGCCTCAGGGTCTTTGCCCTGCCCCAAGTGAGCTAGACCTCAGAGGCCTCCAAGGGGCCTGTTAAAAACTAGGTTTTAGGGTCTGACTCTATCAGTCTATAGCAGGTCCCTGAAACCTGCATTGTACGAGGCACACATTCTATCCGTGTGTGTGCTTCCCAAGTATCTCTATCATGCCCCCTGCCCGGCTGCCCTCTACTACCACCAGGCATGACACTTGGCCTCTTGAGAAGTACCTGTAGAGAAGTGACTCCCGAGAGTCTGAGGGCAGCACTGTGCCTCTCCCAGACACTTCCCCCATAGCACAGAGCCAGTATGCAGGGCTCAGCAAAGTCCCCTTATATTGAGTGGCCCTGCTCCTTGGGTTGCTATGGCCCAGGGAGAGCCCACCTCTGGAGAAGCAGAGTATTTTCTGGTTTCCATCTTACTGGGAAAGTCAGTCCCAACATCTGTCCCACTGTTCTGTCAGCACTGCCCTGCTCTGGGCCCAGTCCAAGGACTTACAGCTGCTGTTGGTCCCCTGGGAGAAAGGGAGCCCAGCTCCTACCCCTACCCGTTTCTGCTTTATACTCTGCTCATGTCTGAGAGACTGACCTAGCTCCTTCCTGGCAGTTCAGCCTGTGAGGCCCTTGGGTGACACCCCCTCTCCTTCCCCCACTCCCCCCACCCCCGCCTTGCCTGGGACATGGGACATAGGACAAACACTCTAGCCTGTTCTCTGTCCCACTTCCTGCCTGGCTGCCTGCCCTCCCTTGGGCGCCTTGGGCGGGCCTGGCCTCTCTCCCCTCCCTGAGAGCAGAGTCATCTTCTCCAGGGCCTAGTGGGAACAGGCCTGAGATGGGGTGGCAAGGCCCCAGGCCTGGGGTACTTTATCTTGGGCCAGCTCAGCTGAGGGCAGCCCCACATTCCTCCTGATCCCTCTTCCCACATGGTGACTCAGCAGCCTACCCACTCCACCCCCATCCAGGCATAGCTGCATCTCCTTCTACCTTGGACTAGAGGATTCTAGGACCCTAGAGAAACATATCCACACAGCCTGGCACAGCCCCAGAGAAACAAACCCCTTCGGGGATCCCCCAAATCACACATATATGGAATAGCTCATTCATGCAAACATTCGTGAACCCGGCTGTTTTTAGGTGCTAAAGACATAGTGGGGAGCCCAGCTGGGGAGGGCCAGCAGCCTTACCTCAGAAAAAGGCCACAAGTGGCTGCCTGGGTGGCTCAGTTGGTTAAGTGTCCAATTTGATTTCAGCTCAGGTCATGATCTCATGGTTTGTGGGATTGAGCCCCCATCAGGCTCTGCACTGACAGTGGGAAGCCTACTTGGGATTCTCTCTCTCCCCCTCTCTCTGTCCCTTCCCCATGCTTGTGCTATCTCTCTCAAAATAAATAAATAAACATTAAAAAAAAAAAAAGACCACAGGGGCGCCTGGGTGGCTCAGTCGGTTAAGCGTCCGACTTTGGCTCAGGTCATGATCTCGTGGTCTGTGAGTTCGAGCCCCGCGTCGGGCTCTGTGCTGACAGCTCAGAGCCTAGAGCCTGCTTCGGATTCTGTGTCTTCCTCTCTCTCTGACCCTCCCCCGTTCATGCTCTGTCTCTCTCTGTCTCAAAAATAAATAAACGTTTAAAAAAAATAAAAAAATTAAAAAAGACCACAAATAAATATAGAAGCACAACTGCCATGAGTGCTAAGAAAGGAGAGGGGCAGAGTGCCATAAAGGTAAACACTGGAGGGTGATTATATTATACCTGGTATGTACTTCCACACCCAGGTTTACGATCTGGTGTGTGTGTGTGTGTGTGTGTGTGTGTGTGTGTGTGTGTGTGTGTGTACATACACGCTCTGGAGGAGCACAAGCCCAAGAAGCACACGTACAGAAAGCTCGGATCAAGCAGGATGTCTTCCCCTCCTGCAAGCACACTTACATGCTATTTACATGCTATAATCCCAAGTAAGCAGAGAATGGCCCTCTCCTTCCAGGATACTTGCATCTATTTGGGGTAGAGTCCTGAAGGCCAAGTGCTCTATCACCCAGCCTCCTCAGATGAGCAGATTTAAACCCTTTCCCTCCATGGTGGCAGCAGTGGCCTCCCTAGCCATTTTGTCTTATTCTTCCAGGGCCCCATTTCTAGGAAGAAGTCCAGAGGTAACAGCCAGCCCAGAGCCTCCAGGTTGGTGCCCCTCTCCCCTAACCTAGTTGCCTGTCCTGGGTAGAGATGGGGGGTGATAGGCTAGGATAGCAAAGAACAGAGACTTCCTGTCAGCTGGATGGTGCTTGTCCCTCACACCCCTGCCCCCTTCCTCGGGTCACCCTTCTGAGAGCCAAACCTCTGGTGCTTGTTTCTCACACCATGGGGCTGGGCCAGGCCAGAGTAAGCCTGAACACTGGTCCCTGCTGACAGCACTTAGGGTCAGCACAGGGCCAGCGTGGGCTCATATCCTTGACTCCCTCCTGGCTCTTGTCTTTCATGCTTCTCTGTGTCTTAGAGTGGAGTCCTCTCCATTCTTCCCAGGCTCAGACCCTCCCTTCAGCATCCAGCCCACTTTTTCTTGGTTCTCTGGGCTCAAGCTTTTCTGGCAGCCGAAACCAACTTGTTACATATGATTTTAAATGCAGGGCCAAACTGAGGAGACCATGGTGTCTACTCCCCAGTATTTTTCATAACTGCAAATCAGGCAAGAATGGCCACGCCAGGGGCAGGGAAAGAAGATGGAGAAGAGGGCAGAATTATATGCTGAAGGACTCCTATTTTAGGAAATGATTTTGTTGCTTTTTTCTTCTGCTTTCCTATAAACACAAGACCCTTGGGGCACCTGGCTGGCTCAATCGGAGGAACTCTAGATTTCAGGGTCATGATTTGAGCCCCATGTTGGATATAGAGATCGCTTAAATAATAACTAACGAAATAAATAAATAAATAAATTTTAAACACGAGAGAGACCCTGTGCTCTAACAACCCTCCTTCTCCTGTTATCTTGGGTTTCCAATTAGACCATGACTTCCTAGATGAGACACTATGGATGGGCCTTGAGGAGGGAAATCCATATTAGTTATGCCTCCTCTGTGTCACATACCAGCTTGCCTAGTTGTTTGAATCTCCTGATAATCCTTTTTTTAATGTTTATTTATTTATTTTGAGAGAGAGGGAGTGCATGTGTGCACATGTGTGAGCACAGGCACACGCAGGGGAGTGGCAGAGAGGAGAGGGAGAATCCTAAGTAGGCTCCACTGTCAGCACAGAGCCTGACACAAGGCTAGATCAGGAATTGTGAGATCATGACCTGAGCCAAATCAAGAGGCAGATGCCTGGGGCACCTGGGTGGCTCAGTCGGGTAAGCATCGACTTCAGCTCAGGTCATGATCTCATGATTTGTGAATTTAAGACCCATGTCAGGCTCTGAGCTAGCTCAGAGCCTGGAGCCTGCTTCCAACTGTGTCTCCCTGTCTCTCTGTCCCTCCCCTGCTCATGCTCTGTCTCTGTGTGTGTGTCTCTTTCTCTCAAAAATAAACACTTAGGAAAAAAAAAAGAGTTGGATGCTTAACTGACTAAGCAATCCAGGTGTCCCAGACAATTTTTTTTTTTTAACTTTTATTTACTTAAGTAATCTCTGCACTCACCATGGGGCTCCAATTCATGACCCTGAGATCAAGAGTCACATGCTCTTCCAACTGAGCCAGCCAAGCCCCCTTCTCCTGATAATCCTTTTACAGGTGAGGAAACCAAAGCTCAGAACCTCAGTGAATATGCCCTAGGCTGCACAACCAGGATTGGAACCAGGGCTAACTGAGGCTAGATCTTGAATGGATGGACTTTGGAAGTGCTCCAGGAAACCCTGGAGGGGAGGTGGAGGGAGGGTTGGAGCCTCTAGTGTTGTCAAGGGCTAAAGACCACCCCTCAGCTTTCTGGACTCTGCAAATACCCCAAACTGGTCCTCAAATTTGTAGCAAGCAAAGGAACACCAGTGAACACACACACATCATACACACCAAGGTAATAGTGCCTAAATCTGCAAGGATCTAAGTCCTGAGGTTGCTCACCAGGCTGCAGCCCAGGCTCCCTACCCCAGAATGACCAGTAAATTGGACATGGTGGTCCCAGGAAAAGCTGGAAGAAGGCCATGATCCATGCCCACATCCCAATCTTCTAGTATCCCCCAAAGACCTCCATATCAGGAGAATAAATGGCTCAATTCATCACCAGAGCACCTCATCTTACCCTTAAGAATCCTCTGGGACCCCTCCAGTTGGTCCCTGTCCAAGCAGGTCAGGTTCACACTTTAGCCCCCTTGCAACAACTGCTTCTGAGGGGTAAACTGAGGCTGGAGTAGGGACGGTGCAAGGTCAGGAAACATTCCAGGACAGTGCCACTCCTGTCCTTCTCTAATGTTTAGCCACAGCTGGGGAAACAGAGTTACTGGTGACAGAAAGTTTTCTAGGGTTATCCCTGCTGCTAGAAGTAGGGGGCTCCTCTGGCCTTTGCATCAGGGACCGAGCAGCATTTGGGTCTCTCTGCCCAGAGTCCACGGAGAAGTCAGTGCTATCTCAGATGTGTCAGGGTTTATAGGTGTCCGAGAGGGGCTCCTGAGGCATTGCCCAGAAGAGCAAAAGGTAGCAGAACTCTGGGTAAAGAGATAAAATGCAGGGCCAGAGGGCCAGGTCTCCTCTGGGCAAGAGCAGGTCCCTGGACTGGGAGAGGCTTGAAACAGAGGGAAGACAGATACTTCTAAATTCCCCTGGGGACACCAGGCATGGCCCAAGGCATTGCCAGGACCCTCTCCACCCCCTTCCACCGGCCCCCTTCCCAAGGCCAGGAGATGAGTCAGAGGCTGTGGCTAGGAGCTTCCTCCTAGACTAGGAGGAAATGAGCAAGGCCTTCTCAGACCTGAAAGCTCTAAACAGTTTAAAAAGGAAGCCCCCAGGGGAACTCTAGTGGCTGGGCCCAGCCCAATGGGGTGCATGGGGTGGAGCCCCAGAGAGAAAGTGGGCTGGGCCTTTGTGCTTTCCCAGGGTCTGCAGGGATGACGGTCAGTGCCCAGAATGGGAGGGTAGATGTCCACTTGGCTGTGTCCTGTTCCCCTACTAGACAAATGTACAGAGGATAAAGCATTAAGTAGAGACCCCCTCCCTCTTATTTCTGCTCTCAGCCTAGAATGGGAATGCCTGGGTTTCTGGGCCACCTTTCCTCTCTATAGGGCTATCTAGGCAGGCTTGAGTCGTGTCTGTGCCCCTGGGGCACACCCTTATAGGACTCGGGGAGGAACCAGCTGTTGACATTTCCTGCAAGGAGGAGCCCTGCTCCCCCTCTCAGCTCTCTGATGTTCCTCCCCCTACCCTATTCTCAGCCCTTCTTCCTTCAGCCTTCTATTCTGGGGCTGTGGTCACAGTTTATATTTGGGATGAACACATCACAGTGTATCTGACCATTCCTGGCAGAACTGCCAGCCCCAGGGAGTCCTGGCTACAGGCACAGTAGTAACCCAGTGTGCCCACCAGCATATCCTGCCTGTGTCCTCAGGTACACCAAGTGGGATATCCTAAAAGTGAGGAGCCCAGGAATGTCTGAGCTGAGGGGTACTTAACACATTCTCAATCTGAGCTCAGTGGTGTCCTTAGCTAGGGAGCACAGAACAGAGGGCAGAACACCTGGTGCAGTAGGGAGATGGATCCCTAAATGAGAGGAAGAAGCAAGGGGTGGTTTCTTCCTGTCCCTGTCCTCCTAAATCTGCCCCTAATTGGGAAGAGGCGTGTTAGGGCTAAGTCCTGTCCTAGAGTGGCAGTAGAAGGAATACTATGTTCTCTGTAATGCTCCAGGCTTATTTCAGCACCAAGAGTTTCATGAGCCTGAAGGCAGGAATCTGGCCTCAGTTTAGCAGCCCTCTCTCTCCAGTGCCTATCCTGAATTGAAAGTGGCCTCGGGCTGGATGTGCTTCTTCCAGGCGCACCTCAGTTTCCCCCTTTGAACAGGGCAGCACAAAAAGGGTTGCATCAAAATTCTAAAGTGGGCAGTGTGCTGCAACCTTCAAGCCGTGGCCTTGAAGCTCGGGCTCTGCCCGGACACGGGCCGCTCCCCGGGGCCAATAATCTCACCAACTCTCCCGCCCGCGCTCAGAGGCGGGGCGGGCCTGCAGAGCAAGGAATGCAGGCTGGGGGCCCGGCGCCCGGGGCACATTCCAGGGGAGACCCCGGGCCCAGGGGGCAAGTTTGCGCAATTAGCCCCCCAGCTAAGGCTGAGAGCAAGGGAGGGCACCCCCACCAACTCCCTCTCCTTTTTCTCGCCACTCGGTGAGGACTGGCCGCGGGGAACCCTGGGGGGTGGTAGCGCACCTCCCAGAGTCCTGGCCCGGAAACCCAGAGCGCCGGAAAGGGCTGCCTGCGGGGGACTGAGCTCAGGGAGCCGGAGGGGAGGTAGGGCCAACCATCTGGAAAAGGGCCTCTCCCAGCACTGTGCACTAGTCGGCTCTGGTACGCAGGCAAACTAGGGCAGGCCGGCGGTTTAAAATTAGCCGGGCTCGCCCCCTCCCTTCTAGCCGTGGGCTGGTGGAGGCTGGAGTACGGGATGGTGGGGGCCGTGACTCAAAGGGCTTTTCCACCAGTGCAGCCACTGGCTCTCTGCGTGTCCCCGGCCAGGTCGCTTCCCGGGGACTCCCCTCACCCCGTGAAGTCTCTCTTCTACTCTCACTCCCTACCCAGGCCCCCACCTACAGGGGCAACGCTCTATGGGGCAGGACCCAATCCAGCCAACAGAAACCGCTCCAAGCTTTTGCCACCCCCAGTGGCCCGCCCCGGTCCGCCCCTCCTCCTGGTCCCGCCCCACCTCACCTGAAGCAGGTGGAAGCTGGTCCTTCCCCAGCTCCGAACTCCATGTCCGCTACCACCCAAACATCTACCGTCACCTTATCCAGATCGGTTACCCAAGCAGACAGGCAGCGAATGGACCCCAAACACCTCCCCAGATGGGCCTCACTTTGAGGGGGCAGCCAAAGTGGCGCAGACAACAAGCTCCCACCTCCCTTCTTGAGCTTCCCTCAACTTGAGAGGCGTCCCGCGAAAGCGAGGCAGCTTGGACCGTAGGTCCCCAGCCCAAGACTTTCCCGCAGGAACGCACCCACTCCCGCCTCTCCCGAGGGGTACCTCCCAAAGGCTTTCATGGCGCCGACCATGAACCTTTGATCGCCCCCAACCTTTCTTTGGGCCCCCTCACCTTCAGCGGCGCCGCCAACAGGCGATGCAGCGCGGGTATCTGCGCACTCAGGGGCAGCGCCCCGTCCAGGCTACAGGTGGGGGCTCGGCGCGGCTCCGGGAAGTTGGCACATGCGAAGGGGTCGGTGTCCTCCAAGTACTGCACCCGCACGGTCACCGCTGATACCGGGTCCCCATCTCCGCGGTCTTCCTCGCCCGCCATGGTTCTGTCAGGGGCTCGCGCCGCGCGCCTCCGGGAGGATCCCGGCTACGCCGCGGCGTCTACTCCACTAGCTCGGCTGTCTGGGCCCGGCCGGACCGGACGCTGCTGAGGGGAGGAGCCAGACGGAGGCGGGGCCGAGGAAGGAGGTGGAGCTAAGAGTAGTCCCTGAACACGCAGTGGGGAGCTACCACTGCTGGAGGCGAGGCTTGTCGCCAGCCAGTCAGAGGGCGCGATCGTGATTCCGTTAGTTCACTGGCTCGGCCGGCGGGAAAACCCAAGCTCGCGCCCCGCCTTCAAGAGCGCACCCATGTCAGGGAGGCTTTCTTTGGGCTTGGGGGCGATGAGGCTGCGCTCTGGTCAAGGAATTCTTCGGGCAGGTGGCGCGGATATTTCTTCAGATAGTGGCCAGCCAGGTCTCCCTGGGTTTAGGGATGAGATGGCCCCGATTCCTTCAGTTTGAGGGATGAAGTGGATGGGATTACATCATTTGGGGAAAGCATGCAGATGGGTCCCTTTAAGTTTGGAGCAAGAGGTGAAAATACATTCCACTCAGTATGAAGGAAGAGGTGGGATGATTTCCCTTTAGTTGGGGTAAGAAGATGCCCCTCAGCTCTGGGAAAATGATGTGATGACTCAGTTTGAGTGGGGAGGTAGAACATATTTTTCCTCAGTTTGGGCGAAGAAGTGGGGTGGTTGCTTCTCAGCTTGAATGAAAAATGGAGTCGGTCCTCCTCAGTTTGGGGCGAGATTAGCCGAATGCCTCCTCAGGTTTGGGGGAAAAGGTGAGTGGATCCCTCTTAGTTTGAAGGGAATTGATAGGCTGGGTTTTCCATAGTTTAGGGAAAGAAGATACGTTCCCTTCAGTTTCAAGAAAAAGGTGAGGAGACTTCCTTGTAGTTTGATGGAAAGTGTGGCCGGGTGCTCCTCGGTTTGGGAGATAAAGAGGAACAGCTTTCTTTTCAGCCTGGGGAGAGCCGGGCCTAATCTAGGCCTTGGAGTTTCTGGGGACTTGGAGGACAGCGTTGTCCCTCACGGCTTTCTGGGCGCGCCCAATGCGCGTGCGCAGCTCTGGTCTGGGCGGGGGCCCGTAGGGGGTCCTAGGCTCCGGAGGGCGGCGGCGCACTGCCACCTGCAGTCTGCACGGGGCAGCGTCGGGGCCCGAGCCTTTGGTAACAGCAGTGGGCAGCTCGCCGCGGGTCTGCACTAGCTGTGGAGACGCGCCCCTCGGGCCTGGACCCCGCCCCTCCCCCCTCACCCCCCGCAGGCTGCAGCCTTGGGCGGGTGGGACAGTAGTGCCTCTGGAAGGCTGTGGGGGCTTACAGTTCTGAAACCGGGTCGGGGGAGCTTTGAGGAAGGTTTGGAGGAGCGGACTCGAAGGAATAGGTTTCGGGACTTGGGGGAGAGCTGCACTGGGGGATTTCCAGAGCTGAGAATGGTTTAGTGGGGGAGGAGCAGGGGTCCAGAGTCCGGGCGTCCGGAGCACGGTCTAGGAGTCCGGACCCGGCTTGGGGGTTTCGGAGCCAGGATTGGGGGGAGCGGGCCCCACGTGCTCGTGACGCGGGGGCGGCCGGTAGGCGCGGCGGCGACGCGAGGCCGGCGGCCGTGCGGTGCCGGGAGGGCGGCTAGGCAGTCGGCAGGATGCTGTGCGCAGCACTACCGCTGCTCTGGCTGCCCCTGGCGGGGGCGGCCGCAACCGAAGAGCCCACCCGGGAGCCGGGGTCGCCCGGCGAGCCTCCTCCAGGGCTGGCGCTCTTCCGCTGGCAGTGGCACGAGGTGGAGGCGCCCTACCTGGTAGCCCTGTGGATCCTGGTGGCCAGCCTGGCCAAAATAGGTGAGTGCGTCTGTGGGAAAGCCAGGCCGGTGGCTGGCAGCGGACCCACCCCCACCCCCTAGTCGCCAGATCTGGGCCGGCTTCTTGCACAGTGCCAGGACTCAGGCTCCGATTCCACAAATCCGGGCTCTCACAGAGTTCCTGCGCCCTCTCTTGTGGCTCTGCCTCCTCCCCTTCGCGCGGGGGGGGGGGGGGGGGGTCTGAGGCTTTGCCTTCCCTAAGGGCTGCCTTTGCTCTCTCCAGCCTCATCCCTAGACTCCTTTGCCCTCTCTGCTCCCCTCTTACCCTTGCAGTAAACCCTTCGGTCTGGCCCCTCCTCCAGCAATCTCCAGCCTCCTAGAACCCTCTGTCAGCGACGAGGATGAGTGGGGACATTGAAGGGATAGCGTTCTCCGGAAAGCTCAGGCATCTTGGTCCTGAAGAAGCAGTCTTCCCAGGAGACCACGTCCAAGTGTCCACTTTCTTGGGATACTAGACTGTCAGTTTTTCTCTAGTCCCCTTCTGCTCCCCTATAGATGCACTGTTCTTTAGGTGTGCTTAGCGGCACCCCCCCCCCCCCCCATAATTCAGATCTACATTCTTCCCACTTCAGGGGTAAAACAAACAAACAAAACAACAACAACAACAACAACAACAACAAAAACCCACCTTATTTATCAGGGCCTTGCTTACTATATGCTGCCTACACTAGGTGGTTTCGTACAGCCGACCTCCTTCTGTCTGCACAACTTGTGCTTCACATTGCTTACCTTGAATAGAGCTGCTTTTCCTTACTTCTGCCTCTGCCTCCCCACTTCTGAGCAGCCAGTGGCCCTTCCTCCCACCAGAGACCCTCCTCCCTCTCCCTGTTCTGCAGGCTCTGCTCTGGGGGTGACTAATTATAGCTGAGCGTTGCTACTCACTCCCCAGCTATGCTGGCACAGCCTGTACTCCAGTCTCACCAATACAGTCTTCATGTAGGAATTACATAGCTTAGAATTTGCCCCTCTACTGCCCACCACCCCCCTACCAAGGGACTCTGTTGGTGGGGAGGAGTTGCTGGGCAGGGGCAGAAGAACTTTCCACTCTGTTCTGTCAGCCCATTAATAATGGAAAGTGGGGGCTGAAATGCCTTCAGGGAGCCTACTTCTGCCTGAGAGCAGACTTTGGTGATGGGTTTTGGATTGCATTGTGGGGGCTGATGCATGCTGTGGAGGTGAGGATGGAATAGAGTCCCTGAAGGAGAGGAGAGGGAAACTAAAAGTAGGGAGGGATGTGTATGGGCAGATCTATGACTGAATTTGCCTTAGGGTCTGTCAGCAGTGAGAGTAAGGTGGGAGAAGCCTCAGATTTGGGAACCAAGAATTGGGTTTACTGAGGATCTATGGGTTGTAGGAAAGTGCTTGTCTTATTTAGGGTTTATAGTAATGACTGTAGTTTCCCCCATAATTGGATGCCAACTCCTCTGGGGGTACGCAAAGATAGCCTCTTCAACAGCTACACACACACACACACACACACACACACACACACACCACAAAAAACAAAAAACCTTCTCACAGAGGAGGGGAGAGATTGGAATACCTTCCCTCAGCTTTATTACTAGAAGGTTTGTTTTCTTTTGTTTTCCTTTTTATTCAACAAATATTTATATAGATCCCACTATGTACCAGGAACTGCCTGAAGCCCTTTGGATACGACTTCCAAAGGGCACTGTCTTGGCATTGGGTCTCACATAGGCTAACATGGAGGCTTCTTCACTACCTGCCACTCCAAGTATGGGGAGAGTTGTTCACTTGAGATCTCAGGGCCCAAGGGAGAGACAAAATGACTTATTTTAGTGGGGAAAGGTAGGAGTGGCGATAGTGCTAGAAACCCATTACATGCTTCGTCTTCTTTTCCTGGGGGACAAGTCTGTCATTATTTTCCCCCGGTCATTTTTTTTTAAGATTTTTTATTAAAAAATTATTTTTAATGTTTATTTACCATTGATACAGAGACAGAGTGCGAGCAGAGGAGGGGTAGAGAGAGAGGGAGACACAGAATCCGAAGCAGGCTCCAGGCTACGAGCTGTCAGAACAGAGCCCACCGCGGGGCTCGAACCCACGAGCCGTGAGATCATGACTTGAGCCGAAGTTGGCCGCCCAACCAACTGAGCCACCAAGACACCCCTAAAGATTTTTTATTTTTAAGTAATCTCTGTACCCAACTTGAACTCACAACCCCAAGATTAAGAGTCACATGCTCCACCTACTCAACTGACCAGGTGTCCCTTCCTCAGAGTCATTTTTAATTAATATTTGTTGAGAACCTACTATATGTGTGATATCCTGGTGGGCACATTCACACTGTATCATTTTATACCCACCTTGTGTAATAGGTAGTTTTCTCATATTATAGGAGAAGAGATTGAAGTTCAGGTAAATTAGTTCGTGATCATACAATTAGAAAGCGACAGAGCCTGAAGAATGAGGGATCGTCTTACCGCTAAACCCAATGTTTTTCAACTACTGTTTCCTTAGTTGAGGCATTATAATGAAAAGCACATTGGGCTAGGAGGTCTACAGTGCTGTTAGGATGTATAATATGCATTATGGTCTAGTTAGGGAGGCAGGACTCAATAATATATTAGGTAACATTTATTGAGTGATTATGATAAAGCATTGGGCTAAGTGCTATTGAGTAGATTGCTTTATTTGAACATCACAACAATCCTATGAGATCACTACTGTTTTTATTCCTATTTTGCTGATGAGAAAACTGAAAGAGAGGTGAAGTTATGTGCTCTGAGGTCACAGAACTAGTAAATAGGGGAGGTAGTCTTCAAACCCAGGCAGCCTGGATCTAGAGGCCCTGATTTTTACAGCTATGTTATACACAGAAATATACCAAATAACATTTGCTGAGGCTCAAATAATGGTTACGGATAAGGGAGATCAGAGAAAGGTGAGATGCCCTGAGGATGAGAGTAGAGAGGAGGGGGCATTGCCAGAAATGGAAATAGCAAGCAAAGGCCTAGGTTACCATGACAGGAACACCAAGAAACAGACAACTCTAGCTGCAGTGGAGGGTTTATGGGCATGGAGGTTGGAGATTCTAGTAGTCCTGCATTTCTTTTCTCTTTCCTTGGTCTCGGGGTCAGGGTTCCTGTCCTTGGATAACCTTCTAAGAGTGGGAGGTTATAGGCCAGTGTATATGTGTTGTGCGGACGTGTGTGTATGTGTGTGTGTGTGTGTGTCCAATAAGCTGATGCATCCTGCCCTCTTCTTGCATTGTAGTGTTTCACTTGTCTCGGAAGGTGACATCACTGGTCCCTGAGAGCTGCCTGCTGATTTTGCTGGGACTGGTGCTTGGAGGCATTGTCTTGGCTGTGGCCAAGAAAGCTGAGTACCAGCTGGAGCCAGGCACGTTCTTCCTCTTCCTGCTGCCTCCTATTGTGCTGGACTCAGGCTATTTCATGCCTAGCCGGCTGTTCTTTGATAATTTGGGTGCCATCCTCACCTATGCTGTGGTGGGCACACTCTGGAATGCCTTCACAACAGGTGCTGCCCTCTGGGGCCTGCAGCAGGCTGGACTTGTGGGTGAGTGACCCTAGAACCTGGACCAACCCCCTTCTTCACCTCTGGAGCCATGCCCTGAGAGTTCTTAGGTCCTTCCCACCTGGAGTGCAAGGCAATACTCCAGATGGGCCTACAGCCTTCATTTAGGTCTCTGCCAGTTGAGTCTGGGCTTCTGCAGCATGACAGCTGAGCAGAGGCCTGGCTCCCAGCTATGTGTGGGCTGCTGAGGCTGAGAAGCCTGCATTACTACTGCTGCCTCCTGCCCTCTGTTACCACACTGCCATTTGCCAGCCTTGCTCCCTTGAGGCACAATTCACCATTCCTGCGAGGGCCAGCCATCCTGGCTCTGCCCAGGCCACATTAGGGTGGTTTTCTGTTATTATTATTTTTTTTATTAAGATCTATTTATTTATTATAATAATTTTTTAAGATTTTAGTTTTAAGTAATCTCTATATGCAACGTGGGGCTTGAACGTACAACCCCAAGATCAAGGGTTGCATGCTTTTCTGACTGAGCCAGCCAGACACCCCTTTAGATTTTTTTAAAAGTAATCTCTACACCCAGCATGGGGCTCAAACTCACAACCCTGAGATCAAGAGTCACATGCTCTTCTGATTGAGCCAGCCAGGTGCCTTTATTATTTTTGATAAATCCATATTATACATCCACAGAATGCAATACATTACCCTGGATATTATATCTTTACTTATCACATGGACTCTTTATAGCTACTCTATTGGGGTATAATTTGTCCCATTTAATAGATGGAGAAATAGAGGCCCTTAAACTCATTTGATAAAGGTTAGCAGGAGAGGTCTGTTTTACTGAGGTTCTTTGCCCTCAGACTGCCTTTCCTGCTCCCTTCTTCCTTATTTCCTGCACCAAAATCCATTCAACTCGGAATGTTGATAATTCAGACTTCTTCCAAGGTACAAAGAGAGGTTTGCAATTTCTACTTGAGGCCTCCTACCTGGTTTTCCTAATGGGTGAGTGAACTCTTTGGGGCAGGAAGGGAAGGGAGGACATCAGACCATAATAATAGTACCAATAATAGTAATAATAATAATCCTAATAATAGGTAATATCTATTAGGTACTTACTTTGTGTTAGACTCTGGCTAAATAAAGGACTTTTTGAGGTAGATACTGTTATTATTCACAATATATACATGAGGAAACAGGCTAACAGAGATTTTATGACATGTTCAAGATCTCCCAACGGTGGGTGCTTTTCCTACCATACTTAGCCCTCACAGATCGACAGCCCCTACCCCTTCTGCTGAGTATTCTGAGTGTCATATCCTTTAGGCTGAGAACCACAAGGGTGGGAGAAAGCACTATCTCCCTAATAAAGCCAGTCAGCAGCCAATTTCCACCTGCTGGTGGTTCTTATTACTGTAGCTGCAGATTTTATTGTCAGTGCCACCTTAACTTTTCAGGTTATGTAGAGCTTTCTTAGCCATCTCCTGGGTTGATTTTGCAGCAATCTCGTGAGGTAGGCAGATGAGGAGGCATGGCTTAAGAGAAGTCATGTGACAGTGACAGCACCAACATCACAGAGCTGGTAAGTGGCAAAGCCAGGCCCTAGGCTCAAGTGTCCTGACCTGCGGGCTGATGCTGTGTTCACCATCCCAAGTCCTCTCTGGGTATCCTTGTTTCCACAGTAGGGGTGGAGCCAGGGCTTGTCACAGGGAATGCTGTGGGAAACTGGATACCTCGCCAACTGCTGTCCCCCATCTATCCCTCAAAAGCCCCTCGAGTGCAGGCCAGCTTGCTGGACTTTCTGCTATTTGGGAGCCTCATCTCAGCGGTGGACCCTGTGGCTGTGCTGGCTGTCTTTGAGGAGGTGCATGTCAACGACACTCTCTTTATCATCGTCTTTGGCGAGTCCCTGCTCAATGATGCTGTCACCGTGGTGAGAGTGCTCAGCTGGCTGCCATTCCCTGACCCCTGTTGCCATGCTCTGACTATTTGGGTGTCTGAGCATGCTCAGACCCTTCCCTGGGTTCCCTGGGTAAGAAATACAATCTCAGATTTCACCCTCTCCCAGTAGTCCCAGTTGAACCTTCCCCCTCCTTTCTCCTGACTCTCATCTTCTCACTCAGGTGCTGTACAAGGTCTGCAACTCCTTTGTGGAGATGGGCTCTGCCAATGTGCAGGCCACTGACTACCTGAAAGGAGTCGGTCAGTATTTTCCCGCTTTGGCTGGGTTGCTGAGTCCTGCCCCCTACTGCATCAGGACAGAGGAGGCTGTTGGGTTGCCTCATTCTCCTCTATAGAGAAATGGGGCCCTGAGAACCTGAGAAGGAGGGGCTTTCCTGGGATCCTGGCTCTGGGATCCTGACCCCTGGGAGTACAGTGGGCATTGTCCTCTACTCCCTGCCAGGCAGCAGTCTTATCCGCCCGGGTGGGGTCCAGGCCAGGGGTCACGCTGACAACCCACTCCTCCCCCAGCCTCCCTGTTTGTGGTCAGTCTGGGCGGGGCAGCCGTGGGCTTAGTCTTTGCCTTCCTCCTGGCCCTGACCACACGCTTCACCAAGCGGGTCCGCATCATCGAGCCGCTGCTGGTCTTCCTCCTCGCCTATGCAGCCTACCTCACTGCTGAAATGGCCTCTCTCTCTGCTATTCTTGCGTGAGTCCTGGGGGCCTTGCATGCAGGCAGCTGGGAGGGGGCATTGGAGATGGTTGCCCCTCACATGGACAGAAGCAAGACCCTAAGGAGGCAATAGGTTTCCCTGTGCCCTTGTGGTAGTGGGAGCCTCAAATTCCCCTGGGAAGACAGTAAACCTCACGTCATATTTCAGGATCTACCTCTAGAATTGCCCTGGGCACTGCAGAACCTAGTCTTCCTCTTCCTGAAGTGCTCTCTGGGGTATAGGCTGAGCTAGAAGTGGATCTCAAGGCCTGGTGCCACTGGCTCTAGTGGCTACAGTACTGCAAAAGGTGCCTAGAAAGGATGCTAGTCAGAGCATGTTTCTCCCACCTGCCTCTCCAGGAGGCACTGAATGGGAACTTGGAGACTTGGACCCTTATCCTAAGAGCCCCACTAGTTGTTCTGAGACTGTCTCCATGCCTCCTTGGGCTTCAGCCCTGATGGTCTGACATCCTGTGATGGGCAACACCCCTCCTGCAGCACGCTTGAACCCCAGAGGCTGTGCTTCTGCAACCCCTCCTTACTTGTCCTTTCTGTCAATTCCTCTTCCAGGGTGACTATGTGTGGCCTAGGCTGTAAGAAGTACGTGGAGGCCAACATCTCCCATAAGTCACGCACGGCTGTCAAATACACAATGAAGACTCTAGCCAGCTGTGCTGAGACAGTCATCTTCATGCTGCTTGGCATCTCGGCTGTGGACTCTTCTAAGTGGGCCTGGGATTCTGGGCTGGTGCTGGGCACCCTCTTCTTCATCCTGTTCTTCCGAGCCCTCGGTATTGCCAGCACCCTCTGCTTTCCCACTCTACTTCCTGCCCTGCCCCAGCTCATCTCCTAGTCTGAGTCCATATCCTTGTCAATTCCTAAGCCTCCCCACTATTGTTCATCCTTCCTAGCCCCTGTCAGACCTTAGCCCAGATACTTGGTACCATCCACTCCTGGGTCCTCCACTACCAAAGCCCTGCTCCCACTGGCCTCCCTCCTGCTGTAGGCGTAGTCCTGCAGACGTGGGTGCTGAATCAGTTCCGGCTGGTCCCTCTGGACAAGATTGACCAGGTGGTGATGTCCTATGGGGGCCTGCGTGGGGCTGTGGCCTTCGCTCTCGTCATCCTACTGGACAAGACCAAGGTCCCTGCCAAGGACTACTTTGTGGCCACCACTATTGTGGTGGTCTTCTTCACAGTCATTGTGCAGGTGGGAGAGCCCATGAGGCTGGGTAGGGAGAAGGTCCAACAGGCCCTGGGGGAGGCATGGAGCCTTTGGGACAGGGGCTCTTCTTTCTATTGGGGGATACAGGGGCCTGACTTCTCAGACCTTGAGTGCAGTGAGGTGGAGGTACTGAAGCTGAGGCCTAATTATGGGGAAAGAAAGGCAGGGAACTGGATAGGGCAGGGCTCACCTGCTGCCTGTCCATAGGGCTTAACCATCAAGCCACTGGTCAAGTGGCTGAAGGTGAAGAGGAGTGAGCATCACAAACCCACCCTGAACCAGGAGCTGCATGAGCACGTGGGTACCAGAACCCCATCCCTCCACCTATACCTCTCTTCCTTCTATTTTAAGCAGAGTCCTGATCCAGTCCCCCTACCCACCCCCCTTCTAGACTTTTGACCACATTCTGGCTGCAGTGGAGGACGTTGTGGGGCACCATGGCTATCACTACTGGAGGGACAGGTGAGGGAGCTCCCCCAAGGCTCCTTCAGCAGCAGCAGACCCACCAGCCAGGGCAGCACTGGGGATGTGCCACACTTCTGAGAAGGGACACAGCCAGGCTTGGGCTGGGTGACCTCTGCCAGGAGCCCTTTCAGTGGCATCCCAGTACTCTCAGGATAAGACAAGTCTTCGCAGTGAGGCCTGCCTGGCCCTGTGTGGTCTGGCACCTTCCAGACTCCAGCCTCATCATGCTGTGCTCTGTCCTTGACTGTCTGCCTGCTAATTACATGGACCCTGGTTTAGAACCTCAGGACTCATTGTGCTCCCCTACCCTGCCATTGGGACCTTTGCACATATTCTGTGTATTAGAACATTTTCTTACCTTCTCACCTTCTTAACCACTGTTTCTCCTTCAGATCTCACTATAGGCATCAAGTCCCTAGGGAGGCATTCCCTGGCCTCGCTGACTAGGACGAATCCCTATCATACTCTATAATTATCCTTTGTAGTTCTTGTTATTGTTGCAATTCTGGTTATTTGTAATAACTTCAATTTAATGTCAGGCTTTCCTATAATGCTGTAAGTTCCATAAGGGTGGGGACTAGCTTCAATATTCTCCCTGGCTGAGAGGCCTATACCAAGAGAGCCAGGCTGATGCTGGCAGTGCCCCTACCTCATCTGAGGAAGGGCCAGCCAGCTGGGCCTTGGGGATGGGACTCAGGCCTGGGCCTGACATCTTCTGTAGGTGGGAACAGTTTGACAAGAAGTACCTGAGTCAGCTGCTGATGCGACGGTCAGCCTACCGCATCCGGGACCAGATCTGGGATGTGTACTATCGACTCAACATCCGGGATGCCATCAGCTTCGTGGACCAGGTGGGCCAGCAGCCAGTGGTGGGTAGCCAGCAGAGCAGGGCAGGAGGGAGTGACAAGCAGGTAGGACCTGAGCGGGGAGTTGGGAATTCCTAGCAGACTGGTAAAGTGGCACCTGCAGAAACCAGCCTGACCTGATGCTGAATTCAGAGTCTGGCAAGGAGTAGAGAAAGTTGAGAAACAGCTAGACTCTAGAGTCAGGAGATGCAGTTCAAGTCTTATCACTTACAGACTTGTGACCTTGGTTAAGTCCCTTATCCTCTCTCAGCCTGTTTCCTCTGTTGTAAGAAAGCAGGAATAAGAATACATATGTCACAGAATTTTGTGGATTCAATATGTAAAGTGCATAGCATAGTACCTAGATGATCAAAAGAACAGAATAAGTGTTAACTCTTGTTGTTTTTATTACCCTTTGACTGTCTGGGGTACCCTCAATCTGCTTGCTTTCTGACCTCTGTCTTGGCCCCAGCAGGGAGGCCATATCTTGTCCTCCACAGGTCTCACTCTGCCCTCTATGCCCAGCCGCAATTCTATGGCAGAGACATCTGTCACGAACCTGTTGTAAGTCCTTGAACCCCCCTCCAATTCCTCAAGCTCCTCTCTCTTGGGCCCTCTCTCTGCATCCCTTCTGGGAAAGATTTGTGGGCACTTTTGCTTTTTGCCCTTCCCCTGGCCTGTGCCTCCTGGCCCCTCCTTAGCACACATGTTCCCTGCTTCCTGCAGAAGGGAGAGTGGCAGTGGAGCGTGTCTGGATCTGCAGGTGATTGACACAGTGCGCAGCGGCCGGGACCGTGAGGATGCTGTGATGCACCATCTGCTCTGTGGAGGCCTCTACAAGCCACGCCGCAGGGTGAGAGCAGGGAGGGTGTAAGAGTTCCAAAGGGGAGTGGAGGTGGGGGGCATTTGGGGGAGTGGTCTGGGGAGACCATGACTGCAGGCTCAAGAGGCAATTGGCACCAGCTAGTGAAGAGCTATAAGTGCCCAGTGGAAGAGCATGGGCATTATCTTGTAATAACATTTAGCTTTTTTTTTTTTTTTTTTTTTTTTTTTTGGAAAGGGTTGGGCTGATATAAGCACTGTTTAAAGATATCTTCTTCTGGTAGCAGAGCATAGACCAAATTGGAGGGGCGAGGTGCGAGGCTGGGAGAGCCAGTTGGGAGGCTGGAGTGAAACACTGGATCAGAGTTGGGTGGTGGTAAAGGAGAGGAGCACATAGGATTGAGTGGTTGTCTTGAGGGGGAGAGGAGGGGATGGACTACAGAAGGCTTGATGGGGTCACAGGCAGAAACAGAAGTGCTGAGGAAGCCTGTGGGACCAGCTTAGTATGGGGAAGGCAGACATCTCTTGTAGGTAGTGTTAGTCTAATGCAGGTCAGGAAGCTCAGGCTGGAATGGTCCAACCCATTCAGGAAGGAATCTGTTGCAACCCCACAAGGGGGCAGCATGCCATTACCTTGAACTTTTCAGAAATGGGAAGGCAGCTGTTACCATTCCTGGCAGTTTTAACAGTCAAGATTGTTTCTACGGTTGAGACAGAACTGGCTTCCTTTAACTTGCTGGCACGGGTTATAATTTGACTCTCTGCAGCTCTGCAGAATAAGCCTTCAAAGGTTTCAAGACAGTTCATTTTCACACAGTCCTTCTTGCCCTCAGGCCAGCATCCCCTCTCCCTTGTCTCCCTATGTCTTCTCTGGTCATAAGAAACAAGGCCCTGAATGCAGCTCTAGATGTGGTTCACCACAGCAGGGCATAGAGGCTTTCTTACCTTTTTAGTTCTAGAACTTGCAAGTCTCTTCCCGATGTTCTGAATCCCTCCAGCTTTGTCTTACCACTCTGAGGCCCCAAAATGTCCTTACAATCAGGCATACTCCCATGTCTTCCTCAGTTAATGGCTATTCAACTCTGTCTCATCCAACCTGTGGGGGGTTTTGTTTCATTTTGTTTACTTTTTTCTTAAGGCACATCTCACTCACAAAACTAGACAGAATAAAATTACTGATTTATGCATTACTCAGCTCCCCTAATTATCAATGCATGGTTGATCTTGTTATATTCTGTACCTCTACCTCATCCCATCCACACTTTTTTATCTTAAAGCAAACTCCAGACATAGCATATCACCTCTAAATATTTCTTTTTTTTTTCTTTTTTTTTCACCTCTAAATATTTCAATATGTATCTCTATGTGGCAAGAAGTCTACGTATACAATGTATGTATAAAATAGTAGTGTGATTATCGCTTATAACAAATAACAATAATTTCTTCTCACATGAAATATCCAGTCAGTATTCATAATCATCTTTTTTCCAGGTGGTTTGTTTAAATCAGGATCCAAATAAAGCCCACATTTTGCATTTGGTAAATATTTCTCTTTATTAAAGAAAAAAATCTCTAATACTTCCTTCTCCTTTTCTCCCACTTGCTATTTATTTATTGAAAAAACTGGATACTTTGTCTCAGGGAATTTCCCATTTTGTAGATTTTGCTAATTATATTCCAGTGGCGATGTTTAACATGTTCCTCCATCCCCTGTATTTCCTGGTACTTAAATCTAGAGGCCTGGTCAGATTCAGGAACATTCAGTAGGTGTGCTTTGTATTATGTATTGTATCACATCAGGTTGTACATAACGATTGGTTGTCTATGGATGTGTGTGCATAAGATTGGTCAATGGGTGCAGTTCAACCAGTTCTTATGTAATCAATTAGAAAACAAAACAAAACAAAACTGGAGGAAGACTATGCTTATCCCCGTTAAATGTCATTTTATTTGATTTAGCCCATCAGTGCATCGTTTGGATCCCATGTTTGGCACCAAATATCTGTTCAGATTCACATCATGTGAAAATTTGCTAAGCCTGTTAACTTTATATTTATCCAAATCAACATAAAAAGTTGAATAGGGTAGAGCTGAGGACAGAGCCCTGTGGCATGCTACTAAAGACTTTCCTCTAGACTGCCATGGATCAAGCATTTTTGGGTATGGTTACTCAACTAGTTCTGCCATAATTCTTCATGTTCTTCACAGAAATGTTATCCGAGAGAGAGAGACAGATTGTTTAGTATGGAGTTACAAATATGAGATTATAGTTTCAGAGATAAGGGCTGGAAATAAACATAAACAGTCTTTATTGTCAGAGATTTCCTCACCTGGAAACATCAGAATCCCTTGGGGGAGCTTGCTAGACTACATATTCCTGGCTTTACCTCCTGGAGATTCTGATTTTGTAGTGTGGAATGGGACTAAGAATCTATGGCCTTAATAAATCGCCCAGGTGATTCATGCAGCTGGTGTGATGGCTGCATGATGTCTGTGACTGGGCTAGCTGAAGCTGGGGGAATGGAGAGTTCACTGCAGAGAGCTTTTGGAGGTGAGACATGAAGGCCAAGGACAACACTGTGAGAAATGCACATGGGAGAAAAGGAATGGGAACCAGCAAAGGAGAGGAGATGCGCAGTAGCAGATGGTGTCTTGGAGGCCTGGGCCAGAAGGACGGCTGGATGCTGCACAGAAGTCAGACCAGTGCCTAACCAGAGATCATGCCATGGCATTGGTGACCAGGGAGAAAGCACTGTGGACTTGTGGACCCTGGAGTTGTATTTCTGGTATTTAAGAAAGTAATGGGTATAAGGGAAAGTATCAGAATCAAAGTATAAAAGTTTGGCAGCAAAAGGGAAGCAGTGGCCTTAATGAAAAGGCTTTCTTCAGGGGAGAATGGGCCAGGGGCATGCTTAAAAGCAGGGTGGTGGGCTGGTTGGCCTGATGAGAGAAGGAGTGAAGGTGCTGGAGGGCCGGGAAATGGGAGGGAGCAGGGAGCTGATGGAGGCAGGGAGGAATGGGCTGAGCAAAGTGGAGGCCAGGGTTCAGGGTACGCCTGTGAGGGAGCTGGATTCCTGCACCCCCAGCAAAGAGGGATCCCTCTCGGTGATTAGGTGGGGGAAGGCAGATGGAAAACTTGAAGGGAGCTCTTAGAACTGGATTGGGGCAGCAGAAAATACAAGTTGTAAGAAAGGGTCGTGCTAGGGAGGTGAGCCCAGATAAGGTGATTTGGACCAGATGGCAGTACTTCTTTTTGGCAGTCTAGGTCGGTATGTAATGGGCTTGGTGTTTGTGAGAAAGAGTGGGAAGGAATAGATGATGGGAGTGGTCCTAAATTGGGTGCAGGTGGCTTTTGGGATCAAAAGAGTCCAGGGTGTCAGGAGAGATAGTTCTGGAAGTCCAAGGTTGTTGCAGAAATGGCTGGCTGGAGAGTTTCTCATAGAGGGAGAATCCTATATAGCTGGATAGGGGTGTGTGGGCCAGGCACAGGGACCAGGCTCCTTAAATGGAAGGGCAAAGAAGGAAATGTCCCCCACAGTCTCATTGCAGCCCCAAGGGACAAGATACAGGGTCCCCTGCCTCTTGTTACCTCATATCAGAGAAAATTGGGGAAGGGTAGTGTGGAGGATAGGGACAGCCAGATTTGGGGGGATAGGTTAAGTGATAAAGGGAAGTTATTCCCCCAGTGAACTGAGAATGCAGAGTGTCTGGCTGGGTTCCTTTTGTACTTTTTGTTTTTTTAATCCATGGCTAGTTCTGGAAAAATGGGGCTGGGAGGGTCTATCGTGCACATGGTGCTATGGCCTGGTCTCCTGTGGGAGGCCAAGGCTCCTGGCCTCATGGCAGGGTGGGCCTGTCATTGCCAGTACAAAGCCAGCTGCAGCCGCCACTTCATCTCAGAGGATGCACAGGAACGGCAGGACAAGGAGGTCTTCCAGCAGAACATGAAACGGCGGCTGGAGTCCTTTAAGTCCACCAAGCACAACATCTGCTTCACCAAGAGCAAGCCACGACCTCGCAAGACCAGTCGCAAGAAGGCATGTGCTTTCTCTGGGACTTCTGTTTGGGGCTGGAGGCTGATGACACATAGTTTTGAGCTCTCAAGTATTGGAATCCAGCCCAGGGGAACCCCTAGTTGGTTAACCCTCAGGGTCTTGGTGGCTGCAATAGTTTGGGTTCCCTTTTGTATCTTCCTAGAGTCCCAGAAGGGTAAGGTGAGCCCTTTTGAGGGAGATCTGCGTCTTGCTTTGTGGTCACATCCTGGGAGGCAGCAGGACCTCCTACCAGAAGTGACCCAGCATGAGAAAGGCAGGTTCCTGAGGTCAGGGGGAGGGGGCGCTCCAAGAGTGCCTAATGCAGCCCAGGCTGAGGCATCCAGAGCCCTTGCTGGGGCATAGGTTACTTAGACTCTACAGTTGGCTGGGGGGCCAAGGGCTGATGGAACCACTGGGATTGATATAGATTCCCTCCCCAACTATGTCAGGAAGACCCTACCAGACAACAGGGTTGGGATTTTGAGCCAGGGCCAGAGACTTAGGGTTTTTTTTTCTTGGTCCTCAGAAGGATGGTTTAGCTAACACTGAGGCCACAAATGGGAAACCTCCTCGAAACCTGAGCGTTCAGGACACAGGCAAGCAGGGATTAGGGGTGGGGGGAGCTGAGGATGGGGTGGGGGGCAGAGGCCCATCAGCCAAAACCTGGAGGATCTCCTCTGTGCTACATTCAGTGCCATGGACTGAGACTCCTTCCCTCAGGGACCTCTTGGGCTTACCTGATTTCAAAGCTGGACATGTTCTAAGCAGTTCTTAATTTGTGACAGGAGGTATCTAGTATATAACTACAGGTTAGAGGCCTTAAGGACAGGGAGAAGGTGTCATGGAGAAGGGGGGAGCTTGAAGGATGGGTCACCCATGGGGCCCAGTGTCCTGCCTACAAAACCAGGAGTTTTTTGGATGAGCTGAGCATTGATGGGTCTTCCAGCTCTCCTGATGCTCATGTTTTCAGTTGATGATGGGGCTTCAGGGCTGAGAGAAGATGATGGAGGAGCTAGAAAGTATGACTTCCCTCCTGGCTTCCTCTGAGGACTCTGCTGTCTCTGGTGGCCTCCTAGGGCTCTGTAGCCCCACTTAGCTTCCTCTTCAGCCCCAACCCACTAGTCCAGTGCTGAAAGAGCCAGAAGATAAGGTGGGGAGGCTCTGCCAGCCGTGGGCTCTGCCTGGGTGGACAGGGAGCTGGTTTGGCATCATGCAGTACCAAGAGGCAGCTGCTGGGCTGGCCACCCCCACTCAGCTCTTGTCCCTGTCCAGCTGCTGTGATCTTAACTGTGGAGTCTGAGGAGGAGGAAGAGAGTGACAGTTCGGAGACAGAGAAGGAGGACGACGAGGGGATCATCTTTGTGGCTCGGGCCACCAGTGAGGTTCTCCAAGAGGTCAAGGTCTCAGGTAATGGCTTCCTCCCAGCCCCCCACCCCCACCTGGGGCAAGCGGGAGCTGTGCAGCTGCCTTCTTCCCTCTTCACGCATGGCCTTTCCTCCAGACAACTCCCTTTTCCTACTCATTTCTTTACCAACCAGCATTTCCTGAGCATCTCCTTTATATCAGGAATCTGACATACCTGATCTAATTCAATCCTCACAATAACCAAGGTGGGGAAACTGAGTTCGTAGAGAAAAAAGGGACTTAGGATTTGTCCAGCAACCCACAGCAGAACTGGAATTTGAACCTGACCCATCTGACTCCCAAAACCTACACCTTTTTCACTGCCTCATTGCCTCCCTTTACAGTCTAGCTAGGAATATGAGGTGACAAGCAAACCTAACACCAGGCTCTGTTGTGACTCATGCTCAGCACACCTGCCCTCAGGTAGAGAGCACCTGGTGAAAGTGGCCACCTGACCTGGGGGAGGAGCCTGAATTCATCAAAATGGCATTACAGCAGATAAAAAACAATACATACATTTTTCCATATGTGGAGACCTAACTTACTCATATCATTGCTAGTTGGCTCCAGCATCCTCAAGTGTCGTTTTAAAATGTCTTCTTATAGAAAATAACAAAATATATAATAGACAGAATCACAAAGTTAACTGCCTATTACCCTGCTTCAATAATTACCTACTCCTAACCAATCTTATTTCATCTCTCCCCTCACCTTTGCCCCTCTCTTCACTGGGTTCTTTTGAAGCAAATCTCAAATATATCACCTTGTCAATAAATACTTAAGCATGCATCTTTAAAAGATAGGGATTCTTCTTAAAAAATACAACTGCAGTACTATTATTATATCTAAAGTCCCTGTCGTCAAATATCCAGTGTTCAAATTTCCCTGATTGTCTTAATATTCTTTTTTTTACAGTAGGTTTGTTAAAATAAAAATCCAGATAAGGCCCTCACATGACATTTGGTTGATAAGTCTCTTTTAACCTACAGCAATGGTTCTCAAGGGGGTGGTAGTGGAGTGATTTTGCCCACAGGGGACATCTGGCAATATCTGGAGACATTTTTGGTTGCCACAGCTGAAGAGGTGCACTTGCATGTAGTGGGTAGAAGCCAGGGATGCTGCTACATACCCTGTGATACACAGGACAGCCCTACAACAAAGTATCTGTGTTCCATCTTGTCAGTGGTGTCAAGGTTGAAAAGCCCTGATTTACAGGTCCCATACCTCCTTTTTCCCCTTCCAATGTATTTATTCATTATTACCTTTTTTTTAAAAAAATTTTTTTAACGTTTATTTATTTTTGAGACAGAGAGAGATAGAGCATGAACAGGGGAGGGTCAGAGACAGAGGGAGACACAGAATCTGAAACAGGCTCCAGGCTCTGAACTGTCAGCACGGAGCCTGACGCGGGGCTCGAACCCACGAACTGCGAGATCTTGACCTGAGCTGAGGTCGGACGCTTAGCCGACTGAGCCACCCAGGCGCCCCATTATTACCTTTTTAAAAGCTCTTCTTAAAAAATATTTATTTATTTATTTATTTATTTATTTATTTATTTATTTATTTATTTATTTTGAGAGAGACAATATGCACGCACGTGAGCAGTGGAGGGGCAGAGAGAGAGAGAAAGGGAGAGGCAGAATCCAAGACAGGCTCTGCGTTACAGCACAGACCCCATCACAGGGATTGGTCCCACAACTGTGAGATCATGACCTGAGCCAAAATCAAGAGTCAGATGCTCAACCGACGAGCCACCTAGGTGTCCCTCCAATGTATTTATTGAAATAATCTGGTTATTTGTCCCACAGTCTTTCCTTGTCTGGATTTTGCTGATTGCATCCCCAAAGCATCATTTAATATGTTCCACCATGCCTTTTATTTCCTTTAAACCAGCAATTAAATCTAGATCAGATTTCAGTTTAGATGTTTTGGTAAGAATACTTACTTGAGAGGTAGCAATGGTGTAGTTTGTATCACATCAGGAAACACATCCTATATCACTGTTTCTCTTTTGTGAGGTTAATATTGATCATTGGGTTCAGATGTTAGCCCCGTCCATTATGAAGTTCGCCATCAGTGTTTCACCAGTCTTAGCAGTCACTGATAATCATTGCTAGATCCAACATTTCATCCAGGGTTGTACAGTGGTCATTTTCTACATTGTTTTTTCGTCTGCGTTACTAGCAATTCTTCTATTAAAAAAACTTCTCGTCAATGACTTTGTTACTTTGAGGTACAGTTCATACTGGAATAGATAAATGCTTGATTTTATTCCTTTCACTAATCGGTTTTCAAACCAGTGAAGCATCCTCCAAAGGTGAAGACTGAATTCTTTTGCTGTTTTAGTTTGGTCGTTGTTGTGAAAATGTAATATTCCAGGTCTTTTAAGAGAGGTAGTTTTACTTCCAATCACAGCATCAATACATTTCATACTGTACTTGACTGCTCAGGACTTTATCAATGAGCAGGTATGTATGTGCACCTGTTATACGCAAGGCATCGTGCTTGACTTGGAGAGCAGGGGGCGGTAGGTGTCCAGGGGTTTCTCTTTCCCAGGTTTCCTCTTTCAGAACCTCCAACTTCCTGCCATGCAGTGGCCCAGTCTTCCATCCTGGCTGCCAGCAGTCCTGGGACTCCTGGCTCAGGTCCCCTTTGTGGCACAGTGTTAGCCTACTATTGGGTTTGCATGAGCTCACACTCCTGGGCTCTGTCCCGCCAAAGGGCTGTTATGGGTGCTCAGGCAGGGTGTCCAGCACCAAAGCCTTTGGTGTAGAGCCTTGAGATATTCCTCACCCTCACTGCTGTCTCCTCTGGGATGGGCCTGGCAGGATATGGTTTCTTATGCCAGTGCTGCAAGTCGGTGAGGGCTGATCGCAGATGGGCTTTTTTCCTGCCTGGCTCTTGCTTTCTCTTGCTTTAGTTATTTTCATTTGTTTAGTCAGTATTTGCCAAGCAACTACTATGTGCCTAGGCCTGTTCTAGGTGCTGAGGATACCATGAGAGCAAAACCAGCTGTAGTGCTTTCCCTCGGCAAGGCATTCATCAACTAATTACACAAATGGATGTAATAGGGCAAATGTGGAATGAATTTATTTATGAAAATGCAGTTATACTTGAGAAGGATTCCAATGTGTTACTAATGAGTTCGTGTGTATTCTCTGTCCCTAGGGAGCCTTGAGGTGTGCCCAAGCCCACGCATCATCCCCCCCTCCCCAACCTGTGCAGAGAAGGAGCTACCCTGGAAGAGTGGGCAGGGAGATCTGGCAGTCTACGTGTCCTCGGAAACCACCAAGATTGTGCCTGTGGACATGCAGACAGGCTGGAACCAAAGCATCTCATCCCTGGAGAGCCTGGCATCCCCACCCTGTACCCAAGCCCCAACTGTGACCCGCTTGCCTCCTTGCCCACTGGCTGCTGAAGAGCCTCAGCACCCTTTCAACCTGCCGTATGATTCACGCCCTAGCTTCGCCTTTCCCCCAAGCCTAGCCAAAGCTGGCCGCTCTCGCAGTGAAAGCAGCGCTGACATCCCCCAGCAGCAGGAGCTACAGCCCCTCATGGGATATGAGGACCGCACCCATCTTAGTCCAGGCACAGCCAACTCCCACTGGTGCATCCAGTTCAACAAAGGTAGCCGGCTGTAGCCCAAGACTCAAGGAGGAGTAGGAGGCTGGATCCCCCATGGGAAGTCTTCCCTGGGCAATAGGCAGAGACAGAGGAGCCCACTTAGCCTGACAGGGGGCCAGAGGAGCCTGAACTAGCAACTGGGCTTCCTTGTGGCAGGTCAGAAGGGTGTTGGGCTGGTCCTCACAGGGGCACTTTCACTATCCTCCCTGCTCCTAATTCCTGCCATCTTCCCTTTCACTAAGGCCCTTACCCTGGCTAAAGACCCAGTCCAGAGCTTCTAGGAGCTAGGCCCACCCACTTGGGAAGCTGATGCTCTTTCCCCAGTGGACCCCCCGGGAGTCACTCTAGGCAGCTGTTCCTGCCCCCAAAGCAAGGCATCATTCCACAGCTAATGCTGGCCTTTCCTGCCCTTCACTCACCCCAGCACCAGCTCAAGGACAGCACCCTGGCAATGAGGCTCCTTGAGGGGCTGGTCCTCAGAGGCACTGGGGTGGGAGGTGGAGCAGGTCTCAACCTTAGGCTTTGTTACCTGTTGGGTCAGCTACCTATAGCCAATTTTTGAGGGGCAGTGGGAATCTGTGTCCAATTCTTGCTTTATCTCCTATACTTTGCTGACATTTATTGGGGCCATAGTTCTTTCTTTTACAGGATCAAGGCCACAGGGCTGGGCCTCGCTTCAGATCAGGGCTGTTTCTTGGCAGGGGTCACTCTGAAGATATGCTGCTCTGCATCCAAGTCTGGAACTTTCAGATCCCTGGGTCTATATTTTCTAAGGAGGGGAGATAGTGGCCTCTGGGACACTACCACCTTGACATTCCCCAAATAGGAAAGAAGCCAGGTATTCCAGGGCCACCACTCCACTGCTCTGGGGGCTGGGATGCCTGGCTGAAGTAATAAGGGGGCTGTCTGGGTGGCAGGTAACTTTCCTGGGGTTAGTACCTGCTTTGTGTCTTGTATCTTGAACCTGAGACACATTAAATATCTCTCAGATGGATGGGTGTCCTGTGTCCATGGGGGGGTGGCTCTAGGGGTGGGGGTGGGAGCAACTGGGGTATCTAGTGAGGGAAGCAGAAACTTGCAACTGCCTGCCTTGGGGCTTCTAGGATAGAGCATGGAGGGGAATCCTGGGAAGGACTGTTAGGCGTGCTGGCCCTCTTCCTTTTTCCTTCCTCCCTTCCCAATATGGTCCCCTGAGCAGGGAGCCTGCAGTAGTAGTCCAGGGATCACTGTATGGGCACAGGGTCACAGAAAATGGGGAGACCAGCAGGGAAAGAGACCCCAGAAGATAGATCCCCAGGTACCCAAAGATGCAGCCACTACATACTAGGACCAGATAAGCCTTCCTTGAAAACCTGGAGGCAGGCGTAGGACAAATAAACAGAAATACTCTGCACATGGCAGATGGGAGGCCAATATCCAGGGAGGTGGTTACTCTATGAGTTTACACTACAAATTAGGTAGTGTGGGGTCCAGAAACATCTAGGAACAAAAAGGAGACCCTTAGGTAGTATCAGTCCCAAATTTAATTTCCACTGTGTCTGAAGAACTTTTAAGAAAATAACTGACTATATTGAGATATAACATATGCTATATATATAAAACATATATAACATATGGTATATAATATACTATAAAACTCACCCATTTAAAATATACAGATTGGTGGTTTTTAATATATTTACGAGTTGTGCAACCCTCATCACAATCTAAGTTTGGAACATTTTAATTATCCCCAGAAAACCCTGTGCCTATTGGCAACCACTCCTCATCCCCTACTGCCCAGCCCTAGGTAATCACTAACCTACTTTCTGTTTCTATAGATCTGAAGGACTCTGGATGCTGTGAAGGTTACATATTTAGTCAACAAGCATTTACTTTTTCTGTGTTATGAATGGGAAAATGGGAGGAGGAGTGACTTGAGCTTTGCCCTCACATTGTTTATACTTGGCAGTGATAGGGCCTGGTAGTTAAACAGTCCATTGTCACTTACCAGTTATGTCAGCTTAGGCATGCTACATATACTCTGTGAGCCTCAGTGTCCTCATCTCTAAGACAGAATAACAGTTATTTTATAAGTTTGCTGTCAGGATGAAATGACAAAATAAGAATCTAGTACACAGCATGGCCCACAGTAAGGGATCATAAATGTTTGCCATTACAGGTCTTTTTTTTTAAGTTTATTTTGAGAGAACATGCTCAGGAGGGGCAGAGAGAAAGGGAGAGAGAATCTCAAGCAGGCTCTATGCTGCCAGCACAGAGCCCGATGCAAAGCTCCATCTCACAAACCATGAGATCATGACCTGAGCTGAAATCAGCCAACAGCCACCCAGGTACCCCAAGAAGTATTTTGAGCCACCTGGGCACCCCATGCCACTACAGGTCTTATATCGCAAGGCAAGGAGCAAGGAAAGTGCTGTGGGGGCCTGAGGAGATTTGAGAAGGCTTTGGGAGGAGCTAGTGTGGGTGAGAGTGTGTGTAGGGATTCAGACAATATAGGCAAAGTTGGGTGGGTGCATTCCAGGTAGAACAGTATAAACAAAGGATGCCCAGAGCACACATGGCAAAAACCTAGGAGCAGTGGGTGTTGTACTCTGGAGAGACCAGCCAGGGACACAAAGGCTTGAGGGGTGACACTGCTGAGTTTTGGAGGTGGCAGAAAGTTGGTCTGGGAGAATTGTGATCTGGAGTGTGGTGTGGGCAGTAATGTGCTTTTGGGAGCTCAAACGCAATTGGTATCAGATGGAATGAATGAAACCCCAGGTGGAGGATGGACTGGTAGAAAAGAAGGCTGGGGATGGGAGGCCTGTATCTGTTCAAGCAGCCTGGGGACATGAAGAGGCTGGAGAGGGCAGGCAGCCATTCTCAGACTTTAGAATCACAATCACTGAGAATCTGTCAAACATGCAGATTCCTGGGCCTGCCCTAAGGTTCTGACTCAGCAAGGCTATGCAGACCCAGAAATCTGTAATCTTTTTTTTTTTTTCAAGTTTATTTATTTTGAGAGCATGCATGCAGAAGCGGGGGAGGGACAGAGAGAGAGGGAGACAGATTCCCAAGCAGGATCTGCACCATCAGCACAGAGCCCAATGCAGGGCTTGAACCTACAAACTGTGAGGTCATGACCTGAGCTGAAATTAAGAGTCGGATGCTCAACTGACTGAGCCACCCAGGTACCCCTCAGAAATCTGTAATCTTAATCAGCTCCCTTCAAGGGAGACAACAGAGACCACATCCTTTGAGAATTTCTAGATTAGAAACGTAGTAGAAGTCAAATTCACACAATCACACTACCAAAGGTGTAGGTGAGAGGGTGCAGGCGGCTCCTGGCTTGGTGCTGGGTAACTAAGGATGGTGGGACAGCCAGGAAGACAGAGTTAGTCAGAGATAGAGGGGGAGAAAGCAGGTGAACACAGCCAGGGAGAGGCAGGCACCTGGGATGTAGGAGAGTGAGCAAGTCAGGGGCTTGCCTGCGGTTCACCACCTAACTGGGCAAGATGGCAGACATGGCCTTCAGGGCACCCTGAGCTGCATCCAGACCTTGAAGGAAGAAGGATTTTGACCAGGGGAGATGGGCATGGGCTTTCCAGGTAGAGGAAACAGACAAGATTTGTGGTCAGATGAGTTTTTCAGGCCAGTATGGAGTTTGGAGTTTATTTTGGCCCAAAGTGAGAGAGATCTGGAAGGTTTGGGGATATTGTCACCCTTGCTATCTAGGGCAGTACTTAAGAGAGTGTGCAAGTTTTGGGATGGAGTGAGGGCAATGACTTTGGGTGTCTTATCACTAGGCCCATAGCCCCTCTCCTGTTTTTGATTGATTCATGTTGGCAAGGAATGGGAGGCTGAGGGAAGGCTGGGGAAGGGGCAAGAGAAGGAGGTCCAACCCTATTTTATGATCTCAGTGGAAAAAGCTGTTGTGAGTAGTTTTTGTTGCCAGCAGAGCCACAGAGATGGGCCCCATGAGTCACTGCTCAGTCCTGCAAACTCAGCCCATACAGCCTCCTGTGGTCAGTAGCCTGGGCTTGTTCCAGGTCCAGCCCCCAGTGTTCCCCTCTAGGCCTCAGTATGTCCCCATTTCTATCTATATCTTTGCCATCCTAGGACTGTGCATCCTGCAGCTCTCTGCCTTTTCTGTTTCCTTTTCAGACTGAGCCTCTGAATCTATTTGTGACTCTGGCTTACATCTGGCTCAAGGATAGGGAGCCTCATGGGGACAGGAGTAACGTGACCACTCTCAGGCGCCCCTAAGCATTTGTTCTATGCCAGGCCATATGTTAAGTGCTGGAAGTACAGAAGTGACAACACTGTTTTCATGTAGCTACAATGCACATTGTATTGTGGAGTGAATAAACTAAGGCCTGACCCTGACCCTCGATCTGTCTGCCTGTGCCCAGCAGTGCTGGGGTCAGCTATGGCCTGTGGCTTGGGGACTCTTACCTGCTTCTGGTATTGAAGGGTTATGTGTGCCTGCCAGCAGGTCTCCCCAGCTCTTAGGGCTCTTAGGAGGCCTGGCTGGTGGCTGGAGGTGGGCAGACAGTGGGCAACAGAAGGAGAGGGAGGGAGCAGGAGGCAATGACTCAATGGGGCGGCCCTGGGACAGTTGGGGAGGGAGCCAAGGTTGGTCCTGATGCTCACTAAAGCTCTAGGAGGATGGGACCAGAGGACCCGGCTGGGAGCTGGGGATGGAGCAGGACAATTCCAAAGCTCCTCTGGCAGCCAGATCAGCTCATGAAGAAGGCTCCTAGGAACCTGGTCTGAGAATCTGGACTTTGGGGGCTGATGTGGCAGCTAGGATGGGGCGGGCAGGATGCTGTTCCCACCGTGCCTGCTTCTGACGCTCTGGTTTGCTCCTCCGGCAACTTCCAGGCTCATGCTTTAGAGCCAAGGAAGTCATTGTACCCACTGCCCCCTCCCCTCCCAGGAACCAAGGGCCAGAGCATGTTGTGGGCACAGTGTGTTCTTCTGGCCACATAGCCTACCTTCTTACAATCTTCCCAAAATTTTGGGGAGTGTCAGGCCAGGCACACATGCCCTAAAGGGACCTCATACCTCTGAGCTGGGAGGGATCTCACAGGTCAAGTCTCTAGGTAACTTTCACCAGTTCAGGATCCCCTGACTGAGGGTGAAATGATGGGGAGGGCATGAATATAGCCCAAATGCTGGCAGCCAGTGGACATTGACATATGGGAGGGTCTTTCCAAGTCCTTGTGGCAACCCCAGGGGGAAAAAAAGGAATGACTTTCTTTTTTTACAGGCAAGTAAGGCTTAAAGAGAACTGAGTTGCTGGAGCTCACCCAAAAGGTAAGTGCAAGAGCAGGCCTGGGTTACGATCTCTGGCTCCAGGACCCTGACCCCAGTCCCAGCCTCCTTGGCTGGACTTTGTGGGGAGGGGGTGTAGGTGAAAGTGACAGGAATGCACCAGAGTGGAGGGTCTGGGCCTGGTGGATTCTGGCAGGCCTGGGTAGTTCCTACCCCAGAGGCCTCCCTGCCCCCATCCTCCCTCCAGCCCAGACAGCAGTCCCCCATCTGGTCTTGGAATCATACAAACCTGTGTCTTGGGGCCTGGGCCTGGGCAGAAGATTGAGGACTGCAAAGGAGGGGCCCTTTCCTCCTATCCTCCATAAAGATACCCCTACTGGTTCCCAGCAGCCCCAAGCTGCTGGTTTGGGCTTAGGAAGTTTCTCTTTCCAGGGGATTCCTGGGATCTTGGGCCCACACTTTTCTTCTCGTGAGTTGTGAATGCTCCCAGTTTTGCTGACAGAGAGTGGGGCACCCCCCGCCCATACTTCGTGCATTCAAGAGCAGATTCCCCCCACTCCCACAAACCCTTTCCCTCGACCCTCCCGGCCCAGGCACCCACTCATGCACCCTCCAGCATCTACACCACTTTTGCCGGCAGGCGGACCGCTTCCGGCGCTCTCCAGCAGTCCGGTGAGTGGGCATCTTGGAACAGCTGGGCTGGTAGTCGTTGCTCCTCCCGGCCGATAGAGCAGTCGAGTCAAGTAAGCGGGCCCCGAAGGTGGGAGTGGAGCCAAGCCGCCTGGCCCGGAGGGTGGCAGGAGGCGGCGGCGGGCTTAGGACGCTGCGAGGGTTGCGCGCCTCAGTGCTTTCACTGGAGTCCAGGGCGGGCAGCTGCCGTCGGGCCTGGGGTGGGATGTAGCTCTGTCCTCCGGCCCCTAGGGGGCGACGCGGTGCCGGGTCTTCCGCCGCCCTGCGTTCCCTCCCCGCGGCCAGGAGGCGGCGCCAGTGGACGCCGGGGCGTCACGCTGTACCCGCCGTCCGTGGCGGTGTGGAAGGTTCGAGGGCTCGGATGTGCGGCTTCTCGGCTTCGCGGTTCCGCGTGCGGGGGTGTGAGGGCTAAAGACAGGCGAGGGATGGGGCGTGCGAGTGTTGCGGCGAGGCAGGGCCGGGTTGGGCGGGCGTCAGCGGGAGGCAGCCCCGCGCCCACGCCTTGAGCGTGCCACATGCGTAGGCCGGCCAAGCGTGGTGGTGAGTGCGCGTCCGAGCGTGGGGGCGCTCTTGGCTGAGGCTGGTGTGAGCACGGACGCGCGGGGACAGATCCTTGTCATTCTCTGTCGTTTCAGGCCTGAACTTCAGGCGCATTTGCGCTATACCTCTACCCGGGCACCAAGACTGGCCCCTCCTGTGTTCTAGTGCCTTCTATCTGGGTCACCCACCGAGCCCTACCGGAACATCTTCAATCCATTTCCTGGACTAGCAGAAGCCTCACAGTGAGGGCCCAGACCCTCTCCCACTTGTCCTGAGCAGGCCTACTCTTAAGGAGAGGGTGATGGAAGGGCCCTTGGAAGTTGGGGATAAGTCCCCAGACTCCCAGGGACACGCCACTGACTCGAGGTTTGCTGTGTGCAGTTTCAGGAATGCCTGGGATGAGGAGGAACCTGTTCCCCACGTGCAGGTTAAGGACCCTAATCCTCCAAGATCACCAGCAGGGACAGCCCAGGGAGAAGGGCTTCTTGGCAGCTCCGTGCCTGGGGATCTTCAGTCACCCCTAGGACCAATGGCTGCAGATGGGCCGGGGGAATGGCAGGGGGACACATTAGGAGGTTCCTCAGTTCAGTTAGAGGAACCCACCCCATCTAGAGTGGAGAGCCTCCCATGTCCAGTGTCCTCCCACCTCAGCCTCGCACAGGGCAAGAGTGATAGTCGAGGGGGAGACTTGGCAAGAGACCAAGTTCCAGACAGGTTAGTGCCAGCTGGCTTGGGTCCTGAGGGGTTGGACAGCGATCCTGTGGACCTTGGAGGCCCTTTATCTGAGACATCTTCAGAACTACTGGAGCCAGGTAAGGGAGGCTGGGCCAAGGAAGTCAAGTGGAGGTTCCTAAAGATGGGTACCAAGACTGGGGGAGGGCTCTGACCCTACTCAGACTGAGCCCAGGTCTGAGGAGGGGTCTCTGGGTGAGTGCCCAATGCACACCCAAGCCATTTTCCTTCCCAAGACCCCAGTGGATCTTGCCTCCCTAAGCCTGCTAATTACCTCCTTGCCCAAGACCTCTCCTGGGAGCTGCTGGCCAGTGGCATGGCTACCTTACCAGGTAGTTGGGAGAGACTGGAGGTAGTGGAAGTGGGGTGACTTGATTGGGCAGGTGTTCATTGTCTTCTCCCCACAGGGACTCGGGATGTAGAAGGCCGGGCAGTGTTGCTTCTGTGTGCCCATAGCCCAGCCTGGCTCTACCCCAAGTGCAGTAGCCATGAACTTACTCGCCTCCTGCTCTACCTGCGAAGCATTCCCAGGTTATAGAGAGGAGGTTGGGGGGAGCTGGAGCCAGGAGGTGGCAAGGTTGGGGAATTAGATACTTAACTGAAGTCTGCCTCTTTAGGCCTGAAGTACAGGCCCTGGGATTGACCGTGCTGGTGGATGCCCGAGTTTGTTCCCCAAGTTCTTCTCTTTTCTGGGGGCTCAGCCAACTACAAGTGAGTACAGGATTGTATCTTCCCCTGCCTTCAGCCATTCCTTTTAAATAGGGTTGGGGACATGGCTAAACTCAAATTCCTTGCAGGAAGCAGCCGTAGGGTCAGTATACCAGGTGCTGCTGGTGGGAAAGATGCCAGAGGAGGTGCCTTCCAGGCTGCAGGTACTGAGCCATTTTGGCTAGGGGTGGAGGTGGGATGCTTTCCCACCAGGCAGGAGCCATTACACCGTCTTTTCTTGCAGCTGCAGCAGCTGCCCTCTCATCAGAGCCTGCTGACCTACATCTCCACTTCTGGGTTGCCAGCTTCAATGGGAGGAGGCCTGCCTTACTGCCACCAGACCTGGCTGGACTTCCGGATGGTCAGTGCAGTGGGTCGGGGCATAGGGTGGGTGGCAGGCAACCTGGCCAGCAGAGGAGCCTCTCCTGGGTTGGTTTGAGCAGTGCAAAGCTGGCTGCAGTGGCCTGGGATCCAGGATGCCTGGGACCAGCACTGCACTACTCTGGTCATGCCTACCCTTGTTCACAGCGTCTGGAAGCCCTACTGCAAAGCTTCCAGGTGGTTTGTGCCTTGCTCCAGGAGGCCATTGAGAGCATGAAAGCTGTGCCCCAGCCCATGGAGTCTGGGGTGAGTATCCCCTCAACACCTCTCCAGATGCTCCCTGTCTTCCTCCTTTTCTCCGATGCTCACCTCCACTGACTGTTGCCCTTAATCATAGGAAGTTGGTCGGCTGCTCCAGCAGACACAAGTCCTGATGCAGCACGTGCTAGACTCACCCTGGCTAGCATGGCTACAGTTCCAGGGGGGGTTGGAGCTGGCATGGTTGAAGCAAGAGGTCCCAGAGGTGACCTTGAGCCCAGACTACAGGTAGACGCAAACTCAGATCCCCGCTCTTGCCCCAGCCCACCATATTCCATGCCAAGGACTCAGCTGGCTGGCTCAGAACCAGCCAGGATTGTGGTCCCAGGACAGGGTGGAGTGAAACAAGGCATCTAATAGGAGTCGTAAGACCATGTACCCTGTACCAGGTCAGCAGTGGATGAAGTTGATGAGCTCTATGGCCGTGTAGATGGACTGCTGCACCAACTGACCCTGCAGAGCAACCGGCGAGTACAGGCACTAGAGTTGGTCCAGACTCTGGAGGCCCAGGAAGGCAGGCTGCACCAGGTGGGAACTATCTGCTCAGATGGGCCCTGCCTCTGATCTCAAGCATGACCTTCACCCCACAGCAGCATTCTTTTCCCTGTTTGTGCCCCTCCAGATTGAAGTATGGCTACAGCAGGTGGGCTGGCCAGCACTTGAGGAGCTAAGGGAGCCCTCACTGGACATGCTGCTCCAGGCCCAAGGCCCTTTTCAGGAGCTGGACCAGGTTGCTCAGGTGAGTTTGGTTACTTGTTTATTCCCTAGGTATTGGGTCAGTTTGCTAGGGACTAGGAATGCAGGATGGGTGAGAGCAAATCTATCCATTTCTCTCTTGGAATTTACAATCCAGCAGACATCAATGGTAGTCAAAGGTTCAGAGCCACGTATGTGTGATTGCAAACTGAGGCAAAAGCTCCGGAAAGAACACAGGTGGTTCTGAGTTTATTACAAAAGACCTGAGGGGCGCCTGGGTGGCTCAGTCAGTTAAGCCGACTTCAGCTCAGGTCATGATCTCTTGGTCCGTGAGTTCGAGCCCCGCATCGGGCTCTGCTGACAGCTCAGAGCCTGGTGCCTACATCGGATTGTATGTCTCCCTCTCTCTCTGACCCTCCCCCGTTCATGGTCTGTCTCCTTCTGTCTCAAAAATAAATAAACGTAAAAAAAAAAATTAAAAAAAAAAAAAGACCTGACCCAGAAGGGGTGTTGGTCTAGCTTTCTTGAGATACTGACTTTTGAGATGAGAGCTGAAGAATAGGTTAACCAGGAGAAAGAGGGATTGGGGTTGAGAGACATTCCCACCTGAGGGAACAAAGAGCATGTGCAAAGGTTCTGTGGCAGGAAGGAGCACGGCTTGCCTGAGGAACCATAAGAAGGATAGTGAGGTTGAAATGCAGGGCAGTAGAAGGAGAGAGAGTGAAATAAGATGAGGTAAAATGAAGCTGGAAAAACAGTCAGTGGCCAGATTGCTGGGTCCTGTAGCAGTATAAAATTTAAGTGGAAAAGTCACAATCAGATCCATGTTCTATGAAGATTATCTTAGTTTTTGGTTAGACAGTGATTTGAAGGACTGACATGTAGAGTCCACAGAGGCATTTGCAATGGCCCAGTGGGAATGATGCTTTCTCTAGCCAGATGGTGGCAGAGGAGACTGATTTTAGAAATTGCCGGGATTTGCTATGTGGGGTAAGTAGGAGAGGGAAGGGGCGCCTGGGTGGCACAGTTTGTTGAGCGTCTGACTCTTGATTTTGGCTCAGGTCGTGATCCCAGGGTTGTGGGATCGAGCACTGCATTATGTGGACCCTGCTGGGGATTCTCTCTCTCTCTCCCTTCACCCCCCTCCCATGCTTGCACATGTGTGCTGTCTCTTTCTCAAATACGATTAAAAAGCAAAAAAAGAAGGAGAGGGAGGTTGTAGGGGTGAGTGGACGTCTCTTCTGAGAGAGCGACCAGGAGACAAGGGCCTTCTGAGGCAAGGGGATTCATCAGTGCAGTCTTGGGTGTGCTCTGGAGATGACCATAAGGGACTGAGACCCATGGGGATTGGCCTGGAACTCAGAAGAAAGACCTGGCCATACAGGGTCACTTGGTGGACATAGGTGTGTGGATGATATTTGACGGTCACATAAGATTGGCTCAGGAGAGAAAGTGTGGACTGTGTTCAGGAACGCCAGTGTTGAATGGCTCTGGTGAGGGATGGGGAGCAGGAGGAGAATAGGGTGAGTGGGGAGGAGTTGGGGAGCTGTAAGAGAGAGGATTGGAGGCTGCTGAGCAATGGTCAGACGAAGCCTGACAATTGCTGGGGATGGAGGTGGCAGTGAGGTTGCACTAGGCTGATGAGGTGAAGAAACAGTGATACCTGATACCGAGGAGAATAATTCCTCCAGGAAGTTTGTGTAGAGAGGCACAGAGACAGGGGAGTGGATGGGGGTGTGGGGGGAGGGTCTTCAGTCACAAGAGAGACTTGACAATGACGTGTAGATATCTGTGGAAAGGACTGCTCAGGGGCTAGACCATGGCCCAGATTTGCTAAGCCCAGTCTTTGTCTCCAGGAGCAGGTCCGGCGAGGGGAGAGGTTTCTGCAGCCACTGGCTGGCTGGGAGGCTGCTGAGCTGGGCGCTGCTGGGGCCCGCTTTCTGGCCCTGCAAGCCCAGCTGACTGACTTCTCCAGGGCTTTGGCCCAGCGGCGGCAGCGGCTGGCAGATGCTCAGAGGCTGTTGCATTTTTTCAAGCAGGTAGGTGCGGTGTCCTGTCCCTGGTTCCAGGTGGTCAGTGGGGATGGAGGGGTGGCTTCCTGGCTTCATCACAGCCTGAGCTCTTTCAGGACATCCTGCCTCTTCTCTCTCCTTGTCTTTGGTCTGACCCCAAAATTCAACCACTGGGGGTGTGGCCTGAGCCATCATTCTGGGGGGCTGGGGGAGTGGGTAGAAGAGAAGGCTCAATGGTTTTGGTGGGCTCTGCCTTCAGTGCCTCTCTGGCCTTGGTGTTACAGGCCTCGACATGGGCTGAGGAGGGGCAGAGGGTGTTGGCAGAGCTGGAGCAGGAGCGCCCAGGGGTCGTGCTGCAACGGCTGCAGCTGCATTGGACCAAGCACCCTGACTTGCCTCCTGCCCACTTCCGAAAGATGTGGGCTCTGGCCACAGGGTTGGGCTCTGAGGGCATTCGCCAGGAGTGCCGCTGGGCCTGGGCACGATGCCAGGACACCTGGCTGGCCCTGGACCAGAAGCTAGAGGCTGCACTGAAGCCACCACTGACGACGACCACAACGGGCAGCACAGCTAGCCTGTGTGTCAGCCGTTTCCCTGCTGCATCTGCCACCCCTCCCCTGAGGAAGGCATATAGCCTCGATCAGAATCTGGGGCAGAGTCTCAGAGAGCCTGCCCACCACTGCCACCATGCGGCTATTGTGGCTGCTTCCCACGGACCAGACGCTGAAGGTGGTGCCCAGCCAGGGTCATCCCCTACCATGCTTCCACCAGGCAGTTCTGACCCCAGGACCCCCAACAGGTGCAGGCAGAGGGCAGGGCAGGGAGGGCAGTGGCAGGAGAGATGTCTTGAATCTTGACTCTACCTGTCTGGTAGGCTCCAGCTGGTATTGGCAGAGATGGTGGCTACAGAGCGGGAGTATGTCCGAGCTCTTGATTACACCGTGGAGAACTACTTCCCTGAGCTGGATCGCCCCGATGTGCCCCAGGGCCTCCGTGGCCAGCGTGCCCACCTCTTTGGCAACCTGGAGAAGCTGCGGGACTTCCATTGTCATTTCTTCCTGCGTGAGCTGGAGGCCTGTACCCAGCACCCATCCCGGGTAGCCTATGTGTTCCTGCGCCATGTAAGCCCACAGGTCACACAGCCCCTACCTGATTCTGCCACGTTCAATAAAGAGATCTTAGCACATGCCTGGTGCCAGGGTCTGTGCTGGCTATAGCTATGAGCAAGACCAGTAAGGTCCCTGTCCCTGTAGGTAATCACGTTCAGTAGAGGAGACAAAAGTAAAAAAGGTAATTCCAGATGGTAGTTGGAGTCAGGAAGAAAATAATCAGGATATATACATGATCGTGATTTAGTAGTGGGGTTGGGGGGTGGGGCAGTTAGAGGCCTCTTTAACAGGCTGAGGCCAGGGGAGGGGCTGGTCTCAGAGCGTTCTATCCAGAGGAAAGATCAAGTGTAAAGCTTTGGGGCAGGGAAGAGGCTCAGTGGTCAAGGAAAAGACAGGTCAAAGTGGCTGAGTGTAGTGAGCAAGAGGAGTAGTCCAAGGTGAGGGAGCCCAGAGTGGTGGTCCAAGACAATGGGAGGAGCAGAGGCCCTGTGGGCAAGCCCCATTCGGCACAGTGCCTGTTCTTTCCAGGTTACCCTTCATTCAAAGCCAGGCAGACTGGATCTGCAGGGGGAATCTTCCCGGGGAATTGTTTGTTGGCATTTTGGTCCTCCCAGGCTGAGGGTATCTGGCCCCCTTGCACCTGGACTGATCTGTGTGTCCTCACAGAGGTTGCAGTTTGGGATGTATGCACTCTACAGCAAGAATAAACCTCGCTCTGATGCCCTGATGACCAGCTTCGGTCATGTCTTCTTCAAGGTAGATGAGCCTGAGACAAGGGGAGGAGGGGATGGAGGAAGTAAGTACCTTGAAGCCACCTGATGGTCTCCTACCCACCTGGCAGGACAAGCAGCAAGCACTGGGGGACCACCTGGACTTGGCCTCCTACCTGCTGAAGCCCATCCAGCGTATGAGCAAGTATGCATTGCTGCTGCAGGAACTGGCAAGGGCCTGCGGGGGTGCTGTGCAGGAGCTGAGTGCCCTGCGGGCTGCCCAGAGCCTTGTGCGCTTCCAGTTGCGACATGGCAATGACCTGCTAGCTATGGACGCCATCCAGGGCTGTGATGTGAGTCATGCCAGGCCATGGTGGGCAGGTGCGGTGGGTGTGAAGAGAGGGGGCAGGAGAGGCTGGGCACTCACTGGGCCCCACCTTGGCAGGTTAACCTGAAGGAACAGGGTCAGCTGGTGCGACAGGATGAGTTCATGGTACGTGCTGGGCGCCGTAAGTCCTTGCGCCGCGTTTTCCTCTTTGAGGAGCTACTGCTCTTCAGCAAGCCTCGCCGAGGACCCACGGGCATTGACACATACGCCTATAAGCGTTCCTTCAAGGTAGGCCCACTCGACCCCTCCTATGTTCCCTGCCCTACCCTCACCCCCTCTGGCCTCACCAAGCCCCTCTCCTGGCCACACAGACGGCAGACTTGGGCCTCACTGAGTGCTGTGGGGATAACAACCTGCGGTTTGAGATCTGGTTCCGCCGTCGCAAGGCCAGGGACACCTTTGTGCTGCAGGCTGCCAGCTTGGCCACCAAGCAGGCTTGGACAGCTGACATTTCTCGTCTGCTCTGGAGGCAGGCCATCTACAACAAGGGTGGGTCCCTGCCCCTATTTCATCCAACGGTCCCCTTCCTGGAGAGCTTACGTCCCACAGGGCCCCATACAGGGCCTAGGGACCTGGAAATGCTTGGGAGCAGGGAGGTCCAACAGCAGCAGCCAGTGTAGGAAAGGAACTTCAAAGTCAGGCAGTCCCGCTGTCACTGTCCCCGACTGTGGACACAGTGTTAACCTGAGTATGACACCTGTCCCCAGGATTGTTGGGAGGAGAGTATAGCACCAGAAAGGCCCAGTGCACAGGATGGCTAATATGCTGGGTATGGATGTAGAAGAAGGACTTACTCAAGGGGTTGGTAGACACAGAGGCCTAAGGGCAAGGCTGATGTCCAGAGAGGCCCCACCTATGCTCACTCTCCACCCAGAGGTTCGCATGGCTGAGATGGTGTCCATGGGTGTGGGGAACAAGGCCTTGCAGGACATCGACCCCAGCGAGGAAGCTATCAACGACCGCACTGTCAACTACATCCTGAAGTGCCGAGGTAGCAGGCAGGCTACAGGGGAGTGTGGGTGTGGAATGCTGCATGGGAGATAATAATGACCTCTGTCACCCCTTGCCTGTGCTCCCTTCAGGACCTTGGCCCAGGTGGGCTCTGGCCTGTCCCAACCTGACCCTTTCTCTTACACAGACATTCGCTCTCGGGCCTCTGTTGCTGTGGCCCCGTTTGACTATGAGAGCCCCTGTCTGGGGGCCTTGAGCTCCCTTCCTGGAGACCCTGCCTCTTGCTCTATGCTGGGGTCCCTCAACCTGCATCTGTACAGAGACCCGGCTCTTCTGGGACTCCGCTGGCCCCTGTATTCTACCAGCTTCCCAGAGGAAGCAGCACTGGAGGCTGAAGCGGAGCTGGGCAGCCAGCTGTCTTTGAGTAGGTCTGGGCTTAGCCAGAGGCAAGAGGGCACTGCTTAGGGTCTGGCCCTCCCCTGTGACAGCTCACTTTCCTCCTCCCCAGCTCCTGAAGACTCAGAGGTGTCATCCCAGTGCCAATCAGCCAGTGGATCCAGTGGCTCTGACAGCAGCTATATGTCAGGGTGGGCCCTGGGCAGAGGTCTTGAGGACTTGTCCTGTGTGAGTATCATTTTGTCCTCTTTCTACCAGCCCCAGCTCAGGCCTATGCCTGTCTTTCCTTTAGGAGGAAATGGGGGTGTGTGGGCCAGGGCCATACCCCAGAGATCCCACCTGGACCTTTAGTTGAGGAAACAGGCAGTCACACCTAGCTTGTCAACCGCAGGTCTGAGCCTGGGCTGGAAGGCAGGCAGCGGATCCAGCAGCTTGTAGCTCCAAGAAATATCACCTCTCTCAGGATCTGCTATGACCAGAACGTGACTGGTATGTGGGCCACCTCCAGCCCACATGCACTGCCCTATTGACTGCTCTTTCTGATGTCTGTGCCCATTGGCAGACTGGCAGGGACCTGTCCTAGGGAGCCTGGCAGCAAAGCCTGAGTGAGTGCCCTGATCCTGAGCCTCTGGCCCCATGTCCCCTTTTATTCCCTTTCCGGCTTCCACCCCAATTACACGTTAGGTTTAGGCTAGAGCAGAGTGGGTGTTTCCACGCTGTAGGCTTGGTAGGCCTACCAAGCCTTGTAGGCCCCACGCCCCACTTGGTGGGGCACCAAGTTGCTCTGGACAGTGATTGGGCTGCCCCACCTCTCAGGAGGAACATAGTGGGGTTCCCAGCAGTTGCTTCCCAATCCCTGGTCTCAAAGCCAAGCTTCTCAGACTTAGGGGCAAGCCCACCTCTATCGTACCCTTAACTCTTGACTGCCTTGGTTGCCCAAGCCCAGCCCTTCTTTCTTGGGTCAGTTTGGTTATATTGATTCAACACCTTTTGAAGAGCTTTCAATTAGAGCTATTCTCTAAAATTATTTCACTTGTTGGTCTTTGGTGTTTCAGAGAGTCCAGGCCCTTGACTCATAAATTACTCTTTATTTATAATAAAAATAGACTGATACACTTTCATATGGGCACATGCATTCTTTAAATGAGCCTTGGCAGATGGGGGTATTGTGAGGGCAGCATCTCTGGTCACCCTAGCTCTCTTGTAAGTACTTGCCCAGGACAGAGTAAGAGACAGACCTAGACAGGCCCCTCTGGATGAGCAGGTCCACGCAGCGGCCATATTTCCTGGCGAAAGGCAGCGTGAGCTAGAAGGAAAGTCCCATCTTATCCCTTACTTCTTGGCTGGTTGCCTATTGTAACTGAGTAGGCGGGGTCCTCCCCATCTGGGCAGGGGTAGGGCAAGGCCTATCGGGGACTTTTGATGTTCTGGGCTCAGTTCTGCCCAGAGGTATCTCACAAGCTTGTGGCTATGAATGGCTACCAGAATGACCAGAGGGTCAAAAATACACGTTTCCAGCCACTGGTTTTCTACTTTTCTAGCTGCATATGCTGACATTACCTTTCTAATCAATAGACTAGCCAGAGGCCTAATAGTAACTGGGTACCAGTGTATTTAGAGTGAAAAGTATTATAATAACGTACTTGATTACAAAAAATATCAGATTAATGAGAAATTAGCTAAATCTTTTTCAGCTATAATGTTAAGATGAAAACTTTAAACCCTAAAATTATTTTAAGGAATCAAAAAGCAAAAATAAAAAACCTGGGTTATTCCTTTGATCTCATTGAACATTTTTTTTTTTTCTGGGTAAAGAATACTTTAAAGCGGCTTATATATGAAAGGAATGTGTGAAAGTGGTGATATGGCTCAGTAGGTGAAGTTGGTATTAGTGGTCAAAAAGGTCTGACTCCCAATAGTTTCTCTGATTTCAACACCCTAAAAGCTTGAGCTCATGTGATGTGCTTCCCAAGCATGGCCGGGGTGTTAGTGATAAAGGCAAAATTGGTACCATTGGAGGAAAACTTAAAAAAACCAGTGGCCTGAATACTGCTTTTTGATCACTCTGGACTGATTAATTTCAAACCATTGTTTCTCCCTCCTTGGGACCAGGGACCAGAGGTCTGCTGCCTGCCTTGCCTTCTGGGCAGTGCTGGCCTGGCAGCAAGACAGTGTCCATTTGAGGTGTCCACAGGGTCAATTTTCCCAGTGGGGTACAAGCGGCCCTCACCTCCACCCAGCTGTACAGGCGTTCTTGGGTGTGCCGGTCATCCTTGAAGCTGGTGATGGCCAGCAAATCCACCACAAACTGCTTGGGGCTGATGTGCAGGGTCTGCCAGGAAAGCCCCTGGTCAGGCAGGGCTGGAAGCAGTTGCCTGACACACATTTACTTCCTGCCTTTAAGAGTGGGATGCAGAGCAGGGGCTTCCCTGGGTCTGCAGGAGCTCCAGGGATCGGAGACTACTGTTATTCCAAGCTACTTCTCGGTCAAGGCTTGGTCCAGATGCTGCTGCCCTGTCTTCATATCCCTGCTCTTCATGCCACCCTTGTGCCCCTGACCTATTCCCATTGGCTGGCACCACTTATCATGTGGACAGGGGGACAGACAAAGAGCAAGGTCTGGGGCCTGTCACACATACCCATAGCTGGTTGGCCAGAGAGACCACCTTGGCTGTCATGGCTTTGGGGTCCTTTTGCCTGATGGAATCCAGGATGATGTCAGTCAGGAAACGGTGACATTTTTGTGCATAAAACATCTCTTCCCAGGATAGAGAGAAACTCAGGAAAGTCACCTCTGTGGAGGAGAGAGTGGATATGGCCACATCTGCTGTGGCTAAGGCCTTAGAGCCAGCCTGGAAGGAGAGAGGTGTAAGGCTCCCGAGAGAGAGTGTTTTCCTGAAGCACCCTGTCTAGGGGCTCAAGCACCTCCACAATGAAGTGCAGGGCCAGGTATGGCTCAAGTCTCACCTCTGGGCTGGGGGCTGGCTGTAGGCAGCGTATGCTTGAGGTTGTCCATCTGTGTAGTGTAGATGATGCTGTCCTCAAAGAACATGCAGGAGCCATCGCTGCCCACCACGGGGGGGTGGGTCACTTTGAGGATGATCCCTGCGCTGTCTACCTCATTGGCCTCAGGCAAAGGCTGCTCAGGGCCAGGGCTTTCTGTGAAAATGACATGGGGTGGGAGTTCTCCTTGAACTACTTCAGAGCCCAAGCGGGGAGGGGACCAGGACAGTGAGTCACCCCAACCTTCCAGCGGCCTCTGCTGCCAGCTTCTCAGAAGTGGCACCCTTTGCTGACAGGAGCCTGTCCTGGCTCGCCTCTCTCCATTGTCCTAGAAGCATTATAAGTCCAATCCTACATTTTAGAACTCCAGGGAACTCCTCTTGAACTAAGACTGGTGTCAACTAGAGCTGATAATACCCTAGCTGGGGGACTGGAAATCATGGAAAACTGTAAAATGAGAGGAGCTTTTTGGGTGAGCTGTTGATGCATGTCCACTCTGAAGAGTATGTTTGACAGACCAACTCAGGGCTCATAGGCAGGGCCCAAGAAGGCCCCTCCAAGCAGGACCTAAACCTTTGAAAGGGAAAGCACCAGAACACTGTAGAAAGAATTTGAGGGAGCAGAGGAAACAGCCCAACATGGCAGTTCTCAGCAAACTCCTCTAGGTTGTCTCCACACTGCCCCACCATACACAACACGCCTCTCTCTTTAGCTCCTCCTGTCCATCCCACTTCAGTAATCCCTCACTCCACTGCAGTCACACAAGCCAGAAATCTGGCCCCTCTTTGGCCAGATCCTTCCCAATTTCCTCTCCCAACTGCCTAGCCTGTTTGACCTTATGCTTGTAATACTTCTACTTCTGCTGCTGCATTTCCTCTACTCCTGGAGCAAGCTTTCTGAATGCACACCTGGCTTCTTGCTCCATTGTTTAAAATGCTTCAGTGGCTGCGCACACCCCTTAGGGTCAGAACAGTGTACCAGGTCCTGAACTTGGCCCACAAGACCTGTCCTGATGAATTATGTCTTCAGCTCTGTTTCCCATCACTTTTCCACATGAAGCCTGGCCTCCAGCAAGACCTGTTTCCCCAAGCACCTGAGACTTCTTCCTTCCCCCTGCTCAGTCCTCAGCCCCTAACCTCCTTTGTGCTCCTATTATTTCATAAACACCCTCTTCCTATATGCTTCATGCAGATTCTTAGCCTCACAAGCCATGCCAATGTACTGGTCATCTCTGTATACTGCTTGGCAGAGCTGTGAACAGAGGATTCTAGCCCCACTTTGTCACTAATTCACTCTGGTCATGGCCAAGTTTTGCCCTCTGTTGTTGTTGTTGTTTTTTAATGTTTATCTTTGAGAGAGCGTGTGCACATGGGCAGGGGAGGGACAGAGAGAAGGGGACAGAGGATCCGAAGAAGGCTCTGTGCCGACGACAGAAAGCCCGATGCAGGACTCATGAACCATGAGATCATGACCTAAGCTGAAGTCAGATGCTTAACTGATGGAGCCATCCAGGTGCCCCTACCCTCTCTGTTTTATAAGACTTAGGTCAAGGATGAGAGAGGACTCACCTTTCTCCCTTGGCTTCTGCTTGCCCCAATCCTTCAGGGTGACAGCTTTTTTCACAGGGAAATATGGCTTAAAGGTTGGCTCTGGCCCCTTGTCTTTGGCTCCAGCTCCAGCCCCTGCCTGCAGAGCTGGGTCCTTCTCTGAGCCTGTGGAATGGCTTTTCCAGGAAGCTGAGGTGCTGGGCTGGGAAGCAGCCTCACTTCCTGAAGGGAGCTGCAGAGTGGCTTCCTCCATGAAGCTGCTCCGGGGGACTGGCATGGGCTGGAATTCCCACTGTTTGCAGTTGACCATGTCCCATTCCCTAACGAGGGAGATGAGTTTTTGCATGGGAGTGACAGGAGGGTCTTTGGTTTCAGGTTTCTGTGTGAGGTTGACTGTACTACATTTCTTCTTGGGAGGACTTTCGGGGTGGGCCCCCCAGTATTTGGGGTTGGCACAAAGACCTGGACAGTGGGAGTATGTGCTGGGATTGCCCGCCCTCTTGGCACCTCGGCAAAGGGACACCTGGATGGTTTGGGAGTACTGCTCAGGTTCTTCCATCTGGCTGGATCTGGTCAGGATCCCCTTGGCCTTATTCCATGAAGTCCTGTCATTGCAGTCTTGGAAGTCCATGGGCATGCAGGCTGTGGTCTGGAGAGGGAGGACACAGCAGCTCTGGGAATGTTGTGCTTCCACATTGAAGCCTCACCCAAGAGCTAATAATTTGGACTTCTAAGATTTAATTTATTCATCCAGATCCTGTCTTCCTGTCTTCCACATAGATCAGCCATTTGCTTTGCTCAGCCTGAGTGGGGGTGGTGCCAGCCCAGGGGCCTCACATACTCCAAAGGAGCATATTATCAGCATCCTAGACCACAAGTGGCAAACACATCCCTGTGCCCCTTCAATGTTCAAAAACCAATTACCATGTTAGGAATCCATGTAGGCTCTGCCCTTTAATTTTGCCATGCCCCTCAATAGTAGAGCCTACCCCTCAACACTGTGGTGGTTTTTTGAGGACACCACCAAACCAAAGAAGGTTGAGACTTACTTCTTTGGCATCTCTACTGAACTCCACCAGTGACTCTGGCCCTTCTGTTACCACGCGCAGTCTCCTGATGGGAAAAGCTTCTTCATTTTCAGATTCTTTCTCCTGGATCCATGACCTGCAGACTCCCAAGAGGGAGTCAGTGAGCAGAAGCCTCTACTAGTTCATCTACTAGTTTGTCAGGTCTGCCCTTTGGCTAGTTAGCTCTAGACAGTGGCAGTGAAGGGCTCTTAAAGGGTTTCATTTAGGTCACTGGCCAATCCTGGACCTGTTCCACCCCCTCTGCCCAAAGGAGAACAGGGAGATGGGACTTAGGATTCTCAAGAATACTATAAAGGTCCAAACGCCAGAACATGGTGTCCAGAGCAAAGTTTCCTTACTTGTATGCCTCACATTGGGCAAGGGCTTCTGAAAGGGATGGGATGCGGTATTCCTCAACCTCCTGGCAGAAGAGGGGCCATTCCCTGCAAATGACAAGATCTCGTCAGGCTGGGCAGCTGGGTGCATAGAGGCATAGCCTTCAGAGCTGCTGCCTTGACAGCAATTTACATATTGGAAATAATATAACCTCCTTGAAGGCTGCAATATGAAGGTTTTTCTATTATACAAGGAAGGGATTTCATCACGTGATTTCCTTCCATTTATCACTTACTTAAATTCAGATGGTAAAAACAGTTTTCCAAGTCTCAGGAAGTTAAGAATGTGTCGGAACATTTGGCCATCCCCGTGGATCAGCAGGGTCTGTCCGTATGTGATCCAGTATACTCTCTGAGGGTTGGACAGAAGTTCTGGATACTGCAAGAGGTTGTACACCAGACCTTGTCAGTCTGTTAGTTAAAGGGCTTGGTCTTTAGTAAGGGGCAGGTCAGTCTTCTTTTACTTCATTTTCTTGACCTTTCTAGGCTTTGGGATTTCCAGCTCCCTATCTTTTTAGCCACAGGGAGCGATAGTGGGGAGCTGAGCATCCAGGGACAAGAACAACCCTGCTTCAGTTTTACTGCCCCTAAACCACCCTCTCAAGTCATTTGTAACCCTACCCTGTGTCTTGCTCAGTCCAGGCCCCTCAGACTGGTCTCCTCCCTACCCAAACTCCTGAGGGCGTTTGTAGCATGCTGTTCATACAATAAGGGCACTTTGGGCCATGGGGTAGGGGGAAGGTCTTATTCTAAGCAGGTGCTAGAGACTGTGTGAGAGTCAGATGACAGGTTCTAAAGCAGCTCAGCCACAGAAGCCAAAAGGAAAAGAGGGTAGCTCCCGGGCCAGCATACCTTCAGCAAGGTCTGCAGGGTGGTTGCATACCAGTGGCTTCCAACATAAACTTTGACGATCTGTTGGGGGGAATATACAGTGATTTCTGCTGTCCACTCCTCATCTAAGGAAACCAGTGAAAAGGAATGTATCACATGGCCAGAAGGGAAATTAGGACATTTTAGTTAATAATGCATGTTAAGACTCAGTATCTTCAGTCATGTTGTGTTGCCTCTTCTGAGAAGCAGAAGAAATAGAAATCTCTGACACCAATCTTCTCTCAGGCCTTCCCTGCAGCTCACTACAGTTTCCTGGGTGGTGAGGTGGGTTTGGAATGGCAGCTTGGAGGGACAGCTGATGACTCTGGGAGTGGGAAGGGTAAGCCCTCTAAAATCCCAACCCCAAGAACACTGATGCTCTTCCCCCAACCCACCTCTCTCAAGAAAGCTGGACTAATGTTCCTGTCTACCTACATTGTCAGCTGCCTCTGGTTTCTGGCTGGGTGTCTCCTTGGTGTATAACTCTTCATGTGGTGAGAAGTCCCTCTTTATGTTTGTGCTTATAGTTTAGCTAATGTCACACTGCCAGCACTCATCAAATCTGTCACTGGTATAGAGACCAAGCCTCTAGGTATGTCTGGAGAATGGGGCTTCATTTTGGGGAGATGAATCCATGACCCTCTTCCTGGGGGAGACTAGACTTAGGCTTTGTTCTGATGTTTGGGAACCAGTTTCTAATGAGCTTTGTAATAAGTAAAAGGTTTATGTTATGTAACGAAGAGGCAAGAGGTGTATCACTAGATTGTGAACTCCATGAAGATAAGGACTGGGTCTCTTGTGTTCACTTCTATACTCCCAGTATCTCCTTTCCTGGTATATGGTAGGTGCTCAATAAATATTGAATGTTGCTGAATGATGGAATGCAGTGGAAACTTGATCTAAAAACTTTTTGTTAATAGTTACAGGCAGCTGGTGAAAACAACATTAGTTTTGGACCCAGATTCAAACTCCAGCTTGATCACTAGCTCACTGAGTAATTTGAGGCTTATCTGTTAAATGGACCCAGGGACTGTTCTTCCCAGGAGGTTATGAGGATCAAATGAGCACAGCATGTCAGCTCTCAAAGACCCATGTGGCCCCCTACTGAGGTCAGTCTGTACTACTTGAGGCTACTCATGGGCTTGAGGTGAGGAGGGGTACCTTAACAGGAAAATTTCCCTCTAGGAAAACCTACAAATGTTGGATTTCCTCTCCTCTTCCATCTACAATTCCTGGCCCTGGCCAGCCTCAACTTTCCTTTTTGATACCCAAGCCCTCCTCTGATGCTAAATTCAAATAAAGAAGCTTCCTCATTTACTGAGCACATCCACGGGTGCCAGACTCTTCGGCTCCAGATGAGTCTTCAGGGCTACTTTCATTGGCTCATAGGTGATATCCCTTTTGTCCAGGAAGGCACAGAGCTCGTACACCTCGGAAATAGTCTCAGTCAGGGGCAGTCGACAAGTCCCTAGCCAGTTCCTGCCCAGAGGAAAGGCCTGTTAGAGAGAGCCTCAAGCACTGCACACCTAGGGAGCTTGCTAACTTTTCATGCATAGAATGTCTTGTCCTTAACACCGGCTGAAACCTGTGGCTACTAACCTCATTTCCTTGATTTAACCAGAAATCTGGTGATGTCTTATAGGAGAATGAGCTTGGACACACAGACTCACCATCTTGGAGCTGAGCTTGACCTACTTCAGAAAAGCCCTCTAAATCAACTAACTGTAAGCTTCTAGGTCTGCCTGAAGTTTCAGAAGCCAGGCCAGGGACCACCCACTTCCATTCTGCCCCCCCTAAGTGTCTTCCCATGACATCACAGTGACTGTGTGGCAGCCTAAAATTACTAATACTGTTTGTGCCCAGGAAAGAGGCTGGGGGTCTGAATATCAGTCCCTGCCTCCAAAGGCATTTGTGACATCAGGGATGGGACATCTCTGGGAGAGATGGATGGTGTGGGCCACAAAGGCCCAAAGGGCCCAGAGTTGGCTAACCTCCCCAGGGGCTCAGGAAAACCTACTTGCACATTTAGTTTTGGTACCAGTATATTTTGTGACCCTAAGAGAGTTAATTGCTCCACTCCAAACATCAGTTTACTTTTCTATAAAACAGGATTAGAATCCATGCTTCTGCACTAATGGGGACACTTTAAGCTTATTCCCTGAGACACAGACCAGGTATCACCTCTTTTGGGAAGCCTGCCTTACTTCGCTTCTGGAGCTCACCCCCAGTTCTGGCATTTCTGTGTATCTAGCAAGACTCCCAAGGGTTTCAGGGAGGGCCTTTGTAGGAAGGTCTGCATGGCAGGGGAAATATCTAGCATCCTGAGGGTTGTGACCGTGACCTGGTCATCTCAGCCCTAGTACAGGGCTGAAAACAGCAGTGGATTGCAGAAAACAGAAATATGAAACAGTCTGAAGCCTTTGAACCTTGGGAACCCTTATACCTTTGGAACCTGTGCTCTCCTCTAAGGCCTGGGTTTAGTGGTGGTAGTGGGAGTAGCTAAAATGATGGGTTTGCCTCCAAGGACACTACTTTCCTCTGGCTCATGGGCGGGGCCCCAGGTTGGTTTCTGGAGAAAGGCAGAGACCAGCCTGAGTGGAACTGAGCTATTCACTGAGGAGGGCCTTACTTGACGTGCTGAAAGAGAACCCCATTCCCTGTGATGTACAGTCTACTTCCATCCAGCGTGCTTTCGATGCGGAGCTGTCCCAGTGCGGAGTCTGGGTACTTGACAAGCAGACCCAGGGCCATCGTGTACAACGGCTTCATAGACTCCAGGCCTGCTGCACGGCCCCCTTTCCCAGGGCTCAGGGGAGAACAGGAGGTCCGGGAACAGCCACCTGTGCCGGCGAGAAGGGGGTGACTCCTAGACTCCTCACAGTCATAATTGTATTGGAAGCTTTGGGTCTTGCTTCCTACTCCTGCCTTGAATTAGTACTAAAGAAACTTAGAGGAAGCTTATTTCCTTGCATAGCCAAATCTGATTCTTCTCAAAATCTGTATAATTTTAGGATACATAGGTTTAGAGGCCAAAGCTATTTGTTGGGAGGTAGGGTTGGGCGGGGGATTAATTTGCTGAATCATTAACATTTGAATTTCAGAAATTTCAGTACAGCAGCCATTTGGCCCCATCCTCTGCAGGAATCTTCCTTTGTTCCAAGTTCTGCTCTAATTAATCATCTATGGGGAAGGCGACCCCATAGCACAGAACCTGATATGCATTACAGGCTTCTCAGACTCACAGCCCCTATCACTCCTGGGCAGAATTTCTCCTACAGACAAACTATGTGGTATTACTTTTAGATTGGGTATTGGGATTGCTAGCTCACAGGCAGGACCTTGTTCTCCTGAAGTGGGTACAATGCACAGTCTATAAAATCCTGTCCCAGTGGCAACAGTGGGCCAGCAGGCAAGCTGCTGGGTGATTTTCATGGATCGTACAAGAGGGGTCATGCCATCCTTATCACAGAGGAGGAAACTATCCTGAGAGGCTAATTAAGTACCTTGCCCCAAACTGTAAAGCTAGGTGGGGCAGAGCTGGGATTTGAGGGCAGCTTGTCCATCTCCAAAGCTACTAGAGCCGTTTCCCTTAGTTATGGTGCTTTTCAAAAGACAAAACCACACTTTGTATTTGGGGGCTGCTGCATGATTTACAGAGCCTGTCTGCAAACATGCTTTCCCGCCATCTTCACATAGCTCTTGTGGAACAGACACCACTCTACTCATCTCTCAATGACCCATGTTCTCTGAGAAATAGAAGCCCTTGAAGGAGGGATTTGAACTCAGCCCTCTTAAGTGGATTGTAGACCCTGGAACAGGCTCCTGAGACCTGCTTCAGGATGCCACTAGTCCCATTTTTGCCTGGGGAAGAGGCTGGGAAAGTTAGGCCTAATCACAGGGAAAGACCTTATTCGATGCACAGACCAAACTTCACATGTGCAAGACAGTTTATATGTTCTCAGAATGCCAGCTGAGGCCACACTGCAACACAGCTAGCTCCCTGCAGCATGCACAGTAGCTTCCACAGATATGCAGGATTTGGGAAATGGGATGGTGGAAGGCAAATAAAAACATGAGGATGAAACCAGAATGAGGTAGAGCTGGGAGCATAAAGGCCTGGATTGGACCAGGTCAAGAAGTGTTAGGAGCAGTCCTTTTGGGCTGGAACCGCCATCTTCCAGTAATTCGCCAAGATGACCAACACAAAGGGAGAGAGGAGAGGAACTTGCTATATGTTTTCTAGGCCTTTTAGAAAACATGGAGTTGTTCCTTTGGCAACACACATGCGAATCCACAAGAAAGGTGATATTGTGGACATAAGGGAATGGGCACATTCAAAAAGGAATACACCATAAATGTTACCATGGCAAAACTGGAAGAGTCTACAATGTTACCCAACATGCTATTGGCATTGTTGTAAACAAACAAGGGCAAGATTCTTGCTAAGAGAATTAATGTACATATTGAGCATATTAAGCACTCAAAGAGCCAAGATAGCATGTGAAGGAAAATGGTCAGAAAAAGAAGGAAGCCAAGGAGAAAGTACTTGGGTTCAACTGAAGTGCCAGCCTGCCCCACCCAGAAAAGCACACTTTGTGAGAGCCAGTGGAAAGGAGCCTGAGCTGCTGGAACTCATTCCCCATGAATTCATGGCATGATAAATATAAAAAAAAAAATAAAAGACCTCAAGACTGTTTAAAAAAAAAAAAAGTGTCGGGAGCAGGCAGAGACAGGCACAACAGCCAGAGGATTTGAACTAGGGAAACAAGGGAATTTGGGGATGGGTAAGATAACTGGAGCACTAATAGAGAATTTGCTTGAGAGTTTCCCACGCCCTCCAGCTATGCCTGGAAGAGGAAGGACGGCAGAGGCAGTCAGACGCTGCAAGTTGCTCCCCACTTCCCCAAGCAGAACAAACCTCCCCTACCCTTGGGAAGCTTGCCCTTGGGCCCAACCTCCCTCCCTAGGACATTCAGGCCTGGTTTCCCCACCCAGGCTGGGCTGACCTACGTGCAGCTCAATGGGAAGGCTGAGCAGACAGGGTGTACAAGGTTTCAGGCTGAAATTGTTCTTCTCAGATTCTAAGTCAGCCAAAACACCCGCTTCTCCCACCACCACCCAAAGCCCAAAGTGGTTGTGGGAGGGGAGATGTCTGTTCTTGGCTTTAACAGCTCAAGCCTCAACTGCCCCAGAATGTCAAGGGCAGGGCAAGGTTCCTCTGGTGACATACCCATGTTCATCCGGTACAACCTTACAGCTTCAGTGAGCTCAGGGATTTCCAGAATTTCTACTTCTGCTTCTAACACATCTATGTTGGAGAAATTATCTGGTAGTAAAATCTTCTGTGAGCGTAGAAAATTCACTTGAAAAGCAAAGGGAAACATGAGATAAGATTATTTCTGATTTAACTGTAGGTCCAGGTTTGGGCAGGTTTGTGGTACTGCAACATATCCTACGCCCTCCTTGTTCTGAAACAACTTCTAAACATACCTGGTTAGATAGGCTTTGAGTCTGTGGTTTCAAGGTGAAAGACCCCAAATTACTTTGTTTTCCTGTGTCTGAGTCCATGGGTGTGGCCTCCCTTGGCCTGGCCTGGAGCTCCCAGGTGAGCATACTGGCCTTGAGACTTACCCTGTGAGTCTTGACCCAAGAGCAGGTCATTCCAAAAGGGGGGGTTGTCTTGCTGCTTACAGAGGAAAGGCCCAGCTGTGCCTGGGCTGGCAGGTGGCACTTGCAGTTTGTCCCTGCCTGGATTGCAGTGTGGGAGGCAGAGATGGAGCCAACACTAACGTCCTGTGTGAATCAACTTGGAGATTCAGAAGCACATCACAGGCAACTTTCCAGGTGACTGTAAGTAGGAATGGCTGGGGTTCCAGGCATTTGGGCCCCAGTACAACTTGGGTGTTTCCTGTCCTATTCATCTAGGCAGCAGTAGCATCTTGGAATCAGAAAGCTCATTCAGTTCACACCCTAACCAGACCTTGTCCTAGGGTGGTGGGGGGAGGGAGGCTTGCTCTGTCCAGGGTTGAAGATTTCATCCCTCCTTAGGCCACTAGTTCAAGTAATTTTACAATAATTTGACTACTCTCCTTCCCTTTTATTCTGGTTTTAGTGGAAATGAGAGCAGGTAGGGACCATTCTTTGAAACAAAGGAATAGGAATAGGAAACCCTATTTCCTCATTTTATGGTGAGAGGAACTGAGGCCAGGAGGCCAGGTGGATACATAAAGGCAAGCTAGAGAGTAGCTGACTTTGGAGCCCAGCTCAGGGCCTTGCCCTTCACACCAACTCCTGTGGCCTCTGATCACTGCAGGTAGTTTCCAGTGCCCCTTTACACCCAGGCCATCCCCAAATGAACAGGGAATAATATAGCCCTGAGGCTTGTGGGAGTCTAATGCTGAGAATCTGCTAGCCTTCCAGAAGGCTCTGTCATGCCTTCACCTCCTCAACCCAGGGAAGCTCCTGAGGCCTTAAGCACCAAGCTAAGCCGCCAGGGTGTGTGGGATAGGGAGGGGTGGATAGGCCCTACCTATCAGCCCTCCACCCCCAGGATAGAGCAATCACCAATGAAGCGGAATTCACTGCACTCGCACTCGATTAGGGCCACAGTTTCAGCCAGCCACAGCAGATTGTCTTCAGTCACCAGGCTTGGATACTTGGCCACTAGGTCTAGGGGCAGAAAGCAGTAGTGCACTTCCTCTTCTGTGTCTAACAATGGTGTATCCATGAGTCCCAAAGGTGCCTTATCATGGAGGCCTGGAAGAGAATGTGCAGAGGGGCATCACCACCTCTCAGAGGTTAGGGCTCTCACTGACCCAGGGGTCCCAGAGGGAGATGGAGAGATCACCCCAGAGATGGTCCCTGCCAGGTGCCTCCTTTCTCTCTCTCTCTCTCTTTCCTGTCTGTCTCTGTCTCTGGATGTAACTCTAATGTCAAATGCAGGAGTGTGGTGGGGAGAAAGACAGAAATCTATTTTTTCTATACTGAAGGGCAGTAGGTATGTTGTAACATTTTGGCTTATGTACCCAACGTCATTAAGTTCATACTTGTTACCTGTCTAGTTCTAATTGATCAAACCAACTATCGTGACCCACAGCCAAAATAAATGCTTTTGACTCTCTTGGAAGCTCAAGACCCATCAGCAGTCGTGAATGGCTGTTCTCATGTCCCAGAGAGGCCAATCTATACTGCAAGGCATGCATCAGACAGTGATCATTTGGGGACATTCCTTGTGTGGTGGTTAGAGCTGACTTGAAAGGTTAGTGGAGTTCTCTGACTACTAGGAGGGGGCAGAATGCAGCCCAGCCTTGCCCAAGTAAAACCACTATGCAGAGAAATGAACGTGGAAGAGGATGTTTAGTTCCAGAGGGTAAGCAGCCTTGAAGAAGGAGTGTGGCAAGGTACAAGATCAAAGGAGATGACAGAGAGGTAAAAAATCATCCAGACCTAGTTCAAAAATCAGAGTATTCTCCGGATGGAAGCCACTTCTGTTAGGATGAGGAGAAGGAAGGCTGGTGTGGGCTATAGGATGGGTCAGCCTGTGGGTATACCTGTGAAGGCTGGGCTTTTTATAGGAAACTCTGAGGGTTTGCTGATACACTTCCACGTTCGCCAGTAGTTCAAAGATGCTCTCTCAGCAACAGGTATGTCTGCAGGCCGTACACGTAGGTGGTGTTTCCCTTCCTTCAGATTATCTAGAGTCTGTTAGATACAGAAAATTACTACCTTGAAAATTCTAAATCATGTAACTGTCTACCAGTTCTAGGGCAAAGTACCAGGAAAGATAGTATGTGTTTTACTTTGATAAAGTGTTTTGAAATAAATTTAGTCAATCATACATAAATATAAAAATTTAGGTCTATAAGATGACATGCTAATATTCAAAATTTCAGGGACTATTTCTCTTATTTTTTTTAAACAATCTTTTTGGGTTATAATTTTATGCTGATTGATAGAAAGTTATCTTACATAAGCTAAAGAGTAATTTATATTTAATCATTAAAAGCTTGAGATTTTCTATCATTTCCCCTCAACAGTTTAAAAACCCTTTTGAACTGTTAGAGTTGCTGTGACCTGCTTATTGTTTGTGTTCATCCTAATCCTGGAACGTGATCTAAGCAGGGAATTGGAGGTAGCACAGGGTACCACATTTTTCAAAGCACTTTCACATGCATTTGCTCATTTACCCTGACATAGCTCTGTGAGATAGATGTGGTAAATGTCTGCATTCCCATTTTACTGATGAGACAGTTGAAGTTAAAGGATTTGTGACTTGCTCAAGTAGTCTTTCACATCCAGAGCTTCTGTACCTGAAGGAGCAGGTGACCAGGGTGGGCTGAGGCTCGAGTGGAGCACCCCAGATAGGCAGGGATGAAGCTCAGAGCAGAGGGTGGGCTCATGCCGCCCTTCACTCAAGGACCCATTTTCCTTCAAGAGTCCTGTACAGGGGGCAGCTTATCATAACATCAAGCCCATTTTTCATGTACCTACTCTAGAAGAAAATAGTATTTTCCCATCAAATACTAGAGATAGCTGGAAAAGTTGTCTTTGAAAGGCATCATGTGACAACTTTTTTCTCTAAGAGCCTCAAAATTAACAGAACACCTTAGATTCAGTATGATACTAATAAAAGAACCTGCTTCTAATCTAAACTACCAGATGAAACTCTGGTGAAGCTGGTCATAGGAATCCCAAGCTTTGAGAGGGCCCTCTGGTGGCCATACCTATAAAGTGCACCCACATAACTGCTTAAACTCTGAAAGGAGACGAGAAGTGGGAGAATTCTTCCTCACTTTAGGTGGCTGGTGGACTTGTGGAAGGATTGGAAAATGTCGGGGTTGTGGGAAGTGCTTTCCTGGGAGCACTGAGTAATGGAAGAGAAGAATAGTGTGTGTGTGACACCAGAAGAGAGTCTGTCATTCATTCATTTAAGAAATGCTTGTGTATCACCAGGGCCACAGATACTGTGCCTGGACTCAAGGAGCTCTCAGTTTGAGGGAAAGATGAGAAAAGACAAGAAAACCAACAATTTACATATACTGGGATAAGAGCCAGCATTGTTTTTGAAGTTTCAGGAGCTCCAGGAACCTAGGATTTCTTTCCACAGCACTGGAAGAAAATATAGGCTTTTTGTCCCTTTTTGCTCAGGATTGCACACAACTTTAGCTTCTATGTGAAGCTGTCAGCTATCCTGAGGAGGGAAACTGGTGAGAGATGGATTTCTGTATGAGGGAGTAGTTGGCCTCGGGCAAAGAAATAAAACTGAGGTTCTAGGAAGGTGACAGACTGGAACAGTTTCTGCAAAAGTGAGTGAGCAGGATTATTGAGTTAAAATGAGATGATAACGATGATGATGATAATAATAATAAATTATATTATTATAGTATATAATGTAGTATTTGTACTGAGAAAAGGGACAAAGAAAACAGTGACTGCACAGGAGGGACAGGACAGGGTGGGAAGATGATAGGTAGAGATATACACTAAGTCACCTGCCTCTGTGCCTTGATTGTAGCTTTAAGGTGTATGGAGGTTGAGGAAGTGAGGGAGATGAGTCTAGAGCAGTAAACAAGAGCCAGAGAGTGAACATCTCTGTAAGCTGAGCTGAGGAGTTTCATATATCCCCTGGTTAAGTGAAGCCATTGAAGGATTTAAAGCAGGAACTGTAACTTGACTGATAGTCACACTATCCACTCAGTCAGTCAGCAAGCCCTGTGACTCCATCCCCTGCTTTCTGCTCCACCCTCTTCCTCCTCTCCCTTTCCCCAGTCCTGGTCCTCTCATCCCCAGGTCCTTTCCATACAGTGTATCTTTCGAACATGCCAATGAGTCCAAACCAGTCTCCATCTTAAAAAACTTCGGTGCTCCCCACTACCTATGGGGCATCCAAATTCCTTTTAGCATTGCATGCGAGGTCCTTCACAATCATTGGAGGCAGCAGGATATACACAACAAGCATGGAGCCTTGAACTCAGACAGACTGGGGTTTGAATCTTGCTTGGTCACTTAACAGCAGGCACTTTTTTTTTTTTTTTTTAAGATTTTATCTTTTAAGTAATCTCTACATCCAATGTGGGGTTTGAACTCACACCCCCAAGATCAAGAGTCTCACACTCTACTAACTGATCCAGTCAGGCACCCCTACCCAGGCATTTTAAAACTGAATTCTCCTAATGCCCCCCTTACACACACAAAGTAGGTTTTACTATTATCATTCCCTTTTAGCAAATGGGAAACAAGACCCAAGAAGAGAATGAGTACTCAGTGCCCCAAGTAAGAGGAAATGCTACAAATGGAACCCAGGATTCTAGAGTCCGTGCTCTTAACCACTGCTCTTGACCACCTGCCTCCCATCTGTCACTTAACATCTAGAAGCCTCAGGCTCCTCATAGGCAAAGTCGAGATAGTAAAATCTGGAAGATGTTGTAAGGATTAAAGGAAATAATATAATGTTAATTTCCTTTTTTTAAGTTTATTTATTTATTTTGAAGAGAGAGAGTGCAAGTGGGGGAAGGACAGAGAGACAGAGGAGGAGAGAGAGAATCCCAAGCAGACTCTGCACTGTCAGCGCAGAGCCTAATACAGGGCTCAAACCCACAAACCACAAGATCATGACCTGAGCCAAAGTCAGATGCTTGACTGAAACACCCAGGTGCCCCTAATTTCCTTCCTCTTAATGGTCAGATCCCAAACTACCTTTCCAGCTTCATCTTCTACCATTCTGTCTGCACTCCATCATCAGTGATACTCAACTCCACAACACTCCAAAGACACACCATGTTCTGTAATGACTTCTCAATTTTATATATACCATTTCCTCTTCCCAGAACACTTCTCTCCTCCCTTCACTGCCTGAAAAGCCTGCATCCTCCCCTAGCTAGAGCAGGTCATCCTCCTTTGTTCCCATAGACCCTTCTGAACTTCTCCATCTGGGTCTCTGTGGCTTGATTTCAGGCCTGTTCTTTCAGGCTTTGGGAGGAAGGACTGACTTGATGCATCCCAGCTTCTAGTCTAGAACCCGATGTGTAGTAAGTGCTTAACTGCTGCATTAAATGAAAGAATTCACATAAATGGAGAGCTAGAAGGCTGAGTCCTCTGGAAAGAAAAGCAAAATGAGACATGAGGGACCCCAAAATGAGCTGGCAGAGAAGCAGACTACATTCACAAAAACTGAGCATCCAAAGATGTTGAATATCCAAAACCACAGGAAAAGCTAACATAGGATTACAATGGGCAGTGCTCAGAGAGTTCAGAGGGCAGTGAAGACAGTGATTCCAACTTGGGACCTAGAGTCCAGAGGGAAGATCTAAGGGGGAGAGGGACAAGGATGAAGGAGAAGAAGGAGACAGGATGACAGGAAGAAGAGTCTCAACTTCAGTCTGATTGGTGATGGATCAAAAGATGCTGGGTGAAGTAGCAAGAAAAAAGAGTAAAACTAGGGAGAGCCTGCAAGTGACAGTGGACCATTCAAAACCCATACTAAGCTGACAGCATCAGAACTTGAATTTGCCATTTGTGTTTCACTTGCAGATTCAAATCCTGAAATTCTGTCCCAGTGGAGGAAACAACAGTGCCTTTGATCAACTCTGTATTGGCCATTGTGGAAGGGACCTATTGGGGGAGGGAAATCCCTGTCTGGGAGAACAACCTATTGTTCTGGGCCTAGATGCCCTTTTTGGAAGTGCTGTTTGGTACCCAGGTATATCCTGTGGGGTGGGTCAGTACTGATAGTCCAACTAGCTTGAGAGATGTATTAGCTGAGGGGAGAATGACCTATTTTGTAGACGTGAAATCTCCATTTCTTGCCATTTCTGTAAATGTGAAGTGTGAGCTGTACCATTCTCTCCAAGAAAGGTATGTTTGAAAAATCTTAAAAAGAAAAACATACAAATAAATCCTAAGAGATCATAATTCCTGCCAGTCAAGTCGTGCTGCATGCACTAGGCCCAGGAGCCTTAACTAGGTTGTCTTCTCTTTTTTTTTTTTTTTTTTTTTGAGAGAGAGATGGAGTGCAAGCAGGGGAGGTGCAGAGAGAGAGGGAGACACAGAATCCAAAGCAGGCTCCAGGCTGTGAGCTGTCAGCACAGAGCCCAAGGTGGGGCTCAAACCCACAGACGACAAGATCATGACCTGAGCCAAAGTCAGACGCTCAACCAACTGAGCCACCCAGGTGCCCCAACTGGGTTGTCTTCTAAATTCTCTCAGCCAGTCCTTGCTCTGGCTTCTAGAAACACAAGGCCTTCTTCTGGGAAGCCATTTAGGTGCTATAGGAACCCAAAGAACACATTCCCTAAACCCCTCACTCTGCTTTATTGTTCTCAATAACACCTACTTATTTAACATCTGCTAGTCTCCCCTAGTAGATAAAACCTCCAATACCATGATGATCTTGCCTGGTTTGTTCTCTGCTTTATTTGCAGCACCCACAACAACAGTGCCTGAGGAATCTCAATACATTTTCATGGAATGAATGAACTAATGAATGAGTGAAGAGAATTTCAGAGAGCCTAGCTTCCTAGTGTTCTTTGGGTTTGTTGACTGAAATTGTCACAGAGTATTTGACTAGTCTTCTGTGGACTTCAATTCTACTTCTATCTGCCTGAATATTACTTCTATGACTTTTACTATTCATATGCTATGACCTAGAAAGTTACTAAAGGGAGGGTTTCTTTAGGGAAATATAGATATAAATTCAAATGGCTAATTACTAGCACAGGGATAATTAATGTCACTTTTGGTCTAGATAGTAGTGAAAAAATTTGTCAATCAGAAGCAACGTAAGACTAATGGCATGGGGCAAGTGTGTATGTGTATATGTACAGCTGCCAAAAGATGGCTGACAAATGCACTACTGGAAGAACTCTGGGACTTAATGGAGGTTTTCCAAGTACAACCAGTGCTTAGAGATGCCTTAAGCTCTGATGTGGGCTGTTGGAGGGATCTGGGGGTGGGGGAGTGGGGGCTTGCAACTGTCTTGTAAAAACAAGGAAGGCCAGCATCAATCTGCAGCTCAAGGGAAGCAAGGTTAGTAGAACAAAAGGATATGCAGAACAGCAATCAGCCAAGGAAGTCAAATATGACACAACTATCAGCATCTCAAACCTGTCCCTCCACTGCCAGTTCCAGTGCCCTGACCCTGCAGAAGTAGATTTAGCCTTCATAGGTCATCTTGGGTGCATCATTCAATGTTCTCTCAGTGGATGTTTGTTAAACACCTGTTACAGGTTGGGTACTATGAGATACTAGAAATGCAAACATGAAAAGAATACAGGCCAGTGAGGGAGAAAGACCTATGAATACTTGATCCAAACAGAATTAACATTGATAGGTGACAGGAATTAACTCTGAGAGCAGAGAGACAAAAACTCCGCCTGGAAGTGTCAGGCTAGACTTCCCTTGGACCACATTTAGGGTAAATCTTAAAGGGGAAGAATTCTAGGAAGAAGGAACACCAAGTAAAAAGGTGTGGAGAGGTGGTGCTGGGGGTACTTAGGGACATGGCTGGATTTCAAAGTGTGTGTGTGAGTGCCCACACAAGAACATAGGTTTGGGTATGTGTTAGGCTATGAGTCAAGGCAAGCAGTTGCCAGGTCCAGGGTTGTCCACTTACCCATATCTACAGACAAGCTACACTGTTGGGATGAATATCTACTGTTTATGTAATCTTCCTTTCCAAGACCACAGTGGTAATCTGTCTTAACATCATGAGTAATAGAAACTGTGAGACTGTCCCTTGTCTGTTTTCTTGAAAGCATCATTTGTGTGATCAACATAAAAACTCTCTGGCTCCCTTGAACACAAGAAATGCAGGTGTATTTGGGTTGCTTGCTGGTAGTAGAATGCTTATAGGAAGAATAATTTAAGTTTCCAAGCGTAGAAGTCGCCAGATGGTGATGGAAAAGGAAACACAAGTAGCATGTACTATCATACTAAGTCCTCAGTGGGGTTCAAGGGGGCAAGTAAAGGAATCGACAGTCTGCCAAGAACTTTGAACTCTTGTGAGTGACCCTGAAGAGAAATTTCACACTGCAGTAGCAGCTATGACTCTCAACCAGGCTGATAGCTTGTGAGAGGCTTGAAGCAGTTTACATTTAGGCAAAGGGGACTCCCCAAATTACAGAGAAAGTTCTAGGAAGCACTATAATGTTAATGTACAGACCTGGAATAGCTACTCTGTACTTCCTCTGTGAACATCCAGGCTAATAGATTTACATACCAGCTTTGACGACTCCCAGATTTATACCTCTAGATCAGATTGCTCCCATGAATTCCAAAACTTATACAATTGAGCTGCCTTCTCACCATGACCACTTGGATGTTTAATAAATACCCTTTTCTTGCCTCTCAAACTTAACACATTCAAATCCTAACTCCTGATTTCTCCCCCTAAACCTGCACATTCTTTGGAATCCACCATTCACCTTACTGCTCAGTATACCAAAGAATTATCTATTCTTTCTCATTCTACCAACGATTCATTAGCAAACTGTCAGTTTTATCAAGATACATCCAGAATTTGAACACTTCTTTTACCACCTTAGGCCAAACTACCACTATCTTTTATCTGGATGCTATAGGAACCTCCTAACTAACTGGTCTTCCTGCTTCTTCCTGTGTCCCACTCTTCATTGGCCAGGGGTCGGCAAATTTTTTTCTGTAAAAGGGCAGAGAGCAAATATTTTAGGCTTTGAGAATATGGTCCCTGTTGCCACTATTCAACTCTGTATTGTATGTAGCTCAAGAGCAGCTATAAATAATACATAAACAAATGAGCATGGCTGTGTTCCAGTAAAACTTAATGGACACAGGGGTGCCTGGGTGGCTCTGTCAGTTGGGCGTCTGACTTCAGCTTAGGTCATGATTTCACTGCTCGGGAGTTCGAGCCTCACATCTGGCTTTGTGCTGACAGCTCAGAGCCTACAACCTGCTTTGGATTCTATCTCCCTCTCTCTCTGCCCCTGCTCATGCTCTGTCTCTCTCTCCTTCAAAAATAAATAAAATTAAAGAAAAAACTTAATGGACACTGAAGTTTGAGTTTCATATAATTTTTATGTGCCACAAAATATTTTTCTTTTGGTTTTTCAACCATCTAAAAAATGTAAAAATCAGTCCTAGCTAACAGGTTGTATAAAAAGGTAGTGGGCTGAATTTCGTCTATGGGCTATAGTTTGATGATTCGTCTAATATCAGGACAGAAGTCAATGATTTTTTAAATAGTGTTATTGAAATATATTTAATGTAAAATGTATTCACATATATAATATGAATGATAAAATCTCCAATTTAAATTGTACAGTTCAATGGTTTTTAATGTGTTCACAGAATTGTGCAATCATCACCACAATCTATTTCAACATCCTAAAAAGTTAACTCTGCACCCATTAGCAGTCATTGCCAATCCTGCCCACCCTAGCCTTCCCACCCTCTACCTTAGTGCTAGGCAACAGCTAATCTACTTTCTGTCTCTATAACTTTACCTATTATGTACATTTTATATAAATGGAATCATACAATATATTTGAGCCTGGCTTCTTTAACTTAGCATAATGTTTCAAAGTTTATCCTTGTTGTTACATGTATCAGTACTTCATTCCTTAAAAATTTTTTTAGGGGGCGCCTGGGTGGCTCAGTCGGTTAAGCGGCCGACTTCGGCTCAGGTCATGATCTCGCGGTCCGTGAGTTTGAGCCCCGCGTAGGGCTCTGTGCTGACAGCTCAGAGCCTGGAGCCTGTTTTGGATTCTGTGTCTCCCTCTCTCTGACCCTCCCCTGTTCATGCTCTGTCTCTCCCTGTCTCAAAAATAAATAAAAAAACGTTTAAAAAATTTTTTTTAATGTTTATTTTTTATTTTATTTTATTTTTATTTAAAAAAATTTTTTTTCAACGTTTTTTATTTATTTTTGGGACAGAGAGAGACAGAGCATGAACGGGGGAGGGGCAGAGAGAGAGGGAGACACAGAATCGGAAACAGGCTCCAGGCTCCGAGCCATCAGCCCAGAGCCTGACGCGGGGCTCGAACTCACGGACCGTGAGATCGTGACCTGGCTGAAGTCGGACGCTTAACCGACTGCGCCACCCAGGCGCCCCTTAATGTTTATTTTTGAGAGAGAGACAGAGACAGAGTGTGAGCAGGGGAGGGGCAGAAAGAGAGGGAGACACAGAATCCAGAAGGCTCCAGGCCCTGAGCTGTTGGCACACAGTGCGATGTGGGGCTCGAACTCTTGAACTGCAGGATCATGACCTGAGCCAAAGTCGGATGCTCAAATGACTGAACCACCCAGACACTTCACTTCATCTCTTTTTATTGACAAATAATATTCATTTGTATGGATGGATATACATTTTGTTTGCCTATTCATCAGCTGATGAATATAAGGAATGTTTCTACTCTTTGACTACTATGAGTAATGCTGCTATGAACATTTGTCTACAAGTTTTTGTGTGAACATAAGTTTTAATTTTTCTTGGGTATATACCTAGAAGGGGAATTAACTGGGTCACATCATAACTCTTTAACTTTTTTAGAAACTGTCAGACTGTTTTCCAAAGAAACTGTACAAATTTACATTCCCATTAGCAGTGTATGAAGGTTCCGATTTCTCCACATCCTTGCCAACACCTGTTATTGCCTCTCTCTCTCTCTCTCTCTTATTTACTAATCTCTTTTGAGAGAGAGAGAGGGAGGGAGGGAGAGGGGCAGATAGGGAGAGAGAGAATCCCAAGCAGGTTTGGCACTGTCAGTGCACACTGGGCTCCATCTCAGGACGGTGAGATCATGACTTGAGCCGAGATCAAGAGGGAGGCTTAACCAACTGAGCCCCCTAGGCACCCTTAGCATGTCTTTTTGATGTTAGCCATCTTAGTGGTGTGAAGTGATATCTCATTATGGTTTGCATTTGCATTTCCCTGATGGCTAACTATGTTAAACATTTTTTCATGTGCTTATTCCCCATTTGTATATATTCTTTGGAGAAATGTCTACTCAAATCCTTTACACATTTTAAAATATGATTGTCTTTTTATTGTTTAGTTGTAAGAGTGCTTTATATATTCTGGTTACAGGTCCCTTATCAGATATGTGATTTGCAAATTTTTTGTTTCATTCTGTGGGTTGTCTTTTTCACTTTCTTGATGGTGTCCTTTGAAGCACAAAAGTTTTTAACTTTGATGAAGTCCAATTTATCTATATTTTTTCTTTGGTTGCTTGTGCTTTTGGTGTTGAACCTGAGAAACCATTGCTTAACCCAAGGTCCAGTAATCTTTTAAAACTTAAATCTGATCAGTTTACTTCTTTAAGTATCTCCCAAAGCTACCTATAACATTTGGAATAGATCTTATATCTTTAATGTGGCCTATAAGACTCTGTAAGATCTGCCCCCTGGCTTCCTCTGACCTCACCATCTATCTACCTTCGATCTTCTACCTTTCATTGTACCAGCCTCTGAGATTGCCTCTTTCAAGGCACTCTAACCTCAGGGTGTTTTTATGTGCCTTTCCTTATGCCTGGAAGCTCTTAACTCAGACATCAGCATGACTTATTTCTCCTGCAGGTTTTGCTCAAATGTTGCCTTGTCATTGAGGCCCACCCTTACCACTCTTTCTAAAGGAGTAGCTTCCTTGGTCTCAGTCACTTGCTATCTCCTTTCCACATACTACACATTTGTACATTTAAAAACAAGCAGGTTAGATATAAATGTTTTATTCTTTCAACTAAGCTCCAATACTACAAGGGCAGTGACTGACAGAATAAAAACTACACGCACAAAAAGAAAATCACATAAGCACATTCTGAAACCTCAAGAAGTCCTACAATACAGAAATGCCCTCTTCTTTCACTATTATACATGAAGCACTGCTCTATTCTTCATAGTATTTACCTCTACCTGACATTGTATGGCTATATGGTTCATTCCTGTATCTCCAGTGCTTGGCCCTTGATTGGTGCTCAATACACAATAAATGTTACACTTGGAATCAAGTGTAGATAGATTCTGAGTGTAATAGATACTGAGTGTGTCCTTTGGAGGCCAAAGCTACAGACTGAAAGGAGGTAGAGTGGGCAGGTGAAGGAGGGGTGGGAAAGAGAAAGAGTGGAAATGTGGGGGGATAAGGAGTGGTAGAGAGTATAGCAGCAGTGTGAGACAAGGTGTCTGTACTCCAGAAGCTTCCCATCTCATTCTGATGGTTTGCTCTTCTACATGGCTTTCCAAAAAAAGCCTACTGTGTAACAGAAAATTCTGAGTACGATATGTGATCTGCTGAGTGTGTAGTAACTTTAGTTACTTTAGCCATTAGTTAGCAGGTGGCAGAGTCCCATTTTTTTTACTAGGAGTTAAACCTGAGGGATGCTACAGTGAGGAGTGCCAACACTTAAGAACAGTTTAGATATGTGCTAATATGATAGCCATTAGCCACATGTGACTACTGAGTACTTGAAATGCAATCATCTGAATCTGAGATGTATTATAAGTATAAAACACATCAGATTTTGAAGATTTAGTACAAAAAATGTAAAATATATCAGTTTTAAAATACTTATTACATGTTGAAATGATAGTATTTTAAATATATTGAGTTAAATAAGATATATTATTAAATTTAGTGTCACTTTTTAATTTTTTAAATATGGCTACTGAAAGTTTAAAATTACTTGTGACATCTTATTTTTATTGGTTCATACCATGTTTTTCTTAAAGCCCACAGGAATAATTTCTGGTACCCAAAATGTTTTCAGTAAATACTGGCTGAATGAATTAAATTGGGCTGCCTGAGGAAAGTCTTTAGACTAATAACTAGAAAATTCCATTTTCTCCAAGCAAAGCATCTGTACATTTATGAAAGAACCTGAATATATGGGCAGGCCTTAGCAATGGGGAAAGTGATGGAAATGTGTGAGACTATTGATTTGCTTGAGATGGCCATTGATTCTTCAGCTGTATTTATACTCTTCTTCAAAGAATAAACATCACTTCAGTTAGCCCAGCCTAAATGTTTACTTCTTTGAAAACACTATTTCCAAAACATAAGCACTTGTTTTATTATATCTTTTAGGGAGGTAGATCCACATGATTCTTCAAATACTTCTGCTCACACAACTTGGAACTTGGGAACTGGACCAGCTCATTGCCCTCTAAGTTGCTACATCCCATTCTGAAGTTGCTTCCCAGATAGATGTTGTTTCAATGGGAAGTGAGAACAGGAAAGGACTTAAAGGGCTTTATAAACTGTTTGTAGAATAGGCTTGTGTTCTTTAAAATGGTTCAAAAATTGCTTTGATCTCTTTGATTTTCTGCAATGAACAAATGATTCCCTTCTTTTCCTCACAAAATGGTGCCTTGGCATAAAGTCATCAGTAATCCTGACATGTGAGGCCATTTAAGTAATTTTGAAGCCACTTGTAAGCAATTCTAGCACTCCACTCCAGGGGTAGTTGAAAAAAATTTTGTTTCAGGTGGGTAGCTTTAAACAAATAAAAAGAAGGGGTGCCTGGGTGGTTCAGTCGATTAAGCACGATTCAGTTCAGGTCATGATCTCATGGTTTCATAGAATCGAGCCCCACATCTCCCTTGAGACTCTCCCTCTTTCTCTGCCCCAGCCCTGCTTGCTCTCTCTCTTTCTCTCTCTCAAAATAAATAAATAAACTTTAAAAAATAAATGAAAAGAATACTACCATCAACTTGCATTGGAGTATGTGAAGGGTTTTGATTTCCAAATACATAGTAACTTATGAAAAAAACATTAAATTACTTAGGAATATCTATAAAAACACACAGTATGAAATGTTCTTATTCCTATATGACCCAAACATGCACTATTTCAATTTTCTTCTAAGATGTGTTGGGGAGGCACAGTTGGTAGTACCCTAAGCTGAACTGTGACTTGCTGGCTCAGTGCTTGTGGAGATGGAGTAAACAACACTTTGTCCAGACAGTGGAATTAATATGGAGCATGGCCAATGGTCCTTTCTAGCCATAATATTTAGCTTTTCTAGTTAAAAAAAAATCATTGTCCAAAAACTAAGAATAAACTACTTAAGAGAAGCCACAGAAGTGGTTTCTGTAGTTAGGAGGAAAGTTAAGATTCAAGAAGAATGTTAAAATAGGATTTTCAAAAGTCAAGGGCACCCTCTCAGCAGTTGGTTAAGTCCTATCCTGGGTCTGTGGTGGGTACTGGTATAGATAAGGCAGAGTCAGGATGAAAGCCTTTATTCAGGACATGCATTTCCAGTGTATTATTTATTACTTTAACTCACTCATCACACTTCCCCATTAAGAGGGTCATCCCAGAAACCAGTATTTGAAAGGACACAACATTTAGTGCTATAAGGCCTATGTTACTGATCACTCCTGGAAGACAAGAGTATCTTACCTGCAGCAAAGGCATCAGCTGCAAACCCAGTGCTTGCTCATAGAGTAAGTTCAGTTCAGCACAACTGGAGAAGGAGAGTTTGGAGGTGTAGAGGTAATAGTGCACGTGCCTAAATGTGGAACCATCTCTGTCGATGAATAGCCTCTGGCTTTCCAAAGAAGTCAAGGCTGAAGCCTCTTTCCACAGCAAGGAGTCTGGGAACTGAGCAAGTTTACTTCTGGGAACTGAGAAATGCCAGCCCCCAACGTTGAAATGAAACAAATCCTCTGCTGATTCATGAGGCATGCCAGGCTCCTCCTAAAGGGAGAATGAAAACAGAGCTATGCAAGAAAAAGAAACAAAAAGCATCCATACTGAAATGGAAGAAGTAAAACTATCTCTATTTGTAGATGATGTGATCTTGCATATAGAAAATCCTAAGGAATTCACTAGAAAATTATGAGAAATGAACTCAACAGGGTGAAGGGTATAGATCAATATATCATCAATTGTATTTTTATATACTAGCAATGAACAATCCAAAAATGAGATTAAGAAAACAATGTATCAAAAAAACAAAATATTTAGGAATACATTTACAAAAGAAGTGTAATACTTGTACTCTGAAAAGTTCAAAACACTGTTGAAAAAATTTTTTTAAATTTTTTTAATGTTTTTATTTATTTTTGAAGGAGAGAGACAGCATGAGCAGGGGAGGAGCAGAGAGAGAGGGAGACACAGAATTTGAAGCAGGCTCCAAGCTGTCAGCACAGAGCCCGATGTGGGGCTGGAACACACAAACTGTGAGATCATGACCTGAGCCAAAGCCAGACGCTCAACCAACTGAGCCACCCAGGCGCCCCTGTTGAAAAAAAAAAATTTAAAGACCTAAGTAAATGGAAAAACATCTCATATTTATGAATCAGAAGACTTAATACTGCTAAGACTGCAATACCCTCCAAATTGATCTATAGATTGAACACAATCCGTATAAAAATTACAGCTGCCTTTTTTCTGCAAAAATTGACAAGCTGATGTTAAAATCCATATGGAAATACAAAGGACGCAGAATAGTAAAAAAAAAAAAAAAAAATCTTGAAAAAGGAGAACGAAATTTGATGATTCATACTTCCCACTTTCAAAACTAACTAAAAAGGTATAGTAATCAAGATAGTGTGCTATTAGTGTAAGGAAACATATGGTTATGAATTTGATAAGGGAGTCAAGCAATTCAATGGGTAAAGAATACCTTTTCAAAAAATGATGCTAGGACAATTGGACATCCACATGCAAAAAGAAAACCAACCAAGCTAAAAACCCTACCTCACACCATACACAAAAATTAATACTAAGTGGACCAAACCTAAAAAATAAGAGCTAAAAATATAAAACCTTTAGAAGGAAACACAAAATCTTTATAATCTTGAATTAGGCAATGCTTCTTAGATAAGATACAAAATGACAAGTGAAATAAATAAAAGTCCATCAAAATTAAAAATGTTTGTGCTTCAAAGGACACCATCAAGAAAGTAAAAAGACAACCCATATGATAGATCAAAATATTCACAAATCACATATCTAATAAAGAACTTGTATTTAGACTACATAAAAAACTCTTACAACTCGAGTGCCTGGGTGGCTCAGTCAGTTAAGCAGTTAAGCATTCCACCTTTGGCTCAGGTCATATCTCATGGTTTGTGAGTTCAAGGCCCGTGTTGGGCTCTGTGCTGACAGTTCAGAACCTGGAGCCTACTTCGGATCCTCTGTCTCCCTACGCTTGCTCCCCCCTCCACACTATTCCCCATCCCCCACCGCTCTTGCTCTTTATCCCTCTCTCAAAAATAAACATTTTTTTTTTAAAAAAAAGAACTCTTACAATTCAATAATAGAAATAAGATGAACAAGCAAATTTAAAGGGAGGCGGGTAAAAACTCTAAAAAGACATTTCTCCAAAGTAGATACACAAATGTCAATAGCACATGAAATGATACTTAACATCAGTAGGTATCAGGGGTATGCAAATCAAAACTTGCAGTGAGATACCACTTCACCACCCAGTAGGAGGACCTGAATCAAAGTGATAGGTAACAACAAGTGTTGACAAGGACTGGAGAAATCGGAACTCCTTTACACTGCTGGTGGGAGTGTAAAATGGTGCAGCTGCTCTGGAAAACAGTTCAGTGGTTCCTCAAAATGTTAAATACATAGTTACTATATGGCCCAGCAATTCCACTTCTAGGTATAAACTCAAGAAAAATGAAAACCTAGGTCTACACAAAAACTTACAGACAAATGTTCATAGAAGCATTATTCATAACAAACAGTAGAAACAACCCAATGTCAATCAACTGATGAATGAATAAACAAAATGTAGTGTATCCATACAATGGAATATTATTTGTCAATAAAAAGGAAGTACCGATATGTGCTACAACTCAGATGAAACCTTGAAATGTTATGCTAAGTAAAAGAAGGCCAGCAACAAAAGACCACATATTACATGATTCCATCTATGTGTAATGTGCAGAATAGGCAAATTTGTAGAGAGTAGATTAGTGGTGGCTCAGGGTTGGAGAGGTTGTGGGGGAAATGGGCAGTGACTAGTAACAGGTATGGAATTTCCTTCTCAGATAATGAAAATGTTGTAAAATTGATTGTGGTACTACTTGCACAACTCTGTAAATATACTAAAACCCACTGGACTGTAAACTTTAAAATGGTAAATTGTAGTATGGGAATTATATGTTAATAAAGCCATTTAAAAAAGAGAATTATGAGGAAGGCACTCCCCACCCCACTGAGCGTATGCAGAGCTCTCTTGGGGTCATACCTGCAGAGACATCACATTATTGAGGCCATAACAGGATAGCTGAATGCTGTGGTTTCCTTTTAATATACAGAAAGACAGCAAAGATCATTAACCTTCTTCAGCTCATTGTTAAAAGTTCAAGGTTATCTATTCGTAAGTGAATTGTCTATTTTGCCTTAAGATGGCCTAGCTTATCAACACTATAGAAAAGTAGAACATATAAACATACAAATCATCAAACATACACATCATCTGTTTCAGATTTTAAAATAAACACTCAAGGAGCACTACTCTTGTAAACAAAATTTAAAAGGTGGCAAATAGTACATAAAAATAATAAAAGAACCATAAAACAATTTTGAATTCTAGGTAAAAATTATGCATGCTGAAGCAAGTGGGGTGCAATGTACTGATATTACAACATTTTGAAATGCATCAAAAATCAATGTGGATTGATAAAGGGATAAATACATGGACATGTGATAAAACATACACAGCAAAATGTTAACTATAGAATCTAGGTGGTGAGTATATAGTTCTTTCAACTTATCTAAATGTTTCAAAATTTGCATTAAAATGGTGGGGGGAAAAAGTGTTAAAGAGGTGGTTGTTTAAGAAAGGAAAAGCCCAACAAAACCTGCATCTCCTATTTTAATAGTTGAGGAAGGCAAATAAATGCATGCAACAAAGAAGGGGGTGGAGTTCTTTTATAATAAGCCTGGTCTAAATATTCATATATAAAGAAGAACAATTATATATGCCATATTTGAGGCTAGAAGAGTTAAAGGGGCCATGAGAAAGATTACAAATTTTTTAATGGTGCCATGATTCACAGAACCAGAGGAAGAAAAGCCCATCTAATGAGCTAATCTAGGCTTTTGAGCCCTGGTCTTCCTAAACATGGCTAAGACTGAACATGACAAACTGATGGTAACTAAGGTCCCCACCTAGACCAGAAAGCATAAATATGCAAGGACTCTTGATTTTACTTTCTGTTGTCCTTAAAGGTGACTAGCTGGTTGAGAGCTCAGTGTAAGTGCTCCTAGTGTATGGATTTGGGCTGCCAGAGAAAACCCACTAGCTCCTTGAAGCTGAGTCACAGTTCTGTTCTCCTCTTTTGTTATTAAGGATAGGGTTTGACAGGGGCGCTTGGGTGGCGTCCGACTTTGGCTCAGGTCATGATCTCCTGGTTTGTGGGTTTGAGCTCCGTGTCAGGCTTTGTGCTGACAGCTCGGAGCCTGGAGCCTGCTTTGGAATCTGTGTCTCCCTCTCTCTCTGCCCGCAACCCACTCGCATTCTGTCTCTGTCTCTCAAAAATAAATAAATATTTTAAAAAATTAAAAAAAAAAAAAAAGGATAGGCTTAGGGGTTGTGGAAGGGGGGATGGGCTAATTGGGTAAGGGGCATTAAGGAATCTACTCCTGAAATCACTGTTGCACTATATGCTAATTTGGATGTAGATTAAAAAAAATTAAATTAAAAAAAGGCTTTGACAAGAGTGTATTGGCTCAAGAGCTTGCCTCCTTCTTACACATATATGTCCCATCCACAGGTGAGCTCTCAAGAGGTGCTCGCTGAAGTGAAGGTAGGAGTTAAGGGTATGGCTGTTCTTTCTAGAGTTTTCTTCCCAAAGACTGCACAGGAGTTTGTTAGAACTATCCCAGTCTGGGAAGAGCCCTCGGTCATAGGCAAGCTTGAGGATCTGTAGTACTTGAAGGGCAAAAGGCTTCTTGTCAGACTGACTACAGGAAATGGGGTAGCCCTAGCATAATCATCTCTACCCCATTCCAAAGAGTATCTCTTTTCCACACTGATCCCTATTTCCCAAAGAAGCGCCTTCCAAATCAATTTCTAGAGCTAGAACTAGCCCATGATCTAAAGACAGGACTTCAACTCCCCACAGCCAAATTCCCCAACGGTTCGGATCTGGGGCTCCCTCCCTATCATGCCTCAGAGAGCTGCCTCCCACTCCCTACCCCAATCCTTCAGATCTGGACACCGCTTCATTCACACGGCCGTCACTGCCTGGCCTCAGTGTCAACAGCTCCAAGCACTGAGATATGAAGACCTTCACCTCTCCAAGAGGCACACCACCAACCCCTCAGACCTGAAGTTCCCCAAATCCTCAGAGCAGAACACTTCATCCCTCAAAACAGGAGCATTCTTCCAGTTCCTCAGAGCCAGCCCCCACATCCTACAAAGCTGGGGCCATAACCTACCCCACGTCCCAGAGCTACATCCCTAACCCCAAAGCTCTAATCCTCGACCGCAACGCCACCCTATCTGCTTTATTGTTTTTGGCGCCCCCGCCAGGGATGGCTCCATACCATAGTCGGGACTCCTGAGGCTGGCGGGCAGGCGCGTGACCTAGGCAATAACGGCCCGGAGGAGGTCGGCCGCTCGCGCGGGGGGCGGGGCCTGGTAGGGGGCGGGGCCTGGCGCGAGCCAGCCTGTCTCGCGGGCGGAGACAGGTGAGAGGCGGGCAGGGATGGCGGAGCAGTGGGATCTGGACGAGGAAGGCGTCCGCCGCCTGGGGGCGCTGACCCTGGAGCAGCCCGGTAGGGCCAGGCTGGGAGGGCTTGTGCCGGGAGTTTGGGGTCTGAGGCTGAGGGGAGAAAACTGAGGTGGAAGCTGGGAAACCTGAAGTGGACGCGGGAGAAGGGTGGCGAAGGAGCGGTCCCTGAGGCGGAGGAGAGGTTACTAAGGCAAAAGAGTTACACTAAGGTAGAGGTGAAGGAAGTAAATAACCTGAGTCTGGGGAGGAGGGCGAGAAATTGAAGGAGAGGAATGGAGTCTGAAGTGGAGAAGGAGAAACTAGATTAACGGGACACTGAGGCCAGGAACACAAAACTGGACAGAATCTGAACTAGCGGAAGAAAACGGAGCCCCAAGAGGGGCATTGATGGGAGAAGGGACGTGCTGAGAAGCGACTTTGAGGTCGTGGTGCTCCTGAGGAGGCACGAAGGGAGTTCATTTTGGCATTTTCTGAAATTTCAGACCCAGGAGGGCTTTTCCTGTTTGGGGCAAAATGGAAAAGGGTGTTTCCTTCATCAACCCTTCTCTTCGTCCAGTCTCAGCCTCAAGAGCTTGGCCATTTCTTTAGTCCACCAGGATGCGTGGCACTCAGAAAGGGGCCTGTTGTGAAAGCAGTGGCAAGCCGCTCATCTTTCAGGGCGCTTATGGCAGTGCCCCAGCCTTGACTTCGTCCTGGAGGTGCAACTGGCTGAGTGACTGCAGACCCCACCTTTGACCCGGGGTCTAACTCACACAGATTGTTTTCTGAGTTTCTAGGAATAGAAATGTTGGGAAAGTTATCAGCATTCCTACTTCAACTTTTATTCTTACTAAATTTACTGTATCATTAACGCCAGGTCCTGAGTTAAACGCTTCCCCTCCCACCTCCTGCAATATTTAATCCCCATAACAAACCTATAAAGCAGATGCTGTTATTGTGCCTGTTTTACAGGTGGTTTAAAATTTAGGTTTAGACTTGTGCCCAAAGTTGCCCAGCCCAAAGTGACACAGCTGGGGTTTATTAACCCAGGACTCTTGAGTCCAGAGCCTGTGCTTTAACCATAACAAAAAGTTGCCCTTCTTGCTTCCTCTAGTACTTTTTATTTGTGGGGTATGACATAATTTGGTTTTATTTTATTTAAAACATATTAATTAGAGGCACCTGGGTGGCTCAGTGGGTTAAGCATGTGACTCTTGATTTCCTCCCAGGTCATGATCTCACCCTCATGAGATCAGCCCTCGCGGAGCACCACCTCCCCCCACCAACGCCAGGGGTGGAAGCTGCTTAAGATTTTCTCCCTCTCCCTCTGCCCCTTCTCTGCTTGTGCTGTCTCTCTTTCAAAAAAAATTTTTATTATTTAAAATTTATAAAAATTAGAGCATGCTAGTAACAAACATTACATGAGTGAACAAAGAGGGTGTTAATCTTTCCTTCCTCTGGAAATCCCTCCACCCCAGCCAAAGGTAACTGTTTGGTGTGTGTATAAATAGACTCATGCAGATATTTCAGGTTTAGCTTTTCTTTTCCAAACTACTTTGAACTCCCCTATTTTACAAGTTAGGTAAGAAAAGCTTTATTGGTTTGATATGCTTCTGTATTTTTCTTGCCTTTTAAAAATATATTGATTCGGTTTTATTTGGTGGAGGGGCATGTACTTACATTCTCTAGCTAGAACAATATATGGCAGATTTTTTGTTATTTTGTTTTTGTTTGTTTCCCAGTTTTATTGCAATCATTTGAATAACAAAATTAATTGTGCTCATTCTGATAATTCAAACAATGCAAAAGTATCTAAAGTGAAAGAATATTATTCCCTCTCCCTCTTTCCATATCTTTTCCAATATTTATAGAAACGTATACATATAGTTTTTTTTTTTTTTAAGGAATAAGAGCATATATATTCTTTGGAAATTTGCTTTTTTTAAAACCTATCAACAAAACAGACATTTTTCAATTAAATTAATGTGTTGGTATATGCATTATAAAATTATGTAAGAAATCACAGTGGTCATCTTTGGAGAGAAAGGCTTTTACTTTTATTCTGTACTTTTCTGTACTGTTGGAATTTTCTGGCTACTCTTTCTTTTTAATGTCCAAAGGGATAATCTTGTGGTGCAGTTACAGATTGTGTTGTATGTTTGTTTTTTGGTATATTTCTCTGTCCTAAAAAAATTCCCATAAATGTTTAAGTTATCCTTTGTCATGCAGAAAGTTTCCATCTTAAGGTAATCAAGTTTATTTTTCCTTATGATTTGTGATTTTTGTGTCTTATTTATGCAGTTTTTCCCTACACTGATGAATAATTTTTTTTCTAAAAATTCTGCAGCTTTGCTCTTCACATTAAGTCTAATCTACCTGGAATTTATTTTTATATATGAGGTGTGACTTGGTATAATTGTGTTTTTTTAATACTGATAGCCAGTTTCTCTGGAACCTATTTATAGTATCTCTGCTGTATTCCAAGTTCCTTTGTAAACATGGGTCTATTTCTAGGCTCTCTGTTCTGTTCCACTGTTCTGTTTGTCTATTTCTACACCAATATCATCCTTTTGTAACTATCATGGCTTAGCAGTAGGTTTTGATTACACTTTACTTTCCTCTTTTCTCCTTCAAAGTCATGTAGGCTATTCTTGGTCCTTTATTCTCATTTAGAATTTTAGAATCAGCTTGTCAGTTTTCATGAAAACATTTTAAGCAGGGGTGTGTCCTGATCTAATACTTATTTTTAAAATATGACTCTCACCCATTAGAAGTCTGTTAAAGTCCTCCAGATAAGAGATAATGAATAGCTTGGACTGGGAGGATGACAGTGGAGATAAAAAGAAATGAACAGAGTCAAGGTGTATTTTGTGGGTAGACCGGACAGGATTTACAAAAAAAAAATTGAATATGGAACACAAGGAAAGGGAAGATTCAAAAGTAACACTTAGCCTTGGCTTAAGTTATTGCTACATGGATGATGGTGCTATTTAGAGAGATCTCTCTAGAGAGCAAAGACTATGGGAAAGATTGGTTTGGGGAAGGGGAATCAAGAGTGCTGTTTTAAACATGTTAAGCTTAAAATACCAACTAGACATTCAAATGTGAGAATTTTAGTAGGCAATTGGATATACAAGTCTGGATCTCAGAGGAGAGAAGTTGGGGTTAGAGATGTAAATTTGGGGAGACATTAGCAAATAAATAAGTGGTATTTAAAGCAATGGGACTGGATGAACTCACCTAACTAGAGAATATAGATGGAGAACAGAAGAAGGTTTAAGACTCATTTTGGGGCATTTCAGTGTTTAGAGGCTGAATAGAGAGGGAAGAACATGGTGTCTTGGAATTTAAGAAATGATAGTACACCAAGGAAGTAATAGCTGTGCCAAATGTTATTGACAAGCTAAGAAAGCAGAGAAGTATCTGTTAGATTTGGCAACATGGAATTCATTGGTCACTTTAAGGGGGTTTCTGGAGAATGGGGAGGAAGGCCAGCCTGGGTTGGTATGAACAGGGAATGATAGGGGTGCCTAAGTGGCTCAGTCAGTTGAGCATCCAACTCTTGATTTAGGTTCAGGTTATGATCTGATCAAGCCCTGAGTTCATGGGATCGAGCCCTGAGTAGGGCTTTTTGCTGCTTGGGATTCTTTCTCTCCCTCTCTCTCTCTCTGCCCCTCCCCCTTTGTTCTCTTTCTCTCTCTCAAAATAAATAAGCTTAAAAAAAAAAAAAGGGAATGATATGTGAGGGAGAAGAGAGAGTGAAGGTAAGAACCTTTCCTGAGAAATTTGGTTATAAAAGAGGACACAAAAGTAGAATATTAGTTGAGGGATATGATGTGGGATCAAGAACAAGTTTTTTAAAGGCACGATATACTAGAACATATTTGTATGCTGCTAATAATTATTTGGTAAAGAGAGAAAATATATAATTATATACTTTTTTGGCTTTAAAAAATAATTCCATTAATTTATTATATAGGTAATATATTGTTTTAAGTTTATTCATTTTTGAGAGAGCAAGAGATGGGTAGCGGCAGAGAGAGAGAGAGAGAGAGAGAGAGGGAGAAAGAATCCCAAGAGAAAGAATCTGATGGTGCAGAGCCTGACTAGGGTTGTGATCCCACAAACCATGAAATCATGACCTGAGCCAAAATCAAGAGTTGGACGCTTAACTGACTGAGCCACACAGGCACCCCACCTCACTCCTATTTCTGCCCACCCCTAAGTCTGTCTTCTACGTGGATGATGAACAGACTGAACTTCTAAGACATAGACATGATTAAGAGCTCCTTTCTTTCTTTTTACTATTATCTTTTTCAGAATGTCCTGTAGTTGTAGTCATTTATATGTAATTTCTGACAACCAGTAATCTTTTAAAAAATTTTTTTGAAAAATTTTATTTATTTTTTAAGCTTATTTATTATTTATTTTGAGAAACAGATCATGTGTGTTAGTGGGGGAGGGGCAGAGAGAGAGAGAGACAGACAGAATTCCACTACCGATGTAGAGCCCAACGTGGGGCTCAAACCCACAAACCATGGGACCATAACCTGAGTCAAAATCAAAAGTTGGACACTCAACCAACTGAACCACCCTGGCGCCCCTAAAAAGTCTTTTAATTGAGATAATTGACATATACCATTCTAAACTAGTCACCTTTTTCAGAATGTTATATAGTTGGAATCATACAAGTAACCTTTTCAGACTGGCTTCTTTCACTTAGCAATATGTATTTAAGGTACTTTCATGTATTTACATGGCTCAATGGATAGCTCATTTCTTTTTATTGCTGAATAATATTCCACTGTGTGGAGGTACCATAGTTTGTTTATCCATTTACTTAATGAAGGACTTCTTGGTCACTTCTAAGTTTGGGCAGTTATAAATAAAGCTACTATAAACATTCAGGTTTATAGATTTAAGCCTCTATGTATAGGTGCTATAAACATAGAGGGGTCTGTGTGGACATAAACTTTCAAGTCACTTGAGCAAGTATCAAGGCACATGATTGCTAGATCATTGGGTAAGCTGTGTTTTGCTTTATCAGACACTGCCAAGCTGTCTTCCAAAGTGGCTACACCTTTGCATTCCACCGGCAATGAATGAGAGTTCCTGTTAACCCATACTATGGTCTGAATATTTGTGTGCCCCCTCTCCATTTGTATGTGGAAATCCTAATGCCTAATGTGATGATATTAAGAGGTGGGGCCTTTCAGAGGTAATTGGGCCATGAGGGCACAGCCTTTATAAAAGAAATTAATGACCTTATAAAAGAGACCAGAGAGAAAGCTCCCTTTCCCCCTTCCACCATGTGAGGATACATGGCTAAGTAGGTAGTCTGCAACCTGGAAAAAGGCTTTCACCAGAACCCAACCATGCTGACACCCTGATCTTGGACTTTTAGACTCCAGAACTGTGAGAAACTTGTTGTTTATAAGCCACTCTGTGGTATTTTGTTATAGCAGCCCAAACAGACAAAGACATCCCACATCCTCACCAACATTTGGCTGTCAGTGTTTTGGATTTGGGCCATTCTAATAAGTATATGGTTGTATCTCACTTTTAATTTGAAATTTCCTAATGACTTATAATGTTGAGTATATTTTTATATGTTTGTTTGCCAGCTGAATATCTTCTCTGGTGAGGTTTCCAACTGTTTTGCCTATTTTTTAATTGAGTTTTTTGTTTCTTAATGTTGAGTTTTAAGAGTTCTTTGTATATTTTTGATATCAGTTCTTTCTCGATATGTGCTTTAGATATATTTTCTCCCACTCTGTATCTTGTCTTTTCATTATCTTAACAGTGTGTCAGTGTCTTTCGAAGGGCACAGGTTTTAAATTTTAATGGAGTCCCACGTTTCTCTTTCATGGGTCATGCTTTTAGTGTTGCATTTAAAAACTTATTGCCAAACCCAAGCTCACCTAGATTTTCTTTTGTGTTATCTTTTAGAAGTTTTATAGTTTTGTGTTTTACATTTAGGTCCATTTTGAGTGAATTATTGTGAAAGTGTCTAGATTCTTCTCCCTCCCCCTCTTCTTCCACCTCCTCCTCCTCCATCTGTAGATGTCCAGTTACACTAGTGTTCTAGCACCATTTGTTGAAAGAATATCCTTTTTCCACTGAATTGGCTTTACTCCTTTGTCAAAGATCAGTTGACTGTATATGTGTAGGTCTATTTCTGGACTCTGTTCTGTCCATCAGTCTATTTGTCTTTTTTGCTTTCTTCCAACTCCACATTGTCTTGATTATTATAGCTCTACGGTAAGATTTGAAGTCAGATAGTACCAGTCTTCTGACTGTTTTCCTCCCTCAATGTTGTATTGAGTGTTCTGAGTCTTGCTTTTATACATAAATCTTAGAATCAGTTTGTTGATATTTTCAAAATAACTTGCTGGAATATTATTCCTTTTTATGACTAATATTCCCTTGTATGGATACACACACACACACACACACACACACACACACACACATATGCACACCCCACGTTTTGTTTATCCATTCATCCATTAATAGACATTGGGTTGTTTCCATCTTTTGGCTATTGTGAATAACGCTGTTTTGAATATGGGTGTATACATACCTGTTAGAGTTCTTGCTTTCAGTTCTTTTGGATATATACCCAGAAATAGAATTGTTTTAGTGTTTTGGGTTTTTTTTGCTCTAATCTTTATTTTTGAAATGACCTTTTATTATCATTTGAGTTCTATCTTTATTTTCAAATTTTCCTTTTCTTTTCAATAATTGTTCTGAATTTTTCTATTTCTAATTTACACTTTTCAGCAGTTTTTAAAATTTTTGATTTCAGAATTCCTTTACACTCTTAAAAATATGAATTTCAAAGAGCTTTTGTTACTGTGGACTATATCTACTTATATTTACTATATTTAAAATTGAAACAGAAAAAATTTAAATATCTATTTATTAATTCCTTAAAAGATAACCATAACATATCCATTACATTAACATTACATTATATTAACATAAATAATGTTTTTGAAAAATAACTATATTTTCCAAAAAAAATAGGAGAGTGGCATTCTTTTATATTCCTACAAATATCTTTAATGTCTTTAAAAATTTTTTTTCTATGTTTATTTATTTTTGAGAGCAAGAGACAAAGAGCATGAACAGGGGAGAGGCAGAGAGAGAGGGAGACACATGTCCAAAGGAGGCTCCAGGCTGTGAGCTGTCAGCACAGAGCCCAATGCGGGCTCTCAGACTGTGAGACCATGACCTGAGCTGAAGTCAGTCGCTTAACCAACTGAGCCACCCAGGCGCTCCATTATCTTTAATGTCTTTTTTTCTTTTTAATTTTTTTAAAATTTACATCCAAATTAGTTAGCATATAGTGAAACAATGATTTCAGGAGTAGATTCCTTAATGCCCTTTACCCATTTAGCCCATCCCCCCACCCACAACCCCTCCAGCAACCCTCAGTTTGTTCTCCATATTTATGAGCCTCTTCTGTTTTGTCCCCCCTCCCTGTTTTTATATTATTTTTGTTTCCCTTCCCTTATGTTCATCTGTTTTGTCTCTTAAAGTCTTCATATGAGTGAAGTCATATGATTTTTGTCTTTCTCTGACTAATTTCACTTAGCATAGTATCTTTAATGTCTTAATTGAAGACGTCTAGACTCTCATATCTCCTTTATTAAATCTGTTATGATATGTTGTTTTGGTTGAAATATGTGTACACATTTTATTATTTTATTTATTTATTTTTTAGGGACTTTTTAAAAAATGTTTATTATTTGTGAGAGAGCCAGAGACAGAATGCGAGTGGGTTGGGGCAGAGAGAGAGGGAGACACAGAATCTGAAACAGGCTCCAGGCTCTGAGCTGTCAGCACAGAGCCCAACGCAGGGCTCGAACTCACAAGCTGCAAGATCATGACCTGAGCCGAATTCAGACGCTCAACCAACTGAGCCACCCAGGCCCCCCCCCCCGCTTTTTTTTTTGAAATATATGTACATATTTTAAGATTTTATTTTTAAGTAATCTCTATACGCAGTGGGGGCTTGAACTCACAACTCTGAGACCAAGAGTTGCATGCTCCACTGACTGAACCAGCCAGGCATCCCTAGTTGAAATATATTTTTTTTTAAATGATGCATCACACAGATAAGCAGTTGGAAAAGGGAAGAGTATTTTATAGCCTTTTCAAGAGATTGTGGATATTCTTTTTATATGACATGAAAACTGGACAAATGGTAGTTTCTTAAAGTTTAGTTGTATGTAGAGTCTGAAACCATTGTCAGTGTACTTTGTACTCTTGCATTAAAATTCATCTGTAACATCTTGCATTTAACTGGATCTTTTACCCATGCGTGATTTTGTGACATCATGCATTGGTCATTTGAAAGATATTAACTCAATGAGTTATGTAGATCTTCCCAATGCTGACAAATTTCATTCTGTATAACATTTAAAAATCATGTTTGTTAATGTCATCAATCTCATTAGAAAGATCTTTCAGTGTTGGGAAGCTGTCAAGTTCATAGTGGCAGATACAAATTTTCCAAAATTCCCATTTCTGCTTGAAAACTCAAATGTTATAATTGACAACAATTACTGTCACTTGTTTTCCTGAAGTAACAACCTCACTTTGTTTTCAAGAAAATGTCTGCCAAATAGTCAAGTCTGAATAACCATCATATATCAAGTTTTTATTTTTTTCAAATAAAAATGGTATTCCATAAAAAAGTAGCTAATTAAGCTGGCATCTCAAAAATCACACAAATGTTTTCTCTCAGGGCATCCACCATACTTCAGTATGCAGCAGAAGTACTTCATGCATATTTCTAATTTAATCAGACAAATAAAAAGGACATGTACTCAAGATTCAAAAATTAATAAAGTTAATCATTTTTACTGCTTTTTAAAGGACATTCTTAAATGAAACTGGCTATTTTAAAAAGCCATGGTAAAGAACACAGTGACTATGAGTGAAGTTTGATGCCACTGCCTTGAGTCATCCTAAGGCCCCAGTAGTGTTTCCTTTTGCACCATAAGTGAAACAGTGGAAAAGCTAATTAATATTTTAATATTATTATGCAAATAATTTAAAAAAATACTTTTGATTTTGTGGACCCCTGTGTATGTGTCAGGGAACTTGAGGGATCCACACTGTGAGGACTGCTACATTTTGTTTTGGTATCTTTTAACTTGTTTCAAAATATTAAGTTACAATTTTCATTTGTGTTGTAGCTTTCTGGAGTGTTTTCATTCTTTAAGGATGTTATTCTCTTTTTTCTTTTATTAACCTCATATAAAATTTGACTGTAATCTTTTTCTGTGGCTCTTTTAAGTGTAGTAAGTTTTCCTATACTTTTAGATAGTAAGGGTGGGCCAGAATAGCCTTTCCAGTTTCAGGGTTTTGGAGCTCCCTCTTCTGTTTTGTTCACAAAGTACTAAAAAATGGAGCTTTATGCTTCCTGTTATCTGCCATCTTTTCTTCTCTCCCAACTTGTATCTGGACCTTCTCTTTCTTTTGAACCTGTTGTCTCTGTCCCATTCAATGTGGATTCTACTCCCACTCTACTTCTCTTTCTCCCTGATGTGGGTCTTGTCTGAAAGGGATCTTCACTTTATTACTTTTCAGAGTTTATATGGTCCAGACTGTTCTAACATCTTAAAACCTTATTTCAGTGCAGTCCTCTGGCACCTATCTACAAATTGGATCCTGCAATACCTCCTTCCGGCTTTGATTGGTATTGTATTTGGCCCACCACACTTGCCAGTGAGTTCCTATTGACAGTTTTGAGATTCTCCTCTTTTCAGTGCTGTTAGAAGTCTAGTTGACTTTCTTCCATACATATAAATATATTATATAAATATATATGTATATACTTTAAAGCAGTTACACACATACATTTCCCTCACTTAATGTCTTGGAGATCTTCCATATGATCATCTACAAATTGACCTTATTCTTTTTAATGACTGCATAACAATAATTAACACATATATAACAATGGTCATGTATCAGGTACTATTCTAAATTTTGTATATATATTCATTTAATTATTACTATTCACACCTTATTAGTTAAGTACTGTTATTATCCCCATTTTGCAGATAAGGAAACTGAAGTCCAGAGAGATGAAGTGACTTGTACAAGGCCACAGATCTAGTACTTTGTTCATTGTATCAGTGTACTGTTATTTAGGACATTAAGTTCTACGCTTTTTTTTTTAATTTTTAATGTTTATTTTTGAGAGAGAGAGGGATAGAGCGCAAGCCAGGGAGAGGCAGAGAGAGGGAGACACAGAATCCAAAGCAGACTCCAGGCTCTGAGCTGTCAGCACAGAGCCAGATGTGGGGCTCGAACTCATGAGCTGTGAGATCATGACCTGAGCCGAAGTCAGACACTTAACTGACTGAGCAACCCAGGGGCCCCTAAGTTCTACTCTTCTGCTGATAAATCCTGTGATAGTTTCCTTTTTCTTCTTTCTTTCTTTTTTTAAAAACTATTCTAAAACCTCTCTGGAATTGATACCTATGTGTATAAATTATATATCCTAGTGAAAATTTTTGAGTATTATCTATAGGGCTAAATTCTAGCAGTAGGATTACTGAATTTCTTTTTAAATTTTGTTTTGAGAACTTTGGGAGACTTTTATTACATCCTTCAGGGTGAATAGAGAAACACAGGGGTTCTGTAAAACCAAGGTTTGATATCAATATATTAGGTGATAATGCTGCTTTTAAAAGGAAGATGATCTTCTTAGAAGCTTTGAATGTAGGGCCTTTTACAAATGGGATATGGGAGGAAGCAAGGCCTATTTTCACTGACTGTTGTTTATATAAGCAGAGATCATAATATAACTACTGATGATCTCTTTTCAGAACTGGTGGAGTCTCTTTCATTGCAGGGATCTTATGCTGGAAAAATTCATTCCATTGGTGATGCCTTCAGAAATTTTAAAAACCTCCGATCCTTAGATTTATCAAGAAATTTGATCACTAGCCTGAAGGTAAGTTCTATATTCTATGACTAGTCAGTTCAGCCCTATCTATCTATCTATCTATCTATCTATCTATCTATCTATCTATCACTGTTTGTTTTGATGGGAAGAAATAAGAGATAGGTAATACCAGCCTGGGGAATATAGCATCTTCCTTTTAAATGTTTCCAAACTAAATTTTATTATTTACTGTAAAATTCATTTGACTCTATTCTATATTTGAATTTTTTAAAATATTTTTTATTTTTTAAAATATTGGGGAAAATTTCTTTTGTACTTAGGGAAAATTATATTAAATGATCACAGCCTAAGGCAATAGTACAAATTTTTTATGTGTGTAAAAAAATTACAAGAAGGACTTGTGAAAATACAGATTCTTAGTTCTTACTCTGAGAGAGATTCTGAGTTAGTGGGTCTGGGGTGGGCTCAGGATATACCTGGGGATTCTGATGATGTTGGTACATGGAGTACACATGGAGAAACACTGGTCTGTGTTGTTACTGGATTGTTGCTGGTTGTTAGTAAATAATTTTTTCACAGAGGAAGAGGAAATGGTGGTACTGAAAACAAAGAAAAATGTCTGGATCAGGGGATGGTAGAAGAGAGAGCAGGACAGGAAAGTAGGGTGAGAGCAGGCTTGAGCAGAGTGTGTGAGGATTAGCAAATACACTAAGAGCTCTACAAACATCAGTGTGCACATACAGAAATGGAAGTTCTGTTTTCTTAGTGGTAGACCCCCAGATGGTGTTTCTTCCACATGTTCCCATTTTACCCAGTTTTGTGCTGGTCTTGGTTAAGCCCTTCTTTTCGAGACTCAAGGTGAAGGACTCAACGGATGCTATTCAGGATTAGTTAATGATCTCCTGGATTATTCCACCCATTTTGTGCTTTTTAGGGGATACTTGTTCAACAATACAAGCCAGACCCAATCTCAAGGTCTAAATGAAGGGTCCAAAAAGAGGAAGTCCAAGCAGGGTTTTCAACTAGGATTCTAAAAATAGAAACTGCAAGTTAAACTAGGTCTTTAGACTATTTGGTAGCAGCCATTTGTATTTGGCCCATCAGTTTCAGAAAACATTAATTCAGAGTTGTTTAAGTCTCCTCTTTTCACATGTATGTATGTTAATTTTCAAGCTAAAAAATTGAGTGAACATTGCCATTATTTGTTTTTATACTCACTTTCTTTCCGCTTCTGTAACTTGGACAAAAAGCTATTGTGAAGATTAATCAAATTAGCATGTGTACACTGCTTGGCATATAGGAAGCACTTGGTAAATGTTTTCTACGTTCTTTTCATCTATGACTTATCTGCATATATTTATCTCTAGCAGTTCTGAATGGTTTTGCTTAATTTTCTCAGGGGGTAAATGTTTTGTGGTTATTTCTAGTGTAACTTTGGGGAATACATGAATTCATGCAAACAGGAAAAGTGAGAGGAGGATAGAAGACATTTCCTTGCCATTTACACATTTAAATAGAATCCTAATGGTGTATTGCCTGGAAAATGTGGCCAAAGTCACTGACAGCTATTCCTAACCAGTGACCCTTTCACAATGTAGAAGTTAGTGGAATTGAAAAAAGCCAGAAATAAATGCATCAAAGTATAAACAGTGTTTTATTCAGTGTTTTATTCAGAAATGCTTTGAGTTTTCTAAATTTTTTTGCAACAAAAAATGGTAATTTTAAATGAGAGGAGGATAAAAAACATTTTATAAATACATGATGGAAAATAATTTTACCATTCTGAAATAACTCTTAATGACAGAGTTCCTTCTATAGTAAGCATTTTTACTACTAAAAGTATATGATTGTACATATATATATATACATGTTTTGGATTCTGTCCTGAAATTTAGTGTTGGGCTAAAGCAGCTAACTAGCCAAATACATGAAAATTAAACAATTGTTTTCAATAGTAGATTTCAGCAAAGGAGGAAAATGTGACTTTTCTTCTCCAGTATCCCAGAGAAATGGAAGGGTAGGGTAATTCTGAAAGGAGAAACAAGGACAAGAAAGGTTCCAGACTGTTCCAGGAGGGAAGACTTAGAGATAGCATTATTTTGTTTTCCATATAATCCATTGACCCTAAACATGAGGCATTGAGATATAAGAACACAACAACACACACACACATTTAATTTTTTTTATTATGCCCTTCTCCTCCAGTGCTGTCTCTTTTGCCTATTTCTTTTCCTCCTGAAAATTGAGGTGCTTCTGGGGTCAGGTGAGTGGATGTGACAAAGGTGAGAGAAGGGCAAAAGTGACTCAGCCTAACTACCACTGGAAGGGAGAATTATCAGGGAGCAACAGAAGTAGAGAATTGACTGCAGATATTTCTATGTCAGACTTTGTAAGGAGGAAATGTATGATATCTATGAATTATTTAATATAGAGAACATCTAGTACCCATGGGATACTTTGTTCTTATTCTCAGACATCTTACTTTTTTTCATAATGTTTATTTATTTTTGAAAGGGAGACAGAGCACGAGCAGGGGAGGGGCAGAGAGAGAGGGAGACACAGAACAGGCTCTGAGCTGTGAGCACAGAGCCTGACGTGGGGCTCAAACTCACGAGCTGTGAGATCACGACCTCAGATGCTTAATCAACTGAGCCACCCAGGGACTCCTCGGGCATCTTAAATGGGAGTTTCAACCCTGCCTTTCTCATGGTTGACCCAGGTAACATGTTTAAGGATCGAAGTAATAGATATATTTCCATCTGTATCTATGAGATTCCTAGTCCTTACCAATGTGCAGATTCATAATGTGGTCTTTTCCTTGCAGGGCATCCAGTATTTATGTTCACTCCAAGACCTGAATTTATATTATAACAACATTCCTTCATTAGTGGAGGTGTCCCGCCTACAGTCTTTACCCTTCCTCAAAGAACTAGATTTGAGACTCAATCCTGTTGTCAGGAAAGATACAGATTATAGGCTCTTTGCTGTGTACACGCTACAAACTCTGGAGAAACTGGGTGAGACCCTCCTCCCCTGTTCCTTGTCCCTGAATTTACATTAAACCAGCTGCCTCCTAACTTTTTGGGTGTTGGCCCAGAGTGTGCACTGGCAGGATATATTTGTTTATTAGTCAATATTTATGTAACTCTTTTGTGTTGGCAGGATGTATGGCAAGTCCTTTTTTTATTGAATGACAATCTATGATTTTTATCAGTTACTTCCAGCTTTAGTTTTCTTCAGTTGATGGTTTCACCACCACTTCCTCTCCAACAAAGAGTTTCCAGTTGAGATTTATTTTTCCAGGTGCCCCAAATTTGCAACTATATTAGCAATAGAAAATGAATACAACTCTCTGGGGCTTAGTTGGTAAGGAATAATAATTATTCTTTCAAATGAGGTAGTCCACATTTCTTTATAATTTTATTGTTGAAATTGAAATATACATTTCTTAATGATACAAACTTGGATTTCACATGCCCCTAGGAAAGTTATTATAGGGAAACTAAGTAATGTCTGTCAGAAACAGTGTAACTTTTGACATTAATATTAGGTCTTTTGGATTGTTTGCTGCAGTAAACTACTCTCCTGCAGGGGTAATTACACCTATGTGGCAGTTGTTGCTATGACATCCCTGTGGTCTCCCTGAGTTACTACTTGCTCCAGTGACAACATAGTAGCAGTATTTTGTGACCTGTCTCTAACAAAAGAATATGAGACTGATCTTTAGTTTTTACTCTGTGAATATGTTTTTCTGACTTACTGCTGTTTACTCCAAAAAAGAAACATGCTCAGACCACGCTTTTTGCCTCCAGATGACCGAGCAGTGCGAGCAAGTGAGAGAAAAGCTGCCAAGCTGCATTTTAGTCAGTTGGGCAACAGTGAAAATTTTCTTTTAGAGGTGGAAAAAAGGTAAGACAATCCTTTACAAAAAAAGTTTTAGTTTGGTTCTGGACATAGCAGTGAATTACTGCTTAATGTCTTCACTTTCCAGTAGAAATCTCCACAAGTTGTAAGAATCCTCAGATCAGGAATAAAAGTATCTATTCAATATATTGAGATTTATCTAGGATGAGAATCTGGCCCTCAGGGGGAGCATTTCTGCTTTGTTGAACCATTGCGTCTGCTTTGGATATGATTGTTGAAAATTCTCTAGAGCTGCTGTTCAAAGCTTATAGATAGGGATACCATGAAATGACTTATAAATGCTTACCAAATCTTTCTTGGAGTTATAAATCAGTACATGGTCTTTTCCTATTGAATTAGAAGGTTTACATTACCACAGAGATAAATTTGTTAGAAGGTAAGGGAACCATTTTTCTACAAAACTTTTTTACAAAAGTTTGTAAAAAACTTTTTCTACAAAAGTAAACAGACCTTGAAGCTCTACAGTATTGGAAAGGTAGATTTTTCTACTTCTTGTTACTAAAATATGAACAAAATAAGATACCATATCTTCTACTATAAAACCCATGCTCTTTATCTTAAAAAGGTAGCTTCATTTTTGAAAAACAGAAATCCATTACAATTTACATAATACAGAAAAATACAGTGAAAAAAGTAAAAGTCACCCCATAGTCTGCTACCAAGAGTTAACCTCTCGTAATGTTTGGTATACATCCTTATAGACATCTGTGTACCTACCTATAGACACATGTACATGTGTCTATTAGTATTGTTTTCTGATGATAAAAGTAGTGCATGCTTGTTATTGAGAACCTGGAAAGTATAGAAAAACCATAAGAGGGGTACCTGGGTGGCTCAGTTGGTTAAGTGTCCAACTTTGGCTCAGGTAATGATACCACAGTTTGTGGGTTTGAGCCCGACATTGGGCTCTGCATTGGTGGTGCGGAGCCTGCTTGGGATTTCTCTCTCTTCCTCTCTCTGCACCTCCTTTACTTGTGCTCACTCTCTCTCTCAAAATAAATAAATAAACATTTAAAAACCACAAGAAATAGACAAGCAACTCATAATTTCACTACCCAGAAATAAACACTAATTATATTACGGTAAATATCCTCTTAATCTTAGGTGTGTGTGTGTGTGTGTGTGTGTGTGTGTGCGTGTGTGTGTGCGCGCTTATCTCCAAGGTTATGTTATATAATGGATATCTAAATACATATTAATAATAAAAATAATACATATATAATATTTATTTTATAGTAATTTGCTTCCTATATGTACCATTTTTAGTTTAAGATATCATGAACATATCTCCACAGCATTAAATATTGTTCCCAAAATGAGTTTTTCTTCATTTGTTTATTACCTTTCCCCACCATGAGAACTAGGACTTTGTTTGTCTTGTTTATTGCAGTATCCCTAGTGCTTAGAATAGCCTGGCACATATAAGGTATTAAGAAACAATTTGTTGAATAATGAATGAATGAAGTCAGTGTCTGTTGGTCTGGGATCCTTCTCTTTGCCTATCTCTGCTCTTATCCCTTATAAGTTTTTTTTCTTTTCTCTTTTAAGTTTATTTATTTTGAGAGAGAGAGAGCGCGCGCACAAGTGAGGGAGGGGCAGAGAGAGAGGGAGAGAGAATCCCAAGCAGGCTCCATGCTGTCAGTGCAGAGCCCAATATGGGGCTCAAACTCAAGAACCATGAGATCATGACCTGAGCTGAAACCAAGAGTTGGACGCTTAAACACGACTGAGCCAGCTAGGCACCCCTAACCTCTTATATGTTTATAACATAGCCCTCAGAGAGCATTTTTAGTTCCCTACATATTTTTTTAGTTCTCTATTTTTTTAAGTTAATTATTTTGAGATTTTTACATAGAGTAAAATTTATCCTGCTGTAAAAAGAACTGGAATGTTTCTAAAAAGTTATTTCTATATATATATTGTGACCTAATTCTTATTTTAATTCATTGGGGGTACCCTGTTTACTGTAGAAATACAGAGATGAATTAATGTGTAACTGAATACATTTTCTAGTAAGGCAGATAGTTAGCACTATCATATTTCTGTTTAGTTATCACATAGTGATTGCAAAACCAGAGGTAAAATGTTACTCAAGTGCCCAGTCCTAACATTAATATCTTAGCTCTCCAACCTTGGGTAAATATTTTTTTTAAGTTTGTTTGTTTGTTTATTTATAACCAAGTTAGTTAACATGTAGAGTAATAATGATTTCAGGAATAGAGTTTAGTGATTCATCACTTACATACAACACCCAGTGCTCATCCCAACAAGTGCTCTCCTTAATGCCCATTGCCCATTTAGCCTATCCCCTCACCCAACACCCTGCCAACAACCCTCAATTTGTTCTCTGTATTTAAGAGTCTCTTATGGTTTGTCTCCCTCTCTGTTTTTATCTTATTTTTGCTTCCCTTCCCCTATGTTCATCTGTTTTGTTTGGGTAAAGATTTTTCTTTAAGTCTTTCTGAGTCCCAGTTCCTCCAACCTATAAAATGGAGATAATAGATAATAGGGGAGCTTTTATGATTAAATAAAATGGTGGGTGTAAAGTGCCTAGCTCATAGTCTAGGCTGTCTGTACTTCCCAATCTGTACTTACTGTAGTTATATTTTACTATACTACTTCAATCAAATGCAAAACTTGCCTTTCTTGTCTGTTTTTTTTTTTTTTTAAACTAATGGCTGTGGTTGTCCACACTGTAATTCTTGGCAGCAGAACCTTTCTTTCTGTGTCCTATGAGTTTTTTAATTCAAAAGAAAATATTCCCTTAATCATTCAGACCTAAGTTTGTGTCAAGAAAACGGTGTCTGAATGTTCTGGCTTTCATTCTTTAAAGGCTGAACTATAGTGTCCTCCTCTCTCACTATTCCCAGTAAAAATATTATGACCTTAAAAGTAGGGTTTAATTGGGGGTGCCTGGGTGGTTCAGTCAGTTAAGTGTCTGACTTTGGCTCAGGTCATGATCTCACGGTTCATGAGTTCGAGCCCTGTGTCGGGCTCTGGGCTGACAGCTTAGAGCCTGGAGCCTGCTTCAGATTCTGTGTCTCCCTTTCTCTCTACCCCTTGCCCACTCACATTCTGTCTGTCTCTCTCTCAAAAATAAACACTAAAAATTTTTTTAAAAATAGGTTTTAACTGAAACACTTTGTGAAATTAATATTTTCTAGATCATTTGAGGAAAAAATCTGGTCACCATGAATTAATGTTTTCTAAATAGCATTTAGTGGTGATCTCAGAAACCTTCTTTGCGTTTTCTTTTAAATTGGGGTTTTAAATAAATTATTCCATGTGGCAGCTCTAGGGAGAAGACAATGAAAAGCTGCATGACAGATGAGAGTTCTGCATCAAAAGTCAATGCTGATATTGATAACAGAGTTGAAACTGGTAAGTTTTGTCTCTGATCACAAAATGCTTAAGACATAAGTTATTTCAGTTTTTATGGGCAGTCTTGGGTAGGATGAGGACAAAATAGTTGAGAAATAACAGATTTGCAGTAAGCACAAGATTTACTGACTGTGCTTTTCCTCCCTTCTCTCACTGCCAGAAGGAGCCCTATTTATTGAGCAGGCATAAACCAGAACCTATTAAGTACAAGCTATAGTCAGAATTCAATTTCATTTATATCAGTTTACATTCAGTACATTCTGAAAGTTGCATTGCCAGTCCCCATGACTCCTGAGCATTGCTTATGGTGATTGATTCATTAGCCAGAGACTGGTGACTCGTCTGCATCAATGTAGCTTAAAACCTGAACCTTCTGTGCTTCTCCACCTTGAACCTTTGCAACTGCAGAATCTCTTGTGTTTGTGTTATATTCCTGGTGAGTGTTGCCTGTAAGCACTATTGGTAGTGCAATATAATTTAAGTGGTTATACCACATTAATGGTTGTGGCACAGGCTAGGAGAAAGCTTTCCACAAGAGAATACATGCAGTGGATCCTTATGGATTAACCTAGCACTCATTAGATGACCTTTTATTTGAGAAAATTTTATTTTGTAGAGGCCTCTGTCCCCTTAAGGATATACCAAATTATTTACAACCTCTAAAAATTAATCCCTAAAATCCCAGCAATAACTTTAATAGATGGAGTATGTAGTTTAGACATTAAGAATTTCCAGTTTATAACATACTGTATTTTGTTTTCCTTACTGCTTATCTATCCTGGCTGACATTTATTGACAAGTAATTTTAACATGATTTCATGGTAAAATAAGCCATAGTGAAGTGTGATTTTTATTTTTCTTTCTTGGAAGCCTCAGTGCACACATGCCATGGAGCATGGATTGCTTTATTTCATTTTATTCTTTAATTTTTTTAATGTTTTTTTTATTTTTTGAGAGAAAGATGCAGTGCAAGTGGGGGAGGGGCAGAGAGCGAAGGAGACACAGAATTCAAAGCAGGCTCCAGGTTTTGAGCTGTCAGCACAGAGCTGGACGTGGGGCTCGAACTCATGAACTGTGAGATCATGACCTGAGCCGAAGTCGGATGCTTAACCTACTGAGGTACCCAGGCTCTCCCTTTATTTCATTTTAAATAGCATTTTTTTTATATTTAAAGTTTGATGAAATTCTATTGTAATAATTGTGGAAAATACTGAAAAGCATGAAGAACAGCATTGTAATCATTTATTAGCCTGTCCCCTAGAGAGAATCCCAATGAATAATTTGGTATACAACCTTCCTGTCTTTTTTCTAGGTAAAAACATTTATATATCAATTTCCAGAATGACAAAAGATACAATGAAGTGTAATTTGACTGTCTCTTTGTATTAGCTGAATTAAACTTCATTTATGTTATATTACATCATTAGCACACATAAAAATTCACTCCATGAATTAAAATGTTTTAAAGTGCACAGTCTCCCCTGAGAAAAAACTGCTCTGCTAGACACAGGGCCCATTTCTAAAGGTTCTTGGAAGCTCCAGCTGTTGCCTGGATTTTTTTTTAATATAAAATTTATGTTGCTACTTTGAAACATTAAACAGCTTTGCTTTCCACTGAAAATCATGTTTGTGCTAGACCCCTGGGGATTGTTGCCTGTAAGCACTGTTGGTAATTCAATATGACTAAAGTGGTTATGCCATGCTAATCGTTGTGCCACAAGCTAGGAGAAAACTTTCTGGAGGACAGTTTCCACTAGCTCAGTTCCAAACAGTGCTTTCCCACCAATCATTTAGAATGGGCAGCAAAACTATTGTCTTAGATCTTCATCCTATTCTCCTAACCACATGATCTTTGACTCTTTCGAAGGTTCCTCTCTCTTTTCCCATAGCCCCAAAATAAACATACCTAGCCTATGTCTTTAGACCTCTTCTTTCTTTCTTTTTTACATTTATTTATTTTTGAGAGACAGAGCACAAGTGGGGGAGGGGCAGAGAGAGAATGAGACACAGAATCCAAAGCAGGCTCCGAGCTGTCAGCACAGAGCTAGATGCAGGGCTCCAACTCACCAACTGTGAGATCATGACCTGAGCCAAAGTCAGACGCTTAACCAGCTGAGCCACCCAGGTGCCCGTAGGGTCTCTTCTTTCTTTATTTGCCCTTACTGATCTATTTGTAAAACTTGCTTTATTCCCTCCCTCTAGATGACTCTTAAATATATTGATCTCAGGTCACCTAGCTGGCTCAGTCAGTAGAATGTGTGGCTCTTGATCTTGGGGTTTTAAGTTTGGGCCTCATGTTGGGTGTAGAGATTACTTAAAAATAAAATCTTAATATAGATAGATAGATCAATCTAACTTTGTATATACTTAGAATCTCCACTAGTAAACTTTCTAGTCCCTCAACCAAACATGTTAAAAAACCAAATGAACCCCTTTCCTCCAGCCCTAAACAGTAACTAGGGTTTCCTCAGTGTTACCACCACTTTCCTAGTACTCAGGCTTAGAACCATACTGAGATTTGATGCTGCTCCTTTCCTAAAGACCAGCTGAACATTTATACTCTATAGTATGATCCACAGTTGATGAGCCTTCCTTTTCCTTTCCTAATGGTCTCTTAATAGGCATGCGTAATAGCTATCATTTATTGAGTGTAAACTCTGGGCCAGGCTCTGTGCATTATCTCATGTAATCCTCACAACATCCTTGAAGGTGGTTATAATTATCCTTATTTTACAGTTGAGGAAACTGAGACCCAAAAAGGTAAAATAACTTGTTCTAGTCGTACAGAAAGTGGCAGAGCTGGAATGCAAACTCTGGTCCATCTGTCATCAAAGTCCTGTTAAGCATTACACCATGCTACCTCTTGGTCTCTTCCTTCAGTTCATTTTGTACTTTCCTGTCAGATTAATTTTCATAAAACTCAGCTGTGATAATTATACTTGCCTGCTCAAAAATTTACATGGCTCCTCTCACCTACTAAATTAAGACTCCTTAATTTGACATACAAGATTCCCTTAAACTATGACCACAGTTTATATCTTCATCCTAACCTGAAACCTGTCTCCTGTTTCTGAACTACAGTTTCCAATTCTGCAATCACATCAAACCACTGTCTCCTCCTCGGATAGTTATTCTTTTCTCCCTCTTCTGCCCCTGAACTAACTCTGTCTTGGTATGCTTTAATCAAAATCCTACCCTTTTTTAAGTGACCCAACTCAAAGTCCATTGTCTTTAGTGAAGTGTTTTTGATTCTTCAACCAAAAAAATTTTTGTGTTTTTGTAAATCCACATAATGCATATATATATATATATATATATATATATATATATATATATATATATATATATATATATATATATCCTGGTATATGTACTCTGGAAATAGAAAATTCAACCACTCCCTGAATCACTTGCAGCATCATTAGGAACATGAGACAAACACGAAAGACCTAAGTAACATAATCCCAGGTGATGCATATGAAAACATCAAGTGAATGGTAGAGATCAGTGTTCCTCAAACTCAGCGCTAAGGACTCAGTCCAGGGATACACTCAGAGGTCCACAGGCAGTGTGAGATCCCTTACTTTTGCGTTCTTGTTTGATGCAAAAAGCTGACTTTATTCACTGTGTATTCTCAGTGTATTCACTGTGTATTCACTGTGTATTCTCCCCTGCCTCCACACACACACAGCCTCCACCACTACCAACATCCTGAACCAGAGTGGTACTTTTGTTACAATTGCTGAGCCTATATTAATGTGTCATTATCACCCAAAGCCCATGGTTTACAATAGGGTTCATTCTTGGTGTTGTACGTCTTACAGGTTTGACAAATATATAGTGATATGTAGCCACCATTTTAGTATCCTACAGCATAGTTTCACTGCCCTAATCTCTGCTTACCTAGGCATCCCTTCTTCCTCTCAAAGCTCTGGCAACCATTGATCTTTTTACTATCTCCATAGTTTTGGGTTTTTCCCAATTATTTTTATTGTGGCAAAATACATATAAAATTTACCATCTTAACCATTTTTAAGTGTACAGTTCAGTGGTATTAAATACATTCATAATGTTGTGCAACCATTACCACCATCATCTCCGGAACTCTTTTCATCTTGTAAAACTGAAACTATATCTATTAAATGATAACTCTGTATTTCCCCCTCTCTGCAGTCCCTGGCAACCACCATTCTATTTTCTCTATGATTTTAACTGCTTTAAGTACCTCATATAAGTGGAATCATACAGTATTTGTCTTTTTGTGACTGGCTAATTTTGCTTAGCATAATGTCCTTAAGGCTCATCCATGTTATAGCATATGTCAGAATTTCCTTCCTTTTAAGAGTGAATAACATTCCACTGTTTATATATATCACATTTTGCTTATCCATTCATCTGTTGATGGTCACTTGGATTGCTTCCACGTTTTAGCTATTGTGAATAATGCTGTTATGAACATGGGTACACAAATACCTCTTCAAGACTCTGCTTTCACTTCTTTGAGGATAGGCCCATAATTACTGCCTCATATGGTAATTTTATTTTATTTATTTAAAAAAAATTTTTTTTAACATTTATTTTTGGGACAGAGAGAGACAGAGCATGAACGGGGGAGGGGCAGAGAGAGGGAGACACAGAATCGGAAGCAGGCTCCAGGCTCTGAGCCATCAGCCCAGAGCCCGACGTGGGGCTCAAACTCACAGACCGCGAGATCATGACCTGAGCTGAAGTCGGATGCTTAACCGACTGAGCCACCCAGGCGCCCCTATTTTTAATTTTTTCAGAAACTGTGATACTATTGTCCATATCATCTGTACCATTTTACGTTCCCACCATACAGTTGGACCAGCAATTCCAATTTCTCCACATGCTTACCAACATGTGTTATTTTCTGTTTTTTGTTTGTTTGTTTGTTTAATAGTAGCCATGCTAGTGAGTATGAGGTAGTATCTGGTGGTTTTAATTTGAATTTCCCTAATGATTAGTGATGTTGGGAATCTTTTTTTGGGGGGGGAGGGCACAAGTGAGCGAGGGATAGAGAGAGAGAAACGGGGCCGACCCAAAGCAGAGCTCATGCTCACCCAAAGCAGGGCTCAAGCTCACCCAATGTGAGACTCGAACTCACAAACTGTGAGATCATGACCTGAGCCGAAGTCAGATGCTTAACGACTGAACCACCCAGGTGCTCTGTTGAGCATCTTTCACGCGCTTTTTGACCATTTGTATATCTTCTTTTGGCAAAATATCTATTCAAGTCCAATGCCCACTTTTATTTATTTTTAATTTTTTTTAATATTTATTTTTGAGAGAGAGAGAGACAGAGGGTGAATGGGGAGGGGTGGGGCTACAGAGAGAGGGAAACACAGAAACTGAAGCAGGCTCCAGGCTCTGAGCTGTCAGCACAGAGACAGATGCGGGGTTCAAACCCATGAACAGCAAGATCATGACCTGGGCCAAAGTGAGATACTCAACCAACTGAGCCACCCAGTTGTCCCTAATGCCCACTTTTAAAGTTGTTTTTGTTGTTGTTGAGTTTTAGGAGTTCTCTATATATTCTGGATATTAATCCCTTATCATATATATGATTTGCAAATATTTTCTCCTATTCAGTGAATTTCCTTTTTACCCTGTGGATATTGTTTTTAGATGCACAACATTTTAAATTTTCATGAAGTTCAATTTGTCTGTTTTTTTCTTTTGTTGCTTTGCCTTTGGTGTCTCATCCAAAAAAATAATTGCCAAATCCAATGTCATGGAGCACTTGTCCTGTTTTCTTCTAAGAGTTTTATAGTTTTAGGTCTTACGTTTAGGTCTGATCCATTCTCAGTCAATTTTTATATGTGATCTTAGATAAGAGTTCAACTTCATTCTTTTGCATGAGGGGTGGGACATGAGTAGTTGCTATTGCTACTGCTAAGAACTGAACATGACTGAAGTTAACTTCAATTTAACTTCCATGTCTTCCCCTGGAAACTGAAAGCCTTCAATAGACTCCAGAATTCCAAAATAGTTACATCAGACAGATTCTGCCAATGTAATTGTTGCGCTTGCAGAAGACAGATGCAGAGTGTTGTTTACTCTGCCATCTTCCCTGTCTCCATAGTTTTGCCTTTTCCAGAACGGCATATAGTTGGAATCATTAAGTATGTAACCTTTTCAGATTGGCTTCTTAGTATTATCAATATAAGATTCCTTTATGTCTTTTCATGGCTTGATAGCTCCTTTCTTATGTTGTCTGGATATACCACAGTTTATCCATTCACCTACTGAAGGACATCTTGGTTGCTTCTAAGGTTTGGCAGTTTTGAAAAAAGCTGTTATAAACATCCATGTACAGTCTTTGTGTGGACATAAGTTTTCAATTCTTTTGAGTAAATACCAAGTGTTTAGTTTGCAAGAAACTGCCAAACTGTCACCCATACAATCTGCTTTTTAAAGTATCTTTTTATATACTGAGCTTCTTAAATTGAAGTTTCTCAAACTGGATTCATATTCTCAGAGTTTATGAGAACATTGAATTTGAGAAACACTGATGTGGATGGACACATGCTATAGAAGCTCAGACTGCTAGGAGCAGAGGTGAAAAGGTTTTGTAGCAGATGTGGAAACAAAGTCATCAGCCCTTAAAGGCTGGTGAACCCTGGGATAGCCTAAGAAGAGGAGGAGGGCATTGTGGTTGGTGGGATTTGTGTGAACAGCTGTGTGAAAGTGGTAATGAGTATAGCAGGTCATAGAGACAATTGAATGACCATGTAGTTTGAGTAGAAAGTTTATGTTGGGTAAAAAGGTCAATTATTGAAGAACAATGAATGCCTTACTAAAGATAATATGTGTGCATATAGCACACATACTCTGTGAATTGAAAGGGGCCCTGCTCACTCTTTTAGCCATTTCCTTTTACCTGTAAGTAGAATTACATCTAAAACATACTGATCTAATGGGTATCTTATTTCGAAACAGCAAAGGGACGCCTGGCTGCCTCAGTTGGTAGAGCATGTTATTCTTGGTCTTCTGGTGTGAGTTCAAGCCCCATGTTGGGTATAGAGATTACTTAAAGTAAAGTAACATCTTAAGGAAAATAGAATAGCAAAGAAAAATTCACCACAATCATCCTTGTACAAGAACGAAAGCAGCATTATCTATAATAGCCCAAAAGTCTGTCAGATGATGAATGGATAAACAAAATATTGTATATGCATATAAGGCATATTATTCAGCTATAAAAAAGAATGAAGTACTGATACATGTACAATATGTATCTTGAAAAAAATCATGCTAAGTGATAGGAGCCAGACACAAAAGGCCAAATACTATGTTATTCCATTTATATGAAATGTCCAGAATAGGAAAATCCATAGAGACATAAAGTATATTGATGGTTGCCAAAGGCTGGGAAGGAGAAGAGAATTAAAAGTGATAGCTAACTGGGTTTCTTTTTGGATAATGAAATTAGATAGTGTTGTGGTTGACAACTTTGTGAATATACTAAAAACCACTGAATTGTATACTGTAAAGGGTTAATTATATGGTGTGTGAACGAAGTTAAAACAAAGATTCTCCTCTCCCCCAAAAAACTGATTCTAGGGGTGTCTGGGTGGCTCGGTTGAGCGTCCAACTTCAGCTCAGGTCATGGTCTCACGGTTGGTGCGTTCAAGCCCCACATTGACCTCTCTGCTGTCAGCACAGAGCTTGCTTCGGATCCTCTGTCTCCCTCTCTCTCTGCCCTTCCCCTGCTCGTGCTCTCTCTCTTTGTCTCTCTCAAAAATAAACATTAAAAAAAATGATTCTATAACACTTGTTAATTGATTAGTATGTGAGATGGGTGAGAGTCAAAGAATTAGTTTCTATCTTGAGAGATTGGTTGAGTAGTAATCCCAATAGAGATGCAGTTTGGAGTGGAGGGTGGGGGAGCATCCATAAAAGTAGGCTTAGAAGTGAAGATAATGAGTTTGGTTTAGAAAATATCAACTTCTTATTTGTCTGGGAGGGAGGCACTCCTTGGACAAAGTTCAAGAACCTTAGGTCTGGACATCAAATCAGAGATCAGAGTGGAGATTTAGATTTAGGGTCATCCAGATTTAAGTGATAAAGGGAAGGTCTGGTAGCATTCAGCAAAGAGTTTGGACATTGGGAAATTTGCTTAAACAAAGAGGTGCGTTGAAAGAAAAAGAACCTGTGAATCTGAAAAAGAATATAAGTACAGTAGAAGGAAACAGGATGGAGCAGGGTCTTGGACACCTGGGAAGTGTAAGTGTTGTTCTGTAGGATAAGAGTAAGAGGAGGTCTGAACCCAAAATCACAGCTTACTAACCATTCTCATTATCTACTAAGAATCAGGTTAAGATCAGTAATTTTTGCTTTACTTTTTTTTTTCTGTGTTACTACTGCAGTAGGAGCCAAGGAGCACAAAATTTTAAGAGCTTATAAGTAATTCTGTCAAATACAATGGTAGAAGAGCGTTTCATACTGAATAGGCAATTTCAATCCCATAAGGCAACTCAGAAGTAGGAAGTATTTGGGGCACCTGGGTGGCTCAGTCGGTTAAGCATCATACTCTTGGTTTCAGCTTGGGTCATGATCTCATGCCATGTGGGTTCGAGCCCCACATTGGACTCCATGCTGACAGTATGGAGCCTGCTTAGGATTCTCTCTCTCCCTGTCTCTCTGCCCCTCTCCCTCTCTCGCTGCCCCCTCCCTCTCGCTCTCTCTGTCTCTCTCTCAAAAATAAATTTTAAAAAATAAACTTAAAAAAAAAAAAAAAAAGAAGTAGGAAGCATTTTAGAGCCCCAAATGAACTAAGGGGCCTGGATTTTCAAAAAGCTGACTTTATTCACTGTGTATTCTCAGTTGCCCTGGCTTACAGCAGCTTTCTGTTGCCAGAGCCTACAAATAAAAAACTAGCAGAAGAACACGTTGTTTGACTAAGGCCCAAGTTTTTGAAACTATCTTAATGCTTACATAATCCTGCTAGGGGGAAACACCTCCCTAAACAAGAAACTCTTATTTTCATTCAAGTTCCCCCCAGAAGACTCCAGATCCCAGAATTCTACAATTAATAAGTATTGATCAAGAGTGTGCAAAAACTTCTGTACAAGTCTTCCAATCTAATAAAAATCCTAACTGGCTCTCTCTTTTTTTTTTAATGTTTATTCATTTTGAGAGAAAGAGAGAGAGAGAGAGAGAGAGAGGCAGAGAGAGAAGGAGACACAGAATACGAAGCAGGCTCCAGGCTCCGAGCTGTCAGCACAGAGCCTGACGCGGGGCTCGAACTCATAAGCCGTGAGATCATGACCTGAGCCGAAGTGCGACACTCAGCCAACTGAGCCACCCAGGCGCCCCCCAACTGGCTCTTTTTGATAACAGTTTCTAGGGTGGCTAGGACTAGTATATAGTTTTGTTTATTTGTTTTTAAGATTTATTTTTAAGTAATCTCTACACCCAGTGTGGGGCTCGAACTCACAACCCCACGATCAAGAGTTGCACACTCCATGTTCCACCAACTGAGCCAACTTGACATACCCCATTACTTTGTTTTAACCTTACCTCAACCCTAAGAGATAGGTAGTCTAGATTTTATCATCACTGTTTTACAATGGAGAAAATCAGAGAGGTTAAGCAGTTTGCCCAAGTTTACATGGTTTCCAGGTGGTGGCACCAGAACTAGCTCTCAATCTTGTGACTTGCCTTCCAGTAGTATCTTTCCATAAGGCATATTGCCTTTGAAATCTGGTCAGTGCTTCATTGTATGCCTTTTCTTTTAACACAGACTCAAACAAAGGACTTTTTATTCCCTTCCCCAACCGGGAAATAAAGGATTCTCTCACGAGTACTTCTGCAACCCAGGACAATGGTATAGCAGATCAGAAATTGGACACTTACTCACTGGGGACACAGGTAATGTGTTCACTTTACTGCTGATTTATTGACTACTCAATGATTAATACCAATAATTCATTGGACTCTCTGTCTATGAAGGTCTAAGAGCATTTGTTTGATAAAGGCATTTTAGACCCTTTAAAAGGAAAAAGGGGCAAAAAAGTAAGTAAGTAAATAAATAAATAAATAAAATTAAAGGAAAGAACAGACAATACAGAGGACTTTCTCCATTAATTTCAATCTCCCTTTTCCCTCTCCCCTACTAATTTGTTATCAAATGTAGTATATTTATGTATACAACTTTTAGCACATTTTATGCCAAGTATTTTGGCTCTCAAACAGATGTTTTGGCCAGTTTTAAAATTTCTCTTCTCAGTGCACCTGCGTAGCTCAGTCAGTTAAGCATGGGACTCTTGATTTTGGCTTAGGCCATGACCTTGCAGTTTGTGGGTTTGAGCCCCACATCCAGCTCCATGCTGCTTGGGATTAGCTTTCTCCCTCTCTCTCTGTTCCTCCCCCACTTGTTTCTCTCTCTCAAAATAAAGAAAATAAACATAAAATTTCTCTTCTCTATCCAATGTCTCCATCTCCTGTTACCTTACTTCCTTAAATTTTCTACCTCTGACTTTTCATTACTGAATCTTAACATCTCAAGGGTAGCTTTCCCAAAGCTGCCTGTTCATTGGAACATAAAAGAAGAAAAGTTAGGGGTAAATAAAGGTGGCATAGAAGTTGTGGACAATGGAGAGGTAGAGATTATTTATGCAAGATGAGGCAAAAATTAATGAGCTTTTAGTGAAAAAAATTGGTTAGGGGAATACAACCATTATATAAGCCTCATTTATATGAGTGAGTATGGGGCGCCTGGGTGGCTCAGTCAGTTAAGCATCCAATTCTTGATTTAGGCTCAGGTCATGATCTCATGATCATGAGATCAAGTCCCATGTCCAGCTCTGTGCTGGGCACAGAGCCTGCTTAAGGTTCTCTCTCTCTCTCTCTCTCTCTCTCTGCCCCTCCCCTGCTCTCTCTCTCTCCCAAAATAAATAAATAAATAAAATTAAAAAATAATAAAGGAAATGGAGACAAAGAATAATATACAGTTAAAATTAAATAACACTTTTTAAATTAAAAAACACAATTTCATTGAAACTACTGGAAGTGACAGACAAAAAGGAAATTAAATAGCTTGCTATATATTCTTTTAGTTTAAGAAATAAGTAGGATTTCTTCTTCTCTATAACTACCAAACTGAAAACTTGAAGATGATATTTAAAAAAGCAAACCCTAGATGGCTTTCTCTTTTGTATTAATCCTTGCTTTAATTATGCCCTAAATTAATTTTCAATCTCTTAAAACTCTCAGTAACACCTGTAGTTGATGCTCAGCTTTATCAGAAGGTAAAATAAATACAAGAGTTCTTTAAACAGAAAAAATAAAGTTGGAAAATGTGAACCATCTAACTTCTATGCTGAGCTATTTAAAGCAGAAAAAATACAGTATTTCACTGGTATGTCTTTTACCAACTGAGGCTATTTTGTCTTTTCAGAGAGTCTCCTTACCTACTCCAAAGCAGCTCTAGAATCTTTTTGGATTGTGGCTATTTAAAAATAGGCTTAAGAGGCACCTGGGTGGCTAGTCAGTTAAGTGTCTGACTTCAGCTCAGGTCATGATCTCATGGTTCATGGGTTCAAGCCCCACGTCAGGCTCTGCACTGACAACTCAGAGCCTGCAGCCTGTTTCAGATTCTGTGTCTCCCTCTTTCTGCTCCTCCCCTGCTTGTGCTGTCTCTCAGAAATAAATAAACATTAAAAAAAAATTTTAAACAGGCTTAAACTAGGACCTTTGCTTGAAGGTCTGTTTCCCTAGGTTGTAAGGATAGACTTGGTTACTAATAGGAAAGTATTCTGAACCCCTGGTCTATCTAGTAAGCTCATGTTTGGATGCCCATTGACTGCCTTTTCCTAAACATTCAAACTTTTTTTTTCATTGCAGGAAGTGGCAAGAAGGGAGGTCCCAAGTGACAATCACCAAGAAGATGGTAAATATTTTGTGCAGGGAGTATTTTTCTCCACACTAATCAGAGAAATCCAGATGTTATGAGATTTGGGAGAAGATGGAGGTGTCTCAGCCCTAGGGCCCTACAGGGTCAACTAACTCTTTTCTGCTTTTGTAGGGGGCTGCCCTGGAAGCTTAGTGACCTGTAAGGCCTTACTGGTTGAAGAGTGGATATTCTGACTTCCTTTGTTCTTGATTTTTTGTACTGGCTGACTGTTTCTTTTTACTTTTTCTTATCTTTCTTGTCCTCTTTTGGATTTATTATGTTTTTATTCATCCATTTTTTCCCACCTACTGGTTTATAAGTTATATACTGTTTCAATATTTTTACTATTATTCCCTAAACTATAATATGTGCCCTTCACTATTATAATTAAAAAATTAATCAATACCTTAGGCTGCCTGGGCGGCTCAGTTGGTTAAGCATCTGACTTTGGTTCAGGCCATGATCTCCCGGTTCGTGAATTTGAGCCCCTCATTGGGCTCTGTGTTGACAGTGTGGAGCCTGCTGCAGCTTCTGTGTCTCCCTCTTTCTCTGCCCCTCCCCCCTTGCACTCTGCTCTCTCTCTCTCTCTCTCTCTCTCTCTCTCTCTCTCTCAAAAATAAACATAAAAAATTACAAAATAATTAATCAATACCTTAACTTTTCTCTTGGATAATTTAAAGAACTTAAAGTACTTTACTTCTTTTACTCCCTCCCAATTTATGTATTATTATTATAGATTTTAATTCTCTATACTTTCTAAACCCATATGAAATAGTTTTTATACAGCCAGTGCTCATTTAGATTTATCTTCGTATTTACCACTTTGTTTATTTCTTTTTTTCATCCTAGATTTCCCTTTTGAGATCATTTTTCTCTAGCTTATAGTACATCTTTTAGAATTTCCTTTAGTGTGGGTTTACTGTGTTGAATTCTTTTAGTTTTTGTTTGTATGAAAATGCCTCTCTTTCACCATTATTCTTTTTTTTTTTTTTTTTTTTTTTGAGAGAGAGAAAGTGAGAGTGTGAGTGGGGGAGAGGGTGAGGGAGAGGGAGAGAGAGAATGTTAAGCAGGCTCCATGCCCAGCATAGAGCCCAACGTGGGGCTGGATCTCACAACTGTGAGATCATGACGTGAGCAGAAATTAAGAGTCAGATGCTTAACCAACTGAGTCACCCAGTCACCCCCATTACCATTATTCTTAAAAAGTATTTTGGCCGGTTATAAGTTTCTAAGTTGGCAGTTATTTCTTTCTGAAAATTGAAGTTATTCCACTGTATTCTTTTGTTTTTGCTTTTGAGAAGTCAGCTGGAGGTCTGTCATTCCTGCAAGGATATTGTCTTTTTTTCTCTGGCTGCTTTTAAGATTTTCCAATTGTCTTTGGTTTTCTTCAGTTTCAGTATGATATGTGGATTTCTTTTTATTTATTCTGTTTGGTGGTTATTACACTTGAATCTGTGAATTGTGTCTCAATAATTCTGGAAAGTGCTTCAAATGTTGTTTGTATCCTTATGTCCTGTCCTTTCTTTCTGTCCTTTTGGGAATTTTGATTAAATAAATATATGTTAGAGATCTTTACTTTGTCCTCTTTGTCTCTTATTCTTTTGTATTTTTCATCTTTGGTTTTTGTTTTTCTTTGGTCTGATCTGCACTTTGGATAATTCCTTCTGATCCATCTTAAGTTCACTAACCTTGTCTTCAGTTGTGTCTAATCTGCTTGCTTGCTGAGTTCTTAATTTCAATAGTTTTATTTTTTAGTTCTATAAGTTTTGTTTCTTTTTCCAAGTCTTCTGGGTCAGTTTGTATAAACAGAAAATTTAAAGCTTTTTTAATATTTCTTTAAACATAGTAAACATAGCTGTTGCATACACTGGATGTTAATTCTAATATCTGAAGTTGTTGTCATTTTGTTTTTTCCTCATACTTGTGTTGTCTTATTTCCTTTTTTGTTCCTTTGCTTTGGTTATTTGCTATATATTTGAAAAACTATTTGTAGGAATCATTTAAAGTCTTACATAAAGGTATCTTTTCCAGATCAGATTTTCATTTGCTTCTACCAGGTACCAGGAACACTCTCATTCTGGGATCACTTTAATCCAAGCTCAAAGCTTGAGGTTCCCTGGACCCACTCAGGTGATGCAAACCTGGATTACCTGTCAATACAAGGACTGGCTTATTTCCAGTTTACCTTTACTCTGAAGGTTGCATCCTGCTTGGGGTTCCATCTTCATATGTATGTGGGGAGGGTAGGGGAGAGGAATGGTTTGTCATACTCCTCACTTTGGATGGATGCTGAACTTTACTTCCGTCCCTGTCACCCTAAAACTTCTGAGGGTAAAAGTGACTTTAAGTGCTAGACTTACCTATGTGAGTCCTTGCTGTCAACTAGATTTTGGCCTAGAAATTCCTTACCAGCTAACAAGCTTTTTGATGTTTATTTATTATATTTATTATAAATGTTTATTTATTTTTGAGAGAGAGAGAGAGTGAGTGGGGAGGGGAAGAAAGAGAGGAGATACAGAATCTGAAACAGGCTCCAGGCTCCAAGCTGTCAGCACAGAGCCCAATGCAGGGCTAGAACTCACAAACTACAAGATCATGCCCTGAGCGACCTGAGTCGGATGCTTAACCGACTGAGCCACCCAGGTGCTCCCTCTTTGATGCATTTAAGAACATGTACCATCCCACTTTTTTAGTATCTTCAACAGGAAGCACAATCTGAATTACCTAATCTCATCACTTGTTGTTAGATTATTTTTGTTAATGTAAAAATATTGTTCTACAACCTTTCCCCCACTGTATAGGCTGGCCCTGGGTAAAACGTTGATATTCTATAGGTCCTATACAGATAAAAAGTGCTTGGTTCCACTTTTTTAAGTTAATATGACTAAGTCAGGGATAGTATTTTTTGCTTCCTAAGGAAGACCTTTAAGCATATGAAACTCTGAAAACTTAAGAGCACAAAGACTTCTAGTTGCTCCACTCTGAGGCTTTTTAGAGATGACACATACAGCTGTCTGAAAGAAATGCTTTGTAGCTAGTTAGGGATTCTCATAGGTTTTGGATTCCCTGCCATTTAATTGGCTTAGAATACTGGTTCCCAGTGTATGAACCTAGAACCTCTGAGTGAAGTTTGGGGGTGGGAATGGGCTTAGTTTTATTGCAAGAAGTCTATGAAATCATAGACTTACCAACTATTGACTATACACTGAACACATAAGATTACAACTATTGTCATATGGGGTGCACCAAATTTTTTATATGAAAACAGCATCTAGAGGAGCTCCTAGTTGGCTCAGTCAGAAGAAAATGTGACTCTTGATCTTGGAGTCATGAGTTCGAGCCCCACATTGTGTGTAGAGTTTATTTAAAATAAATAAAATAAAATAGAAAGCAGCATTTAGAAAACTCTGATACTGCAGCTTTAGGAGGAAATTCCTAGGGGATTAGGGTGACATGAAGTTTATCTCCAGAATGTTAGAGATTCTTTACTGTTTACTCAGTATCCATCATGTTTTATTGTTGTCCCATGTAAAAGTCCTTTTATCACTTTATGCTGCTACTTATCAAAATTATAAACCATCTCTTCCTGAGAACTTTTTCTGGTAGACAGAGGTATGTCCAGTGAACAGAGGTACCCTAATTGAGCCAACAATTCTCATTGTATTTTGTGTTTTCTTTTCCCCTTGGTGGTGGTTAGAATTCAGACGCTACTCTCCTCATCAGTCCACAGTCCGATCCCCAGAGAAGATGGCTAGAGAAGGGTACCGACTATCTTTTTTGAACAAAAAGTCTTCAGGTACTTCTCCAGAAAAGGACTTGATACTAAAGGCTGATACTTACCAGCTTACCCATGATGTCTCAGTGGGTAAACGCCTGGATGTGGGTGATTCTAGCCAGATCCATCCCCATCAGTTACCTTCAGATGTTGGTCTAGAAAATTATGATAGTCATTATTCTCAAAATCTATCCCTGCATGGAAGTCTTGGCAAAAGGCCTCAGAGAAGCAAGAACTATCGAGAATATAGCATAAAACCTTCAAATGACATGAAGGCCACCACATCCCATTCCTGTGGAGACTTACTGACTTCTCTGTCAAACCCTGACTTCAGCACCGGAAGGCTTTTGAAGCTTAGTTCAGGTAATAGCTTCCTGTCAGAATTTATATATATATATATATATATATATATATATATATAATGTTATATATAACATTTGTTTATTTTTGAGAGACAGAGACAGAGCACAAGTCGGGGAGGGACAGAGAGAGAATGAGACAGAGAATCCAAAGCATCCAAAACAGACTCCAGGCTCTGAGTTGTCAGCACAGAGCGTGACATGGGGCTTGAACTCACAAACCGTGAGATCATGACCTGAGCCGAACTCACAAACCGTGAGATCATGACCTGAGCCGAAGTTGGACACTTAACCAACTGAGCCATCCAGGTGCCCCTGGAATTAACATTTCTTAAATTGCATTAGGATTTTTTAAATTCTTATTTTGGGGTGTCAGCCCATGAAACCTCCAGAAATCTGCAGGATGTAAGTTTAACATAACAGATATATTAAAGAAAATTCATAGAAATATGAGCTCTATAACTATATGTTATTGTAGCTAAATAGCATCCCAGAACGTATTTCTAGTAGCAGTTAGTCTTCTCTAGGCACAGTCACTTCTATTCTGAGTTATTTTTTCAGAAAAAGGTAGTTTCAGGGTAATTAATTTATTCAGCAGAATTTATTGATACCTACTATGTGCCAAATGATGCTGCTCTGCAGATAAAGTAACAAACAAAAATAAAGTTCCATTTATCTTTTGCCACAATAAAAAAAAAGTTCCTACTTTTATGGAGCTTCCATTCTAAAGGGGTAAGACATGATAAACAAGTTAGCATATAAATATATGTCAAGTTATGATAAATGCTGTGAAGAAAAATAATAATAATAATAAATAATAAATAATAATAAAGAGGAAGTGATGTTTTAGATAGAATGGTCAGGAAAAACTTCTCCGATGAGACATATGGTATTTGGCAATATATTAGAAAGTAGCTTTAAGAGACACATAGTTAATAAAAGACTTATTGAGGTGAATTCAAGAAAGAATTGAAGGAGAAGCAATAGAGTTATAAAATATATACAATGCTTTCAAGGAGATTTGCAGAGAATGGGAACTATAGATGGAGGGGGAATGGGATCAAGGAAATTGTAATGGAAATTATCCAGTAGAGGGAAAACCAATGATGCAAGAGAGAAAAGGGACAATTACAAGGAAAAAAATCCTTAGGTAGTCATGAAGATAGAATCCACTCCACCAGTGGAGAAGTTGGCCTTAGATAGAAGCACAGATAGTTTAATTTTTATTACATAAGGAAGGCAGAGAATTTATAAATACAAATATAGATGAGTTGGTAGATTTAGTGTTGGGATCATGTAGATGTTTTCTTTGATTGCTTGTTTTTCTTGGCAAAATAAAGAGGTCAGAATCTAAGAATGAGGAAGGAGGAGAAGGTGTTGAAAGTTTGAGGGGAAGAGAGGTGTGAAATAGTCATTTCAGAGAATAGAACAGTAAATTGACTAGAGTAGTGTATTAGGATAGCTGGGCAGTAGAGGGCTCAGTCAAGACAGTAGTCATCAACTTGAAGTGAAGACAGTGAGAAGAGATGCATGTTGTTCTCCAGCCACTGCCTACTGCCCTCATGTAGGCTTAGAGTATGTGGACAGTTGGATTTAGCCAGAGGGGGGTTTTGTCAGGTGGAGGGTTGGAACAGAAAGGATCCAGAGAGTTGAGGGTGTATCGTAGGAAGATGTTATTATGACCATTGGACTCCAGGCGGGGTAAGGTTGTAAATGAGACATGAGAATGTTAAAAGGCAGGGTCATCTCCCAGGCTGTTTCCTTCACAGATCTGTATGCCACAACCCATTTCAACAGTGACCCTGCTTTGCTGGTCAATGTAGAGCAACAATTATCTACCAGTCTCGGTGATTTAACACCAGCACATGGTTCTTTCTCAAACAACTCCACCCTGGGAGACTCTCTACGGACACTGCTATTGCCTACTGTGACCTCAGAAAACAGAGAGAGTTTGACCAAGGGGTCATTAAGCCCATCAAGGAGAGGATTCAAACGGAAGGACAATCTCCTTGCCACCTTGAATCCAAAGATTGGTTTCCAAGATGCTACTGGCAGCGAGGCAAGTATTGGTTTGTTTGCTTGTACAAGAAACACGTCAGATCCAAGACCACAGTGGGGTTCTGTTGGGGGTGGCAGTGATTCTGACCAAGGGTACTACAAATTCAAAGGGATTTTTGGAGGCCAGTGGTTAATACTGCCAGGCCAAAGCCTATCATTCTTCTGCCCTTGGGAAAGTTATTCCCCTTCTGCTGCATTTTCTCATTTCCATCACAGTGAGACATTCCCTAATCTACTTCCAGAGCATAAATATTGTAGGGACATACTTTGATAATAAGAAGTAGCAGACAGTTTACCATAGCAGGGAATGCAGAAGTTGCTGGGGGTTCTGGATTGGCTGAAGAGTGAGCTCTGTAGCATTGATATTTATAATCTTACCATGCTTACACATTTGCTCTGACCACACGTGACTAACTTGCTAGAGACCTTTATTCTGAATGCACTGCTTTTCTGTCTAGAAATTAAAATTATTCCAATTTTTTCCAAAGTAGGAGCAAGCAGAAGATGAATTAGATTATCCAAAGGATTTTTAGCTGAGAGTGGTTCAGAGAATGAACAACAAATCAAGAACCATTCCAACATATAGTACAATAGTGTTGTACAATAGAACTTAATTGCTATTCAGTTCTTATTAAGTTTTTTCACTGCTTTTGCTGACATCCCTCCATGAAGAATGCCTTCCATTCTCATCTGTTTGAATATTAATTTTTCTTCAGGTCCTAGTTCCATCATAAAGCCTTCTTCTCTTTAAAGGAACCACACTTTCAGAGCCCTGTCTTCCCTTGAACCCATGATGTTTTGTCATATGAACCATTTGTCATTCAATCATTTACTACCCTGTAAGGAAGCAGAGGATTTAGTAAAAAAAAAACAAAAAACCCAAAACAAAACAAAAACCAGCTACTACGTATTTTGCAATTTTTGGACATTTTTTTGCACATTGGCATGGGTTCACAAGGTTTTGTTTTGGTTTAGTTATTGGGTTTTTTTACTCTAAATACTATTCAGTTTTCAAATTTTTTGGAGGTCGTTATAATTTTTATGCACTAAAGGGGGCAGTCTTGTGGTACTTTCTTGGCTTTTTGGTCCCTTTTTTCCCATTTTCAGCCACTGATGCCTATTTTTCCAGGCAAGAGCACTGTGTTAATGTTTTTAGGGTGAAGGTTCAGCAACACTTAGGATATTTGGGATGCTATGTTAATAACACATATTCTAGGAATTTCTTTAATGTTTTTATTTTTGAGAGATAGAGACAGAGCATGAATGGGGGAGGGGCAGAGAGAAAGGGAGACACAGAATCCAAAGCAGGCTCCAGGATCTGAGCTGTCAGCACAGAGCCCCACATGGGGCTCAAACTCACAAACTGTGAGGTCATGACCTGAGCTGAAGTCAGACATTTAACCAACTGAGCCACCCAGGAGCACCATCTAAGACATTTTTTTAAACCTCTATTTCAAGTTACAGGTTTAAAAGAGGAATTAAAACCTCAATGCATTTTCCTGGATCATCTTAAAAATTTTCATTTCTCTTTTCCTTTTAGATACTATTTTTTTTAATAAAGTTTATTTTGAGAGAGGGCGGGGGAGGGACAGAGAGAGAGGGAGAAGAGAATGCCAAGCAGGCTTCGTGCTGTCAGCACACAGCCCAGTGTGGAGCCTGAATTCACAAACCATGAGATTGTGACCTAAGCTGAAATCAAGAGTCAGATGCTCAACCAACTGAGCCACCCAGGCGCCCCGATACTATTTTTCTTTATATGGAAAGCTATGAAAGAGCTGCTTGAATATAAATATTTTAACAAATACACCTCAGTTTCTAGAAAGGCATTAGTCAGAAAACTGCTTAAAAGAACATTTACAAAGTTAAGAAAATAATTGCATGATACACAAAATTAAACCGAACATGAATTTGGGTTTAGAAATTTTGAACAACTGACTTTGGAATCATAGACCAAACATAAAAATTAATTAAAAAAAAAGCCATTAGGTGGGGCATCTGGGTGGTGCAGACTGCTAACCGTCTGACTTCAGCTCAGGTCATGATCTCACAGTTCGTGGTTCAAACCCTGCATCGGGCTCTGTGCTATCAGCTCAGAGCCTGCTTCGGATTCTGTGTCTCCCCCTCTCTCTATCCCTCCCCCTCTCACACTCTGTGTCTCTCTCTCTCAAAACTAAATAAACATTTAAAAAATTTTTTTTGAATTTAAAAAAACAGGCACAATTTGTTGAAAATTAAAAGATTTAGGGACATCTGAGTGGCTCAATCGGCTAAGCATCCAACTCTTGGTATCAGCTCAGGTCATAATCTCATGATTTGTGAGTTCAAACTCCATGTCCAGCTCTGCATTGACAGCACAGAGTCTGCTTCGGATTCTGTCTCTCCCTCCTCTCTGCCTCTCTCTCTCTCTCTCCCTCTCTCTCTCTCTCTCTCTCTCAAAATAAATAAACTTTAAAAAGTTGTTTTGATGTTTATTTATTTTGAGAGAGAGAGAAAGAGACAGAATGCAAGTGGGGGAGGGTCAGAGAGGGAGACACAGAATCTGAAGCAGGCTCTAGGCTCTGAACTGTTAACACAGAGCCTGATGTGCGGGGCTTGAACTCACGAACCGTGAGATCGTGACCTGAGCTGAAGTCAGATGCTTAACCAACTGAGCCCCCCAGGTGCCCCATAAATAAACTTAAAAAAAAAAGTTAAAAAATTAAAAGACTCATAAAAAGTAACAAAATTATTCTAACGTTCATAAAATTTATCCCCAACTCTCACCACATTGTGATAAGTCAAAGAAAATGAGTAAAGTCATATATAAGTTTCCAAATTTTTCCATGATACACTCACAAAATTACCAACACATAAAAAAACAATGTTAGTAAATATTCTTTTTGACAAGTTCCTCTAAAGTGCCCTTGTGGGGTAACTAGACTTTCTATGACTTTTCTCCCCAACCAGGTTAACTTCTTAAAGTTCCTCATCCTTTACCTCTTCAATATGTTCACAGTTCTTATACAGAACTCTCAGTGCACATGGTCAGTGCTCAGTACAGATCTGTTGAATAAATGTTTATCCCATTTGTAAGGCCTTTCCCTATTAACCATAGGCCATGTGTGTGACTCAGGTCATTAATATGTTCTGCTTCACAGTTGTCAGATATGACAGCATTAGCTAATTATCATCTATAGTTTTTTGTATCAGAAGAGCCAATGATTGAGAAATAACTTGGCTGTTTTCAGCTTTCTTGAAATCCATGAGACCATACAAAAAAGATTGGTAGAGGGGCGCCTGCGTGGCTCAGTTGGTTGAGCATCTGACTCTTGATTTAGACTCAGGTCATTATCTCACGGTTTGTGAGTTCAAGCCCCACATCAGGCTCTGTGCTGACAGTGCAAAGCCTGCTTGGAATTCTGTCTCCCTTGTTCTCTGCCTCTCCCCAACTTGCACGTGCGTGCTCTCTCAAAATAAATAAAAATAAACTTAAATATAAAAATATAAATATCTGAATGAATAAAAAAATAATTGTGAATTTTACTGGGCAGATCTAGCCATCTTTCTAGATAAGAATCTCACTAAATAAAAGTATGTTTGGGGCATCTGGCTCAGTCAGTTAAGTGTCTGACTCTTGATTACTCCTCAGGTCATGATCTCAGGGTTCGTGGGGTCGAGCCCCCAGTTGGGCTCTGTGCTGGGCATGGAGGCTGCTTAAGATTCTCTCTCTCTCCCTCTGCCCCTCCCCCATCCCTATGTGTGGGCATGAACTCTCTCTCTCTCAAAATAAATAAACATTTAAACATTTATCTTAAGTACTGGGTCCAACAATAACATTTAACATATAACATTTAAAATGTTACAGAACAAAAAATAAATAAAATGTTACAGAACATTTAAGTTTATCATATATTAACGTACTAAATATAAGCTTATGAGTTACAATTTTAAAAATACCCATTTTATGGTATGTAATAACTTTAAAAATGTTTTGTGGGGCTCCTGGGTGGCTTAGTCAGTTAAGCATCTGACTCTGTTTTGGCTTAGGTCATGATCTCATGGTTTCAGGAGTTTGAGCCTTATATTGGGCTCTGAACTGACAGTGCAGAGCCTGCTTGAGATTCTCTCTCTCTCCCTCTCTCTGCCTCTCCCCCACTCACACTTTCTCTGTCTCTCTAAAAAATGAATTAAAGAATTTTTTGCAATGTTTTGCAAGTTTCATCTTTTTATATTACATACTGTAATATATTGAGTCATAGACTTAAGTTTTCTTCTAAAACTCTCTACAGAAAACTATGATTGAATATACCATTATCTTTTAAATTATCCTTGAATATACTACCATATTTGCCTTGGACATAAATAATATTCTATTCAAATCCAAACCAAGATGAACCCATCTCTTTTCTTGTAAAAAAATTTTTTTAATGTTTGTTTATTTTTTGAGAGAGTGCACATGCACACAAGTGGGGGAGGGGCAGAGAGAGAGGGAGACACAGAATCTGAAGCAGGCTCCAGGCTCTGAGCTATCAACACAGAGCCCAAAGCAGGGCTTGAACTCACAAACTGTGAGATCATGACCTGAGCTGAAGTCAAACGCTTAACGACTGAACCACCCAGGGGCTCCTTTTTTCTTTTTTTAAATGTTAACACTTTAAATATTCCAGATTCTTACTTCCCTTATTGTGTAAGAATGACAAATGGTTGTGTGTGTGTGTGTTCTTTTTTTTCTTGAGCCTCTCTCTAGTGACCTGGGCAGTTTGCATGGTTTGCCAGGGAACCACAGTCCCCTGATTTCTGCCAGAACTTCCCATGTGGCCACTGTCCTCAGACAGCTCTTGGAGCTTGTGGATAAGCACTGGAATGGCTCTGGTTCCCTCCTCCTTAACAAGAAGTTTCTTGGTAAGTGAATGCATTTTCAGCTTCTGGAGAAGAACTCAGACCTTGGTTCCTCTCTATGTTCCTACAAAAGCCACCAAGCCCCCTTAAGTTGCAAGGAAAATTGTTCTCATGAGCCCTTACTAAAATTTCTCAGTGGCATGGTAATTGACAAATCTGTATTTTTTCTCATAATCTTCCCTGTTGGTTTTATCAACACTCTTCCCTCATGTACTAATTGTTTTGTCCCTTCTGTGACTTTTTTGGTAATCTCTGGGTAATATGTAGAGCAACAAGATGTAAAACAGCATGGTAGTGTTAATGATTACAAAAGGATTTTATGATCCTTGGGACAGTGAATACAACAAAAATTGGGTTTGATCATCAGAATTCTGAGATGCCTGTTGAAATGTTATGATTTGAAAAATTTGAATGAGTAAAGGACTTGGACTCTTTCCAGGGCTTCTTTTTTAGGAACTTGGGGGAAAAAGTCATTCTGCAAATGGTGCCCCAAGTGTTTATTTGTTGCTTAATGGAAGAAAAGTTCAAGGAGCTTTTGTTGGTGGTAAACATTTAGGAAAAAGTAGAAACTTTAAAGTTGTTTGGGCTTAATTTTTCTAATTTAAATGTCTAAAGGGACATATAGGAAAAAAGTTACTTTCCTTCCCACATTGGCTCTTTGCTCTCATTTTGTAGGAAATTATCCTCAGGAGCCACTCATCATTGACTAGAGAATAGCAGAGGGTATTGAGGGTCTACTCATGAGGGTCTTCTATTGTTTCTCCACAGAGGACATGGGATAGAATTTCTTATCCATTATGAAACACCTCTTACAGCCACTTACTAAATTATATTTTTTAATTTTTTTAAGTTTATTTATTTTGAGAGAGAGAGAGAGAGCACAATCAGGGGAGGGCTGGGGGTGGGGGAGAGAATCCCAAGCAGGCTCCATGCTGTCAGCACAGAGCCTGATGCGGGGCTCAATTCCATGAACCATGAGATCATGACTGAGCCAAAATCAAGAGTCGGACGTTTAACCGACTGAGCCACCCAGGCGCCCCTAAATTCTTATCAAAAGGAAATATTAGATTACTGTGTTTGTCCTACAGAGCTTGTAGTTATTGATTAGGAATTCTGTGCTTTAGTTTTTAAGATTGGCCCGTGTGCCCAACCTGAATTTTTGGCAGGTCCTGCCCGAGATTTACTTCTGACTTTGGTAGTCCCTGCTCCTTCCCAGCAGTGGTGTCACTCGCATCCTGAAGACACATCAAAAACCTTCCACAGCAGAGAGATGGAACTGAAGGAGGCTGGGCAGGTGGTCCCTAATGACATGGTACGCCTCACTCATCTTCCTTTCCTACTCTTCCTTTACTAGAAGAGAACAGAGCAACAAGACTAGAGCAGCTTTGTGCCATAAAGGTCATCACCATGGACCTAGATGTTCCTGAACCAAAATACAGAGAAGTCAGTCTGGGAAAATCAGGAACACAAAACTTTTTGCCAGCATAGGGACAACTTGGAAGTTCTGCAGGGATAACTCCCTACTCTAGCCCTATTCTAAAAATTCTAAAGAAAGACTTGGAAAAAGGGGGAAAAATGACCCTAGAATGAAAATACTTAGGTTCATACTTTGGAAGATTATGGTTTAATTCTAATGAGGGAAGATAGATGTCTTGGGGATTGTCTTTCCTCCCTTCTGATGGAACAGAGAGTCCTACCCGGGAGCCATTCCTAGAGCATCAGGCTATTGACTTTGGGAAATGAAGAAGGGACTTATATCCTTAGGCTTTCCCCCGCTTTTCTTAACATCAGAGAATTTTCACATACCAAATTGAGTTTCTAGAAACTTTAGATAAGTGACTCAGAATGCTGGCCACTGGTCAAAAGAAGCCCTTGTTCTGTAAGAGTAGTGGATAACTTACAGGAAAGATTGCAACTCCAAGTAGTGCTCATGTTTACCAGTGAATTAAAATTCTAATGAGAAAGAGAGATGCTGACCTCCATTCAGTTCATCACTAAACAGAGAAAAGTGTCTTTTAGTCTTCTAAAAGCACTCCTCAGAATTTCAGATTCTTAATGTACTTGTATTTTGTTTTCTGATCTAAAGGAAAGTTTGAAGCAAAAACTGGTCAGAGTGCTAGAGGAAAACCTCATTTTGTCAGAAAAAATCCAGCAGTTGGAGGAAGGTGCTGCCACCTCGATTGTGAGTGGGCACCAGCCCCACACTTATGGTGAGTTCAGGAAAGCAACATGTGGTGTGTTTATAGATGACCCATTTAATTAGCTTCATCATCTAGAGGTCACATGGAAACAATCATCTTGCCTCAGAGAGCTGTAATGCAAGTGGCTTGTGTTACCTTATGAACCTGTCAGTGTAAAGCAAGTGCAGATGTTATTATTTTTTTTTAACATTTATTTATTTTTGAGACAGAGACAGAGCATGAACGGGGGAGGGTCAGAGAGAGGGAGATACAGAATCTGAAACAGGCTCCAGGCTCTGAGCTGTCAGCACAGAGCCCAACGCGGGGCTCGAACTCACAGACCGCGAGACCATGACCTGAGCGGAAGTCGGCCGTTTAACCGACTGAGCCACCCAGGCGCCCCTATCATTTTTGATATTGACACTTTCTGATTATAGAAGAAGATCATGTTCTATGAGCACCTGCCTGGCTCAGTCAGTAGAGCATGCCATCTTGATCTTGGGGTTGTGCGTTCCAGCCCCACACTGGGTATAGAGATTTACTTAAAAAAAAAAAAAAAAAAAAAGATCATGTTCTTTATAGAAAGACTGAAAAATATAAGAAAAATATAACCCCATTATCCTGAAATAACTGCCACTTTTATTTTTCATATATTTTCTTTCACCATACCCCTATACATATATTTTTTCAACTTAAAATTAAATTTTGTGAGGGGCAGCTGGCTGGCTCAGTTGGTAGAATATGGTACTCTTGATATTGGGGTTGTGAGTTTGAGCCCCACGTTGGGTGTAGAGATTACTTAAAAATAAAATCTTGAAAAAGATAAATAAAATTTGTGACTTGATTTTTTTTAAGTTTATTTACTTGGAGAGAGTGGGGGAGGAGCAGAGAGAGGGAGAGAGAGAATCCCAAGCAGGCTCAGCACTGTCAGTGAAGAACCTGATGCACAGCTTAAACTCACAAACTGTGAGACCATGACCTGAGCCAAATTCCAGAGTTGGTTGCTTAACCAACTGAGCCACCCAGGCACCCCAGTGACTTGATGTTTTAAAAACTAAGTTACATGCAATAAAATGCACACATTTTAAGTTTGATGAGTTTTGACAAATACATACACTCTTTTAATTTCATCCCAATCAAAATATAGAACATTTCTGTTTCTCCAGAAAGTTCCCTGAGACCCTTGTGCAGTGAGTTTCCCCTACTCTCTACCCTAGGCAATTACCAATCTGATTTTTACATCCTAATGTTATTAATTTAATAGCAAAGGCATTTCATATAATATCACATAAATAATTCTAAAGAATTTCCAAATATTCAGAAGACTTGAAATGAAATGCTTGAATGAAGACCTGAGTGGAAATGCTTCTCTGAAATTGTCTCTTCCCTTCTGATGGAGCTGAGAGTCTTAATATTCATGCTATGATAAATAGTGCAGCTGTTTATGTACATAAATTTCACACTGTTTTCCTAGGAGACATTCCTAGAAGTAGAATTAGTAGGTCAAAATATGTGGACATTTTTGAGGTTTTTGTTGCATATTATCAAACCACTCCCAAGCAAGGTTATTTCACATCAGCAGTGAGTGTATTTAAATGCCATTTTCACTCCATCCTTGCCCACACTCAGGTTTTTTTGTGTATTTTTTTCTTTTTTTTTCCATTGTGATAAGTGAAAATTAATATCTCACTGACATCTTGATTTGTACTACTTTATTATTAGCATAGTTTAGACCATAATTTTATTTTTTAAATATTTTTTTGAGGGGGTGGGTAGAGAGAGAGAGAGAATACCATGAGGTGCAGAGAGAGAGGGAGAGAGAGTGCAGAGCCCTGAGTGGGGCTCGAGCTCACAAACCATGAGATCATGACCTGAGCCAAAGTCAGATGCTTAAGCTACTGAGCCACCCAGGTGGCCCAGGCCAGTATCTTAGATAAAGTCTACCCTTGACATTAAACCTCTAGCTCAGCACCCCTAAGCAAACATTATGGGCATTTGGATTTATATGAGGAACTTGATTTGGAAGTCTGCACAGAATTTCTAGAATTGAAACTCATCACTGTCTGATTCTCTCAAGCCTGAATAATTGAGATTTCTCCACTTACCTGTTCTGAAAATAAACAGATGCTCACTAGATACCTACTTTCAATCACCCATGAGACCCAGTACTGTATTTTACCTTACTGGTGATAAATAAAGCTATTGCAGCCCTATTTTCCACCTTCTGGAACGTTGCCACTCAAAGGGTGAGTCATAGATCAGAAACATTAGCTTCACCTGGGAGCTTAGACATGTAGAATATTGGACTTCATCTCAGACCTACTGAATCAGAATCTGTTTTTAACAAGATCCCCAGGTGTAAGCATATTAATGTTTAAGAAGTACTGTTCTAGAAGACTGACTTCCTTAGGACCAGAGTTCCTGCGCTTTTACCTACTTCATTAAAAAAACCCCAAAAACCTTTTTTTTTTTTTTAATGTTTTTTTTGAAAGACAGAGTGCGAGTGGGGGAGGGACAGAGAGAGGGAGACACAGAATCTGAAGCAGGCTCTGGGCTCTGAGCTGTTAGCACAGAGCTCGATGGGGGGCTCAAACTCATGAACTGCGAGATCATGACCTGAGCCAAAGTCGGATGCTTAACCGACTAAGCCACCCAGGTACCCCATCTACTTCATTTTTGCAGGCAGTGGTAACATAGTTGGGGACCTAGGTATGAATGTCTTGACTACAAATTCAGTTTCTGTAAGTGCTCAGTGCCTGTAAGCACTATGTGCCTGACACAGTTCTAGATGTTTTCACATATACTATAGAGAGTGAAGGATATACATACATTCACAAACTAAAATGGAGAATACAGAGATACCTAATATGTGTTAACTATGCTAAGTGAGGATTGGATCCTCACAACAGTGGTGGGGTAGGGTTATTGCTCTAGTGAAACTCAGAAAAATAAACTAACGTGGGGTGCATGGTTGGCTCAGTCGGTTAAGCGTCTGACTTCGGCTCAGGTCATGATCTCACGGTCTGTGAGTTTGAGCCCTGCGTTGGGCTCTGTGCTGACAGCTCAGAGCCTGGAGCCTGTTTCAGATTCTGTGTCTCCCTCTCTCTCTGACCTTCCCCCGTTCATGCTCTGTCTCTCTCTGTCTCAAAAATAAATAAACGTTTAAAAAAAAAAAGAAAAAAATAAACTAACATGCAATATTAAATGGTTGAATTTTAATTCAGGTTGGATACTCCAACCACTGTATCCACTGTCTCTAAGGGAGGGAATAGTGAATGGAGTGTGGAGGTACGTGCAGAATTGGGGCCCCCAATTCTTTAAGATGTCCACCTGATTGCTTAAGCTCTGCTCGAAGATAGTAGCTTGGAATTTTGTTCACATCTGGCTCCTGTACCCTTTGCAGATGATCTTCTGCGCAAAAACCAACAGCTGACCATGCAGGTGGCTTGCCTCAACCAGGAGCTTGCCCAGCTGAAAAAGCTGGAGGAGACAGTGGCCCTTCTCCATGAAAGTCAAAGGTAGGAGAGGGTGTATCTAGCTCACTTCTAGAAGCCAATATTTACTTTCCTTTATCTATTTTGTCTTATTTGATAAGTTAATACCTATATACTTTTCAAATTAACTTCATTCTGTGTGTAATCTCATGTATCTAGACGTATCTGTGTGTAAACTTCCTATATTCCAGGACACACAAGAGACTAAAGATCTTTGCTGGCTTTAGTAGGTCACAACACCTCAATAATAAGTAGTTTCTCACTGGATCCAATAGGTCCCAGGTTTGAGTCAGCTAGCTTTCCTTGGTCACTATGTGCCCCTAAAACCAGCCATCTGTCTCTTCTGGAAAATGCCTGCCTCCTAATGGTCTCAGAAGAGACATCAAGCACTTAGGAAGAGTGGTTGAATGTCCAATGTATGTGTTCTCTTCAGAGCTGCTCAACAGTATCAGCCTCTTCAAAGAACAGTACCCTCAACATGCCAGCTAGACAAATCAGAAGAGGCCTCAAGTCTTTTGGTACATTTACAGAAGTTCTTGACATTTTGATTTGCAAAACACCTTCACTATGACTTTCAATGAAGTTTAAATATAAGAACCCCATCCCCAAACCTTTGTCCCCAAACTTCACTTCCTGAGTAGCTAGTGAATTAGGATAGCTTCATATTCAGAGGATTAGACCCAGACCCATTCTAGATGGCTTTTTTTAAAACTTTCCATTATAGTTATTTCAATACATACAAAGGTAGAGGAAGTAGAATCAAATCATCCTTCTCAAACTGGGGTATTAGAATCACCTGAAAAACTTGTTGAAAGGCAGATTCCTGGGTCCCTACCCCCAGAGTTTCTGATTCAGCAGGTCTGGGGTGGGGACAGAGAATTTACATTCTAATAAGTTTCCAGGTGATGCTGTTGTTGTTGATTTGGGGATCACATTTTGAGAACATTAGGGTATATCTCAAAGTGATGTACAAATTGCTATATCTTAAAGTAATTCTTCTGTGGAGGACACCTGGGTGGATCAGTCCATTAAGCGTCCGACTTCGGCTCAGGTCATGATCTCCTGGTTTGTGAGTTAGAGCCCCGCGTCAGGCTCTGTGCTGACAGCTCAGAGCCTGGAGCCTGTTTCAGATTCTGTGTCTCCCTTTCTCTCTGCCCCTCCCCGTTCACGCTCTGTCTCTCTCTCTCAAAAATAAATATTAAGGGGCGCCTGGGTGGCTCAGTCAGTTGAGCATCCGACTTCGGCTCAGGTCACGATCTCACGGTTTGTGGGTTTGAGCCCCGTGTCAGGCTCTGTACTGACAGCTTGGAGCCTGGAGCCTGCTTCAGATTCTGTGTGTCCCTCTCTCTCTGCCCCTCCCCTGCTCATGCTCTGTCTCTCTCTGTCTCTCAAAAGTGAATAAAGATTTAAAAAAAGTTTTGTGTTTTTTTTTTTTAATTTTTTTTTTTAACGTTTTATTTTATTTTTGAGACAGAGACAGAGCATGAACGGGGGAGGGGCAGAGAGAGAGAGGGAGACACAGAATCCGAAGCAGGCTCCAGGCTCTGAGCCATCAGCCCAGAGCCCGACGCGGGGCTCGAACTCACGGACCGCGAGATCGTGACCTGAGCTGAAGTCGGCCGCTTAACCGACTGAGCCACCCAGGCGCCCCTAAAAAAAGTTTTAAAATAAAATAAATAAACATTAAAATATTTTTGAAAGAAATAATTCTGCATGTTGTTAAACCATCAATTCAATATATAGCTTTAATTTGTTTCATTTTGCTTTTGATTCATAAGCAATTTTCAAATTATTTTTATTTAATCTTGTTTTATTTTTTTTAACATTTATTTATTTTTGAGAGACAGAAAGAGACAGAGCATGGGCAGGGGAGGGACAGAGAGAGAGGGAGACAGAATCCGAAGCAGGTTCCAGACTCTGAGCTGTTAGCACCGAGTCCGACGCGGGGCTCAAACTCACAAACTATGAGATCATGACCTGAGCCGAAGTCAGACTCTTAACCGACTAAAGCACCCAGGCACCGCAATCTTGTTTTATAATTATGTAAAACATTTACATGGTTCCAAAGTCAAATCTACAAAATAAGATAAATTCAGACAAATATAAAAAGTAAGCATAGTGTTGTTTTAACTTTTATCTTAGAAATCAGTTGACAGTAGTGTATAGAGTTAGTTCTCATTCATTTTTATAACTGCATAGGACTAGGACTCCACTCTGCATTTATTTAATTAGTCCTCTATTGACAGACATTTAGATTGACAGTATTTTTGCTATTATAAACAGTGTTGCAATGAATAGCATTGTGCATGCATTTTTTTTTTTTTTTGGCTAGTCTCTGATAGCTTTTAATATTACATAGTAATACAGAGCTCAAGAATACAGTCATGACTAACACCATTAGTTAATTAATATCCTGCAAACGCAGGATAGATTAGAAGAAGTAGAAGTTAAGATCTGGGGATAGAAATTGGAGGCCTGGTCAGATGCCAATCTTCCAGTGCTTCTACTTACCTCATCATGAAAGTGCTTTAGAAAGGATAGAACTCACTATATAAAATGTGAACTATGTTATTGCTACAGTCAGTCTGGAACATAATCAAACAGAACTGTAATGAAGAAAGAAACTGTCAGCCTGCCTCTAAAATAACCCACTCATAAATCGGTCAGTTCTTTCTATTTAAAGATGTTACTTCATTTTATATTTGTCTTTAGTAAACATCTCAGGTCTGAATGGCATCTACTTTGCTTTTACGATTTCATGACTGTCTTTCCCTGCCTCCCCACCCGTGCCTCAGATCCCTGGTGGTAACTAATGAGTATCTGCTGCAGCAGCTGAATAAAGAGCAAAAAGGTTATTCTGGGAAAGCACTCCTGCCTCCTGAGAAGAGTCATCATTTGGGGAGATCGTCACCCTTTGGGAAAAGGACGCTGTCTTCCTCCTCACCAGTGGCACATGACACGGGTCAGTATCTAATACAGAGTGTTTCAGACTCTGTTCCAGAGCCTAGTTTATGGAGCTAGCGCTAAACACCTTCTCTGTGGCTTCCCTCTCAGCCCCAGGGGAGTGTCACTAGTGTCATTGCCACTAGTATGGTAGTATTTACCCACAAGATTAAGAGAAAATCTTATTCTGATTACATTGTATTGGTCCTTTTTATTTCTCTTTTTATCTCCTCCCATCAAGTCTTTCTTTCTTCCTGCCCTCAGAAATAGTTGGCACTTAATCCTAGGCATCATATCACATAGAAACATTTGGTTAAAAATGTCTTGGCACCTGTGCCTGGGTGGCTCAGTTGGTTAAGCATCTGGCTCGTGGTTTCAGCTCAGGTCATGATCTCACAGCTCGTGAGTTCAAGCCCCACATCAGCCTCCATGCTGATAGTGCAGAGCCTGCTTGGGATTCTCTTTCTCTGCCTCTCCTCTGTTTGCTCTCTCTCTCTCAAATAAATAAACTTAAAAGTGTGTGTGTGTGTGTGTATACACACACACACACACACACAATACACACACACACACACACACATATACACAAAAGAGAAGAAACATTTGGCTAAAAATGTCAAAAAGGAAAAAAATCAGACATTTTTCTGAGTGTCACTTGAAACTATGTGGTAGAAGGTTTTAAAAGATCATCACTGGCCAGGTGTATTTTGTGTTAGAAGAAATTTCAGACAATGTATATTGATTGGCTCATCAATCATGTTTTGAGTTTCTTCCCACCATAGTGAAAAGGTGACAATGTCTGGTGTCAGCTTAGAAGCAGCCAACAGTTTAGTTGAGGAGATGAGCAAAACTCATGTGATGAAGCTCAAAGATTGGTATTGGTACGAAACAGGTCTAAATTCAAGCCCAGGGGTGCCTGAGTGGCTCAGTCAATTAAGTGTCTGACTCTCAATTTCAACTCAGGTCATGATCTCACAGGTTGAGAGTTCGAGCCCTGCATCTGGCTCTCTGCTGTCAGCACAGAGCCCACTTCGAATCCTCTGTCCCCCTCTCTCTCTGCCCCTTCCCCGCTCACTTGCTCTCTCTCTCAAAACAAACATTAAAAAATATTTAAATACATACATACACACATGCCCAAAAATGCCCTAGAGAGAGAGGAGGGGAGGCAGAGGAAGGAATTCCCACTCTGGGGAATTGGAGAAGGCATCAGTGAGGACTTGTTGTTTGAGTGGAAGCTTGAAGAATGAGTACCATGGTAACAGAGGGGGTAGGCAGAGTCCCCCAGGCCAAGAATGCAGAGTAAAAGAGTCTGGAGCCCCTAGAGGGATTGTAGGGCAGGGAAGATGTGGGAGGAAATGTGCTGGGAGAATATATTAAATAGGGGAGCTGTCGTAGTCTGGGAGGTGTAGTGTCAAGAAATGTCCTCTTAAAGAAATGATCTTTTTAAAAAAAATTATTTAAAAATTTAAAAATAGTTTAATAAATTTAATTTATGATGAGTAGGAGCTAGGCTGCATGACTCCTTGAAGATTTTAGATTAGGAAAGCAAAGGAGTGACATTTGTGTTTGAGAAACTTTCTCTATAAGAGGAATGGATTGAGGACCATGTGGAGTAGGGGAGGACCAATGAGGAGTTAGAGATAAAAGAGAAGACTGGTGTGATCCAGACCAGAGATAAAGCTTCCGAATGTTAGCTCTGGGCTCACTTTACACATGAGTACCTTGCCTTTCAGACCTGAGACACAATGTTTCTTTTAATCCTGTTTAGTTGGGCATTTAAAAATCAGTGGTAGGGGTGCCTGGGTGGCTCAGTCAGTTAAGTGTCTGACTTCAGCTCAGGTCATGATCTTGTGGTTAATGGGTTCGAGTCCTGCATCAGGCTCTGTGCTGACAGCTCCAACTCAGAGCCTGGAGCCTGCTTCAGATTCTGTGTCTCCCTCTCTCTCTGCCCCTCCCTTGCTCACACTCTGTCTCTCAAAAGTAAATATTTTTTAAAAATTTTTAATCAGTGGTAAAGATAACGAAAGTGATTCTGCTTCAGGGTCACCCAGGTAGCTAGCTAATGTTGCTGGAGCATGTAAAGGGCGAAGGAGTGTCAGCCTAACTCCATGTTGTGCTTCTCTTCATCTCCAGGGTCATGTCAGAGAGAGAGACAGGTGGGAAGATTACACACTTATTTGCTCCTCTGACCCAGGTACTCTTCAGGGAAGGCAAGCTATTGCCACAGTAATGAGACATGAAGATCACAACCAAGTTCACACACTTCTGAGTTATAAATAAAATCCACAGGCCTCTGAATTTTATGGGGGTTCCCAAAAGGAGAATGTAGAGAGGAGCCCTAAGTTTCTTTGAGTTGCATGTCTTTGTAGAACCTAAAGTGAGCTCATACTCTGTGGAAATAGTAAGAACAACCCACTTTCCTACTTTTCTAGGCCTGTCTTGGCTCTGTTGAGAGGCCTCCAACAAGTCTAAGCCTTGCCCAGGTAGGGTAGCCTCAGGCAGTAGCCCTATAGCCCTGAGTTGTCATATTTCAGCGTCCCAGCACAGTACACAGGCCAACTTACTGGGCTAAACCACTGAGGGAAAAATAATGAATTTTCCCTCCAACTCCAGCTCTCCCTTTCTTGCCCTATGAATGTCTAATAATGCCAGACCCAGAACCTATTCAGGGTACCTCTAAGGAGGAGCAAACTGAGTCAGTCACCTTCTACCCTATTTTCTATTGTCACTGAAAGTGGCTAGCCCTGCCCCTCTCTAGGGTTGCTGGCTACTTCTGGGAAAGTCAGCTGTTTCTTAATTTCCCTATGTGGCCCTTGGTCTAGAAGGCAAGGGCAAGAATTGGTGGTGTCAAAGAAAGGGGCATAGAGTTGTTGCCCTGTGGGGCTAAGTGAGCTCAACATGGAGTGGGTGGAGTTTCTGGGCTCAGCCTGTTCTCTCTCTGGGCTGCTCTAAGCCACATTGCCAGCAGCTGAGCTGCTACTCCCCTATACATTGGATAGTATTCTCACCTGAGCTTAATAGCCTGGATCAAATTGCAATACAGTTAAATTCTTTTTCACTATGAAGATATTTTAGTAAATGAAGGCCAGAAGGATTTGGATTTCACTCTTACTGTACTCACTTAAGTAAGTTCACAATTCAGCAAATTCTACAGGGCTGGGGGAATCATTCGTCTTACTGTTTGCTGGTGGGAGAGGTAAAGCTCTCTGAAACTCTTCCCTGGGCAATGCAAAGCAACACAGTCAACTGAGTCAGGAGGAACCCACAGCTGTCAGCTGTTAGGCAAGGCTCTGCTGTGGCCAGGTGCTGACCTCCACTTTCTAATTCCCACCTTGTACCTGCAGTGTTCCTACCCCAAACCATACTATTCCTCTCCAACCCCACTCAAGGGACTCTGCCTAGGGCAGGGACATCCCAGAACAGCCTGTGGGATGAGGGAATGAACCCTTGTACTGCTTTGCCACCTTATCTGGATCAGAAAAGAAAGGTATTTGTGAGTATCTGTTAAGCCTTTTCTAGAACCCTTGGGAGCTGCCCACTCCTGGGCAGGCCCTAAGTCCCATCCAGTCTGCTTGTCAGCAGGAAAGAAGGAGAGTTGGCCCCAAAGCCTTGGGGTTGGGAATAGCTATGGCCTAACAACCAGGGCCTCACAGAAGAAAAAATGTTGATCTGGAAACTTCCAGGAGTCCTCAAGGACCAGAGATTTCTCTCCCTCCTCACAACATGGGATGTTGAACAGATGGGAGGGAATCAGCAAGAAGCCCCTTCACTGTCGGACACCCTGCTCACATGCCAAAGGCTGGTGTTGGATGCCAGGCTCTATCACTGGCCATCGAACTCCATTTTTGGAAATCATTGTTGGGGACTGCTGTGTTAGAGCCTGGCCTGGGAGGTAAGAGGCATGGTTCTTGGCTCTGTTCTGCAGAATTCCCCTCACTCTCTGGGCCTCAGTTTCCTCGGCTATAAAATTATGGAGTTGGACTATCCACTCTTGAAGGTTCTTGCTGCTCCTGCATTATCTGGTATTCTGAGCTGGACCCCAGAATGACTTACCTTGGTAGCCCCATCAAGTTGAGGACCTGTCAGCAGGCTTAGACTTGAGGCCTGGCACTGGACCCTGCCCAGCACCTTGGCCAGGCCTAGTCTGCTGTCTCATTCCTCTCTCCTAGAGAGGCCAAGACTGAGCCCTAATTGCAGGAGAGCAAGATATGATGTTAGGATTGTGGGTCAAGGCTGAGGTGAAAGGCCTTAGATTTCCCTAAGAAGCATCCTCAGGTAATTTGGCTCTGTGCTAATGGAAGGGACCTGGTATGTGTGGTCTTTTGGGCAGGGCTGCCAGTGGAAAGATAGCAGAGTGTGATCTGCAAGCGGGTGGTAACACTGAGAGGTCAGCAGGGTGTGAATGTCATTATCCCCATTACCATATACCTGACCAGGTTATATTGGTACAAAAGGTATCTTTATTGAGGTCTGGGTAAGAATTAGGCACTTGGCCAGAGCAGCAGCTTAAATATGAGGCAAGCACGCAAGGGGTTAGCCATGCCCAGGGCTAGGTTGGGGCAGTGAGGCTACAGGCACAGACCCTCCCCAGACAACCAGAAGTCAGGGAGGGAAGGGGGAGGGGATGCAGAGCAGTCTGGGTCAGAGGTCTGGTGGGCTAGCCCTTGGGGCTGGGCAGGAAGCACTGGGTGGAGGTCCAGCAGGGATGGGACAGGGCTCTCTCGCTCCATGTGCCCTTTAGGCCCAGGCCTGAGCCTCTGCTGGGGGCAGCCATGCTGTGGGCCTTCCCAGGCCTTACTTCTTCACCTTTGCATCATAGGTGCCTGCGTTCTTGTAGGCACTCACATAGCCACTGTCATCCAGGATGTCCTGACGCCCAGCAATGCCCTTGCCCTTGCCGCTCTCGTCGAAGCGCTCCTTGTGGGAGCCTGTGTACTTGCTGGTGTCAGTCAGCCGTTCCACAGCACCTCCTGTCTTTGCTTTCTGTTTGGACAGAATTGTTCCTCCAAGGGCACCTGGCGTTGGGAAGCCCAGACCGCCGCCCCCAACTGTGATTCCCCATATCCCCCTCAGTGGCCACCCGAGACCAGCAGGGTACTTACGGTGACGCCCACATTGGCTGGTTCCTTGCCTGCCACCAGCTGGCAGATGGCATCGAAGGCTTCCTCCTTACTCTTCCCCTTGAATCGCTTCATTGCCAGCTCTTCTAGAGCCTTCTTGAACTCCTCATAGTTGATAACCCGAGCAGACTTTCCTCTGCAAGGTATGTGGACACCATGAGTTTTCCCCCTTCTCCATGTCTTCCCTGGTTCCAGCCTCCCAGTTCCCCACCTTCTGGGAACATCAGAAACAAGGACTGCCTGGGGCTCACTTGACTTTGGAGAAGACGATGTCGACATCGGTCCCTGTCACGGCCTTTCCATCAGCCACCTTGCAGTCCTTGCACAGCTTGGCCCAGTTCTTGCCATTCATCTCTTGCCCACTGGCCTTGGGGTCACCATGGATGGCAAACTTGCGGAAGCTTTCCTCCAGCCCAGCCACATCTGTGCTTGCTGCCATGCTACCCTGTGGGCGGGGGGGGGGGGGGGGGGGGGGGGACCCACCTCAGTCACCTCCCAGCCAAGCTGCCTCTCCTCTCCCCAAGGCAGAGAACATCACTGCCTCTACCTCAAAACCTACCAAGGTCTGAGTTATGGAGCACTTATGCCACATACCCTCAGAGTTGGAGATGGAGTTGCCTGGGGAGAGGGGCCAGCACTCAGTGTGTCCCTGGGCCTCAGAGCCCAAGGAGAAGCCCTGAAAGGTCCTGTCACTTAATGCCAGCCCTGGCTTAAGAGTGGAGTTCAGAAGGTGAAATCATGATGCCCACACCAGGCTGGGAACAGAGTGGCACTGTCCAGAAAGACTGTGAGGGCAACAGCTGGGGCCATGGCTTTGTCTGACCCTGGCACAAGGCCTGCTTGGGTGGAAGTGAGGGTGGCAGAGCAGGCATCCCTCCCTGGGAGTTCCATGCCAAGCTAGGTCAGGGCCAGGCCAGGCTGCTGGTTGGACAGGTATTTAGTAAGGACAGGGTCTCTGTCAGAGTCATGAGGACCCAGAAAGACCCAGTCCACGCTGAGAAGGGAGCCAGATCATGGGCAGGGGTGCATGCCCTAGGCAGGGGTGCTGCTAGCCCAGCCAGGACCTTGTTACTATTTGCTGTTAAACAAAAACACGAGGGGAGCGGGAGTTTGGGGCTGGCCTGGCCACAGTTTGTGAAGCCTGGAGACAGTTGCTAAGGGAGGGTAGTACTGCTTGGAGAATGTTGCTAAGGGCAGGATGGTGTCAGGGCGGCTCAGGGAGAAGCTCCCAGTGTTGCTGGGCTGGGCTGGGCTAGGGAACAGGGGCCCACGGGTGGGGCACAGCAGCACTCCCAGTGCCTGGGGCACAACCGTGGCCTCCTGGTCCCTTGCCATCCATTTGGGGCTGTAACCTCCCAGTCTGTAGAGTTTAAGAGGAGCAGGTGATTAGGAGACTAGCCTGGGTAGGGGTTGTAGAGTTATCAACCCCCAGAGGCATGTTGGCAACTGCAGGTATGGCCTTGGTCCTGTAATCCTCACACCTATGCCCTATAGTGAAGCACACTTCCCCAGTGTCTACACCTTCAGTCTTCCATGGAAGCCCCTGGCCACACCCTGAGCACTGTCACACCAGTCCACACTCCCACAGCTGAATGCATGTAGCCCTGGCTCTCCACATTCTCAGCCTTATTCCCCCCACCACACCCTTAACCAGTCTCGGGACTGAGGGCCCAGACCATTTCCTCAGCACCCACGGCCACACATATACTAACAGCCCCGTACAGAAACCCGCCAATAATACTCTTAGCCCTGCAATAAAGTGTCCCTCCTACACCCCCCACAGCCTCCCTGCAGCCCCCTGCCCACACCTACAGCCCTGTACTGCAGCTATGACGTGTGACACAGCCCAGTATTGAGGCCTCCTTGATCACACCTTCAGACCTCCACTGCAGCTACACACACACCCCAGCCCTGGGACTAGGGCCCCCTATCCACATACCCACAGCCCTTACTGAGCCCCCTAAACAGAGCTTCACAACTCACCCCCTCTCTGTACACTTGTAGCCTCTGACCACATCCTTACACCCACAAGCCTTCTGGCCTCATGCTCAACCCTGCCCTGAAACCCCTCAGTGTCCAAACCCACAGACTTGCATTTCCAGACTCCCAGGTATTACACTGAGAGACCCCATGTTGAGACTCCCCGAACACACCCCAAACCTCCACTGCAGCCTCCTGAACACACCCTAAGTCATGTCCTCAGCAAACAGCTTCTACCTCTGCCTTTTATCCTAAGGCCTCCAGTTACCATAGCCTGGGCCCCTACAGAACTACACCCCCTTCCATTTACCACTGGCCTTAACAATGAAAGCCCCCTCCCAGTGACCATCCTCACTATCCCTAAGTTGCAATTTCTGGGCCTAGGGGTCCCCGCTGTCCCCACATTGTCGCGACTCTATGGACCCACAATCCCAGGTTCACGCAGCACTCCTCTTCCCTCTCTCTACACTCCAGCCTCCCACTACAGATCCAGAGACGCCACCCAACCGTAAAGTCTCGGGGAGATTTTGGGGCACAGATGCTTGTCCCAGACTGACTGACAGGATCCTGCATCCAGTGCTCACTCCTGTTATGGGAAGAAGGGATTCTTGGTACTGATTAGGTGGAGCCAGGTCGCAGGCCATAGTCCCAGGAGTCTGCAGGCCAAGGATGGAGCAGCCACACCCAAGAACTGGGGCCACCCGCGGACTCCCACTGGGACAGCTGGAGTCATCAATCAGCAGGGCAAGGAGGTGGGGGAGGAACGCTTGGGGCCCAGGGCAGGGCCGCTCAGCTGGTGTCCTCAGTTCGGTACCATCTGGGGTTGGGACCCCTTCCAGGGCGCTCCCACCCCACCCTCTTCCTTATTGTGCAGGATACTGATTAGAGTGGTCGGCGCTGTAGTCTCTTACCTTCTACCTCGTGGCTGCTCCTACCGTGCTCGTTCGATGGACAGAAGGACGCAAGAATGGACCGACGGACGCGGGAGACCAAGGCGGCTCCGCAGCTCTGCTCCCTGCCGGCTCCAGGGAGGGACTGCAGCCTGGGCGGTTCCGCCGTATTATCCCCTGTTTCTCGGTCTCCATAGAGACGGCGAGTCCCACCCCCGGGGCTGTCTCGGCGGGAGAATGACCAAGGTCACGCTGGCCCCACCCACCGGACCCCTCCCCCTCTGCGCTCAGCGGGGGCGGAGCTGCTGCGATATCATCATCCCCGCAGCTCGCAGGGCAGCTCCACGGCCTTCACGCCCGTTGGAGACCAGCCCTCCGCAGCTCTGGACGTCCTCGGATGAACCCCTAACGGGAAAAGAGCCTCATCTGGGGCTTTGCCCAAAGTTCAAGGCAGGCCCCCACCTCCATAGGGAAGCTGAAGATTCCCAGAGCGGCAACTGAAGGCCGTTTGGGAACAGGAGCGGGAGCCAGAGTGAAGGGGGGCGGGGGGGGGGGGGGGGGGCAGAGGGCTGGCAGAAGAGCGAGAAAGTCCTTCCTCTCAATGGCAGTGGGTTCTAGAGCTGGCTCAAGGCCACAGCTCTCCAAATAACGTGTGGCATCCCCAGGCCACAACTCAAGAGCACTGAGAGCAGGAGGGACCAATGCACTAATCACGAATCCCCAAGCCCACCGACAGTAATCCCAACATCAGGAAGAAGTTTAAAGACTTCCGGGGTCTTCTATTCCCACTCCACCCCGGTGTCAGCCTCACAGTCCCTGCCCCCTCTGCTGCCTCCGGATCCCAAAGCCTGTTTTCCCTTTCAAGTATAAACCCTATTTTCAAGACAAATAACCTCCTCCAGGCAGCCTTGCAGGACTTTTCACAACAGGGGCCCTGTACCTGAGCACCTTAGGTCCTCGTGTACCTCTCTATATGACAACCTAGGTGGCCACTCAATGTATGAGGGGGCTCATCCTACCCTCTGCCCCTAGACCGACTGACAATGGTCCAGTTCCAGGAGGGCCTATGGCCCTTGCCATTAAGAAGTATGCACTAAGTCCGCAAAAGCATTAAAAAAAAAAAAAAAAAAGTTTATTGGAGCATCATGGCCGGTTGGGGGGGAGGGGGTATTGCTGAGTCATGGGAGAAGGGGACCCATCCCGCTGGCCATAGGGGCCCCTAAAGTGCACTCGGTGCGGCAAGGGTGGGGGTGTTGCATAGAGAGTCGGGATGGCCGGTCCTCCTTGGCCCTCCTGCCTCTCCGCCCTGCTAAGGTAGGCCGGTCTCTGGACCGCCCCGCGCCCCGGGCTCGCCGCTGCTTGGGCTCACGAAAACAGCGGGCGCACGCACCTGCAGCGCCAGCCCTGGCTCTCGGCCCCTGCCTCCAGGGGCGGCCAGAGCAGCGCTGCCCAGGCGTGTCTGCGCCACTGGAATCTCGTCCATGGACTCTGCTGACGCTGAGTGGTAGGCGCCTGCAGGCCCAGTGGCATGCACTGGGCTGGCGCCCACGGAATCTGATGATGAGCTGGAGCTGCGACCTGGGCCCCTGGGCCCTGCATGGATGGAGGAAAATGTGGAACTTAGGGCTGTGACACTCTCGGGGCCCTACCTTTCTTTCCCTCGGAGTTCAGGATCTGGTCAGAAAGGGACACTCACCCGACAGCCTGGGCAGCGGCGATTCCCGATCCGAGGTGCCAGAGGTTGGCACCTTATACACACGCCGCTTCCTCTTTTTCTGCAGAGACATGGGGAGCCTGAGTGCCCCTTCCCCAAACCCCACTTCACCCAAAGAAGCAGAGGAGTGGGGCAGGGTAGAGACAGCTTTCCCATACCCTTCCTCATGGGCCCAGCACAGTCCCCCTCACCTGGGGTCGGATCCGGGGAGGCAGAGTCTCTGGGGAGGAGGGTTGGGGGGGCTCCATTTGGCCTCGGGTGGCAAGGAACTGAGAAAGACTAAGGGGAAGTGGAAGGGTAAGTGCTGGATGCCCATTGTTTCCTCAAATCCCACCCCTCTGGATGTTCTGAAATAAGCCACCCTTCCTAGCACACAGAAAGGGGCATTGATTTGTCCAAGGGCATGCCAGGCTGGACCCAGACCTATACTTTGGCCTTGACCTACCCCTTTTCTCCCACCTTGGATGTCCCTGCCATGCCAATGAGAGATGTTCAGGTGGCACATGCCCAGGTTGCACTCACTTGGCATTCACTGTGGCAGGCCTGGCCTGGCCAGGGGGTTCTGGGCGCACATGGCTGAAGGTCCGCATGTAGAACTCCATCTCCTGGGGAAGGTGGGGGTCAGGGAGGCTGGGGCCAGGTGTGGATCCAAGGCTTTCTGGGTCCTGAGCCCACCCCATCCTGTATCCGACACCCCATCCTGTACACAATACCCCACTTCTCACTGGTCTCTGTGGGAGGTCTGGGCACAGAGGTTTCCGACTGTCCTCCAGGCTTCCCAGCTATGCTGGGAAAACCCCTCTGTAGGCTGAGGCTTAAAACACCCATTTATGGGCCTTAGCCCATCCCTACCATCTTCCTCACTTCATCTAGTCAAACTACCTCCTCCAGAGAACCCCCAGCCTCATAGGTCCAATGTACTCAGTCTGCTCTAGCCAAGGTGGGTGGTGGGGAAAAGGCTCTCAGAGCAACCCTCTCCTACTTCTTGCTCCTCCCAGGGCTCTAGTCTCCCTGATTGTTTCCCTGGCTGGGAGACTGGCCAGACATTCATACGCTGGGGTATGCACCTGAGGCTATGTGCATGACTGGATGGGAGCTGAGTCCTCAGGGTACCAGCCACAATCTTAGCTACCTGGGTGGGGGAACTAGTGGGACCAAGCGAGGTCTCCCCCACCCCAAAAGAGAAGGCAGTTAAGAGGTGGGAAAAAACAGTACCACAGCCCCCATCTGGGACCAGGCTTATGGGCAAGTTCTGTGTCTACTTTAGTCACTGATCCTCACAGTGACACTGGAGTGGCAGCACCAACCCCTGAAAGTGAGGGGACCTGAAGCCAGGAGGACACAGAAGTGGCCTAAGCCTGCCACCGAGCACAAAGGACGCTCATAAGGACTACAGGTGAGGAGACAAAAGCAAGGAAAAAGCCAACCCTGGTGGGGTGTGGAGGGTATAGGGCAGAGCCAGGATGATGCTGCGCCCCTACCGGGGGGGGGGGGGGCAGGGGGGGCACTGGGACAGCTGTCGCCTGCTCAACAGTTGTTTCCATGGAGACCGAGGCGTCCTGACTAATGCAGAGATGACACTGTAACAGCAACGCCGTCTCTAAAACAAGCCTATGTTTGGGGGCAACGGCTGTAGAGTGGGGCCCCTCCCGCATTCCTGCTCAGGGTGGGGGTGGGGAGGCTGCCTTCAGGGCCCTGGAAGATCTGGGGGATAGAGCCCAGCTGGCCATGGGCTGCCTGCACAGATGCAGAGATTGAAGCCCAGAGTAAGTCTCATGCCCAACCAAGGCCCAGACTAGCCCTTTGTAAAGTAGTGTGGGGGCGCCAGCCTCAGGAGAGGAGCACTGGGAAAGAAGCGTTCAGAGGCCAGTCACGAGAACTAGAACCTCAAGGTAATGACTGGGACCTCACGGTAATCTAGCCCCCCCAACATTTCTCTTCCCCCAGTATGGACTCGGCACCCCTCCAGGGCCCAGCAAAGAGGGGCAAAGCATTTCTTGGTGCCCCTGGGCTCCAGAAGCAAGGCAGGGTGGGAGGAGCAGCAGTTAGAGGATGGTCCCAGAAGCCTGAGAGGCCAGGGTGGGACAGGAGCCAGGTCCTAGCCAGCTGGGGAAATTTGAGGGTATACCAGGGTATCCCCATTCAAACCCCCTTCCCTTCATCACAGCTGTCCCCAGGATCCTCTCTCAGCTTCAAAATGTGTACATTCCTCCAAAAAACTAAAAACAGAACTACTCTACGACCCAGCAATTACACTACTAGGCATTTATCCAAGGGATACAAGTGTGCTATTTCGAAGAGACACATGCACCCCCCATGTTTATAGCAGCACTATCAACAATAGCCGAAGTATGGAAAGAGCCCAAATGTCCACTGATGGATGAATGGATAAAGAAGATGTGGTGTATACACACACACACACACACACACACACACACACACACACACACATATATACATACAGTGGAGTATTACTCGGCAATCAAAAAGAATGAAATCTTGCCATTTGCAACTCTGTGGATGGAACTGGAGGGTATTATGCTAAATGAAATTAGTCAGAGAAAGACAAAAATCATATGACTTCACTCATCTGAGGACTTTAAGAGACAAAACAGATGAACATAAGGGAAGGGAAACAAAAATAATATAAAAACAGGGATGGGGTCAAAACAGAAGAGACTCATAAATATGGAGAACAAACTGAGGGTTACGGGTGGGGTTGTGGGAGGGGGGATGGGCTAAATGGGTAAGGGGCACTAAGGAATCTACCCCTGAAATCATTGTGGCACTGTATGCTAACTAATTTGGATGTAAACTTTAAAAAATAAAAAATAAAACAAGTTGAAAAAAATTTTTTTAAATGTATACATTCCTCAAACAGCGTTGATGGAGGGAGGTGGGTAGGGGATGGGCTAAATGGATTATGGGTATTAAGAAGGCACTTATGATTAGCACTGGATGTTGTATGTAAGTGATTAAATTCTATTCCTGAAACCAGTATTACACTATATGTTAACTAGAATTGAAATAAAAATTTGACCAAAAAAAAAAAAAAAAAAGTGCACATTCCTGAATGGTAAAAGGCACTTCTCAGCCTCAGAACTCTCCTGTGTGCAATGGGACAAACACATCCCTCCTCCTCCTGGGGAGGCCTCCCTCAGGTCACATACAGATGGCATTAAATGCCCTTGCTGGCACACCTGACTCCAAAGCCTAGGCAAGCAGTGACTACAGGGCAGGGGCCTAGATCCCTGTGGTCTAAGCATCTTAGGACCAGTCCTGCCTCAGTGGGTAATGACTATGGAGCTTGAGAAAGTCTCCTGCCTAGGGGATGCCCACTCCAAGGATAGCTGCCACTGCACTTACAAGGGTTCAGTGCCAGGCACCAGTGTGTGTACATAGTGGTGTGGCAGGGGGGTCGCCACCAAAAGTCAATACTCCCCCCGGGCCTCCCAGGCCCTACCCCTGGCAATGAGAACAGGAGAGGCCGGGTCCCAAGCCTTCTCCCAACCCGCCCACCAGCCTGTGTTTGTGTCTAGTTGCCATGAGGACTTGGGATCCAGAGTTCAGCCTTCCCAGCAAGGCCTGCCTGGGCCCCCTGCCTTCCCAGTCCCTGGGGGCTCCAAGAACTGGACCACCCCCACCTCCAGCTGCTGACCTCAGGAAGCCATGGGGCGTGGGAATGGGGATAGGCTGGTCAGTAGCTGGGCTACAGGGTTCCTGCTTCAGAGTGTAGGGACTTTAACTCTTCGCAGACCCAGCGTTAGGCTCATCTGCAACACGGTTGCAGTTATATTACCTGCCTCATGGGCTCTTTTAAGGATTAAAGAAGGTGACGAGTCTAAGGTCTCAGGGTCACGGGTAGAGAGAATTGACATCTCCATCCTGGCGACCCAGTCGCTGATCCATCTCTCTTCTGCAGCCCCAACCTGCCCACTTCCAAGCTCCCACATCCCATGCCCTCCAGCACATACTCGGAGCCCAGACAGGCATGTACATGGGGTCGGGAAAACACGGGGCTTCCTCTGGCTGTGCTCACACTTGAGCAAACAGACATGCGTTTAGTACAGGCTTGGCCTTGCCCCTCTTGCCTCCAGGTGCTCCCCTACTCCAACTGTGGTTCCAGGCCTGCTTTCCTTTGCCCTGTCTCATTGCTGCTTGCTGCACAGCCACCACCCCTCCCAGACCCAGGCCCCATCTCCCATCCCCTCAGCCCTCTGGGCGACTTCTATACCTGAATGGGCCGCATCTTGGGGGGACATGACTCGAGCTCCCTGTGGGCCCCCTTTGCCTCCTGTGGCAGGCGATGCTGCACGATGTACTCATAGGTGGTGAGCTTGTGCCACACTGAGGGGGTGAGGAGAGGGCTCAGTGCAGTGGAAAGGGGATCCTAGAGTTCAGAAGGTAAGGGAGGGTACCCAGCCCCAGCCTGAAAACTAGTGTCCCCATATACACTAATCCATTAAGTGAGACCAGGCCACCATCAAAAGCCAATACTGAAAAAGGAGCATGGCTTCAGGGTTCTACGGCCCAAGTGGTACCTCCCTGCAGGCTAGGGACCCCTATCCACCGCAAGGCAGGTATAGGTATATGTGAGTGGGGGCTGGGGGACTTACTGAGATAAATGTGGAAGCAGAGCAGGTGGCCAAGCAGGGCTGTGGAAAGCAGGCCCAGAAGGATGAGTAGGGCAGCCAGGGCTAGGATGGCAGGAGCCTGGGTCTCCACAGGGGCAGCGGGCAGGAACACGAACCACACATCTGTGTGATTCTTCAGGACTGCAAGGCACAGGCAGACTGCTCATCCGGGCTGTGACCAATGACTAGGACAGGCCCAGGGTTGGAAGGTGGAAGTGGGCCTGGAGCCGGGACTGACCTTCAAAGTGGCGATTGGTGCGCAGCCGCATGGGGTTGACAAAGAACTCCACAAAGACATAAGTGGCCACCAGCACGAGGAGCAGGACACCCAGTAAAGCAGATGCCACACTGTGTAGAAAGAGCCTGGGCCCAGCCGTGGGCAGCTGTCAGCACCCAGGTGCTCCAGCTGGATAAGGGCCCAGAACTCAGAAGGGCCCATGGTTGGGAGGGGAGCCAGGCCTCTGACCCCACAGCCCCAACTCCTCACGAAGCCAATGACTTAGGGCAAAGATCAGTTTGGGCAGCCACCCCAGCAGGCTTCCCACCATTCTGTGGACCCACAGGAGAAAGCCCCAAACCTTCCCTCAGCAGTCCCAGGTGGCAGCCATCAGGAGCATCACCCTCAGACCAACACATTAATGCACACCAGCGCACAGGTCCACCAAGCACCGCCCCCCCCCCCCCTTCCCCGCCTCATATGCAAGCTCAAGGTTCCTGGCTCACACTCGGACCCGTGCATCCGCAGGCACCCTTGCGGCCCGTGCAGCGCTCTCACCTGTAGTTCCTCTCGCCCACGCAGTTGTTGAGCCACTTGCAGTGGTGGTCGAAACCGCACACGCACTTGTTGCAGGCGCTGCAGTGCTTGGAGCGAGCGCTCCTGCGGGAGGGGGTGGAGGGGCACAAGGCGGTCGGCTAGCTTTTCCCGCACTTCGCCACCGGCCTGGCTGGGGCCACGGAAGACCGGAACGCCGGGCCTGGAGCGCGTTACCCACCCCGCACTCCACCGGAACCTGGAAACGGCGACGGGGAGCGCGCACGCCCTCTGGTGGCACTGCGAAGCAGAGCACCCACAGGAGGTCTGGCTTCTGAAGAGCCAGGGTAGGAGGTAGAGGGGTTGGGAGGCATTACACTTAACCGCTAAGGGATTGCGCACCTGCGTGACGGTGGTATGAACCGGAAATGGGGCTTCTTTTCCAAGCAAGGACCCCTGCGCCAAGCCAGGAGATGATGCAGGTGTGGCACCAAGGAGCAGAAGAGAGCAAGGCTGCTGGGTCCAGGGCCTGCGTTGCTTTTTCTGACATCTCCATTTTTTGAGTCCCTATTTCCCTGCCAGTCTATGGGAATTTTACTGGCATTCTTCCAGAAAACCTCTGCCAGAAAAAGCCTGTCTAGGCTAACCCAAAGGGAGCCAAAGGAAGAGGAGCAAGCTGACATCTGGGTGAACAGCAGTTTGCTGCAGGGGGTCAGAGGAGGTGAGGCCACATTAGGAATGCAAGCCCAAAGGGGTGTGGGAGAGTGAGCTGCAGCCCCTTCCCCAGAACAGAACAGAGTGGGCAGCCATTGCCACAGCATCCACTTAAGAGCAATGCACTGACTGGTGCCTAGTGAAGGAAAGGATGATCAGACACCAAACCCCTCAGTGCCTTAATGCCATTGCCTCTTTCTCTGTCCTGGGGACATACCCCTTCAACAGGCTGTGAACATTAAGATTAGAAATGTAGAGCTAGCCTTGGACCATACCGCCACCCCCAATCCCCTGCCTGAGGCTGGAAGCTCCAGGAGAGTAGGGAGGGACCTAGGGAGGCAGTCCAGAACAGCCAAGGAGGCATGGGCTCTGCAAATTCTGACTGTCCTTCCCACTAGCAGCATGATCTGGAGTAAGTCACTTGGCCTCTTTGGGCTTCAGATTCCTCATGGGTAACTGAGGATAACAGTATGGGCTTGGGGCCAGGCAGGCTGGATTGTGAATCTAGCTCTGCTACCCAATAGCCATATGACCTCAGGCATAGGTCATATGGGAGCACTGGGCTCCCATATGAGCATTGGGCACTTCCTCTTCTGTGAGGTGAGGTGCTGCCCGCCCTGCAGGGTTGTTCATAAGAACTTAGCACATAGTAAGTACTCAAGCATTAGTGCCCCTCCCCGTCCCTATCTGGGAATGCTTGTGAGAGATGGGGGTAGGGGAGTCACTGGCAGAGTCAGTCAGTAGAAAAGTCTGTGGCAGTGCCAACTGTCTCCTACTGTAACTGTTGGAAATGCCATTCCTCATCTTCTGTTTCCAATCTCCTCCTTCACCCAATTCTCTGTCACTCCGTCAAGATTCTTGACTGTGTAAAACATGAGGTTTCTGAGGCATCAGCATAACTATAAAGCCCTGGGCATGCCCCTATCCACCTTGACCGTACGCTGGCAGTGCCCCGGGGCACAATCACCACCCACACACACCCTCAGTCCACACTCACTCACACATCTACGTCGCACAAGTTGCAATGCAGGTCTTCAATGACGTGTGCATGTTGGCTGCGGTTGAAAATGGGCAGGGGGCCTGCATAGCTCTTGTCCCTCACATTGGCATCTGCTGGATCGATGGAGACAGCAGTCAGGTGAACCACAAGGTGGCCGGCAAAGATGGCGCCCATGCACTGGCCCAGAAGGTTAAAGACTCACTGCACACTCTGCTGGCTGGAAGCCCCTCTTCCCCACTTTCCAGGGCCAGGTAGCAGCTCTCCACCTCCATATGACTCCCTCATGCAGAGACTCTCTACCTGTGCCACCTCTTACCTCCAGCCCAACAAGAGCTTCCTTGAAAGACCTCTTCGGCATACCCATGCCCCAGATGGAAGAGAGGAGCCATCTGGTAATGGAGCTCACAAGGCACTGCCTACTGTCGCTGAGCGGCCCAACCACAGGGCCCTGGCCTCACTGCTCCAGTCCTGGCACAGACCATAGGCTGGTCTGACCTTGGAATCTGATCTGGTTTCAGATTCTAAATGGTGAAATGAGACTGAAAGAGATTATCCTCTAAGGCCCAAGGACCCAAAATATAAGTTCTAACTTTGTTTCTCTTGCCTTCATAGGAATTCGGATCTGAGAGGGAAGCAGCCGTCCTTTCTCAGCAGCTGGGCCAGATGGAGAATCACTCGTAGATAGGGTCCAATACACCCACCGCCTCCCTGACTGGAGTCCAGGTACTTGGAGCCCTAGGGCTGAGGATTCTGGGATGGCTTGACATATTCAGCGCCTGGCCAGGGGCAGCCTGGCTAATTCCTGGGGCTGAAACACAGATCATCCAGGAACTATCTGCTCAGTGAGTAGAACAAATGCAGGGGACGAGTATCCTGACAATTTGCTGCAAAGTCTACATTTGTAAAAATTCTCCAATAGGTTCCAGACAGCCATCTGCCCTCCCTCCCTCCATCTGTCCTCTTGCTAACCAGGCAGACCTCATATCCTTCCATCATTCATCCCTCCATCAGTTGGCTGCCTAACCTCCTTTTTCCTTCTTCCTCCTCCTCCCAGTGGCCAAATTTCCCTACATGTCTGTGTGAGCCAGGCTCTTCCCTAATGTGCTAGACCACAGCTGAACACGAGGACCACAGCCCACGAAGGCCAGACAGCCCTGGCTGTGGGTCAGGCCTTCACTTCTTCCCTGGGTACTCCACAGTCTCCTGACTCTGTTCCTCTGGCCTCAGTGCCCTTGAGCCTGCCCTTCACTTGATCCCAAAGTGAGCACTGAATAGCTTAAATAAAGCCTTGCCTGCTTCAATTTTTACAGTGGCTCTCGATGGCTCTCAAGTTAAAGTTTACTGTTCTGTTCAGTGCCAAGGCTTCTCTTGCTCTGGCTCCTGTCACACCTGTCTGATATCACCACCCACTACTCCTCACCATTCCAGCCTCTCTTCAGACACACTGAATGTGGGCAAACATTTAGTTTTCTGCTCCAACACTCCTCCCATACCACTCCCTGGTTCATTCATTTGACTGTTCACTCAGGTCTTTCTCTGCGCCAAGCTCTGAGGGCTATGCCAGGGGCAAGACAGACTTGGGCCCTCGCCCCAAGGAGCCTACAGTCTGATGGGAAACATATATGTTAATCAAATAATATGGTTGATTACAATGAAGGAAGTTCATGGGACCATGTGAATTTACAACTGAGTAACCTCATCTAATCCGAAGGGATCCGGAAAGCTGCTCTGACGAAGCATCATCTCAGCTGAGACTTGGAGAGGAACAGATAATGTAAATAGGAGGAGCCTGGCTGGGTACTGGGACCAAGTAGAGTCCCGGCCAGAGGGGTGGCTGGTGTGTGGTTCCAGCTCAGCTCATTGCTGCCATGCTAGAATAAGGGCACACGCCACCATATTCTAACTTTTCAAAAGGAACTAGAAATCTGGATTTTTATGAGGTCTCATTTTTTAAATGTTGACAAAAAATAAATAATTCTTAAAATACACCTGCTAAAGGAACACTTAAGACTGTCCATTTTGTGTGTTAACTGTCCCCCAATTAAAAAAGAAAATCTGGAGGCACCTGGATGGCTCAGTCAGTTAAGCGTCTGACTTCAGCTCAGGTCATGATCTCACAGTTCCTTGAGTTTGAGCCCCACATTGGGCTCTCTGATGTCAGCGTGGAGCCTGCTTCGGATCTGTCTCCCTCTCTCTGCCTCTCCCTCACTCGTGTGTGTGCACGCTCCTTCTCTGTCTCTCAAAAATAAATAAACATTAAAAAATTTTTTTAATAAAAATGAAAATCTGGTGGCAGCTGGGTGGCTCAGTTGCTTGAGCGTGTGACTCTTGATCTTGGGGTCGTGAGTTCAAGCCACACTCTGGGCATAGAGCCTACTTTAAAAAAGAAAAGAAAAGAAAATCTGTAGGCCAAACAGGCCTGTGGGCTGCCAGTTCTGGACTTCTTATTTAGCTGGGTGTTGGGGTAGGGAGAGAGTCAAGAGACTTCCAGCCAAGAGACCAGTGGTGTCAGAGGAAATAATGTAAGAGGCTGGGGAGATGGACAGAACCCAGAACATGAAGAGTCCTGAGGATCTTGAACATCATTTCTTAAGACAGGAAGAAGCCATTATGGGATGTTAAGCTGGGGAGCGACTTTATCAGATTTGGATTTTGAAAGGGCAATCTGCTGCAGGAACACAGGTGGACACAGATGGATTGGCCCAAGAGGGTGTGGAGGGAGGCCTATTTGGAAACAAAACAGTCATCTAGGTAAGAGGGGCAGATGGCAGTGGGGAGGAATGAGGGCAAGCCTGGATAGCTATTTAGGAGCCAACATCCACAGAACTTGATGACTGACTGGATACAGATGATGAAGGAAAGGGGCAGAGCCAAGAGTACCCAGAGAGGTGACCACAGAGGAGGATGGGCACATAGCAGATCCGCATCTGAGCCCACGGTGGTGTTGGTCTAGACAGCCCTCCTCCTACACCCATAATCTGTCGTATGGCTCCTACCCTCATACCTACCATGTGATGATCTCTAATCTACAAGGCTTTCCCCCAGCGGCAGGCTGAGCACCCCAGGGCCGGGGGCCTGTCTTACTCATCTTTGCAACGGTAGGTCCCAGGCCACTTCCAGGCCCCAGGTAGGTACTTGCTACACACCATTACCCTACCTCATTCCTCAGGGGCCCTGAGGAAGTTTTCATAAGGAAGGTGGCTTTGATGGAAGGAAGGAGAAGCATACAGGCCTAGAAGTGGGAGTGCCAATCCTGGTGGCTCTGTGAGCCTCCACGTTGCCCAAAGGGATGAATGTGGAGAGGACAAAACCCTTAAATCGTCCCACGGCCTCAGAGTCAGGTTGCCTGAGCAGCCCTTCTTGTCTCAGTGGGTATCAGCTGTGTGACCTCAGGAAGTCGCTTAAACTCTCTGAGCCCTGACTTCTTCATCAGTAAAGTGGGGGAGAACACCTTCCTTATAGATTATTATGAGGATTGAATGATATAATCCACATACAGGGCTTGGCACAGTGCCGGGCACATATACATGCTCAACAGATGCTACTCTTGTTTACTGTTTTTGCTCTGACTGTACTCACTGCAACCACGTGGTTATGAATCTGGCTTCCCAGGTACCCTGGTGGTAGAAGCCCAGATAATCCTGAGTGAGGGGCATGCCCATTCCAGATCATGGGAGGAATATTTCACAAACCACTCTACTTAAGAGCACTAAGGCCTAAGTCCTGTTGGTCCCCTCAGGGAAAGGCCAGCGTTCCATTTACACAGCTGATGACTAGGCCCTGGGTCCTAGTGAACCAGGAAGCCCCCCAGCGATATTGCTGGTGTCTGAGGACAACAACCTTCTCTACAGTCCTTCTCCACATGTTTGTCCTTGTCACTCACCAGCCAAGGGCTCTGTGGTTTCCCAAGAAAGCACACTCACACTTCTGGCTCACATATTCTGGTGCTCACACACACACCCTTGGTGCTCCTTTCCTCTGCGAAGCAGGCAGGACTCCTGTCAGACAGAGGAGGAGGCTGAGAACCGGGGAGCCGGCCGAAGCTGCTCAGCCTTGTCTGACCCCTGAAGGGCTGAGCTGTGACCAACCTCGGCTGCTGACCCTACGCCCGGAGCTTTCAAGTTAATCTCTGCTAACCTCCTTTAGCCCACCCTCTCCCTTCTCCCCCAGGAAGCCCAAGAAATCATTTTCATGAAGAACACACATGAGGGCACCCTCTTCTGGGCACCCTCCGGACAGGGGCACATAGCCACCTGTTGCACCCCAATCTCCCAGCCTTGCAGCCACGTCCTCGGCTCCTGGGGGTTGTGGCCAAGGCTGGGGGAGTCATACCACTGGGCTCAGGCAAGTTTGTGTTTGTCACTGTTCCCATGAGTTTCCAGGGCATCTCTATCCCTCCTCTTGTCAACTCAGCCTCACACTAAGAGTCTGGTTTACAAAACCAATGAGCTCCTAAACAGTCCTGGGTACAGCATAATTATCTGACGGTACATAAAACCACATTTTAAATATACCAGGAAACTTACTATGTAAAAGAATTCTACCATGACTCTTTTTGAAAAGTGAAAGATTCTTTTGTAAATGGAATAATTACTCTCTATCCCTTGTCGAGCTCTGGACACAATTAACATTAAGGCTCTCTTCTGTGATCACTCTTGCGGTATCTCGGTTGACAAGGTTCCTAGCTGTGTGGGCTTTAAATGCTCCAAGGTACATTAGGTCCATCTGCTCACCCCATCAGGCAGAGGGGTCAGATGGGGATTGGAAACCAGGCAGGGAGGCAGCTGGTGCTCCTGGGCAGAGAGGGGGCCTGCCTGCACTCTGTGGGGCTCTGGAGCCCAGCTTCAGGCCCCTGCCATGTTCCTCCATCCACTGCCCCAGTTCTCCCATGTACTAGCCCCACACTTTCCCAAGGATACAGCATAGCCAGCGGGCACCCAGTGGTGAGGCAGGAGGGGAACAAGGACCCCAAAGCCAATCACAGCGAAGAAGAGGTACAGCAGCCAAGCCACAATCTGGAGCGGGTGAGGGGGCCAGCTCCACCCATTCCGGCGGGACCGCTGGCCCTGCAGCTCCAGGGAGGGTCTGCTGGCCTGTGCAGGCGCTGTCCACACACTCTTCTCAGGGGCTGTCTTGTTGGAGGGCTTGTTGCAGACGTTCATCTCCAGAGGAAGGAAAAGTAGAGAAAGCATTAGCCTAAGGAGGCCCGGGCTGGAGCCCAGAGCCCCATGTGGAGAGCAGGCCGGGATGTGAAGTCATCTCCCAGCTACTCTGCAGAAGAACTGGGGCCCTAGCATGATGAAGACAGGCCATGGGGGAAGGTGGTAGTGGAGTATTTCTCAAAGCCCCAGAGCAAGCTCTGGCCCCAGCGCTGGCCAGGACAAGATAGGAGGGTCCAGGGTTTATTCAGAACAGTGTGGCTCCCTGTTACTCAAAAACCCAGTAAGACATGTTGTCATCTGGTAACAATATCAGGCTGGGGCCAGAGCAATGAGAACACATGCTGATTCTGTTAGTCACCTCTGTCCTGAGGCCCAAATGCAAGTGTCAGAAAGGGCCCCCTTACTCTTTGCTAGGGGAAACATGGACTAGGGGTGCTCAGAAGGGGGTCTGGCGTCTGCCCCTGGGCTAGCACGTAATCCCTTTAGGAGAGAGGCTGGGAACAGCGGGGATGGGGCATGGGGGAGCCCTTAAACCATCTCCCCCTGTGCCTCAGACTTCTTGGCTGGGGAGGGGCCAGCATGCAAGAGAAGGAAGGATCCCCCCTTGCTTCCTTCCAGCAGCAGAAATGACCATGTTTCTCTAGGTAAATTTGGGCCTAGTGCACTGAGAAGAGACAAGTGGGCTGATGGCCTTTGACTCACTTGAGAGCTCAGAGAAGGCTGGGCCTCCTCCACAGCCAGACCACCAGGTGGCAGCACTCCCCCACCCCCGTCCCACCATCCTTCAGTCTAAGACCTGGCCTAGTGGCCAAAATCACATGCAAGGCAGGCAGGGTGTGCTGTCATTACTGGAGGAAGAGCCCCACCTCCAGAATCTTCTGGGCCTGAGGGAGGACTAGCACCTGGGCAGGCAGCACCACACCTGGGGAGACAGGCCAACTCAGAGCTCTTGGTGGGATGGCCAGGAGTAAGGGACAAAACCCTGGCAGCTGGACTCTCCTTTCAGGAGCCCATGCCTGTGGGCCAAGGAGTCTGACTATATCAGAAAGTACAGCAGACCCCCCTCAGCACATCTACCCGGAACACCTTCCTCACATCTTGGCCCAACAAAATGTGATTTGGCCTTCAGTGCCCACTTTAAGCATCACCAATCCAGGAAGATTTCCCTGATGCCCCAAACAGAGTCAGGGGGCCCTCATGCTCAGTCTTTCATGGGCAAGTCACTTTGCCACTTGGAACCCTGTGTCATCCCCACATCTGCTCCCTGTTATGCCAATTTTCCCTAAGGGCAGCAACTGTACTGTGATTCACTTATCCCTGCTGCCCACACACCCTTCCCCAAGCACCCAAAACATACCTTGTACATAGTAGGTGCTCAGTAAATGTTTGCTGACTTGAAATCATCTGAAATAAAGGGAAATGTGGGTGCGATAAATGGTGTGCAATGCTGGTCCACCCAGAACCATCTGGCCCATTCTGCCCTGCCTTCAATCTGCACAGCCACCATGCAGAGACATACCTCTTGCCCAGCTCGCCCTGCCACTGGCTATTATTACCCTGACTGCCGGACATTCACACTTAGCCACTGCTTCATCCCACCTGAGGCTCAGAGCCTCCTGTAAGCCAAGCCCGCCATATTCATCTCTGAGCAGCCTTATCTCAAAGCTAAATGGGATGACCTTAGTTTTCTCCCAGGGACTCAATTGGAATCCCCTGGTCATTTGCTTTGTCTCCAAAAAGAAACAGTGAAAAGTGAAAAAAGAGCCCCAGCTTTGGAGGTAACAGATTTGGGTTCAAGTCCTGGCCCTGCACTTACTAGCTGAGTGGCTTGTTTCTTCATTTGAAAAATGGGGGTAGGGATGGCTACCTAGTGCTGTGTATAGATCAGCAACACTGTAAGTAAAGCCCTGACACATAAATGCTTCATAAATGATGGATATTATAATTATCCTTAAAATAGCCCTCTGGGTTCTCCTGATCTCTCCAAAGGAAGGCTGCTGCATCTGATATTTTACAAGGTTAATTTCCAAAGTAATGGGATTGGTTGAAGCTGCTTTCTTAAACCAGTGGTCCCAAGGAACATGTTGTCATAAGAGCTGGGCCACTGGATGGTCATTCTAACCGTCTCACCTTTGATCACAGAGACAATGGTAATTAAAAAAAAAAAAAAAAAAGCAGGTACCACTTTATTTTCAATGTCCCCAGAGGTAGCAAATCTGTCCTTGATTTTTGGGAATTCAAAGGTCTTTAGGTGAAGCCCTGTAAATACAGTTGAGGTGGGTGGTTCTGCTCAGGGGCAAATCCCTGTGGCTTGCACATCCGTTCTCCAGTGACACCATCACCAGGGAAACTCCTTTGAAGGGAACCCATGAATTGGGATCCTTAAATTCTAGCTTTCCTTTTGCCATCTTCACACCTGTGCAGCCCTACACCTTGAGGAAGTTTTTAAAGAAAGCAGCAGAGGCATATGACTGACATGTCCCCACCGCTCACAGTGGCAGTGGTCACAGGCACCCCCAGTGCTGCTGTCTCCCCAATATCTGAAGTGGGAGGACTCATCATCTGAGGCCTGGGGGGTGGCTCTGACTCCAAACCCGGGGACAACTGGCCCAGGGAGGTGCCCCTCATGTGAGACAGAGGACAGGGGAATGGTGCTATTGGGTGAGTCCTGTACAGAAGTAGCAGCACCCCAGAGCAGACACCCAAGCTGACCAGGAGGCATGCCACCTGCCCGGAAAACCTGGGCCAGCCAGCTCTTACCTGATGACGTTTTCCCTTGTGGGGTTGGTGGCTACAAATTCTTTTGGCCCAAAAGGCTTTGATTAAAAGGGCTGGGAGGTAGGAGAGAATCCAAGATAGGGCCTCAGGCAGGGATGGGACCAAGCACTGTCATCAGACCCAGGAACTTCTCTGGCTTTCCCTCCCCTCTCGGCACTTCTCTAGAAGACCAGAATGAAAGATGCATGGCTCTGCTCCCGGACAGCTTGGCCAGCCTGTGCATTTACACCTTGGCCCAGTCAGCACTTTTGGGGCCCAGCCCCCTGTGTGCACTAAAGATATAAACACAGATGAGACCAGGCTCCTGCCCTCAGGGCCTTGCTTTCTGGGGGCCCAGACAGACATGAGGGCAGTGGGTGAATGGGTCATACAAGGGTGAGCCATTCAGAGTGACAGAACACAGGGTGCATGGAGGGGGGATCTAGAGAAGGAGATGAGCCCTGAGAAGCTGAAGGGTCAGATCCCATGGGGCTTAGGAGGCCAGGCAAGGAAGTCTGGCTACTATTGAAAGAGCCACAAGGAGTCATAAGAAGTTTAAAGCAGGGGAACGACACAAAGGTGGTGGGTGTTTTAGAAAGCTTTCTTCTAGTCCAGTAGGGAAGAGGGCACGAGCAAGAGGGGAAAGGTGACACAACAGCAGGCTGGCCCAGGGAGGGAAGCAGCCCAGCAGCCTTGTGCTTCGGGAAGAATTGGCCAGAAGATGGAGGCCAAGCCCACAAGGTCCCCTAAACCACCGATGCCTCCAGCTGCATCTCTGGTGGGCTGAGAGGTATGTGCGCCTTGGTAAAAGTTTCTTCATGTACCTTCTGCTGCCACAGAACAAACCACAGAGTTAAACTGGTGGAGATGGAGACAAGAGTAACGAGGTCCCAAGGAGTGTTAAGGCCAAAAGTCGCCACCTTTGGGTAAAGGTCACCTTGGGTAAGCCAAGGACCCACCTGGCTTCTGAGGTGGGCTAGAGGGGCTGTATAGCCCCCTCCCTTGTCCCAATAAGGTAAAGGTCATTGCCAAGATGACACTAATCTCTTCCTGTTAACATTCCTATGCTAAAACCCTAAAATAGCATTTTCAAAAGAAAGGCTACCTTACTTTATGTGCCTAATTTAAATGAGGGAAGTCAACATTTCAAGTTCTCATTATGAACTGTAGAATAGTTCTATGACTGATCCACTTCCCTCTTGCCCACCTCTGCTCTCACCAAAAAAATATTTAGGAATGCTTCCTAAGATTTATGAATGGCGTTGTCGAAACAACCAGACGCAAGTGAAAAATACTAGCCCTGGAGAGGCTGTGGGCACCCCTGTGTTCCTGAAAAATGTTTGAGGATTTCAGAAAAGAATCAATTTCAATACTAAAGAGGCTTTTTAGGAGGACGCCACTGAACTGGCAGGGTAGAATGATGGGGTTAGAGAAGAAGAGACAGGGCTCTTAGAGCAGGATTGAGGGCCTGGGGACCTGAGCCACCAATGGAGAGAGGCAGGTTGGAGCTAGGCAAGAGCACAAGGCCTGGAAACAGATCCTGGCTCTGGTTGCTGCACTGCCACTCACAGATTGGGTAACCCGGAGGCAAATTTCAGAGGCAACTCTTTGGGTGTCTTCTTTACTCAGCTTTTAAAAAAGTTAGCTGGGGGGTGCCTGTCTGGCTCAATCACTAGAGCATGCAACTCTTGGGTCTCGGGGTTATGAGTTCGAGCCCACTTAAAAAAAAAAAAAAAAGGTAGCTGGAAGACAATTTGGCAATGCCTACCAAACTTTAGAACCCATATACCCTTAGGCCCAGTCATTCCATTTCTAGGTATTTATCTTATACATATAGTCACAAAGTACACAAAGATTCACAGCAGTCTTGTTTGCAATAATAAAGAACAAAAAACAATATAAACAAACTATGGCACAGTCACACAATGAAATGCTATACAATGTCAAAACAATGAGGGATTAAATGACCTTTGATACAAAGTGAAGTGAAAAAGCAAGATGTGGGCAGTTGTAGAACATGCTATATCAAGTAAGTGAAAACAAACGGGGATGGGTATGTTCCAATTTGCATAGATTCTCTCTGGAAAGAAATGCAAAAAGGCAAACACAGGGACAGCCTCTGGGAAGATCTAGTGGCTGCAGTGAAAGAGACTTGCTTTTACTGTGCAGTGTTTGAAATTTTTTTTACCATATGCATCAATGCTTTTGAAAAAAAGAATGTGTCAGATAAATAATTAAGGGGTGTCACCTCTTACCCTCCTGGCCCACTGGGCTGCCACGTAGACCAAATGTGCTTGTGGGCTCCAGAGCCCTGTACCACACCTGACAAACAAGGAAATCCCACCTAACTACCATGCAAAAAGAGTGCTCAGTTTTATTTCGGTGCTTCCTCACTCCTCGAAAGCAACTCTGAATCATTCCACTGCAGAGCTGTGAGGAAGAACCACAGAGCTCCCTACGAGCTGTTGGGAGTCTTGTCAAAGTTGGAATCAGACCTCTGGGCAGCACAAGAGGAGTTGCTGGGCAGGACCCTGTTCCAGTGCTCAGCCAAAAGTCAGCTCAGCTTCCTGTGACTCCAGAACCCAAAGGGAAGGTGCATGCAACAGGATGGTTTTGCTCACAACCATCTTTTCTGTTTGCTAAGAAAAGCTAGAGGATTTACAGGAATTATTTTCTATGGATATTTCTTTTGCTTTCTTGCAGGGCTTGAACTCATGACCCTGAGATCAAGACCTTAGCTGAGATCAAGAGTCATACACTTAACCGACTGAGCCATCCTGGCACCCGTCTATGGATATTTCTAAACAACTTTTCCTTGCATCTGCTTTTAAAATAATTTTCACTAAGGGTGCTTGGGTGGCTCAGTCAATTTTGGCTCGGGTTGTGATCTCATAGTTTGTGAGTTCAAACCCCATGTGGGCTCTGTGCTGACAGCATGGAGCCTGATTGGGATTCTCTCTCTCCCTCCCTCTCTCTGTCTCTCTGTCTCTCTCTCTCCTCCCCCAAGCTCGCTTGCTCGCTCTCTCTCTCAAGATAAATAAATAAACTTAAATTTTTTAAAATAAAATAAAATAATTTTCACTAAGATTTAACAGATGTCCAATTTAAACCTAAACAGAGGCTGGAAAAAAAAATGCTGCATGGTACACACTGTTTTACAGTGCAAAAAAAGTCATTTATAAAAGAAGTTTTGGGCAAATACTTTATTAAAATTCCCTCCAGGTACCAGAGAAGTCTCTGGCCTTAAAATTCTGGGAAGTGGCTCCAGTTTGACTAAGATATGCACCTCACGACAATGCCCAGAAAATAAATTGGAACTTCAAGCTGTTCTCATAGACCCGTCCAGTCACTGGCCTCAGATGTGGCTGGGCTCTTCACATAAACAACACACAGAAGTCTGATGCTAGAGCAAGAAAACCCTGAAATCTCACTCATTCCTGAGTTGATGTGGTGTGCAAACATTTTCTGTGCCATTCTCCTCCTGAAGCAACCACTGCAATGTTTGGGATTCAGGTTTAGCCAGGGAAAGGGGACAAGAAGGAAGGAGTAACAATGGAGCGAAAACAGGCCAATGAGAGGAGCCAACGGTTGTTGATTTTAACCAGGAAATCAACTCACATGATTGTAGGAGCAAGCCTGGAGGAACACCCACCAAGAAACAGTCGTTAAGAGCAAAGTTGTGACAAAACAAAGTAAGAAAAACAAAAGAAAAAAAAAAAAACGAAGCACCAATGTTGCTTTTATTGCAACTCATGGTGATTATCCGTTTACAAACCCATCTTCCATGGTGAACCACCAGTTCCACAAAAGCAAAGACCACCCCACACCTATCTCTAAATCCAGCTTTCCTTCAATAAAAGAAATTAAACCATTTGTTACCATCTCTGCTGCCATCACCCTAATCCAACCCTCCATCATTGTTCCCCTGTAGCAATGTAGTTTAAGTAATAATGGCCATTTGGAGGGAACTTTTTCTGTGCCAGGAACTACTTTAACAGAATGACTTATAATCCCTCACAACTCTCTGAGGTAGGTCCTGTCATTTCAAACTGTTCCCAAAGACCTCCTCTGTCATTGGTCGCGGATGGACTGGTCTCTCACTTTCTCTCTCATAAACAACATGCAGAATAACATCCCCCTTTCACAGATGAAGATACTGAGGCTCAGAGAGACTAAGTTCTTCTAGGAGACACAGTTAGACTGGCAGAATTACGATGGCCCTCAAATGACTTGCTGGTGTGCCCTGTCATAAGGACACTGCCCACAGCAGCCAGAGGAAGGTGAGCTTTTCAAAACTTCAAATTCATCAAAACTTTTCAATGGTTTCCTCCTGCTTCTAGGACAAAGTTGAAACCTCCATCGCATCCTTCAATGCTCCCCTCATCCTTTCTGTTCCTTCATAGTACTTTGCTGCCTTTGCATTTGCTTTTCCCTCTTCCAGAAACACCCTTCCCCTACTTACAATTCTGGTTCCTTTCAACCTTCAGGTCTTAGCTTCAAAGTCACCTTTTATAGGAGACCCTGCCAGAACACCACCCCCGCCCCCCTCCATGACGTCACCAGAGTACTTATCTCGAGCGAAAATCACACAGTCGTCTATCTGGAGTCTGCCCACCCCACCCCCCTTAATACTCTGTGGGTTCTGGAGATCGTGCCGTTTCCTGGAATCCTCAGTGACCCCGTCCCTGGCACACAGTATTGAGTATACTGTGTATATTGAGTATCTGCTCAATGCAGATATGTGAACCTGATGAATACTAGAAGGAAGCCCCGCGTTCTGCCCTGTCCCTTGAAGCCCAGGCCGCGGGCTCCAGGCCGAGGTGAGCGCAGAGCACAGCCGGGCGGCTGCAGCCACAACCCCGTGGCTCATGCCAGGTTTCGAGGTGAGAACCGCGGTGGGGGCTACTCACCTGCGCGTCGCGTCGACCGAGCCAGATCGGCCCTGCCAAGGTCACCCGGTAGCTCAGCCCCCGCGCCTGGCCGTCCACCCTCCCACGGTGGCTGCACTTCAGACCCTCACAACGGAGATGGTCCTCGGGACCAGGCGGTGGCGCAGCCCGGAGCGGGGCCCCATCCCGGGCCGCGCGACGGAGGCCGGGCGGGCAAGTCCTCGGGCACCGGCTGGAGCGGGCTGGCTGTACAGCCCCGCCAGGCCAGGCCGAGGCGGGATGGAACTCTTCAGGAGCTGGGCCCGTTCCCCTGGCAACGGCGCGGGCTACGGCGCCCCACAGCGGCCAAACCGCGCTGCGTCGCTTCGCGCCGGCACCAAGGTTCGGGGCGGGGCTCACCAGGGACCCCTGGGATCCCTGGAACCCGAGCCTCCGCGTTCCCCGTTCCCTTTCAACTATTGTCCTCGAAAACCCACTTTCCCCCACCCTCACTCCACAGCTGTCTTCTCGAAATCGTAACTTGTCCCAAACGTGCCCCCCTTCAGTTTCTCCCTGAGACTACCACTGTCGGGGAGACCCCCCAGTCAGCCTGCACACTTTAATGAGTATGTGCTGGGCACTGGGCATACCATGGGGAACACGAGATCCCTACCCCTCAGGGAGATTACAGGCTAAGGGAAAGACAGGTATAGACAAATACACAAATAAATATGCAGGTTTCCCCATAATATAAAATGTGAAGTATAAAAGAAAATATGCAGCACAAAATATCTCCTTTCTATCTTTCCTTTAAATTAAGTAGAAATCCTACTGGGAGCCCCCTCTTCCAGACTGGTGGGACATTCAGTCTTGGTCTCTGCTGGGCTCCTATTACCCAGGTTATTCCAAGGACTCAGGATCTCCTGCAATAGCAGCCTGAGAAGCACGCTCTAGTCATGGGTCCTCTCTGGTACTGAAGCCACAGCCATTGTCCCAACCACAGGACTTCCAGGTTTGGGCTCTAAGGGGCCATGCCTGATGCCCCAAGATTGCCAGGGGATAGGTGCCTGCTTCCCTGGTTGCAGGGCCTGAAGACTCTTCCCTTCCCCTGCCTTGGAGACCTCCCTGCTGGACCCAGCTTCCCTGAAAGCTCCCTCTCCCTTTCTCCTTGGGAACACTGGAAATGGACCCTCCCATGAGCTCAGGCTTTCTCAAAAAACAGGAAGAACCTTTGTCTTCGAAATCTCCAAGGCCCTAAAATGGTGAGCAGCTGGCTGCTATCAGCTTAGAATGGGCTGGACAGAAAACATCCCTATGCCTAAAATGCATGAGCCACATGCATTAACAACTCCTACTCTGCCACAGGCCAGTTGTGAGTCCTTGTGCAAGTGATTGAATCTCTCTACCATATAAATTCTTGTTTCCAGTCCTGATAAACTCAAACTTATTGTGGAATAAATATCTCTGTACTCTGGCCTCAGAAATGCAAGATAACTTCTCTTGTTAAGATGCCAATCAAGATGACTCTTACCTGGAATTGGAGAACTTTCGGGTCCAACAGAGATGATGACCTAGAAATCAATGTGGAGGATAAGCCCATATATGCCCACAGGGAGAGGGGGAACCTGAGAGTCACAGCCATCTAGACTTTGGGTCCACCTGCTTCCCAGTCACCTCTCCTAGATGTCTCATGGGTATCTAGATGCAACACATCCCTGTATGCCCTCTTTGTCTTTGCCACAAATCTGTTCTTCCCCCTCAGACCCTCCCAAGGGCACCACTATCTTCTCAGTCTCCTGGACCTTGCCCATTTAACCCAGACAGTCCCCAAGACCAAGCCATCCTCCCTCTGAAACATGGCCAGTGTCCATTCTTCCCACTCTACTCCAGCCCAGACCACCAGCATCTTCCTTGCTGATTCTGCCCCAACCTCCTGTCTAACATCTGCCTGCCTACTTCTAGTCCATTCTACTCCCAGTTTCCAGGTTTATCACTCTTTCTCCTTATTTTTTTTTAAAGATTTTATTTTTAAGTAATCTCTACACCCAACATGGGGCTCAAATTTGTAACCCCAAGATCAAGAGTTGCACACTCTACTGACTAAGCCAGCCAGGCATCCCCTTTCTCTTTATTTGGTTAAAGTGTGTGGTAGTCTGAACAATGGCTTTTCAAAGATGTCCACATCCTAATCTCTGAAAACCTATGAGTATGTTACCTTACAAAGCAAAAGGGACTTTGATCAAAATAAGGAGCTTGAAATGGGGGTGATTAGGGCACCTGGGTGTCTCAGTCCATTAAGCGTCTGACTCTTGATTTCAGCAGAGGTCATGATTTCATGGTTCATGGGATCGAGCCCCGTGTCCAGTTGTGCACTCTCAGCACAAAGCCTGCTTGGGATTCTCTCTCTCCCTGTCTCTCTGCCCCTCCCCCCACTGGCTCTCTCCCTCCCTCCCTCTCTCTCCCTTTCTCTCTCTCTCAAAATAAATAAATTAATTTTTTAAAAAAAGAAATGAGGGAGATTATCCTGGATTATCAAGATAGGCTCAGTGTAATCACAGGGCCTTTATAAGAGGAAGGCCAAAGGGTCAGAATGGAAGAAGGTGACATGATGATGAAAGCAGAGGTCAAAGAGATATGACAACACTGCACTACTGGCTTTGAAGGTGGAGGAAGAAGCCATGAGCTGAGGAATGCAGGAGTCCTCTAGAAGATACAAAAGGCAAGGAAACTGATTTTTCCATAGAACCTCCAGAAGAAACCAGCCTGCTGACTCCTTGACTTTAGCCCCTTGAGACCCATTTCAAACTTCTAGAAATAGAAGATTAAAAATTCGTGTTGTTTTTAATGTGTGTTGTGGTAATAGGTTATTGCAGCAACAGGAAACTAATATAGTGGGTTTCAAGTAGGGTTAAACATACATACATTAAACAAATTAAAGCTGGTTTTATCTGAAACAAAAATCCAGGTGACAGCTCAGATTCCCTCAATGTCTGTGATTGAGTGATTCCAGGTCAGGCTGTCTGAGAAAAGGACACCCTCTGGCCAAATCTGCTTTTTAAAAGCACAGGTAGTTTGATCATGTTCTTCCTGAGTCTGTCAACATAGTGTGGTCCCCAGTCCAGAACCTGACACTGCCTAGGGCATCACCTAGTGAAGAAAGCAACATGTTGCCTGCTCCCAGGGCCGGCACATGGCAGAGAAATTTTCTCAACATGAAAACACCATCTTATCAGTTGCCTGTGTAAGACACTTCCAGGGCTCCCTTTTGCCTTTGGGATGAACTTAAACACCAAAGCATGGCTTCCAAGGACCTGCTTGGCAGGCTCGTATCCACCTCCTCATCCCTGCCCTCTCTGAGGATTATGCAGCTCCAGGAACCCACAGCCTTTGCTGCCACCCCCAGGGCTTTTCCCACAGGGTTCCCTTTGCTTGGAGTGTTGTTCCAGCTCCTCCTGCCCCCTTTGGCCAACTTCTATGAAACGTGAGGCACATTTTTCTGGGACAGAAGTCACCCCCTCAGGCAGGACTTGTTCCTGCCCAGAGCGGGTGCCCCTGACCCGCGAGGCAGGTCTGCCCAGGGTGGAAGAGCCCAGGCCAGGGGGAGAAGAGGCCCCACTGTGATTTTAAGGGCTTGCACACATGTGTGTGGGGATTCCAAACTGGTTTACATGACTCCTAGAACCGTTGCCAGAAGAGACCTCTGGAGTGGGGAAAAAGCAGTTCACCTCCGCCCTATGCTGAACCAGCACCCCAGCCTTAATTAGACCCATTGTATGCATGGGCTCCCTGACACTTGCCACTTGTCCCAGGGCAGATCACTAGTTGCCAGGTTTCAATCCCAGCTCTGCCAGTCACCAGTTGAGCAAATTTCTCAACCTCTGTGGCTCTCAATTTGCTCCTTTGTGAAATGAGGGTAACAATAACTACTACATGAGGATGATAAAGGCTGAAAATGTGCTCAGACTCCTAAAGCACACAAGTTGGTAGTAGACATTGATACATATAATCTCGACCTTGTCTTTCCACCAGGAAATGATGCTATCCATTTTATCAACTAATGAAATTAAATTTTAATTGTGAAACTAGCCTGGGTGGGATGTGGTCAGCCACGGCTCTTGTTCTCTGGGTTCACTTTGTCTGGGTCACAGTACCCTTTCCAGTGGACACTTGGATGAGTTGGCCCATTCCACTTGGCTTGTCCCCATGGCCACCAGCATTTCTTGCCCTGGCAAGCTCAGTGACCTCCTGACTGGTCTTTCTGCCTCTACTGTGGGTTCCCCACCCCCATCAGTCCATTCTCCTCACAGCTTGTGACTGTCAGAAAAAAAGGAAAAGAAAATAAAAAAAGCGCCTAACTGATTATTTTACTTCCTGCTTACAATCCTCATGACTCTCCCTGCTCCCCAGGGAGCAATATTTCCATGTACCATGAAATTAGAATCTAAACCTCCTCCTTACAGCAGCCTCCAAGACCTCCTGTGCCCCCTGGCTCCGGTTGACCTCTGTGGCCTCATGGCCTCCCTTTCCTCGAAGGACCAGGCTTGCTGTTATAGTAGGGCCTTTGCGCGGATGCTCTTGCTACCTGGAACATCACTTCTTTTGGGAAAGCTTTCTCTGGCCCTCAGAATAGAAGAGGCTGTTATTCCCATAGCACCATGGGACTCTGGCTTCTGCTATCAGTGGCTTCTTGATTGTGTAGTGATCTGATTAGGGGCTGTCTCTCCAGCTGGCCAGAGAGACCACAAGGGGAGGAACAATGTTTATCTAGTTCACCATGGCTTCCCTAGCACAGAGTCTAGAACACAGTAAGCACTCAGTAGATGTTTGATGAAGGCAGGCAGGAGGAAGGAAGGAAGAAAGGAAGGAAGGAAGGAAGGAAGGAAGGAAGGAAGGAAGGAAGGAAGGAAACCATAGTGCTTCTCATAGGAGTTCTTTTGTGAAGCCTTTTGTAAAGTAAATGATACTTGTTGAATTATTTTTGGTGTAAAAATTGACTTTCCTATATTAATAGCCACATCCTTTCAACATAGTAAATCTATTTTTTTCCGTATCCCTTGCAAAGCCTTTTTTTTTTTTTTTTTTTCCTACACTTAGGACATTTTCCTCCCATTAATTTTTCCTTGTTAAGTGGTTTTTATGACTACTTTGTGCTTTAAGAAAGAAGTACTGCTCGGTATTTAGAACATTCTCTCAGCTTCCTTGGTGAGAAGGTTTTGGCAGCTTTCCCACTGTTGACTATAACCAGTGCAGCTTGGAACACGATGTCACCCCTCCAGAACACTCTCGGACCTAGATAAAACTTATTCTGTGTCTCTACTTGGGGACAAGGTGTTTGGAAACAGCACCTTATGCAACCGAGCCGCTGCAGGGCCGTCCCTTGGAGGCAAATGTAATAAAAATCATGGTGTGTGGAAAATGTGCCCACAGAGTCCTAGGAACTAAAGCTTTTAAAGCTTCTCTGCCAGTAATTCAGCTTTTATTTTATGTTTCTTGGAAAACTGAAGGCCTGTATTTACCATATGTGTTACCAAAGATGCAGGGGAGGGTGGGGTAGTGAAAGGTATCTTGGGCTGGTAAGAATGTCTATGGCCGCCTGGTCAAAGCTCTTCTCTTTGCAGCTGACCTCCACTCGGCCCTGCCTGTGCTCCCCAGGGAGGGATATTTCCATCCATCACGAAATCTATCTCTTTGCTCGCTCACTTCTATGGGGAATGGTATATGCGAGCAAAGTTGTTGGCTGTTGTTACTTTATTTCAGAAATGTGCAGGCCTGAGACACCTGAATTTTTCCTCGAATACTTGAAAGCAAATTATGTGCCGGAACCTCTCAGGCCTGTTCCCAGCGGAATTTCCTTTGAGTGTTCATATCTTGAAACCTTATGTAACCTGACACAATTATCTGAAAAGGCTCGGAATCTAAAAAAACAGCGTTCTGAGCTAGGAATGAAGTTTGGAGCTGGGAAAGAAGTGTTCTCCCCTGCCAGGGGACTGGGTCATACCTCACTATGACAATACCCAATTTACATTCCAAAGAAAAATGCTAAACCCCTGGCACTGTGATCAGTGGGTGTACGTGCTACATCTCTGAACAAGGAATCACTTAACGAGGTGCTCAAGGGACATGACAAAAGTCCTAGACCTGACTGGTGGTTAAAAATATTTCGATAACCACCTTGAGCAACTGGTCTTCCTGGGATGGAAGCAAGAGTGGCTTGGGCCCTTTCAGGAGATAACTGCCTCCACTGACTCAAAAATCAGCCTATCTGGAGAGTTGGGGTCTCATGCCAGCAGTTAGCACTGCAAATGGAATATATGCGCCGGTCTGGAACCCATACTTTCACCAAGTGGTCGGTCAGGGTGATTCTGACTCTTGCCCAGCCCAAGACTCCACCCCTCCAGCCCAACCCCCAACTCTAGGAAGAAGGGGAGAGTGAGGACACAAACTCTAAATGCAGACCTAAAGTTGGGGCTCCACCGGGGGATGGCCCCGCATTCTCGAAAGCCCTTGACCCAAGAGCTTCTGTTCCCTCTCCTTTTGTTTCACTTTTAGAAATCCCAACCCTGCTCTCCATTTGCATACCAGCGGTGAGAGATCTCTAAGGAGAACAGGCACCACTCATAGGTGGTTGGCTTTTCAAGGAATTTGCTGGAGAAAATTGTAGGCAAGGCTGTGAACAAAACTCCCCTCCATCTGGTTTCAGTTTATTTAAAAAACAACACACACAGGCCTCCCCACCAGCAATCAGAAAACAGCCGCAGCTTCCCCCAGGGGGGTATTAGCCACCAGGGGTGGGGCTGAATTATATATATGCAAATAAATTAAACCAGCTAGCCAACAGCAACTAATTTTTGTATCTTTTGCAGTTGTTCTGCCAACAAACAAACAAACAAACAAAAAAGGGCCTAAATCAGGGGTGATAGAAGCTGTAAAGAAGCAAGTTTCAGAATTAGTTTTAACAACTTGCCTTAATTCTACCATTGGGAGACATGTTTCTAATACAAAAGCAAATAAAAAAAGGTTGTTAGTCTTCCACCTGGGTATTGCCAACCCCCTATGCTTAAGGCCAGGGGGGCAGTGTGACTGGATGGTTAGGAGTATAGAGTTTGGATGGCTGTGTGACCTATGGCATGTCATTTAATCTCTCTGAGCTTTGTTTCCTTATGTATGGGAAGGGGATAATGATAGTACCTGCTTCACAGGGATGATGTGAGCATAGTAAATAAAATAAAGGACAAGCAAACCAAACACAAAAACTGGCATACACAAACACAAACACTGGCATACACAAACACACAGTAAATATGACAGAGGATTATGAATAACTCAAAGCCACACTGCAGGATCCAAGACAGCCAGTTTCACCTGGAGTCAGCCAAGCTCTCCTGGCAAATGTTCTCAAGTGGGGCTTGCCTTTCCTCCGGAGCTGGTCCAGAAAACCCTTCCGAGCACATTCTCTTAGTGTCTCCCAAACTCGAGGGCCCTAATCCCCAAATATCTTCCTTCAATCCTGGAGACAAAAGAAAAGAAGTTCAGAGTAGGGTGCATGACAGTCTGGAAATACAAGTGATGCCACTGGCTTCCCTGCCTCATCATTCCCCCTCCCTGATAACCAAAGGGCCTGATTTCCAGTTGCACAGCCTAGATGGGGTACCTCTGAAAATAGGGGGATTTTACTTCATGCCCAGGGCATGCAGAGGTGAATCAGCAATCTCCTGGGCTCCCATGCCACGTGAGTGATGTGCTGGAGACCACAAGCATCCAGCTGCCTCTGGGCTTAGCCCTTGCAAGTCCATGAGCATCTTGGGCCCGGTTTGCCCCAAGCAGACCTCTGCTTCTGTCTCTTGTCTTGATGCAGCAATAGGACTCCCAGCCTCCACTCTTCCCCCATCCCCAAATCCATTTCCTGGCCAATTGGGACAGGGATCTCATTTGCTCAAGACCATTCCCAGCTCTCCTTTGCCCTCAGAATGAACTGTAAGAGGCCACATGTGGCAAACGTGGTCCTGCATTAGCACAGTTCTCAAGATCGGAGACTTTGGACTCAAGTAGGCTGAGTCTGAATCTAGGGAATGGTCTAAGATTCAAACTCAAGTGTACCTGAGTTTAAGACCTTGAACAATTTTCTGAGTGTCTGGAAGTCTCAATTTCCTTGAATATAAAAGAATAATGATGATATCTACTACAAAGGGCTATTGTGAGGCCTCTGTATGCAACCTAGGGAGGCCAGTGCATGGAATGAAGACTCAGGATGAGAAAGGGAAGGAGTGGCTGCCAGAACTACGGAAGATGGTGACACCAGCTTTGGATAAAGGCCAAGTGTAAGGAGCCTACAGGTGTTCAGGGGAGGCATCCAGGGGTAGCTGGACACACAGGCCTGGAGTCATGAGCAAGAACTTGGCCAGAAAGGAGGGTGGGAGTCACTAGCATGTGAGTAGGAAGCTGAACTCATGAGGCAGGGATGGGGAGAACCTGAGCATGAGGTCTCCACAGCCAGAGGCTTATCCACAAGGAAGAGTAGCTCAAGAAAGAGACCAAGAAGGAGAGCCAGAGAGGTAGGAGGAAACCCAACAGCAGTAGTTTCATGGCTGCCAGAAGGAGAAAGGGCTTGGAGCAGTGAGGAATGACCAGCAGGGCAGAGGCTTCGAGGAAGCCAAGTTAACTATAGCAGATGTGTGTTTAAGGTTTTTGGGGACTAGGATGTCATTCTCTGGTGACCTTTGGCGAGGTTGGGAGGGGGAGATGATGCAGAGCTAGAGTGGGGAGTGGAGGCAGGGAGTGGAGATGGTGATTGTAGACTATTTTAGAGAAATGTAGCTGAGAAGAGGGCAGCACAAGAACAGTGCTGGAGGAAAGTGGTACCAGATTAAGGTGGAAGAAGTTCTCCATTGTGGCTCCCAGTGGGAGAGGCCAGTGGTTGTTATGACACCCAGGGGACACAGCACAGGGCCTAGCACACAGTAGAAACTCAATAAAAGTTTGTTATCTTTGAGGATGGGGAGGGATGGGGTCTGGGGCCCGGTGGGGGTACTGGCCATTGGCAGGGAGAGGGGCTCCACCACCCTTGTGCTGGGAGGATGGCGGTGCAGTGCCAGGAGGGAGCAGTGCACCAGGCAGGGCCTCCTTGGGACTTTGCTGCCTCTGAGCTGCACCACCGAGGGAGGAAGAGGTAACAATGGAGTCTTGGCTCCAGGAGCTCCAGTGTGGTCAGGGGACAGAGGTTGAACTCTTGGTGACTGCTGCTCGGCACCGGGCACCAGCTTCTGTTCCTCCCATCCTCAGATCCAGCAGTCACCTTCACTCTACCACCCTCAGAGCCGCGCCCTCCTGGAAAAGCCAGCAGATGGTGCCGGTGAGCTGCCAGACTCAGCTTGAGCCGACTGGAGCTAGCCTGCCAGCCACCCCCCTCCCCAACCCCTGACCCTCTAGCACCAGGGGCAATCTAAGGGTTTGGCTCACCAGGTTTCTGACCAAGGTGGGGGGAGGGAGGCGTCAGACTCAGGACTAAGAGAGACTATGGGCTAAGGGCTTAGGGGTGGGGTGGCTCAGGGGCTCTGAACTTCTGGTTGCCCTTCATTCCTCTGCCCCTGCCAGGCCCTGCCTTATCTACTGGGGCTCCTGCCCTCTGCCCCCCCTTCCCTTCTCTTCCCTGGAGGCCCCTACCAGCCCAGACTCCTGGTTCTGGCAGAAGCTGGTTCTCTGCCCCTGGGCAGGCACAAGCTGGCACTAGGCCTCAGACAGGGTTGGGCCAGCCCCTCCCAGTCATGACTGCCTGAACCACCTTCTTTCTACTTCTAGAATGTCTCCACCTGATGAGGGGTAAGGGTTCAGCTGCTGAGGAGGCTGCAGGGGGCTGCACCATAGATCCTAGGAAGGAAGCCTGGCCTTGGAAGTAGGATGAATTGGGGTGGGGTGGATGGGCACATATAAAAGCATGGCAGATCATTCTGTTCCAAAAGACCCAAATCACATAAGACTGATGGGTCTGTCCAAGGTGGCAGAGCATCCCAGAAGATAAACCGGAAACACCTCTCCCCATCCCAGCCATCCTGTACCATGCAGCCAAAGGCAATTCCCTTATACCCCCTCTAAGCAAGTCTTTCTCCTCATCATAGCCTTCCCAGTGAGCCAGAATCCTTCATGTTTCCTTCCCGGGACAGTGTAGGATCCTGCTTTTCAGTTTCTGTTCTCACCTTGCTGTCCCACTTCCACTTCCCCTACTTTCAATTCCTCTTTGGGCAAGTGCTGGTACTACCTGCATGGGCTTAACCTTGAAGACTGCCTGGGACCCCCTGCCCCATCTCCTCCTCTACACCCCCTCCCCAGCTCCAAAGGGAAGCCCTTAATTTGAAAAACCATAACCAGACTTTCAGTAGAGTGCCAGAGTTGTGTGTGTGTGTGTGTGTGTGGTAGAGGTGGGGGGGAGGGGTTGTCCCATGAATCCACAGTCTACAGATCAGGTCAGGAAGCCAGGCCAAGGATGCTGTGTCTACCTGTGAGCCTGGGCCATAGATTTGGGACAATAGGAGTCAGCACATTTTGGAAAAGGAATGTTTCCCTGACTTTCCAAAGGATGACCCAGACTGAGGGAGAGTCACCAGAAGCATACACAACACACACAAATGTACTCACATGCACATACAGGGTCATGGCACGGGACATGGACACAAATGTACACAAATACAGGCACACAAGGTCATGTACTCAAGGTAGGCACATCCTCTCCAGGTAAGTCCTGCCTCCTAGGGCCAGGGCTAGCCTGCCATCTGTGCTTATAAGAGGGCACAGAAGTGGCTCTGGGCAATTGAGTCCTCCACCCAGAGCCTCTCCTCTTAAGTGGCTCCCAGCCCCCTCCCTAAGACCCCCCTGGCCCACCAGGGAGCCACGCCTGGGTGGCAGAGAAGGTTTTGGAAGAGGCATTGCCTCAAAGCCCTGGCACAGAGCCTGAGCACCTAAGATAGAGAATGGGCACAGGGCTGGGGGGATCCATGACCTCCCAGGACCTAGTGCAGGCATAGATGAGGCACTGGGCAAAGTCCAAAGGCCCACAGGAAGCAGGGACTCCTTCTGCCATGAGCTGCACCTACTGCCCTCAGAATAGGGCCTGGGAGCCAGGTGCTGGCACCAACTCCTAGTGCCTGGCAGAGCCCTAGCTTGGATGCCAAACACAGGGTGCCAGACACGGGGGTGGGCAGGATGGGGGGCCGCTGGGCCACACACAAACACAGATCTTCATACATACAGGTAGGGAAATGCACCCACATTCACAGCACTTATTTTATAACCTGGGGAATCATGGGAGTAGGGCAGGGAATTACCTTGTCCTAGAGGCTGCCCTTACTGACTCCCCAGGTGTCCCCATTGGCCTGGTCCTAGAAGTACCAGTCGGAGGGTGGGCTGGAGGTAATGCGAAGCCTAGACACTTTCTGTGAGCCCCATCCCCCGCAACACACACACAAACGCACACACACCTGCACTCCCACACACGTACACTTGTGTGGCAGGAGGAGGTGGGGTTGGTGCATCCCCAGGACTGGGCCCTGAAGGAAAGGGGGAAGGCGGGGCAGAGACTCCCTAGAACCCGGGCAGTCATCTTGCTCCCTCCAGCCCCGCAGCAAGCCGGTTTTGTGGCCGCCGCCAGCTTAGGTGTGAGCGCGCGTCAGGGCGTGTGTGTGCGCGTGGGACCTGCGGCCGCGCATGGCGTGGGAGTGCGGCGCGTGTGCCCGCGGCGGCTGCGGCGGCCGGGTAAGGGCGGTCTGTTTCCCCGCGGGGTTCCGGCAGGCCCGGAGGTCGCGGCGGTGCTGTCAGTGTGAGAAGCTGAGGGAAGTTGTGCTTGTCCTCAGGTGTCCTGAGCAAGTGTGAGCTGGGTGTGCTCACCTGGGAGCGGCGGCTCAACTGCTCTCGCAGCGTGGGGGTGGGGGTGGGCGCAGGGGTGAGCAGATGCAAAGCACTAGGGCTACACAGACCGGCCTGGTTCCCGGCACGGTCCGCGGCAAGGCGGCTCCCTCTCTAGCAGCAACTTCGGGACTTTGTTCCGGCTTCTTAGAAAGCAGATCTGGCCGCGGGGGCGGGGCGGAGCGGGGGAGGGGGGGCACCTGCCCGCAGGAGGGTGCGGGGTGCGAAGTGGAGGGAAGCCCCGCCCCTGCCCCGCCTCCGCCCCGCCCTCTCCCCGCCCCCGGGGCTCTTTATAAGCTCGGCCCGAGGGCGAACAGAGAAAGCGAGTATCCCTTCCGCCCCTGGCTGGTGTCCTCCTGCACGGCGCGCCCCTCGCTCCGGCCTCAAGTCCCTTTCCCTGCTCCCCAGCCCGGCCCCCGCCCCGCCCCGGCCCAGCCCAGCCCAGCCCGGCCCGGCCGCCATGGAGCGCTGGCCTTGGCCGTCGGGCGGCGCCTGGCTGCTCGTGGCGGCCCGTGCGCTGCTGCAGCTGCTGCGCGCAGACCTGCGTCTGGGCCGCCCGCTGCTGGCGGCGCTGGCGCTGCTGGCTGCGCTCGACTGGCTGTGCCAGCGCCTGCTGCCCCCGCCGGCCGCACTCGCCGTGCTGGCCGCCGCCGGCTGGATCGCGTTGTCCCGCCTGGCGCGCCCTCCGCGCCTGCCGGTGGCCACTCGCGCGGTGCTCATCACCGGTGAGTGCGCGGAGCGCGGGGACTCCAGGCTCGAGGGCGGGACCAGACACCCAGAGGGCTCCCCTCTAGCGCGCCAAGGCAAGGCGGGACCCCCAGCACAGGAATGGGAGTGTCGTTCTCCCCTGGGTGCCGGGAGCGAGCCAAGTAGGAAGCGCAAGGCACCTCCTTAAGTCCGGGTTAACTACCTGCCGCTGTGGAGTGCTGGAGGGAAAATGAGGCCGGGAGTGGGCAGGTGCGCAGGAACAACTGCTGGCTGAGAAAGGTGGAACCTCCCGGAGTCTGAGGTTTATGCTATGCCCCTCCCCAAGAGAGCAGTCTTGGGGCAGGGGGCAGTGCTCTGAGGGACTGAAGAGGATGGTCACCCCTTGGATTCTGCCTAACATGCCCACGTGGGACGCCTCATCTCCTCTTCCCCAGGGCCAGAGGAAGGCGCTTAGATAGGGAGTTGGGGCACCCACTCCCCCTCCCCCGCCCCGTTTGCTGGGGTCCTTGGAATCCATAAAAGCTTGAGGTCACCATAAGAGGCAGCTGGGCATTCAGCTGCCTCTTAGAATGTGCCACCCACCCCCAAACTGCTGAGGTAGCCTTCCAGATCTGCAGCCAGCACACACAATGCCACCTTCCTCCTGGTCTTCAGTGCCCAGGAAGGAGGTCGTGGAGAGCTGTACTCAGGTGCCTCTGGTTGCCTGGCAGAGTTCCCTTTGTCTGGAGCAGGGAATAAATCTGTCACCAGAAGGGAGGGGGGGCGCACTGAGACCCAGCCGGAAGCGGGGAGGGAGAGAAAGGCCAGGGGGCACTGGCTCCATTGTATGTGTGGGGGGAGGGGCAGCCTGGTCTCTCCCCCCCCAACCCCCATGGCTTTGGACAGGTTCTCAGAGCCCTGCCCTCACCACCAGAGTGGCTTCCCAGAGGTCTTGGTCCAGTAGGGGGCCCTGTATGATCACAAGGACAGACCTGGGAGAACTTCTCAGAGGAGGCCATGCTTGAGCTGGGCCTGGGATGATGAGTCAAGATAGGTGAAGTGTGGAAGGTGTTTTGGATCAAAGTGTGGATGTGGGACAAAGGCTTGAGGCAACAATGAGAGTGGCCTGGGTAGGGGACAGTCAGTAACCAGCCTGGCTGCTGAGATGTGGTGTGATGTGAGGTTGTTTCCTCAAAAGGGGCCTTGAATGCCAGGCAAGAAGGTTGACTGTTGAGGTGGGGTGGGAACACCGGTGGCATTAGGGCTTTGGGTTTCAGCAAGAGGGTGGAGTTAGAGCAGGGGTCAGGTTTGATGAGTGGAACCTGAATTCAGAGTATAGTGTGAAGTTTTAGGGGATTGAGGAAGGAAAGATACAGTGGCCCTCCTGGTCTGAAGCAGGAGTTGAACTAGGTTCAACTAGGTTCAACTAGTTCAACTAGGTTGAACTAGGTTGTGAGCTCTGCTCCCAGGGACTGGGCAGCTCCCCTCCTGCCGTCTAATTTGTGAGTTGCCTCAACAGTATCTGGGCCATCTGCTGGTAGTAGTGACTCAGTGGGCAGACTTTCCTGAGATCTCCCCTCAGGCCTTCATGCTGCTGCTGTTACTTCTCCTTGCCTTGAGCTGGAGAGTGAGGGAAGAGGAGGGATGCCTTCTGAGGCTTGGGCTCCTCCATATCTGGTTGTAAAGCCCTGCAATGGGGGAGGGGAAGAGTCCTGCCCAACCCACTCCTGCTAAGCATCAGGAGTAGACCAGCAAGCTTCCCGATGTCCAAACACTCTGCGGTTTCCTCTCTCACTACCTGACTGCAAGACAAATAAGTGACTAGGCCCTGCCTCACCTGCTAAGAACAGTGTCTTCAGCCTGCCAGAGCTGCTACCCACCCCTCCTTGAGAATACCCCTGAGAACCACAGCCCAAGGCTACATCCAGAGCTCAGCCGTGGAGTCAGAGTTTGGGCTGAGTGGCTGGGTGCCATGTGTGCACATCTGCTCATGGATGGTGGCTGGGGGTCTCCTGGGAGTGAATCCCTGTGTGAATATGCAGGCAGTTTGGAAGTGTATGTACAGGTGTCTGTGTGCAGATAAACAAGAGGGTGTGCGAGGCATGGGTGACTGTTGGGACTGTAGAGCTGAGGCTCTGGGAGGCCTCAGTTTCCCAGTGAAGGGCCCTCCAGAGTAGGGAGCTTAGGCAAGTGGACACACATGTGCTCACTGGCCTCCCCCAGCCAGGCTTGCCCTGGAAGGACTTGTCAGCCCAGCCCAGCCCAGACTGCCTTAGTCTGCAGGCCCCCAGCCACACAAAGCCTAGTTCACAGCCCCTGTCCCAGCTTTGTTCTCTGCCTCAGCAGAGGGGGCGGGGCTGAGGTGGGGAGGGGCTGCAGAGCCTGTCCAGAAGTGAGTGGGACCACCAGGGAGGCAGGCTCCAGAGAGCCTCCTCTCACTGGCCTCCCCCTCCCCTTGCCACCCTCAGAGCCAGGATCTGGATGGGAACAATCAAGGAAACAGGGTCTTATCAGACCCCCACTCTGGCTCTGCCTGGTGGTTCCACTCTCCACATACCAAACACAGGAAATTAAGTCTCCAAGAGTGGTAACTGACCTCAGGTCACAATTGTTGGGTGTGGGAAGAGATTCAAATGCAGGTCTGTTCTCTTCTCCATCCATCATCTTCCCTGTCCTGGGGGCAAGTGGTCTGGGGCTCAGAGAATGCCCCACTGTTGCCACTGATTGGAATTCCAAGAGTGGGGGTCAGTGGTGAGGTAGGTATGAGCCTCCAGCTTGCCTAGAGCCTGGAACAATAGTAGGGTGCTGGTGGGGAAGGGAGGTGGGGCTCAGGTTGTGATGATGGGAGCAGAGGGCTTGGGGCTTCATCCCCAGGGTTGTGGGGGCCTTGGAAAGGCTTTCAGCCGCAGAGTGATATTGTCAGTTTTGGAAAGATCCCTCTGGCTGCTGAGGTAAGAGAATGGATTCAAGGGGGCAAGATGGGACAGGACCAAAGAGGGGGCTGCTGCCTAGTCCAGGTAAGAGGAAGAAGCCCGGGCAAGGGCAGCGAGGCTGAGCAGTAATACTGCACAGGCAAGCTTAGACCTGATAGCAAAGCAAGCAGGACACCAGGACTGGTACTGGGTCTCGGGCTGACCTCCAGTAGAGTCCTGATCTTACTCTCTGCTGGCTGAATGACTTTGGGAAGCAACTTAGCATTCGTAGGTCTCAGTGTCCTCATCTGTAAAGTGGGAATCATTAAGCCATGTTTGGGGTAGCTCTGGGGGGTCAGGGAGGTGACAGCTGTAAGAGAGCTAGTGCTCAGCCAGAGGGGCAAAGCCTACAGAGATGGACCTGGGATGGGAGGGAAGGCTGCTGAAGACTGGGTATCCAGAGGCCTGGATCCTGTATGGACCCTGATGATCCTAGAGTTGTCTCAGGCTGGACTGGGCCACAGTGGGAGTTCACTGGCTGCCCTGCCCTGGCCAGGCTGTGACTCTGGTTTTGGCAAGGAGACGGCAAAGAAGCTAGACGCTATGGGCTTCACGGTGCTGGCCACCGTGTTGGAGTTGGATGGCCCTGGTGCCCTAGAGCTGCGTGCCTGCTGTTCCCCTCGCCTAAGGCTGCTGCAGCTGGACCTGACCAAGCCAGCAGACATCAGCCGAGCACTGGAGTTCACAAAGGCCCACACCACCAGCACAGGTCAGTGGGCCTAGATCCCCCAGGAGAGGGTGTGCTTGGGTGGGTGTGAATGGGCGGAGGTTTGCTGCTGGGCAGACTCAACTCTGAGCTTCCTTTCTTTTCCCCCTTCTCCGTGCCCTCAGGCTTGTGGGGCCTGGTCAACAATGCAGGCCACAACAATGTAGTGGCCGATGTGGAGCTGTCTCCAGTGGCCACATTCCGCAGCTGCATGGAGGTGAATTTCTTCGGTGCGCTTGAACTAACCAAGGGCCTGTTGCCACTGCTGCGCCGTTCTAGGGGTCGCATTGTGACTGTGGGCAGCCCAGCAGGTGAGTGCCCTTCCCTACTGGAGTAGAAAAGGTGCTGCTGCAGAGCAGGGAGGGTTGCTGGAGCCCCTGGTCCATGCTGAGCTGCCTCCCTCCCAATCCATTCCCAGGAGACATGCCATACCCATGCTTGGCGGCCTATGGGACCTCCAAAGCGGCCATGGCACTGCTCATGGACACATTCAGCTGTGAACTTCTGCCCTGGGGGGTCAAGGTCAGCATCATCCAGCCTGGCTGCTTCAAGACAGGTGGGCATCGGGTTTGGGATACAGTGTGTGGGTGTGTTCCTACCTGGGGTGGAGTCAGGTCTAAGGAATGGGCCTGGCTCTGTCTGGAGGCAAGGATCGGTTTTGAGGTAGACTGACCTGAGTCTGGCTTTGGCTTCCCTAAGTGAACCCACCCTGACCTTGTGGCTCCTTCCTCAGAGTCTGTGCAGAATGTGGGCCAGTGGGAGCAGCGTAAACAGCTGCTGCTGGCCAGCCTGCCCCAAGAGCTGCTCCAGGCCTACGGTGAGGACTACATCGAGCACTTACATGGGCAGTTCCTGCATTCGCTGCGCCTGGCGCTGCCAGACCTCAGCCCAGTTGTAGATGCCATCACCGACGCACTGCTGGCAGCTCAGCCACGCCGCCGCTATTACCCAGGCCGTGGCCTGGGGCTCATGTACTTCATCCACTACTACCTGCCTGAGGGCCTGCGGCGCCGCTTCCTGCAGACCTTCTTCATCAATCACTGTCTGCCAAGAGCACTGCGGCCTGGCCAGCCTGGCTCTACCCCAGCCCAGGATGCAGCCCTGGACCCAGACCCAAACCCAGGCTCTTCCCCCATGACAGCCCAATGAGCAGTGCACACAGATGGCCTAGCTGCTCTAGCAGACAAGGTCCCATAAGCCCTTGGCCCTCCCCTGGGCCATTGTGACCCCCCCAAGTCTGCCCTAGAGCCTGGCCTAAAGGACCCCAGCCCTACCCACTCAGTCATTGCCCCAGGCCAGGCCTGGTGAAGCTGAGGCTTCCCAGTGAACCTCCAGGCCTTTCTTCTGCTTCATGAGCCCACACAGACCCTCCTGGGCACAAGGCTCCACCCTGTAGCTTGGAGAACCCAACTGGATGGGGAGTTTTGTGCAAGACTTAGCTGTAGCCTTTGACAGGATCCCGCAGACAGTGCCTCTGCAAACTAAGGAGTCACTGGGTGGGGTGGGGACCACCCTCAGGATTTTTTCAAGGCACCAGTGCCTCAGTGCTGCGATTCAAAGGGTAAATCCTGATTCTTGACTGGCTCAAGAATTAGGGTCCCGACCACCCACCCCAAACCCCCCTAGCCATAGGAGGTTCCATACCCTACTTGCCTGATTGCCACCTTTTAAATAAAGACAAATTTTTATTTCTCCTAGAATGGGGGAGATGCTGTGTTTGGAGGGCATGACTGTCTGAGTGCCAGTCTGTGACTGTGTGACAGATTGGGAACTGCCTGGGGAACCCCTGGTGGTCAGCATGGGCCAAGGCTCTGGACAAAGATTCTGTGCTTCATACCTTTTCCTGTTCGTTGACTGTGGGCAGGTCATTTATCCACAGGTTTGGGTTTCAGCCTAGTGAAATGGGGGTAATGCCCTTGGACTAGGGTGCAGTGGGGCTCATTGAGGCAAACAGGGAGATCTGTGGCCCGCTAGGGCCAGCACCCAGTTCCACAGCCCTGTGTGAGCCTCCAGTGACTTCCCCCATCCTGCAGAACCTGAAAGCACAGAGAGAGGGCCAGCAAAGGAGGTAGAAAGCTTGGAGTGGGGGTGGCTTGACAAGGATGGCACCCAAAGGAGACAGATAGCCAGGCTTAGAGAGGGCAGTTTATTGTCTCAGAGGGCAGAGCTGAGGGACAGGGTGGCAGAGCTATTTCCCCTATGCCCCAAGGACACACTCTATCCTTCCCCTGGGCCTTGGCTCTGCGGGTGACCCACAGAAGGGAGAGGAGGCTCACGCTGCCCCAGGGGTTCTCAGGGAAGCACACAAAGTGACCACATGCTTCTCAGGCGTGTCAGTGGCTGTAAACATAGGGCTGAGGGGGCCTCCTTTTTTTGGGGGGGGGGGAGTTGGTCCAACCTTGGTAGGGGGAACAGGTGCCCAGCCCCTTTTCAGGCCCAAGAACCATCCCAGGGAGGGTCAGGAATACCGGCAGCCACTAGGACAATGTGCTATCCCCCAGGGCAGGCATGTGAGCTGTGGGCTTGGTCACAGCACACGCAGACACACACACTTGTGGGGAGCCTTGGGCCAGGGCGCTAGAAGATGGGGATGTAGTTGTCAATCTTGGCGCGGTGGCGCTGGGCAATGCACTCGGCAATCCATACGATGTTGCGACATTCTTGCTCCTTGAGCTTCACAAAGGCGTAGAAAACACCAAAGTGGAACTGGTTCAGGAAGGCCAACTTGTTCAGTTTCACCTATAGAGAGAGGCAGACGTGGTGTGCAGGTGGCCGTGATGGCAGAGTCAGGCCTGGGCCACCAACCCCTCCCTGACAGGCAGGTGAGCAACCCCTCACCTCATGCTCGAAGAATCGGTCTTCCAGGGTCTTGTCTCCGGGGTTGCTGCCTGCACCCTCAAAGAGCAGCTTATACTCCTGGCCCAGAAAAGGGATGGGAAGCATGAGCACAAGGGCACTGTTGGGTGTGGGGTGGGGATGCAGATGCCAGTATGCCCGCCCATCATCCTGTGGCCAGGGCACTCACCGGGTAGTAGTCGGCCACGTTCTTGACCTGCTCATAGTCATCAGCCCGAGCCAGCTGGGCCAGACCCTCTGGGTATAGTCTCCCGCAGTGTGGAAAGAGCTTGGCACGGTCCTCCTTGGAGAGCTCTGTGCCGAAGGAGTTGATGGTGATGATGAAGGCTCGTCGGTCGGCTTCAAACTGTGGGGCCAGTACACAGGCAAGGCGAGAGGGAGGGGGAAGGAGGCAGCAGCCAGTCAGCTGGCGGGGCTTCCCCCAGGCCCAGGCTACCAGGGACTAGTGGGCAGGAAGGTGGGCAAGCACTCACCTCCAGGATGGGACACATGGCATCGGCTGTGGTCCCGCCCAGTAGGGTGCAGAACTTGTAGAAGGACTCCAGGTAGGCCTGCGCAGAGCATGGGGCTCGCTCAACTCAGGCAGGGAGCTGGGGGACTTGCCAAGCCTTCTCCTCACAGTTGCCTCTTTCCCTCCCCAGTCCCTTGCATGGTGAGTCCATACATCACACCCATCAATTGGCCAGGGAAGCCCCCATGTCAGAACCTCGGAAACATCTGCAAATTCCAACTATTAATCAGTTGGCCGGCTGCCTCACTGCACCCAGGAGCAATAGAGCAATTTCTGACCTACTGACAGCTTCATGGTGCAGTGCCCCCTACGTGCCCTTATGTCCTCATCCCGCAGAGGACCAGGCTCAGAGAGGGGGTCTGTCTGCCCCCAGCTGCTCTGCCTGCCTTTCCCCCAAACCTCCCCTCCTCAGCCTCAGAAAACTACATGTTGATGAGCTAGTGAAGGAAGGTTACTCCTGAGAGTTCATGGAAGTGGCCTGGACTGGGTGCCCTGGCCCCTCTTGGCACCCCACCTCACGGAACTCCTTCCATCCCCCAAGCAGCTCCCAGGCACCATGAAGCAGGAAGCAAATGTCAGCTCGGTTCCTGCTGAGGAATGGTTATTGCCTGCACAGACGTCAGCCCTGCAGTGCAATGGCTGGACACATGGGCTGTGGTGGGAACGAGCACTTCCTGCCCAGGCAAACTGGATCTTCTGGGCATGAGGAAAAGACAGGTCAGCCCAGTCCCTCGTTTCCTCCCAGCACTCACTCATAAAAGTGGCTAGGCACAGGCTTCCTTCCCCAAACCTCTCTGTGTCAAGAGAGGGGGGGGATGGTCTTGTGGCCCCTCTGGGGAACTCCCTTCACTCAGATCCTCCTGAGTCCCTTCTGGTGGCATGGTCACAGGGACTCTGGCTCCACAGGCTAGAGATTATTCTTCAGAGTTGGGGCTCAGGGCCAGGAGGCCTGGAAAGCTTTCAGTACCAAGGTCTGATCTCCAAGGTTCAGAGACCTTTCTACCCACCACAAGCTGACTTGGGCCACAGGCTTTGCTCCCCCAAGGGAGGAGGTGAGATGAAACCCAGGAGTCCACGAGCACAGGCATAGCCTGGCCAGCAGCACTGGGCAAGCTGTGCTCAGAAGGCCTGTGGTGACCACTGAGGTCACAGGAAACAAAAGTCTAGAACAGGTCAGAGAGGAAGAAGCCTGGAAGGGGAGAGTGGACCCCAGCATAATACATCCCCAGGAATCAGAGGGCTTGGGTGGTAGAAACAGCTGCCAATCCTACCATGGCTCACTGGTAATTCAGTCCCTCTAGGACTGTCCCCAGCCACTTTCTTCCCCATGGCCAGGCCAAGTTCCCCATGGCCTGCCCAAATCTCGAGGCCTGCCCCAGTGGGGCTTGCAGTTCCAATCTGTGGGGAAGCCACCAGCCTTCACTGAGCTATACCAATCCCTGGAAAGGCTGACCCTAGGCTCAGAGGAGATGATGGGACAGGCTCAGACTCTCTTCTGGAAGTTAGGGCAGTTGAAGAAACTGGCAAGACCTCAAAGGCTCAGGTACCAAGGTTGCCTCCCCATCCCCACCCTGTCCCCTGGAGCCTGCTAGTCCATGGCTGCTGTACCAGCTGCCTACAGTTCCTGCCTGCCAGGCGGCTGAGGGTCCATCTAATCTCCCATCTGTGGCCACTGGGCTGGGACACTGCCTGTCGAGCGGGCAGTCTTGGCATGGCGCCCTCAGCCTCGGATCAGTGTTTACGGAGCTGGTGTCCGGCAGCCCTCGCCAGTGACTCCAGCTAGAACCAGTCAGGCCCGGTGAGGGTGTGGGTGAGGCTAGGGGGACAGCCGCACCCCTCACCCTGTCTCAGGGCAGGGAACCGGCAGCAGGCCAGTTGGGCGGGCAGGAGCACTCAGATCATGTGCGCATGCACATTCTCGGCTGATTGCCTGGCCTGCCTCCCTGTTAGCGGGGCAGATGAGAGCACGTGCTTTGCAAACAGGCTGAGCCAGGTGTGATCCCAGTGCTGCCAGAGTATAGCAAGTGGTTTCAGGCAACCCACCCTGCTTCTTTGAGCCCTTAGTTTTCTCATCTTACCAATTCAGATATTCATGCCTACCTAGCTCCTAGGGTGATCCTGACGATTAAAGAAGTTGACGATCTTCCTACCTCTAGTCTCTCCCCTCTACTCCATGCTCCACACTATAGCCAGAGGGGGCTTTCTGATGATACTCTGCCCTGTTGCAAACCTTTATTGGCTGACCCTGCCCACAGGATACAGTTCAAACTCTGCCCTGACACTCTAGGCCCTCGGTGACTTCATCCTGTGTCTGCCTCTTTTTCCAGACCTGTCTCCTGCTGTCTATCTGGAACCTGCACTTCCATGGCAAACTGCCTGTCACTTGGCCCATGCTCCATGCTTGCTTCTGCATGGGCTGTTCCCCTTCCCACACCACTGCAACATATGCAGGCTCCTCACCTACTACCAGACCTCCCCTTGCACTCTGGCCCAGATTCCTGGAGGGAGACTGGAGGCCTAGCCTCTCAGGCTGCAGCTGAGTGTCAGCCACCTAGCTCCAACTCAGGCAGGAGAAGACACTCAGTGTAAAGATCTGATTGCCAGATGTTCTCAGGGTTAGGTCAGCAGGGCCTGTGACTTAGGTTATACTCAGTCCCCCTTCAGGGCCTGCCTACTGCTGATCCATGTTCCTGGCTGCAGCCCATCAGTACCTCACTGTGCCCAGAGCCTAGTCTGTCCCAAATGTCCTTCACTGGTCCCTGGCCGGCCCCCTTCCTTGGCTCCCAGCCCTGCTCCTAACCTCTTTGGGCCAGGGCAGTGCTGACCCAGGAATCCCAAGCTCACTCTGTCTCCAGGGGTCACCAACCTGTGCCATAGTCAGGGGTGAAGCAGAAAGTGGTTAAGAGATAAGGATGCTGTGACGTGGCACTGGCTCTAGGCCTAGGAACCTGAGAAGGATGTGGTGACCTGGCTACACCTGGCTGGGTCCCTCCCCCCATCATAACTAAGCACACTGTTGCCTCTGCTCAAATGCCTGTCCTTGCTGGCAACAGTCTAGGTGGGGTAAACCTGAAAGCTATGGCCTGGGTGGCGGCCCCGTGACCCTCCTGGATGCAGGGGGAGTGGCCATCCAGGAGCCAGCTCTGACAGGCCAAGCTGTGGGGCACCAGCCACTCCTGCTGATCTTATCAGGGCCTGCCGCAGGCGCCACGAGATGGAGAACCTGTTCCATGCAGCCTGCGCCCATCATGGGAGCCAGAAAGTGGCTAAGCCTGCGGATAAGGTTAAGCCTGCGGGATAGAAGCCTGGTGCAGCTGCGTCCTGTCCCAGCACCCCACATAAACCACGAGCCCACCATACCGTGGCCCCACCCCTGCCCACAGGCCAGCCCCCACCTCTGATGAGGGCACTACCTTGTAGAGTGTGTTCCGGATGATCTCGATGTTCATCTCATCAAGGTCCTGCTCTGAGATGCAATCCTGGAAAAAGGCCGCTGGGAAAGAAAGACGTGGGGGTGAGGGTGGGCGACTAGATTCAGCCTAGGCAAGAATCCTGCTGCTGTTTAACCACCCCTGCAGGGCATAGAGGGCCCCTGTCACAAGGCCCAGCTGGCCAGGGGGTGGGGGGCCTCCCGAACCAGCCTGGGCAATTGCCTTGCAAGTGGCAGAAGCAATACACTGGGCCATGTACACTGACCTGAGCTTCTCCTGCATCCTTGCTCCTAAAACTGATTTATAAAGGAGGCGGCCAGCCATAACATGATCTAATCGCCTCTGGGGCAGACCCAAGCTCAGACCATGCCAAAGACAGACTTGCATAAGAGGCCATGACATCCTCCTTTCTTGAGGGGCAGCTGTGGATTTGGGGCCTGATGCCCATGTATCTGTAACCCCCAGGGGGGGCCTGGGGCCCACATTTGGAAAACCAGCCTACTTCTTAAGGAATGAGCTGAGTGGGCCTGGACCAGGGACCCAGAGGGCCACTGTCAGGCTGAAAGTAGAGGCCAGAACAGAATAGAGCTCCCTCCCCTGACAGGGGCCCACAGACTCTCTAGTCTGTCTCTTCTTTAAAGATGGAGAAACTAGGGGGAGAGAGGGAGCAAAAAAAATAAAATAAAATAAAATAAAATAAAATAAAATAAAATAAAATAAAATAAAATAAAATAAAATAAATAAAATAAAAATGGAGAAACTGAGAAACCACAAATAGCCCAGAACTAGCTCAGAGTTACTGGAAGAGTCTATGGCAGATAGGCCTAGCAAGTAGGGCTCAGAACTCTTAGTACAGGAACAAGTGCAACTTAGAACCCAGTGTTTAACCCTGGAGGCTTCCTGGAGGTGGTGCTCTGGGGACAAAGATTGTGGCTATGAGGGCACTAGCTGGTGACGGCCTTAGTGCCTTCTCCCCAGCCTCCAAGATAGGCAGGAGCCAGCACTGCCTAGGTGGGGCCCTGCAGGAAGCTCCCAGTTCCCCTTCCTCTCTTGGCCTCTGACACGAACCCTGCATCCTGCTGGACACTGCCTGACCTGGCCCCTGGGACCTGTTCTGTGGAGGCAAGTGAAGCTATTTGCTTCCCTCCTCTGCCTCACAGGCAGCCAGCCACTCTGGCCCAGCTTGGGGCCACAGTGTGTTCGAGTCCCAAGACTCTGAGGGACCTGGGCCTCTCCCCACTCCATGAGCTCAGCCTTTCTCTGCATTCTGAGAAATTGGCCAGTTTCACAAAGTTACATGGTCTGAATCAGGCCCTGGTGGTAGTCTGCCTAGCCCAGCAAAAGCAACAGGAAAGGAACTGAAGGTAGGGCAACAGAATGGGAGGGAAGTTAAGGGAAACATAAAGGTAAGCAGCAGGGGCAAGCCTTCTTTTATGGCTCAGTATCACCCCCCCACCACCCAGGGGTCCACAAACCCCACACTTGGAGGCGGTGTCCACCTCCTCCCCCCTCCACCCCAGTGGCTCACCCAGGGGCGTGTCCACCAGAATGGCATTGTAGAGCTCGGCAGGTGTCTGCGCAATGTTCACAGCCTCCATCTGCTCAAAGCTGCCTAGTGGGTGGCACTTGGGCACAAGTTCGGCGATAGACCGCTGGTGCAACGTGCCCGTGATAAGCAGGATTACGTTGTCAATCATGTAGCTGTAACTGCGGGAGGCACACAACAGCAGGGGGTTTGGAAGTCCTGGCCCAGCACTGTGACCCTGCCCCCACCCTGCACAGGCCACCCTCAACAAAGAGCGCCACCTCAATGGTGCTGCTGACCAGCACCACTGGTTCACCTCCCTGCCCGGTTGCAGCCCTACTCCAGCACCAGGAGTCTGAGACATACACGGCCCCTCCCTTGGGAGTGTGGCACAGATTCACGCCCCTCGAGTGTTTGGGAAGAGGTAACTACCCCACGGTGTGAACAGAGTTCTGGCAGGGAACACAGAAGGAGGTGCAAGGCCAGCCTGGGGATGAAAAAACTGGGAGATGTAATTGTGTTCTGGGAAGAGGGAACAGTGTGTGCAAAGGCCTGGAGGCATTCACCGAGTGCCTGCCGCATTCGAGGAACTGAGCACAGCTCAGGGTTGGCAGAAGGCGGGAACCAGGGCAGTGCTCCTAGCTTGCTGGGGCCTGGTCGCTGGTCCTGCAAGCCAGGCTGAGGGTCCTGACTGCATTTTGAGCACTAGAGATCCATTAGCAGGATGTAAGCAGGGAGTATTACAGTCCTGTTAGAGTCATTCTGGCTGCTGGGTGGGGATGTGGGGAGGGGGAGATGGCAAGGGGAGGAAAGGCTGAAGAGTAGGGTGGGGAGAAGCCAGAGAAAAAGGGAAGGCCAGAAAGGAGCTAGCGGGAGGGCCCCTCTAGAGTAAGGCCCCAGGTCAGGCAGAGATGGAGCAGGTAGATAGCTGCCCTGCACAGTTCCACTCCAAAGGCAGAGCACCGCCTCCTCCTTCAGCCGGAGGCCTAGGCCAGGTATCCGCGCAGGAGGCCTAGAGGGGACCCAGAGGCCTGGATAGGGAGGCTGGGCTCAAGTTGTCCTAGGCCTAAGCTCCTCGGCTCTCCACTCTGGATAGCACATGGGCAGCAGAGGGGGCTGTGGAGCTGGGGAGGGTGGAGCTTCCCGGTTCAGACTTGGCAAGGGGCAGGGCAAGCTCTGCTTCCGAACTTTAAGACAATGGCACAAAGGAGCCGGGGCAGAGCTCTGTCTAGTCACCTACGTGGGAATGGGGTGAAGCCAGGGGCGGGGGGGGGGGGGGGGGGGGCGGTGAGGAAGGCCCCAGGCACAGTCAGGTGGCATTAACCACAACATTCCTCCAGCCTGTCACCAGTGATGAACTCAGGGTACACGAGTGGATGAGGCCTGTGGGGAGGAGCACCACTGAAGGGTCAGAGCTAAGGTGCAGGCTGCTGCCCTGAATGGGCACTTAGCACAGGACTTGCCCTAGTTTTTGGGTGGCCCACAACTAGGCCCCTCTCCTGGGAAAGTATTTTAAGCACCCAACGCTGAGGCTGTCCATGGAAGACCCGTGGTGGGCAGTGGCCCTAAATACCAAGGGAAGAAAGGGAAAGGGGTGGCCCAGGCCTCAACTCAGAGGGCCAGCTATTGGGGGAGCTCCCACAAGGCCCTCCAGGAAGGCGACAGGAAGAAAAAGCCACAGCTCCAGTCCTGACCTGACCCCCTACTCCCCCTGCTTGCTGCACCCTCCCCCAGCTCCCACCCAGCCCAGCGCCTTGCTGTGACCTCTGCTCTTCTGGGCTTGGGGCCAGGCAGCTGCCCTCTCTCCGCCCCCAAACCGGCTGGGTCAGTGACAGGATGTGCACAGAGAAGAGACAGGCCCTCCCCTTCTCAAACTGAGGGCTTCAGGCGGGGCCCATTGTAGCTGCAAGGCAAGAAGCCCAATGGCCAGCCTTCTGCCCCGAACCTGACAGAGCTGGCAGAGCAGAGGGACCTCAGAAAAAGCTCACTAGAGTTCTGGGCCTTGGCCTCCAGCCAGAGCCTGCATCCCCTCCACCCTGGACAGCATCCCTTGTTCCCAATGCCTCCAGAATCTCATGTACCACAGGACCTATGCTACATGTCACTTCCTGCAGTCCTCTACCTGCACCCCAACCAGCCCCACTCCAGTCTTCCTGTTCTCTGAGACAGCCACAAAGACTCCTGTCCCCGGCCTGAGGATGCTCTTCTCCACTCTCACAACCTTGTGGACAGGGACAGGGAGAAGGGTACCCCTCTTAGGCCTATACTATCTGATTGACCCCGCAGCCACCAGCATCACCAAACCCAGTATCCAAGGAAGTAAGAGAGAGTATAGGCACTCGGCCCTGTCACACCATCAGGCAGATGATCTCCATGTCCCATTTCTAGGGTCCCCATGCCCTGGCACTGCACTCCCCATCTAGCTCTGTCTTTTCAGAGGTATCCCCACAAGCCAGTGTTCTTTCTCTAAATCTCCCCACTCCCTCTGCCCACAACCCAGGGTATTCTTTTATGTTGGGGATGGGGCTGGAGGCAGGGCTCAGGGGAGGCCCTGGTACTCCTCAGGGTCCTGGCCTGGACTTAGAGGAGAGCCCGTGGGAAGACTCTACCATCTGGCTTTTCTGTTGTCCCTCCAATGATGTGGAACAGGCCAGCTGTGAGTCACTTCTCAGCCTTGACAGCAAATGTCGGGGCCAGTAGTAGTACCTCCTAGCTGCCCCCAGCCTCTCCTGCTAGAAGTCCAGTCTGGGTACCAAGGAAAATGCCGAGCCAGTTAAGGGCCACTTACGATCACATACTCCCAGCACCTTCCAGGGCCCCCTTCTAACCCAGTCTAGGCCAGCACTGGATAAACCTGTGCCAGACCCAGCTCTTCCTTCTCCCTGAGTCAACTATGAGGTTACTGCAGAAGCAGCCCCTGCTTTTCTCCCCAGCCCAATGAGAGCCCAAATCCTCTTTCCTGGGAGAAAGGAAGCAGGGCAGGCCTGGCAGAGATGGTGCTGGCTAGGCTGTTTGCTTCCCCCCCAAGGCCAAGGCCTTCAGCAGACAGGGACATCCTCCTCCTCCTCGCCTGGCTTGAACAGCTGCCTCCCTGCCCCCAAAAAGCCACTCCACCAGTCCTCCCCTCATTTGGCCTCAACAGCAGAGAATGAGGTTCCAGCTGGTCAGCGTCTCCCTCCAGAGGAAGACAGCTGGGGAGTGGACAGGCGGCTGCCCGCCAGGCCAAAGAGGCCCTTGTGGGGTGGGAGTAGGGAGTCTGTATTCCTCTACCCAGAGGCCCTCCCTCACCCTGTGCCTTTAAGACTCAGCTTGGGCCCATAGAAGTCTCGGGTTGGGGTTTAGGAAGCCCCTTCTTCCAAGAAGTCTTCAGAGCCCCCAGCCAAGCCCCATTCTTCTGCTGTGCCCTTTGGCGCCACCTGCCGGAGAAGCATGGCTTGCTTCCACATTCTTATCGTCTTGGCGCCAGGGGCTGGCCTAGCACTGGTGAGGAGGCCAAGATGACTAGGTACCTCTGCTAGTCTGTCTATCCTACAGCTCCCAGCAGAGGCTGCTCATAACAGTATCTGTGCTTAATCACATCAGAGTCCTGCAAAGCCCTGCCTAGGGCAGAAAGGGAATAGAGATATTAAGCTATGGCCTCAGCATACAACTTGCCAAGCCTCAGTTTCTCAGTTTTAATCAGGATAACTAAAATGCAGCCCATAGCAGAGCTAGTAAGGCCCTGACCTTCTCATTAAAATCCTGCTCTTCCCCAGAAGCCTGATTGGGTCTTCCCACTTGACTTAAGCCTTCTAGGCCTTAAAGAGCTCCTGTGTGCTCTCCCTTAGTCAGTATCACTGCTGGCTCTCCCGCAAGGCAGGAGCCAGGTCTAGCCCATGACCCAGAAATCATGGCAGGCCTAGAGCCCCAGCCTGTATAGACCGTGCTATGACCCAAAAACAGTGGATGTAGAGAGAGAGGGCTAGAGGACCAGGATAAGGATAACCACCATGCCTCTGCAACCCATGCTACAAAAAGTTCTGGGGAGAATGGCAGGTATGCTAACAGGCCTATGGGCACTTGAGGCCATTGTCCTGGGACAAAGCTGCCTTCCAGCTACCCACTCCAGGTTGGTGGCACTGGAGCCCCTGGTACATAAGAAAGACTGGACTTCACCTCTCCCAGATGATGCAGGTTACCAAGCCCAGGTTCTGCTAATGGGTACCAGGCTGCTGCACACTGGGGATGGCACCCAGGAAGGCTCATTCCTTTAAAGACAAGGGCCTTTGGGGCCCACCTGAAAATCCCCAGAGGCCAGACTCACCTCTCCCACACGCACCTCTCCCAACTTCCCTTTGAGAGCCTACTTTCCTATGGGAAGCCATCATGGAATGGCCTAGATCAAGATCTCCCCTCCAAAGCCAAAAAACCCTAATGGAGGCTCCATTCCAAGTCACACAGCACGTTAATGGCTACGTCTGGAAAAATCCTTGGTATAGTGACATATTACATGTTATTGCCGTGAAATTGAACTGAATTATCTAAAAACTACATGATTGATGACAGCTTACTTCACAGACTCTCACTCACTCAAGGCCTGTTTCCTCCACACCAGGCAGTGCCACCCACTCTCCTGAGCAGTCTCTTTCACCCCACCTGATCCTTGAGTCCTCTTAATGCCAGGAAGCCTCCTGTGACCCTGGATCCATTTGTAGCAGCTGCCCACAGGCCTCTCCAGGAGCTGTCTACACCACCCCTGACACTCATCCCATTGCATTCATGCATCCCCCTCCCTCCTGGCATAGGGCCTGGCCCAGAGCTGATACTAGTTGTGTTGGCTGAAGGCTCGCTGGGATCAACAAAACCAATGGACACTGTCTTTCACCATGGGAGGGCAGAAAAGACCTTCATCAGCTTCTGTCTGCACACCTTTAGTAACAAGGAACCCATCACTTCCTGGGAAATCCTGTTCCAGCAATCCAAGGGCAGTTCTATGGGCAACTAAGAGGCTCTGAGGAACAGAGCTAAGTTGACCTTTTGTGGTAGTCCCAACCTCCAACCCAGCTGGGCCAGCTTTGTTTGTGGCCAGCAGTGATGGCACTGTTCCCTCAAGTATTCACACGCAGGATGGAGCCATTAGCTGACGCCTCCCCTACCTGGGGGAACCATGCTCTCCTCTCTAGTTACATTCCTCTGGACATCCCTGGGGTTTGAGGCTCAGGACATGTATGGTTCCCTCAGTCCAGAATCTCCCCTTCCCCAATTCTTCCTTAAACAGCTCCTCAACACACAGCCACCTCCTCAGAGAAGCCAGCTATGAGTTCCAGGCCCTGGCCCTGACGGAAGAGATTCCCTCTTTCTGCAACACTGCGGATGACCCAGAAAGGAGGAAGTGGAGGAGGTGGAGGTGAGGAAGAGGAGCAGGCAGAGAGGTAAGAGTTAAATGGCAGAGAAGAAGGAGACTGCTGGAGGGTGGGAGGGCTGTGGCTCCTGATTAGGCCTGCAGACCCTGCCGCACAAAGGTCAGTGGTGACCTTGGTCAGGGCCTTTGCGGTGGAGTGATGGGACAGTTGGGAGCAGACTGGAGGCTCAAAGGATGGGCAGGCGTGGGGGGGCGGGGGTGAGAGAGCACACAGTGAACGTAAAAGCGCAGGCCCTAGGAGACAGTTTTGTTGTTTTTGTTTTTTTTTAACGTTTATTTATTTTTAGACCGAGAGAGACAGAGCATGAACGGGGGAGGGTCAGAGAGAGGGAGACACAGAATCTGAAACAGGCTCCAGGCTCTGAGCTGTCAGCACAGAGCCCGACACGGGGCTCGAACTCACGGACCGCGAGATCATGACCTGAATCGAAGTCGGCCACTTAACCGACTGAGCCACCCAGGCGCCCCCCTAGGAGACAGTTTTAAACAGTGTGAGAGATTTGCACTTGTTCAGTTGTTGATGGGAAGAATCTGAAAGGGACAGTGGCTGCACAGACAGAATAGGTGAGTGGCCACTCAGGGTCCAGGGAGTCGGGTAAGAGAGCTCAGGACTCTGGCAGAAGGACCCAAGAGAAGGAACCTTTGCCATCAGATCAGGGTTGGGGACACAGATGCGGTGCTGGAAGGTGAGTGGTTTCTACTGTCTCTGTGGAGGAGGAAGGTGGGCCATCTGCCCAGAGACAAGGCTGGGGGTGGGAGAGAGGTAGTATTTAAAATGGTGAAGTGGTCTTCCCAACCTTGGTGGGGGGGCTGCAGGGTGCTGGGTAGGGAGAACAAATGGCTGGCTGGGCAAAGACAAGCCGAGGCCAGCTGCACTGGTGAGCGTGCACGTCTGGCAGCAGGGATCACCGCTCAAGGCCGGCTTCCCCAGCTTTGCTCCAGGCTGTGGAGGTGGGGGAGGGTGCCTCCAGGCCGGAGGCTGCTGGGATTCCTCCAGGGCTGGGGGGCTGCCAGCCAGGGCGGGACTATAGGACAGGCGGCCAAGAGAGCTGCGGATGCTGGCAGAAAAGTACTCAAATGATGGACCAGGGAACCTCAGCTGGGGAGGGAGGAAAACGAAGACAGAAGGGACAGCAGGAGAGGAAGCAAGGCCCAGCGTCCTGCTGAGTCCGGAACCAACGTCCCTCAAGGGACTGAGAGTGGGCTGGAGTGCCTGAAGGCTGTGGGTAGAGAGGGGGTGCCTGACTCAGCGATTTCGGGGTGGAACAGTTCCAGTAGTGACATGGCCTTGGGCAGCCATCAGTGGGGGTGGCTGAAGTGGAGAGCAGAGGAGCAGGTCACTGAAGATGACGAGGTCATGGAACGAGCAGCCACAGGCTCAGACAGGCTGACACGTGGCTGCTGAGCTCTTCCTGAGTGAGGGCAGGAGTGAGGAGCTGGGAAGACTAAGCCACAATCACCCATGAATGGAAGGGGCGGGGAAGTGACAGCCTGCCACAGGATAGTGCTTGGCTGCTTTAAGCACGCTTGGTGCTTGCAGCCAACCTCCAGCAAAGAGCTGGCGGCTATGCAGCCTCAGTCACGCTCAGAGCCCTCTCCAGTTTCATGGCCTGGCAGGCTGAGACGAAGCTTCTAAGGGCACCAAGAAAGGCCAGGAGCTAGCTGCACAGGCAGGTGGCCAAGTGGACAGTGAGATGGATGACAACTGCCCTCTGACCACTGGCATGGGTCAGGCCTCCTCTGGCCTGCCTGGCTGGCAAGGCCAGAACATTCACCAGGAAGCTGAGAGAGCCTTGTGCAAATAAGGTGAAGGCTGGGCTCTGGCAATAAATTTGTTGCTTCCTGGTATGTCCCCGGCTCTGGCCTTGAGGCAAGGGATACACAGGCCCAGGCCAGGAGCTAACACATGGGATACTTCGGTGTGACCCCCATCTCAGCAGCACAAGACATGGCCCATCTCTGGCCTCCTGCCCCAGCAGGACTATGTAGTCTATACCTTGACCAGAGTCAAGGAGGTGTAATTACAGGCCCAGCCTGGACAGCAGGGAGGCCCCCAGAAAGGAGGCCTGTAGCCAGGAAAGAGACTGCTTCCCAGCCTGGGTAAGTTCCCTGAGCCCTTCAGGGGTCCCAGCCTGTGGCCTCTACCCAAGGATGGATCCCTTCTGGCTGCAGTCTCCACTTGAGCAAGTGGATCTTAAGTAAGTGGCTGCTGCTTGCTGGGGGTGGGAATCAGGACAGGCAGGAAGCACCCTAGTGGGGCAGGTGTGCCAGTTTCCAAGGAGGAGGGTGGGAGCACCGAAATCAGGGAATGATAAAGGCGCAACAGTACCCAAAAGTACCCAGTACCCAGAAACACTTCCCCACAACACACACTCACACACCACTAATGCAGAGCACATTCATTTAAGTTAGCCACTGATCACACCTCTGGGGCCATCTCTTTGTTAACCAGGCCCTGGCTAATGGCTCCTGGACTATCCAGGCAGAGACGGCCTATCTCCCTGTTTCCACAGGCACACCTGGCAAGCAGAGGCTGCCTCATCCAGGTGCCCTCCCCTAGCCTGTAGGGTCCTTTCTTCTGCTCAGGTCCTCCAGGAGCTTAGTGGAGGCAGGACTACACCCAAGGGTTAGACAACGGGGAAGCTGGGCAGCCATGGTCATAAACATGTGGGCTTGGTCCAGAATTGGGAAAGGCAGCCAGGTGTTCAGCCTTCCCCACTTCTCCCTGAGACCCAGGGCCATGGACAGAGAAGATGGAGAATGGCCTCAGCCCAGACAGGCCCAGAGGGCCTGAATGGTCCATTCCAAGAACTTGGCTCTTCAGAGCTCTGCCATCCCCTGACCTCTGACCCCAGTCTGGGAAGTCAGGACCTAGTGAGCATTCAGTGTGGATGCTGCAGGGTGAGTGAGGCAAAGTGCTCCCATCATCCTTGGTCTCCTCACCCCAATCTCTGTAATACCAAGGGTGCAGGGAAAGGGGCTTCATCCAACATTACAGTGTGGAATCCACAGCAATGAAGTGGCTGGTGGTGGCTTGGAGGCCCAGGGCTGTTGAATAACCAGCTCAGCTACACAGCCCAGGAAGACTCTGTGGGCAGCTGGCCTAAGCGCATGCTGGCCCAGATGCAGGAGGAGCAGCTATCCTGCCCAGTGGGAGGGGAAGGCACTATAGGGCACACTTACGTAATGAAGTCCAGGAAGCTGGCGAGTGGCTCATAGGCGTGGTTCCTCATGTGGCGGAACTCCACCACCATCTTCTCTTTGAGCCGGTCATCAATAACTGACACTGTTAGCGGCGATGCCTCATTGGCCAGGAAGTTGCCATAGTCAGTACTCTGCAGGTGCAGCTTCAGGTCTGAAACCCAAGGCAGGGGCGTGGGGAGTATGAGGGCTAGCCACACTGAACCTCTCCAGGACCCCAAAACCCCATCCGCACCCAACTCCGAGCCCCAGCTTCTCTGCTGTTGTGTCCTGGTGCTACCCTGACCTGCTGTCCCCACCTTCACCTCCCTGTTGACTCAGGGCCTACTCCAGGGCAGTCAGACCAAGGCTCTAGAGATATCCCAGACTCTTGGGCCATTAGCCAATACACTGGGCCCCAGAGTCCAAGCACAAGTAGAACAAAATGTTCCTCCAAATGACAAGAAGGCCTGGGAAACCCCAACCCAAGGTGCCATTCACCACCACCTTTGAGGCCCTTCTGCATGGCAGATTCTGGGATGGCTCTAACCTAGAGTAGAGTAAGACCTGGGCCCTACACTCCATAGCTGCAGGGTTAGAAGGGCAAGCCCACACACTCTAGGCATAAATGATGCAAATGAAATAAAGAAGAGGCCACAAGTGCAAGTAAGGTGGAGAGGACACCAAGACGGGACCGAGAGGAGGAGAGAGCATGCCAGGCTGGGCCACATCAAAGGGCAGGGACAGGAACATACAAAGGTAACAGCCAGCAGGATGGCCTGAGTGACAAGTGGCCTGGAGGACAAATGAGTGACATGAGGGGGAGATGAGGCTGGGAAAGGAGACAGCCACTGTACAAGTGGCTGGAGGCAGACAGGCTGATCCTCTGGGCTCTTCTGAGCAATTAGGGATGGGGCAAGGGAAAAGGGAGGAGAGGACAGAGAAGAAGGGCCTGGGTGGGCAGGACAGGTGAGACCCAGTGAGCTCAGGGCAACAACCTAACAGCTGCCTGGCTTTTGCCCTTGTCTCCCACCCCCGGGGTTATTCTCCAACCAGCAGCCAGAGCGATCTTAAAACACAAGGCAGAGCACATCAGTCATCTATACATCCTCATCTCAGGGCCTTCCCTGTCCCTCTGCCTAGAAAGGGGTGATCTCTCCTCACACATCCCCTCTTCAGAGACCTCTCCCACAGCCCATCACCCTGTTCCTTCACTTGTGCCTCCTTTCTTTGTTAACACTTACTCCACCTGTCACAGGACACATAAGCACCATGATGGCAGGGATTTGGGGTCGCTGCAGGACCCTAGAGCCTAGAACAGAGTATGTTCTGGTACGTTTTCATGCTCATTAAATATTTGGAGAATGGACAGAAGTCTGGGAAGAGTGTTGGTGAAGACAGCAGGGGGGTTTACTCCTGGATTTGGAAATGGGGGACACTGTAGCAGTGATGGCAGTGCCAAGGACAGTGGCTGGGAAGGTACCCATGTGTGCGTGCACATGTGTGTGTGAAGGCCCAACAACCAAGGCCAGCTTCTGCTGTAAGGGCCTGCATGCTTTATGTCTCCTGGGGACGTTGTCCAGGGAAGGACAGAAAGGGTCACATTTGTGAACTTCTCCACAAGCCTCCCTGATCAAGCCTTCCAACGTGTCTGTGGGCCTGGAGGGCCTTGCTACCTTGGGCTGCTGAGAAGGAAGGGACGGTGTGGCACATAATCCCCAGCGAAGCCCCTACTCCTGCAATCCCAGCAGGAGAATGTTCCCAACCTGGAGTTAGGAGTGCTAAAGGAGAGATGGAAGAATATGTGAAAGGGAGAGGTGAGAGGGAGGGAGGAGTTGGCACGCCCCTGGGTTAGATGCCTTCTGCCTGCAGATCTGGGTGGCACCCAGGTGGCAGGCAACACTCATGTCCTCTGTAGCTCTCAGGCCCTCACAGAGTGAACTTTAACCTCCTGAGGCCTGTAGAAGGCCTTCACCACCTGCTGCTTTTGCCACCGTCCTCCCACTCACACCCACTTCTCTCCACGGCCACCTAAAAGTGGGACAGAGCCGAGGGTGAGGTGGGGCAGGGAGAAGCCACCAGCCCCCTGCTTCACCCCCCATGAACTTGCTGCCTTTTTGACAAGGAAGTGTTCACACCCCTATGTCCTCAACCCAGGCCATCTGCCACGAGTCCCTGGCCTAGGTTCCATCCTCACCATGGTCTGGCCAAAGTCCACCTATACTTAGAATAAGGCCTGGGTAAGAGAAGGTGTTCTGCTCAGTAGTACTCAAGTTGTTGCAATATTTCATTACCCCCTTGGTTGTCAGAGAAAAATTCTTAACCACAACTGATAGTCATAACTGATGGTTGTGTAATGGTACCTCACCTTGTATTCTACCTCTAGTAATGGGCTTTATGTGTTAGATTTTAATATCCTCGACCCTGGGAAAATGCACAATTCTTTTGAACAGAAACATGGTTTATTTGCACACAACTGATCAGTTCTGAGAGATCGTTAATGTTCTCCAAGTGGTTTTCGTGGGTGTGAGAGTGAGAATATGAATCCATCCCTCTTCTTATAGTATTGAAATTAATTCCACTTAGTTTATCAAGTCACATTCATGCCCTGATTTTATACACTTGTATCTATCAAACATGATGATACTTGAAAAACAAAGTGGGCAAGGGGTTCTGGCCAGGGCACAGCAGGTGCCCAAATCCCCACTAGGGGAAGCTGCGGAGCGGACAGCAGCTGGAAGCCGGGGCTGAAGTGTGGTGTTCTGGGTCAGACCGTCTAACACAGCAGCTGCCAGACCAAACCTGTTCGTTTATCCACTCAACAACTGCAGCCAGCAGAGAACCCATCTCAGGCGATAAGACTCCTTCCTCTGCAGCTCTCACAGCTGGGCCTGGGGGCCAGGCCAGATGTGCAGGCCAAAAACCAGAGCAAAACCCAGTCCCCGTGCTAGGGACCCTCATGTCAATGACCCACTATTCTCTGGGATATCGAGTCCATGCCGTGGGCCCCCACCCAGGCCCCTGCCTCCTACCCTCCAAAAGATCTTTGCATCACACTGCTGGAGGCTTCCCTGAACGCTGTCCCCTACCACCCTGGCCTCAGCTCTCCAGAAGTGGGTCCAGCCTCGCCTTGCTCTACAGGGCTTCTCTTCACTGGGAAGGTGTGCTCAGCAACTTCCCCACTGCCAAGTACCCTCTCCCCTCTCCAGCTCCCATGGACTCTCCATGCAATACACTGGTCAAGTGGGAGTCAGCACCCCAACACTGGGGGGAGAAGCCCAGACCCATTCTAATTGGAAACAAATGGGTCCCTGCTGCGTACTCAGCCCCCTGCCAAGAGCAACCTGTGTGTCTGACCTCTCAGCCATGCCCATTTCAGATTTAGAAAAGAGCAACCAAGGGGAACACAAAACTTGTCTAGAGTCCCAGTCAGGTGTATAGAGGGGCTGGGATGTGGATCAAGCCTGGTGGTTTCTGTCATCTCCAACTCTGGCCTCCTGTCCTCCCCTACCATCTTTGACCACATTCTCCCACGGCCCTTGGCCCAGTTATGGACCCAGCTTCCTAGACAGGCTCTAGTCCTAGAAGAGTGGGCAGGTTGCAGAGGAGTGAGAGAAGCCAGGATATGTCCCTTACATGACCTGGAGACAGCCTGGACACTCACTGTCCACCTGACGTCATGACTCAGGGACAAGCACCTTTGGTATGACTTGTGGCAACAGCTATTCTTAGAGAAGCCAGGAACACGTGCATGCGAATGAGAGGAGCAAAGCTGGGGGTGGGCTCTTCTTTGCACACCCCCACCCCACTTTGCATGCATGGGGCTTAGCACAGGCCTTAAAGCAAACACCCCTGTGCCTTGGCTGCTGCGTTCTGCTGACGCTGCATCTGGGGAAGCCACGGCTCCCAGCAGTGCTGGAACACAGACGGGTGGGTGGTTTCTGCTGGCGTTTGTGAGATCAGAGCAAACCCGGGAGACTCTACCCAGAATCCTGCCCAAAGCCCAAGGAGTCTTCCTTACCAGGAAACTCATTTTTAAAAGCCCCCAGGGATGATGTCAAAGGGCCGTTCCAGACCACTTTCCCTGGCCAAGCCCTGCGTCTCCCTGTGACCCAGGGAGAGGGGACAGCCTGTCAGCCAAGAAGGCGACTTGGAGGCAGGCAGGCTAGCCGATCTCTCTGCTTGGACCACACAGGGTTTCTGAACCAGCTCTGACCCTGTTCAAGAAATCTGGCGCCCAGAACCAGTTACTGGCAGCCCCAAGCCCTTTAGACAGTCCTCAGAGCTGGGACAAGGCCTGCTAGAACCCCACCACCACCAGCAGCTTCCTGCTCTCTCTGAGGGATGCAGAGAAGGGGGTGTGACTGGGGGTGGGATCTGAACACAGGAGGAGAAGCCTGGAACTTGTTGAGAGCTTCGTGGGAGACCAGGCCACCCAGCCCTGGCTAAGGCCCCAAGGGCAGCCAAGGACACCAGGGGCTCTGGGAAGGCAGGAGCTAGTTCTGCTCTGCGCCCTGAGCTGAGCAGCCTAACAGCCTCAATGACAGCCCCTGAGAGCTTCAGACGTGCCTGGGCTGAGGCATGAGCAGTGTTCTGGTTAGCACACACTCAGGGGACCGCTCTAGTCTACCCACAAGCCCAGCTGTCTACCCCAAATCCTCCCATCCGTGGCCCGGCACCAGGAATGTCTGGCCAGCTTGGGAGCTCTCATAGCAAAAAACTTCCTCAGAGGCTGATTTCTCATGTCCAAGAAGATACTGCCGCTATTAGGAAGTTCTCTCTGCAGTCTGACCTAAACCCCTCCTCAAAGGAAGCCCACCAACTTGGTTTCCCAGTGCCTCTAGCCTCCCCTGAGGGCCTTGGGTTTGCTTCTCAGCACGCCTCACCCCACCCAGGACCTTCCCATACCTCCTCTGCTTCCCAGGGTCACCTGTCCCGATCTTACCGTGACTCTCCCCACAACTCTTATCTTCCGGCACCATCCAGGCCTCCTCACCACCATGATACCCTTATGCTGGCCTCCTGCCCCACATGTTGACTCCCTGCTCCCAAGTCAATTCTCACACCAGCACTAGAGTGAAGTCATCCAACTCCCAACATGTTGTCACCTTTACCCAGCGGCCTCTGTGGCCTCAGAGCTAGAGCCCTGCCTCCTCCCCACAGCCTGTGAGGTCCCATGCCCTCAACCCTAGCACCACCTCAGCCTCAGCCCTTGACTCTCTGCTCCACTGGTCCCATGCTTTGAGTAGGGTGACCTGTCTATGATCTCTGCCCCAAACAAGTGTTTCAGGGAAGTCTACAGGATGCCCTAGGGAAAAGCCCCTGAAGTACAGGAAACAGAGCTGATTCCTCAGGCCCAGTTAGAGAGGCCTCTGCCCTCCCTCCTCCACAGGGTGTCCCTGTCAGCCTTGAGGTTGCCTGTGTCCGAGACCATTGCCCTGGCTCCAGCAGGGTCCAGCTGAGCAATCTGAGGGCTCCTGGGCTGCAGCTCCACACCCATCCAGCATGGCTATTCCCTCAGGGCTCATGGGGCGCACCACAATCAAGCTGGCTCCATAGTTTCCCTGTCCTTCCACCCCCTGCCTGTCTCTCAGTCTACGTCTTTAAGGCCAGAACCTCTCAGCAGCAGAGTCCTGGCCCCAGATGGCACCTCTGATTACCACCCAACCCCTGATTAGCAAGAAGGCATGGGGACCGCTAGCCTGATCAGCAGCACTCTCTTCTCTGTGTGGGCCAAAGTGTGGGCTTGGCAGCCAGTCCCAGCCAGGCCTGGAGAGGTGGCAGCTGGGCAGCCCTATTCCCCATCCACTTCCTGAAACCCTTCCCAGATCCTGCCAGCCCTGAAAGTGATCTTTCAGCCCCTCCAGGACTCCCAGGGACAGGCAGCACATGGCCTCTCCAGCCCCCAAGCCTCTAGAGTCCCTCCCCAAGGGCTCCAGGGAGGCAGGAAGGGAGGGTCTTGGCCCATGCCAGGGGTTGGTCCCACATTGCCCCAGGGGCCCAACAGGCACAGAGGCAGCTCCTGGCACAGTACACTAGGCGGGGCGGCCCCCTGCTCTAGACTCACCCACGGCCTCATGGCCCACGGAGGGGCCCTGCTGGCCAGCTGGCCACGGCATAGTGTGAGAGGACAGTGTGTTCCCAGACTTCACTTCTGCTTTTCCAGAGGTCACTCAACGATGCTCTCCTGGGGAGCTCAGGGGTTTTCAGGAATTGAGGACCGCTGAGTAAAACCAGATGTGCAAATACGCTCCCTAGAGCCCAGCATGCCCACCCTGCCACTCCCTTCTAGGGTGATGGAGCCTCAGAGATTGTTCTACCACTCCCCTCTGTCCAGGTGAGGGGTCTACTTTGAAGAGACTGAACGTGGGTCCTACCTCCAATGCTTGCTCTGCACCAAAGGCTCCCTAAGGCTGCAACTTCCATGGCTCAAAGCAGGCAAACTCAGACAGATGGACAGATGTGGACAGATGGCCAGGCTGGTGGCCCAATGGAGCCACAGCCCCGCCTCAGCAAATGTGCTGTGCCTGAGTCTCCTCCCCAGGCTCTAGGGGTGGGTGAGACCTCTTCTTCATATCAGCTCCAAAGCAGATGTGTGCACTGGCTGGCTGGCTCTTCAGGGTCAGAGCATCACAGCTGGAACTCCCAACATGGAAACCATTAACCCTGAGTTTACCTGGGGCCTGCAGCATAAACTAAGCATCCTTTTCGCCCCCAGACCTCTGCCAGGGTCTGTCACAGGCCCCCCGCAAACTTCACATAACATCAGCTGATTAGTCCTGAGTTCCAACACGTCCTATCAAATGTCTATTCTTCCTCTGCTCCCTCAGGTGCTGCCTGCCATTCCCCATCCAGACATCCAGAAGCCTGTCACTGTCCACCTCCCCACCAACTGACATGTCCATAGTCTCTTGCTCACCAGTACAGGTCTACCCATTATCCAGCAGCTGGTGTATGCCACAGCCCCTGCCCCCTGTGCCCCCTCTGCAGCCTAATTTTGTCAGATCACTGGTTTTAAGACATCGCTCCTTAGGTAGCTGAGCGGGGTAGGGGAGTGAGAACCTGGGCTTTGGAGCTACAGTGACCTGGCTTCAAATCCTGTTTTGCAGCTTGGTTCTGAGCAGCTTGTGGATCCCACTGGATCCAGGCTCTTGGCTGGTCACCTGGTGAAAGGCTATGCAGTGCCAGCCTTCCAGGGCACCCGTGACAGACACCGAACAGAGACAGTGTTAGAACTGAGCACAGAATACCATACTCCATCTCTCCTGGCAGAGAGGATCCTACCCAGAGCTTCCCAACCACGACCCTCAGCCCCAGTCAGGTGGTATGTGTTCTCGTCTCCAGCCTACTGCTCAGGCTGTCCTATTCAATACTCCACAGAATGCCCCTGCCCTTCCTCTTCCTGGTTTGTCCCAATCCTTCCCCTCTGGCATGTTCTCCCCACTGTAAAGGTTGTGGGGGGTCTTGTGCAGCATGGGCATGCAAACACACAGGTCCTGTTCTGCTGAAGGAGCAACAGAGCTGACTCAAAATCTGGGACTCCTGTCCCCAAGCTCAGGTCTCACTTCACCTACCAGCAAGATCACATAGAGTTCTGGGCAGCCCCATGGATGTGGACAGAGGCTAGGACCCAACTCTGCACCATCCACCACACCCTGAGCTGCTGCCCTGAGGGCCTTGTGAGCAGGCAGGAGGTGGCGCAGCCAAGGGCAGCTCCTGCTCCGTGGGAAGCCCCCAGGCTGGCGGGCCAGCAGTCTCGGGAAGAACCTGGAGTCCGCTGCTGGCATGGCCACATGCAAGTTACTGAGTTTCAGCTGGCGTGAAGCAGAGCCCCTGCAGGGAAAGGACAGTGAGTTCTCCTTCCTCAGTCCCTGGACCAGCATTTTGTTTCATGCTGGAGGCCTTTCAGAGAGGTGAGGCTTTCACGGAGGGGGATGGGACTGATCCACAGAGGTGGTCCAGCTGACACTAGGGACCCGTGGCACTACTTGCCAGCATATCAGATACAGGGATCAAATGAGAGTGTCACTCCCCATGTCCAGGAGGCAGCAGGATGTCCGACCCAGGTTTACCACCCTCCTCTCTGCTCTAAGACAGGTGGCAGGTGGTGGTAGAGCCACATTTAATTACACTTAAGTTCTTAGGAACACCTTGTCCTTGAGGTGAGAGAATGAAAGCATCCCTCACATCCCATGAGGAAGTCCACCTATCCGACAGTCAGGAGGGTGCCAGGCAGGCGATAGCCCCATGTGCCAAAGGGAGGGGCAAAACTGGTTATTGCTGCACCCAGGGCAAGTTCCAAGCAACTCTCCTCTGAGCGGAGATCCGCCTGGATATCCCCTCACCAGAACATCCCCACCCAGGCCCTAAGGCTCCATTGGGGCTGGCATGTCCCAGGAGACACAGGGCTTGGAAGGCAGCTTGCCTGTGTTCCCCTGCCACAGCCCAGCCTGAGAACCAAGCGGCCCAGCCTCGCCCTGGGAGGCAGGGGCCACACCTCTGCGGCTGCCCTGCACTTTGACCTTGAGCAAGCTCTTCTCCAGGCTTGTCACCACAGTTGTAGAACCTGCAGGTGGCAGTGGATCTGGGCCTGCAAAGAAGAGCTTCTTTTCATTTTACCAAAGATGTTAAGTTTGCTTGGGTGTGAGTGAGAGAGGTAAAGTGGTCCGGCATGGCCAGGGGCCAGGCAGCCCAGAGAGGGCCAGCTGTGGCACTGAGCTTGCTGAAAAGCCGGCCCATGCCCATGTCTGGTTCCCAGGGCCCACTGGCCTGTACTGCCTGAGTGATCCTGTCAGCCTTTGATGCTGGGCTTCTGTTCTACAAGCATAGGCCTCTGGAGGAAGGATGCTAAGAAAAGCTGAGACTCACTCGGATGGGGGAAGGGCAGGTTTAGGGCCCCCAGCGGCTACTGTTCACAGTGAGATTAAGTCAGGTCAGGCTGGAGTATCCTGCCAGCTCCGCGGTGCTTAGAGCCAAAGCTATGGAAATAGTCGTTTTGCTGAGACTTAGGCCCTATGGATGGGCTCACTGGATCAAACCTCATTTGGGGCTATAAGCCATGCTGCTCTTAGCACAAAGTTGCATTTACTGCAGCTCACAGAAACTGGAAACAGCCCAGGCCAGAAGCAGAGTTGACCCATTTTATACCCATGACCAGCAGAGCCAAGAAGCTTAGGCCAGGCAGGAAGTGGCAGGAGCAGTAAGCATCCAGGCTGGTCCTGGATAGCACCCTCACACCCATTTACCCAACCTGCTCAAGGACCTGGCAGGACATGTACAGGGTAAGCAGTAATATGCCAGACTGAGCATGATCAGTGTGTGGATTTGGGCCAGCCCTGGGATAGGTGGGCACCTGCTCAGGGAGCCTCACAGCAGAGGCTAGGTTCAAATGACAGAAGCCAATGGAGGAATGGGGGTGACAGTGAGGCATGGAGCCTGGGCCAATAGAAAAGGGGGACCCCATCTTCCTCCCAGGCCTTGCCATGTGGTATCTGCCTTGGAACTTAAAAGGGTAAGGGGGTGGTGAAGATGGATGAGCTACCACCCATGACCTGGCAGCCTTAGGGCCCTGTGTGCTGGGTCATGTGTTATAGCTCATTCCTTGACTCCCAACCCTTTAATGTCTACATTAGATGACATATGGCAAGGCCTGGGAGAATGGTGAGGGGCCTCAAAAGCAGGGCCTCTTTCACCTGACCACCACTTCCTGAATGGGGGGCCAGGCACACAGAGGCATGGTTTAGGCATCCTTTAGTGAACATATGCAGGAATAAGAAAGAAAGGACCAAAGAATATAGAGTGATTGGATAGGAGGAGCCAAGACAGGTGTCAGGAGGTTGTAAGCAAACCCTTGGCCCTCACCTGGACCCAACTTCCCAGGTAAAATAAGAGGGCTGAATAGGGTTACCTCCAGGGGGTTGGCCAGCTCTGAAACTGTCTACCTGGTCAGACCTAGGTCACATTGACTCTCCACAACTCAGCCCCTGAGGGCCACTCAAGGGCCTAGGGTGAGCCTAGAGGCCTGGCTACCCAAGAAGCAGCCTTGGCAGAACCAACGGCAGGTGCAGGGGAGGTCTGGCTTTGTGGAGCCTCTGAGCAGCCACCAGAGCAGGGCCAGGCAGGAAAGGCTGAGTTGCAACAGTGAGGACACCAAGATGACTCCTTAGAGGGGAAAGCCCCATCCACCAGCCAAATGCAAAGCCTCAGCTGAGGTTAAGGCCTGAAAAAAACTGCTGCCTGAGTAGCCAAGGAGAGACAAAATCTGGGCAAGTGCCCAGGGCCAGGCCAGAGTTGGCCAGGAAAGCAGTGCCCAGCACCCAGTCAGGGCCGTTCCTCCACATACCCCTTTCCCCTGCCACAAGTTTGCCTCCCATTCCTCAGGACCATGCAAGTTCACTAGGGGCAGCCCCAGTCCAGGCTCTCAAGCTACAGGGTGCTGGATGCAGATAGGTAGAGCAGGTATCAGGCTACACAAGAGCAGTCTAACCTACTAATTGGACCTTCAGAGCCTTGACCCTCCTGCCTCTAAAAGAGGAGGAATATTCCAGTGCAGGACAGATTTTAAAAAAAAATCAGCCAAGATGTGTTAAATGAGGCAGAAGCCAGGGAGGTCAATGGAAATATCCCCCAAATTGGGGTGCAAAGGGGAGAGTTGTCAATCACCTGATAACAACCCCTTTCCAGCATGACTGTAACATACCTACAGTGCCTACAGAGTTTGGGGTGCCTGGTGTGGACCTCTCCCAGAGTCACTCTACCCACACGCTCCTATATATGTGCCACATGAACACCTATGCGTCCTAAAGTGCTGAAGGAAGTAGGGAGGAGTCTGTCCTGAGGATCAATTTTCCCTCTCCTGGAGGGACCAGGGTTGCAGGACAAAAGTGGAAGCCACCTGGGGAAGAGTGGTGCTCCTGGGAGGAAATATGGCCCTGACCCCAGGCAGCCTCAAACTCCTGCTTGGGGCCTATAAGACCCCTGGTTCATGGCTAGTACACTGTCCTCTGCCACTCTGACTGAGAGCTGCCAGCATGACCCAGGTGGGGGTAAATGAGGACAGACTGACGGTAAAGGCTGGAGCATTGTGCACTGAGCATGAAGGTGGAGAGCCTCAGAGAATGTCCCCTGGCCTCTCCTTTCCAACCCAGGAAGCCGGGGCACCAGGAGGTGAGAGCAGGAAGAAATGGACAGACAGGAGACACCTAGCTGTGAGTCCTACTTAATCTGAGAAGGCCAAATGGGACTTGGGTGAGGGAGAGAAGTAGGGCCCGGGACAGAGTCCCAAGGGACAGTGGCCACAGGCAGGTGCTGTGCAGAAAAGCAGAGGAGAGGCAGCCTGGGTGACTCACTAGTCCAGCCACACCTCTCTCCCCGGCTCTGTACCAGCCAAGTGGTCCTGGCACACCCCCTTGTGGCCACAGGGAGGATGGCTTTGTAAACAGCAAGGGGCTCCACTCTTCCTCCCTCTCAATGTCCCACCAATCTAACCCCTGCCTCAGACTTCTGGTCCCAATCCCCCCCAGCCAGCAATCCCTGGGGGAGGAGGCTACAGGCACCCATAGAGCCACATAGGAATGTGTCATAAAGAATCAAGGTAGACAGGAGTCTGAGAAAGCCAGAATGGAGACAAGGTGGGCTTGACTCTAGTCATGAGGGATTGGTTGGCCGAGGAGCAAGACTGGAGAGACTGGAGAGGAAGTCTGGGCATCCTCAGTCCCCTATGCTTGTTTACTAGCTCAGCCAGATCCTCCCAAGTCTCCAAATCCCTTTATCCAGCTCTCTACCCGACCCCACCCCACCCCCTCTGCTGCCTAATGCTGTATCTTAAAAAAGCAGGTGCTGGGGCACATGCCTGGCTCAGTCAACTCTTGATCTCAAGGTTGTGAGTCTGAGTTCCATGTTGGGTGTAGCGATTTCTTAAAAATAAAAAATAAAAAAAAATAAAAAACACTTAAAAGCAGGTGCTCAATAACCCAGAAACAGGACAATCTATGCCATGGCACACCCCTCCAAGATGGGGACCTTAGCTTTTCCTCCCCTGTACACCAAAGCCCAGCACTCTGCCAGCACAAATAATGAGCTGTCACCCATCTGATCACATAAGTATCTATTGAGCATTCACTCTGGCTAGGCATTGTGCTATTGAATCCTCACAGCCTACAAGCAATTTCATTTTACAGGTGGGCAAATAAGCTTCGAGATGCTAAATCACATGCTTAGCATCACAGAGCTGGCCAGAAAGGAAGCCATGGTCTGCCTGATGCCCTGCCTCAGGTCCCGGCAACCCAGGCTCCTGACCCCAAGCAAGCACAGATGAGTTACAGGAGAGGCCACTACATCATGTCCTCACACCTATTCATTCTTGATGCAGACCCTCCAACAACCTGGAGTGTGTTTGACTGCTGAGCCCAAAGCACAAGAACAGCTACAAGTCAGTAAAAGGGGCTGGGGTGCTGTAGCAGGCACCGTGACTACAGTAGGGTGGCTGAGTGGGAGGTCCGACAGGGGGGCCAGGGACCAAACTATTGGAAGCATATTGGGCACTCAGGGACAAAGGTTCCTTCCATCTCATTTCAAATCTAACAGCCCTGATGTGAGCTTGCTCAGTGTGTGCCACTAAGAAAGAAGGAAGGGTAGACTAATACATTCCAGAAGGGTTTTATGCAAAATATTTAAACTAAGATGTTGGGACCTTTCCTTCTCTACCATCCTGAAACCCTGGTCACACAGAAAGCCTATCTTCAAGAGTCCTGGATGGCTTACATTTGCCTATGCTGACGCCACCTCAAAAGGCCCTAGTCTTGGGTACAGACACTGGCTCCACCTCAGAAACCAGGCCCGAGAAATCACTGAGTAAATCCATGAAAAAGTGTGTTCTCGCCCAGCAGAGCAAGTTCTGACACGACCCCTGGGGCAGGGCTTGTGAAACAGGGGCTAGCAGGTCCCCGTGCTACAGTACATACATACATACAAAGTGCAAGATGTAATCAGGGAACAGAGAGCAAGAAGGGGGGTGTGGAGCAGGTGAAGAAGGCAAGAGAAAAACAGCTGAATGAGAGGTGAGCAAAACAAAAACCCAGGGGCCCCGGGTCACCAGCCCTCAACTACCATCTGGGCTCTGAGTCTTCAGGTGTAAAGAGAAGGGGCCCAAAGGGGGTTCCGTAAGACACAGAGCAGCCCCACAAGGCTATGAATCAAAATCTGGAAGTCAAATGCCCAGGGTCACCAGCAGAGATCTCATCTTGGGTGGCTGTTGGGTGTGAACAGCTTCTCTGCATACTTACATGTTCTAATTTCCTTTATTTTAGATACCTTTATCAGATGTCTTAAATTATAAAATATTTGTTCACTGCAATACATCCAAAGAGTACATAAAATAAAAATGCACATGTTCCTCCCTAGCCTCTCCGATCCCTCTCTCCAGAGGCTGCTACTCTAGACCAATTGGCATCTGTGCTTCTCAACACTTTTCCATGTTCATATAATATCTTATTAAAATGGGAACACATTAACAATATATTTCTAAATCAGTCCTTATAGAACTCCATGCTTTGCAACACTTGGCATAGTATCCTACGGTAAGGACAGAACATGGTTTATTTAACCACACCCCTGTCGATGAATATCCTGTTGGTTCTAACAGGTTGCTGTTACCACCAAGGCTGGTGTGAACACCTCTATACATGGCATCCTGTGCTAATCTAGAGGGGCACAATCCTGTGAGTGGGGCTATAGGGACGCAAGAGAACAAACATATACAGGCATGTTTTAACAAGGTGGGTAAAACCTGTCCCCCAAAAGGTCCACACTGAGTCACCCTTCCACCAACTTTACTTTTAGAATTAAAAAAAGAAAATACGTTTAGTCAAAAACAAAAACAAAACCACCAGCATGCCCAGTCATGCAACAGAATGCACGGCAGGGATCAGAAGGGGAATCCCTGGCTGTTGCTCTCCCTGCGCCACTTGCCAAATTAGGCTCCACGCCAGGTGTCCTCATCAGACCACACTTGTGTCCACTTGGCCTGTCCTTAAGGCTGTTCCCCAGCCTCCTGGCAGGACTCACGGGCAGCACTGGGCTTCTAAGGGAGACATGCCCTGGCTGCGAGCCAATAGATGGCCGAGTGTGGGCTGAAATGCTGCCAGCCAGCCAGCGTACTGACGACTTCCAGATTGGTATCTTTAGTGCTACTTCCCCTGAGCTCCAGACCCACACAGCCACCTCCCTCAGACTCTCCCAACTCAGCACATCTGAGACAGAACACCTCCTCTTCCACCACCCTATCCATACCCCAAACCATCTCCTCCTCTGGTGGAGGACCCACCAATGATCTGTGCCAGCTCATCGATTACTGGGTATCAAGGGTCTCTTCACTCAGCGATGCCACTGCCTAGGGACATGGGACAACACGGATCCTCAAAAGCTGAGGGGAACACTTCAGGTGTGTATGGGGCCAGGCCCTCATAGCTCAGAGACTCCAGGTGCTTGTTCCCTTCATTCTGCAGTGCAAACTCTCCTGAGTTATTGCCTTCTCCCAATGCCCCTGAGCTCCTCTCCCTTGTTTGTGGCCAGTGGTCTGTCAGGACCGTGTTATCTCTTCCTTCAAAACACATCCGACTCAGAGGAATTTGGACTGAGCTAAGCTCGTCTTCCTGTCCAAACAATGGTCCTCTAACTTCAATAATTCAATACAGTCTCCTTTGACCAACAAAATGCAATATACAAAATATTTCCAGGCAAAACTATAAACAGACATTTCCCACACATTGACCTTGACCCTAACCCTAAGAATCTCTATACCTTCCCTTTTTTTTTTTAATCTTTTTACACATCCCTCCTGAACTGTGTGTCCAAGACACCCAAAGCTTTTTCACGAACCAGCCTGATGCACCTATCCATACTCAGCCATGCACATCCCTGACATGTGTCCTACTCTCTCTTCCCAGTTCCTAAAACTCCTCTGACACCCTATGAAGTTTCATGTTTCTGAGACTGCTAGCGCCATTATTCTTCCCACCTCCTTGGCCTTGCTGATTTTTTTAAATAACAGCTTTACTGAGATATAATTCATATGCTATACAATTTTCCCATTTAAGGTGTATAATTCAATAGGTCTTAGCATGTTCACAAAATTGTGTGATCATCACCACCATCAATTTTAGAACACTTCGTTCAAAGTAAACCGTGTACCCTTTTAGCCATCATTCCCCACCTGCTCCCGTCCCACTAAAATGTACTCTATGCCTACTGTATATTCGATGGTGTCTGTCCATTAGACAGGCACACTTGCCCCCAGGCAAAACCTGTGTGACATGTTTTCTTTACCCACTCAGAGGCCCAGTGTGGCAACTGTCTCCTAGGAGTGATGGGAGGGAATGACCATGGTGGGAACAGCTGGCTTCCCTAACTGTTCACCTGGCACCAGGCCCTGCACTTACACTTCACACATGTCTCAAAGAGATGCTATTAATATTTCCCACAGTACAGCTGAGGACAAATGACTTGCCCAAGGTCACAAAGCCAGTAAGCGGCTGAGCTGGGATTAGTTCCCTAGTGAGCTCTGCTCTGTCCATATGTTATCTCTGCCCATACACTCCATGCACTGCTGTCACCTTCTAGTCCCACTCTCCTCTGTTCTCATTAAGGTCACCATGACCTCTAAAAAAAGGTCACCATGACCTCTGAATGGTAAAACCAAGTGGAAGGCTGTCTGACTTTACTTCAATCTCTTGGCCACATTTGGCATTCATCACTGTTTCTTTTTCAGGTTCTCTGCTGGGGCTACCCACCTATTAGGAGATGCCTTTCACCTTTCTGGAAGGACCCCTTTCCTGGGGGAGGGTCTCATGTTGAGCCTCTCCTCTTCTGACTCTATGCTCTCTCTTGGAGACAGCAGCCACACTACTACCCTGATTCCCAAGGCTGTATCCCAAGTTCACACTCACTCCAGAACACCAAAAATAGCCTGCACATCATCACTCAAATGGCTCACAGACCCCTTAATCCCATCTTTTCAGTCTTTCTCCAAACTTCTTTTCTACATCCCACCATCATTTCACTCTGCCACCTACACAGCTGCCTATGCCAGAGATGAGGACATCAGCTTTGACTTTTCCTTCCTCCTCAGTTCCTTATCCAACCCCTCAAGTCCTATCAATTCCTCTTCCTAAAATTCCCCCACGATCATCCTTGCCCATGCCAAAGGCAAGCTGTCATCATCTCTGACCTGTATTGCTTACAAAACTCTGCAAATTGTTCTTCCCACCTCTGGTATGGCCCCCACCTCCAATCCACTTTTCACACTGCAGGTACATTCTAAAGGACAAGTCCAATAGTTTTACCTGCCCATCCCTCACTCAGGACAAAGCACTTCCTCTACAGCTTTTGCAATCCTTCAAGAGCTGATCTCTGTCCTACTCTGCAGCCACACTCCTAGCCACACCACGACTTGCCACTCCCAGAAGACACCACTTACATTAGCATTTGCAGTTTCACGTGACTAGAGATTGGCCAAGCCCCGCCTACAGTATTGCTTTCTTCTTCCCATAAGACACTGTCTCTTGTGAAAAGATGTTGAAATGCAGAAGGAGATGTTGTAATGAAGACAAGGAACTCAGAACAAAGAGGGATAAAGTGTTCTAGAAGACAGCCAGCACATCATACATAGGGACTCTCAATTATGGTCCCTGAGTATCTAATTCACTAGCTTTCCTCCTCCTGAATATTAATTATATTTCTTTACAAGAAGGAGATGGCCTGACTGGCCTAGGTGCCTCCATTCCAAATTAGAAAACTGGCATCTGGCATCCATCAGCTGAATTGTGACTGCATTAGCTAGCCATATGCTTTTCTCTATTTTCCAAGTTCCTGAGTAAGAAGAGAGCTAATCCAAAAAAAAAATCCTGCAAACAATGACCACCCCAGTAGCAATGAGAACTCCTTAGACTCATTCTGATCTAAATACCATTTTCCAATAAAAAGAACCAGGTATCTGGGGCACCTGGGTGGCTCAGTTGGTTGAGCGTCCAACTCTCGCTCAGGTCATGATCTCACGGTCTGTGAGTTCGAGCCCCACATCAGGCTCTGTGCTGACAGCTCAGAGCCTGGAGCCTGCTTCAGATTCTGTGTCTCCCTGTCTCTCTGCCCCTCCCCAGCTCGTGCTCTGTCTCTCTCTGTCAAAAATAAATAAACATTAAAAAAAAAAAAAAAGAACCAGGTATCCTAAAAGAAATGATGACAGTAGGTCTGGGTTAGGAAATGTATGAGATAAAATTAGAACATACTGTGGGGTGCCTGGGTGGCTCAGTCGGTTAAGCATCTGACTCTTTATTTCAGCTCAGGTTATGATCTCACAGTCGTGAGATTGAGACCCAGATTGGGCTTCATGCTGGATGTAGAGTCTGCTTAAGAGTCTCTCTTTCCCTCTGCCCCTTCCCCACGCACGTGTGCGCTCTCTCTCTCTCTCAAAAAAGAAAAAATTGAACATACTGTCATCTAGGAAGTAAGAAAAGCTCTCAAGGGCTACAGGGTTGTGTCAGAAAGACTTGACAGCCTGGGGCACCTGGGTGGCTCAGTTGGTTAGGCAACCAACTCTCGATTTTGGTTCCAGTCATGGTCTCACGGTTAGTGGGTTCAAGCCCCGAACTCTCAGTGTGGAGCCTGTTTGGGATTCTCTCTCTCTCTCTCTCTCTCTCTCTCCTTCTCACTCTCTGTCCCTCCCCTACTTGCACATGTGCACTCTCTCTCAAAATAAATAAACTTAAAAAAAAAAAAAAAGACTCAACAGCCTATTGAATAAGCTCCCACTGGACAAGGGACAATTCAAGCATCAATACAAAGATTGAAAGACAACAAAAAATATCAAAATCCATGTGTGCATTATGATACTATACAAACAAAAAGACCAAACAAACCTCATTAGTCATCTTTGAAGGATTTTGGAGAACCAACTCATTATTTTGAAAATTGATAAATACAGGAAAGAACCAAGCATTTATCCTATCTTGCTTATACAAACTGTATTTCAGGGTTAAAATTAGTAGAAGTTTCCAATCATAGAAGTATTCAAGCTAGCAAATGCAGAAGGAAACACAGGATTAGAAAAATCACCATTTTGTAACACCTAATAAAATAATGGTTCTAGGCAATAAATGTCCATGATTCCTTATGTCACAAAAAGAGAAACAACTAGATATTATGTGTCTCCCAATGGAAGTACAAAATCACCTACTAAATATTCTTTTCAAAAAAACTGAACTACAATTTGATCAAGCCTCTAAATCTAACTACCATTTTACAGGAAAAACATAGACAGAGGAACATGTTCAATTATAAACACATCAAGGATGGAGTCAGCAAAACTGAGATGCAAGGGGAAATCCATAAATCAAATGACCCAGTTTCCTCAATAAGTAAAAGGAGGGGTGCCTGGGTGGCTCAGTCGTTTAAGTGTCTGACTTTGACTCAGGTCATGGTTTCATGGTTCGTGAGTTCAAGCCCCGGGTTGGGCTCTGTACTGACAGCTCAGAGCCTGGAGCCTGCTTTGGATTCTGTGTCTCCCCTTTTCTGTGCCCCTCCCCTGCTCACACTGTGTGTGTGTGTGTGTGTGTGTGTGTGTGTGTGTGTGTGTGTGAAAAATAAATAAACATTAAACAAAATTTTTTTTAGTAAGTAAAAGGAAAAATAAGAGACAGAGAATCTATATATTAAAAGACCTGAGGCTCCTGGGTGGCTCAATCAGTTAAGTGTCTGACTCTTGGTTTCAGCTCAGGTCATGATTTCACAGTTCATGAGTTCGAGTCCCACATTAGCCCTCCTTGGGATTCTCTCTCTCCCTCTCTCTCTCTCTCTGCCCCACCCCTGCTTGCTCTCTCTGTGTCTCTCAAAAATAAATAAATAAACTTAAAAAAAATTTTTTTTTAAATAAAAGACCTAAGGGGCGCCTGGGTGGCTCAGCTGGTTGAGTATCTGACTCCTGATTTTGGCTCAGGTCATGATCTCACGGTTCATGAGATCAAGCCCCATATCGGGCTCTGCACTGAGAGCACAGAGCCTACTTGGGATTCTCTTTCCATCTCTCTCTGCCCCTCCTGCACTCGCACACACTTTCTCTCTAAAAATAAATAAATAAACATTTAAAATAAATGAATGAATGAATGAATGAATGACCTGAGACCACATCAACCAGTTAAAATGTATGGATCATATTTGGATCCTGACTGAAAAAAATCATATGTTTTTTTCAAAGTTTATTTATTTATTTTGAGACAGAGAGAAAGTACGAGTAGGGGAGGGGCAGAGAGAGAGAAGAGAGCAAGAATCCCAAGCATGCTCCGCACCAGTGCAGAGCCCCACGCAGGGCTCGAACCCATGAACTGTGAGATCATGACCTGAGCCGAAGTTTGATGCTCAACAAACTGAGCCACCCAGATGCCCCTGAAACATATCATATTAAAAAAAACCACAAACATCTGGGGGGCACCTGGGTGGCTCAGTCAGTTAAGTGTCCAACTTCAGCTCAGGTCATGATCTCGGGGTTCTTGGGTTCAAGCTCCATGTTGGGCTCTGTGCTGACAGCGCTGAGCTGCTTGGAATTCTCTCTCCCTCTCTCTACTCCTTCCTGCCTCTCTCCCCCTTAAAAAAAATTTTAAAAAATCGGAGGTAACCAGAGAAATCCAAACACTAAATGGATATTAGATGATATTAACAAATTATTTTTTCTTTTACAGGAAGAATAATAGTATTGCAGGGTTTTTTAAAAAATTAGTCACGACCTTTTTCAGAGATATTGAAATATTTACAACTGAAATGATTTGTTGTCTTGGATTTACTGCAAAATAATTTCGGAGTTAGGGAGCAAGTAGAGCTATTATTGAAACAAGATTGATAACTGTCATGATGACAAAAATCGATCATTGTTGCAGTTGTATGATTATTACGTATGGGTTCATTCTACCATTCCTTCTAGTTTGTAGATGTTTGACAATATCCATAGTAAATAGTTTTAAAGAGAAAAGAGGAAGGGAGAAACTCCAGAGGCCAGAACTGGAGCCTCGCTCACACCTGAATTTCCCACATCCAGACAGACAAATTAACACCAATGCTCTTAGGCTGAACCCAGGGTCAAAGCTAAGAGTTCAGGTTCAGAACTATTATAATGCCTCAAATAGCTGCTTGGCTTGTTTATATGGCCCAGGGGCTGGCACACAGTAGGCCTTCAGGAAGTGTTTCTTGAATGAGCAAACAAACATTTGAACATTGAAGGAACACTATATATGCTCCTAACGTCCGAAATACATCATACAACCCAAAATTTGGCAGGCCTTTGTGGAAGGTGGTGCTCCATACCATCAGTATCTGCCCCCACAGTCGATGCTAAGGAGTCAGAGGCTTCCTCCCCTGGGCTAAGCCTGTTTTTCAAAACAAGGGTCTGGGTTCCCAAAAGATTTGTACCCTTGTCCCCCCACAATCTGCCACCCAGGGCTTCTTTTGGTCCCTCTGTCCGGCCCAACAATTTCTGCCTTGACATGCTGGTCTCTCTGCCTGAAATGCTCTTCCCCCCAGCTCTCTGCATGGCTGGCTCCTTCTCATTGTTCACATCTCAGCTCAAATATCCTTATCTCAGCAGGGCCTTAAGCCGCCACACTCTCTAAATAAAGTTCCCTTGTGATTCTCTATCACTTCTCCACTGTCACTTTCATGGGTATTACCTTCAATATGTAATTATATATTTACTTCACTTTAAAATATCATTAACAGGGGTACTTAGCTGGCTCAGTCAGAAGAGCATGTGACTCTTGATCTCAGGGTCATGAGTTCGAGCCTCATGCAGCATGTAGAGATTACTTAAATAAAACTTTTTAAAAAATAAAATAACAATAACAGCAGCTAACACACTGACTCAGCACTTACCATGTGCCAAGTTCATGCTAAGGGCTTTATATGAATTATCTTGTTTAACCTTCATAACCAGGCCATGAAGTAGGTGCCGTTATTAATACCATTTTACACATGATAAAACTCTGGGTAGAGATGTTACATGGCCACAGAGCCATGAAGTAGTAGAACTACATTTGTAACTTCTATGCAACACTGATCTCTTAATATCTTCCCCCTGCCCCCACTGACCTCCATCCCCAGACTATGAAGGTCAGGAGAATATCATGCCACAAAATATCTCAGCCCCTATCACAGTACCTGGCATAAAATATGTGCTTCGTAAGTATATGCTGAACAAATGAAAACATTCAAAGTAATACTGTATGATTTCTCTTTGTGTATCTCTGACCCACCTCCTCTTCCCCAAAATTCCCAGCACAAGACTTAGCTCCCAGAAGGTTCTATACATATCTAGAAACACTCAGAGTTAAAAAGTGCTTTTGAGACCAACCAACTCTGCTCCCTAAGTTTACCAAAAAGATAGGACCTCTCTGGGTTCTTTCCCCTACCTCTGAGTATAGACTATCAAGCAAGATGGACAATGGAGAACATATGAGCTTCAGAGGTCCTAAGAGACTGAGTTCTAGCAGAAGAGATCAGTAGCAGAGGCCCTGATGGAGTGGAATCCAGGGAGGAAGGCTAGGGTATGGTGGAGGGTATCCACTTACCCTCTGCCCAATGCCCTGTGCCTTCTGGGAACTGTCCAACACCTGATGCAGATTTCTTTGGAAACCTCATCACTTCAGGACACACCTACTGATCTCACTAAGGACCAAAAGCTTTGTTAGTCTCCCCTCCCCTCTCTTCTTTCCCCTGGAGATATGAAGGCAAAAACACCCAGCAACAAAGTCCGCTGGTGTCAACTTCAGAAGAAGAGAAGAACTTTATGCAGAGAATAATGGGGTTTCTGGTCACTCCTGCTTCTGGTTATCCCCAGCACCTGAAAGTTTTGAGCATCTCCAACACACAGGATCCCAAGAATCCCAAATTCAATGTTGAGAAACTTCTAGGAAAAGAGCACAGACAACCACAGGAAATGTAACTGGGTGTAGAGGACAACATTCTAGGCTAGCATGACCACAAAGAGGCTCTAACATGGGGTGCTACTGGGGGTGGGCCTTGAAGAGTGGGAATCACTGGGTTTCATGGAGATGAGAAGGACACAGAGGGAATGGCAGGTGCAATGTAGTGGAAACAAGAGCTAGCATTTATCTAGCACATATTCTGTGCTTGTTGCTGGGCTTCATATTCACATGTAAAAGCTTGTTCACATGTAAAAGCTTATGAAATAGTTGATGATAATATACCAGATGAAGAATCTAAGGCCCAGAGGTGTTAAATAACTTGTCTAAGGTAATCCAGTAATTACCAGGGCTGGAATTCAAACTCAAATTTGTCCATCCCTGGGGTCCATCACACCATACGCACCAAGAGTCTCAGGGTGGAATGGCTTGTGTGAGGGAGAGGAGTATGTATGGAAGAGCAAGGGAATCCTTGAATGAGACCCTAAAGATCTAGATGGTATGCCACAAGGCAGGCCATGTGCTGAGCAGTGCTGCAGGAAGAATGCCCTAACACATTTATGGAGGATAATGGTGGAAGGGGCTGTTGGGAAGATGGGAACCCAATGCCCCCAGAAGCTCTACACAAAGAGGAAGGACAGGCAACAGCATGAGTGAGGAAAGCCTAGAAAAGAACAAGTTTGCCAAATGCCAGTTGGTAATCAATGGTGTTCACCTTCGGATTTAAGCAAAGAATGATCTCCTTCCAGTCCCAGCCAGTCCACAAAACTCACACTGAATGCCAACTGTATGTCAGGCCCTGCCCCTGGCAGCCTCCCTCATTTCTCCTCCTTTTCCCAGGGAGGAAAATCAGGTGGCTGGCAGGCCCCTACAACCCAGCACCCTGAAGTGCTCTCCTCTCTGTCCCACCACCACTCTCAAAAGGGAGAGGAACAGCTTTTCTTGTATATTTATGTTAAAATCACAAAGTCCACAATTATTGTATTTTAATTTCAATAAGTTTTAAAATTTAAAGATATTTATTTTCACTTTGCTGGTCTAGTTTGCAAGATAAACAATAGCTGATTTTTAAAAATTGAATTGTCTTTTAACCTCAATAAGTTTTTGATGAGAAAATTGTCTCCGGATGGTAAATCATCTTCCCCCTCCAGCTATCAACCATGGGGCCAGCAGTACCTCTGCTCAAGGCTATCTCTTGAGGATCAGGAATGAGAACTTACATCCCAGCCACAATGCCCTTCACTATCACCTGGGAAAGTGGGGACTCAGGGACACTTCTAAATCAGTGAATCTGATGCAGCTGTGCCTTGGGAAATCAAAACCAGTTGAGAGCGGAAGAAAGGGGAACTCATCTTCCCATCATTCTTGTGCTTTTTAAAATTTTTGTTCCAAGAGCAACCTTCTTGCTGAGGAGGTGGGATTTATTAGCCAAATACAAGTATAGGAACTTGGAGGGTCACCTCTTGCTCCCCGAATCACTGCCTTCAGAAGACTCTGCACAGCCAGTGGTTCGGGGATGGGAGGAAACTCTCACTAGGTTGGCTCAGCGATTCCCCAGAAAGGCTCACCCCGCCGACCAGGACTAAGACACAGTGATCCAATATGCCTCGATGTATGTCAGGCGGGAAGTAGAGGACTTTTCCGCTTAGGTTTCCTAAACGTTGCCACGGGGCAGTTCTCTGGCCACCTCAGAGTAAAGAGGTTTGGATGGACACCTCTCGCATCGACCAACCACTCTCGAGAGACCCTCTTTTCCAAACTACACGGCAGGCATAAGGGGGAAGAGGCTGCCCCAAACGGAGGCTAACCACTGTTTTTCCTTTTTAAAGACTTGGTTGCGTTTGGGCCCGCGCGGAGCCACAGGTCGAGACAGATTCCCTTCTGGGGCCCCCGCCATCGGCCCTTGGATTCCCAGCGAGACCTCTTAGGCCCTTCGAGAACCCCCGCCTCCGGCTTCCCCGCCCAGATCTCGGAACCCTGAGGCCTGGGCTAGTCTCCTTGCCGGCCTTTCAAGGCCCAGCCGTCCGGCCCCGCGGCTCACCCTCGAGCGTCTCGCACTGCACCAGGTTGAGGTAGTCCGCCTGGCTGAGCACCCCGGCCTTCAAGCCGCGCACCAGTCCCTCCAAGTAGCCATTGTCCACGTTGAAGTAAAGCTCCGGGAAGAACGACATGGCTGCGGCGCGGGTGGCGAGACCGGAGAACCCCGATCGGCCGGCAGACAGCACGATTCCAAGATCAGCTGACGCAGCGCCAGCAGCGGACTGTCAAGCAGGTCAGGTGATGAGCGAACGTATCACGTGACCACAACGGGGCGGAGCCCTAGTGGCGCCCGACTTCCGGGTGGTTTCATACGAATGCATTGCGCAAGTATGGGCCCTCTGGCGCCTGCGCGGCTAGGGTTGGCTTGCCTCTCGCGTCGGGGCTTGACCTGCTTGGAGTGTCGGAGGCCGGCCGCGTGGTGGCGCACGTGGCCGCGAGGATTCGAGTGGGCCCTCTAGCTTTCTAGTGGGCCCTCTAGGGTCTGGTAGACCTGACACTAAGGGGCAGGAGGAGTTAAGATGGGAGTGAGCGGTGATTCTTATGCTTGGAAATATTCCAGACTGTTGAGTCAGTCTTATCCCGAAAGGAACTACGGTTGGCGGCGGGGGGAGAGGGCAGGCTTCGCTGCGGTCGCACGTCCAGTTAGCTGCAAGCCGACCCTAGAGCCTAATGCTTACTGGCCAGCCTGGAGTTACAGCCCCTATGTGCACCGCGCGCTGCACCCGCATTTATTGTACAAGATTATGGAAGGCTGGAGCCCGGCCCTTTTCTGGCTCCCCAGCTGTGCCTGGCACCATGAAAGCATGCATGTAAGTGATTCAGATGATGGTAACCTAGACCCTGCGGTAGGTGTGTGTGTGTGGTTTCTTGGCTTGGCGGCAACCCCACCCCTGCTGTGACTTCCATGACCTCCCTCCTCCGACGGCCACGTTCGAAATAACGCCACAGCCTTGGGGTTGGTCCCAACCTTTATTCGCTACCCCTGTTCAGCCTCGACCCCATGTCGGCCCGCTAGGTACGGCTGCAGGGGATCGTGGCAGTACCCAGCTTGCGGCAATAGCAGAAGGCGTTGAAGAAACGGCAGTAGCATGTGGCACATGGGTCGCAACACGATACCTGGTGTCCCAGACAGGACTCCTGCAGCCTTACACAGCGTCGCGGGGAGCGTGGCTCGCGGCCCTCCGGATCTAGTACCTACAGGAGTTGGGGAGCAGGAATGTAGGCATGGGCCTCCAAAGGCAGGTGCAGGGATCTCACCTACCTCAGTCCAGGCTGGATGGCAGTGGAGCATGGAGAGAATGGTCTGCAGTATCACCTCAGGTGAGGGTGTCATGAGGTGGAGAGTGGGGATGATTGTTTGCCTGATGTCCCCTCCCAAGGTCTATGGCCTCACCCCTTTCCCTGAGCAATTACCTCTGTCAAGGCCTCAGCCTCCTGTAGCAGAGCTTCTATGGACTGTTCTGCGCTTGTCCGTTTCAGTGGAGGCTGCCGGCCCAGGCCTGGAATAGATGATGTGAGGCCAGAGCCCTGCCCACCTCCCCGCACACACACCCCCGCCCCCCCCCATGCACAAAACACCCACCTCCCAGGTCTGGGATGGGAAAGGGGGAAGGAGGGCTCATACCAAGCAGGATAATTTGTGGCCAGAGATATCCAGGCTCCACCCAGCTCCACCCCTGCCCATACTGACCTGGCAGCTCTGGGAACAGGGCCTGGTCAGGCCTTCTGTTGCCTTCCAGAGGGGCCAAGCCCCTCTGAGCTTCCTGCATAGGGGGAAGGGTCAGCAGCAGGGCCCAGCTCAGCAGCACTGCAGTCAGCATGACCTGACCATCAGGAAGACCCACCACTTAGTCCTTCCTCATCCTTGATGCACCCTCCAGGTGCCCTACCCCAGAGAGAGACCTCCCAAAGAGCAGGAGTCTCTGCCCAACCAGAGGACTTACCTCTGCTTGCTGGATCCTTGCCTGGAGAGTTTCTGGCCACCCTGAGCCCACAGCTTATATGTCAGGGTCTAATGAAGGCCCCACACGTGACTGCTGCCTGCAGCCAGGGCATGAAGGTGGGGGCATAGCTCAGGCCTCTCTCCCTACACCTGGGTTTTTGGGTGCTCTGTAAGAGGGGTGCCCAGCTCTAATTTTTGGTGAGGTCCCCACGTGCTAATCAAAGTTTGGGAACAAGAGAGGGTGCCCAGAACCCCCAAATTTCTGCAGGACAGGGACCTGGGTAGGGATGGGGAGGTTGGACAGGCTGGAGCCATTAGCAATAACAAGGCAGGCAGCCCTGAGAACTTAATTTAATTTGTGGCCCCGGAGATGCTCACTTAGACCCTGTGTGGCATGTTGTTTCCTTTGCTTCCAGGAATTTTGGTCAAGGGCATTGAAGAGGGTGATGGGCCAGTGGCCAGAGTGGGGTGCAGACCTAAACCCTGGGGGTTTTTTGGAGGGAAAAAGGAGGGGAGAAGTCCACTTAGCCAAAACCAGGCCCTCCTGCCTCCATTCCTGGTCCTCCCCCCCCCCCCACCCCCGTGTCCCTCCAAGCTTCAACAAGACCCCCACCCTTGCTTCTTCTCCCAAACCCTTTTCCGCCTGGGGTTCCTGGAAGCCAAGGAGGCAGAACGGACTGTTCCCTGGGTGGGCGAGCAGCTTCAAAGTAAAAAGCTTTCAGGCCGCCTGTCTCATTAGTGCTAATGGCTGTTCCTTTCCGCCCTGCTTTGTCAGGCCTGTGCCCACGCCTGGTCTCATCAGCATGAGGCCAGGGTGAGGACTGCCCGTTTGTGAAGATGGTAGAACACAAAGGACCCCACCTGCCTCTGCTTTCCCTCTCCCCTCTGGAGGCCTCTAACATACACTTGCCCATCAGGGAAAGGGGTACAGGCTGAATCACCTTTAAGGCCTCACTGTACAAACAGCTGGTCTGGGCCAGTAGGAGGATGAAGAGGCTGTTGGGGTTTGCCATCTGGGTTCACGCAGGCTATTCTGCCCAGGATGAAGCCTGAGGAAGTCCTCCCAACAGCGGGTGTAAACCATATATTATCAGCTGACAGCCTTTGGCCTTCGGCACCAACAATCACTCTTGGGGTTTGGTTGCATGGGGAGGCACCCCTCTGCAGATGGTGGAGCTGTGGCAGCTCCTTTCACAGATGGGCACTGATGTCTATTCTGGGATCGGACTGGCACTGGGCTCACTTGTGGTTGACACAAGGTAACAGTCCTAGGAGCTCGGAGAGTCACATAATACTGCCCAGAGGGAGGAGGCTAGGAAGTGAGGGAAAGCCTCAATGAAGAGCTGGTCCCTGGATAATCCAGCAAAGGGCCAACCCTGTTTCTCCCCCTGACAATGCTACTGGCTATTTTGGTGACTCTGTCATAAAGTTGACCTGGTGTCGAGGCTTCCCTGGCAACGGACATTGACCTTTATTTCCCAGAGGCTACAGCTGGGCACAGTCGTCTACCCCAGGGCTTTCTCTTCTCAGAGTGGTATCAGGCACCAAGATCAGGCCCCCATCTTGGTGGGGCCACTTGGAGCTCAAGAAGGGCAACGCATGAAACATACCTGAAGCACATTCCCCAAACCTTGTCCCCTGGCCCCATCCTTGGAGATTGTGGCTGAAGAGCTGGTGGTGGGGAGCAGGGACTGCATGTGGATTTTGGAAAGGTGCCCTAGATGAGTTGAGGTAAGGGCTGTGAGCACTTGCCTGAGCCTGATCAGCATCCATGCTGAGAATAGTTCTTCCTGTTCCAGGGGGCAACAGGGGGAGGTTGGTCACCCCACCAAGGCCCTCAGTGTCTTTGCTCATCTATAGAGCGATGACTGTCTTCACCTGGATGTGTGCAGGTGAAGACATGGACGGTGATGGACAAGGACTGAAGCAATCCTAAGGGCATCCCAGGTCTCTAGTCAGGTCCAATGGGGGAGACAGTTGAGAAAAACAACCATCAAAACACAGTAGAATGATGAGAGAATTATAAACATTGGACATTGGATGATGTTAAGGAATAATTGTTAATTTTTTTAGTTGTGATAATGGTATTGTGGTTACAATACCATTTTTTAAAGTACTATTATCTTTTAGAGAAACATAATGAACTATTTACTGATAAAATGTATGAAATAATCAAAGGTAGGGGGAAATAGCAAGATACAATATAGATGAAACCAAATTTTTCACAAGTTGGTAATTTGTTGAAATTGGGTGATGAGTACATGGGCTTCGCTAACCTATTACTGTTACCCTTGTGTATTAATTAAGAATAGGAAAAAATTAAGAATAGGAAATTAAGAATAGGAAAAAAGGGGGGGCACCTGGGTGGCTCAGTTAAGCATCCCACTTTGGCTCAGGTCATGATCTCACAGTTCGTGGGTTTGAGCCCCACGTCAGGCTCTGTGCTGGCAGCTCAGAGCCTGGAGCCTGTTTCAGATTCTGTATCTCCCTCTCTCTCTGCCCCTCCCCTGCTCATGCTCTGTCTCTCTCTGTCTCAAAAATAAATAAACGTTTTAAAAATTTTTTTTTAATTTTTTTTTTTTTTTAATTAAAAAAGGGGCGCCTGGGTGGCTCAGTCAGTTAAGTGTCTTACTTTGGCTCAGGTCATGATCTCACAGTTCATGTGAATTCGAACCCCCCTGTGCTGACAGCTCAGAGCCTGGAGCCTGCTTTGGATTCCTTCTGCATCTCCCTCTCTCTCGGCCCCTCCCCTGCTCTCATTCTGTCTTTGTCTCTGTCTCTCTCAAAAATAAATAAACATTAAAAAAAATTTTTTTATTAAAAACAAAGGGAATTATTTAAAATCCAGTGGGATAAATTTGTTGATAGAAGAATGCCCCAGGGGCATGTGGGACCAGGAAAGGCACCTACCCCAGCTGAGGGAGGGGCAGGAAGTTGGCTAGGGAAGGCTTTCTGGGACAGGAAACTTTACTCATTCATGAAGCTTGAGTAAGAATCAAGGAAGGAGCCAGGCAAGGGACAATATAAGTTTCCTGGACCCATAACTGGCACGTGGTTTACCAAGCTGCCTAGTTCTACAGCTTAACACTGGTACAGGCTTTGCTCCAAGACTGGCTCTGGCCTGATGAACCCCAGACTGATAAGCAGTCAGTAGACTCTCCCCTGGGGTCAGGGAGCCAGCTGAATCCCAGAGTTGATTCAATCAGTGAGTGAGTCAGCAGCCATCTGTAGCCACCTCTACATTGTACTACTACTGTGAGTGCACACAGGCTCAGACCATAGCCACAGGAGCCTAGCAACCCTGTGCCACACAATTGGAATCCAGAGGAGGAGATCAACATTGGTTTATATCTTTCCCACACTGCCTTCATGCCTTCCAACACTGTCACCTGGCCCCCTCCGACCACCACTGAATTGACCCAAAACAATTCTGTGGGTTTCTTGTCATAGCTCTTTGTATATATCTATACCTATATCTAAAGTGAAATTTCCATTGTCTTATCAAATTTTATTTGTTTTTGCAAATTACCAATCTTTGGCTTGATTTATCAGATTTTGTTACAACTAAATTTCTGCCTTTCTCCTATTTTCTATTTTCCTTGGCTTTGTCCATCCTTACATTTATCTTTCCTTCTGATGAGCACAGTTGCCTACATCAATAGTCTGTAAAATGCCCCTTGGGAGCCCATTTCATTTGTTAATAACTATAAACACTGTGTGGGTGATTTTATTTGTCAGGAACCGGCCTGATGTTCCCAGAACAATGCTTGTTGACAAAAAGTCCTTCAGAAATGTTCTAGGTGGTGAATTTGGGAGACCTGGTGGGATGCAAAGCCTGCTTGGTGAGGCCGGGGACCAAACATAGGAGACCTGTCTTCAGGGAGGAGAAAGAGGGGAATGTGGTTGCTATGTGCCAGAGTCCACGTTTAAGGACAAGGAGGGGGACTTGAACCCTGCCTTTCCTCTTTTTCCTCCTGTAAGGTAGTCCTCACCTCCAAGGGCACTGTCCTACTTTTTCCAGCAGGGGGCAGCAGAGCACCCACTGGGTCTCTCAATCCAACTTTTCTGGAAACCAGATCCTGCAGGACTTCCAAAAGGCAGAAGTTGCCTGGAGGCATCTTATCCTGGGAGGGGAATGAGGATGGATGGGGGTTTTTTCAGGCTGGTGTCTTGAGCCCTCAGCTGGAGGGGGTCCCACCATAATCAGGAGCTCCTAGAGGAGAGTCACGTTTGCTGCATGGAATGCTGAATGCTAGCACTTGCCATTCTCCCATTCATTCAAGAATTATTTATTGAGTGCATGCTACATGAAAGGCATATGACAAGGCTTTTAGACTTAAAGGCTAGGTCAGAGGCTGTGGTGAACTGAAGCTCCTGATTCTGGGATCAGACAGGCTTTGTGGGCTTTCCTGTTGCCAGTGAAAGCGTAGGCTGGAGCCTCGCCAAGGGAGAGGAGAGCAAGGTGCAGGGACAGCTGGTGGACAGACTATAAGGGGACTCAGGCCCAGAGATACCCCTTCCCCTCCGGCCTTGCTCTAACCCTCTGTCCCTCTCCTCCTACAGTCCTCCCCTTCAGTGCTAGAAATGGGCCCTTTATTGGAGTCCTCAGAACAACTGAGCTGTGGGTGGGGTGTTTAGATGAAATTCCACAAAGACCCAGGGGTGCCATAGACAAATAAGCCCAGCCAGTCTGGTTCATAGAATGTGGCTTACAGTCTGGATGCTTAGGCCCCTCTGGTATGGCAAAGACCCCCTTAAACTCCAACCCCAGTCCTCTCTTAAGACATCTACAACCCACAGTGTTCACTCCCAGATGCCTGGAGAGGTAGCCAGTCCTTCCTCCTGCCTGCCAGGTCCTGCTTTTCAGTGTGAAATATTCTGTTTTGGAGGTGTTGCAGCACTCTACATTCTGCCTCAGGGTGATTCCTCACTGTCAACATGTCCAAACAGGTAGATGGCAGCCTCCACACTCACAGGAAACCCACACAAAGTGGTGAGGAGCTTGTTCCATTCCGGGTAATGAGACAACCCCTGAATATTACAGGATCTCTGGGTAAGTGCAATTTGAGTCCCCACCAACCCTTTGCAGAAGCATGGCACTGTTGGGCTGGGGAGAAGGCACCCAAGACATCCCCTGCATTGTTTCTAATCTATCCCCATAGAAGGGAGCAACCCAACTCCCTGAGGATATTCAATGGTTCAGCTAAAGCCCCGGGAACAAAGGTGTTTTCACAACAGGAGCCACTGGGCTACCTAGAAATGACTCTTATCCTAGGAATTAACTCTTTCTGCTAAAGCTCCAAGAGCTCTCCAACATGCTCATCTCTGCCATTAGAGTTCTGTGCAGCTAAGAACAGAGACTGCAGGAATTCTGGTCATAGGCATGGAGATGCTGCCTAGGGTACTGGGTATGGGGTGAGCTGGTACCTGGCTTGACAGATTCAGGGTGAGAGCCCAGGTTCAGCTGGAGAAAGCAGTTGAGAGCTGCAGTGGCTCCCAGGCTTCCTGGACCCCTTCCTTTCTGCTGTTACCCCTTCCCATCCTTTCTGCCTCCAGCTGCAAAGAAGACCTGGGAGGTGGAGGTATAGAGCTGGGAGGGGGTTGAGTTCTGGAGAGAAATAGTCATCTGGGGACATTGGATGGAAAGATAACCTTGCAGCTTAAACCCCTGGAGCACAGCTCTTACCCAGGCACCAAGCCCAAGCCCAGTGTGGGAGAAGGAGCTCACAGGGTGCCCCTCCACCAGCAGCCCCTGGCCACATCCCAATTTTGTCCCTGTAGGCCCTAGTAAACTGTGTCCACTAAGTCCTAGGTAGAGGTCCTCCTCCCCAACTCTGGCCAAAGCCAAACTTTGTGTCAGGATCTGGCATAGAAGCAAATTTTCCTCCCTACCTTATCCCTTTACCTGCTTTAAGTTTATCCAATGCCCCACAGCAGAACTCCCATCCCATACATTTAACTCTCAGCAGAACATTGAAATACACATTCTCCCCATTTTAATAGATTAGGAAACAGGCTTACAGGTTAAGTGACTTAAGTTTTGATCATTTAGCTAAGAAGAGGCTGGCCTGTTTTCCATTCTTCCTTGCATGGCCCAGGGCATATTTTAGAGCTGAAGAAGAATGGTGTGTGTGTGTGTGTGTGTGTGTGTGTGTGTGTGTGTGTGTGCGCACGTGTGCACGCGCTGCATCCAAGAGTTTATCAGACATGCTGCCCTATGTGTCTCCCCACACACTTCTTGACAGTGGAAACGGTTCACCCACCCACAGGGCTCCCAGGAGCTGCACAGACAAAAACAAGCAGCTGCTCCACCCACGCTCAGCTCGGCCCCCATGAGGCTGTGGGCTCAGTTGGGTGCCAGAGCTGTGCTGAGTGTTCTTATGCTCTTGGACACATTTCTAAATCTATGAATCAAAGAAGAAATCACAAGGGAAACTAGAAAATGTTTCAAACTGAATGATGAAATACGATATGTCAAAACCTCTGGGATGCACATAGAACAATGCATATTTGTAAGTGTATATATTAGATGCATATGTGTAAGTGCATATATTAGAAAAGAAGAATGATGGGGCGCCTGGGTGGCTCAGTCAGTTAAGCATCCAACTTCAGCTCATGTCATGATCTTGTGGTTTGTGGGTGTGAGCCCCACATCGAGCTCTGTGCTGACAGCTCAGAGCCTGGAGCCTGCTTTGGATTCTGTGTCTTCCTCTCTCTCTGCCCCTCCCCCACTTGCTCTCTCTGTCTCTAAACAAATGAATAGGGGCGCCTGGGTGGCTCAGTCGGTTAAGCGTCCAACTTCGGCTCAGGTCATGATCTCGCGGTCCGTGAGTTCGAGCCCCGCGTTGGGCTCTGTGCTGACCGCTCAGAGCCTGGAGCCTGTTTCAGATTCTGTGTCTCCCTCTCTCTCTGACCCTCCCCCGTTCATGCTCTGTCTCTCTCTGTCTCAAAAATAAATAAAAATGTTAAAAAATTTAAAAAAAAAACAAATGAATAAACATTAAACAAAATTTAAAAAAAATAAAAGAAGAATGGTTGAAAATAAATTATGCAAACTTACTAAAGTGGTAGATAGTTCCAATAAATGGTGTTGGGGCAAGTGACTGTTTTACCTGTACCTTGAAGCCTTCACAAAAATTAATTTGAGATGGATCATAAGCATATTGTGAAGGTAAACCAGTAAAACTTCTAGAGAAAACATAGACTATTTTCATAATCTTGAAGTAGGCAAAGATTTCTTAAATAAGACACAAAGTGGGTGCCTGGCTGGCTCAGTTGGTAGAGTATGCAACTCTTGAACTTGGGGTCATGAGTTCAAGCCCCATGTTGGATGTGGGAGCCTACTTAAGAAAAATAAAATATTTAAAAAAAAACAAGACACAGAAAGCTCTAAACATCAAAGGTTAATAAATTAGACTTCATTAATTTTAATGAAGAACTTCTGGGGGCTCCTGGGTGACTCAGCCTGTTAAGCATCTGACTCTTGGTTTTGGCTCAGGTCATAATCTCACTGTTCATGAGTTTGAGCCCCACATTGGGCTCTGTGCTGATGGCACAGAGCCTGCTTGGGATCCTCTCTCTCCCTTTCTCTCTGCCCTTCCCCAGTCACTCGCTCTCTCTCTCTCTCTGAAAATAAATAAATTTTAAAATAAATAAAATTAAGAACTTCTGGTTATTAATTAAAGATATTTAAGGGGCACCTGGATGGTTCAGCCGGTTAAGCGTCTGACTCAGTTTCGGCTCAGGTCATGATCTCACGGTTTCATGAGTTTGAGGCTCTGTGCTGACAGTGTGGAACCTGCATGGGATTCTCTCTCTCTTTCTCTCTCTCTCTCCCTGCCCCTCCCCTGCTTGCTTGCTCTCTCTCTCAAATATAAATAAACATTTTTTAAAAGATTAAAAAATAAAACAACAACGAGATATTATACACTAATTATATTGGCTAAAACTTAAGACAATGACAAAACTATATGTTGGTGAGGATATGCAGTAACTAGAACTGGTAAGAGGTAAGCTGGAAAACTGCAGTGTTTCCTATAACTACTACACCTGATCTATGACCCAGCAAGTTCACTCTTTGGTACAAACCCAGGAAAACTGACTGTGATTTCTACTAAAATGCATGTATAGAATGTTCTCGGCAACTTTATTCATGATACCTAAAAACTGGAAACAATCCAAATATCCAACACCAGGAAGATAGATAATGGTATATTCATACAGAGGAAAATTGCACAGCAATAAAAAGAGAATGAGCTGCTGTACATAACAAGGATGAATCTCCCAGATGTAATATTGGATGAAAGACACCAGCCACAGAGGAGAGAATGTGGTTATGATTCCATTTATATGACGTTCTAAACCAGGCAAAACTGTAAAAGTGGTGACAGAACTCTGAACAGTGGTTAATTCTGGGAGTATTTTCGACCAAAGGAGAGGAATGAGGAAGATACCTGCAGTGCTGGAAATGTGTTGTGTCTTTGTCTGGGGGTAGTTACACAGGTGTCCTTTTCACTAGGGGATATTCCCTGACTTTAGACTTTACAGGATCCTTATTCTTTCTCTTAAAAAAAATTTAATGTTTATTTCTTTTTGTGAGAGAGAGAGACAGAGTGCAAGTGGGGGAGGGGCAGAGAGAGAGGAAGACACAGAACCTGATGCAGGGCTCAAACCCATGAACCTCGAGTTCATGATTTGAGCTGAAGTCAGATGCTCAACCGAATGAGTCACCTGGGCGCCCCAATTCTTATTCATTCTTGAACATTTCTCATTGCACCTCTCCTCAAAGCAACTCTTATGTCATTTGAAAAAGTGCTTCAGACCATAGACCAAAGATCATCTTTTTGAGGTGGTGGCCGTGGTTGCCAGGAGAAAAAGGGTACCTGCTGTCTGGGTCAGTGGCATTGAACACAGATGCTTCTCCAGCTTGCTATCCTTTTATGTGCTTGTGTCGTCTCTTGTGACAATTTTCTTCTTCCCTGTTTCTAGGGGTTATCTTCACGATGTGGACTTGAAGGATTTGCATAGTTTCACAATGTTGTACTTCTTTTTTGTCTGTAGGTTATTTCTCCAGGAGAAAAGGCAGTGATTTCTGAAAATTTATATAAATGTGAAGAAAAGCAGGTGTTGTTTATGGTACAAAATAAAAATAGTGAAAGGGGGGAGAAAACAGACAGTACCAGTGAGATATCAGTAGTAATGAACAGAAAGCTTGTTTCAAATTGTCTTAAATTATAAAAATAATGTATTGGCTCATATAATTGAAAAAATCCAGGAGGCTGGTTTCAGGTGAGGTTTGATACCAGACCTCTTGGTTATATAAGGACTTGGTATGGCCGACTCAGCTGGTTGCCTTCCTAATAGCTATTCTCCTTTCCTCCCAAAAGAAGCCCAGTTTTGTTTGGGGCAGTGCCTAGTTAAACAGACTAACTTCCTCAGATTCCCTAAGTGTTCACGGTGTCCCTGGGACACAGTGTGACCCATGAAACTTATGTTAAGGGCTTCTGGGAAAGTTTTGCTTCCCCAGCAGAAGTGTCTCCCTTTTCTGCTTCTTTTCCTTTCGACTTCCTGCCCAGAATGTGAATATAATACTTAGAACTGTAGCAGCCAACTCGTGACCATAAGACAGCAATTTTGAGAACGGACTAAGTTGCTAAGGATGGCAGGCGAGAAAAGTAGACCATGCCTTCCTGGAAATGTAAACCAATTATACCAACCCTGGTCTGCCCACCTCCTGACATTTTCTTGCATGAGACAAACATGAAACAAATATTTGTTTAAGCTATTCTTAGGTTCTCTTACTTGCAGCTAAACACATTCCCAAACTGATATCTTCATTTTCTTTGTATCCCGTGTCCACATTTTTGGTGGTAAATGCTTCATTCTAAGACTTGTTTCCCCTGTGGACCCAAACTGGCTTTTCAGGAGTCTCTGAAGCCTCTTGCTTCCTCAATCACATCCTACAGGAGAGAGTCACCTTTGTTCCAGAATTCCCTGGTCCTGGCTCTGGAAGTCCTGCTGGCATCTAGTGCTGAAGGCTGTGGCTGGAGCACTCATGGTGAGTTCTTCTTATCTTCCTTTGACCTTTGCTGAACCCTTACAGGCCCTGAGCATCCCCAAGGTCAGCTTGTGACTTCCACAGAAGTTCTGATCTCCGGAGACCTTGCCCCTGGAGAGGCCCTGAGGATAGAGTGGGTCACATGAGCCAGCACCTTCTGCCAAAGTCAGGGTCAAATATCTACCCTTGGGAGCCAGGTTTGGCTTTTGGTTTACGCAGGTGTTGACTTTGGGCAAATTCCCAGCCCAGAAAAAAAATGACTTTTGGTGTGGAATCTCGTTCTTCCTCAGCATAGCCTTGAAAGTCATGTGCTTAGGGTGCTTTGTTGGCAGGATAGCAATTGGGCGATATTCGATATTCAAGGAGTTGAGAGAGGTTTAAGTTGCAGAGGCATCTGAGTATTGTCACAGTCTTATCTGAGGTCACATGCTTGTAAGTGGCAGAGCCAAGTGGTGTCTGACATTCCAGTGCCCCCCAGCCATGATGCTAAGACACAATGACACTTGGGGTCAATTTTGTTTTTAACACAGATTCACTTTAATCATGTTACAAGCACACAATGCTTTGTGGAATTTCTTCAATTCCACAAAAAAAATATGCCTCCTCCCATTTTCCCTGAAGCAATGGCTCCTAGACCTCTCTTTTATTGTCACCCTTTTTTTCAAAAACACAGGTATAGAAAATCAGTTCTCTATTTCAACATTGGCAAGGTACAGGAGGAGACTAAAAGCCACACTTGGACTCAGGTACTGGGGAAATGTGGAGTGCGGGCTTGGTCTGCAAGGGGAAGTCATCGACACCAGGCAGATATGCAAGCCCGGAGCTTCAGCTTAATGCAGGTTGTCGTGTTCCTGAAGAAATTATGAAATTTGGAAGTTTTGGGTTTGGAGCGAACAGCTAAGAAAGAATTCTTGAGATGTTTTTGGTGCAAAAAGGTGATTTTATTATAGCGTGGAGACAGGACCCATGGAGATAAAGAGCTGCACTGTGATTGTGAGGAGTGACTAATTATATACTATTTAATTAGTGGGGGTTAGGGATAGCATAAGTCTCTAAGGAATAAGGAAGCAAGGTTTTCAGGACCTTGAGGGGCTAGCTGTTGTTAAGATAAGGTTACTTTTAGTTTTTAATAAAACATAAACATTGGGGCGTCTGGGTGACTCAGTTGTTCAGCTCAGGTCGTGATCTCATGGCTTGTGAGTTCAAGCCCTACATTGGCCTTTGTGCTGTCAGCAAGGAGCCTGCTTCAGATCCTCTGTGTCCCTCTCTCTCTGCCCCTCCTCGGCTAGCATGCTCTCTTTCAAAAATAAAACCTTAAAAAACAAACAAACAAAAAAACCCACTAAGGCACTAAGGCAGCCATGAGTTCCTTGAAGGTCATGCTCTGCAATTTCAGGTATCTATCAGTGGGCTGCCAGCTGTAAGGATTTCATTTAAGCTACATTTCTCCTGCCTTTGCTTTCCTCATCATACCACTTCCAGTGTAATTGGATAGAACCTTTGCCATTGTGGTTCTAGCCTGAAGGGCTTCGCGAAAAGGAGCAATTCCTTCTTTCTGCAGTCCTGGTGGGTTTCCTGGAGAAGACAGTATTTAGAAGTTGTTTCTAAAGGTAGAGGGAACTTCCAAAAAGGATGAAAATAGGGAGTGACTTCTATCTAGCACAGCTTTTGCATAGTTGTTTGCTGCATGAATGCTAACAGGCCCTGCAGTTTCCAGCCTTACAAGCCCTTGACCACAATCAGCCTCTAGCCTCACTTGAGATACTCACTTCCTGGTTCCAGGCTCGAGGTACTCAGCCCACTTGTGCCCTGCAGTTTCTTCTTCCTGGAAACTAAGGAACAGCTGAAGGAGTCCCAAGAATCCTTCCAAGTCCTCCCAGCCATCCTGGGCTGGGGCCTATTCCCTGGGATTGGCAGAGGGAACCCCCAGCTGCTGGGGTCTTCCCCTTAACTCCGGAAGGTGGAACAGCAAGGAGAAGGGAGGATTCTGTCACCCCTGGGGTGACAGAATCCTCCCCAGGCTATCTCTATTTTTCAGGAAGGGTAAGCCAACCAGCGTGGCTACCTGGGTGCCACACTTGGCTGGTCAGGATGTGGGAGGCAGCACTTTGCTTCTCTCTTCTCAACTACATTACCATCCAATTTCAACATCACAAATAGTGCCACAACCTCAAATTATGGACCCCCTGATGTGATACAATAATCACCAATGTCGTATTCTTGCCAAAAATATTTAACATGAATCTAATCTTGAAGAAACAATCTGATAAATCCAAACTATGTTGCTGTAAAACCAGCCTGAACTCCTATGAAAAGTAATCAAACAAAAAAGACTGAGTGTGGGACAGAGAATATTTTTTATATTAATAAACTAAAAAAAGACCTAACAACCAAATGCAGTGTGTGAAGCTTACCTCCTGAACTAACACAAACATGCTAAAAAGACACCCTTGAGACCAGTGGGGATGACAATACTCAATTTCTTTTGATTTGCTTAGATGTGATAATGGCACTGTAATTGTGTATAATGGTGACACTTAGAGCCAGATAATTCTCCTGGGAGTTTAGCAGCACTTCCAGCTCCTGCCCACTAGGTGTCAGGAGCACAGCACCCTCTCAGTTGGAACACGCAGAACGGTCTGAGAAAATGGTTTGGAATTAGGTGGTATTGACAGTTGCATCACGTCAAGAATATATGAAAGCACACTGGACTGTACACTTGAAAATGGTTAAAAGGGTGAATTTTATGTTATGTTAATTTTCTCTCAATAAAAAATATAATTTATTCCTATCAAAATAACACCAGCGTTCTTCCAGAGTAGAACATACAACCCTAAAATTTGTATGGAACCAGAAAAGACCCCGAGTAGCAAAAGCAATCTTGAAAAAGAAAACCAAATCAGGAGGCATCACAATCCCGGACTTCAAGCTGTATTACAAAGCTGTAATCATCAAGACAGCATGGTACTGGCACAAGAACAGACACTCAGATCAATGGAACAGAATAGAGAACCCAGAAATGAACCCACAAACGTATGGCTAACTAATCTTTGACAAAGCAGGAAAGAATATTCAGTGGAGTAAAGACAGTATCTTCAGCAAATGGTGCTGGGAAACTGGACGCCGACATGCAGAAAAATGAAACTGGCCCACTTTCTTACACCATACATAAAAATAAACTCAAAATGGATGAAAGACCTAAATGTAAGACAGGAAGCCATCAAAATCCTCAAGAAGAAAGCAGGCAAAAACCTCTTTGATCTTGGCCGCAGTGACTTTTTTTTTTTAATGTTTATTTATTTTTCAGGGAGAGAGAGAGACAGAGTGTGAGCAGGTGAAGGGTAGAGAGAGAGAGGGAGACACAGAATCTGAAGCAGGCTCCATCCAGGCTCAAGGCTGTCAGCAGAGAGCCTGATGTGGGGCTTGAACTCACAAACTGTGAGATCATGACCTGAGCCAAAGTCGGATGCTTAACCAGCTGAGCCACCCAGGCGCCCCCTGGCCATAGCAACTTCTTACTCAACACGTCTCCAGAGCCAAGGGAATCAAAAGCAAAAATGAGCTATAGGGACCTCATCAAAATAAAAATCTTCTGCACAGTGAAGGAAAAAATCAGCAAAACTAAAAGCAACCGACGGAACGGGAGAAGATATTCACAAACAACATATCAGATAAAGGGTTAGTATCCAAAATCTATAAAGAATTTATCCAGCTCAATACCCAAAAAAACAAATAATCCAGTGAAGAAATGGGCAAAATACACAAATAGACACTTCTCCCAGGAAGACATCCAGATGGCCAACCAACACATGAAAAAATGCTCAACATCACTCATCATCGGGGAAACCAAATTAAAACCACAGTAAGATACCATTTCACACCTGTCAGAATGGCTAACATTAACAACTCAGGCAACAACAGATGTTGGCGAGGATGCAGAGAAAGAGGATCTCTTGTGCCCTACTGGTGGGAATGCAAACTGAGGCAGCCACTCTGGAAAACAGTATGAAGGTTCCTCAAAAAATTAAAAATAGAACTACCCTACGATGCAGCAATTGCACTACTAGGTATTTATCCAAGGGACACAGGTATGCTCTTTCAAAGGGGCACGTGCACCCCAATGTTTATAGCAGCACTATCAACAATAGCCAAAGTATGGGAAGAGCCCAAATGTCCACTGATGGATGCATGGATAAAGAAAATGTGGTATGTGTATGTGTGTGTGTGTGTGTGTGTGTGTGTGTGTGTGTGTGTGTGTGTATCTATATATATAGATATACCCACAATGGAGTATTACTCGGCAATCAAAAAGAATGAAATCTTGCCATTTGTAACTATGTAGATGGAACTAGAGGGTGTTGTGCTAAGAGAAATTAGTCAGAGAAAGACAAATATGATATGACTTCACTCATATGAGGACTTTAAGACACAGAACAGATGAACACAAGGGAAAGGAAGGGAAGCAAAACTAATATAAAAACAGGGAGGGGGACAAAACATAAGAGACTCTTAAATATGGAGAACAAACAGAGGGTTACTGGAGGGGTTGTGGGAGGGGGGATGGGTTAAATGGGTAAAGGGAATTACGGAATCTACCCCTGAAATCATTGTTGCACTATATGCTAACTAACTTGGATGTAAATTAAAAAATAATAATAAAATTAAATTAAAAAAACATATATAATTTTTAAATGTCTCCATTTGATGTTGTTAAATATCCCTTGGGGGACAGAATTCCACCAGCCGAGAACTATTGGTGCAGACAGGACACTGCTTTTAAGGGGATGGAGGGAGATGCAGGCTGAAGGATTTGGGAAGGGAATGTCTTATTTGTAACTTACTTTCAAAGAGCGAATGTGACAAAATGTTAACCACTGGTGAAACTAGGTGAGAGGTGTGTGGGTTGTTGCTTTCACTATTCTGTCAACTCTCTGTAGATTTAAAATTGTTCAAAGCCAAAAGACAATTCAGTTTCATGATTTCTGTTTATGACATCCCAAGGGACCCGCAATAGGTACCAATTGTGCAACCTCCTTTCAGATGTGATCATTGTTAAGTACGTACATGAGTAGAGTTGCTTAGTCCTTAATCCTTCAAGGGAAGACTCTTTCCTTATCTCTCACGCCCCTTCCTCTCTCTGTCCCTTTGTCTCTCTCTTTCTCTCCTGCCCTATCCCACTCCAAGGCTGCCTTAAACATACTGGCCCCGTGGTACCCACTGACCTGTGGAGAGAAAGGCATCCTATCCTATGGCCCATCATCCACACCCAGACTGGGTGCGGATGATGGGCTATGTCAATTCCTTTGCGGTGAGTATTCTCCCCTGTGATGACTTTAAAACATGGTCACAAAATTCTCTAGCACTTGTCCCATTAAGAGACAGGGTCTCTGTCCCTCTCCTTAGATATGAACTCTACGACTGCTTAACCAATAGAATATAGTGGAAATGGTATTGTATACATTCCAGATCCAGACCTTAAAAGCCTAACATCTGCCATTTCCCGTCTCTTTTGAGACACTTGCTCTTGGAGCCCAACCACCATGCTCTAAGGAAGTCCAGGCCACCCTATGGAGAGGCATGCGTGGAGAAAAGCAGCACATAGCAGCAACTTGAAAGCCATTTGAGTGAGTCATCTTGGATGTAGATCCTCCGTCCCCAGCTGAGGCTGTGTGGGGCAGAGATGAGCTGTCTCCACTGAGCTCTGCCTATTTTGCGGATTTGAGAGCAAACTACATGATTGCTGCCATCTTAAGTCACTCATTTTTGGCGTGGTTTGTTTGCAGTGATAGGTAACTGATGTATCCCTGCTCCCCCCCACCCCCAGCTGAGGGCCGTAGGCTTGGAAGGCAGGAAATGGGCCAGCTCTTTATCCCTGGAGCTGAGACCCAGGTCAGCATTTATTCCTTCAACAAGTGTTTGTTGAGTGTCTACCAAGTGCTAGACACTGTTCTGCGGACTGAGGAGTTAGCAGTGAATGAGATAGACCCTGGCGGGGGGGCGGGGGGGGGGGGGTAGTGGAGAGAACTGTCTTCCTGGAGGAGGTTATTTCTAAGCTGAGACCTGTCTAAGGAAAAGGAGTTAGCCATGCACAAGAAGCCAGGAAAGGGGAGATGTGCTAGTTGTGGGTGAGGCTGCCAGATTTGGCAAATAAAAAATAAAAATTTAACACCCAGTTAAACGTGAACTTCAGATAAACAATGAATACTATTTTTGGATATACATATACCCCATGCAACATTGGGGACATACTTATATTAAGTTATTCATACATATCTGAAATTCAAATTAACTGGGAGTCCTGCATTTTATCTGGAACCATAGCTCTAGGGCAGAAAAGAGAGAAAAACTCATGGTATTTCAAGAGACAGTTCAGAAAGCTGGATGCAGCACAGTGGCAAACAGGGCATGGTATCAGAAGCAAAGGAGCAGGGTCATAAATGGTCAGCTTGCCAGGTCCATTTTGAATTTCGTCCTGAAGCAATGAGGAGCTGTGAGAAGGTTTAGAGCAGGAGAGTGACACAATCAGATTTGTGTGTTGGAACCATACCCTGGGCTACCAAATGGAGGGGATGGGGGAACCTGTAGTCAGGGGGATCAGGAGAAGGAGTCTTTTGCCCTGCAAGGTTCACACTCTGCACTGTAACTACAAGGCTATAAGAATGTTGAACTAATCCCCACTTTACATTTTTCTTTTCTATAAGTGTTTTAAGCTGTAAGTTTCCCCTTAACTACTGCTTCAGTATATCTCAAAAGTTTTGATAGTTTTTAGTTTTACCATTCCATTCAGAATATTTTCTAATTTCCCTTAAAATGTCTCCTTTGACCTATGAATCCTTCATATGTGTGTTGTATAATTTCCAAATATATAAGATGTTTCTGTATATTTCATTGTTATTTATTTTCCTTCCATGGTAGTCAGAGAACATATTCTCTACATTCTTTAAATTTTATTAATATTGTTTGACGGGTGAACATATGGTCTATCTTGATGAAGTTGACACATTTGCTGGAAAAGAATGTGGGTGCTACTGCTGTTGAGTTTAGTGTTCTGTAAATGTCAGCTACAGTCAGGGTAGTTGACAATGTTCTTCTGGTCTTCTAAGCATTTTCTTTTCTTTTTTTCATTTTATTTATTTGAGAGAGAGAGAGCATGCATGCACACATGCATGAGCGGGGGAAGGTTAGAGGGAGAGTGAGAATCTCAAGCAGGCTCCACGCTCAGCATGGAGCCCAACATGAGGCTCGATCCCACAACCCTTAGATCATGACCTGAGCCGAAACCAAGAGTCAGACACTCAGTGGACTGAGCCACCCAGATGCCCTACAAGCATTTTCTCATTACTCAGTCCAGCTATTTTATCCACCAATGGGTATGGAGTGTACAAGTCTTCAGTGACTATAATATTGTAGTCTAGTTCTTCCCTTTCTTGTCAGTTTTTTCTTCAACTATTTTGAAGCTCTGTTACTAGATACATACACATATATGATTATTATGACTTCCTGAAGCATGGATCCTTTTATCCATATGGATTTCCCTCCTTAGCTTGGGTAACAGCCATTCTCCTGAAGTTTACTTTTCTGTGAATATAGCCTCTGCAGCTTTCCTACACTCACTGGTAGCTTGGCATATCTTTATCCAGATGTTTACTTTCTTATTTATCCTAAATCAAGCCTGGCCAGGGCCAGATAGCACAAGTAATCTACATAAACAGGTGGCTCAAACACCAATATCACCTAACGCTGTCACACTGATGGCTCTCACTCAGCTCACAGCCATACATTATGTGGGGTACCCAGCAAATGAGAGAGAGAGAAAGCCCAGGCTTGGCTTGAGGATGCTTTGTCTTGATGTGAAAGGGACAAGCTTAAAATTGACTGTTCTTGCACTCCAGCCCCAGCTGTGGGGGAAAGTCTTTCCAATGGACAAAAGTTTGAGCAATGCACCTTGTCATTTGGAGGTGAAAGCAGGGGGTCCTATTTCATGGGCCTAAGATCTGTGTCATCACACCAAGCTTTCTTCTCAAAAAGTGTCCCTAGTTATGCTGTTGCTGTCTTGAAATTCATTGTAATTTTGGTTGTTGTTTTTTTTAATTTATTTTTGAGAGAGAGAGAGACAGAGAGAACAGGGGAGGGGCAGAGAGAGGGGGGTACAGAAGATCTGAAGCAGGCTCTGTGCTGACAGCAGAGAGCCCAAGATGGGGCTTGAACTCACAAATCGTGAGATCATGACCTGAGCAGAAGCTGGACGCTTAACCGACTGAGACACCCAGGCGCCCCCATCATAATTTTGAACAAGTTGCTCTGCATTTTTATTTTGCATTGAATCCTACAAAATATGTCCTGGGCAAAAGGTTCCAAGACCAGTACAGAATAGAGGACACTCAGAAGACAAGACTTCCTTGACTTGCGTGTGCCATGCTACCTGTGTTTGTGTTGGTGTGTGTGTGCATGTGTGTGGTACATATTAAGTATTCAAAAATGGTATCTACTGTTACTGTGTGTTATTGATGGTGATGATGATGATGATGATGATGATGGTAAGTTATTGGACTCCTCTAGTAATGTTTCTCAAACTTCATTTAAGCCCGGTTAATTCATGATCTGCAAGCCATCCTTCTGTTTCACTGACTCATTTGCAAAGCAGTTTTTATTTAAGCGGTGCCTTTGACAACCCTTAGGAACTTACCACGAATATACACCTAACCTTTCAAACACCCACTGACATTGCACACCTACATCAGATGTTACCCCATTCATCGAGTTGCATCAACAGTCCCTAAAATCCCACCCCCTTCACCCCAGCTGCCACAGATTCTCTCAAAGTTGACATGGACATGCACACACACACACTCAGGTCATCTGACTGTGTGGGTGACATCTGCACAGTTCCCCTCCTGTTCAGCATGAAAACCTCCTGCCAGGGACAGCTGATATGAAGGCTGCTTAATGTGCAGGTGGCAGACTCTATAATTTGCATTTGAAAATTTTTTAAATTATTGCAAATTAGAAAGTATGTGCACGTGTAATTTCTGGTGGCTAGGAAGGATGAGAAGGCTTGGCATCTTGAAAGCACATTAGCAAGGAAACAAAGGTGACTTTATGCTTTTGTGGAGTCTAGGGGTTGGGGATGTTGTAAGCTCTGCAAACATCCTGTGTTGAGCCTCGGGGGTGCAGGGCCCTGATTTAATAAGGGTGGCCAGCATCAAGGGAAAATATAGCAATTCTACCGCTCCACATGGTGCAACAAATCTGGCATTTTAGATAAGAAAAGCCAGAACTAGAGGGGGTGGGGGTGAAAGACGATGTCACCTGCTCCTCTCACGTTTCCTGCAAAAAATCCCTGCAGAGACTCCTGGCTCAGTGAGTCACTGGCTTTGCAAGCCAAGAGAGGTGGAAAGTAGACTCCAGGAAATATGCAAGAGGAATCTTGGGGAAGTTTTCAGCTTTAGTGTGAAACTGTCAAGCCTCTCTACTCTTGTGGGAACCGGAGGAGGAAAACAAGAGTGCGAGTGGCGGGAGAAATAGCAAGGAACTAGACAGAGCTCGGGTGAGACCTTGTGCCTGTGGGCACTTTGGAATAACGGAGATGGCACAGACTCAGCAAATTATCCGGGCAGCTTCAGAGAGGGAGAAAACACCCCCATGTTCCAAAGCCTTTCAGAATGCCACAGATATTTACAAAGCATCCATCCAGCTCCTGGGCTTGGAGTGGTGAATGAGGCACCACAGTCCCTGGCCCTTCAGAGCTTCCAGCCATTAAGCAAGCCATCCCACAAACTGTGCCAAGTGACAAGGAAGAAACTTCAGGGGCGTGAGGCCACGTGGGGATCCTACAAGGCTTCTTGACACCTCGGGCAGACACAAAAAAAGGACAGGCTAAATTGCAGGCAAGGGCCCAGGATAGAGAGAGCAGGGCTGTTTGGAAGAAGTGAGAGGGGAACAGTTTGGGAACAGAGCCACAAGAAAAGCCTGGATTGGTCCTTTCTCTTTTCCCATTGTGGGTAATCTGTTTGCTACAGAATTTGGGGGGTGGGGTGCATCTTCTAAGTGCCAGGCAACCTATTTGGCACTTTCTGTTTATTTATAGAGCAATTTAATTCACCAGTGTTTACTGAGCTCCCTGAACAAATAACCTGGACCCAGCCATGGGGTTGGCAGAGAGCACAGCAAGGGCAAAGGCCCAGAGGTGGGACCCCCCCCCCACCTCCTCAAAGCATCTCAGGGAAAAATCCGTCCCTTGGGTCTGCAGTAGGGTAAAGGAGCCAAGGTCCAAAGGCACAAGGAGCTGATCTTCAGACTGTCATTTGGGGAGCAGGATGAGTCCTAGAGGGATCCGTGCTCTAAGAAGCCAAGGCTGGGTGGAGGAGGTCCCGCCTCAGCACATTCTCTTCTGTGTGACGTTGGAGATAATTAACCCTGGGACCTTAACAGCTGTCACCACCACCCTTCAGGAATTTGGGCCCTCCCTGCATGACATTTAGGCCACACTCCTTCCACACAACTCTGGGGGAGAAAGGAATCTCATTAAAAATTTTCAGCAGATGTGCTGGCCCGGAGTCACCTGCACACCAGTCCCCTTGCTTGGACGGTCTCTACCGGTACCCTGGGCTCTCAAGGGCCCAGGCTGATGGCTGCCTTCCTCCCAGGCCACGAACCTACTGATTCTCTGCCCATTAAATTCCTATGGGCTCTCAAGGGTCCTGACTCAGCTCACAATGGCATCTGGGGGAACAGGGGAGCCCCAGAGGGAAAGGTAAGAACCTTGGGTTCCATCCCAGCCTGACCACTGGTTCACAATGGTGCACTCGATAACTTTTGAGGTCTAGGACCTCTGAGTCCAAGAATCGGGCAGAATGATTGGACACAGTTGTGTGGAGCCTGTATAAGAGCCGTTGTCCCTTTCGGAAGGGGAGGCAGACAAGGCTGTTGGGGGGAGAAGCATGGGTCATGTAAGCATGACCAAGAGGGTCCTGACTAGCCTGGGGTCCAGGGAAGGCATTCCAGAGGAAGTGATGTCTGAGCTGAGGCTTAAAGTGTAGGCAGGAGTTAGCCAGGTGAAGGAAAGAGGAAAAAGATGCACAGAGAAGAAGCCTGTGCAAAGACATGGAGGCATGGGAAGCGGGGTGTATTCAGACTTGAAAGAATACAAAGAAGTTCAGATTTGGCTGTAACTAGGACCTCCTGGAGAGGAACTGGCCAGAAATGAGGGACCAGTGCAGAAGTGACAAGGGACAGGGTCCAATATGCAGAGGCCAACAGCTGCCCTGTGGAGAATGGACCAGGGCAGATGAAACCAAGGACACTAAGAGGCCAGAAAGGAGGTGCAAGTGGTGCGTCTGGGTGGGGTGGGGAGGTGGGGACGTGGGGAGGACAAAACAGACCTGGTGGCTGGTGGAGTGTCAGGGAAAAGGCTACTCAGATTAACATGAGGACCCTAGAGGGGGAGCAGTTCTGACGAGAGGTCATAGGCTGACTTTCCACAATGAGTTTGGGGAGCTCAGGGGTCATCTTAACAGGTAAATGGAATGAGAGATGGGGGGAGTAAGACTCAAGGTATCACTGTGGGGATGAAAACAAGGCCCTGGAAGTTGTCAGGATGGCCTGGGGAAAAGTACTAAGGCCTGGGGAAAAGCAAAGGGAGCCCAACGCCCTGAGGAGCCCACCAAGCAACATGAAGAAAAACAAGAGAAGCAGCTAGGAATCCAAGAAGAGCAGTCACAGAAGCCAGAGGGAGTTTCAGAAGAGAGGAAGGATTAGTTATATTCAACACACCTGGTCAGGTCAAAGGAGGAGAGGACTGGGAAGTGAAGGGCCAGGGAGCATTTGTGGAGAGGCTTCAGAGTGTGGAGGATATTTTAACGGTGGTGGCAGGCTTTCCAGTGACCATGATCTGCCACTAGGTCTGAGTGTTAGGAGAGGGGCTGCATAAGGCTGAACAGGTTGTGCACTGCACACTCCAGTGGCTGTCCATTCACAAAAACAGAACTTGGGGCAAGGGGCTACCTGCGGAGTTGAGTGGTATTTTGTGAAACTTGTGACTGCAGTGTGGATATTTACCACAAGGTGGCGCCAAAGACCAATGCTGTACTTCTTGGGAGAGGTTGGGGCAGGGCAGGGGTCTGCATCCTCCGGGGCAATGTCATCTTAGCATGAGTGGAGGGTACAGCCAGATACAGGATGGCTAGGACCCTCCCCACTAACGATGCCCTCCAAATCTCTGTCAGAACAGTTCTCCTAGTGGTAGGAGCTCAGAAATAAACTACACATCACACACTGCAGCCTTTGGCAAGGGGCCTGGCTTGAAAGGGTCCCAGGGGAACAGCTCATCCCATGATCTGGGAGAGGCAGGGATGTCCCTCCCACTTATCCCTTGGGAGAAGAGAGTCAGGAAGGAAGGAAGAACGCCTGGCCCAGGCTGTGGGACACAATCACCCCACCCCAGCACAGCCCTGCCCACAGGCCTCCCTGGAGGCCAAAGCTGGATCAGCGGGGACAGTAGCAGAGACATCACCCCACCTGGGGCAGAGTCCCCCTGGGATGTCACCTGTGGACCCTGGAAACCCTGGACTAGAAACTTGTGCCTCCTAGGTGCAGGGGCTGGCCTGGAAATGTCTCAAGAAGTGGTGGCCATGTTGTCTTTGAAAACAATGTTATGTCCATTGCAAACCATTCTTTACATAAGTAAATACAGAGAAAAAAATAGAACCAAGTGAATTACAATGCCCAGAGATGATGGTCACTAGTGGTGCAGGGGTGACTATCCCAACAGCTCTCAGGGTCAGTGGAGGCAGTTTTGCGCTGAGGAGACTCCCACTACAGGAGACTTGGCAGCTGTTCTGGTGCCTTCGCCACTCCTCTGTGCTTATTGTGTTGAGCACATTTCCCCCTCTAGAGATAACAAACCCTTACTCCCTACCCTACCCTGACCTGACCCTACTGCCTCTCAGACTTCCTTTCTCCCTGTTGCAGCCCACGTGACTCAAATACAGCAAGCTCGTTGCCACCTCCCAGCCATTGCCCCTGCTTTTCCCTCTGCCTGGAATACCCTTTCTCTGGATCATTCCATGACTATTTCTTTCTTGTCATTCTTTTCTCTGATCAAAGAGGCCTTCCCTGACCACCCTGACTGAAGTAGCCCCTCAGCCCCATTGCTTGACATCACATCACCCTGGTCGTTTTCTCCACAGCTCTTCACTTTCTCTGAAGTCATCATACTTATATGCTAACTTGATGATTATCTGTCTCCTCTGGCTAGAGTGTAAACTTCTTGAGAGCAAAGACCTTGCCTGTCTGGTCTGCCACTGTGTCCCCAGCATTTAGAATGATGCCAGGCACATGGTAGGTGTTTATTCCATGCCTCGTTTCCATTTTCAGTGGCCACAGAGCATCTCAGGGCATCTGTGACCCTCTTTCAATGCTCAATTGCCCACTGATGGTCACATGGACCATGCCGTCCCTTTATCCCTGACAAGCAAGCCAGTAATCAACATAACATCCTCAGGCACAGATCTCTTCTTGCCTGTACAACTCTTTCTTTGGGATAAATTTCTTGAAGTGGTACTTCTAGGTGAAAGAGGGGTTTGCACTTGATATCCTGAAACTACTGAAATAGTATTTTTTTAATGTTCATTTATTTTTGAGAGAGGGAGAAAGAGAGAGAGCAAGCAAGGGACAGAGGATTCATAGCAGGCTCGAACTCATGAACCATGAGATCATGACCTGAGCCAAAGTCAGACGCTTAACTGACTGAGCCATCCAGGTGCCCCCTTGAAATAACTAGTCTTAAACACTCATACCAATTCCTACTCTCTTGAGAGTGTCCACTCACACATCATTTCTCACTGCCAATCTCAGAGGCAAAAAAAAAAAAAAAAGTTTCTTGTTGGTGTTTGTTTATATTTGCATTGTATTGATTGTTAACAAGACAGAACGCCTCTTAAAATTGCAATTTTTGGGTGTTTTTTGTTTGTTTGTTTGTTTGTTTGTTTGTTGAGAGAGAGAAAGAGGGCAAGTGGGGAAGGGGCAGAGAGAGAAAATCCCAAGCACGCTCTGCACTCTCAGCAAAGAGCCCGATGTAGGTAGGGCTTGAACCCACGCTCCATGAGATCATGACCTGAGCCAAAGTCAGACACATAACAGACCGAGCCATCCAGGTGCCCCCAAATTGCAATTTTAATGGGTGAATGAATGGGTTCAGTTAAAGCATCAGAAAAGAGAAGTGGCTTCAGGAACCACAAGGTAAGAGTGGTAAAGCCACTCGAACAAGGAGCAGCATCCCTGGCCCTTGCCCTTTGACACACACATTGGGAAGTAGAGTCCAGCCTGAGGCTAGAGGGAGGTGGAGGTTGGTTGCAGATACAGACATACCTATGAGCCTCTATGTCCTCCCTCTGGAGTCGTCATCTGCCCCCACTATTCACTGAAGTGTTCTAGCAAGGTATGGCACCTTGGGCCCTCTCTTACTTGACCTCTTAGTGAGCCAACTGACCATTGTCCCTTCCAAAAGCTGTTTCTACTCTAGACCCCTTTTTCTTCTACCCACATGTTCAGCTGCCTTCTGGATACCTCCTCCTGGATGAATGGTCTCCAGACCCCTCAGATTCCACCTGCCCAAACTGACCACAACACCCTCTCGCTTACGTGACCCTCTAGGCCTCCCCACATCATTGAAAAACACTATAATCCACCCATCGCCCATGCCCGAAACCCCAGCATCATCTGGGCTGCCTCCCTCTCCAGACACCACATCCTATCAGTCACCAAGCCCTGCATTCTGCCTCCTGAACATCTCTTGAATGTCTCCTTCTCTCTGTCCCCATTGCTCCCACCTGGGCGCAGGCCACCATGCCTTGGCTGGAAAATGGTAGTCGCTTCATTGCTGCCTCTACCTCCCCTCTCCATATACTGCCTAAGTGAGTTTTAGAAAGCATAGATAGGACCACAAAATTCTGCAGCTTAAAGCCCAGGCTTCTCATCACCCAAGGGTAAAATCCATCATCCTTAGACAATCCCCAAGGTCCCTAATGACTGGCTCCATCCCAACACATACACAATTCTCTAGCCACGTGAAGCTTTTGCTCCCCAAGAGCACGGGGGACAGCTCCTCCCTCCTGTGTCTTGAACTCTGTTGTGCTTTCTGCCCAAGACACTTCTCCAAAAATCTACCCTCCACCTGCTTAGGGAGCCCCGACAATTTTCCATGCTAAGGGCCCCTTCCCTGCAAAGCCCTTCCTAACTAGCATATACTCACATTCTCTCTCATATGCGCGCGCGCACACACGCACACACACACACACACACACACACACACACACACACACTCTGTCTCTCTCTCTCTCTCACACTGGTGACACAGGAGATACAGAGACTCAGGGATATAACTGCCCTGACTGACAGTGAGCCCCCATGAACACCGACTGGATGGCCTCACCTCTGGTCCCCCTACTTCTTCAAGGACTGAGCATATAGCAGGTTCTGCTTGGTGAATATCTGGCAAATGAATGAATGACGCACATTCTGTTCAAGGCATGTGGCCACAGGCACAGTATAGGGCAGGCTTCTATTCTGTCCCCTCACAGAAGGCTGGGGAGTGAAGTTGCATACCAGAGAGCTGTAGCCACAGAGGCTGTGGGCTGGGGTGAAGGAAGCCTACATTTTTCTGGGTTTGGGGACGTGAACTGCGTTACTTCTGAAAGTGGAACTAGCTACACCATACGTGAGGACCTAGGGCCCACTGTGGTTCTCACCACCCTCTGCTATTAGAGGCACTTTTCTCAGGCCAGAGCCCATCCATTCAGGAATGTGAACTTACGGTGCTCATGGTTAGAAATGGTGATGGTTTGGTGCTCTGCCTGAGCTCCCAACCCAGTGCCAAGCAGAGTATGTCCTCAGGGAATCATGGCTGACACAGAGCCAAACTGATTGGGATTCAGTGAGCTGAGTTGTAGCTCAGACTCTGCTCCTTCCTAACCACAGAACCGTGGAAAGTCCCTGCCTTCCCTGAGCCTCAGGTGGCTCTTCTGTGAAATGGGTTTCAGCTGTGTCCTTCCTCATGTGGCTCATGGTGGTTGGGGAGAAGCCTGGGAGACTTGCAGCACCCCATAGCCGTCAACTACTATACCTTCTTCAAGGCACCTAGGCAGGGGGAGGGGCCAGCTGAAGGCTAAGGTGCCCCATCTGCTCACTGTGGCCCCATCCATGCCTGGCCCTTGTGGTCACAGGATGAGAATCCAAGCCTGGTCACAGACAAGGACAACAGGCAGTGACGGGTGCTCAGAAGAGTTGAGTGGGAAGCCAGAGGACACAGGTTTCTTGGAGGAGGTGACATTTGAATCTTTTTCCAAGTGGATAAGGGGAGGAGCATCCCAAGTAGAAGGGAAGCTGAGACAAGAGGGAAAGGCTAGACAGTGGGGACCACGCTCAGGGAGCCACAGGTAGGATGGTGTAGTGGAACCAGAGCAGCAAAGGCTGGCAGGATGCATGGGAGAGGAGTAGGTGAGGTCATCTTAGTCCAGACCTCCTGGGTCTTAGAGGCTCCACTACAGAGTGTGGACTTATCCTGAAGGCAATGGTGAACCAGAATGACCTGATTTATGATTTAGAAGATCACCCCAGCTGTTAGGTGGAGAACAACCATAAGGGATAAAGGTGAAGGCAGGGAGGCCAGAAAAGATGGTGGCCCAGGCCTAGATACCAACTGTGACCATGTAGAGACGTTGCCAGACACAGAACAGAATGGCTGCGAAGGACGAGGGAATTATCCATTAAAAGTGGAAATTTTGGGGCGCCTGGGTGGCTCAGTCGGTTTAGCAGCCGACTTCAGCTCAGGTCATAATCTCGCGGTCCGTGAGTTCGAGCCCCGTGTCGGGCTCTATGCTGACAGCTCAGAGCCTGGAGCCTGTTTCAAATTCTGTGTCTCCCTCTCTCTGACCCTCCCCCGTTCATGCTGTCTCTCTCTGTCTCAAAAATAAATAAACGTTAAAAAAAATTTTTTTAAATAAAAGTGGAGATTTTGAGGGTGCCTGGGTGGCTCAGTCGGTTAAGCGTCTGACTCTTGATTTCAGCTCAGGTCATGATCTCAAGGTTTGTAGGTTCAAGCCCTGCATTGGGTTCTGTGTTGACAGCTCAGAACTTGCAGCCTGCTTCAGATTCTATGTCTCCCTCTCTCTCTGCCTCTCTCTCTCTCTCTCTCTCCCAAAAATAAACATTAAAAAAAATATTTAAGTGGAAATTTTGGGGGTGCCTGGGTGGCTCAGTAAGTTAAGTGTCCAACTTTGGTTCAGGTCATAATCTCACAGTTTGTGAATTCAAGCCCCGCCGTCGGGCTCTGTGCTGACAGCTTGCTCATAGCCTGGAGCCTGTTTCAGACTCTGTGTCTCCCTTGCTCTCTGCCCCTTCCCCATTCATGCTCTGTCTGTCTGTCTCTCAAAGATAAACATTTAAAAAAATTTTTTTTAAGTGGAAATTTTGGGGGCACCTGGCTGGCTCAGTTGGTAGAGCATACATCTCTTTAAAATAATTTTTTTATGTTTATTTATTTCAGGGGCACCTGGGTGGCTCAGTCAGTTAAATGTCTGACTCAGTTTTGGCTCAGGTCATGATCTCTCGGTTCATGAGTTCAAGCCCCCCATGGGGCTCTGTGCTGACAGTGCAGAGTCTGCTTGAGATTCTCTCTCTCCCTCTCTCTCTCTCTCTCAAAATAAATAAACGTAGAAAAATTAATTTAATGTTTATTTATTTTTTAGAGAGACACAGAGACAGAAAGTGAGTGAGGGAGGGGCAGAGAGAGAGGGAGACCCAGAATCTGAAGCAGGATCCAGGTTCCATGCTGTCAGCACAGAGCCCAACGCAGGTCTCGAACCCACGAACCATGAGATCATGACCTGAGCCAAAGTCACTCAACTGACTGAGTCACCCAGGCGCCCAGAACATGTGACTCTTGATCTTGGGGTAGTGAGTTGGAGCCCCATGATGGAGGTAGAGTTTACTTAAAACAAAGAATTTTTTATGGGGCACCTTGGTGGCTCCGTTGGTTGTGTCTCTCTGTCTTCGACTCAGATCATGATCTCATGGTTTGTGAGTTCAAGCCCTACACCGGGCTCTCTGCTGTCAGCACAGAGCCTGCTTTGGATTCTCTGTCCCCTCTCTCTACTTCTCCCCCCGTTTGCGCTCTCTCATAAATAAACATTAAAAAAAAAACTGAAAAAAAAAAGTGGAAATTTTCTGGAAGTGGAATTACAGAATTCTAGAATGAGAAAGAATTCTTTGGACAGTGCTCTGGTGAGGCCCTACAATCAGTGCTGCCTCATCAAAGCTCTGAGCAGTGTCACAGGCACAGCTCTATTTCACCGCCACCCCAGGAGCCAGCAAGTTCCCAGCCCTCAGTGCTCAGTGGGTGTTTGTTGAATTAATTAATAAACAGAGTACTTGAAGTGGGAGGTGAGGTGCGGGGAGGGAATGAATTTGAAACACGTCTTGGAGGATGATCAATAGGACTAGAAGGCTGAATGAAGGTGGGAGTAGGAGAGGGGACGTCATGGTTCATGCATTTACTCATTCCTTCACTGGCTCATCTGACAAATATTTCTTGAATTCCCACTACAAGCCAGGGTCAGTGGTAATGAGGACTTCCATGATCCCTGCCTCCACAGAACTTAGAGACCCACAGTGAGGCAGGTTTAGGCACATGGGCCTACATGCTGCCTGGTGGTGATGACTGACATGAAGGTAGGAGTCCACAGGACATGGAAAGAGAAAGTAACAAGAGAATCTTCAGAGAAGGCGGTCAGAGGATGCCTTGCAGAGGAGGTGGGCAGGGACTAACTGGTGCCGGTTTTGAGAGCTGTGGAGAGGTTGAGTCTCTGGCTCAGGTGGGAGCCTGAGTGGAGGGCAGTGCTTTGCAAATATGAGGATGAAGGAAGAAGAGTCCCCCAGGGGAAGGTCATGCGATCTGGCAGGTTGACCAGAGGCTCTGGAATAGGAGAGGACTCTGAGTAGGGAGGAATGCTTGGGGCGCTCAGCAGTGGATGGATTGAAGCCCTGGGACTGGATGATGTTGTGTGGTGAGGAAATAAAGAGAACCCAGTCCCTGGAAGCAATCCCCAGGTTCAAGGACTGTAGAGAAAGGTGTGCTGTAAAGGAAGGCAAAGAGGAGGGGCCGGGAGGTGGGAGAACTGGGAGAGAATGAGGTGTGTCTCTTGGAAGAGCTGGTGAGGGAGGGGACCTCTGTGTCCCTGAGGGCCTCTACCCCCTACCACTAATTCTGGGTTTTTAAGACCAACCCTGTGGGTGCAGATAGTCAAAAACCTCTCAAAGTCCCTCAACCTGCTCCCGGGTATGTCTGTGCTCCCTCTAAAGGTAAAGGACTACGGGGTGAAACCCTTCCGGTACGGGCCCAGAGCTCTCAGCTCCACCTCAACCCACTGGAGGGGAGAGTCAGTATTCCAGTCCCCTATTGGGAAGGACTGGCTCTGGCCCCCTTTGGCCAGCATGTGCCCCAAGCCCAGGTACCCAGACCCTCCCGCACTCTGTGAGCAAGGCCTGAGGCTCCCCAGAGCTAGTAACCAGTGAGTAGTGAATGCGCGGTCAAGTATCCAATGGCTAGGCTTCAGGACCCCTTGTTCCCGTCCCCGAAACTGGCCCTGATTCTTTCCTCCAACCAACCCAACCCAGCAGTGGCTGCTCCGGGATGGTCATAGATAGGAGGGCCTGAAAGATCTCTGGAGACCACAGATTCTGAGAAGGGGGATAGGCAAGCGGGGTTCTCCGGCGCACCCTGTTTTGGGATTTGCGTGGGAAGGAATGGGACTGGCTTTGCAAGCAGCTGCCCAATTCCCGCGAATCCCGAGCGCTAAGAACTCCCACCGCCCTAGCGTCGTCCAGGGCCCCGCCTCCCCGCAACCTGGTGGACCCCGCGGGCCACTGGCCTGCCCCGTTACCCGAGAGGGCGGAGCGAGCCGTGGGCGCCTCCTTGGGTCCCGGAGCCTCCCGAGCGCAGTGGGTGGGGCCCAGCGGGAGGGGGAGGAGCGGGGTGACTGGGCGGCGGGCGACTGGCGGAGGGAGGGGCGGACGCCGGCGGCGGGGACAGCGGCAGCTGCGGCGCGACCAGGCCGGGAAGGGACGAGCGCACGGAGAGCTCGAGGTCCGCGCAGCCCAGCGCAGCCATGTGAGTGTCACCGCCGTTTCGGGGGGCCACGGGCCAGGCGGGGGTCGGATGCGGCGGTTCGGGTGCCTCCGCATCGGTCCCGGATCTGCTGCCCCGGCTGCGGCCCGGTCCCACGTCGCCCCATCCCCCGGACCCGGGCCGCGTTCCTCCCCTCCCCCCGGGCGCGGAGGACGCCCACAAAAGCCGCCGCCTTTGGGCCTGACGCGCGCCGCGCTGCCTTCTTCCCTCCCAAGGCAAGGCCCAGGCGGCCCTTGCCCCGGGGCTCTAGGGTGGGCCGGGCCTGAGGGCGGGCCCAAGAAGCCTGTCTGGGCGCTGGCAAGGGCGCTCTCCGGGAGCCCCCGCTGTCCTCGCTGGGTGCGGGGAGGGGAAAGGATGAGCTGGGAATGGAGAGGGGGCGACGAGGGTTGCAGGCTAGCCTCGGAGATGAGCTAATCTTCCTGGACACACCGGCCGGCCTAAGCGGATTTGGGGCTCGGCCCGAGGTGGCCGATCCTGGCCTGTGGCCCGGCTCTTTGCCCAAGCGGCTGAAGCTGATCGCCTTGGCCGGGTGGGGGAACAGACCCTGTCCCTGGGAATGGGAGGCTGATGCATGGTCTCTGCAAGCAGCCAGGCTTGGGCACCCTGAAGAACTGTTTGGGGGAAGGAGCTGCCTACCAAGGCTAGGGATCTGGCTGTCTGCCCTCAGCACCCCCTGTCCTCCTCTCCCTGTTGAGGCCTCAGTCCAGCCAGTTCTACTGGATTAATCCTAATTCAGGTCCAGACTGGCTGGCAGAGCACCTACTGTGTGCAGTCTAAATATAACAAACATAACAATAAAGTTTCTCCTGTCACCATCTGTGGGACCTCACCCCGGGCCTGCAGCATTCAGCACCAGCACAGCTTTCTGAGGAGGGTTATGACAATCTGGCAGAGGCTGAAAAAGAGGCCCAGAGAGGTTAAGTAGTATTCTCAAGGTCACACAGCTGATTTAGGGAGAAATGGGAACTAGACCAAGACCTCAAACCTTGCCATTGCACTACCACCTTTGTGGCACAGAAGGGGTGTGGAAAAGGAGAATTAGAGAGTGAAGTACAAAATACTCCAGTGGGACAAGGAGGCTTGGCTTAGCTTCCACTTCCACCCACCCGTTCTGGGTCCTGTGAGGCAACAGCCAGAGATAGAGGCCTGGATTTGAGTGGGGGTGAGGAGAGCACGCAGGGGGCCAGGCTGGGTCCACCCTGGGTGGAAAGGCAGGTGAAGAGGGCGCGGCTCAGTCAACCCCTGCCTCTCACTGCAGCTAGGCTCGAGACTCCCGACCCTTCCAGGCCTGGCCCAGGGGAAGCCACTCGGTTTCCAGCGCGCCGCCAGCCACCAGCCTCCAGCCAGGGAATGTGACCAGCTGACCAGGGAGGGGGCCGGCAGGAAGTGAAGCCACCGGGAGTCTCTGCTTGGTTCCGGGGTGGGGGGTCCCAGGCCGCGCGCACACCCCTCCCTCCGGCTCCGGCAGCTGCGGCATGACGTCAGCAGCCGGGTTTGGTGGCAGTCGCTATGGATACAGGGACAGGTTCAGTAGGGACCCCATTCTCCTTGCAGCCTCCCCTTGCCCAGGCTATTTTTAGTGTCTGTTTACCTCTGGGGCAGCCCTGCTCCTGGGCGGGGCTAGATCGCGGACTCCTGGCTAGGCTGCTGGACCCTCCTGGCCTACCACTGAGCTGGGCAGTGCAGGTGGTGGGACCTCCTGTCCCACACAAGTGCACCACTTTTGGCATGTAGAGGGTTTTGGGGGCGGAGGAATCTGGGGCCATGCAGGCAGTCAGGGTTCCATTCCTTGCTGCCTGACGCTGGCTGTGCTGCTGGCCCCATAATCTTTGGGACCTGAGATCTGTCCCACGTCCAGAACAGACTTCAGGGCTGGTATGAGGCCAGCTTCCCCCCACCAGTTAAGGTGGGCCCTCTACTTAGCTCAGAGGAGCTCAGCAATTTTTCTTTTCTCCCCTGCAGCAGGGAAGACCCTGCCTCCACCCCCCTGAAATGGTCACTCAGACGGATATTCTGATGGTCATTTTGGCAAGAGTGTGGACCAACAATTACACATTGGTGGGACTAGGGAATTGGTAGCAGCAGAGCCCTAGTTAGAGAGAGAAAGAAAACTGTTGGGACAGTTAGCCTACTCCGAGTCTAGTCTACCCACTCAGTCCCAGAAGCCCAGGGGTCCTCACCCTACCCTATGCTCAGGGAGCAGAACTCTACTTGATGATATAATCATAAAGTGGGGGAAGGACAAAGAAAATTGTAAATGGAGTAGGGGAGTTAGGGTAGGCACAGACTTGAAATCTATCCCTCCAACAGCCCAGGATCTGCTCTTCCTGTGTCCCGGCAGCCCAGTTCACTCAGCTCCGAACTCATACTCAGCCCCCTCCCTCATCTCTCTGGTGCGGGGCCCAGAGGGCACAGCAGTGAACCCAGCAAACAGGCCCCTGCTCCCAGAGTTCACAGTCTGGTTGGGAGACAGATGCTAAAGGAGAACTGACAACTGAACTATGTGGCTTCCAGGATCAGAGGAAGGAAGCTATGAGGCGCCTAAAAAGGAGGAACCAACCCAGGGCAGGAGGAGGAAGAACCCGTAGGGTAAAACTTGAAAAAGGAGAGGGAATTGGTAAGGCTGACAGTATGGGAAGAGGGTATAGGAGCAATGGAGGCTGCTGCTGAAAGGCTGAAGAGCCTTGTAGGTATCGAGAGAGGATCAGGGGCACCTGGGTGGCTCAGTTTGTTGAGCGTCTGAGCTCAGATCATGATCTCATGGTTCGTGGGTTCGAGCTCCTTGTCAAGCTGCCTGCTGACAGTGTGGAGTCTGCTTGGGATTCTCTCTCTCCCTCTCTCTCTGTCCCTCCCCTGCTCATGTGTTCTCTCTCTCTCTCTCTCAAAAATAAGTAAACATTAAAAAAAATTAACTATAGTAATAAAAAGAAAATTTTAGAAAAAAGAGAAAGGGTCACAGTAGCTGGAACAGAAAGACCATGAGAGAAGAAGGGGACTGAGTAGATCAGTGGTAGAAGGTATATGAGGGAAGGGACAGAGCCTGAAGGTTATTTGGGGTCATGTCAGAGAGCCTAGACTTTATCCCTGGAATAGGGGGTCACCCATGGATGTTTTGCAAGAGGCAAAAGAGAGGGATGTTAGCACTTAAGAGTCCTGTGGTTGGACTGCCTGGATTTGAATCCTGACTCTACCACTTACCAGCTGTGTAATCTTGGGCACATTAATAATTGTTAACAACAACAGTTAATATTTGTTTTGTGTTTACAATGTGGCAGTGTGTCCACCCGAACTTCCCTACCCCACATACAATTTTCACTTGCCCAGATGCTCCCTACAAGTGCCTAGAAAGAGAACTATCTCATTTCATCTTCCCAGCAGCCCTGTGAGGCAGTTGCTGTTGTTGCTGTTGTTAGGCTTATTTAACAGAGGGGTATCTGAAGCCCAAAAAGGTTAAGAAATGCCTTGCCCAAGGTCACAGAGCTAGTTAGCCTCACGTTTCTCATCTGTGAGATGGGGCTAATAGGATTGACCCCATAAGGTTGTTACCAGAATTAAATGAGACGCTGTTTGTTAATTAAGCACAGTGCTTGGCCTATAGAAAGCACTTGACAAATCACAGTTTTTGGCACTGTCAGATGACTGGAATTTTAAGAAGAGCACTGTTGTTATTGAATAAAGAATGGGAGGGGGGTGTGCACCAGACTGGCTCAGTCGGTAGAGCATGAGACTCTTGCTTACTTACAAAAAAAAAAAAAAAAAAAAAGTAGGCAATCATGTAAAATAATGCTGGATACCCATAAACAAACAAACAAACAAACAAACAAACCAAAAATAATAGATCATTGTGGATTACAGTGGAGACAGCTGATTGGGAAGCTCCACTAGGGTTCTAGCTGAGAGTTGGTGACTGTTTGGACCCAATTTCTAGCTATGGGGATGGAGGTGAGGGGACAGATTCCAGAGCGTGTGGCTGAGTGGAGAGAGGTTGACTGGGAAGAGTCAAGTTTGAGAAGGAAATTGGTGAATCCAGCTTGAGGACTTCAAATTCAACACACCCCTAATAGCCTACTCTGCATTGTTGCTTAGCTTCTGGGGAGGCAACAAGCAGGCAGTTGGATATATAGGCCTGGTGCTCAGAAGAGCTGTTTGGGTGAGGAAGAGATAAGGAAGCTGGCGACATTTCGAGGGCATTGAGGTGTGGGAGATGTACCCAGCCCAAGAGTGAGGAGGATGAGGCCAATTCCGGGATGATGAGAAAGATGAGATCTTCTGTGGGAAAGTAAGATGTACAGCCAGAGAGATAGGTGGAAAACCGGGAGCATGTTGTTGCCTCTTGAAATTCAAGGAAAGAAAAGGCTCAAAGAAGAGAAAGAGAGCCACAAAGTGAAAAGCTTTACTGAGATCAAGCACGAGAAGGACTAAACCTTGGACACTGGATTCAGCAACAGGGAGGTCACTGGTGACCTTGTCCAGACCAGTCAGGGGAGTGGTGGGTGTGGAAGGTAGCCCAGGGTGGTAGAGGACTGCGTAGTTGTGGAGAGGAAATCAAGGTAGACATCTGTCTCTTCGAGAAATTTGATTATGAAAGGGCCAAATGGAGCGATGGATGGGGTCACTGGGAAGAGAAATGGGGTCCACAGAGGAATAATTTCTTGTTGGAGTTTTTTTTTTAATTTTTTTTTAATGTGTATTTATGTTTGAGAGAGACAGAGACAGAGTGTGAGCGGGGGAGGGGCAGAGAGAAAGGGAGACAGAATCTGAAGCAGGCTCCAGGCTCTGAGCAAGCTGTCAGCACAGAGCCTGACGCAGCGCTCCAACTCACAAACTGCGAGATCATGACCTGAGCCGAAGTCGGACGCTTAACCGACTGAGCCACCCAGGCGCCCCTCTTGTTGGAGTTATTAAAGCCAACTTTATATTAAAAATATCTACAGAGAGGGTGAGCGTCCAAAGTGTACAGCTCAATCCATTTTCACAAGGGAACATACACCCATCTAGGACCAGGAAATAGAACCCAGATGAGGAAATATGGAATATTACCAGCCCCCTGGAAACCCTCTTGTGTCCCCTTCCAGTAACTACTCCCAAAGGGTAACTAGTATTCTGACTTCTATCACCATAGATGAGTTTTGCCTGTTTTTGAACTTCATATCAAGGGAACCATACATAGGTCCTCTCTTGTGGTATTGCTTCTTCTTTATGTCTGTAGGATTCATCCATATTTTTGTGTGCAGATGTATACTGTTCGTTCTTTTTGTTGTATAGCATTCCACTATCTACTGATGGGCATTTGGGTAGTTTCCAGGATTGTTTTAGTTTTTTATGGGCAAGTGACTTGAACTTGTTTAAGGCTTGCGGAGGAAGTCTGAAACACTCATTGTCTATGAGAAGGAAGAAAGATGAGTAGGGCCACACGTGAGGATTTCCTGGGTGGGAAATGAGAACCTGGCTGAGGTTGAGAGAATTGCTCTGTGGTTCCAGCTCAGCTGCTGTGCAAAGACCTCTGGCGGCTCCTGCCATTGTGTGCAGGTGTAGAGAAGGCAGGACATTGGGTCGCCCAGGGTTGTTTTCTGCCAGGTAGGAGAGAAGCACAGAGTGCTAGGCATATTAGCAGCAGGTGAGCTATGGAGTGTGGTGCCTGTGGATCTAGGCTGGGGAGAAGGATGTGCAGGGGAGAGAAGGATGTGCAGGGAAGAGAAGGTGGGAGGGAGCTGGCAGAGAGAAAGGAAGCAGAGGCCAATTGTGAGCTCTGTGCAGGATGGTGTCTGTGAAATTCCGGGCTGTATCTCTAGTGACTGGCACATGTTTGGCACAGAGTTGCCACTCAGTGAATAGTTGAATAAATGAGCTGAGGTTTCAAGAGGTCTCAGGTAGAAGACAGTGTAGGTGGGGGTGATGCAGAGAGTCTTAAGATTGGCATCATTGTGGTTGCAATTTAGGAAAGGGGCACTCCAGAGCCGGTGGGGGGGGGGGGAGGTCAGTGTGGGGCGTGCAGACTGGGATGGGAGCAGAAAGGTCAGTGTGGGGCGTGCAATCCACAGGAATACATAGTTGCTAGTGTAGGGTGCAGAGCACCTGGTCTTCAAGGAGAGAGAGGAGGATAGCACATTTCAAACTGGGGTCCTTGGGTATCTTGCATCTGATTCTATAGGGGGGTGGTGGGCTTGTTGGAAATGCTGACCCCTGGGCCCACTCCAGCCTCTTGGGGAGAAAATAAGCAGAACTGAGCAACAAGGAGCAGGAGTATTTATGGGTTGAGGGAGCACCCAGCCCTTCCAATGCCCACTGGAGTTTGGGCATGATAGCCTCTATTCAGGCTGGAGGTGGATGAGGGAAACTCAAGGAAAAAATACTCAGGGTGGGAAAGGGCCAACACCAAGGGGATTCAGCCATGTGAGCCGGTGGCCAGAAGGATGGGGGCCTCGCCGTAGGATGCAGCTTCTACCAGAGAGGTAGCCCTGGTTGGGCACTGGGACCTGATCCTCTTCCCTAGGGCCTGAGGGTGGGGAGGATGTGCCTAGAATGATCACCTCCTCTGTGGATGGGGTAGTGCATGGGCTATGGGACTCTGAGCCCAGTTCCTTCTCTGCTTCCTTCTTGGGGCAGCAACACATAATATGAGCTTGGTCCAGTCCCACACTTTTAGCCTCTTTCTCTTCCCAGCTTCCCAGACCCCTCATGCTCAGTGCCTGACTCTGCCCTCTATTGGCACAGGCCATCCACTCAGCACCCACAGTCCTTCCTTCTACTCCCTCAGCCCCACTTTCCAGTCTGCATACTCAGAACCCCAACTCCCAGCCTTGTGTGTGCTCAGCCCTCTAATACCCCTCAACAGCCACTCTACGAGCCCCTTATTCTAACTGCATCCAATCCAGCCTCCGCTCAGGGTCTTCATTCTGTTTATCCCTCCTTATTCACCGCCGGGCTCAATTCCCTTTACCCAAACTCCGAACCCCACCTGAGAAGACCCACTTCAGTATCCTCCCCGAAGGGAGCCCCCAGTACCCCTCCCAGAGGCCGCTCAGTCTGAGCGGTGCCCCCGCCCAGTGGTCCAGCCGGTCCCGCCCATCCCGGCGGGCTGAGTCAGGCGGCAGGAACTGGGCGGGGGGCGGCGCCGGGAGGAGCTGAAGCCCGAGCCAGAGTCGCTGGGAGCAAGCGCGGAGCCCAGCTCGACCAGCACCTAGTGGCCCTGGGCCTGTGGGGACGTAGGGGTGGGAGGGCAAACGCAGGGGGTGGGGAGCTGTCCTGGATCTACCATGAGTGCCAAGAAGAGAGGTAGGACCCGGCCTGAGGCTGCGATGGCTGCGAGGCTGGCCCCAGGGGGTGCGGGCTGGACTCTGGGGGACAGGGGCACGTGTTTCGCCGGATCTGGGTGGGGGTCTGCGGAGGATCCCTTCCCGCTAAGGGCGCGGGCGAAGGAGTCCATCTATGACTAAGTTTCCAGGCCTGAGCCGCAGGAAAGTGGAGGAGGCAGGGCACTTCTTGTCGCTGCCCCCGACTCTGGGAATCCCCAGGCTGCTGGGCTCTGGCATCCCCGGTGGGGGCTGGAGGGGAGCAGTTTACACGGGGCGGGAGGGTCGCGGGAGCCAACCTCGGGCCTGCCGGGCCTGTTGGGCAGCTCCGCTAGGCTCAGAGCGTTCACCTCGCCAGGTGACCTCCCGCAGCCTCGCGGGGTTGGAGCGCGGGAGCTCCTGGTCACTGTTGCGGAGATAGGGGGTGAGGTCAGGGGCAGGGCTGGGGAGCCCGCCCCGCCCCCGGGTAAACAAGCGCTTCCGCACATTCTTCATGCGCCCCGCCCCTTTCCTGCCCCTTCCCAGCCAGGGGCGGGGGAGGGGGGTCCCCGCGCGACCCCCCTTCCTGCCCCGGGACAGGCGGAGCCTGCACCTCTGCAGGAAGTGGGGGCCGAGCCCAGGCCACGCTGAGTCCGAGGCCGAGTCGCCCGGCCGCCCTGTCATTAGTGCTGGGGCCGGCAGGGTTGTCGGACTCCCGGCGTCAGGCGGTATCCGGCTGGACTAAGATACAGAGGCTGGGCCTCCGGAGGGGGCTTCAAAAGCCTGACTGGCGCTGGACACCCGCCCTCGCCACCCCCCAGGGAGCCCCGCGCGGACTCATTCCATGATGTCCCTGTCGGTGCGGCCGCAGCGCCGCCTGCTCAGCGCCCGGGTCAATAGGAGCCAGTCCTTCGCAGGCGTCCTCGGCAGCCAGGAGCGGGGCCCCAGGTACGCAGCAGAGCGGGGCTAATGGGGTCAAGCGAGTGTGACGGGGCTGGAGCTGGGTGTGCAGTGAGGGATTGGGGATCCTTCTCGTACCTTTCTGAGTGTGGCCTCTTCTCCAGGAGCTTCCCGGCCTTCAGTCCCCCGGGGCCCCCACGGAAGCCCCCAGCGCTCTCCCGAGTGTCCAGGATGTTTTCCGTGGCGCACCCAGCCCCTAAGGTCCCACAGCCTGAGCGGCTGGACCTGGTGTACACTGCGCTCAAGCAGGGCCTGACGTAAGGAACGCCTCCCAATGCCTTATCCCAGGACTCCTCCCTAAGCCCTCATCCCCTTCCTGCTAGTAGGAGCCTTCCCCAGTCTTCTATCTTCTTTCCACTGCTTGCTTGTACCCTGGGCAGCTGGAGGCTGGAAAGGTAAGCTAATTCTTGCAGTCACTCCTTTCCCCAGGGCCTATTTGGAAGTGCACCAGCAGGAACAGGAGAAACTCCAGGGACAGATTAGGGAGTCCAAGAGGAATTCCCGGCTGGTAAGTAAAGGGTTGACAAGGATGCCCTGGATTTAGCCCAGTTGTGACTAGAATATGGGATATCAGGAAAGGCTGGGCAGGTTTCTAGCCCCACCTTCCCCAGGTTTTGTACGCTTTCTGTCTGGGACTCAGTATCTGCCCATTGGAGCTTTCAGTGGGGTGGGTCAGACCCCCCCCCCAGACGTGATGACAGGAAACTATATTGTAGTAATTCTGATAGAGAGTCATGGTTCTTCTCTGGAAACAGGTCAGGGCTTCCCAGAGCAGGAAACGCTTCTGCTGGGTCTTGAAGAATAGGAGTTCCCTGGTAGAGGGAACCTCTTCCTAGGGGTTGCAGGAAAGGGAGTGGGCCCGGGGAAGGGATCCCAGGGGAAGAGATGGGGGGATGGGTATGGGAGGGGTCTTGAGGACCAGACCCTATGTCACTAACATGCACCTAAGGCCAGGCATGAGGGAAGATGGGTCAGTCCATACTTTGACTGGAGTGGCTGTGGCCTGCGGTATGAGGGGGAGGAAGGCTGTGAAAGAGGAGTTAGATGGGCCTGGGTAGACATGTGCCCCTGCTGGAATACTTCCCATGCCTCCTAAGTGTCCCCTCTCATCTTCCCCCGCAGGGCTTCCTGTATGACTTGGATAAGGTAAGTGTGTAGGGAATGGTGACAGAAGAGTTTGGCTCATTGGGGAGGGTAAGGGCTTGGGGCCTCCCGCCCCTCCTGACATACCTCTCCCTCAGCAAGTCAAGTCCATTGAACGCTTCCTGCGACGGTTGGAGTTCCATGCCAGCAAGGTATATGTGCAGCATGCACATGTGTGCAGTGTGCACACAAGGCGGGTGGGAGATAGGGGGATGCTAGGTCCTGGGTGAGCAACCCCAGCAGTGAGTTTCAATTCCCCCAATATCACCCCACTCACCTGCCCAGATTGATGAGCTGTATGAAGCATACTGTGTTCAGCGGCGTCTCCGGGATGGTGCCTACAACATGATCCGTGCCTACAGCACTGGGTCTCCAGGGAGCCGAGAGGCCCGGGACAGCCTGGCCGAAGCCACTCGAGGGCATCGCGAGTACACAGAGGTGAGGGATGGGTGTCCAGAAGGCAGAGGCACAGGGTATAGCAGAGCTGGTGAGAGAGGACTGGTTCTTGATCCACTCTTGTCCCTGCCCACCCCTCCCAGAGCATGTGTCTGCTGGAGAGTGAGCTGGAAGCACAGCTGGGCGAGTTCCATCTCCGGATGAAAGGTACTAAGTGATGGGGACAGACTGGTGCTAGGGAGAGGGGATTGTGTGCCTGAGACCCCTCACCATGGCTCATCTCCTCCTCTACTCCTAGGGCTGGCTGGCTTCGCCAGGCTGTGTGTGGGGGATCAGTATGAGGTATGAGAATGGCAAGGAAGGGCTGGAATGAGAGGGTCACAACACCAGGGGCTGCCTCATCTTGCCTGTTCACCTAGATCTGCATGAAATATGGGCGTCAACGCTGGAAACTACGGGGCCGAATTGAGGGTAGCGGAAAGCAGGTGTGGGACAGCGAGGAAACCGTCTTTCTTCCTCTGCTCACGGAATTCCTGTCTATCAAGGTGATGCGTCTGCCCAGGACCACAGGTCAAATGATCCTGTGACTCCTTGACCCGTGAACCCCTCATGACCCTAAGACCCTTACCCTGTAACTCCCAGCTGGCTTCATGGCTCTGTGAATATGTAATCCCCATGTCCTTCATAACTCTGTGATTTTCTTATGATCTTTTAATCTTGTAAATATTTGACTCCCTAAACCCTCATGAGACTGTGACCCCCATGGCCACAATGACCTTAGACCTCTGCAATCCACATGCTCCCAGGATGCTTCAATCCTCCATGGCCTCATCACTCAGAGAATTCCAATCCCTGCAACCTTGTCATAGCCCTATGACCCTGTGACTATCACATAATGTCTATGCATATTCAGACCTCTGATCTCCCACAACCTCATGATCCCTATACCCTTGTGACCTTATGATGCATTCTTGGCTACAGGTGACAGAACTGAAGGGTCTGGCCAACCATGTGGTTGTAGGCAGTGTCTCCTGCGAGACCAAGGACCTGTTTGCTGCCCTGCCCCAAGTTGTGGCTGTGGACATCAATGACCTCGGCACCATCAAGCTCAGCCTGGAAGTCACATGGAGGTTGGTGTTGTTGAGTGGCTTGGGGACAGGACCAAGGGGCCTGTGGCACCTGCTAAAAGCCTCTTACCTCCCCAGCCCTTTCGACAAGGATGACCAGCCCTCAACTGCTTCCACTGTCAACAAGGCCTCCACAGTCACCAAACGCTTCTCCACCTATAGCCAGAGCCCACCAGACACGCCCTCACTTCGGGAACAGGCCTTTTATGTGAGTCACAGGCCAGGCTTAGGCCCCACCATCCTCCAGGGGCTCCCTGGGGTGGTCCTGAAGCACCCTTTCCTCTCTCCCAGAATATGCTGAGGCGGCAGGAGGAGCTGGAGAATGGGACGGCATGGTCCTTGTCATCCGAATCTTCAGACGACTCATCCAGCCCCCAGCTTTCAGGCATTGCCCGCCACTCTTCAGCTCCCAGGCCTCTGGTGCAGCAACCTGAACCTCTGCCCATTCAAGTCACCTTCCGTAGGCCTGAGACCCCCACCTCTGCACCTGTGGATGAAGAGCGGATCATGGCCCCTGCCCTGGCCAATGGCCATGCCCCCTATAGCCGGACTCTGAGCCACATCAGTGAGGCCAGTGTGGATGCTGCCTTGGCTGAGGCTTCTGTGGAGGCTCTGGGCCTAGAATGCTTAGCTCAGGGACCTAGCCTGCCTGCACACCTAGATCCCACCCATGGGGAGCAACCTGGTCCTGTCCCTCCTGCTGTGGACCCTTGCCATTCTGCCACAAGCCTTACCCTCAGTACAACAGGCCCCACCCACATATCTACAGACCCTGCTTTGTCTGCACACCTAGATTTGGTTCACAAGATCACAGACTCTAGCCCTTCTGAACTGCCAGGCCCTACCCACACCATCAGAGGATCTACCTATAATGACATCAGCCTTACCCAAAGTGCTCCAAGCCTCACTCATATTACCACAGCTTCTACCCACAAGCCCATGGTCTCTACCCTCACCACTACAAGCCCTACTCCCAGTGCCACAGCCCCAGTCCAGACCACCACAAGTCCCACCCACAAGCCAATGCTTTGCACCCTCACTACTGAAGGTCCTACCACCAATACTACAGGCCCAGTCCAGACCACCACAAGCCCCATCCACACTACAACAAGCCCTACCCATACCACTGCAAGCCTCACCCAAACCACTATAAGCCCTGCCCACACTACTGCAAGCCCCACCCATGCCACTATAAGCCCCACCCATGCCACTACAAGCCCCACCCATGCAAGTACAAGCCCTGCTCACAAAGCCAGGATGTCAACTCACACCACTACGAGTCCTACCCCCAAGGCTAAGGACCCAGTCCAGACCACTAGGAGCCCCACCCATCCTGTCACAAGCCCCACCCTTATAACTGTAAGCTCTTCCACTTTTCTAGACCATGCCATGCTTCCCAGCTCCTCTGCAAAGGCAGACCCTACCCTCCCAGGCACCAACACCCAGTCCTGTAGCTACCCATTTTCCACTCCTTGCACTCAGGCAGACCCCGTAGCCCCCAGCCCCTCCTACCCAAGTCCTGCCTGTTCCAGTTGCGAACCCCTCACAAGTCCATCCCCAGATTCCCCAGAACCGGACCTTCAGAGTCCAAGTCCCCCTCTCTCACCCGTAGCCCCTGTGGCCCAGCATTTAGACCTTAGCCTGGCTGTGGCCACTCAGGCCCCAGTTCCAGGAGCAGCTGGAGGGGCTGGGGATAGGAGGCTGGAAGAGGCACTAGCGGCCCTAATGGCTGCCCTGGATGACTATCGTGGCCAGTTCCCTGAGCTGCAGGGCCTAGAGCAGGAGGTGACCCGGCTGGAGAGTCTGCTCATGGTAAGGAGGGCCAGGTGGGCTGCAGCAGGGAGGGCAGCAAGGCAGTGGGCGGTAGCACTGACTCCCTTCCCAACCCCAGCAGAAACAAGGCCTCACTCGCAGCCGGGCCTCCAGCCTTAGTATCACTGTGGAGCATGCCCTGGAGAGCTTCAGCTTCCTCAATGAGGATGAAGATGAAGACATCGATAGTCCTGGAGACAGGTGAGGGGGAAGAGGTGAGGGGAGTGCCAAGTGAAGGGGAAAGGCCAGAAAGGGGAACAGGTGAGGTGGAGCCAGGTAGAGCACACAAGGAGAGTGGCAAGACTGGAGGTGGCAGGAGGGGATACACTTGCCAGCAGGTGCATCTGTGTTTGACACCCCCACCCCTCACCCCATGTAGTCCTCATGTGTCCCTGATGCCTGTTTCCAACCCCATCTGTATCCCCAGTGCTTCTGACCTCCCTCCTTCTGGTCCAGGCAATGCCTGCCTCTCCTGCTGGTCCCCATCAGCTTGTGATCCTCCAGCTCCTCCTCTTTCCCTTGGACTCACCTTGGACCTACCCTATGAACAAGCCCTTTTGGTGCCTCTCCATGCACCCTGGGTCCCTCAGCACCAGCCCCCTCTGTCTCAACCCAGGTTTTCCCCGAGAACCCAGCCCCTTGGCTCTCTGTCCCAGAGTGGCCTTTGCCAGTTCCTGGTTAAGAGTCCTGCCTGGCCTGTCCTCTCTCTGCTGCTGCCCAGGTTAGGGCCCTGTGCCCTGAACCCTTTGGGCCACAATCCCTTGGAGTCCACATTATATAGACCATCCCGCCTGCAACCCTACTCCCAGCCATCCCAACCCCGGCGGCCCTGGTGGTCCCAGAAGTTGTAGCTGGAGGTGGGAAAAGACAGACGAACCCTGGAGACCCCCACTAACACCTGTTGGTCGTAGTCTCTTCCTCCTTCTAGAAGTCCTCCGTGAACTTACCCATTGTCTGTTGTCTGTGTATCGTCTGCTCTTCCATTCTGGGGGGGGACCTTAATAAAAATAAACTGTTGACCACATGATGATGTGTGCTCCTGGGGTGGTTGACCCCCTTTTTCTCTCAGGCCCCCAAACAGCCTGGAGCCTGGGGCTGAGGACAGCCTCGACTTACCCAGTGCCCGCCCCCTCAGCACGGAGTGTCCAGCTCTGGACGCTGCCTTGGTCCAGCACCTGTACCACTGCAGCCGCCTCCTGCTGGTGAGGCTAGTGGTATTCTCCACACCCTCCTTTTGTAATCCCCTACCCCAGGGAGCCCTGCACTTCAATACTGACCCTCCATGCCTCCTCTGACTTCCACTCCCCACTGCCCCAGGGCTCTAGCATTTGGCTCTTGCTGAGTGGAACACCTCCCATACTCTGGCTTCCCCCATCCTCTCCATGCATGCTGGGACTTGTAGTCCCTGGGCTCCACCCTCCCCAAGCTTCATCCTGAGATAAGGCCATCCCTATTCTCCAGAAACTGGGCACATTTGGGCCCCTGCGCTGCCAGGAGGCATGGGCCCTGGAGCGGCTGCTGAGGGAAGCCAGAGTGCTAGAGGCCGTATGTGAGCTTAGCAGACGATGGGAAGTCCCTGCCACCTCTGCCCAGGAAGGTAAGGGCTCTGTCTGCCCTGAAGCTCCTCCCTTACCTAGCCCCATCTGCAAGCCTGTCTGCCCACCTGCCTGCTCTGTTGCTGATGGTTGTCTGCACCTCCTCGTAGTGGTGCAGTTCTCAGCCTCTCGGCCCAGCTTCCTCACCTTCTGGGACCAGTGCACAGAGGGACTCAGCCCCTTCATCTGCCCCGTAGAGAGAGTGCTCCTCACCTTCTGCAATCAATACAGTGCCCGTCTCTCCCTGCGCCAGCCAGGCCTAGCTGAGGCTGGTGAGTGGGCTGCCTACCTGCCCCCTCTTACCTCCTTTGTTGGATCCCTAGTGACGGGATCTCAGGAAAAGCCAGGTCAGCCTACACAGACCTGCTGAGCTGAGCAGTGGGAGGAAATAATGAAGGCTTGTTTCTTTGCATGGAAGGACCCAGAAGGGTAGGGTTTGGATGGGGGGGCCCCTGGACCTGAACCTGGGATGGGAGCACTCTTCCCTCTAAGGGTCTGGCTCCACCCAAACCCTGAGGCTTGCAGCACTGCCTCCCACAGTGTGTGTCAAGTTCCTGGAGGATGCCCTGGGGCAGAAGCTGCCCAGGAGGCCCCAGACAGGCCCTGGAGAGCAGTTCACCATCTTCCAGTTCTGGAGTTATGTCGAAGCCTTGGACAGCCCCTCTATGGAGGCCTATGTGACTGAGACCGCCGAGGAGGGTGAGCCAGAGGCCCTGATCACAAAGTGGCCTGACTCTGTGGGTGTGGATGAGAACATGAGTATACAAGACCCTACCCCACAACGTTCCTTGCCCTGCTACCTTGTCCCAACTCTCCTTTCTTCTTTCAGTGTTACTGGTGCGGAATTTGAATTCAGATGACCAAGCTGTTGTGCTGAAGGCCCTGAGGTTGGCTCCTGAGGGGAGACTGCAAAGGGATGGGCTTCGGGCCCTCAGCTCCCTGCTTGTCCATGGCAACAACAAGGTCATGGCTGCTGTCAGCACCCAGCTCCGGAGCCTGTCACTGGGCCCCGTCTTTAGGGAAAGGGTGAGAGTCAGGCAGGCCCTTCTTGAGGAAAAGGCTTGGGGTCCCAGGCTCCCAGTGTCTGGCTAAGTCTGCCCTCCCACCCTTACCCAGGCCCTACTGTGCTTCCTGGACCAACTCGAGGATGAGGATGTACAGACAAGAGTGGCTGGTTGCCTGGCCCTGGGCTGCATCAAGGTAATGCCTGCCAACCCCTGCACTTCATGCCCCTTCCAGTTCCCCCAGCCCTGGGCTGTGGGCCTTTCCCACCTGCTCCACTGGGCCCACCTCAATGTTCCCTCCCCCGGTAGGCTCCTGAGGGCATTGAGCCCCTGGTGTACCTGTGCCAAACAGACACAGAAGCTGTGAGGGAAGCCGCTCGACAGAGCCTGCAACAGTGTGGTGAGGCTGGGGGATGGGAGATACAGGTCAAGTAGAGTTCCATAACAGTTTGACTGATGGGAGTAGGAGTGAGTGGAGTCACGGATGGGAGGGCCGAGATGGGGCTAGGATCGCTCCTAACCCCATCCTTACCCATTACAGGGGAAGAGGGACAGTCTGCCCATCGACGGCTGGAGGAATCACTGGACGCCCTGCCCCGCATCTTTGGGCCTGGCAGCATGGCCAGCACAGCATTCTAAATTTCCTACCCACTAGCTTCCAGTGCCCCTTCCTCTCACTTTCAGGGCTCACCAGGCACTGGCAGGGAGGGTGAGGGCTGGCTCCAGACACCTCTCCCCCACAGATTCCTATCAATGAAAATCTAATATATTCTTCTGTTGCCCTTGGGTTGGTAGAGTCAGTGCCTGCAGTCAAGTGCCTCCCAGCCTCGGCTCAGCACACTTGCCACAAATCAGTGTCCTGCCACATCCCTTGGTTTTATATTTTATTTACAGAGTTTTACAGAAAATAAAAAAGCAAAATGCCTTTCCTACATGGCCTGGCCTGGTGCATTCCTGACCCTCTGCTCCAGCACTCTCTGGCTATGGCCCTTCCTGACCCTGGTCTATCTGCATTCCAACTGTGTTTTGGCCCTGGAAATTCAGGTGGAAGAGAGCCCAGAGACTGAAACTGGGGTTGCAAAACAGCAGAGGAAGAGGGTAGTGGGTATTGTTGAGGAGGTCCGGTTTGGATGCTTGGGGGTGCCCTGGGCCTGGAAGCTATGGGTCCAGGCTGGAGCTGAACTGTGGAGTTGACCTAGAGAAAGCCCAAAGGTCCCAGTCCTGAGAGTGGCTCACTAGCAGCTAGCATGAGGTAGCCTGCAGACAGAGGAAGCTGGCAGGATAAGGCACGGTAAGAGCGTGAGCTTTTGGCCAAAAGGGGGCAGCAGAATCCCATCAAGGAACACGAGGCTTCTGGGTCTTCTCTCGGCTCAGGCAGCTTCCTACGGAGGTAGCTGAGCTGAACCCAAGGAGCTCCTTGGGGGCTGGGTAGTAAGAGAGAGGAGATTCTTGCAGAGGGGAAGAGCTGGGGCCTAGGAGGCAGGAAACTCAGGCAGCTGCCCTGTGATACTAAACAGCAAGTCCTTTCTCTCCCCAAGCTGCCTCTCCTCTCTGTAATAACAAATCTGACTGAACCCTGTGCGCTGCCCCCAGGCCCCCCAACAGGCAGACTGCTGCTTCGGGAGGCAGGGCTCCAGGGAAAGGACTCACATCTTCCTAGAGCTACCTGGCACGTGAGTGTGTTAACCCCAGAAGGTTAAGAATTCTATGGGGGGGGGGGGTGGAATTTCAGAATGGCAGGCCTGTTTCAAAGAGGGCCCGAGGGAGGCCCACACCCAAGGCTGGACAAACAGGCTCTCTACCTTTCCTCTGTCCCTCCAGAGCTTTCATCATCCAGGGGCAAGGGAAACAAGGACTTCCCTACTCCCTGAACCCACTCTGTTGTGGTGCCTGTGGTGGTAGCACAGCAGTGTGACACTGGGGAAAGTGTGTGTGCCTGCACTCTAGAGGAGCCAATGAGGTGCCAATAGTCCCCCGGGGGGAGGTGGGGGAGGGGTGACCCAGATCCCCAAGGGAGCCCTGCTCCCCAGTGTTTTAGAGCTGTGTATGAGGAGGTTAGGCTGGGCCCTTAACCACCTGCTGGGGAAGCCAAGCTGAGCAGAAAAAACGGCCAACAGGAAGGAGCACAGGAAACACCTGTGTGTGGATACAGGTGTCTCATTCCAGAAGCGTCGGGGCTGGAGTGGGGGTGGTGGCAGGCAGACAGCCCTCAGCACATGACACAGCTCTATGCTCCCTCTATAACTATGAAGGGTGGCATGGAGGGATGGTGGATGTTGTGCAGCTCAGCTTTTTGGATGGTTGGCTAGGGTGGCAGGGGGTGGAGAAAGCAAACAAGTGATAGAGACCAAGCCAGCACCCAAAGTTGGCCACAGTTTGGGCCTGCCCCAAGAGCCCCTATAGGAAGAGTACAGTCCCAGAACCACCCCAGGGAGCCTATCAGGCCTGAGGTCCCACAAGAGGCCCACTAGTGGGGCAGGACTATCCACTTGGATCCAAATTTTAGCCTGTGTGGTCAGGAAAGAGGAAGTGAACATTCACTGGCCAGGTCCTGGGAAAGTGCAGACAGGGGTGACTGGGCCAGGATGAGCTCACAGCTCAATCCACAGGAGAGCACAGGGCCTGGGCAAGAAGTAGAGGATGGAAAAATATCATCCCAACCAAGGGTTAAATGAAGCAGTCACCAAAAATCTGAGCAGCCTGCTTTCCAATGCTGAGAAGGGATAGGGCCCCTAACTCTGTCCTTTACAAGGAGAGTCCCAAGGCCAGAGCCTAGTATTCAGCTCTAGCTGAGGGTGAGTGTGAGGGTCAGGATGAGCAGGAGCCAGAATTAGGGCACTGTGAGCACAGCCAGGTACAGGTGAAGGACTATCAAGACCAAAGCAAAAAAAAGTCTCAGGCCTTTGTCCCATCAAGCCTACCTAGCTTAGAGCAGTGTGGATCAATTCCAGAACAGCCACTCGACCCCTCTCCATTAACACCCTGATGTCAGGCTGAATGGCCTCCTACACCTAGGCCCAGGCCCATGTATGTGATATAGTTGAGGACAGGGAGAGGCTCTTGTACCCTCCCCTCCCCCAACACACACACAGCCTCATAGGTGCTCCCCCACCACCCGGCACTCCCTCCACCTCCTACCTGCTGTCACACAGGTTCAGGGAGGCACTCATTCCTGCTGCTCAAAGTGATGGGGGGGAGGGGGCCTGATGACACCATCAGGATTCAAAGGCACCAGGGCAGGGAAAGCCTATGCGTAGCTGTCCTGTGGAGCCTGTGCCAGCCTCTGTGAGAGGACAGCAGAAGTGTTACATACTGAGGAGTGCCCCATCAATCAAGTCCATCAAGGCCACAGCTATGCCTTTGCCATCATAGTTGGAGCTCTCCCAGGACAAAAATATAAGTGCAGGATACAAAGGAGGGACCAGACTGAGGTAGTCCAGGATAGTTTATTGTGTTGGTGGTCATCAGCGCTTCCCCTTTCTCCCCCCTTTCGTCTTCTAATCTTACCTTTTTTCCTGTCTCCCACTCTTCTTCTCCATGTATTCAAAGCTGTAGAGAACCAAAAAAAGAAGAAAGAAAGGCATGTTTGTGAAGGCAAAGAAGCAGATGGGTTGGCATGTGGGAAGAGGACTGCTTGCTTCTTTGTCTCACCCACAAAGTGGGGGTGCCTTCTTTGTGTGTTTCCATGCACGATGTGTGGGTACAATTTGCTGAACCCTAGGCATATGACATGCTCCTTCGCCCTCCTTTCCAGCCACCAGACAGCCCTGGAGTGTCCTATTCAGGCCAACTACCTGCCATGGCTTGGCTGTCGGACCCAGATCTTCTGTGCCTGGGTAATATTGGAAGGGTAATAAGCTTGGTAAGGACTCCAGGGCCTATATGAACAGCTATGGACAAGCAGTCTATCATTTAGAAAATGAGACCGTCAATAGCCTGCAAGAGAAGAGCCTCTTTTTTCAAAAGGTTACAATATGGTGGTGACCACCATTTGAGTTTGAGTTTAATGCCAACGGTCAAGTCTCGTTTGTCTCTAAACATACCCAGGGCATATGGACTCTCAATAAATGCTGCTTTAGAGCCACTGAATAAGTAATTGAATTGCCACGGCTAAAACCTAAATCTCTAGCTATTTCCTCTGAATCTCCTTACAATCCTCTCTGCCACCTCCTCCTCAAGCATCCTCTTACAAACATCACTCCCTAAGATTCTATTCTAGGCTCTTTCCTGTTCTCTCTTGAAACACTCCCTGAACTACCGCATCTATTCCTCTGACTCCCATTTATATGCTGAGGCTGAATCCAATGATTCACATGGCTGTCTCCTCACCCCATATCCAACTGCTGGCTGGATACCTCCTTTTGAATAGCCAAGGTGTTTCAAACTCAGCATGCCCAAAATCAAACTGAGTATCTCAAAGCTTGTTTCTTCTCCGGGTCTCTTTTTTTTTTTTTTTTTTTTTTAATTTTTTTTTAACGTTTATTTATTTTTGAGACAGAGAGAAACAGAGCATGAACAGGGGAGGGTCAGAGAGAGGGAGACACAGAATCTGAAACAGGCTCCAGGCTCTGAGCTGTCAGCACAGAGCCCGACGCGGGGCTCGAACTCACAGACCACGAGATCATGACCTGAGCCGAAGTCGGCCGCTCAACTGACTGAGCCACCCAGGTGCCCCTCTTCTCCGGGTCTCTTGAGGTTACCAAACTACCAGGGACGCAAGCCACACAATGAACTCAACCTTGACTCTTTCCTTTGTCCCCTCATCCCAGCCACCAGAATCCTCTCAATTAAATGCCCTAAATATTTCTAAATTCTGTCCACTCCTGTTTATCCCCATTGGCACCACTCAGATTCAAGACATGTTGACCTCTCACTAAGACACTGAAACTCCCTCACAGGCTTCCTGCCTCAGGTCTTACCCTTCTTCCATCCATTTTCCATGGTTCATCAGAATGATTTCTTTCTTTTTTTTAAGTTTTATTTCATTTATTTTGAGAGAGAGAAGTGGAAGGGCAGAGAGAGAGAGACAGAGACAGAGACAGAGAGAGAGAGAGAGAAAATCTGAAGCAGACTCCACACTGTCAGTGCAGAGTCTGATGTGGGGCTCGAACTCACAAATTGCAAGATCATAGCCCAAGCTGAAGTCAGATGCTTAACTGACTGAGCCACCCAGGCACACCTTTCAGAATGGTTTCTAAAACAAACCCACCACAGAGGCTCTCCTTTCTCCTAGGGAAAAGTCCAGCCCCCTCAACCTGGGCACAAAGCCAGCTTCACTTCTGCCACCTAACTTCTTCTTCTTTTTTTTTTTAAATGTTTATTTTTGAGACAGAGAGAGACAGAGCATGAATGGGGGAGGGGCAGAGAGAGAGGGAGACAAAGAATCCGAAGCAGGCTCCAGGCTCTGAGCTGTCAGCACAGAACCCGACGTGGGGCTCAAACCCATGGACCATGAGATCATGACCTGAGCCGAAGTCGGACACTTAACTGACTGAGCCACCCAGGTGCCCCGTCTGCCACCTAACTTCTTGCTCTGCACTGATGCACTTACAGAGCTTGCTTGCCCCTTGTGGTACATTCTTCTGGCCTCATCTTGCCTTGCTAATGCTTGCTCATTTGATAGGCTTCAACCTAGACATCACAGATTTCTTCAGAAGTGGGTCCCTCCACTATGGTCCTGTCATAGGAACCTGCACTTACCCTAGTCCAGTAGTAATCACATCCCATTGCAATTGCTTATTTACTTTGTATCCTCATTTACTTTGTATCCTCCAGTATGTATACATGTTACCATAAGTATTTGCTGACTATTCTACTAGGTAATAGGCACCATCCAAAACATTTCAAGTATGAAAGTACCATGTTTAACGCAGAAAAAGCTTAGACACTCAAAACACTCTTCATGTGCCCTACAGAACACAGTGTTTTAGAATGCACTTTTACACTGGGATCCCAATTAAGGAATAAAATGGAAGCCAGAGCATGGAACAATATAGGGAGGGAGAGCTGAGGCTGGACTGGTAGAGGAGGCAAGCAACCTAAATCCATAGGGGCCTGAGGGGGGCGTTAGAAATGAGGCTGAAGAGGGGCGCCTGGCTGGCTCAGTGGATGGAGCATGCAACTCTTGATCTCAGGGTTGTGAGTTTGAGCCCTATGTTGTATATAGAGATTACTTAAAAATAAAATCTTTTTTAAAAATGTTTATTTGTTTATCTTAAATGTTTATTTTTTGAGAGAGAGAGAAAACGTGAGCAGGGGAGGGACAGAGGAGAATGAGTCAGAGGATCTGAAGTGGGCTCCGTGCTGACAGCAGAGAGCCCGATACAGGACTCGAACTCAGGAACTGCAAGATCATGCCCTGAGATGAAATGGGATGCTTAACTAACTGACTGAGCTACCTGGGAGCCCCTTAAAAATAAAAAAATGAAGGGAAAAAAAAAAAAAAAAACGAAGCTGAAGAGGTAAGCAGGGGCTTGGTCATAAGGCCTGGTGGAATGGCTGTGGAGTTTGGAATTTACTCCCAGGTAACCGAGGAGCCACATGTGGGCTTGAAGCAGGGGAATTTTGTGATCACAGCTGGTCTTTGGAAAGGTCCTCTAGCAGTTGTGTGGAGAGAGGAGGCAGGAAACAGTGAGGAGTCTGAAGCCGTAGTTAGGAGAAACGATAATGGCCTGGGCTGGGATGGAGGCAGTGGGATGGATAGGATACTGAAGAGATGTTCCAAAGACAGAAGGGAAAAACAAAGTTTGGTGCTGATAGGATGTGGGAGGTGAGAGGATGAAGCCCAAGTTTCTGGATGGAGGGTGGTATCTTTCACTGAAAAGGGAGAGCCCTTTTAACAGGTTGGGAGGAGAGTAAACAAGCTGGAAAGGTGATCTGGGAGCTTTCCAGGAAGAAGTATCCAGAAAAAATCTGGAAATGTAGATCCAGGGCAAAGAGAGATGGGTGTGGACCAGAGGCAGCTTAAGGGTCATCCGTACTTTACTATGAAGTCTTATAGAACTACTGTGATGTCCAGTGATCCATCTATTCCTCCCATACCTGCAGTCCATGCTTTATACTTGTCTCTTCATCCTTGACTTTTAGCTACTAATGCTCATGAAGTTTAGTCTAGCTTCTATAGACTAACATAAGACAAAAATATAAGGCACTTAAGAGCTAGGGAGATAATCTATGTCCAGTATTACCCAGTGTGGGCATTGATGCATTGATCTGGATCTCAAGCAGTTACTCAGAACATACTTCTAGATTAAAAATTCATCACTCCAGGTGCGCCTAGGTGGCTCAGTTAAGCGTCCGACTTCGGTTCAGGTCACGATCTCACAGTCTGTGGGTTCGAGTTCCATGGCGGGTTCTATGTTGACAGCTCAGAGCCTGGAGCCTGCTTCAGATTCTCTGTGTCTCCATCTCTCTCTGCCCCTCCCCCATTCACGCTCTGTCTTTGTCTCTCTCAAAAATAAACAGGGGCACCTGGGTGGCTCAGTTGGTTAAGCATCCGAATTTGGCTCAGGTCATGATCTCGTGGTCTGTGAGTTCAAGCCCCGTGTTGGGCTCTGTGCTGACAGCTCAGAGCCCAGGGCCTGCTTCAGATTCTGTGTCTCCCTCTCTCTCTGCTGCTCCTCGACTCATGCTCTGTCTGTCTGTCTCTCTCCCAAAAATAAACATTAAAAAAATAAAAATAAATACACATAAAAAAATGGAAATGTTATCTGGCAGTGAAGACCTCTGAGCAGCCAGGGAAAGAACTGGAAGAGAGGAGGTGGGGCTGGAAGATCTGAGCACTCATTCTGATTTTTCCAACAAGTTACCGGATGACTCTGAGCAAGTCACATTATGTCTTGAGCTTAGGACAAACCTGTGTCTGGCTCTTCAAATACAGCTGTGAACATCAATTCAAAGAACACACATCAAAAAGTTTTGCAAAATGAAAAATGTACAGATGAGATTGTTACAAGGGTGATCAATGCATGCCTGAAAAATGCAAGTAAGAGCACAAAAAACAAATGTGGGACGTAGATCTAGGTAAAGTCTGTTAGAGTTTAGAAAGCAGTAATTTGAGCTGTGAGGTAAGAAATAAACGTGGCTTTTTACAGGGGTCTAAAGACATCAGTAAAGAAAAAAACTTGTGGTCTGGGTAGGAGATATGAAAGGGCAAGTCTTTAATATGTTACAAGAAAGTGGTTGCCCTTGGCAGTTGACATTGGAAGCTTTCCAAATGTCTTACAAGGTTTAGTGTCACTACTCTACACCCTAGTCCAATGGCGTGGAATGACTTGCTGTCCCCCAACATTCTTGTGCCTTTTTATGCTCTTGATTATGGCTCTTTTCACCTTACATGCCTTTGCCTTGCTTGTTTATGCTTTCTGATCCTTTAACACCCAGCTGAAATGAGATACTCCTAGAGAATGATTTACCCCTTTATCTATCCATTTCTTCCCATTATAGCCATTATTGCAATAATTGTTTGTTTTTTAATTTTTTTTAATGTTTATTTATTTTTGAGACACAGAGAGACAGAGCATGAACGGGGGAGGGTCAGAGAGAGCGGGAGACACAGAATCTGAAACAGGCTCCAGGCTCTGAGCTGTCAGCACAGAGCCCAACGTGGGGCTCGAACTCACGGTCCGTGAGATCATGACCTGAGCCGAAGTCAGACGCCCAACTGACTGAGCCACCCAGGCGCCCCTGTTTTTTTGTTTTATTTTGTTTTGTTCTGTTTTTTTAACTAGTCTCACCAGTTAAACTTGGAGTTCAAGGACAGGAAACACATCTTGGGTCATTTTTATATCCCCAGTGAATAGAACAGCAAGTACTCAATAAATGTTTGCTAAACTGGATTATATGTCACATAACAGATACAGACAGGAGTATTCAGATGTAACTTTAGATCTTACCCTTAAAGCAGGCAAGAAATCATTACTTAGAATTACCATTACCATCATTACTTAGAAAATCAACACTTCTCCTCTATCAGCAATTCTCTTGCTGAAAGAGTTTCTAAAAACCACATAAATCTTGTAGTAATTGCAGACTTTATATGGGGCAACAGTGGGAATCAAGGGAGATCTTGGAAATGGAATTGTTCTCTAAGGATTATAGAGCAAAGTACGCCCTTCACAGAAAGAATGGAAAGCCTAGTCAGTAATAGATTCTGTTAATGAATCTAGAAAGACCATGTCCATCAGAAGGTAGATTTGGGAGTGAAGGTAGGTAACAAGAAGCATAAAAATAAAATAGTAACAATAGTTTACATTTTTTGTATGGTTACTGGTGTCTAGAATTATCCAAGAGCTTTACTTGAATTTTCTTGTTGAATCCTTACCACTGTGTGAAGTACAATTACCACCCTATCTTATAGCGAAGAAATCTACAGTTGTTATAATTCACCCAAGATCATAAAACCAATAAAGAGACAGGATAAGACTCAAATGCTGGACAATTTCACTCTAGCATCCAGAAAGGGTGGTATTAAATGTCTAAGTTATATAATTTACATCTCTTAATCTAATTAACTGCACACCAAGCTTTCTAGTAATATGGATTTTCAGGAGGCTCTCCTGCAAGGAAAGAACGTGCCTTTTGCCAACACAAGGGCATTGGTCCACTTGCCAGTTAGTACAGCAGCACTCTGCTTATCCATCAAGCTCCTGTGAACCAGACAAGTCCCTAAAGAAGGAATACACTCTCAGGATACAGACTATATTTCTGGTCCTGCCTGTGAGGCTGAGGACCAGATCCTGGAATGTGGTGACTTCACTAATGCCATGTGGTAAGCCAACAGCTTCAGCTGATAATGCCCTAAACTCCTGTGGACTACAAACCTAAGACAGAGTTCATGGGAAGAACTCTTCCTTAAATTACTGAGTGGTTTTAAACCACCATAGTTCTCACTGGTGAGGTAGTCTGGAGTAGTACTGCAGGGAACAAATCTGTCCTTATTTTTATTATACCAACTGTTTCGCACTCTCATCATATTGCTTTTCCCTCTCAGCTTATTTCTGTCCAGCCTGAAACATCCTATCCTTTTGGTTTGGCTCTCTATTTCTTGGTTTTTGGAGTCAATTCCATAAAGTAGGACATCTCACAGTTTTCCACAAAGAGAAGAAAACATTTCTATTTGCTCCTTCCTAGTGAATAGCCTCTAGGATCTTTGTCTTCAGAAAGCATGCTCCAAGGCCACTTGGACCCCATTCTTGGCTTCTGATGCCTCAGAGGTCATATAGTTGATAAATATTTTGTTATTTATATATTTTTATTATTTTTTGAGAGAGAAAGAGACAGAATGCAAGCAGGGGAGGGGCAGAGAGAGTAGGAGACACAGAGCCTGAAGCCTGCTTTGAGCTGTCAGCACAGAGCCCAACGTGGGGCTCGAACTGATGAACTGAGATCATGACCTGAACCAAAGTCGGACAGTTAACCCACTGAGACACCCAGGTGCCCCAAGGTGTTTTTTTAAGTTCGTGTATTTATTTTGAGAGAGACAGAGACAGCATGAGTGGAGGAGGGATGGGGCGGGGGGGAGCGGGCAGAGAGAGACAGAGAATCCCAAACAGGCTCCGTGCTACCAGCACAGATCCTGACAGGGGCTCAAACTCATGAACCATGAGATCATGACGTGAACAGAAACCAAGAGTTGGATGCTTAACTGACTGAGCCATCCAGGCACCCCAGATGGAGGGTTTTGTTTTTTTTTTTTAAGATTTTATTCTTAAATAATCTCTAAACCCAACGTGGGACTTGAACTTACAACCCCAAGATCAAAAAGTCTCCACTAACTGAGACAGCCAGGCACCCCTGATATAGTTGGTATAAACATAGTTGTCTTGGTCAGTTCAGGCTGCTATAACAAAATACCATTGACTGGGTGGGTGACTTATAGACAACAGAAATTTATTGCTCACAGTTCTAGAGACTCAGTAGTCCAAGATCAAGGTACCAACATGGTTGCTTTCTGATTAAGGCCCTCTTCTTGGCTCATAGCCATTGCTTTCTGGCTGTGTCCTTAACATGGTGGAAGGGACTAGGGATCTCTGTGAAGCTCTTTTACAAGGCATTTAACCTATTTATAAAGGTTCTACTCTCATGACTTAAGTACCTCCTAAAGGCCCCACCTACTAATACCATCCCATCAAGTATTAGGATTTTTTTTTTAAGTTTATTTATTTATTTTGAGAGAGAACGAGCACAAGCAGGGGAGGGGCAGACAGGCAGGGAGACAGAGGATCCCAAGCAGGCTCCACACTGTCAGCATAGAGCCCAAATCCAGGCTCAAACTCACGAACTGCGAGATCATGACCTGAGCTGAAATCAAGAGTCGGATGCTTAATCAACAGAGCCACTCGGGCACTCCAGCATTAGGATTTCAACATATGGATTTTGAGAGGGACACAAATATTCAGACCATAGCAGCTGTTAATATAATTGTAAATATAGTTGAGGTTTTTTTCCATCTAAATACATTGACTTATATTTGCCCATATTAAAGCTTTAGAAGACTTTTTTTTCTTTTTTTAAAAAATATTTCCTTATTTTGAGAGACAGAGCAGGAGAGGGGCAGAGAGAGAGGGAGGCACAGAATCAGAGGCAGGCTCTAGGCTCTGAGCTGTCAGCACATAGCCCAATGCCAGGCCCAAACTCATAAACCATGAGATCATGACCTGAGCCAAAGTGGGCCGCTCAACTGAATGAGGCACCCAGGTGTCCCTTGAAGACATTCTCATAGCTTACTCTTATGGTTTCAGGTAAAGTTGTACAGAAAGTTTATTAATCAGATTATTAAAGGTACCAGAAAGAAAAAGAAGCTAAGAACTTAAGTGCAAGTCAGTCTTGTTGTTTCTGGTACATAGTTCCTAGATATACCAGGAGGTATTTGGGGTTGAGAGCTGAAGAAACTGCAAGATACAAATATTCTGGAGGTATATGGTAATTTCCCTCTAAGTTTGAGGGTTTTATTTTTGAGTCCTCAGGTGTACATAAAAGACAAATGGGATCATTTGGTTTCTAGAAAAATGGGTCACATGTAAATTTTCCAAATATTCACATATTTCTAGAATATTAGCTAGTCACATAAGTCAAGTACCTGAGATTAGGAACCAGAAAACTTAGGACCTGGTGTTGAGAAACCAAATTATCCCTTTTCTGCATGTCTGCACCCAAGCAGCTGAATGTTGCTGGGAAAAAACCACATACTGGGCCAACTGGTTTAACTTTAAAGTCATGATCACAAACTTCAAATGGGTACCCAATGCTGACAAGGCAGTCCTTGCTTTTCCTCTCCCCAGCATTTGCATCCATCTTCACCTTCATTACTTCACGGCAGAAGCATCCTGTTCCTGAGGTCAGTTCTCCGTGCCCTTATATCCTCTCATGGGTTTCATTCCTATGTAAGTCAAGCAAGCCTTCTCTCTCCTGTATCACTCCCAATGGCACATAAACACAATCAAGAACTCTCATGTTTTAAAACATCTCCTCCCTTGACCCATTACCTTCCATTTATCCCTAAATTTCTTTGCTCCCTTCACAACAAAACTTCTCATCTTGCTTATGTGTGCTATCTCTAGTCCCTTACTTTTCCAATCACTCTTCAAACTCATTCTAGTGAGATCTGCATCTGTTGATTTACCAACATGAATCAAGCCAGTCACCATTGATATTCTCCAGTGACTTCCAAGGTGACCAGTCCAACAGCCATGTCTCTGGCCCAAGCTGACCTCTCAGCAGCACTAGGCACAGTTGACCACTCCTCCCTACCCTAAACCTTCTCTGCCCTTGGGTTCCAAACTCAACAATCTTGTGGATTTCTTTCTTGCCTTCCTGGCTGCTCCCTCTCAGTCTCCTTCATTACCCTACCTATTTCTAAATGCTGGAGTGTCTAGGATCTGGCCTTGGAATTTCTCTTCATTCTCCTCTCCAAGTCAGAGGCCATACACTGACAGCCCACACGAATGGTTTAATCAAGCTTATGCATTTTAAAAACATCTGATTTAGTTGCTAACATCTAAATATCTGAAGATTTACATTACAAAAATCTAGATTTCTGATCCCCCCCTTTTTTTTAATGTTTATTTTTGAGAGACCCAGCTTGAGCAGGTAAGGGGCAGAGAGCAGAAGACACAGAATCCAAAACAAGCTCCAGGCTCGGAGCTGTCAGCACAAAAGCCCAATGCGAGGCTAAAACCCAAGAACCGCCAAGATCATGACTTGAGCCAAAGTCAGACGCTTATTCGACTGTACCACCCAGGCGCCCGTCTGATTTCCTTTTTCAGAAACACCCAGAAAAATCTGTCAATACTGGGCTGGCATCCTCATAATGAAACAATCTGCTGAATAGCGCAGAAGCTGTCTCCTTGATGCTGGGTCTGCTTGTTATCCGTGATATCGAAAGTAAGGGAGTTCAGAATACAGTCCTGAGTCAGTTCCCATCAGTACCAAAGGCTCTCCTCCCTGAGCCACCAGAACATCCTCCAGTCTGTGGTAGGTGAACTTCATCATTGCAAGTTGGGTAAAGTCCGCAGGTGCATCCTGGGGAGGGGGAGGGGCGACTGCACTGTGAGGGGCTTAAGGGCGCCACCCACACAGAATTTCACTCTCAAGCAAAGGCAACAAGTGCACGTTTTAAAAATACAGCATTATATAGCGCCGAGTAAGAAAACCCTTTTGGCCAAAGACTGCTATGGTCGTGTAAAAAGCATCAAATTTGGTCTTCTGCTGGCCTTTCCGGCTTAAGGGGCCTGGTGACACCAAGAAGCCCTTGTCCTCTTGCACCCGGTTTTAGGAGGCCCTCTTCTAAGGGCGGAGAGATCCCTTAAAAGCCGCTGGGAAAGGATACCCCTTCCCGCCCTCATTCGTGGACACTGTACTGTTCTGATGAGCTTGGAGTGCATGGGGGCCAGTCCGGCCTCACTCGGTAGCTGGCGGCGGTGGGGCGCTGGGAGAGAGGGGCCGGCCCGGCTAGGGCGGAGATTGGGGCGGGGCCCGGCCTAAGAACCGCCTCAACCCCACCGCCTAGCCCCGCGCGCGCTTCCTCCAAACACCCTCTCTCGCACCACCCGCCCCCACCCTCTTTACGTATTCAGGAAGGGAGACTGCGGCTGGGGAACCAGGTCAAGAGACCCCGGGATCCTGTACCGCCCAGAGGCGGCGGCGGCCTCCGCCCAGGAAGCCCCACCCAGCAGGAGCCCGGACGTAGCGGCGCCCGCAGAGTCCACGCGCGACCGGGCGAGGGCGCGGGAGGGCGCCTGCGGCGTGACGCGACTCGCGGCGCGTCCCGTGACGCCATCGCGCCCGCTTTTGAAAGTTGGCGCCCGGGGCCGCCTCCCATGCTGCCCTGCGCCAACCCCTCCCCTCACCTTTCCTCCCCCGCCCTCCACTCGTCGCCTGGCCGGCCCCCCCACCCGTCCCTTCCCTTATCAGCACCCGCGGCCCCGGCAGCGCCGACGCAGGCGCACTGCACCGCGCCGCCGCCATTTTGTGTCCGAGCCTGTGGAGCGATTAAACCGTGCGCGGAGCTGCTTCTTTGGCGGCAGCTGCGGCGGCGGTAGCCGGTGCGGGTGCGCGGAGCTGTCCGGGGACGCCGGGTGGCCGGAGCGGTGGAGCGGCGGCGGAGCGGGCGCTGCAGGGGGTGTGGCGCGGAGGTAAGGGGGCCCGGGGTGGAGGAGGTTTCGCGGGCCGCCTCTAGGTGTCACGATGGGGCCGCTCCGGTCGGCGCTGGCTGCAGCCCGGCGCCAGCGCCGCCGCCGGGGGGTGTTTGTCTCCCTCTACCGTCCCTGCTGCGGCGCGGCCGCCGCCATTGCCCGTCGCCGCCGCGGCCCGGCCGCCTCCCTCCCCCCCCCCCACACACCCGCCCGCTAGGCCTCCCTCCTGGCGGCGCGCTAGGCCTCTGGCGGCGGCGGCAGCAACAGAGGCCCGCGCGCCGGCGACTCCATTTTCCTTCCTTTGTCTCTGCCCTCGAGGCCGGCTCTTGGCCCGACTGGTTGCCCGGCCGCGGCCCGCCCTCTGCCCTCCGCCCCTCCCGCGGCGGGTGGCCTCAGCCGAGAGGCGATCTCCGCATCCCGGCTCCCGCGCCTGCCTTGTTCGAGGGTCCCGAACCACTGTCGCCGCGCGCGCGCGCGCAGCCCGGTGTCCGGGTAGTATGAGTGTCGGGCCCTGGCCGACGCCTCTCTGGCTGCCCCTCCTCCAGCCTGCCCGGTCCCCGGAACCTACCCCGGCCGCTCTGCGAGCGTACCCCTGCCGCTCGGCTGCTCTGCGGTCGCTCCCAGTCCGCGCGCCGCCGCCTCTGGTCTCCGTCTCCGCCGAGTGGCGCAGGCGGCGCTGCTGCGGCTGCGAGCAGAGAGACCCCAGAGCTGCCGAGAGCTCCCTCTGCAAGGCTGGCTGAGCTGCTCGCGCCTCGACGCTGCCTGAGCGGGCGGGGGGACGCGCGCTCGCCGCCCCCGCCGGGCCCGGCTGCGCCCCCAAACTCGCGCCCCAGCTCCTCGCTGGACCTGACTGGTGCGGCCCCACACAGTGGGCGGAAGAGACTCGAGTTCCGCACCGAGTCGTTTTCCTACAGCCAGGGTCGGACTCCTCTTGTAATGATAGCCTGACTTTGTGCGCTAAGAGATCTCAAAGGGATCGAAACTTAATTTCATTCTGATCTCGTGACGTGACAAATTCCTGAATTCGGGATTATGGGCTTGTCGAATTGGTTTAGGCGACCCTTGAGTTTCCCTCCCGCTTTAAAATGTCCTGACACTGAGTTAGTACAGTATTTAGTACCTGATGCTTTAGGGCTAGGCGAAGGCACTTCTGCCCCGGGATTGTGCAACCTGATCTAAAGCTCCAGTAGGGCAGAATGAATTTATTCTTGACTCCACTGGTAATTTGCCCATACGCTGAAATATGAGGGTTGATGTTGTAATTGAATCCTGGGTCGCTAGCTGCAGTTGGTTTATAAATATCTACGCCTAATGTAACTACTCTTTAGTAGCTGACTTCCTGTAGCTCAGAGTTCAGCGTTAAGTAAACATTCGCATAAGTAGTCTTCAAGCTTTGAGTTTAAATCAAGTAGGAAAGTTAAAAATCTAAGTTCCCTATAGGCGGCAAAAGAAGTTAAACAGGACATGTATATTAAGTTTACTGTCCTCAGCTGTCTTAAGTCATTAAAAAGCTTCCTGCTGAATTGTCAGAGTTATCTCTTTTTCCCTTTTCCTCAAGTATTCTAGTACTTTAATATAGTATCGTGCAGCACCAGTTGATACATTAACTCGGGTTGCTTTGGAGAGAGGGAAATCTTGATTAACTTTTTTTTTAAGACTGTTAAATTTATGAGGAAATTAAAACAGGCTGGCACTAAACAAAGTTGTTGGGTCTGCTCAACCTGTAGGATTTTGCAGCAATCTGCATCTACAGTAGTCTTTCAACATCCTTTTTCAAATTCTACAAAATGTCCCTTCTCTCCTCCTCCTACAGTAAAAGTAAAATTGCACTAACAAATACAGTAGTATTGATGAAGTGCAGGTTTGGTAATAGAACCATGCTTAATTGTTTAATAAATTAGTCTATGTAGTTTTTTTGCGTTTGTGAGATTTTCCACATTGTGGATGGCAGGTGGTCTGTTTTACTTATAAAAATAATCTCTACACAGGTTAAAAATTAAAATCCAGAAGATCTATATTGGGCCAGGAATAAAATTTGTTTTCCCTGGTTAGTGTTATGCTCCACAAACCATGTTTTGTTTCTTCGTTTAGTTCTGCCATATGCAGTCATCAGCCTCTTAGTCTTCCATGTTATTTATGCTCTTTCAGTGGTGTAGACTCCACAGAGTTGCTGTCCTTTGAGATTTCCTATATGCCAGATTCATACTTTGTTTTTATTGGAAAATGAAATCTACAGAGAATGAATTGAGGATATAAGGTTACCGAAAGGAGCTTATAACTTAAATCAATAACATGAAGATTACAACAGGAATGTTTGCCCACATAAGAAAATATTTAAGAGGAATTGTGAAAGTCATCCTTAGGGGTCTATTTAACCAACATAAGAAAATTTAGAAGTTGTAAAAGTCATTCTTAAGACTATTCCAATTCTAAGAGGTTTAAGATATAGCTTTAAAGAACACACAAAAATGAGGAACTTCTTTGGGTGGCTTAGGGAGTTCTTTGGGAGTGCAGAGGCCACCTGCGGCTGACTAGGGCCCCAAGGGAGAGTCCTGTGGCAGAGCCTTTCACAGTGGTGTCTGCTGGTAAAAAGTCCACCTCTAGAAACTTTTTTTGCTACTGGCATCAAATTCACTCCCCATCATCTATAGCTTCCATTTCATTTTTTTAAACCAGAGACTTAGTTGATCATCTGTTTACCTTACTGACCTGTCTCAGTCCTGGATGACTTCAGGCTCTTTGGCCAAAAATTAGGTCCCTCTTCAAACAACTAAAATTTGTCATAATTTAATACTTTGAGAAAGAGCATACAGGTTTGGAAAGAACAATAATGGCAAATAATGCATAGCCTTGAAGACCCTGGTTTGCAGTTGGATGTGTGGATTTGGCGTACCATGTTTGTTTTTCTAAACATTAAACTTTCTCTAGTCACCATCTTCAGATCTTCACCGGCAGGTCTGCATTTTCTTAGTGATTAATATTTCAGTGCAAAGATGGGACATTGCTTATAGACTGCTAATGTATGCATTGAGAATAGTGATTTTTCTATACTTGGTGTTCATTTTTAGTTACCTCTAGAATGTTCAGGTATATAAAATCTCCTCCCTTTGAGGCATGCTAGTAACACTATATGGACTCTAATACAAAAGTGTTTCTTGGACTAGATATGCTAATCCTCTTTTCAAGATGTAAATTGCCTCTCAACAGAGAAGACTTTTCTTTAGCTTCTAAGAAAGTATTATATTAGCTTAGTTTTGTGAGCTTTAGTTAATTACGAGATAGATTCCTTTGTAGTTGTACCTTATATGCCAAATTCTTTGGAAACTCTTAATTCAAATTTAGCACTTCCATTTCACTTGGAAGTTTCTTTTCTTTTTTTCTTTTGGAAGTAAGTTCCACTCTACTATTACCTAAAGCTTAAAACTTGACGATTCATATAGTTGTAATTTGGGGATAAAATTATCAGCTAACAAAAAAAGTATTTCATTGCTGTACTTCTAGGAATTTCAAGACAGTGAAAGCCCTTCCTTCCTGAAGATAAGGAAATAATACTGTTAAAGGACTATTAATTACTACATCTATAAGAATTAATTTTTTTGTCAGCTCGAATATATATACGTATGCCATTATTTCCCTGCAAGGTCATAATGGGGTTTTGTTTTTTTTTTAAGATTTTATTATTTTTTTCAGTAATATGAAGTTACTATTTTTTCAGTAATCTGTTGGGTGTAGACTCAACATGGGGCTCAAACCCACAACCCCAAGATCAAGTCTCATGCTCCACCAACTGAGCCAGCTAAGCACCCCAATGGTGCTATTTTGATAACCACAGATCTTTAGTCCTTTATATATTTAGCAAATATATAAAGAAATAAGTGTTTTATTATTGGTTTGGTAGAATTTATGGAATGCCTCATTTAGTAATGTGATGTATCAGAACAAGTATATTGTTTTTTAACCAATTTTGTCAGCTTTTATCTTGCTCTCAATTTGCTTTCCATATTATATGTGCAGTTGTGTGTATTTGGTGTTCATAAAATGATTTATGTTTCTGTTTTAGAATGGTCACAGATCTGGAGCCAAAGACCAAGATGCACTAGTGGACAGGTTGCTGACCAGGGGCTTGAGAGCTGGGTTCTGTGTTCTCTCCTGAAACTGACTTTGCAGCCACGGAGAGGTAAATGCTCTTTCCATTTCTTGGTCTTGAAAATGGGAGTAATAAATCCTTTCTGGGGTTGGAGGATTTGCTATGTTGTTCTTGGGTATAGAAGATGCAGGACAGTGAATAATTGGGGGCATACAAGTTTTATAGTCAGAGTCCTCAGTTTGAAACTCTGCACTGGCATATACTAGCTGGGTGACACTGAGCACGTTACTTAACTTCTCTACTCCTATGGTCCCCATTTGTGAGAGAACACCAATTACAGAGGCTAGGCTCTAGGTTGGTGAGAATGTGTATAAAGCATTAAGTACCATTCTGAGCATGTACATAGACCCCAGGAAATAGTTGTTTTTCTGCAGAAACCCTTGGAACGTATATTTTGATTATTAACAAAAGACGTCAAGAGTCCATGGCCTGTGGCAATTTGAAATTTTGATGAGCAATAGATGGAATCCTATTTTTTTGGAAATGGATCCTAGATAAAAGTTGTCTTAATTAATTTTAATTAGTCTAGTTGATGACCCATTTTTGTATCAGTATTATATTCATTATGAGTAACGTTTTGAAACATTTTAAGGGGTCACTTACAATTTACTGTAGCTTACAATTTCTGCTATAGAATATAATGGACATTATAGGGAACTTGAAACAGGCCTCATAAATATTGACATCTACTAGGCTTTGGAATCTCATAAACAACAAAGTAGGGTTCTGGGGAGGAAAATTATCTCTTCTCAGGCTATTAGAGTACACATCCTTCTTGTCCCTTAGAAAATGTGAAAATAATTTAATTGCACTTGTGTAACGGCAAAAGGGAAAGGTTGGGAGTTATAAATGCTGACATTAGATAAGCTTATGTGAATGAATCAACTAAGTGACTACTAAGATTTTTCTTACAAGCTGTGTTGGAGCAAATAGAGAGGAGGAAGGGAACAGGAGTGAAAACTCTACTATTCAAATCTATCTTCCATGAGCAGCTTAGTACATTGATAGGTGGCAAGAACCAGGTCTGTGTGCTAGGATTCTGTCACTCAAGAAATAATTTGTGCCCTGCAGGTTTTTTTAAGGAGTGTTGACACAGAGTACGTATTAATGAGCTCCTGAAAAGAAAAACAATACTGATTTAAAAAGCTGTTGAGAAAACTAGCCTTAAGAGTTTGGGGAACGGGGTTGTAGGAACGTGTTGGTCACTTTTAAGTATTATGGCAATTTAATTGTTTAGATCCCTGTTTCTCAAACTGGGATATGAATACCCTTAGGGTACAAAGTGGTATGATTCCGGGGTACTTGAAGCCACAAGATAAGCATGACCCATCTTCTTGGAGCTTCAATTGTGCTCATTGAGGGGGCGGTGAGTTAAGTAATTTGACTGGTAAGTAATTTTTAAATTTTTACATTAAAGCAAATACGTATTTTAGGATCAGAATGGGAACTCTGTATAGACTGTTGAAGAGAACCCAGGTTTTCAGCAAAATGGGTCATGAGTCCTTAGGGAATAAGAATCGCCCTTTGTTTAGGTACTACAGTGGAAACATTTGAGAAGCAATAGTTCTGAGCTATGGAACAGCTCTGTCATCCAGCTCCTTACTTTGTTCCCTGTAGCATCCTATTGTGGAATATAGACATTAAATTGTATTAAATCGGTGCTTGTTTGCTTGCATGCATGTTTCTACAGGTGCCCAACATGCACAAGAGCTCTGCACCGATTGGTAGACAGTTGTAGATGGTGGACCAAGACAGAAATACTGTCATTAAGACTATTCCAATGACCTAATTATAATTTAAAAAGAAAAAAAATTTTTTTTAAACAATGAACAGACTCAGGTCTAAAACTGTAAAATGGGGTGTTCGATTGGTTCAGTCCATAGAACATGAGACTCTTGATCTCAGCAGGAACTCTTATGAGTTCAAGCCCCACATTGGGCATGGAGCCTACTTTGTAAAAGGCCACATATCATTTGGGGCGCCTGGGTGGCTCAGTCAGTTGAGTTTCTGACTCTTGATTTCAGTTCAGGTCATGATCCCAGGGTCATGGGATCAAGCCCCATGTCAGGCTCCACACTGAGTGTGGATTTTGCTTGGGATTCTCTCTCTCTTCTGCCCCTCTCCCCTGCTTACACGTGTGCTGTCTCTCAAAAAAAAATTTTTTTTAACTGTAAAATAAATTCTACAAAACAAGATTTTGAAAGCAAATGTCATATTAACTCCAGCATAATTAACAATTTATACTAATTTGTTACCTCCCCATTCAAGTATTGAGAGTCTTAATAATATGTCTAAATCTTAAGCTTGTAGACCTTGTGATTCCTAAGACAGTTATTTAGAAGTGTCTATTTTTTTTATTATTACCTATTGTTACTAGTGTATTGCTCTTAATATAAGTGGCACGTAAGAAATACATTTTCTATACTGACAATATCTGTTTGAATACAAGTTTTATATTTGAACCTAATTTGTTCTAGATATCATGGAGTGTGAATTTCTCTGAAATGATTTGAATTGGATCAACCTGAATATTTGGATGTACTCTAAATATTTGTAGTATTTGTTGAATACTTGTATTCATTCCATTCTTTGAACACTTGCCTTTCTGCTTTGTGCCAGGCAGTGTGTTACATACTGGGGATTTGAATCCCCAGGGATTTCTTAAATAAGAAAAAGATTGTTTTTCTGAGAGTCTTGAGTATAGGGAAGAGATTAAGTGTTGTTTGTGCTCTGATAAAAGTGTGTTCAGGATGCAGAGAGGGTAGTCTGTTACAGGAGTTGGTGAAAGATTTTGAGAAAGGCTTTCTGGAGGAGAGACCTTGATCTAGGTATATCAAGAAATTCAGAAGCAGTATAAATTCGATTTTAATCCCATTAGGGCACCAAGGTTTAGTCACTGCAGCTTAATAGCTATGTATCCTTGGGCAAGTCCATCAAGGGTGACTTCCTTGTGCCTTCCTTTCCTCATTGGTAAAATGATGTATCTACCTTGTTATAGGCTGTGGCAGTTAGATGAAGTATTGTTAGGGGGAAATCCATGTATTTGTAACGGTAATGTGCTATATAGAAGTAAAGTGATAATCTGTAGACATTAGAATAGTGGGTCAATGTATATATTTTGCATTAAGCTACAGTGATGACCACCAGACTGTACAGAAGTTAAGTGAATCAAGTAAATTGGGACTTTGTGGATGAGAAAATGACATTAATCAAAATCTCTTGAGCAGCAGAGAAATGGATGAGTAAACAGGGCCATACCCCATGTGGGAGTGAAGTTTGACAACCACAAAAAGAAACTAATTGGGAAGACTCTTAGCCAGCAAAATGTCTATGATTTTTTTTTTAATATAGTTCCAAAAAAAGAAATTGTTATGGAATAAAAGTAAAGAAAACCAAAAACATGGCACATAGCAAGAACTTAGTGTGTAATTGAATGAATACCCCAGGAAAAAGACAAAACAGGCATGAAAACACTGGTCAAAATAAAATAAAGAACTAGTAGTGCAAGGGTGGTTAAGTTTGGAGTAACTTTTTCTAGCTTTTCTAGTTTGTATAAGATTTTGTAACGCAAATAAATTTTTCCTTTTTTTTTTTTTTTTTTTTTTTTTTAATAAAGTAGAATTACCAAAATTTGGGACTAACCATATTCAACAATAGAGGACTGATTAAGTTGTGAATGTCTATATAATAGAATGTCATGAAACCATTATATTATGTATAGTAATACATTGAAATGGAGAGATTTGAGACCTTTTACATAAAGCAAATTATCAAATGTATGCACAAAGGCATGTGTGTATATATAGGGAGGAGACTATAGATATAAACCAGAATGTTTATATAAAACCAATAGAGGGGCACCTCGGTGGCTCAGTCAGTTGAGTGTCCGTCCGGCTCTTGATTTTGGCACAGGTGATGAGCCCAGGATTGTGGGATCAGCATGGATTCTCGGCGTAAGATTCTCACTCTCTCTCCCCTCTCCCCCATCCCCCCTTTGCCCTTCTTCCCCACTCTGTTTCTTTCTCTCTCTCAAAAAAAAAAAAAAAACAAACCCTATAGATTTATATTCTAGATGATCTGAGTTTTCTTCTGTTTGTATTGTATAATTAAAAAAATTTTTTTAATGTATTTATTTTTGAGAGGCAGAGAAAGACCAAGCACAAATGGGGGAGGGGCAGAGAGAGAATGAGACCCAGAGTCTGAAGCAGGCTCCAGGCTCCAAGTTGTCAGCACAGAGCCTGACACAGGGCTCAAACTTACAAACTGTGAGATCATGACCTGAACCGAAGTCGGACTCTCAACCAACTGAGCCACTCAGGTGCCCCTGTATTGTATAATTTTGAAAGGAATCCAATATAGTAGGAAATAGGACTGAAGCTTTCTGATAAATATAATGAGATAATAAAAGTAGTTTTTGTCTAGTTTACTCTGGCAGTAAAGTCTAGACTTCTTGGGTGGTTTTGGGGTGTCTTGGGTAACCACTCACTTAAGTGTCCAACTCTTGATTTCGGCTCAGGTCATGATCTCATGGTTCATGGATTTGAGCCCCACGTCGTGCTCTGCGCCAGTGGTGCAGGGCTTGCTTGGGATCCTCTTTCCCACTCTGCCCTCCCATGTGCACACGCTCGCCCGCTCTCTCTCAAAACTTTAGACTTCTTGGGTGGATTCAAAGCCTTGCTAGGACACTGTGGGAGAAGTGCAGGCATGAAGGAAAGAAGGCAGGAGGGGGAGGGTACTGGCAGCCGTGTATCTGCCCAAGTGTAGAAGGAATTGACATCACAGAGGCAATTCTTAGAACTTTCCTCACATTTGGCCTTAATCTGTTTTTGTATCATCCGAGTAGCATTTAGTTTCATTCTTTGGAAGAGTCTAATAATTGTAGAACTATACTAAACCCTAAAGAAGTAGCCCTTTTATTTTTTTTCCACAGAGATAAACACTATTAACAGTTTGGTGTATTCCTTTTGGGTTTTTTCCCTGCACTTTTGTAAATGGACATGTACAGGTAATAATACAGTTTTAAAGACAAAATGTAACAGTGCTATACAAGTATTTTGTAACTACCACATTAAATACAAACATGTGGGGAGAGATATATCAAACAATACAAACTGGTAATAATGAAAAATAATTTCTTTCCACTTCTGATCCCTCAGTTTTCTTCTCCACAGGTAATAAATATTACCAGTTTTTCATACATCCTTCCAGAGAAAATTCTATTCATGTATTAACATATGTGTTTGTGTATCCTTCCTAAAAAACAGAGGACAGCACACTATACACATAGTGTGGATATTTGAGTTTTTTTTTTAATCTTGATGTTAGATAAAGATGTTACAATATTTTTCTTGCCTACACCTCTTTGGGCACTTGTACTAGTGTATTTATACAATGACTTTGTAGGAGTTTAGTTGTTTATATATTCCTAGAAGAGGGAATGGCATGTACAAAGGTCCAGAGGCAGGAGGAGAGAAGCCTAAAATGTTCTGGCTACTAAAAGCAGTTTAATATGATTAAAGCAGAGTGTATGAGGCTAGATGCAGATCTGCTGATAGGGCCCTAAAGGACCCTGTAGGCCAGGTGAAAGAGTTTAGATTTGAGCTTACAAGTTTTCCCATGGGAGGTTTCAGAAGGGAAGTCTCCTTGCTGATCATGAATTTCCATTTTATTTAAAAAAAATTTTTTAACGTTTATTCATGTTTGAGAGACAGACAGAATGTGAATGGGGGAGGGGCAGAGAGAGAGGGAGACACAGAATCTGAAACAGGCTGCAGGCTCTGAGCTGTCAGCACAGAGCCGGACATGGGGCTCAAACTCACGGACTGCGAGATCATGACCTGAGCTGAAGTCAGATGCTTAACCAACTGAGCCACCCAGGCACCCCATGAATTTCCATTTTAGAAATCTGGCCAATGTGTGAAAAATGGGTGGTAAGGGAGCAAGAAGGGAAACAGGGAAACTAGTGCAGAGGCCATTGCATCAGTCCAGGCGAGATACAATACCCACCTGACTTAAGGTAGGGGGATCTCACCAGGAATGCTATTTGTATAGTTTTGTTTCATTTTATTAAACTAAGTTGGGGGGCACCTGGTTGGTTCAGTCGGTTAAGTGTCTGACTTCATCTCGGGTCATGATCTCACGGTTCATGAGTTTGAGCCCTGCATCAGGCTCTGTGCTGACAGTGCGGAGCCTGCTGGGGATTCTGTCTCTGCCCCTCCCCCGAATTCTCTTTCTCTCTCTCTTAAAATAAATAAACTTAAAAGAAAATAAAAAACTAAGTTGGAAAAGTTGGAATCCTGTTCTGTATCCTCTTTTGTAATCTTCCTTCATGTTGTATGTTATGCACATTTTCCCGTTAGATACCCTATGTTACTTTAACAGGAATGTACTTTCTTATTGCTGGATGTTTTTTAACCTGTTCCTTTGGAGACCAGTGTCTTTTTAACCCGAGCTTTTTGTTTCTAATACTTTATCCCTCCTCATCCCCATTGTTTGAATTATTTTTAATATAAGAGTAAGTGGACTTTGAGTAAGAGCCAAATTGTACATAGATTTTGAGATGTCTGTAATAACTATTTAGAGTCCTGTTTTCATTCTGAACTGTTCTCAGTAGTAGATATTTGCCAATTTAATGACTTCTAGGTAAGTGTTCATCTTAGCTAATGGCTAAATAGTATCCTATCAAGTATATAACTATGGCTCTAAGCATTTTTCACACTAAAATTAAAGAAATAGAATGTCTTATTTTGTAGGAGGGTAGATGATACAGTAGTTTCCCCAACAAGAAAGGTGGCAACCGAATCCTAAAATGTCCTAGATTGTTACGGCTTTTGAAAAGCAGATGTCTTGATACTCTGTGTGCAAGGAGTGTGTGGGGAGTTACACAAATAGTGATTGTACCTTCACTTTGAGCAGACTGTCTAGTATAAAAAACATATCCTAATGGAGGGAGGAAAGAACCAGTCTGGTAGGTTTGTGTCTAATGTTTGTGGTGTTTTCGCCTGACACAGAGATACCTCATCAAATTTCATCGACTTCAGATATAAATGCCACTCAGTAGAGTGGTGTGCCTTAGCCATCTTAATCTAAATAGATTTTAGAGACTTCTGCCTAATTCTTGGTTACAGACAAGTGGACTGCAAAGCTAGGAAGTTACCTTTTGCTCCATCCTTTTGTACAGCTTTGATGGATGCAGTTAAAATGTCCATCTGATTTCTATAGCTGGGAAGTGGGGATACTTGTTCCCTTCTTACCTACAGGGATGAATTTAATAACCTAAAAACAAGTGTAGAATGTTAAAGCCAGAGGAAATTTTAAGTCATCTGGCAATCCCCTCATTTTACAGGTAAGAAACCTAAGAAGCAAAGTGATATACCTGAGGTCATAGATGTAGGACAAGTGCATCTGCCTTTTTTATTCTTCCCCATACTGGCTCTGAATAGTCTATGCGTTTCACAGAATATCCTGCTGCATTTGGTTCTGTAGCTAATTATTTGATATATATTCATTAAAATTTTTTTTGTTTATTTCTTTTTGAGAGAGAGACAGAGCACAAGCAGGGGAGGGGCAGAGAGAGACGGAGACACAGAATCCAAAGCAGGCTCCAGGCTCTGAGCTGTCAGCACAGAACCCGATGTGGGTCTCTAACTCAAAAACTGTGAGATCATGACCCAAGCTGAAGTTGGACGCCTAACCGACTGAGCCACCCAGACTCCCCTATATGTATTCATTTATTTAGATCTCTTTTGACAGAAATATGTATCAGTGTATATCTATAGAAAAACAGCATGAAAACTTTACATCATTACTGCACTTGAGTATAGTATACCTGTGCACTGGCACACATTAGGTTTTCAGTATGTATTTGTCAGATTTTATTTATTTATTTTTTTTTGGTCACCAACTTTAAAGGTTGTCCATGTAAACAGTGCGTTATTAGGCTCTGGCTGTCGCTAAAGTTAAAGGTCTAGTACCACCACTGTTCAGATTTTGAGCTTATTTACCTCTTCTAACTCAGAACCTTTTCAGAGTCCTTCAGTAGTTTCCCTGTGGTAAAAACAGACCATGGTTTGAGGCCAGGGTTGGTTAGTACGTAGTTTTAGTATTGTCTAGTTGGACCACCGAAAGTTCTAAATTGTTTCAGCCCACTACTTTTTATTTCTTTATAAATTCTGGTATAACAAAACTCTGACATAACATGGTCATTATCATATATCATAAAGCAGATACAAGATAGTTTACATTCCCAGAGGTATGATATATAACTATTGTATAATAATAGAGGGTACCCTAATTGTTTTCAGTGTGGGGCTCAAGCCCAAGAACTGCAAGATCATGACCTGAGCTGAAACCAAGAGTCAGTCACTTAACCAACTGAGCCACCTAGGTGCTCCATGTGTCTTCCTTTTTTTTTTTTTTTTTTTAGTGTTTATTTATTTTGAGAGACAGTGTGTGTGCAGGAGAGGAGCGAAGAGGGAGATTCCCAAGCAGGCTCCTTGCTGCCAGTGCACAGCCCACCTTGGGGCTTGATCTGAGCTGAGATCAAGAGTATGGTCGCTTAACTGACTGAGCCATCCAGGCCTCCCTGTTTTATTTGTATCTTTATCTTTCCACTCCTATTTAGAATATTTGATTTCGGCTCAGGTGATGATCCCAGGGTCGTGGGATTGAGCTTCATGTTGGGCTCACACTGAGCATGGATCTAGCTTGGGATTCTCTGTCTCTCTTTGCCCCTCTCCCCTGGACACACATGCACGTGCGCTCAGTTGGTGTCTGTCTGTCTGTCTGTCTGTCTCTCTCTCTCTCTCTCTCTCTCTCACACACACACACACACACAACAAAATTTTTTGTTGTGAATGTATATTGAGACTAAAATATAGTGACTTGGTTACCTCTTTGTAGTAAATTTTATTTATAATTTTTTTTTCTGACCACTTGTTAGACAAGGTCTTTTGCTCCTTCTCTCCTTGTCATGTCTTTTGGGTATTCATAAATGTGTAATCCCCCTCCCCCATTTCTTGGTTAACCTATTGCCTAGATTTCCTTCTTTCCTGTATTTGTTTCCATATTTTTAAGGAGCAATCAAGTTGACAAATTATTTGTTTTCATGATTAATATTAGTTTAGAGTAACATTTTGTTTTTGTTTAAACTTCTGTATGTCTGTATTCCTATACATATGTATCCTTTGTGGTTTTTCAGATTTCTTTTGTTCTATCTATTGAATAGCACTTTAACTATTTTCCATATTTCATGCTATTATACTATTTACTCACTAAGGATATCTTACTCTTTTGTTTTTTTTTTTTAAGTTTATTTTTATTTATTCTGAGAAAGAGAACAAGCTGGAGGGGGGAGAGAGAGGGAGGGACAGAGGATCCAAAGCGGGCTCTGCATTGACAGCAGAGAGCGCAGTGTAGGGCTCAAACTCACAAACCATGAGATCATGACCTGAGCCAAAGTTAGACACTTAACTGACTGAGCCACCGAGACACCCCTGTCTTTTTTTTTTTTTAATGTAAGTATTACTTGATCTTTGTTCAGAGATCTCCTATTGCCATTTATTATCATTATTATGCCTTTGGTATAGGTATGCATTGTTGAATTTAAGCTGTTGGCTTCTGATTTAATATTGACCCTATGTAAGACCCTGTTTATCAAATAAAAATTGTCTTGGTATTAAGTAGCCTTCATGAGTGAGTACTGGGTTACAGAAACACTCAAACGTTGGCCCACATGGTCACTGAAACACACTGCAAAACCATGAGTTCAGTCTTACCATGTTTTTCCACTTCTCTTTTTACTTTTTTCCTTCTGTCATGTGTTGAGCTTGTCCATACCATCTAGAGAGATATTTTGGTATTGATGGTACCCATGGTAGAGGTAAAACGTTAGAATTTCCATCTTGGGTGATACATTTCCATTATTGTTTATATGGACATCATACTAGTTTTGAGGTAGGCTTTATACACTTTATTTAAATAAATAAACAAAATAATTCTTTGTTCTAAAGAATGAACCAAAAATTCTCATAGTAGGAAACAGTGGGTATTTGAGTAGCTTGGATTTATGTAGACCTGTATTTAGGGTAGATAAGTATTGTATTCTAGGTCAGTCACTTCCAAACCAAGGTCAACAGAGATTTTATATCAGAATCACCTGGGGACCTTTTGGAATAAGGTCTCTTCCACCCTAGGCCTACTGAATCAGAATCTCCGGGATCTATGTATTTAAAAGTTTATTAGGTGATCCTGATACCATCCACGTTTGGGAATTACTGCTCAGGTAGAATGTGCACCAAAATCCATAGATGTGCCTGTTAGATGTTGTATAAATTCTATACTGTGTGTGTATAACTTATTTCTTTTTATAACATACTTACTCACAGTAATAGACTTGCCATAGATCCTACCTTTCTCATATTCCCAGCAACGAAAGACTGTAGGACTGCTCCAAAGAGAGTGTAACTCTGAGCTGCTTTCAAGTATTTGGGCCTGGAGCAGAACAAAGAGAGATCTGGTGGTTCCTGACATAGTCACCCTTGGGAGCATGAGGAGAAGTGAAGCATTAAGTTGTTGTATGCTAGCAAAAGTCTCTTTCAGGCTATAGAAAGCAGAGAGGGACAGCGTGTGCTTGGGAGGCAACCTTCAATCAGTACAATGGCATTAGAATGTTGACTCCCAGATAAACTTTGTCTTCTATTTTGTTGGGTAAATATTCAGTAAGTGAAATAAACAGGCTACCCTTACTGAGGAACTAGAACATGGCCTCTGAAACCAGGTCACAATAATAAATTTGAGATTATTTAGTATAGTTCCACTCAGTTATGTTGAATTTTTTGCAGAAAATTTGTCTAATTCCATACATAAGTTTCTTCCCACATACAATTTCCTCTTTTAGAGTTCCTCTCTACTGTAGTTTGCCTGTCAAGTTTCATCTCATCCTTTAGGGTCCAGCTTTAGCAGTTGCTCTTCTTGGACCCATCTCTTACCCACTTATACCATCCTTTGTGCCAGGCTGGTAGGAAGCATGTTAACCCCTGTTACAGCACCCATCACGTTACAGTGGACCCTTGAACAACATGGAGTTAGGGACTTCAGCGCCCCCCAAGCCCCCAACCTCCAACTTGAATATCCGAGTATAACTTTTAACTTCCAAAGAACTTAACTACCAACAGCCTACTGTTGAACAGAAGCCTCACTGATAACCTAGTTGATTACACACGTGTTTTGTATGTTGCATATATTATTTACTGTATTCTTATAATCATGGGAACTTGGGATTATTATTTCTTGCGAAGAGTGTATAGATAGTCTTCAAATGTGCTCCAGGAAATAAGGAGTTTTTAGCAGTTTTCCCTTGTAAAGGACGGTATATATTAAAAAGTTGTGGTAGCTTTGGGGCATCTGGGTGGCTCAGTTGGTTAAGTGTCTGACTTCGGCTCAGGTTATGATCTCATGGTTCATGAGTTCGAGCCCCACGTCAGGCTCTGTGCTGACAGCTCAGAGCCTAGAGCCTGCTTCTGCTTCCGATTCTGTGTGTGTGTGTGTGTGTGTGTGTGTGTGTGTGTGTGTGTCTTTCTCTTACTGCCCCTCCCCCACTCTGTCTCTCCAAAAAAATGAATAAGCGTTAAAAAAAAAAATTAAAAAGATGTGGTAGCTTTGTTTATGAAATAGACTACTAGGGGCACCTGGGTGGCTCAATCGGTTAAGTGTCTGTTGATTTCGGCTCAGGTCATAATCTCATGGTTCTTGGGTTCGAGCCCCATGTTGGGCTCTGTGCTGACAGTATGGAGCCTACTTGAGATTCTGTCTCTCCCTCTCTCTCTGCCCCTCCCCACTGTCTCCAAACAAATAATCTTTAAAAAATAAATAGGGGTGCCTGGGTGGTTCAGTCAAACTTCTGACTTTGGCTCGGGTCATGATCTCACGGTTCCTGATTTTGAGCTTTGCGTCAGGCTGTCTGCTGTTAGTATGGAGCTCACTTCAGATTCTCTGGCCCTCTCTGTCTCTACCCTTTCCCCACTTGGTCTTTCTCTTTCAAAAATAAATAAACATTTAAAGAAAAAAGAAAATAGACTACTAGAAATCATTCTTCTCCACTGTCTTATTCTTAGTGTGCATGTACTCTTAGTGTATTTTTTTTAATGTTTTTTATTTAGTTTTGAGAGAGAGAGAGACCAGAGTGTCAGTGAGGGAGGGGCAGAGAGTAGGGGAGACACAGAATCCGAAGCAGGCGCCAGGCTCTGAGCTGTCAGCACAGAGCCTGATGGAGGGCTTGAACCCATAAACCGTGACATCATGACCTGAGCCGAAGCCAGATGCTTAACCAACTGAGCCACCCAGGCACCCCTTGTGTGTATGTTTTATAATAACTGAACTCTCCAAAGGACTGAACTTTGCATTGGTGAGTGTGGAAGGTTATTTTGGTTGATTTCCTTTGGGAAGTACCTGACACACTGACTGTACAGCCATGTAATCCAGGTGATAAGTTACTAAATTTTACTGTCCTCAAAATTAGCACAGTCACAGTTAGCCTTTTTAAAAAAATTTTTTTCACATAGAACATATTTATTGAGTACATACAGTGTATGACACGAGTGCGTTTTTATCTGTCTATCTATCAAAGCTCTGTGCCCAGCATAGGGCTTGAGCTCACGACTCATGCTCTGCTGACTGAGCCGGCCAGGTGCCCCTAGCCTTTATTTTTATGTGGCAGGATTGTTTTACTCTAACCTATAATTGTGTCATTAGGACTTTTTATTGACGCAAACATAGCAATAAAGGAAACAAATTCATGGAGCATCTAGGTGGTTAAGCGTCTGACTCTTGGTTTCAGCTCAGGTCATGATCTCAGTTCATGGGTTTGAACCCTGTGTTGGATTCTGTGCTTACAGCACAGAGCCTGCTTGGGATCTTGGGATATTCTCTCTCTCTCTCTCTCTCTCTCTCTCTCTCTCTTTTCTCTTCCTCTCTCTTTCTCCCTCTCCCCCCCCCACCCCTTCCCTCCTCCCTCCCTCTCTCTCTCAAAATAAATAAAGTTTAAAAAATAAAATAAAGGAAATAAATTCACATAATTAAGCTTCCACTTAGCATATGATATTTTGTTTTTCCATATCCCTTTCCTGCTCTTGCGTGCAGGAACCATTTATATGTTTCATGTGACAGTAATATTGACATTGAGTGTCTGTTGTTTACCTAACACTGTTTTGTATTTATTGCTGTAGAGGATACAGAAGTAAAAGGCATAGTTCCTCCCCTCAACAAGCTAATAGTCTATTTGAGGTAAAGACATAGACATAGAAAAGTATACTACAGTAAAAACCAAACAAACATGAAGTCAGTTTGCACTTGAGAAGATGTGATTTAGGGGATCACTTGAGCTTGGAGGGTACAAGACAGTAAGCAGTTATTTAGAAGATGCCCAGGAGGTGAGGTTGAGTGGGTGGAAAGGACGGGAACAAACTTCTGGGAGCCAAGCTAAAAGGTTTGGAATTGAGGGCAACCTGGTTGGCTCAGTCAGTAGAGCATGCACCTCTTGATGTCAGGGTCGTGAGTTCGAGCTCCACGTTGGGCACAGAGATTGCTTTTAAAAAGCAGGGAGAAGGGCACCTGGGTGGCTCAGTTTGGTTAAGCATCCGATTTTGGCTTAGGTCATGATCCCACAGTTGGTGGGTTCAAGCCCTGCTTCAGGCTTTGTGCGGACAGCTCAGAGCCTGGAGTCTGCTTCAGATTCTGTGTCTGCCTTGCTCTCTGCCCCTCCCCCACTCATGTGCTATCTCTCTCTCTCTCTCCCTCTCCCTCTCCCTCTCTCTCTCTCTCTCTCTCAAATAAATAAATGGGGGAAGAGTTTGGAGTTGATGCAGTAAACCTCAACCACAGTGAGTTTTTGCACCAAATTTCAGAAAGGAAGATTTCATTGGGCAGGAATATGCTGGACACACCTAATAAGGGACACCAGCCTGGGAGGCTTGTTGTGTTCCTTTTTGGCTCTTTTTCTGTTTGTTTCCTAGAGTTGGTCAGTCTCCAGGTTTTGTCCATTGGTTACTACCTTCATTCTACAGAAATTCAGTAGTTTATCAGACATTTTAGTGGGGAACATTTATGTAAGGTCTGTGATTAGTATTCTAGGAAACTGGGAGGTTATGTATTTGTTCAGCTAACATGTATTCATTACCCTCTGGGGTGGAGGATACAGAGGAGCACAGGACCTAGGCTGTGTGTGTACATTGTTCTGTTTCATCTTTATGACAGCCTATGAAGTGGATGACCCTTCATAGGGTATTATTGTCCCTTTTTGTACAAAAGGAAACCGAGGCACAGAAGGGTAGTATCTCTCACTCCATATCAACTGCTAGTTAAGTAAAAGAACCAGAATTGGAATGAAGTTTTCTGGCTGAAGGACCTGAGCTCTTAATAATTATTCTATTCTGCTTCTTCTGACACTCCCTCCCCCCGCCCCATCCGTGTCCTTTTTAAATATGGAATGAGCATTTCCCTCATGTTAAGTGTTATATTGAAACATGATTTTTAATGTCTGTATAGTATTCCACTTGGTGGATATATCATTTACCAAGTTTTAATTACTCACCTCCAGATGTATTAGAGTTGTTTAAAACTATTCACTTTGATTAATAATATCCTTGAAATCTTGATGTTCATCTCTGATTATTTGGGTATAAAATGAAGTGTAGTTACTTTTTTGAGACAGAGCGTGCGCACATGCCAGTGGGGAGGGAGAGAGAGAAAGAACCTTAAGCAGGCTCCATGCCTAGTGCAACATGGGGCTCGATCTCAGGACCTTGAGATCATGACGTGAGCTGAAATCAAGAGTCAGATGCCTAAACCATCTGAGCCACCCAGGCACCCCCACAATTTGAATATTTTAAAAATTCTTGATTCATATCACCAGTTACCTTGCTAATTTCAAAGCACCTTGCTTTAAAACAGCTGTAGCAGTTTAATAGAGGTAGCATGCTGTCACATTATTTTAAATTTCCTTTTTTGTTTTAGTGTTGAAGTTTGGTTTCTTTTTTTTTTTCATCTGCCATTTGTTTTTCTTTGAGTCATGTATTTGTGTCCTTTGCCCAGCTTTTTTCTTTTGGTGTTCATCTTTTTCTTACACATTTTACAATCATACGATAAGGATGTTAGTCCTTTGTCACATTTGCTGCAAACAATTTTCTTGTTGACTGTTTTCTTTTTAATTTTGTTCAGTGTTTTGTCATAAGAAATTTTTTACTTTAAGGTTGTTAAAATTTCAGTAATCTTACTCTGGTGTCTCCTATTATTTCTGTGTCTAAGCACAAAGCCTTCCTCATGGGTCAGAAGGCTATTCACCTTATATCTTTTTTCAGGGTGAGGGCTTTTAAGTGTGTGTGGGGGGGGCAGTTAATATCTCCTTAACTCTTACAATGACATCATATTCCAGATGGATTAAAAATATAACTCAAGGGGACTTTGGGGGCTCAGTCAGTTAAGCATCTGACTTTGGCTGTCAGGTCATGCTCTCACAATTCATGAGTTCGAGCCCTGCATGGGGCTCTGTGCTGACAGCTCAGAGCCTGGAGCCTGCTTGGGATTTTGTGTTTCCCTCTTCTTTCTGCCCCTCCCCTGTGCGCACACGCGCACATGCTCTCTCAAACATTTTTTAAAAATTAAAAAAACATATAGCTCAATATTTTCCAAATAGTTTAATAGCTTTTTGGTACCTTTTATGAAGTAATCCTCTTCTCCCCACTAATTTTTAAAATGACAACTTTTTATATTCTAGGGTTTGTTTCTGGATTCTCTCTTCTGTTTAAATTTTTTTAAAATATTTATTTATTTTTGAGAGAGAGAGCTTGAGCACGGGTGGGGCAGAGAGTGAAGGAGACAAAAAATCTGAAGCAGGCTCCAGGCCCTGAGCTGTCAGCACAGAGCCCAATGCGGGGCTTGAACTTGCAAGCCATGAGATCATTACCTGAGCTGAAGTTGGACACTTAACCGACTGAGCCACCTAGGTGCCCCAATCCTCTCTTCTGTTTAAATTGATTGGTTGTGATAGTGATAGTATACATTATATTAATTATTGTGACTTTATAATATGTCAATATTTGGAAATAGAAGGTTGCCTTCATTTTTTTGGAAATTTTATTGCTATCATTGTTTATTTTTCAGACACTTTGAAAATGACTTTATATAAAGTAGAAAGAATTAACAGCTTTATGATGTTTGGCTTTTCTGATCATGGATACAGACAGTAGTGTCTGTTCAGTGAGGTCTTTTATGCTTCTTAGAATCAAGAGGTTTTTTTGTTTGTTTGGGGTTTTTTTGTTTTGTTTTGGTTTTTGGTTTTGTTTGTTTGTTTTGCCTCTTGGAAGATTTTTATAATCTTCAAATAGGTTTGCACGTTTTTAGTTGAAGTTATTTCTATTTTGATATATTTTAAGAATGGTAAGACTCCCTATATTTCTATATTTTTGTGTTTTCTATTACATATGTATACACACACACACACATCTACATATATACAGTTGTAAGTTTTAAGTTTATTTATTTTTGAGAGAGAGCATGCATGAGCGGGGATGGGGGGGGCAGACAGAGGGAGAGAGAGAATCTCAAGAAGGCTCCATGCTATCAGTGCAGAGTCTGACATAGGGCTCAAACTCAGGAACCGAGAGATTATGACCTGAGCTGAAATCGAGTCAGATGCTTAACCACCTGAGCCACCCATGTGCCCCTGGTTTAAAGCCCATCTTATTCTACAATTTGACGAAGTGTACAGAAAATATAAATGATAAATGATACAAAGTAAAAACCCTAGAAAATACAACTTAGAATAGGAAGTTATTATATAGCTTGAGAGGAAAAAAATTGAACAAGGTGTGGCCCAACTAAAAAAAATGGTAACTCATGATCCTGTAACATAGGTCTCAACAATGAAAGGAAAAAAATCCTTAATTGAAGAAGACCTTTCCAAGTGTGTAATTGAAAATTTCTGCCACGTATCCTTTAGTATAAGCCAAGGGCATAATGCCAAAACAAAACTTGGTGAAAGCAGTTCTGTAGGGATAAGACCATGTGACCCAAATATACCAAGCTTTTTTTCTGATGGTCTGGCATAAATCTGGGGTAAAGCCTAGAATAGAATGCTGAATTCCACTGAGGGGTCAAGTCAGATAAGGACAGAAAAGTCTCCTTTGGATTTGCCAGTTAAGGGCCATTGCTAGGCTTAGAGCAGTTCAGTAGAGAATTGAGGAACAAACTGGTGAACCAAGGCATGGAAGAGAAAAGAGTGGAGACAGTGTGGGGTTGACCATGGAAGGAATACAGAAATGGCAGGTGCTAAATTGTCAAGTGGGTTAAAGGAAGTTTTAAGATGGGAAAGATTTGAGCAACATAGAGCTGGTAGAAAAGACACTGAGGCAAGAGGGCGAGGGCTGATCCAGTAGGCTCCCAAGGATGCAGGCCAGGCTGGTGGTTAGTTAGGAGTATGGCCAGACCTCAGGGGCCTCTGTTAGAGGCTAGGCTTCCACATCCTCCCACTCACCCAGTCGTCAAGAGCAGGGACGTGCTCAGATGCCAGTTTTCCTCTCTGCCAACCCCAACACTCACAGGTGCCAGAATCATCCTGCCACAGTCTGAGGGAACCTCCTCTTGCCCCACCCTCTACCCAGAAGTTGGTCGAATGATGTTTAAGAAATGTTCCTGGGGTGCCTGGCTGGCTCAGTCAGTAGAGCATACAACTTTTGATCTCAAGGTCATGAGGTCAAGCCCCATGTTGGGAGTAGAGTTTACTTTAAAAATTAAGTAAATATATATACCAAAAGTTATTGGTTAAAATAAAATAAATGTCCCTAAGCTTTACTTTGTCATGAAGATGACAGAGAATACAAAATGTCTTCAGAAGACTAACCCACTTTGTAAATTCAGAAGACAAGTTCTTCAGAAGACTAACCCACTTTGTAAGCTCCTCGTTTGGTTAGTGATGCATTAGGGACTGGAGTACAGGTTTCCTTATTCCTTCTCAAGTGCCATCGAATTGAAGGTGATAGCCAAGCATCACTGGGCGAGAGCTCTCGTAGGCAGTGAAAAAATTAGAGAATTGCAGATGTGGGTTTGAAAGACCTCTGTGGAGACAGCTGAAGTAAAAAAAGGCTGGCGAATAGAGTGGCTACAGAGAAAAGAACAGAGCCTTGATATGCTCAGAAGGTAGGTGGAGTAGCTCTCAGAGACAAAGGAAGAGAGAGACCTAGGAAAGACAGAACCAAGGGAGAAAAGAGGTTAATGAAGGAGGAATACAAGTTTCATACCGTCAGATGCCAGAGAAACTGAGATTGAAGGTAAGGGGAAGGTCTTTGGGTTGGTTGCTCTGGTGCTTGTGGACCAAGCAAAGGGGATTATAGAAAGCTAAAGAGGAAGTGGAGTCCTTTTCAGTAAGGAAAGGTTCTGAAGATAGAGCAAAGCCGTATAAAAATGTGTGCACACTATATGTATAATACAATGTCATCTATGTATAAATATCCATAAGGGGAAAAACACTGAAAAAAAACCATACCAAAATGGTAGGTGATTAGGTAAAGGAATTGTGAGTAACTGTTTTTAAGATTTTATTTTATTTTTTTATCTTGTATTTATTTAACTTTTTTTTAGAGAGCGAGCATGAGTTGGGGAGAGGGGCAAAGGGAAAGAGAGAGAATCTTAAGCAGGTTTCACACTCTGTGCGGAGCCTGACACAGGGCTCATTCCCGTGACCCTGGGATCATGACCTGAGCCAAAATCAAGTTGGATGCTCAACTGACTGAGCTACTCAAATGCCCCTAAAGATTCTGTTTTTTAAGTGATCTCTGTACCCAACATGGGGCTTGAACCCATAACCCCAAGATCAAGAGTCACACGCTCCACCAACTGAACCAGCCAGGCATCCTATCAATAACTTTAAAAAAATCTTCATGTGCTTCCTTTTTCAGATTTCTCTAAATAAGCTACTATACTTTGATAATCTTTAAAAAATGTGTTCTGGGGGCGCCTGGGTGGCTCGGTCGGTTAAGTGTCCGACTTTGGCTCAGGTCATGATCTCACGGTCTGTGAGTTCGAGCCCCGCGTCAGGCTCTGTGCTGACAGCTCAGAGGCTGGAGCCTGTTTCCAATTCTGTGTCTCCCTCTCTCTCTGCCCCTCCCCTGTTCATGCTCTGTCTCTCTCTGTCTCAAAAATAAATTAAAAAAAGTTAAAAAAAAATTTTTTTTTTAAATGTGTTCTGGAAATAAATGTAAACCCCTTTCTAGTGGTGGTGTCCTCAGAAAGGTTTGATAAAACCTAGAAAGCATGGCTGACTCAAGCAAAGAGGCAGAAAATTGGGGAGTTGGGTAAGTGTAAGTTTGTTCTCTGTGTGTTGTGTGGCTAAGAGAAACTGAGTAGAAGCAGAGCCAAGTCCCTGGAGGAAGAGAAGAAATGGATCAGAACTGCCAAAGGGGTGACAACAGCTAGCAGAGCACAGTCCTTACGGAGTGGGAAGAGAGACCTGGTACAGCCTATTAGGTTAGTTAATGATTCAAAGGAGAGACTCCCTTCTCATGGAGAATATTAGGTAAAGTGCTTGAGGGGATGCGTTGAGTTTTCTAAGCAGTATTTGGGAGAGGCTAATACCTTGCTACTTTGTGCCTGATTTTTCTCTGTAAAAACAAGCTACTGCTTTAGTACCCTGAGTAGAGGCCCATGTTCAGGAACCTTATGCCATGTGTTTTTTTCACAGTGAGAGAATACTCTTGTCAGCTCAGCTCCCTGGCAACACAATTGGTTTCAATTTGTACTCCTTTCTACCACTTCTTCTACTTGGTTTATAATTCCAGTGATTTCTTTTAGGTTAGACTTAGTTATTTACAAGCAAGTTTTTTACAAGTTATTTATATTTAAAAGTTCTCAAATTCAAGGCAGAGAGGGGATGGATTTTTCTGTGTCCTTCAGATTGTTGTGTGCTTCACAACCCAACAGAACTTAGACATTAAATGTTTTCCTTCCACTAGTTTTACCATTAAAGATATCTAAATAGCCTGGGGTTGTGTGATGAGCCTCTGACAGGGTCAGCATTAGCATTTATGGCTTATGAATTTTTTGTTCTTTGTACTTTGGTATTTTTCCCAAGAATGGTGCCAAGGTAGATGGGCCTTTTCTCTGTTCCCTAATGCCAGCATTTAGAATTATCCCATCCTTGTTGGGGTACTAATTTTGGGACATTATTGACCTGAAAATTCTCTCTTAAAATATCTGTGAATAACGATGGTATAAATAAATGCTTCTCAAACTTTAGTATATGAAACCACTTGGAGATCTATTAAGTTGCAAATTCTGATTGTGTGGAGTCCAGGAGAACCTGAAGAGGTGCCTGGCATGGCTGGCTCAGGTGGAAGGACATGTGACTATTAATCTCCACATTTGTGAATTCGAGCCCCACATTGGGTTGTAGACATTACTTAAATAAGTAAACTTTAAAAAATAAATAAAAATAGGTAGTAACTCTTTGAATGCGGGACCAAGCCTTACCCATTCTCCTGTAGTGTTTGTATTGCCTTACAGGTGGTCCTGACTGCCAGCATGGGTACAGTGTTAAGGTACCCAGACAGAGAATTGGAAAAATGTGTCTGTAATAGAAGTAGCAAAAGCTTTTTGTGAGACTAGGGCAAGAATACAAAACACTTTAATTTTGAATTAAGCTTATATATGTGGGTTTTGTTAAGTTGGATTATTGTTATGAATTGGATGATTGTTCAGACCCATTTTACTCTTAGGTATCTGGGTACTTTGAGTATTCACAAGACTTAAGAGCCGGAAACTATGAATTAGCTGATTTTTTTTTCCATTAAAAAAAATTTTTTTTAACGTTTATTCATTTTTTGAGAGACAGAGCATGAGCAGGGAAGGGGCAGAGAGAGAGGGAGACACAGAATCCGAAACAGGCTCCAGGCTCTGAGCTGCCAGCACAGAGCCCAACATGGGGCTTGAACTCAGGGACCATAAGATCATGACCTGAGCTGAAGTCGGATGCTTACCCCGACTGAGCCACCCAGGCTACCCCCACCTTTTTTTTTTTTTTTTTTTTTTTAATGTTCAGTTAACAGTTGAGTACTTACCAACCTAGGCATAGTGCTAAAGAGTAAAAACTACTTGTTATACATGGTCCCTGTCCTCAAGGAATTTGTGGTCTTACAGAGGAGAGAGGTACAATGAATGTCAAGTTGATGGTATGACACAGGAGGTAGTGTTGTGTGGACAGTCAGGACCATAGGAGTGTGGATCCAAGGTCTGATTCTGGCTCCAAAAAAACAGTGAGAAAACACTATGACGTGGAATATTTTCTAAGGTAGAATTTAGCTAAAAATAGCAAGGCCCTCTGCCAGTGTTTTTATTAATAGATACAGGAAATGTATAAGATGTAAACTAGATTTGTTAATAATTCTTTAGTATCATCAAATACCCAGAGTTGGAAAAAAAAAAATACCCAGAGTTAAATCTAATTGTCTCATGTCATATTTTTTTAAATCATTTGTTGGTTGGAATCAGGATCCAGAGAAGATCCATATGTTGTGATTGACTGTTGGATTTTTGTTTTGTTTTTGTTTTTGCTTTTTCTTTTTGTTTGTTTGTTTTTGGATTGCTATGTTTTCTTAAATCTCTTACGTCTATCAGGGTTTCTCAACCTCAGCACTATTGACATTTGTGAACCAATAATTCTTCATTGTAGAGGACTGAACCTGTGCATAGCAGAAGATTTAGTAGCACCTCTGGCCTCTACCCCTAGATGCTAGTAGCATACCCACCCAGTAGTGACAACCAGAAATGTCACCAGGACTTGCCAGATGTCCCCTGAGGGCAAAGTCACCCTAGGTCCAGAACCACTGAGGTGTAGATTCTTCCTCTATCCTTCCCATTTTTTGTGTTGGTGATTTATTTGCAGAAGAAACTGGGTGGTTAATCCTGCAGTTTCCTTCAGTCTGGATTTCACTGAGTCATCCCTGTAGTGTAATTTAACATACTCTGTCACCAGTTTCCTGTTAATTGGTGGTTGGATCTAGAGGCTTGATTAGTTTTGGATTTTTTGTTTTGTTTATTAACAAGATTGCTTCATATATAGGTTGTTCTTCCATCAGGAGGCTCATAATATCTGTTTTGTCTTTTTGTCATATTAACAACTGTTGATTTCCTAATTCACTTGCCAAGGGTCATTTTGTTTTAAAATGTATTTATTTTCATTTGGACAAATTTTACTTTAAATGACAATCTGTGAAATAAATAAATAACAACCTGTGTTCTCCCTTACTAAAGGAAGGGGAAATGGAAGGTGAGGCGGTTGAAGCCATTGTGGAAGAGTCTGAAACTTTCATTAAAGGAAAGGAAAGAAAGACTTACCAGCGACGCCGGGAAGGTGGCCAGGAAGAAGATACTTGCCACCTACCCCAGAACCAGACTGATGGGGGTGAGGTGGTCCAGGATGTCAATAACAGTGTGCAGATGGTAATGATGGAACAGCTGGATCCTACCCTTCTTCAGATGAAGACTGAAGTAATGGAGGGTACAGTCGCTCCAGAAGCAGAGGCTGCTGTGGACGATACCCAGATCATAACCTTACAGGTTGTAAATATGGAGGAACAGCCCATAAACATAGGAGAGCTTCAGCTTGTCCAAGTACCTGTTCCTGTGACTGTACCTGTTGCTACCACTTCAGTAGAAGAACTTCAGGGGGCTTATGAGAATGAAGTGTCTAAAGAGGGTCTTGCAGAAAGCGAACCCATGATATGTCACACCTTACCTTTGCCTGAAGGGTTTCAAGTGGTGAAAGTAGGGGCCAATGGAGAGGTGGAGACGCTAGAGCAAGGGGAACTTCCACCTCAAGAAGATCCTAGTTGGCAAAAAGACCCAGATTATCAGCCGCCAGCCAAAAAAACAAAGAAAACCAAAAAGAGCAAACTGCGTTACACAGAGGAGGGCAAAGATGTGGATGTGTCTGTCTACGATTTTGAGGAAGAGCAGCAGGAGGGTCTGCTATCAGAGGTTAATGCAGAGAAAGTGGTTGGTAACATGAAGCCTCCAAAACCAACAAAAATTAAAAAGAAAGGTAAAATTAGTTTATCCATTAAACTCTCATAAAGTCATTTTGGGATAAAGCATATATAACACGGTGTACGCAAATTATTTTAAAGTAAATGGATTATTTTTATTTATTTATTTTTTTTTTTAAAAGATCATGAGGTGGGTACCAATCTTTTTAACCAGTCTAAAAGAGGTTTTTCCAAATTGAGTACTTTTTAAGTCCTGAAGAAGACAAAGAAGTAAATCTATTAGTGGCATGAAATAATTCTGATTTAATATGACTTAAATTGGATTTAGTTTAAAAAAGCTAATGAAATTTATTTGTAGAAATTTAACATTAGGGTTAAACTTAACACTTTGAAACCCTGGAACAAGTAAGTGTTTTATTTTGCATATAGGTGTAAAGAAGACATTCCAGTGTGAGCTTTGCAGTTACACATGTCCGCGGCGTTCAAATTTGGATCGTCACATGAAAAGTCACACTGATGAGAGACCACACAAGTGCCATCTCTGTGGCAGGGCATTCAGAACAGTCACCCTCCTGAGGAATCACCTTAACACACACACAGGTGCTGGATATGAATGTTGGGGGCTGCAGCATAGCAAAGTTTAAAACTTGGGTTTTAAGTATCCTCAAAACTGGTTCCAGTGGGAAGTTAAAGAAGAACAACTTTTGTTCTTTCTTATGCTGGTTTGTTTGTTTTAAATGTTTATTTTTGAGAGAGAGCGTGAGTGGGAGAGGAGCAGAGAGGGAGGGAGACACAGAATCCAAAGCAGGCTCTAGGCTCTGAGCTGTCAGCGGAGAGCCCGACGCAGGGCTTGAACTCATGAGCCATGAGATCATGACCTGAGCCGAAGTTGGACACTCAACCGACTGAGCCACGCATGCGCCCCATTTCTTATGCTGTTTTGTAATCCTGATTTATTATAAGCAGATGAATTTATAGGCAAATGTAAAGAAAATTTAGTGGAAAATAATCCAAATTATATAAGGATAGTGATCCAGAAAAGCTGATCTATGATAGTTAATCTGTAGTATTTCCTGAAGAACCTCACCATTGCATTGCTAAGGTTTTAACATCAGTGACAAAGAATGACCCTGAAAATTCCCAGGCAACAATTGCCAGGCACTGTAAGGACAAACATTAGAAATAGCAACAAAATCCTACCTTGGTAAAAACCATGGTTTCTGGTTGTTTCGCCTCAACAAAGGTAAGTAATTCAGAATTGCAGAATGGAAAGTTAAAGGCATTATTCTAGCAATCCAAACATTTCTTCATTTGTGCTCCATATATACTTTAATATTCTAGTATTAGCTTTGTGTTGGCTATGGTTAGGTTCCAGGCATCATTAAAGTTGGAGGGACAGTGTGCTGGAGCTCTCTTTAGGGTCTTTTCTGGGCTTTTTGCTCTTTCCGTTTTGGCATTTGGCTGCAAGTGCTAATAGAAACTTCTCTCACATGGTTCTTCATGCAGAGTAGATTTCCTCTCCAGATTCTCCACCTAATATGGCTCTTGTTTTTGATTGATGTACTGGTTGTTTGTTGAGCATGATCAAGTTGAGTTTGCCCTGTAAGCAGTATGCTGTGCATTAGTATATGTTTTGCTAATATGACCTGGTCACTTTTCATTGTCCCTGCTTTCTACTCAGACACTTGATGATATGATGTATTTAGTAGTTTGAAGACACTACGAAAGTGCATATGACTGGATAAAAATATATGGCCCCATAATAGGACCTCCTAAAATGGGAATGCTTGATGTAGACTGTGTGTGTCATGGTCTAGTCCTCAGCTTTGAAAATAAGACTGTGGTATGTCTGGTGCTCAGAGCTAATTTGGCAGCACTAATTCATACTAATCAAACCCTCAGCAGTCAGATGCATATCAGAAAATCAGTTTACAGTGAGGAATACACCTTTTCATTTTCTGGATGCAGTTGTATTGCTTTCTAGGGGACACTCTTACCTATATTGAGATGATGTAGCAACTGACAGGTGACTTGGTGAGCATGGGCCCTGAGCATAGGGACATAAGCAGCCAGGTGGTGCAACTCAATGAAAATCTCTGTTGCACAGCAGTGTCTCTTCTTCCCTAATTGCCATGCTGTGTCTACCAGTAGCAGGCCTCTTTCTGTCCCCTAGATAGTACTAGGTAAACATTAGAAATTCTTGGTTTTCAATTCACTTTGTCCTAAGAGAAATGGATCCTGCTTTCCTCCTCTCATTAATTGTTGTTCTACTTACCTATCTGTGCTGCCAGACTATATTTTTCATAGAGAGAACTCTATCCTTCACTCCTACATCCTTAGTGGTACTAAAGAAGCAAAATGAGCATGTGAACATTGATTGGAATTTCTTGGAATTTTTCATTACTGTCATACTTTAATCACACTTCCTCTTCTGGGTTCTCTCAATCTCAGAATCATTTCTGCAGGTGGGTAGTCCTATTCTTTGCATTGTAATTCTTCTTAATACCACTCTCAGGGGAAGTCTTCCTTTGGTTTTGGTGTTTGGGGTTACCTTGTTGTCACCCCTTACCTGCAGTGCATAATTACAAATGGTTCCCAGTTTTTGAGTAGTGGTTTATGAAAACAGCACTGTTTTCTGCTGTCAGCTTATCTCTTTATTGTCATTATTACCTGGGCATATTTCCAATGCTATATTTAGAATATAAAGTGACTAGAAAAGATCCATTAAAGTAATCAATCAGTTATGTTATGGGTCTACTATGTGGGAACATATTAAAAACAGTAAGAGTCTTCCTTAAAAAAAAAAAAAGTAAGGGGCACCTCGGTGGCTCAGTCAGTTAAGCATCTAACTTGATTTCAGCTCAGATCATGATCTCACAGTTCATGAGGTCAAGTCCCACGTCAGGCTCTGTGCTGACAGCGTGGAGCCTGCTTGGGATTCTTCCCCCACCCCCACCCCACCCCCCCGGCTCATGTGCACACATGCCTTCTCTCTCTCTCTCTCTCTCAAAAATAAATAAACATTAAAAAATTAAGAAATGTAACTTTCCTTCAGTAAAAGGAAAAAAGAAAAAAATGTATTAGTTTGTAAAAATGTTTAAATATTCTACGAACTGACATTCAGATCACATAGTATTAGACATTGGATGTTGGAAAGTGATCTGTTCAGGGGTGTCAGGCTGGCTCAGTCAGTAGAGCATGTGACTCTTGGTCTTGGTTTGTGAGTTCAAGCCCCATGTTGGGCATAGAGCCTACTAAAAAATAAATGATCTATTTAAATCACATAAAAGGCAGTACTACTTTTTAAAGCCTTTGATAAATTTCTAGATTTATCAAAACAAATTTATATAGAAAACAAGCTATTACATATGTGAGGTTTTTTTGTTTTTTAAGAAAAAAGTATCAATATGGACAGCCCTTTGGCCCTGTGTATAGTCACAATATAGTAAGATTTGATATGCAAAGGAATCTTGGGTCAAGTAACTATTAATTCTGTGGCCTGTACTTGACAGAACATTGAAGTTTATTTATTTAATTTTCTAATGTTTATTTTTGAGAGACCGAGCACAAGAGGGGGAGGGACAGAGAGATATGGAGACATAGAATCCAAGCTGTCAGCACAGAGCATGACGCGGGGCTCAAACTCACTAACCGTGAGATCATGACCTGAGCCAAAGTCAGACACACTCAACTGACCGAGCTACCCTGGCTCCCCACAACATTGAAGTTTAAAAGATGTTCTCTATTTTTTTTTTTTAACCAAGAGTTGAAGCAGACTTGTGTTTTTACTAACTTTTGATCCATAGTGATCAGAATTTATAAACTAGGGATAAAAAAGATTTTGTATTCAAAAGCATCACTCACATGGGTAATTAAGAGAAACTAAATGTTTGGCACATGTTTCCAGTATTCTGGGGTTACTGTTAGAAAGTCGACCAGGCCCTCCCATAGCTTTTGGAGCTACTCTCAGGCTGGTACAAGATTGATGAGATGTTGAGTTCAACATCATGCAGTTTTGTGTCACATGTTGAACTGTCATTAATTGTGCCCTTGATCTTGTCTTCCTTTTATAACTTACTTTCCCTAGGTACTCGTCCTCACAAGTGCCCAGACTGTGACATGGCCTTTGTGACTAGTGGAGAATTGGTGCGGCATCGTCGTTATAAACACACCCATGAGAAGCCATTTAAGTGTTCCATGTGCGATTACGCCAGTGTAGAAGTAAGTGTTCAGCTCCTTGTTGGTTCCTGTCTTAAGACCATGATTCTAGTATAAGGATAAAAACTAACCAAACTGACTTAAGATGAGATAAAAAATCTTACCAGATTATTAACACTCCCACTCCCTTTCCCCGGCACCAAAAACAAAAAAAAACTGTCATGAGTGTGCAAGATTTACCCATTTTTAAAAAAAAGCATTAGTTCCACATGTTATTACAGATACGTTCTACCAAACATTAAAGAAATAAATAACTGCACCTAGAGTATTTAAAAATAGAAAATTTTATCTCCTTTACTATTTGAGGTTATACTGTTACCAAAACTGAGTAAGAATGCTACCAAAAACAAAAGGGTATCTTTTTCTCACAGAAAAATTAAATTACTAAGTAAAATTATTAACCAAATTTAGTAATATATTATAAAAATAAGTGATTATGAGATAGACTATATCTAAAATGCCAGGATAGTTGAACATGAAGAAATTACTGGTTTGTGCTATATTGAGAGGTTAAAGAAAACCATATGATCATTTCTATAGATGACTGAAAAACTAAAATTCATTATTTATTACCATTTAAAGTCCTAGCAAGTTAAGAGTAGAAGAAAATGGCTTTACTATAAGGAGTGTATACCAGAAACCTATAGTCAATCCATCCTAGTTAACTCTGAAATATTGGGAGTATTCCCATTAAAATTTGGAACAAGACATCTCTTCTTACCGTTACTGTATCAAAATTGTATTGGAAATCCTAGCTAAATAAGAAATGAATTATAAATGGAAAAACAAAAAATGGTATTTGTGGCAGACATATTTGCTTACATAGAACATCCAAGAGTATTAGCTGAAAACTTAAAACAGAGTCCATTTGGATGGCCAGATATAAGACAAATACACAGAAGTCAGTAACTTTATATGATCGATAGTAGGAAACAGGTTTACATTCTAATAGCAGTAAAATCATTTAGGGGTAAACTGAACAAAAAAAAATCTGATACCTCTGTATCTGTGAGGAAATTATCTGTAAATAAGCATAGATTATTTAAACTATTAAGGAAAATTTCAAAAGTGGAAACATATATAGAAATAGATAAAATAGGATAATACACCCCCCATGAATCTATCCCCCAGCTTAAATAGTTACATAATAACCAATCTTGACTCATCTGTGCCCCATCCATTTGTTTACCCTCTTCCTTTGGACTATGATAAGGATTTGAGAGACAAAGGTTACAAGTAATGAGGAAGAAATATTATATTTTAGGCTTTTTCTGTATTGTGAACTTCAGTGCCCAAAAGCTAAGCTTTTGTGCCTAACCCACAGCACTCACATTACAATCAATGTTAACAGAAGTAAGAAGTTTGATTGCTCTCGTGTTTCAGGTCAGCAAATTAAAACGTCACATTCGCTCTCATACTGGAGAGCGTCCATTCCAATGCAGCTTGTGCAGTTATGCCAGCAGGGACACATACAAGCTGAAGAGGCACATGAGAACGCATTCAGGTAGGACATCTTCCCTTGTTGTGTTGATGAGCTGCTTTTCAGTGGATTCCATGGGACCCTGTGAACCACCTCACGCCCCTATTCTTTACCTGAATGGAAGCTAGCATGAAAGTAATGGAATTAACAGATGCTTTTCTGGAATATCTTCTGAATTCATTGCTCTGAATATACATTGGAGAATGGAAAGTTTCACTATTAGAAGTCGTCTGGGTCGAATCCCTAATTAGCTCATTCAGTTTTCCCCGTACTATCTTTTTCTAAAAAAGAAAATCTTGTAGGGGCGCCTGGCTGGCTTAGGTGATAGAGCACATGATTCTTGATCTCGGGGGTTGTGAGTTCGAGCCCCACATCGGGTGTAGAGATAATTTAGAAAGAAAAGAAAGAAAAAGAAAAGAACTTGTAGGTCCTCCTGTCATCCATCTCCTGCCCCCCAAAGGCAAGCCTTGTCATAGGAACTGCTCTCTTTCTCATGTGAATGACTCTGGTAGAGCTGGCAGAGCAGGGGTGGCGGCAGCAGTTTAGGACTTTTCCATCTCTCAAGACAGGCGCAAGCCATGCAGTGGGCCTGAGCCCTCTGGGTAGTACCCAGAGATTCTCTGTAGCTTAGCTTTACTGCCTCCTGAATTACCCTCCAATTAAATGGTAATATTCATTTTGTCTAATTTGTTCATTCTCTATTTCCTTTTAAGGGGAAAAACCTTATGAATGTTATATTTGTCATGCTCGGTTTACCCAAAGTGGTACCATGAAGATGCACATTTTACAGAAGCACACAGAAAATGTGGCCAAATTTCACTGTCCCCACTGTGACACTGTCATAGCCCGAAAAAGTGATTTGGGTAAGTAAATGAAAAATGTTTCTGAGGATGTGCGAAAATATGAAGATCATAAATAACTTCCTTTTCTGATTCATATAAGCTTTGTGTATATGAATGGCCTGCCACTTAATAAAAGCCATTGCTGGGGCTCCTGCGTGGCTCAGTTAGTTAAGCATCTGACTTCGGCTCAGGTTGTAATCTCATGGTTTGGGAGTTCGAGCCCCGCATCGAGCTCTGCACTGATGGTAGATGTATTGCTCCTTGAATATTATTCTTCTAAATGTTTTTATATTTAGGTAAAATGCTATACTTTACAAAATATCTTTTACTTTAACTTTTCTTTTTGAGAGAGAGAGAGACCAAGTGTGAGTGGGGGAGGGGCAGAGACAGAGGGAGACACAGAATCCAAGGCAGGCTCCAGGCTCTCAACTGTTAGCATAGAGCCTAACACAGGGCTCTAACCCAGGAACTGTGAGATCACGACCTGAGCCGAAGTCGGACGCTTAACTGACTGAGCCACCCAGGTGCCCCAGCTTTGTTTTACTTTTTAACTCATTTGATCTTCACAACAACCATATGAAGTTACCAAGGCATATGTATTTTAGTATTATAGGTGATAAACTTGATGCTCCAACAGGTATCTTGAGCAGAGCTGCTACACAACACAGCTTATAATGGCAAGCTGGTCTTGAGTGCTCTTAAGAGCCTCTAGTTCCACTGAGGAACATAGAAGTACTTGGGTCATATCAGGAGCATACTGAGCCATAGCATAAACATGGCCTATCTTTCTGCAACATTGGTTTTACTCAAAGATTTTATGTAAAGTTCTATAATTTAGCTGGTGTCTTAAATCATTTTTGTATTAACATGACCATATTGAACAAAATGCAGACTAGCGCACATTTTTTCAAGTTGTAAGATTTTTAATTTTTTTAACATCTAACATTCATTTTTAAGATGAAACCACAAGTTTGAAGCAGAGGACTTTGGGCTCCACATAAGACCCATGTGTCATGTGTTCGTCCTACTCTGCTGTTAAGAGGACTTTGTTGGAAAGATGTAAGAGGCACTGTCCTCTGATAAATGAGTGAGTTTTTCTATTCTTATGGTACAGAAACCAAAATCTAAATTAATAATATCTCATGGCAATGTGTGTGAGCTACTAGGCCACTGTCTGGATTATTCAAAAAACATTTTAATGTTTATTTTTGAGAGAGACAGCATGAGTTGGGGAGGGGCGGAGAGAGAGGGAGACACAGAATCTGAAGTAGGCTTCAGGCTCTGAGCTGTCAGCACAGAGCCCGACGCGGGGCTCAAACCCAGGAACTGTGAGATCATGATCTGAGCCGAAGTCAGATGTTCCACTGACTGAGCTACCCAGGCACCCCCTGGATTATTCAATTTTTTAAAATTACTCACTTTTATGATATAAATAAATATGTTGGATGTTTTATATTTGCATGATACCCCTTAGGCCCTACATAATTGCCTAGGAGCTGTCAAATAATAGTTATTTCCCAAAACCAGTCCCAAAGAAGTTTGTGTTCCCTCTTCAAAGCAGGCCTGATTTCACACTAATATGCCATAATTAAAATTTATCACTTTGTAGGGCACCTAGGTGGCTCAGTCGGTTAAGCATCCGACTCTTGATTTTGGCTCAGGTCAGGATCTCACAGTTCATGGGTTCAAGCCCTGAAAAAGTAAGGATCGAAACTCCCAAATTCCTGTTATCAAATCTGTAAGCCAGTGTGCATTCATCTTCTCATTTCTCATTTGCTGCAAGAGAGTTGGCATCACTCCTCCTGTTGGTGGCCTGTCCTTTTGCCTTAGTCTTGATCCTACTGTCTTGTCTTCTTTGCAGCTTTTATACCATCCTGTACCACCTCCTTACCCTCATCTTCACACTTTCTTTCCTGTCTTTCCCCTCAACTCTAAACACGCTTACATTTCTCCTGTCTTAAAAAAAAAAAAGAAAAAGAAAAAGTATTGGGGGCGCCTGGGTGGCTCATTCGGTTGGGTATCCAACTCTTGGTTTCGACTCAGGTCATGATCTCACGGTTTATGAGTTCAAGCCCTGTGTTGGGCTCTGCACTGACTGGAGCCTGCTTGGGATTCTCGCTCTCTCCCTCTCTCAAAATAAGTAAATTAAAAGAACTTTTTTTTGAAGATTAAAAGAAAAGAAAAAGTCTTAGGGTGCCTGGGTGGTTCAGTTGGTTTAAGTTACTGACTCTTGATTTTGGCTCAAGTCATGATCTCAGTGGTCATGGGATTGAGCCCCACGTTTTGAAGCCCGCTTGGGATTCTCTCTCCCTCTCTCCTTTGCCCCCTCCCCTGCTCACATCCTCTCTCACTCAAAATAAATAAATAAACATTGAAAAAGGAAAAGAACAGGTTTTCCTCCTCTAGGTTTGACTTTTTTTTTATAGTCTCTAGTTTTTCCTGTTAGAACATAATTTGGGGGTGGGGCACCTGGGTGGTTCAGTTGGTTGAGCGACTGACTTCGGCTCAGGTCATGATCTCACAGTTTATGAGTTCGAGCCCCGAGTCGGGCTCTGTGCTGATAGCTCAGAGCCTGGAGCCTGCTTCTGATTCTGTGTCTCCCTCTCTCTCTGCCCCTCCCCCACTCATGCTCTGTCTCTCTCTGTCTCAGAAATAAATAAACATTAAAAAAATAATTTAAAAAAAGCATAATTTGGGGGTGACTGGGTCGCTCAGTCGGTTAAGTGATCGACTTTGGCTCAGGTCATGATCTCACTGGTTTGTGGGTTCAAGCCCCACATCAGGCTCTGTGCTGACAGCTCACAGCCTGGAGCCTGTTTCAGATTCTGTGTTTCCCTCTCTCTCTGACCCTCCCCCACTCACGCTCTCTCTGTCTCAAAAATAAACATTTAAAAAAAATTTTTAAACAAAATTTGGAAATTTTTGTACACAGAAACTTCCTTTTTTTTATTTAGTTTTTGTGATAAGAACACTTAAATAAGACCTACCTTCTTAGAAAATTTTTTTTCCTTCTTAGAAAATGTTTAATATGTAATAACAGTATTATATGGTGGGAATTCAGGGCACCTGGCTGGCTCAGTCAGTAGAGTATGCAACTTGATCTCAGGGTTGTTAAGTTCAAGCCCCACGTTAGGTATAGAGATTACTTAAAAATACAGTCTTAAAAAAATTTAACTATGGGAATTACGCTGTACAGTAGATCTCTAGGAGTCATCTTTGGTTCATTTATTTTATTTTTTTATGTTATTTGGGTGTTTAGGTTTGACTCTTGTCTCTTTCTCTGCCAGCCCTCATAAAGAATTCTGTCCCTCACAGTATTCCCTTCCTCAGCTCCTAATTTCCGTCCCATCTGACTTATACCCTATTGTGTAAAGTGACTCTTCCTAAGATCAGTAAGAACACTGCATTGCTGAATGCAGGGAGCATTCTACTTCCCATGTCTCTTGATCTCTTAAGAGTGTTCTTCATAGTGGATTGTGCCATCCTCCTTAAAACACTTTCTTCCTTGGCTTCCGTGGCACTATAGCCTGTTATCTGTCTTCTCTATTCCTTCTCAGCCTTCCGTTGTTTTAACCTCTTTTCCTCCCACTAGCATTACCTGTTAGATTTTTTTTTAAGTTTATTTATTTATTTTGAGAGAGAGAACCAGCAGAGGAGAGGCAGAGAGAGGGAGACAGAAGATCCAAACGAGGCTCTGTGCTGACAGCAGAGAGCCCAACGTGGGGCTTGAACCCACAAACCATGAGATTATGACCTGAGCCAAAGTCAGATGCTCAACCAACTGAGCCACCCAGGCACCCCTTACCTATTAGATTTTTTTTTTTTTTTTTTTACCTAATAGATTTCTTAAAGCAAGACCCTAACTCTTCTTTTTCATTCTTTTTGCCTTAGTGATTTCATCAGCTCCCATGGTGTAACTCAAATCCTAACAACTCCAGTTCATACTCTGAATCTTTCCTTTGAGCTAGGCTTATCTAGCCCTTGCCATACCTATCCCTACTTGGATATCATTGGCATCTCAAATTTGACATATCTAGAACTGAAGGTCTGAAAGTCCCCTCAACCCCCTTTCCCCAAAACAAACAAAGGGCTTCAGCCCTTTTCCACTGTTCCTTGTCTCAGCAAATGGTTATACCACCTACTTGATTTTCGAATCCAGGAACCTGGAGATCGTCTCTGACACCTACCTTCTTCCTTGCTCTGTATTTGGTCACTAAATCCTGTTGATTTCACTTCCTGAGTCTCTCATCAGTTCTCCCTGCTCCTTCCAGGCCACCATCTTCTCTCACCTCTCTCCTCCTTTTAATTCATTTTCAGTACAGCAGCCAGAGTAATTATTTTAAGAAGGAGAAAAAATGTTGTTTGTGGTTTCACAAGTTAGACTGGGCTTTGTGTTTTGTTTTCAGGTGTCCACTTGCGAAAGCAGCATTCCTATATTGAGCAAGGCAAGAAATGTCGATACTGCGATGCTGTGTTTCATGAGCGCTATGCCCTCATACAGCATCAGAAGTCACACAAGAACGAGAAGCGCTTTAAGTGTGATCAGTGTGATTACGCTTGCAGACAGGTAGAGACTTTCATAGTTAGAAAGCAGTTGATTCCCTGTCAGTGTCAGGTTTTATCCGAGGGTTTTTATATTCCTTGTATGATGGCTGTTTTTAAGGATGATATTTTCAGACTGATGTATGAGGAATGTCACCAAAGGTTTCACTCATCAATTTTATCATCTCAGTCCCCAGCTGATGTTTTATTCTGTCATAGCTTACCTCCCCCTCAGGCCAAATACTGGCTGCTTTCTCAGAACTGAGGGAATTAAGTCCAGGACTTGAGAAAAGAGAAGAATCTGTTCCTGGGGCCTATTGGTTGGGGGAGATCAAGACAAGCAGCCCAGGAGGGGGGAGCATATCTATACTAGAATTGATGGAAGCAGTTTTATACCCCAGTAAAGACAACTTTATCCTCTGGACAGGTAGTTTTGAGCCTAGATCCTTTAGAGAGAAAGGCCTGTCAACCACATGCATGTAGGTTGTGGCTAGTATAGCAGCCCTGTGACAGGCTCTGAGGCCTCCCCCCCCCCCCCCCCACCTTCTTTCAGGAGAGGCACATGATCATGCACAAGCGCACCCACACCGGGGAGAAGCCTTATGCCTGCAGCCACTGCGACAAGACCTTCCGCCAGAAGCAGCTCCTTGACATGCACTTCAAACGTTATCATGACCCCAACTTTGTCCCTGCAGCCTTTGTCTGTTCTAAGTGTGGGAAAACATTTACACGCCGGGTAAGAGTCAGAACTTTATTTCCCTTGTTGTGGTTCTTAATACCATGTTCTTGATTTTCCACTGAGGTTATAAGCACAGAGATGCCTTATCATTTGGAAAGGGCCACTCATCCCCACCTCCAGGTTCTCTGTGCATGTGTGAACCCTTCTGCTGAAGGGGAACTCTGTATCTGTGAATAGATCTGTCCTGGATCTTCCCTTAGAGCCATTCTGTACAGGACAGGGAGCTGGTCTGATCTCCCATGTTCCTCTTGTCTGCAGGCTGCTGAGCCCCTGTTCAGAGGATGCAGCCTCCTCTTCTGACGGACTTTTCTTTGTCTCCCTCTCGCTCCCTTCCTTTCCCCCCCCTCTCTCCCCCCTCCAGAGGGAGGCCATTTCCCCTGAACGAGGAGAATATGTTTAGAATGTGCTTAGTAACACATACTAGAACATTTGGACTTAATATGGTTACCCCAAATTTTTATTTATTAAGCTAAAATAAGAGAACATCTAATTCTGATATCAACTTTTTTAGTAATATGAATGAAGGTTTTATTTCTTTTGTTAGAATACCATGGCAAGACATGCTGATAATTGTGCTGGTCCAGATGGCGTAGAAGGGGAAAATGGAGGGGAAACAAAGAAGAGTAAACGTGGAAGAAAAAGAAAGATGCGTTCTAAAAAAGAAGACTCCTCTGACAGTGGTGAGTACCTTGTTTCTTGATTTAGTTACACATAGAGATTTTGGTGCCCAGCTGCCAGTACATTTATGTAGGATGTGCTGGGATATAGAGATAGGCCAATCACTCTTACTTTTTGTAACCTCTAGTCTTCCTAATGTGTGTATGGTTTTTTGTGGGGGTTTTTTTTGTTTTGTTTGTTTTTGTTTTTTGGGGGTTTTTTTTTGTTTGTTTGTTTTTGAGGGAAAGAGAGCTGGGGAGGGGCAGAGAGAGGAGAGAGAAAATCCCAAACAGACTCCACACTGTCAGCGCAGAGCCTGATGCGGGGCTTGATCCCATGAAACTTGAGATCATGACCTGAGTTGAAACCGAGAGCGGACGCTTAACCAACTGAGCCACCTAGGCGCCGCCCTAATGTGTATATTTTTACAGCAGCAGTTAGTATGTTTCTGGGGCCATTTTTTTTTCTCCTGGTATTCCACTGCTTGATAATGTCTTGTATGTTACATGTTCAGTTAAAGCCAAAGCAAAATTAATATCTTGACTCAGTTTACTCAGATTAGTAATATTCTAAGGCCAGCAGAGTTTCTTTTCTATGTTCATAACTTTTACATTTAGGAAGCTGGTCTAGATTTGAGCAATGAATCTAATGGACGTGAAGAAGGTTGCTTAAGCATCTTGACCAACTTCTGGTTTGACTGCCTGTGTCAGCCTAGCCTTGAGATGTGTTGATCAGATCCATGAAGGTCAGCCTTTCTCTTCCTACCTTAATCTCTGAATTTTAAAATGTAACACTTTGCCTATTTTCCTACCGTTGATGCTTTCTGGGGTGTTTTTGCCTTTCTAGTCATGAAATCCAGGTGCTCTGGTATGGTTTTGAGGTGCTAGAGTCATGAAGAGGGAGGGAGAACAAGAGTGTCGGTAACATAGGAGTCACATTTGATTGTACACACTTTTTCATGGTGGTAGGCTTTTTCAATGTGGATACTTGGACTACTGGCCAAGTAGTTGAGAAAGCACATTTGTGACTAAAGATTTAAGTTTTTTATGGTAAAAGATGTATGTAAATGGGTTTTGTTTTGGGGAATACACTACCCCAGAAGCACCATCGGACTGGAAAGATTATAGATGGCGCCTTAATGTGTTTCTAAGGCTCTTCATTTTGTCTTTTGCATGCTTGTTAGAAGTAATGGGGAGCGGGGGAGCTGGGTGGCTCAGTTAATCATCTGACTTTTGGTTTTGGCTCAGGTTGTGATCTCACAGTTTGTGGGTTTAAACCCCACATCAGGCTCCACACCGACAGTGCAGAGCCTGCTTGCTTGGGATTCTCTCTCTGCCCCTTCCCCACTCAATGTGCACGCGCATGCGTGCGCTCTCAAAATAAACAAACTTGGGGGAGAGAAGCTTCAGTAGTAATGGGGAGGGATTGAAATTTTTGAAGGTTGAACATGTTTGAGAACTTCAGTGACTTTATTGATTTTATCTAAAACTTGCTTATGAAAGTACTGATTTTTTATATTTAGAGCTGTAACAAGGTCCTTTTTAGTTTTTGTGTATTTTGTATATTTTAATAAAGCCTTTACTTTTCTATTTAGAACTTTTCTGAGAGATTATTCATCCAGTAAGCATAAGAGTAATTTATTTTTTGCTGTCTTTTCTAGAAATCTATTTTAAGCATTATCTTCATCACTGGGTTTTAAGTAAACATGCCTCCTTTAAAATGTCGGTTTGCTTTAATCTTTATAAAAGCATACCACCCTCAGGGCGCCTGGGTGGCTCAGGCGGTTAAACGTCCGACTTCAGCTCAGGTCACCATCTCGCGCTCCGTGAGTTCGAGCCCCGCGTCGGGCTCTGGGCTGATGGCTCAGAGCCTGGAGCCTGCTTCCAATTCTGTGTGTGTCTCTCTCTCTGACCCTCCCCCGTTCATGCTCTGTCTCTCTCTGTCTCAAAAATAAATAAACTTAAAAAAAAAAATTAAAAAAAAAAAAAAGCATACCACCCTTGGGGCACCCGGGTGGCTCAGTCAGTTGAGTGTCCAACTCTTGATTTCGGCTCAGGTCATGCTATAACAGTTTGTGAGTTTGAGCTCCGCATCGGGCTCTACGCTGACAGTGTGGGGATTCTCTCTCTCCCTCTCTCACTTCCCCTCCTCTGCTCACACACTCTCTCTCTCTCTAAAATAAATAAATAAACATCGGGGCGCCTGGATGGCTCAGTTGGTTAGGCATCAGACTTCGGCTTAGGTCACAATCTCACCGTTCCCGAGTTCCAGCCCCACATCGGGCTCTGTGTTGACAGCTCTGAGCCTGGAACCTGCTTCAGATTCTGTCTCCCTCTCTCTCTCTCTGCCCCTCCCCTCTTCCCCCACAGTCTCTCTCTCTCTCAAAAATAAAATAAACATTAAAAAAAATTACAAATAAATAAACATGAAAAAACAAAAACCCCACACCACTCTTTACTGAGAATCTTTGTGGGACCCCTTTGTTTGGCTAAGAAATGAATGAATGGACTGTTGGGAGAAGCCAGGGGAAGTCACAGGCTCCAAATGCCACCAGAGATCCATGGGTAACCTTGAGCTCAAGGATGTCTGTAAGTGCTTCTAGTTGCAGAGCCTCCTTCTGCCACAGACGTTGGCCCTTAGTCTTCTTGGTGATGTGCACCATCAGCCTCACTCCCTAATTATGTTTCACCAGAGCATCTTTCAGCTAAAGATTTTACTGATGGTTCCCAGTAGATTTCTGCCATTCCTCCTTTGGCTTCTGCACTGCTGGCTTGTAGAGCACAGTTTGGGTCTGGGCCTTGTACCCAGTGTCTTTGTATCCCGCCCCCCCAGAAAGTCAGGGCCTTCCATCCCTTTGCTGACCAAGGCCACAGTCATATTTGTTCTCTCCCAGAAGTTCTGCCTGCAGAGATTAACCAGCAGAGTCTACTGCTATTTTCAAGGCTTTTTGCCAAAATCTCTCCAAGCCAATAAGCCTTTGACCCTATTAACCTTCTTTGTGTGGCTTTCTCCCCCAATTCTGAGTGAATTTGTTTGGTTTTCTAGGCATTATGCCAACTTAGGCAATAGGGGGCTTGAATAAGTTCAACAGGGAAGCATCTTGTTTTTGACACACTGCCACATACCAATGTATTCCCCACATTTTCACTTAGGATTTGACAAATAAGGCATTTTGTCCTGAAGATAAAGCATTTAGTCTTTGATTTCTAAATTTAAATGTCTGGACCCAGGGGAAGATTGTATAACCTGTGCTTCTGAGAGGAAGGCAGGGAAGGCGCTTTGTGTGCTGTGGTGAGTGGGAAGGGGCAGCAGGACAGCCCCAGACAGAGGCCAGAGGTGAATTCTGCCTGCTGCAGTTCAGCCGTGCCTTACAAATCACTTGGCTTCTCACTTTTTCTATAAAATGAGGGTAACACCTCTTATTAAATGAAGTAATGAAGCCTGAATGGAATAATGGAGAATTTAAAAACTGTGATCTGTGGTGTAAATAAGAGCTATGTCTGTGCTAGAGAGTAGAAGTTATAGAGCATGGTTACATGTGTTGTTAGTTCAGTCCTTTTGATCCTCAAATCACCAGTAAGTGTAGAGATCATACAAGGAAACTGGGATTCACTGTGGTAATTGTCCCTAGTAAGGGACACCTTACATACACCTAGTAAGATATGTGGGATTCAAAGCCATATCATCAGGCTCCTTGTCAGTATTCTTTCTATAATAGTCCTGTCTCCTTTTATGTGGTCATGGAATCAGAGAGAAAATTAGAGAGTTAAGAATGACCCACTGAATCTGACATAGCTGGGAATTAAGTCCAAAAACTTGGCTTTAAAAAAAAAACACATCAATAATAGTCCTAAAAGAACTCTTCGCTGCTTATCCTAATAATAGGACGTCACAGTGCAATAGGAAGTTATGTCTTGCTCTCTGACACACACACACACCTTCCTCTCAGAGATAAGCAGGAGCACATCTTCAAGGGTCTGTCTCAGGCTAAGTGTCCTGCTTTGTCCTCATATAATAGAGGGAACGTATGTTTTCAGCTTAAACACTTTTTTTTTGTCTATCTAGCATATGATGGAGTTGCCTGTTAAGAATTTGAAACTCAATATTCTGATGTCTACAGCTAAAAGAAAAAAGTAATATCCAGTCCATATAAAGTATGAATAGTAGTCTTCAAGCTGATTTGCTTATTAATTGGACCACAATACCAGTTTACTCTGTCAGTGTTGATAGCAAAAATCCTAGCAAAAGCATTTTTAAATGGATTTCTATTAAAATAAATACGTAACTAGACATAACAGAATATGTGATATGTGTGTGTCATATTTTTCTTCCACCATACTTCTTCTTGCCCCACCACCTGTTATTCCTGATTTCGTGAGAAGAAAATGCTGAGCCAGATCTGGATGACAATGAGGATGAGGAGGAGCCTGCTGTGGAAATTGAACCCGAGCCAGAGCCTCAGCCTGTGACCCCAGCCCCACCACCTGCCAAGAAGCGGAGAGGACGCCCCCCTGGCAGAACCAACCAGCCCAAACAGACCCAGCGTAAGTTACTTGTCTCAGTTCAGTAGGCTGGCATCCTCTCCCAGCATGTGGAGGAGCCAGATGGGTCCTTGTTTTGGGGAAAGATAGGAACTAAGCCATGAGAATAAGTTAAGGTCACACCCTGAACAAACTCTCAGGAAGCAGTTGTTTAGTTTTTACTGGGTAACACCTGAGGAAGATGCTAGAGGCCTCTTCTGCTTCAGTGAGAAGTCCAGAGTAGAAGGGTACTCGTGCTGTACAAGATAGGTACTGCTAATGTGGTAGGGGTTACAAGACCATCACAGTTAGAGTCAGCTGGCAAAATTGATGTGGCAATGAATATAAAAGAGCTAAATTTTAAAGGATGGAGGGATAAAGCAATTTCTGTGCTGAGATTGTTCCTCCTAAGAATTCCAGGCCTTTGGATTCAAGTGCTCGCCTTCTGATTTAAGAGAGGACACAGAGGAGGTATTTAGCCTGTACCCCACATCACAAGTGGTAGTGGGCAGCAGTCCTGTATTGGACACTGCCCCCGTGACAGCAGGCTCTGGGGGACTCAGGTCTCTATTCTACTCATTGCCTGGATACCTGAAAGCTGGTGGGGTTTTTTTCCTTAACAAATGCAAGATTTAATCTGTTTTTTTTAACGTACTTCCTGAACCCCATGTATAGATGTCTGTCACAGGAGAGTGTGAGGTTGGTTAACTATAGGTCCTGGGAACCGCTTTGCCTACACATACTTGAGTGAAAAAACTGGTGGAGGGCCCTGGGTGTGGGAGACCTTCAGAATCAGGAATGGCATGTTCTCGCTAGAGGCGGGTCGCCTCTAACACAGTCCTGCATCACACACAGTGTGAGGTATTCTTCGTCATGTGCTGTCTGCATCTTTTGTCTATCTTGCATTGGTGTAAAGCTCAACTTTATGATATAAAGGAAAACTAAGGCTTATAATATGTAATTTGGGAGGCATATAAAGATGAATGTCTGCCTTTTGTTCACTGATGGTTTCTAGAGTATTGGGGATTTTTGAATGGCCACATTTTAGGTCATTGAGCCTTTTTTTTTTTAATTGGCTTTCTCTGTGTTCTTACTGAGGCTTTCCTACATTGCTGACATCCATTTAGTGTCAAGTCTGAAAGGACCCTTGCAATCCTCAGGGGCTTTAATGGAGCATTTGTTTTGTTCATGCTCTTTCTTGCCAGCAACAGCCATCATCCAGGTGGAAGACCAGAATACAGGTGCAATTGAGAACATTATAGTTGAAGTAAAAAAAGAGCCAGACGCCGAGCCCGTGGAAGGGGAGGAGGAGGAGGCCCAGCCAGCCGCCACAGACGCCCCCAACGGAGACCTCACGCCTGAGATGATCCTCAGCATGATGGACCGGTGATGGCAGGGCGTTGCTCATCGCCAGGACTGCTCTGGGCTGTGTTTAAACGGCCTGCATCTTAATTTTTCTCCCTCTTTCTTCTTTTGGCTTTGGGAAAAGCATCATTTTACACCATTTTACCAAACATACTGAGAACTAAAACTTCAAGGATGATGTTAGAAAAATGTGATTTAACTAGAACTTGCTGTTTGATGTTAGCAAATCATGGAATGTTCTGAGTCCCTGAGGGTTTACTGTGAAGTGCTGAGGACAGTGTTGATGCCTGACTGGTTTTCTTAGACGGAAACAGAGACATTGAACCCTCTCTCTTGGCTATGGTAAACCACTCCAGAATGGCCACCAGGTTTCCCAGAGTTCTAGGTCTTCTTCCCAGGAGAGTTTTTAATTGTAAATGCAGACTTGGGAAGGACTTACACTTTTAAACTGGTTTTTGCTTCTGCTTCTCCCTGACTCCCTTTGCTCGGAGCCAGCTGCACACCAGTAGTACGGCATGCTGCGATCGGTTTCTGTCCTGAAGGCTTTGCCTCTTTCTTGGCAGAGTTTCTGGTATGGTCAAGCGTGTAAATAACTTTTTTTACATTTTAATCTTTTCCATTAATTAAGAGGTTGAAAAGAAGTGCAGTGTAAGAAAACCCAGCATTTTAATTACTTGCAAATTAAGTCACCACAGACTCTGTAGTGTGTAAATGTTGACGAGGAATTGGATCACAATCATGTAGCAGAACGGCACCCAGACTACTGCCGCTAGTGATGGACACCCACGTGGAAGATCGGATTTCCAGCCCATGGAGCCAGCATTTGAACCTTGTACAATTAACTTTCAGTTATGATTTCCCATCCACATTTTCTTTGCTCTGTTCGTAGCTGAATTTTGTGTTTTATAACTCCTCTGTTCAAGCAGAAGGATGATTATGAGTGGGTCACAGCAGCCCTTAAAAGCTGGGCCAGAAAATTTCACTAGGTCAGTAATTTAAACTTTGGATCTGAAAAAAAAAAAAAAAAAAAAAAAAAAAAAAAAGTAATAATAATAATGTGAAACAAAACCAACTAAAAAGTGATTCTTGCACATGAACTGTCACATGTTTAAAATGTGTTTTTTAGAGAGCCTCAGTCTTGCTGATTTCAAACACTTTTTTCTTCTGTGTATTGCTTTTAAAAGAGCCATCAGTTAGCTATCAAACTCTAGGTTGATGCATTTTGTACTTAGCTGTACTGTGTGATATTTTTCATTATTTTAGGACACCAACATGAGACCTGTAATAAAATATGTAATGGGGTTGAAAGCTGGGGAGGAGGACCTACTGCTGTACAGCTAATAAATCATAACGGATTAACAAGTGCTCCAGATACTCCGTCGTGTGTGATCTCTGCCTGATGGGGGCCCCACAGGGCCCACACTCCTGGCCTCAGGCAGTGCAGGCCTGGTCACCTTTCAGAGGCAAGTTCTGTACCACAGGATGGCCACTTCCTCCCTAGCACTTAGGAGATGATCTTGGTAAATGGTTGGATCGAGTGCATCCTGTCACAGGTTTTAACTCCCCAAAGGTGTGTGTGAGTAGCGAGGTGTGGATGGACTGCTATCAGCCCCCATGGTCCACCTTAGGAGTGGGTTCCTACGGCAGGGGTAACCACAGATGTTAGAGAAGGGGCTCATGGGAAGTTCTGCACTCTGGATCTCCGCTCACTGAGGGCTGGGCTCACTTGAGCCCAAGTGCAGGACAACAGAAGCTGGACCCAGTTTGCTCTAGAGAGGCTAATTTGGGAGGGGGAGACACATGTAGTCTAGTCACCAGGCTGCAGGGAGAGAGACTCAGATGGCGTAGCTTGTTAGGCACTGCAGGAGACAGGGTGGAAAGGGAGTTGGAATAGGAAGTTGATGCATTAGTGAAACATCTTGATGCTGCTGGCCGTTTCTGGGCAGATAGCTTTGGCAAACCCATTTTAGGTAAAATCTTCAGCCACTAATTATAGGGCTTTTAAACCAGAATCCCAAATTAGCGGTTTTCAGTGAGAAGTAACAAAAGTTGAGATGTGTGTGGCCTTTGGCTGCTCATACTGTCTACATAGACCCGTCTCCCAGGAAAACAGGTAGCTGAGGCCTCAAACTCTGAGCCTTGCAGTCAGTTCCTTGGGTCGAAAGTTGTCAGAATATTGAGTCTCTGTCATGCATGGGCCAACCCTCGTGGGGGCCAGAGTACCCCCTTCCAGAATTGTTCCAGTGGCCATAGAGTTTTGTAAACTTTCTTGGTGTTTATGACAAAATCTCTGCAGAACAGTGAGGCCTTTATCTGTATTTTCAGCATAGCTTTTTCTCATTGTGTACATTCAAATTGAAAGTGTAAAGTATGTTTGGGATGGGGAGGGGGCAAGAAAAGTCACATTCTGATGGAAGAGACGCTGAAAAGTGATTCCTCATTGCATAGCCCATGATGTATCCTGTGTGAGTCCATTATATACATACAGCCTTATACTTAAAATATAAATCGGGACACCTGGGTGGCTCAGTTGGTTAAACTTCCAACTTTGGCTCAGGTCGTGACCTCACAGTTTATGAGTTTTGAGCCCCTCGTCAGGCTCTGAGCTGACATCTCAGAGCCTCTGCTTCAGATTCTCTGTCTCCCTCTCTGCCCTGCCCTGCTTGCTCTCTCTCAAAAATAAACATTTAAAAATAAATATAGGGGCGCCTGGGTGGCTCAGTCGTTAAGCGTCCAACTTTGGCCCAGGTCACGATCTCATAGTTCATGAGTTCGAGCCCCACGTCAGGCTCTGTGCTGACAGCTTGGAATCTGGAACCTGCTTCGGATTCTGTGTCTCCCTCTCTGCCCCTCCCCAGCTCATGCTCACATACTTGTCTGTCAAAAATAAATTTAAAAAAATTAAATATATTTTTATTATATTTATATATAAACAAAGTACAGAAGCCAATTCTCATGGTTAGTCCTCACCAGAGAACTTTTGATGCGGAAGTTCTCTGACCTGTCTGCTGTTCCCCACTACTAAGCCAATAGCAAGTACTGGAGTAAAATATTCTCTTTCCACACCTGGGTTGGTACCACCCTCCCCTGCTGCCCAGCAAGGTGCCCAGCAAGCACCTGAGTCCTCTTGCCTTTGGTCAGGACCTAGCTGGTTTTTTTGTTTTTTTAACCATTTGTTTTTGGGAGAGTGCAAACAAGGGAGGAGCAGAATGAGGGGAACAGAGACTCTGAAGCGGGCTCTGCGCTGACAGGCTGAGAGCAGTGAGCCCGATGTGGGGCTCAAACTCATGAAACCACGAGATCATCACCTGAGCCGAAGTTGGAAGCTCAACCCGCTGAACCACACAGGCGCCCCAGGATCTAGTCTTTTAAAACCATCTGAAGGGAGACTTGTGGCAAACCTGGGAGGTGCAGCCTGGCCTGGCCTCATCCTGTGCTGCTGGAGCAGGCGGGGCTTATGCTTCCTTGTGAGCTTCAGCATTTCCTGAGCGCCCACGGAGTGTCACACCATCTAGAACACAGACAAGCTGAAGGGCCTGTCCCCTTCTCAGTCACTCAACATGTTAGGAGCTGAGTCCCATGTGTTCACTTGGTTTCTGATAGCAGTGTGGTAGTTTTGTCACTGCCGCCCTGATCTCCATGCTGATTCTGGTTTCAGCAGCCTGTACCCACCCCAACAGCACTCATCAGACAGGGGTAGATGCCACCAATGTGTTGCTGGCCTCGAGAGTCCCTTTTGGCAGACATTCCCTCTTGTATTTCTTATCCTAGTCCATTCTAAACAGAGAAGTCCCACTGAGGTGGGTTTTCTATTACGGAGTCCTGGGGTTGCCATGGCAGACTTGGCAGATGTGAGTATTCACTGAGTGCCAGGCACTGTTGTGAGCACTTAAAAAGCATTTAATCCTTATAGCAACACTTTGAGGCAAGTTAATAGCTCCAGCTTATGAAACAGGAAAGGAAGTCCGAAAAGGTTAAGTAACTTAGTGTGGAACAGCTGGAAAGAGTTGGGAGTCAGGACTTAAATTCAGGCAGTCGGCCTTTAGAAGCAGCATTCTTGTACCACTTGGTCACGCTTCAAGTGCAAGAGACCTACTGAGTTCTCACCCTAAAAGCAGCTTGTGGGTTCTATGTGGTCTTAGAAGGAATCCTAGATCTTAAACCAAACTCTTCTTTCAAACTGGGAGACGGCAGAGTAGGACTATCTCTTGCCTCTGTTTGCAGAAACTCTCAGCAACTTCTCCCGCTGTATCCTCCCATCAACCCTAGTCAGCCCTGTGCTTTCACACCATTGGCCTTTTGCTTGAGGGTAGGCTTTGCCCAAGCTGCTACTGTTCAGTTTCTACTGCCACTTTGTGTCAATCTTTGGTAGAGATGAGATTTTGTTAGGTGAGGGGGTGGAGGTGGGGGTGGGGTGGTGGGATGATCAGGTGACTGGAGGATGTTTCCACTTATCTCCAAGCCCTGAAGTGGGGAGGGATAGCTAAATGGGAATGAGACCAAGGCACCCTGCTCAGCATCCCTCATCTACTTTCAAGATTATTTCTTTCACCTCTGCCTGGCTGAGCTGTGGGCAGGGCAGAGGGCTGTTCCTAATAAGTGGAGTTTAATTGGATTGTAATGGAAGAAAAAAACAGTAATTCTTTTCCTGTGAACCCTCCAGAATCTAGGTCCCTGGTCTTTTATCTGGCAGCATGCTCTGGTTAGCAGGACCTCACCCCATGACCTACTGACCCCTCCCAGCCCTGGAGACACTAACTTTTCTTTCCTTCAGTGGTTCCCCCCCTCCCTAAACTCTAGCAGAGGTAAGGGCGCGCAGGAGGGAGAAGACACAGACACAGGAGAGGACTCCCATGTACCTAGCCTTCGCTCACCCCTGCCTGAAACACTTGGGGTTCAGCCCTTGGCCCAAGACTGCCCCATGAAGGTACTCCCCACCTTTCAGCCCAAATCTGGTGAAAGCTGGGGACTCTGTGCTCTAGAAAAGGGTATCTGAGCCCATCTGGCATTTTTTCGGCCTTTCAAAAGTTAGTGGATCTCGGGGGCACCTGCCTGGCTCAGTTGGTAAAGCAGGTGACCCTTGATCTCGGGGTTGTGAGTTCTATCCCCCCCATGCAGATTGCTAAAGAAAAAAAAAAAAAAAAAAAAAGTTGGTGGCTATCCCACGGGGTCACATACTCCAGGTTAGGAGCAACAGATTAGGCCCTTCAGGCTAGGACCCGGGTGTTGGGAGAGCTACTGGGAGAGATTCGTTGCTCCTTGCTGAATAGGCACTCCTCCCGGCCCGCCCCTTGTCCACCTCCCCAGCTAGGTTTTGGAGGGGACCAACGCGGGTGGGCCGCAGGGATCCCCGAGCGGGCAGCGCCCCCTGGTGCTCGCGACAGGCACTGCGGTGCGGGGTGGAAGTAGGGGGCTAGGAATGGCAAGAGGCGCGCGCCACACGCACGACCCTCCCGGCCACACCACTCCTACCCTGTGTCTGTCTTGCCAGAGTAGCTCCTGCGCGACTGGGCGGGCGGACAGCTGGGACTCTGCCCCCCTCCTACATCTCCTGTCCCGCGGAGGCCGGGGCGGGGAGGAGCCGGGCTGGGGGCGGCCTGGCAGGAAGCAGCGCGTACCTTCCGCTGCAGGAGGAGCAGGTGGCTACAGTGCGGGCCGGGGCCCCCAGGCTTCCTGTGTGTGCGCCCGCCCGCTACTGTTTCTTGTCGGAGCTCGTTGGGCCATCCGGCGGCCCGGCCCGGCCCCATGGCCCAGACCCCCGACGGCATATCCTGTGAGCTGCGAGGTAAGCGCTGGCCCTTCCCGCGTACTTGGCTCCAAAGCCAGAAGCCCATCCAGCGTCCCGGAGCACCTGCAAACAGTTCTCTCTGCTTCTCGGAAGTGTTTGGTGCCCCCACATCCACTCCACTCCTTCCTTACTGGCCCATAGATGAGCCCAGGCCAGAAGCCTGGTGCAGACCATGGGCCTGAGTTGACCTTCCCAGGAGGACCAAAGTCACCCAGCAGGCTGCCATTCCACAGGCGAGATCACCAGATTCCTGTGGCCCAAGGAGGCTGAGCTGCTGCTGAAAACCTGGCTACCAGAACGGGAGGGTGCTGAGCGAGGTCATGTCTTGGTATGGCAGGGGGCAGAGCTCGGGAGGGCCACTGGGGCCCAGGAAAATAGAGTCCTTGTCCTGCCCAGGGGGTGAGACACTCTCTTCCCCCAGGCACTGCTACGATGGAGAGCCTACCTGCTCCACACCTGCCTTCCCCTGAGGGTGAGTGCCAGGGGCTAACCACCACCCCTCACCCCTTGCCCTCCAGCAGCTTTTTTGATGAGGGCTGCCTCCGCTGAGTTGTCTGTGCTCTGTGGGCTCTGCCCTGCCAATAGCACTGAGCTCCCCACAGCAAGCAGGGCTGGCTCTGAACTCTGGACTGCACGGAGGACTGGGGTCCCAGAAGGGCAGGGCTAAGGCCTTGGTTCCAGCTGATTCAGGCACTCCATAGGTGGACTGCACATTCAGCTACCTGGAGGTCCAGGCCATGGCACTGCAGGAGACACCCCCTCAGGTGAGACACCTGGTACCCCACCACAGCCTGCAGCCTGGTCTTTGCCTCCTTTTCCACCTGCCCCCACACATGGAGCCCAACCCAGCAGCCCTCCCTCCCCAGGTCACTTTTGAGCTAGAGTCTCTGCCTGAGCTGGTCCTGGAGTTTGCTGGTGTAGCTGCCCTGGAACAGCTGGCCCAGCACATTGCTGCAGCCATCAAGAAGGTCTTCCCTCGCTCGAACCTTGGGTGAGGCCAGACAACTACAAGGGACCAGCAGGAAAGGAGGGCAGCAGGGGGTGCTCTGAATGACGCAAGTGGGTTGCCTCCCATCCTAGGGGCTACAAGTCCCCTGCCCCCTTTTCCCTTATCCCCCTCCCCAGGAAGCTATTCCGGAAGCCCACATCCTCCTCCATGCTGGCTCGGCTAGAGAGAAGCAGCCCCTCCGAAGACACCTTGCCCAGCAGCCCCTGTGGTAAGGACCAAGAAAAGGGCACACAGAACTTTCAGCCTCCCCCCATCCTGCAGCCCCAGACCCCTGGATTGGGCGTCCCCCAAACTGAACAGTCACTCGAGGCACAGCCACCACCCAACTCGAGTCTGATCTTCCTCCATCTCTGACCTTTTGTCTCTCTCTTCTTCCTCATCCATTACACCCCTGGCACCTCCCCCAGGTGGCTTCTTGGAGACGTATGAGGCTCTGTGTGACTACAATGGCTTCCCTTTCCGAGAGGAGATTCAGTGGGTGAGAGTAGGGCCCTCCTTGTGGAGCTCTGGAGACATCTGACCCCCCACATGCATTGGGTCCCCTCTACCCTTTATGGCCCAAAGCCAGTTGGAGACACCTTCTTCCCATCCAGGATGTGGACACCATCTACCATCGTCAGGGCTGCCGCCACTTCAGCCTAGGCGACTTCAGCCATCTGGGCAGTCGGTGTGTGGCCTTCCAGGACTGGGAAGGGAAGGAGATCCCATGACCCACATTCCTGGGCCTCAGCCTCTCCATGGAGGGGGGTGGTGGGCCTAGGAGGACCCTGAGCCCTGCCCCTTCCCCTTCTCTCACCCAGCGACCTGGCGTTGAGTGTGGCTGCCCTGTCCTACAACCTGTGGTTCCAGTGCCTCTCCTGTGTGGACATGAAGCTGGTGAGAGTGTAGGGGCAGGGAGGAGCCAAGGGTGTGGTGGCCAGGGTGCAGCTCATTGAGCCTCCACTTTGGTTCTCAGAGCCTTGAGGTCTCGGAACAGATTCTGCACATGATGAGTCAATCGTCCCACCTGGAGGAGCTAGTGCTAGAGAACTGTGGCCTGAGGGGGTAAGGGGGAAAGGGTAGGGCTTGGAGACAGGAGTCTGGGGGCTTGGGTTTGGGCTTGGGAGGCTAGTGGCCTGGGGAGGAGATGGGAATCCAGGGTCAGAGTCTCACACCTGGGGTCTCGTCCCCAGAGACTTTGTCCGGCGACTGGCCCAGGCACTGGCAGGGCACTCGAGCTCTGCCCTCCGGGAGCTTAGCCTGGCGGGGAACCTGCTGGATGATCGAGGTACGGATGAACCTAGGGACCCCCAGGAGGCTGGTGCTAGAGGAGGTGAGAGCCACACAGCTGCCCCCATTCCCCAGGCATGGCTGCTCTCAGCAGACACCTAGAGTATCGTCCTGGAGCCCTGAGGAAACTCAGCCTAGCGCAGACAGGGTTGACAGCTCGAGGTAGGTGGGGTGGTCAGAGCGGGGAGAGGAGGTGAATCCGCCTGATTGCTGAGCCACTCTCTCCACCACAGGAATGAGGTCTCTGGGCCGGGCACTGGCTTCCAATGTGGCCTTTGACTCTGCCCTGACCCACTTGGATCTTTCCGGGAACCCTGGGGCGCTGGGGTCCTCGGAGGACAGTGGGGTGAGTGGCTGTCTTTAGGGCCAATGATTGGGGGCGCTGCAGACAGTGGGATGTCAGGAAGCTCTTGGTGAGGTGATCCCTGACTCCCTCCCTCCCACGCCCATCCTCCCACCAGGGCCTCTATAGTTTCCTGAGCCGTCCTAATGTTCTGATGTTCCTGAATCTCGCGGGCACCGACACCGCCCTGGACACTGTGAGAGGGTGGTCAGTGGGGGGATGATCGGTAGGGCCGGTGGCCGGGCCCGAGACCTGAGGGTAGACCCGTGGTGGGGAGGAGGGGGGCTCAATCTATCGCCGGTGTAGCCTACACACTCTTCCCGCAGCTCTTCGCAGCGCTGGCCGGCGGCTGCTGCACTAGCCTCAGCCACCTGGACGCCTCGAGGAACGTCTTCTCCCGCACGTAAGGGGGGCGGGTCCGGGCGGGGTAGGGGGAGACGGCGGGGAGCCGCCTCCTTGCGCCCGGAAGCCCACTCCTCCCGCTCTCCCACCCCAGGAAGTCCCGGGCTGCGCCCGACGCGCTCCAACTCTTCCTCAGCCGTGCGGAGACGCTTCGGCACCTGGGCCTGGCGGGCTGTAAGCTGCCGCCCGACGCGCTCAGGTCAGTGTCGCTTCCTACGGTTACGCCCCGGCGTGTGCGGCCACCACCCAGGCCGGGGCCCCAGAGCTTCACCCCGCTCCTATCGCCCCCTCGACCTTCCGGTATCCTGCTCCTTCCTTCTTGCTATTCGTTCGCGCCCTGGGGCCCCCTTTCCCAGCTCCCGCCACCCCTTGTGACATCCTCTCCCAGGGCCCTTTTGGAAGGCCTTGCGCTAAACACGCACACGGGCGACCTGCATCTGGACCTCAGCGCTTGTGAGGTGAGCGCCCGGCCCGAGACGTGATCAGGCAGTGGGCGCACGCGGAGTGGGGCCGCGAGGCGGTGAGCGCCGGCCATTGGGCGCCTGAGCCTCTGCACCTGTGGCCTGTCGGTCTGAGCTTGTTTCACCTTCCACCTTCAGCTGCGTTCAGCGGGCGCTCAGGTGATACAGGACTTAGTGTGCGACGCCGGCGCAGTGAGCTCCCTGGATCTGGCGGATAATGGTGAGGCTGCCCGCAAACCCACCCTCCCACTGCCCAACCAGTTCCCACCTCATCCCCAGCCTCGCCGTATGCGTGATCCGAGCCACCCCTAGGCTTCGGCTCAGACATGGTGACTCTGGTGCTGGCCATCGGGAGGAGTCGGTCCCTGCGACATGTGGCACTTGGAAGGAACTTCAACGTCCGGTGCAAGTGAGTCCCCATCCCACTCCCGGGCCTCCCAGACAGCACCCCACCACCCCACCCAGGTCCTTCCAAACCGCGGCCCCTGCCCCACAGGGAGACCCTGGACGACGTCCTGCACCGGATTGTCCAGCTCATGCAGGATGATGACTGTGTGAGTTCTTGGGACAATGTGGGATCCTCAGGCAATGGACCCCTGTGACTCCTGCTCCCTCAGACTCTGTAACTTGCCCTCCTTGCTGACCGCTTTTCTTAACTGCAGCCCCTACAGTCTCTGTCGGTGGCTGAGTCGCGGCTGAAGCTGGCCTCCAGCGTCCTGCTCCGGGCCCTGGGCACGAATCCTAACCTGACGGCGCTGGATATCAGCGGCAACGCCATGGGGGATACCGGCGCCAAGATGCTGGCCAAGGCACTTCGGGTCAACACTAGGCTCCGGTGGGCGGGGTCGGAGGGGGGAAGAGTGCGTGGTGCGGGGAGGGTGGGGGGGGGGAGCTTACTGGGCTAAGGGGCGGGGCTGAATGTGGAGGAACAAATGCTGCGGCCTGTGTGCGAGGCGAATGGACGAGGCCAGCGGGTTGGGTGGAGCTTGTGGAGCTCCGCCCTTGACTGAAGCCCGGCCTGGCCCAGGTCTGTCGTCTGGGACCGGAACCACACGTCTGCTCTGGGCCTGCTGGACGTAGCGCAGGCCCTGGAGCAGAACCGCAGCCTAAAGGCCATGCCTCTGCCACTGAACGACGTGGCCCAGGCACATCGCAGCCGCCCGGAAATGACCACACGTGCAGTGCATCAGGTGTGGGTCCCTCTCCTCCCTTGCCCTGCTCTGCTTGGTAGCCCCGCTTCCTACCACTTCTCAATATCCCTTGTCCCCAGATCCAAGCCTGTCTTTTGAGGAATAACCGTGCGGACCATGCCTCTTCTGACCGCACTTGCTGTCCGCAGCCACCGGGTCTGGTCTCCGACCCTTCAGAGCAGGTTAGTGTCCCCTTCCATAACCTTGAGTAGGCACAGGAGGTAGGGAATGGGATGAGCTTTGGCCCTCGAGATCCTCTGAGTTTGAGGGTCTGACTTTCTTGGGGCTAGGGTGCCTGAATTATGCTGTCCCGGACAAGTCCCTCTTCTTGGTAGCTCCCCCAAATAACACCCCTGGATGCCTTTTAAAAGCATTTAAATAGGGTCTCCTGTTCAAGATGGGAGCTATTTTGAAATCCTCCCTTAATCCTACCGGCCCCCTACCCCCCACCCCAGGTGATTATAGCCTCATGTATGGACTTCCTGCTCACAGGGCTCTTCTGCCCTCTCCACCCACCTCTGCTGGGGCCAAACTCAGCGACACTTTTTCTGGTTTCATCTCCCTCTGCTACCTTACCTTTGTGAGATCCCTCCACCCATCTGTTCTCAAATCCCAGGCTTTAGAGCTCAGGCATCTCAACCCAGACATCCTTCAGGGGCTTCACATTCTACAGATTTTCAAGTGATCTCATCACCTTGCACAACGTCTTCTCTCTATCCTGGAACCCAATCTCAATGGTGCCCACACTCACCAAGTGTTGTGGACAGAGGTTTGGACCAGGTCTCTCCAGGCCACATTAGAGCCCCCACAGACCTCCTTAGTCCTCCCTCTGCTAACTTTCACACACACTGATCCTTACCCCCACCCTAACTATCTCTTGCTCCGCCTGGTCTTTCATCTATGGCTCCTCACAACCATTTCTTTTTTTTAATGTTTATTTTTGAGAGAGAGAACAGGGGAGGTGCAGAGAGAGAGAGAGAGAGAGAGAGAGAGAGAGAAAGAATCCCAAGAGAAAGAATCTGACGGTGCAAAGCCTGACTAGGGTTGTGATCCCACGAACAATGAGATCATGACCTGAACCAAAATCAAGAGTTGGCTGCTTAACCGACTGAGCCACACAGGCACCCCACCTCACTCCCATTTCTGCCCACCACTAAGTCTGTCTTCTATGTGGATGATAAGCAGATCAAGCTTCTAAAATACAGACATGACTAACAGCTCCTTTTTTTCCTATTCAGGACAATTAGGGAGTATATATAAAGTCTCTAAAATGAACCAAAGGAGACACTGCTTGCCCTCCTTGAACAGATAGGTTTCCTAAGTGACTGGCCTGATGGGATTGGCTTCAGGACCTTACCACCCTGTTGGAGACACTGGGAAGGAGGCAGAGTCTGGGGGGCTGGGAGGGGACTAAGATCGGACTGATTCTTGATGCATCCCCCCCAGGAAGTGAACGAACTGTGTCAGTCAGTGCAGGAGCATGTAGAGCTACTGGGCTGTGGGGCTGGACCCCAGGGTGAAGCTGCTGTGCACCAGGCTGAGGATGCCATCCAAAATGCCAACTTCTCTCTCAGTGTGAGTACTCCCCTCCCCACCACTGCAAAAAGACCCTCCCCCACTTAATCAGGTGTCAACTTGCAACTCCTTCTCCTCCTTGGCCTCCAGATTCTCCCAATTCTGTATGAGGCTGGAAGCTCCCCAAGTCATCAGTGGCAGCTGCGGCAAAAGCTAGAGGGCCTCCTGGGACAGGTGGGCGAGGTCTGCCGTAAAGATATTCAAGTAAGATGGTATCCTAGCCCCAACCCCATCTCCACCTCCATAATAGGCTTGACCCCTATCCCATAGGTTTGACTGTGATATTCCTTGAATCACTGTTCTGTGAGGGTTGGAGCTTCAGGCCACACCCTCCATGTTCTGATCTTTACCCAGGATTTCACTCAGGCTACATTGGACACAACAAGGAGCCTCTGCCCACAGATGCTACAGGGACCCAGGTGGAGGGAGCAGCTAGAGGGGGTTCTGGTGGGCTCAAGGGGCCTCCCAGAACTGCTCCCAGAGCACCTGCTGCAAGATGCCTTCACTAGGCTCCGGTAAGCTGGATGGGACTGGGCTAAACTGGACTAGACAGGACTGGGCATAGATAGCACACTAATCTTTGCTCTCTCTTGCTCTCAGGGATATGCGGTTGTCAGTCACGGGGACCTTGGCAGAGAGCATTGTGGCTCAGGCCTTGGAGGGGCTGAATGCAGCCCGTGATCGGCTGGTGAGGGAGAATTGTGCATGCAGGCATGTGCATGCGTGCACAGGCACACATACACACACAGTGACCTGGCCACTGCCTTGCAGGGGTTCTTTAATGTCTTCTGGGGTCATATAGCCCAGGGTTATTTCAGGGTTTCCTTAGCACTGATGGGACTATGGCTGAGGCCCTACCTGCCCATCTTTAGGGTGCCTTATTGCAGGTGGAGAGTCTGGCTCAGCAGGCAACAGTGACAGTGCCTCCTGCCATACCAGCACTGGATGGAGGTGAGCCCAGCCCCCTTGGGCCTGGGGAATTGGAAGGTCTTTTCTTCTCTGAGGAGGTGAGGGAAAAGCAGAAGGATGGAGAGGAACAGAAGGTAGGTGGTTCCAGAAATTTGGAAGGCAGGGAGGCAGCTCCCCTGGTTCCCAGGCTGAGTTTCTGCCCTCCCCACCCAGCATGACAGTCCTCCACAGAAATGGCCTGAGTCCAGCCAATGTTTTCACCTGGTCCTCTCCACTCACAGTAAGTCGGTCTGGGGGAAAGGGAGTTAACCAGGTTGAGCTGAAGGTCCTCCATTAGATCTGGGGACGTAGACACATGGTCACATTCATTTAGTCTTGTCCTAGGAACTACCTGACCCTTGACTGAGCCAGGCCAGGTTCCCCATGCAGACTTGCAGGTTGGGGTCTACTGTGGTCAGCATGGAGCAGGACCTGAGCAGACCAGGATCTACTCTCCATTCGTCTCCCCCGCCCCTTTCCCTACCCCCAGGATGCGCATGCTTGGCGGCAGCGCAGAGCCGCGCCGCTCGGGGCCGCGCTCAGCACCACGGACAGCGGCGACGGGGGGAGGGGCGGGCGTGGGGGGGTGGGGGTGGCGTAGTCGGGCCCCTCCCCGCGCCCTGGGCGGGTCCCCCGCCGCCCCAGCGCCGCTGCTGCCGCCACCACCTCCCCAGGCTTGCTCCTCGGTACTCCTCTGGTGCTCTCCCTTTAGGTGCTGCTGAGGAACCGGAGCCCGAGCTGGCGGCTCCGGGGGAAGATGCAGAGCCGCAGGCGGGGCCTTCTGCCCGTGGCTCTCCGAGCCCTGCCACCCCGGGTCCCCAGGCCGGCCCACTGCCTTGCATGGACCTGCCACCCTCTGGGGAACCCTTACGCCATCCGACCCGGGCCCGGCCGCGGCCGCGGCGCCAGTACCACCACCGTCCGCCACCGGGGGGCCCCCAGGTGAGTGCCCTTCCCCCATTCCAGAGCTCGTGGAACTGGGGGGTCACGGGTGCCTCATTTGTTTCTCAGGAGAGAAGCAGCTAGGGAGGTGGGTTGTCGGGACTCAAGAGTACTTGGTCGTGCTGCCGAATCTTGGCTTATTCCTGGCCATCCCTTCCCCAGGCCATTCCCATGCAGGGTCATGAGCGTGTGGATTTAATTTGGGGTACATCTCAGTTTAGAACTGCATCTTAGGTTGGCCCTTTGCATGAACGGATATGCGAGAGAGGGTGTCCATCTTATCCTCCCTCTCCCAGGGTTACTCAAAGATCCTGGGCCCCCTGGCTGCGGGGACAATCCTGCATCTACTGCACGTCCAGTAGTTGTTTATGTGGGGAGATGTTCTGTGTGGGCTGGGTACTGGTGGGGACAGTGGACACAGGGTAGAAGGCAGGCAGGAGTTGGCTTGAGGCCCCCCAGAGGGTCTGACGCAGCAGCAGGAGCCGCTGAGCTGCCAGCAGGCCGGGTGGGGTGGGGGTGGAGGGTACTGCAGGGAACTGTTTGGAGCAGAGAGGGTAGCAAATGGGAACGTGTGACCCAGGAGCCTGTAGGTTTTAGCCTGCTGGTGACAGGATGGTTCCGGGTGTCGATACTCCATGGGACAAGAACAGGTGTGGGCTGAGTGTGTGTGTCCAGGGCCAGCTTCTGATTAGGGGATATGTGAAACCATCTCTGCCCACCAGTTGGACAGCAGGAATGTTTGTCAGTAGCCCCCTAAGGTCACTGCAGCTCCCAGGTACAGAAGTTGCCCAGGCTAGGCTGCTTATCAAGGGGTGGAGAGAATATATGGTTGTGCTCAGTCCTCACCCTATGGTGTCCCCCAGGTGCTCCCAGCCCTGCCGCAGGAAGGGAATGGACTCAGTGCCCGCGTGGACGAAGGCGTGGAGGAATTCTTCTCCAAAAGGCTGATCCAGCAGGATAGCCTGTGAGTGAGGGGCAGTTGTATGGGGTGGGAGAAGGTGGGATGGTCTGTCTGCTTTGCCACTCACTGCCAGCTGTTCCCACAGCTGGGTTCCTGAAGAGGACTCAGCCAATGAAGGGGGTACCACCCCTGTCCCCCGTACACTGAGAAAGAAGCTGGGTACCCTGTTTGCCTTTAAGAAGCCTCGTTCAACCCGGGGGTCACGGCCTGATCTAGAGACCAGCCCTGGGGCAGCTCCCCGTACTCGAAAGACCACACTTGGAGACCTGTTGCGGCCACCATCCCGCCCCGGTCGTGGGGAGGAGCCTGGTGGAGCTGAGGGGGGCACCAGCAGCCCAGACCCGGCCCATAGGAGCCGGCCTCGTTACACCCGGGAAAGCAAGGCCTATTCAATGATACTACTACCTGCTGAGGAGGAGGAAACACTGGGCACCAGACCTGACAAGGTAGGCCTGGTGACAAGGGGTGAGGGCTCTGCTAGGACTGAGGCAATGGGCTCTCTCCTACTTGGGCTTCTGTGTTCTCAGCGGCGGCCCCTGGAGCGGGGAGACACAGAGCTGGCCCCATCCTTTGAACAGCGGGTACAAGTGATGCTGCAGAGGATTGGTGTGAGCAGAAGCAGCGGGAGTGCTGAAGGCAAGAGGAAGCAAGTAAGTTGGGAGGGACACAAGTGCAAAGTGAGGGGGCAGGCGACATGTGGCTTGTGGCAATCTGTGGGTGACATATGTGACCAGAAGGAGGCTCATGACACACAGACAGCTCTGTCAGTTCCACCCCCTCCCCCTCAGAACAGTCATCAGAGTCCACCTTTCTTCCTTCTTGGCTTCTGCCCTGGTCATTGGACTGGGGTGGTCCTTTTTCTGTAGATCTAACAGAACTCTGACCTTGTCACCTGCATTTGAAACAGCAAGTCTTCCAGGTACTTCCTCTCAAGACACTGCCCTGCCTCCTAATCCTGCCCCAAGGCCTCAGCCCTTGTCACTTCTTTCATCTCATCACCCTGCCACATGTTCCTGTGTCAGGAACTCCTCCCTGGCTACTTCTAGCCTCTCATCGCCACCTGTGGGTTACATGAGCTTCCTCTTCATCCATCCCTGCATCTCCTGGTGGGCATTTAGTAGTGGTTACAAGAACAAGGCTAGAGTGAAGACAGGACAGGACTGAGCTCGATTTCCCTGTTTCCTACAGAGCAAGGATGGAGAGATCAAGAAGGCTGGCTCGGATGGTAAGTGGGATCCTGTGCTATGGCAGTACATTTTTGGTGAAGGAGCTGTCCTTAGATATAGTCCCCAAGGTACTTGCTGTTCTGGGGGAAGAGGGGAAGAGGCCAGGTTTTTCTTCCCCTCACTCCCAAAGGCTGGTGCCTGAACCCCCAGCCCCTTGCAGGTGACATTATGGACAGTTCCACAGAGGCCCCTCCCATCTCAATCAAGTCCCGCACCCACTCCGTGTCGGCTGGTGAGTAAGGGCCACTGTGTGTGTTGGGGGACATGCAAAGATAGGAGGGGGTCAGACCACTGGTTAGGCTCACACCCTTCTCCCTGTAGACCCCTCATGCAGACCTGGTCCAGGGATCCAAGGTCCGGAGTCCACCACCTGGAAGACACTAGGACAGCAGCTGAATGCAGAGCTCAGGGGCCGCGGTTGGGGCCAACAGGATGGTCCAGGCCCCCCCTCCCCTTGTCCCAGCCCCAGTCCACGAAGAACCAGCCCCTCCCCTGACAGCCTGGTCCTCCCAGAGGACCCTTGCTTGGGCCCTAGGAACGAAGGTAAGCAGGCACCTAGCCCCCACCCCAATACTGGGCTGGGGACCCTGACGGTGGAGGGGGAAGCAAGGGCTGGAGTGGGGAAAGCTGTTGAGACCATACCCTGATACCCTGGCCTCCCCCAGATGGCCAGCTGAGGCCGAGGCCTCTCTCGGCAGGGCGACGAGCAGTGTCTGTGCATGAGGACCAGCTCCAGACCCCTGCTGGTGAGGGGGAACACCTCCCTGTGTGCTTGAGTGCAGGAGGAGATGGGGAGGGTAGACTCCATGGCTCCCTTTGTGGTTTTGGTCCTTGGAGGGGGCCACCAATAGTGTAAGGGGTTGAGAAGTTAGGGAGCCAGAAGGCCAGGAGCACGGGTCTGACAAGCCCTTCCCACTAGTCCTGGCTCCACCTCCAGGAGAACAGCTTTTGCCAGGGGTGGGAGGATGCAGGGGAAGGAGGTGGCTCTGAAGCCAACAGTGTGTGTTCACACACGCACTGGAGGTGGGAGAGAACGCTTGGGGACAGGCAGCAAGCCCCTAGCAACCTCCTCCCCTGCCAAGTGTTTCTGTGTCTTTCAGAACGGCCCCTGCGGTTGCAGCGCTCCCCTGTTCTCAAGCGGAGGCCAAAGCCTGAGGCACCCTCATCTCCAGGCCTAGGTGAGAGGAAGCTAGGGCCAGTTGGGAGGGTGGCAGGACTGCTCAGTCCAGTCCTGATCCCTCCTCTCCCTTCCTCCTTCCCTTGCAGGATCTGGCCTTGGAGCCCAACCTCTGCCCCCACAGCCCACAGAGCCCTCTAGTCCTGAGCAGAAGCCACCCTCCCCAGCCACAGACCAAAGAGGCGGCGGCCCCAACCCCTGACCCTCTCCTTTTCCTGCCGCATGAGATTATTTTATTAAAAAACTCGAAGCAGAGTGGGGAGTACTTTTGGTTTATCCCCAGCCATGGACCTGTGTGCACACATCTTCCCACATGTTCACATGACCCCTCACACCTGGGTGAGCTCAGACTCCAGCTGTGGCTCCATCAGAAGGTGCAAGGCCCAGGCCACAAGCTGGGGAGGAAGCCTGGGAAAAGAACCATGGCTGTAGGTCAATGGAGACTGGGCCTGGTGACCAAAAGAGTAGGGGCAGCCCCAGGCACTCACCTGACAGCTTGCACCTGGGCACAGAGGGAGGTGCAGGGTGGCTCATACTCATATTGGAAGGCAGAACCATCACGATGCTTCTTTGGAGGGTCCTGAAGGTGGTGTGGTATCTGGAGAGGGGCCTACAAGGACCCCTAACCCCATCTAATGCTACTCCCCACCCCCACTCCCAGCTCCACCCAAGACCCATCCCATTCTACTATCCAGTTGTAGAGAGGCTATACTCACCCGAACAGGGCTGGACTCCAGGGCTCCTGTGGTCGTTTTTGTCCTTGGAGAGTGTTGCCGGTTCTTGGGGGGCAATCCTAGCTCCTTGAACTCCAAGTTAGGTTTCTGGGACCTGGTCACAATGGCCTGACGTGGACTGGGTACATGACCAAGGGGTGAGAGACTTGGGGCACAGCTCAGGAGTGGGGATCTGGCTCCACGGCTAGGGTGTATGGAACGGGGGGGCAGGGGGCCAGGGGCTGAACAGATGGCTGGCACAGGCCGGGAGCTGCCCTTCTGCACTGGGTCTGAAGCAGCCAAGGACAGGGCAGGCAGAAGGCTGATGCTGGCACCGCTTTCCTCAGAGGACATGTGGCCGGGTAAAGCAGGGGTTCCTGGAGAGGAGGGCACCGACTGTGGGCACAGCCCTCTCAGTGGCTCATTAGCTTAGGCAGGCCAACAGGGATTGTGTTCATCCCCCCACCTGGCTGATAGCAGTGAATGCCTGTGGCCTGCGCACCACCTTACCTGAGGACGTAGGTGAGGAAGGAGAGATCAGGGTCAGCGATAGGTCCTCCAGAGCTGGGTCTGGTGGGGGCAGCTCAGGGTCTGAGGGTCAGGGGGAGCTTATTAGCACTGTGGGCACTAGGTCCCCAGGTACTCCCATCTTGACCTCTCCAGTCCTTCTTACCCTGTGTCCTCTGACCTGGGCCCAGAGAGCTCAGAACTCGCTGGTCATTCTCAGAGATGTGCAGCCATGAGCTGGGGACAGTGTACACAGCTTCTCCCTGTGGGCATAAACTCTCAGCCTAGCCCTTGTTCAACTCCTCTGACATTTCCCAGGGGGAGCCCCAGACTGACCGTGGTCGTATGGTGGGAGGAGGTCCAGCGGGTAAGAGGGGGTGCTGTGTAAGGGCCTGCCAGCATCAGACAGCTCTCAGCCAGGTGCACTAACGCCCCCCGATGCTCCTGGTCCTCCTGCACCTCATCCAGAAGTTGGGACAGTGAAAGGCCTGAGGGCAGGGGACCAGAGGATGGGCCAAAACTTAAGAAAGGCAGGGTGGGTAGGAAGAAAAGCTTACTAAAGAAGCAAGAGGTGATGGCTGGGGAGGTCACTCTACAGGGAGTTAGGGTCATTGGCCAACCCCTGTAAATACCTGCACTGGGGGAGATGGACTCTGAAAGGTGCTCCCTATAGAAACAGAGAGGACAAGCCTGAGGAACAATCCTGAGGCCTGTCTGCACACATTTGCCCTTGACAGAGCCACACTCGGCCCCAGAGCCCAACCCTCTACTCACTCCAAACAGTCATAGAGCTTTTTCTGCACATCCGGGTCTTGGTTGCTGGGGGAAAAAAAAAGGGAGGTAGTTGGCAATGTTTCCAGCGGCCTAAGCCCTCCCACCCAAAAGACCTACACCAAAGTCAGCGAGGCCTGAGTAGAGAGAACAGCCGGTGGGGGGAGGCATCACTTACCAACCAATCACCCGTTCCCGGGGCTGCTCAGTGGGCAGCAGGCTGAAGCGGTTCACCTGGAGGTAGAACTCCGCGGGCTGAAGGATTTAATTAAGGGACGGGTCTTAGGAGTTGTCACGAAGAGGCTCATTAACCCACCCAAACCAGCCTCACCACTCACCGCGCCGCCTTGGGCGACTTGGACGCGGACCCCACAATCCTGCAGCAGCAGCAGCCGGCCTTCTGCCCCTCGGAAGCCGAACTCCTTCTCCTCCCTGCGGCAAGCGGCAAGCACGACCCTCACGGCCACGGCCCGGCCCGCCTGCGGCCCTCCCACCTCCGCCTCGCGCACTCCCACTAGACTCCGATTTCCCCAGACCCCGCGGCTCCTCTCTCACCAATCCGAGGCGTCCAGGGTCTCCCACGTCACTAGGCATCGGACACTGTGGGTCCCGTCAGACACAAGCAGTGTGGCCGCGACATCAGACGAGTCAGGGGCGCGGGACGGGCCCGGAGCCTCGGCCTCTCGTAGCACCTGACGGCGTCGACCGGCGTCAATCCCACCGCCCTCGGGCCCTGCCCTGGTCTCTGAGAAGGGTGGCGGGACTCACCTCTAGCAGCTGCCCCGCCTGCGGACTTGAGAGGGTATCTGACCCCAGGACCAGCTCTCGAATCCAGGGCCGCAGGACCAAGCTCCCCGAGCCTGCCATTCCCGGGATGCACCTAGTGGAGCACCACCAGCCTGGGTTTCCCGCGGACGCCGCGGCCCCGCCTCTCGTCGGAAGAGGAAGCGCACCGTGGCTGGGCGGAACCTAAGGTCGAGGCCACGCCCAAATGCGTGTCCGCGCGTGCGCACGAGCCCGTGTTGTTCGGCTATTTGCGGGCAGATTCTTGTTGGGAAGATTGGATGCCAACCTGCTTGGTCTTACCAGGGTATCTCCGAGCAGGGGCCCGGCGTTTGGGCCATTCGTCAAGACTTCTGTGGCACCGGCCGGGCTGGCTCGAATGGAGAGGGAGGGATCTAGGGCTTCAGGCTGCGGCCAGGAGTGGTCAAGCGAGTTGGCCCAAAGCCACTTCACCTTGTGAACCGAAGAGTTGAGCAAATATTTATTATGGCTTAGTTTCTCCTCTAAAACGTGCAGTCTTATAAGGCCAGTAGAAGTAACAGTACACAGACTACACTCAGTAAATGTCACTTCCCCCACCCCTTCCCTCTGATTGGCCACGCCCCGCCCCCAGGGTCCAGAGACTTGCGCACCGTAGCGTAATGACGTAAGAGCAAAAGAAGACGCCTCCATCCCCATCTCCGTTTCCTAGGAAACGTAGACTCCACGTTCCACTCTCTGTCGCTGCCCCCTTGACGTCATGGTCAGGATGGGAGGGCGGGGCGAGTGCTACCGCCAGGGGCGGGGCAGCACGGGCCGGCCGGCCGGGTCTGTGCACCTGCGCCTCCGCGGGCCGCCTGGGGCACCGTCCCCAGCCCGCCCGGCCCCACCATGGCCAGGCCGCAGAGGACTCCGGCGCGCAGTCCAGACAACATCGTCGAGGTGAAGAGCAAAGTAAGGGCCCCTCTGGCCCCGGCTCCGGCCTCGGCCCTAGGCGCTTCCAATTCCCTTATTCTCCCTTTTCCTGGCTCCTTAGTCCCCACCACCTTTTTCTCGCCTCCATCATTCATGTCCCATTCTCTGGCTTTTCCTCTCGCTTTCCTCCATCTATCCTCCTTTCCACTGCCGGCCACTAGAGTCCTGTGGCCTTGGTACCTGGAGGGCGGGGAGAAGACCTTGGACAGCGTCCCTTGTACTGGAACTGAGGTCTGGGCGCAAGGCTGCAGCTGTTGCGACAGCCCTTTCCGACCTCTAACACCCTCGGACCTGTGGTGGGAAAGGGCACGGGCTCCGTGCTGACCTCTCCTCTCACCCACCCCCTGCTTCCAGTTTGATGCTGAGTTCCGACGCTTCGCGCTGCCCCGCGCTTCGGTGAGTGGCTTCCAAGAATTTTCGCGGTTGCTGCGTGCAGTGCACCAGATCCCGGGCCTGGACGTGCTGCTTGGCTATACAGATGCTCACGGCGACCTACTGCCCCTCACCAACGACGACAGCCTGCACCGGGCCCTGGCCAGCGGGCCCCCACCGCTGCGCCTGCTAGTACAGAAGCGGGGTGAGGAGGATGGGGTACAGCGGGCAGCCTCTGTGGGGTAGGACAGCAGGGCAGGTCTACAAGGGTTAGTCCACGCCCAGGGCGTCCAGGCTTCACCCTCTGCAGTCCCTGCCCTTGCCCTGACCTCCAAGTGGTAGGAAATAGCTACAGTGCCCTTTTCCCCAGGCCTGGGCCTGATGGAAAAGGGTTCAAGTGGGAGAGCAGAGTCTCTGATCTCAGCGCCCCCCTCCCCCTCTCCTGCAGCAGAAGCCGACTCCAGTGGCCTGGCCTTTGCCTCCAACTCTCTGCAACGGCGCAAGAAAGGGCTTCTACTTCGGCCAGTGGCACCGCTGCGCACCCGGCCACCCCTGCTAATTAGCCTGCCCCAAGATTTCCGCCAGGTTTCTTCAGTCATAGATGTGGACCTACTGCCTGAGACACACCGAAGGGTGCGGCTGCACAAGCATGGCTCTGACCGTCCCCTTGGTTTCTACATCCGAGATGGCATGAGTGTACGTGTAGCTCCCCAGGGCCTGGAACGGGTTCCAGGCATCTTCATCTCCCGCCTGGTACGAGGGGGCCTGGCTGAGAGTACAGGGCTGCTGGCAGTCAGTGATGAGATCCTCGAGGTCAATGGTATTGAGGTCGCTGGGAAGACCTTGGACCAAGTGACGGACATGATGGTCGCCAACAGCCACAACCTCATTGTCACTGTCAAGCCAGCCAATCAGCACAATAATGTGGTGCGTGGGGCTTCTGGTCGTCTGACAGGGCCTCCCTCTGCTGGGCCTGGGCCTGCTGAGGCCGAAAGTGACGATGACAGCAGTGATCTGGTCATTGAGAACCGCCAGCCTCCCTGTTCCAATGGGCTGTCTCAAGGGCCTCCATGCTGGGACCTGCGCCAGGGCCCCCTACTTCCCAGTGCCCGCAGCTCTCTGCCCTCCCTGGATCAAGAGCAGGCCAGCGCTGGCTGGGGAAGTAGCATGAGAGGAGATGGTAGTGGCTTTAGCCTCTGACAGGCAAGGATGCAGCCCCTTGCCACTCCAGGCTGCTGAGACATGGCAGGGACTTCCTCAGTGGGGGTTTTTAGCTTGCTCGCAGGGGCCTCTTCGTCTGGGGAACATTAAAAGTTTTCTACAAATGCAGTCATGGTCTTTCTGTGTCCCAGCCCTAACATCCTCCATGTTCTAACAATTTTGCCTCCTGCCCTGGACCTGAGGCAGGAGTGATAAGGACAACAGAGAGACCTCCCTGCAGTTGAGCAGCAGGAGGGACACCAGGCTTTGCATTTCTAGGGTAAGAAAAGCTCTTATGGAAACAAACCCCATTGTACAAAAGGTTTAATTTTGACAAAGGGATTAAGAGGCTGGGCTGGCCCTTCTACAGCCACCGGTGGCTGGGAAGAGTGCTCTGGGGATACTGCCCACACCACTGCTCCTGTCTTTGGACCCCCATTCTATGATGGGGCTTGATCCTGCCCTCTGCAACTGTGTGGCAATCTTCACTGAGGACCCCCGTAAGCGCCCCACAAAAGGGCTCAGACATCCATCTTCACAAAGACCTTGGGGCGGGAAAAGATCTTGATGGCCTCCTCTACCTGCACCAGCTTCTGGTCCAGCTCAGCATGGTGGCCCTGGGCCCTCAGTGAGTCTGCCCCAGCAGGCAGCAGCACCAGCTCACGTAGCAACTGGCTCTGGCCTATGAGGGATCCAGGAAGAGTGAGTGTTGGGCAGGGGTGTGTGGTCCCCAGTGGGTTCCTCATCTACACCCCCCTACCTCTTGCCTATGGACTCACTCTGGAGCAGATTGCTCAGTGTCTCCAGCCGCTGGTTCTCAGGCATGCAAGTGTGACCAGGGGGCATGGCAGGGTCCGGCTGGCTATGCTGGCGGGCCTCAGCCTCCCGCTGCCACAGATCCCTGCGTTGCAACAAGCTGTGGATGCACAGGCTCAGAGTTGATGGTCCCAGGGCGTAGGTTTTCTCCCACCCTCCGCAGGAACCCCTCACCCTGGGTGTTGGGCAGTGGGACCTACTAATGGGGTACGTGGCCCTTCTGCGTGGTGTTGTAGTGCTCTTGGGCTTGCCGTTGCTGCTCCAGCACTTGTGCCAGGACCTGCAGGGAGCGGGAATGCCGCCGGGGGGCCCTCTTGGCAGTGCGGGCATTGTGGCTAATGAAGTCCACATCCAGGCCTGGCCCCTGCAGGACATGGCAAGCATGATGGGGCAGACAGTACTGTGTTGTGCTCCAGAACCCAAGATCCCTGCCCCACCTCCCGACCCCCACACATCCTCTCACCTTAGCATTGGGGCCTGGTGGGTTTAGCTGAGGACTGGGGGCACGGGGTGGTGGGATCCCAGGGCCACAGCGGGAGTGTGCCCGAAGGAAGTGGGTGGGCTCTGTTCCAGAGGCTGGGCTGGGCTCCTGGAGGGTAGGGCATAGCAGAGGAATCAGCCAGGCTGAGGTCAGAGTCTTAAGCTGGCCGTACAGCTGAGCTTCTGTTCCTTCTGCCTGTGAGGATATTTCTCTGTATCTAGCCCTATGGGCCTCCTCCCTCTTGAAGAAGCACTTCTATCCATGAGCAATTTAAATATGTGTGTCTCTCACATCTTTAAGAAAACAACAAACCATTCCTCCTTCTACCTCAGTCCTGGCTTTTGACTACCATTCTCTTTTTCTCTTTCCCTGCCAAGCCTCCTGGCTCTGTCCCCACCAAGGTCACTCACAGCTGGCTTCTAAGCCATTAAATCCAGGGTCACTTCCCTGGTATCATTGTCCTCAGCCCAATGCTCAATAACTCCTGGGTCTCACTCCTCAGATCCAGACCTGACTCTCCATCTGCTTCCTGGACACACTCCTACCCCCTGGGAATCCCACAAATGCTTCAGCTTCAACAAATTCACATATGACCTTATTGTCTCTTTTCTCAATTCTGCTCCTCCTTCTGAGAACCCTGGACAGAGAAATGGTACTATCTACCCAAGACAATCCCACCACCATACCCCTGCACTTGCCCTTCTCACTGCCCTTAGAAATAAAGGTTGAAAAAAAAATTTTTTTTTAAATGATGTGGGTCCAGCTGACTTCTTAGCCTAACCGCATGCTCTTCTCCCTTCACATTGATCTGAACATAACATCCCACTGCGCATACTCCCTCTGGTCTTAGGACTTCTATCTGTGAGGTTCCATCTCACTAGAATGGTTCTCTTCAATTCTCCCCTTGCCTAATACCTATTTGTCCCTCAGGATGACCCAAGCCATCACCACTCCTGAGGAAGCCCCCAGCCCGACTCTGCAGCAGGCCGGCTATCTCTTAGCCCCTGTTTCCCTAGTCCCCTGTGATTTTCATCTCCGTAACTCAGATCAGAGTATAACTGCTTGTTGGTCAACAAGATGAACAATGCTTCTGGCTCTCCAAGGCAGGTACCTGCAGCTGGGCCTTGACCCGGGACTCCACCTTGTCATATTTGGGTGAACGCCACAGAGCCTTCAGGGGCCTGGGCTGGCCCTGCTCCCGGCTGCGCTCCTGCTCACGGAAGCGCTTCTGGATCTCTCTGATCCGCTTCAGGTTCTCCTTCTCATAGTCTTTAGGGTCCTTCCCTGGGAAAAAGATGTTGCCAGACTCTGCCCTACATACAGCCCATGAGATCCAACTCCCATCAGTTCACACAAAGGCCCACACCTTGCCTCCTACAGAAAGATCTCCATGACCTCTCCATCTAAAACAGTATACACATACTCTGCCTCATCACTTTGTTCCCTTCCTGACATAGTCATTACCTTCTTCTGTCCCTGATTATTTTCTACATTTTTATTGTGAAGTAGACCATTAATCATTTCGTCTATCATAGCCATCTCTTTACTTGTTTACTGTTTTTCTAGCACCTATAAAGAGGGCACACAGTAGGCACTCAACAGACCACGTTTTGCTGATGCATGAATTCATTAAGCTGAGCTTGGGTTTCCCAGGGACTACTGCATTCAGTCCTCTTCTTTGAGGAAGTAGCGCATTTCCCCCTCCTTTCATAGTTGGGGAAACTGACACTCAGAGAGGCAAACCCTGAGCCCAGAATCTAGCAAGGAGAAGCAACGCTTTTGATCTCAGCGTTTGACCTCATCGTACTAGCTTCATTGCCCCTTGTATCCGAACTTACTCTTGGAAGAGGCCCCTGGGCTTAGGGAGATGCCCCCAAATTGCAGCAGCACTCCTCCGACGCCATGCCTGCCACGGTCCAGGATCTGTCTGGCTCCAGGACCTATGCGGGGGCCGCGCGGAGGGGTGGCGTCCAAATCGAGGTCCGAAGTGACCAGGTCCAGCTTCAGCGCGTTTCCCTCAAGGCGTCCTTGGGCTGAGAAGCCAGATGGGGCCGAGCGCGGGGCTCAGTGGTGGATCAGAGCCAGACCCTCACTCGGCCCTCACCCAGCCGTGCCACCCCCTAACTCACCCGAGGCCGGCCGCCGGTAGTAGTCAGGGAAGAGCGTAGGGTCTGGGGGGATTGGCCCCGAGATACGGGACGGGCCCTCGCACATGCCGCCTTCGTCACCCTGCAACGGTGTACCGAGGCCTGCTGGGCTGCACATTTCCGGCCCCTGGCCCCTTTCCCAGCCCTGTGCCTCCTCCCGGATTCTGGACCCAGACCCTGACCCCAACGGTGCCCCTCCATTCCCTGCCCCTGCCCCGCCGTCTCACCCCGCAAAGCGCTCGCCGCCTCCCCTCCTAACCCACTTCCCTGCTTCGTTCGCGACCCCTTCCCCGCAACACTCTGACAAGGGGCTCACCGGAGCAGTTTTTGCCACCGACTGCTGCGACCCGACGGGCTTGCTGTTGCCGGGCAACAATAATTTCCGTCCCTGAGGTCAGGGGCCAAGGCCCCCTGGCGCAAAGCCTTCTGGGGCTTGTAGTTCCAGCTTTGGGGAGTGGGGCACAGAGCCACGGTCAGGCACCCTTTCCACCCGCCTGCCCTCGCCGCCCGGCCGGTCTCTGGGGTCAGCGCCAGGTCCACAGGTCCGGCCCCTCGCTCCGCTCACCGAAAGCAACCGTCGAGGAGGTACTGACCCTGCGCAGCCGTAGCTTCAGCAGGGGTCGAGAGGCGGCCAGGGTCCCAGGAGAGGACGGCCGCGGGGTAGGCACAGCTCGTAGAGTCGCCTGGCGGCCACGCTTAGACCTCCGAGGTGACCGTCAGGCTGTGGTCTCCAAGCGACTGTCCGCGGCGCTCTGGGAGGCCAAACTCTGTGCGAGGCCCCCCTAAATGCCAGGACAAGCTCCTCCTCGGGTGTCTAATTACTGATCCCTGTGTCCTTTGCCTGGTGACCAGTTACCTATGTGTCACCCTTAGTGTCCAGTGATGGCAGACCAGTGCCTGGTACCACACTATGAAGCTTGCCAGACCCTGGGTGAAGACAAGTGCCCAACAGTCCAAGTCTCAGAGCCAGAGCTCCAAGAGGAACGACTCAAGCTGAAGGAAGAGAGGCTCAAGCCAGAGGTGGAGTCACTAGAGGAGAGAGGCCCTCCCAGGCCTATGGCCTCCATTGTGAGGCCCAGTCCTGGTCCGAAGAGGAAGCCAGTCAAGTGAGGGGGCTTTCAGAGGGAAGGAGCTATAGGGCTGGTGGGGAGGGTGGGCTCACACTCCAGCAGGATCCCTAAATCCTGCACTCTTACATAGTGCATCCTTATCTCCTGCCACCACCATCACTCCTCACTCCTTCTGTCCCTGAGGAACCCTGGCATAGGGAGCATCCAGAGGAGGGGTCTCAGGCCTATGTAGGGTACTAAGCCCACATGAGCTTTAGTTCCCTGTCCAGCCCAGAGCCTCGCTGACCAGGAAAGGGACAAGAATCTGGGCCCGGGGTGGTGGATAGGCAGGGTTATTCCCTATGGTCAGGGCACAGGGGCCAAAGCTGGAGGCTGGCTCCTTAGGCCTCCTGTCCCCCAGCCTCCCAGGACCTAGCCACCAAGTCCATCCCAAAGCTGAAGCTGAGATGCCACAGGGGCTGCCACCGCAGAGGGAGGAGCCAGAGGGTAGCCAGACTGAGCCCTCACCATCTGCCAAACAGCACAAAAAAGCCAAGAAGCGCAAGAGTCTGGGAGCTCCAGTGCTCCCAGCTGTGGCCAGCACAGTGTCTGCACCTCCAGAGACCTTGGGGCTGGAGCGTGAGTGGCAGCCCCTGGGCTCTCCCTTTTTCTCCTGCCTGATGGACCCCTGTCATGGCACAGCTTGGTGCTCCAGCCCCTGCCCTGCCCTGCCCGTTTGCAGGAAAGGCCCAGCGCCTGCGGCCCCTGTACCAGTACATCAACTATTGCAATCCTGAGCTGAATCAGGCAGGGGAGGGGGACAGGGAGGCTGAGGTGGACGTGGAGCCTGAGTTGGAGTTGGCCCTGGTCCCCGAGGAGGCAGGTGTGGAGCAACTGCAGGCTTTGCTGCCCGTGACAGGTGAGCTGGGGTCAGGCCTCACTCTGCCCTGCCCCAGTACATTCGTGTCCCCCACCCATGCACTGGCTCCCCTGGGAGAGGAGGTTGGAGAAGAGCCAGGGTGTTTGCCCAAGTTGGGGATCAGTGGCCGCCTCAAGGCTGAGGTGGATAAGTCAACCCAGGTGGACATCGATAAGATGCTGAGTGTTTGTGCCGCCCCACTTGTACCTCCACTCTCTCCTCAGTACAAGTGACTTTTCCGCCTCCACTGGAGTCTCCCCTTCTCCCAAGCCCAAACCAGAGCAGCAGCCTAGGCCTCAGGAGGAGGGGAAAATTTGGCCCTTCTCCCTACTTGGGGCCTTGGACTTACTGAAAATAAACATTTTTCCTTTTCTCAGACTTCATGATTTCCCAAAATAAATGGCTGAAGAGAGGCTGGGAAGGTGGGTGCAGGGTGTGAAGCCTGATTGGTCACCTGGATCATCCAAGAACTTGACAAACATACAGGTTCTTGGGCACTATCCCAGACATAACTGAATCAGAATCTGCAGGGGTGGGGCCTAGTTCTGTGCATTTAAAGGCTCTTCACATGAACCTGAAGGTCAGATAGGGTAACAGTGGGGATGCAGAGGGAGGTGATAAGGGAGAAACGAGGCAGAAAAAGGAAGGGGACTGTCAGGTCACAGGAAGCGGGTGCTTGGCTTTGCTCCCTGTCTTCCAGGGAAGGGGCCTGCATTTGGCCTGACCTCAGGGGATCAATACTTGGGATCTCCCACCGAGGTGTCAGAGTTCACTTGCCTGCCCCAAGAGTGGTGTCTTTGGAATGTTTTCCACATACTGGGGACTAAAGCTGGACCAGACTTTGCCCCCAGAGTGGCCCTGCCAACAGAGGCATCTGTGACTTTTTCCTAGCAGCCAGGGGGTGGTGGTGGATGTGAATGTTCTCCTGGAGCCCTGCAGCCAAGCCACTGGATAACTGAAATTATCCAGTTTGGCCACTTTGGAAACCCTCATATCGTGCCACCTCCTCATCCTCCCGAACGTACCTCAGATACCTTAAACATAAAGAATTTAAAATTAAATGAGTAACCTCTCCTCCCTCCAATCTGCTTTCCCTCCTGTGTCTCATCTACACAATTGTTCAAGCCAAAATCCTGGGTGTCACCCCAGACCCCATCCTGTTCTTTGCTCATTGACTCCTACAAGCTAATCAGGCATCAAGGCTGGTGAATGTGCCCTCTAGATTGAGAACCTTTCGTATCTCATAGTCAGCACTTTTGCCTTGGGACACTGGTATTCCCAGGTGAGAGCTCACTAGTTTCTCTGCCTGTGGTTCCTTCCCCAACCAATCCACCCCACTGATCCTGGTACACACACACCTGAACCTGATGGTGTTGCTTCTCCCTGGCATGTTGCTCCTCTTGCTCCAAATGCCTTAAAAACTTTCCAGTGGCGGGGCGCCTGGGTGACTCAGTCAGTTAAGCATCTGACTCTTGATTTCAGCTCAGGTTATGATCTCGTGGTTGATCTTGCGGTTTGGGAGTTCGAGCCCCACATCAGGCTCCATGCTGATAGTGCGGAGCCTGCTGGGAATTCTACCTCTCTCTTTGCCCCTCCCCTGCTCTCTCTCTCAAAATATATAAACTTAAAAAACAAAACAAAACATAACTTTTCAGTGGCTTCTATAAGTCCCTGACCAGCCACAACTTTCTTACTTTCACTCTGCACATGGGCCTTCTCCTGCCTAAAGTGCCTTCATTCCTTTACCCCTCCACCTGACTAGTGCACTCTTACCTTGAAGACTCGGGCACTTTACTTCGTGCTGAGCCAGGCAGCACCCAATGTTGCCCTATGTCATAGCATTTACATGTTACTGCCGTTGTGGGTTAGACCTGCTCTTGGAACTAGGTTGTGAACTCCCCAAGGGCATACATCATTGCATTGCACCCATCTAGTGGAGAGCCCCCATAAAAGACACAAAGATAAGGAGACCGAGGTGGGGAGCTGAGGAAGTTGCAGAGGGCAGGTCAGGATCTGAAAGGCTGAGGCCATCCAAAGTCCAGAACCATGTGCAGGGCCCCTCGAATACTGGTTTGGCAAGGTCATTGGAAGGGATAGGGTGGGCAAGCCCAGATAGAAGTAGGAAGAAAATGCACATCATCCCAGGCTGCTTCTATGTTTAGGAATCACTTGGAAGCTCACTGGCCTGGTGGCAAGACTATAGGGCAAGTCATGGTGTCAGGACATTTTTGCCCATACGTTTCCCTGGTTAGTGACTGGACCACCCCAGAAGATACTGTCCACAGGGACCATGCAGACCAAATCTTGTCCATAGGGATGAGCATGGATTCTTTGGAATTTCTCAGAGGTAAAGGACTCTTCACATAACTGAGTTGACTGCCTCACTTTATGGCTGAGGGAGGAGAGACCTGGAGAGAAGTGGCCTTGCACGAAATCACACCCGGGGCACCAGGGAGGCAGCACCCTTTCCTGAACCCTGTAGATTTGTGGACCTGAAAACTCTGGCTAAGGCCTGACCCAGGCCAGCACTGACAAGGAAACTCTGTTCCTCTCTTCCAACAGGTGGCACAGGAAATACTCAGTAACCAGCAAAGAACTGATCTATATTTGCAGGTCTATTACCTGATAGGTTTTCCTAAAGCAGGGTGGGTGACAATAGCCACAGAAAGAACAAGTAACTACTATTGTTCCTAGAAGCTCAATCTAAGGGGGAAATGCTGAGTAGGGTGCAAGGAGACAGGTACCACAGAAGAGCAGAGGACCAAGGCTGTGGGACCTTGAGGTGGGTGTGGGCGTTGGGACTGCTGTTTTGCCTAGGGAAGCAACGAAGAGGCAGCCCTTCAGCTGACTCTTGAAGGAGATTTGGGTGGCCTTCCAAGCAGGGGATACACCAGACACAAAGCCTTGCTAGTATAGAAGTCAGCCTCACTCAGGAGGGCCATTTAGCATGGCTGAAGCAGAGGCATGGACATCAGGAGACCAGGTTAGGCAAGTCTGGGAGTGATGAGAAGGGGTGCCGGCAAGGAGGGATCTTGGCCTGATATTTTGGAGAGGTCATGTGGGCAGCAGTGAGAAGGGTAGAATGAGGAAGGGAGACCGGGGACAGGGAGGTGAGGAGACTGCTGATTGTCTGAGTGAGTATGAGGCCTACATTCGGTTGGGGGGTTGAGAAATAAGCAAAAAGTATTTTGAAAGTTCTTTTCTGGCTCTTCCTGTAGGCAGCCTGAGGTGATCTCTGAAAATGGTTCGCTATTCACTTGACCTGGAAAACCCGACAAAATCATGCCAACAAAAGGTTCAAATCTTTGTGTTCACTTTAAGAACACATGTGAAACTTCCCAGGTAATCAAGGGTATATATATCCGAAAAGCCACCAAGTATCTGAAAGATGTCACTTTGCAGAAGCAGTGTGTGCCATTCCATCGCTACAATGGTGGAGTTGGTAGCTGTATCCAGGCCAAACAGTGGGGCTGGACACAGGGTTGGTGGCCAAAAAAAGTGCTGAATTTTTATTGCACATGCTTAAAATGCAGAGAGTAATGCTGAACTTAAAGGTTTAGATGTAGATTCTCTGGTCATTGAGCACATCCAGGTGAACAAAGCCCCCAAGATGTGGCATAGAACTTACAGGGCTCGTGGTCAGATTAATCCATACATGAGCTCTCCCTGCCACACTGAGATGATCCTTACTGAAAAACAAAAACAAAAAACAGATTGTTCCTAAACCAGAAGAGGAAGTTGCACAGAAAAAAAAGGTACGCCAGAAGAAACTGAAGAAACAAAACTTATGGCCTGGGAGTAAATTCTGCATAAAATAAATGCAAATAAAAGCAAAAAAAAAAAAAAAAAAAAAGTAAGTTATTTTCTGGTTGTTGTCAGAGAGAGGAAAAACAAACCATTTTCAGAAGGCTGGAAAAACTTCATTCACTCTGACTCCAAAAAGATCCTGAAATTTAGGAAACAGGACCTGGGAGGTGATGCTGCTTTCCTCCAGGAGGGGGCGGTGCAGGACAAGCCTGAATCCATGTGTAGGCACAGTCCATCCTGAGGGCCAGAACCCTGCTGACTTCCTAGGCCACAGGCACCTGGGCCATTTTAAGGTACATCTCCTCCCCAGGACCAACCCAAGAAATTTATAATGGTAAAGATGTCTGAAGGATGGCCATGGACCTAGGCTCTAGCGAGTACCAACAGAGGACCCCAGGGCCCTCACAAAAGTAGCTGTGCACCAAGCCCACTGCACTCTGCCCTAGGACTTCTGGGAACCTGTCTTTGTCAACAAGGGGTTCGTTGTAGAGCCCTATAAAACCTAAGAAGTGCCACTGTGGGGCAGTAAACCTGAGTCAGGTACAACTGGGAAAGGTGCATGAGCTTTCTTAGTAAATCCCCCAATTTAGGAGGGATCCCATCTTCCTAGTAACACTCAGAGGGACTGACCTGGAGTCAGGAGGAAGGGAACAGCCTCTCTGAACTCTACCAGCATCCTGCCTCGCAGGGCTCTCTGTAGTCCTTCCTTCTCCTAGTTGAGGGCAGACAGATTTCTGCTGCACAGAGAAGGCAGTAACCTGGAGGGCAGGACCTGAGCGGGGAGGGGCAATGTCTGGGCACTCAGTCTCTGAGATCTTTAAGTGCTGGGGAAAGAGTAGGTCAGGGTCAGTCTCTGTAGTCAGATGACCCTGACCATGCTCCTCCTTGGCTCCATCACTTTTAACTTATAGGAGGCAAGTAACTTTGCCCCTCTCTGCCTCAGTTTCATGATCTGAATAATGAGAATATTAATAGTAGGACCTCACAGAGTGGTTTGGATATCAAATGAAATATGTGTGAAGTGTCTCCGGGCGAGGAGCATTCAGTAAGCACACTCCCCAGCACTAGTCACTGTTATTTTAGCTCACAAGGACAAAGTTTTATCAGGACCACACACAGGAAAATAGGCCTAGTGACTTCTAGAAAGGGTGCCAAGAAGAAGAGGGAGATTTCCCTGAGCCTTTCTCTCTCTGGCAAGGAGCCCAGGGCAAGGCAGAGAGAGTGAAGTTTAGAGAAGGGAAGAGTTCCGTCTAGGCTTAATCCTGGCAGGCTGGCAGAGGAAACGAAGGGGGGGTGTGTGTCCACTTCCCCGACCCCCCGACCCACCTCAGCTCTGACTGACTTCGTTAAAAGGCAGTCCCAGTGTAGAATAGTTAATAAAAAGCATGGTTGGTGACTGGCTATCTAGGTCAGGCAGCGTTAGGCTGTACCTACTCCAAGGGCAGTGCATCCAGGCTCCCCGGGACCACTTCTTACCTCCCCTCTCCCAGGGTTTCCCGGAGCCAAATCCATGGTTGTAGGAACAGAACTCTTCCTGACCTCCAGCCCAGGAAGGCCTTAAACTCTCCCTATCTCCCTCACCTGCCTACCAGGTCAGGGAAGTCTTGAGGTTAAGGAAGTCTTGAGTCTTGTTCCCTGAGAAAAGACTTTTCCTTGGAGGACTCCTGGGATTCTGTCACAAGGGAATATGCCCACCAGACCATGATGGATCCAGGGCAGGCCAGATCTGCTGTGGCCACAAGGAGAGAAAAAATATAAACAAACTACAATAAACAAGCCTCTCATTATTAAAGAAACCGAACTTACCAAACAACCAACAACCAACTGCCATAGTGTCAGACTTTCTGATTTATTAATATTTATCAGATATTCCAGAACTCTCCCTGTCTCCTCTCCACCAAATCAGGGACCCTTTGCCCCAGGTCAATAGCCCCTGAGAGCTCACCCAATGAAGAACCCATTCCTCCCTGCCAGGGAAGGGGCAGCCTGGAGGCTGGAAAGGCCTGGGCATATGGGAAGGAGGGCAGGTACGGATCCCTGAGGGATAGCTTGCTGCCCTCACCATTCCTGAGATGCTCTAGCCCAGGAAGGGCATGAAAACAAGGCTTCTTGTCGTTTTCCCTCAGGCCTGAGGAATCAGCCAAGCTGGGTCCTTGCTGTGCTTTCTCACCTAGTTAGGGCCACAAATAGGCTGAAGCAGCCTCCAAGTCAAGCTTTTGCTGGCTCTGCTCACCAGCATGACTATGCAGAGACCTGGGGGCAGCTCTACTTGGCTACACTGTGGGAGCTGCTAGCCCTCAGCTATACCACCACCCTCCAAGTCTGAGCATTGGAGGGGGTGTTTTCCCAAGGCCACCTTGGGCTTCACCTGGACCCTGCCCAAGTTGACTCATGAAATGAAATACACTATGTGTGCAATGGCCAAGACCTCCTGTCTCATCCTTCTGGTCCCTCCCCATCCCTTCTGCCCCATGGCAGGGAGCCCATGTGCAGGCTCAGAGGTTATTCCGTTGGAGAGCTTCGCATAGGTTCTGGTTGGCGTCAGGTTCTTCCGTCATCACCTCCACGGCCTCCCACTCCCCGGATCTGCTCGACCTTTTGATGGCATCCACCACACTCTGCATGTACAGCCCATCCTCGAACGAGGCGGCCATGGAAACAGGGATGTGGTCCCACGTGCGGCGGTCCCCCTGCCCCTGGAAGGACTGGCGCAGGGCCTGCACCATGTAGACCATGCCCTTCAGGTAGAGCAGTGGAACATCCTGGGGCCCCTGCTCGGGCAGCCCTGCACCCACAGCCAGTGAGTCCCTCAGGAGCAGCTCCTCTTGTGTGGCAGAGTTCTTTTGCCCATAGAGGTCAGCTCCTCTGGCAACAAGGCGTCCTGCAGAGCCCACCACCATGACCTCGTGCACAAAGGCACCTGGCATGTTGAAGTTAAGTGTTACCGTGCTGCACACGCCTCCACCCATGAGCATCTGGAAGAAGCAGAAGTCATCACTGGTGACATGTCGGATGCCACGGATGGCTGCATTCTGCCTCACAAAGGTCTTGAGCAGCCCATGCACCTTCTCAGCTCTCCGGCCAGTCAGGTGGGTCAGCAGGTCCACGATGTAGGTGCCCATGGTGTGCAGGCCCCCACCACCCATAAGCTCGTCGCAGATCCAGCCATAGTTGGGGCTGAGCAGGCTGCCTGAGTAGATGCGCGCATCGCAGATCATTACCGCGCCCACGTAGTGCTCCGCGATCAGCTGCTTCATGCGCACAAAGGCAGGCAGAAAGCGCAGCACATTCCCCACCAGACTCATCAGCTGTGGGTAGTAGCGCGAGGCTGTCACCATCCGGAATGCATCCACCGAAGTTGCTGCCTTCTCACAAACCACATTCTTCCCAATACCTGAGAATAAAACACACCAAGAAGTCTCAAAGTTCCAAGGGATTTACAATGAAGGAAAAAATATTTTCTTGAAGGCAAATGAACTCGGAAAAGCCTCCTGTATCAGATGGTGGCCTGGGACAAGAGGAAAGGCAACAGCTTGGATAAAAATGGTACCTGGTGACTGGGACTGGAGAACAAGCTATAGACTGCAGAATGAAGAGTAAATTCTTAAGGGAAAATGAAAGGAGTAGAGGTAGAAGGTGCAAACCAGGAATGGCAAGTAAAGAGAGGAGGTATAATATGTAATTTTATGGGGTGCCTGGATGGCTCAGTCGGTTGAGCGACCAACTTCCGCTCAGGTCATGATCTCACAGCTGGTGAGTTTGAGTCCCGTGTCAGGCTCTGTGCTGACAGCTTGGAGCCTGGAGCCCACTTCAGATTCTGTGTCTCCCTCTCTCTCTGCCCCTCCCCCACTCACGCTCTGTCTCTCTCTCAAAAATAAACATTAAAATTTTTTTAAAAAATCTGTAATTTTATGTGCCAACCCAGCAAGGCTGTGGTGTCCATCAAATACCAGTCTGGACATTGCTATGAAGGTATTTTTTAGATGTGAATAGCATTTATTTAAAAACTTCTTTAATGTTTATTTTTTGAGAGAAAGAGAGAGAGAGGCAGAGAGCGAGAGGGAGACACAGAATCCAAAGCAGGCTCCAGGTTCGGAGCCATCAGCACAGAGCCTGACGAGGGGCTCCAATTTATGAATTGTGAGATCATGACCTGAGGGAAAGCCAGATGCTCAACTAACTGAGCCACGCAGGTGCCCCTATTTTATTTTTTTTTAACTGAGAGAGAGAGATGGCACAGGTGAGTGAAGGTGGAGAAAGAAGGAGAGAGAGAAAAACCCACAAGGGGGAGAGGGAGGGAGAGAGAGAGAAGCAGGGCTTGTGTTCACCCAAAGCAGGGCTCAAGCTCACCCGATGCAGGACTCAAACTCACGAACCATGAGATCATGAACTGAGCTGAAGTCAGATGCTTAACCAAATGAACCACCCGGGAGCCCCTAGATGTGATTAGCATTTAAACCAGTATATTTTGAGTACATCAGATCATTCTCCACAATGTGGGTGGACTTTATCTAATCAGTTGAAGGCCTCAAGAAAAAAGACTGGGGTTCCATGGAGAGGAAGGAATTCTGCCTTCAGACTCAAGTTTGCAACATCAACTCTTGTTGGAATTTCCATCCTGTTGTCCTACCCTGTAGATTTCAAATTTGTCAACTCCTACAATCAAGAGAGGATTCTTTAAAATAAATTCCTTTCTCTCTATATATACCCTCATTGGTTCTGTTTCTCTGAAGAACACTGCCTAATACACATGGGCTGGAGAGAGGACATGCTTGTGTACCTTCATACATTTAGTAGATCACCAGCTTTGGGCAAAAGTATTTAATCTATACTCTAGGGGATGGGCTCTGTACTCTCAGTTGCAATTGCAGAAAGGGCTCTAAGATTTCCCAAAGATTGTTCTCTAAAAACACTGATCCAACAATTTGGTGTAGTCAAAAGGCCAGAAAATGTTTGGCTCTGGTAGGAAGGGAAAGAAAGTAAAATTAACCCTTATGCTCTCATGCCTGTTCCGAGTATACTATAGGTGGGATGGACTAAGAGAGCAAAAAAAGCCTTAGAAAAAGCCCTGAAGAGAGCTAGAACTGGGCAGCTTCTGTTTTAGGAAGCAGAAAGGATCAATATTTTTAAGATGTTTTAAGATGAAAGCTCATGAGGGTATGAGCAGTCACAAGACAACAATACCTGGGATACTCCTGAGAGCTTGGGGTGGTTCCCTATGTTAATACCTCCAAAGAAGTAGTGGGTGCCAAACCAAGGGAAGAGGTCCTTACACTGGGGTCTCGCAGGAGGGGGCCCTTCAGGGAGAATAGCCCCTGACTGTTATCACGATCTGCTCTCGGAGAATCTCTAATGCTTCCTTACACATGTGAGATTTTAGGATTAGGGACTGGAGAATCACCATACTGGGTGACAATTTGGCCACCTGAGTGCAGAACACATAGAGCTGACCAGGAAAGTAATGAGGAAATTAGATTCTCAGACACTAACACCTCATCTGAGGGCTGTAGCTCTGGCCAACCCAGAAACTACCTGCTGTAACTATTCACTGTAGGAATTGGGGTGGACACTGCAGCATGGGGCAGAAAGGAGGTGGGCAGGGGGGAAAAGGACTTTTGTGGCTCCTGGGAGTTTGGTGATGGTAAAACCAGGATAAGGAAATTTCTGTTCCATGTCATGAGAGGTCAGGGAAAGGGGAGAGACCTCCCATTTTGAGCCCAAACAACGGGGATGCTTTTTAACTTAAGACTCAGTAGTATTATCAGTAGGGAAGCTAAAGGCCATCTTAAGTTAAACAGGCTCCTGCAAGGCCAGCCGCACAGGGTCTTTAACTTTAGGAGGACCTGGGTTATCTTGAAAGACATATTTAAGTTATCTAGCATTCCTGGGGTACCTGGGTGGCACAGCCGGTTATGTCCAACTTCAGCTCAGGTCATGATCTCACAGCTCGTGAATTCGAGCCCCGTGTCGGGCTCTGTGCTAACAGCTCAGAGCCTGGAGCCTGCTTCGGATTCTGTGTCTCCCTCTCTTTCTGCCCCTAACCCCCTCACATTCTGTCTCTGTCTCCTCAGAAATAAATAAACATTAAAAAAAAATTTTTTTTAAAGTTATCTAGCATTCCTGCTAGGAAGCCAAAGGAGGGATCAGAGAAGCTGGGAACTGATTTTTGTCTCCAGGGAGTGGGAAAGGCATGAATGCTGAGTGCTTATTAGCTCAGATTTTTTGGAGGGGGAACAAATTTCAAGCTGCAATCCTTTCTCCAGCTCATATTCTCCAGATTACCCAGGAGTGAAGTGCCCCAGAGCACCTCTTTGTTCACAGGAAGTGAACTTCATGGTCACAATATGCTCAGTGACTCCTTTGGGGTTTGAGTGAGCAGTGCCTCAAGGCAGGTCCAGCTGACATGGCTCTCCCAGTCCCACCAACTTGACCCTGGGACTGTGTGTCTATAAGAACAGACCAAGGACTCATTCACACCCTCTTCCTCCTGACAGCATAGATGCAGTGAGAAGACAGATGACCCTGCTTCACTGAGGGCTGGGACATAAGATTCCAGAAGCCTCTGGTCATTCCTGTCCTTCCTATTTGTATTAAAAGATCCAAAGTCTGGTGCTTTCCTATACCAGGAACCAGAAAACAGCAGGCTTGTAGCCAAAGAACTTGGGATTTCCTCTTTCTTCCTACACAGCTTGGCAATGGTCTCTGTGAGAACCCTAATATATAAGCAGACTTAGAGCCTCTAGAACTCTGCCTCTGGATACACCTGGCATCACCAGCCTGTATTCATGTCACAGGGATGGCAGGAAGTCAAGTGACCACAATAGCTTGATCCCCCTGAACTAGCCTTCTGTTAAAGTGTTGGCATAGGCCTACTTCTAAACTCAATCTGAAAGCCATTACTTGCCCTCCTAAGAATCTAGTGTCCAGTGGATAGCTCCAGTGTCACACATCCTTAGAGTGCTCTCTGGAAAAGACAAACCATCTACAATTTTTGGCCAAAATGTACATGCCCCCAAATCAACAACCAGACACTCATGTTCTTATTCACTCCAATGAACGTTTATCCTTACCAATGCATTAGGCAAGAGGTGACCGACATCCTCTTCTCCTCAGAACAAGGGAAACAAGTAGCAGTGGCTTGGACTCTCCATCATGGTAGTGTCCAGGAGGAGTGGTCAAGCCTAGTGGCATACCAGTTTCTGGGCCCAGAGATCTCTGACTGCATCAGAGAAATATTTTGCTCCTATCACCTTCATTAAATAATTTCTCTGTCAATTAATTATATGCTACCTGAATTGTCTCATTTACTTTGTAATGTGTGTTATCTCTAGTCTCTCCAACTGAACTGTGAAATCTGAAGGCAGGGAGGGCTTTGATCCAACACTGCTTTGAATGTCCTGAATGACATCAGGACAGTGCCTGGCACCTAGAAGGCATTAAAAAAACAAACACCAAACAACAACAACAACAACAACAACAACAACAACAACAACAAACATGCTGGATGACTATTTACTGGCTTGTTTTCTTACTAAATTAGATTCTGATTTACATTAGAAAAAGAGAAAAGGTTGCCCAGAGTTGACTGGGAAGATATGCCCAACAGGAATTGCAGGAGAACAACTCAGCAAGCCCTATACTGCCTTGTGCTTCCCAAGGGGGCAGACATGTGAGCTGGCTGTCCTGTGGATCCTGTCAGGGAAGCCCAGCACTGTCCGAGGGCCTTCCTGACTTCTGGAACACAAGATTGCAAAATGTGGCAGGAAGGGTGTGCACTCAATCTAGTGAAGGACTGACAAAACATGGGAAATGGCAGCCTCGTTACACCCTCCTCTCCATCCTTTCTGAGGTGCTACGTGCCACGGAAATGGAAGAACAAATACATCAGTCACAATTTCCCATTGCCCAAGTCTTTGAACTCCGACTTCAAACAGGCCAACTTTACATTGTATGAAATGTAATGTAATGATCTCTGGTCCCTGTGACAAGACAACTCTTGGCATATGCTTAATTTTTGCTCAGGGAGTTACTTATGGGAGGTAGGTAAGCCTGGAGCATTTCTTTCCACAGCTGTAACACCCCCAGTGTGCCCTCCCCAGGACGGCTCTAAGGGTGAATGTTGTCCCAGAGTACCATTACCTGCAGACCAAAGCCCAAGAAGGACCACATAGGCACAAGAGGAGAACAGTGACACACAAGACACCACCCAGAAGGAGATACATCCTACCCTTGCTATCGTCTGACTATCCGTACCTAGAGCCTTCACAGATATTTGCCGGGTGAGTGGAGGGGGGATATTGATGCACACAAGATCCACGTCTTGATGCAGCAAGACATCATCGGTCCGGCTGGTGTAGAAGGTGATGTTCATCTCCTCAGCAAGCTGCTTTGCTTCCTCCTCAGTCTTCCCCCACAGGGCCTCCACGGTGAACCCTTCTGCCCTCAGCAGTGGGACCAGAACCCGGGCAGAGCTGCCGGTCCCAAACACGCCCACTCCTGGGAGCATCTTCATGCCGGCTTCTCTGTTCACCAACTCATCTCCTCACAAGAGCCTCCAGCATGAATACGACCTTCCCACAGTCCTGGTCAAACATGGCTCCTGGAAGAGCAAGCATTATACTGGCTATTAGTGGATGGCATACTCAGCCGAGGCTACCTTCTGGACTTATTTGGAAGCAACAAGTTCTCTGCCACAAAAGCACAAGTGAAGTACTACTCCAAAATGAAAAGCTGCAAAAGCTTTTCCCATGGAGACTTAAGGATATTAGTAATATACATCTACTGAAAGGAAGAAAAATGAAAAATGAGTAAAGCTGGGTTAAATCTCTGTTCTGTTACTTAATGTTTTGTGTGACTCTGGTCCAATCATTTAACTATCAGGGCCTTAACTGTAAAAGTTCATGATTCTATGATACTAGATTAGAAAAAGGAAAAGAGGAGTGGGAAACAAAAACCAATACAAGTTGGAAGAGAACTACCTAAGTGCTGTGCAGATTATAATTTACAAGTTTATGGTAGCAAGCATAGAGAACGTTCACTAGAAACAAACAAAATTTTTTTTTTCAACTACCAAACTGGCAATAACAGTAACAGGAAGTTTAAAATGGTATTTTTTGTATAAGGATATTCACTCCAACATTGGCTATGATAGGTGAAAAACTGGGAAACAATCTAGATGCTGAATTACAGTAATGGGTAAGATAAATAACACTATGCAGTCACTGAAAACCAAGGGGATAGAAAGCCCTCAATGACCTGCAAGACATCACCATATGTTCACTGAAAAGAGGGAAAACAAAACAATATGTGAAGTATGATATCCATTTTTTTAAAGCACAGAAAAAAATAAATATATATGAATGAAAACATATAAGGATATCTATAATATTATCTGTAAATATATTTCACACATGACACTAGAAGGACCAGAATACACCTGAATTTAATAATGATTACTCAAATTATGAGATTATGGATGAATTTTGTTTTTCAAACATTGCCAAATTTTATACAATGAGTATGTCTTACTGTGGAATTTTTCCTTCTGATCACAAGGGTTATTAAATGAAATAAAAAACAGACAAAAGTCTTCTTGGAAACCAAGATGAGATTTAGGTGTGCTTAGGGTATCAGGTTTCCCCATACAGCAGCCCCTCTGCTAAACCAGTAGTACCCTCTCTGGCTGTGTGTTAGGTCAATGGTAACTCCATACCCACTGAGTTCATATAAAGGGATGAAGCTGTGTCACTGTCATTTTCTTTTCATAGTAAATTAAATTCTTTTTTTGTGTGTGGTAAAATACACATAAAATTTACAATCTTAAACTTTTTTTTTTTTTTTAGAGAGAGAGAGAGAGAGAGAGCGAGCACAAGTTGGGGAGTGGAGTAGGGCCGGGGGGGGGGGGGGAGAGAATCTTAAGCAGGCTCCATGCTCAGTGGGGAGCCCCACAAGGGGCTCGATCTCATGACTATGAGATCATGACCTGAGCTGAAATCAAGTTGGATGCTAACACAACTAAGCCACCCAGGCACCCCTTAAAATTTTAAAATTTTTAACTTTTTAAATGTTTTTAAAATTTTTAAAATTTTTTTAAAATTTTTTAAAAATTTTAAAATTTTAACTTTTTAAATGTTTATTTATCTTGACACAGAGAGAGAGGAAGAATAAGACGGAGAACGAGCAGGGGAGGGACAGAGATGGAGAGAGAATCCCAAGCAGGTTCCGCTCTGTCAGTGCAGAGCCCAACATGGGGCTCGAACCCACAAACTGCACGATCATGACCTGAGACAAAACCAAGAGTTGGATATTCAACTGACTGAGCCACCCAGGTGCTCCAAATTTTAATTTAAGTAGGCTCCACACCCAGTGCAGAGCCCAACACGGGGCTTGAACTCACAACCCTGAGATCATAACCTGAGCTGAGATCAAGAGTCAGACACTTAATTTACTGAGTCCCCCAGGTGCCCCATCTTAACTATTTTTAAGTGTACAGGTTCAGTGATACATTCATATTGTGCAACCATCACCACCACCTACCTCCAAAACTTTTCATCTTGCAAAACTGAAACTCTATACTCATTAAACAGTAACTCCTCTTTCCAGTCCCTCTCCCTAGTCACTGTGTGTGTGTGTGTGTGTGTGTGTGTGTGTGTGTGTGTATATATATATATATATATATATATATTTTTTTTTTTTTTTTTTTTTTTTTTTTAAGTAGTCTGTACACCCAACATGGGCTTCAAACCCAAGACCCTATTACCCCAAGATCAAGAGTCATATGCTCTACTGACAGCAGCCAGGTGCTCTAACCATTCTACTTTCTGTCTCTATGACTCTGACTATGCTAGGTACCTCATAGAAGGGGAGTCATAGTGTTTGTTTTTTTGTGATTGGCTTATTTCACTTAGCATAATGTCCTCAAAGTTCATCCATGTTTTATCATGTGTCAGAACTTCCTCCCCTTTTAAATTCAAATAATATTCCATTCCATATGTATATACCACATTTTACTTATCCATTCATCTGTTCAGACACTTGGGTTGCTTCTGTATTTTAGCTACAACAGATAACGCGGCTATGAACATGGGTGTTCAAATACCTCTTCAAGATGCTGCTTTCAATTCCTTTGCATTTATACCCCGAAGTAGAATTGCTAGATCATACGGTAGATTTTTAAGTTTTTGAGGAACCACCATACTGTTTCCCACTGGGGCTGTACCATTTTAAATAATAATTTTATAAACACTTTACGTTCCCTTAGTCTTCCAACTATCTTTTAAAAACCTTACCACTGATCTTGCTCACCACAAATCCTAAATTTTAAGAAGTTTTATCCAAACACACAACTTTGCTGTTCTACTTTAATCCACAATAACACTGCTTCATTTGCATCTCCTCACAGATCAGAGTCCACCTATTTTCAGTTTTTTTTTTAAGTTTATTTATTTATTTTGAGAGAGAGGGAGAGAGAGAGAGAGAGAGAGAGAGAGCAAGCGGGGAGTGGCAGAGAGAATCCCAAGCAGACTCTGTACTGTCAGCGCAGAGCCCAATGGGGGGCTCAAACCCATGAACCAAGAGATCATGACCCAAGCCAAAACCAAGAGTCAGACGCTTAACCGACTGAGCTACCCAGATGCCCCAACCTATTCACAGTTTAAAGGAGACATGGTGTTCCTTTAGTAACTCCAAGTACTAGGGATATACATCTCTTCCCTCCCCATCCACAACATCCTCCCACCTTTCTGGTCATTTCTGAGTGCCACTTTTGGGGTTCCCAGCACCTTCAATGCTGAGGTTTTTGAGGTTCAAGTCATAGGTGTCTTCTTTTCTTCTTGTTCCACATACTCTTTCCACTCATGTCCAAAGCTTTATCGGTATACCAGGGACTCCCAAATCTGCAGAATAAGCCCAGATTTCCCTCCAGAGTTTCACACCCACATATTCTACTCCTGAATATACACTGATGTTCTATAGTTTCCATAACCCACACACCCACATGACTAAATCTGAACAGAAAGAGTAAAGTGAGATGGTGGGAGCACCTGAAGTGAAGGCTTGAGAGATACCTGAGTTCAAATTCTGGCTTCACCAGTTCTTATGCAACTCTTTTCATGGGTAAAACAGGCCTAATGCTATTTAGCTCCCAGGGTCTTCTGAAGATTAAATGAGGTCAAGTTTTTTTTTAAATTGTTTTTAAACATTTATTCATTTTTGAGAGACAGAGTGTGAGTGGGGGAGGGGCAGAGAGCAGGAGACATAGAATCCAAAGCAGGCCCCAGGCTCTGAGCTATCAGCACAGAGCCTGATGTGGGGCTCAAATCCACCAACTATGAGATCACACTCTGAGCCAAAGACAGACGCTCAACTGACTGAGCCACTCAGGTGCCCCAAATGAGGTCCAGTTTTAAGTGCCTAGCGAAGTATATATGGTCAGCATTTAATAATTATCATAAACCCTCACTCAAACATTTTCTTTCCATATTCTCTCTTATGGAATGTTACTATCATCAACTCAATTCTTTAGCCCAGAAAGCTGGCCATCATCCGTAACTTCTCTATTCTCTTACCCGTACAAGTAACTCATCAAGTTTTATTGATCCTATCTCTTTATTATCTCTTAAATCCATCCCTTCATTGTTATCACCTCTGTCACTGCCCTAGTCTAGCCCCGAGTACCGCTCACCTGGATGACTGCAACAACGTTCTACTTTATCTCTCTTCCTTCCATCCTTTCCTTCCTTCATCTAATCCTCATATTGTAAAGAGATCTTTCTAAAATGCAAATGGGATCACATCACTTCCTTCCTTTTTAAACCTTTTTTGACTTCTCACTGGACTCACTATAAAGTCTGGATTCTTTAAAAAAAGTTTTTTATTTACTTTTGAGAGAGAGAGAGAGAGAGAGCGAGAGAGAGTGAGCACGAGATGAGGAGGGGTAGAGAGAGAGAGAGGGAGACACAGAAGCCGAAGCAGGGTCCAGGCTCTGAGCTGTCAGCACAGAGCCGGACGCGGGGCTCGAACTCACGAACCGTGAGATCATGACCTGAGCCGAAGTCGGAAGCTTAACCGACTGAGCCACCCAGGCGCCTCTATAAAGTCCAGATTCTTAAATAGCACCTGCCTGGGTAGCTCAGTTGGTTGAGTGTCCGACTCTTGATTTTGGCTCAGGTCATGATCCCAGGGTTGTGGGACTGAGCCCCTCGTCAGGCTCCAAGCTCAGTGTGGAGCCTGCTTAAGATTCTCTCTCTCTCCCTCTGTCCCTCTCACCCATTTGCATTCTCTAAAAATAATAATCATAATAATAAATAAAATAAAATAAAATAGATCCTTAAAACAAACAAACAAACAAACAAACAAACAAACAAACAAACAAAACACTTCACAAAGTCCAGATTCTTCAGTATGACTTAGGTCCTGCATGATCCAGAAATCTTCAGACAGGTCTAGCTTTGTACAGGGTCACTTTCAAAGATTATCTCAAAGAGAAATGGGTTTCAAAACACATACTTAAATAACAGAGTAAGAAGAACAGTCTGCAAAATTGTCAGGTATAAATCAACTAAAAGTTGGGGAGACAGTTACTCAAAATCACAAAAATGGCTTCAGAGTAACTGATGAAGAGTATGTCTTTTCTTTCTGGGAAAATTAAATAGTGGAGAACAGTTGTTTATTTGGACCCTTTTATATCATATTAAAAGCGTATCATCTCACAAAAACTTGTACATGAATGTGCATAGGACAATCTTTCTTAATAGCCAAAAAGTTGACACCCAATGTCTATCAACTGCTGAATGGGTAAACAAAATGTGGTATATCCATGCAATGTAGTATTCTTCAACCACAAAAAGTAATGAACTACTGATACAAATTACAACAAGGATGAACCTTCATTATGCTAAGTGAAAGATGCTAGTCACAGAAGGCCATTTATTGTGATTCCATTTATAGAAAATGTTCAGAACAGGCAATCCATGAAGACAGAAAGTAAATTAGTGGCAGGAGATAGCGGGGATGGAGGATTTGGGAGGTATGGGGGGGGGGGTCCAACTTTATTCTTCCTCACGTGGTTATTCAGTACCACTTGTTGAAGAGACTATTCTTTCCCCTGAATGACTCTGATATCTTTGTTGAAAAACAGTTGACCATAAATGTATGGGTTTATTTACAGACTCTCAATTTTATTTCACTGCTCAATTTGTCTGTGCTTATGCTAGTACCACCCTGTCTTGATTACTTTAGCTTTACAGTAAGTTCTGAAGTCAGTGTGAGTCTTCCAACTTTGTTCTTTTTCAATACTGTTCTTGCTATTCTGGGTCCTTTGCATTTTCCTATAAAATTTAGGTTCAATCTGGGATTTTGGTAGAGATTGTTTTGAATCTGTAGATCAATTTGGGGAACGCTGTCATCATAATATTAGGTTTTCTGATCCATGAACATGGTATGCTTTTCCATTTACTTAGGTCTTTAATTTCTTTTTTAATGATATTCTATAGTTTTTAGAGAGTAACACACTTTTTGGTTAAATTTTTTTCTAAGTATTTAATTTTGTTTGATGCTATTGTAAATGGAATTGTTTTCTTAATTTCATTTCAGTTCTTTTGCTTCTAGTATAGATACAAATGTACTATGTAAACTACATGTCTATCTTAGGGGTTGGTTAGCTGGTATTGCCCAATACAGCATCCTATACTGCTTGACCCTACCCGAAGGACACCTGTGCCTCTGTGAACCACTGAAACAAGCATGACTGGGGCTAACTCTAGACCCCAGTCAGCTTCCTGTGCTCCTGTCTCTATCCTCTGGGGCTGTGGATCTTGGCTTGCCTCCTGTACTCTACCACTGGGTTTTATCTTAATCATCTTTCTTTCTAATAATGATGAATAATGTCTGTGGACTCTCAGCTATGTCTCTTTCCTCTTTGCTGATTAATTCTGCCCTTAGAGGCTTCCTTTCTAGTTAGAAACAGGTAAGTCACATAGTATTTTCTATAATTATCATGTCCTGGACTTCTCCTCTTCAGCTATTTTGGTCACCTTCTGCATTTGCAGTTTGTTATTGTTTTTGTTGTTGTTGTTGTTGTTTTGCTACTTTCAGATCATGGATATTCTGGGAGCCTGAGTGTCAAATCTGTAGCACTAGACAAGTAAGGTTCTGCATAAATTTTGTGGGTCATTAATTACCAACAGCTATAAGGGCCAGAGGAGTGAAACACAGCCACTATAAGCAAAGACGTCCACGTTCTCTCAAAATTCATGCCCAGGGCACACTTGCTCCTCTCTCCCACTTCATTCCTTCATGCTGTAGTTATATGTGGATGTATGTTTGCATGGGTGGTTTAAAAGAACAGAATGGATTAGAAGACATTTTAATAACCTCTGTTTTACTACAATGACTTAAAGGGCAGCTTCATCAACACCCATAAAGGGGCATCAGCTGGCCTCTGAGGAAGCCAGATGGCATGAAGCTAGGCAGGCTTGATACTAGGTATTTCCTGTTCAAGCAGGTAGAGCTGGTTTCCCTTTTTTATTTCAGTGACTACCCTTTTCTAACCCCTAAAATTTCCCTACTCCCAGCCCCTAACTTTCTTGTATATATGTAGACCTTTTGCATTCTCCAAAGATCTCCACAAACTCAACCCTACCTAGCTCACATGCATTCCAATCACCACACACTGGTTGGGACAGGACTGGCTATATACACCTTCACAAGGCTATGGGGAAGATAGCACAGAGATTAGAGGCATGGAATCTAAAGCCAACTTGCCTGGCTCAAGTTTTGACTCTTACCAGCTTACCACTTACCAGCTAGGTAACCTCAGATAGGTTTCTTAATTCTTAATCATTCTATGCTTCTGTTTCCTCATCTGTAAAATGGGGATAATTGTATCTACCTCATAGGGGAGTTAAGGATTAAACGAGTTAATATTTGTAAAGCATTTATTACAGGGCCTATAATAGTAAGTCACTGTATACACCATTTTTAAAAATTTAATTTAATTTAAAAAATTTTTAACGTTTATTTATCTTGAGAGAGAGAGAGAGAGAATATGAGTGGGAGAGGGGCAGAGAGAAAGGGAGACACAGAATCTGAAGCAGGCTCCAAACTCCAGGCTCCAGGCTCCAAGCTGTCAGCCCAGAGCCCAATGCGGGGTTCAAACTCAGGAACTGCGAGATCATGACCTGAGCTGAAGTCAGACGCTCAATAGACTGAACCACCCAGGTGCCCCTAATTTAATTTTTAAAAGTGTGTCAATTTTGTTGATCTTTTCAACGAACCAACTTTTCTTTTTTAAGTAATCTCTACACCCAACGTGGGGTTTGAACTCACAATCCTGTGATCAAGGGTCACATGCTCTTCCAACTGAGCCAGCCAGGAAGCCCCATACATCCATAATTTTTAAAAAGATTTCTATGACTGACTTAGATGTCTCCTTTTCAAAAGCTGTGTAGGACTACGAAGATAATATTCTGAGCTAATATGCAGTGAAATGCAATAGGCCAAACAATGTTTAGTATAACATATAGTACATCTAAGTCCACACAATCCCATTTTGCAGATGAGGATACAGAAGCTCAAAGAGGCTAGACAACTTTTCCAAGGCTCTGCAGCTGGCTGTGTATGTTAGAGCTGCCACAACCAGCTGTGAAGCCCTGGGCAGATTACTTAGCTTCTCTGAGCCTCTGTAAAAACAGAGGTTTTATATGTGTGGAATAAATCTTTCATTCTTTTGTAAGAAGTATGAGCCAGGAAAGTCCATTCTGTTGCCTGGATTGGCAAGTGCTTGCCTCAGATCCCCCACTCAAACCAATGTTGATCTGTTCATACATCACACCTTTACTGAGGGCCTAACAGGGAGGCTGTGGAGATAAAAAGATTAAAAACAACAACAACAACAAAACACCCCAATTTTGGGGCCAATAAGTCAGAAAAGTGTGTAGGAGCCAGAGCTGGTGGCACCAAGCACTAACCTGAGTTTGGACTTTCTGGGTCCAGCCAATGGGAAGTACCTCAAGGAGATCAGAGTCTTAGCATGACTAAGAGAATTTAATCCCAGGAATGTATGGCTGGTTCAACATTCTAAAATCAATTACTACAGGGGCGCCTGAGTGGCTCAGTGGGTTAAGCATCCAACTTCAACTCAGGTCATGATCTCACAGTTTGTGAGTTCAAGCCCCACATCTGGCTGTGCTGTCAGCACAGAGCCTGCTTCAGATCCTCTGTCTCCCTCTCTCTCTGTCCCCTGCCCCACTCATGTGTGCTCTCTCTTTCTCTCTCTCAAAAATAAACATTAAAAGACATCTACCATTTAAAATAAATAAATAAATAAATAAATAAAAAATAAAAATAAAATAAAATGAATTACTATAATCTACCATATCAATAGTAGTTAGTTATTAGACTGCATTAATTAGAAATGCAAATTAGGGGCTCCTGGGTGGCTTGGTCAGTTAAGTGTCCGACTTCGGCTCAGGTCATGATCTCGCCATCTGTGAGTTTGAGCCCCATGTTGGGCTCTGTGCTGATAGCTCAGAGCTTGGAGTTCGAGCTTTGGATTCTGTGTCTCCTTCTCTCTCTGCTCCTCCCCCACTCACACTCTGTCTCTGTCTCTCTGTCAAAAGTGAGTAAACGTTAAAAATTTTTGTGTAAAAAAAATGCAAATTAAAACTTATTTAATACAACTACGCACCTACTAAAATGTCTAAAAATCAGAAAACCTGGTATCAAATACTGGCAAGGCCATAAAGCAACTGTTCATTCTTGGTGAAAATGAAAAATGGTAGAGCCACTTTGGAAACAGTTTGTCATCTTACGAAGTTAAATATACACTTATCATATAATCTAGTAGCCCCACTTCTGGGTTTTTACCAAGAAAAACAAAACTGATTTTTACACAAAAACCCGTATGTGAATGTCTATCTTCTAATGTTTAACACTAGTTTTATTTGTAACTGCCTAAACTTAGAACCAGCACAAATGTCCTTCAACTGGTGGTTAATGGATAAACAAATAGTAGCGTATCATGCAATGGAATACTACTCAGTAACGCAAAAGAGCAAACTACTAATGGACTCAATGACAAAATGAATCTCCAGTGCATTATGCTAACTAAAAGATGCCAGACTCAGGAGGCTCTATACTGTGTGATTCCATTTACATGACATTACAGAAAAAGCAAACAGGGACAGAAAATAGTGATTGCCAAAGGTAATGAGTCAACTGCAAAGGGCTACAGGGAATTTTGGGGGGTAGGTGGTAAAGGAACTGTTCTCTATCTTGACAAGGTTGTTAGTTACATGACTGTGTGCATGCCAAAACTCACAGAACTGTATACTTAAAAGGGGTAAATTTACTGATATGTAAACTATATTTAAATAAATAAATAAATAAATAAATAAATAAATGTGACACCCTAAAAATGACACCGAAGTTCTAAGCATAAATGACAAGTTGTAGTGTCATGTAGAGAAACAGGGAACCCGAAAGGCCTGACTTGTTGAAACTTGTGCAGAAGCTGGGATTTGTGGATTCTGCTCTTCCCAGACTGGTGGGATATCATCTTACCTTCTGTATGCCTGGTCCATGGAGCCACAGCTTCTGCAAAATCATAGGAAGAGACTCATTCCCCACCACAGGGGTAGGCCAAATCCAGTCTTACCCCTGTTTTTATAAGTTCTGGAACACAAGTCATATCCATTCCTTTATCTATGGCTACTTTTGTAATATAACAGCAAAGTAGGTGCAACAGTGAGCATATGGCCCACAAAATTGAAAATATTTACCATCTGGCACTTAATAGAAAAGATTTGCTGACCCCTGCCCTATCCCATGAGTTATGAAGCTAGGAGCTTCAAATGACAGAATTTAATCATGAAGATAGTCAGGATTATGATTAAAAACCATTCTACCTCATTGTTTGAGGAATCACAGATTCTGGGAATTCTGGTGTTACCTGCATAATGTCAGAGAGGTCATTCATCGATTAGGCAGCTTGAGTAGGAGTCAGACCCTGGGCAGTAGTTGCCTATGAATACTTTACTACTAGATGCGACATGCAGAACTAAAACCTGTATTTCCCAGCCTCTCCTGCAAAAAAGACGCATCAAAGAAGATAAATATAGGATGAAGATACAGTTTGGTTGAGCTTCTGAGAACATTCTTTAAGGGAGGTAAGGAGGTAATCTCCATTGACAGGCACTTTCCCCCCTCCTTCTCCTTCCTTTCAGCTTTAAGTCTAAGATTCTATGGCTGGAGTTGCCACAGTCAAATGACCACCAGGAGGCAACCTGAGGATGGAACACAATTTCCCAAAGACATTGGTACTAAAATGGTGAATCACCCTAAGGAACTCCATTTCATGGACTAGACAGGCATGTAAACACATTTGTTATTCATTACAACAGGTAGAGCAACAAATCTGTGTGTCACATGGAGAACAGCCATCATTAACAACAGGGGCCACAGGTGGTATGCAAGCAGGAAAGGCTTCCTGGAAGAGATGATGTAACAGGTCCAAGTTGGTCAGAAAGACAAGAGGTCACACAGCCTGTCCAACCCATCCAATGACAAGACCTTCCCTTTATTAGTGGCCTGATTCTGTTCTGTGGCCATTTTAGTCCAAAAACTCTTCTGTGGATGGACTTGAAGTCCTTGGTCTTCTACATTGTGGAACTATCTGTGATGTTTCTAATCAAACTGTCATGTTTCCACTAAACTTCATAGGTGGTGGTAGGTTGTTTGCAAAATGGCCACAATAACTCCCTTTTCTGTTTTCATGCCATCAGATAGTCAATCACCTCCCACAGTGACTCTGGACTTAGCCATGCCATTTGCTCTGGCCAATGGGAAATTAGCAAAATGACACAAGATGTTTGAAAAGTACTTATGCATGGAGGCTTGCTCTCTTACACTGCTCGTGGGTTCTCTGGGACCATCACCATGTGAACAAGCCTAGGCCATCCTGCTAGATCACAAGAGACATGTGACCAAAGTCATCCTCACTGCCCCACCTGGCACTGAGCCAAACGCCAGTTATATGAGTGAGATCATCTCACGTCATCCAGTTCCAGCTGAGACCACCTAACCCAGAACCATCCAGACCTCCCCCAAAATCATAAGAAAACCGGATTAATACACTGTAAACCTTTACCTTACCCAATGTTATATGTCAATTATATTTCAATAAAGCTGGGGAGGAAAAAGAATCATGAGACATAATATTTGTCTTAAGCTACTGAATTTTGAGGTTGTTTGTTATATAGCAAAAGCTTACTGATACACTCCTTTACAGACAGAACTCTAATTCCCTCGGGCCTTCCTCATACTCTCTATCAAAAGAATAGCCAAGGTCGCTCTGGCCTGCCCAATCTCTGGTTTGCCAACATCCCCCTGAAATGGGGCCCCCAGAACTAAATGCCATATCCTGAGCATACTCTGTCTGACCTTCTTCCTTTAGATACTATACTCCTATTAAGCAGCTTACATTCATTATAGAATTTAGACAGCCTTGTCATCCTAATACACAGTAGGAATCACATGTCCTAAGAACTATTCTGTACGTATATCGTTAGGTTTTAAAAATGTTTAATTGTGGCAAAATACACATCAACATAAAATTTGCCATCTTAACCATTTTTAAACGTATGGGTCAGCCGCATTAATAACATTCACATTGTTGCACAACCATCACCACCAACCACCACCCACAGAACTCTTTTTACCTTGTAAAAGTGAAACTCTAGATCCATTACACAAGAACATCCTATCTCCTCCAACCTTCAGCAACCATCATTCTACTTTATCTCTATGAGTTTGATTCTCTATAAGTGCGATCACATAATACTTGTACCTTTGTGACTGGCTTATTTCACTTAGTATCATGTCCTCAAGGTTCACCCATGTTGTAGGGTGTGTCAGAATTTCCTTCCTTATTTAAGGCTGAATAATATTCCATTTTATGTATACACTACATTTTTTGTTTATCCATTCATCTGACCAGGGACACTTGGTTTGCTTCCACATTTTACCTTTCTACTTTTCAGCACCAGGCTTCAAAAAGAGCCATTAGGGATTTCTATAGACAAAGTTACTGCCTTGTAATACTATATTTACCCTGCAAGCCACACAAATGCAGTCAACTGATCTTCAACTGAAGTATTAAATCAATTCAACGGGGAAAAGAAACTCTTTAAAAAAATTTTTTTAAGTTTATTTAGTTTGAAAGAGAGCACGAGCAGGGGAGGGGCAGAGAGGCACCCAGGTGCCCTAAAAAGAAACTCTTAAAGAAATAGTGTTGGGAGGTGCCCAGGTGGCTTGGTTGAGCATCTGACTCTTGATTTCAGCTCATGATCTCATAGTTTCATGCGTTTGAGCCCTATGTCAGGCTCCGTGCTGACAGCTGACCCTTGATTTTGGCTCAGGTCATAATCTCCATCTCTTGAGATCAAGCCCCGGGTCCGGATCTGTGCTGACCGTGCAGAACCTGCTTGGGATTCTCTTTCCCGCTCCCTCTCTCTGCCCTTTCCCTACTCTCAAAGATAAATAAATAAACATTAAAACAACCCTGCATATATTAACCCAATAACATAGCAATTCCACTTGTAGATATTTGCCCAAGAAAACAAAAACGCATGTCCACAAAAACTTACATAAAATGTTCACAGTAAGGGCACCTGGGTGGCTCAGTAGGTTGAGCATCTGACTTCGGCTCAGGTCATGATCTCACGGTTCGCGAATTCAGGCCCTGCATCAGGCTCCCAGTTGTCAGCACAGAGCCCGCTTTGGATCCTCTGTAACCCCTGTCTCTGCACCTCCCCCACTCATGCTCGCGGTCTCTCAAAAATAAATAAACATTAAAAAATAAAATAAAAATAAAATGCTCACAGTAGCATTATTCATTATAGCCCCAAACTGGAAACAAATCCAAATGTTTATCAATAGGAGACCGGATAAACAAGTTATGGTAGAATCATTCAATACAATATAGTAAAGAAATAAAAATGAATGGACTATGAATACATGCAACAACAGGTATGAATCTAAAAAATACGTATAGTGAAAGATTCCAGACATACACACCAAAAACAAAACAAAACAAAACACAACACCCCTTACTGTAGGATTCCACTAATCTGAAGTATAGGAACAGGTGAACTTTATTTATAGTGATAGCAGAAGGTATTGGTGGTGGTAGGGGTATGGGACTGACTGGAAAGGGGCATAAGGAAACATTTTCGAGTGATGGAAATATTCTACATTCTTGTTGCACTGTACTTACATGGTGATGCAACTGGTAACAACTCATCAAACTGAATACTTAAGATCTGTGCACTACTTCTAAGTAAATTATACCTCAATTTTTAATCAGAAGTTGTTGTTTCTAAGAGCATAGAACGACCTGTTCACATCTTGAAGATTCAGGTTCATAATCAAACAAAATGGATACATGTGAACTAAAAGTCTCTTTCCTTAAAAACAACATAAAACCTTGTCAGCTTACTTTTGGAGATATCAACAGTACAGAGACAACGGCTGGAGCCAAGAGAGTAAGTTTTCTGATGAATTAACTTCAAGGCCCAATGATCTAGTCAGTCTCAGCACTTGCTGAGGGTATCTGAAGATGGCACTTTCCACTAACCAATGCCAAACTGGACAAGCTACTGAGCTTCAGGTATTAGGTAAGTAAGTCCTTACCACTCATGAACAACTCATACTAAGGAAGGGAGGGTTCAAAAAGAATTCTTGTGTATTGCTTTAGGCAAATAAAGTTAATGATGGTTCTAAGTGAGAAATGATGTGTAACAGTTTGTGGCCGTAGCTGTACAGGTTGGGCAACAAGACCTGGAACACCACAAGAGCAAGAAGCCTTCACTCAGTGCCCACCCCCGTCTTTCCCTGGAACCAGCCTTACACCTGCAGTTCCCCAGTGCAAGCAGCCATTCCAAGCTGTGTATCCTTAGGGCACTCCTTCTTCCTCTGAGATGCCTCTACAGACTGCCACAGATCTCTGACCCTTCAAACATTCCAAAGGGCCAGTATCAAGAGGCCAGCTTTTTCTGTGGATGAGTTTTTCTAGTAATTATATCTTCATATAAAATATGCTAAAATAAAGTACTGTGGCCAGGGGTGAGGCCAGGACCCTAGTTATTAAGTGAGATGGGGCCTCAACCTAGTTTTAAAACAGATTACGACATTAGCTTAGCTAATCACAGTCTGTGTTTCAGATGCTCATATATAAAATGACACCTGTAATTTATGCACATTGATTCATTAATAAATACTTATTTTAATTACGTACTATTGGCCAGGCCAAGGCAACGCACAGGTTATATTGGTGAACAAACCAGATAGTTTCTGTTTGCATAGAGTTTACAGTTTAGCAGGAGCGAGAAGACAAATCATCACATAAATATGTCATTATAATTTGAGAAAAGCATTATAAAGGCAAAGAGGGTACTACAAGAGCATTCAACAGGATATGAATTAATTTTATCTTTAAAAAAACGTTAGGGGCATCTGGGTGGCTCCATTGGTTAAGTGTCCGGTTTCGGCTCATGTCACGATCTCACAGTTGGGTGAGTTCGAGCCCCGCATCGGGCTCTGCACTGATGGTGTGGACCCTACTTGGGATTCTCTCTCTCCCTCTCTCTCTCTCCCCAACCCCCGCTCTCACACGCATGCTCTCTCTCTCTCAAAATAAATAAACTTTAAAAAAAAGTTAAATGACATATCTGTAATGCACTCCGAGTTCCACATGAGGAAGGCATTACTCACACTGCAGGATTGAATTATGAAAAAACACTGACATATTGGTTCAGTTCAGTAAAGAGCACAGCAGTCCAAGCACATTAAAAAGTCAATTTGTAATTGGCAGACACTCCCGTCTCCTAGAGTAGTGTTCAAGCCTCTACCTAACAGTATTTCCTCAGTATGAAATGGGTCCGGGGCGCCCAATGGCTCAGTCAGTAGAGCATGCGACTCTTGATCTCAGGGTCATGCATTCAAGTCCCACACTGGGCAAAGAGTTTACTTAAAAAACAAAAAAATAAATAAAAGGTAAAATAAAATGGGCCAAAGGAAGTAGGAGAAGAATGAAATGTTCAGAACTTCAAACTGTAATTGTGTATCTTATGTATTCAAGGCATCATGGCTGACAACCCCATAGGAATGGTCATAAATACTTCAGCTACCCGATATTTGTCAAATACAATTAAAATGTTGTAAAATCCAAAATCCAAAATCCAAAATCCCCAAATCCAAGGGCCAATTCTCATTTTCATTCCACTTTGTGCTGACACAGCAGTAGCATCTGATATAGCATGTTCCACCCTCTTTGCAACACTCTTAATTTCCAGAACACAAATTTCTCCTGCTATTCTCCTATCTCTCTGGCTACTTCCCAATCTCCCGTGGTAACCATGATGATCCTATTCAGTCTCATGGCTTAAATACACACTATTTTCTGAGGACTCCCAAAGATTTTAGCCAGGTCCTCTTTCTTCAGCTCCAGACTAGTATAAACAACAACTCCCTATCCGATATCTCTACTTGGATGCTTATTTTAGTAGGCATCCCAAACTTTAAATGTCCAGAATTAAACTCCTGGAATTCCCATGCCACCCCCTGCCAATCCTCCATCCCCCGCCCCTGCCAAACTTGTGCACAATGGCTTCATCTCTGAAATTGGTAACAAACTTTCCAACAGCTCAAGTCAAAATCTTGGAGTAATCCTTGATTATTATTTTTCTCTCACACTTCACATTTGATGTGTTAACAAATCTTGCTGGCTTTCTACCTTCAAGATACATCCACTACACCTACTGCTATCTCAGTTCAAGTCACAACCACCTTTCTCACCTACATTACTGCAACAGCTTAGGTGACCTCCCAGGTTCTACCCTGCTCCTCCACCCCATACTGCACCCCAATCTAGTCTCAACATAGCATTGAGAATGACTCAAATTAAATTAGAGTAAAAAGTCATTCCTCTGTCCAAGCTCTCCACAGGCTTCCCATCTCTCTTGGAATAAAAGGCCAAGCTCTTCCACTGACCTACAAGGTCCTACATAGTCTGCCCTCATTCCCTTCCTCCTTTTACATCTCTCACCTTATGTCCTATCTCTCTTTCCCTTGCTTACTCTGCCTCCGCAGCAGTGGCTCAGTACTAAATATATCTCAAACATGCCAGGTATGCTCCTGTCTCAGGGCCTTTGTAGTTGCAGTTCCCTTTTCTGTACAGATATCCACTTGGCTTACTCTCTCCCTCACTTACCTCATTGTTTGATTCCCTCAATCACCCCTGCTAGAATGTATGCTTCTTTAAGACAGGCGATTTTTTGTCTGTTTATTCATTGTGGCATCCCCAGTGCCTAGAACAAGCCCTGATATATAGTGGGTATTCAATGCATACTGCTGAAAAAATAAAGATTGCAGATCTTGTTCCTGCACAGTTAGTTAATAAACCAAGATGCATATACTGAACTCATCAAAACTGCATATAATTTAGTAGGGTCTTGGGATATGTTCATCAATATAATAGAGATTACTTATGTCATGAATTTAAGTAGTTTGGGGCAAAATCTGATTTAATAGTTCAGGAAAGAAAACAAGCATGATATGATAACAGAATAGCTCTGCCTGCCACTTGGGATTAGGAAAACGAGCTGCTACTTTCAGTCTTAAGCTACAATTTGACCTGCTAAGAGGGCACCCTCATCTAGAGCTGTCTCTTCAACTAACCTCCCTCCTCCACATGACATGACTCATGATTACTCGTTAGCTCAATCCCCTTGCAGTCAAGCTTCCTCCATGTAACAGAAGTGTACTGTATGTTAAGGGCCTTACAAGACCACAATGACCCAGTGACTATGTTCAGTCAAACACCAACAGGTAATTGTGAAGGGAAGGCAAGTGAGAGTAGCTCAAACAGGTGACAGTGATTCAGTCCTAACCAGTCCATAAGAAACCACTCTGGCTGCAGTGAAGCCATCTGCCCCACAGCCAGTCTGTCACTACATCTCACCAACTGGATTCAATGCCCCTGGAATTCATCCACTGTTCTGGTCTCCTAACAGACACCTAACATTTTTCCTTGTCCTGACCATTTCCTTCCCTAGACTTTAAGTGCCCCCAGGATAAACCCCAATTTCCTTGATGAGGTCCACAAAGCATCTCCCAGTATGAGCTGGACCCCTCCCCACCTCTCCACCTTACCACTTTTCCCTTACACTGTACCTGACATGCTAGCAGCTACTACATCTTTTTCAGTCTTGCTCTGAGATTTTGGTCCAAGCTCTTTGCTCTGCCTGGAACAATCTTTTCTTACTTTGGCAGGCTAATTCTCAGGAGATTTGTCAGGTCTCCACTTAAACACTACTTCTTTACATCTTAACCCAGCATGGCCTAGGCTGGGTTAAGTGATTCGGCTTACAGTTCCCAGCAGCCTGGGCTTTGGTTTTCACAGTGCCCATCATGATTCACTGGGATCACCTATTTAGCATCTGTCATGATAGCAGGATCTTGCCTACCTCACACACTGCTGTCACCAGGACAAAAGAGTGCTGACAGAGTAGGTGCTGAGTAATCATTGAAGAATGAATGTACAAGTAAGTGTGAGAATGAATAGATCGGGAAGTAGGGTTAAACCTGTATAGATGGTGCACTGGTTAGAGGACAATAGCTTTTTGTGTCTAATTCCTTCTTTGCCTTCCCTGCCTCCCTCCCTCTCTTCAAGTTTATTTATTTATTTTTGAGAGAGAGACAGAGAGAGTAAGCAGAGGAGAGGCAGACAGAGGAGGGGAGAGAGAGAATCCCAAGCAGAGGATCCCGATGCAGTTCAAACCCACAAACTGTGAGATCAGGACATGAGCTGAAATCAAGAATCAGACACTTAACCAACTGAGCCATCCAGGCATCAAGCTTAATTTTTGAGCATGATAAAGGAGATAAAATAAAACCATGAAGGTCAATTTTAATTGTTGTTTTGCAAAACTTAGGACCTATTGGGGAAATAAGCAGGAATGCCTTCTATCAGGCCTTCAACACCAGTCATGTACCAAGAATTAATTAGAAAGAGGTGTCTAACTGTCCCCCAGCCTTCCTTTTGGCCCCTCCTAACACCTGGAATTGAGCCAGTATGGGAGACAGGCGGTCAATGCCTGAGTACAAGAGCCAGACCCAAAGAGGAAAGACAACCACACCCCATCATCAGAGCATAAACATGAGGGGGAGTGGGGATATGCAGCCTGAGTTCTAAACCTCAAGTTCATAGCAGAGGGACTACCTACAGCATGTACTTAAGAGTCTGATATGATAACATGAACGCTTTCAGCAGGACTGCTTTCAGATAGATGTGTGGAAGTGTTTCTTTACTTGCATTTATGTTCCCATTAAAAAATAAAAGCCAAACTAAAGAAACAGGTGTTGAGTTTTACAAATTAGTTGTGATAAATGTTTTGGTCCCTGGGTTTCAAAAATCCAGAGGCTCTCTGGAGAAGGTTTCATTTTCCTATGATTTGTTTTTTATTTTAACAGTGCCCACACTGACTCAGTGACATGGTCACAGATTCCTACCTTCTCATTGTCAGCAAAAACACAAACAGGACAAAGGACAGGTGTGCTATTCCCTCAGGTCCACAAGCTGATATGATGGTAAACTGTTAGGCAGCTACCACGTGATGGGGCACACCCAGAGCTGGCCAAAGAGGACAGTTCCTTGCCCCCCTGCTCCAGTCCACACAGTGTCCTACGAGGGCACTAATGAAAGACCTAATGACCTGTTCAATGAGGCATAACTACCCAAGCTACAAAAGGGTCAGCTAAATTGGGTCATAAAGAAAAAATTTAACACCCACAGAAATATCTGGATTGCTATCAGGTCTAAAAGTTAGCTTCAGCTGATGATTACAGTAGGAAAAACTACTTATTTACTGGCTACATTAAGTTGTTTTTTTTTTAAGATTTTATTTTATTACTGAGAGAGAGAGAGAGAGAGAGCGCGCGCGCACATAGGGGAGGGAGGTGGGACAGAAGGAGAGGGGGAGAGAGAAAATCCCAAGCAGGCTCCACGCCCAGCATGGAGCCCCACGTGGGGATCGATCTCATGAACCATGAGATCATGACCTGAGCCAAAATCAAGAGTTGGACAATTAACAGACTGAGCCACTCAGGCACCACCCCCTCCATATTAGTTCTTTATTGCTTTTGAAAATCTGGCAAGAACAAGAAGATTATTTTTTTGCTAAGACTACTTTAACAGTGAGTTCCAGGTTGACATCAACCTGAAAATTCCATCCTCAGTCCTCTCTCTTTTGAAGCAACATAATCTAATCCTTCAATTTCACTACAACCTTCATGCAAATATTAACTTCCAATTCCCAGCCTCAACAACTTGTTCCAGCTCTCTCTCTACTAAATGTCTAAGTGTCAAATGGAAATCCCCACATAAGTGACCTACCAGCTGCTCCCATCCCAAATTTGTCTTTCCTCTCAAACACAAACCTCCTTCTGCGCACCCCCACCCATTTCAGTGGCACACTATCCAGTCACCAGAGTCCTCTTCTCATTTATTCCCCAATATTTATAAGCACCACAATGAGTCAGGCATTATGCCAGGAGGTGGGACACAGAGCAGTGATCTAGACAGGCAGGCTAGGTCCCTGGAGCTTAGTTTCTATTTCTTGCTACACCCATAGCCGAATACCAAGGACTGATCTGACACAGAAACACAATGAGTGTTCAGAGATCTTTCACTGTAGCAGGCATGTGAACAAAGACTCTGCCTTTACTTTTAAATCACTTAGGTAAAACACATTTGGCCGTGATGCATGTGAAACAGCCAACCGTAGAGAGGTGTATTACAAACTTTGGTTTTACCTAGGGACCAAGAATGCACACTTAATTTACTGAAGTTTTCTAAGTGTTTTCCACCTTCAACATGGAGAAAAGTACTCTTCTCCTGGGAAAACTGGTTTATCTATGACAGTAATAGACACTGGATTTCAGTTTGGGACATTTTTTTTTTTTTTTAAGATTTAAAATAATCTCCATACCCAATGTGGGGCTCAAATTCGCAACCCAGAGATCAAGAGGTGCACACTCCACCAACTGAGCCAGCCAGGAGTCTCTTGGGTATAGGACGTTTGTAGGGCACCCTGGAGCATAGCAACTCAGACTGTCATTCTCTAACTCTGTGTTACATGGCTTCTGGTCACCAAACAGTTTAAATATGAAGTGGTTCTCTGGTGACTGGAAATGCCCAAAGCCCTTCACAAACATCTCCTTTTTTTTTTTTTTTTTTAAGTTTATCTATCTATCTATCTATCTACCTACCTACCTACCTACCTACCTAACCCCAAGAAGGCTCCACACTGTTGGCACAGAGCCCAACTTGGGGCTCAATCTCACAATCAATGAGATCATGAATTCAGCCGAAATCAAAAGTTGGACACTAACTGACTAAGCCACCTAGGTGCCCAACATATCTCCTTCTTATATGCAAGAAAACTGCTTATCAACTAGGCCATGACCACACTCAGCTGTGGTTTCATTTAACGATCATCTAGCTATTACATGTGAAATCTAAAATAATCTAATCTCAGGACAGTCTTTGTCATACCACCTTTTCTTCTTTTTACCTTTTTTTTTTTTGGGGGGGGGGGGGCAGGGGAGAGGGGAGATGTTTAATGTGTAATGGAGAAGACCAGTTATAAAACACAGCATGTATATGGGATATGCGTTCCTGAAAACAGCCATTCATTTTATATTTTAGATTTTTTGGTTATTATTTAAATGATGCACACAATGTCTTGTCTCACTATTGAGACTCTAAGCTCTTTTGGGACCAAGACTGGGTTTTATACGGTTTTAAGAAGAAAACAGGTCCCTGAAACCTCACACTTCAAAGTATTTTGGTAACAATCCCAGAACACTTTGGAAATTACTTAAAGACATTTAAGTGTTCTTTGAATAACAACCTTAGTATATTAGGGTTATTAGTCATTAAAGGAAACGAGAAACAGAGATAGTTTTAAAAGAATAACCACCATGACCAGAAGCAAGCTCAGGCCTGGAGGAACCAAAACAAGCCACTTAAGCATACTGATTTAATTTTGAAAATAACATCGGATAAGGAATACTATGTTCAATCATTTTCTCCATTGTTCCAAAACATAAGCCACTGGCACAGGATTGTCAACCAATGCAAAAGGCTGAAAAGTAACAGGAAATATGGCTGTCTCTACCACCCCCCCTTCTCCCGGACAAACAAAGGATGCCTGAGAAGACAAACATTCTATCTCACATGCTCCCAGAGCTACTCCCAGAGAGGTCCCCCAGAGATGATAACCATTTCCTAGCAGGAACCACCACACCACCAGGCAGAAAACATTAACCACATGGAACATCCTCTAATATACTTTGGAACACTGTGCTACTAAAGCATCCATCAAAACACACTGAAGAGACCCTCAGGCTCAAGACTATCTATCAACAAGCACCAAAAACAACAACAATGAAACAGTCTTAGGCAGTGCCTAACTGGCTCAGAAGGAAGAGCATGTAACCCTTCATCTCAGGGTTGTGAGTCGGAGCCCATGTTGGGTATAGAGATTACTTACAAGTAAAAAATCTTAAAACAACAAAAAAAGTCTCAGAGAACACATAAGATGTACAGTGTACCCTTCATTTATACACATGAAAATTCATTATCTAGGTAACCACACTACTGTTTGACTCCCTGACACCTGAGACAGGAAACAACAGTGCTGTCCTCTGCCAGTCCTCCTCCCCAGAACTTTAATACAGTCAAAGAGTATGAAGGGATGAAGGCCTGCAGAAAGAAAGTTCCAAATCATCTTTTACATCAGCAAGAAACTCCTAGGAAGGTTTGTATTTTATTTTTATTTATTTTTAACTTTTTTTAAATGTTTATTTATTATTGAGAGACAGAGAGAGACAGAGCATGACCATGGGAGGGGCAGAGAGAGGAGGAGACACAGAATCTGAAGGAGGCTCCAGGCTCTGAGCTGTTAGCACAGAGCCCAACACGGGGCTCGAACTCAGAAACTGTGAGACCATGATGTGAGCTGAAGTCAGACGCTTAACTGACTGAGCCACCCAGGCGCCCCAGGAAGGTTTGTATTTTAAAATATATACTCATCGACAATTATTCTGTGTTCTTCTGTTTTTTTGGGTTTTTTTTAGATTTGTTTAATATATTGTGATTAAACTGTATTCATAACTTTGTATCCTGATTTTTTCACATACCCATTCTGACATAAGCATTTTTTATGTTACCACAGTTTTTAAGGGTTGCATATTTCACTGACTCCATGAACCAGCTCTTTATTTCTCTAGTGTTAGACAACTGTACTATTTTCAATTTATTTTGCTACAAATTATACACATTATGAAATTATGGTCCACAAGTTGTAAGATTTGCCTAACATTTTTTTTTTTTTAAGATTTTTTTAAAAACTATTTTTTTAATCTACTTATTTTGAAAGACAGAGAGGGAGTGAGGTGAGGAGGGGCAGAGAGAGACAGAGAGAGTGAATCCCAAGCAGGCTCTTGCACTGTCAGGGCAGAGCCTGATGCAGGGCTTGATCCCCCAAGCTGTGAGATCATGACCTGAGCTGGACGCTTAACTGACTGAACCACCCAGTCATCCTAAGATTTTATTTTTAAGTAACCTCTCCACCCAATGTGGGGCTGGAACTCACAACCCCGAGATCAAGAGTAACATGCTCTACCGAAAGAACCAGGCAGGTGCCCCAGCATTCTAAGCAAAATGTAATTATGAAAGTAAATAACAAAAGATCCTGACGTTGTAAAGTGATATGGTAAATCTCAAAGCCAAGTAGAAGTGTTGCAGGTTCTATTTTGGGGTTATCTGTTCTCATGAGAAATTGAGAGCTGACAGTGTGAGAGTACCAGTTATCTCCAGCTAGGAAAAAGGACTGCATTCGATACTCCATTCCCATTCCTCACAGCCTTCATTCCTAATCTTTCATGGTAGAGGACGGGTAGAAACCCTTATGGAATAGCTGTGAGAAGTGGCAGGGGAGAGCTATCTCTCCCGCAATTCCTGTCTATCCTGGGTCCCAAAGAATGTGGCATTTTGTCAATGGCTACTCTGAAAACTGCGAGTATCTAGGACAAAGGCACTACTTGCAACTTTCCTTCTAAGAGAAGGATCTAAAGAACAAGTGCTTAAGGATAGAGTTTGAGTGTATTTAAGTAATGCAGGAATATTCATTTCTTCCTTCTGAATGTTTATTTAAACTGTATTATCTAAGTGTTTATTCCCATCCCGTGAGACAGAAATACTTACTTCGTTTCTCATTTCTTTTGTCTCAGTTTATACAGATAATACTCGAGTGAGCTCATTCCTGACCTAATGGCTAATTCATAGTAAGTGTTAATGTCGGAAGTCTTAATGCTTTCACATTTTTCTCAGTATCTCTTACCATTCTGATTTTCATGAGCCCATTTTTTAAAAACACCCAACATTTAAATTTTTCAAGTAACTTGGATATTTGGACTCCCTTGGAATACAAAGTTGCTACTTTTTAATTTAAGAAAAATAATGTTCCATTACTATGTTGTACATGAATTCTCAAAAATAGCAAAATCTGAAATTTTTTCCTAGAGACTGTCCTATTCCAACAGTGAATTTATCCAGGAATTGGACCTCCTACTATAAATATGCCTGAGTGACTTGTCAGACATCAGAAAGGCTCTTCTCCTACTTCTAAGTTAGTGGTCTCCGATTCCTGTGTTTTCTGAACACCAACGTCTGTGTTACAACTTCTTTTATCAGATGGCACTGCATCTCTACTGCATTTCTCCTCTTACTGTATAACCAGAAAATCAGTTCAGTGAAAGTAGATCCTGTTAACATTACTGGTTTATCTGGTATATTGGCCTGTTAAATACTGCTGATTACTTTATTACAGGTCAGATTTGATAACTGCCCTCAGCTGCCCCAGAAAACAGAGCTGAGATTAAGCAATTATTTGTCCGAAGTTTCATTGCTATAGCAACGCAGAAACACTTTAAGAGTCTGTAAGTCCGTCTTTTCGTTTGAAAATTGAAAAGAAAATCAGTGTCTTTCTGATTATACAGAGGAGCTCAAAAAATGTACACCAATCAATGGGGCACACTCACCACATTTACGCAATATCTTCTTCAACTGCGCATTCAAGAAAGTATTTGCACTTACATTCAAAGCATCCCACACAGCATCCAGCTCCACAGATGGTAATTACTCCCTTCCATCTTACCTTGATTTTGGCCTATTAGCCTGTCTTCTATCTGGGCCAGCGCTAAAGTAATTTGAGTTTCTACAAAGAATACAATGATTTTCATAAAGCTTTTCTGACAGGATCTGATTAACAGTGCCAATTTTCCGCACAGATTACAAACCCTTCTAATAACACCACATTATATCTCTTGATATATTTTATACAAAATATTTCCACAGATGAAAGAAAAATCAATAAAATGCACAGCCACAACATCACGGATAAGGTCTGGCAGTGATTTATGAACCTAAGACAAAGTTTTGTTTCTTAAACTAATCTGACCTATTAACACCATCATACTTTAAATGTATCTCATCGCTCTGAGGGGGAAAGAAAACATACTGCAAAATCGAATATACGTTGATAATTAGTTTTATCAAGCTAGTAAGAAATTGATTTTGATGATTAGAATCAGGGACCATCTTCTAAAAATCACACACTTCTTTTGACCATATTACAAATCTTTATGTCTTTGAAGGGGGAAAAGGGGTGTTATTGCTAATCTTACTACTAGTGGATTCTAGCAATACTTAAAGAAATATCTGAATTTCCCCCTCAAATAAATATAAGTGATCAGACTCAGACCAATCATTCCATAGGAAAAGTAAGACAACCGGGTGCTAAGAGAAAGCCTGACAACAGAATTTTTAACTGTAAAAATGGGGAGTCCAACAGAACTGTCTGCTGAAAATTTTCATCTCTTGGTCCAGTCTCCATATTCCAAGTCAAAACCCAGTACTTTTTCACATTTTCTGTAAAATAGATGGCCTTAGTTAAAAAACTCTTTTGTTTGGGGTGCCTGGGTGGCTCAGTTGGTTAAGTGTCCAACTTCAGCTTAGGTCTTGATCTCGCAGTTTGTGGGTTGGAGCCCCGAGTCAGCTCTGTGCTGACAGCTCAGATCCTGGAGCCTGCTTTGGTTTCTGTGTCTCCCTCTCGCTCTGCCCCTCCCCCACTAGTGCTCTGTCTCTCAAAAATAAACGTTAAAAAAAAAGTCTTTTGTTCCCTGGTGCACATAGCTTTTCAGAAGAAAAGGAGTTTGCTTATCAAGAATGAATGTAGCTTCCCCAACACAAAGACAACTGTCTTCTCCATATCTCAATAATGTGTTAAGTGTCTTTTCTAACTTAAATAGCGTTCCCTTCAAATGAAGGGTCATACTCTACAGGCTCTTCCTTCTGAGACCTTTATGCCCCAGAGCCTACAAAAGTCTTCTGGGCAGTGCCCCAACTTGGTTCTGGATACTCACAGGGCACCCACTTTCTTCTATAAGATGGTTTATAACCTTTCCTGCTGTCTAGCTAATGCAACTTTAAACTTTTCTATTCTTGTCCCGTTCTTTACCTTTGGCAGCAGAGGGAAGGTAAACTTTCACACAACCATTCACAAGTCCTGATCTCCCCACCCCCATTTCCTTCCACCTCATTCGTGTGATAACATCTTGATGGGAACACCTTACCTCACCTTTTGTCTCCGCTAGTCCATTTGCTTCCTTCCTGGGCTTCAAAGCTAGGCCAGGGCCATTGAGACCTGGCCAGTGGGCATTTTGTAACTGGCAGAGCCACCTGCACTTTCCGGAGTGTCCTTTCTCCCATCTGCCACCTGAACTCTCTTTCCTTAAAGTATTTACCTTCTACAAGTCCCATCTCACTCTGAAAGACGATGTACCAGCTACCCTATGCGCCCTTTGTCTGAGGCTTCCACACCTCACATCCTCGTCCACAAATCGTCAGTCCTCACACAGGTAGGGTCTGTTCGGCACGAGGCAGGGAACCTAGGTTTCCGCGTCCGGTAAAGGGATGGGTCATGGCCGAGGTCCTTTCAGGACACAAAATTCTACAATTCTATGACCAAATCTGTAGGTCCTATTTCTGCGGTGGGGAGGACAAACTCCGGGGCGACCCCCGAACTCGGCGACCGCGGTGGCAGTTAGAACTGCCCCCTCCAGCCCAGGCTATGAGTAGCTCCGCCTCCGACCTCGGGCGCCGGGCCGCGGAGGCCCGGTCGACGCCCGCTGGCTGCCGCGCCATGCCCGCGCTCTCCTTCATCCTCACCCGCCGCCGCGGGCCCGCCTCTCACCTGGCATGCTGGCATCGCCCGTCCCGCGCTGTACCAGAGACCATGGGTCCGGACCGGTCTCGACCACCACCCGCCCGCCAAGAGGTAGGCTGGCGGGGACGCGCGGGCCCCGGAATCTAAAGCGCAGCCACCGGGAACGCGCCGCCTGGTTTCTAAGGAACCGGGAGCTCTGGAAAGGGAGGGGCGGGACGGCGAGTAGTCTGCGCATGCTCCTTGACGGGGGGGTGGGCCTGCGCTGGGAGGTGCCGTGATTGAGGGCTGCGCATGTGCGCATGCTCGCACTTTAGGGGCGGAGGTTAAGTGTCTTGGCTGAAGGGCTAGGTCCTTTATTTCCGGCGGTGGTGGCTGGTGGGCGAGTGTGTTACTGCGTCTACTTGTTTCGGGCCTCCGTCCAGCATCAAAAACAACCAGGTTCTGGGAACTGTGGTGGGCCTTGGTTGTTCTGGAATGAAGGAAGGTCTGGTGTTGGACACAACGACCTGTCGTTGCAAACGGTAGTTCTCTTGAACTCGCCGTACTTCCTGGCCTCCTGACTCCTACTAATGACTGTCTTTTCTGTTCTCTGGTTCCTGTTTTCTTTCCTTTCTCTTCCTTTGCGTGTTCTTCGGTTGTTACTTACATGTTAGTGGTCCTACAGTGACCTCAGTGCCCCTGATCTCTACTGGAGCCTGTGTCCTCCCAAGTCAATACCGTTTTGTAACAAGACTTCTCTTTAGTTCACCATATTGTCCGCTGGAGTAGTGAAACCTGTAAGCCTTACTGTAAAACAGGCTATGTTGGAAATGTAGGATTAGGGGTTGTTCCTACATGGGGAGCCCCTCCCCTGCTTTTCTGACTCCTGGTGAGTCTGGACCCCCACTCAGGTGGTATTAGGAAGGTGTCCCAGCCGTGGTTCCAGAGCAACCTGTGACAATAGAATATGTCAGTTGAGCTGAGGCAGTTATTCTCAGAACTGCTGACCAACCGGGTCCAACTGCTTTAGGAGACAGGACTTCCTGCCACTGCTGCCACCTTCAGAGCATGGAAGACTCCCAGAGTGATGAGAAATTGTAACCTCTAACCTCCCTCTTCTGATAGGGTTTTATCCCCTTAATCTTTTCCCCTGGATTCTGAACAGCCATGCAGAATCAAAATGTGCTTGTGTTTGTGCTTGATATTTCTGTTTCTGTCCCAAGATTCACCCTAGAACAGGGTTTCTCAACAGTGGCACTGTTGACATTTTGAGCCTGATAATTCTTTGTTGTTGGGAGCTGTCTATGCATTGTAGGATGTTTATAGCATCCCTGGCCTCTACCCAGTAGATGCCACTAGCCTAGCACTCCACCCAAGTTGTGACTACCAACAATATCTCCAGTCACTGCCAAGTGTTCCCTGTGGGGGTAGGGGTGGGGGTGGGTGGATAAAATCACTCCCTGTAGAGAACCACTGGAGAGAAATTAATCTACTCTGGCTTTATGGAACCAGGACTTTTGTTCTTAATCTAACATTCCATTGTCCCGCCACAGTAACTTTTCCCTAAGAGAGTTCTGTCGAGTAATAGTCTTATAAAATAACCGAGTGAAGCACGCATGTACTGTATCTATCCCTCTCTGTCAAGCCTGGCCTATATGTGCTATAATCCCCTACCTCCGTGGGGTAGGATTAATCACATTTTAAGGGTAGGGAAACTGAAGCTGAGAAAGGTTAATTTTCCAGAGTTAGTAAACAGAACTAGGATTTGGAGTATGAGTGCTTTCTCCTCAAACTGCCTGGAAGCTAATTCAATAACCCTCAGAAGAGCTCTGACTACCCAGTGTTTGGGATTAGTGTATTTGGAGTCCATTAAAATCTTACCCTGTGGACAGGAGGACCTGTGGCCACCTTTTGGAAGCTGAATTTGCTCCTTGTTTGTCTTAGATGAAAGCTGTCTGGGGGGAGAAAGCTGAAGCCTAAGTTCCTATCCTCTTTGGGCTCTCGCAAACACCTGAAGTCTTGAAGGGTACCAGGGGCCTGGCAACCTAAGAGGTGGGCTGAGAAGGGGCCAAACTGTCAAAACAGACTGTGCCACACAAAGGGTACAAACCCCAATAAGACTCAAAATAGAGACTAGACACTCGTGACTGCTCATGGATGTATATTTTAATAAAAATAATTCTGTCAAAATACAACAGGAGTTTTTTCATTTCTCAAGTACAATTTAATAGGATGTTTTGTGTTAGAATTCTCTCTAAACCCTCCCACAAGTTTCATGCTAATGCCAAGTATCAACTCGCAAGGACAAAGGCAGAACCAGTGTGCACAATGTGGAGGACATCTGTTTCAGCTGTAGTTACTAATGGAGGAAAACCCTATGCAAAGAGGTGGCACCTGAGGCAGCCAGAGTCCATGAACTGGCCACAGGTCCGGTGCACGGGACTGGCAGTCAAGTGGGGGCTCTGCTGCCTGGCTGCCACATGCATGCATACCTGAGTTGTGAGCAACCAAAGGAACTTTCAGCGCTGACAGTTCTCTGCCTCATCTTCTTTGTGCTTGCTTAAGGGGTAGGAAGGTGCTGGGTGGCTGGGCAGTCCCCACTTCCCCATCTCTTAGTGTCCCTGTTCTGGGACACTACCCCCATGTGGCAGCCTACCCCCAGCCACAGACCCATGTGGGTGAGGATCAGAGGTTCTGGCTTTCTTTGCATCATCTGCCAGTGTCCGCTCTGGAAGGTAACATCTGGTGGCACAAGGGGAAAAGGTAAACAGGGAAGGCTGCTCCCCCAGGGCTGGATGACCCAACAGAGCCAGGTCTTCTTCCTGTCCTCTTGGGTCAGGTCCAGCCCTTCACTGGGGCTCCTCCCAGGTGCCTTCCCCACTGTTGGCTCCCAGACAACAGGCTGGTAGGACTGGGTGTGCATAAGGGGCTCCTCTGGCTGGCAGGCAGCCCTGGACTATCAGCAAGATAGTGGACTCAAGCAGCTTGGTTTTGATCCTCTCCATGGCTTGTGGGGCAAAGGCTTATGTCCCAAAGGTAAGCTGTCCAATTGGGACAGAAAGCCCCTCTGGAGAGGAACAGAGTAAACAACTTGGACTCAGCTGAAACAGAGAGATAAGGCACAGAAAATGGGGAGATGGCCATGGGAACTGAGCGCGAGCCAGGTGGACACTCAACCCCAAGCAGCACACAGCTGTCCTGGGCCCTCTTGGGCCCTCTCTCAGCTGCTCCACAATTCAAGCCCAGCCACCCATCCCCATCCCTGACACACCCCTGAAGATACCAGCTGCTTAGACACTGCTGGGGGCCTCACCAGCCTAAGCCTTTCACTCACCATTTGGCTTCAAGACTAAACAGTGTCGTACAGCCCATGGGGATGAGGTTAGTCCCAGCTCTGCCACTAACCTGCTCTGTGACTTTGGCTAAGTCATTTAATCTCCCAGGCCTGTTTCCTTATTAAATGAGAGGACTGATGGAGTAGATGGTCTCTGAACCCCATTCCAGCTAAAAAAAGCCTCTGGTTTTAATGCCCAATCCTGCTCAGCTCTGATCATTTTAACACCTTGATGTTTTTAACCTCTGCATTTGGGAGCTAGCCATCCCCAGCCTCGCACAGGATGAGTTTTCCTTTACAGACATGACAACACCTCTCCAACAGGCCATGGTCTGTGGGGTGACAGCCAAGGCCCTGGTGGGGACCAAGAAAAAGCAGCAGCTTATAGGATCATGCCCCAAGGCAGAACTCGGGGAAAGCACAGGGCCAGGGCCCTTACACCAATCACGAGCAGTTGGTCCAACTGAGTCACATTTCTTGTCCAGCTATGGGCGTGACAGGCAATGAATCTCAGGCTGTACCAACCATCCCTATGTCTGCTGCCAGAGAGCAGGAGCTTATCTAGCCCTTTCCCAGGCAGGGACTCAAAGTTCAATTTCTGGCCTTGCCCCTTGGCAAGGGCTACCTGTGCACTCCCTCTCACTATGAAGCAGGTAGGGAAAGCCCAGCCCCTCCTGGTGCTCCTCTGGGTAGGCCTCCTCCTTTTCTTCCTCCTGGGCAGTCAGTCCTCTCCACTGATGGCTTGCTCAAGTCCCAACAGTCATCTCAGCCCTTCCTCTCCTGATTCCCTGATGGCAGTACCGGGACTGTTTCTACCCCACCAGCTATGAAGATCCATCTGAAACGGCTGGTGGGACATTTGTAGAGCCCATGAGGTCCCTTCCTCTGGCCAACAAATACTCATAATAGTCTTTTCTAAGAGTGGCTGGGACCAAGCTGCAGGGAGCTGCCTGGCACAGCTGCAGTGAAGCCTGGCTTAGTAGGTCAAGAGTTCCATCCACTCCAGCAATTGGTGGCCCAAGTATCTGCCTCCACAAGGTCCTAGCTTCACAGAAAGCATGGATTCCATCAGAGCTGTGCAGAGATGGTGAAGATCCAGGCAGAAAGAAGGCAGTCCCTGTACTCAAGGGCCTCTGTCCTGGAATGGAGACATCCTCCCCGCAGCCTGACACACAGCAGCTCTCGAGTCAAAGGCAGGTAGTTTCCAGGCAATCAATTTAGAGTAAATGAATTATTTGGCCATCTTAACAAGGGAAAACAGGATGCTGAGTGGGGGGAGAAAGGGAGGGGCAAGGTAGGCAGTGAGAGGCAGGGTAGAACGGTAGATAGCGTGCTGGCCAAGGACCCTCTACTCCCTTGCTTTGCTGTGTGGCCCTGGGCCAACCAACTCATTCCTTCTCTGAAGCCTCAGCCCTATAGTTGTCCACCCAGCCCGACTCTCAGGGGCCTAGGGACCCACACCTTTCGGATGCTGCAAACCAGCTTAGCCTGACCTGCCCACTAAGTGGCCCCCGCAAAGCCTACTGGGCTTCCAGGAGCTGCAGCTGGGCCTGTGGCTCAACAAAGGGGAAGCCTGAAATAAACAAATCACTTGGCTGAGGTGACAGAGATGATTCTTTTTTAATGAGTTGGTCTCAAATAAAAACATATGGTGTCCGGACAGCCTCACCCAAGAGGTGCTGGATCACTAACACTACGATAAATACTGTGTCTTTTTTTAATATATATATTTATATATATAATCTCATTTTTTTTTTTTTACTTATGAAAATAGTAAGCTATCACCAACTTGGATAGGCTTCATCACTAAATGAGCAGAAACCAGCTCAGCACAAGCTCTCCAGAGATAAATACTGGTGGCTCAGTCAGGAGGAAAAAAACAAAAAGATTTAAAAAACCCCAACCCCTCCTCAAAACAAAACCCCCCTTTCAAACTAGAAGGCGCTACATGAGAGTAACCAGCCAATACTGTGTCAGAGGCCGCTGCACGTGAAGACAGAGACTGAGGGCTGGCGGGGGGGGTGGGGGGGGGGGTGGGGGGGGTGGGGCGGGAAGGGAGGAAGGAAGAAAGGGAAGAGAAGAAAGAGAAGAAAGGAAAGAGAAAACAAGAAAAGAGAAGAGAGAAGAAAAGAAAAGAGAAAAGAAAAGAAAAGAGAAAAGAAAAGAAAAGAAAAGAAAAGAAAAGAGAAGAGAAGAGAAGAAAAGAAAAGAAAAGAAAAGAAAAGAAAAGAAAAGAAAAGAAAAGAAAAGAAAAGAAAAAACAGAGTTGGGGAGGCCAGGCAGGAGGAATGGACTCTGCCCATGGCTTCCAGGTCCCTGCGCCAGATGCCTATGGAGGGCAGGGCTGCTCCAGCCCTGGGGCTGAGGAAGGGCCAGGTGGGGCCAGCCAGCGTGGTCAGCTAGTGCAAGTAGTCGTCGACTCTGGCAAAGGAGCAAGATCCCAGGCCCGCTCTGGCCATGAGCCGTAGACATTCAGATGCCTGACCCAGGGCGAGCATCAGAGGGGGCTGCTTTGGCAGGTTCTGAGACTCTGTGAAGGAGAGACAGGCCTGGTAAATGCTCTGCCCAGGAACTGGGCTCAGGTCAAAGTTCCCTTGGAAGCACAAAGTGGGGTCAGTGGACAGAATCGCTTAGAACATGGTGTTCACATATCTGTGTGAGTATGTCCCAGCCACCAGCGCATGGCTATGCAGCCATGCTAGGAACCTGAGGACCTTAACTTTCTTTAGAGCAATGTGTTGGCCCAGGCCTATAGACACAGGCCAGAGTCTATCATGATCTAGCCAGCCAATTCAGCTGGGCAGAGAGAGGTCAAGATTTAAGTTCAGCCATGGAAGCCCAAGTCCTGTGGGCTACCAGAGAGTGCCTGGGCAGAGCACACTGCCCTAATTTGGACAAATACCAGCAATCCCCAGGGAGAGAGGGAGGAGCCACCCTAGGCATTCATGGACCAGCTTCTGTTATTGTTAGAGCTGCTTACCTAAAATGGCGCTGTTGAGGGCAGCACACACAGGCTCCCTCTGGATGGGGTCAAGCTGCTGGCCAACTGGGCAGCTCCAGGGATCTGAGTACGCCAGCAGGCTAAATGCATCCTAAGGGACAGGACATTCTTGAGAGGACTGTGGCACACGCCACACACATACACACCTCCATGACTCCAGGGGCATACAGAGCCCTACATGGTGCCCTGTGAGCATAGGGTCAGAAAGGACTGTGCCTTCCCCAGAGCCTAGAGAGAGTAGCATATGCCCCCGAAGTCCTGCTTCCCATTGTGGACTTCACTAGAACCCGCTCTGTCCTGCTGCTGCTGCCCCCACAGCCCTCCCAGAGTCACCCTGCTCCCTCCCCCACAATGGAGGCCTGCTCTGTATGAAGGTCAGGTTGTTCTATACCTGCAGCATCTCCGTGTGAGCCAAATTCTTGCCATACTCCCGGCCCAGCTGCTCACTCAGTGCTTGCAACTCGCGACCAAACAGGATAATCCTTTCTGTGGCAGCCTGGTTGCCCCCACAGAGCTGCCGCCGAGGATGCCCATCATCTGCACCCAGAGCCCAGCAGAGAACAAATCAGGAAGAGTAAGGAGAGAAGGGGAGAACTGGGGTGGGGACCCCAAAAGGAACATGGCGAGAAGGACCTTGGGGAGACTGCCAGAGGCAAGTTAGGGCTGGGAGGAACAGGTGGATCATCTGGAGCTAAGGTGCTTTTAGTCCACCAAGCACATTGTCTAGGGGTCTGGACTTAGAACCTTTCCCTTCTCCCACCCTCTACAGATGCACGGGTGTTCATAAGAGTGCCCACCCTCACCAACTGCCTCTAGCCTCAGACACAGGGGCCCTGATCTTGGCAGCAGGGCAGGGGCTTTCCCGTTTCAACCACCCGTTCATGATCGGCTAAGGCGGCAGTGGACCAGGTCTGGTTAGAGTTTCTCAGGCTGTCAAAGCCTGCCCTTCCCAATCCCTTCCTGGGGGACAGAAGACATCTGGATAGAGCCATTACCACCCACGGATCACCATGCTGAGCCATCATTCTTACCCATGCTGGACTCATCTGTCTGCAGGTCCTCATGCTTGTAGGCGCCATTGACAATGTGTGTGGACACACTCTCCAGCACACCATTGGGGTAATGCTCTGCTTCCATCTCCATCTCACTGTCACTGTGGAGAAGGGTTGAGGTGGGAGTTGGCCAGAGGGATGTGGCTGGAGCAACCTGGTTGGGCTTCCATTCAGGCTTTAGCCACAGATTGCTGTGGGTAAACCAAAGGACCCTAGGAGCATGAAAGGCTTCCCAGGCTCCAACACTCGGACCCTAGTGTGACACCAGCTATCCCCAGAGGCCTCTCATCTGATTCTCACTCTTGTCTCAATGCTGCCTCTGCGGCTCTCCCCTTCCTGGACTTCCTCTGAGTTGGTGCACCCCTTCTACACATTCCTCCCCTACCCCCCAGTGACCAGAGACCCCTGATAAGAATCTCTAGGTGTCACACCCAGGTCAAACCTGAGGCATGCCTGGGGGCTGCTGAAAGTCACCTGTAGTCTATAGCCTAATACCTCTGCTGCCCAACCTATCTGACCTCAAGCCCCACCCAGCAAAAGGTTCTTTAGTGTAGACCCTAGGGGTTCTGCCAGGTCTGCTCCCAGGAGACCACATTCTCAGCCTGGCAGTACCAGTGCCTCTGGAAAAAGTCAGGGCCAAGGAAAGTGGCAGCTGGATCATGGGTAGGGCCAGAAGCTGGAGCCAATGCCTGGTCTCGCAGGTCAGCAGCTACTACTCCAGGCACAGACTTGGGATGGAGGTGGGGGTGAAAGACAGGGGGTGGCACTTAAAGGACAGGCTGCAGTAAGCCCAGCTGGTGCAGAGCAGAAAGCAGGAGGAAGAAGCAGAGCAGGACAGGCACCTGGTCTCCTGGTTACTGGTGCTGCTGTGGGGCTGGGACTTGGTGGAATCTGTTGAGTTGGACTCGGAGTAATTGACGGAGGATGGGGATGAGGAAGACGAGGAGGATGAGGAGGAGGAGGAGGAGCTGGGTGCAGGGTATTTACTGTGGTTCTGTTTGCTCTTCGTGGATACGACGCCATTGCTGCAGCTGGGACTGTCTGCTCCTAGAAACCAGAGGGTAGTCAGAAGAAGAGGGGCAGTTTGCCATCAAATGGGGTCTCAGGAATAACCACAGTGGTCCCATTTCCCTTCCCCCAAATCCAGCAGCGAGCCCTGAGCCCAGCCCAGGGAAGGGCATATGGGTGGCCTTTCTTCTCCACACCAGTTCTTCCCCGAGCCCTCTGGAGAGTGGCTGACCTGTGTTGTGCATGTGGGAACTACTAGGGCCGTGTCGGGGGCTGAGGCTGGGGGAGCCAGGGTAGCTGTCCTGGGACTTGGGGCTTCGGGAGCTCAAGCTGCGGACCTCACTGTCAGTCCCATTCACCATCTCCACAAATTGTCGGCACCTGCAGAGGGAGCAGAGCGGCAATGCTCTGGGCTTCGTCTGGGCTATATGTTCCGACCACCAGCTGGGAGGGGCTGGACTATGGGGCAGCTGGTGGTGCCCAAAACTTACTTGAGCATGAAGAGCAGGTTAGGGTTATGCTCCAGCAGTCCTGGATAGAAGCGTTGCGTGGTCTCAATGGCCTCACCCACACGGCCCTCCAGCACCAGCTTCTGGATCTCTGCAGAGAGCAAAAGCATGGCAGTGAGTGAGGGGCTGTAGAGCTCCTTCATAATCACATGCCTACAATACTACCAGCTCTGAGCATGGACTAGCCAATGGTCAGGTGGGCCAGCTCAGAGTAGCATGATGCTTGAGATGCTCACAGAAGAGGCTGAAGAAGGAAACTGGCCTCCCAGCCCCAAAATAGACCCTGGTTTCTGTCAAGTGTCGGGAGTCTTCAAAGAATAACAGGGGAAAACAAGTGGGACTCAGTGCAGAGGCAGGAGAGCAAATTTGGAGGCTTGCTCCTGTGGAGGTCAGTTCGCCAGGGACCTGGGCATGGGGAGGGGCTCTGGCTGTGGGAACATGATCTGGGGTTGGACACCCAGGCAGCTTGGTGGCCCTAGGGGCTCCTCTTCAGATAGATTTCTCTCCTGTCAGGCTTCACAGGGGGGTGGCAAAGGGAGCACAATGGTTTCTGGGCCAGGACCCAAGTCTTGGCAGTCTTCAGGGGCTGCAGAATGCTCCCTGCTGGGGAGAGGAGGTCATCCTCCTCACACTGGCATCTCTGACGTTGACACCTTTCAGGCCATCAGCATCTTGCTCTTGCTCTGGGGCCTGGTGCATCTTGCTGGGAGCGACTTCTGGGTCTGAGGCTCTCATTCGTAGATCCCAAGTCTGGGATCCCTTTCCGTCTGTCTGGCTGGGCGTAGCTTCTCTGGGAGACACAGACACATGCACATACACAGAGACGACAGGCTCAGAGAGACGCAAGCAGGCACACACAGACACACATCCACACACACCCATTCTCCCTCACTCTCCTCTCCTCTTCCTATCTCCTTACTGGGCTCTGTTTCCTCTTTCCCAACACCCTCCTTCCACAAAAGAGCCCCAAACACACAGTATGCAGGCCAGTATGTACACTGGGAAAGTTTCCTTTGACTCCTTCCTTTGGTTGTCTGCAAAAGGCAGGACCAGAGGTGGGAGCAGAGAGAGGTGCCACCGCAGCAGCCACTGAGAACCAGCCTTCACCCTGTCTGACTACTTCAGTCCTCTTTCTGGCCGGGAACAAGCAGAACTACTAAAGCTGAGTAAATGGGAAAGGCAGGACATTGGTCTGGTAAGATGCAAACACACTCTTCCAAAAGACCATGAACAGGAGGCTGAGTAGAGGCCAGGATTTGGGGGAAGGAAACAAGCATGGAGGAGTGGGATCCAGCCATGCCAGGCCCCAGCCTGTGCCGGGCCATCAGAGTGTGTAGTGAAGAGGCTGCACTGAGACATTCATTCCCATGCTGCTGGGCTGGGGCTGTGGGCTAGTCTCCTGGTGGTAAGGACCAGAGCTGAATGGACTCCTGACAGGTTACCCAAGGCTGGCATGAGCCAGACAGCAGAGTTAGGGATAGGTGAGGGAGGGAGGGAGGGAGGGAGGGAGGGAGGGAGGGAGGGAGAGAGGAAAGGAGAATCAACCTTACTTTGTCTGTTCTTTATGGATGCTTGTTCTTCCTGAATCGGGGTTTCAGTCATTCGGGCAAAAGCTGTGGCCGTGGCACAATACCCATGATGCACCAGGTAAGATGAGACCATGCTAGAAGAAAGGAAATGCTCAAGGTGACACTTTAGAACTGCATTTCTCACTGACCACCTGAAGGGACAAACTATCTCCCTGTCTGGGCTCCCTTACACACATCATGGAGGTCCAACCTCCACAGAATAAGAATAAAGAGGCTGAAACAAAATGAAAACTTCCCCCAGTGCTCATGCAGTCAGGCTGGAGAAGGGCTGGTCACCAGAGCTGTCCTGGTAGCTTGGAGGAGGGGATGCAGTTTCTCTGCAATATGCTGCCCACAAGTGGGCAAATATGATAACAAAAATACACACACAGGCACATACCATCTCCTTACAGAAACAGGTGCCTCCTGTGAACTGCAGCAAGCCCAGAGCTGGCTGATAGGCTCTCTGAGGGCTTCCTGGAATGGCAGCTGGCCAATCAGCCCGGGAGCTGCCCAGACAGAGACGATGTGTGCCATGTGCGTACCCTCTGTAGACACAGAAACTCCTCTGCAGGCTACCCCGTGTGCCCAGCATAAGCACTGCAGCTTACCCAGTGAACTTAGCCCTCAGGAGTGCTGGCTCTAGCGGGTGATGGGAAGCTAACCCATGACCCAAATTATTCCACAATATGCCACAAGTCAGGGGCTCAGGAAGCCAAGATATAGGCATCAATGCAGCCAACAGGAACACAATTTTTGGGAAATGGCCTGGAGAAGCCCAACACCCAGTAGCCATTTAATCCCACCACAGCTGGCTGAGCAGTGGCACATGTGCGTATATGTGTATGCACACACGCAGAGCAGAAGGATGAGCCCTCACATCTGATGTGTACGGAAGTGAATACCTTGGTGTAAATATGTGTCTGATGTCCTTATTGTAACTGCCAAACACAAATGTGAAAGGCACAGAAGTTCAGGTGTGTGTCCCCTCATGTTTTAAAGGGTAAATGAGACGATACATATAAAGTGCCCAGCACAAAGTTAAGAAGTCAATGAAATAAACCTCCTAAATAATAATTATAATAACTATATTATTATTATTATTATTATTATTATTATTATAAACTCAAGAGCAAACATTTTTGACAAAACATGGTTCAGATGAATGGTCCACATGTACATCAGATGCCACTAATATGATGGTCCAGTGACTCAATAATTGGTCCAGTGACTCAATAATTCCACTTCTTGAAAGGGCACCAAGAAAGTAATCTTAAATATGAAAAACTCTTTACCTGCAAAAATGCTGCCTATACAAGCAAAAGAGAGGAAATAACTTGAACCACCAAGGAGCTCACCAAGCTCACCAAGGAGCTTGTGGTAAATTTGTCTCCAAGATAATACAGACATTAACAATGTTCATAAAATGAAGTCGTATGAAATGCCAGGATACAGCTTATATGTAGGTCTTGGCAAACACTCCATATGAACACCCACCAGCACACATATACACACATATAAACAAACACACTGTAAACTGAGACTATCATTCCCTCCCCCAAATAGCTGGAGCAGCTCCACCTCTCCCCTTGCCTGTCCCAGCAAGCCTGTGTCAGGGACTGGCATATACTGGCTAGTCCTCCAAGGAAGGGCTTCCCAATAGTTCTGAGGGCTGAAAACAAGACAGTGCTGCTCCTCCTGAGAAGGGTCTGGCCACATAGCCCCTGCCTCAGCCCTCCCCTATAACCTGCCTCAACATTAATCCTTTAAGAAAGGAAGACTGCACAAAGAGCCCAGTGTGCAACCCAGCCCCACCTGAGAGACTCTGCTACCTGGGTGCCTCTGTGGGACAATAACCAGGGCTAGCAGAAGCCCAGACCTTCCCTGATCACCCTTGGAAGCCAAGCTAATAAGCTAACCCACCTCCTGGAAGAGAAGGTACTGGTTACTGCCTCACTCAGGCCTGCAGCTGGCAAGTAGAAGGGAGACCCAAACCTCGCCTCCCTTGGGATGCAGCAAGACTGGTTTCCAGGACAGTTTAGCAATTAATCATCCAAGAGCCAGATAGGCTGGCCTCAGGATGATTCTCTTCCCACCACCACTGCCAGGAATGTGTGGAACTTAGCTAGATGATGACCCTGAGAGGTGATCTCAGGCAAGAGTCACAGCATGATGGATATTCCCTATGGTGGAAAAAAGTCCACAAATGAAGAGACCACAGGGCATCCTAGTACATCCTCTGCAAAATAACGTGGGGAAGGAAAACAGCTCTGCTGGTGATACTATATGGCAGAGCCTTCCAATCCAGTTGAGGGGGCAAAGGTTTAGTTAGGAACAGATCTGGAGAACTGAGCAGAAGCTGTCCATTCACTAAGAGGGAAGCAAGAGAGCAGGAGGCAGAGTCACCCTGGGAGTGCTTTCCAGAAGGAACAGCTACCCACTAGAGTTCATAGGTGTAGTTTGAAGCAGTACAGGGGCCTATAGGAGGAGAATGAGGCCCTTGGGATGGGCCAGGGCTGGGTAAGGGCGGGAGTGGGGCACTCACTTCTGCAGCACCGCCTGCCACTCTCCAAGCCGGGCACTGATGGGGAAGCAATGGACAGTGCCTTGGACCTTGGCACGCCACTCCCGCATGTAGTCCTCAATGTCAAACAGGAAGGGCTGCTGCCCAAAGTTGGCGTCCACAATCTCCCCAGGTGTCTGCAGGCCTACGGTGGGGTAGAGGTTGGCCTGAGGAGGAGAATGAAATGTCAGTTGGGCCCTGAGTGCAATGGGGCAGCAGGACCTCGCCTTACCTCTGGTGCAGAGAGGGAAGGCGCTGGCTCCTGCAGGCCACTACTCCGGCTTTGAGAGAATTGCAGTAAGGCTGGAGGAGGCAGGGCTAAGCCACATTCTGCCCACCTGCCTACCAGAGACGCTACTCCCCAAAGCTTCAGGAGAGAAAGCAAAAGAAAATCAAGCCAGGCTCAAAGTGGAGTCTCCTGCCCTGCATCAGAGGTTATGGTGTCCCCAAAGCCCAAGGTCCCCCTTTGGGGCTCATCCAGGACACATGGGAGGAAGGCCAGGCTCCACAACCCTGCAGGTGTACCCATAAAGATCTGCTACATGGGTGTATAATGGCTCCTTTCAGAATGACCAAGGATCCCTTTGCCACAAAAAAAAGGAGTATATGACAGGGCAGGAAGGGATGCGGGAGACAGGAAAGGAAGGCGGGAAGGAGGAGAGCACGGCAAAAGGGGGTAGGTGGTTTGGACCCCCAGACGCTGGCAAAGGGTAAAGAGAGGCCACTGCCCTTCCTGTCAAAGGCTCACTAAGAGGAGGATCTTCTGGCCAGTGAGGTTTGGGCATGTCCCTCTGTGGGTGTGGGGCTCCCTGTTTTCCATTATACGCTGCCATGGCCAGTTTTTGCCAGATCACTCCCTCACTCAGTGCTTCCTGTGGCTCCCCATTTGACTTGCTAGTCAAGTCCCCCACTTGACTTGCTAGTCAAGTGTCTCGCCAGCCTCCTCCTCATTGTCACTGGGCCCCAGTCCTCTCTCCCACCTTCCATCCTCTGGCCATTTGTCTGTCATTCCTCAGTATCACGTGCTTTACTTTACTGAACACTGGGTTTACTGAATACTGGGTTCAGCCCACCACAACCTTGAATCCTAAGATCTCTAGCTTCCTTCCTTTCCCCTCCCAACCTCCATGCCATAGGCAAAGCCCACTCTCTCCAGCAAATCTTACCTATCAATGCCCTCAGTGACGCCCCCTACCTTGAAGCAGCCATACACTTTCTAGCACCTGATGACTGCCCACATTCATAGCTCTAAAACTAGACCATTCCCTAGCCAGGGTCAGAATTCTCCTGTCTGTTCTCTTTGCCTGAGACCACAGCCCCTCTCTGGTGCTTCCAGGTAAGGAGAGAAGGATTCTGATCTACAGATAAGAGTTTCTAACAGGATCTTGGGAGCTGTAGTCTGGGCTTCAGAAGGCCTCGCAGATACAAGGGCATTGCTAGGGCATCACAGGGGTGCTCAGGATCCCAAGGCTACCACTGGAGTCAGCAAACCTCTCCTCCTTCCAGAACCCAGCCAGGGTACACAGAGCCAGTCCAGGCTCCCAGAAGTCTGGGTGGAGGCCTTGCATGTGACGAGGCCTGTGATGACTCATAATAATTAAGGACTAGGGTGCAAGAGATGGGGATGAGTCCTGAACTCAGCCTTTTCTAAGAAAAGAAAACCCAACAAAGCTCACCTCTCTGGCTTGGGTGAACCTTGTACAGTAGCAGGCCTAGTCCCCTAGGGTAGTGGCCTTCCTCAGGGATCTCTGAGGAGTAGGCGCTGGGACTGGGCTCCAAGACAGTTCAAGAACAATTCTCTATACACCCCAGTCCACTGGCTGTAAGCCACACAGAACTGGCCCAGACTAGCTAAACCATGGAGCCACCCTCATCTCCACCCATGCCATCCCCCCAGCTGCCTTTGGAAATGCCACAGATCACTGTCACCTGCTAAAAGTCATGGAGGAAGACCAGGCCTTGCTGCTGGAGAGAGAGGAAGGCCAAGAGGTACCCCTACTGGTACTCTCAAGCTGACAGCATAGCATACATCCCTGTTTGGGGAAAGAGCCAGACTCCACACCCTGTACTTGCAGGTTCCACCATACTCCAACCCAGTTAGCCCCAAAGAGCCCAGAGGGAGAAGACCCAATAATAGTACTTACCGGGAGGTCTGTGAAGGCTATACCTGCGAAGGGAAAGAACAGAAATCAGGCTACTTGGTCTCCTACCCCTCTGTGCGACCACAGAAGGTCCATCACGATGGCTGGGGAGGGGCTGGTCACCACATCTCCCTATGATGGAGGCCAAGCATGTGCTAGGGCCTGGTAGGTTTAGACCTTGGCCTTCCATTTGCTGGGTCTGACTGGAAGTAAAGTCAAATACTTGAATATTCACTCACAGTTCTTCCACCCTCTCAGGGAAAGCCCACTAGGAAGGACTAAACTCAAATGATCTACCCTAAGGCCTCTTCAAGTCTGATCCTTCTTTTGATCCAAGATATATTTATGGAGACTTACTGTGTATGCCAAGCCCTTTTCCATCCATCATCTCATCTGATCTGCATAACAGCTCTGGGGAGCAGGCTTTCTTATCCCCATTTTACAAATGAGGAAAGTAAGCCTCAGAGGTTGAAAGATTTCCCAACAGTCATAAAGCTAGCTGAAGTGTTTGGCCTAGACTCATTCCTAGTCTAACACTCCAACATCCTAAGTTGACAGAGACAGCTGACAGAGACAGCTCTAGGTGGAGACAGGGAGGGTGGCAGCTGCCGATCTCCATCCCACACCCATCCAGAGTCTCCAGAAGTTTCAAGTTGACAAATGACCTGTGTACCCTCTGAACCCTTCTGCAAAGAGAAGGGGCTGTTCCCAGGTACCTCAGCCTTGAGTTGGAAGTGAGAAGGGAGGAAAGTGGGATCTCAAATAAATGAGCAGGGCAGGAACCTCAGAATATCCACCAGAACACTCATGTTCTTTAGAGTGAGAAATGACTCACGGCCAAAGGAGACTCTTCCAAGGACTCACAGCCCTCCCATTTTTAGAAAATTTCTTATGTCTTCTAGAAGCTCCTGAGCTTTTGGACTGACAAGTTTCTAAACCACTCCTTAGAGGTCCCAGTCTGCTCCCCTAACTCCTACCCAGAAGAGAAACCGAAACCCAGCAAGACAGAAGAACAGGTGAGGGTTTGATAATAGGTCTCCTAGTAAACCTGGGGTCAGAATCCTGACAGCCAACCAGCGTATACCACGCGCTTCCACTGTGCTGGGCCCCGGGCTCACTGCCCTACAAGGAACCATTTAATCCTCAGAACAACCTTGGAAGGTGTATACCATCTCTAACACTAGTTTACAGATTAAAAAACCAAGGTGCAGAGAAACTGTTTACATTCTTTGCCAGGTTATTATGCTCCTTAGGGAGGGAAGCTCATAAATTCCATGATCTACCTGCCTAAGGCCACTTCTCAGGCCCACATGCAGAGTGGCAGTCACAGAGCTGGCAGAATGGAATCTGTAAGCCCCTCTGCACCCATGAGAAGACCTCATGTCCACCCTCCAGGTCTGCACAGGAGCTGCCTTTGTGGATCTCAGTGTGGTCAGGCTGCTGCTGCTGCTACACTCCAGTTCAGGGAGAAGGTCCACAGACCCTGGAAGGAGGTCGAGGCTCCATCAGTTATTTGCAGTGTGACCCTGATCATTTACCCCATCTTTCTGAGCCCATCTGAAAAAAGGAGGGAACATTAATCCTAACACTTAAAGAAAGAAAGGAGAAACTGACATACTTGGTGAAAGCTGCTTCAAAAACTATGAGGTCTTGGTACAAGCTGGCTGCAATTGTGCCACAGGGTAAGGCAATTGCCACATTTCTGGGCAGGGGATGACCTACCCTTGCTTGCCCAGATCTACCTCACAATGGCACTCAGGAAGGACAAGGCCTTGAGGTGCTTCCAGGAAAATGAGGAAAGAGGCCACTCCACCCCCTATTGCACTGGACAAGGGCAACCCTGCTCCCCCAGCCCTGCAGATCTCTGGGAGCCTCTGCAAGGCCAATGTAGTAGCAAAATCTGGGGAAAAGGTCAGGCAAAGATCCAGGATGCAAACAGAACATTCAAACTTGCTGATAAGAAGTGCTCTGAACCAAAGAGTCATAGGTCAGGGGTCAGCGAGGCTGAGGGTATAAAGCCTATAAGCACACAGAACTGTATAAAAATGCAAGTGCATGGACCACTTGTAGGTGAGACATCAGTATCCTGTCTCCATTCATTTGCTCATTCATCCTTCTATCAAGTATCTGCTGAGACCTCCCAGGAGCCAGGCCCTGAAAGTGCTACTGGCTCCATGCAACTAATAATTACACAGGCAACTGACCATTGACACAAAGGGCAAGTGCTATGACAGAGGAACGATGGAGCAAAGCAAAGGAGTGGGGAGGCCAGAGGCAGGAAACATAATTCTGCTTCTCTAAAGGGGAAAGGGTTAGGGTTCTGAGGTTAGAGAGCAGTGACTGATTCCAGGTGAGGCTCTGAAGCACAATATTGATAAGCTGGCTTGTGGAAAAGAAACAAGGTCATTAAAAGATTCACCAAGTTGGGAAAACTGGATGGCAACACATAGAAGAATGAAACTGGGCCACTCTCTTACACCATAGACAAAAATAAATGCAAAAATGGATGAAAGACCCAAATGTGAGACAGGAAACCATCAAAATCCTAGAGGAGAACACAGGGAGCAACCTCTTTGACCTCGGTTTGAGCAACTTCTTTTTAGATATATCACCGAAGGCAAGGGAAACCAAAGCAAACATGAACTATTGGGACTTGATCAAGATAAAACGCTCCTGGGCATCTGAGTGACTCAGTTGGTTGAGCATATGACTCTTGATTTCAGCTCAGGTCATGATCCTGGGGTCTTGGGACTGAGCCCCAAGTAGGGCTTCATGCTGAACATGGAGCCTGCTTAAGATTCCCTCCGCCCCGCCCTGCCCCACCCTGCTCACACATGTATGTGCACACACTTTCTCTTTCTCTCTGTTAAAAAAAAAAAAAAAAAAAAAAAAAGATAAAAAGCTTCTGCACAGCAAAGGAAAACAGTCAACAAAACTAAAAAGCAGCCTACAGAATGGTAGAAGATACCTGCAAATGATATATCCAATAAAGATTTAGTATCCAAAATGTATAAAAAACTTATTAAACTCAAAACCCAAAAAACAACCCAGGGGTGCCTGGGTGGCTCAATCAGTTAAGCATCCGACTTCAGCTCAGGTCACAGTCTCACAGTTTGTGAGATCAAGCCCCGCATCAAACTCTGCACTGACAGCGCACAGCCTGCTTTGGATCCTCTGTCTCCCTCTCTCTCTGCCTCTCTCTCTCAAAAATAAACATTAAAAAAAAATTAACTCATGGGAATGAGAGGTGGTGTAGCCACTCTGGAAAACAGTATGGAGGTTTCTCAAAAAACTAAAAATAGAACTAGCCTACGACCCAGCAATTGTACTACTAGTATTTATCCAAGGGATACAGGTGTGCTGTTTCGAAGGGACACATGCACCCCCATGTTTATAACAGCACTATCAACAAAAGCCAAAGTATGGAAAGAGCCCAAATGTCCAACAATGGATGAATGGATAAAGAAAATGTGGTACATATATACAATGGAGTATTACTCGGCAATCAAAAAGAATGAAATCTTGCTATTTGCACTACATGGATAGAACTGGAGGGTATTATGCTAAGTGAAATTAGTCAGAGAAAGACAAATATCATATGACTTCACTCATATGAGGACTTTAAGAGACAAAACAGACGAACATAAGGGAAGGGAAACAAAAATAATATAAAAACAGGGAGGGGGACAAAACAGAAGAGACTCTTAAATATAGAGAACAAACAGAGGGTTACTGGAGGGATTGTGGCAGGGGGGATGGGCTAAATGGGTAAGGGGCATTAAGGAATCTACTCCTGAAATCATTGTTGCACTATAGGCTAACTAATTTGCATGTAAATTTAAAAAAAATTAAATTAAAAAAAATTAACTTGGTTAAGAAATGGGCAGAAGACATGAAAAGACACTTTTCCAAAGAACACATCCAGATGGCTAACAAACACATGAAAAGACGCTCAACATCACTTATCATCAGGGAAATACAAATCAAAACCATGATGAGACACCACCTCACACCTGTCAGAACGGCTAAAATTAATAACACAAGAAACAACAGGTATTGGTGACTTTTTAAAATTATTTTTATATTATTTTTTTAATGTTTATTTTTGAGAGAGAGAGAGAGAGCAGGAGAGGGGCAGAGAGAGAGGGACACAGAGAATCCAAAGCAGGCTCCAGCTTCTGAGCTGTCAACACAGAGTCCAACGTGGGGCTTGAACTCATGAGCTGTGAGACCATTACCTGAGCTGAAGTTGGATGCTTAACTGACTGAGCCACCCAGGCGCCCCCATTTTTATTATTATGATCTTTGAGAGAGAGAGAGTATAAGAGAGCAGGGGAGAGGGACAGAGAGAGAATCCCAAACAAGCTCTGTACTGTCAGTATGGAGCCCGATGCAGGGCTTGAACTCACAAACCACAAGCTCATGACCTGAGCCAAAGTTGGGACACTCAACTGACTGAGCCATTCAGTCACCCCACAATACAAGAAACAACAAGTGTTGGCAAAGATATGGAGAAAGGAGAACCCTCTTGCACTGCTGATGGGAATGCAAACTGGTGCAGCCACTCTGGAGAACCGTAGGAAGGTTCCTCAGAAAACTAACAATAGAACTATCCTACAACCCAGCAACTGCACTATTAAGTATTTACCCAAATGATACAAAAATACAGAGTCAAAGGGGTACATGCACCCCTATGTTTATAGCAGCATTATCAACAATAGCCAAACTATGGAGGGAGCCCAAATGTCCATCAACTGATGATTGCATAAAGATGTGGTATATATACAGTAGAATATTACTCAACCATCAAAAAAAAAGAAAGAAATCTTACCATTTGCAACAACATGGATGCAGCTAGAATGTACTCTGCTAAGTGAAATAAATCAGTCAGAGAAAGGCAAATACCCTATGATTTCACTCATATGTGGAACTTAAGAAACAAAACAGATGAACACATGGAAATCAGGGGGAAGAAGAGAGAGGGAAACAAACCAAAAGAGACTCTTAACAAGAGAGAACCAACTGAGGGTTGATAGAGGGAGCTGGGTAGGGAATGGGCTAGATGGATGATGGGTATTAGGAGGGCACTTGTAATGAGCACTGAGTGTTGTATGTGAGTAATAAATCACACTGAGTTCTACTCCTGAAACCAATATTGCATTGTACGTTAACTAAAATTTAAATAAATAAATAATTAAATAAATAAGGATTCACCAAGTAGTCTATTACTCCAAGTTCACTGCCTTTCTATTAGATTTTGTGATCTAGAAAATGCAGGGGACAGGCCAGATACATTTTTTTTAATCTTTATTTATTTTTGAGAGAGAGACAGACAGATAGACAGGCAGCAAGCATGGGAGGGACACAAAGAGAGGGAGACACAGAATCTGAAGCAGGCTCCAGGCTCTGAGCTGTTGGCACAGAGCCCGACGTGGGGCTCGAACTCACGGACCATAAGATCATGACCAGAGCCAAAGTCAGACACCCAACCGACTAAGCCACCGAGGCGCCCCAGGCCAGATACATTTTTTTAATAAGTTCTCTAATATCCTCGTGGACAAGACAGAAAACACAAGTTTCAAACTAACACAATAAAGTGATTCTTAATATATCCTGAAGGGCTCAAATCTCAGCCTGTCCTCCTCCATTATTTTTTATCAAGACCTTAATGAAAACATACATAAACATATTTATCAAATTTTAGGTTAACACAATGCTGACAAGGCTATCAAATATTTGGGAAAGAACAAGGAAGATCACAGAAGATCCTGACAGGCCAGAAAAATAGGCAACAGACTCCTACATGAAGTTTAAATATAAGCAGAGTGAGGTCTTGAAGGAGGTCTATACAACGCATGAAATAGGGAGAAAAGAGTTTAAAAAGAATGAGAGGGTTTGGGCTGACATTAACGTGGCTGTGTTCCTTACGGAACTAGGGACCCAACTGACAAAGAGCTCAGAGGCTTGGCATGCATGTAGGGCCCAGATGAAGGAGCTGAAGGTGCAGAGAGGACAGCAGGGTATGTCCCAAACTTTTCATCCCATGGCAGGTGCCATGCTCCAAGCAAAGTGCGGACAACCTGGAGGGATGTGATGAGGGCAGGTATCCAGAGCAGAGGGGAAGGACCGAGACTGGGACAGGTACAGGGGGGCCTGGGTAAAGAATAAGAACCCACAACAGAGGCCCCTGGGACAGCAGAAAGAGAGCCAGGAAACAGCTGTAGTAAGAGAGCAGAGTGGGGATCAAGAAGACATCTTGAGACCTTGCCCCTAAATGCTTGCTCACCAGCTGGATGCCAGCTGGATGCAATTACAGCTAGGTGGCTATGGATTTCAGAGGAGGGTTTCTCTGGATATGCACCTGGGTCCCCTCTACAGTGTCTGTGCTATGCTCTTGGCTGCCCACTCTGGCATCTATCTGTCCTGTTGAGGAATGCTGACTCCTGGACACCCAGCCTCCAGCAAACCCAACTCCCACTCAGGTTCCCTAATTCAGCCCAGTTTCATCTCATGGAGAACCCACACAGAAGTTGTCTCTGTGGGGACTGACAGCCATCTTTTTACTGCCCCTCAGGCCAGGGATGCAGGCCTCCTAGAAGTTAGGCTTCTAAGTAAAATGTCCAATTCTCTTTTTAGACAAGGCCTGTGGCCAGCTTGGCTGGTACGGTTCTACCAGATCAGACCTCTGCAAACCCAAGCAGGCAAGCCCAGCAGTTAGGCACTACCTCAGGGCCACTGTGGCCAAAGGCTCCTCTCACTACTCAAGGACCATATACCAGTCAGCCTCAGTAGGACAAGGCATCACAATAGCCAATGTCCCTCTATCTCCCAGGCTTTTATCCTAAATCTCTTCACATGTACAGGGTTGCTCTTCCAAGAGATCCTCCAGGGCCCCCTTTCCCTCCACTGACTGCTGCTCCTCCTGGGTCCTGATCCTCCTTTCTTGCTAGTGCACTGCATCTGTCACTAAAACCTGCTGGGTCACCCTGGCCTTTATCAAGTTTGTTCCCCATGCCCTGCACACATCACAACCTCTTCCCCAGGCCCTCCCTCCAGTCAGTCCATCTTTTGCAGTTATACCAAAGGACCTTTTAAAATATAACTCTGTCCAGGTTGCTATCTGTTAACCAGTGAAAAGGCCAGAAGAGACCTGGCTCCACCTGATTCCAGCCTGTCTGTTTACCTCCTGTACTAGAGCAGACCTCCTATTGCTCGCTCCATAGCAACCAGCATCTTGCATGTTGGAAGGGCCAGGCAAAGTCAGGGCCCAGGCCACGCACAGGCAAACCCCGACCACTGTCAGGTATGTACTCGGGCCCCTCACACTTCTTATGAATGCCAAAACCTGTTCCAACAAGTGTCACACAGGCCAGGAGCATGACCATGACATTGCTACTTTCTCAGCACTGACCTTGGGCTTGATAATGCTGCTAAATGGATGGATTAACAAAGGAAGCACCACTGCTACCTTCCCTTCACACCTGGCAGGGCTCCAATGCTTGGAAATGGCTGCAGTTCCCCAGAGCTCAGGAGAGCATCAGTGGCATTGCTTTGGCTTTAAAGCCTCCCCTTAGGCCTCTCACCAACCAAAGTGGCTCTACAGGGCAGACCCTCTAAGGTCTCCTGTGCACCCACCAAGGCTGTGGCCATTCTTGGTGTAGAAGCAGGTGCTGTTGATGAGGTTGACACAGCAGCCAATCACGTCTCCTGTGGTGAATGTGGGACCGTAGGGCTGGCCAGTCCCAGAGGAGCAGAACGAATGCCCATCATCGCCGTGGTAACCATAGGAATGTTTATCCCAACCTGTTGGGGAAGAGAATAGCAACAGCTGAGTGGAGGTGCCTGAGACAGCCACAGAAGCCTGCCTGGGTCTGAGCCCTTCTCCCCAGCCTGCCAACACCTCAGTCAGTACTCTTGGACTCTCAGAGCTGACTGTGGACAGGTTCTGGCTACGCCAAAGGAGCAGTGACTCCAGCAGGTCACCACCCCTGAGTAGCTGAAGCAGTCAAGGGGGCCAACCTGTGGTTAACAAGAACCAAAACCATGACTGACCTGGAAAAGACTTACCAGAAGGCCATGCACACGGCAAGGAAGCGGTCAGAGAAAGTCTCATGATGGAGAGGGGGCTTCAACTGACCTTTCAGGGTTTTTTTTTTTGTTTTTAATGTTTTTAGTTTTATTTTTTAAAGTAGACTTCACACCCAGCAAAGACCCCAATGCAGGGTTTGAACTCACAACCCTGAGATCAAGATCTGAGCTGAGACAGGATGCCTGAGTGGCTCAGTCAGTTAAGCGACCATCTCTTGACTTTGGCTGAGGTCATGATCTCATGGTTCGTGAGTTCGAGGCCCACATCGGCCTCTGCGCTGACAGTGCAGAACCTGCTTGGGATTCTCTGTCTCCCCCCATCTCTCTGCTCCTCCCCTGCCCGCTATCTCTCTCTCAAATATAAGTAAATAAACATTTTTTAAAGATTAAAAAAAAAAAAAAAGATCTGAGCTGAGATCAGGATTCAGACACTTAACCAACTGAGCCACCCAGGGGCCCATGATTTATACACTTTAGATGGGTGGTTTTTACGGCATAAAATCTTATCTCAATAAAGCTATTAAGCACACACACACATATGTATTTGACTTTGTATATATTCACCTGGTGTCCTGAAACCTTGTAAAACTCACCAATTAGTTCTAGGAGCTTTTATGAAGATTCTTTGGGATTTCTAAACATACTGTCTGAGAAATAAAAACAATTGTATTTTTGCTTTCTACTCTGCATGTCTTTTATTTCTTTTTCCTGCCTGAATAGAAATAGTGAGAGCAAAAGTGACACCTCTGAAGTGCACCACACTTTGGTACAGGGAAAAGAGTGAAAAAGGTCATTCCGGGAAGAAGTACAGTAAAGTCATGAGCACAGGTGGGACCAGAGGGTGTGAGCTACAGAGGGACCTGCCTGCCTGCCTGCTTGGCTAAGGAATAGGAGTCGAGCTCACAGAGCCATGGCAAGCCAGGACCCACACAGGGTAGGCAAGCCTGACTGGCTGACAAGCAGGTCTGCTCCCCAAAGTAGCCGCTCCAAATAGCTTTCCTAGCCTCTGCTGCCTTCTTGGGGTCTGAGCAGCATGCCCATGTCAACATACTTAAGCACATCCTTCCCCTCCCCCCACCCCCAAGTGGCATGGGTAGATGTTCTCCTCTGGTAGGGAAGCTCTCTCCAGAGGGGCAGAGTGCTTAAGGATCTGAGTAGCTCACAAAGAAAGGCAGGGTTCAAACATTCTCAGTGTGTGTAAGTATGTGTGTGGTGAGGAAAGGCGGGTAGGGAGAGGGTAGGGAGGTATGAGCAGGCTGTAAGCAAAGGTATGTGGGTGAAAACAGATGGATGACAGGGCCATTGGTTGGCATGGGAGATACAGGACAAGGCTGGAGAGGTAGAACTGACCACACCCTGGAACCCAAACTCTGCCCTGCATTTGGACTGGTGAGCTCAAGGGCAAGGTGTCCTTCATAATCACAGTATCCATCCCAAGCCTTGTATACCCTGAGCTTTCATGTCTTTTCAGCCAGGAACCCTGGTTCCTGGTTAAATGAAGCTTCCCCAGAACCCACAGTGGGCAGCAGGCCAAAGCTGAACGGCTCTCACTAGCGGGTACAGGACCTAGAGACCTGCTGCTCCCCTCCTAATAGCTTTCCACCAATCAGAAGGAAACTATTGTGAGAACTGCCCAGAGCTGGCTTTAGAAAGCCCAAGGTCTGGAGCCAGGCTCTGTTCTCACCTTTCCCATTCTCCAGAGACACTGGGACTGCCTGGCTCAGGGGATAAGGTGCTGCTCTGGGCACCAACCCAACTTCTAAGCTCCTTAACCCCAAGGGTGGGTGGGGCCTTTCTACTGCTGGTGAGTACACAGATCATTTGGCCTCAGGGAAGCAGCTCTCCTCGGGCACAGGGATGCCCACTGCTGCCCTGAGAGGTAGGATGATGAGGCTACCATAGGCAATGCCTCTCTCAGGCTTCAACACAGGAGGCTCTATGGCTCCTGGCAGCAGCAGCTGCAGTAGCAGCCGCTCCTCTGGGCCACAGAAGGCTACAAATGAAGGGGTGCCAGCTGAACAGCAGTGAGGACCAAAGTGACAATCATCCCTCTAGGTCTGGCTCAGATTGTACTTGGTGACCCTGGGCATGCCCACCAGCTTCCCCTGCCTCAGGATCCACATCCACATGCCACACCAGTCACAGAAGGCCTCCCCTGGCTCCCCTCCTAGATCCTCCAGACGGAGCACAAGGGCTTCCCACATGCAACACAGTCACTGACCACAACATGACAACCTGTTAAGAGAGCAGCACAGCAATAACCCTGTGTGTGTGGCACAACAGTTACTGCCACTTCCACCTCATCAAGAGACTGGGGGCCTTGGTCACCAGCCCGCAAAGCTGAGAAATGGTTGAAATGGGATTTGACCAAATCTTCAGATTCCAAAACCCACATCCTTCCTGTCATGTGTCTTGTCTCATTTGAGGTGGTAACCACTCAGGCAGTAAAACTGTCCCCAAGCCCCTATCCCATCACCAGAAGACAGTGGTCAGATGCACTGGTTTTAAGGAGCTGTGGACCTGGGATTTCTGACTTGCAGTGAGTCAGGCCAGAAATGGGGCAAGGCCCAGACCCCAGCCCTAGAGGAAGACAAAGGTACTGGTGCCTCCTGTCTGAAGGCTACAGCTGGCAGTCTCTGCTCTCCAGGGAGGCCCCACCTTCCCACCTCACCAGGCAGCCACAGCCAGCTGACGAGAACACACACTTCCACCCAGTGCCCACTGAAAAAAGGCTTCCTAAGCACAAAGCCCCGCTTCTCACATATAAAGAACATACATATGATCCAGCCAAAGATAGCAGCACTTGACTTTAGGCCACAGGCCTGAGTTCTCAGCATGGAATCCCCCAGGATGGGCTGCTCTGCTATAGAGCCCTACAGCTACTAGAGACCAAACTTTGCTCCAGGGGCCTGGGATGCCAGGGGCAGAGGTGTGGCTCTCCTCAATGCTGCTTGAGCAGAAAAGATTTCCCTAAAGACAAGCCCACCACTCACCACCTCCTGAGGCCATGTGGCTGTGGGAGAACACTGCCCAGGAAAGCCACTGCCCATTCTAGCCCTCCCCAAAGAATCCTTAGGGAGAGCTGCTTGCTGTCCTATGCGCCCTCTCAGAACCATGCCCACAGCTGCTCATGCCCACTGGGTCCTCCCTTTGTGCCAGTGCATCATGATCCAACCCCAACGCTTGCTCCTTTGTTTTCCATAACATTGTTTGGTTCCCCCCTCCCCCTAGCCCTGGCACACTGCTCACATCCCTGATCAATCCTGAATCCTACTGAACCTTTCCAGTCACCAGTAGTTACTTGTCCTGGGACTGTCCCTGTCTATCTTCCTTGGCCAAGACAGGAGTTCCCTGACGCAGGGTCTACATGATCTCATCACAAGTTCCTCCAGTGCCCAGGATGTCAGGAGTCTGAGAGGTGGTACACATGCATATACACACGTCTGTGTGTTTGTGTGTAGTGACCAGTCTTAGCCCATTTCTCTCTCACACAAGGATGACCCTGCATGACAGATTTTGTATACAGATTTTACTGGCTAGAAGGTACAAGACTTGAACTAGAAAATTTTCCTTGTTTTAGCTTTCTCAGATTGAGGCGGTAGTTACTCTAACAATTTTAATAAAAATGTAGCCATGTGATCCATCAAAAATAGTGAAATTGCCCAAAAGAACCAGTTCCTACTTAAGTCAATGACTGAAGGATATCTGGAAGCTATTTTTGTTGCCATGTATAGGAGCTCAATAACTGTCACCAAAACAACAGAGGCTTACATTTCCAAAGACCTAATACAGAAATTTAAGTATTTTGAATAGTTTTCTTCAAAAATAAACTATGTAATTATTTTGACAAAAACTACCATAGAGCTATAAATATGGATTTTAAATTAAAAAAAAAAACAAACCTGAAGAGCTTCATAAAAAAAAAAAAAAAAGTATTTACTTAGAATTGATTTAAGATTCACCATCATCTTGGTTTGTCTGGAAAATAGGTTAAGTTTTCCTGTTTTTGTTTTCAATTCCCAAATCACTTACCATTTATATAGATTTACCCAGAGGAAGAAAATGCATAGTCCCTGTCATACACTGAGTAAGGCTTCCCAAAGATGTCCATGTCCTAATCCCAGAACCTGTGAATATGCTATCTTAATGGTACAAAAGATTTTGCAGAAGTGATTAAGGCTCTTGAAATGGGAGAGTGGATTGTCCTGGATTATCTGGATGGAGAAGCAATGCAATCACAAGGGTCTTTGTAAGAGAGAGGCAAGAGGGTCTAGTCAGAAAAGGTGATGTGAAGGCAGAGAGAGACTGGAAGATGCTACACTGTTGGCTTTGAAGATGGAGAGATGGGGACACAAGTGAAGAAATGTAGGTGGACACTAGAAGCCAGAAAAGGCAAGGAAGCAGATTCTCCCCACAGAGTCTCTAAAAAGAATGCTACCCTGCTGACATCTTGGTTTTAGGACTTCTGTCCTTCAGAACTGTAAAATGATTATTTTATTTATTTATTTAAAGATTTTGTTTTTAAGTAATCTCTACACCCAACGTGAGGCTTGAACTCACAACTCCAAGATCAAGAGTCCAATGTTCTACCATCTGAACCAGCCAGATGCCCCTAAAACAATTACTTTAAGTCACTATTATTATTACAGCAGCAACAGAAAACCAATATGGTCCCTTATAGCTATAGAAGAACCTACTGAGCATCTGGAACGATCAGTGTAAAACAATCAACACCTCAAGCTCCTTGTCTCTTGCTCCTCAAAGTGCCATGAAGTTAAAAGCTTTTCCAAGAAAATCACAGGCCTATAATGTATCTTCATTCGGAGCTATCATTTTTATAACCGATATTTTTTCCAAACACAATTAAATACAGAAAGTATGTACAGAAAGTGTTTATGTATGCATATGAAAGGCAGCCTGGGGTGAAAAACGGAATGTTATACACCTCATTCAGTAATAACAGCTGTGGCAGCAATTTGGTTTAGGGCCACTGTGCTACCTTCTCATTCTCTGGAAAGGAAGAGCAACCAACCCACTTGCCACCAATTAGCTAACAAAGGCCTGCCTATTCCATGGAGCTGACAAACGGGGTGGTGGGAGGTGGAAAAGCAGCAGAGAACACATAATATATATGTGTTCTCTGTAAAAGTAGAGTAAACTACTTTTTACTGTAAAAAGTAAACCAATAAGCAAACAAGAAAACACCTGGTAGATAAAACATGCTCTGAAGGAAACAAAGCAAGGTGATGGGCTAGAAAAGGGAGTGGGGATAGGGACTAACTGGGATGGAGTAGTCAAGTTAGTCTTTGCCGAGGAGTGATCCCTAAGCAGAGGCATGCTTGATGAGAAAATCAGAAACAAGAACTTCAGGCACCTGGGTGGCTCAGTCGGTTAAGCATCTGACTTCAGCTCAGGTCATGACCTCAAGGTTCGTGAGTTCAAGCCCTGCATCGGGCTCTGTGCTGACAGCTCAGAGCCTGCTTGGGGTTCTCAATCTCCCTCTCTCTGCCTTTCCCCTGCATGTGTGCGCATGCACTTCCTCACTCTCTCTCTCTCTCAAAATAAATAAACATTTAAAACAAAAAAAGAAAAAAGAACTTGAGGGGTAAAGTGAATGAGCTCAGCATGTCTGAAAAACAGGAAAAGGCGGCCAGTTGGGCTGGAGCAGAGAGAGATTTAAGAAGACTGGTGGCAGAGCTGACAGGACTCCCTGGATGTGTGTGCTGCTGGTCTGAAAGCGAACAAGGATGCCTCCCAGGTTTCTGTCCTGGACAAAAGGGTGAATGGTAGTACCACCTACTAACAGAAGGAGCAGGCCTTTTGGACATGTTAAGTTTGAGTAGGTGGGTGGCTATACAAGGCCAGTGAAATGACTGTGGCTTATCCCAGACACTCAAAATTGTGATGGGGAACACTCATGAAACAAACAGCATAAACAGAAAATTTTAAATGAAGTCAATGGAGGATTTTCCTACTGTGTTGTCTTGATACAATGGCTTCCTGTTTTTCCTTCTGGTGAAAAATTCAGACCAAAGACTAGAAAGGGCAGAGCAAACACAGAGCAAGGCACTAGATGCTCAAAATAGAAGAAGAGATGTTAAAGGGCACGAAGTTACTCTAAGCGGATTAAGTTACCCCGCTCTCAATGAAACTTCTCCCCAGGCCTTGAGAAGCTGTACAGCAGAAAGGAGCAGGTACTTCTGCCATTCTTGAGGAATCAGGCAGACAGGAGACAAACCAACAAGGCCAAGGTCAAATTGCCATTGCACATTCTGTAGATAGTCTGTGGTTGTCAGTCTCAATCTAGGGTACTGCAGAGGGCAGTCTGGCCTCTATTAGAAAGAGACACTATCACCCTTGGTGGTAGGGCAGCAGTATGGCCTGAAAGCCTTCTGCAGTCTGGTCCTGGATACAGCCCTGTCCCTCCAAGATGGCAGTTCCTCGGCAGTCACTCACTTCCTTGGACCTAGGTTCCCTTCTCTACCAAGTGAGGTGGGAGCAATTAGCGTGGTCAAAGAGCCCTAAGATCTACTTAGAAGAAACACTGAGTCTCTAACCAATCAGCAGGTACAATAATCCCCATCTGAAGGTTGAGAAAACTGAGTCACTGCGAGGCTACATGAAGGCTTGTGGTCTTGTAGATAACATTCTCAGAAGCTCAATTCTCCTTCCCTCTGAGGGACATTCAGGTGTGTACCAAGCAGGTACCCACAAGGGTGAAGCTACCACCTCCTCCTTCTTGAGGTGGCCCACAATTCAATCTCAGGAAAAAGGAAGATGCTCTGAAAGTGGAACAGTGTGAGTTCCTCAAAGACTGGGCTCCATTAGAAAACACTTCACGTAACCCCTACAAGGTTTCTGAACTCCAGATTTGGCTGACCTGTCCAACACTACTCCCTACTGGTATCTGGATGAGTTCCATCCTGGGCACAAAGCCTCCTGTCACCCCTCCCCCAAGGCTGCAAGAACAAGCAGTAGGGTAGGTGAACAAGGAGTGCTAGGATTTGCCTTCCAGCCCCCTTTCTTTAGGGGATAGTACTCACCTTCTCTTAAGAAGTACCCCCCCCACCCCCACACCAATTCTGTCTCCAGGGTGGACTACTAATCCTAGTAATTCCTCCTCCCTGACCCAAACTGGATCAATAAGAGATCTTCCTGATTTTTCTACAAGGATGCTGGGAGGAGAGTGGGTCTCAAAGCTCTGTGCTGCCATTGTTCCAATCTTATGTTGAATGCCAGTTTGACAGACTAAAACTATTAAGCACAAAGCAGGTGAAAGAGACAGAGAAAGAAAGTCCAAGACAGCATTTGAATCCCTGAGACCTCACTCCTCTGTTTGCCCTGCCTGAATTCTGGCTGACCAGCTGGTTAGAGATGGGTTTCTCTCCTTTTTGTTTTTTTTTCTTTTTTAAATCATTTTATTTATTTAAGAGAGTGGGAGAGAGGGAGAGAGGGAGAGAGGGAGAGAGGGAGAGAGGGAGAGGGAGGAAGAGCAAGCTGGGGAGAGGGAGAGGGAGAATCTTAAGCAGGCTCCAGGCTCAGCACAGAGCCTGATGCAGGGCTCGATCCCATAACCCTGGCATCATGACGTGAGCCGAAATCAAGAATCAGACACTCAACCAAGTGAGCCACCCAGGCGCCCTGGGCTTCTCTCCCTTGAAGCAACCAAAGTTCTCTGGCTATCGGGGCCACATCTAAGCATCTTTTTGTTCACCTTGCATAACACCTGGCCCAGAGTACATGCTCAAGAAATGTTTGTTGAAATAAAAAGGGAAATGTAGTCAAGGGCTGGCAAGAAGCCTGAAATACAAGACTGTCAATGATCAGACCATATTGTGACACACTGCCTGTGGGCAATCCTAGGCTTGAGTGTAAGGAGTTTTGTTGTCATTTTTCTTTGTAAGAAAAGCAAAGCAATTAGAGCTGTCTGCCTGCATCATGCCCCCACTTACACAGACTAATGATGAAGCTACTTCTGGGTCCTGGCAAGAGGACTACTCTACACCTGGGTAAGTCATTTAACTTCTTTCAGTTTTCTCATCTATGAAACAAGGAAGCAGATGTAAATACCTCTGCCAGCTCTGGAAGAGTCCATGGTTCTAAGTCCCCTTCCCCATTAAGAGTGTCCAGCAGCTATGGTCACTCCCACACCTCTGGGTAAGCCTCCCCTCCAGCCCCACCACCCTCTGCTTCAGAAGAGAACCCCAAACAGAACTTCTGGACCCAAAGTCAGCAGCTTTCTAAGTTGGCAGCAGGAGCAATCACCCTCTTTGGATGGGCTTGGTGTGAAGCTGGGGTGATAGGCCCGGGAATGAGAGTTGTCACATTTATCACAGGGCTGGAACGAGCTGTCTGAGAGGACAATGAGAGGTGAGGGCCAGAAGAAAACAAGGGGGCATAGCTGCCTGGACCACCACACCCTCCTGTAGGAAGTCAGATCCAGGTGTCTCTGAGTCAGAGGATAGCTGAGACCATACAATGGGGAAAACACTCTGACAGAAGAGCCACCCAACTAATCATTCTTCCCTCTCCAAAGAGAATGAGCCTTGACACTCCCAGAGAGAACGAATGGGTAGCCAGCCTATGGGTGCCCACACAGAAAAGCCTACCCCTTGCCATGTCAGACACCTATTAGATGCCAGTGATGCAAGGGGAAGCCAAGCCACATTTGGGCCAGGGAGCCCTAGGTGCCCACTTCCGATGTTCTGGCACCACCCACTTCCCCTTCCATGATCACTCAGAGGGGAAGTCTCTATCACAGAAGTGTGGGGGCGGCTGAGGAAAGGAAATGGTTCATCATCTTGGCACTCCCAGATGCCATCCCTGGTTACAATGACCTGGAGGTAGAAGACTCCCATGGGGGTGCCAGGGACTCCAACACAATTGCTCCAGGAGCCCACCCACTGCAACTTCCATCTGCCAGGACATGTCAGGGGCCTTAGTCCCAAGAAGCTAGCAGTTGGAGAGGACTCCCACTGCCAAGTAGAAAGACTTCTTTCTGCATCTTCAGCACATTAACACAGAATCTTGGAAGGGGGCTGGTGCTGTGCCTGCCCAGGAGGTTCTAGTCCTGGCCTGTGGCTAGCCAGCACACAGAGTCTAGCCCACGCCTCACAAAGTAAGCCTGAGCCTTGGCCTCCATGCCACCACGGCAGCCATCTCTCCCGAAGAAATGGGTCCCAGTCACCATTGGGCTTTGGGACTAGACAGACTTGGGTTTGAATCCCAGTTCTATCACTTGGCCCGCTGAATTCTCTTGACTGAACTCTTTCAGGGTTGGTGAGAGAATTAAACAAGAATGGCTAGGGAATACCAGCCCAAAGGAGGCACTCACCCTCGAATTTCTCTTCCCTCTCCATTTCTAATACCAGTTCCATGGTGAATCCTAGGCACTTCAGACTTCGTACTTCCTTCTTCCCTGAGGGAGCAAGCAGGGATGGAACTGGTCACCACCCACCTCTCCTAACTAACACCCAGCAATGGCAGCCCCAGGCCTGCTCCACTCTTGCCTGTCCCTGGTTTCCCGGGGAGGCCATCTGGCCTTCAGAGCACTTGACAGAGCTCAACAACCATCCCCGGTGGCTCTCAAAATGTCACTTATGAGACTGGCTATGGAGGAAAGGTGCTGGACTAGCTTGGCCAGGGTGCTTATTGAGCCTGGGATTGCTGTAGAGAGAGCACATGTGCCTTGGGAGACCTCCTGGCAGGGCTGCTTCTCAAAGATGGTCACTTCCTCAGAGGCATCCCTCCCTGGAATCCATCAGATAAATGCTTTTCCCCAAACCTCAAGTATCTTTAAAAAATATGATAGGATCCACTGCCTGGAGCAGCTCAGCAATGGACAATGGGAAAGCAAAAGAGATCTTTTCACTCAGCAGACAGTGCAGTGACATTACAGAGGGTCCATTTTGGTACTCACATGGCTGTTACCCCAAGCTCTCAGAACCATGGAACCAAGGAACAGGATCCACACAACCCTAGGGCTATGCCTCTGGCGGCTCCAGGCCAGAGGGGTCAGGGATACCCTGGGGGTCTGCTCAGCATGGAAGTCAAGGTAAGGAGAGCAGGAGAAAAAGGTTCTCTGCAGGTAGGTAGCTGGTGACACCAGGGACTGATACCAGGTGGAGCTTGCCCTCGCAGGGGTACCCAGGCCCTATACTGAGATAGGGACAGGTGTCAGCTCAAAACCATGGGCAAGGTGAGAGGCTACATAGCCAGCACCTGCATAAAAGCAGCCTTCCATGAGTCATACCTTTTCTCTACCCCAAAAGAAACAGATACCTGATGGCCAGGGGAGGCCCAGGGAAGCCAGGACGGGTATTGCTGGGTCTGGCTAGAATATGGCTCAAGTAGTATCTGCCATATCTAACAGAGCTACCGGCCTGTATCTCAGGATCCCACAGGACAGGCTAGGTCTGTCATCTACTATGCTGAATCAGGCTATGGAAAGGTGTAGCACTGTCCCACAAGACTGAGGAGCAAGCTCAGCTCTGAGACCTTGGTATCTTTCCTCTGGAGCCAGGTTTGGCTTCTCCTTGTCTCCACTGAACTTCTTTTGAACCTCAGGGGAAAGTCAGTGGATGGGTGACCCTTGGTAGTGTAGGAGCCTGTGACTTTGCACACATTGCCAGATCCTGAGAGATGGCATGTGCAAAACCCTTCCCAAAAAGAGACTCAGGCATAGTAGTACAGTATTTCCAGGACCCCTAGATACAGATTCCTGCCCAACACTAGTAAGGCAAGGGATTGAGCAGTAACTAGTCTACACTCAGCTCCACCCTGATGTGGCCCCAGGCTCCAACCACACCAGAGGACACTTGAGAATCTCTGTTTTCAGACACTGACAAACTCAGGTTTCAGAGCTGGCCCTTCTGCTGTCGATGAAACCTGTTACCTCAAAGAACTTAATACAGGTCTTCCTGTGAGTGAGAAAAGAGGCCTACAGAAAAGGACCATGATTCAACTGGCCATGGGGCCAAGGCCACTGCTGGCTCAGGAAGGAGTGGCAGGGAAGCAGAGAGCCTCTTACATGAAAGCAGCTCTGCAGTAGGGACTACGGTGGGTCTTAAAGCACTGGCACCATTAACATCTATGGAAACCACCAGGGATTTTGTACAGCTACCTGGCCCTTGAGCCCCAACTGTCAAACCACCCTCTGCTCTGGACTTCCCAGTGGAACGTGGGTATCTACCCCTCCACTCCCCTCCAGGTCACTTTCCAAGGATATCTCAGACAGCGACAAAACAAAATGATCAAGGCAGTGAGGGGCTGGGCAGCACCATGCACACAAACCCCAACCTATTCTTCCCACAGCTGCGGTCCTGAGCAGCTGTTCCCCTGGTTTCAGAGAATCTCCTGGCTGCCTGACTTTTCTAGGCAGGGCTACTTTGAGGCACCTTATAGGCTTGAACTGCAAGGCCATCACCAGTCAGCCTCTTCCCTTTACCAGCCTAAGCTGGTACTCACTTGGGAGGCTTGTATGGTATCTACAATCATGCCAGTGTTGCAGAGGACTATTCCCAGGTGCTCTACCACGGTTAGGAGAAGGCACACCCAGATTTCCAGTGGGGCTTTGATGGTTCAATTCACCCAACTGGACTCACGGAGGGACTGAGCAAAGCCACTGCTATTGATATTTGCTCTGAATAGGCACCTTATGCTGCAAGATACGAGGGCAGAAAGAAAGGATATTGAACACCTTGTTACTTATTGTCAGTGCCTGTCACACTGACAGGGGCTAGCCTCTGTACTTGTGAACCTGGCACAAACACCCATGTTCTGCCCTCTTCTCTGCTATCTGCTGTTCCTCTCCCATGACACGTGCAAATGCGAAATATCAGCTGTTTGCAGAAAGTGTCCCACCCAGTAGAATCAGGCCCCAGCCACAGAGATCAGGACACAGTCCCAGGGACATGCTCCTAACAGACCATTCAGGGCAGGCTTAGGCAAGGCAAGCCCTAGGTGGGGGAAAAGATGCTTACTTGAACATGACCATCCTGTGGGAGCAAGGCACACAGTCCCCTTACTACCCTCCAACCCCCCTACCAGGGCCTCATTGCAAGGTGCCATCTGCTTCAGGAGACATGTTCCCCCACCCCCAGTCCCCAGCTGTGGTTCTTCTAGCTGCTTCTTTTACAACAGTTCGAAGAAAGTGTGCCCCAAGGGTTCTCCTTTGTAGGATTGCAGTAATTAAGGTAATATATGCCACACCAAGAAAACACCTACCTCCTCCACAGAAATGGCAAGGAGGAAATTATCAGCTGCCCAGCTATGAGGCAGATGGGGCTAGGCACAAAAGGAAGATCTATCCCATCCTCACCCCCCTCAAAGCACCCAAGATTAGAAGCAGCCCAAAACTCTATCCACAACCCTGACTTTTTCTCCTTGCTTCTTCAATCCAGGGATCCCAGTCTATGCTGCTTGCTGCCAGCTCAATGATGGGAGGGTTGGGCTGCAGGTACTCACCTGCCTGTAGATAGATCATCCTGCCCTGCTTTCAAGGCATTTGGCCAAGGATTCTGACATTCTTATTTTGGACCACAAGTGTTCCTTGGTTTCACACTTAACAGTGGCCAAAAAGTCTTACAAAAGGTAAACATCAAAAGTTCCACATCTTCCAACAGAAACTTCTAACCATGCAAGCTAAGGCATGTCCATATGCTCCTGGGAAAGTCCGACCACCACAATCTCATACAAGAGGTACTCTCTGTTATCATCTGCCCCAGGGCTAAGTGAGACCCCTAGAGTGGCTATTCTCTACTCGTGACAGCCCTAGAGGCAAAGATGTCCTGGCTGAGCCAGTAAAGGAAAGCCTACAAGAAAATACTTGAAATACCAACTTCCTGACTTTGTTTGCTGTACCATCTTCACCCTCCATAATTCAAGTCCAGCTAGCAGGTACTAAACATGGTTACTCAAATACAGAAAACACAAGCACTGACAGAAAATACTGTTTCAATTACATCTAACTGTACTCTGATATACAAACATTTGAAAACTTTATTTTTAAAAAAAATTTTTAAATGTTCATTTTTGAGAGAAAAAGAGAAACAAAGCATGAGTGGGGGAGGGGCAGAGAGGGAGACAGAGAATCCGAAACAGGCTCTGAGCTGTCAGCACAGAGTCTGACACAGGGCTCGAACCCACAAACCATGAGATCATGACCTGAGCCAAAGTCGGATGCTTAACTGACTGAGACACCCAGGCACTCCTGTAAAAAAAATTTTAAATGTATAGATACTTTCTTCCTCAGGTAGAAAAAAATACTTTTTTTTCAATTACAACAAAAGCTAACATGCATGCTCCCCCTTTTTTTGAGGGGGGGAAAGCGGGGGAACTAGAAAGCCCCCCCTCCCCCCACCCCATGCATATGGGATAGGGAAAGAGGGACAGGAAGGAAACTTAGGCAGGTTCCACACTCGGGACAGAGCCCGAAGCAGGGTGAGATTATGACCTGAGCTGAAATCAAGAGTCAGACACTTCACTGACGGAACCACCCAGGTGCCCCAGTACCCCTCTTTTTATCAGGCACTATTCTAAGCACATTATAGGAATTAACTCACTAAATTCTCATAACCATTCCATATAAGAGTTAAGTACTAATATCACTCCCATTTTACAGATAAGGAAAACTGAGCACAGAGAAGTTAAGTAACTTATCTCGGGATGCCAGGATACAAATGCAGAGGGTGGCTCCAGAGTCCATGCTCTTAACCACTGAGTTACATACTGCTCCACAAGCTGACCACAACCCTAAAGGTCTGTTTCCTCACATGACTAAATGTGAGCCTATAGTTGGTTCAACAACACTGAGCCCTAACATACAGAGAAGATGTAGTGTGTGTGTGTATACGTACATACGTATATGTATGCATATATACATACACATACATATACACACACAGATGTAGTGTACGTGTGTATGTGTATATATACACATACAGTACATACACACAATGGAATATTACTCAGCCATCAAAAAATGAAATCTTGCCATTTTTAATGATGTGGACAGAACTAGAATGTATTACGCTAAGCAGAATAAGTCAGAGAAAGACAAATACATGATTTCACTCCTATGTGGAATTTAAGAAACAAAACAGATAACATATGGGAAGGGGGAGAAAAGAAAGGAAAAGAAGCCACAAGAGACTTTTTAATGTTTATTTATTTTTGAGGTGGGGGGGAGAGGGGCAGACTGAGAGGGAGACACAGAATCCAAAGCAGGCTCCAGGCTCTGAGCTGTCAGCACAGAGCAGGGCTCGAACCCATGAACCACGAGATCATGACTTCAGCCAAAGTCAGACGCTTAACTGACTGAGCCACCCAGGTGCCCTGACCACAAGAGACTCTTAACAATAGAGAACAAGCTGAGAGTTGATGGAGGGTGGGAGATGGGCTAGGTGGGTGATGGGTATTAAGTAGGGCATTTGTTGTGATGAGCACTGGATGTTATATATAAGTAATATATATTAACACTGTTAATATTAACTAAAATATTAAAAAGTTAAAATTAAAAATACTTCTTGGACATCAAACAAAAAGAAAATAACAAGTATTGGCAAGGATATAGAAAAGTCAGAATCGGGGTGCCTGGGTGGCTCACTTAAGCATCCGACTGTTGGTTGAGGCTCAGGTCATGATCTCACAGTTTCATTGAGTTCAAGCCCCAAGTTGGGCTCTGTGCTGGCAGCATGGAGCCTGCTTGGAATTCTCCCTCTCTTCCTCTCTCACGGTTCGTGGGATCGAGCCTCATATCTGGCTCCGCGCTGAGAGTGTGGAGCCTGCTTGGGATTCTGTCTCCCACTCTCCCTGCCCCTCTTCCACTCACGCGCGCTCTCTCTCTCTCTAAAAATAAACAAGGGGTGCTGGGTGGCTCAGTCAGTTAAGCGTCTGACTTTGGCTCAGGTTATGATCTCACAGTTCATGAGTTCGAGCATCACAATGGGCTCTGTGCTGACAGCTCAGAGCCTGGAGCCTGCTTTGGATTCTGTGTCTCCCTCTCTCTCTGCCCCTTCCTTGCTTGCACTCACTCTCTCTCTCTCTCTCTCTCTCAAAAATAAACATTAAAAAAAATTTATTAACAAAATGGATTCAATTAATCTAAAAGATGATGGAGATTTTTTATAGGTTTTGATAATTAATCAAAATCATAGCCATTTTCCTATAAAGAGAATCACAGATGGCCAAAGCACAATATACTGAAAGTGATGCCACAAGAAAGTTACGTGAACAAGCTAACAAGACAGGAAGGGAGTTTTTCAAAAAAGTCCTCCCCCAAAGATCACTCAGCCCTGACGGATTCACTGATAAATTTTTCTAAACTTACAAATTGAAAGTAATCTACATATAGCCATGAAAATAAGGAACCCCTCCCAATGACCTAGTAGGAGTCTTCTTAACTAAACATGATATACTGTGTTATCTCAAAATACACACTTAAGGCATTTATAAATATAACTGTTTACTTCTGATTAAATGCTTCCAGTTAAATATTTCAGAATAAGGGAAAGGAATCCTTTTTTTTTTTTTTTTTTTAAACCATCATCTAGCACCTCCTGAAGTCCCATCACATGCTTAAGCTCTTAACAGTTCTTACTGCCCAGGAGGCCAAGCTCAGCCTCTACCCCTCTAGAAGGTCTCCTGTACAATTAGCAAATCTGATCACATTTGTCTATGCTCAAAATACTCCTGCAGCCCGCACTCCTTAAATAAAGATGTCCAGTCCCCTTGACGAGGAACATAAGACTCTTCCCTCAACGGGTTCATCCTGTGACCAGGAAGCCATCTCATTGCACTAGACAACTTATAGATCTACTCACAGGCCTTACTGTACCCAGACCCACCTGGCAAACTCCTATTTGTCTCTCAACACCACTCTGAAGCTGCAGTAACCACCCCAACCACTACCCTCCACCAAACACACCTGTATCTATCAAGAAGGTACATATACCCTCAAACATCTCATCTGAAGTTAACACCAAAGTCTCAAATTCCAGACCCAGCCTAGACCATCATCATCACTCCCCTCCTACCATCCATACATCCAAACAGTCTAAATAGCCTTCACTGCAATCAAGGGTCTCTTGGAAATCAGAAGTAACTGGCAGAAAGGCCTCAGTTACTGTCATCCTCCATATCATGTCCCTGCTGGAATACATGCTAGTACTTTCAGGTCCAACTGTTCATGAATGATGATACTTTCAGTTATGGAGGATGTATGCTCATTAACACCCCCCCACCAAAAAAGAAAAAAGTGATCCCAGAAAATGGCAAGTGCCAAAGGGGATTCTCATCTTCCAAATCCAGCAATGAGATGAACAATGGCAGGCCCACCATCATTCCTAAGAGTGCCACCCCTCTATCCCTACATCTGTCCAGTACTAGCTCTGCCCAGCCATTTAGCCAGCCCTGTAACCTGGGAAAGCCAGAGTATCCATCCTTCCCAGGAAGAATCCCTATCTAGCTGCAATCTGATTCTTACTTTCCACCTTAAGGAATAATCAGGGAGATTATCAGGGCAGGAAGGAAAGCCCTCAGGCGCTGGCAGGCAGAGTGAAATGAAAACAGAAGCAATACCCACAGAGGCCCCTTTCTCTTGCCAAACAAGACATCCACCAGTGAGGGATGCTAAAAAAAGTGCCAACTCTCCTGATGTGTTAGTGTGGGGATTAACACCTCATCCACTGTCTCTAAGCCCCTTCTCCCTACTGGCCCACACCCTGTGCCTGGACAGGGTCTGACTTCACAAGGGCCCAAAATGGATTTCCCTACAATGTTGTATTAACAACACCAAGGGGTTCCTGGATGTCTCTGTCAGTTAAGCATCCAACTTTCAGTCAGTTGGCTCAGTCAGTTTGCGAGTTCAAGCCCTACGTCAGGTTCTGTGCTGATGGCTCAGAGCCTGGAGCCTACTTCGGATCCTCTGTCTCCCTATCTCTTTGCCCCTCCTCTGCTCCTTCTCTCTCTCTCTTTCACACACACACAAATAAATAAACATTAAAAGACAAAACAAAACAAGAAAAACCAATGTCAAAGCACATGATCAGCAGCTGGCCTCCAACAGGCCCAGAGGGAGTCAAAAACCCCATCTTATGAACAAGGCAAACAGACCAAGCCAGCTCCATATGGCTCCAACTCAAAAGAGATTCAGATCAGCCCAGGTAGACCTTGAAGCACTCCCCACCCCCAATCTGCTCCACTCCATGGATCCCAAACCCAATGAGCCATGCAAAAACGGTTCTTACTAAAGAAGGATGCGAATGTGGAACTTACAATACCATGCCTAGCACATGGTAAAAGACTGCACTCCAAAACCACCTGAAAGACAGACATCAAGACTTCTTGATAGAAAGGCATTTGCTTTTGTTCATTTTGCTTTATTTCTATTTAAACAGATAATATACTCACAAGAAAGAAAATTTGAAAACTTTGAAAGTGAAAAATTTCCTTCCCAGTCCTATCTCTAGCCACCCTGTCCCTTCCCAAGGGACAGCCAATACTACAAGTTTTCCTGTAACTTTCCAAAGGTATCTTACGCATGTACAAGCAGGTACAGGTACAAGCAGGTATAGGTATGGTCATTTTGCCTTTTTTATTTTTACATATCTGGTAGCATATTAAATTCTGTTCTATGCCTTATATTTTCAACTTAACAATACATTCTAGAGATTGCTCCAAATAAGTACCTAAAAAGCTTCCTCATTCTCTTCATGGAGGCATTGTATTCTTTTCTGTGGATTAACAAAAATTCATTTAACCAGTGTTCATGGTTGCTTAAGTGCCGTGTAATAACTGATTATAATAGTTACTTCTGTATGAAAGCCTATAAAAGCCTCTTTTCTCTGCCACTAAAGCAGTGCAAAAGTTCAAAGAGCACATCTGGAATACGAAAAAGATTAACAATCAGTTTACCCTTGATGGGGAATTATTTTTCTAAGCTCCTTGGTTACTAAGAGGCGGAGCTACAAACACTATAGACACATGTAGTCAGCCCAGGCCAGTGGCTTACGTAACAAAGATCACAGCTGCATGCTACACAAAAGCCAAACATGCCACACGCACTCTGGTTAATAACTCAAGGACAGTTTTTACTTAGATCAAAGCTAAAAAAATGTCAGACTCCTGACAATTAGCTGAATCCTGAATAAGTGTAGATTTCAAGTACTTGAAATTAGTCAATGAGAAAAAAAATCTGTGAGTGATATTAAACATAGATGGGAAAAGATGAAACGTTTAAGTGCTGCTCTCTCTTTGGAAAAAAAACAGTTGCCTTCTTGTGTCCAAGGCACAAATACTAGAGAGGGCCAGGGCCAAAACATAGGGACTTTGCCTGTCTCCATGCTGGTGTTGGGGCAGCTTGTACCGTGTCACTTATGCCACCGAAGGGACAAATGGACTTAGGAGCATCTTCTGGAACTCATCAGCTTCTGGGAGAGGTTTCTATCACCTCAACTATACACAGCCCAGGATTAGGCATGAGCCACTGGGCAGAAAATAGCTGAAAGGGTGCTTAGGTAGTAAAGAAGGACTATCTGTGGGGCCCAGAGCATTCCTCAAATCTGAGGTTGCTGACTGCCAACCTAAGTCTTGCACAAATCCTCTTATTTATTAAGAAATTGTCTCGGGGCGCCAGGGTGGCTCAGTCGGTTAAGTGTCCAACTCTTGATTTCGGCTCAGGTCATGATCTCACAGTTCATGAGTTCAAGCCCTGCATCGGGCTCTGTGCTGATAGTAAGAAGCCGGCTTGGGATTCTGTGTGTGTGTGTTTGTGTCTCTCTCTCTCTCTGCCCCTCTCTGTTCACATGCTCTCTCTCCCTCTCTCAAAATAAATAAGCATTTAAAAAAAAAAAAAAGGAAAGAAACTGCCTCAACTGTAACCCAAGTGGGAGGTCACTTAAAGACTCTGATCATTAATATGGTAAAATAACAAAAAAGCCAGTGTTGGCAACAGCCTTCCTCTCCATATATGCTGCCAGAGTCCCAGGCTGGTCAAAGGTCAATGGGAGGAAGAGCTACTAAGGCATATCCCCACTAGGAGCAAGCTCAGGTTGCTTGGTTTTGACTGCAAATTCTATGAATGACAATCACTTGCCAATTAATTTTTTGGAATGGAAGCCCATACCATCCCAGCCATGGCCAACTTTCAGGATCTTCCACCCAATGGCCTAGCTTTGAGTGGGCAGCCAGAAAAGCTCTCTCTAGCTTCTTGGCTGCCACCATGATTCTCATCATAGAATGGATAAGGAGAGCAAAACAAATATTCTCTTAACCAGTGACTCACCAGGAAGTCTGTTCATGTTGACGCCTTGAGCTGAGAGTCCTATTCCCATGTACCTTCAAAAAAATCACACACATAAAAGTTTTTGTTAGCAAATGATTATGTATCTCCCTTCTAAAATATTTCTTGGGAAAAGAAAAATAGGACAAGCAATGAATATAGTGACTCTTAACACACTAGTGGTTCTTAAAGAAACTTCACGTTTTGATTCCTTCTTTTTTTTTTAATTTGAGAGAGAAACAGAGAGACAGAGACAGAGAGAACAATTAGGGCAGGAGCAGATGAAGAGGAAGAGAGAGAATCTTAAGCAGGCTCCACACTCAGCATGGAGCTTGACATGGGGCTCGATCCCACGACCCTGGGATCATGACTCCAAGCCAAAATCAAGAGTCAGATGCCCAACTGACTAAGCCACCCAGGGGGCCCACATTTTGATTTTCTAATGAAAATCATCTCAATGCCTTAAGTAGCTGGAGAAACAAGAGGTGATATCTGTACCCAGGAACCACTGCCTTCAGTTTCAGAGGAAAGTTTCCTGAAATCACTGCTTCCAGTCCCTTGGTTTCTGGCTCCGGCTAAGGTGGTGGAATCTGTCCCTAAGAAGTGCCTAAGGTAAGTAGTTCAATCCTGTACGTGGCAGAGCAATACAAGATCAAGCCCATGGGGACATGCCACTCTTCAACAAGGACCAAGACATGGAAAAAGCACAGCCATGTAATGTACTTTTACACAGGATTGTCAAGACCCCTCCCACGGGGCTTCTTCTCTGGGTATCTCCAAACTCATTACCCTCACTGCATACATTCACTGCTGACCTCCTTGATCATCCAATGTTAGGGGGAGGGTGTTTTAAGTCCCTGAGAGACACCCCCCCCCCACTCCTCCTACCCAGGTACCTAAACAACTAAGCTACCCACAGCAAGGCAGGGCCCATGCTGCACACCTCTGTCAAAGATGTCTCAGTGGCACTCATGAGTGGGCAGGCCAGAAAAGGAAATGAACAGGGGCACCTGGGTGGTTCAGTTGGTTAACCGTCCGACTTCGGCTCAGGTCATGATCTCATGGTTTGTGAGTTCAAGCTCTGGGTCGGGCTCTGTGCTGACAGCTTGGAGCCTGGAGCCTGCTTCAGATTCTGTGTCTCCTTCTCTCTCTGCCCCTCCCCCACTTGTGCTCTGTCTCTATCAAAAATAAATACATGTAAAAAAAAAAAAAAAAGAAAGAAAAGGAAATGAACAGGGTTTTCTAGCCTGTTTATAGTGTACAAGGAAACAGGTATTTCCCCAAGAACTTAAATATGAGAAACAAGTCATTACCTTCTAAGAGTAAAATAGTAGAAACTCACACATGATGCCTGATATCAACTACATGTGAGTGCCAACAGGTAGTTGAGAAGCTTAGAATACTAAAAACACCAACTAAGAGGGCTGAGGTTTAACTTTATGGTTGCAGGTCATGTCACTGAACTTACACTTTAAAACGGTTAAAATGGTCAATATTGTTATGTATATTTTACCACACACAAAAAAATGTTTTTTAAAGCAATTACACAGGGTTGTCTTATTTTGACCACTTCCAAGTGGCTATACATTTACATTCCAACTGTTCCCTACTGTAAATGATTCTGCAAGGAACACTTCCACATACATTTCCCCATCTTGGACTATTTCTTTTTTACCCCTGACATGCTCCATGCACCTATGTACCTGTTTCTACCACTACCAGAGTTCCCACAACATGGTGCTACTGTCTCTGCAAGTCCTTCATCTACAGTAATGCCCCTTTGCCCTTCTTTGGCTGGCTGTGCCACTGGGTTTTGGGGGAGCAGCCTCTACCATCCAAATAAAGATCGGATCAAGCAAGGAAGGAAGGCTCTGACCCACACATCTTCCTCTGAAACCAGCTACCCCATCATGCTGGCAGGAACCAGGAAAGGACACCAACCAACACATGACCCTGATAACTTGGCCTGCAGAAGTTAGGGGAAAGAGGAGGGAAGGGAAAGGAACAGCACTTCAAAGAGGGACTTGCACAGTTCAAAGGACCCAGGCTCTCAAACTGCCTGCTACCTCCTGCCAAAAAAGGACCTTGAAGAACCACTGGGAGAAGCTGTGTAAGACTGCTGGCAGGATTCCCATTAGATTAAAACCTGTACTTTTTCCTGGAAAAACAGCAGCCCAAATAATCAGCTTCCTTACTTTATATGGTAGAGGCCACCAAAAGCTGGTCTCTATTCTCTTAATGCCTCAGCTGACCAAGCAGCAAATGACCTCAACTGCCCTGAAGTCATTAATCAACATAATCATGTACAACATAACCAGGGATTTCCCTGACTTGGATGTCGACCCACTTACCCTGCCCTGTTTGGAGGGGCCTGAGCCTCTGCTCAATACTACATGTTATCCCATCCCTGGCATGCAGGCTTCCTGACACTAAGATGAGGGTTTGTGTTTGGAGCACATGTTTCCTAGATGACCCTTGACCACTTAAGGTCAATGCAAATAGGGAAGGTCAAACAGCTTGGCCACAGCAACAAGAGTTTAATTCCACAAGCTTCCATGGGAATGAGGAACTACTAAGGCACAAGTATTCAAACACAACTTGCTTAGGCTTCTGCACTGTGGAAGCCTTTTCCAGAAGCTAGCCCTCAACACCCTCCTATAAACTCTCTGCCCCATAGATGGGATAGTGGTTACCAGTGGATGGCCTGGAAGCCTTTACATAAACTCTAGGGTCAACTTGCAGATCCAAGTGGATGAACTAAGGGTAAAGCACCCAGAGGATCCATTACCCACACTTGGGAGCTATGTCACCTGCAGGTGTCAATGACACTGGGAGCAGCCCCACAGGAGCCTAAGTTGCATATTCATATGAAGTCAGCACTGAGTAGGTGTTCAAAAGAAATGAGTCCCAACTCTTCAAACAATGGGTGACATTATTCCAAAAGTATGATGTTCTAAAATTACAAAAAGATGCAGCCTTCTACCTTCCAGCAAGTCTTCATGCACATGAAAACTATTATCCAACCAGTCTGAGATAAGCAGAGGGTAAAAAAGGTGTAAGGACCCTGTGAATATACTAAAAAACACTGTATTGTATACTTTAAGTGGATGAATTGTATGGTATGTTAAGTTACATCTCAGTCATACGCAACAAACTAAGAATAAAAGGCATCTGTCTCAACATAATAAAGGCCATATATGATAGGCCCACAGCTAACAGCATATCTAATGGTGAAAGATTGAAAAACGTATCCTAAGATCAGGAACAAAACAAAGATGCCTGCATTTGCCACTCTATCCAACAGAGTATTACAAGTTCTAGCCAAAGCAGTTAGACAAGAAAAAGAAATAAAAGGAGCTCAAATTGGGAAAGAATAAGTAAAGCCATCTCTGTTCACAGATGACATGATTCTATATGTAGAAAACCCTAAAGATTCCATAAAAATACTGTTAGAACTAATAAACATATTCAGCAAAGTTGGAAGGATACAAAATCAACACATGAAAAGCAGTTATTTTTGTACATGCTAACAATGAACAATCAAAAAAGGAAATTAAGAAAATAATTCCATTTATAATAGCATTATAGAGGATCAAATACTTAGGAACAGACTTTACCAAGGAGGCAAAAGACTTGTACACTAAAAACTATAAATGTTGCTGAAAGAAATTAAAGAAGGCACAAATAAATGGAAAGACATCTGTGTTCATGAATTGGAAGACAATATTGTTAAAATGCCAATACTACCTACCCAATGTGATACACAGATTTAATGCCATTCATATGGAATCTCAAGGAACACTGATTAGTCAAAACAATCTAGAAAAAGACGAAAAAAGTTAGAGGACTTACACTTCCTGATTTTAAAACTTACCACAAAGCTATGATAATCAAAACAGTGGTGGAGACAGACATAAAGACCATAGTAATAGAATAGACAGCACAGAAATAGACCTTCCCATATATGGTCAATTGATTTTGACAAAGATGCTAAGACCATTCAATTGGAAAATGACAGTTTTTTCAACAAATGATGCTGGGGCAATGGGATAGCCCCATGCAGAAGAATGATGTTGAAGACTTACTATACACCATGTGCAAAATTAACTTAAAACAGATCAAATACAAAGACCTAAACTGTAAAACTTTTAGCAGAAAACATAGGAGAAAAAGTTTACATTAGAACTGGCAATGATTTCTTGGATATTACACCCAAAGCACAGGCAACAAAAGAAAAAAAGCAAACCACATCAAAATTTTAAACTTTTATACCTCAAAGGACACCATCAACACAGTGAAAAGCAACCGATGAGAAAGGAGAAAATATTTGCAAGTCATCTATCTGACGAGGGTTTAATACCCAGGATATTCAAAGCACTCATACAACTCAAAAAACAGGGGTGCCTGGTTGGCTCAGTGGGTAGAGCATGTGACTCTTGTGTGGAGCCTACTTAAAAAATTTTTTTTTAATTAAACAAAACAAAACAAAAAACACGGCTCAGTAGGTTAAGCATCTGACTCTTGTTTTCGTCTCAGGTCATGATCTCATAGTCGTGAGATTGAGCTCTGTGTTGGGCTCTACACTGACCGTGAAGCCTGCTTAAGATTCCTTCCCTCTGCCCCTCCCCTGCTTGTGGGTGTGCAAGCTTTCTAAAAAAAAAAAAAATTAATTTAATTTAATTTAATTTAAATTTAAAAATGGGGTGCCTGGGTGGTTCAATTGATAAAGCATCCAACTTCAGCTCACGTCATGAATTCACAGTTGGTGGGTTGGAGCTCCACATCAGGCTGTCTGCTGACAGCACAGAGCCCACTTCAGATCCCCTCTCTCTCTCTCTCTCTGCCCCTCCCCTGCTTACACTCTCTTCCTCTCCCTCTCAAAAATAAATAAACATTAGGGGCACTTGCATGGCTCAGTCAGTCGGCTGAGTGTCCGACTTAGGCTCAAGTCATGATCTCGCAGTTCGGGAGTTCAAGCCGCGTGTTGGGCTCTGTGCTGACAGCTCAGAGCCTGCAGCCCACTTCAGATTCTGTATCTCCCGCTCTCTGCCCCTCCCCCACTCACGCACTGTCTCCCTCTTTCTTCTCTCTCTCAAAATTGAACATTAAAAAAATTTTAATAGTGAAATAAATATTAAAAATTTTTTAAGTTTATTTATTTCGAGAGAGAAACAGCGTGAGCAGGGGAGAGGCAGAGAGAGAGGGAGAGAAAGAAAATCCCAAGCAGGCTCTGCACTGTGAGCACAGAACCCAACGCAGGGCTCGAACCCACAAACCGTTAAGATCATGACCTGAACTGTAACAGAGTTGTATGCTTAACCGACTGAGCCACCCAGGCGCCTCTCAAAAATAAACAAACATTAAGAGGCACCTGGGAGGCTCAGTCGGTTAAGCGGCTAACTTCGACTCTGTCATGATCTCACAGTTGGTGAGTTCAAGCCTCACATAGGGCTCTGTGCTGCCAATACAGAGCCTGGAGCCTGCTTCGGATTCTGTATCTCCCTCTATTCTGCTCCTCCCCCCCCCCCCCCCCCCCACACACGCACTCTCTCTCTCTCCTTCAAAAATAAACATTAAATAAATAAAACTGCTTTAAAAAAAAGGGCAAGGACTTGAATAGATATTTCTCCAAAGAAGAGATAAACGGCTAATAAAACACATGAAAAGATTCTCAACATCACTAATCATTATGGAAAAGTAAATCAAAACCACAAGGAGATACCACTTCATACTCTTTGGGAAAGCTATTATCATTAAAAACAAAAACAAAAACAAAACCCAAACCAAAACAAAAAGTCAGAAAATAACAAGTGTTGGTGAGGATGTGAAGATTAGAACCCTTGTGTATTGATGATGCAGCAGCTGTGGAAATCAGTATGGTAGTTAATTATACGGCAATTTTAAGTTTAAAAAATTAAACTATATTTTTAGAGGCGCCTAGCAGGCTCAGTCAGAAGAGCGTGAGACTCTTGATCTGGGGTTCATGAATTCAAGTCCCATGTTGGGTGTGGAGATTGCTTAAATAAATAAAAAACTTTAAAAAAATGTAAATACTCTTCAAACCAATATTACACTATAAGTTAACTAGAATTTAAATAAAAATTTGAAAATAAAATAGATTAACTTGGAAAAAAAATTTTTTTTTTTTTTTTTAATGTTTATTTATTTTTGAGACAGAGACAGAGCATGAACGGGGGAGGGTCAGAGAGAGGGAGACACAGACTCTGAAACAGGCTCCAGGCTCTGAGCTGTCAGCACAGAGCCCGACGCGGGGCTCGAACTCACAGACCGCGAGATCATGACCTGAGCCGAAGTCGGCCGCTTAACCGACTGAGCCACCCAGGCGCCCCACTTGGAAAAAATTTTTAATTAAACTATGTTTTTAATTAATTTTGGGGGCGCCTGGGTGGCTCAGTCAGTTGGGCGACTGACTTCACCTCGGGTCATGATCTCACAGTTCGTGGATTTGAGCCCTGCATCGGGCTCCGTGCTGACAGCTCAGAGCCCGGAGCCTGCTTCTGATTCTGTGTCTCCCTCTCACTGCACCTCCCCTGCTCGTGCTCAGTCTCTCTCTGACTCTCAAAAACTAAATAAATGTTAATAAAAAAAAAAAATTTTTTAATGTTTAATTTTTAACATAGAATTATCATATGATCCAGCAATTCCACTTCTGGGTACATGCCCAAAAGAACTGAAAACAGGGACTTGAACAGGTATCTTTACACGTGTATTCATAGCATTATTCACAACAGCCAAAAGGTGGAAGCAAACCAACCTAAGTGTCTACTGCTGAATGGATGAAATGGATAAACAGAATGTGACACATATACATAATGGAGTATTACTCAGCCTTATAAAGGAAGGAAATTCCGGGGCTCCTGGCTGGCTCAGATGAAATAGTATGCAACTCTTGACCTTGGGGTTGTGAATTTGAGCCCCACGTTGGGCATAAAGATCACTTAAAAAATAAAACTTTAAAAAAAAAAAGGAAGGAAGGAAATTTTGATGTATACTACAACATGGAGGAACCCTGAAGACATCACGTGAAGTGAAATAAATTAGTCACAAAAAGACTAATTCTGTATGATTCCACTTATACAAGGTATCTAGAGCAGTCAAATTCATAAAGAACGTAGAATGGTGGTTACCAGGGCCTAGAGGGTGGTAAGAATCAGGAGTTATTGTTTAATGGGGACAGAATTTCAGTTTGGGTCTCTCTTTTTGTCAAATAATAAGCTTAAAAAAACCCAGGTGTGGTAAGTTTCTTTTTACAGAGGCTCTTGAGATCATTCACCCATTCCATAAAGATTCTCTGTGCCCAATATGGTGCTAGGGATACAAGGGTAGGACCTAGATTCAGTCCCTGCACTCTGACAGTTTCCACTGGCACGTCAGGGGCAAACCAGAGACTCAGGGTGCACTGACGTGGGAATTCCCAGAGGAAATAAAGGCTGAGCCAAGCCATGGTAAAGGAGATGAGGGGAAATAAGAGGAAGGACATTCCATGCAGAAGCGGCAGAATGTGCTGAGGCATAAAGTCAAAAAAGCAGCGCACAGTCAAGGAACTGAGAGAAATCAGTGTGGCTCATCATAGCTTGGGTAGACCTAAAAACAGCCAAAGCTGCAGCAGGAAACAGGCTATTCACGCACAGCTTGCGTGCTAGCTTAAGGAGTTTGAACTTCATAGAAGGTCAATAGGAAGATGCAGAAAGGGTTTAGAAATGGGCACCACTGATCAAACCACTGATATTTGTAAAATGGATTGAAAAGGCAAAAAAGCTAAGGGCACCTGGGTGGCTCAGGTTAAGTGCCCGACTTCGGCTCAGGGCATGATCTCAAGGTTTGTGAGTCTGAGCCCCGCATCGGGCTCTGTGCTGATAGCTCAGAACCTGGAGCCTGCTTTGGATTCTTTGTCTTCCTCTCTCTCTGCCCCTCCCCCACGCACATGGGCTCGCGCGCTCGCTCTCTCTCTCTCTCTCCCAAAAATAAAAATAAAAACGTTTAAAAAAGAAAAAAAGAGGGGCGCCTGGGTGGCTCAGGCGGTTAAGCGTCCGACTTCAGCTCAGGTCACGATCTCGCAGTCCGTGAGTTCGAACCCCGCGTCGGGCTCTGGGCTGATGACTCAGAGCCTGGAGCCTGCTTCCGACTGTGTCTCCCTCTCTCTCTGCCCCTCCCCCATTCATGCTCTGTCTCTCTCTGTCTCAAAAATAAATAAACGTTAAAAATTTTTTTTTTTTTTTTTTAAAAAGGAAAGGCAAAGCTAGAGGCTACCAAAATGTCCCAGTGGAAGATGACAGGGCTGCACAGGACAGAAGCAATGAGGATGGCAAGACATGGAGAGAGCCAAGTGCTCTTTATTTTTTTAAAGATTTTATTTTCAAGTAATCTCTATACCCAATGTGGGGTTCAAACTTATAACCCCAATATCAAGAGTCCCATGCTCTACTGACTGAGCCAGCCAGAGAACCCTGAGCCAAGTGTTCTTTAGAACACAGTAAACTTATGCATGGGGGAGGAGCTGCCCAGGACACAGCCAAGCACAACCAGTCACCAAAGAAAGGGCAATTCTCTGAGACCCACTTGCAAACTGTGGAGCCCGGGTGCTTGGCCTGTCAGTAGTAGTCCTTTTCCAGCTCTGTTCCAGCCCTGGAGTTTACACTGTGCTCAAGCACCCAAACAAAAAACATACCTGCATCAGCGCAAACGTATCAGACAAACCCAGATTCAAATCTCACCTCTGCCACTGGGTTCATCATACACCCCAGTCAGCTTGTCAGAGACTATTCCTCAGCTATCTCCATCAGTCCAGACAGCCGTTAATGTAGCCACTGAACTGGATCCTGGGCACGGTGCTGGAAGAGCTGCTGGTGGACACTGGACAAACCCACTGTGCTTCAGTTCAGGCACTAGAGGTTTTTCTAGCATTGGAATCTAGTAAAGTAGGCCATTTTCAAAGGTCTAGATCTTGGGACATTAAAAAACAATTGCCAAGGAAAAAAGGAGGTGAGCATTTGCTTCCTTTTTGGTAATGGGTCAGACAATGGTAGGAACACTAACAGATACAAGCTGACTTCGTCACGGGAGAGAGGCAACAAGGGGTTCTCATTCCCTAAGCAGATAACTGAAATAGACAGCACTTAGCTCCCCTATATTTAGCATCTTCACTAGGGCTTTCTTTTCAAGCAGCAGGATATATCTGAGGAGCTTGGAGGCAAAGTTATTACCCCATATCATGACTGAAAGTAGGGTAAACCCATTTGATTTACTCCTTTCTTCCAAAGGGCAGCAAAATGGAAAATACTATTTGTCAGAGATGTGAGACAGCCAGTAAATGTAGAGGAGGGACAACAGAGGATAAGCTCTTCATGGCAGTGAGACCATGAGTTGGCCTCTACCTTCTCAGTTTCTATCCTTCACTGCTAACAACACAACACAAGCTAGAGCTAGAAGAGCAACTCTGTCTCTCGTGGACTCCAGAGAGAAGAGGACAGCAAGTGAGCATGGCCTCAGCTGAGCTGGAGAGCAGCAGCTGTGGCAAGGCCCTCAGCTGACCACAGAGCCATGTCTGCCCTGAAGACATGGAGGCAGGCAGTAGGGGCAAACTGGGGCCCTGGAAAATGACCTGCAATGAAAATGGACTGGTGGTTTCTGGGGCCTGTGCTGCCCTTCACCCCCCACCTCCCACCTCTGCTGACTCTCCCATAAAAGCAACTGTCTGCAAAACCCTGCAGTCACGCGGAGATGCGAGCACACTCCGATCAGCTTGGATTCTTCTTTTTTCTCTTCGGTTTTCCAGATTTTCTACAATTAACATGAATTACTTTGATAGAGAAAAATCATTTTCGAGACAGTTGGTGGTCACATACTGTGAAGGTCATTGGCTCTCACCCATCAGACTCTCCCTGGATTGTCCCAAGGCAACATTTCAGTGCCAGAGGGACACATTGGAGGACCTGGCCTTCATGGTCAGCTCCTCAGTACACCCACTTCCCTGAGCCTTGACAGGAGGACAGAGGCTACCTCAGAAAAGCACATCTTCAGAAACAGCAGGAAATGGTCAAAATCCCTGTTCAGCGGAGAAGCTGGGACTCTGGCTCATGTAGCACCCTGTGCGGCCCAAGCGCAACCCAGAGCACACACCCAGGAGACCCTCCTACAGTGACACTGGCTCAGCACAGCTCCAACTGACTAGAGTTTCTTCCATGACTTAAACTGGTCTAGTGGTGAACAGACGACAGGACCTTAGAAACCAGGCCTCTGGAATCTCACACTCTCCAGAGATATACAACAACATGTGGAGGGAAGGAGACCACCACTTTGCTGTTATCACCCAACCAGTCCTGAGAGACAGCCTGGAGCACTCTACCAGAGGAACCTCTGTGGCAACAAGTCTGACACTCCTTTCCTGCCTCCTGATGAGAAGCACCTGAAGAGTTTTAAAGTAACTGGAACACTTTGCAGCCGGGCTCCAGAGATAATACCCCAGACTCTGAAGCCCGGTCTCAGACACTCGAGTCTAATTCAGGACTGTGGGTCTTGGATTTCACCCCACATCTCAAGTTCCCTATAAGAAGAGGAGAGGTTGGACTAAAGGGCTCCTAAGCTCCTTCCCCGCTCTGACCTAGAGACTTTAATTCTTGGCAAAATAATGTCTGGATACTGTTACAAATGTGCTGTACCCAGATGAAAGCCCAAGATGGGGTAGACCCTGAAACAGCAATCAAAGAGCCACCAAGAAAACATCAAAAGTAAAGGAAATTACAGACCAATATATTTCATAAGTACAGATGCAAAAATTTTCAAGAAAACTGTAGGAAACCAAATCCAACAATGTATTAAAAGGATTACATACCATGACCAAGTAGGATTTATCCCATGAAGGCAAGGGTGGTTTAACATAAGAAAATCAACCAATATAATAAAACACATCAATAGAACAAAGGAAAAACACAACTATATGATCATCTAAACTGACGTAGAAAAAAAAAACTTTACAAAATCCAACACTCCCTCATGATAAAAGCACTCAGACAACTAGGAATAAAAGGAACTTTCTCAAGACAATAAAGGGTATTTATGAAAACCCAATGGTAAGAGACTGAAAGCTTTTCCTCTAAGATTACAATAAGACAAGGATGGCCACCTTTCATCACTGCTATTCAACATTGTAGTGGAAGTCCAAGCCAGAGCAATCAAACAAGAAAAAAAAATAAAAGTCATCCAAACAGGAAAGAGATACGTAAAACTATCTCTATTTGCAGATGACATGATCTTATAAAAAAATCCCATCAGTACACAGAAAGCTCACTAGAGCTAAAAGAAATGAATTCAGCAAAGTTGCAGGACACAAGATCAACATACAAAAAGCAGTTGTGTTTCTATATATTACCAATGAACAATCTAAAAAGTAAATTAAGGAGTACTTAGGTGGCTCAGTTAGTTGAGCATCCAACTTCGGCTCAGGTCATGATCTCAAGCCCTGTGTCAGGTTCTTTGCTGACAGCTCAGAGCCTGGAGCCTGCTTTGGATTCTGTGTCTCCATCTCTTTCCGCCCCTCCCCCACTCACACTCTGTCTGTCTGTCTCTCTCTGTCAAAAATAAACATTAAAAAAAATACATAAAGGGGCGCCTGGGTGGCTCAGTCGGTTGAGCATCTGACTTCGGCTCAGGTCATGATCTCACAGTCTGTGAGTTCGAGCCCCACGTCAGGCTCTGTGCCGACAGCTGAGAGCCTGGAGCCTGTCTCGGATTCTGTGTCTCCCTCTCTTTCTGACCCTTCCCCATTTATGCTCTGTCTCTCTCTGTCTCAAAAAAAAATTAAATAAACGTTAAAAAAATTTTTTTAATAAATAATAAAAAATAAATAAAAAGGAAATTAAGAAAATAACTCCATTTATAATATAGCATCAAAAAAATAAAATACTTAGGAACAAATTTAGCCAAGGAAACAAAAGTCATACACTAAAAACTATAAAACACTGCTGAAAAAAATTAAATTAGACACAAATAAATGGAAAGACATCCTGTGTTCATGGATTGGAAGACTTAGTATTGTTAAGATGGAGAGTATTGTTAATATTCTCCAAACTGATCCACAAAAATCAACTCAATCCCTACCGAAATCTCAACAGTGTTTTTTGCAGAATTGGAGAAGTCAATCCTCAAAATCATATGGACATGCAAGGGACCTCAAGTAGCTAAAATAATCTTGAAAAAAGAAAAGCAAAGTTAAAGGATTCACACTTCCTGATTTTAGAACTTACTAGAAAACTACAGTAATCAAAACAGTGTGGTACTGACATAAGGTAGGAACATAGACAAATGGAATAGAATTTAAAGTCCAGAAATAAACCCATATCTATGGTCAAATTACTTTCAACAAGGGTGCCAAGTCCATTCAATGGGGCAAGAATAGTCTCTTCCACAATTGGTGCTGGGACAACTGGACTTCTACATGCAAAAGGATGAAGATGAACCCCTCCTCCATATCGTTTATAAAAATTAACACAAAATGGAGTAACAATCTAAATATAAGAACCAAAACTATAAAATTCTTATTATAAACCAGGGAAAAGCTTCATGACCTTGGATTTGGCAATGGATTCTTAGATGAGACACCAAAATCATGATTAACAAAATAAAAAATTAGATAAACTGGATTTCATCAAAATTAAAATTCTGGGGGCATCTGGCTGGCTCAGTCAGTAGAATTCACAATCTTGATCTCAGGGTTGTGAGTTCAAGCTCCACGACATGAAACCTACTTAAAAATTATTTTAGGGGGCGCCTGGGTGGCTCAGTCAGTTGAGCGTCTGACTTCGGCTCAGGTCACGATCTCACTGTCCGTGAGTTCAAGCCCCATGTCGGGCTCTGTGCTGACAGCTCAGAGCCTGGAGCCTGCTTCGGATTCTCCATCTCCCTCTCTCTCTGCCTCTCCCCATGCTCATGCTCTGCCTCTCTCTCTCTCTCAAATTTAAATAAAGATTTAAAAAAAAAATTATTTTAGGTAGGACACCTGGGTGGCTCAGTCGGTTAAGCCTCTGACTCCTGATTTCGGCTCAGGTCATGATCTCACGTTTCAGGAGATAAATATAAATCCTGAAAACATTATGCTAAGTGAAATAAACAAGACATAAAAGGACAATTTTGTCTGATTCCACCAATATGAAATACCTAGAATAGGCAAATTCATAGAAACAGAAAGGTTACAGGTGCTGGGAGGTGGGTGGGAATAGGGAATTATTGCTTAATGGGTACAGAGTTTCTGTTTGGGGTGATGAAAAAGTTTTGGAAAATGGTGGTGAAGATTGCATAAGACTGTGAATGCAATTAATACCACTGAATTGTATACTTAAAAATGGTTAAAATGACATTTTTTTTACCAATATTTTACCACACACACACACACACATACACACACACACACACACACACACACACACACACACACACACACACAGTCACCAAGAACACTCCTAGGGCCCTGCATGTCAGCATTAGCCTCATCTGGCTTTTCCAGATGAGACAAGGAGGCCTTGGCACAGAGTACAGTGGAAAGCATCAGAGGATTCTGGCCTTATACCAGGGCCAAAAGAAGTCCCTCACCATAAGCAAATAACAGATGACAAAAGTAAAAAACACAGACCTAGCTCTTTTTATTTTCTATCAATTTCTTCTTATAGAAAATGTGGACTTTATGGGCTGGCAAGTCCACAGGCACTTTTAATAAATGCTGTTTAAAATATATGAACCAAGGATCATGGGACCTGAACATTTTAAATTTAAGCTCCATCAACTGAATGTCTCCAGGCCCACAGAACTCTGGTAGGAAGTGACAAAGAGGAGAGAAAAGAGACAAGCTCCTCAGCCTTAGGGCTGAGACAGCTCTTGGAGGCTAAGGGAAGGTATCGGCTCTGCTGTCTGTCACCACTGCTCCTCTCCCTTGCCCCAGACCCCTGAAGAGCTACTAGAATCTTACCTGATAGTTTCATCTTGACATCTGACCCCTTAGCCACAGCTCAGCAGGCTGGCAATCTTGTTCCTATCAGAACCTGCCCTAGATAAAGAAATCAACAGCCTCCCTAACAAGAGATCTCTAGGACCACGGTTACAAATGGCCCCTGGGAGACATTTCAGGAAAAACACCAACTGGCATTTAGGTCTGAAATAAGGGCTAATATTTATTTCATAGTCTGATGGGCTTGCTTAAAGCCACAGTCCATCAGGACACTGGCTGCTGTATACAAGCTGCTCCTCTAGCAGCCACAGCCCCACTTTGCCCCTCTGCTAAGAAGCCATCCAATTACCTGCTGAGCCCAATTCTGTGCAGGTCCCCCACTGAGAGACGGGGCATTACAGAGATGAATGAACTGAACCCAGCACCATCCAAGGAAGAACATGCCTGAGGCAAAAGGGCCTTGAGTCAGGATGTGCTTCTTGGGAAGAAGGTGTTTCTGAATGTGGGTCTGGAGTGCCTCATGCATCCACTGCCAAGGGCACTGTCAAAACACCCACAGAGCCCACAAGACAGAAAGGGGGACAACAGTCCCCATGGGTGGCCCCAGACAGGTTACTCACACTCCGGGTTCTGGCTTCTTCCCTAAGAATCGTGGGAATCTCAAGTACCAAGCCTTGCCTTTCCAGAGCCTGTCACATTCAGAAACCAAATACACTGCCCTTAACCAGAGTGTATAGCTAGTTGGTACCTTAACTTAATATGAAAGAGTTCCCACCAGACCCCATATCCAGTAGGCTCCGGGCCCTAACCTCTACTTCTCTGGCCCTATGTAACTATAGAGCTAGAGCATAGCTGAGTGTGGACACAGCAAATGCCCTTAGTTACTCAGACATTACCCTTAATGTTCTAGTTATAGGTATTCATCCAGAAACTGGCCTTGAGTTTGCTGGTTTGTAACTGAGCATCTTTCATTATTTTCAGGAGGGCATCTTATTTAAGTAACCTCACCCACCATTACCTGGAAGCTCTAAGTTTCAATGAGTTTGAAAATATCAAATTTCAGATATTAAACCATTTTCTGCTTAAACTATCTGGAATGGTATCTGCTTTCTGCACTGGCCTCAAGTGACAGAACATACATAACGGCAATAACCTAGATTTGTTTAAAACTGCGTCTCTCTGTCCTTCTGCCATTTTTAAAATGTACATGGAGTCAGGGGCACCTGGCTGACTCAGTCAGTGGAGTGTACAGCTCTTGATTTCAGGGTTGTGAGTTGGGGCCCCACACTGGGTGTAGAAACTACTTAGAGATAAAATCTTTTTGAACAATTTAGTTTAAATAAATAAATACGTACACTGTGTCAGATGTTGATAAATTCTATGTATTATTTACATTTTGGTTTTTTAAAAAAAGCAAATATAACTACCAACAAACTCCTGGCACAACAGTTGTTATTAAAAGAGAGCATTCTAGGGGCGCCTGGGTGGCTCAGTCGGTTAAGCGGCCGACTTCGGCTCAGGCCACGATCTCGCGGTCTGTGAGTTCGAGCCCTGCGTTGGGCTCTGTGCTGACAGCTTGGAGCCTGGAGCCCGTTTCAGATTCTGTGTCTCCCTCTCTCTGACCCTCCCCCGTTCATGCTCTGTCTCTCTCTGTCTCAAAAATAAATAAACGTTAAAAAAAAAAAATTAAAAAAAAAAAAGAGAGCATTCTAGGGGCACCTGGGTGGCTCACTTGTTGAGCAGCTGACTCTGGCTCAGGTCATGATGTCTTGGTTCATGAGTTCGAACACCACATCTGGCTCTCTGCTGTCAGTGCATAGCCTGCTTGGATCCTCTGTTCCTCTCTCTGTATGTCCCCTGTTTACACTCTCTCTCAAAAATAAATAAACATTTAAAAAAAAATAAAAAATAGGGGTGCCTGGGTTGCTCAACAGGTTAAGTGTCCAACACTTGATTTTGGCTCAGGTCATGATCTCACAGTTTGTGAGTTTGAGCCTTGCATCGGGCTCTGTGCTGGCAGCATGGAGCCTTTTTGGGATTCTCTCTCTCTGCTCCTCTTTCTCTGCCCCATTCCTGCTCACACTCTCTCTCTCTCTCTCTCAAAATAAATAAACATTAAAAAATTGAAGATAAAATAAAAATATGATTACATACATACATATATACATACATAAGAGCTTCTAGGGGCACCGGGGTGGCTCAGTCAGTTGCGTGTCCAGCTCTTGATTTTGGCTTGGGTCATGATCTCCTAGTTCATGGATTCCAGTCCCACATAGGGCTCCGTGCTGACAGTGTGGAGCCTGCTTGGGATTTTCTCCCTGTCCCGTTCTCTCTGTCCCTCCCCCACACTCTCTCTCAAAATAAATAAACAATAAATAAATAAATAAATAAATAAATAAATAAATAAATAAATAAAGCATTCTACCCCAATTTTTATAGCAGCATTATCAACAATAGCCAAACTATGGAGAGAGCCCAAATGTCCATAGACTGATGAATGGATAAAGATGTGGTATATATACACACAACAGAATATTATTCAGCCACCAAAAAGAATGAAATCTTACCATCTGTAATGATGTGGATCGAACTAGAGTATACTATGCTAATACTATGTACTATGAAATAAGTCAATCAGAGAAAGACAAATACCATATGATTTCACTCATATGTGGAATTTAAGAAACAAAGCAGATGAACATATGGGAAAGGGGAAAAAAAGAGATAGAGGGAAGCAAACCATAAGAGACTCATAATGATAGAGAACAAACAGGGCTGATGGAGGCAGGTGGATGAGGGATGGGCTACATGGGTGATGGGTATTAAGGAGGGCAATGGTGATGAACACCTGGTGTTGTATGTAAGTGATAATCACTGATTTCTACTACTGAAACCAATATTGCACTGTATGTTAACTAACTAGAATTTAAATAAAAGTTTAAAAATACTAAAAATTTAAAAATTTAAAATTAAAAAAATAAGAGAGCATTCTATAAAACAGCCCACGCAAATTACAGATATATGGCTTTGCAAATTGGATTATAACCAGTTCTACTCAGCAAACCATCCCCTCTGCTTCTTTCCTTCTGTTTCAGCTCCACCTCAGCAATGTCCTCCAGAAGAGATGAGCTGAGCCCTTTCACCATCTGGGCACAACTGCCTTTCTCCTCTCTCCACTGGTTCTCATCTTCCAACTGCCTCTACCCCCGGAGCTAGTAGGTTTTGTCTCATGATGAAACTCTGACCAAAAAATAGCAGCTGCCTGGTACACTGCCCATTAGGAAAACTTCTGGGGCTCTGACTAAGGACGAGCACTGTTATCAGTCAGTAACATTTGTTACCGAAGCTGAGTGAGCAGTTGGGGTATCTGAGCCTTGACACTTACCATCTCTATAATCTAAGGTAAACTTCCCTGAAATGCCAGGTCATCTCTAAGGTCCAAGAGGTAGAAGAGGAAGAGAACATTAAGAGGGGTGCAAAAGACTTACCCAGTCCCTTCCCACTTCCCTACAATCCAGAGCTGTGCTTTCCGGCCCCTTCATGACAAGAGGCTGAGCTCTGTTCTATCACTAAGTTCCCCAGCCTCATTTCTAGCAGTAGAGCCATGACCTCACATTTCAATTACAACAAAACACCAGGATCCTGGAGCTACAAAGATATTTCATGTGGATTTTGAGCAGAATTTCTGGAGAAGCAGAGGAACATTCTTGCATTTAGACATAGGTGTTATTCATCCCTCTCCCAGTGATCAGTCCTTTCTTTCCAATTTGACCCCTGACCACAGAGACCCATTCGGGGACCCTTGATTCTTTCCTAATGGCCCCAGAATAGGATAGCACACGCTTGCCATGCAGAGCTGTTGAGTCCATCCTCCTGTGCTCTAGCACAATGAGCTCCTGCTTCTCCTCTAACAGGGAATCTCCCTTGCATGGTGACCCATCTAGGGAAAAGAACAAACATTCCAGAAAACAAAAAACAATGAGGACAGGAACTGGGGAGGAGGGATACACAGTGAATCTTAGGAATTTCGCTAGAGGCTGATGCTTGACTAAGGAAGTCCCCAGTTATAAAGAAAGAAGCCATACTCCCCACTCTCAGCTCACAACTTGGAGCCTGGGTGACGATGTACAGTGAGCAGGGAGGTCCCAGGGAAGCCCAGATGTGCTCAGTGCAGGAACAAGTCCTACCAGAAAAGTGAACAACATGTGGACTCCAGTCCTCTCACCCTGTACCAGAGCTTCACCTCAGTATGCCCAGCTAGACCTGGGCTTTAACCCCCAACACAGGTAAGCAATACCACACTCCATGACGTTCCAGAACCCAAATACTCCATGTCTCCAGAAACAGTGCAATGTGTTGCTGGGGAGAGATGCAACCCAAAGCTCAGCATCTGCCCATGAGGCCACCAGAATTGCAGGGCAGTCAGGAAGAACAGGGCACAACCACCATCTGTACCTGCCTTGGGCAAGGACAGACCCTACTTCTGAGGGCAGGTAGGACAAAACCTTCCCCAAGTCCACAGATGAACACCTACTTCTCAATGGCTCTGTACAATGTACAGAGACTGGAGTGAAGGAACTCAGGGTGAGGGACCAGTCACATGCTGTCTCTAGGTTGGAGGGCCCGATCTCAAGTTGCTCTCTGGACCAGGAACATGGCAGGTGAGATCTTGATTGAGTGAGTGGCTCTCTGAGTCTCCATGGAAAATTATGGACAGTGTTGTCTTTCAGATGGGACTTGGCAAAAACCAAAAAACCAAAGAGTAAGCACATGCAGAGTCTTTCACCCCCAGAAAGCCTCTCTGCCCACCAGTTTTCTACATCCCTCTTCTATATATCTCACCATACAGAAGAAAGACCAGCCAAGAGAGAGAGAAGACATCTGCTTTTGGAAAACCATGCCTGGAGTGTAGGACCTAAAGCTACTGGCCCACACTGGACAGGGCTCTCACCAAGAGGGGACTGGCTGCACCAGAGCAGCAGTCTCTTCTACTCTATCCACTCTCAAAAGTATGGGCAGATCAAAAGTCCTCAAACACTGCTACTGCCCTCAGAATAAAGCCCATACTCCCTTGCCAAGGCATACAAGGTATTTCCAATGTGGCCCTTGCCTACCTCATGCTGTGTTCCTCACAGAGCACTATGCACCATTCCTTCTACCTACAGCATGTTTCTCAACAAAGTGAGAACCTGAAATCTTCTAATTCATCCTTCTAGATTTAGCATCATCACCTCTTCTATGAAGGTTTCCCCAAACTCTCAGGTACAGGAGGAAGCCCAACCTCTGGGCCACTCCTGGGTATAGCGTACACTATAGAATGGACTTTTCTACACCACCCCATGAGGTCATGTGCACAGGCGTATCTGCCTCCTCTCTGGATGGGCCTCATGCCTGTGCTCATGGGTCCCAGCCTGGGACTAAGACTAAACAATGGGTGCCTCATTGTGGTGTACAGAATTAATGATGAATGCTTTGCTGCCTGGCCAAAGGAAGTCAGCTGCAAGTTCAAGCAGAGGCAGGCTGACTATGGCCAGGGCCTGGGCCTGGGCCTGGGCCCCAGCTGCAAAGAAGAGCCCCACCTCAACTCCATCCAGTGCTCCAGCCCAGGCTTACTGTTCTTGGGTAGAGCCACCCATCACATGTCAGAAGACTGCTCCTGCTGGGATGATGTTACAGTCTATTTTGAGGGTCACACTGGAGCATCTGTCAGCCTGGCCAGCCACACCCTCCATGTGTCATCACTAAGAGCCAGGGACACCCACAGGTCCACAAACTCTGCTTAAACAATCATTTCCCCTAGGGATCCTCAGCTTCAGGGCCTTATTGGCTTTCTAACAAGATCAACCCAGATGCCCTTATCTCCTGGCACCATTGGCAGGGCTCTGATGTCTTCTCACCCCACCAGACCCACTCCTGAGGTTCCTAGTATTGGTGACTCAGCAAAATGCAGCTGAAGCCCATCAATTTGTGCCAAGCTCTTAGCTGAAACATAGCCCCTCCTTCTTCAGCTCTTTCTTACATTTAAGGAGTGCCCAGAATGCCCAGCACTCTGACTCCATGCCAGTTACCAACCAGACTCATTGTAGGTCCAACAGGTCTCACCTGCTAAGAAATTCCTGCTCATCCCTCAAAACCAAGCCCACATTCTGCCACCTCTTTCAGAGAACATTTCAGTCCACTCTCTGCTGAGTAGGCCACAAGTGCCCTGAGGACAAAGCTGGCCTGTGCTGGCTTTGCCTTTATTCTCTCTATACCCAGCATGGGCCTAGCACATAGTAGGTATGAATAAATACTCCTTGAACTCCCAAAATAAAACTTTATAACTAGACTAGATTAGTATGTTCTTCTACAAAAGGCATCATCAGAACAAACCCTTTCTAGAAAATGACACCCATAACTGGGTTCAAACACCTTTTACAAATGTACTCAAATCTAAAGAAAAATAGGTTTATAGATTCAGTAAGTCAATCAAGCCCAGTAAAGAGCATGCCACGTTTCTCTAGCCCCACTGAGCAGTAAACACTTTGTAGCTCTATCGCCTAAGAACACTGTGATCCCCTAAGAATCCAACTAGACATTCCTTCACTCTACCCAGGGAATGGATTCAATGGGGAAAGTCAGCAACAGCATGGACACCCATGTCTGGGATCAGGCAAGGGCATCTAACAAGTTAGGCTATTCCACTGCACACCCAAAGCAGTGCCACCAATGGCACCAATGTTTGGGTAGGCCGGCAAACATTCTAGGGATCAGGGCTCACTGACAAAACAGGTAAATTATCATCTGCTCCAGCCACTTTCCAGAGATGCTGTGAGGCTTGAACTAGATAATACAGGAAAGCTATACAACCGGTTAACACCTGAGTCATGGACCAAAGCCAGGTAAGAAGCACACCTCTGATATCAACAGGAAACAAAAAACAAGCTGATCACTTTGCCTTGTAACTGCCCTTGGACTCCTCAAAACCACTCCTGGGCCATACTAATATCTGGCTACATCCTAACCATGAGAACGCTTTCAGGGATTCCGTAAAGAAGCCATGAAGAGACATTTACATACTTGCCATCTGACAGTGTCAATTAACACAGGCCACTAACAGGGGCACCTGGGTGGCTCAGTCGGTTAGGCATCCAACTTCAGCTCAGGTCATGGTCTCGAAGTGTGTGAGTTCGGGCCCCACAACAGGCTCTGTGCTGACAGCTCAGAGCCTGGAGCCTGCTTCAGATTCTGTGTCTCCCTCTGTCTCTGCCCCTACCCCACTCACACTCAAGATCCATTTAACAACTGAAATTTGAAAAGCCAGTTGAAGGAATCCAGGTCTCTACATGTAAACACTCCCCTTTTGAAAAACTGTTCTTTTCTCTCTAGCTCAGCTGTTATCATGATACAGACTACAGAGAAAACAAGTGATTTTCCTCCCTACAGGTTTAAGAAATGCCCCTCAATTTCTGGCAATATGAGACTCCTGCCACTGCCATTTCAGTCTATACTAAAATTATTTTTGTAGTGTTTGTTTTGTTTTAAGAGATCATTCTCATTCACACTGGTGTTCAAACACATTATATAGGTATATATGTGTTTTTATCAGATGGTGGAAAGGGAAAATGGAAACTTTAAGACCCTCCAATAGGATGTTTCCTATCAGTAAATCCACTAGATGGGGATAAAAGTGAAAAGATGCAACAGCTTGCCATGACCAGAATTTCAGAATCATAGAGTTCTGGGGTTAAAGGCAGCTTAGACACTGGCCTAGCTCCCCACAGTATAGACAACGAGATGGAAGCCCCACCATCTACCCATGACCACACAGCCGTCCCAGGAAAGGACGTTACAACTTCACTGAGGAAGCAGGCAAACCTCCAACTATGGCAATCCTCCCCCAGCACAGCCTGTTGGCTGGGCATTTTGCATGCACCATAAGAGGGGCAGTCCCTAAGAGAGAGGAAGTATTCTGAATGCTCAAGAACACACATTCAGGGTTGGCACGAAGGTCACTGGTGTAGTTGGCAAACTTCCCACATCAGATTTAAGGTCTGATGAGGAAAGCCTTTCCAAGACAGCTGAAATCATGTTCTTTTATAAGTTAAACACCTGCTTTGTCACAATCAATGGTAAAAAAGGTTGACTAGAAGGAGGAAAAAAAGAAAACTGAAAAATCTCCCCTCTGATTTCCTGTGTCTGCTTAGATCACCCTAAAATGGGGAGCCTCCCTAATGCTGACTTTAATGAGGACCTTCCTAAAGCTGGTCCAACTGGTGTTCAAATCCCTGGACTGAAAAACAAGTTTATGAGCAGCAAGGTCACCTGATTCTGACCATGTGCATGATGTTTACCCTGAGATGACAGGCCAGTGACTGCCACAGCTGTGATGAATGCTGTGAAGACTCTACTATCCCTTTGAAGCCTATAAGGGCCTCTACATGACTAAATGCCATAAAAAGGAACCCTGAATACAGCAAGAATGTGAAAGGAGGGAAGTCACAAACGCCATATAGCAGTAGGGGAAATCCCATTCTGGACACTGAATTGTTAATGTAAACTTGTTACTTGTTTCCCTGACCTGTGAGGTATTTCATTACATCATCACTGAAGAGACGTCCCCTCCTCTACCCCCAATGCTTGCTACCAAGGGCTTCTGCTTACACCAGGCCATGCTCACAGTCAGGAAACAGAGGCAGCCCACTATTCAACCCTCTGCAGCCCAGACCCGTGAGGCTCAGCAGCTCACATCAGTCACAAGTGTCGGCCAGGAGTCATCAAACTCTGGCCACAGGAAACAGGTCAGTGCTGGGGGAAAAAGGTGGTAAGAAGGGGCTTACCCATCTCTTCCTTTGCTGACAATCTTCACCTCAAAGTAATAAATGCCACAGGCAGCAGGTATGGGGTGGGTGGCACGCACTGAGGCAGCATCTTTGTGATTTTTGCCATGACCTAAGAGGAGAAAGCAAGGAAGAAATTTCAGAAGAAATGTAAATAGAAACCTCATTTTTTACTGCTCCATGGCAACGAAGGGGTGAACCCTTCGTGGCTAGAGGAAGCCCTTACATTGTTCAAGGAACAACTAAACAACAACTGAGCAAACACGTAAACCTCCCACCTTTGGCTCACCTCCTTCTGTGAATAGCAGCCCTGCCAGAGACACTGTCTCCCATACAAACTAAACAAGGGTACGGGCAATATGCATACATGTGAGAGATTTCCAAGTGCTGCTGGCGGTCTCTCCGGAATACAGGCAGTCCACCTGGGAGAGGAGGGGAGGTGGAGGAGCTCTGGAAGACCACCCCCCTCAACTTCAGTAGAAAACTCCAAGACCTGTCTGTGATGTCTGGCAGATGAGCAAACCCACAGGCTTCTGGCTAATGGAGGGGATGTGACCACCCCTTTCTTCAGACACTCCAAAAACTAAGCAGTGGTGAAGGGTTCAGCTGGAGTTGGGAGCTATCCCAGGACAAGCAGGAGGCCCCCAGGGGTGGAAGCTCCAGCCCAGCACTGGGTATGGACACCTGTTGCAGTTCTTTTGACATTAGGTGTTTCAGATAAGAGCAGACTAGGCAGTCGACCCTCGGCCTGGTCAGCCTCAACACCCTGGACACCCCACAGGGGCTAAGGCCTAACCCGAAGCACCCAGGCCCGGGAAGGGACGTGATGGGGCAGAGGCGGGCAGCACAGCCGCCCCACAGATGCTCTGGCCTTCTGCCGGACCCCAGCGGGCCAAACAGGCCGATACCTTTGTAGTGGACGCGGAGGTTGCCCTGGGAGAGGCCGATGTAGTTGTACTTGTCCTTGGGGCTCCAGGAGCGCGGCAGCGGCGTCTCGTGCTGGTTGACCGCGGGGTACAGGCGCTGCAGGCGCCGACTCAGCTCCTGCTCCCCTGGGGACGGCAGCCCGCCCCCAGCGCCCCCGCCAGAGGAATCTCCAGCCTGCGGGCTCCCAGCTCCCGGGTCCGCCGTCGCCGCCGCCATCTTGGAGGGAGCTGCTATTGTGTCACCGGGGGCGGGGAGGAGCGGGACGAGATCCTCCCCGCTCAGCCAATGGCCCGCGAGCCTACTGAGGCCGCAGGGAAACCGAGTCCGAGTCCGGCATCTCTCTTTGGACACTGCCACGCCTCGCCACATTTCGGACTCCATATCCCACAATGCAGAGCTCTCCAGAGGCGGGCCAACCCGGGATCGTAAAGAACTTAGGGAGATGTAGTACAAATCTGCTCAGTCATAAGCCTGCCCGGCAGAGACTTCAAGACACCAAAAACTACAATTCCCGCTGGCAACGTAGCTCCAGGCCCTCAGTTTCCCTCTCTCCCCCACTCTCTCTGTTTATCCCCTCGCCTCAGTTGTGATAGCTAGGGTCAAGTCCGCTGTAGTGATTGACTGAGGGAACCCTGCTCCCGGGGTCCGAGTCCACCTTTGCTAACTGGCTTTCCTCCTAGCCTTCGGCCTTGGGGTGAGGGGGCGTGGCACAACCTTGACCGCGCCCCCCTCTGGGATGCTGGGGCCTGGTCGTCATAGCGACCGGCTGTACACTACCACAACTTCACAGGCAGTGGATGCTGGCTGTCCGGCTGCCCGAGGGTCATGGCCTCCCCGAAGCCGCGGTGCTCCAGCTTCGCGACCACTTCGAGGTAGGCGCTGGCCAGACTGAGGGCGGAGAGGAGGGTTTGGAGAACTTGAAGAAAGAGAAAAGCTTCTGTCCGTTGATTCGGGGCTTCAGCCCCACAGGATCGCTGGGGCAGAAACAGAATGCGGACATTATGTGCTAGCAAAAGAGCTGGCGCACTTTAACATTAGTAAGAGCCAGCCTCTTTATATTGAGCGTATATGATGTGCCAAGTGCTTTATATATAGCATATTTAACTCACAACTCTATGAAGTAGTAATATCTTCTGGATACTTCTATTACAAATAGAAGTCTGGAGAGATCATGTGTTTTACACGTTTACAAGTGATGGAGCTAGGATTTGAACCCAGCCATGTGAGACTTCTTAGCTCTTAGCCACAGAGATAAATGGCCTCTTCACCCATTGGTTTATGGCAAAGATGCTTATCGAATTGCTGTCTATTCAGAGGTTGCAGCCTCTGGGCATTGCAAAATTTGACAAGTTCTATTAGCCAGGAAAGCCACAAAATGTACATAATAAGACAAAATTTTGGGGTAAATGTCTTTCTAGCTTTGGGAACCCAAGAAGTCTCTTAAGTTCTGGGCTTCTGCTTCTGTATCTCAAACGTGGGGATGTTACAGCCCACCTCACAAACATTGCCAGGAAAATTTAGGCAGAATATGCGAAGCTCTCATCACAGTTCTTGCATATACTAAACATTCGGTTGTTTAATGAACGTAGTTTCTCCCTTCTACTCATTTCCAACGCAAAAACTTGATCTCACCTAAACTCTAATCCTTCAGGGTTTGCTACCTCAACAGAGAAAGCCTACAAAAGTCAGGAAATTGTTTGCCAATTTGATTATTTTATCCAGAGTTAGAATGAAACTATAAGAACCAGGCAGCAGGCTTGAGAAAGAATGTTGTTACCCAGCACTGGAATGATTTAGGAAACTGCAGTCATGTTTGAAAGGGATATGAAATGGATTCAGAAGAAGAATCCTCATCTATTTTAAGAAGGAAGCATAGGGGGTCACCTGGGTGGCGTTGTTGGTTAAGACACCAACTTCAGCTCGGGTCATGATCTCGCGGTTTGTGAGTTCGAGCCCCGTATGGGGCTCTGTGCCAGCAGCTCGGATTCTGTGTCTCCCTCCCTCTCTCTGTGCCCCTCCCCCACTCAAGCTTTGTTTCTCTCTCTCTCAAAAATAAACATTAAAAAGAAGAAGAAGAAGAAGGAGGAGGAGAAGAAGGAGGAGGAGGAGGAGGAGGAGGAGGAGGAGGAGGAGGAAGCATAGGGGTGCCTGGGTGGCTCAGTTGCTTCAGCATCTGACTCTGGCTCAGGTCATGATCTTGCAGTTTGTGAGTTCAAGCCCAGCACTGTTCAAGCTGACAGTGCAGAGCCTGCTTCGGATCCTCTGTCCTCCTTTTTCTCTGCCCCTCCCCGGCTTGAACTTTCTCCCCCAAAATAAATAAACTGTAAAAAAAAGTATCAAAAGGAAGAAAGGAAGGAAGGAAGGAAGAGAAAAGAAGAAATATAGGGGCAGTCCCCTACTGGCTCAGTCAGTAGAGCATGTGACTATTTTTTTTTAATGTTTATTTATTTTTGAGAGATGGAGAGAGTGCACGAATGCAAAAACCCTTCCTTTTCTATAGCTGCTGTTTATTTGATATGGTTTGTTCATACTTGTCCCATTGAGAGATAAGAGAGGACTAGCGTTTGGGGTGTCACCGCACTATGGAGTAGGACTAAGGAACCAAGTCCTTAGGTTCCCAACTAGATTCACATTTACTGCTCTCAACTTCTCTGGAATACAGGTAGTCCCAGTCTCACTTTTATAGACAAAGACACTGAGGTTCAGAGAGGTTAAACAGTATGCCCAAGGTCATTGGCTAGCAAAGGGAACGAAGACACAGGTCTGTCTGGCAGCATAAATGACCCCCACCCACTGCCATCATGGATTTCTGGAATTACTTTTCCCTTTTCTTCACCTGGGTCTGCCTTCCCAGGGCAGCCCTCCCTGTTGATCCCCAAATGCCTTCCTAGCTTGAGGAAGGATGGCACTCCCTCCCAAGGGGTCTAGGAGCTAAAGACCTTCTTAGAATCAACTTTTCTCCCATCTTACTGTCATCATTAACATCTGCACAGCTCCTTGCAGTTTACAGGCTGTTTTTGCATATCTCTTTTCCTTGTATTAAACTTCACAACAACTTTATAAGATAGGAAAAGCAAGAATTGTCTCCATTTCCTTATAAGCATACTAGGCTGAGAGAGGTCAAATGGCTTGCCTGGGGGTTCCTGTTGGAACCCCAAATGTCAACCCCCAGGCCTTTCAGCCGGTAAGTGCAGGATGGGGACTCACACACCAGCTCTTGGACCTCAGACCTTGTGCTTCTTGTCCTAACACCTGCCTTTGGTATCACACCCCCAGAATGTGCCAGTCACAAACATGAAACTCCTCTGAACACTGAATGAAAGTTTAAGTCCACAGAGTTCTCTGGGCTCATGAAGGGCACTCATGAAGGTATCCTGTCACTGTAGGGATTGATGAGATCCTCAGCATGAGAAGGTTTCCAGGAATGTAGGAAAATGTTTTGGGCCCATGGCCAGGAACTTGTTGGCAACATCTCTGTGAATCTGTAGGCACTGCTGGGAAGACCCAGAGCCTAGCTCTGCAGGGAAAAGAGGCCATGTCCTGTTGATCTGGGAAGGTTGGAGGTGCTCTCCCTACTCAGAGCTCTGTCATCTACCACTGTCTTCCCCTTCTCTGTGCAGAACACACATACAGCCTTCAGGAGTGACCGTAGATGACTCCTACCTCACAGAAGCCAAGAGCTCCCAGAACCGAAAGTTTTCCCAGAGACAGAAGACGCTGGTTAGTGGCAATGTCTTGCTGGAAACCCAAATGTCAGCTCCCAGACCCTAGCTGCCTCCCTCTCTGCAACCCAAAAGCACCACCCACCTGAAACATGCCCCCCCGCCCCAGAAGCCAGCAGCTTCTCTCCAGTCAGGGAAGCATGGCTTACAGTGGCCAGACCCATCAGGCTTTAGGGTAGAGGTCTGCAAACTGGTTGCACCTCATCTGAAAAGCCTTTCCAGACCTCCCCTGGCAGAGAGAGACTCAGCTCCTTCCCGACACCCTTCCCCTGCAGCTCAATGCTCTGGAGTGGACCTCATTTTTTCATTCAGCCTGCCATATGCCAGGCACTGTGCTAGATGCTGGGATGGTCACACCAGATCTACCAAGGTCCTTCAGGGCTGTGACTATATGTTTTGTTTTGTTTTTTTTCTGTATGGCCCTGATCCCTGATAGGGTACTTGAGTGTTTGGCATATGTTGAGAGCTCCATAATGCTGTGAGTAAATGTGTGAAGGCACGAGTAAAAAGATGTTATTACCCCCTTGTGTTGCTGGCTCTGGGTTGGTGGCAAGAGATTCTACTAGCCTCAGGAAACTGCCCTTCCACCATTCCTGTTCTTTTAATTTTTTTATATAAAAATGAATTCTGTCTTGGGGCACCTGGCTGGCTCAGTCCGTAGGGTGTGAGACTCTTGATCTCTGGGTTTTGAGTTCAAGTCCCATGTTGGGCGTACAGCTTACTTTAAAAAAAAAAATAATAATGAATGCTGTCTTATTAAGTACTTTTGAACTTTTGTTGATACAATCATAGGGTTGTAATTATTTAATTAGCAAACCGACTTTAAAAAAAAAAAACACACAGTTTAGCAAACTTATAACTCCAGTTCACAGTGGAGCATTATGGGCTGTGTGGTAGTTTTGTGTGTGTCCCCTATGGGGAATTTAAGGACACATGGGACCCACACTTTATGAAGCTGGAGATTCCCAACGTGGGGACCCAGACTCCAGAGAGGGAAAGGGAATCAGTGTGGACTCTTCGCAGAGACCAAGCGCAGCCAGGGCCTCGGAAGACCGATAACGGGGCACATGATCCCCCCTCCACCCAGCTGCCATCCCACGGTGTACCTGGGCCTAAGCACTTTCTTCCTGCGAGGGCACCACCATTCTCAACCACCAGAGGGCATTACTCCCTCACGCCGCCCCCTGGCCACGCCCCTTCCCATTTTCACCTGCAGGAGGAAGCAGAGAGGTAGGAGCCCCAGTGTAACATTTTGCACCCGTCGGCTGGTGGAGGCCAGCTAGTAATGATAACAACGACCTGGAAGCCGCACTTGCCCCAGAATCAATGTAGGATGACCATGTTTTCTCCCCACACAAACGGCAGACAGAACACAAGTCCTAGCCTTTTGAAAGTCTGAAAAACTTATCAGTTCACTAGGGTTAGATGCTTCTTTGACAAATTCCCAGATGTCTTTCAGAATTACTTGGCACAAAATCACAATTTTGATAAAATTTCAAAAAACTTGTTTTTCTGGCTTGATTTTTAGCAGTTTTAATTCTCTCATTTTTCCAGTTTGCCTATTTATACTTTATTTACTCTCTTTTTAACTATTTAAAAATTTTATTCTTGATAGTTCTTCTCAAACTCAAACAAAAAGAAATCTTAAGGCTTTCTTTCTTTTTTTTTTTTATTTTTTAATGTTTATTCATTTTTGAGAGATGGAGAGAGACAGAGCATGAGCAGGAGAGGGGCAGAGAGAGAGAGAAGGAGACACAGAATCCAAAGCAGGCTCCAGGCTCTGAGCTGTCAGCACAGAGCCTGATGTGGGCTTGAACTCACAGACCAGGAGATGATGACCTGAGCCCAAGTCGGACATTCAACTGACTGAGCCCCTCCACCGCCCCCCCCCCCCCGGATCCCAGAAATTTTTGAAAAATGTACAATTGTAGAAAAATAAGCATCCAATGGCCTATCATTAGAGAATAATAATTGTTGATAACTTTTTACATTATTTCTTGTTTTTTTCTAGACTTCCATTTTTACCTAGTTGTGCTTATTCCTTAATTTCAGGCTTTACTTAACCCTTAGAGCTGTAGGGTTAGCATATTTCCACATTAAATCTTTTTGTAAACATTTCATGACTACTTTTATTTTTTAGACATTTAGGAGTTTTCTAATTTCTGGGTATTTAGGAATTTATTAATTTTTCCACAGTCATAAGTAAGGCTTTGAGGACAGCCCTTCTGCATAAAGCTGCTGCTCCATCTCTGACTCCCTCTACACTGGCCACCCCAGGCCTCAGCCTCAACCAGCCTGCTCTCCTTGGACATTGGCCCCTATTCATTGCTCTTTAAAATTCTTTTTTTTTTTTTTCATATTTTTTTTATTAATTTTTTTTTTTTTTTGAAGGAGAGACAGACAGAGCATGAGCGGGGGAGGAGCAGAGAGAGGGAGACACAGAATTTGAAGCAGGCTTCAGGCTCTAAGCTGTCAGCACAGAGCCCAACATGGGGCTCGAACTCACGAACTGTAAGATCGTGACCCGAGCCGAAGTCGGATGCTTAACCGACTGAGCCACCCAGGTGCCCCTAAAATTCTTTTTTTTTTAATTGTTTTTTGATGTTTATTTCCGAGAGAGAGAGAGCACATGAGTAGGAGAGGGGCAGAAAGAGAGGGAGCCACAGAATCTGAAGTAGGCTCCAGGCTCTGAGCTGTCAGCACAGAGCCCAACGCAGGGCTCCAACCCACCAACTGTGAGATCATGACCTGAACCGAAGTCAGACTTTCAACCGACTGAGCCACCCAACCGCCCCCGTAGCTCTTTAAAATTCTTGCTGTTGGGGTGCCTAGGTGGCTCAGTTGGTTGAGTGTCTGATTTTGGCCCAGGTCATGATCTTGTGGTTCATGAATTTGAGCCCTGCGTCAGGCTCTGTGCTGAGAGCTCAGAACCTGGAGCTTGCTTCGGATTCTGTATCCCCCTTGCTCTCTCGTCTCTCTTTCTCTCTCAAAAATAAATGAAAATGTTAAAAAAAATTCTTGCTGTTTCCCTGAGGTGTTAGTGCTACCCAGGCAGTCTGTGTGCCCCACCTTTAAACCTGAGATACACCCCCTCTCCCAGAGTGGCCTCAGTTCCTCTCATATACGTATTCAAGTTTTACTGAATGAACATCACAGATATTATCACCTCCTCCTCCAAGATGTTAGCCTTTTCTGGTCCCCTCCAGTCAGGGCCCATCCCTACCTGGTAATCTGCATTGGCTTTAGTCACTACCTGGTGCTAGAGCCCACATTCTTAATTATGAACCATATTAAGAGATGTTGGGGGGTGCCTGGGTGGCTCAGTCGGTTAAGCATCTGACTTCGGCTCAGGTCATGATCTCACTGCTCGTGAGTTTCAACCCCACGTTGGGTTCTGTGCTTACAGCTCAGAGTCTAGAGCCTGCTTTGGATTCTGTCTCCATCTATCTCTGCCCCTCCCCTGCCTGCTCGCTCTCGCTCTCTCTCTCAAAAATAAATAAACATTTAAAAAGACAGAGAGAGATGTTAGGGAGGGGCGCCTGGCTGGCTCAGGCACACACCTGCTATAGCATGTGACTCTTCATATTGGGGTCATGAGTTCAAGCACCATGTTGGGCATGGAGCCTACTTAAAAAAGAGAGAGAGAAAAGAGATGTTGGGGGGGGGGGCGGAATTAAGAATAGAAGGAGGATGATGGAGAGGAGCATCAGGAATGGGAGCAATGTTGCCTTGGTAACCTCACCTGTCTCTTCCTGCAGTCCTGTCAGTTCTCCATTGGTGGCCACCTGTCCCCATGGCCCACATACACCAGTGGTCAGACCATTCTGCATAATCGAAAGCCCTGTTCATATGATTACCGGAAACGAGCAGGGTAAGCCAGGGTCAGCACTGTGGTGGATGGGCTGGTACAGACCTAGCATTGGGCCCAGAGACAGCACAGGGGTGTGTGCTGCCCCAGACCAAGGATGCAAGAGCCCCATGGTGTGCCCATCACATCTCATCCCACCATACCCTGCAGTAGTTGGCAGCAGCAGCCCCTGGGCACTACTAAGCCGAGGTACCTGGAGCAGCTAGAGAACTACCTACGCAAGGAGCTTCTCCTGCTGGACCTGAGCACAGATTCTGCCCAGGAGCTGAGGTTGCAGGTCAGAGCCACAGAATAACTGTGGGGCGGGCAGGAGGACAGGTGGGAGGAAATTTTACTCACTAGGACTCAGCATTCAGACTTCAGGAGAGACTATCCTCTCCCTTCTCTTTTGGGTCCCTATTCCTGGTAAGGGAAACAGGTTCTATGACAAAGTCAGCGAGCAGGCAAAGCTGGAACCAAAACTCTCCTGAGGCTTGAGTTTCACACCTGAGTCAGGTGAACTGGATGCTGTCTCCAGTTCCTTCAGCTTTGTGATCCCCAGTGCCTAGTTTGGGTTGTTGGACATCAGTGAATGGAGCCTGAATCCTGGCAATTGGGCAAGCAAGGGTCATATGGTGTTCACCAGCCCAGAGATGACAGACTCAAGCTTGAGGAACTTAGCCCAGACACATAGAGAAACTTAGATGCAGATTAGATTCTGGTACATACTAAGGAGGGAATCACCATCCCTGTTCTAACAGGGATGATGACAGGAAATCCCTTACTTCTGACTTAGTCACAGATAGAAACACTTGCTGAGCACCATCTGTGTGGCAGGCCCTGAATGAGGCCTTGTATACAATCTCATAGGCTGAAGGTACCTCATCAACAAGGAAGCAGAAGTTCAGAGAAGGCATACAGCTATGAAGTGGTAGGGCTGGGATATGAACTCAGGACTGATTCTAGAGCCTGTGCTAATTCCAGGACATAATGCTGTGCCCCAAAACTTGTGTCCAAATTGGACAGGAAACCACACCTTTACTTGGAGGTGAGAATACAAAGCTAGAGGCTTGAATGTCCTGTCCTCACAGGTCTGTAAGATGGCAACGGGATGATGGTGAGAGGCTAACTAAGGCACAGTGCTTGGAGGCTGGCTGCCTGGAGAGCCAAAGTGGGGCTCAGATACAGAAGGGACAGCCCTGACCCAGGTCATCTGCTAGCCTTCAGAGATAGCACCAGGAGAACAGCCTCCAGAGAACAGTTGAGAGGGACATAGCTACCCCTCAGCTTCCTGGCAATGAGCGACCCATGTGGTGCCCAGGGGTATTTATTTGAATGTGGGTCACCGGGTAACTTCATGCTACAATATTTCTAAACTTAAGAGAGTGGCAGCTATAGGCCAGGAGGTGACAGGTCCCCTTTTCTTGCCAGCCTTACAGGGAAATCTTTGAGTTCTTCATAGAGGACTTTAAAACGTACAAGCCATTGCTATCTTCCATCAAGAATGCATATGAGGTGATGCTGGGTAAGACTGCAGCCTCTGTGCCTGGGTCCAGTCTGGAAGGCATGGAGAGGATCCAACTCTTACCTTCTGGGGTTATGCAACCATGTTGGGCAGCTACTAATTAGGCCTTGAAGTCACCAAGCTTTGCTCAGCCTTGTTGCTTACACTGTCCTGTGATAGAGCACCTAACCACCTCCTGTCCTTGGGAAGTATGGTAAGAGAGCAACTTCACTATTGAGAGTGAAGCCCAGGAGTAAGTGAGTACCTTTGGGAAGTAGAGGCTCCCAACCAGGCTTAGGAGGTGCCGGGCATGGTACAACTACAGGACTAAAGGCTATAGAAAGGGCATAGATGAAATCCCAGTCCTCAACTAGACTGTGTCTCTGGTTTAAAAGCCAATGCAGGAAGGCCTTAAGCAGGAGCCATGTTTTGAACAAGGCATGCATAGACTCCTGGAGTTTGCAAGGGACATAGCCACTCACTGTTACCTTCGATCAGTGTCTCCTGGCTGTTTGTTCTCCATGGTCCCAAAGGTAGTCTCCCACCTGTCCCTGCTTAGCCCACCAGAGGGAGAAGATTCGGGCTCTGGAGCCCTTGAAGGCCAAACTTGTCACTGTGAATGAGGACTGCAACGAGAGGATCCTGGCCATGCGGGCTGAGGAGAGATATGAAATCTCCATGCTGAAGAAAGAGAAGATGAATTTGCTAAAACTCATTGACAAAAAGAACGAGGAGAAGATCTCATTGCAGAGCGAGGTGAATGGGAGTAGTGTGGTGATCAGCTCCCTGAATTACTGCTACCTCCAGCCCAGGGGTGACCCGAAGCCTTGGGCACTAAGGTGACCCCTAACTCTCTACCCTTCTGCCTGGAATGATATACTGAGCCACCACCTACCTCCAGAGGCCCTACTTCCACATTCTGTCTTCCTCCTTGGCTTAGCACTGGTTCCATGTGGCCCCAAATAATAGCAGTCCTGCTTCTTGGCTCCCAGACTTTCTCCACAGGAGGAAGCATTGGCACTTTGTTGGATTCTCAGGAATGGCTAGCCTCCTTCTTTTACCTTTTCTCTTCCCAGGCCCTGATGTGGCCACCCAGCATCCATCCCATCCCCTTTGATGGCTCGCTAAGTACAGTCCCATGACCACACAGCCACCTTCCCAACAGGTGTCCAAACTGAGGAAGAATTTGGCTGAGGAGTACCTGCACTACCTCGGTGAGCGAGATGCCCGCAAGATCCTCATTGCAGACTTGAATGAGCTGCGGTACCAGCGGGAAGACATGTCACTAGCCCAGTCCCCAGGTAAGCCTGAGGTGGGTTTCTCTCCCCTGAGGAGGCACTAGAGGAGTCTCGCCATTCGTCCCCATTCAACTCTCCTACATCTGTTCATTCCATGCCCATTCACAATGATGGGGGGTGGGGTGGGGTGGGGTGGGGTGGGGATATTCTTGCTGCTGCCTGGGTCTGTGGATCTTCTGAGCTGGACTGAGAATCATAGACTCCTTGTTTAAGTAGGAAACAATTGTTGGCCGCTGAGGCAACTGAGACTCCCTGAGAGCAGGACAGGCCTGGTACCTCGTGTCCTGGACTTCTCTGTTTAAGCTCGAAGTTGTAAGATATTAGTGCTGTAGGAAAGACCCAGGGCTTCCCAAGCAGCGAGAGAAGGACCTGGAACAAGCCCTGAGGAACATTCTAACCCTGCCCTGGGCTACAGGCCTTAGAGTCAGGGTGATGCAAGCTGGCCGGTACCCTGACAGGTATCTGGGGCGAGGACCCCGTTAAGTTAACACTGGCTCTGAAGATGACCCGGCAAGACCTGACCCGCACACAGATGGAACTCAACACCATGAAAGCCAACTTTGGAGATGTGGTGCCCAGGAGGGACTTTGAAATGCAGGAGAAGACCAACAAGGATCTGCAGGAGCAGGTGCTGGTGGGCAGGCAGGGCAGGCAGGTCAGGCAGGGTAGGGAAGGGTCATGCAGGTAGGTAGTGAGGATCAATCACCTTGTCCGTAGCTGGACAGCCTGAGAGGTGACTATGAAGAGGTCTGCAAGGAGCACGAGATACTGCTACAGTTGCACATGACCACACTGAAGGAGCGGGACCAGTTTTATTCTGAGCTCCAGGAGATCCAGCGCACCTCTACACCACGGCCTGACTGGACCAAGTGTGAAGGTAATGATGGCCATTGGACTCCCAGGGAGTGCTCAACGATGTGGTTTGGACTCCAGCTCCCTCTTCCCACCTGCAGATGTGGTGGCTGGGGGCCCAGATCGCTGGCAAATGCTGGCCGAGGGCAAAAACAGTGACCAGCTGGTGGATGTGCTCTTGGAGGAGATTGGCGAGGGCCTGCTCCGGGAGAAAGACTTCTTTCCTGGTCTGGTAGGGGTCCCTGGGCTTGGGAGGCTTGGGGCCAGAGTCAGAACAGCCAGGCCTTGCTGCTAAGACTTGAGATTCTGGGGAACCATCTTGGGCTCTGCCTGGGCCCAGAGATGAGCTGACATTCTACCTTGCAGGGCTATGGGGAAGCCATCCCCTCTTTCCTTCGATTTGATGGCATTGTGGAGAACAAGAAGCCAACCAAGAAGGATGTGGTAAACCTACTCAAGGATGCCTGGAAGGAACGTCTTGTTGAGGAGCAGGTCAGATCTCATGGGCCATTTGGGCCTGGTGTGACCTGTAGAATCCTCCAGGGAATTCCATCAAGGTGTTAGGGGGGAGGGCTAACCCGCCATGGGGCAGGGTTACTAAGCAGTCGTCCCCAACCCTGCAGAAAGAGAAATTCCCAGATTTCTTCTTCAATTTCCTGGAGAATCGCTTTGGACCTGGTGATGCCATGGCCTGGGCTTACACCATTTTTGAAAATATCAAGCTCTTCCGTTCTAATGAGGTCATGAGCCAGTTCTATGCACTCTTGATGGGAAAGGTGAGGTTGGACCTGGCCCTCCACCCTTTGTCCCCACCATAGGCCAGGTCTATCCCTATCACTTCAGGAAGCAGCAAGTTAGTCAATGCTTCCTTCCCTGTAGAGGAGCGAGAGTGTGTACATCAAGCAGAAGGAGACCGTAGTACAGTTGCTGAAGGAGATGACAAATGCTGACAGTCAGAATGAGGGGCTGATAACCATGGAAAACCTAAGGTGAGAGGCCAGTCCAGCCACCACAAACTCCTGCCCAACATTTCCTCTGGCCAGGCTCCCAGGTGTGCAGGGGAAAGGGGAGCCTGACAGGAAGGGCTCACAGCCCCAACACTTGTTGTCCCTTTTGAGCAGTAGTGGGGCTGGCAGAGTGGTACAGGAAGGTAAGTGGGTAGGCCTGAGCCAGGCCTGTTGGCCCTTGTGTCTCCCCATAGCACTGTCCTTAAGAGCACCTTCCCCTTCAAGAAGGAAGAGAGAATCCAGGAGTTGATGGAGGCAGGGGGCTGGCATTCCAACAGTAGCAATGCAGACTTGCTCAACTACCACTCATTGTTTATAGAGGTAGGTATGGGTGTGTGTCGGGGAGTGGGAGTTGTCCAGGAACTTGCCCAGCCCTGCCCTGGCCTCTGCTGGACCCCAACCAATGTCTCCTCACCCTGCCTTACGGACCCTCCCAGGATGAGGAGGGCCAGAGTATGCCCTTTGTGCAAAAGCTGTGGGAACAGTACATGGATGAAAAGGATGAGTACTTACAGGAGCTAAAGCAGGAGCTGGGCCTGGAACTGTGAGTAACTCCTGAGGTCCTCAGGCCCACTTAGCCATAGGCATATCCTGTAGGTTGGGCCACAGGGTGGCATCTCATTGCCTTGGATCTCCCTGTGCACTGAGTTTATTCCTGGGCACTATATACTGCTCAAGCTCAGCAGAGGACATCTTGGGGTCTGGGGTACAGAAGGGTCAAAGCCTATCTCTCTTTCTTTGTGGGGTAGCCATGATAAAGTAACCCTACCCAAGGTACGTGAAGCCCTGATGAACATTGATCCCGGCCTGGACAAACAGACCCTGAATAGCTATTTGAGCCAGGCCTTCCAGCTCCCCATGACAGAACTGCCTGAGGAGGGTGAAGAGAAGGAAGAAGCCATTATGGAACAGCTCCAGATTGCCCTGGAACAGCTTCAGATGATTGACCTCAGGCGCATGGGGCCTCGAGAGCAGGAGCCTGCAAGCTAGGGCTGCTATGGGCAGCCTGAGTGCTCCAGTGCTCTAGTGCTCCTAACCCCTAACTTTTAGTATAAAATTATTTGTCTGAACCTATTCTCCAGGTTGTGCTGGGGAATTGAGAAGAGGGATGAGTATTGGTCCCGGCCTGGCTGGCCCCAGGATATGCACCAAAACACAGCACATTCTGTTTGTGACACTTTATTGAGGAGGGATGGGAGGAGACCTGGAAGAATATGTGGGGCCAAGTGGCCCTAGGTAGGGACTGGGTGAGTGTTGAGGCCTGGCCACTACTGAGCGGGAAAGACAGAGTTGCCACTGAATGCACAAGGGATGAGCAGCTGCCGGTATTCCAGGGGCAGGTGCCGCTCCACAAGCACATGCAAAGAGACTTGGTCGTTGACCAGGCCCTGCCTGTAGCAGAGGATAGATATAGAATCAGTGTCAGCACTCCAACATCCAGCACCTCCCTGCTTCTGCCCACTTACCGACGCATCAGCAGTTCCAGGTCCTCTGGTCTCACAGTCTTGCGGCCAGCATGAGCAGCAAACACCTCCAGGTCGTCACAAAGATGCTGGAAATACTTGTCCAGGCTGCCAAAGAGGGTTGGGGTAGAAAAGACTGAACTGACTGTTCATGATCTGAGGGGCTCCTCTCCCCACCCTGAGTGTCCAGGACTCACCACTTCTCCACCATTTCAAGAGCCTTCTTCTCCATGGGCATCTTAGCATAGAAGCTGAAGAGTTTCACATAGTGGTTCAGTCCAGTCTTGTGGGGATCTTGACGGGGCCTGGGGCCAAGGGTTCTGGCCCTGGGAGGAAGCCTGGTCGGTAGAGGCTCCAGAGGCTCTGAGGATAAGCTGGGGGCAAGAGTGGATAGTTAGCTAAAATGCTATGCGAAGAGGCCCCTAGTCAAAAACAAGTCTTGGGGTGCCTGGGTGACTCAGTTGGTTGAGCATCCGACTCTTGATCTTGGCTCAGGTCATGCTCTCCTGGTTCGTGAGTTCAAGCCCTGGATCAGGCTCTGTGCTGACAGTGTGGAGACTACTTGGGGTTCTCTCTCTCTCTTGCTCTCAAAATAAACAAATAAACTTCAAAACAAAACAAAACAAAACACAAAAACAAAACAAAACAAAAAACAAGTCTTATTGGCTCCTGCCAAGACTAGGGCCCATTTACTCCTTGGCTAACCTGAACCAATAACTCCAACTATGTGCTGAGGGGTAGTGGGGACAGAGGACCACACTGAGGTCTGGTCTTTCCCTGCAGCCCTGATCCTCCAGTCTGGACCCAATGTCCTAGTCTAGACTTATTACATAAATTGGTACTTGCTCAGGCCCATGACCCTCAGGCCTCTGTATGGACGGACATTCCTTCCCCTCAGCCCATTTCTGCCTATTTGATTCTGCTAATCGTCCTCCAGGAAGCCTTCTCTGACTATATACTAACTTAGAAACATCCCCCTACCCAGTTTCCTCTCAGAATGTGGAAGCATGCACCAGGATGACAGATGTACTCAGTGAGCCTCACTGAGCCCACCTCAGGGTGCTCTCCTGGGTGATCATCTGCATACTAATGAGAAGGGGGATAATCCTGTGGTACTCAATGCCAAGCTCAGAAGCCTGCTCCCTTCCCGAGAAGCCCATGCAAAACAAGGTCATAGAATCTTACATGGCAGTGCTAGGCGGTGGGGCTGACTCAAGAAACTGAAGTTGCCTGGCCTGAAGAAACTCAGTGGTGCTGGAGGCCAATTCTGGACTTGCTGTAGAGGAAGGGCAGGATTATAGGGGGCTCACCCAACTCTGAAGACCCACAGCCTCCTTGTCCTGTTCCTCAAGGGCCCCATTTACGTCTGGCCCGCCAAGCAACGGGCCCCTTAGAGGCTCCCTGACCCAAGACTACTTGTGCCCAGAAACACAACCCAGATATATAACTCCTCAGATTAGGGACTGAATGTAGCTGTCACCAAGTCACTCCCCCGTCCCTGCACTGGGACCCTTACCTGTCCTACCAGAGATGTTCTCATCTCCTGAAGATCCCTCTGGCTCCTTGGCCTCAACAGCTTCTGACGTTTCATTTCTGTCAGACTTGTCTGTCCTAACAGATCCTTGTGTTCCTGCTGTGTCCTTCACTTCACTCACACTCAAACTTTCCTCCATCCTCTCTTCTGCGTTCTCACCAACTCCACCCTGTAAGGGCTCTACTTCATCTTCTCCAGCGATAGCACTGCTGGTGTTTGGGAAGCTCATAGCAAGGGCATCAACCTTCTTTGCCTTTCCTGCCAGAAGTTGGGCTGGTTTTCCAGGACCTGAATCAAGGGAGAGAATACAAGTTAGAGAAGGATGTAGCTCAAGGATAAAGTAATAAAATCCACTCTAGCTCACTGAGGAGAAAAGCCCAGAGGGAGACCCAGGGTACTTGTTTGTGGAGTATCCTGGCCCAACACTAACTCTGCTCTGAGATGTAAGAGGGACCAACAGCCAGGGGGCTCTGCAGGACACACAAATGGGCCCGAAGAAGGAAAAGCCCACATACTCACTGTGGTTCTGCAGCTTAGGCCCACTCCTCTGTGTCCTGTGACTGACAGCCTTCTCAGCATCTTTAGCCTCAGTGTAAGAGAGACAGGGCAGGGAGTGGTACACACTGGGGGAATGGCCAACCAAGGGCTGGGAGAAGGGCTGAGTGTCCTCCAACACGGTGTCGGTTGGCAGGGTAGCAACAGGGGTTCTGAGGCTGTTACCTGGAGATCAAAGGCAGTTGACACTCCGTCACCAGGGCCTGGGCAGTGGGCTCCATGAGTCTGCCCCAAGTGACCTTTAGAGAAAACCTCCTAGTATTCTAAGAGAGCTTCCACAGTGATCTTCCTGCTTCTAGGCCTAATATTCCCACCTACCACAGCTTGTCCCACCCAAACTGCTCACCCATGCCTCCACTTCTCACTCTGCTCCCTCTACCTGGAATCCTCCTACTCTAGTAAACTTGACTTGTCTTCTGGAAGCAGGCTCCCCAGTCAGTTCTGACTGGCCAGCTGATCCTTAAACCTGAGCCCTATCAATCAATCTTCCCAAAAGCTCCAGTCACCATACCACACCTTTCCTACCCTCAGCCCTCTAGCTTCTCAAGAATGTGGGGCTAAGACTGGGGCTCCATTTAGACAAGGGACATTTTGTAGAAAGGAAGCAGAAACTCTTCATAGACCTACTAATCAGGCTTGCTCACTGTCCTTGACCTGACAGAGGAGTAATCCTGGACTCAGCATACCTCCCATGGGAGTGGGGGAGCTTTCCCCATAGGGCAGAAGGAAATCTCAACCTTACCTGGAGAAGCCAAGGCCAGGGAAGTATCTTGCAAATCCTGCAAAAATGCACCCACATCTACAGCTCGACGGGTGGGAGGTCTGCGAGCCAAACCAGGCCTGTGCACTGACTGTGGCTGAAGAGGTGTGGCAAAGGTCAAGTTGAGGGAACTGGTGGGAGGGAGGAACCATGAAGGAAAGTCAGGTACCTGAAGCCCAATTTTTGGGAGAATACTCCCATCTGCCCTGGGGCTCTCATCTCTAAGAACACAGCCATTATGCTATGAAGCTAATACTGGCAGGGACCAATATGGTCAGATTCCATCCCAATCAATACCTCCCTCCCCAAGCGTCTCCACCAACCCCCAGAACAGACAACAGCACCTGGTGAGAGAGGAGGCACTAGCATTCCCACAAGGCTCTGCAAGAGAATTTAAAAAGAAACCATGATAAGTTCTAGGCTCATGACAGCCCTGTCTCAGGCCTCTTCAGCCTCTCCAGAGGACAAGAGAGGGTGGCCACAAGTGTTGTCCAGGGTCTTACCTTGGGAGAGAGGCAGCCCCTGGTCTATTCCTTGCTGAAAGACTGACAATCTCAGCCTCCGCTTCCTCCTGCCAGGAGCCAGCAGACCTAGAGCCAGGGTTGTAGGGGGCTCAAGCTCAGGAAGTTGCAGCTCCAGGCTACAAGGATGAAACTTATCTCAGGCCAGGAAGCCCAATATTGGCTTCTGGGACCCTCAAGAGGCTCCCTGATCAGAGCTACCCAACAGCCCAGTGCAAGGGGAGAATTCATTGTGCACCTGCCCCGAATGCTTTCCTGTCTAGAGGATTGGACCACCTGCGGTGTTGGCACTGGCTTGACCACTGACTCTGGCATCATGATGGAAGATTCTGGGGCTGCCAAAATAGCAAGAAGAAAGTAAGGTTGGCAGGGCAGGCTGCCCTGAATGAGAGGTACCATGGGACTGGTGTCTAACCCTGACCAGCAAGCCAGTGTTCACTCACCAGTTAGAAGGATGTTCTTCAGCAGAGTCCGGGGTGTCTGTTCCTCCAGGTGCCCACTGGTTTGAACATGGGCCAATCTGCCAATAGACTTTGGGTGAAAGCATCAAGTAATCAGTCTGTTTCTTTGCCTTGAGATTCCCTCAAGGTGGGCTCCAGAGCAGAGCTAGACCTCAGGGTCCCCTGAATGCAGCAAGAGCCCTGTAGGGGTCAATGGGCTGGGGCACTTACCCTGGCTCTTTGGGAACGCCGCCTTGCATTCGTCTTTGTTGAGCTGCTCAACCTCCTGGAGGAAGGTGTTTCAAGTAGGGATTTCTGGGCACTGTGTAAAGACCAATTGCTCTGAGAATTAAGTAGGGACAGGAAACTAGAGGATGCAGAGATGTGCTTTCATCAGGAATCTTGGCCTAAAGCCCTTTTCCCTCAAGGCCAAGGAACCAGAAACCACTTGCCCCTCCCCTAGCACCTGTTCTCAGCTCTGTATCAACAAGGTTGTGGATGAAGGGGAACCTGAAGGATATGGGAATAGAGAGGGACCATAATGACCTACCTAGAGAGAGGGACTGAGGAAACCTTTACAGAACTGACTTTCTTAGAAGCAGAGGTTAGCCACACAGACAAGAGAAGCAAATGGAACAGTATCCATTCCTGACATTAAAATAACAACCCAAGGGAGCACCTGGGTGGCTCAGTCGGTTGAGCATCGCACTCTGTGCTGACAGTGTGGAGCCTGCTTGGGATTCCCTGTCTCCTCCTCTGCCCCTCTCCCTCTAATACACATGCTCTCTCTCTCTCAAAAATAAATAAACATTAAAAAAAATAACAACCCAAGAAGGATTTTAAATATTTTGAAAGCTTTTAAGTGCCTGTCAGGATTTGACAGCAACTTCTACATGGGTCACGCCAGTCCTAGTCTCTTCTTTCCAGTCTCCCTCAAATTCTCAAGGCATAGCTCCCACCTCATCACTTATAGGTCTAAAACCTACAACGAACAGCTTCCCAGCGCCTATAAAACAACTGCACTCCCCCTGTCTGGCTGATGCCAAATTCCACACCCTCTGCACCATGAGCTCACCACAGCCCTCATCCACTGTCACTGCCACTACGTCAAGCCAATTCCCTACTCCCTAGCAAAACATCTTTCTAGTTCCTGCCTCCCGAATTCTACGTAGGCTGTTCTCTATAGGTCCTGTTCCATCTTTCAGAAGGACCCTCCAGGAAAAGGGGAGTGAATGTGCAGAGAAAGGTGGAGGACACGCAGGAGGCAGGGCAGATGCTTGGACACACTCTGGGCTGATGTCGGGGAAGATGGCCCGTAGAACGGGCCAAAAGGCCAGATTCTGAGCGCCTGTCCTTCACCAGAGGCCGAAACCCAAAGACCCGAACGTGATTTGAGGTCCGTGGTCCCGAGACTTGTCAGCCTGGAGTGCCTGGGCGGCGGGCACCAACAGCTGACCTGAGCCTAGCTAGAAGGGTGGAGCCAGTTCTCCTGCGCCTCTTCGAGACTCAGTTCCCCTTTCCCTTTCCAAACGGGGTCTCCCACGGACACCTAACCCCCTAATCCTTCTGGTTGCTCATATGCTCGCGCAGCGCCCTCACATACCCAATTCCGGCACTTCGGCGTCGCTGCGGGGTGCGCGTGTCCGCGGTATCCAGCACGCGCCGCAATAACGTGCGTGTGGTAGGCTCGCTGTCCTGGCTGTAGCTATCCGCCATTGCCTCAACCATTCGCTCTCCCACCCAACTGCTCAGGTGGGCCGCTCCACCGCCTTCCCGCCGTCGCGTTTGAGCCAACTCTCGCGAGTCGGCAGGCCGCGAGGCTGCCGCACAGCCTCACGGGAGTTGCGGTTCCAACCCTACCCGCTCAGAGGACCCTGGCGCGGTCGTTGTAAACTCTGGATTGGAGGCACTGTTACCAGGGAGTGAACCTGGGCAAACGTGTGCCATCTGTGGAAGACTTGGTTTCTTCATCTGTAAGTTGAGGATGATACCCACCTAATAGGGGCTTGTACTGATCCAATGAGATAATTTTTTAAAGTTTATTTAGGTAATTTCTACATCAACATGGGGCTCAACTTCAGGATCCTGGGATCAAGAGTCACATGCTCTACTTACTGAGCAAGCCAGGCGCCCCTCATTGAGATAATGTTTAGCTCAGTGTCTGATATATAGTAAGCTAGGCCCTTAATAAATAGCAGTCACTATTAGAATGTCTCTTATTCCCATCTCCCTCTCCTAGTTGAGTAGGCACACTTGGGCCAGGAAAAAATTTTATCCTATATGTGATCTGGTCAGATTTGCATTTGTGAAAACTACTCAGCCTCAGAAGAGACCAGGCTGCAGGCTCAAAAGCTAGTGGGCTGTTTGTGATGCAGCAGAAATGTTACGATCTCCAAACACGTGCAATTTTGAGACGAAATTTGGCTTTCAAAGTTCTGTTAATGCTAGAGACTCTATTAGCACATTTTTCACCAAGACAGCCTTTCTTAAATTTTCATGGAAATTTAATTAGAACTTGAGTTCTGAGTTATGGACTTACCCTTTTGCTTCTAGATCAGGTGTCTATGTGTTTTACATAATTGATTAAACTTTATATTTGCTACTTTAAAAAAAAATACTGAGTGCATGAAGCAAGGGAGGGAGGAGTAAGACAGGCAAGGAGCAGACCATGTGGGGTCTTACAGGCTCGGGAAAGGAGTTTGGACGTTACTCTTAATGCAATAGGCCACTGGAAGGATTTAAGCAGAGGAATTACATAACCATATTTTTTTGGTATCCATGTGAACAACAGATTTTGTAGAGGAGGCAAGATTGGCAGCAGGGAGACTTGTGACAAGGTTGTAGCCTTTTTCCAGAGGTGACAAGATAGAGGGTGGGCAGGGCAGTAGGGGTGGGGAGAGAGCTATGCATTCTAGATATGTTTTAAGTATAAAAGATTATGTGTAGATTAGAGGTGATTTTATGTACTGGAAGGTACGATTTTATTGAGCATCTTCAATGTTCTGTGCATGAAGAAACGATATAAATTTGACCTCATTAACATTTTTTGAGGAAGGTACTCTTGAGACAAGAATAGAATTCTATCAGTAATAGTATGACAATGAAAGTACAAAACAATGTAACAATGATCTTTTGCTTTATCTCTACTGCTTACATTTCATAAACATTTAATCATTTAACAAAGTGTGTATTCATGTTTTTACTGTTGTATATTCATCCAAATGAATGCACATTTTTCAACATGAACTGCATTTCTAAGTTTGAAGGGGGTTCAAGCTGTGGACCTCAGCTGCATAGGCCAGGAGGAATGGAACTTCTTTCTGGTATGGGTCTGTGAAACCCATGCCAATAACCATGGAGCACGTTGATTGTGAACACAAAGTGCAAGGGTGATGTTTGCATTTTGGACCAGACAAATAGTTCATTTCCATTGTCCCGTATTTTTCCAAAACATTAAAAAAAAATTTTTTTTAATGTTTATTTTTGAGAGAGAGAAAGAGCATGAATGGGGGAGGTGCAGAGAGAGAGAGGGAGACACAGAATCTGAAGCAGGCTCCAAGCTCTGAGCTCTCAGCACAGAGCCCAACACGGGGCTGGAACTCATAAAAGCACAAGATCGTGACCTGAGCTGAAGTTGGATGTTTAACCGACTGAGCCACCCAGGCGCCCCATTTAAAAAAAAATTTTTTTTAATGTTTACAAAATATTTTAAGAATGGGTTCCTCTTATAATAAAACACTTTAAAAAATGTAACAGTTAACTTGGGGTGTTCCTTTTTCTTTCACATGCTTGTAAATAGCCGAATCTTTCTTGTTTTTATATCAAATACTTAGAAGTAGTTTATAGTAGGCTCCAATTTCACACCCATGGTTTGTAATCAGGAGGGAAAAAAAATTAGGAGGGAAAAAAAATTAGGAGGGAGAATCAGGAGAAAGGGTGAAGAAAGTCAAGAAGCGGAGAAAGGGGGAACTCAGCAAAGGAGGGCTGTTTGCAAGTAACTTCCCTAAAGACTTCCCAGCCACCTCCCTGGTTTTCCACAGCCTCTCTGGTCCTTTAGAACGTTTTCTCCTTAGAAGTAGAGGAGTGGGGAGGGGTCTTGTTACAATACAAATCCTGTCCATCCTCTGGTTCAACACACTTCAACAGCTCCCAGTCCTCTGCAGAATTAAATCCCAAATCTTTTAACTTAGCCCAGTTTGGTATCTTTTGGCGCTCCAGCTACCCAGCCTGGCATCTTCCAGGTTTTGAAGGGCGGAGCCTAGTTCTTTCTTGCCTCAGGGCCCGCTACTCGTCCCCACTCCAGCTTTTCACCGTTTTTTTTCTTCCTGGGACTCCGCCTCCCATTTTTTCCTCTGTCCTGTTCATTATTTTGTAGCACTTATTTCTGTGATTAGAAATCCATTCAGGTGCATTCACATCTATTATCCAAAAGTTGGACCCTCATCCCTCGCAGCAGTCAGGCCTGGTCAGTCAGCTCCTGCAGGGTTCCCAACTCATTGCCCTGTGCCCGCCACACAGTAAGTATCTATTGGTGACTGGTGTTTAGGTCAGTAAGTGAGTCATCGCAAACAGCGGCTGAATTAGAAGAGTGCTCAACGCAGAGAAAGGGGCTCCTGAGGTCTTTCTGGGCACTGAAGCCCCGGTCGCCCACCCAAGCCCCGCAGGAATGCCGTAGACTCACAACCGCCAGTGATTGGGGAACCGCTTCCGGCAAGGTTGTCCGCTGGCACAACCTCACCCAACTCCTAGTCCCCTGTAACCCGGCCTCTCCTTTAGGCGGCGCTGCAGGCCACAGCAGCCGAGTTAAGCGCAAGGCATTGCGGGATTTGTAGTTTTTGTGGGCGCTTACCCAGGGCGCTTGCGCACTACAGAGGCGCGCCTCTCGCCTCCCCCCGCCCCCCACCCCCCGGCCGCCGTATTAGGATTCCAGGTCCTTGCGAAGGGCGGTCAGGAGACGGCGTTGCAACCGAATACGCCTCTATAGTCGGCCGGGGATTAGCCGGGTGGGAGTAAGAATCTGTTCTGCGTGGGCCATAGCGGCGCCCAGGAAAGCGGCTGGAATTATCACGCCCCCGCTCCGGAAGTGAGCAGCTTCAGGCGTGGTGCATTGTGGGGGGCGTAGTCCTCCTTCCCGGGCGGTCCTTCGCGGCGTCCCCGGGGCCGACTCTGGAGCGCAGGCGGGCGGCCGGGTGGGTGGCGCGGCGCGGGCCGGCGGGAAGCGTATTCTGGGCACGGGGCGCCGGGCCAGGCCGGCTGCGCCGGGCGGCATTAGTGGGAAGCCGCCTAAAGACCCGCCCGGCGCCGCCCGTCGAGGGGGCGGGCGGCGGCAGACCGACCGGGCCGTCGAAGGGCTTAGAAGGCCGGTGGGCAGGGCCGAGGCGGGCCGCGCGGCGCAGCCATGCCAGGCTTTACGTGCTGCGTGCCGGGCTGCTACAACAACTCACACCGGGACAAGGCGCTGCACTTCTACACGTTTCCCAAGGACGCTGAACTGCGGCGTCTCTGGCTCAAGAACGTGTCCCGCGCTGGCGTCAGTGGGTGCTTCTCCACCTTTCAGCCCACCACGGGCCACCGTCTCTGCAGCGTCCACTTCCAGGGCGGCCGCAAGACCTACACGGTGCGCGTCCCTACCATTTTCCCGCTGCGTGGCGTCAACGAGCGCAAAGTAGCACGCAGACCCGCCGGGGCTGCAGCCGCTCGCCGCAGGCAGCAGCAACAACAACAGCAGCAGCAACAACAGCAGCAGCAGCAGCAGCAACAGCCACCGCCGCAGCAGCAGTCGTCGCCGTCAGCCTCCACTGCCCAGGCCTCCCAGTTGCAGCCGAACCTGGTGTCTGCCTCTGCTGCTGTGCTCCTCACCCTTCAGGCCGCTGTAGACAGCAGCCAGGCTCCGGGGTCCGTGCCCCCAGCGCCCACCACTCCCACAGGCGAAGACGTGAAACCCATCGACCTGACCGTGCAAGTGGAGTTCGCCGCCGCCGAGGGCGCAGCCGCCGCAGCCGCCGCGTCGGAGCTAGAGGCTGCTACAGCAGGGCTGGAGGCCGCAGAGTGCCCTATGGGTCCCCAGTTGGTGGTGGTGGGTGAAGAGGGCTTCCCTGATACTGGCTCCGACCACTCATACTCGTTGTCGTCAGGCACCACGGAGGAGGAGCTCCTGCGCAAGCTGAACGAGCAGCGGGACATCCTGGCGCTGATGGAGGTGAAGATGAAGGAAATGAAAGGCAGCATCCGCCACCTGCGTCTCACTGAGGCCAAGCTACGAGAAGAACTCCGCGAGAAGGATCGGCTGCTGGCCATGGCTGTCATCCGAAAGAAGCACGGAATGTGAACGCCCCCCCCCCCCCTTTGGCTTGCTGGACTCCCGGACCTAGAGAGACCTTAGGCCGCTGCTGGTGAACTCCCCTATATTCCTGGGACACTGGTTGACAGTACTGAAGCTTAGGGCAGCTGGACTCTTTTGCTGGTGACCTGACACCCTCTCTTGTTTTCTCCTGAAGCAAGGTCCTGAAGTTTGGGACCTCAGACTCTGCACGGGTGACACCAGCATTTATGACTTTGTCCCCCATTCTTCACCTCACCCCCTGTTTATGTTGCAGGTTCTGGTTAAGCAGAGGCTTCAGAACCACTGAACTTGAAACTTAACCCCTCAGAATGCAGGTCGGCTGCCCAAGGACTATGGGTTTAGGAAGACAACACCTTGAGGTTGGCCAGCATTGGGACAACTCTTCCGTGTGTAGTGATAAGAGATCCAAGTAACATCAGTTCTCCTTTTCCTGCTTTTCCTTCCCAGGTGCAGACTGTGATTCTGATGGGAACTGTGCCTCTGCCTATTTAGGACCTCTCTCCCCAGGAGGCCATCTACAAGGGGATCTAGGTGACCTGCTGTTGAAGATCCAGCTTGCCAGGGACTTAGGTTTATCTTGTTATGTTTGCTACTGGTTACAAATTCTATTTTCTGTACAATTAGTCAGACTAAAGTTTTCACTGTGTTTGTTTGGCAAAACGAATTAAACAGAAAGTAAGGTTTTAATTTGGGTTTCGCCATTTTATTTTGATAAAGACTCATTTAAGTATTCCTGAAACATGGGGAAATAGGCCTCCCAACAGGCCTCTGCCCTAGGTCTCAAGGACCAGGCTGATCCTGAGAGTAGAAATGCTTCACTGACTATGTTTCTCCATAAAGGGGCCCTGAGCACATGTTCTTACAGAGTTCCTGGCCCAGCTCACTCCAGAGTTTGGAAACTGCACCAAATGGTCCCAGTTTGTCAGTGGATTGGGAGAAGGAGCAACTGAGAACTAAACCGACTGTGACCCCTCACTTCTCTTGAGGGTTTTGAATTCTTCATGATTTTAAGCTGGGGTTGAATTTCACTCACCATTTTAGCCCTGACACTTAGTACAGCGTCTGGCACACATGGGCTTGCAGTTACTTAAGTCAGTGAAGACCACAGCTGGAGCCAGCCATGGCTCCTGCAGGCATAACTCTTATACAGATACCTTGGCCCTGGTACACTTTCAGTGTGGAGGAATTGGGATTTGTGACCCGGTGATTCATTTTCTTGGCTGTTTTTATTCTTCTTTAGATGGGAGATTACAGGAGTGAGGTGATGTTTTTATCCATAGGTCCAAGTAATTTAGCTCAAAGCCAATAGGGAAAGGCAAATATCTTTAAAGCTAGCCTTATTTACTGTAGGTATTTGGGCACAAATGGACACTTCTTGGGCTCCATAAAACATGACCCCCTTCTCTGTTACTTTAGAAAAAGCCACTTCCCTGGGGACTTCCGTTTATCTGTGAACTGCAATGACAAATGTTTCTCTAGTCTCTGCTCTCGGCCCCTTGGCACTGACTTGAGAAACAAACAAGTCTCTGGTGGGGAGGAGGGGTGGAATACAGGTTGTGCAGGTGCCTGGTTGGGGAAGGAACTGGTTCTCTGCCTTCCTAGGGTTAGTTCCAACTAATCATAAATAAGGTGGTGGAAGCACAGCATTCCCCTTCGTGCACGGCTACTGAACCAGTCTCTCACATGTCCCCCGTCTCCACTAGGGTTGAGAGCTTTCCTAGGCTCAGTCTATGTCCTTTAGTGTATCTTAGCTCCTATTTGTTGAAGGGACTTAACACTTTCTACTTTGGCTGACTTGGACCTCTCAGCAGCACTCCCAGGATAGGTGAGGGCCAGGCTCTGGCCAGGACTGTGGTGTCTGGAGGTTATGTGCACACAGCCTATCCAGTGTTTTAGCTTTTAGGGGGAGGGGGCTTGACAGCTTAACAAGGGAGGTCCCAGATGCACACAAGCAGGACAATGCAGAGTTTTCACTGGATGAGTAAGAAGCATCTAGTCAGGCAAATTAGTACAGACCTGGGATTTAATAAACAGAAGCTCGGCCTGGGTTTACCAGCCATCCCCAAGAAGCGAATATGTGTGTGTGTGGGTATTGGTGAAGGTGCAAAACTTATGGAAGAATAGGAATACTGAGTCTTGGCAGGAGGGAACGCATGGAACTGCCAGGAAAATATTTTCCTTACCTGTGGTTCACCTGGGTTAGCTGCACAGCATTTACCCAACAGCCCTGACTTAGAAACAGGCCTTACTTTAAATGTTTGTATTGCCCAGGAAACGACGAAAATAAGTGATGAAAGGGCAATGGGTGGGAAGGAAATTATTGACAATCTGGTCACTTAAATCCTGGGGAAAGTTTGGGTGAGCCAGTTCTTTTCTCGTTAATAAAAATTAAACCCTTCGGGGCCCCGCCTGCTGCAAAAAATAAAATAAAACGAACAACAGCAACAACAACAAAAAAAAACCCACCGTATGACTAGGTTTTGAAGACCCGAACTGTACAAGATTACTCTTTGTCTCCAGCTGAGCCCCACTTGAGCATTTGAGTCTCCAGCCGAAGGAAAAGCCTCGACTGCTCGAAACCAGCTTTGGGCCGGGCTGGGCGCATGAACGTTGGGACAGCAGAAACTATGGCTTTTGCCCTGGCTAGCTTTAGAGAACCGCTCCGAAGAGTCGAAGTAGTGGCCAGAGCACCGAAGAGGAGGGGAGTTCGGGAGCGGAAACAGCCCAGGGGCCCAGGGAGGGGCGGCTAGGCCTGCTTGGGGCCTGGCCAGGCACGGAGGCGGGGCCCACTCCAAAAGACCGCGCAACTTGGGCGGGGCCAGACCAGCTGGGACCTGGCGACAACTGAGCCCTGACCCTTGCCTGGCGCCAACCTCGGGTGTTCCAGAGGCTTCCGCTAGACCACAATTCTCAGGGGCTCGCCCTGGCAGCCTCCCTCCCTGGCTTAGCCTCACCTCCCGCGCTGAGGGCTGTGTCTGGTCCCCAGCGCATAGCACACTGGGAACTGTAGTTTTCTCCTGGCGCACCTACGCCAGAAAGGAGGTCGGGGGAACTGCGTTTCCCAGAGTGCAGGGGGGTGGCGAGGGAAGGCAGGGGGGAAGGGACAGTCGGTCGCAGACCGCGCTGGGTTGCCGCCGCCGCCGCCGCCGCTGCCGCCATCGTGCCAGCCCCTCGGGTGAGTGTCGGGGCTAGCGCGCCGGGGCGGGGGCTAGGCCGCTAGAGCCGCGCTCTGGGCCGCCTGGAGCCTCCGCTACCAGTCTCCGGGCGCCCCCCCCCACCCCCACCGGCGGCCCAAAGCCGCGCGGGGACGGGGCCATGTGTCGCGCGCGGCTCCGCCTCCCGCCGGTCCTCTGAGGCGGCGGCCGAGGGGAACACAGAGACAGGCGCCTATCCGGCAGTGTGGTGCCTATAGCGGGTGCAGCGGACTGCGCTGTGGCCAGGCCTTTTTTTCTCTGGTCCAGACCACCCGGATGGGGCTCTCCGGGCCCCGCCCCGTCTGGCCTAGCCCGGCCTGCCCGAGTCCCGTAAGCTCTGCAGGCAGGCTAGCGGGACGACCCCAGCCCCACGTCCTGCCACCCGCCAGCGAAGGATCCGGGGATGGGCAAGCGCCACCCGGCCCGCTCCGGAGTCAGCATTGGGTAAGGGCGCTTTCCTGCCGCAGCCCGGGATTAGGGCTCCCATCCGTTTCCCGACCATAGCAAGGCTAGGATATAGGTGAACGCTGCTCCCCTGCTTGTCTGCACGTTGGGAGTGCACAAAACCTAACTCCCACTCTGTGGAACTCATGCGTAGGTTCCTGCGTGGAGAGTAGGGTCAGGGAATCTGGAGCGAGAGGGTTCCATGTGGGACTTAACCCTCCTCCAGCCTTGGAGGATTTGGCCTGATGCGAGGAAGCGGCTCTGGACTGGTAGGCTCAGACCCCGCCCTTCTATCAGAGACCAGGCCTCAGCTGTGGGTGGGTTGGCCGGCTGTGTTAGTGGAGGAGGGGAGGAAAAAGCCTAGGAGGTGAGGTTGGATATGAGAGCCCCCAACACGTTATTAGACCTGCTCCAGTGCATTCTAATCCTCACATCTGCCCTTTCCAGTCATTTGCCCTCTTCCCCAGAGGAGAATGATTCCGTAAGGTTGGTGGTGATAAGGTTGGATTTAATGGAGGGGAAAGTAGGATTCAGACCTGAAGTCCATAAGCCCAGTGCCAAATAAGAGACTGGGCTTGAGGTGACATTGGCGGTGAGCACATTTGGGCCGCGGGGCTCAGATTCAGATTCTGGGGCTCTTCTGAAGCGTGGGTGGGAGAACTAGAGTTGAAAGTTGCAGAAAGTCAGGCTTCTCTCACATGCTTGCTCACTTCTCACCAGGTGGAGTAACCTGTTTACAGGCAGGAGGCTGGTTGAACCTTGAGAAATTGCCTTCATTGATGAATCCAATGACCCCCTTGAGTCCTGGGAGAAGAGGAGTATCTAGCCTTAGAGTAGTCTTCTGACAGGCTTTGTAAAGGTATTTCTGATTGAGTGATGATATATTAAGAGACCAGTCCAGAGAGGACCATGGGATTTTGGGAAGAGACAGCTTGTCGAGTCTTGATTCCTCTGACCCAGTATAGCTTCTGAGCTATAGTTTTTGTGAGGATTAAAGAAGCAGCTACGTCTCCGTAGGCCTGGCCTCAGCAGCAAGCAGATCTCTTAAGAAAGTTGAGTTAGGCCCATGATGCAGGAAGCCAACACCGCTGGACTTTTCTTTTTTTTTTCCTTGAGTATTTCCCCGGGTGATATTTTTCTGGTCATTGGGCTCTAGCTTTGGCAGTTTTTCTGCAGTTGAATTGCTTTGTCTAGTCATTCTCCCTGATTAAGGAGAACAGGCAAAGATCTGTCCTGATCTCCTGATTCCCTTCCCTCTGTACTCAAACCTCCTAGTCCACATGCTGGCCCATAAACATGTGGAAGTCAGGTTCATTCAGCAAGCTCAGGAGAGGTCTGGTTTGCTAGTGGACATGGGCAAGAAGAAGGGACTGCCCTAAGAACATACACAGGATCCCTCTGATAGAATCTCTTAGTACTAGAGACAGCTGTTTCAAGACCCTCTGAAGATTGTCAGGATTCCTTTTGTCTAGGACACAGGTTTCACGTGAGGTAGGCTTACTGCTATGGATCAGTTTGCACATTCCAAGGCCCTAAGTGACTTTATGATAATGGTTTTCTTCAGGGTCAAAAAGATACCATTGCTTCTTGAAGATTACCCAGTAGGAGGAAGAATTCCGGTTTCTCCCTCATTCCAATCCTAGAAGTTTTCTATAACTTCTGTGTCTGGGCTTAACTAGCCATTACCCGGCATCCTGACCCCCAGAAGTCCTTGATCTTTCTGGAATTTGGCAGGCCATCTGTATCTCAGAGATAAGAAGAGAATCCTGAGATTCTCCAGAATCTGTCTGCACCTTCTATTCACGTAGGGCTGACTTGGAAGTGGAGTTTGGCATGAAGCAGTCGAGATGTGGCTGCATAATCATGGGGGCAGGGTGTGAGGATGCCTAGGTTCTCAACTCTAAACTAGGTCCTTTAGTGACATAGAGTGCACTTCTCCTTTTTTTTTTTAAGTTTTTATTTATTTTGAGAGAGAAAGAGCACGCATGTGTGCAGATGGAGGGGCAGAGAGAGAGGGAGAGAAAGAATCCCAAGCAGGTTCCACTCTCAGCATGACTCGAGGCTGTATCTCATGACTGCAAGATCATGACCTGAGCTGATGTCAAGAATCGGATGCCTAGCCAACTGAACTATCCAGGAGCCCCTGCACCTCTCCTCTCTGAGCCACATCTCACTTTAAAAAAAAAAAAAATTGTTTATTTTTGAGAGAGAGACAGTGCATGCAAGTACAAGTGGGGGAGGGGCAGAGAGAGAGGGAGACACAGAATCTGAAGCAGGCTCCAGGCTCTGGGCTGTCAGCACAGACCCTGATGCGGGGCTTGAACCCATGAACCGTGAGATCATGACCTGAGCCAAAGTTGGACACTTAACCGACTGAGCCACCCAGGTGCCCCTGAGCCATATCTCACTTTATTCCGCTGTCTAATTTTAGAACTGGAAGACACCTTATATTAAAATATTCTAGGATTCCTCTACTGGAACATTAGTATCTTTCTTGGAACTTTCTTTTCCTTTCTCACCAATGATTAGTATTATTCAGCAACCATTCTTTGGCCCTTTTTGTGTAATAGGCTCTGAGCTGAAACTGAAGGTAGCAAAATGAGCCCTACCCAGTCCTGGTGCTGGGGAAAGGAGGAAATGTTACTATTACATACTTAGGGCTAACGTTACTATTATGTACTTAGGGTCTTTTGGCACAGAAGAAGGGGCTAGAGCACAGATGAAGAAAGGCTGTTAGTGAGCCTACTCTCCTCTCTGCTTCCAGCAGGAACCGTAGAGCAAGGCATTCTTCCACTGGTGGGTGCAGGAAGGTCTGGGGTCCCTTGAGCAATGCTGTCACCACTCCAGATTGCTGTGGCTTTTGGGTCTAGCTGCTGTCTTCTACAGCCTGCTTCTCTGTCCCAGGGGTCTCTGCTGGGCATTCTCCCACTGTCTGGGACTCTCACCAGCATTTTGTGGTCTTCCCATTCCCTGAGTGGAGCCTGGGTGTGTGGCTTCTGCCCCTTTCAGTAAGACCCTCTCAGGTCACTTTTTTTCAAATGCCCAGTGCTCCTGAATGGTACCCATGAGGACATCTGCCCAGAGTGAGAAACAGAGCTGCCCACCCCCCAGAGATAAAAGGGAATAGTCCTTTTGGAGAGAGGGGATCCAAAAACGTTTCCGCAGGATGGACATTGAAAGTTGAGCAGGATTTCTAAAGAGCAGGGGTTGAACTGAACCTCCTCATGGAGATTTTTTTTTTATTTAATTTTTGCTGATGGGCCCTCTGAGAATGTGTATTTGAGGTTGGATTTGAATTGGCTATCCCTTCCCTGGCTTTGAGACTTTCTTGCTTTGACCATATGTGATAAGAATTCCTGAATCGCTCCCTGAGGGAGTCAGCAGTGTGTGGTTTATCCCTGGAGTGACTTCCAGGCCCACGTGATATGATCATTTTGGTCAGCATCCTGGGCACCAGGTTTGTGTGGCATCATCCTCCTTCTCATCCTGTCAGCTAGAATGTGTCTTCCTAGGAAGAATCCTTTGTGCAGGTCTGGCTGTGACTGTGGAAGTGTCTTAGTGGCCAGGGAAGAACACTGGAGGGCTGGGGGTGGCCCTGCTCACTGGTCCTGGGTCTCCCACCACCACCTGACCTGCTATGGCTTTCTTTCACTGCCCTGGGTCTTACTCCTTATCTGTTTGTGGTACCTGCTATGTGCCGACTCCCTAAGTCCCTAGAGTGGAGAGGAGCTACCCCTGAGAAGGAGAACCTCCTCCTCATGAGAGTGGTATTTTTGAGGTGCCTGGGAACTCAGGACTGTTTGCTTCAGTAAACTGAGGAAATTCTGGGATGTTTTTTTCTTTTTTCTTTCTCTTTCCTTCTTTCTTTCTCTCTTTCTTTAATGTTTATTTATTTTTGAGAGAAAGAGTGAGAGGGAAAGAGAGAGGGAAACAGAGGATCCAAAGCAGGCTCCACGCTCACAGCATAGAGCCCGATGTGGGGCTCGAACTCATGAACTGCGAGATCATGGCCTGAGCTGAAGTTGAACCCTCAACCGACTGAGCCACCCAGGCACCCCTGGAATGTGTTTCTTAAAGCCTCTGATACTTCAGAGCCACTGGGTCTCACCAGGGCAGAGACTGCTGCCCCCTGGAGTGATGTCTGTGTGTAGAGACATTGGTTCCATTTGCAGAGGTGGTTTTACACCCAGGCGAACGCAAGTACTCACTTGTCCCTATGGTATAGTCCTACTTTGACCAGTTGAGCATGCACTGAGGGTCTTTCTGTACTGAGGGGAATGGAATTTGTCGATTTCAGAGGGCAAGAAAAGGCCTGGGCTCCATTCCTCAGCACTTCATTTGTTACCTCTACACTTTATGCTACTTGACATTGGCTCACAGCTGTTCTAGTCCAAGCCAGTTTTGTGGATATCTTAATGCTGGCTATGCCAGCGGTCCTATGTAGTCTTGAATTTTTACCTCTTGGAGTCCTGGTTTCTGCATCTATAAAATGATGGTAATCATACTAGCTTTGCAGCTGTGAGGCTCAAATGAGAGAACACATGTAACTGTTTTTTTTTACGTTTATTTTTTTTATTTTTGAAAGAGAGACAGACCGTGAGTGGGGGAGGGGCAGAGAGCTAGAGAGACACAGAATCCGAAGCAGGCTCCAGGCTCTGAGCTGTCAGCACAGAGCCTGACATGGAGCTCAAACCTACAAACTGTGAGACCATGACCTGAGCTGAAGTTGGACGCTCAACTGACTGAGACACCCAGGCGCCCTCACATGTAACTGTTTTGCTTACAGAAGAAGTCATTCCATTCAGCACTCCGGAGACTCCGTGTTCATCCCTTTATTCCTCTGCTCACCTCAGTCTCAGAGTGTCATGGCAGTATTAGCCAGGCATGGTGGTAGCAGACCATGGGGGTGGTCACTTAGGGGCTTTAGGCCCAACTGGGGAGCCAAGTCCATGTATACTTGACAAGTAAGTTCATGGCCTGGGGTTCAGTTCATGGATGGGAGCTGTCTAGGACAGGGTCCCTAGAAATCTCTGGGTCATGTGGGAAAGGGAGGCTACTTAGGGTCTGAGTAAGTACAGAGCAGAGGGACCAGAATGCAGATCTCAGGAATTAGCTTCTGGGCCGGCCAGGGTATCTTGAAGGTTCTGGATCCCTCCTCCAGGCCAAAGAGGAGGAAAAGGCCCTCACTGGAGGCACTTAGGCCTTAGGGGTCTGCCCCAGGAAAGGGTTCTGTCCTGGCCAGCCATTCCAGCACTAGACCTTGGCTGATTTCTCTCCAGACTTCAGGCAGGGGAATGGTGGACTAGGCAGTTGGGAGTCCTGGATTGAGGCTGTTCCATGGTGTGGTATCTTTGCAGGAGGCTGAGGTAACCACCTTCTTTCTAGTTCTTGACCTCAGTGTTCACTTAGGACCTGACTGACTCCTTGCAGCTGGGTCTTCCTTTATACCCTCAGTTGATTACCCCTAACATCCCCAATTACTGGTGAGGAAACAGGGTCAAAGGGTCATACAACAAGGGAGAGGAGGAATAGGCTAGAGGCCAAGCCTTTGAGGGTGTGGTTGTGTGCCTGCTGTTGAGCCACAGCTGACCTTCTTTCAGGTGACCAGGGCTTTGGGAATAAGTGAGGGGGTTGGGCCAAGCCCTCCAATAGACAGATGACTGGGTAGTTGACAAAGGACTGTTTCCTGATGACTTAGACAGAAGGCGCAGGTAGAGAGGAGGTGGGCCACTTAAATTCGGCAGGGTTCACCCAGAATTTGCTCCTCCTCCAGAGAAGGAGAGCTGGGCCAGGCACCATGGCAACAGGGATGCCCGGGTCAGGGAGACAGATCATAAACAAATATGTTAAGTGTGACAATCTCATTCAGTGATAAGTGCTAAGAAAACAATACTAGATGGTGAAATGAGTGACCAGTTACTTTAGACTGAACGGACAGAGAAGGTGTCTGTGAGGAGGTGACATTTGAGCTGACACATATGTGACAAGGAGCAGACAAATGAAGATCCAGGGAGAATAGTGATCTGGGTAGAAGGATCAACAGTTGCAAAGCTCTTGGGTGAGAACAGGCTCAGCATGTTCCAGGAACAGGGACATGCCCAGACTGGCAGTAGAGGAGGGGCGAGGGGTGGGTTGGGTGGCAGATGAGGTTGGACAGCCAGGAGGGCAGGTCACCCAGGGGCCTTGAAGGCAGTCTAAGTGGTTGAGACTGTCAGTGGAGAATGGGAGGGAAGTCACTGGAGGGCCATAGGATGTATGAGAGTAAAGGCCACGGTTGATGCTGACTTCAAGGATCCCCCTAGAAGCTTGGTGTATCTGCTGACATGCCCTGCAGGCCTTGGTGATGGGTGCTCAAAAAAAGACAAACATGGGTCTTTCTCTGTATCAGTCTGGAGTTTGGAACATCCTCTTCCCCATCACTCTCCTGCCCCCAGCCCTGCCCCAGGTCCAGCTAGGCCAGGATCTCTGACTTGCTGAGATGGTAGAACTGGGCTGTGACTTTGCACGTTTGGGAAAACTGTGAGATCATCCCCCATGAAAACGCCTTTTGTTTGGGTTTGGTGTGGAAGTCTGCCTGGTGCCTTTGTTTGGAGGCAGAAGCCCTGGTTCAGGCCTGTCTTGCCCTCTCTGAGAAAGTCAAGGTTAGAGGTCAGGGCTTCAGTGCTATGTGCCCAGGAGCACCTCTCTCACTGGGTGGTCTACTCATTTTTACCTCCAATCTATTGTCTCTGGGAGTCCTGGCTCTGGAGTCCACTAAACCTGGTTCCATCTAGTTCCACCACCCATTAGGCTTATGGCCTTGAACAAGTTAGCTAACCTTTCTGAGCTTCATTTTGCTTATCTCTAATGTGGGAATCAAGTCATAGGGTGTTAGGACCAAATGCATGTAAAGCCTTTAGCACACGTCTATACCTAATACGTACTAGTAAAAATGAGATGTTTTCAGGTAGACACTGCTATTTAAGTTTTGTCACTGGAGGGGCGCCTGGGTGGCTCAGTCAGTTGAGCGTCCGACTTCGGCTCAGGTCATGATCTCACAGTTCATGGGTTCGAGCCCCGCGTCTGGCTCTGTGCTGACAGCTCAGAGCCCGGAGCCTGCTTCCGATTCTGTGTCTCCCTCTCTCTCTGCCCCTCCCCCACTCACACTCTGTCTCTCTCCTTCAAAAATAAAAAAAAACTTTAAAAAAAATTTAAAAAGTTTTGTCACTGGAAACACTGACCCAGAATTTGAAGATAAAAATGAAAATTTTCTGTTGTCTAATGGGGTCTTCTGGGCAAAAGATTTTTTTTTTTTTTTTTTTTTTTGGGCAAAAGATTTTAACCTGGGATCTTTGACAGCCTCAGGGAGTCTGAACAATCTGAAATTATTCGCAAGGCTGGGACATCCCTACCTCTGTGCAAATTTATTGGGAGAGGGTCACAGTTTTTGAGACATTCTTAGAGGGTCTTTGCACCCACAGAGACCTAAAGGTCAGTGAAGGCTGATGCTCAGTGGGCGAGAGGTCATCGAGGTCATTTCTGCTCCTCGAGGAGCCTGGCCTCACTCAGCCTGCGGACTGTTGGGGTGAAGCAGGAGATGGCGTGGTCAGCGGTCCTCTTGGAAGAACTGTAGGAGAAGCCGTCATGAAGGTCAGTCCCCAACCTGATATGAGGCTGCTTCTGAGCCTTGGCATTTTTCTTTTTAGACTGTTCTTTCTGCAGTATATGTATTAGAATCAAGGTCAGGGCTTGCTGGCCATCCTGGGGAACATCCTCCCAGCTTGGCCCAGACCCATCCCTGTGTTGCTTGGGATGAGGGGGGGGACTTTGCTCCCTGCTTCTTTTTCTGGATGCAGGAATGCTGCCTCCCAGCCAAGAGTTGAAAGCTTTATGGGAGATTTGGAGTCAAACTGTAAATCCTGTAGTTTGCTGAGCCACACTTTGTGCTAAGGGATTGGGGTGGGATGGAGTGGGTGTGGCAGGAACCACACTGGAATCCTCCCAGCCCAGAGCCATAATGTTTAGGCAGAGGAGTGAGCCCTGGCTGTGTTAATATGGTTTTGCACATGGGGTTGGGGTCAACATATGAGTCTGGGAAGGAGGACCCAAATAGATGGAATCTGAGGGAAGAGTAGGAACTTGACCAGACAGATGAGAGGAGGGAGGACATCCCAGTAGGGGGACTCATAGGGTGAGGGTGGGGCAAAAATCAGTGAGCAAGCACTGAGTGAGTTCTGTTCTATTTGTGTGTGAGCTGGATGGAGGTAGGACAGAATGCTAGGGAGACAGGGACAGGTATGGATGCACATCTGTGGAGTTTCAAGATTTAATCCAAAGGTGAGGCTGTTGTACAGAAGAGACATGGCCAGCTTTGTGGTTTAGAGCTCAGGGGCACATATTTAGCAGAAAGAAAGCGCTGACTTCAACCAGAGGACCCAGTATAAGCCCTGATGTACTAGATGGACTTGGGGCAAGACATATCACTAAACCTCAGTTTTCCCACCTGTAAAGTGGGATGACAATGGAATCTGACCACATGGCTACCATGATCAGTACCTGGAAATAAACATATCAGGGTCAAACAGGCCAAGAACAAGGTTGGTATTGGCTTCAGGGACCCTATTTGGAAAAGGCCTCAGTCTACATAGTTTTGAAGGTTCCTTCTCACACTTTCTGGTACCCCCAAGCAGTCTCATTCTTTAGGAAAACACACTTTGCCCTGCCCCACTGGACCAAAGTGTCTTTCTGTCCCTTTATCTGTCCACTCTCTTCACTCCACCACTACTTCTGCCAAGTAGTTTTTGTATTGGCAAGTTAACATACCTTAAGAACAATATTGAAAAAGGAGACACACACCCCCCCCCCCCATACTTCCTCTGCATCACTGTCCTACCACATGGCACCACTTTTCTTGTCTTTGGGTCAGCTTTTACTTAGCCTTATTTTCCCTTACCCTCCATCTCCAGCTTTCCTGTTCCCTGCCCTTATCTCTTTCCTTGTGCCCAGACACATACTTATGCTTTTTCTTCTGATCGGCATACTCTTTCTCCAAGACCTTCCCTGAGGACTGCCCAACCTTGCTGAAGACAGAGGGAGAGATGGCCCTTACCCATTCTTCTAGCTTTCCCTCTGCCCCAGAGCTCTTGGGGTAGGATACCATGGGGCTGGACCACAGTGAATGAGCCAAACGTAGTGAATATTAGGTTGGAAGAGGCAGAGATTCGAGATGCAGCAGAGATGGCCGGGAGTGGGGGGGTAGCTACAGTCTAGCCCCTTGGAAATGTGACCATGACAGCAGCTAAGACTAGCTTTTGACCCTATGCTTTTCCCACAAGTTGATTTGTTTCTTGGCAGAGTATAAACTGGGACACACCTTGTATTCCTGTGTAGCAGGCGTGCCTGGGTCCAGTCTTTCTCTTCTGCTTGTTTTAGACTTTTCTTGGACATTTCTTAGTCATCTTAGCACTGAGCTCCTATTTTTAGTGCCACCACCTCCTATGGGACCTAAAATAAAGCTGGCTCATCTTCCTGGCCCCTCATTGGCTGAAGTATTGGTCATAGGCTGGGAGATTGGCTGGATTGGGACTAAGCCACTGGCCCTCTACATTATCTATCCCGGCTGGCTCCTCTGGCCTTGGGTGAGGTCATAGGGACTAGAGTGAACTAGCAGGTTCCCTTGGTGAGGCTTCACAACCACTGGCAACATCAGGGTTCCACCCCCTTACAGAGGAGGGAGATAAGGCCCTTCTTGGGGCAATGACTTGCATCAGGTCCCACCACTGTTAATGGTTGTCTGCCATTAACAGACACAACGCAACTCCTCACTGCTTTGGTTCAGAGTCCTGTTGTCAGAAGATGGGGAGGTAGTCAGACACAACTGCAGAACAACATACAAGTCTGCCATTGTGGTATCCTTCAGTGAGATGTGGGCTTCCTATCTGGGAGGGGCCTAGCAAAGCCAGAGTGGCTCTCGTCTACGGCTTGAGTTTTCCTTCTAGCAACCCTTGGAGCTGTGATGTCTATAGCTGGGAGGGGGTCTCCCCACCCCCCCCTCAAAGACCAGAGAAGGGCAGCCCCTTCCAACGGAGGCAGTGCTGGGATGGGGAGTGTGAAGAGATGATCGCCTCTGTTTCTCTTCCCAAAACCCCTCAGTATTACTCTCTGATTCTTTGAATTCATGTTCCCATCTCTGAAGTGGGTAGGGGTAACCCTGTCATGAAGAAATGAATAGATGTTACCTGTGCTCAAAGAAGTAAACAGCTCCCCTAAGACTAAAATGGAGGATCACTTGCTGTTTTATTGCAAGTGGGGACTTGAGGAGACATCTCCCCCCACTCTCACTGGGTCTTCTTCCGCCTCTTGATATAGCCCTGGGGCAATGTTGATGGGACTAAGGACATTACACAGATATCTGTAATTTCTGACCTGCAAAGTGGGAAGAACAGATTGTTGAGAGAATTAAATGAAAACATGTGGGGAGAGTGTGTGTCATTAGCTCCTTCTTAAAGCCCCACCCCCCATTGGGCATTGAAGGGCTTGCTCTGACTGTCCTGGCTCCACCCTCCGCACCTATCCTATGTGCTCCACATCCCGGGAGCCCCTTTGTTTCATTAGCCAGAGCTCCTCAAAGGAGAGTCTGAGTCTGGTCCACCTCTGGGCTCCCTGCACTGGTCTGTATTGGGAGGGGCCTCCTACCAATTCCCCAGGACCTCTCTATAACAGACCTCACCAAAAGACTCCCTCCTCGAGGAGGCCAGGAGGGGTAGGGGTCAGTGAAGAAACCGCAGCTGGCTACCTCCTGTTCCCTTGGTACCAACACTTCCCTCCATGTCTTGCTGATCTTGCAGGTCTCAGTGAGGCCGGGTGACGCTCCAGAATGGGAGACAAGCCAATTTGGGAGCAGATTGGATCCAGCTTCATTCAACATTACTACCAGTTATTTGATAACGACAGAACCCAACTAGGCGCAATTTATGTAAGTCTCCAGCTCTAGGGCCTGAACAGGATCCCCAAGGGATCAATTCAGATGTTGGGTCAGTGTGTCCAGTTCACAAGTTCTAGCAGCCCTTACCGGATTTGGCTATACTCTTCTATCTAAGCTTCTGTCTGTGGCACAAGGGGCCTGAGGCTTAGCCCAACTACCTGGTCTACACGTTCCCTTCTGTCATCTTCCATAAGAGTAGGGATCCTGTATCCTTGGCAGGTTGTTATGGGCTTGCCATTCCATGGTCCTGAGAGTGCCTCTGGTTCCAGATTGGGCAGCAGCAGACAGATGCTAGGGCTCATGGTGCTTTCTGGAAGTGGCAGGTGTGAGCATCATCAATGCAAAACTGAGTTCTCCTGGAGGTCTTAGGTCCAAGTTTCCTTTTGAGGGCCAAACACCCCTGAATGCTCATGGTAAACAAATGGGGTTAGCCCAGGGAGACTGGTGTGTCTTTAACTCTTCTAGGCAGGCACTTGCTATTTTAATGATCATGTATACCAAGAGCTACTTGTATTTGACCCTGCCAGGACTCAGTCACAGTAATGTGATTGATCAGGCCATTTCTAGCAGGTCTGTCCAGAATGGAAATGATAGGAGTCATCCAGCATAGCCTGAGAACCTGACTGGGCTGTGGGCAAAGCTCTCTGTGTCTCCAGAAACTCGGGGTCAAGTCTGAAGAAAAGAAAGGGATCTTACCAGTGGAAAGCCAAATCCAGTAAATGCATTATTTGGTTGTCATCATAGAGAGTTTTAAAAACTTGAACTGATATGACTCTGGGATCCTGGCACTTCTGTTTTATTTGCTTCTTAAAATCAATGAAAGCAGCCCTGACCCAGAGAAGAGAGCATGGTCCTAAAAGAATGCTTTATGTATGTCATTTTGTATAATCATCAGCATATGTCTCTTTTAAAGATCAGAAAATAGAAAAATATGTAACTTGCCAAATATTATAGCTGGTAAGTAGCAAAGGCAGTTTTGAGTTCTGCCCCTGAAGTCTATGGCAGGAAAAATATGGAGGGGAGGGGACGAAACTAGTGGGTTGCATGTTGATGTAGGGAGGGTCCCAGGCTAGGCCTTGGGAGGCCTTGTCAGCCTCCATTCTTCCCTCACCTCATGGGTGTCCTTATGGGAGTGGCCTCAGTAGAATTCAGCCTGAGCTCTAGAGATGGTAATTGAACATAGAATGTTTCCAAGTTATTTCTCATGGGCTTCTCTAGTACTGGTGGTGACTGACCAAATAGCAGGATGACTTTTGGCTGAGCCTTGACCACATAATAGGCAGCCTAGGGCTCATGCATATCAGAGGCCATATAACTTCTTTGTTTTTGTTTTTTAGTTTATTTACTTATTTTGAGAGAAAGAGAGAGAGAGAGAGAGAGAGAGCGAGCGGGGAGGGACAGAGAGAGAAGAGAGGGAATCCCAAGCAGGCTCCATGCTATCAGCTCAAAGCCCGACACAGGGGTCTAGCTCATGAATTGTGAGATCATGACCTGACCTGAAGTCAAGAGTCAGACACCTAACCAACTGAGCCACCCAGATGCCCCCAGGGGGCATATAACTTCTTGAATAAAAACCAGGAATTGAACTTACTAAATAGGTTTGTATTTTGTTAGCTTTTCAGAGCCTGGGCTCTGGGAAGATAGGGTGTAATTAAAGAGGTTGTTAGCAGTGTAAAGTATGGAAACTACCTTCAGTTCCCTTCTTTATAGATAGGGTAATTGAGTTTTGGACTCATTTTTCCAAACAAGGTCCTTTTCAGGGACTCAGAGATATATTCCTTTTTCTCTGAGGCCCTGACCCCATGTTTTCTGGTTTTCAGATTGACGCATCATGCCTTACGTGGGAAGGACAGCAGTTCCAGGGGAAAGCTGCCATTGTGGAGAAGTTGTCTGTAAGTAAAGGCCAGGGTCATGCTGCAAGCAGCTACTTCCCTGCCTTGCTGGCCACAGCCCATCACCCCCTCTTTCTTTTGCAGAGCCTTCCGTTCCAGAAAATCCAGCACAGCATCACGGCGCAGGACCATCAGCCCACGCCAGATAGCTGCATCATCAGCATGGTTGTGGGCCAGCTCAAGGTAGTAGTGCTGGTAGGGAGGAGTGGGCAGGCAGAGGAGAGCCCTGCACGCCTGCCTTCCCTGTGATGTGACCTGCTTATCAAGGGACACTCTGTCTAGAGCTATATAATTCAATACAACAACCACTAGTCACATTTTTAAATTATATTTCAATTTTAATGGCAATTTTTAAATTGCATTAATTAAAATGAAAGTTAAAGTGGAGTTCCTCAGCCAAACTAAGTATATTTCAAGTGCTTATAGTCAGTCACTGTGACTTCCTATTGGACAGTGCAGACACAGACTGATTCTGTTGTTACAGAAAGTACTATTGGAGAGTACAGGTTTAGAGCCTTTCTGGAAAAGGGACAAGAGGTATAGGAGCAGGGTGGGGTTGTGGTGCTAAGCTACTGGGCCTTCATACTGCCCTGAGGTATAGGTGGGCTTTCTGTCGGCAGCTGGTCCTAGATGGGCCAGCTGGGTGCTGAGTTGCAATCCCTTGCTGGAGTCCATGTTGCCACTTCCTGAGCTGGCTACTGGCTCCGCCACCTGCTGAGCAAAGCAGATTCCTGGAACTCCTGCTTCTGTTTGCATTCTCCTTTCCTCTTCCAAGACCTATCCTCTTCAAAGCCTTCAGCTCCTCAGTCCCCCAAGAACCCTCATGGGAACTCCTACCTGTTGTGCTCCAGCAGACTGAAGCCAGATTTTTAATTTCCGAAAAGCTTCTCCTCCTTTCCAAAGCAGGACAGGTTGGCTGCCCGTTGACCAGGTTCCAGTCTCCTGGACCCGTGTCACGGTGGGACTCTGAATAATAGGCCCACATGGCCTTCTCCGTAGGTTAGGTGGGGCCTTCTGGGTTAAATAAAAGGGCAGAAAGAGGGGCCCCATAGGCCTCTGCCATGGGCCCAGAAGGACCTGCCTTGTGGCCTGGACTTTCCTGTCAGTTTTTTCCTGCCTGTCCAACATGCCCTGCCCAGAGTTTGTATTCAGATAGGCCGTTGGGAGTGAAGAGGTCTTTTCAGGGGGCTCGGTGCCTATTTTCCAGGATAGGGTCAGTAAGCATGGCCCATTTCCCACTTGGCTTCAGGTTCATTCTGCTGTTTCTGTCCCAACTCAAGAGTCCCTAAAAGACTGATTTGCCTAATTGCTGATGATAATTCCCAGAAACCCCAGCAATGTTAGAGATAGCACTGGTTAACTGGGCTCCTACCTTAACTATGCTTCATCCTGATCTTCTGCAGTTTGGCTGGAGGTGTCTTGCCTTTTTTTTTTTTTTCATCACAAATGTTATATATGACATGACAGGAAACATCACCAGGTGACATTGCTTCGTTTTTGCTCTTTGTTTTGCTCTTTGTTAGAGCTGTGATTACAGTGTGAACTCCATTTTGAGTCTTTTCTCACCTACTTGGCCACAGTCAGTATTAACAGTAGTTTCTCTTAATTGGACTAACTGGTGTAATCAGACGCTAAGATTATTTAGGTTTTAGGTACTGTAAGTTATGCGGTGAGCACTACAGAACTCTTTCAAATTGATCACTGCTTAGAGACATGGGCTCAGAGGCAGGTGTGTTTTCTGCTCTCTTACGGTGGCTAATTGGTGATGTATTCTACAGTTTAAGTGCATGTAACAGTGAGAACTGCCATCTGTAGCCCCTATGTGCCCAGTGCCATGTTTTGTACATTATATCAATTCACATTCATAAATACACTTTGGCTATACTGGGATTTGAGTCCAAGACTGTAGGGCCTGATCTCAAAGTCAGCATTTTTTGTCCTGTTCCCTTGCCACTAAACTCCCTTCCTGTTCCTTGGCCTACTTACTGAATCATTTTTTTTCTCCTCACAGGCTGATGAAGACCCCATCATGGGGTTCCACCAGATGTTCCTATTAAAGAACATCAACGATGCTTGGGTTTGCACCAATGACATGTTCAGGCTTGCCCTGCACAACTTCGGCTGACCTCCTCCCAGCCAGGCACTCATGCTGTTTCCTCCTCCCTCCTCTCCCCAATATTATTCACACTCCTCCAGATGCTCCAAATATCATACACAAATGAGCAGGGCCGCGGTGGGAGCGGGCGCAGTGCGCTGCTGCTACTGGGGTATTGTGCATGATGTTTGGACGCTAGACTAGTTGCATCTGACAGGAGAAGTTTGTGTTGTACCAGCGCATGCCTTGGAAAGACTTAAGTAATGCAAAAGGTTGTTTTTGTTTTGTTTTGTTTTGTTTTTTGTTTTTTAATCTACTGACAAGTTGCTCTAGTAACCCAAAGAAGTGAAGGAGAAAGCAGCTGCCTCACCGCCCAGATATTGATTTGTTCGGATGTTTCAATGCCTCATGATACAATAAAACCACAAAAATTTTCTTAACAGTTTAAATCGTTTTAATGAGTTTAATAGTTGGCTGGGCATCAATAACTACCGTGCCCCATTGTCTCTCTCATGTCTCACCTTCCCACCTCTCCCCCCAACTCAGCAATACATGTTACAAAGAGAAACTGCTGAAGCAGCATTCCCAGATAGCTTCTCTCAGAAGCCTTTAGGGCATAGTATGCCCCACCTCAGCCCACCTGGTCCTGGAAAACTGAGCTGCAGACAGCTTGGGTCTGGCCTGAAGCTTCCCTTGCACTGAAGCCTTTGCAGTCACTTCTGACAACTCCTACATTGGGTAGGTCAGGGCTCTGGTAATAGAGATGATCTAGAATCCCACTGAAAAAATGACTCATCAAGCTCAGGAGCTCTGGGCTGAGGGCTCAGCAAAACTACCCTGTATAAAATGAGCAAAGGTTTGAGGGAGAATATCCTGTTCTACCCCCAGAACAGTCAGGATCACATCCAGGGGGCCCCATAAACCCCAAGCCAAGCAGAGGGCAGCTCCAGTTTTGTATCCAGTTTTGGATATCCTTGCCCAGAGGTGAGTGCCCAGAACAGTCAGCCTCCATTTGCCTGCAGAGTGCAGAGCCAGGCCCAGTTGGGCTGGGGTACAGATCTAGAGCTATGAAACTAGGCAGTCTGAGACTGAGGGATTTGTGCTTTGGGACTTCATACCCCTCAGACCTTTGCAAGGCATCTCTAAGCCTTCTGTTTCCTGCCTCACCACATACCTTCACGTTTTCTTCAAGTCCCAGGAAATATTAACTATCAGGGCAGTTTCTGCTCAGTTTGGGGGACAGAGGCCTTGCCCATTACAAATCTAGCCCTTAGCCCTAAGACCTCTGGTGTTACAAAGTCTGGTGGCAAGATCGCAACCAAAAGCTAGAACCAAACCCAAGTCTTGGGCTGGTGCCCTGCTAGGGGTTTTAAGATTGGTGAGGGCTCCACAGTTAAGCCTGACCTGTACTGCCCTTTCCCCCTGCACTATGGATGGAGGCCAAGGACTTCCTCAGACCCCCCACAAGTTGCCTGGCTACCCTCGGTACAGGGTTGGATGATGAACTGTGTTTAGAAGACCACACTTAGGAGATTTCAGTGGGACTGATTTAGGATGCTATGTGTTTGGGGGAATGGGGGTTGGGAGAGAGGTAGATGCCTGCTGCCTCTTAAACCACCCTGTATAAAATCTGCAATACAGCTTCTTCCATGTACCTGTGCCTGAAATTTCTGCAATAAAGAGGTGTTTGTAAACTCTGGTTTCTTTCTTCCTGCCTGAGGTTGTCAGGCCTGAGTGGGCAGGGGATGCTGGGGGATATTAAGTAACAATGCGATGTTTGTGATTTGACTATCTTCCCCTTAAAATTCCTGGGTTTACAATTCCCCTGAGGCCTTGGGTCGCCCTGCCCCATTTCGCAAAGGGGAGGCCTACCAATTCACCTTTTTCCTGGATAGGGTCTGAGGGACTAACCTGGGTGGCTAAGTTGATCCAGTTCTGGGCTCAATGAGTTCATGTTCTGGTAATCGACATAAACTGGACGGGATGTCCCAAGGTGCACAGGGATTTGGGCAGTTCACTACGTAGATATTTGCTCTGCCTCAGCCCTGAAGAAGGTTGATTTACCTCACCCGTTGACCAAAGGGTCCGGGAGGGGTGAAGCTTCCGCCCCCAGCCCGGAACCTTTCTTCTTCACCCTGCGCAGGTTCCGGGAGCCAGGGCTCTGGCGGGCCGGAAGTGGAGGCGGTTGGTGGTGCTGGTGGGGCACAGGGACGCGGCGCGGGCGGCGGTTTGCGGGCGGCGGGTGGACCGAGTTTAGTGACCGCTGTCTTGCTGTCTGGTCCTGGCAGGGCTGTGCGCGGCTGCACTCTGCGCGGAGGTAGCGAAACGAACGCGGCGTGGACGAGGCGCCTGCGCCTGGGCCCATGGCCTCCTCCTGCGCGAGCATCGACATCGAGGACGCCACGCAGCACCTGCGGGACATCCTCAAGCTGGACCGGCCCGCGGGGGGTGAGCCAGTACACCAGGGGTGGGCTCTCGGCGAGCGGGCATTAAGGGCGGCGCGGGTCTGGGCCGTCCTCAGGGCCCACAGGTCTCTCAGGACCAATTCCGCATCCTCCTTGGCTGGTGAGGCAAGACGGGGGTTGGAGCGGTAAATTGCTGACCGTGCCCGTCAAGGGTGCAAATCCCTTCCCATTCCTGAGCCGGGCCGTTCTGCCTCGCGTCCTTCAGCGTCTCTGCTGAAGGTGAGACTCCTTCTCTGAATCCGCAGGGCTCGGTTCGTGTCCTGGCCCCAAGGTCTGTAGTGTTACTGGGGCTAGCTCAGGTTCCCTATCCTTGTGCCATAGTTCTGAGGTCTGGTCTGGCCTCGGTGTGCGGAGTTCTGGGTCTAGACCTAGGCGCTGGGCTGAGGAGCCACTGGTCCCCCTCTGCAATTCGCCCTTCACTCTGGAATACAGACTCGAGGTCTGCTGTTCTAAAACTGATTTTCAGGAGAAAGATGACCAGCCCCATTTCCGTGTCCTTTCTGGGATTAAAGCAAATCACAGACTGCATGACACTGATTGGATTAGGCTACAAACATTTGCAAGCCCTAGTTTATTTCTATTTACTTAAACTTTACTTGGGCTTGTAGTGATAGAGCTGCTCCTGCCCTCAAGGAGCCTTGAGAACATAGAGAGCTAATGAGGTTGTAACATCATGGAATTGTCATTGAAAAAAAGGAGTATTTTGGTACTGTGATGGAGATATGGTAGATGGGGTTGGGGCTGGAGAGTGCCTGAGAACAGATATGAGACCGAAGACAGTGTTTAGGTTAGGTGTTATAATATGAACAGGTGATTGAGTGTCAAGAATGGCATTCTGCAAAGAACAAATAGAATGTGTGAAGGCACCAAAGTTTCCTGGCAGGTGCAGGAACCTGTGAAAAGTTGTAGTGGTTGAAAGATTGGCTGGTGATGGTGGTGTGGGTATGCAGTGACCACAGCTGAGAATTGGTGTTTCCTGGGACCCTGTTCTTAAACCTGCTGGGAGGCCCAAACTGGCTGCTTTTGGAAGCAGGCACTGGTGCTCACCCTGGGTGGGTTTAGCTGCCCCTTACCCCCTGAGGAAAATCCATCTGCTGCCTGAAACCACTAAGCACTTCATCCCAGACCTGGAATGTGTGCTCCCTTTACTTGTGAGCTTGGCTTGGACCTCTCCTGCTCATCCCCTCTGTGCAGACTAGACTGCACAAAGCTTTGGTAGAGTCTGATGTGGCCAGTATTTTGTAGCTTGTTTGTCTTCATGGTAGCTTGCCTGGGAGGAAGAGTGGCCAGCCTCTCCCTGAACAGCTGAAGTGGCTCTGATCCAAGTGAAGTGTCCTGCAGGCTTTCCACTTAATTCCTTATTTGTTGATTGGTACCTAATTGCCCAGTTTTCCAAGTAGCTCTTGCTGGTCTCCTCTCAATGGAGCACCATGTCAAACTCCATACTGTCTTGTGACTAGAAACTTACCATGTTTTTCAATGTGGAGCCCTAGTTTCTTTGTCACCTGGGAGTTTTAGGGTGGTTTCTGAGACTGTGAGGGTGCTTGAAACAGCCAATGGCAAACAACTGAAATGCTGTCTTTTCCGACTATAGTTTCTCTTTACTTTGTCCCAACTCCTTCATGTCCATTCTTTCTGAGTTTACATGCCCAAGGTGGTTCGTCTTCTGAGCCATTTCTGTGAGGGGCAGGTTCCTTTCTTTCTTACTTCCTTATTGATGTCCTTTCATGTGTTAGGAGTCCATCTCGCTTGTCTATCTTCTACCACTATCTTGGTCTAGGACCTGGTATCTCTTACTTGGATTCTCAACTATGCTACATGCTGACTTAAAGCAGTCAGTCTTTTGGCCATAGCAGACCATGTCACCTTCCCATTTAAAACTCTTTTGTGGCTCTCTAGGGGCACCTGGATGGCTCAGTCGATTGTGCTTCTGAATCTTGATTTCAACTCAGGTCATGATCCCACAGTAGTGGGATTGAGCTCCTTGTCCTCTCAGCGTAGATCCTCTTTGGGATTCTCTCTCTCCCCCTCCACCCCTCCCCTGCTCATGTGCACGCATGTGCTCTTTCACTCTCCCTCTCAAAAAAAAAAAAAAAGATATATGTGTGTGTATGTATGTATATATATATAGAGAGAGACACACACACACACACTCACTCTTCTGTGGCTCTCATTGCTACAGGGAGAATTTAAGCACCCAAGATTCATACCTGAGACCTCTGTAGCTTGTTTTCCCTCCATCTTTCCTGTTTGTGTGTTCCAGCCACACAGGCTGTGATGGCATCTCCTCTATGAAGTCTGTCCTGACCCTTCCCATGCCTTCCCTGAAGTACGCAGAGCCCCTCTGTGCCGACCCAAGCCTGAGTATTAATTGACTTCACCAGGTTCTTGATAGCTTTACTCCTCCTTCAGGTAGAAGAGCCCCATGCACATCTTTGGTCCTGGCAGAGACTGAGTTAACTATCAGAGTTTATGGAACAAAAGATGAACCAAGGGCCCTCCTCCCCACTGACATGGCTCCCTCAGTGCAATGTTCCTAGAGCACCTCATGGTTCTTGAATGAAATTCTACAGGAGGAGAGGCCAGTGAGCAGGTGGAACAACCTTCAGAGCAGCCCTTTCTATCCCCAGGTCCCAGTGCAGAGAGCCAGCGGCCATCTAATGCCTACAATGGAGATCTCAATGGGCTTCTGGTCCCAGACCCCCTCTGCTCAGGTGATGGTACTTCAACAAACAAGTCTGGTCTCCGGGCCATGCCACCTATTAATCTTCAGGAAAAGCAGGTCATGTGAGTGTCTGGGAAATGGCAGTGGTGGTGCTGGGTCTTTGGGATGATGCACTTAATCACATTATATTTGTGCTAGAGTGAGAGGAAAGGACAAGCTAAAGAGCTTGGCCTGGATCTGAAGTTTGAGCTTCCATTTTAGCATGGAAATAGGCCCATTACCAAGGAGGGAGGTGAGCAAAGGGAACTATGGGTTTGGGGACCAGTAGACTAGGCATAGCTGAGCACCTGGGACTTGACACCTTTACTAGAGTGGTTGTATTCTCTCCCCCTCCCGACCATGCCCATTGAGACTTTGTGAGAACAGGAGTCAAGCTTGTTCATCCCTTCCCATAGCTGCCTCTCAGGAGATGACAGCTCTACGTGCATTGGGATTTTGGCCAAGGAGGTGGAGATTGTGGCCAGCAGTGACTCTAGCATCTCAAGCAAGGCACGGGGCAGCAACAAGGTGGGTGCCAGGATGTTGTGGCATGTATGGTGGATGGGGACATGTTCAGCCTTTCCCTCCCCTAACCCATGTTGCCAATTCCTATGGGAACCAACTTGACAGGTAGTGTGCCTCAGTCTCAGAAAGCCAGGGTTAGCTGCCAATCTCTGTGGGAATCTGGCCTCAAGAGTTGTGAATGTGTGGCTGGGCTCACACATAGGGCATCTTCTGTCCCCAGGGATGCTGGGGACCAACTGGGCTCTGGCAGAACTAACCTAGCCCTCAGCCTCTACAACCTTTCTCACCCTTGTTTCTCAGGTGAAAATCCAGCCTGTGGCCAAGTATGACTGGGAGCAGAAATACTACTACGGCAACCTGATTGCTGTGTCCAACTCCTTCTTGGCCTATGCCATTCGGGGTGAGTAGGGGCAGGGGAGAGGAGGGAGCTGTTCTGCTAGAAGCCTCAGAGATGCAAATCCACTGTCAGGCCATTCAGCCCACTCAGCCTTTAGGGTACAATAGAAGGCTTATCTGTGCTGCCCCCACCTCAGACAGGCCTTGGGGAGCCAAGCGGGAAAACTGAGCTTGAGACTGGTAGTGACAATGAGGCAGGCAAGGGCAGGGCTTCTCTGCCACTGCCTGGGCCTTACTCAGTGGCCTACTGCTCTTCTGATTCCAGCTGCCAACAATGGCTCAGCGATGGTGCGGGTGATCAGTGTAAGCACTTCGGAGCGGACCCTGCTCAAGGGCTTCACAGGCAGCGTGGCTGATCTGGCCTTTGCACACCTGAATTCCTCACAGCTGGCCTGCCTAGATGAGGCAGGCAACCTGTTTGTGTGGCGCTTGGCTCTAGTTAATGGCAAAATTCAGTATCCTTTCCCTGGGGTGGGATGGGGGACTGAAGAAAGGTGGGTGGGACTGGGGCTACCAGACACACCTCATCATCCACCTGTTTAGCCCTTAACGCCCTGCTCAGAGAAGAGATCTTGGTCCACATCCAGCAGCCAGAGGGTACACCACTGAACCACTTCCGTAGGATCATCTGGTGCCCCTTCATCCCTGAGGAGAGTGAGGACTGCTGTGAGGAGGGCAGCCCAACGGTGGCCCTGTTGCATGAGGACCGGGTGAGGGAACCATGCATGAGGGGAGAGGAGGGGACAGAGCGTCCATGGTGTGGGCATGGGCTGAACACTCATCTTGTACCCTGCAGGCTGAGGTGTGGGACCTGGACATGCTCCGCTCCAACCACAGCACCTGGCCTGTGCGTGTCAGCCAGATCAAGCAAGGCTTCATCGTGGTCAAAGGCCATAGCACGGTAAGCCTGCAACTGACTGCCTCCTTGCTCTCCCCACTTTCCTTATGTTCCTCATCTGTCCCCTGAACACACCTGCCCAGGTGGCTTTACTGGCACTCTGCCCGTGGGAACTCTGAACACAAAGTGACCCTTACCTATGGAATGCCTGCCTAGCCTGGCTTCAGCCTAGGGGTCTGATCTTCTGTACAGTCATCCATTTAATCGGTCTTTCATAAAAACGTACGCACCCACTGTGGGTCAGCTTAGCTCACTACCATCCTCACCTGAGAAGGGCTTGCTCCCACCACTAGGCAGGTGGCAAAGCAAGGCTCTTTGGGTTCTTCCCAGTGTCTAAGTGAAGGGGCCCTCTCACCCGATGGGACTGTCCTGGCTACTGCAAGCCATGATGGCTTTGTCAAGTTCTGGCAGATCTACATTGAGGGGCAGGATGAACCAAGGTAAGGCAGAGCCTGAGGGATCGAGACACCCCTCCCCCACCAAGGTGAGGACCAGATCATTCACTCAGACCCATCATCTGCCTTCTTGCAGGTGTCTGCACGAATGGAAGCCTCATGATGGGAGGTCCCTTTCCTGCCTCCTGTTCTGTGACAACCATAAGAAACAGGACCCTGAGTGAGTGAGTGGGCAGGCAGGTGGGTAGTGGGCTGGACCTTAATTCTCCAGTAGGGGGCCCAGCCAGCTATTCGATGCCTTGGTGCTTTGCAGAGTCCCTTTCTGGAGGTTCCTTATTACTGGCGCTGACCAGAATCGAGAGCTAAAGATGTGGTGCACAGTGTCCTGGACCTGTCTGCAGACAATTCGGTAAGCAGAGGCTGGCTAGGGGCAGCAGAGTTATGGATGTGGGTTATTTCCACTCTCTGTCTCATTAATCCTGCCTCCCCGGCCCCTCAGTTTCTCCCCAGATATCTTTAGCTCAGTGAGTGTGCCCCCCAGCCTCAAGGTTTGTCTGGACCTCTCAGCTGAATACCTTATTCTCAGCGATGTGCAACGGAAGGTAACCTATAGTGGGGCACCCTGGGCAGAGCCGGTATCTTCAGGGCAGCAGGGGTGTTGGGCACATCCACAACCCTCACAGCCACTGGGCTCAGCTGTGAGTTTACTCTCTGTGCAGGTCCTCTACGTGATGGAACTGCTGCAGAACCAGGAGGAGGGCCGTGCCTGCTTCAGCTCCATCTCTGAGTTCCTGCTCACCCATCCTGTGCTGAGCTTCGGTATCCAGGTTGTGAGTCGCTGCCGGCTGCGGCACACTGAAGTGCTGCCTGCTGAGGAAGAGAATGACAGCCTAGGGGCTGGTGAGCTGGTCAAGGTCAGGGTATATGTATGTAGGGAAGTGTGGAGTCAGAGAGGGCCAGGCTTAGTTGCCCACACTGTCTTTGTAGATGGAACCCACGGAGCTGGTGCTGTGGAGTCTGCAGCTGGTGTGCTCATCAAACTCTTCTGTGTGCATACTAAGTGAGTACGTTGGGAAGTACCAGTGCCCTGTCTGTGCCCCTCCCCACCCTACTGCTCTGGCCCCTTTGAGTCCTCTCCTACTCTCTTCTCTGCCTATAGGGCATTGCAAGACGTACAGATCCGCTTCCAGCCACAGCTGAACCCTGATGTGGTGGCCCCACTCCCCACCCACACTGCCCATGAGGACTTCGGTGAGTGAGGAGTAAGAGGGAAGCAGGTTAGACTGACCAGGTTCTGAGATCTGACTCAAGTGGCAGCTTTCCCCACAGCATTTGGAGAGTCTCGGCCCGAACTGGGCTCTGAGGGCCTGGGGTCAGCTACCCAAGGCTCCCAGCCTGACCTCCGACGCATAGTGGAGCTACCTGCACCTGCTGACTTCCTCAGTCTGAGCAGTGAGACCAAGCCCAAGCTGATGACACCTGACGCCTTCATGACACCTAGCACCTCCCTGCAGCAGGTATGCTGGTGGAGGAGTGTGGGGCTCAGGGCAAGGGGACCCGGGAATGTCCCACCTGCAGGCCATATAGTGCTGATCCCCTGCCTCTCCCCAGATTGCTGCCTCCCCCAGCAACAGCAACAGCAGCAGCAGCTCCAGCTCCAGCTCCTCCTCTCTTACAGCTGTGTCTGCCATGAGCAGTACCTCAGCTGTGGACCCCTCCCTGCCCAGGTGAAGCGAGGCTCAGGGTTGGGGGATGGCAGGGGCTGGTGCCAGGTGATACCAAACTCTGGCTGCTATACCTTAGCCTTCCTGCCACCAGGCCACCCGAGGAGCTGACTTTGAGCCCCAAGTTGCAGCTGGATGGCAGTTTGACAATGAGCAGCAGCAGCAGCCTGCAGGCAAGCCCGCGTAGCCTCTTGCCTAGCTTGCTCCCAGGTCCAGCTGACAAACTGACTCCCAAAGCACCTGGACAGGTGTGTGTGTAGGAGTGTGTATGAAGTACAGGGTGGCAGGTAGCTGGTTGTGGGAAGCTTGGTGGCACTCTACTCCCATAGCACCTGAGGCCTTTCTCTGAGGTCATTCCAGCCTTCCCTGTTCCCTGGAGGGCAACTTCTCAACCTATATCCTATATTTCTACCTCCCATAGCCTATTTTCCTATCTCCTCCCCTCCCGGGCTGTGGGATTTTTGATCTGCATCCCCCACTGCAGTGTCTCATCTCTACAAACGTCAGGGCCTCATCTCTGTGCTCTCCCATCCCCATGTCCCACCACCTAAGTCCCATCTTTGCTCCACCTCAGGTGCCTACTGCTGCTTCTGCACTATCACTGGAGCTGCAGGAAGTGGAGCCCCTGGGGCTACCCCAGGCTTCCCCTAGCCGTACCCGCTCCCCTGATGTTATCTCCTCAGCTTCCACTGCCCTGTCCCAGGACATCCCTGAGATTGCATCTGAGGCCCTCTCCCGTGGTTTTGTCTCCTCTGCTCCTGAGGGTCTTGAACCAGATAGTATGGCCTCGGCTGCCTCAGCGCTACACCTGCTGTCCCCACGGCCCCGGCCAGCATCTGAGCTTGGCTCTCAGCTTGGCCTGGATGGAGGCCCTGGGGATGGGGATCGGCATAGTACCCCTTCCCTTTTGGAGGCAGCCTTGACCCAGGAAGCCACAGCCCCTGACAATCAGGTCTGGCCTACGGCACCAGACATTACTCGTGAGACCTGCAGCAGCCTGGCAGAGAGGTGAGGAGCCTGGCAGGACAAAGTGTGCTGGTGGTAGGGGTTTCAGATAGAGTCATGCACTGTTGAGTTGGCCTGTTCCTTCAGTCCCAGGAATGGCCTCCAGGAGAAGCACAAGAGCCTGGCCTTCCACCGACCACCTTATCACCTCCTGCAGCAACATGATAGCCAGGATGCCAGTGCTGAGCAAAGGTTGGTGCCACCCTACACTATTCCTCTCATAGGGAGAGCCAGCAAGTAGGTAGGTGCTTATCTTTCTCTTTCCCCTTCCTACAGTGACCATGATGATGAAGTGGCCAGCCTTGCCTCTGCTGCAGGGGGCTTTGGCACCAAAGTTCCCACTCCACGGCTGCCAGCCAAGGACTGGAAGACCAAGGGATCTCCTCGAGCCTCACCCAAGCTTAAGAGAAAGGGCAAGAAAGATGACGGGTAGGGGGTGGGGTCCTGGGGCCAGGGAGAGGGGTGGTTCCCAGGCTGCCGTGCCTGACGTAGCCTGAGGTGCTTCTTGCCCATGGCAGGGATTCGGCCATAGGATCCCGGCTCATGGAGCACCAGGTAAGTGAAGTAACACCTTTTCCATTTCTGAGAATCCTCCCTGTGACGGTGGGAAGGGCTCTGGGCCATTCCCTGGTCTGGTGGGTGAGAATGTAGGGGGCGGCATCACCTGATTGTCAGTGCTTCTGGCAGGTGGCAGAAGCTCCTGAAGACTGGCCAGCACTAATTTGGCAACAGCAGAGAGAGCTGGCAGAGCTGCGGCACAGCCAGGAAGAATTGCTGCAGCGTCTTTGCACCCAACTTGAAGGCTTGCAGAGCACAGTCACGGGCCACGTAGAACGCGCCCTAGAGTCACGGCATGAGCAAGACCGTATCCTTATGGGTTGCGGCATGGCATGGCACAGGGGTCGGTTGAAGCAGCAGCATTCTTGGCCCCAGGAAGGGATGTGGGACCCGCTTCAGGCCTATTCCTTAGCTACAACGCAGAGCGGCGGCTGGAGCGGGCACTGGCTGAGGGGCAGCAGCGGGGTGGGCAGCTGCAGGAGCAGCTGACGCAACAGCTGTCCCAGGCACTGTCTTCAGCTATAGCTGGTCGGCTAGAGCGCAGCATACGGGATGAGATCAAGAAGACTGTGCCTCCATGTGAGTTTTGTGTGGAGACTCTGGGTGGGCCAGGTGGGAGTGGGGCTTCCTATCTGTCAATCTGCCTTTCATGGCTCTACCTATTCCTTCTCACCCTGCCCCAGGTGTCTCCAGGAGTTTGGAGCCAGTGGCAGGCCAACTGAGCAATTCTGTGGCCACCAAGCTCACAGCTGTGGAGGGTAGCATGAAAGAGAATATCTCCAAGCTACTAAAGTCCAAGGTGCTGTAGGGCCCCAGATGACAGATTGGTGGTTGGTGGGCCAGGTCAGGCCAACTTGGGCTCAGCCTTTCAACTCAGCCTTCCCTCTTCCCCCAGAACTTGACAGATGCCATTGCCCGAGCAGCTGCAGACACATTACAGGGGCCAATGCAGTCTGCCTACCGTGAAGCCTTCCAGAGCGTGGTACTGCCAGCCTTTGAGAAGAGCTGCCAGGCCATGTTCCAGCAGATCAATGATAGCTTCCGACTGGGCACGCAAGAATGTGAGTGGGGTCATATGCTTCAAGGTGGGAGGGGCTGGCCCCCTCTCCCCCACTATCCCTCTCATGGCCCCTATGGTGACCTCTCAGACTTGCAGCAGCTAGAGAGCCACATGAAGAGCCGGAAGGCACGAGAACAGGAAGCACGGGAGCCCGTGTTGGCCCAGCTGCGAGGCCTGGTCAGCACACTGCAGGGTGCCACTGAGCAGATGGCAGCCACTGTATCCAGCAGCGTTCGGGCTGAGGTGCAGCACCAGCTGCACGTGGCTGTGGGCAGGTGTGTGGGCAGGGTGCTGGGCAAGGTGGTGTGTTTTGAAAGTGCCAGATGGGACTTCTTATCTACCTCATCTCCCTCACTTCCCTTTGCAGCCTGCAGGAGTCAATTTTAGCACAGGTACAGCGCATCGTTAAAGGTGAGGTGAGTGTAGCACTTAAGGAGCAACAGGCCGCTGTCACGTCTAGCATCATGCAGGCCATGCGTTCAGCTGCTGGCACACCTGTCCCCGCTGCCCACCTCGACTGCCAGGCCCAGCAAGCCCATATTCTACAGCTGCTGCAGCAGGGCCACCTCAATCAGGCCTTCCAGCAGGTACGCCAGGCATTAGGTCCAGGTAGGGGTTAGGTGTTTCCTGACAAGGCCCACACACCATACTCTACCTGTCAGGCTCTGGGCAGTCTGACCCTAACAGGCTGTTCTTGGTTCTCTTTGGCCTTTCTGGCCATTTCCCCCTACTTCTCTGCCTGGTTCCAGGGTCTTTTTACCTCAGTCTACCTTGTTTCATGACTACCCTTCTTAGGAAACCTCTCCTGATCTCTTAAAGTAACAACACATCCCTATATTACTGTCTCTGGGCCCCTGAGCATCCCCCTCTGGAGCCCTCGGTACCCTACCCTGGTCATTATTTCCCTGGCCACACAGCCAGACAAGTAGGTATTCCATTCTGACATTAGCTATAAATACTGTTCTTACCCTAGGCCCTGACGGCTGCTGACCTGAACCTGGTGCTGTATGTGTGTGAAACTGTGGACCCAGGGCAGGTTTTTGGGCAGCCACCCTGCCCACTCTCCCAGCCTGTGCTCCTTTCCCTCATCCAGCAGCTGGCCTCTGACCTTGGTACTCGAACTGACCTCAAGCTCAGGTGAGTGGACTCAGGTCAGGAGACAGGCTGGGGTGAAGGTGGGGGAGCAGTTCAAAGCAGAGACTTCTGCCTGACTCTGCTTCCTAATTTTCTCCCATCTCTGTTCCCACCCATCTCAGACTTTGAGGACCCTTCCCCGCCCACCCCCCCCCCACCCCCCATCAGCCGTCCCTCTGGGCCTCAGTGCCACTAGGGGGCACTCCCATTTGCCGGAACCCACCTGTATCCTGTCCCTTTCTTCCACCACAGCTACCTGGAAGAGGCTGTGATGCACCTGGACCACAGTGACCCCATCACTCGGGACCACATGGGCTCCGTCATGGCCCAGGTGCGCCAGAAGCTCTTTCAGTTCCTGCAGGCTGAGCCGCACAACTCACTTGGCAAAGTGGCCCGGCGTCTCAGCCTCATGCTGCACGGCCTTGTAACCCCTAGCCTCCCTTAGCTAAGCCTGCCTTGCCCAGGGGTGGGGAGGCACTGAAGGCCAGCACACAGGCTTAGGCTAGTGTCTGTCCTTTTACCTGCTTAGGCTCCCACCTCTGGGGTGTTTGAGGGGAGAGCACTGGATGTGGTCTACAGGTTGTGGTAGCCAGCAGGTTTTGGCTGGGCCCAGGGTGGGTATTGTGCCTTCTTGGGTTCTGCCATGCCTGGAGCATGACCCCTGAGATCGTGACACCACTTGAGTTGAATTTTCCATATTCCTTTTTACCTCCGATTTGGATCTTTTTGTTTTTGAAAAATGTTGAGAAATTCAATTAAATGCTTTTGGAATAAAATGGAGCATGTGTGTGCATTTGGTGTAACTTTGATAAGGGCCTCTGTTCTCTCTTCCGTCTCCTCCCTGTGTGGAGTTCTGTCTAGGCTAACCCAGGTGCCTGGATGCCCACCCTCATCTGCGCAACTTTCTTCCCAGAAACCCTTCTCCATCTCTGAGACAGGGCCCTGGGGTCAGCTCTGCAATGCCTGTGTCCCCAGCTCTTCTCTCTTTGGTCCCTACCCGCCTTTGCCTATCTCCCTACTGGGGTGGGGCCGCCAGCTGGCTTTGGGCCCCGCCCCCGACTCCCATCCAATCACAGGCCCTTCTTCCGGAGGCTGGGCCGAAGGGCTGCGCTTGCAAGCTGCTAGCTCAGGCACTAGGCTCCCAGCCGGGGATGATGCGCAGCTACTCCTCCTGTCACCACCTCCAGCGACTGCCCCGACCATCCGGTGTGCTGGGGCTGTTGCTGCTGCTGCTACCACTTGGTGAGTGCGGGAGTGCCAGACCCAGCTTGGCAACCGGGCGGCACACTCTCCCCAGTCTGGGTATAGGGTGTGTGGGAGCAGAGGCACAGCCTTGAGTGCTGAGAACCAGGCTGGAGAGGAGGTGCAAGGGCTCCAGCGAAGGAATAACGTGTTCCAGTGGTTTCAGGATGCAAAATGGGCATGAACTGAGGCCTAGTCGTGGGGAAAGGACCCTGAAATTCCACAGCCCCTTTCTGATAAATGGAGACATAGGATGTGATGGGACTCTTAGACCAGCTGTGGGACCCCTGAGGTCCTCTGTTAGGGTCTCACCTAGATCCTGACCCCTGTATCCTGTTCTACCTGGCTGAAAACACCTGTCTTTGGGGATGGGGTGGGAAGGCCAGGCAAAGCTTATCTAGGCTGCAGGACAGTTCAGGAAGCCCAATAGCCCTGGATTCTGCCCCTCCTCTCTGTGTCCTGACTCCTGCATTTGGAACATCCTCACCTGGCCTGCAACCCTAGAAGCTCAGAGGAAGAGTCAGCCCCTTGGGATGGGACACCTTCTTCCCCCTCTCTATGTATCCTGTCCCCATTGCATCTAGAGGTGGGGCGGTCAATGCAGGTGATCACCAGACATGCCCCTTGGTTCTCTTGGGTACCTTTGTTTCACGCTGAGTCACGTCCCCAGAGCATACTCAGGTAAACAAGCCCCTGGGGGCTTAGCGGGGAAGGGGAGCCAGGCGAGTCATGCTATCAACCATTTTCTACCCCCACCCCTAGTCCTTGTATCTCCTCTGGCAGCAGCTGCAACAGGCCCAGGGGGCTGTGACACCATATACCAGGGCTTTGCTGAATGTCTCATCCGCTTGGGGGACAGCATGGGCCTGGGAGGCGAACTGGAGACTGTCTGCAGGTAAGGGTAGGTGTGACGACAGCCACCTGATCACCAGACCCCCACCACCAGGCCCTTGGGGCCTGAACCTTTTCCTTCCCATTAGAAAAGTCTCTTTGCCCCACCTAATTACCCTAACCCCAAGCCTTTAACAGGTCTTGGAATGACTTCCACATCTGTGCCTCCCGAGTCCTATTGCGCTGTCCGGAGGAGGCTGCCGCCGTGTGGGAGTCACTACAGCAAGAAGCTCGCCGCGCCCCACACCCGGATAACTTGCATGCTCTGTGTGGCACCCCTGTGCGCATTAGGGAGCATGGCACGGGCCCTGAGACCAACCAGGAGACACTGCAGGCAACAGGGTCTGCACATAGCCCAGCCCCTGCACCCCCACTGCTGGCAGCTGCTCTGGCACTTGCCTGCCTCCTAGGGCCTCTGGCCTAGCCAGTCTAGTGGAGTAGCGGCACCCCTGCCTCCTACCCTGCTCTGGTGGCTGCTGCTGGGGCTCTGCAGAGTGCCCTTGGCTTTCATTAAAGGTATTTATATTTGTACTAAGCTCCTTCCTTTCTTCTGGCTATAGCCTGCTTGGCTGGGGCGGAGGCCTCCAGAAGCTGATCCCCAGGACTGGATGGGTGGGGCCCATGGCTGCCACAGGGGACTCAATCTTTCTACTTACAGACACTCATTTCCCAGGGCTGGCTGTGCAAAGCTTTCCATTGTGTGCAGGTTCCAAGAGCTCTGGTGGTGACCTGAAATCTACCGGAATGCACAGCCTTCCTCTGTTCTCCCAGGCTGTCATTCCTACCCCTGCCTGCCCTTCATATCCTGGCCTTTACAGGCAAGGTGAGAGCGTGGAGTGTACCACCTCACCCCCAAGCTCCTCAAGCCAGTCCACCCCCATCCCCACATTCCAGCCTCCACATTCCTGTCATGCCACCACCTCATCCTCCCTCTGCTAACTACCACCTTAGCCTTCAAGACAGATTAAGTGCTCTGTCCTCTCCCTCTCCGGGGTCCTGATCTACTTGAGTGGAGCCTGTTCCAGAAAGTGGGGAGTCCCTGTTGGGGTCTGTATTCAAGTCCCTGAGGTGACCTGGAGCTGCAGAAACTGCGGTCATAATGAGGATTCCTCTGGACTCTACTCAAGCTTGCTCTTTGAGAAGAGGTATGCATTGTGAAGTCAACAATCCCAGAAGACTTTCTGGAAGCATGGAATGAGCATGCGTGTGAGGAGCCCCTGTCCACTCTGGCGAAGAGCAAGAATCTGCATGGGCAGAATCCTGAGGCAAGGAGGAGCCCTCAGAGAGGGTGAGACCCTCTCTCGGTCATTCTTCCACCACCACCCCATGACTTGTGTGGGCAGTGCCGTGAACTCACTGACTTCTGCTCACACTCCCTCTGCCTTATTTGCCATTTTTAAAAACTGAGAACTGATTCTGATGTTAAGCTCTTTTTCATTCTATGAGGCCCTCATTCTGTGAGGCCCTGCATAAACCAGCTCTGCCCACAGTTGCTTCAGTCCACTCCTGCAACTCCCTTCTGCTTGAGCATGGAGCAGTGATCTGCCTACCTAGTCCTTGACATCAGGGGAGCCTTCAGGGAAGGCATGTGATGAGGGTGATAGAAGAGGTCAGAATGGATGGGGCTGAGTTGGACAGGGCTTTACAAGAGGGGCCCAAAGGAATCAGGGTTGGCATTTAGAGCTTGGCAGACTAGGTATACACTAGAGCCCATGCCGGGGAGCTATTGTTCCCAGGACAGAATCGGGCCTAATTGAACCATTGTTTGGCTCCAGGGTGATAGGTGCCTCCAGAGACTTTCATCCTCACATGTAGGAGCCCTACTTCATCCATGCTTCCCAAACACCTTCCCATTCCACTTAGCTCAGATACCTCAATCAGCAATCTCTGCCCTACCTTGACTTCTGTGCTTCATTCACCTGTACTTTTATCTCCACTTTTATCTCCCAACCAGTCATTACCCATCTTCTCACATGACTTGAAGGGGAAAAATCAGGAGAAAACTCCTCCCACAACTGCCCCCCTTTGACCAGAATTTTCCAGAAGGAAATGCCAGCCTTTTATTCCCTTGGGTCTTTGTACATTTATTCTCTGTACTCAGAATACCCTTCCCCATATCCTCCTGGTGAACTCCTTTTCTTGTTCAGTATCACCTCCTTCATAACCCTGACTCCGAGCTGAATCAGAAGCCTCCTACAGATCCACACAGCTCCCCGGCTGTCTTCTGTCTCAATACTGATAACAGTGACTTGCTACTATTTGGGTCTGGGTCAGAATTCTTCATTCTTTATGTCTCTAGCACCCACTTTTGGGCTGGGTATAAAGGCTGCACTTGTAGAAGTGTGTGGAATGAAAGAATCTCTAAGCCTAGCATAGAAAGTGTTATATCAATAAGAGCTTCGACCAAGAACGACCTCAGCATGGAGGATATGTCATTTGGGGCAGCCCCTTTACCTAGCCTGGGCATACTTTGGGCAGGATGATGCTGGGGATCCAAATCCCAAAAGTCTTCTCAAAGCCACTGTTGATTGGTGGCTAGGAGCAGGGGCCCAACTGTGATGGCCAGCCATCAGAGGGATTACTATCCTCCTGCTGTGCCCTACTTTCCCCTGGTTTTTGCTAAGTCCCTGCTCTTCCCTGGAAGTGAGTGACCTGGAGTGTGTGCATGGGGGTGGGGATAGAATCTGCTTTCTGGCCAAGGGCTTAAGAGCTTTGTATGTTTCATCCCAGAGCTGGAGGAGAGGGGTGAGCTGATAGGCAGACTGGGCTCCAGACACATCTGCCCAGCCCAGAGCATCATGGTGATAATGTGTCTTACATTTACAGCTCTGTGGCTATGGAAAAGCTTATTGTTCAGGGTAGAGCCTGGGGGCTGAATGTCCAGAGCTGAGTCCCTCTGCATTAACATGCCTCTTCATCTCAAGGCCCTTTGATCTTTACCAGAGCCCAGACCAGCACCTGGCAGTAGCAAGGGCTCAATAAATACTTGTTGAATTAAGTTGCTGAATGTCTGTAAAACTGGGGTGTTGTGTGGATTTCTACGCCTTATCAACCCTAGAATTCCTTATTATTTTTTAAGTTTATTTATTTATTTTTGAGAGAGAGAGAAAGAGCAGGGAGAGGGGCAGAGAGAGGGGGAGAAATAGAATCCCAAGCAGGCTCCTCGCTGTCAGTGCAGAGCCTGATGTGGGGCTCCATTCACAAATCGTGAGATCATGACCTGAGCGGAAATTAAGAGACGCTTATTTTAATTAAAATTTTTTTAAATGTTTACTTATTTTTGAGAGAGAGAGAGAGAGAGAGAGAGAGTGCACAAGTGGGGTAGGGGCAGAGAGAGAGAGAGGGAGAATCCAAAGCAGGCTCCAGGCACCCAGCTGTCAGGGCAGAACCTGATGCAGGGCTCGAACCCATAAACCACGAGATCATGACCTGAGCCAAAGTCTGATGTTTAACCAACTGAGCCACCCAGGTGCCCCATTGAATTTCATATTACTTTTAACCTTTCACAACAATGATGTGGGGTCAGGATTATGATCCCCATAAAACATAAGAAAAATGAGGCTTAAGGAGGGGAGATGTCTTGCCCAAAGTCACACAGCTGTGGAAGTATCTAGGATATGATCCCAGGTTTGTTTGGCCCTTAATTATCACACTAGACTTTTGGAAGTGATTCTTTGTGGGGGCGGGGGAGAGGAGTGATTTTGAAAGGGTTTTTTTTAATTAAAACATTTTTTTATAGCTTAAAAAATGTTTATTTATTTTAAGAGAGAGAGAGAGAGCTCTAGCAAAGGAGGGGCCGAGAGAGAATCCCAAGCAGGCTCAGTGCTGTCAGCACAGAGCCCCACTTGGGGCTCCATCTTATGAACTGTGAGATCATGACCTGAGCCAAAATCAAAAGTCAGGCGCTTAATGGACTGAGCCACCCAGGTGCCCCTTTAATTTTTTTAAAAAGTAATCTCTACACCCAGTATGGGGCTCGAACCCACAACCCTGAGATCAAGAGTCATCCACTCCACTGAGCTAGTCAGGCACCCCTAAAGGTGTCTTTTAAATAAAATCTTTTTCTTTAACATTTAATTTTTTAAAGCTTTTCTTTATTTATTTTGAGAGACAGTGTGAGTGGGGAGGCACAGAGAGATGGAGAAAGAATCCCAAGCAGGCTCTGCACTGCCAGAACAGAGCCCAAAGTGGGGCTCAAACCCACCAACCACAAGATCATGACCTGAGCCAAACTGATGGCTCAACCGACTGAGCCACCCAGGAGCCCCTTTTAATGTTTATTTTTGAGAGAGAGAGTGCAAGCAGAGGAGGGCCGGGGGGGAGTTGGGGGACAGAGGATCCCAAGCAGGCTCTGCTCTGACAGCAGCAAACCTTATGTGGGGCTGGAACTCATGATCAAGATCATGACCTGAGCTGAAATTGGACAGTCAACCAACTAAGCCCCCCGGGTGTCCCTTAAATAAAATCTTTTATGAAACTCTACTGCATAAAACAAACCATGATGTTTTATTGGTGTTAATGTATTTTTTAGCTTTAAAGTATAACATTGGCTTATACAAAGACAATTGCACGTACGAAATAAATACTCAATATTTTAACAAATGAACAGACTGAAATGAGGTAGATGGATGGAGGTTACAATGCCCTTATCACCTGTGTCATCTACTTTTTACCCGGGCAGTTTGAGTTTATTGTAAAGTAGTGAGATAATTCTGATCTTATACAGGTCTTTAAAAAATTTTTTTAATGTTTACTTTTTAAGAGAGAGAGAGAGAGACAGAATGCGAGCGGGGGAGGTGCAGAGAGAGAGAGGGAGACACCGAATCCGAAGCAGGCTCCAGGCTCTGAGCTGTCAGAACAGAGCCCCACGTGGGGCTCGAACTCACGGACTAGGAGATCATGACCTGAGTTGGACACTTAACCGACTGAGCCACCCAGGCGCCCCTTATAGAGAAGTCTTAATGGTAGCATTTTTTTTTTTTTAATCTACTTGATTTGCAAAGTCTCAGGATACACTTAAATTCAATAACAATAACAAAAATTTTAAAACTCATTACTCCGAAGCTAGGCGCAAGACTGACTTAACCTTCACCAATCCTCAACCATTTGCAACTCCACCGTGATGACAGCCAAATTAACACTTCTGAATGCCTAAATTACTTTAATTGCAGTTACAAATTTTTGATTTGTTAATGAACTTTAAAACGATCCTTAGCGGAGTTCCAGAGGCACCTCAGAAACCTCTGTTGAAACGCACTATGTCCCCACCCTCGCACTACAGAGCACCCTCTGCCCTAACAAGAAATTTTGACACTTCTGTCTCTACCTCCCGCGGTTCCTCTCGGTGCCTAAGGTCGAGCTACTTTCAGGGTTAACTTGATTCACCCAGCCGGTAGAGAGTAAGTCCCGGCCCCGAAGGCGTTGATTGGCAGGCCACGCTGGGAGAGGCGCTAAACGCGTAGCCGGGCTCTCCCGAGGGTCCGCCCCCTCCCCGCCCCAGGGGCGGCCTGGGTTTGTTTTGGCGTAAAGCGCGCGCTGTGATGATGTCACGACGCTGACGCCTGAGGATGGCGGCGGCGGCGACCCTGTCCGCGGTCCGGAGAGGGTCACCACAGCCGCCGAGACGCCGAAGACCTTGCCGCCCGTGCGAGGTGAGGCGGCACGGCGCAGGGCGACGGCCCGACGGGCGGGAGGGACTGACGACCTGCGGCCACGGTCGCTTCCTGGAGCACTGGGCCTATCCCTGCCCAGGGAGCCCCGCAGGAGCCCAGTGTGCAGGGGCCTGCGGGACTGGGGAACAGGCCAGGTGGCTGCTTGGGATCCCAGGTGTACGAGGCTGGACTGGTCTCGAAACGTGCTGCTGTGCTGGGTGGCCCCGATGTCTGGGGCTGTGTGGGCCTGGTGGACGTGGTCAGCTGCCCTGCCCCCTGTTCAACCAGCCGGCGTCGGTCACGGTGAACTAAGCAGGTTGTCCTCACTGCCTTTACGTGTCCGGCACCTACTTCACACCTCGCCTTTGCGACTGAACGCTAGGAGCTGTCGGGGCAGCTGGTCACTTCCGTGTTCAGCCTGGGAAAAAGCAGGCCTGAGCCTAGCCGGGTTGCCTGCTCCGCGAACCATCATCCTTCAGTTTATAAGGGGACACTCAGCTCCCCACGCCCACTCTCCCTCCACGAAGCTGCTGAAGCGATAATTTCCACCTGAAAATTTGAATAAGTCCTTCACTGCATGAAACTGGATCCCTGGTGCCTATAGGATGAGGTCCAAGCTTCACTAGTAAGGCATTCAGGGTTCTTCATAATCTGGTAGAGGCATGACCCGGAAGTCAATACCTGGGCACTTCTACCTTCTGAGCTCAGTGTTTTAATACTTTTCTACTTTTTCATTTTTGTACTTGTAATACATTTTGAAATACTCTTCTTTACCCCACCCCTAACCACCAGAATGGAAAATTTACATCTATCCTTTAAAATCCATCTTAGATTACCTTTCCTTGGAAAAGCCTCTCTTGCTTTACAAGTAACCATTGGCTCCTCGGTCATTTTATTCATGTGACTACTGTTGAGTATATCATGTTGTGTCGCGTGATGGTGGGAGTGAGTCTCCTGTCTGCATCTGAGTGTCTGGCTGGCTCTGTGCCTGCTATAAAGTAGGAGCTGAATGGACTGGGATGGGTTGTTGGTTTTAGAACCAGATTCAGCTATATTACTGAGCCCCTATTAGGGGCCGCGACCTGAGATGAGCACAGCAAATGTGTATCTCTTGTTTGCACATGCACATGTATGCATGTGGTAGGTGGTGCAGCCTTGTCAACTTTGATGGTCTAAAATCTCATGGGGTAATTTTTCAAGATACAGATTCAAGAGTCTCACTCTCTGATATTTTGATTCAGAATATCTGGAATCTGGTAGGAAACTGTATTTTGGAAAAAAACAAAAACAAAAAACAACACTTCAGGTGACTTTGCTCCCTAGTTGAACATCTTTGTCATTGCACTAGGAAACTGTTGGGTCTTCTTTGTCCATTGGGAAGGGCTTAGCTGTGCCATATGGACTCCTGTTAGAGTCTCATTGCCCATACTTTGGGGAGGCAGTATGATTCGCTTGAGTGGTTTGTGGTAGTAGTTTGAGCTTTGGAATCAGAAAGACTTGGATTCATTTCTTGGTGTTTGTGAGATCTTGAGGTCCTTGAAGTCCCACTTTGCTCATCCCAAAATAGCAGTAATCATGGCTACTGTGTGTAGTTGCATAGAAGAGTGGGAGTGCATATAAGATACTTAACACAGTTGGAACTCAGGAAATGGAAGACATCGTTTTTATTAATGGCTGTTCTCCCAGAGTGTGTCCCTTATCAAAAGGAGATCTCAGGAAGCCTGTTTGCTCTTCAAATTGAGTCTCATGTAGGAAGCTGCCTTATGTAATTTCCTCAAGGTAATTTCTGCTTATCAAGGAAAGCTATGACAAAACTGCTTCTCCTCAGGGCAGTTGCAGTTGGTCTTTCCCCTGGAAGAAATTTGGAATGCTGACCCCTTAGAGGGTAGGTTTGTTGTATAAGCGCTTTTTCCCCGTTTAATTGCAATTCCTGAACTTCTTAAGTTGTATAAATGAGCTAGAGAAAGTACAACTGTCAGGAAACCTGTTTGCCCCTGACACCGAGCTAGAGTTGCACCTCACTTGGAATGGGATACCCCTGAAGATCCTACTGTCTCTGGAATCTGAAATAGATACTGGGGATCTCTGTCAGTCACAAGTTCATAGTTAAATGAGTGAGGCTTTAGTTTGGCCTTCTGTTTTACTTTACAAGTGTTCACATGTTATGTGGGCAATTTTGTCCTTTTCAGAGCTTCCCGACTATATGATATGAATGGGCTGTAGGTATGCCAAAGTACTGACCCTTGAGTTTCCAGATAGCTGAGAACAGCTGTCCCCCTCAATACCAGGGTGCATAGAGAAAATTTTGAGAAGTACAGCCCTGGAAGAATGGAAGTAATTCTGCTTGTTGAGAGCTAGAAGGAGATTTATTTATTTGAAATCCCTTTCCTTCCAAGAATCTTACTCAGTGAATACTAAGCGAATTTGTATTGGCTAGGTCATCACTGGGCTAATTCTTGGGACAGTCTTCTGTTGTCATGGTGTCTGATACGATGCTAAAGTAAAAAAATGTCGTGTTTCCATTTTGCGGAGGAAAATTATCTCAGAGGGTCCCTTTCCAGGCTACCAGTCTTGAAGTGGCCTCAAAGGGCATCATAAGAGAGACTCTTGATGTGGGACCATCTGTACTGTAAGTTCCTTGAGAGTAGAGTTTATGGCAACCTTCTTTTTGCCTGTCACAGCCCCTGGCAGGGTTCCTGGCCCACAGCAGGAGTTGAGTAAATATTTGTGGGTTGAACTTTGGGATTTTGGAAGGAGAACTCCCGGTACATTGCCAGAGTCTGTATTTCTGATGGTGGGATGGCCAGTGGTGGGATGTGTTAGATGGAGCTGGGGTCATGATTAAATGAGGACACAGCAAACTTTTGAACTTTCTCCTCTCAGCCCTAAGACAGGAGTCTCTGCCCACCAATTATTACCATGTAAAGCAGTGATGCCTAACTGGAGTCCTTGGGAAGTGGTGTCCTGAGTTACTATATTCTAAAAAGAAATCAGGGTGCCTGGATGGCTCAGTTGGTTAAGTGTCCGACTCTTGATCTTAGCTCAGGTCTTGATCTCAGGGTTGTGAGTTCAAACCCTGTGTGGGCTGGGCATGGAGCTGTTTTAAAACAAAAAAAGGAAGTCATAACAATTTTTATTATGAAATAATATTAAAAGTTAAAACTGGGCCGCCTGGCTGGCCCAGTCTATAGTGCATGCTACTCTGGGCTGTCAGGGTCTGGAGTTCAAGCCCCATGTTGGGCATGGAGCCTACTTAAAAAAAAAAAAAAGTTAAAACATAGGAGTGAATAATGCACAGTGTCTTTAGACACAAACACTGTAATAATTTGGTGTATATTCCTCTGGCACTTTAAAAAAATTTGTATAATAGTCTGTACATTTCTACAGTATATATTTTTGTTAACTTTAAAAACGTAATATGTAGTGATGATTTTAAAAAATAGCTGGGGCACCTGGCTGGCTCAGTCAGTAGAGCGTAGGACTCTTGATTTCAGGGTCATGAGTTCAAGCCCCACATTGGGTGTAGAGCTTACTTAAAAAAAAAAATAGCATTGCAGAAATCACAGGAATATGTAAAGTGAGAAGTCAAAGCCTGCTTGCCTTCCTCCTTCCCTCCCTTTCTCCCTCCCTCCCCTTCTCCCTTCCTTCCTTCCTTCCTTTCTATCTCCCTCCCTCCCTTCCTTCCTTCCTTCCTTCCTTCCTCCCTCCCTCCCTCCCTCCCTCCACTCCTTCCTTCCTTCCTTCCTTCCTTCCTTCCTTCCTTCCTTCCTTCCTTCCTTCCTTCCTTCTGTTCCCTTCACCGTAGAGGCAATCACCATCAAGTTTCTCTTTTACCTTTCTAGGATATTTTTTCTACATATATGTCTGTATCTTTTTTTAACCCCCTCATTGGATGTATACTTCAGATGCTATTTTAAACGACTTACTATATCACGGATATGGATCCTGGCACGAAGCCATTCAATAAAATTGACTGGTATCTTTCTTTGTCAGTATATACGGATTTACCTCATTCATTTCAACAGCTTCAGAGTATTCCATTGAATGAATGGATCTTTATTTAATTATTCTCTTACTGATGGATATTTGGGTAATGTCCATTATTATTATAAAGAACTTTGCCATGAACTTCCTTGTACAAATACACCTTTGTATACTCATGAAAGTGGTTTTATAGCATTATTTCTGAAAGTGGAATTGCTAGATGCAGTGTCAGTTTCCCAGTTTGAAAAAGCAGAATCACATAGCTCTCCCTAAGGTTGCAGAGGTCCTTGTTTAGGAGTTTTCATCTAAAGTGACAAGCTCTTTTGCCTGGTATCTCTGTTGCCCCATGATGGTTAGAAGTGTTGTTTAATAGTTCCTTATTTCTGGGATTACTGGGAGATTACTGTCTACTTCATTTTGATAGATAGTCTTTCAAAACATAGAGCATAACCTTTTACAGGTGAAAGGTTATGAAGCTTTTCTGTGGAGAACAATCTTAGGGGGTGTTACTGGAGAGGGCTGGGTGCCTATGGGCCCCTGCCTTGGATAGAGCCACACACTTGGCTTCCGTGGCCAGGAAATTGTTTCAAGGTCCATTGTAGGCCCTGCCCCCTCTCTCCCATGGGTCAGGTCTGGCAGCTTGTGGACAAATTTGATTTGGAGTTCAATTAACAATCTGTAAGACTCAAACAGACCTGAGAGCTCCAGCTTCCTTTGTCACTGAGGACATTTACACAGGCACTGAAAGAGCACAGCTCTCTTTTAACCATCAATCTGGTCTCTTCCTGACACTTGAAAATTTTTGAGGTTCTGAAATTGGTGCCTTGCAGCAGGTAGAAATCCAAGAGCCAGTCCACCTTTCACTCATTGTTAGCAAACATGAATCACTGCTCTGAGCTCAGCACTTTGCTGGGTGCCAGAGAGTTCTAGAAACCCAAGAAGTGGCCTCTTCCTTCAAGGGGGCTGACAGTTCTAGTGTTCTAAGGCAATCTAGAGTACAGCAGTGAGCAGTGTGACCCAGAGTGTACTTGGAATGGAGGTTTCATAATACAGATCCTTCAGAAAAGGTCCTCAGTAAAGGTTTGTTAACTCATTAGCAGAGTGGTATGAGGAAGGGTAGAGGCCTTGACCTGCCGACCTCTGCTGAGATCCAGGCACTTGCGGAGTCTCCCTTGTGATGGAAGGAGCTCTGGATGGAGAACCAGGAGATTTAGGTCCTTCCTTGGCAGTCACTATCTTAAGTGGCTGTGGACAAGTTTATGTTTTTCTCGGCCTTTCGTTTCTGTAGAGTATTAGGACAGTAGTGCTGAATGCTCATGCCCACTACCACACTCTATCCAACATGCTGGCACTCCTTGAGGAGTGCTTGGCAGGAGGTTGGGAGTTGAGGGTATGGAGGCCGACTTTAGAGAGTTCAGTTCTTTCTGAAAGATGTGTTAGGATTGGTGTCGTGAAAGGGAATAGTGACTTGTGATAGCTGGCAAGGTGTGACCTCCTGAGTCTTGTCTCACACCCTGGTCACTGTGCTGGGGGCTACACAGGAGAGCTGGGGGGCAGGAAAACACTCTGCCCTTATTCCCAGAAGTTTTGTCAGATGCCTTCCCTGTCCCCGTTTGCCTTTTCACCTGACCTCTGCCAAACGAGACTTTTACAGATGTGATTAGAGTGTGGAGCAGCTGTGATCACCTGGAGGCTGTCGGCTGTTGCCCTCCCCCTGAGCTAGCAGCCTCTGTCCTCTGCTCTTCATCTGTAGTTGGGAAGGTGGAGTATCAGCATCAGCTTATCTTTGAAGAGTTTCTAATTGAAACAGATGTGGGAGAAACTGTGTCCCAGAAAGGAAGAAGGAAGGTCAGAGAGGGATACTCCTTGGCTGTCTTAGTGCTGACTTGAGATCCCTGCCCATACTTTATTTGTTTAAAGTGAGAAGTCAGGCCTTTTCTTTTGTAAACCTTAGTTTTTCTCAGCAAGACCAGACTAGATGTGCACATTTAAACAAAAAGACCCAGTGCATATGCCTGGAAACAGTTATTTATTTTGTGAATCTAGGATTCTGCCTCACCAGGGAGAAGACATCTGAGTGGCCGTGCTGGGTCACCTGTGCCATTTGTCTTCTCTCTTAATGGTGATAGATGTTGCTTACCAGTGGTCTTGGGGATCAGGGCCCTGTATTGTGCCTCAGGAAACCTGGCCCAAGAACTATCCTCTTCCTGAGTTGCAGCCCTTGACTACGTTGAGAGTATTGTGTTTTCCCTGAAAGAAGAGATGAATCTGCAGAATTCCTGTCCACGGTTCTAATCTTTAGCCTCTGTGAAAAAGAAGCTTGTTTCTAAATGCCTTTGTTTAAACATGATTTCCTGAGCTACTGTGTGGGATCTCCTCGACATTTGGGTGAGAATTGCAGCAAATGTGGATGAGTTGATGGAGGAATCTTCCCTCGTGTGAGGAAAGATATACCTCATTCGACTGACAGTCATATCCACATGTTGATTAAAATCTGAGCCCTTAATCTGTGGTCTCCCTATTCTTCCTTTTTATCTGATGGATTGATTGATAATCGAGCTCTTGGGTATGTTTCAGTGATGAGCTTGTTCCTTGAAAGAATTAGCCACATTAGGCAGTATCACCACCTTAGAAGCAGGCCCTTGACTCACTGGAATCTGGTGGCCTCTGTGGGTTCTCTGTGATGCCCAAGTTGCCACAGCAAAACCTGCCTGTGTCTCCCTCCGCTGCCTTTGATGGGATGGCCTGCTGGCTTCTCCCGGGGGTGAGGGTGGGGGTGGGTTAGGCGTCGCCCCTTAGCTCAAAGCACCACCCGTGGTTAGCCATGGAATCTCTGACGCTGATTCTTTTCAAATGTCAGATTCTACTTCCAGTGATCCACAGTGAATGTCATATGGATGTTGCACGTGCCCTGCAACACATCCAACACTGATCTTTTCCCACCGTTTCCCAAACCTGTCCCTCCTGGTATGCTGCTGACTGTTTTGCCCAGGAGCCCAAGCAAAGGACTAGCGTGTCACCCTCTCTCCTTCCTTTCACTCTTTATATCTAGCTTTTAGTCCTTGTCAGTTCTCCTGCTGACACCCCTCCGTCCCACCCTGCTATCTGGGCCACCACCCTCCTCCCTGGCCCTTTTAATCTACTTTGACCCTCCTCCAGTTCACTTCTTTCTAAACACAGATTGATTGCCTCTCTTTGTAAACTCTTTGGTAGTTCCAGTCACCTCCCTGGAAGGTCTTGGTTCCTCACCCTACCTTGTGCTGCTCTCCACAACCTGGTTCCTGCTGCTTCAAGAACTTGAAGCCACCCCACCCCCAGTCCTGTCTTCATACCACCAAACTGCCCATTCCCGGACACGGTATTATTCTGGGGCTCTGAATCTTTGAGTATATTGTGCTCTCTGCCTGAAACACCATTCCCACGTTTCCTCACCTGACTCATCCTTACTCGAAATTCACTGTGGGGTCACCTCCTCCAGGAAGGTTTCCTTAACTCCTGTGTCTCTCCTTATGTCTACTGTTGTTTCTCAAGCTTAACACTTAACATGCTATATTGAAATGATCTGTTTTTATGATGTTTTCTTCATTTGCACTGTGACCTTAGTGACCAGGTTTTGCTTTTGTGTCTGTGTGTGTGTGTTAAAATATAATCTACACGGGACCATGTCTTACTCATTCCTGAATCCCTAGCACCTAGTAGATGTTTGTGAGGTAAACAAAAATACATATGGGTGTCTGCCCCCAGTTCCTGGCACATGGCTTCTGAAACCCTTGTAATTTCTTAACTGATAAGAGCATAAAGAGCATCAGTTATTCTAATATTTGGTCTTTGACTCTAGTTCCTGATACAGGTTCCTGAAACCCTTGAAATTTCTTGGGTGATAGGAGTGTTTTTTATTCTAACGAGGTGACTTTGAGTGGGCCCCCAGGTGACTCCTAGACGGGAGCTAGTCACCAGAAAGACTCATGCCATGATAAGAAGCTTGGAATTTTCAGCCCTGCCTCCTATTCTCTTGAGAAGGGAGAAGAGTTGAAAATGGAGTTAATGATTGATTGTGCCCATATGATGAAGCCTCCATAAAATCCCAGTAGTAGGGTGTTTGGGGAGCTTCTGAGTTGGTGAACACGTAGATGTGCTGGGAGAGTGGTGCACCCAGAGGGGGCATGGAAGCTCCATGCCCCTTCCCACGTGCCTTGCCTTGTGCATCTCTTCCATCGGGATGTTTACTTGTATCCTTTATCATATCCTTTAATAAACTGTAAATGTAAGTAAGTGTTTCTGGGAGTTCTGTGAATCTCTCTAGTAAATTGATTGAACCCAAGGAGGAGGTTGTTGGGACCCCTATCTGTGATCGGTTGGTCAGAAACACAGGTGATAACTTAGACTTGTAACTGGTACCTGAAGTGTGTGTAAGGGCGGGGGCAGTCTTAGGGAGCCTGAGCCCTTAACCTGTGGGATCTGATGCTACCTTTGGGTAGACAGTGTCAGAATTGAGTTAAATTGTAGGACATCTGGCTGGTGTTACAAGAATTGCTTGGGGTGGGGACTCCACACATGTGATTAGAGGTGTCAAAATGAAGTGTTCTCTGTGAAGGTAGAGGAGACACACAGAGTGAAGAAAAATACACAGTAGGGAAGAACTGTTTATTTCCTTACATAGGAAGGGGGAATAGCTGGTTTTTTCCTTTACAATGTTTAATAAATGTTTGCTCTGATTTGATAATTTTACTCCTAATTCTGTATGGCATCATCAATAGGAAATTCTCATCCCTCTTCTTTCACCCATGGGGCCCTCAAGATAGAGAAGGATGGCCAGGGTAGAAGTGACTTCTGGAAAGCATTACTTCAACACTTTACCTTATCCAGGCCCTACCAGCCACAGGGTGTTAATGGTTGCAACATCTCTGTCTGGGAAGCAAGTGGAGAAGCTCTTGGATCCTCATCCCAAGGAAGCAGAGTACTCTGATCCACAGCCTGAGTCACATCTAGATGAAACTGTTAGTGTCCTTTCTGAGTTCATGGTCTCCTTTGTCTCTTAAATGAAGCCCAAGCTAGTTTGGTGGCTACCTGGTGGCAACGTGCTAAGGTTTGTAGTCCTAAGTTCACAGGGTTTGATTTCAGCCAGCCTTGGGTTGTGTGGCATTGTATGGTGAACTGGGGAAGTGAAAGACCCTGGAACAAGATGTTAAACTGCCAGGTGAAGATGGTGCATTAGCAAAGTAATGAGAACCATCTAGAAAAGAGTAAGGTTAGGGCAGAGAACCAGGGTAGTGATGGTAGTGGTGGCAGCAGTTGTAGGAAGGAATCAACCCCTGCAGGAGGCTAGAGGGCGAGGAAAGATATGCATGAGGGACACCTTGGAGAAGCTGCTTTCTGAGCCCTGCTGGGTGATAGTGTTGGAGAGTCGGCTTCCAACATTCCACACCCCCGTTTCAGGAAAGATGAGTCAGAGTAATAAGAGGAATGATTTTAGCATTTAAAAAAACAGAATTTCAACTAGGATAAGGGGCCCAGACAGAGTAGGGAGGAGGGTGGGGGCAGTGACAGCTGAGCCCCATGCATGTTCCTGCCCTTCATTTGGTGTTGGAAAGCAGCATGAGAATCAGATCCAGGGAGATGTAAGTCAAGACCATGGAGCTCAGACCCAACCTTTCATCTGGACCCTTCACTGAGCACTCAGGGGCCAACACCATCCTCCCTTCCAGGCAACCATATTAGAGTCAGGTCTTCAGGCTACATTTATTGAGGGGCAAGGGAGAATAGGTGAGGAGGGTGGCTGCTATCCTTTCAGAGCTATCTCTGGCTATGTTGACTTGCCCTTTCTTTTGTCTGCGTAGGTGTAGACGGGGCACTGCCTGCAGAGCAGGTCCTGCCAGCCTCGTTGGAGAGGATGCCCCCGTGTCCGTGATGGGCTGTGGGACAAGCAAGGTCCTTCCTGAGCCGCCAAAGGATGTCCAGCTGGATCTCGTCAAGAAGGTGGAGCCCTTCAGTGGCACTAAGAGTGATGTGTACAAGCACTTCATCACAGAGGTGGACAGTGTTGGTGCTCTCAAAGCTGGGTTCCCAGCAGCCAGTCAGTGTGCAGACCCCTGCCCTGGTGCCCCCACTGCCGGCCACACAGAGCCTCCCTCAGAACCACCACGCAGGGCCAGGGTGGCTAAGTATAGGGCTAAGTTTGACCCACGTGTGACAGCCAAGTACGACATCAAAGCCCTGATTGGCCGAGGCAGCTTCAGCCGGGTAGTACGCGTGGAGCACCGTGCAACCCGGCAGCCGTATGCCATCAAGATGATTGAGACCAAGTACCGGGAAGGGCGAGAGGTATGTGAGTCAGAGCTGCGTGTGCTGCGCCGGGTGCGTCATGCCAACATCATCCAGCTGGTGGAGGTGTTTGAGACGCAGGAGCGTGTGTACATGGTGATGGAGCTGGCCACTGGTGGAGAGCTCTTTGATCGCATCATCGCCAAGGGTTCTTTCACTGAGCGTGATGCCACACGGGTGCTGCAGATGGTGCTGGACGGTGTCCGATACCTGCATGCGCTGGGCATCACACACCGAGACCTCAAGCCCGAGAATCTGCTTTACTACCACCCAGGCACTGACTCCAAGATCATCATCACTGACTTCGGCCTGGCCAGTGCCCGCAAGAAGGGTGATGACTGCCTGATGAAGACCACTTGTGGCACACCCGAGTACATTGCTCCCGAGGTCCTGGTCCGCAAGCCCTACACCAACTCAGTTGACATGTGGGCACTGGGTGTCATTGCCTACATCCTGCTCAGCGGCACCATGCCCTTTGAGGATGACAACCGCACCAGGCTGTACCGGCAAATCCTCAGGGGCAAGTACAGTTACTCGGGGGAGGTGAGTCTGCCCTGTCTCAGGGATGTTGGGAGGCCCCTGGGTGGGGGGATATCTTGCAGCTCTTGATCAGAAGGATGTGCTCTGAGGACCATGTTCATGGGGCCAGGCAGGTAGAGAATAGTAGGATATCTCAGTTTGGGTTTCCCCAAAAGTGAGCTCTGAGACTTGGGAGCAGATCATTTAATTGGGATATGATTCCAGTAAGCACAGATGAAGGGTGGGGAAGGTAAGGCAGAAAGGGAGGAAGCCACTAAAGGGCATATGAAGAAGTAGACTTCCTGGGGGCCACTGGAACTCCCACTGGGAGCCCTGTGAATAATCACATGGGACATGCCTCAGAATTGTACCACTGAGGGACAAGAAGGTGGGTGGGTGTTAATACACTGACTCCTGTATGAGTCGAGAATTTATTAGGGGGTGGGGCGTTAAATCCCTGGCACTTCTGGGCTGTCCTGAATGCCAGCTAGTGCTGGAGAAAATCTTCAGGCAAAGAAGCAGGGAGATGCAGGCACTGGCACTGGGAGCTGTCCACATGCACAGGAGCAGCACCGTAGGCGCGGGCCGGAGCACATGGGACAGGGCATCCACAACATCTGCTCCACAGGGACCTGGGACAAGCTAGCGTGACCACGCCCTGTCTACAGGAGCCGCTGCTGCTCATCTTTTCCCAGTTTTGCCACACAGCCCAGAGGATTCTGTGCACCCAGACATTCCAGTTTTCTAAAGAGAAGCCAGAAAATTTGATTGTAAAATGTTGGAATCCATTCACATGTTTACGTACTATCTTCTGTGCCAACAAATACTAACCTGCAGGCCAGATTCAACCAGGAGTTTGTGTCTTTGGATCCACGGATTTCCCTGATACCTGAAAAAAATCTTCTAGGTTTCAGTACTGGTGGGAGCTGAAGGAAGGTGCACAAAAAGAAAGAGTTGGTTGGTTCTTAGGCAGGATGCTGACTGGGTAGGAGAGGAGGCTGACCATAGGCACCACCAGGTGCTACAAGCATAATGGTGGGCTTGGGAAGGTTGTGAATAAAAGAATATGTGATGGCTTAAATAGGAGGTGAAGTAAGCTTTGTAGGAGAACAGGATTCTGCCAAGGCAGTGAGGGCCCCTCCCCAAGTTCCCCTGCAGAGTGCTCCCCATGGTGTTCCTCTCAGGCTTGGGCCTGCTGACTGCTGTCCATGCCTCCTGAACTACCCATGTGGAGGGGAAGGAGCTCTGGGACCAGCTTCCTTCTGAAACCTAGCTTTCCTTCCAAGGACTTTGGACTGGGTCCTCTCTGGCCCCAGCCAACTGGTCCAGAGCAGCATTTCCTGCAGAAGTTACCCCAAAGCCTCTTGCCACTTTGTCTTCAGTGTCTAATGTCCTGTGCTCCATCAATTCCCTATCAGCTTCCAGATGTGGTCATGGGGTCAGTCAAGGACTTCCTGTGAGGTTGGGGGCTGGCATTCCCTAGGGGGATTTCCAGGTCACATGTCAGAGTTGTATGAGGAAGGGAGGGAAACCTTCATCTTTAAAATATACATCTATTTTTAAAGTTTTTATTTATTTATTTATTCATTCATTCATTCATTCATTCATTTATTTATTTAGAGAGAGACAGACAGAGTGAGCGCGGGAGGGGCAGAAAGAGGGAGAGAGAGAATCCCAAGCAGGCTCCACACTGTCAGTGCAAAGCCTGATGCGGGGCTCGAACTCATGAACCACAAGACCATGACCTGAGCCGAAACCAAGAATTGGATGCTTAACCAACTGAGCCACCCAGATGCCCCTAGAAGCCTTCATCTTTAGACCAGCTCTGTGCTGGCCACAGGCGAAGGAGAAACTGGGGCTTTCTCTAGCTCTCTCTTAAAGTTTCTCACATCTTCTTTGCACCAAATGGATTCAACAAAACAAACCCTGACTGGCTGGGAAGTGCAGGCTGTGATGGTGTGGTCGCAGAGGACACCTCATTGCTCACCCTCTGGGCCAGGTTTCATCACTGGCCAGAAGACCCAGCATCCACCTGCCAGAGACAGTGTTGTGCCAAGGCCTGACCTGGCTGCTGTGCACTAGGAGCTCTGTGTGATGCCAGGCTGTTAGGGTTCTTCCTGGCAGAGGGAGTAGTGGACTTAGCTATAGCAGAGAGGGAGGTTTCCCAAGAGATGTTGACGAAGGTGTTGACTCTTTCAAAAGCCTGTAGGTTTGCCCAAGAGTTCCTGATTCTGGCAGTTATCGATCAAGCAGTTTATCTAATTGGAGCTTGCAGTCTTGCTAACTGGCTGTTGATTATCTGTGTCTGGGAGAATGACAAATGAATGTAGTGAGGAATAGACTCAGGCTTCCTGCTCCTTCTGTAGCCACAGGACTGGGTCCTGAGCCTGCTTCCTGCTCTGTTGGAATCACAGTCTGGGGCTCCAGTGTGTGTGTGGCAAGGGGAATGGGGCACTGTCCAACCTTGCCTCCCAACCCCTCACTTGAAGCTGAAAGCATGAGTTCCCAGTTCCAGAGTCAAATTCATGGCCAACCCTGATAGCACCTGTCTATTACAGTAGACAGATGCCATCTGACTCCAAAAACTGGTTCTACCACCATCTACAGAGAGTTGTGGTTTGGGTGGGATTTGTCTGGGGTATTTCCTGGGTGGGGAGGTCTCATCATTAGAGCAGGTGCTCTGAGGTGGGGACCAAGCATCTCTCTGTTCCCCTGGCCATTGCCTTACCCATAAGTGCACCTGGGGAAGATGCATAGAGACATGAAGTCATGTTCTCCATCCCCATGAAGATTGAGATTGCCTGGGGAGAAAGGACTAGGAGTAGGAAATGGCCACAGAACAAATCCTTGTTGGCAGGCACATGCCAACACAGGGCTTGGGCAGTCTGGAACGTGAGCTGTGTGGCTCAGATCAGGTGGCTGGACTGGTCCCCTTTCTTTGGGCTGGGCCCTGCTCCCACCCTCAGTCCAGTCATCTGTCTTCTTCTGTGTGATGGTCATTTGCCCTTCTGAAGGCCATCTAAGTGAGCAAGGCCCTGTGAGAAAACCTGTCTGAGACCATGTCATGTTAAGGGGGTGTTTTAATCTAGCTTCTTCTGCAAATGAAGGACCACCCACTTTGAGCTCAGCAAGGTTTGGAGATGTGCATTCCTCACCTGACAGTAAGCTGCATGGTAGTGCCTTTCTAGGGACATTTTTCCTGCCCCCCTCCTTCTAGTAGTGGTGTTGTATGTGCCTACCCAATGTGCTTATTTCCTGAAGCCTATGTCTTTGCAGCCCCCTGTCAGGCTCAGTGGTTTCTGTGGACTTTCTACAGGAGGTGAGCTTTGAGAAGGAGGAGGCTCAGAGAAAGGGACATTGCTGATTGTGCTCAGAATAAATGGGAGATTGTTTGGAGGTAATGGAGTACAGGTTGATGAGGCTGGGCCAGGCCTGCCGTTTGCTGTTGGGAGCTCCATAATTGCAGAGGCTACTTGGGGATTGGAAGCATTAGGTGTGAGGGAGTCCTCTGTGTTCTTGGTAGTAAAGGGGGAATGCAGCAGAAAGTATTGTGAGAGACCCGCAGGAGGAAGGCTTACTGGGCGCTGTTGGAGTAATCCCCGTTGGGGATGGGGGAACCTGATGTCCTGGGGTAATTGGGGCAGATCAGCGATTCCAGAGAATGAGCTCCACTATGGTGTGAACCATAGTGAGATGAGAGAATCCTCCTGCAGCTCTGTAGGAGCATCATCTTACAGGGGCAGATTGAGAGACACCTGACTGCCCTATGGTCCAAAGAGTATGTAGGCTTCTGCCTTGACATCCCCGGGTGGGGCCCAGTGGTGGAGGGAAATACACCAAGTGCTTGGCTCCTACCCCACAACCCTGACACTCTAGATACTCCGGCCATAGCCCTGGCCCCACTCTCTGCCCCATTTCCTACACACCATAGGCCCAAGATGTTTGCTCCACTCACTCCACGTACTAAGCTCAGGCTTTTCACTCTGCTCCCACTGTTGGCCGTAGAAACTTGACCAGCTCTAAAAGGTTCAATTCAAAGATTGCTTCCATCAAGAATGGTGCTGTGTAGTGCCTACTGAGTACCAGACACAGGGCTAGGGATTCTGTATCCAACATGTTTAATCACAACAGTGCTGCCAGGTGGGTGTAATGCCCCATTTTACAGATGAGGAAATTGAAGCTAGCGAGGTTAAGTAACTTGTCCATGGTCTCACAGCTAGAGGGTGGCAGGCCTGGGATTTGAATCCAGGCCATCTTGGTGTCAGAGTTCTTGGCTTTTCCATCCCCACAGTCTATGTTCTTTGACATACATGTCTCAGCATGTTGCTGGAGTCTTTGTTTCAGCACTTTCTTGGGCTGTTGTCTGTGGACATCTCTTAGGCCTGTGAGGTCCTTGAAGACAGCATGTGTATCAATACTTATGTTCCCGGTACTTTTCTCCTGGCTTCTCCTGAGGGAAGCACTGGTGGTCAGTGATTCCCTGGGAAAGGACCCAAAAGTGGCTGGCAGGCAGACGGGGCAGCCCCCTCTTCTGGGGGCTGGACTCCAGGAAAAAGTGAAGAGCCTGCTGGAGATGTGTCTAGTAGTCTGTGACCAGACCTGCTTAGAAGCAGCTGCAGGAATCTTGGAAGAGGAGGGAATGCTGGGAAGGAGACGGCTATGACATAATTTTGAGAAGAGAAATCTGCATTTTCTCTGGGGACCAGAGGTGCCAGAGTGGAGAGGGCCAAGCCAGGGTCATGTGGGAAGTGATGGGAGACACATGTTGGCCAGATGTGAAGAAGGCCTGTGTTGAGTGTGTGAGCAGTTTGAAGACACAAAGAGCCACCTCGAAAGAGGGAGCTTCTTGTCATGAGAGATTCCAGAAGGACTGGAGCAGTTATTTCTAAAGGAGTGACACAGAAGGTGAGTCATCATCTGTTAAGACCCATACTAGAGGACTGTTACGGTCCCACTGACTTGGAGATTCTATGATTGACTTGATGTGAGATGTGATGTTGCCGGCCTAATGTTACTGCTTTTCTCAAGAGTTCTATTCCTAGAGTAAGGACAGACGAAGAGGCTCTTGTGGGATTGATGGCAAAGTGGTACCATCAGCAGCTTTGCTGTCTGCCTCATTTGGCAGCCTTTAATTGTTGCCCTCTGCTTGGGCAGTCTTTGAGCTGTGGGCAAGCCCAAGTGACTGCCCCACGAACAGCTGGGCTGGGGCAGAGGTTCTTACAGTGCCTTGTTCAGAGAGAGAGTGCTGCCAGGCAAGGGACAGAATCTTGGTGGGAGAGGAAGGCCACTTGCAGACCCAGCGTGCTACTCCCTGGGGGATTTTGTTGGAGGGAGGTGGCTTTTCAGGGATGGCCTCTGGCCTGCAGTCTGACTACCCATCCATGTGGCACCAAGGGGCAGGCGCTCAGGGGCGTGAGTTGGACCATCTTGTAGTTCTGAGAGCCCTACTTCTTTAAATGACCTTAACGCTTGTCATTCAACCCTGGGATGTTGAAGATAAAAGGAGGTATGGGGAATGTGCCATGTCCTGTTGCTCTGTAGGTGAAGGGCATCGGTGCCTGTGAGGGGGCTGATCATGCGCCTGTGAGGGGGCTGATCATTCATATGCCCTGATAGATAGCAGCCAGCTGAGTAGGGATAGGACCTTGGCCCAGAACCATGGAGAGGACTTCTCCAGGGATGTGGGAGAGCTGGAGACTGGACGTTGTGTGCAGGCAGCAGATGAAATGCAAAGAGGCAGGTAGCATGTTTCCAGGCTTGTGCTTGGATTCTGCTGGCTGTCTTTAACTGCCTCACATTCCCACCTCCAGTGTGGATGGGGGCTGTGACGGGCCATCAGTTCATCACTCTTCTCTTGCTGCCTCCTGCTCCCAGAGTAAGTGGATGGCTTTCCCATGTCTGTCTCAATAGCTGACAGCACAAGGAAACACAAATTGATTTAGAATTCCTTGCTGTGAGGTATCTCTAAGGCCTTGCTCCTTGCCTCTCTGCTGGTGGCTGTTGCGTGCCAAGAGCTGAGTGATGGTGCTGGCTCTATGCCAGGATCCCATGATGCCCCCATACCTGTCCAGGAGGGATCCCTCTGGAAGGGCTGTCCCTACTTCACCACACCTCCTGGTACGCAGTAAGTATTCAACAGACAAGTCTTCCTCTTTAACTGTAGGAGCAGATGCTGGCAGTCCAGATCCCTGACTGGTCACTGGAAGGTGATATGATTTGGTCTACTAGGTGAGGGCCTTACTGGACCCTCACTGGTCGCTGTGCTTGGAGACCTTTTGGAGGAAGGCAGGGGTAGCTTCCTCCTGGTGGGGGCAGGAGGCAGGCTTGGAGCGGAGGGGGGCAGTATCCCCTTCCTGTGCCACCTCTGGTCCACCGCTCAGCTCCCTGGAGCTCTCTCCTCTAAGCTTCCCTCTGCCGCTGCTGCCTTGGTTACACAGTCCCCAGAGAGCAGTTCTCTCCTGTGGTGGCAGAAACAGAGGCCCATCTCCTACATTGCTGCATTCAGCCATTCCTACCAAAATGCCTGGCCCTGACCACCTCCAGCTTCTCATTAACTCAGGGTCAGATCCTCCTTTCATCACTGCTGTTTCCCACCCCCGGCCCCACCGAGGCCTCTCCAACAAAGGGTTGTTATCGTGGGTTGTGTTGGAGCAGTGCCTGGTGTGTGCCATCCATCCCCTCCCTCTCCTGCTCTTCTCATTGTCTGTCTCCACCTGGATAGCTCTGCCTGCTCACAGGCACTGTCGCTTCTAGGCTCTTGAGTTCCTCTGGGAGCTGCCACGGCTGTTGTCTCTCCCACGATCTGACCTCTTTAAATCCGCTGACGGCCTCCCACACTCATCCCCTCCTGCCCCCACTGAGGCGGAAGCATACTTGCAGGTGGATGGGATGGCTAAAGATGACCTGGTCCAACCACTCCCCACCGGCCATGCCTCTCCAGACTCTCCTTCCTTGGTCAGTTTTCCATCTCACAAGGTCACTCTTCTCGTGCATGCCTGCCTGGCCTCAGTTCATCTGTCTCCCAGAGCAAGTATGGTGCCCAGACCTGAGCTTTGCTTCAGTATGGCCTGGCCAGCTTGGAGCAGAAGTCTCCTTCATCTCTTCACTCATCCTGTCGTTCCATGTTGTCCAAGTCCTGTGTACCCAGGGTTCAGGGACAGAGTCTCAGTGTGTGTTACATGCTAATAGCCACCAGGGCTCCAAACTGTGTCAGAAATTAGAATGGGAGGAAGTTTTTTTGTTTTGTTTTCGTGTGTGTGTGTTTTTGTTTTGTTTTGTTTTGTTTTGTTTTGTTTTGTTCGGAGCCCAAAAGGGGTCTCAAACTCACAGGACTCTCGAGATTGAGACTTGAGTTGAGATCGAGTCAGACACCCAACTGAGCCACCCGGGTGCCCTATGTTTTTTATTTTTTAAATGCTTATTTTATTATTTTTGAGACAGAGTGTGAGCAGGGAAGGGGCAGAGAGCGAGAGGGTGACATAGAATTTGAAACAGGCTCCAGGCTCTGAGCTGTCAGCCCAGAGCCCGATGTGGGGCTTGAACTCGGGAACAGTGAGATTATGACCTGAGCTGAAGTTGGATGAAGTTGGACACTTAACCAACTGAGCCACCCAGACGCCCCCCCGCCCCTTGTTTTTTCTTTTCTTACTTTTTTTTTTTTTTTTTTTTTTTAAAGAGCCAGGTTGGCCTCAGCAAAATCTGTGAGTGGAATTAAAAGAGACCACTCAGCAGTATGCTCTAAAATCCAGAACCTTCCAGGACTGCTCCAAGACATTATTAAAAGCAGACAGCACTTGGTTGCTGGCACAGGTTGCCAGCATCCCCTTGATTCCAAAGTGAGCACGTAGCATCCTTGCGGATTCTTGAGTTGTACCCTGTCTCCCTCCTTTCCCTGTCCTTCACTTTGTGGACTCTGGGCAGGGACAGGTGGGGGTGCAGAATTTCACTTTTTTTTTTTTTAAGTTTGTTTATTTTGAGAGAGACAGAGACAGCATGAGCGGGGGTGGGGCAGAGACAGAGGGAGACAGAGAGAATCCCAAGCAGCCTCCACGCTACCAGCTCAGAGCCCGATGTGACGCTCGATCACGAACCATGAGATCGTGACCTGAGCCGAAACCAAGAGTCAGGATGCTTAACTGACTGAGCCACCCAGGCGCCCCCAGGATTTCATTTTGTTACTCATTTCAAGTTTCAGAACACAGCTTTGCTAACCTTTAAGTTGTCACGCCTTTTCTTGTTTTATTTTTATCTTCATTCTCTGCGTCTTTTTAAAATTCTATTATCTTCCTTCTTTTTCTCCCTTCAGGCTCTCTCCCCTAAGGTCCTCTTTCCTGCTGCTCAGCCCCCACCCATCCCCTGCCAGGTCCTAGGGTGGTGGATTCTGTTTGGTGTGGAAGCCCAGGCACCAGGATGGTGAGTGTCTTGACCAGAGGAAGGGGTTGCTGGCTCCACTGCCACACTATGTCTAGCTCTGCCGAATTTTTCAAAACACTTCGCCTCATGGGCAATGTCAGAGTGTGCTGTTTTTGTCGTACTAATAGTTCTCTTCTCCTGTGTAAACCCAAAGCTCCATTTCCCAGAAACGTGCTCTTTTCTCTGCTCTCGTTCAGGCCCACATAAGTACAGGAAGGAGGCCTTTGGGGGTGGGAATACTGGCTCTGAAAATACATCTTGAGACAAAGCTGAGGGAAGATTGAGTCATGGGAGCAAAGCCCAGGCTTCTTTCCTCCCTTCATTCCCCTAACAGCTCTAGCAGCTCTTGCAGCTCTTTGGTGAGGCTACCTTCTCTGCCAGGGAACCTTCCCGAGTCATCATGGCCTAGAAAAGAACCCATAGAGGTCAAGAGGTCAAGGCCATTTAAATGTTAGATGCTATGCTTCTGTTTCTCACATGCAGCCAAGTGAGGAAGAAAGCTGGGAAGCCGTGTCCTTAGAATCCAGGACTTTAGCAACTGGAAGACACTTAAAATCCATTGCATTTGGCTCCTTCATATATTTTTCTAAGTTTATTTATTTTGAGGGGCTCCTGGGTGGCTCAGTCGGTTGAGCGTCCGACTTCGGCTCAGGTCACGATCTCGCGGTCCGTGAGTTCGAGCCCCGCGTCCGGCTCTGGGCTGATGGCTCAGAGCCTGGAGCCTGCTTCGGATTCTGTGTCTCCCTCTCTCTCTGCCCCTCCCCCACTCATGCTCTGTCTCTCTCTGTCAAAAGTAAACATTAAAAAAAAAATTTAAGTTTATTTATTTTGAGAGAGAGACAGCACAAGTGGGGGGAGATGGTGGGGGAGCAGTGAGAGAATCCCAAGCAGGCTTTGTGCTGCCAGTGCAGAGCCTGACATGGGGCTCAAACTCACAAACTGTGAGATTCTGACCTGAGCCAAAACCCAAGAGTCAGATGTTTACTGACTGAGCCACCCAGGCGCCCCTGGCTCCTTCATATTAAAAGTGAGGAGGCTTCTTTTCTCTAAGGTTGCACAGAGAAAGTAGACCTAGAATGTCTAGAAGCTCTAGAAGTCTCTGGGCTTTCAGCCTAATGCTTTAATTTGTCACCCAGATGCCATCCAGAAAAGCCAGGCCTTTCTTTGCCCTCACTTAAGAGTGGTCAGACCTGCCTCTCAGAGGGAGTCTAGGGCAAGGCCTGTGAGCTAGGTTTGCTTCTGGAGGGAAGCAGCTTCCTCCTCTCTCGGCATTCTGGGCCAGAGAGCTGCCTTCATCCTTTGTTCCTTTAGCCCTTGGGCTTAAGGCGAAACCATTGGTAGTGTGGCCTGGGCAGTGTTCTTCCCAGGCCCTGTGACATTAGAGCTAGAGCAAGTAAAAGGGGCTGGGGAGGAGGGAAGTTCATCCTCTGAGCTGGAGTGGAAAGTCCTTTCTGATTTTGTGCTTCCCTTTAGAGGGAATGTTGGATTCTGCTGCTGAGGAGTGACTGGTCCCTCAGAAACAGGGGATGAGGAAGGTGAAGTTGGTAAGGAAGTGCTCTGGGAGAGTTCCATCTATCCCTTTTTGGCTTCTCTGCTGTTACAGTATCAAGAGTTGATACCCTAGAGGTGCCCGGCTGACTCAGTAGAACACGTGACTCTTGATCTTGGGGTCATGAGTTTAAGCTCCAGGTTGAGCCCAGAGCTTACTTGGGAAAAAAAAAAAAAGGTAGGTACCCTAACTGCAAGGGGAGGAGGACTCAAGGGCCACAGACTAGGGAAAAGGACAACCAGCTTGATGGTCAGAAACAGGGTGGAGGTGATGTCCCTCCTCCTACAGTCTCTCCTTATCTTTTCAGGACAGGGCCCAGCCCTTCACACACACAGCTCATAAAAGGCTCATGGAAAGGACAGTGTAGGCTCTCACCCTGGGTATTGAAGCTGCCCTAGGCTCCCACAGCAGAGGGAGACCTGAATCTGGAGGCATGGCAGACTGACATTTAACATTCCCTTCCATGCCCCATACTCTCAGTCAGTCCAGAAACAGGTGGAAGCCTCTGGGAGACTGGCCAGGTGGTACCTGGGGCCTGTCCCTTCTGTCAGCCACCTGAGCCTCACATGTGTCCCTGACTTGACTCCAAGTTTACTGAGGTGAGAGTTCTGTTCTTTACCCAGAGCCAGCAGTTAGAGCTATGGAAAGTCAAAGGCATGACTGTTTATCACTATTCTCTTTCTCATGCCCACAGTGCTACCCAGCCAGACAGTCATGGGCTGACAGACATACTCATGGAGCTCTAGAGGCCCAAGTATGTTGCAGAAACAAGTGGGTTGGTCTGTGGGTATTGAAAGCTTTCTTAGGAGGTACTGAATTGGACTTGACCAGAAGCATGGCCCTGGGTGAGTGTGGAGTCTTGCTTTTCCTTGCTGAGTACTGTTGGAGGCCTCAGCAGTGCTCCCAGGGGCGCACTGTTCTGAAGGGCAGCCTGAGCCCCTGTCTCACTGTAGTGGGGTGGGTTGAGGACCACTTACCTGCTTTTGGCCTGCCTGACTTCCTGCTGCAAGCCTCTCAGGGTATGAGGGTTAGGCCGGGTGCCATTGGCACAGCCTGATTCTCAGGTCAGGATGACTTAAGTCACATTGGCTTGGGGGACCCACCTGGTCCAGCTGCTTATAGCTCCTGAAAGATGGGGAGAGCCAGGGCCTGCTGAAGAGGGCCGGGCTGGCCCTTAGATAAATGAGTTCATTGGCATTCTGCACACGGCTGCGTGTACACAGTAATTGGGGAGGCAAGCATCTGGGGGAGCAGAAGGCACAGATCAATCTGGCTCACTTTTGTCACTAACAGGCTGGCCGCTCGGCGAGCAGCAGGGGTCGATGCCTGGTGTGAGCATGTGTCACTCTGGAGATGAAAATGCTTAAGCTCACAGGATGGGTCTGGTGAGAGGCCAGTCTCGGACTGCACTGGACTTGTGTGGAACTGCAGGGGTCTGGCTTGGTCTGGCTGGGTATGGATGTGAAGTGGGGGTGTCTCTGACCCATCTATGTTTAGGTTCCTGGCTTGTGAGTCCAGCTTCACCACTGTTTCTTTTGTCATCAGAGGAGTTGTCCCTCTTCTCTCTTGGCTGGACCAAGGGGGCATGGGCAGAATCCATGTCCCAGCCCTGTTTGGCTAGCCTGGGCTGCCAGTTCTGTCTTTGGGCTGTCCCACCAGTAGGCCTTGCTGAGCCACAGTGTATTTCTCAGTGATTTTCTTTCTCTTGGAGACCAGAAAGGCTGGTAGGGCAGCACAGGTATTCCCATGACCCAGTCTGTTCAGCTTCTAGGTTTTGCTCTGTCCGTCGGGGGCCCCATTATGCCTTTCTTTCCATTACTTAAGTGAGTGATCGGGGCTGCAGCGAGTGTCGGTGGTTTCGACTGGCTGGCCCCTCACAGTGGCTTCTTGTGTTCAGATGGCAGGAGCAAGACATGGAGCTTTCTTGAACCGTGAGCCAAAAGCTACTGTGGCAGCTGTGTAGTCCAGTCCCCCTGCATGTCAGCCTCTGTAGCGGAGCCCTGAGCTGCGCGGGCCTGCAGGGAAACTTGGACCAGACTGTGTGTGTGGGAGGGCTGTCGCTCTGCACCCCCTCACTGCTCTCAGCAAGGTATTTATGGGCTCCCCTGCCTGCATATCCTGAGGCCCTGTCTTCCTCCTGAGGGCTCTTGTCTCCCCAGGAATTGCTGGGAGCTAGCACATTGGTGAGGAGGACCCTGTTAAGTGATTGTTCGGTAATGTGATCTGTCATTTTCCACCAGTTCAGTTTAGTAAAAGCTGAGATTTGCCTTCCAAAAACCAGGTTAGGGTAGCAACTGCAAGTAGTCCCCACCCCTTCTTCGGGACTTCAGAAGAGTGTTCTCCTTGGTGCTCCCCCTCCACCTCCTGTATGTAAGTGGGGAAGGGTACGGGGGAAGAATTGGAGGTCAAGGGAGTTGAACTGGGGGAAGCAATAGTCAGTGTGTAAGTGTATCTGCTGAATGGGCATACAGTTGCCCTGAATGTGGGCTCTTAGATTTTCCTGAACCCCCTGGAGATTGAGTTCAGTTGTGCCCCAGGGCAAAGGGCACCATAAAGTGGAACAGGCAGACCTCATTCGGCAGGAAGGAGGGTGACGGTGCCCTTAATATCCCGGCCAAACCTGCCGTAGGCTCAGCAAAGGTCCTACTTGCCTATTCTTTGGGAATATCAGAACCCATGCCAAAGTGCTCCCAGAAGACTCAGGCACTCAGAACAGTTCTGTGTCTACCCTCCTCCAGTAGAGGGGCTTGAGGGCCTTGAGGGCCTCTGTATGCCTAGCACCAGGCACTAGGGCTCGTCCAGCTTAGCTTGGTCTAATGGGAATGAACAATGAACTTGAAATCACTGGAATAATTGCTTAGCTCTGGGGGCTAAGAGGAAGCCTGAGAAAGTGTCCTTTACCCTGAGAACCTGAGGATTCAGCCGGGTGAAGACAAGCTGTACAGGCTGAGTCCCTGAGACAGACAGCTGCTTGGTGTATGGCTGAGGTGAGGCAGCCACGGGTGTTTGTAGGAGATCAGGCTTTGTGCAGTTTCTCTGAGGACAGAATGTACTAAAATGAGGCTGGTCTAGAGCACTGCCAGGCATCCCCTGTGTGGTTTAAAGAGGTCGTGAAGACTGGAAAGAAAGGCCCTGGTCCCACCTATCCCCCAAGAGCTCCCTGCCCTCTCAGCAGATGGAGAAATCTAGTTGCCTTGAATTGTTTCCTTGTCTCCCCATGGCTGAGGGGTGGAGGCTGATGCGGGGAAGGCAGTGGTTGCCCACCATCACTCTGTCAGATGGAGAGAGGTGGGTCACCTCTTAAAAGACAAGGAAGTTCCCTGCTAAGTGGCCTGATATGGACATCCAGAGTTTGGAGCTTAAGTCTGGCTCAGGATATGGTGGAAGGTTTGGGTCATTCTCTTTAAATCTTCCTGAGTTATAGTGATTTGGGGGTAGCTGGGGGATCTTGACGGGGACCACCTTCCTGAGCCAGGCTTCGAGTCCAGATACCTTAGAAGTTTGCTGCTTGGGGGAACGGGGGAGAACAGGTCTTTCTCCTACTTGTCAGATGGACTCCTTACCCAGAGAACAGCCTCTGCTTGGTGGCCTGGGCCAGTGTTGGGTAGGAAGGGGAGGTCCAGAAAGAATGCTGTACTTGGGAGGAGCTGGGCAGTGCCTCTCTCTAGGGGGAGAGTGCTGGAATGCTGCATAATGCTAAGTGCTATGGTGATGGCATCATCAGGATGGGGAGAGCAGTGTTGAGTGCTCCCGCTCTAATGCTTGTTCTTGGCCTCTAGCCCTGGCCCAGTGTGTCTAACTTGGCCAAGGACTTCATTGATCGCCTGTTGACGGTGGATCCTGGCGCCCGTATGACTGCACTGCAGGCCTTGAGGCACCCGTGGGTGGTAAGCATGGCAGCCTCTTCATCCATGAAGAATCTGCACCGCTCCATCTCCCAGAACCTCCTCAAACGTGCTTCCTCCCGCTGCCAGAGCACCAAGTCGGCCCAGTCCACGCGTTCTAGCCGCTCTACGCGCTCCAACAAGTCACGCCGTGTGCGTGAGCGGGAACTGCGGGAGCTCAACCTGCGATACCAGCAGCAGTACAACGGCTGAGCTGCTGGCTACGGCGCAGACATCCCGTGGTCCCAGCTTGGCCGTGCATCACTGTGCCATCTGGCCCTGATGCCCTCTCTGGAGATAGGCCTGTATGGCCGGCAGCAGGTGAATGGCCCTACCCGCTTCTCTTCAGCAGCCCCCATCCTCATCCTGGGCCTGAGCCTGGTGTGACCAAGTGGAGGGAGCCTGGGGACGTGTGAGCCCTCTGAACTGGCACCGGTGCTCCTTTTGGTGGGCAACTGCTCTGCTACCAGTTGGGAAAAGGGCAGGACCTGGCCTCGGGCTCTTTCACCCCTTGGCTCTTCCCCAAGACCAAAGAGGCAAGCTGTGCCAGGTAGAGGGTATCCTGTTGTCCCAGGACTCTTTGGGACAGTTACTTCTGAAACCCTCTTTCCTCCACTGAACCTTCATCTCTGGCCTCCCACATTCCATTGCATCCTGATCTGTAACAGAGAGAGGCCCAGGTAGGCCCAAAGCTTGTGTCTTGGCTGGACTCCCAGCTAAGTCTCCCACCTCTCACCCAAGATCTCTCTTCCTTTGTGGTACCCCCAGAGGCCCCTCCTGGACTCAGGACTGGCTAGAACCTCTGGTGGTAGGGCCATGGCATAGTCCTTGGCCCTTCTGGACTGTGTGGCCATGTTGGTAGCAGGCTTGCTCCAGGCTCTAACCTCTCTCTGACAGTGGGAGGGAGAGCTCCTGCCCACCAGCCCATTGCTCTCAGTGCCTTCTTTGCAGAGCCCACTATCACTTCTTTCTCCCCCTTGGATGCCCATTCTATTCCCTGGGTGCCTCCTTCCCAACTGTGGGGGATTAAAGGGAGCCCCACTGCTGCTACCTGGGGAATGGGGGCACCTGGGCCAAGGCACAGGCCAGGGGCTTCCCAGGGAGAGTCCCATCAATATTCCAGTGTCAGCCCTGGTTCTACCCTTGGTACTGCCCAATGTCCCGTCCCTTCAGGCTCTGCAGTGGCATAAAGGCGCCATCTAGTGTCTGGCATGAGTATGGGCAGCCTGGGAATGACCACTGTACTCACCCTTCATCTTCTAGAGGAAGTGGGAAGGAAGGAGCTGCTGTGTTGAGGAAAGGTCCCAGGCTGCTCAGCCCTCCCCTTCTGCTGAGCTTCTGCACAGCTCCAGTTGGAACTTAGCCATACTGTGTGACCTGCCTCTGAACCCTGAGTGCCTGGGGCCCTGGCCTTCTCACAGCTGGCCTTGCTTGGTCCAGCCTGTCCTTGCTTCCTTTCACAGCATTACCTGTCCAGCCTGGGCCCTGCCGAATCTTAGGTTGGAGGGGGCTCCTGCAGGAGGTGGGTGGAATTGGGTGGCTGCTTTCCCGGAGGCCTGAGCCAGACCATCCCCGTGTTAGTCAAGGTGCCTCCCCACCACCACAAACAAGGCTGGAACCCAAGTCCCCTTCTTTCTCAGCTGCTTTCAGTGGCAGGAAAGGAGGTGTGGCCCAGCTTTAGCTGTAGCTAGATTGCAGGGCCTCTGCCATCAGGGAGAGACTGGCCCTCACTCAGTTTTTCCCAGTGGGTAGCCTTGGGCCAGGCCCTCCTCTTTCTGCATGTGCCACCTCCAGTGGGAAACAAGGCCAAAGAGAACACTCTGGGCCAAGTCGACTGCCTTAAACATTCCCTCCTATCCTCAGTGCTCCTGGCACAAGGCAGCAGAGAGCCCAAGCCCTGTGGCCTCAGAATTCCCCTCACTTCCCCAAGTGCCTCTGGAGGCCTGAACCCTGGGGATTTATTTCCTCTCTTGTCCAAGATAGGCCTGACCCTAAGGGTAGGACAGAGGGAGGTTGGAGACATGGGCCTTTATGCCATGGACCATAGATGGAGAGTGTGCAGTTATTTATTTTGTGTACTCAGTTTGTAAATGTATCCTCTGTACTCAATAAACAGGCTGCCCTCCCCAGGGAAGGCTGCCCATCCATTCTGACAGCCCAGGCTCCTTGCTGTGGACCAGGGGAGGAGATACCTGCCATGCCAGAAGTCAAAGTCGCAAGAGGGGAAGGGGACTCCCAGGAGCCTCTCTCTTCCCTTATAAGGACATACAAGAATACACAAGAGGACAGAGCATGGCGTCTTTATTGGATTGAGATGGGGAGAGGGCCTGTGATAGTCTCAGTTGTAGGCTATGATCTGGTTGATCCAGGTGCTGAACTTGCTAACCCGAGTGTATATGGCAGGCTTGTGCACGTTGCAGTTGCTGGTGCCCCAGGAGACAACGCCAATAAGCACCCACGTGTTCCCTTTCTGGCAGACAAGAGGCCCTCCAGAGTCTCCCTGAGGGAAGGAGAGGGGAGAAGTCAGCTCGGCGATTAGGGGGTGCCACAGGACAGCGAGAGGATAAGACAGGGTGCTGTTGCTCACCTGGCACGAGGAGGCCCCTGAGCCGCCTGCACAGATCATGGAGTCAGTGATACGTGAGCCCCAGTACTGCCTGCACTGACTCACAGTGACGAGGGGCAAAGCCACCTGCTGCAGGCGTGCTGGGGTCACATTGCCTGTTGGCCAGAAGGGGGTGGTTAGGCCCGGGATGACTTGTTCCCACCCTAGCGCTCTCACCCAGATTTTTGGCCCAAGTTCCTACCCACGCCGCTGAGGCGTCCCCAGCCAGTGGTGACACACGTGAGGCCTGCAGGCAGTGCCTCATTTGGAGAAGCCAGGCAGACTGGTGTGATTCGTTTTGTGTACTGGGCCGGGGAGGCGAGCTTCAGTAGTGTCAGGTCATTGTTTAGGGTGGTAGGGTTCCAGAAAGGGTGCGTGATGGCCTGTGGAACCAGGAAGGGGCCACGTAGAATGGGGGGTGGGCACAGGCCTCCAGTGTTGATAGGTGCTGAGGGGCTAGCCTAGGGCATGCCTTGAATTCCTCATCCCCAGAGCCCACCCACCTGCCCCATCCACTCTTCCTTTCCGTGTCTATAGCCCAGACACTCACCTTTGAGATGGACAGAACCTGCAAAGGCTCAGCATTGGATGATCGGTCATATTCGCCCAGGACAACAAAGTGGCGGCCAGGGCTGCAGTGAGAGTGGGGTTGGGCAGCCGCAGGGAGAGCAGAGCAACAAAAGAAGGGCATCCAGGGAAAGGAGACTGGAGAGGAGGGCAAGGGGGCAGAGTGGGAGTACTCACATGACTTTGCAATGGGCAGCAGTGACCACCCAGGACTGGCTGATGAGGGAACCACCGCAAAAGTGGAAGCCACTGCTATCCTGGGGTCAGAAGTCAGAAGTGGGAGTGGGCTCAGGCTATGCCTAGGCAGGAAGCACCTGGTACCCTGCCCCACACCTAGGGTGCATGTACCTGCAGGGACACCTGCCAGGGCCAGGAGCCTGGCACTGCATTCTCCCCGTTGACAATCCTCTGGCTGAAGCTCAGTACCGGCTTGATGGCAGGAATGCCGCAGCCTGCTCTGCCATTGGACTGGTGAGGACCTGCTTCTCACACCAGCCTGCCCACCTCTCCCCACCTCCTCCTGGGTGCCCCCGGCTCTGCCCCAGAGGTCCAAATCAGAGAGGGCTCGTCACTACCCCTTCTCACCCACAGCACTTTTAGGTATTCAGTTACCCATGTCCAGCTGGCCCCCAATTCTGTCCATTCTCTGACAGCTCTCTCCAACTTACTCCCCATTGTTCCCCAACTTCACCACCACCCGCCATTTTTCTCCGACCCCTGGGATAGACTCCTCTCTAGCCTCGCACCTGCTCCAGGCCTCCACAGCCAGAGGTTTCTCCCTGAACTACATGTCCAACCTTCATTTCTCAGTTTCCTAAACCCTCCCTGGCTCCTAGCTCTGGCCTTACCTCCTGTCCCATTTTGAGGCCAGCCCCTGTGCACCTCTTGCCCCCCTCCAGCCCTGGCACATCCTTTTCTCCTTTACCCATTCTGTCCACCTGGTTCCCTTCCCGGCAGCCCAGCTGAGCCCCTGGGCAGGAAACCTGGGCTGGCTTTGGGGGCTAGGTTGCTTGAGGGCTGGTCAGTCAGGGCTGGTCCAGGCCCACTCACCCCAGGAGGAGCCAAGGAGGCCCAGGCTAAGGGTCAGGCTGAGCAGCAGCATTGTGGCAGATGTGAGGTTGAGAACTGGGCCTGGTTTTATGGATCTCCTCGTCCTTGGGCCAAAGTCCCAGGCCTGAGGCAAGCCATGCTCCGGTCAGGAGGAGGGTCTCTAGGCCAAGGTCCTGGACTCAGGCCTGGACTTATCAGAGCCCAGGTGTGAGGCTCTCACTTCCACCCTCCAAAACCTGGTCTCTGATTGGCTCCCTGAACTACCTCGCATCCCAAGTGTTGAGGACTGGGTAGCAAGGACCTTTGGTGAAATTAGGTTTATGGTAACCACCTGGTGGCTGGGATCAGGGAAGTTTCCCAGGGCTGTCAGGGGCATCAGACTTAGAAGCCTGCCCTGCACCCGGGGGTGATCCTGACAGGTGGAGGGAAGGTCCAGCTGTACCAGCCCTGCTGAGGAAGGCCAGGGCCATGTGGCCAGCACAGGGGTTCTGGCAGGTCACAAATCCTAACAGATAGCATCTCTGTGATCCCTCACCAACTTGAACAGGAGTCGGTTTGCTCAGAGAGATGGTGACTCTCCCACCAGCACATGGTGCATTTGGTTCCAAACCTTCATCTGTCTGGCTCTGAAGCCCATATTCTTGTTGATGAAATGATATCTGGGAGGGGCCTAGCACACAGGAGGGTAAGGTGTGAGTCCTTGGTGACTGGCTGACCTTGGATGGAGGTTACAGGTACAAGCGTGACGGCCATCAATCTCTGACAGCCTCCAGGCCTTGGGGCTTCTGTGGGCAAGCTCTTGGTGTCTGCAGCCCATTTGTTGTAGAGCTCCAGGCTGAGCCTGCACTGAGGAAGAGAAGACGACCCTGTGTGCAAAGCTGTAGTGGGTAAGTTGGCTGGGCTCCGAGAGGTGTGGGGGCTCTGACTGATTCAAAGCATCAGTCAGGCAAATAAGATGAGTTAGTGGTTGAACAGAGCAATGGAGGGACAGAAATGTGATCAAGCAGTTATAACACAATGCTAATTGCAAAGTTGATTGTGGGTGTATAGGTGTTTGGTGTACAATTCTTTCAACCTCTGTGTTTTAAAATCTTCATAGTAATATACTGGGGGGAAAAGCATAATCAGGGTCCCAAGGATGTCCATCCCAGAGTAGACCCTCCCCAGAGGTTGGGCAGACGCTCACCGTTCCGGAGGTCCGTTTCAGTCAGCCGTTCTGAGGGCAGGATGCTCCTGCCAGCACACAGCACCTAGGCTGGCCCGCAGTGGGTACTCAGCAGTGGGTTTGCTGGATAAATGTGTCATGTCATCTCTCTCTGCATGAGCCCTGACCCCAGTCAGCCCAGCAAAGTTGGGAGTCAGTTCCCCTGTTCACAGCTCAGCATGTGCAAATAGAAGCCCTGTTTGGTGTTAGCACCTCAGGTGTGCCTGGTCACGGGAGGGGTTTCACAGGTAAAAGTGTCGCAGGGGTGAGGAGTGTTTTGTGAAAACGTACTCTTGGAGTCAGGGAGCAGTTCCTTGGTCAGCACTTTAGCCCTCAGTGGGGTCCATGGGGGCCTCCTTGACTGAGAGCTGTGGGCTTTGTCCTGGGACACTGATGAGCCACGGAAAGACTAGGTAGGGGCAGCACATGTGGCCCATCCGGGTTTTACAACAGTCCCCAGTGGACCAGAGGCCAAGAGCAGTGCATGGGAGTGGCAGGGGGACCTCTGCAGTGTGGAGAGTCAGGAGGGGGCTTTCCAGCTGGAGCTGCAATGCTTGCCTGGGGGACTGGAGGAGTAGATGCCTGAGGCGATGGGTGGTCACCTCTTAGGCCAAGCCCTGAAACCTTGGCAGGGAGTGGCTTCTGCAGATGTAACTTGGCCACAGAGTTCTCATGGCTGCTTTTCCCCCTCCACCCAGGAAGAACATAGCCATCTGTTTAAATATTTTTTTTTTTTATTTCCTGGGTTTTTTTCCCTCTTGTTCCAAGCTCTGAGCACCATCCTACTTCACTCCACTTCCATGGCCTGCACAGTTTCTTCCAGCAGCTCCAGGGTCAGTGGCTTCACTGTCTGGGACAGGACAGCTGTGGTCCCAGGGGCAAAGCGGTACTGGCTAGGCCTGGGAGAGGGAAGGGATGGCCTCTCAACTTGGGCCCATCATGTGGCCCATCTGTTTCTTGCACCCCCTGTCTCCCCTGCTACTGCCCCATCCTCCCTAGTGGTCCCCATCTCCCATGCTCTCACCTTTTTAAGGGCCTTGTGGGTGAGCTCAGTGTTCGCAGAAGCTTGGCGCCAGTCCCCATTATCACACATGCATCCACACTGCCCCCAGAGCCCAGGTCACCTAGGATCCCTGCAGTGATGGCTTCCACTAGCAGCTCCTGCGCGGCCTCCAGCTGTGATGATACATGTGTGTGATGCCTGATGGACCCTTTTGGTATCACCTTCAGGCTACAGCCTAGAGGTTTTGTTCGTCTCGAAGCCCAGACTATTTGCCATTTGCTCATACCCAAACCCCTCTCTTTCCCTACTCCCATCTCCAGCCCAAGCTCCCCTGCCCTGGTCTCTGCCTCCCTCTCTCAGAAGACCCTGTGTTCCTATTGCTCCCTATCTTCATAAACCTCTTTGAGTCACTTACACTTGTGGTTCTGCTTCCAGGGCTGTCCACCCAACCAATATGGTCTTGATCCCCAATCTACTGGTTCACTGCGTTTTCCCTTCTGGTCCTTAGGCACCTCTGAAGCAACACATGTCACCCACTTCCATCCCACCCCAAACAAAATCCAGACCCCACTTGCTGTTCCCTCCTCCTTGAGCTTCAAACGGTCCTCTCTGAGCTTTGACTTCTCCAGGAGTACAAACTTTGGCACTAACGGTGGTCTGCTGGAATAGCACTTCTTCACTCTGACTCCACTGGCCTCTCAGTCTTGACTCAGTCGTCACCTCCTCCAAGAAGCCTTTCCTGACCTCTAGACTAGGTCAGGTTATCTCTGTGTTATCCCAGCTCCAGCGTGCACTTCCCATCAATGAACGCGTAGTGGGCGACAGGTGTTGCTCACCACCATGTTGGGCTGGAACCGATCCTCCAGTACCGCCAGGGCCGCGTCTTGGCCCGAACCTGCAGGCAGGAGGGCATCTGAGGTAAGTCGCTGCCATCCCATTGCCGGATGAAGGTGAGGCCAGGGTCGCAGGGGCGGGATTCGTGGGGAAGGGGCGGAAGTGTTCACCCAGGGCTGTGAAGGGCAGACGGCTGTAGGAGCCATGGGGGTGCACGCTGTAGAGTTGCGGTCCGGTCAGATCTACTCCGCCCACTATCAGCGACGTGCCCACGTAGCCCCGGTACCTTTCGCAGAATGGGCGTGGTGAGCCGCAAGCACACGGCTCCAGGTCCCGCCCCTCCGTGACACCGCCCCGGACCCACCCCTCCCCCACCCTTTTCTGTTGTCTGGCGTCCCTTGACCAACATTGCTCCTTCCTGTTGCCCAGCTCCACTTAGGCCTGCCTTTTCCGGTCTCCGGGGCTGTCGCAGTCCCGCCTTTCATCCCGTCCCACTTCCTCTCAGCCCCACCCTCCCTGCAACAGCCCTTCCCCAGGGTCATCTTAGCCCCGCCCAGCACCGGAAGAGCGTTTGGCGCAGAACGCGCGTGACCGTGGCCACGCGGGGCTCGCGGCCTGTGGACAGGGCGTGTAGCTCCATGTTGGACGCCGCCATTCGCGTGGTCATCTCGGCGTCCGCGGCTACTCCAGCCCCACAGCAGCTGAGAACGAAGGGAGGGTCGGTGTGGGCGGGGCTGAGATGGATGTGCTGTGTCGGGGATGCGTGGGGGAACGGGGTCGGGGATTTCTCACTAGATTTTGGGGGCGATGAAGTGGATCTTCTCACAGCTTTTGTCCATCACTACGGAATCTCTGGTGGCCCGCGTATCCGCGCCCAGGATGACTCCGTCCTGGGGAGGGGGAGGGGCCTCTAGCTCAGTGTTTGTCGGATCCCCCAGCAGCCCCTCTAAACACCCCAGTCCCAACTCCCTGCTCACTCGGAACAGAAGGCCCGCGATGGTGGTACCAGTCTTGTGTGCTTGAGGGCTCCGGAACCCCGGGAGGACGCGTTCTAAGGATAAGTTTCTGGAAACAGAGTGTTAAGGCCCAGGTTGAGGCTCTTCTGAGACTCCATCACATCCTCCAACTCTGTCCCAGCCTCCCTCACTTCTCAGGGTGAGCTTGGGAATACAAGTCGCCCAACACATGTTGCCGTCCCTTTGCCCCCTCCAGAAATAAAGGTCCTGGGGTTTCTGGGAGTAGAAGCTGCAGAGCCAGCTCACCCCCACATACCTCTGGCAGTTCTCGAAAGAGAAGCCCCCTCGGGGCTCTAGCGCTGGCTTCAGCATCTTGAGGTGGGCAGGCTGGTCCAGGGGTTGGGGGTCGATGTGGGACCAACGCAGAGTGAGAAAGACCAAAGCCTTGGTCCTCTGTCAGCGTCTTCCCCACGCCCCCCTTGGCGTCTGACTCTTCCTGCTTTCGCTTTCACCTTTCCTCAGAGCCTGGCTGTCACCTTTGTGCATCTTCTCCTTCTGGTCCTAAGCAGCTTGGCAAAGGGGAGGTTTCCTTGCTTGGCTCTCCATCATGCTCCCTAGTACTCCGTCTTAACAGAGGAACAGATCCCTCCCTCTGACCGTTGTTCAGCAGCTTCTGCCTCTTCCAGCCTGAGCCCCAAGCCTTGCCTGTCCTGACCCCAACTCTAACCTCAAGTCCCTCAGCCCTATGGCTGTCATATTGGCCAGGCTTCTGTTACTGCCCTCCCAACATTATCAGGCATGGCTGCCTTTTGTCCTTCAGCATCCACTTTCTCTCAGCTCCTCTCTTTTGTTGCCTTTGCCTCCTCCCTGAAACTTGAAACCCCAAAGCTCAGTCCTCCATCATGGTGACACTGATCCTTCCAGCTTCCCTGTCTCAGATGGTGTCTTCTATCTAACAGAACAGGTGCCGTGGGGCTGCCCATCTAGTGGCCCGGAAGCATGCTGGGCTCTACCCATGGACAAGCCTTATTTCACATCCCAAATGACCCTTTATTTATCCACATCTTTCTCCTACCGCTTTAGCCTCAGCTAGCATCCTCTCTCTCCTGGGTACTGCACTGTCCTCCCTGCCTTCCCCAAGTTTCTGCCCCTACCCACCACCCCCAGGCTCCCCTTTACCTTTCAGAGAAGGGACTGTTTCTAGATTGGAAATCTGATTACACTTTCCCTAGTTAACCCCTTCAGCAACTGCATATTGCCCTTAGGCTCAAACCCAAGTCTTTTCAGTGGCCCACATTACCCTTCTCATCCCATCTGATCTCAGAATAGCCATCACTTCCTCTGGGAAGCTTTCCCTGACCCACAAACAAGATTCTGCCCCTTGGTGCTCCCTAAACTTTTCTCTCAGACCACTTAGCTCCAATAATTAATCTTTCATTAGAAGAATGATCTGATTAGCGACTGGATCTCCCTCAGATTCTAAACTCTTGTGCTTCTGTCGCAGGCTTAGCACTCACAAGTCCATGTCCACAGGTGGGTTCTGCCTTCCCTTGGGGGAGTGGGTGGGACAGCTCACATCTTCCCTGCCTTGTACCCTTAGCTCCACGTGCCTCCATCCCACAGCTATGTGTGCAATTACCTCCAGTCGCCCACCCCCAGAGCAGAGGCAGGCACAAGGCAGGCTATGTGCTACATAAACAGCTCAACCGGGAGAGTGGGAAGCTATCATCCTGGTGCTCAGTTCAATCTCAGGCTTCATCAAAGCCCATCTTGCCCTTATGCTCCACAAAGCACCAGGCCTATGGCTATTGCTTGGTGGATACTGGTGCCTGGATGCCACTGCCTCCCCTGCAACCCACAACACACATGTCAAAACTTAAAGAGCAAAAGAGGGTCTTTATTCAGGGGGCCGGGGCCCTGGGCTGGCAGCTGGGGGTGCAGGGGTACGACGTCGGTAGGCACCCAGCAGGATGGCATTGATGTGCTCCAACGTCTGGTTGCTGAAGACCATGTTGAGGTGCTGTGTCCCATGCAGAGGCAGCAGATGCACAGGCTGTGGCTGGCGGCTCTGCCAGCGGGCACAGAGCTCAGTGCTGCGTGTGGCCACAGTGTCGTCACCGTCCTCATAGAGTACCCCCACGGGGTCTGTGTAGGGGAAGCCGTGGTCAAAGATGTAGGTGTTGGGTGTGGGCAGGCCCACGCCATACAGACAGTATACTTCCACTCCAGGTGCTGGGAGGCCTGCCAGTAGGTCACGTGACTGTAGCCACATGTACCAGCCTTCCTCAAAGTGCAAGTCTGCAAAGAAGCGCTGGAAGTCACGGCCTGTGTAGTTGAAGCTGGGCGTGGAAATGAACACATGGTCTTCAGGCCATACCTCTCTGGAGGGAAACATCCAGGGGGAGGTCGTTGTTATGCGCTGTTCCTCTCTCAGCTTGATGCTGGACACGATCGGGATGCCCTGGTTGTCACCTGTGAACACGAAGCAAGGTGGGTCAGGGAGCCAGGTCTGGGTCCCTTGGGCCCACAACTTGCCCCCAACCCAAGTTCAGCTGGATGCTAAATCTTGTCCCTACCCAATCCAAATTGAGCCTCTGAGCAGGCCTGGCAATCAGTAGGTGTTCAATATGTGCTTTTTAAATGAGAAGCCCTGATGGCATGTCTGTGGGGCACAGCTGTAGAGCCTCAGAAGGAGGCCAGGGAAGGAGGGGCCTCCTGAGGACGGGTGTACATGTGTGAATGTGGGAGGATGGTGCTGGTGGTTCTCCCTCAGCTAATTGGCCCCTGTGGCCTGCACTGCACAGGGGTCAGAGCTCCCTTCTGGGAAGGATATTAGACTGCGTCTGTGTTTGGCACTTACAGACATAGTCTGATGAGTGTTGCCCTCAGCAGACTGTGAGCTACTAGGGGGCAAGTTGAGTCTGGCTATACCCTGCATACAGTGCGTGCTCAACAAGTGATAGCTATGCCACTTCTCAGAGAAGGGCATAAGGGTTTCTAGGGTCTGGCCCTGGCTTTGGCAGATCTGTCCTTAATAGATCCCTGGGGAAATGGGCTCCTGGAAACAGAGGCAGCTGAAAGCTGAGTGGGCAGGACCTGAAACCACAAGAAACAGACCTAGGTCCATGAGTCAGATTGTTGGGGTTCACTTCCTTTCTGTTTACTCTCCTTTTGTCACTGAAGCACCAAATCACCCAGACTTCTGGCAGGAGCTACTCTAATGTCTAGGCTAGGGGGCCAGTGACCAGGGCCATGCCTCAGGGGTGGTAAATTACACACTTAGCCTGACATGGTGAGAAGAAGCAGGAGTGAGGGCAGGCCCATGGTCAGCTTCATCCCCCTCACTCCAACCCCCTCATTGACACAGGTGGTCCAAGGCCTTCTCACCTGAAGCCAAGACCAGCATGGGCTTGATGGAGCCCCCCCAAGGAGCTCCAAGAGAGATGAATCCATCAATGAAGCGGTCCTTCCAGGCCTGGGGCTGGCGCAGCAAGAAATAGAGCAAGTGTAGGCAACCAAGGCTATGACCAATGAGGAAGACAGGCTTTCCATAGGCAGCATGCATCTCCTCCACCAGCCCAGCAAGCTTCTGGTAGTATTCCTCCTGCTGGCCTGAAGTAGGGTGGATGGGGTCAGGGCAACGGATGGGGTCAAGGCCCATCTGCCCTGCCCCAAGCCTTCAGAGACACTCACTCGGCTCCAGCCGCCAGTCGTAGGGGGCGGCCCTCACTGTCTCATCGCGCACATACCCGTTGTTGACCAGATTCTGCACTAGTGTGTGCATGTAACCTGTAGGGGAGGCAGCAGCATTGGAGGCTCTGGTCATGGCTCCTGTGGGCTGACCACAGCTGGAGCCCTGCCCTTTCCCCAGTAAACACACCTGCCAGCTTGTTGTTGTCCAGGTACTCAACAGAGTAGGTCTTCCCAAAGCCAGGGACACGGATCTGTACACCAGGGGCATTGGACACGCGCCCAGAGCTGCGGTTGTAGACAACCCTGAGGGCAGTGGGACATTCAGCAGCCCAGTAGCCAAGGGGCAGAGTGTGGGGGCTGGGGCAGAGGGGGTGGCACACACCTGGTGTTATCTATCCAGCAGTCCACTCCAAGGGGTAGGAACATATTGAGATCCAGCCAGATGGTGAAGAAGTCCTCTGTCTTGCGGTAGCACATCCAGTTCACCACATCTGGTTTATCCAGCTTGGCTTCCAGTTGATTCCCCAGGCAGCCAGGCACTGTGGGCACTAGCCTTCATTCTGAATTCCTTGCATTCCTTCCCGCCCTTCTGCCTGTCCCCCCAGCTCCACCCCTTCATCTCCCATGCCCTCAACCCCCAGGAACTAAGGATGTGATCCTTTCTGATAACACCCCACCCCCCACCCCATTCCCCCGGCAGCCCAAAGCCCTGGTTCCCCTCAGGCAGGGGAGGTGCAGGGGCCAAGGCCACTGACCCCTGTCCCCATAAGGAAAACACCTAGCTTGGCTCTCCATTAATGCCAAAGTCCAAGGTGAAAACAAATAGGTATGGGAGAATGGGGGCTGGAGACCTGTTTTCCAGGGGCCAGGCACCTTGTCCTTGCTGGGGTGGGGGCTGAGTGGCTGCAGCTGACCACAGTTTGTAACGCCCTGGCTAAGCCCTCAGGCATACCCGCCCCCAACTCCACCCCCCTAGGGAAATCAGCTCAGAGACAGGAACAGGTGGTGGGGGAAGGGGTGGATTTCTCTGCAGGACAAGCCTTTGGACCCTCAAACACTGAGGCAGGTATCAGGGCTAATGCAGGCGCAGAAGGGCCATGGCAGGGTCTGCTACCAGGGGCTGGGGCCCAAGCTCCCTGAGGTCTGGCCTGGTGCATCAGGGGCCTGTGGGGGCTTACCGAGGATGACGGGCCGTGTGTGGTTACTGAGCTCAGCCTTGGGCGTGGTATGCGGGGGGAAGAGCACATTGAAAAGCCAGAAGGGGGTGGCAGAGGGGAGCAGCAGCCCCAGCAGCAGCAGCCCCCATTGCCATGGGGAGCCCGACGGCCCCATTCCAGCCCTAGTGCCTACTGCCCAGGGAAGCAGTCCCGGGCTGGCCTTATCTGGAGTGGGGGTGGGAGGGGCCCTAAGGCCAGTGGGAGGGACAGCCCAGCCAATGGGGGTGGCCAGACATTGCCGGAAAGGGACAGAGCCTCAGGGAGCCAGCTCTGGGCCTGGTTTCAGTTCCGCCTTCTTCCCTTGGTGCCAAGGGAAACAGAGACGGGGCAGTAGGAGGCCCAGAAGTACACAATGTTTTATTGAAAAAAGTCAGGCCTCAGCTGGACAGTTCCATTGCGCTTTGCTCCGTGGGGGTCCCTGCCCACAGTAGCCTGAGCCAGATCTTCCTGCAGGTGGGCTGGGCCAGACCCCCCTTCCTCACCACCCTTCCCCTCCTCTCTGATGGTGACATCCAAACAATAAATATGCAATAAATAGCATTCCTGGGCAGGCTGCCTTCAAATCCCACATCAGCTCCCACCAGTCCTCTCCTGGGGTGCTGGATGGGAAAATCCCCAAACCTCTCAGGGTCCGTCAGTACCTTGGATCCTTCTCCATTGCCAGGCCCAGTCCCAGTCTCCAAGGAGACCTAGCAAAGCTGGGTCCGGGGCAGGGCCAGGCAAAGCAGGGCTGGCGGGTGGGTGCTGGGAGGGGGCTGTTACCCTGGACACCTCCACTCTAAGCCACAAGTGTATATGAGGCTCAGGAGTAGATGGTGATCACTTCACGGCCACCGCCACGCACCAACAGCACACGCTCAAGGCCTTCGGTCAGCACCTCCAGGAACTCCATGTCTGTAGAACATCAGGTCAAGGAGGCAGCACCAGGACCAAGGGCACCCAGGGAAATCTGGCCTACTAATCAGAGCTGGGGTAAGCTCTCACCCCCTCATCTAGAGAGAAGAGCTCCTGGCCTGACCTCCTGTGTGTCCGCCTCCCCACTGCCTGCCTCTCCACAAAAGGATACAGTTCTCATCACCTTCGCTGTTCTTGGGTGGGCCAGGCATGTTCAGTAGGACCAGGCGGGCATCGTGGGAGCGAGTGACAATGACTTCATTGAGCTTCACAGCGGTGTGCATGCGCCGGACATTGGACTGGTCCCTGCAGGTAATGCAGCTGATCGTGGGCCCCACCCCTCACCCCCCCCAAAGACTGTGTACGGCCCCATCCCACCCCCACACTCCAGTGTGGTTGAGTCCATTCTTGCTGCACTCACGGTTTAATATGCACCAGCTCCCGGAAATTGTCAGGGGCGTGGCTGGGGTCCCAGGACTCAGCTGCCATGTACTTGTCCCGAGTCCATGTCATCTGGATCTTGTCAGCCCCAGCTGCAGAGTCATCTTCCTCGTCCGAGTACAGGCTCTCCAGGCGCAGGGCTGAGTGCCGGTCCTTGACCAGCTGGGCCTGAGGAAAATCAGAGGAGGTGGCCTCAGTTCCATGGGAAAAGGGGGGCCTCATTCTGATGTCCCAAACTAATGGTGTCTCCAAAGGCCTGACCTGCCACCCACCCCTGCCCCAAACAAGAAAGCCACGGACTTCTCGCTCCCGCTCTGTCTTGGTCAGCCTCATCTGCCGCAGCATCTGGGACCGCTGTTCCATCATTAGTGTCCGCTCATAGGTATATGCAGAGATGTCGCTGTTATGCTAGGGAGAGAGTGGGCCATGAAGAATGGGCTGCATGGGACAGGGTATCCACAGGGCCACAGGGGCAGGTGACTCACCATCTCTACCACCTCCACCTCTGCCTCAAGGCGTAGGTGGTACAGGAAGATGGCCAGATCCTTCTTCATCTGGATGCTGTTGTCATCCATCTGGGCCACCGTAAAGATGCGCATCCGGCACTTCCTCCACACCTGTGGCACGGGAGCAGGTGGGTGGTTTAGTCACATTCCACCCCTCCAAGGGCCCAGCGCTTGCCACCAGGGCCCACCCACCAGGCCCACCTTGTGCTGGCGCAGCAGAAAGGGCAAAAGCATAAGCATGCCACCGTCGTGCACAATCCACCACACGTCAATGTGGCCCTCTAGGTAGCGCTCATGGTTGCTGGGGTAGAAGGCGATGTTCTTGGGCACGAGCAGGGCCAAGTGCGCTGCTGTGGTGCAGCGCACGGTGTCTGGGGAAGAAGGCCACTGCTGACTGCCAGCCCGTGGCCCTCTGGCCTCTGCCCTCACCTGATCCCCAGCCCCTCTCCCACACAGCCGAGCCCAGGACCTATCTATCCCATCACAAACCAATAAAGGTCTTCCAGGCACGTGGGTCCTCGCTCTGTCGCCAGCCATAGGGCCAGCCCAGCACCACAGAGTTATGCCTCATGCCACCCAGGCCACAAGACTGGATGAGGTGGGCCAGCCCCTCTCGCACCTTGCTGGCTACCACCACCTGGCAGAAGCCCTTCACCTTCTCAATCTCCATCATATTCTTGATTGTCTGTAGGAAACATACCAGGGTCAGAAGGCGAGGCCATTAGCGTTCCCTCTCCTCGGTTCCCTCCCAACAGAATGACTTGGAGGTGCGGGTGGGGGAGGAGAAGGAGGTAAGCTGCCCACCCAGAGGCCGTGTTTTTAAGATGGGACAGCCATACCCCCTTGCTCCAGCTCTCACGTGGCAGCAGTGTGGTCCACCTGGCTGGTCAGGATTAGTCCCCTTCTCCTAGGAGCCAGCTGCAGCCCAGACACCTCTAGTCAGCTCCCCACCCCCTACAGCAGGCACCTGCTCAGCAGCCTGGGCCTCGCCATAGCTCTCCAAGAAGCTGCCCTGGATGACAGAACCGACGATGGTCAGGCCCTTGCCAGCCTTAAGCTGGGAGGCGAAAGTGAGGAGTCGTGGGTACTTCACGTGAAGGTCCTCGTCTAGCTTCAGCAGCACCAGCAGCTGAGGCCTGCAGTGGCCAGATGGGGAGCCTGAGACCTGGGCCAGAGGTTTCCAGGAAGCCCCTCTTCTTCCCTTCTCAGCTCACATGCCCCCACCAGTGTGAGTAGCAGGGATCCAAGGGCACCACTGACAACCCCAGGACAGGGAACATGGACTAGGGAGGGAGAACCAGCATCTCTTGACCCTCCCACCCTCACAGCAACCCCCTGAGTACCTTGAGTGGCTCCTGTCAGTCTGGATGTGAACTCACCGCCAGTTCTTTGTGTGAGGAGGCCCCTCCTCTAGCCGTAACAGTGCATAGCGGGCAGCACTCAGGGACAGCCCTCGGATCCCATCACCCCACTCCTTCTCGGCCCTGCAGGGGCCAACCACAAGCTGGTGAGCCCCTGGGCCCACCCATGGGATTCTGTCCATGTGTATGTGAGATGGAAGGCAGCAAGCCCCCCGAGTCACAGACCGCCAGCCCCACACCCATGGTGGCTAGTGAAAGATGGCTCAGCTCCCCCAAACCCAGCATACAGACTATCCCACTTGTCCCAGCCAGGCGGCAGTCCCGCACTCACCCTTGGTATTCAATGTACTTGTAGATCATGCCCGCAATGAGCATGGCGACCAGGGCATAGTACCAGGAGGAGACAAACATAAGGGCCAGGCAGAGGCTCATGCCCAGGAAGGATAGCGCCCTGGGCCAGAGTGGGGAAGGGCCAGAATCAGGAAAGATCAGTAGGGCCCCAAGCCAAGCCTCCAACCCCCCAATCTCTCACCAATAGCAAACACTGTCGCCGAAATTCAAACTCCATCCTGGATGGGGCTCCTAGCTTCCCTCAAAGTTCTTGTGTCAGAGGACTCGGCTCAGAGGTCCAGCTGGCACTTACCAGTGATAGTACTTGAACCGTGGCCGCCAATTGGGTGTCCTTAGGAGTGTCTGCACAGCACAGGCCAGGTTCACAAACAGGTAACACATCAGAAAGAACCTGCAGCACAGGGAATAGTTGGTACAGAGCGGCCTCCTTGGGATCCAGGTGCCTGATATACCTGATCTTCCCCAGGCTGGAGCTGGACTAGGAACTGAGTGTCAAGGCCCTGCCCTATGTGGGCTCAGCCAGGTCGCCTCAGCCTCACAGCCTGAGGCAGATGGGACTTCTGTAAGGGCATCCACAGAGCCAGGTCTTAGAGGACGGGCAAGCGTCCACAGGTTGACAAGGTGGGAAGGTGGGCTGCAGGCAGGGGGAACAGCAGAAAGGATGGTGCTGAGGACTGCTCAGTGTCTGGAGATGGCTGGACAATATTCAGGCCTCTGGCCTGGGTGACCAGTTGGATGAGGGGCTGTCATGAGTGTGGAGAAGAGAACCTCAAGGGAATACAAAAGGGCCATTTGGCATACACTGAACTAGAGATGCTTGAGGGATACCGTGGTGGGTGTAGGAGACGGGGACATGGGCGAGGCCTGCTGCGTGAGCCCTTCAGCTGGCTGGAAAGAAAGGGCAGACAAGAAGGCAGGAAGTCTTACTAGAGAGGGCAGGTCAGGGGCAGAAACCCCCAGAAGGGGGAAATGGTCAGTCCCATTAGGGCTGCAAGGAAGAGCCACCTGATAAAGGCTGAGATACATGCTCTGGCTTGGGCAGTGAGGGGTCACCACCCTATGATGGTGGCAAGAACAGTTTCAGGTGTGCATTTATGCACTGGTGGAGCTGGGCTGCAGTGGGGAATAAGAGACTTTGGCAGGCCTGGCTGAGGCTGGGGGGGCTACCTCCAGGGGGAAGGAGGACCTTTCAGGCCTATAGGTTGACTGGGGCAGTGAGTAGTAGTCCTTTGATAACCGAGCGAGCAAGAGGGAACATGGGCAATAGAATGAGATGTGTGAGGAGAAATGGAGTAGCCGCTGGCAGAGGTGAACACAGTAACCACATGAGCTCTGCCTCAGGGATCCCCAGAAATTGCCACATGCTGATCACCTCCCGCAGGGCACTGGGGATCTCAAATGCCCAGCCGACTACAGAACTTTAAAAGCAAACAACTTCTGGGCACCTGGGTGGCTCAGTCGGTTGAGCGTCTGACTTCGGCTCAGGTCATGATCTCACAGTTCGTGGATTCGAGCCCCGCATCGGGCTCTGTGCTGACCGCTCAGAGCCTGGGGCCTGTTTCAGATTCTGTGTCTCCCTCTCTATCTCTGCCCCTCCCCTGCTCACGTTCTGTCTCTGTCTCAAATATAAACATTAAAAAAAATTAAAAATAACAAAGTAAAAGCAAACAACTTCTAAAACATATGGGTGGAGCAGTGGTGGCTTCCTCAAGGCACTAGGCACTAGGTGCTTGCTGTGTCCAGGAGGGGAGGGCTCTGGCTGTTCGCTCTGGGAGTCTCCCACGGAGGAGTGTGGGACCTGTTGGTCTCTGTAAAACTCCTGCATAAGTGCCAGGCTCACTCCTGCATGTAGAGGTAGGCTGCGTTCTGCCACGCACACTTCTCCCCATACAGCCTGACACGTCTCCCAGCCGCATCCTCAACACGAGACAGAGTCATAGGGAGGTGCTAGGGCCCTTGGCTGAGGGGTGCTGAGGGTGCGTGGAGCCCTTCCCAAGACCATTCCCCTGTCCTGCCCCCCAGCTCACATGGATAGAATGGGGGCCACCATGTCAAGGGAGGCGATGAGGATGCCCAGCTCAGCAATGAGTGCCGTCAGGAGGAGTGCCCACGTTGGTTCACCATTTGCCTTTCCATGGCCAAATACCTGCATACACCAGAGTGAGTAGGGTCAGTGAGGGAAGAAGCTGGTCCCATCACCCCCATCCCACACCTTGGGCCATAAGCCACAGCCTGGCCTCCATCATCCCCAAGTTCCCCCTCTGGGGCTCAGGTCACACCCACGCCTGTCCCAATAGGTACCACAAGTTTCTCTCCCCTCCCATCTCTCCGGGCCTCTCTGTTATGGATGAGCCATAGACAGGCCCTGAGGATTGTGGCCACAAGGAGCTCTGCCAACATCAGGGCAGGGCCAGGGCAGCCCTCAGCAACTTCCCATGGAAGGTTATGTGGCCCTGGGGCCACCAGAGGCCCCACCACAGGCCCCAGCAGGATGCAATGCATCCATATCCACTACCCCTCTACCCCAGCCAGTGTGAGAGACCCGCAGTACCCAGGCTATGGGGGAGTGCAGATGGGCTCACCCTGAGGAAGGGAATGATGTTGTCCTTGGCGATGGCCTGCAATAGGCGTGGTGCCCCAGTGAGGCTTTGTAGGCCGGCACCACAAGTTGAGAAGAAGGAGCCGATGACAATGACCCAGGGCGAAGGCCAGGCCAATGTGCCCACCACCAGGTTCCTGCTGACGCCATCACCGTACCTGCAGGGGCCAGGCTCAGGCCATGCTCCAGGCAAGGAGCCCCCCAAGCCCTGGGTGGGGCTGCCCAGAGCGAGGGATGTCAGCAGTCAGGAAGGATGGCTATGGTGGGCAGAGCTCTGGCCCCTCAGCAGAGAAGGCTAGTCCACCAGCCCCTATCCTCTCCCTCAGCCCAGCCCTGGTCCTGATGTCACCATCCTCTCAGAAGAAAAAGTCCTGGTGGGGCCGGACTCACCTGGTGGCACAGACCACCATTGGCAACCAGCAGCCTGAGGACATGTGTGGGACCACGCGCACGAGGGGAGCTGGTGTCAGGGCAGGCAAAAGCTGAGCCCCCTGCCACAGGGAGGGGCCCAGGTCACTCACTTGTCCCGGAGTACCACACCCTCGATGCAGGCGCCAAAGAGAACCACGCTGCTGAAGTCTGCAGCTGTGTCAAGGAAAGCTAGGCCTCTGCTGCCACTGTTGTCCCCACTCATTCCCCACACAGAACCCACACACCCCTTGTCCTAGCCTTAGCCAGTAGACGCAGCTGAGGATTTCGTGTTGTGCACACACCCCTCAAGCGAATGCACGTGAAGAGTAAGGTGTGTATGTGTCCACACGTGTGTGGTATGTCTGTGAGTGCCAGCTGGTAACTTACACATAGGCGAGTGCCTCCCGCCCCCCTCCCCGCCCACTCCAGGCCCGGGAAAGGATACACACAAGGGAGGTCGTAACAATGGCCAGAATGGTCCCCACAGGAATGGACTTCTGGGCATCCCGGAGGTCCCCGGAGCGGTTTGAGCCAGCCATAATGCCTCCAAAAACAAGACATCCTCAGGGGCTCCCCCGGGAGACAGGGCAGGGCTGGGTGGGTGGGCAAGAAGTACTCACCTGTTACGGAGGGAAAGAAGATGCCGACCAGCACGGTGAAGGATGTGGCGATGTCAGCCACCACGTACAGGGGCAGGCTCTCCTTCAGGCCAAGGGCATCTGTGGAAGGCAGTCCGTGCTTCTCCACGACCTCGCCCTTCTCCAGGTAGGCACTCCACAGGTTTTCTGTGGGGGCAGCAGTATCACTACCGCAGCCCCACTTACTTCCCAGGGGCAGTTTGGGGCAGCCCAGCCAGAGGCTGCAGATGTGAGAGGCTCTGGGGGTTCAGGATGGGGTGGGGTAGCATCAGCCACAGGGAAGGAGCTCTTCTGGCTAGAGGTCTGACAGGCAAAGGTGGCTGAACCACCATCGGCCACAGCATCACCACTGCCTGCCTCCTAGACAGAGGCCCTTTATGGCTCTTGTGAGAACAATCCCAGGCAGCGTCAGGGGCTGGTGACTGGGGAGAGGGGCTGCCAGAACTTTCTGGGGGCTGCTGCATGCCTGGGATACTGGCCAAACAGGCTCTTTTCACTCAAAACCTAGCTGCCAGGAGCCAGGCTGAGAGGACACTGCTGGGCTGGGAAGGCAGCCAGACCTGCCCCCCTTCCTGAGCTGGCCACACAAGGACAGCTCTGTGCTCTACTGCCTGCCTCCTGCTCAGCCTGTGGGTCAGAAGCAGGAGGATGGGAGGGAGGACGCACCCTGGAGCACACCAGCAGCTGCACCAGGGATGCCAGGGATCTCGGTCACATTGTTGACCAGGAAGTAGGGGTCACAGGAATCAGTGGTAAGGTTGGGGCTGTTGCAGAAGAGTTTCCATAGCTGGGTGGCCACTGTCTCATTGTTCACCATGGCCGTCTTGGCACAGACGTCAAACTGGTCCCGGGACAGGGTCCTGTTGCCCAGCATGCACACTCTGTGAGGGGGGGCGGGGGGGGAGCAGAAGCATCAGCACCTGCTCAGCTAGAGGCCCATCCTGCAGTCTCAGGACTCATGGCATCAAAGGCCACTGCTTGGGAGGAATGTCAGTGCAATGTCTGGAGGTATTCCCAGGTTACTTACGGAAACACAGGAGGGTCAAAAATTGACTTGATGCCCCCGGCATAGATGGACAGGATGGAGATGATCACACAGGCCAGGAAGAGTGAGGCAAATTTGTTCACATACTTGACACCAACAAACACCACTAGGGTCATGAAGGTCAGAAAAATGGTCCCATATACCCGCATATTATTCAAGGTGGCACTTGATGTATCATGAGCGCCCGCTGGGTAAAAAATGGCAGCTGGTGGGGCAATGTAGGTCTGAAACAAGACAGATAAAGAAAGTTCGATCTTCCTATTTGGAAAGTGAGTCCTGTCATTTTGGTTTTCTTTTTCCTTTAATATTCAGAAAAAGACACACAAAAAAACATAGTATACGAGTCCATTTATATGAAATGTCCAAAATGTGTAAATGTGATCAATGACAGAAAGCAAATTAATGGTTGCCTAGGGCTGGGGGGAATGGGGAGTGACTACCAACAAGTATGGGGTTTCTTCTTCTTGGGGGGATGACAATGTTCCAAATTCGATTGTGGTGATGGTTGCACAACTGTGAATATACTAAAAACCATTAACTTGTATACTTTAAATAGGTAGTGAATCATATGGTATGTGAATTATATCTTAATAAAGCTATTATTTAAAAAAAATGAATTCAGACACAGGAGACAACCTGAATAGCTAACAACCAACAAATAAACAGCCAACAATAATAAATGATAGTATTGGGTTGTGAGCCAAAGAATAAAATAAATATCCAGGAGTCCACACTGATATAAATACACGGTTAAATAAGTAAATGGGAGAGAGGACACATTTTCCTTAGAGAAAAAATCCAAATAATAAATGTAGGAATGTGGGAAATAGAAAAACAAAAAACAACCCCCCTCCCCTACCCCAGAAGAGATCCAGGAGCAGAGCCATTCTACAGGCAAAGAACCTGGAGGTGGGAGTAGCCAGGCAGTTCCTCTAAACATCTACTGTCTGGATCTCCAGGGGTGGGCACTGGTTACCCTGCACTCCCCACTACCCCTCCATCTCTTCTTCACCAGCTGGGGAGGTCCAGTGGGGAGGGGGAAGCTGAGTCAGAGCACACATGGGGCTCATGGAGGGGGCACTGGCCTCCAGACAAGGTCCTGTTCACCCTGGTTTAGGGATGAGGATAACATAGATCCTTGGCATAGAGCCCTGGGGGAGACAGACCTGGCCAGAGTCTACACAAGCCCAGGAAGTAGGCTCTGCATGATCACCAAGATCACTCAGTTAAATGCAACAGTTTACAGACCACCTGCTATGGCTGAAATATGCCCAGATGGGTGGAACACTTAGGGCCAAGGTGAAGGCAGCCAGGCCCCTTCCCTGCCTGGCCCAAACTGGTAAGGGTTGAAGGGGAGACTGGCGTGAGCACAGATCTTTCTCCCTCGAGAAGGCCTTTCATATTAGAAGCCCCAGACCTTGGCCAGAGGTGAGGGGAGCATGAGCAGCCTGAACCAATAGGAAAGGGACTACACGGAGAAGACCAGAATTGGCCAGAGCTTAGCCTAACTCACCAGCAAGATCTCAATGGCACCTAGGATGTACATGGCTGCAGCAAATGTTGTTCCCAGGTAGAAGCACAGGCCCACAGCGCCTCCAAATTCTGGCCCCAGTGAGCGGGAAATCATGAAATAGGAGCCCCCGGCTACAACAAAGAAAGTCAAGGCTGGTTCTTCTGTAAGGGGGTTTCCCCCAAGACAACCCCTCACAACCACCCAGTGTGACAGGGACTGTTTTTCCCACTTACAGATGAACAGAGGGTTGGGAGGTTTGCCCAAGGCTGCGTGGTTAGTAAGTGGCCAGGCTGGGGCTGAACCCCTCTCCCATCTGATTCCAACACCCAGCATGGGCCAGTAAAATGACTGCTTTGCTAGGGCAGCTCTAATCCACAGCAGTGCTCCAGTGCTGGCCCACTGTCCTCCAACTCCCTGCACTCGGGCCAGTCCCTACAGCCTCCTCTAGCTAAGTATGTCCCATCTCAGCCTGCCTTACCCTTCCCTAGGGCTGTGTCTGTTAGTCTGACCCCTCCAGACAAAGGCAAGGGCTGTGTTGTCATTTTTTTGTTCCCAGGGCCCAGCACAGGGCCTGCCACCATGCTGTAATCCTAACTCTAGGATCTTCTCCTTAAGGGACTGACAGGGTCGTGAACAGAGATCTGTGTGCAAAGCTGCTAATGACAGTGTTTACAACAGTGGAGAAATAGATCCCAAGAGCAGGAGAAAAATCCATATATATTAGGTACAGCTATAGGTATCCTATCAATCCTGTTTAAATAACCAAATAAACTGTTTCTAACTCAGGATGGTGGGATTATGGATTCTTTCAATTTTCTTTTAAATATTTTTTTTCATTTTCAAACCTTTTTATGGTAATCATATATTCCCTTTTTCCCCCTATTACTTTTACACGACTACTAATAAAGCTGTTATTAAAAAAAAAAAAAATCCAGACACAGAAGCCCACCTGAATAGCTAAGCAGCCAAAGTGAAACAGTTTGAAGAAATTATTCTTCAATATTCATTTGCAACAAAATAAATAACGATAGTGCTAGATTATGATCCAAAAAATAAAATACATATTCAGAAATCCACATCAGTGTAAAAAATAGTTGAGTAGGGGCACCTGGGTGGCTCAGTTGGTTAAGCATCTGGCTCTTGATTTCTTCCGAGGTCATGATCTCAAGGTCCATGGATTCAAGCCCCAAGTTGGGCTCTGCACTGACACCATGGAGCCTGCTTGGGATTCTCTCTCTCCCTCTCTCTCTGCCCCTTCCCCACTCATGCTCTCACCCTCTCTCTCAAAATAACAAATAAATTAAAACTTTTGAAAAAATGGTTAAATAGGGGTTCCTGGGTGGCTCAATCAGTGAATCGTCTGACTTCAGCTCAGGTTATGACCTCACGGCTCATGAGTTCGAGCCACACATTGGGCTCTCTGCTCTCAGCACAGAGCCCGCTTCAGATCCTGTCTCACAATCTCTGCCCCTCCCTCTATCATTCTCTCTCCCTTTCTCTCAAAAGTAAACATTAAAAAAAATTGTTTTAAATGGTTGAATAAGTAAATAAATGGGGTCTCTGAGAACTAAGTGCAATCTCATTATCCCTGCTGAAAATGAAAACCTTCTACATTGTCTATCCTATAATCCATAGTGTCCAGACTTTTGGTTTGGGCCACCCTATGTGTTCCATCATCTTCTTTGTCAGTCCCAGTACCCTTTAAAAAAATTACTTTTAAACTAAACAAACAAAACATAAAACATAACAGCAATCTCAAACTCTGTCAAGCAAGGATGCTCCTAAGTGTTGGCACCGTCAGAGTCAGCAAATACGCCCTCACCAGAGAACTGTTTGGGGGGAAGGAGGGCGTGGCATGGCAATGAGGGTTCCTGGGCATGTCAAGGCAGATCCTGGGCCCCTTCTTCCCATCAGGCCTGGGTGGCGCTTACCCACCTGGAACCACACCATTGGTGGCGATGGCACTCATGGAGATGGCCGTCAGCAAAGTCTGTGGGAAGGAGGGCTTAGGTGAGCAGCTCAGCCGGGTGGGCTCTGTGAAGGGGCTATGGCCCGCACCCCGGTGAGGATACTCACACAGCAGCAGCAGATGAGCACGACGAGGAGAGCCTGCAACACACCGGCCGTGCCCACCATCCAGGTCAGCCGCAAGAACAGGATAACCCCGAAGATATTCTGTAGGCAGGGCAGGTACACCCCCATTAGGGTGCCCATACTGGGTGCCTGTGAAGCAAAAAGGGAGGGGGGGGAACAAAGAACATCAGGGGGTCTCAGGTGCACCATGGAAGGTCAGCCTCTGATCACTCAGAATCCCCTTATTACCAGGGTGTTCTATCAGAGAATAGGTTGGAGAGGGAAATCCCAAGTGTAAGTCCTGGGGAGCACAGGGTGGGTGGGTGACAGCTGGGGTATCTATGTTGATTTCCATATATGAAGGTGTTTGGGGCTGGAAAGGTACAAAACCTGCTTATTTTCAAAACCCCACCTGTGAGCTTTTGAGCCTCACCTCCCCCTCAAGGTACTGCTCCCTTCCCTTCCTCTTTTCTGCTAAACTTCTGGAAAGAAAGGTCTGTCCTGATGCCCACCATCTCACCCAGCAGGTGTCATGTCACCCATGTCAGAGTCCAAGAAGTTGTCCCTGGGACTCCCTCTCCAGCCCCCAACTCCAGTTAACTCCAGTCCAGGTGGATACTAAGTCCTGCCCAGTCTGCCTCCCAAGCTGCCCTAAATCAGCCTGCCTTACTTCAGCCTCAGCCCCTTGAACCTGGGGCACTATACCTGTGGCACCCGGATGGTGCCTTCCGGTGCCTGTTGACCTCTCTACACTCCAGCCCACTCTGCGGCCGTAGAGGGTCACTGAATACCAAGGCCAATCTCATCATCCCTGTCGAAAACCCTCTGCATTGTCTCTCCTATAATCCACAGTATGGGCCAGACTCCCCAGTTTGGGCCACCAGGTATGCCCCATCACCTTCTTTGACAGCTTCAGCCCCTGATGACAACGTGTGCTCATCTCTGCCTGGAAGGGTCAGTCCTGCCTCATTGCCTGGCAAACTCTTCAGTTACACCTTCAGGGGGCTTTAACTGTTACCTCTTCTGGGAACTTCTCCGGGGTTGCCTTAGGTTGAGTTGGTACTTCCTCTTGCATCCCCTCAACACATCTGATACACTTTTCTAGCACAGTAGTCACTACAGGTCATGGTAACAGTTCACTTGAATGTCTCATGACCATATCGGGTTATACTTGGTTTGTTTACTTTTCTATCACGAGTAGGCCCCAAAGGTACCCAGAAGGTGGTCCTAAGCCCAGTGAGTGGTGTCTTGGAAGGCCCCTGGGATAACCTGCTAGGAAAATCCTGCATAGACAATAAAAACTCAAGGTGAAGATCAGGTAAGGAAGGTCCAGTGGGCAAATCCAGGCAGGATTTCTCAACTTTCTAAGGGCAGAGTAGGGGCCAGCCAGGAGGCCAGGGCAGAAGCTGACACAAGAGGCAAGGCTAGCATCTTTTGAAAAACTGAGCCCCCACGAATGCAGCCTAGGGTAGCAGGGCCCTAAGAGCTTCCACCACAGACCCAGCAAGCTGGAGTGGGGTGGCAAAGAGAACTATGTGGTCACAGGAACTTTTCTGAAGGGTCCAGGCCTGGGACAGGATCTCTGTGCAGTCTAAAGGGACCTCAGGGGCGCCTGGGTGGCTCAGTCGGTTAAGCGGCCGACTTTGGCTCAGGTCACAATCTCACGGTCCGTGAGTTCGAGCCCCGCATCAGGCTCTGTGCTGACGGTCAGAGCCTGGAGCCTGTTTCAGATTCTGTGTCTCCCTCTCTCTGACCCTCCCCTGTTCATGCTCTGTCTCTCTCTGTCTCAAAAATAAATAAACATTAAAAAAAATTAAAAATAAATAAATAAATAAATAAATAAATAAAATAAAATAAAATAAAAAAATAAAGGGACCTCAGAAGAGCCTGGAAAGGCACAAGTAAAAACAAATGGTCCCTTGAACTGGTGACACCTTATCTGGGCTCTGAGCCCTTCACAGAGGCCCTGGACCACACACTGGATAGTGGCAGCTCCCAGCCCCACCCCCATTCTAAGCTGAGTCACTCTGGGGAAAGGGCAGTGTGGGAAAGGGCAGGGCCGGAAATGCTTTCTGCATCCCCAAATAACCTCTGGCAGCCTGCGAAGGTCATCAGGCCAGAGCCAGAGCAGCTGCCATGGAGAGGCTGCCTTGGGTCTGGTTGGGGGCCCACCCTTCCTGCTTTATGCCTCCTTTCATGATTGCCCTGCTCGGACCCATCCTGGGTGAGGACCACAGCTCAGTAGCTCCGACTCCCTAGATACCTGCTGACTCACTAGGGACTGGACCAGCCTTCTCCTTCCTCCATAGGAAAAGCCACTGGAACTGAGACAGTCTTGCTATCCTCCCACATCCTAACCCTAGGGCCAATAAGCTGGGCAGGTAAGCTGAAACTGAGCCCCAACATCCTGAAAGCCTCCTCATAAAGCTAAGGGACCATGACCCTTTACCAACCCAGACTTCCTTGTGACAGTCCTGTTGGGATGTGCACTAGCCTTTCTCAGGGACCTTTTTACTCCTCGTCACCAGGTCCCTGGACTTGGCCCTAAGGAACAAAGAGAGGCTCTTATCAAGGATTCTACCTCTCTCTCTCTCTCTCTCTCTCAATACATACATACATACATACATACATACATACATAAAATTTTAAAGAGAACACCTGAGTGACTCTGTTGGATAAGCATCTGACCCTTGATTTCGGCTCACATCATGGGATCAAGCCCGTTTTGGGATTCTGTCCCTCTCTCTCCCTCTGCCCTTGCCTTGCTCATGAGCTCTCTCCTCTCTCTCTTTCAAAATTAAAAATTAAAAAAAATTTTTTTTTTGTTTAAAGGATTCTACCATCCACTGCAGGCAACACTCTCAGAGGCTACCCTCTGCAGGGCTAAATAAGGATAGCCAGGGATACTCAGGGTTCTCTGCCATGTGCAGTCCAGAAAATGCCAGCAAAATCACAACCAGCAGGATAGGGTGGGGGTCCAGTCTGTGTGACCTCAAGATCTCAGCTGCCCTCCCTGAAGTGGGGGCTGGTTTGCCTCCTGGAGGAGTAAAGTGAGGGGTGCACAACGGCCTCATCTACCCTCTCCTTGGGCCACCCCTTCAAGGTCCACATTTCATGACCAGGTCTGAGGCTGGGTCCCCAGTTTATCCCAACCAAGAACTTCTTTGGTCTGTGCTGAACTCCAGCAAGAACGCTACAGCTGGTACCAGCCAAACCCAACCTCCTTCTAAGTCACAGCTATTTCCCAAACCTCAGGGAGTCAGTAAGGGAGAGGGAGGGCTCCTTGCCTCCAAATTGAAAATGTAAAAAAAAAAAAAAAAAAAAAAAACCCTCCAGTCTTCAGTTAAACTGAGCCCCGCCTATAGGGGAGCTGAGCAAAGACATGTAAAGTCATTCTGAAGAGAGAGGAGGGCTGGAGGGCCAGAGGCCTGGATAGCAATGGGGGATGGGGCCAGGAGAGGGATAGGGAAGCCCCAAGAGGCAGTGTTTTGTTCCAATCACCCCCCTAACCCTGGCACTCACAGGGGCTGTTGGAGAAGTCTGCCAATGGAGGCAACACAGTGATGTGTAGGTTTTGGTCACCGGGTTACACAGTCCCAATGGACAACCAGGTTCCTGATTCCCAAGGTAACACCCTTATCTATCCTGACGGATAGAGCCAGAGCTCTGGCCTTCTACGTAGTATAGCTCACGGTGAATCCACAAATCTGCCTTCTAGTGTACACAATTATCTTGTCTGGCTGAGTCACCTTAGGTGAGTCACTTAACACCTCTGACACTCAATTTCCTTATCTGTAAACTAAGGGTGAAAGTAGCACGTTTCATAGCTTTGTCGTAAAGATGACAATGCAAGAAGCCAAGTCCACTGCTGAGCATGATGTCACACACAGAGGTCAGAGAAAAAGCAGCTGTCACTCTCACTATCATTGCTGAGGGCCTACCTGGCCCTCTGTCCCCTTCAGGGTCTCCTCTTTAGCCCACCCCTTAAAGCCTTCTTGAGCCCAAGGCACTCAGTGCCCATCATCCATGCTCACCATACCTGGTACCCACTTCCCCTGGGTTGCTCACAACTGCCAATTCCAGAGCGTTGAGTCAGTCTTCCTGGCAATGGCCCCTCTGCTGCCCCTGACCAGCTTACCTTGGCTGCTCTCCGGCGGGTGCCCTCCCCACTCTCAGCTTCCTCATGTTCCTTGGCGCCCTGTGTGAGGTTGGTGTAGCTGACGAGCTTGCCCAGGAGAGATGATACCTTTGGGCGGATGTCCAGCTCTTCCTGTAAATAGAGCCACAGGGTAATCTGGCAATGGGCCTGGCCAGTGCCAGGCTACCTGTGGTGGCCAGCAGCCTGGCCTCTGTCCCCTTGCAAGCCCTCAGGCAGGCCCGGGCCTGATGCCACTCTTGCCTGGGGAAGCCCAAGCCAGCCTACTGGGCAGGTGTGGGTGCCACACCCCAGCACGTGCCACTCAAAGACTCAGCCCAGTGACTGCTTCTCTCTGCCTCATCTTGGCTACAGTCACTACCAGAACATTTATGAAAAACACCTGCCTCAGGGGTGAGGGCAGGGCAGGGCAGGGCTGGCAGACAGGCAAACGGCACACTTCATCCTGCCTGTTCTGCCTGGCTTCCTTCCAGCTATAAGTGGGCCTCTGGGACTCACGTCTGCCCTCAACTCTCCCATAAAAAAGTCATCACAGTGACCAAGGAAGCCAAAAGGGGGATGTCTGGAACAAGTGAAGTCTCTCTTATTTGCCCAAACCCTGAGCTGAACAGATGGTCTTACCCCCAGGCCCCAGGCCTTGTAACACACCTCAGTCCCCAAGGTAGGATCCTGGCCCATCTTGGGGTGGAGCCAGGTCAAAGCCTTTGCTGCAGAAATTTGCTGCTTTCTAGGCCAGGAGGCCTTCCAGGGCTCGGGCTCCCCAACCGCCACCTGAGTCTAGGCTTTGCACCTGCACCCTCCCCAGCACCGTAGCGCTACCTACCTCTTGCCCAGATTTAGTTTTTCCCTGTCTGTCAGCTCCCTTCTGACCCTACACACAAGGAGAAACCGGTTTGGAGTGAGAAGTGAAGATGGAGGTCTTTTGGGGCATGTGGAGATTGAGAAGCCCAGGAGATTCTCATGGGACAGTTAGCTGAATGTGTGTCAGAGTTTAGAGGCCTAAACCATGTCTTAAAAATCTCCATCCAACTTCTGAGTTTGAGTCTGAAAAGGATAAAACTCAAGTTCAGAGGCATAAAACTGGGAATGTTTCCAGACAGGTGTCCAATTAGGCTGCAGGTGTGGAGAGAGAAAGTAGATCCAGTAAGAAGGACCAGGCCTCTGTAAACACGAGGACAGAGTCAGCGGAGCCAACCAGAGAGGACAAGGAAGAGCTCACAGGACAGGGAAGAAAGAGAAATACTGTGAGTAAAGGGGAAAAAAAGAAATCCTGAGGGGAGAAATCCTGACAGATGGTTACCCTGCTGAGGGGCTACGTGGAAATCACCCGTGGAGGCGGCGATGGAGGTGGGGATTGTGAGTGGCCTCTGGGAGAGCAGTTTCAGTTCAAAGGGCCAAGGGAAACAGACAAAGGGAGACTGAAGGAAGAGCCGAGATATTAGGTGACATAACTGTCCAGACTGCCTGCTTAGCTAAGGTCTGAGTTGTGAAAGGCTCCTGCCCCCACTCCCACCTGCCTGCCACACCTGTGGCCCAGAATGGCTCTTCAGCTACCTCAAACAGTGCCAGGTTCCTGTCGTAGTAGTCACTTCCTCTGGAAGCCTCCAAGGGACAAAGGAAAGGGCTGCTCTCTCTGTGGTTGCCATGTCCTGTGAAGAGAGAGGGGCAGAATCCCAGTTAGGGAATGCCTCCTGAGCCCCTAGCACACCAGCCCAACAAGCCAGCCCACAATCATCTCTGTGGAGCACTTCAGGGGCCAGTGTTACCAGGCTGGGCCTCAGGCTCACCAGCATACCCTGCCAGCCTCCGTGAAGGGCCGGAATGGCCAGGGCGGTAAATGATCAAAAGAGTGCGCATCATTTGCCCTAGGGCATGGGTGGGAAGGCCCAAGACATACTGGCACAACCACGTGTTAACGCTGAGGGGAGGAGCCAGCTTGGGGGGGCGTGGCCAGACTCTAGCCTGCCCTCAGACCACCCCCACCCCTGTGCCCCAACTCCTCTTTCCCAGGCCTATCTGGCATACCCAGCGTGCTGGGCGCCAAGGGCTCGGCGTCCTCAGGGCCTGACTGGGTGCTGCCTTCCAGATAAATGAAGCTACACAAGGCGCCTTCAGCTGCCATGGCCAGCGGGCCCCCTGCTAGCTATCCCACCATGCACCACGCGGAGGCGTCCTGGAGGGCAACCCGGGGCATGCTGGGAGGAGGGGCAAGGGCTGTCCAGCCGGCGGAAGTAGTTGCAAGAAGCCATCAAGGGTCTCCTAAGAAAGCCCTACCAAAGCCGGATGAGGTGGCTCTTGCACTGAGCAAGGGCTACTAGCGGGAGCCCTGTTGGTCTCCCTGTCCCCAGATCTCAGGGACTTGCCCCAGACTAGGTGCGCGGCCATTACCAGCTTCCAGGCACCCACCCTGGGGCTGGTCAGAGTGTCTCCTGCCAAGGAAACCTCCCAGAAAGGAGCCAGATGAGCTTTTTTCTTTTTTTTTTTTTTAATAAACCTGACTCAAGTCTCAAAGCTTGCCTGTTTTTTCTGATTGCCCTGTTTTCCAAACTTTATCCTTTGTTAGTTTCGGTGGGTGACATTCCCAGTTTTCCACTGAGCAGGCAGAAGACATGAAGGGCTCCTTTTCTGATCGTTAAATGCTTCCCCCCCACCCCCTCCTCAAGACGGTATGGCAACTGCTGTAGTGCCTAGAGGCCTCATAGCAAATGGAAATCTCTCATCTTAGTTCAAAAGAGCCATGTTGGTGTTGGATGGCAATAACTGTGGCAGCAGTGTTAGCCTGGTGTCCATTGATGGAGGTGGCAACAGAATTGTCATCACCGACTCAGACTAGTGGAATGTTCCAGCCATGCACTGGCCATGCCTTGTTCTGTGAGAGCTATCTGTCAGCCTTCTCTGGTTAAATGCCCAAAAGTCACTTCTCTTGTTTGGAGCTAAGAATGCTGAATGATGCATCGTCCATCTGATATATCCTCTCGCCATTGGTATAAGGTTTAACTTGCCTTCTCTGAGGCAACAAAACTCATTAGGTGCTGTACTATGGATTCTTTATGACCCAGAGACTGAGAAGTAAAGCGTGTCGATGACAATTTTCAGGGCAAAGTCAGCTCTTCCTTCCCACAGCATGTGAAAACAGTACGTTGCCTCATTCAGTAATCTGGAGTAGGTAAGTGAGCCAAGCTGCTCAGTCTCATGAGCTACATGATTGTGTGTAGGTCAACGTCAACAACACAGTGACAAAGGCAGCGGGAGGTCAAGCCAGCCCACCGAGTCATGTTAAAGCCTCAGGGGGTCATTTAGCTCCTCAGATGCCCTCTGACATTTGCCGTGCCCTTGATATTTGTTCAAGATCAGGATAAAGAGCCACAAGAAAAATCAGAAAACCTAGTAACAGTGCTCGTTATATTACCAGCCCTTCAGTGAGAAGCCCTCTGAAACGTACTCTTGGGTTTTGTGACCAAAAAACCAAACCAAAACAAAAAAAGTGTCTGCCCTAAATGAATCAGATGCTTCATTTTGTCAGAAAATGGCAACTATAGAGCCCATCTTACTTCCCTTCGTGCATTGACTGCCAGGAATCTCTAAGCTAAATTTACTCTTTAGATGCAGTCACCCTCTGTCTCATCTCATCCTTGCCCTCTTCCTCTTCATGGTTATGATCTGACAGTGACAGTCCTTTGGGGAGTCACTTTTGTTGCATTTATCTCTTCTGACCCTTTTGTGGAAGTAGGTTGGAAATAAATGATAAATTATGCTAAACTCATGCACTTCAGTCTATCCCACCACTGTTGCCTGTCTGTCTGAGGAAAACTGCACTAGTATCCAAAAACTGCAGAGTTCAGCATGTAGCAGTCCTCCCAAAGTGCCTGTGAATACTCCTCCAAAATCTAGCCAATCCCTTGTCCTTTCAGCCATGACTCCAGAGTGGCTGAGAGCCCATCTAAGAGTTGTGTTTAGTCCTCACAGCAACACTTCAGCAGATACCATTTGCCCCCTTTTAGTAACAACGAAATAAGGCTCAGAGAGAGTCAGAGACAAGGTCACCCAGTGAGAGGGCCCAAATCTGGGTCCCAGGATCCACTAGAACCAGGTGAGAGCTAACCTTCAGGTTTCCTACTCCTACTCTGGGTCCCAGTTCATCCCAGGGTGCACTATAAACCTTTAACTAGAGAAGAGTGACTGGGATTGCAATTTGCCTGGCTTCGATTCCAGAACCTCCTTCTGTGTGACCCCAGGGCAATCTGCTTACCCTCTCTGTGCTGCTTTGGTTTCCTCTTCAATGAAGTAGAGATAAGTAACAGCCACTCTTCCAACTACCCAGATGCATCAGAAAAGGGACAATCTGGCGCCAGTCATTCCTTGGATTTTCCCAAAGACTTGTTTAATGACAGCTCCAACAGAACTGTGGGAATGTGCAGGGACCTAAGCAGTGCCTGGATGTCTGTACAGCCTTCAGCTATTCCAAAAATTCCAGAGCAGGTCTGGGCATGCCTGCCAAGCCAAAGCTGCTCAAATACCAACCTGAGACCCCCAGTGAATCAGAGCATGGTGTGGGCCTTGGGGACTACCTGTGAGGTACACATATATGTGTGTCCTTACCAGCAGCTGTGAACACACCAGCTATAACTGGGGACCCAGGTGAGATTCCTCATCCCCGTGCTCACAGGCATCTGCCAGAGGTACGCCTCTGGAAGCTCCCCACCCCTGCCCACAGGCCATAGTGGGCTGGATGAGAGGCCCATCTGCACCCCTTGGAGCAGAAGTAGGGGCCTTGAGAGATTCAGGTACCAGGTTGGTGTGGCCCCACGAGATGGATCTGAGGCTGTTTTGTGCCCTTTGACCCTTTGCAGTACCCACCAAGAAGGATCATAAGCACTCACCAGGGCGCATTGTGTCCCCCATACCGCAGACACAGCCAAGTTCTGGCTGCAAAGGAGCAAGAGAAGAAGGAGGGGGATAGTGGGAGGAGCTCGTCCGGCTTGGAGGGACCTAGCAGGACGCAGCCAATGTGGCTCCAGGTCCCTCCAGACACCCTGAGAAGCCAAGGCGGGGCCAGAGGCTAGGCTCATTCTGCCGGCCTGCTGCTGCAAGGCTGATCCTAGGGATGCAGGCTGGCCCAGCCTCTGGGGGAGAAGAGCCTTCCAGAGCTAACAGGGAAGCAGGGGATGCTGGCTCTTGCTGACCACTGGAACAAGGCTCGGGGCAGGGGGTGGAGGTGGGGTGTGTGCATGCACACACCATCAAGCCTGTAAAACCTACATGTCCAGCAGCCCACACCACTGTCCGGTGCCATCTCCACACATAGCAGTCAGGTGTGAGAGCCACAGCTACACACTTACACAAGCACATACATATGCTGCTGCTATATGTATAGACACGTTTTCCAAGAGTGAGTCTCGGCAATGACAGCTCCCCCACCCCCACCCCTGGCCTCTCCTGGTGGGAGGTGGAGAAAGGGGTCTGGAGGGAGGCAGGAACCTGGGAGAAGGGGGGGGGGGGTGGATATACCTTTAAGCTCAGTTCTAACACCTAGGTTAAGAGGGTGCTGGAGTTTCTTAAGCCTGGGTTTGAATCCCTTGAGGCAAATTATATAACTGCTCCACTCTTCAGTTCACTCCTTCCTAAGTGTGAGTAACAGGACCCATCCCATGAGAGAAATTGGGAGGATTAAACGAGTTAATTCACGTGAAGCGCCTAGACAAGCCTGGTTCTGTGGAGTGCTCTACAGATGCCCACTGTACCTACAGCCCCAAGGTGGGATCAACACGAGTGCGCTCACAGGCAGTTAGCCATAGACCCCCTCAGGCAGGCAAAGCCTGGCGCCATACGGCTGGGGGAGGAGAGAGGGTAGGTTAGTCTCTGGGAAAGAGTCACTGAAGCGCAAATGGACAGGCGAGGCGAGAGGAGGCTGGGGGAGGTTCACAGAGGTGGAGGAACTGGGGTCCGAGACGTGGCTGTGCTCCCAGCCGGGAAGGGCCAGAGATGGGGGTGCTCGGTGGTATTCACTATCCGGGCGGCCCCACTGGCCTGGCCTCCTTCGTCGGCCACGTCTGCAGCCCCCGCCCGCCGCCCGCATGGGAGGAGCTGGGGTGGGGAGGGCAGCCCAGCCGCGGGCGCCGGGGGCCCAGGGAAATAGTGTCTGCGCCCGCGAAGCGAGGGAGGTGGAGGCGGCGCAGGCTAACAAAAGTTGGGCCCGCATCGACGTGTGCTCTCACGGTTCGGATGTATGTGCGAGCGCGGGCCACGCGTGGCCCGCTCCCCTGCCCCCGCCAAGGCCCCCACCCCGCGCGCCCTCACCGTCCGAGTCCTCCCGCTCCGCGCGCTCCCCGTAGTCCACCCAACTGAGACCCTCGAGGTTGTCATAGTCGCCGCGCCTCGGCCCGTCCACCGGCACCACGGTGAAGTGAGGCATCGCGCGCGCTCGGCCCCGCCGCCCCGGCTGCCTGCCGGGCAGTCCCCGCCGCTCCCGGCCGCCGCGCCCCGCCCGCTCGCATTCCTCCCCGCTGCGCTCACTTCCTCCGCCCGCCCCCCGGGCCGCCCCTCGGGGGCGGGGAGCAGGAGGGGCTCTGGCCGGCTCCTCCCCGAGGGGGGTCTAGGGGTCGCGAAGCAACCCCCCCCCCCCCCCCCCACGGGGGCAGTGCTGCTGGCTGCTCCACGCCCTGGGTAGAGCCCGGTTCCTGTGTGACCCTGGGTTAGGGGCCGCCCTCTCTGAGCTTCAGATGCAATACTTGTAAAATGGTGAAATGTGCTCCGTGAGATAGGGCGCTGGGTGCACTGGCTCTGCACTCTCTGCAAGATGCTTGCCCTAGCAAGCATCCAGCGACATTTCTGTTACTTAGGGACGGGAAAGAGGAGGCAGGACCGGCGCGCAGGACCACACAGACCATCCCAGTCTTGCCCAGGGCCTCCTGCCATTCCAAGGTATTCCCTCCCCATTTCCATGATCTCTGTCTCCCACCTGTCCTCCATGTCCCTGTAAACCGAACCCCCTTGAAGATGCCGTCCCTTTCCCGTGCCCCTCACTGCACTCTCTCCCTGAAGGTGGCTGGGAATTTCATGCCCCTTCCCCAGAAGCTGCTGCCTCCTTGGTGGGAAGGACACCCACCCGCCTCCTCGGTGGCCCCGTTTGCCCCTTTGGAACACTACACTATGTTCTTTAGCCAAGTTCTTTCATCTTAATTTTCTTTTACTGTCTCACCTCCTGGGGATTCCTTTACCAAGTCGTTTACTTATTCACTCTTAACTTTTCTTTCACTTTTCACTCCCCTGCTTCAGATAACTTATCCTCATTGGCTTTACTTTAACATCCTTTATCTCTCTAGGCTATCCTTTCAGTTATTTCTTTCTCTATCAGAAAACTCCCAAGCCCATCTGACTTGTTTATCTGCTTTTTTCCCTCTCTTTTATGGCTCAGAGAGCTTTAGAACATAGCGGAAGAATCAGTGGTATCTCCCAACAGAACTCAGACTCTGACTACCGTCTCCTCTCAGCCTTAGTTCTGGGATGGAATGAGGAAAGTCACTGGGTCCTGTAGGAGGACTTCCAAGCTGACCACCATTCTGACACTTACCCCACAGTCACCCGGCCAGGGCCTGTTGACTTGACCTCCTGTCCTTCACGCCACCTTCAGCTGTCCACAGTAGCAGCCTTCCAAATGGACTCCCTGTTCTCTCCCACTGCTCATGGTAGCGGCACCTCTTCTGAAGAGAACGCCCATGTTCTTCTCTTGGCCCACAAGGCCCTGTTCCAAGTGGCTCCTCCAACAGAAGGAGTTCCAGCCTTCTGGCCTCTTTCACTTCCCCAAACTCATCTTTCCGCGCATTACCTGTTCTTCACTCTGACAGAGTGCCTTTCTACCCTCTGCCCCCACCCTCACTAACCAAGCTCCTTGCTATTAGGGTAGGTCTCATCCTGGAGTACCACCTCCTCCCCCAAAGACTTCCCTGACCCACATCCATCCACCCCACCTCATCCTCCACTGGATTGGGCTGTCCTTAAGCACTTTTCCTTCACAGTCCCCACTGCAGGGGGAAATGTGTTGGTGGGGATCTTTGATTAACATTTTTCATGCCCACTAGACTGTAGACTTCACAGGGACAGGACCTTTTCGGTATTGCTGCCTTGGTATTCTCAGTCCCTTGTCCCAACACATCTTTTGAATAAAGAATGAATAAGTGCCCCCTCCTTCCCATCTTCCCTAATGCTCTGCAAAAGTTCCTAAAGCTCCCACTGCACCCTCACATGCAGCCTCACCTCAGGGGTGGGGTCAGGTACTGTGTGAAGGAGATAGGTCACTGCAGCCCAACTGACAACCTTAGACTCTGAGAGAGCTTGTGGCTAGGATACAACTTCCCCCCGTTACTACTGACTGACCAAGTAGATTGTAACATCAGGGTACATGCAGGCAAAAAGAAAAATATTTGAGGGGCACAGACACTTCAAAAGAGAACTATGGGATGCCTGCATGGCTCAGTCAATTAAGTGATGACTATTGGTTTCGGTTCAGGTCATGATCTCATGGTCATGGGATGGATCCCCACATCAGGCTCTTCACTGACAGTTCAGAGCCTGCTTGGGATTCTCTCTCTCCCTCTCCCTCTGCCCCTCTCCGGCTTCCACTCTCTCTTGTGTGCTCTCCGTCTCAAAATAAATAAATAAACATTTTTAAAAAATCAATTGCCTATTCACATGTAAAGAACACATTTAGGGGCGCCTGGGTGGCTCAGTTGGCTAAGTGTCTGACTTCAGCTCAGGTCATAATCTCACAGTTCATGGGTTCAAGCCCCGTGTCAGACTTTGTTCTGACAGCTCAGAGTCTGGAGCTGCTTCGGATTCTGTGTCTCCCTCTCTCTGTTCCTCCCTCACTTGTGCTCTGTCTCTCTCTCTCAAAAATAAATAATAAATGTTAAAAAAATTTAAAAAAGAACACTTAAACTGCCAAAACTATATATATATATTATATATATATGTATATATATATATAATATATATTATATATATGTATATATATTATATGCATATATATAATATATATATAAAGAATACATCTATCAGGAAAATTATTAGAACACATGCAACAAAAATTCCAAATTAGCTTAATAAACATTACAAAAAGATAAGGTAAAATATTAGCAATACAAAACCAGAAAATATTGAAAAGCTCAAGAAGGAATACAAGATATGAAAAAATATAATTGTTCCAGGGGTCTATTGCTACATAACAAATTACCCCAAAATAACAATGGTTTAAAATAACAATCAACACGGGGCGCCTGGGTAGCTCAGTCGGTTGGGCTTCCGACTTCGGCTCAGGTCACGATCTCGCGGTCCGTGAGTTCGAGCCCCACGTCGGGCTCTGGGCTAATGGCTCAGAGCCTGGAGCCTGCTTCTGATTCTGTGTCTCCCTCTCTCTCTGCCCCTCCCCCGTTCATGCTCTGTCTCTCTCTTTCTCAAAAATAAATTTAAAAAAACGTTAAAAATTTTTTTTTAAAAAATAAAATAACAATCAACAAAAACATTTGTTCACAAACCTGCTGGCTGAGTAAAGTTCCGCTCTACTCTACATGGCATCAGCTGGAACCAGAAGATCCATTTCCATGATGACTCATTCACACAGCTAGCAAGTTGTTACTGGCTGTAGGCTAAGAGCTCAGTGGGGCTGTGGATCAGGGGATTGGGTACCCAACATGTGTACCTCTCCACGGGCTGCTTGGTTTCCTCATGGTATAGTGGCTGCAGTTCATGAATAAGCACCCCAAGAAGCAGGGAGTAGAAACTGACAGTTTCTCTAGGTCTTGGCCTGGAAACAGGCCCAACATCATTTCTGCTGTATTTTACTGCTCAAGCAATAACCAAGCCCAGATTCAAGAGAGGGTGGGGAGGCACTGAACCCATCTCTGGATGGGAGAAGTATCAAAGAAATATGGGACCATGTATTAAAGTTACCATAATAATATTTGAAAAAAATTTGTAATTCAGAATGAATTAATAAATTGGAAAGACCAAATTAAGCAATCGTCCCAAAAGAAGAAAGAGAAAACAATGAAAGGGAAAACAAAGATGGAGGATGGAAATAGGATATCTGCACAACAGGAACCCCAGAAAAAGAGTAAAATAAAAAATGGAGAAAATCTACAGCATGAACAAACCTTGAAAACACACTAAATGTAAGAAGCCAGACACAGGGGTGCTTGGGTGGCTCAGTTGTTTAAGCATTTGACTTTGGCTCAGGTCATGATCTCATGGTTCGTGAGTTCGAGCTCCATATCAGGCTCTTCGTGGTCATCTCAGAGCACACTTCAGATTCTCTGTCCTCCTCTCTCTCTCTTCCCCTCCCCTGCTCACTTGCACTCCCTCCCTCTCTCTCTCTCTCTCAAAAATAAAGAAAGAAACTTAAAAAAAAAAAACCCAAAAAACAAAGGAATTGAAAGCAGGGACTTGAACAGGTATCTGTATACCAGTGTTCATTGTGCATCTGAAAGGTGGAAGCAACCTTGGTTTTCATCACCAGATGTATAGATAACAAACTGTGATCTATACCTACAATGGAATATTATTCAGCCATAAAAAGGAATAAAGTCTGATATATGCTACAAGGTAGATGAACCTTGAAGACATTTTGTTAAATGAAATAAGCTGGATGCAAAAGGACAAATGCTGTATATAAGTTATCTAGAATAGACAAATTCATAGAGACTGAAAAAAGAATAGAGGTTACCAGGGGCTGAGGTGAGGGGAAACGGGAAGGTATTGCTTAATAATTACATTACATTGTTTGAGATAATGACCAAGTTTTGGAAATACCATGATGTTTGTTCAACATTTGTGAGTGTTTTTAAGCCCACTGGTTTGTGCACTTGAAGATGGTTAAAATGGCAAATTATTACATATCTTTTACAATTAAAAAAATAATGTGATATACAAAAACCACTGAACTGTACACTTTATTTTTTTAATTATTTACTTATTTCGAGAGAGAAATAGAGAGATCATGTGAGCAGGGGAGGGACAGAGAGAGAGGGAGAGAGAAAGAATTCCATGCAGTGCAGAGCCAGTGCGGGGCTTGAACCCATGAGCTGTGATATTATGACCTGAGCTGAAACCAAGAGTTGGACACTTAACTGACTGAGCCACCCAGGTGCCCTTGAACTGTACACTTCAAATGGGTGAATTGTGTGGTATATCAATTTTATCTCAGTAAACTTGTTTAAAAACAAACAAAAAATCCAAGATGTAATTAACCAAATAATTCTAATATTTAGAGGATGATAGGAGGAGAGAGGGGGAGTGAGAGCTATAAGTCCTCATTTTGGGGGGCACCTGGGTGGCTCAGTAGGTTAAGCGTCTTGACTCTAGGTTTCAGCTCAGGTCATGACGTCATGGTTCGTGGGTTCGAGCTCCACATTGGGCTCCATGCTGACAGTGTGAAGCCTGCTTGGGATTCTCCCTTTCCTTCCCTCTCTGACTCTCCTCCATGATCTCTCTCTCAAAATAAACTTTAAAAAGGGTTAAGAAAATAAAAACAAAATCCTCACTTTTCAAATTACTGAGTCAATAAATAATATCTAAAATGTATGTCTAAAGAGCTGGCATTTGGGATGACTGCGTGGCTCAGTTAGTTGAGCCTGTTCGACTCTTGGTTTTGGCTTAGGTGATGCGTTTGCAGTTTGTGGGTTTGAGCCCCCACCCACGTTGGGCTCTTCTGTTGGGCACAGAGCTTGCTTGGGATTCTCCCTCTTTCCCCCTCCTCTGCTCATGTGCATGCTCTGTCTCTCTCTCTCTCTCAAATAAATAAACTGAAAACAAATAAACAGCTGGCAATTAAATACATTATTTAGAAATATGGAGGAAAATACCAGTAAATATCAACAGTTAAAAGTGCTGAGTGATTGCTGGGAGAACAGAATTGGGGAATGGGAGTGTGAGGACAGAAGTTGGGGAGCTGACTCTTCAGCCCACCTGGCAGCTCAGTGTATTACCACAAAGTGCACCCCTAAATAACCACCATCCCAGGCAAGGTATGGACATTGCCAGAACTCCAGAAGTTCCTTAATGCCTCCTCCAATTGCCACCCCATCTCTCCCCACCAACCACAGACACTTTTTTTTTTTTTTTTTAGTCTTTGTTTTTTTAAATGGAGATGCAATTGACACATAACATTGTGTAAGTCAGGCATTTTCTAAGTATCTGAGTTTGATGATACCACTTCTTGTTTTCTTATTTATTTATTTATTTATTTATGAGAGGGAGGGTGCGAGTGAGTAAGGGGCAGAGATAGAGAGAGAGAATCCCAGGAGAGGCAGTGGGGGAGACAGAGAGAGAGAGAGGAAGGGAGGGAGAAGCAGGGCTTGTGTTTTACTGGAAGCAAGGCTCAAGCTCACCCAATGTGGGACTCAAACTCCTGAATCATGACATCATGACCTGAACTGAAGTCAGAGCTTAATGACTGAACCCCCAGGTGCCCTCTTGTTTCCTTATTTAAAGTCTCAACCTGATCATGCATCCCTGAACATTAAGTTTAGTCTTTTCTGGGTTTTGTTTTGTTTTTTCAGAAGGCTCTACTCCAACCCCAAGATCAAGAGTTGCCTGCTCTACCAGGGGCCATCCAGGGGCCCCAGTTTTTTAAAAAACTTTTCATTGAGAAAAAAATATCCATACAGAAAAGTTCACATAAGTGTATACAGCATGCTGAAATGTTCACAAAATGAACACGCCCATGCAACCAGGACCCAAGATACAGCACTTTACCAGAAACCCAGAAGCTCTTCTTCATGCCCCCTTCCAGGCAATACCTCCCCGAAAACTGACTGTAATGGTATAGATCAGTTTTGCTTGTACTTTATATAAATGGAATGACATAATATATATTATTTTGTACTGGCTCCTTTCACTCAACATTACTTTGAGAGATTCTTGCACGTTGTGTGTAACTGTCCTTGGGTATATGTCTTCAACTTTAGTAAAAAAAAAAAAAAAATCAAACTGTCTTCCAAAGCAGTGTTTATCAGTTGAATCAGCCACCAGCAGGGTATGCTCCTTGCTCCATATCATTGCTAACACTTGGTATTGTTCACCTGTTAAATTTTAGTTGTCGTTACTATGAGTTTTATTTTGCATTTCTTTAATGGCTAATAAGGTTGACTATCTTTTCATCTTATTGGCCAATTGAATATCCATTCTTGTAAAGTTCCTATTCAAATATCTTCTCCATTTTTATACGGGGTTGTCTGCCTCTGGATATATGCCTTTCGTCAATTATATACGTTGAAAATTTACTCTTTGGCTTGCTCTTTCACTCTTTTTAAATTTTTAAAAAATTAATTTATTTTTGAGAGGGGGGAAGGGGCATGAGAGAGAGACAGAGAGAGAGAGGAAGGGGCAAGGAGAGAGGGAGGGAGGGAGAGAATCCCAAGCAGACTCCTCATGTGGAGCCTGATGTGGGGCTTGAACCTATAAACCACAAGATCATGACCTGAGCCAAAATCGAGTCTGACACTTAGCCCACTGAGTTACCCAGGCACCCTCTAGGTTCAGCTTCTTAAAAACAAACAAACAAACAAACAAACAAACAAACAAACAAACAAACGTAAACCTTTCAGAGACTGGTAACCCACCCATTGTTACACTCCATGATGGGATAGATACCACACTTGAACTAGATTTCTTTGTGCTCTTTTGTGGGCTCAGGCTTTTATCATAATAACATGGTAAGATGCCTCTGCCCTTCCCAAAAGAGACAAAGTTGGAGGCCACTCACTTGAGAAACTGAGGTGAGACCTACAAGACCCCTCACCAACCAAGAGCCCACCAGACCCCACTCCCCTGCTCCCCAGGGAGAAGGAAGGACTTTCACATTTGGCTCCATACCCAAAATGTTTATTCTCAGCATACACTTGTGCCTGGATGACTAGGAAGGGGACTTTGTGAGACTTTGCCACAGAGACCTCTGGGAGACTGGCCAGCTCACCAGAACTACAGGATGAGGGCTGAGAAGGTAGCAGCAAACAAGAAACTTAGAACAAAGTATGGGGAAGCTTTTGAGGGCCTCCGGAGGACCTGACTGGTTGGCCACTCGGTCACCTCCAGGTGTGTGGCGAGGTGTTCACTCTGAAGCTGAGATAGGAGGTGGGAGTGGCAAGACCTGACCACCTGCCTGTCTGGAAACTCATCCTCCACAGGGTTCTGTCCATTGTTCTCCTCTCTCACCTGGGGGTGGGAGTCAGCAGTTAGTGGCTCCCATAGCACCTCTCTCACCCACTCTAACCACTGCACCATCCTTTTGCCCAACCCAGCATACCTGTTCCACGTGTCTGAAGACCCGCAGCAGGTTTCCACGAAGGACACCCTGGAGCTCTTCCTCACTCCAGCCACGACTCAGCAACTCCTCTATCAGTACTGGGTATTTGGACACGTCCTCTAGTCCCTGAGGGAACCTGTGTGGCCATGGGCCACCAGCTGTGGAACCTGAGCCCTGATCCTGGTCTAGGGCCCAGTGTCCCACCAGCCCCAATCACACATGTGAAATTGAAGGCCATATTCTCCAGGCTACTGAATGTCACTTTGGAAGCTCCTTGAAGACAGAGCTTCTGTGGTGTCTACCCCCTGAGCAGATGGCTGGCCTACAACAGATCTGCTGAGCTGGGACTGCAGCAGGTGCTAGGCAAACGGGCTCTGCTGGGGTGGGGTGTTGGGGAATACTTAATTAATGTGACGATCTGGAGTGGCAGTGGGTCCACCAGGCCACAGGAGGGACAGGGAGAGCCCAGGAATCAGCCCCTGGGAGTGGAGAGACGTCAAGTGAGCTGGAAAACCAGAGCCTGTAGATGAGGTCTGAAGGGTAGGAGGACCATGGAATGGAGAGACTAAAGGACTCCCTGCTGTGCCCTGCTCAAGACAAACCCCAGGGAAATACTCACCGACCAGACCCATCATAATTCCCGCCAATCCCGATGAACTCTGATCCAATGACAGCTCTGATGTGATCAAAGTGATCTAGGTGGCAGGGGTTAGTGTGAGCAGCACTACACTGGAGTCAGGCCCTGGGACCAGCCCTGGTCTGGGGAAACTCAGTCCTGACCAGTTCTCCTGCCCACAACACTCCAGGCCATGGCAGCTGACTTCATGGAGCTCCCAGCCCATTGTGAGTTCTGAAGTGACTACAGGCTGAACTGTGTCTCTTTAGAATTTTTTCTGCCCAGAAGCCACCCTGCCTCTGGGTTCCTTGAGAACCCATCTGTCCTGTCCAGAGAGGTGACAGCAAAAGACATTCAGAGGCAGGGGCAGCTGCTTCCCCCAAACCCATCAACATTGACTGTGGCCCCAGATCTGGGTGGCAGCGAAGAGCCATGTCTCCTCTCCTGGGTTGTCAGAGGTCTGCCCATTGCCCAACAGGTGTGCTACACTGCTGGAGCTGTCCTGAAGGCCCCATGGCCACAGGCTCAAACTGCACAAGAAGTTGAAGCGAGGCTCACCTGCCACGGTGGACACATTAGCCAACAGGTTGCACTGTAGCACCCCCATGGACAGCGTCACCATCACAATGCCACCATTCTTCTTCTAGAAGGATAAAGAAATGAACACTCAGCCCCCTCAGTTTGGCTCTTCAAGCCTGATGGCCTGCTCTGTGCCCTGGGGGCCTAGTAGGACAGTGCTCAGTCCTGGCTTCAGGGGCTGGAAGAGGTTTCAGCTCTGGGTTTGTGGGCGCCTGAGTGGAGCTGATTTGGCCTCAATTTTCAGAGATGGGGAAGGTTAACCAGCCATGGGTCCAAGGGTGAGGTCTGGACTGGTAGCTTTGTTCAAGGTCAAGAATGTTTGCATGAAACGCGCCTAGCTCTGGGTGTGAGGGCTGAGGTAGCTGCTCACCAGAAGTTGCAGAATGTCATCAGGAACATTCAGCAAATTGTCGCACACAGCCCTGGAAGCTGAGTGGGAGAAGATCACGGGAGCCCTAGACACCTTCAGTGCCTGCCGCACCAAGGTGTCTGACGCATAGGACAAGTCCACCATCATGCCCAGGCGGTTCATTTCCCCTACCACCTTCTGCAAAGACAGTTTGTTTTTTGAGGTGGGGGAGATGTCAAGGATGCACACACGTGTACACTATCTGTAGGTGGAGAATGGGTGGGGTAGGGTATGGAACAGGAATCCTCACCTCACCAAAGCTTGTCAACCCACTGACGTTGGTGTAGAAGTGGTGTTTAAACTTGGTGGAACTTTCTGCCCTGTGGGACAGCCAGAAGAAGGCAGTCTCAAAGAAAGTCTCAACATCCTGGGCATCAGAGCCTGGGGGCTCTGCAGTCCCTCTGTTTGTCTATCCACACCCCCTCTCCCCCCCCCCCCCCCCGCTACCCCTGGAATAGAGTAAGGACCTGGGCCAGCTGCTTTCTGGGAGTGTGAAGGACCTGTTGAGAGTCCAGCCTCCTTTTGTGGATCCCTCTGTCCTCACCTGTCTGGCAGTTGCCCCACCATGTCATCTACCATTTCACCGTGGCTAGGCACTATGCTCACCAGGCCGTGTTGCAGGTGAAGGTAAGTGTCAGGAAGCGCACTCCCAGCAGGTAAAAACTGCGCAGCACAGAAAGGCTGCTGTCCAGTGAGTGACCACCCTCCACACCAATGAGGCAGGCCAGCTTTTGAGTGCTGTTCAGACCTAGAAGAGGATGGATAATCAAGTGGTCAGGGCCCAGGGCCAGAACCATCAGAGTGAGCCCCTAACTATCTCCCCATTTGCCAGCCCACCTTTGGCTGAGGTCACAAGCTCCAGTTCAGAGTAGGAGGCACACATGCGACGAATGAGGTCAATCTGCTCCAGTGTGAGGCGCACAGCATCCTGGTCCTGTGTCTGGCATGGGGCTTGGGCTGACCAGAACTAGAGGTAGGCCCCGGGGGTCCAGAATGAGATTAGAGTGGTCTCCAATGTCCTTGGCCTGCCACTCCTTCTCAGCCCCCAAGGTGCTCATTTGGGTCATTGGCCCAGAACGAAACACTACATGACCCTATGGTATCCTGATGCCTATTAAGCTTGCTGCCAGCAGCCAAACTGTGGACTGTGAAATATCATTGTCTGCTGTTTGTCCATGTGCTATGTGAATGCCCCAAGGCCAATCCACTATATCCTTTGTGGCTCTAACTCTAACCCCACACTCACCAGGGATTTTCTGGTCACTTTCTGTGTGTCTCCACAGAACCTGGGTACCCATGTGGTTGGCCTGTCTTGGCCTCCAGAGCCCCCACATTCCCAGCAGTCATGCGATGACACATTGTGTGTTCTACGATTCTAATCACTGAGAGGCCTGCCTACCCAGGTTTCTGTGGCCCCCGACATTCCCCAGCAGCCATGTCGTGGCACCCTGTGTATCCCTGTAGTACCTGGGCACCCACGAGGCCATCCCTGAGCTTGTCCAAGCTGGTCTGGCCATAACTGAAATTGCGCAGGTTAACGTCTTGTAGCCTGTTCTGGAAAAGCTGTCTCAGGAGCAGGGGCAAGTGGTTGTGGCTGGGGGCATCAGGACAAAGGTAGAGTGGAGAACATGGACTCAGGTCAGACAGGGCATGTCAAAGTACCTGGGCATGTCCTGTCCCCCTCCCTCTCCCCCCCCCCACACAGACAATATGGAAAAATTCCTGAGGTGCAGCTTTGGGGAGGGGTGGGGGCCTGTAGTGTACACCAGGAACAGGGTAGTGGGGGGAGGGGACCTGGCTGATGGAGGAGAGAGTTCATCCAGGGGTGGTGTGAGGAAGCCTCCTCACTAGCCCTGCATGCTGAGGACCCCTTCCCCTACCCAGGTGTGGCCTCAGTCTCCACCTGCCCCCGCACTGCCCCTGCTCACCCGTCCACGAGAGGGAAGTCCCGCATCAGGGCGCGCGCGCGCTTCCTCAGACTTGGTGTGCTGGAGGTAAGCAGCGTGGTAGGGGAACTAGAGAAGGCCGTGGTCGGATTGCTGGGGGCTCCGGGTGTGGTCGGGTCGCTGGGGGTGCCAGGAGTGGTCTGGGCACGGGTTACCGCCCTCTGCAGCAGAGACAGCAGGAGCAGCAGACGCAGCAGAGGTCGCCAGCGAAGCGCGTGGGGGCCCTCGTGGCCCAGGGGCCTCATGTTGCGCAGGGTCGGCCGGGCAGGCAGTGGCCGGTCTCGAGAGGAGGGGCGCGAGGGGCAGAGGGCGACGGTGGGGTCCCGACCGGATTTACGTGACCGGTCGTGAGGAGGGGCTGCAGGCAGAATGCTTCTCCAGACGAGCAGGGATCCGCGACGCAGCTGCGCAGCGTGGCCAGAGGGGGCGACACAGACCTCCACCCTCAACTAGAGGGCGCCCCAGGGGGCCAGACCAGCTTCTGCCGCGTAAGAGCACGCGAGTGGGAGAGCGGCAAAGAGAGAGGGAGAGATCCCAAGCAGGCTCCGTGCTCAGGGCAGGGCCTAACCCGGGCTGGATCCCATGACATCCTGACCTGAGAGGAAATTGAGCGTGACGCTCAACCGACTGAGCCACCCAGGTGCCCTTATACATTTTTTAATAAAAATGAAATTTAAGAATAATATGGGAGGGGCGCCTGGGTGGCTCAATCGGTTGAGCGTCCGACTTCGGCTCAGATCATGATCTCACGGTTCGTGAGTTCGAGCGCCGCGTCTCGCTCTGTGTTGACAGCTTGGAGCCTGGAGCCTGCTTGGTATTCTGTGTCTCCCTCTCTCTCTCTGCCCCTGTCCCGCTCGTGCTCTGTTTCTCCCTGTCTCTCAAAAATAAATAAACATTTTTAAAAATATTTAAAAAATTAAAAAAGAATAATATTATGGGAAACCATTTTGTTTTAGTAACTAGTATTGAAATTTGCATCTGTACATTTGTTAATATATGGGCACACACAAAAAAGACTCTAGATTCTAGGGGCTCCTAGGTGGCTTAGTTGGTTAAACGTATGACTTCAGCTCAGGTCATTATCTCATGGTTTGTGGGTTCAAGCCCTGTGTCGGGCTCTGTGCTGACAGTGCAGAGCCTGGAGCCTGCTTCGGATTCTGTGTCTCCCTCTCTCTCTGTCCCTCCCCTACTCTCTCTGTGTCTCAAAAATAAACATTACAAAATTAAAAAAAAAAAAAGACTCTAGATTCTAAACATTAATTAACTATAGCCATCTTGGAAAGGGGGTAAATTACTCCCTGGTCAATTTATGTCACATGTTTTTCTGTAGTATGGTCATCCTGGCTGAGGGATTTTGTGGGTAGTGCTGGTGAGGGCTGGCCCGTTTGGTAAGAGATTAGTGGAGGCACCACAGCAGCTGAGCCTGGAAAGGATGGGGTCTGCATTGGGCAGGGAGATGGAGAGGGCATCCCAAGTTGGCCAATAGCTCAAGCAAAGGTCTAGTTCCGACAGGATGGCTGTCTGTAAGGGAGGAGCTGGAAGGTCCTCAAAGGTGTAGAACAGTGGGACAAAAATTCTTACTGCTAAGAACATGAGGGGACTTGGTCTGACATGACTTCATGTGGGGCAGAAATCCTCCTTCAAGGTAAGGCGGTTTCCAGGATGGCTGGAGGCCTGAGTGGTATAATTCATTGTTTTCTGCAGAAAAAAAGCCCTGACACAGGGGAAACTGATCTCAGAACTGCACCTGGGTGGCGTCTGGGCCTCCTAGGCCTGCATGAGGTCCTACCAGGCTGAAAGGGGTCTATAACACAGACTAAAATATGAATTGCCCCCTTCTGTATCTGTGTCTGTCAGCTGTTCTCCCACCTGGGCTCCCTGATAGGTGGGCCTCCCCTTTTGGGTGCCAGAAGAAGGGCCTTGACCTCTGGCCACTACTGCCTCGTGTCCATCACTGCTCCCTTCTCATGCCTAGTGGTTAAGGACTAAGTCTGACCCTGCTGCCTTCAGCTTTGGCTATCTCAGAAGAGAGGGAGAAAGAGAGGGAATGTTTATTCTGGTCTCATATACCAAGCTGACTTGCCAGGGGAGGTCTTCATTTAAGTGATATAAACAATATAGTGAGTGATGAATTTGTTAATTCAAAACTTTATCAAAAGTTCAGAAGTATTGCACATACAGCTGTTTCCTGTAATAGTCTTAGGTGAAAGTAGGGAACATAATGTTTATAATTGATTTTTTAAGTTTATTTATTATTTATTTATTTCTTTTAAATGTTTATTTATTTTTGGGTGGGGGGAGAGAGGCAGAGAGAGAGGGAGACACAGAATCCGAAACAGGCTCCAGGCTCTGAGCTGTCAGCACAGAGCCCGATGTGGGACTCGAACCCATGAACTGAGAAATCATGACCTGAGCTGAAGTTGGATGCTCAATCAACTAAGCCACCCAACTGCCCCTATGATTGATTTTTAATGTTATTGAATTAATAAATAAACACCATTTCACATGTCTGATTTTGGTTGACTAAGTAAATCAGAGTTATACTCTTCCTGATAACTGGAAATGTTGGGCAAAATATAAAAAGGATCTTCCTGAAGACATCAGAAAGTTAAACAAGATATTACAAAATTACTTGATGAGGATCCAAGGAAAGTGGAAACCTAGAGATGAGCCCAACTTTTGGGCTAGTTCTTCTACTAGGGGTGTGGTGCTCTAAAGAGGCAGAGATTAGTGTCCAGGGTCCACCAAAATAAGGAGAATCCTGATGAACACTTAGTTTTGAGTTGGAACACAAAAAAATGTACCTAGGAGAAAGAATGAATTGGAATTAGGGCCTTCTACTCCAGGTCTGCAGCAATTCTGGTTATTAAGCAATTGTCTCTCAACTCCAGATGCAGTCTTCTGTTCTCAGCTCTGTGAGGCTGGGGCTCAAACTCTTCCTATTTTTTAAATATATTTTTAAAGTTTACTTATTTATTGAGAGAAAGAGAGAGAGGGAGGGAGAGAGAGAGAGTGAGCGGTGGAAGGGCAGTGAGAAAGGGGACAGAGGATCCAAAGCAGGCTCTGTGCTGACAGCAGAGAACCCAATGTGGGGCTCAAACTCTTGAACCATGAGATCATGACGTCAGCTGAAGTCAGACAACCAACTGAGCCACCCAGGTGTCCCTTAATTATATTTTTAAAGTTTATTTATTTATTTTGAGAGAAAGAGAAAGCACGCACAAGCGGGAGAGGGACAGAGAGGATCCCAAGCAGACTCTGTGCTGTTAGTGTAGAGCCCTATGTGGGGCTCAAACTCACCAACCGTGAGATCAGGACCTGAGCCGAAATCAAGAGTCAGATGCTTAACTGACTGAGACACCCAGACACCCCTATTTTTTTTAATGCTTATTTATTTTTGAGAGAGAGCGAGAGAGATTGGGCAAGAGAGGGGCAGAGAGAGAGAAAGACAGAATCCCAAGCAGGCTCCTCACTGTCAGTGTAGAGCCCAAGTCCGGACTCAAACCCATGAGAACCAACTGTGAGATCATGACCTAAGCTGAAATCAAGAGTCCAACACTTAACTGACTGAGCCACCCAGGTGCCCCTGGTGCTCAACTCTCAAAACCACATTTCCTAGAAGCCTAGCTGGTTTCCTGTTACATTCTGTCAATAGGGGCAACAGAGCAAACTGAAAGAGGTTTTCCTGTTCCAACAGTGACAGTTGGCTGCAGTCTGCAACTTCTGGCTGTCATCGAGTAGCCTTGCCAGCTCACGTTTAGAACACTTGCACCACCTCACAGGGCCCTGTCCTTAGAGGTCTGCTCCCTAGCAACACAGGGCCCTGCTGTAAGCTTCTATCTTCTACCACCTTTTCCCATTTTTCCCCTAAATGGACAGTGAGCTGGATCAGCTCCCCCTGAAAGGGTCTGTAAAGGGACTAAGGCCATCTCAGAGTGCTACTTAATCCGCTCAAAAGAAGTCAAGAAAAGAGGGAATAGGTAAAATGAATAGAAAACACTATTGGAACTTTCTGAGTACGCTGCAGAGTACAGCCAATTTGGAGGCTGAGGCAAAAGGAAAAATGTGTTCCTATATGTTTTTTTAAAAAAATATTTATTTTTGAGAGAGAGAAAGCATAAACAGGGGAGGTGCAGAGAGGGGGTGGGGGGGAGACAGAGTCAGAAGCAGACTCTAAACTGTCAGCGCAGCGCCTGACTCGGGGCTCAAACTCACAAACCATGAGATTATGACCTCAGGTGAAGTCAGATGCTTAACTGACTGAGCCACCCAGGTGCCTCATGATTTGTATATCTTCAATTTCTCACTGTGCTTTTATTGGTCTGAAAATGTATTACTTTCCCTTCATTTTTGAAGAATATTTTCACTGTGCATAGAATGGAACATTGGTAGTTACTTTCATTCATCAGGCTAAAGATATTCCACTGTGTATGGATTTCTATTATTTCCATTAAAACTCATTTGTCAGTTTTATTGATGTTCCTCAAATTAATATGACTTTTTAAAAATATGACTGTTTTTAAGACAATCTCCTGTCTTTGTCTTCTTGCAGTCTAACTTTAAAGTACACAGTTTGGGGCTATTATGAGCAGCACTGCTTTAAATATTATTTCGTATGCCTTTTGGAAAACCTATGTATGCATTCCCGTTGCGATATATACCTGGGGCAAAACTGCTCAGTCATGGGGTATGCATAGGCTATTAGTATTAACTATTATTTTTATTAGCCATTATCTATTATCATGTTATTTATTATTATTAGCTGTTGCCATGAGTATTAACTCTTAATTTTGGCTATAATTAACAGAGTTGCTATTGCCATTAATTGCCTGGGGGTAAGATAGTGTGGTTGTCTAAGTAGCTTGTGCCTCTCAGAAAGGAAGTCCCTGAAGGGCAGGGCAAGGAGTGGATCTATATCCAGGGAAATTCAGTCATTGGAAGCCCATGTACTATCCTGTAGCCTGGCATTCTGGGCTCTATCCAAACAGGAACAAAGATCATTTGTGATCCAGGCAGGTTCCTTTCTTGGGAATATGAACCAGAGTTCCCTTCAAGATCCCCAGGTGGTGGTCAGTGGGTCAGGATGTGGACTGAGGTGAGCTATTGAGAGGCATCCCAGAGGAAGGTCCACTCTCCCACAGCCAGAGCTACTCATTGTCTTCTTCTAGTGCTGAGCCCAACCATCTGGGCCTTCTCAGGCCATGCTAGTGAGACTCAGGTGTTACTAGAGTAAATGGTGGCTGAACTGCAGGTTCCTCCACCAACTACCAGAATTGGGAGCTGGCACCACCAGACCCCGCCACAGAGAAGGACACTCATGCCTGTTTCCATGTGTAAAACATTTATTTTCAGGAAATGTGCCTGTCTGCATGATGGGGGGGGTGGGGGTGGGGGAGGGCAATGTGCGGTATCTGCAACTGCCATAGTAACATCTGGTAGGATTAACTGAGTCACCAGAGCCACAGAATGAGGACTGAAAAGGCAGCAATAACTGTGAGGCTTGGGGCCACGTTGGGGGAAGATTTTGACAATAACTGTTTAGGTGAACACTTAGGTGCCCAATGTGCCGAAGTCTCAGTTAGTTTCTGGTCTCGAGCCAGACACCATGTCTGAGGCAGACGTGAGAGAACAGAGCGGCAAGAACTGCCCAGCTGCTCATCCGGGAATTCATCCTCCAAGGGGCTTTGCCCCTTGCTTGTCTCCCGTACCTGGAGGTGGCAGTCAGTGGTCAGCAGCTCACACAGAAGCCCCAACACACTTGCTCAGGCCCCTGCGCTACTCTTTTGTCCAGCCCAGCATACCTGTTCCACCTGTCCAAAGACCCGCAGCAGGTTTCCACGAAGGACACCCTGGAGCTCTTCCTCACTCCAGCCACGACTCAGCAACTCTTCTATCAGAACTGGGTATGTGGACACGTCCTCCAGCCCCTGAGGGAACCTATATGGTCGTGAGCCAGTCAGCTGTGGAACCTCAGCCCTGTTCCTTGTTCATGACTCAAAACCACAGGCTTATGTGTCCAGGGACTACTGAATCCCAGCCCTTGTCTGACATGGGAAATGGATACTTGGAGAGAGTAAGTGATTCACCCCTGTTCTTCATCCTGCAGAAGGAAACTCCCAACCTCTTTGAATATTCATAAAAACTCATCAAATTATACTTTTTGGATCTATGCCTTTCACGGAATGCAAGGTTTTCCTCCATTTATGAAAAGAAGAAAAGCTTTTATTTATTTATTTTTCAGTTTATTTATATATTTTGAGAGAAAGAGAGAGACAGAGCATGGACAGAGAGAGAGGGACAGAAAGAGAGAGAGAGAGAGAGAGAGAGAGAGAGAGAGAAAGAGAGAGAGAGAGAGAAAGAGAGAGAGAGAGAGAGAGAGAGAGAGAGAGAGAGAGAGAGAATCCCAAGCAGTTCCCGCACCATCAGCACAGAGCCCGATGCAGGGCTCAAACCCACAAAGAGTGAGATTGTGACTTGAGCTGAAATCAAGAGTAGAACGCTTAACTGTCTGAGCCACCCAGGCGCCCCTAGAAGGAAAGCTTTTTAAGACCCAGCTGTAGGCAGAGGAGTTGGTCAGTCCACACCAGACCTTGCTAAGAGTCTGCTCAGAAGCAGTGGGTCAGCGGCACTTGGCTGGCTCAGTAGGAAGAGCATGTGACTTTTGATCTCGGGGTCATGAGTTTGAACCTCATATTGGGTATAGATATTACTTAAATAAATAAAACTTAAAAAAAAAGGCAGTGGGTCTGCTGGAACTAAGGGTGGGGCACTAAGGGTGGGCAGATCATGACCTAGGGGTGGGACCAATGGGTCGCAAACAGAAACACACTCTGTGTGTGGGAAGATGCCAGGTGGGCCTAAAGTCCATGAGGATCACAGTGTGGTGGGCATGGTGACTATCAAGGCCCTACTGTGGCACAGCTAGCCCCAGAGAAGCCCCAGAGAAGCACTTACCCTTTAGCCCCATCATAATCTCCACCAATCCCAATGAACTTGGATCCAATGACTGCCTTGATGTAGTCAAAGTGATCTGGGGGATGAAGGGTCAGCAGTGTGGGGCTTCTAGGACGGGGGTGAGGTGGGGACTGGTCTCTACTGATTCCCCTTCTTGAAGCCTGTAGGCTATGGAGGCCAATTCCTTCATGGCTTGGCACCCAGTGTGCCAACTTGAGGAGGTAGATTCCAGTTGGCTCTAGACTGGAATTTAGATTTGGAGTGGACCCCAGTTGGCCATTTCTCATTCAGGATTCACCTTGCCTCCAGTCTCCTTGAGAACCATGGGGGCCCCTTTCCATGGGTGTGGAGGATGAGAGATGGATAAAGAATATAACTGATAAAGACCAAAGAGACTTAAGGGGCTGCCCAATCCCTTGGCCAGAGGCAGGGGCAGGGAGCTTTATGAGCCCCTAGAGAAGCACAGATGGTTAGCACCTGGGCTCTATGTCTGACTGCCTCCTTTCTACCCATCAGTATTGTAGTATCAATTCTGTATCTTCAGTTCCACATGGCACCAAGATGCTTTATACTGTCCATCATTGAATTTTTGGGCACTGTGTCTACTGCCAACAATGAGTCAGACCACTGGGGCTGTTCTGAGGCCCTCCCCCCAAGGCTTCGGGCCCAAATCAGAGCTATTCAGAGAGCCCAGGTAGGGCTTACCTGCCACAGTGGACACATTGGCTAACAGGTTGCACTGCAGCACCCCCGCTGACAAAGACACCATCACGATACCACCATTCTTCTTCTGCAGGGGTGGACAAATGGACAATCAGCTTGGCCCCCAGAGCAACCACCTGCCTCTAGGCTCCTGTGAGGAATGTGTTCAGCTCTGGTTTTGAAGTCAGAGGAGACTTCACCTTTCTACACTCTAGGATTATGTGAATGGAGGAGTCTCAGCTCTGGTTGGTGTGGAAATGTCTTGACCATGGGGGGCTTATAGAGTAGAGGAGTATTTACCACTTAGAACCCCCCACACCTGGGTTCAAGAATCCACGGGCTGTGGACTGTGGGTTTGTGAGGGCAGAAGATGTTCAGCCTAGGGTTTGAGGAAGTTGAGGGAACAGGGGTTCAGGTTCAAGGACTCCTGGTTTAAACCTTTTGTTTTAGGTTTGAGAGTCAGGGTAGTCTCTCACCAGAAGCTGCAGGATGTCATCAGGAATGTTCCTGGCATTCTTGCACACACCCCGGGCAGCTGAGTGGGAGAAGATCACAGGTGCCCGTGACACTTCCAAGGCTCGCCGTGCCACAGTGTCAGAGACGTGGGACAAATCTACCATCATGCCCAAGCGGTTCATTTCAACCACCACTTTCTGCAGAGACAGGTTAGGGAAAGGGCGTCAGGGGTGCACATGTGCGTGCATTTATCTGTAGGAACTGGTGGGGCATGCACATTCATGCGGGGCGGGGTATGGAATCAGGGTCCTCACCTCACCAAAGCTGGTCAGCCCGCTGACACTGCTATAGAAGGGATGGATGCCCTTAGATGAGCTCTCTGCCCTGCAGGATGGCCAGGAGACAGTCTGAATGGTGGCCATGACTTGGCCACAAGAGCCTACTGAACTCTCTATACCTGCAACCCCTGGAGCAAGAGTAGGGACCCAAGTTGGGCTGGGCCTGGCAGGAGGGAGTCCCTACTGGGATCCAGTTTTGCTTTGCAAACCCCTGCTCCCCACCCCCCACCCCCCCACTCCAGGGTCAGTGCCAGATCCCAGGGGTAAAGCTTGGTCTGAGCCCCAGTGTGATCTTGGGCAGATCACTGCATCAGTGGGTGCATACCATCTGCACTGTGCTCACCAGGGTGTGTTGCAGGTGTGAGTGAGCGTCAGGTAGCGCACACCCAGCACATAGAACGTACGTAAGACGGAAAGGCTACTGTCCAGCGAGTGGCCACCCTCCACACCAATGAGGCAAGCCAACTTCCGTGTATTGTTCAGAGCTGGGGGCAGGTAGGTCAGATGATCACTTTCAGAGGCTGGGGTATCTCAATCAAGTCCCTAACACCCCCCACCAGTCTACCTACCTTTAACTGAGGTCACAAGCTCCAACTCAGAATAGGAGGCACACATGCGGCGAATGAGGTCAATCTGCTCCAGGGTGAGGCGCACAGCATCCCTTTCCTGGGTCTCGCATGGGACGTAGGCTGACCAGAACTGGGGGAAGGCCAGGGGTTGGAGCTCCCTGGACTTCTCATAGCCTCCACAGCCCACACAGCAAATGGGGTCACATGTGATGCATTGCTTGTTTGGTGGTACTTGGATGCCCACCAAACTGGTTCACTGCAACCCCTGTAGCCCCCAGCATCCATGTTGTAGAATTTTGGGGGGCCCTACGATAACTGAGTTTCCATGTGACTAACTCATGGTTTCTGGGGCCCCAACACTCCCTCTCAGCCATGCTGTGTGTCCCTGTGATACCTGGGCACCCACGAGACCGTCTCTAAGCCTGTCCAGGCTGGTCTGGCCATGGCTGAAATTGCGCAGATTAACATCCTGTAGCCTGTTGCCATAAAACTGCCTCAGGACAAGGGGCATGTCATTGTGGCTGGAGGGAGAGCAAGGCAAGGTCAAGTCAGGGGGAAATGGGTGGGCTCCTTAGACCTTGGGATTAGGCAGGACATGGGGCCAGCAATGGGGGGGGGGGAGGATGTCCCCCACACCACACTGTCACAGACTATAGTAGGACCCCTCGAGGCCTAGGCTGGGGAGTTCCCACCAGGGAGGGAGTGACAGAGGAAGGGAAAAGGCACCCACGGATGATGGGAGAGTGAATCCAGGGGTGATGTGAAGGGGCTTCCTTAGGAGCCCTGCATGAGGACCTCTAGCCCTGCCATGGGGTCGGCTCAGTCTCCACCTGCCCCCACATCGCACTTACGCACCCGTCCACGAGAGGGAAGTCTCGCATCAGAGCCCGCGCGCGCTTCCGCAGACTTGGGGTGCTGGAGGTGGCCGGCGTAGTCGGGGCGCTGGGGGTTCCCTGAGCGGTCTGGGCGCGCGTTAAGGGCGGCGGCAGCGGCGGCAGCAGCGACAGCAGGAGCAGCAGACGCAGCAGAGGTCGCCGGCAGGGCGGGGAGGTACCATCGAGGCCCAGGGGCCGCATGTTGCACGAGCCGGACAGGTGGGCAGGGGCCGGTCTCGAGAGCCTGAGGGGGCGACAGGGGCAGAGGGCGACGATGGAGTCCCGACCGTCGACTCGGGTCACGCGGCGGTGCGGTCTTGCAAGGGGAGAACCGAGTCACAGGACCTCGGACCCAGCCGCGGAAAGCCGCGACGCGGAGCAGCTTGGCCGCCAGGCGAAGGCACGCCCTCCCCTCCCTCCGCCCCCCTGCCCCAGCCTACAGGGCTTCACCAGAGGGGCGGGCTTTCTGTTCTTACCCCTCACCCCACTCCCAGCGCTCTGAGGGGCTGACCCAGGTTGCTCTGCCTCTAACCTTGTTCTCCAAGAGAGGCAAGGTTACTCCTTTCAGAGTGTAGCCCTGGGCTCTGAGGCCTCTGTCATCAACATTATGTCCCCACCTGCCTGCATCCTGCACCGGCCACCCTGAGGGCTGCACGCAAGTGTCTCTGGGCTCTCGGTTTCCTGGTGCTGAGCCATGTGGGGGTGGGGGTGGGGGTGGGAGGAGGAAGTCTCTGGAAATGAGGGGTTAACCTTGTGGACTTTGCATTCAGGAAGAGGCCCTCTGCCCCTGACCTCTCTCTCCCCTACTTTACTCCCTTGCCTGCATGTCTGTCCCCTGGGGACTCCAGCCAGAACTGGGAACTGTCAGGGGTGCCCCTACCCCTGTCTTCCCCCGTGTGTCTCAGGAAAGACCTCCCTCCTCAGGAAATGCTAGTGCTCCCTACGGTCTGAATGGAGGGACTTTTGGGACGTGAACTGAGCAACCATCTGGGGGGTCAGGGACAGTTTACTGAACAGAGCAGGAACTCAGTAAACTTTATGAGTGGAAGGAAATTAAGTCATTTTTAGGTCAGCATAGCACCCTATCCCCCATCCCAGCAACATTCCTCCCAGAGCTGCTGGCTGAGCTGTTGGCTAGGGTCCCTCCTACCTCAGTGTGGAAGCCCCATCTTCATTGAAGTCAGAGGTATGGGTCCTAAGGAAAGGCCTGGCATTTGGGTTCCTCTGAAGGCCCCACCTCCATTTTAGCCTCAGGCCTTCACCCTAGCTGCCTTCTCCAGGAACCACCTCCCTTCACACACCTCACAAATGGGGATGGCATCTTCTGGAAGCTCTGCCACTGAGAGGCTTCAGAGTTTCTGACCAAACTCCTTCATCCCCAGCCTCCCAAGGTTCTGCTGTGAACCTTGGCACCCCCTGGAGCTGCTTCACCTTTGGAACCTTTTCCAGGTGGCAGGAGTGACCAGAGCAGAGGTAGTGACCTAAGTCTGAGGACTAGAGACCTTAGAAACCATCCTAGAAAGGAAATGAGCAAAACTTTTCCAGAGCTACCTAGGAGGGGACAGGTCCCAGCTTGGGTATGTTTGAGTGTTTGGGCATGTGATGGTGTCCAGTGTCCAGGGAGTGGCACTGTGTTGAAGGTGGGTCTACTCTCTGACTACTGCAGCTGCAGGGGTCTTTAGGCAGCCCCACTACCGGAATGTGAGTCCCCTAGGGTGTGTCTGTGCCCTGGGTGGCTGGGGAACCCAAACTCAGACTGGTCTCTCTCCTCTCTTTCCCCCTGATGCTGGTCAGCAGCCCCACGTCCACCCACGCAGCCAGCAGAGTGGAGAAAGGGAGGAAAAACTCTTGGGTCCTCTGATCTCCAGGGCAAAAACGTTGGTTTGGGGGATGAACAACTTATCTGTTCCACTCTTGTTAGCATCTCCCCTCCCCCCCCCCCCCCCCCGGCCCCCAGGAAGTGGGGAGTATAAACAATGGGGAAGAGGTAAAAAGTCTATTCAAATAAATAGCTGCTGACAGAGAAATGAGAAGGGAGAATTTAGTTTTTCGAGTTTTTTTTTTAAAGCTTTTCTCCAGGGGCCAGATATCTTACACCCCAAGACTTGGAAGAAACTCTAGCCCAGTAGAGACAGTCTGTGTTGAACCATAGAAAGTGGGTATCATCTCTGTAGAAGATTAGTTATGCGGCACAATTTTTTCGTAATGTTTAACTTCAGTCTTTAAACAGGCTGGCACTGCTAGTCATGGCCTTGAAATGACCGTATAAAGTCAGGCACAGAAACACAGACATACCCAGACCCTTATACACTCAGGGACATGTGCATACTCTTACTCAAGTAGCAAGCAGATTTCAGCCATCTGGGTGGCCTGTTCTCTTTTTGACCTTGCCCAAGACTATCTCTCTGCTCTGTCCTGTGGAGGAGGAAATAAGTACACACTAGCGAAATAAGTACACACTGTCTGTGGACAGACCTGGACAATTTGGGGAAAGAGCATGCTGGCTATGGACAGAAGAAGAAACAGGGGAGGCAGGGAAGCCCAGGGCCTGGCTCCAGAGCTGACCTGAATGTCATCTGTGATGCTTTCCACCCTCTGCCCACTTCTCTCCTTGACAGCATCTCCATATCCTTCTGGTTCAACCTCCAAACATCTACCAGTTGTGTCTCTTCTTCATTCCCACTACCTCTTCCCCAGTACTGGTAACCTTTATCTCTTATCCTCTCCTGGTGTCCCCACCTCCAGTCCTTTCCCCAGTGTGCAGTCAGACATATCTCTCTTTGAAAAAAAACTTGTCGTCCTCTTGCCTAAAGTTCTGCCATGGCTTCCCATTGCTCTTAGGATATAGGTTTCCCCACTGGCTGCAGTCAGAACTTTCCCATGAAACCTTTCATAAATCAGAACGGTGTAAACTGATGGTATCCCTGCTTTCCGGAAGTTTGCGTTATGCCACTTTGCTTTTACAAAAGATCTACTTTAGTACTTGTTTTTGCCAGTCAAAAGAAATCTGAAGAGGATTTTTGCTTTTAGGAAGAAAGCCATTACCATACCAATGTAGGTCTGGCTACCACATTCCATTATTTGGCTTTCAATTCCTGGCGAGTGTCCCACTGGCCTCTCCAGTCTCAGCAAATGGCGCAAATCCTCTTTCCCCCCTGCTTCTCTTGCTGCCTACTACCACAGGGCCTTGTTACGTGCTATCCCCTTAGCCTCCACCTGGTGGGGCTGTTGAAGCAGGGCCAGCACAGGAAATCTTGACACCAGGTAGGGGTATGTGAGTAAGCACCTTCTCTTTTAATTCTTCACCTGTGCAGTGTTTACCTAAATCAAGATCTGCAGAGGAGGCAGTGGTAGAAACAGGCTTCTGCTGGGACCAAGCTTAGTACGGTGGCAGAGCTGACCCACCCCCTCTGATCTCCAGTGTATTACAAGAATATGCGAGGAAGAAAAATGGCGACTGACTGGTAATCACACAGACCACTTCACATGCTCATAGTGCAGGGGAATGGGGTGGGGGAGCTTCCTCAGTATCCAGCATTGCCCAGGTGATGTTCATCCTCATTCAGGGCTCCTTGCTCCTAGAGACTCATGCTGCCCCTACTTCTTTCTGGGTGTTGCTCTGGTTCCATTGGCATGATGACTGACATAGCCAAATTCTCAAGAAACAGCAGTCTCCCTGGCCAAAAGACAGCTTGGCCACCATGGACACACATCCTCTAATCACAAAGCTGAGGCTACCTTTCCAGAAGTGACCAACAGCTAGCACATTTTCCTTCTTCAAAAGGCAGCCACCATCTACTCTGCTAGAAGTGCAGTAAGCCCTAATGCATCTGTGTTTCCTGCTTCCACCTGGCCTTCTCCCAAATCCCCAGCTTTGTCTTCCATGTCCTTGCCAGCCTTTCTGCCCATCTCGGGTCTCTTGCAGCCAGGCTCTGCCTGACTTCAGGCAGTATGGAAGATCCAGTACACAAGGTCCCCAGAGCAAAGTCACAATGGTGTCTGACAGGCTTTAAGTGTCTGACTGGGCTGCTTCCTGGGACCAGATATTCTGGTGTTTTAAGTGTAAAGTCCACAGGGCTTGGGACTCTTGTCCTGCATGCTGTCCCATGTTCTTGAGGTAGTGCATCAGCTGGGGGGAGGCTAGAGGGGCATGAGGTACAGGAGATCTACTGAGGAAGATCCTACAGGGCATCCCTGGGATTCAGATGGCACCTTCTGGACTGTGATATGCAGTTACCTAGAGAGGGGGGCATATCATGGAGAACTCTAATCCAAACCCTCTTTGGTGACTTACCCTCTTCCTTCCTTCCTTCCTTCCTTCCTTCCTTCCTTCCTTCCTTCCTTCCTTTCTTTTATTTTTAAGAGAGAGAGAGAGAGAGTATGAGTGGGGGAGAGGAGTAGAGGGAAAGAAAGAGAATCCCAAGAATGTTCCATGCTCAGTGCGGAGCCTGACAAAGGGCTCGATCCCACGACTCTGGGATCACAACCTGAACCAAAATCAAGAGTCAGACACTCAACGGACTGAACCATCCAGGTACCTCTACCCTCTTTAAATTTTTTTTTAATGTTTGTTTATTTTTTGAGGGGCGGGGGAGAGAGAGAACATGCATGCAAGCGGGGAAGAGGGAGGCAGAGGCAGACTCCAGGCTCTGAGCTGTCAGCACAGAGCCCAATGCAGGGCTTGAACTCATGAGTCATGAGGTCATGACCTGAGCTGAAGTCGGCTGCTTAACTGACTGAGCCACACAGATGCCCCACCTCTACCCTCTTTAGAAACAGGAACATGGGGGCACCTGTGTGGTTCAGTCAGTTAAGCATCCGACTCTTGGTTTCGGCTCAGGTCATGATCTCATGGTTTGTGGGATCGAGCCCCACATTGGGCTCTATGCTGACAGTGCAGAGCCTGCTTGGAATTCTCTCTCTCCTCTCTCTCTGCTCCTAACCCCATACTCTGTGTGTGTGTGTGTGTGTGTGTGTGTGTGTGTGTGTGTGTGTGTCTCAAAATAAATAAACATTAAAAACAAAAATAAAAACAGGAACATGGATGAGCCTCTCAGATTGCTCTGGTTCAGGTTTGCTGGAACTTCTCTCTCTCTCCCCCGCCCCCCCCCACCCGCTTCGCCTTCATCTGCCTCCTCCTCACAGAAGTCTGCAGCGGCTGGCCTGGACGAAGCTGGGATGTGAACTCAGTGAGGCCATGACCACCATATTCTGGCCCCTAGTACCACACTTGCACACAACAAATGTTCAACCAACATTCGTGGAAGAGCTCAGGAGACTTCTGCCTTTCCTTCCTTCAGGGAGTAAGAGCATGTGACAACAGTAACAACGTGTCAGAGCAGTCAAAGTTACTGTGTGTCCAGAACTGTGCTACCAGTTTGATGTGTTTCAGTCCATTAAATCTTAACAATGGCCCACAAGGTAGGTTTTTACCAGCCTCATTTTCTAGGTAAGAAAACTGAGGTTCAGCTGGATAAAGCTGGCAGGTGGAGCTGAGACCTGAAACCAAAATTCCCTTATTCCTAGATTTTCAAGCTTTGATCTCTCTAAATCTGTTCTTCATCTGTGACCACTCCAGGCATAAAGCAGTTGCCCCAGCTAATAGATGCCCTTTCTTAACCTCTGTATACCTCTGTCGGAAGACCTCCCTGAATCCAAATCCAGAACACTGGGCAGGGGGATTCATGAATTTGGGTCACCTTGTGAGGACAATGGGACTGAGTTTGTGGTGGAGGACTGTACTTAGCCTTTTGATTTCCAGGGCTCTCTGGGACCCCAGGCCAGAGTTACTCAGAGTTTTTATCTCTTTGGGCTCCTCCTCTGTGGGTGCTCCAGGCCCTGAAGAAAGAGAACTTTGGAGAATGACTGCCAGCCATTTCATAAGGTCTGTCCTGTTTGCTTCTGCACATGGCACTCATCTGTTCACCACTGCCAGGCTCGCCAAAGTTGGACTAGACTGGCTCTGTCTTCAGTGTGGCCTTACAGGACATAAGGAAGCCATCTGGGGAAGCCAGCAGTGGTAGAGAGAGTAGACTACTAGCCCTAGGACATAACCCTCCTTGACCCTGGGGGAAGGGGAGGAAAGTTAGGGAGACCAGCAGCTGGACAGGCAGATGACCACATCATGCCCTTCTGGCCAAGTCAGATAGGGGTTCCACGGACTTCTTGACTTCCAGCTGCTGCCTCTCTCACCAGGAGGGGCTTTAAGCCCCTTACATCATCTGTTTGTCTAGATATTCACTACTGATCAGCCCCTGGAGCTGGTCCCTTACTGGGATACGCAGTGAGGGGTCTGGACGAGTCTTCAGTTGTCTACCACATCGGCTGACATAAGCATCCAGAAGGGTGGGCTGCGTGGACACCAGGTGTCGGGAACCAGCTCTGATCAAACAAACATCTACCGTCTGGCGTATGTGATTTGTCGTTTAGCCTCAAGCTCAGACATGCTATCTCTTTGCTCAACCTAGCGTGCTTGTCTCTGAGGCCTGTCAGATCTGCAACAACATGCTACACGGCACACCCTGCCTCAGAGCCCTCCGTGCCTCCTGTTTTTATGCAGGAACTCTGCCTTCCTCTGCCTGGCTGCCGTGGCTCCCGCCAGCTAGTTTACCCTATGACGCTGACCACCCGAGTCCTCACTGATTCCAAATCTGGCTGAACATCTGGCTGTACCTGATGCTGCACCTTTTTAAACTTAGGGTTACTTTCAATTTAATTTGTTTATTAGGGTAATTTCAAACAAAGTAGAAGAGTGTATTGAACACTTATGTACCAATCATCCAGCTTTAACAAGCATGGATGTCCCATTTTGTTTCATTTATACCTTACTCATCCCCTTCTACAGAATAGTTTTAAGGCAAATCAAACATTTAGTCCTTCCATATTTAAGTTTGCATCTCTAAAAGATAACAGCTTCTTTTAAAAGACAACTACATAAATAAACGTAAAGAAAAAAAAATTAAAAAAAAAATAAAAAATAAAAGACAACTACCATAACGTTATGGCACCTAAGAGAGTCAACAATACTTCCTCAATATCATAAATTATCTATTCTGTTCAAATTTCCCTGGTTGCCTAATTTTTAAATAATTGTTTTAATTATAATGTAGATAAAGCCAACTGCATTGCATTTGTTGTTGTTCCTCTTCTTTCTTCCTTGCAATTTATTTGTTGAAAAAATCATGTCCTTTGTCATTTAGAGTTTTCTGTCTTGGAATTTGCTGATTGTATTCCATGGTGTTCTTTTACAGGTTCCTCGGTCACTTGTATTTGCTATGAAATCATGATTATGAGAAAAATGTAAAACTGCAGATGTCCAGATCCCACCCTAAAAATGTATTCAGTAGGACTGATACAGGTGCTGGGGATCTCTGGTTTCCCTAGGAGCCGCAGGTGAATCTGTTTGCCTCATGTTTGGGAACTGCCAACCTACCTGACTCCTCTAGGATCGCAAATCTTCCTCAGTCACACCAAGTATCAGCAATGTAAGGTTCTAATCTCCAGTGGTGGGGAGTGGGAGCTGCTGCAGGAAGAGGCATTAGCTGTCTTTTGTGGGTTAGTTGAGACTCAAAGTGGGAATGCCCCAGGCAGGGCCTGTGCTGCCTCCTTCCTCTAACCCAGGTTAGGGAAACTCCTTAAGTTATCGGGACCTTTCCTGGCCTTGAGGGTGTCTAGGGAGGAGCAAGACTCTTGCTGTTGTGGCCCTTGAGGGTGTGTGTGCCATCCACAGGGTGAGTGGCTTCATCTGGGCCTGAGGGCTACATGCTGCTGACAGTGCCCCCTTTTGATGTGGGATGCTGAGGCGGGTGGGCCTAGCACAGAGGCCCACACACACCCTGTGCTCTTTCTTCTCTGAGGATCTTCTCTTACCCCCACTCCCCAGGACCAGTTGTCCCCGTAACTGCTGAGAGAGACATTTATTGGTAACAGCCAGCACCTCGCTGCCATGGCACACAGTAGTTGGAATGATCTTCTTAGCATCTATATCTGATCATTTCACCACTCTGCTCAACTCCCACCTAGGATTTCCCCTCACACTTCAGATCCACATTCCTCAACATGGCTGACAAGGCCTGCTATGGTCTGGCCCATGTCTACTTTTCCAACCATCTCTTTCTTCTCTTTCTTCTCTGCCCACACTGACCTTTCTATTGGTCCTAGAACAGGCCAGCCTCATTCCTACCTCAGGGTCTTTGCACTTGCCATTTCCTCCTCCAAAAATAGTTTCCTTCCAGCTCTTCACAGGATTCCCTCACATCTTCACTGAGATGTCACCTCCTCAAAGAAGCCTTCCCTGCTTACCTTGTGGAACCTAGCACCCCCTCATCACACTATACTCTTATCCTATTTTACTTTTCTTTATAGCAGGTATAATTACTTGAAACTATATAAATTTACTTGTCTCTTTAGTTTGTGGGTATTTTGAAGAGAGGGATTTCAATCATCTTATTCACTGATATACTCCAAGCAACTAGCAGGTGCTCAATAAATATTTGTTGAGTAAATTGGAAAGTGGATTGACACACAGAACATCTTCTCAGTCCTGCCTCCCATCTCCTTACACACACACACACACACACACACACACACACACACACACACAAAACAGGGGGAAGTTCTCATTAAGCTCACCATTTTTTAAAGTTTATTTATTTACTTTGAGAGAGAGAGAGAGTGAGCAACAGAGAGCAAGAGTGAGAGCAAGAGTGAAAGCAAGAGCGAGAGAGAGACAGAGAGAGAGAGAGCATGAGCCAGGGAGGGGCTGAGAGAGAGAGGGAGACAGAGAATCCCAAGCAGGCTCCCTGATGTCAGCGTGCAGCCTGACACAGGGCTCAATCTTACGAACTGTGAGATGATGACCTCAGCCGAAATGAAGAATCAGACGTTTAACCAATTGAACCACCCAGCCACCCTTGGGCTCCTAAAGAACCTGCCTGTGTCCTACCCCAATTTGCACGGGTGTCATTATGGTAGCCATACAGTTAGAAGCTGCACTCACGGGTCTTTTTTGGAGGCAGAAGGTGTTAGAGCACCAGATACCCCATGTGGAAATGTACTTCAAGGGAAAAGGAAGATTTGGGGCCTGGCCTTGGACAAGCTGGATTTCAAGTCAAATATGTTAGAGAAAACCATTTTATTGAACAGTAAGAAATCCCACTGGGGCTAAGAAGGACTGGGAATGAAGGAGCACGTGAGCCTCAGTGGTGGCGCCACCCAACTCTCCATTTTCTTCCTGCTCTGGGGAGCGGGTCTTCCTGGATTTCCTTTTTCTGCCTCCTGCCACTCCAGACAAGAGGCTCCCTCGGTAGACCCATATTGCTTTTTTCAGTTTAAAAAAGTCCAGCTCCTCTTGGTTTAATTGGTGACTGCTGGCAATGAATGACTCAGGGCAAGAGTCCATCTGATGGACTGAGTCCCTGCTAAGGACACTCTGAACGCTCCCTCTGCTCCTGCATCCTCCTTGGTTCAAAGAGTGCAAACTTTGCTTTCTTCTTCCTGAGAAGGGACTCTACAGGATTGAGTGGAGAAACATCAGGGTTTCTTCCAGGCCAGTTTTGGCTCTGGGATGTTCAGAGCAGGCTTTCATTTCAAATCTCAGCTTCTATGGCTCCTTGCCCATGGCCAGTTAGTATGGAAGGAGGCTCCTGGCTGAGGAAGGCTCAGACAGAATGGCTCAGGTTCTAATCTCCAGTGGTGGGCAGTGGGGGTTCACTTCAGGAAGAGGCATTAGCTGTCTTAGGCAGTTAAATGTTTGCCATTCCTGTAAAGTGGCTCAGTCAGCAAGCTTCTTTGGGGTCAGCCTCCTGCCACTGTGCTTCAATCGCCGAATTTTGGGGCTGGAGCAACCTACATCTTTGTTTGACTCTGCCATAGCTCGACGTCTTTTGGGAGCCTGGCTGGGAATTGGTTTCTCTGCTTCCATCTTTGCTGGGGTGGCCACAGGAGCATCCCCATAGGTCCGGTAGCCACCAACCAGGCAGTACGTCTCCCCATGCCAGCCCACCTGGGTTTCTCCACACCCTCGGTAGAGGACATGGTAGTGACCAGGTGTAGGAGAAGAGGGAGCCCCTGCTGTTGGAAAGAAAATCAGATCTAATCAGTCATTTCTGCTGTATACAGTGTCCTGCCAGGACCTCCCCTCTCATGTCTCTCCCAGTTTCTGGCTGAAGCCCTTTAATCTGCTTGGTATTCAAAACACAGCCTTGGCCAGTCACCCCAATGGGTCCCCTAGAGAAGGAACATGGCTGCAAAGGTGATTCTCTGGAGCTCATGGCAGCAGCAGGAGACCTGGAAATCTGTTCCCCATTCTCAGAGGAAACAGTAGAGCCTGAAAACAGTTGCAACCAGGATCCCCTCCATCTCTCCCTTCCATAGGGGGGAAATTCGTAAGGTCTGTAACTTCTGAAGGTTTAATGGAAATACCTTTCAAGTGTTGGAAAAAATAACCTAAAATAAATGGATTAAGAAACCCTCCCATCTCCTCTTGGGCAACTCCTCTTGGGCCCCATTCATACTGCCTGTTTCAACCACACTGTCCTCTAGCCCTCTAATATTTTTATCTAGATTAGAAAATGGCCAAATATTAAGGCAGAATGATCAGGAGGTTCAAAGCCAGATTCTGGGTAGCAAGTCTAGGCTCACATCAACCCAACCTCCTGGGACACCATTTCATCAACCCTCCAGTCTTGGTATCACTTCATCACTCTCCTTGGCTCTTTTGTTCTGCCCGTGCACATGACACCACCACCCTTACCCCAGTACTCAGCAGCTCCGTTTGGGGTGTGTTTGAGGGGCCCCATGTGGATGTTTACACGACAGCATGGTGAAGGTGCCTGGGTTTGAAGGGGAGGTTCATGAGCGGACCTCAACGGTTCTTCCTCAAACTGCTCCATTTCTTACTTGCCAACAAAAATTCGCTCGACTTTTGCTAAGAGGCCGATCAGGAAAGGGTCAGAATGGAAGCATCTTGTAGCCCAAAAGGGAAAAGCTACATTTATAAAGTTTAGAAGCTTTCTGAATAGTTGCCCAGGGATGACATTTTACGTGTCTTCGGCAATGAGCAGGAACACTGTGGGTCCCTGAGGGCTATTACTTACAGTTGGAGAAGCTCAGAGGTGTGGCGGGCAAGCCCCAAAGCAACATGTGGCAGCCATGTGAAGTTGTGTGTACACCAGTGACTCTTGTACAGATGCCTGGCCTATGCTTACCTGCTGTGCTGCCCTCCCAGGGGACAGAGGACAAATTAGAATGAATATAGAAGATCCGGTCAGACATTCTCTCTCAGGCATCCAAACAGACTGGTATCTGGTAGAGAACTGGTAGGGAAGCTTTCCTGAAAGCACCACGTTTGTGTAGTTACCCTGTCATGGTAACTGTGAAAAGGCCTGTGAGGTCATCACTACCCAGTGAGGTCACATAAGGAATCTGTGACTTGAGGGGCAGCTTTTAGGCTCTCTGAGTTTTATTGGAGGAGAGCAGAGTGGAGGCAGAGGAACACCCTGCCTGGGCCCTCCCATCTTTCTCCTCACCCAGCCACTTCCCGTGGAGCATACCTATAGGCCGGCACAGCCCCAGGGACCAAAAGAGGGCAAGAGAAACCCACATTCTGCCATTGGCTTGAGAGACAAGATTAACCTAAGACACAGCCTGGTTGTATGGTACTGACCCTAAGTATTCAATAGCTAGACAGGCAGAAATTTGTGTGGAAGGCTCCTTGGCAGTGGGCCTGAAAGACAAGTTAGATTTGGACCCATGGAGAGGTGAGGGAAGACATTCCAGCTGGGAATAATAAAAGCAAAGACAAGCTCTTACTGAACTTGTCATGCCCCAAATGTAAATTCACATACCCCTCACGTTTTTACAACTGAGGGCTCAAAAAACCAGGAGGTTAAGGGGCCTAGCCAAGGTTCCACAGCTAGTGGAGAAGTGTTCTGCTGGACGGTAGGGCTTCATGTTGGGCTCTGGATTTATACCCGAAAGAAATGTGTGGGCAAGCTCATCACATTTCAAAGTGACACTGGGAGAGATATCAAACGTGTTCCAAGGCAAAATGAGGGTCCTGAATGGCTTCACAAAGTGGGAATAGTGGGCCCATTTTAATATAAAATTCAAAACAAATTCATGACAAAATGACATAACACAAAATGACAACCTAATCATTACATTCATCTCTCCCCCCAAAAGGCAAATACTGTATTAACAATGCTACTACCACCATGAAAGGATGAAGCTTAGGATGGGCTTAGGAGAAGTCCAGGTGAAAAACGTGGTCAAACTGTGAAGAGGTGTTACTATGTTGGCTGGATCCTCCTGAGAGGAGGAGTAAAGAGATAACTCTGCCCTTAGCCTGATCAGGCCTATAGGAAGGAACCATATTTGGGCCCGACTTTGATACAGTGCAGCCAAGGACTTCCTAGCAATGAGAGAGAACCTTCTTTGTGAGGGGGCCCCCTGTTGCTGACCTCAAACATGCAAAGATGGGATGCTTGTCTCCTGGGGCAGTTGGGAAGGAGATATGTCCCGGAGGTAGAGAATGATTAGACCACTATTTTAGAGGTTGGGCAAACCTGGTTGAGAACCACATCATTTTCTATTCCTAAGTTGCTTGAATTAGTGTGATGCAAGTTAGGACACACAAAATCAGGTCTGCCCCTAGGGAGTGCTAGGAGGTAAAATGTGAAGGGGAGAGCTCTGGAGGAGGTTCATTCTGGCAGGTGGGCCAGCATAAGACCACTTAAGATTCTCCAAGGCTCCAGAGAGATTATTGTCTGGGAACATCACTCTGACCTGGTGGGGTTACTGATACCTTATCAGGACCTGGCTGGGTCTCTGGGGAAAGCAGAATGGCACAGACAAATGGTTCTGAGCTCAGGAATCTGTACTTAAAAAAAAAAAAAAGACTATTTTTAAGTAATCTCTCCGTCCATTGTGAGGCCTGAACTCACAACCCTGAGATCAAGAGTTGCATGCTCTAGTGACTGAGTCAGCCAGGGGCCCCTGGAATCTGTACTTTAGACAAGCCTCCTGGGCAGTTTTGCCACACTGATTCATGGACAGAGTGACCAAATTATTGTCCAAATTGGGTTGCTTTTGAGAGTCCAAGTGGGCACTATTAAAAGTTGGTAAATAACTCAACCCCCAGTGCAGACAGACCAGATTCTATCATACTTATGTGTATGATTTTGAGCAAGTTGTTTTATCCCTCTGAGCCTCAAGTTTCCTCACATGAAAAAGAGAGCTATGATTATACATTTAGTACAACATTGTCTTCTGGCAAAGATTGCCATGGGTCCATTTCTGTTCTTTGCCTCCTTATCTGTTTCAGTGTGGAAGTATTTTTAAGTTGTTTTGTGCAGTATTATATTTGACCTCAGCTGCTCCTCATTACTTAGGCTTATATAATGCTGCAGAAGCCGGAACCTAGGAGATAGTGAGAGGAAGCTATATGCTTATTTTGCCAATTTTGTAAACAGTTTTGTTTCTCTTCTCTTCCCCTGCCGTGAAGAGATGAGAAAGAAGGTAGAGCCTGGAAATGCACACCAAGCAATACTTTTGTGTCAGCCTGTTTTTTATTCTTCTGCCAGTACTTCCCAGAGAGATTTCACCAAGAATGCCCAAGCTTGCCATGGGCACTGTTGGTGAAGAAAATCTCTCTACTGCTAGTCACATCCCCTTTCCCTTCTCTGGGGGCTTAATGGATGTTTTGGGGGCAGGAAATAAAATCTAAACGTTTATTAATTCAAACAGCAACTGAAAGAGCCTCTGTCCTAGGTGTGGTAGTCTGGAGTGTGAATCTTCTCACAATTCAATGAACACATCATTTACTGTTAGAAACTATGACATAATACAAAGACAAAAATCTACTTTATTTTTCATGAGTCATGTGAAAGCCCACAAGGAATCATCCTCAGTAGCTCATTCTCTACATCTGGCCACATCTTACCTTTGGAAGCCAGATAGCAGCTCACCAGGGCTTCAGGGGGGGTGACTGGGCAGCCCAGGGCATCCTACGATAAGTGTGCTCACCCACCCAGGACAAAGGGAAGGATCCCTGTTAATGTCATCATATTTAAGCCGCCTGCCATCAGATTTGCTGGGGCAAAGGCTCTCTCACTGAGGACCCTAGTCCTGGAAGGCTTCTCCTCCGGCGAGCTGCCAGCTCAATCTTCTGAACCAGGCTTACATCCCAGGGATGGGTTACAAAGCTGATGACAGTGCCAGGCACCTCACTCCCTACACGGCCCACCCTCCCAGCTCTGTGGATGTAGTCTTGCAGAGTGAGGGGGAAATCATAATTGACAACTAAGTCTACGTGGGAGCTGTCCAGGCCCCGAGAGGCTATGTCTGTGCAGAGAAGAATGTCTCGGGAGCCCTTCTGGAAGCACTGGAAGATACCCGGCCCTCATTGAGGCTGGCATTTGTCCCTGCAGCCTTAGGTGTTGGATTTTGTGATCGTCCAGAATATATCCCAGCCAGTTCACAGTGCTTGAGCTATTACAGAACACTAGAACAGTTCCAGAGGGGCCAGTCCTATATGCTTTGTCATGTTGCTTGAGGATCTGCACTAATTCAGTCACCTTCTCTGCTCCCTTCAGCCTCATAAATGTCTGTCTGACATGAGGCATGATGCAGTGGAGCTTGGAGCTGGTAATGGTGGTCAGAGAGTCTGGGCTGGCAACTTTACTCAGCAGCTGGCCTACACCTTCGGGAAATGTGGCCCCCACCAGCACTAACTGAGCTTTGGGATTGAAGGGGTCTTTTAAGTCAGCTGGGCCTTCTGCTATATAGCTCTTCTCCAAGATGTAGTCCATTAGTTCCAGGAAGCTTTCATCCAAAAGCGTGTCTGCCTCATCCAATACCAAATAGGAGAGCTGCTTCAGGCTGATTAGTTGACTCTTCAAGGCCTTCCACAAAGCCCCTGGAGTGGCCACTAGTACATCTACTGGAGGTTGTTTGGACAGTTGCATTCGGATCCTGCTCATGCCATGGCCTCCCCCTAGCTCCCGCACCTGAAGGCCCAAGGAGCTGCCCAAGGGCTGCGCCACGGCCCGCACCTGTTCGGCTAATTCTCGCGAAGGCACAAGGACCAGGCCTCGAGGAGCAGGCAGACTATGGGAGTCCAGGTTTGGTTGGCCCAAGAGCCGTTGAACCAGAGGTAGTAGGTATCCGAGAGTCTTGCCACTGCCGGTTTCCGCCGCGCAAAGGATGTGGCAGCCGCGAAGTAGGGAGGGGATGGTGCTTGACTGCACGGTCGTAGGCCGAACGACTTCAGGAGCAGCCTCCTGTAGAGCACGCAGCACGCGAGGTTCCAGACCCAGATCCGCGAAGCTGCTCTTGGACGAGAGGTTCCGAAGAGCCGGCGCCTCGTGTTGCGCACGCTCGATGGAGAAGTGGTCCCGGCGGGAGCGCCGATTTTTCCAGCCACGCGAAGCTAGTGGCGCGCTCTCCCACCGGCCCAGCGTGAGGCGCGCCGGCTGGTTCAACTCTGGCCGCCGCGCTGAGATAAGCAGCGGGCCAGGTCGCGCCAACACCAGCCGCTGGGGGCTCCGCCCGCCCTGCCGCTGTTCTTGCCGCCGCTGTAGAGCCCGCGGGATGCGCACCACGGGCAAGGGTTCGTCGGGACGGCGGACCACCAGGCCTCGTCGAGGAGCGAGAAGTAACCGAGATGCGAGCCACACCAACCGCGGCGGCCGTGTGAGATCCATAGTCTCTTTGATGTAGGAGAGGCGCACGGCAGTGACGTCACGGGCGCGCAAGAGCCTCGAGGACGGTGTCTGGCGTGGCTCAGTAAGACTTGCGGAGTCGGCGAACCGTGAGGAAGGAGGGGGAATCTGTAAAGTTCAACTGTGGTGAGGTCTGTAGGTCTGAACCGGGGTTGGTGACATCCAGACCCGGACCAACCTTGGGGAAAAGGGCGCGATGGAGGCAGGCTCCCGGGTCTGGCGATAAGCGGCGATGGAGGCCTGGCCTCTTGGACCAGAGGGCGGAGGGCTTCTGGTGATCGGGTGTCCGATCCCTGCCATTCTCCTTTCTCGCTCTCACCGCACCTTTGATGACTTGTCCAGTGCTGGTCTCCTCCTGTAAATTCGGAGGGTGCGGTGGTGCCTTCCCAGATATGGTCCACGCGCAAGGTCTGGTAATAAATGTTTGTTGAGACTCTGAATGAATGGTCAGGCCTGGGGGACAAGACAAGAGCCAGATGTCTTAGATCTAGGCACTCCCATTCCTCTTGGCCGAGAGCTGAGAGCCGAGAGGGCAAGCTGATGGCCTCTTTGTGAAGTGGGAGGTAAGACCTTCAGGCTTTATTTCAAGCAGACCCTTCTCTTTATACCTTTCCCCTTCTTTTTCACTCTCCATTCTCTTGCCACCACTCCCAACTTTTCATTCTGAACCTTACATTCTTGCAGTCTGCTCACCTCTACCAGCATCCCAGCCAGATAGCTAAATTGCTTGAACAGTGGTGAGGAGGGTCCTTCCTCACATGTGTGGGTTGCCTCACATAGCCCTAGTCAGACACAGTATTTTACTTGAATTCAGATGTTTAGGTTACAAAACCCCCGTGTCTTTTTTGTCTTTCTCTGACTGACTTCTTTCACTTAGCATTATACTTTCTAGATCATTCATCCTGTTGTTGCTAATAGCAAGGTTTCATTATTAATTGCTGAATTATATATATCCTATATAGGATATATATATGTATCGTGTGTGTGTGTGTGTGTGTGTGTGTGTGTGTGTGTTTATGGTCTTCTTTATTCAAATATCAAGGGACACTTAGGTTGCTTCCATGATTGGCTATTGTAAATAATGCTGCAATAAACATAGGGGTGCATATATTTTTTCAAATTAGTGTTTTCGTATTCTTTGGGTAAATACCCAGTAGTGGAATTGCTGGGTCATGTGGCAATTCTATTTTTAATTTTTTGAGGAACCTCCATACTGTTTTCCACAGCGGGTATACCAGTTTGAATTCCCACCAACAGTGCAGGAGGGTTCCTTTTTCTCCACAGCCTCGCCAACAAATGTTGTTTCCAAAAAGATAAATACTTTTAAATTTTCAAATGCCATTTTGATATATAAGTAGACTTCCTGGAGAGTTACCTGTTGAATCAGCAGAGGAGAGAGTTTTGAGTAGTACCAGGGAACAGAGTCGTTGGATAGAGCAGTGACTCTGTAGTGAGGGTGATTTTGCATCCTTCCCTCCCTACTTGCCCGCTCCCCCCCCCCCCCCCCCCCCCGCCCCAGGAGATTTGACAGAGGTTGGAGACATATTTAGTTGTCACATCTGGGAAGTTGCTACTGGCATCTAGTAGGTAGAGGCTGGGGATATTGCTAAACATTGTACAATGCATAGGAAAGCCCCTAACAAAAAATGATTATCTGACCAATACATGAATAGTGAGTTGTTGAGAAACCCTGCATACAGGATGAGGACTGAAGAGAGGCTGAGGTACATGTAACTTTCCCTTTAGGTAGGCACATTTGGGAAGCTCTTGCACTGAGTCCGCCTCCTCCCCAGAATCGGTAGCCAAGTACACTGATGCCATTGCTTGCTGTGCCCTTGAGATCAGGAACGTTGGGGACCCTGAAAATCATAAACGCAAGAAAAAGTGATTCAAGAGAGTGAAGCTGGAGAAGAGAAGTTTAGGGAGTACAAAACTGTCCTCATGTATTTGGGCAGTATACCGGATGGAAAAGAGATCAGGGGCACCTGGGTGGCTCAGTTGGTTAAGTGTCTGACTTTGGCTCAGGTCATGATCTCACAGTTTGTGAGTTTGAGCCCCACATTGGGCTCTCTGCTGTCAGCGCAGAGCCTGTTTTGGATCCTGTCTCCCTCTCTCTGCCCCTCCCCTGCCCATGCTCTGCCTCTCTCTCTCTCTCTCTCTCTCAAAAATAAATAAACATTAAAAAGAAAAGAAAAGAAAAGAGATGAGGTATGCTGTGAGGTATACCATTCCAGAAGGCAGAACTAGGACCTATAGGTAACTGGCAGATTCTGAATTTGATACAAAGAACTGCTGTAACAACTAGAATTGCCCATATCTTTGTTGAGACTCTGAATGAATGGTCAGACAGATTGTAATTCTATACTACTTTTATGATTCTTTTCAAGGACTCAGGGCTCCTTGTTTCTTATCTATGTATATCTAACTCAACAGGTTTTATCCATTTGCATGTGCCACTGCTTATTTCAGATGTAAAACAAAGACTTGATTTGCACAAAGCCAGAACAGATACATTAAAAGAATTATCAGAAAAGAATACTACATAGGTATGTACTTGCATTTGGGTTCTGTCCAAATATTTGGGGCAGGGAAGCTGGTTAGTATATGGCTGCTTTCTCATCATGCTTGAGCCCTTACAAAATCTCATAAGGATTGGAATCTGTCTGAGCTGGTCTCTGCCTATGACCCTTAATTTCTTCTCAGTTCATCAGCCACTGAATAAGTCCCCTTTATTTTCCTTCTGCTCACAGCAGACATTGAGTAACCTCTAGTTGTTATTGAGATACATGTTTTATAGTATAGTGCTCTAGAAATAAGAAAGGTTTACTTATTGTGGAAAGAATGTAAGCTCCTGGGAGTAGGGGCCTAACTTGGTAGTATTTTGTCCCAGGGCTGCCATGGTAATTCATATTGCCTGGTTACTCCGTAAGTTTTCAACACAATTGTCCCTTGGATCTCAGCTGATAATGGTATAGTCATTCATTCATTTATTCATTCAATAAATATTTCCTGAGCACCATGTATGTGCTGGGTACTATTCAAAGAGACAGTGAACAAAACAGGAGTTTACATTCTGACTTAATTCGTTTGGGGTAAGGCCTGAACATTGGTATTTAAAAAAAAATTTTTTTTTAAATGTTTATTCATCTTTTGAGACAGAGAGAGACAGAGCATGAACGGGAGAGGGTCAGAGAGCGAGGAAGACACAGAATCTGAAACAGGCTCCATGGTTTTAAGCTGTCAGCACAGACCCGACGCGGGGCTTGAACTCACAGACCATGAGATCATGACCTGGGCCAAAGTTGGACACTCAACCGACTGAACCACCCAGGTGCCCCTGAACATTGGTATTTTTTTAAGCCTTTCAGATGATTCTAATGTGCTGCCAGGTTTGAGAATCACAATACTTATAAATGAAGCATTTTGGAAATTGCAAGGCATTATAAAAATGAAAAGTGGCTATTAGTATTCCCTCCCTGTTCCTTCATTTCCCAGCCTACATCAGGGCTGTTGTGTAAGTACTGGCCATTTTCTTTTCAGCTCTTGTCATTATATGCCTAGACTATTTCACCTTCTTTCTAATCCAACTCCTTATCTCCTTCCTGTCCTTTACCCTCCAGCCCATCGTCTGTTGTGCAAGTGATCTTCCTAAGCACAGCCATGGCCGTGTCACCCCTTGACTCAAAAGCCATCAATGGATGCCCATGGCCTACAGCTTATCTCCTAGTCACTCTCCAGAATCTGGCTTCAACTTCATCTCCTGCTGCTTTCTTATCTGAATCTTGTTCACTCAAGTGGTAGCTCTCATTTGAGTAGGATAAAGAGCTTACAGTCCTTTACTGGGTGAGCAAGAGAGTGGGGCGGCATTTGTCTGCTCTGTAACCAAAACTGGAGGTACAAGGCACTTTATTTTTATTTATTTATTTATTTAATTTTATTTAGTTAATTATTTATTTTTTAATTTACATCCAAGTTAGCTGGCATATAGTGCAACAATGATTTCAGTAGATTTCTTAATGCCGCTTACCCATTTAGCCCATCCCCCCTCCCACAGTCCCTCCAGCAACCCTGTCTTTGTTTTCTTTCTTTTTTTTTTTTTTTTTTTTAATTTTTTTTAACATTTATTTATTTTTGAGACAGAGAGAGACAGAGCATGAAAGGGGGGGGGGGGGGAGAGAGAGGGAGACACAGAATTGGAAGCAGGCTCCAGGCTCTGAGCCATCAGCCCAGAGTCTGACGCGGGGCTCGAACTCATGGACCATGAGATCGTGACCTGAGCTGAAGTCGGACGCTTAACCGACTGAGCCACCCAGGCGCCCCCTGTCTTTGTTTTCTATATTTAAGAGTCTCTTATGTTTTGTCCCCCTCCCTGTTTTTATGTTATTTTTACTTCCATTCCCTTATGTTCATCTGTTTTGTCTCTTACAGTCCTCGTAGGAGTGAAGTCATATGATATTTGTCTTTCTCTGGCTGACTAATTTTGCTTAGCATAATACCCTCTAGTTCCATCCATGTAGTTGCAAATGGCAAGATTTCATTCTTTCTGATTGCCAAGTAATACTCCATTGTGTGTGTGTGTGTACCACATCTTTTTTTTTTTTATTTTTTTTGATGTTTATTTATTTTTTGAGAAGAGAGAGACAGAGCATGAGCAGGGGAGGAGAGAGAAAGAGGGAGACACAGAATCTGAAGCAGGATCCAGGCTCTGAGCTGTCAGCACAGAGCCCGATGTGGGGCTTGAACTCACAGACCGCGAGATCATGACCTGAGTCGAAGTCGGACACTTAACTGACTGAGCCACCCAGGCGCCCCTACCACATCTTCTTTATCCATTCATCCATCGATGGACATTTGGGCTGTTTCCATACTTTGGCTATTGTCAATAGCGCTGCTATAAACACTGGGGTGCATGTTCCCCTTCGAAACAGCATACCTGTGTCTCTTGGATAAATACCTAGTAGCCCAATTGCTGGATCATAGGGTAGTTTTATTTTTAAATTTTTGAGGAACCTCCATACTGTTTCCAGAGTGGCTGCACCAGTTTGCATTCCCACCAGCAGTGCAAAAGAGATCCTCTTTCTCTGCATCCTCACCCCCATCTGTTGTTGCTTCAGTTGTTAGTGTTAGCCATTCTGACAGGTGTGAGGTGGTATCTCATTGTGATTTGATTTGTATTTCCCTGTGATGAGTGATGTTGAACATTGTTTTCATGTGTCGATTGGCCATCTGGATGTCTTCTTTGGATTAGTGTCTATTCATGTCTTTTTCCCATTTCTTCACTGGGTTATTTGTTTCTTGGGTGTTGAGTTTGATAAGTTCTTTATAGATTTTGGATACTAACCCTTTAGCTGGTATGTTATTTGATATGTCATTTGCAAACATCTTCTCCCATTCCATCGGTTACCTTTTAGTTTTTCTGATTGTTTCCTTTGCTGTGCAGAAGCTTTTTATCTTGATGAGGTCCCAAAGTTCATTTTTGCTTTTGTTTCCCTTGCCTCCAGAGACGTGTTGAGTAAGAAGTTGCTGTGGCCAAGGTCAAAGAAGTTTTTGCCTGCTTTCTCCTCTAAGATTTAAAAAAATTTTTTTTTAATGTTTATTTATATTTGAGAGAGAGAGAGAGAGAGAGAGAGAGCGAGCATGAGTGGGGGAGGGGCAGAGAGAGAAGGAGACACAGAATCTGAAGCAGGCTCCAGGCTCTGAGCTGTCAGCACAGAACTTGACGCGGGGCTCGAACTCGCAAACTGCGAGATCATGACCTGAGCTGAAGTCAGACGCTTAACTGAGCCACTCAGGTGCCCCTCTCCTCTAAGATTTTGATGGCTTTCTGTCTTACATTTAGGTTTTTCATCCATTTTGAGTTTATTTTTGTGTATGGTATAAGAAAGTGGTCCAGGTTCATTTTTCTGCATGTCGCTGTCCAGTTTTCCCAACACCACTTGCTGAAGAGACTGTCTTTATTTCATTGGATGCTCTTTCCTGCTTTATCAAAGATTAGTTGGCCATATGTTTGTGGGTCCATATCTGGGTTCTTTATTCTGTTCCACTGATCTGAGTGTCTGTTCTTGTGCCAGTACCATATTGTCTTGATGATTACAGCTTTGTAATGCAGCTTGAAGTCTGGGACTGTGATGCCTCCAGCTTTGGTTTTCAAGATTGCTTTGGCTATTCGGGGTCTTTTCTGGTTCCATACAAATTTTAGGAGTGTTTGTTCTAGCTCTGTGAAGAATGCTGGTGTTATTTTGATAGGGGTTGTGATGAGGCACTTTAAATGCTCTGTGATAGAGCACATTTGTCTTTGATAGAGCTCTTCTGTGGCTGAAGCATGAACCATAAATTCTCGTTGCCACTTGACTTGTTAACTTCTTTTTACAACAAATTCTAAACACCTACATTATGCCAGACTGTGTGCTCTGTGACAGGACCTGGTGATGAGCAAGGTGCAGTGCTTGCCTTCACCTTGTGATGTGGGAGGCAGATTGATAGTTAGTTGCTCTTGGAATTACAAGAGTGTACTTAATGCTAAGAAAGACATGAGCTAAGAGGAGGTGCCCTTACTCTGGAAGGTAAGTGTCAGGGAAGGCTTTCTGGAGCAGGTGACATCTGTACTGAGGTTCTGAAAGGCTACTGGAAGTCAGCCAGGTGGGGGAATAGGAATATGTGTTCTATGTAGGGGCAACTTGTTCAGAGAGAGCAGGACAATTTGGGAACTAGAAATACTTGAGAATAGCTGAAGCTTAGCATGGGGGAGGTAAGAGGGCAGGAGGCAAGTGATGAAAGATAGTGCTTCTGAGGAAGGCAGGGGGAGGACTTGTTTGCAATATTAAGGAGCTGCAACTTAATTCTAAGGGCAAGAATTCCATTTGGAGAATGGAATATCTTGTCCTGATTTGTGTTTTGAAAGACTCCTCTGACTGCTGGAAAGAACATAAATTGAACATAATGAGCCTGGAAGCAGAGACTGGTTTGCAGGCTGTTGCCATCATTCACTTGATAGGTGGCAGTGGCAGAACCGAGAAGCTCCTTGAAGTCAAGAGCTTAGTTCCTTCCATTTCTTTACCTTCAACACCCCACACAGTGCCTTGATCCTAAAAGAACTGGTAGATGTTTGTTGATGTAATCATAGAATGTGTTGCAAGTGTAAAAAGCCCAATAATGAGAGCAGTTAACATTTAACCCTTACAGGGGCGCCTGGGTGGCTCAGTTGGTTGAGCATCTGACTTCGGCTCAGGTCATGATCTCAAGGTTCGTGAGATGGAGCCCTGCGTCGGGCTCTGTGCTGACAGCTCGGAGCCTGGAGCCTGCTTCATTCAGATTCTGTGTCCCACTCTCTCTCAGCCCCACCCCTGCTTGTGCTCTGTCTCTCTCTGTCTTTCAAAAATGAATAAACATAAAAAACAAAACATTTAACCCTTACTCTGTGTTGAGAACTATTGTGTGTCCTAGAATTGACTCTTCACAGCGTCTCACCTGACATAGATTCTGCTGGAGCCTCGTTCTAAAGAGAGAAGCTGAGCCTCTACTAGGTTAATTCATTCTAGAGAGAGAGGCTGAGCCTCCACTAGGTTAATTCATCTGCCTGGGGCATAGTTGGGATTCCACTGCAGGTCTGTCTGATTTCAGAGATCAGAATCTTAATGGTGATATGCTATATCACCTCTTTGTCTTACAAATATAATAGATTGCTTCAATTTTTTTCTTATCTACACAGGTTTGAGTGGGAAATAGGATAATTCTCTAAGTATTTAATCCTAATTGTCATTTTAACTCTAAATTTGTATTTTAAGTTTTTTTTTTTTTTTAACGTTTATTTATTTTTGAGACAGAGAGAGACAGAGCATGAACGGGGGAGGGTCACAGAGAGAGGGAGACACAGAATCTGAAACAGGCTCCAGGCTCTGAGCTGTCAGCACAGAGCCCGACGCGGGGCTCGAACCCACGGACCGTGAGATCATGACCTGAGCCGAAGTCAGACGCTTAACCGACGAGCCACCCAGGCGCCCCTAAATTTGTATTTTAAAGAAATTGCTTTTTAAGCAAGGTCGTAGTCTACAGGAAAATTTACGTGGATGGGACTGGTAAAGTTTTTTCCATTCATTGCTTTTCCTGAATACTGTTATCTTCAATCTGAAGGCATTATAACTAATGGAATTTTGTATCCATGCGACTGAAGTTAAGGTTATAGTCTGAGAAGGCAATCAAAACTGTCATAGAGAAGACCAGCCCTTCCTTGAAAGAATGGTAGAGAGATTGTTTCTGTTTGTGCTAAAATGGTGATCTGGGTGTGATCTCAGGGCCCGGTGAATGGTTGTGCCAGTAGCTGGGAAAGGGTAGGGCTGCCTAGCTTCTCTGAGAGGAGCCTTCGTGGAGGCAGGCCCTGTCAGGCACTGCTGGCCTGGTGCCAGAGGGAGTTCCTGGATCAACCATGCTGCAGGAGGGTGTCCTCAGCCACCAGAGAGGTGGGTGTTCAGTCACACCTTCCTTACAAAGCAGCTGCTAAGGGTCAAGTGCTGGGCTCCGTGCTAAAGCCTGGCAGTAAACTAGACAGCCACGCTCCTGTCTTTATGGAACTTGTTGTGCTGGTGATCTAGAGGACCAGCTAAGGGTTAAAGAAGAGACCACACAAATAAGTGTGAACACATGGATTGTTACTGAGCTATCGGGAAGCACAGAGTGTTGTGAGAGCATGTGACCAGGGACCTGAAGTACGGTTGTCTGGTAGGGAAATGTCTCCAAAAAGGGGACATTCAAAGTCAAGAGGATCTTAGTGGGAGTGTGTGTGATTGAGTCGGGGAGAGTGTTCCAGACAGAGGACTGCGGGTACATGGGCCCCAGGGCAGCAGAGGTCTTGGTGTGGGAGACTTCCAAAGGTCAGTGTGGCCAGAGCAAGGAGAGTGAGTGGGAGAAAGGCTCAAGGTGAGCTGGAGACGTGGGCAGGGACAGGTCATGCAGGGCTTCTTGGGCCAGCAGAAGGGTTTGGCAGTTATCCTAAACTTAGTGGGAAGCCATTGAAGGGTATAAACAGGGGAGCGGTATTATCAGAGTTGCCTTTTTCAAATGCCACGCAGTATCACAAAGAGGATAGGAGGAGGTAAGATTAGATTTGGGAGACCCATTAGGAGGCTGGCTTTGTGCACAGTGGTAGCACTGGAGATGGATAGCACTGGAGCAAAGCAGATGGATTAGAGTTATATTTTGAAGGTTGTTTCACAGGAGTTAGTGACAGATTGAATGTGGAGAATGTGGATTAATGATGAGTAATTGGGTGAATGGAGGTGCTAATTGCTGAAATGGGAAACATTTTCTCTCCGTGTATTGGCCTGATTAATTCTCTCCCTTGAGATCTCGAATCAGAAACTATTTCTTAAGGGAAGCCTTCCTCAACCCCATCCATCCCTTTCCTTCTGACACAAATTCCTAAATCCTCATGTCCTTCACATAGCACTGTACATGATTATAATTTCACACGTATTTCTAAGTTCCCTTTCTATAACCCTCTCTTCTACTGTACCTCCTTCTCCTCATCATTTTATTTCTAGTGCCAGCCAGTGCTTGGCATATCAGAGGGGCTCGATAAATTTCTGTTGAATGAATTGATGAAGACAGAGGAGGTGGCTTAGGAGGGCAGATAAAGATCTTGTTTTGTGCATGTTTGGTATAAGATGCCCTTAAGATAGCCGGGTAGGGACGTGTTTTGAGCAGTTGGTATGAGATCACCAGCATTTTATCAACATTTTAAGCCATGGGAGTAAATAAACTTTCAAGGGAGGATGTGTGGAATTAGAAGGAAAGAGGACTCAAGACTAAGGAAGAACCTCAACAGGTAAGTAGAGGAAGTGAAACCAGCAAAGAAGACTGAAAAGCAGGGCAGACTGGTGGGAGAAAAACCAGGAAAGTGTGGAGTCAGAGAAGCCCAGGGAGGAGAGAGATCAAGGACGAGGGGAGTTTCAACCATGTCATAAGTAAGTGTCTGGTTGATTGCTCAACTTCCAGGTAATTGGTGACTTTAATTAGAGCAGTTTTGATAGAACGGTGGAGGTGGGGACCAACCAGAATGGGCTGAATAGTAAAAAGAAAATGGAGACAGTATTAGTAATGGAGCAGAACACAGCATTGATTAGCCAGCTTTATGACTTTTTGGAGGGGTCCATATTTGCTTAGAATAAATAAATTAATATGAACAGTTCTCTCTGGGATATGGGATTTTGATTTTCTTCTTTTTATGCCTGTTGGCTCTGCCTTCAAAGTAGTTTTGGTATATGACCATTTCTCACCACCTGGCCTGAGCGACCATTATCTCATCTCTTATGTTGGTTACTAAAGAGCCTTGTACCTGGTCTCCCTGTGTTTACTCTGGCCCCTAACAGACTGCTCTTTTTATAGCAATCACTGTGATCATGAGAAAACATGTTCAGTCATGCTACTCCTCTACTTGAAACCCTTTGCTGACTTCTATTTCATGAAGAGCTAACAAAGGCCATATGGGATCTGACCCTACCTGTTTACTGCTGCGACATCGTGTATCTGAGAAACATCGTGTAATGAGAAACATTAGTTTCTCTTCTCCTCTCTGTGTCCCAACCATGTTGGTCTCCTTGATGTTTTTCTAACATACCAGGCAAGCTCCTGCCCGAGGGCCTTTGCACTGGCTGTTTCTTCTGTGTATTCTTCTACTAGATATCAACTTGGCTAACTCATATCTTAGCTCAAATGTTATCTTCCCATTGAAGTCTATCTTGTTTTCCCTATTTATTTCATTTTGAGCTTTTTTTGGTTTGTTTATTTATTTATTTTGAGAGAGAGAGAGAGAGCAAGAGCATAAGTGGGGGAGGAGTAGAGAGACAGGGAGAGACAAAATCCCAAGCACACTGTGTGCAGTCAGCACAGAGCCCGATTTGGGGCTTCATCTCATGAACCATGAGATCATGACCTGAGCCGAAATCAAGAGTTGGGCGCTAAACCAACTGAGCTACTCAGGTGCCCTGGTTTACCTATTTAAAATTTTATATTTTAATATAAATATTTTCATATTTTAATGTAAATATTTTCATATAAAATATACCATTGATATACCAATTATTTACATTTTTCCTGGTGGGGTGTGGGGTAAATGGGTAAAGGTGGTCAAAAGGTGTTAACTTGCAGTGAGAAGATAAATACGTTCTAGGGGTGTAATGTATAACATAGCGACTATAGTTGATAATTTTGTGTATTTGAAAGTTGTTGAGAGTATATGTTAAAAGTTCTCATCACAAGAAAAAAATTATTAGTGTGTGAGGTGATGGACGTAACTTATTGTGGTAATCGTTTTGTAGTATATATGTATATCAAATCACTTTGTTGTACACCTTGAACTGATACAGCATTATGTGTCAGTCACATCCCCAGTGTTTTCAATTTCCTTTCTCCCTGCTTTTTTAATCTGTAGCATTACCACTTTTCCAACATACTGTATAGTTTGTTATGTATTGTTTTCTGCCTTTGTTCCCCTGCTAGATTGAAAGCTCTACCAGAGCAGCAATTTTGTGTCCATGTATCAGACTAGGACAGTGACTGGCAAGACTAGGCACTTAATAAATTTTATTTATTTATTTATTTATTTATTTATTTATTTATTTAAGTTTATTTTTATTTTTGAGAGAGAGAGTGAATGGGGGAGGGGCAGAGAGAGAGGGAGACAGGATTTGAAGCAGGGCCTGTGCTACAGAACCCAATGTGGGGCTCAAACTCATGAACCATGAGATCGTGACCTGAGCTGAAGTCAGAGGCTTAACCGATTGAGCCACCCAGGTGCCCCAATAAATATTCTTTAGATGAATAAATAAGGAAGCATTATTTTTATGATCAGAGAAAAGGAAAACAAAGTCCTGTGTGTTGGAAAGAAGAGGAAAAGCCTGCCCTGGGTAACAGAAGAGATTTTTTTTTTTCCCTTTTTTTTTTTTTAATGTTTATTTATTTTTGAGAGAGAGAGAGAGAGAGAGAGGGAGAGAGAGAGACCCCAAGCAGGCTCCTCACTGTCAGCACAGAGCCCAACGCTGGGCTCAAGCTTATGAACCAAGAGATCATGACCTGAACCAAAATCAAGAGTAGGATGCTTAACAGACTGAGCCACCCAGGCGCCCCAGAAGATATTTCTGTTTGGATTTCTGACTCTTGTTTTCCCTTTCTGCAGGCAGTAGCAGAGGAGGAATGATTGAACACAGCCTGTCGCTGTGCTACCACAACAAACTTATCTTAGCCCCTATGGTTCGGGTAGGCACTCTCCCAATGCGGCTGCTGGCCCTGGACTATGGAGCAGACATTGTATACTGTGAGGTAAGGGGCTCCTGATTTTCCTGGAGGGCTTTTTCTTTTCTTTTTTTTTTTTTCCTCACCAGTGCAACCTCCTTCTCTGTAGGTGGGAGTAATCAGGAGTTGGTGGGAGGCAGAATGGGCACTCACATCACAGGTGCTTGCTGAAGGCAGTGGGAGATAAACATGTATGACTCTTAGGAGTTCTCTAAGCCCTGTTGAGGGCCAGGAGCCTGGGCAGCAAGGAGGCATTGCGGAACGCCTGGGCCAGGTGGATAGATGAGTGTTGTATCAGGTCACAGCCCTGGCCCCTGTAGGAATTAATATACATTCAGTGCATGAATGAATGAACTCAAGGTTAGGAAGAGAAGGAAGCTGTATGGGGTTGGTTTTGGGAACCGTAGGGTTTTCTGGTGGCAGTAACTGGTAGGTTGCCTATGTCCTGGCTGCTCTGGAGAATAGTATGACTTCAGACCAAGGTTTCAAAAGTATTTTCTAGGGGCGCCTGGGTGGCTCAGTCAGTTAAGTGTCTGACTCCTATTTTCGGAGTCAGGTCAAAATCTCCCAGTTTGTGGGTGACATCAGGCTCCCTGCTGACAGTGCAGAGTCTGCTTGGGATTCTCTCTCTCTCCCCCTCTCTCTCTTTCTCTTCCCCTCTCTCTGCCCCTCCCCCCACTTATGTGCACTCTCTCTCTTTCTCTCTCTCTCTCAAAATACGTACATTTTAAAAAATAAATAAAAAGCATTTTCTAGGAAAAACAGCGTTGTAGGAGTAGCTGATATTGGATAGTGTGGAGGTGTGAGCAGTGTTTCTCAGCTGGATATCTAACAGAATTATCTGGAGAGCTTCCCTCCAGTCCCCAGTCCTGATATGTCCCCCTAGTATGTGTGAGAAGTTAAAGAAGAAGCTGCTCAAATGCTTCTGATATTTTTGTCCCGCTGGTGGTGGGAAGGGGACTGTGGCTACAAAAGGGCAACACAAGGAATCCCGGTGGGGATGGAGCTGTTCTGTGTCTTAACTGTATCAATGTCAGTATCCTGGTTGTGACATTATACTGTACTTTTGTAAGATATTACCATTGGGGAAGTTGGGCAAACAGTACGTAGGAGCTCACACTCTTACAACTGCATGTGAGCCTCTAATTATCTCAAAATAAAAAAAAATTTTCATTGAAAAGAAAGCCACTGGTATAGAGAGAAGGAAGGGCCTAAGAGGGGATTTGGAAAGAGTACACCCTAATGTATTGGATGTTGTGTGTGGGAGAGACGGGCTAGTAATTTATTTATTTTTTTATTTTTTTAAATTTTTTTATTTTTTTATTTTTTTCAATATATGAAATTTATTGTCAAATTGGTTTCCATACAACACCCAGTGCTCATCCCAAAAGGTGCCCTCCTCAATACCCATCACCCACCCACCCCTCCCTCCCACCCCCCATCAACCATCAACCCTCAGTTTACTCTCAGTTTTCAACAGTCCCTTATGCTTTGGCTCTCTCCCACTCTAACCTCTTTTTTTTTTTTTTCCTTCCCCTCCCCCATGGGTTTCTGTTAAGTTTCTCAGGATCCACGTAAGAGTGAAACCATATGGTATCTGTTTTTCTCTGTATGGCTTATTTCACTTAGCATCACACTCTCCAGTTCCATCCACGTTGCTACAAAAGGCCATATTTCATTCTTTCTCATTGCCACGTAGTATTCCATTGTGTATATAAACCACAATTTCTTTATCCATTCGTCAGTTGATGGACATTTAGGCTCTTTCCATCATTTGGCTATTGTTGAGAGTGCTGCTATAAACATTGGGGTCCAAGTGCCACTATGCATCAGTACTTCTGTATCCCTTGGGTAAATTCCTAGCAGTGCTATTGCTGGGTCATAGAGTAGGTCTATTTTTAATTTTCTGAGGAACCTCCACACTGCTTTCCAGAGCGGCTGCACCAATTTGCATTCCCACCAACAGTGCAAGAGGGTTCCCGTTTCTCCACATCCTCTCCAGCATCTATAGTCTCCTGATTTGTTCATTTTGGCCACTCTGACTGGCGTGAGGTGATATCTGAGTGTGGTTTTGATTTGTATTTCCCTGATAAGGAGCGACGTTGAGCATCTTTTCATGTGCCTGTTGGCCATCCGGATGTCTTCTTTAGAGAAGTGTCTATTCATGTTTTCTGCCCATTTCTTCACTGGGTTATTTGTTTTTCGGGTGTGGAGTTTGGTGAGCTCTTACAGATTTTGGATACTCAGGCTAGTAATTTATGATAGAAAAGTAAGAGCGGGGCGCCTGGCTGGCTCAGTCAGTACAGCATATAACTCTTGATCTTGGGGTTGTGAGTTCGAGCCCCATGTTGGGCATGGAACCTACTTAAAATTAAAAAAAAAAAAAAAAAAGAAAAGTAAAGTAAAAGAGTGAGAGAAATAGGCAAATTAAGAAGAACGTGTCAGGGAAGGCAAAAGTCAAGTTTGTCAGGTGTGACAGATGATGCATAGAAGTCCAATCGCAAAAAGACCAAAAATGTGTTTGATTTGAAAATCCAAAGTGCACCGAGATACATCTGACAGGGCAATGGATTGTGGAGTGAGCAGCAAATGGGGAAGTAGAAGCAGAGCTGCTCACTACCCCTTAGGAATTCAGGAGGTGAGGGGAGGAAAAGAGTACATGTAGGTAGTGGAGGCAAAGGAAGCTGGATGAAGGGAATTGGGTATTTTTTGTTTTTTGTTTCTTTTTGAGAGAGCACGAGCTAGCATGCAAGTGGGGGAGGGGCAGAGGGAGAGAGAAAATCTTTTTTTTTTTTTAATGTTTATTTTTGAGAGAGGGAGAGATTGAGAATGAATGGGGGAGGGACAGTGAGAGAGGGAGACACAGAATCTGAAGCAGGCTCCAGGCTCTGAGCTGTCAGCACAGAGTCCGACACGGGGCTTGAACTCACAGACCACAAGATCATGACCTGAGCCAAAGTCGGATGCTTAACCAACTGAGCCACCCAGGCTCACCCCCCGCCCCGTTTTTTTTTTTTTTTTTTTTTTTTTTGGGAGAGAGAAAATCTTAAGCAGGCTCCATGCCCAGTGTGGGACCCCACATCAAGCCCCACATGGGGCTTGATTATGACCTGAGCCCAAGTCAGGAATGGGACGCTTAACTCCTGATCCACCCAGGCACCCCTGAAGGGAATTGTGTTTGGGTGACTTGCATGTTTGCAACATAAGAGGAAGCACTTAGCAGTGAGGAGGGACCTGAAGATTCGGCAGATCAGTGGGGAGTAGGTAGGGCCTGGTCTTGGAGGGATAGATTCTAGATGAGGTGGTGGGGCTTAGCTCCAAGATAGGGCAAGGAGAAGAGTGGCAGGACCATAGAAGGCAGGAAAGCCAAGGGTTTTTTCCTGAGAGACTTGTTTTACAAGATGTGGGAAGCCAGTCCCACATCTTGGCAGTGAGGGTGGCGGGAGTGGGGTGGGGACCGAGGAAAGAAAGTGAGGGCATTTTGGTCTTGTTCCTGTGGAGAATGGGCTGGGGGTGTTTGCCTAGCAGCTAGGTGTGTATAGTCATACTGATTTTTAGCTTTATGGGAAGGAGATCTGCAAAGCTTGGCAGGGGATGCCCATGGCTGGGGATTGGCATGCCAGTGTCTATAGCACAGCAGGGGCAGAGCCATCTAGGGTGCTAGCAAGGTGAAATGGGAGGGAGGGAGTATGTGTTGTCCAAATGTGGGAGTCAGAAAAGGAGGTTCCCGTGTTCAGGATCACAGGCTTAGGACCCGACTTCTAAGCAGTTTGTTGAAATAAAGGCAAGGAGTTCCAAGAAATGAGAGCTGGGCATCCATAAGCCTTCCAGGCTGCCAGAATGTGCTGAGGGCAGGCTGCTAGAATGTGCCTAGGGCAGGGAGGAACCTGTGTCCAGGGGCCAGTCCCAGGGAAATGTGGTAGTGCACTGAGCATTATTAATCTTGTCACTCATCCTTTGAGCCCACACTCAGGCCCCCAAGTGGTCAGCCATGGGTTAGATATAGCCTGTCCTGGCCTGCACCCTCCTGCCCTCCAGAAAAACCTCTTGGATTTAGAAAGGGATTGGGAGGAAGGAAGGACTGTGAGGACTCATGGACTGTGAGGGATTGTGAGGACTCGTGGTCTCAGAGCCTGAGGAACAGGTATCAAAAGACCAAATCCCAGAGAACTTAACTTGTTTTGTTGGTTGTGATGCCCCCTTGGCATGTTTGATAGACGCTTACTCTGGGAGAGTCAATATGGCTTATGAACAAACAGAGAGGCCTCTGGAAGAGGACATCTAGGCCTTCCATCCAGGCCTATACCTATGGAGAGCAGAAGCAAGCTGGCCAGAGACCCTTGCTTGGCATGGGTAGGTGGCTAGGGACTAGGCTGAGTACTGGATGTGGTGTGGTGTGGCGTAGTATGGTGCCTGGTGCCCCCTGGTGGATCTGGCATTTCTCTGCAGGCTGTCTGTGCAGGCTGGCATTTCTCTGCAGGATGATCTTCCTGGGTTCACATGAGGTGGCCCATCTGTGGATTAGTTAAACCACCCCACCCACTTCCCAGAACCAGAGTATAGGATCTAGGGCATACCAGGCATGCAGGCACCTCCTTAAAAGCCCTTCAGAGCCTTCAGCAGCTGGAGGTGAAGAAAGGATGAACTAGCTTAGCCAAAGTCAAGGGAGGAGTAGTCTGAATCCCTGCTAAGGTCTGCCACATTGATAGGGGTTTTCTAGGAGTTCCTCAAATGGCCTGTATCTATTCCTTTTTATAAAAACAAGGGGTCTCTAGTTGCCCAGACTGTGAGAGGACACCTACCTGTTAGATTTAAAACTTTTAATAAGCAAGATTAAAAGGGACGAGGCAGTGTTCTTAAGAGGCCCCGATGGCCAGAATGGGTACTTAAAAAATTTTTTTTATTGTGTTAAAAAAAACATAACATTAAATTTATCATCTTAACCATTTTTTTTGAGTGTGCAGTTCAGTAGGCTTAAGTTGTGAAACAGATCTCTAGAACCTTTTCATCTTGCACAACTGAAACTCTATACCCATAAAACGAATCCCCCTTACCTCATCTCTCCAGCTCCTGGTTACCACTATTCTGTTTTCTGTTTCTATGAATTTGACTACTTTAGCTACCTCCTGTAAGTAGAAGCATGCGATTTTTGTCTTTTTGTGACTGGCTTACTTCACTTAGGATAACTTCCTCAAGGTTCATCCATGTTGTAGAATGTGACAGGATTTCCTTCTATTTTTAGGCTGAATAATATCCCATTGTATATATATGCCACATTTTGTTGATGGGCATTTGGATGCTTCCGCCTCTTGGTTATTTTGAATAGTGCTGCTGTGAACGTAGATATGCAAATCTTTGAGATCTTGCTTTCAATTCTGGGATATATATAGCCAGAAGTGGGATTGCTAGATCAGGTGGTAGTTCTATTTTTAATTTTTTGAGGAAATTCTGTACTGTTTTCCCTAGCAGAGGCACCATCTTGCAGTTCCACCAACAGTGCACAATTCCTGCCCATCCTTGCTAACATTTGTTCTTTTCTTTTTTTTAAATTTATTTTTACTTTTATATTTTTATTTTTTAAAGTTTATTTATTATTTTGGGAGAGAGAGAGAGAGAGAGCGCACAGGGGAGGGGTGAGAGAGAAGGAGAGAGAGAGGATCCCAAGCAGGCTCCACAATGTCAGCACAGAGCCTGATGGGGGACTCGATCTCACAAATGGTGACATCATGACGTGAGCTGAAATCAAGAGTCAGATACTTAACCAACTGAGCTATCCCTTGGGCCCCTTTGGTGTCTTTTCTTTTCTTTTCTTTTTTCTTCTTCTTTTTTATTTTTATTTTTATTTTTATTTTTATTTTAAATAGTAGCCATCCTAATGGGTGAAAAGTGATAGTTCATTGTGGTGTTAATTTGTATTTCTCTGATGATGAGTGATGTGGAGTATGTTTTCATGTGCTTGTTGGTCATTGGTGTATCACCTTTGGAGAAATTTTTCTTTCTAAGTTTATTTGTTTTGATACAGAATGAGATAGATAGAGAGATAGAGAGAGAGAGAGAGAGAGAGAGAGAGAGAATCTTAAGCAGGCTCCAGACCAGTAGTGCAGAGCCTGACGTGGGCTCGAACTCATAAATGGTGAGATCATGACCTGAGCCAAAACCAAGAGTCTGTTGCTTAATTGACTGAGCCACCCAGGAACCCATGGAGAAATTTTCATTCAAGTCCTCTGCCCAGAATAGATAATTTTTTAAAACTTAAAAAAGTATTCAGATTTATAGATAATTTGTTGTATGTCTATACCTCAATAAAAAATAAAAAATTTTTTAAATAAAATTTTTAGGGGCACCTAGGTGGCACTGACAGGGTCAGGAGCCTGCTTGGGATTCTCTCTCTCTCCCTGTCTCTGCCCCTCCCCCACTTGCTTTCTCTCTCTCTCTCTCTCTCTCTCTCTCTCAAAGTAAATAAATAAACTTAAAAAAAAAATAAAAAGGATTTAAAAAATAAAATTTTTAGAAAGGGAAAAAATTAGGGACTCCTGAGTGGCTCAGTCAGCTAATCGTCCAACTTCAGCTCAGGTCATGATCTCATGGTTTGTGGGTTTGAGCCCCATGTTGGGCTCTGTGCTGACAGCTCAGAGCCTGGAGCCTGGTTCAGATTCTGTGTCTCCCTCTCTTTCTGCCCCTCCCTGACTCGCGCTTGTCTCTCTCTCTCAAAAATAGAAAATATTTTTAAAAAAAATTAAAAAAAAGGGAAAATTATAGGAAAGTTGCAGGAATAGACAGTATCCATATACCTTTTGCCCAGATTGACCTATGGTCAACATTTTTGCTTGATTTGTTTTATAAATTGTGCTGTATCTAATATATATATATATTATATATAATGTATATATTTTTTCTAAAAATAAAGTCTTTTTTTCTGTACTGTTATGACATAGGCATCATCTTCAGCAAGTTTAACATTGATACAATACTTTTTTAAAATCTACCTTCCATGTTCTAATTTTGTCAGTTGACCCAACTTTGTTCCTCTAAGCATTTTTTAACATCTTTATTGAGATATGGTTGTATGCAGATATGTATACGTACAGAATTGTGCATCCATCACTACAGTCAATTGTTGAACATTTTCATCACACCAAAAAGAAACCTTAACCAAAAAAAAGAAAGAAATCTCTTATCCGTTAGCAATCCCTCCCCAGTTTCCGTCTCTCCCAATCTCTGGAAACTATTCTACTTTCTGTCTCTATGGATTTGCCTGTTTTAAACATTTCATATAGATGGAATCATACCATATGTGGTCTTTTATGCCTGGTTTCTTTCCTGTAGCATAATGTTCTTAAGGTTCATCCGTGTCATCGCATGTATCAGTGCTTCATTCCTTTTAGTGGCTGACTAATGATTGTATGTGTCCACCACAATTCACTTATCCGTTCATCAATTGATTGACATTTGGATTTTTTTTTAAGTTTCTTATTTATTTTGAGAGAGAGAGAGTGAGAGCTCGTGTGCATGCATCTGACTAGGGGAGGTGCAGAAAGAGAGGGAGAGAGAGAGTCCCAAGCAGTCTCCACACCATCAGCACAGAGCCTGACTTTGGGCATGATCCCAGGAACCATGAGATCACAACCTGAGCCAAGATCAAGATGGACATTCAATTGACTGAGCCACCCAGGTGCCCCAAGAGACACACTGGTGATAAACTTTATGACCAGCTCATACAGAAAGCAAGCCCAGTAGAATGGAGGAGATGAAGGTGCAGGGCATATTTTAGACACAGGAGCATAACATGTGGCAGACAAAGAAGAATAAGCCCATACATGAATGATAGGGCATTTTATTTTATTTTATTTTATTTTATTTTATTTTATTTTATTTTATTTCATTTCATTTCATTTCATTTCATTTCATTTCATTTCATTTCATTTATTTGAGAGAGAGAGTATGTGTGAACAGGGGCGGGGGCAAGAGAGAGAGAGAAAGAGAAATTTTCAAGCAGGTTCCCTGCTGTCAGCATGGAGCCTGACGTGGGGCTCAATCTCACAAACTGTGAGATCATGACCTGAGCCAAAATCAAGAGTCAGGTGCTTAACTGACTGAGCCTCTCAGATGCCCCTGATAAGGCATTTTATTTTATTTTATTTTATTTTATTTTATTTTATTTTATTTTATTTTATTTTTATTTTTTTAGTATGCTAACTTTTTTTTAAATTTAATTTTTTATTTTTTTAAATTTACATCCAAATTCGTTAGCATATAGTGCAACAATGATTTCAGGAGTAGATTCCTTAGTGCCCCTTTCCCATTTAGCCCATCTCCCCTCCCACAACCCCTCCCGTAACCCTCAGTTTGTTCTACATATTTGAGTCTCTTATGTTTGGCCCCCTCCCTGTTTTTATATTATTTTTGTTTCCCTTCCCTTATGTTCATCTGTTTTGTCTCTTAAAGTCCTCATGTGAGTGAAGTCATATGATTTTTGTCTTTCTCTGACTGACTGATTTCACTTAGCATAATACACTCCAGTTCCATCCACGTAGTTGCAAATGGCAAGATTTCATTCTTTTTGATTGTCGAGTAATACTCCATTGTATATATATACACCACATCTTCTTTATCCATTCATCCATCGATGGACATTTGGGCTCTTTCCATACTTTGGCTATTGTGGATAGTGCTGTTATAAACATTGGGGTGCATGTGTCCTTTCGAAACAGCACTCCTGTATCCCTTGGATAAATGCCTAGTAGTGCAATTGCTGGTTGTAGGGTAGTTCTGTTTTTAGTTTTTGGAGGAACCTCCATACTGTTTTCCATTGTGGCTGCACCAGCTTGCATTCCCACCTGATAAGGCATTTTAAAAATAAATGTTGTGATCAGGTACCTGGGTGGCTCAGTCGGTTAAGTGTCCAACTTCAGCTCAGGTCATGATCTTGCGGTTTGTGAGTTCAAGCCCCATGTCGGACTCTGTGCTAATAGCTCAGAGCCTGGAGCCTGCTTCGGATTCTGTGTCTCCTTCTCTCTCTACCCCTCCCATGCTCATGCTCTGTCTCTTCTCTGTCTCTCAATAATAAATAAATGTTAAAAAAAATTTTTTTAAAATTAAGTGTTGTGGGGCTTCTGGCTAGCTCACTTGGAAGAGCACTTGACTCCTGATCTCAGTGTTGTGAGTTCAAGCCCCATGTTGGGTGTGAAGCTTACTTTAAAAAAATTAAAATTGGGGCGCTTGGGTGGCTCGGTCGGTTAAGCGTCCGACTTCGGCTCAGGTCATGATCTCATGGTCCGTGAGTTCGAGCCCTGCGTCGGGCTCTGTGCTGACAGCTCAGAGCCTGGAGCCTGTTTCAGATTCTGTGTCTCCCTCTCTCTCTGCCCCTCCCCTGTTCATGCTCTGTCTCTCTCGGTCTCAAAAATAAATAAATGTTAAAAAAAAATTTTTTTTTTAATTAAAATTAAAATTAAATTAAATTAAATTAAATTAAATGTTCAGAACATTGGATAGCCATGTGAGGAAAAAGTGACTTATAAATGGCCTTAATTTTCAGATAAATTAAAAAGCTAAATTAGTTTTAAAAAGAAAAAACAGGGGCGCCTGGTTGGCGCAGTCGGTTAAGCGTCCGACTTCAGCCAGGTCACGATCTCGCGGTCCGTGAGTTCGAGCCCCGCGTCAGGCTCTGGGCTGATGGCTCGGAGCCTGGAGCCTGTTTCTGATTCTGTGTCTCCCTCTCTCTCTGCCCCTCCCCCGTTCATGCTCTGTCTCTCTCTGTCCCAAAAATAAATAAAAAACGTTGAAAAAAAAAAATTAATAAAAAGAAAAAACAATTAAAATTATATTCTTAACCATACGATAGAGATATATTTAGCAATGAGAAGGCACTGTTCATGGCAAAGTTAGGGTGGTCTCTTCTTTTTTTTTTTTTTTTTAACATTTTTTATTTATTTTTGGGACAGAGAGAGACAGAGCATGAACGGGGGAGGGGCAGAGAGAGAGGGAGACACAGAATCGGAAACAGGCTCCAGGCTCCGAGCCATCAGCCCAGAGCCTGACGCGGGGCTCGAACTCACAGACCGCGAGATCGTGACCTGGCTGAAGTCGGACGCTTAACCGACTGCGCCACCCAGGCGCCCCTAGGGTGGTCTCTTCTATAAAAATAGAATGTTATGTCTGATAGAAATTGAGTTTTGTGACGACATGGATGGAGCTAGAGAGTATTATACTAAGTGAAATAAGTCAGACAGAGAAAGAAAAATACTGTGTGATCTCACTGCGTGTGGACTCTAAAAAACAAAGCAAATAAACAAAAAGCAACAGAGAAAAGAGAAACAAACTCATAAATACAGAGAACAAACTGGTAGTTGCCAGGGGAGAGGAGGTAGGGGGGATGTGTGAAATAGGTGAAGGGGATTGAGAGGTACAGACTTTTTGTTATAAAGTTACAGGGTTGAAAAGTATAGCATAGTTCCCTAAAAGGAAAAAACAAAAAGAAAAGTACAGCATAGGGAAGAGAGTCAATAATATTGTAATAACTTTGTGTAGTGACACATGCTAACTACACTTCTTGTAGTGAGCATTTCATAACATATAGAATTGTTGAATCACTATGTTATAGACCTGAAAGTAATATTATATGTCAGCTGAGGTGCCTGGCTGGTTGAGCAGGGAGAACATACAGCTGGTGATCTCAGGGTTGTGAGTTCAAGCCCCATGTTGGGTGTAGAGATTACTAAAAAATAAAATCTTAAAAAAAAAAATGATGTCAACTATGTCAATTAAAAATAGAAAAAAATGGGGTGTAGGTAAAAAAAAAATTGAGGAGTGGTAGTGATATAGGAAAAGTATTTGTGATAATAGAGGCAGAAAAACTCAATATGAAATTTGACAAAGAATAGACTTTTTCCTGCAACTTGTATAGATGTAAAAGGCAGTTTTCTACAAAGATTCACAGATGATAAATTGTCCCACTTGGAAAAACAATGTTTGTTTTCACTAATTAAGGAAATACAGTGAAAAACAAAACAAAACTATGAGGTTCCATTTTATACCCATAGAACTAACTAAAATGAACAGTGGTGTTGAGGGTACGTGAGTAAGCGGACACACTTGTGGTTTTATTGGTGACAATTTAAATGAATTTCTCCACTTAAGCAGTTGAGAAAGGTTTTGTGTAAGATCTTGTGTAAGGTCTGTGTAAGGTCTTGAGGTTTCAGCAGATGTTAAGTGAGAACTTGCAACGTGCTGGATGTTGCTGATTTGAAGACAGTACCCAGGCCCCAAAAGCTCTTTTGGTATGGTGGGGCAATGGAAAAGAAAATAAGACATCTCAAGGACCATTTTGCCTTAACTCCTCCTCTTGGGACTCAGGCTACCTGGCCTGGGTCCTCAAAGCCTACTCTTGTGTGGACACAGGATCCTCCTCGGGGGGGTTCACAGTCTAATGGTAAAGATATGACAGGTGTATCTATAACTGGCATATGAAGAAGTAGTAAAGGTGGACTCGGCAGAGGGTGGTTTGGGAATCCTGGGGAGGACAAGTTATTGCTGGCAGGGCTGGGGCCCCAGCACGGGCCACCCTTGCTTTACCCAGCTCCTCTCCAGCCAAAGCCCAGCCTGGCTGCAGAGCTGCTGCTGCTGCTGCTGCTGCTGCTGCTGCTGCTGCTGCTGCTTCTTTTTAATGTTTTATTTATTTTTTGAGAGAGAGACAGAGACAGACAGAGACAGACAGAGACAGAGAGAGAATACGAGTGGGGGAGGGCAGAGAGAGAGAGATGGGCAGAGGATCCAAAGTGGGCTCCATGTTGACAGCAGAGAGCCCAATGCGGGGCTCAAACTCACAAACCGTGAGGTCATAACCTGAGCTAAAGTCGGACACTCAACAGACTGAGCCACCCAGGCGCCCTTGCAGAACTTCTTTTTATGAGTACAGGCCACTCAGTGCTGCCCACTTGTCCCCTTGCGTTTTTGCTTGCTCCTGCAACTGAGATCACTGGCGATAGGGGTCTGGTTGGGCTCTGTCCATCCCTTGAGACACCACATTGATTCTTGGGGCTTAAATGGCATCTGTTTATCCATAACTGTTTGGTAGTGGTTATTTGTTTGGCCAGGCCTGGTGGACATTAGATACTTGTTGACCTGACTGCAACATGGAGTGGGGAGCCACAGAAACACCAACAGTGTGTACTAACCTTGATGATGAGTATGCTAGGGGGAGCCCCACGGATGCTGTAGGTGCCCTTTGGCCACTTTAGCCCTACATGCTCCCCTGAGGGAGCAAAGGCTATTGTGCCTACCTGGCTAGAGTTGCTGAGGCTCATGGGTAGTCAGTATGGGGATGAGGACCAGGGGACAGAGTTCCTTCCTGTATTTTTCTCAACCCCCAGAACCCCTGGGCATAAGTTTCTGGGAAGTGTGACAGGTGCCTGGCTCTTGTGATTTATTTTACACATTTGTTGAAATGATCGCTGAACAAAGCAAAACAGTTGTCTCCTACCAAGAGGCAGAGAATCTCAATCCTTCAGGAGACATCAGCTTGTCATTCATTTTCATGATACTGATTTTGAAGAAACCTCTTTGTCCTTTCTTTCCCGAGTCTGTTTGAATATGTCCAGAGCTAAAGAGCTCACCCCTTTTGTTTCCACACAGTATGACCCATGTTGGACAGGAGTTTTAGACTCAAATCTTCTCCCTCTGCTTTTATTCACTGGTCCCGCTTCTGTCATTTGGATATTTCCTGGCAGCCCTTCATTGTCTGCTGTTTGTATAAGGATGAGGTGCGAGGTTCTTTGAGGGGATCGACTGGAGCTGAGATTAGTAGGTGAGGAGAGTGTCTAGGTGTCCATAATCTGGGCCATTGTCTTGTCTTTGGCTCCCTGAGTGGCTCACCCTTTCTAGGCCCCCAGCATCTCCAAGGGCCCTGGGAGGAGCAGCTGATTGAGGGTAGCTCACTCAGGCTCCTGCTTGCCATGTTTAGGTGAGGAGGTCAGCACTACATTTCCCCAAAGCCATAATTTGTTGTTAGTAGCAGGGTGACAGGCCAAGTGACCCCCATTAGGTTTGTGATGAAGGTCCCTCCCCCTGTACCCATTACCTACATGACCAGCACTGACAAATGCCCTCTGATTCCTCTGCAGGAGCTGATTGACCTCAAGATGCTTCAGTGCAAGAGAGTTGTTAATGGTGAGTGCAGTTCTGGCCCCAGGATTGTGCATGTGCCTGGTCAGGGCCATGCAGCACTATCACTGCCCTTGCCTGCGGTGACGGTGTCCTTCCATTGTGCTCCTTGTCTGGCTGTGTAATTTTGTGGATCATGTGCTCCCTTGAAAAGAGTCACTACTCTCCAGAGACTGTGACAAAGAGCCAGATGTGGAACAGGCTGAGATAACCTTCCATCACAGGCTTGCTGGCATAGAAATTGACATAGAAAAGCCTTGGGCTTGGGATGGCTTCAGCATTGTTCCTGGCTCTGCCACCCGATAGCTGTGTGACTTTGGGCAAGTCATATGACCTCTCTGCCTCCATTTCTTCAGCTGTAAAATTGAAATCAAAATCCCTGCTTTACTTAAATCATAGGGTTGGAGTGAGAATCAAATAAGATAAGGTACATGTAAGTACTTTGCAGATAGAAGTGGTTGTGCTAAATTGTGGTTTTGCTGGTGCTTTATTGATGAGGCTGATTCTGTTTTGATTAGAATTGTGGTATTGTTTGAGGTTTTCGAAATGTACGCACGTTTGTGAAACCTTAATATCAGTTTGCCAGAAGTTATGACTCAATTTTGTCTTTAATTGTTTTAGATTTATAGTTTTTTTGTTATGAAAAATTTATTATTATAGACCTGTATAACCTAGAAAATGAAAATCCCCCATAATCTGCTATTTGAAGAAGTAATCACAGAGAGGAATAATGTATATTTTTTATACATTTAGTAAAGCGTGTATATAAAAATAGAACATGTTTATATCTACACCCTTTCTTAGGATCAGGCTGTGCATATTTTGCCTCTTACTTTTTTGCTAGGACATTTTCCCATGTTAGTACCTACAGATAACTATATCAGAATTGATTTCATCCGTGCTTTAACAGGGGTTTCCGGTATTTTGCTGTTATAATAAAGCTATTGTATAAACACACTGAGTTTTTGTGGTTCTTCTCCCAGTCTTCCTACTGCCAGTCATGAGCCTGTAGTGTGGGAATTCTTTTCAATTACCGCTCCCAACGTGTCACCACCTCTATCCTACATTTTTAACCTTCTAATCTGTTTAGTGCTGGGGTGATAATAACTGGTTCCATTTGTGGAAGTGCTTGACGTGTATTAAAGATCTCATTTATTTCTTAAAATAAATGCACAAGGTAGGCGTATTCTCTCATCTGCTACGTTGGATCTCTTTCATGTGGCAGTCATCTTTGAAAGCTAATAATGGTAGTACCTACCATAGAGCTCTGTTCTGAAGGAGCATATGAAATTCTTGTTATTTGCAATAGTTATGTTCTATAAAGTTGCTTTGAAACCCAAACTAGCAAATACTGAACCATTGTTCTTAAGGGAAATACAGGATTAGATTCCTGCGAGCCTCTGGTCACAACATTTTCACCAACAGATCGATACATAACCTTGTTTTACGTGTGTTTCTACTCCAGCATTGAACTCACAGCCAGCAGCACTACAACTTCATGTTAGAACAAAGGTTGTTTGATATGCATTTTCTCCAGAAGGCACTTCACATCCTTCTTGTGCTTAGGAACACTAGATAGCACTTCAGCACTGTGCTTGGGACCATTTTAAATGGTGGGAGCAACAAAAGGCACATAAATGTGGCATTAAATATACCACCATAAGGACATTTATTTACAGAATGACAGCTGAAACAAGAAGGTAGAATATTGCCTTGTTTGATCTCAGCTGGGAAGACATGCATCAGGTGACCGAATATTTTTTGGTAGTTCTACATATTGATTTTGGGGTTATAGGTACATTTTAGCAAGCAGGCAAATCTGCAAGTACATAAGTCCACATAATGAGAGTTGACTGTAATTGAATAAATCTCCACTCATAGTACTTAGCACATGATAAATAATTAAGTAAGAACAACTAAGGGGCGCCTAGGTGGCTCAGTCGGTTAAGCGTCTGACTTTGGCTCAGGTCATGATCTCACGGTTCGTGGAGTTCGAGCCCTGCATTGGGCTCTTAGCTGACAGCTTAGAGCCTGGAGCCTGCTTCGGATTCTGTGCAACCCCCTTTTTCCCTCTGCCCCTCCTCTACTTGCACTCTGTCTCTCTCCCTTTCTCTAAAAAGTAAACATTAAAAACAAACAAACAAACAAAAAGAAAGGGCAACTTTATTGAACTTCAGAGTGACATCTGGGAAAATATGGGCCAAATCTGAAACATAGACAAGGTTTCTTGTATGTACATTTTTTTCCAGTGTTTTAAAAATTGTGAAATGTAAACACTACACCAAGATAGTGCATAAAACACAAGCATGCAGTATAACAAATAGCTGTAAAGCAATCAACCGTGTAACTAACCGTCACCAAGTCAGGGAAGGGACCATCATCAGCACCTCAGAAGCCTCCATGTATACACTGATTTCTTTTAAGAATTGTGTGTACTTCCAGTATCCCTTTTTCCCCTTCAAAGTGATACTTTTGCTGTGTTTTCTTCCAGGGAATAGGCTAGGTTGAACTCGCTTCCTCATTGGGTGACCCCATGTGTTTGTGTTTTCTTGCAGAGGTGCTGAGCACTGTGGACTTTGTTGCTCCTGATGACCGAGTAGTCTTCCGCACCTGCAAAAGAGAACAGAGCAGGGTTGTCTTCCAGATGGTATGAGATCCCAGGGCTGAGCGCCCTCCCAAGGCTCACCCATCTTTAAACGCCTGGGCTCTGTTGCATAGTTGTGGTTTCCTAAGACTCTGCTTTAATGTTTTTCAAAGATTTGTTCATGCGCAATTACACTGGTAGAAACAATTTAAGGAAATCAGGCCATGGTTCTCTGTTACATGCCTCCAGTGTCAAGTTTAATTTCCTTTCCAAGTTTAATTTCCTTAATTATTTGTTTGGCATGACTTAAATATTTTTACCCCCTACAATTGGTTATTCAGTTCATGTTCTTTGTTTTTGTATAGTCTGTATATATTTCCCATAGAAAGAAAATTAGGTTTCCTCAAGAGTAGTTTGTTCATGTTAGGGTTATAATGACTCCTAGTGCTCTTCTCTCACTTTGGGCATTTTTGGTGACTTTTCAGAAATAGGTTTTGAATGATGTTTAAATTTTTTAAAAAATGCTAAGAATAATGGGGTAGACATGATAAAGCAAATATAGCAAAATGTTAATTGTAGAATGTAAGTAGTGAGTATATGAATGTTCACTATAAAATTTTGTTAACTTTTTTATATGTTTGAAAGTAATCACAGCTTTGAGGACATTTTTTAGCCCTTCTAAGTCCAATTTTTACCTCCGACAGCCAGTCCAGTGGGCTGGCTGGCTGTTTAAGAGAATGCCAGCAGATTCTATTTGTGGCTGCGTGTGCACGCATGCGCACGTATGGCATGCACAGATGTGTTTGTCTATGCATGTGTTTCTGTGTCAGGGATGGTGGTTGATGCAGCCTCTTGTGTTCCCAGGGGACTTCAGATGCAGAGCGAGCCCTTGCTGTGGCCAGACTTGTGTAAGTTCTCCCTTTAGGATTGCCTTGCCTCTCCTGTGAAGCTTTACTATTTCTGGTGACTTTGGAGGTGACCACCCTCCTGACTCTTAACTCATTACCTTCTCTTTCCAGGTGAAGAATGTCTGTTTTCTTTTTCTTTGTTTGTGGCATTCAAGGGCGGGCCTGGGACTCACATGTACCCACTGTGCCCAGATCCCAGATAACCTCTGCTTGGGTGACTATTTTTTAGGGGTTATTCATGGATTTCCAGGGATTCTTACGACTATGAGCCCTAAGGTTTTAAGTCTCATGAAATGTAGGTAAGGCTCATTGCTGCCTAAATTAATGAAGGCGGGAGTGTACTGTGGTTAAGGAGATAGGCTTTGGAGTCAGACAGACCTGGGTTGGAATTCTGGGTTGCTGCTTGCTGAGTGACCGTAGGTAAGTTACTTAACCATACTGAGAACTTAGTTTCCTTATCTTTGAAATGAGACCTATAGGGACGCCTGGGTGGTTCAGTCGGTCAAGTGTCCGACTTCGGCTCAGTTCACGATCTCGCAGTTCATGGGTTTGAGCCCTGCATCAGGCTCTGTGCTGATAGCTCAGAGCCTGAAGCCTGCTTCTGATTCTGTCTCCCACTCTCTCTCTGCCTCTCCCCCACTCTCTCTCTCTCTCAAAAACAAACATTAAATAAATAAATAAATAAAATGTAAAATCTTAGGGAAAAAAAAAGAGACCTGTTGTACTACCTACCTCTAACATTATAGGGGAGGGTAAATTAAATAATGCATATAGATGTCTTTGCAGTAAGTGGCACGTAGCATTTAGTATTAGCTATTATTATTCTTAAAAATTTTTTCATGTTTATTTATTTATTTTGAGAGAGAGAGAGAGAGAGAGAGAGAGAACTGGGGAGAGGTAGAGAGAGAGAGAGAGAGAGAGAGAGAGAGAATATCCCAAGCAGGCTCTGCATTGTCAGCACAGAGCCTGACGCAGGGGTCGATCTCACGAACTGTGAAATCATGACCTGAGCCAAGATCAACAAGAGTCAGACACTTAACCAACTGAGCCACCCAGGCACCCTGTTAACTGTTGTTATTAATTACAATAATGGTGAGAAGGAATTCAGGCAGTAGCTACAGACTGTTAACTGTATACATAATGGAAGATGAGCTAAGGGTCCTTCCACATCGGAAAATTGTTTGGAGTAAGCCATCTGTGCAGCCCAGCAAACAAAAGACAGTACTTTAACTTCTACTAGAACCAGTGCTCTGGGAAGGGGCTCTTATACTCATGTCACTTCTTTGCATTGACAAATAGCTTTCACTACCCCAGTCAGAAGTGGAACTCTGGGGACTGGGTTCAGTGTGGCTGTCACTCAGTATTTGGATTATCTGGTAAAATTCCCAAGTAGCAAAGTCCTCTACAACTAGCCCTTTGTAGATGTTTGAGCACAAAATGCTCTTCCTCTTGAGCTCTGCTCAGGGAAGGCAGTTGTACATTTCAGAGACCAGTTTTTTCACCTTCTGTTACTGAGGCACACAGCAAGAGGTTCATGAACACAGACCCGTGCCTTTGACTCTAACTTCTCTCCTTAAGTTGAATATTTATTACCTTTTCTATTTCATGTTTTTCCAGGGAAAATGATGTGGCTGGGATTGATGTCAACATGGGCTGCCCAAAAGAGTATTCCACCAAGGTAAACTGATTTGTTTATATGCCTTACAAGTACAAGGTACAGGGTAAAGGCAACTAACAAGACATTACAGCTAAGTATGGTACCTGACTCTGGACTAGATCCTGTAGTAGATGGGAAAAATGCTCAAAAGGATATTATTAGATCAACTGGCAAAATTGGAATATGGACCATAGTAGATTAGCTAGAAATACTGTATCAGTGTAAATTTATCAAATTGATAACTCTTCTACGGTTTTGTAAGAATATCTCTATTCTTTTTTTTTTTTTTTTAAGATTTTATTTTTAAGTAATCTTTATACCCAATGTGGGGCTCAAACTCATAACCCTTAGATCAAGAGTTGCATGCTCCATTGACTGAGCCAATGAGACATCCCAAGAATATCTCTATTCTTAGAAAATACACATTGAAATATTTCAATGTGAAGGGCTATCATGTAATGTAACTTACCTGGAAATAGTTCAGGAAAAATTTTATATATATACACACACATACACATACACACATAGATAAACACACACAGAGCACTTATGCGTGAGTAATTAACGATGTGAATGTTAAAAGAAAAAATGTGAACAGGACTTTGTTGTTTCATGAATAAAACTGAGACATATATTTAAAAAAATAGAGCATGCAATACATGTGTCCCCATTGTCATATCAGAAGGTCAGAACATAGTGCTAGGGTAGCTCACAGAAAGGAGTGGAAAGGCAGCCCTTAAACTCAGTATCATATAGGGAAATGTGGTCCTTGATGAGGAGATTTGGGACCCTGCAGGCAGAGGGAGTGGCAGAGGCAGGGGCCTGGAGGCCAACATGAGGTAGAGGCAGAGAACCTTGATTTGACTTGAGAGTTGGGTAGCGGAAGACAAAGAGAAAGCAGAGGAGCACAGGATAGTAAATTTTGGTTAGGACCAGATTAGCTGAACTTGGACTTTTGATATTTCTCACCTTTTTGAACAGAGAAGGCATGTGATCAGAAACTTAGTTTCCTTCCCTAGGGGAAACCAGTGTTACTATTTTCTTATCTCTTTCCAAATATATTCTGTGTAGAAATACTTAGAAACACAGATTTAGGAGGTGAACGTCCTGGGCTCATAGGGGAGACCAGGGATGGGGAGAGGAGAAGTGAAACTGGAGTAGAATTTGATAGGAGTTGGGTGGCAAATGATCAGACCGGGTGTGGGGAGGTGGGGTGAGTGGTTGCGGGAGAGGGAGGAAAGACCAGTAGCCAGGAGGACAGTTGGTCTTCAGTGTGATTGGGACTGCTGGAAGAAAAGCATGTGTGGGGCAGAAAACAAGAACAGCTTGGGACTGACTGCAGGGCTGCCACTGGGAATCTTATCACAGGGTTCATGGTCAGGATCTGCAGCGTAGACATAGCAGATGTCCCCCTGGATCCACTGCCCAGAGTCAGGCACTCTGCTCCCAGGAGTTATGTGGCTTGGGGCTTTGGCTTTAGGCCAGGAGGCAGAAGGCTACTTGAGGGAAAGGATCTTTGGATGCTTGAAAACCACAGGGCTTGTCGACAGCTATTTCAAGGGATTATGGAGGTTTGAAATTGTCTATGAGGAGTTGAAAACTTGGGACCATATTTTGCTGTCTTCTAATTACTCCTTTGTGCTTCTGAGTTATGTAAGGAGCAGAGTTTAAATTAGTGGCATAATCTCCCTGACACGTTGTGGAATGAAAAAGCAAGGAGCCAAATTAGATATGGTATACCACCATTTATATATGAGGAATGGGGAATGAATATTTATGTATATATTTACATTTCTCTTCATAGAATATATTTGGAAAGACACACAGGAAACTAGTAACACTGCCTTTCCCTGGGGAAGGAAACCAAGTTTTTATTTGGTTTGGCATAGGGAATAAATTCCCATTATAGGGGTGCTTCTCAAAATAACTAACAACTGGTACAGCACTGGCCCTGACGGGTCAGAACAGATGTCTACCAGTGTGCTATACCAGTACATGCCACCTGAATAGCCACTCTCTTCTCGTGGTTCAAAAATTGAAGCCTTATAGAAAACATAATATGAAAAGTTTTCCATTCCTCAAGGGAGGAGAGTTCTTACTTTTTCCCTTTTGAACCTTGAAAAAATTTTTTTTTAATTTTTTTTTAACGTTTATTTATTTTTGAGACAGAGAGAGACAGAGCATGAACGGGGGAGGGGCAGAGAGAGAGGGAGACACAGAATCTGAAACAGGCTCCAGGCTCTGAGCGGTCAGCACAGAGCATGACGCAGGGCTCGAACCCACGGACCGCGAGATCGTGACCTGAGCCGAAGTCGGCCGCTTAACCGACTGAGCCACCCAGGCGCCCCGAACCTTGAAAATTTTTAATGTGTCACCTATTCAAAAAAGCAATTAAGTTAAAAAGAAAGGAAGGAAGGAAGGAAATACTAATTGAGAAAACCATTGTTGTGGAAGGGCCAGTAAGACTGGATTTTAGATTCTGTGATTACCCAAGGAAGGGCTGGATCATGCGTGAGGACACACGGAGTTGGGGTGAGTGGCCAGGGCTTTCCTTAAGGCCTCTAAGGTTGTATCTGTAACAAGATAGGCCAGGGCTGGTAGCTCCTCTGCTTTTCCCATTTTCCTCTGAAATGCAAGCTCAGGCTGGCTGAGTCTGTGGTGGTTCAGAGTTCTCTGATTCTAATCTGTCATCCTTAAATAGGAAATTACACTGTAATAACTTAAAACTTCTGAGCCCATCATCCTATGAGCATTCATTGGTATGCAGTCTATATACTGACAAGCAATTTATTTATTGGGTTTGTTTTTTTCCCTTTACCGTTGTAGAGATCCTTCCCTTTCCTGATTATTAAAGTAATTCATACCATTGTCCAGAACTTGTGTGATATAGAAAAGTACAAAAAAAACCCCAAAAAACAAAAAACACCAATCACTAATAATCTCACCGTCAAAACTCAACTGGTGTTAATGTCAGGATTTAAGTAGCTCCTCAAGTTGTTGGTTTCCATTAGCTGGGGCTTTTGCTAGAGTTTGATGCTGGTCTGGAGCATTGTTGTTGGCAGGGAAGAAGAGCCTGGACAAGATTTGCAGGTTATATTCCTCTAAGTCGCTTTGCTGGCGGTGGTGGTACCAAAGCAAGTGTTGGTAGGATAGGATGAAGGTACATTGGATCTCATTTCGAAGGGAGAATGCTTCATTGCTTTTTAAAGGGCTTGGGAGATTGTGGGGTTTAGCTTATTGAGACACTGAGATCCTGAGTAGGGAATGGGCACTCCTGAAAAACAATTTTTGTAGAACCCACTTCTGGATAGATCTGTGGATTTTGCTAAGAGGATCAGAGTGATGACTTTTAGAATTCATCAAACTCTGATCCCTGGCATTGTGAGCCTAGTTGCTGCTGCTTTCCTTCTTGCTGAGGGGAAGTGCTAATTGCCAGTGAACCTTGCTTGGTCTCTTAGCTGTGAGTGCCAGGTTGCCACACCACGTTGCCATACCATGGGGAGGGACCACCCTTCTCCAAGTGTAAGAAGACCCTCTGTGTGCTTTTTCTTAGGGGGGAATGGGAGCTGCTCTGCTGTCAGACCCTGACAAGATTGAGAAGGTAAGTCCTGCAGGAGTGAAAATAGAGGTCCTTAAACTTGCCTGTGAACTAGAGTTGTCTGAACATGCACCCACCCTCATCTCCCCCAACAAGATTTTTTTTTAATGTTAGTTTATTTTTGAGACGGAGAGAGAGAGAGAGAATGTGCACGTGAGCAGGGGAGGGGCAGAGAGAGAGGAGAACAGAGGATCCAAAGTGGACTCTGCACTGCCAGCAGAGAGCCCGATGTGGGACTCAAACTCATGAACCATGAGATCATGGCCTGAGCCGAAATCAAAGTCGGACGCTTAACCAACTGAGCCACCCAGGAACCCCTCCTCCCCCAAGATTTAATGACTCAGTTTATCAGTTACCCCCCCTGGAGTCTGAAAAAAATTTTTTTTAAGTAAGCTCTGTGCCCAGTGTGGAGCTTAAACTTACGACCCTAAGATCCAGAGTCGTATGCTCTAGTGACTGAGCCAGGTGGGCACCCCTGGAGTCTGGAAAATTTTTGAAAGGCTTCCCAGTGACTGTGACATACAGTCAGGTTTGGGAACCCCTGAGCGAACCCATAGCAGCCTTGGAGTTCCTCCAAAGTCCGGGGCTTGGAGACATGTCAACTGAGAGCCGAGGGGCTTAAGGAGTCATTTAGAGGCTCCTCTGTATTGCCTATCTACCTTCTGAGAAGATCATGTGAGCATAGGCCAGGCTATCTGTAGATTGTGGACAGACTCTGTGCCAGTGGTGGTGGGGGTTGGCCTCTCCCAGCGGGCTTGCTGAGAGCAAAAGTGGGTCCCCTCCACACTGGCAGAGTCCACCACCAGCCTTTGAGAGCAGCCTGGCCAGTGTCACGTGAGGCAAGTTGAACTTGGTCGCCTCTGCTCCCCTTCCCTTGGTGATTCCAAAAGTCAGGTTTATGAGGCCCTGCAGACAGGTTGGCGTTTGTCACCGTGTTGTGAGCTGCCAGGGCCTGTAGGGGTGACATTTTCTACCAAGCCATATGCACCTTTTACTTCTTTGTCAGTCTACCAGCTCTCTCCTTGTTGCCCCTCTTAGTTCCTTTGTTTTCATCCTCCATTCCGGCTTCCCTGTCTGCGCTTTAAACCTTCTAGTGCCTCTCATAGGCTAGAGTAACTTGAGATAGGGAACCACCAATGAAAGCTGCCATTATTTGTGCTGGCTGCTGTGTCAGCAGCTCAACCATATATATTCCTCCAGCCCCACTGTCTTTGGGATATTGGAAGATCAATGTGTTGAGGGGCTTGGTGCCTTTTCATTTTCCCCATGTGAAGATAGGTACACACACACACACACACATATATGTGCACACTGTATGTATAATAATAATATATAATACTTATATATAAATAACATAACATATGTAATATATATAGTATGTACTGTAGTAATATATATAACGTGCCTATATATGTATATAGTACCTATAGTATATCCCTGCAGTTTGTAGGGTAATTTCCTTTTCAAAATATATTCTAGCATTTATTCCATTTGTTCTTCAAACCCCTTGAAGTAAATAGGGCAGGCATTTGTTATCTCTATTTGATCAACAATAATAAAACTAAAGCACAGAGAGATAAAAGTAGTTTGCCCAAGATTATATAGCAAGTAAGTAGCAGGCAGAGTAGTGTCTAGAGCCATGGTCTTGTGACCCCTATGCCAATATCGGTGCTCCCTCTTGATGGCATCTCAGTTTAGAGGTGCCTGGGTGTAGTTTAGAAGTGTCTAGCTATGGATCAGTTGACATCTGTACTTAGGAACCTCTAGTCAGACCCCTCTGTGTAGGATGGAGTGGATGTGGACAACTGTGGATGTCAAATTCATCACCCCCCCTTGGGGAAGAGGGCCCGGTATGGGGTGGTGTTGCTTTACAACACATGCACTCAGACATCTTTATTATTCTCCAGTTTTCTGGCTTCTCCTACCTAGGCTGTTGGCTCTGTCTTCTCCACTGCCCCTCTGTGGATAAGACATGTCTCACACATGAGGCAGAAGAGTTAAACTGCTCAGTTCATTCTGCTTCTTCTCTTTTTGGTGTTCTATCTGTTGAGAATTCTGTATAGGCGTGGGGTAGATAGGGGCAGGGAGGAAGTATTAATTAGTCTTTCGAAAAATCTTTCTTGGTAACACTGATACATCTTTCCTAGGTTAAGACCCTTAGTTTAATAAAAAATTTTTTTAAACATTTATTTATTATCAAGAGACAGAGAGAGACAGAGCATGAGCATGGGAGAAGCAGAGAGAAGGGGAGACACAGAATCCGAAGCAGGCTCCAGGCTCTGAGCCGTCAGCACAGAGCCCGATGCGGGGCTCGAACTCACAAACCACGAGGTCATGGCCTGAGCTGAAGTCGGACAGTTAACCGACTGAGCCACCCAGGTGCCCCAAGGACCTTAGTTTTAGACTCTTAGTTGGTAATATCCTTTCTCTAACCCCTGGACTCCAAGATCTGACCCCCGTGGCTGCCCAGGGCATCCCCCTGTGCATGTTGCACTTGGGCCAAGGCTAACAACTGGCAGGGCCAGAACTTGAACTCGGTTCTCAGTGATACCTAAGCCTATGCTCTCCATCCTCCTTTCCACTCATTCCCCAACAACCAGGGGAGCTAAGAGTCTGCTTTTCTTGAGTCAGCTGGTAGATCTGGTGAGTTGAGCCTGCTTGTGGGTAGATGTGTTGTGTTATCTGTGTTATCTGTTATGAGCCTATCTCAGGTCCTTCTCCCTCACTGATTTTCATACTACAGAGACAGGTGGTGTGACTTGGATCTGGGAGAGTTGAGTCTAGGGGGGTTTCATGCTAGGGCCTAGCCAGAAGACAGATTCTCTCACCCGTTCTCCTTAATGTGACCTTTGCAGGTGGCTGGGCATTTTGATTACTAATTTCCTTCCTGATTCTGAACAAGCACATGAAATGAACAGAAATACCAAAGAAAGTGCTTAGAGCTACTTGGATGAAATACAGCAAAGGAAGTTCTGCAAAACAGAGAACTGGATCAAACCAGCTCATGTTGCTTCAGTCACCAAATATCAGGGGGTTCTTGTATTTTTTTTAAAAAAAATTTTCATTGTATTTATTTTAGAGAGAGAGAAAGCACACACACACATGGGTAGGGGAGGGGCAGAGGGAGAGGGAGAGAGAATTCCAAGCAGGTTCCACGCTCAGCGCGGAGCCTGAAGCGGGGCTCAATCCCACAACCATGGGATCATGGCCTGAGCCGAAATCAATAGTCAGACACTCAACTGACTGAGCCACCCAGGCACCCCAAACATTATGGGATTCTAAGTCCACAATAGCAAAGGAACCTTCCAGATATGCTACGGTTAGCGTGAGGGATAGGACTCAAGGGAGAATTTTTTATTGTGTATCTCAGTGGATCTGGCAGTTCCCCACCCCCACTGCCTTAAAGGGTAGCTGCCCCCTGAAGGCCTGCCAGAGTGACCCTAGGACCACAGGTCCAGTATGCCTCCTGGGGCAGCATCTGGGGACTGTTCCTTCCTGCCAGTCTTTGGCATTGGTCCTTGGGCCAACAGGCCCTGTCTTGCCTGTGATCTGTTAACGTGCCTTGTCAGCCCAGCCTCTTCGTCTCATGTCTTCTGGAGCGGTTTGCCAGAGAATGTCCCTGAAAGGCCTCCTTGACTGGTTCTTTCAGTCTCGCTCTCTGCTGCCCCCACTTGTCTAGAACCAAGACTGGCACCAGCTGCGTGGGTGTCCTCTCTGCTCTTCTGGCAGTCAGTTCTTAGAAGAGAGCTCTTGGGATCACCTTCCCTCCAGCTTGTCTAGACTGAAATTTAAAAAAAAAAAAAAGTTTTTAAAAAATTATTAGTTTGAAGTAATCTCTACATCCAACGTGGGGCTCAAACTCATGACCCTGAGATCAAGAGTTGGATGCTGTATGACTGAGACAGCCTGGCACCCCTGGCCTGAAATTTTCGATAAGGGAAGAAGATAGCAATGCCACAGACATTCACTGTCATCTGCATGTCTCTTGATCTCTGATTCATACGTGACCTGGCCTTGACACTTCTCTGACACTTTCCTGTATAACTTCTTGATCTTTCTTTGAAGTCCTTTGCAATTACTGTGCAAATTAACACTTTATAATGTGTTGAATATGTTGTTTTTTCCTTTGCCATTTCACTTCTGTATATCTGACTCACCTAAAGAGAGGCATATGAGGACAGGGCCCAGGACCTGTAAAACCTTCCTTGCTCTCTCGCTCAGTAGATCCTGGAACAGCACTCAGGGAACATTGCTTTCACGCAGGAATGAAGCTGTCAGCCATGTGTTCTCAACCAGGACTAGGCCTCAGAATCCTTTGGAGGAGGGAGTATGTTAAGCTGAAACTTTTTTATTTTTATTTAAAAAAAAAATTTTTTTTAACATTTATTTATTTTTGAGACAGAGAGAGACAGAGCATGAACGGGGGAGGGTCAGAGAGAGGGAGACACAGAATCCGAAACAGGCTCCAGGCTCTGAGCTGTCAGCACAGAGCCTGACGCGGGGCTCGAACTCACGGACCGTGAGATCATGACCTGAGCCGAAGTCGGCCGCCTAACCGACTGAGCCACCCAGGCGCCCCAAGCTGAAACTTTTTTAAAAATTGAAAAGATTTTCTAGTTTTACCAAGAAATTGACATACATCACTGTATGCGCCTAATGCACAGGTCTGTAACAGAGTTAATTAGTATGAGCAGTTGTGGGGCGCCTGGGTGGCGCAGTCGGTTAAGCGTCCGACTTCAGCCAGGTCACGATCTCGCGGTCCGTGAGTTCGAGCCCCGCGTCAGGCTCTGGGCTGATGGCTCGGAGCCTGGAGCCTGTTTCGGATTCTGTGTCTCCCTCTCTCTCTGCCCCTCCCCCGTTCATGCTCTGTCTCTCTCTGTCCCAAAAATAAATAAAAAAAAAACGTTGAAAAAAAAAAAATAGTATGAGCAGTTGTGGTGGTTTTTCCAGAAGTGTTTGTGTTTTCCTCTCTGCAGATCCTCAGCACTCTTGTTAAAGGGACTCGCAGACCTGTGACCTGCAAGATTCGCATCCTGCCCTCGGTAAGGATGACGTGTTACATTTCAAGGTCCATTTTTTCAAAGGATGTTGTTTTGGGAGGAGGTGAATGGTTCTCGAGGACAGTTGACTTAGGTTGGAGGAGGGAGTGGGGCTGAGCTCACTTTTGGAGCTGGCAGCTATTCGCTGGGTAGCTTCTCTAACCACCCTGGACTGTCCTCTTCCCCAGCTGGAAGATACCCTGAGCCTTGTGAAGCGGATAGAAAGGACTGGCATTGCTGCCGTTGCAGTTCATGGGAGGTGAGTGGTTCCCTATCTAGTGACTGACTTGCAGTCCTCAACCATCGTAACAATCCTTTGTCAGACCCTAGGTGACAGCCAACTTTTTCTCTACATATGCAGCCTGCCTCTGCCTAGCTCTTTGACATCTTTTGAGTCCTGAGGGCAGCTAAACCCTTCATGGGTGGGCATTTTTCTTTGTTTCATTCACTGAACACCTACTGGTGGTAGACACTACACTGAGTTTAGAGACAGAGAAGGAGAGGAAGATTGAGTTTAAAGACACAAGAGGAAGGGGAAACGCCTCTACCCTCAGGATGTGTAAATGGTAGAGATTGAGTGATAGGTTCACAGTTGTACTGTGCAGCCAGGAAGTGGTGGAATTAGAACTCTGACTCTGAATCTCATTTGCTTTCCACTACATTGAGCAATAGCTTCTCCCCCAAATGACCCCATGCAGATGGCTCTGCTTTTAATGGCATTGTCTCTTTTGTCTGCCCTTCTTGGACTGCCAGCTGTCACAGTGACTACTTTAAACAGCTCTTGTATCTGTAGCTAATATGCTGTCTTCTGGGAGCTGAGGTGTTGCTAAAGGCTACTTTTGGTTTCCCAGTTAGACTTGTTCCGTGTGTCCATGATGTACATTTTTTTTGGTAAAGTTTACTTATTTTGAGTCAGGGAGAGCACATAAAAGAATGCGAGTGAGAGAAGGGCAGAGAGAGGGAGAGAAAGAATCCCAAGCAGGCTCTGTGCCGTCAATGCAGAGCCTGATGAACCGTGAGATCATGACCTGAGGTGAAATCAAGAGTTGGACACTTAACCGGCTGAGCCACCCAGGCACCCCTATGATGTAGTTTTGTACAGAATCCCAGGTCAACAGACTTTGGCCAGAGTGACCTCTCTTCTCTGAGTGATGTTCCTTTTGGGTTCAGGGTTCTTATAGGAACAGCCCACTTTTTGCTGGATGTGTCTATGACAGCATTTTCAGAGAAAATGTTAACTCCCAACATGTGTAAGAGAAAAGGAGAGCTGTGTGGGCTGAAGCCAGTAGGGGGCGGGGAAAGGCTACACACATGTACATGCAAGCTCCTCCCTGTGGCAGCAGGCTCTAGGCTCAGACTGCCTGGTTTGGGCTCCCATTTCTGCTGCTTGTTGGCTGTATGTCCTTGGATAAATCACTTAACCTCTCTGAGTACCACATTTTTCATTTGGAAATTAAGATAGTTTCTGCTTTATAAGGTTGTCTTGAGGCTTTTATGAAGTTGTGAATATATAGCCTTGGCACAGTGCCTGGCATATGGTGTTCTCTGAATAAATACAGCTATTCCTTTTTACCAGTAGTTGGAAACACCAGGAAGACAGATTCGGGTGAGTTTAAAGAGGGGCTTTCTGGCCATCAAAGCTGTTGAGGATGGGTTCTGGGCTGAAACGGGCTGCTGGGGTGTGGGGAGGTAGAGGTGAGGATGGGTTGACAGGGCCTTCTGAGGCTTTTGTTGAGCCTCCTGACCCTTTTGTTGAGGAGCATACCAGAGGAGATGCACGCAGACAAGACCTGAGCAAGGGCTGTCTGGTTGACCATCTCTCTTGCTTGTTCCTGAGCATAGCTTAGATCAGGCTTCACTTCAGCATCTCTAAGACTCATTCACTCATACACAAGAACCTCTTGCAGTTGACCTTGGAAGGAGAGGGCTTAGGTTGTGGTCCTACCTCTCCAGGGCTTGTTGTGACAGCCATGATCTGTGGCCTGTCCTGCCTGCTGGGTCTGCCCTGTGCCAGGTGCCTCTCCCCAGGATCAGCTGCCCAACTCAGCCTCAGCATAGGCAGCTGTGTGGGAGTGGCCAGTCTGAGGGCAGCAGCTGTTCCCAGTCTCGTGGGGAGGGCAGCACCGGGACAGTAGGGGCAGCATTCTTATAGCACTGTCCCTCATCTCTGGCACAGGTGAAGGGAAGCCAAGGAAAGGCAGTGTGACCTCGGGAGCCAGGCCACCCACACCAGCCCTGTGCAGCCACGCCTCACCTGCAGGCCTGCAAGGGCTGGACTTGCCTTCTCAGCAGGGACTTCTGCTGCTCCTGCCCCTTACAACAGAGGTCATGGAGAGCCATCCTCTGCAGCCCAGAACCCTGTCCTTCATGGCCACATGGCCTTCCTGAGGTTCAGTAGGGAGGATGGTAGGGTTTGGCTAAGGTAAACCTTAGTTTGAACTGTGATATGGCCTCAGCCCTCAGCCCATCCTTTTTTCTTTATCTCCAAGAAAGCGGGAAGAAAGACCTCAGCACCCTGTAAGCTGTGAAGCCATCAGAGCCATTGCTGAAACCCTCTCCATTCCTGTCATAGCCAAGTAAGCCTCTCTTCTTCATCGTTTACTTTTTTGTGCTCCACCTCACTCAGAGAAGTTTGAGCTGGCATACAAAAAATGGAATGAGCTAGCATTAAAAAATGACCTAAGGGAAAAGGAGAAAAGGGTAGTACAAAAAAATGAGGTTGGACATGAAGCTGAAAAGTACCTATTGTGTCCACTAGCCTCTGGTGAGTGGCCGATGTAGGTGTGCAGTAGGCAGGGTCCCAGGGCATTTTGATAGATGGGTTGAGGGTAGGAGTGTTCAGGAGACAGGGAGAGCAAGAAAGCGGCCTCTGAAGCAGACCCAAGGCAAAAGTGATGTCACACCCAGAGTTAGGTGTGCAGGGTGTAGGGTGAGTAGTCCCAAGCCAGAGCATACAGACGTATGGCTCAGGGGGCATAAGGCAGGTCACAGTCCAAAGCCCAGACAAGCATTCTGGGCAGCCATAGGACCAGGGGATGAGACTGACAGTTCTGAGGTACCAGTGACCAGCCCAGAGGCTTAGCAGTAAGACAGTGTCCAGTTGTCATTGGGGCGCTGGCCATGTGGGCCAGTCCAGTGCAGCCTTGTACCTTAGGATGGCATAGAGCCTGATGGCAAGATGGGAACAGAAATTCTAAAGCCCCGAAGTCCTGACAAAGGGCATGCCTGCCTGGTAGGAAGGAGGGAGCGAGTTAGGGTTGGGGGTGGTAGCCAGGCTTGGTTGTTCCCAGGCCAGGAGTTTTAGGGCTGGCATGGAGAGGGTAGGATACTCAAGACCCTGGATCCTGTTGCTGCTGCTGCCACCTGAGGGTCTTCCCCACCATACATATAAGGCTGTGCCTGGATTGAGGCTGCCACCTGGCCCCCAATGGAACAGATGCAAATGGAGCAGTTTCCAAGGGGGCCCTTGGGGCCTCGGGGTGGCAGGAAGGGAAATTGCAACCAAACTGGGCCTCCTTCCTTCCTCTCATGATCACCACTGTGTCTGTGGTTTTTGACCCATCTGTTAGTAGGTATATAGGTGCTCCAGGCTGGGGATCTTTCTGTGATCCCAGCATCCACTTAACAGACCTATGTCTTCAGATTTGGGCTGGCTTTAGCCACTGTTTAGGATGAGGAGGAGGGAAGGAAGGTAAAATCTCTGAGACACCTGTTAAGTGCCAGGCCTGGTTCAGGCTGTTTCACTGTGTTATCTCACTTGGTGTTTCTGACCCCATAGTGGGGTGTGTGTTATAACCTCCAGTCTCCCAAAGTACTCACAGCTGAAGGATTTGGTCAAAGCCACATGGTTAATGAGTAGCAGATCTGGGAGTTGCTTTTTTCTGAAGATGCTAGTATGAGGATACCCCTCACTCCCCTGTTGCCTTTCAGCGGAGGATCTCATGACCACATCCAAGAATATTTGGACATAGAGGACTTTCGACAAGCCACAGCAGCCTCTTCTGTGATGGTGGCCCGAGCCGCCATGTGGAACCCATCCATCTTCCTCAAGGAGGGTCTGCGACCCCTGGAGGAGGTCATGCAGAAGTACATCCGATATGTATGTCTATGCACTTTTTCAAAAGAAACATTTTTCACTGTCTGCCACATTCCTGCAGAAGGTGCCTTGGGTGAGCCCCCAGCCCCCAGCAGCCATTGTTGTCCCTCTCCTTCTCTTTGTAGTTCTTATAATGTAGCATTGGGTCTCCCTGGTTTCAATGTGAAGAGAGGATGCTGGGGCAACCCCTACCATCACCTCCTTCTAAAGCTTTCTAGGCAATGAGGTCCTATCAAGGACCCTGGGATTCAGGATGCTGCTAAGGCCCCAAACATGTGAATCTTTCTCTCTCACATCCTCCACACACATATACACGCATGCACAACGACAATGGGATCTGTGTCACTGAAGACACTCATACCAGTGGTTGGTGCCTGAACAGCTACAGCTAAGAAAAGCCATTGTAACTATTGTTGAGGATAGATTATCTGTATAGAGACTTTGCATCTTGTCATGCGTCAGAATCACTTCTAAAACTATTCTCTTGCTGGGGTGCCTGGCTGGCTCAGTTGGTGGAGCATGTGGCTGGTGATCTTGAGGTCGTGAGTTCAAGCCCCACACTGGGTGTAGAGTTGACTTATTTGAAATAAAATAAAACTCTTCTCTTGCTCATTCCCAGAACGCTTTAACCTCTGACTTAGGGAATAGCCTAACTTTAACCCTCTCCTTAGGGACTAGCTTTTTCCTCTCACTGAGAGCTTGATTGTAGTGCCAGAAACATTTCCCTCTAAAGGAATTTTAAAAAATTCTTTTTAATTTTTTTTTTTTTTTTTTTTTTTTTTACTTTTGAGAGAGAGAGCATGAGCAGGGGAGGGGCAGAGAGAGAGGGAGACACAGAATCCAAAGCAGACTCCAGGTCCTGAGCTGTCAGCACAGAGACCAACGTGGGCTTTGAACTCATGAACCACAAGATCATGACCTGAGCCTAAGTCAGATGCTCAACCGACTGAGCCATCCAGATGCCCCATCCCTCTAAAGGAATTTTTTGACCAGTTCACCTGCCCTGTCCCTTTGGTACAATCCTGGAATTGTGTGAGTCTCTGTGATTAGCTGTACATGTCTGCAGGCAGAGAGACAGTCGGTAGACTTCTAATTCATCAGTGCACTGGGCCTGAGCAGAGAGTCTAGCCCTCATCCTCTTCGATACTGGGAGTTGCACCCTCCTAGGAGGGTCAGGAGCTTCTCAGATCCTCAGACTGCCCATGCCCCCTTCAGGCCATGGCCATGCCTTTGGCTCTGTGGCTGCCATGGCATGTGGGTATCCCTGGGACTGTGCAAGCTGGGTATGGTAGGAGGCCCTGAGGCTTCTAACTGCCCAAAGATGGGCAGTTTCTGTCCCTAGAGCCTCCCCAGCTTGATACTACAGCCCTCATCCCCTGGGTTCCAGGTGTCCTGTTGGGCAGGTTTGTGACCACCAGGCCATCCAGTACCCTGAGTCAGCTAGAGACCTTGCCTTAGCCTAGGTCGCCTATCTAGCTCTTCCACCTGAGTAGCAAGTCTGTAGCAGAGAAGATACATTCAGCTGTGCTGAACTTGCTCACTGGGTAAAAGGTGATGTTGTCATTCTTGCTCAGTCCATCCTTTGGCAGCTTCTCAAGAGCTGTAGTCCTGAAGGAGGGGAGTGGCTTTCAAGCTTAGGCAGGGCTGCTGCTGGTCTAGTCAGGTGCCTTCTGACAAGCTGGATCAAGGCCTTGCCACCGGCTGGGGCTTTACCAACGTATGTCTGCTTTGTCCTCAGCATGTCACGGTACCTTCCAGGTTACTGAAGATACAGGCCTAGGTGGAGAGATTAGAAGAGTGTAGGGGGCGAAGGGTGGGAGGATGTTCTAGAGACTGGGGCACCCTCCACTCACTGCTTTTCTGTCTGCCCAGCTAGGCAGGCTTCTACTGGGTATCCCTGTGCAGTCAGCTTGCTTCCCGAGGCTGCATTTCTCAGTCTGTGGAGTAGGGGTAACAACTGCACCTCACGCTTGTGAAGCTCAGTGAAGTGACAAGTAACATGTGAACACGACTGGCACATTGTGCTGTGCCTTACCCATGGCTGGGGAGATTGGAGACAGGCTGTTGTCCCATCCAAGTACTAACCAGGCCTGACCCTGCTTAGCTTCCGAGATCAGATGAGATCGGGCGCGTTCAGGGTGGTATGCCCGTAGACTGGAGACAGGCTGTTCTACACTGTGTTTAGAAATGGAAGAATCTCACCCCTGTCCTGGTGCTGTTCCTGTCGCACCAGATTTTGACTTGCTCCTCCTCCCTGCCCTGGAATGGCAGCAGGTCCTCTGTGGTAGCCTATGGTGGCTGAAGCAGGAAGGGGTCCCCACACATCTGGACTTCTGTCAGGCTGTTCAGTAGAATATGCTCCTGACCCTCAGCTATGACTCTTGAGCGTTGTGCCACTAACAGGAGGAGTAAATGGCCAGGATGGAGGTGGCTTTTCTTATGAGGTCACACTACCTCATCTGCAAGCATACCTCTGATGCCCTCTTGGAGGCCCTTTCCCTGCCATAGCTCAGGCCTCAGAACCTGTCTGGGCAGCAAGTAGGCTCATGTTGGTTCTTCCCTCAGGCTGTGCAGTATGAAAACCACTACACCAACACCAAGTATTGCTTGTGCCAGATGCTACGAGAACAGTTGGAGTCGCCCCAGGGAAGGTTGCTCCATGCCGCCCAGTCTTCTCAGGAAATTTGGTGAGAGAGGCAATGGCCGCCCATAATTACTTGCAGACGTTGCCCAGACTTGACTATGAGCCCTAGTTGACTATCAGGGGACCAGGGATACAGCTTCTGGAGGTGGATGTACTGGAGTGGGGTGGTGATGCAGTTTTGCCTCACAGAATAGGATACTTAAGAAACCTTTGGAAATTTCCATCTCTGGACTGATCTCACAGCAGAATTTTGGGAACTAGAGTGCCAGTAGGTTGGAGGAATCTGGGGACTGGGCTTGGGAATTCCTGGGGAGGAAGGGACTTTCCCAGTAACAGATCTGTCACACACCAGGCCATCAAGACCCAATGGTCAGAATTGAGCCCCTGGCCTGAGCCTGTGCCCACACCCCATCACTTTGCAGTCTGGGAGGCTACCCCATGGTCCTCTACATTTGATATAGCTCCAGTTCAGGTGGTTGACCTTTGGGGCCCCTCACAACGTGGCCTAGTACCTGTTCCTTTGGCTCCATATTTACCTATTTCCCTAGGCCCACACCTGTACTCAAACTGGGTCTTCTGCCTGAATGCTCTCTCCTCCTCATGTTGGCTGTCTGCTTCCTCCTTCCTCAAAGAAACTTTTCTTTTTTAATTAAAAAATTTTTTTTAACGTTTATTATTTTTGAGAAAGAGAGACAGAGCATGAGCAGGGGAGGAGCAGAGAGAGAGGGAGACACAGAATCTGAAGCAGGCTCCAGGCTTCAAGCTGTCAGCACGGAGCCCGATGTGTGGCTTGAACCCATGAAGTGTGAGATCATGACCTGAGCTGAAAGTCGGACACTTAACTGACTGAGCCACCCAGGTGCCCCATCAAAGAAACTTTTCTAAACCATGCTTGTGCCCAGGCACCCATCCTCACAAATACCCTCTGGTCCTCAAGATGCTTCCTAGCAGGGAAAAGAGTTGCCAGAAGGGTCTTCCCAACCCTGTGCTTGTGGTGTTGGTTCAGTCCCTATCCCACATAGCTTAACCAGGGTTGACTCAGGTGTCTAATGAGCTCAAGAGAAAGAGTATAATTTTGTAGCTCTTGATGGTACCTCAGTTTAGTCTAGGCCTAACTGCTTGTGGCCGGGGCAGGAAGTGGGGAACCACTTAGTGGTCGTGGCCTCTGTCTCTTTCTCCCTTGGGTCCACATGAGGATGAGGCTGTGCATAAGCCAGGCGCTTGTTCAGTGTAGGTCAGTTCACTCACTGTTGGCTAGGGTCACTTGCATGTGTTTTCTTCTTTGGAAGAGAGGCTGGGCTTAGGTGGTAGAGGTGACCTTTACAGCCTTTTCCACCCACCCCAGCTTGTCTTCCAGTGTCCACCCCCAGAGGCTCACATTCACTCTTTGCCAGTCCAGGCTGATCCCAGGGGTAGGTAGGAGGCACCCCCTGATGGCTAGATCTCAGTGGTGTTTTCATATATATGTGGGGCGGCGGTGGGGAGGAGGGGCATTTCTCAATGGCAAGGCCCTGGGCTCCTGCAGTAGTTTCCTAGATGTTGATTCCACTAAAGGATTTACACTGCGTTGCTTATCCCTCCACAGTGAGGCCTTTGGCCTTGGTGCCTTTTACGAGGAGATGACACAAGAGCTGAATGCCCGGCGGGCTGAGTTCTTAGCCAGGACCCCAGAGGCAGCGGGGGGAACCAGCTGAAGACACCTCTGGTATCATTAAGATGGCTGTCAAGTTTGACCGGTAGGTCCGCAGCTTGGCCTCAGCTTGGCTGGGGCCAGTGCCCTCAGCTGGCTGCTGTACATGGTTAATGCTAAGCTTAGGGACTACAAGTCTTCTGGGTTTGGATACTCGTTCTCATTTTTCAGTGTCCCAGAGATGGCATTTTGAGGAACACGGCCCCTGAAAAAGCCCAGGCAGCACTGTCAGGGGTGTGCATGTTGTCTCAAGTGTGACTAAACACCTTTTCTTTGATCCACCCCCTCCTACAACTTGGGATGGAGAACTTGTCTCCTGTTCTTGAAAGCCTATGCTATTCCCCTGGCCCTGAGCATCTAGCTGCCTCCAAGGCAGTGGTACCCTCGCCCTCATCTGGCTGTGCAACCCCTGCCCATACCTACTGCCCCATACTCACTGCCCCATACCAGCCCTGTGGTTCCCTCTTTAGGCAGAAGTAGCCTCAAGATGACTATTCCTTCAGAGTGTGACTCAGCTTGGAGTAAGGTCCTCATCCTTGTCTTCTGCCATCTGGGATCTGAGCCTTTCTCAGGTCCCCGGGCCTATACTGGGAGCCAGTCTTGTCTGGCAAGGGCTTGGGAGGACGGAGTGTGGGCATAGTTGGTCAGTCATATCTGGGGAGAGCTCCTGGTGGGAAGTTGGAACATAGTGCCTCCCACTCTGTCACCCTATCACCGACTGGCTCTGACTCTGGAAATAAGAGTACACTGTGTCCAAGGCAGAAACAGATCATCTTGATACTCAGGGGACATGATAAGGGTGGGTAGTAAGCTAGATCCGAGACCGCTGTGTGGCCATCTATATTCCCAACCACCACCCACTCCCTCCTGTCTTGTTTTTTGTTTTTTTTTTTTTTTTAATTTTTTTTTTTAACGTTTTATTTATTTTTGAGACAGAGAGAGACCGAGCATGAACGGGGGAGGGGCAGAGAGAGAGGGAGACAGAATCGGAAGCAGGCTCCAGGCTCTGAGCCATCAGCCCAGAGCCCGACACGGGGCTCGAACTCACGGACTGCGAGATTGTGACCTGAGCTGAAGTCGGCCGCTTAACCGACTGAGCCACCCAGGCGCCCCAGTTCTCCTGTCTTGTTTTAAGAGGCAAACTGGACCTTCCTTTTTGGCTTTTGAAGGCTGTTTTCCAGGCTAGAGTTCAGAGTGCCGGGATTTCACATCCTATCGCAATTCCTCAAGCATGCTGAAGCCCATCTTCCTTTTAGGCAGAACCCAGGCCCCACCCCACTGGTGGAACAGAAATGGGAGCTCAGGGGAATAAGTACAGAAGTCTTGAGGCAGAAGCCTGATGGTGATGGTGGGTGAGCCCTGACTCCTTCCTCTCCTTTCCCCAGGAGAGCATACTCACCCCAGATCACCCCCAAGATGTGCCTGCTGGAGTGGTGCCGGAGGGAGAAGTTGGCGCAGCCTGTGTATGACACGGTGAGGTCCTGCACCTGGCCCTAGAGTGCTCCCACGGCCGATGTCATCACCCCCAACACACTCATAGCCTGTACCCTGAACTCAAGACTACTTGGCTGGAGCCTGGCTTTGTCTTCCGTGGGCTTGCAATATGTGATGGTTGCTGGTGGCCGGACCAGTTGCTGATATGATAGCCCCTTCTCTGTGTCAGTGGGCCTGTTGTCTAATTCTGGCCACTTTCATAACACTGAACTTGAGGCCTATGTAAGGGGTTGCTTGGGCCAGTCCCTGCCAGTGGTGTTGCTTAGACAAGGGAGACTTCTCTGGAAAGGGCCTATTGGCTTACTTAGGAAGAATGCTCAAACCTAAAAGTTAGACATGTTTTTGGACCAGGCCTTAGCCACTGGGGCACAGAATTGGGCCCCAGACTTGAGGCCCCTTGGTGGAAACTTTAAGACAGTCTTGCTTCACCTCCTCTGGTCCCCATGGCCATGTCTTATTTAAGCTGCACTGTCTCTTCTGGACTGACCTTCTGACCTCTAAACTTGTACCTTCTGGGACTTGTGTCCCCCTCTCCCAGAGTGAGTTTTCTAAAGCGAATCTGACTTCTGCCTCCCTGCTCAAGTCCTCATCCTCTCCCCAGTGCCTTTGGGATCAAGCTCCAGCACCTCAACACAGAGCACAGGGCCCCCCACATGCCTTTCTGCTTCATGTCTCATCCACTCTGCTCTCTGTCCAGCCACATCATCTGGTCACTCTGCCAAGTGTACCTTCTCTGCCACATCCTTGCCCCCTCTTACCCCTTTGCCATCTGTTGAACTCCTCCTCATTTTGGGTGACCTAGCCCATCCAGATGTCAGTAGAAGCAGGATCCATAGTCACGAGCAGCTAAGGGCTCTGATGGCCCTTTGCTTAGGTCCCTGATTGAACTCCTGAAATACTGGAATGTCGTTACCTGTTTGTGTATCTGTCTTTCTTCCCTGGCAGATGCCCAGGCACTTCTGCTAGGGAGGAACATGTGATACAAGTAGCCTTCATTTAACTTAGGTGGGAAGTACTTCCTTTATCTGCCTTCCTTGTGATCCTGGCAGGTGAGCCCCAGGGCTCATTCCTCTTGTCCCCATGTAGCCATCCCTGTTGCCTTTGCTCTCTTTGCACCAGGTTCAGCGCCCCCTGGATCGCCTCTTCTGCTCTGTTGTGACTGTTGCTGAGCAAAAGTACCAGTCCACCTTGTGGTGAGTTTCCTCATCAGTGGGCTTGGGGCTTGGGATGAGGGGCCTGTACCCAACACTGATGTAAGAGGGTTTGGGGAGGATGGTGTACCTGGGCAGTGGCATCCCTGGGTAATGACCCCTTCCTCAGTTTTGTCAGAATCTTTGTCAAGGGTGTGTAGAGTCAGGCCTTTCCAGCCTCTAGTCCTGGAGCCAGCCTGCCTGTCTACCTGCCTTATTGTCCCATACCTCATCTGCCCAGGGACAAGTCTAAGAAATTGGCAGAGCAGGCTGCAGCCATCGTCTGTCTGCGGAGCCGGGGCCTCCCTGAAGGTCGGCTGGGTGAAGAGAGCCCCTCCTTGCACAAGCGCAAGCGGGAAGCCCCTGACCAAGATCCTGGGGGTCCCAGAGCTCAGGAGTCAGCAGTGCCTGGGAAGCTGTGCAAGAAGCCCTTTGTGGCCTTGGGAAGTGGTGAAGAGAGCCCCCTGGAAGGCTGGTGACCATGGTCCCTACCTTGGCCATCCTCCCTAGGGGCCTGGCCGTAAGTTGGCTGTGGGTGCAAAGCATGAACCTGATGCCATTGGACAAATTGCTGACTGTTCCTGGCAGGAGTTAAGAGGTCCTGGCCTGGTCCATCAGCCTGAACCAAAGGGTTCCTAGGGTGCACATCTTCCTTGGTGGATCTGAGTAACAGGGCCAAGTTCCTAGTGACCTCAGTATTTTCTTTGAAAACAGGAACTTTTTGGGTGGCACCTCCTCAACTTGACATTGGTACAGTGCAATAAAGACACCTCTACCCTTACCCATGGCTACTTGCTTCAGCCCTGGGCATTGTCACACACAGACTCATGGCCTGGCATAATTATTTCACTCCCACCCTCTGTGCAGAGCTAGAGCTTCCAACAGCATATCCCCTACCCATCCTTATGGATCTGGTTGGAAGTAGGGGGTTGGGTGTATCCTTTAATGCTCATTGGACTTGGGCTGAGCCAGAAAGGCCCAAGAAGCCCATTCTACTGATGGCAAACCTGAGGTACTGCCCATCAACTGACTTTCTTGACGACAGGTGCTATAGAATCTGGGGAACAGCTAGGGTATCTGGTACCCTAGTGAGGGACCAGCTCAGATACGTTGGGCAGGTCCTGGGTCTGACCCCCAGCTGGCTGGAGTTCAGACCTGCTGAGGTGTCTGCTCTGGGTAGGGGACACTGAGAACACAGGTTGCTGATGCCAGCAGTTTGGGTCCCTTAAAATTGTCCACCCACGCCGCTGCTTGCCCCCAGCCCCCACTATCCCACTTGGGCCGGAAGGAAGTGGCAGATTCTCTTTAATTTCCTCTTGGCAGTGAGAAGCAAACAAACGGCTACCACATCTCATGGGGCCTCCCCCTCTTACTGGGAGGGGCGTTCTGACCAAAGGTCCCTGCCCTGCACCACCCCCGCTTCCTCCACTGTAAACACACTACTTCTCCTCCCTTTTTCCAAGTGCTGTAGGGAGGGGCATTCCCCTCTAGGCCAAGGCCATGTTTCTCCCATGTCTCTAGGGTCAGGCCCCTATGCCAGCCAGCAGCCACTGGCCCTGGTGGCCTGGGATCAGGTGGCGATGCCTCTGTTTCAGTCCTGGAGCTGCACCTGTCTGCACACTTGTTCCTCTGTATGCAGATAAGGATACTGCACTACCAGCTGCCTCCCAGAGCCCATTGCTGTCTGACCTTGGGCAAGTCACTTCTAGTTCTCTTTGGGCCTAAGGGCCCTCTCTGAGAGGGAGATCAGCTGCTCTGCCTGCATGAGGCTGACTGGAGGATAAATAGGCCTATGATAGGGCACTCTGTGGCTAATGGGGTCACATTATGCCAGGGCTGCCCTAGCTTCCCAGACCAGTGCTCCAAGAGAAGGAGCCCCACCCAGGAGACAGACTGAGGCTTGTTGCAGTCTTAACCATCAAGCTTTAGGCACAGTTTCTGACTTTTCTCACAAACTATCTCAGTTAAAATGCCCCTTGGTCTTTCCTCATATCCCAACTGGAACAGGGCAGACAGAGAGGCCCCAGTGGACCCCCAGGCATCCTGAGCTAGTCAGAGCTTATGGAAGGATCCTATGGGAGCCAAATACCAAGTCTTAAGGTCCATTTTTCCTGTGGGGTTGGACTGTACCCTCAGGCCTCTTCCACCAGTGTAGTTTCCCTGGGGAAGCCCCTTCTTTGGTGTGTCAGGTTTATTTCTGGGCTATGGAGAAGGAGAGGTGAGGTAGAGGTCAGCTGTTAAGATAGAGGCTGGAGTATGGGGACTTAGAGGGCCCAGGAAAAGCACTGAGGAGAGGACATTCACAGGGGAGCAGGTGAGAGAGGGGCTAGTGTAGCTAGTGTATGTTCCATAACTGAGGATGTCTGGCAAAGTTCCTGGTTGAATATGTTGGCTCTCAAATGGTCTCATCTTAGCATACCTCAATGATGCCTGCCATGGTCTCACAGTGACCTTCCCAAGGTCTGGGACCAACTGGGAGGGCCCAGTTGGGTCTGAAAGCTCCACTCATTGTTCTCACCATGCCCACCTTAAACTAAGGCCATTTAGATGCCCAAACCTCTCTCTGGGCTAGTGTCCACAACACATAGTCATCCATTCCAGCCACCTAGATTGAGGACTTGCTCTTAGCTCATCACATTTTGGGGGCACATGAGAAGGAGGGATGAATAAAGCTGGAGAGGGTGGCGCATCTTCCAAAGGTCACAGCAAGAAGACAACTTTGTGCAAAGACGAGTGGGGAATCTTGGGGGCGCCTGAGTGGCTCAGTCAAGTGAGTGTCTGACTCTTGATTTTGGCTCAGGTCATGATCCCAGGGTCATGGTATTGAGACCCATGTTGGGCTCTGCACTGAGTGTAGAGCCTGCTTGGGATCCTCTCTCTCTCTCTCTCTCTCTCTCTGCCCCTCCCTCCCTCTCTCCCTCCTTCTGCCCCTCTCCCTAGCTCATGCTCTCTCTCTCAAAGAGAGAGAGAGAGAGAGAGGAAGAAAGAAAGAAAGAAAGAAAGAAAGAAAGAAAGAAAGAAAGAAAGAAAGAAAGAAAGAAAGAAAATGTAAAAAGATGAGTGGGGAATCTCTTAACCATCCAGCCCTGCACACTTAGTTCCTTCCAAGTGTCAATCCTGTTCAGAATTCTTCCATGGCTCTCCACTCCCCTCTGGATCAAGTCCAAACTCCTCAGCCTGGCATCTGAGGACAAAATGCTGACCCTGTCTTCTCAGCACCCTGTGCTGACTTCAGCAAACAACTTTGGTCAATTGTAGTTGGCTGGTATTGCCTCTGCCCAGATTGAGAGCTGCTCAAGGGCAGTCCTCGTGTTCCCTATGGCCAGCCTCAGCATGGGAGTAGGGAACAGGCACAAAAGAAGACTCAAATAAGCTTATTGCATGGTATATGTGGCATAGAAAGAACTTTTCTAAACTCTGACTTTCCTCCAAAGCTCCTATTTTCCCTAATGTGGAACAAAAGGTGTTGGGCTGGGCCCTGCCGGGCTAAGCTGTACCATCCCATGGCTCAGAGGCCATGGGAGAGCCTTCAGCAGTGGGGTTCAGGTCCAGGCCTATGGCAGCTGATGAAAGTAATGGCTTTTCTTAAGTCTCAGGCCTGGCCGGAATTCATAGAGGAGGAAGAAGGGGGTGAATAGCAATCCCCATAGTCCTTGTCCACCAGTCGGGAGTCCCATTGCACTGGTCCCCTTGGCCTCCTGGTTCACAGGGCCCTCAGAAGGCTGGAGGCAGTCAGATGGCCTCTTACCATCTAAAAGAGCTTTTGAGCTGGACTGAGGAAGAGCTGGCCTGAGGAAGAGCTGATAGGGAGGCCTTGGCTGAGGAAAAGGAGTGGAGAGAGTTCAGGTTTTGGTGTGTGTGAGTGGGGTAGACCTCTGTCCCACCCTGCAGAGCTCTAAGCCATTGCTGCTTTTCTTACAAAGATGGTGACACTTTTCCTACAGTGAGTGCCTACTGATGCTCTAGCCCTTATCAATCTAGGTTAGAGTTCTGTTTTCTCCAGACCATAAGCCTTCCCAAGAAATGACCCCTTCTAAGTGTTCTCCAGGTGCACAGTGGCTGGGAACACAGATGAGTAAAACAGACACACAGATGGATGCTTTGGTGAATTGTTCAAACCATGTCCAGCTTCTGTGGTCCCTTCCCGGTGGTAGGGCTGATAGGTCCAGGGTCTCCCTCTTGCATTCTCTGTGGCCTGGCTAGCTGGGTCCCTTGTTTGGAGGGCAGAGGGGCTAGGTAAAGATCCATTTTCTCAATCCAGATGATAAATAACCTGGAAAGTATGTTGGGGGGAGGTCAGGGGTGGTGATGGACAACACATCCTGAAATTGCTCATTAGGAGGGTACCACCCACACAATGCCATTGGCTCCCTCTCCTTGACCTGTTATTTTCTTCTACCCCTAATTTCACCCTCCCCCAGTACAACTCAGTAATTCATCCAAAATTCTGAATATGTTAGGTTCCTTGCTCTAAACCCTTCTATGGCTCCCTGCTTCCCTCAGGATAAAATCTAGGTACTTTGTAGTGGCCTGCAGCACTCTGCCCATTCATCTGGCCTTATCTTTGGCTTCTGCTCACTGCAGGTACTTTCTGATTTCTAAGTTTTTGGCAATCTGTTTTCTGCCTGGAACCATCTTCCTCACTTCTTGGCCATCTTTCCAATTCCTACTTAGTCCTGTGGAAGCCCTGTAACCCCAGTGGAATTATGAACCTTCTTGGAGATCCTGGCACAAGCCTAATCTCTTCACACAGTGATTATAGATTTGCTGTCCTCTCCCCCTCTCCTGAAGGGAGACTAATTTATCTTTGCTTTCCTAGGTTCAGCACAGGTATGGGTACAGAGCACTCAGCAGGAAAAGTTTTCTGCCCAATCCAAGATGAACATCTTATCTGCTCTGGACATTACCTGTCCTCCTGACTTGAGGCCTAGTTAGGCCTTCCCTAGGGCTCAGGTATCGGTCCATATATTGAAACCTTTCTGCAAAGCACTCCACTTTGCCCTCTTCTCCTTTTTGTGGGAGAGCTCCTGGGCCTTTGCACCTGCACCCAAGGCCGAGACCTAGTGCCCTGAGTTCCTACGCAACATGCTTCTATTGATACTGTGCCCTTTGGGGCCTAGAGCTAGGGAAGTAGGTCACCGCTCCTTCTCCCAATTCTCAAGCTCCCAGTCCACCCTGCCTCTTGGAGTCCTAGGTAAACAATCCAGGCTCAGCGTCCCCTGGCACAGCTTCCACCCCAGGCCCAGGAGGAGGCGTCTTGGGTCTCAAGGGAAGACAGTCTCGCTGGGGAGGAACCGAGAGCGAAAAACAGTTCTTCAGACAGTGTCACTTCCTCTCCACTAACAAACCACTCATTTTGGGTATCGGGCCCTCCTTTCACGGATGTGCACCGGGATGCTGAGGTCTCCGAGCCCGTGAGTGGTGCGAGTTAACGACGGGCTTTCTGGTTCAGTCGGCTTACAGCAACGGGCAGACTTTGCCCATGGGGCTCTGCCGAGTCCTCTAACGCGCTGGCTGTCCGCCAGGGAGTAGTTGCCCCTAGCCGACGCGGACAAAGGCGCCGCTGCCGGGAGCGGGCCCCGCCCCGAAGGGGTGGATCTGCATCGTTGAGGAGCAGAGACTCCGGACTCCTCGCGCTGCGCAGGTCTCCTCGGACTCCGCCCCAACCGAGCTGGAAGCTCAGCGGGCCTCACCCCGGGCTCCGCCATTAGGGTTGGGGTGGCGGGATAAGAGTGTGAGTGGCGTTCACGTAATACCCCTCCGGGGCCCTGACACCTTCCCCAAACCCAGCCATTAGAGTAACATTTCAGCCGCCCTTCACCGAAGCCATAACCATATTCGACGTGAGCTCTGCCCAGTAAGGAATGGGATCTTCGATTGGCGGGTGGATTGGATTGCATTCAATCCAATAACAGAGGGCTATCTGCCTCACACGCGGGTGTAGGGCCCTGGTTTAGAAGTTGAGGAAAGGATAGCGGCCGAACTACAACTCCCAAGAGATACTGGGGTTATCCAGCGCTCCTTATGCACGTGACTTCCTTCTCCCGGAGAGGGAATCACGCGGTAGGCCGTTGATGGGGCGGAGCCATTGGGCTAGCAGGGGCGCTAGTGGCCTATGCGCAGCACGCTCTGATGGGCGCGCGGTAGGGGGCGGGGTTAGTCGTGCAGCCCTGCGCGGCAGCGCGCTGGCTGAGGCTGCTGTTGGGGGGCGGGGAATATCAGCTAAGGCGACCGTGGCGGCTTAGGCACCAGCGACGGGTTGTGACGGCGGCTCCTGGTGCGGCTCGGCGCGTGGCCAGCTCTCAAGTTCGGAACGGAACGCTCGGTGTCACGGTCCCCTGCGCGGAAACTTTGCCGCAGAGCCGCGACCTCCTGGCCCGAGCGGCCGGGCATGAAGCGGCGCTGAGGAGTTGCCGCCGCCGCTGCCGCCGCCTCCGTCGCCGCCGCCGCCAGAGGAGGAGCCGCAGCACCCTGGGCCACGCCGATGACTACTGCAAACTGTGGCGCCCACGACGAGCTCGACTTCAAACTCGTCTTTGGCGAGGACGGGGCGCCGGCGCCGCCGTCCTCGGGCTCGCGGCCTGCAGGTGGGTGCCGGGCGGGGCGGGACCGAAAAGCGTCTCCTCTCCTCGTTCGCAAGAGCTCGCCGCTTCCCTGGTGGCTTGGTTGTCTGGGGCTTAGTAATATCGTGTGTGTGTGTGTGTGTGTGTGTGTGTGTGTGTGTGTGCGCGCGCGCGCGCGCGCGATGAGCGAAGAGCGGATTTGTGTGTGTGGGTGTGGGTGTTAGTGTGTGTTTGTGCTTGCGGTGAATGAAGAGCAGATTTAAATCGCTTGAAGAGTTGTGTGGGTCGCAGCGACGTGGAAGTGGTCGCGCGCGGGCTTGGCTGGATGCGAACTAGTGGGGAACTCGACTCCGGGACTCCTATGGCCAGTGGACGCCTGCGGTTTGGAGGCTGAGGGTCGGGGCCGCTGCCCAAGTGGTGTCTGCTTGTCGTTGCTTTGCCTGCGTGGTGCGGAGAAAAAGCTGACCCTGTGAAGTGTAAGCGCACTTAACTTTTCAGCTTTTTTAATATTTTTTGTTTTAAAGATGCACATTCTTGAGGTGTAGGAGTTCTCTGAAATTCGTGCACATGTCTGTTTAAATATGCTTTCTTAGAGTAATGCCATCGTGTTAACACTTGGGCAAGTTTATGGCCCACATTTAATTCGAAGTGTAACTATAACGGGTCTTTTCTGAAAACTACATTTCTTGAGCAGAGTGTTTTGAAAGATTAAGAAAAGTGGGGTGCCCTGTTCATAATTCTAGAAAGTTCTGGGAGTCAGTTTTTATTTTAATTAAAAGCCCACCTCAGAAGATGTTTTAAAGGAGGTCGTGAATTGGGAAGGTTGAACACCGTAATGCTTGGAGGTCAGACCAATCAGGAAATAGAAACAGGATGGCTGGGGACTTAGAGCTCTCCTGTGACCTGGTTTGGAATACTGTGGTTCATTAAGTTCAGTTTCCCTATTTCATATGTAGACGAACTTCAAAAGAGATGGATAGGATTAATCCTTATTCTTTCTGGGTATTAGTTGAGTTACTTCATGATCATATTGATGTTCAGTAGACTGTTCAGTTGAGTTGCAATGAAAAACATGCCTAAACGTGAGGCTTAAGGATTCTCTGGACGGTATTGTCTTATTAGTCCTTTTAGTCTTCATATGTTGTCTTTTTAGCATAATTATTTCAGCAAAATACATTTATTTCAATTCCACTGACATTACTTGAGCACCTTGTATGTTGAAGATACTGTTAGGCACTTTGTAGTGTTATGATGGGTGCAAAAAAGGACTGAAGGGCCCTCAAGGAGCTTGGGAAATGGGAGAGGGACATATAACCCAAGTAATTCTGCTTCCAGGCAGACTGAATGGTGGTGTGTGTTATAACATAGGCACAAATGGGAAAGTGACATGTGTGGAGAGTAGTGGCACTGAATTATGTGTTTAGGTTATTGAGATTTAACAAAGTAAAAACAACTTGTTTTAATGAGTATTTTTATTATAAGAAAATAAATAGTTGATGTCTGCAAACTTTTACTGAGGACAAATGTGATTAGAGCATGCTGTAAAGCAAATTCATGATCAATAAAGTAGTATTCTCATGTAAGTAGGAATTGTATGTACATCCAAAGTATTGGACAGCATTTAAAGCTATGAAAACAGCTTTTTAAGAGATTATTTTTGCCATGAAACTCTCCAAACCATTTTGGTATTAAAATGGGTCTAGTAGGTGTTAAGGTTTGAAACCTGACTTGTAACTGAAATTCCCAAATTTAAACTTGAATAGTTTCATTTGACAAAAAGTCCACTTTAAAATATTATGGCAGCTGTTTTTAAGTGTTCTTTCTTCTTCAAATTAAGATGAAATATACATGACATAACCATTTTAAAGTGAGCAATTCAGTGACATTTAGTGCATTGACAGTGTTGTGCAACCACTTCTATCAGGTTCCAAAACATTTCCATCACTCCTGAAGGAAATCCCAAACCTATTTAAGTAGTTGCTCCTCATTCTCCCTTGTCCCTTCCTAGTCCTGGCTTCCCAGTCCCTAATACGGGATTTGTTTGTATGGATTTACCAATTCTGGATATTTCATGCAAATGGAATCATACAAATGTGGGCTTTTGTGTCTGGCTTCTTTCACTTAGCGTGGTATTTCATGGGTCATGCATGTTGTAGAATACAGCAGTACTTCATTCCTTTTTATGGCTGAATATTTTATATATACCTCATTTTATCCATTCATCCATTGATGGGCATTTGGGCTGTTTCTATCCTTCGGTTATCTTGACTAGTGCTGCTTTTAACACGTAGCAGCTAAGTTAAAAATTCTGCTGGGCAGGATGTTTTGTATATTCAAAACTACTTGTTTGCAAAATTAGTTTTCATTTTATTTTATTTTTTAAAATTTATTCTTAAAAAAATTTTTTTTAATCTTTATTTATTTTTGAGAGAGAGACAGCGTGTGAGCAGGGGAGGAGCAGAGAGAGAGGGAGACACAGAATCTGAAGCAGGCTCCAGGCTCTGAGCTGTCAGTAGTTCACGAGTTCGTGCCCTGAGTCAGACTCTGTGCTGACAGCTCAGAGCCTGACTCAGGGCTCGGACTCACGAACTGTGAGATCATGACCTGAGCTGAAGTCGGACATTCAACCGATTGAGCCACCCAGGCGCCCCCAAATTTATTCTTAATTTACTTATTTATCTTTAGAAAGGGGGAGGGTAGCGGGAGAGAGAGAGAGAGGGAGGGAGAATCCCAAGCAGGCTCCACACTATTAGCGTGGAGCCTGACACGAAACTCGAACTCTTGAACCAGGAGATCATGACCTGAGCTGAAATCAAGAGTCATTTGCTTAACCAACTGAGCCATCCAGGAGCCCCACGTTTTCATTTTAATAAGCATAATTAGAGTGTGTAGTTTGAAGGAACTAAGTGGATTAACTGACATGCTTTTAGGATGATAATATGCAGTACTGTGGGCCATGAGAATAAAATTGCTTGGTAGAATTCAGATCAATGTTGGGTTATATCAGTGTGTTTACTTGTTTTTGGATTCTTTTCCTCACTGGATTGAAAGTTCCATGAAGGCAGGGATAGTGTCTGTATCTTGTTCATAGTTATATGATTGGTGCCTAGCACAGTGCCTTTATCATAAGAGTGGGCACCCAGTATTTGTTGAATTAATAAATACTCCTTCTTAAGTTTTGAGTCATTGCTCACTTTTTTTTTTTTTTGTGGTAGAGGAAGTTAATGAGACTTGTTTCAATTCTTTGGCTTTTATCAGTCAGTTCCATAAGACAGTAGATCTTGGTAATTTTGGCAGCAGGTTTTCCATCTGTCTGAGGGTGTAAGAGTCCTTGTATCACCTCTAACTTTCCATACAGAAGACTTTTGAAAAATATTTGGTGGAGAGGATAATGGACGGGAACTGAGGACAAGCTAAGGGGCCGAATTAGTAAATGTCCTAAGAGCAAGCTTGTTAAAAGTACACATTAGATGATTTGATACTTGATAATGTTGGATACATTTATGATTGACTTTTTAAAAAAAAATGCTTGTTTAGTTTTGAGAGAGAGAGCAAGGGGGTAGGGGCAGAGAGAGAGAGAGAAGAGAGAGAGAGCAGAGAGAGAGAGAAGAGAGAGATTAAGACCCTGGAGTCCTTAGCCTTTTTCTTTCTCTCTCTCTCTCTCTCTCTCTTTTTTAATATGAGGTCAGTGCTAGTTTTAATTTTTCAGTTAAAAATGAATCAGAGGCGCCTGGGTGGCTCAGATGGTAAGCATCCAACTTCGACTCAGGTCATGATCTCAACATTTCCAAGTTTGAGCCTTACATCAGGTTCTGTGCTGACAGGTGAACCTGGACCCTGCTTTGGATTCTTGTCTCCCTCTCTCTCTGCCCCTCCCCTGCTTGTGCTCTGTCTCTCTCTCTCTCAAAAATAAACATTAATATATATATACATATATATACATATATACATATGTACATATATATATATGTACATATGTATATGTATGTATATATATGTATATATATGTATATATGTATATATATATAAATGAATCTAACTATTTTAAGTTTTTTCTTAATAACCTAGCTTCAAAATGAAGACATACTTCAATAGTAAATAGAGAATTTTAAATTGATAAGTGTTTCATGTATTTCACTAGCATTATTTGCCATTATAAAGGGCAGCCTCTCATGCTTTATGTATTTATTTATTTATTATTTGTATATCTCTAATTTAGTTTGATGTCATAATTTTTCACATTCAAAGTTTCACTCTCAGGGTTTGGTTCGTTGTTAAATACTGACTCTCTAGTCCTGAATGAGAGTCACTGGGAGGAGTGTGTGCTGTATACTGACTGCATAATATCTTTCCTAATGTTGCTTTTTTAAGAGGGAGAAATATCGTGGATACAATATGTATTTTTATAAGAAATTTGCTTTAGGATAGGAAGTGTAATTTCATCAGATAGCACTTCAGTACACAACTTTTTTCCCATATAAAGTTGAGGAACTTTTCCTAGATGATTGTCATAGTCTTTATTTTATTTTATTTTTTTAATGTCTATTTTTGAGAGAGACAGAGCATGAGTGGGGGAGGGGTAGAGAGAGAGGGAGACAGAATCTGAAGCAGGCTCCAGGCTCTGAGCTGTCAGCACAGAGCCCAGTGTGGGGTTTGAACTCTGGAACTGCAAGATCGTGACCTGAAGTCGGACACTTAATCTACTGAGCCACCCAGGTGCCCCTATTGATAATTTTTAAAGTGTTTGTTTTATCCATGTTAAATGAGATGATGTATTTAAAGCTCTTAGCACAGTTCTTGGTCCAGTAGTACTCATTAAGTGCTGGTAGTTAACATTTCTTAACACACACACACACACACACATCCCTGATGATAGGTTATTTTTTATTTCCTCTTCTTCCCTAGACCCTTTTCCCTATGCTAAACTAAAACACTGAGAGAGAATAGGGGCAGATAGGAGATCCAGTTATTTAAACCTTACTTAGGTAAGTTGAAATATTTGTCATAGACTTTTGTATTTTATCTTTTATTCTTTTTGTTAACCTCATTTGTCATATCTTACTAAATAAAAGTGCTGAAGGCCACTAGCTTTTATATTTTTCTAGTGTCTTGAATCAAATTGTTACTCAGTATGGTGTGAAAGTTGGTAGATTTGCTACCCATACTAAGTATAATTGGATATTTAAATCAGTATGAAAAAAGGGAAGTTACTTCTCTGGTTTCCTGTAGAAATTTAATGGTATGTTTGTACAGCACGTTAGGTAGTGTATAGAGGAGATGTTTACTGGTGAGCCTTACTTTCATACCATAGGTCAGCTTTTTCTTTAGTCTTGAATGTAAGTGAGAATATGTATTTGGTGATTGCATCACTGATAAACATTTCAGCATTTCAGTTGGAAGAATAACTTAATATTCTGTTTGACACTTTCCCTGATAAGGGTAGATGTTCCTGGGGGCATTAGCAGAATTTTGTGATGGAGGTTAATGAATAAATGTAGTTGAGTGAATATGGGGAAAATTGAAGAAAAAAAATTTCAATGTCACATGTTGTGTTGAAACTTCAAAAATGGAAGAGCATTGCTATACCTGCACTTTGTTAGGTTTTCCGTTTGCCAATACAAAAGGGATATTTTGGAATATATTCTAAACTATTCGTAGAGGTAATACTGTAGTAGTTATATTACCTAATATAACAATTGAGTATTACATACATGGTCAAGAAATTGTAGGAGTTTTGTAAGGCCTGTATCTTAGGCATTTAAAGTCATTTAAGTTATTAATTTAGCGTAAGTTGTAGAATCAACTTACTATTATGACTTGCCTTTTCTGGGGCAACCAGTAAACTTTGCCAGTAATTGTATATATTTTTATTGAGGGCAAATCCCAAGTCCTGCTTTTGAGTTTTGCTCTTTATTTACTTTTTCAATGAGATGTGATCACAAGGACATTTCAGAGAAAATAATAAAATACTGATATATAAAAATGGATACCTATTAAGAGAAAATATGCAGTTGTGTTACTGATGATGAAGTTTAATGCATCCTTTACTTTCCTTATTAGTATTGAGTAGTTGGTGATGGTGATAATGATGGTAGATGATGATGGTGATGTTTTATTTTAAATAAGAGGTGGGGTTGAGGAAGCCATAATACTGTGAAGTCAGTCGCATTACTCTTAAGAGATAGGAAACCTGAGTAGGTTGAGTCACATTTGATAGTAAGCTGTAGTTTGCTCACAGCAGTAACATAAATAAGGGAGGTGTTGTCTAAAGCTGTCCTGGTGGGTCAGGGGAGTAGACACAACCGAGTTGGCAGTAAGCCTGGCTTCTAAAACAAAATCCAAGTCATCAAATTTGCCCAGGCATGCCGTCTGAGGTTCAAGTAACAGTGGAATTTAAGAGGAGTGAGTTTGTTCTTGGAGGCTTAGCAGAGTCACAAACAGGAGTAAGCTTTTTAAAGAGCCATGCGTTTAACTTTAAACATAGTGTGAATCTGCATATATTTTAGCATTTCTGGTAATATTTATATAATTGTATTGCATGACTCTCACCTGCTTGGTACACTTTAGAAGAGAAGAACAATTGGACCTGAAAGATTTAAGTAGTGTGGTTTAGGGGCACGTGGGTGGCTCAGTCGGTTAAGCTTCTGACTCTTGGTTTTGGCTCAGGTTATGATCTCATGCTTTGTGAGTTCGAGCCCCATATCGTGCTCTGTGCTGACAGTGCAGAGGCTGCTTGTAATTCTCTCTCTCCCTCTCTTTCCCTGCCCCTCCCACACTTGCTCTCTTTCTCTCTCTCAAAATAAATAAACTTAAAAAAAAAAAACCTAAAAAGAAACAAATAAATAAGTAAATAGTGTTGGCTATGAACTTTCTTTGAATTGCTAGCTGAAATTTAATCATTGGGACAGTTCTGGTTATCATGTTGGTATTCCTGTGTGTAAGGGAACTACATGTCTGTGAAAGCTAGAAAATCCCAGGTACACCGGAGAAGTAACTTTGAAGCCCCATTTAACCCCAAAATGTAAAGTTTCAGTATGTCTTACATTACAAAAGCAGGTGAGAGTTTAAATTTTTTAAAATGTTTTATTTATTTATTAAAAAAATTTTTTTTAATGTCTTTTATTTATTTTTGAGACAGAGAGAGATAGAGCATGAACGGGGGAGGGGCAGAGAGAGAGGGAGACACAGAATCGGAAGCAGGCTCCAGGCTCTGAGCCATCAGCCCAGAGCCCGACATGGGGCTCGAACTCACGGACCACAAGATCGTGACCTGAGCTGAAGTCGGACGCTTAACCGACTGAGCCACCCAGGCGCCCCTAAAATGTCTTAAATAACTGTTTTTAGTATTTTAAAATAATATTTATAGTTCTGAATTTTGTGTTAAATTTTTATCATCTTTGCTGTTTATTTTAATTAGAAATTAGGATTGTATGAGCTTTGAGATTAATATTAATAACTTCTGGTGATGTTAATTTATATCATTGAAAAATACTTCTTTTTAAATGTTTATTTATTTTTTATAATGTTTATTTATTTTGAGAGGGGGAGGGGCAGAGAGAGGGAGAGAGAGAGAATCCCAAGCAGGCTCAAGGCTATCAGTGTAGAGTCCAACTCGGGGCTTGATATCACTAACCATGACATCATGATCTGAGCCAAATCAAGAGTTGGATGCTTAACTGACGAGCCACCCATGCGCCCCTGAAAAATATTTCTGAAAGCATTTTTTCCTATCAAGGTAATCGTTGGCCAGAACACTTTAATGGACAGTTTGTGAGTTGTACTTAAATGTAAATATTTTTTGGTATTGCTTTGAAGTAAAAAAGGTTGTTAAATAAAAATGACAGGAAAAAAATGACATTCAAAAGTTGTGTTGAAGCTAGCTAGGGGTGCCTGGCTGGCTCAGTCAGAAGAGCATTTGACTCTTGACCTTGGGGTTGTGAGTCTGAGCCCCATGTTGGGTGTAGAGATTACCTAAAAAATCTAATAAACTTAAAAAATTGTTGAAGCTAGATGATGGGTATATGGGAGTTTGTTGTAATAGTCTTTGTATTTTTGTGTATGTTTTTAAATTTCCATGATAGAAAGTTTAAAAAATGGCATTCAGAAACTCTTCAAGTTTTTAAAGTTCTAGGTTAGGATAGTAAAAAAAAAAAAAAATTTCTTTTTTTTTAGTTTATTTTGAGAGAGAGAGATACACGTGCACAAGCAGGTGAAGGGCAGAAAGAAGGAGAGAAAGAATCCCAAGCAGACTCTGTGCCATCAACACAGCCCGATGTGGGGCTTGAACTCACGTACGGTGAGATCATGACTTGAGCCTAGATCAAGATCAAGGGTTGGACACTTCACTGACTGTGCCCTCCAGGCACCCCAGGAAAAGTGTTTTAAAATAGCATTGTGAAGTTAGTGAGATTTGGTGTTGCGTGTAATTTTTTAAAAAACTGGTTTAACAAATAAATAGGATAAAAATTAGTTGTGGTATATCTGATTTACAAAACTTATTTCACTCTTTAATTAGTAGTAGGATGGTGAAGTGAGTTAGTATACATAAATAGGAGGTGAATGGATCTTATGGTATGCTTTTAAATAGGTATTTTTTGGGGCGCCTGGGTGGCTCAGTCGGTTAAGCGGCCGACTTCTGCTCAGGTCATGATCTCGCGGTCCGTGAGTTCGAGCCCTGCGTCGGGCTCTGTGCTGACTGCTCAGAGCCTGGAGCCTGTTTCGGATTCTGTGTCTCCTTCTCTCTCTGACCCTCCCCCGTTCATGCTCGCTCTCTCTCTCTGTCTCAAAAATAAATAAACGTTAAAAAAATTTTTTTTTTAAATAGGTATTTTTTAATTTTTAAAATGTTTTCTAACTGTGGGCTCAGAATAATTCACTTATTGTTTGGTAATTTAAGGGCCTGAAATTGTTTTTTAAAATGTTAATGTTTGATCATATTGCTTGTATCTATCAGTCTAATATTTATTAAGTACTGTCACTTTCCTTGAACTTTTAGATTTATGATGAAATTAAACTACTGAACTTGGTCTTAATTTTAAGACTAGATTTTTAAGTTTACTATATAATTGATAGAGATTAACTCACAAAAATAATTGACATATAAAATCTTCTGATTTGTGAACATTTCAGAGCAAACAGGATCCGAAATTTATGTCTTACATCTTGCCATTTGTGAGATCATATTGGATACTAAAGGAATAGAAGTAATAAACTTGTCCTTTATAAAAGAAAACCCTTTGGGGAAAATAAAGTTTCATCTAAATGCTACTTTTTCATTTTTTATTGCAACATAAGAGTTTCAAAGAAGCTTGATATTTTTCTATTAAATTCTTTATAGTTTTCATCTCCTTTCAGTAGAGGCTGTTCAATAAAAATGACGTTTGGATTCATGAAATTTTCTCTTCATATTTTATTCCTCCAAAATCTGTTTTGAAAGTCGCAGCTAAGGGCATCTTTGATTCCTGCTCCTTGCTTGCATCTATAACCTGCTTCCACACTGGTCTTTTTCATTATGCTCTACCTGTTTTATATCCCTCACTCTGTATGTTAATAACAAGTTTGTCATCTTTAATTTTATTCATCTCTTTTAAGTCCCAGTGTGAAATCTTTCCCTGAACCCATTTATCTGAATTGCCTCTGCCATCCATGTGCCTTTCTCTTTTGAGTCACTCTAAAAATATTATTTTGAGGTAGTGCTGAGCTAGGTCTAAGTTCTAGATTCCTGTTTGTTGCTGGTTGTGTGACACTGCTTAAAAAGCACAGGATAGTTTTAGGCTAATTCAGTCCTTTCGTTTTATAAGAGAGGAAACTGAGGTTTAAGTTTACTTGTCCAGGGTTATTTAAACAGTTTCTAAAAGGAAGATCTGAGGACCTGACTCCTATTCCTTCATTCTTGTCTAGTAAATTGCTTGATTTCTGCTTGAAAATTATAGAGTTGTTTTTGCACGGCTTATAATTTTGATCATTTTGGTAACTGTTCCTATTTTGTTAGTGTTCTATTAGGTAAGTACTTAATTTAATTGAGTACCTGTTGTATGCAAGATATTTTTATGTACATTATTTCTAAGTCTTAGGATAATCTGAAGAGGTGTGTGTTACTTCCGTTTTATACCTGAGGAAACAGAAATGCCAGATTTGAGCATTTAGATAGTGGAAGATTTGGCATTTGAACCCTTTTTTTTCTCCCTCCTCCCCCCCCCCCCCCCCCCCCCCCCCCCGCCCCTCCCTCGGCTCTTTCTCCTATGCCTCTCACCTCTCAGAGCTGAAGTACAGAAATAGTCAGTTTTTCATTTGATGAAACCAAGACTCATGGTGAAACAGGGCTTACAAGTTACATATGTGTTCTTGTGACTAGATTTTCTGCTTTTGGCTCAGAATGGCTGCTTGAGAGATGATGCTTCTACTCCTGCCTGCTCTAGAAAAATGGTATAGCATTACAGCCAGATCAATAGAAGGTACTGCACAGCTAACTGTGCTAGGCCCAAATTTAGCCGTTAGGCCTCTTTTCTTTGCTTCCTTGCAGACCTGGAGGTCAAGAGGTCATGTTGTTCTAGGTTTTCAAGTAATGAGGATTTGGCCTTTCTCTTTGGCAACTCCCTCCCGTGTTGTCCTGATTAGGGTCTGATTTGTGACCTTTACAGGCTATTTTGCGCTTATGATTTAAAATGTAAAGCATTTTTCGATTAGTCATCAGAATTGCTCTAAACTGAAATGAGGGAAAAGTTCAGAATTTAAAAAATGTGAAATTACTAGTTAGGGCAGTTTTTTTTTGTTGTTGCTTTAAAAATTTAAAAAAAAATTTTTTTTAACATTTATTTTTGAGGAAAGAGAGAGAGAGAGACAGAGCGTGAGCGGGGGAGGGGCAGAGAGAGAGGGAGACACAGACTCCTGGCCCGGAGCTGTCAGCACAGAGCCCTACATGGGGCTCAAACCCACTGACGGTGAGATCATGACCTGAACTGAAGTCAGACAGATGCTTAACCGAGGGAGCCACCCAGGTGCCCCAGGGCAGTTTTTTTTTGGTTGTTTGTTTTAAGTTTGAATTTTGCTTTCATGTGTTCCAAAAGATATGTACATACTATTTTTTTTTTTTTGGTTGAATTTAGAACCTAAATAAAAACTGATGTACCTTCTATAGCCACTAACACTGATTCACATTTTTTTCCTTGATATTTTGGTCAGTTTGCCATCTGTCACTTACTCTTATCTCTCAGGATCAGCACTGCCTTTTGGGCTTGTTTTTGTCTACTACCTGTTTGTTTTTACACGCACCCAATTGTCTCTGAGCTTTACCAGAACTCTACTTTTCAGAGCAAAGGCAAGAAAGCCTTTTTGTTACATTACTTAGTAAATGTTGACTGATCACTGTTTTGAAACTTTGTTGACTTTTATAATTTGATCACTATTTGAAAGAAATAGTAATACTTTAAATACTAGTTTACATATAAACAAAATATATTTGGTAGGGGAAACAGACATAAACCCGTGGAATCTTTCTAAGAGCGAGGAAGGACTGTTCCAGAAGCCTACAGCAAACTTAACCTCTCATTTCATTGACCAAAATTGGGTTACATTCCCTTTCCTAAATTAGTCACTGGTAAAGACCGAGAGAATTATTCTTAGCCAACCAGGCCCATCCCTTGGCCTGGTTGACTTCCCCTGAAGCGCAGGGTACATGAGAGAGGAGTGGATGCATGGAAGAACAGATATTAAGGAGGAAGGGGAAAATGGAGGGGGAAGGGAGGATCAACCAAAAGAATACTCTGCACTTTGTTAGCAGTTGAAGAACTTTATTATTATTATTTTAAATGTTTATTTTTGAGAGAGAGAGAGAGAGAGAGAATGACCAAGCACAAGCAGGGGAAGGGCAGAGAGAGAGAGAGAGCGAGCGGGGGGAACAGAATCCAAAGCAGGTGCCAGGCTTTGATCTGTCAGCACAGAGCCTAATGCGGGGCTTGAACCCACTAACGGTGAGACCATGACCTGAGCCGAAGTCGGATGCTCAACTGACTAAGCCACCCAGGTGCCCCTAGCAGTTGAAGAACTTTAAAATGTAAATGCAACTTTTACTGTGCAGTTACTTTTTCTGGCACATGCTTTTTTTCTTGCTTTGTCAAAGTTCTTGGGGTGGACATGGAAACTCCTATAAATGCAGAGAAAGAATGAGTTATGGCTAGTAGGTTTTGGTGGCTTGGTGTCTGATAAGTGGGATATGTGGGACAGCAAATTCATGTTCCTTCTGTTCAAGTGGAATTGGGTGGCTGTGCGGACATACAGAAGCATAAAGACAGTCACCTAGTTAAACCAATCCTGATTTTTCAAAATTGCATAGGTTAAATGTTTTATTTCACTCTTTGTCTTTAAGACTAGTCTGAAAGGAACCTAGCATTTGTTAAGTGGTAAAATAGAAGGATGTGCACTGGGAAGAGAAAGTAGAAACCAGACAGGAACATTATATAAGATTTTAGAGTAACTGAGAGGGAGGGGACCTTAAAACCATTAGCTGAGTAAATGTACAAAATCATTCAATCTTTTAACGAAATTTATTATATCAATATTATGTTTGAATATGGTTCGGTTTATTGGAGCAGACATGTAAATGAACACAACAATATCTATATAATACAGGTACAGAGAAGGTCCTCTAAAAGCATAAATGAGAAAGAGCTTAACTTTGAGAGGTCAGTGAAGAGGTTACATTGAGCTGAATCCAGTAGAATGAGTTTTATAGATAGATAAAGGAGGCAAGTATATTTCAGGTTCATTGATGACCAGATCCAGAGACCCAAGTTAGAGAGAGAGTCCTTTAATTTGGAAAGGTTGAAGATCAGTCTATAGTATCCAGATTTGGTCTGAGAAGGAGAGCCTTGTATGCCATAATGAAGAGTTTGGATATGAGAATGAAGATAGCAGGGAGCCACTGAAGGATTTGAAACTGGGTAGGAATGCCAAATCTGTGGCTTAGATCACTGGGCTACAATGGATCATGGATTAAGGCAGGAATCAAGGGAGTGGGGTGGGTGGGGGCAGCAAATGTATCTGAGAAATAGTTAAGGGCAAGGGAGTAGAGATGGCAAGGTGGAAATAAAACTGAAATAGATTTAGGGGAAATAAATCAGTAGGACCTGGTATCCATTGAATAAGGAGAGGAAGGAAGCTAGATTATTTCTGCTTTTCTAGTTCAGGTCAGTTGTGGTAGGGAAAGAAGCAGATTTGGAGGTGGAGAGAGGGAAAGGTGATTCCATTTAATAAAATGTGCTAGGCATTATGAAAAGTCTGTGAGGCTTATATACCATTTTACCTGGGTGATAAATGGTGGAGAAGAGACTAGACAAAGTAAAAAGGGGGTTTGGGCTTCCGGGCGTGGTGGTGTTAGTTGAGGGAAGGCGATTGGGAAATGTATGATAAATAAGGGTTGTTTAGTAAGATTTGTTAAGCAGATAAGAGTGCTTCTCTTCCTGGTACTGAAGAGGAGGAACACTTACAAATGGAAATTTATATCACCTTGGTGAAGGAAAATTTATGCCCTGCGTTTAGGCAGAAAGGGAGAGGGCAGAGTTGTTCCTGTGCTTGGTGTTTTTTAATTGCCTTCAGCTCAAATAATCCTTACGCCAAAGTGACATATTTGGGGTGGTATATTCTGATCTCCTGTAATACTTATTTAAAGTGTACAGTCTGATAAGTTTTGACACGTGTATCTATGAAACTTTTCCCACATTCAAGATAGTGAATATATCCATTACCCCCAAAAGTTTCCTTGTGTCCCACTAGTGGTCATTCCCTCCCACTCACCTTTCCTCTTTACCCAGATAACCACTGAAGTCACTATAGAAAACATGTAAATGAAATCATGGAGTATGTACTTTTTTTCTTGGTCTGACTTCTTTTATTGGGCATTGTTATTTTGAGATTCTTTCATATTAAAGAGTATATCAGGTCGTTTTTATTGGAAAGTAGTTCCATTGTATGTGCATATACCACAGTTGTTTATCCATTCACCTCTTGATGTACTTTTGGATTGTTTCCAGCTATTGGCTATTACAAATAAAGCTGCTGTGAACATTCATGTATAAGTATTTATGTGAACACATATTTCCTTTACTCTTGGATAAATACTTAGGAACAGAATGGTTGGATCGTATGATAGGTGTAAGTTTAACTTTATGAGAAACTGTCAAACTGTTTCCACTTCAAAAGTGGATGTATCATTTTACATTCCTGTTAGTGGAAATGTACATTTGTACATCCTCACCAGCATTTGGTATTGTCAGTCGTTTTAATTTTAGGCATTCTAATAGGTATGTAGTAGTATCTCCTTGTGGTTTTATTTTATATTTTCCTAAGGACTACTGCTGTTGAGCATCTTTTTATGTGCTTTTTTTTCACCATCTGTATATCTTTTTTCATCAAGTGTCTATTCAGGTTTTTTGCCTATTTAAAAAAACCTTGGGGGCACCTGGGTGGCTCAGTCAGTTAAGCATCCAGCTGTTGATTTCTGCTCAGGTCTTGCGTGGTTCATGGGTTCGGGCCCCACATTGCACTGACAGTGCGGCGCATGCTTGGGATTCTCTCTCTCTTTCTCTCTCTCTCAAAATAAATAAACTTAGGGGCGCCTGGGTGGCTCAGTCGGTTAAGCGGCCGACTTCAGCTCAGGTCACGATCTCGCGGTCCGTGAGTTCGAGCCCCGCGTCGGGCTCTGGGCTGATGGCTCAGAGCCTGGAGCCTGCTTCCGATTCTGTGTCTCCCTCTCTCTCTGCCCCTCCCCCGTTCATGCTCTGTCTCTCTCTGTCTCAAAAATAAATAAAACGTTAAAAAAAAAATTAAAAAAATAAACTTAAAAAAAAAACCTTGAATTTTGAAGTAATTATAGATTCACAGAAAGTTGCAAAAAATATATGTAAGGAGAGGGAGGTTCTGAGAGTCCTTCACTTAGTTTTCCCCAATGATAACATTTTGCATAACTACAGTATAATATCAAGACCAGGAAAATGACGTTGATACAATCCACCAAACTTACTCAGATGTCACTAGTTTTACATGCATTCATTCGTGTGTGTGTGTGTGTGTGTGTGTTTGTATTTGTATGTGTAATTCTGTGTGATTTTATCATGTGTAGATTCATGTAACCACCACCATAATCAAGATACAGAACTGTTCCATTACCACAAAGTTCCATTTCACCCCTTTATAACCACGCCTACTTCCCTCCTTCCTCCCCGCCCCAGTATCTGATTCCTGGCAACCACTAATCTATTCTCCATCTCCATAATTTTGTTTCAAGTAAATGTTATATAAATTGAGTCATACAGTATTTAACCTTTTGAGTTTGGCTTTCATCATTCAGTATAATTCTCAGGTGATCCTTCCAAGTTGTTGTCTATATTGTTTGTTCCTTTTAATTACTGACAAGTATTTTATGAAAGGGATGTATTACAGTTTGTTTAACCTTTTACCCATTGAAGGACACTTGGTTATTTCCTGTTATTGGCTATTATGAATAAAGTTGCTGTGAACATTACTTATATACAGGTTTTTGTTTGAAGTTTTCATTTCTGTTGTGTAAAAGCACAAAAGTACAGTTGCCTCCCAACCTCCAACATGTGAGTTTAGTTTTATAAGAAACTGCCAAAATTTTATATTCCCACCAGCAGTGCACAGATTACCCAGTTTCTTATAATCTTAGGCAGCATTTGGTATTATCACAATTTTTTATTTTAGCTGCTGATGGGTGTGTAGTGTTTTTTCATTATGATTTTAATTTATATTTCCCTAATGACTAATACTATTAAGCATTTTTTAATCATCTGTATATCATTTTTGGTCAAGTGTCCATTCATGTCTTTGCCTCTTTAAAAATTAGGTTGTTTTCAAAAATAAATAAATAAATAAATAAATAAATATATATATATATATATATATATATATATATATATATATTAGATTGTTTTCTTATTGTTTAATTTTTAAGAGTTCTTTACTGTTTTTAGACATCAGTCCTTTATCAGATAGATGTTTGCAAAGAGTTTCTCCCAATGTATGTCTTGTCTTTTCACTAATGGTTTTTTGTAGAAGTTTTTAGTTTTGATGAAGTTTATCAATTTGTTCTTTTATGGATTGTGCTTTTGATGTTATATCTGAGAAATCTTTGTGTAACCTAAGTTCACAAAGATTTTCTCCTAGGTTTTCTTTTGGAGATTTTATAGCTTGGGATTTTACATTTAGGTCTGTGATCTATTTTTAGTTAATTTTTTTCTTTTCTTTTTTTCTTAATGTTTATTTTTATTTTTGAGAGAGAGAAGGGGAGGGAGAGAGAGAGAGAGAGAGAGAGCGAGCGAGCATGCATGAGTGGAGGAGAGGCAGAGAGAGAGGGAGACACAGAATCTGAAGTAGGCTCCGAGCTGTCAGCACAGAACCTGACACAGGGCTCGAACTCACAAACTGTGAGATCATGACCTGAGCTGAAGTTGGACACTTAACTGATTGAGCCACCCAGGTACCCCTCAGTTAATTTTTTTCTGTGTGGTGTGAGGTATGAACCCAAGTTCATTTGTTACTGGATATCCAATTGTTATATGGATATCCAATTTTTCCAGCCCCATTTGTTGAAAAGGCTATTCTTTCTCCATAGCATTGCCTTTGTACCTTTGTCAAAAATAAGTTCACCGTATATGTGTGATTTTAGTTTTGAACTCTGTTCTGTGTTGTACTATGTCTGTTCTTTATTGATACTACACTATCATGATATAACTGTACCTGTATGATAATTAAAAAAATTTTTTTTAAATGTTTATTTTTGAGCGAGAGAGCACGAGAGCATGTGCGCGCACAAGTTTGGGAGGGGCAGAGAAAGAGGGAGACAGAATCCGAAACAGGCTCCAGGCTCCAAGCTGTCAGCACAGGGCCTGATGCAGGGCTCGAACTCACACACCACGAGATCATGACCTTAGCTGAAGTCAGACGCTTAACTGACTGAGCCACCCAGGCACCCCTATAATAAGTCTTGAAATCAGTATCACTTTTCCAACTTCATTCTTTTTCAAACTGTTTTGGCTATTCTGGTGTTTTTTTTTTTTTTTTTTTAGTTTGTTTTCTTAATGTTTTGTCTGTTTATTTATTTTGAGAAAGAGGGAGAGGAAGAGAGTTATGCAGGGGAGAGAGAGAATCCCTAGCAGGCTTTGTGCTGTCAGCAGTTAACTGACTGAGCTACACTGGCGACCCTGTTTTCACTACTCTAAATTCTTTTTGCCTTTCCATGTAAATTTTAGAATCAGCTTGTCAATTTCTGTTTATTTATTTTTTTAAAAAAATTTTTTAATGTTTATTTATTTTTGAGACAGAGAGAGACAGAGCATGAATGGGGGAGGGGCAGAGAGAGAGAGGGAGACACAGAATCGGAAGCAGGCTCCAGGCTCTGAGCCATCAGCCCAGAGCCTGACGCGGGGCTCGAACTCACGAACCGTGAGATCGTGACCTGAGCTGAAGTCGGACGCTCAACCGACTGAGCCACCCAGGCGCCCAAATTTCTGTTTTTTTTTAAAAAAACCTACTGAAATTATGGGGCACCTGAGTGGCTCAGGCAGTCAAGTAGCTGACAGCTCAGAGCCCGGAGCCTGCTTGGTTCTCTGTCTCGGTCTGTCTTTCTGTCTTTCTGTTCTTCCCCTGCTTGCATTCTCTGTCTCTCTGTCTCTCTCTCTATCTCTCTCTCTCTCTCTCTGCCTCCTCCCCCCCCCCCCAATAAATAAATAAACATAAAACTTACTGGAATTTTGATTAGGATTATGTTGAATCTGGTTTTTTTTTTTTTAAATAATCTCTATGCTCAAAGTGGAACTTGAACTCATGATCACAAGATCAAAGTCATATATTCTACCGAATGAGCCAGTCAGGCACCCCGGATTGTGTTTAATCTATAGACCAGTTTTGGGAGAACGGATACCTCATCAGCATTGAATCTTCCAACTCATAGATAAAATGTCTCCATTTATTTTATTATTTTGTTATATATCATTATTATTATTTTATATATTGCTATTAATTTCTCTCTGCAATATTTTATGGTTTTCAATGTGTAGGTCTTTCTATTGTAAGTGCTTCTATAAACACTGATAGACTAAGTTTGTGTGTGGACATGTTTTCGTTTCTCTTGGGTATATATCTGAGAGTGGAATTGCTGGATCATATATTAATTCTGTGTTTAACTTTTTTTTTAATGTTTATTTACTTTTGAGAGAGAGTGTGGGAGCAGGGAAGGGGGCAGAGAGCGAGGGAGACACAGAATCCAAAGCAGGTTCCAGGCACTGAGCTGTCAGCACAGAGCCTGATGCGGGGCTTGAACTCACAAACTGTGAGATCATGACCTGAGCCTGAGATCATGTCCTGAGTCTGATGCTTAACTGACTGAGTCTGATGCTTAACCGACTGAACTGAACTGAACAGGTACCCCTCTGTGTTTAACTTTTTGAGGAAACTGCCAAACTGTTTTCCACACTAGCTGCACCATTTTACATTCCCACTAGCAGTGTACAAGAGTTCCAGTTTTTTCACATTCTCACCAATACTTGTTATTTTTTGTTTTTGGTTTCTCACTGTGGTTTTGATTGCCATTTCCCTTGCGACTTACGGTGTTGAGCATCTCTTTGTGTGTTTATCTGCTATTTGTATATCTTCTTTGGAGAAATGTGTATTCAAGTCCTAAAAATAATCTTGTTTTAAAATTGAGTTGTCCGGGTGCCTGGGTAGCTAAGTCAGTTGAGCGTCCTACTTGGGCTCGGGTCATGATCTCGCTGTCTGTGAGTTCGAGCCCCGCGTCGGGCTCTGTGCTGATACCTTGGAGCCTGGAGCCTGCTTTGGATTCTGTGTCTCCTTCTCTCTTTGCCCCTCCCCCACTGATGCTCTGTTTCTCTCTGTTGAAAATAAATAAACATTAAAAAAATTAAAAAAAAATAAAATTGAGGGGCACTTGGGTGGCTCAGTCGGTTAAGCGTCTGACTTCAACTCAGGTCACGATCTCGCGGTCCGTGAGTTCAGGCCCTGTGTCGGGCTCTGGACTGATGGCTCAGAGCCTGGAGCCTGCTTCCGATTCTGTGTCTCCCTGTCTCTCTGCCCCTCCCCCGTTCATGCTCTGTCTCTCTCTGTCTCAAAAATAAATAAACGTTAAAATAAAATAAAATAAAATAAAATAAAATAAAATAAAATAAAATAAAATAAAATAAAATAAAGTAAAGTAAAATAAAATTGAGTTGTCTTGGGGTGCCTGGGTGGCTCAGTTGGTTAAGATTCCGACTTCAGCTCAGGTCATGATCTCATGGTTCATGGGTTCAAGCCCCACATTGGGCTCTGTGTTGACAGCTCAGAGCTGGGAGCCTGCTTTGGATGCTGTGTCTCCCTCTCTCTCTGCCCCTCTGCCTCCCTCTCAAAAATGAATAAATGTTAAAAAAAATTTTTTTTTTAATAAAATTGAGTTTTTGTTGTTGAGTTGGAAAAGTTATTTCTATATTATGGCTACTTTTTTGAGGTTATAGCATATGCTGTATACAGTACATTCTTTTTACATTGTGTGTATTCTATCCTGGAACTCCCCAAACTCCTGGTTGGTTTTTTAAAAGGTCTGCATTCATTAAAGTTCATTCTCTGTGATGTACAGTTCTCTGAGTTTTGACAAATGCATAGAGTTACATATTCTTTACCCCATTACCATATAACATTTCCTCATCTTAAAAATTCTCCCATGAGTCCTCTTTGTAGTCACTCCCTCTTCCTTTATGTCTAGTTTTTTTCACTTTGCAAAATGCATTTAAGATTCATCCATATCATCGTATGAATCAATAGCTAGTTATTTTTAATCACTATGAAGTATTCCATTATATATGTATCAGAGTTAGTTTATACATTCATCCTTCGGAAAACATCCTGGTTCCTCCTGATTTAGGCAAATATGAATAAATCTGTACAGAGTTACACACGGGTTTTTGTGTAAACATAAGTTTTTAGTTTACTTGATCTTCTCAAAGCATCATATTTTGGTTTCATTTATTTTTCTCTATTTTCTGTTTCATTTATTTTTTGCTTTCATGTCTTCATTGCTGCTTTTCAAGTAGAAGATTTTAGGAAGGAGAAGGGGTTAATATCTACTTCTTCAGGGAGATGGATAAAAATTAGCTGTGTTAAGAAGTGTTAGAGTGCATGGAAGCCAGATAACACTGAAAAACAAGGAAATGGAGACAGTAACAGTATACAACTCTTTCTGAAGTGTAGTTTTTAGAGCAGGGTCTCTCAGCTTTGGCACTGTTGACATTTTAGACTGGATAATTCTTTGTTTTAGGGAGCTGAATTGTGCATTGCAGCATCCCTGGCCTCTACTTGCTATTTACCAGTAGTACTCCTTCAGCTGTCACAACCAAAAATGCCTCCAGACATTGTCACATTTCCCTGGGGATAAAATTGCCTAGTCTTGAGAACAGTGTTTTAGACTGTGAAGAAGAGTGAAGACCCTGAAGAATTCCGATCTCAGGGAAACTTTTTAAAGGAACTGACAGACTGAAGGAAGTAGCCAGTGGAGAGAATGTGAAGATTACAGCTATGAAAGTGAAGATAACTGATGGGACTTAGGGAATAGAATTTAGAGCATAGATGGAGAAGAGTAGCTTTATCTGGGAGACAGGTCACTTTTTTCTGAGAAAGAAAACAATGAAAAGGGTAAATATAGATGTTTGTAGAGATCATATATTTTTGAGTGCGTCTCTGCTATCTGCTGTTTGTGTTTCTACCAGTCTGGATGGTTGTTGTCCTGTTCCAACCACCTCATCCCACCTATCCCCCCTGCTTATGTGCCACCTCACCCCATCTATCCCCCCTGCTTGTGTGTAATAACAGAAAAAGATGAGTGGATTGATTCTGGGCTGAAATTTGCTGGGTGGAAGGTTAAAGAGTGGATGGAAATGCGCTGCCTGGAAGAAGGCAGTTGAAGTGATGGAATTTGAGATATAGACTAGATAAGGTAATAAGTAAAGCCAGGAGATGAAAGACAGATTGAGAGAAAGGGGAGGGGTTAAGAGACTGCATGTAGGTGAGATAACACGGTGTAATGAAGTAAGAGACAGAGTGAAGAATGGTTAGGGATAGCGGTCAGAGATAGGAATTTTAGAGTTTTAATATTATAGTAACCAAATGGGCCCTGGCAATGTCAAAGTCCAAGTTATGTTCTTGGGAGTTGGATGCTGAACTGAGGTGATGGTGAGGGACTTGACTGTTGAAGATGCCCAGGGTCAAGTAGACTTGGAGTATACAGGGAGCCTGTGTCAGATGCCAGTGACTTAGAGGACATAAGATAATGGTAATAACAGATGGAAGGTGATTTAGCTGGATGGTGTGGGCCTTCCTAAGACTGTTAAGAAATGTTCCAAAAACTGAAAGTGATGTGTGGGAGTACTTGAGAGAGCGGCCCCAGAGTACACATTTGAGAATTGGTGAATGAACAGCTGTACACTACAGTGACTTCCAGAGAAGCAGTGTCCTCAAAGGAATTAGCCTTAAGTTTGAGAGCTGGGGATGGAGGATCTCTTCTGTTAAGAGATTAAGACCAGAGAGGGGTCTGGTGGGAGGTGTCATCCTTGTTGGTAGCCTGATGTCTAGGGGAAAAGTGTGAAGTAATAAAGGATTAAGAAAAGAAATGGTATCTAAAAGAGAATGCTGGTTTTGGGAGAAATGGAGGGACTATATAGTACATGACATTTTTTTTTTGGAAATCATGGATCTTGGAAGCATATCGGTCAGCATTTGTGTCACTATGGTAAAGGACTTACTGATGTGGTTTATTAGATGACTACATTTATTTTTATTTTTATTTTTTATTTGAGAGAAAAAGAGTACATGAGAGTAGAGGAGGGGCACAGGGAGAGAGAGAATTTTAAGCAGGCTCCATGCCCAGCAGGGAGCTGGACCCTAGGTCTATCTCACCACCTTGACATCATGACCTGAGCCAAAATCAAGAGTTGGATGCTTAGCCCCCCAGGCACCCCTAAGTAGAGGACTACTTTTAAAGTTCATGTATTATGCTTTTATTATTCTCTGATAATGTGCTGTTTTTTAAATAATGCAACTCTATTGTTGACTTAAAAATTATAGTCAATAGTAATACATAGATTATTTGAGAACCAGATATACTTCTGTTCTGTTAAATGTTACCCATATATTCAACATATTTTATATATATAAACATTTATTTGATGTCTGTTCCAGCTACAATGGCAGGTATTGATACAGATTGTCCAAAATCCTTAAAACAACCTTTCAGTGTAGATATTATCCTTATCTGCTGATAAGGGAATTGAAACTCAGATTAATTAACTTGATGAAGGTAAAGGTGCCTAGTAAGTGGTATATTTGACTCCAGAGTCAGTGTTCGTTCGTTCTTTCTTTCTTTTTCTTTCTTTCTTTCTTTCTTTCTTTCTTTCTTTCTTTCTTTCTTTCTTTCTTTCTTTTTCTTTCTTTCTTTCTTTGTTTCTTTCTAATGTTTATCCACTTTTAAGAGACAGAGTGCTAGCAGGGCAGGGGCAGAGAGAGAGGAAGAGGCAGAATCTGAAGCAGGCTCCAGGCTCTGAGCTGTCAGCACAGAGCCCAATGTGGGACTTGAACCTACCAACCGTGAGATCATGACCTGAGCTGAAGTTGGACGCTCAGCTGAGCCAGCCACCCAGGTGGTGCCTGAGTCACTGTTCTTCATTGTGTTTTTCTCTTTTGATTCCCCCTCACCTTTGACTTGTGTGTTAGCCTACACTACCTTCTAAATGATACACAATCCATTTTTTGTCTAATGTGGTCTTACTGTAGTCTGTATTTATGTTGTAATCATAATTCTATGACTGTTGCTTTCTCTTTGCTTTTTGGAAATTTTGCCATAGTTTTTCATAGTCATTTAGAATTTTGTCTTCTATAGTAGTTCCCATGCCATTATGTATAGTTATTACAAATGCAGCAAAACCTTGGTTTGCAAGCATAATTTGTTCCAGAAACATGCTTGTAATCCAAAGCACTTGTTTCAAAGCACATTTCAAGAACCATTGGCTCAGTTGTGATCATGTGACATTGGGCATCACTTAAGACTTGTATTGCAAGACATCGCTCGTTTATCAAGTTAAAATTTATTAGAAATGTTTGCTCGTCTTGTGGAACACTCACGGAACAAGTTACTCGCAATCTAAGGTTTTACTGTACTATAATATTTGGAAACATGAATATATATTATTTATTCATAAGTAATTTGAAAAGGACAAGTTGATATCTATGGGTCACTCACTGTTTCCAAAACAATTTATGTACTTAATTGCTACCATGATTTCTTGCCCTGTTGGTCATAATATCATATGTGATGGATTCAAACAAAGGCTTATTGTTATAATCTAGGTAGATTTGATTTTCTCCTAATTGTTTTCTTCTCATAGCCCACTATAATGGCTATTTTAGGAAAAAATTAAATTGTTCTGGTATTTTTTTTTTTTTTTTTACAAAATCATTCTAGTATATATTCTGTATTTTCTTAGATGACTATAAATTGACCTTACTTATTTTTTCCTGTATGTGGATGTTCAGCTGTCATTGCAGCATCATTTCTTCATTGTTGACTGTGTCCCTGTAATCAAGTGTAATAGTGCTAAATGATTCTCCTGGTTTTTTCTTTTCATGTGAGAATTCCTTTGAGCAATTGTTCATTGTTACTATTTTTTGTTTGTTTGTTTTTAGCAGTGATGGAACCTAAAGATAGGGAATCCTTTGCTTTTTAAAACTCTTCTCAAGGTATGCCTGGGTGGCTCAGTTGGTTAAGTGTCTGACATCCGCTCAGGTTATGATCTCACGGTTCGTGGGTTCAAGCCCCGTGTCGAGCTCTCTGCTGTCAGCACAGAGCCCACTTCAGATTCTTTGTCTCCTTCTCTCTCTGCCCTTCTCCCACTCATGCTCTCTCTCCCTCTCTCAAAAATAAACAGACATTAAAAAAAAAAAAACCAACTCAGTAAGTATTTTCTTCCTGCTTTGGTGGGATATAGTATAATTAAGTACCTGTGTAAAATTCCACATTCATTCTAGCATACTGCTTCTTAATATGTTCTAGAATAAAGTGGATTTCCTTTGCTTAATGAATTTGAGGTATAAATTAGTTCACTTTCTCTTCTTTGCATTATTTTTTCATATTCTAGCTGTGCTAATATAATCTCATTTTCAACATAATTTTCCCTTAAATTTTTTTTTAATGTTTATTTATTTTTGAGAGAGAGAAAGAGAGACAGAGCACAGTTGGGGGAGAGGCAAAGAGAATCTGAAGCAGGTTCCAGGCTCTGAGCTATCAGCACAGAGCCCGACACAGGGCTTGAACCCAGGAACCATGAGATCATGACCTGAGCCCATGTCAGATACTTAACGGGTTGAGTTTTGAATTTAGCCCATAAATAGCTTGTTAACTCTCATTTTTCTTACAGAGTACTATTTCTTTTTTTAGTTATTACAAGTATTATCAAAGTGATATACATGCCTTTGTTTAAAGAATCAAATTGTTCAGGGGCGCCTGGGTGGCTCAGTTGGTTGAGCGTTCGACTTCAGCTCAGGTCATGATCTCACAGTTCGTAGGTTTGAGCCCGGCATCAGGCTCTGTGCTGACTGCTTGCTCAGAGTCTGGAGCCTGCTTCGGATTGTGTCTCCTTCTCTCTCTGCCCCTCCCCTGCTCATGCTTTGTCTCACTCTGTTTCTCAAAAATAATAAATGTAAAAAAAAAATTATAAAAAAAAGAATCAAATTGTTCAGTAAAGCTAATTCTGGATAAAAGTAGTTCCTTGATTCTGCCTCTACCTTGCCTTTTTCCCTTGCATCAGTTTCTTTTGGTATTTACATACATACATACAGCACAGCAATTTGTTGATTTTTCAGTTTTAGTCATTTTCTATTGACTTCCCATTATGGAAAATGAAGTTTTAGCACACAGTCATTCCCAATTACAATGGGCTCATTTCTCATTCTTCAATGTGGTTGTATCATAATTGTGGTTAAATTAATATTGTTTATATTATAACTATATATTGTGCTATTCACAGTCAAGTCATTATAGTATACTATTATTTCCTTTCCTTGTACAATTTGTTATTGTTTCTAGAGTTAATGATTGTTGTTGTTAAAGTTCTGTGTACTTTTATGCTAATTTGTTCCTAAAGTCTCTTCCTGGTGCTTTAATCTCAATCTCAGTACTTGTAAATACATTAATTAGTCTGTTATTTTCTTGGAGATTTCTCTCTCAGAACCTTCTGAACTTTTGTAATCTGGAATGGTTGTTAACCAGGCTGTTGTACATGTCATTCTGAGATCTCCTCTGTCATCTTGAGTAGTGCCTTTTCTTTGCGTTTCTGTTGTGTTGGATCACCTGTTTCTTGGACATGTTCTCCTTTTGCTTGTTACTTTGCACTCTTTTTAGTAGAGTACTTCCTCCAGTAGCTTACTGAAGGTGATGGGAGGTGTATATTTTTTTAATTTTTTAATAATTTTTTTATTTTAGAGAGAGAAAGAGCATGAGCGGGGGAGAGAGGCAGAGGGAGAGAGAATCTTAAGCAGACGGCATGCTCAGCTCAGAGCCCAACGCAGGGCTTGATCTCATGACCCCAGCTGAAATCAAGAGTTGGACTCTCAACTGATTGAGCCACACAGGCACTCCAATGGGAAGCATATTTTAAGATGTTTTTGTTCTCCTGTCACACTTAATTGTTGCTGGCTGTAGAATTCTACATTAGATATAATATTTTCTCAAATTTTTGAGGTACTACTTTCCACTTTCTTCTGGGATCCATTGTTACTTTTGAGAAGTCTGATGAAATTCTGTTTCTTAATTCTTCATGTATAACCTGTTCTCTCCCAGTTTTTTAGATTCTTCTGTTTGTCATTTGTGTTCTGAAATTTCATGATAATGTGCATTAGTATGGATCTGTTTTTATCTGACCTTTAGTGATCCTTTATTTCTTCCTCTTCATTTTCTTTCTTACTTCTTCTTTTTTTAATGTTTATTTATTTGAGAGAGAGAGAGCACTTACATGCGCACATGCTGAGCTGGGGAGAGGGAAAGAGAGAATCCTAAGCAGGCTCTCGATCACATGACTGTGAGATCACAGCCTCAGCTGATATCAAGACTTGGATGCTTAACTGACTGAGCCATCCAGGTGCCCCTACTCTTCATTTTGTATTCTCTTCTATTGGAACTTGAAGTTTCAACTCTGAGATTCTAATCTTGGACAGATTCTAATGTTCTTTCCTATTTCCTATTTTTCTCTTTGCTTAATTCTTTGGAGAATTTCTTCAACTTGATCTTTCAGTTTTTCTTGGAGACTTCAATTTGCTTTCATTCCTAGGGGCTCTTATTTCATCTTTTAAATAAGCACATGTTCTTGTTTCAAGGTTACAGTATCTTGTTTCTTCTTTGAGGTTATTGAGGGTAGGTTTTGTTCTTATTTTTGAGGTTTCCATCTTACTGCATAGCCTTTCCCCCCACTTCTCTTTTTGCCTCTTTATTCATCGTTGAACCTTTTCTCAGATATTCCATGATCTGTGGCTATCTGCTTATTTTAAAAAATGAGGCATCAGTGGGCACCTGGCTGGCTCAGTTGGTGGTGTGGGAGTTTGTCTTGGGGTTATTTGAGGTTACCCCACGTTGGGTGTAGAGGTTACTTAAAATAAAATCTTAAACAAAAAAGAGGCACCAAACCTTAATAGCAATTTTGTGCTTAGAAGTGGCACTTGTTAACTTACAGGCCTCATTGTAGGAGTTTTTACTAGGTTACCTTGTGATGTCATTGACTGTAAGTCTTTTCTCTTAGGTTAATGAGGTTCCCAAGAGAAGAATTTCATTTATTGCTTGCAGAGTATAAGCACATTGTACTGTGAGCCAAGGGAGAAAAGAGTGTTGGGGGCTTTAATATGCAAGTTTTAGAGAGACTTTTATTTCATCAACTCTGTTTCCAGTATGGTTACCCTGGTTCTCTTTCTCCTTCTGTTTTACCCCTTCAGAAAGTCTCCAGTGTTCTGCCTAGGGAGACAGTCATCCAGGAGCCCAAAGTGAGGTGGTTTGGGAAATTGGGAAGGTTAGTGACTCATTAAACTTTGTGCCAATCTTGTTTTCATTTTTGCCTTCACTGGAAGTACCTGGTAGTTCATTTCCTGAGTGTTTAGAGTTCTTTGTTGGGAATCAGTGTTCACAGTTTTCATATGCTAAATCAGTTACTATGTGCTCTGCATTCCAGCTTCTAAAAGTTTTGTTGCTATGACTTAATGTTTTTTGTGTGTGTGTCTGTGTGAATTTATACCCTTAAAAAATATCCTTTACTATCATTCCGTGGAGTTTCAGTAGGGAATGGGCAAATGTATGTCTTCAGTTCTCTGGCAGTTCTATTTATTTTTGTTGTTATTGAGGTAAAATTTACACAACATGCAATTAACCATTCTAAAGTATATAATGAACTATTTTAAAGTATACAATTAAATGGTATTTAGTATATTTACAATGTTGTACAACCACAGCTCTCTTTAGTTTCAAAACTTTTTCATCACCCTTAAAAACACCCCATAGCCATTAAGTCATCACTCCCCATTTCCTTCTCCCTGCATCCTCTGGTAACCTCTAATCTGCTTTGTGTCTGCATGATTTACCTATTCTGGGTACATCATATAAAAGACATCATACAATATGTGATTTTTTTGGGAATGTTTTCCATGTTCATCCAGGTTGCACATCTGTGAATACTTGACTCCTTTTTATGGCTTCCATTGTTTGTATGCACCATAATTTGCTTCCCTATTTATCCATTGATGGACATTTGGGTTGTTTCTGCCTGTTGGCTATTATGAATAATGTTGCTGTAAACATTTGTGTACAAGCTTCTATGAAGACTGTACATTTGCTTTCTCGGGCATATACCTAGAGGTGGAATTTCTGGGTCCTATGCTAATTCTGTGTTTACCTTTTTTTTCCCCCAATGTTTATTTTTTTGAGTGAGAGAGGGAGAGAGAGAGTATGAGCAGGGGAGTTGCAGAGAGAGAGGGAGACACAGAATCTGAAGCAGGCTCCAGACTCCGAGCTGTCATCATGGAGCCCCCTATGTAGGGCTTGAATTCACAAACTATGAGATCATGACCTGAGCCGAGGTCGGACGCTTAACCAACTGAGCCACCCACGTGCCCCGTGTGTTTAACTTTTTGAGGCACTGTCGAACTGTTTTCCACAGTGGCTATACCATTTTTACATTGCCACTTAATATATGAGGATTCCCATTTTTCTGCTTCCTCATCAGCATTGTTTTTTTGTTTGTTTTAAATTAAAGCCATCCTGGCGAGTGTGTCATAGTGTCTTGTTGTGGTTTTGATTTACATGACCAGTGTTGAACATCTTTTCTTGTGCTTGTTGGCAGTTTACATATCTTCTTTGGAGGGATGTCTGTTTGAGTCCTTTGCCCATTTTAAAAATTGTGTTGTCTTTTTGTTTTTGAGCTGTAAGTGTTCTGTATATATTCTGGATACTTACCCCTTATCAGATATATTATTTGCAAGTAATTTCTTTCATTCTCTGGGTTGTCTCACCCCCCCACTGTCAATTTTCAGATTTTTAATTTTTTTTTAAATGTTTATTTTGAGTGGGGGGGCGGCACAGAAGATCCGAAGCGGGCTCTGCACTGACAGCAGGGAGGCTGATACAGGGCTTGAACTCATGAACTGTGAGATCATGACCTGAGTTGAAGTTGGACGCTCAACTGACTGAGCCACACAAGTACCCTTCTTTTTTAATATATGGAGGAAATCAAGTTTTGAAGGGAAAATGTCATTATTACAGAAAATCATCTGCAGAGGGGCTTGTTGGGTCTGGCATTTTTCAAGAACTGTTTTTTAAATATTTATTTAGAAGTTTTTATTATTGAAGTAGAGTTGACATACAGTGTTATGTTAATTTCAGGTGTACAACATAGTGATTCCACAATTCTGTACATTACCTCATGTTCACCACATAAGTACAATTACTCTGTCACTAAATAATGTTATTACAGTATTATTAACTATATTCCTTATGTTGTACTTTTCATTCTTGTGACTTAATTTATTTTATGGAAGTTTGTACCTCTTAATCCCCTTCATCTATTTTGCCCATCCCTCCGCCTTCTCCCTTCTCCCTTCTGGCAACCACCAGTTTGTTCGCGCTATTTATGAGTCTTTTCCTGGTTTTTGTTTGTTTTGATTTTTAGATTTCACATATAAGTGAAATTGTATGGTATTTGTCTTTCCCTTTTTTTCACTGAACATAATACCCTCTAGGTATGAATGGCAAGATTTCATTCTTTTTATGGCTAAGTAAGGGTTGTCCTTTTTTTTTTTTTTTTTTAAGGTTTATATATTTGGAGAGGGAGAGGGAGTGTGCACGCACATGTGCATGGGAGGGGCAGAGAGAGAAAAGAGAAAATCCCAAGTAAGTTCCACACTGGCTCTGTCAGCGTAGAACCCAGTACAGGGCTCGACCTCATGATCTGTGAGATCATGACCTGAGCCAAAATCAAGAGTCGGACAGACCACCAACTGAGCCACCCAGGAACCCTCTTATTCTCTTGATAGTATCTTTTGATGCACAAAAGTTCATTTTTGTGAAGTCCATTTCATCCAGTTTTTCTTTTATTGCTCCTGCTTTTAATATCAAATCTAAGAAACTTTTGCCAAATCCAAGGTCATGAAGGTGTACACCTATGTTTTCATCTCAGAGTTTTATGGTTTTAACTCTTATATTTATGTCATTGATCCATTTTGAGTTAATTTATGTATGTGGTGTGAGGTGGGGTTCAACTTCATTCTTTTGTATGTAGTTATCTGGTTGTCCTAGCACCACTTGTTGAAGGAACTATTCTTTTCCCATTTAATCATCTTAAAAAATCAAGTTGACCATAGATATTTTGGTTTTTTTCTGGACTCTTTTATCTTCCATTAGTCTATGTGTTTATCCTTATACCAATACCACAGTTTTGATTACTGTTGCTTTGTAGTAAGTTTTGAGTTGTGAAGTGGGAATCCTTTTGCTTTTGCTTTTTCAATATTGTTCTGGCTGTTCCGAGCCTCTTTCAATTCCATATAAATTTGAGCATTAGTTTTCTTGTTTCTGCAGAAAAAGCCGTTGAAATTTTGGTAGAGATTGCATTGACTGTAGATTGCTTTGTGGAATATTTCAGTGTCAAGAATATCTTCCAATCCCTGAACAAGGGAATTCTTAACCACTGGGGCACCTGGGTAGCTCAGTTGGATAAGCATCTGACTCATGATTTCAGCTTCTGTCCTGATTTCATGGTCTTGGGATCTAGTCCCATGTTGGGCTCTGTGCTGGATGTGGAGCCCGTTTGGGATACTGTCTCTCTCCCTTCTGCCCCTCACCTGCTTATGCTGTCTCTTTCTGTCAAAAAAAAAAAAAAAAAAAGGGAGGAATTCTTACCATTTATTTAATTCCTTAATTTCTTATAGCAATATTGTGTAGTTTTTAGTGTACACATAAATTTATTCCTAAGTACTGTATTCTTTTGGAGGTTTTGTGAATAGAATTATTTTCTTAATTTACTTTTTGGATTGTTCCTTGTTGGTGTATAGAAGCGAAACTGAATTTTATGTGTTGATATTCTACCTTGCAACTTTCCTGAATTTGTTTGTTAGCTCTAGTTGTGTTTTGTGGATTCTATGGGATTTTCTATATATAGAATCATGCCATCTGCAAAGAGATAGTTTTACTTCTTCCTTTCCAATTTGGATGCCTTTTATTTCTTTTTATTGCCTAATTGCTCTGGCTGGGACTTCCAGTGCAATGTTGGATAGCACTGATGAAAGTGGCATTGTTGTCTTGTTCTTGATCTTAGGGAAAAAGCTTTCAATTTTCACTAATAAGCAAGATGTTAGTTTTGGGGTTTTCATAAATCCCTTGATCATTTTTAAGGAAGTTCCCTTCTGTTCCTAATTTGCTAAGTTTTTTTTTTCTTTTATCATGAAAGAGTGTTGAATTTTGTAAAATGTTTTTTCTGTATCAATTCAATCATGTTTTTTTCCTTCATTCTAGTAATTAATTTTCAAATGTCAAATCACCCTCGTATTCCTGGGCTAAATTCCATTAAAAAAAAATATGCTGTTAGATTTGGTTTGTTAGTATTTTGTTGAAGATTTTTAGGTCTATATTCATAAGAGATAGGGTCCGTAGTATTTTTTTTTAAGTTTATTTATTTTGAGAGAGAGTGAACAAGAGAGAGAGCACGATCGCACAGGGGAGGGGTAGAGAGAGAAAGAGAGAGAATCCTAAGCAGGATGATCCCACGACTGCGAGATCACGACCTGAGCTGATATCAAGAGTTGGACACCTAACTGACTGGAGCCACCCAGGCACCCCAGGTCTGTAGTATTCTTATATCGTTGTCTTGCTTTGGTAATAGGGTAGTCTCGTGGAATGTTCTCTAAATGTTAGGTAGAGTTCACCTGTGACGCCATTTTGTTTTGGACTTTTTTGTTGGGAGATTTTTTGGCTACCAGTTCAATATCTTTACTTGGTATAGGTCTGTTGAGATTTTCCTATTTCTTCTGAGTCTGTTTTGGTAATTTGTGTGTTTGTAAGAATTTGCTCATTTGTTCTACATTGTCTAATTTGGTGGTGTTAATTTTGCATAGTATTATTATCATAGTATTCTCATATGTATTTTTACCACCAACAGTTATTATATATCCTAACAGGGTCCATTTAAGTTGTACTAAAACTATTGTTTTCTCAACTTTTTCAGAAGTATTCTTGCCTGAAGGTGTTCCATGCCGACTATTCATAGAGGCTAATTCCTCAGTCACTTTTAAGTTTTGCCTTGACTCTTTAAATAAATAGTAATTGAATCTGTAACATCTGGTTACACATCAGGACCTAGAGAAAACCACTTGAAAACCATTTGCCTTGTTTTGTAATTGCCTATTGATGTTGCTACAACATTCTCAATTTTTAAATCAACCATTCTTGCTGAAAGGCTAATACAAGTTTATTTTCTCTGAGCTGGTTTCTTCAGTTGTTGCATTCAATTTAAATAAATTACCATTAGTGCAGTTGGCTAACAAATGAGTCATTCAGAAATGTTTTTTGGTTGCAGCCTCATTTTTCCTTATTTTTGTGAAGAAATCCTCTTGTGATAAGGTATTATTTTTGTTTTTGTTTTCTAATTTTTCTTTTTTTTTTTTTTAATGTTTTTATTTATTTTTGAGACAGAGAAACACAGAGCATGAACAGGGGAGGGGCAGAGAGAGGGGGAGACACAGAATCCGAAGCAGGCTCCAGGCTCTGAGCTGTCAGCACAGAGCCCTATGTGGGGCTTGAACTCACGGAGTGTGAGATCATGACCTGAGCTGAAGTTGGATGCTTAACTGACTGAGCCACCCAGGTGCCCCTCTAATTTTTCTTCTAGTTTTTCTGTGGGTTGGGTGTATTTTGTGTTTGGGTGTATTTTCTGTGTGATTGGGTGTATTAATGCAGTAATGCTGATGAATAAGGTACTCTTAGAGCACAGCCATAATGTCATTGCATGATAAACATAATGCTTTGCCATTTAATTTGATAACAAAATAACCCACATTCCAATGTGCCTTAGAAGTGGGATTTCAATTTGAAGTCCCCTTTTCTCTGTCCTGTTTTGATTTTATAGGTGTGTACTGCTAAGTTTAAAACAGTGTTGCAGTACATCAATATGCATTGCACTCAAAATGCTGTTAAGTTAGAACTGTGTCACTGCAGTTTTGTTAGCTCACCAAGTAGCAGTGGGAAGCAGTCATTTCTCACAGCTGCTCAGCTCTACCCATGTAGTAGCAGAGTACCCATAGACCATACATAAGCGAATGAATATGAATATGTTCCAATAAACCTTATTTGTGGACATCAGAATTCGAACTTCATATCATTTTATGTGTCATTGAAACAGTATTACTTGATTTTTTTTCCCCCAAGCATTTGAAACTCTTCTTAGCTTGTAGGCTGTACAGAAACAGGTGGAGGCTAGGTGTGGTCCATGGGCTATATTTTGCCAACCCTTGTAAGACATTGTATATTACCACATTCTTGTGTGGGGTCCTGTGATGGCTGAAGGAACAGAGCAAATAAGCCTTGAGATGGTCAAATTTCTGAAGCACCATGAATTTGAGAATTCTACAGTTGGAAATCTGGACCTAGAATTATTTATTGTGGAGAGATTATAGCAGATGCCCATATTTTTCCAGAGCTGGGGCTTTGGTGATACTTGGGAAGAAGATAAAACCTCACTCTCCCAAATTTTGTATTCAGATCTCTGCAATGCTTTAAGACATTTAAGACAACAATTTTAACAAATATATTATATAGACCTTCCAATTATATTAGAAGGTCTTTTATATAGACCTTCCAATAAACATCAGGAACTTTCTAGGTACTAGATAAGTAGTGGTCCCTTATTCTCAAATATAATAGAGATCTTGTCACTCCCCTTTTAAAACTGATGGTTTCCATTATCCTTGGAATAAAATTTACACTTCTTACCGTGATCATTCTACGTTCTACTGCTTTTCAGTTCTCCTCCTTCTATTGTTAGCTCTAGCCACATATTGGGACTTCCACTTCCTCAAAGAAGCTAAGGTAATATCTGACTCAGTGTTTGCTTATACTGTCTCCTTGTGTTCTCCACCTATGCCTGCCCATACTCACCCCCCTTTTCATTTCTTTCTGGTTCCTATTAATCTTTTAGGTTTTAGCTAATATACCACCTTCTCAAAAAGCCTTCCCTGTACTTTCTGTAAAATATGTTCCTTCTTTAGTCTCTGAAATTTCTATCACCTAGTAGTAGTTTCAGTGTTTAATTTGTGTTTTTGTCAATCTCCTCTGAGATTGTATACTTTATGAGGGCAGGGACCATGCATGTCTTATTATCTGCTTATATATTATTTACTATTCATTTACTATTCCAGATATCTAGCATATGGAACAGTTGCTAGAAAATAATGACATTATAAATAGTTGTTGAATGAGTGAGCGCTTGGTTTCTGGGATGCCTCCCTCTTTTGATTCTTCTTCCATTTAGGTGACTGTCCCTTCTCCTTCCTCATTTTTGTCTCCCTGATCCCTAAACTTGGAATCTCCTATGCCTCAGTTGCCTGCTTTCTTCTCCTTCTGCATTCACTCCCTTGTCCTCTCTTCTAGTCTTAATAACCGTAAATATTATTTATAGATTAATAACTCCCAAATCTATATGGCCAACCTGAGACTTTAGGTAGAAGTGTCTCCTTGATACCTCCACTTGGAAAGCTTATTAGCATCTCACATTTATGTCCAAAGTAGGATTTTCGATTTCCTGTCTCCCACATTTATCTCACTTTTCTTCTTCATTTCAGTAATTAGGAATACTGATCTTATAATAGTTCAGGCCCTAAACCTTGGTATCATCCTTGACTTTCCTCTCTTTCTCACATCCAGTCTAATTTCTGTCAGCTTTACCTTAAAAACAAAACAAAACAGAAACCACAACTCACTTCTTACTATTTCTTCTACCTTTACAGCCTACCACCACCATGTCCTATGCTCCATTATTTTGCATCTGGATTATTACAATAGTCTCTTAAATATGTATAATATATCAGATTGTGTCATTCGTTTGCTTAGAGCCCTCCAGTATTTTCTCATCTCATAATAAAAACCAGTTGTAATGTCCTTACTTTTCTATGAGACCTCACTTTATGGTCAATGCTGCTCTATCCCCAGCCCTAAACTGTACCCCCTCACTCAGTTCTCTTCCCACTGGCTTCCTTGCTTTTCCTCATAAAATCCAAAAATTCTGTCTCCAGACCTTTGCACTTGCTATTTCTCCTATTTTCAGTGTTTTTCCCATAGATTTCATCATCTTTTTTTTTTTTTTTTTTTTTAATGTTTACTTACTTTGAGAGAGAGAGAGAGAGCACGAACAGAGGAGAGACAGGGAGAAAGAGAATCCCAAGAGGCTCCGCACTGTCAGCACGGAGCCCGTGCAGGGCTCAATCCCACCGACGGCAAGATTGTGACCTGAGCCAGAATCAAGAGTCCCAACACTCAACCGACTGAACCTCCCAGGTGCCCCTCCCATAGATTTCTGTATAGCTTAGCTCCTCATATCCTTTTGGGGAAATAGTCACAGGTATTGGATAAAATCTTAACAAATATTGGAGAAAATACTTTTCTGACCCCCTTATCTAAATTAATTTCACTCCTTCCCTCACTTCTATTCTCCTTACCTGTTTGATTTTTCCTTATAGCAAATATCACTACCTGACATAACCTTAAAAATAAGGTTGGCTTGGGGCGCCTGGGTGGCTCAGTCGGTTGAGCGTCTGACTTCAGCTCAGGTCATGATCTCACAGTTCGTGGGCTCGAGCCCCGCATCAGGCTCTGTGCTGACCTCTTGCTCAGAGTCTGGAGCCTGCTTCAGATTCTGTTTCCTTCTCTCTCTGTCCCTCCCCCACTCGAGGCTTTGTCTCACTTTGTTTCTCAAAAATAAATAAATGTAAAAAAAAATTAAAAAAAAAATAAGGTTGGCTTATTGGCTCAGTCGGTTAAGCTTCCCTCTTGATCTCTCCTCGGGTCTTGATCTCAGGGTGGAGAGTTCAAGCCCCGCATTGAGCTCCACACTGGGCATGAAGACTACTTTAAAAAAAAAAAAAAAAAAAAAAAATCAACCAGTCAGTTATTTTACCAGCAAAAATGGGTTTGTTTAGAATAGCAGAGAACTGTGATTTGGGGCGAGCAAGCAATGGCAAAACCACAGGCAAATCTGAGAACAAAGGAGAGGAAAGCTCTTCTACAGAGTAAAGTGGGGGGAGTTAGGAGGGCTGTTTTAAAGGAAAAGTACTTTGACGTTAATTGGAGTTCAAAGTATACTAGCTTTTCATTGGCTGAGTTGTGACAGCCTCTCATTGGCTGGGTGGTTGCCTGGGGAGGAGAAAAGCTTTTCTTCCTCCTTGGGATGGTAAACTGGTGTCCGCTTGGAATGTTCCTAACTTCCCGTTCATTCTGCAATTGTGCATTCTCACACTTGTAGGGTGTGAGAGCTCCCCCTGCTGGCCTCCTGACTCCATTTTAAATAAAGTTTCCTTTTATTAATTTTCACGGTAGAATGAAATTTCTATGAGAATGGGGATTTGTTTTCTCCACTCTTGTGTTTTCAGTGTCTTGAACATGCCTTGAACCATTATATAGTGCTACTCAGAAAATGTTTTTTTAAATGAATGATCACATTGCTTCTGGTTTCGGACAAAATACACATATATGGTTGAAAAGTGAAAAGCACAAAGTTAGCACCCCAGAAGTGGCAAAATGGGAATATACAAAGAAATTGATTTCTTGATGACCTTGTTGAACTGATGAAATAACCAGTTCTGGAACTATCCTACCTTTGGACCTCTTGTTAATGTTGGAAAATACCCTCCCCTCCCTTCAGGTACTTTAATTGGGTTTTCTGGTTTTTGCAGCCTAGAACATTGTATTTCATACAGAACCATTTAACTCTTAAATTACATTAAAATTAAAAATAATATCCTGATTGGAGAAACTAAAGTAAAACTGATACTCATGTCCTAATGTTGTATATTAAAACAAGTCTTCTAAAACAAATGTTTCTACATAGTAGGAGTGCTAAAAATGGTTGCCCTAAGGTCTAGTATCTCTACCTTTAGGAATTTATTCTTGGAGAGGGATTCAAAACGAGAAAAAGCTGTATGTATAGACATGTTCAATGCTACATTATTTATAAAAATAAAAAGTAGGAAATAGCTATGATCATTGACTTGACATTTTACATGGCCTTGAAAATTGCTTAGGAATTTCTTATAAGCTTCAATAAAATATAAAAAACATTAAAGGACAAGGTTGTATGTTATATAGGCAAAACATATCTAGGCTGTTAGAAGTCAGTATAGTGGTTACTTTTGGTGGAAAGGTAATGACTTGGAAGCAAGCCAAAAGGGGCTTTTAGGGGAGAGAGACACACACGTGCAAGTGGGGGAGGGGCGGAGAGAGAGAGGGAGATACGGAATCTGAAGCAGGCTCCAGGCTCTGAGCTGTCAGCACAGAGCCCAGTGTGGGGCTTAAACCCATGAACTGCGAGATCATGACCTGAGCCAAAGTCGGATGCTTAACTGAGCCACCCAGGCGCCCCAGGATTTTTTTTTTTTAAGGGTAATGTTATAGGGTATGTCCTATGTGACAGTTTATTGAGCTATATATGATGTGTGCACTTTTATGATGTATCTTGTACTTTAATAAAAGTTTTTTTTAGGAAAAAACCTCCAAAATATTATGATCCATGGCTTTATAAAAATATATACATATATAGACAAATATATACATGAAAATATTGTTAGGTGATAGCATTTGTTTATGATTTTCTTAAAGTCAGATAAGAAGCAAATGTTTTTAACTTTTAAAAAACATTTTTAATTGTGATAAAATATGCATAATATTAAGGATGCCTGGCTGGCTCAGTTGGTAGAACATGAAGCTCTTGATCCCCAGGTCATGAGTTCAAGCCCCACATTGGGTGCAGAGTTGACTTAAAAGTTTAAATATATATATATTTAATAATATAAAAATTTAATAAATTTAATAAAAATTTATATATATATCCCAATAATGCAGCTATAAAAATATAAATAAAAAGCATAGCATTGTGTGTGCACACAATGCTATGCTTTTTATTTATATTTTTATAGCTGCATTATTGGGATATAATTCACATACCATACAATATTTACAGAGTAGTGTAATCGCTACAGTCAATATGAAAACATTTTCATCAGTACAGAAAGAAACCCGGTATCCACTAGAAGTTACTTCCCATTTTCCCCAAACCTCTTCTTTTTGTTGTTTATTAAATTAATATTTATTTTTATTTGAATATAGTTGACACCCAATGTTACATTAGTTTCAGATGTACAACATAATGATTCAGTATCTCTGTACATTATGCTATGCTCACCACAGTTGTTTATTTTTAAAAGCTTTTTCCTCCACCTTTTGTTAATGTCAAATGTGGGTTTTCTTCTTTGGAGCTCTGACCTTCTTACTTATCTTGATTCAGTAAGTGGAGTGAGAGAGTTGACTGAGTGATGTACTTCAAAGGATGTTTCAATTTATTAGGAAATACTTCAGAATTAAAAAAAATAATATAACATACCCATCTTAAATTTTAAAAAGGGAAAGATAAGGTTATTAGCAGGTAGTGAGTTCTTGCTAAATATTAGTCATTATATTAGGTTGCTTGTCTTCAGATTGTCTTGTGTGTTTTAGTTGATGTTGATCCCCTCCTCTTGACAATTTTATAGAAAAAAAGCCTGCCTTAGAAAACTGAGGTTAAATAACTCGTCCAAGTTTGCACAGCTTTGGAATGGCAGAGCCAGGGTTTAAACCTAGAGGGTTTTGTTGTTTAGTACATGTAAAAACTCTTTACTGAATGTGTTCACTAACCACATTTTAAAAGTTCTGCCGTTATGAGGTTTACTTTAATAATCTATCATAAGTTAAAAGCTGTGATGAGTTATTTTCTAATTGAGGTAAAGGATCCAGTGGGATCACGTGGCTCTTGCAACCTGGTCTGCTATATTAAAAGATACAAATTCTTGATGGTATGACAGTGGAGCAAAAAGCTACTGTTAATCATAAAAATTTCTTTATCGAAAAGTTCTAGGATTACTATAAGGAAACCGAGGTCTTCGGTTAAATGATATGACTAAGAGCTCATAGAATCTAGGTCTTCTGAGTTGAGTCTGTAATTCTTTTAATTAGTAAACTTAGTAGTGTGTGTGCTTATAACTAAAAACCTTTCAAAGACTTTGTTCTATCCTTTATTCCATTTTGACTTGCAGACCCCAGATGAGGCTGAATTTACGTGATTATATCATTTTATAGTTCTATGAATGTTTTTTAGAATTATGGATATGATTATTTCTTTTATAGAAGCATTTGTTTTCAGATGGTTTCTGATTCTCATTTTAGAAAATGGAAACAAGAAGAGAAAAAAATTACATATATAACCACAAATATAAATATATAATAATTACATGTATCTGTGGAAATAACCAGGTAACTTTTTAAAAAAACACACGTCGGGGCGCCTGGCTGGCTTAGTCAGCAGAGCTTGCGACTTTTGATCTTGAGGTTGTGAGTTTGAACCCCACGTTGGGCGTAGAGATTACTTAAAAAAAATTAAAATTGTTGGTGCTGGCAAAGAAGTGGTTTGAATGTAAATAAAACATACATACCATTCTCTTAGTGGAGCTAATGGTACACATTTTATGTCCTACTTTTTTCTCTCAAGATTATTATTTACTTTCTCATCCAGTAATTTATACATCTAAATTTTCTAATTTCTTGTTTTGTTGATTTTTTTCTTTTTCTTTTTCTGTTCTTTTTTGTTTTTGTTTTTGTTTTTGTTTTGCTTTCCCCCCATAGATCTTGAGCCAGATGATTGTGCATCCATTTACATCTTTAATGTAGATCCACCTCCATCTACTTTAAACTCACCACTTTGCTTACCACATCATGGATTACCGTCTCACTCTTCTGTTTTGTCACCATCGTTTCAGCTCCAAGGTCACAAAAACTATGAAGGAACTTGTGAGATTCCTGAATCTAAATACAGCCCTTTAAGTGGTCCCAAACCCTTTGAGTGTCCAAGTATTCAAATTACATCCATCTCTCCTAACTGTCATCAAGAAATAGATACTCATGAAGATGACCTACACATAAATGATCCAGAAAGGGAATATTTGGAAAGGCCTTCTAGAGATCATCTCTATCTTCCTCTTGAGCCATCCTACCGGGAGTCTTCCCTTAGTCCTAGTCCTGCCAGCAGCATCTCTTCTAGGAGCTGGTTCTCAGATGCATCTTCTTGCGAATCTCTTTCACACATTTATGATGATGTGGATTCGGAATTGAATGAAGCTGCCGCCCGATTTACTCTTGGATCCCCTCTGACTTCTCCTGGTGGCTCACCAGGAGGTTGCCCTGGAGAAGAGTCCTGGCATCAACAATATGGACTTGGACACTCCTTGTCACCCAGGCAATCTCCTTGCCACTCTCCTAGATCTAGTGTTACTGATGAGAATTGGCTGAGCCCCAGGCCAGCCTCAGGACCCTCATCAAGGCCTACTTCCCCCTGTGGGAAGCGACGGCACTCCAGTGCTGAGGTTTGTTATGCTGGGTCCCTTTCACCCCATCATTCACCTGTTCCTTCTCCTGGTCACTCCCCCAGGGGAAGTGTAACAGAAGATACCTGGCTTAATGCTTCTGTCCAGGGTGGATCAGGCCTTGGCCCTGCACTTTTTCCATTTCAGTACTGTGTAGAGACTGATATCCCTCTGAAAACAAGGAAGACTTCTGAAGATCAAGCTACCATACTACCAGGAAAATTAGAGCTCTGTTCAGATGACCAAGGGAGTTTATCACCATCCCGGGAGACTTCAGTAGATGATGGCCTTGGATCTCAGTATCCTTTAAAGAAAGATTCATCTGGTGACCAATTTCTTTCAGTTCCTTCACCTTTTACCTGGAGCAAACCAAAGCCTGGCCACACCCCAATATTTCGGTGAGTTGATGGAAATGGCTGCTGGTCATTTTTCATGCTTATGTGTTACTGGTGGCATGTGACTGCATTATATATATGGAATGGTTTGATGCCCCCCCCCCCTTTTTTTTCTAGTGTCTTCCAGACAAATCAATTAAAGTCTTCATTTATTTTCCCTTTAGTCTTAAAAGAGCCTTCAGATAGGCTAGGCTTATCATTTTAAAAGTATATAGATAATGAATTGTAGATAGTAATAAATTATATTGAAGATTCCCTAGAAAGAATTTTCTTATTTAAAAAGCTTTTTGTAAAACATTGATTACAGTATGAGTTAAATTACAAAAAAAATACTAATTGGGAACATGTGTTTTATATTTTTAAGACCTTATTATACAAATGAAATTTGTTTATTGTGGCAAGTTCTTTTCATAATTTATTTTTTATCTTTTGATTTTATAAGTTTGACTTGTTTATTGTAGAGAAATTTTAACATTTTATGTATTTAAATTTGTCTTCTGCATGGGTTTTGGATTTTGTGTTATATTTGAAAGCCTTACCCCAGTCTAAAATAATTACAAATAACACTCTAACTTGCACATGTTTTTAATAAAATTTTTATGTATGCATTAGCTTTATAATGTATATAATACATATTAATTATATTTATATGTACATGCATATATTATATATTAATAATTGTATATATATGAATATATATTTGAATTTTGAGTCTAGCTAGGAGCTGGAGTAGAGAACAGTTTAAAAGTAAGTAAGTAAGAGTGTAAGAGCAAGTAAGGAATTCTAGATAACTGGAGTAAGAACAGCATGACTCATTCCAAATGACTTCTCAGTTGTCATAATCCTGTTTTATAGAATCAGTCTAGTCTATATAATTGTTTAGAAGAGACAACTTTTTTTAAAATGCTTTTTCAGTGGTATGAGTGTTTATTTCTGGATCCAGATCTTTAGAAAAATATGTGGAATTATGGTATTGAAGATATCTTTGAGCCTATCATTCTGCTTTTGAAAAGTATCTTAATCTTTGTAGGGGTTTGCTTAAGTCTGCAGAACAAGTGTAGAAACTAGCTGAGAGTTGAAGTTGAGTTGTTTCAGACTAATAAAAATTAATACCTTTGAGCTTCATAATAAAGCTAGGCTGAGGACATTGAGAGAAGCAATTTAGGAATGCTAGCAGTGAATGAATGAAGCAATGTAGGAATGGTAGCATTTCATTGGTGGAAGACACCTTAAAAGTCCAATTTCACCAGTCACTAAGAAGATTTTTTTTTTTTAATATTTATTTTTTGGGAGAGCGCAAGCAGGGGAGAGGCAGAGAGAGGGGGACATAGGATCTGAAGCAGGCTTTGCGCTGACAGGCTGACAGCAGTGAACCCAATGTAGGGCTCGAATTCCTGAAGGAGATCATGACCTGAGCCAAAGTTGGACACTCAAGCAAATGAGCTACCCAGGTGCCCCAAAAGATGTTTTTAATATAAATTATTGTAGGTTGGGTCCTTTAGCATTTGACCTACAGACATATAAGTTGTTTCTTTTTTAAATCCCGTATTTTCATTGTTAATATATCTAAATGAGGGGTGGTTGGGTGGCTCAGTCAGTTAGGCATCTGACTTTGGCTCATATCATGATCTCATAGCTCGTGAGTTCAAGCCCTGCATCTGGCTCTGTGCTGCCAGCCTGGAGCCTGCTTCAGATTCTGTGTCTCCCTCTTTCTGCCCTTCCCCCCCCCCCACTCTCTCTCTCTCTCTCTCTCTCTCTCTCTCTCCAAAAATAAATAAACATTTAAAAAATATGTATACATAAATATCTAAATGAACCTATATCCCTTTAAGCTGTTTACTTATTGATCAATTGATGTTTTCTCTAAAATTGACATTTGGAATCTGCAATGATAGACCTTATAGTTTTTCAGCCAAATGTGTAGTGAAATTAAATTGTACCTCAAATTGCAGTATACTGCTGCCTATAAGCGGTGTACAGTATTTCAGAGAAACAAGAATAAGAAGGAAGTGGGTAAGCAACAGGTATAATAGACTAACTTCTATAGCTACACACCAGGGATGGAGACATATATACTGAGATACAGGAGTATTTGTATCCTTAGACACTGATAGCACATACACAGAAATGGACATTTTTGCTTAAAAATTAAATTATTCTTTTGGTTGTTTTTTTATAATTAGGTACACATAGTTGAAAATCATTTAGTTTTGCAAAATGTTAGAATTTGTCCTTTTTAAAAAATACAGGAAACCAAAACGTAAATGAAATTGATTTGAGTTAAAGAATTATTTCGTAAGTACCCATCATATCCAGTGTTATAACTTATTAAGTAAAATTTTATTTTGGAATACTCTGCTTCAGAGATCACAGGAGGAAAAAAATGTTGGTTGCTGGCAAAGAAGGGATTTAAATCCTTGCTTGGCAGTAATAGCATGGTGAAATGCATTTTTTGTGTGTTTCGTTTATAGCACATCTTCATTACCTCCACTAGACTGGCCTTTACCAACTCATTTTGGACAATGTGAACTGAAAATAGAAGTGCAACCTAAAACTCATCATCGAGCCCATTATGAAACTGAAGGTAGCCGAGGAGCAGTAAAAGCATCTACTGGGGGACATCCTGTTGTCAAGGTATGAGTTGGGACTTATTTTGGAGATATCATACATTTTTTAATGATAAAGTCTGTTCATTCAGGTACTGCTGAGCACAAAAAGAAAATTCAAAGCTTAAAACTTCTGTTGAGGTTTTATGTTTTTGTTCATATGGCACTTCTGCATTGAGGTTATTTTTTTTGCTAAGTTGAAACATATTCTTTTGCTTGTGGACTGACTCTCCAGCTGAGAGGAAAGATTGTAGTGGTCAAACAGTTGTTTTTCTTATTAAAAAACCCCAAATAACAAAAAACAACTGTATTATAAACATAATACATGCTCGTTTAAAATCGAAGTAATACTGGGGCGTCTGGGTGGCTCAGTCGGTTGAGCTTCCGACTTCAGGTCAGGTCATGATCTCTCAGTTCGTGGGTTTAAGCCCCACGTCAGGCTCTGTGCTGACAGCTCAAAGCCTGGAGCCTGCTTCAGATTCTATGTCTCCCTCTCTCTCTGCCCTTCCCCAGCTCATGCTCTTTCTCTCTCAGAAATAAATAAACATTAAAAAAATTTTTTTTAATCCAAATCCAAGTAATACCAAAAATAAAGCAATAAATTACCCCAAATACAAACCCCTCAGAAATAAGCAATTGTTAATATTTGATTAACATTCCAGATAATTCTGTGTATATTTAGTGTAAGTCTGAATGGATGGCTAGAAAATAGATTGAATTTTTTTATGGATAGCATTATACTGAACATCTTTGTGATGAAAATGTTTATTTTTATTTGAATTTATTAGGAAAAACTAACATGAAATCATAAAAATATGTAATAGTTGAGCATGTGAAATATACTTAATAGGTAAATTTTGAATCGTAATAGTTGAATGTTAATATTTGAATGAAGTATTTATAAAATGAAACAGAAGTAAAAAGTAAGAACTACTGAATCTTAGATATTGTTCTTCCCGCTCAGAGATCCTAAGAAGATCTAAGGTTAAACATACTAAATTATTGAGAAACTGAATCACTGTTTTAGATGGTTTGAATTTTGACTCCCTGCTTTGAAAAATGAGATGATTGTCTTAAACTTCTCCTGCTCTACCCAGGTTCTACCTCCTGAATTTTGTTGCTTCTGTTATTTTCCCTTGCAGATCTACAGCCATCTTCCCACCCTTGTACCCTTCCACACTCCATTGTTTAGCTTTAGTCCTATGTCTAGTTGGATTCAGTGATTACTACTGATTTTTACATGTTTTATTGTTAAGTGTTTTGTTTAAGGAGGGCTTTGGATTCTGTATTTGTTGGGTTCTTTCATGTTTGAGAATGTTTGTTGGCTTAAATACTCAAACATCAGAATGGCCTGTATATAATAATCTTGGGGCGCCTGGGTGGCTCAGTCGGTTAAGCATCCGACTTCAGCTTAGGTCACGATCTTACGGTCCGTGAGTTCGAGCCCCGCATCGGGCTCTGGGCTGATGGCCCAGAGCCTGGAGCCTGCTTCCGATTCTGTGTTTCCCTCTCTCTCTGCCCCTCCCCCGTTCATGCTGTGTGTCTCTCTCTCTGTCTCAAAAAAAAATAAATAAAAACGTTAAAAAAAAAAAATTAAAAAAAAAAAAATCTTGAGTCACCTATTTTCTCTCTCAGGACTTGTCTTAACAGCATTGTGTATTGTGGACGAATTAGTTTTATCTGAAGTGAATTTGAACAATACAGGTTATGAACTATCATTTCCTGTATCAGCCATGATTTATGATTTATCATTATTATCTAAACAATATTTAATAGTTCTTGACAAAGCTTTACATTTTAGGTGGGTTTTTAAACGACTTGTAGCAAGAAATAGCAGTTACAGAAAGAGATCAGGTTTGTGGTTACCAGTGAGGGAACTGGATCAAGGTGGTCAGAAGGTACAAACTTCCAGTTATAAATAAGTACTGAGGATGTAGTGTACAACATAATGATTACAGTTAACACTGCCATATCTCTGTCAGTTTTTGGTAAGTATATGAGGCGATGGATGTTAGCTAAATTTATCATAGTAATCAGTTCACAACATAAAAATCAAGTTATTTATATACCTTAAATTTATGTACTATTTTATGTCAATTGTCATAAGAATTCTCTCATTTGTTTTTTTTTTTTTAATTTTTTAAATTTATTTTAATGTTTATTTTTGAGAGAGAGTGAAAGCATGCATGAGTGGGTGTGGGATAGAGAGAGAGGGAGACGCAGAATCCGAAGCAGGCTCCAGGCACTGAGCTGTCAGGGCAGAACCTGATGCAGGGCTCGAACCCATGAACCACGAGATCATGACCTGAGCGAAGTCAGATGCTCAACTGACTGAGCCACCTAGGCGTGCCCTGCTGTTTGTTCTTAGAGTCACATTTTGCTCTTAAATGAGAACTTATTTCAGTTTTATTAAGGAAGAAGATTGCTTCATTTACTGTATCTTTGAGTTTTCTTACCAGGAAAGAAATTATTTACAAGTCCTTAAGTGAACAAAAATTTTTTGAGATGCCACAGTATTCCTTTAATTACAAACTGGTTCTCTGAGGTGCCTGGGTGACTCAGTTGGTTAAGAAGCCAATCTTGATTTCGGCTCAGGTCATGATCTCATGGTTCATCAGATGTAGCCCTGTGTCAGGCTCTGTGCTGACAGTGTGGAGTCTGCTTGGAATTTTCCCTCTCTCACTCTCTCTGCCCCTCCCCTGCTTGTATGGTTGCTCGCTCTCTCTCTCTCTCTCTCTCTCTCAAAATAAGTAAATAAACATTTAAAAGAAGAATTAAAAAGATAAAAAATAAAAACTGGTTCTCTTTTGGGGCTCCTGCTGGCTCCATGGAGTGTGCAACTCTGTCTCAGGGTCGTAAATTCGAGCCCCAAATTGGGGTGTAGAGATTACTTAAAAAACCAAACTGGGGGTACCTGGGTGGCTCAGTCGGTTAAGCGTCCGACTTCAGCTCAGGTCACGATCTTGCGGTCCGTGAGTTCGAGCCCCGCGTCGGGCTCTGGGCTGATGGCTCAGAGCCTGGAGCCTGCTTCCGATTCTGTGTCTCCCTCTCTCTCTGCCCCTCCCCCGTTCATGCTCTGTCTCTCTCTGTCTCAAAAATAAATAAATGTTAAAAAAAAAATTTTTTTTAAAAACCAAACTGGTTCTCATCTTAGGAGGAGACTGGCACTTCTGGTATCATCATCGTTGCTTTATATTGTCCTTGTGAGTGACTTTTTTTTTTTTTTTTTATAACTTCTTACCTGAAGAATTATATCATTACACTTGAAATTACTGACTTAACCAGAGTATGTCTGGATGCTGATGGTTCTTTATCAGTCTTTCCAAGTACCTATGATACTCCCTTTCAATCTGAGATTATTTCTTCCTTTGTACAAGAAAATCTGTATTATGTATCTGTATACCTTTCCTGTCCATTTGTTTTGTCCTTTACTTCAGGGACTCCAATTACTAGTCAAATGTCAACTTGTCTTTGTTTATCCCCCATGTCTTTGTGTTTTTTTCCTCTGGTTATTTTAATGTCTTACTACTTTTGTGTGTGTGTGTGTGTGTGTGTGTGTGTTGTGTGTGTGTGTGTGTGTGTGTTTAAAGCTCTGCTCTGATGTTTTTTGATCTATTCGTCACTTGCTGTTTCTAATTTAGCTTCTAATTTTTTTACGTTTATTTTTGAGAGAGACAGAGAGACAAAGTGTGAGCAGGGGAGGGGCAGACAAAGAGGGAGACACAGAATCTGAAACAGACTCCAGGCTCTGAGCGGTAAGCGCAGAGCCTGATGTGCAGCTTGAACCCACAAACCGTGAGATCATGACCTAAGCTGAAGTTGGATGCTCAACTGACTGAGCCACCCAGGTGCTTCTCTAAATTAGCTTTTAGATCTGCAGTTGTGTCTTGAACTTTAATTTGATTCTTTAGGTCCATTTTCCACTCATTTGATATTTTATCATTATATTTTATCTCCTGATTTATTGAATTTATATTCTTTATTTATATTTATATAAATATATTTATAAAAAAAGACTTTATATATATATTTTTTAATGTTTATTTTTGAGAGAGAGTGTGAGAGAGAGTGTGAGCAGGGGAGGAGCAGAGGGAGGTGGGGGACAGAGCATCCGAAGCAGGCTCTGCGCTGACAGCAGCTAGCCTGATGAGAGCTTGAACTCACAAATCATGAGATCGTGACCTGAGCTGAAGTCAGACACTCAACGGACTGAACCCCTACTGAATTTATATTCTTAGATTTTTTAGTGTGGAACATTCACTGGTAATCAATTTCTGGGTTTTGTCTTTGTGTGTATGTTTTTTTGAGGGGGAGGTTTTGTTTTCATTTTTATTTCATTAGTCAAATGTCTTATATAATTTGTTCCATTTTTCATTAAATAAAAACAAGAACAAAAACTGTATACTATGATTGCCTAATTGTCATGCCTTATCTCCTCCATTTTGTTTGAGAGCTTTGGTCTGTAGCCTGAGGAGATTGGGGTAAAGAGGTACAGAGTTACTTTAGGGTAGGCCTTGTTGGGTTTGGCTCAAGAGAGTGAACAATATCATGTATTATGGCCCACTCCCAGAACTCTAGTGTGTATCATATTTTCATGAGCTGTGCTTATTCCCCTAATACAGCACAGAGTCCTGGAAGATGGTCAGCACTCCTGACCTTTTCTGCCCTGCCAGAAGCCCTGGAGCATAATGTAGTATCTTTTATTCTTGAGGAAAAGTTTTTCCTTAACTTTTTTCGGAGCTAGCTACTTAGAACTTTGATTTACTTTGCTGTAAATTAGCATGAGTTAGTGTTTTCTATTTTGTTTTCTCGTTTTATTACTTTTATACCATTAATGTAATTATTTTATTTTTATTATTTTTTAAAATTTATTTTTAGGGAGAGAGTGAGAGAATATGTGTCCACGAGTTGGGGGAGGGGCAGAGAAAGACAGAGGGAGTGAGAATCCCAAGCAGGCTCCACCCCAGTGCGGACCCCAATTTGGGGCTCAGTCTCAATACCATGAGATCATGACCTGAGCAGAAACCTGGAGTTGGATGCTTAACTGATTGAGCCACCTAGGTGCCCCAATTTATTTATTTATTTAGTTAGTTAGTTAGTTAGTTAGTTTATACTTACTAATTTTATTTACTGCTGTTGCTTTTCCTGGTGGATGAAGTATGGATTAGTTAGTAGTTGTGCCATATAAATCTTAATCCTCTGTTTCACATTCCTCGTACTGCCACCACCACCACACACACATACATTTTGGTTATTTTGTTACCTATTGAGTAAAGAAGATTGTGATACTACTTCATTCCATTGTCTTTATGCAAAATCAGATAATCAGAGAAATCATTTTCCTCATAATCAGAGACAAATAAGCATTACATGATGAGAACAGGTCATCTCAAACTGGAAATGAAACTGATGCCTGACTCTGTATACTCTACCACACTTGCAGGGTTGTGTGCTTTGTAGGGACACTCTTCATTTCTGTATGTCCACTTCTGAGACTTCATTTTTTCCATTAACAGAGGTGGCCCTTTTTCAGCAACTAAGAGGACTATTTGTAGATTTCTCTGCTATTCTGAGAATTTTGTAATGCTCGGGAAAGGACGGCATCATTTGCTATTCCAGACTGGTCTGAGCATCACACGTAAGAGTGGCATGCTTGGTTCTCAAGACAAAAAAAAAAAAAAAAAAAAAAAAAGCCTTGATTTTGCTCTCTGAGTAGTGGCTTATTTTCTTTTAAACATTTTGTTGCTAAGAACACATCATTAAAGTACACAAGTCTTAACATGTACAGCTCAGTGAATTTTTAATATACACATACCCATATAACTACCACAAAGGTTAAGATACAGAGTATTTTAAGCACCCTGAAGACTCCCTTGTGCCCTTCCCAGTTTGTATCCCCCAACCAAAGTTAATCATGCTTCTGAACTTCTTCTCATCATAGATTTGTCTTTTCATTCTTGAATTTCATATAAATGGGATCATATAGAATATCCTATTTTCTGTCTGGCTTCTTTTATTCAACATTATGACTGTGAGGTTCATCCATTTGCGGCGGGTAGTTTTTCTTTTTCTTTGCTGTGCATTACTCTATTGTATTAATTTGCTATAATTTCTTCATCTGTCCTCCTATTCATAGACACTTGGTTTGTGTCCAGTTTTGGACTATTTTGAATAAAGCTGCTGGACTATTTTGAATAAACCTATGTTCTTTTTTCTCTTTTTTAACACATCTCTTTTATTTTTTATTTTAATTCCACTGTAGTTAACATATGGTGTTACATTAGTTTCAGGTGTACTACACCTATCTTTTGATAGACAGGGCATTCACTTGTTTTGGTAATATGTCCGTTGAGTGGAATTGCTGGTATTGCAAAGTGCCCATACCAGTTTTTACTTCTGACCAGTCATAATATGGAGGTTTCAGTTACTCCACATCTTCACCGGTACCAACACTTGGTTGCTGGTATTTTTTAACTATTTCAGTGGGGTTGTAGAAGAATCACACTGGGGGGGCGCCTGGGTGGCTCAGTCGGTTGAGCGGCCGACTTCGGCTCAGGTCACGATCTCACGGTCCGTGAGTTCGAGCCCCACATCCGGCTCTGGGCTGATGGCTCAGAGCCTGGAGCCTGCTTCCGATTCTGTGTCTCCCTCTCTCTCTGACCCTCCCCCGTTCATGCTCTGTCTCTCTCTGTCTCAAAAATAAATAAATGTTAAAAAAAAATTAAAAAAAAAAGAAGAATCACACTGGTTTTAATTTGTGGTTTCCTGATGACCAGTGATGTTGAACATCTTTTCACATTTGTTTTCAGACATTTGGCTGTCCTCTTCTGTGAAATGTCGGTTCACATTTCTTGACCAGTTTTTAAATTGTCTTTTTCTTTTTGATTTGTAGGTTTTTTGTTTTTTTTTTTTTAGTGTTTTGAATGTAAGTTTTTTGTCAGGTATATGCATTGCAAATATAATTTCTTCTCATTGTCTTTTGCTTGCTTTTTCACTGTTTTGTTTTACTTTTTTGTTGTTTGTTTTGAGAGAGAGCTTAAGCAGGGGAGAGATAGAGGGAGAGATAGAGGGAGAGGGAGAAAGAGAATTTTAAGCAGGCTCCATGCCCAGGGTGAGGCTCTGTCTCACCACTTTGATATCATGACCTGAGCTGAAATCAAGAGTTGGACGCTTAGCTCACTGAGCCACCCAGGCGCCCATTGATGTGTGTTTTGATGAATGGAAGTTTTTAATTTTAATGAAGTCCAAATTATTAGTATTCTTTTTCCTGAATAGTGCTTTTATATCCTGTTCAAGAACCTTTGCTTACATACCAAGGTTATGAAGGCAGTCAGTCTCTTGTGTTTTATTCTGGAAGCTTTATTGCTTTACCTTTTATATTTAGGTCTATGGTCTTTCTCAAATTATTTTTTGTGTATGGACTAAAGAGGTAAGGATTAAGCCCCCCTTTTTTTATCGATAAAAGTTGACTCAGTACCATAATTGAAAGCCCATCATTTTTCTCTTGTGCTGCATTGGTGCCTTTGTCATAAATCAGGTGACTATATACTGTGGCACTCTTTCTTAACTCTTCATTCCATGCCACTGGACTATTTGGTCTATGTTAGTACCATCATTACAATGCCTTAATTACAATGGCTTTACAATAAATCTTATGATTTGGTAGTGTGAGTCTTCTTTTAAGATTCTTCTGACTATTCTAGGTCCTTTGCATTTTTGTATGAATTTTAGAGTCAGCTTGTCACTCTCCATCCCCCCTTAAAAAAAAAAAAAAAACAAACCCATGGGGATTTTGGTTAGGATTACCTTGAAAGTATAGGTCAGTTTGGAAAGAACTGACCTCTTAATAGTATTGATGCTTCCAGTCCATGGATATAGTTTATCCCTTCACTTATTTAGGTATTATTTAATTCCTCTCTGCAGTGTTTTATAGTTTTCAAGGTAGAAATCTTTCACATCTTTTGTTATTTCCAGTTTCATTGTTTTTGATGCTATTATTGTATTTTTTATTTTATTTACTTTTTTGTTTCTAGAATATAGAAATATAATTGATTTTTTTAAATATTGACTTTATATTTCTTGACCTAACGGTTTATTTTAGCTTCTTTTGGGTTTTCTAAATAGTTGGGTCATCTTTGAATAATAACCGTTTTACCTCTTTATAATTTTTATACCTTTTTTCCCTAAAACTTTTATTGTGAAATACACTTAACATAAAATTTATCATGTTAATTATTTTTACATGTATGGTTTAGTAGTATCAAATACATTCATAATGTTGTATAACTTTGACCACCATCCATTTCCATAGCTCTTTTCATCTTATAAAACTGAAACTCTATACCCCTCTTTTTTGTCCCCTTAGCTCCCAGAAACCACCATTCTTCTTTTGTCTCTATGATGATGTTGACTACTCTAAGTACTTTATATCAGTAGAATCATACAGTATTTGTCTTCTGTGACTGGCTTATTTCACTTAGTAATAGCCTCAGGGTTCATCCATGTTGTAACATATAACAGAATTTCTTTCCTCTTTAAGGCTACATAATATTTCATTGTATACACATTTTGCTTGTCCATTCATCCACCAATAGACATATGAGTTGCTTCCACATTTCAGTTGTTGTGAATAACATTGCTATGAACATGGATATGCAAATATCTTTTTGAGACCCTGCATTCATTTCTTTTCAGTATATACCCAGAAGTAGAATTGCTGGATCATATGGTAATTCTACTTTTAATTTTTTATTTATTTTTTATTAAAAAAAATTTTTTTTGAGAGAGAGAGCATTAGTAGGCGAGGGAGCAGAGGGAGGGAGAGAAAGAATCTTAAGTAGGGTCCACACTCAGCGTGGAGCCTGATGCAGGGCTCTATCCCACAACCCTGGGATCATGACCTGAACTGAAATCAAGAGTGGGATGCCCACCTGAGCCACCAAGGTGCCCCTCTACTTTTAATTTTTAACCACCATTCCCACCAACAGTGTACAAGGGTCCCAGTTTTTCTACGTCCTTGCCAATGCTTGTTTTCTGTTTTTTTTGATAGCAGCCATCCTAGTGAGTGTGAAATGGTGTCTCATTGTTGTGATTTGCATTTTCCTTCTGGTCATTGAGTTTGAGCATTTTTTAGATTTATTGACCATTTGTATAACTTCTTTGGGAAAATGTCTTTTCAAATTTTTGCCCGTTTTTTGAAATAGGTGGTGTGTTTTTCTGTTGTTGAGTTTTAGGAGTTCTCTCTTTTTCTCTTCCTCTGTGTATGTATATGTGTATAAAAACACATGTTTGTGTGTGTGTGTGCACATATATGTAGTTTATACTTATGTAATTAAAATTTTTAAATGTTTATTTTTGAGAGAGAGAGAGAGAGACAGGGTTTGGTGGGGGGGTTGTGGAGGAGCAGAGAAGGAGGGAGACACAAAATCCGAAGCAGGCCCTAGGCTCTGAGCTGTCAGCACAGAGCTCGACACAGGACTCGAACCCACGAACCACAAGATCATGACCTGAGCTGAAGTCAGACGCTCAACTGACTGAGCCACCCAGGGGCCTCTATATTTATGTAATTTATATATTTATATTATTAGATGTATGATTTGCAGATATTTTCTCCCTTTTTTTGGTTCTCTTTTTACTCTATGGATAATGTCTTTTTTTTTTTAATCTTTCTAGTTTTTATGATTTTTATTAAAAAAATTTTTTTAATGTTTATTTTTGAGACAGAGAAAGAGAGACAGAGCATGAGCAGGGTAGGAGTGGAGAGAGAGGGAGACACAGAATCTGAAGCAGGCTCCAGGCTCTGAGCTGTCAGCACAGACCCTGAAGGGGGCTCAAACTCACGAACCATGAGATCAAATCCTCATGAAGTTGGACACTCAGCCAACTGAGCCATCCAGGCGCCCCTTATGATTTTTACTATTAAAAAGATTTTTTAGAGATAGAGCGGTGGAGAGGGGCAGAAGGAGAGGGAGGGAGAGAGAATCGTAAGCAGGCTCCACGCTTAGCATGGAGCCTGAGTTGGGGCTTGATTCCACGAGCATGAAATCACAGCCTGAGCCAAAATCAAGAGTTGAATGCTTAGCTGATTGAGCCACCCAGGTTCCCCTGGATAATGTCTTTAATGCCCCCAAATTCCGATTTTCATGAAGTCCAATTTGTCTGTTATTTTGTTGACTTTGTCTTCATATCCTAGAAAGAATTGTCAAATTCAGTGTTGTGAAGCTTTTGCCCTAGGTTTTCCTCTATGAATTTTGTAGTTTAAGTCATACATTTAGATCTTTTATCCATTCATGTTAATTTTTGATAAATGTCAAGTTAGATGTTCAGCATTATACTTATGCATGTAGATATCCAGTTGTCCCCACATCATTTGTTGAAGACTATTCCTTTCTTCGTTGAATGGTCTTGACACTATTGTCAAAAATTGTTTGACTATATGTGCAAGAGTTTATTTTGAAGCTCTTAATTTTATTCTGTGGCTCTATATGTCTGGCTTTATGTCAGTACCACAGTGTTTTTATTACTGTGGTTTTGTAGTAAGTTTTGAAACTTGGAATTGTGAGGCCCCAAGTTTTGTTCTTTGTTTTTGAAGATTGTTTTGGCTCTTTAGGTCCCTTAGGTTCCATAGGAGTTTCAGGGTAGGTTTTTCTATCTCTGCAAAAAATGTCATTGGGATTTACTTAGGGATTGCATTAAGTCTGCAGATTGCTTTAGGTAGTATTGTCATCTTAACAGTGTAAATCTTGACTCCAAGAACAGGAGATGCATTTCCATTTATTTATGTCTTTACTTTTTTCAGCAGTGTTTCATAGTTTTCATTATACAAGTCTTTCACCTCCTTGATAAGCTTTTTTTTTCTTTTCAAATTTTTATTTAAATTCTAGTTAGTTAACATACAGTGCAATATTGGTTTCAGGAATAGAATTCAGTGATTCATCACTTACATATAACACCTTAGTGCTCATCATAACAAGTGCCCTCCTGATATCCATCACCCATCTAGCCCATTCCCCACCCACCTGCCTCCATCAACCCTCAGTTTTTCTTCTCTATCTTTAAGGGTTTCTTATAGTTGTTTCCCTCTTTTTTCCCCTTCTCCTTCCCTTCCCCTTCCCCTTCCCCTTCCCCTTCCCCTTACCCTTACCCTTACCCTTACCCAAACAAAATTCATCTGTTTTGTTTAAGTTCCACATGTGAGTGGAATATACGGTATTTGTCTTTCTCTGATTTCACTTAGCATAATATGTTGTAGCTCCACCCACGTCCTTGTAAAGGGCAAGATTTCATTCTCTTTGACTGCTGAGTAATATTCCTGTGTGTGTGTGGGTGGGTGTGTGTGTGTACGTGTGTGTGTACCACATCTTCTTTATCCATCCATGGACATTTGGGCTCTTTCCATAGTTTGGTTGTTGTTGATCATGCTCCTTGGTTAACTTAATTCCAAAATGTTTTATTCTTACTATTGTAAATGGAATTGTTTTCATAATTTTTTTTCTAGATTGTTCAGATTGTGTATAGAAATACCAACTGATTTTTGTGTGTCGACTTTGTGTCCTGATACTCTGTTGAATTCTGTGAATAGCTGTGTGTGTGTGTGTGTGTGTGTGTGTGTAATCATTAGGGTTTTCTTCATATAAGATCATACCATCTAAGAACAAGGATAACTTCACTTCTTTCTTTCTAATTTGGGTGCCTTTTATTTCTTTTTCTTGCCTAATTGCTCTGGCTAGAATTTCTAGTACTGTTTTGACTAGAACTGGTGAAAGCAGGCATACTTGGGTTGTTCCTGGTCTTCTAGGAAAAGCTCTCAGTCTTTCTCCTTTGAGTATGATGTTCATTGTGGGTTTTTCTTTTTCTTTTTTAAAAAAAATTTTTTTTTAACGTTTATTTATTTTTGAGACAGAGCATGAACGGGGGGGGGGGGGGTCAGAGAGATGGAGACACAGAATCTGAAACAGGCTCCAGGCTCCGAGCTGTCAGCACAGAGCCCGACGCGGGGCTCGAACTCACGGATTGCAAGATCATGACCTGAGCCGAAGTCGGCCGCCCAACCGACTGAGCCACCCAGGCGCCCCTGTGGGTTTTTCATATATGGCTTTTATTATATTGAGCTAATTTCCTTCTAGTTTGTTGAGTGTTTTTTTTTTTTTTTTTTTTTTTGAGACAGAGAGAGACAGAGCATGAATGGGGGAGGGTCAGAGATAGAGGGAGACACAGAATCGGAAGCAGGCTCCAGGCTCTGAGCCATCAGCCCAGAGCCCGACGCGGGGCTTGAACTCACGGACCGCAAGATCGTGACCTGAGCTGAAGTCGGACACTCAACCGACTGAGCCACCCAGGCGCCCCATAGTTTGTTGAGTGTTTTTATCATGAAAGAGTATTGGATTTTGCTAAAGTTTTTCTGAACCAATTGAGATAATCATGTGATTTCCTCCCTTCATTCTATTAATGTAGTATATTATATTGATAGATGCTTATATGTTGAACTATTCTTGCATTCCAGGAATAAATCTCACTTGGTTACTGTATATAACCCTTTTAACATGCTGATTAATTCAGTTTGCTAGTATTTTGTTGAGGTCTTTTGCATCCGTGTTCATAAGGAATATTGGTCTGTAGTTTTCTTGTTGTGTCTTTGGCTTTAGTATCAGGGTACTGTTGACCTCATGGGATGAGTTAGGAAATGTTCAGTACTCTTCAGTTTATTTGAAAATATTGAGAAAGATTGGTATTAGTTCTTTAATGTTTGGTTGAATTCGCTGGGTCCAGGACTTCCTTCTTGAGGTGATTTTTAACTACTGATTCAGTGTTCATACTAGTTATAGGAATTTTCAGATTGTCTATTTCTTTTTTTTTTTTTTTTTTTTAAGTTTATTTATTTATTTTGAGAGAGAGTGCATGAACTGGGGGTGGAAGGCAGAGAGAATACCAAGCGGGCTCCACACTGTCAGTGCAAAGTCTGACATAGAACTTGATCCCACAAACCATGAGATCATGACCTGAGTCAAAACCAAGACTCAGATGCTTAAATGACTGAGCCACCCAGGTACCCCCAGATTTTCTATTTCTTCATAGTTTAGTCTTAGAAAGTTTTGAGTTTCTAGGAATTTGTCCAGTGTGGTTATCCAACTTGTGGGTATACAAATATTTATAGTACTCTTAATCCTTTTTATTTCTGTAGAGTTGGTAGTAATGTCCTCATTTTCGTTTCTGATTTTAGTAATTTGAGTCTTCTCTCTTTTTTCTTAGTCCATCTAGTGAATGAAAGGTTTGTCAACTTTGTTGATCTTTTCAAATAACCAACTTTTGGTTTCATTGATTTTCTCTAGTGTTTTTCTCTTCTCTATTTCATGTATCTCTGCTCTAATCTTTATTATTTTCTTCCTTCTGCTAGCTTTAGGTTTAGTTTGTCCTCCTTTTTCTAGTTCCTGAAGTTATAAAGTTATGAATTTACAACTGGAAATCAGATTCCCCCCCTCTTCCAACAAGGATTGCTGTTTTTTATTATTGTTTCTGGGTTTTTTTTAAGTTTATTTATTTTGAGAGATAGAAAATGTACACATGCTCGCAGGGAGGAGAGGTGCAGAGAGAGGGAGAAAGAATCCCAAGCAGGCTCCGTGCTGTCAGCACAGAGCCTGACGCGAAGCTCGATCTTACGAACTGTGAGATCATGACCTGAGATGAGATCAAGAGTCGGATTCTTAACCAACTGAGCCACCCGGGCACCCCTGTTTCTGGTGTTTTGATTGCTGTAGGCTGTTTCTTTACCAAGGATCAGCCTGAGGTGTAAATTTAAGATCTCTGGTCTTTTTTTTTTCCCTGGTCTTTTCTGAGCCTTTCCCTAAGCATGAGTGTTTAGTTTCTAATTTTCCCCAGATATGCAGTTGTTTTTTTAATATCCTAGTCTTAATATGTGTCTTCCAGAAGGGGGAAAAGAAAAATGTGGTGAATTTATAAATGGAGAGTGCAAAAATAGAAACTAAATGTTCTTTTATTATTAAATTGGTCTGGTAGATGTATGGTGTGTGTGTGTGTGTGTGTGTGTGTGTGTGTGTGTGTGTGTGTGTGTGTAGAGTCTCATTTTTTTTTTTTTTTTTAGTTTATGGTTAGGGACTATAGAATTATGCAGCACTGCTCTTCCACATTACCAGTGGGGTTTTTTTGGGTTTTGCACATTCGCAGTGTTTTTGTTTTGTGGGGTAAAAAATTTCTATAGTGCCTTTAGAATGCATAAGCACAATTGAGAAAGAGATGCAGTTTAGTCTGAAGTGAAACTAAATTGTTTACTTGTTGCCAAGAAATTAATCTTTAATAAGTTTAATATAGTTTATAAGTAGTATTTAATCAGATTATTTTTCTTTTTAATACTTATCTAAATATGGGAAAATAAAGTCCATAGTTTTTTATTGGAGTTGTATAGTGAAAATGTACGTTTTCATTCACTAGGATTGGAAGAGTCTTGTAGTTCTTAACTTTCTGAATTTTGTTTTAAATGTTTTAACATATTACAGATTCTCATTATCTTTTAGAGTAAGTTTTAGAACAGTTATTTTAAAAGAATTTGGGGTACCTGGGTGGCTCAGTCAAAGTGTCTGACTTCAGCTCCGGTCATGATGTCAGGGTTCATTGTCTGGCTCTGTGCTGGCAGCTTGGAGCCTGGAGCCTGCTTCAGATTCTTTGTCTCCCTCTCTCTCTGCCCCTCCCCCACTCTTACTCAGTCTCCTCTCTCTCAAAAATAAATAAACATTAAAAATAAAATAAAAGGGGCGCCTGGGTGGCTCAGTCGGTTGAGCGTCCGACTTCAGCTCAGGTCATGATCTCACGGTCTGTGAGTTTGAGCCCCGCGTCGGGCTCTGTGCTGACAGCTTGGAGCCTGGAGCCTGTTTCATATTCTGTGTCTCCCTCTCTCTGACCCTCCCCTGTTCATGCTCTGTCTCTCTCTGTCTCAAAAATAAATAAACGTTAAAAAAAAATTTAAAAATAAAATAATTTGATTTTCAAATGGACATGTATCCCCAGAGTGCTAAAAGTCAACATGCAACTTCACAACAATGCCAAATTCAGTGACATTTTGCAGATTTGTGCTGATGTTAATTGCAAAAACTTGCTTTTTTCAGTGCTTTGTAGTTTATAAAATGTTTTCTCAGAGTTTATATTTAATATTCACAAGAGTTCTTGGTAAAGGGCAAGGCAAGTACATTGTGCAGATGATTTAAGATTACACATGATGTAATTGGCAGAGATCTTAAACCCAGGTCTTTTGACTCTGCTACTCTGTTTTCTGTTTTACCATATTGCCTCTTAGACTGCAGCTATGTTATAATGTCATAGTTCTTTTTATTAAGTACTTTCACATTCTTTCATTTAATTCTCCAGATAAGCCTTTTTAGAAACCCTGGTCTTTGATTTAAAGTCATGTGTTATTTCTACTACCTTTATATAAAGTCCTCAGTCAAAATCTTAGACTTTTGTTTACCATTATTGTAGTTTAAACTCTCTTGGATTAATCATGTTAGGCTAACTACTGTGACCAATACTTCCCAGTGTTCAGTGGTTTAGGACCTAAAAAAAGGAAGCTTATTTATTTTCTTTTAGATTGTCACTCATGAATTCAAGGTCTGTCCTCTTGTGATGTCATCATCTTCAACACATAGCCTCCATGGTTCCTGAGAAAAGCAAAGGGAGTATAGGGAAGGCACATAAGATGCTTGAACCTGGAAGTTACTACCAGTTATTACAACTCACAGACCTCTGGCCAAAAGTAGTCATATGGCCCTACTTAAATACAAGGAGACTGTGAAAAGTAGTCCCTGTGAAAAGTAGTTGTTGTTGGGAGCCTTTCCTCAGCAACAACTCTATACTGTACTATACATCACAGCTCTGCATAAATCTTTGGTGTCACTGTCTCCTCTGCCATATCCCCTATACGGTGTGGTCTTTTGATTATATTCAGGAGTTTAGTAGTAGCTAAGTGACTAATATGGGTTCTTCAGTCACACTGCTTAGGTTTGAATCCTGGGCTGTACTGTGTCTTTGGCCAAGTAACTAAAATGTTGTAGATTTTTTTTTTTTTTTATTAAATCATTCATTGCCTAATTTATTCACACATCTATCCTTTTGTTCACTGAATAAATATTTTTTGATTGCTCGATACCTTACAGACAGTATTGTAGATGCTGGGGATCTAGAGATGAACAAAATAAAGTCTCTGCCCACATGGGCCTTTCTTACATTATACTGAGAGGAGACAATGAGTAAGTAAATAAAATAATATTGTAATGTATTAGGTAAAATATTGAGAATTAGAATAAGATATAAGAGGCTAATTATGGGAGGAACTTTACCTCTGGTTCCTTTTTTATAAAACAAGGATAACACCCTAAGAGCTGATAGGAGGATTAAATGAAACACTGCATGGACAGAACATGGCATAGTACCTTACACATAGTAAATGCTCAGAAAATGTCAACAAATGTTGATCAGTATTCTGTGAACCCTGATGAAGAGTAAGTAGCCGAGTAAGATACCAACATTGGCATCCTAGAATTCACCTGGAATGATTAGTGTCATTTGAAAGAGTTGTGTTTGCATTCCATGGGCTAGTATTGTATCAAAATGAAAAGAGAAGGGCACTTAAGCACTAGTTGTAGAAATCTTTCTGGTATTTGTTAAAGGACAATTTCAGATGTTCTCAGTATACTTATACATTGAGAGCTAAGAAGTTTCTGAAGTATATATTTTTTGAAATTATGGAAGAACTCAAAACTGAAGCTTTTGCAAAATACCTCCTACCTTCTAGCCATCTAATAAGTTGATTTCTTTTGTTTAAAGTAAACAACCTTAGTAATTAATGTGGTCTGCAACTATTTAATACATCCAAGACAGTCTGTTACTTAGCTGGGGATTCAGTGGGGGGAGATCAGACATGTTTCCTACTCCCATGAAATTTACAGTTTGGTGAAGCTTGCAAATGAGATAACAATAAAGTATGATAAAGGTTTAAAGGATGAAATTCACATCTCTCAAAGAGGACATAGCTGAAGGGGTTGAAATGGGCACTGCTTATTTGAGGAAAATTCCTAGCTAATTAAAAACATTAGCCAGAGAAAAGGTAGATACTAAGTAAGGAAAGGTATGAAGCAGAGGGAAGAGTTTATTTATTTTAAAGTTTATTTTGAGAGAGAGAGAGAGAGAGAGAGAGAGAGAGCGCGCGCAATGGAGGGGTAGGGAGAGGGAGAGAGAATCCCAAGCACGCTCCTTGCTGTCAGAGCAGAGCAGAGCCTGATGCAGGGCTTGAAGCCATGAACCGTGAGATCACGACCTGAGCCAAAACCAAGAATCAGATGCTTAACTGACTGAACCACTGAACCTCCTTAGGGAAGAGTTTAGAGCTGCACTATCCAATTCAGTAGCTACTAGCCACATTTAAATTTAAATTAACCAAAATTAAAATTTCAGTTCTGAGTTGCATCAACAGAACTTCAAGACTTGGTAGGCATGTGGCTAATGACAGACAACATTGTCTTTTTAACAAATGATGCTGGAGCAATTGCACATCCATAGGCAAGAAAATAAATTGGAACCTAAACCTCACATCTTACACAAGAATTGATTGTACATGAATCATGGATTTTTTTTATTGTTTATTTATTTTTGAGAGAGACAGAGACAGAATGCGAGTGGGTTAGGGCAGAGAGAGAGGGAGGCACAGAATCCAAAGCAGGCTCCAGGCTCTGAGCTGTCAGCACAGAGCCTGACGCGGGGCTTGAACTCATGAGCTGTAATATCATGACCTGAGCCGAAGTCAGGCGCTCAACTGACTGAGTCACCCAGGCGCCCTTGTGGATTTTTTTTTTAATGCAGATGTAGAAGATTTTTATCATTGCACAAAATTCTGTTGGGCAGTGCTAGTTTAGAAGCCAGGGAACAGAGACAGGTTCTCTTTTTCAAATATGAAAGGCGTAGAACAAGAGAGTTGCTTTGTGGTGATGGAAGAGTTCCTTATCTTTTATTTTTTATTTTGTATTTTTTACATTTTTATTTCATTTTTGAGAGGCAGAGAGAGAGCACAAGTGGGGGAGGGGCAGAGAGAGAAGGAGACACAGAATCTGAAGCAGGCTCCAGCCTCTGAGCTATCACCATAGAGCCTGACGTGGGGCTCAAACTCACAAACTGCGAGATCATGACCTGAGCCAGTCAGACGCTCAACTGACTGAGCCACCCAGGCACCCCTCATGGATTTTTTTTTTAATGCAGATGTAGAAGTTTTTATCATTGCACAAAATTCTGTTGGGCAGTGCTAGTTTAGAAGCCAGGGAACAGAGATAGGTTGAACGTTGCAAATATGAAAGGGGTAGAACAAGAGAGTTGCTTTGTGGTGATGGAAGAGTTCCTTATCTTTTTAAAAAGAAAAAATTTTTTTTTACATTTTTATTTTATTTTTGAGAGGCAGAGAGAGTCAGAGCACAAGTGGGGGAGGGGCAGAGAGAGAAGGAGACACAGAATCCAAAGCAGGCTCCAGGCTCTGAGCTGTCATCACAGAGCCTGACACGGGGCTCGAACTCACAAACCGCGAGATCATGACCTGAGCCGAAGTCGGATGCTCAACTGACTGAGCCGCCCAGGCACCCCAGAAGAGTTCCTTATCTTGATGGTGATGGTGATTACTTGAATCTACACATGGGATAAAATTACATAAAACCACACATACGTTATATTATACAGTAATAATTTTACTAAGACATAAATATTTTAGGGCCACTTGGATGGGTCACTTGATTACATGTCCAACTTTGGCTCATGTCATGATCTTGTGGTCCATGAGTTCAAGCCCTGCGTCGGGTTCTGTGCTGACAGCTCAGAGCCTGGAGCCTGCTTCAGATTCTTTGTCTCCTTCTCTTTGCCCCTCCCCTGCCCTCTCTTTGTCTCTCTCAAAAATAAATAAACATTTTAAAAACAGACATAAATATTTTAATTCAGTAGCTCAAAAGGTACTGAAATTTTTAATTTATTATTATTTTTAATGTTTTTATTTATTTTTGAAGGAGAGAGAGACAGAGCATGAATGGGGGAGGAGCAGAGGGAGAGGGAGACATAGAATTTGAAGCGGGCTCCAGGCTCTGAGCTGTCAGCACAGAGCCCAATGCGGGGCTTGAACTCATGAACTGTGAGATCATGACCTGAGCCGAAGTCGGACGCTTAACGACTGAGCCACCCAGGCGCCCCAAAAGCTACTGAAATTTTTAAAATGGGGATTGTAGAATTTTTTTCATATTTCGACTTTATATTTCATCATATACCAAGATCATTTTCCAGGTGATTTTTTATTATGATGTTATATGCACATTTTCAGTTTGAAGCAGTTTATATTATGGAAATTTAATTATTTTTAGTATCTGTATGATGTGTTCTCATGTTTCTGATATATTCAGATTCCTTCCCCCCAAGTAATTTAGCAGACCTGATAATAGAATTGCTCTTATTGAAGCTGCTCTAGTCTGTCCTATAGTGACCTTTCGGCTTTAACGCTCCAGCTTTAGTTAAATTAAGCAGGCACAGACTTTTGCTATGGAAACGATACGAAACATAACAAACAACTTGGCTTACTTTCTTCTACAAAGCAGAAGGTGGCCTGAAAAGAGGTATACTGATACTAGATGAGAGTTTTTTTAGAGAGTACTGTTAAAAGCAGTAATTTGTTTATGATCTCAACATAATGCTCATCTGGAAATGAGATGGGAAGACTGGGTAATTTATTTGATGTTGCTTTAAAATTCCTAAGATGCATAGGAAAAATGCTATTTTTCACATATTATATAGTACATATGTTTGGAGCATATGTTGGCTGAAGTATGTGTTATGAACTATGTTCCCTTTGAAATCTTATATGCATGATTACGTTCCCCCATCACTGGTTTATTTTACTATTGAAGTATAAAGGACAGGTGGCTTATGTCTTTGCCAAGCTGGTATTAAAGTGAGCTATCTAATATGACTAGGATACTTTGGTATATAGTACTTAGGTACGTTATGTGATATTTGGGTAGCTTAATAGATAGTAATAAAGTTTTTATTTGTATTTTCTATTTTAAACTTCATTTTGAGCAGCCTACTTTAGTGGCTATAATTCTTATTTAAATAATTCTGTTGACAAACCTCATGAGTTATTTTTTGCCACCAAATTGTACTCTTATTCCAAAGTTCATTCATTCAACAATCATTGAATGCCTGTAATGTGCTAGATACCATATTGGGCTCTGAGGATAACATATTGGGCTCTGGGGACCCTGTCCCCTTCACAGTACTTAGGGGCAAATTGTAAAGTTGTTGGTGTTTCTTCCTCCCCTAGATGAACAGTTCCATAGAATAATTTGTTCAATTTAGATTAGACATGAAAGAGCAACGGATATAGCAGAATAATCACTTATTAGCCATGAGTTTCCAATTTCTTCTTCAGTTACTGACTTATTTAGGCTTTTTTGTTTTTATTGTGATCACGTTGGCATTTTATTTTTTTATGGAATATATTTTTTTCTTTTTAAAAATTTTTTCTTAATGTTTATTTATTTGTGAGAGACAGAGCAGGATTAGGGGAGGGGCAGAGAGAGAAGGAGACACAGAATCTGAAGCAGGCTCTAGGCTCTGAGCTGTCAGCACAGAGCCCTATGCGGGGTTTGAACCCATGAACAGCGAGATCATGAACTGACCTGAGCCGAAGTCAGATACTTAACTGACTGAGCCACCCAAGTGCCCCTGGAATATTTTCAATTTAATTAAACCTATGTAAAATTTATTAACTTTGTCTACCAAAATATATAAAAAGAAATCACAACTGAAAACATTGAGGGGCACCTGGCTGGCTCAGTCAGTGGAGTGTGCGACTCTTGATCTAGCGCTTATAGGTTTGAGTCCTACATTGGGTATAGCGATTACTTAAAAATAAAATCTTTTTTAAAAGGGAAAATATTGATAGATTTTTTTGACTATATAAATATTTACAGAAAACTGCAACTTCCAGTTAAAGATAGTAAATTGAACACATGTGTTTACTCTCATTAGACATTAGACAGCTGTAACTTAACCTTGTTGGATAGAGAGAAAGAGTCAATGAAGAGCACAAGTCATTTTATATCAAAGAACTGTGGAAAGACTCAGGAATGTGAGGCACTGGGTATCTCTGAAAGTGGGGTGTGAGATGAAGCTGAAAACAGAAAGATTAGTTGAAAGTCTACAAAAGAAGCAGTTAGAGTTCACAGATTTTTCTCTTATGTAGTATAGTGAAGTGATTATCACTGTCTTACCCTGGGAGAATATTGGAGATTTGCTCTTCAGCAGGAATGAAATAGACATTCTAGGTTCTAGAATACCTGAAGGCAGAGATTGAAGATCTGTACAGAAAATGGAGGGTGGATGGAGGGGAGGCATAGTGAAAATCTGCATACTGAATATGGAGACTTCTGACCCCCCCCTTTTTTAAATGTTTTTATTTATTTTTGAGACAGAGACAGAGGATGAGCAGGGGAGGGGCAGAGAGAGAGGGAGACACAGAATCCGAAGCAGGCTCCAGGCTCTGAGCTTTCAGCACAGAGCCCGACGCTGGGCTCGAACTCACGTACTGTGAGATCATGACCTGAGCCAAAGTCAGACGCTTAACCAACTGAGCCACCCAGGCGCCCCTGACCCCTTTTCTTAACTCTCAAAATGTTTATGACAAGTTTATGCTCCCTAGACGAGACTGGAAGATTTGCTTTTAGACAGACCGGTCCAAGAGAAAATTCATATGTGCCTCAACTTGCAAATCTTTAGACTAATGATTCTCAACTCTGTCATACCCAACCCCACTTTTTTGTTTTGAACAAATATTTTATAGTACTACTTCATTAACCTGAAATGGAAATGCAAAGATTATATAATCAACTTGCACATACAAATGTAAGAATATCAATATAATACTGTAATATTACAGGGAAGTAAATTTAGAACTAAATTATAACAAAATAGTTACATTTCAAAATGAAAAGGCTTGACATTGACATTGAAAAGGCTTGACAGTGAAGCAGTTAGATATTTGTAGCTGCAGTATCACTGCAAGTGTTGCAGGTACAAAGGCAGGCATATTGATTAGCACCCTAAATTCCATGAATGAGTGGCATTACTGGCAATGACATGATTTTCTGAAATGATGAACTCTTGCTAAAGTTTTCTTCAATTTATATGGTGGTCATATTCATTACAAATTCATGTGTTAAAACTGCAGTTTTTTTTGGCACTTATTTATACTAAGGAGTTGGGTTCTGAGTTCATAAGTTTCTCTGTATACATAAATATATGTGGGACATTCTGAAGTTCCACGTAACATAGGCTAGTTCTGTACTTTGAAGAACTAGTTATCCCATGCATTGATAGGAATTTCAGTCTTTGGCTCTTTGTCATAAAATGCCTGTAGTATACCTCACTCATCGTGTTGCCATGCTCATTCATTTATGTATTGACTGTGACTGTTTTTGTGCAACGATGGTAGAGTAGTTAGAACATGTGTGGTACTCTTACCACTTCACACTTTGCTCAGGGCACTGTAAACCACAATGTTGAAGTTAAAACTCAGTAGTGTTTCAAGTCCTCTGAGTATTGCTATACTGGAACTTGTACAGTCCATGCTCATCATTTCAAAATAAGGAAAGGAAAATGGATAAATGTCATCCTTTAAAGACATCCTTTAATATTAGACTGTATTATTTTGTTATCAAAATAGATAGCAAAGCATTGTGTTTATTGTTCAGTAATTTTTTGGCTGGGCTAAAAGGATATACATCTTATATAGCCTCATTATTTCCATCTAGCTGTCTCATTGTTACTTTGAATACTCCATGACTAACATTGAAAACCTTACCTTATCTCCCTCCAAACCTGTTCTGAATCAGTGACTTCTTCATTTATTTGCTAGTGATACCACCATTCTCCTAGATACTGAAGCTCAGAACTTCTAACCTCTTTTTTTTCCTTTCTCATTATTATGTGTGTAGTCAGTTAAAGAAAATTTCTTTAGGGAAATATTTATTGCATTCATCCCTCTTCATTTCTATTTTCTGTTTATGTTCTCACTTCCACCCTAATTTAAACTTCCAATACATGTGATGTTAGTACCTAGTGCTTCAGCCTCTTAACTGATTTCCATGATTCTGTCCTCTCTCTCCTTCATAGAGCCTTCATTGATTTTTATCATATGCTTCCGTACATCCTTTTTATTATAAGTAAATTTCTGCCTTTTAGAGTCTTCACTAATTTCTTAAAGTTTAGTACATGCCACTTTGTTCTTTATTTTATTTTTTAAATTTTACTTCTTAAAAATTCTTTTTGTTTCAAGTTTTTATTTAAATTCTAGTTAGTTGGGGTGCCTGGGTGGCTCAGTGGTTGAGTGTCTGACTTTGGCTCACATCATGATCTCACAGTTCGTGAGTTTGAGCCCCACATTGGGCTCGTTGTTGTCAGCACAGAGTCCACTTGGGATCCTCTGTTCCTCCCCCCCACCTCTGCCCCTCCCCTGGCCACGCTCTCTCTCTCAAAAATAAATATTAAATAAGTTTTAGTTAATATATAGCGTATGTTCTTTATTTTAGTGTCACCTATATAATATTGGCTGAAGCAGTGGCATTCAATATGGATATTTTTATAATAGATCCTCAGTTAAAAAAGGAAAGGGTAGAGGAATGAACAAAACAAAGTGTCTGCCTTCTTGGAACTTATGGTACTGAGGGAAATAGATAATAAATACATAATACACTTTTCATAGTGATCCGTACTATGAAAAATAATAAAACAGGATAAGGGGACAGAGATGTGGTATTTTAGGTAGGGTGGTCTTCTCTTAGGAGGTAACCTTTGAGTATGGAACTGAAGGAGTGAGGTAATATGAAGATCAGAGGGAAGAATGTTCCAGAGGGATAAAATATCAAGTGTGAAATCCATGAGGTTAGGAATGAGTTTGGGTGGTTCAAGCATTAAGGCCAGGATGGTCAGAGCAAATCATTGAAGGGAAGAGAGTTAAAGAAGGTAAGGCAACAAGTTGGCCAGGGATCAAATCACATAGGCCTTGTAAATCATCATAGGACATTTTAATTTAGTTGAGTGTTGAAAGGAAGCCATTAGAGAATTCTGAGCAGGGCTTGAAATTATCTAGTTAAAGTTTGCTCTGGCTTCTGCACAGCGAGTAGGCTGTAAAGGAGCCAGAGTGAAAACAAGGAGAACAGTTACAAGGCTATTGCAATGGTCCAAGCTTTAATTGCTTCTTTATAAATGTTACAATATTGGAAACCATCCTAGGTAAATTATACTACCCAATAATAGGCAGAAATCTTCATGTCCTTTCCTAAGTAGAGGATAATCACTGAATTATGATGTTGCTGGGTTACAAACTCCACTGTAATCTAGGGATGGGCAAGCAGGGGGAGTAAAGTGTTCATCTGAAAGACTACATAGTAGAAAAAAACTCTTTCTACACATTTGAACTCTGACTATATTACATACCTAGAATCATGGATGCAGAATAATAGCTAATATTTGTTTATCACTGCCTATATGACATGACTAGGCACTTTATATTTGATATCATCTATCAGGATAATTTATAAGTCATAGTACAGAAATAGAAGATAATTTTTTTAAAGGGTATTATGAAATCTCAGGCTTGGAAGCTACATGGTCTAGAACATTGTCTAGCCATCCTACCCAGTACTGCTGTAGCGAAAACATCACTGACACTGTAACTCGTGACCACAACTTGTTCTGACAATACTAGGGACTGAGTGCCAGAAACTCCAGTACTGCCTTGAAGTGCTGGACACCTCCTCCACTCTGCATACTGAAAAATGGACTTCATGCAACCTATATTATCATGTCGCTCCCTTGTTGGTTCAATGGATTAAAGCAGCCATGGAACACATCTTTCTCCCAATTGTGGCTAAAAGTAGCAGTGGAGATTACTGAGAGAAATCTCTCTGAAGCTTTTAAGACCACCAACTATAAGGAAGCGACTAACTCAAAGCAGAGGAATCAGACTAAATCTGCAACAAAGACGAGACATAGCTTAAGAACTGTAACCTGACAAAAGAAATCGCATACCTCTTTTTGGAGGTAAATACATTTCTACTTGAGTCTTTAGAAGTCTGTCATACAGAATGTTCAGTATATGCTCAACAGTACACACACACACACACACACACACGAAAGTGTGACCCACAGTGAAAAGAAAACAATCAGTAGAAGCAGACCTAGAGATGAGATGGCTTAGATCTTCTACCTCTTCATCTATGTTGGAGTTACCAGAAAGAGTCTTTCATTTAACCATAATAAAATACTAAACCAGTTAGTAGAAGTAGGCTAGGTATGTGAAGAGATGGAGGGATTTCTGTGGAAGCATGAAAAAAATTTTTAATCAAAAGGATAATAATGACAAAGATACAAGAAGAGAAAACTAGCGATCAGGATTTCTAATGAATCTAAACACAAAAATTCTCAACAAAAAAACTAACCAAATCCGACAACACATTAAAATGTTTATATAGCATTGCCAAGTGGAATTTATCCCAGAAATGTAAAAGGGGATTGAACATAGGACAATCAGTTGATGTAATACACCACATTAATAGATGGGATAAAAAACACATGATCATCTCAGCTGACATGGAAAAGGCCATTTGACAAAATTTAACAGCCTTTCATTAAATTGTTTTTGTAATTTATTCATTTTTGAGAGAGAGCACATGTGAGTGGGGGCAGGGGCAGACAGAGAGAGAGCGCGCACAAGAGACACAGAATCCAAAGCAGGCTCCAGGCTCTGAGCTGTCAGTGCAGAGCCCAGTACGGGGCTCAAACACACGAACTGTGAGATCATGACCTGAGCCGAAGTCAGATGCTTAACTGAGCTGCCCAGGTGCCCCAACAGCCTTTCATTAAAAACAAAAACAAAAGCCACCAAAAAACCCTAACACTCAACACACTAGGAAAAGGGGAAAATTCCTTACCATGAAAGGTCATTTATGAAAAGCCCACAGCTAACATCATGTTTAATGGTAAAAGACTGAAAGCTAGGGGCACTTGGATGGCTCAGTTGGTTAAGCATCCAACTTGATTTCGGCTCAGGTCATTATCTCATGGTTTGTGAGTTTGAGCCCTGTTTTGGGCTCTGTGCTGACAGTGTGGATTTGGATTCTGCTTTGGATTCTCTCTCTCCCTCTTTCTGTCCTCCTCTACTACTCACTCTCTACCTCTCTCTCAAATAAATAAATAAACATTAAAAAAAAAAAAAGACTGAGTTAAGATTAGGAACAAGATAAGGAGGCTCACTTTCACCACTCCTGTTAAGCATTTGTGCTAAAAGTCCTAGCCAGAACTATACAATAAAAAGAAATAAAAGGCATTTGAATTGCAAATGAAGAGGTAAAATAGTCTCTATTCATAGATGGCATATTCCTGTACATAGAAAATATCACATCATCCACAATAAAGCTACTAGAGCTAATAAAAGAATTCAACGTTTCAGGGTAGAAGATCAAAATACAGGTACCATTTGTGGTTCTGTGTACCAGTGATGAACAACTTGAAGAGGAAATTTAAAAGTAATTCTATTTATAGTAGCATCTGAAGGAATTAAATACTTAGGAATATGTTGAACCAAGGAGGTGTCAAGACTTATATGCTGAAAACTATAAAATATTGCTGAGAAAAATAAAAATAGATGGAAACAAGTAAAATAAAAATCAAATGTAAGTACACATAATAAATGGATATCCATGTTCATAGATAGGAAGACTTAACATTAAGCCATCAGTACCCCCCCCCAAAGCAATCTAGAGAGTGAGTGCTCCTACCAAAATTCCAACAGCCTTTTTTGTTGAATGGAAAAGCATATTTTCAGATTCATGTGGGATTGCAAGAGGCCTCAAATAAGCAAGACAACACTGAAAAAGAAGAATAAATTTGGAGGGCTTATTCTTCCTAACTTGTAACTTACTATAAAGGTGCAGTGTTTAAAACACTGTGGTATTGGCATACAAACAGAGTGATGAAATAGAATAGAAAGCCCAGAAATAAGCCCTCACACATGGTCAATTCATTTTCTACAGAATGCCAAGACTATTCACTGGGGGAAAGGACAGTCTTTTCAACCAATGGTGCTGGGAAAATTGGCGCTGGGAAAATTGGATATCTACCCACAAAATAATATAGTTGGACCCTTACCTTACATCATAGACAAAAATACACTCAAAACGGATCAAGGTCCTAAATGTAAGACTTTACTAAAACTAAAAACTCTTAGAAGAAAACATTCAGGGAAGTCTTGACATTGGATTTGGCAGTGCTTTCTCAAGTATGACAACAAAAACACAGGCAACAAGACAAACTAGATAAATTGGACTCCCATGAAAGTTAAAAACTTGTGCATCAAAGGACACCACCAAGAAAGTGAAAAAAACAAAACAAAACCCAACAACCTACAGAATGAAAGATATTTGTAAAAATCCTATATCTGCAAGGGATTAATGATTCAGAATATATAAAGAAATTCAATTCAAAACCAGATATACATATATACCCAAATGTAACCCCAAAGAATGAATTTTTTTGTTGTTAAAGCAGTCACTTAACTTGTTTAGAGTCAGTCTGTAAAATCTGTCTCTCTGGTTGGTGGGAGCTCATAGTCTCATTTCAGTTATATTAGCCTTAGACTCCTTGGGATCTGACCTGTTCATGGATGGTTTCCAGGTCAGCCAAAGGACTGGACAAAGTTTATTTGTATAACTTGGAGCTCCCCTTCTCTGGCTGTCTCCTTTCTGGGAGTTCCGTTTTACTCTGAGGGAACTCAGAGTTCCTCAGAGGCTGAAGTTGTCCCAAACTCTGTCCTTGGTTCTTGAGGCCCTTCAAGACTAGATTTTGTATAGGAAATTCAACCACTTTGTAAGGCATGGTCTGTGGCCTTCCCTCAGGTTGAAAGCCTTAAAAACAGGAGACACTGTTTTGTTACAATTCTAGCATGTGTCACTTTGCTTCCAGTATATGCTTATATTTGCTCTCCATACTTTGAAGTAGTTCTTTATGTTTGTTCCTGTTTGTCATTGTTACCTGCATAATGGTGGGTCATTTGGGTGCTAGTCAGCATCAGAGTGGACAGGGGAATCTCCCTAAGTGCTATATGTGTACTTCTTCAGGCTCTATTTCTTTTATTTTCCTCCTTTTTTGGTGGTTGCTATTTTTACCTCCAGCACCTCCTGGTCCTACTCCTATATACACATCTTAACCTCAAAAATAGTGAAGGACACCAGAGAAAGTCAAGTAGCCCAGCCTGTTAAGTCAGTTGAAATTTTAAGTTGATAACATATATAATAGGCTTTTTGAGATTTTTTTACTAAAACAAACTTTCTGATTTTAATAGCCTGTTAGAGGACCTTCCTGTACACCCAAGTCTTTTTAAAGTTTACTTGTTTATTTTGAGAGAGAGAGAAAGGGAGAGAGAGATTGATTGAGAACTCAGTGGAGGAGTGGGGGGGGGGGGTGAGAGAGAACCCCAAGCAGGCTCCACGCTGTCAGCATGGAGCCCGACATGGGGCTTGAACCCACAAAATGCAAGATCATGACCCGAGCTAAAATCAAGAGTTGGACACTTAATTAGCCGAGCCACCCAGGTGCCCCCTGTACACCCACGTCTTTTAAGTCTGGGCTGGATGGTTAATGTACAGAGTCAGTCTGTCCTTCCTTTCTTCCTTATTTCCTTTCTCTCTTTGCAGAGCACGAGTTGGGGAGAGGGCCAGAGGGATAGAGAGATAACCTTCTTTTTTTTTTAACATTTATTTTTGAGAGAGAGAGAGAGAGAGAGAGAGAGTAAACTGGGGGAGGGGCAGAGAAAGAGGGAGACAGAGGATCTGAAGCAGCCTCTGCGCTGACACCAGAGAGCCCGGTATGGGGCTCGAACTCACGAACCATGAGTTGAAGTTGGACGCTTAACTGACAGCCACCCAGGCTGAGAGAGTGAGAATCTTAAGCAGGCTCCATACTCAGCCCGGAGCCCGAAACGAGGCTTGATCTCAGAACTCTGGGTCCATGACCTGAGCCGAAATCAAGAGTTGGATGCCCAACCAACTGAGCCACCCAGGCACCTTTTTTTTTTTTTTTTTTTTTTAATTTATTGTTAAGTAATCTCTACACCCAACATGGGGCTCAGACTCAATCCCAAGATCAAGAGTTGCAACTCTTCCAACAGAGCCATGTAGGCACCCTTTCCTTGTGGTTTGTCACATTACTCTATAAGAAAGCTTTGCAAAACTTTTATTCCGGATATATATACAAAAAACACAAAAACCAAAACCCCCTCATTCCTTTGTAACATGCCAGCATTTTACAACTCATAATCTTCTGAAATTTGGAAGATTGTTCACTTGTTACATTTTTATTGTTACCTTCTTGAAATAACATTTTGTGTATCAATAATATATGTTACAGATATAATAAACTTCCTGTCGTAAACTTATTATAAATATAATGGATAATGAGTTGTATTTTTGTTTGTTCTTTCTAATTAGCTCCTGGGCTATAATGAAAAGCCGATAAATCTACAGATGTTTATTGGAACAGCAGATGATCGATATTTACGACCTCATGCATTTTACCAGGTGCATCGAATCACTGGGAAGACTGTTGCTACTGCAAGTCAAGAGATAATAATTGCCAGCACAAAGGTTCTGGAAATTCCCCTTCTTCCTGAAAACAATATGTCAGCCAGGTATCTGGAAACATACCCCAAAATGGGCAGTTCTTTTTTTTCCCCTAAAACAACTTTCAGAGAAAAACATACTTCTTTTTATAGTACAGAAATGAATTATTCATGGTTCTAAATTAACAGAATAACATTATGTAAATAATTGTAAGACATTAGCTAAAGTTGGTAGCAGATTTCCAGAAAGGAAATGCACTTCAGCAGAAGTTTATGAACCATGTGGTACCAGCCAAGCATTTTGTTAAATGTTAAAGATAAAAATATATGGACTTTTTGCAAGTAGCTCACAGTCTAATAGGGTAGACAAAAGAACAGTTGCAGTACAATTATTATGATTGTCAAATTTCCTTAAGGAAACTTTTACTGTCTCCAGGCTTACTTGTTTGACTCCTTTCCAAACAAAATGAGGTGGCTAGCTTCTGAATGAGAATGCTTTAGAGTTTTGTTCAGGTTAGGATTATATGTCACACAAGGAATGCAGTGGCTTAAACAGTCAACGTTTAGTTTGTTATTCCATAAAAGAAATGTACAAATAGGCATTTTTAGGGCTAGCACAGGAACTCCATAAGTCATTGGGGCCCCAAACTCTGTTTTTCTTCTTTGATGGTCTTTTTTTTTTTTCCAATTAAAAAAAATACTTTTTTTGAGAGAAAGCAAGTGGGGGACGGGCAGAGAGAGAGAGGGTCTGGACAGAGGATCTGAAGCAGGCTCTGTGCTGACAGCATAGAGCTTGAGGCGGGACTGGAATTCATGAACCATGAGATCATGGCCTGAGCTGAAGTCAGACGCTTAACTGACTGAGCCACCCAGGTGCCCCTCTTTGTGTGTGTGTGCGCGTGCGTGTACATTTTGAGAGAGATCAAAAGTGTGTGCACATGTGGGCAGGGGAGGGGCAGATAGAGGAGAGAGAGAATCCCCAGCAGTCTCTGCATTGTTGGCACGCGTGATGTGAGGCTCGATCTCATGAACCTTGAGATCATGACCTGAGCCAAAATCAAGAGTTGGACACTTCAGCCGAATGAGCCACTCGTGTGCCCCCTCTGCTATTCTTTTTTTTTTTTTTATGTTTATTTTTCAGAGACAGAGACAGAGACAGAGAGTGGAGGGGTGGGGGCAGAGAGAGAAGGAGACACAGAATATAAAGGAGGCTCCAGGCTCTGAGCTGTCAGCACAGAGCCCAACGTAGGGCTCAAACTCATAGACCGCGAGATCATGACCTGAGCTGAAGTCAGGCACTCAACTGACTGAGCCACCCAGGTGCCCCCCGCCCCCTTGCTATTCTTAACGTGTGATTTCTGTCCTCAAGATTGTCTCATGTTACAAAATGGCTGCTGGAACTCTAACCATCACAACCATAGTCCCAGAAGGAATAAGGAAAAAGGGCTAAAGAAAACTTCCATCTGAGTTAGCCTCTTTATTTTATTGTGTTGTATTTGTTTATATATATTTTAAAAGTAATAAGCTCTCTGCCCATTGTAGGGCTTGAACTCACAACCTTAAGATCAAGAGTCCCATGCTCTACCAACTGAACCAGTCAGGTGCCGCAAGTTAGTCTGTCTAATCTGTCTTTATCAAGAGGCTTGTTACAGAAACCTATCTAGCATATTTTATTGTTCATCCTTGTAAATAAGGAAGGTCTGGGATTGTTTTGTTTTGTTTTTACTTGAGCACATTGCTACGTCTAATGATACAGGGATCTATTACTAAGAAAGAAGGGGGAAATAGATATTTATTTAGTAGGCAACTGTTAATCCCATCACAACTAGGTATTTGAAACTTATAGTGAGGTTTATTACAGAAATTGTTTCAAACTACCTTTCTTAAAATGGCAGTAACATCTGTCCCAGGCTATTGCAAGAACAGTTATATAAAATTAGATTTTGGTCTCTAGATCTCTTCCTTGAAATTTATACTTAAATAACTTTTTTAGGTAAACTGAATATTGTGATATAATTATATTATTATAAAATAAGAATTGCCTTAAGAACTTACCTTGTTACCTACTTATTACTGGGAAAGACAAGTTAATATTGAGATTAAAAACCTTATTTTTACCTGCTTTGTTCAAATGGGCAGTACAGGAGAACCCAACCCAATAAGTCATCACACAGGGGCTACTACAGAGTTCTTTTAAGGCAAAGCAGATAGCTAGCTGATGGTCTCTACTCTTTTTTTTTTTTTTTTTTTTTTTTAAGATTATTTATTTATTTTTGAGAGAGAGCCCAGGGGAGGGGCAGAGAGAGAAGGAGAGAGAGAATCCCAAGCAGGCCCCGCAAACTGTCAGCCCAGTGCAGGGCTCGAACTCAGGAGCCACGAGATCATGACCTGAGCTAAAGTCAAGAGTTGGATGCTTAACTGAGCCGTGATGATCTCTACTCTTTTTTTTTTTTCTTTTAATGTTTATTTTTGAGAAAGGGGGAGGGGGGATGAATGGGGGAGGGGCAGAGACAGAGACAGAGAAGGAGACACAGAATCTGAAGCAGGCTCCAGCCTCTGAGCTGTCAGCATTGCAGGGCTTGATCTCACGAACTATGAGATCATGACCTGAGCTCAAGTCGGTCGCTCAACCAACTGAGCCACCCAGGCGCCCCAGTGGTCTCTACTCTTAAAATTTCTGTGTTCTCTGATATAGAAAGAACTTTGGAATCTCAACCAATGCTTGTTTCCCACTTGAGCAAAGCTCTTTCTTGAAGAGAACAGTGATCTGCCTCCAGGCATCCATTTGACCCATTTTCTTTTTTTTCTTTTCTTTCTTTCTTTCTCTTTCTTTCTTTCTTTCTTTCTTTCTTTCTTTCAGTTTATTTATTTGGAGTGAGGCAGGGAGAGAGAGAGAGAGAGAGAGAGAGAGAGAGAGAGAGAGAGAGAGAGAGAGAGAGAACACACATAAATGAGGGAGGAGCAGGGAGGGAGAGCAAGAATCCTAAGTAGGCTCTGCACTGTCAACATGGAGCCCAGTACGGGGCTCAAACTCACGAACCATGAGATCATGACCTGAGCCAAAGTTTGACGCTTAATGGCCCCTTGACCCATTTTCAAATAAGTGAGGTAGCCAACCATTGAATGAGAAATGCATGCATGTAGGTTTCTTTTACTCTAAGATCTTACTTTTTCATCTAGAATCAAAAGCATAGGAATATACTGGGGCGCCTGGGTGGCTCAGTCACTTAAGCGTCCGACTTTGGCTCAGGTCATGATCTCATGGTTCGTGGGTTCAAGCCCTGAGTCAGGCTCTGTGCTGACAGCTCAGAGAGCCTGGAGCCTACTTCAGATTCTTTGTCTCCCTTTCTCTCTGCCCCTTCCTTCTCATGCTCTGTCTCTCTCAAATATAAATAAACATTAAAAAAAAGCATATGAATATACAGGTAGCTGCAGAGGGGAATTTAAAACTCAGTTTTGAATCATCTTTTTCTAAGAACTCATAAAATTGATCCCTAGGAGATGGTTTATAGGCCACGTTTCCATTCATTCTTCTGGGTGTTCAAAGCACTAGACTTGAATCAAGTTAAATTTAAATAGAAAATCACCAGAAGCTTCTTATACTTCTTAACTTTGTTTGAAGGATAGAATAAGAAATATCCATATGAATAACTCTTCGTAATCTGAAAAACCACTATTAAAGATATTATCTCTTGGTCATTACACACACACACACACACACACACACACACACACACACACACACACAGAATCTTTTCAAGTTAAAGGGAAAAGACTGATGACATGGTAGATTTTGCTTTACCAGACAAGGAGAGACCCGTAAACTTTATCACATTTCCTTTTTGCCTTGGCTTCTGGGAAGTTCGGTCAAGTTCAGGTATAGTAATTTGTATACCCCTAGATTTGGAACATATTTATTTCCTGTTGCTTCTATTTAATTTTTTTTTCTGTTTTTCCTTGACCTTATTTGTATTTATGTTGTAAAATGCCTCATCCTTTTAAAAGTGATGTATAAATCAGTGAATTAAATTAAAAAGAGTACATGAGTTTGTAAGATTTTCAAGAAATTGGGAAAGCTTCACATATCAAATAAGGTGAAAAAATAAAAATAGTAGGATCTGAACATATCTACCTTCTCCTTTTCTCATCTATTAGCACATGAAATAGGTTGTAGTCAGAATTCATGTCCCTTGCCCAACCAGTTCTGGCATATACTGCCTACCTGGATAAATCCAGAAAGGACAAAGCTGCAGAAATATCATTGTTTCTAGTTAACAAACACAACTACTGCTCTCATTCCACCCAGCTTAGAGACACACACACCTGAAGTTTTTCTGGCCATTCAGTATGGATTCCAGTATTTACTGCCTTATCCTACTCATAATTCCTCCCTGTTTTTAAAACTGGATGAAAACGGATGTGGCATTATTATACTCTGATCTAAAATATACTCGTACTTAAAAAAATAAATAAAATATAGTTGTATCTGTAAACAGAATTAATAGTGATTTATTCCTACATGTGTAGTTTTCTTGTTGGTCTGGTCTTATCTTTTCTTGAAATTCATAGGCAGAGCTTTAAGATCGTCATTTCTGATACTCTTCTTCTAACTCTTCTCTTAGAAACTTAGCTCTCTGCTAAAATACCTTCCCTCTCAGCACCTGGCTGGCTCCTCAGTAGAGCATATGACTCTTGATTTTGAGGCCATGAATTTGAGCCCCATGTCCGGGGTAGAGTTTACTTAAATAAAATAAAATACCTTTCCTCAAAACTCAATAAAATGGATGATCTCTGGCATTTCCCCCTAAAGGCTCATTGGCATGTTAGCATGAATAATCACTACTTGATACAATTTGATCAGTACTGCTTTGAGCTAAAGTGCAATTGTTCAATATTAATTAAGTATAATTCATTATCCATAAATGACAAATACTTTCAAGAGTGTTTTCCTTTTTTGGAAATTTCTTCTCCTGTGTCTTTCTGAAGGTGAAAATATTCACCCTTTGGGATTCTTTCTTGTGCTTTACTGGTTCTTAACTTGATAACCTAGTTTTCTAACACATATTGTCCTTTACAGCAACTTCTGTGGCCTCTGGACAGTTGAGCACTAGAGTTGGGACTATTGGTAGATAAGGCAAAGGGATGGATGACAAGTAATACCACAAGAGAGAGTAAACTTTAGGATGTTGATTGCTAGTTTTCCATCTGCTTTATTCTTTCAATATGTGAATAACAAACACATGTTGTAGGTACTGTTTCCTACCCTGATTGTGTGTTAAGCAGCCATACAAGTAATGCATTTTGAAGATAATGAAAAGTTAGACCCTAAATGCCGAAACTTTAATCTTCTATGTGTATTCTTTAAAACTAAAAGAATCTTAGCCTGATGGATTGTTTTTACTAATAAACCTATCACTAGAAAAGTCTAAATATGCTATTAATGACTGATTTAGAGTCCTACAGGTTAATCTTTTCTGGCTTAGTTACTTACATAGAATTAAGGTCTTTTTACTTTGTATTACTTATCTAGTTCTGTAAAAGCACTCCAAAATTTAGTGGCTCAAAGTAATAACTGTTCATTATTTTCATGATTCTTAGGGTTGGCTGGACTCAGCTGGTCTAATTCATGTGGTGTCAGCTGAGATCACTCATGCACCTAAATTCAGCTGGGAGCTCAGCTGGATTTGGAACATAGAAGCTGTCTGGGGTGGCTGGAGTAGTTGAGGATTGGCTTAGCCTTTCTCTCCAGCTTCCTGGATGGACTTCATGGTGGCTCAGGGCTCCAAGAGAGCAAAAGAGGCTTAATGTTGGGCTCATAACTTACACTGCATCACTTGGTTACATTCTGTTTGTCAAATCCTAAGGCCAGCTTTCACCTCTTAATGGGAAAAGTGGCATGCAGGTGCAAGAATGGGGAATAATTGACAGCCATCTTTTTAGACAATCTACCATACTTACCATTATTACACTTTTGTCATTCAAAACATTTTTAATCTCAGAATTGAAATAGCAATCGTACATCTTTCTTTTTGGACCTTATTTTAGGTAGTGATAGTTCTTCCCTGCCACGTTTAGCTAAGTTATTGGGAACCATTAAATACCAGTAAGCAAATAAAATGTGTATATTTTTCTCCCTAGTATTGACTGTGCAGGTATTTTGAAACTCCGCAATTCAGATATAGAACTTCGAAAAGGAGAAACTGATATTGGCAGAAAGAATACTAGAGTACGACTTGTATTCCGTGTGCACATCCCACAGCCCAATGGAAAAGTCCTTTCTCTTCAGACAGCTTCCATACCTGTTGAGTGCTGTAAGTGAGCTTGTGATGATGTTTTCAAATTTTGTTTATAATAGGCAATTTCCTATTTTGCTTTTAATGTAATATTTGGATTATAAGTATAAACTGAGGCACAGAGTCTGGATAGCTGATGAGATTTTCTTGTATGGAAATAAGCTATGTGTTTAGGTGGGAGGAATACAGATCTTGGAGTTAGAAAATGGGTTTTCATTATAATTTGACCATAGGTTGTGTGGGACTATAAACACATTCTCTTGACCACAGGTTTTTGTTTTTGTTTTTGTTTTTTTGATGTTTATTTTTGAGAGGGGGGTGGAGGGCCAGAGAGAGTGGGGGACAGAGGATCCAAAGTGGGCTCTGTGCTGACAGCAGAGAGCGTGATGTGGGTCCGGGTATAGCCCTGAGATCATGACCTCAGGGCTAAGGTTAAGTTGGATACTTAACCAACTGAGCCACCTCGGGGCCCCGTTGACCACAGTTTTTTTTAACCTATAAATGAGGAAGGTGGGCTTGATGACACCTGAGGACAAAATGAAGCTATGATTAAGTATCCCTTGGTCACCTTTGTTTCATTAAAACATGAGCCACCTTGTTGGAAGATGCCTATCTCTGCAAGCTGACACCTCAGCTAAATAAAGACTTAAAGGATTTTTTTTTTAAACCATTAACCTGTTTACAACATCAGATTGAGAAAGTGAATGCTTTTTCCCCCTGATTTACAAAGGCAAGAAATGAGAACAGGCCCTAGAACATGTACCTACTTACACCCTGGAGAACTGTGGGCCTCTGGTAGGTTAGCTGGTAGTACTGTAGTATTGAAACTGCTGTTTAGATGTTTAGGGCATAGACTTATAAGTGTTCCAATTCATGTCTTAATTTTGTGTTGGAGGAAACTGAGGCACAAGTGTCTGAAGTACTCCTGCAAGCTTATTTGCTTGTTAGTGACAGAACTGTCCTTAGAACACAGGTTTTCTTAGTACTCTTTCAATTATACCATGTTACTTCTGTTAAACACATGCATTCTTTATTTGGGATCAAACCTACTGTAGTACCTTTCTGTGCCTCCTTTTGCTATTTATGAAATTGAACTATTACTTTATTATTTCACAGTTAACTGAGAAATCACTGAGTAAATACATAGTAATAGAATTCATTGTAGAAATAGTTTTGTATTTTTAACAGACAATACAGGTACTTACTAAAATTCAAAAAGAATATAGAGTGAAAAGCAAATTTCCAGGTCAACTATTTCCCCTTATTAGAAGCAGCTATTGGGGGGCGCCTGGGTGGCTCATTCAGTTAAGCGTCCTACTTTGGCTCAGGTCATGATCTCACAGTTTGTGGGTTTGAGCCCTGTGTCCGGCTCTGTGCTGACTGCTCAGGGCCTGGAGCCTGCTTTGGATTCTGTGTCTCCCTCTCTGTCTGCCCGTCCTGTGCTCACGTGCGTGCTCTCTCTGTCTCTCTCTCAAAAATAAATGTTGAAAAAAAATTTATAAGCAGCTATCATTGCCAGCGTTTTTATTACCCTGCCAGACTTTTCTATGCCCATATAAGCATATATGCCTCTATTTTTTAGCAAAGTTCATTTAGATAATTTTTCAATTGTTTTGTTTATTTTTGAGAGTGGGGATGGGCAGAGAGAGAAGGGGACAGAGGCTCTGAAATGGGCTCTACGCTGACAGCAGAGAACCCGATGTAGGGCTCAAACTCACAAACCATGAGATCATGACCTGAGCAGAAGTGGAAAGCTTAACAGACTGAGTCACCCAGGTGCCCCAGAGTTAATTTAAGTAATTTAAGTTCATAGAGTAGTTTGAGTTTTTGAGATGAAGTTATTCTAAAATGATTTTCTATTTTTTCTTTTAGTTTATTAGATTAATATGTGATTATTGTTGAGAATATAGAAACACAGAATGGAAAAAGAAGAAATGCAGAATGGAACAAGGAATAATAGCAAAATCTTTTGTAATCACTACCCTGTGGTGTAGTCACTATTAACCTTTCTTTGGATTTTCTTTCTTTTTTCTTTTATTGTTTATATGTATATACACACACACACACACACACACACACACACACATACATATATGAAGTATCTTCATATATATGAAGGGGAGTGGCAAAGAGAGAGGGAGACACAGAATCCAAAGCAGGCTCTAGGCTCTGAGCTGTCAGCACAGAGCCTAATGCGGGTCTTGAACCCACAGACTGAGATCGTGACCTGAGCTGAAGTTGGACACCTAACCGACTGAGCCACCCAGGCTCCCCTGGTGAACACAGTTTTGCTGTTACTTTGAATGTACCCATGATGGCTAGTTTCCACCATAAATATCTAAAACATGAATTAATGTATTTCCTAGGCCAGCCAGTGCTTGTCTTCATGCCCCTTCTCTGTGAGTCATTTGGAACATAAGTAGGGACATAAGTATTTTCTGAGATCTAGGTTGGTGCTTGATACTTTCCAAGTGATAGTTGGTCCTGAATCCCAGACCCATGTCCTATGAAAGGGTCTATTTTAGCTTTCTCTTTTTTTCATTTTTGTTTATTTTGAGAGAGAGTGAGAGAGCGCAGATGCGTGTGTGCAAGAGGGGTTGGGCAGAGAGAGAAGGAGAGAGGGAATCCCAAGCAGATTTCACGTTGTCATCGCAGAGCCCGATGCTGGGCTTGAACTCACGAACCATGAGATCATGACCTGAGTTGAAACCAAGAGTTGGACACTTACCTGACGGAGCCACCCAGGTGCCCCTAGCATTCTCTTTGAATAGAGCATTGATCCCAATTTAAATACATTTTGTGGCTTGGTTTTAAATAGTTGGGAGAAACAAGAGCCACAGTGAACTGAGAGTGTGTGCTTCCTAAAGGCATTCAAGTTTAAATTTCTTTAAAATGTTGTTCTACTCAAACAAAACAGCTGACCCTCAGAGCTACCAGTTTTCCACCCAGGAAGTAGAAAAGTAGACTATTTTCCAACTGTGAAGAAGAGAGCATAATCCACACTTTTTTTGTTTTAATTCAGAGAAAAACCTAACTATCTAGGCATTTGCAAGAAACCCCTAGAGGACCTAAGCCCTCAAAAGAATTGTAATGTGTAGCTTAAAGCTCAAGCAGTTAAAAAAAAGAAATAAAGAAATAAAGAAAGAGAATCCAGAAATAGGATCTCCACAAAATATAACAACTTGGAATCAGGCAATATCAGAGAAAGGTGGCACCAAGGGTACTGTTTATAAAAGTTGATAATTTAAAGAATGGCTCTGAGGCATTAAAAATTATGTTCACATACCCTAGAAGGAAAAGTGCAGTGCACTGTAGAAACGTTTACTTCCGTTTTTAAAAATTTAGTGTGTACTTCATGTATGCTTCAGTTATTTAGTTATTTGGAAAATGTCCAGAATGGCATCTTGTTGTCTTGGTGATGATCTAGATATTTTCTTTCTTTTTTATTTAAGAGGATTAAAAAAACATGATTTTTATTTTTGAGAGAGAAAGAGCACATGCAGTCACATGTGGGAGGGGTTGGGGCAGAGAGAGAGGGAGAGAGCTCGATCCCACAACCGACCGTGAGATCATGACCTGAGCTGACATCAAAAATTGGATGCTTAACCGACTGAGCCACTCAGGCACTCCTGACCTGGATATTTTCTTGATGAAAGAGCTAATTTGTGTTTATCCTTCAGAAACTTGTCTTTTAATTGTATGCAGTATAATTACATATGTTTGGATTAATTTGCTTTTTATAGTTATATTAAATTCATCAATTTTAACAGTTGTAGGGAAGAAATACATTGAAGACTTAAGCTAAAAAGAGGAAAGTGGGTGAAATTAATGTTTTGGAGTCAATATGAAGTTGCAAGCATTGATTAATTTTTCGTCATTGGTTTCTTTACAGTTGTAAGAAAATTATTTAGAAATCACAAATCTAATAAGTCTTATTTTCTAAATAATGTGGTTATTTTAGTGGATTTTGTTACCGTTGTCTTGAATTTTCAAAGCCCAGAGTTTGCTTCTATTTTCATTGTATAGCTTGAATTTGTCATTTACATATGAAAGATTGTAAACTAATATTTTGTTTCTTCTCAACTCCTAAAAAAAAAACAAACAGCTCAGCGGTCTGCTCAAGAACTTCCTCATATTGAGAAGTATAGTATCAACAGTTGTTCTGTAAATGGAGGTCATGAAATGATTGTGACTGGATCTAATTTTCTTCCAGAATCCAAAATCATTTTTCTTGAGAAAGGACAAGGTAATAACATAAGATTTGAGTTGATTGGCTTCAAAATAAGGGGCAAAATGAGTAAAATGAATTATTCCCATGTTTCATGGACAAAAACAAAATAGTTTTTCTAAAGCTACAAACATCATTTACACAGATTTTTTGATAAGCCGTATATTTCTTAAATTTTCCATATAAATGTTAAATTCTCATTAAGGGTATCTCAAAAGTAGAAGAATCCCCAGTATTTCTACTCATATATATATATATATATATATACACACACACACACACACTCAAGAGAATTGATGATGTGTTGCACAGAAAACTTACAGCAGCATTATTCATAATAGCCAAAAACTGGAAACAACCCAAACAATCATCAATTGTTACATGGCTAAACAAAATGGGGATGTCCATACAATGAGATATTATTCAACCATAAAAAAGAATAAAGTACTGATTCATAACACAACATGAATGAACCTTGAAAACATGCTAAGTGAAAGGATTCAGCACACAACATCCAAAATCAGCAATCCATAGAGACAAAGTGGATTAGTGGTTGCCAGGGTTGGAGGGAGGGATCAGTGGAGAGTGACGGCTGATGGGCACAGGGTTTCTGGAATTAGATAATGATGGTGGTTGTACAGTTCTGTGAATATACTGAAAACTTCTTGATTATATAATTTAAAAGGGTGAATTTTATGTATTTTATATATAAATTATATCTTCATTTTTGTAAGTGTAGAAGAATCCTATGTCTTTCAGGGTGTTTAAAACCTTTCTGAGCGTATTTAATACATTTTTTCATCTATTATTCCTTCTCATTTTTTAAACATTTTTAAAATTGTGAAATACCTTTTTATGAGAATAATATAAGAGATACCCACACACCTGACGCCCAGTTGAAGAAGTAAGACATTTATCTCTGAAAGGCCTTTTGATGTTCCTTCCCAAATGGATCCCACTCCTAAGTCAATCCATGCTTTTCTTTATAGTTTTATGCGTTTTCTCTGGTTTTGGGCTATGTATATAACATTTCATGTATTCTTCTGAAAATTGCTTTTTTTTGGAAGTCAACATTAATGTTTTAAGATCGATCCACGTAACAGAAGATCATTCACTTTTACTACTATATAGCTTCACTGTATGAACGTGCTACAATTTATTATCTGCTCTCCTACTGGACTTTTGGGCTGTGTCTAGTTTTTGGCATTACCAAACAATAGCTAATAGTGTGACCATGAACATTTTGGTTCTTATCACCTGGTAGACATAGGTAAGAATGTCATAATTTTTAAATTTTGTTAATCTGGTAGATGTAAAATGTATCTTGAACTTTGGATTTGAATTTTCTCATCTTATTGAGGTGATTATTAGTCATTCATGTTTCCTTTTTTGTGTAATGTCTTTATGTTTTTGTCCACTTTTTCCCATTGAATCAGTTTTCATTTTCTTACTACCTTATAGTATTCTTTATGTATTCTGGATGTCAAAGCAAGTTGGGAAAGTGCCTCATTTTTTCCCACTTACCAAGTGTGTGCCCTGTAATTTCACCTTCCTTTGAACATGTGGCTGAGCTCATCTCTGAAACCTTCTGGGCTGGGGGCTTTGTGGTACTATTAATTTCTGATATAATTCTTTTCAGAGGTATCGGACCATTTAAGTAGGTATGGGCCATTTCATAGGTATGGGACCATTTCTTCTTGAGTTAATTTTCATGATTTTTATTTTTCCAGGTAAATAGAAAAACACACTCTGTGTTTCTCCTTTACTCTCATAGTGTTACCACACTCAAAACACTTCTGACACCAGATGTGTGGGTTTCCCATATATCAGCTGATTCTTTGATATGAGCTGGGTTGGGTGTTCTGAATGAGGTCAGTTCTGACACTAACTGGAGTTAGTGCAGACCCCACAAGTTAAGGGCTCAGTCCCTTAAGACTGCCCGCCACTTGAAATGACAATCAAAAGTAATAGATGCCCAGGTACCCACTTCTGTCTGGCTTGGCTGCAAATCAGAGGTTCCCATGACTCACTTCTTGGTTTTGATCATTTGGTAGAGCGGCTCACAGAACTGAGGGAAACACTTAGGTACCATTACCAGTTTGTTACATAATAGAGGATATCAGAGGGTACAGATGAACATCCAGATGAAAGAGATACATGGAATAAGGTATGTGGGAAGGGGGTATGAAGCGTCTGTGTCCTCTATAGACATTGCCCCTGTCCCAGCCACCTCCATGTGTTCAGCAACCCAAAAGCTCCTTGAACTCTACTGCATTTGGAATTTTCATGGAGGCTTCACACAGGTTTGATTGACTGTTCCATTTCCAGCCCTCTTCCTTCTCTGGAGAACAGGGGTAGAACTGAAAGTCTTTCTAGTGACCAGCCTCCATCCAGGAGCCTACTAAGAATCACCTCCTTAGAACAAAAGATAGTCTTATCACAGGAAATTCCAAGGGATTTAGGACTTCTGTGTGTCATAACTGGGGTCAAAGACCAAGTATAAAAACAAAAGGTACTCCTAGTGTTCTTCTTACCACTTGGAAATTACAAGAATTTTAGGAGCTTTATACCAGGAGCCAGAGGCAGAGATCAATATATATTTTCCCTATTATTTCACACTAGGATTTTATTTATTTCACCCAAGTTCTCAAATTTGTTGACATTTATTTGCTTATAATACTCTATTTCTGCATTTGAATTATGTCCCCTCCCTTTTTATAGAGGGAGCAAGCGCACATGCGGGCAGGAGAGAGGGGGAGAGGCAGAGAGGGAGAGAGAAACAGTCCCAAGCAGTCTCCTTGCTGTCAGCGTGGAACCTGACCTGGGGCTTGATCACGACCCTAGGGTCATGACCTGAGCTGAAATCAACTGTTGGGTGCTCAACTGACTGAACCACCAGGCACCCCTGGAATTCTATCCCTTTTAAAAAATTTATTCCTGCTGTTATTTATTTGTGCCATCTCTGGTTTTTTAGTCAGTGTTTCCATAGTACTTTGGCTTTATTGGTCCTTTAAGTTGTGTATTTGTTTTCTGTTTCCAAGTGTCTGTATTTTTTTTCTTTTCACTTTTTTTCTTTTCTTTTCTTTTCTTTTCTTTTCTTTTCTTTTCTTTTCTTTTCTTTTTTTTTAATGTATTTATTTTTGGGAGAGAGAGCATGAGCTGGGGGAGGGGCAGAGAGAGGGAGACCCAGAATCTGAAGCAGGCTCCAGGCTCCAAGTTGTCAGCACAGAAGTCCCACGCGGGGCTCAAACTCACAAACTATGAGATCATGACTTGAGCTGAAGTTGGACGCTTAACCGACTGAGCCACCCAGGTGCCCCAATATGTTTCTTTTTCTTTTTTTTTGGTTTGTTTGTTTTTATTTATTTTTGAGACAGAGAGAAACAGAGCAGGGGAGGGGCAGAGAAAGAGGGAGACACAGAATCAGAAGCAGGCTCCAGGCTCTGAGCTGTCAGCACAGAGCCTGACGCACGGCTCGAACTCACGGACTGTGAGACCATGACCTGAGCTGAAGTCGGACACCCAACCGACTGAGCCACCCAGGCGCCCCTGTTTCTTTTTCTTAAATGGTAATCTCATTTGTTTTTTATCCTTTTGAAACTTACAGATTTAAGGCTATACATTGCTTTCATTGCCTATCTCTTATGATTTTATTACCTCTTTTTTCACCGAATACATTTTCTTGGAGTTTAGGTAAGTTTAAATCTTTTCATACTAAACCATTTCCTTTCCCTTGACTCTGTCAACCTCATAAGCTGTTGTTTTATTTTGTTTTCATTTATCATCCAACCTCTCAAGTAATCTGTCAACTACCATCTGCCATTTCCTTACCTGCTATGTACTCTTTTGACTTCTAGTATATTGAAATCATAACCTAAAAATTTGACACTCAGCTACCCACCCTCCTCCTTGACATTCTTTTCTTTCTTGACCTTTGTGTGATTGTACTCACCTGGTTTTTGGCGCATTTTTAAATGTCTCCACTGTTTTGTTTTGGTTTTTTTAATCAGTTTTTCTGGCCCTTAAAAATAGATGTTTCCCAAGGTTCTGTGGTTCAGCTTTCTTTTCATTATATTCCCTCATTCTAGGAAATTTCATCAGCTGGTCAAATCTTTGTCTATAACTACATTATTTCTTTCAAACTTCTGACATGTGTTTTATTCTTTTGTTTTTGTTTTTTGTTTGTTTTAAATAGGCTCCATGCTCAATGTGGGGCTTGAACTTACAAACCTGAGATTAAGAGTCGCATGCTCTACCAACTGAGCCAGCTGGAAGCCCCGTAACACGCACTTTAAAGTACCCACTGAGGGACGCCTGGGTGGCTCAATTGGTTAAGCGTCTGACATCAGCTCAGGTCATAATCTCATGAGATTTACATCGGGTTCTCTGCTGTCAGTGCAGAGCCTGCTTCATATCCTCTGTCCCCCTCTCTCTACACTTAACCTCCCTCTCAAATAAACAAACATTAAAAAAAATTCATTTGTGCCTGAATATAATAAATATGTATGTATATAATGCAGTTTCATTATAGAATTCATTTAACTAGAGCTTTACCTTTAAGAACTTTTGTCTTAATACAATTACTGGTTTCAGATGAGATTGCATTTTGTGACTATGTAACTCCCATTCTGAAAGCACCTTCAGTAATCTCTTCATATTTTAAGGCCCTTCATGTGGCATTTAGGTCACAATCTTTTGCCTTTCTTTTCAGCCTCATTTCTTATTTTTCCCTACCTCATACTTTTTACTCCATCAACACAGCTGCTTATGGTTTCCTCTGTCGTGTAGTTTCTTGCCATCTTGGCTTTGCTTGTGCTCTTAGGCCTAGACCAACCTTCCACCCATATCACTTGAGTTCTACCTTCTTTTTCAGCCTCAGTTCAAGAACTCAGGAAGCCTTCCTTGTCTCTTATCCTTATGCCAAGAGTAGGGTAAGGACCCTGAACTCTGTCTTCTTGGCGTATCTAGAGTACACCTTTATTAGTCATTGAAACCACCACGATTTATTATGATGAACTGTTTTTATTTGCCTTTCATAGACTGAAGGTAAGAGTATCTTATCTTCACTATCTCAGTAACCCAAAGTGCCTGGCATGTCAGGACCCAACAAATGATTGTTGAACTAAGCTATATTTCTTTGTAGACATAGCATTTGTCTCTAGTGTCTGTTATACACAGGGTTAGCTATTATCTATTTATTGGACTGAAAAATGAGAGTCACAATTTAGAAGGCATTGGATTGAGTCTTTTCTGATGTTTTCACAGACCAGATGAAGAAGTCCTGCAAGCTGTGAAGATACTTATATGGGTTTAGTCAATGGGCAGATGCTCATGACTTAAAAAGAATGCTTTAGAGTACTGAACATCAGACTGGAGTAAGAGCTATAGTAGCAGTTGGGGTTCTCCCCAGGTGACAATTCACTTGGGATGAAGAGACAGAAAATGTGCTGGCCAGATCTTTAGGTGACACAAATCTGGAAAGTCTAGCAAATATATTCAAAGACTGTCAGTATTTAAGAGTCCCATGCTCTACCGACTGAGCTAGCCGGGCGCCTAAAGACTGTCAGTATTGAAAAAGATCCTGGCAAACCAAGTCTTGTAGGGAGAAGTTAACCTAAGAAGGGTTGGGGGAAAAACCAGGTAAGTGCAGCGTGGGAGTTTGAACTTAGCAGTAGGAAGTGTAGTAGACTGAGGGAATCTTGCTGACCACACACTAAGTGTAAGGCAGCATGGTGCAGCTACCCCAAAACTTTTTTTTTAATGTTTTTATATTTGAGAGAGAGCAAGTGGGGAGGGGCATAGAGAGAGGGGGACAGAGGATCTAAAGTGGGCTCTGTGCTGGCAGCAGAGAGCCCGATGCAAGGCTCGAACTCACGAACTGCGAGATCATGACCTGAACTGAAGTCCATGCTCCACTGACTGAGCCACCCAGGCACACCTACCCCAGAAAACTTTTATTAACAGACTCAGCATCTTCACATAAAGTGGAAATAAGAGCCTTAGTCACTCTGTACCATGCTGTGTCATTTCCCACCTGGGCTATTCAGTTCTGGGCTTGATGCATTTGGAGAGAGATGTTCACACTGGAGGGGTGTTCATAGAAGAGTGGGCAGGAAGGCTAAATATTGTGTAAGATGTAAATGCAGAACTGGGGGTGTTAATCAGTAGAAGGAGACACATGTAAACATAGCTGGGCTTTTTTTTTTTTTTTTTTTTTTTTGAGAGAGTGCGTGTGAGTGGGGGGCAGGGAGAGAAGGGAACAGAGGATCGTAAGCAGGCTCTGTGTTGACAACAGCAAGCCTGATGTGGGGCTCGAACTCATGAACCCTGAGATCATGACCTGAGCCAAAGTTGGATGCTCAATTGACTGAGCCACCCGGGGCCCCCAAACATAGCTGTTTTTAAACATCTTAAATACTGTCTCAGAAAACCACTCAAAATATTTTGGATTGGGGGGCTGCAAAGAGTAGTTCTTAAACCAGTGGTGGGATACTGGAAGGAGGCAGATTTCATCTGTCCTGAAGGGCTTTCAAACAGCAATTGTCCAAAGATCAAATGGGTTACTTGGTGAGAGAGTGAGTTTCCCATTACCTAAGGCATACAAGCAGGAGTTGGCTACCACTTGGTGAAGGTGCTCTCAGAGGATTTTCCAACATAAATAAACTGTGAGGCCTGCTAACTAAGGCAGCCCAAAGTCTTTCTCCCCATTTTTTCTCATGGGTACACATTTTATTTTCATAATGGAAGTCATTGAGGAAAAGATTCCCTTTGCCAATAAGCTTGTGATACTAAATACATTAGATTTTGTTTATATACTTTCTGACTTGAATTACTTTTAACTGTAAATTGTTTCTTTTAATAGATGGACGACCTCAGTGGGAGGTAGAAGGGAAAATAATCCGGGAAAAATGTCAAGGGGTAAGAAATTTATTTCTTTAGAAACATTTAAGAAGCTTAGAACATTGGATAATGCTACTTTATATTATAGATGAGGAGTCTTTTATCTAATGAGTAATAGAAAAGTAAATTAGAATTTTTAGAAGTTTGGACATGAAATAGGTACTCTCCTTTTTCTAAAATTAAAGTTTAGGAAAGATAAACAATTGGTGTCTTTGCCTTTTTTGTGTATAGGAAAGGAGAAATTAAAAGGTTCTTACTACTGTTATCATTAGTTTATTTCTCTGAATTCAGTGAAAAAATCAAATTCAGTAAAGCCCACATAGAATGGGAAAAAATAGGGAGAGAACAAGCCCTAAGGAGTTTGTGTATTTAGCACAATTTTTGCAAGTTTTCAGCAGTAAGCCTTCCGGGATTCAACACTAAACACTGTGGTCCCTTCATCCTGATTGGAATGGAGACAGAATTTTTTGTGGGGTAGAGAATAACACTTTCCACAGTGCTCTCCAGAGACCTGGAGAAATTAGATTAAGGATTGCAGTTTCACTCTGCTTATGTAAAATTATTTTTTATATGGAAATGAATTTTTTATATTGCTAGTTTCGAACATTCTGAATATCAAATTTAAGGTAAGAAATCTAAATTATAACACAACTGAGGAAATATTAAACCTGATTGAAAACCAGGACAGACTTCCAGTTAAGATACATAGTAACGTGTAATATTCAGTAGTGCAGAATATCTCACTACATGGTACATAATAAGACTGTTTTTATTTCTGCTCCAACTAGAAACCCAATTGGATGACTAAAAGGCAATCTCTCCTTTAATGGTTTACTTTCAAGAGTTTATCTCTGTTGAGACTAGAGTTTCATAGAGTAAATCTCCAGATGACTTACATGACCAATTGATGTGCATAATGATCTATGATGGGAGACACTGGGTAGTTAAGCCTCATGAGTTGTGCTGAGTTTAGCAGGTGCATTTCATTTTTAGTTCTGAATGTAACACAATCTTACTACTTTCCATGCTCCTTAGGCTCACATTGTCCTTGAAGTTCCTCCATATCATAACCCAGCAGTTACAGCTGCAGTGCAGGTGCACTTTTATCTTTGCAATGGCAAGAGGAAAAAAAGCCAGTCTCAACGTTTTACTTATACACCAGGTATGGGGAGTTGTGATGGTTTACCACAGAGCTTGCTTTCATAATGAATAAAAAGTTACTCAATGAAACCTGTATTAGAATGTTTACAATAGAGTACTTATAATCAGTAAAAATCCTAACATATGCCTCGTCTGTAAAGTTCGTGTAGACTTTAAATATTAGATGTGATATTAGCTGTTATTTTGTAGTTATTTATTATAAGGAGATTAGAAGGTTGAATTTTGATTTTAAGTCGTTTATCTGGAGCTACCAGAAATCCCCAGCGCTACAGTAAGGGCAGGTGTTTGTGAATATTTGTGAAACTCCTTTGTGCCCTTAGCACACTGCAAGAAGGCAGTGTGTTCATCTCAAGCATTTCCAGTCAGATGAAAAATCTCTCATTAGATTTTCATTTGGCAAGTAGCAACTGTAGTATACTGTGGTCTGTGGGTTATATAAAGTCGATTCCAGAGTTTCTGGTTTTATAGATGTGCCCTAACAAAGGAGGCTGCCATACCTCTTTCTGCAGCAATTCAAATGCTGTAACTTTCCAGCTCTTGGTGGTAACACATAAATATTATATGCAGTAATTCATGCTGATGTTTACGTAGTTAGAGAACAGATATTTCTAGAGGCCTTCTCTGTACTAGGTGCTGTGTCAGTGCAGAGCTTGAACTCATGAAACATGAGATCATGACCTGAGTTGAAGTCACATGCTCAACTGACTGGCCACCCACACACCCCTGTTGCAAAAACTTTTAAATGGTTTATAGTAAATGAAAAACAGAAACACTTAAATTTGAGAAGGTACTAGTTATTAATGATCACTTATTTGTCATTCATATTCTTTAAAGCCTGGCTGTATTCCACTTTAAGCCTCTAAAGGCCATTTATATTCCCAGATCTGAAAATTAATATTACTTGATCATGTTAATACATTATTGGTAATAAAATATTTCTATTCATTTTCAAATAGAATACAACCCTTTTGAAAGATTTTGGTTAGTCATTTCAATATTAATTCAGTAAGTATTTGAGGGTGCCTCCTAAGTGGACAAAACCTCTCTCAGTTCCTTCTTTCATGGAACTTATAATATAGTGGATCAATAAATTAATTACCAACAAATGTATATAATTAGAAACTGAAATAAGGGCTCTGATTAAAAGGGATACAATACTATAGGTAAAAATAACAGAGGGACCCTTGCTTGGGTTAACTGCTTGAGAAAACCAGGATATATGTGTATATATGTGTGTGTGTGTGTGTGTGTGTGTATACGTATATATACATACTCTATATATGGTATATATAATGTATGTAAAAATAATACTGTCTAAGCCCTTTGTGTATTTATTCTTTTAATCCACATAATAGACCTTTATAGTAGGTTATTATCTTATTTTACAGAAGAAGAAACTGAGTGGCTAAGTTATATGCCCAGAGTCTCACAGTCTTAGAACCACATGTCAAGCACAGGCAATCTGGTTCCAGAGTCTGGGCTCCTAACTGTTAAGCTAGAGTACATCTCAGATAAGTAATATTGCCCTCTCCATTTTGCAAATATGTGAACCAAGGTCACTCAGCTAGTAAGTGGCAGAGGTGAGATTTAAATCCAGGCTATCTGGCTGTAGGGGGAAAACATTCCAATTAAAGGTAGCAACATATACGAAGGTCGTGTGGTTGGTTGGATAATGGAGTATTAAGAGTTCTAAAATGGGGCACCTGGGTGGCTCAGTCTGTTGAGCGTCCGACTTCAGCTCAGGTCATAATCTCATGATTCGTGGGTTCGAGCCCCGCATCAGGCTCTGTGCTGACAGTTCAGGGCCTGGAGCCTGCTTCGGATTCTGTGTCTCCCTCTCTCTCTGCTCCTCCCCTGCTCACACTCTGTCTCTCTCTCAAAAATAAATAAAGGTTTAAGAAAAAAATTTTTTTAGAATAAAAGAGTTGTAAGAAATGAGCTTTAACGGAGAGGTGACATGATCAAATATGTATTAAAAATTTTTTTTCAGGGCACCTGGCTGGCTCAGTTGGTAGGGCATGCAATTCTTGATCTCAGGGTTGTGAGTTTGAGCCCCACATTGGGTGTGGAGCCTACTTTAAAATAAAATCATTTTCTCTACAATATATGAATGTATCAAATTAACATTTTGTACACCTTAAATTTTACACAATGTTATATGTCAAATATTTTCAATTAAAAAAAAGTTAAAAATAGGGGCGCCTGGGTGGCTCGGTTGAGTGCCTGCTTGACTTTGCTCAGGCCACGTTCTCATAGTTTATGAGTTCAAGCCCCACATCGGGCTCTGTACTGACAGTGAAGAGCCTGCTTGGGATTCTCTCTCCTTCCCGCTCTGCCTCTCTCTTTAAATAAATAAACAAACAAACAAACTTCAAAAAACAAATAAAATAGGGGTGCCTGGGTGGCTCAGTCGGTTGAGTATCTGACTTCGGCTCAGGTCATGATCTCACAGTTTGTGAGTTTGAACCCCGTTTTGGGCGCTTTGCTGACAGCATGGAGCCTGGAGCCTGCTTCGAATTCTGTGTCTCCCCCTCTCTCTCTGCCCCTCCTCTGCTCACTCTGTCTGTCTGTCTGTCTCTCTCTCTCTCTCTCTCAAAAATAAAGAAACATTAAAAAATTAAAAATTAAAATCATTTCTCTCATATTTCTACTGTTTTCTTATAAGATGTCAATGACCAGTGTAGTCTTTCCTCAGATTACTATGGAGAGTGAGATTTGTATGGCAGAGACCCAAGAAGGTTAAAAATATGCTTCAGATAACTAGAGCGTTTTGAATATACAGAAGAGACAACATTAATGATAATAAAGCATATCAGGTTTCTGAGAAAGGTGGGAAGGAATATAATTTCAAATATAAAAGTTGGAATGGGCCTTAGTTGGGAGAAGGAAAGGAGGGAAGGTAAAGATGAAAAAGATGGATATATATTAGGTTTATAAATTTAATAGTGGAGAGTTTAGGGAGTTTCCATATAATAGCATTGACTTTTTTTTCTTTAAAGAATGACATGCAGTCTTTTGTGAGTAGAGGGAAGTGTGGGTGTTTTGGCAGTTTGAAGAATATGGACAAGTTTGAAATAGTTGTAAAGAAAGGGGGGAGTAAGTTACCACAGAAATATAATTGGACTCTGGGCATGATCACAGGGTACCTTTAATGTTGATATTAATGAATTTATGAATATTAATTAGCCCGGCTGTGTAACTTTCTTAAGCAGCACTCAGATTCTTTAGGGCAGGTGTTAAAATATTAATAGTAGGGTTCCTCCAGGGTGATATTTATTAAAGACATACAGTCCAAGAATGTTATCAAATGCTGTGGAGATGAGAGACTATAGAATCTAACCTGAATAAGAAAGAAGAGGAGCTTCTGGGACTGTTGAAACAAAAAAGGCAGAGGTGTGCCTGGGTGGCTCAATCAGTTAAGTGTCAGACTTTGGCTTGGGTCATGATCTCACGGTTCATGGGTTTGAGCCCTGCGTTGGGCTCTGTGCTGACAGCTCAGAGCCTGGAGCCTGCTTCGGGTTCTGTGTCTCCCTCTCTCTCTGCCCCTGCCATCCTCCTGCTCTGTCTCTCAAAAATAAAAAAAGTAAAAAAAAAAAAAAGCTCAGGATAAGTGAATAGAGGTTTTGATTGCTACCATCATAATGGTAGTAATTGAACAAAGAGAATGTAATGCCCTTACATTATCAGCTCATGAGTTGGGAGGACAACATAAAGGCAGAGTCCTGGAGGGCATTCTATATGAGAATGGAAATCATTGGGGCCCCAGAGTGCAGAAAGAATTTTGGATTGGACTACAACTGTCATCACTGGGCTTATGATTGACAAAATACAAATCAGGTGGCACACACTAACAGAAGGAAGAATAGATCAAGAAGTGTTTGGACAGCCCTTGTTCTGGTTGATTACTATCTTTTCTCTGTAGCATTTGGCTTTTTTCATTTTTTTCTAAAGTGAAATTTGGAATAAAATCTTTACAAAAGCAAATATATTCCTGTGAATTTATTTTTTAAAACAGACAAGTTGAAATAATTTCAAACACCCAAAATTGTCTTCCACTCTGAAATTGTTATTCTGTCCTAGATCCTTTTGATCCATTTATAGACACAATTTAAAATAAAAATTGGGAGTGCCTGGGTGGCTCAGTCGGTTAAGCGTCTGACTTTGGCTCAGGTCATGGTCTCATGGTTCATGGGTTCGAGCCCCATGTTGAGCTTTGTGCTGATAGCTCAGAGCCTGGAGCCTGCTTCGAATTCTCTGTCTCCCTCTCTCTCTCTGCCCCCCCCACTCATGCTCTGTCTTTGTCTCTGTCTGTCTCTCAAAATAAACATTTAAAAAAGTTTTTTTTTAATAAAAATGGGACCAAAATGTATACAGTATACTAATTTTGTAACCTAAACATTTTTATTTTGCTTCATGAACAGATAGAGTTTTATAGAATTTTAATAGCTTCTCATATTCTAGTTTGTGATACTTATATTAGAGTTGTTTGTTGTATTAATTTGTATGAACTATTTATATTAAAGATTTTAGCCTTTTTTTGTTTCTGACAATTCTTTTAAATCTTACTTACAAAAATTTTAGATATTCAGAAGTTGCTTCTTTATTATTCAAGGATTTGTCCATTTGTTACTTTTTTGACAACCCTCTAGCAGTAGCAGTCTGACCACTATAAATATCCAATGAAAGAATAATCAGTTGCAAATGGCTAACTGTTCTGAGTTTTTTGTTTTGTTTTGTTTTGACGTTTATCATTGAAGTATAGTTGATGTACAATACTTTGTCACTTTCAGGTGTAATAACTTATTTTTTATTAAAATTTTTAAAAAATGTTTATTTTCAGAGAGAGTGCATGCATACACACACACACACACACACACACACACACACACACACACACAGAAGCAAGTGGGGGAGGGGCAGAAAGAGGAGGGTGGACAGAAGATCCAACGTGGGTTCTGTATGGACAGCAGAGAGCCTAATGTGGGGCTCAAAGTCATGAACCATGAGATCATGGCCTGAGCTGAAGTCAGATGCTTAACTGACTGAGCCACCCAGGTGCCCCTGTTATAACTTTTTTTTAATTAGAAATTACATTTAGTGGGGCACCTGGGTGGCTCAGTTGGTGAGCATCTAACTCTTGATTTCGGCTCAGGTCATGATCTCATGGTTGTGGGATCGAGTCCTGCATTGGGATTAGTAGTGCAGAGTAGTGCAGGATGAGTAGTGCAGAGCCTACTTGGGCTTTTCTCTCTCTCTTAGAAAAAAATAAACTTAAAAAACAAAGAAATTGCAACATTAAAAAAAAAAGAAATTACATTTAGCACTATTTGTCCAATAGTCAAGTTTACTTAGTAATTTGAAGACTGTTCCCAGTATTATGTGTATGATTCACAAATTACCCTAATTACAGAACCCTTCCTTAGTGGCGTTACCTGAATTTCTGCCCAGCCACTAGCTTCAGACCTTCTGATGTGGGAGCCCTCTTTTCCACCCCAGTATCCCTGAAGCTTTTGAGGGAATATACCTCCCTCTGAGGCCTAGCAGTAGTTACTTGTGACTGGACGTACCATGTGATCTCTAGTTTTAGACTAGTGGGGCTTTAGGGGACAACATTAGAGATAAACTTTCATGTATAATATTTTACCTGTAGGAAAGTGTATTCTATGTTCTAAATAGTTGATTGGACAGACTTTTGGATTGTGATTCTTTATTTGGGAGAGAAAGCCTGCCTTACAGTTAGGTCACACTCAGCTCTGCCATAGACTGTACCCTCTTGGTTAATCTCTATACAATGAAGGCATAAGTCTAAAGCAGGGTTTTTCAAATTTAAATTGTTTTACTCCCCAAACAAAATCTTAGGCAAAAAGGCAATATATAAAAAGGATAAAATCTAGCTTTGATACTCTGGTTGTACTAGAAGGGGGAAATCCAGAGAGCTCCAGCTCTTTGAATGCTACTCTTCTACATCCACTACTTGAAGAAGACAATGAGGCTTCTTATGGTTTCAAAAGCACTAGACCAGGAGATTTTTTTCCCGAGAATGAGGATATTTAACACAAAAGGTAGAGTTAATCTGTTTCTAAAATTCAACTCATTCTAGTTATGTACGGTCTCTTTAACTGTACTTCCCTCCAAATAAGAATAAATTACTATAGACTGTCAATCAGGACTTCTTAGATTTGGTTGGAGTCTTAATCCTTTATAGACAAAAAGTGACAGTTGATTTGGCAGAGTGAAAGTATACTCAATTTAGGAAAGCAGAACTCTCAATCTGAGTACACAGATGTGGGTCAGGAACATAAAAATAAAGATTGGATCATGCAAAAAAAAAAAAGATACTATGTTACAGTTTTTAGTCCCTCTGTCTCCTTTTTAGTGCATGACAACCAGTCACTTAGGTAACCAAGGGCCTTACCTGCTCCATTCAGGATTAATTAAGATGAGAGTAGGCTTTTTTGCATATTCTCCCTCTTTTATATAGAAATGTAACTCTGCATATGGAATTTACTGTGACTTTCCTGGGACCGGAGTAGGAGCTGAAGTAGAAGAGGAAAAAAGAATCCAATAGTCCAGGGGAAAAGTTCTAGTTGTGCTAAGGTCAGAAAAAAAAGTGAGTACGCCAAAACATTAGAGAGGTTGGAGTTGTTAGATATGGTGAACCACACTTGAAATACACTTGAAATACCTGAGCAAGAATCAGAAACTGGATGGAAGCCTAGTTTAGAATGTTAACTTTGGTGCAGAAGCAATAAGAAGACTCATGATACACTTTTTCTCTTTTAAGTGTTGTCTCATTGTTAGGAGTAGGCTCACCAGTTGGCACATTGTTTATTTTGTGTGAGAGAGAGAGAGAGAGAGGGAGAGGGAGGGAGGGAGGGAAGGAGGGAGGGAAGGAGGGAGAGAATCCCAAGCAGGCTCCACGCCATCAGCGCAGAGCACCACACACAGTGCTCGATCCTACAAACCATGAGATCATGACCTGAGCCGAGCGACCTGGTTCGCTTAACTGAGTGAGCCACCCAGTCACCTCAGGGCTATTTTAAATCTTACTTTCATTTCCTCAGATTGAGAACATGCTTTTGTGAGGAGACTTGTACTTGATGGGTTTGTTAAATGGCCAGATGAGGTTTGACCATGCTTGGCTTCTCACTGTTACTTTCTTTTGACATAAAATGAAGTACTTACATTTTAGTGAAGATCATGAAAATTTTAATTATGTTAGTTTAACTCATACAAACTTGGAACAATGAGATGTCAATTTAGGAAAATTATTTAAAAAAATTTTTTTTAATGTTTATTTATTTTTGAGACAGAGACAGAGCATGAACAGGGGAGGGTCAGAGAGAGAGGGAGACACAGAATCTGAAGCAGGGTCCAGGCTCTGAGCTGTCAGCACAGAGCCCAACGCAGGGCTCAAACTCACGGATCGTGATATCATGACCTGAGCCAAAGTTGGACACTTAACCGACTGAGCCACCCAGGCGCCCCTAGGAAAATTATTTTTATTTTTATTTATTTTTTTTTTAATTTTTATTTTTTTAACATTTATTTATTTTTGAGACAGAGAGAGACAGAGCATGAACAGGGGAGGGTCAGAGAGAGAGGGAGACACAGAATCTGAAACAGGCTCCGAGCTAGCTGTCAGCACAGAGCCCGACGCGGGGCTCGAACTCACAGACCGTGAGATCATGACCTGAGCCGAAGTCGGCCGCCTAACCGACTGAGCCACCCAGGCGCCCCAGGAAAATTATTTTTAAATGAATTATAGTACTTCAGTAGGAGGATAAAGTTGGTAACTTTTAGAAAAGTGGACTGGAAGAAGTATTGCCCAAGAGAAACAATAAAGTCCATTGCTTTGACATACAAAAAATTAACTGATGGTTCTTTTCTGTTTTGATAAACATATTAAATAAGCAAAATACATTGATTTCTATGTTAAGCAGTCCTTTCACCAGGTAGATCTTAAATCATCTTAAATACATTTTTTGATGTGATAAAGGATAGTGGTTGGTATTCATAGCCTCTGCTTGTGTGATGGAATGATGAACTATAATCTTTCTTGTTAATATAGTATAGTGCAGTGATTAAAAGCATGGACTTTGAAGGCAGAAAAACCTGGATTCAGGTCCTTGTGATACCACTTTGAGATTTAGTGTCTTCAGGGGTAATAATAATCCTTGCCTCTTAAAGGTTGTTTTGAAGTGAATTAGGACTTTTGGGTACAAATGACAAAAACTCCATTCAAGCTAGCTTAACAAGAAAAATTGTATTGGCTCATGTAACTGGACAGTTAATTGGAATGCTGGCTTTAGGCATGCTTCAGCTCAAGCAATGTGGTCCCAGGGCTTAGGCTTTCTCTTCATCTTAACATTGCTTTTCTTTCTGTTGGCTTTGCTCTAGGGCAGGCTTTACTTACATGGCATCTCTAGGTTTGTTTCATCTTCATAATTAGCAATCCTAGAGAAGAGAGCTGGTACCTTCCCCCACCCACACACACTTCCATCTAGATCAGTCCTGGGGTCACACTCAAGTCTTTGGTTCAGTCCTGTTGTTGGCATTTGTAGGGGTTCTTATGAATTTTGGATATTAAACCCTTTACAGAAATATTATTTGCAAGTAGATTTTCCATTCTGTGGGCTATCTTTTCTCTGTCTTGATAGTGTCTTTTCATGGTCAGAAGTTTTTAATTTTGATGAAGTCCAATTTATCTGTTTTTGTTGTCTGTATGTTCAGGGTATGTGATACTTAAGAAACCATTGCCAAATCCAATGTCATGAAGCTTTTTTTGCCCTTTGTTTTTTTCTTAGAATTTGGTTTTTGCTCTTACGTTTAGGTCTTTGATCCACTTGAGTTAATTTTTGTGTATGATTCTCGGATAAGGTTCCATCTTCATTACTTTGAATGTGATGTCCCATTGTTCCTGTACCATTTGTTGAAGAGACTGTTCTTTCCCCCAATAAATAGTTTTGGCACCCTTGTATGAAGAGCAATTAACTGTTTATGTTAGGGTTTCCTTTTGGGCTCTCTATTCCATTGGTCTATACATCTGTCCTTAGGCCCGTACCACTTGGTTTTTATTACTGTAGCTTTGTCGTAAGTTTTGAAATTAGGAAGTGTGAGTACTCTGTCTTTGTTCTGTTTCAAGATTGTTTTTGACTATTTGAAGTCCCTTGGGATTTGGTATGAATTTTTGGATAAGTCTGTTTCTGCAAAAAACATAGTTGGGATTTCATTGAATCTGAAAATTGTTTTGGAGAGTGTTGCGTTCTTCGTGGTTAATTAAGTCTTTCAGTCCATGACCCCAGGGTATCTTTCCATGTATTTAGGTCTTCCTTCATTTCTTTAGCACTGTTTTGTAGTTATGAGTGTATAAGTTTTGCCTACCTTGGTCAAATTTATTCTTTAGTATTTTATTTTTTGATGCTATTGCAAATGAGGTTGTTTTCTTAATTTCTGTTTCAGATTGTGTATTGCTAGTCTATAAAAATACAGTCGATTTCTACATGCTGATTTTGTGTCCTGCAACTTTGTTGAATTTGTTTACTAGCTCTGACAGTTTTTTTGTGCATCCCAGTACTTTTTTGATCACTCATTATTCCTCTTGTAAATGTACCTGATGATGGTTGAGGATGAAATGAGGTACACATGAGGTGCCTCAGATGAGGTTCCTCAGATGAGGTACATGTGAAAACTGTTGTAAACTAGAAGCTCTATGAATATTAGATTCATGATCTCTGGTATATGATGCATTATGCAAAAACAGTGGACTGGTAGGTTTCAGATCAGAGATTGCAAATTCAACCTTTTTTATTAGGCTGTAGAGTTTGGGGTATCTTAAAAACTCATTTATTTTTTAAAATATTTAAATTTTTTTAATGTTTATTTTTGAGAGAGACGGAGACAGAGTGTGAGTGGGGGAAGGGCAGAGAGAGAAGGAGTCACAGAATCTGAAGTAGGCTCTAGGCTCCGAGCTGTCAGCACAGAGCTCGACAAGGTGCTCAAACCCACGAACTGGGAGATCATGACCTGAGCTGAAGTCAGACGCATAACTGACTAAGCCACTCAGGTGCCCCTATTTATTTATTTTGAGAGAGAGAGAAGGGTGAGCATGGGAGGAGCAGAGAGAATCCCAAACACAGAGCCTGATGCAGGGCTCAATCTCACAAACCATGAGATGACCTGAGCCGAAATCAAGAGTCAGTCACTCAACCAATTGAGTCACCCAGGTGCCCCATAAAAATCATTTATTTTTAAATAGGTAATGTATATACTTGGTTAAAAACATTGAGATTGTGGGGCGCCTGGGTGGCTGGGTCGGTTAAGCGTCCGACATCGGCTCAGGTCACGATCTCACGGTCCGTGAGTTCGAGCCCCGCGTCGGGCTCTGTGCTGACAGGTCGGAGCCTGGAGCCTGCTTCCGATTCTGTGTCTCCCTCTCTCTCTGCTCCTCCCCTGTTCATGCTCTGTCTCTCTCTGTCTCAAAAATAAACGTTAAAAAAAAATTAAAACAAAAAACATTGAGATTGTGTATTGCTAGTCTAGCACAAAAATTTACAGAGTAAAAAGTAAATCTGCCTCTTGCTCTTATTCCCTAGTTACCTAGTTTTGTTCCCAGCAGTAAACACAGCAGTTACCAGGTTTGTGTATCCATACCTGTATAAGCAAAAACATGTGTACATGTACATATGCGTGTATATACACACACACACACACACACACATATACATATATATATATACACACACACATACACTGTATTTTAAAAGAATTGTGATATGTACACATTGTTCTGCACCTCACTTTTTTTTGTTACTTAGGAACGTATTAGAGGTCTTTCCACATCTCTTCATAGAGTTCTATGTGGTACTGTTTTTTTTTAATGTGAATACTTTTAGAACAAGAACCACTCCCTGTTGTCTTTTGCTTGCTGACTTCACATATTTTATGTTATTTGCCTTTTCTGAAGGCATTTGAATTTTTTTCGAAGGCATTTGAATTTTTAACCCCTGACTTGGATACATGCTATAGTTATGTAGCCTAGAATGAAGTCCTTTGATAATCATTGTATGTATTATGTAATAACGTTTGCTTTAATCATTTTCTTTTTAGTTTTGATGAAGCAAGAACACAAAGAAGAGGTTGACTTGTCTTCAGTTCCGTCATTGTCTGTGCCTCATCCTGCCCAGACCCAGAGGCCTTCTTCAGACACAGGACACCCACATAACAGTGTACTGTCAACACAGAGAAGCTTGGTTTGTCCCATCCAGCAAACATATGCATCCATGGTAACTTCATCTCATCTGCCACAGTTGCAGTGTAGGGATGAAAGCGCTGGTAAAGAGCAGCATATGTTACCTTCTTCAGTCATGCACCAGCCTTTTCAAGTCACACCAACACCTCCTGTGGGGTCTTCCTATCAGCCTATGCAAACTAATGTTGTGTACAACGGACCAACTTGTCTTCCAGTTAATGCTGCCTCTAGTCAAGAATTTGATCCGGTTTTGTTTCCACAGGATGCAGCTCTTCCTACTTTAATAAATCTTGGCTGTCAACCATCGTCATCCATACCTTTTCATTCTTCAAATTCAGGCCCAACAGGACATCTCTTAGCCCACACACCTCATTCGGTACAGACCCTGCCTCATCTGCAGTCAATGGGATACCATTGTTCAACCACAGGACAGAGATCTCTTTCTTCTCCAGGGGCTGACCAGGTCGCAGGCCAGCCTCCCCCTCAGTTACAGCCCATTACATATGGTCCTTCACATTCAGGGTCTGGTACAGCAGCTTCCCCAGTAGCCTCTCATCCCCTGGCTAGTTCACCACTTTCTGGGCCACCATCTCCTCAGCTACAGCCTATGCCTTACCAATCTCCTAGCTCAGGAACTGCCTCATCACCATCTCTAGCCACCAGAATGCATTCTGGACAGCACTCAACTCAAGCACAAAGTACAGGCCAGGGAGGTCTTTCTGCACCTTCATCCTTAATATGTCACAATTTGTGTGATCCAGCTTCATTTCCACCTGATGAGGCAACTGTGAACATTAAGCCTGAACCTGAAGAGCAGGAACCTAACTTTTCAACAATTGGTCTACAGGACATCACTTTAGATGATGGTAAGTTCATCTTTCTGTTCTTCAAGCAGTGAAGATCCAGGAACTTTCTTCTCTGATAGTCTTAAAAAAGTTACCATGGATTGCTTATTGGCATATGGCCTATGGTTGGGCTTTTTTTTTTTTTTCTTTAATAGTTGTTGTCACTAGAAATATGTTAAAGACTGAGAATAGACATGAAAATTTATACTTTGAAATCTAGTTTACCACTAATACCTACTGCAAAAAGTAAGACTTTGAATCATAGTCTCTTACCCATTTGTGATGGAACTAAGGACATGAGATTTATTGGGCATCTCTTCTTTTAGAACATACAGTTGGTCACAGTGTCTGGAAAATGGAATTTAGTAAATATTGCTACATGCCATCTATTTGGAAGGCACCGATTTAGATGCTGGGAATACTAGGAATATGTTTAGATAGAGTTCCTGTCCTTGAGACTCACACAAGTAAAGAACTTGTTGCTCTCTGGCTCTGCCAGCTTGCTGAGTCAGATAGTGGTGATGGTGCAAGACCAGATTGGTTGGCTGTAGCTGGTACAGCTGTTGGCACCAGGATAAAAAGAAGCTATTTATATAAATGTAGCAAGTTGGTATACAGACCTCTTTTTAAATTAGAGAACAAACTCTAGAATATTAATTATTTCAATAATTGAAAATTCCCCAAGATAGGATTTTCATGTAATGACTTAGAGTTTATTCTTGGCTGTATCATTTATGTGGTAGTGAAGTTTTGCCTAAATAGGAATTTAGTGAAAGCTACCTGTAACTGTTGTTCATCATGAAAATTCTAACAATTCTAAAAACATCGATATAGAAATTTAATTCTCTCTCTGAATCTGTACTTTTTTGTATAGAAAAGTAATTCTTTGTTAGCCATCTCTTTTACACATGTGGAGGAACTGGGTTTACTGCTTAGTTGCAAAGCTGGTGTTACATCCCAGATTCCAAACATAAGGGGAAAGGAAGGTAAATAAAATGTGGCATCCCCACTCCCAGGGCTTCCACCAGATCAGTACATAGCTGACTTTATAGCACAGTGGGTCTGGGACACTTATAACCAAGATCTAAAAAAAGCATATTAGGAGATCATCTGAGAGATGTGACAGATTCCTTAAGAAAGATTCAGCAATGGGGCGATTGGCTGGTTCAGTCAGTAGAGCATGTGACCCTTGATCTTGCGGTTGTGAGTTTGAGCCCCACATCAGGCCTAGAGCTTATTCAAAAAAAAGGAAGAAGAAGGATTCAGCAAAGGTTCCCTGAGGAGATGACATTTGAGCCAAGTCTTAGAGGATTGAGTATATGTTTTCAGTAAATGAGTATCAGAGGGCAAATCAGACAACATAAGCAGAAACAGCTGTGTCTGGGAAAGCATGATTATCAGTGGGTAAATGGCATAGTAAAAGATGGCTTTCAAAGCCACAAGGGGATGTGCCAGGTAATTTGTGTGTAAATATAAGATACAGTTGACGCTTGAACAACTTGGGGGTTAGGGGCACCTACCCTCACTCAGTCAAAATATCCACATATAACTGTCAATTCCCCAAAAACTTAACTAGTAATAGTGTACTATTGATTGAAAGTTGATTGAAAGCCTTACTGATAACATAAACAGTTAACACATATTGGTATGTTATATATATTTTATATTATATTCTTATGGTAAAGTAAGCTAGAGAAAAGAAAGTGTTACTAAGAAAATCATAAGGAAGAGGGGCACCTGGGTGGCTCAGTCCGTTGGGCATCCGACTTTGGCTCTGGTCATGATCTCACAGTTCGTGAGTTCGAGCCCCATATCAGGCTCTGTGCTGACAGCTCAGAGCCTGGACCCTGCTATGGATTCTGTATCCCTCTCTCGCTCTGCCTCTCCCTGGCTCACACTCTGTCTTTCTCTCAAAAATAAGTAAACATTTAAAAAATTTAAAAAAGAAAAAATAATCATAAGGAAGAGAAAATACATTTACAGTTCTGTGCTGTGAAAAATCCACATGTAAGTGGACTCTTATGATTCAAACCCATGTTATTCAAGAGTCAACTGTATATGTGTAAACTCAAGTATCATCTACAATTTGAATAGTATTTTCCTATTCATTATTTCATTTGATCCTTATTAATCCTGTCTCTGACCTAGATAGTGATGATTTAAAGAACTGAGCTTTCTAAAGGTCACACGTCTGTTAAGTAGGAGCTAAGACTGGAATCAGATCTTTTCATTCTGGTCTTTTTCTTGCAGCAGTATAGCTGCCTTCCAGCAACAGCAGGCCATGGTGGTTAGAACTCTACTAAAGAAGGTCCCTCAAGCTTTTTTTAATTCCTAGAGGAACATGTGTGCAGAACTTCACTACATGTACACATATTCACAACTGTACCTGATCTGTCATGTTTGTATTGGGAGTACTTGATGGCTCTTGTATAAGTGTCTTGCTGTGCTTTTTCTGCACAGCTGGCATAAGTGTCATACTTTAGAGCACCAGGTAGAGAGGAGGCTTCTACTTTGATGCAAAACAGGTTTGAAATAAGTAAAAGATTTTCAATTGAACATAGGCTTTTAAAAATGTTACCTATTCATTCTTGCAGCAGTTTTAGACTATTCATCATGCTTTTAGGGTGTATGTTTAGAATTTTAATCCCTGAAACAAGGGTTGAGACCTTGAATGATAACCTACCACCCATTTGTGATGGAACTGAAGGCACGAGATTCATTGAACACATCTCAAAGTGTATTCTAGCTCATTTTCTTTCCGAATGAACCAAAAAAGGACAAAGGTGGTGGAACTTACTCTATCACAGATAGAGTGATATTTTGGGGGCAACAAACTGGAACCTTCTAGAAAGGTTTTGTTAAAATTTTATTTCACCTTTTGAATATGTGAAAATGTGTTGCTGATGAGGCCTATGAGGGCACGTATAAAAAAAACCTTCATTTTTGCTCCATTCATTGTATAAGCCACACAATCAAGTAAAGTTCCCAAATTGTAGCCCTACAGAGGATGAAGACTGGCTATTGAATTCTTTGCCACCTATCATGAGACTTGACAGAACCTCAGTGGTGCTAGCAATAATTAAAGGGGGCAGGGACGAAAATGCAGTCCTGGGCACCTTGAATTGTTAGATGTAAGAGATTTGCCAACTAACTCATTGATAATGTTATTTTGATTTGCCTTTGAAGGTAAAATTCTAGGTACTTAAAAAATCCTACAAGGGTACCTGGGTGGCTCAGCCAGTCGAGTGTCCAACTTTGGCTCAGGTCATGATCTCACGGTTCATGAATTCAAGCCCCGCGTCGGGCTCTGTGTTGACAGCTCAGAGCCTGGAACCTTCTTCGGATTCTGTGTCTCCCTCTCTCTCTGCTCCTCCCCCACTCATACTCCGTCTGTCTCTCTCTCTCTCTCTCTCAAAAATAAATAAAAATATATTTTTTAAATGTTTAAAAAAAACCCTACAGTTCTGCAAAGTTTTAGTATAAAGTCATTGAAAAACAACAACATATCTCATAGGCCTGGCACTCCTAGCATTTTAATGTCCCCTTTCTGGCTACCTTTAAAAGGAAGCCATGAAACATCCCAAAAAGGATTAGAAGCACTTAAAGTGAACTTAGCAGTTAGCCTAAGCTCAGATTTTATATTAACTTTTCTATATTGTGTTAAATATTAATTTCTACTCTACAACTAGAGGACACAAATAATTTTTTTTAATTTGTATTATACTAGTTAAATAAACTTAAATGTACTAGTTTAAATATACTTAAATATACTAGTTAAATATACTAATCCTAAGAACTTTTTAAAAAGTGTTTGCTTGGGGCGCCTGGGTGGCGCAGTCGGTTAAGCGTCCGACTTCAGCCAGGTCACGATCTCGCGCGGTCCGTGAGTTCGAGCCCTGCATCAGGCTCTGGGCCGATGGCTCGGAGCCTGGAGCCTGTTTCCAATTCTGTGTCTCCCTCTCTCTCTGCCCCTCCCCCATTCATGCTCTGTCTCTCTCTGTCCCAAAAATAAATAAAAAACGTTGAAAAAAAAAATAAAAAAAAATAAAAAGTGTTTGCTTATTTTTGAGAGAGAGAAAGAGAATCTCAAACAGGTTCTGCACTGTCAGCACAGAGCCTGATGCGGGGCTTGAACTCAGGAACTGTGAGATCATGACCTGAGCCGAAATCAACAAAAGTTGGGTAGTTAACCCACTGAGCTACCCAGGTGCCCCTAATCCTAATAACTTGTGTTAAGCATATTTCTGTTTTATATTTATTTAACCCTCATTAAAAAAAAATCCCATTAGAGATTTTAAAAGATTAAAGATAAAATATCCTTTTTATTTTACGATTTTTTTAATGTTTATTTTGAGAGAGAAAGAGGGAGAGAGAGAATCCTAAGCAGGCTCCATGCTGTCAGTACAGAGCCCGACACAGAGCTTGATCCCACCAACCGGGAGATCATGACCTGAGCTGAAATCAAGAATTGGATGCTTAACTGAGTGAGCCACCCAGGCACCCCTATTTTGCAGTTTTTAATAAGATGGAGTCAAGAATCATTCAGTCATTACTTGTGACTTTTAGAAATGTGGACATTCACACCTTAATTTTTTATTATAAATTTAGTGACATTTAATAGAGAAGATATTAGTGCCCCTAAGCTCAGAAATTGAAGACTTACAGAGCTAGAAATACCTCTCATACAGCTCTCTCATTTTATAGATGAAGAATCTGAGTTTTACAGAGCCTAAGGTTTTCGTTCAGGGTAACACACAGTTAATAGCATATAAAGACTAAAGCCCAGGGCACCTGGGTGACTCTGGGTTGAGCATCTGACTCAATTTCAGCTCGGGTCATGATCCCAGGGTTGTGGGTTCGAGCGCCTCATTGGGCTTTGTGCTGAATGTGGACCCTGCTTACGACTGTCTCTCTCCCCCTCTATCCCTTGTCCCCACTCTCACGCTCTCACTCTCTTTAAAAAAAAAAAAAAAAAAAGACATGACTAAAACCCAAGTCTCCTGGTTCCTGCTTCAGTATTTTAGGTGTTTTTCATGTTTGTTATCCGTCTGTGAATTGAGACTGCTGCTGTAGAGCAAGCCAAATATGTGAAAGAAACAGCCATTTTCTGCATAGAGTTTCTGTTTGTGAGAGGGACCAGGGTAGTTTTAAATTCTCACTATAAAAGAATTTTAAAAGACTCTCTGCCACTACAGTTCTCTCTCCTCCTCTTTGACACCAGGGTTCATACTCTGGTATCTTTAGTGATACTGTATTCCTGTTCGTCTCTTCCTTTTTACCTTCTTTGGATCATCTCTGGGCCTTTTGAGTTCTGGCTACCCTTATTTTATGTGGGCTCTGATGCCTCTGGAATCATGCAAAACAAACCTAATCCTTCTTGTAATAGCCCTTCACATTTGTGAAATCTGATCTCTTTCCCCATCTTAAAAACACTCCAGCAACTTCACCTTTCCCGCACCATCACCACCCTCTGCTTAACCCTGGTGTTTTAATTCCTTTTTGTTATGAAGTAGGGGAGCATACTGTAGCCAGCTCAGAGTGTATTGGGACTATCACCTTCCTTGTTCAGAAGTCTTTATTGTATCAATATGGCCTGAGGTCAGGGGATTTTCTTAGCTCCATCTTACTGTTGATTTAGTGAGTCATAAGTAATGCTAAATCACATCCTTTCTCTCCCCACTCCCTACCCCTTGGGTTTTTGCATATGTTGGTTTTGGAACCCAAGACTAAACTTTACAATTATCCTCTTTCAGTTTCATGGAAGTGATTTTGGCCCCTCATATTCCATACTTAGAAGAGTCCATTTCAGCATAGAGTGGCTCTCTCCTCAAAGCATATCTTCGGGGGAATAACAACAGAATACTGATTTTTACCAAGTGATGTTTTCTTTCAAGAAGTCCTCTTGGAAGTTTGTAACATGTACTCAACGAATTCGACCATTGTTCAAAACTCTTGCTATTTCTTTTTTCTTTGCTGCCTAAATGTACCATTGCCCCTGCTTGAAAACTCTGCTCTTGGTGTGCCGGGGTGGCTCAGTCGGTTGAGCATCCAACTTTGGCTCAGGTCATGTTCTCATGGTTCATGAGTTCTCGCTCCACCCTTCCCCCACTCCCACTCTCTCAAAAATAAACATTAAAAAAAATACATTTCCTATTTTAAAAAAAGTGTGCTCTCTACATCTATAAAATTATCAGTGAGTTTCTACTCACATATTACAGTTTGTATGTCTGGAGTTGTTATTTTTCCTAAAAATTCCTTGTGCATTATAGGGTGTATGTCCCAGTCTTTGGACCAAATGATACATATTAAAACAGTACAGAAATATAGAAATTGTCACAGGTGTGTTTTAAGCATTTTAATTAAGATTATAGTATTGTTAAACTAGACTGTCTTTCACCTTTAAATACAGGCCCATTTAATTTCTGATTGAGCTGAATCCCGTTACAGCTTTCCATTAGAGTCCCTGAATTCCCACCCATCCTCCTTTGTTCACAAACTAAGAGAGCTGCAGCTGCAGCTTTTCAGCAGAGAAGAGGCTCCATGTTAAATATAGCCTGACCTACTGCTGTGGTGAAAACTGACACTGACACTTGCAGGCTCTGTGCAATAACTTGCTGATCCTAAATGTAGGGCAATTACAAACTTGACTGTAAACAGGAACTCCAGACGTGACCTCAGATACTGCAGTTCAGTATATAAGTGATAAGCAGGAGTGCCTACTTTTGAGTAGCAAGGGAATGATGAACACAAGATTAAGGATGGGGAAAGCAAGAGGCTGGTATGAGGAGCAGAGGTAAATATTGTCAGTGTTCTTTTCTACCTGTTGGATATTAATTTCACTGCTGTTTATTGTATTTAAGTAAAATGAAATAAAGCCATACATAGCTGATGGTGAGAATGGGCCACAAATGAGGTATTTAATCACTTTGGGGCACTGAGGTAAAAGGGAGGTAGAATGTACTGAACTTTCTCTTTTTTTTTTTAACGTTTATTTGTTTTTGAGACAGAGACAGAGCATGAACGGGGGAGGGTCAGAGAGAGAGGGAGACACAGAATCCATGGCAGGCTCCAGGCTCCGAGCTGTCAGCACAGAGCCCGATGCGGGGCTTGAACTCACAGACTGCGAGATCATGACCTGAGCCGAAGTAGGACGCTTAACTGACTGAGCCACCCAGGTGCCCCTGAACCTTCTCCTTTAACTGGGACTCTGGATAACTCATGAGTCCTCGTCTAGGAAGCATGCATGTACTCCCGAACATCAAACATATTTATGATGAATAATTCCAGAGGTAGGAAAGTTCCATAAATAATGCCCAGGTAGGCTTTGGATAGTGGCTCATACAGAACAGACCATGATGGGGATTCAGGACCTTAGACATAGCAACTCTTAGACATTTGATAAGAAAGTTTAATTTCAGAACCAATGAAGCAACTGCAAGCATTTGAGATCTTTTATTTATTTATTTTTTAAGCAACTGCAAGCATTTGAGATCTTTTATTTATTTATTTTTTATTTCTTTTTCACATTTATTTTTTTTTGAGAGACAGAGACAGAGCATAAGTGGAAGAGGGGCAGAGAGAGAAGGAGACACAGAATCCAAAGCAGGTTCCAGGCTCCGAGCTGTCAGCACAGAGCCCGACGCAGGGCTCGAACCCACAAACCGTGAGATCATGACCTTAGCCTAAGTTGGACGCTCAACCGACTGAGCCACCCAGGTGCCCCAGAAAAGATCGTTTATTTCTTATGTCAAGTGTGTCTGTAATCTCCATAGACACAAATTAACTGTACTCCATTCGAACAAAAATTTTTCTTTGAATCAACTTGACACAAATTTGTATATAAACTAGGAAAAACCCAAGATAGGCTACCACTAAATAACTGGCATATATCACAGCATATCAAAAGACTTCAAAAGGGTGCCTGCCTGGGTGGCTCAGTCAGTTGAGCACCTGACTCTTGATTTCAGCTCATATCATTATCCCAGGGTCATGGGATCTAGCCCCAAGTGGGGCTCTGTTGAGTGTGGAGCCTGCTTAAGACTCACTCTCTCTCTCTCTCCCTCCCTCAATCCCCCTCCCTCTGCCACTCTCCCCTGCTCACACTCTCTCTCTCTCTCTCTCTCTCTCTCTCTCTCTCTCTCTCTCAAATAAAAAATGAAAAAGCCTTCAAAAGGAGTTAACTTTAAGAACTATATTTAGGGGTGCCTGGGTGGCTCAGTCGGTTAAGCATCTGACTTCGGCTCAGGTCATGATCACACAGTTCATGGGTTCGAGCCCCGCATCAGGCTCTGTGCTGACAGCTCAGAGCCTGGAGCCTGTTTCAGATTCTGTGTCTCCCTCTCTCTTTGCCCCTCCCCTGTTCACACTCTGTCTCTGTCTCAAGAATAAACATTAAAAAAAAAAAAACTATATTTAAAAATAATTAATGAGGGACATCTGGGTGGCTCAGTCAGTTAAGTATCTGACTTTGGCTCAGGGCATGATTTCTTGGTTCGTGAGTTCAAGCCCTGCATCGGGCTCTCTGCTGTCAGCACAGAGCCTGCATTAGATCCTCTGTCCTCCTCTCTCTGTGTCCCTCCCCCACTTGGGCTTTCGTTCTTTTTCAAAAATAAATACACTTTAAAAAATGAATTATGGTTACTATTTCTTGATAATCATTTTTTGAGCTCTTTGGTAGTATAGTAGTAGCTCATTAGTTCTTCCCAACAATTTATGAAAAGTGAATTATTAGCTTTATTTTTAGAGATGTGGCTCAGAAAGCTTAACTATTTTCCCAGTGTTATATGGCTACAAACACTGGGACTGGCATTTGAATCCAAGTCTGCCTGAAATTTAGATTGTCTGAAATGTTCAGTGGTTTCTGAAATAGCTATGATTGATTATAATCTCACCTTTATAAACACAATAAATAGTAACTCTTGGGGCACCTGGGTGGCTCAGTCAGTTGATCAGTTGAGTGTCTGACTTTGGGTCAAATCATGATCTTGTGGTTTGTGAATTCAAGCCCCACATGGGGTTTGCTGCTGTCAGCACAGAGTCTGCTTCAGATCCTCTGTCCCCCTCTCTCTGCCCCTCCCCCACTTGCACTCCTGTGCACATGCGCTCTCTCTTTCTCTCAAAAATAAACATTCAAAAACAAAAAATTGTAACTTCCTTGTGTCTTCCATGTGTAAGATACAAAACCAGTGTCTAAAAATGTATTATGTTTTAAAATTTATATCTTGTTTTTGAGTTCCTTTGGAGATGGATCATTCACAAAGAGAAAAATATTTTAAGTGAAAGAAATAATTTTAGGCTGGCCAGTTCAGCTTTTTATGGTTTGGTGGGAATTGATAGTTCTGTGGCTTTGTGTGACAGGGTTAACCTCTTGCCATGGATCTTAGCTTTTGATAAAACATAGATTAAATATACTCAAACAGCTTTTCTCTGAAGATATCTGATTTTAAAAAGGTTTTTTTTTGGTTTTTTTGTTTTTTGTTTTTTTTTACATTACCTACCGTTAGCCTGTCTATCTGGTCAGGAAGAAAAGTATGAAACTCTTTAAGTTCTGGTGGAAGATAGGATAGGGTTGAGAGTGTTGGGTACAGGCAATCTAGCTTTACATCTATAAGAATCGTAATAAATTAAGTCCCTTATAATCATATTGTGTATTTAAAAGCATCTGTAGATGGTTTTATGTAGAATGGGAGTTTTAGGGTGCCTGGGTGGCTCAGTTGTTAAGCATCTGACTTTGGCTCTGGTCATGATGTCAGAGTTCATGAGTTCGAATCCCACATTGGGTGAGCATGAGCCCCGCTTCGGGTGAGCTCAAGTCCCACATCATGTGAACACGAGCCCGTGAGCCCTGCTTCTCTCTCTCTCTCTCTCTCTCTCTCTCTCTCTCTCTCTCTCTCTCTCTCAAAAAAAAAAAAAAAATGCTAAAGGTACAACAAAGTACATAGTGAAAATTCTCTCTCCTAGGTACCTAATTGTCCTCTGTATGGACAGTTGGGTTACCAATTGCTTGGCTGTCACCAAAGGGGTATTTTATGCATTCGTAAGCAATTGTGTACATTTTTTCCTTATTTTTACTAGTATAGTATGTGTATTGTTCAGCATTTTGCTTTTCCTATATGTTGACTCTTGGACATTTTTCAGAACTGTACTTTTATCTATTTAATAAGTATAATAAATAACTTTTTACAGATTTCATTTCCTACCTTTTTATAGACATCTGTGTATGTTTGTATATATGATAAATTCCTAGAAGTGTTTTGAGAAAGATTGCCAGGTTGTCTTTCATAAAAATTTTACCAATTTATAGGGCACCTAGGTGGCTCAGTTGGTTAAGCATCCAACTCTTGGTTTTGGCTCAGGTCATGATCTCACAGTTTCGTGAGTTCAAGCCCTGAGTCAGGCTCTGTGCTGGCAGCATGGAGCCTGCTTGGGATTCTCTTTCCCTCTCTCTTTCTGCTCCTTCCCTACTTGTACTGTCTTTGTCTCTCTCAAATAAATAAAACTTTAAAAAAAATGTGGCACGTCACTTAAAAAAATTTTTTTTACATTGCCACTGCCATTGTAAGAGAGTATCTTCACCAGCACATTCTGCTGTCAGACATCTTATTTGCCAGTGGGATAACTGGAAAATAGTTTCTTGATACAATTTTTTTTTAGTTTATTTTGAGTAAGAGAGAGCGCACACACAAGTGTGCACAAGTGGGGGAGGGGCAGAGAGCGAGGGAGAGTTAGACTCCTAAGCAGGCTCTGTGCAGAGCCTGATGTGGGGCTCAATCTCACCAACTGTGAGATAGTGGCCTGAGCCAAAATCGAGAGTCGGATGTTACCCCACTAAGCCACCCTGGTACCTGCTTCTCAGTATAATTTTAGTTTATACTTCATTTAGGAGTAAGATTTGTGTACCTTCTCATGTGCTTAAGAGAAAATCTTTGTCACAAATCTGTGATCTCTGATAGTATTTATTTACTTTTCTATTTGATTATTAATCCTTTCTTACTCACTTATAGAATATAGAAGCTCTTTATGTCTTAGGTTCCTTACCTCATTGAGCTAGGAGTTGACAAAAGTTTTTCCCCAAGGTAACATGAGTTCTTTACATAAAGAATTTTTTTTGCATTTATATAACTTATAAATCATTTGTTTTGTCTCCCATAGCTTCTATGATGTTGTAAATCTTTAATTGATCAGGAATTTATTTTGGTGGAATGTCTGAGAAATTGATCCTGGTTAGAAAAAAGACTGTAGGGAAGCAAGGGCAGCAACAAGAAGGCCAGGTAAAATGCTATTGTAGTAATCTAGGCCAGAAATGATGTTTTAGACTGGTGGTGAAATAAGGGGCCTTCAAATGGTCTGATTTTGGATGTATTTTAAAGACAAAGCCAATAGCATTTCCTGACAGATTCCATATAAAGTATGAGAGAAAAAGTTAAAGATGATACCAAGGGTTGTTTTGTTTTGTTTTGTTTCTGAGAAACTGGAAAGATGGAGTTGCCATCACCTGGTATGGGGAAGGCTATAGATGAAGCAAGCTTTGGAGAAAGATCAGGTGTTCAGTTTTGGTTGTGTTGCGTTTAAGATACTTGTTGAACATTCAAGTAGAGAAATCAAGTAGTCAGTTGGATGAATGAGTCTAGAGTTTGGAAGTGAGTTTTAGACTAAAGATACAAATTTGAGAGTTGAGGGCATGCAGATGGTATTTGAAGCCATGACACTAGATGAGGTCACTAAGTGATAAGTTACTTGTCTTGCTTTTATCAATCTAAGTATATTATAATTGTGTTTCTTTATAATGTTGTAGAGTGACTGCACATACCTTTCAGGAGATTCTACCTTCTTTGAGTAAATAAGTAAACAGATTCACAGAGATTAAATGACTTCCTTTGGGTCACCATTACTGTAAAGGATGAAACTAGCGTTCCAAAGCCTTTATTTTTACATGCCCACCAGGCCATGGCCTTGTTTGTATAAACCAGAAATGTCTATATATTGATTAGGTGGGTAAAGAAAGCAGCTTAGTCAAGTGGAGAGGCAGCTTGGACAAGTAGGAAATTTTGCTCATCTTTCCACAAACATATTTCAGGATTTGTAAATATTTATTTATTTAATGTTTATTTATTTTTGAGAGAGAGAGTGCATGTGAGCAGGGGAGAAGCAGAGAGCAAGGAAGACAGAGGATCCGATGCAGGCTGTCCACTCACATCAGAGAACCCGATATGCGACTTGAACTCACGAACTGTGAGATCATAACCTGAGCTGAAGTCAGATGCTTAACCCAGGCACCCCAGGATTTGTAAATAGTTAACTTGTTAAAACTTTGAGATAAAAAGGAACAAATTCTGTATTCCAGATTTTAAAATGGTAAGAGGAAGTTACATCTGTCAGGTCTTGCTTTGAGTTAATGGTTAGAGCTGTGAAAACCTAATTCAGTCTTTTCATATAGTGTTTTCCTATGAGAAAACCCAAGATTTGTGTTTGAAATTTTTTTTAATGTGGTAAAATGTACATAACCAAAAATTTAGCATTTTAAGTGTACAGGTCGGTAGCATTAAGTACGTTCACAGTATGATGTAACTGTCACCACTATCTTGAGAACTTTTGCCTCACTCTAAACAACAATTCTGTACCCATTAAGCAGTTCTCCCCACCTCTCATTCTCCCCACCTCCAGCCTATGGTAACTTCTACTTTCTGTTTCTATGACTTTACCTGCTCAAGGTATCTCATGTAAATAGTGGAATCATACAACTTTTGTCCTTTTAATGTTTGGCTTATTTCACTTGGCATAATGTATCCACAGTTCAGCCATGTTGTAAGCATATATCAGAATTTCTTTCCTTTTTATGAATAAATAATATTAACATTTTATGTGTAATCACATACTGTTTATCCACTCATCTGTTGAAAGACATTCGTCTCTACCTTTTGACTGTTGTGAATAACTCTGCTGTGAACATTGGTGTGCAAGTATCTCTTTGAATCTCTCTTTTCAATTCTTTTGGGTACTGGAGTGGAATTGTTGGGTTATATGGAAATTCTTTGTTCAACTTTTTGAGGAATTGGTGTTTTTCCCACAGTGGTTGCACCATTTTACATTTACAGTGTATTGAGGGTTCGAATTGCTCTACATCCTTGCCAGCACTTATTAATTTCCATTTTAAAATAATAATAGCCATACTGAATGGATATTAAGTGGTATCTCTTTCTGATTTTGATTTGCATTTCCCTAGTAACTAATGATGCTAGGCACCTTTTCATAAGCTTTTCTTTCTTTCTTTCTTTTTTCTTTTTTTTCTTCTCATGGTCTTTTCTTGTTTAATCATTTCTATTTCTTCTCTGGGAAAACAGTCAAATCTCATTTTCTCATTGCTTTTTTGTTGTTGAGTTGTAGGAGTTCTTGATACATTTTGGATACTCATCTCTTACTTGACGTATTATTTACAAAAATTTTCTCCCACTCTTTGTGCTCTCTCTTCACTCTCTTTTTATTTTTTTTAAGATTTTTTTTTTTTTTTTAAATTTTTAATCTCTACACCTAGTTTGGGGCTTGAACTCACAACCCAGAGATCAAGAGCCGCACTGTGCTCTACTGACTAAGCCAACTAAGTGCCCCACTCTGCACTCATGATAGTGTCCTTTGAGGTTTTTAATTTTGATCAAGTCCTTGTAATCCATGTTTTCTTTTATTGCCAGTGCTTTTAGAGTTCTATTTAAATCTCCAGGGTCATGAAGATTTATTTACCCCATGTTTTCTTCTTCTAAGAGTTTTATAATTTTATTATTATTTTTTAAAAAATTATTATTTTAATAATTATAATTATTTATTATTGTTTTTATTATTTTATTATATATTTTATTATTTTTAAATTTATTATTATTTATTTTATTATTTTTTATTATTTATTATTTTAATGATCTGGATGCAATGTTTAAAAAATTTTTTAATGTTTGAGAGACAGCATGTGAGCAGGGGAGGGGCAGAGAGAGAGAGAGAGAGAGAAGGAGAGAGAATTTCAAGCATGCTCCACACTGTCAGTGGAGAAGCCAAGGTGGGGCTCAATCTCATGAACCATGAGATCATGACTTGAGCTGAGATCAAGTCAGACCCTCAACCAGCTGAGCCACCCAGATGCCCCAAGAGTTTTATAATATTAGCTCTTAAGTCTCTGATCTATTTTGAGTTAACTTTGTATATGGAGTGAAATAGGAGTCCAGCTTCCATTCTTTTACATGTGGATATCCAGTGGAAACATGTATTGTGTTTTAAAAAGACTGCCTTTTCCCCGTTGAATGTTTGAAAATGAATTGAGCATATATTGTGAGGATTTGTTTCTGGCCTCTCTGTTCCTTTGGTGTGTACATATGTCCTTATGCCAGTATCATGTTGTTTTGATTACTGTACCTTTATAGTAAGTTTTGAAATGTTTAGTTTTCAGTGTACAAATCCTATTCCTTCTTGTCTAATTCCTAAATATTTTATTCTTTTTGATGTTATTGTAAATGGAATTGATTTTTTAATTTCCTTCTTGGTTGTTCATTGAAAGTGTATAGAATACAACTCAATATTGTCTGTTGATTTTATATCCTATAACTACTGACTTAGTTTATTAATGCTAATATTTGTTACATGTTGATTCTTTCAAGCTTTCTATGTGTAAGATCATGTCATTTGTGAACAGAGATAATTTTACCTCTTCCTTTCCAATTTGTATGCCTTTAAAAAATTTCTTTAGCCTAATTGCTCTAGCTGGAAATTCTAGTATTGTTTTGAATTGAAGTGGCAAAAGTGGACATCCTTATCATGTTCTTAATCTCAGGGAAAAAACTTTCAGTCTTTCACTACTGAGTATGATGTGTCATGTATGGCCTTTTTATCATGTGGAGGAAATTCCCTTCTAGTCCTAGTTTATTCGGTGTTTTTTTATCTTGAAAGTGAATTGAATTTTGTCAGATGCTTCTTCTGTGTCAATTGAGATCATCTGTAATGTTTTATCCTTCATTCTAATAATATGTAGTAAATTACATTTGTTGCCTTGCATATCCTGAACCATCTTTGCATTCTGGGAATAAATCTCACTTGGCCTTGATGTATAGTACTTTTTTTTTAATTTTATTTTTTTAATTTATATCCAAATTAGTTAGTATATAGTTTAGCAATGATTTCAGGAGTAGATTCCTTAATGCCCCTTGCCCATCCCCCCTCCCACAACTCCTCTAGTAACCCTCTGTTTGTTCTCCATATTTAAGAGTCTCTTCTGTTTTGTCCCCTCCCTGTTTTTATATTATTTTTGCTTCCCTTCCCTTATGTTCATCTGTTCTGTGTCTTAAAGTCCTCATATGAATGAAGTGGTAGGATATTTGTCTTTCTCTGACTGACTAATTTTGCTTAGCATAAGACCCTCTAGTTCCATCCACGTAGTTGCAAACGGTAAGATTTCATTCTTTTTGATAGCTAAGTAATACTCCATTGTATATATACCACATCTTCTTTATCCATTCATCCATCGATGGGACATTTGGGCTCCTTCCGTACTTTGGCTATTGTTGATAGTGCTGCTATTAACATTGGGGTGCATGTGTCCCTTGGAAACAGCATACCTGTATCCCTTGGATAAATACTTAGTAGTGCGGTTGCTGGGTCGTAGGGTAGTTCTATTTTTAATTTTTTGAGGAACCTCCATACTGTTTTCCAGAGTGGCTATACCAGCTTGTATTCCCACCAGGAATGCAAGAGATCCTCTTTCTCCGCATCCTCGCCAACATCTATTGTTGACTGAGTTGTTAATGTTAGCTTTTCTGACAGGTGTGAGGTGGTATTTCATTGTGGTTTCGATTTGTATTTCCCTGATGATGAGTGATGTTGAGCATTTTTTCATGTGTTGGTTGGCCATCTGGATTTTTTTTTTGGAAAAGTGTCTATTCATGTCTTTCGCCCATTTCTTCACTGGATTATTTGTTTTGTGGGCGTTGAATTTGATAAGTTCTTTATAGATTTTGGATACTAACCCTTTATCTGATAGGTCGTTTGCACGTATCTTCTCCCATTCTGTCAGTTGCCTTTTAGTTTTGCTGATTGTTTCCTTTGCTGTGCAGAAGCTTTTTATTTTGATAAGGTCCCAATAGTTCATTTTTGCTATAGTACTTTTAATATACTACTGAATTCGGTTTGTTAGTATTTGTTGAGGAGTTTTGCATCTGTATTCATAGGGTGTATTGTGTAGTTTTCTTTTCTTGTAGTGTCTTTGTCTAGCTTTGGCATCAGTAATGTTGACCTTGGAATGAGTAGGAAGTATTCCCTCTTCTTTAATCTTTTGGAAGAGTTTAAGAGAGGATTGATGCTAATTCTTCTTCAAGAGTTTTGTCAAAGTTTTTGTGATAGGAAAAAACGAATCAGATATTTTTTGAATCTGTCAACAATGTTTCAAGAAATAGAAAGCTGTCTTAAGGACAGCTTTCCATAAGCACAGTATGAAACTACCATTGCATAAACCAACTCATAGAAGTCACTAGGATCTGTTGACCTCTTAGCTTTGTTCCTGGGCTTCTTTCTTCTTATTTATGTGCTACTGTACCTTGAATCAAATGGTCTATACCTTCATGTCTGTTTTGGAGGATTCAGTTGTGGAGATTGGGCATCCACAGAAAGGAGACTTTTGACTATACATATTCAATCTCTAAAATACTTCACATGGGGCGCTTGGGTGGACTTTGGCTCAGGTCATGATCTCACAGTTTGTAAGTCTGAGCCCTGCATCACTCTGCTGCCAGCACAGAGCTGCTTCGGATCCTCCAACTCCCTTTCTGCCTCTTCCCTGCGTGTGCGCGCTCTCGCGCGCTCTCTCTCTCTCTCTCTCTCTCTCTCTCTCTCTCTCTCTCTCAAAAATAAACATTTTAAAAAATAAATAAAATATTTCACATATACTGTAATCCTTAAATCCCCTTTGAAAACTTGGTGAATGATCTCAAGTTTAGTAATAAGCTTAGGAAAGTTTTGCCTGTAAACACGAAGAATTTCTGGCTTTTGTGTTTTGTTTTGACTTCTTAATTAAGGCTGCATTTTGCACAGATGCCCTCCTCCTTTATTTTACCTCCTTTATCAACCTAAGACAAGGGTATTGATTATTATTCACAGAGACTATATACACATTCTCCTCTGCTAAGATAAAATAAGCATTCTTCTAGAGTCTAAAAAGTTAGGTGCTTTTGCTTGAGGTTGAGCAAACAAAGGCTAAAAATAAATCCTTAGAGGCCAAAGGAAGACGCTTTGCATCCCTTGTATTGGGGCTCTCTAACTGGCCATCTGAATGTGTCAGCCATTATCACAAAACTGACCAGTGGTGACTCTTCTTGACTACAGTGACTTTTAAACATTTTGGATAGCTTCCTACAATAAGAAGTAAGTTTGGGGCACCTGGGTGGCTCAGTCATTTGAGTGTCTGACTTCAGCTCAGGTCATGATCTCACAATTCATGAGTTAGAGCCCCACATCAGGCTTGGTGCTGTTAGAGCAGAGCCCACTTCAGATCCTCTGTCCTCTCTCTCTGCCCTTCCCCTGCTCATGCTCTCTCTCTCTCAAAAATAAACATTAAAAAAGTAAGTTTTATAGCATGACCTAGTATATAACAAACAAAAATATATATACAACTAACATGAAAGTCTCAAAGGCCAGTTATTTTTTTAAATTCTTTTTAATGTTTATTTATTTTTGAGAGAGAGAGAGAGAGGGACAGAGCACAAGCAGGGGAGAGACAGAGGGAGGGAGACAGAATCTGAAGCAGGCTCCAGGCTGTTAGCACAGAGCCCAGCGTGGGGCTCAAACCCACAAGCCATGAGATCATGACCTGAGCCAAAGTTTGATGCTTAACCAACTGAACCACCCAGGTGCCTCTCAAAGGTCAGTTCTTAACTCTTATTAAAGAAGATGCAGTCTACTATGTTCTGTTTTGTTCTATTTCTTTTTAAAAAGATACTGATCTCAACTTGCTGAATTGATTTCATAATCTTGCAAATAAATGTGCACTTTAGTTTAAAAAATATTCCTCCATGACCCCTAAATTTACCTGTGCGTGAAGTTTTCAGGGCTTCTGCCCTTACACATTTTGATTCCGTGGCCTAAAGTGGAACCCAGGAGTTTCTGTTTTTATTAAGTGATAATTTTGATGTAGCCTTGGGCAAGTATTTGGGAACTACTAATATCCAATATAATATAAACTATTTTGTTTAAAACTAAATATGTCATATAAAATTGCAGAAAATGGGGCACCTGGCTTACTCATTCAGTAGAGTATGTGACTCTTCATCTTGGGGTCATGATTTTGAGCCCCATGTTGGAGGTAGAGTTTGCTAAAAAAATAAATAAATAAAAATAAAATAAAATTGCTGAAACCATCATCATGACCTTTAAAATTATTGCCCTTTTAATTTTAGGAAATCAATCAGCCATTACCTAAATTCTCTAGACTCTAATATTCATATTATCTAATGTAATTTGGTGAGCCATTTTATGTAGTGATTGACAGACAAAGGATGATTAAATTCCTCTATTATAGAAAAAACAGGCTGGGCATGTAGTAGATTAAGTTACTTTCTGGTTTGTTCCATTCAGTAGTGATGTTGTCTTCTTTGACACAGACCAGTTTATGTCTGACTTGGAACACCAGCCATCAGGTTCAGCAGAGAAATGGCCTAACCACAGTGAGCTCTCATGTCCAGCTCCTTTCTGGAGAATCTAGAGGGTGAGTGTTGATTGAAATGTGTCATTGTTTTTATACCCAAGTCTGGTATTTGCATGCAGTGGCTGGATTTGCATGTGCTACAGAGGATGGGGTATACATGGGCATCTTGGTAGGTCCACTCATTATCTTTGGAGCTACACTTTGACTGCAAGACTCTGCTTTTTATTTAAAAAAAAATTTTTTTTAACGTTTATTTATTTATTTTAAGAGAAAGAGTGAGAACTTGTGTAAGTGGGGGAGGGGCTGAGAGGGAGAGAGAATCCCAAGCAGGCTCTACGCTGTCAGGGCAGAGCCCGATCCCAGGAACTGTGAGATCATGACCTGAGCCAAAATCAAGAGTCAGATGCTTAACTGACTGAGCCACCCAGGGCCCCAAGACTCTGCTTTTTATTTATTTATTTAATTTATTTTTGAGAGAGAGAACGTGAGCTAGGGAAGGGCAGAGAGAGAAGGGTACTGAGGATCCAAAGCAAGGTCCATGCTGACAGCAATGAGCCTGATGCAAGGCCTGAACCCATGAACCATGAGATAATGACCTGAGCCGAAGTTGGAGGCTCAACTGACCCACCCAGGCACCCCAAAACTACTTTATAAATCGAACCATATTCAGGCTTGTACACTAGTACTTATGAATTTAATCTGGTTTGAGTAGAAAGCAAGTGTTTAACTGAATTTATTAAATCAAAGCAGAGAAGCCCATCTGTAAGAATTCTATGGCTTGGGGGTGCCTAGGTGCCTCAGTTGGTTAAGCATCTGACTCTTGATTTCAGTTCAGGTCATAATCTCACAGTTCATGAAATCGAAGCCAACATCAGGCTCTGTGCTGACAGTGCAGAGCCTGCTTGGGATTCTCTCTTTCTCCCTCTTTCTCCACCTCTCTTTCTCTTTCAAAATAAGTAAATAAACTTTAAAAAAATTCTATGGCTTGGGTGCTGAGTAAACTTGGTTGTCAGTCAAGTGTATAAGTCTGCTCATCTCTGGTCAATCAAGTACTCTTAAGTTTTGACGTGAGACAGTTTGGAATGAAAATAAAGCAGGACATTTTATCCATGTGCCAGAGGAAACCTGGATCCTTTACCCTTGAGCCTCCCCTGTAGACCCATGTGTGCATTCCTAATAATTCTTCTGGGACTCCATTTGGAAAGAATCCATATAAGTGAAGTCTGCATGAGGGAGGGGGCTGGGCCTCAGGCCACTCTACCTCAGCAACCCACCAGGAACACAACTCTGCCTCACTATCATGCAGCTCCTTTCTTTGAAGACTCTGAAAGCTTCTGAAGGGTGCCTGGGTGGCTCAGTTTGTTTAAGTATCTAACTTCGACTCAGGTCATGATCTCACGGCTCATGAGTTTGAACCCTGAGTTGGGCTCTGTGCTGACCGCTCAGAGCCTGGAGTCTGCTTCAGATTCTGTCTTCCTCTCTCTCTGCCTGCTCGTGCTCACTCTCTTTCTCTCAAAAATAAACATTATGAAAAAGATTTTTAAAATTTTTTTTCAACATTTTTATTTATTTTTGAGAGACAGAGTGAGCAGAGGAGGGGCAGAGAGAGAGGGAGGCACAGAATCCGAAGCAGGCTCCAAGCTCCGACCTGTCAGCACAGAGCCCGGCATGGGGCTCAAACCCACCAACTGTGAGATCATGACCTGAGCTGAAGTCGGACGCCCAACCGACTGAGCCACCCAGGCACCCATGAAAACAAATTTTTTTTTAAATGTTTTTATTTATTTTTGAGACACAGAGAGTCAGAGCATGAGCAGGGGAGGGGCAGAGAGAGAGGGAGACACAGAATCGGAAACAGGCTCCAGGCTCTGAGCGGTCAGCATAGAGCCCAACACGGGGCTTGAACTCACGGACTGTGAGATCATGACCTGAGCTGAAGTCGGACGCTTAACCGACTGAGCCACCCAGGTGCTTCGTGAAAATTTTTTCTAATTGAGAAATAGAATAAAGACTCTGAAAGCCACTGAGAACATATGTGATAGAAATTATAAATATATAAGTTGTAATTCTCAACATGCCATTTGAATTTAAATTTAATGAATTTAGATTTGGAAGGGAACTACCCAGATCTTTATATATGAGATACTAAGCCTCCTGATTAGACAAGGCACCAAAACATTGGCTTCTCCCAGAAACTGAGCCTACCCTGGTCTCACATCACTCTTGTCTCTAGTCATGAGAGGAGTAGAAATAGCAACTAAATTCCTGCATCTGTCTAAGGAGAGTTATAACCTGAAGGTTGTTTTTTTTTTTAATTGAAGTATAGTTGACATATAATATTCTGTTACATTTGAGGTGTCTATCACAGTGATTTGCTATTTTTATACATTACAAAATGATGCTTGTGATAAGGCTAGTTGCCACCTCTCACCATAAAAAGTTACTACAATATTATTGACTATATTTCCTATGCTGTACATTACAACCCCATGACTTGTCTGTTTTATAGCTGGAAGATTAAGTAATTCACCCTAGTTATATCTCAGCTGAACCAAAGATTAAAGTTTGCTCTCTTTTAGAGTTTACCCCATAGCTCTTCCCTTGCATGAAGCAATAAGTAAGTTGGTCCTAGTGATCTTGGTAAGAAGCATTTCTGTGGAATGAGGGGATCAATGTATGACTAAGGGGTGAACAGGAAGTAAGAACATAGAAACAGCAGGCAGTGTAGATAACTCCTTTAAGATATTAAGCAATCATAGCACCTGGGGGTGGTTCAGTTGGTTAAGCATCTGACTTCAGCTCAGGTCATGGTCTCAGAGTTTGCAGGTTCAAGTCCTGCATCAGGTGAACACAGGGCGTGCTTCAGTTGGGGCCTGCTTTGGGTGAGTCCTGCATCTCTCTCCCAGTCTTTTTCTCTGTCCCTCGTGGGATATTCTCTCTCTTTCTCTCTCTGTCTCTGTCTCTCTCTCTCCCTCTCCTCCCTCCCCCCTCCCCCGCTCCTCACTCACTTGTTCCCTCTCTAAACAAACAAAAAAGCTGTCTTTGCCAAGTCCTCCAAAAAAAAAAAAAAAAAGTTAAGCAATGAAAGAAAAAATAGATATAGAGGGTTACATGGAGTCTAGGGTTTTTATTTGTTTGCTTGCTTGTTTAAGATAGACATACATACTTCTCAATGTTGAGAAAGATCCAGAAGGGAAGATAGGTAGATCAGTTGAAGAGCTGGAAGAGTGAAGAAAAATTCTTGGAGCATGTCTTCAAGAGGGAAGCATATAGCATCTGTAGCTCAGATGGTGAATGCGCCATGTAGATTTATGGCTTTGGAGCTCAGGTTAGGCCCCTGGAGGTCAGAAATTTGGGTGTCAACAGTATGTATTTAGAAATGGACAGGGGGCGCCTGGGTGGCTCAGTCGGTTGAGTGTCCGGCTTCAGCCCACATCATGATCTCACTCACCATCCGGTCCATGAGTTCAAGCCCCGCATCAGGCTCTGTGCTGACAGCCTGGACCCTGGAGCCTGCTTCAGGTTCTGTATCTCCCTCTCTCTCTGCCCCTCCCCCACTCATGCTCTGTCTCCTTCAAAAATAAATAAACATTAAAAAAAATTTTTTTAAAGTGGACAAGACTATTCACAGAAAATGTACAATGTGACAAAAAATAGGTATAAGGAAGGAATCTTCTTATAATCTTAAAATTCTTCTGAATCCAACGTCTTAACACAAAAAAGAAGTGGTTTTTGCTTTGGGGGTTTTATTTTTTCACATTTCACTTTTTGCTGATACAAAAGGATACATGCTGATACTTGAATACACTTTTAGGTACCTGTGTAGTGTTTACTCAGCTGGAGATATATTGTTTTTCTTTGAATAATGTTTTGAGTTACAACCTTTTTTAGAGGAAAGGTCTGTATGACACTGAGTATAGCATCACACACATAAGAAATTTCTTAAAAAAGAAAGGACTCTCAGTAACAAGACTGATACCCCCCTAGTCAGGTTCATTGAAAACAAGTGTCATAATTTTCCTGTACTAGTATTAAAAGCTAGTGTGAAAGGGCGCCTGGGTGGCTGTGTCCAACTCTTGATTTCAGCTCAGGTCATGATCTCACAGTCCATGAGGTTGACCCCCAAGTCAGGCTCTGCACTGGCAGTTCAGAACCTGCTTGGGATTCTCTCCCTCTCTCTCTACCCCTCCCCTGTTCATGTTGTCTCTTTCTCTCTCAAAAACAAATATATAAACTTTTTTTTAAAGCTAGCGTTAAAAGTAAAAGGTCTCTTTTGATCTGTATATATATATATATTCAGGTTGTCCTGTGGTTGGAAATTGTCTAGTATTCAGGGTGAATTTTTAAATGACTTAGTTAAAAACTTGGTGTGATAAAGCTCAAACTGGTTATTTTGGTTCTTAAAATACTTAATTATTCTTTCTGTGTTACTTTATGGTGGTGAGTTTTATTTTTGTTAACAGTATAAGCTAGGTTACTATAATGCAGATTCCAAATACAGTGGCTTTACCACATTGGAAGTTTCTCTTACACCCCAGGTTAATCCAGAGATAAGGATTCCTTTATTTCATTGTTCCTCTATTTCCTTAGGTATTGTCAGAGTAGAGTCACCACTTTGAAGCTAGAGGTAGGGGGAAAGGAAGGGAAGAGGTTATTGAGTCTGCAGTGAGTAAGATACACTTTTATTCACATTTCATTGGAAAAGAACAAATTATATGGCCATACCTACCTATGAAAGGGAAGCTGTGAATGTAGTTTGTAGCTAAGTGGCCATGTGACAAGTTAAATTCAATTACTTAAGAATAAATTAGGACAGTTAGCAGTCTACTATAGACACCTTCTAAATTTTCAGGAACTTTTTTTTCTTTTTTTCTTTTGTCTTTAGCTTAAGAAGGTATGTTAATCAAACTTTTATAAATACAGATTAATTCTTCAGGTCATGCCATAAATCAGTGAATTCAGTTATTTAATGTATTTAGTTTAGATGGTATTCTTACAACTCATCAAAAACCTAAGTCTATCTTAGCAAAACTGTTCTAGTATTACTTTATGGTTTATTATTCTATGTTTCTCATCCATTTAAAATCATTTCTATTTATTTCCAAATTTCTCATTTTTTCATTTCAAGTAAAATTCAGAAAATGATTGCAATCTTCATTTTGTAAAAAATAACTTCTCCAGGGGCACCTGGGTGGCTCAGTCCATTAGGTGTTTGACTTTGGTTCAGGTCATGATCTCAAAGTTTGTGGGTTCAAGCCCTGTGTCAGGCTCTGTGCTGACAGCTCAGAGCCTGGAGCCTTTTTTGGATTCTGTGTCTCACTCCCCCTGCCCCTCCCCTGCTCATGCACTATCCCTCTCTCTCTCAAAAATAAATAAAACATAAAAAAAAAAAAAATTAAAAACTAAAAAAAAATCCAAAAAACTTCTCGAGGGGTGCCTGGGTGGCTCAGTTGTTAAAACATCCCAACTCTTGATTTCGGCTCAGGTCATGGTCTCATGGTGTATGAGTTCAAGCCTGCATTGGGCTACACACTGGCAGTGCAGATCCAGCTCCCCAGTCTGTCTGTCTGTCTGTCTGTCTGTCTGTCTCTCTCTAAATACATAAATAAATAAGCTTAAAACAATAATGTCTCCATAAAATGGTTCACCAGACAATACCTTTAACTTGGGGTACAAGGAAGGGAAGAAAAGGTGAATTTGCCAAACTTGGATGAATGTTCATTGCAGTTTCAAGATGAAATAACACATAAATGGAGTCTAATTATACCCAGAAATACTTTACAGAAATGCTCCAAGATGTTCAGTTGCTTGTTAGAAAGGCCCTTTGGGCTTTTGCATATATGACTGTGTATCTGCCTACTCCAGAAGCAGTGTCTTGGGTTACCCTGCCCCTCTCCCCCGGATGGTGAGATTTCATACCATACCATGCTTGTCAGCTCTAGCTCTGAAACCTTAAGCTCTAAATAAGAGGCCTTTTGTTACTCAGACACCATATTCTTTTGTGGAGAAATAGCATTCCAATGGACTGGTAATTTGGATAGCAATTTTTGTATAAAAAAATTGTTCTTACAGCAAATATTGCTGATGGTTCTGACTGCTTCTGTTGTGGTGGCACAGACAATCCAGGTGTTGGGTTAGTGGGAGTTGATGGCACCTGTCACAAGGGGGCCAAATGCTGTGACCCATATAACCTGTTCACATGGGTGTTGAGGGTTGTTGACTCTTGTTCTGTGTTTTTAATTCACTTTACTCTTTAAAGGAGAGAAATGATAAAATTGTATAGTAGGGGTATACAACTCTTTCTGCTCTTAAATTGGTGGGAAAAAAAAGCCATCTCACATACTTTCTAGACTAGGGTTTAAATAAATGAATAAATTCATGCATATATATATTAAAAGAAAGTGGAAAATGAAGTTGTAAGCCTTAGTATTTTTGAGAAATAACTTAATGTCAAATCACTTAAGTTGTTCGCTTGAAACTAATGCAACATGTCATCTATACTCGGGAAGCCCCGCAGCACGCTCTGTGCTGACAGCTCGGAGCCTGGAGCCTGCTTCGGATTCTGTGTCTCCCTCTCTCTTTGCCCCTCCCCCACTCACATTCTGTCTCTCTCTCAAAAATAAATATTAAAAAAAGTTTTTAAAAAGTAACTTAAATATTGTTTTGTAAATGTTGCTGATAATTTACATGTAAATTACACCATAAGTTTGTTTACCAGTAATAATTTTAACTTGCTTAAGTTGACACTCAAATTTGATCACAATGGAAAGATATTTCAGGAATCTAGAGGTAGACGCCTGAGCCCAAAGCTCCCAGCCTTAGGGAGAAGTGAAAAGCGAAGAAGAGCAGTGGACTCTGTATACTGCACTGCGCTCGAGTCATTGCTAAAGGATGGCAAAAGGACTGCTTTGTTGTAGTTCTGACTCCTTGTCCTAAAATTCATATTCACTATTCACCTGTAGCAATTATTTGAGCATAATTCTTGTTGTTGTTTTTCCAAGTCCCCAAATTATATTAAAAGATTAACTTGGCAAGTTAATTTTACTCAGCACTCAGAATGTACCAAGCTCTAAGGGTTTGGTGGAGAACAAGATAGATAATGTCCCTGCCCTACTGGAACTTAAATCTACTAATTATTATGTATTAATATTATGTGTTAAAGTATGTTTGAGTATAGTCAGCTTGAGTGCTTTTTTGTGCAAAATCTTCTTAGCTTTATTATAGTCTTAAATCCCAGTCAAGGAACCTTCCAGATTGCTTCAGCTGTGTGAGATTAGGCACAACAGGCAAAAGAACAACAGAACTTTGATAAAGGGGAGCAGAAATAACATAGCTTTGATCAGGCTTTTGCTATAAACAGCATTACCTGGCTACCTTAAAAAATGATGTGTTTATCATCAAAGTGTACTTGGTAAGTGGGTGGATAATGCTGGATATATACCCTCATCCTCAAAATGTAAGCACTGACTTTCTCATAAAGACACAGGAAAACAATACATTGTATTGGGGGGGTTGTCTTTTTATTTTTTTTAATATTTATTTTTGAGAGAGAGAGAGAGTGTGCACACAAGCAGGAGAGGGACAGAGAAAGGAAGACAGAATTCGAAGCAGGCTCCAGGATCTGAGCTGTCAGCACAGGGCCTGACGCAGGGCTCAAACCTATGGACTGAGATTGTGACCTGAACCAAAGTTGGATGTTCAACTGACAGAGCTACCCAGGCGTCCTGGTTTTTGATGATGATAAAGCACCATTTGTAATCACCTTGTAGTTTTAAAACTTGAACAGTGAGATAATTTAACAATGTTACATGGCAGCTTGGAACATCTCTGAAGTCACCATCCTTGGAAGGGATAAGTGTTGGGAAAAGATGACTGACAGCTGGTACTTGCTTCTATATTTGGCTTGTTGCCACAGCTGGGAGACCTGTCTAAAATAGACACATAGAGACTGTCAAAATCAAAATCAGATGTCATGTGTTAGTTTTAATAACATTCTCTGGTCCCTTCCTATCCTATCACCTAGTGAACTTTCAGTATACTAGTTCCCAATAGTCTCCAAGTAATTGTATTGAATTAGGATCCATTTATTCAGTCATCTGAAATTGATGTTTCCTCATTAATAAGGTTCTTGCCCTTCAGGAGCTCACAGGCTATTGGAGAGACAGATAATGATGACCCCTACTGATAATCTAATGTGATGTATTATGTTAGAGGTTATGCATGGAGATCATGGGCCATCCTTGGGCTCCCTCTCAGCATGAGACTAGCCCATTGACTTAAACATGGAATCCACACTGAAAACACTGTTCCTTGCTCGTTATGTGGCTTGGAATAACAGGTGCCAACGGCTGCCTTGTCTATTTATGTCCCCTTTATATTCTCTCTTTCCTGACTCCCTCTCCTCTCTGTTAACACACTCATTCTCCCTCCCCTGGCATCAACACATGTGTCTGGATCTTTTGCATCTTCTTTGTCTAAATGATTCCACCACCACCCCCCCCCCCCCCCGCCCCTGCCCAACCAGTTTCTCTACTCTTGGCCTCCAAGAAGTGATAGGTGTTTGGAAATTGATCCCACTATTTACTGAGCAAATTAGGTGAACTGTCAAAGCCTCAGTTAACTGATCTGTAAAGTGGGGTAATAGTTATCTTAAAATGTTGTGAAGATTGAAATAAGATATAAAATTTCAGTTGCAAACTCTCATAGATGCTCAATAAATATGAAGTGAATGTTCCCTTCTGATAGCCATGAGTATATGAATTTGAAAAATTTTTTTTAAATTACCTGAACTGTAAAAAGATTGGATGTTAATACTTGAAAGGGGCTCCTGGGTGGCTCAGAGGTTGAGCATTGCACTCTTAATTTGGGCTGAGGTCACTGTCCCGGGGTCATGGGATCAAACCTTGCATTGGGCTCCTGCTCATGCTGTCTCTCTCAATTCTCTCTCTTTAAAAGAAAAAAAAAAAAGCTGTTAATACTTGAAGTTTTTTTAAGTGACTGTTAGTGTCTCCTTGACTGTATGATCACATCACATTCTAAGTATAGAACTTTTTTTGTCTTGGCCTATTTTTGTTTATAACAGCTGAATTGAGATATAATTTATTGCTATAAAATTCACCCTTGAGAATATACCATTCAGTGGTTTTAGTATATTCACAGAGTTCTGCAATATCACCACTATCTCATTTTAGAAAATTTTTATTACTCCAAAAAGAAATCCCATACCTGTTAGCAGTCATCCCCCTTTCTTCCTCACCATAACTCCTCTGTCAACCACCTATTTTCTGTCTGTGTGGTTAGTCAGTCCTGGCTGTTTTATACAAATGGAATCAGACAATATATGATCTTTTGTGTCTGATTTCTTTCACTTAGCATAATTCTTTCAAAGTTCACCTATGCTGTAGCATGTATTAGAATTTCATTTCTTTTTATTTTTTTTATTTTTATTTTTTTAACGTTTATTTATTTTTGAGACAGAGAGAGACAGAGCATGAACGGGGGAGGGGCAGAGAGAGAGGGAGACACAGAATCTGAAACAGGCTCCAGGCTCCGAGCCGTCAGCCCAGAGCCCGATGCGGGGCTCGAACCCACGGACCACGAGATCGTGACCTGAGCTAAAGTCGGACGCCCACCCGACTGAGCCACCCAGGCACCCCTTCATTAATTTGCTTATCCATTCATCACCTGGTAGGTATTTGGGTTGTTTCTACTTCGGGGCTATTATGAAAATGCTGCTATGAATTTGTATTCAGGTACAAAGTTTTTTTGTTTTTAATGTGTATCTTGAGAGAGAGTGCAGGCATACAAGTGAGGGAGATGGGGAGGGAAAGTGAGAATCCCAAGCAGGTTCCACACTCAGCTCAGTGTGGAGCCTGATGTGGGGCTTGATCCCACAACTATGAGATGATAACCTGAGCTGAAATCAAGAGTCAGATGCTCAACCAGCTGAACCACCCAGGCGTAAGTTTTTATGTGGACGTATGTTTTCAGTTCTTTTGAATATAGGCTTAGGAGTATACTCTTCAGTTGACAAAGCAAAGAATTTTCATTTAAAGCAAAGAATTCTCATGATGAGAGAACTGAAGGTTCTTACTGAGGGGGACTTTGGGGTTTTCTTTCCATACTCGTTTCTTAAGATTGGAGTTTTTTGTATTAGACCTCACAGAGCACTATGCTTCTAGGAATGCTTGGCTTGTCACAGAAACCAACAAAAAGCAAGGTGCTCGCTTCAGCAGTGCATATACCAAAATTGGAACGATATGGAGAAGATTAGCATGGCCCCTGCGCAAGGATGACATGCAAATTCACAAAGTGGTCCATGTTAAAAAAAAGAAAAAACAAGGTCTTTTCTGAAAGGATGAGAAACAATAAAAAAGGCCCATATAGTAAAGAATGGTTTATTAGCATAACAAAATAACTCCCAAATCTCTTATTCTCACCAAAGTATTTATTTTCATTCACTTTTCATACAGGGTACACTGCAGGAATCAGAAAGGGAAAACCCTCCTGTAGAGATGTAAATTAAGGAAAAGTTAGGTGAATGTTAACACATTTCAGATATATCCTATCCTTTGCTCTAGAGCATAAGCTTTTAGAGGGAGGGTAAAAATGTTTCCTATTCTCTGAGCCATCTGCCTTCCCAACCCAAACTGAACTGAAAGGGAAAGAGGTGTTTGGAACAGCTTCTGGAAGGAGGTCTTCATTCCATCCAGGAGCAGGCTTTAAAGCACTGCATTTACCTTTATAGAAAACCATGGAGAGGGAAAAAATGTCTTTGAAGTGGAACTCGCCATTAAGCATCATATGGTCAGTCACACAGAGGTCACTAATCACTCTCCCTTTTCTTGTTTTTCAGTGAACGAGATAATTGGGAGAGACATGTCCCAGATTTCTGTTTCCCAAGGAACAGGGGCGAGCAGGCAGGCTCCCCTCCCTGGTCCCGATTCCCTGGATTTGGGAAGATCCGATGGGCTCTGACAGTGCTCCCTGCAGCCATGTGTCTACCACCATGTACTTCTCAGCATGTTTCTCTCCTTGGACCCTGGGTTTCCAACTCTGTGGCCTTCAGGACTGGCGCCAGGAGTTGGGATCACTATATGTGGGGAAATCAGCATTCCTCCACCTCAGGCCTTGGGTAGATTGTGAAAGAACAAGAGCAGCATAGACTGAGCTTTGGGGAAATGAGCTTTGCTTTTTATATTTAAATAGGATACTTTTATATGATGGGTGCTTTTGAGTGTGAATGCAGCAGGCTCTCGCATTTCAGAGGTGCTGCTTTTGCAAGTGACCTGGTTGCTTAGCTATGATTGGTGATTTGTACTCCTTTATGGTCATTTGAAGGACTCTTTAGCTTTGATGATTATTTTTAAAGTAGGAACTTTTGATAAAACCTTCCAGAGGCAAACATAATAGAAAAAAAAAAAAAAAATTCTCCCAAGCCCACACCTATGCCTCAGAAACAGCATGTCCTAAAGCCTTTCATAGATTTATAGGAAATAAAGCCAAATGTAGCTCATACCTCTTTATAAAAGTAAACTGTTAAAGTAAGAGGAGACCATTCCAATCATTGAAGTGTTGGAATATTAAATGACATTCCAGAGCATAGCCTTTTGTAACTTTCTAGGTGATCTTTCTGCAATCTCTCCATACTGACTCCATGTTGAAATTGCTTTTTTGCCTCAGGGCCTTGGATAAGATAGCTACACGTAAGGTGACTTTGAAAGGTGGGTTGTTTTAGCTTCGTAGCGTTAATATCTTGCCATCCTGCAAACAAGTAGGCTGTGGACTGCTTTTCCCTTTTGTGCCCTCTGGTCCCAGACCTTTTCCACATGGGAGTATCCTCATTTGGCTGCTCTGTAACCTTTGAAGCCACAGTCTCATGATGGTTTAGGCAAATTTGCTGGTTCTAACTAATTTCTAGAGGCCATGCTGTGTCATAAACTAAGCATAAATGAGCTATGCTTTAGAACAGTAGAGAAAATGCAGGACTCCAGATGGGAAGCTTTTAAGATTCACAGTGGCATGGAAAGCTTATCCCTCATTCTGTTTACAGTCTAAAATGATTCTGGCCTACCGTGTCCCGTCTATGTGGCCTAAAACCAGCCTTTTCCCCCAAAGGCTTTGGGGCAAACCCAAACATGCAGTAGCATCATAGACCTGACCCTCCACACCAAAGATACCCTGGTGCTGCTGCTGGTGAGGCTGGTGCCCAAGGCCGGGGCCAGCAAGAAACTCCAGCCTGCTGTCTACCAAAGGAGGTGCCCGAGTTGGGTGCTTTTTCCAAACCCCCCTTTATCCCTCCCTTTAATGGGATTAGGTACCTGTTCTAAGGCCGGGCCCATTTCAAAGCCCCTGAAGCTTGCAGTATGTTTTCAAACAAAATCATGTAATTTCATTTATTCAGGAAGCAAATTTTTTGAGTGCCTATTATGTGTGACAGTGTGCTGAGCTGGTCAAAGGGCTTGATGTTGTTACTCTTGGGGATTAGGAGTTCTGGATGCCAGGACTCTCTATTGAAGCCAAGTGGGGCCTAGGCAGAGGGAGCCAGTTCGTTGCCCACCACCTCTAGTCAGCCGGGTAGGAGCTGTTGACCTCCTACAGGATGAAGTATGGGTTGTTTTTTTTTTTCTTTAAACCATGATGATTTATATTTTTTCCTTAAAACTAGTTAGAGAAAAAATGTCTGTCCTTCAGCAAATCACTCTGGTCCCTCCTGGAGCTGGGTGTTTTTAGATTTTCTTTTTAAAGTAAGTTTTATGTCAGAGTGTGGATAGTGAGATTTGCTTCAGGGCCTGTAGTTGGAAGCCCACAGCTTCCTTTGGTTTGGAGGGGTTGTGGGAGGCGGCCCCTGACTCGAAGTTTCAGACACCTGGTCAGACTTGCCTCCTCCCTCTTGCCCCTGGGGTAGCTGCCTCACAGGAGGTTCTTGTAAGAGTTCCCCTTACAAGACCCTTTGGGGGTTGCTCTGCTGCCCTCAAGAATAAAAGCCTCTATGATCCAGAGTTGCTATGCACCAAATTTTGATGCCTTTTAAATACCTTGATGCCTGTAGCACTAGAAATGCTTTCCTATTTAAAATAAAAGTTAAATTTTAAAATAGAGCTTTATATACTATATGAGCAGTCTTGTATCATTTTGTAAAATCTTTGGCTTACGAGTCAATATTTTTTGGCTTTGGAGGTAAAGACTTTAATCCTTTGTGCAACATAAGTGGTGTTAAAGCACACATCCACTGAACTATGCAAGTTGACTTCAGTAGCAACGTAGCAACTGGGCATGTCCTAGCACCCACTCCTACCCCTTCCAGCCTGTGCTAGATCTTGAATTGAGCCATGGGTTAAGCAGTCTTCTGCTTACTAGAGATACACACAGAAACATGGCTGAAAACAGCTTGAAAGGGAACAGAGGCCTTGTCTTCAGGTGCACATGTGGTGTTGCTGTCTGAAGGGCAACCTACCCTGCCCAGGGCTAACCACTATCACTAGAGCTCTGTTGGGTCTGCCTATGAAGCCCTGTTTTTAATACTCCGAACAGATGGTCATCTTTAAGGCTCAGGTGAGCTAAAGTTGAAACCTTATATTTTATAAAATGGGCAATGTTCAGTTAAGGAACTGGATCTCAGTTGTGTTTACAGCACTTGGGATTGTTTTCTTACATATTTTGTATTTTAAAACCTTTTGTAGGAGTATAGTGCTCCTTACACAAATAACAGAGAAGAGCCAGCAATTCAGGTTCCTCAGTTACAGTGCTGAAATAATAAATGGTGATCGGTCAACGGTGTCCTTGAAATCTGCCTGAGTTTTCCTCTGCCTGGGGCAGGTGTGGAGCCCCTCACTCTGGGGTCCAAAGCTAAGGAGACTTTGGCTTTTAAAAAGTCCACTTGGTTAGAACCTTTGTTTATTTTACGGAGGAGTGAGTAGAGTTCCAAATTCCTTCCGAAGCTTCAGTTCTGTACCCTCTAATGGGTGCAAAGGACATTCCACGGTGTCTGCTGAATTCAGGACAACTGGCCTGCCCAAGGTGTGCATGAAAAGTAGGCAGAAAGTCCCCTTTAAAATTTGAGCCTGAGTTCTTGTGTGAGGGCCTCCTGCCCCCTAGTGTCCTCTGGGGATATTGCAGTATAGTCCATCAAAACAGCTTGTGATTTTGCCACAAAGCTTGTGCCAAGCTGGAAGTCCCTTAGATGGGACCACCTGGCACAACGTGGCCATTGAGGTCCAAGTATCGTGGGAGCTGGGGCCAGCACTCTCTGCCTCCCTGCCCCCTACTAGGAGGGATAGGGGAAGGTAGAACATTGGGATCTTTACTCAGAAGTTCCCAGGAGTCATACGTTGAAGGCACCAGGGCTTACATTTTTAAAAAGAAAACAAGCCTGCTGTGGACATCAGCCCCACAGAATCTGAGGGTATGGGCCATGGCCAAAGCTGACCAAAGCCTCTCGATGCTACTCAGGAGGCCCAGATCAGGCCATTGGGAGCAGGGTAACACAATTCCACCCCCAGTCCTGCATGCAGGGTCCAGCCATCATCTTTGGGGTGAACAGGCAGGGCAATAAGTGGGAGGTGGAGCTAGGGCTTGAGCTCCTCTAGGTGCTTTCTGAGAGCTTTGACAAGCCAGAAAGAAGCCACCTGGTTGAGGGTGCTGGTTTTCTGGATGCAAGAGAGTCATGTTAGACATCAGCCAGCTCTTACCTCCTGGCTCCCTCACCTACAAACACACCCACTCTTTGGGGGCCTGTAGCACAGTGCGAGGCGGGTCACCAACAGGCATCAAACTGGTGTAGTCATCAGGGGCTAACTGCAGAAGGGAAAGAGATTTAGGGGAGGAAGCTCCAGCCTCAATCAGGTTCCCAAGCCCTCCAGCCACACCTCACCTGATAGGCCTGGAAGATGCTGAGCAGATCCTTCATACCAGTGGTATATGGGACACCCTGCATACGGACCAGGGCTCCTGGCTGGGACAACACTGAGGTGGAAGCAGAGGCCAGGGCAGCAGGGGGTGTGGTGAGGTAGCCCACAGTGGTGGGGGAAACTGGGGGGCTAGGATGGGAGAGGAAGGAATTTAGGAAAGCAGTCCCGTTTATGGCCTAGACCAAGACCTGCCTCCCTCTTCCTTTGCCTGTGCCTTGTTTAGTTCAGTTCTTCCTGCCTAAAACCTCTGCCTCTACAGAGTCATCTCCATTCTGATTTGTAGATGGCATCAGCCAGGCCACATCTGTCACTCCCGTGTCCATCTTAGTGTAAGTCTGAGCTCTAACAGACCTTGGATTATCTGGTGCAGGAAGGGGATCATGACCCTCCCCCAAACCAGGATGGGGACAAGACTGGAGTTTTCTTAGCAGCAGATACCTGGGGTAGTAAGCTGTGTAGTTCATGTAGAGTTGAGTGGCTGGCCCTGGGTAGTAGGCAACAGGGGTGGGGGCAGCAGGCACCCTAGCAGCCGGGAGCAGTGCTGAAGAGGGATATAGAGCTGCCGTCTCAGTGGGAATGAGTGTTGGGGTGGCCTGGAAGGTGGCGTAGGTGGGTGGTGAGAGGCCTGGAGGCAGAAGTAGAGATTGCATCTGCAGGGAGCCCAGCACTGCCCTGGATGAGGCAGTCAGAAAGGAGTCCCCACTGTAGAAAGTGAGAGTTACAACAGCTTGGCCCCCACATGCCTCCTTTCCCCAGCCCCTGAGACACTCACAGGGCAGCTTGCAGGGTGGAGGGGACAAGCCACTACGGCCCAAGGTGCCTCCCATCAGCACACGGCTCATCTCCTCTGTGGAGCAGGGGACCACTTCCACGTAGCGTTCCTTCATCACTTTCTTATGGCAACGCTGAGCAGCAGCTAAAGCCCGCTCTGCTGATGTCATCTGGATGAAAGCATCACCTGACGGCCGGCCCTGTACACATGGTGGTCTTGTAAGCAATCTGTCGTATGCAAGAATGCCTTACTCCCAACCACACACCCCTTCCTAGTTACGTGTGTCCCCACTGGCACCAGCCTCACCTGCTGATTGAGCACCATGTGCACACCGTGGGGCCGGATGTCAGCAGCTGCCTCCCCCAGAAAGCTAAGGATGTCTTCAATGGTGGCTGTGTAGGGCAGGCCTCGAAGGCGTACACAATCTCTCCCAGTCCCAGCTGCCAGTGGAAAGGGGATGGGCAGCAGTGGAGCAGTGAGTGTAGGAAGGAGTGGGCTGGATGCATAGCGGTTGAGGACCTGGTAAGGAAGGCAGCAACAGGCTGGTCACGCCGAGTAGGGCCGGTGCACAGGGGACGGAAGGGGCACCCTGGAGAATCACACAGAGGGTAGGGAAAGCCCTGGGTGCTCACCTGCTGCACCTCGGCCGCAGTGCTCCGGAAGAGTTCAATGTATCGCTTACCCAGTATGCCCTTGTGCCTGCACAGCGCAGCCTGTGCCAGCTCCTCACAGGCAAAGAGGGCAAAGGCATCACCAGTGGGCCGGCCGTCAGGGTGGCGCACAAAGAGCAGCCCATCAGCACCCCCAGTCACCGGGCACTCTGGCCCCAGAAAGCCTAGCACATCTGCCGGCCCAGCTGAGAAGGGCAGTCCCCGTAGCCGCAGAATCACTTGGTCTTCCCGTGACAGGAAACGAGCCACCTCTAGTGATGTGCCTTGGTGGGAGGCATGGGAGTCACCTACTGACTTCATTTGTGCCCTTCCAAATACCCACCTACACCTGGCACAGGGGAGCAGAAAGGCAGGGGGTGGTGGGCAAGTGGGACATGGATCAAGAACCAAGGGAACTAGGTGCTGTTGGGAGCACACTCACCCCCTGCAATCTTGACAAACTCTTCTCCTGTTGCTTTATATACCTGTGGGTACAGTGGGGGGCAGCCCATGGGTCTCCAGCCTGGCTGGCCTCAGCTCTGTCTTTCTTCACTCCCAGCCCAAAGCCCCACCTCAATATAGCGGACACCCATGTGGTGCTTGTGTCTCTGCAGCGCTAGGTCCCGCTGCTCGCTGTCCACAAACCGGATGAGGGCCTCGCCATTTCTGCGGCCCTGGGCGTTGAGGCAGAGTGCTACACCACCCCTGCGGAGCCAGTGCTGGGTTAGTGCTTCCTGGGCGGGCCTGCCCTCCTGAGCCACCCATCCTGCCTGCTGTACCCACCTGGCAATGTTGAGTCCCTTGAAGAATCGAGCCACGTCCTGGTCTGATGACTGCCAGGGCAGCCCACGGGCCCGAACTACAGTCTCACTGTCCACCACATCGGCCCTGCTGCTGTGGGGGCAGGGCACAGAATCAGAGCTGTCCAGCTATTGTCACCCCCACCCCTGCCCCCACACTCACCAAGGACCTGTCTCATATTTCTGCTTTACCACCTCTGCCTTCGAAAACAATTGACCTGAGAGGAGATGGCATGGGGGTCAGCAGGGTCTGGTGGAGGGGGTCTCCCCACCAAGCTCTGCAAAAAGAGGACAGTTGAGGGGGATGAGGTGACAAAGGAGCATCTACCTGTGGTCTCAAAGAAAGTAACAAGTGGGGAGGGGGACTTTGAGAAAGTTAAGAGGTAGACATTCACCCAGTCCTGAGAGCAGGTGACAGGTGGCAGGGGAACCTTACCACTGGGCCCTTCGAGCAGGTGGAGGATGACAGCTACCATTGTCTTCACTTCCCAGACCCCAAAGTCATCCTCTGTGGCATCTGTCTCCAGCCCCAGGTCTATGAACAGGGAAGTAACAGTGAGGAAATCCCAGCATGAGCACCAATCTTGGTCCCACCTAGGTCCAAGTCCCCTACATGGACAAATGCAGAGTCCCGGCAAACATTTGTTTGGATCCAGGTAATATATGCCCTTACAAGTCCCCATCCCAGACATATGCAAACATATGTCCATATTTCAAGTGCACCCCAGCACAGACACAGAGGCATGTGCCCTCAAGGACTCAGCAGATAATGTAAACTTGCATGTGTTCACATAACCCTCTAGGACGCACATACTCAAAAACCGCCTGCAGCTTCCCCTCCACCCTAACCCTGCTGGGGTCACAGATACCCTGTGCCATGGTGGCCACGGTGAGCTCCCTGGCAGGGCAGGCACTTGGGTGCTGCACATGGAATTCTCTGCGGAGGTCGTAGAAGGAGAAGAAGGTGTCGGGGAGCACCAGGTTCTAGGGGCACATGGGAGTGGGCATGAATGGAGGGAACTGAGCTGCCCTGCCCACCCCCATGATGGGGGTCCTGGGAACCCTACCCCCTGTTGTGCCCTCAGTGGCATACCTTCCTGGAGGCCTCAGGGTGCAGGACCTGTCGCAGCAGCTGCTGCCCATCAGTGCATAGCATGTAGGGGCCCCCGCCCAGCAGAGCCACATCCCCGCTCACCAGCTGTGAGAACTGGGGATAGGGAGTGGGGAGAGAGACAGACAGACTCACAGCTGGGTGGGCAGGAGGAGGGAGGGCACAGGCTGCAAAGCTGGTTCAGCTAGATGTTCAGCCCTACCCTGCCTGGGGAGGAGTTGGCCACACCTGTTGGGTCTGGCTCTGTGTCCCTTTTCTCCCCCAGTCCACGGTCACTTCTTCCAGGCCAAATGGGGGTAGTCACATATCACCCAAGCCCCCATCACACACACTCCAAGAGTCTGGAGTGGTGCCAGAGCAAACACCTGGTGGAGTGGGATAAGCAGGTGGGAAGGGGCGGGGCAAAGCAGGTTAAACCTGTCCCTGACCAGGCACCACCCTCAGACAGGTGGGGGAGGCCCAATCCTGCCTGAGGCCCAGCTGGCTCACGGTCAATGGCAGCCCCACCTCTTAAGTCTGACCAACCAAGAAGCAGAGAAAATCCAAGGACAGAGCCCCATACCTGGACGCCAGGGGCAGCATGAGCTTTGACCCACACCCTATCGACCGGCTGGCACGGGCTTGTTTACTCATGGGGGGGGGGGGGGTGGAGCACTCCTCGCCCAGTCTCCAGCAGCCTTACTACCTCTGGAGAACAGGTATAAGCACTAAGCGGGGGCCCAGAGCAAACCAACCCAGTTCTCCTTCAGCACACTCCCCAAGTAGGGGCTAGCCTGGGAGCCCTTCAGGAGCAGGCTCAGGTTCAACATCTTTGTACCTAAATCAAGAACCACCGGAGGAGTTGTTGAGAAATTGAAGTATTTGTGCGTGTAAAGCACTTAAACTCATTACACTTAACAGGCACAGGGTAAGTACAGTAGTGAAAAGAAAACAGCAATGGGAACCGCCTCCCACTCCAGCCAGGGCTGGGAGGCACCCCGGGCCTTTGCACTCAGGAGTCAGGTAGCCTCCAGGCGGGGTCTGGACAGCGCCCACGCCTGGCCAGCCGGCCGGGACAGGCCTAGACGAGCAGCTTTACACCTGGCGGCGTCTGCCTCTGAGGCAGACCCCGCCCTACGCCCCCGCTCCTGCGTCTCCTAGGAGGGTGGGTGGGCCGAGGACGCAGGCGGCAGGGACTGTGACCTACGGCCAAGACCAGGTCCCTCGGCCCTTTTGGCTTCCGACTGCTTTTCTGGGAGACTTGGCGAGGCAGGTCCCCAGAGGCGTCTCAGCCTCACAGCCACGCCGGCCGGGACCCTAGCAGGGGTCTCGTAGCCTCCATCCCGCGGCTCAGTAGGAGTGGATCCCTGGAAAGGCTGAAAAGTAAGGTGCCCCCAGGAATGGCCGGCACACGCGGGAATCTCTGAAATTTTTAAACAACAGGAACTCGTCCTACCGCCCAGGCCAGTTGGTCGCAGCATGCCAGGCCCTGCCGCCTGCCTCCTCTCCCGCCAAGAAATGTCCCGCGGCCCGGCCATGTCTCCACTCACCCGGGCCCCAGCACTCACCTGCTGCAGCACCTTGTCCAGCGGTTCGGCCCGCGCCAAGCTGTCGGCGCTCAGGCCGCTCGCCTCGCGGCACTGCGGACTCAGTGCGGCCGCCTCAGCGCGAACCAATGACTTGTGCAACGTCCCCACCTACGAGCGGCGGGGGTAACCGATCATCCACTGTTCGCCTCAGATCCTGAAACAACCTGGACACCCTGCTGCCCCCTTTTCATCGTACCTGACGGCTCCTCGGCTCCACCACTTGCCAGACTAGGAGGATTAAGTCGGTCTCGTCGGAGCCCAGGTCCGGCCCCATCGCACCGGCCGTGGCTCCGAACAGTACGACTAGGGGTCCAGGTCCTGGGCGGGGGTCGGTGGCGGAGTCTGAGGCGGGGTTCGAGCCCGGGGGCGGTGGCTGGGAAGGCGGCGGAGTCATGGCCGCAGAGGAAGGGGGAGCTCGGCCAGACACACGCGGACCGACGAGGTGCACGCACGCACCGGCCGACGGCAGACACGAATCAGTTTGGGCGGGACACCGTGTGTCGGGGGCGGCACCTGCAGCCCGGCTGGCGCAGTGGGCGCTGCTGAGACCCGCCCGCGGCGCCCCGAGGGGCGGGGCGGCTACTGGCCCCCGCCCTCTCTGGGCGAGTTACCTGTCCTCCCTGCCGGCCACGTGACCGAGGGCGTCTTGGGGAACCGAGGGAGAAGGCTGCTAGAGCCTAACGCAGGGCAAGCGCGCTCTGACGCCGGGCCGGGATTCGCGCTCATGGCCCGGACTCCCGCTCCACCAGCGTGCCCTGCCTAACTACTGGGGCGATCTCATCTTCTTCCAAGTCCCTCCCCACCATGAGGCCTACGCCAAGAAAAATGCAAAGCCAGGGGCTTTCTGCAGTCCCTAAGGGTCACACGGGATTTGTGAAAATCACCAGAAGGCAGTCTAGGGGCTGTGGGGGTCACGACGGCCGGTCTGGGGATGATAGAAGTCACCAAAGGTCAAAGAGGGCGGTGAGTTATTGGATATCACCCTTAGGCGTGGGGGGGGGGGGGGGGAGTCACCATAAGCCAATGGGATTGGGGGGAGGGTCAGGGATCAACAGAGGTCCTAAGAGCCACGGGGTCGAGAGACCAGAAGTCACAGGTCAGGGCTCGTCCACACAGGTGTGAAGACCTGGCCTTAGCCTGGCTCCAGGAAGTGCCTTCGATGCCAAAACCCAGTAGGAGGTGTGCAGGCCTCGGTACTTGGTAAGCAGAAAGCGCCCCGTTCCAACTCCAGAGAGCGCCCCTGGGAGACGGGGCTAAGCCGGATGATCTGGGCCGCCTCGAGCCTCACCTCTACCCCAGGTGGAGACTCCAGCCTGTTTTCGTCGCCCTCCCAGCTTGACGACGGGCCTGTTGCCTGGAGATGTGAGCGCACTGGCCGTGTAATGGGGGCGTGAGGGCTGCAGATCCTCAGTCTCTTCTCCATCCGAGACAAGCAAACCAATAAGGACCGTCGCGCGTGGAGGGCTCCCAACACCCTTTCGCCCGATTGTGCTTAGTGAGGCTCCTTTACGGCGCGTTTCCAGACCGCTCCGGACTACCCTAAGTTCTCCCATTTATATGACTGAGAAACTGAAGAGTCCGGCGGGAAGAAGGGACGTGGGGTTGTCAAGCCCGCGCCAAAACTGAGGCGAGAGCCGCGCCTCGCGTTTTCGTAAGAGCTGGGCTCTGCGTGGACCTTCGGACGGCGGAGAAAGAGCCCAGGGTGGAGGGGGCGCTTCCGACACCTTGACCACTGAACCCACACTTCAACGCGTCCCTACTTAACAGATAAAGAGACTGAGGTGTCCAGTACGGAAGTGACTCGCGCCAGGACTCGGCGGTATGGAGGGAGTGGGAAGTAGACAGGTATTCCAGCCTCTACGGGCTACGGGCGATTAGCGCTTCCCCCTGGTTTGGGCAGGTATCCGCCCCTTTGGGGACCGCCCACTCGGGCGCCTGCCCGCTGGTCCCGACTGGCGGAAGCCCCAGGCCAATCAGGCCCTGGGGGAGGGGGGGAAACGTCGCTCTTCGGGTCCTGCACCCTTTTAGATAAGCCTGGAATGTCAAATATTTGTTCTCCGGGCAGGGCCCAACAACGAAGTAAGGCTCCTCCCGTACCCTTCCTGGAGCGCGCCTGCGCCAGGCGGAGTTGGGGCTTCCTCTATCCAAGCCTTTGCAGTAAACTCTTCACCCCAGCGGCACTCCTAAACTCCCTTGACGGACATTGTTCCTTGTCGGGCTCCTGTCTCCCGGAGTCACCACCCTGCCATCTGGGTGCTTACTTGATCTCGGTCTGACCCTTCCTGGCGCCCTCATCCGTTCAACCTTCCCGCTAGGCCTTTCCGTATTTTTCCTTCTGCGTGGGTCTCGACGTCGCCAGCTCCTCAGAGAAGCCACCCTCTTGAAATAACTTGTCCTTGGGGCACCTGGGTGGCTTAGTCGGTTAAGCTTCCGACTTGGGCTCAGGTCATGATCTCACGGTTCGTGGGTTCGAGCCCCATGTTGAGTTCTGTGCTGACAGCTCAGAGCCTGGAGCCTGCTTCAGATTCTGTGTCTCCCTGTCTCTCTGCCCCTCCCCCTGTTCTCTCTCTCTCAAAAATAAACAAACATTAAAAAAAAAAAAAGAAGTAACTTGTCCAGTGTGGCAGCTCTATCCCTCCTGGCAGCGTGGGGCGGCTCCCCTAAGCTCCTGCTCGCCCATCCGCCCACGCCCTCCTGCATGACAGTTTATAGTGCTTGGACTCTTCTTGAAAAACTAAATTCTTTAAAATAACGTTAGAGCCCCTGCGTTGCTGAGCTCCTTTACTTATCTTCAGATGGGTCCTCCCAGATCATACCACTAATAGTAAACAACCTTCACTCCTTTCCCCCAACACCAAAGGAACTTCTAAAACAATAGAAGGTTTATTGATTGTCTCCCTACATCACCCCCACCCAAACATCAGATCCTAAAGGACAGGCTCATCCCCAGTGCCTATCAGTGCACCTGGCACATAGTACTTGCTCAAGACAATGAATGAATAAATAGTTGTCTTAAGTGCTTTGCACCTTTAGCCTTTGGCTATTTCAGAACTAGTAACCTTACCTGGGGATAAGGGGTTTTTCCTGTGTGTGCTATTTCCTCTCCTACCAACCCAGCCCTTGCCCTAGTTAACCCCTGCTCTTCCTCCAGACTTTCTCCTCTCAAGTCCCCTCCCTCTGTAGCAGGGGCCCCCACTGTAGTTTGAGATTTCTGTATTTCACTGGGAATGTCTCCCATCCCAACCCAGCTACTAGAGTTCATGAATTGTTAGTGAATGAACTGGAAATCAGGTGGGTGAAAAGTAAGGCTCCAACGGTCCAGCCTATTGCATTTCCCAAACTGTAATCCAGGTACTTGGGGGCAAGGAACTTGGTCCTGTGAGCTAGACCACAAGCTTGTGGAATCCCATCCTTACCTTGGCTCTTTGAGGCCTGCTACAAAGGCCAGTGGCACTCCAGCCTTTGGGACGTGAAAGTTGGGACAGATACAGAGTGGAGATCCTTACATGGGGCCAGGAGTGTGACCATCCTTGTGGACCTACAGGGCGTCTAGGAGTGGTGTAAAAGCACCCTCCTCTCTCTCTCTCTCTCCCCCAAGCCAGAAAATATCCCACTGCAGGAGACGATTCCTTTTTTTAAAGATTGTATTTTTAAGTAATCTCTACACTCAAAGTGGGGCTGCAACTCACAACCTCAGATCAAGAATCACATGCTCTACTGACTGAGCCAGCCAGGCACCCCTCTAGGAAGGATTCTACACTGGGGTGCCTTGTGGTATCCACAGAGGCGATCCACACTCCCAAGCTCAGGGCCATCCCCACCCTCTGCAGCCCCTTGGCCGGCGACTGGGTCAATCGCTACTACCCTTTCTTATCTCCTGGGCTTCCAGGGTAGCCAGTGCATTGCCCCTCCATACAGGTTCCCAGCTACGCGCCTTTGCCATATAGCTGTTGAGTACCCACCAGAGGGCGCACTGACTCTGTCCCCTGAACAAGGTGTTGAGGCTGGAAGGAGGATCTTCCACTGGAGAGCTCCACCAAGGGCAATGCTCCAGGAGAGAAGTGAAAAGGGAAGACCCTTGATCCTGCCTCCCTCCAGCTTGAGCATCTTTGTGGCTCCGGGCTTCCTGGACATACACCAAGTTGTTAAGCTTGGTTTTCAGAACCCTCAACCTCTCTTCCACTCCCACCCACCACGTACCCCCGACACAGTGTGATTGTTCAGGTGTTCAGGCTGCTGCACATACTAAGCTCCCTGTCTGGACCACCCACCTACCTACACCTATTGTTTTCCTGGCAAATTCTTACTTATCCTTCAAAACCCATCTCTAATAATTCTTCCTCCAGGCAACATTCTTTGATGCCTAAGCCAGGTTAGACACCCTGTTCTGGGCCCCTGTTCAGAACCCCCGAGTCTGGCCTCTCATGACCCCAGAGAGACACTAGGAGCAGAAGAATAGGAGCCTCATGAGCCATGAGCTTTAAGGGAGAATCAGTTGGCCTTCAAATGGGCTCGGCTCAGAAGCCCTGGTCTTGGTTGGGTTGCCCTAAGCCCAGGCACACACCTGGTCCAGATAGGGGAGCTTGGAACTTGGGTGAGCAAGAGGGAATGCAAAGGGCCCAGTAAAAGAGAAAAGGTAAAGGCTGTTGGCTGGATTCTCTCCTGAGAAAGATACCACACCTGACCTGACTCCCCAGTCTCTGGGCTTATTCCCACATCTGGCCTTTGCCCAGAGTGTTCTCCACAGGAATATTATCCTTCTTTCCCAATCTTTTCCAGAATTCACATCCAGCCCTGTGGACCTCTCAGTTCTTTCTCTCCTCCAGGTCTGACTGGCACTAGGACCATATCCTGGAAGGGGGAAGGGTTAGAGAAGGCGGTGGGGGGGCGCGGGGGGTGTATCACTCATTCATTAAATATATGTTAAGCACCTGCTGTGTGCCTGGGACTGTGCTGGTGGTAACTAGTAACCAAAGAAGGCAATAGCCCCAGTAATGGGCAGGTGAGGGGCTTGCTCTTCTGGTGATTATATTCTGATAGGAGCCAGGTAGGGCCTGCTTCAGAGTCAATCAATGGTCATGTCTGGGCTGAGACCTAAATACAGAGCTCAGTTAAGTCCCCCAAAATGGGGGCTGCAGAGTGATCCCAATGCAACAAGTGCAGAAGTCCTGAGGGAGAATGAGGTTATTTTTTTTTTTTCAAAACTGCATTTATTGTCATATGCATAAAAGCAAATGGCGAAGCATGCTGAAACATCTTGCATTAAGCCCCAGTCTTGACTGCCATGGGGTAAAGAACACTAGATTTTCAAAACTAAATAAGCAAGTATGTAAATATGCTTACATCTTAAAATTAATTCATGTAATGTTTCTTGCTAGCTCACCCATAAGCTGACAGTTGGAACTGTTTGCTGTATAAAACTGAAGTGTACAGCATCACACTAACATTTGTATCATTCATCTACTTTAGGAAATAGTTTCTGAATTCTTTCCCCTTTTATACTGTATCAGTAAGGCAAAAAACAAACCTTTAAAGCCATAAAAAAAAAAAAATCTTTACCCAAAAAACTATTGGTGACTTGAGGGATTTTTCAGTTGTCTTACGCAAGGATGAATAGATCCAACAAGCTATTGAAACTGGAGATGAGGGAGCTGGGAGAGAGAGGAGGTGGAAGTTGGGGGAAAAGGTCAGAGTCCCCTGCAGGGTCCTCACTCACTATGACTGAGATGCATATGATGCATGCAGTAGGAGGATTATGTGTGGGGTTAGGCAGACAGTGATGGGCCTGATTTAATGTTTAATGATGACAACCTGACACAGGGAGAGAAATCCATAGGAATAAGGGCATAAATTGGGACATCAGCAAGGAGGCTACTTTGGGGATGAAAGTTTGGCATTGGGAAGGTAGAGCTGGCAAGACTTGGTGACCACCTGGTTGTGGGTCTGAGAATCAGGGAAGTATCTAGAGTCCAAGATGAACCCAGGTCTGCAGCCAGGAAGTTCATGTGGATGACAGGGTCATTGTGAGAAAGGGAGACCCTTACCTTCTGACTCCTCTCCTCTCCACAGTGCCAGCACAGACCATTGTGACTAGGCCTTAACATCCTCTCCCCGATGGCCATGGTCCCTATCATCTGCAAGGCCTGTGGGACTGGGGCACCACGGAACTGCTCCAGAGGACAGGGCCACCCTGTGAAGGGTCCATGGTCACCTGAGGCTGCTGGGTTGACAAGACATTCAGACTATCCAAAGTCCAAAGCAACCCAGGCCATCCTGATGCCTACCCTCCCTTCACTTAACTCTTGGCCGTGGACTCCTGCCTGTCCCTAGTACTGACAAAATGATCTCTATGGTCTCCCACCGTGGGCCTGCAACAGATTGGTCCTTGGCAACCCCTCTTTCTGGGTTCTAGGATGGAGGGAGGCAGAAGTTTTAAGTCCTTGCCAGGGCCTGAGGTGGGAGATAGGTGGACCTTAAAAGAGTAAGCTACTCTAGGGCCACCTGGGTGGCTTAGCTGATTGAGCATCCGACTTCGCTTCAGGTCATGATTTCACCGTTCACCGACTTCAGCTCAGGTTATGATTTCGCAGTTCGTGAGTTCAAGCCCCACATTGGGCTCACTGCTGTCAGCGCAGAGCCTGCTGCAGATCCTCTGTTCCCCCTTTTCTCCCTCTGTCCAACTTGTGCAGTCTCTCTCTCAAAAATAAATTAAAAACATTAAAAAAAAAAAAAAGTAAGGTACTCCAACCACCAGTGTTATAAGAACACAGAGGGGCAGCACTGTGACTGCTAGCAGCACTCTGAAAGGCTAGAAAGTGTTGCCATTGACCAAGAGGAAGGAAGGAAGGAATGGGTGGGCTAGAGGTCTTGAGACCAGCCAGGGGATGATCAGGGTGTTGTCTAACCCTCAGGAGGAGGTGTGTGGAGGATCAAGACTTCCAGTTTCCAAACATGCTGGTCTCCCTATCATAGGGTGACCCATGGTGCTGGCCGTATTGCCAGCCCTCAGATCTAGCCACTCTGTTCACCTCTGATTCCTCTAGCAGGGAGCCTCTGCCCTCTCTGGATCCCCAGTTTGCCTGGGATGGGAGGTGGACTCCGAAGTCCCTGCCCTGCTCTGCTGGAAAATTTGCTGATGGGCCATGGTGCAAGGTTGAGGTTCAAACCCACTTTCAACTGGGCGCGAGTACTGCTCAGTCTGATGTTGTGGCTCCATACTGCGCGCAACTAAAACAGGAGGGGAGCCCTCTCACTCGGAAACGAAACACATTGACCTAGCCTCTACCTGTCCTGCCCCTATTCCTAAACCCTGGACAGACGCAGGGGAGTCCCTGAACCCGTTGCCTGAACCCAGGTGACATCGGAGCAGGGTGTATAGAATCGGTGTAGGGTTTGCACAAAGGTCCTGGTCAGCTCCCGGTCCCCTAAGGCCCAAGAACTTTCCGAGACTCACTTCTCCCCTTCTTCTTGCTCTGACCAGGGTTTCTCAGCAGCTGCCAGCACTGGACCCTGAATCCTCCCTCGGCCCAGCCCGTTCCAGATCCCAAAGCAGGGACGCACCAGGAATCGGGCTGCGCAGCGTGGATTGTGGACACCCAAAGCTGTGCTGGGTCTCCAGCAGCGGCGAGTTGGGTGCGACCGGTCGGGGACTCAGGGCAGAGAAGCCAGGCTGAGCCCGGATCGATCGATGCGCTCGGCGCGCAGCACGGTCCAAGGAGCTGGCAGGGGATCCGCAGGGGCGAGGCAGCGAGCTCCAAACGGGAGGGACGTGTCTGGCGGCGAGTTCCTATTGGCAGGCCGTTTGGGGAAGGTGGATCCTGATTGGCCCGGCGGCCGTGGTCTACTGCGGGCGGGGGGGTTAAGCTCGTCGCCGCCGCCCCGGCCTAGGCGCCAGCCCAGGGCGCTGAATCCGCACCTCGGACCTGTAGCGGCCGTGGCACGCAATGGGTCTTCGCCTCTGTCCCTATTCTGCGGCGCTGCTCCTGGGTGGCCTCCTGTTCCTCCTGCTGCTCGTAGACCCGGCGCTCCCGGTCGGACGTCCCCCTCCTGTGGTGCTGGGTGAGGCGCGCGTACAGTCGTGGGTCCGTTTGCTCGTGCATCCGGCAGGACCGGGTGCGGGCGGAGCCGTCTTCCAGATCTGCTGTGCTCTAAGCGTGGGGTGGGGAGCATATGACTGTCTTGTCACCTGGTTCGGTCCGTCCACCTCTCGCCATGCTGGGCGCGGGTGTGGTCAACCTCTCTTCACCTTCCCCTGTAGAATAATGGGGTAAATGGGAGGGCTGCTGTTCTGTTGTCTATCAGTAATGCTATCTACGTCAGTCCCAAGCTTTGCCTCGCTTTATGTCAATTTTTTAGCTGGAGAGACCGAGATCCTTTGGCCCCACTCCTGAGGGTCGGCGGGGGAATAGGGTGTTCTCGGAGTTGGTCTCCAGGGTCCTCAGTTGTTGATTTGGGCATGGCTAGGAGGCTGTCTCTCTCGACTCTTCCAGCCCCATGTGTTTCAGGAGGCATTATTGAAAGGAAGCTTTTGGGGGAAAGAATGACTCTCCTATCCTGCCACCAAGACACCCCCCTCCCCAACTTACCAAATGGGTGGCATTGGCCTGAGGGAGGAGGCCTAAGGGAATCTGAGGATGGCTAAAGACAGAGGTAAGGGTTGGGACAATGGCTATGAACAGATGTCAGGGAGCATCTTACCCTTTCCAGACCAATTTGGACTGGGCTATGTTGGGTCTAGATGACCTTCCTGGCCAACCCCTTGGCCCTGGCCCCTGTAATTATACAGGAACCACAGTGTTTCTTTGTGGTGGTGGGCAGAGATGAGACTTCTCTGTCTTGGGGGCCTTGGATGCCTCATTCAAGCATTGAGTTGGTGGCCAGCTAGGATTCATAAGGGCAGAGACATGCTGAGGTATATGTCACATACTGAGTGTGCTGCAGCATGACCCCCATGTTCTTTCTGATGGGGGTATTTTAATGGGGGTGATGCAGATCACAGAAGGGTAGGGTTGGCTGACAATGTGGTCCCTGGGGGTTCCCACCAGGAGTTCTAGGCCAGGAAATACTCCAGGGGGATGCTGGGTTCAGGTTCACCACGGGATTTGGGCAGACTTGGCCCTGTGTTCCCTAAGTTTACAGGGATCCCTAGAGATGAGGTCTGTATTGGGTAAGCACAAAGAGTCTACCAATCCAGTTAAGGAAGGCTGCCTGGAGAATGTGGCTATAGGTGAGGCCAGGAGAGAGTTCCAGGCAGAGGAAATTACATCTCAGAGGGAGAGAGGTAAGCAATCCAGGATGTCTGGAATGGAGTTAGGGGAGGAGTGAATTGTGCAGGGCTTGTGACTGGTTGGCTCATCTAGACTTTATCCTGTAAGCACACAAGAAGTCATGGGTAGCCTAAGGAGTTCTGAGTATGAAGGGTGTGACATTGGGAAATGTGTGGTCCCTGATGGGGTCCCTGATGTGTGGCAGCCTTTTTGCTTGGATTGATGCTAACTATACTCAATTCATTCAGCTCAGTTCTTGCTTATCCTAGGTCACAGCAGAGGAGCCTTACGCCACAGCCAGAGTCACAGAATCCTAATCTGCCCAGCTTCTCAGAGAGTGAAGCTGTTGGCATTAATCCTGGGAAACCCCATGGTGGGCAGTGGAGGAGCTGTTCCTGGACACACAGCAGGGACCATCAGAGGATCAGCCTCCAAGGGTGACCACCTTCTATGAGTGAGACCCAAATTGGTGGTAGAAACCAAAGAAGTGATACAGAAGAAGACTTTGGGCTGGTGGAGGACTGTAACAAGTCATTTCTACCCCAACCTCAGTCTCCTCATCTGTAAAGTGAGCATAGTAAGGATGTTCTCTCCCAGTGTTATTTGAGGTGAAAGTTACATGGATGTCTTTTGTCCTAGTTTTAGGCAAAAAGGGGCTTAGGAAGTGACCACTGCTATTTTTAGAGGCCACACAGCCTATCCAGGACAAAGAGCATTCAGGCACAGCAAATCTGGTGACTTCCTCCTTGAGCCATTTCCTCTTTGCTGCAGACAGTGACCAAGGTCTCTGCACTGTCATGCTGAGGACCCCCCATTTCTGCATCTGTGTTGTTAAGGGAGGTGAACGCAGGTGCCACACCTGCGTCTCATGGTTGTCCTGAGGACACTGTGAGATGATGCAAAGGGAGGGCATGCCCTGTGCAGGGCTAGGTTTGTAGAACCCAAAGAATGCCCAGGAGAGCCAAGAGCTGATGGTTCACTCAGTGATCATGGATCCTAAATGGTGATATGCTTGGAAGATGCAAGAGCATGGCATGTAGAACCAAGTGAGGCCTGAAAGGCCAATGGGAACAATATTCTGGCAAGGGCCTTGAATGTTGGGTGATGAAGCCATGGGGATGGGTTTGAGTCTCACAAGGGCCTGAGGGCTCTGTGTGTATAGACTGACTAGACTGGCTTGGGCAGAGAGAAGTTATCCTTGGGCCTTGTCACACCCTCCCCTACCTGGCTGTGGCTGGACTGTTGTGTTGTTTCAGGGTAGCCATCTCTGACACAGGGTCCAGGTGTGCTGAGAGCCTAGGGCCCTCCAGATGATCTGCCCTCTGGAAGATTACTGGGCTCTCAAGAGGTTGGCAGGTACCATTACGAACTTCTCTCAACTGTGTTTCTGTTCATTGCCACCCCATCCACAAGCCTGTCCTAGAGTGCCTTCTCTGGATTCAGTTTTGGCTAGTTAAGTGGCCCAGTGCTTTGTCCTGTTTGCCATTCCTTTGAATAAACAAGGCCCTACTCTGTAGCCTGGGACAGCTATAGTAGGAGGCCTTTGGGTGCAAGCCTCAAGGATCTCCAGCCTGCCGGTCCAGGGCCTCATGACTGTTCTGTGTCCCCCTGCAGTGCCTGGTGATTTGGGCAACCAGCTGGAGGCAAAGCTGGACAAGCCAACGGTCGTACATTACCTCTGCTCCAAGAGGACGGACAACTACTTCACCCTCTGGCTGAACCTCGAGCTGCTGCTACCTGTCATCATTGACTGCTGGATCGACAACATCAGGTGGGGGCTGGGGCACAGATGGGGTGCTGCTCACCGAGGTTAAAGAAATTTCTAGAACCTATTTCTGTCTCATCCCTGCTTCAACAGACCCTGAGGTCACTGACCTCTTGCCCTTCTCACTTCCCCTGTCTAGTCAGCACCACCTCTGCACTCTCGGAGACAGAACTTTCTTCCTCCCTTTCTTGCAGCTCTTGGCTCTACTCTCTCTAGTTCATGCCTTGTGCTTTACACCCTATACATGGATTCTTTTTTTTTTTTTTTTTAAGATTTTAATTAATTAATTAACTGACTGATTGATTTTTAAATTTCCATCCAAGTTAGTTAGCATATAGTGCAACAATGATTTCAGGAGTAGATTCCTTAACGCCCCTTACCCATTTAGCCCATCTCCCCTCCCACAACCCCTCCAGTAACCCTCTGTTTGTTCTCTGTATTTAAGAGTCTCTTATGTTTTGTCCCCCTCCCGGTTTTTATATTATTTTTGCTTCTCTTCCCTTATGTTCATCTGTTTTGTATCTTAAATTCCTCATATGAGTGAAGTCATATGATATTTGTCTTTCTCTGACTGACTAATTTCACTTAGCATAATACTCTCTAGTTCCATGCACATAGTTGCAAATGGCAAGATTTCATTCTTTTTGATTGCTGATAATACTCCATTGTATATATACTCACCAATTCTCCTTTATCCATTCATCCATCGATGGACATTTGGGCTGTTTCCATATACTTTGACTATTGTGAATAGCACTGCTATAAACATTGGGGTGCACGTGCCCCTTCGAAACAGCACACCTATATCCCTGGGATAAATACCTCATAGTGCAACTGCTGGGTCATAAGGTAGTTCTATTTTTAATTTTTTGAGGAAGCTCCATATTGTTTCCAGAGTGACTGCACCAGTTTGCATTCCCACCAGGAGTGCAAAAGAGATCCTCTTTCTCTGCATCCTCATCAACATTTGTTGTTGCCTCAGTTGTTAATGTTAGCCATTGTGACAGGTGTGAAGTGGTATCTCATTGTGGTTTTGATTTGTATTTCCCGGATGATGAGTGATGTTGAGCATTTTTTCATGTATCTGTCAGCCATCTGGCTGTCTTCTTTGGAGAAGTGTCTATTCATGTCTTGCCCATTTCTTCACTGGATTATTTGTTTTTTGAGTGTTGAGTTTGATACGTTCTGTATAGATTTTGGATATTCACCCTTTATCTAATATGTCATTTGCAAATATCTTCTCCCATTCTGTCAGTTGCCTTTTAGTCTTTCTGATTGTTTCCTTCGCTGTGCAGAAGTTTTTTGTTTCGATGAAGTACCAATAGTTCATTTTTTATTTTGTTTCCCTTGCCTATGGAGAGGTGTTGAGTAAGATGTTGCTGTGGCCAAGGTCAGAGAGGTTTTTACCTGCTTTCTCCTTTAGGATTTTGATGGCATCCTGTCTTACATTTAGGTCTTTCATCCACTTTGAGTTTATTTTTATGTATGGTGTAAGAAAGTGGTCCAGGTTCATTTTTCTGCTTGTCGCTGTCCAGTTTTCCCAGCACCTTTTGCTGAAGAGACTGTCTTTATTCCATTGGATTTTCTTTCCTGCTTTGTCAAAGATTAGTTGGCCAGAAGATTTTATTTTTTTTATTAAAAAAATTTTTTTGTTTATTATTTTTGAGAGAGTGAGCAGGGAAAGAGCTGAGAGAGGTGGGGGGGCGGGGACAGAGGATCCAAAACAGTCTCTGTGCTGACAGCAGAGAGCCCGATGTGGGGCCTGAACCCATGAACTGTGAGATCAAGACTGGAGCCGAAGCTGGATGCACAACCAACTGAGCCACCCAGGCATCCCAGAAGATTTTATTTTTAAATATTCTCTACATCCAACGTAGGGCTCAAACTCACAACCTTGATAGAAAAGTTGCATGCTCTACTGACTGAGCCAGCCAGGCACCCCCTTACATGTGGATTCTATGCTTCAGCCCCTATTAATAGCCTCAACGTGGCCTCCATCCCTTCCCTTGCCTCTGAGTTGACCACTCACTGGCCCCTCAACTTCTTGTTCCTCCTGGGACATACCATGTCTCCATGTCTTTATACTTTCAGCCTGGAATCTAGCTCTATACCCTTTGCCTGATAAATTCCCTCCATTCACTCTTTAATTTTTTTTTTTTTTAATGTTCATTTGTTTTTAAGAGAGAGAAGGAGAGAGTGAGCAGGGGAGGGACAGAGAGAGAGAGAGAGAGAGAGAGAGGATCCAAGCAGGTTCTGCACTGTCAGCGCAGACCGCGATGTGGGGCTCGAACTCACAAACTTTGAGATCATGACCTGAGCTGAAGTCAGACACTTAACCGACTGAGCCACCCAGTTGCCCCCCATTCACCCTTTAAAACCTGAGCCTGGTCCCTCTGTAAAGTTTCCCCTGCCACTCCCCCAGAACTCTTAACCTTTCCTTCTTCCATGCCACATGTCTATTCCCTTTAATCTTTATCAGTTGCCAAACTTTGTTTCCAAGGATGTTTCCCTGATAATAAAATAATACTGTATTGAAAATTACCACTTATTGGGGCGCCTGGGTGGCTCAGTCGGTTAAGCGTCTGACTTCGGCTCAGGTCATGATCTCGCGGTCCGTGAGTTCGAGCCCCGCGTCGGGCTCTGTGCTGACAGCTCAGAGCCTGGAGCCTGTTTCGGATTCTGTGTCTCCCTCTCTCTGACCCTCCCCCGTTCATGCTCTGTCTCTCTCTGTCTCAAAAATGAATAAACGTTAAAAAAAAAAATTAAAAAAAAAAAAAGAAAATTACCACTTATTGAATATAGGCACAGCCTGTGCTACATACTTTCTTTCATTTAGTCTTACAGCAACCCTATGAAACAGGTACTGTTTTCAACCTTGTTTACAGACGAGGAAACCTGGAAGCTCGAAAAGGTTACAAAGTTGCCTAGGGTCACTCAGCTAATGAGTGGCAGAACTAAGATTTGAACCCAGAATTATGTGACCCCGGGCTAAGACTGAGCTCACTGAAGGCAGAGGTTGCATATCTCTTTTATCTTTTTTTTTTTAATTTTTTAATGTTTATTTATTTTTGAGAGAGAGACAGAGACAGAGTGCAAGCAGCAGAGGGGCAGAGAAAGAAGGTGTATTTCATTTATCTTTATAGCGGTAGAACCAGGAACAAATTGGTGCTCAGTAAATGTTTGAGCTGAATGGAGTCTCACAAATTAAAGTTTTTTTTCTGGAGATATATTAGCTAGTTCTTCAGGTGCCTTGCCTTTCCCTGTTGTTTATGATGCCTACTTTGTTGACTCTTTCCTCTTTTGTATGTGATCAGGGTTATTTCTGGGCTGTTGATCTGCAATTCTATTTTTACACCAGAGACGTGGTCTCAGGTACTGCCAATCGGAGGTGCAGGCTGATACTGAGAGTGGCTTGTCTACCTTCATTGGACATCTGACATGTTTAGACTTTCATCTGGCACAGAGCTGCTTTGTCCTTGTAGAAAGTTTTCAACACTTTTCTGTAGGGATAATCTACAGATCACCTTAGAGAAAGTGGGCCCCCCGGACCTATTATTTAGGTCTATGTTGGGTATCTTGGTCAGCTTTCTGTGGCTGATCTTATGGAGATTAGGACTCAGGACCACCAAGAACTTCAGGTCTAGGCACCTGTGTTTTCTTGGGCACATTTGCCTCCTTGGTATCGGGTAGGCCAGAACCAAGTTCCTGGCCTAGTACAAAGCTTTCCTTCTGTCTCCCACCACCTTGTCCCATCATTTTTCCACACCTTGCCCACCCACCTACACAACAGCCACAGGTGTTCAGGCCCTAAGGTGGTGGTTTCTCTGTTTGGGTCTGTATGCTGCACTTATCATCTCCTTTGCCCTGTGATGTATTGTGGTAGGTGGTAGGAGCTAAATCCATGGAGATGGGGAATGGGAGCCTGTAAGATTAGGCTACCTGCCTTTTGGGTCAAGCATGATGTTGATGGCAGAGCCAGGTCTGATACTTCCCTTTTCCAACCAAATCCAAGACCTGCATTCTGAGGTTGATGACATTGAGGAGGAGAAGAAAATATTGCCTTGACAGGGGCCCTGGGTTTAATCTTTGGAATGAGTCTTGTTTGGGGTCCTCTGTTGGACTTGGTTACTCTGATTTGTGCTTTATAAAGTTTGTTACTTTTTATATACTTTATATACTTCTTATCAGACATGAGAATAGTAAGGGAGTGTGGCTTAGGATAGAGGGAAGTATTAGGACACACCATGTTCAGTGTCATCCCTGGATCACCAGCTCAATATCCCCACCCCCACCCCTGACAGGCTGGTTTACAACAGAACATCCCGGGCCACCCAGTTTCCAGATGGTGTAGATGTGCGTGTTCCTGGCTTTGGGAAGACTTTCTCACTGGAGTTCCTGGACCCCAGCAGAAGCAGTGTGGGTATGTAGCCCTTCCTCATGCCCTCCAGGGAATGGGGCTGGAAGTTCTGTATTCCTAGAGTGGGAGGAATGCTATTAGTTTGAAATGAGCCTGTAAACTGTCTCTAATCAGTGTAGGCACAGAGCCTTATAGCACTCCTTCAGGGATCTTCCTACAGTAGATGTCACAGTCTCCTTGTTGGGTGTGGTGTGGGTGGCTGGCACTGGCTGTCCTTTCTACAATTCTCATACATTTCTGTCTACAGGTTCCTATTTCCATACCATGGTAGAGAGTCTTGTGGGCTGGGGCTACACACGGGGTGAGGATGTCCGGGGGGCCCCCTACGACTGGCGCCGAGCCCCAAGTAAGTGGTCACTCTTGCTTCCTCTCTGAGGTCTTAGGAGGTGGGGACGAGGAGGTCACAGCCCCCAGGGGCCCTGGGCTCTCCCCTGTCCCCCAGGGCCTCTGGTGTCTAGCCTACCAGTCACAGCTACCACCACTGGTCAATCTGTCCTGTCCTTCTCCATCCCTCACCCTAGGATTTCTGGGCCTCTGAGCTCTGGGGAGAGATAATGAGGCTGAGGAGGGGGAAAGGACCTCCTACATTTCCTCCTTTCCTGGAAAAGGAGGGAAAACCAGACCACTCCCAGTTGGATTTTAGCATTTTCCCCACCCGCCTAGTCCTGGATCTGGCCTGAAAAACATTCAATGGTTCAGGCCCCAGGACCCTTCCTTCCTGACCACCGCCTGGCTCTGGCCTACAGATGAAAACGGGCCCTACTTCCTGGCTCTCCGGGAGATGATCGAGGAGATGCATCAGCTGTATGGGGGCCCTGTGGTGCTGGTTGCCCACAGCATGGGCAACATGTACACACTCTACTTTCTGCAGCGGCAGCCACAGGCCTGGAAGAACAAGTATATCCGTGCCTTTGTGGCACTGGGTGCGCCCTGGGGGGGCGTGGCCAAGACTTTGCGTGTCCTGGCCTCAGGTAAGACCCTGCCTGACCCAGTTTGGGGGGCCGATGTCAGGGATGGTGCCCTCTCTTTCCTTCTACAGTGTCCTCCTGGGCCACCCTCATGTCTCTTCTCCAGAGTGGGATGCTTTTTTAAACATCTCCTTTTCCAAAAGAGGATCTATCATTAATTAATTTCATCTCTCTAGTTGATGGCTCTTGTTATCTGTGTAAGTTTTTTTGCTGCATGTTCACAGAGTGGCACAACTGTTGGTCACTCAGGTATTTGCTTGTGTACATGTGTACACACGTACACTATGCTCTGGCCTGGCTGGCCTAACTTGGTTTGACCCAAAGTTCTTTGAGGGAGCCTTCTCCCTTTCTCTTACCCTCATCTTTCCTTCTTCATGCCCACCTTTGCCCCAGGGAAGGAAGGTTGGACTCCAGTTTCCTGTTTATGAGTCATACGTCCATCTGTGGCAGCGGGGAGCCTTTGTGGGTAACACAGGGAGGAAGCAGGTGCAGATTTATTTGGGCCTGCTTGCCTGGCAGTTGGCAAAGTCACCTCCTTCCCTGTTTCTCCCCAATCCACCTGCCTTTTCAGGGCTATCAGAGCCTGCCAGCTATAGCCATGGGGCTTTCCTCCCTCTGCTAGGACTGGGAATGAACCCGTGGCCCCTCATTTTAGGAGCCACGAGCCACTATGCCAAGCGTCTGAGGAACTTTCTTCCTCATGTCATCAACACTGCCTGACCTACTTGCTGGACAACCGATGGTTGCAATCAGGTCGGACACAGTGCGTCTCCCGGTAGTGACCTTGGATTGCCTGGACAACGAGTCCGGATATAACAAGGACTCATGACAGCCATCTACTCTGTCCAACCTGGACCTAAAAGGACAGATGTGGGCACGCATGAATTTGAGACAGGAAACCGTGGTGAGGTTCAGGTCTCAGCCTTTCAGAGCTTCCCTGTGAGTCTCCTTAGATTTCTGCCTCAGATTCTGAGAAACTGTTCTGTCAGGTCCCGGCAGTCTGGATTAGGGGCAGGGTAGGGGGTGGGGTGGTAGTCATGGACCCCTACCTAGGGGCTTTCCTTTCCTCAGGGGTCCTACAGCCAGACCTCACAAGGCAGAGCTGAAAGCCTGTTCGTCAGTCAGAAGGTGGGTTGATGGATGGCCAGGGTCCTGAATAGGTCAGAGGGCCCCTGTTTCCAAGTTCTGGCTCACTCCTCAGAGGCCTCCCTGGCTCTGTGTTGTTGGCATTCCTGTGTGTGAAGGACCCTCGCTCTGCCTGCAGCCTCCCCTCCTGCTGTGTCTCCCAAAGACCTGGCTGCCCAGGTCAGTGACACGTAGGAGAGTGGGGTACGACCAGGGCTGGCTGGCTGCAGGTCTGAGCCTGGGAAAAGAAAAATGTTTTTGTAACTCAGTGTAAGAAAAGAGAAAGATGAATGTGTCCCTGGGCTGACAGCCTGCTGATTCACCTTCCACAAGGTCAGTGCCCACAAGCCTGGTAACAAATGCTCAGAGGAGGGTACTGTTTACACAATGAATCACCTTGTGGGTATGTGCTGCCTAAACCTCTGGTGAGGAAATGCAGAAGGAAAGAAACAAGTCATGGCGGTGTGCTTCCCAGATAGAGCAAAAATAAAGGGAACTGTGGGGGAGTTATAATGAGGACGACAGTGTAGAGGTGCCGGAGTGCTGACTGGGCCCCTGACTGGGGCCCAGCGGGGGGCCTGGTGGGGACCGTGCTGCCCTGCCAGCTTGTCCTGAGCACAGACTGAGAAAGCCGTCTCCCTGCAGGAGACAACAATCGGATCCCAGTCATTGGGCCCCTGAAGATTCGGGAGCAGCAGCGGTCTGCCGTCTCCACCAGCTGGCTGCTGCCCTACAACTATACCTGGTCCCCTGAGAAGATCTTCGTGCGTACACCCACAGCCAACTACACGCTGCGGGACTACCGCCAGTTCTTCCAGGACATTGGCTTCAAAGATGGATGGCTCATGCGGCAGGACACGGAGGGGCTGGTCGAAGCCACAGTGCCCCCTGGCGTGCCGCTGCACTGCCTCTATGGCACTGGTGTCCCCACGCCAGACTCCTTCTACTATGAGAGCTTCCCAGACCGTGATCCCAAAATCTGCTTTGGTGATGGCGACGGCACTGTGAACTTGCAGAGCGCCCTGCAGTGCCAGGCCTGGCGCAGCCGCCAGGAGCACCAAGTGTCACTGCAGGCGCTCCCGGGCAGCGAGCACATCGAGATGCTGGCCAACGCCACTACCCTGGCCTATCTGAAACGTGTGCTTCTTGGGCCCTGATTCCTGTGCCAGGCAGGGCTGTGGGATGGCGTGGCCACACCTGGTTCTCTTGGCTACCGTGGCCCGTGAGGTTAGCAGTTTGTGACTGACTGACTAATGTCCTCAGTCTGGGGTTGTGAAATATCTGCCATTGGGAAGTGCTGTTTCTTATCCTTTTCTCTGTGGATGTGAGGAAAGAAGAAATAGTCTGGACTCACTTGAGGGATCCTTGCTGAAAAGAATGCTGCTGCTGCTGCTGCTGCTGCTGATGATGATGATGGAATTGCTGTGACCTCAGGACTGGCTCTGCAGGTGGACTGGCTGGCACCTGGCCTCAATCCTGGACTGAGGGGTCATTTGTTTCTCCTACCCCTGTGGCCTTTTCACATTTACCCACTGGGCCCTGGCCCCTTAGTCTTCTTGTGGGGGATATTACTGAGGTGTGGTTCCTGTCCCTAAAGGTCCCAGGGATGGTCTGGTCCCTAGGGGATCCTTCCCACACACTGGCCACAGGTAGGCTTGATAGTGGCTGTGGGTGGCTGGAGCTGCTGGCTTCCCTGTGGCCTAGTTGCTCAGCAGCTTGACTGTCGCTTTCTGGAGGCAGCCTGGTTCCTCCTGCAGGCAGGGGCGAGTTGTGTTCTCCATGGTTCCCAGGTCCCGGGACATTCACTCCTACCTCCCTCACCTCCAAGAACAGCCTAGCTCAGGATTGGGCAGCATATGGCCCTCTAGTTCTTGGGGGCTGCGTTCCAGGAGCCTTGACTCCTGTGGTTGGGCTGTTACCCACAGTATTGATGCTGGCTCCCTTCCCTCTGGGAATGTGGTTCAAGGATGAGAGCAGGGCCAGTGCCATGGCCTTTTAGGTATTCATGAAGAAAGAGAACTCAAGGAAGCAGTTAAGGCAGCTCGGGGTATCCCTGCTAAATCCACCACCACGTTGCCACCCAGCCCTAGGGTTTTTCTGGCACCCGTGTGGGCTGGTGCAGAGTTGAGAGGAGGTAGAACTCTTTCCCATTTTGCCCAGCACCTACTCCCACCAGGCAGCTCAGTGGTGCTTAGTCTGCAGAGACTAACCCAGAAGCTTGAGTCGTCCCTGAGAGAGCCAGGTGCCTTGGGGCTCCCCTGGTAATTTCCTTCCTTTCCAGAGGTGCTGCATGGATCTCCCTATAATAGCAGGGATGGAGAATCTGGATCTGCCTTGGTGGCAGTGATCTCCAAGTGGTCAATGGCTCTAGGCCAAGACTTGAGTCTAACCTCTAGGATGGGACCCCAGAGCCTCAGTCAGGCTGGACTGTGCTGCTCTCCCACAAGATTTCTGTGAAGCTGGATTTTTTTGTGTGGTAAACATACCCAGCATCTCTCTCCTTTTATTCCTGAGTGGTGTGCTCCGTACTGGGGCTCTGAGCAGGCTGTACCTTGATTCTGGCAATAAAAATACTCTGGATGCTGTGAAGTGCCCTGGCTTAGAGTCTCTTCTGAGCATGAAAAGAGGGAGGTAATGGAGGAGTGACGACGCTAGAGAGGTAGGTAATCAGGGGCTAGACCTTTCCTGGGGCCTTGATGGGTTCTCTCAGCACCAAAGCATTGCTCCTGTGCACCTATTTGGGCTTGATCCTCCTGCCCCCTCTCCTGGAATCTATTTCCCCTCCTGGGCCTAAGAACCAGGACCCGAAACATTCCCATTGGAAAGGGAGGGCTCCTGCCCTCCCTCTACTCCTGCTTGGTGTATAAACCCCACATGCTGCCCCACAGCTGGGGGCTGAGGACAATCCCGCAGGTCACCCTGGCTGGACTCTCGCTCCCGGCCTTTTTGTCCTCTCTCATCTTTCAGGTCTCAGTGTCTTTTGACCCTAGAGTTCTTTTTAGGACGCCATCCTTCTTTGTTTCTTCAGTTTGCCCACTGTCTGTCCCTCTCTGGGGACAGAGACTGACAGAAGAGGAGAGACTAGGCTGAGACTAGGTGTGGACAGAGACAAGGAACAACACTGGGAACCAAGTGGAGATGGATAAAGACAGAGAAACAGAGCCGGAGACAGGGAAACATGCATAGGGATGACATCCAAGCCTTAATTCTATGGTGCAGAGCCCAGAGTAGGGGTTGGCGGCAGTGGGGTGGTGAGAGCCCCAGTTCCTGCCCTGGGCCAGCCTGGGCTTCAGGCTTCAATACACCCTGGGCCACTAGAGGGCACTCTGAACCCTCTCACAGCACTATTTATTGGCAAAACCTGGAAGAAATGTGGCCCAAAGAGGGGGAGGATGCCAAAGGATACACAGGTCCAGCTGTAATTGCTGGCCTTGGTGAAAGGATGACAACACAAAAGGTCCTTACCTCCAGGTCGTACCCAGCCTGACTCCCAGCTCTGCCCTGACAGCCACCGTCCCCTGCTCCCCTTGTGGTGGCCTTACAGCTGCCTACTCACCCCTGACCTGTTTCAGCCCCACTGCCATGTTCGATTTCACAGCTGCTGAGAGAGGGCATGGAGTCATAGCAGGCTATAGTTCACGCTACTGGGGTCCAAATCTGAGTTCTACCGGCTCCAGGCTACTACATACGGAGTCTCCCAACTTTTCTGAGCCTCAGCTTGCTTATCTGCAGAATGCGGCTGAACAAATGTATCCTGCAGGGTGGTCCTGAGGAACACTGATGGTGCTGGAGAACATCTAATTCCGTGTTTGGTGCATAATGGGCTTTCAGATGGTGGATTGTTATAACTGGGTTCTATCCAGAGATCTGGATGCTGGCAGGTCATGTACGTGGCTGTTGCAAGGGTAAGTGGACTGGCTGCCACCGAGTGACACATATGAGCAGAGTTCTTACTTTGCCTGCCCAGAGAAGCAGAAGGAATGGATCCAGGGGACAAAGGGTCAGATTCTAAAGACTCCAAATATGCACATACTCTCATTCACACTAAAGGACGGTATTCCAAGCAGAGAGCACAAGGAGGGCAGTAGCAATGAGGGTTCTTCAAGGATCACTGTCTCAGGTCTATAGGAGAATGGAAGTGTTTTTAGGCAGAGGAGATACAGTCATTCCCATGTGTATTTTAGGAGCAATCCCTACCCTATAGGGATGGGTTAGAGGGAGCAGAGTAGGGATTGGGAGGCTACTATAACTGGGGAGAAGAAAACCATGAGAAAACCTGCAGGTCTTTGGGGGACAGGAGGAGGAAGCTTCCAGGGTGCTGCCCATCTCTGGCTGCGTCATTGGGTGATGCAGAGCAGGAGATTGGGTATGGTCAGTCTCAAACTATAGGATGTGCAGGTGTAAACACGTGTCTGTGGGAAATGACTCCATGGCCCAGGAGAGAGCTATGGCTTGAGGTTGTGGACGGGAAGCTAAGGGGGAAGGCTCAGCTGTCCAAGAGGTCAGAGAGACCCTAGAAAAGCCCCAAAGCTATCAGAAGGAAAGGACCCCTAGAAGGAGATGGTGAAGCAGCAGCCGAGGTAGAGGAAGAGGATAGGAGGGTGCAGCTCCCCCAAGAGAGTGTCGGTAGGGTCAGACAAGATAAGGATCAAAAAATGTCCCCCAGCCTGAGCCCTAGGGAGGCGGGGGGTTGGTTACAGAAGCCAGTTAGTGTCCGTGTGTCTGCTGAGGCTCCGATGGACGGGAGCTGGGCTGAGCTAGGAGTTTGGGAGAAAACGTTTTGGGTCTGTGTGTCTTCCTAGGGTGCGTAGCGGAGGGGTTGGCTGAGAACAGGGTACGGAGGCTATCTAGCGCAACTTGTGTAAGCTGTATGGCCAACAGCCATAAAGGAACGGGCTGCGGGGGCCATTTAGAGCGAGGGTGGTTGGGCCCAGGTCACGGCCCTCCTGGGGACAGGGAGCCAAGTGCACGCAGACGTCGGGACGGCACACTGAGCAGAGCCTTCTGATCCCTGAGGCCGCCGCGATGCCCCCTAGGCCCAGAGGCGCCGCCGCCTGCGGACTCAGCACGGAACTAGGCGTCCTGTCCCGACGCGGCGCGCGCTGTCGCGATCCGGCGGCGCGTGACGTGGCGGGGGCGGGGCCTCAGCGGCCCGGGCGGCCGTGGCGGTCGAGCTGCTGAGCATCCTGTCGGCGCTTGGCTACCGCGAGGTAACGGGCCGCGGGCGGGCGCGCGGGGGAAGCGGGGCCGGGGCGGGGGGCCGCGTCCTGGAGGCCGAACTCTCCGCGCCGCCGCAGTCGCCGCGTGCGGAATTCGGGCCCGCCAAACCCGGCGCGGGGTGGGCGGGCGGGCGGCACGTGAGAGACGCCGCGGTGAGAGCGTGCTAGAGGGTGACGCTGTGCGTGTAAGAGGGACCGCGAGCGTGAGGGTGGCTCCAGGAGTGTGGGGAACCCTGAGTGTAAGACTGAGCGTGTCAGATTGTGTCTGTGTGAGTGTGTGTGTGTGAGCGACCCCCCTGAGTCTGAGGGTGACTGTGAGTGTGCAAGAAAGACCCTGAGTGAGAAGATGACGCCGAGAGTGTGTGAGATGATGTTGACAGTACGGGAGAGACTTTGGTGTGAAGGAGACTCGGTGTGCGTGAGGCACACCCCCCCCCCCCCCCCCCCCCCCGCAGACTAGCGGGAGGCTGTGTGTGTGAAACCCAGAGCCTGGGGGTGATTCTCTGAGCGTGTGAGGGTGGTTCCAGGAGTGTGCGAGAGACTGAGAGGGAGACTCTGGCGACAGAGGCCCCGAGTGTGACGCTGTGTAAGAGACTGAGAGGTGCTCCAGGGTGAGCGTGACGGGAAGAAAGCGAGCCTGTGCTGTGAGAAAGTCTGCAAGAGAGAAAGACGGCGTGCAAGACTCTGAGGATGTCCTGCAGGATCAGAGCTTGGGATGCTGCGAGATTGTCTAGGGCGGGGGCTTGCAGGGCTAGGGAACCGCGTGCTGCTGCCATGAAGGCTCCTCCTCCCGTCTCATGTCCTGTCATCTTGTTTGATCATCTCACGTTGTAAATGGAAAGAGATATTTGTAAAACATTCTGAGAATTCTTCACTAAGCGCTAGGCAAACAGTGTGGGTACCACGTTGTGTAATGGTCGGTATAAATAGGAATCAATATTTAACAGACTTGAGCACCTCTTGTGTGCACTGGGCTGTGGGGCTTGGTGACACGGTTCAAAAGAATTCAGTCTCTGCCCTTGATGGGGGAAAAAAAGCACTGCCAGCGAATCTAGCATCGTGTTAGCAGAATGCTCAGCCATCTGGTGCTTCTCTGAGAGCTGCTCCCTGATTTGAAGATCTGGGGGCAGCAGACTTTTGAAAGTCTGAGTGCTTCCTGAGCTCATTTTCGTCTCTCTTCGCTTGCTGTGAAGCCCTTAGGAGGAAGCTGCCCAGGCTGCCTACTTTGCTAAGGTGCCGTTGTGCGCTCACGGCTTTTGCTTCCCAACTTTGGTCTCAGACTGTCATTTGAGTTCTTATATTTGATTTCCCTCTCCTGACAAGTATGTGGAAAACCACAAACCCAGTTTTTCCCTGTCTTTCTTCTTCTCTCTCTGGCTGCAGACATATTTTCATTGCAGACCAGAAGTAAATACCAGTTATGTGACTTATCTCCTTGGCACTTCTTGGTACAGGAAATTTCCTGACCTCTGTCTTGTGCGCTTCCTGCTGTAGCCTCCAGGATGTGGATACGTTTCTACAAAAGTGACGCAAACAGTGCTCACAGGACCTGGGACTCCGGGAGCAGCAGCAGTCTAGATATGCATGATTTGAGATGACCGAGCTACTTCTCTGACACATGTGTGGGCTGGTGGCTTCAGTTACACTCCACTGTGAGTGTGATGGAACTTCTCAGTTGAGAATGCTGTCCCTGCCAGGCATATAAAACATAAATTTTACAAAGGGAGATATCCAGCTGCTTATTAGGCTCGTTTTTTGATAAGCTGCCTCTTACTCTTTGTTGCAGAGGTTAAGTGGCCAAGACAGACAGGTGGAATTAGGCCTTGATGTGGAGGCTTCATTTTCTTCTCACATCCTGACCCTTCATAATGAGGCAGCTTATGGAAGTGTGATGTTTGTTCATTTCCTCACAGGTGAATGTTGTTGCTCTGTCCTCTGTTAACTTTCTTGGATCTTTGTGATTTGTAAAGAATTTCAGTTATTTTTGCACACTATGAACAGGATACTAGTGATGAGAATGGCTCATATATAATTAAAAATTATGTAACACTGTATTATATAAATTGTATATATATTAAATTATATCTTTTTCTAAAGGGTAATTGTGGTGGTTTATAATGAAAGCTACTTGCAATGAGGTTGTTAAAAAGAAATTGAAAACCAAAGTCATGGAAAAGAATAGATACCATGTACTGTTGAAAGTAAGGTTATCTGTTCACTGTGATTGGGAACTGAATTGGATCTTGAGTTTCCTATTTTCTTGGGTAAAAAGATAAATATAGAGTCACATCACTTTTTTGTTTTATAGGAGTGTAAGATGTGTGTGTATATTATATAGATACAGTTAAACATTAAGAAAATTAACGTATACTAATTGTGGAAAATATATAAAGCTCAGAGGTGTATAGAAAAGAGAGTCCTCTATATTTTTACCACAGTTAAGATTTTGAGGGGTGCCTGGGTGGCTCAGTTGGTTGGGTGACCGACTTCGCCTCAGGTCATGATCTCACAGTTCGTGAGTTTGAGCCCTGCGTCGGGCTCTGTGCTGACAGCTCAGAGCCTGGAACCTGCTTGGGATTCTGTGTCTGCCCTCTCTCTAGCCCTCCCCTGCTCACGCTCTGTGTCTCTCTGTCTCTCAATAGTAAATAAACGTTAACAAAATTAAAAAAAAAAAAAGATTTTGATATTTTTCTCAACAGCATTTTCCCTCATAGTTACCCATTGTAAAAGAGATTTTAAATCCAGCTTGTAAAGTATTCCTTGTAATTGAACTCTGAAAGATTCTTTTTTTTGCCCCTGAAATTGCATGTGATAGTTTCACGGTTAAGTTTTCATGAAGCAGTTTTAGTGGTCTGATGAATTCCTTTATTATCTGCTTAGAGGAGCCTGTAAAATAGATGAAAACCTGCTAGAAAACTGCATTGTGCCCTTACAGGCAGGGTTTAAGACTAGTTTTTCAAAACAGGAACTTACAGGGTACACTGAATGATTTAATGGAAATTGTCTTAGGTAGTGATTTTAGAGACTGTGTGAGAGAGACTGAGAATCTGATACTGTTTGTGATCTTCACATACTGATTTTTCTTATCAATTGGATAAAAACTGAAGACAGAAGGATAGCCAGTTCAGAGAGGGTGATCTGGTAAGATTTTGTTGTACACTCTTCCCCCCAAATACCAGGCTACTTAGCTGGAGATAGTGGCTTAGTTATGAGCTCCTTGATTTTCATCCCATTTCTGTGGGGATAGGATAAACAATGCATCTCACAGATAAGGATTGCCTTTTTGAGAATGTATGTAGATACTGTGGCAACTAATTAAATGTACTTGAATTCAAAACCATTATTGTAGTCATAGTTGCTTTTTATCCTTTTTTTCCTCTTTCATCATCTAAAGAACAAGTACTTTGACAAAATGATAAGAACCACCATCTCAGACTGAATTCTCTGAATGATCACTTCATTTAGTTAAGCCTTGTTTGTTTGTTGTTCTGGCAAGCAGGTGAGTAGGTGGCTCAAGGTGTTAGACTTTTAGTAGGGTTTGTTGTGTATTTTCTCTTTTAGCTATTTTTTGTCCTTGGTATTTATTTATTTATTTTTTTGTGGGGGGGGAGAGAGATAGAGAGTGAGCGGGGGAGGGGTAGAGAGAGAGAAGGAGATAGAGAATCCCAAGCAGGCTCCTGGCTGTCAGTGCAAAGCCCATTGTGGGGCTCAAACTCACAAACCACGAGACCATGACCTGAGCTGAAATCAAGAGTCAGATGCTTAACTGACTGAGCCATCCAGGTGCCCTTGTTCTTGGTATATTTTTATTCAGTGATCACAGATTGAGTACCAAGCCTGTGCTGGGCCTTGTACTGGGTGCTGTTAAAACAGACAAGGAACTTACTAACTAGTTGGGAGAGACTGAAGGTAAGTAAATGCAACAGAATGAGGTGGCTGCTGAGGCAGAAGTATGTATTAGAAACCTTACAGACACAAGGAGATAGGTGGAGAAAGATGGCAGCCAGGATGTTGGGGAAAAGGTGAGAGAAGTAGGGTGTTAGAAGCAGAGGCTCAGTACGAACAAAGGTGTGTTTGTCTCATGGGCTCTAGGAACCCTGGACTATTCCAGGTTCTGGAAGCTGCAAGGAATTTAGTGTGATAGGACCTTGGGTGGGACAGCGGGGGTTGGAGGTAGGGGTGGGTGTGGGGGGGTGTAGTGATAAGGACCTGATAAGTAGGTTGGAATTGGTCTTAAAGGCCTCAGGTAGCACCTGAGGGAGGGTTCCTAACTGTGCTCTGATACCAACAGAGTAGATAGTAGGGTTGATACTCTGTTGTGAAATTTGAGGAGCCAAAGTAGTGTTTTTCCTGCTAGAAGGCTGCCTCCTACCCCTAGCCTGCCCCCCGTCTCCTGGATGGAGGTAAACCCTATTGCAGTTGCCAGTTTTTGTTTGTTTTTCTCAGAATTCACCTAATTACTTAGACAAGAGCTATGTTGTTGGCACATTCCGTTTTCAGGTCTTCCAGATCTTGCTGATTTTTTTAAAGTAGGCTCCACATGCAGTGTGGGACTTGAACTCATGACCCTGAGATTAAAAGTCGAATGCTCTACTGACTGAGCCAACCAGGTACCCCTCGATCTTGCTAATTTTATGTCTATCTATTCTAGTGACAACTGAGAGAGGTGCTTTGAAGTCTCCAACTATAATTGTAGATTTGTGTATTTCTCTTTTTAGATATATATCACTTTATGTATTTTGAAACTTTGTTGTTGGAGGAAATATATATTTAGAATTGTCTTCTTGATGAATTCTTTATCCCTAGCAGTATTTCTTATTCTGAAGTTTATTTTATATAATGGTACTATAGCTACTCCATCTTTCTTTTGATTAGTGTTTGCATGGTTTATTTTTTTCCTATTGTTTTACCTATAGTTTACTTATGTCTTTATATTTAAAGCAGGTTTCTTGTAGACTACATGTTGGGTTTTGCATTTTTATCTGCCAGTATCTATTTTTTAATTGGTATGTTTAGATCATTTATATTTCATGTTATTATTGAGATGGTTGGATTAAAATCTTCCTTCTTGCTACTTGTCTTCTGCTTCTATTAGTTCCATATGTCTTTTTTTCTGCTTTCTTAAAAAATTTCTATTATTTAAGTATAGTTGATATACAACATTATGTTAGTTGCACAACATGGTGATTCCACAATTCCGCGCATGCTCACCACGATAAGTGTGGTTACCATTTGTCACCATACACCATTACTACAATATTAACTATATTCTCTATGCTGTACTTTTCATCTGCGTCTTATTCATTTTATTATTTTTAAGTTTATTTATTTATTTTGAGGGGGGGAATTGGGGAGAGAGAGAATCCCAAGCAGGCCCCACACTGTCAGTGCAGATCTTGTGAAATGATGACCTAAGCTGAAATCAAGAGTTGGGTGCTTAACTGACTGAGCCACCCAAGCACCCCTGGAAGTTTGTGCATCTTAATCCCCTTCACTTGTTTTGCTTATCCCCTCACTTCCCTCCCCTCTGGCAACCACCAGTTTGATTTCTGTAGTTATGAGTCCCTTTCTTTGTTGTTGTTTGTTTTGTTTTTTAGGTAAGTATGATCATATGACATTTATTTTTCTCTGACCTACTTCACTTACTTTTGGTTTGTGTATTTTTTATGTTTTATTTCCACTGTTGGCTTGTTATTTACACCCCTTCTTTTAATCTTTTTAGTTTAGTTTTGTTTTTAATATTTACCTATTTTGAAGGAGAGAATGCATGTGGGGCAGGAGTGGAGAGAGAGGAGAGAGAGAATCCCAAGCAGGTTCTGGTGCTGTCAAACCAGAGCCCAAAACAGACCTCAAACTCACAAACTGTGACATTATGACCTGAGCTGAAATCAAGAGTCGGATGCTTACCCAACTGAGCCACCTAGGTGCCCCTTTAGTTTAGTTTTTTTAAAGTAATGTTACATTATTTCACATATGAGAACCTTACAACAGTATAATTTCCAATTCTTCCTTGTCTTTGTGCTGTCATTGTCATACATTTCACTTTCATATATGCTATAAATCCACAATTCACTGCTAGTGAATTTTTACTTGAGGCAGTCAATTATATTCTACAGCAATTAAATGGCCCCCCAAAAGAGTTTTTTTTTTCAAAAAGTATTTTTTTTTTTATATTTACCATAGACCATTTGATACTGTTCTAGGTTTTTACTTTTTTTCCTGTTTTGACTCTTGTGGTTTTCATCTCTCTGCTGAAATTTCACCTGTTTATGCATGCTGCCCAACTTTTCCACTAGAGCATTTAATGTATTAATCATAGTTATTTTGTATTTTATATTTTTATGTTTTGAGAGAGAGGGAGAGTATGTGCACACACGAGCAGGGGAGGGGCAGAGGGAGAGAGTATCTTTTATTTTAAGTTTATTTTTTTTTTTGACAGAGAAAGAGAGCACACTCACAAGCACTCATAAGCAGGGGAGGGACAGAGACCGATGCGGGGCTCGAACTCACAAACTGTTAGATCATGACCCTAGCCAAGATCAAGAGTCGGATGTTTAACGAGAGAGAATCTTAAGCAGGCCCCATGCCCCACGCGGAGCCTGAGGAGGGCCTCAGTCTCATGACTGTGAGATATGACCAGAGCATTAGATGCTTAAAAGACTGAGCCATCCAGGGGCCCCAATCATAGTTAGTTAGTTAGTTAGTTATTTTCAGGAGTAGAATTCAGTGATTCATCACTTACATACAACACCTAGTGCTCATCATAACAAGTGCCCTCCTAATACCCATCATCCATCTAGTCCATCTCCTACCCTCTTCCCTCCATCAACCCTGAGTTGGGTTTGGGTTTTGTTGTTCTTGTGGTTACCTTAGGTGCACACATGGCTTCAAATTCCTCTGGTGTTTCCTTGCGTTAGCATTGGTTTGCTGGAGGGAGGGTTTTTCTTCAATGTTTATGCTTTGCCCTCAGCTTTAGGTCTTTTTGTTGTTGTTGTTGCTGGGTGCTTGCATACCTGGTGGTGGGGAGCAGGGATTCTCTGTTGTCTTGGTTCAGCCTCAGTCTTAGGCAGGCCCTGTTTTTCTGGATCTGAGTGGGGGGAGAAAAGGGAGGGGTGTGGATCTTTTTGGTGATCCTGCTCTTGGCCCAGAGGTAGGATATCATTAATGGTCTGGATCAGAATGTCCTGCCTTCCCCCAGGAGTAAAGGGTTGTTTTATTTTTCTTTCACCCTGCCCTAGCTGCCTTGGGAGTGGCAGAGTTTTGCCACTCTTTCCCCAGCAGTGTTAAGATTTTTATTCTAGGGGCGCCTGGGTGGCTTAGTGGGTTGGGCGGCTGACTTCGGCTCAGGTCATGATCTCGCAGTCTGTGAGTTCGAGACCCGCGTCGGGCTCTGTGCTGACAGCTCAGAGCTCGGAGCCTGTTTCAGATTCTGTGTCTCCCTCTCTCTGACCCTCCCCCGTTCATGCTCTGTCTCTCTCTGTCTCAAAAATAAATAAACGTTAAAAAAAAAAAAAAGATTTTTATTCTAGAGAGGGCACCTGGTGGACCTTTGTATTTTTCCTGGAATAGTGATTGCTTTCCTTCTCCAGACTAGCACTACGGAGAGGCTATCTCTGGCCTCCTGCCTAGTATTTTTTATGAGCATCCAATCCACAGAGATCTGTGGAGAAAAAACATCTAAGTGTCTATGCTCTTGCTAACCCACACTAGACCTTTATTATTGTCTTTTTTTTTTTTAAGTTTTATTTATTTATTTTGAGACGGAGAGAGAGAGAGCAAGCAGGGAGGGACAGAGGAAGAGAGGGAGAGAGAGAATTCCAGGCAGGCTCAGTACTGTCAGTGAAGGTGGGGCTTGAACTCCTAAACTGTGAGATCATGACCTGAGCCAAAATCCTGAGTCAGACACTTAACCGACTGAGCCACCCACGTGCCCCTAACCCATGCTAGACCCTTAGTAATTCATTAAAAATTATACCTGAATTCTACTTACCTGCCTGTATATTGGTCCCACCATTCTCCCTCTGCCACTGATGAGCCAGACCTTACTTCTCTCCGTGGAGGTGCCTGTTTTTCCTTAAATTTCAGTCCACTTGGTTACCCTGTAACCTTAGCTCTCTGATGGCTTCAAGAAAAGTCACAGCTTTTGATGTAAGAAACAAAGCTGAGGAACTGTAGATAAAATTAAATATATAACCCACTGCCCATTGACTGATATTTGAGATAGGCAGAGTATGACATTCTTTCAGGAACTCCCAACTATCTTAATGTTTATACTTTGCTAGAGGGAAAAACAACCTTAGCTTGACAATACCTAGGCCCCTAGGATCCTGTGTGTCTTTAGCATATGAAAGTCTGTTTGGAAACCTCCAGGTACCTTTTACCTTCCTCAACTCCCAAGTATAAGATTGGTTCGTCTGCACAACCCCAGTGCAGCTCTTTCTGTCCACAGGTCCTGTCCCTGTGCTTTAATGAAACTACCTTTTTGTACTGAAGACATACCAAGAATTCTTTCTTAGCCGTCATCTCCAAACCCCAACACTCCAAACCATATCAGTTATGTAGATTATTTGGCTTTTTCTTGTCGTTGGAGTGGGGGTGATGCTTTCACCATCTTTCTACATCTTAAATCTAATTTGTGGTTAAATATATATTTGGTCTTCATCAACTGTTTCTAGACACAGCTCCTATAATTTCCTGTATAAGAGCCATATAATTTCCTATATAAGAGCCATTTCCTATATAAGGCTTTTTTTTTTTGTTATATTATTTGTGTTTGTTCTCAATTCCTGAAATAGTTCAAGGGCAATAAAGGTGAAATGGATGTCTTTTGTTATTTATATAACAATCCCCTTTCAACCATACCTCTGAGTTTATGTTAATGAAGTGATTTTTGGAAAACATCTTGATCTCCTAAGGATGGAGGTTGGTTGCTAGAGGAACCAGACCTGTGATTAGGAGATTGGTAACTTAGGTTCAGTCTGACCTCTGGGGAGGGGAAAGGGGCTGGAGATTGAGTCAATCTCTAATGGCCAATGATTTTCATCAATCATGCCTTTTTAATGAAGCCTCCTTAAAAATCCCATAAGGAGAGAGTTTGGAGAGCTCCCAGGTTGGTGAACAGGTAGAGGTGCTGGGTGAGTAGCGGGCGGCTTGATCAGAGAGAGAATGGAAAGTCCACACCCCTTTCCATATACCTTGCCCTAAGCATCTTTTCCATCTGGCTGTTCCTGAGTTATATCCTTTTTATTTTTTTATTTCTTATTTTTTTTAATGTTTATTTGTTTTTGAGGGAGAGAGAGACAGAGCATAATGGGAAGGGGGCAGAGAGAGAGGGAGACACAGAATCTGAAGCAGGCTTCAGGCTCTGAGCTGACAGCATAGAGCCCTACCTGGGGCTGGAACTCACAAGCTGTGAGATCATGACCTGACTGAGCCACTCAGGTGCCCCCCCTGAATTATATCTTTTTTTAATAAACTGGTAATCTAGTAAGTAAACTGTTTTTCTGTGAGCCACTCGAACAAATTAATTGAACCCAAGGAGGGGGCAGTGGGACCCTTCAGTTTATAGCCAGGCATAGTGGAAGCCCTGGTAACAACCTGAACCTTCATTTGGCATCGGAAGAGGGGAAAGTTTTGTGGGACCGAGCTCTTAACCTGTGAGATCTCCAGGTGGATAGTGTCAGGAGTAAGTTAAGTGTTGCAAAAGTGCTTGATGTGTGGAAAACCATACATCTGGTGTCAGAAGTCCAAACAAGAATGTGTGGGAGCCCCAGCCTCCTCCCGCCAGCTAGCTAAGGTTTGATGGAATAGGGGAGAGGCTGGAATGGGCACTGGGACCAGGGACCAGGTTTCTCTGCTTGCCCTGGGTTGAATTGGGTGGAAAAAGGCAATCTAGATCTCTCTGCACCTGACTCATGGGCGAATATAAGCTCCTCTGCTATTTCCAAGTTTGTTTTCATGGTTGCTTTGGCTCAGCTGACAGACACGTGAAAACAAGTATGTTCCCACGTGTCTGTGCCTGCAGAGGGAAACCTGCATGGCTTGGTGCCAGGAGTGAAAGGAAGAGTGGTGCTGCCTTAAAGCCAGTTCTCATCTAAGCGGAGGTAGGCTGGCTCCACTCTGGAAGTGAGAGAAGGCTTATCAGTGCCCAGAGGAGTTTTTTCACTTCGTCTCCAATCCAGACTCTGGAAGGGGACCGGAACAGGTAAGGCAGGAGTTTTGGATGGAGCTGTGGAGACTGGAGTTTTCCCTGAGAACTACTTACTCTTGAGTGGCTGTGGTTCCCTTACTCTGAGCTCCACGAGGTAAGGTTCTGGCATCTCCATCTTTGTTAAGTAGATGAGAGGCTTCTGGGAAGATGATGTACTGATCTCATTCTTATCCCTGGAAATTATCTCTGTGACCTTAAAAGACTGACTCCTGGGTGGGAATCAAACGGCTTACAGGATTCCTTTATCCAGAACATGAGGGGGGAGTAAATAGGTGATCTGAATTCCTGATTCCTGGGGCATAGGAAGGTTCTTGTCTTCCTCTGACAGATTCTGGGTTCTTTATATGAAGATTGGTGTGGAGTCTAATTTTCCTGAGGTTTCTGGACTGGCCCAACTCTAAACCAAAAGTAGTAGTGTGTGTGCCATCTCCATACAGGGTGCCTTCTGATGCCAGGTCTGTGGATAAGAAAAGTCATGTAGCTCTGATTGAGTGTCAGAATTCCTGGGCCCTATTCTGGGAGAATCTCTTTGCAATCCAGATGGTAGTGAGAGGCACATGCTGAGAAGGAAAACAAATAAACAGATAGCAGTTGAGCCCCAGGTTAGGGTGCCCTCTGTGTGTTCTTTCTCCATCTGGTCTTGTCTCTTTTTCTGGGCACTTTAGAAAAAGAGATGTGTTGAACGGGGAAAGCAGCAATGAGGGAAGGTGGAAGTGGTGGACTTAGCAACACACAGGTGTGTATTTTCATGAAGATCCTCTCCTTGGTCTAGTCTTTGTAATGGCCCTGGTCTTAGCATCTTCCTAGTCCTTCTCACCACCTGCTCCTATTCTTTCGTATTTTTTGCTGGCCTGAGAGTAGCTACAGACTTCTCTGCATGTGGCTAGATACTGCAGGAGTTCCTGTTTATGTTTGGATGGAGGTGAGTGGGTTTGGGCAGTGAGGGACCTATCAGGCTGGCTAGAGCTATAAACCTGGTGCTGGGAGTTTGGTCTCTGCAGGTCAGGTTTGCAGCTTGTTGTTGTTGTTGTTGTTGTTTTTAAGTTTATTTATTTATTTTAAGAGAGAAAGAAAGAGAGAATCCCAGGCAGGCTCTGCACTGTCAGCACAGAGCCCCAGAGCCCAATTGGCGCTTGAACTGATGAACCATGGATCATGACCTGAGCCGAAATCAATTGCTAGATGCTTAACTGACTGAGCCACCCAGGCACCCCTGGTTTGCAGGTGTTAAATTGACCAAACTAGACTCTGTAGCTCAGGGGTTAGAGCACTGGTCTCATAAACTAACCAGACTAAAACCTATACCTTAGGGAGAATCTGTGCTATGGCTAGGCCTAATGCCAACCTAATGTCTGGGTGTCAAGCCAGGTACCTCTTGTTGGAAGTTGCCATCGCCTGAACCCTGTCATTGTCATCTTTCTTGGGAGCACTAGATGTCTGCCTACCTCCATTTATTTCTCTGTGTCCTGTGGTGGGAACTGATACAAGGTCATTGTATTTAGATCTATGTGCAAGGCATGCCATTCCTACAAAAGAGGTTGGCTTTGCAGTTCTCTAAACCGGAGACTCACCAGCTCCTGCCCTAGACTAATACATTTATATTCTTTGCCAGGTCACAGGAAACACAAGTGTGAAGGAGACATTTGCCATGGAAGCCAGGGAGCTGGAGAGCCCCACGCCAACCTACCATCTCATTCCTGAGGCCAGCCAGCCCAGAGAGAAAGATGTCAGCATGCAACCTCAACAGACCATGGAAACTATGCAGCTAAAAAAGGAGATCTCTCTGTTGAATGGGGTCAGCCTGGTGGTGGGCAACATGATTGGCTCAGGAATCTTTGTCTCACCCAAAGGCGTGCTGGTATACACTGCCTCCTATGGGTTGTCACTAGTCATATGGGCCATTGGTGGGCTTTTCTCAGTTGTTGGTGCCCTTTGCTATGCGGAGCTGGGGACTACCATCACCAAGTCTGGGGCCAGCTATGCTTATATTCTAGAAGCTTTTGGGGGCTTCATTGCCTTCATCCGCCTTTGGGCCTCCTTGCTAATTGTTGAGCCCACCAGTCAGGCCATCATTGCCATCACCTTTGCCAACTACATCATCCAGCCCTCGTTCCCCACCTGTGATCCCCCGTACCTGGCCTGCCGTCTCCTTGCTGCTGCTTGCATATGTAAGTCTGGGGTTTAGTGGGAAAGTATGTTTGAGGATGTGGGTTCCTTTAATAATGTTAATGGTACCTCATATTTGAACAGTATATTTTGCTTTATGGGAGGAAGAGAGGCATCTTACCTTTTGAAGAAGTAATTTCACCAAAGCCATTTAACCCTGAGAGATAAGTAAGGGTAAGGGATAGAGATGAGAGAAATTTGAGTCTGTTTGTGGCTTTTGGTGCCTCACATTCCTTCAACTCTTGCTGTTACAGAGTTCTGTGCTCCAGTCTATGTGACAGGTTGGTGCATGTCTTATTTTTGTCTTATCAGATGTTTTGATTGGAGTCAATAGCACTACTTGTGGCTTAACCCAGAAAAAAACCTCAGTGCTGAGGACTTTATTTTGCTTCCCAGCTTTTTATCTTAATCCAGTTAAAAAAAAGAAAACAAACCAGTTTAGAGGCTGAGAAAAGAGCTTCTCTAGATTGTTGGGGGTGGGGGTGGTGAGGGGGTCCCAAGTGTTATCCATCAGGCCCACAGGACCACTGCTCCCTGCCACTTCCACTCTTTGCAGCCCATTGTGTTTTTAATTTTTTTTATTTTTTTAAATGTTTATTTTTTTGAGAGAGAGAGACAGAACATGAGCATGGGAGAGGCAGAGAGAGAAGACACAGAATCCTAAGCAGGCTCCAGGCTCTGAGCTGTCAGCACAGAGCCCGACACGGGGCTCAAACCCACAAACGGTGAGATCACGACCTGAGCTGAAGTCAGATGCTTGACCAACTGAGCCACCCAGGTGCCCCTCTTTGCAGCCCATTCTAAGCAGCAGGCACCACACCAAAATGGCTTTTTCCCATTGGTGTTTCAGATTTCTTTACACTGACTTTGTAAACAAGCTCTGCTTGTGGCCAGTGACAGGAAGGTGGCTTCTAGCCCATATTTGGGTTTCTGAGGACAGAACCTGAGAGATTCCAGTTCATCCCTCTTTATTTTCCTTTTTCTCTTACGAGGTGGTGAAGAGTGATTCTGCCTAAAGTCACTGAAAAGGAAAGAAGATTGCTGTGAATTTACACAGTCTTGTAGAGCTAGTGTTTTAGCTGAGAAGTGGCCCAGAATTCCCTGTGTTCCTTAAGCACTGTGCTGCCAGAAGCACTTAATTATACTCTGTCCTTTCCGTATCTCTGCTTGCAAAAGCTTTGGCAGTGTGTGTAGTTTATCCACAGTGTTAAAAATAGGCTGAGAGTACCTTGGAGTTAGCAGTAAAGGATTGTACTGTACACTGGGCCTCCTGACTTTAAGGATTTGTTAAAGACAAATGTTAAAGGGAACCCCTCCACATATAGCCCCAGGAAGAGGGAAAGTGGGTACTCAGCTGTATTGTATGTCTGGTAGGGTCTGGCCAGGGGAACTCTGGCCAGACTGAGTTGTCTAGAAAAAGAATAATTTTCTGGGGTGCCTGGGTGGCTCAGTCAGTTAAGCATCTGACTTTGGCTTAGGTCATGATCTCACAGTTCCTGGGTTTGAGCCCCACATCAGGCTGTCTGCTGAGAGAGCCTACTTCAGGTCCTCTCTCCCTCCTGCCCTCTCTCTGCCCCTTCCCTGCTCTCAGTCTCTCTCAGTTTGAAAAAATAATAATAATTTTCTGATTAGAAAATGTGTTAGGGGGTGCCTGGGTGGTGGCTCATTTGGTTAAGTATCTGGCTCTTGATTTCGGCTCAGGTCATGATCTCATGGGTTCATGAGATTGAGCCCTGCGTTGGGCTTTGCACTGACAGAGCGGAGCCCGCTTAGGATTCTCTCTCCCTCTTTCTCTGCCCCTCCCCCTCTCTCAAAATAAATAAACATTAAAGAAAAAATAAACTAAAATATATTCATTAAGGAGAAAATTGACCACAAATCACCTATAATCTACCACCAAAAGATGAGCACTTTTAATAGTTAAATCATGTCTTCATTTCTTTCTTTTTATAGAATTGGTAGCATACTTTGCGTATAACTTTATATTCTGCATTTTAAATTTAGTATATCATTTTTTTTTTCGTTTTGTGGAATGTTCTTCAAAAGAAACATTTTTTTAAAGTAGTGTCTCTTTTACTATTATTGTTTAGAGGTAGTATGTAATGTTACAAGCACTTTGAAAATGCAAAAAAATAGAAAAAAGAAAAGAAAAATCACCCATAATTTTAACTCCCAGAGAACTATTGCTGCTATTTGTGTGAAATACCTGTGGTATTTTTTTTTTCCTGTGCTTATCTCATTTTTTACAAGTACTTTTGAGATCATACTCTGTGTGGTTTGTATAATACTTTAAAAAATTTAATATTTAATCCCTTTCATGGTATATTCTTAGAAAACATGGTTTAGGGACACATAAGTCGGTTCCTGGCAGTGTGGTATAGTGGTTAAGATCACAGGCTCCCATGCCAGACTGGGATTGATTCCAGCTTTACCAGCTGTTTTTCTAGCTGTTAACCTTAGAGTAGTTAGTTAACTGTTGCTTTGGTCTTCTCATTTGTAAAATGGAAATATCAATTGTACCTACTGAAAAGATGGTTGTGAGGAGTAAGTGAATCAATACATGTATAGTACTTCCCTGTGTCTGGCATATAGTAAGTGTTCTGTAATATCATTATAAATAATATTGCTGTGGGAGTCTTTGTATATATAGTTTCAGAGTTTCTGCATCTTTTTTTAGGGTAGAATTATACGAGAGAAATACTTGTGTCTAAAGAAATAAACTGTTTTAAGATTCTTCATGTGTTACCCAATTTTCTTCTAGAAGGTTTTGTGAGTTTGTGCTCTTATCTAAGCAACTGAGAGTGCCTGTGCATTGGTCTCGTGTTGGCCTTAGGGTGAATTCCAAAAATAACCAAGTCAAAGGACACCTCTATATGTAATTTTTCATGTGCAAAAGATTTTTATTTGCTAAATCCTTTTTCCTTTATGATTTTCCTCATTTTTTTTGTGCTTAGGAACCCCATCCCCATATCAGGAACTGCTCTTTTGATTGGAGAAGAGACCTCACTTCTTAGAAGTGCAGTCATAGCATCTGTAGCTGCTTTTATTCAAGTGTACTTTTACCCAGAGTACTCAGGATCAGAATTCCTTCAAGCCCCTATCCTAGAAGCCCAGGCTTTTTCACAATGCATGTCTGTAGGCAGGAAATTGTCAGAGACGGGCCGAAGTTATAAAACCATGTCTCATTCTAACTGACAAGACTTTGGAGTTCAGCTTGCTCCTCTTCTTGGAACTTAGGGTGTAGAATCAGGCTGATGCATCATCTAACAAATCTGGAATGTGCTGAAGGGAGTCTCTTTGGGCAGGGGTGGCAGTGAGAGCGACGTGGTCTTAAGAGACAAAAATTTGGAAGAAACCAATTAGGTCATAATTAAGGGGGAAACCCCCAAAATCTGCACTTGTAACCATGGTGAAATTTAGGTGGGTTAGGATAATTAAGTTAGTCTAAAATTGAGATATGAGAGGGGTCCACGTTGTTGTTTGGGAGACTGTCTACAGAAATAATAACCATGCCAAGCTAGACAATTAAAGTTCCATTCTAGAAGAAAGGGCCCAGATAGTCTCCATATAACAACTCCAGGTCAGAGCTGCAAGCTGGTGCCCCATGGGCCAGACTTGACCCACAGATATATTTGTTTGGCCTCGTGTTGTAAGCAATTTTGAATTACTTGCCAAAATATGAAAATCAGGACTGGACCTTTCTTTTGAAAAACCAAAAGTTCTGGTAACCTTGGACCCACATTCCTTACTGACACAATCAGCTGCCTTTGAGTAGTGGTTGCTCTCTTTAAAGGAGCACACACTCTTTAGTCTGCTACAGCCCTCCACTCCCTCTTGTTTTATACCCAGACATTCTTACCATTGCTCACTTGTATTACCTACTTGGACCTTGAAGGTGTTACTGATTCAAATCCTGGCTTTTAGCAGCCCCTTACCCTATTCCCAGGTTACACTGGCAGAGAGATCCTAGCAACTTTTTTTTAAATTGCAGGCTATCTTAGCTACTTACTATCCTAGGGTAGTGGTTCTCAACCGGAGGTGAGTTTGTCCCCCAGGAGGCATTTGGCAAGGTCTGGAGAGATTTTTGGTTGTCACACCTGCTGGGAAGGGGTGCTACTGGCATCTAGTGGGTAGAAGCCAGATCTTATAAAGTACAAACATCTTATAAAGTATAAGACAGCCTCGTACAATTAAGCCTTTTCTAGCCCCAAATGTCAATAGTGCCGAGGTTGAGAAACTCTATTCTAAAGGTGCATTCTACTCATATCTGTGCTGGGAGCTTGGACTCTTCTGTGGTGGGTTGGGCCTCAGGCTGCCAATTGGACTCAGTACGCTTAGAGGCTCTTACTCACTTATGGGACTGTAGGGGAAAATGGCAGTTCTTGAGGTCCATAGGTCCCTTCTCTGGCCAGGTGACCAGCAGCTCACACGTATCATTGGAGATTATTTGCTGTAAAGGTTTCAGTATAGAAGTCATTCAGCATTGACACTGGCATCAAAGCAGAGGCTTGCTCACACTGAGATCCATTTCCCCCACCCTCCACCCCCCATGGTTTGTTTGGCAAGGCCCACAGTGAAGAAGAGCTGGAGGAGGAGGAGCAGGAGCTGGAGGAGATGGGGGAGGGAGACTGCCAAAGGGGAGACGAGTGAAGAAACACTGTATAATTCCTGAATAACTTTCTGTTGTCTCTTGCTGTCTTAGGCGCTAGCGTGGGCAGGGTTCTGAGAAGGAAGGGTATGCTCCCCTTTTTTGGTCAGTTGTTGCTATGGATAGACAGCTTTCATGTTCTGAAAGTGACAGGCCTCAGAAGGACTGGGTCTTTAGCAGTACAAAGACCCTGGAGTCTACCCCTGTATAGAGCATGAATGGTTTGATAATAAGAGTAAATGTGTATATCTGTGTAATTAAAAACAAGGAGGGGGTCCCTGAGTGCCTAAGTTGGTTAAGCGTCTGACTCTTGATCTCAGCTCAGGTCATGATCTCAGGGCTTGTGGGTTTGAGCCCTGCATTGGGCTCAGTGTTTACAGCCCGGAGTCTGCTTGGGATTCTCTCTCTCTCCCTCTCTCTCTTTGCCCCTTCCCGCTTGTTCATGAGCACACACATATATTCTAAATAAATAAATAAATAAATAAATAAATAAATAAACTTTAAGCAAACAAACAAGGGGGTTTCTTAACAAGGCATATACCTGACATATTCATATGCATCCTGAGAGGTAGCTCCAGATTCCAGGATTTACATTTGGAAGGGTTTACTTCTCCTGGACTGTTGTACATTTTTCTCCTAATATATTTGTAGATGGTCTCTCCCCTGCTTTTTTTCTTCTTCTGCCTTGTAGCTGCTGTTGTTAAGGATTGCACTCCTCTGTCCTTGAGTGCCCCTTAGTAACACCCAGCTTGTTTGTGGGAGGAATTGGAAGGGTTCCTTCCTTTCCCTGTTGCTGTGGGAAAAGGGAGCTGTGACTATCAGCATAACTGGGACTATAGCTGCAGATTGCCAAGTCATCTCCTCATCAGAAAGAGAATATGAGAGGCACAGTTCTGTTGTAGGGCACATGTATTATCCAGGATGAATTTCGGCTTCAAACAACTGAAAACCGAAAGCAGTGTGGCTCAAATATATTGAAGTTTATTTCTCTCACAGCATTGTGGGGCTAGTAGGATGACTTTATAGTTTTTCGGGGAGCCAGGTTCCTTCCTTCTGCTTTACTGCTCTGCCATCTTCAGCATGCGACTTCTATCTAGCTGGTGGTCCAAGATGGCTACTCACGCTCTAGCTGCCAAGTCTGCACTGTGGCTGATACGGAGAACAAAGAAAGGCATGTGCTGCCCTTCAAACAGACTTCCTGAGGTCTTATTTATATGAATGTTTGCTTACATCCCTGGGGCAAGAACTTAGTTATCTGGCCATACCTGCCTGCGGAGAGAGGCTGGGAAATGTCAACTTTATTTTGGGCGGCCATGACTACGCTAAAATTTCTATTACTAAGGAAAAAATGGAAGAAGAAATATTAAAAGATAACTAGCAGTTTTTGCCACAGAGAGACTTTAGGGATTTGTTTCTGCTTTGGGGTTGGGTATGGATCTGCTAAAGCCCCTAGAGACTGAAGACCCTCACATGGACCCCACACTTGCTGGTACAGGCTTTCCAGCCAGGAAATGAGATGGGGAGAAGAGGGAAGTCTTGGATGTTGTAATTGTGGATGTGTAACGCTCAGTTGCGTCTGAGCACCTGGCCTCCAGGCTCAGCTTTGTGCTTAAGCCCTGACAGAATCTATGGTGCTAGATGGGGATGGGAATTTGGGGAGGCTTGGAGGGGTGGGATCAGATAGTGATATGTTTCTTAATTAAAATCAGGAAAACCTTAAGGGGACTTGGCTTCTGCATGGTAGACTGTTCTTGGAGCTCCCTGTTCTCTGGCAGGGCTGAGAGTATGGTTAAGCAAGTAAGGCTCTGGGGACAGCATTTAAGGATGCATTCACTCTGGGGGTGAGTACCCCAGACACCTGGGGGTGTCTGGGTGGTCCATTGGTTAAGAGTCCGACTCTTGGTTTCGGCTCAGGTCATGATCTAGCAGTTGGTAAGTATGAGCCCCGCCCTGACGATGCAGAGCCTGCTCAGGATTCTCTCTCTTTCTGCCCCTCCCCTGCTCCTGCTCTCTCTCTTCCCTTCTCTCTCTCAAAAAATAAATAAATAAACTTAAAAAAAAAAAAAAAAGAAAAAAAGGATGCACTCATTCTGAGGTTCTCCAGGCGACCCTGAAAGTGAGCACCTCCTTAAATTTTGTGCCCCAGACACCCTCCTTACCTCACCCTACTTCTGGCCTTGCTCCCTGGCTACACGTTGTTTTAGATTAAGTATTTTAATTTTTACTGAGGAAGAAGCATTTATGCATGGTAAATAAGTCAGTGTAAAACAGTGTGCAATGGAAAACGTGTCTCTCCCTCACCAGAGCTTTGGTCTTCTTCCCCAGAGGCAACCACTGTGACCAAGCTCTTTTGTATCTTTCCAGCTGTCATTCAGAAGGGGCTCTGAGGGGATTTCCACGAAGAGCTGCCTTCTTTCACTTATTGGCAGGAGTCATTGAATTGCACTATGTGCAATATTTACTTGTGTGCTGAGAGGATCAAGCCAGGGGGGAGATGTGTAGCAGGATGGAGGGAAGGAGAAGGAACAGGAGTGAGAGGGAGTGCCTGTCAGTGAGGCTGTGGAGTATGTCTTCTTTTCTCCCCCATCTTGCAGCCACATCTTGGTGCTGTAAGGCACAAGCACGGTGAGCACAGCTAGGGCATCGTGAGATAGTCTCTTTCTTTGTGTGTATGTCCGTCTTTTTGTCTGTCACTCTTTTTGTCCCTTCTCTCTGTCTCTCTTGGTCTGTCTCTTATCTCTCTCTCCCCTGTCTTCTGTGTATTTCTGCACCTTTCTCTGTTAGTCTTTTTCTCACAAGCTGCACACCCTCTCACCTCTGCTTCTTTTCATAGTCCTGTTTCCTTCCTCTGCTTTTTTGTGGTTTTTGTTCCTCTGTTACAAGGGCCTGTATGTACCTTCGACTTGCTGTGTCTCCCAACTCTGCTACTGTTAGATAGATTCCATTTCTTGCTGCCCCACTCTGTGTTCCTGGGAAAGACAATTGAATAGGTTCACCTTGGGTGATCAGCTGTGATAGGTGAGGGGGGGCAATTCCCAAGAAGGGGCCTGGCAGATACCTCAAAATATGCTTACTGTGTTGGATAGGGGTCTGTGGATTACTGGTGGCTATTAACTTGGTAATCCTTATGCTAGCTGATCTAGGCTTAACCCCCACAGAGAACTTGGATTAGCAGGGCAGGTCCCTGGGAAGACCTGCCAGCAGCATGCATTCCTTTGGCCTTCCCTCCTCTTTGACCATTGCCTTCCTCCATCCCCCGTATGACTAACTAGTGAGCACCTGTATCATTTGCCAGAGTACTGAGTGAAAGGTCTTTAAGGGCTATGGAGGCTGTTTAGCCACCATGTTTATTTCCACAGGCTCTAGTCTCCCTCACATCTGAGTAGAGAAATGTCAACTTTGTGACAATTGCCTCACTCTAGGGAATTGGTGATTAAGTGAAAGTCATCACCATCTTTTTTTAAATGTTTATTTTAGAGAGAGAGAGAGAGTGTGTGTGTGTGTGTGTGTGTGTGTGTGTGCGCGCGCGCAAGTGCAAGTGGGGGAGGGGCAGAGAGAGAGAATTTCAACTGGGTCTGCACTGTCAGTGGGGAGCCTGACATGGGGCTTGAACTGATGAACCGCAAAGACCATGACCTGAGCCGAAATCAAGAGTTGGATGCTCAACCGACTGAGCCACCCAGACACTCCAAAGTTCATCAACATCTTGATTCCAACCAGAGTTTATCAGTTCCCCTCTTTGCTTGGCAATAAGCTTAAGAAAACAATATGCTTTTGTTTCCCCCTAATAGTTGTGGTCTTCTATGGGCACATGCCCAAGGGGGAGACCTTCATGAGACAGATGTCCGTATGACCATAGCATGAGTTACTAAGCCGTGCTGTGAAGTGGAAAGGCCATAGGGTTCAGGGAGAGAGAGCTCAGTGAGGGGCTGCCTGGTATATTTGGGGAAGATTTTACAGAGGAGGTGGGGATTTAGCTAGATCTTGAAAGTGGGACTTGTTGGCTGTGGCAGGAGGAGGAAGAAAGGACATTTCTTTTAAATGTATATATGGCACCAGTAAGAAGAGAGTCTGGCTGAAGGAGAGGGTGCAAAATGGGTAGGAGTAGGTGGAGGCAGCCTGGAGGATGAACCCAAAAGATTTTGTAATAACGTTTGAGGTTCACATAACAGTTCTATTGTTGGAGGCTTAGAGCAGTACTTAGCAGTGTCACTGTGGAGCCTCTTGTATTCTGTTCTTGTGTCTTCCTGGTGGGTCAGAGCAGTCCCTGTTTAGCAACAGTAAGGTGCTGGGACACTCTGCATAGGGCCCAGATATCACTGATGTCCTCGAAGAGCTGGAACGTAAAGCCAGCAGTGCAGACAGGAGCCTAGAGAATGTCCAAGCAAGCTTCGTTTTGCATGGGCCTCACTGAGAATCAGGAGGTTTGGATAGAAATGGAGGGGGTGGATGGGGAGGGGGTCCTTGTAAGCTTAGGAATGTTGGTTAGCCTTATCTATAAAATGGGAATAGGAACACCTGTATTTTAAGGTTGTGAGAATTAATCGAGAGGATGCATGTGGAATTGTCAGGTACATAACAGGCTTTTAAAAATATACACTTACATGCAAAACATTGTCTCTCTAATTCCTAGGTGACTTGCCACTTGTATTTAAATTCACCTCATTTATTGATGGACCTCTCTTGTCCCCACTTTCTAATATGGCCATGGAAATGTTTTGTGCCTTGGGTGGCTTGGAACCTTGGAAGTCTGAGTGGGGAAGGGTGGGTGAAATCCATTATTTCTGGGCCTGGGGGCAATTTCCAAAAATGATTCTGGCTGTCAGAATTAATGAATATGTGTTAATGCATGCCTTTGTATCTTAACTTGTCAACAGTGATGGTCAGATGGTGGATGTCCCTCCATTTGCCTGTTCTTGTGGTTCTGACTCGATCATTGGCCCCTTTGGTTTTAGTTAGGGCAGAAGTGATGCTCTCTAAGGAGAGGTTGGGTCACTGTGCCCTCAGCTCAAGCCTGCCAGTGATTTTATGTTTTTCCTTCTAGGTCTGCTGACATTTGTCAACTGTGCCTATGTCAAGTGGGGCACACGTGTGCAGGACACGTTCACTTATGCCAAGGTCTTAGCGCTCATTGCCATCATTGTCATGGGCCTCGTTAAACTGTGCCAGGGTAAGATGGGCCTGGGCTTGGAAGGAGGGTGAATGACTCCAGGAATTTGTGTGGATTTCCTGAGGAGGACATGGGAAATCTTGGCTTAACTGATCAGCTCATTCTATGTATATCCTAGACTGTCATTGAGAGTAAGACATCTGTTCCTGGGCTCCTTGGACCAGGCTGGCTTGGCCAACTGAACATGAGTCAGTCCCTCCCTCAGGGCTGTTTTCCCTTTGTGGAGGCTGGGAACATTGCAAGAAGGCAGCTGAGAGCCTAGGAATTCTTGAAACCTGGGTCGTGTGTAATTGGGTCATAAATGTAGCTGATGGGGATAGAGTGAGCCCTACTGTGGCCCTGTTTTTGGTCTGTGACTGCCAGGCAGCAAGTAGGAAGACTTGGCCCTCCTTGAGAGGAGTGGGAAGGTGTGCATAGAAGTTGGATGGAATGTAGAAATGAGTGGTTATTTTGGAGTCTTTACTTTTTGTTTTTATTTAGCATTTGAACCCAAAGTCAGCTCTCAGCAAAATATTAAAATAGTATGAAGCACTGGCTTTCCTACATGTTGGCTTTAGAAAGCGTTTCATTCCTGAATCAGAGTAAACTAGCAGGGAGGGTAATAGGCCTCATGAGGTCTCCTGAGCTCTTAGGGAAGTCCTGTGGTGTCTTTGGCCAAGGATATCTCAATCACTTACTTAGCAACCCAGTTCTATATTGTCTGTCTCTAAACTCAGCTGTGTTTACATTTACCAGGGAGAGGTGAGACCCCCTTCTCAGATCTATTGGTTTTGGAATTCAGAAAGCTCTGTTTTCAAGTGCCTTCGGTGATTCTTGTCCAGTACCTTGGCATATGTGCCAAGTTAGTACAGCCAGCCACCTGGATGTCCCTGGAGTCTCAGGAACATCTCAGGTCAAATTGGGTAGCTGAATTAGCCTCCTACCAAGATCTGTGCCTTAGGAAACCACTGCTGTGAATGATGACTGACACCTCTCGGGCATGAAAACCCCTATTTTCCCTTCTCTTGCTGCACACCCATCCCTTTTTGATACATTGAAGGAATAGGTCTGCTTTTTGCAGGGGATTACAGCAGGCTTCCTTAGAAGTATGGATCTTGTAAGAAAAAAAAAAAAAAGTATGGATCTTGTTTAAAAAACCTCCAGTGTGTCTAGAAGGTTTCTCTTCTGGGCAACTGGGTGCTGCTCCCTTGGCTTTCAACTGTGCGGGCTCCAGATGCCTCCAAGGAGAACGGCAGGTGCCTAGGCTGGCTCTCCACAGGTGGAAGTGGCTTAGGCCTACCCCAGGCGCAGTGAGAGATAAGAAGACCCCAGTTCCTACATAGCCTGTGATTTCCTGCTGCATGCAACCGCAGCCCCTGCAATTAGAGCAACAGAGTTCCCTCCATGAGAATGAGAAAACTGTTTGACCACATTGTGCAGTGGTCTTGGCCAAAAGAGATAGTTCCACAGGAAGGTCTAATTGTTAGTTAAAAATGTAAAACAGGGTTATTTCTAAAAATAGGAAGAACTCTGGCCTACCTTGAGGTCACTTGGAAATTCAGCAGAGCTTTGGAAAAGGTGTTATCACTTCAGAAGGCAGCCAGGAATGTTTTTGTTTTTCTGAGATTGTGTAATTTTGCTAAAGGAATATGAACTTTCTTGAGGGAGTGGGTGGGGTGATAAAGTACAGGGAGCTGGTGGTTGTTCTTTTGGTGTTAAATTATGTTTTTTTTCTTCCCTCTGCCCGCTTGCTTTTCCCTTTTCTTGACCCTCCTCTTTTTTTCTTCCCTCTTCACTTCCTCTTTCTTACTGCCTCTCCCTGTTCTTCCTCTTCTCCCTATACCTTCCATCTCTCCCCTCCTTCTTCCTCTTCCTTCTCCCTGAACCCCTTCCCCTACCTGCCTTTGCCCCCACAGGACACTCTGAGCACTTTCAGGATGCCTTTGAGGGTTCCTCCTGGGACATGGGAGACCTCTCTCTCGCCCTCTACTCTGCCCTCTTCTCTTACTCAGGTTGGGACACCCTTAATTTTGTAACAGAAGAAATCAAAAACCCAGAAAGGTAACGGTGGGATCACACTCTCTCCCCCCAACTTGGCTGGAACTCCTGCTAATAGTGGGCACACTTGCCCTCCTCCCTCTCCTCCTTTCTCTTTCTCTCATTCCTTCTTCTTCTCCCTACTGCCCTTTCTCTAGCTTGGAGGAATTAGGGGGTAAGCTGGGAATGAGTGAAGGTGGGAAAGCCCCTGGCTCCTCACCCTCAGGTTTACACTGAAGGATCCCCAGGGTCCTTGCTCAAGGAGAGGTCCTTCAGTGGGCAGTAGCTGACCCAGCTGGGGCTAAGGTGTTAGAACCTCGTCTCTGGTGCTGACACTGAGGCCTGAGGAGTCAGGAGCTTATTCTGGGCAGCCAGTTCCCCAGCCTGACCTCCAGTCCCTGGAGGACACTGCTCCTTCAGTGGGGTCCACTGGTCCTATTGTGGTGAGGATCAAATACTGATCCCCAGCTATCCTCACAGAGAAGGGTTTCTCTCTCCCCCTCTCCTTCTCCCTCTCTCCCTCGCTCTCTCTGTTTCTCCATGGAAAGGGCATGGGATTCATATCCACCTTTGACCATGTGGGGAAGAGGAGCCTGCCTCAAAGATTTAGAACCAGGGAACTGTTAAACTTCAGACAAATCCTTGGGTTAACTTTTTTTGACTCCAAGGATAGTTGATTCTAGGTAGTCCTGTCTCACTTGTCCTGACAGAAATTTGCCCCTGGCCATTGGGATTTCTATGCCAATTGTGACGCTCATCTACATCCTGACCAATGTGGCCTATTACACAGTGCTGAGCATTTCAGATGTTCTTGACAGTGATGCTGTGGCTGTGGTGAGTACCCATTTGCTCATCACCTTTTCATACTGAATGGCTCAATCTTTCTTTCTGCAGCCATTCTAGTTCTGCAGGGTGGGATGATGGGTCTAGGTTAGAGGGTGGGTGGGCTGCTCAGTAGTGATGGCATTTGTCCTGACAGCATAGGTACAGGAGGCTTATGAAAGCCTGTCCTGTGCTGAGTGCCTTCTGTGCTCTGCCCTCAGACATTTGCTGACCAGACATTTGGCATGTTCAGCTGGACCATTCCTATTGCCGTTGCCCTGTCCTGCTTTGGGGGCCTCAATGCGTCTATCTTTGCTTCATCAAGGTACTGTGTTTCTGCCTTATCAATAACAGACTGCGGTATTTAATCCCCTCAGGCTCTAGGTGAGCCTGTAAGAGCCCTTCTTTCTCTTGGATATATAGGGTGTGTGTGTGTGTAAGCTAATGTGCATGCATATGCTTGCCTTTGTGCAAACATTGTGTGCTTGAAGCTCACACTTCCGTCTGAGACGAGGACAAACTGGTTAGAGGTAGAGCGGAGGAAGGTCGTAGCTTGGAGTAGTGATCCTGTCAGGGACTATACTCTAGGCTCCTAGAGTGGGTTATCTGCAGCCCCAGGATTCATTCCTTTAGAAGATTATTATTGAGCACTTGCTGTGTACCAGGTATTAGTACAGGATAACTCTGCCCCTCATTTCAAAAACACTAAGGCTGGCAGGTAGGCTCTTGCTCTCCTCTATACATAGAGACTTATCTATAGGAGCACTTGTCTTTCCTCCTGTTTCAGAGAAAAGAGCAGTTCTGCTCTTCCAGGCTCACTCTGGGTTCTAGTATCACCCTCTTCTTTAGCATTTTGCTTCATCACTTGGCCCTTCTCTTTGGTGGATGTTCAGTTGGAGCCAGCTCTGCGCTTCTCTCATCTCTACTTAGTGAAATCACAAAACAACTTTTCTTATCTCCCTTCTTCCTTATGGACACACTTCTTGAGGGAATAGTATGCACTTTGACTGTCAGTCATTTTTCTAACCATTATACTTTGGCTTCTACTACCTAAAAAAATGTTCTTATTACCAGTGTACCTGTGTACATTGTGTACCAGTGACCTCCTTCTTAGCCTGCTTTTAGTCCTTATCCTACTGGATCCCCAAAGCAAGTGATGCTTACCACCCTCTACTTCGGAAACTATTCCTGTGACTCTGTGACTCTCTGATATCTGAGAGAAAGGCTTCTTTCCCGATTTCTCTTCCACTCACCTTATAAACGTTGCTGTCCCAGGACTGGGAGTGTAATAGATATTCAATAGATACTTTCTGCATGAACAGATAAGATGAACTAATAAAATAGTTTCATCCTGTTTATTTTTCTTACTAGTTTTGACTCCCCAGTCCATGTACCTGGGGTCTCCCTAGGGTAACCAGAATAATAGAGAAATCAAAGTCTTGTAAAACAGTATGGTGTCATCTTCCCTTGCTTCAGCCTGGTGTGGCCAGGGTTGCACCAGATGTGACTCTTAACAAGTTACCCCACCCAGAGATGGTGTTTCCTATAGCCTTACCCTTACTGATTCCTAAGACATCCCAATTGGCTCTGTCAATCTTCTTCTTCTTTTTTTAATTCTTTATGTTTGAGAGAGAGAAGGAGTGAGAGAGACCGAGCATGAGAAGGTGAGGGGCAGAGAGAGAGGGAGACACAGAATTTGAAACAGGCTTCAGGCTCCTAAGCTGTCAGCACAGAGCCTGACACAGGGCTCAAACCCATGAACTGAGATCATGACCGGAGCCGAAGTCAGATGCTTAACCAACTGAGCCGCCCAGGCACCGTTCCTTCCTTCCTTCCTTCCTTCCTTCCTTCCTTCCTTCCTTCCTTCCTTCCTTCCTTCCTTCCTTCTTTCCTTCCTTCCTTCCTTTCTTCCTTTTTAGGTTATTTATCTTTGAGAGAGAGAGCATGAGCAAGGAGGGGCAGAGAGAGAAAGAGAGAGAGAATCCCAAGCAGGCTCTGCGCTGTCAGTGCGGAGCCCCAGGTAGGGCTTGAACTCACAATCTGTGAGTTCATAGATCATTACCTGAGTGGAAACCAAGAATTGGACACTTAATCGACTGAGCCACCAGACACCGCTCTTTTTTTTTTTTTAATGTTTATTTACTTATTTTGAGAGAGAGAAAGCAAGAGAGAGAAAGAGAGCAGGGAAGGGGCAGAGAGAGGGAGAGAGAAGGAGAGAGAGAGAGAGAGAGAGAGAGAGAGAGAGAGAGAGAGAGAATCCCTAGCAGGCTCCACACTGTCAGCACAGTGCCTGATGTGGGGCTCAATCCCACACACCTTGAGATCATGACCTGAGCTGAAATCAAGAGTCGGACACTTAACTGACTGAGCCACCTAGGTGCCCCAGCTCTGACAGTCTTCTTAAAATATTTAAGTGGTAGGTGCCTTTTAACCTCATTCAGCTATATTGTGGCATTGACAGGATGGGGGTGGGGATAGGGGATGCAGAGAGTAAGGGTCTGCATATAAAGGGGACTGCAGTGATATCAAGATAATGCACAATTGTTTCTGTCTTACCTTCTCACTTTTTCTTTATTACCTATGTAGTTGTCTTTGTCTTTGTACTAGACACCTTTGCTGCACCAGGACATTATGTCCCCTTCCAGCATCCCCTCTACCATATTTCTTCTCTACCTAGCACAAATTATTAACCTCGTGTGAGCCAACTCCCAATATCTTGCCCTATGACCCTTCCAGATGCTATCTTCAACTCCTGTGGCTCCACCTGGATGGCCCACAGGTATCTCAATGCACTCCACTTGTGCTTTGTCTCTAGTTGTGATGTTATGTGCTATCAGTTCTCCTTGTGTGGCCTCTTTATTTTTCCCTTGGTGTCTACCCTCTTCTTCCAACTCAAACATGTACATGCATGCACACACATATATACACACACACATGTAATGTATCACCAAATTTACTTGCGGTTGTCACATATGTCTTGTTCTCTCCTAAGCCAGGGTGTCTACCCTCATTCAGGCCTCTTCTCTTATGGGACAGTTGTCACAGATTGCTTTCTTGTGTGGCCTTCTCCCTATACCCTAGCCTCTCCCTCCTTTAGTTGGCTTCCATGATGCCCCCAGAGTCTCTGTGTCAAATCCTGTCAGGCCTTTACTTCAGAGCCACAGCTGACTCTCATTGTTTGTTTAGACTCCACAGCATGGCCTGTGTGCAAGTTCTTTCCAGCTGTCTCCTCACACACCTTATCCTGGGACTGCAGGCATTCTAGTACCAACCTTCAAGGAGGCCACCCTCTTTCACTCCTCCAAGCTTCTTTTGCCTTTGCCTGTGCTGTTTCCCACCTACCCACTCACCTTCTGGCAAACTCCAACTCTTCTTCCCAGCCCAGATATGGTTATCTCTTGTAAGGTTTCTTATTCCCCCAGCCCACCCAAGCCTGGTGAATGCCATGTGCTCCATGATGATGCTGTACACCCTGGTCTGTGGTTCATTTCTCTGCTGCTCTGTTTCTTAATCAGTAGGGCTCTTTGGGGACAGAGAGGAGGCCTGGGTTGTCTCTTTGAGCCTCAGGCTTGTCCTGTCCTATCATATATCAGGAGCTCGGGGAAGATAGAGAGAGCTGGCTGCCCTTCTTTTCTTTTTTTTTTTTTAACATTTATTTATTTTTGAGACAGAGAGAGACAGAGCATGAACGGGGGAGGGTCAGAGAGAGTGGGAGACACAGAATCAGAAGCAGGCTCCAGGCTCTGAGCGATCAGCCCAGAGCCCGACGCGGGGCTCGAACTCACGGACCGCGAGATCGTGACCTGAGCCGAAGTCGGCCGCTTAACCGACTGAGCCACCCAGGCGTCCCTGGCTGCCCTTCTTTAAACAGCCATTGTATTAAGTATGAAATTTGTGGGGTGATAGAGTGGAGGTACCCTTGGTGGAATGGATTGGAGTGCCAGTGAGTGATGGGAGGGTGAGGCATTCATTGGGTGATTGGTGGGTTTTATAGCTGAGGGGCTGGCGGCTGTCCATGGCCAACAGTGAGGTAGGACGTGCCTGGATAATGTTGAAGTACCGTACCCATGGTTGGAGGTTGGAAACATCTGTGGGTAAAGTTGGGGTGAGGGTGAGGGTAGGTTGGGTTGGGCATGCATAGAGAGCGTGTGATGCTCCTGAGATACTGCCTCCTGCTTTTTTCTGGAGCTCTGAGCCTAGTTTGTCTGAGGAGTATGGCTGCATAGCTAAGTGAAAGGATCATCCTGACACACTTCTTGTCCTTTTAGGTTGTTCTTCGTGGGCTCCCGTGAGGGCCACCTCCCAGATGTACTGTCCATGATCCACATTGAGCGTTTTACACCCATCCCTGCTTTATTGTTCAATGTAAGCTCTGCTGGGGTGGGTGTGGGGATTGTAGTCCCCCTGCTGACATTATGAGAAGACTGGGTGGGAGGTATAGCAGCTTCTTAAGACATTTCCCAAGCCAAAGGGCACCTGGGTGGCTTGGTCAGTTAAGATATTTTCCGAGCCTCTTAGTGTTTATTCTCTTTTCTTAAACTTTTTTAAAAATATAAAAGTAAAACAGGGCACCTAGGTGGCTCAGTTGGTTGAGCATCCAACTTCAGCTCAGGTCATGATCTCATAGCTCGTGAGTTCGGGCCCCACATTGGGCTCTGTGCGGACAGCTCAGAGCCTGGATCCTACTTCAGATTCCATGTCTCTCTCTCTCTCTCTCTGCCCCTCCCATGCTCACACTCTGTTTCTTTCTCTCTCAAAAATAAATACACATTAAATTTTTTTTTAAGTAAAACAATTATATTAGAGAAGGAAACAGTACAAAAGAATATAAAAATGAATTTGTAAAATTTATCTATCTTTTCTGTCAGTAGTTCTTTTCTTCTCCTTCTCCTCCTTTCTAGCTCTTTTTTTTTTTTTTTTAATTTAATGAAAGCATATTTAGAAAAGCCAGTCCAGTTGTATACCAACTACCTAGGGGCCTCTATTCATACTATAGACATCATAGATTTATATACAGTAGATAGCAGTAAAGCATTTTATTCTAACAAAATCAGTAAATTATGAAAGTATTCTAACAAATGAGAAAAGACCTGAAGTAGGACTGCCATTTTCTCATTTGCACTAAGGTATTATATATATGAAGGCCAACAAAGGCCTTGAGAAACCTTACTCCAAGATTTGGTGGACAGTTTTATTTATTTATTTTTGTCATTTAGTTATTTTCTGGTTTCATTACTTAAGTTTAAATTTTGGATTCATCTGGAATTTATAGTGTATGGAGTGAGGGGGGGAGAATTCACTTAATTTTTTCTCAAATGGCTAGCCAGCCATACCAATATCATTTATTAAATAATCCATTTATCCACAGTTTAAAATTATTCTCGTATAAAAATAATAGCTAATTTTTAGGGTGCTTCATATGTACCAAGTACAATTACATACCCCTTAAGTAGTATCATCAGCTCAACTTATCTTCTCCATTAACACCAACCTTCATTATTTAGCTTTGTACTGAATTTCTAAAAACTTTTTTTTTTTTTTAATGAAGGTTTGGTTACTTCTTTTTTTTTTATTAAATTTTTTTTTTAACGTTTATTTATTTTCGAGACAGGGAGAGACAGAGCATGAACAGGGGAGGGTCAGAGAGAGGGAGACACAGAATATGAAGCAGGCTCCAGGCTCTGAGCTGTCAGCACAGAGCCCGACGCGGGGCTCAAACTCACGGACCGCAAGATCATGACCTGAGCCGAAGTCAGCCGCCTACCGACTGAGCCACCCAGGCGCCCCTAAAAACTATTTTTTTTAATGCTTATTTATTTTTGAGAGAGAAAGAGAGAGAGGGAATGTGTAGGGGAGGGGCAGAGAGAGAAGGGGACAGAACATCTGAAGTGGGCTCCCAACTGACAGCAGTGAGCCTAATGTGGAGCTCGAACTCATGAACCACGAGATCATGATTTGAGCTGAAGTCGGAGGCTCAATTGACTCTGCTACCCAGGCGCCCTGAATTTCTGAAATCTAAAGAGGGACTAAGGATACTTCTATAGTTTTTTCTTCCCCCCTGAAGTTTTCCTGGCAATTACATTTGTATTTCTCTTTATGAACTTCATTATTTTGTCAAAATAACATAAAATCTTCTCAGTATTTTTATTGGGATTGCATTGAATTTATAAATTTAGGGGAGATTTGACATCTTGTTTTTGAATCCTCTTTCACCCCACTTTTTTCAATACAGTCCCCCTTCTATCCCCAGAATGGGCTCTTTTTGTTTTAAATCCTTTGTTGATAATAGGTGAAAAGATTAAATGGGGAAACTCCATATTTTTGAAGTTTAAGTAAATCTGACCTTTCCCAGGACTCTAGTCCCTGATTCTGTCTTCTAGGACTTTTTTGTTCCAGAGGGCAAATTCTGTCATACCTCTTTTATCAGGGGTATAATCCATTTTGCCAATCTACATTTCTAAGACCCCAGGACAGTGAGTTGGTTCTGGAGGCATTTCCTCCATTTTTAAGCCAGGTAGTTGGGACTCAGGAGTGATGGTCTCCAGAGGGCAGTGTGTTTCATGTTGAGGTTGATGCATCAAAGTGAGGAGGGCCTAAATATCTGCCATCAGAAGGGGAAAGGAGTCTGGCTTCTTATTGAAGTGCTTGCAAAAAAGAAGGGAGGCATTGTGTATAGGAAGAGCCAACAGAAGAGGGAGAGATGCCACCTTGAAGGTTAATGCAGAGAATTGACCTATCTGATGCCAAGGGGTCACTGAAAAGAACTGGAGGTAGTCTGGTAAGCTAAATCAGCAATGAACGGCAGATCTCGTACTGATTGCTGGATGGTTGGAGTCTCCTGGGGTGGCCTGTTGGTGACAATGCCCACTCCTCCTTCCCATCCCCTCCTCCTCCAGTGTACCATGACACTCATCTACCTCACTGTGGAAGATGTTTTCCTGCTCATCAACTACTTCAGCTTTAGCTACTGGTTCTTCGTGGGCCTGTCTGTTGCTGGACAGCTCTATCTTCGCTGGAAGGAGCCTGAGCGGCTCAGGCCTCTCAAGGTCAGTGACTGTGGACAGACTAGGAGGGGTGGGCCATCTCCTGTAGGTGACTTCTCTGTACCCTGTTCCCGCATAGTGCTTTACCTCGTATCTCACCTCCCTCCATTTCAGCTGAGCCTGTTTTTTCCCATCGTGTTCTGCACATGCTCTGTGTTTCTGGTGATTGTGCCTCTATTCAGTGACACCATCAATTCCCTCATTGGCATCGGGATTGCCCTCTCCGGGGTTCCTGTCTATTTCGTGGGTGTTTATCTGCCAGAGTCCCAGAGGCCACTCCTTATTCGGAATGTCCTGGGTAAGTTTCTTTGCCCATCACTCACTGCCTGTGTGTGTGTGTGTGTGTGTATGCGCGCGTGCACACACAGATGTGTGCAGAGGTGGGAGTGGTGGCTAAAAGCTTCCCCTATACTAGTGATGTACTGGAGACCACGTGACTTCTCAGTGACATGAGCACTTTAGTTCTAACTTTAGAGTCCTATTTTTGGTTTAAAACACTCCCTCCTGAAAGTGTAATCCATGTGGGGAGATGGGGAGTCATGCATCACTTTCTGGTTGGGCATGGAATGGAGGACAGTGAGGCTTATGGGGTTAAGAGGCAAAGCCTGGCACAGGATACCCAAGGGACAAGTGGGAGGGAGCCATAGATGTGCTTTAATCAACATTGTGGTGTTCATATTGGGGTTGTAGCTAACCATCAGTTTGCTGAATTCTGTTCTCTATTTTCATTTAGCTGCTATCACCAAAGTCACCCAGCAGCTTTGCTTTTGTGTCCTGACCGAGCTTGATGTAGCTGAAGAGAAAAAGGTTGAAAGGAAAACTGACTAGAGGCCAGAGGTGATGTCCCTTGAGGCCTGGAAGACCAGCCACAGCCACCAAAGTCCAGATGACAAGACTGTACAGGCCCAACTCTCTTGTTCTAAAGGATCCTGTGGGCCACATTATGTAAGGGGGCTCAGGGCCAATGGCCTGCTTTGGTGGTCACTCTCATTGGGAGCAGACTCAGGGTCTGAGGCCAGCCTGAAGGTGGGAACTGTATAGAAAGTGGTGGTGGGAGGGCTTGGGGTCAGGGGAATAGTTGTTTAGTTTTGTTTCTGGTGAGTAGGTACAGCTTACCAAACACTTGGCAAGTTGCACTGGGGAAAAGGAAGTGCTAGGTTAATAGCTGTGGCTGGTGGTTCTGAATTTGATGTTTGAGGTTTGAATCAGAAGTCTCTACAAAAGGGGCTGCCTTATGGCAAGTTTTCCTCTGACCAGGTCCAAGCATCTGACTGTAGAGGCCTAAAATGCTATCATTTCTTCCTGTGACTCAAAATCTTTCCCTGGAAAGACGGCTGTATTCCATTATTTATTGATATTATTTAATCCAGAACCCCAGTTCTAGCAAAGCATTGGTGTTCATTCATCTACCGAATGCCACAGGCTGATTGTGTTTAAAAATTCAAAGTTACTCCAAACTGAGTCCCTCTGCCCTTAGAGGTGTCTCTGTGTGGTGGTGGATCAGACTCAGACCACAGATTTTTTGGTTTTAGCACATTCTTCTGTTGAGTCTTAGCTGCAAAGGTGAACTTTAAAGATTTTTTTAAACTCATGTATCAATTACACGTTAGTCAATAGGTCACAGATTACAAGCACCTGGCTCAAATCAGCAAGGACAAATGAACAAATTCATGAGTCAGAAGTCTGGTAATACTGCTATTTTGAAGGATAATCCTTTATTTTACTTGAGACCTTAGGTCTTTGTTCTAGATGATAGAAGGTAAATTTCTGGGTTTCTGGTATGAACTTTAAGAGGACATGAACTGTTCTAGAATTCAAGTGGATTACCTGAATTCTCTCAGCTGTCAATGGCTTAGAGACCATCTCATGGACCCAAGCCACCAAATAGCTTGTTTCTTTCTGTAAGGGCCGGTGTGAGGGATGCTGTGCAGACCCACACAAGCCCACCTTGGTGCTAGAAGTGGTCATTTCCCTTTTCTGAAAACCTCACATCACGCTGCATGCTCCTCTTCTATCCCCAACACTGGGCTCTGTTTACACTCCGAGCTGTCTTGGTGTGGATCATCGGGATAGTGCATACCTGTCCTGTCTGCCTCCGCTTGCTGGAGGTTTGGTGGGCCTGCAGTCTCAGGAAGAGCTTGGTACTTGTGTGGACCTCTATTTTCTCCCTGTGGAGATAAGTGAAGACTTAGGGGGGAAAAAGCTGCTTCATCCTCAAATCTGGCTCCTCAGCAGACTGCGTGATTGGAAGCAACTAATTCTGGTGCTCAGGCTGTGCTTTAGCATCCAGGTCAGGCCAGAGCAGATTTGGCCTAATGGATGTTCGTTCCCTCATGGACAGCCATGGTTGCGGTGGACTGTACAACTGTCCTGTGATGTGTCCAGACACTGTCATCCTGGGTCCAGAGGAACCTGCAGACTTGGCTCATCCCCTGCCTGGACTTCTTATCCTTTGGTTTTAGAATTGGTCAATTGTAAAGACAAGAATGAGGCAATCTCCCTTCCTGATCATTCTTTTCCACCAAATGGCCCCAGTCGCAGTCAGGGGAATGGCCTTGGTCATACTTGCTCGATAAAGACAATCAGGGGAGCATGAGCACAGCTGTCTTCGGTTCAGGGCATGCATGGATGAGAAAATGAGAGGACATTCCTACTGTCATGGGTTGGGGCAATAGGGAGTCTGTGCAAAGGCTGACTTGCCTAGACTGTGTAAACTTGACTCCTGTCTGAGGCAAGATGGCACTTTTCCCAGGGATCCTCTGGAGCTAATCATTGAAGTGGTGTGTGCTTGTCTTGAGGATCCCTGACCAAGGTTTTAGCTTTCTCCACTGAAGTAAATGACCAGCTAGTCCCAAGAACTTGCTGCCCCCCACTGGCTCCTGGGGGAAGCATGGGCCTCACACCCTAAGTGACCCCATACAAGCTTAGTGAGCCATGTCATCCCCCTCTCATTACTGGATGGCACCTGCATTTTTCCCCTCTGTGCTGGATACAGACTTCACCCAGGAACCCATCTGTGGGAGGGAAGCCAGAGACTCCCTACAGCACTCAAGCTTTGTGGTGGAATTAAATTTCTGCAAGGTCTTTGTTGTTCATCTCCTTCAATCCTTCTCCTGGTGTGCTAATCCCTTTTGCAGTAGGTACAGTATGTGAGGTTGTCAGTCCTTTAATGTTGGCAAACCTTAATGAGTATAGAAACAGCAGTGAGCACATAATAATGGCACTGAGTAGTTTTTAATCCTTTGTTTCTATGCCTACAGGAGACTAAGATGACTAGTATTACACATGTAAATTGCTGCCTGTTACTTACAGCACTGAATTGTACCTTTGTGGATAGTTAGGATGGTAAACTAACATTTTGTTGGTTTTGTAGCCACAAGAGTACATATGGAATTTAATCACTTTGGCAGGTTTAACATAAATCTAGGAATATAGGAAAGACCCACAAAATGAACATAAAGTGAAAGAATGGGTGGAGGCAGGTTAGAAAAAGAGAGATACTTAAGAAATTACAAAAGATGTGGGTAGAAGACATCCCTGTGCAACTCATCTTTCCATGTGATGGGTGTTCGTGCCACAGGGCAAGAAGGCACATTTTGAATCAAACGTTCTGTGTATTATTTTCCTAGACCTGTACTATCCGGTACAGTTAACTATTAGCTACATATAGCTAATTAAATTTAAAAATATTGATTCCTCAGTTGCACTAATCATAAATTTTAAGAGCTGAGCCACATATGGCTAGTGGCTACTATTGTACAGTACAGATATAGAATGTAATTGTGCATGAAGTTCTATGGGACAGTGTTCTCTTAGAAGAATAAATGCCAACTCAGAGCAAAGATGTGTGGTATGGAATGAAGTAGGGACAGAGTTTGCTTATAGGGAGTCCAAGTTCCGTTAATCACTTTTTGGTGAGTACTGTGCGTAGTTAACATTTCTCATTGGAAAGCTAAGTTCAGGATATGCTTTTCTTTTCCTCACTTGACTGAAGTCCTAGTGTCTAAGGTCAATCCTGAAAGCTGTCTCACTAACCACCCCCCCCCCCCCCCCCGCCCATTTTTGGTTGAGGGTGGGGATAGGAAATGGGAGGTACAGTGGGAAAACATGTAAAGCCATTCAGATTTAAAAGGTTTTTGAGGAGGGACAGCTGGGTGGCTCAGTTGGTCAAGCATCTGACTTCAGTTTAGGTCATAATCTCATCGTTAGTGAGTTCCAGCCCTGCGTCTGGCTCTGTGATGACAGCTTGCAGCCTGGAGCCTGCTTTGGATTCTGTGTCTCCCCCTCTCTCTGGCCACCTCCACTCACCCTATGTCTCTCTCAAAAATGAATAAACATTTAAAAAATATTAAAAAAAAGGTTTTTGAGGAGTGTCTGGGTGGCTCAGTCCATTGAGCATCCAACTTTTGATTTTGGCTAAGATCATGATCCTAGGGTTGTGGGATCAAGCCAGCATTGGGCTCTGCGCTGATTGTGGAGACTGCTTAAGTTTCTCTCTCTTCCTCTGTTCCTCCCCCACTCACTCTCTCTAAAAAAATAAAAACTAAAAGGTTTTCAAGGAATGACTTGCTCCTATTTTTAAAGTTAGTTTTTATTAAACATAAGAGTATCACATTCATACATATCCTGTTCTTTCTGGCACCACTGCCAAAGGAAGACAGCAGTCTTTACAACCATTATCAGAGTCAGGAAACAGGGTGGTAGAGACAGCTGTTAACTTAAAACCTCTCATTGCTCAAGCAGATTCTACTTCCATCTCTATGGCCACAACTGTCCAGTCTTTGCTGCTATAAGGGACCAACTATAGCCCTTCTAGATTCCATCAAAAGAAAGGCTTTTACTGGAGGCAGGTGGCCGGGTGGTATGAGAAAGCTAAATCTTAGTGCTGAGGAAACAGGAGGCTCTCCTCCACTTACTGGCCTTAGTGTAGGAGGAGAATGGGAAAATCCCCAGGCCAGGAAGCATCATTTTTACAGCATTTTTCCCCCCAGACTATAGAGTCACTTTTGATTGAGGCAAAGGGGCCCTACTCTTACTGAAAAAGACACACTCCTTTAGCACAGGTTTTTACTGGTAGGAGGGTGCTGTTGGACATGGGTTTTCCCTTCTACTTGTTAAGCTAAGAAACCCAAGGATGTTACTAGGGTGGCTGAAGCTACAGTTAGAGCCCTCAAGGGCCTGTGATAGAATCTCATGGGATCATCAGTCTGAATCCAGGTCATGGGGACTATCATAGCCAAATTCCTTCTGCACATCCAAAGGGTATTTGCTCCACATCTGTGGTCTGCTGCTGCCTCTTTCCTCTTCACTGAAGCTGTCGTATTCATCAGAGCCTAGAATGATAAAAGAAATGGGCTGTTTGAGTTTCTAGGTGGCCACGACAACCCTTTACCATCTCAAGAAGGTCTGGGTTTTTTGTTCTCTATTCTAAAATACTTGCTTAGTGAAGAGAAATTTGAATTTAAAAAAGCAGGGGAGGGCACCTGGGTGGTTTAGTCAGTTGAGCATCCTACTTCGGCTCAGTTCATGATCTCACGGTTTGTGAATTCGAGCCCCTTTGGTTTCTCTGTCCCCTTCCCCTGCCCTGCTTGTGCTCTCTCTCTCAAAAATAAACAAAAAAAAAGGCAACCCTGTTTCTCTACCACCTAAACCAAGTCCCTCAACACTGGAATATTTTTTCATTTCTCCCCCTAAGTATAGGATTTTTTTGTTGTTGTTGTTATAAGAGTTGTAGTCATACTGTAAATATAGTTTCATGTCTGCCCTTTTCAACATATCACAGGCACTTCCCCAAAAGAATATTCCATAGTTTAATTGTTCCTCCATTAACAGAGACCAAGAAATTCTTTTTGTTGGCACAAAGAACATAATCACTGAAGGAACTTTATCATCAGAGTATCTCTCCTTCTTCCTTCCCCAGGGTACCATGCCTGTGTTGCAGCTTCCTCAAAATGGTATAAACACAGCAACTTCTTTGAGAAGTTATATAACTGATTTGTCAAAATCCTAGCTCTGCTCCTACTGGCAAACCTCTCCAATACTTTCCTGACTGAGCGAGAGAAGAGACACTGAGCTAGATGTTTCCCTTCATCCCAATCACTAAAGTTAGTGCAATACTGTTCTGGAGACAGGGTGAGGCTCAGTGAGCCATTAACTATGTCTCCAAGACCCACAGATAGGCCATGAAAGAACCAAGGGTTCGAACCCAGGCCTGACTGAGATTAAAACCCCAGTAGGCCCCCTGGAAACACTGGTCTTTGGGGCTCTTAGAGCTCCAATGGCTTGTGGGTGAGCTGCTGGGAATGGTAGAGAAGGAAAGCCAGTTAAGATGTAAGTGAACCGTGCTCACACCTCAGTCTTAGATCCCACCAGTCCCTTCCCATCCAACACTGCCACCCATGTACCTCTGGAATCTTCATCTCCATCACTGTTCTCCTCCTCTGGGTACTCATTGCGCCAGTTACTCTCACTATTCTCATCATCGTCATCTTCATAAATGTCTTCTGGTTGCTGGTCATCATTCACCTGCACATCTCAACACAATCATGAGTATAAATCAAAACCTCTAAGGTTGTAGGGGGGAAGCTATTAGCAGACCAACTCGGAGAGATCATTTAAGAACACTGTGTGAAAGGGGCGCCTGGGTGGCTTAGTCGGTTAAGTGTCCAACTTCAGCTCAGGTCATGATCTTACGGTGAGTTCGAGCCCCGTGTCGGGCTTTGTGCTGACAGCTCAGAGCCTGGAGCCTGCTTCAGATTCTATGTCTCCCTCTCTCTCTGCCCCTCCCCTGCTCATGCTCTTTCTTTCTCTGTCTCAAAAATAAATTAAAAAAAAAAAAAAACATTAAAAAAATTAAGAGCGCTGTGTGAAAATGAGGCAGCCTAGGAGCTGCTTTGAATCTGCTGCACAAGAGGCTATAGTAACCTTAGGCTACAAGATAGTGACAACAGCCCTATTCCCCACTCAGAGTCCAGCTCCAGGCATTACAATCCTGATAAGATAGGATGAACTCCACCCGAAGGGAACACACCAGGCTGGGGAGGAGAGACAGCTCTGAGCAGGTGATGGCAGTGATCTTCAAACTTTAGGATAGCCAGGTGGGAGAGGGATTAAATGGATTATGGGTGATGCCAAAAATCAGAACCAAAACTTGAGTGTAAGGGCAGGAAGAGGAGCTATGCAATGGTCCAGGGTGGGTGCGTGACTGTGAGACTATGGTTGCAGTGTAGGTATGGGATAAATATGCCTTTCACCATTTTAGAATTTGTTTTAAGAATAATGATGTCTGGAACGCCTGAATGGCTCAGTTGGTTATGTGTCCGACTCTTGATATTGGCTCAGGTCATGATCTCATGGTTGTGAGATCAAGCCCCACATCAGGCTCTGTACTGAGTATGGAGCTTTCTTGGGATTCTCTCTCTGCCTCTCCCCCGCTTGCACATTCTTACTCTCTCAAAATAAACAAACAATATCAACAAAAGAGTTGGAATGCCTGGGTGGCTTGGTTGAGTATCCAACTTTAGCTCAGGTCATGATCTCATGGTGCCATGATCTCATGGGCTTGATGCTGTCAGTGCAGAGCCTGCTTTGAATCCTCTGTCCCCACCCTTTCTGCCCCTCCCCCGCTGGTGGAAAAAAATAATAAGGATGTCAGGAGAACCTGCGTGGCTCAGTTAAGTGACTCTTGATTTTGGTTCAGGTCAAGATCTTGCGGTTCATGAGATCAAGCCCCATGGCAGGCTCTGTGTTGACGGTAAGGAGCCTGTGTGGGATTCTCTCTCTGTCCCTCCCCTGCTCATGTGCAGGGGCACGCCCTCTATCTTTCTCTCAAAGTAAACAAACTTAAGAAAAAACAAAACAGAATAATGATGTCAAGGGGCGCCTGGCTGGCTCAATCAGCAGAGCATGTGACTCCTGATCTTGGGGTCATGAGTGTGAGCCCCACGATGGATGTAGAGCTCACTAAGAAAAATAAATAAAGATGTCAAGATGTTAGTTTTCTTCTTCTTTTTAAAAAAAGAATTTTTTTTTTTAACATTTATTTATTTTTGAAAGACCGAGAGACAGAGCGTGAGCAGGGGAGGGGGAGGAGGGGGAGGAGGGGGGGGGAGGAGGAGGAGGAGGAGGAGGAGGAGGAGGAGGAGGAGGGGAGGGGGAGGGAGAGGGAGAGAGAGGGAGAGGGAGAGGGAGAGAGAAACAGAATCCGAAGCAGGCTCCAGACTCTGAGTTGTCAGCACAGAGCCTGATGCAGGGCTCGAACCCACGACTGTGAGATCATGACCTGAGCCAAAGTCGGATGCTTAACTGACTGAGCCGCCCAGGTGCCCCAGGATGTTAGCTTTCTTAATCCAAGGATCCCCCCCTTTTAAGATATAATTTTAAAAAAAGCTTTTATTACCATTCATGGTTTTTTTAATTTTTTATTTATTTAAAAAAAATTTTTTTTTAACGTTTTATTTATTTTTGAGACAGAGAGAGACAGAGCATGAACGGGGGAGGGTCAGAGAGAGGGAGACACAGAATATGAAACAGGCTCCAGGCTCTGAGCTGTCAGCACAGAGCCCGACGCGGGGCTCGAACTCACGGACCGTGAGATCATGACCTGAGCCGAAGTCAGCCGCTCAACCGACTGAGCCACCCAGGCGCCCCACCGTTCATGTTTAAGAATTTCTGGTTTATTTTCTCTTTAAGTCCCCATGTTTTTCCCCAAGGGTGGATGGTATAAATGTTAAAAATGATATTGCAAACCTTATAAAAGATGTATTAAGAGCAAACATTATCAATGTAGACCGTCGTTCCCAAAATTTCTTGCACTAAACCCAGGTTCCCAGGAAGCATTTAGAATAAATGTTTCCATTTAAGCAAGAACAAGAAGAGGTAAGAACAACCTTGAACCCAGTGGATGCAAAGCATCCTGACCAGAGAATTGCTTAGGCTACCTCATGCCCCTCATCCTCATGGGTCCCCTTACCAGCTCCCACTCCTGGCTATAGGGCTGCACGGAGAGGATGTTCTCAATCCATCCTGGAGTGGCCATCTCCAAGTAGTAAATGTCATATACATAGTCATCCTTCTGTTCCTCCTGGTGCCCAATTCTTGGTCCATCCTCAGATACAGCCAACCGCTCACGGATCAACTCTATAGAATTGCAGAGGATCACATCTGGGTCAGAGATCTATAAAGAAATCAAGAGATGGGGCGCCTGGGTGGTGTAGTCGGTTAAGCGTCCGACTTCAGCCAGGTCACGATCTCGCGGTCCGTGAGTTCGAGCCCCGCATCAGGCTCTGGGCTGATGGCTCGGAGCCTGGAGCCTGTTTCCGATTCTGTGTCTCCCTCTCTCTCTGCCCCTCCCCTGTTCATGCTCTGTCTCTCTCTGTCCCAAAAATAAATAAAAAAAAAAAAAAGAAATCAAGAGATAATACATACGTGATCTAAACCATTGATGTTCCAAAAGGAGGAATCTAAGATTTGAGTGAAAGAAGCCTCTCTATAGTTGTCTATGTTAAATTCAAGATTCTTATTCCCATGTCCTACTAGTTTCTTCTTAATTAGCAATGAAATTAAAAACTCAATTATCTCTAAAAACTTAATGTGTAGTTTTTCTTTTGAAATAGGTACTTATAGGCTCCTGTCCTTTTGTGCTTGGCTGACAGAAGAGAGCACATGGAAAGATGGGCCTGAGAAGAGGGCCAGCAGAGCTGGCTGGTCTTGTCCCCACGTCTTCTAAGCTCCTTCAGTATGATGTTCTCCCCTTAGGGATCTGCATTTTGTGTTACCTCCTACAGGGGTCTAAAGGCGATTCCTGGACTCATGACTACCACCACCTGGCTTGCCCACAATGATGTCCCACTTTTTTTTTCAATAAATATTTTTTAAGTTTCTTTTTTAAATGTTTATTTTAGAGAAAGTGTGTGTGTGAGGCAGGGGATGGACAGAGAGAGAGGGAGACAGTGGATCTGAAGCGGGCTCTGCATTGACAGCAGAGAGCCTGATGTGGGGCACAAACTCATGAACTGTGAGATCATGACCTGAGCCAAAGTCAGACGCTTAAGTGACTGAGCCACCCAGGTGCCCTAATGATGTCCCTCCCACTTTTAATCACAAACCAGGAGTGAACTCCCCTATAATCCTACTGCTAGAAAGAATAGCTCAGGATAGATTGCCCCAGAATAGAACTGGCCCAGGGAAGAGGTACTCCAGGGCAACAGGCTGTGTCATCCAGAGTAGCATAGGTCAATTTGCAAACCCAGGGGGGCATGCTACAAATGACCCCTCTCAAAGGGTTCATCGGAGGAGGCTGTGTAGCTCAAACCAGATACCATATTGGGAGGAATGTTGCATAGCTAAGGCAGATAAAGGGAGACCAGACTTAGAAGATGAAGGGAATTAATTCTTTCTTGCTCCAAAGTCAAAAGGAACTAGAGATGTCACTTTTTGTGCAGGCTGTTGACCAACCTCAAAACTGTTCACAAGCAAAGTTCTGGCTCCCATTTATAAGCCCCCCACCCTTAGTCCAGCAAATCATGCAGCCAGTAAAATATTTACAAAGACTAGCAAACAAAAATGCCATACTCTGAAGACAATAAGCTGATTTTATACTCTGAAGACAATAAGCTGATTTTACTCCAATTACCTTTGTGATGGGGGTAAAATAGGTGATTTTTTTCCCCTTTTTACTTTCCTGTATTTTTTCTTAAAAAAAAAAAAAAAATTTTTTTTTTTTTCAAATGTTTGTCTATTTTTGAGAGAGACAGAGAGCACAAGCCAGGGAGGTGCAGAGAGAGGAGACACAGAATCCAAAGCAGGCTCCAGGCTCTGAGCAGTCAGCACAGAGCCTGCCGTGGGTCTCAAATCCAGGAACCGTGAGATCATGATGACCTGAGCTGAAGTTAGTCGTTTAACCAACTGAGCCACCCAGGCACCCCTCCTATATTTTTCCAAAATTTCTATAAGGAACATCTATCATTTTTATAAAAGAAAAATTATTCTTTAGTCTAGTCTATGTGTATGCTGGTATAAACATACATACTATCTTGCCAGTCTTCATGGTTATCACTTTAATGGTGCAGGCAGTTGTGTATGTCAATTTCTCAGTTTTTTAGCCTACATCTACAATGCTGCAATGAATGTGTTTCCTGCATGTGAAAAATGGGGATAAAACACCTACCTCATAGGGTTTGCATGAGAATTAAAGGAGTTAAATTAAAAGAAAACACAGTAAGGACTTAGCATAGTACTTAATGCACAGTAATTACTTAGTAAACCAAGAGTAGCTTTTGTTAAGACCATAGCTGTTTGCTTCTGAATTATTTCCCTAGGATAAATCCTGGGGTTGAGATCACTAGATAAAATGAACTGAACTTTTTCACTTTAAAAAGTATACATAGGGGCACCTGGGTGGCTCAGTCGGTTGAGCGTCTGACTTTGGCTCAGGTCACGATCTTGCGGTTTGTGAGTTCGAGCCCCGTGTTGGGCTCTGTGCTGACAGCTCAGAGCTTGGAGCCTGCTTCAGATTGTCTCTCTCTCTCTCTGCCCCTCCCGCATTCACACTCTGTCTCTCTCTCTCCTTCAAAAATAAACATTAAAAAAAATAAAAATAAAAAAATAAATTGAAGTAGTTTTAAAATAGGTCCTAAGCTATTTTTAGGATTGCTGATAAATAAAGCCATGCTGTTTTCCAAAAGCCTTGCATCAACTGTAAGCACTACAATTGTGTACCATTTTAATCTAGCCTTGCCAGCAGTGCTATCAATCTTTCCCCTGCTAGTCTAGTAGACATAAAACCCCAAGTTTGCTTTCAGTTTAAATCCATTTTTAAAAAGATAATTACTATGGACAAGCATTTTTTTAAACCTGTGATTAATTCTACAGCTGTGTTTTTGAAGAGCTGTTTAAAAGACAATCCTGAGGGGCGGTTAAGCGTCTGGATTTTGGCTCAGGTCATGATCTCTTGGTCTGTGAGATTGAGCCCCCTGTTGGACTCTATACTCACAGCACAGAGCCTCCTTGGATTCTTTCTCCCTTTCTCTCTGCCCCTCCCCCACTTGCACTCCTCCCCTCTCTCCAAATAAATAAACATTAAAAAAATATTTATGGTACATATAAAAAAAGACATGAGACATTTTTGTTTTGTAATAAATAAGGCGGTGGCCAATTACTACTCCTTAGTAGCTCTTTTTTTGAGATAAGCTATCAAGTCTGTCCTTTTCTCTGTCTTCTTAATGTCAGTGAAGATCATTTTTGTTCCAGGGATGTACTTTCTGCGATTATCTAAATCTCCATCAGTGTCACCTCTCCCCAGGGCTTCTTTGTTCTTGTTGGCATCTGTGTAAGAAAATCCAGGGGCCTGACCTATCTTGCACCCACTGGACCATGGAGATCTGGCTCAGTCTTGTGTTTGCCTTGCCTCTCGTTTCGACAGAATGGCACGGGGCATTCTTTTGGACAAAAATCTTGCCTTTCTCAACGTCACCCATTTTTAAATTGCTTTCTTCACATGGAGACTGAAGATGCCCACTGGCAAGCCGGATGTCCCGCTCTCTGATATGCAAACATTTTTAATGTGTTTAGTTTTTATTGCATTGTTGGGAAGTCTGTGTTCACATCCTTCATCAGCTTACATACTAGTTTTTCTTTTAAAATTGAATGAGCTCTTTGGTTGATTCAATTCCACCGAACGTTGGTTTACTTTTTAAGCTATTTGACTTATAACTCATAAATCAGTTTTCAATTAGTTTTGGTAAAAGATGTGGCTGTCATCATCATGCACAAATTGTTATCCAAGTATACCAGCATCATGATGAAATATTTTTTGCTTGATATATTTGGAATTAAAATTTCAGTTTTTAAACTTTAACTTTTAAAAGGAGTGAAGAGTGAAGTTTATTAAGTTTTTTTTAAGTTTATTTTGAGAGAGACGGAAAGAGAGTGCAAGCAGGGGAGGGACAGAGAGCAAGGGGGACAGAGGATCTGAAGCAGGCTCTATGCTGACAGCTGAGAGCCTGATGTGGGTATCAAACTCACGAACCATAAGATCATGACCTGAGCCAAAGTGAGAGGCTTAACCAACTGGGCCACCCAAGCGCCCCAAGTTTTTTTGTTAAATCAATGGGGGGTGAACCTTTTAGTTTGAGAGTTTTCTATTTCTATAGTCTGAATACAGGTAGCCTTTGTTTTTTGGAACTGAAGTACAAAACAAATTTAGTAAATCTAACAATGGAAAGAACACTGGATTAAATGTGAAGAGACTTGCATTCTAGACTTAAATCTGCCTCAAACTTGATTCGCTAGGGAGAACTAGTCCTTTAACCTTCCTTTGATGAGTTTTTCCATCTGTTTTATCTTTACATTGCTCAAAACCCTCCAGTAATTACCCAGCTAAGGGTGAAAGGCAATGTGTCCCTAAAAGCATCTTCAAGGGGCGCCTGGGTGGCTCAGTCGATTAAGCGACCGACTTCGGCTCAGGTCATGATCTCACGGTTTGTGAGTTTGAGCCCCGCGTCGGGCTCTGTGGTGGCAGCTCGGAGCCTGCTTTGGATCCTGTGTCTCCCTCTCTCTCTCCCCCGCCCCCACTCACACTTTGTCTCTGTCTCTCTCAAAATTAAATAAACATTAAAAAAAAAAATTAAAAAAAGTACCTTCAGGGTCGGGGTATCTGGGTGGCTCAGTCGGTTAAGTGTCCAACTCTTGATAATCAGCTTAGGTCGTGATCTTGGGGTTCGTGGGTTTGAGCCCCACATAAAGTTCTATGCTGACACCTCAGAGCCTGGATGGAACCTGCTTTGGTTTCTGTGTCTCCCTCTCTCTCTCTCTGCCCCTCCCCTGCTCCCGCTCTCTCTCAAAAATGAACAAAAATTAAAAGTATCTTCAGGGTCTAACAGGAATCCTTTCCCAAATTCCTTATTATTCTCCCAGAGTTCACTGAGCTCCAGGCACACTGGTCTTGAAAACACCAAACTGCCTTTTCTTCACATATCCACAGTACTTTGCCATTCACCTCCTCCAAGTCCTCACTGAAATGTCATTTTCTGAGACCCTCTCTGTAATGGAACCAATCTTTTCCTGCCCCCCCTTCCCTGTACAGCCCTTATTAAATTTGCTTTCTGTTTCTCTCCTCTACCTGAATGTTAAATCCACAAAGCTATATCCACAGAACCTAAGAACAATGCCTGACACATAGTGGGCACTCAGTAAATACTGTTGAATGAATAACTTAATCTGTAAAAGGAGGTTATCTCGGCTGATAGATCATTCATTCATCAGTAGGGCGAAGCTGTGTGCCTCCTCTTGACTGTGTGCTAAGTGCCCAGACCCTGGCACTATCTGTCCGCGGGAAGGCCAGCGCTCTGCTCCCGGCGGCTACTCACTTTGGAGGAGACTGCGGCGGCGGCGGCGGTGGTCTCTGGGTCTCCTTCCTCGTGGACTAGGTCGAACAGCTGGAAGCTTCCGTCCTCGGTGGCTTCTGGGTTTCCCGGCACGTCTTCGGACTCTAGGCTACCCGACGGAATTCCTGAGGATCGGCGGCTAGAAATCACCCTGTAGCGGCCCTCCTGTCGGATCTCCCGAGCCGAAGCGCGGAGTTCTCGGCGAATACGCTGCTGGCTGCCCCGGGAAGGGCGCAGGGCGGCTCGAACGAGCTCCTGGACTGGCTCCTCCTGGGAGGTGGTAGGGAAGAGCAGCCGGGGTAAGCAGGCGGCTCGTCAAGGGGTCAGGGATACAATTTCCCCCCATTTGCGCCCTAAGATCCCCTTCAGACATCGGCTCCATCCCGCCCAATACCTGGGAGCGCACGGTGGCCACCAACTGGAAGACATTATTCTCTGGCTCTCTCTCCACATCCTCGGGAGGTGTCTTTTGGGCTACGGACTCGACGCCGCCCCTCCGCAGGCGCTTACAAGAGAGGACAAGAGCTTCGACAGCCTCTGCGCTACGCTTCCGCTTCACGCGAAGCACTGCAGTCCTCCCGGCCTCCATACTGGCTGTCGCGGAGGACTCTGGGAACCCGTGGGGTACGACGGGAGAGCCTTTAAGTTCCGCTTCCGGGCCTCGCTCCCAGCATTCTCAGCGGGCCCTGAGAGATCCCGCCCCCGTACGCCGGCTTCTACGTGGTGGAGGTAGCGGCGGAAGTGAACGGAGCGGTTCCCGCTGCGGGTGAGGCGCATGGGTAGGTAGGGAAGGTGGGGTTGCAGTTAGAGTCCCGGGTGCCGCCATCATCCGGCCGTCAGCCCAGCGGCTTTGGCCGACGGGCCTGACGTGGGCTTTCTAGGCCACCGGGGTATGCGTCTCTCGAGGACCTTTCTAGAGTCTGCACTGGGCGGCGGTGGGGAGAGCCTGGGCCGGCAAGAAAACTGGGATACGGTTGGGCCCCGACTCTGTAGGGTGACCTCTACGGGGACCTGGATTGTAGTACTTGGCGTCTCCCTTCAGCTACAGAAATTCGAACCGCAATCATATGGAGCTCCAGCCATCACATCCTTAATTGACCCACGCTTCTCTGATTCAGGGAACTGCTGATGGGCTCGCTTTTCCCAGTCACTGTGTTCTGAGTAGTTGGAAACCAGTCCATTCACCACACGCTAGTCAGAAGGGTCTTGTAAAAGCGTACATCTGACGTGGACGTTTTTGTGCTTAAGACCTTGAGTGGTTTCCAGCGAGTGAGAACAATATCCAAACGCGTTTCCGAAGCTGGCATGGTCCAGTGTGATTTACAGTAGCCCACGCTTAATCTATCGTTCTCGATACTTTTGCTGGAAGTGCTTCAGTCATTCCGGCTTTTGTCAGTCTTGCTTATATACACAGGTCTTTTTTCCCTTAGGACTTTTTCTTGGAAAAGTAGGGGTAAGGTTTCCAGAAACATAAGCACTACTTTTCTCTCTTACCTTGTAGCATCTTAACTGCCACCTTCCTCAGAGTCTAACAATTAACCTTGTTAATTCTCTTTCATAGCACCCTGCCTGTTTCCTTTCTTGCACTCACATAGTTTGTGATTGTATATTTAGTCTCTCCCTTATTAGAATCTAATCCCTTGGAGGATAAAGAGCTCCTTTATTTTACTTAATGGGAGTTCTCCAGTCCCTAACGCAGTGTCTGATATTGTATAAATTTTACTAAAATTTGAATGAATGAAGCAACTATCTGCTCTGAAATCTGGTTGGTAATCCATTTAGGGCTTGGCATGGTGGTTTCCATTCCAGCCTTATAAACTATCATGTGAGTTCACAGGTCTTTTGAATGAGGAGGGGGTCAAAATAGCTCCTGAATCTGGAGTGTGAGGTCCTTTTGGGAGAGGACAAGTCATAATAATAAAAGGGATTTATTCATAGGAGATGTGTAGTACTCAAAGAGGTTACAGGACATGGTTCCCATCTGCAACCTTTATTTAAACTTATATGAAACTAGTAACTTCTCTAAGTTATGAAAAAACTATAGTCCTATTTATAGCCTAAGCAACAGCACAAAAAGGAAATTCCATAGATTAGAGTTCTGTATTACACTCTTAACCTTTAAATAACTTCAGAATTGATCTCACATGGCCCACAGGATAAGGGTTTTAGGACTCTGCACCGTATGTACCTCACTGATAAGTTTGACCTCTTGTTCAGTTTCACCTCAGTTAAACTGGTTTATTAACGGTACATGACTGTCTAAGTCTGATCTGGTGAAGTGCCCTCTCCCTCCCATGCCCATCTAAATCCTAGCCATCTTTTAAGCCTTCCCTGAACATTCAGCCAGATATGGTTATTTCTTTCTACTGTGGCATTTTTTGGACACACTTCTTTAAAGCACGTTACAGATTCTGATAGTTGGAGATACTCTTTAAAAAAATTAACATAGGAGAGGTTCACAGCTGATTGTGGCAAAACTTTTTAACCTGTAGGTTGCAACTCAGTTAAATTGTGAAATCTGGCACCTAGGTGACTCATTTGGTTAAGCTCAGGTCATGATCTCATGGTTTGTGCATTCAGGCCCTGCATCAGGCTGTGCGCTGACAGTGCAGAGCTTGCTTTGGATCCTCTGTGTCCCTCTCTCTCTGCCTTTCAAAAATAAATAAACATTGAAAAATGCTTCTCAAAGTAAAAAGTAAAATAAACATTGAAAAAATTGTGAAATCAGTTTAGTGGATCATGATCAATTTAAAAAGAAAAATCAGGGCACCTGGGTGGCTCAGTAGGTTGAGCGCCTGACTGTTGATTTCAGCTCAGGTCATGAGTTTGAGCCCTGCATCGGGCTCTGCGCTGACAGTGCAGAGCCTGCTTTGGATCCTCTGTCTCTGCCCCTTCCCCACACATGTGTTCTCTGTCTCTCTCAAATAAGTAAACTTAAAAAAAAAAGAAAAAAAAATACAGTAGAATGTATCAAAGGACTTTGCCCATAGAATGGCTAAACACTAGTGAAAGTTTGTATGTACGTGTGTGTGTTGTGTCTTTATGTAAAGTATATTTCTTTCTGGTGTTGCCAGAAAGTTTGGGAGCCACTAGAAGAGAGTGTGAGTAATACTGAGATTTTAGAAGTAGAGTTTCACTGAAGGACAAATTGACTACTTTGAACCAGACCACTGACTGCCTGAGTCTTTTAAGAAAAGATTTTTCACCATCCTCTTTTATGAGAATTAAGTGTTTAGTCTAAATAACTTTGAGAGAAAGGCAATAACTCTGGTCAGTAAAATGCCTCAGGGATGTTTAGGGACCTATGGAGTAGGCATTTTTTCTAAGGTTTCCTGAAGATAGATCAGTGTTTAACAAGAAATGAAGGGGAGTGTAGAACACTTGAGGTTTTCTGAAGGTAGGAGGGAGGGTGCTGGTAGAGCCCATACCTGCTGACAGGTGCCTTCAGACTTTGAGCTGTGGTGTTTCTCTGTCAGAAATAGATCTCTGTAGAAATAGGGCATACAAGATGAATCTGGAGAATTTGAAGGATTTTTTAAGATGAAGAATTTTTTTAAATTTTATTTATTTAATCTGCACCCAATGTGGAGCTTGAGCTCACAACCCCAAGATCAAGAGTTGCACACTCTTCCAACTGAGCCAGCCAGACATCTCTCGATGAAGAATTTTTAAAAATTACTTTTAGGGGCGCCTGGGTGGCTCAGTCGGTTAAGCGTCCGACTTCAGCTCAGGTCACGATCTCGCGGCCCATGAGTTCGAGCCCCCCATCGGGCTCTGGGCTGATGGCTCAGAGCCTGGAGCCTGCTTCTGATTCTGTGTCTCCCTCTCTCTCTGCCCCTCCCCCGTTCATGCTCTGTCTGTCTCTGTCTCAAAAATAAATAAATGTTAAAAAAAATTAAAAGAAAATTACTTTTAAAATCAAATATTGAGTAGGTAACAAGTAATCATTATTAAAAATGGTAAGTCATAAAGGAGGACAGTATCATGAACATCTTTCTTCCCACCACCCAGTTTTATTTATTTTTTAATGTTTATTTTTGAGAGAGAGGGAGGGAAGGAGCCTGTGCAAGTTGGGGAGGGACATAGGGGGACAGAGGATTCGAAGTGGGCTCTTTGCTTTCAGCACAGAATGCAGAGGCTTGAACTTACCTGACCCAAAGTCGGATGCTTAACCGACTGAGCCACCCAGGTGGCACTTCCCCATCCTGTTTAAGAAGAAACAGTACTATTACTTTGAAGCCCCCTGTATGGCCCTCCTTGATCCCAGCCTTTTCCCTTTCCTCTTAGGGGTAACCACTATCCTTATTCCCTGCTATGCATTTTAGTGTGATCCCTGAAGAATATATTGTTCTTGGGGCACTTGGGTGGCTTAGTCGGTTGAGCCTCCGACTTCGGCTCAGATCATGATCTCAGGGTCTTTTTTTTTTTAATTTTTTTTTTTTAACGTTTATTTTTGAGACAGAGAGAGACAGAGCATGAATGGGGGAGGGGCAGAGAGAGAGAGGGAGACACAGAATCAGAAGCAGGCTCCAGGCTCTGAGCCATCAGCCCAGAGCCCAACGCGGGGCTCGAACTCACAAACCGTGGGATCGTGACCTGAGCTGAAGTCGGACGCTCAACCGACTGAGCCACCCAGGCGCCCCACAGGGTCTTTGAGTTCGAGCCCCGCATCGGGCTCTGTTCTGACAGCCTGCTTCAGATTGTGTCTCCCTCTCTCTCTGACCCTCCCCCATTCATGCTCTGTCTCTGTCTCAAAAATAAAAAAAAATAAACATTAAAAAAATTTAAAAATATATTCTTGTTCGGCATCATTATAAATGTTATAAAAATGTAATCATTACGTATTTTGTGATTTGCTTATTTATTTATTTTTGGCTCAACATGATATTTTTGGATTATCCACACTTATAGCTGTGATATATTTGTTTAGATGAAAGTTTTCCTAGTTTGCTTGAATTGCTCTTTGTATTTTTCCTTAAACTAAGTGTTTAAAAACTTTATTTTTGAGAGAGAGAGAGAGAGCAAGCAAGCAGGGGAGGGGCAGAGAGAGAAAATCCCAAGCAAGCTCTGAGCTGTCAGCACAGAGCCCGATGTGGGGCTTGAACTCATACGCCGTGAGATCATGACCTGAGTCAAAACCAAGAGTCGGACACTTAACTGACTGAGCCACCCAGGCACTAGTGTTTAAACTATTTAATATCCTGAGGCAGTATTGGTGGCACTCTTTTCCCACTACCCCAGCCTCTTTGTTTCTCCTTTCTGGTTAACCACCTGTTTCCTTTGCTTTATTTCTCTTCTCATCTGCCTTTACCTTGAGGCTGCGTCGAGTTGCACCTGTGAGGCTCATTTAACCTGAAATCACTGGGGACTGCCAAAGTTTCCAGATAGCTTTTGATGTTTTTGATGTTATATGCTGAATGTAAAACCAAATAACTTGTGGGAAAGATTAAAATACTATTTTTTTTTTTTTAAATTTTTTTTTCAACGTTTTTTATTTATTTTTGGGACAGAGAGAGACAGAGCATGAACGGGGGAGGGGCAGAGAGAGAGGGAGACACAGAATCGGAAACAGGCTCCAGGCTCCGAGCCATCAGCCCAGAGCCTGACGCGGGGCTCGAACTCATGGACCGCGAGATCGTGACCTGGCTGAAGTCGGACGCTTAACCGACTGCGCCACCCAGGCGCCCCAATACTATTTTTTTTTTTTAAAGTTTATTTATTTCGAGAGAGAAGGAGAGAGAGAGAATTCCAAGCAGGCTCCATGCTGTCAGTGCAGAACCCAGCTTAGGCCTTGGACGCATCCACAAACCAGGAGAACGTGACCTGTGCTAAAGTCGAACACTTAACCAACTGAGCCACCCAGGTGCCCCTAAAATACCGATTAACAAATAATTTCATTGGCTTTGATGCTTTTGTCCATTTTATGATTTTTTTCCTTTTTTTTTTTTGTCTTTAAAATTATTTTCCTCTACATTTTGGGCATTATGATGTGAATAGATTTCTGATGATTAGACCTGTCCACAAGAAGTGAGCTGGCAAGGCTGCTTTTCTGTGGTGAAACTGAGAAGCTGATTGGCACCATGAAGGTCTTCTGCGGGCGGGCCAATCCAACCACTGGCTCTGTGGAGTGGCTGGAAGAGGATGAGCACTATGATTACCACCAGGAGATTGCAAGGTAACAAGGGTGTGTTCACTATTGGTTGCAGCTGGGTGGGGACACTGGCTTTCAAAGTAGGAGCCCTAGAATCCTGTCCAAATGTGGAATAAGCTTTACCCAGTGCTTCTGATCAGGGCAGATGTTGGTCATGAGCAGGTCTGCTCAGCCAGGTAGGTTTGTGTGGGAATTAAGCAAAGTCATTTCTGTGTAGAGAGTCACATATCATGTAACAGCTTTATCAGAGTCTCAGAGGATCTGTCTAGTGGAGCAGAGAGGACCCACCTCAGTAGTACTAGTGATAATTGAAGAGTTTATGAAATTCATTCATTGTGTCACTGAAATGGAGACACATTTATCATATAGTTAAATTCTTTTGAATGGAAAATGTGAAAAATGCATTCTTCCCTGACTTGGGAAGGGATATTTAAAACTGTTGAGTGCGCTACTATTCTTTAGCAGTCATTAAGTGCATACAACATACTAGTCCTGTGGTGGAGCTAATGAAGAAGATGGGGTTCCCATCCTCAAGGACCATGCAGTTTTTTGTAAGAGACAGACATGTAATGAATCATGACACAGTGAAGAAAGGCCACTGGACATGGGTGCAAAAGTTCATGGAAGCAGTAAGAACCGGTGGGGGGGGGGGGGGGGCGGGGGCGGTGATATGTGAGTGATTTCCCAAATCTAAAAGGAGGGAAATTGCTTTCTGAGCAGCAGGGATCACGTGTAACAGTTAGTTTGGGGGATTGCTAGCAGTTTGAGGTAGCTGGAATGTGGTACAAAAGCAGGGCTCTGGTGAGGGTACCGAAAAGGTAGGCAGGATCATGTTGTAAAGGGTGGTAGCAAAATGCAGGAAGAGGAGCATGAGGGTAAGTCTGGGCTCTGTCGTGTCTTAACTCTGACATTGGCTAAGCTCCTTAACTTCCTTGAGCCTCAGTATGATAATATATGTCTCCATACATGTAATAATGTACATTTCGTCACATATAAAGCCTTATTTTAGGGCTCTTTGATGGGTGACAAATACAATGTGTGGTATAGAATAAGGGCTCAAAGATACTACCTTCTTTCAAAAGATTTTGAACATCATTTTGTAAGTGATTGAGATGTTAAACTGGGGAGAAAAAAGATTAAGCTGCATTTTGGGACATTTACTGAGAACAGTGTGGAAAGTGGGTTGGAGGGAGTGGAAGCCATTTGGGTGGATATTGCAACCCTACAGGTGAGGCAGTGGAGGTGGGGAGACAGCTTTGAAGGAGCTTGAGTTTTAATAACTCATTGGTTCAGTGGTGGAAGGAGAGAGAAATTCCAGAAGCACCCAAGATTTCTGATTAGAGTGACTAAGTGGATGGAGCTGTGTTCTGTGAGAGGGATGACCACAGGAGGAATGAGTGTTGCTGGAGAGGAGAAGGTGATGGAGATTAGGTGTTTGGGTTTCGACATCCAGGTAGAGATGCAGTGGGCAGATAAACATGGGTCTGGAGCCAGTTTGCAGTTATTAGAATTCAAGATGGAAAAGATGGCAGGCTCTGAGGGAGGGTGTGTGATGAGAAAGGTAGAGGGCTGAAGAAAGAATCTTGGAATAGAGGAGGCAGGAGAACCAGGAGGGAATGGCCAGCAAGTGGAAAAGAAGAAAGTGTTTCAGGAAGAGGGAGTGTCCAACAGAGACAGAAATCCTGGATGTTAGTGATGGAGTTGGTTGATAGTGCTTAGGCAGAATGATGTCTGTGGAGTGGTGGGGAGAGTGGATGATGAGGCTATGAAGATGGGGACCAGAAATGCCTCTTGGAAGGTAGGGAAAGACAGAACCAGATTTCAACTAAGCATTCCTAGGTGGGTTCACATGTAAAAGCCATGGTGTGCCATTAAAACGAAAAGAATGCTATTCTTCTGGTACAGTGCTCCTTGGAGTTTAGAATATGAGCTGCCTGTGTCACAGTTGTGTGGGGTACCAGTTCAAGTGCGTATTTCCAGACTCCAGCTTGATTTTCTGGATCAGGATCTGTTTGCATGTATCGTGAGAATCTGCATTAAAAAATTTTTTTCAGTGTTTCTTAAAAATTTTTTTTATGATGTTTAATTTTGAGAGAGAGAGAGAGAGAGAGGAAGAGAGAGCACGACTGGGGGAAGAGCAGAGAGAGAGGAAGACGGAGAATCTGAAGCAGGCTCCAGGTTCTGAACTGTCAACACAGAGCCGGATATGGGGCTCGAACCCACAGACTGCAAGATGATGACCTGAGCTGAAGTCAGCTGCTTAACTGACTGAGCCACCTAGGCGCCCCTAATTTTTATTTGTTTTTGAGAGAGTGCAAGCAAGGGAGGGGCAGAGAGAGAGGGAGACAGAAGATCTGCAGTGGGCTCTGCACTTAGAGCAGCTAGCCCGACTCAGGGCTTGAATTCACAGACAGTGAGATCATGACCTGAGCCAAAGTCAGAGACTCAGTTCAACTGACTGAGCCATCCAGGTGCCTTGGCAATGTGCACTTAAAATAAGCTCTCCAAGGATCCCTGGCTAGCTCAATCAGTAGAACATGCAACTCTTGATTTCAGGGTCGTGAGTTCAAGCCCCATGTTGTCTATTTAAAACAAAAACAAAAACAAAAAAATAGGTCTCCAGTGATTCTGGTGTTGATCTGAAGCTGGAGGTCCTCTGTTTAGTGAAAGCACCTTAGCTCTCACCTGCATCTCTCAGAAAGCATCTTTGGGCTGGGCCTGCTGAGTTCTGGGAGCTTATCCTGACTCTGCCAGAGATTTTTCAAGTTTGTGAATTAATAGAAAGTGCTGGGCATGATACCCCTCACTTATACAGCAGGTCCCTGATTCGTCTCTGCAGTGTTGAATCTGTGATTATCGTAATGTGCAAATGTATGCAAGATTATGTAAAGTATTAGACAAATTGAGTCTGAGTTCTGGAGAGAAAAAAAAATGTGTGACATATAACATGATCAGCATGCTGGTGGCTGTGACAGGGCTAACTCCCAGACCATTTTTAGCTCTGAGGTTCTTTGCTGAAAGTAAACATCTTTAAGATTTTTTTTTTCCTGCAATACCAGAGAATTTTAGCTTATAACTCTACTAAAATAGTTTAAAATGGGCCTGGGTTAGAGATGAAAAGTACAGCAGAGGGAACATTGTTATAATGTATGGTGACTCCACTTAACATATTAAACATTGAGTATAGAATTGTGAATCAATATGTTGTACACCTGAAACTAACGTAACATTGTATGTCAATTATAGTTCAGTAATAAATAAAAAATAAAGTGGGCCTGGATGTTTTTCCATTTGACTTAGGAATGCATTTATATATGTGAATGCTCTCATATGTTAATGGATATCATTAATAGAGGTTCTGACCTTTTGTTTCTTTTTAGATCCTCCTATGCTGATATGTTACATGACAAAGACAGAGTAAGTGTAAAAGGAAACCATTATCTTGCTGTGGTGTTTGAAACCTTTAGTTAGTTACAAGATCAAAAGTTTCCTCCAGAGACATGATGTTAGAATAATGTACAGAGGCAGTATGGTGTAACGAATGGTCAGGAAATCAGTGGGGAGGCCTTGTCCTACTTCCAGCTCTGCTGTTCACTTGAGTGTGGCCTTGGAGAAAACATGGGACCTCTGCAGATCTTTTTTATTAGGATTTAAAAGGAGTGGGATATACTAGCTGATCTCCATAATCTCCTCTAGATACAGATTCTCTAATTACACAGTTTTACCTCGTGTAGTCCGTTTGTAATTTTAAAATCATATCTCTAGAGGCCACTGCAGACTGTTTTGTAAAAGCAAATTTGACTTCTGTTGCACTGTGACATTTCAGCTTTTTGTTTGTTTGTTTGTTTCTTTTTGTTTCATCTGAGTTTTCTTTTCCTGTTTGAATTATGTTACAGTTCTGGTGTTAACGGTGGTTAGCAATGCAAGCTTTCCTGGCCTACCAGAGTGCTTGACTGGTCATTCTCATCTGGATGGCTCAGAAATGCGGAGGCTTGAAGGCAAAGGATTCAGGCTTAAGAGCTAAGCAGTGTAGGGTAAGAGAGAGAGCAGGGCACATGGTCAGGTTGGTCATGAGGCTTTGTTGTTGGTGTTTACTTCATCCAGCCCTGGTTAACTGCTCAGTATGCATACTTCTTGGCAACATCATGACATAACAGTCTCCTTGAGCATCATTAGTGTGTAGAATACACCAAAAGGGGCTAGGTGCTTCCCTGATTTTTATCAAATAGCTGAGTGCCTTTGCTGAGCTATTGGGGAATTAAAGGATGTGGACAGACATTGTTTCTGAATTTGACTAATTCTCTCTAGCTTAGTGGTCTTGGCTTCTTACTGGTTTCTTGAGCTTGTGAGCCTCTCTGATTTTAGTATCATCTGCAAAGATGATCCTTTTTGACTCAAATTCCAGGGGATTTGAACAAATGGCATTGCCATTCATTCAGTCAGCCAGGCCAGAAAAATGGCACCCTTTTCCTCATCTGAGCACACAGTCTGTCATCAAATTGTGTGAATCTTTCAACCCTACTGCCTGCTCAGACCTCATTTACTAGTGTTGACCTCTCTTCCTTTCTTTACATAGCAGCCCAAGGGGTCTTTCTGAAATGCCAATCCATGTTATTCTTCTGCTTAAAACCCTCAGAACCCTGTTTAGCACCATCCTCGGTGGCCTCTCGCTGTTGTCAAGTTAAAATCAAAACTCGTTTGAGGAACGTTCCTACCTCTTCATTAATTAACCCCCCCCTTTTAAAAAATATTTATTTTTGAGAGAGACAGAGTGAGCTGGGGAGGCACAGAGAGAGAGGGAAACACGGAATCCGAAGCAAGCTCCAGGCTCTGAGCTGTCAGCACAGAGCCCGACACGGGGCTCAAACCCATGAACTGTGAGACTAAGACTTGAGCCGAAGTCAGGTGCTTCACCGACTGAGCCAGCCAGGCACCCCCCTTTTCTTCTCTTTTTATATTGAGTCCCATGTTTCCTGGTTCCCCTGTGTTCCTCTGTGGTTCACCCTCTCTTTTTGTTGAAGCACATTCTTCCTCAGTGTCCTATGAGAGGGTGCATGGGAGGTGAGAGTTTAAAAACTTTGCTAATCTGAAAACTTCTTTATTCTGTCCTTACAGTTAAGACTTAGGCTGAATATGGATTCTGATTGGGAAATCACTTTTTGTCAGAATTTTGACATTATCCATTTTCTTTTATTTATTATTATTTTAATGTTTATTTTTGAGAGAGCGAGTGTGAGCATGGGAGGCGGAGAGGACAGAGGATCTGAAGTGGGCTCTGTGCTGACACCAGAGAGCCTGATGTAGGGCTCAAACTCAATAACTGCGAGATCATGACCTGAGCTGAAGTCGGACGCTTAACCAACTGAATCACCCAGGTGTCCCTAAAGATTTTAAGTAATTTGTATACCCAACCTGGAGCTTGAACCCACAACCCCAAGATCAAGAGTCACATGTTCCACCAACTGATCCAGCCAGGCACCCCCTATTCATTATTTATTTATTTTTATTTATTTTTGAGAGATAGAGAGACAGCGTGAGCAGGGGAGGAACAGAGAGAGAAGGAGACACAGAATCCAAAGCAGGCTCCAGGTTCTGAGCTGTCAGCACAGAGCCCGACGCAGGGCTCGAACCCATGAACTGCGAGATAGTGACCTGAGCTGAAGTCAGACGCTCAACTGACTGAGCCACCCAGGCGCCCCACTATTCATTTTCTTTTAGAATTCAGTGCTGCTATTTTAAGATTTATTAGCATTCTTACTCTTTAAAAAACTTTTTTATTGTGACAGACATACAGAAGAGTATAAAATGTGTATGTATAGTTTAAAAAAGAATAGTAAATGTTCATAGACTTACCACTCAGCTTGGAAATAGAACATTACAGTTACTCACAATTCCCCTGTGTACTCCTAGATTGCATTCCTTTTTCTTCCCCTAGAAGTTTCCACTGTCTTGAATTTTATATCAGTCACTCCCTTACTTTTCTTTATAGTTTTACCACCTGTTGTATTAAAAAAGTAAATTCCTAGTTTTGCCTGTTTGTGAACTTTATATAATGGAGTCATACTGTTTAATCTTTATGACTTTCTTCTTTGCTCACCATTATTTTTGAGATTCATCCATTTTTCATGAGGCTGTAGTTCATGCATTTTCATGATGTTTGGATTCCATTGTATAAATATATCATCGCTTACCTGTTATTCTGTTGGTAGACTTTGGGGTTATTTCTAACTTGTTGCTGTTGTACGTAGTGCTCCTAGAATATTCTAGGACCTGTACTCTGGGATACTCTTCTCTAGATTGGTATATCTAAGAATGGAGTTGCTGCCCATTGAGTTTGTTCAACTTTATGAAGTAATGTCAGAGTGTCTCCCAAAGGATCATGCCATTTTACATTCTCATACTTGTGTATGGTAGTTCTTCTTGTTTCATGTCCTTGCCATTATTTGGTATTAACCAATTTACATTCTTGACAGTCTGATAGGTATGATCCAGCCTGTCATTGTCAGTTTTAATTTGCATTCTTCTGGTTACTACTGAGTATGAACTCTTTTTGTTCCTTGGCTTTTCGTGTTTCCTCTTTTTTTTTTTCTTTTTTTTTGAGAGAGAGAGAGAGACACAGAGCATAAGCACGGGAAGGGCAGAGCGTTAGGGAGACACAGAATCCACAGCAGGCTCCAGGCTCTGAGCTGTTAGCACTGAGCGGACATGGGGCTTGAATGCATGAACTGCGAGATCATGACCTGACTTGAAGTCGGATGCTTAACTGAGCCACCCAGGTGCCCTTCATGTTTCTTCTTTTAATACTTACTTATTTATAAGAGTTCTTTATGTATTTTGGGTACTTATCATTTGTCAGTTACATGTATTGTAGGTGTCTTACTTTATGGGTTGTTTTTTCATCTGATAAATGCAAGTTCTTAAATTTAATGTCAGGATTTATTTTTTAATCTTTGTTGGCTGGTACTTTTTGTCTCTTGTTTAAGAAATCCTTCCCTTTGCCAAGGTTTTTTTTTTAAGTTTATTTATTTATTTTGAGAGAGAGAAAGCATGGGCAAGGAGGGGCAGAGAAGAGAGACAGAACCCCAAAGCAGGCTCTGCGCCATCAGTGCACAACCTGATGTGGGGCTCGAACTGATGAACTGTGAGATCATGACCTGAGCTAAGGTCAAGAGTCCCACACTTGATCCAGGTGCTGCCCCTTTGCCAAGGTTTTTTCTTAATTTTTTTCTTAATTTTTTTTTTTTTTAACATTTATTTATTTTTGAGAGACAGAGTGAGACAGATCATGAGTGGGGGAGGGGCAGAGAGCGAGGGGGACAGAGGATCTGAAGCAGGCTCCAGGCTCTGAGCTGTCATCACAGAGCCTGATGCGGGGCTCAAAATCATGGACCACGAAATCATGACCTGAGCCAAAGTTGGATGCTTAACCGACTGAGCCATCCAGGCGCCCCGTTGATTTTTTTTAACATTTATTTATTTTTGAGAGAGAGAGAGAGTGAGAGAGAGAGAGCGCATGCAAGAGGGGAAGAGGCAGAGAGAGGGGGGAGACACAGAATCCAAAGCAGGCTCCAGGCTCTTGAGCTGTCAGCACAGAGCCCGATGCGGCGTCCAAACTCACAAGCTGTGAGATCATGACCTGATCCGAAGTTGGACGCTCAACCGAGCCACCCAGGTGCCCCTCCTCTGCCAAGGTTTTAAAGGCTGCTGCTGATATATAAAATTTCAGTTGATTTTTATTTATTGATTTGAAGTTCTGTAATCTTAAGTTTTTTTTAATGTTTGTTTATTTTGAGAGAGAGGGAGAGAGCATGTGCATGCACTAGGGGGAGTGGCAGAGAGAGAGAGAGCATCCCAAGTAGGCTCTGAGCTGATAGTGCAGAGCCCAATATGGCCACCATCTCACGAAATGTGAGATCATGAGCTGAAATCAAGAGATGCCTAACTGAGCCACCCAGGTGTACCTCAAAATGTATTTGCTAAAAGTTGTTTATAATCTTTAATCTTTCTAATATTGGCAGCATATATAGTGGTACCGTGCTCTTTCCCCCACCCCTTATTCCCAGTTTTTGCTTACTTCTTTTTTCCCTTTTGTTTTTTGACTTATCAGAGGCTCATCAATTAGATTTTTGAAATAACTTTTATAAAAAATTTCTATAAAATCTCCATATTTGTTCCCTGGTTCATTAATTTTTGTGTTTTATTATTTTTATTTATCTGCTGATTAGAGATTATATTGCAGTCCTCTTTCTAATTTTTTGAGACAGATGCTTACCTTATCTCTTGTCTTTTGTAATGTATTTCTTTCCAAATATTGCTTTTAGCTATCCCCTGAGTTTTGATAATGTAATTTTAAAAAGTTCAGTTCTAGATATTTTCTAATTCTCTTTTGATTTAGTTCTTTACCTGTGAGTTTAGAATTTCTCAAGTTCAAAAATCTCTTTTTCTTTAGTTATATTTTTGTTATTGAGATCTCTGACTTGATTGCACTCAGGTCTGAGAATGTTGCCCTTTTGATATCAGTCCTGTATTATGTTCTGTTGTATAACAAGTTATCCCAGAATTTAATGGTTGAAAAGAGTTATTATTGTCTCATCATTTCTATGGGTTCAGAATCTGAGCTCAAGCCTAGCTGTGTGCCCTGACTCTGGGTCCCTTGCAGGCTGTGATCAAGGTGTCACCCTGTCAGGCAGTCACCTTAAGGCTCAGTTGAGGGGAATCTACTTCCCCTCAGAGGAGTTTGGCCTCTTTCTTTTTTTAATTTTTTTATGTTTGTTTATTTATTTTTGAGACAGTAACAGAGCATGAGTGGGAGAGGGGCAAAGAGAGAGGGAAACACAGAATCTGAAGCAGGCTCCAGGCTGTCAGCACAGAGCCCGACGTGGGGCTCGAACCCACCAACCGTCAGATAATGACCTGAAGTCAGATGCTTAACCAACTGAGCCACCCAGGCGCCCCCAGGAGTTTGGCCTCTTAATGTTTCTAACTTGCCAGCTCATTAGTGCATTTTAAAAGATTTGCATGTATTTTCCGTATCATTATTGTTTTCATCAGAAGGGTCAGGGTACCTATGGAGCCAAACTGTTACAGATTGGAAATGTATCTGTGTCAGCTGCTAAAGACCTGAACTAAAAACAAAGAAATGATTTCCTGAGGAGGGGATTATTTTTTGAGACAAGGAACCCCTGTGAATTTGAGTCCAGTAAGGAAATCCAAAGCCATGTTACTATTTCAACAGAGGGAATTTCACAGGCGGAATTGGTAACACAGATGTGGGAGACCTGGGAAGCAAATGGGAGCACCAAGGTTACCTAGTGGTAGTAATTGCAGGAGGCAGCTAACTTGCCTAGGGCTGATGATACAGAAGAGTGAGCTTCATGAGTCTGGAAGCATGGAGGAGAGGTCCTGTGGAACTGGTGCTCAGCTCTCCGAGAGGGACAGCTGCATGAGTGCTGCGCCTGTCTCTGAGGTGCCCAAGGAGGCTGGTGATGAGAGTGTAGAGAGGAGCTGGGGAGGAGCTGGCATCTGGAGCTGGCTGCCACTTCTGGGAGGACCCTGATGAGAGCAGCAACCATTTGGGAAGGAACAAGTTTTCTGCCTCTTCCTACCTGCCGGTCGCCCTGTAGTTCCCCTGTTGTCCATACCTAATAGCTGGAAAAGGAGAAGGTTGTTGGCAGAGCCCCAGCCCCTCTAAGCAGAGTACAAAAGAGTGGGTGTGGAGGGAGGGACAATCACCAAATAAAAGGCAAGAGGCTGACCCAGTGCTCTGGGAGTCTGTCAAGGCCTGCTTTACTCAACTAGCCAATGCTGTTCCTTGACAGGCCAGAAAGCCATGGAGCCATGACTTACACTGCTGCTGCCGCCATCCATGACTCCCAAACTTCACAAAGTATCCTTGCATTTGTTTATAGTAACTGGTATGAAGTGATAGCTGTTTCTCCTTTTCTCTTAGAATATAAAATATTATCAGGGTATCCGGGCTGCTGTGAACAGGGTGAAGGACAGAGGACAGAAGGCGTTGGTTCTTGACATTGGCACTGGCACGGGACTCTTGTCAATGATGGCGGTCACAGCAGGGGCTGACTACTGCTATGCCATTGAGGTGAGCCACACTGTTCAGATATGTGTCCTGTGTGTTGTGTGGGAAGTCCGTCATGTACCTTGCCTATCCGTTTGTTTACAAATGTTCATGGAGTGCTCACTCTGTTTCAGGCATAGAGCCAGGTTCTAAGGATATGGAGATGAATCAGACACCTTTCCTTAACCCAGGGTCTCCTTTTTTCCTCTGAAAACAGCAGTCCTCAGTCTTGGCCTCATGTCAGAATCACTTAAGTACTTAAATAGCTTCAGAAAATACTGATGTGTAACTGCCTACCCTGCCTCACCACCCCGCTATCCTGACTCCAGTTTTAATTTAATTATTCTGAGATGTGGCCTGGGCATTGGGAGTTTTAACTGTGCACCAAGGTTGAGACCTGCTCGTTTAAATTTTTTTTTATTAAAAAAATATTTTTTAATGTTTTTATTTTTGATGGAGAGAGAGAGAGCATGAGTGGGGGAGGAGCAGAGAGAGAGGGAGACACAGAATCCGAAGCAGGCTCCAGGCTTTGAGCTGTCGGCACAGAGCCGGACACGTGGCTCGAACTGATGAACCATGAGATCATGACCTGAGCTGAAGCCGGATGCCCAACTGACTGAGCCACCCAGGCGCCCCTAATTTTTTTTTTTTTTTTTTTTTTTTTTTTAACATTTATTCATTTTTGAGAGTGAGAGGCAGAGAATGAGTGGGAGAACGGCAGAGAGAGAGGGAGACATAGAATCCGAAGCAGGCTCCAGGCTCCGAGCTGTCAGTACAGGGTCCGACGCAGGGCTTGAACCCACGGACTGTGAGCTCATGACCCGAGCTGAAGTTGGACACAACCGACTGAGCCACCCAGGCGCCCGAGACCTGCTAGTTTAAATGTCTCCATTGAGCCTGCTATCTTACTATGTTTGTCAGTAGTTGGGCAGTCTGTCATTTCATTTCTTTATTGTAACATTAAACATACATTGTTTTGCTGATAAATTAAATAATGCATTCTACCATAGAAAATATGGTAAATGTAAAACAAAAATAGCATGTTAACACAATGTTAACCATCGTTGAAATTTTGGCATATGTTCTTCACAGCTTTTGGGAAAAGGTGGAATGTATTTAAACACTTTTTCCTACAAGATTTGGTTTGTATGGTGATTGAGTTGTGAATAACAAAGTCCCAAAATAACAGTGGCTTAAACAAGATAGAAGATTTTTGCTTCCTCACATAAAGTCTGGAGGCAGCACTCTGGGGTATTCTACTCAGACTCCTTCTAGCTCCCCACCCCTCTTTCCCTATAGTGTGGCCCTCATGCTCATGGTCTAGAAAGGTGGGCATTTTAGGCTGAGGGAATCCCGTATTGTATTGTCCAGAGTCGTGGCAAACAGGGTCAGGGTAGAAATCCAGAAAGGTAGATTGTAGCCACACTATGGAGGACCTGAGTGCTACAATAAAGACTTCTAACTTCAATATCCTGAATTAGTTGTTCTTAACCTGAAATAAGAATAATGGGCTTCAGGGGTGCCTGGGTGGCTCAGTCGGTTAAGCATCCGACTTCAGCTCAGGTCATGATCTCGCAGTCCGTGAGTTTAAGCCCCACGTCGGGCTCTGTGCTGACAGCTTGGAGCCTGGAGCCTGCTTCAGATTCTGTGTCTCCCTTTCTCTGACCCTCCCCCATTCATGCTCTGTCTCTCTCTGTCTCAAAAGTAAATAAACATTAAACAAAAAAAAAGAATAGATTTAAGGGGCCCTTGGGTGGCTCGGTCATTTAAGTGCCCGACTTCAGTTCAGGTCATGATCTCAGCACTCGAGCCCCACATCAGGCTCTATGCTGACAGCTCAGAGCCTAGAACCTGCTTTGGATTCTGTCTCCCTCTCTTTCTGTCCCTCCCCCACATGTGCTCTTTCTCTCTCTCAAATATAAATAAACATTAAAAAGAAAATCTTAAAAAAAAAAAAAAAGAAGAAGAATGGCCTTCTGGTCTCCATGGAGAGACCTGAGAGAGGTAGGGGTGTGTGTGTATGTGTATGAGTGTATGACTCTGTGCACTTGTCTCAGGACTTCATAAAAAGATCAAGAGTCATTTCTTGGCCTTCTGGGGCATCATCAAGATTTTTTTTTGAGAGAAGAGAGACAAAGAGAATATGAGCAGGAGAGAGGGAGGGGGAGAGAGAGAACCCCAAGCAGGTTCCACATCCAGCATGGTTACCTGATGCAGGGTTCAGTCTTACAAACTGTGAGATCATGACCTGAGCCAAAATCAAGAGTTGGATGCTTAACCAACTGAGCCACCCAGGTGCCTCCATCATCATGATTTTTAAATAGATACAAAGAAATTTATTTATATTTTAGGATAGTTACCTTAGTTAGTCTCAAGTAAATTTTATTATCCTTACTTTACAAATGAAGAAACTAAGACCCAGAGAGATTAAAGACTTAATCTCACAATTAATAAATAGGAGAGCTAGACCTGGAGACTTGGTCTTTTGGTTGCTAATTAAGGTGCTAGCCCTATAGTGGTATCTTTGATGGGAGAGGATGTGTGAGTGTGAGATTTCTAGCATGGTTGTCTGGGGGAACAGTGATGCTGTTGACTGGTGAGAGGAACTCAAGAAGATACTTACTTTGTAGGAAAGATAATGCATTTCATGTTGGATGTGGTAAGTATGAGAGAAACAGGTCCCAGGGCAGGAGTCACTATATGCGTGGACTGCTAATTGAAAATACAGGGTGAGGGGGCACCTGGGTGGCTCAGTCGGTTGAGCGTCTGACTCTTGATTTCAGCTTAGGTCATGATCTTACAGTTTGTGATTTGAGCCCCACTTCAGGCTCCTCACTCTTAGTGCAGAGCCTGTTTGAGATTTCTCCTTCCCTCCCTCTCTCTGTGCCCCTCCCCTGCTCGCTCTCTCTCTCAAAATGAGTAAATAAACTTAAAAAAAAAGTACACACATATGTATATATATGTTATATATATATTTTATATATTATATATATTATGTATATGTATAATATATATGTATATATACATTTACGGTAAGAACATGTTTTCTGGCAGAATTGGTAGGACTGTGCTGTTGGGTTTTTCTATATATTTCCATCTCAGTTACCTGGATTTCTAATTTCTGTCTTGGTGCTCTGGTCTGTGATTCTCAGATCTTTTCTTTTTGGCTCTTGACATCTTATGGTGGCCTCCCAGCTTTTACTTTAGTGACCAACTTTTGAACCTCTCAACTCAGTTCTAGCTGGACTGCCCTGTGGTTTTCAACTCTGCTTGAGCTCCACAACTGGAAAGACAGGTCTAGAACAATGAGTGAGAACCTGCTAGTCTCTGGAGATGGACGTCTGAATCTTTAGAGAGTGGCATGTACAGGCGGATTTCCAAACTCATTTGCAGATGTGGCAGGTGAAGCTGGCATTGTAGGAGATTGTTCAAGGAGAGAGTAAAATGAGAAGGGCAGAGCTGGGGATATGCCTGTGAGGGAAGAAGGGTGGCCAGTAAAGGCAAGTTCAGACAGACGAAAAGAGATCCTAGAGGGTAGGGGTGGAAGCCAAGGTTGCAGGGGATTCATGGGAAAGAGGAAGTGGTCAGCAAGTGTGGATGTTCTAGCCCAGCGTTGTCATATAGAACTTTCTGTGATGCTGAATATTCTATAGCTCTGCTGGCCAACATAGTGGTCCGTAGCCACATATGACTGCTGAGCACTTGCAGTGTGACTAGTATGAGGAACTGAATTTTTTTTTTAATGTTTATTTATTTTTTTTTGAGACAGAGAGAGAGAGACAGAGTGTGAGTTGGGCAGGGGTAGAGAGAAAGAGACACAGAATCTGAAACAGGCTCCAGGCTCCGAGCTGTCAGCACAGAGCCCGACGTGGGGCTTGAGCTCACAAACTCCAAGATCATGATCTGAGCTGAAGTCAGACACTTAACCGACTGAGCCACCCAGACGCCCTGAGAACTGAATTTTTAAATTTCACTCAGTTTGAATCAACTTCTATTTAAATGCATGTGGTCACTGTATTAGCACTGATGTAGCAGTTGAGTAGGATGAGGACTGAGAGAAAGCTGTTAGGTTGGCAGCTAGGAGGTGACCTCCTTTAAATGGTATTTTCAGGGGAATAGGTTTGAGGAGTAGATGGAATACAAGGAATTACAGACAGTGGCTATAAACTTCTCTTTTAACACGTTTGAAAAGTGAGGAATATTTTGGGAAGGTGTATTAGTTACAGTGATTTCTTTGGCAAATGTTTTGAGAATAAAGCATGGTCCTGGTTTCCTCACTTATTTTCCTTCTTTGTAAGAGCAAGAAGAACTTTCTCAGAAATCTCTAGCAAACCTCTCTTTGGGTATCTTTGGCCAGAATAAGGTTCAATCCTATTTAACTTACTTCAGTGACATGGCCTGAGAGATTCAGTTACACTTAGATCAGACAGGTGTACCACTTGGAAGTGATACAGTCAGTCCCCCAAACTGACTGGAGGTGCAGGGGAGTACACAGAATGATGTTGGGAAGCCATCTTCAGGGGCCATTCCAGAAAGAAGTGTTCTGGGAGAGATTTTGAGGTCTTAAGCTAAGGAGGAGACTGTGAATGTCAAGCCTGAAGGGTCAACAGAAGAGATGAGTGATAATGTTCAGAGGCAGGAGGGCTGAGGGGATGATACAAACTTGTGATACTTTGGGGTGGAGGCAAAGTGATGGGTGAGAACTGAGGTCTTGAGGCCCTCAGACTACATCTAAAAACACCAAGCCAGATCCTAGAAATAATTTGAAACAGATTGGAACGATATTTTTCCTAGGTAAGCACATATGTATCCTTTACAGAAGAATATAGCATTTCCTCTTGATTTTAATAAAAGAAGTATGTGTTCATGGTAGAAAATATGGAAAACGCAGAAAAGGACTTAGGAAAAATGGAAATCTTGTCCTGTGACCAGTTACTTTATCATTTTGTTCTATTTCCACTCTGTAGGTGTGGCTGCATGTGCATCTGTATTTTTTATGCACTATCGTGGTTGGAGCCATGCAATCTAAGTTGGGCAAGCTAGAAAGTAAGAGTTGGAGGGGTTTGTGTTTAGGGATAAGTGAAGGGTTTAGAAAGGCTTTTGGAGAAGCGGGGGCTTCGTGCTTCCTGGAAAGTTGGGTTTGCCTTGGCAGGTTGGGGTAGGGCAGAGAAGGCTCAGGCTTCCCTAGTGCACAATAAGATCAGTGTGGCAGGAGCATCAGTCATGGGTGGGGATGGATTAGGAGGGGAATAAGGCTGGGGGAACTAAGGTGGTTCATATTATGGAGGTCCTCGAATGCCATAAAATAGAGGCTGTATTATGCCAGCAGCGAGGATTTGGGACAGTTTTGAGCTGACGCCTGTTTACATTTAACAACTAATGCAGTAACAGTCTCACTTCCTTCTAGAGAGTACATTTGTCCAGCCCCATTCCCCCAGGGTGTGGTTTTGTGAAGCAAATCCCCTTGCTGCCTTCTTCTAGCCTGGCTCTGACACCTGCCGTCCTTACTAGGTAGTGCAACCTTCCTGGGAAGCCCTGCGTCCCCATTGTGCCTAGCATGTAAGGTTTAACTCCTGCAAGTTAAACCCAGTGGATGGCCTTCCCTTTGTGTTCATTTTTATGACATACATTTGGAGAATAAACTATTTAAGTTACAAAGGTGAAGTCTCATTTATTTTGATCAAATCAGCCCAAGAAATATTTTGCCTGTATCAAACAGTAACAGAGGTAAATTTTATATATTTGGGAGGTAACTCTGTAATGGAGACCTCTTTTACTTTGTCTAAGAACCTGTATCAAGACATATTGTGTCTTGATTCTCCATTTAAAGAGAGATTACTAATCTTTGATGTTAGGATGTTATTTAATTTATTGCTCATTTTTACTTGGGTTTTGGCTCTAATTTCTAGGTTTTCAAGCCTATGGCTGATGCTGCTGTAAAGATTGTGGAGAAAAATGGCTTCAGTGATAAGATTAAGATTATTAACAAGCATTCCACTGAGGTGACGATGGGGCCAGGTAAGATCAACACATACTGTTTTGAGGGGTGCCTGGGTGGCTCATTCGGTTGAGCATCTGACTCTTGATTTCTGCTCAGGTCATGATCTCATGGGGCTCTGCTCTGACAGCATGGAGCCTGCTTGGGATTCTCTCTCTGCCCCTCTCATGATAGTGCGCTTTCTCGTGCTCTCTCTCTCAAAATAAATAAACTTAAAAAAAGCCAAAACATACTGTTTTAAAAGCCTTATTCACTCTTATAGGAGAGAAGAAAAGGTTTATTCTAGTTATCTGGAATAAACGTATTCAGGTTATTGAAGAGAAATGGGGCCTCTCCACTTGGTCTGAAGATAAGTACTTTGCTTCTCTACTAGTGAAAATAAATCAGCAGTGAGTAAACCAAAACTAATGCTCAACAGTGGTGAGACAAATGAAACTTCCTTTTGCTTTAAGCAAGTTGAAATTCTTATGTGACTCAGTTCTCAGAGATTTGAGTTTTATCGACAGAAGTAAAACTAAGTAGATAGCAGAAAGAGGTTTGCTTAGTGCTGACATCCTGCTTCAGCATCCAACATGAGAGATTTGCCTATATAGTACAGTCTCTCCAGGTTTTCAGAATATTTTTTATAGTCTAGGTATTTGAGTCAGACTTCTAAAATTTCACATGCCACTTGATACCTGGAGAGACAGTGGAAAGATTTGCAAAAGAAGCTTCTGGAATGAGGTTATGTATATCACCAGTTTTTTAAAATGCAGTATTTTAGATGGAAGCATCTATATAAGATCAACGTTTTTGTCCCATTTAAAAAAAGTGTTTTTTTAAATGGAGAATCTGAAACATGCCCAAAAGAAAGGATTAGTGTCCCCTTTATTTTTGACGCCTACAAAAGAGTGTGCAAATAATTATCTCATTTTTTAGTCCACGTTATTGAGGTATAATGTACATAAAATGAGTGCATCTGGGGCACTTGGATGGCTCAGTCAGTTAAGCGCCCAACTTCGGCTCGGGTCATGATCTCACGGTTCCGGAGTTCAAGCCCCACATCAGGCTCTGTGCTGACAGCTCAGAGCCTGGAACCTGCTTCAGATTCTTTCTCTCCCTCTCTGTCTGCTCCTCCCCAGTGCGGTGTGCACTCTCTCTTTCTCTCTCTCTCTGTCTCAAAAATATACATTAAAAAATTTTTTTTAAAAATGAGTGCATCTGTCTTAAGTATATAGTTTGAGTTTGGACGAATGTAAACACATTTGTAACCTCTTCTGCATTCCAGACTGTAGAAAGTCTTTACCGTGCACAAAGAGATTTCTTCATGACGCTTTATAGTCTTTTGCCTCCATATCACTGATCCTAAGCACCCACTGATGTGCTTTCTTCTTCTTTTTTTTTTTTTTTAACGTTTATTCATTTTTGAGACAGAGAGAGACAGAGCATGAATGGGGGAAGGTCAGAGAGAGAGGGAGACACAGAATCTGAAACAGGCTCCAGGCTCTGAGCTGTCAGCACAGAGACTGACGCGGGGCTCGAACTCACAGACCGCGAAATCATGACCTGAGCCGAAGTCGGATGCCCAACCGACTGAGCCACCCAGGCACCCCTGATGTGCTTTCTTCAATGTAGATTAGTTCCCCCCCCCTTTCTAGAATTTTGAGTAAGTGAAATCACCCACATGTACTCTTTCTTTTCTTTAGCATAATGCTTTTGGGTTTCATCCACGTTCTGTGGATAAAGGGTTGCTGAGTAGCACTGTGTGTGTGCATACTTTAATTTGTTCATCCCCTCACCTACTGATGGACATGTTAGTTTCTTAGGTTTTGGGGTTTACTGTTTTTTTTCTTTTGTGGTGTCTAATCTGCTGAGTACATCTAGTGAACTTTTTATTTCTCATACTGTATTTTTCATATATAAAGGTTTCCTTTGATTCTTTTTTATAACTTGCATCGCTCTTATTTTTTCATGTGATTTTTTAAATAGTTGTCATATCTATATTAGCTGGAGTTTTTTGTTTTTATTTTTTTTTTAAGAGTACATTACTTAAAGTTTATTTTGAGAGAGAGAGAACACGCGCACATGTGTGAGCCAGTTGGAGAGGGGCAGAGAGAGAGAGGGAGAGAATTTCAAGTAGGCCTCCACACTGTCAGTGCAGAGCCTGACACAGGGCTTGATCTCATGAACTATGACATCATGACCTGAGCTGAAATTAAGAGTTGGACCCTTAACCAACTGAGCCACCCAGGTAGCTGTTTTAACATCCTTATCTTCTGCTTCCACTGCCTCAGTCTTTCCTGGGTTTATTCTGCTAATTTTTATCCTGATTCTGGATTACATTTTTCTTCTTCACATGTCTAATAATTTTTATTTGGATGCCATGTATGGTGGGAGTTTTGCATTGCTGAGTACCAGAGTTTATTGTCTCCCTTTAAAAACTTTGGGGGCATCTGGGTGGTTCAGTCAGTTAAGCGTCTGACTTTGGCACAGGTCATGATTTCATGGTTTGTGAGTTCAAGCCCCACCTTGGACTCTCTGCTGTCAGCACAGAGCCTGCTTTGGATTTTCTATCTCCCTCTCTCTGTCTTGTGTCTGCTCACTCCCTCTCAAAAATAAATATAATTTTTTTTTTTTTAAGTTAAAAAAAAGGCTTTGCCTGGCATGCAGTTGGGCTACTAATAGGTTAGTTTGATCCTTTCAGGGCTTGTTTTTAAGCTTTGTTGGAGCAGGGTTAGAATAGCTTTATTTATTTATTTATTTTTAAAGATTTTTATTTTTAATCTCTACACCCAATGTAGGACTTGAACTCACAGCCCTGAGATCAAGAGCCACATGCTCCACTGATTGAATCACCTGGCACCCCGGGTTAGAATAATTTTAAGTCAGGTTTTCTCAATAGTGACATTTTGGGCCTGATAATTCTTTGTTGGGAGGAGCTGTCCTGTGTATTGGAGGATGTTTACCCCTGGCTTCTAACCAGTAGAAGCTGATATCACCTACTCCCCCACTAGCATTTGTACCAACCAGAAATGTCTTTAGACATTGCTGAATGTCTTGGGGGTGGGTAGGGGCAAAATTGCCCTCTGTTGAAAACCAGTGTTCCTTCTTCTTCTTTTTTTTTTTTTTTTTTTTAATGTTTATTATTTTTCAGAGAGAGCATGAGTAGGGGAAGGACAGAGAGAGAGAGGGAGACAGAATATGAAGCAGGCTCTAGGTTCTGAGCTGTTTGAGAGCCAGATGCAGGGCTCAAACTCATGGACCAAGAGAACATGACCTCAGCCAAAGTCAGATTCTTAACCGACTGAGCCACCCAGGCGCCCCTGTTTTAAGACTACCTTGGTCACACTAGCAAAGCATGGCTTTTCTGGGGTTTCTGCTTAGTGTCTGGTGCTGGCTGATTGGAACTAGAATGTTTCCCAGTCCTCTGTGAGCTCTGGAAATTATTCAATTTCTAGCTCTATGGTCGTCCTTTGCCAGACTTTCTATATTCTTCTGTATGTGTGAATATATTCAACAAGAGGCTTCGGGAGAGTCCTGTGCAGATTTCGGAAGCCTGCTTTCTGTGTAACATCCTCTCTGGTCCCCGCCCCCAGTGGTGAGCCCCAGCCACCTGCCCTCTCTCAGCTTCAGTTGCTATCTCTTTGCCTCAGCAAGATTGCTACGTTCTGCCTGACATCGTGCTTTTTGTACAGCATCTGGAAACTACCTACTGGCAGAAAGCCAGAGCAGTTGCAGGGGTCACTTTGTTTCTCAGAGAACAAATTTGTTTCCTCTTATTCAACATCTGAAAACACTTGTTTCATATATTTTATCTAGTTTTCTAGTTGAGTACAGTGGGTGGGTAAGTTTGATCCCAAGTACTCCACAGGTAACTTGGGGAGCAACATTTGTCCATCTAGTCATGTGGCAAAGACATACAAGGCACTGGGGTAACCACCCTCCTCGGGTTCCCACTGCACCCTCCTGTATTAGCACTCACATGCTAGATACCAGGCTCTTCAAGAGTATTTATTGAGATTCAGTGGATCATAAAACTTTGTTTATTTGAAGCGAATTGAATAATAAATCATTTTAAGTTACAAAATTGGTTTAAAAATTATTCAGGAGGTAGAATTGGCAGGGCTTGGTGACTGATTGGATGTAAGATGACAGGGAGGAATCAAGAATTCAGCCAATGTTTGCTGGTTGTTGTGGGTGCTAGGTGTTGTTCTAGGCATTGGGGTAAAATGGCAAGCAGAGCAGGTAGGGTCTCTGCTCTCCTGGAGCTGACAAATGATGCCCTGGTTTCAGGGCTGTGTGACCGGTGGTGCCATCCACTGAGGCAGAAGCATCGGAGGGAGAAGCAGTTGTGTAGGGGTTGGGTGCAGTTTGGGATAATATATTTCCGTTCGAGTTTGGCATGATATCAGAAATGTGGGCAGTGCCATTCAGGAGGGCAGTCTCTGTGCCAAGAGACAGATGTTTCTTGTCAGCCACCTTTCATGGCATACTGCCATTGAGCACAAGGGTACTTCATAGAAAGTAGATACCTGGGTGGCCCAGTCAGTTGAGTGTCCTACTCTTAATTTCAGCTCAGGTCATGATCTCACAGGTTCCTGGGATGGAGCCCTGCCTTAGGCTCTGTGCTGAGAATGCAGAGCCTACTTGGGATTTTCTCTCTCCCTCTCTGTCCCTTGCTCTTGAGCATGTGTGCACAAGAAAGGAAAGCTTTTACCTTTGCTGTGCTACCGCCATATCTCATTACTCTTTTTTTTTTTTTTTTTTAAACGTTTATTTATTTTTGAGACAGAGACAGAGCATGAACAGGGGGGGAGCAGAGAGAGAGGGAGACACAGAATCCGAAACAGGCTCCAGGCTCTGAGCTGTCAGCACAGAGCCCGACGCGGGGCTGGAACTCATGGACCGTGAGATCATGACCTGAGCCCAAGTCAGACGCTTAACCGACCAAGCCACACAGGCACCCCTCATTACTCTTGTTTTAAAGATGGTCAGCACTGAAGGTTCAAGGCTAGAAAGTGGGATCCAGCCTAGGTCTCCATGACTTCAGGTTTTCTCTACCTCACCCTCCTTTGAGCTTCCTAAATGCTTCTCTTTCCTTGTGTTATCCATGAGACTTGTCTTCTGTCTCTTGGCTCATTAAAAATTGTAATTGTAGAAGTAACATTACATTACATGATGGAGGTTTGAGAAATAGATTCAGCAAAAAGATCTTCCCTAATCCTAGTATTCTAAAACAACTATTATTTGGGGGATTGATTGGTAGCAAGAAATTAACTTAATTAAGGAGGATTTAGTAGAAGGAACTGGGGATTCTGAATCCTGGATCTTGTAGTGTCATTGGAATCATGCAATCTCTCTTGCTTTGGTTTTTCTCTCTCTGTGCAGCCTAGAAATAGAAGTACCAGCATTCATGAGCACCTGAGTGGCTCATTCACTTAAGCTTCCTACTCTTGATTTCAGTTTAGGTCATGATCTTATGGTTCATGGGTTCAAGCCCCAAGGTTGGGCTTCATGCTCATAGCATGGAGCCTGCTCGGGATTTCTCTCTCTCCCCCTCTCTCTGCCACTCCCCCATTCGTGCGCGCGCGCGCGCTCTCTCTCTCTCTCTCTCAAAAATAAATAGAAAATAAACTTAAAAAGTAGAAGTATTAAGTTTTTGTTTTTCAAATCATTGTTGTTAACATATTAATAGTTTATTTAATTGTTAATTTGTATCTCTCCAATTGCTAATAAGAATGATACATTTTTGGGGTGCCTGGGTGGCTCAGTTGGTTAAGCACCTGACTCTTGATCTCAGGGTCAGGAGTTCAGGCCTTGTGTTGGGGTCCACACTGGGCATGGGGCCTACTTTAAAAATAAATAAATAAATAAATAAATAAATAAATAAATAAATAAATAAATAAAATTTTCCATATAATTGATCGATTGATTTTTCTGTTTTGAATTGTCTATTTGTATTTTTGCCTGGTTTTCTTTTTGGGTATTTATAGCTTTCTTATCAGTTCTGCAAGTCCCTTGCAATATTAAATGTACAGAAAAATTGAAAGAGTGGTGTAGTGGACACTTACATTCTCTTAAGCAAGACTTATCAGTTGCTGGTATTTTGATGTGTATATGTACCTCGAAGTGGGCTCTTTGGTGAGCCATTGGAAAGTTAGTTGCATGACACTATTGAATTCTTCGGTATATGTATATGCTTTCAATTTAGTGATCTGTTAACCTTTTATCTTTCACGTATTTGTTGTAAATATTTTTTTGACCGCTTGCTTCTGGCTCTTTGTTCATGTTTCTTAGATGGTGACATGCCATGCCGTGCCAATATCCTGATAACGGAGTTGTTTGATACGGAACTGATTGGAGAGGGAGCGCTGCCTTCCTATGAACATGCACACAGGCATCTCGTGCAGGTAGGGAATCAAGGACCTCACTCGCACATATTGCTGTGATCTCAGCCAGCTCACACAGGTCTCATTGATACAATGTGCTCTGCACAGCCTGAGCCCTCAGTACTTCTCTGTACACCTTAGGGTGCCCTTCATTCCTGCAAGACTCTGGTTCTTCTCAATTAGGACTTCTGGATCTCTTATCAGGTCTTCGTAGGCTAGAGTCAAAAGGCAAGAAACTGTGTTTCACTTCAATTCAATTCAGCAAACATTCTTTGAATGTCACCTGTGTATAAGGTGTTCTAGCATCCAGGGAGAAATATCAGACATCCTTCTTGTTTCTAGGATCCACCGTCAGTGACAGTAAAGACTGGATGGGCCAAATGGAGAGGCAGACAGAAGCACCACTAACATTTGTTTTAGGACTGGATGGGGTCTGGGATCAGGAGATGAGGTCATGTGTAGAGATGGTGGAATTTGGAAAGGAAGTGAGAAGAGAGAGAGGTATCCCAGGTAGAGGACCTATTTGGTAGGTCAGTGAGAACACCACACTGAGTGGGCTTGTGAGCTAATGGTGGAGAGTGGGGGAGAGGGTGGAAGGCCTTGAATGCGAAACCATTCCAGGTAGAAGAATTTGGGTAGTGATAATCGTTGACAGTTTTGGGGGAAGGGAGAAGCGTGTTGAAAGTGTTATCTCAGGGATGTTGGTCTTTTTTTTATGGACATAAGCTTCCCCAGAGGCAAAAGCCAGGTGGGGAGGTATGAGTGTCTGCTTCTTTTGCTGCCACCTGTCCTGTGGGAACCATCCAGGTGAGCCTGCAACTGTCCCAGTCTGGGGCCCTCTTTGGGGATTCTTGGTGTTCGCACAATGAAGAATGTGGCTCCTTCCAGGGCAATTGGGGCCATAGTCCACCTTACTCACAGGTCAGCATGTGATGGTGATTGTTCCACAGATCCCTATGCTGTGTGAGATGTCTCATTGTCTCCAAAATGTGAAATCTTTTTCTAGTAATGTTAGTAGTAATTATTGCTGTTTCTTCACATTAAAACCATCAGCTAAAGCAAAACAAAACAAAACAAAAACTATCAACTAGATGAATCCCTGAAACAGAGAATGAGGATGTTAGAATTATGTTAGTGTTGCCCAATTGGTTTTTTCTCTAATTCATTTAATAATTATGAGTTGTGCAGGCAGCCATCTGCAGTTTCCTTTCTCAGCTGACCTGTGCAGCTAGGTGTCCATTGTCTGGGGGTATTTTTTTTTTTTAATGTTTGTTTATTTTTAATGTTTATTTTGAGAGAGAGTGAGCAAGTAGGGGGAGGGACAGAGAGAGAGGAGAGAAAGAATCCCAAACAGGCTCCATGCTATCAGCACAGAGCCCGATGTGTGGCTCGATCCCGCAAACTGTGAGATCATGACCTGAGCCGAAACCAAGAATCAGATGCTTAACTGACTGAGCCACCCGGGTGCCCCTCCACTGTCTGTTCTAATCGCTGTCCCCATCTGTCCACCTTGTTTCTGAGCTTGAAAGAGTTATGGCTTTACACAAAGGGTTCCATTGCCCTGTCCCTCTTCCTGCCTTGTTGAGGGTCATGGAACTAGGATGCTGGCATGTCTGACAGATAGTCCATCTGGTGTCCATGTGGTGATGAATGACCCAGTGATTAATCTGAGAAGGTAAATTTATCAAGTGCCTTCATTTTTCTGGGCTCCTTTTTTGAGTACCAGGAATATGAAGGTGCACTCCCAGACAGGCAGGTAGGTGAGCAGGTTATCCCAGTACAGTTAGAGTTATGCTCAGATGGTCAGTGGGGTGAGATCCTGTCTGCTCTGGTAGGGTATGATGGGGAGCATGAAGGGAGATAAAGCTTGAGCTGAGTCTGTCTTCAAGAGTCATCAAGTATTGGCCTGGCAGACGAGGGTATTCTCAGTAGAAGAGGTCAGCATGCACAAAGATGTGAAGAAGAGCTGGTACAGGGCGAGTTGTTGGCATTATGGGTAGTGTGGGAGGCAGGGCTACATTCAGATGGGCCCCTGTGCTCCAGAAGGCAGTGTGGTACCACAGGAGGGGATTGACATTGGATTCATGCAGGCAGGCATTTGGAGAGCAGTTGAGGTATAAGATCAGAGGTAGGAAGACTGATTGGAAGGTGGTTGGGGTCATCCAGGCCCTGAGGCTGAGACGGGCCTCAGCTGAGACCAGGGAAATGGGCCTGGAGAGGTAGACTTGGGGAGGAGGAAGGTGGTCAAGGACTTGGTAATTACTTAGATGTGGAGACATTGAGGATGATGCCAGGGTTTGGGGCTAGGTGATTAGATTGGAGGTTGGTGTTCCCTACTGAATGGGAGGAGGACCAGACCTGGGAAGGAGGGGGAGAGGTGAAGGTGATTTGTTTGGTTTAGACAGAGTTTGAGCTATCTGAGGGTCAGCCGAATGGAGTGGACCAGAAGGCTTTTGGACACGTGGTATTTGGTAAACGAAATACCAAATTTCCCTGGCTGAGCTCCCTCAGGGGAGAGTATGTGGAGGGAGAGAAAGGTGGGCCCAGACCAGGTCTGGAGTTCTCTCTGAAGGATGAACAGGGGAAGTTCAGCCTTCTGAAGGAGACAGAGGGGGAGAACAGTACTTCTCATCAGGGGTCATGCTTGGAGACATTTTCATTGTTACAACTGAGATGGGGATGCTATTGGCATCCTTGTGGATAGAGGCCAAGGTGTTGATAAACATGGTATGATGCACAAGACAGCCCCATACCAAAGGATCATCTGGCCCAAGAGGTCACTAGTACTAAGGTAGAGAAACCCTATGCCTGTCATTTCCCTCCAGTAGTAGCTGTGTCTTCCTCATGGCTGGGCCCCTGGTGCCTGGTGCGTAGAGGCTGTCAGGTGAAAGAATGGGGTAGGAGGGAAACTGGATGAGGTGTTTCAGCCAAAACCAAACAAGGGGAGCAATTGGCAGTGCCCAGTGAGGCCAGGAGATTAGGTCATCTGAGGGTGGACACTTGTCCATTGGGCTGTGCAATAAGGTTCTGGCGTCTGGGTGAGAGCTGTACCTAAGAGAAACTCTGAGCCCAGTGCCAGAATTACTGCTTTGCAGGAAGTCTTGGACTTTTTCTTCAAAATTGATGTGGGAGTTAATCAGCATGATAACAATTAAGGGTTATTTTTGAAGTATTTAAAAGTGTCATGTAGCCAGGAATTTATCTGACATAAATCATTTTAGATATAGCATGTATTCTTTTTGAAATGTGGTTCCTTTTTTCTCCTTTCCCAAGGACATTAGGCCAAAAACAGTTCACTGTTCTGATAGTGGTAAGGCGTTAGATGCTGCTCAACTGACCTGATATTAAGGAACAAACCCTCTCCCTTTCCCTCTCCCCCTCCCCCCTCCCCCCTCCCCCCTCCCTCCCTCTCTCCCTCTCCCCCCCCCCACTCCCCACTCCTTCTCTCCTCTTCTCTCTTTTTTTTTCTTGAGAGAGACAGAGAGTGCAAGCAGGGGAGAGGGGCGCGCTCGGGGGAGAGGCAGAGAAAGAGAGTGGGAGAGAGAATCCTAGGCAGGCTCCATGCTCAGTGTGGAGCTCCACACAGGGCTCAATTCCAAGATCCTGCGATTATGACCTGAGCTGAAATCAAGAGTCTAATGCTCAACTGACTGAGCATGAGCCACTTAGGCATGCCTGGAACAAACCTCTTTTGATCCATGAGGATTACTGTGGGTTTATTTTCTGATAATATACAGGTTTGTTTTTTCTTCTTTTGTTTTTTTTAACAAACTTAGGAAAACTGTGAGGCAGTGCCTCACAGAGCAACTGTCTATGCTCAGCTGGTGGAGTCCAGGAGGATGTGGTCGTGGAATAAGCTCTTTCCTATCCCTGTGCATACCAGCTGTGGAGAGCAGGTCATCGTCCCCCCCTTGGAACTGGAGAGGTGCCCTGGTGCACCCTCTGTCTATGACATTCAGTTGAACCAAGTGTCATCCGCTGACTTCACTGTCCTCAGTGATGTGCTGCCTATGTTCAGGTACCAAGAAACCACTGACGGCGCTTTAAGATATTTGGTGGAATTGGGGTCTTTAGAAGTTCTTCATGAGTGAGAAGGAAACCTAGCTGAGGTCACCTGCTTCTGAAGGCAGGAGTCCATTGCAGACAAGTCCCATTGCTAGTGATGTCACCATAAAAGCTTAAAAATAGAGTGTGTAGGCTTAAAATATGCTTAAGTTCTTGCATATTCTTCCACAGTGTGGACTTCAGCAAGCAAGTCAGTAGCTCAGCAGCCTGCCACAGCCGGCAGTTTGAACCTGTGGCATCTGGTCGAGCTCAGGTGGTTCTCTCTTGGTGGGACATTGAAATGGACCCTGAGGGGAAGATTAAGTGCAGCATGGCCCCCTTCTGGGCACACTCAGACCCAGAGGAGCTACAGGTAAGAGATAATACCTGAGCACATTTTCATGTAAATCAGGAAACTTACCCACTTCTGGTTGTGGGAAAGTAACGTGTTGAACCTTAGATTCACAAGAATTTAGAGACCGGAGGGGCTATGTCAGAGGAGAGTTAAACAAAACAAACAAAAATCCCCAAAAGGCAAGGCTACCTATCATAATAAGATATAAAATAGATCTCTCAGCCGAATTCAGGCAGCAGCCACAGAGGGGGCCTTGGGGAAACTTTGATGTGCTGGCTCTCCCAAGTCCTAGCACAGCTACTCTCAGAGCCCACACCCCTTGCCCTCGAGTAATCCCAGGGAGTCTCACATCAAGTTGGAATGGAGGACTACAGTCTGTCTGCAGACTTATTTTCTGCGTGGCCTCAAAATCTAGCTTTTCTAAAAAAAAAAACGGGTACCTTTTCTAGCTCAATTGAAAGTGGGTGAGGACGTGAACTACAGAAAAGGAAATGCAGAGTACTGTTTAACATGTGAAAAGCTGTTCAGCCTCACTCATAAGAGCAATGCACATGTAAACTGCAGTGAGACATGATTTTCCACCTGTTAGTGATGAAGTTCAGGAAATTTGGTAATGCACTGTCGGGAGAGCTGTGGGGACAACCGGCCAGTGAGCATCAGAGCTTCCATGGAGCACAAGGAGGCCTAATCTGTCATCAGAGGAAGGATGCCACTTCCAGACATTTAGGTTCTGGACAGATTGGTGTCTGTGTATAATGACGTGTGCTGGGATACTCACTGCAGCCCTGATGTAATAGAAAAGACTGGAACAACCTAGAAGCCACCAGTAGGGGACTGCATCCTTACTGATGCTAAGAGAGGCAGCTCTCTTATCACTGATGGAGAATAATCTCTAGGATGATCATTAAGTGAAACAAAAATAGAGGTGCTGAACAGTGTGTGCTATGCCAACGTTGGTATCAATAAAAATAAGATGTATGTGTTTATGAGTGTATATGTGTGGTGGGTGTATATAAGAATATATTTGGAAGAATCTACATAAATTGGTAAAAATGGTTGCTTCTGGGAAGGGGGCTAGATGTTAGGGGTGAAAAGCAAACTTACTTTTTACTCCATGACCTTTTTATATCTTTTGAATTTTCTCTCAAGTGCACGTGTTGTCCACCCCTTATATGCACACCTAAAGAGAAAAAAAGTGGGAAAGGTGCCTGTTCAGGGCCAAGGAATCAAGCCTTCCTTTTCCGCCTGGGAGGCCCTGGGGCACCATCCTCTCTCTGTGTTTTTTTTTGTCCTGTTAACCATTTGCTGGGCACTGGGTTTATCTTGATTGCTCATCTGCTAGTTCTAGTGTGACTTCTAAGGATGACCTTAGCCGCTCCCCTGCTCTCTGAGTTACTGCTTAGGCCAAAGGGTCATGACTGCTACAGGATTGCACTTGGTCCCCTTCCCCCTCCCGGGCCTTTGAGGTCCCTCTTCTCCTTTCTGCCCTCCACTTGTCTGGCATTGGGCGTGTGTGACTCCAAAGAGTGTGTATGAACTTCCTCGGCATATCCTGGTCCTCTGCAGGCTCAGGGTGTATTTGGGGGTGGGAGGAGGGCGTGGGTCAGAATTCTCCTACAGAATTGAGGTTGACGTTGGGCTGTTTTCTTTCCCTTTCGGAGTGTGAGGATACAAATTAGCATAAGAATGTGAAATGCTAATGATCTCATTTGCATATCTTCAAAGTGCTACTATGTATATTTTCTCCTTGAATTCCCATGGAAGACTTGCTGCGTAACCACATACTGCCCAAACTGAGACTGAGACCCAACCCAGTGAGTGATTGGAGCAGGGCCTTCTATCTAGGCGGCAGTAGTGGATGCTTGTCCCCAGGTCTCCTGACATTGTGTCCTTCCTTTACCAGTGTTTTGTACAGTTTGTGCCCTTTGTTTACCAGTGGTGGCCTGTGGACTGTTAGAAATGTGAAGAGCTGCTTGCTAATGGATTTCTCTCTTGACTTCACTAAACTGCTCTTGGTTTGAAATATATTCAGTTTGTCTCACCTTGGTCAGTGGGGTCTGTCAGCAGACCTTTAGCTTAAGAACCTGGGAGGTTGGCGTGTTGAGAAGGACTTGAGGATGATCAGGGAGCATTATGGGAGCCCGGGAGGGGTTGGGGACGGCTTCTTTTGTCTTTGGGTCAATTTGCATAGTAAGGAATGAACTACAGGTTTTGGAGAATCTGTTTTTCCTCCTTGTGTTTCCTTATTCTACAGTGTGTCTAGTTACATTGTCATTTTCTAGCTTTTATGTTCAAATAGACATCTTAGATATCTGGGGCTGTCATTCACCTGCGTTTTAGTTAGATCCAAATCTGGGTAGGGCGGAATGCTTCCTGAGAAGTAAGGCTGGTGTCAGCCTCATTTGCGTCTGTGCCCAGCAGTGATGGAGTCTCCCAGGGGCCAAGTTTTTCTTAGTTCCTGGTGATGACAGAGAATGAGTACACACGCTTGTGTCATCAGAATTGAGCCAGGCATCCACTTTCTAGGACAGTTCTTTCTTTTTAAAAAAGAAGCTTAAAGGTTAAGAGAGTAATAAACCTTGTGTAAAAAATGAATCCAAAGTCACTCAGGGTCCTGTCACTGCTAAGAACTCCCTTCCTTTGATTTCTTTCCATATGCACAGATTTTGTCAGTGCTGACTTCTGGTTTCATGCTGCACTAGTCATGATAGTTACCATTGTCAGTGTCTGTGAATATTCTGAATAAGATTTTGTAGACCCATTTCTGAGCTGCTGGACATTTGGTCCAGTTTTTGCTAGTATAAATCTGTAATATGGGTGTTCCTGAGAATATAGCTTTTTTTCCTTTTTTGTTTGCATTTTCTTAGCATAGAATCCTGTATGTGGGGTTTGTAGTGTCAAAAAGGATCAACACAGCGTATTAAGTTGACTCCGGATCATTGTATACCATGTTTCACAATTTAGAGTATTCAGGTCTTTAAAAAATGTTTAATTCAAAAGAATAAACAGAACAAAACCTTTCTGTACTATTTCCCCAACTTTTTATTTTGAAAAATTCTAAATCCATAGAATAAATGAAAATAAACATTGAGATGCCCTTTACTTAAATGTAACAGTTATTTGCATTTGCCATGTTTGCTTTCTCTCCCCCTTCCCTCTCTGTCTTCCTTTGTGTGTGTGCACACACGTGAGGTGGAGGCATGCACATGTGCACACACATACACACACATGACAGGGAGGCTGGAGTCCCCTCTCCTAAACCCTTCTGGAAGACTGCTTCCCTGGGCGGTATACTTGAAGCCAGCAAGCCTTCAGGACATGAACCTCTCTGACTTGAGAATCTTCTTATTTATCTCTGTGGCAAGAGTAGTCATCTGTAGTCCACAGCATGGTCTCCCTGCAAGCTGATTTTTGGCTTAGATTTTGGCTCCTGGATTAGAGACGTTGCTCTTTTTGCAACTTGGGGACAGCTGATATCTCTGTTCCCTGTTTCAGTGGCGGGACCACTGGATGCAGTGTGTGTATTTCCTGCCACAAGAAGAGCCTGTTGTCCAAGGCTCAAGCATCTACCTGGTAGCGCACCATGATGACTATTGTGTATGGTACAGCCTCCAGAGGACCAGGTATGCCCCAAGTCTTGTGGTGGGGGGAAGCACTGGGCCTGTGATACTGTGTACTTAACGTAAGTTCGCCTTATAAACAGTGTAGTGGCACAAGTGGGCATGCTTGTGTCTGAACAGAATAAAACAAGAGCAAGAGTTTGTAAGTAGATGTGTTAGTGCCCATTGGCATGTTCTTAGAAGAGACTGCCCTGGTTGCAGGGCCCCTGTTTGGGGGAGACATGAATGAGAAGTCTCAGATTGGGGGACCCTCCAACCTCTAATGCCTACTTGAAAGCCAGTTCCTGGACTCATGCCCTCTAGAGGATGTGGGTGTGCCCACCATGGCTTGTTTCAGTTTTAGTGGGGCAGATCCCTGTGCCCATCTCTGTGCCATGCCTTCATGCTTGCTGGTGTCTAGCAGGTTATGCTCATCATGTGTGTCTATTTCCTGGCCTAGCCCTGAAAAGGACAGGAGAGTCTATCCAGCACGCCCCGTGTGTGACTGCCAGGCTCACCTGCTCTGGAACCGGCCTCGGTTTGGAGAGATCAACGATCAGGACAGAACTGATCAATACATCCAGGCTCTGCGGACAGTAAGTGTCCAGCCCTTTGGGTGGTTATAGTCCAGAAGGAGTTTGTAGCATGGGCCTCAGGTCATTGCTTGCTTATAATTTGCAGGTTTTGATTTCTGTACTACCTGGCTTTTGGGTGGGCACTCAGATAGTAGCCAGGAAGCATGTTACTAGACTTTGTGAGGGCTTGTTCTCTGCTGTCCTGTGAGAACCTCTGCCTGGGAGCCTTACCTCAGCCGCTGCCATTTTCCCTCTAGACACTTTGCCTTTGTGGTCACTAGTAGTTCCTATGGATAATCCCAGTGGATTCAGCCACCCCATTCTTCCTTTCATCTGCTGCATTGTTTCTAAAATTTTCTAAAATATGAGTCTGATTATGTAACTCTCCTGCCTGAAACCTTTGCTCCCTGCTGCGTGTAGCAGGAGTCTCTCAGCTCAGGACTATACAAAGGGTTTAGAGAAGTGTCTTTTGGACCTCTTGGAGTTGTATGCAGAAATATGTGTGCACATATGTACATGCATGCATTTTGGCACGAGGGAAGATCCCAGCCATCTAAAGTTTCTCTCAAAGGGATCTATGACCTATAAAGTAATCCCTGCCTTTGGCAAGTCACTCAAAAGCCCAAGCTGTCTGTTCTGTGACCAGAGAGGGAAGAGGCTTATGGTAAACTGAGAGATGGCCTCTAGCAGGTGGGGCAGGTCTTCAAGTGGGCCTTGTAGGACAGCTTGGGGATAGTCTCTCCTGACAGGTCTGGGTAGGGAGAGGTGGGTGAGGTGGTTGCATTGGAGGGTGGGGGCTGCTTACTGCCTACAAGGCAAGCACAAGTCTGGGGCTACAAGAAGATCCAGCTGGGTGTTGAGGGGTAGATTCAATGATCACAGAGTGAGTTAATGGGGCTAGGAGAAAGGAAGTGTTTCTGTCAGTTTTCCAACAAGAATTTCTTGACCTGCTATAAGAAAAAGTATTGAGGTTGTTATTTTCCTGCAGGTACTGAAGCCAGACAGTGTCTGCCTGTGCGTCAGTGACGGCAGTCTGCTCTCCTTGTTGGCCCATCACCTTGGGGCAGAGCAGGTACCAGACCGCATTCTGCCAGCTTCCTGAGGGCAGCTCTTGAGTTTGAATATTACATGGTCTGGGTACACAGTTCTGTGACTAAAGGCCTTTGCAAGTGCAGCTGCCATGCATGTGGGGGCTTTGGGGTTTATTGCCTCCGTGTGCAGGCAGGAGTCAGGCTGTAGCTATTCCCATATAGCTGCAGCTCCAGTGTCTGAGTGCACCTTGCTAGCATCAGTGCAGAAAGTAGGTGCTGTCTCAGTGGGTAGTGAGCACAGGTAGACTTGGTTAGGTGGTACATTCCGCCTTGGAATTATCTTGTTGGGTTTTAACCTTTTTTTTTTTTTTTTTTTTTTTAATTTTTTTAAACTTTTATTTAGAGGGAAAGAGAAGGGGAGGGGCAGAGAGCAGGGCGGCGGGTCGGGGGACAGAGGATCCAAAGTGGGCTGTGCGCTGAACAGCAGAGAGCCTGATGTGGGGCTCGAATTCACAAACCACAAAATCGTGATCTGAGCCGAAGTTGGACACTCAACCAGCTGAGCCACCTAGGTGCCCCAGTTTTAATCTTTAATTTCTTCTTTTTTAATGTTACTTTGAGAGAGAGAGAGAACAAGAACGAGTGGGGGAAGGGCAGAGAGAGGGGGAGACAGAGAATCTCTAGCAGACTCCATGCTCAGCTCAGACCCCCGATGCAGGGCTCCAACTCACAACCATGAAATCATGACCTGGGCCGAAATCAGGAGTCAGATGCTTAACCAGCTGAGCCGCCCAGACGCCCGTTAATTTAATTTCTTTGTCAAATGAATCTCTAATAGCATCGTATTCTTTTTAGGTATTTACAGTAGAGAGCTCAGCAGCTTCTTATAGACTGATGAAAAAAGTAAGTGACTGTTGTTACTAAACTATCGGGTGGGGAGGCAGGTCAGGGGCCTGCCTTGCTGAGTCTGGGATTGATTGCTCTGATGCTGTCTCGGCAGTAAGGGAGCTGGTGAGAGTTCCCACCTTGAGAGCCGGTGTAGAAGTCTTCTGGGGCTGTCGCTGAATAGCAGCAAACATTTAGACTCTATTTTTTATGGCTTTTCTCCTCGCTTCACATAAAACTAAAAAAGCTACAATCTTTGCAGTGATATAACTGAATTTATGATTTGTTTTTGGGACCTAGTGCCCAGGGAGTCAACACTCACAAGCTGACCTGACTGATTGGTTCCATGATGGTATTTCTTCCCTTGGCCATCGATTGGTTTTGATTTCCTTTCTGAAGGAAACTACCAGAACTACAAGCCTATTGCTAAGTCCTGCTGATACGTCTGTAAGAGAAATTTCTTTTGCTGTTACAACATTTTGCTTGGTGCACAGGATGCCCCTGGAGGAGAGGATTTTCACAAAGCAGATAAAAGTGGTGCTTAGAACAATTTGGCCAGAAAACTGCAAGCATACAAAACAACTTTGAGGTGTTTTTTCTGGACAAAAACAATACTTTCATTTTTTTTCCTCATAAGATTTTCAAGGCTAATCACTTGGAAGATAAAATTAATATAATAGAGAAACGGCCTGAATTGTTAACATCTGCAGACTTGGAGGGTAAAAAGGTGAGTGGCAGGGGCTCTGCATTTGCATGGACAGCACAGCACCGAGATGGCCTGCGTCCCCCTTCTCTTCTCAGGCCATGCAGTGGGTCCCATACCTAACTCAGCCCCTGTGGGAATGTGGTGAGGCATTGCATAGATGTCTGGTCTGCAAATACATGAGCTACTCTGAACTCTGACCGATCTCTGCTCCTTCCGAGTGAGGACAGAATGGTTCTGTTAGGATGAATAGCCGCCTGTTGTGGCCTCTCTGCCTTATCCCTTTACAGTGCTCCAGCTCCCGTTCACTCCTGTTATTTTGGTTCACTTTTCACCGTTCTGCTTACTTCCTGCCACCTCGGCAGTTGATCTTCTGTCCCCTACGGTTGGTCTTGTCACACAACCCACCCACCACCCGTTGCCTCTAAAACTACTCCCACCCCTTAGTAACCTGAGATGTAAACACAGTCTTCTGCTGCCTTTCCTCTCACTGGCCCCCTGGGCCCTCATGACTCAGGGGCCTCTCCCTTCTCAACACATTTCTTTTTAGGGCCTTAAGAGACTGCTTTTTCCAGGTTTTTCTCTTATTTTTCTAGCTGCTCTTCCTGAGCTTTTCATGGGTTTCTCTTCCTTCACTTGATCCTTCCATAGCAGTCTTTGATGGTTTCTCCATGTCTGTTCTCTCCTCTCCCTCTGTGTCTCCTTTCTCTCTAAGTGATCATGTCCTTTCCCATAAGGGAATCTTTGGCCTCCAAAGCTGGGTCTGCAAATCTCTCATGTCCAAGTGCCCACTGGATGCTTTCCTTGCATATCCTGCAGGCCCTTCAAGCTGGAATCCATCACCTTTCTTCACCAGCTTTTTAACAGCTTTACTGAGATGTAATTGACATACCATAAAATTAACCCATTTCAAGTGTACGGTGATTTTTTAATAAATTTTTAGAGATGTACAACTATCACACATTCTAGTTTTAGAGTGTTTCCATCACCCAGCCCCTAGCCCCAGGCAAGCACTGATCTGGTTTCTTTGTATCCATTTGTCTTTTTTGGGCATTTCATATAAATGGAGTAGAACGATACATGGTTTTTAGTGTTGGGCTTCTTTCACTAGTCACACCTTTCAGGTTCATCCGTGTTGTAGAATGTGCCAGTATTTTATTCCGTTTTAATCCTGAATAATATGCCATGTCACATCTTGTTTATCCGTTTACCTGTTGGTGGATATTTGGATTGTTTCTTCTCCTTCTCTCTTATCTCTTCTCCTTCTCTCTTCTCCTTCTCTCTTCTCCTTCTCTCTTCTCCTTCTCTCTCTTCTTTCTCTCTCTTCTTTCTCTCTCTTCTTTCTCTCTTCTTCTCTCTCTCTTCTTCTCTCTTCTCTTTCTCTCTTCTCCTTCTCTCTTCTCTTTCTCTCTTCTCTCCTCTTCTCTTCTTCTTTTAATGTTTATTTTTCAGAGAAAGAGAGTGAGCAGGGGAGGGGCAGAGAGAGGGAGACAGAGGATCCAAAGCAGGCTCTGCCCTGACAGCACAGAGCTCCATGTAGAGCTCAGACTCACAAACCACAAAATCAGGACCTAAGCTGAATTTGGACGCTTAACCATTTTTGGCTGTTAGGATAATACTGCTGTGAGCGTTGATATATGTCTTTGTGAAGATATGTGTTTTCAGTTCCCTCAAATGCTTAGGCTTAGAATTGCTGGGTTGTGTAGTATTTTTGTTTAACTTTTTAAGGTACTTCTAAACTGTCCAGAGAAGCCATACCATTTCACATCCCCATTACACACGAAGGTTCCAATTTCTCTGTATCTTTACCAACACTTGGTATTGTCTTTTTTATTACAGTCTTTTTCACGGGTGTGAGTTTTAATTTGTATTTGCCTAGTAACCACTGGTGTTGAATACGTTTCCTGTGCCCATTAGTTGCTCCATGTCTAGCTAGCTGAAATCACTCTTCAGGTCTTTTGCCCATTTCTCCCTATGCCTTTTCTTTTAAGAAGAGTTTTTTTGAGATCTAATTCACATACCATACAGTTCACCCACTTAAAGTGAAATTCCATGATTTAGTATATTCATACAGTTGTACAATCATCATGAGTCAATTTTTAGAACATTTTTATCACCTAAAATGAAACCCATGCCCATTAGAAGTCACTTCCCATTTGCCCCCTGCCCTCCCAGCCTCTAGGGAACCACCAGTCTACTTTTTGTCTACGAATTTGCCAATTCTGGACATTTCATGTAAGTGGAATCATGGGATATGTGTGGTCTGTTTGAGACTGGCTTCTTTCAAGGTTCATCCATGTAGCATAAATCAGTACTACATTTCTTTTCACTGCTAAATAACATCCCATTTCATGGATAGGCCACATTTTGTTTATCTGTTCATTAGTTGCTGGACACTTGAGTTGTTTCTGTTTTTTGGTTGCTATAAATGATGCTGCCATGAACACTCAGTACAAGTTGCACTTTTTTTTCTCATAGATGAGGATTAAAAACTTACTCTAGTTCTGGGGAGCCCGGGTGACTGAGTTGGTCAGTGTCTGACTTCAGCTCAGGTTACGATCTTACAGTTTGTGAGTTCGAGCCCCACATCGGGCTCTGTGCTGATAACTAGGAGCCTGGAACCTGCTTTGGATTCTCTGTCTCCTTCCATCTCTGCCCCTCCCCAGCTCACTCTCTGTCTCTCAAAAAGAAATAAATGTTAAAAAGAAAGTTACTCCACTTCTATAAGCCACTGATAATGGTGCGCTGGCTAGACTCTAGGTGACTAGTGTGGTGAATAGAAGGGGTGAGAGCAGGCATTCTTGCCTTGTTCTGTTGTTGCAGGGCAGGGAATACTCAGGACCAGCCCTTTTCTGTCTTTGGTGTTTCCATCTGCATCTTTGTTACCTCAGCCAGACACCTAGATGTCATCTCAGATCGGCCCCTCCCTTGAGGTCCTTCTGCTTGGGCCCAGCTCTGGGTGCCCTGTGTCCTCCACATCTGTTGTGTCTCCCAGTCCTTCCTTCTGTACACTCCCTGCTCCTTTCCTGGACCACTGCAGTACTCACCCAAGTCCCTGTGGGTGGTCTCTCCATATGTTTCATGGTCGTCGGAGGGCTCTTTCTAAAACACGTTCCTTCTCATTTTGAACCCCCAATTAAAGCTTTTAGAGATCCCCTCTTACCATCAGGAAGGAGTCCAGCCTCCTTGACCTTTCATAAGCTGCCTTTGGGCAACCTAACTCCTTTCCACCTCTCTGGCCTCACCCTTTACCATCCTACCCTGCATACTCATGTAAAAAGCTCTTGATGGGCCTTGCTCTCACACCCATGCTTTTTCCCCTGCATACCTCTGCTAGAATCCCCAGTCCTTTGCTTTTCCTATTCATACATTTGTTCATTTGTTCAGCAAATATTTACTAACCATCTGCTCTGAGCCAGGCACTTTGCAAAGTGCTGGGGATACTGTGCTGCCAATGTCCCCACTTCTGTGGTGCTCAGAACCTCCTGAGGAAGACTGCTAGAGGAGCACTGATAACAGTTTGTTATGATAAACTTTGAATGGGAATCTACCCACAGGATGCCATTCAGGAAGATGTTATCTACACTGGCCCTTCCCATGAAGGGCCCGACCCTGGGGTCCCTCCACATGTCCCTTCCTCACTTCTGTCAAACCACACTGTACAAGGATAACCCCAGCCCTGTCTGTTCCCTCTTCTACTCTGCACTCCTGAGGACAGGGCTCATGTCTGCTCATCTTTGTGTCTTCAGGCAGGTGCAGACCTGGCATGCTTGTTGGTTGAGGGAATGGATGCCCTTTTATTTCCATGTTTCCCATGAACCTTGTGACCTGTCCTTCACCCTTTAGCAAAATCGTTCTGACATCTTGGCCCCCCTTCTTGCTCTGATTGCCAGATCTCTCTCCTCCTGGGTGAACCATTCTTCACTACCAGCCTGCTGCCTTGGCACAACCTGTACTTCTGGTATGTGCGGACTGCCGTGGACCAGCATCTGGGGCCTGGTGCTGTGGTGATGCCCCAGACTGCCTCGCTGCACGCTGTGGTCGTGGAGTTCAGGGTAGGCCCCTCAGAAGTTGTTGCAGAAAGGGCAGGGGCTGGGGGTCCTTATTTTCTTGCAGAGACCTTGGGTGCAGATAGAGCATTGTGAGTCTTAATGATATGGGCCTCTGCTTTTCTGTATCAGCACACTGCAGGGTTGAATGGAAGAGACTTGCCTTTGTACAAATGCGGTAATTTGGCATGTGAAATGGAAATGGCTGTGTGTTGTCATTTTACAATTATCCCTTATCAGAATAATTAAAAAAAACATAAATGAAGAGTTTCAGAAGACATGCTGTGCAGCTCACTCTGTTCTTATTAAAAGTTGACGCTCCAGTTGTTAAAAGCATTTTGAGATGGAAAGTCAGCTTCTTTATGTAACAAAAAATTGAAAAGCTTCATTTTAATTTCCTCATCAAAGCAAAACCAGTCACGAAGTCATTTTGGGAAAGACGTTTCTTCTTAAAAGGATTTTGAAATACTTTCAACCTGAGAAGTAGAGTGAACCTCATTTGATATTTCTTTGATAAGAACGGCTTCACCCATTGGTAGCTTAGTGGCTCCATCACTGATTTTCTGGGCATTTCTTCTGTGTTGTCTATTTACCTGGCGAGATTTCCACAGGAGTTCTGGCTTTCATGGCCCAGGAAGGAATGTGGGAATGATGCTCATTCCCAGACATATATCCAGGAAACGGGACACAAAATTGGCTAGCCTGAGTGCACTTCTGGTCCCTTCTCTCCCAATGTCCTCACATCCTGTTTATAGGCACAGAGCCTCAGAAACTGGTTTACAGATTTCTTCCCAAAGAAACCCCATCCCAGTGGCTCTGTTTGATTGTCCCCTGTAGGAGAGGACTTGATCATGTGACACTTTGCAGATTTCAGTGACCTTCCCAGATCCTTGGTATCTCTGAGGCCTTTCAATCATGGGGTCTCTTCCAAGTGTGTGGGAATAGCAAGGGGTGCCTTTTTGGGGCTGTCCCCTTCCCCCCAACCTGACCTCACTGACTCTTCTCGCTCTTGTCACCATGCTTTCATGTCTCTGGGTGGGTGTGGATGTCTGTGTGCTGTCCTACCGAACCTGTGACATCCATCCCCAACTGGGTGTCGACAAGGGCTCTGCCTTCCTCACAGGACCTGTGGCGGATCCGGAGTCCCTGTGGTGACTGCGAAGGCTTTGACGTACACATCATGGATGACATGATTAAGGTAGGTGGGGCACAGTTCCTGCCTGTAGTGTCCCACCCACCTACTCCATGTGCACAGTTTCCTACCCCTCCCACTTGGCTTTCCTTTACCCAGTCCAGGTGAACCTATTGATCCTGAGTCTGGCCCCATATGTTACCCCATCCATCACCCCTGCCACTTGGTCTGTGCCCTGCGCCCTCTCACTCCTTGGCTTTATACATTCTTCTTTCTACCAACTCCTGTGTGACCTTCAGGTAGCTGCTCAGAGATCACGTGTGGGTCAGCTTTCCTGCCCAACCCCATTCTCAGCCAGACCCTGGTGTGTCCAGGCACTGTGATTCCTTGTCTCCCTCTAGACTGGGAGCCTCATGTAGGAGTGATCTGGCAGCTGTAGTGCTCAGTAATGGTCACTGAATGGGCAAGCGTCCAAGTGCCAGATGTTTTTACCAGTGTTGACGTTTGGTCCTCAGAGTAGCTCATGAGACAGGCAGCGTCATCCCATTTTAAAAAGGGAAAAAATGAGGCTCAGGTGAAGTAACTCTCTGAGAAGACACTTGTGCGTGGCAGCTGAGAGTAGAGAAGGCAGCTGGTTTGATCCCGGTGTGTGTGGTCTTTCTGTGAGGACCCACTGAGGCATCTGACTGTGGCAGTTACCCTGAGGGACCTGGGCCAAGGAGGTAAAGGACCACTGGTATAGACCTTGGAGACTGGACAAGAGCCCCTTATCTCCTAGGCCACTGGCTCTGGTTCTGTCTCTGTCTCTGCCCACTGCCACCTCCCTTTCCCTTCTCAGCGTGCCCTGGACTTCAGGGAGAGCAAGGAGGCCGAACCCCACCCGCTGTGGGAGTACCCATGCCGCTGTCTGTCTGAGCCCCAGCAGATCCTGACCTTTGATTTTCGGCAGCCAGTACCCCCACACCTGATCCATGCTGAGGGCTCCATTGAGCTGAGGAGGTAAGAACAGGTTCCAGGGTGCAGTAAGCTGGGGAAGGGAGTGGTAGGGCCTGCTTTCTGTCTAGTTACTGCCTGGGTGACTAAGCACTTACTTTGGCCATTTTCATGTGGGTGGCTGTGGCCTCCTTTTTTGGGCCTTGCCCTTCCTGGTCCAAAGTGGCCCTGAGTGTATAGTGGGTCCCCACAGCCTCTGGGTGTGTACAGGTGGGGAGGGAGAGCCAGAGTGGGCTTTGCACATCCCCCCACACCTGCAGCTTCCTTTGAGCTAAGTGTCATGATGGATCACAGCTATAGAGAAAAGTGATTTTTTGTTGCTATGGTTACCCAGTGGGCCATTTTCCTGAACCCTGCTGGGAATTAAAGCAGGTTAGGAATTGGTAAGGGCTACTCATCGTGAGGCACAGTTGGGCCATCCTGCTCCACCTCCCTTCCCAGGGAGGAGCTGCTGCTTCCCTGAGGAAAAACCCCTGTCCCATGGTTCCTCTAAGTGCTTGGCCAGGTTGCAGGGAGCAGGTGGGGCTCTGGGTTGTGGTTCTTGCTCAGCATTTTACCAAGCGGCCTTTAGTCAGGTGGAATGTTAGCAGCCTCCTGATTGGGGAGGAAAGAAAGATCAGAGGTTTCTGGAAAGCGGTGAGGAACTGTGGCTGTGCCTGCCCATCTCTTGTGTGGCTGTTTGTCTTTGACCCAACATCCCCACCCCCAGGCCTGGGAGGAGCCATGGGGCCGTCCTGTGGATGGAATACCACCTCACGCCGGACAACACTGTCAACACTGGCCTCCTGAAGTCTGTAGAGGACAAGGTAGTGCTGTGCACGTGAGTCCCAGAACAGGCCCACCCTGTGAGCTGGTTGGTTACAAGTTAGCCCGATTGTAACTCTTCAGTGGCCCCAGGTCACCTGGTTCTGACCAGCTTCTCACTGCGAGTTGCCTGGCCTGGAGACTGGCCAGGAGGGGGCTTGGGTGCTAGTAGCCCTCACTATCTTCTCGCTGCTTCTACAGGGGGACTGTTGCTGGAACCCCCACTGCAAGCAGGCAGTGTACTTCTTCACCATGGCGGACCCCAGAGCGCCGCTGGGCGGCCCTCAGACTGTCAGTTACACTGTGGATTTCCACCCCCACACTGGAGACATCACCATGGATTTCTCACTCTCAGACACCCTGGACGATGGGCAGTGACCCTCACCTGTTGAGAAATAAAGTGGCCTGAGGGCTCTGGGCTCTGACTGGCGTGGCTTTCTAGGAGGGAAGGTGAAGGCACTTCTCTTTTCAGGGCCCATCTTGGCCTCCGGGCTCAAAGCCCTCTTCCCTTTTTGTGTTTTTGCTCTGCCAGTTCCTTATTTTGGGTGTGATGGGCGGCATAAACTGCTGACTGAATTTGGAGCCGAGGAGGGGCGAGGGAGCCCCCCTGCCATGGTTCTAAAATGCTCAGAAAGCTCTAGTGTGGCGTTTCCCTCTACCGTCCTGGGAGCTGGCTGGGCCAGGCAAGTTATGTGCTGCTCTCAGCTGTGCAGTACTGTGGTGGGTGTGCTGCCCCTCTGTGAGCCACTGGCCTGTGGGGAACCTTGGGGTCCCTCCTGCCTGATTCCAGCTAGAAGGGGCTTCTGGGGTGGAGATGCTGACTTGGGGCTCAGTCCTGGGCCTGAAAGACCCTGACAGGGCTGTCCTTTTCATCTCTTGGGTAATGTTACCAAGGCACATCCATAAACATCTGCCATTGGTGTTGCAGCATCAGCAGGTACCCAAGACTGACACCTGGTTTCAGGCTACTGTTCAGAGGACAGGGAAGAGGCTGTCTCATAGCAGTTCCTGAGATGCAGACCAGGAAACCAGCCATCAGGAGGGGGAATCAGGAGGTAAACCTTTTCCTGTGTGCCCCCATTCCACCTTGGAAGTCTGGGGCAGGTGGGTGCCGTGCAGCCACCCCACCCTAGCCTGGGCCTTGCTTTGCTAGGGAAGGCTGTAGAATCCTGAGGAGGCCCCAGCCGTGCTTCTCCCTACGTTCAAGGTGTCCTTCACTGTTTACTCCCACTTCCAGAGGGAACAGGGAGACAGTAGGAACCCAGGTGGCCCAGTTTTCTGGCAGTTCAGGGCAGACTTGGCCTATTCCCATCCTGTTGGGGAGGAGGCAGGAAAGGTGGCCCCCCCCCCCCCCCCACAGCCTGGCCCCAGCTTGTCGCTCAAATAAGAGAATACCAGCCTTGAGCCTCACAGTTTTATTTTATCCTTGTTATCCATCTTTCTGTTCAGCACCAGTAAAGGGGAAAAACACCTCTCTTTTCAAAATATTTTATCAGGTGTAAAGATTGTTTTTCTTCTAGGGAAGAATCGTCTGGATATATATTTGATAATAATTTTACCAAAACCTTAGGTGTGCTTACCATATAAAACCCCTAATGTCCCATGAGGATACAATACAGAAAAAAATACAGAAATTAAAAAATTTTGTTTTTTTTTAAAACAGTATTTCTAAATCTCAGCAAGTTAATACAGTAGTTAAAAAGCATCAAGGTTAATATTCATACTTAAAACTCAAGGTGGTTTGGACAAATGGAAATGACTGTTTCCTTCTAAAGCTGACCCCTGCCTCCTGGCTTCTCTGGAGGAGGCTGGGCCTGGAGTGGGCATGGGGGCCTCAGTTGGGGATTTGAGTGACCCCTGTGTCCACCCCTCCTAGGCCTAGATGCCACAGAATCTGAGATTCTGGTAGTGTTTTGTTTTTTAAAAATCAAAATGGAAAAGTCTGGCTTGTGCATGGCCCTAGGAGTCCACAGCCTTGATGAAACATGTGGTTGGGCAGTGGCGTCCTCGATGCTGAAGCTGCGCCAGAGGGAAGTGCAAGGGGAGCTGGGACACAGGCTGGTCCAGCTCCAGATACTAGGGCCAGGCTGGGCAGAGGTGACCTTGTTAGGACAGGAAGTGACCGAGGCACAGGGAGGTGTGACTTGCCTAAGGCCGCCCTGTGAGTAGGGAGAGAAGCATGTACCCCTGTGCTGTGGCTCCCGTAGAGCTGCCCTGGGAGGGAGGTGACTCCTCGGAGGGATGCAGGCTGGGCCCGGAGTTTCTCTGCTTCAGGAACCCTGGCCTCTGTCCCTGCTGCTCTCCTGGACACACATCCAACTCGAAGCCTGGGGCCTTTGCTCAGTCCCAGCCATCCAGGCGTTGAGTGTGTTTAGTTGGGCCCCACCTGTGTGAGCAGAGATTCCTGGCTGCTCCTGGGAGTGGGGGCCCCATTTGGCTTAGCCAAGGCCCTGAAGGCCAGGCCCTTAGGCACAGCAGAGAGCCCAGGTGGGGTTGTGCCTTCAGTGGTGACCAGCCCCTCCTGGCTCTGGACTCAGGGTGGGGCTGGGGGCTTGGTCAGTGAATGCTCCTGGCAACAAAGCCGGCAGCCCACTGCCCCAAACAAACCAGTGCCTCCGTGTGTATGGTTCTCAAGCGTGTCCTCCCCCAGCACAGGGCCTGCCCCTGACTGGCTGCTTGGCCCCATCTTGGTCCCTCTTGCAGCTCAACTGGGTGACAAGGCACTGCATCAGCGTGCCAGCACCAGGAGGAGGCTTCTGGCAGAAAGATCCTGGTGCATTCCCCAGCCTTGATAGGCAGAGCTGGCTCTGAGCCAGGTGGGCACAAGGTCAGGGCACTTCAAGGAGGGGAGATCAGTGGGGGGTTGTCAAGAACAGTCTGAGTTGGAGGGTCCTTGCATGGGAAAACAGACACAACCCTCCCTCGTGTGACTGGGGAGTATCTCCGGGCATGTTTAAAAAGTCAGGTAGGCAGAGGCAGAGCTGCCGTGGAGTGGGGAGCTGTGGACTTCACCTGCAGGCTTTGCCATGCCCTGCCCAGGTCACACGGTGGCAGAGTGGGTGTCTACTGGCCTGGATGCCAACCAGTACCACTCCATGCCCCAGGCAAGCGGTGCCCCCTGGCCTTCACCCCCAGCCTACACACTGGTAATGGTGAGGGGACATGCCGTTCTGCACCTTGGCTTCCTGTCCCTTCATCCAGGGCCCTGGGTCACTTTTTGAGGATGGGGCTGGGAGGACAGAGCTGCAGCCCCACCCAGAGGCAGGCAGACAGTTCCTGAGCTCAGCCAGGGAAAGATTGGTCCCAAAGCAGAGAGGTGTCCAGAAGGGAAATGGGATCAGGCAGAAAGAAGGGCATGTGTTGGTTTTGACAGAAGAGAAGCTATAAATCTATCGTTTGGAAAACCTGAAGCTCCCTGACCCCTTTATGTCATGAGTTCCCCTTCTTCCTATAAAAAAGTGATGCTCTCTCCTCAGATTCCCTTTGCCCACTTTGAAGTCTCTCAGGGGAGACTCGGGGGCCCTGATTGGCTGGGAGAGAGGAGCCTGAGCAGTGTTCTCCCTCACGGTCTGCAGACCTTCTAAAGTGAAGGGTTGTTTTCTTAACTTTTTCTGTTTTTCTTTTTAAAATAATCGCCCTTGAATGCAAGACCCTGGGAAGAGCCCGGGCTTGCTGGTAACTGGACACGGCCCTCATGGTCCCTGCTCATTAGCCGTCCGGCCTGGAGGCGGGAGCTGGCGGCCCTATGCCCAGGAATGCTTCTTTGGCTGGTTCTGATTGTGTTTGGAGTTTGGCCTTGGGTGAGGCCCGAGTGAGGGGTCTGTGTGGCTACGGTGTGGCACATGACATGCGGGCAGCGTGCATGCGAGGGTGCAGGCATGCGAGACAACATGGCAGCAGACAAAAATAATGAACCCTGGACGAAGCTTGAGAAGAGATACAAAGAGTACAGAAACCCGGTTCTCATACTAACCCCCGGGTTACAAACTAGGTTGTGCTGTAGATTTGTAGAAAATCATGTTTTGAAAGAATGGCACTGTTGGGCAGCTGTGGCTCCCAAGACCAGCCTGACCCTTCTGTCCACAGTGGGTGCCCAGAGGTGCAGGGCAGCGCTGGTTCCAGCTCACCTGGGACTAACCAAGTCTCCCCCCAGGTCTCTGCCCTCCTCCCCCAGCACCGCTGGTGCTCGCTGGAGGGGACATGGCCAGAGAGGTGCTGCGGCTCAAAGGGTTGGCAAGGCCCCACTGCTCTGAATGACGTGGCTGGTCTATGCCTCCTCCTCCCCTGCAGACACCATTAGCCGCATGGCCACTGGGAGATGGTCGGTCAGGCCAGACAGCTGGGTGATAAAACTGAATTCTTCCACCTCCTGTTGGAAAGAAGCAGTCCTATTAGATCCAGAGGGCATCCTACACAGGAGGGGCCTGGAGGGCAGGGGTGGGGCTTCTGTGCAGAGGTGGGGGCTGGGTCTAGCCAGGATCTTCCTGGAGGCAGAGGAATGGGAGCATCCCATGGGCCCCAAGGACTCTGAGACTGACAGATCTCGTTTTCAGAGAAGAGCTCAGTGCTGCTGAGGGGTACAGGGCACAGGATCCCCTATCTATAGGCATTGCTTGGCCCACTCGACTCACAGCCTTCCAGTCCGGGCACAGCCCCTCCTCTGCGTACAGCATGTAGTCGATGCGTCTGCCGTTGCCCTTCAGCAGGTCCTTGCGTCCCTTCTGGCCTGCCCCGGGGCTCTTGCTGGTGGGGAAAGCCAGGTACTCCCTGCGGCCTTCCTCGGTCTCCAAGACCCTGCTCGACAGACAGGAAGGACAGGAAGCAAGGTGAGCCCTTGCCCCATTCTCCAGACCCCAGATCCTGAGTGTGGAACCATGTTCTAGTCCCTAAGTGGGAGAGATGCAGGTCAGACCAAACCCTGTGTTTAAGATCTATTTTCCCCGGGGGACCCAAAAAAAGGGGACTAAGGTGGAGGGAAACCCAGTCTGACCCTGTGAGTTCCTGACTGAGCCATGCCACTCCAGAGTCTGTCCATGTCCACCTTGGGCTTGGCTGTCGCTGAAGTTTGGACATAGTACTGCCCAGAGCCTGTGGTACCGAGTTGGGAACAGAAGTGCTCACCCCCTCTGCACACAGGGCTTTGCTTAGAGCCAGTGGCAGGGGGTGGGGGTGGGGTGGGAAAGGGTCTTTGCAGTGAACCTCAGGGACCCTTCTCTCCTATAGGTCCTCAGAACCACCCACCCCCACCCTCCGTGACCGTTGTTTCAAGTCAGCAGGGGTGGGGGAGCCAGGAGAGCACCCAGGCCCTATCCTGGGCCTGGACTCTTGTGTTGGTTTCTCTCTGAGCAGCTGTGCCACCAAACCCCTGAGCTTTCCTCTGACACAAGGATGATTGATTGCTGTGGGCCCCAGGACATTTGGGGGACCAGGAATGCCAAGAAAGGAACAATTTTGGGGGCACCTGTCTGGCTCAGTAGGAAAAGCATGTGACTCTTGAAGTCATAAGCTTGAGCCCCACGTTGGGTGTAGAAATTACGTTAAAAAAAAATGTGGGATGTGGTTGCCATAACATTTCTTACAGGAAGAAAACTGATGTGGGTACTTAAATGTGGGTGAGGGTTCTCTACAGGATGTGCAAGGGACTCAGGTTGGGTGTTAACACTCTGAATCCAGGCCTTTTGACTTCCTGTCTGCCGTTCCCTTCCTGCCAGGTTTCCTTTGGAGCCTGAGCACTGGTTGGGGACAGCCTTCACGGGAGACTTGCAGAGGCCAATGGACATTGAACAAATGGAAGGGGCGCCTGGACAGGCACAGCCAGCAAATGTGGGTTTCTACAAGGCCTTTATCAGCCCTGAGATAAATACACTAATGACATGCAGAGCATCACTACATCTCAGAAATATAATCCATTACCGTCCTTGGCCTTTGGTAATTAATTCCAGCATCAATGATCTAAGAGTTACTGATAGTCATTTTTTAATCATCATCTCATAAAAAGATAATTTTCTCGGCATAGGATGATGTTTCAAATTTAGTCTATAATCTAATTAATTGGCTTAAATTAGCTGTGAGGAGCCACTGCCATGGCTTTGTGCAGTCTCGGGCTGTGAGTTACAAATTGGTTCTGCTGCTGGCCTCTCATATCGGCCCTGTATGGAATTCTCATCAGGTTCAAGTATGAAGCTTGGCTGCAGTGGAACTGTTTCTGCTTTGAAAATGTCTACTTAGTGTTAGCTCCGCTTGCGTTTTTATTTGCCTGATTGGTGGCTACTAGCTGCCGGGCTCCCTGCAATGGACGCCACTCCATGGCTCTTCTGCAGGGGTCTCAGCAGCCCTTGGCCTCACCCTGAGAGATTCTGTCCCTCTCCCTGTGCCCAGAAGGGCCTCGAAGCAGGCTATGGCTCAGGGCTGGCCAAGCTCTTGTAAAATGAGCCCGGACTCTGGTGCTGATGTAGGAAGTGCCACCTCTAGAGCCTCCTCCTGGTTGAAGGCTTCTCCTCAGTCAGGCCAGTCCCTGGGGCATGAAGGTGGCCTGGTCTCCGCCCAACCCCAGCTTTAGTCTTTGAGGCTTTCACAGGCTTCCTTCCCATGGAACTGCGTTCTCTAGTCTGCCCTGCACAGCCCATCTCTCCACACCAGAGTCAGTGCTCAGTGTTCATCCCAGCCCTGGGATCCGTCCACCCCTGCACAACTGCAGTGACATGGGTGCTGGCTGCTTACTTCTGCAGGTTGTCAGGGGTGCACACGTCCTCATCGTAGAGGTTGTCTGTGTCCAGCATGGTACCTAGGAACAAGGAGGCAAGAGTGGTCACTGTGAACAGGGCCCAGCCAGCCTCTAGGAGGGCTGCCTCTGGGGGGCAGGAGGCATGGGTGAGGGCTTCTACCCCTGCCCCTTGCAGAGTGGTCTTGGGGATAGGTCCTGAAATGTCTCTGGGAAGCCTGTGGGGAGCCCAGCCTTGGTTCAGTGTCAGGTCTCAGCAGGGTGGGCTCAGGCCTTGCAGTGCCCCTCCGCCATTCCCCCTCAGGGCCCCCAACCCTGTGCCCAGCCCCAGCTCACCGATGGCCCAGGACTTCTCCTCTCCAGGCCCCAGGCGGCAGGGGTCCTTGTAGTGTGTAAACAGGGAGTGCTGCTGCTCCAGCTTGTCATCTGTGCGTGAAGGGAGAAAGGGAATGCTGTGGGGCTCAGGGTGTCTGTCCTGGAGGGCTGCCTGCCTTAGGTTCTAGTCAGTAACTCAGGTAACTGCCTCTGGGTGGGGTCTCCTTTGTCACTGGTTTTCTGTGTCCTTGAGAATGCCCCCCCCCACCCCCAGCGGGGGTGGGAGTGAGCTATCCTTCTGAGGACACTGGTCATGGTCCCACTTGGCCTCCAGGGGACAGTGATCTTGAGGTCTTCCCAGATCTGGTGGCAAAACCTGTGGGGGCTGGCTCATGCTGTCCTGGAAGGGACCCCTGCCCTTCACAGACTTGGGTGACCAGGTTGAATCAAGAGTGACCATATAGGACTTAGGAGAGAGAGGTGATCTGCCCTGAATTCCAGTTTGTCTTGCCAACTCATGGAGCCAGAGGGCCATTCTGAGACCCCTTGGGAGGAAGGACAGGCACCAGTGGGGCCTGACTGGGTGAGACCCTCTCTGACAGCCTCTTCCTGTGTGTACCACATCCCCACCCTGACTCAGGAGGATCCCAGGAGCACCTAGCATTTGGAGCTGGTATCAGGAATGTGTCTTTGAGGGGACCACAGGGCTACCATCGAGGGGCTGTATGTTTCACGGTAGGCACTGGTCTCCCCACCCACCCTAGAGTTGCCACCAAGTGAGGGCACCACCCTGTGCTCCAGGTAGGACCTTTAGGTCTCCAGCCTTCACTGAGGGCTAAGCCTCAGCTCACAGACCCCATGTCACTCACTCATCTGTAGTTGGGCTGGGGCTGGCGTGGAAGGAGCCCAGGAGCCAGTGGTGGGCGGGTTGGGGGGGGGGGGGTGGCGGTTCCTCACATCAGCTTCTTGGGCAAAGGGAAGCTCAGAGCTGCATAAACTCCCAGGAGTAAACTGAGATCAGCGTGATCACCAGATCAGTTATTTAAGTCAATTATTTAAAAGTTTACCCATGATGAATTTTTAGTCTTTTAGCCGAAGGGGTAAAGATATAATTGCCAGGGTTCAAATCCCAGTTCAACCACTTCCTGGCTGTGTGACCTGGGACTAATTACTCAGCCTATCTGGGTCTCAGCTTCCTCTTTCACACCCTGTAAATTAATACTGTGCTCACTCTTTGGGTCATTATGAGATTTAAATGAAACAGCCGGCCCACAAACAGCTGTTAGAATTGTGCCTGGTGCAAAGCAGGAGACAAGTAACGACTTGGTGGGTAGTGTTAGCTAGCTTGCCCACAGTCTGAGTTTCAGAAGCCCCAAACTTCTCCATCAGAAGTTCATTTTTAGGGCATCTCTTTGTCTCCAGCAAGGAGGCCTCTCAGCTTTCTAGGCAGAGCGTGGGCTCTTCTCATTTTAGGATTTCTAGGGGTCACAGAAATCAGAGTCTTGCTAATATCCCACCCACATGCTCACAAGCAGCAGGAAGTTCTTCAAGCTGTGGAGCCCAATCCTTTCCAGTGTGACTGGAGCCCATGCCTTCCCCAGTAGCCCACCCAACTGGGGAGGACCACCACCTCACCAGAGGAGCAGTTGTCAAAGTTAAAATCTCCACAGACGACATCAAACGCCACCAGCTCCTCGGGGTTGGCTGTGCTGGACGAGGAGGTAGATTTTCGGAAATCAGCCAGCCAGTCCTGAAGCAGGTCCAGCTGCTCACAACGGATGGCACTGTCCTCTGTGGGGCAGAGCCATAGAGACCAGATGGCAGAGCTGCAGTTAAGACCCCAGCCACGCCCCGGCACCAATCCCAGCCCACGGCGGGCAGATTGCCCCCCCCCCCCCCCCCCCCGCCCTGGAAAGCAGGGGCCACCAGACCCTACCTGGCAGGGCATGCAGGTGTGTGCAGGAGATGTACCCGACGATTCTTTGGTCCTGAGGTGTGCTTCCCACCTGCACCTGTTGGGGAGGAGGCGAGGTGTTGATGACGAAGCCTACGAGTCATGACTGCTCTAAGTATGAGCCCATCTCTGTCAGCTCCTGCTAGACCTGGGCCCAGATAGGAACAGCACATGTCATGCTTATAGGAACTTCTCGTCCAGGGTAGGAGGCAGATGTTTAAAGAAATACCAGCCTGTGGCATGATGAGTGCCACTAGCAATTCATGCAAGGCTTTACAGGAAGGAAAATGCAGAAATCACTGCTGATTCCCTCCCTGAACCCCCACCGTCTCCTGGTGACCAGAGTGTCCACATGGATGACCCTCATGTGCCAGCCCCTCATTTCCTTGTCCACTCCTGTCTGTTGGCTCTTTCCCCTGATCCCACTGCCCTGGAGCCCATCCCTCCAAAATCCAAGCTGGTCTCCCCTCTGGGATGCAGCCTAGCAGGCAGAGCCTCCCACCCATCCCTTCAACGTGAGTGGACCCTGCCCTCCACTCTCCCCAGTCTCTCTCTGCCCCTGTGACTTCATGAGAAGCCACTTTATCTGCTTTTTGGCAGTGGTTTCTGTTGGTCCCCTGATCTGGCATGACAAGTATGGGCTATGTCTCTATGACACCTGTGACATGGGTTTGCCCCAGGTGTCCCATAGCCTCTATCCAGAGCCCAGCCCTCCTTCTTCCACAGGGGCCTCTCCAGGCCTTCATGCTGCACTCTCCCCAGACCTAGTCCTTCCCTCCTGCTCACCTCCTTCACTGGAGATAGAGTCCCCAGGGGGTGAAGTGGGGCCAGGGGCTCCTCCGTGACTCCCTGCCCAAGTGCAGATGTCCCTGGTGGGCTTTCTCTACAGGCTGGCATAATGACATCACAGACAACCCGAAACAGCCCCCAGTGGTGACACTGATACAAGCCTGAACCCTTGTCAGGGCTGTGGCTGTGGAGGTAAGGAAGGGGTGGCTGCCCAGCCAGCTGCTCTCCCAGGCCCTCTGTCCATGGCAAGTGGCAGGAGGCTGCAATAGGAGATTACCCCTTCCCCCTCCAGGCAAGCTCCCTTGGGTCATCTGTGGGTGTCTTTCCCCAGAGGCCTCTGGTTGGTTCCTCCTCTTTCTTTCTGGACTCCCCTCCCACCTAGGCCTCAGCAGTATTTCCCAAACTTCTTTAATCCATTCCAGAATTGGTTTTGTATGAAGAAGAGATCCTGGACCCTGGGAACTCTCCAGGGAAGGTGACCATAGAGGCCTATTCTTGGCTATGAGGCAAACATCTGCCTGAACATGACCTTGCCCATCCTCCAGCTAAGAGAGGCTTGGACTCACGGCTGCAACCAGCGCCACATCACAGGCCCTCCACTCAGAGAGCCTGGGCAGGCTTCCATCTTTCTTTTCGCTGCCAAAGTCAGGTTGGCATTATTCTCCTCCATATGGGTTTTCACATCATTAAGCATCCTTAGCTTCCTACAGCTCTTCATCTCCTTTCCCAGCCTGGATGGATGCACATCTCTCCTTTCCCAGCTCTTGTGGGGGGGATGAACATCTGGTTACTTGATAATGGGCTGTACAGCCTGAATTTGGGGCTGTTTATAAACTCCTATGTCCACCATTCACTTCTTGCCCACATTCCAGACCCAAACCTCAGCCTTTAGTACCACCACCCTGGAATGTCTTGGGAAATCACATACCACTGATGCACTGTGTTGCAAAAACACAACACAGTTTTAAAACCACAGGGGCGCCTGGGTGGCGCAGTCGGTTAAGCGTCCGACTTCAGCCAGGTCACGATCTCGCGGTCCGTGAGTTCGAGCCCCGCGTCAGGCTCCGGGCTGATGGCTCGGAGCCTGGAGCCTGTTTCCGATTCTGTGTCTCCCTCTCTCTCTGCCCCTCCCCCGTTCATGCTCTGTCTCTCTCTGTCCCAAAAATAAATAAAAAACGTTGAAAAAAAATTTAAAAAAATAATAAATAAATAAAACCACAGTGCCTCCAAAGGCCACACGATGGCGCGCTTGCCCCCTGTGTTCCCCAGGCAGTGACTGTTCCCCCTCAATAATAATAATAATAATAATAATAATACTATGCTGTGAGCACTAGTGTTTAGTGCTTCCTGGACACTGCCCCCCTAGGGCTTCACAACAATTACGAAGGTTAAAGTAAAATTATACCAGAATTGGCTTGGGGGTCATGAGGCTCAGATGGGGGAGGCAAGTTCTTGTCAGATGTTTGCTGCCCTGCGCCCAGCTCTTCACCCTACTCTCTGCTGCTTTCTCAACTCCTGGTGACTTGGCAGGCTTTTCACCCATTTGATGGTCTTAGTGTGCCAACCCATTACTCACTCTGCACTTGGTGTCACTTGCCTGTGCTGAAACGTGGGGCAGGGACCGGGGAAGCCCTCCCCTGAGGAGACTGGCCCCCGAGGGAGGGAAGACACAGCAGCGAGGCTATGGCTGCCCCTCCCTCAGCCCCTTCCAGCCCCTCCCGCTCTCCATCAGCCCGTGAGCTGCCAATAGCCACTTTACTACGTGCTTGGATTGATTGATTCCAGTGTGAGTCCTCAGGAGTTGCAGAGGCTTGTGTTTCTCTTGCAAAAACAAATAATCACACCAAGAGATTGTGTCTGTTAGTCCTGGTGGGCAAAGACTGTCAATAGAGAAGGTGCCCAGAATCAGGCTCTCCCGCAAGGGGGGCAACAGCGATTCTAGTCCCTTTTCAGGGTGTGACAGCAGCAGGAAAGCACACTTTCCTCAGGCATAGCCGTGCCACAGAGTAAATGGGGGGGGGGGGGGGGGGGAAGGGGATACAGATAGAGGGAGCACTGGCTTCCACCTGCAGCCAAGGCCACAGCCATGGCTGCTATCTTTCTAGCCCCTGGCCCCTTGGGGGATGGCCTGTCTCCTGAAACCTCCAGGCTGGAGAAACAGGTCTGCTCTCATCAACAGACAGCTGGGTCTGCCACATAGGGAGCTCAGTCGGCCGGCTTTCATTTCTGTCTCACTAGAGAGACAGTAAGACAGCTGGGGACAAAGGCTGAGGGGCCTATGGCGGGAAATACGGCTTGTGCGGGCTGCCCTGAGGAAAGTGCCACACAGGTGGTGTGACCAACCCAGGGTGGGACCAGGACAAGAGGAGCCATTCGTGGAGGACCCTGGGGGTGTGGGGTGCTGGAGCAGAGGCCAGGGCAGGTGGAAGGGCCCCGCTATGAGATGGGCTTCTCCCCGAGGCAGCAGGAAGTAGGCACCAGGAGTCAGAACTGGGACAGGAGGAGGATGGGATTGGAAGGGAAAGGAAAAGCAGAGGAATGGTGGCCTGGGCCTTGGAGGTGCAGCTGAGGATGTGGGATGGACCCCGATGTATTTAGAAAGTGAAACTAGAAGTCTGGATGGACTCCTAATGGAAATTAGGAAATGGAAGTGAAATTAAGAGCCTGGATGGGCTCAGGTCATAGGGAAGAGTAAAGGTGGGGATGGTGGAACCTGGCCGATGGAGATGGGCATATGATAAGTGAAAGAGACTGTGTCTAGGGGGGCAGCCGGACACAGAGTTGGGGGCTCTGGGGAGAGATCTGGGCTGGGACAAGCCTGAGAGCCCTCAGCAAATATGGAAATGGAGTCTGTGGACTGACTTCCCAGGGGTAGGTGCGTGGGGCTGGCCATAGTGTCCACTTGGAAATGAAGAGGTCTAGCCAAGTGGGGTCACCCTGCTGTGGGGGCTGCCAACCCTCACTCAGGCTGAGAGCTGGGAGGAAGGCAGCAGGCCCTGCCAGGTGCTGCCAGATCTGTGAGGTGAGAGAGAAGTTGCAAACTGGGTTTTATTGGAATAATCTTGATTTTTCAGTGCTGGCCAACACAGGAAACTTTTTAATGGTGTGGACCAAGTCAAACATATCTGCAGACCAGTTTTAGGCTAAGGAGCAGAGGGAGCAGTTAAAGGCTGGGCAGGTGACCAAGAGTCTGGAAGGAACGGCCAGAGAGGTAAGAGGAAAGCCCGTAGCAGACGGACTGTCCTAAGGAGACTGTTGTGACCCTGGTGGGCGTGGTGGTCAGGGTGCAATACCAAGGAGGGAGATGAGGGTGTGTGGGCTGGGGGGCAGCACCAAGGGGTCCCTAGCCTCTGAACCATCTGTGGTAGGGGGTGGGAGGGAGAGGGTACGCTCTCCTCCTGAGAGCTTGACAACATTTCCCCTCCTTCCCCAAAAAGTCACTCCGGCTGCTGAGACAAAAATATATCCAAGGAACAGAACACTGATGAACCACATGCCAAAATGGGGTGGTAAAAGGAGTTCATTCAATTTTCTCTGTGAATGGAGAGTCAAGGACCCCCATGTCTGGGCCTGAAGAGCCACACAAGAACCACTGGAGTGGGGCCTGGGTCCTGTGCTGTATCAACTGGCCTAATGTTCCTTCTGAAAAGTCTGGAAACACCAACAGTGTCTTTTGCATAGGGAACAAAAAGTCAGCACTCAGAGTGTGTCAGGCTCAGTAGAAGATAAGGGGTAATGACCAAATTACCATGGTCTAAAAACTCCTCCAATTGCATCCAAATTAGCAGAAATAATTATGATTCACTTTAATTAGTGACTATGGAAGCGAAGCCTTGGGCTGGTGGGCAGGGTGCCTGGCATGGCAGCTGTGTGACAGCCAGGAGGGAGGGTGCACCGGGCCAGTGAGGCTGCAGGCCTAAGCGAGCAGGCATTTGCCCCTTAATGGAAAGGGGCCCCTGCCTCCCCCTTCTTCCCTTTATCACTGCCATCGCTGCCAGCCACCTTCACCACCAACCCACAAGACCCCTCAGGCCTCAAGCTCACTCCCCACCCTATGACTGGGCACTAGGTCGCCCCCACTTTACAGATGGGGAGAGGGCTCAGAGATCTGAGGAGCTTGCCCAAGAGGACCCAGTCAGGTCTGTCTGTGCCTGGACCTTTGGCCCTTGTCCCTGCATCCTTATTCTCCTTGTCCCTGAGCTGGGCGCCCACCCGTTCGGCTCCACGAAAGGCCTCGCCTACCCCCAGCCCCCAGGAGGAACCCCCGGCTGCAGCCCACCTCCTCCGGTGGCTCTGTGACGGGCTGATGTGTGGCCACTCTGCAGAGCCACAGCCTCCTACCTTGAGAAACAGCGCTCCTTTTGAGGCCAGGCCATCGGAGCCGCGCCCGTTGGGGTAACAGTGATAGGCCACGTCCATGATGGGGTAGCGGCTGGCAAAGAAGAGGCCGCTGTTGAGACACTTGAAGCTGCAGCAGCCTTGGCAGCCGTAGACCCCGACGTCGTACAGAATGTACTCGAAGTAGCCGTGCAGCTGGGCTTTCAACTTGGCGGCTGCCCGCTTGTCAAACACCTCCTGCAGGCACAGGAAGTCCAGGTTGGCGGGGAAGAAAGCGGAGACCTCGTGGTCAAAGGCCTCGTCCGGGTGGCGCCTCTTGCGCGCTGCAGCCTTCTTCACCCCGGAGGCCTTGTAGGGGAGCTTGCTGTTGGTGGCGCCTGGCTCCCCGCTGCCGACGTCCCGCGCCTTCACCAGGGACTCCCTGGAGGCCGAGGGGCTGCCCAGGCTCCCCGAGTCCCCATCCCGCTGACTGTGGTTGGGCGTCTGGCCCCACGAGCCCCCACTGGCCCCATTCCTGGCCTGGCCCCCAGAGGCAGAGTCATCAGCTTCAGGGGGCCGGCCCCCGTCCTCGCCTCCGATGCGCACAATGCAGGCGTCCTCAAGGCTACCGCCTTCGGCCGGGTCCCCGGAAGCCGGGCCGTTGGCAGCCTCGTCACTGGAGTGATGCCCGCTGTCACCCTTGTATTCCACAGAGGCCGTCCTCTTAATGCTCCCAGGGACAGCCCGGGCCACGCCATCACTGCCCTGCGGTGACACCAGGCTGCTAAAGCTGGCCGCGCTGATGGAGGTGTTGGTGGGCGAATCGATGTAGATTTTGATCTGAGGCCGGCTGGCCCCATTGCGGATTCTCTGCCCGATCTCTTTGGCTCGTGCTTGGGTGTTAAAAACATTGTTGAGCCTGGCCAGCGAGTCAGGGAGGAGGCAGAGGTTGGCAGTGGCGAAGCAGAAGCTTTTGCCAGGACCTGTACCCTTCCATTCACTGAGCAGGGCCGCCCCACCGGCCGGGCCCTTGTCCTCCAGCCGGGAGTAGATGTAGGGTCGGCGGGCAGACTGCAGTGGGGACCAGAGGAGGAACCCAACAAAGGCGAAGGGCAGCGAGGCGACCAGGAGGGCCAGGTAGACGGGCGCGAAGAGCACGGTGCAAAGCAGCTGGAGGTAGCACGGGTCATCTGCCCGCTGGCGCTTCTGGCAGGCAATGGGTATGAAGGAGGCCACGAGCCGGTCCAGCAGCCAGTAGCATGGGAAGATGAGGGCCCAGGACACGGCGTGCAGGGCGGACAGACAGCTATTGGGAAAGGGGGCCGTGTACAAAACCATCGCAGCTCACTGGGCGCCGCAGCCGGCCCTACTACATGGTGTCTGTGGCGGCGCGGGCACTTTCCTGGGAGGGGTGGGTGAGCGGGGGGCGGGGGTCCCTTGGAGGAGGGGTCACCTCCTGGTGAGATGCGTCTCTGAGTGGTCAGTGGCGAGTGTTGGCCAACTGGTCATGGTTCACCTCAGTGGGCCATGCTGGGCCACCAAGGCCTGCTGGAGAACCTGCAAGACAGAAAGGAAGGGCGCTTTTATTCACCCTTAGGGAAGCAGGTCGAAAGCAGGGGCCACTGTCTCCCTTCACCCTGTCCCCTTCCTCCAACATGAGCAGGAGCATTCTGTTTGCCTGTGTGTGTTTGGTTTTCTTGGAGCAAACAGCTTGGTGACATGACCACCTTTAGCTGACCATCTTGATCTTGTAACTGCTTGAAAACTGACCCAGGATTTTGGAGGGGCCCAGCTTAATAGGCATTTGGGAGGCAGGCTGGGGATCCCAGAGGATGGCTGGACCTGACACTAGCCTGGAGCAGCCAGAAGCCCATCAGGAGCCAGGGGTGTGCTTGGAATGAGTGAGAGGTGACCCTGATTCAGAGGAGCCTCAAACACATCTGCTTGTCACGGAGTGTCCTTCAGGTCCCAACAGAGAGGGAGCAAACTGCAGAGAAAGGGGCCAGAGAGTCCTGGGGCAGAGGGCAGTGTGGCTGGCAGAACCCTGAGAGGAGGGCCATCCCCACACCCAGGCTCTCACTTGGCCCCCGCCTACAGCATCAGACAGACCATTCTTGTGCTCCCACCCCTGGTGACCCCCAGCAGAAATCCCTTTCTGACCAGGACCCAGGCGCTGCCCCGGCCTAAACAACTTCTAGAATGATGGTCCCTGTGACTTTCGGAGAAGTGTCCTGGGGCTGCAAGGATCTGGCCCAAGCTTCTCCCCTAAGCCTGAGATGCAACCCCAGGGCCCAGCTGAGGCCCACAGCTGCAGAAATGAGTCCATCCCAGGTCCCTGTCCCAGCCAGTGCATGAACCTCAGAACAGGCCCTGGGGTCCTGCCTAGGAGAGACTGCCAGGTGCAATCATCATGCTGAATGTAGAATCAATAAAGACCAGAGTCTGGAGTGTTTGCCCAGCCTCCGGGGACCTGTTGGTGATCATTCTGTGGTGAAGCTGGTATAAGCAAATCCAGAGTCTTTATTACCAGCTCTGTCAGGGAGTTCATTTCCCGCTCACTGTCTCACTGACCCAGTCCAGCTTCTGCCCTGGCACCAGCGGGTCTGTGCCCATGTTCCATCCATCCTGGCCTCACAGCCTGTCTTCCTGCTGCCTCCCTGGTCACCTCAGCCAGTACCTGGTGTCACCTGGGTCCTGCCTTCCCTCAGTCCGCACATCCTCCCCAAGCTCTCCTGGAGCCCTTGTGCTGGTCCACGACTGCATCGCAGCTTCGCCCACTTTTTTGGCCTCCTATCCATTAGGCCACAGTGGCTGGGGTGACTCATTGTCTGATCCGACCATCCCTCAGATACCTCAAACCCTCTGAAAGTTGGAGCCTCACTTGGCCCTTATTGGGCGTCTTGTCTTCTAGCCAGGCCTCCGTGTCTGCAGCCCCGTCTCCCACTCAGTAGGATGTGGTTTCCTGCCCATGCCCTGCCCCTCACCTGACTCACCCCCTTTCTTCTAAGACTCAGCTCAGAAATCACCTCCTCAGAGAGGCCCTTTTGCCCCCTCTTGCCAGGTAGCTTAAGTACGTCCACTGGGGGCTCCTGTTCCCCTCATTCATGACCTGGTCTCTGCATTTCTAGGTCATAAATGCTCATGGGACACGGCCACCTCCCCAGCAGACTGGGAGCTTCCTGAAAGAAGGGGCTGCCTTGAGGGCGTGGTGGGTCCTGGAGCTGCACCAGCAGGAGCTCAAGAAATGGGTGGGTGAGTGGAGGTCAATCTGCTCTGCCTCCAGGCCTGAGGTGCAGGGTGGACGGGGTGCCGAGTTTCTGCTGTGTACCTGTCACCCAAGTGCACTCCTGTAACCACATCTCCAGGGCTGAGTTAACGGGGACGAGGTGCTTGTCCCAGACCAGAGCTTAATGTCTAAAGACGAATCTAAGCTGATGTCTTTGCCTCGTTCTGGAGAATATATTTCATGAGGATTTTACTTTCTTCAGAGGAAATCGTTTTGAAGCAAACGCCGGAAGGTTACAATTTGTAGAAGCAGGTGTGTCTACTCAGACCACAGCTGTTTGGCCAGGAGCCATGGGAAACAGCTCCTTTGCAGACAGCTCTGTGCTGCAACTTGGTTTAATCTGGGAAAGGCACGCCCTCCGCTTGTGGGCATTGGGATCATGGGGCTTTGTCTGGTGCTGAAGTAGCAAGGCCTCTCACTCAGATGTGGGCAATGAAGTTCACTGTCAAGGATGTTGGTGAGGCCAGAGGGCCAGCCACTGTGTCCCTTTCCCCTTCTTCATGGGGCAGGGAAGGGGAACCTGTTTCAGAGAGGATAGGAGGAGACCCTGATATCCTGTCCTGAAGCTCCAGACCAGACAGTGGCCTTCACCACTTCCTCCACACCCAGCCTGAGCCCTGGTCTCCAAGGGCCAGGCTCTGTATGTGGGGTGTCCTAACCCCGATGGCCTTTCCTTTGGGGTTTGCTGATTCAGAGGTCCTTAACTTACGCCAAGCTCCCGGGCTGAGACCCTGAAACCAATTTTATGACAGTGGCTGAAACTGGAGGATTTGTGGCAGGCTTGCTGACCCTCTGTGCACACGATCTTTAACCCCCAGGAGAGTTGTGTCATCTCTGTGGCCCAGAGCTTGTGGCTTAGTACTTAGATTGGTGGCTGTCCAGAGTTCTCCCATACCTGCTATCTGACAGACTCGCCTGTTGTTTCTTTAAAATCCCAAAAATTTCATTTGAATTTAACCCGAAGCTGGGGCAACAGCCCACTGGCTCCCTTTGAGCCTGTGGGCTTGGCTGCCTTCAGCACAGTGTGCAGCACACAGCAATGCACGGTGCGGCCATCTTCAGACTGGCTGCAGTGAAAGCTGTAGGGGAGGCCACAGAGCCGCCTGCACCAACTGGACCTAGAGGAGGTGGCAGGTCCTGTCCCTACAGGTGGGGAAGGTGGAATGGGGTCTCCCAAGTCTCCAGCAGCCACTGCATTTGGCACCAAGGTGCTGGGGGTAGGGGTCTAGGCCGGACTGCTGGGGACACTCAGATGTCACCCCCAAATGCATGGAGCAGGCCCACTCCCAAATCTCCTTAGCTCTTTCTTCCTCTTCTCTGTGGCCTGAGGTCACCAGCCCAGCTGACACCACCCTTACCTGAGCACCTACCGCACCCTGTCACCATCCTCCGTCTCAGGCCACAATGTGCATAGTGGTCGAAGGAGCTTCCTAAACAATCTGACTAGATCCTCCCTTTGGCAGTCCCGTGGCCTTGGAGGAGAAAGTCCAATCTCCCAGTCTCTGTCTAGGGGCCCTCTGTGCTTCTGCCCCTCTTTCCTTATCCAGCCCCACCCTGGAAGGGTCCCTAGCACCTCAGAGGTAGATGCAGCCCCACTTCGTCAAAGGGTTCCTGAGAGAAATTCCCAAACCTTCTGCTCTCCCATGTGGCCCATCCCTAACACTGGCCAGGCAGGGTAGGGACCTGCCATCAGCTGTGACCGCACTATCAGTGGGGACTGGCTCCCTCTCCAGCTGCCCTGTGTCCACCTCACTTCTGCTGTGGCCACAGGAACCCTTCTGGGCAAGTTCCTTCCCAGCCCTGCCTGCAGCGGCAGTGAGCGGCCAGGCCTGATCTTTCTGGTTCCCCCAGGCTGGTCCCAAGAATGTTGTTGGTCTCAATGCAGGCATCAGTGGGTTTGAGGTGGCTGGCAGCCCAAGGGCCACCACGGTGTTCCTCTAAGATGTGGCAGATCCGAGCATCCTAGCTCTTCATGGCCACTGGGTCCCCCATCTGGGGCCCCTCCCCTGCCTCCTGTCCCTCAGTGCCCTGGACATAAGGAGCCCCCAGGTGCTGCCCAGCCACCCGCTCCTGCATGCAGTCCCTACATCTATGCACGGAAGCTGCTGAAGCAGTTGACACAAAAGGAATTGCCACGGATGAAGCCAGTTTCTAGAGCTGTGTGGTTAATTATTTTGTCTCAGTGAAATGAAAGGAGGGCAAACAAACAACAACACATTAATTAGTTTGATCTATGCTTTCCCCATGAAAGAGGGGAGTAGAAGTTAAATGCCAGAGGCTGGGAACTTCTCAGAGAGCCCTAGAAGCTTTTGAGGGTGTGGGTGCTGAGGGGGATGCAGCAGGGCACCCAGCCTGTATCCCTGGGCCCTTTGTCTTGCCCACACCCCCTGGCGGGGCAGGACCTTGTGGGTGGCCCAGCCCAGGCTCAGTCTCCCAGTGAGGCATGCCTTCGTCACCTCCATGCCCCAGTTCTCTGCTTCCCTGTTCTAGAACTGGCATCTTGCCAAGCAAAGTCTACCATGGGCATCTCTGATCAGGGTGACAGGTTCCTCAAAGGCCACATGTGCTGAACTATAGCCACTCAACCCCACATGCTGGATTGCTCTTTCAGGTTCCTATTTAAAGCAACAATCACTCCTGGGTTTCTCCCTTTTATAAGCCCTGGTGAGTAGATTCCAGGATTGCTCAGGATGCCCCCTCCCCTGCCCCCATACCATGGTCTCCAGAGCTGGGCTTGAGTCCCAGATACCCTCAGTTCCTCATGGTCACTCCTGAGCTCTGGGGTCACTGTGGGGGGCTACCCAGTGCCCCAAGGGAGGGCTCTTGGGAGTCAACCTCTGTCCTACAAATGGAGACCTCAGACTTGCCCCCTCACTTCCAACTGCCCTGCTCAACACTCAGCTTGGGTTGGAGGGTCAGGCTCGCTGATCCTGTCTCGTTATCTATGGCATAGTGGTAGCAATATCTGCCTTCCAGGGCTAATCATGAGGATTAATCCTTCCCTACCTTCCCTCCTCTTCCTTGTAGGACCTCCCTGACCAGGTCAGGAGGGAGCCGCCTCCCCTGAAGCTGGCTCCTGTGTGTCCTGGCTGCTCAGCCTGACCTGTGGATTCAGTGGATTTTGAAGATGGTACAAGCTGGTTCCGTGCACTGTGCTGGGGGCAGCCTGAGCCGCACCCCCTGCCCCCGATCCTGATCCTCTAAGCTCCTGACTGACCTGTGATGCTTTCAGATCCTCAGAGACCCATCTGCACTGTTTAGGCTGCAGCTGCTGGCCTTCACAAACGTGTTCCTCTCCCTACAGTGAGGACTGGATGGGGCCTAATTGTGACAAGGAGACTGGGCTGCAGAACCAGGGCAGACGGAGGGAGCAGAGAGGTTTGCAGGCTGATCCAGCAAGGAGGGGAAGTTGCCTGGGGAGGTTTGGAGTCCAGATGGGAGAGAAAGAGGTGGTCACAGGCTGGCCACTCCTGGGCAGGCACAGGACATTGACAGAGAGAAGCTCTACATCAGGGTCCTGTGGGTTACTGGTATCTGTGGTGACCTGACCTGCAGATGCCTCAGCACAGGAAGGGAAGACTTGGACTGCTCAGAGGCCGAGCTAAGCCAAAGCTGCTCCCCCATACACCTCCCTGAGATGTCGGGGACCAGCTGATCTGCTATCCCTTGGGGAGGGCATCTGCAGGAATAGGGCCTGGCCAGGCCTGTCCTGTTTGGTGTTGAAGATTGGGGGGAGGTTCCCAGCAGCTGCCCCGGGGAAGCTGCAGTGGGCGGGACCTCTGCTACAGGCACCAGGTGGCACTGGCACCAGGGTAGCCACCCCACTTCCCACTTCCCTGGGAAATGGACCTGGCAGGCATGCTGGTACACAAGGCCTGCTGCACTGGGGCTCAGAGGGTCCCAGATGAAGGTTGACTTTGGACTTGAATTTTTCCTGCAGCAGGAAAGTAAGCAAGCCAGACCAGTCCTGCTGGCCAAGGCCAGCCCTGGCCCCTTCAAGGAAGCCTGAACTGTCTTGAGGGATCTCTGAGCTTTGGGGAACTTTGGGGGAAGTTGATGAGGGTTGGGAGTTGCCCCAGGCTGGGTGTAGGGTGGGACCTGTCCCTCCTTCATAGCCCTTTGCTCTGGTCCGTATGCCTGCTGAGCCCTGTCTTCCCAGCAGCTGGGCTGGGAATCCTGGGGCAGAGGGACCTCCTCCTATCCTCTCTGTGTCCACAGGCTCATGTCTAAACAGGCATTGGGCCAAGCCCCAGGTTTCTGCAGGAAAGACCGAGAGGATCCCTCCAATCCAATTACTCAAATGTGCCTGCATCCGCCGGTGGCGCCGAGATCGGGCCGGCCCATTTCTGCCTGGATGCCAGCCGCACAAGGGTTGGCATAGCAACATGAGCTCTGATCTGCTGAAACTTGGAGTCAATTCGTCATTGGGAGGACAGAAAGAAAGACTGAAGAGGACGCCTTTAAAAGTGATGCGGGTCAGACAAATCCAGGCTAATCCCTGAAATCCACAGAAATGGGGTCTGGCATTAACACGTGTGCCATAGCAGCGACTCCCAGTGACATGGTGTGTCAGGTAAATGCCCATTCACCCTTCTAGATCCAGAGTACCTGCCCCCTTCTTTCTGAAGCTCTCCCTGACTTCCCCATCCTGCCTATACCCTCTCTTCCCTACACACCCCCAGCTGGCCCGCTAACTAGGCACATGTCTGTTTGCACATCGGGCCCCCCCCGCCCCAGCAGCCTGAGAGCACCTGATGGAGTCTCTGGCACCAGCACAGACCCAAGTCCGAGCCTGCTCCACCTCTCTGAGGGTGGCAGACCTGCTTTTGTCTGTCCCCCTCCAATCCGAGGGGAGAGCAGTGAGCCACACTAAGTCAACCGGCACCACAGCCCCCTGATCGCAAGGTGAATGGTCATACGACCCACGCTCTCATGGGTGTTCTTACTGGACCTCTCAGGAAAGAGGCCTGCATTTTCTCTGAGGTGGAGGCACTAACAGCCTGAAGCTTCTGGAGCCTTCCTTGAGAACAAATCTAATTCAAAGGTAAATAGACCTTAGGGCTGGAAGGGGAGTCCTGGTGACATTTTGAGCTCCAGTTTCCCTGGGCCTGAAGACAACACCACCCCAGACTTTCTAATGAGTGAGTTACCAAATTACCATTTCCTTTGCTCTAGTCAAAGTTGCGTTTCTGTCGCTTGCCATCAAAGGGATCCTATCTAATATATACCAGCGACCTGATCTTTCTAAAACTCAATTCTTAATCAGTTTGTCTCCTGGGTACACTTCTGTGGCACCTCATGGCCTGCCCACTGGGCAAAGGATGGGGGTGGGGGACTTTCTCCTGAGTTCTGGAAGGCCCTGCAGGAACTGGTGCCTGGGGTTTGTGCCGCTATGGTTTGAGCATCCCTCAGGAGACAGCAGTGCAGATGTTGCAAGCACAAAGTCGGGTGCCAGGCCACTGACTCTGAGCTGTGATTTCCATATCTGTTAGGCATCTATAATAACATAACTAGCTCAGGGTAGTTGGAAATGATGTATGAAGACTTAGCACAGCGCCTGCCACATCTCTAGTAATATTTTTGTTACTGCTACTACTGTTAATTTTCTTGCTGCAAAGGCCCTCAAGATACAGCCGGAGCCCTCACAGTTTCCTCCTTGTGTGGTTGGCTGCTTGACAACAGGGTGCCCTGCTATCCCAAACAAGGGGTGAGGATGGTGCAGGGGGCATGGGGGCCTCATTCTCCTGGCAGGACGGTCTGGTGGGGGCTGCCTGTGCAAGCCCAAGTCACAGGCTTCTGCAGAAACCTGTGCAGGTACAGGCCAAGGGGCCATAAAATTTTCAAAAAGACACTTTCCAAGGGAGCTATTAATGTATCACGTGGTTTCTGAGAATAGGAACAGGCTGCAAGCAGCTCCGTGGCACCCCTTCAGTCAGTCAGCCTTGGCATTTCCATGTCAGAGCTCAGAAAGCCCAAATGAAGCTGATTCCTGCATGACTGGAAAGCAAATCTCTAGCCACGTTGGATGTATATGTGCCAGAGGTGGCCAAATCCATCTAATATTTAAAATAGCAACACTTCTGGGTTCAAGACCTTGTGCTACAACAGTGCCATGGGGCAGCTGCCCTGAGACCATGTGCTTCATCACAGAATGGGGCTAAGTTTGAAGATCTGGCACCCCACCCTCTACTTTCTGCCTTTCTAGAATCATCTATTGGTGACCAGAAAGGGGGCCATTAAGGAGAAGGCTAGGTGGCGGTTGGCACCTAAGTCTATACCTGAGCCCAGGGCATGGGGAAGCTGGGGGTGAGTGCTTCCTCCATGATGAAAATCAGGTCTGAGATCAGTCTGTTCCAGGGTCTTCTCCACACGGGCATTGACAGGGCAGCTCCAAGGCAGGACTGGAGCAGGCCGTTGTGACTACCAGAGAGGAGGCTTCAACATCCTTAAGCAAGGCCCAAATCAGGAGGCACGTGCCAATAGCTGAGCATCTAGACTGGCATGGGGCTCCTACCTCAAGTGGCCTGAGCCTGCCCGTGTGCTGAGGTCTTTGCCCGAGCTGGTCCTCACAAACAGACATGAGCAGGGGGTCCTGGAACTGCCCAGCAGGTCACATCAGCTGCCTCAGGTGAGCTCTGGGGTGTCTCCTGCATGACTGGCTGAGTGCCAGCATGCTTCCCTCTGGCCAGCCCTACTTCCACCCTCAGGGGAGACCCTCCTGAGGGATGGAGACCAGGAGGAATCACACTTTTCTCAGGCTCTGCTAGTGAGGCTGCTGTCCCAGCGAAGTCCCTGGTTCCCTGACATGAGGGCTGATGTTAATGGTTCATGAGCTGAACAAGGCTTGGAACATCCTTTGCTTAAGAAGAAATGACAACATACTTTCTGTGGGAGTAGAACTTTAAATACAAGTCCACACAAATGGTAGGATTTATGCAGACCCAGTGTTCAGCTGCATTTCAAGTACAGTATTTCCTCCTGGAATGGATTGGCCGCCTGAGTGGTGTGTAGGCATTTCAAGGCATCAGAGAACACAGATGAAGACAACAAACCTTCCTAAAACAGAACAGACTTGCTAAAATTCTTCTGAAGGGAATCATTTCACATTCAACCTAAAGTTTTCTGTGCAAAGAACATTTAACAAACTGAGTCCTAAAGGAGAATTTATGCAGAGATCAAAAAGCAAATCAGTGTGAATGAGTAAATAAAATCAGGCATGAGTGTCTCGCCAAGGCTCCCTGCAGCCCTGGGCAACTGGGTTTTCTGGACAGAGGCTGGGTCTCGTGTACCACGGAGCACTCAGGCACTCATCCTGGGCCCTCGCAGAGGCCTGGAGTCCGAGGCCTCTGCCATACTCAGGTCCTTCCTCACACACGTTACCACTGAAGCACCTCGCTCTGAGAGAATGGGCAAGAACTCCCTCCTCCTGAGAGAGGAAACCCCACTCAGGCTAAACCAAAGACTGCCTGACTTAGACGGCCTCTGACCTGCCTGTGGGGTTTCAGCACCCACTCCAGAATGTATAAGTGAGAAGGGATTGGGGGCTGCTGGAGTCAGCTTCCCCCATGAATGAGATGTTGAGCTTCTTTTGCGTAAGACTGTGAATTAGTCATTTGTCCCCAGCAAAGCCAGGGGAGAAGAGATGGTGGGGATCTATAGCCCCCAAGTTCCCTCTAACTGCTGCCACCAAACTTGCCTTCCAAGGGTCTTCTGAGGCTCTGGGTTCCAACTAACGCCTACCCCTCTGGTCGTGGTAGCATTTCTACACAGTTCTTGGCTACTGAATCCTGCACTTGTGAAAAGGGAAACAGGAACCCTTGGGTCTGGCCAAAGAGGCTTCGTGTCCTCAGATTGCTGGTATAGACATGCTAGTGTAGACAGTGACATGTCTCCATTCAGGAATGACTACTTATAAGCACGCTTTATCTTTGTGAAGAGTTGGGCAGATGTTTCCCTTTTTGTCTCTACCGCCGCTTCCAAGTCTAGACTAGGACTCCTGCCTTACTTCCTCTAGCCCCTGGCGAGGCCAGAGCCTGCTTTCCGGGCATTGAGGCAGGGATGCGCTTCCTGGTGTCCTTGTGGACCAGGCTGGGTGGAATAATGTGACCAGCTCCATCTGACAGATGAGCTGTGAGTGAAAATGATATGGGTCACTGCGGGGCCAGAGTCCTTAACAGCAGGCGTGAGACCTTCCAGAGTTCTCTCCCTTTGCCACATCTACCTGCAGCATTCAAGATGGTGGCTGCTCCATCAGCCTGGGTCCCAAGGTGAGGACACACGGAGCAGGGCCCCAGCTAACCCACGTGTAGTAGGAATGAAAAGAAAACTTAAGATTATAAACCGCAGCATAGCCCATCCCAGCCTGACCAATAGAGGAAGGCTTCTGGCTTTGTTTCATCAATCCATTTACGAAAAACAAGGCCTTACTGATCAACAGCCCTCAGTTTCCCAGGTATATAACTAGATCCACCCTCCAGACCTAAATCTCTTCAAGAAAGATCTTCATTTTAAATGGCAATAATGATGTTCCTCTGCCCTAAATCCAGACCAGGTAGGGAGCTCACTCCTTCCCATTCTCTCAGGGTATGTTCTGAACAGTCCATTCCCACTCAGGACCATGAGGCATCAGGGAAGCTGAGCCATAATCTTTTAATTTTTAGTGGAAACCATTTCTGCTCAGAGAAGAGGCCACTGCTAGTGATACAAGTAGCAAAGTAAATCCATGGGCATGGGGAAGTAAATCCCCTGAAAACTTCTACCAGGGATCAGTGTACAGGTTGGTTCCAGGGGCCAAGCAAGGCCCACAGGGGACAGGCAGGAGGGAATGTCAAGAGTCCACTGAGGTGGTGCAGATGGAGATGGATACAGCAACCTATGCTTAATGGTTGGGGGTCAGACACTGCTGGGTTGTGCTGGCTGAGCGGTGCATGCCGGGGCTGGCGCGGGCGGGGGGAGGCCTGGGAGCTTGTGGGGGGGCTCGAAATCCAGCTCTGATGAGTCAGATGCAGCACTGTGACTACTTGGGATTTCACAGCAAGGTCCTGGGAATTTCCGGGGGTGGAGCCTTTGCTTTCTAGGTGTGTATATTTTAGTGTGGGGGTGTCCTTCTCAAGGGCATTGAGACAGGAAGGTGGTAGGTGGTGGGTGTAGCAAGCAGTAGCAAGGGAGGGAGATGAAGTGGAGAGTCGGAGAGAGCTGCGAGTAGGCATGTGGGAGGCAGAGCCACTCAGATAGTCCAGGCTGCAGGGCCAAGCCCTGACCACAATGACCCACCAAGTCCCAGGAGGCCGGGGAGGAGACGCCGGGAGGAGCAGTTGTGGAAAATGGGCCTGGAGGGAGGATCCAGCGCATTCACTGACAGTTTATCCTGAGTTGGGCTTGTTTAACTTAAATGTTTAGAATGTCCCAGTGGCTTCCCACTGACACCACACAGATCAGGCTAGCCTGGAGCCAGTCTTCTGCTCAGAGTAGGGAGGGCCGAGCGACGCTCTGGATGGCTGAGTGTCTGGGCAGCCCCCTAGTTTGAAGCTCCCTGCACCACCCTCACAGCCAGACAGAAGGTAGACAGGGTGTCTCACCGTGCTTTCTGGTAAAGTTCTGGAGAGAAAATTGCCAGAACAGAGGTCAGCACCAATGAGAAAACACTCTATGCAATTTCAACCTGATTTTACTTTTAAAAATAGGCCCAGTGGGAGGTGCAAGCCACTTGATCCTCATCTGTCCTTCTGCTCTCTGCCCTCGGTCCTGGAACCACCATCCTTCTCGTTCCTTTCCTGTCTCTGGGTCTGCTTCTTCTCAGAGCCTGTTGTTGTCTCCTCCTCCTCTGCCTACCCTGAGGAGCTAGACCTTCCTCTGACTCTTCTCCTCTCTTGGTTGATCCTTCAGGGTCATCTGTTCCCAGGTGTCTCTCCTGATAGGTCACCTCTTCCTCCACTGCCCCACCACCAGCTCTGTCTCCTGAATCATCCCTGAGGCTCTGGACCTCCTCCATACCATGCCTCTTCCCACCGGACCACAGTTCTACCTCCCTGACCCCTCATATCCATTCCCAGGGGTGTGTCGGGGTCAGGCCCCACCCCCTCCCACCTGTCTCCTTGCAGCTGGCCTCCCTTCTTCTGGTCCACATGGCAGCTACTGAGGTCTTTTAAAACTACACAGTAGACCACATTACTTCCCTGCTAAACTCTTCAGTGGCTCCTGCTGACCCCAGGAAGATGCCCAAACACCTGGCAGGGAAGGGCAGGCCAGACTCAGCATCCTGATCACTCTGCATCGCCTCCTATTTCTGAAGTCCCAGGGGCTGTGCGCAGTTCCCCTCCATACCCTTCTAGGTCTCCATGCCTCTGCTGGGGTTGTTCCCTGGTAGCCACCATCTGTGTGCAGGGATGAGGCCTCAGCAGGGGGCTTGGGGTCAGAAAGTCACAATGATGTTCTGTTTACCAAGTCCCAGCCAGTCCTTGGCTCTATGGCCAGAGGACCTTTGACCTGGATGAAACAGGTCATTTCTCTCTAGACACCTGGCAGTTTCTGTCCATCTACTTATTGCACACATTTGCAGTCTTGCACACCAGAAGGGTGACCAGCCCCTCACATCTTCAGATTTTCCAAGCTAGAAACAGAATTTGATCTTGAGCAATGTTGGCAAATGCCATTCCTCAAAGCAAAAGGTGGAAGTGGTGGTCCTATGGATTGTCTCTGTAGACCAGGGACCCTGCTCTTGTGACTGACACCAGCAGCCTGGGAGCTGCTCAGCCCCACCCCTCCTCTACTCCCAGTCCCAGAGAATGCAGGTTTTGCTTTCTAACTCTGAGGACTTTGTCCCCCCTTGCAAGCACTCAATATTTTAGTCCGTCACCTGACTATAGCTGTGTTGGGCACATAGTAGGCAAGTGTCAGCTCCCTACCCCCTGCCCAAATTACTTTCCACCATTTGTTTGACAGTGCTTGTTTCATAGCATCCTTACCAGCTCTGGGTTTTAAGCAATTAAAACATTTTTCAATAGTTTAGTGGGTAATGATATCTGGTTACATTTCCCAAGATATTTAACTTGTATTCCTTCATTTTTGCGAAGTGTTACCTCAATTATTTCCCTAGGTATCGAAGGAATTTGTATTTTCTCCATAGATTTGGGTGTGTGAGACACGCCCCTCCACTGGCATTCTACTGCACAAGAGGGAGTTCTGGACAGGATCAGACCGCCAGCCCCCTGATGGCTTACTGCGCAGCTGTGTTTTCAAACTTTTAAACCAAGCAGCAAAACCTTTTCTTAAACAAGCTCACCCAGCACCTCTTTATATAAAACACTAATCAGCCTACGAGGGGAGGCCTGGAGAGGCAACTCCCACCCTCTCCAGAAACCCCTATCTTACCTGAGGAGGAGCCACTGGGACCCTCTTGATCTTCGTCTGAAGAGGGGGCGCCACTGCAGTCAGGACCTGAAACGAGATGAGCGGTTCACAGAGGTGTCCGGAACTCAACCGACAGCCATCCAGCAGCCCAGAACAGGTGAGCCAGGTACAAAGACCAAGGGGCCCCACCTGCGCCAGAGGCTGCGCCACACCCTCCACGTCGCCAAGGGGAGGGTGTGGACCGGGTCCTTGCAGACGAAGTACAGCTAGAGGGGGTGGGGGCTGAGGTTTCTGCGACAAATGTGCACAGGCCTGGGGGTCGGAGGGTTGACAAGTGGGGAGGACTCTGCCTGACGGGCGGGAGGGATGAAACCTCCTCGTGGACAGCTGGACCTGGGCCAGGCCGCTGAGGGTGTGCAGGGTCGGGACGGGAGAGAGGCGAATTCAGAGCTCCAGCCTCGGGGCCTGGGTTTGATCTGATAGGCGAAGCTAGAACAATTGGAGTTTTCCCCCAGGAGCTCGTTGTAATCTCCGCCTCACAAAGATATGTGGGGGTGGAGAGAACTGAACCCAGGCAGCAGAAGATGGAGAGTGGCCACCGGGACCCGGGTCGGGTGGAGGAGAAAGCCGCGTGGAGAGAAAGAGAGGGCTTTCACAGCAGATAAGGGTGAAGATAGGCTGGCTTAGGGGACGCTCAGCAGAGACACTTCGTGACCTCAACAGGGTCTACTTAGAAGATGATTGGGAGAGCACTCGTGTGAGGGGAGGCCTTGGACAAGATGCCACCGGCTCCCTGTATCTCCTGCTGGCTTGGCCTGAGCATAAGCAGCTCCAGACACAAGCGCCCCAATGGGGGTTGGTAGGCTGGGTCTCGCTCTCTGGTCCCGCCCTGCCCTTCTAACCTCGCCCCTGGCCTCGGGTATTGACCCCACCCTCGACACTCTGGCCCCGCCCCCTCTTCCTAGGCCTCCACGCCCCTCTTGGACCGCGCCTCCTGGTTTGAGGCGCTATTCTGACTCTTTAGTCCCGCCTTCCAGTCCCAAGTCTGGTCCTCGACTTTCCAGACCCATCCTTGGCTCCGGGCCTGGCCTCCTGGACCCGGCCCAGGAAGTTCAACCCCCACCCCGCCAGGCTCCGTGTGCGGCGCCCCTTGGCCCTCCACCTAATCCAGCCAGTTTGGCTGCCGGGACCAAAGCCCTCTCTACCACTGTGACATGTCGAGGCAACCGTTACTCCCCAGCGCTCCTCTGGACCAGCTTCCATCCTTTATACACACTTAGTTTGCAAATCGCCCGAACTGTATTTCAGAAGAATCTGAAATTTAAGTCCCAGTCCCCCTGCCCACAAGCCAAAGATGTTGCAGAAGGGCTGGAAGGAGTGTTTCTTCACTTGGCAGGCAACTGGCTTCCCTCCTGCCTAGGAATCCACATCGAGAAGCTTCCGGGTGACCTGGGTTCTAGTCCTGGGTCTGCCATCCGTCTGAGTCTCAGATGCCTCCTTCTTGGTAACACTGGGGGTGGGGGGGTGTCACTCGAGGGTCCTGGGCAGCTATGACCAGGACAAATGAGCATGAGATGTTGACAGATTAGGGTGGGAAGAAGGAAGCCGTAGACCCTGGGACATGTGTTCCCCTAGGGGCCCTTTTTCCCATGTGGACACTCTAGCTTGTTTCTTCTGAGTTAACCACCTGGCAGGCATCCCTCCCCACCCGTAGCCTGGGGAGTCCAGCCTGCTGGGAGGTCAGAGGGTGGCCTCCAGGCAGGTCTTGTTTTCTGTCCCTGGGACCTCTGCCTCTTCACCCTCTGTAGGCTGATGACCTGCATGCACCTCTGTTCACCCTCTTCCTGGGCTGACCTGACCCTAGGCCACAGGCTGACAAGCATCTAGAAGTGGACATGGAGGAGGCAGGCCTCTCCTGGGCCAGCGCAACCAATGCAACTCTCAGCTCCCTCCACGCTCGGATGGGGAGGAGCTCACTCCTCAGCTCCCAAGGAGAAGCTTCTCAAGGAGGCCCTGTGTCCCCAGACATTCTCCAAATTGTCCCCCTCCAGCTACACAACCTCTCTTCCCCACCAGACTCTTGTAAAAAATTCTCTGCATGGTTTTTCAAAATAGAATTAACTGACAGGAACTGACTATCTAGGGAGGGGTTTCCAAGGGGAAATGAAATTACAGGACCTTTTTTTTTCTCAAAAGAAAAGAAAAACATGTCAGATCATTGATATTCTCAGCCAGACCTTGTTTTGAAATATGCTCTCCTCTGTCCTTTCACAAACTACAGGCTTTCACCCTCTTTGAAAATAAGATCACATCAAGTCAAGGATTCAAAATGGGAAAAATTCAATCAGAGCCTCCCTCAGGCCAGCTACACATCTCAATACACTCGTAGGCCAGCAGAATCGGCTCCCGCTACAACCCAGCTCAGCATCATCGTTCAAAACGCACCGGTAGGAAATGGTGAAACAGAAGGACCTTTCATCCCCGAGTGAGCGAGGCCTGCAGGGCTGCTCTTCTAGCTCCGGAAGCTGGTGGTGCCTGGGCCGAGTGGAGTCGGGGCCTCTTGTTTAAATAGGCAGCAGGAGTTGGGCAGGGCGAGCCTGGGGGGCGGGCATGGAAAGTGGGCTGTTTACCCAGCACAGCGAGGCAGTGTCTGGGGATCCAGCAGTGGTCCTCAGCACGCGCCTGCCTGCTTGTCCACCAGGAGCCTCTAGCCCACAGGCCTCTAGACCGCAGACCAGCACCTGGGGTGACCTCTGATGGACGTGCAGCTCTAAGTGAGACCATGTCCTTGGATGCTTGGTCCAGGTTCCTGAATACCTCTACCTCTCCTGAGATACACCCCAGTCAGCAGAACCATTTCTGGAGCTGGATGGACCTGCTCCCTAGTCCAGGAAGGAGTGGTCTCTTCTGGCAGGGGCATCTCTCCAAGCCTCAGTTTCTACTTTCTTTCTACAGTTTCTCCTTTCCTTCTGACTTTAAACTTCCAGAAATGATGTGTGCAAAGGGCCTGATGCCTTAGGAGGTTGATTTATTTATTCACATGGTAATGCTGGGGCCAAGTATCTTTGATGAGGTTCAAGCCCAGAGATGTTTGGAAACGTTTGCAAAGTCACACAGCCCTCTGGCTGAGTGTCAGGGTCAGCCTGGGACTAGGCTGGGTTGGTGGAATCCCCTTGGGGTGAGGGTGAGAAGCAGCTGCTGGCCTTGGGGAAAGGTCTTGAATGAACTTTGGTGAAGGAGTTACCGTAAACCTCCAGCACCATGGCAAGAGGAGAGGCATGGCTGGACAGGCATACTCACATGGCCTGTCTGCGCACTTGGTGGAGACCTCATTGGCAGGGTGCAGAAGTACCCCAGAGTCACTTCTAGGAATGGCCTGTGAGAGGAGCTGCTCCCCACCAAATCCGTATATTACAGCCCTAACCCCCAAGGTGGCTGTATTTGAGATGAGGCCTCTAAGGAAGTGATTAAGGTTAAATGAAGTCATGAGGGTGAGACCATGATCCAATCAGATTAGTGTCCTTATAAAAAAGACATCTAAGAGATCTCAAGGCCTCACCCATGCATTGGGGAAAGGCCATGTGAAGACTGCAAAGCCAGAAGGAGAGATCTCATCAGAAACCCAATCAGCCAGAACCTTGATCTTGGGTTTCTGGCCTCCAGAATTGTAAGAAAATACATTTCCATTGTTTAAGCCCCCTAGTCTGATATTTTGTTATGGCAGCCCCAGCAGACTAACACAAGTGGATGGGATTGAGCACGGGGAGCATGGCAGAGGACGAGGAATGAATGCAGAGGCTTCCAGTTCATCCAACTGTATGGGTGCTGAAGTTGCTCACTGGCCATGGGTGGGGTGGGTGAAGGCAGGGTTGTGGTGTTGAGGGACATGTGCATGGATGTGTCCAGGTGGCAATGGGATATTCTGACCCAGAGCTCAGCAGACAGGTCTGGGCTGGAGCAAGACTGGGGAATTATTAGAGTGTAGGTTAAATCTTAGGAGTGGCTGAATTTTGTCAGATCACCTATTCTTTCTTTTTCAACTGGTCCATTCTAATTCCAATGAATGTTGGATCAGGTTTTGTCTTTCATATTTTTATAAAAAGTCAACCATCCCTTCTCTCTTTTTTGTTGTATAATTGTGCACAAATTCTCCCCAATTTTTAAAGGAGTCTGTTTTCTTCTACTTACCCAGAGCAAGTCTTACTTAGGAGCATAACTGACATGTGATTAGGGTACTCATGCATGGTTCGAATTGCACATTTCTTCCTGAGATTCATCTTATCCTCACTATTTATGATATCAGTTCTTTCATCATTCTTATCCAATTGCAAAAGAACATATCTCCCTTCAGCCTGCCAGATCATTTATCACACCACGCTGTAACTAGCAAATGTTGATTTCTTTCTCTCAGAGTTACACTTGAAAGGCACACTGTGTGCGTTCTTTATTTCTAGGCTGAGCTGTTTCTCATCTCTGGAAACTTTTCTTGTATTGTTTCTTTTCTGAGGTTTCCTCATGGTATATACCTCATCCTATTTATCTTTCTCTCAACTTCTGTAGGGCTGTGACACCATTTCCCATTCCCAGGTGGGTTATGTGTGCCTTTGATTGTTGTCTTTTATCTGTATTTCTGGTTTGATGTCTTGCTTTGTCCTCAACATCACTGCTTTCTCTGCTCTATTGTTTCAGTTATCCGAACTACTGCTTCCAGACATGTTTCAATTCTTTTATGGTTTCCACCATGGAATTACAGCCTTTTTTTTTTTCCCCCGGTTATGATCTGTTCTTGTTAGTAATGTTTTTTGTCACTTTTTTTCCCAGTAAGTTCATCTTATTTGTTCCTGGGTCCTTTCAGATTCCATCATTTAAAAAACAAATGTGTGGACATTTATTGAGGGCCTACTGTGTGCAGACATTGCTATTCTGCATTTAGCACTTGCAGGGGCCTGCTGAGCTTCTAGGTGCAGCAGAATTCTGCAGTTAGAGCTGCTTTGAGGGAGGTTCTGGTTAACAACCATTTATTCCATCTTGTTCCAAAGAAGATTTAAGATGACTTAAACTTTGTTCTATGTACAATATAATGAGACTTTTTTTTTTTTCTAGCAGTGAGGGAATTAGAGTTAAAGGAAAATAAAGGTAGAAAAGGCAAGCAGCAGCCAAGCAGAGATACAAAGGTAGCATGCAGGAAGTGAGAGTGTCTATTCTGATGGTGGCCTCGGTGGGCACAGAAGGGACATATCTTATGACTGTGGCTTCTCCTTTTGATTTCTGATGGTGGTGCTGAAATGGTCCTTTGTTTTAAGTTCTTCCTTGAAAGGCTGCAGCACAGAGGAGGCCCCCCATGTTATGACTCACTCTGTAAGCCCCCTAGGTGGGAAACATTTACTTAAAATTTTTTTCCCAATAGGGAAGGAATTGAAAAGAAACAGGCAAGATACACGTGACAGTGTGGGCCGGCTGCATGTAAACAGTGGGTCAGCCGCCTCCTGCTCATCTTTCAAAAGTTGGTATTGACTGAGCAACTGATCCTCTGTGTATTTCCTGTACCCTGAATCTGATAGTTTCCCTGTTTTGGGGTGGCAAGTATAGTCTGGGAGTGGAAGGCTTCTTGGGGTCTCTCTGTTCCCACAGAACTCCAGAGTGGCCTCATTTCACACCTCTCAGGAAACAGTTTTCCGAGTGACAGATTGATTGGTGTATGGGTGGTTACCAAAAAAGAATCTATTTTATTAGCTGTTTGTCTTGCAAAGTAAGATCGCTTTTTAAAACTTTATCAAAATGTCATCGTCTTGGGGTTTCAGAACGTGCCCTCTGACTTGGAGGGAAGATCTGCAGATCCCACAGGTGAAGAGCTGTCAGGTCAGGGTCTTACATGCACCCTTGGGTGGTGAGCCCTGGTGTGCCGCCCAGCCTGAGCTCTCTCGGGTGGCACGGAGGGCACTAGGGGCAGCTGGGTACCAAAGGGCTGTTGCCAAATCTCATCCTGATGCCTGAAATGGCTTTTTTTTTTTTAAATATACCAAGGGAAAATAAAAATCTAGGCATTCATACACATGAGAGACCATGTACAGATAACTTTGCTTTTCATTTTGAAAAGGAAATAGAAAACATTCCACTTACTAATTTTTTTAGAGTAGTATTATTATACAATTAAAAAGTATTTGATTTTCTCTTGGTGGCAGTTAGAGAAGAGAGAAAGGCAGAGGGAGACCGAAAGCAGTGGAGGGAAGGCAGAGAGCGGAGTTCCGTCCCCTGGAAGCTTCAGTGGGCCCAGCCCCCGTCAGTCAGTTGGTCAGTGGGCAGAGGCTCTGTTCTTGGGCCTTCCCATCACCCTCAACCTGTCATGTCCAGAGTCAAAGCCAGTTACTACCAGCTCCGTAGTCCATTTCTGGTCCCTGCAGCTCCTCTTCCCTCCCTCCTCGGGCCTCCTCACTTCTCGCCTGCAGAGTTACATGGCCCGTGGGGGCCGTCCACCATGCTCACGTCCAAGCTGGGATCTCTACCACGAACTGCTGAGTTCTCTCTGCCCATTCATTCTGTCCAGTGCCTACAGATCTCCCTCTGCTCACAGAACAAATCCATCTACCTAGCCTGGTTTGGGGGCCCCTGGTGATGAGGCCCAGCCTTCCTCAGTCTCACTTCTGCCTTTCCTTCCTTCCCACTGATTTGTTCTCACAGTCTCAACCTCTAGCTTTCGTCTTTCCTGGAACATACCATGCTCATTCACGCCTCCGTGCCTTTGCACATGCTGTCCCCAGTGTCCGGAACACCCTCCCCGGTTGGTCCACCTGGCACCCATCCTCTACGGCTCAACTCTACAGCTGTCAGCCCCCATCCCTCAATCGCACACCCACCAGGCATTGGACTCATAGCCTAGAACCCCCTGAGCACTGAGCATAGGGGCCAGTCCCTGAAAGGCACTCAGGGAACCTTGATTGGATTAATACAATGGTTTCTAGCCAGACCAGAATGTCAATTACCGAAAGGTTCAATTCCCTCTGTGTGTAGCAGGTGGCACAGCAGGAGCTATGAGAAAACTTCCCAATTGTTTGAACTAGTGCATCACTTAGGCTGCCTTGTGTAAAGGGAGATTCTGGAATCACACAGCTAGTGTGGCAGAGCCTAGACTCTGTGATTAAGACTTATCTGTGGCCCCGTCCTGGCCAGTTTTGACCCCCACATGGCTCTCTAATGCTCAGAAGGGACCCACAGACAGGGAAGGAACCCCCCAGAAGTCTGGGAAGGCTGGTAGCTACCACCCTTCCCTCTTTGCTGCCACCCTCCTGTGTCCCAGAGACATATGAAGTGGATGGCGCCACTATTTGTCCTTAACACCTGAGTGCGAATCGGTCCATGGATTGTTGTCTTGAACGTCTGTCTGGGCAGAGAGCTGGGGTGGCTGGGAAGGTGTGAGCCAGCAGCAGCCAGGCATAGATATTGTTGGGGGGCATCTCTGGGAGTCAGGGGGACCGTGGTCAAGCCCCATCATCTCTCACTGGGTCCTTCAGCCTTGCCTCCACCGTTCGTTTCCACACAGAAGCCAGAATCCTCTTTCTACTTACAAACCCCAGCACCTTCCCAGCTGAAAACACCCCCCAGGATAAAACCTATGCCCTGGGTCCACCGTCCTCTCCTGTGTCACTCCTCACCAACCTTATCCTCCCTGCTCGTGCCTCCAGAGCCCTCCTGTTTCCTCCTACAGTCCCTGGTCTCTTCCAAGGCAGGTCTTTGCTCACACTGTCCCATCGCGCTGGAACCCTTGCTCACCTGGCCAGCTGCTCCTCCCCTTCGACCTGAGCTGGAATGTCTCTTTCTCAGGGAAGCCTTCCCAGTCTCCCCTCACATTTATTATTAGGGACTCCCATAGGGAGCACCCATTGCTCCCATCCCTGCCTCTGAAGAGGCTGAGACCAGGGTCACATACCAAACAGTCCTGGCTACCAGTATTCAGACAAGGCTGTGGGGAAGGACAACGTTGGGGGGGGGGGGAGGAATATGCCCCAGATGCGGCTCCCCAAGGGAGATGCTGAATCTGGTTCTGGGAAGTTAGGGGCCTCATAGGAGGAGGGGGCTGTCCAAAAGGCAGGCAGGTGTGTGTGCCTGAACTGTGGCCACGTGGACCCCGTGCTGTAGGCACAGCTGTGGATGAGGACAGGCAGAGGACAAAAGGGGGTCAAGGCCAGAACCACGGGACTCATCCCATTTTTGTCTTGGTGAAGAAAAAGGAGCCAAAACGAGCACTTGGGAGAAGGCAGAAGAACGCAAAAAAGGTGGCTAAAATATAGCCCTGTGTTTTTTTATTTAGTTCTCAGATAATCTTACATTTTTTCGTTTTCACTTAGAATAGCTGGAAAAGGAGGGCCCTACGTGGCAGTCCCTGGATGAGAAAACCATGTGTCAAAGCTGTTGCCGAATCCCTCGCTCTATTTTTACCTTCCTGACACTACCTCTTTGAGCCCTGAGGAGGGCTCCTGGCCTGAGGTGGCCCCAGCTGGCATCCCCAAGGCCAGTGTGGCCAGCCCTCGCTTCGTTCTCCAGAAACCACCAAAAAGCCGGCTATTCACTTCTCTTGAGCAGGAGTAAATGCATTAGACAAATGTTCTCAGGCAAACGTAAAGGATGTGAACACCAAATTACTCCATGAATTACTTTTGTTTCCTTTCCTCAGTTCCAATTTGGGTTGTTTTGTTGTTGTTGTTATTGTTGTTCACATCAGCACGTTAAAGTTGGACGGTAATTAATGTTCTTAAAATAGAACATCCATGTTCCCAAGTTTAGAAGGAAAAACCACCTGGGAGTGAAAGAACGTGGATGTGTGTGACCTGCTGTTCCACTCGCCACAGAACCTTTTCCAAGCCTCGGTGGGGAGCGCCTGCAGGCGGGGTTTGTGGCAGGACACACCGCGACGGACCACGTCTGCGGCCTTTTTTCATTGCGTTCCCGGCTCGGGTTCAAGGAAACCTTTGACATCCGCGGCCAGGAGCTCTGGGGGTTCACCAACCTCTGATTACATTTCTTTTTTAAAATATTGATGAACAGTCCCTCTATCGTTTCGAAACACTGAGGCTGCGGCTGTTGGCTCGGTGCAAGGCCTCCTCAGGCCACAGAGCCTCTCCCGGCACCTCGAGGCTCTGGGACTCTCTTTCAAACGCTGAGAGAAGAAAATGGTCCCTCTGGGTAGGGGTGGGGGAGGTCACTTCAGGATCCAAAATCAGGACTGCCCAGGCTGCAGATGCAGGTTGGGGCGGGGGCGCCCATTCCTACTCCCACTGCCCCGCAGCCTGCCTGATGCCCCACTGCACATCTGGTCACCTTGTCCCTGACATGTCTGCTGCCTGGGATGGAGAATAGTGGGACTGGAGAGGATCACTTCCAGTCCCATAAGGTCCAGAAGAGCTAAGTGCCATCCACCCCATCTTAGAAACACCCACACAAAAGGGCCCTGCAGGCCCAGGCTGCCCCGGAAGAGCTGACTACCACGTGGGGCTGGCTGGCGGTCCCCATGCTCTGGGAGGACTCGGTGCCCAATCAGCTGCTTCTTGCCCACACTACCAGCTTGTCATTGCCTGTCCCCATTGACTGAGGACACCCCCAGCAGCCAGGTATTGACATGGCTTCTGTAGTGACCTTGTCTAGAGGAGAGCATCTCTTTACAGATGGGGTATGTCAGTGATGTGCATGATACCCTGAAGCTCCTGAGTGCGTGGGGCTGAGGCCAAGTTCCTGCCATCATCACACCTCTCCACTCTACAGCGCAGCAGAGCGGCTACTGTTGTCGCCTTTGTACAGATGTGGAAGCTGAACCTCTGAGAGATGAAGCACACTGCCCAAGATCACAGTGGAGGAGGTGGGATTTGAACCCAGATCCATCTGACTCTGAAGCCAGAGCACTTCTCCATCTACCCTGCCACAGAGTCTCCCGCGCCCACCTCCTGCCCTTGACACGTGGCCTCTGGAAGGGGCCACCCTCAAATACATGCGCCATGGCCGTGGGTAAGGGAGCTCTGTGGCGGGTACCAGCAGCTGTGGTGCTTCTCGTCAAGTCCTGCCCAGCTCTGCTGGGGTGCCCCCTTAGTTGGAGGCCCTTGTTGACACGACCCATTTGGACTGCAATTTTATAAGGTAATTATGGATCAGTTTGGTGACCATCAGGCCCTTCTGCTACATCCTGGGAAATGGACCTAACTCTGTTACAGGGTAAATCAGATATAATCAGCTCCTAATTCAATATGGTGGCTCTAAGTAACATTTATCTAGATACAGAAGCTGGTCCTGTGAGATAGCCAACAGTGGTGGTTGGATTAGACTCAGACAAGAAGAACCCATTTGCTGACAGTTTTAAAAATTAAGTGGAAGAGACAAACTTTTCCAGTACTGTATGTTATTACATACACTCATGTGTTCCAGGCACAGACAAGGGCATCTTTTGGAGTGGCCACCTGCATACCTCAGTCTCATCCTGCCCGTGGCTCATCCTTCAAATCTTGACACAAGTGCCTGGACGCCTGGAACACCTTCCTGTTCAAAAGCCAAGCTGGGCGATCAGATGGTGGGCAGGGCTGGCTGTTGCTACCCCTTCTGTGCCCGAGGATCCTAAAACTCTTAGCTACAGAGCTTAGGTATATTGGCAGACTTCCTCCCCAGCTCTGAGTGGGATAGAATTTCTCTTTTGATTGGTGGTTTGGGAGTCACGTAGGCTAAATAATAATCAGATTATTGATTGGGTGATCGTGATTGGATCTGTTACTTTTTGTTTGTTTCTTTGAGAGAGAGAGAGAATGAGTGGGGGAGAAGGGCAGAGAGAGAGAATCTTAAGCAGACTCCACACTCCAATGTGGGATTCAATCCCATGACCCTGGGATCATGACCTGAGCTGAAATCAAGAGTTGGATGCTCAACCGACCGAGCCACCCAGATACCCTGGATCTGTTACTTTTGCATCGGATCGAACTTTATGTCCCCACTTCCTTCCCAACTGCCAGCCGAGTTGACCAACAGCAAGGCCCACACCAGACCCACACCAGACAGTGTATGCAAACTTACAGAAGCAGTGGCCGCTAAGAGCCGACAATGTTCCATAGACTTCTACCCCAGCCTCCCTTAGCTGTATGGGCCTGCCTTCCAGACCTCTGTGCAAGCTTCAACACCTCTTCACCCACACTAGGGCTGGCTGGTGACCTTTGATCCACCAAGTCCCTCGTTTGGACTCTCGCCCCCCTGTCTCCTCTCACAGTTGTTAAGGTCTAACTCCTATGATAAATTCCTTATTCCACCACACTTACAGTGATTCTGCCTCCTTGATTGAACCCTGAGTGATAAAGCACCCACCTCTTCAGATAGGCCTCATTTCTCTCCCCTATAAAACGGGGATGGTGTGAGACATACAGGTTCCAGTAAGGGGGCTGAGTCTGGGTGGTGGGCCTGAACCTGGGACTGACGCCAGCATGTACATTTGTCATAGTCTGCAGACAAGCTTCAGGCCAGCATCATGACTCGGTCGGGCTTTTCATCTTAATACCAGCTGTAGGAGCCCCACAGAGCAGGGCCCTGTGAGGTCAGTGGACACATTTATACTGGTGGCAGAAGATGTGGGGTGTCCCTCCAGTAGTCAGACTGGTTATGGAGCACTGTGGGTGCTCTGAGGGAGTGTTTAAGGCAATGGCTGGTCGGAGCCTGATTGGACGCTGGTGTCTTAGCCGGGAACGCAACCCTAAATTGGAACATCATTCCGCCGGGAAGCCGGTGTGTGCTGAGTTAGGAGGCTTGCAAGAAGCTGCTGGGAAGAGCGAGAATGGCTCTTTGGACAGAAACACACTCTGCTGACTTGCTAGTGAGGAGGCTCCGCTCCCCTGATGACGAACTAGTCCTCCCCCATGGAAGCTGGAGAGTGGATCTGTAGATGCTGTCTCAGGGTGGTGCATCACCTGCTGCCGATGTCCGCGTGGCCCACTCCTTCACTGTACTCAGGTCCCCACTCGATGCCACCCCCTTGGAATAGCCTGTGCCACCCCATGCAAACTTAATGCCCCCTTCCATCACCCTCTGTGCCCTTACCCTCCTCCATTTTTCTTTCCAAAATATAACCACTTAACACATGATGCATTTCCACATGGTCTTTCTTCCTCCACTAGAAGGCGAAGCTCCATGAAGGCAATGCTTACGTCCGTCTTGTCCAGAGCACCCGGAACAGCACCTGGCTCGTAGCAGACACCATTGCAAATTTGCTGCAGGTCAGAATGATTGCCGTGTAAAGAAAAGTGTCCTGATCTCACCTCTACCTGTGTCTTCATTTGTGCTCAAAAACACCACAGACAGCGCCCCCAGCCTGGAGGAAGGCTGCTTCTTGGTGTCAGGAAGGCTGGTTTGATCAGTTAAGCACCAAACATGACTGCTCGACATCAGGACTTTAGTCTTTTCTTCTGATCATTACTCTTGATCTTAGGATCTGTAACCATTTGGGAAGTGGATTTGGTGTGATTAAATTCTTTTCTAACCTAATCCTTTATGGAAAACAAAAGTTTTAAATGGAGTGAATTAGAATGGATTTGCTGATGTCTCATCATTTGCAAGATAATTCACCCTGGACCATTTTGAAAACTGGTGGCCAGGTATCACGCCCCGAAGAATACTCCACTGGATCTTCCTGTGACGGAGGAGGGAAGGCTCCCATCCTCACAGAGGGCCCGCCCGTGATTAGAAGAGTTACACAGGAGTCGGAGGGGCCAAGGCTGAGAGCTGTTGGGAAAGAGAGCTGTCCATGCCCTTTCTCTGCCAGGAAGCACAAGCCCTTCCTGGTAGGGCTGCGCCATGGCCAGGATGGCAGGTAGCATTACAACCCCTGGCATGGTTTCTCTGTTCTCTCTTCGTATCCTCATGACCACAGTTGGGAAAACACAAGAGTGGGTGTGCAGAGAGTGGTGCACACGGAGGGTCTGGCAAGGGACTTTCGGTAGCCGGACTGTAGGGTCAAGTCGGGGTCTCTCAAGGAGGAGGAGGGAGTCACCTATATCCCTGCCATTGAGGGACTAGCTCCCGGAGGCGGTTGTGTTTGCAGCTCAGTCCAGTACAGAAACCTGGGGGTCATGACAGCAAGAAACAATGTTTCCAAGAACATACATAGAACAGAAACCTGCCCACCCAAACTGGAAACAAGAGGCACCGTACTTGACCAGACCACTGTAGTCACCTGGAACCTTGTGGGAGGCCCTGTTCTTGGCTAGAAGTGGGGAAGCTGTGAGTTTCCCCCCTGTAGCTCCAGTCACAGGGTGCAGACTGGCGAGGTTCGGTGGGCCAAGCCGGGGTAGAACCTGGCTCCTACCCAGATGTTTGGTAACTCTCAGAAAATGGGATTTCCCTCTTCTGCTGATTTGATTTTTAACTTTGGGGATTTATCACTTGTTTAATCTCCAGCTTTTGGGTTCAGACAGCGGGGTTTCTTCCCCCAAGACAGGTGTTTTAATGAGGGTTTGTGGCCACAGGCTTGGCTCTCACACCTGCCTTGCATCTTCAGTCTTGCTGGCCTGGCCGGCACGGTTCCCACGCCTCTAGTGGCTGCCTGGCCATGCTCCATGAAAGGAGATGCACAGGGGCGCCTGGGTGGCTCAGTCGGTTAAGTGGCCGACTTCGGCTCAGGTCATGATCTCACGGTTTGTAGGTTCGAGCCCCGCGTCGGGCTCTTTGCTGACAGCTCAGAGCCTGGAGCCTGCTTCGGATTCTGTGTCTCCCTCTCTCTCTCTGCCCCCTCCCCACTTGCGCTCTGTCTCTCCCTCTCAAAAATAAATAAACATTTAAAAATTTAAAAAGGAGACGCACAGAATCATTCTGTCTGGGAGGCCTAATGGTCGGTCGCATGAATATGGCGGCTTGGTGTAAAGCATGTGGCCTAAGAGGCCTTTTTCTCTTTCAGAATCATAAATAAACATGTCACAGGCCCTGGAGACATGCTGGCTCAGCCACAGGATGGCCTAGCACAGGCACAGCCCCTCATGGTTCAACCTTCACTTCACTCCCCCTCCTTGCTCGGTGCAGTTTGGAGGCTGATGTGGGCACGTGCCCCTCTCCCAGCCGGGCCTTACTTGCGAGTGAAAATCCGGAGACGTCCCTCTTCCCTCAACCCAAGACTCAACAACTAACACAGAAGGAAGGAAAGGAGAACATTCTTTATGCCGGACCCAGTGCCTCACAGCTTATCTCACTCAATCCTCAACCCAGTCCTAGTCTGGGACGCTCTCAGAGGTCACAGCTTTTGCCTTCGGTCAGCAGCAAGGTTGGGATTTGAAGCCCCGGGGTTGTGTCGCTAGAGCCTATGCCCTTAGCTAGCTTGTGCTTTTTCCCACGGGGCTCATTTGATGATTCATTTCTTATTCTATACCCAGAGACAATGAGGCGGAAACCAGAAGAAAAGGGGGCTATTATGATATCACTATTTGCCGTTTACCTAAATTAGATAATAAATCACAGGGCTACTTGAAAAATATACATGTCAACCTCCTGAACGTCTGGTTATCGCTTAGTGACATTTGATGGTATATGGTATAATTAACACTTTCTTATAGAAAATACGCTGTTTCTGTGAAATGGATAAGCGAATGAGAAAGTGAATTTAACCTGGCCCTCCTCTTCCTTGGGAACAGGGCAATAGACCTGTGGTTGTGGGTAGCTGGAGTGCTTGGGCTGGTAGGTGGGCAAGTGTTCCCAGCCCCCTCCAGGCCAGCATGGTGCAGTGGGAGGGGGAAGGCTGGCGCCTAAGTAGCAGCGGGCCCAGCTGAGTGATGCTGCTGATCCCCAAATAACTCTGTGCCCATTCATCAGCCTCAGCATAATTGGGCATCTGCCACTGGCATCTCCAGATGTTTGCCTTGATCAGACGTCGATGCGGTTCAGTGTTTTCATTGAGAGCCTCATAAAAAGCTCTAGCTGGTTGGGGACGCTTATTGTTCATTTTATTTGAGTTCCTTATCATGTGCAAAATGTTCCAGGCACCATTAGGAGACACAAAAGGCTCAGAAAACACAGTTTCAGGGGGCGGAAGCTCACCCTAGCGTGGAGGAGACACGGCCACTGAAATTTACAAACATTTGCAGAACACAATCAGCTGTGGTAGGAATGAAAGTTGCTCACAGCAGCACATCAGGGCAGGGGATGGGGGTGGTGGAGACAGGATTTAATGCTCGCCTGAGGGAATCTTCTAAAATCAGATGGGTGTTCCAGGCTATTTGTTCATTAATGTGGTCTTCAAATTACTTCTCAGTGAAATTGAAGTATGGGGGCCCAACTTGGGGCGGAAGCTCGATCAGGAGATTAAAGGGGACAGGAATCTTGCTTGAGGTGAAACATTTGAGGTGCAGGTCCAGGCACGTTACAATTATTGCTAACCCTAAATGTGTCTTGGCAAGTTACATTGATTTGCACACAGGTTGCTAAGGGCTTTTAAGGGAAAATAAACCATAGGCAATGAGAACGTCCCCATCAATTTACCAAATTCATGTGTGAGACAGCATCATGGCAGTGAGGGGAACACTGCTCATAGGCATAAATTAATGCTATCTTCCTTGGAAAAAGATAATTTAAAAATCAATAACCTCTTTTGCAAGAATGCTTCGAGAGTATTCCTTTTTAAAAATTGACTTAATTTATTCTCTCCTCTTATCAAAAAAGAATTTGTAGAGATTTATAACAAAAGATACGACAGTGAGGTTATTAAAATAGAAATGGGAAATTAGAAAGCAGTCAGAAAAGAGCATACAAATTTTCTAACTACAATGGCTAACCTGACTTTTGTGACCAACCTCTAAATTTAGCTCTGAGCTTCCTGGAATCCAAGGTGAGAAGGGAAACATAATTAATTACATAGTTCAACTACTAAAATGGACAAACTATGTCAATTCTTGACTAACTTTCCATGACTTTATAAAAAAGAGAGGTAGAGGGAACTTTTGGGAACATGGGGGGATATTTTTTAAATATTGAGAAAGGAAGAGATGGGTTTTGAAATTTTTTTGTGAGAGGCAAAACTTGGGCAACAATGATAGACACTCCCACTAAGATCTGGGTGAACCTGGGATAGCTCGGATTTGACCAGTTGGTTCACTGATGAATGAATCACTTGGGACCAGGACCCAGGTATTTAGCGTGTCTGGCCCGTCCTCAGGAAAAGGCTGGGTTCCTTTTCTCTGCTCTGCCTAGACAGTGCCTGGTATATTTTGCCCATAAAGAACTCAAACATGGCTCTGTCTCCCCTGGGTTGAGAACCCCAGGCGGGCACGGACAGGGTGCCAGCACCCCTTGGGTATCTGCCAGCTACTAGTAGCCACTCAGTGTTGGAGGATGATAGCTAGGAAGCTAAAAATGGGAAATGTATTCATAAAACAACAAACACCATTTGCAACGTAGTGGGGGCATTTTTTTTGCAACTCTCAGTGACAACAATCGAATCTTCTAGTTTTTAGCTCTCACTGTGGGGAACTTGTGGATGGACCTGCCCAGAAGCAGATGGGCAGTTACGAAGCGTTAGAGGGGTTAGTCAGCTGTGATTTGGGGCCTCATTTTACAAGGGTCTGCCTTGACCCTTGTGATGGGGCACTCACCGGAAGGGGTCCCCTTGGGCAGACTTGTGTCAGGTCTCCCAAGGGCTACAGGAGGGGCGTGTGGGGGGAGGGGATCTCATGAACAATGCTGACCTGTCTCTAGCCGTGCTCCCAGCTGGCTTTAGGGTGGGATTCCAGCAGGCACTGCGTTTTACAGTTGGTTTGCAGCCGCCTTTCATCCTCAATTACTCAGCGCAGATTCCTGTGCTGCTCTAAAGAGCCTTTGTGTTTCACCATTTTCTTTGAAAAATCCCTGGAGGCCTCATTTTGGTCCCAGCAGGGAATGCCTTTTCTGAGAAATGAAGTCCCAGGCTCGGGCAGGCAGTCTCTGGAGGCCCCAGAGGTCCGGATATGCTGGCAGAGGGGAAGGGTGCGATGCAGGGAGGGAGGAGGGCCATGGCCTGGACATCAAACCCCCAGGAGGACAGATGTATCTGCAAGCAAGACATGCTTGTGGCAAAGGCAGGGTGTTTGTGTCCCTCATGTCCTACCCACACAGGGTCTGTGCTGGGGGCTTGGCGTCTAAGGTGGGGGGGCGCTGCCTCTGGGCACAGCAGCAGACCTCCTGCCAAGCTGGGAGGATTTGGATAAGTCAGGTTTCCCCTCTGGGGCCCAGTTTGCTTCATCTCTGAGGTGGGGATTTGAATAGTATGTCAGTCACGCCAGATCAAGGTGTCCTGTCATAGTGCCTGGCTCAGAGCCCGGCATTTGGTGTGGTCATGATTACTGAGCTTGTTATCATTTCCTGGAGCTTGAAGGACCCGCCAGCTTTCTTCCCTAAGTCTCATGTCCTTGACATTGGTGGATTCCACCCTCGGAAGAGGAAGCTGAGCTTAGAACCCACTCAGGCGAGCCTCATGGCCTCCGTGACCCTTCGTGGGAAGTAGGGTATCCAGTCCTGCCTGTCCCCTGAGTGCTGTGGGAATCGAGCACTGTGAAGACGCTGGAGAGGCACTTCCCTGCTCCTGACTCTACCTCTGGAGGACTGAGGACAGCACTTAGAGGACCCACAGCTCAGGGCACCTGAGTGGCTCAGTCAGTTAAGTGCTGACTTCGGCTGGTGGTTCAAGCCCCGTGGGCTTCTCGCTCTCTCCTTTCTCTCTGCTCCTCCCCCACTCACGCATTCTCTCTCTCAAAATAAAAAATAAAAGTTAAAAAAAAAAAAAAAAAGGAAGAAGACCCATAGCTCAGTGGCCGGCACACACAAGTGCCCAGCAAGTGCTGGCGGTGGGAATATAAACTGATTACTCCATGAGGACTATAGGAAGCACAGGGCTGGGGCTGGGGGGTTGGGGGGAGATGCTCCTCGCGGAAGCGGGGAGAGGGAAGCTGGGAGAGCTGAGGGCTGGTCCTTGTTGTCCACAGACCTGGGATGGCCCCACCGACCTGAACACTGTTGGTGTCGTCAATTCAGATGCCACTGTGAGTTCCATGCACAAATGACGCACGAATTCCCCTCCCCGTCTCGCCACCACCCCCAGCCCCAGGGGTAGGACTGTCCTATATTTTTATACACGAAACTTGGCAGCTCTAAGCGAAGGGGTTAAGAATAAACTGCATAAGCGACTGGATTTAAATCAGCCTGACATCGGACTCCTAAGACTCCTAGAAAGCTGCGAGGGCAGGGGCATCCCCGACTACGAATCCTCACCTTGCCACAGGGTTCAACAGAGAGTCATATTATCTCTCTGCCACTATGAATGGATATACTGGAATAGAGCTTGGGTTTTTTGTTTTTTTAACTCAAAAATTTCCCCAGACATACAGAAGGACTTATAACATAAGCCAGATGAAGGGCCCAACACTCCCGCTACAAGTAGTGTAGGCAAAATAGAGAGTGAGAGAGATAGGCCCCAACCCTATCATTGACAGAGAGAGTGGAGGCAGAGCGAAGCCCGCTGAGGGCAGGAACACGGCACCCAAAATGTCAGGGCGGGAACTGCCCAGACTTTGCAGCAGATGCTAGCAAGTTCTGTGTAAGTGAGGAATCAGTTGGGCGTCACTGGCACTGTGGCAGAATGGGAGGTGGCTGCTGCTCAACACGAAGGTGTGAAGTTTGAGAAGCCAGCAGAACGAGACCATGTGGCTGTACTGCTCTGAGGCCAGGATGCCCCTGTGGGCCTGGAGGAGGGCAGTGTCCAGGCAGAGCAGGCCTGCGTGTGGCCTGTCAGGTGGCCAGACCCGCAGGGAGGGCCGGCCCAGTCCCCTTCTTCCCGGGCCTGTCCTCCTGCCTGGACCACCTTAGCCCGGTGATCGCAGGTGGGCACAAACTCCTTGGGCACCTGGTATTTGGACACTGCTAGCAGGTTGGAGTGGGGAGCTCCAGTTATGGGGGCCAGGCTGCCTGGCCAAGAGGGGCTCAGAGCTGGGGCCGACCCCCTCCCCCATCCCTTGCCAAAGGGACCGCTACAGTTCAGGCTGGAGGCCTAGGCCTGTGGGACCCAAACCAGTCCTTCTTTTGATTCTCTGCTTGGTGCTGCTCCTCACTCCCCAGCAGGCACGAGTGGAGGGGTGGAGACTAGGGGGCGGGAATGGGGGAAGTGGGGAGTGGGGAAAGGATGGGGGCCGCACTGAGGCCAGAATTGAGGTTGGGTGGGTGGAAATGACGATGGATAATAAGCTAAGAAAATGGGGCCTGTGCCCAGCAGTGGAGGACCATGGAGCCAGCATCTACTGCATCCTTGTAAAACTAGCTGGGCCATTAGCTCAGTTTTTGACTCTGTGAAATGGAGTTCCTGATGCTCTCCCAGGGGGAAGTGACTGTGAGACCCTGGGACCCCGGGGCAGTGAGGCAGCCACGGACAAGTGCTGAAAAAACAAAAACAAACAAACAAAAAAAGAAGTGCTGAGGAGTTGGGGGCTAGGAATGGGAATTCAGGAATCTGGATCATTAGGTTTGGAGATGGGGTGGCTGGGAGGCCAGTGTGCCGTAAGCCGAAATGAGGGTATGTAAGGTATTTGGGGACATGATGTGTTTGAGAAGGTTGCAGGCAGCTGGGGTGTGGGCCTGGACCAGGGGGAACCACAGAGGTGGACAGTGGGTAAGGGTCATTTGCATCAGGAAGTTCAGGAACAGCCAAGGGACATTTGCTGAGAAGAGAAGCCAAAGACAGGCTGTGGGGAGGGCTGGCATCTAGAACCGGAAGGAGGAGAGGAGGTAGAAGGATGCTGGGAAAACGCAATGCATGGAGGCTAAGGAGGCAGTGGCAGTCGTTGGGCAGAGCTGTGCCAGATGAGATGGGAGAGCTGCACACCTTCCTGGGAAAGCAATAAGGAAGGGAGGGCACAAAGTACAGATCACGAGGAATGAGTGGATGGTGAGGACCTGGAAGATTTGACTGTCAAGTTACTTCCCCAGCAGCCTGCTAGGAACCATGAGTGCCTGCTGGCCCAATGCCCGGTGCCGAGATACACTGCCATTCCTGGCTGCCAGACACGGTGAGCGGTGGGGGGAGCCCACAGCCGGGATGATAGCCCCCAAGTCCCACAAGAGATCAAACCAGTTAATGCCAAATATACATAAAGGGTCAAGATCAGGAAATGCAACAGATTTCCGGCCACATCTACCTCCCAAAACGTAGCTGTGAATCCAGAGGCAAATCGAAAATATTTCTGAATAGTCAAAACGGCTGCCACAGGGCCTCCAATACCAGCATGCTTTGCTTTGTAAGGAGACACCCTGAAGCCCTCACTCAGAGCCAACCTGCTTTTACTCATGTATTTATTTATTTGTTATTAAAATTTGTAAGGTTTATTTGTTTATTTTGAGAGAGCGAAAGCACGCGCACGAGTGCGAATGGGGGGAGGGGCAGAAAGAGGAGAGAGAGAATCCCAAGCAGGCTCTGCCTGCTGCCAGCACAAAGCCTGATGGGGGGGCTTCAACTCTGGAACGACGAAATCATGACCTGAGTCTAAACAGAGTCAGACGTTTAACTGAATGAGCTACCAGTTGCCCCTCATTTATTTATTTTTTCAAGATTGTATTTTTGGGGCTTCTGAGTGGTTCAGTAGGTTAAGTGTCAGATTCGGTTCAGGTCATGAGCTCCCAGTTTGTGAGTTTGAGCCTCTCATCGGAGCTGGCAGTGCAGAGCCTACTTGGGATTCTTGTTCCCTCCTTTCTTTCTGCCCCTTCCCTGCTTGTGCTTTCTCTCTCTGTCTCTCTCTGTCTCTCTCAAAATAAGTAAGTAAACTTAAAAAAAAAAAAAAAAGATTTTATTTTTAAGTAATCTCTACGCCCAACATGGGGCTCAAACTCACAACCCCAAGATCAAGAGTTGCATGTTCTTCGACTGAGCCAGCCAGAGGACCCCATCCTACTTTTATTTAACACACAGTTCTGATAAACACTGTTACCTGGTTTCAATTGGAAAAAAAAAATCAAAATCAAGAGAAAAGATACAATGTAAGTGGCTTAGAAAATCTGAACTGTGTGAGATCATCAGGGTGAGGGATTAGCCTGGACAGGCTCCCAATTCCCACTCAAGGCTGATATTCTGTGGTTCTCATATTTTTGTGAGGAGGATCCCCAAGTTAAGACGTTGTGAAATAATGTTCCATCTCCATTGCTTAAAAAGGCAGTGTGTGGTCCATGTCAGGAAGTTGTTCTTTAAAAAGTTCCAGCTATTGAAGAGGAAATGGAGCCACATTTATTGAGCACCTACTGTGTACTCACCAACTTAAGTCTGTTAACTTCCTAACAATCCTACAGGTAACTATAATCTTTACCATTTTAGGGAAAAGAAAGTAGACTTAAACAGCTGAAGTGATTTGTCCCAGTTTACACTGCCTTCTTATGCTTTTCTCGTATCACCCCCCGCTTCCCCCCAGTTCCAGGCAGAGTGCTCCTGCGGACCACCTACTCTCTGACAACAGGTGGGTGGCCTGAGCCTGAGCTCAGGGGCTGCCCTCGAGGGAGGTGGTGATGCTCTGTCCAGTCAGCTCACTGTGCGGCCCAAGTTCCCGCCCAGGCCTCCATAGCTTTGGCTACTCTGGGGGGGTGGGGGTGGGGAACCAGCCCTGCTCCTGCCTCTGATTTCAGGACAAAGCTCCCCTCTCCCTGCGGGTAGACAGTGAGCGGTGAAGTCCTTGTAGCTGGCAGATAAACACATGGCTGTGAGAGCCCCATCACAACCAGTAGTCTTGTGAACCCCATCCTCCAGGGGAATTACTCCCGAAGGACTTTGATGGTGACAGGCCCTGTTTTTCATTCTCTAATCATTCAGAAAAATACATCCATTTCGGTTTATTCAAAACAGTGGAAAATCATTGAGGTTTTTCCTGTGTAAAGGTCAAACTATAAAAAGATAAGTGGACTCAGAGAAACCCAGGCTAGTCATGAAAACGTGGTAGTGTATGAAAATGGATCCAAAAAAGGATTTAATCCTCCTTTGGAAACAGCTCATAATAATCCCCCTGCCTTACTCTCCACTATGTGTGCGTTAAATTCCTGTTTTTAGGCTCAAGGACACGAAGTAAGTGACTTTCAATGTATAGAACAAGGACCGTACGGACCGGGGTCCTCGGTCAGAATCCCTGACCAGCTGCTGCTTGCCAAGTGTGAAAGCTGAAGCAGGAAGCCTCACCTCCCCGGGCCTCAGTTCCCTCACCTGAAAAATGGGAAAGATTCCCTCATTTCTACCCTTTCCTAGAGGTCTAATATACTGCCTGGTAAGGTCCAGGCCGGTGGACATTGAGAACCTTCTACCGTCCTGTCCATGGTTTCCACCAGGCAGGACAGGTGAGGCCTGGCTTGGCCTGCTGCCAGTGGAGACCCTGAGGAGGGCGCTACCGGACCCCAGTCTGGAGACAGATCCTGCGCTGACCTCCTCTCCTGCCTCTGGCCACTGGACGTCCCCAGACTGTGACAGCGCTCGGCCACACACGCACTTGGGTGACCTGTGAAGTCCCTGCAGCTGGAAAATAAACAAGTATCTGCGAGATCCCTAACATGAGGACATTTTAAAGGGGCACTTGGTAATTCAACTGCTTTTGTCAAGCTGAGCCAGCAACTAGAGAATGAGAGAGTGTTTTGAAAACACAGCCTGGACAGGAAAATCCTCGCTTTCCTCTTTACCAATTAAGAACTTTGAGGAGATCTTCGAGTGTCTTTGGGAAGATAAGGAACAGCTGTGTCCCCTCTTCATCATTAAGTCAAGGCTCCGTCTCTGCTGTGTTGTGCGCAGCCCTGCCTGCGGGGGTAGGCCCAGCCCGGTCTCTCCCACATCAGCCCACCCACTGGTGGAGTCAGGTTTCCTGGTGGCAGTCCCTGGGCCTGGGAGGACTCCAAGCCCCACAAACGGGAGCTGGCTTTTGTTTCTTGACTTGTGTCCAAGTAGAACAGAAGGAGCGCATGGGCGAGTGCCGGCTCGTGGTTCTGGCCAGCAGGGGCGTGGCGGGAGATGAAGGAGGCTGGCAGCGGCCAGATCCCGCAGACATAGGACCCGGCGAGTGACAGGTCTCATTTGTGTTCTACAAAGGTCACACGGCTGCTGCGGGGAGGGGGGAGGGCTCAGAGGCAGCAGGCCCAGGTAGGGGGTTGCCTTGGTCACCCAGGGATGAGGTGGCAGGGATACAGGAGATGTGTCTGGAGGACTAACTGGTGGGACATGGAGGGTGAGGAAGAGGTGGTCCTGGGAGGAGGTCTCTGCAGCCTATGGCGCTTGGGTGGATGGCGATGCCTCGGTATGAGATGAGATGGGGGACGGGTGGCATGGGTTTGGGCATCTGTGATGAGGCAGAGTTGGGCAGGTAGCAACTGAGCTGCCTGAGGGATGTCCAAGGGGACCTGTCCACTGGGGCACAGGACATGAATGTGCAGAGTTAGGGAGACAGTCGAGCCAGAGGTAGAAAAGTGGATGAGGCCAGCACACGGGGAGCCGACACGTGAAGCCAAAGAGCGGACAAGATCCCACAGGGCGAGTACAGGGTGAGATCCAAAGAGGGACAGGAAGAGAAGATCCGGGAATCACTGACATTCAAGTTTTAGGAAACAGACTTGTGGAGAAGCCGAAGAAGTGGTCAGAGAGGTTTCTGGGAGAGCATGGAGTCAGGGGGAACTCGAGAGTCTGCGGTGGTGGGGGCGGCACACAGTGAGGGTTGCTTTAGAACATGGGCTCTAGGCTGCGTTAGCCTGTGCGGGACTGAGAGGGATCCTGCCTGGTCAGCAATGCCGTGGCTGTGCTGTGATTTCAGCCAGTTCGGCAGCTTTGCAGATGGTTTGTTTTCCTGGATGGGAGGTTCAAAGTGGGCTTTCTTGGGGGTTTCCGAGAGATCTGTCTGCAGAAACTTTATTCCACATCTTAAGGACTTTTTAGTATAGGTAGCATGAAAAGCATAACCATGGCCACTGTGTTTACATTCTCTTAATCTTGACTTGAAAAAATATTTATAGCAGACACTTGTTTTAAACGGCAGCAAGAGGTTCTATTTTACTATCCTTTATACTCTTCACATGAAGAGCCTATTTTGAAAAGGTCTATAAATTACCTATACAAATCTTGGAGAGTCTACCTCTTCAGCTTTTTTTTCTTTTTTAGGTCACAAGAGACCCATCTTAGACCATTAGGGATTTAATGTGACATGTTCTGCTTTGCAATGTCAAAGAGAAAGGGCAGTTTTTGGCTCAGATACAGCAATTGTGCCCCCAAATGTGTCCAATGGCCTGGTTTAGTGTTAAAGCTCCAAAATAATTGATTATCCATTAGGGCAGCTATAAAGAGTTCATCGCATCAGATTCAAACCGACAACATCTGTGCTGCCAGGGCAGCGAGGCGAGGCCAGGCAGAACCAAATGGAGTCTGGATGGGGCCGTGGATCCTGCCGTCCACGAGGCTCTGAGACCAGGCCTCCATTAAGAAGAGTGACAGGTTGCTGTCCTAACCGTGCCTGATGATCAGGCCTGTGCCGGCTGCTTCCTGCTGGGCCAAGTCAGGGAAGACTCCTCACAGCGAATGAAAACTCTCATGGGGCTGCTCTGTGCCTCACCTCCCACCTCCTCACAGTCCCCTGCCAGCTTCCCCCCATCTCCTGCTCCCTGGGCCGCAGACCCTGAGCTGTCCCAGGCCTCCGCTCCTTGTCCCATGCTTCCCTCCACAAGCCCTTGCAGCCTCTCCAGCAGGGTTTGCTCCTGATCCCTCCCGACCCTCTCATCTAGCATGTCCCTGGCAAACCGCACAAAGTCTGGGTCTAAGGCCCCACTGACGTTTTCTCCCAACCCTGGTAGGTTTCCTCTAAATGGCACCACCCGACCTGTTCCCTCATTCTGCCTCCTCCTCGTATGCTTAGCAAACAGTTTACCTTGGCAGGTTCACCAGGAAGCAGTAATATTGCCAAAGCCAGGTGCTTGATGGACTTTTTATTTCTGAAGTCGTGTGTGTGTAGGTAGGTGTGCCTTAGGTGGGTGTTTAAGTTTCCAGGCCCAAGTTACTGCTGCCCATGCTAATAGGAGCAGCCTCTGGGGCTTCAGCCCTATTTACCCGGTGTCAGAGCACAGCCAGTGCTATATTCCAAGGCCATCATGGGTGGTCCTAGCGCCTGCCTTGTCCAAACCCAGGTAGGAGACTGGATCCTTGGAGGACGTCTCAGCCCCCACAAAAGTGCTGTGGCTGGAAAGCTCCCTACGGATTGCTCTGGCTCTCACTCACAAACACTGTACCCAAAGGCTTTTTGTAGTGGCTGCTGTGGTTTCTGCCTAGACCCCAGCCCCGGGACTGACCCATCCATCCCTAGATGCTCTATCTCACAGCTGCATCCCTCCCCGGGAATAGCCCTCGGCCGAGGGGAGCTGCCTCACTCTGGTTTAAGCCCCCTCCCGGAGGCTGGCCTGTGGTCAATGACTGGTGGATGGCAAGGAGGTGCTGAGACTGGGCCCCTTGGTCTCCACTGGGACATCTCTGAGGGGCCACCTCAGCTCCTTTGTTCCTTGTAGAATGCCGAGGCCTCAGTTGCAACCATAGCCCGGGTCACTTTGTCTCTCTGCTCCATCCTGCCTTCTTCATTTCTTCGCATCACCATCAAATCCGCACACAACAGTCTAAGACAGCTGCCACGGCTTAGCTAAGAGAGAGAGGCTGGGCCGACCCGTGGCCCCCCTCCTCACCTCCAGCGCCACCCTGGCCACCTGGGCTGCTGAGGTGCCTTGATTGTTGTATTGTTACACTCCTTTGGTACACACTCAAGAGTCCCTACGAGGTCACTTGGGAGGCATTTGTTTGTTTTTGGACTTGAACTTAGGAAATATGGTGCTTCTTGGGCCTTTAGTCTGTGTTTGATTCGTGTCTATGCTACTGACCCCAGTAACTGGGGAAGAGATTGGACTTTCTTGGCTTTGGCTGCTAGGAATCTTGAAGCCAGGTGTAAGGTTCACGTGTGACAAGACACTTGTTGCTTTCTGAGTTCCCTAAAAGTCCCTTTCTCACTATTGTTGTTTGTGCCGGTTTACTATATCACACAGTTCCCTCCGAGCTGCCTCAAAGTGTTTGGATGAGGTGGGCTAAAAATGAGTAAACATACGCAGACAGCCGTAGGGGTGTGTTGTTAGAGAGGCCCGGCTGCTGGTTACCAGCTCTGGGACATCTGCCAAGTTAGAACTTATCTAAACCATAGTTTTTTCAGCCAGGGAGTGGGCCTGGTGCCTGTATCACAGAATTATTTTGAAGATAGATACAGTAAGCACGTGGCTGGTACATGTCAAGTGCTCAAAGGGTAGACACGAATAACAATTTTTTAATAAAATCACGTTGCTCTCACCAACAGGTCCTACCATGTGGGGGGTTGGAACTTCTTCCTTTGTTTCTGGAGCATGCTGGCTGTAAGCCAAGATGCATTTTTGGCCTGTTGGGTTTTACTTTCTTATGGGAGCAAGATTCCCACCCAGGCGCCCACAGCTCACAGCAGACTGTGTGGACCATTGGAAGGGCCAGCGGAGATGTTTACTGATTGTTAATGCAGGTAGGTGGATACACAGTTAAAATGGCCATGACATAAATGACCACATACTTGGCTGGAGAAAAACTAAAACCAAAACCCTTTATGTAAACTGAGCCTTCAGAAAATGGGGGAAAAAAAGGTTGTAGATGAGAGGTTGGAGATGAGTAATTTAACCAAGACGATGTAAATCTAGGCCTTTGGATACTTTAAATATAACCATTTGATATAAAAAGAATTGCACTAAATTTTTTAAAGCTGAGATCTTTCCTAGGGTGAGAGACTCACTTTCCTGATAGGGCCACGTTCCCCAAAAGGCAAGTAGGGACGGCAAAGAATAACATCCTTGTCCGCATCACATCCCCCTCTAGGCAACTTAGGAGGTTTTATGCATTCCAGTGGACACTAGCACCCCATATGCTACAGGTTACCTTACAAACCAGTTTGGAACCCATATTGGAACAGAAAAGCCCATTTCAAAGGGCAGGTGACTTGGAAGCCTTTCTTTTGTCCATTTCTTTCTTTTTTTCTTTAATTTTTTAAAATGTTTATTCATTAACAAAAATTTTTTTTTAACGTTATTTATTTTTGAGACAGAGAGAGACCGAGCATGAACGGGGGAGGGTCAGAGAGAGAGGGAGACACAGAACCTGAAACAGGCTCCAGGCTCTGAGCTGTCAGCACAGAGCCCGACGCGGGGCTTGAACTCACGGACTGCGAGATCATGACCTGAGCTGAAGTCGGACGCTTAACCAACTGAGCCACCCAGGCGCCCCAAATGTTTATTCATTTTTGAGAGACAGAGAGAGAGAGAGAGACACAGGAGCAGAGAGAGAGGTTAGACACAGAACTCAAAGCAGGCTCCAGGCTCTATCTACACTGTCAGCACAGAGCCTAATGTGGGGCTCAAACCCACGAACTGTGAGATCATGATCTGAGCTGAAGTCGACGCTTAATTAACTGAACCACCCAGGAGCCCTTCTTTTGTCCATTTCTAAAGTCAACCTGCCCCTGGCTCTTTCCCTACATAAATGCAGCCTGGACTTGAACTTTAGTTTTGAACTCGTCCAAAGATGGGTATAAAACTGGAGTTCCTTGTCTTTCTTGGGGATGAAGAGTCTGGAGCAGGGAACCATCTAGAACTGGCCTCCAGGGTGCATCCTCTTGGGGGGGTGGGTAGTGTGAAGGCAGGATGGAGAGAGAGTGTCATGAGAGCAAACCTGGGTGCAGAGCAGGCCCTGGGATGGTCTGTAGGAGTGGGCCTCAGGGGAGGGGGGGAGAGGAGCAGAGAAGTGAAGGGAGGTTAGGGGGCAGAGTAAGTGTCTGGCTGGGCTGTTTAGTCCTGGAGGGGAGAGGGATCCTAGGCCACACCTTTGGACCGGTCTGGGAGGGACCAGGTGGGCCTTAGACAAGCTGTCTCAGAGCTGTTGAGGCAAGGAGAGGCTCAGAGTTGACGGGTCTTGAGCCCTTTGCAGGGATTTGCTGACGTCTTGGGACATGGACTAAGCACATTAATCAGCCTCAGGACTTTGGGTGAGGCCTCAGGAGCCTTTCTTTGAGGGATCAGCCAGTGTGAGAGGGACAGTCAGTGCCTGGGGGACCAAAGACCTCCTGCTCTATCACCTACAGGCAGCCCCTTGTCTGTCACATGTGGGGACAATGTCCCCCTTAATGCATAACCTGAGGAAGGAGATGGGAGGCTGCAGTTTTCAGTCTCTCCCAGCATCTATTGACTATTCTCCCTAAAAATGTTACCTACACATTTCCTTGCATCTCCAGAGTTTTGATGAGTGAGAAAACCCACCTACTTCACCTCTATCTCCATAACAATGTTTCTTCCCTTCCTATGGCAGACGGAGGATTAGAGAAGATACCACCCCCATGCCCGACAGCACAGAAGCCTCAGGGTCCAGTTTCCAAGCACAGGCTGGTACATTTACCCCAAGTGATGATGATGATGATGATGATGATGATGATAATGGCAATCATAAGGAAGCACACAGCCTTGTTGCTAAAATAAGTATAATGACAATACTGATAAAGGCAGTGCCTGACAATGGAGGAGAGAATAGACTCTGGAGCCAGACTGCCTGGGCCCATATCCTGGCTCCATTTTTCACTAGCTATGGGACACTGGAGGTCACTTGACTTCTTTGTGCTGCTTCTTTTCCCTTGTCTATAATAGCTAATGGCTATTTAGGAGTAGCTAATTAGCAGAATGCCCGATATGCAGTATTCTTACTATTCTTCCTCTTGGTCTCATTACAGTAGGCCTTTTCATGGGCGATGTCATTTGAATCTCACAATCCTATAAGGGAGAGGGTACGATTATTATTATCCCACTGTGCAGATGAGGAAACTGAGGCTCAGAGAAGTTGAGGGACTTGCCCAAAGACACCCATCCTGATACAGAGTCCATGTGCTCCTCTACCTGGCTCACCTTGGCAAGGCAGAACAGTCTGGGCACCCAGAATTGGAAAAGATGCTCTACTATTACCTGAAAGCCCTCCCATTATCCCTGCTCAGCCGGGTGGGAGTTTTATCACCTCTACTTAATGGACGGAGATAACAGCCAGGTGAGTTAAGTGGTTCCTACACAGGCCTGCCTCCTCCTGCTAAGCTGCTTTTGAGCCAGCTGATCAGGACCGACCGCTCTTCAAAATCACAATTTAACTGCTCGGCTGCGTCCATTGTTCTATGCATGGAGGCAGCTGCCCACAGGCCACCCCACTTGACGCTGCGGCAGTGATTAATAAGGATATTCTGCGTGTGTGTGAGGCCTCTCGGCTGAGGCCTCGGAGCACTTCGAGAGCATTAATTAAGCTTCGTGGTGGTGGCTCAGGTGGGTGGGGGCCCTGAATCCACTTCACATGTCTTTAGCTGATGCAGACAGAGACCAAATCATTCCCCCAGCAAGCCACGGCCTTCAGCTCTGCCAGGTCCCAGTGGGCATTTGCCGTCCCTGGAGTTTGGCCAAAATCATTTGCAGAGAAAAGATTTCCTCACTTGTCCCTCCAGACTTCAAAATAATAACAGGCCCTCGGAAGACATTCCCCATTTGAGTTAGGCCAACAGCTCTGTGGCTGGGCCCTGCCTAGTGCCCACACACTGGTCCACCTAAACTAACGAGGAGCTAGTGTAGCTCAGCCTGCACCTGTGGGCGTATCAGAGCCTACTGCACCTGGACATCGGGACTTTGGGTCAGGCCTGTTCCTGCCATACCACCTGCACAGTACCCCCGCCCTCCCAGCCCCTATCACTTATCTGCTTCACTCCCATCCCAGCTCTGCCTTCATACATCTGCCACCTGCTTCCTGTGGTTCTGACATCCTGGAGCTTGCTGGGAGGTGAGAAGAGACTGCGTAACCGAGGGTAAAGAGCTTGGACTTTGTGTTTTGTGATTAAAATTCAGGGAGATATGTATGTGGGGTGAGGGATGGGGAGGCCTGAGGCTTTGGGGTCATTGACTATGACAGTGAGCCAGGGGAGTACGGATAGAGCTCCACTTGGCCATGGCAGTGGGGTGGAGAAGGCACTTGAGGGGCATTTGGAAACAAGATTAACAGGGCTTGGTGACTACCTGGAGGTAAGGATGAGGTAGAAGGAGCAAGTCTAGATGAAGCTCCTGGTCATCAGATCCACTCCACTGGGCATTTGTGCCCTCTGTGTCTGGCACTGCACTTAGTAAACTTATGACCTACTTGGCAATGTTAGTGCAAACCAGCTGCCCCAGAGAAATCATGTCAGGTAGAACAACCAAGCCCGAACCCTACTTCCTGGACTACTATCTCCCAGGCACCATCCTTTCTAGCTTGGCCAGGGAGTGAGGCCTCACACTCAGACCTCAGCCTCCATTCCTGGGCCATGGACACTCCAAGGCATCATTGAGCTTGATCCACACAAGAATCTGGGGGGTGGACATTTGTTCCCCGCTTTGCTGATGAAACCAAGGCTCTGGGGTTAAGTGACCTGCAGTGGTCTGCCGAATTGTGGCCCCTGAAAAAAGCTCACGCACGCCCTAATCCCTAGAACCTGTTGGAAAAGGAACTCTGCAGGTGTGGTTAAGTTAAGGGCTCTGAACTGGGGAGATGATTGTGGAGTATGCAGGTGGGCTGGTGTAATCACAGCGGTTCTTATAAGAGGGAGGCAAGAACACCAAAGTGGCGGAAGCCGATGGTAGTAGAAGCCGAAGTGCTAGGCTTTGAAGGTGGAAGAAGGCACCGCGAGCCAAGGAATGCAGCTAACGCTTGGAGATTAGAAAAAGCAAGGAAATGGATTCTCCCCTAGAGATTCCAGAGGAGCAACCAATCTGCTGACACTCTGATTTTAGCCCTGTGAAATTGATCTTAGACTTCCGGCGTCCCAAACTGTAAGGTAATGCAGTTAAATAATGGTAAGATAACCCTCAGCATCACAACTACAACCAAAATTCTCTGTAGGAGGTGCAGTTTATCCTGGGCAAAGGAAAAGGTTTATGTCGATTCTGCAGAGGCCCTTGCGGTTTCAGAATCGATCTCTTTCCTTGCCCCAAACCGGGGAAGCCATAGACCCTGGGCCTGGCCCTCATCTGAGCCTTGGTCAGGGTTTGTATGGGGAAGACAGGGGGGTGAACCTCCTGAAAGGGGACAGAAGGGCACTGGAGGCAGAGGCTAGGAAAGCGGTTGGAGGGGGAAAAGGCGCATTTTGCTATCATCGCTGAGTGTGAGCTCCAGCTGCTAGAGGTCCGGGCTGAGGGGACAACCCGAGGTGAGGCTTCCGTCTCCTGCTGAGGGTTTCTGTGGTAGTTTGCTGTTGCTCAGGAGCTGGAAAGAAGGCGGAGGGTGCTTTCTCCTAAGCCACAGAGCCGGGTGATTGCAAACTGTTTCCTCTGCAGTCTCCTCAGCTTGATCTCCTGGGAACAGAGGGTGAATTTCTGTCTCCTCTGGGTGCTCCTGCCACTGCCTGGGAGGTGCCAGCTGCACGGGCTCCTTATTACAGTGAGGCGGTCAAAGGACATGTGAGACCTCCTTTCAGTTTAAAATGTCAAATTCTCCTTGAAAAGGAAGTGTCTTTAGCCATTGTACAAATATATGGCCCTGCCCTGGTTTACAGGATTTTAGTTACGATTGTAACATTCACACAATCCTCAGGGGGACTAGTTCGTGGATCTTCACAGCAACCTCTGAGGCAGATACTGGTATCATCCCATTTTGCAGTTGAGGAATCTGAGGCTCAGAGAGATGACCCGTTAAGTTGGTTGTGAGTCAGGATTTTGACCCAGCTTTTCCGGCCTCCTCCTGGCCTTCCTCTGATGCAGAAGGGAGCTCAAAGATCATCCTGTTCACTGCTATTCTGTGACCTTGGTCTGTGAGGCCCAGGGCTTTTCCTGGCATAACACAGGGAGTTGCCAGCAAACTCGGTTGGGTCTTTTTTTCCCGGGGTCTTTGCCCTGCACCCCAGACTTCTCCTTCGGGCCTAGACAAGAGGCCTTGGCCTTCTGTCCACTGTCCACCACATTGTTCACCCACTAACCAGTATTTCCTAAGTGTGGTGCTCTTCCAGGCTCTGTGGGCAGTTCTGAGCATGGAAGAATGGACGGACACAGGTAGAGCGAGTCCTGGACACTGGTGTGGGTGGCTCTGGGGGTGCTACAGGAGCCATCAGGGTGACGCCATCCAGCAGAGTCATGCTGGGAGAGTGAGAGTCTAGAGGCCTCAGTAGGGGGCGGGCAGCCCACAATGACAGTGGACATGGTCCACAGTGAGCGGGTAAGAAGTTGAGGTGACCAAGGAGTCGGCCTGGGGAGGTCCCCTGCTTAGCCAGGTCCTTCTTGCACCAAAGCCAGAGGAGCTGGTTCTGCCTTTGCTGGCTGTTGCCTTCCTCACAAGTCCTTCTCTTTGCTTCATAGTGGGAAACACCTGCTGAGCCCTTCAGGGTTCCAGCTATGAGTTTGGGGATGCTGGGTCCGCACATTTGGAAGCATGGCAAGGTAGGCCTCAGGGACTGGGGGTGACTATAGCCTTTCCTGTCCCGGCCACTGGGACAACGGTCTCTTCTGATTCCTCTCTTTGACCATGAGTACTGCCATGTCTACACTACTAGAGTCCCTCTGTGTACATGGCCAGATACTATCTCAGAGCTTTGAATCCTGTGCTCTCACCCAGGGCATCATCTTTGTTCTCCTGTCTGCTTCACTCACCCCTCTACATGGTGCCATGGGGACTTCGGGGGGGGGGGGTGTGGGTAAGCATCTCCAGAGACCCTAGTGACTCCTGGGTACTCTCTATAGAGCACAGATGCAGTGTCCAGGGGTCTGTGGCATCATGGAAGTCAAGTTGGACATGACTCCACTGTGACACGAGTAAAGTGATTTCACTTCTAAGCCCCCAGTTCTCCCATCTGTAAAATGGAGGTACTCACAGAAGCCACATCAAAAGGGGGTTGAGAGGACATTAAAAAGCCATGCACAATGTTTCAGCACTGTGCAGGGCATCGGAATGCTCAATCGATGCTGTGGTGTTCTCCTGCAGATCTATGGGGCTCTGATGACTCTACTATAAACCAGAAGTTTCTCAAGGAAATAGTCCCTAATAAAAAGGTGTGGAAATCTCCTAGGAAGGTGTGGAAGAGAGGCCTGGTTCTCAGCTGATGGGAGGGTGCCTGTTGTGGCACCTATTCCCACTCATCATCAGACAATGGGGCTGACAAAGGGCAGAATCAGAACCTCTGGCTTTGGGCCTATGATTGTCAATTCTCCTCACTTGGAGAACAAAAAATGGATGCCATGGATGTCCCTGGAGGAGCCCTCCACTCAAGGCTGGAATTGATGATGGAGGACCTCTCCTACGCAAAAGAAGTAGGCTGCTTGGGGTAAAGGTAGCATTGGTAGGAGCCCTGTATGCCAAGAAGGTCTCCTCCAGGCATAGACAAGAAGATTCCATATAAAAAGTCAGTGGCTGGGTTTGCCCCAGGGGAAAGGGAAGGGCCCAGCTTCCTCATCTCTCCAGGAGTCTTTGGTTCCTGAAGCATACGGTATGAGTAGGAGGCAGATTCCACTGGATGCCATGGGGACCAGGGAAGGTCCCCAGAGAGAAGCCAGAGTGGCTTTACTGACCTCTGGAGCAGATCTGGGATTGGAAGAAAGAAAAAGGCAGAAAGATGGAGCCCCATGGGAAACATCAAATCCTAAGCTCTTGAGATTGTTATTAGAGCTGCAAGAAGTTGAAGATGGGTGAACCTAGAGACTGGAGGTTGGTAGACACTTCGTGTTTGGCCGCGGCCCAACCCAGGCTAGTGTTGAGTGGTGGGATCTGGAGAAGCAGCAGCCCTGCCGAGCGAGAGGGAGATGTGCACGACCCAGAAAGGACAGCACCTGGGGCTGCTAGTCCCCCCTCTTGTGCTGTGCTCCAGGAAGCCAGTCGCATATGGTTCTCTGAGGTTGAAGATCTGCTCTTAGCATGGAGCCTGGTGTGTGAAGAGTGCTCAGAGGGGTGCTGAGGGAGTGAGTTGGACCAAAAAGGGAACAGGGACCTCTGGTATTGACCATGGGCCAGATTTTCCTCAAAGAAAACAAACTTCAGAGAGTAGGAGAGTGGAGGTTCTATTCTAGACTATCTTATATATTGTAATATTAATAATCCTGCCCCAGTTTTGCAAACTGCAAAACTAGTTCTAAATGGGATCTTTATATGATCAATCATCCAGTCAACATGTTTGTTGAGCGTCTACTCAGGTTTCATACAGAACCAGGCCCCACGGGTGCCAGACACAGGTGCACCCACAAGGAAATGAATGTTGATTCAATAACCTCATTTGATCTTTGACAACCCCATTCATTATGCCATTATGGGGACGGGGCTCTGGAAGAAGAAGAAACAAAGGGTGGTGAGCTGGCTGGCCAAGGTCCTACTAATAACCAGTTCGTGACCATACCAAGCAGTTCCTCTGGGTCTCTTGATGGTGACCTCAAACTGACCCCAGATGGCCTAGCAGCTCCCCACTCCAGTTTGGCTCTTACAGAAGTGACTCATTGATGGGGGTTTCCAGTGGCAACTACTGAGTATCCAAGAGAGACACGCTTCAGAAAACTGTGAAACAATGAAAAGCTCTTAACAATTGATTTAAAATCCATTTGGCAATGTAATTGCACCAAAAATAGAAATACCCCCAAGAGGCCAAGGGACCAATCTACACTCCTCATTGCTATTTCTGTCCCTGCACTCATTCTCCAGTCCTGACCATGAGTGCATTTAATCTCTTTCGCAGACCCAGGCTTCAACTCTGTGCTATTTGACACTTTATCAAGAACAAGAACTATGTTTATGAACTGCTTCTCTGCCAGGAACTTTACATTTGTTCCTTGAATTTTGCTATCAATGTACTTAGGTTGATAGGATTATTCCCATTTTACAGATGAGGCGGCTAGAGCATCCTAGGAATACTCAGCTCTTAGGTTTCAGAGATGGAAACTCAAGTCTGTCTCATTTAAAACAAGATGGTCTCGGGGCGCCTGGGTGGCGCAGTCGGTTAAGCGTCCGACTTCAGCCAGGTCACGATCTCACGGTCCGTGAGTTCGAGCCCCGCGTCAGGCTCTGGGCTGATGGCTCAGAGCCTGGAGCCTGTTTCCGATTCTGTGTCTCCCTCTCTCTCTGTCCCTCCCCCGTTCATGCTCTGTCTCTCTCTGTCCCAAAAATAAATAAACGTTGAAAAAAAAAAAAAATTTAAAAAAATAAAACAAGATGGTCTCCCTACTTTTCTCTGGTCATCAAACTTGTAGGTGACAGGGAAGAGCCTGGAAAAACAGTAAATGCATTCAGTGAAGGAACCAGGACCCTGAAATAGCCTGCAGCCCTGGGCAGCACTGTTCAATAGAACTTTCTGCAATGATGGAAATGTTCCGTATCTGTGCTGTCGAATGTGGTAGCCACGAACCACGCATGACTATAGAGAACTTGAAATGTGGCCAGTGTGACTGAGAAAACAGACTTCAAATTTTATTTAACTCCTATTAATTGGCCACATGTGGCTGGGGGTTACTAATCTAGACCATACCATACCTAGCACTATGGGCAGAAACCAACAGGATGACTCTAGGTCAGGATGTGTGTAACTCTTGCCTTTGAGTCATAGGAACAGGACAGGGAATTGAGAATAACTGAGGGACCCTGATACGCTGTGTCCTTGAGCTTCAGTGGATGCGGTCTCTGCAGTCACCTCTAAATGTGGGAGCTAAGACATTAAATCAGAGAACAAAAGGAGGGAGGAAGTGGTCAAGGCAGAGAGGAGAGATGGGGCTTGGAAAGTGGAGGCAGCTACAAGATGGGTTCACCTGAGGACCCAGTCCCTTGTTCCCTGTGCTAAAGCCCCAGTAATGCAAAGGAAAGAAATCTTCTGAGAAAGGAGTGGGTTTCACTGCCAGTTAATAGGCCTGCCCCAAAGGAAAGCACCTTCCAATCCCTCTGCAGGATGCCCTAGACTTCTTACGAGCTTGTGACCACTTTTGTCTGCTTCCTACTTCTTGTTTGCCTTGGAACATCCAAGCAGCCTATGCCTCATCCTGGGAGCAGGGAAACAAACATCACCGTGGAGACAAAATCACTTGACTCCACTTACAGTGGCTAACGGCCCATGATTTTCCAGCCTGAAGGCCCTTTTGCTTCTGTGAGCATTGCCTGAGAAGATTTGGCCATGGAAAAAGACATTAGGAAGCTGAGGGCAATAAACTGTGATCAGAAAGACTAAGGACAAATCCCTGATGGGGGCATTGGAGGCCACAGTTCGAATAGGACAGCCACACAGGCTGCCTCCAACAGCTCCTCTGCCTCTGGTTTGCAAATGGAAAGCACCCTTAAGCTCACTCTCACCCTACCCTGAAAATCTTGGGAAGCAGGTGCAGCAGCAGAACAAGCTGGACAACTTGCTCCAGAGGGGGCTTCTTGCCTTGGGCTTTCAAAGGAGAGGGTGGGTTTACTCTCCTGTCGTCATACTGTCTTGAGTCTGGACTTCAATGGCAGAAGGTCCATAGCAGAACCAGTCACAGGGAGAAACGGCCTTTCCAGGAAGTCATGCTGTGAAGTAGGATATCTAATTCCTTCTTCTCTGTTTTGATTATGGAATAAGAAAGGGTAAGCTTGGGAGGTTTGCAAGAGGCACTCCCTGTGGTCCCCACATAAAAGAGCCCTCCATCCCACATGTGGGCCTGAATTTGGGGCAGGATGGGGTCAGCCTTGGTCCCTGCCTGGTGGAGAAAGGCAGACATGGCCACAGATGGCCACAGTGTGGTATGTGTAGAGAGCCCGGAGGAGGCCATGATCCATCAGATTCTTGATTCTGGGAAGTACTGTACGTCAAAAGTCCCAGCACATGGTGGTGGCTGTGGTTGGAGCAGACCAATCTGGCTGAGCCAGGGAAGACTCTTAGTGGTATAACCAAACCTGTCTGCCCTGTGGGAAGTGACCCCATTCTCAAGGCTGTACATTAGGTGAGGCAGACGTGGGTGAGGGTCTAGGTCATTGCAGGGCTATTAATCTGGAGTCGGGTCTGGCCCACCAGATACTCTGAGATAGGGTACATGGAAACCCTCAGGAAGGATCACTGATGATCTGGATTCAAATGTGGACAAAGTCAAAGCCTATCTGCTTTCCTGTCAGACACAGTGGGCTCAGTCCAGGCAATCTGCCTGCCAGATCCTGAACTAAAAGTAAGGCTCATTGTAATAAGGGTTTCCTGAGCCAGACAGCAGTCAGGGCTATACGAGAGCCAGTTAGTGCTCTGTGTTCGAGCAGTATTGTTCTGAAAAAGTGAGGAGGCCTCTGTGTACAGTGACCAGGAAACTGCCCTGGCAACATTGGTATAGGGCTGGATCTCCTGAGGGATCTGGGTAGGTTGGGGGTCACTGGGCCTCAAGACTACTGCATTGATTCTAAGAGTAGACCGGTTCCTACTCTCGGCAGGAACTTGGGGTACATGTGATGGGTACCACAGGCCCTTCTTCCCTGGCTTGTAGTGTAACACAATCAGTTATAGCCCAGCTGGTGGGGGTGGGGGGTGGGGGGCGGTGGCTGTGTAGCCCAGGGCTGACACTGGCCTGGCTGGCCTAGGTATCCTTGTCCACAGTGAGTCTCTATGGGTCTTTTGGGCTATGCTATTCCCATTCTTTTCCAAATGAAGGACTTGAGGACCAAGACAGGGAAACTGTTCTCTGGACCAAGCACTGGGCCCTGTCTTAGGAGAGGGGAGTGATGTTCAGGTCTGCTTCAAGGAAAGGAACCTAAGGCAGGGTCAGACCTCCTCTGTGAGCGTAGAGGAGGTGACCCTCAAGGTCAGGTTTGACTTGACACCGGCAGAAGCTGCCTAGCTCCCTCTCCCCGACCTGTTAGTCTACCTCTCCCCTTTCTCATTCTTCCCAGGAATTCCTGGGAACATTTTCCAGAAACACATAGGTCTCAGTAGAGCCTACCATGGGGCGCTCTGTGAGTATTTGGTACAGATGCTTTCTACCGCCTCCCCAGTCATGCTTTTTATCGACTGTAAAAAGGGCCATGGGCTGTGATTCTGTGGTAAGAATCAATTTCATAGATGTCAATAAACTACAAAGAGGATTAATTCAGACTGTGAGGCTGAGCATGACAGCTATTTTGGGTCAAGTCCACATTTTGTTCCTGAATGGACTCTGGCTTCTGCATCCTTTCCCAGGTCCAGCTCCTCGGCCTTCATTTTGAGTTCAGCACACTGAGTTTGGCCATGTGCCTATGAGGAAGCCCTGGACTAATTTCTAATCTTGGGGGCTGTTCCCTGCCATCTCCTGTTCATTGTAAAAACCAAGCAACATAGAAGAGAATTTGGAAACTTATCAGGCAGAATCCCGCCCCTCCCATAGCAACAAATTCTCTACAGCTTTCCCCTTCCGTCTGGGTCCATGTGTGTGATGGCTGGACAAGGACACTCGCTTTATGGTCTATTTATTCAGTTAACGTTAACTGTGTCTCCATGTGGCCTTTGAGTCTTTGAGCCCATCATTTTCAGTGGCTTCAAAATGTCATAGTCATGTCAAGTGGATAGACATGCATTATTTAATCATTTGCCTTCTGTGCACATTATTGCTGGAAGCCAGGTCACCTGACCTGATTTTGGCTCATAATGCACACTTGCTAGTCCCAGAGAAGGGAGGCACAAAAGTGGAGCCAGAATTCAGATGTATTTATTTATGAAACATTTATTAGCTGTCTGCTAAAGACAAGGAAGTATACCAGGGAGAGCACGTGGTTTGGGGGGAGTAAGAAAATGTGGTTCTGGATACCCAATTGCTTGAGAGTCTGGGGTCAGAAGACAGGCCTCTGGTGTCACAGGACAAGGAGGGGGATGTTAGGGCTTGTGAGCTCCAAGGAAGCTGTGATGTGCCTGGTTCTGAGAAACTAGGTTCTCAAATAGTTGGGAGTTGTCTTTTAGACATTGGTGCATTCCCGTTTATTTGTCACTGATGGTACGATAATGAAGGTTTTGACTAATTTCCATGAAAAGGCAAGTAAGCAAAGATTCTGGGAGCTTTTCCTATTATCACTTCATTTCTAGTCATGTGCCTTTGGATGTTTCTTGAGTGGGCGGAGAAAGGTTGTGGAAGTAGAGCTGTATGGCTGGGAATTGTGGGAAGCCCAGGAATTTTTCCCAGAACGACTCGCATCCATTATGTGCAGTGGCAGGGGCACAGAGGCTAAAACGCGCTGCTTGATAGAAGCATAACTGCTATGTTTGCTGAGCTCCTGCTGCAAGCAGACACTGTACTAGGCCTGTTGTGCAGGGAAGCACGATTTTCTTTACAACAGTATTTTAAGGTAGGTATGATTCCCTTCACTTTTAAGAAGAGGAGCTTGCAAATTAGACAAGTTAAGTGACTTGCTAGAGGTGACTTAGCAACGTCTCTTCTCTGGAGCCCGGTAGCTGCATAGTATTTCATGAAACCCTGTTTCTAAAGAGTGGTCTCATGCATGTTTGTCTTTCAAAACAAAATGGTAACTAGATAGCAACCCAGACCTAGGAATGCAAGAGAAATTATATGCAATAATTTTAGAAAGCTCTGTTACAGTCATTTACTTCCCATTGAGAGTATGTACTTAGAGCTGAGATTGATAAGAATATATGTTTAGGGTTAGTAGTTAACTTTATTTTTATCATTTTCAAAAGAAACTGTACCTTAAAATTAACATACCACATCACTGGGCTAAAAAACTGATCTCATCTTTACTCTTTTGGCTGGTAGATTAAAGACTTCAGAGTTATTTACAGACTTTCTATTCTGCCCTGAAAAGTTAGGAGGCCAGACCAGAAACTACTGCCCAGCAAATCTCGGTGGTGGAGCGGGTCTGTCCGCTGAACCAGTAGCTGGATGTGTGTGGTGGGCAGAAGAGAATTTGAGGGATCCCACATGAGTGTTCCAAGGGCCAGGTCAGTCTAAGCCTGGTTTTTATTTTTTATTTTTTAATTTTATTTATTTATTAAAAAAAAATTTTTTTAACGTTTATTTATTTTTGAGACAGAGAGAGACAGAGCATGAACGGGGGAGGGTCAGAGAGAGGGAGTCAGAGAGAGAATCCGAAACAGGCTCCAGGCTCCGAGCTGTCAGCACAGAGCCCGACGCGGGGCTCGAACTCACGGACCGTGAGATGGTGACCTGAGCTGAAGTCGGCCGCTCAACCGACTGAGCCACCCAGGCGCCCCTAAGCCTGGTTTTTAAATTTGATTTTGTTTTGCTTGATTACTGCCACAATCCTGATGCATTGCCCTGTACATCAGAGATGTAAGTGTTGTTTGCAGGTGGCATAGACAGAACTATGCCCAAGGTGATGGTTTATCTGATTCTTTCATGGAAACCTTCTTTGACCTCTGACCATGGATGCCTACATGCTCTCACCACTACCCCTTGTGGCATCCCTGCTTCACATTCAATCCCTGTGCCCTACCATCATGTGTTCAGAGAGGCTTCACTGACTGTTTCCTCTTTAGGCATGTCCACTGTGCCTGTCCCACATCTGTGGGTTGACCTGGAAACCCACACCCTGGAAACTCTGTGAGGAGTCTGGGGATAGAGATGCATTCATGAGTTCTTGGCATACAGAGGGAACTGCATCCCTTTACAGGAGTGGGTGAGGTCACCAGGGGCACAGGAGGAGGGGAAAAGCAAGACCAGGTCTGTCTCTGGGGAAACCACAGTTAAGCTGTCACTGGAGGGTAGAAGGGTTGCAAAGGCTCAGTAGAAGAGGTGGGAGTGGAGTTGGGAAAACACAGTTGCCCCCAGGGTTTTGAGGAGGGAGAGACCTTGTGGTTCTAGAAGGGCTGGGAGCCCCAGGCTGTGTGGGGCCTGCTGGGATTCCTGTTTGCTGTTCTTGTTAAATTTTACCGAAATCTTAAAAATCATAAGCCCTATGCCATGGGGATGAGTCTAAAACTAACTTTTTTTTTTCCAGTTCACTTTCTTAAACTCATAGAATATTATATGATCATTAAAGAACATTTGGAAAGAGAAAGTGGAAAGAAATTTTAAATACCTAAATTTGAACCTTTCTGAACACACCAAATGTTAACATTTTGGTCTATTTTCTTTCAGTGGTTTTTCAGTGGCTAAGGGTTTTTAAAACTGTGATTATAATTATACTGTATATATAAATCTGCGCTCAATTTAACATTTATATCCCAAGTACCAATCTATGATGGTCTTTTAAAACGTGGCAAACATCATTCAGACTGGTATAAAGTTTAGCACCCACCTTTTAATTCAATCTTCTTCAGAATATTACTCGTTTCTGTTGTTATATATGTTCTGGCTACTAGACATCAGGTTCTGAGAATAGTATGTAAATTAATGCCCACAACTGTCTTCATCTTGTATTTCCAATGGTGAGGTTTTGCCTCAAGTGTCCTGATGCTAGAATACTGAGTGTACAAATGTTCAGAACAGTTAGGTTTTCACAATTGCTCCTATGAATATAAAATTGCCCTTTTTATACTGCTTGATGCTACTTATTGCCTTAAATTGTGCTTTGTCTGACATAGGCACTCAGGCTTTTTCTTTTGTTTGCATTTACCTGGTATAGCTTTGCCCACCCTGGCATTGTTTTATTTTGGGTGAGTCTCTTGTATTTATTTAATCTGGAAGCCTTTGTCTTGGAACAAGGGAATGTTAAATGCTTACATTTATTGTCCTAACCATTGTGGGTAGCCTCCTGTCACCTTGTTTTATGTTTTCTGCATTTCCTTTCTTTTCTGACTTTTGAGCCATAGCTGATGATTTCTTTTATCTTCTGCAGTGATTTGGAAGGGAGACATCTTGTTTCTCACTCCACTGATCTGCATTCTATTGCCTCCAATGAATGTTTTGATTTGTCCCTGTGTTCGGTTTCTAAGCAGCTCTGCTTATCTCAGCCTGGCCTCTTCTCATCTCCTTTGGTGGAGGCGACATCCTTTGTGGAATGGTTTTAAAGGCCCTCTGTTGATTTTTCTTTGTTTGCTCACTCTGGGAAGGGAGTCCCGCATAGCTGCCCAGTCGCGCTTCCTGCAAGATGAAGGGACCATCCAGGCCCCAGCCAGAGGGGGGGTGTGTTTGGTGACGGTGAGGTGGCAAGGCAGGAAGTGTCCTCAGCATCGCCTGTGGAAGCCCCAGGAAGAGGTGCCTGCTGGCTCTCAGTGGAGAAAAGCACCCTGCACAGACCTGGTCCCAGCTGGCAATGATGAGCTCTCTGCAGAGAGAGGGGCGCAGGGCTGAAGGATGAGAGGGAGAGTGGGGAGACCTGAGCTGACTGGGTCTTGGCTCTGGCCTAGAGAGGTGGTTCAGAGCCTGTCAGTCTTCTGCATGAAATTTCCTGGGCGCATGAATTATTTGAAAAAATGCTTTTTAAGACTTGTAAAAGGAATTTCAGTGAGGGCTTTTTCAGTGCTTCCATTTGTCTTCTCTCTTAACCAGGTATTGCTGTAATGTATTGTATACTAAAATTCTCTCTATGGAGCAATTAAAAGCTTTAAATGACTTGCTTAAATTAAACACTCTGGCATTTTTAAAATTGATGCAAGATAGCTGCTCCTCTGTATTCCCAACACAGAGGTCCCAGTTCTGGGAAGGGCACTGCCACACCCACAGACAAGGGTGGGTTGGGTCCCCAGGAACGGCAAGGTGGGACTGGCTGGGGAGGACAGCCTGCCAGGGCTGAAGAAGGTCTCCAGAGGGAGACACAGGCTGAGGAAAGCTTTTCTTTTTTTCTCCCCCAGCTTTATTGAGATCTTATTGACATACAACGTTAGTTGAAGGTGTCCAACGTGATGATTTGGTACGCAAGTATGTTGAGAAATGGTTGCCACAGGGCTTTGTCTTCTCAAGGGCCTGGAGGCAGGGGTGGGCCTGGTCTGCCAGCAGTGACCCTCCCCTGACCAGGCCAAGGCTTTCCAAAGCAGGCCTCAGACCTGCTGGTAAGAAGGGAGCAGGATAGCACATGCAGTGTAGAGTTTTGAGAGGGCTGGCCTGGCTTCTGGGACTGGTGGTAAAACCAAGTAGTGATTTAGAAGAGCTAGACGATTTGTTTGGATACCAAAAACCCTCACAAATGACAAGTTCCTCTATCCCCAGCATCTCAGCTGATCCTCTGGAATCCCTTGGAATATTTCAGCCAGAATTAAAAAGGTCCAGACAGGGGTGCGTGGGTGGCTCAGTTGGTTAAGCGTCCGACTTTGGCTCAGGTCATGATCTCACAGTTCATGGGTTTGAGCCCCATGTTGGGCTCTGTGCTGACAGCTTGGAGCCTGGAGCCTGCTTCAGATTCTGTGTCTTCTTCTCTCTCTACTCATCGCCCACTTGCTCTCTCTCTCTCTCTCAAAAATAAATAAACATTAAAAAATATTTTTTAAAAGAGGGTCCAGACAAGCAGGTTCCAAGGAGGCCTTGAGACTGGGACAAGTCCAGGCCTTGGCCAACAAGATCAAGCTCATCCCTCTAATCTCCATGTTGTTCCAGGCCCACATGGTCAGGATGGCCACTACCACATCCTTGGAGTACCTGATGAGGGAACTGAGGTCCAGAGATAGATACATCCAAAGTCACTCAACAGGCCAATCCCAACTCCTTTCAGTGTCCCAATATTTCAACCTATTTGCTTTTTCCCTTCTATATGTGTTGATGTAAAACCCTGTGACTTAGGTGTTAACATCTGGGCCATGAGAGAGAGAGAGAGAGAGAGAGAGAGAGAGAGAGAGAGTGTGTGTGTGTTACTCCCCCTCGTCCCCCATGAGAGTTGGTCACTCCTTCTCTGTGCCTTTAGTGCTCTCTGCTCATCCCCCCATTGCACCACTTACTTTGCTGCACTATAATTATCTGTATGTGTTTGTTCTCCTTGTAGGAGGCAGTACCTAAGGGCAGGGACTTTGTGCCACTCTTTGTATACAGTAGACATACATGAATTTTGTTAAACGAATGTTGATGAAATCATAATTCCACTCACTGTATATACATAGGTTACAGTGCTTTGGTCCAATTAAATGTGCAATTCTTTTTTGATCAATTAATTTAAAATTATGTTCAACTGAAGGTTAACAACTGGAAAGCTATTTTGCTCAGCATGCCACGCCTGTGGAGGGTGTGTCTACTTGGGCCACACTTCATGGTGCTTCATGGTGCTCCTTGTGGCAGCATGCTCTAATTGCAGGCAAAGTGTCTCAAGAGCAGGTCTTTCAAACAAAGCATGTAAAGGAAAAACATCTCCAGTGAGTGCACCCAACACGTTTCTGCAATATACCAGCCTCTGCCTCCTTCACTTTCATGCTGCTATCTCAGCTTCCACAGCTGGACCTGTTCAGATATGATGTGAGATAAGGTTGCCAGTAGAAGATCTCAATTTGGCTCACCTGCTGGGCTACATTATTCCAGAGGTGTGAGGAAGCACCTAGAAGGTAACATCATGAGGTAACCTTGTTCATTTGCACATTTCCTACAGTGTATTCCTTGTTCTATTTTGGAATTGACTAACCCCCTATGGACAGGCACTGTGTTTCATTCACTTCCATCTCTCCATTGCCTGGACACAGGGCTTAGCACACAGTAGTGTTAAATGCGTGAGCAAGCTGTGAACACTTGCTGAGCACCTACTGTGTGCTAGGCCCTGAGTTGGGGGCTGATCACAGGAACATCTAAGAATTGACCCTCGGGGTCAGAATGATGAGGTAAAAGGGACTTGGCTGGTAAAGTTATTCTGTAGTAACACCAGCTGTACTTCCTGATGCCCAACCATTCTAAACATCTATACCTTTAGTATTATTATTTTGATTTTCCAGTTTGATTTTATCCTTCAGAAGTCACCATTCCACCCTGTTGTATTCAGTGTCTGACACACATTAATCATTATGGGGTTAATGGCCAGAGGAGTCCTTGACATTCTATTACCAAGTGTGTGTCATTTCTCATTAGCAATACGTTTAAAATCCCTAGGGACTTACTCCTGGATAATTGTCAAAATTTCTGTGGCCTTGCCCACCGGTTTATTTATCCTTCCAGAACTGTGGAGGGCACCTGGAATCCTACCATGACTTTCTAGAGAAAACATAGTAAGCACCATGATCTCTTTCATCTTGTATCATCTTGCACATCAGAACTCCTCCTTTACTCATCAAGGGGTTCTCTCAAAGCTGTGCAAGTTCCCTCCCCATTGTTTCACATCCTTCACAGAACCGCAGGTGCCTCTTGGAAGAAGTGCCCCATCTGTGCCCCTCTCCTTTCCCGCCTTTGTTTTCCACTGTTATTCAAAGTGTAGCCATGGAGAGAAATCTGGTGGTCAGCAGTGACTGCAGCCATTAGAGAAGATAGATTTTTCTTCTAACCCCCCTAAGGAGAATAGGTTTGGTTTCTGGTCCCTGTAGTTTGCAGAGAAATGAACACAATGAATTCAAGATGGCAAATTCAGAAAAATCTCCTTTTGTGAAACAAGCTCTCTGCACGGGAGGGGGCCACTGGCTGACAGATGCTGCATGGGGTTTGTTTGCAATGACCCTGAGTCAGGCCCTCACCACCACTCAGGGGTGTCACTGGGAAATCATGGACCAAAGGATGACACTGCCTGCTTCCTGGAGCACAGAGAAAAGGACTGAGTCCTGTGGGCAAGGCATCTGCCTCCTCCCCCACAGAAAAAGTCCTCCTAAGCTTTTTGCCTGGGTTTGAGCACTGCAGCTGTGCTTGGCATCTGCGTTTCCTGGCAGCCCATGCTGCCTGCCACTTGATACAGTCAGCAATGCTGGTAGCAGACCTCCCACCTGGCTCTTGCCTAGGGCTTTTGTGAAGACCAAATGAAAGAAAAGGCTATGCACATTAGATAGCAAAGAGCACTGGTAGGAATGCTAGACTGTGGTCTGGCCACACTCTCCACAAACTTTGGCTTTGGGCATGCTTGGTGAGCCTGCTCCTCACTGCAACAATATGCCCAAATTCAATGAGATGCTTCAAACTGGTGCTTTCAGATTTCATATCCCATCTTTTTCCTGTGAACTTTTTTGTTTTTCTAACACTTGTTAGCCTGATATCCAAGGCTTTTCAAACTCTTCTTTCTAAACATCTGTTTCCTACTGAAAACCTCTTCTCCATTTCAGGACTCCCAGAACACATCATTGGCATTCCCAGCCCTGTTCATTGGATCACAGCTTTTCCCTGTCTTCCCTCTGTACCATACACACTCCTCAGAGCCTCTCCATATTGTACCCACTCCTGAAGACCAAGCAGAAGACCTCTATGCAAGTTGATCAACAGATCATTTTGCCCTCTTTCAAAATAAGTTACTGGGTTCCTGCTGACCTTGAACCAGGGAGGCAATGATCACAATGGTTAAGAGAAGATTTTGCAGTCAAATTTCCTGGGTTGGGATGCTCGTCCCACTCCTTACTGCTTCTGGGACCTTGGGTAAGTTACTTGAAGTATGTGAACATTGCTTTCCTCAGCCATAAAATAGGAATAATAATGGTAGCTTTTATGCATATAAGTTGCTAAGCACAATGCCTGATGTACTGTAAGCACTCCATTAAGAAAGGCTAGTATTACCCTAAGAAATTTCATATATATTGTCATGTAATAGCCATAACAGCCCAGGAAAGTATGTTTTATTGCTCCAGATGGGAAAAATGAGGCTCAGAAAGGTTAAAGCACTTGCTCAAGTGCTTGCTCACATATTGGTTGTGAAGCTGAGATTCAGATTCAGGTCGGGGGGCTGGGATCTACAGCTTTAGCCAACTGCCATAGCCAATGCACCGTAGTCAAGCCTCTTGTGTTTACTTCAGCCTTTGTTCCTTCGTTCACTCTACAAATGGGCATCTCCCTTCTCCCCAGCCAGACCCTAGGCTCTTCCAGAGCTGCATTTTCAAAATGCAGCATTCAGCATTCATTGAGTGAACAAGAGTGAATGGATGGGAAAAATCCATTTCAAGATCAGACCCTATCCCAGGAGAACTTAGTAATGGTACTTAGGTCCCTGGAAGTCATGGGTGTCTCAACAAAATCAGGGGTGAGTCTGCCCTCCAGGCTCTTCCCCACCTCAACACACCCACCACACTTTTTTTTTCAATGTTTATTTTGAGAGAGGGAGAGTGAGTGAGTGAGCGAGCGTGAGCAGGGAAGAGGGGCAGAGAAAGAGGGAAAGAGAATCTTAAACAGGCTCCATGCTCAGCATGGATACTGACATCTGGTTTGATCCCATGACTGTAGATCATGACCTGAGCCAAAATCAAGAGTCGGATGCCTAACCGACTGAGCCAATTAGGTACCCACACCCACCACACTTTGACCCCAGACATCTGACCATGTTGCTCTCCTGCCAAAATATTTCTAGGGATTCCCCACAATTTCTGTGTGGCTAGTCAGTGTTTTCTCTAGAGTTCTACATGCTTTGTTAACATAAGTCTTCACTGAGCTTAACCTATATTTCTTTGGTCCAGAAAGCAAACTTTTGGAAGAGAACTAGATATTCAAGGACAGCAGCAATGTGCTCCCTCAGAGCTATGCAGTGAATGGACCTGTCACCTGCTGTAAGAGCCAGGAGAACATGATTCTTCTGGGGCTATGGTTTCTAGATTGATGTCCCATCTATTTTTTAAAGCAAAGCTGCATGTAAAGTGCTCTAACCACTAAGGTCAGAATGTTAGAACTTTAGGATAAATATGATGGAGAACATTGCCCATTTTGGTTCTTAATTTATCATCCCAGGAAAGAAAGCTCATGTATGTTAATGGGAGAGAGAGAAGAACCTGACAGACTGTGTAATATGCCCAAAGTTACTGAGACCCTACATTTTGGTGTAGACACAATCAGATGAAACTGTCCTTTCAACCTTTTTCAGAGACAAAGCAAAGATGCAGAATGCAGCAGTGAAACTGTAGAAAAGAGTGAAAATATAAAATAATATCAACAGCACATGTTTTTATATGTCTAGAAAGAAATTCTATAAGTTAAAAATACAAACATAAAAAAATGGGAGAAAAGACCATGGAGATTCCGAATGGAAAATTCTCTATTAAACAACCACAAGTTCTCTATTAACATTTGAAATTTCATTTCATCAAAGCTACCATCTTTTGAGTACCTATGTATGAGATGTTTTATTTGCATTATCTAATTTAGTCCTCACCACAGCCTGCAAGAGTGGTGGTACTATCTCCATTTTACAGAGGAGGAGATTGACAGTGTCTTGATCAAGACCAATGGATGGCAGAATGGCTTTGACCTCACATAGGTCTGACTCTTGTCCAGGATCTTTCTCCTAGAGCATAAGGCTTACATTTCTCTGAGGAATCTTGGAATCCGAGAGACTCAGAGTTCTGGGGTCCTCTGTTAACAGTACACACTAATCATTCTCTTCCTCAACTTGTTAGCAGAGGTCAGGACCTGTGCATAATGCAGTTAGCTAATGTGTTTACCCATTGTGTACTTATGTAAGTGGCTTGAAGTCTTTCCTCAGTTTCATTTTCTGTCAGAAAATTGGGGCCACATCAAAGTAGTTCATGAGCTTGTACTGAGCATGCACTTTCAATCATCTTTTAAGTAGTAGTAAATCCTTTCCTTCATGTATTTGAAAATTGTCTGCTTGTTCTCCTTCTTGTTGCCCCTGTCTTGTAAGATTCTAGAAGTCTCCTCTGATAATAATATTGAGTACTCCTCTGATAGCTAATACTGAAGTCTCCTCTGATAGCTAATATTGAATACTCACTATGTACCAGCCACTGTTCTAAGTGATTTGACTCAACCAAGGAGGTAGGTTCTATTATCATCATCATTTTACAGGTGAGGAAATGGAAGCATAGAGATTAATCAACTTGTCCAAGGTCACACAGCTTAAGTGGTAAAGCTAGTATTCATCTCTGGCTGACTGATTACAAAACCTACTTTGCTAAATGCCTTAGTTTGTGAAGAACATTTTCTCCTAAATGGAAGCACTCTAGAGAAGTGTTATGCAGTAGAAATGAGTTACAAATGCAAGACATGTATATAATTATTAATTTTCTAGTAGACACATTAAAAGTAGAAACAAGTGAAGTTAATTTTAATATATTTTATTTAACTCAATATATCCAAAATAATATTTCAACTTATACTATTAACATTATTAGTGAGCTATTTTATATATATTTTGCATACTAATTTTTCAAAATCTGGTGCCTCAGTTTGGACTAGCCACATTTCAAGTGCTCAATAGCATGTGGCTACTATATTGTACAACACGGATATAAGTGGGCATTCTTCTTTTCCCATTTAATCTATTGTTTCTATTTCAACTTAAGTTTTGCATTAGGATTAGATCTAAAAAGTCTCTGTTGATGGAAACCTGCCCTTTGGATAATTTGGTGAGCAGAGCAGCAGTTGAGTACAGTGGAGAGAAGAAATTTTAGGAATTAATAAAACCTGGGTTCTAATCCCCCTCTTTGCCAATAACCAGGGCTGTGTGTGGCTAGTGGCAACACTCAATTTCCCTCAGCCTCTTTCCTTATGTTAAAAAAGAGATGATGGCTTATGATTATTAAGGTTCCTTCCATTTCTAAAAATTCTTAAAAATTTTTAATGTTTATTTTTGAGAGAGAGTGCGTGAGTGAGGGAGGGGAAGAGAGAGTGGGAGACACAGAATCTGAGGCAGGCTCCAGGCTCTGTCAACACAGAGCCTGATGTGGGGTTCGAACCCACAAACTGTGAAACGACCTGAGCCGAAGGTGGGTGCTTAACTGACTGAGCCACCCAGGTGCCCCTCTAAAGACTCTTTCTGCTTACAGCACACACCCTTGTCAGCGTTTCTGCATCTGTTTCTACTTTCCATTTAAGATTCCGATATGACAGGGCTTATCCCACATTGGATTGTGTTCACTATGCAGAGCTCTGTGCCTGGCACATTGCAGGTCTAGGAAATATTTGTTGAATGAATGAAAGTCCTGTTCTTTCAGTGACCCTGGAGTTTCCCAGTTTTTGCCAGAATAACCATAGCAGCCTTAGCAATTAATTACAATTTTATTTCCTTTCTCATATTGGCATAAAATCTTGACAATCTAAGCTTACTGAAGGGTTACAGCCAGAATTAAAAACCATTTCCTGATCCTGTTAGAAAAGGAGACAGTACTCAGCTGTAGGCATGGCTTCCTAGAGACCCCCACGAGTGGCTCCCCTCTTAATACATGCTGTTCTGATGCTGAGGAGAGTTAATTAATGACTCTAAATAAGAAAACAATCAAATCTGTCTGCAGTCATATGAGTCAGAACAGACCCGGATGGGAGCCGGGTCCTTGGCCTCCGAGTGCACTCGGGAAAAGCAATAGTAGATTTGCTGCATGCATCAGAGTCCTGCAAAGCCCGAACCTAGAAGGGGAAAGAAAGACTCAAAATGGACAGGAGACCTAGCCTGATGTGAGACATTTTCTTAAAAGGTGAGGCCCCCTTTCTATGCATTGTGCAGACTGAGGTCAAGAGAGGAGAAAAAGCAAATCTCTTGCTCTCTACTCTCTTTAGACACCTAAACTAACAGCCACTAAATGGGGAGTTCTCAGGCCCAGGTCACTTGTGTGTGTGGCAAGATTGGGGCAGTTGGCACTGCCACCCTGGGAGGACCAGAGGATGTGTGGCCTGAAGCATATCACACCCCAAACTTGCCAACCTGCAGGAGTTGTGCAGCCACATATGAAGGCAGAACACTGGTTATGATGACACAAGGGCAGGAATGTGGCACTTCCCTGGGATTAGCTGAGGCTCACAACAATGAAAACTTTTATTTTGGTGTTAAAGACTTTGCTGTAAAAATCTGAGAGTGGGAATAGGGAGAAGGAGCCTCTTAACAATATCCAAGTGTCCTCAGCATTGGAACAGGACACCAGCAAATAAATATAAGCCCTATTTCTTTGGCTCTACATGTACTCTGTGAAATAATAACAGCCTCCTCATTCCCCACCCCCATTCTTGCAGATTATGAAAAATACATTTTGCTGCCATCCAAGCTTGGCTTCTTGTGAAATTGTTCCACTCTGGAAAGAAAACCCTGGGACACTGGCCATCAGGGTCATTGTACTCCTTTTTCTCCTTCTTTACCTATAACCAAGTACAGGCAACAAGCCTTTTGTCAGGATAATATGTAAAGTATTGTGGTAATATCCTTGATACATTTGAAAGGACTTTTTATGGCTTATGTCTGAATCTTTGTTGGTCCCCAATCCATTCCTCTAAAAGTTGGTTAGAATCTCATATAGGACAGTCTGAAACTTCAATTTTGCTTCTACAATAGCAGTAGGAAAAAATAATGGTAAGAGGAGACTCTGGAGTTTAAGAGATCCAGTTTGGAATCTAAACTCTATTCCTTCTGATCTGTGTAATCATGGGCAAGACCCTTTCCTCCCAAAGCTTCATTTCCTCTTCTTGAAAGTGGAAACACCACCACCACCTACCTCATAGGACCGTGAAGATTAAATACATTTGAAAAGCCTGACTCAGAAATGCTGTTTCTTATTATTAGCTTGTAATTCTTTAAATAGGGTTTGCCAATGGGTTCGTTTGAAGCAATACAATAAAAGCCTCTACAGCTCTGTTTCCTCCTATTTCTTTCTGTGATGAGCTTTGGGGAAATCCTTACAGAAGCCTTGGTCCTCAGAGCTTCCTTCTATTCCCTGCCCTGAATCCTGCCTTCTCCACTAGTGGGGTTGAGGCCAGAGTTCCAGAACCTTGGACAGCTCCACTCCTTCTTGGCTACTGGCAACCTGAGAGAACAGGAGGGATTTGGTGGATTTTTCCCACAAAGGCTGTATTAATACTTGGATTTAGGAATCCCACTCATTCATTCTCACTCACAGCATGCATACTATTTGCTTGCATCCTCAGATTCTTCAACACGACCAGCACTCCTAGAAAAATTTTGAGGAGCTTCTCCTCTTCAGGAACCTGTTAACTACACCCATAAGAATTACTAACTCTTCAGTCCCTTTACTACTCTCCTGTGAACTCCAATGATTTTTTTGAGCCCAAGAACAGAAACACCACCCACATCTTCCTGTATCTGCTGATATTTAATTTGTTTGGCTTTTGTACAAGGATTAAACATTCTTGATTAACTTCAAGTGAAAGTAATAATGTATGAGCATGAAGAAAGGTTTTACAAGACAAAGAGATTCAGGTATGAATTAAAAGAAACATAAAATAATGTTACTGCCTGTAGGTGATGTTAAGTGCCATTCTCTAATCAGAATAAGCAGGTGGTTCAATTTATGAGATAATTTGGCTTTTCACTCTTTCATGCAGAATGCAACACACATATGCAGTCACCTTCTGAATAGGCAAGGAAGAGATTAAGTCCTATTTTTACTTTATGATACTGAGTCATGTAGTTCAATGCAAATCACATGGATGCCAAAGTAAGAACAATACTAGGTATTTAAATACCTCCTTTCCTTTAAGGAGCTCTAAAGATTTTGTGGCTGTGTGAAATCTCTTCAGAGCAATTCCGGGAGAAGAGACACATGTCACCAGGTAAGCATTTAAGACAGAGCATATTTCATCCATCTCCCCTACTCCCGTTAGATCTAGGAGAGCCAGTGTTTGCCAGTTCTTTGCACTTAGTAATAGCCTTCTGATTTCTGCATTTTCTGGGCCACATTTTCAACAAGGAAAAGAAGGCTTATCTTTCAAAATACATTATTGGCGGGGCACCTGGGTGGTTCAGTCGGTTAAGGATCCAACTTTGGCTTGGTTATGATCTCACAGCTCATGTGTTCAAGACCCACACCAGGCTCTGGGCTGACAGCTCGAAGTCTGGAGCCGGCTTCAGATTCTGTGTCTTCCTCTCTCTCTGACCCTCCCCCAATCCCACTCTCTCAAAAATAAACATTAGAAAACAATTAAACAAAAATATGTTATTGGCTAATAATGAGGAAGAGACGAGGAGAAAGTGGAATAAGAAGGGGAGGGTGGGAATCATAGTAGGAGAGGAAGAGATAAGAAAGATGCTTAAAACTCCCTGAACTTGATAAGTGTTTTCCATGCATTTTCCTCACAAATGGATTTGATGACCATCCCCAATTGGATGGAAACTTGGACAAAGAAAGGCCTTTTGGCCCTCTTCAAATACTTCTGTATGGGCAAGGACAGTGGCAATTTCACTGCTTGGACTAGTTTGAAGTCACTTTCATTAAGAATATCAACTTAGGACTCGAAAGGCTGACAGGGAGCCCCATATGGAAGGGTTTGTGATTTTTACCTAACAGTGCCCACACCCACCCTGAACCTCCACACGCAGCGAGAGTGTTAGTTGCAAATTTACTACTTTTCCCAGTAGAGGTCGCTGTGGATACTGGCAGTGGATACTTCAGACTGGATCAGGCAGGGCTGGGCTGGATGGTGGCTCCACTGTCTAATAATGGGTCTTTCTGTGGTTGCACTCAAAACGGTCTAGCCCCTCATCCTATGGGAAGGGGGTCTCTGGTGGGTATTGTCTCAAAGCCACACAACACCTTTGCTGTAAAGTACTATGAAACTGAGGTCACTCACTGGGAATGGGCAGGTCTGGGAGGGCTGTCATCCTCTAGGGGTGTCCACTCATAGTGGTATCTGTGTGCCACACTCATACCCTCTCTGTGAGTATACCTGGTATTACTGAGAGGCCACCTGCCACTGACTGGCAACCCCAGACCTATAGACCTTCCAGGCATGGAGGACAAATTGAGGAAATTTCCTTGCCACAATATCTTGCACCCCAAAATCATAAAAGACTATGCTGATGAGCCCCCCCCAAGCCCCACTTGGAAGCCCACATGGAGAGGTGGGGTGGAATTCTGGGCCTCAGGGCAACCCCTTGCAGCAGGATAAGATTTCTGAGGGATGGGAAGGGCAGAGCAATGGTGGAGATGTTAGGGTCTGATCTGAGACCCCAGAAAGGCTGAAGAGGGCTCCACATACTTGTGATGTCCTATCTTCTAGGCCACACCCAAGCATGCAGTTTAGGCCCAAGGCAGCCTGAAGCTACCTTCACCCCGAGGGCACCCACTGGAACCCTAAATTATTACTGTGGCTTTAGAGTGGAAGAGACAACCAACCTGCCCACACCCCCAACATCTAAGGTCAGCAGAGAGTGGTTCCTCCTCCCACAAGCACACACAGACAGATTCACAAGCTCATCATGACACACACATGGACATTGGAGCACACACTGGCACATTCACACAGTCATACACGTTAATATTCACACTCTGACCCACATCATCACCCATGCAAACACACGGTGACACACACACTCGAACCCGAGAATCAAACCTGACCTAACATGGTTGATGGAGCGTAGCGAGATGGAGTCAGGATGCCTCTCCAGACCCTGGCTCATCTATATCTCCTGAATCCTGGGACCCTACCCTCCAGGCGGAGCCCCCTGCCTGTCCGCGTGCGTCCTCGTGGCCACAGATCTTGAATGTCCCCCAGGAGGAACCCTGGTTACCACTGCACACACTGCAACCTGGGGTGCCCGGCCAGCGTTAGGGGGTGATGTGCGGGAAAGAAGGGTGCAGGGCATAGTACCGAGCCAGGGCGCAGCCGCCTCCTCCCTCGGGATTTTCCATGCCGGCTCGCGCAGGCCCGAGAGAAGCTAGCGCGCTTTGTCTCCCGCCCGGCTCCCGGCGTGATTCCGCGGAAGCTCTCCGCGCCGCGCCCGGAGCCCCCCCTCCCTTAGCCGCGCCCCCAGCCCAGCGGGTGGCGCAGGCCCGCCAGTGCGGAGACCGCCGCTTTGTCCTAACGAGGATGCCTGGGCCGAGCGCAAAAGCCCTGTTCGCGAAGCTGCCGCCGCGCGCCCTGGAAGCAGGTTTCGGTAGCCGGATCTGGGGCGCGCCCCGCGTGGAGCCGAGCAGTCCCGAAGGTCTGGAGGCTCAGGGGGCGTCTGCCTGGAGCTTCGTAGGGCTAGAGAGGGGACCCGCCCCGTCCCGCCCCGCACGTGCCCATCCGCGTCTGGCTCCCTGCCGCGGTGCAGGAGCCGGGTCGCCTGGCGGGGCGGGACTGAGCGGGACAGGGAGGGTCTTCTCGACTTGGGCCCCTGACCTGGATCCAGGTAGAGAGGGCCTGAGAGGTAAGGTTCAAGTAGGGGGAGGTCGGGTGGATTCCCAGCACCCTTCTTACTTTCCCCCACCGCACATCCACACCCAGGCCACTCAGACCTTAGGCGCGGGGCCCCGAGCATGGAGGACCCCAAGAATCCGTCAGTGCCTTCCTGTGCCAGCGACTTCAAGTACTGTGGGGAAGGGTCTCCCCGGCTCTAGTTCCTCACGTCCCAATCCCCTCCCCCAATAACCGAGGCGGGTCCAAGTGGGAGGGGGAAGAGTCCCATCTCCATCTCCATCCCGTTTCTCCTCTTCACAAAAACCTAGGCTTCGGGAGAGGGGTGGGCACGGAAAGGATCTTCCTGACATCGCAAACAGCCCCTCCTCAATAAGCCCAGGAGGGTCTGAGCAGAGAAGGAGCAGTTTCCCGGTGTCATCCATCACATCCAGACCCCCTTTGTAACCTCAAGCAGTACAGGTGTTATGGGGAAGGGTACCCCTGCCTCTGAACCTTTCATCCCATAACACTCCCTCCCATCCTCAATAATCCAAGCAGCCTCGTTTTCAGGCACAAGGGTGGGGGAAGGCTGCAACCTCCCCAACGCCCCCTCAGTAGAGACGGGGTGAGTTCCCCCAGCCTTTGCCCCTCACACTCGAGAATCCCCTCTACCATAGAACAAAAACTAACGCAAGCTGCTCCGACTTCAGGCGACAGGCCACAGAGAGGCCCGCAAGGAGTCAGTCAGCAGCTCTCCGGGACAGATGGTCTTGAGGGCGGTGAGGAGAGGTCCCATCAACTCCCCAGGCCCCCTCATCTCAGTTCATTCCGTCCCCAATAAAACAAAAGAGAATCCAGCAGCACCGACCTCAAAGAGGAGGGAGGGCTGTCAGCGCTCGGCAGCGCAACGAGCTCCTCTGCGCTCCTCACTGCCCCGGCTTTCCCGCGGTGGCTCTCGCGGTGACGGCGGCGGCGGTGGCGGCGGCGGAGACCGCGGCTCTCGCGTCGGGAGCCTCCCTCGGACTCAGCACCTGGAGCGGCGAACAGCTCCGCGCCTCATTCCGCTGACTCCGCCTCCCCTGCGCGGCCGTAGCCAATGGAGATCCTGGCCACGCCCAGAAGGCCGCCCATTGGGGGCGCCTTCTCCACTCTCTTCGGCCCAGCCGGCGGGTTTCTCTAGCTTTTCGTCAAGACCGCATGCCCTAGAGACTGTCGGAGTTTTTGTACTGCCTTCTGGAACTCGTAGTCCTTTAAGGACGCGAAGGGGGCTTATGCCGCGGGCAGGTTACCGGGGGTGGACTGCATTTCCCAGGGTGCATGAAGAAACCGAGGCGCTGAGGAGGGCGGGAGGACTGTTTCCATAGCAAAGGCGGCTGGTTGGGGCTGGCTGACTGAGAAATGGGGCAGGCCGCGGGACCCTCGGATTGTGCGTGACTACCGGCAGCCTCTTGGGAGGCCGTTTCGATTTTTTTTTTTTTTGTCCTCGGCACCCTCCACGGGACTCTGGGCCTCAGTTTTCCTACCTGAGAAGAAGGGTGTGGAGCCGTCCCCCTGCCCACAGTCCGCGGTGATGGGGCAAACCGAGGTCGAGCCGCTCTGGTTTGCCCAGCAAAGGTGAGAGAGGACGGAGGAGACCTGTGGCTTGAGAGTGTGGCATTCTGAACTTTATCGCTTTAGTTTTGTCTCGAACTTATAGAGGAGTGATTTACTTTGGTCATATCCCTTGAGCCGTCAAGGTCTTATCCAGTCTTCCCATCCAGGATTCTGGCCTCCTTACGCCATCCCTGATACGGCAACATTTCCCCCAGAGTAGCCAGAGGGCGCTACTCCTTCTCATTATCTATGGAATTAAGCCCACACTCCTCTCAACATTGCTCTAAAGGCCCTTCTAAATCTGGTCTCCACCTTGTTCTTGCGACACTCTGAACTTCTTTTGGTGGCTGGGAAGTCTTAACCACCCGTTTTCTCTCACTCTGGTGGTTCCCTCCACCCTTGTACTCAGCTAACCCCTCACACTCTTCAAGCCCCAGCCTAGACGTTGCGTCTTCTGTGAAGCCTTCCTAGATGTCTGGCTCCATATTAGGTATTCCACCTTGCATATGAGCAGCACCCTCTACTTCCCCTATTCCATTTGTGTGCTTATGTATCCATCTTCCACATGATAAGATCCACAGAACAGGGGCCATGTCTGTATTATTCATAGGTATAAGCCAGTGCCTATAGTGTCTGACACATAGTAGGTACTCTGAGATATTTGTTGGGTTGAAAATGAATTGAACACTAATTGAATTTTACTCACACCTCCGTGCTCTTAATTTCCGAAGGTTGTGTATTTTCCATTGCTGAAAACGTTCAACTAGAGGAATGCCACCCTCATGATGAAATGTTTGTCATTCATATAATGGATTGGAATTTTGCCTGAGTGCTTTGAGAGTCCTTAGAATCCTCTGACACTAGGGAATGATAGATTCATGCTGATCATTACTTGGAAGTCTTGTCAGTTCTCCACTAAAGGTCATCAGTTCTTCATGTTCCCCTATTTCTAGCTGTTTGCCCTTCTTTCTGTGCCTAAATTCCCTACCTCCCACTCCCTTTCTGGGAAAGATCTTCTGCCCCTGTCAGTTGTGAAGCAATGACAGTCTGAGATGCCTGCTCTTCTTTCAGTCTCTGCCAGCATCATAGGGCCCTGGTGGTGATGTCCCACCTTGCTAGTTTGCCTTTTTTTTTTTTTTTCCTGAATCTTTTCCCACTCAGGGCTCTGGTGTTGGCCAGATGGTCCAATTAATCCCACACATGCTTCATATGTCACCCCACCAGACTTTTGGGTGTATTTCAGCTAAAGCATTCTTGGGAGAATGCCTTAATATATGGGTATAATTAATTCATGGCCAAAGAAATAACCAGGGGGACTGTTACCCTGAACCTGTTTCAAACCCAAGAGACAGATCCTGAGAAAAAGCAACGCTGTCATCCTTGAGTTGATGATATCCACGGAGGGAAGGCTAGGATGGGGGAATGAGTAAAATGGGTTGCATTGGGGAGGAAATAACAGGACCCTCTAAGAGGCATGGCAGAGGGACTTTGATCCAGACCAAACCATAAGGGAAGGCCACTGGAGCTGGATAAACAAATGGGGCCTCATTACTGAAGATGAGAAAACTATAAGGAGGGGGAAGAAATAGGATTTGTGCTGACACAGAGTGCCTAGTTCTCTGGATGCAGTGAGAGCAGAGGTTTTTGGAAAAGTAGGTGGGGGAAGACTAGGCCACAGGATGGGCATCAACAGAGCATTGGCAGAGTTATCAACAGAAGGTTAACAAAGAATGCTGCATAGAGCCACAGCTGAAACTCCGGAGGTCAGCGTAGCCTTAAGTTGTAGGGCTACTTTTCAGGAAATCGTTGCAAATAGTGAAAACCAGGGTTCCGTGATTCTCCCGGAAAGCAGGGACTAAAATAGCATCATCCACATGGTCAAGTGAAGTCAGAAAATCTGGATTCTAATTCTGACTTTGCCTCCAATTCGATGTGTGACCCTGGGCTGGACCTGTTTCTTCAGTTGTAAAATGGTATTTATTGGTTTTAGGGAGCAGCTAATAGGGTAAAGGTGGGGGATTCAAACTTGCGCAAACTACATTATCAGATCTGCAGTTTGCTTATTTGACAATGTTTTAATAGATAAATGAGATGCCTTATGTAAAGCACTTCACAAATATTAAGCACTTAATAAAATGTTCTTCATCTTGGATTATCAGAAATTGGTTTGACTGTGAATAAACAAGCAGGAGGTGGTGTCCTGGCTAATCTGGGTTCAAATTTCCGTTCTCTCTCTTACTAGTGGTATGATTTTGGTCAGGTATATGCTCAATATATTTGTTTTGCCATTTTTTAGGGGTGGTTTTAGAAAATAGAAGCCTAAGAGAATGGAATTCTAGCTACTTAGAACCTAGGGTTACAAAGGACTTTAGGGGAACATTGAGCTAGACTCCTACCATGTTAAAGGGGAAAAAAAGGTCTCAGTGAAGTTCCATAGGTCTTCTGATTAAGTATTGTGGGGATTAACCAGAATGTTGAATCTCAGACATGGGGTTGGATTAACCAGGGCTGGGTTTTGAAGAAACTAGTATACTAGGCTAAGGAATATAACTTTATTCTAAAGATGAAGATTTTTAGGGAGACATGTATTCTGAAAAGTCTGAGGCCTGTGTGGAAAATGGTCAGGAGAAGATGAGGCTGGAATGTAGGTCAGAAGCTGCTGCAATGATCCAGCACAGCATCTATGAAGATAGAAAAGAGAGGGTAGATCTGAGATGTGTTAGGGAGGTAAATATTCAAAGGATTTTGTGAGTGATGAGTTGAGGGCCTGGAGGAGAATGGTGTGTTAAGGATGATGCCTGGATGTCTGCCTTGGAAAACTTGGTGGACGGATGGTGGTACTTTCCCCTGAGGTGAGGAATAGTAAAGGAGCAGGTGGGTTTGAAATGAGTGGGAGACAACCAGGTGAGATGTCCAGTAGGTTTGGCTTGGGAAAATGCCTTAATATTTGGGAATTCATGTCCAAAGAAGAAATAGCCAGAGGGACTATTACCCTAAAACTAATTCAAACCAAGAGAAACAGATCCTGAGAGCCTATCATACTTGAGAGATCTGATCTGGAAAAAAGAGTCATAAGTTAACAAGTTAGGAGTACATACATCATAATCAAAACCATGGGAATGGATAAAATCCTTCACCAGAGAGAGTCAAAGAGAAAACCAAAATCCTTTGGGAAATACCAATGTAGACAACTCTTAGAAATGGTTTTGAAGGGGAGGAGGGAGAAAACCAGAAAGGATGTAGAGTTGAGAGACAATTTGGTTTAAGTTGAGAGAGGTTAGGGCATTTAAAAATGCTGATGGGGAAAAGCCAGTAGAGGGACATTTGAGGATAAAGGAAAGAGAAGGGTGGAAGGATGGAGTGAGGTCAACAAGATGGTAGAAGGTGGTAGAGTTCAGACTCAGCCTCAGGCAGGAGGAGGGCCTACTTTTCATTTAAGATGGGAGGGGAAAAAGGAAGGAGGAGTTGGAGATGCAAGTAGGTTGGTAGGTCGGTAGGTACCAGGTGGTTGGGAGATGGGCTCAGGAAATGGAGGCAGTTCATACCCAGTGGCCATTACTCTTATGTGATGTCAGAGGCAAGGATATCTGCTCAGTGTGAGGGAATTGGATGGAATGGAAAGCTTGGAAAAAGAGTGAAAACATTCAAGATGGCTGCTGTGGAAAAGAGGACGGAAAGCTAATAGCAGCCCACACGCACCACAGGGCAGTAGTGAGGGCTTGCTGTGGTTGAAAGCCATGGGTTTATGGGGCACTAATTTGTAGGGTTCGAGGCTTTCTTCAGCATCCTATCAACGATGAGATAGGCGTGGGAAAGGCTATTGGTGAGGCTGTTCCAGGGCTGGGCTTTGCTGGACAAAGGAGACCAGAAAGCAAGGAAGTTGGAGATGTTGACAAAAGAGGTAGGAGTGCTGGGCCACTAAGAGGAAGGAGGTGAAGCCAGGATGGAGTGGGCAGAGGGGTGGAGGTGGAGGGGTGGAGTTCTTAGTATAGTAAGAAGAATGATGTGACGGGTGGGAGGGAAGAGCAGGGAGGGCAGGCAGTGCTGATCAGAGGTAAAGGAAGTCTGGTCAGGGGCAATGGCAGGGTGACTGGAGAGGACAGAGGAGGTCATGGGAAGGCATTGAAAGGCAATTTTGTAGGTCATTGGCAGGTCACTCATAAAGATGGCTGCTTTGATGGAGAGAGGAATCCTGGTAGTTCTGTGTCAAAATATATAGTAAGTGAGAAGTTAACAGATGGTAAGAAGGAGGGATAGGGTGCAGAAACCTCTGACATGAGTGACACAGAAATCAAGATGTTGGAGAGCTAAGAAGAAGCCCTCTCACTTTCATAAGAGCCATGACTTTCTTATACATTTTCATAGAGGTATCATCTCAACATGATCAGTTTTATACATACCTAAAAGGCAGGATGTCTAGGAATAAACTTAATGAAACCGAAAAACAATTCTAGATTTCATGGTGAAGTTGTATCAACCAAGTTCAATGTAGTGTTTCCTGCAGTTTATATTTTGGTGTAGTTTGTAGATTTAAGTATGTGCATATCAACTAGAAAATGTGTTTTAAAAATTTTGCAAATTTCATTTCTTAGCAACGATTTGTTTTCTCAGTTTAGAACATAAATTAGAGAACTTGTGTTGATTTTTTTTCAAATGTAGAGTTTAGAGCTTAATTCATGCCTTTGAAATGCCATGAATTTGAAATGCAGCCATTTTCCTTTCTGCATCCTTGAAAAGGATTACAAGGATTTTATTAGTTTTTCAGATAATCTTGCCAGCACATACAGACTTTCCACAAGGGCCTCCTATCAGTAATGTTGGGTTCTGAGTGATGCTGTAGGAGTGCTGTATGTGAGCTATGTAAGACAAGTCAAGTAAGCAGCCAACTTTAAGATTTTCCCAACAGAGACACCTGGATGGCTCAGTCAGTTAAGCCTCCGACTTTGGCTCGGGTCATGATCTCGGAGTTCGTGGGTTGGAGCCCCCCATCGGGCTCTTCACTGACAGCTCAGAGACTGGAGCCTACTTCAGATTCTGTGTCTCCCTTTCTCTCTACCCCTCCCCCACTTGTACTCTGTGTGTCTCTCTCTCAAAAATAAATAAACATTATGGGGAGCCTGGGTGGCTCAGTCGGTTGAGCGTCCGACTTCAGGTCAGGTCAGGATCTCGCGGTCCGTGAGTTCAAGCCCCGCGTCGGGCTCTGGGCTGATGGCTCAGAGCCTGGAGCCTGCTTCCGATTCTGTGTCTCCCTCTCTCTCTGCCCCTCCCCCGTTCATGCTCTGTCTCTCTCTGTCCCAAAAATAAACGCAAAAAAAAATTAAAATAAATAAATAAATAAATAAATATTAAAAGATAAAAAAAAAAAAAAAAAAGATTTTCCCAGAAGCAGCTCAGTTTACAATTATGGGACTTGGAATAGAATATGAAATTGCATCTAAATGTTAATTGAGAAAAATGATTTTTCATAGTTTTTAAAGAAAAATGACAAAATCGCTGCATTGCTATGAACAATCTTTGTCTTAAAAAACCCAATGTTATTTAAAAATATTTTTGTATGGTTAATGTCTTTGTAATCTTGAAGTAGTTTTGCTATTCCAGACCCTGAGAATAGTGGGGGGTGCTCAGAAAGTATTTTGTAAATCAGTTCATGAATGTTATGATAATTTGTTCTTTGTTTGAAATACTTCCTTTTATCTTAAACTCTCATAAAGTATTCTTGTAAAAAGAATGATTCTAAACGTAAGTCAAATCACATCACACCTCTGCTCAAACTCCCAGTGGCTTCTTTGTCTCACTGAAAGCAAACATACTCTGACTCCTGTAGCATCTCTGCCTTGTCTCCTAGTACCCCGTGTTTCAGCACATTGATCTCCTTGCTGTTCCTTGAGTGTACCAAGTACACTCTGGCCTCAGGGCCCTTGCACTTGCTGTTTCCTTTGCTTGGAGGCTCTTTTCCTATATATCCTCATGGACACCCATATGAAATGACAGCCTTTCCTCTCCTAACACTCTCTATCCCCCATTCTGCTTTTTTTTTTCCTTCCTCCAATAGCACTTATCACCATCTGACATATTATACATTCTCTTATCTGTTTATTTTCAATCTCTCTCACACTCTCACACCTCCAGTTAACCCACTAACATAAACTACCCATTAGGGTAGAGACTGTCTTGTTTTTTTGTTTTTGTTTTTGTTTTTACTGTTGTATTCACAGCATGTGGCACAGCACCTGATATATAATAGATAGTAAGACATGTTGAATAAATAAGAATAACACATCATCCCTAGTATGTAACCCAAACATCTTATTTAAAAATTCTTTCCACATTACACTCTACATGTAGGACACATGTATATATAGTCTTTCATATTCTGGAAATCATAGTTTAGATATAATTTTGAGTTCTGCTTTTTTTTTTAATATAACATGTAATAAGCATTTTCTCTTGCTAAGATTGAATTCATTTGTTCAGTTGTTCATTCACTCATTCGTTCAACAAATATTTAATGAACTATTTCTGTGTTTCAGACAGAGCTGGATCTATAGTAGTAAACAGGATGCAGGACTTGCCCTCAAGGAACAAAGATTCTTTATAAACACCATCTGTAATTATTGCCTAATATTCCATCAAAACTATACTATATTTAATCTCTTCCCTATTTAAGGCTTACTGTTTATTATTAATAATGATGTAATGAGTACTTCCAAGTCAATAGCAATTATCCTTTAAACTGTTCCTTAAGGTAAATTCCCAAGTGAACAGTTATTGAGTTGAAGGATTAAAAATAATTTTGGTGTTTTGATATTACTTGCCATGTCGATTTCCAAAAAAGTGGTACCCACTTTATCCAGTCACCAGCACAAATTCCAATTTTATCCCAGCCTCTCCAGCATTAGACATTTCTTTTTGTTTTGGCTGATGTAAAGTATAAAATGATTCTTCTTTGTATTTTTGCATATAATTGATGTCTAGTAAAAGTGCCCATTTTTTGTTTTCTTTTTTTTCTTATCTTTTTGTCATTGGTTAATTCACTAGGTCCCTAGGAGGTTCTTGGAGGGCCATTGTCCTAACTTGTGGGTCATGCCTGCCCTTTTAACACACATCAGAGGCTTATAGCATCTTAGAGTTGGAAGAGATTGTGTTTATCATCTAGTTCAACTGAAATTTCTAGTAGATGGCTCTCTAGCCTCTGTTGGCAAATCCCTGGCAATAGAGACTCACAACCTCATGGGGAAGTCTATCTTGTTTTTGCCAGGTTCTACAGGTACTGAGGTGGCAGCTCATCCCTGTGGTTCCCGTGTGGCCCCAGTTCTGCCCTCTGAAGCTCAGAGCCCACGTACCAGATGTTACGGAACCTCTTTACCTTGGCTGCCCCTCTCTGCAAGTATGTGGCCAGACTAGAATGTTCAAGCCCGGGTAAGTCCAGCAGGCCTAGAACCCAAGATGCTGTCCCACCCATAAATCTGCATTGGTATATCAGCCACCTCTTCAGCTGGGTTCATATGAAGTTTAAGATTAGATGAGATTCTGAGACCTTCTTTAAGTGACCTGTAGCCAGGTCACACACTTCTGCAGTTGATCTTTTTTTTTTTTAATTTTTTTTTTTTTTTAACGTTTATTTATTTTTGAGACAGAGAGAGGCAGAGCATGAACAGGGGAGGGGCAGAGAGAGAGGGAGACACAGAATCCGAAACAGGCTCCAGGCTCTGAGCTGTCAGCACAGAGCCCGACTCGGGGCTCAAACTCATGGACTGTGAGATCATGACCTGAGCCGAAGTCCGACGCTTAACCGACCAAGCCACCCAGGCGCCCCATGCAGTTGATCTTTTAAACCTGAAAACAAAACTTTGCTTTTCTCCCTGTTTTATATCAATATATCAGTAGAGAAGCTGCTCTGGTCACACTCCTGCTGTCTAAAATGGGGATAACAAGGGGCGCCTGGGTGGCTCAGTCGGTTAAGTGTCCAACTTCAGTTTAGGTCATGATCTCACAGTTCGTGGGTTCAAGGCCCACGTCAGGCTCTGTGCTGACAGCTCAGAGCCTGGAGCCTGCTTTAGATTCTGTGTCTCCTTCTTTATCTGCTCCTCCCCCATGCACGCGTGTGTGTGCTCTCTCTCCAAAATAAATAAACATTAAAAATAAATAAAATGGGGAAAATAGGAGTCATTCTGACAACTTCATGTGTTAGTGTGATGATTGAGTACAATGCAAAGTTGAACATTTGTCACCCATTTTGGTTGCCTAGCAACTGAGCCTCCTTCCTATGCTTGAGGAATCCTATGCCTCATGAGGTGGAGCCATCTTCCTTTACAGCTAGGGCGTGGACATTGGCTTGAGGCTCAGGCTCCTCCAGTCAGACAGGCCCCCTTCCTCCTGCTACACCTCACCAATTTTGAATTGGAAGCCAATGACGGCAAAGGAGCAGCGTCTATTTTTAGTGACTCGATGGGTACAATCTCAGTTTAAGTGGTAGCAGTTTTCCCGGCAGCATCCAGTATGAGGGTGTCTGTGGTGTAGGTGGCAGGGATGGTATCCTGCCATTCCAGACTCAGTGGTCACAGTCATGTGTTCTTAGACCGCTGTTGAGTTGGGGTTTAGGGCATTGTTTCTGACTGCGTGCTTCCAAGCCTGATTTTCTACCTTCTTGGAAATTTTGTGAGCTACTTACTATCTTTTAATTTATGTCCTTTGCTGTGCACATTAGCCAAAGTTAGTTACTTTTGCTTACAACTAAAAATCCTAATCAGTACATACAGGATATGAAAAGTGTATTGGAAAGCGCTAAGCACCACACACATACAAGACATTATTGTAGTGGGTGTGAGGGGAGTGGGGGAGATAGGCCTGAACTCTACCTGCTGAGAGTTCAGACAGGCCTAGGCATGCCTGGAAAGCTGGCCAGTGGGAGGGTATGATGGCAGGAACTTGTGGCCTGTACCTTGGCTCAACAGTAAGGCTGCCACTGACCCTAAGGCATTGGTATGGGGATGGCAGCTGCCAGAGGTCCTGCTGGGCACACGTAAGTAGATTGGCTGCTTGCTGTCTCCTGCCCTTGGACTTTACCAACAGCCAGGGCCAGGAGGTAGGGCTGGGCTGTAAAGCAAGTCTCTTGGGGTTGGACAGCTGCCCTTGGAGTGTCCTCACTGGGGTGGAAGAAGAATCCTGTCTGAATATCTGCCCCCTCCCCGCCCCCCCCCCCCCACGCCCCAATCACAAGAGGGATTATGACTGGGTTGGGGTCCTGTCCTGTGCTACCTTTAGGCTGCCCTTCATCCCACTGAGCTACAACTTGGCTTTCCAGCCCAGCTTGGCCATGCCTCCAGAGTCCTGCCTTGCAGGCTGCCATCTGCATCTATCAGTTCTGGTGTCCCAGAGTGGGGCTCAGGCTGGCACTGCTGCTCTGTTCAGATGTAGGCTCTTGGGATCTTTGTGACATTGAGGATAGCCTCCCTGGGGACTTTCTGTCTTGAACCCCTGATGCCTTTCAAATCAGCCCTGTTGGGTGTGTGTATGGGTGGTGGTGCTCTTGCTTTAGGGCATTCCCTGATTAGTCAGGGGTCATGTCCTGGGCTCAGACCATGGTCATATCCAAAATGTGGTAGCATCAAGCATTGTTGAGAGGAATCCTTGTAGGGAGTTGTAGGTTCTATCCCTGCTATAGCCACGGATTTTGTGATGTTAACATCACAACTACCAAATTTTAATCATTTTGCCAAATATGAATGTATATAATATTATTTTGATATCAAAACAAATAGAATAAAATCCACCATAAAAACAGCATAGAATAGGGGCGCCTGGGTGGCTCATTCAGTTAAGCAACCAACAGACTTTTGCTCAGGTCATGATCTCACGGTTCATGAGTTTGAGCCCCGCATTGGGTGAGCATGAACCCCACTTCGGGTGAGCTCTGCTTCTCTTGCTTTCTCTTATTAATCTTCACCATAATCCCATGAACTAGGTACTGTTTTATTTTATTTTATTTTGTTTTATTTTATTTTATTTTATTTTATTTTATTTTATTTTATTTTATTTTATTTTATATTTTTTAAAGATTTGTTTTTAAGTAATCTCTACACCCAACATGGGTCTTGAACTTATAACCCTGAAAACAAGAGTTGCATGCTCTACTGACTGAGCCAGCCAGGTGCCCGGAACTAGGTACCGTTTTAATTCCCATTTTACAGGGGCACCTGGGTGGCTCAGTTGGTTGAGCGTCCGACTTTGGCTCAGGTCATGATCTCGCAATCTGTGAGTTCGAGCCCCGCGTCTGGCTCTGTGCTGACAGCTCAGAGCCTGGAGCCTGTTTCAGATTCTGTGTCTCCCTCCCTCCCCCTTCCCCCACTCATGCTCTGTCTCTGAATCTGTCTCTCTCTGTTAAAAATAAATAAACATTAAAAAAAAATTAATTCCCATTTTACAGACAAGGAAACTGAGGCCTATAGAGGTTCTAAGACTAGCCCAAGGTCACACAGCCAGTAAATGGGAGAGATGTGCCAGCCATCCACTGTCAAAGCCTGAGTACTGCCCTTCCTACTGCCCATTCTACTGTGGAACATCTCTGGCTATTGAAATGTTTTCTCTCACATAAAGCTAAAAATCTCCTTCTCACTAAGTTAGTACCATTTCTGTTTCTGCTTATGCCAGTAGCCTACCATGGCAGTCCCAACATCCCAGGTTGAGGTATCTCAACCTTTTAGCTCAGTTCTCTACTCCAGTCATACCTGGGGACACTTTAGCTTCTTCTGGGAACATCTGAACCATTTTGTATCCACTAAATCCTAAGACATTCACTGTAGTAGGAAGGTTATGGTTGGGTAGCTCACCAATTTTCTAGTTACTTTGACTCCAAAGGTACTGGCATGCAGTCTGTCCCACTCCTGGCAGAGTTATGGCAAGAAACAGTAAACCTAGCCACACTTAGGAAGGACTTGGTAGGGGGATACCGGGTGACTCGGTTGGTTGAGTGCTCGACTTTGGCTCAGGTCATGATCTCACAGTTTAAGAGTTTGAGCCCAGCATTGGGTTCTCTTGCTGTCAGGACAGAGCCTGCTTTGGATCTGCAGTCCTCCTCTCTCTCTGCCCCTCCCCTGCTTGCATGCACTCTCTCTCAAAAACAGACAAACAAATAAACAAACAAGTAAATAAGGACTTGGTAGAAATTTCTCTTTCTCTAAGTAAAATGGCAATAAAACAGTCAAAACAGTACAAACAGTATTAAAACTGTGCTAAAGATTGTTTTGCTGCATGGGAATCTTCTGCTTCTCTGGCCAGAAGGCAAGCTTCATGAGGGTGGGAATTTTTGCTAGTTTTGTTTCCTGTTGTATCCCCAGTGCCTAGAACTATGTATGCCTGGAGCGTAGTAAATATTCAAATATTTGTTAAGTGAATTACTAGAATTAGGGGTGCCTGGGTGGCTCAGTCGGTTAAACATCCAACTTCGGCTCAGGTCACGATTGCACAGTCTGTGGGTTCATGCCCCACATTGGGCTCCGTGCTGATAGCTCGGAGCCTGGAGCCTACTTCAGATTCAGTGTCTCCCTCTCTTTGCCCCTCCCCTGCTCACACTCTTTCTCTCTCTCTCAAAAAAAATAAATAAAAGCATTAAAAAAAATTACTAGAATTAAATGAATCCTTGTCTGTAAAAAGGGAATTAAAATCTACATCTGGTGTTACTTCCTTGGGTTACTAAGTTGTTTTGGAGAATAATGTGATCTCCCAAGACCATGGCTTTGAATTTCTTCTTCCATTACTTCACCAGCAATTTTTCTAGTTTTGTTGTGATTTTGATTCATAGGAAGATAACCTTAACTGTATGTAAAGTACAGTGAATAAATAATCCTATTTTAAAAACAATTTCATTTAGGAGTACCTGGGTGGCTCAATCAGTTAAGGAACCGACTCTGGATTTTGGCTCAGGCCATAGTCTCTTAGGTTCATAAGTTCAAGCCCTATATTGGGCTCTGCTTTGGCAGCGTGGAGCCTACGTGGGATTCTTTCTCTGTGTCCCTCCCCTGATCATGCTCTTTCTCTCTCTCAAAATAAATAAATAAACTTTTAAAAATCTTTCATTTGTTCTTGTAAACCTAAGGATAAACCAGAAATTGGTTTAGCTTGGTAAAGGGCAATATGCAGGAATTACTGGAGTTCTTTTTTTTTTCTTTCCCCCTATTCTTTTTTTTTTTTTTTTAATTTATTTAAATCCAAGTTAGTCAACATCTAGTGTAATAATGATTTCAGAAGTAGAATTTAGTGATCCATCACTTACATACAACACCCAGTGTTCATCCTAAGTGCCTTCAGGAATTATTGGATTTCTCGTATCTTATCTTTCGGAAAAACGTTCTGTGACTTTCTGCTTTGAATGTTGAGCTTAAATTCAGAATGTAAAATCATTAAGAAAGAGCTAAGCGAGAAGATTGCTGGTTCTTACATTTTTCTCATTGTTTATACACAAATATTACATGCTCATTGTTAAAAATAAAAAAATATGGGTAAGCAAAATGATGAATATAGAAATCACTTCTAGTCCTATCACTCAGAGGTGATCACTGTCACCATTTCTCTGTTTCTATCAAATACTGAAATTAGTTAACATGGTGATAGATTCAGGGAAGGAGCTACATTTTTCTGTTGAGAAAGTAAACACAGGAGATCTGGTTTCCAGCCCTGGTCAACCTGTGTTAAGAGCAGCAACAGATGTGAGTCCAGCAAGACACAGGTAACAAATAGATAGGGTCACTCCAGTTCACACCCCAGAATCTGACCTTAGAAGGTGACCCAAGAAGTAGCAGAAGGCTAGAATGGGAGGGAGTAAGGAAAACAACTTTGAATTGGCTGAACATCCTAGATGTGACAAATTTCACAAAGTTTTCCTAGAATTGGGAGTGTCTTTTCATGAGAATTGAGGATAATCTTGGAAGAATCTGCCCCGATTTTTGCCCACAAGTCAGAAAGACAGACTGTGCAAGCGAGGCTGTCGGGACAGTGAGGGTGGTGAGCCCGAGGACTCACTGTGTAATTGTTTGGCTTGTCTTCTGGGCCAGTTTGCTTCTACACTGATTTCCTAGGAAGGGGCCGTGTCACTTCTGGTTCATATCTTACAGCAGGAAAAGGTGGAGATCTGTGTGAATCAGACCTGAGGTCATATACTTGGGCATCTTAGCATCTTCAAGCTGCCGTGAATGGGATCCCTGGGAAGTCCAGGGCATGGGACTAATGACTTATGTTTTTCTTTCAAATTTAATACAAAATTTGCATTCTCCTCCATAATATTTGTCTTAGTGTTAAAATCATATTTTAAAAACTTTAAATGAAGTTGATATTCCGGGGTGTTAGATGTATAGGTCACTTTATGTAAATGTTGGTTGAATGAATGAATGTTGTTCATCTCAATATCCAGGGTGCTCCAGGTCATGGCAAGTCTGAAAAGTCCACTGGGCTGGGAGGTAAAGAAATTAATACTTAATTGGGCATCACCTATATGCCATGTAAGTTTCCAGGTGTTTTACCTATGTAGTCCCAGTTTCATCCTCATGACCTTACAAGAATCCCTATTTTATAGGCAAGTAACTGGAGAATCAGAGAAATTAGGAGAAATTAGGTAAGTTTCTCAAGGTCTGGAATGGGGCAGGACCAAGTTGAAAATCCTGGTCTATCTGGGCCTCTGCTCTCTCCATACACCATGTGGCCACCTGAGGCCAGTTTACCCATCAATTTCTTAGAGACTTCATGGGCAATGCGGCCCACTGCTATGTCCTGGGGGCATGAAAGAAACACCATATTCTATCTTCCTGGTACGAAGGCTGAAAGAGCAGGGGTCACAGGACTTGACTGTGGGCAGAAGAAGGCAGTACCTCTGGGGGTCTGGAGCACATCCCCTCATTCCTGAACAGGCCAAGTGAGAGTACACTGGGGTGCTCCATGAGAAAAAAGGCTCACTTGCTATGTTATTTTAGGATAACAACCATTCAGGGTCGTTGTTGGCATTTTTAACAGGTTTAATCTTTTGAACTTTGTTCCTACTTTGTTATGGCTCAGGTTCAAGTTTCACTGGCTCCTCTCAGCCATGAGTTGAATGCCCCTGGTTGAGGGACCCACACCATGGCTTTGTGGAACTCTCCAAAAGCACAAATTACAAGGTTCCAGATTATTCACAGATGTCCGGAGGTGGTTGTTAACATGATTATTCAGTGAAGGCATTGCGGTCCCTGAAGCAGAAGTGGCCATTTCACCTTCCAGGGAGAGCCCATAGTGTCTTTCTTCTCCTTAAGTTAAGCTCACAGCACCCTCTACTCTTTCTTCTAAAACTCCTTCCCTAGGACCCAGGGCAGGCAGATATGTGTCAGGTAGATAGGGCACTTGAATCCTGGAGAGCTAGATTCCTTATAGGTGGTTGAAAAAAGTAAATACAGTATGAACCCACTGTATACAGGTTAGAGAAGGAGATGGAAGACATATTCTTACATATTAACTAGCTGCCAGTTTTCCTTCTACCTATCTGTAGTTTAAAATTTTCCTGTCATTAACATGAGTTATTTTTCTTAAAAGAAAAAAGAAATTCTCTCTCTCTCTCTCTCTCTCTCTCTCTCTCTCTCTGCCCCTCTCCTGCTCTGGCGTTCTCTTTCTCTCTTTCAAAATAAATAAACACTAAAATAAGGAACTATAGGGCGCCTGGGTGACTCAGTCGTTAACCATCTGACTTTGGCTCAGATCATGACCTTATGGTTTATGAGTTTGAGTCCCACATGAGGTGAGATTGAGCCCCACTTCAGGTGACCTCGAGCCCCACTTTGGGTGAACATGAGCCCCACTCTGGGTAAGCCCTGCTTCTCTCTCTCTACCGCTTGTGGGATTCTCTCCCTCTCTCCCTCTCTCTCTCTCTGCCCCTTGCCTTCTCTCTCTCTCTCTCTCAAAAAAAAAAAAAAAAAAAGAGAGAAAGAAAGAAAAAGAAAGAAAGAAAGAAAGAAAGAAAGAAAGAAAGAAAGAAAGAAAGAAAGAAATATACCCCTGATAAGGAAGGGCGTCATAGCAATTCAATAAAATATTCAAACATTTTTAAAAAAGAGGTATATAACAAATCCTATTGTTGGCTGTTTAAGTAATTCTGACTTTTATGAATATAAAACAGTGCAGAGCAGGAATAACTGGCTGAAAATAGTTAAAAATTATAAAGCACAAAAAGTAGACTCCATCTCTAAATTCTGAAAAAAGGATAAAATTGCTGAAAGATGTTTAAGAGGGTGATAAAATTGCTGCAGTGTTCAGCAGCATGGTTTCTATTCAAAAAGCAAGGACTTAATCATTTTCATCCCCCTTTTCCAATAATAGTTCATCAAGTTGACCAAATTACTGCATTTTAGAAACTTGTAAACTTATCTTTTTAAGTACCTTCGACACCAGTCATCTGCACAGGGGTGGGAGGTACAGATAAGAATCTCATCCCATTGTTACCTCTGAGTTTGTGGGGTGGACATAATGCTGAGAGATGTGGGCAGGCAAGGTCATGTGCCCATAGAAGCACTTGACCTTGATTGCTGACCCAGAAGCAAGGTGGGGTGTGGGCTGCTACTTCAATGTTGAAAACATCAACTCTATTCATTTGAATGGCTTTTCTATTTACTATATTTTAAGTTACAACAGACTATTATCTCTTCTACAAAAGAAAACTGGAGGGGTGCCTGGCTGGCTCAGTTGGTACAGCATGCAACTCTTGATCTCGGGGTTGTGAGTTCTAGTTGGGTGTAGAGATTACTTAAAAATAAAATCTTAAAAAAAAAAAAAAAAGAAAGAAAAGGAAAGAAAACCAGAAAAGTCTCTTTTGTCTAGCAACTGCAGATGTTTCCAGAGCTGTTGTCATCTGCCCAGCACTCTCTGTGGCCTTAACCCTATGTCCAGCTGTACCCACTTTGCCTACCCTAACCTGGGAATAATCCAGCCTCTCATCTTGTCTGCAGGACTTCAGAGCTATTGAGCTCTACTGGGACAAAAGAAAATTAGTACCACACAGAGATGTGGTTTCCAACTCAGCCAGCTCTTTGCCAGTCCTTTTATTCACACCTAGCCAGACACTAATGCCATTCCCAGTGGTGGCTTGTTTCCTGCTTGTCTAGCTCTCCTCAAATTGTCCACCCCACTGCTGTCTTTATCTCCAATGACCTTAACTTCTACTGTCCTGGGACAATGAAGCATATCAGGTTCTCAGCTCCTCTCTTTTTTGTTTCTAAAGGATCCACATGGCATTTCTAAGACAAATCCTCCTAGGCGCCCCTGCCCCCCTTGACTCTTCCAGGATCCAGGACAATAAATTATCTTCTTTCTCTGATTTTCTAATCCTTCCTTTGTGTCTGTTTCCTTTCCTCTACCCTGCACACATAATTCTTTCCTATTCTAGGCAGGTGCTCTAACCTTCACTTTCTCTTCTCTGACAGCTCCCATCCTGCACTTTGTAAATAAACTTCTTGAAAGTAGCCTACATACTGTGCCTCCATTTCCTCAGTTTCTTTTATTCCCCACCAAGTGTAGGTTCTACCCCCATCATTCTACCAAAGTGGCCTTTGCTAAGGTCACCAGCAGCTTCTTAGTTGTCAAATTATTAAATGAAATCTTCACTGATGTACCTCTGATATGTGATCAGTTTCTATAACTACCCCCCCTTTTTTATTGTTTATTTCTTTTGAGGGAGAGAGAGAGAGAGAGAGAGAGAGAGAGAGAGAGAGAGAGAGAGATAGAGAGAGCAGGAAAGGCACAGGAGAGAGGGAGAGGGAGAATCCATATTGTTAGCACAGAGCCCAAAGTGGGGCTTGATCCCACCAACTGTGAGATCATGACCTGAGCCAAAATCAAGAGTCAGGCCGTTAATGGAGCCACCAAGGCACACGTATAACTCCTCCTTAAATCTCGGTTTCTTTGGCATTTCTTGTCCCCTGATGCTTTCTACTGCCTCCTCTGACCTCTCTTCATCTGACCAATCCTTCAATACTCGTGATATTGACCCGTCCTTGACCCAGCTTCTCAACCTTTCTACCTTGGCTTCCTTCCATGAGCTTTTTAGTGACAAGGGTTTGGGCCAGTGGCTGCCCAGCAGAATTCTGTAGAGCTAGATACCATCAGTCTCTTTGATTTCTAACACATAGCCTTGACACAGAGGAGTAAATTTCTAATGATGGAAATTCGCCATTGAACCTTTGGTGGATTGGATGAGGTAGGTCTTCTAAGTGTCTGATATTCAACTATAGGAGGCCATCCCCTTCCCTGCTCAAGGACTCAACCAACATGGGGGACATAAGAGCTGTCACTCCTGAAGGCTGTATGCCCACAGGGCTGCTTCATGTTACAGTCCAGACTCTTCTATGTTGACACATGTAGCTGTAATTCATTCATCTTCATTGCTCTGTGTTATTCCACCATGTGGATATACTGCTATATCTATTCTCCTGATGAACATTAAGATTATTCCTAGCTTTTTATATTCCCACAATGCCCTGTAACACTCTCATATGTGTCCCCTGTACATATGTGCAGAATTTCTCTAGTATGTGTGTATCTTGGATTTTACTAGTGGATGGGATGCGAAGTTGCTTTCCAAAGGTTGTACCAATGTGCAATCCTACTGGTTTGCATAATAGTCCCCAACATTTTAAACCAAAGGTAAAGGTGAAAGCTCCACCTTGACTTTTCCTTGCTCCCAGGCATCTCCCTGCTGCTAGAACATTCCACATGGTTATGTGGGTGCCACACCAGACCCTAGTGTCTGCTTTCCATCTTTGCCTGGGCCCTCAGTGCTGTTGGGCTGTCTTTTTGCTTAAGCCCTGCTGGGAGAAGTCCCCATGCTCCACACTGAAGCTATTTCCAACTTTTTCAGGATTAGAACTTTCTCCTATGAGTGCCTGTTGCCAGAGCTATCTTTGTAATTTGTAGGAAGTGGGGCCCCTTGCTTAAAAAGCAGGAATTGTCTTTTTCTTCTTCTCCTTCTCCTCCTCCTTCTCCTTCTCCTTCTCCTTTTCCTTCTTGTCTTGACCTGTAGTGGTGTTTTTATTTTTTTAATTTTTAATTTTTTAAAGTTTATTTATTTATTTTGAGAGAGAATGAGTGAGTACAAGGGAGGGGCAGAGAGAGAGGGAGGGAGAGAGAAAGAGAATCCCAAGCAGGCTCCTCACTGACAGTGAGGAGCCTGATGTGGGGCTCAAACCCACGAACCGCGAGATCATGACCTGAGCCGAAATCAAAAGTCAGATGCCCAACCAACTGAGCCACCCAGGCGCCCCATGTAGCAGTGTTTTTAATTCGTTGTTTAATGTTGCACTTCCTCAGGCACTAGGGTGACTCACAGTTGCATATGTAGACCCTCACAGTGCCTAGGCCCCTGCCCTGTGATGCAGCACACACACCCAACCATGATCCTCCCTTCCAGGGCTGGTGCGGCCACTGGGTGGGGACAGTGGGCAGACAGCAGAGAACATGTCCCAGGAAGGGTGGCCACGGGGGAATCGAGGTGCCCTCCCATTGGTGCATGCTCTCTTGTCCCATTGGACTTCGTTTACAAAGCATGAGCTCAAAAATAAAATTATTAAGGACTTTGAGGTAGCCACTATAGAGTATTAAATCCTGAGTGGAGAGCCAAGCACAACTGCACTGTCGCTTATCCATGAAGCCAGCCCTACGTGCCACACCCCTCAGACCCAGCTGCCAAGATCTGCTTGCCTGCCATATTCTGGATTAGCTGGAGAACTCACTGTGAGTGTGTTGAATTTTATTGGCACAGGCATCATGGTTTTTGCAAAAAGATCCCCAAATTGTCAAGTTTGGAGTTTGCATTCTTCCTTTTGCCCCAACGGCTTCAGTCACTTAACTTAATTCTTCTCTTGTTTTTCTTTGTTTTAATAATGTAACAGTGTTTTTATTCACTAAGGTTAAGTCTTCAAGTACCAAAATAATGTTTAAAATTATTTGGGTGTAACTGGATTGCTCAGTCAGTTAAGCATCCAACTCTTGATTTTGGCTGAGGTCATGATCTCACAGTTCATGGGAATGAGCCCTGCATCGGGCTCTGTGCTGGCAGCATGGGGCCTGCTTGGTATTCTCTCCCCCTCTCTCTCTGCCTACCCCCACCTCAAAATAAATAAATAAGCTTTAAAAAATAAATTAAAAAAACTATTTGATGGAAAAGCATGGAAACTCCCTCTAGAGACAAGCCAGCTACAGCTCTATTTGGCTAATACAATGTGTGGCTCTTTGTCTAATCTTGTGAAATACAAAGTCAACATGATAATCACCAGTAAAAGTAAGGCAATTTTGATTAACACAACTATACTCCACCAGAAATAATAATAAGGCATGATGAGAAATAGTGTAAAAGCTAGTTTTGCAATATTTCTAAACAAATTTGTTTTTAAAATTGTAAGACTATTTTCTCAACAAATATTGAGAATAGAAATATTAATTTCATATTCTGTTCAATATGAGTATAAGGCATTCTCAACGTGATCTAAAATTGGATTTGGGTCAGAATAGAAAATTTGAAGAGTTATTTGGGCAGGGTGCCTGGGTGGCTCAGTCGGTTAAACATCGGACTCTTGATCTCAGGTCAGGACATGATCTCACAGTTTGTGAGTTGAGCCCCATGTCAGTCTCTGCTGGGATTCTGTCTCTCCTTCTCTTTGCCCTCCCCTGCTTGTTCTCTCTCTCTCAATAAAAAATTAAACTTAAGAAAAAGTTATTTGGGCTAACAGTTTTTTGCTATTCCTGTCCACTGAAATTTTCCAAAATACTGGGGTCTTTACGGCTACCAGTAGAGTTTGCTTAAAAAAAAAAATGTAAAGGAAGCAACTGGGAACACCCACATGTTTATTTATTCCTAACGTAGCCACGCATTTTTATAGTCATTTCTTAACTGATTCACCCAGAATCTGGGGGTCAGGTTCTGAATTTGTCTTATGATAAACAGAGCAGCAGAGCCGCAGCTCGCCCTGCCTGAGGGAAGGTGGCTGTGAGGTTAGAAGAAAAGCAAGGAGGGAAATTACATTTCTGTGACACTTGTTTAACACATCTCCTTATTTAATCCTCACAACCGAGCCACTTGCAGGTGGAGAAACTGAGGCACAGAGCAGGGCAGTCACTCAGTCGAGGCCCCAGTGTATAGAAGCCCTAGAGGCTGTCAGTTCAAACTACTGTCTCCCCCAAGAACAGCAGGGAGTCTGGCAGTGCTGAGCCCAGTGGTCTGGGGGCAGAAACAGTGTTCTCTGAGTCTGGTTCTCCTTTCTCTGTTCTCCTTTCAGCTAGCCATCCTTGGTCACTTAGGGCCACACGGCTAGAATTGGCTGCTTCCAGAGGAAGGCCCCTGAGTGCTCTGTGCTGGCTGAGCCTTCCACAAGCCACAGAGGTTTAGAGGAAGTTCAGTTTCTCGGATGGGGGGAGGTGAATGGCCCAGACAGCCTTTACCCAGAGCTCAGCCTGTGCAGAGCAAGCCATGCTCAGTGGGCAGGATTGCCCCAGGTAGCCTGACACAGGGCAGAAGGCTTTTACAGATCCGGAACTGAGGCCAGGAGAGAAGTGATCTGTCCAGGATCCTGCAGTAAACTGGCAGAGCCTGGCTTGGCGCTAGGCTGCTCTCCGTCTTCACCTTGGTTAGCCTGTGCCATGCAGCTGCAGGCGGTTGTGGATGGCACTTGTAGGACTGGTGGGTGCTGGCATCGCCTTGTCATTCTCACTTATTAGGAGCCTTGGAGCCACATTCTCCTTGGGAGTTGATGACATGTTTCTGAAATCAAATTAACTCTTTGATATCTGAGATCCTGGAATCTGGAATCGTTACATGTCTCATGTCTTGTCCCAACTCTGCTCCGGATTTTGGGTGATGAACAGATGGGAGCAGTTAATCTGAAATTCCTCAGGGCAAGATTTACTAACTGTATCTTTGTGACCTGCAGGAAGTAAGGAAATCTTCTGAAGTGCTATACCCACGGTGTGCCATGCCCCGGCGAGAATGTAGCTCAGGCTGTAAGGTGAGCAAGGTAGCACTCTCTTCAGAGCACCCAACAGGCTTCTTTACCCCAAGTGTGGAGCTGTCTTGGTCACTGTGGCTCTTCTTCCTGCTGTCCTGTCCCATCTGTCTTCTTTGCTTTGCTCGACCTTTAGGGGCCAGCAGTATCTCTGAGATGCCTTGGGACAAGAGCACAGAAAGCCCAGATGAGAAAGATGCCCAATTTGATAGTTGTCCCCAGCTGAGTTCCCTGCAGTCTCTTAGGTTCCTGGCCTCAAGCCCCACTTAGTGACTCTTGACACCTTTCACCTCAACTCCTGGGGTCTCCAGGAGGCTTCCCAAATTCAGTCATGAGTGCCCCCCAACTCTGTCTCTTGAATCTTGAGGTAGACCTGCCTCCAGCCCATGCCTGTTCAGGTGTCCTTGGTCCCCTCCCCATTCAGCTCCTGAGTGACCCCTAATTTCGTAACAAAAGTCCCTGTACTTTGCTCTCTTCCCTAGAGCCACGCCATCATTGATCTTTCTTGACCAACTCCCATCAACTAGAGTTAAGAAAGCCTTGTGGGGCACAACCAGCTACTTTGATAGTTTGGCAGGTGAGTGTGGGGTGGGAGTCAGAGCTGCATCAGATAGGAGCCATAATAGCAGGAGGATGAAGAGGGTGGGTGAACTGGGGCTACCCAGGAGGCAGGCCATGGAAGTCCAAGTCTGATGTGTAGTTCACAAGGCAAGCTCTAATTGGGCACAAGCCAAGAAGTCCAAAGTCTAGGGAAGGGGGATGGGAGGCAAGTGGTGAGTGAAAAGCAGAGCCTGGAGGCCAGTTGCAGCAATTAAGGGTTTCTGGTTCATGTGCATCTCAGCAGAAAATGTGTGGGAGATGTAGCCATGGTCTATAGTCCTGACTATCGTGTGCTGCTTGCATTGTCAGGCCCACCTTCTGAACTTCTCTGCTCACTTGTGTACTCCTCACTACATCCCTGAAAGCCCAGCCTTTGCTCCCAGCCCACATTGCTGGACCTCTGGCCCAAGGCTAGTACAGGAGCTGCCCTGCTAAGGCCAAGAGCAGCACATCAAGCCTTCGGGAGAAGCTCTGGTGGGGGCCCTCACTCTCTTTAGACTCCCTTGGCACCCAGCCAGCCTTGGCCACTTGCTAAATCCTACCAGAATTCACACACTCACTCACTCACTCACTCACTCACTCACTCACTCACCTGCTCACTCACAGATATACTCCCTATACACATCTCTTTGCTTTTGGCTGAGGTGTCGACTGCTTCTTCCTGTATCTGGCCTTGCCCTATCCTGTCCTGAGTTCTTTCTCCCTTCACTCAGGGATGGGATTTTGGAGTTCTACCTGGGCTGCTTCTGGTATCCAACCTGGTCAGCCCTGTTCTTGCTTCATGACCTCTCAGGGCTAATGTTACAGGGCTGAGGCTGTGAGAACCATGAGGGCAGGGGCCTCATCCATCTGAATGAGGCTGAATCCACAGTAACATCACATAGTAAGGGCCCAGTAAATATTTGATCAGGGGCCTGAGTTCCTAATCAGGTCAGGTCCCTGATGCCCCCTCCACCCTGTGCTGCATAGATGTACATCTGTGTGTGGAACACATTAAAGGCCAGGTACTGGGGCACTGAGACAGATAGCAGAGCTCTGTGTCCTTCCACACATGACTACAGTTGGCTTTAGTGCCCTCTTGTTCACACCCTTATTTCTCTGAATGCCAGCAGGGACCAAAGCTCTCCTGGGAAGACTGTATTCTGTTACAACACAAATGGGAAACGTGCTGTGCCAATGTGAGCCCTGGACAAGTGCTTGGTTAGAAGAGAGGCCTTCTAGTTTTGCCTTGCCTATTGGGATGGCCATTCTGGGCACATGATTTTAATTAAAATTCATCAGACTTTGCCTGGTTATCTGGCCAGGTGGTGAGTTGTTAGCCAGTGTCTCTTGGGTGAGAGATCTAGAAAGCAAGCTTTCCCCGCCATTTGGATGGCTGAGCTCAGTCAGGAATGTGTGGGAGGATGGGGAGTGATCCCAGGTTCTGAGCCTACAGAGACAGCGAGCTGAGGAGAGAACATGGATGTGGGCCTGAGCCAGAGAACAGAGCAAGGCCTGTGGCATCCACAAAGGTCACTGGAGCACTGATAGTGACCCAGAGAGAAAGCTCAGACTGTCTGCCATGCACAGCCCCTTGTCCCTGCAGCCTGGCCCTTGTCACAATCAAGGTGAACTTCCTAAGGAAATGGAACCACATTAGAACCCAGCGGGGAGAGGATGACTGTCACTGGAAGAGTCACCCTGCTTCTCAGGCATGCCTGAAAATCTACCTGTAGGCAGTTTCTGGAAACCAGATCATTTTGTGGATGCTGGTGATAGAGTGTGTGATTTAAAGGAACACCCAGAACGCCTGTCCATCAGGTGTCTAATTGTCATTGTAATGTTGTGATATAATAAGAAATAGATATTTGGTCTTTGTCACTGGTTCCTAGCACAGAGCTTCTCAAATCCTTGCAGCTTCCTGAGTGATAGAGGTGAGAGGGGTATTTTTTGTTACTCCTATAAGCCCTTGCAACCATATCTGAATTTATGTTGATGAGATGGTTCTTGGGGAATGGGGGTTGGTTTCCAGAGGAACCAGCATGTGATTAGAGCCTTGGAAACTTCAGTCCCTGCCCTGCACCCTCCCCCATCTCTGGGGAGGAGAAAGCGGCTGGGGATTGACTTAAACATCAACAACCAATGATTTAATCAATTTGTGCCTTTGCAAAGGAGCCTCCATAAAATCTGTGAGTGAAGGGAGGATCAGAGAGCTTCTGGGTTGGTGAACACACTGAGGCGCTAGGAGAGTGGTGCACCCAGAGAGGGCATGGGACCTCCATACCCTTTCCCCAGACCTTGCTCTATGCAACTCTTCCATTTGGCTTTTCCCAAGTTGTGACCTTTATAATACACCGGGAACAGTGAAGTGTTTCCCTGAGTTCTGTGAGCCATGTAGCAAATTATTGAACCTGAAAAGGGGCTCATGGGAACCTTTGATTTATAGCCAAGTTGGACAGAAGTGTGGGTTACCTGGGCACCCACTACTTTCAGTTGGCATCTGAAGTATATGCAATCTTGTGAGCCTGAGCCCTTAACCTGCAGGGTCTGCACTAACTCTGGGTAGTTAGTGTCAGAATTGCCTAAGGTGAGGAGAAAACCCACACATTTGGTATCAGAAGTGTTGTGAGTAGAGGAAACAGTTTTTCATTTAGTCATGTGAGTAGTAACCCTAACACGTAAGTCCATTTTAGGGTTGGATTTTTTTTTTAGAAACATTTTTTTTATGTTTATTTATTTTTGAGAGAGAGAGACAGAGCACGAGCAGGGGAGGGGCAGAGAGAGGGGGACATAGAATCCAAAGCAGGCTCCAGGCTCTGAACTGTCAGCACAGAGCCCGACATGGGGTTCAAACCCATGGACCGCGAGATCATGACCTGAGCCGAAGTTGGATGCTTAACCAACTGAGCCACTCAGGTGCCCCTGGTTGGATATTTTTGAATCCAGCTTTCTTTTAGTAAGGCTCATGCTATCAAGGAAAACACACAGAGGTTGAGGGCAGGTCACACATGTTGGCAGGACTGACAACAGGGTGGAGGATTGCATTCTTAGCCTAGTTGAATGCCATAGAAATTAACTCCCTCGTATAGAGTCAAGTGTTTAGCCCTCAGGAGTCAGTACCTCAAGAGACTTCAATCAGGTCAGCGTAGGAAAGATTGGAATCTAGGTTTAGCCAGTTGATGCAGGAGCACCTTGCACATAGCTTTGGCTTTCTGGCTCCAGAATTTGACGAGTCACTGTAGGTTATATAATGACCATCTTGTCTGACAGCCCCAACCTGAAGGGTAAGCCTGGGTAGTTCAGTTCCTTCAAGAGCCAAGCATGGCTCAGCACCTCCCCTCTTCCTTATCCAGCTCTGCAGCAATGTTGGGACTATTTCCAGAGTCAGTTGTTGCACATTCCACAAATAAGGCAGGAATGACAGTGGCGTACATGTCCCGTGGTTGGGTAGATTCCTCCAGGAGCCAAATGTAATCACCACTGGCCTTCTGCTGCTGCCCAAGGAGTCTCCTCCATCATATGATGTCACCCTCTTCCTCTACAGGAGACTTGACACAGAAGATACAGCCCTTTCCCTTGAGAACCCTAGAACAAGTGAGAGAGGTATGGATGAGTAGGTGAAGAAGAGTGACTGGTCTCCACCAAGGGGCCAAGTGTGGACACCTTCTTCCCCCTCTTTTGAACAGTTTTATTGAAATATAACTTATGTACAGTAAATTGCATATATTTAAAGCATACAATTTGATGAGTTTGACATGTGTCTATCCCTGTGAAACCATTACCACAGTCAAGACAAGGAATGTATTCATCACTCATTTTCCTGTGCCCCTTTGAAATCCTTCATCCCTGTCTTTCCTGTCCCACTTAGCCAACCACTGATTTGCTATCAGCCACTGTAGATCAGTTCATTTTCTAGATTTGTATATATGTGGAATCATAGTAGGTGCACTTTTTCTGCCTTATTTCATAGCTTCATTATTTTAGTGTTCATCCATGTCATTACATGTATAAATAGTTTCTTTTTATTGCTGTGTAGTGGTCTATTGTGTGGATATACCACAGTTTGTTTATCCATATCCAATTGTGCATGGACAATTGAGTTGTTTCTGGTTTCGGGCTACCACAAATATAACTTCTATGAATGTTCATGTACAAGTGTTTGAGTGAATGTGTGTTTTTATTTTTCTTGGGTAATTACCTAGGAGTGGAATGGCTGCGTCATATGGTGTATGTACATTTTAAATTTTTAAAAAACTGCCAAACTGGGGCACCTGGGTGGATTAGTCAGCTAAGCATCTGAATCTTGGTTTCAGCTCAGATCATGATGTCCCAGTTCATGGGTTTGAGCCCCATGTCGTGTTCCGAGATGACAGTGTAGAGCCTGCTTGGGATTTTCTCTCTCTCTTTCTTTCAAAATAAATAAATAAACGTAAAAGCCTGCCAAACTGTTTTCCAAAGTGGTTGAATCATTTTATATTTCTACCAACAATTTCTATGAGAGTTATAGTTGGCCCATATCCTTGACAACACTTGGTATGATAAGTCTTTTTAATTTTAGCCATTTTAGTGGGTGTGTAGTAGTATCTCATTATGATTTTAATTTACATATCCCTAATAACTATGATGTTGAGCATCTTTCCATGTGTTTACTTGCCATTTATATATTTTCTCTGGTAAAGTGTTTCTTCAAATTTTTTCCCACTTTTAAAGTTGGGGTGTTCATATTAATATAATATATAAAATAATTATAATTTATAGTATATTATATGTTATGATACATTAAAATATGTTGCATATTATAATGTGTTATGTATTATATAAAATTATATGTATTATAAATATTTATAAACTATCCACCAAAAGGCTTGTATTTCAAATATATATTCAAATATGTTATATTTCCCCCTTGGAGTTTATTGACAAGTTCCGTGACGAAGTGGCACAAGGTAACAACTATGTTGAAATATCAATGAAAAGACTAATGTTTATATTTGTTAATAGATGGATGTATGCTTTGCAAATATTTTCTCCTAGTCTTTGGCTTACCTTTTCATTTTTGTAGCAGTGTATTTTGAAGTACAAAAGTTTAAAATCTCGGTGAAGATTTTTAGATCAATATATTGATTTTTATCTTTTTTTTAATGTTTATTTATTTTTGAGACAGAGAGAGACAGAGCATGAATGGGGGAGGGTCAGAGAGAGAGGGAGACACAGAATCTGAAACAGGCTCCAGGCTGTGAGCTCTCAGCACAGAGCCTGACGCAGGGCTCGAACTCACAGACCGCGAGATCATGACCTGAGCCGAAGTCGGATGCTTAACCAACTGAGCCACCCAGGCGCCCCTTGATTTTTATCTTTTAAAGCCTGTACTATTGTGTACTGTGTAGGAAATCTTTGCCAAATCCAAGGCCATCAAGAATTTCTCCTATATTTTATTCTACTCATTTTGTAGTTTTTGTTCTTACCTTTAAGTCAGTGATCCATTTTAAATTTTGTATCTGATGTGAGGTAAGAATCTAGGTTCATTTTCTTTCAAGATTCCTAGTGCTCTGGGTCAGTACTGTCTTCTCCCCACCACACCTCCATCTCTACCTCTTCATGAAGCCACCATCCTGTTCCAGTCTCTGATGTCTCATAAACTATTCAGCCTCTGACTTCTTGCTGGACACTCAAGCACTTGGTGGGGATCGTGCTTTGGATGCTCTGGTGTTTCCCTCTGGCATTGGTCATGGAGGCAAAGACCAGACGACATCCTTTTGAGGCCATTCCGCGCTTGATGGTCATGTGGTTCTGGTGATAATTTGCCTTCCCTGACATCTGTTTCCTGTAGTGACAGCCAAAGGATCTGGAACTCCCCAGTGGGAGAGACAACCACTCTTAGGGTTCTAAAAACCAACTGGAATCTCAACCTGCCTGACATCCTTGTTGTCACTTGCAACAACCCACGTGTATGGAAGGGAGGCAGTCTTTCTGAGTGGGACCAGCTGTTGTTATCATCATACCAGGAGTGAGCAAACTGAGGTTTCATAAGATTCAGTGACCTGTCCAAGATCACTCAACTGGCTCATCACAGAGTGCCTTAATCCCTGGGTCCACAAAGGACCCAGGCTCCCAGGCCAGCAGTTTCCACTCTATAAATGTGGCAAGTTGCATGTGGGATTTTCCTGCCAAAAGGACAAACTAGTCCCATGTTCTTTTATGGTTTCAAAGAAAAGGAACTTCAATGGGTGAAAGGTTTTAAAGAGCATACTTAAGGTCTTGGGTGTAAGTTGAAGAACTAGGTTTGGGAGAGGCTGGTTTTCCCTTTGTGAGATGGATCTGGGCTTTATTTTTTCTTATGCCCTTTGTTGGGTTCAGAAAGGAAGTGCTCCTGTAGGGTTCAGGGCTCAGTACATAGTACTGAGACTGTGGAGGAAAGAAAGTAGGGGCTACCTGATGTATATTCCCTTCAGTCCTGCACTCATCAGGCCCTCCACAATGCCTCACTGTCCCCATGAAGACCCAAGTTTCTCAGCCTGATGTCATCAGCCTGGCCCACTTCCAACCTCAGCTTCTTTTACCTGGCTCTTTCATCTAGCCTCCGTCCACCCAGACAGGCTGGTGGCCTCAGGGACATCCATACCCTTTACCTGGTGTGCACTTTTCTCATCCCTCAGTTTTGTGTACACGAGTACCCCCTGCACTTGGTCTCTCATGAGCCAGCTTGCATTTCAGTTTCTGTCAGCTGGTTGGGCCTGCTCCTGCCTTGGCACCCTCAGATGTACTAACCCTGTGTCCAAGGCTCGGTCTTGCAGAACCTCTTCCCCTGTGGCCTGAAACTGGTAATTAGGCCTCATCCCATTTCCGTCTTCATAGCTTTTCCACGGGACTTATCTCTCCACCTCGATTGTCAGCTCCTTCTGGACACAGACAGGTCTGTACCTTCCTCATTGCATCATAGCCCCTCAGCACCTGGTGTCATCCACACAGCACCGTATCTATATGGATTGCTTCAATTGGGTCTGAGTCTTGGCGGAATGGTGGGAGGTTTGCAGTGTATAGTTTTGTTATGAATTCTGGAAAGGAATTCTAAAACTCTGTGTGATGGTACAGAGGTACATACCACTGTCCAGGCTGGAGACTTGGGGTTAATAGAAGCCAGTGTTCACCTCTGAAGGTGAGAGGGGTAAGAAGGTCCACATAAGACAACTCCTAAATTCAGAACCAGCCTTTAGACCACCCAGGTCTAAAGCCTTTAGACCACCCAGGCCCATGCCTACAGAAACTTCCCTGTTGCTTCACACACAAGGAGAGCATGTGGCTGGGAGGGTTACACAGCACAGGCATGAATGCTGTACATGCCAAGATCCAGGAGAATGTGCCCTGGTCTCCCAAGCTGTGCTTGGGAAGGGGGAAGTTGTTAGATGGGCACAGAGTTTCAGCTTTGTAAGATGTAAAGAAGTTTGGAGATGAATGGTGGTGATGGTTATGTAACAGTGTGAATGTACTTTAATGCCATGGAACTGGACACTTAAAAATGGCTAAGATGGGGGTGCCTGGGTGGCTTAGTCAATTAAACGTCCAACTTTGGCTCAGGTCAGTGAGTTCAGGCTCCCACGTCCGACTCTGCTGACAGCTCGGAGCCTGGAACCTTCTTCAGATTCTGTCTCCCTCTGTCTCTCTGCCCCTCTCCTACTTGTGCTCTGTCTCTCTCTCTTAAAATCAATATTAAAAAAAATTTTTTAAATGGCTAAGATGGTAAATTTTATGTTATGTGTATTTTACCACAACTGAAACAACAACAACAACAACAACAACAACAACAACAACAACAACCTTGAAAGCTAGCTAGCTTAATGCTTAAGGGCACGGGACCTCTGAGTCAGACAAACAAAGCCAGGTTTGCTGCTTTTATAGTTGGGCAACCTTGGGCAAGTTAGTTCATTTCTCAAAGCCTCAGTTTCCTCATCAATGAAACTGGGATGATGTTAACACCAACTTGTGGAGTAGCTTTGAGGAGTGAATGGAGGTATTGCTGCACCAGGCAGTTGTTAATGCGGTGTCTGAGTCTCTTGCCTCAGGGAGCCCAGCACTGCTGGGGGTTGTGGGAGAGGGCACCGGAAGGGGCAGGCTGTGAAGCCTGGTAGCGTTCAGATGTCTAAAGTGGACAAGTAGTGTGGGGGCTGTGTCAGGAGGCAGTGGGGGTCCCCTGGGGAGGGAGGGTGACTTTCCACAGCCGTGTGGAGCAGGGAACAAAACCCGGCTCCATTACACACACACACACACACAATGTGATGTTTAATCCTTTATCCTATTTTGTGCTTTTTATTCTTCTTTTTTGTGTTTCTCTTATGGACTGATTTTTTTTTTTTTTTTTTTTTTTTAGTATTATTACTGTCTTTTTTTCTCCTCTACTAATTAGAAGTTACACATTGTGTTTCTTTTTCTTTTTCCTTTTAGTGGTTACCTTGAAATTACCACATGTATACTTACCAAGGCCTAAAGTTAGCTAGTTACTTTACCTTCCTCTTTGGTAGTGCAGAACTTTAAAGCATCTTAACTCTGTTTTCCCCTTCATTATATGTTTTGTGCTTTAATTCTGTCTTGTTTTGCTATAACCTCACAAGACCTTGTAATTATCATTATAGTATAAGCCAACATTTGTTTAGTTTTACACACATATTTACTACTTTTTTGGCTCTTCACGTCTTCTTATATCTCAGATCTTCCATCTGGGATCATTTTCTTTCTGCCCAACATACATTCTTTACAATATCCTTTAATGAGAGTTCTCCGGTTACACATGCTCTCAGTTTTTGTTTGTCTGAAAATGTGTTTGCTTTGTGGTCATTCATGGAAGATGTTTTCCCTGGTTGAAGAATTCTGGGTTGTCTGGTCCCTTCCACCCCCAGCTTCTACTGTTGCCATTGACAAATGAGCTGTTGGTATATGGTATGCTGCTTTTTCTTTGCTATTCTCTCTCTCTCTTCTCTGTCACTGTCTCTGTCTCTGTCTCTTATGTTTGTGTTCTGCAATTTACTATATGTGTTTCTTTATTTTCCTCTTCCTTTTTAAAATCCTGCTTGAATTTTCTTGGTATTCTTATCTCTGAATGGCACCTCTTATCAGTTCTGAAAAATTCTAAGCCAGTATCTCTTCAAGAATTGCCTCTCTCCAGGGGCGCCTGGGTGGCTCAGTTGGTTAAGCTTCTGACTTCCACTCAGGTCATGATCTCCTGACCTGTGAGTTTGAGCCCTGCATCTGGCTCTGTGCTGATGGCTCATAGCCTGGATCCTGCTTTGGATTCTGTGTCTCCCTCTCCCTCTGCCCCTTCCCTGCTCACACTCTGTCTCTCTCTCTCAAAAATAAATAAACATTTTTTAAAAATTAAAAAAAAAAAAAAAAAAAGAATTGCCTCTCCAGTCTCTCTCTCCTTCTAGAGGAGAATCTTAGGCCATTCTTTTCCATGTCTCTGAGCCCTTCCTCTGTATTTTTTTCTTTTTTTAAATGCAAATGTTTATAGCAACATGCTTCTTAATAGCCAAAAAGTAGAAACAACCCAAATGTCCATCAACAGATGAATGGACAAATAAAAATGGCATATCCACACAATGCAACATTACCCAGCCATTGAAGGAATGAAGTATGGCTACAGCTACAACAGGGATCAACTCTGAAAACTCTATGCCAAGTGAAAGAAACCAGACACAAAAGGCCACTTATTGTATGACTCCATTTATATGAAATATCCAGAATAGGCAAGTCCACAGAGACAATAGACCTGCAGGGTCTGGGGGTAGGAGAGAATGGGGAGTGATTATTAATGGTATGGAGTTTCTTTTTCAGGTAATGAAAATATTCTAAAATTAGGTAGTGGTGGTGGTTGCATAACTCTGTTAATACACTAAAGACTACTAAATTATATATTTTATTTATTTAATTTTTAAAAAATGTTTATTTATTTTTGAGAGAGAGATAGAGTGCAAGTGCGGAAGGGGCAGAGAGAGAGGGAGACACAAGAATCCGAAGCAGGCTCCAGGCTCTGAGCTGTCAGCATAGAGATACGGGGCTCCAACCCATGAACCGTGAGATCATGACCTGAGCCAAAGTCAGACACTTAACCAACTGAGCCACCCAGGTGCCTCTAAATTGTACATTTTAAAGGGATGAATTTTGCAGTATGTGGATTCCATATTTTCTGTCTTTTGGTCTCTCTCTGCTCATTCCTCTTGCTTTCTTTCTCATCCATCTGCCAGTTTGCAAATGGCCCCTTTAGCTAAATCTAATCTTCCACTGCATTTTAAAATTACAGTTATAATATTTTTGTTTCTGGAAGTTCTGTTTGCTTCTTTCTCAGATCTGTTAGGTCATTCTTTATAATTTCCTATTTTTTGCAGATATTTCCAAACTTGTCCTCTATTTCATTAAACATATTAAATATGGGGGCGCCTGGGTGGCGCAGTCGGTTAAGCGTCCGACTTCAGCCAGGTCACGATCTCGCGGTCTGTGAGTTCGAGCCCCACGTCAGGCTCTGGGCTGATGGCTTGGAGCCTGTTTCCAATTCTGTGTCTCCCTCTCTCTCTGCCCCTCCCCCGTTCATGCTATGTCTCTCTCTGTCCCAAAAATAAATAAAAAAACGTTGAATAAAAAAAAAAAAAAAAAAAAAACATATTAAATATGGTTGGTTTATAATCTGTGCTTGGCAATCCTGTCATTTGAAGGTGTAGGTTCATGTGGGCTATGTGCTGTCTCTTCTGGTTCTTGTTCATTGTTTCCTCGTGTGCTTGGTTATTTCTAGCTTGTGTACCACTCAGTATATTGGAAAATTTATTAGTGGGTATTTGTTGAGGCTTAGGATGAAGATGCCTTCCCCCAGGTAAGATTTACACATCCTTCTGCCAGGTGCCCCACAGTATTAGCAGTGCAGGAGTACTTTGAACTAAATTCATGACTTTGGGTTTTTTGAACCATCCCAATGATGTGAATTTGGGCTGCTACTCTGTGTGAAAGTCAGCTGATGGTGTAACTTCTCAGGAACAGCCCCTTCCCCTTCTTTTTCATTCTCTGGGTACCAATTTAATCTGGGAGTGTCTTTTGGTAGATTCCTTACTTGGGTCAGGTCCTGAGTTTTGACATTTATCCACATTGCCCCTCAAGGCCATTAAAATTGATATTCAGATATGCCTATATTAGCAGAGAGCCAGAAGGACTTCAGTTTTCCTCACTTCTCTAGGTTTTTGCCTCTCCTTCCATTTTGACCATATTCTTTTTTCTTTCTCCAGTTCTTCATTGTTCTCAAGAAGGCATTTTTCATGTTTCAGCCAGCAGTTTTTGTTATTTTCAGCAACTATATTTCCTAAAACAGAAGTTGGCAGATCTTCTCATGCTATTTGACCTTACATAAGTCACTTCACTTCTCAGGAGAGGCGCCTGACCAGCAGCTCTAGTGCTGGGGAGCATGAAGAGCCTCTCAGGAAGTCTGGACCATGGCCTCAGTAGTATCTCTGGAAGTGCCATTAGGCCTATTAGGGTATTGGACTGCAGATGGTTTGGGGTGCCTTGGCTCACGAGCTGAACTTCTGGGAAAATCACTCCCCCTGGGTCTAGAAGGCTACTGGTGAGTGTCCCTTCCCAGAGGAACTGGCTTCCTGGGGCCAGGAGGCCAGGAGTGTCCATCCCCATCATGGGAAGCTGCAACAAGAGACTCCCCTGGGGGCTAAGCAGGCTCTTCCTAGAGTCAATTCTGACCTTTCTTCCCACTCCATTACAGCCCCCCACCTGGCCACCCCTGCCAGCCCAGCTCACAACAGTTCTCCCTGACACCAGAGGGTTTTCTGTTTCCAAGGTCACAGACCTGTTTTCTGTGGATAACGTTTTCTTCTTCTTCTTTTTTTTTTTTATAATTCTTTTTAATGTTTATTTATTTTTGAGAGACAGAGAGAGAGACAGAGCTTGAGCAGGGGAGTGGCAGAGAGAGAGGGAGGCACAGAGTCTGAAGCAGTTGTCAGGCTCCGAGCTGCCTGCACAGAGCCTGATGTGGGGCTTGAACCCATAAACAGTGAGATCATGACCCAAGCTGAAGTCATACGCTTAACTGACTGAGCCACCCAGAAGCCCCAATAACATTTTCTTCTTAATAAGAGCTCCCAAAAGGGGCGCCTGGGTGGCTCAGTTGGTTGAGCATATGACTCTTCATTTTGGCTCAAGTTGTGATCCCAGGGTCATGGGATCAAACCCCACGTCGAGCCCTATGTCAGGCTCTGTGCTGAGTGTGGAGCCTGCTTAAGACACTCTCTCTCTCTCTCTCTCTCTCTGTCTCTCTCCCCCTCCCTCTCCCTCAGCCCCTCTCCCTCACTCGCATGCACTCTCTCTCTCTAAAAAAAATAATAATAAAAATTAGAAAAAATAAGAGCTACCAAAACTCAGATGACACTGCAGTATCCTGTCCCTTCAGACCATTTGGTGTTGGTTAGGGAACCCCCTGTCCTTTCCTGAGCTTAACCTCAGTCATTCCTGTCTCTATGGCCCTTATATCAGTTCCCTGGGAGGTGAGGTCTGGACACGTCCACTCTGACAATGTGTATTGCACGGTCCCTGCCTAGAGAGACCTTTCTAGATTTCCATCGGGTGGGGTAGAGAGCAGTTTGGAAATCATTGCACTGGCTATAGAGCAGCCCAGGTCTGGAAGAAAGAGCAGTTCTATGATCCAAAATCATTATAGACTACATTGTATAATGCAACCACTTTCTTATCAAATGCGGCACTTTATGCCGTTTTACTCATATGAATGTATAAAATAGACAGCTCTTTAAATAAGCTCAAACAGCTTAAAAAAAAAAAAAAAAAAAAGAAGGTGCATGCCCTTACAAAATAGAATATGAGATTCAAATGCAGATAAAATACATCAATTAAGGAGCCCTAGTCAGTCCCTGGACTGCCGCAGTTTATACCCTTTAGAGAAAACAACTGTTCTCCAAAGGTTCAGCTACATCCTAATTATCCAGTGGGGAATCGGTGTGTCTTTGGAAGAAAACATTAACAAGGGCTTTTAGCATTAGCTATCTCCAAGAAATTCTCTGCAGAGACAGAGGGAGGAGAATTAGGCCAGTGCCAGACTCAGGCGCACATTCCTGTATCAAGAGGCCAATATTACTGCATCTTTTTTTTTTTTTTTTTTTTAATTTGGGGAATTTCTCTGGAATTCTTTGAATAGCAAAGTTTGTACTTCTTTTAAGGCACATCTTATCTCATATCTTAAGACATTTCTCTCAGATTTGCTCATCTTGTTTTCTTGGCCTGGGCTTCCCTTTCACCCTTTATCCGTCTGGCAAACCTCTTTTTATTACTCGGAGACTGTTGAAACAGCCCCTCCCCACAAAGCCTTCCCTGACCCTTGACACTCCCGGTAGAAAGACCAGCTCATCTAATTCTGCTGGAGAGTGAGATATGAATGATAATGACATAATCCAGATGCCGTTCCCACTTTGCTCCCGCTACACCTGCTCTGGAACATCTTTGATCAGTTCATAGAGCACTCTGAATTGTGTTGTGTGGCCTCTGTGCTGTGAGCCCTTTGCCCTTGCCCTCACTTTCGACATCCCTAAGCACTCTCACTGGACCTGGCTCTCAGGCTGTGAGGGTCAGTGAGTGTCTGAGTGCTGGCTGCAAGCCTCTATCTGGTAAGGTATTCATCTCTCTTCTTTGAGATAGCTAGCACAGTGCTCCACATGCAGCAGGAACCTAAGAACATTTGTGGATTGAAAGAAAAGAAGTGAATTACAGACGCTTTGCCATCGAAGATGCCAAGGTGCCAAGAGTCTTAGCAACTTTTCTAAGCTAGAGTGTGTAGGCTTAAGAATGAGTTTGTAGGATCTCACTTTGGGATGCCAGCTTGACAAATTTTCAAACAATGTGACATTAGAAGGCCCATCTCCAAGAGAGGTGCCACAAGATACCTTCTAAGAGAGGCTGACCTTTAATGAGCCCTTTGGTGGGAAGCCAGTTACTTAACCAGCTTGGATGGGACCCAAGAGCAACAAGGTCATGGCTGGTTCTGCTCAAGAGTAAATAATGGGATCAGCCCCGGTGGTATAACTTGTATTTTGAAAGAAGAATTTCACTTATGATTATCTGCCTGTGGCATCAGAAAATAGTTTGATGATCATTGGACAAATGATGCATTTCTGACTTGGGCCCAGACTTGTTACCCCGGGGCAGTGCCTCTGGCTCTTGGTTGTCCCTCCTCCTGAGTGTGCTCCAGTGGTGCAGGGACTTTCAGCCCCTGGCACACACATGTGTCTCTAGTTACCAATCTAGATGCTTGTGGGAATACCCATCATTGCTGGGTATTTATTCTCCCAGATTTGATCCCGAAGACTGATTTCCTCTGGGCCGACTGTACTAGTCCCTGGCACTGTTCCCTGATTGATCAGGAAGAGTGGGAGCTCTCTTCCACCTGTGTAGCCCAGCTCCTAATAGGTTACAGCTGAATGGGAATGCCAAGGCTGCAGGGCTAAATGGAGAAAGGGTTGCCCCCACACAGTCATCCAGTCAGAAGGCTGCGTAGGACCCCCCAACCCATGGAGGAAGAGGTGGCCAGGACTGCTGGGCAGTTACTCAAGTCATCAGGGCTCATGGGGTTCCTTTTGCAGTGTTTCTCTCTCTTACTGTGTCCAGGAGTCACTGAGGGGCCTGCCGCCCATTCCACCCCTCGGAGCTGTTAGCTGCAGATGGAGTCTCTGGTGCCATTTTTCACCAGGCCTGGGGAATGCAGGCAAACAAACAGTTGTTTGAATTTCCTGATGAGCCTTGGAGCAGAGTCCTCAGCTCCTTGTGTGGGGAGTAAGGGGGCCCACCTTACCCAACCCCACCCACCTGAGGCTCTGGCTGAGTCCTAATAGTATAATCTCTTCTCTTTATAGGGAAGCAGTCTGCCTCTCCTTGGAGGCTGTGCCTTCTGCCCTTCCTGTCTCTTCCCACCTCTTAGCTCCTGTTCTGAATCTCTCATGCCCCACCCCATGCTGACCCACCCCACTTTCTTGGGCATATTAAATTCACTGAATAAAGCCTCACGGATGCTCATGGGCCTGGCACAGACAAGACAGGGATGTATGTGATGCTGTCGCTAGCCTCAAGGAGCCCATAGTCTGCTGGGATGAATGGATGCTAACAGCAAATTGTGTACCTGGACTGTGGAGTACAGAGGAAGTTGCTGTTCACAGTGACCTGCTAGGGCTGGGAAGGCTTCTGTGGAGAGGGCACTACTGAGCAGGGCCTTGACAATGGAGTAGGAGTTTTCTGGGTGGTTGAGGCAGGAGACAGCCCTGCTGGCAGTGGGCACAGCACGCACAAGTGTAGAATAGCATGGTACATTCAGGGAGCCACAACTGATTCATTGCCACACAAGAGAGATACAAGAGATGAGGCTGGAAAGGGTGACCAGGCTGCTAGAAAGGACTTGCAGACTGAGCTGGGTGCTTCTTATATCCTGAGGGCAACAGAAGACCACAATGGGGATACAGGGAGACTCTGCCCTTTCTTCTTCTTCTTTTTAAATAGCTTTATTGTTATAATTAATGTATATAAACTTTATTAAGATATATTAATATATATGAACTGAACATACTTCAAGTACACAATATAGTGAGTTTTAACACATGTGACCACCTGTAATACCATAACCACAATCAACATAATGAGTATATCCATCACTCCCAAAAGTTTCCTCATGTCCCTTTGTCATCCCTCCCTCCCATCCCCACTCTCTGTAGTCAACCACCCATCTGTTGCCCTGTCACTGTAGATTAGTTTGCATTGTCTGAAATTTACATAAATGAACTCATCTAGTATGTAATATTTTTATTTGTTCTTCTTATCAGTCAGCATAATTGTTTTGAGATTCATCCATATTGTATATATTAACAGTTAATTTCTTTTCATTGCTAAGTAGTATTCTATTGCATGAATGATACAACAATTTGGCTATCTCTTTACCTATCAATGGACATTTGGGTTGTTTCCACTTTCAGGCTACTACAAATTAAGTTGCTATGGATATTTGTGTACAAGTGTTTGTGTGAATATGTGCTTTTATTTCTCTTGAGTAAATCTCTAGGAATGAAATGGTCATGTCATATGACAGATGTATGGGTTTTTTTTCATATTTTTCTTTTATTTTTCTACCTGAGTACTTCTACCTTTGAAAACCTCCATCTTGTGTGTGTGTGCGTGCACATGCATGCATTTATTTATTTTATTTTATTTTATTTTATTTTATTTTATTTTATTTTATTTTATTTTATTTCATTTCATTTCATTTCATTTTATTTTTTAAATTTACATCCAAATTAGTTAGAATATAGTGCAACAATGATTTCAGGAGTAGATTCCTCAGTGCCCCTTACCCATTTAGCCCATCCCCCCTCCCAACCCCTCCAGTAACCCTCTGTTTGTTCTCCATATTTAAGAGTCTCTTATGTTTTGTCCCCCGCCCTGTTTTTATATTATTTTTGTTTCCCTTCCCTTATGTTCATCTGTTTTGTCTCTTAAAGTCCTCATATGAGTGAAGTCATATGATATTTGTCTTTCTCTGACTGATTAATTTCATTTAGCATGATACCCTCCAGTTCCATCCATGTAGTTGCAAATAGCAAGATTTCATTCTTTTTGATTGCCGAGTAATACTCCATTGTATATATGTACCACATTTTCTTTATCCATTCATCCATTGATGGACATTTGGGCTCTTTCCATACTTTGGCTATTGTTGATAGTGCTGCTATAAACATTGGGGTGCATGTGTCCCTTTGAAACAGCACACCTGCATCCCTTGGGTAAATACCTAGTAGTGCAATTGGTGGGTCATAGGGTAGTTCTATTTTTAGTTTTTTGAGGAACCTCCATACTGTTTTCCAGAGTGGCTGCACCAGCTTGTATTCCCATGACAGATATATGTTTAACTTTTATTTTACTTAAATTTTTAAAAAATGTTTATTTATTTTTGAGAGACAGAGACAGAGCGTGAGCAGGGGAGGGGCAGAGAGAGGGAGACAAAGCATCTGAAGCAGGGTCCAGGCTCCGAGCCGTCTGCACAGAGCGCATTGTGGGGCTCGAACCCACAGAACTGTGAGATCATGATCTGAGCTGAAGTCAGCGCTCAACCAACTGAGCCACCCAGGTGCCCCATGTTTAACTTTTAAAGAAATTACCAAACTGTGTTTTATATTCCCATACATATCTTTTTCTGACTGCCTACAGACTGCAGGATGAACCTTCAAAACTGAGTCTCCTTTGGATTTGCCCAGCTAGTGACTACAACTGAAGCCCTGAGACATGCACTCCTTGGGACCAGGAAAGGTAAGAAGGGCATCCTGAAAATCCTTCCTGAAGATGATAAGACTTGGCATCATTTTGAGAGGCTTATTTGTCATTGATACTGCCCCAGGAGCTGGGGGAATTGAGTGGCACCTGAGGGTAATGAACTAAGGACACCTCTGGCTCAGAACTTGAGAAAATCCCTCTGGACCCAAAGAGGCCACAAGCCCACAGATTAAAGCCCAAATTCTACAGAAATGAATTTTTGTATAAATAAATGATTTTAGCTTATGTTGGATTGGGGCCCCAACCACTTGTGGGAGTGGCCGTGGTCTCTGGGTCAGAGCCCTGTTCTAGGGAGGTGGCATCCCAGCCACACTGTTCTAGGAAGAGCCATAAAACTGAGGGTTCCAGAGCTCTGCAGACCTCCCAGGTGAAGGTTGCTAATCTAGGTACATTCCCCACAGATATGAGCTGCGGAGCAGTATCAAAGAGTAGAGAGCAAGACCAAGTCTGTGTCCTTCTGGCCACTGCTGGGGCCTGGCTTTTTTGGATGCTTATGTCTGTAGGGTGTGAGCCCTGCCAGAGTTTTGAGTGTGCTGTTCATTCATTCACATTCATTACTGCCTCTTTGGAAGTAGAGATGACTGAGGCAAGTTGGGGTCACGTTGTGAAATCTTCCAGTCTCTGCCAGACTTTTGGATGGATTTTATGGAAGGGGCATAACCTGGTGATTATATCAGGCTTACGTTTTATTTTTTTTATTTTATTTTTTTTTTTAATTTTTTTTCAACGTTTTTTATTTATTTTTGGGACAGAGAGACAGAGCATGAACGGGGGAGGGGCAGAGAGAGAGGGAGACACAGAATCGGAAACAGGCTCCAGGCTCCGAGCCATCAGCCCAGAGCCTGACGCGGGGCTCGAACTCACAGACCGCGAGATCGTGACCTGGCTGAAGTCGGACGCTTAACCGACTGCGCCACCCAGGCGCCCCCAGGCTTACGTTTTAGAAAGGGACCCTGGCAGCCAGTGTGGAGGATGGATTTGAGTGTGGCAGACCTCAGGTAGGGAGGTCATTAGGAAGAGGTAAGGGAAGATCTGAGTAGGCAGTGGCGGTGGGAGGACAAGGAACTTGGGACCAATGTGTGGTTGAGAAAGAGAAGAGTCAACACCACCTCACGGCTGTTAGCTCTCTTCTCTCATGACTTTAGTGACATTGCTGTCTCCCAGTTCCCACCAACCACGGACTGCATGAATAATAAATAAGCAGAGGGATGTTTGGAAGGATAGCGTGATGGCTTTGGGGCTCAGGAGTGAGCCAAGACATACATCTCTCCACACATGTTTCCATCACCTCCTGCCTGAGCAGCCATCCTTCAGTGAGGTGAAGATGGGGACTTCAGGTGTCCTCCTGGTCCAGCAGGATGTCACTGACTCATGGCTGACAGCTTTCAGCATAGACTGACTCCTGGAGGCTCAGTTAGTCACCTGGGAAACAAGGGCACTGCAGTCCCTTCTTGTCCTAGATTCCTAAATTAGTGAAGGATTCCCTGGAACCAAAGCTTTAAACCTCTAGGAAGGAAAGACCTCAGTTTCTCATGAAAACCCCATCCTTGGGGGTAGGAGGGGAGGGCAAGGCAAGCCAGATCCTGGTAGGAAGGTCAAAGGTCTCAGCTTGATGCCTGTTAAGGAGTTGGGTCACAGCCGTGATCGCTGAGTGTTAATGTCATGTGATCTTTGTCTGGTTAAGCACAGTGAGTACAGCACTGTCCAGACACATTTCTGTTGTTTTTTTTTAATGTTTATTTATTTATTTTGAGAGAGAGAGAGAGAGAGAGAGAGCATGCAAGTGGGAGAAGGGCAGAGGGAGAGAAAGAGAGAGAGAATCCTAAGCAGGCCCCATGCTGTCAACACAGAGCATGATGTGGAACTCAATCCCACAACTGTGGGATCATGCCCTGGGTCAAAATCAAGAGTCAGATGCTCAGCTGACTGAGACACCCAGGTGCCCTGCTTTTCTGTGGTTTTTAATGGCTTCGTGAAAGCTCCATCCACAGGGGACCGCAGAATGGCATTCACCATAACCAGAGTTCATCCCCAAAATAGTGTGCAGGGGCAGAGGGGGAAGGATGGAGGGGCTGTGGGCACAGGCCACTGGACTTGCATGATGTGGAGGAAAGAGCACTGTTGACATGTAGGAAAAGCCTAGCATCCTGGGTTCCAATCCCCTGTGCCCCCTCCCCTGGGCGACCACAAGAGAGAATCACTCCACCTGTCTGAGCTGATCTGGACTCTGATCTCATAGTCTGCAAGTTGACATCTATGTCTGCATTCCCTCATCTTCAATCTGGGCCCCAAGAGGGTCGAGGTACCAGGTTTGAAAAGACAGATCATAGATGTTCACTCCTGCTTCTGCTCAGGCTGCAACTTGTTGGGAGTTGATGCCAAGTGTTGAAAGTGAGTGAATTGCTATATTTCTAAATCTGGGGCCCGGGCATTAGCTCTCAGCCTAGGTTCAGGGTTTTGATTTGGTCATGAGGAACATGATTGTGTGGTCATCTGCTTCTGGCCTGGGGGGTGCTCACAAACCTTTTGAATCACCTGGAATTTCACTCTTAGTGTTTCAGAGCTGGGAGAGCACCGAGTGGCTTCCCCTCAACCCTTTGCTGTGAGAGGAAATAGAAGCCCTGAGAAGGTGGAAGAGCAGCTGAGGCCGAGCAGCAGAAATGGCCAAGCTTGTCCACTTGGGCTCTGAGGGGGTCTGGGGGACCTCAGTGCTTGGTGTTCTGGGCTGCTGTACAGGAGGCACCCAGTGGTCATGGACTCGGAACAGCCTTGGCCCTGTTCCCTGCCCTGTGGCACCGCCAACAGGGCCCTCCTGCCCTTGTCTGTTGAACCTTTTAGAGAAGGGAGCCTGCCTGGTCATGCCTAGTTGGTGAATGTGACCTTCCTGTCCGCCAGGCTATATTGCAGCAATAATAGCAGCAGGAGGGGTGAAAGTGGTCCAGGTACAGACAATGGAGGTGAGGAACCCAAGGGTGGGGAGGGGACGGCAGAGGCCCAGTGCTAGAAGATAAGGCTTATGATGAGCTGGGTGGTGCCTGGCACACAGAGGAGGTAGCCCAGTTGTTGTTATTCTCAGTCCAGGGTACTCGCCTGGATTTGATGGTAAAAGTCAGAGCCAGGGACCAAATGGTGATGCCAGCCTGAGAAACCCTGGGAAGGAGGCCTGGTGATGAGGTGTTTGGCCCCAGGCCAGATGGTACAGGCTGGGCATCCCTGGACCCAGGGCATGGATTCCTGCCAGTGACTCAGAAACTTTGGAGCAGAGGGGCAACCTGTAAATCTCCATGGCTCTGCCAGGAGGCCTACCTGGGGCAGCTGTCTCAGGTGAGTGGGGAGGAATGCGGAAGGACTGGGTGGGCCATGGTCTGAGAAGAGAGGCCGTGATCTTTGTGCTATATTTGTGCCACAAACACTCCCCCAGGCCTCCTAGTGCCACCTGGGAGCTGCAGATGTGGGGTGTATAGTTCAAGTGGCATGAGTCACCTCCACCTCCTTCTTCTGGGCTTTTCTCTTTATCCTCCATGCCCTGCCTTTTCAAGAGAGAGGAGATGCCCCTGGCTGCTTGCTGCATGAGTGATGGAAAGGAAGGAGCAGGTGGCCACACAGAGGTCCCTCAGCTCCCAGGCCTTGCACCCACAAGCATGGGCGGGGGGAGGATGACCCAGGGCTCTAGCATATCTGGATTGGGGCATGGTGGGGGAAAGGAAGAGGCTGGATGAGCTTCTGACCCTGGCTTCTTGATGGTCACTGAGCACTTCCAGAGTTAAACCTCAGATCCTTCAGATGTGGACAGACACTACCCTTTCCCTCTCCCCTCATGCCCTTATATTCCCAGCAATGCTCTTACTCCTGGCTCTTTGCCCATCCTTTCCTCCTTCTTCCAAACCTTCCCTGCCCCCTGGCCCAGCTCAGTCCTCTTCCTAACCTGCTGCACCAGGCCTCGCAGACTTCCTGCCTTTATCTGTTCCCATCTGTACCAGTCTCAGATAGGGTAGGGAGCTGATGGAGGAGGCATCCAGGGAAGGAAGGCAGGAGGAGAGCAAGACACAGCCAGCTCATCTACAGCCAAGCAGGGGCCTGGAGTAGAGAGCTCCCAAGAAAGAAGGCCTGAGGGGGTAGTCATCTCTCTGAAATCTGTACCATCAGGGGTGAGGAACAGGGATAGACGAACAGTGGGAGCCCTGGTCGGAGGGCCAGGCCGATAGGGACAGGCAGACGCTTCACTGGGAGTACTAGTTGTGGCCATGGTCAGTGGAATATAAAGCAAAATAGAGGAAAGGCAGACACCTGGGTCTGTATCTCTCTGGATGGTGAGGCAAAGGCTGAGGTCCTACCACATGCAGTCTCTCTGGAGATTTGGTAGCAGGGGCCAGGCAGTAGAGCAGAGTGACAAATCTGATCATGAGTCACTAGAAATCCCATTTTGGGTGCAGAAGCAGACACGCACACCCCCATAAGCTCTACTTTTTAAATGGGACAGCACCTCTTTCTGGCAGTTTTAGAATGGCACTCACTGAAGGCAACCATAGGGCCTTTGGCATGGGCAGCTCCGCCCCATCCTTTACTCCTACTTCTCGTACCACAAGTGCATCTCTGCCTGAGCAAGGCCACTGTGGGTAGCTGGAGGTATTCTCAGCACCAGTGGTCACAGCCTGGCCAAAGTCATTACCCAGCCAACCAGCCCACACAGGTGAGGAACTCAGCATGCTGGGACTGCAGGCACCCACTTATTTTGAGCAAAATAGGGCTCCTGGCAGAGCCCTGAACATGCCATCTGCCCCTGAAAAGGCCTCATGGTGTCTTGGGTTCTCCCAGCACTCCAGGGAAGCAGTGTCTGGGCCTGAAGACCTGGCCAGCCACAGACCACACACTACAGGATTAACTAGCAATAACACACATCAATTTAACCTAAGGGAAGCTCACATTAAGGCCACAAGGAGATACCACCACACAACTATTAGATTGGTCAAAAGAAAAAAAAAAATGATATCAAGTCCTGGTCAAGATGCAAAGCAACTGGAGCTCTTAAACATGGCTGGAGGAAATGCAAAAAGGTACAGCCACTTTGGAAAACACTTTGGCATTTTCTTATAAAGTTAAGCGTTCTCTTACCATATGACCCAGAAATCCCAATCCTACATATTTACCCAAGAGAAATGAACTTGCCCTTATACAAAAATCTGTATACAAACATTTATAGTGAACTTACTCCTAATTGCCCCAAACTGGAAATAACCCACATGTCCTTCAACCGGCAAGTAGATAAACAAACTGTGGTACATCCATACGGTGGGATATTCCTTGGCAATAAAAAGGAAATCAAACTTTCAAATGTATGATATGATATGAGTAAAAATAGGGATCAATCCCAAGTGTGTTGTGCTAAGTGAAAGAAGCCAGACTCAAAAGGCTCTATGATGTTATTCCACTTATATTTTGGAAAAAGCAAACCTACAGGGACAGCAAAGAGATCAGGCACTGCCAGGGGTGGAGGTGGGAGTGGGGGTAGAGAGGCTCGACTACAAAAGAGCACCGGGGAACCCTCTGCGGTGATGGAAATATTTTCTGTGTTGGTTGTGGTAGTGATTATACCACCGTGCATTTATCAAAACTCCTAGAACTGTACACTACAAAGGGTGGATTTTACGGTCTATAAATAATACTACATTCAACCTGATTTAAAACACACACACGCATACATTAATCACAGCCACTGTTTCTGAGCACCTACTAGGCCCTGTGCCAGGGGCTCTGAGTGTTTTCTCATCCATCCACTCATTTGCTCGCTCATTCAGCAAGCATTTATTGATGCCTCCACAAGGTGCACAATGTCTAATTACTCCTCTCTAACGCCTTCAAGCCCCACGGCTCCCTAAGTCGTATAGAGAAACTGGCAGGAAGATGTGGTGAGAGCCCAACCCTGGGGGCCTGCAGGCGAGCTTGAAGGTTCTCTGTGGGTACATTTTCATGAGGAGAGGAATTCCTAGCTTTGTCACCCTCACAAGGGATTCTGCAACTCATAAAAGAGAGACCAAGGTGAGGAACAAATCATAAGGACCTGGGAAGGGTTTGCTCTCTCTCTGAGGTGCTGATCTTGCATAAGCTGGCCAGGCCATGCCCCTCACAGCTCTGAACATGGAGCTGAGCTGAGGCAGAGTTGTTGGGGCTCTGGGCTCACTTAGGTACACAGTTTTATTGCTGGGTGGCTGGTTCTCTGCTTGGGAACTATCTTTGTCTGCCCAGCTCAGATAGGAGTAACGCTTGCTTCTCTGGTAAGAATCCGAATGTGGGAACCCCCTGGATAAACCCAGCAGGTGGGGTATACAGTCACAGGAACACTGTATAGCAGCAATAAAAATGAGCAAACCAGAGCTGCACATGTCCACATGGATCGATCTCAAAAATACCATGTGGAGTGGAGAACAGATGACAAGCTAGACAATATATGACACCATTGAAGTTTTTGTTTAGTAGTTGGACACCTTGTATTTATATGTGCAGATTCTTCAAAAATATCAAATTACATTTAAAAACACTTTTTAATTCTTTTCAGTTTTATTGAGATAATTGACAAACAGTACTGTATAAGTTTAAAGTATACAGCAGGACTCATATATATTGTGAAATGATTACCACAGTAAGTTCTCATATAGATACCAAAAATTTTTTTTCTTTGTGATGAGAATTTTTACAATCAACTCTCTTAGAAACTTTCAAATATCTCATATGGCGGCGTTAACTATACTTATCATGTACATTAAGTATGTTTTAAAGACACAAAATAGTACCATATATTGTTATGATTATAAACTTAGAAATATAAAAACATGAACAAGAAAGATGAATACTAACTTCAGAACTGAATTAGCTCTAGGGAAGGCATTACAAAAAACCAAATATGGCAAAAGGCTAGCAAATAGATTTAACAAATCTGAGATTTAGGACTTAAATCACAGGGGTGTGTTGCATATTGTTTTCTGTACTTTTGGTTGAAATGTTTCATAATTAAAAAAAATACAAGCCAGAATGAACTTTGAAAACAGTATGCTCAGTAAAATAAGCCAGACACAAAAGAACATAGGGAGGGGCAGAAAGAGGGGGACAGAGGATCCCAAGCAGGCTCTGCACTGGCAGCAGAGAGCCCAGTGCAGGGCTTGAACTTGTGAACCACGAGATCATGCCTTGAGCTGAAGTCAGACACTTAACCAACTGAGCCACTCAGGTGCCCAATAAATAAACATTAAAAAGAAATCCAGAATAGGCAAATCTATAGAGACAAAAAGTAGATTAGTGGTTGCCTAGGGCTGAGGAGGATGCCAGGAAAATGAGAGGTCATGGGTAAGGAGTGCGGGGTTTCTTTTTGTGGTAATGAAATGTGATGATGAAATGTTCTCAAATTGCTTGTGGTCATGGATGCACAACTCTGCGAACATACTAGAAGGCATTAAATTGAATGCTTTAAATGGATGGAGTTTATATCCCAATTAATCTGCTTTAAAAAAACATAAAAAGCCAAAAGAAGGAAAATCCTTTCTGTGTCAGCTACTCTAATAGAAGCCGAGGTCTGTGTGCTCTGACATGAGTTTCTTAGAGTCATCAGGAACCTTAGAACCTCCCCCACCACACCACCCACTAACATGAGGAGGGAACCCTGTTGGCCTGGCTCCCTGGGCTAGAGCTATTGCCACATCCATGGGGTTCTAAAAAGGAAGCGGAGTCATAGCCTCTACAGAATGAGGTTAATGAGAATCTGTTCCAGACTCCAGGGGTTCTGAGCCTTAATTAATACTCACTGTGAGGCTCTCTGTGATTGTGAAATCAGAGGTTCTGTAAATCTATACGGCAGTGGCCTTATTAGTACCAGCACATTACTCCAGAGAAAGAAGCCAGCCTTCTTATCACTGACTTAGCTCCCTGGAAAGGCTGGGCCCCCAGTGTCCAGGCTAGGCTGAAGCTATCTCTCCTGCTCCCTTGTCTTGCTTTCTAGGCCGCTCCTGGGGTCCGAGTGGTCTGGGCCAGTCTGGGGCTTCAGGGCATCCTTCTCCCTGCCCTGAGGACTGTGGCCAGGCTCCTGATGGACAAAGACATCTGATTTGCAGATCTGAGGAAGGAAACCAGATAGATTCCCCCACAGTACCCCACAGGTGATTTTCACCCAAGCCTAAAGAAAGGTAGAGTGTTTCCTTTTTTACAAATCTCAGGACTTTGTTGAGAGCTCCTGACATCTTCCCAGATGGCCATCCTTTCTGTATTACCCAGTCCCTGAGTCGGGGAACTGGTTCTGCCCTCTGCCCATAGCAGCCTGGGGGCATGGGACCATCCTATTTTCCTTAGCTTGGGTGTTTACTGCCTGATGGCTCCTTCTTGGTCCCCTTAAACACCCTCCCCCAGCAGGACTCTGTGTGGCATAGCCTCTTTCCTCCTTTGTTTTGGCACTGTCCCTCAAGATAAATCCTGTCAGACCACATCATCCTTTGGGCCCCTCACAAGAGAGCACCTCACACCAGCCTGTTTATGCTAGACATCTTGATGCCATGCAGAACCATCCCCACCTGGCAGAGCCTTGTTGCCTTGGATTCTGTGAACTCGTTTGTAACCTCTGGGATGGTTCTCTGGCCAAAGCAGCGGAGGTAGATGGAGGCATGGGCTGGGAGCCAGTATCTATGGCCCTAGATGCTCTCAGCTCTGGGGCTGGTGATCCTTGACTTTAAAGACCTTGGAGGTCTATGAACTTAAAGATCTGCAGCCCAGGTTACCTCCCTCAACCCAGGACACTCATAGCCCCCAGTGCCTGCTGACCTTGGGGCTTGTGACCCTGGGCCAGCCTCTAGTATGTGGACCTCTCTAACTGACCCCTTCAATGAGTACCTGTTAAGACCTGGCACATGGGGTGCCTGGCTGGCTCAGTTATTAGAGCAGCATGCAAATCTTAATCTTGAGGTTATGAGTTCGAGCCCCAAGTTGGGCACTGAGTTTAATTTTTAAAAATTAAAAATAAACAAAAACCTGTTAACAACAACAAAAAGACCTGGCACAGCCTTGCCCCACGTTAGATTTTGTTTCCAGGGATTAATCGTTGCTCTTCACATTTCCCCCGGGAATGTTACAACCTGATGGATGCAACTTGTCACTCCTGCTGGGTAGCTCTGAAGATCCTGAACATCATCCTCCATGTCAGCAGCCCCTCCCTTCCACTCTCCCTACTGGCTTCCTGATGTACTCAGACATTGCCAGCATATTATTTATCTCTTTCCTTATCTAGGGCCTGTCAAACCAGATGCAACTGAGGCCAGAGCCCAATGGCCCCTTACCAGAGACCCCCTCAGGGCTGATATAAGTCTCTTCCACAACCTTCTCAGGGGAGCAGTGTAGTATCATGGTTAGATCTACAGGCACTGGAGATGGCTTCCTGGGTTCAAACCCTGTCTCCACCTTTTACCTGCTGTGTGGCCCTGGGAAAGTTGCTTAACCTCTCTGTGCATCATCTGTAAAATAAGGGACATCATAATACTACTGCACAGGGTTGTCGGGAGAAATAAATGAGATCGTTTATTGGCAGTGCTGGACCTGGCATTCAGTAAATACCCAAGGAAGGTCAGCTGTCAATGGTGCTAAACTTGCTTTTTCTGATTCTCCTTGAACATCCATGGTTCTTATTTAAGAATATGTACTTGCGGGGGGAGAAGAATATGTACTGGGAGGGCACCAGTCATCTTGCCCAAGCCAAGGTGACCCCTGTCCACAACCCGACCTCCTGCCTGCCCTTGACCTCCCACCCTAGCTGAGGGAATGCCACCCACATTAGATGGATGCTGAGGCTCCCTCCCCAAAAACTTGTCTGTATAGGTCACCCAGGAAGTGCCTCCCTAGCCCTACTGACTGCCTCACACCCCACCAAGCAGCTTGGACTCTGAGGGTCCAAGGTAGGACAGTGAGGCTGCTTAATGAGAGGGTACAGGCCTCTGTCTAATTAGACCATCCCAAGAGAGGCCAGTTTTCTCCTATTTATAGTTAAACTTCTCTGCCATTTTGATGCATCTCTAATTTGGGTACTCTTTTATTATGTTTTCTTTATGTCTTCTTCATGTGGATGAGTAGAAAAATAAATGGAAGGGAAAATTACAGTTTTGTGGTTTAGAAAAACCTGCCAGGGGAGATGGCAGGCTTTATGTTCACTGACTTGGTGGCATGTCTGGGGTGTCCTGAGGCGTCAGAACAAGACAAGACCTTTCCTGGGTGTGGTTATGGGGTGCTCATGAGGCAGGGTGCTGTAGGAACAGACTGGAGCTTGAATCCTGGCTTTGCCCTTGGGTAGGTCCTACGCCTCCAGGTCTCACCTGCTTTACCTTTAAAATGGGATTAAAGGCTGCCTCAGCTTCCTGGTGGGCTGGAATGCACAGTCCCCTTGGAGATGATAAAAGGCAGCTTAGCAGCAAGAGCAGGAAAGGTTGAGGCCCAATTCTGGCTTGCCCTAGGTGCCCAGGACTCCTGTCCCCATGCCTTTTGTGATCCACAGAACTGCTCCCCCTTCCCACTTTTCTGCTGTGACCACTCTCCCAGAAAGCAGGGGAGCCCAGAGTGACCAGGCCAGGATGGGAAGCGGGGTCCTGTCTGGAATGGGGGCTGTTCTGCAGCCCCCCATGGAGAGGCAGGAGTTAACATGGTCACGGTGGGTCACAAAGTTGCAGCCACAGATCTCCCTGGCTCATGAGTCCATTTTAGGAGGGTGGCCTGGCAGTTCTCACTATGGAGCAAGGCCTGACTTATTTTAAGCTGGGCGGAACAAAGGCCTCGGTGTCTCTGTGGTCTGTGGTCTGTGCACATGGCAAGGCTGTGGTGGGAAGGACACCAGTAGGCTTAGATCCCAGGTCCCCAGCTGACCTACTGTGGGTCAGCATGCCTGCGGGATGCCCATTCTCCACCCCAAAGGTCTGGCTTGACTCCCCTCAGACCAAATGGACAGGGAAGGTCCATCCATAGGCTCCTGCCTGAGGCACTTGAGCAGGGCAAGGCAGATGCTAGGGGTTGACTGGATAGCCAGGGTCATGTCTGAGTCAGAGGGCGTGGCTGGGTCAAGGTCACTCAGCCCTGGTCTGTACCTAGGTCTTCAAGCAAAAGGATTTGGGACCATTTTGTGAGAAAGCTGGGGAAGGGATGCAGGCAGGGGAGAGCTGAGGAGGGGTGTGGGAGTAGTGAGTATCTAAGCACAGAGATATTATACTTGAGCCAGGTCACCTTGGTTCAAACCCCAGCTTGGCCAGTTACCAGATATTGTATAACCTTGGGAAATTATTGAACTTCTTTGTTCCTCCACTTACCTGTTTATAAAATGGGGATGATGACAGTAACTTATACCAAGGGCCACTGAAATGATTAAATGAGTTTAGTGTAAATCACTTAGAAATGTGCCTGACACTTGGGCAGTCCCCTATGGCCCAGCCCCGACCTGACCCTGCTCTGACCCTTTGTGAGTAGATGACAGGACAGTCAGTCACCTGTGACCCTCTCCTCTCATAAGGGGCAGGAAAGGAAGGACCTTGGCCTTCAGGCTGGCAGTGAGGCCAGGGCAGGCTGCCAGCTGCATAGCTCCACCTGGTTAGGGCAATAAGCTTGTGTAGGATTTGAGCCCTTCTCTCCCTGTAACTTCTCAGCCCAAGTTCCTCTGCTTAGGAAGGGACCTTGGCCAAGTTCTCAGTTTTGTTCCACAACCTTTGTCCTCATTGTTCTTCTCAGTGTGCACCACTGCCATGTTGGTCAGGACCCTCAGTGACTCTCTGGGACTTTGGCTTTTCCTCTCAGTGCCCCGGCGAGCGTGTACCTGGCTGCCTGTATCGACACACCCGATGTCCTTCATGTGAGGTGCTGCTCCCAACTGTCAGCAGGTATATCTGTCAACAGACTCAGGATTGTGTAGGCCAGTGCCCCTGCCTTGGGACAGATTTGGATTCCAGTCCGGGCTGCTTCACTACCCAGATGTGTGGCCTCCAACAAGTCACTGGGCTTCTCACTGGCCATGTAGGGATGATGATTTCTACCTCAATGGTCATTTGAGGATTGGGTGAGAGAACAAATGGAAATACCCAGCCTGGGGCCTGGCATGCAGTAGCTACTGAGCTTGTCCCACAGGCTTCAGTGACTCATTGGGGTAGCAGGGGACCCTAGGACCAATATAGCATGCCCTCCCAGTTTCATTTCCTTAATTTCTCACCAGTCCACTGCCATTTGCCAGCCCCACCGTCTTTGTCCTTGTTCAGGCCTCTTCAGACCTCTCTTCTGACCCTCAGTCCATTCTCCACACTCAGAATGAACTTTAGCACACATGAATCAGATCATGGCCCTCTCTGCCTACAACCAGCCATGGCTTCCCTCTGTCCTCAGGGTAAGGTTCAGATTACTTGACCAAACCCATAAGACCAATGTGATCTGTCCCTGCCAGCTCCTCATCACTACTCTCCCAAATGCCCCAGCATATTCCATATCCCACAAGTTGCATGGAGTGACTTGTCTCCTGGACATGCCTTGCACTTTCTGTCTCCAACTTTCATGCTGGCAAATTATGGAATGAGCTGGATTTGGCTTCTGAAAGCCCCCTCTCCGTCAACTCTCTCTATTAGAAAAACTCAGGTAGACACAAAATCTTTTCCAGCCACCATTACATAACCAAATATATACCCTATTCAGACCTCTCCCTTCTGCAACATGGGAAGCCTGAAGTGGGGATAGCAGGTTACACTGTGCCTCTAATTTCTTTCCTGCTCCAGCTTATCTCCATTTGCTAGCTGCTATGTTGTCCATGTCTTTGGGGATGGACTAAGGTGGGAGAGTGAGGTGGGGAGAGGAGCACGAGGCCCCAAAGGGCTTCTTTCCACTGAATCTTGGATCTGACATTCTGGCTTTCTCCGTGGCACATGCATAACTTCTGGATCTTTCCCAGCTGGGCACTTTCGTGGGTTCCTCAAAGATCCTTCTCCTCCTGTCCCACTAGGAACTCCCAAACAGTTCTCTGGCATGGTGTTCACCTCCTCAAGTGGCTGCTTGTGGCCCACCACAGCCTCTTTCACTGCCTCCTCACCTGGAAGGATGCTCTCTTGGGCAGGAATCCTTTATGATGACCCCAGGCCAGGTCCTGCCTGCTGGTGGTTTGGGGTTGAGTGTGGAGCCTAGGCACCTATAAGCCACTGTGAGAAGTTTGGATGTTAGCACCATAAAAATGTGGAGAATCCCCCAGAGGGATTGTGCAGCAGTGGAGGGACATGATAGGTGTCTACTGTAATAGTCCAGGCAAAAGACTATGCTATTTTCCCTGGGATGGGAGCTGTGGAAGACAGGGGAGCTGGCTGGGATGGTGGTGGAGCTGACAGACAGGCTGCTGGTTTAGATGTGAGGGGCAATGAAAGGGGAAGAGTCCAGTGTTTTTGGATTGAGTAACTGGGTAAACACAGATGCTACTCATTGAGAGGGGGAAGTCTGGGGTGGAGCAGACTGAGAGGACCAGAAATCAGGGGTCGTGCAGTGTTTGAAATGCTTGTCAGATATCAAGTAGAGCTGTCCAGGAGCCAGATAGATAAATGCAAAGCTTCCATGGATGCATATGGTGCCTTTGTGCAAACGAGAGAAGGACATCCTTTCCTCCAGGCAAATGTAGCCTCCTACCGGGGCATGTGGCTTGGTGAGCAGAGCACAGCTGGACCTCAGCTCCATCAGTCCCCTTGGCCATGCACCCTCGTGCCCCAAACAAACTATACAACTCTGCATGGTAGCCTGGATGTGCTAGTCTGGAGCTCAGGGGGGTATCTGGGACTGGGGAAGAGCCATTAGCTTGTAGGATGCTTATTTGGATGCTGTGTGGGTTAGTGGCTCCCCGGCCAAAATAGGGAGGAAGGACCAGGGATGTGGAAAGGTGTGGGCTGAGAGCCCTCCCTTTCCAGGGCTAGACTTTTCCTTCACTTCCTGCAGATGAAAACCCCCTGATTCTCTGCAGGGCTGAGTAGCTGTGAGCCCCTCAGTTCTGCCTTCTCTAAGTTCATCCTGAGGAGTGGGTGACACAAAGGTGGGTCATGAGGAGGCCTCATTCTCTCTCTCCTTTCACTTTCCATCCTTAATGCAGGTATGTTAACTTCTGTCACCATGCTGATGATTGTAGTGCCCACAGATGGGCTCCATAGACAGGGTAAGCACCAAGCGGGGGGAATAACATTCAGAGTGCTCGTTGGAGCCCCACAGGAGGGGAGCAGGCATCGTCAACCAGGCCACAGAGACTGCAGTGGCTGAAGAAGCACGCAGCCAAGTGTTTGATAGAGGGGTGATTGGCTCAGACTGGTTGGGTTCAAAGCCCAGGGCCAATTCTTATCACGTGGGTGACCTCAGCTATAATAAAGTATCTATCTCATAAGGCTATGGTGAGAAATGAATGAGTTCTCTCACATAAAGTACTTCAATACCCAGTGAGTATTAGCGTATATGGTGTGTATGAACCAGTGGAGTATGTATATATGTGTGTATGAGGAAAGCCCTTCCTAGTGGAGTCCCTAACCCCCTGCTAGTTGCTGACCAAAGCAGGCAGCAGAGGAAGTGGCCTTGCTGAGCTGGTCAAGCTTAGAGCTGTTTTCTGCCTTTTCAAATTGAGTTCCTCAAGGGATCACATCCCCAGAACCTTGTGGAGGTCAAGCTTGAGTCACAGCAGCTGAACAGGGACTCTCCCCTTTGTAAACACTTCCAGGGAAGGTGATTTCACAACTCCCCAGGACCTGGTCCAGCATTGCTTAGCTCCCACCCTCTGTATGCTATCCTGGGGTGTGCCTGAGTCCTGATCTCATGGCTGGCACTTTCTTATCTTCAGCGTAAGAGGGAAGTAAACCCAGTGCAGGACCCTTTGTTGCACCACCCTATACCTTCTCTTCTCTTCAGCCTGTATGGGGTCCTGAAGAGTGCCTTAGAGTCTCTTTCCAGAAAAAATGTCTCCCAAATACATATGGTCAAAGGCCAAAATTTGCAAGATTCCCCATCTTTCAGGAAGTTATAATTTAGTGGTTAAACTGGTGGGCTCTGGAGTTGAATTTCCTGAGTCTCAGTGCTGCTTCTGTTACCTACGGACTGTGAGACCTGAAGTCACATAGCATCTCTAAACCTCAACTTTCTTATCTGTAAAATGGAAGCAGCCACAGTGGTTCCCTCATGAGTTTCTAAGAGGATTAAATGTAGGGTAACCAACTCGTCGCTGTTTGGGACTTTCCCATTTTCACACTGGAAGTGTTGCTTCCAGAGAAACCCCTCAGTGCTTGACAAACTAGGACAATTGGGCCCCCTAGTAAATGACATAATGCCCAGAAAGCAACTAGCCCAGTGCAAGGAGTTCATCCAGGTTCCATTGCAGTCAGCTGATACTATTGGTATATTCCCTAATTAATCGATTTTTTAAAATATTTTTTAAAGTTTATTTATTTATTTTGAGAGGGAGACAGAGTGCAAGTAGGGTAAGGGCAGAGAAAGAGGGAGAGAGAGAAACCTAAGCAGGCTCCACACTGTCAGCACAGAGCCCAATGCAGGGCTCAAACTCACAAACTGTGAAATCATGACCTGAGCCAAAATCAAGAGTCCTAGGCTTAACATACTGAGCCACCCAGGTGCCCCTATCTCTCTCTCTCTCTCTCTCTCTCTCTCTCTCTCTCTCTCTCCCTTTTTAAGTTTATTTATTAATTTTTGAGAGACAGAGAGAAAAAGTTCAAGTGGGGGAGGCGCAGAGAGGGAGAGGGAGAGAGAATCCTAAACAGGCTCCACTTTGTGAGTGTGGAGCCGATGCGAGTCTCAAACCCATGAACCATGAGATCATGACCTGAGCTGAAGGCAGGCACTTAACTGAATAAGCCACCCAGGCACCCTGCCTAATTAATCGATCTGATAGGAATGTTGCCTGGGGGATCTGGAGTCCAGGACTCAGTTCACCTTTCTGTCCCCCTCCTGCTCTAATGGCTTCCTGGGCATCCCTCCCTATTTTCTGGGGCCTCAGTTTGTTCACCCTTCAAATAAAGGAGATGAACTTGAGAGTCGCTGGGGATTCTTCCCACTAAAGCCTACGAGATTTATTCAGGGATGCCCTCCCAGTGCCTGGTAAGGCAGCCTTGAATATAGATAGCACCAGGTATGCATTTGTCTGCTTGACGTTGAGCAAAGCCCACGCATGTTCTAGCAACACAATCTGCCCCAGGAGAAGTCTGAATTGGAAGTTTCATTTGCACATTGATGGTGACGTTTTACCTACAGCTAGGGCTGATTTGGCTCACAGGAAACCTTGACCTACGTGTTGGGGGGAAATGACAAGATAATTGATGTTCTTGTGTTTCTTGAGGTTAGCATCAGCCCCAGGAATGAGTGTGCCATCAAGAAATGAGATTTTCCCCAGGAAAGCCTTTTCCTTGAAGGGATGCAAAGGGTTGCCTCTTCTCCTGGAGCAGTTGGAATCTAGGTTTCAACCCCTCTTTGTCAGACCCACCCCAATATCCAGATTTCAAGTCAAGCCAATAGGAAATAACTGGGATCCCCCAAGATCTGGGGTTTATGAGTTCTTGAGGGCCTAAGTCCTAGGTTATCAACCTCCCCTGCAAACCCTAGTTTAGTACTGGACTCACAGAAGATATTCAATAATAGATATGCTTTACTTTGTCATTCCCAGCCATTCACTGTTTGGGGCCTCTGCATACATCCTGTTGAGTTGCCTGCAAAATGTTCAGTTGATAAGGAAGGCTGTTTTATTTTAGCTCTAACGAGGAGGGTAATGCCCAGGTTGGACAGAGCCTCCAGACTTTGGGATTTGGACCCCTCTCAGATTATTTGATTGTCTAGTTGGGTCCTGGAGGATGAGGGGCAGTTGCCCATGAAAAGACTAATTGGCTTAGGTAACTATCCTGGAAATGATTACTTTTGAGGCCAGGAATGAAATTAGTCCTAATACTGGATGACAGAGAGCCTTCTTTTCTCTCTGGGGCTGCTTGAGAGGCTTCTGGATTCTGAGACATGGAGATGGGGATTAATCATCCCGGTTTGCCTGGGACCATCCCAGTTTTAACAATGAAAGTCCTGCATCCCAGGAAATTCCTCAGTCCCAGGCCAGTGGGACAGTTGGTCACCCTACATGGAGATGTCTGGGTGGTTCCAGCATGGGGACCAAGTGCTCACATTGAGGCAGGAAAGAGCAGGGGAACAGATAATAGAGGTCCCAGCAGGCAGCTGCTGTTGGCTAGAAGGGTCGGTGGCAGCACTGACAGGTGATCATAGTGGAGGCCCTGGCAGTGGCCAAAGACAAGTCATTTCTGAGGCGAATGACTTTAGAAGAGCTGACATCTGGCAACGAGGCTTGTTAGGACAGATCTCTTGGCTCTAAGAAGAAGAAACCCGGGGCGCCTGGGTGGCTCAGTCTGTTGGGCATCTGACTTTGGCCCAGGTCATGATCTCACGGTTCGTGGGTTCAAGCTCCGCATCAAGCTCTGTGCTGACAGCTGAGCCTGGAGCCTGCTTTGAATTCTGTCTCTCCCTCTCTCTCTGCCCCTTCCCTACTCAAGCTCTGTTTCTCAAAAAACAAATAAACATTGAAAAAAAAGTTAAAAAAAAAAAAAAGAAGAAGAGGAAACCCTTCCTGAAGTCAGAGTGGGGCCTTAGGAGTAGCCAGGGAGGCCAGCAATCCTCAGCTAAGTGGCCATCTCAGGGTCCCAGGCCACAGAGGCAACCTCATAGCCAAAAAGCTGACAGGAAAATCTCTAAGTCCCCAGGAAAATCTTAGATTTTCAGGGTGGGGGGGGGGGGGGTTGCTTGGATAGGGTGTAAAACCCAGGCAGATACTGGCAGGAGTTTATGCTCTGATATGAGGCATGAGAGAGAAATTTCACCCAGCTTTGTTCTGGGCTGGTACAGTGGGATGAATAATGGCCTTCCCCAGAACCTGTGAACGTTAGCTTATATGGCAAAGGGGATTTTGAAATGTATTTAAGTTAAGGACCTTGAGATGGGGAGATTATCCTGGGTTATCTGAGTGGGCCCTAAAAATAATCACAAGTATCTTTAGAAGAGGGAGGAAAGGTCAAAGAAGGAAGTTGGAAAGGTGATGTAATGACAGAAGCAGAGGTTGGAGTGTTGTGCTTTGAAACCAAGGAAGGGGCCACAAGCCAAGGAATACAGGTGGCCATCAGAAGCCAAGAAAGCAAGGATTCTTCCCTCAGGCTCTAAAAGAACTAGCCCTGCCGACACCTTGACTTGAACCCAGTGAAACTGATTTTGGACTTCTGACTTCCAGACCCATAAGAGAATACATTTGTTTTGACCCCTAAGTTTGTGTTGATTTGTTATAGCAGCAATATGAAACTAATACTGTTGGTAAGTTGGGAGTCACCGCATGGCCATGTCCTGATTCTCACGTTCGTCTTTGCAGCACACCTCCTCACAGGGCCAAGAAAAGTGGGAGAGAACATGGAGATCCTTTTCAGTGTGACTGTCCTAAGGAACAGGCTGCCCAGAGTTTCAGACCCAGTACCTAGAACAGGACTTTAAACCTGGTAATACCCAAAAAACACTTGCAAAGTAAATGAATACCTTTCAGTCTGGTGATTGAATTGGAATAGCTCAGTAAGGAGAAGAAATGCCCTCGAGGCGTGACCGACATGGACTCTCACTGAAAATCATGGGTCCCGACCCCAAGAGTGCCCCTCTTTAGACCCAAGGGCTTCAGGGAACCTCAGTGGAGTCAGCTGGGGAAGGGCCACCAGGTAGTTTCAACCAAAACTGCAAACATACTCAAAAATTTCTCAACCAAAGCACACTACAAAACATAAGCAGATTATGAAAAGTCCCCATTGCGTCTCATATATTACATAGTGCCATGTGACTTTTATTTGTGTGTTTTTATTTTTTTAAGTTTGTTACTTATTTTTTTAGTAATCTCTACACCCAGTGTGCGGCTGAAACTCCTGATCCCAAGATCAAGAGTCACATACTCTTCCGACTGAGCCAGGCAGGCACCCCTGTTTCTGGGAAAATGGGATCTGGCTTTAGGAAGCCACAGGATCCCATGTTGCTGCCCTAACACCTGACCTGGGGCATCTGTTAGCTCTTGACATGGAACACCCATCCACTCTGGAACTGGGCATAGAGATTAAAATGTTTTTCAAAAACTTGGAGGAAGAGACTATTTTGCTGAAGAAAAAAAAATTATTCTTCTTACTAAGAAGAGTTTTCAAAGAAACTGGACATTGTGTCCAAGGTACCAACTTCATAAAGAAAATTGGGGAGGCACCCTTTCCTCTAAGCCTTCGCAACTAAGATGGAAACATGAAGGTTGGAATGGTTTGTCACTAATCTATGTTTATAAAAGGAGTATCTAGAACACCCAGTAGCTGTGTGAGAGCACTGAGGGGCTCATTCCTGCTGTTGAGAGAGAGGTCTAAGGTGATGCAGAGGGGGCTCCTTCAACCTTTGGTGATGGAGTTCCCATTGTTTTTGTCCTGGCTTTGTTGTGACCCATATCCACCAAGCTACACACCCACAGGGCATGGACTAGCTGTGCCTTGTCCACTTGTGAGCTCTACAGTGCCCATTCTTGGGCTTGGCGTAGGTAGATGTTCCATAAATGCTTCCAGAATTTCATTGAATTATCCCTGCAGCTCAGGTAGTGGATACTTACGTGACAGGCCACATAGTGCTGTTGGCAAAAACTCTTCCTTCTCCTGGCTGTCTCAGAAGCGAGGTCTTTGGAGGAGGGCATATGTCACTCTGGGTCCTAGACTGCAACCAGCCAGCACCGTTGATCCCAGGGCTGTCTCAGTCCATCGACTCACCCAGAGCCCCAGAGCCCCAGAGCCACGTGCAACAAGCAAATGGGAAGTTGGCTTTCCTTTTTCTTCCTGTCTTTGATCCTTTCCTTCCACTCTTAACTGGTGGAGCACCAGATGGGCCAGCCAGTGTTCTAGATGTTGGGACCACAGGGCAGGACCTTTTTTGGAAAGCTCTTTTTTTTTTTTTTTTTTTTTTAACATTTATTTATTTTTGGGACAGAGAGAGACAGAGCATGAACGGGGGAGGGGCAGAGAGAGAGGGAGACACAGAATCGGAAGCAGGCTCCAGGCTCTGAGCCATCGGCCCAGAGCCCGACGCGGGGCTCGAACTCACGGACCGCTAGATGGTGACCTGAGCTGAAGTCGGACGCTTAACCGACTGAGCCACCCAGGCGCCCCTGGAAAGCTCTTTATTGAAGTGCACAGAGAAAGAGATCGATTCTTTGCTTCTCAGAGAGATAAGCTGAGGGGACTTTATTACAAGTTACCCAGGGAAGTGGATGTTCACCATTGTGGGCCTTCTGGCATCCATTTCTTCTTCCCTTTGATGACATATTACACACTTTATTTGAATGTTCGTCTTTCCCCCATGCAGCCTCTAGACTTCCCACCCTCCCCCAGCTACACAGGCAGGTCTCAATAGAGTGAAACTAATCAGCACGTCCCATCCACCTGGCCTCAGCAATTGGCCAATGGGTAGACACCAGACCCAATCTGGATCAACCGGACCGGAGGGACTTTTGATGGGTCCTTGGGAAGATGGTTTCTTGATCATGGGGAGAAAGACCCACAGACTCTTCCGTGTGGTCAGAGTGTGGACATGGGTTTGGAACAGCTTTGACTTCTTTACGGCCTTGAGTGTGGCTCAGCTAGGGATGAAGCCCATAGCCAGAGCTAGGCAGGCCTGAGGGAATCCCAGAGCAGTGGAGTCAGCACCCTGCCTGAACCCCGACTGGCACCTCGGCCACCTCTGGACTCTGAGGTTATGTGAGCCAATCCACTCTCTTTATTGTGTGATTTAGTTTGGATTGGGTTGTCTGTGTCCTGCAGCCGAGAGCATACTCGCTGATCTCACTGAAGAGGAATTTCAAATCTGGTTTCTTGACCTTGAAAGGCAGTCTGGGTTTGGGGAAGGAGGGGCAGGCACTGGTTAGTGACCCATCCAAGGACCAACAGCCTTGTGTCCCCAGCTCAGGAGAAGTGGGAAGGAGACCTGAATATGGACAGAAAAGTCTAGGCAGGTGGGGTGAGGGGAGGGCTGGTGCCAGGGTCCCTCGCCCCCAGCCTTGGCTGGCAGCTCCTGCAGTTTAACTCCACCTGACTAGTAAATGCAGAGTGCAGTCCACCTAAAGAAATCAGAGCAGCTGCCACTTCAAAGCAGGAAAGATGTGTGTAGGTGGGTGGGGAGGAGGCGGATAATTATGCAGGGAAAATACTTTTCTTGATGTTCTTCTGGAAATGTGCATGGAGCACAGGGAGCAGCAGGAGAGACCACGGGAGAGGGAAAATGTATTAGTAGAGGATATGCATCTCCAAAGGGGCATAGGTTAGCTTTTGCAGTCAGTCGCATGCTCATCTGACCACAGCACCCTTTTATCGCAAGCATCTGAGACTCCATGGGACACCACCAGATATGGGACTTCATCCACGAGTGACTGAAGGATTTGTTGGGAATGATTGAGTCCACCTGTGTATGTGTGTTTGTACAACACACTGGCTCTTCCTCATGACCAGGAGGCTGGGTGCCGTTTGCATTTCCTCACGCTCTGGAGAAGGAGAAGGGAACTCAGGCCTAGCAGGAGAGGAGGCTGCAACGTGCCAGGGAGAGCTAGGGCCTCTATGTGCCATCTCTCTGCCCCACTGGGGATCTGCCCACAGACTCCACGTACCGTGCATGCTTTGAGTGGCAGAGGGACACCACTGAAATTTCAGAAGCAGCTCTGAGTCTGTGAACGTTGGATGCCAACAATTATCCAGCTGTGAGTAAGCTGAACATTTCTTAGGGCCATTTTTGTGTAATTATAAATATTTGAGGATGTTAAGCTTCCAGGTTACATATTGAGGGTATTATTTGAGCAATGGCTGGCTGCCGAGCTGGAAATGCAAACACCCTTTCATTCCCCTCTCCTGGAGCACTTAGAATATTTTATGGGATTCAAAAGAAAAAAGTTTCAGTTGAGAAAAACAACAACAACTGGAAACAAAGTCGGTTGCTAATATTTCTAAACAGCTCTAAATCAAAAAAGAGGAATGCGACCATTTTACTTAATTGTGGTGGTTTTGTGATGCATTTTCTCTATGGGTTAGGAAAGCAATTACCATCAAACAACCCACTTGTGCCTCCATTGTGATAAATGTTCCCTCTAATGGGGTTGACATGCCAGGCAGAGGGCCTTTTAAAGCACTTAATGCTTCAGGAAGTGTTTGCACGTGTGGGGCTCCTTGGCGTGCACTGAGAGCTCATGACTGGCTCCCTCTAAGGATATATCGTGGTGCAGGGGGTTCTTAATAGGAGATAGGTCCTTTGAAGCAGCAGCTGAGGCCTGGGGCGTGAACGACGCCTCTGTTGCCCTGTCTCTGTCCAGGGCCCCACGTGAGGCCTTGGGGCCTGTTCAGCCCTCGTACCCTTGGTCACCCTATCCTGTCCAGCCAACCTGAGAAGTCTTGTATCACCTCACCTGCCTCCATCTGCATTCCTCCCACCCTGGAAAACACGGGCCATCTCCCACCGACATATGCACAACCTCTCCTTCCATCTTCTGCCTGGAACCTGACCCCTCCTGCTAAGCTTCCCCATACCCCCTGAGCATTGCCACTCATTCCCCAGACCCCCAGTACTCCCAGAGACCATGGCTTTTGTGCCCTTGAACAACCCCACTCAGCCTCTGAGGTTCCTGCATGCTGTTCCCCCCTTTCTCAGCCCTTGCTCTGGGCCCTGGTTTACCCTTTCTCACCTCAAAGAACTGCCTTCATCTTGGGTAACTTTAACATGGTGTGAACGGCCCATTGCACTGGCCAGGTCACAGACTTCCTTGATACCCTTCCACTTGCTTTCACAACCAGGCTGCCATGTCCAGACCTGATAATCTTAGCCATTAGGTGACACCTTGGCCACAGTGAGCGCCCTGTATCTCCCCTACCCTCTGCTCCTGCGGAGGCCTCTGGTCCCCAGCCCCAAGGATTTTGTGGCCTCATTTCTGGCTGGGACGCTGTGGCCATCCCTCTTACTCTGTCTAGGGCTCCTGAACCCCATCATCTCCATCCCTCAGCCCAGGAGCTGCCATCTAAGGCCCCTGCTTGAGCATGGAGCTGCTGCTTGGCGACCCTACTAGCCAGCCCCGGAGGGAATCCTGACCGTGCAGCCTCCCACGCCCCTACCCCTCCCTGCCTTCTGTCCCCAGTTCCTAAGGTCACAGCGAAACGGCCGTGAAAACGTGTTAATAGTAAAATAACCAAGACGCCCCCCCTGCCCTCCCCGCCCCCCCCCTCCCCCTGCCTCAGATGCAGGCAACAGGCAGGGGGCATCTTCTGAGACACTAGGGCAAACATCCCCCCGCTTGCTTCCCAAGGGCGCGGGGCAGGGGCGGGGCGGGAAGGTGGAGAAACAATGTAACATTGGTTTGAAAACTCGAGGTCCCCACACAAAGGTGGGACAAAAGTGGGATCGATTCTGAAGGCTGTAGTCCCCAGACGACGCTCCAGCCGCCAGTGCCAGGCCCCTCTCCAGCTCACCATACTTGGATGGGGCAGCGAGAAAAGGATTCGGGACAATGGGGACAAACCCAGGGGGACCCAGATCGCGGCTCTGGCCGCCGTTCCCTGCCCACTCACTGGTTGCCTCATCCCCGCAGCGCGGGCCCCGGGCGCCCCCTGGAGGCTGTGCGGACTGCAGGCGTTCAGCCCAGACCCAGGAGGGTGCTCCCATCAGCTAGAAAAATAGCCCCCATAAAAGTGGACAAAGGACAGGAACAGAAACATTTGGAATGAAACACAAATGCCCAATAAAACGTTAATCTGACGTTTACATAGGCAGGATCTGTTGCAAGCCATTACATACATCGATTCCTTTAAATCTCTCAATAACACTAGTAGGAAGACAGAGTACTCCCATTCTATGAATGAGTAAACTGAGGCGCAGAACTTGCTCAAGCCCACACATAAAGTGACAAGGCTAGGAATCTGCCCCAGCGGCCTGACACCAGAGTCTATGGCCTTACTCACTGCATTAGACTGATTGTCAATATATGAAAAATGTACATTCTGGCTAAAAAACAAAGTGTAAATTAAAACAATCCATTCAATAAATTTATTCTACAGGTATTTGCTGCATGCCTACTGTGAGCCAGGTCCTATTCTGTGTGCAGAGGAATGGATACCAAAACACACAAAACATTAAACTTACATTCCAATGTAAATAAATAAATAAACATGAAACTATATTCTGTGGCAAGTGGGATAATTGTTTGGGGGGAAAATAGCAGGGTAAGGAGGAAAAGAAGGGATATTTAAATCAGATGATCAGATCCTTCTCTTTGAGACGGTGACACTTGAGCAGAGACCTAAAGAAAGTGGGGGAGGGAGGCTCGTGGTTATCTGTGGGGAGAGCATTTTAGGGAGAGCAAGGTCCCTGAAGCCACTGCTGAAGGCACTGTCTGTATAGTCCACAGGAGTTGGTGGGCTCCTGTCCAGCTGCTGTGATCCATTGCCTGTGCCCAGGACTGTGCTAGACATTTGGGGAGGAAGACTTGCATGTTAACCATTCAGTGGGGATGATGCTCGTCTTTGCTCCTAGTATTCACTCACCTCCCTGCCACTGGCCCAGTGTGACACTTATCCCCCATGGGTCTCAGCAGAAGGTGGGATGGATCTGGGGAAGTGAAAGGGAAAGCCCCCACTAATATTTGGGGGTGGGGATAACTGACCCAGGTTCCAGGTCTCTGGGCTGGGACACAGCAAAATTTAGCCCTGTTAAATGCGGTGAGAGAAGTTTCATTACCGGGGGAACCATCTAACTCTTAGCCCAGACTCTGAGAGGCCTGAGGGAATCTGGATGAGTGCATCTGCAGCTTCCAGTGGTCCCAGCAGGATCCAGATGCTCTCGCTTCTGTGTTCCCTTCATGGGTCTCTGTGGTCTTCCTCACTAGATCTTAGAGGCACCTGGGATTTTGAGTGAAATGTCCCCTTAGTGAGCTTCCTGTCTGGCCCCAGGATAGGAGGGCCAGGCCATGACCGTAGTTTGCAGGGTCTCCTTTCCTCCAGAGACAGAAACCCAAGAGTAAGGTCAGAGGGAGAGCAGGTAGTCCCAGAGGAGGTGAACCCAATTCTTTCTCAGTGCCTGCCACCTCCTCCTTGCTGTGGCCAAAAGGCCATGATTTTCCCTACTGGTTTGGTCTCATTTCATCCCTTTGAGATAAGATCAATCACTCTCTAAAAACTGCTTATGTTTTATATGGTGAACTGCCCTGTGGTTCAGTGTTGAAAACTTCTGTTGATTCTTGTGTCCACCTGGGTTCTTTTGAGTCCTGCTTGGATGACCTTAGGAAGGGGTGAGCTTGTTTTCAAGATGAGCACAAACTGGGGCAGAACCTGGAAGAGAAGGAGCTTAGCATAAGGGCTGCCCGGGGAGGGCCGGCTGGTATCTCCATCTCTCTCCCAGGGTCACAGAGTCTCTCTCTGAGCTTGCTCTCTTCTCTTCTCCACCAGCAGCACCTTCGTCCCCCATTTACTTAAAGTTTCCTTTCCCTGGCTCCTAGCTTCTTTTTCCTGAGCTGCTTTCTCATATCTGACCACGTCACTGATCTGAACATCTCCTTGACCTCTCTCTTTTCTCTTTTCAGCATCTGTATCAGAAACTGGCCACCTCAGCCCTGGAGTTCTTCATTTGTGTCCCCAAGCCAGCTCATCTATTTTATGCCAGGGCACATCATGTATCTCTGGATAGTCCCATCCGGGTTCAACCACTGGGGCCAAAAAGGTAGGGCACCAAGGTAGCCAGCTGTCCCTTCTGCCAGTGGCCAGGGTGATGCAGACACCACTATTAGACTGTCTGCTACGGTCCCAGATTCATTTTTTTTTATTGTTTACTCATGCTTGTGTTTCAGTTTTTGGCCTTTGTTATTGTTGTCTTGAGGTCTTTTCAGGGTCCTTAAAAATTCCTCAGGCGCCCAGCCTGGTTTATTGCAGTGGCTCCTACCCCCAGATGCCTGGCATGGGGAGGATCATTCATAAACAGGAAGTCACTTCTTCTTCCCACTTAAGTCTTACCTGTCATCAAAAAAGGGAGGGGAGACCATACTTAATAAACACCACCCATTAGATTAGATCGACGGTCCCCAAATATTGCATTTCTTCCAGAAACAGTATCTCTTGCCCTCACAGAAGAGCATGTGGTCAAGAGGAAATTGAATAAAGTCCTTTAATCAGCCACAGTAGTATTTGAATCATTTAATTTAGGATCTGACAACCACAAATTACTTTATTTTCCAGACCAATTTTAGCCGACCAGGAGAGCTGGCCCAGTCCCGACTCATGCTTAATAAATCACTCCCTTGCCTGAACATGGAAAGTTTGGGGAAGCAATTTTTCTGGGGCTTTTCAAACATAATCAAAAATAATCTCCCATGCTGTGTGTGCCTGACATGAGTCCTTGGCTATACTCCCTATGCATAGCTTTGTGGCTATAGAGTGAACCCTCCAGCTGAGAGAGGCAGGGACATGAAGCAGGGAGCTGTCACCTCTGCAGCCTGTGCTTTTTATTCCTGGCTCCAAGTTCTCATGGCTAGGAAAACAAGTCAAATCAAATTAGATGCCAGACACAAGCTGCTTATTGCAGCTCACCCTCGGCTGCCTCAGACTTTTCAACACCTGCTGAAGCTGCTTCACTGGGAAAAAAACGAAAGAGGAGCTTCTGATTCAAATAACACCAGTGGGACACCCCAGCTGTGTCCTCTTCCAGAGTCCCGTTAAATCACCGGTGAAGTCCCAGTGGCGGGCAAAGCACAAGATTTCTCCTTCAGAACCAGTCTAGATGTCTGTGTGTCTGAGCCCCTGGCGCCTCCTCTGGCCACCAGGCAGATGCAGCTGGGCTGAGAAAAACCCACGGGACTTCATTCTAGCCCTGCTGCAAGCTACAGCCGTGTCTGTTCAAGGCCCTTGCTTTTAGGCCAGTCTGCTCATTTTTCTCCATTGATTCCAAGGAAACAAAGTGGCCGGAAGGAGGCTGGTGGGACTAGGCAGGATGCATGGCGTTCTTTTTTTTTTTTTTTTTTTTTAAATATGGAATGCTTCACGAATTTGCGTGTCATCCTTGCGCAGGGGCCATGCTAATCTTCTCTGTATCGTTCCAATTTTAGTATATGTGCTGCCGAAGCGAGCACAGGATGCATGGCGTTCTTGGGGGCATGTTGCATTCCTGGAGGTATAGTACTGATGAGTAAGTGGTATTAAGGAAGGAAGAATCTGGGGTGCTTGAGTGGCTCAGTCAGTTAAGCACCCGACTTCAGCTCGGGTCATGATCTCACCATTCACGAGTTCAAACCCCGCGTCAGGCCCTGTGCTGACAGCTCAGAGCCTGGAGCCTGCTCCAGATTCTGTGCCTCCCTCTCTCTCGGCCCCTCCCCTGCTTGCACTCTGTCTCTCAATCTCACAAATAAATAAACATTAAAAATTTTAAAAAAGAAAGAAAAAGGAAGGAAGAATCTGATGTGGGCCAGTGCATGCAGGGGAATTGTAAATTTTAATGAAATACGTTTTTTAAGAATTTCTGTCTCAGTCAAAGATGTGTTGATGTGAAAATAAAACCATCAACAGCCAAGGTTACAAGGGTGGAGCAGGTGCCCGCAGGCACCAGGAAATCCTGGGATGGAGCCAAATGGGAGAGCAGTCCAGGCCTCCTGGGAGCTGTTTGGTCACAGGCAGCACCTCCCTGGCGCCAGACCTGAGGCTGCTCATCCATCTCCTGCTTCTGGGCACCCCTCTCTGCAGGTGCGCTCTTGGTTCCTGCTCCCCTCCCAAAACTTGAACTGATACAAACATGACTCTGGGTTCATCTGGTCATGGCACTTGACCCAGTGCTTGGAGAGCCACTATCAACCAAGGAAACCCTCTTCTGACCCCTTTGTGGAGGGTGTCCAGGGACAGAGTGCCCCAAGCACCTGTGTCAAAGTCCTGGGCAGAGGTAGGGCCACTGTTTGTCAGGAGGTCCCACGTGGAACCTGTCTAGAAAGTATCTGCCCATATTTTAAAGTGGGAGGAGGGATGGAGATTTGGGGGAGGGCTGCTGACACCGCTCATTCCTCACATTGGCACCACTACTGCCTGAACTCCCACCCTAACCCCCGCCTTACTTATCTAATTAAGCCTGACTCAAAAAATAAATAAAAATAAAATAAAATAAAATAAAATAAAATAAAATAAAATAATAAACCTGACTCTGCCATTCACTCTTGTGTACCTTTGAGCTCCTTTCTTAATCGCTGATGCCCAAAAGTGGAACAGATAACAAGGGCACTTTCCTTCCAGGGTTGTTATGAGAATCAAATGAGATAAGAGTTCAGAAACATAAACTATTTGGGAAATAATAAAGATAATAGACCTCTTTGGCCTAAATGCAGCTGGAAATCATAGAAAATGTAGATGAGTGTAGATTGGAGATATGATCTTATTCTAGAAAGATGAAGTATGTTTTGAATTGACACAAGAGTGAAGTACATTTCATTAAACAAAAAGAAAATAAGGTAATTTATGTGTAGCCCTATAAACATGACTCACAAAATAGAACTATAAAATCATTTGCCTTGCTCTTGGATGAAATATAAGCTAAATTCCCATATGACCTCTTCTTTACCCCTTGGCCTGGCAGTAATTTTCAGCTCTTTCTTCCTCCCAGAGGCTTTCGTGATCAAGCTGTAAAATGACCCCATGCTGTTTCTCTCATGTCAGCAGCCACCTCTGGTCCACTGGAAACATTCACTCATCTTTCGCCCCCATGATCTCTGGCCTTGCAGGCAGACCCCAATGCGGCCCCTCTCCTAGCTGCACTGTGAACATATCTGGCCAGCCTGTCTCCTGCCATTAAGATTTCCCTGCCCTAGTTCGCTGTATCCCTGAACTCCAAAGGACATGTATTGAGCCTTCTGAGTGATCCCACAGAAGCTCCTTTCCCTAAGCTTGAGGTGAGGAACAAGCATCTTTTACTATCACCCTGGAGAAAGGGGATTCACAACCCTAACTCCCCAAATATGTCCACAGAGCCCCGTGCACTGCAAATGCTCAGTAAATAGCAATCATCCCAGCCTTCTGATCCTGCCTCCCAGAGACCTACCTGCCTCTCAATGGCCACTGGGAATTGACTGCCCCTTTCCTGAGCAGTTCTTTTTTTTTTTTTTTTTAATCTTTAAACATTTGTTTTATTTTGAGTGGGGGGAGGGGCAGAGAGAGAGAGGGAGACAGTGTATCTGAAGAAGGCTCTGCACTGTTAGCAGAGAGCCCAACGTGGGGCCTGAACTCACAACATGTGAGATCATTCCCTCAGCCAAAGTTGGGCACCTAACGTACTGAAAATAAAGGAATTTTTATTAATTGAGTGCCCCAGAGAAGCTCAAGAGCAGCAACTAGTCTGGAGAGTGCAAGAAACCTCCATTAAGGGTCTCTGTGTTGACAGCTTGGAGCCTGGAGCTTGTTTCAGATTCTGTGTCTCCCTCTCTCTCTGCCCCTCTCCTGCTCATGCCCTGTATCTCTCTGTCTAAAAATAAATAAACATTAAAAAAAATTTTTTTAAGGGGGATTGAGGGGCCCAGGGAAGCTTGGGAGCAGAAATGAGCCTGCTTGAGGATGGGGAACAAAAATTCTAGGCCTAGGGGTAAGGGAAGAGACACCCAGGTGCCCCTTCCTGAGTAGTTCTAAGCCCTAAGTCCCAAAGGCAATTCCAGGTCCCTAAGTGAGACAGTTATTGAGAGGCCAAACTGAGATTCCACTCCAAGCCAAAATATTCCTTTCTGCTCTTTGCCAACTGCCTCCAGGGAGAACAGTATCCCTACCCCTATATTATGAGGATGGATGGGCTAGTGAGAAAGAGGAAGATATCCATCCAGCCACAGAAATGTGATGGGTATGGCAGTGTCCCAGGCAAGCACCAAATAATCCCCACGTTGGCTGCTGGCTATTTTGTCCCATTAGGGACTTACTTAGGGAACTTATGAGAGAAGAATTAGGAGGCCCTTGCTCAGTGTGACCAAAGGGACCTCAGGAAGTACCAGGCCTTGAAGTAGAATGAAAACCATGCCCCAGGAAACAGGAGAGGAGGAGACTGGAAGGAGGAAGATAATGAGTGTGGGGAGAAAGGGAGAACCCTGGAGTCAGAGACGCCTTGGGGAAAAACCTTGGGTCTGAGGGTCAACCCAGAATCGCTGAGGGAGGGGTCCATGCTCAATTCTCAGAGTGGCTCAGGAGGAGACAGATGGTCTGGAAGGCCAGGCAGTGCCCCAGGAACATCTACATCAGCAAGCCTATCTCAGATGATTAAAAATGGCAGCAGATAAATTTAACTAAACATGAGTAATGGGGACACAAAGGGGAAGTGAAGAGAAATAGAATATTTTAGCAACATAAGGAAATGAGAAGAAAATGACTTTGCAATGAAATGTCAAACTTCTGTGCCTGGAGGAGATGTAATCTGGTCATTGCAGGCTCAGGGGAGCGGGGGAGTCTGTGGTTATTTCAAGCAAATTTTAATTCACTATAATTTAATAACATATGGCCAAATCCCTTTGGGTTGGTGTCAGGGGATAGAACTGGGATTCAGAGAGTTACCTGGGGTGTTTATTTTCATTGCTTTACAGGAAACTGTGTGATTATTCAACCACCATCCATCCATCCATCCATCCATCCAGAGAGTAAATGTTAAAGCCTGAGGATTAGAAAAACAAAAGATGGGGTGGGGTGGGGGGCCTGGGTGGCTCAGACAGTTAAGCTTCTGACTCTTGATTTCAGCTCAAGTCATGATCTCTCAGTTCATGAGTTTGAGCCCTGCATCAGGCTCTGCTAACAGTGCGGAGCCTGCTTGGGATTCTCTCTCTCCCCTTCTCTCTGAGCCTTGGGTGTATTTTCTCTTGCATTCTCTCTCCCTCTTTCAAAATAAATAAACTTAAAAAATTAATTAAAAAAAAAAAAAAGAAAAACAAAAGAGCCCTGCCATCTCCTGCCCCCCCAGGAGACAGACAAGTGAACAGACAGTTACAATATAGGGTCACATTCTAGGCCTAACACTTGCTGTTCATTAGAAGTGTGTGAATTGAATGTATGAATGAAAGGGTGGTTCTGGTAAGGCCAGAAAGGAGTGAACATCAAGCTGGGTCTTGAAGAATGAGTAAGAGTTCACCAGGTGGACAAATAAGTTGTGAGTAGCCCAGGGACAAGGGACCACATGTGACAAAGGAGGTGGGTTACAGTCATGGAGTTGGAGGAGATCGCCCAGGGAAAGGGGACAGGATAAGAGGAGGAAACAGACAAGGAGACACAAGATCAGTGGGGTTTGGATGGGGAATCACACCCTCAGAAAGGCAGACTCTGAAGACCTCCCAGTCCACCTAAAGCCCACCCTCATGGAAATCTCGACTCCAACCTAGATGCCTATTTACCCTTCCAGCCTCAACTCAGGCATCGTGTCCCCCAAGAAACATTCCTTTCTGACTTAGCCTGGGGTGAGTCCCCTTCCCCATACAGGCTCCTGGTACACCCTGTGCCACCAACCCTGTCACTGCCCATCCCACCCCTACCTATATTGGGTTAGCTTGTCTGTATGCCTGCCCATCTCCCAGTGGAAGGGATCCCCAGCTCTGGTGATACCCCCCAACACTGATGCCTCCCTGGGTTCTAGCCAGGCTGTCCTGTCAATGGTATCCCATCCCAAAGATTATCCATCCAGAAAAGTGGCTCCAAAATCTGAGGCCTAAATCAACGGTTGCTGGGTGGTGTGGCGGAGAGAAAGGTGTTTTAGTTCACACCACATTGGACCTTTCTGCTCCTCTAGAGGGACTCAGGAGTGTCCGAGGTAAGAACTCTTTTTAAGCTCCCAGGACCCTGGCTGGAGGGGGTGGGTAGTTAGGACTTCTGGGCCTGGGGAAACAAAGTCACAGAAGCCTGGCCCCAAGGCAGAGAACCCAGAAGTGCTAAAGAGGTCAGGTCCGGGCCTAGCAGTAGAGGAACAGGTAGCCAGCCACCTCCCTGAACACAGCTGCCCCCAGTACATGGCCAGAGGGAAATGATAGAACTGCAGGTGCCCTGGATGCCCTGGTTGCTAGGTGGCAACCAAGGCTGTAGCAGCCGGCAGGTCACCATGGTAACGGCAGGGCCTGTCTCCCGCATTAGCCCTCTAGACCTGTGCCTTTGTGCCGGGAGGTGCAGGAAACGCCCAAGGTGTGGGGTCCCAGATGCTAGCGGATGTGTGGCAGTCAGCTCCTGGCAAAGGCCCAGGCAGGTCGAAGACCCAGCTGATTTTAACTTCCACGTTTTCTCACCTCCCAGCGGGTCACACCTATGCAGTTTGAGCCAGGCATAACAGTTGTAGGGGAAAAATAAAATTTGGCTTTGGATCAGCCACACCAGATCTTTCATTTTCCAGATGAAATAGAACCCAGAGAAGGAAAGACACTTGTTGGTGACCATACAACTGCAGTCCTTCAAATAAGGCTGAATAGAAAATGGAAAAGAAGAAAATGATGCAAATGACCAAAAACCTAATCTAGAATGTGTTCTGTTTTTTAATTACCATTTTAAAATTTAAATTGTTTTAGGGGCCCTTGGGTGACTCAGTTGGTTAAGCGTTCAAGTTGGGCTCAGGTCATGATCTCACAGTTCTTTTCTTCTTCTTCTTTTTAATGTTTATTTATTTTTGAGAGAGAGAGTGAGAGAGTGCAAGTGGGGTAGGGGCAGAGAGAGGGAGACACAGAATCTGGAGCAGGGTCCAGGCTCTGAGCTGTCAGCACAAGAGCCTAACGCTGGGCTTGAACTCAGGAGAGCTGTGAGATCAGGACCTGAGCCGAAGTTGGATGCTTAACGGACTGAGCCACCCAGGCTCCCCATGATCTCACAGTTCTTGAGTTAAAGCCCCACATCGGGCGGGCTCACTGCTGTCAACATGAGCCTGCTTCAAATTCTGTCTCCCCCTCTCCGCCCCGCTCTCGCTCATGTGCTCTCTTTCTCAAAAATAAAAATAAATTGAAAATTTAAATTGTTTTAAACCCCAGCATTCACCTGATTCACACAATGTGAAGCTCAGTTGGTTGGGCTTCTGACTCTTGATTTTCGCTCAGGTTATAATCTCACGGTTGTGAGACTGAGCCCCATGCTTGGGATTCTCTCTCTTTCTCTCTCAATATTAAGTAAATAAATAAATAAACATTTTTAAAAAACCAGCCCAATGCCACATGTAAGTTATGAATCTCCTTCAGCTGATCATATGCAGCTTTGTCTTCCTGTGCCATTTTCTTTCTTCTCCAACTAGTGTCTTTCCCTCTCTGGGCTTCTATTTCATCCTTAAAAGGAAGAAGCTGGTCTAGCTGATCTCAGAGCCCATTACTCTTTTTTTTTTTTTTTTTTTTTAATTTTTTTTTAACATTTATTTATTTTTGAGACAGAGAGAGACAGAGCATGAATGGGGGAGGGTCAGAGAGAGGGGGAGACACAGAATCAGAAGCAGGCTCCAGGCTGTCAGCACAGAGCCCGACGCGGGGCTCGAACCCACAGACTGTGAGATCATGACCTGAGCCGAAGTCAGCCGCTTAACCGACTGAGCCACCCAGGTGCCCCAGCCCATTACTCTTTTTAATAAAGCAAAGCCTTCGTTTCATAAACTCAGCCAGGTTAACTGGGCACACGTTTATTGGGCATGCAAGTGAGCAAGATCCACTTGTGGCTACAGTCCAGTTGGGGCTACAGTCCACAGATGTCTCTGGAACTGGGCTCCTGGCAGGCTTAGTCTAAGGGCAGCCTAACTCAGGTCCCTTGGACTCATATATCTGGTTGTAATGTTAGAGAACGTTAGCCATGAACAAAAATTACCTTGTTGAGAATAATTTCAAGTTAATTAACTTGCAAGTTTATTTTAAAAACAAAAACTCAGAAACACGGTTAATCAAGAAGTATAATATAATCTTGTTTATTTCTAACACCTCATCCGTTCTCTGCCCTCCTTCCATATTCTGTCCTTGGCTCATTTTGTCCACTTCTTGGTCTCTAAGAAGTGTCCCTGTGTTTGTCCAGAAAAGCCCTCAGATGCCGTTTGCATCTTGGATCTCCAGGTAGGATCAATCTTCCCACACAACTAACCACATCTCACAGTCATTGAACACCCTTGTCTCAGATAACAGAGGTATCTGAGGAAAACCTTCCTTGAGTAGACATTTTTCATGACTCCAAACCCGGGGAGAGAATGGGACCAGGCCACACTGCCAGGGCAAAGATGAGATGCCAGGATACACTTAAGGCACCACTGAGACATAAGGAGACTTGATAAACAAGGAGCAAGCGACAGGGAGAGCAAGATGGCTGAGCCAGAAGCCAAAATGAGGTTGATAAGGGACCAAGAAGCAAGCTGAGGGCCCAGCACAAGCTAGCACGCCTGTGGGATATGTGTGACATTCCTCAGGCATTCCTGGCTGCCCAAGGTCAAAGGAAAGGACAGAAACAAATGGTTAAACTGATAGAGTCTCCATTGGTTTACAAATATCTTAGTAAATTACAAGGAAAAGGCAATCTTATCAATAGCCTAATCTCCAGAAACCTATAGACTCAGTTTCCTGGAGCCCAACATCACCTTCCCCTCCATAGTGATGTGGGGAACAAGGGCAAGAAGGACATGGCATATAAAATTAAATTTCCTTATAACCTACAGCCCATTGACAACTACTTGAGGTAGGCAGAGTAAAGCTTTCTCCAGGAACTCCCTACTGTCTTAATGTTAATGCTTTGCTAAAGGGAAAAACAACCTTAGCTTGACAATAGCTAGGCCTCCAGTAATCTGTGAGTCTTTAGCATCTGGAAAATCCCTTTAAGAAACTTCCTCTTTTTTTTAATCAAAAAAATATTTTTTTAATGTTTATTTATTCTTAAATTTTTTTTTTTTTTCAACGTTTTTTATTTATTTTTGGGACAGAGAGAGACAGAGCATGAACGGGGGAGGGGCAGAGAGAGAGGGAGACACAGAATCGGAAACAGGCTCCAGGCTCCGAGCCATCAGCCCGGAGCCTGACGCGGGGCTCGAACTCACGGACCGCGAGATCGTGACCTGGCTGAAGTCGGACGCTTAACCGACTGCGCCACCCAGGCGCCCCTAATGTTTATTTATTCTTGACAGAAATGGGGGGGGGGGGGAGGGCAGAGAGAGAGGGAAATACAGAATCTGAAGCAGTCTCCAGGCCCGGGGCTCGAAATAACAAACCACGAGATCATGACCTGAGCCAACCTGAGCTGAAGTGAGAGGCTTAACCAAATGAACCACCCAGGTGCCTCTAAGAAAGTCCCTCTCGACTTTACCTCCCCCAGTCCCATAGTATATAACCAGCCATTCTTCACAACCCCAGTGCAACTCTTCCTGCCCAGGGGTCCTGTCTCTGTGCTTTAATAAAATCACCTTTTTGCACCAAAGACGACTTCAAGAATTCTTTCTTGGCTGTCAGTTCCGAACCCCACCATCACCCCAAAACCACATCAAGGTCTCCTGACACCTGGCTCTTGTGACCTGTGGGGACTACATTGCCCTTGAGGCGACACCACTCGGGTCCAGCCTGAGTAGCTAGCTGCAGCTGAGTCTGGAGCAAGAGCTGAGTCTTCAGCTCAGCCCAGAGTAGCAGGAGACCACCAGGGAGGTTTTGTGAGGAAATAGAGGGCAGCGGGGGCTCAGGGAATGAGGGCTACATAGGTGTTAAGTGAAATTTTGTTGAATTGAAAAACATTTTCTAGGCCGTATGGAGGAAGCTTGACTTGAGGGTGGGCGGTTGGCAGGGTCGGCAATGGTCCGGAAGCTGTCAAATTAATGTTCTCAATATTTGTATGCAGAAAACTTTACAGGAGTAGAGGGTCCTAGTGGCCAGCAGGTGGCGCTAGAGCCCCAGCGCTCTGCGGACTGACCCCTTAAGTTCCAAACTTAAAGCAGGTGTTGGTCGATGTGAGCGAGAGGACCTGGGCGCTGAGAACTCGCTTCCCTTCGTGTCCGACTCGAAGGTCGGCTTCAGATCTGGCAGTGGGTGGCTGAAGCTACACAGCCTCCACTCAGCGCCTCATTCGTGTCCTGCCAGCCCGGGAATGCAGGGAAGACACGGGACCCGAGTTCACTGTTGGTTCAGGAATCGCTGGTTCTCTGGCTTAACAGGGTAGGATCTGGACGAGCTACCTTCGTCAAGTCCCCCCCCCCCCCCCCCCCCCCGCCTTTTTGCTCACGAATTTTCTTGGAAACGAGAGGGTGGAACAGTTTAATGAACATTTTAAGGGACTGGAACTTAGATATTCTTGTGCTGTGGGGAAGGCCCCAGCCAGAAGCCTTGGACCCAGGGCGGGCTAAGTGAGGAATTGAAGGTCAAATCCACGTGGATATTAAAGACAGAGAAGGCAATATGGAAGGCATTTGGCATTAACGACGGGTCTTCTCGCCTCTGTCGTGGCTGGGACAAAAACCCGCTGAATACAGCATTATTAGTCGCTTCCCCAGCACAGGGGCAGCCTCTTGCCCACCGTGTAGCGGGGACGTGAGAGGCTTTGGAGCACCACTCGGGCACCTGGTGGCCCCCGCCGATGTCCCTGGCCCAGCCCCCGTGCCCCGGGACCTCAACTGAACCTGCGAGTTGGTCTTTTCAGCTCCGGGACTCCGAGTACGGAGCAGACACCTCGGAGGCGGTTGTCATGGAAACAGGAGGCTCGGAGAAGAATGTGACTCTCCACTGGCTGGAAAACAGGTTAGCGCCACGCCCCACGCCTGAGAGGTTGCCATCAACCCTAAGGTGTGCACTGGCCTAGGAGGAACTGGCCAGCTTGCTGTCTTCTCCGTGCGGCTGGACGACATCAACCCACCTGGCCACCGTCGTGACCTTCAGCGGCAGAGCCTGCCGGGTAGGGCCGCACTTCCCCCTGAGAGGAGCCTGTGGCTCCCATCTCGATGCCCCACCCTTGGCCTTCCTGGCCAGAGGGCATCCTTGAAAGGAAAGTAAGAGACCATGGAAAACAAAGTTCAACTTTGCCTTATTTGCAAAAGTCTTCCAGGTGAGAGCTGGCTCTAGTGCTCCACCTACAACTCTTAAAAAAAATTTTTTTTTTAATGTTTATTTATTTTTGAGAGAGACGGAGCCAGAATGTGAGTGGGTTAGGGGCAGAGTGAGAGGGAGACACAACTCGAAGCAGCCTCCAGGCTCCCAGCTGTCAGCACAGAGCCTGACCCGGGGCTCAAACTCAAAAGCGGTGAGATCATGACCCTAGTCGAAGTCGGAGGTTCAACCAACTGAGCCACCCAGGCGCCCCTCCACCTACCACTCTTAAGTTGTTACTTTTGCTTCGTTTTTGATTTCAGTGTATCTTACCAATTTTCAGTGCATTGGTGTATTTTAAAAGGTTTTAAAACGATTTCATCCAGCATTAAAGTTGCTTAGCTACACTGGGAGAAACGTAAGTGCATTTGTGAGATTCTTAGAGTAAATCAACTGATATCTGACTTGGGAGATCTGGCTCTTGCTTCAACCTCTTCCAACCTCCTCAGCAACTTTTCACACCCAGTAATGTTGTGAGCTGCACCCCTCTCACTCCCTTAGAGCTAAAGCCCAGTTGTTTTCCAGTGTATCCACTTACTACGCAATGAGAATTCAGGCTGCTCTCCTTACACCCGGCCTCTTCTCTAACTCCCTTTCTCTTGCTCTGGCAGGCATTGGGGGTAGTTTATGTAACCTCCCCTTTTCCTGGGAACATGCCATTATGAGGAATTGTTTTCTTTCCCATTCCAGTCTCTTCATAGAACCTGGGAAAGGGGTTGTGTCCAGGCAACGGTTAATAGCAATAGGGCAAAAATTCAGCACCTGGCCCCCCTTTTATAAGACCTGATGATGTCTCGTCTCAAATGTTTGGTCTTTCTTTAGAATGAAGAAGAATTAAGTCCTCAGCTGATTCCGGGTTACCAATTCTGGGACAAAAGGAAAAGTTTCTCTTATCCTCTCGGAGCAATAAGTGACTCAAGTATCTTAGTCATAGTAAGTGTGATCTGGGGAATCATTGTTTAAACCTTCCGTAGTGACCCATGGGTGAAGATGGCATAGAAGAGGAAAAGGAAGTAGCATCTTGTGATGAATATGCAACGTTGCCCCACTCGCTTAACTGTCTAATTCCTGTAGCTGAAGTCAGTACCTTGATATGTTTACGTTTTTATTGTTGGCCTCGTCCACAGGAGTGCACGCTAGCTCCCCGAAAGCAGGGTCTTTTCTTTCCGATCTACCGCTGAATCTCGCCCCTAGCAACATGCCCCAAACAGAGGAGGTGCTCAGTGACTATTATTGGAATAAACGGACGCACGAGTACCCAAGCCACACTGCCGACCCCACCACAGTGGCCCAAAAGTGGCGAAGAGCCCTCCCAGGCTGCCTCTATGGGACCCACACGCGGAGGCCTCTGGGAAGTGTAGTCGGCCGCTGCCCGGGAGTTGCGGGAGTGAGCCTCCGCGTGCGCAAGCGCACTTCCGTCTCTGCCCCGCCGCTGCGGCCATTGTCCGGCCCCAGTGCGGCTGAGGCCGCTTTGGGCCGTCCCTCCGCACATCAGCATTGGAGAGGACGGACCCTGCAGCAGGTGTAGGAGGAGCTGGCCCGAGCCCTGCGTGGGCCCGAGGTCGTGAAATCCGGAGTCCCCAGGAAGCGGTAATTCCGAGTGCGCGGGTCCAGGCGGCACCTCCCACGGGTTTGGCTTGTATCCGCCGGGCCGCGCCCACCATCCTGCGGATGGGACTGGGCGTGGCCAGAGGACGGTGTCCCGGACGCGGCGACCCTTTAATTTGGGGGTGGGGGAACGGCAGGCCCAGACGCTGTCCGCGCAGCCCCTTTTCCCTCTCCACAGAGAACTGGCTGAGGGGCAGAGGCGGGCGCGGCGCGGCGGTGAGGGGTCGGCGGTTGCAGCCGGGTGAGTGGGCCCTGTCCTCTCTCCCCAGCCCCAGTCTGGAAGCCGACCCCGGCGTGGCAGGCATGGCTCCGAGGCCTCCGATGGCCGCGCCCCAGGTGAGCAGCGGGTTTCACACTACCTCAGGGCGTCCCATCCAGCGAGGCCCCTGGGGCAGGTTTAGAGCGGTCATTGTTCTCCGCCTGAGCGACTCCCTTTCCTAGCTCGGTCTTCGCCTCTGAGCTTCCCAGCCTTGCGAAAACCCAAGATGTCCAGAGCTGGGAGGAGCGGGCTTCCCAAAAGGAGGGGACCAGGTGCGGTTCTGCTGGAGGAGTTAAGAGTGAACATGTTGGGAAGTGTCACTGTTGAGAGTCCTGAGTGCCAAGCCAATTCCTTGAACTCTTGTCAAGGAATGGAGAGGGTCACAGGATAGACAACTGTAGAGGAGGAAGTAACTGTTAGTGAGTGAAGGAGAGAGGAGCCCCAGTCTGCGACCCAGGGGCCATAAAGAGACCTTAAGGAGCCGAAGAAGCTTGGTCAGGATTTGCGTAGGAAGAGGCTGGAGATAGGCTTTCTTGGGCCCAGAGGAAAAAACAGAACAAGAAGGACCTGTCCCATTACTTTTTGTGTACTTTTCTGCTTTAACAAAGGTATAATAGTGCACAGCCCAGGCGTCCAGCCTTCAGCTTTCATTAATTTTATGAAGCTGATTTCTCAACTCATTTATTCTTGTGAGGGAGGAGGCATTGTCTAGAAGCATCACAACTCTGAGGTTATCCATTGATCCGCATAGAGTATATCCATGAAAATATAACAAGTTTCAGATGGTATTTTAATCTACACTCTCTTTAGAATTAAGGAAAAATCACAGATTCTAGCTGTTGAGTGTTTTAGACTATCAGGATCAATCCAGGAATGTCTGGCTGCCTCACTTGGTGGAGCATGTGAGTCTTGATCTCTGGGTTGTGAGTTCAAGCCCCACACTGGGTGTAGAGATTACTTAAAAGTAGAATAAAAAAAAAATCAATCCAGATAAAAATACTGACTAATAATGTCATTTAAAAGCAGTTTACTGTAAATTAAACACACACAGTATGTATAATGCCTTTATATCTTTTACTTCTTGTTATATGTTTTTGCTTTATAAGGGTGAGCCTTAAGGAGGAAGACAAGTAACACTAGTACAAGACAGTTGTTTGGTTTGAGGTGAGCCAGAGCAAATCACTGGTCATCAGTGCATTTCCATAGAAAGTGTTTCCTCAGCAGGCTGTGAGAATTAGAATCACTTAACACACTTAACATTTCATGGGGGTGATGATCCAAGGTAGAGTGATAATCCTTTCCATAAGGGTTGCCTTTTTAATAGTGGAAGTGGATTTGTGTTCTGAGCAGTGAATTTAGGGACTGCTTTAAACAACACTTTCAAAGCTTTGTTCCCTAAATACTCTAGTTCAGTTATATTCTCATGGAATGGCCTGACAGTCCACTTGGGTTACCTAACCCAGGCTGCAGGTGATGACCGTGGATAAAGGACAGGATAAAGGACAGGACAAGGGACTCTACAAAGGGGGCTTTTTAGGCAGAAATTTCCCTTTGTTGGAGGTTCCCTTTCTCTGAGCTTGGCCCTCCGGGAATGCAAGAGATGAGTAATTGAGTCATGTGACTGTTTATCCAGGAGGTTAACTGAGTGGGGGAAGCATCTGGCAGAAGTATATAGTACCAGAGAGGTGGTGTCAGGTGTTGTCTCAGAGGTCCAGAGGCTGCTGTGAGTACAGAGAGGGGAGAGGAAATTCTGCTTGTGGGAAAGAGTGAGTGGAGATGTCACTTGAATAGGAGCAGAGTCCAACAAGTGAAAATGAAGGGGGTGGAGATAGAGCCAATTGACTGTGGGTCAGGGCATTGGGAGGCCAGAAGATGAAGGGCATGTTCACAAAACCGTTGTTCTTTGTGACAGTGTGTGTGGCTGCAGGCAGTGGGTAGATGAGAATAGAAAGGAGTTTTGGACTTTTTTCTTTTTGGCCTTCATAATCCATCCATCCATTCATTCATCTATTCATTCAGCCAATAGCCATTGAACCCCTGTGATGTGCTAAGACATGTTTCTAAGTAGTTGGGGTACATTAGTGAACAAAATCTATAATGATCTCTGCTTTCGCGGGGCTTACATCCTAGAAGGAGGAGAAAGGAAGATTCGGCAGGTAACTTTTATAATATCCTAGAAGGTGACAGTACCTGGGGGGAAAAACGGTAGAGAAAAGTAAGGGGGATTGAGCGTGGGAGAGGGTGGCTTATGGTAAGGGTACAGCTTAAATAAGGTGGTCAGGGGAAGCCTTATCCTTACTGAGATGGTGACATCTTTACAGAAGGAGGCGATGCACAGGTCTGGAGGAGAGTGCTCTGGGTGGATGAGCAGCAGGATGGGTGTCTGGTGTGTTCAGAATGTTGGAAATGGTTAATGGTTAATAGAGCTTGAGTCACTGTTCTTGAGCAGGAAACTAGGACGATTTCTTCTTAGTTTTAAAGATTTCTGTGAATGATGAAGTGTAGGAACAAGAGTTTGAAGCTTGGAGCTCCTGTGGAGAGGTGTTTGGTAGATAGGACCTTCCCCTCCTGTGCTCTACTAATACCTGAAGTGGCTCCAAAGTGGAGGGGAATGGGAGCAAAAGGAGGGATACCCTGAAAATCCTTAGGATCTGTGGGATCATTAGTAGCTCTATCTGTATAGACGTTATGTATCTTTTTCTTCATTATATGTGCACTCCATTTTCAGGAGGAATTAAAAAAACGGTGAAACCGCCAGGAGAGTAAGAAATGGGGAAAGTTTTAGAAGAAAAAGCTGCAAATGAAGACCAGATTTACCTTGAAGGGGAGGAAATAGGGACCAGGACCTGGTCTCCATTGAATCCAGATCCCAAGAGCTCTGTGGTTATATCATCAGGATGAACAGGCTCAGCCAAAGCTGGCCCAGGTCATCCAAACTCAGACGAGATGCTCCTGGACCCCCAGGGGCAGCCAGGCCACTTGTTGAACCAGCTCAGGATGTTTGCAGTCAGGGATGTTCAGGCTGCCTCCGTCCAGAGGTCCTCTTTCTCAGCCTTCTCCTGAGCTCACTGGAGCTGGGCTTTAAGCTCAGCCGAGACACTCTTGCCCCTGGGTAAGGTCAGGTGCCCCTCTTGTGCATTCCGACAGCACATGTACACAGCTGTCCTAGTACTGTTTTTATGTCATATGGAGGTATGTGTTTATCCATCCATCTCTGTACTAGGCTTTCAGCTCCTTTAGGACAGGGCCATTTGACTGGTTTCATCCCTTTCTCCAAAGTACATACTCTGTAAGTGGGTGTCACAGCAAACACTCATAACCACTTAATGCCAAGCAGTAATTTTGTGCTTTCTGCATTTTCTGCTCCTAACATAGAAAAACTATATTTTTCTAGTGACCCCAATTTTCTGGTAAAATAATTGCATGAAACAGTTTAAGTTTCACTAAACAGTTTTTTTTTTTCTCACTAAACGGTTTTAAGAAATTTTGTCTTTAAGACAATGTTAGGATGTCAAAACCTCTTCTAAGACCTATTTCAAAAATATGATTATTTTCCTGAGTTTTCTATGTCTTATACTACTTTCCTTAAAACATATCTTGGGGCACCTGGGTGGCTCACTTGGTTAAGCATCTGACTTTGGCTCAGGTCGTGATCTCGTGGTCTGTGAGTTCAAGCTCCGCATCAGGCTCTGTGCTGACAGCCCAGAGCCTGGAGCCTGCTTCGGATTCTGTGTCTCCCTTTCTCTCTGCCCTTCCCTTGCTTGTGCTCTCTGTTTCTCTGTCACTTAAATATTAAACACTAAAAAATTTTTAAAAAATATATCTTAATCAAAGCATGTGAGCATACATATAGACTCCCCCCCTTTTTTTTTTTTAATTTTTGTTTAAATCCTAGTTAACATACAGTATAATACTGTTTTCAAGAGTAAAATTTAGTGATTCATCACTTACAAATAATACCCAGTGCTCAACACAAGTGCCTTCCTTAAGACCATCACCCATTTAACCCAAACCCTCAGTTCTCTATCATAAGAATCTCTCTTTTTTTTGTTTACTTGGAGAGAGAGAGAGAGAGAGAGAGTGAGAGCACGAGCACGTGCACATGAGCAGGGGAGGGGCAGAGAGTCAGAGAGAGAATCCCAAGCAGTCTCTGTGCTATCAACTTGGAGCCCCAGGCAGGGCTCGAACCCAGAAACCACAAGATCATGACCTGAGCTGAAATCAAGAGCCAGATGCTCCACCAACCGAGCCACCCAGGTGCCTCTGTCATAAAGAGTCTCTTATGTTTTGTTTCCCTCTCCTTTTTTTCTTTCCCTTTCCATATGTTAGATGCATCTGTTTTGTTTCTTAAATTCCACATGATCAGTGAAATCTTAATGATATTTGTTTTCCTCTACCTGACATTTCACGTAGAATAATACACTGTAGCTCCATCCATGTCATTGCAAATGGCAAAATTTCATTCTTTTTGATGGCTGAGTAATATTCCTGTGTGTGTGTGTGTGTGTGTGTGTGTGTGTGTGTGTGTGTGTTCGTGTTCCTCACATCTTTATCCATTCATCAGTTGATGGATATTTGCGCTCTTTCCATAGTTTGGCTTTTTTTTTTTTTTTTTCTTTAATTTATTCTCAAGTTAGCTAACATACAGTGTAGCCTTGGCTTCAGGAGTAGATTCCAGTGATTCATCACTTACACACAACACCCAGTGCTCATCCTGACAGGTGCCCTCATCAATGTCTATCACCTTCCCTTCCCCTATGATCTATGATCATTTGTTAAGTTTCTCAGATTCCACATATGAGTGAAATTATATATCTGTCTTTCTCATTTCACTTAGCATGATACCCTCCAGTTCCATCCATGATGTTGCAAATGGCAAGATTTCATTCTTTTTCATTACCAAGTAGTATTCCTGTGTGTGTACATCTTCTTAATCCATTCATTAGTTGATGGACATTTGGGCTCTTTCCATAATTTGGCTATTGTTGATAGTGCTGTTGTAAACATTGGGGTGCATATGCCCCTTAAAATCAGCACTCCTGTATCCTTTGGATAAATTCCTAGTAGTGCAATTGCTGGGTTGTAGGGTAATTCTATTTTTAATTTTTTGAGGAACCTCCACACCGTTTCCCAGAGTGGCTGCATCAATTTGCATTCCCACCAACAGAGGGCTCTCCTTTCTCCACATCCTCGCCAACATCTGTTGTTTCCTGAGTTGTTCATTTTAGCCACTCTGACTGGTGTGAGGTTGTATCTCAGTGTGGTTTTGATTTGTATTTTCCTGATGATGAGCAATGTTGAGCATCTTTTCATGTGTCTGTCAGCCATCTGGATGTCTTCTTTGGAAAAGTGTCTATTCATGTCTTCTGCCCATTTCCTCACTGGATTATTTTTTTTGGGGGTGTTGAGTTTGGTAAGTTCTTTATAGATTTTGGATACTAACCCTTTATCCAATATGTCATTTGCAAATATCTTCTCCCATTCTGTCGGTTGCCTTTTAGTTTTGTTGATTGGTTTCCTTTGCTGTGCAGAAGCTTTTTATTTTGATGAGGTCCCAATAGTTCATCTTTGCTTTTATTTCCCTTGCCTTCAGAGACATGTCAATTAAGAAGTTGCTGCGGCTGAGGTCAAAGAGGTTGCTGTTTGTTTTCTCCTGTAGAGTTTTGATGGTTTTCTGCTTCACATTTAGGTCTTTGACCCATTTTGAGTTTATTTTTGTGTATGGTGTAAGAAAGTGGTCCTGTTTCACTCTTTTGCAAGTTGCTGTCCAGTTCTCCCAGCACCATTTGCTAAAGAGACTGTCTTTTTCCATTGGATACTCTTTTCTCCTTTGTCGAAGATGAGTTGGCCATATATTTGTGGGTCCATTTCTGGGTTCTCTATTCTGTTCCATTGGTCCGTGTGTCTGTTTTTGTGTCTGTACCATACTGTCTTGATGATTACAGCTTTGTAATACAGGCTAAAGTCTGGGATTGTGATGCCTCCAGCTTTGGTTTTCTTTTTCAACATTACTTTGGCTATTTGGGTTCTTTTGTGGTTCCATACAAGTTTTAGGATTGTTCTAGCTCATTGAAGAATGCTGGTACTATTTTGATTAGGATTGCTTTGAATGTGTAGATTGATTTGGGTATTACCAACATTTTAACAATATTTGCTCTTCTGATCCATGAGCATGGAATGTTTTTCCATTTTTTTGTGTCGTCTTCAGTTTCTTTCATAAGCTTTTTATAGTTTTCAGCTTACGGATTTTTTTTTTTTTTTTTTTTACCTCTTTGGTTAGGTTTATTCGTAGGTATTTTATGGTTTTTGATGCAATTGTAAATGGGATTGATTCTCTGATATCTCTTTCTGTTGCTCCATTATTGGCGTATAGAAATGTGACTGATTTCTGGTCATTGATTTTATATCCTGAGATTTTGCTGAATTCCTGTATCAGCTCTGGCAGTTTTTTGGCGGAGTCTTTTCAGGTTTTCCACATAGAGTATCATGTCATTTGTGAAGAGTGAAAGTTTGACTTCTTTTTTGCCAATTTGGATACTTTTTAATTTCATTTTGTTGTCTGATTGCTGAAGAAAGGACTTCCAGCACTATGTTAAACAGTGGTGAATAGTGGACATCCCTGTCGTGTTCCTGATCTCGGGGAAACCTCTCAGTTTTTCCCCATTGAAGATGGTATTAGCAGTGGGCCTTTCATATGTGGTTTTTATGATGTTAAGATATGTTCCTTCTATCCTGACTTTCTTGAGGGTTTTTATTAAGAAAGGATGCTGTAATTTGTCAAGTGCTTTTTCTGCATCTATTGAGAGGATCATATGGTTCTTATTCTTTCTTTTATTAATATCACAGTGATTGATTTATGAATATTGAACCAGCCCTGCAGCCCAGGAATGAATCCCACTTGATCATGGTGAATAATTCTTTTAATATACTGTTGAATTCAATTTGCTAGTATCTTGTTGAGAATTTTTGCATCATGTTCATCAAGGATATTGGCCTGTAATTTTCCTTTTTAGTGGTTTGGAATCAAAGTAATGCTGGCTTCATAGAATGAGTCTGGAAGCTTTCCTTCTGTTTCCATTTTTTGGAACCGTTTGAGGAGAATAGGTATTAACTCTGTTTTAAATGTCGGGTAGAATTCCCCTGGGAAGCCATCTGGCTCAGGAGTCTTATTGTTGGGGGATTTTTGATAACTGATTCAATTTGCTGGTTACAGATCTCTTCAAATTTCCTATTTCTTCCCCCATTTGAGTTTTGGTAGTGTTGAGTGTCTAGGAATTTGTCCATTTCTTCCAGATTGTCCAGTTTGTTGGCATATAATTTTTCATAGTATTCTCTAGTAATTGTTTGTATTTCTACGGTGTTGGTTATGATCACTCCTCTTTCATTCATGATTTTATCTATTTCGGTCCTCTCTTCTTTTTGAGAAGTCTGGCTAGTGCTTTATCAATTTGTTTATTCTTTCAAAAAAAAAAAAAAAACCCCAGCTCTTAGATTCATTGATCTATTCTGGCTTTTTGGTATTCTATAGTGTTTACTTCTCTTATCTTTATTATTTCTCTTCTGCTGGCTTTGCGCTTTCTTTGCTGCTGCCTTTCTAGCTCCTTTAGGTATAAGGTTAGGTTGTGTATTTGGACCTTTCTTGCTTCTTGAGACAGGCCTGAATTGCAGTATATTTTCCTCTTAAGACTGCCTTTGTTGCATCCAAAAGGGTTTGGGCTGTCATGCTTTCATTTTCATTGGCTTCCATATATTTTTAAATTTCTTCTTTAGTTTCCTAGTTGACCCACTTATTCTTTAGTAGTAGATGTTCTTTAACCTCCATGTATTTGGGGGCTTTCCAAATTTTCTCTTGTGGTTGATTTCAAGTTTCTTAGCGTTGTTATCTGAAAATATGCATGGTATGATCTCAATCTTTTTATACTTGTTGAGGGCTGTTTGTGACCCAGTATGTGGTCTGTTTTGGAGAATGTTTCATGTGTACTCGAGAAGAATGTGTATTCTGCTGCTTATAGATGAAAAATTCTGAATATATCTGTTAAGTCCATCTGGTCCAATGTGTCATTCAGAGCCATTGTTTCCCTATTGATTTCCTGCCTAGATGATCTGTCCATTGTTGTAAATGGAGTATTAAAGTCCCTTACAATCATGGTATTATTATCTATACATTTGATTAATTGATTTATATATTTGGGTGTCTCACGTTGGGGGCATAAACATTTATAATTGTTAGCTCTTCTTGATGGATAGACCCCTTAGTTAAGCTATAATGCCCTTCTTCATCTCTTATTACGGTCTTTATTTTAAAATCTAGCTTGTCTGCGGCCTCCTGGGTGGCTCAGTTAGGCGTCTGACTTTGGCTCAGGTCATGATCTCTCAGTTTGTGAGTTTGAGCCCCGCGTTGGGCTCTGTGCTGACAGCTCAGAGCCTGGAGCGTGCCTTGGATTCTGTCTCCCTCTCTCTCTGCCCCTCCCACACTATCTCTCTCACTTTCTCTCTTTCTCAAAAATAAGTAAACATTAAAAAAAATGTAAAAAATCTAGCTTATCTGATATAAGTATGGCTACTCTGGCTTTCTTTTGATGCCCCATAGCATGTTAGATGGTTCTCCATCCCCTCACTTTCAATCTACCGGTGTTCTCAGGTCTAAAATGAGTCTCTTGTAGGCAACATATAGATGGATCTTGTTTTTCTAGCCATTCTGATACCCTGTGTCTTTTGATTGGGGCATTTAGTCCATTTACATTCAGAGTGATTATGAAAGATACGGATTTAGTGTCATTGTGTTATCTGTAGGTTTCGTGTTTGTCATGATGTCTCTGGTCCTTTGTAGTCTTTGCTGCTTTCCACTCACAGAGTCCCCCTTAGGATCTCCTGCAGGGCTGGTTTAGTGGTTTTGAACTCCTTTAGTTTTTGTTTGTCTGGGAAAGCCTTTATCTCTCCTTCTACTCTGAATGACAGCCTTGCCGGATAAAGGATTCTTGGCTGCATATTTTTCCTTTTCAGCACATTGAATATTTCCTGCTACTCCCTTCTGATCTGCCAAGATTCAGTGGACAGATCTACTACCACCCTTCTTCTGTCTACCCTTGTAGGTTAAGGCCCTTTTGTCCCTAGCTGCTTTCAGAATTCTTTCTTTATCTTTGTATTTTGCCAGTTTCACTATGATATGTTGTGTTGACCTGTTTTTGTTGATTTTGAAGGGAGTTCTCTGTGCCTTTTGGACTTGGATGCCTGCTTCCTTTCCCAGATTAGGGAAGTTCTCAGCTATAATTTGTTCAAATAAACTTTCTTCCCCTTTCTCTCACTCTTCTTCTGGAACTCCTATGATATGGATATTATTTCATTTCATGGAATCACTTAACTCTCTAATTCTCCCTTAATGGTCTAGGAATTTCTTTTTCTTCTTTTTTTCAGCTTCATCATTTTCCATAATTTTATCTTCTATTTCACTATTCTCTATTCTGTCCTCTTCACTTCTTCTATTCTCTCCTTTGGTCACTATATCTAGTTTGTTTTGCATCATTATCAGGGAAATACAAATCAAAACCACAATGAGATACCACTTCATACCTGTCAGAATGCATAAAATTAACAACACAAGATGCGACACAGGATTGATTCCTGGGTGTTCCAAGTGCTCTGACCTCAATATAGCTGTGTTTGAGGGAAGAGGGAAATCCTGGTCCCCCTACTTCTCTGCCATCTTAACTCCCATAGTTTGGCTATTATTGATAATGCTGCTCTAAACAGCAGGGTACATGTACCCCTTCGAATCTGTAATTTTGTATCCTTTGGGTAAATACCTAGTAGTGCAATTGCTGGTTTGTAGGGTAGTTCTATTTTTAACTTTTTGAAGAACCTCCATATTGTTTTCTATGGTGGCTGCACCAGTTTGCATTCCCACCAGCAATGTAAGAGGGTTTCCCTTACATCCTGACCAACACTTGCTGCATCCTGACCCACACTTGTTGTTTCTTGGGTTGTTAATTTTAATGCATTCTCACAGGTATTTTAATGCATTCTCACAGGTGTGAAGTGGTATCTCATTGTGCTTTTGATTTGTATTTCCCTGATGATGATTGATGTTGAGCATCATTTCATGTGTCTGTTGGCCATCTGGATGTCTTCTTTAGAAAAGTGTCTATTCATGTCTTCTGCCCATTTTCTTAACTTGATTATTTGGTTTTTTGGGTGTTGGGTTTGGTAAGTTCTTTATAGATTTTGGATATTAATCCTTTGTCAGATATATATATCATTTGCAGATGTCTTGTCCCATTCCATAGGCTGCCTTTTAGTTTTGTTGATTGTTTCCTTCACTATGCAGAAGCTTTTATCTTGATGAAGTCCCAATAGTTCATTTTTTTTTGCTTCCGGCAAGGTGTCTAGTAAGAGGTTGCTGTGACTGAGGTCAAAGAGGTTGCTGCTTGTGTTCTCCTATAGGATTTTGATGGTTTCCTCTCTCACATTTAGGTCTTTTATCCATTTCGAATTTATTTTTGTGTATGGTGTAAGAAAGTGGTCCTGTTTCATTCTTCTGCACATTGCTGTCCAGCTTCCCAACACCATTTATTGAAGAGACTCTCTTTTTTTCCATTGGATACTCTTTTCTGCTTTGTTGAAGATGAGTTGACCATATAGTTGTGGGTCCATTTCTGGGTTTTCTGTTTTGTTCCATTGATCTATGTGTCTGTTTTTGTGCCAGTACCATACTGTCTTGATGACTACAGCTTTGTAATATAGGTTGAAGTCTGGAATCATGATGCCTCCAGCTTTGCTTTTCTTTTTCAGGATTGCTTTGGCTATTCGGGTTCTTTTGTGGTTCCATACAAATTTTAGGATTGTTTGCTCTAGCTCTGTGAAAGATGCTGGTGGTATTTTGATAGGGATTGCATTAAATGTGTAGATTGCTTTGGGTAGTATGGACATTTTGACGGTGTTTGTTCTTCCATTCCATGAACATGGAATGTTTTCCCATTTCTTTGTGTCCTCTTCAGTTTCTTTCATAAGTGTTCTATAGTTTTACTTCTTTAGGTTAATTCTTAGGTATCTTATTGTTTTTGGTGCAATTATAAATGGGATTGATTCCTTGATTTTTTTTTTTTTTTCTGCTTCATTATTGTTGTATAGAAATGCGACTTTGCTGAATTCATGTATTAGTTTGAGCAATTTTTTGGCGGAGTCTTTCAGGTTTTCTACATATAGAGTATTGTGCCATCTGCAAATAGTGAGAGTTTGACTTCTTCCTTGCCAATTTGGATGCCTTTTATTTCTTTTTGTTGTCTGATTGCTGAGACTAAGACTTCCCGTACTATGTTAAATAGTAATGGTGACAGTGGACATCGCTGTCTTGTTCCTGATTAAAGAAAAAAGCTTTCATTTTTTTCCCCATTGAAGATGATATTAGCTGTGGATCTTTAATATATATGGCCTTTATGATTTGAGGTATGTTCTGTCTATCCCTACTTTGTTGAGGGTTTTTATAAAAAATGGATGCTGTAGGGACACCTGGGTGGCTTAGTCGGCTAAGCGTCCAACTCTTGGTTTCGGCTCAGGTCATGATCTCAGGGTTTGTGTGTTCGAGCTCCATATCAGGCTCCATGCTGACAATGCAGAGCTTGCTTAGGATTCTGTCTCTCTCTGCCCCTCCCCCCGCCCAAAGAAATAAACAAACTAAAAAAAAAAAAATGGTTGCAGGATTTTGTCAAATGCTTTTTCTGCATCTATTGAGAGGATTGTATGGTTCTTATTCTTTCTTTTATTAATGTAATATATTGCATTGATTTGTGAATATTAAACCACCCTTGAAGCCCAGGAATAAATCCCACTTGATCATGGTGAATAATTTTTTTAATGTACTGTTGGATTTGATTTCCTGGTATCTTGTTGAGAATTTTTGCATCCATGTTCATCAAGGATATTGGCCTGTAATTCTCTTTTCTAGTGGAGTCTTTGTCTGGTTTTGGAATCAAGGTAATACTGGCATTGTAAAATGAGTTTGGAAGTTTCCATTTCTATTTTTGGAACAGTTTAGGAAGAATAGGTGTTAACTCTTCTTTAAATGTCTTATAGAATTTCCCTGGGAAGCCACCTGGCTCTGTACTTTTGTTTGTTGGGAGATTTTTGATTAATGATTCCATTTCTTTGCTGGTTATGGGTCTGTTCAAATTATGTCTTTCTTCCTATTTCAGTTCTGGTAGTTTGTATGTTTCTAGGAATTTGTCCATTTCTTCCAGATGCCTAGTTTGTTGGTGTATAATTTTTCATAACATTCTTTTGTAATTGTTTTTCTGTGGTATTGGTTATGATCTCTTCTCTCTCATTTGTGATTTTATTTATTTGACTCCTTTCTCTTTTTGAAAAGTCTGGCTAGGGGGTTATTTATTTATTTATTTATTTATTTTTGAGAGAGAGTGGGGAGTGTTCACGTGAGTGGGGAGGGGCAGAGGGAGAAGGGAGAGAGAATCTTAAGCAGGCTCCACACCCAGCATGGAGCCCTACGTGGGGCTCAATCTTACAACCATGAAATCATAACCTGAACTGAAATCAAGAGTTAGATGCTTAACTGACTCAACCACCCAGGTGCCCGAAGTTTATCAATTTTATTCTTTCAAGGTACCAGCTCTTAGTTTCATTGATATGTTCTGTTTGTTCATTTGTTTGTTTCTATATCGTTTATTTCTGCTCTAATATTTATTATTTCCCTTCTTCTGGCTTTAGGCTTTATTTGCTATTCCTTTCCTACCTCCTTTAAGTGGTAAGTTAACTTGAATATTTGATATTTTTCTTGGTTCTTATGTAGGCCTGTATTGTTGCCACATACTTCTCTCTTAGGACTGCCTTTCCTGCATCCCAGTGGTTTTGGACTGTTGTGGTTTCATTTTCATTTGCTTCCATGTACTTTTTTACTTCTTTAATTTCCTGGTTAACCCACTCATTCTTTAGCAGGATGTTTTTTAACCTCCATGTATTTGTAGTCGTCCCAAATTTTTTCCTGTGTTGACTTCAAGTTTCATAGCATTGTGGTCTGAAAATATGCATGGTATGATCTCAATCTTTTTATATTTGTTGAGGGCTGTTTTGTGACCCAGTATGTGGTCTATTTGGAGAATGTTCTGTGTGTACTTGAAAAGAATGTGTGTTCTGCTTTAGGAAGAAATGTTACGAATATACCTATTAAGTTCCATCCGGTTCAATGTGTCATTCAAAGCCATTGTTTCCTTGATGATTTTCTGTTTGGATGCCCTGTCCATTACTTTAAGTGGGGTGTTAAAGCTCCCTACTATTATTGTATTATTATCAATAAATTTCTCTATGTTAATTGATTTATATATTTGGGTTCTCCCAAGTTGTGGAAATAAATATTTATAATTGTTAGATCTTCTTAATTATGGTGTAATGCCCTTCTTCATCTCTTATTACAGTCTTTGGCTTAAAGTCAATTTTGTCTGATGAAAGTTTGGCTTTCTTTTGACTTCCATTAGAATGATATATGGTTCTCCGTCCTTTATATCATCCTTTACTTTCAATCTGCAGGTGTCTTTAGGTCTGAAATGAATCTCATATAGGCACCATATAGATGGGTCTTGTTTTTTAGTCCATTCTGATGCCCTTTGTCTTTTGATTGGAGCATTTAGTCCATTTACATTCAGAGTGATTATTGATAGATATGAATTTAGTGCCTGTGTATTACCTATAAAAATAGCGTTTCTGGTGATTTTCTCTGTTCCTTTCTAGTCTTTGTTACTTTGGTCCTTTTCTTCCCCCCACTCATAGGGTCCCCTTTAATATTTCTTGTAGGGCTGGTTTAGTAGTCATGAACTCCTTTAGTTTTTGTTTGGGAAACTCTGTATCTCTTCCTCTCTCTCTTTTTTTTTTTAAGTTTATTTATTTTGAGAGAGAAAGACTGTGTGAGTGGGAGAGGAGCAAAGAGAGAGGGAGACAGAGAATTCCAAGCAGGCTCCATGCTGCCAGAGCAGAGCCCAACACAGGACTTGAACTCACAAAACCATGAGATCATGACCTGGGCTGAAACAAAGAGCTGGACGCTTAACTGCCTGAGCCACCCAGGTGCCCCTCTCTTCTTCTATTCTGAATGACATTCTTGCTGGATAAAGTATTCATGGCTGCATATTACCCTCATTCAGCACATTGAATATATCCTGCCACTCCCTTCTGATCTGGCATGTTTCTATGGACATATCTTCTGCAAACCTGATCTGTTTTCCCTCGTATGTTAAGTACTTTTTCTCCCTTGCTGCTTTCAGGAGTCTTTCCTTAACTGTGTATTTTATGAATTTGACTATGATATGTCTTGGTGATGGCTGCTTTAAAAAAATTTTTTTTAATATTTATTTATTTTTGAGAGAGAGACAGAGCTTGAGCGGGGGAGAGGCAGAGAGAGAGAACAAGACACAGAATCCGAAGCAGTCTCCAGGCTCTGAGCTGTCAGCACAGAGCCCAATGCAGGGCTCGAACCCATGGACGGTGAGATCACGACCTGAGCCAAAGTCGGACACCCAACCGACTGAGCCACCCAGGCGCCCCTGTGATGGCTGCTTTTGTTGAATTTAATGAGAGTTCTCTGTGCTTCTTGGATTTTGATGTCTGTTTTCTTCCCCAGATTAGGAAAGTTTTCAACTATAATGTGCTTAAATAAACCTTCTACCCCTTTTTCTCTCTCTTCATCCCGGGGCTCCTATAATACAAATGTTATTACGCTTTAAAGAGTTGCTGAGTTCCCTAAGTCTGCATTTTGACCCAATACCTTTCTTTCCCTCTTCTTTTCAGCTTCATTATTTTCCATAATTTTATCTTCTGTTATCACTGATTTGTTCCTCTGCTTCATCCATCCTCATTATCACAGCATCCATTTGAGCTTGCATCTCCATTATCGCATTTTTAATTTCATCCTGACTAGTTTTTAGTTCTTTTATCTCTGCAGTTGGGGATTCTCTAGTGTCTTCTATGCTTTTTTCATGCCCAGCTAGTATCCTTATAATTGTTGTTTTAAATTCTAGTTCAGACATCTTACTTACATCTGTATTTATTAAATCCCATGCCTTCACTTCTTCCTGTTTTTTCTTTTGGGTGAATTCATGTCTTCTCGTATTGTCCAGGTCAAAAAACAAAGCAAAACAAAAAAGGAAGCTAGATCCTAGGTGTGTTTTGGTCTCCTTGTTAAAAGGAGCTAGATCAAAAAAAATAATAAATAAGTAACAAATAAAACATTAAATTTTAAAAAAATTTTTAAATATTAAAAATTGCTTTTTCTGTATCCCAAGAAGAGTGGGAAATATTTCCCCTAGAGCTGAAGCTTTGTAACATTCTATGATCAGTAAACTTGTGCATGTGAGGGTTTATGCTTGTCTTCTGGAGGTGCAGGCTGCTGCACTGATTCAGACTGACTTGCCCTAGTGGAGATACACCTGCAGGGCACAGGGGGCAGGGGTTGGTGTAAATGACTCTGGCCTCCCTTGGTGGTGCTGTTTTGCTCACTGAAGTTGATCATTGCTGATGGGTGGGGTGAAAATTGTGTCACCTGGCTTTTTCCCCCAGCGAGGAGCTCACACCCACCACTCTTCAGGAAGCCCTCACAGGAGAGCAAACAATCACCTTTCTTGTGTGGCTGGCTTCTGCCAGATCCCCAACTTCATCCTGCCTGTATCTGAGCTGTCCACCTGACAAGCCACAGCACTTCTGTGTTTTATCTCAGGTGCATTGGCCGAGTTTCAAAACTCCATATTTTAGAGATTGCGCAGGGAGTACCCATGCTGATCCTCTAGAGGAGGGTCTTGCTGTGCAAGACTGGCCGGTGCCAGCTTGTTGCAGAAATGGGTTATGCAAATGCACAGCAGTTCATTATTTATAGTAAAGCACAGCAGAGGGGCACCTGGGTGGCTCAGGTGTTTGAGCATGACTCTTGATTTCAGCTTAGGTCATGATCTAGTTTGTGAGTTCAAGACCTGTATTGGGCTCCTTGCACTGACAGTGTGGAGCCTGGTTGGGATTATCTCTCCTCTCTTTCTACCCTTCCTGCACACAAACTGTCTCTCTCAAAATAAATAAATAAACTTTAAAAAAATGTAAAGCACAGCAGAAAGCTGGCACCAAGGCTTGCTGCCCTCAGCTATCGTCCTATGCTGTGTTAGCGAATGGAGCGGCTCAGTGGCACCTGCCAGATCTTTTGCCCCCAAAGAGACTGTGCCACCTCTCCCAAATGCACTTGAAGCAGCATAACTGCTTCTCCCCATGTGATCCAGGGGATCTTCAGACCATGGTGCTTGCTCTGTGTCTCTGCCCTCCTTCCCCACCAGACAACGATTCAGCCTGCCAAGTGAGATTCTGGTGATGGTGCAAACCTCTGAAACTTCAGACTCCGCACTCAAACTTGTGGTATTGAGCCCCTCTCCTTTCCCAAGGCAGTGGTTTTGGGGAAAGAGTTTTTCTTATGCAGTTCCCCACGTGCACTTTCACTCTTTCTTCTGTCTCTTTCTGTCTCTCGTGCTCCTCTCTCTGCGATCAGGGTTCCTTCCCCATTGCAGCACCTAGAGCTCTTTTCCTCCCCAAATCAACTCTTTGCAGTTACTACTTTCCACAATGTGGTAGGTTTTTTTCAGCTCTAGTTGTGCATTTTTACTCTCTGAATCCTCAGATCAATTTCTTGGATGTTCAAAATGATTTGATATATCTTTTTAAAGTTTATTTATTTATTTTGAGGGAGTGGGGGAGGGGCAGAGAGAAAGAAAGAATCCCAAGCAGGCTCCATGCTGTCAGTGCAGATCCTGATGCGGGGCTCAGTCTCACAAACTGAGATCATGACATGAACCAAAATCCAGGGTTGGACACTTAACTGACAGAGCCACCCAGATACCCCCAAAATGATTTGATATTTATCTAGCTGTGTTCAAGGGATGAGGCAAGCCTAGGGTCTCCGTACTCCTCTGCCTGACTCCTCTTGACTCCTCCCTAACATAGACTTTTTAACAGAAAAGAGTCATTTGTCATCCTTCTTTAGCACCTCTGTATTTGTTGTAATAAATTTCCTTCTTTTCTCCTTAATGCATGCTTTTCCCTTAAACATTTTCAATAAAAACATTTTAAATTTCATCTACAGTAAAACCTTGGTTTGTGAGCATAATTCGTTCCAGAAACATGCTTGTAATCCAAAGCACTTAATATCAAAGCGAATTTCCTTGTAAGAAATAATGGAAACTCAGGTGATTCGTTCCACAACCGAAATATTTTCATATAAAAATGATTACAATACTGTTATATAACACAGAATAATAAAATATAAAATATAAAAAAAAATAAATTAACCTACACTTACCTTTGAAAACCTTTGTGGCTGGTGTGAGGGAAACAAGAAAGTTTGTGCAACTTTAACAAGGAACTTATCCAATGACACTTGCTTTTGCCTCCTTTGAGGATTTCATGGAAATGTGACATTGCATTGACTATCACCCACAATCCCACAGAGAGAGAGAAAGAGAAGAACCATTGGCTCACTTGTGATCATGTGATCACGTACTACTTGTATTGCGAGACATCACTCGTTTATCAAGTTAAAATTTATTAGAAATGTTTGCTCATCTTGTGGAACACTTGCACAAGTTACTTGCAATCCAAGGTTTTATTGTAAGTTTTTTTTCCCGGGGGTGGTGGAGAGTGGCAGAGGGAAAGAGAGAGAATCTTAAGCAGGCTCCATGCTCAGCCTGGAGCCTGACACAGGGCTCAATCCCATGACCCTGGGATCATAACCTGAGCCAAAGTCGAGAGTCAGATGCTCAACCGACTGGGCCACCTGGGCACCGCTAAATTTCATATAATTTTTATGAAGAGTTTTATTTTGTTTTATTTACTTAGTTTTTTTTAGATAGAGTGTAAGTGCACAAGTGGTGGGAAAAGGAGACGGAGACAATCTTAAGCAGGCTCCATACCCTGCACGACCCTGAGATCATGACCAAAGCTGAAATCAAGAGTCAGACCAACTGAGCCACGTAGGTGACCCCTTTATGTTTTTTTAAAAATCATTTTTTTTTTTTTAACATGAAAGAGAGGGAGAATGAGAGAGAGAGCAGGGTAAAGGAGCAGAAAAAGAGAAAGAATCTTAAGTGAGCTCTAGTGTGGAGCCTGACTCTGGGCTTGATCCCGTGACCCTGGGATCATGACCTGAGCCAAAGTCAAGAGTCAGATATTCAAGTGACTGAGCCACTCAGGTGACCCCAAAAATCACTTTCAATGGCAATGTATGGTGATTTCATACAATCACCCAGGTGCCCTGTTTTATATTGATTTCCATGAGCATACTAAAATTTTTTAACCATTTTCTCAGCATTAGGTTGTTTTCTAAAATTTTTACAATTACAAATAATACTGGGATAAAATTGGTTACAGTGGATAGTTTTTTGTTTTTGTTTTTTTTGAAAATACAATTAAAAACATTATTTGCAGGGTGCCTGAATGGCTTACTTTCTAGACTCTAGATTTCATCTCAGGTCATGATTTCCCAATTCGTGAGTTTGAGCCTGGAGTCAGGCTCCATGTTGTCAGTGCAGAGTCTGCTCGGGATTCTCTCTTTCTCTCTCTCTCCCTCTCTCCCTCTCTCCCTCTCTCCCTCTCTCCCTCTCTCCCTCTCTCCTTCTCTCCCTCTCCCCCTCCCCCTCTCCCTCTGCCCCTCCCCTGTGTGCATATTCTCCCTAAGTAAATAAAATTTTTTTTAAAAAGTATTTGCATTTGTATTTTTTAAAGGAAATCTTAAAAAAAAAAACCACTTTTTTTTTTTATTATTTATTTTTGACAGAGCTCAAACAGGGGAGGGGCAGTGAAGAGGGAAACAGGATCTATAATGGGTTCCACTTGAAAAGCGGAGAGCCCAACGTGGGGCTCAAACCCACAAACTGTGAGATCATGACCTGACCTGAAGTCAGATGCTTAATCAACGGAGCCCCCCAGGCACCCCTGCATCTGTATTCTTAAGTGAAATAGCCCTTAGAGTGAGAAAGATCTACTACAGGTTTTGGTGATGTGTTTATCCTGAACTTACAGAAGCATTCAGATTGCTTATTATCTTTTTCTGCCTTTTGAAAGAATTTACCTATAAAACATTTAGATCTAGGATTTTTAATGGAAAGGATAATTGGGAACAGTTTGCTCTGTTTCTTCCTCAATTATTAAGGTTTTTTTCTGTCAACACTGGTGATTTAAAATTTAAAAATTACCCACTTCATTAAGATTTTTCACATTTCTTAATACCTGCTATATATTTTACGGGTTTGTTTATTCCCTTTAAAGTCATTTATTTTGTTATTGTTTCTTTTTGTTTTAAGATTTTATTTTTAAGTAATCTCTACATCCAATGTGGGGCTAGAACTCACAACCCTGAGATCAAGAGTCACACACTCCACTGATGGAGCTGGCCAGGTGCCCCAGTTGTTTCTTTGATGTACTAGATTTCTCAAAACTCTTTCTGTTTGGCTGGTATTTAAGAGGAACCAGCTTTTGAATTTGGCTCTTAATGCTGCTTTTTGTTTTCCAAAAATTTAATTCACCTGATTTTTTTTGGAGCCTCAAAATCTCCTCATTTTCCTTAAGAATGACCCAGACTCTGTATTTGTTCACTCAGCAGTGGAATACCTACTCTGTGCCAGGCAGTGGTTCTTGACTAGGCCCACACTTCATAACTTGTCAGCAGAAGGTACCTGCTTCCTTTGGGGCAGCAGTAGGGCTTCAATGAGGAAATTTAGTGAGAGGGTGAATGTTCACTGAATGTTAGCTATTGCTCTTTGATAATGAATCACCTGAGGAGTTTTTAAAAAATTTTTAGCAGAGGTCTCCATGCATGCATGGGCAGGTTTTGTCGCTTGCCCCCATGATTCTGGATGATTCCAACGTGCTTGGTTTTAGAGATACAGAAATGAAAAGGAGTTTGAGAAAATGTTGAGGTAGAACAATGTGAATAAACAACTACAGTACTAGGGGCATCTGGCTGGTTCAGTCAGTAGAGCACACAGATCTTGATCTTGGGGTCATGAGTCCAAGCCCTATTTTTGGGGATAGAGATTACTTAATAAAAAATTTAAAAAAGAAAAGCATATTTACTTAAAAAAGCATCAACACAACTACAGTTCTGAAATGGAGATGTGGACCAAATGCTGAAGGGGGAGGCAGGGAGCTTTTCCAGAAAAGCTTCATGAGGGAAGGCATCATTGAACTGGTTCTAGAAAGGTGAGTAGGAATTTTTCCTATAGAGCCGAGCGAAGAAAGTACATGGTGGTCAGAATAAGATGTGCAAAGACAAGGAGACTCCAAAGAAAATGATATTATAAGCGCAAAGAGTCCATGTAGTAGGAGCACGGGGTGTATGGCAGGAGGCAAAATTTGAGAGAAAGATACAGGCCTGTATCCCTCTAACTTCCCTCTTAGAACCATTTCTGCTGCATCCCAAAGATTTTGGACCATTGTGTTTTCATTTTCATTTGTCTCCATGCATTTCTTTATTTCCTCTTTGATTTCTTGGTTTCTTTGGATTGTTTAGCAGCGTGTTATTTAACCTCCATATGTTTGTGTTTCTTCCAGATTTTTTCTTGTGGTTGATTTCTAGTTTCATAGCATTGTGGTTGAAAACGATGCATGGTATGCCTTCATTCTTTTTGAATTTGTTCAGACTTGTTTTGTGGCCTAACATACGATCTGTTCTGGAGAATGTTCCACGTATACTTGAGAAGAATATGTATTCTGCTCTTTCAGGATGGAATGTTCTGAATATATCTGTTATATCCATCTGGTCCAGTGTGTCATTCAAAGCCACTATTGCCTTGTTGATTTTCTGTTTTGATGATCTATCCATTGATGTAAGGGGAGTGTTAAAGTCCCCTAGTATTATTGTATTACTCTTGATAATTTCCTTTATGTTTGTTCAAGCTGCTTTATGTATTTGGGTGCTTTCATGTTGGGTGCATAAATATTTATAATTGTTATATCTTGTTGGATTGTCTCCTTTATGATTATATAGTGTCCTTTTTTTTTTTTTTTTTTAATGTTTTAATTTATTTTTGAGACAGAGAGAGACAGAGAATGAGCAGGGGAGAGGCAGAGAGAGAGGGAGACACAGAATCTGAAGCAGGCTCCAGGCTCTGAGCTGTCAGGACAGAGCCTGACTTGGGGCTCGAACCCATGGACTGTGAGATCGTGACCTGAGCTCAAGTCGGACGCTCAACTGACTGAGCCACCCAGGCGCCCCTATAGTGTCCTTCTTTGTTTCTTGTTGCAGTCTTTGTTTTAAAGTCTATTTTGTCCAATATAAGTATTGCTACCTCAGCTTTCTTTTCACTTCTGTTGGCATGATAGATGCTTTTCCATCCCTTCACTTTCAATCTGCATGTCTTTAGGTCTGAAATGAGTCTCTTGTAGGCAGCATATAGATGGGCCTTGCTTTTTATCCATTGTGTTACCCTATATCTTTTGATTGGATCATTTAGTCCATTTACATTCAAAGTAATTATCAATAGGTATGTATTGCATTTCGTTCCTTGTTTTATGGTTGTTTTTGTAGTTCTTCTCTGTTCCTGTCTTCCCTTGTTCTCTTCTCTCAGTTTGCTGGCTTTCTTTAGTGACATACGTGGATTCCTTTCTCTTTATTTTCTGCATATCTGTTACTGGTTTTTGATTTGTAGTTACTATTAGGTTTGTATATAAAATCTTATGCATGTAGCAGTCCATATTAGTAGTCACCAAAGTTTGAACCCATTCTTTACTCCTCTGCCCCCAACACTTTAGGCATATGGTGACATACTTTACATCCTTTTATTTTGTGACTCTCTTGACTCATTTTTTTGAAGTTTATTTATTTTTGAAAGAGAAAGAGTTTGAGCGCACAAGGTGGGGGAGGGGCAGAGAGAGAGGGAGACACAGAATCTGAGGCTCTGAGGCTCTGAGTTTGTCAGCGCAGAGCCGGACACAGGGCTCGAACCCATGAACCATGAGATCATGACCTGAGCCAAAGTTGGACACTTAACCAACTGAGCCACCCATGTATCCCTCCCTTGACTCATTTTAGACATATACTGATTTTTACTGCTTTTGGGCTTTCTACTTTTCTTTACTCTGACTTATGGTCCTTCCTTTCCACTCAAAGAGTCCCCTTTAACATTTCTTGTAGGGCTGGTTTAGTGGTCATGAATTCCTTTAACTTTTGTTTCTCTGGAAAACCCTTTACCTCTCCTTCTATTCTGAATGATAGCCTTGCTGGATAGAGTTTTCTTGGCTGCAGATTTTTTTCTTTTAGCTCTTTGACTATATCATACCAGTCCCTTCTGGCTTGGAAAGGTTCTGCTGAAAAATCAGCTGATAGCCTTATGGGGTTTCTCTTGTATGTAACTGTTATCTTTTCTTGTGCCGCTTTTAAAATTCTCTCCTCATTACTGCTTTTCCCCATTTTACTTATTTAGTTTGTTTATTTATTTATTTATTTAAATAAATAAAAGTCTATTTATTTATTTTGAGAGAGAGAGCGGTGTGCACACAAAAGCAGGGGAGAAGGAGAGAAAGAATCCCAAGTGGACTCTGCACAATAGTGCAGAGCCTGACACTGGGCTCAAAGTCACAAACCCTAAGATCATGACCTGAGCTAAAATCAAGAGTCAGACACTTAACTGAGCCACCCAGGCACCCCTGCCATTTTAATTACTATGTGTCTTTTTGTGGACCTCTTTGGGTTGATTTTTTGGGGGACTCTGTGTGCCTCCTGGATCTGGATTTCTGTTTCCTTCCTCAGATTTGGGAAATATTTGGGAAGTTTTTGGTTGTTCTTTCTTCAAAAAAAAATTTCTGCTCCCTTTTCTCTCCCTTCTCCTTCTGGGATCTCTGTAATGTGAATGTTATTTTGGTTGATGGTGTTGCTGAGTTCCCTAAGTCTGTTTTCATTTATCTTTTTTTTTTTTCCTCTCTTCCTGTTCAGCTTGATTGCTTTTCATTACTCTGTCCTCCAGGTTGCTGATCCATTCTTCTGCTTTCACTATTCTGTTCTTTATTCTATCTAGCGTATTTTTAATTTCTGTTATTTGAGTTCATCATCTCTGCTTGGTTCTTTTTTATGGTTTCTCTTTGTTAAGGGTCTCATTGAAGTTCTCCACTGTTTTCTTGAGTCCAGTGAGTATCTTTATGACCATTACTTTAAATTCTGTATCAGGCATATTCCTTATCTCCATTTCATTCAGGTCTCTTGCTGTGATTTTGTCTTGTTCTTTCATCTGGAACACATTTCTCTGTCTCCTCATTTTGTCTAATTCTCTGTGACTGTTTCAGTGTTAGGAAAGTCAGCTATGTCTTCTACTCTTTTTTATTTTCTATTTTTATCTTTTTAATTTTTTAAAATATTTATTTTTGTGTGTGAGAGAGAGAGAGAGAGAACTAGTGCAAGTGGAGGAGGGGCAGAGAGAGGGGAGACACAGAATCTGAAGCAGGCTCCAAGCTCTGAGCTGTCAGCACAGAGTCCGACGTGGGGCTCAAACTCAAGAACTGTGAGATCATGACCGGAGCCAAAGTTGGACGCTTAACTGACTGAGCCACCCAGGTGCCCCTGTCTTCTACTCTTGAAGGTAGTGGCCTTACGAAGAAGAGGTTCTTTAGTGCCCTGCAGTGCACTATCCCTTGTTCATCAGAACCTGGCACTTGAGGGGTGTCTCCTGTGTGTGTTTGTGTGCCCCATTGTTGTGGCTAAGCCATGTTTAACCTTCAGTCCAGTTGTCTGGACTTTCTTTGCCTGTTGTGGGAAGAGTTTAGTCGCTCTGTTGTTAGCAGGCCGGTCTGGGGCTGCCTTGAGCTTGAGTTGAGTCATGCCAAGCATTTGCCAGAGCTTTGGTAGTGGTAGCACGGAATTGCAGGGTGCTTTCCTGGTGTGGTGGTGTTCCCTGAGAAGCTTTTGTTGATGGGCGGGGCCTACAGTCAGACCCATTGTCAGCCCCCAGCCCACTGCTGGGGCCACAGTTGGGACTGGTGCGTGTGGTTATTTTCCCCTTTCTCTGGGGTATGAGTAACTTTGGAGTGGTGCTGGCCCCTGTCGGGGCTGTTTGCACGTTGCCAGGCTTGTGGCACTGCTTTGGGTGAATCCAGGCTGGGGAGTGGGAAAGGGAAGTGGTGCCCTCCAGCTCTTTTGTTCTTGGAGAGATCTCCCAAAGACCCCTGCTCCTCCAGCACATGCCCTGAGATTAGCAAATAAATCTCCTGTCCCTATACCCCAGGTGTTTTCCAAACTGCTGCTTCTATGGTTTATCTCAGTGGGGCTGTTTGTTGTGCTCTTTTTAGGGCAGGCACTCAGTTTCCTGTCACCCTGTCTGGCTCTTCCAGAGCCGAACCCACTGATATTTAGTTCTATGTGCTAAGCCCCCACTTATTGTAGCAACTCTCAAAGTTAGGCCCTTCTGGCTTTCAAAGCCAAACGTTATAGGGACTCATCTTCCCAGTGGCAGTCCTGTGCGCCTGGGGTGACTCAGGTGGAGGTCTGCATCTCTCCTCTCCATGCCCACATTGTCACTCACTCCTGTATACTGTCCCACAGATCGATTTGGCCCTTCACCTGTCTTTGCCCTTCCTACTCTTTTCTACATTTCGCTGTGGAGAGTCTATTCTGCCAGTCTCTGGGTCGTTTTCTGGATTACTTACACAGATGTGGATGTTATCTAGGTATATCCACAGGACGAGGCAAGCCTAAAATCCTCATATTCCACCGTCTCCCCCCAAGAGAGAAAGGTGATTCAGTTGGAGAGTGGCTGAGGTGGAGAGCTAGAACAGTCTAGAACAGCACTGTCCAAAAGAAATACAAACTACATATTTAATTTAAAACTTTCTAGTAGTCACAAGGTAGAAAGAAATAGGTGAAATTAATTTTAGTAACACATACTATTTAACCCAATATAACTGAAATATTTCTATATGAATCAATATTTTAAAATTATTAATGGGGTGCCTGGGTGGCTGAGTCGGTTAAGTGTCTGACTTTGGCTCAGGTCATGATCTCACGGTTTATGAGTTCGAGCCCCACATCAGGCTCTGCTGACAGCTCAGAGCCTGGAGCCTGCTTCGGATTCTGTGTCTCCCCCTCTCTCTGCCCCTCCCCTACTCACGCTCTGTGTCTCTCTGTCTCTCAATAATAAATAAATGTTAAAATAAATAAATAAATAAATAAATAAATAAATAAATAAAATTATTAATGAGGCATTTTATTTATTTCTTTATTTTGGTGCTAAGTCTTTGAAATCCAATGTGTATTTTACACTTGCCACATATCCCAATTTGAATTTGCCACATTACAAGTGTCAGTAGTGTGCATGTTTCCGGTGGCTACCGTATTAGCATAGATCTAGAAAGTTACTTCCTGGCTTAATGGCATCATTGGCAGGGGAGGATTTGAGCAGGATTTGATAAGTGAAGGGGAGGGACTATAGATTGATGTTTTTGAGGCTCTTGGGGATTCCAGGGCGTAAAGGAAAAATGAAAGGTCAAGGATGAGGTCCGGGTTTTCAGTTAGGATGCAACAGATGATGCCCTTAGCCTAAGTAGGGCATCTGTGTGTGTAAGGGCTAACAGTGAATAGTTTCTTCTCTCCAGGCTCAATTGTTAGATATGCTGTTAACCCAGTTTACCAAACTATTATTGGCCTGATATCAGAGAGCACTGAGTACTTGAGTGAAAACCTTGCACTATGTCTTAGCAGATGTAATGTGTTCCAAATCACCTTTGGTCGCAGAGGGAGTCGTTTTTATAAATTTGATTGTTTTTACTTACTAGCTGCTGTTCTCTGGTTTTCAGCTTTGCAAAGTTTCTAAGTTACAAAGTTTCCTGAGTTAGAATTTGAGCAGATTTCTCCTCCAGAGTTGGCACATGTTAGAGTTGGAGGGCTATCTGTATTTGCAAGTGTTGTCCTGTACAGCTGGAAGTGACCTTTCACCCTTCTGCTCTTAAAACTCCTGTATCTTTAGTTCAGGGAGCCCATGTTATAGATAAGAAGATTGGAGCAGGAGGTCTGTGATTTACCCAAGGGATATTATACGTTATTAATGTGCCACTTTTTACAGGCCCAGGAAATTGAGTCTTCTCAAGTTAGTATATGCTGTTTCTAGTTCTTTGGACCTTTTATGTCAACATGAGGAAGACGAAATACTTGATACTTCATGATAACCTTGTTAATTTTTAAATTCTTTAATTTTAAAAAGGCGTTGCTCTCTCTCTCTCTCTCTCAAAATAAATAAACTTTAAGAAAGAAAGAAGGAATGGGGTGCCTGGGTGGCTCAGTCAGTTGAGCGTGTGACTTTGGCTCAGGTCATGATCTCACTGTTTGTGAGTTCGAGCCCTGCATCGGGCTCTGTGCTGACAGCTCAGAGCCTGGAGCCTACTTCATATTCTGTGTCTCTCCCTCTCTGCCTCTCCCCTGCTCACACTCTGTCTCTCTCTCAAAAATGAATAAATGTTAAAAAAAATTTTATTTTTTAAAATAAAAGAAAGAGGGAAAAGAAAGAAGAAAAGGAAAAGAGGGGAAGGGGAAGGGAGGGACCTGGGGGCTCCTGGCTGGCTCAGTCAGAAGGAGCATGGGACTCTTGATCTCAGGGTCATGAGTTTGAGCCCTATACTGGGTGTAGAGATTACTTTAATTAATTAAGTAAGTAACTGTAAATAAATAAGGGGAGCCAGTTGAACAAAGGAGTCCAGGTTGGCTGATAACCACCTGTTACTAACTAGAGAGGGCTGTATGTTTACAGGACAGAGTAGGCAGTGGGGAGAAGGTGTTACTTCTCACAACCTAACTTATAATTAGGTTGCCTTGCCTTGATCCAACCCCTTTTTCCTTGCTGCCCATGCCTGTCTCAAGCCCAGCCTCCCCTTTCAAGCTTGGTAATCCCTGGATTGGATTCCCACTTCGTTCACGTGTCCAAATGGTACTTCTGCCTCTTCAGGTTCAGTACATTGCCTGCCTTGAAGCTTCTCTCCCTTTCCCAGTTTTTCCTGCTCTGAACGCCTGTGGTACCTATGTATCATCTCATATTGTGCTCTAATAAATAGCACATTTTAAAATAAACTGGAATGTATTCAAGGGCTGCAGTGTTTTTCATTTGCATTTTTTTTTCCTGCCATAGTGCATCTGGTAAAGCCAGGTGCCTAGTAAATATTGAGTATCATCTTACCTGGCCCATTCAGACCCCTGATCTCAGTCAGAAAAGTTTCGTGTTCCAGCACTTCCTTGTTCCCTCGGGGACCCAGCTGCATTGTTGAGCCAGAATATGATACAGATGAGTGAGTGGTATGTGTGGATGTGGTCATGTTCCTCACTCAGTAAAAGGGGCCACTCCTGTCTTCTGTAAAGTTCAAATCTCTGTCAGGAAACCAGAGTTTAGTATGAATCGGGCACTTGCTGGACACTGGTATTTTCAAGTTAAAGAAAAAAAAAGATAGAGTCTCTGTCCTCATAATGCTCATGATCTAACTAGGAAAACAAGTATTAAATGGATTATTAGGTTTATTTGAATAATTGTGGATATAGAAAATGCTTAAAGCACATAATAAGAGGATTGGCCCTCCCATAGGGGATCAGAAGACTTCACTGAAGATCTTTTAACCAGCACCTGAAATATGAAACAGAATTAGCAAAGAAAAGACAGGTGGGAAGGTGGGGAGAGAATGGTACCCTCCAGGAATTTGAAAGAACTCCAGTTCAGCTGTAGCTAAGCGCAGCGAGGGGTGGGGGGGATACAAAGTAAGGCTGAAACTTCCTTCACTGCTGTAGTCAGCTCTGCTTTCAAAGTCTTTTCACACTAATTGTCTTTACCATATTTTACTATATATACTTTTTTGAAGTCTAACCAGGACCAGAGGAAATATTTTAGGTAGGGCATGGTGACATGGTTTAACAAGGCCTAGTAAGTCAAGACTATAATCAGTCCATGAGTATCGGATTGAAGGGATCTCAGCCAGCACAGCTTCAGTGGGGTAGTGAGGAAGAAATGATTGGAGGGGGTAAGAAGCAGGAAAAGACCTTTGACCCAGCAATTCCAATTCTTACTAGCTATATTTATGCAAAGGAGTTATTGTAGTGATGTTTGTAGTAGCAAAATACTGAAAATAATCCAACTGTCTACTAACAGGGACTGTTCCATTTATTCATTCGCCAAGCTTTTTAAAAATTTTTTTTTTCACATTTATTTATTTTTGAGAGACAGAGAGACAGCATGAGCAGGGGAGGGGCAGAGAGAGAAGGAGACACATAATCTGAAGCATGCTCCAGGCTGTCAGCACAGAGCCCGATGTGGGGCTCGAACCCACGAACTGTGAGATCATGACCTGACTCGAAGTCAGACGCCCAACCGACTGAGCCACCCAGGCGCCCCTCACCAAACATTTTTTAAGCATCCACTCTGTGTTGGGTATAAAACCAATCAAGATAGATCAAGTCCCTGTTCCTGTGGAGCTCATGGTGGAGGAGACAGTGAAGCTAACAAGTAAGCTAATTGCAGATTATTGTTGGAAGTACAAGTACTTTTTACCTGAATGTGTTTGGTTCCTGAGTTCAGGTGGCAGGGATTTGGCCATGAGAGATAGCTGTGCTTGGGGAGAGATTAATGTGGTAATGTGATGGAGAATAAATTGGAGGGTGCTAAGGCAGCTTTTCTGAGGGGGCTGTGCTCAAGATGAGACTGAATAACTAGTAACTAGTTGTCAACCACATGGAGATCCTAGGGGAAGAGGGAGAAACAGGCATAAAGGCCCAGGGTAGAAACAAGCTTGATGTGTTCAGGGATCAGCAAGGTGAGCCTGGCTAGAGCCCAGTAAGTGGTGGGAATATCTGGATCTTCTCCACAGATGCATGGAGTGCTGTTGGTTGTAATCAAGAATATGTTATGATACTTGCATGTGGAGTTCTATGAAGCAATTCAAAGCAATACCCAACTGTTAAACAGTCATTATTTCTAGGGAACATGGTGGGATTGGTGATGCGGGTAAAGGAGGGCTGTTGTTTTTACTCCCCGCTGTATTTGGATTTTCTAACAAAGGAAGTGCATGGGCAGTGAGGAATTGGTGATTGTATGACAAGGCTTGGCTTTGCAGGAAAACAAGGCAGCTAATAGGGATATGGGATTGCATACTGCCCCTCATGACTTTCCTGCCTGCCGTACTGGATCCTTTACAAAATTACATAAACATCTAGTATGTTTAACCCAGCATTGCCCCCACAGGATATCAAATGTGTGATCACTGTTCCTGATGACCCTACAGTATATTCCCAGTATTGCCATGGGAACATTTTTGATGTTGATCCCTAGTTGAACAGGAATGTGATCCTACAGGAATCCGTGACATTCAAAGATGTGGCTGTGGACTTCACCCAGGAAGAATGGCACCACGTGGACCCTGCTCAGAGGCGCTTGTACAGGGATGTGATGCTGGAGAACTATAGCCACCTGGTTTCTCTTGGTAAGGACCAATTCAGTATCTTGCCTACTGGCAGGTCTTTCCTCTCTCATTTGCTAAGGTTGTGGGGCTCGTAGATCGGGTGGCTGTGAGGAGGATGTTCACCATTAGAGCTTGTTCTCCCTTTTGGGACTCAGCTTTACAGTTTTCTGAGACTGTTCTTTAAGTGAAGTTCTTTCTTTTGCAGAACTGGAAATAGGTCATTTGATTGCATGACTCCTCAAGTTGCACCTTTTTTTTCCTTCAGAGTTCCTGACGATCAAGGACTAGTACTGACTTATAGGAGGGGTCTTTGTCCACTTGCACAAACAACCAAATCTTGTGTATTTACCCATGAGCAGGATATCAAGTTTCCAAGCCAGAGGTGATCTTCAAATTGGAACAAGGAGAAGAGCCATGGATATCAGAGGGAGAAATCCAAAGACCTTTCTGTCCAGGTAAACGAGGGGGAGTCAGGCGTGCAGGAATCAATACAGACAGTGGCACAGCTGAGGGAGGGGGGAAGCACCTTCAAATTGGTACCTTGGGAGCTTCTACACCTGCAGGAGACTGCACCATCTCCTGGATGACACTTCTCTCTGTCTCCCTTCTCCAATAGGGTGTTCCTGCTGCTGGCAGGCATTAGAGGAAAACGTGCCCCTTTGTCCTACACAGAATACCATTTCTCCCTATACTGTCACCCTATTGCTGGATTGTCTTCTCCTCAGGTGTCCTCAGTCTCTCATTATTAGCGATCCCTTTTCTTACTCATTCAGACTTTAATTGAACTCCCGTCTTCTTTAGTCTTGCTGCTTTTACTGTCACTGGCCCCAGACTTGTAGGAAATACAGCCTTGATTCTCTGCCTTTTCCTAACCTCCGTCCGACTTCTCTCCCTGACTGTACTCCTACAAAACCTGTCTAGGGAGTAGTACCATCTTCTTTCCATCATGCCTTTATGCCAGTTTGCTTCATTGCCTCTCCCTGCAGTTCCTGGAATATCATCCTCGCCTGGTATCCTGGCTCGCTAAGTATTTCTTGGCTTTAGGTCTTTGACTGCCGTAAGGAGTTTGCAAATCTGCCTTAAGGAGTCTGCTCTCCAACTTCTTCCCCTTTCTTTGTTACCACCTTAAAAGGGCACCTGCCTTCTGGTAGTTACAGCTCTTGAATCTCTACTGTGGACTCAGAAATCATCCTTACTTCTACCCTGGTCACCTTTTTCCCTTCTCACAGGACCTCTCCATGTAGAAGTCCCATGCAAGTAAATACCTAGAGTCTAAATCATCTTTCATCCCCAGCCAGCACGTTTTGCTACTTTGCCCACTAGAAACCACCGGATTTCTAATCCCTCAGGCCAGACACCCCAGTCAGTTTAGTGTTTTCCTGCAATTCAGGTTATTTTCCTCCTAAACCAGGCCCTGGGTGGAGATTACTAGAATTCCCAGTTGAAATTGCTCACCCTGTGTTTTCTTTTATAACCCATATTGGATTTTTTTAATCTTAGCTTTTTTGAGATATGATTTACATACCATAAAATTGACCTTTTTAAAGTTTACAATGTAATGGCTTTTCAGATATTTACTGAGTTGTGCGTCCTTCACCATTATCTAACTACAGAACATTTTCAGCACCCGAAAAGAAACCCTATACCCACTAGCAAGCACTCTCCATTCCCCGCTACCCCTGCACCCATTAATCTTTTTCTCTCAATGGATTACCATTTCTGGGTATTTTATGTAAATGGAATTGTATAATATGTAGCCTTTTGTGACTGGCTTCTTTCACTTAGTGTAATATTTTCATGGTTCATTCATGTTGTAGCATGTTTTAGTACCTCCTTACTTTGTATTGCTGAATAATATGCCATTGTATGGACATACCATGTTTTGTTTCTCTACTCATCACTGGGTGGACCATATTGGATGTTAACGTTTTGTCTTCATAAACCACCCGCCTTTGACAAGCTCTTGCGGTCACTCCCTGTAGCTCATTATAGGAAATAGAAACTCCCACTCATTTTAAAGGCCCCCTATCATACCTTCCAGTATTCTCTTTTTGTTCTCACTAAAACAAGCTTCACTTGGGTTGAACTTCTTTTTAATGTTTTCTGTAAGTAGTGTACACTTTCCCTCATTGGATAATGCTTTCTCCCTATCCAAAGCTATATATTATGTTCAAGGTGTCTGTCCATAAACATAATATATACTAATATGTGTATTTTTTCCTCCCCTGATCACAAGTACCATTTATATCATCTTTACTACACAAACTCAGATTTAAAAATATACCATCTGATGGTTTTCCTTTTTTGTCAGATGATTAAGTCTTATTTCTAAGATTCCAAACGCATGGAGAAAGAAACTGTTATATGTCTATGTATTCAGTCTGTGTTGCAGAGCACATAGAAGGCAGTCAGGAATTACTTGATTGTTTTGGAATATGGTTGGGGAGAGAACTTTCTCATTCATTCGTATCAACAAGCATTTCTTGAATGTCTCTCTGAGAAGTATTCTAAAAGAAAGTCAAAGCATTTTCCGTCCTTGGGAAATTAGAATTGAATGTTATTTCAGGGTAAGGAATTTGGGGGGTTAGGGTCCCTTGTTGTTGGTTTTTTTCCCTCCTAACATTTTACTGTGAATATTTTCAAACGTGTGGAAAGTTAAAAAAAATTAATACAGTGAACACTGTATACCTACCACCAAGATTCTATAGTTGTTAACATTTTATTATATTTGCTTTATTACATATTCTTCACCTGTCTATCAGTCTGTCTTTTTGATGCATTTCCAACTATGTTGCCGGCACGAGTACATTTCACTTCTGCATACTTCATATGTATCATTAACCAGAATTCAGTATTTATGTTTTTTTGTTAAGAAAAATGTACATACAATAAGATACACAACTCTTCTAAGTACCATCCCGTTGACTTTGACAAATGCATTCACCCATCTAATCCAAATTCATTTTGATATGGAACATTTCCATCATTCCAGAACCCTTCTTCCCCTTAGTTTTTAAAAGTTACCATTCTTAGAACCTAGAAACTAATTAATTATCTGCTACTAGTATTCTGAGGTTAAACAGGGGTTTAGAGATCAACTTATTAGGCAGAGTAAAATCCTTTTTGGTCAAGAGAGGTGAATAGTATGGAACCAGAACTCAGACTAAAAACCACAGCCCTAATGGTAAAGGCAAGGATGATTTGCCTCCTGAAATATTATTTTATTTCAGCTTGTGAAGTATAGCCATTGATCTCCAAGTATATCAAAGAATGATTTCAGTTACATCAGTGGCTGCAGATCTTCTCAGCAGGATTTAAAGATTTGGAGCCTCAGAGGTAACTTTTAAAGAAATTGTGAAATGGCTGTATTAGGAAGACAGATTTGGGGATAATTTGTAGAATGGACAAGAAGCATGGAGAGCAGATAGGATCTTGCAAGACATACCATGATTTTATTCCAGTAGTATCTGTGCCCAACATTCTCATGCTCACTTATTCCCTTACTTCGTAACCAGCCCTCTTAGGTGGGCTTCCTCATTCTACACTTGCCATGCACTCTGGCTCTGCAACCTGCACTGTCGCTTCTCTTTACTCTTCCTTTCCTTCATTTTGGCTCTTCTCTCCAAACTCCTGGATTAATTTCAAGACGGAATCATGAATAGTTTTTATCTCTTTCATTTCCCTATTCCTACTGTAGCAGTTTGTTTCAATAGGAGGGAATAGGGGACTTTTGCACTTTGGATTTCTTTCAGACTGGAAGACCAGGCCTGAAGGCAAATCATCACATCTGCAGCAGAGTGTATCTGAAGGATCCCGTAGTGCAGATGGCCTTTCACGTGCCACATTCGAAAACACTTGGGATGTTAGTAGCCAGTTAGAAAGACACCAGGAAAACTGGAAAAGATATCTGGGGCCAGATGCATCCACCCAGAAGAAAACAATCACACCAGAGGAAAATTTTCAGCAAAATAAATTTGGTGAAAACCCCAGATTGAATACAGTTCTGGTTACACAACTGAATGTTCCTTCAAGGCCTAGTGAATGTGATACACTTGGAAGCAATTTGGGACAGAATTCAGATATAATTAATCAGAGTAATATCCTTGCAAAAAAGAAACCTTATAAATGTGACAAATGTAGAAAAGCCTTTATTCATAGATCATCACTTACTAAACACGAGAAAACTCATAAAGGAGAGGGAGCTTGCCCCAATGGTACAGATCAGGGAATTTATCCTGGAAAGAAACACCATGAATGTACTGACTGTGGAAAAACCTTCCTCTGGAAGACACAACTTACTGAGCATCAGAGAATTCACACTGGGGAGAAGCCCTTCGAATGTAATGTGTGTGGGAAGGCCTTCAGGCATAGCTCATCGCTTGGCCAGCATGAGAACGCTCATACCGGAGAGAAACCTTATCAGTGTAGTCTCTGTGGGAAAGCCTTCCAGCGCAGCTCCTCCCTTGTTCAACACCAGAGAATTCACACTGGAGAGAAACCCTATCGATGCAATTTATGTGGGAGATCTTTTAGGCATGGCACATCCCTCACTCAACATGAGGTGACACATAGTGGAGAGAAACCCTTCCAATGTAAGGAGTGTGGGAAAGCCTTTAGTAGATGTTCTTCTCTTGTCCAGCATGAAAGGACTCATACAGGAGAGAAACCTTTTGAATGTAGCATATGTGGGAGGGCTTTTGGTCAGAGCCCGTCCCTTTATAAGCATATGAGGATTCATAAGAGAGGCAAACCTTACCAAAGCAATAACTACAGTGTAGATTTCAAGCACAGCTCATCTCTTACTCAAGATGAAAGCACTGTCAATGAAGTGAAATCCTATCATTGTAATGATTGTGGGGAAGACTTCAGTCACATCACTGACTTTACTGATCATCAGAGGATCCATACCGGACAGAACCCCTATGAATGTGAGCAGAACTTTAATCAACAACCTGTTTCTCATCCTGGAGAGAAACCCTATCAGTGTAATGTATGTGGAAAAGCTTTCAAAAGGAGTACAAGCTTCATAGAACATCACAGAATTCATACTGGAGAAAAACCCTATGAATGTAATGAATGTGGAGAAGCCTTTAGTCGACGTTCATCACTTACTCAACATGAGAGGACCCACACTGGAGAGAAACCCTATGAATGTATTGACTGTGGGAAAGCCTTCAGTCAAAGTTCATCCCTAATTCAGCATGAGAGAACTCATACTGGAGAAAAACCCTATGAATGTAATGAATGTGGGCGAGCCTTTCGAAAGAAAACCAATCTGCATGATCATCAGAGAATTCATACTGGAGAAAAACCCTATGCTTGTAAGGAATGCGGGAAAAACTTCAGTAGAAGCTCAGCGCTAACTAAACATCAGAGAATTCATACACGAAATAAACTGTAGAAACCCTGAAATTAAGGAATAGCAGAAAATTTTAGCTAAAATATTGTTCATATTCAGTATCAGAAGATTCTTAATGGAGAGGAAGCTTGAGAATGTAATGAATTTGTGTGTGTGTGTGTGTGTGTGTGTGTGTGTGTGTGCGCACGCGCGCACACACGCGTGTGCATGTGTGTGGTGTGAGAAGAAAGCTCTATGCTAGTAGACCATGTTTTTTAACAAATAGAAGCTACATTCTCAAATCTGATTACAGACTTTTGTAAAAACAACTACAAACATCATATATAACCAGCTGGAAATGATATGCCTATGTATTGGACTTTATAAAGCTTTTAAATACAGTTGTGCAGGAGATCATCAACTTTGAACAGTTTGACTTGTCACTCTGTTTACAGCCTTTTTTAATAAATAAAACTCCTGCAGTAATGACCAAAACTTACTTTTAAAATTGCTTGACAACTGCATTCATCTGCAGCTTTTAAGTTAAATTCACCATGGAAACCAGTTCCACCCCCAGGAATTCGTCATTCAAAGAATGAGATCAACTGGTTCAACCACTTCGTTGTACAGATGAAGAAACCAAAAGCCAAAGATGTGAAGTGGTTTGCACCGTGTGATAGAGCTTATGATGGCAAAGCTGGGTGGAGAATGCAGATCTCCTGGATCTTTTGCCCTTTCAAAAAAAAAAAAAGATTCTTTTGCCTGGATCTTTCAGTGGTCTGTCCACTGAAAAGGTATTTTGGAATTCAGAGGGCTTTAAAGTAAATTTTGAAATAAATCAGATGCACAAACATTTGATGAGCACTCAAGTTGGATACTTCGGGAATTCATAAAAGCATCAGAGACAACAAAATACATGCACATTTGTCATGGGCCTATTTTAAACAACTTGTTGGGGGCTTACATACCAAAATGTTAACAAAAGCTGTGAATAGTTCAACTACTAGTGACTTTTTGCCTTTTCCCAAGTGTAATGTTTATACTTTAATCTAACATATGTCAGTTTCATAAATCTATTAAATTCTCTTACTGTGTTTTTTATGACACTCCCATGAAAAATCACTGCTCCAAGCTTCCTATATTGGATCAGTGGGAAAACAACACAAGACTAACAGGGAAAATTTTCTCCAAATTAATTTTACTGTGGAGAAGTATAAATGTAATTACCCATTGTCATAAAATTTGTCTTTAAATCAGTTTAGGGAATCCATGTAATGACCTTTACTTTTTTTAGTTCAGTGCTGCTCTTCTGTCCGTAAAGCCTAAGTTAAGCTTCCATAGCCCACTCCAATCCCTAATGTTCTCTCATGCCTCCCAGGGGCTATCCCAAAGGAATTTCCTAAACCTTTGTTTGTTCATGGTGCCAACAGTGGAGAGAAATTTGGAAGCAAGTGTACACTTGGACCCCTTTCACACAAGAGCCTCTCCCCCTTTAAGATAATAATTTCCCACTCTGATGAATCATGAGATGGAATTATATGGGTAGTGGCGATGGTAAGCCTTCCTTACTGCCTTCTTTGCATGCCAAGTAGCAGGATCCATCATCCTTGTCTCATCCTGGACCATATGAGGTAGCTCCCAATGATTCTTCATAATTCTTTGCAGGAAAAATGTGCGTGGGGGCTGAAATGTGTGGTTTCCAGCCCAATAAGTGGAACAAGATGAGAATCTGCTCTTCCAAGACATTAACTGTTCAAAAACACCTTGTTTGTGATGTTCCATACTTAAACACACACACACACACACACACACACACACACACACACACACACAGTGCCAAGACCACGTGTTGTCTGATACGTAGTTTGACAACGGGTAATTCTACATAAACCCTCCACTACTGAGTGGCTACCATTCTTATCAGGAGCTTATTTGCTGCCGATTGGGGATCTCATAGAGGACTGTTTGCAAGAATGACATAAATTGCAACCAGTTGAGTGCTATCCTACCTTTATGAAAGTTTATAAAGACTTGGTTCCAGAAGACTCAAAGAAAACCACTGGTTTGTGTGTGGAGCTTGGCCTAGATCAACCAGTGTCTGAATATCAGCACATCTTCATTCATAGTGAAGGAGCCCAGAATGTTCATGGTATGCGTGGTTGATTGAGCAGAGGATTCTCTAGTTCCAGCAACCAGGCACCATGCACTTACGAACACCCAACTTTTTAGGCCACATGAAATGCATCCTTGTAACATCATTGTATTATTTCAATAAATAGCCTTCTTAGTTGAATGGGAGTCAGTTTGTCTTTTTCAGTTTTCACAACATGGCTAAGATTAAAACCATGGTGTGTCAAGAAGGAGGGATTGACTGCTAATCTTATCACAGTCAGGTGAGTTAATAATAGGTACGATTTATTGAATGTTTACTAGAAAGAAATTGTGTGAAATATTTCATAACCATCATTTATTTTTTTATTTTTTTAGTGTTTTTATTTATTTTCAAGACAGAGACAGAGCATGAGCAGGGGAGGGGCAGAGAGAGAGGGAGACACAGAATCTGAAGCAGGCTCCAGGCTCTGAGCTGTCAGCGCAGAGCCCGACATGGGACTCAGACTCACGGAGTGTGAGATCATGACCTGAGCTGAAGTCAGACGCTTAACCTACTGAGCCACCCAGGCGCCCCAACCATCATTTCATTTAATCCTTACAACTCTTTGTTCTAGATCTTGTGGTAGCTCTTGTCTTTGCCCAACTTTTCCCTCCCTCTTTCTCTTGTAAGATCTCTGCTGTACTGACCACAGGAACACAAGTCAGGATATCCCTGGGTCTCAGTAATAGTTCTAGGGGCAAGTCTGTTACCTAGCTGAGCCAGAGTCCTTTGCCAGAATATTTTCAAAATAGGTTTGACAGGGCCATTTTTATTTTGTGTTGCTAGGCTGGAAAGGTGAAGTTCTAGAACTGCCTAGAGCCCAATTCCTTACCAGAGAGAGGAGTTCAATTGTAGGAGGGGATGCAGCTGACATGATGGTATTCTCATTTCTTTTCTTTTTTCTTAAGTTTTTTTTTTTCTTTTTAAGTTTATTTATTTTGAGAGAGAGAGAGCCAAGGAGGGGCGGGGCCGGGAGGTGGGGAGAGAGAATCCCAAGCAGGCTCCACGCTGTCAGCGCAGATGTCACAAACCATGAGATCCTGACCAGAGCCCAAACCAAGAGTTAGACACTTAACTGACTGAGCCAGCTGGGTGCCCGGGTACTCTCATTTCTAATCCTGAGATCCTTTTGGACCTGGCTCAATTTCTGAAGCCCTTCCTGGGATTCAGTGGACTCCCTACTGTCAGTTCAGTGATTACCCTTTTTTGATTAAGCTAATTTGTCAGATATCTGTTGTTTGCATTAAAGAAACCTAATACACGTATCCTTGTTTTCTAACAGGGGTGGGGGGACCAGAGAGGTAAAGCAATTCCCTTGAGGTAGTATTTCCCATGGACGATTGAGGCTTTGAACCCAGGACTGTCTGGCCTTTTACCTCTAACTCTGATGTACCCAGAGCCATGTTCTGTTCAAGGAGGTGCATGTAACGTAGTATTGTTTTGGGAGGAGTGGATGAAGGGATACGGTGATACGTAAGGTTGGAGACCAAACAGGGAGAAAATGGTCAAGGGCTTTGCAGTACATTTCCTGACTACTTTAGTAAATTAAATCCCCTAAATTCACCCATAACCCTCATACCTTAATATATCAAGTTGTTATTTACATTTGCCCATACATGAAGCACCATTTTTCGTAAATATTTTCTGTGTTGCTATACAGTCTCAAGATCTCCTTAAATCCCTTACTGTTGGGACACATTTGGATTGACTTTGTTATTGGCTTTCATAATAATGACATTTAATACTTTTATCTTTTGAAACACCCCTTCCTTTTTATAGAATTTTTCTTAAAATATCCAAAAATGAGTTTTCTGGGTCAGTGTGTATATGTTAGTATAATCAGATGGTGTGAGACTCGTACAGGAATAAACTGGATACAATAGCACAGGAGTAATAGTCCAAAATTGCAGAAGGGAGCCAGGAGAAAACCTCCCATTCCTGGTCCCTGGGTGTGTCTGGGGAAGGACCCCAGGGCAGGCATTATTTCTGTCACAGCATCTAGCACACCTCTGTGCCAGCATGGAAAGATAGAAAACACTTTTCCAGTTCTTAGCCATGCTGATGATGGTGCCTGGTTCTTTGTAGCTGCTGAACTAGCTAATTCTTACTCAGCTGTTGAAATGCAAATGTCACTTCAGGGAAGGTTTTGCCTCCCTACTTCAACTAAATTGGTCACCCTCTTTTAAATTTTCAGAGATTACTGTTAATGTGCTTTATGTTACCATGGTATGTATTTGTGATTATTTGGTGTTCTCCCCACCTCCACCTCACACTAGATTGTGAGTTCTGGGAAGTCAGGGTCTATTTCTATTTTGGTAACTTTTTTGTTCCCCTGCTCATCACAATGCCAGGCACATAGTAGGTACTTTTGTAGTTTTACTAAGTGAGCGATGGAATGGAGATCTGTTGTTAGACAAAGAAGACTGGCTTATAAATGAAAAGATGTTTAATCTTGAAATCAGAATTTTACAAAAGAAGACAATAAGATACTATATATTTTTTAAAGTTTATTTGGTGAGGCGGGGGGGCGGGGGGGGGGGTGCGCAGAGAGAAAGGGAGAGACAGAATCCCAAGCAGGCTCCATGCTGTCAGCGCAGAGCCCATACGGGGCTCGATCTCACAAACTGTGAGATCATGACCTGAAATCAAGAGTCGGATGCTTAAAACTGACTGAGCCATCATACTAGTTCATACCCATTAGGGTGGCAAAAATTTAGAAGTCTGGGAGGGGGAGTAATGAGAACATGTACACAGTGCTGGTGAGAGGATAAACATAATGATTTGGGGGAGTAACTTGGCAATATCCAGTTAAGAGTAAAGCTGAGCGTACCTCATCGCCCAGCATTTCCACTACTTGGTGTGTACCCTGGACTGGAAACTCCTGCGTGAGCACAAAGATGCACAAGGATGTTTATTGCAGCAGTGTTTGCAGTAGTAAAAATACGGACGCATGATAGATGTCTATCAGTAAGTGAAGTGGTTAATAGGTTGTGGCATATTATAATTAAATACAAAACAGTTTTAAGTGAAGTAACCAGAGCATCTGGCCAAAAGAAAAAAAAAAAATTCTAGTTCTGCTTATATCACTCCTGTCCCCATGGAGCTAGATGAGACTGCAGAAAAACAGAGCCATGGTGAGTAGCCAGACCTTAAATTCCTGACTGCAAACCTCAAACTTTTGTTTCCCTAGTCCAGTCATTTGTCCCAGTCTCCTAAGGTCCCAGTCTCCTGAACTATAATTTTATAGTTTTTCTCTTCTCAGCCTCCAGCATTTCTACCCAGTCCTCACTCAGCTGGAGACCTTGTGTCCTAGTTAAGTGAGAAATAAAAGCATTTAGAAGATAACTACTGTCACTTATGTGCATCTTGTCTGTGTTCTTCCTGCTCTTCCTGTTACTATGGGTGATGCTTGGTTCTCTTTACGGCCAACTTCTCTTGTATTAGATCCTGTCCTTAAACTAGGACATCGCTCCTACAGGTGTCCTCTTTTCTGTATCTTTTTTCCCCCTTGTCTACTGAATCTTTCCCATTAACATAGTAATGTGTGGTTTTTCTCATCTTAAATATATATTTGTAAATATACGCACTGCATCCCCCTCCACCTGCCACTCCATTTCTTCACTTAAGAGGAATATTCCAATGCGCATGGTCTCCACTTCCTCTCCTTCCATTCTTTCTTGCAACCCTCCCAGTCAGGTCTTTGTTTCTGCTCTTGCTAAAGGGCACTGAGGGACTCCATGTAGCTAAATGCACTGGGTTTTTTTTTGTCAGTCCTTTTGCTTGATCTTTCGGCATTATTTGTTACAGTTCATCTCTTCCTCACCCTTGACACATTTCTTTTGCTTGCTTCTGGGTTATCACACTTCCCCTTATATTTTATTGACAGCTACTTCCAGTTTTTTTAAATTTCTTTCTTTAAACATGGGAATTCTTCTAGGGCTCAATCTTTAGGATTCTTTTTCTACAGTCACACTCATTGTGCCTTTCACTGTGTCTCATGGCTTTAAATATCTACTTGTTGGCAACTTTAAAGTTTGTATCTGTAGCACAGGATTCCATACTTGTATGATCGGCTGCGTATGTGACATCCCTACTTGGATGCCTAACACATCTTGAATTTAATGTGTCCATGAACTAACTCATGATCTCCTCCTCCCAGCCCTATCATAATCATGTTCTTCCCTCAGTCTTTCCTTCTGGAGAAAGAACCCCATTTTTCTGGTTGCTCAGTCCCCAAACTGGGGAACTGTTCTTGATTCTTTTCTTTTGCACCCCACATCCAAGCCTCAGTAAGTCCTGTATGCTAACTTCCAGGGTATATGCGGATGACCATTTCTAAATAAATTTTTTTAATGTTTACTTTTGAGAGAGACAGAGACAGAATGTGAGTGGGTTAGGGGCAGAGAGAGAGGGAGGCACAGAATCCGAAGCAGGTTCCAGGCTCCGAGATGTCAGCACAGCCCGATGCAGGGCTCGAACTCACGAGTTGTGAGATCATGACCTGAGCTAAAGTCGGACGCCCAGCTGACTGAGCCACCCAGGCGCCCCTGCAGATGACCATTTCTTGTTCCCTCTGCCACCCTAACCCAAGTCACCATCATCATCTCTGGCCCAGATATTTGTAAAGGCCTAATTGGTTTCTCTGCTTCCATCCTTGCCCCCCTTTGTTTACAGTTTAGCAGCTAGAGTGATAGTTTAGTGACCTAAGATCATGTCATTCATCTCCTCAAGTACTCAAATAGCTTTCGTTTCACTGAATAAAAATTAAAAACCTGTACATAATATTGCTACCACCTGCTTCCCTATTTGATCTTTCTGACGCACTACTACCTTTTTTTTTTTTAACGTTTATTTATTTTTGAGACAGAGAGAGACAGAGCATGAACAGGGGAGGGGCAGAGAGAGAGGGAGACACAGAATCTGAAACAGGCTCCAGGCTCTGAGCTGTCAGCACAGAGCCCGACGCGGGGCTCGAACTCACAGACCGTGAGATCATGACCTGAGCCGAAGTTGGACGCTTAACCGACCAAGCCACCCAGGCGTCCCACTACTACCTTTTTAAAAAAAATTTCTTTTTAATGTTTGAGAGAGACAGCGTGAGTGGGGGAGGGGCAGAGAGAGAAGGAGCCACAATCCGAAGCAGGCTCCAGGCTCTGCACTGTCAGCACAGAGCCCGACTTGGGGCTCGAACCCACGAACTATGAGATCATGACCTGAGGCAAAGTTGGATACCTAACTGACAGCCACCCAGGCACCCCCCACTACGACTTCCTTATCACTGCTCTGGGCCCACTGAACCTCTTCAGTAACTTACACACACAACAAGCTTCCACCTTAGAGCCTGTACGTTTGCTGTTCCCTTTCCTGGAGTCCATTGCCCTAGATGTCACACAGTCTATCCCTGATCTCCTCCAAATCTTTGCTCCAGATTTTCTCAACAGCCCTTTTTTGACTACCCTATCAAAAGAGACTGCCGTCTCCATGGCACACCCTATCCCCCTTCTCAGCTTCATTTTTTCCCATAATACTTACCACCATCTAAATATTTTACTTATTATACGTCTTTCTCTAGAAGGTAAGCTCCATGAAAGTAGGAATTTGGGGGTGGGGGGAAGAGGAGACAAATTATTGAAGCATAACAAAAAGAAAAGTGCACAAATGGCAAGTAAACAGCGTGGTGATCGAGGGCAGCAATGTTTGCATCTTATTCGGTGCTGTGTCCTCAGCACAGGAGATACTCAAATATGTAATAAATGGTTGTGCTGGATGTACATGTCTTAATGAGGCTAGTGTAGAAAATAAAGTTGAGGGATACGTAAAGTGTGAGGTGTTATAACTTAAAAATCTTTAAATACCTATTTTTAATAAACATATGAAGTAAAAGTAGGGAAGTATTAAAATATCAGCTTCAGAATGGTAGTTTCCTCTGGGGCTACAGAGGAGAGGGTAGGAAGGAATACAATAAAGCTTAAAGCATCATTTCTCTTTTTTAAAAGCAAACATGGCAAAATACTAACATGTGTTAAAGGATGTTGCATATGTCGTATGTGCAACTCTGAATGTTCAAACTCTTTTAAAGTCTGCCTCCTTGCTTTTATCCGGTCCCTCCTCCCTCAAAGCTTGGTTCCCCTCAGGGTATGAGCCTGTTTGACCTGTACATCAAACATTTGGGAGGATTTAGGAGAAGGAAAATAGACATTCCTTTTCTCAAGGGTGAAAAGCTGATCCAACCCTAAGAATGAAAAAAGGTTCTTGGCACTGTCAAGATCAAGCAAAGTCATTTCCACTCCCTGTAAATACCTCTTTAGGGACCAGTTAAAAAGAAGGGGGGGAAGGGCAGGGGAGCAGAGAACTTCCTGTAGATCCAGAACCCAAGTGATTATTTGCAGGAGTTGGTGGGAGGAGAAAACTGATTTTTGATAATACATTTCAGTAAAAACCTTGTTATTTTGGAAAAACACTCCTTTGAACAGTTTTTGGACACAGTGGATAAAGGAACCAAGAATTTGGACCTGAAGTATACATGGTATTTTATTGCACTATGAACAGATAAGTATTAATTATAATTAACGGGGTTTTTGTTACACTGTATGCATTAAGAAACTAGCAATTAGCATTTGCTCTTGAATTTTAGTGCTTGTTTTCAGAAGAGTTATCACAGGATTTTGACAGGAACTTTTCTGTTGGCTGGGAGTTGCTGATAAAACCCCAAAGGCAAAATCTCGTGTTCTGCACTCTAAAGGGTACCACAAGGCTCGGACACCCTGTCCCACAGGAGACTCTAGGAGGTTTAAGATTCATACAACCTCTTGCTCTTGGGCCTCCACTGACATGTTACCATATAACTAGGTTCAGATCCAGAGGAGAGGGGCCTTATAGCCCTGGGGTGAAGGCCTCTGCCCTTTCCATAGGATGGGGAGGGGTGGGGGGGACTCCGACACCAAGAGAATAACTGGAGATATTGGGGACGTCAGAAATCCTTGGAGCTTGGTGGCTCCATCTCCAGCAAACCACAGGCCCCCTTCTTGGGAGAGCTTGCCGTGTACCTACCTCTGAAGAGTGTATATGCGGTGGTGAGGGGGTGGGGAGGAACAAAACACAGGCAGGGGCGAAACGAGATTTCTGAAGGAGGGGCGGCTGCTGCTGGAGTAGCCCCTACCAGCAGATCATGAAGCCCTCTAAGGGTCCGAGTTCATGTTGTGCCTAGGAAGCAAGGGATAAGGCCACTCCAACTGTTTTCTTTGCTGCCAAAGATCCCAAGGCAGGATTTCACTAGACGCTGAAGAGGGTGACTATATAAATTGACCATTGAAACCAAGACCCTTGAGAATGAATGGGGAGCTAACCAAACAAGAAGCTGGGGGCGGTTCTCGAAAACCGCGGCAAATCTTTTCTCTGTGCCTGGGGGTCTCAGAAGAGGGAAGGAAAATAGGATGGCAGGAGCCATAGGGCTGTGACCCAGTGACTGCCGCACCAAGCTGGGGGATGACCCATCTGCCAAGGGGTTAAAAAAAATGCAAGCACTGCATGGGGCCAAAGAGATGAGAGACCGCCCGCTGTGAATGAACACTTGGGACTGGGGCGAAGTTGAATGCCGCGCCCAGACAGGTGCCCATCTCCCGATGAGGGCAGGCCACCGGCCCCCAAACAGGACCTAACGCAGCAAACGGGCATCTTCTTTCTCCTTCACTCTCCCCTCACCCATGCGCGGAGCAGGCAGGGCATTCGGCCATCTGAGAGTAAGGTATGAGTTTGGAGTTTTAAACAGGGCTAGACTGTAAGTTTCAATATCCATTAGTAAGCACAAATTGGCTTTCCCTCAGGTTAAGCATCTTAAAAGGGGATGTGACAGCGTGGCGGCGGTGAGAAGGCAGGTTAGAAGGGTTTGTACCACCAAATTTCGAATTAGTAATAGGAAGAGCTAAGTGTGCCCTTTTAAAGAGGTCAAAGGAGGCCCACTTGCGTCCCCTCACATTTTACGGGCGCTAAGTGGGAAGCGGGGTGAGTACGCGCACCAAGAGGGCCTCCGCCTGCCGAGACGCGTGGCGCGGCTGGAGACTACATTCCCCGAAAGCCTTCGCGTCGGCGCACTTATGCCACCGTGTCTGACGTCATCCGCCGCTGACACCGGCACACCCAGTTCCAGTCTGCGTCGGCGTGGCCATCGCGCTGTGTGCGCGGAGTGCAAAGGAGCAAGGGCGTTCGCGACCTGTGCCCAGCGTCCTGCTCCCGGGGCCAGGCTACCCTCTTCCCGTGGCCGCCACCAGCCACGGGAGTCCCATGACCAGAAAACCCCAGGCCAGGCCCCGCCCCTCTTCTCCCCGCGCTTCGCCCTAATAGCACGACCGTTTCCGATCATGTGACCTACCCGACAAAATGGGGATAAGTTCAACCAAATGGGATTGTGTAGGTAAGTGGAGAAACCAGGTAACCATATTTTATCTCTCTGAGAAAATGTGGCTCTTCCTGAGGAAGTGTAAGTTTCTGCTCCCCTGAAACAAGGCTGTAAAAAGAGAGACACCGTCTCCTCTTCCGCTCTCCTTTCTCCCTAACTCTGGATAGGAGCGGTCCTGTGCAGGCAGGCTGGAGGGAGAATAATAAAGCCTTGAGTGAAGGGCCACACTCCCAATAATGGTAGTCTAGGTAATTAGGACCAACTCTAACATACAAAATAACCTGAGCTGGTTGAAATGTTGAAAAACGACAGCATTCAAAAGAGCTAACAAGAAGAGTGAAGAATTAGGAATCAAACTCCAGGAGATGAAACAGACTGACTTCATAAATCCGTCACTCAAGCTGCTTTTGCCTGAAGGCATTTGCTGATGGAAGAAGACAACTGACAATTCCAGCTGTAAGATTGGTGGACTTGCAGTATAAGGGGTACAAGTATAAAAGTGCTGAAAGTTGGGAGTCTGAATAATCACCCCACATTTGAACAGGGACCCCCAAATGTAGGTACCCTCAAGTAAATGTTGAGATAAAAAGGCCCTGGCGCAGACATGTCTCCCAAATTCAGGTTATCTTGGACGTGTAAAGGAATCTCAACCTTCAGTATTTACCACACTAGTGTTGTGTCCACGTGTTGACAGAAGCAAATGAAAATGACCCTTAGAGAAAGGTATTGTCATCTCAGACATCAGAGTATTCACACACAGCCCTTTTCTTAGTAACTTCCAGCACATTCTCAAAGATAACCAGATACACAAAGATGTAGGACATCATGAAAGAGAACATACAGAAATAACGCACAACAAATACGCAAAAACTCCAAATACTAGAATTGTTTATCAGAGTATAAAATAGAAATTTTTAGTATTTTTAAAGAGTTATTAAAAAAAAAAAAAACTAGAAAATACCTACAAAACCAAAAAAGCTTAAAAAATTCATGTAGTAGGTTTGGAAAAGTGACCAAACAACTTTAAAAAATAGCTAATTAAAAATGAAACAACTTGGGGCGCCTCGGTGGCTCAGTCGGTTAAGCGTCCGACTTTGGCTCAGGTCATGAACTTGTGGTTTGTGAGTTGGAGCCCCGCGTCGGGCTCTGCGCTGACAGCTTGGAGCCTGCTTTGGGTTCTGTGTCTCCCTCTCTCTCTGCCCCTTCCCTGCTCATGCTCTGTCTCTGTCTCTCAAAAATAAATAAATGTTAAAAAAAAATTGAAAAGATTGACCTTTGGAAAAACAAAATGAAACAACTTTTTTAACAGCAAATTACACATAAAAGAGAATCAACTGGAATATGGGTAGGAAGAAATTGTCCAGAAACTGGTGGGCAGAGACAGTGAGATGAAGAGACAGAAGAAGGGACAAGACAAAGTAAGACACATGAAACCTTTGGGTAGGAAAGCCCAACATAAGTTTAATTAGATTCCAGAGGAAAATAAGAAATATTTGGAGTTAATGGCTATGAGTTTTCCAGAACTGATGAAAGACCTACCAAGCTCCAGATTCAAGAAGCCAAATGAAACTCAAAAGAGTATAAATAAAAATAAGTCCACAACTATACACATCATGGTTAAAGAATATAAAAGGTACATAAAATCTTAAAACAATTAGACAAAAAGATCAATTAACTTCAGAGATGTAACATCTGACTTCCCAGTAGCATTAAGGGAAGCCACTTGAGTGAAGAATGAAATCTTCACTTAAAATATGTGCCTAATTAGAACTCTGTGTATAGCAAAAATCTTTCAGGAATGGGGACCTATTTATGCAGCTAAAAACAGGAATTTCATCATGAGCAGACCCTAAATGAAGTTGTAAAGGCTGTATTTCAGACAAAGGGAAGATAATCCAAGATGGATGGTCAGAGACATAAGAAAGAATCAAGCCCAAAGAAAGTGATCATATGTGAATAAATAATTAAGTGTACAAAACAACAGTATTATTTATATGTCTTTAAACATTACAGAATTAGGGGCACCTGGGTGGCTCAGTCAGTTGAGTGTCTGACTTCAGCTCAGGTCATGATCTCAGGGTTTGTGAGTTTGAGCCCCACATCGGACTCTCTGCTGTCAGCATTGAGCCTGCTTGGGGTCATCTGTCTCCCTCTCTCTCCGCACCCCCCCCCCCCACTTGTGCGCTCTCTCTCTCTCTCTCTCTCTCTCTCTCTCAAAAATAAACATTAAAAAAAATAAACATACAGAATTAAAATCCAAGACAGTGATGCTTCCCTTTCTAGTGTTAACAGAATAGCGTGTCATAAACTAACACGTCTACTAGAGATAGCTAGAAGAGATGGATAAAATACAAATATATATATATATATATATATATATATATATATATATTTGAAGGCATTAGAGAGCTCCCAAAGCAGCAGGAACTGAGGATCCAAGATACCAAAGAGAAGGGTTGTTCACTGAGGCAAGCCCAGCATTCTCAGTGCCTCCTCTCCCACAGAGACAATTGACTGTACTAGTCACATAATTGTAAAACGGTTGAAAAAGACTAGAAAACATTAAAAACAGCAAAAGGAAAAAAAAGGCATTTTACCTTTAAAGAGTAAATACTGAAAGAATGGTCAAAACAAAATAAAACCTCACAGGTGTCTAACAAGCTAATGGAAAGAACAAAATAAAAATATTTCATTAATTCATAAGGTGAGAAAAAAACATGTCAAGAGCCTTCTGAATAGCCACAAATGTAGCAAATCCAGCTGAGGAGTCACCATGGGCAATTTGACTCTTATTTGTGGGAGTCAGTGGACAGATGAAGTTTCATCTGAGACCCAGGCTTGAACCGGAACTTGTGACCTGGGTAATGGGCTGGATGCCAGCCCTGGCCTAGAGAAATCCCAGGATTCCACAGCCACAGACACCCTGCCTCACTATCCCAACTTGATCTGGAAGAAATTCTGCAGCTTCTGGAAAGGAGTGGCTTTCACCTACCACGCCTCTGCCCAGAAATAGTCCCTGTGTCCATAAGAGTGGGGGGCAAAGGCACAGGAGTCCAGCAAAGAAACAGCCAAAGGCAGGGAGAGAAAAGGAGTACTTATTTGCCTCCCCTTTTAGTGTGTGACATTCCCCAAAGGTTGCCAGGTCAGTGGCATTTCTTGGCTCAGGGATCCAGCCAGAGGTGGGGGTGACTTCACTGACTCAAAGACCCAGCAGAACAGCAGTGGTGAGCCTCCCCAAAAGGTAGTGGCTTTGTGGCCTTTCCTTGGGACAAAAACGGCTGCCAAATTGGGGAGCTTTATGAACCCCTGCAGGCCCTACAGGGGTCCCCCTCTCCTTCCAGGCCTAGCAGGATTCTGCACATCCTCCTTCACCTGCACCGCTTCTGCCCTCTGCCCCTGAAGTCCGTGAAGGGTTATGTAGGGATCAAAAGGAGGTGATGACTTCTGTGCTCTCTGTGCTGAAGAGTCAGTCGCTGGAGACCCAGGAGCTTGTGTGTGGTGGGGTGCAGGAAAAGGTAGAGAGTGAAAAGATGGAGCCAGGGAAAATGGGCCCCAGGGTGATCAAAAGGAGACCTGAAAGGGATGAAGAGAGGAAGACAAGTGACAGAGGGGTGGGAGCCTAAAAAACACCCAGGGGACCCCTCCTGGGAGCTCAAGGGTGTTCAGTTAAGGGAGATCTTGCACAAACTACAGTAACACTTTCCTCCATGCCCATCCACTCCTACCTTTAGCCAGGCTCAGGAAGGACATTTTTGGTCCTTTTCCACTTTCATTTTATTTTCCAGTTTCATTACAAACACTTTGTGGGGGGTGGGGATTAAGGAACCACACCCTTGACATTGCCCAACCCATCTGGGTGCCTGTAACTCATACTACTTGTTACCTCCAGGAGAAATTCTGGGTGGGAAAACTCTGTCCCCACACCAGGCATTTTCCAGGCTCCTCTTTCCATAGTGTCTCAGATAGAAGTTGTTGTTATGGCTAGGGAAATATAAATTCATTTTTTAAATATGACTGAATTCACAGGAGATTTGGTTATTGTGTAGTAGAGTGGTTTTCAAATTTGAACACGCATCAGAATCTCTTGGAGCACTGGTTGAAACAGATTTCTGGGCTCCAGCCTGCTGTTTTCTTATTCAGCAGATCTCTTCCAGAGCATTTGCAGATCTAAAAAATCTGCAGATGATGCTGACACTGCTGGTCCAGGGACCACACTTTGAGCCCTGCTAATCTAGGTTATCAAAACTACAGCTACTTTTAGGGGAAGCTGTATTTGTTTTGTTTTTCAAACACTCTTCTCCAGTTTATTCAAACTCTTAGCCAATTTTTCCAGCCTTATCTCTCCCTCAAATATGTCCAAACAACATTTCATGGATGATACAGACCAAAATAGTAACAAGAATGGCAAGAATGAAAATGATACTCCACGCTCTTAAATGCAGAGAACAAATCTGTGGTTGCCAGAGGGGAGGTGGGTGGGGGGTGGAATGGGCAAAATAGGTAAAGAAGATTAAGAGGTACAAACTTCCAGTTATAAGCTAAGGGAAATGGAAAGTACAGCATAAGGAATATATTCAGTAATATTGTAATAATGTTGCATGGTGACTACACTAATCCTGGTGAGCACTGAATCACTATGCTGTACACCTGAAACTGATAAAACATTGTTTGTTAATTATACTTCAATAAAAAAATGGTACCCAAACAACATGTTGTAAACATTATGTACAGCTAAAGTGTGCCCATCATACCTTAATAAAGTGGGGGGGGGGGTGGTTAATGAAAATGATAAAGCTTTATGTTCTTCATTTTTTTACAAAATGTCTACAAGAGAAAAATGTGTGGGCAGAGAGGGGCAGCGCTGGGCTGGCCCTGAGAGTGCTCCAGTCCCAGCAGCAGCCCACGGTGGGCCCTAGACCTGGCCTCCTGCGACAGTCCCTTTGCCCTGGGGTCTCACCCGGGTAAGGAAGGGGTGTATCTCTGGCAATGAACCGGCGGCCCCAAGTCTGGAACCTTCCTAAGGAGACGTGCTCAGCAGCCAGCTTGGGAGGCACCCGAGGGAGGGAGAGGGTAGGCGGCTGGGCCAGAGAACAGTGGACTTTCCTAGAACCAGGGAGGGGATTCTTGAGGCCCCAGGCTTGGAGCAGGAGGAGTTGGTTGTAGGTGGTGGTCTAATGGCCTTCTCTGAGAGTCAGATTGAATCGCTAGATTCTGTTTATTAGGAGTAGGAATTTTAATTCGTGTCTAAAATACTACTCCTTTTCCGAATTTCTCAGGAGAATGGCAGCGCCTTTTACTTTTCTTCAAAGCAAATGCTCAGCCAAGCCTCAAATTAGGTGTTACCATTGTGTTATCCCTGCTGGCATGTTGCAGTGACAGTGTTTATATTTACTTAAACTATCCTCTTCTCCCCCAGAAGTGGTCACTTGTTCGTGTTTACTTTTATTTCTGGCTGATCCTAAACCATTTTCCTCATTGAGGATCTCATTTTCAATAATAGATTTCTGGTGTTTAGACTTGCTCTGTAGTTTCTCATGCTTCATTGTGCTAGCATTGTTTAGTCCTCCTCTGTGCTGCACTCAGGCCTCAGCTCAGGGGCCTGCACCTAGTAGGTGTGCAGTAAAGATTTATGAACAGAGCCATTGGACAATTCCATGTCTCCTGATGCCTTCACAGTACTCTTTACTCTCTGAGCTACCTGGGATGAATTTCTTTCTTTTCTTTTTTTTTTTTTTTAAGTTAAAAAATGTATTTATTTTGAGAGAGAGAGAGGAAGAGAGAGAATCCCAAGCAGGCTCTCCACTGTCAGCATAGAGCCTGATGTGAGGCTCCATCTCCCAAACCATGAGATCATGACTTGTGCCCAAATTAAGAGTTGGACACTTAACTGACTGAGCCACCCAGGTGCCCTGGGACAAATTTCTTAATACTCTCTGTACCTCAATTTCCTCAACTGTAAAATGGGCATATTAATAGAACCTACCCCCTGGGGCTATTGTAGACTAAATGTGTTAATGTCCCACAGTGCATGGCTCAAAGCGCTGTAGGTTATCTTGCTATTATTTTGTGGTAATTCTCATCACGTCACCATCATTGGAATCAACTGGGCTGTAATGGGCACATAGTGTAATGGGCATTGGACCTGAGTTAGAAAATGTGACACTAGGGGAGCCTGGGTGGTTCAGTCGGTTAAGCATGTGACTTGGCTCAGGTCTTGAGTCCTGCTTTGGGCTCTGCATTCTCCCTTTCTCTGCCCCTTGCTCACTCACACTCTCTCTCAAAAGTAAATTTAGAAAAAGAAAGAAAGAGAAAGAAAGAAATGAAACGAAAGAGAAAGAAAAAATGTGACATTAGCCTTGCAGTCTTTGTGCACTTCCCCTCCCCTCTCTGCACCTCACTTTGTCCTTAAAATGGGGCCTGCCATACTCACACCTGTAAGGGCCGATGATGTGAGACTTAAGCGAGATAACATCTGTTAAGCACTTTGCACCATGCTGGGCACGTAGTTGGTGTTCTTTAAAATGTGCAGTCCCAGGGTGAACAGCCTGGGGTTGCGAGGGCGCTAGTCTGGGGGGTTGGGGGGGGTGGGCGGAATCTTTCCCCGGAAGTGCCCACCTCCCGGCACCCACGCCGCGCGCATGCTGGCGGCCACCAGGGGGCGGTGCCGGACCGCAGAGGGTGCCAGGGGACCGTCAGGGCTTTCCTCTTCTTTTCTTCCTCCTCTAGTGTTTGGAATTTAGCAGCCTGGAAGTGATAGGATCCGGGCTCTTGGGGCTTCTAACCATGGCTCTTGCAACGGGAGTGGGTTGGCGCCGGGGGGCGGGGGGGGGGGGGGGGAGCGCTCGGCAATAAAAGAGATTGGCGTCAATGTCAGCTATGGTGAAGACTCGCAAATCCAAGGCGCCCCTGTGGTAATAATGCAGAGGGTGCCCAGCAGTTCTGAGAGCAAAGGAGGGTTTTTTTTTTCTTCCCACAACTTTTTCTTTAAGAAAAATTCAAACCAATAGCAATGTTTTAAAAACTGCAATGAATAAATATCCTTATACCTTTCATCTGTATTCATCAATTGTCAATACACCTTACCAGGTTATTTATATACACACACATATATTTTATTTTTGGCTAAATCATTTGACAGTTACTTGCAGACATTCTGACATTTTACCCCTAAATACTTAAGCCTGTGTCTCCTAACAACAAGGACATTCTCCCATATAGCTACAATGCCGTTATCACATCTAAGAAACTCCACATTTATATACATTTAAATTTCCGCAATTTGTCCAGTTATGTCCTGTATAGCTGTAGTTTTGTTTTGTTTGTGATCCAAGATCTGATCAATGTTCATCTCATTTTTTCTTTTATGACATTTTTGAAGAATCCAAACAAGTTGTAGAAAACTCCACAATCTGAATTTGTCCTATTTATTCTTCATAATTAGATTCAGGTACACTTTTTTTTTTTTTTTTTTTTTAAGTTTTTTTACTTAGAACATTCGAGCAGGGGAGAGGCAGAGAGAGGGACGAGAAAGAGAATTCCAAGCAGGCCCTTAACAGCAGTGGCAGTGTGGAGCCCGATGCAGGGCTCCAACCCACCAACCCTGAGATCATGACCTGAGCCGAAACCGAGTCAGACGCTTACCCGACTGAGCCACCCAGGCACCCCAAGTGACATCACTTTTGGTAAAATAGATAACAGCCCTTGTTATCTATTTCCCATTACATCATTATCAGGAAGCCCATCTTGTAGACTTGTAGCATATTGGTGACACGAGGTTTGGTCACTGGGCTACATGAGTTTCCTGTACTTCCCTTTATCTCCCCAACAAAACTGAATCTGATCAAGACACTGTCAGAAGCAACCAGCTAGGATGCCTGGGTAGCTCAGTCAGATAAGTGTCTGACTCTTGATTTAGTTTCAGGTCAACTTTTGATTTAGGCTCTGGTCATGATCTCACAGTTCATGAGTTTGACCCCTGAGTCAAGCTGTGCACTGACAGCACAGAGACTGCTTGGGATTATCTCTTGCTCTCTCTGTCTCTTCCTCTCTGCTCCTCCCTCACTCATGCTCTCTCTCTCTCAAAATAAATAAACATTAAAAAAAAAAGGGTGTGTGGGGGTGTCTGGGTAGCCCAGTCAGTTAAGCATCCAACTCAAGATTTCAGCTCAGGTCATGATCTCACGGTTCATGGGATCAAGCCCGTGTCAGGCTCTGTGCTGTCAGTGTGGAGCTTGCTTAAGATTCTCTCTCTCTCCCCCTCTCTCTGTGCCCTTCCCTCACTTGTGTGCTATCTCTCCCTCCCTCAAAATAAATAATAAACTTTAAAACACAAAACAAGCAAAAAACCAAACAGCTAAATCCAGAATGTGAAACAGATGTCCCAGTTTCTCTAACCATCTATGTAATGGTGTGGGTGGGGAGGAGAAGAAAAGGCTGTTTTAGAATGAAAGATTGAAGAGACATATGGCCACATATATTGGATAGATCTTGTTTGAATCCTGATTTGAATAAACTAATTGTAAAAAGACATCCTTGAGATAATTGGAGACATTTTAATATGGACTGGGTATAGATAATATTTAAAAATCACTGAGAATTTGTTGGTGTGATAATGGCATGGCTATCATTTCAAAACATTTTAATATATTAAATTATAATATATGCATGCGATGGAATATTATACAGCCAAAAAGAATGGAAAAAGATTTATCATGCTGGATAAATCTCAGGAATAACATGTTGAGTGGAAAAAAATAAATTATAGAGTGATACAATTGATATACCAATGATACCCTTATATATAGGGAGGATATAATATATATGATATACAGGATTTGCTTTTCTCTCTTTTTTATTGTGTTAAAATACAAATAACATAAAATTAGCCATCTTAACAGTTTTTAAGTGTGCAGTTCAATGGTATTAAATATATCCCCATTGTCATGTAGCCATCCCCTCCCCATCCAACCCATTACCAACCATCCATCCCCATAATTCTTTTCATCTTCTAAATCTGAAACTCAATACCTATTTGGAAACAATTCTCTGTTCTCCCCTGTCTCCAGCCCCTGGCAATTACCATTATACTTTCTTTAAATTTTGACTACTCTAAATACCTCACATAAGTGGAATTATTCTCTATTTGGTTTTTGTGACTGGCTTATTTCACATTATTAGCACAATGCTCTCCAGTTCATCCATGTTGTAGCATATTGCAGAATCTCCTTCATTTTTAAGACCAAATAATAATACAGGGGCTGTATATACTGCATTTCAGTAATCCATTCATTGGTCGATGGACACTTGAGTTGCTTCCTTGTTTTAGCTATTGTAAATATGCTGCTATGAACATAGGTGTACAAATATCTTTTTGGGACTATTTTCACTTATTTGGGGTATATACCCAAAAGTAGAATCGCTGGGTCATATGGAAATTCTATTTTTTTTATTTTTTTACAGTTTATTTTTATTTAGTTTGAGAGAGAGATAGAAAGCAAACAGGGGAGGGGCAGAAAGGGAGAGAGACAGAATCCCAAGCAGGCTCTGTGCTGTCAGCACAGAGTTCAGCAGGGCTTGAACTCACGAACTGTGAGGTCATGACCTGAGCTGATGTCAAGAGTTGAACGCTTAACCAACTGAGTCATCAAGGCACCCCTATTTTTTAATTTTTTTGAGGAAACTTTATGCTGTTTTTCACAGAGGCTATATACCATTTTACATTCCCACCAACAGTACACAAGGGTTCCAAGTTCTCCATATCCTCATCAATACGTGTTTGCTGTTTTTTTTTTTAAATTTTATTTATTTTTAAGAGAGAGAGAGACAGTGTGAGAGAGAGCGCGCGAGTACACGAGTTGGGGAGGGGCAGAGAGAGGGGGACAGAGGAACTGAAGCGGTCTCTGTGCTGTGGGGTTTGAACTCACAAACCATGAGATCGTGACCTGAGCTGAAGGGGCTCAAACTCATGAACCATGAAATTATGAACTGAGCCAAAGGCAGAAGCTTAACCCACCAGGCCACCCAGGCATCCCTATTTTCTGTTTTTTAATAATAGCTATCCTAATGGGTGTGAAGTGGTATCTTTTTGGTTTTGATTTGCATTTCCCTAATGATTAGTGATGTTGAACATCTTTTCATGTACTTATTGGCCATTCACCTATCTTCTTCAGAGAAATGCCTATTCAAGTCCTTTGTCCATTTTGAGGCTCTTTGGTTTTTTGTTGTTGTTGAGTTTTAGGAGTTCTCTATATATTCTGGATATTCATCCCTTATCAGATTTATTTATTTATTTCCTGAAAAACAGTGCTGGAGATTCTTTATGGATACACACATATAGTAAAAATATAAAGCCATGTATATGAATGATAACGCTGTATTCAGTGAGTGATATTTGGGGTAGAGGATTGGGATATGGGAAGGTATGTTGGAGGCTTCAGTAGTAGCTCTTGGGTTTTATTTATTAGAGTAGGTCATGGTTAAATGGGTGTTCATTATGTTATTATCTTTCCTTTTTTGTGTTCTCCTTAGATTATTTCACAAATTAAAAAAAAAAAAAGTGTAGCACCGCACCTGGCTGGCTCAGTCAATAGAGCATGTGACTCTTGATCTCAGGGTTGTGAGTGTGAGCCCCACATTGGATGCAGAGACTACTTTAAAAAATAAAATGTAGCTTCTTAAAGAAAACAAAGGCTTTAATTTATTGAGCAACTACTAGGTTCAAAAAGCTTAACATGCACTATCTACTTTAATCCCCACCTCATTTCTCTCATCATCTGCCACCACTCTGCCCTCTGTACTCTTCATTTCAATCATACTGGTCTCCATACTGGTTTTCTTAAGAGTTTGGCATTGTCCTGCCACGAGACCTTTGTACCTGCTCTTCCCTCCACCTGGAATACTCTTCCCCATGAAGAGCATGGTTTCCTCCCTCATTTCCTTCAAGTCTTTGCTCAAACAGCACCTTTTCAGCAAAGCTTTCTTTGACTAGCCTATCTCCCTTACCCTGCTCTACTTTTTCCTCCTAGCAATTGTCACCTTCTGACAGATCACATAACTGGCCATGTTTGCTGTCCATCTCCCCTTGATAGTATCTAAACTCCATAAGAGCAGGGATTTTTCTCTGCTTTATTCACTGTTATGTTCCCAGCACCTCAAACAACTTGGTGCGTAGTATAGTACTTAATACATATATGCTGAATCAATGAATGAATGTATTTGTTATCTATTACTGCATTACAAATCACCCCAAAATTTAGCAGCTTAAACCACAAACATTCTCTCACATGGTTCCTTCCTTGCTCCTTCGTTTCTTCCTTCCTTCCTTCCTTCCTTCCTTCCTTCCGTCCTTCCTTCCTTCCTTCCTTCCTTCCTTCCTTCCTTCCTTCCTTCCTTCCTTCCTTTAAGTAGGAGCCCAATGCAGGGCTTGAACTCATGACCCTGAGATCAAGACCTGAGCTGAGATCAAGAGTCAGACACTTAGGGGGTGCCTGGGTGTCTCATTTGGTTAAGCGTCCGACTTTGGCTCAGGTCATGATCTCGTGGTTTGTGAGTTCGAGCCCCATGTCAGGCTCTGTGCTGGTAGCTCAGAGGCTGGAGCCTGCTTCAGATACTGTGTCTCCCTCTCTCTCTGCCCATCCCCCACTAATGTTCTGTCTCTTTCTCTCTCTCAAAATTAAATAAACATTAAAAATTTTTTTTTAAAAAAGTGATACTTGACTGACTGAGCCACCCAGGCACTTTAGTTTAGCCACCCAGGCACTTTTTAGTTTTAGTTTGTGTATTTATGTCTGTATGTGTGTGTGTGTGTATGTATTTTTAAAGTAGGCTCCACGCCCAATATGGAGTTCAATGTGAGGCTTGAACTCTCAACCATGAGATCACGACTCTCTCACATGGTTTCTGAGGGTCATGAATCTAGTTGCTGCTTAGCTGGGTGGTTTAAGTTCAAGTTCCCCATGAGACTGCAGTCAAGTGTTGGCCAGAGCTATAGCAATCACAAAGCTTGGCTGGGGCTGTAGAACCCACTTCAAAGCTTACAAACATGGTTGTTGGCAAACCTCATTCCTCACTGGCTGTTGGCTGGGAGTTTCAGTTCCTAGCCACACGGACCTTTCCACAAGGCTGCCTCATGTCATGGCAGCTGGCTCCCCCCAAAGTGATGAGCGAAAGAAAGAAAGGGGGAAGGGAGAGAGAGTGGAAATGAGGAAGGGAGGGGAAAGAAAGAAAAAGGGAAAGGAGGTAGGGGACAAAAACACTTGAGACAAAAGATACAGTCTTTTATTACCTAATCACAAAATTGACCTACCATCTGTGGCAGACAAAATAATGGTCCCTGAAGATGTCCAAGTCCTAATCCCTAGAACCTGTGAATTTGTTACCTTACATGGCAAGGTAACAGATAAAGTTAAGGATTTAGTTAAAGTGGGGTAGATTATCCTGCATTGGCCACATGGGTCCCAATGTAATCACGGGGTTCTTATATGGGAAAGAGGGAGGCAGGACAGTGGTGACAAAAAAGGAGAGGTGACAATGGGAGCAGAGGTTGGAGTGATACCCTGTGAAGATGGAGAAAGGGGCCATGAGCTGAAGAATTCAGGCATCTTCTACAAGCTGGAAAAGGCAAGGACGTGGATTCTCCCCGGGAACTTCCAACAACTTGATTTTAGCCCAGTAAGACCCACGCAGATGTCTGACCCCCAGAACTTCAAGGTAGTAGATTTGTGCTGTTTTAAGCTGCTATGTTTGTGGTGATTTTTTCCAGCAGGAAGAGGAGATGATTACACCATCACTTCTGCCATACTGTACTGGTTAGAAGCGAATCAGCCCACATTCATGGGGTGTGAACACCAGGACGCACAGTTGTTGTAGGGGGACTTTAGAGGCTGTCTACTACAATGACATAATTATTAACTCTACTTTATAGAAAGGTAAGCTGAGGCTTAGAGGAGTGAAGTAACTTGTCTGAGATCATATAACTAATGATGGTGGAGTGAGTTCCATCTGATGCCCAGAATAAATTCCAAACTCTTTTGGCAAATGGCTACGAGGGCCTGTCTGATCTGGGCCTTGCCTGCCTCCCTAATCTCCACAAACCCAGCACATTGAATTCCACCTCAGGGCTTTTACACCTGCTGTAAATTGCTCTTCATTCCAGTGAGCAGGCTCTTTCTCACCTTCAGATCTCAGTTCAAATACAAGTCTTCCCTGATAACACAATAATTTTCCTTTCCTTCACCTCTTTTACTTTATCTTTACTTTTTTTTGTTTATTTGTTTGCTGTCGAATGTCTGTTCCTATTACTCCCACCCCTCATGAAGACAGGGGCTTTGCCAGCTTTGTCTATTGCTGTATCCCCAGTACCGGCACACAGTAGATGCTCAATAAGGATTTGCTGAAATGACGAGTGAGTGACTTCACAGGGAGGTAAAACAGAAATGATCCATTCAACTCACTTCTTGAAATAACAGTTCTTACCTGGTGAGCTTATGAAGATAAAAAGAAATAAATAAAAGAAGTCACAAGGCCTAGAGCCCCAGGATATATTTTTAAAGAACTGAGAGTTTCAATTCTCCCACTACTAACAGGCTGGACCTGGGGGTGTTCACAGGGCTCTGGGCTGTGAGAGTCCTTTGTCTCCAGAGAAGGCAGAACCCTGGCAGGAAGGGTGAGCAATCCACCAGCACCACTATTTGGGTAATAACTAAGCCTTTTCTTCCCAGGCTAGTTCTGCTGGTCCCCACACCCCTCCCCGCAGGCAAAAATCTTCCCTACTTAGCCAGGAACCAGAGCTCTCTGAAGTCTCTGCAGGTCAACCCTGAATTGAAGGAGAGTGTGGCAGAGAGAGACAGACTTGGTTAGGGAGGCTGGGTTCTTGTGATCTTGGTTGTGATCTTGGACAAGGAAACTGTTTTTTCAATCTCTCTCTCTCTTTTTTCAAGGGAGGGGGGAACTTGAGTAAAGAGAGTTGAATTAATTGTGTAAGACTCCTTTCTGGATTTATTAATTCACTCACTCATTCTTTTTTTTTTTTTTATCCCTATCTTCCACTTCCATTACCCTCCTCCCCCACTCTGTTCAATAAATATCTTTTTAAAAATATTTTTGGGGTGCCTGGGTGGCTCAGTTGGTTAAGCGTCCGACTTCAGCTCAGGTCATGATCTCACAATTCGTGAGATATATAATTAAATATATTTTAATGTTTTAATTATTTATTTATTTTGAGAGAGTGGGCATGCATGCACACAGGTGAGCAGGGGAGGGGCACAGAGCGAGGGAGAGAGAGAATCCCAAGCAGGCTCCGTGCTGTCAACGCAGAGCCCTACATGGAGCTTGATCCCACAAACTGTGACATCATGACCTGAGCTGAAATCAAGAGTCAGACGCTCAATGATGGAGCCACCCAGGAACCCCTAATAAATATCTTTTAATTTGTATGTAGCTTTGTCAAATATATAGTGTTGTTTCCTGTTAATATGAATTTAGTTTTTTAATTAAAAAGTATCTGGCTATAGATCACGTTCTATTTCTTACTGTGGTAGCCAGCCTCCAAGATGGTTCCCAGTAAATCTCCTGGTATTCACATCTTTGAGCAGTCCCTTCTTGCATTGAACAGAGCTGACCCTACTCAAAAGAGAATATTGCAAGAGTAACAGTGTGTGATTTCCAAGACTGGGTGATAAAAGACATTGCAACATCCTCCCTGCCATCTCTTGGGTCACCAACCTTAAGGGAAGCCAGCTGTCACGGTGTGAAGACGCTGAAGCAGACCTATGGAGAGGTCTAAGAGGAAATGAGACCTCCTGCCAACAGTTAGCACCAATTTTCCAGCCATGTAAGTGAACCACCTTGAATGATGCTCAAACCCTAGTCAAGCCTTCAGATGACATCAGCCCCAGCGACATCTTAACTGCATTCTCATGATAGATCCCAAGCCAAAACCACTCAGTCAAGCCATTCCCAAATTCCTGACCCATAGGAACTATGTAGGATAATAAATGTTTATCTTGTTTTAAGTCATTAGGATTTTTGGTAATTTGTTACACAGGAATGGATAAACCGATACTTACTTTATTGTCGTTGTTCTCTTTCATCTTTTATTTTTTTAAGCAAGCTCTATGCCCAACGTGGGGCTTGAACTCACCACCCTGTGATCAAGAGTCAGACTCTCTACCAACTGAGCCAGCCAGGTGGCCTGATACTTACTTTTTAAATTTAGCTATAACATTTGTGGATTCATTCAGGTTTCTTTGTGTTTGTCTAGTTTAGAAGTCAGTAAAGTTTTACCGTCAAGAGCTACCTGTAAATATTCTAGGCTTTGCAGGCCATATGGTCTCTGTTGCAGCAACTCAAGTCTGCTGATGTAGTGCAAAAGCAGCCACAGACAATACATAAATGAATGAGTATGGCTGTATTTCTAATAAAACTTCATGGATGCTGAAATTTGAATTTCATACAATTTTTATGTGTCACAAAATATTCTTTTGATTTTTTTTCCCCCACCACTAAAAAATGTAATCATTCTCCGCTCATGAGCCAAGCTGCACAAAAACAGGCAACAAGTCAAATTTGGTCCAGAGGCCTTTGTGTATTGACCTCTGGTCTGTTTCATTGTTTTGAACTGCTGCACAATAATTCCATAATTCCAAAATATCCCATACTTTGCCAATATTTGCCGATATTGGATCTATTTGCCAATAGATCCCATATCTATTCCCAATGAGGGGCATTTGTTTATCTCCTACTCCCACAGCTACCATGAACAGCTGCAGTGAACATCCTTGGTTGCGTGGGAAGATCCCTGGGATACTTGCCCAGGCGTGGACTTGCTGGATTTCAGGGTATTAGTCTACACTCGGCAGTGGTGCACGAGAGCCCCATTTCCTCCACACCCTCCTGACACTTGGTGGTTTCCAACGTTCTGATGTTTGCCAGTCTGAATTTGTATCTCCTCCTTGTTTTGGCCTGGATTTCCCTAACGGCTAATGGGTGGGGACATTTCTTTGTATACTAGCATCCATTTAGGTTACCTCTCTAAATTGTCTGTTCATGTTCTTTACCCATTTTTCTAGCAGATGTTTCTGACTTTTTCTTATTGGGAAGACTTCCCCCTTCCTCAGCCTCAGTTTCCACTTCTGCACCACAGTTACCTACAAGGCTCTTCCGAAATGCCATCCCCGTTTCTGAAATCTTATGTTTCAAATAATAAGAATTGGGCCTTGAGTTGGGTTTTTACTTATATCATCTCAATTTAGAGATCTCGGAGACTACAACTGAGACTTCTGGGTTCAGGGAGGTTGATTTCCAGCCCAGGGCCACCCACAGGGATGATGGTGTTGAAAAGATGCTGAAGCTGAGTACCATTAGGAAGAGCTTGGACTGCAAATCAGAGTAAGAAAACAAATAGCACTTCTAGGTCAAACTGGAAATGATGCTGCAGAGGATGGGGCCTTCTTTTTCCAGCTCAGAAGTGAAACTAGTTCTAAACCTTTCTGAAGGCCAGTCTGACAAAAGCCTTAAATACCTGCACACACTTTGACTCAGAAAATTTCCTAGGAATTTGTCCTGAAGCAGTAACTGGTGAAAGACAAGGAGAAAAGTGTTTGGTAGCTGGGGGGAAAAAAAAAAATCACTCCTAAATATCTGACTTTAGGAGATGAAATACTACATGTGCTATCTTTTTTTTTTTTTTTTTTAGGAGGTGATAGGAACCTTTAATTAATTAATTCATTCATTAATTCTTAAATTTACATCCAAGTTAGTTAGCATATAATGCAACAATGATTTCAGGAGTAGATTCCTTGATGCCCCTTAAGGAATTACCCATTTAGCCCATCCCCCCTCCTACAACCCCTCCAGCAATGCTCTGTTCATTCTCTGTATTTAAAAGTCTCTTACGTTTTGTCCCCCTCCCTGTTTTTATATTATTTTTGCTTCCCTTTCCTTGTGTTCATCTGTTTTGCCTCTTAAAGTCCTCATATGAGTGAAGTCATATGATTTTTGTCTTTCTCTGACTAATTTCACTTAGCATAATACCCTCCAGTCCCATCCACGTAGTTGCAAATGGCAAGATTTCATTCTTTTTGATTGTCGAGTAATACTCCATTGTATATATATATACCACATCTTCTTTGTCCATTCATCCATCGATGGACATTTGGGCTGTTTCCATACTTTGGCTATTGTTGATAGCACTGCTATAAACATGTGTGTGTCCCCTTTAGAAACAGCACACCTGCATCCCTTGGATAAATACCTAGTAGTGCAATTGCTGGGTCGTAGGGTAGTTCTATTTTTAATTTTTTGAAGAGCCTTCATACTGTTTCCAGAGTGGCTGCACCAGTTTGCATTCCCACCAGCGGTGCAAAAGAAATCCTCTTTCTTTGCATCTTCACCAACATCTGTTGTTGCCTGAGTTGTTGATGTTAGCCATTCTGACAGGTATGAGGTGGTATCTCATTGTGGTTGTGATTTGTATTTCCCTGATGATGAATGATGTTGAGCATTTTTTCATGTGTCAGTTGGCCATCTGGATGTCTTCTTTGGAGAAGCGTCTATTCGTGTCTTTTGCCCCTTTCTTCACTGGATTATTTGTTTTTCAGATGTTGAGTTTGATAAGTTCTTTATAGATTTTGGATACTAACCCTTATCTGATATGTCATTTGCAAATATCTTCTCCCATTCTGTCGGTTGCCTTTTAGTTTTGCTGATTGTTTCCTTCACTGTGCAGAAGGTTTTTATTTTGATGAGGTCCCAACAGTTCAATTTTTGCTTTTATTTCCCTTGCCTCCAGAGACGTATTGAGTAAGAAGTTGCTGTGGCCGAGGTCAAAGAGGTTTTTGCCTGCTTTCTCCTCTAGGATTTTAATGGCTGCCTGTCTTATGTTTAGGTCTTTCATCCATTTTGAGTTTATTTTTGTGTATGGTGTAAGAAAGTGGTCCAGGTTCATTTTTCTGCATGTTGCTGTCCAGTTTTCCCAGCACCATTTGCTGAAGAGACTGTCTTTATTCCATTGGATATTCTTTTCTGCTTTGTCACAGATTAGTTGGCCATACGTTTGTGGATCCATTTCTGGGTTCTCTATTCTGTTCCATTAATCTGAGTGTTTTTGTGCCAGTACCATACTGTCTTGATGATTACAGCTTTGTAATACAGCTTGAAGTCCGGGATTGTGATGCCTCCAGCTTTGGTTTTCTTTTTCAGGATTGCTTTGGCTATTAGGGGTCTTTTCTGGTCCATACAAATTTTAGGAGTGTTTGTTCTAGCTCTGTGAAGAATGCTGGTGTTATTTTGATAGGGATTCCATTGAATATGTATATTGCTTTGGGTAGTATTGACATTTTAACAGTATTTGTTCCTCCTATCCAGGAGCATGGAATATTTTTCCTTTTTTTATGTGTGTGTCTTCTTCAATTTCTTTCATAAGCTTTCTATGGTTTTCAGTGTATAGATTTTTCACCTCTTTGTTTAGATTTATTCCTGGGTATTTTATGGGTTTTGGTGCAATTGTAATTGGAATCGACTCCTTGATTTCTCTTTTTGTTGCTTCATTATTGGTGTATAGGAATGCATCCAATTTCTGTGCATTGATTTTATATCCTGTGACTTTGCTGAATTCGTGGATCAGTTCTAGCAGTTTTTTGGTGGAATCTTTTGGGTTTTCCATATAGAGTATCTGTGAAGAGCAAAAGTTTGACTTCCTCCTGGCTGATTTGGATACCTTTTATTCCTTTGTGTTGTCTGATTGCTGAGGCTAAGACTTCCAATACTATGTTGAATAACAGTGGCAAGAGTGGACATCCCTGTCATGTTCCTGACCTTAGGGGGAAAGCTCTCAGTTTTTCCCCATTGAGGATGATATTAGCGTTGGGTCGTTCATAGATGGCTTTTATGATCTTGAGGTATGCTCCTTCTATCCCTACTTTCTTGAGGGTTTTTATCAAGAAACGATACTGTATTTTGTCAAATGCTTTCTCTGCATCTATTGAGAGGACCATATGGTTCTTGTCCTTTCTTTTATTGATGTGAGGAATCACGTTAATTGTTTTGCGGATATTGAACCAGCCCTGCATCCCAGGTATAAATCCCACTTGGTTGTGGTGAATAATTCTTTTATATTGTTGGATCCAGTTGACTAGTATCGTGTTGAGGATTTTTGCATCCATGTTCATCAGGGAAATTGATCTGTAGTTCTCCTTTTTATTGGGGTCTTTGTCTAGTTTGGAATCAAGATAATGCTGGCTTCATAGAGAGAATTTGGAAGTTTTCCTTCCATTTCTATTTTTTGCAATAGCTTCAAGAAGAGGAGTTAACTCTTCTTTAAATGTTAGGAAGAATTCCCCTGGAAAGCCATTCGACCCTGGACTCTTGTTTTTTGGGAGATTTTTGATTACTAATTCGATTTCTTTACTGGTTATGGGTCTGTTCAAATTTTCTGTTTCTTCCTGTTTCAGTTTTGGTAGTTTATATGTTTCTAGGAATTTGTCCATTTCTTCCAGATTGCCTATTTTATTGGCATATAATTGCTCATAATATTCTCTTTTATTATTTTTATTTCTGCTGTGCTGGTTGTGATCTGTCCTCTTTCATTCTTGATTTTATTTATTTGGGTCCTTTCCTTTTTCTTTTTGATCAAACTGTCTGGGGGTTTATTAATTTGTTAGTTCTTTCAAAGAACCAGTTCCTGGTTTCATTCTGTCCTACTGGTTTTTTTTGGTTTTGATAGCATTGATTTCTGCTTTAATCTTTCTTATTTCCTGTGTCCTACTGTTTTGGGTTTTATTTGCTGTTCTTTTTCCAGCTCTTTAAGGTGTCAGGTTAGGTTGTGTATCTGAGAGCTTTCTTCCTTCTTTAGGAAGGCCTGGATTGCTAAATACTTCCCTCTTATGACCACCTTTGCTACACTATGTATGCTATCTTAAGAAAGATATTCTAGGGGCACCTGAGTGGCTCATTTGGTTAAACGTCCAACTTTGGCTCAGGTCAGGATCTCGGAGTTTGTGAGTTGGAGCCCTGCAGCAGGCTCTGTGCTGTCAGTGCGGAGTCGGCTTCAGATTCTCTGTTTCTCTCTGTCTGCCCCTCCTCCACTTGTGCTCTCTCTCTCTCAAAAATAAATAAACATTTAAAAAAAGATTAAAAAAACAAGAAAAATATTCTATAGGATTTCTAATGCTAATGGAAAAATTTTAGTAATTCCTTTACGATGGGGGGAGAGATTCATGTTATAAAATAGTGGATACAGAATGGTCTCATTTTTGTAAGGAAAATATGTATGTGAGTAGAAAATGCTGGGAAAATGCAATAATGTACTGCTAAGGGCCACACACTGTTTTAAGTGCTTTACAGCGTCACTTAATTCTCACACAACTCTTTGCATAGGCGCTGTTGTCATTCCCATTATTTTTATTAAAAAAATTTTTTTTAAATATTTTATTTTTGAGAGACAGAGAGAGACAGCGTGAGTGGGGGAGGAGCAGAGAGAGAGGGAGACACAGAATCCGAAGCAGGCTCCAGGCTCCGAGCTGTCAGCCCAGAGCCCAACATGGGGCTCAAACCCACAAACTGTGAGATCATGACCTGAGCCAAAGTCGGACACCTAACCAACTGAGCCACCCAGGTGCTCCTGTTGTTATTCCCATTTTACAGGTGAAGAAACTGAGGCCAAGTGGGGTGAAATGAGCTGCTCAAGGTCACACAGATGGTAAGTGATGAACCCAGGATTTGAACCCAGACACTGGCCCCAGAGCCACCACAAAATACCCCCAAAGAATAGTTACTCCTGGGAAGTGAGACAGACCAAGGTGATCCTTATTTACTTTATCTTTATTTCCTGATTTTTCTACAACTAATTTTTTTAGGAGGATTCTCCACCCTAGCTCCCTTGTAGGTGTTGATGCCTTTGGAAATGGCAACTTCAGGAGATGCTGGGGTAAACAGCATGGGGCAAAGAATCAGGAATAGGATGGAGCTTTGCTTGCCTCGGATCCTACCCCAGCCCCAAACCCTCTCATTTCATTCAGATCAAGGAAATCAAAGGTCAGATATCAGCTATACAACCTTGGACCCGTTGCTCCTCCCTCCTGAGCCATTTTCCAGCTATGTCCTATGGACTGAATTTCTGAAGAAGCCTGCTCTTTCTTTCTCCCCCAATCCCTTCCCAGCCCCCTGAGTGAGGCATAAGGAGGGAAAGCCTTGCTTAGTAGTGCTGGGAAGGAAAGTGAAGGGGAGTGGCAGAGGAGCCAGCCACTGGGACAGACAGGTCTAGGGAGGGGTCTGCCTCTCATCTCCTCCCCTCTGGGGCTTTGAGGAGTGACTACCTAGACTCTGTAACTCTGGGAAGGTCTGCGCTGCAGTGAGCACTGGAGAGGGAGTCTAAAGACCTGAGTTGTGCTCACACCTCACCATTGGTAACCTGTGTCCTAGAGCAAGTCGGTCCCTTCTTGAGCCTTGGCTTTCTTCAAGGTTGAAGGTGTGAATGCCTGGCTGTTTGTGACAGCATGAGGAAAGGTGCTTCATGAAAAGCTAAACAAGTATGCGCTGTGTCAGGGGTCCGCAAACTACACTGCACCTCTTGTCCTTCCTTTTTCACAGCTTTATTGAGATCTAACTTACCACACATTCACCCATTTAGGGTGTATACTTCAGTGGATCTTGGTACATTCACAGAGTTGTGCTACCATCACCACAATCAATTTTAGAACATTTTCTCACCCCAAAGGAAACACCGTACCCTTCAGCCATCACCCCCAGACCCCTCTCCCTCTCAGCCCCAAGCAACAACTCCTGTGCTTTCTGTCTGTATCATTAATTAATCTGATCATCATTAATTAGTCAGACATTTCCTGTCTGTGCAGTCACACACTGCTCTTCATTTAGCCAGCATGTTTTTAAGGCTCGTCCATGTTGTAGCATATATAAAACCCTTTCCCTTTTACAGCTGAGCAATATTTCATTGTATATTTTGTTTCTCTGTTCATTAGCTGATAGACCACATATTTTTTTTCCTTCTACTTTTTGGCTATCACGAATAGTGTGGATATACTTGGATGGACACATTTGATATGGACGTATGTTTTCATTTCCTTTGGAGACAGGAATGGAATCACTGGATCAAAGAGTAATTATATTCCACACTTTTTTTTTAAAGTAGGCTGCACACCCAGCATGGAGCCCAAAGCAGGGCTTGAACTCACAACCCTGAAATCAAGACCTGAGCTGAGATCAAGAGTCAGACCCTTAACCAACTGAGCCACCCAGGTACCCCTATGTTTCACACTTTGTGGCGACGCCTGTTTTCATACAGTCTAGATGCTGAGTGGTTTTTATGTTTTTAAATGGTTGAGAAAAATAAAATAGAGAATGATATTTTGTAACATGTGAAAATCACATAGAAGTCAACTTTCAGTGGCCACTACTAAAGTTTCACTGGACCGTTACATCATTTGCTATGTATTGTTTGTGATGCTTTCAAGCTATAGTGGTAGAGTTGAGTTGTGTGACCGGCCTGCAAAGCCTAAGATATTTACCTTCTGATCTTTCTCTCCCTTTCTTTTTTTTTTTTTTTTCTTTCTTTCTTTCTTTCTTTCTTTCTTTCTTTCTTTCTTTCTTTCTTTCTTTCTTTCTTTCTTTCTTTTGAAAGAGAGATTGTGAGTAAGGGAGAGGTGTAGAAAGAGAAGGGGAGAGAGAATCTCAAGTAGGCTCCACACCCAGCATGGAGCCCAACACTGGGCTCAACTCCATGACCCTGGGATCATGAGCTGAAATCAAGAGTCAGATGCTCAACCCAGGTGCCCTACCAACTGGCCTTTTACAGAAAATGTTTGCCACCCCCTGAACTATATGTTGGTGTTATTATTATTAATTATTTATTGTTTGGTGGAGGCAGCTTGAGTGTGTGCTGCCTTGATGGGAACAGGACTCAGGTCACCAGCCCCTCTCTGTCAGGTCCTGGCTTGGAGCATAAAGGAATGAGAGTTCACAGCTGGACCCATTTTCTGGACTGAGAAACTGAGTCATGTGGGAAGGCTCAGGCTCTTGCAAAATAAGGAAGGAGTAAGGGCCTCTTGTTCTTCTACTCCTGGGCAGCCTCCTTCCCTCCAGCCAGGAAGACCGGCTGTGAATAATTCATGGCTGGCGTTTGCAGAGCACTCCATCTTGTCAGAGCACTTTGATCATCATTAATTAGTCAGAACCTGGCTCCAGCTGTCGCCTATTAAAACACAAACAGAAGTGGCTTTGATCGCTCCATCCTGAAAACTGGAAGCTTCCCTCTCCATTCCAAGGCTTTGCACCACAGATTCCTTCTCTCTGCCCATCATCCATCACATCTTAAAGACCCAGAACCCACTGAATTGGCCCCCCAAAACAGGCTTCTTGAAGGAAAGAAGGGAGTCCTGGAGTTGGAGCCCAGGCCTCATAGCTGGTGTCTTCTGAGAAGTCATGTCCCCTCTCTGCCTCTCATTGTCTTCATCAGGAAGATACAAGTAAGGATACCTATCTCTGGGGTTGTTGTGGAGATTAACTGAGTTTGTACCTATAAAAATGTTCTGAAAGGAACCCTCCTACACTGCCGGTGGAAAGGCAAAATGGCACAGCCACTTGGGAAAACATTCTGGTGGTTCCTCACATGATTAAATGTAGAGTTACCATATGGCCCAGCAATTGCATTGCTAGGTATGTGTTCAAGAGAAATGAACATGTGTGTCCACACAAAAACTTGTACACAAACATTCACAGCAGCATTATTCAGAATGGCCAAGGATTAGAAAGGACCCAAATATCCATCGACTGATAAAGACAAATAAAATGTGGCACATCCGTACATTGGAGTATTATTCAGCCATAGAAAGTAATGAAGTATTGCAACAGACATGTGCTACAACAGAGACAAACCTGAAAACATTATGTTAAAGGGAAGAAGCCAGACACAAAAAGGCCACATATTATGTGACTGCATTTATAAGAAATGTCCAAATAGACCTACCCTATGACCCAGCAATAGCACTGCTAGGAATTTATCCAAGGGATACAGGAGTACTAATGCATAGGGGCACTTGTACCCCAATGTTTATAGCAGCACTCTCAACAATAGCCAAATTATGGAAAGAGCCTAAATGTCCATCAACTGATGAATGGATAAAGAAATTGTGGTTTATATACACAATGGAGTACTACGTGGCAATGAGAAAGAATGAAATATGGCCGTTTGTAGCAATGTGGATGGAACTGGAGAGTGTGATGCTAAGTGAAATAAGCCATACAGAGAAAGACAGATACCATATGGTTTCACTGTTATGTGGATCCTGAGAAACTTAACAGAAAGCCATGGGGGAGGGGAAGGAAAAAAAAAAAAAAAAAAGAGGTTAGAGTGGGAGAGAGCCAAAGCATAAGAGACTGTTAAAAACTGAGAACAAACTGAGGGTTGATGGGGGGTGGGAGGGAGGGGAGGGTGGGTGATGGGTATTGAGGAGGGCACCTTTTGGGATGAGCACTGGGTGTTGTATGGAAACCAATTTGACAATAAATTTCATATATTAAAAAAAAATAATAAGAAATGTCCAGAATAGGCAAATCCGTGGAGACAGAAAATAGATTAGTGGTTGCCAAGGGGCTGGGGAGGGGATGGGACTGGCTGCAAATGGACACGAGGTTTCTGTTTGGGGTGATAGAAATGTTCTAAAGTTGGTTGTGGTAATAGTTACCCAACTCGGTAAATAGACTTAAAAACCAGTGAATTGGGGTGCCTGGGGGGCTCTGTCAGTTAAACCTCCTACTCGAGGTTTCAGCTCAGGTCATGATCTCATGGTTCGTGGGATCCAGTCCCTCATGGGGGTGTGGAGCATGCTTGGGATTATCTCTCCCTCTCTCTCTGCCCCTCCCCTTCTCATGCTCTCTCTCTCTCTCAATACATAAACTTTAAAAAAAATTTTCATAAAAAACCCCCAGAGAATTGCATGCTTAACCTGGATGAATTTTATATGTAAATTATACCTTAATAAGGCTGTTTTGTAAAAGTGCTCTGGGGGCCCCTGGGTGTCTTAGTCGGTCAATCATCCAACTCTTGGTTTTGGCTCAGGTCACGATCCACAGGTTTGTAGATTCAAGCCCCACGTCAGGCTCTGATGGAGCCTCCTTGAGATTCTCTCTCTCTGCCCCTCCCTCGAGCACTTGCACACACTGTCTCAAAATAAATAAATAAATAAATAAACAAACATACAAACTTTAAAAAAAAAGGTGCTATGAGGGGAGTCTGGGTGGCTCATTCAGTTGAATATCCAACTTTGGCTCAGGTCATGATCTCACGGTTCATGGGTTCCAGCCCCATGTCAGGCTCTGTGCGGACAGCTCAGAGCCTGGAGCCTACTTTGGATTCTGTGTCTCCCTCTCTCTCTGCCCTTCCCCCACTCAGGCTCTGTCTCTCTTTGTCTCTCAAAAATAAATAAACATTAAAAAGAATATTCTTAAAGCGCTCTGAAAACTGTAAAGTAGTAGATACGGTGATACTCACTTGCATAGCGAATGATCTATCCTAATGGGCAGAGCTGAGTGTTCTGGTCAGTCAGTTTAGAGTAGTTCTTAAGACTTTTGAAATCAGAGACACCTGGATATCTTGCTATCTATGACCTCAGGCAAGCCATTCAACTCTGATCCTTAGGCTGCTGTCTGTAAAACTGGGACAATAATCTCTGTCTCTTAGATCTGTTGTAACGATTAACATTGTAGGAACATACTGAGCTTGGTACGTGGCCCCTAGTAGGTGCTGGGTACACGATGATTTCCATGTAGTTACCTGACCCCTCCCAGCGGCCCCAGGGAGCAAGTCCATGCTTTCTACTCTGCTCAGAACCTATGTTTCCAAAACTGATAATTCCAAGAATTATCTGGAGCATCTGTTAAAAATAAAGATTCTGGGGCCCCACTTCAGACCTATTGCTCAGAATCTATAGTTTTAAAAACTCCCCAGGTGAGTCCTATAATCAGGCAAGTTTGGGAAATGGGGCTGGCCCAACTTGAAGTTGTTTTGCTTCTTATTTATCCCTTTCCCCCCAAACTTTAGAACTTCTGTTGTTTGCTGTTTCACCCCGACTTGCCACTTTACTAAACAGCCCCCCTATTTAAGAACTCATGCTTCTAACTTAGTCAATAATAACACTTGAAAGTTTATAATTTCTTCTTACTTTAATTTGGGGCTAGGATTGGTAACATTAATACTAGCAACAATAGGGGCACCTGCATGGCTCAGTTGGCTAAGCAGCTGACTCTTGATTTCAGCTCAGGTCTTGATCTCAGGGTTGTGAGTTCAAGCCCTGCATTGGGCTTGATGTGGTGTTGGAACCTACTTTAAAAAAAAAAAAAAAAAAAAGGCAGCAATAGTGAATCTACATGTGCGTGGCCCTCTGCAAGGCTTTCCCGAGCATCTTTATGTCCTCACAGCAGCCTTGTGAGCGGGTTTAAGTAAGTTAAATAACTTACCCAAGGGTTTTAGGAGAATAAGTGGCAGAATAAGAATTGAACCTCAATTTTGCATGAGCCCAAAGCCGGCCTAATTAACCCTGGACTATATGCAATAGTTGTCCCACTACTTCATATGAGGAAATAGGAGCTCAGAGACATCAGAGGACTTTTCAAAGATCATACAGCAGCTCCTGAACTAGCAAGCGAGGCTGAGGCCCAGGGTTTTGTTCCCTCCACTTTAGGGCTTTCTCACTTCAGCATATTCTGACATAAATCCCACTCAATGACTTTACCAACAAATACCGTACATAAAAGGAAAAAAATCGAATGCCTTTTAGGATCAACTTAATATGTTTTTTTTTTTCCTTCTAGAAAATATTCCCAATGACTGATAATAGTGATTAACACTTATTGAGCATTTTCTTTGTGCCAGGCATTATTTTAAGCACTATATTTCTATTAATACATTTAGATCCTTACAACAAGAGAGGACGTGGGTGTCATCATCATCATTATCATCACCCGCATTTTACATGTGGGGAAACTGAGGCACCAAGCCATGAAGCAGTTTGCCTGAAGTTACATAGCAAGTGTTAGATCCAGGATTCATGTCCAGGCAGGACAGCTTTGAGGCCTGTGCTTTAGCCACTACCCTGTGCTGCTTTTTCCTTGGGAGGATGATTCTGCGGTATGAGTTATAATATGGAAAAATGGAAAATAAGCTACAGGCTGCAAAACAGGGTGCTGACCAGATAAATTATGGTGTACTTCCTGGAAGAGATACTCTGAAATCATTAAATATGATGCTGGGGCAGAACTTTCAATGATATGGAAAAGCGTTCACAACATTTTTAAGTGAAAAAGTCAGGTTCAAAAATAGCATTACTCACTGTACAAGTCCATTTATATAAAGCCCAAAATTAGGCAAAACTAATCTCTGTTTTAAAAGTCAAGCTAGTGGTTACCTTTGGGTTGGCGGGTGGTCAGGGACTGACAGAGGGCACAAGGGTGTTTCTGGAGCAGGTCATGTTTTGTCCCTTACTCTGGGTGTTGGTGACATATGTGTTCAGTGTCACTTATGATCTGTTCACTTTTCTGTTTAAATGAAAAATTTAAAAGCATAGCACGACTGTGTGATACTAATTTTTAAAATATGGATGTATATATTTGCGTAGAAAAAAGACAGGAAGGAACCTAAATTGAGGGACATTTTGTAAAGTAACTGGGCTGTATCATAAAAAAATGTCAAGATCAAAAAAGACAAGGGCTGAGACACTATTCCCTTTTAAAGGAGGCTAAAATAATATGACAATTACATGCAAAGAAAGATCCCAGTTTAGATAGTAGATTGGGAAAGAATTACACACACACACACACACACACACACACACACACACACACACACACCCCTGATTGATTAGTTTAAATATGGACTGTAGATCAGTACTGTTAATAATAGTACTGTTGCAATATTAAATTCCCTGAGTTTGCCAATTGGTCTGTGGTTATGGATGGAAATCTCTTAGGAAATACACACTGAAGTATTTAGGGGTTAAAGGCCCTGATGTCTTCAATTTAATCCCAGATTGTTCACAAAAATGCACACACCTCTATATATATTTATATGGAGAGAGAAAATGATAAGGCAGATGGTAAACAACTGGTTAATATAAAAGTTTCTGGGAGTTTATTGCACTAGTCTTGCAACTTTTATATAAGTTGGAAATTGTATCAAAATTATAAATTACCAAAAAAGGCAGGAAGGAGAAAAGCACATAAACTAATACTCTCCTGGGAATAGTACTAACAAAAATAAAATTGGAGAAAGATAAGTTTTTTCACATAGCCTTTCAGAAGTAATGAAATAGTGGTACACTTCCCTGAAAGTGAAAGACGATGGAGGGAGATATACCAGGCGTCGGCTGTGTCCAGGTGGTACGGTTACCCAGTGGTGACACACAAGGCCTCTGGCACTAGGTGGCTTGGATTGAATTCACTCTGCTGTTTACTAGATGTGACACCCTGGGTGAGTTACTTACATTCTCTGTGCCCCTGTTTCTGCCCCTCCCCTGTGCAATAGGGATAGCAGTGTGGGGTAGTCACATGAGTCACTGGAGTATAAAGCATTTGTGAGTGGGGGCTCTTGTATTGAGATGCATGTAAATATCAGCCACTATGATTGGTGGGGTTATGGGTAAAATAGTTTCTGTACTTCTTAATTGAGATATAATTGACGTATAACATTGTATTTGTTTCAGGTGTACAACATAATGATTCAATATTTGTATATACTGTGAAAGGATCACCAAAATAAGTCCACCTGACATCCATCATGACACATAGTTAGAATTTTTTTTTCTTGTGATGAGAACTTTTAAGATCTACTCCCTTAGCAACTTTCAAATATACATTATGGTATTAACTATAGTCATCATACATACAGTGCATTACAGCCCCAAGACTGACTTACCTTCTAACTGAAACTTTGTACCTTCACCCATTTTGCCCACCCACCTCTGGCAACCACCTGTTTTTCCTCTGTGTCTGTGAATTCGATTTTGTTTTTTTGGTTTTTTTTAGATTCCTCCTATAAGTGAGATCATACAGAATTTGTCATTCTCTGACTTATATGACTTAGCAAAACTCCCTCAGTGTATGTATTTTTTAAACTGCATAAAGCGATCACACAGTAATTTTTTTTGTTTTGTTTGTATTTTATGTAAAAATTTTAAAAATGTTTATTTATTTTTGAGAGAGAAGGAGACAGAGTATAAGCAGGGAAGAGGCAGAGAGAGAGGAAGACACAGAATCTGAGGCAGGCTCCTCAGCTGTGCTGACAGCTCAGAGCCTGATGTGAGGCTTGAACGCATGAACTATGAGATCGTGACCTGAGCCGAAGTCAGATGCTTAACTGACTGAGCCACCCAGGTGCCCCAATTTTATTTTTTAATTTTTAAATATTTATTTTGGGGATGGGGAGGGCAGAGAGAGAGGGGGACAGAGGATCTGAAGCAAGCTGTGCCCTGACAGCAGCAAGCCTGATATGGGACTCAAAGGACCCAAGCCGAAGTCAGAGGCCCAACCAACTGAACCAGCCAAGTACCCTGGAGTAATTTTGTAATCAGAGCAACAAAAGGTGACATAAAAATATCATTAATATTTTTTTAGAGGATGAGGGGAGATGCCTTTTCAATGGCTCAGTTTTTCCATTTTCAGGCCTCCCTTTCTCTCTCCCCTCCACTAACACCCCCCCCCCACCAGTCCCCTTCCCTCTACCAACCAGACTGCATTCCTCGCTTTCCCCCCCAGAGAACTGTAATTAAGCTCTTACTCTGTAATTGCCATTTCATAGTTCCCCATCTGAAATCACAGTCCTGCTTAGCCTGGTTTCCATCTCCTCAGCTGTGGGAAGCAGAGGGAGGATTTGGCACAGCCCAGGATGGGCTGCGTGTGCTCTGCCCCTTCCCTGAATAACCTTGTGTAATCCTCACAACAACCTATGAGGAAACCGAGGCTGGGGGAGGTCGAGTAAATCACCCAAAGACTTCCCAAGGTAGCTGATGGAGCTGGTGTTTAAATCCAGTTTGATCTGGCTTCAAAACTAGGAGGTGATGCCCCTGCTACCTCAAGTGGCATGGATATTCTGAACTCCCCACACCAGCATCAATGTTCTGGTGGTAGTTTGATATCAACACTGGCCATCCTGACCTTTCTCCGTGTCCTTACCCTGTATAATATGACTTTGTACCTCCTCCCTCTAAAAGGTAGTGTCTATTTCTGCAGCCCTTGGATCTAGACCAGCATTAGAATGCAATGGTAGTAATGGTACCACATCTGGGCCCCAAGAAACCTTGCATGCTGCTGCTCTTTCTCTTGGCACATTGCCTCTTCCATGAAAACAAGGAAGGCTAGACTGCTGATCATGACCCAGTCACTCTTGCTGCCCAGCCAAATGCCAGACATGTGAAAGAGGCCATCCTAGACCCACCAGCCACTGGCAGGCTGCTTGCTGGCTGACTGTAGATACATGAATGGGCCCAGTAGAGATGAGGCAAGTCCACTCAGATCAGCAGAACTGCCCAGCTGGCCCACAGAGTCACAAGGAATTGTTTCAAGCCATCGAGTTTTGGGATGGCTTATTATGCAGTAATAGCTAACCAATACAGCCCTTTAGAGAGGAGACAAGGTAGGAGGCAGTTGGGATGGCCCCAATGTTCCAGATGAAAGACCACACTTAGCAAGCATCTACTTAATGCTTACTGCATGCTGAGCATTTTAATTTAATCCTCACCACAACCTTATGGGGTAGGTTCATCTATTTTTCCCATTCTATAAATGAGGGGACTGAGGCAGAGAGGTAAATGATTTGCTCAGGATCTCACAGCTGGGAATGGCAGGCATCCAGTCAATTAATAAGATCTAGAAAGTAGAATCCAGAAAGCTACCTTATGAACCTACTGGGGGCAGAAGATGGGCATTCAGAAACCTGCTGATGGAGGCGCTTCCCCACTGAGCCAGGGGGTAGTACTTTGGGGAAACGGGCTCTTTAAAGAGGAATGACAATGATAATTCAATTTATAAATATTGTGTATGTATTAAACCTTATTTATATTTATTAAATGAATAAAAATCTTCCCACAGGCCAGTGAATAAGGAGCAGACCAGGGGGTGCAGAGTTAGATACCGTATTAGTCAAGGCTCTCCAGAGAAATTGAGCCAACAGAATGTGAATATATGTAGAAAGAGATTTCTTAAGGAATTGGCTCACACAATAACAAAGACTTGGGGAGTCAAAAATCTGCTGGGGGAACCAGTTGACTGGAGACACAGGAAAGATTTGCAGTTAAAGTCCAAAGGCAGTCTGCTGGCAAACCAGGAAGAGCCAGTGTTGCAGATGAAACCCAAAGGCAGTCTGATGGCAGAATTCCCTCTTGCTCAAGAGAGGTCAGCCATTTGTTTTGCTCGGGCCTTCAACTGATGGGATGTGGACCACCCAATTATAGAGAGCAATCTGCTTTACTCAAAGTCCACTGATTTAAATGTAAAGCTCATCCAAAAACACCCTCACAGAAACATCCAGAATAATGTTAGGCCAAATCTGGGCACTATTACACTAGCCAAGTTGACTCATAAAATTAACCATCACAGATGCCAAGAGAGGTTAATGCCAGTGAGAAGCAAAGTCAGAGCTAGCAGAAAAGTGACCTCTTGATTGGCGACATGGAAGTTGTTGGCTGCTAGAGTGGGTTCAGTGCAACAGATAAGTCAAAGTTAGCCAGTGCAGAGTGAGGAAGGAAGGAGGAGAGAGGGACAGCAGTGTGGGCAGAAGCTCTTTTGGGAAGGGTAAGCATGCTATGAAGTAGGAGCTCAAGGAAAAAGTGGGGTTGAAGGAGGACTACTTAGTTCCCTCACTTTCTTTTTATTTATTTTTAATGTTTATTAATTTTGAGAGAGAGAGCACAAGCAGGGGAGGGACAGAGAGAGAGGGAGAGAGAGAATCCTAAGCAGGCTCTGTGCTGTCAGCACAGAGCCCAATGTGGGGCTCGATCTCATGAACCGTGAGATCATAACCTGAGCTGAAATCAAGAGTCAGTCACTTAACCAACTGAGCCACCCAGGCACCTCTAGAGTAGTGTGTTTTTCAAACTGTGGGTTTTGATCCTTTATGGGGCCAATTAAATGAGTGATGACTAGCACTTAAAAAGGAAAGAAAGAAATAGAGCCAAAAAGAAACAATAGAACACATCACACACAGTAAGAGTGAGCATTGTTTCATGAAACTTTGGTGTCTTGACTTCTAACACCACAGATTAATTTTGCCTATACTTGGATTTATGTAAATGGAATCATAATGCTATGTACCCTCCTTTGTCTGGATTCTTTCACTCAATGTTGTGTCTGTGAGATTCATCTGTGTTACTGCACGTTACTGGAGCCCATTCATCTCACTGCTGTGCAGTATTCCACTGAGTGACTGCATCAATTGATTTATCCATTCTACTGTTGATGCCCTTGAAGAATGTGAAGTCTTGACAGTGGCCCAACAAATGAATGGAATAATGTGCAGCAGGTGTTATCTGAGTCACCAGGCCCTACCCACCTGGGGGTAAAGATAGAGTTGCCATGATATGTTTGAGATACAGAATAGGGAGGATTTGCATAATAGGGGATGAGGACATGACCAGAAAGGTAGATGCTTCCTGAAGATCCTGTAGCTCCCTGGGAGTACCTTTATCCTACTGTTTACCATGTATTCTAGAAAATGTCTGTTCATCTATCTGACTCCCCACTAGATGGTGGAGGAGACAACATCTTATTCTTGCTGAATCTATCCCTGAGCCACGCCTGAGGCTGGCACACAGTGGGCATTCAGGAAATGCCTGTTGAACTGGACTAGGTTGGGGCCACTTTAGGAGAGCCTTCATTACCAGGGGTTGGGACGTAATACTCAAAGGTGATGGGAGCCATAGAAGATTTTTGAGCATCAGGAGGTCATAATCAGAAGAGAGTTTTAGAAAAATTACTGAGCAGCAGCAGTGAAGAGGAGGATGTTTTGGAGAGGGGAAAACTGCGGGTGGGGGTGGGGGCACGGGGGCTGGTTAAGAAGTTAAGAAGCTGTTACAGAAATGAATGAGGACCTAAATTAGGGTCGTGGAGGAGGAAACAGAAAGGAAAGGACCAGCTTGGGCCACATTGCTTTTTTCAAAGTATGGAATATGATCTCATTTTTATAAAACCATGTACTATTTGTGTGTGTATTTTAAAATATAATATGTACAAAGCATCTTATAAATCTCTAAGCTTGACAATAATCAGCCAAAGAGGCTTCGGAGGAAATGGTGTGGGTGTTTTTTAAAATAAGACCATATATTTTTCATTTTTACAGAAAACCCTCTGAGGGAGGATGTTGTTAGCTTCACTTTACAGGTGAAGAAACTAAGGCTCAGAGAGAGTTTTAATCCCTTGCTCAAGGCCACACAACCAGTATTCTTACCACTACAGTAGGCTTTCCCCAGAGATACTTTGAAGGAATAATCAAGGAGTCTTCATGATTAATTAGATGAGGGAGGGGAGGAGGGGAAGAAAAGAGGAAGGGATTAAAAATGACTGGGATACTTTGAGCCTGACCAAATGGGAAATAATCAGTAAGTCAGGAGGGAGTACTGAGTTATCAGGGGAAGGTTTAAGCCAAAGGAATGAATATCTAATGATGGAATTCGGTGCATCACATCAGGAATTAGAGGAAAGTCCCTAAGTATACTTCTTACTAGCTGGCCCTGCCACTGAGCACCTGAAGCCCCCTGGAAACTGGGCATTTTCAAGAAAAAAAAACATTCAGCCCCACACTTCCAGGCAAGTGGTATGTTCCTCTGGGTTCTTGGGTCCTTCTGTATCAGCAGATTCTGCTTTCTGTGCCTCTATGTGGCCTGATTGATTGACCAGGCTTAAAAGGCCTGCTGTTGAATTTGAGATCTCAGGCTTCCAGGCTCTATAGGTCATCAGCAAAGACCTAAGGGCCTGGCATGAACGCGAGGTTCTTATTCACCCTCGAAGACATTATAAACCACAAGAACACAAGCCTGGCAGACAGGAATGGCCGCCCAGCTCACTGGGCACACTGTGTCCTCTTCCGTCCATCCAGCATGATTCATAATTAAATCTGTGGCAGGCAGGAGGCAAACTAGAATTTTGTGCACTGGTGTTGGAGAAGCATTTTGATGACAATTTAATCTCAAAGGTCTAGTGTTCCAGACCTTGAAATTCTTGTGGCATTCTGAGTTGAGGCTGTTCCTCCCTACCCCTCCCTGGGACCATCCCTTGGGAGGGAGATGACCCAAAGGGAGAAAAAAAGGTTGGGTCACCGGGTATATTAGTTAGAGTTCTCTAGAGAAACATAACCGATAGGATAGACGTATAGAGAGAGAACAAGATTTATGATGAGGGATTGGCTCATGCATTTGTGGAGGCTGAGAAGTCTCACAGTCTGCTGTCCTCAAGCTGGAGCCCAGGAAAGCTGGTGATGTGGTTCTCGTTCAAACCTGAAGTCCTTAGAAGTGGGGGAGGGGCAATGATGTAAGTCCCGGTTTGAGTCCAGGGGACGGAGAACCAGGAGCACAAATATCTGACGGCAGGAGATGATGGATGTCTCCAGCTCAAAAAGAAAGCAAAGCCACCCTCTCTCTGCCGTTGTGTTCTATTCAGGCCCTCAGTGAATGTGATGATGTCCACCAGCATTGATGAGGACAGTCTTCTTTACTCAGTCTACTGACCCAAATGCTAATCTCTTCTAGAAACACCCTCAGAGACATATTTAGAAGTAATATTTAACCAGTTATGCAGGCATCCCTTAGCCAAGTCAAGCTGACACAAAATTAACCACCAGGGTGCCTGGGTGGCTCAGTCAAGTTGAGCGTTTGACTCGATCTTGGCTCAGGTCAGGATCTCGAGGTTCATGGGATCAAACCCCGAGTCGGGCTCTGCGCTGAGAGTGAGTAGCCTGCTTGGGATTCTCTCTCTCCCTCTCTCTCTGCCCCTCCCCTGCTTGTGCATGCTCTCTGTCTCTCAAAATAAATAAAAATAAACTTAAAAAAAAGTTAAACATCACACTAGGTAAGGTTTAGGTTTAGAAAAGTGTGCTACTGGAGATACCATATTCTCAGGCCCCATGTATTTCCAGTTAAATATATCATGAAAAAAGAAAGCCAGCATGTGAGTAAAGTACATAAAGAACTCACAAAAGGAAATTCAAATGGTACGTAACCATATTACAGGGTCACCATATTATACAACTCCAGGGGGCAGCATTCACACTGAATGCTATTCACAGAGATGCACATTGTGGTGGTCTATAAGAGAGGATGCTCAACCTCTCCCATAATAAAAGAAATGCCAGTTAAAACAAGAAGGTACTAGGTTTCCATGTGCTAGATTGGTAAAGCTCGAAGAGTTGTTAAATTCTGTGTTGTTGGGAGTGTAATATGGTGCCATCTCTTTGGAGGATGTAGTAGATTGGCTCTCTCAAACTCATTCATTCCACCCTCTTCTAGCTGGAGATGTAGGAAAGCTAAACCCTACACTTCCCATACTCCCTTGCAGTGAGGGTTCCACCCTCAATGAATGAGACTTCTGTTGCTCCACATCCCTGTCTGCATTTGGTGTTATCAGTGTTCTGCCTGCTGGCTTATTCTACTAGCTGTGTAGTGTTATCTCGTGGTTTTAATTTGTGTTTCCCTGGGGCACTTCTGTGGCTCAGTAGGTCGAGCACCAGACTTCAGCTCAGGGCATGAACTCACAGCTTGGCTCGTGAGTTCAAGCCCCGTGTTGGGCTCTGTGCGGCCAGCTCAGAGCCTGGAGCCTGTTTCGGATTCTGTGTCTCCTTCTCTCTCTGCCCCTTCTCATGCTCTTTCTCTCTCTCTCTCAAAAATAAATAAGGATTGGGGCGCCTGGGTGGCGCAGTCGGTTAAGCGTCCGACTTCAGCCAGGTCACGATCTCGCGGTCTGTGAGTTCGAGCCCCGCGTCAGGCTCTGGGCTGATGGCTCGGAGCCTGGAGCCTGTTTCCGATTCTGTGTCTCCCTCTCTCTCTGCCCCTCCCCCGTTCATGCTCTGTCTCTCTCTGTCCCAAAAATAAATTAAAAAAAAAAAATGTTAAAAAAAAAATAAGGATTAAAAAAGTTTTTTAATTTGCATTTCCCTGAAGACTGGATGTGAAGCATCTTTTCAAATGCTTATTTTCCAGCTGTATGTCTTCCCAAGTTTTTTGCCCATTTCTTTCTTTCTTTTTTTTTTTTTTTTAGCCTTTATTTATTTTTGAGAGACAGAGAGAGACAGAGAACGAGCAGGAGAGGAACAGAGAGAGAGGAAGACACAGAATCTGAAGCAGGCTCCAGGCTCTGTGCTGACAGCTCAGAGCCTGACATGGGGCCCAAACCTACGACAAACCGTGAGATGATGACCTGAGCCGAAGTCAGTTGCTTAACCAACTGAGCCACCCAGGCGCCCCTTTGCCCATTTCTTAATTGGGTTGTTTGTTTTCTTGAATAGTTCTTTATCAGGTATGTCTTTTGCAAATGCAGTCTGTGACTTTTTCTTTTCTTCAAGGAGACTTTCACAGAGCAGACATTTTTAATTTTAATGAAGTCTAGCTTATCAATTCTTTCTTTCATGGATTATGCCTTTGCTATTGTATGTAAATGGTCATTACTGGGGTGCCTGGCTGGCTCAGTTGGTGGAGCATGTGACTCTTGATCTTGGGGTTGTGGGTTCGAGCCCCATCTTAGGGGTAGAGTTTACTTAGAGAGAGAAGTCATTGCCAAACTCAAGGGCATCCAGATTTCCTCCTATGTGATCTTCTACAAAGGATTTATAGTTTTACATTTTACTCTTAGGTCTATGATGCATTTTGAGTTAATTTTTGTGAAGGGTGTAAGGTCTGTGTTTATTTCTTTTTGTTTGTTCCTTCCTTCCTTCCTTCCTTCCTTCCTTCCTTCCTTCCTTTCTGCCTTTTTTTGCATGTGGATGTCCAATTGTCCCAGCACCATTTGTTGAAAAGACTGTTCTCCGTTGTGTTTCCTTTGCTCCTTTTCAAAGATCAATTGACTATATGTTGGTCTATTTCTGGGCACTCCATTCTGTTCTATTGATCTACTTGTCTATGCTTTTGCTAATATCACACTGTCTTGATTACTGTAGGTTAACATTAAGTCTTGAAGTTGGGTAGTATCAGTCCTCCAACCTTGTTCTTCTTCATTATTGTGTTGACTATTCTGGGTCTTTTTTATGAGAAGTAAGGGAGATGATTCATTTTCAGAAATACCAAATAAAATCTGTGCTATCTAATTAATAGGTTTACAACCTATTGGAAATATGTACGAAACCCACCCCCCTCACACAATGGAGTCCCAAACCCTTAGACACTTTGCTTCCTAGTTCTTTCCCCCTCCCTTTCATGGGCTTATTTTTGTGGGCTTTGAAATGAGCCTGCACTGAAGAACAGAGAGAGGAGGGACTGAAAGTTTCTGAGTCACCTCAGGGAGTGTCCAATCAGATTACTTTTTGCCTTACATGGGCATAGGCAACATCCAAGTAAGGCTGTAACCTCTATAGTACTTAGCCAATACATGCTAGGAGATAAATTGTAGGCTGTGACTCCCTGAGTGTGCCTGTCCATCAGACACCCAATCTTGCAAGGACATTTTTTTTTAATGTTTATTCATTTTTGAGAGAGAGACAGACAGACAGAGCCTGAGTGGGGGAGGGACAGGGAGAGAGGGAGACACAATACAAAGCAGGCTCCAGACTCTGAGCTTTCAGCCCAGAGCCTGACACACAGGGCCCACACCCACAAACTGTGAGATCATGACCTGAGCCAAAGTCAGATGCTCAACCGACTGAGCCACCCAGGCTCCCCAACAAGAACATTGATTAAAGCCTCGCGTCACTGTGCTCTGAGTCTCTGCATCCCTCCTTTGATTGGGTCGGTGGGCTTATTTCTCACATTTTTGATTCAGGCTGGCTGGGTCTGAGAACTCAGAGAGGGTCCTGCAGGACCAGTCAGGAGGGTCCTTGGTTTGTCATAGAGTAGAAATCAAATGCAAGCTGAGAGGAAGTGAGAGCAGAGTTTGTTAAAGATATAGAGAGAGTATAGATAGGGACAGAGTGTCCAGAAGACTCAGAAAGGAAAGAAGAGTGAGTCTCATCTTTGCTTGGGATCTGGGGTTTTTATTGAGGATTGTGGTCTGGTGAAGTGTCTCCTGAAGGGTCCGGGAACTGGTTAAAACAAAGGCAAGTGTTTAGGTGTCCTCCATAAGTCACTTATACTCTGGAGCCAAGGGTCTTATGAGTCTGTGGTCTTGGAAAAGGTACCTGATGACCTCACTCAGTCACTCCTTAGATGCTTAGATGTTATCTCTTGTGCTGGAAGACTCCAAAGAAATCATTAAGTCCTTGACCTTTATAAGGAGGACATACCTCATCTGTACCAGAGGACTGTGTAGGGCAGGGATGTAGGTTCTGGCAAGAATAGAGACAGCAAAGATGCAGTCTTTCATGGGGTCCCTTCAGTTTTCTTGTCTCATTTTTCTTCTCCGTATAAACTTTAGAATCAGTTTGTTAGTATCCATAAAATAACTATGTGGGATTTTGATTGGGATTACATTGAATCTATAGATCAAGTTTGGAAAAACTGACACCTTGATAATACTGAATCTTCCTATCCAGGAACATGGACTATCCATTTAGTTACTTCTTTGATTTCTTTTATCAGAATTTTATAGTTTTCCTTGTATAAATGTTGTACATATTTTGTTAGATTTATATGTAAGTTTTATTTGGGGGGTGCTAACATAAATAGTATTATGTTTTAAATTTCAAATTCCACATGTTCATTGCTGATACATAGAAAACAAATTGACTTTTTTCTTTATATATTAACCTTATATCCTACAGCTTGCTATTAATCACGTAGTTCCAGGAGGTTTTTTTGTTGATTCCTTCTCATTTTTTGCATAGATGATCATGTCATCTGTGAACAAAAATAGTTTTATTTCTTTCTTCCCAATCTGTATCCTTTTTATTTCCTTTGCTCATCTTTTTTAAAATATTCATTTTTTAATAAAAAAAGACCATTTTTTAAATTTATTTTTGAGAGAGAGTGAGCAGGGGAGGCGCAGAGAGAGAGAAGGAGAGAGACTGAACCCCAAGCAGGACCCGCACCATCAGCATGGAGCCTGATGCAGGGTTCAAACTCACAAACCACAAGATCATGATCTGAGTCGAAATCAGGAGTTGGACGTTCAACCGACTAAGCCAACCAAGCACCCCAAATATTTATTTATTTTTGAGAGAGAGAGAGAGAGGGAGAAAGAAAGGGGGAGAGAGAGAGAGAGACAGAGAGAGCAAGCACAAGCATGGAGAAGGGGCAGAGAGAGAGAGGGACAGAGGATCCGAAGCAGGCTCTGTGCTGACAGGAGAGAGCCCAATGAGGGGCTCAAATTCACAAACTGTGAGATCATGACCTGAGCTGAATTCAGACACTCAACTGATCAGGCCTCCAAGGTGCCCCTCCTTTTCTCATCTTATTGTATTAGTTAGTACTTCCAGTATGATGTTGAAAGGCAGTAGTAAGAGGGAACATCTTGCCTTGTCCCTCATCTTGGTGGGAAAGCTTTAAGTTTCTTGCCCCTAACTATGATGTTAGCTGCAGGTGTTTTGTAGATACTATTTATCCAGTTGAAGAAGTTCCCCCCAATTCCTACTTTACTGAGAATTTTTATCATTAATGGATATTGAATTTTGTCAAATGCTTTTTCTGCATTTATTGATAATGATTATGAAATATTTTTTAGCCTGTTGATGTGATGGATTACATTAATAGATTTTTTTTTAATGTTTATTTGTGAGAGAGAGAGAGAGAGAGAGAGAGAGAGAGAGCGAGCATGAGTGGGGGAGGGGCAGAGAGAGAGGGAGACGCAGAATCCAAGGCAGGCTCCAGGCTCTGTGCTGACAGCTCAGAGGTCAAACTGATACAGGGCTCAAACTCACAAACCTTGAGATCATGACCTGAGCCGAAGTCGGATGCTCAAGTGACTGAGCCACCCAGACACCCCACATTAATTGATTTTTGAATGTTGAACCAGCTTTGCATACCTGGGATAAATATCATTGTATACAGTTCTTACACATTGTTGGATTTGAATTGCAAATGTTTTGTTGATATGGCAAATATGTCCATGAGAGATATTTGTCTTCAGTTTTCTTTTCTTGTAATGCCTTTGGTTTTGGACATTCTATTGTCCTCATAGAATGAGTTCAGAAGTATTCCCTCTGCTTCTATCTTCTGGAAAAGATTGTGGTGAGATGGTATAATTTCTTCCTTGAATGTTGTCATTCAATTCAGTGTTGTCACTAGGGAACCCATCTGGGTTTGATGCTTTCTGTTTTGAAAGGTTATTGATTATTGATTCCATTTTTAAATTGATATAAAGCTATTCAGATTGTCTATATCTTCTTGTATGAGTTTTAGTAGATTGTGTCTTTCAGGGAATTGGTTAATTTTATTTAGTTGTCATATTTGTGGACATAGGCTTGTTCCTTGATTATCCTTTTTATATCCACAGGATCTGTAGTAATGTCCTCTCATTCACTTCTGATATGAGCAATTTGTACCCTCTCTTTTTTTCTTAGCATGGCTATAAGCTTATTGATTTTATTGATCTTTTCAAAGAACCAGGTTTTGGTTTTATTGATTTTCTCTTTGATTTCCTGTTTTCAATTTCATTGATTTCTGCTCTAATTTATATTATTTCTTCTCCTTATTTTGGATTTAATAATTTCTTTTATTTTTCTACCTTCTTAAGGTTCAAGCTTAGATGATTGATTTTAAATCTTTCTTTTCTATGATTCAATACTGTAAGTTTCCCTTTAAGCACTACTTTTGCTGTATCTCACAAATTTTGATAAGTTGTGTTTTCATTTTTTTAGTTCAAAATATTTTTAAATTTAACTTGAGGTTTCTTCTTTGACTCATCTAGAAGTATATTGTTTAATCTCTAAGTTTTGGGGGATTTTCCAGCTATCTCTCTGTTATTGATGTCTCATTTTAATTCCATGTGGTCTGATAGCAGACATAGTATGGTTTCTATGTTTTTAAATTTGTTAAGGTGTATTTTATGGCCCAGAATGTGGCCCATGTTGGTGAATGTTCCATGTGAGCTTGAGAAGAATGTGTATTCTGCTGTTGTTGGATGAAGTAGTCTATAGATGTCCATTATATCAGTTGATTGATGGTGATGTTGAGTTCAACTGTGTACTGACTGATTTTCTGACTGCTGGGTCTATCCATTTCTTTTTGTTGTTGTTGTTATATAAACCCATTTATTATAGGCTAGCAATATTTCAAATGGTGGAGTTTCTATTGGTCTTAAAACTCCTTCAGTCTCCTGATGGCCGACTTTACTGTGACAGCAGAAGTGCTGTTGTAGTGGTGTTGTAGGTCCAGGCACCACAGCTATAGTTTTCATGCAGGAACCACAATGCCAGATTTCCATAGCTCATCTTTTCATCTTGGTTTTGCCACAGAAGGAGCAAGTGTACTTGGCGTGCTGGCGTATTTCCATCTTCTTCACCATTTTCCTGAGAGAGGCACAATAATGGGTCCCATATTTACTGACAATTCCATCCTTCTTGGTGCATTTAGCCATGTTGCTGAAAACTAGATCTGAGCCCAGAGAGGACTATCCATTTCTGATAGAGGAGTGCTGAGATCTTCAACCATAATACTGGATTCATCTATTTCTCCCTGAAATTCTATCAGTCATTGCCTCACAGATTTTGAATCTCTGTTGTTAGACATATATATGATAAGAATTGTTATATCTTCTTGGAGAATTGACCCCTTTATCATTATTCAGTGCCCCTCTTTAACCCTGAAGACTTTTTTTGCTCTGAAGTTCGTTGTGTCTAAAGTTTTTTTTTTTAAACATTTTTTTAAGTGTTTATTTATTTCTGAGATAGAGAGAGACAGAGCATGAGTAGGGGAGGGGTAGAGAGAGAGGGAGACACAGAATCCGAAGTAGGCTCCAGGCTCTGAGCTGTTAGCACAGAGCCCGATGCGGGGCTCGAACTCATAACTGTGAGATTGGGACCTGAGCTGAAGTCAGTCGCTCAACCGACTGAGCCACCCAGGCGCCCCTGTTGTGTCTAAAGTTAATATAGTTACTCTTACTTTCTTTTAATTAGTGTTAGAATGGTATACCTTTCTCCATCCATTTACTTTTAATCTATATGTGTCTTTATATTTAAAGGGAGGGTTTTTCATAAATGACATATAGTTGGGTTTGATCTTCTCTGACAATGTATCTTTTAATTGGTGCATTTAGACCATTGATGTTCAAAGTGATTATCGATATAATTGGAATAATATCTGCCATATTTGCACCTGTTTTCTATTTGCTCTCCTTGTTCTTTTTTTTTTTTTTTAATGTTTATGTATTTTGAGAGAGCGAACAAGTGGGGGAGGGGCAGAGAGAGAGAGAGAGAGAGAGAGAGAGAGAGAGAAGGAATTCAAAGCAGGCTCCACACTGTCAACATGGAGCCCAACACTGGGCTCCAACTCATGAACCATGAAATCATGACCTAAGCCAAAATCAAGAGTCAGATGCTTAACTGACTGAGCCACCTAGGTGCTCCTTGTTCTTTGTTCTTATTTTTGTCTCCTGCTCTTTTTCTGCTTTTGTGGTTTTTATTGAGCATTTTATATAATTCCGTTTTCTTTCCTTTCTTAGCATATTAATTTACTTCTTGTTCTTTTCTTTTTTTTAACTTTTTTTTGTAATTGCCTTAAGTTTACCATACACATTTATACCTAATCCAAGTCTACCTTCAAATAACACCAGACTGCTTTACAGGTTGTGTGAGTACCTTATAATAACAAAATAATCTTGATTCTCCCTCTTGTCCCTTGTATCACTGATGTCATTTGTTTGACATATACATAAGCATATATATACGTAATCAAATACATTGTGGCTATTTATTATTTTGAACAAATTTATCTGTAGATCAATTAAGAGTAAGAAAAAGAGGGACTCCTTGGTGGCTCAGTCAGTTAAGCATCAACTCTTGATTTCAGCACAGGTCATAATCTCACAATTCATGAGATTGAACCCCACATTGGGCTCTGCACTGACAGTGTGGAGCCTGCTTGGGATTTCTTCTCTCTCTCTCTCTGCCCCTCCCTTGCTCTCTCTCTCTCCCTCTCTCAATAAATAAGTAAACATTTAAAAAAGAATAAGAAAAAGAAAAGTTTGTATTTTAATTTCACTTATTCTTTCTTTGAGGTCCTTGTTTTATTTTTTTTTTTCAATGTTTTTTTATTTATTTTTGGGACAGAGAGAGACAGAGCATGAACGGGGGAGGGGCAGAGAGAGAGGGAGACACAGAATCGGAAACAGGCTCCAGGCTTCGAGCCATCAGCCCAGAGCCTGACGCGGGGCTCGAACTCACAGACCGCGAGATCGTGACCTGGCTGAAGTCGGACTCTTAACCGACTGCGCCACCCAGGCGCCCCTGAAGTCCTTGTTTTAAAAGTGTATATTGATTTTGAGAGAGAAAGAGAGAGAGAGAGAGAGAGAGAGAGAGAGAGAGAGAGAGAGAGAGAATCCCAAGCAGCCTCCACACAGTCAGTACAGAGCCCAATGTGGGGCTCAATCTCATGAACCATGAAATCATGACCTAAGACGAAATCAAGAGTCTGACACTTAACTGACTGAGCCATGCAGGTGCCCCAATGCTCTTTCTTTCTTTATGTAGATCTGGGCTTCTGACCTATATGTTTCCTTATCTCTAAAGGAAAATTCCTTGCAAAACGGGTCTACTGGCAGCAAATTCTCATTTTTTGTTTGAGAAAAACTTTATTTCTCCTTTACTTTTTTTTTTTTTTTTTTTTTTTTGAGAGAGAGAGCACAAGCAGGGGAGGGGCAGAGAGAGGGGGACAGAGGATCAGAAGCGGCCTCTGCACTGACAACAACCAGGAGATCATGACCTGAGCCCAAGTTGGACACTCCATTGACTGAGCCACCCAGGAGTCCCTATTTCTCCTTCATTTTGAATGATAATTTCACAGGGTACAGAACTGTAAGTTGGTGGAGTTTTTCTCTCTACACTGTAAATATTTCACTCCACTCTCTTCTTGTTTGAATGGTTTCTGAGGAGAACGTAAATTTAGTTCCTAATTTTGATCCTCCATAAGTAAGGTATATTTTCCTCTGTCTTCTTTCAGGATTTATCTTCTTACTTTCTACTTTGTTATTCTTTTTTTTTTTAATTTTTTTTAACATTTATTTATTTTTGAGACAGAGAGAGACAGAGCATGAATGGGGGAGGGTCAGAGAGAGGGAGACACAGAATCGGAAACAGGCTCCAGGCTCTGAGCTGTCAACACAGAGCCCGATGAGGGGCTTGAACTCATGGACCACGAGATCATGACCTGAGCCGAAGTCGGCTGCCCAACCGATTGAGCCACCCAGGTGCCCCTCTACTTTTTTATTCTTTATCTTTGATTTTCTATAGTTTGAAGATGATATTCCTTGGTATAGCTTTTCGGGGGCATTTATTCCATGTGGTGTTCTCTGAGCTTCCTGGTTCTGTGGTTTGGTGTCTGACATTAATTTGGGGGAAATTCTCAGGCATTATTGTTTCAAAGATTTCTTTTGTTCCTTCTTCTCTTCCTGGCATTTCCATTTACATGTCTGTAACACCTTTTGTAGTTGTCCAACAGTTCTTGGATATTATGGGTTTTTTCCCACTCTTTTTCCGTTTTCTTTTTAGTTTTGGAAGTTACTCCTGAAATATCTTCAAGCTCAGAGATTCTTTCCTCAGCTGTGTCCAATCTACTAATAAACCATTAAAGGTATTCTTCATTTCTTCATTTCTGTTACACTTTTTTTTTAATCTCTAACATTTCTTTGGGTTCTTTCTTAGAATTTCTAACTCTCCGTGTAGGTTACCCATCTCTTCTTGTATATTGTCTACTTTATCCATTAGAGCTGTTAGCATTAAAATTTTTTTAATGTTTATTTATTTTTGAGAGAGAGAGAGACAGAGCTTGAGTGGGGGAGGCGCAGAGAGAGAGGGAGACACAGAATCCGAAGCAGGGTCCAGGCTCTGAGTTGTCAGCACAGAGCCCGACACAGGGCTCGAACTCACAAACTCAGAGATCATGACCTGAGTTGAAGTCAGACGCCTAATCAACTGAGCCACCCACCCAGGCACCCCAGAGCTGTTAGCATTTTAATAACAGTTGTGGCAAATTCCTAATCTGATACTTCCAACGTCCCTGCCATTTCTGAGTCTGGTTCTGATGCTTGTTCTGTCTCTTTAAACTGTGTTTTTTGCCTTTTAGTATGTCTTGTAATTTTTTTTTTTTATAGCCAGACATGATGCACTATGTAAAAGGAACTTCTGCAAATAGGCTAAGTAATACAGTAGTAAGGTGTTGCTGAGAGAAGAAGTGTTCTATAATCCTATGATTAGGTCTCAGACTCTTTGTGAGCCTGTGCCTCTGGACTGTGAACTTCACACGTGCTTCTTAGTTGTTCCCCCCTGTAGTTGGGATATGATGGCTAGGGTGGACTGGAGTTGAATTTTTCCTTTCTCCCACATGGATTGCTGGAGTCAACTGGAGTTGTATATATATTTTTATCATAGTACTTTTCAAAAATAAAATAAAATTACCTTCAGTCCTCCCTAAATTTACAGAGTCTAGGAGACTCCTTTTCATTGCTCTTATTTTCCCCTCTTACTGTCTTCACCATAATAATCAGTCAGGGGCTTTAGCAGCATTGTGGTTGGAGCTGACCTATTTTGACAAAATTTCTCTTTCTTGAAATTTCTATGAATTGAGAGGAAAAGGTCTCAGCAAATCCCCCAGCACTGGTTTGTGAGAGGAGAGTGTATTAGTTAGGCTTTTTTTTGGACAGGCAGAGATGACCCTGCAGGATTGATGGTTTATTGCTGTCCCTTGGCTAGGACAGCCAGCAGGCAGCATGGAGAACTGAGATCCACCTCAGCATTGCCAGGGGACATCCTGAGCACAGCCGCTGCCCTGCTTTCTTATCTGGCATTTGTGCTTCTTGGGGGAGCCAGTGAAGCTGCTCCTTGTCTTTTCAGCCACATGCAGTTCTGAGAGGATCTCAGCCCACTACCTCTGCTGCTGTGTTGTGTCTCATCACTCACCGCTTGGGCCAGGGCTGACTGAACTTAGAGTGGACAACAGATCCGGGAGAGTTGGGACAGTAACTCTCAGGCTGGCCTGAGCCAGTCAGGCTCCCAGTCCGGAAAGGAAAGGAAAGGAAAGGAGAGGAGAGGAGAGGGGAGGGGAAGGGGAAGGGGAAGGGGAAGGGGAAGGGGAAGGGGAAGGGGAAGGGGAAGGGGAAGGGGAAGGGGAAGGGGAAGGGGAAGGGGAAAGGGAAGGAGTAGGGGGAGAAGGGGAAGGGGAAGGGAAGGACGAGGGAGGGTGGGCCTCCCCAGCGGCGCCTGGGTGGCTCAGTCAGTTAAGCCAATGAATCTTGATTTTGGCTCAGGTCATGATCTCACAGTTCATGGGTTCAAGCCCCATGTGGGGCTCTGCTCTGGCAGCATCAAGCCTGGTTGGGATTCTCCCTCTCTCCCTCTCTCTGTCTCCCTTTCTCTCTGCCCCTCCCTTGTGCTGTCTCTCTCAAAATAATAAGCTTAAAAGAAAATGTTAACCCAAAGTGCAGCTTCATTGAAAGGAAGTTTCAGGCATTACCTGCTGGTGGGAAATTAGCTGGTGTGAAAGTGGGGAGCAGAAAGCAAAGAACCTAAGAGTGTCCCTAAGATGTGTTTGTATCAGGAGAGAGAAAAGGAGGAAAGAGAGCAGCTTGGGATGGGCTGATCTAACCTAGCAGCTGGATCATTCATTCAGCAAGTATCTGTTAAACATCTAACAGTGCCAGGCCTGTTCCAGACTTTGGAAAAAATTACTCAAAAATCTCAGCCCTCCTTGTGCTGATTTGGCAAGGGTGGGGATGGCAGTGTAAGAGGATGCGAGAACGATGATCATAAGAAAAGGTAAATTATATTACATTAGAAAGTGAGAAGTGCACAGGGCGCCTGCATGGTTCAGTTCGTTAAGCATCTGACTCCCGATCTCAGCTCAGGTCTCGACCTTAGGATTGTGAATTCACGCTCCTCTTTGGGCTCTGTGCTGGCTGTGAAGCCTACTTAAAAAATAAAATTAAAAAACCCACAAAACATATGCCCACATTAGAACCTGTGTGTAAATATTCATAGCAGCATTATTATTAATAGTCAACAAGTAGAAACAACCCTAATGTCTACCAAATGATGAATGGAAAAAGAAAATGGGGTATATCCATACATTGGAATGTTACTTGAAAATAAAAAGAAATAAAATACTGGTATATGCTACAAACATATACCATATCTTTGAAAACATTATTTAATGTGAAGGAAACCGGTCAGTAAAGACCACATATTGTACAATTCCATTTAGATGAAATATCCAGAAAAGGCGAGGCTGTCGAGACAGGAAGCAGATTGGTGATGAGGAGTCTGGGAGGAAATGAGGACTACTAAGGGGCACAGAGCTTCTTTTTAGGGGTGATGAAAATACTCTAAGATTGATTATGGTGATGGCTGTTCAAGTCTGTGAATGTACAAAAAATCCTGAATTGTGCACTTTCAATTGGGGAACTGTATGGTAGGTTAGTTACATCACAAATAAAGCTGTTATTTCTTAAAGGCTTGAAAGAAAAGCACACAGCACAATTTCCCTAAGGGGGCCGTTACTGCAGAACACCTCATGTGAGCGTGGGTCACAGCCTGACATTGAGACCAAGCCGACCACAAACGACTCCAGCCAATCACACTTGGCGATGCCTGGTCACGCTCTGGTCACACGGAGCTGTTGGTACTTAACATCGATCATGGGAGCTCGGGCTGACAGAGCTGATTACACATAGCGCATATAGCAGTGGCTAAGGGCACAGACTCTGCGATGACACAAACCTAATTTTGAACCGTGGCTCTCTGTCTGATGACCACTGGCAAGTTAACCTCTCTCAGCCTCAGTTTCCTCATGTGTACATGAGAGATGATAATACCTGCTCCACAGGGAGGTTAAGGGGATTAAAGGAAATGCTACTGTAGAACAGTTAGCACAGTGCTTACAACTGGGTGAAGGACCAGTTAGTGGTAGCTAGCATCATTATTAATAATGTGTGTAAATGACTGAGCATACTGCCTGTCGTTTAGGAAGTGCACAAAACATAAAATGATCAAAGTTCTGCTTTTCACCAGAAAAATGTTTACGAGACAGAATAAACTTTACAGACAAAGACAGAGAATTTGAATTCTGTTGCTTAAAGACCAAAGTAGTGACTTTGGAAGGCTGCTACCTGCTCGGCACCTGGCTTTTATCTGGCTCCTCTGTGGCAAATACGCACACAGCCTAAAGCACTGGGCTCTGCCCTAGAGCCTCTTGGCCACCTCCACCACATCACTAACGAGCATACCTGAGCTTCCGGAAGCTTCTAGGAGAACATTCCAACTAAGAAACTGGAGCTTTTGATGCAGATCCAGAACATGAAACAACATGGACCCTCAAAGCATGAGCTGAGACAGGGAGCTATAAAAGAAACTCAGAATAGGAAATAATTGCAATTGGTTACCCCAGGAATGCAGAGGCATTTCAACAACAGAAAATCTATGTAATGTAATACATGCACCTCACTGTATGGTTAAAGGAGAAAAATGTGATCATCTCAATAACTGCAGGAAAAAGTAGGTAATAAAATTCAATATTCATTTATGATTAAACATTAGTAAACCAGAGTTAAAGAGAAAGTCCTGTTCCTGACACATACGTATCAAACAACATACATAATGGTGAAACAATAAAACTATTCCCAGACTAGGAACAAGGCAAGGATGCTGGGTATTATTCTTACTATTTGATATTGTAATAGTAGCCAGCTGATTTTCAACAACGATCTCCAAACTACCCAACAGGGAAAGAATATTGTCTTTTCAGCAAATGGTAGTGGATATCCAAAGGAATGAAGCTGGACTCTTACCTTATACCATATATAAGAATGAACTAGGGGCGCCTGGGTGACTCAGTCGGTTAAGCGGCCGACTTCGGCTCAGGTCATGATCTCGTGGTCTGTGCGTTCAAGCCCCGCGTCCGGCTCTGTGCTGACAGCTCAGAGCCTGGAGCCTGCTTCAGATTCTGTGTCTCCCTCTTTCTCTGACCCTCCCCTGTTCATGCTCTCTCTCTCTCTCTCTCTGTCTCAAAAATAAATAAATGTTAAAAAAATTAAAAAAAAAAAAAAGAATGAACTAGAAATGGATTAAAGACCTACATGTAAGAGCTAAAACTGTAAAACTTTTAGAAGAAAACATAAGTACACATTTTCATAACCTGGGATTAGGCAATGATTTCTTAGATATGACACTAAAAGCACGAGCAACCAAAGAAAAAATAGATAAATCAAAACAAATACTTGTGTGTTTTATTTTTTTTTAATGCTTATGTATTTATTTCGAGAGAAAGAGAGCACATGTAGGGGAGGGGCACAGAGAGAGAATCCCAAGGAAGTCCCATGCTCAGCCCTGAGCCTGATGCAGGGCTCGACCCCACAATCCCGAGATCGTGACCTGAGCAAATATCAAGAATTGGATGCTCAACTGACTGAGCACCCAGGTGCCCCAAAACTTGTGTGGTTTTTTTCTTTTCAGTTTTTTTTTTTTAAGGTTTATTTATTTTTGAGAAAGAGAGAGACAGAACACGAGCAGGGGAGGAGCAGAGAGAGAGAGAGGGAGACACAGAATCTGAAACAGGCTCCAGACTCTGAGCTGTATGCACAAAGACTGACGCGGGGCTCGAACTCACCAACGGTGAGATCATGACCTGAGCCGAAGTTGGACGCTCAACCAACTGAGCCACCCACGTATCCCAAAACTTGTGTTTTTTAAAGGACACTATTGAGAAAGTGAAAAGACAACCCACAGAATGGGAAAAAATATTTGGACGTCATATATTTGATTAGGGTCTATTAACGAATATATAAAGAACTCTTACAATTCAACAATAAAAATTTTTAAAAATGGACAAAGGAGAGGTTCCTCAGTGGCTCAGTTGGTTAAGCGTTTGACTTGGCGCAGGTCATGATCTCACGGTTCATGGGTTCAAGCCTCACGTCGGGCTCTGTGCTGACAACTCAGAGCCTGAAGCTTGCTTCGGATTCTGTGTCTCCCTCTCTCTCTCTGCCCCTCCACTGCTTGCACTCTGTCTCTCTCTGTCTCTCAAAAATAAATAAATGACAGGACGCCTGGGTGGCTTAGTCAGTTAAGTGTCTGACTTCGGTTCAGGTCATGATTTCACTGCTCATGAGTTCCAGCCCCACATCAGGCTCTGGGCCAACAGCTCAGAGCCTGGAGCCCATTTTGGATTCTGTGTCTTCCTCTCTCTTTCTCTGCACCTCTCCCGTTAATACTCTGTCTCTCTCTCTCTCGAAAATAAATAAACATTAAAAAAATCATTAAAAAATAAATGTTAAAAACTTTTTTAAAAACAAAAATGGACAAAGTGTTGAAGGTGTCTGGCTGGCTCAGTCAGAAGAGCACGTGACTCTTGATCTTGGGGTCGTGAAGTTGAGCCAGCCAGGTGACCCGTAGCTATAATTTTTTTTTAATGAAAAATAACAAATGTTGGCAAAGACATGGAGGAAAACTTCAGAAACATTCAGAAACTTCATGAATTGCTGGGAGAAATGTAAAATGGGACAGCCGCTATGGAAACCAGTTTCGCAGTTCCCCAAAAAGTTATACATAGAGTTACCACACAACCCAACAGTTCTACTCTGAGATATATATCCAAGAGAATTGCAAATGTGTTTTTGTACAAAAGCTTGTGCATGAATGTTCATAGAAGCATTATTCAGAAGTAGAAACAACGTGGATGTCCATCAACTGGTGAATGGATAAACAAAATGTGGTTAGTCAGTAAATGGACTAGTATTCAGCCGTAGAAAGGAATGAAGTACTGATTCATGCTACAATGCAGATGAACCTTGAGAACATTATGCTAAGTTTAAGAAGTCAGATATGAGACCATATATTGCATGATTCCATTTATATGAAATGTCCAGAATAGTTAAATCTAAAGGTGCTTTCCAAAGGCTGAGGAGGAGGGGGAATGGAAATTTCCTACCAATGAGTTAGGAATTTATTTTGGGGTTAATAAAAATGTTCCAGAATTAGATAACAGTGATGGTTGTACAGCCTAAAAACTCTTGAATTCACCAGTTTAAAATGGTGAGTTTTATGGTATGTGAATTATATCTCAATAAAAACAACTATGAAGTTAGAAAATCCCATTCCAGAAATTCTAGTTCTTGGTACACTTTAGGGACACACACACTCCCCATGCACCAGGGGTATATATAAGGATGTTTACTTTAGTAGATTCAAGGTGACCACAAATTCTTTGCTTTCCCTCCCATCAAAGGTGGGTCTATTTTCCCACTTTTTGAATCTGAGCTGGTCTTTTGACTTTCTTTCTCTTTCTCTTTCTTTCTTCTTTTCTTTCTTCCTTCCTTCCTTTCTTTCTTCTTTTAATGTTTATTTATTTTTGAGAGAGAGAAACAGAGTGCAAGCAGAGGAGGGGCAGAGAGAGAGAGAGAGAGAGAGAGAGAGAGAATCTGAAACAAGCTCCAGGCTTTGAGCTGTCAGCACAGAGCCTGACGAGGGGCCCGAACTTGGGAACAGTGAGATCATGACCTGAGCTGAAGGTGGGCGCTCAGCTGACTGAGCCACCCAGGCACCCCTGTGACTTTCCTAAACCAATATTGCTGAGACCTTGCAGCTTCTGCTGTCACTCTCTTAGAACATTGCCACCATTTTCTGAAGAAGTCCAGCTGGAAAGAGACAGCCAGAAATCCCAGCTGAGGCTCCAGACTTGTCATTGAGGCCACCATAAGCCAATCAGTCAAGCTGCCAGTTAACCGCAGCTTGTTTCAGTTAACCACAGCCACTAAGTGAGTCCAGGTGAGATCAGAAGAATCATCTTGTCATCCCACAGAATCATGAGAAATAACAAACTATTATTGTTTTAAGCCACTACATTTTGGGGATGGTTTGTTACCCAGCAATAGCTGATTGATACAATACTGGGACAACTTGCCTGAAAGATCAAAACTTGGGAAACAACCCAAGTGCCGGCTGGATGATGTAGTGGTTAAGAGCCTAACTTTGGCTCCAGACTTGGGCCCCAAATCATACCCTGACAACTTACCAGCTGTGTGATGATGAGAAATTTGATTTAAGCCTATGCCCTCCTAGGTCCTTGTGAGAATTAAAGGGGTTAATATGCAGAGAGGACTTGGAAACGTTTCTTCCTCTGGGAGAGAGGAATGCTATTAAGTGTTGGCTATTGGTATTACATGGCCACCAACAAAATGTGGTCCATGTATGTGCTGGAGGTGATAAAGGAGTAAATTCATGTATATCAACTTGGACAATTCTTACAAATATGTGACTTATTGGGAAAAGTAAGTTGTCGGGCTATTACAATTATGTAAAACTATTTTTTAGATTCAGGGAGGAGCACATAAACCATTTCAGAGTGTTTGCATCTTTGGAGGTAAAGATGGGAATGAATTTCTAAGCAGAAATCAAGTATTTTTACCTTAATCACGATATTCTGGTTGCACATTTTGGACACAAAGGACACTGGTTACATCATTTTGGAAGCAAACTAAAGCTAAAACTCTAACATTTGTTCATTTGGTTTGGTGGGAATGTTTTTTTTCTTCCTTGTCCTTTACTTCCACCCCTCTCCAACCCCCCAAATTCCTGTAACTAATTTAATTACAATTGTTTTGAATTCTTTCTTCCTGCATGCAGCTTGGGGATCTGACCTTCTCCAGTCAGCCCTGACACCTGTCTTGTCACAGGCAGGCTCAGCCAGTGGGCACAGCACCTGGTACTGCTCTCCAGGGCCCCCCAGCTTGGGCCCACCCATGCCCGCAGGTGGCTGTATTATTGCCGAAGTTTCAGATCTCACTCTTTGATCCTCAACGTGCTTGAAGAGTATCAACTCATTAGCTTCACTGTCTGAAAATAAGGGCTTTCCCCATCCTCCACTGCAAGGGGTCCTGACACCCTCCTACAATCAGCTGCAGGTAAACCTTAGGGAGGGGTATTTGTACAAAAGATGTCTGGGAAAGGGGGAACACAACAGACATACACGCCAGAGGCGATTTCCTTCCGTGACAGATGCCAAATGAAGGACTTTATCAGGCTCTTTAAATTTTTAAAGACTTGTTGGTGATGTTTTGTCTTGCTGTCCCTGTTTTAACGAGGAGGGCACAAAAATGGGTTCTGGTGTCCTTAACTACTGTGTGTGAGGGTGTGAGAGCAAAGACCGCTGCAGAGGGCTATAAAATACAGATTAGTAGGTGAGGGAGAGGCTTGGAATCAGGAGACCTGCTCCTGGATTCTTCTGTTTGGACACTTCTTTCTTGTCAGTCCAGGGTTTTATATCCACAGGGAGATCCTGATGTTCTTTTTGGTTTTCCTTGATAAGTTGCATCATTTTGGAAGCAAACTAAAGCTAAAACTCTAACTTTTGTTCATTTGGTTTGGTGGGAATGTTAGACACTCTGGAAAATTGGAGTTTGGATAAGACTGGTTGTTTTTGTTCTTTTAGGATTTTATTTTTAAGTAATCTCTGCACCCAACATCAGGCTCGAACTTACAACCCCAAGATCAAGAGTTGCACACTCAACCAAATGAGCCAGCCAGGTGTCCTGGATAAGACTCGTATTTAACTCACAAATAACACACGCTCTCTGTAGAAAACTAATAGGAAAAAAAAAACAAAAAACCACAAAACATAGATAAGCCAAAAAGGAAGAAAGAGAGCACCTAGTATGTACTAGCACTGTGCTAGGAGCTAGCGATATCATGGGGAGCAAACTGTAAATCCCATGAAGACACACACCTTGTCTGTTATGTTTCGAGGTTGGCACTGGCCTGCTTGCTGGGAAATTGTAGAGCTTGAGCTGGGTGCTGGTTACACTGGTATATACATTTGTAAAAAGTATTCAAGCTTCACATTTAAGATTTGCACACTCAACTAAGTGTAAGTTATTTCTCAATAAAATAAAATGTTCTAAGAAGTATTTCTCAGAGTATAGGCCTACCATTAGGTGGTTTTAAATCACATAGGCCACCCCCTGCCCCTCCAAAATTCCTTTTAATTCTCTTTCAGTCCTTGAAGGAGAAAGTTTCACTTTGATGTCCGTATGTCTTCAACATCTAACACTTAGTGATTTCCCTTTTTAAACAGAGCTGATCCTAGGCTCGGCCCCCAGCAGGCAATAATCTCCAGCTGGAACCTAGTGACATTGTTTTATTTTTATTGAACTGATTCACTATTTATGGCAAGTGGTGTTGGTTTCCCATTTGATGTAGTAATGTTGCTTTTTTTTTAAGTAAATATTTCCAGCAAATTTAAATTAAAAGTGAGTTGATTTTAATACTAATTTTACATATAGAGTACTCCTGGGATATGGATGGGGCAAAAACAAAAATGATTCCTTTTCTTTTTTTTTAACAATTTTTAATTTTTTAATTTTTTTTTTTTTTAATTTTAGAAAGAGAGAGAGCAGGAGTCAGGGGAGAGGGGCAGAGGGAGAGAGAGAGAGAATCGATGTTGAGTGTGGAGCCCAATGTGGAGCTTGAATTCATGACCCTGGGTTGGTAACCTGAACCAAAATCAAAAGTCAGATGCTCAAGTGACTGAGACACCCAGGCACCCCCAAAGATTATTCTTCAATGACTGAAGTTTGGAGAACATGGTTCTAGTAAATTTGAGCTAGAAAAACAAACTGTCACTTGGCTGCACATACACACCTGCAGCTACACTCTCTGTTGAAGGAAACTTGAAAAGAATTGTCCATACATTTTTCCTCACCTCTAATTTACTCTTCTGTCTAATCCAGTATTGTTACTGGGTTGACTTCTTGCTAAAACTATGCTCCCAACAAACTCGAGCAGCCAAATTCAATGGACATATCTCTGACCACATCTTTCAAGCTCCCAGCAACTTTGACCCAACTGATCACTTCCTCTTTTCTGAAACCCTTTCATTTGTGGACTTCAATCTTATGGTTGGTTTTCCTTTTACCTCTCTTAGTCCCTCCTTCCCTGCCCAGTCTTCAAATGTTACAGGGCAACAGGGCTAATCCAATGCATCTAAGTGTTGACTGTTCGGAGATACCCATGTTGGTATATCCAACCCTGCCCATAGCCCATGGTGAACTTGACATCTGCATCTGGCTAGCTCCAACTTCACAATCCAGATGTAACTTGATTCCTCCTGCACTTGATTTTGTCTCCATAAATAGCACCATCTCCTCTTTTCCTTCATCCTCAAAATCAATCTATCATCAAGTCTTGTCAATTTCACCCCAAAGCTCTATCTGGAATCTGACCACTCTACTTCATCTTGTCTTGTGGCCCCAGGCAAGCTCATCATCTCTTGTCTGGACCCAGCACCAGCCTTCTCTCTTGTCCTTCATTCATTCCTCCTGCACCCAGTTCATTTTCACACAGCAGCCGGAAGGATTGCTACAAAATATAAATCAGGCAATATTCCTCCTCTGCTTAAAATTTTTCAGTGATTTTCTTTTATTCTGGAATAAAAGACTACTCTCTGTGGCTACAGAGCCCTATATGATCTGGCGCACACCTGTTTCTCTGCCGTTACCTCATCTGTCTCTCTGATTCATTCTGCTTCGGCCACACTGACTTCTCTGTTCCTGGTTTGTAGAAGTTGCTTACCTCAGGACCTTGGCACATGCCTGTTCCTTCTGCCTGGAATACTATCTCCCAACTTTTCCATGACTGACTCCTTCTCAGCCTTCAGGTCTTAGCTTCAGTGTTGCTTCCTCAGAGCATCTGCCCTGACCATTCTGTCAATAAATTGGCTTCCCTAGAGATTTTCTTGTTACTTTATCTCCACCTTAGCACTTTCAGTAGTCTCTAATTATCTTGTTTGTTAACTTCTCTACTTTTTTTCTTATAAACTCCTTGAAAGGACCTTGTTTATTTGATTTACTGCTGCATCTTCAATGCCCCAAATAGCACCTGACACATGGTAGGCCCTCAATAAGTATTTCTTGAATGTAATAAATGGAGAGGTAGGTGGGGACTAGACCAGGCAGAACCCTGACAGAGCATAGTGCAGAGGCCTTTAGGAATTTTAATCAGATAAAGTGATCAGTTTGTTTGTTTGTTTATGTTTTATGTTTTATTTGTTTATTCATTTAGGAAGTTTTATTTTAAAACGTTTCTTTATTTTGAGAAAGAGAGAGAGTGCAAGCAGGGGAGGGCAGAGAGAGAGGGAGAGAGAGAGAGAGAGAGAGAGAGAGAGAGAGAGAGAGAGAATCCCAAGCGGGCTCCATGCGGTCAGCGCAGAGCCCGACGCAGAGCTCAAACTCACAAACCATGAGATCATGACCTGAGCCAAAATCAAAAGTCAGACATTCAACCTACTGAGCCCCCCAGGCGCCCCTATTTAGGCAGTTTTAAGTGATCAGTCTGACATGAGTGGGGAAAACAGGTAGGAGGGGAATTAAGGAAGGCTACTGCAGTCGTCCAGGAGAGAGATGGTAGAATAAGATGCACAAAGCGTTTAGCATTTGATGATATGGACAAAGGGGGAGTTACTATTACCAATAAAGCAGGCAAGCAAGGGCTGCCTGAACTGACTAAGGAAAGTGCTGAGTTCAGAGAGAGAGAGAGAGATTTGTGTATCCTCTGGAATTTTTGAGCCCCCAATCTCCTCCTCTGGTGAAAGGCTAGAATTTCTTCCCTTGTCAAGTTATTTGAACTGTATTCTGACAGTTTATTCTTCATTCATATGTGCGTCTTCCCACTTGTGTTTCTCCTCATCACCACTGGCTGGGAGGGAGAATTTCATAGAGAGAGCTTCTAACACTTCTCATTAGCTGTGTGACCTGGTAGGGCACCCAGTCTCTCCGAACTCAGTTTCATCTGTAAAATGAAGACTCTGATATCTATCCTGTCCATCGTGGGGATCAGGGAATAACTGTACCAAAAATATTTTCAAAATTCAAGAAAAAGTATTACTATTATTATTTCATTCAACAAATATTTATTAAGCACCTGCTAAGTTGCAGGCACTGCCGCTGGTGCTGGGAATATAGTAATGGTGTGCGGAGAGGAGACAAAAATCCAGCCCTTATGGGGTTGGTTATTATGAAGTCCATTTAGATTGTGGGCTTTTTGGATTTTGATCATCTTTTCAAAATTGTCTGATCGCCATGGGCTCCTGTTAAAAAGTATATATTCTTCACCCAACCAGAGTCTTGGTCAGAATAGGGAAGGTAGAATGCAGGATTAACTAACTCCCTGAAGTTGTTCAGAAAGGACTGAAAATAAGAGATTATGTGGATTAAAGTGCCTCCTTTTTTCTTTCCCAAACACTGATCAGCCAGTCAGAAATCCTGCGTACATGTCTGTTTATACACTGAATTTTCCAAAACAGTTCTTATAAGAAGTGGCTTCAGATGCCTCCTAGGGAAAGCAAGTCCAAACGTCAGAACCAGCCATGTGACCTTGAAGGAGAAGGCAGTGAAGATAGCAGAAACTGCTGCCCTTGGCGGTGTTTTTGTCTGCCAGAGAGCTTGCTGTGCAGCTGGGGCAGGCCACCTTCCTGATCTGGATCTAGGTGTCTTCATCACCAGAACAAGGTCAGGGTTTCCTGAATACCAGTTCATGGAGGCCTGCTGGGTTAGCAGCATCTGAATCACCTGGGGATCTTTTAAACATCCAGATTCCTGGGCCCCATGGACCAACGAGTCTGATTCAGTAGGTATAGGATGGCATCCATCATCTCCTCTATTTTTAATTTGCTTCCTGAGCAAATTTTTGATATGCATCCAGATTTGGGATGTTACTAGGGTAGATCAAACTCTTTGTGCCTCAGTTTTGTGATGTAAATGTGATCTGTAGACTGTAATCATTCCTCAGATGGTAGAATTGAGAAAGTTATCTTGCATAATACACTTAGGACACTGGCACGTATTTGTAAGTTTTCTTTTTTTTTATGTTTATTATTTTTGAGAGAGAGAGAGACAGCGCGCGAGCATGAGCGGAGCAGGGGCAGAGAAAGAGGGGGATAGAGGATCTGAAGTGGGCCCTGTGCTGACAGCAGAGAGCTCCGTGCGGAGCTTGAACTCACAAACCTCAAGATCATGATCTGAGTCAAATGCCCAACTGACTGAGCTACCCAGGTGCCCCAGCACTGTGTAAGTTTTAACTCTTCTATCAGTCAAGTTCCAATAGGGAAGGCAAAAAACACTGTGAGTCTTTAAAGCAAAGGGAACTTAATACAGAAGTGATGGAGAGGCTGAGAAGTCAAATAGAGGACAGTGATGTGACCTACAGATTAGGCAGCAAGAAATCATCCACCACTGAGCAGGAAGAAGAGAGGGAAACGGTGGTGTTACTGGAGCCCAGAGTCTGGCAGAACCTGGAACCACAGCAGGAGCTGGAGCTGTAGACAAGACACAGCCTTTGCCAAGACACTGCTGTAGGAGAAGAAATACCCTGGCCTTTCCATTGTCCCACCCTCTAGTCTCCCTCTAGTGCTTCCCACTGTCCGACCCCAGCAGGAAGTTATCTCTCAAGGGAGCCTGGGAAACCTAAATTGCAGGTCACCTGCCTCTTAGAGGAAGGATGAAGAATGGCTTTGAGGATAGATTATTATTATTATTTTATTGTTATTATTATTTTCCTTAAGGCCCTTTTTGGCCATACACTTCTCTAAGTCTCTAGACCTTGGCCAACCACAAGTCTTCAGGGCTTTGTGAGTGCTTATCGATTAATTGATTCTGTGTGCTCGGTGTACACACATACATAAATGCTTGGCCTCTGATCTCTGGAAACTGACAGCTCAGACCTTGGCAAAACTTCACCAGTGCTGAAGGCAGCACAGCCCCTCCCAAGATTCAAGGAAAGGGAAGGCATATGGATCAAGTTTCTTGCTGGGGATCAGCTGTCTCAGCACCTTAAAGGATTCAGAAGTGATAGATGGAAGGAGTTGGCCAGTGACATTGCCAGACAAAAAGGAAGGTCTCAGAAAAATCAAGAACAAATATAAAGAAGTAAGACTATGGAATCGTTTGTTCAGAGCACTGGGCAGTGGAGGGGAGGGACAGGAAATAGGACCTCACCCAGTTTTAAGGCTACTTCCTAGAAAAGACTACAAAATACCCGCTTGTCTTTGGGACACATCCCCATAAATGTGCTGTGTGGGAGTGGAGATCTGGGAATTTTTGCTACCAAAAATGGGCAGGAAAGCTCTTTCTAAGTGTTTCTTGGAGGACCCAGAATTTAACCTTGAACCAGGGGCAAATATGTTTATTTTAAGAGGTTTTTAAGAGAAAGGATTGGATATTGTGGAATTCTTCCTAATATACCAAAGACCTGCTTCACAAATTCATTCTTCCAGCAAATATTGATGGATAGCAGCTTGGCAACTGGTTCAGGCAATGAATGCTGGAGTGAGGCAGAACTGGGTTGCACTGTGGCTCTGCCTCTGCCTTAGCTGTGTGGTCTTGGGCAAGGGACTTAACCCCAGTTTCCTTGTCTGTGAAAAGAGAATAATATGAACTACTATGTCAAGTTGTGAGGATTCGAATGAGTTCATGCATAAAAGTAATTAGTACAGAGTCTGTGTCCAGTGCGTGCTCAGGAAGTAGCAGTAGTTCATTTGATTATGACTTGTTTTATTTGTATGACACTTTGCAAAACATTTATCTCTGTATTAGCTCATTGGATCTCTCATCAGGAAGATCTTGTTGATTTCATCCATTCAATAAATACTTGAGTATTTTATGCTAGGCTGTTCTAGGCGCTGAATGTACAACAGTGAACAGCAGACAAAAATACTTTTCACGGGCATCTGGGTGGCTCAGTCGGTTAAACCTTCATTCATCTCTTGGTTTTGGTTCAGGTCATGATCTCATGGTTCATGAGTTCAGGCCTGACATCAGGCTCTGCACTGACAACGTGGAGTTTGCTCGGGATTCTCTCTCCCTCTGTCTCTCTGGCCTCTCCAGCTCTCTCTCTCCCCCCTCCCCCACCTCTCTCCCAAAATAAATAAATAAACTTAAAAAATGACCTATCTTTCACAGAGGATACACTCAATGAGGGGAGAGTGACAATAAATACAATTTAATAAGCACTTATGTTTATAATGTTCTAAAGTGCTTTACAAATAGTAAATCATAACCTATGAGGAAGGTATTATTATGCTTATCCCATTTTCTAGATGAGACTGCTGGAGCACAAGAGAGTTGATCAAGGGTCTCACGCTCTACCAACTGAGCCAGCCCGGAACCCCTAGAGAATACTGGAACACACGGGAGTTAGAATCACCTACCTAATCCCATAGGTCAGAAAAGCTGGATTCAGGATTCAAAGCCAGACAGTGGCTCTTGCCACTTACTCTTTTTTCTTTTTCTTTTTCTTTTCTTAGAGAGAGAGAGAGAGGGAGGAAGAGAGAACACAGGCAAGCGAGTACACAGGGGAGAGGGGGCAGAGGGAGAGAGAGAGAATCTTAAGTAGTTTCTACCCCCAGCACAGAGCCCAAGACACGGCTCGATTCCACAAACCATGAGATCATGTCTTGAGCCGAAATAAAGAGTCAGACACTTAACTGACTAAGCTACCCAGGCGCCCCTGGAGTCCTTGCTCTTAATCATTACTGTGTGTTGCCTCCAAAAAGAAAAAAAAAAAATTAATGTATGTACTAATAAATTAGTGTGTGATAAATGCTCTGAAAAAATAAAGCAGGGTGAAGGGCGAAAGAGGGTGATGGGAGAATGCTCTCTATGCATGATGGTCAGGGAAGCCATCTCACAGGAGCAACATCTGAGCAGAGGCCTGAAGGAGTGAGGGAGAGAGGCAGGTGGACGTCTTTGGGAAGGGCGATCCAGCAGAGGGAAGCACAAGTCAAAGGCTGCAGGCAGGCCCGCGCTTGGTGTGTTCCCAGAACCGCAGGGAGGCAAGTGCTGGAAAAGCAGAGTGAGTACAAGATGAGTCAGGGAGTGAAAGACACCTCAGGCTGGAAGGATGCAATTGCCTTTCACTGAGATGGACAGATTGTGAGAGGAGCAGGTTTGTAGGGGAAGTCAGGAGTTCAGTTTGGGATAATTCTCACCATCACCCATCAAATAGGAACGACTAACTCCAGAGGGCTTTGAGGGATTAAATAACTCACCCCGGGTCACCCAGGCAGTCGTCTTTAGAGGCAAGGTTCAGACTCTGTCAACCTTAATTTCAATGCCACAGGCCTTTCCCGGGTTGGGTGGTGTGGGGGAATCTGGAGAAGTTATATTCTGATCCCTGACCCAAGGAGCTCCCAATGAGGGAGAAAAGGGGTGCTAGAGAGTGAGGTAGAAAGACAGAGGAAAGTAACAATGCCAGAGACTGCACACCACAGTAAGTAGCATGAGTTTATTATTTATTTATTTTGAGAGAGAGCGAGAGAGAGCAAGCACATGGAGCATCCTTGGGGGAGGGGCAGAGGTACAGAGAAAGAGAGAGAGAGAGAGAGAGAGAGAGAGAGAGAGAGAGAGAGAATCTTAAGCAGTCTCCATGCCCAGTGTGAGCTGACACAGGGCTGGATCTCAAGACCTGACTATGAGATCATGACTGCCAAAATCAAGTCGCATGCTTAATAGATTGAGCCACCCAGGTACCCCTACCAGGAATTTAAATGCAGACAAGAAACTCAGGAAAAGTGTAATTCTTGTTTTTTTAATCAGAGAAAAGTTTACTTTTCTTATGTTCTTTTCTTCTCTCTCTCTCTCTCATTTTGTGTACTTCTTTTCGAAAAAGCAAAAAATGAAAGACTCCTGGCTCTGTGTACGTGGAGGGTGTCCCGGACAGTATAGACATTCTGACTGCTGAAGGCCATGCTCTGTCAGAGATGGGAAGGCCCCAGAGGCTCAGAATTCTACCCAGGCAGGTCTTTTTCTACAGACTGCCCCTAGAACTGATGCTTTCCCAACATGACAAATGTATATCCCCAGACAAGACCTCTCCCCCAGACCTGGTGTCTCCAACCACAGCCTCCTCAACATGCTACTACCAGGCATCTCTAAACATGCCCCAATTTGAAGTCCTGATCTTCCCCCAATTCCAAACTTGTTCCATCTGCAGTGGGATTCCAAGAAGCCCACCCTGAGATGGATTCATGTGCCTGGATGACTTACTAAGGAAGCGATCCCAAGAGGAGTAGGTAAAGGAGTGGGAGAAACAGGACAAAAAAGGCCCTTAGCGGGGCATCTGGCTTGCTCAGTCAGAAGAGCATGTGACTGTTGATCTCAGGGTCGTGTGTTGGAGCCCCATGTTGGGTGTAAGATTATGAAAAAAATAAATTTAAAAAAGAAGGAGAAGGAGGGGAAGGAGAAGAAGAAGAGGAAGGAGACGGATAAAGAGAAGAAGGAGAAGAAGAAGAAGGAGAGGAGGAGGATCAGGAGGAGGAGGAAGAGGAGAAGAAGAAAAAGAAGAAGGAGGACGGGGAGGCAAGAAGCTGAACAGGGGTGTGATTTCAGACCAAGTCTCCAGAGAGTAGCTTCAGCCTGATCCCACAGAAGAATGCTAGATATAAGTTACTCTGAATTTGTCAGGCTGAGGGAAAGGGACCTGGGCTTCCATATTCCTGTACCAGTTGGTTATTGGCTAAGAGTTGGGGAAGTGAGCTCCTAGGCACTTCCTTACAAGAGCAAAGGAACCCCAGTAGCAGACGGGCAGGTCTCTGAAGAGGGTCACATGTGCAGGCTGCTAGAAGCATCAGCACACACAAGCCAAGAAAGGGGAGCTCAGAAACCATCAAAGGGATCCCAGGGAGGATCTGAGTGGTACCCTCGCCGTGTCTACTACACATACCTTCCCAAACTCAAAAAATGGTGTTGCCATCCTGCTGGTTGCTCAGGCCTCAAACCCTGGAGTCATCCTTGACCTACTCTTTCTATCACACCCATATCCAATCCTTTAGCCAATCTTGTTGTTGGCAATATCTTTATTAAAAAAAAGAATTTTTTTAAGTAATCTCTACGCCCAAAATGGGGCTGGATTTCATGATCGGGAGCTCAAGAGTCCCATGCTCTACTGACTGAGCCAGCCAGGTGTCCTGGCTGTATCTTTAAAATATACTCAGAGCCTAATCACTCTTTTAAAGTAACTTCTTAAAAATCGTGGTAGAATTCATGTAACATACAGTTCAGTGGCATTAAGTACATTCACATTGTTGTGCAACCCTCACCACCATCCATCCACAGAACTCTTTTCATCATGCAAAACTAAAACTCTGTACCTGTTCAACATCTTGTTTATTTATGTGTGGATGGACATTTGGATTACTCCCACCTCTTGGCTATTGCAAATAATGCTGCTATGAACATGGATATTCAAGGGGCCCCTGGGTGGCTCAGTCAGTTAAGCGGGCTGACTTCAGGTCAGGTCATGATCTCGCGGTCCGTGAGTTCAAGGCCCGCATCAGGCTCTGTGCTGACGGCTCAGAGCCTGGAGCCTGTTTCAGATTCTGTGTCTCCCTCTCTCTGACCCTCCCCCGTTCATGCTCTGTCTCTCTCGGTCTCAAAAATAAATAAACATTAAAAAAAAAAGAACATGGATATTAAAAAAAAGTTTTTAACGTTTATTCATTTTTGAGAGACAGAGAGAGACAGAGTATGAGCGGGGAAAGGGTAGAGAGAGGGAGACACAGAATCTGAAACAGGCTCCAGGCTCCGAGCCATCAGCGCAGAGCCTGACACGGGGCTTGAACTCACGAATTGCGAGATCATGATCTGACCCGCAGTCCGACACTCAACCTACTGAGCCACCCAGGAGCCCCGAACAGGGATATTCAAATATCTAATTGAGTCCCTGCTCTCAATTCTTTTGAGTATGTATCTAGAAGTGGAATTGCTAGACCATATGATAATTCTATTTTTAATTTTTTTAGTAACTGTCATGCTGTTTTCCACTGTTTTCCATACTGGCTACACCATTTTACATTCCCACCAACAATGCACAAATTTTCCAATTTTTCCATATCCTCACCAACACCTGTTATTTTCCGTTTTGTTTTGTTTTTTAATCCGATCATTTCTTGTCCCTTCTATAATGTCCACCCTAAACCAAGCCTTTTCAGTTTTTGCCTGGATGATTGCGGTAGGATCCCAGCTGACCTGCCTGCTTCTACCCTCATCCTCTGCGGTCTCAATACTACTCCTCTGCTCAAGGTCTCCAGTGCCTTCCTTCCTTCCCACTCAGTAAAACCCAAGTTCTGACAGTGGCCTATGATTTATTCCCCACCCTTCCAACTCTGACTCATTTCCTACTTGCTCACTCTACTCCAGCCACTGTCTCTCTCTCTCTCTTTTTTTTTTTTCTGTCCCAAGTAAACTACTGCCTCAGGGCCTTTGCCCAGATTTCTCTGCCTGGCATACTCTTTCTTCAGAATCCTTTTGTAACCTGCTTCTTCACTTCCTTCAGGTATTGTTCAAATGTCCATTTCTCATTGAGGCCTCTGGACTTTGCCCCTTGCTCACCCACCCCTCATCCATTTTCTTTCTGTCTTCCCCCATCCTGCCATGTGATTGGGGAGAATGACCCCTAGACACTCCACTACTTGGGCTTTCTTGCCCTCAGGATTCTGGGTGGGTTTAGTCCATGGGAAGCGCTGCCAGGAGATGAATGGCAAACAGAGAGAGATGTTGGAGTTTTCCCACATCCTCCCTGCTCTGGGCAGTGCCTGTGTCTGCTTGGACACAAGCTGCATCTGGGAGGGGTGGTCCTTCATTCTCCAGCTCTCCTCAACCCCCAACTTTCAATGACACCATTTCTTCCCTTTGCCCTTCAGGCTTCAAAGTTCTAAGGCCTTTCTTCTGTTGTGGGTCCCTGGTGCCTCAACATCCCTCTTGATTCTCTGAACTCTGCCCATTCCTCTAGTCCCTTCACTAAGACTTGAACCACCTGACCTGGAGTCTGTCTTCTGCTGGACCCTGACTGAAACACCTTCCAGATCACTTTATGTACAATTTCCAACCCTACCTTATGTCTCATGAATTGGCACTTCCCACTTGGTTCTTGTTCATCTACACAGCATGTATTATCTAACATACATTTACTTATTTGGTTATTTTCCTTGAGTCCCTCCACCCCCACACTTGAGGATGGAAGGTCCAAGGGTGCAGAGTTATCTGTTTTGTTCACTATTGTATCTCCGGTGCTTGGCACATAGCATGCTACCAGCAAATATTTGTTGAATGAATGAATGAATAAATAAATGACCAATAAGGGGGAGCCACAAAGAAGACAGGAGTGTGGTCCAAGTTGCAGGCAGAAGAGCTGACTCTCCATTTCTCCTCTCCCCGCCCTCTCCCGGAATGCTGAGTGCCCTGGAAGGAGGCGGAAATGAGCGCACCCAACAGCCCTCTAGCCGGGTGTTTACTTAATTAGGGCCTGTATCTCGAGGCTCGTCTGTGTTTAACGGTCCACCTAATGGCTTCATCTGGTTCCGGGCCGGCTCAGCGGAACCTTCGAGGCGAAGAGAGGTGGAGGCACGGGGTACCCTCTGGGGTCTTCGCTGCCACCATGCTCCCCAGCACGGACATCTAACCTTCTCTCCTGCACGGAAAGCGACCCCTGCGGAGGGCGGGAAGCGACCCCTGCGGAGGAGCGTGGCAGGCAAGGCAGGCTTGGAGCTCAGCAAGCTGCCTCAGGCTATTCCTGCGCATTGTCCACGCCCAACCCACAGCTGCTGGGACCACAGGCCAGATAAAGGAGCTCTCCCCTAACACCAGATGCCAATTGCTTGCTTCTACCATCAGCCGTGAAATTGAAGGGTTGCAGTGTTTCTCATTTCTTAGTTTGGGGAATGTGAGGGTGCTAAGGAGGACAAAAACCATTCACGAGGCAGAGGACAAATGAGCCAGATCCTAAAGCAATAATACCAGGCAGCATTTGGGCACTTGTTCTGTGCCAGGTACTGAGATTTGGTTTTAAACGTATTAGTTTAATCCTCATTTATATGTAGTAACTCACTTAATCCTAGTACTTTACAGGGCAGATGTCTTAATAGTCCCATCTGATGCTCACAGTCCCATTTGAGCCTCAAAGAGGTATTTCACTTGCCCGAGGCTGTAGCACTAATCGTGGTGGAACACAGGTTTGAACGCAGGTGGTAGGGCCCCAGAGCTGATGCTCAGCTTGAGAGAGGACTACCATGGTCTCATGGCAAGTGTCATCCTCATAGCCACAGGACTGGTAGTTGGAAAGCCAGGGAGGCCACCAGGTTAGCCCTTGAGGGCCAAACAATCTCTAATTAGAGACTCCAGTCCCCTCCTCAAACCCCTGAATCTGAGCTGGGGAGGACGAAGGAGAGTGTCGAGGAGGTGTCAGCTTGGGTTCTCAGGGCATCTAGAGAAGGTGGAGAGACCTCAGGGAACTGGAAGATGGGGAAACTCGGCTTGATTGGGAGAAGGCTGGCAGAGTGGAGGGACTGAGTCTCAGGACAGTTTCTGTGCCTGGGGCCCAGTTGTGTTTCCTGAAGAGGGAAGCACTTCAGGTCTAAAGTAGGTCTAAATCCCAGCCCCGCTGGGCGGTTCAGCATTTCTCGAGAAGGTTGGTGGGAGAAGGGTGGTGGGAGAGTGGTTGCCAAAGGAGGCTCACTGGAAGGCTGCTTGCATATAACAGTTTTCACTTATATCAGTATTTCAGATCAATAAAAACAGCCGCATTTTGAAAAGTCTTTATTTTTTATTTTGAGGTGGGGTGGGAAGGGACAAGACAGAGGGAGGGAGGGAGAGAATCCCAAGCAGGCTCAATCCCACGAACCCTGAGACCAAGACCTGAGCCAAATGAAGTCTGACGCCCAACCAACTGAACCACTCAGGAACAGGTAAATGTCTTTATGTTTTTTTTTAAGTTTTTATTTAAATATTACTTAAAGTTGGGACGCCTGGGTGGCTGAGTCCCTTAAGCATCTGACTTCCGCTCAGGTCGTGATCTCACAGCTGGTGGGTTCCAGCCCCGCCTGGGGCTCTGTGCTGACAGCTTGGAGCCTGCTTTGGATTCTGTGTCTCTCTCTCTCTCTGACCCTCCCCCGCTTGCGTTGTGTCTCTCTCAAAAACACTAAAAAACTTAAAATAAAAGTTACCTAAAGTTGAGAAAGTGTTATTTATATTTAATGGGGGAAGGGGATTGCTGGAGATGGTGGGGCTAATAACCACCCTTCTACCTTGCCCAGTTGGGCCCCACGACAGCCTCCGAACTCTGTCCCAAACTGGGACCTTCTCTCCAGCCTCCATTTGTTCGGCTGTGCAGTGGACGTAATGAGTCTTCCGCAAGTTGCACCTCACTGCCAGTTTTAAACCTTACTCTGTGTCCTCGAAGCGGGCTGGCTGGCGTGGGAGGTGGAGAAAGAGGCAGTGGGCAGCCCGGGCTGTAGCCGGGTGTGGGGCGGACACACCCGGCCTCCATCAAAGCTTTGGATAACAGAATGCCTCGGGGGAGTATGAATGGGGCGCCTCTGTTTCCAGTCGGGTTCAGATGCATCTCCACTGTTTTTTCCACTGTAGCCGCAAGGCACAAAACATTTTTCTTCGCGTGCTGCGGAGGCTGAGGAACGGGGTGGGTTTTTGTTGGTTTGTTTTTTGTTTTTTCCCCTCGAACCCGGAATCCGTGAGACAAGGCCTCCGCGCCTGCCGGGAGGAGCTCCAGAAAAGCCGAGGGATCGCTGGAAGGCATCAAAGAGGACCGGAGGGCGTTCGCCGGTGCCTCGACCAAGCCAGCCGCGGCCCCACCTGCGAGGGGGCGGGACCCTGCGGCGCCGGACCAATCAGCACCCACCTGCGCTCACCTGGCCCCCTCCCGCTCGCTCCCGCGGGCTGCTGCTCGCAAAGGGGAGCGGAAAGCTTAGCCGAGCGCTAGCCCGCCGTCGCGGCAGCTTCGTTCTTCTCTCTCCAGCCATGGGACTCCCTAATGGGTTTCTCGCGTCCCTCCTCCTCCGCCTCCTCCTCCTCCTTCAGGTACTCCACTGTTTTGCCCTAGCCCAGGCCGGGCAGTTCTGGCTGCGTGGGGTCCGCAGGCGGTGGTGGCGTCGGGGAGAGTGCGGGGCTGGGCTCTTTGGAGTCAAGGTGGCCCCGAAAGGCCAGTAAAGAATCTCGGGATGGGTATGCAGAAACCGGGCATGCCTGTGACCCGGCCTCCCTCTTTCCCCCTCTTCCTTCAGGCGCAGGTCTGCTGGCTGCCTCGCGTGGCCTCCGAGCCGTGCCGGGCGGGCTTCGGGGAAGCTGAAGTGACTTTGGAGTCGGGAGGCGCGGAGCTGGAGCCCGGCCAGGCGCCGAGGAGAGGTAGGACCCTCCGGGAGGTAGCCCCGTGGAACCGCAGGGCGGGGGGTCGCACGTGGTCCGCCGCGGTGTGATCCGCGCGAGGGGTGTCCAGGCCGGGGCGGGGGACTTCTGGCGCCGCCGGCTCCGCCTCAGGTATGGAGAAGGCGCAGAAAGGCTCTCGGGGGCTAACGCGCGGGTGGATGGCGGACCGAGGCGGATGGAGAGCATAGCGCCCTCTGACGTCCAACCCCTCTTTGCCCCTCTGCGGCGGCTTACCTTGACCTGCTTCGGGGTGCGAGGCGCCTGCGCTCCTCACCCAGCCTGGACGTGGAAAGCTCTCCCCCACTGGCCCCAGCAAAGGAATGCGCGGTCCACATTCCTCCCCCAACCCCCGCGCAGGTGTGGGGATGAGCCGTGCCCCGGGCAGCCCCCTTCGCCCCTCTCGGGCCCCCTTTGTGTACCGTGCTTTGTGTCTCCCGACAGACAGACCGGGTCTGTTTCTCTTCTTCGCGCTCCCCTCCTCCGCCCCCCTTCTTCCCCGCCTTCTGGAATGCACTCTTAACCCTGCCCTTCCCGGAGGGCCTGAGCCCCCGCAGCCTTCCTGGAAACTGGGCTTGGCACACCTGGGCTGGGGCCATCACGCACTTGGGGACACCCCCACCCCACCCCCGTGTTGAGACTGGAATGTTAGGGTACTTGGGGGAATTGGGGGGGGTCCCCAAGCTGGAAGGTCTTGAGCTGAGGGGGCGGTGGTTGGGTGATCAAAGCATGTTTTTGATCACCCAGTTTACTTGTGTCTCCCTCTCCCCACCCCCCCCCCCCCAAGTTCAAAAACTGGAGAGTGGGGAGTCACTTTGGTGTTAGGAGACCCCTGCAGCTGCCGGCTGATGGGGGCCCCTTTCCCAACATCCAGGACAGTGGGGGTTTCTCCACGGATCAAACCCAAGTTCTTAAAAAGAGCTATTACCCAGGATCCTTGGGTGGGGTTCCAGAGGATCCCTAACTTGTGAGATTGTTTAAGAATTTGTGTATGCATTTTCCCAGGGAGAGGACCTACAGTTTACCTGGCTTTCAAAACAACTAAAAACTGTTGCCACCTAGCATTAATCTAATGCCCTCGTCAGCATACCCCTCACCCCACATACAAATTTCCACAGTTTGAATGTTGGGGTGTCAGTGCCTAGGGGACAGATGGCTCTCCTTTGTTTCTCCAAAAGGGGACTGGGGTCTGGAGTTTGTGGGGGCCCTTTTTTTTTCTTTTCCCCGAATAACCTTGCAGATTGACAAAACAATTAACACCCAGGCTAGGCCAGGCTCCTTAAACTCTTGGCTGTAGGGAGCCAAGCAGAGGCATTAAGAGGCCATGCCTCATAAACTTTAAATTCTTGCACATGGGTTTATTACTGACTGGCTAACAAACTGCAACTCAGCCAACCTGTAAAAATGTTACCTTGGGCAGGGCCCCAAATCCAATTCCGGCTCCCTGAGGAAGCTTTATTGCTAACCAGACCTCTGCCAGATCTGTACTCCCCCTCATTGTCAAGTTCTCTGGCTACAATCTCGTGGCTTTTGAGTGTTGACTGTGCCTTATCTTTCTTACTGAAGCAAGAAATATCAGATTAACTGTCACTTCACTAAGCTTGAGGTTGTCGAGGGGAAGCGGTGATCAGGTTTTCGATTTCATGGTCCGGTTGGCTGGTGAATGCTTCCCAGTGACGTCAGGCATTTTAAACCTTTTGAGAAAATTCTGCTTTCTTGGATGTCTGGTTTATGGTTGTGAAAATGGTGGGTTCATGCCAGGAGCACACCTGGGTTATAAAAAAAAAAGGGGGGGGGGGTTAATGTGCTTGGCTAACCTTGAGCCTCCCTGCAACATGACTGGTTGTTAGAGTGGTTTTCCTGTGAAATAGACTGTTGCCTTCTTTTTTAAGTAAAAGCAAGTTTCTCAGTCCAATTGGTCTCAACTAATTGAGACACCTCAACAGAAAATACTGGCATTTCTCTTCTTAGTCCTCAGTTGCTGACATCTTTCTACCTCCCCACCTCCACCCCAGGCTCTCTGTCCTCTGTGCACAGGATGGATCCAGCCATGTTGAAAGGGTTATCCTGAGGGTACATACAAACTCTCAAGTTTGGCCAAGCAGACAAGTTTCCTTATTGCTAAGGAACAATTGCCTCTGTTGTTCGCCCCTGGGTTATGAATATCACAGGTGTCTATGAAGTCGAGCTCAGAGAAATTATCTGATATAATTAATACCTTGTTTGCATGTGCACTTTCCTCTTCAAAGCACTTCCACAACTCTGAGCTTGCTTTGTCCTCCTGACATTCTCTCAAAGCTGGTAAGGTAACTATTAAACAGCTTGAGCTCTTAATCTCAGAGTTGGTACTTCAGAAAACCTGTAGCCCAGCCCTGCTGGAGGTTTTAAAGGTGGAGAAACAGGAACAGCTAATGGATTCAGTTTGCTAGGCTGAACAGCTCATGAGCTTCCGTGAGGGTCACAAACCATCACTTGTACCTTTAGGTTTATTCCCAGGACCTGATACTTCACAGGATGCCCAGTAGGTGTTCACGTGAATCACGACAATCTGCTGAAGGTCTGACTATTTTACAAATGAAACCTGAGTGGTTGTGGCTTCACGAAAGTCATTACTACAGTGACTTGAATGGAAGTTTCTGACTCCTGAGTTCAGTGGCATTTTTTACTACCAGAAAGTGGGAAGTGGATGAAATGAAGTAGAATGTTGGAGCGCCAGATCCTAAAGACACCAGTTACCACCCCCTGTCCTAAGAGCAATTAATCATTTGTTCATTCTTATCGTAAGGTTTTCCAGAAACATTCCTGTAGGGAAACTGGCTTTGATACAGTCTCTAAGTGTCCTAGTGATGGGGCTTGGGTGCCTAGACTGAGAGCAAGAGGTTAATCTGGAGGAAGAGTTGGAATGTTCTCCCCACCCCCACCCCACAGTCTGGGGGGCTGCCTTCCAGTGTGGTCTGGAAGCTAAGACAAAGAAGAGGTGGGAGGAAGGAATTTGCATGGTATTAGTACAGTGATTAAAAGTGATTGACCTAACTGTGGTCTATACATCATTAATGGCAAACGGTTGAGAGAGGCAGCTTAATTACAGTAAAAGAAATCCAGTACTTCGTTACGGCCCCTCAGCAGGTTCAACTCACCCTTAGTCAGTGTTTGAGTAAGATTAAAGCTAACCCTCATTAGCTTCGGTAGGAAACTTCAAAGTTCAGTAATGAATCTGACTGAGCATGAATTCACTTCAAGATGGTTTGGCTATTTGAACTTGTGTAAAAATTGCCTTTTGTTTTGGGGCCTCCAGCCTGGGCCATGTCCTCTGTTTTTACATTTTGTTCTTTCAGTAAACGTATATTTAGCATCTGCATGTGTCGGGCAGGATTCTAGAACTACGGCTAAAGCAATCAACAAAACTAAGCTCTTGCCCTTGGGGAGCTTATAGTCCAATATTTTTTATGCTTACGATTGTCTTGCGAAGCAGGTGGTGGTAACTCCCTTTTGTTGTACAAGAGGGTAAGCAACTTGGTGTGAGGTCACGGGGGCAGTCAGCAGTAAGGCCAGGATTTTAAATCCAGTGGGATTTCACAGGGCCAAATAAATCTGCCTCAGGAATGAATTATTTGGGAAATCAGGCTTTGAGCCCGGCTGGCTGCCTTCCTGGCTCAGCAGCAGACTGGGGTAGGTTGCTAAAGCCTGTTGCACATCACTGTTAGCTTGTGCTTGGGGAGCAGGTCCCAAACCTCTAATCTCCCTTCCCACTTCCTCACATGGCACTCTGTTCCTAGGTTACCCAGTGCAGGGTGCCCTCACCTCCCTGCTGTGTGATGAGGAAGGCATTGCTTACATTAAGCAGTGGGTTTCTAAGGCTGGAAACTATAGTTCTGCAAAGCATTTGGAGGATGATGGAGGAGCAGGAGGGAGAGAAGGACCTCCCCTGTCCAAATCAGTTGAGGCTTTGGTTCTGAGGCTGAACTGTCTCCATTCAGAGAATCACTGTTATTGAAGAATAACATAAATGGAGGAAAGTGCCCAAATGCTAAGTGTACAGCTCAATGAGTGTCACAGATTTAAAACACCCACATACCAAGATCAAGAAACAGCATTGCCAGCACCTCAGATGCCCCTTCCTGTTCTCTACCCTTCCCAGCAAGAAAACCAGTATCTTGACTTCTAATACCACAGGTTAACTTGCCTGTATTTGAATTTTATGTAAAAGAACCATACAGAATATCCTCTTGGGTATCGCACATTTTGTGAGATGCTTCCATAGTTCTGGAGGTAGTTGTAGGTGATTCTCACTGTCCTGTAGTATTCCATTATGTGACAATTGACACGTTTACTGTCGATGGGTATTTGAGGAGTTTATGGGTTTTGGCCATTATGACTGGTGCTGCTGTGAACATTATCGTTCCAGTCTCCGTGGACGGTCTCAGCATACACTATCTGTTAGGTACATACCTGCGAGCATAATTGCTGGGTTAACTGAGGATTACCTGAGCATCTCAGTACTGTGGCTGTTGTACTGAGAAGTCAGCTTTTATTTTTGAGAGGGAGGGAGGGAGGGAGAGAGAGAGAGAGAGACAGAGCATGAGTGGGGGAAGGGCAAAGAAAGAGGGAGACAGAATCTGAAGCAGGCTCCAGGCCTCGCACCATCAGCACGGAGCCCGATGCGGGGCTCGAACCCACAAACTGTGAGATCATGACCTGAGCCGAAACCAGGAGTTGGATGCTTAACCAACTGAGCCACCTAGGTGCCCCACCCTTGCTGGATTTTTTATTCTCCCTTAGCACTATGCTAAGAGACAGCAAATCTTATTATGTCTTTGGTCACATCCTTTGTGTTGAGGGAGAAATCCTTCCCTTTATTTGTCCTTAAGCCAATGCCTGTTATTGTCCCCCCAAATATAAAGGGAATCTGGAAATGGCCCTGGGTTTTTTAGATGAGGGCTTCCTGGATGATGTTTATCCTGGACAGTGTATAAGTGGGCAACAAGTTCCTCACATGGATGAGGTGGTTAAATCTAGCTCCTGCCTCATTAGGGAGGCAGTGAAGTGTCTGAGACCCAAGGCCCAGCTGAGTGGTCATTCAGCCAACGAATATTAGTAGATGTTCAGAGATGACAAAAACCCATAGCTCATTAACATCATGAGCTCCGCAATTAGAGGAGGAAGCAGATCAGCCACCAGGCAGTTTTAACTATGAATCTGACCTGAACAGGTATTTATTGAGCACCTACTAAGTGCCAGATACTGCTGTTCTAAGTGCTAGGGTTCTATTAATGAGGAAAACATGCACAAAACCCAGGCTTTGGGGGCCATTTACCTGCTAGTGGAGAAAGATAGACAAAATAAGTTATATATATGTTTTTATATAAGTTATATATATGTTTATATATATATATCTCTCACATGTTGTATATACATATGATCCAGCAGGAAGTGAGGGAGAAAAAATATGGAGTCAGATAAGAAAGGCTGCTGACATGTTCTTGGGGGGACCTGAAAGAAGTGATGTCCACACTGAAGGCTGAGGAAGAATTCTGCAGGGGAGTTGAGGTATGAGAGGTAGCAGGGAGTGTTCCTGGCAAGGGAACAGCATGGGGGCCAGGAACTTAACTACAGTTAGTCTGGCTGGACCATGGAGTGTAAGGTGGGGAGAGGTAAATAAAAGAAGTAGGCAGGGCCCAGTCCAGTTTAGACTGTCACCTACCCCATCAGGGAGGCAGCAAGGTGTTTGGGAAAGGCACATGTGGCTGAAGTCCCAATTATGCCTTCATGGAAGCCAGAGTCGCTGAAGTCTCCTTTGGAACCAGGATGCTGGGCCCCACCTCCAGCATATCTTCCTGACTCCCCTTCCTGGCTTTCTCAGACCTCGGGATGTTATAAGTCTCAGTCAAATTTCCCCCCTCATTTCATTTAGTTACCTGTCATTGCCAGGCAGCAGGGCTACCCGCAAGGAAGGGCTCAAAACAAAACAACCAAAAAAAAATCACAACCTAAATACCATTTACTGAGAGCTTACTGAGTTCCAGAGACTATGCTATGTACTTTATGTAATAAGCCCTTAAAATCCTCCTAAAAGCCCCACTGGGGGAGGGGTGAAATTGGCCCCATTTAGCTGGACAGGAAACCTAGGCATGTAACTTTGTAACCTATCCGAGGTCCCCCAGCTAGTGAATTGTGGAGGTAGGATTTGAACCCAGCTCCCTCTCCCTGAGTGTGAGAGAGGGGAAGAGGTTGTGAGTCCTCTGACCCCAGGCATGCTAAAGGAAGATGAGAAATAGTTAACTTCTGACCCAAGGGATTTGAATTCCTTTTCCCTCCACAGGCCTCTTGTTAATCACCAGGAGCTGGAGTTAGGGGGCAGGGGTATTTCATCCAGGACCCCTGGCCTCTTCTAGGATGTGGGAGGACAGGGCAGGTTCAGATACCAGGCCTGATAGCAAGCGCTGTCTCCGACAGTTCTCAGAGAGAATCTGCCTTCTGGCTGGTTATCTTCTGCCTCTCCTCACCCCACCCCTACCCTCCCCGCCACCCCTACCCTCCCCGCCACCCCTACCCTCCCCGCCACCCCCACCTCCCCACCACCCCCACCATGCTCTGAGTGGAGGAGCTTGATATACTCTGCCTCCCTCCCCCTCCCCCAGCCAAATCTGGGCATCCTCGCAATTCTGGGTCACTAGAGCATCAGTGGTCTGCAAATTCCTCAAGCTGACAGAATCCCCTCCAGGCTATGGTAGTGGGTCTGGGGTGCCGGCATCCTGCTATGCTCTCAGTAAACCAAAATGCCTTATCCTGGAAATAAAGCCAAACAGACACCTTCCTTTCTCCCCTTACCCACCTTTGAACTCAGAACTCTGACTCTGTTGTCTGACATCCGAGGAGAGTGCTCAGAGCCAGGGCCCCACAGCCAGGAGGTGGGCAAGTTGGTGGCTGCTTTCCCTTCATGAGAGCCTCTCTAGGCTAAACAGACCTCCAGGGAGGAGAGATCTGTTCTCCACTGGGACACCCAGCCATCTCAAGAGCTGGATGAGGAGATCAGGCCAAGGAGGCACAATCCCAAGGTTTCCTCTTCCCTCTCAATCTCAGGACCCTAACTTTTGCTTAAGAGCACATAAGATTAGTTCAGTGTTCCATCTCTCTTACCAAGAAACCTTAAACCTATGTGGAGGCTAGAAGTAGGTTGATCTTGCCTAGAGTTTCTGACCTCAGGGTCTCATGTTAGTTTTAGGAAGTCCTTGTTCCCCTGGAATTCATTGTGTCCAAGACTGCCTATGTATTTTTCTGAGATGACGCGCGCCCCCCCCCCCCCCCCCCCGCAAATTTGGCAAACCTAACATATTCTACACTGTCCCCACAAACTGCCCGCCCCTGCCGCCAGCCCACGTCCATTCAGTTCTTCAGAGTCTTGTCAAACCCAGTGGTGGGGACAGACCTGGTGGTGTGCATCTGGGCACAGGCAGGGGAAGATGGGGGTTCTCAACTTGGTTTCTTATCCCAAACTATGTGGTCTGAGGCAAGTTACTTCGGTCCCAGCTCCTCGGCCTTGAGGCTCTAACTGTCCTGTGTGTGAGAAGTGCCTTCATGTCCCTGGAGCTATGAGGAGGTGGACTGCTGGCTGGTCACTAAGAGGGCAGGATTGGAGTGCTATGCTACTGTGCTGGGCATCTTGCTTAAGGCTGGCTGCCTTTTCATAACGAGTCTCATCTTGTTGTAGCTTCAGGCAGAGAGAAAAGATAGCTGCTTGTGGGCTCTTCATCTACAAGCCAGAACAAGGTGCCAGGCCCACACCCTGCCCTCTCTTTGTGGAGTCGGCCTCAGCCAGAGCTTCCCACCAGGGCTGCCTGACCTGCTATTTTCTTGTCTTTTATGGTCTTTTTCCGCTTCCAGAATTCTCCTGCATTCCCCAGCTGGGACTCAACCACACTCCAACTGGTTTACCAGTGTCTTTGGCCCCTGAGTCAGTAGTTTGCAAGCTTGGCTGAATATCAGAATTGCCTAGGGAGCTTTTTATTATTATCACATCCCCCTCCATATGTACCATTTTATATTGTTTATTAGGGTTGGGCTGGTTGGTTGGAATTTTACATTAATACATGAATATATGTTCACTGTAAAGACCATGTTTTTTAGTAAAATATGTAGCACTTAGTATGTGACAGGTACAGCTCTTACCATCTTATATGTGTTATATAATTATATTTGTGTGTGTGTGTGTGTGTATATATAAATATAAAATGTTTAATCACCATAACATGCTTGTGAGTAGGTACTGTTATCATCCCCATTTTACAGATGAGGAAACTGAGGCCAGAGAGGTTGAGTAACTTGCCCAAGATCACACAAGTGGTCAATAGCAGAGCTTGGATTAAAATCTAACTAGCCCAAGCTTTAACCACTGAATGCCACTGCCTCTCAATAGAAGCAAACCAGAAATAAACTCATGAAAGTTCTTCCCTTTCTTAGCTCTCCTGCCTAAGGATGAGCACATCCAATGGTTTAATGTGAATCCTTGTAGACCTTTCTCTTTAGGGGAAGCTTCTGTGTGCATTCAGGAATTTTTAAAACAAGAATTGGGAGGGGGGCTCCTGGGTGGCTCAGTCGGTTGAGTGTCTCTCTCTCCACACTGCCAGCATGGAGCCCAACATGGGGCTCGAACTCACAACTGAGATCATGACCTGAGCCAAAACCACAAGTCGGAGGTTTAACTGACTGAGTCACCCAGGTGCCCCTGCAACTTGCCTTTTTAATTGAATCACAGGCATCTCTGCAGACTGTTAAATACACATCTATCTTGTTTTTAACAGCTCCATTGTCCTCTATGTGGTGGATATACATGATTTATTTAGCTAACCCCACTTTTATCTTTTGCAGATGTGGAAGTGGGGAGGAGTTAACATAAAAGTTGTAAAGTGTTTGGATTTTCAGAAATCTGACTGTCAGGAATCACCTTATTAGGAAAGACTGCTGGAGAAGGATGATCACATGAATTGTTCATCTTAACCCCATTCAGATAAATTAAGCTTTTATGTTTGAGTAATACCTTTAAGATAGGCTTTGCAGTAAGCTTAGTAAGGTTACTATGCTGTTTAAAAATCATTAGTTTTCACACCAACTATTGTTTGATGACTTAATTATCTGAATGTTTCAGATCATCAAAAATTTTAAAAATGTAAACTGCTTAATTCAGAAGTAAACTGTCAAATCTCTTAGCACTTGCATTATTTTCCTTGGGTGTTGAGAGCTTGAAAATGTGGCATTCAGGGGCGCCTGGGTGGCTCAGTCAGTTGGGCATCTGACTTCCACTCAGGTCATTATCTCACGGTTTGTGAGTTCAAGCCCCACATTGGGCTCCCTGCTGGCAGCACAGAACCTATTTCGGATCCTCTTCCCACCTCTCTGCCTCTCCCCTGCTCTTGCTTTTTCTCAAAAATAAGTAAACATTAATTAAAAAAAAAAAAAAGAATGAATTCCTAGAAGCAAAATTGCTAGGTCAAAGGACTTTGATAGTTCACTCAACAATTACTGAACACTTACCTTGTATCAGGCACTGAGCTAAGTGTTGAGATACAGTGATAAGCAAATTCTAACATAGTCTTTGCCTTTGGGCATATATTGAGAGTATTAAGGGAGATAGGCATTTAGATAATAACAAGTAAACCTATAATTACAGTTGTAATGAGTTATACGGCAGGAAGTTACATAGAGCTTTCCTGAGAAAGTAACCTGCTTTGGGATGTGAAAGATGGTGGGAGTTAACTGGGTAAACTGGAGTGAGAGTGTAGGGAGACACTGTTCTAGACAGAGGGAGCTGCATGTGCAAAGGTCCTGTGGGAAGGGGGTTATGCTGTATTTAAGGAGAGTACTACTGTGACTAGACAGTGGAAACTGAGAGTGAGCACATTAAAGAACAAAAATGGCACACCATGCATGAGTTTCAAACAAGGAAGTGATCTTATTTCATTTTCTCAAATGTATCATTTGTTGCATTTTTAAAAGATCCTTTTTTTAAAAGGGAAATATTTGCACTCTCAGGGTGAATATGATGTGGTATGTACTAAAGTACCATGAGTAGAGATGAAGAGGCATAATGAGTCTTGGTGATTGACTTGGAAGGAAAGTCTGAAGGGGAAATGGTCATAGAAGATGATGACTCTAGCTAACCATATGCCAGGCACTGTGCTAAGTATTAACTCATTTAACTGACATAGATACTATTAGCATCATTTCATTTTATAGGTGAGGAAACAAATTTGCCCAGGGTTGGTGGTGGAGCCAGAATTTGAGCCCAGGTACTCTAGACCCAGACTGAGCTGCTTCTGAGACCCAGATTTTGGGTTTGAGTATCTAAGTGCATGATATGTCATTTCTCTAGGAGACAGTGGAAAAGAACCATATTTAGGCTGAGATCATGGATTTGGTTTTTGACATACTGATTTCAAGTCACCTTTAAAACCTCCAGGGGGTGATACTGAATAAACAGATACATGTGCTGTTCAGAGGAAGGATCTGGATGTTTGAAATCTTGATAACATCTTTTGAAGTGCCCTCAAAAAGCCATTCCAATTGGCCTATTTCAGAGAAATGAAACAATTAGGAGCTTTAAAAAAAATTTTTTTTAATGAACATTAAAAAAATTTTAAAAATAAAGTGTTTGGATCTATATTCATACTGAGGTTGGTTTATAAGGTTTATTTTAATACTATTTGTATAGACTTGGTAATAAACGTATCCTGTCTGTAAAGTGAAAAGAAAATTTTTTTTTAGTGTTTATTTACTTTTGAGAGAGCTAGAGACAGAGGGATGGGCAGGGTAGGGGTAGAGAGAAAGGGAGACACAGAATCTGAAGCAGGCTCCAGGCTCTGAGCTATCAGCACAGAGCCTGATGCAGGGCTTGGACTCATCGACTGCGAGATCATGAACTGAGCCAAGTCAGATGCTTAACCGACTGAGCTCCCTAGGCACCCCCAGGAACTTTTAAAAACCAATAAACTGCCTTCCCAAGATTACCTCCAGATGATTCAGAAGAAGTGATGGGTGGGCTAGAAGTAGGGGATCTGGATTTTCAAAAATTCTCCAGGTGAACCATTCAGCTATGATTGGGAACCAATGCTTTTAGCTACCAGACACTTAATTGCTATCCCAGATGTCCCAAGGTGATAGCTAGGATCCCCGTTCTGGTATGGTTGTTGAGGGTGGGAATCATTAAGCCAGACAGCACACTTTATGCTTAATTCTGAGTCAGCCCTATCCCAAACTCCAGGGTGCTGTGGAGTACAGCCCATCTTGGGTTTCTCTCTGCAGATTATAAGGGAGGACCCCCCTGCTCCCAAGGGTAAGGAGGAACCTGAATAATGGAGCTCTTTGCAGAATTTTCAACAGAGAGACAAAAGGAACTTGCTAGAAAGAACTGTTTTCTCCTCAACAATATGGGGTTACCATACAACTTTTCTAGTCAGGAGAGGGGGGAATCACAACGTCTCATTCTGATAACAAATCAAAAACATGTTTATGGAAAACTGGAAGATAAGCAAAATGGAAGCCCACCATCCATAAAGGACCTTTGTCGTTTCAAATGAACATTTTCAATAGATCTTCCAGGTCCGTTTCCCTAACCAAGTGTTCACTGATGCCTGATCTGAGGGAAAAGGCCTGAGTTCCACTCCACTCCTTCACTGCCCTACACTTCACCCTCCAGTCCCACTTCCCTAGCAATCCAGCTTCATCTTCTACTTCGGTGGGTAGGAGAAGGCTCCATGCCGAGGGCCTCTAGAGCTCCATTGGCCCCATCTGCTGGAAGACCCAGGTCCAAGATGAGCGGTGCGTTGAGGGGGCCATCTGCCAGGTATGGCAACACTCTGCCAGGGTCACGCTGTTGTCCAGGAGCTGGCTGTCTATGCAAAGCCACTGCTGCCCCTGTAGCCACTTTCCACCGAGTGCTTCCGCTCGAGCACAGTACTTGACTCCTTGGCGTGCCCTAAAATGGTGATCTGGTAGTGATGAATCATCAGGAACACCTCTATGACAGCAAGTTGGCTAGCTCTGCTCTCAGCTTTTGGAAGGAGAGTCTAGGTCCTGAGGATGGCCTTGGGGACCCCTGGAGCCCCTTGGCTTCCCAGCATGCCTTATGGACTCTCCCCACCCACTCCCAGCTTCCTTTGCACCTGCTCCCTTGACCCAACCTAAGTGCCTTAAGTTAGGTCTTGGTCACCCTCTGCCATCTTGGTTTCTTTTGCTTCTGGGATTGTTGGTTCTGGGGATAGCTGGGCCACCTTACTGGTGCCAAGACTCAGCCCCATTCTCTTTCTGTGTCTTTTCTTCCCCCATCTCTCTGCTCTCTTTTACAGGTATAAAAATACTAATATTTTGTAATTGTCAAACTATGAATGACTGCATTGTGGGGCACCTGGCTGGCTCATTTGGAAGAGCATGGGACTCTTGATCTCGGAGTTGTGAGTTTGAGCCCTATGTTGGGTGTAGAGATTACCAAAAATAAATAAACATAGGGGCGCCTGGGTGGCTCAGTTGGTTGAGCGGCCGACTTTGCTCAGGTCATTATCTCGTGGTCTGTGAATTCGAGCCCCGCGTCGGGCTCTGTGCTGACAGCTCAGAGCCTGGAGCCTGTTTCAGATTCTGTGTCTCCCTCTCTCTGACCCTCCCCTGTTCATGCTCTGTCTCTCCCTGTCTCAAAAATAAATAAAACATTAAAAAAAAATAAATAAATAAACATAAATAGATAGCTGTTTTGTGACCTGTTTTTTTTTTTCTGAGCAGAGCAGTTTTTCTTTAATAAGTGCTCTTTTTTTAAAAAAAGTTTTTATTAATTTAAGTAATCTCTACACTCAATGTGGAGCTCAAACTCAAGAGCCCAAGATCAAGAGTTGCACGCACTTCTTACTAAGCCAGCCAGGCACCCTATAGGTTTTCTTTCTTTTTTTCTTTCCTTCTTTCCCTCTTTCCCTCTTTCTTTCTTTCTTTCTTTTTAACTTAAAAAAAAAATTTTATGTTTATTTATTTTTGAGAGAGAGAAAGAGTGTGAGCAGGGGAGGGGCAGAGAGAGAGGGAGACACAGAATCCAAGGCAGGCTCCAGGCTCTGAGCTGTCCGCACAGAGCCCGACGCAGGGCTTGAACCCACGCACTGTGAGATCATGACCTGAGCTGAAGTAGGACACTTAACTGAGTGAGCCACCCAGGTGCCCCCTTTCTTTTTAACTTTTTAAAAAATGTTTATTTACTTTTGAGAGACAGTGAGAGAGTGCAAATCAGGGAGGGGCAGAGAGAGAGGCAGACAGAGGATCCGAAGCAGGCCCTGCGCTGTTAGCAGTGAGCCCTCTGCGGGGCTCGAACTCACAAATTGTGAGATCACAACCTGAGCCGAAGTCCAATGTTTAACTGACAGCCACCCAGCAGCTACCCCCCACCCCCCCACCCCCTGCCCATAGGTTTTCTTTTATGACATTGAATGCTGTAGGTGAGACCTTTGAGTGACAGTGGCACACATAGTTATTCTGTTGAACGTTAAGTGGTTGAGACTGACTTATTTTTTTACAATCTTTTTTTTAATGTTTATTTCTGAGAGAGAGGGAGGGAGAGAGAGCATGAGCAGGGGAGGGGCAGAGAGAGGGAGACTCAGAATTCAAAGCAGGCTCCAGGCTCTGAGCTGTCAGCACAGAGCCTGATGCCGGGCTTGAACTCACAGGGCCTGAGATCATGACTTGAGCTGAGGTCGGACGCCCAACCGACTGAGCCACCCAGGTGCCCCTAATTTTTTTTTTTTTTTTTTTTTTAATTTGAGCAACAGTTATGGACATAATTGCAGGTATGGTTTTGTCCTGTCTGGGATGCTTTCTGGCACAATTCCTGGGCCAAAGGGCTTGTTTAAGGCTTCTTAATTGGCAAAAACGTTGTGCCAATTTACACTCCCCTCCTCCCTAATAGTATATAGCAGCACCTGTTTCCAAAGTATTCCACAACACTTGTTCTTTTGTGTTTCTTAGTGAACTTTTTTCTATATGTAGTTTTACTCAGGAAAATGCCAGAATCTTTTTTTCAAGCAATTTTGCATACTTACCCCAGAAAGCAGTGATAGCTATGAGCACATGTTTGCTTTATGAGCTAGGTCTATCCCTAAGCCAAGCCAGAATGGAGACTTGATTATCTTTCTTCCATCCCCCACAAGCTTCCTTTGGTCTGCAATACTTTAAAACTGATATTACCCTTTCATTCTAGTCAAAATGCCCAAAGATCAGCAGGAAACTGGCCAAGATTGATCACTTGAAGGACATTTTATTTCCCGAGAGATGGGTGGTTTTATTTTGTCAGAACACCCTGTAAGGTTGAACTTTGGGACAATATGGTACCTATGTGTCATGGCTGAGAAGACAATTACCTGCCCTTCAAGGGTGTTCCCTTGGCAGTTTGGAGGTGTCTAGGCAATTCGACCTAAAAGCTGGCCTGGGATGAATTCTCAGCCCAGTATCCATCAGTTCCTAGAAGTCTACTTTAAAAGCTTTCTTTTGAAAGAGCACCTGAGTGGCTCAGCCGGTTAAGCGTCTGACTTCAGCTCAGGTCATGATATCACGGTTCATGGGTTCAAGCCCCGCGTCGGGCTCTGTGCCGACAGCTCAAAGCCTGGAGCCTGCTTCGGATTCTGTGTCTCCCTATTTCTCTGCCCCTCCCTTGCTCGTACTGTGTCTCTCTCGCTCTGTCTCTCAAAAATAAACATTAAAAAAAATACGTAAAATAAATATTAAGAAAAAAGCTTTCTTTTTTTCAACAGTTCTTTTACCCCAAGGGACTCAACTCTTCTTCTTGACCAGCTTGTATAGTGGTGCCAGTTCAGGGTCTGAGGCTGGGCTTGGTAGGATGGTCTTTAGACAGGAGCTTTGAGCACAGGCCAGAGACTCCTGGTTCCCTTGGATGTCTTTCTATCTAGTGCAGATACACAGAGCTCTGATTTTTTAACTATTTGTCGGGAAGCAGTCTCAAGTTTCTAATCCCTTCCCCAACAATATTTTAGGAATTGTGTACTTAAGCTCAGGGCTGAAAGCTATCAATTTATATTGGTAGAAATACTGAACTCTCCATCAGGTTCATTGACTTTGTGATTCAGAATCTCTTGAGTCTAAAGCGGTCACATGACTTTAAGGTCCAGGTGGGTGTGGGAGAGCTGTGTTTAGGTGTCTTTTCCAGTATTAGGATCTGAACTGTTGCCCCATGTGCTCATCAGTGCTCACCAGCTTGCCCCAGAAAGAGTCTGACACAAGTCCATTCATGCCCCCATGACTTGGCCAAGATGTGTGGCCTTGTGGAGCTAGGCTGCAGTCAGGAATGGGAATCAGCTTACTTCACTAGCTGTTACAAGGTGGGGTAAAAGGGGATGAGTGATGATGAGACCTGGTTTCAGATCAATTACCTTTTGAAACCAGTAATACAAGCCAGTGGTGCCAGGAACATCTGGGAGGAAGTTGTAACGATCTGCCCCAAGGCTTACCATTTACCAGCCTTTCTGTGACTCATGGCTTGCAGAAAAAAACTGTTCATGTTCCTACAGGTGCCTCTGCAAGTTTCCCTGGGCAGTTGAACTTGTCTGTTGAGGTCCCCGATAAACCATGGAGCACCCCTGCAACACAGTCCTTTCCAACTGCAGACCAAGCCAGCTCCCTCTTAGGCTCTTTGGTCCTGTGTATCTCCTCCTTGCTTTGGTGCTTCATCCCTCAGGTAAAGCATTTGGCTGTAGCTGATGGTTTCTCTGTGGTGTAGGGAGAGACTCAGAGTTGGAATCAGAAACCTCGATTAGTTGTGAGTAAGCTAGAGGTGCCTTTTATTGAGGGCTTGCTGTGGGTCAGACATAGTGCTCAGTGCTTTACAAACATTGTCTTACGTAATCCTCCCCAAAATCTTATGAGTTAGGTAGTAGCATCTCCATTTTTAGATGAGGAAACCACTTCCATATGCTCACACAATATGAAGTTTTTTTATTTTTATTTTTTTTAGTGTTTTTATTTATTTTTGAGACAGAGAGAGACAGAGCATGAGCAGGGGAGGGGCAGAGAGAGAGGGAGACACAGAATCCAAAGCAGGCTCCAGGCTCCGAGCTGTCGGCACAGAGCCCGACGCGGGGCTTGAACCCACGGACCGTGAGATCATGCCCTGAGCTAAAGTTGGACGCTTAACCGACTGAGCCACCCAGGCACCCCACACAATATGAATTTGAGCCCAAGTCTTTTGGACTTGAAATCCCACATCATTTACTTGCCATTAGGATTTGAAATCTGGTCCTACTGCTTCCTACCTGTGGGGCCTCAGATCCTTCTGAAGCTGCTTCCTAAGGCACTTCAATTCCAGGCAGCCTCTTGTTTCCTGACTTGTGAGAATGGGGGCAGTAATAGCCACCTTGCAGGTTATTTTCTGAGGATTTGGATAGGAAAACACTTAGCCAGGTGTCTCAGGCAGAGTGGGTTGAAGCTTGTTCCTGCCTGCCTGAATCATGCCCCTTGATGTGCTCTGTATCTAACTGAATGCAGGTTAGAGCTGATGGGGCCAGGCCCTCTGACGCAACTGGAATATGCAGCCTGAGTGGGAGGCACGTACACTTGGAGTGCATCGCTGTTGACTTCTTGATTGTTGCACTGTCCTCTCTAACAATAGGACAGGCCAACTATAAATATTTGGAACCATATGATAATGGAAATGTGCCAGCACACAGGACACTGAAGTGTATTGTACGTTTTGGGGGGCAGGGCAGATTTGGTAGAAAACAAGGAGAGGGTTTCTGGGTTCTTGGCAACTTTTAGAGTTGGGGAATTAAGGCTTCTTTTGGGGGACTCAGTCCATTAGCTGTTGGCTGGACAACCTGATAGGAGAGGATTGGGAAGCTGATAGTCTCTGGTTAAGGGAAACAGCTGACAGACGTACCTGGCCAGCCCTCTGCTAGCTGAAGACCTAACCTTAGGAAGAAGGCTGTTTTAAGAATGGGAAAAGTGCAGGGCACCTGGGTGGCTCAGTAGGTTAATCTACTTTGGTTCAGGTCATTATCTCACGATTCATGAGTTCAAGCCCCACATCAGGCTCACTGCTGTCAACAGAGACTGCTTTGGGTTCTCTGCCCCCCTCTTTCTCTGACCCTACCCCTCTTGTGCAAGTGTGTGTACTCTCTATTAAAAAAAAAAAAAATATATATATATATATATATATTTTTTTTTTTTTTTTTTTTTTTTTTTTTAATGAGTGGGAGGGGCACCAGGGTGCCTCAGTCAGTTAAGTGTCTGACTTCAACCCAGGTCATGATCTCATGGTCCATGAGTTCAAGCCCTGCATCTGGCTCTGTGATGACAGCAGAGCCTGGAGCCTGCTTTGGATTCTCTCTCTCTGTCTCTCTCTCTGGCCCTCCCCTGTTTGCACTCGTTCTGTCTCTTTCTCTCTGTCTCTCAAAAATAAACATTAAAAAAAAAATGAATGGGAAAAGTGACTTAATTTTTTTTTTTATCAGTGTTTGAATAACTATTGCATTCATGCAGGTCGGAATTCAGAATAGTGTACAGAAAAACTCATCTCTGTTCCTTACCTGCTGTTTTTTCCACCTATAAACCCAGTTTGGGGGTTACCTTCAAAGGTATTTTCAAACAAAATTAAAAATACAAATGTTAGCAAATTAGCAAAGACTATATTGATCTGTATCTCTTTTTTTAATTAATTGTATGTCTTACAAAGCTTTCCATATAATACGTAGGAGATTGCTCCTCATTTATAGCTTTTTTTTGTTGTTGCATGGTGTTCTCTTATATAGATGTTGTTATAACATAAAGTTAATCTCTTATTGATGGGCATTTGGATTGTCTGGAGTTTTGCTATTACAGTCAATGCATTGTTAATTAGTTTGGTAAGTAGCTGAAAAAGTTGATTTTGGACAGGACGCAGTATCCTGTACTTATTGAAGGTACTTGAGGGGCGCCTGGGTAGCTCAGTCAGTTAAGTGTCTAACTCTTGATTTCAGCTCAGGTCAGGATCTCACGGTTTGTTTGATGGAGCCCTGAGTCGGGCTCTGTGCTGATAGCACAGAGCCTGCTTGGGATTTTCTTTCTCCCTCTCTCTCTCTCAACTCTCTCTCTCTCTCTCTGCCCCTTCCCCACTCATGCTCACTTTCTTGCTCTCTCAAATAAACAAACATTTGAAAAAAAATTTTAAATAAAGATACTTGAGGATAGATAGTTGTTCCCCAATGCATCTCTAGTTTCTAGAAGAAAATTGAGCACAAAGGAAGCGCTCAACTAGCTCTTGAATGAACAAGAGGAACCTGGCTTTAGAATCTGACTACCCTGGGTTCTAACTCCACTTCTGCTCACTAGTTGTGTAACCTTGGGCTAGCATCTCAGTTCTGAACCTCAGTTTCCTCATGTGGCATAAGAATCCATGTAAGCTTTTGGGGCTCACAAATTTGTAGTTTAGACTTTTATAAAGGTTTTTCTTAAATGTTCTGTTATTTTATTTTTGAGACAGAGACAGAGCATGAGCAGCGGAGGGGCAGAGAGAGAGTGTGACCCAGAATCTGAAGCAGGCTCCAGGCTCTGAGCTGTCAGCACAGAGCCCGACGCGGGGCTCGAACTCACAGACTGTGAGATCCTGACCTGAGCCGAAGTCGGATGCCCAACCGACTGAGCCACCCAGGCGCCCCTAGACTTTTATCTTAAATGTTTATTTAAGAGAGTGCCAACTCGGGAGGGGTAGAGAGAGAGAGAGAGGGAGACAGAGGATCCAAAGCGGGCTCCATGCTGACAGCAGAGAGCCCGATGTGGGGCTTGAACTCAAGAACCTTGATGACCTGAGCCCTATCTTATTTGGTGTTGAAGATGGCTCTGTAAAGTCTAATTTCCATCTTCCAAATGAGAAAACATAAATTCCTAATAAGTTGCTTCAACTTCTGCATGAACATAATGATGTTTCCAACTGACAGTTTTGTGGGATCTTTGTATGCATCTTTAAAACACCTGCAGGGTGCTGAATCACCTAAGGAGGTTTAGGTATTCCTTTTAAGCTTTTCTTACTCTTACTACATCAAGGAGCAAATATGTTTGGTCCTACTGCTATTTTTTTTTTTTAAGTTTATTTATTTTGAGAGAGGGGGAGAGAATCCTAAGCAGACTGTGCTGCCAGCACAGAGCCCAACATGGGACTTGATCCTAGTACCGTAAGATCATGACCTGAACCAATATCAAGAGTCAGATGCTTAACCAACTGAGCCACTTAGGTGCCCCCATACTACTCTTGAGTAACTCTAATAGCATGCATTTCTCTTTTCAAACCAAGGGGAACCAGGCCTCAGGTTCAAAGCTTGAGCTAACGATTGATTGTGAGACCCGGAGAATTCAAGTGCCTTACCCAGGAGCACCAAGCAAGTTCATGTCAATGCCTACAGGGGTCTCTGTGTCCATTAACTGCATCAACAGCAGACCCTGACCCGATGCATCCTATTCTGTCAGCCCTTTACTGGTGTTCTCATTCAGTCCTCACATCAACACTGTAAGAGAAGTGCTGTTACTTCTTCCAAGTTTAGTGCTTTATTCCAAATCTCACACTGCCTCATTGGGCATCCAGAAATCAGAGTCTGCTATTTCAGTAGTTGGAGGAGAAGAGGTAATGGGAGGTAGGGAAAAGATATTAATTAAGTCTTGGGTGTATCAGAAAGATTAACCTTAGTGGGTAAGAAAATGACAGGCTGTGACAGATGTGGATACCACTTCTAGCTCCTCTGTTTCCTAGCTACGTAACTTTAGTGAATTCATTTAACCTCTCGGTTTTCCATTCTAGAAAATAGACATTAAATCTACTTCATAGAGTGCTTGGTGAAGATTAAATAAGTATTTAAGGGGTGCCTGGGTGGCTCAGTCAGTTAAGCGTCTGACTCTTGATTTTGGCTCAGGTGGTGATCCCAGAGTTGTGGGATCAAGCCCCATGTCAGGCAAAAAAAAATTTTTTTTAACGTTTATTTATTTTTGAGACAGAGACAGAGTATGAACAGGGGAGGGGCAGAGAGAGAGGGAGACACAGAATCCGAAATGGGCTCCAGGCTCTGAGCTGTCAGCCCAGAGCCCGACGCGGGGCTCGAACTCACGGACCGTGAGATCCTGACCTGAGCCGAAGTCGGACGCTTAACCGACTGAGCCACCCAGGCGCCCTCCCAAAAAATGTATTTAAGTGTCAGCTGTTGGGGCGCCTGCCTGGCTTGGTTGGCAGAGCATATAATTCTTGATCTCACGGTTGTGAGTTTGAGCCCCTTGTTGGTTGTAGAGATTACTTAAAAATAAAATCTTAAAATAAAAAGATTTAAATGTCAGCTGTTGGGAGAATTCAGGAGCACAGGGAGTCTTGACTGCTGAGAATGGTGTATGCTGTGTTCGTTTGCTAGGGTAACAAAGTAACCCAGGTTGAGGGTCTTAACAAAAAGTAAGGTATCAGCCAGGTCGGTTTTGTTTCAGGCCTCTCTCCTTAGCTTGTAGTTGGCTGTCTTCTCTGTCTTTACATGGTCTTCTCTCTGTATCTGTGGTCATATTCCTTCCTCATATAAGGACAATAGTCATACTAGCTTAGGGCCCACCCTGATGGCATCGTTTTAAGTTAGTCACCTCTTTAAAGGCCCTGTCTCCAAATACAGTCACATTTGGAGGTAGTTGGGGTTAGGACTTAAACATATGAGTTGAAGTGGGGGCGGGGGGTGGGGAGACGATTCATGTTAAAAGAAAAATGGAACTACAGAAAAATGTAAACAGTAGTTGCTGGTAACCACAGTCATCGGAAAGGTTTATTTCCTTCCAGTCTTTTTAAAAGATTTTTATTTTTAAGAAGGGCTCAAACCCAACCTCCAGATCAAGAGTCACATGCTTGGGGCACCTGGGTGGCTCAGTTGGTTACATGTTGGGCTTTGGCTCAGGTCATGATCCCGTGGTTCTTGAGTTCCAGCCCCGCATCGGGCTCTGTGCTGACAGCTAGAGCCTGGAGTCAGCTGCAGATTCTGAGTCTCCCTCTGTCTCTGCCCTTCCCCCACTCACGCTCTGTTTCTTTCTCAAAAATAAAAAGGAAAAAAAAGTAATGTGCTCTACCAAATGAGCCAGCCAGGTGCCCCTCCTTCCGGTATTTTATTTATTATTTTTAAAAATATTAATGTTTATCTTTGAGAATGAGAGTGTGAGTGGGGGAGGGGCAGAGAGAGAGGGAGACAGGATCTGAAGCAGACTCTGCGCTGACAGCAGACAGCCCGATGTGGGGCTCGAACTCAGGAACTGTGAGATGGTGACCTGAGCCAAAGTTGGAGGCTTAACTGACTAAGCCACCCAGGTGTCCCCTTCCAAACTTTTTATATGTGCATAGTTGCATATATTATATAGGTCTTTCTACATTCTGCTTACATTCTGCTTACTTGGTTTCACTTCATAGCATAAGAACTTCCCTAGGTAACTTAAAGACTCAACTATAAATACCATTTTGCATAGTTGGATAAATAATCCATGGAGTGTAAACACTGGAGTGTAAATCCATGGATTATTTAACTGTTGCTCTATATTAAGGTGATTTAACCTTTGCCACATCTCATTCCTGGGCCTTTTAGCCCTAGAGCAAATTCCTCAGATGATGAGACCAATGAGCTGTGTTCAGGAGGCAAAGGTCAGGGTCACCCTGAAAGGTGGCCTGAGAGTCTCGCGGTTTCCAGGGCCTCCTGGAACTGACTCAGGCCTAGATCCCACTTTCTTCCCCTACTGGCCAAGCATATCACACACAGGCCACCACCCCTCAGTGGGGACCTTGTCAGTAGGGCAATCTGATTTTTAAACATCTTCTCTCTTTGTCACAGGCACATTCCAGCCTTCCCCGACTGGATCCTGCCTCTCTCTGTGGGGCTCTTGGGTTCTAGGGAGCTTGCCCTGGGCTCTGGGGAGCTGAAGGCACCTCTGTATGCCTTTAAGCCTCCCCTCTTTTCCGTTCCATTCACTGACCCCCTCTCTCCAAAAGATGACCAATGTCTTAACTTCTTTTACCTAGGTTGGTTGTGCCTGTTCTTGAACCTCCTGTCCATGTGATCATACCTGTGTCCTCTCTTACACCTAGCCTCTGTTACTCAGCTGTGTTTGTAAGGTTCATCCACGTTGTTATCTGTCCTTGTGGTTGATCTCATTGTGTGAATATACTACAGTGTTTCTGTCCATTCTCCCTTGATGGACCTTTGGGTTATTTCCAGTTTTTCACTATTAGAAACAGTGCTGCTGTGAACATTATAACACATGCCTTCCGGTGAATGTGTTTTTGTTGGGTCTCTACTGCAAAGGGGAATTGCTGGGTCTTGGGGAATGTGTATATTTAGCTTTGGTAAATACCACCCAACAGTTCTCCAAAATGACTATTCCGTTTTATACTCCCACATCAGACTTCTGCTGTTTTTTCTTACTGAGGTAAAATATCCATGACCTAAAATTGGCTGTTTTAACCATTTTAAAGTAAACAATTCAGTGGCGTTAAAGCACATTCACACTGTTGTGCAACTGGCATCGTAATCCATCTCCAGAACTTTTTCATTACTTCCAGCAGAAACTCTGCACTCATTGAATGGTAACTCCCCATTTGCCCCTCTCTCCAGCCCCTGGTAAACTCTATTCTATTTTCTATGTCTGTTAACTATTCTAGGTACCTCATATACACAGAATTCTACAGTATTTGTCCTTTTGTGACTGGCTTATTTCACCTAGCTTAATGTTGGTAAGGTTCACCCATATTGTAGCATGTATCAGAATTATATTGCTTTTGAAAGCCAAATAGCATTCCACTGCATGTATATAACACATTTTGTTTATCTCTTCATATCTTGATGGAGTCTTGGGTGGTGTGCACCTTTCAGCTATTGTGAAAAATGATGCTATGAAAATCAGTGTACAAGTTTCTTTGTGCATTCCTGCTTTCACTTCTTTGGGGTAAACCCCTAGAAGTAGAACTGCTGGATCATACGGTAATTCTGTTTACCTTGTGAGGAACCACCGAACTTTTTCACACCATTTTGCATTCCCAATACAGGAGGGTTCCATTTTCTTCGTACCTTGGCAGGACTTTGTTTTTCTTTAAAAAAGAAAAAAAAGTTTTCCCAGGGGCGCCTGCGCGGACCAGTCGGTTGGGGGCATCCAGCTTCAGCTTAGGTCATGATCCCACCGTTGGTGGGTTCGAGCCCCACGTCAGGCTCTGCTGTCAGCACAGAGCCTGCTTTGGACCTCTGTACCCCTCTTTCCCCCTCCCCTCGCTTGCGCTCTCTCTCTCTCTCAAAAATAAAACATTAAAAAAATTTTTTTTAATAAAATAAAGTAGTTTTCCTAGCAAGTGTGAAGTGGTACCACAATGTGATTCTGATTTCCATTTCCCTAATGACTAATGATACTGAGCATCTTTTCATATGCTTATTGGTTATTTGTATATCTTTAGGTCAATGTCTTTTCAGGTCCTTTGCTTTTTTCTTGTTCTTGCTTTTATTTATTTACTTAGTTATTTTTTAATTTACCTCCAATTTAATTAGCATGTAGTGCTGTAATGATTTCAGGAGTAGATTCCAGTGATTCATTCCCTATGTATAACACCCAGTCAGTGCTCACCCCAACTAGTGTTTCCCCTAATGCTCCTTATACATTTAGCCCATCCCCCCACCCACAATCCCTCCAGCAACTCTCAGTTTGTTCTCTGTACTTAAGAGTCTCTTATGTTTTGTCCCCCCTTTTTCTTCTTTTTTAAATTTTTTTTTAAGTTTATTCATTTTTGAGACAGACACACACAGCATGAGCAGGGGAGGAGCAGAGAGAGAGGGAGACACAGAATCTGAAGTAGGCTCCAGGCTCTGAGCTGTCAGCACAGAGCCAGATGCGGGGCGCAAACTCAGGAACTGAGATCATGACCTGAGCCAACGTCGGATGCTCAACCGACCGAGCCACCCAGGCGCCCCCGTTTTTTTGTTTTCTTTAATTAGAATGTTTGTTGAATATGAGTTTTAGGAGGTTTTATATTTTGGATACTTATAATTTAGAATTCTACTTTTTTATATTATACTCATATACTGTTTGAATTCTTTGGCATGTTCACATTACTTTTGTAGTTTACTCATCTATTACCCTTTCTTATTTTATGGAAGGAGTTTTTAAAAGATTTTATTTAAGTAATCTCTACCCCAAATGTGGGGCTTGAACCCATGACCCCAACATCAAGAGTCACATGCTCTACTGACTGAGCCAGACAGGCACCCCAGATTTTAAGATTTTATTTTTAAGTAATCTCTACAGCCAATGTGGGGCTTGAACTCACAACACTGAGATGAAGTGTCTCATGTTCTACAGACTAAGCCAACTAGGCACCCCAATGAAGAGAGATAGAGAACGAGCAGAGGAGGGCCAGAGAGAAGGGGACAGAGGATTTGAAGGCAAGGCTCTGAGCTGTCAGCATAGAGCCCGACGCAGAGCTCAAACTCAGGAACCATGAGATCATGACCTGAGCCAAAGTTGGAGGCTTAACTGACTGAGCTGCCCAGGCAACCCAAGGAAGGGTTTTTTTAAAACAGTTATTGTAGGTGTGCCTGGGTGGCTCAGTGGGTTAACGATTGACTATTGGTTTTGGCTCAGGTCTTGATCTCAGTTTGTGAGTTCGAGCCCCACATTGAGCTCCATGCTTACAGCACAGAGCCTGCTTAGGATTCATATTCATTTATATTCATTCATTCTCTCTCTCTCTCTCTCTCTCTCCCCCTCTCCCCCTCCCCCCCCCCCCCATGCTCGCTCTCTCTCTCTCTCTCAAAATAAATAATTTAAAAAATGAGGGAGGGAATGGTGGAGGCAGGGGTGGGGAGACAACAATCTTCATCATCTGAGACTAAAGGACAATTTTTCGAAAAAGGACATTTGGAAGGCCTCACGCTGACACCTCTGTGGCACAGCACTGTCCCTGTGGTCCTCGTTGTGCTGCAGCCTAGGAAAACGATGCAGACTGGTGTCTCGGCCAGAGCAGGTGCTGATGGGCCCATGTGTTCCCTCAGCAGGTACCCTCTTTTCCTGCTTTGGCTTCAAAGAAGGGTGGTTAAGAACATTGGTTGTAAGTACTCTCTAGCCAATGGTTTGGAGTCAGGCTGATAGGGGCTTCTGAACCTCAGTTTTCTTACCTTTGAAAAGGAGATAATACCTACCTTAGCTAAGGTAGTTTAGGATGAAATGGGCCCAGTCTCTGGCTTAGTGAGTGGTAGTTATCACCTCGGAGTGCTTATTTGAAAGATGGCTAAGCAGGGGGGTTCAGAGGGAACATGAAAAACTGAAACAGCTAGAGATTGTCCAGAATGATCTGTGTGAGTAGCAGTGTAGCAGGACGCATATTGGATATAGGTGGACTCATGGTCTTCTGAAATGCTGAAAATCTCCTGCCTTCAACCATGACCTCAGGTCAACCCTATGTCTCATGAGGCCATCTGGGGCTGATGTTGCTGAATGTATATGATCTTGATTCTTTGGTCTCATGAACAAAGAAAGCAGCTTGGCCCACAAACCACCATGTAGTCCTTCCTCTTGAGGCCAAAGTTGGAAGCCCCATCTGAAACTTGTATTTGATTATAATGGAGACCAAAGCCAGGTCTCCTGCAGTGGCTTGAAACCATCTTTGATCCAGCCAGGAGGCTGTCGTCAGGTGTTGCTTCCACTAGGGTAGCTTCCGGAAGCCTTCTTCTTCCTAATACTCTGTTTCTGTCTTACCCACAGTGATTTTCGTGGACTGCCCTGGGCAAGAGTCAGCCCTGCTTAGCACTGATGGTGACTTCGCTGTGCTGAATGGTAGAACACTCCAGGTAAGATACCACGTGCACCTGCCAGGAGGAAGGAAGATGTTCTCTGTGCATGCCCAGCTTGCTGCTGGCCAGGAGTTCGAGGTTGCTGGGTTATGAACCATGTTACCCCTTCAGAAGAGGCAGTGTTAGCCCTCAGTTTGCTCACACCTATGGGCGTGGCTACTGATCTAAGCAGGGTAATGCCTGCACCCTTCCATTAGGGGCGCCAGAGAGTCCTGCCAGTGGGGCAAAGAACTGCCTTGTGAACCATGGCCCAGTACCTTTTGCCCCTCGCATTCCCTTTCCCATCACCCTTTCCTTCTTTCCCATATCATCTTGCTAAACCCCAAGGGAAGATGATTCAAGACCCCATGAACATCCCATGAGCCTCTGGGAAGACAGACCTGAGGCACTCAGCCACATTTCTTTCTTTTAATTTTTTGAATAGCTAATATATCCATGTGGCTCAACAATTTTAAAATATTAAAAAGTTACACAGTGAATAACCTCCTTTTGTTTCTCTGCATTTACCTAATGCCCTTTCCAAGAGAATACACAGATAACCACTGTTACCAGTTATTTTTCCTTTTGAAGTTTATTTATATATTCTATATTTATATTAAACATATGTTATGTATTTTATATATTTACAGATCTAAAAATACTTTTTTCTCCTCTCTTTTATGCAAAAAGATATATTATTTACATGTATGCACTTTCTTTCTGCATCTAAAAATAGGTTTTGTTTACATATAAGCCACTATGAATATGTGGCTTTATTTTGCTACACTTATACACAAAAGCTGGTACATACTAATTATGTAAGTTGTTAAATAAAATACTAAACTATACTGTAGTTTAATTAGTTATACTGTAGGTCAACTTTGTTCTTTTTCATTCATTCCTAATTTTTAGAGCTGTATAGCAGTTCCACTAGATGGATATATTCTAGTGTATTTAATTGGTTCTCTGTAAATAAACACTTAGGATTCTTTTCAATTTGTCTTGTGCAATAAACCTATTTAGGTCTCCCTCCTCACCCTTAATGTCTGTAAGTGAGAGGATGTCGAGTATCTTCCAGCTGTTTGCGTGTCTGGGTTAAGGGGTCTTCTCTCCTTGCAGGAGAGGAAACCATTGAAGATCTCCCCATCCAACCGTATCTTACGAAGACGCAAGAGAGAATGGGTGGTTCCACCAATATCCGTCTCTGAGAATGGCAAGGGTCCCTTCCCCCAGAAGCTCAATCAGGTATGACTGTGCTTTCTCCCAGGGAGTCACTGGTGGGTACAGGGACCCTCATCCAAAGGCCTTACTATAAGGTTTCTTGACCCTGAAAGCTTCTGTACTGGGAACAGTTTCTGATAAGGCTTCACCTCTCCTCACTTTTGTTGGCAGTCGTGAGAGATTTGTCACTTTGTCAGCTATTTTCTTGTGCTTCCAGCTCAAATCTAATAAGGACAGAGGCACCAAGATTTTCTACAGCATCACAGGCCCTGGAGCAGACAGCCCCCCTGAGGGTGTCTTCACCATAGAGAAGGAAACAGGCTGGTTGTTGTTGAATAAGCCGCTGGACCGGGAGAAGATTGCGAAGTATGAGGTAGGTAATCTGGAGCATCCAACAAAAGCAGGGCCCCGTTGCCAGGTGGGGAGGGGTGGGGTCAGGCTGACCCTGGACCTGTGCACCCACAGCTCTTTGGCCACGCTGTATCAGAGAACGGTGCCTCAGTGGAAGACCCCATGAACATCTCCATCATTGTAACTGACCAGAACGACCACAAGCCCAAGTTCACCCAGGATGTTTTCAGAGGGAGCGTCTTGGAAGGGGTACTACCCGGTAAGAGGACTGGGAGGGGACACCTAGAGAGGTCTGCTAGTCCCAGACATAGCCTTGGGTCAACTTCTAGAACCATCTGGAAGTCAGCCAAGACCGTTAAAGGCTGGAGAAACCCTCCATACTTGATTTCCTTGGCTGTATATCAGATCACCTGGGATAATCTTAAAAAATCAGATTCCTGGGGTGCTTGGGTGGCTCAGTAGGGTGGGCATCCCACTCTAGGTTTCAGCATAGGTCATGATGCCAGGGTTGTGGGATTGAGCCCTGCATCCAGCTGAGCATGTAGCCTGCTTAAGATTCTTTCTTTCTCCCTCTCTCTCTCCTTCTCCCTCTCTTTCTTTCCTCCAACACTCTCCCCCACTTGCACACACATTCTCTAAAAAAATAAATTAAAAATTTAAAAACAAAAATAAAGCAAAAATCTTTAAAAATTCAGATTCCCCCTACTCTATCCCAAGATCCCTGAATAAGGATGATCTTAAATATACAGCTTTGCAATCTGTATATTTAAAAGTTTCCCAGAAGCTTCAGGTTTGGGAACCACTAGCTTTAGAGCTACAAAGATCTAGATTTGAATCTTGATTTGCCTCTTTACATGTGACCTCTTTTTCTGTGACCCTGGGCAAGTTCATGATCTCTGAGCCTCAATCTTCACATCTGAAAATGGGAATTATATTACTCATAATTGTGAAGATTGGATATAACACATAATGACCTCAAAAACCGATGCTGGTGGGGAGGGGTTCTCCTCTTCCTTCCTCTCTGAGTTGTGGAAGATTTGAGAAGTATGAATTGGTTATGCTGCCAATACAGAAATCCCCCAAAGAAGAACAGGACCTTAAATGAGATGAAACCTTACTTTCTCCTTATATTCAGGAAATCTAGAGGTGGACAATCAAGACTAGATTGTGCTTTGCAGTGTTGGAGACCTAGGCTCCTTCTCTCTCATTGCTCTGCTATTGGGGCTTTATTTCCAAGATTACTTTGTGGTTGCTCCTGGAGTTCCAACCATTACACCTGGAAGGAGGGAAGCGATGGGAAGAATAAGCCCCATACTCAGAAAAACACTTCTCCCAAAGTCGTATATCCCATTTGTCAGAATTTAGTCTCAAGGCCACAGCTAGCTACAAGAAGGGATAGGAAATAATCTTTGTTCCAGGCAGACCTTGTGCTCAGCTTAAAATGATGATGAGCATTTTGTTTTTAAGAAAGAAGCAGAGAAAGGAAAAAGGACACCTAGCAATCGGCCACAAAGTAGAGGATGGGTCCAAGGTGGAGCCTCTCATAGTTCCAGAAGTAGGCAATGCTGTAATCGGAGCTGGGAGAGAAGGGTGCTCACTCATTCCTTCTCCCCTTCAGGCACTTCTGTGATGCAGGTGACAGCCACAGATGAGGACGATGCCATCAACACCTACAATGGGGTGGTTGCTTACTCTATCCATAGCCAAGAGCCAAAGGACCCACATGACCTCATGTTCACCGTCCACCGGAGCACGGGTACCATCAGCGTCATCTCCAGTGGCCTGGACCGGGAGGTGAGTGGCCCTTAGGGAAAGTGCCGCCTACCCAGGCTTTCTCAGGCCGGGGCCTGACATTCAAGAGCCGAAGCCAAGCCTCCAAAGCCCAAGGTGGAGCAGTGAGAATCCAAGTCAGCTGGGAATGGCTGCTGCTGTGTTCCCATGTTGATGTCCCACAGCTCTCTTGGGCCAATGGCCTGCTGCCAAATGATCTCGTTAAGGCTGAGGAGGCAGCTGTAAAATGCAAGCGTTTGATATTTTCTGTAGGTTTTCTCATTTCCTCTCGGAATGGCTCACTTAGCATGCACGTTGCCCAATTTGTCCCTTGTGTGCTACAAAGTAGAATTAGCTCCATGGATATTGGAGCTGCCTACTGTTTCCTAATTAATACCTTTACCCGAATCCCCACTCAAAGCTCCCATTCTGTATCAGCCCGGGGTCAGGGGGCAATCCCCAGGCTCCACCCCACAGTTGGCCCAGGAGAACGATTTAGTTCTGTGTTTCCCCTCCCCCTCCACCCTTTGCCTCTGTTCTTTTCTGCCATGGGTGAGTAGTGGGGCAGGGATTCAAGAGAGCACTGTGAGAAGGGGAAACATTCCCCTTCCTTCCACGTATATCCAGAGCTGTGCCTCTGTGAGCCCAGGCTGAGGGACCTCTTGGCCTGAACTTGCCTTTCCTCCCCAGAGAGTCCCTGAGTACACACTGACCATCCAGGCTACAGACATGGATGGAGATGGTTCTACCACCACAGCAGTGGCCATAGTGGAAATCCTCGATGCCAATGACAATGCTCCTGTGTTTGATCCTCAGAAGGTAAATTTGATTTCAGTCCTTCTTTCCTCATCAGATGATGAAGGACTGAGCTTTCTTTCTTTTCTAAGTTTGTTTATTTTGGGAGAAAGTGAGCACACGCACAAGCAGGGGAGGGTCAGAGAGAGAATCCCTAGCAGGTTCTGCACTGTCAGTGCAGAGCCCCATGCAGGGCTCAAACTCCTGAACTGTGAGATCATGACTTGAGCCGAAATCAAGAGTCAGCCACTTAACTGACTGAGCCACCCAGATGCCCCTGAGGTTTTTCTTTCTCATGAAATTCTGGAAACAGCCCACATGGCTTCCAGTCCTGTGCCACCGCTTACTAGATGTGAGACCGGAGGCAAACTACCTAACCTCTTTGTGCCCTATTTCCTAATCTGTGAAATGGAGATAATAGTAATACCTGCTGCATTGTTCTGAGTTTTAAATGAAATAATCTATGTACAGTTCATAACACAATCCCTGGTACATAAGTGCTTAATATGAAAATCTTTGTTGAGGGGCCCCTGGCTGGCTCAGTCAGGGGGAGCTTGTGACTCTTGAGCGTGGTGTCGTGACTGTTAGCCCCACATTAGAGGTAGAGGTTACTTTACAAGAGAAAGAGAGAGGGAGAGACAGAGAGAATGGAAGAAGGAAGGAGGAAAGAAAGGAACAAAATCCGTGTTGTTATGAAAACTTATAATTTGCCTCACACCTATACCTGTCCACCTTCACCCAGTGAATACTTCGTACACCTGCAGCGACGGGGGATTCAGTGCCAGTCAAGATGACACCCACCACCCCCCTTCCATCCTTCGATAATTCTGGCTACTGAACATTATTTAGGCTTGATTAGAAATGTGTTCTGAGCAGCCAAGTTCCCAACTTTTGCCACTTACTCCAGAGCTTCCAAAAAAGTTCCTGCTCAGTGCCGTAAAGCAATCAGGCAGCTAGTCCCTCTTGCCACCTTCTCCATACCTTTCTGATCTCAGCTAGATAGGTGGCTAGGCATGGCAGGGTTTAGGGCACCCAGACCAGTGCGATTACTGGAGTAGTAGGCCCTGGATGTACGAATAGTAGGCTCCCCATCCCTGTGGTCTGTCCCAGAAGCTGGAAGGCTGAGTCTCAGGACATTCTGCATCTGTGTGTGCCCTGAAACCCTGGTGTGTGGTATTGGGTGATCCCAGAAAGAGTGAGCGGCATGGAACGGAGCTCCCATGGAATCACATGGAGGATCCATAGCTGGTGAAGCGTGGAACGGTCTCAGGGTGTTCAGTCTCTGCTCTGACTGTGCTGTGCTTCCCACACCAACAGTACGAGGCCCAAGTGCCTGAGAACGTGGTGGGGCACGAGGTGCAGAGGCTGACGGTGACTGATCTGGATGCCCCCAACTCACCCGCATGGCACGCCACCTACCGCATCTTGGAAGGTGACGATGGGGACCATTTTACCATCACCACCCACCCCGAGAGCAACCAGGGCATTCTGACAACCAGGAAGGTGAGTCATTTTGGGCTTTAGACAGGCCCACACCTGGGGCAGTCAGGTCTGCAGCCTCTGGGAAAAGGAGGTATCATCTGCCTGGGGACACCTACTTTGAACCATTCAACTGGGCGTGCAGCAAGCTGGTGGCTTCTGACCCTTTCCCATCCCTCTTGTGTCAGTGTATTGCTTTGTTCAAACTAAATCTTAACCAGGGACTCCTTTCAAAAAAACAGGTGGGAGTCACTGATTTGATTAAGGCAGATGAGTAGAGCTCCTCCTCCCAGATCCTGGTGTCCAGTGGCTGTCCCCAGTCAGCCTTCTTAAACAGAGAGGCTCTGTTTTATTGGAATGCTTGCAAATTTTGCATTTAATCCATAACACATATCTAGGTTTTTGCATAGCAAAATGTTTTATGTTACTTAGTAGTTTGAGGTATGGTTGTCTCTCAAAAAGTCTTTGAATAAAATTGATGCTTTTAGAATGGCCTAGTTTGAGAAGCAGAGTTTTATATATAATACTTTAAAAACTATCTCCTTCTTTCAACAAAAACTTTGTAATGCCCTTTTTACATTGTGAAATGAATTTCATTTATAATTAAACTTACCTAACTTACATAATTTCTAGAAAAAGAGATTGCCCTAACTGTGAAATAAAGAAGAATTTTACAGGAAAATTTACTGATAATAAGATATTTCTGTACGCAAGCTTCTGAGAACATACTAGAAAACACAATGAAGGTGGTCAGTTACTTGCCTCTCTTTGGAGACTCATCCAACTGTAGCAGATGCTGCGTGTCACTCTGTCGGCTCATACACACCACAAGTCATACTGGTATCTTTACAGGACAGCAAATAAACAGCTTTTGGGAAGGGCCTGGACAAATCAAATTACAGGCTCCCCTCAGAAGCTTGCATTCCTAGAAAAGTCATATATATTAAAACTGCACCAGAAATACATAAAACGTGTTCTAGACTGGAATTATCAACAGATTTTTCACACCCACAAGTACATGAATGTTCAGGGGGATATTGGCAAGTCACGCGGCCTGTGGAACAGTTCTTGGTTCCCCTGCCCCAGCCTATAAATGCCAGCGGCATCCCCAGTCATTAGGATCACCAGAAAGGCCTCCACGAGTTTCTCCACCACCCTGTTGGGAACCAACTGTAGGGCTTTCTGGTTTAGGGGTGGTCTGAGAGGCCCCACTGGCTGTCCACTCAAAGTGCAGGAGGCTATATGGAAAGGGCAACATTGCTGTTCCTGGAAACCTTGAGCCCCTCACTGTGGGCCCTTTCCTTCTGACCTCAAAGCATTGCATGGGGTCTCCTCACAAATTGGTGGCTCAGGTTCTCCTTCCTCTTCTCTCTCAGGGCTTGGACTTCGAGGCCAAAAACCAACACACCCTGTACGTTGAAGTGACCAATGAGGCTCCCTTTGTGGTGAAGCTCCCAACCTCCACGGCCACCATAGTAGTTCATGTGGAGGATGTGAATGAGGCACCTGTGTTTGTCCCACCCTCCAAAGTCATCGAGGTCCAGGAGGGCATCTCTGTCGGGGAGTCTGTCTGCACCTACACTGCGCAGGACCCTGACGAGGGAAATCAGAAGATCAGGTACACAGGAGCTGGGCTCAGATGCATCCAAAAGCATTAGTAGTATTGGACGGGTTATTTATTACGGCCAGCATTTGCTCCCATTACCAGAAAGATTGCTAAATATTTTGAACATCATCCCCGCACGGGACCTTCCCTTCCTACCCTCCCCAACACTGAAGACTCTGAACAGAGGTCTAGGGGGCAGGTATTCCCACTCTCTCTCATGTGTCCCTGCTGGGCCCTCTTTCTGCCGCTCTCACTTCCATTTGGGGTGAGATGCATTCTTCATGTGATCTTGCTTAGGAGCCCCGAGACCCATAACAGCATCTGCCAGTTGAATGAGTAGGCTTTGGAGGACAACCAGAATTCTAAGTATTCTGGATATGACTCTTTTCAACTTTTCCACTCCAGCTACCACATCCTCAGAGACCCAGCAGGGTGGCTAGCAATGGACCCAGACAGTGGACAGGTCACTGCCACGGGGGTTTTAGACCGTGAGGATGAACGGTTTGTGAAGAACAATGTCTATGAAGTCATGGTCTTGGCCACAGATGATGGTGAGAGCTTCCTCCCAATCCCTCCACTTGGGTACCTTTGGAGCCCATGACACAGCACATCCCCTCCACAGTGTATGGTGTCAGGGAAAGATGTCAGCAAACCAATCTGGAGGGTCAAAGGGGACTTGAGAGGAGTCTTTCAAAGACCAGGATTGGCTATGGTTTCCCTAAGACCCAAGTGTTAGGAGAATGACTTCTTTTAGCCTAAGTGTGTGGTTCACCGAGCCCAGAATTGGCCCTGTGATTGACTGAAAGGGGCTGCCTGGGAAGTGCCATGATTGATTAGTGATGTCATACCATGACAGGATTGGGAGTTAGGATGTGACTTGACATTGCTGCTTGACACAGTGAAGCAAGGTCTGGAGGCAGATGAAAGGTTCCCGCAGGACTCTGAAGGGAAGCATCCCTAAAGCTCATTAGCAAACACTGCATCAGCCCTGAGATGGCCAGCAGGTTTCCTTTTGTGATAGATTGGTAGTGGCCATATGGATGAAGTGGCTGTAAGGGTGCTAGGATCACTTAGTAATGTCTGCTATGGGAAAGATGGCATAACCGCCATGGATTTACCATCACTGGTTTGATCTATGATGAGACCAGGGCAGGGCATGGAAGGTCTTGAAAAGTTACAGCTGGGCAGTAAAAAGGAACCTCCCTGGGGCTGATTGGATAGGTCATAGGAGAGCTTAACACTCATTCATCACTCCAACCAACGGCAGATACTAAAAGGATCCTATGTGTAATTATGAACAGGGAGCCCTCCCACCACTGGCACTGGGACCCTCCTGCTAACACTTATGGACATCAACGACCATGGCCCGGTCCCTGAGCCCCGACAGATCACTATCTGCAACCAAAGCCCTGTACCCCAAGTGCTGAACATCACGGACAAGGACCTGTCCCCCCACACCTCCCCTTTCCAGGCCCAGCTCACACATGACTCGGATATCTACTGGACAGCAGAGGTCAATGAGAAAGGTAATTGAGTGGTGGTGGGTAGTAGGTGGGTGTCTGCCCCATACCGGGATCCTGTACACATTCCAGCATCTTGTGGGTCACTGAGTTAAGGACGTCAACCAATGGGTGCCTGGGTGGCTCAGTTGGTTAAGCATCTGACTTTTTTTTAAGTTTATTTATTTATTTTGAGAGAGAGAGCGAGCATGCACCAGAGGGGGAGGAGCAAAAAGAGAGAGAAAAGGAGAATCCACCCAGGTACCCCTAAGCATCCAACTCTTGATCTCAGAATCATGAGTTCAAGCCCCACATAGGGCTCCATGCTGGGCATAAGCCTACTTTTTAAAAAAAGGGAAAAAAAGACCAAAAATGTTGGAGAGACACCATTCAACACTTTGGCTACTTTTTAACTTTGTGTTAGCCTGTGGAAATCCACAGCAGCCCTTTAAGACTGTTCTTGTCCAACCACCTTCCCGTACAGATGGAAAAACTGAGGCGGGGAGAGAGAGGGTGTGGCTTTCTCAGTATCACATAATGAAAGAGCTAGGATTCCTGCAGTGATAATAGCTGACATGTCGTGAGCATACTTACTATGTGTTAGTATAGCACTGGTATGTACTATATATGGTATATACTATACCACTTCAGATGCTTCATAGATTAGGTGACTTAATCCTCACAACAACCCTGTGAAGAAGGTACTATTAACACACATAAATGTGTATGCACCCATCCTACACGACGAAACCAAGGCTTACAGAAGGTTAAATAGCTTGCCAAAGGCTTTATGGCTAGAAAATGATGGCCACCAGAATTTGGATCCAGACAGTCTGATTTATCATTAGATCTCTGCTTCCTACCATTTATTGAATGCATATTGAACAATATGCAAAATGCTTTTTCTTTCCTTCTGTAATATTTCTACCACCTTCTGCGGTCAGTATTTTTATACCTATTTAAAGATGAGAATGAGGCTCAGAGAGGTTAAATAGTATGCCCAAGGGCACAGAGTGGGTAAGTATGGAGCAGAAATTAAAGCCACAGTCCCTTTCCCCCACACCCCCGCTCCAATCCATCTCCCTGTGCTTTCTCTTTCCATCCACCCAGAGGTTCTCAGTCTGTCATGGTATTTTAGTTGTCACAGGACTGAAAAGGGGTCTAACTTGGTATCAAGTGGGTGAGGACCCGGGTGTGTGAGAAAGGTGGATCCAGCCTCAAGTGCCAGGAAGGCCCCTGGAGAGACACTGTTCACTTTGGCTTAAAATGTGTCCCCTTTCCTCTTGGGGCTAAGGTCCCCTAGGAAGGAAATGGGGAACCAGTATCTATAGGTTCTGCCCCTATAAATAGGATATTTATCTATGTATCCTACTTGGATATGTCCAGTGTCTATTACTGCTGCTGAGCCTATCCCTGAAAGGTCAGGAGACCTGCTTCAGATACCCACATGATCTCAATTTTGTGATTCCTGTGATTTGGTTGTGTATGACCAGCACCTTTCCTTTGAGGAGTGCAAGTTGGTCTCCTGTTACCCCGTTGTGGCCTGGAAGCCATTTTTTCCCCATCCCTGACCTTATCATTTATAGAGCATGGACTCTGGAACCAGAATGCCTTAGTTCAAGACCCAGTTTCTCCATTTACTAGCTTTATGATTATGGACAAGCTACTGAACCTCACTGTTCCTCAGTTATCCCTATCTGTAGAATGGTGCCGATAAGTGTACCTACTTCCATACGGTTATTGTGAAGATTAAGTGATGACACAAGAGACACGTTGTTTGGTACATCAGTGCTCAGTAGGTGTGTGAACAGCCACCTTCATTCATCACCACTATTTCCCAGCAGCAATCACAGATCTGGTTCAGTCAGGTGTGAGCATTATGACCAAAGCCCACTGGTACCAACACCTGGTGATAGTATTGATACCTGGTTCTTGGTTTTAAGTTAGTTTCTCTTTCCTTTTTTTTTTTTTTTTAATGTATGTTTGTTTATTTTTGAAAGAGAGAGTAAGCACAAGCAGGGGAGGGGCTGAGAGAGAGAGGAAGACACAGAATCCGAGACAAGCTCCAGGCTCTGAGCTGTCAGCATAGTGCCTGACACAGGGCTTAAACCCAGGAACTGTGAGATCATGACATGAGCCAAAGTCGGACACCACCCAGTGGCCCCTTAAGTTTTTGTGTTTGTTTTTTTTTTTTTTTTTAACATTTATTCATTTTTTAAAAACAGAGTGCGAATGGGGAAGGGGCAGAGAGAGAGGGAGACACAGAATATGAATCAGGCTGTAGGCGCCAAGCTGTCAGCACAGAGCCCGATGCGGGGCTCGAACTCATGGACTGCAAGATCATGACCTGAGCTGAAGTCGGCTGCTTAACCAACTGAGCCACCCAGGCACCTCAGCTTAGATTAGTTTTTCTAACTGATCATGTCCTTGTTGTCAGGGGAGTTAATCCATCCCCTACCCCAGTGTGATCTCACATTAGTTACTTGACCTCTCTGAGCTTCAATTTCTGCATTTGTAAAATCAGAATAATAGTACCTGCCTCTTGGGGCACCTGGGTGGCTCAGTCAGTTGAATGTCAGACTTCAGCTCAGGTCATGATCTCACAGTCCATGAGTTTGAGCCTTGCATTGGGTTCTCTGCTGTCAGTGGAGCCTGTTTTGGATCCTCTGTCCCTCTTGCTCTGCCCCTCCCCCCTTTCTCTCTCAAAGGTAAATAAACATTAAAAAAAATAGTACCTGCCTCTTAAAGTGGTAGTGGAGAAGAGTAGGGCGTGGCTCCCAGTTAGTGCCTGCTTAGTCACTGGCACCACCATTGTCATCAGCACCTGAGAAATCGCCATCCAGCATGGGGATAGGATGGTGGTAGGGATGTTTCAGGGAAACACACCATGTTGGCCTCTATGTAGTAGACTAAATTCTCAGCCTGCAGAGCTCCCTCTCTGCTTGCCATCGCTGAATTGGAACAGGGCAAATTCTCCCTTCTAGCCATCTTGCTAGGAGGAGGCCAGAGAGTCTGCATAAACTTTTTTTTTTAATTTTTTTTAATGCTTTATTCATTTTTGAGACAGAGACAGAGCATGAGCTGGGAAGGGGCAGAGAGAGAGGGAGACACAGAATCAGAAACAGGCTCAGGCTCTGAGCTGTCAGCAAAGAGCCCGACGCGGGGCTCGAACTCACGAACTGTGAGATCATGACCTGAGCTGAAGTTAGACGCTTAACCGACTGAGCCACCCAGGCACCCCATGCAGAAACTTTGAACTAAAAATGGCTTGAGGGGTGCCCGGGTGGCTGAGTCAGTTGAGTCTCTGACTTCAGCTCAGGTCATGATCTAATGGTTCATGAGTTAATTATCTCTCAGAAAGAATTTATTCCAATGTATTCTTTTTTGAGGCAGAGAACAGTCTAGCAGCTAATGGTGCTGAGAAATTTTTGGCCTTGCATGACATGACTTTTTAAAAAACTTCGTTATTTTAAAAATAGTGTATTGATTTTAAGGGGGAAAATGATGAATTTCTTTTCCCTTATTTTTAAAAATTTTAGGTTTATTTCTTTTGAGAGAGGGGAGGGGGCAGACAAGGAGTGTGAGAAGGGGAGGGGCAGAGAGAGAAGGAGAATCCCAAGCAGGCTCCATGCTGTCAGCACAGAGCCTGACACAAGGGCCTACACCCACAGGCTGCGAGATCATGACTTTTGCTAAAATCAAGAGTCAGATGCTTAACTGACTGAGTCACCCAGGTGCCCCAATAAATAAATTTTCCTATTCCAGTAATTCTTTCCATGATGGTGCATATTTGGCTTTGGCCAAATATCAACTTTTAACACTTGACATAAGTGTGCTTTTGGGATATTTCTCCCTGTTGCCCAGATGTAGAGGCTGTCTCCTCAGACCTCCAACATGATCTGCCCAGTTCCACTTGGGGGTCTCCCAGGGTGAATGTTATCTGTCCACTCCAGGAAACACAGTGGCCCTGTCCTTGAAGAAGTTCCTGAAGCAAGACACATACAATGTGCACCTTTCTCTATCTGACCATGGCAACAAGGAACAGCTCACAGTGATCAGGGCCACGGTGTGTGACTGCCACGGCCATGTGGAGACCTGCCCCAAACCCTGGAAGGGGGGCTTCCTCCTCCCGGTCCTGGGGGCTGTCCTGGCTCTGCTGCGTGAGTACCCGTGCCCTCTCCCCTCTCTGGATGGGGTAGTTAGAAGGCCCAGGTCTACCCTGGACTGCTGGGACTAAGACATCCCCAACATTGCATATCTGTTCCTGATACTCTTAATTCTAGGAGTGTCATTCAGTCAATAGATGTTGATGGAACTTCTGGAATGTGCCAGGCTTTGGGGATACAGTCGTGAACAGACCCAGCCCGACTGTCATGTCATCTAGAGGCTAGAGCAGTGGTTCTGAAAGTATGATCTTCAGACCAACGACATTAGAATTACCCAGGAACTTGTTAAAAAGGCCAGTTCTCAGGCCCACTCCTGACCCATTGATTCAGAAACTTAGGGGTAAGACCCAGTAACCTGTGTTTTAACAAGCCCAGCACGGGTTCTGATGTATGCTAGAGTTTGAGAGTCACGAGTCTAGTGGGCAGAAGTGTTTAGTTACAAGCTAAGTTCTTTAAAGGTAGCACCTATCACCTTTGTTTTTTCTACCCTCTGAATTCCTTACACAGAAACACAATCCGGTACGAATTCAACAAGGGCAAACTTTAACGAATCCACATACTGTGCTCTAAGCACTGTTTCAGCGCTGGGGGTGCAGCATTTTATAACACAGACCACTCTGTGCCCTCATGGAGCTTACTTTGCATGCAGAGAGCAGACAGTAAATCATCTGGCAGAGAAATAGGTATTGGTATGGAGAAAAAGAAGTGGAGTGAGGAGGTCTGCCATCTTAAGTAGGATGGGTGAGAAAGGCGTTGGTGAGAAGGCACATTCGAGTAAAGACCTGAAAAGGGTGAGGCAGCAAATCGTGCAGCTATCTCAGGAACAACAAGTGCAAAGGCCCTAAGGCAGCACTGTGCTTGGTGTGTGGAAACAATAAATTGCTGGAGTGGAAAAAGCAAAAGGGAAAAAAGTACGAGATGAAGTCAGAGAGGTGATGGTTGTGGCAGAGCATCCTGTTGGGCCTTGTAGGCTATTGTGAGGATGTGGTGAAATGAGAAGTCATCAGAAGGTTTAGAGCAAAGCAGTGATGTGATTTGACTTGAATTTTATAGGATTCCCAGTAAACAGACTGTACAGGGGTAAGGGTGGAGACAGGGAGACTATTAAGGAGCTATTGCCATATTCTAGGAGTGAGATGGTGAGAGGTGGTTGTATTTCAAGGCAGAATCTATTCAGATTCATATGTGGTATGAAGAAAAGAACCATCAATGATTCTAATGCCCAAACAAGTAGAAACTGGAGTTTCCATTAGCCAGTTTGGAAAGGATCATGGGAAGAGAATTGCCAGACGGTCCAAATGGAGATATCAGTAGGCAGACACGTAACTTTGGTGCCGGTGAGAAGTCCACTTCACCTCCTTCCTGCCTTTCCCCAGACTCAGGAGGAAAAGGGGAGGCAAAGATTACAGTCTGGCCCACATAGGGTGTGCATGCTGATAACCCCACAGACTCCCCAAGAAGGCTAGGTCTGTTTTGACTGGTCAGAGATGGACAGGAATTGTGTAAACAGGCCAAAAAAAGTGCTAAAGCTAAATGGTGGGTGTATCCTCTCACATTGGACAGCCACAGAGAAGACCCTGGGGTCGCTTCTTCATATGGGATCAGCTGGGGGTAGTCCTGGCATTAGGGAGAACAGCTAGGCATTAGTTGGCCAATACTCCCATGTCCACATGGCCTGCCAACCTTTCAAACCATATTACTAAAAGCTAAGTTCCTCTCTTGAAATACCAAAATAGTATTTGCACCTAAGTTCAAATTACTGCACCATATCAGAGTTTCACTGTCTCGCTTTTTAACTTAAAATCTGTGGCTAATGTAGGGGTCACTGGGGACTGAAAAAGAGTCTTGTTGAAAAGTAACATCTGCTAGGAGATTCCCATCCCCATAGAGGAGTGTTTCCTTGAGGACCAGTATCACCGATAAGGGAAGACTGACAATAAATGGTACAGAATTGTTGGTGGGGGAATGAAGTCAGTTTGCTGCTAGGAGGAGGGGATAGTAGACTGAGGCCTGAAGGGTGAGAGCCATGTGTACAAAATGTTCCAGATGAGAAAAGCCCACATGAAACTCCTGAAGTGGTAAACTGCTAGGTGTTATTTGAGGAACTCCAAGGAGGGAAATGTGACCAGACCCACGTGGGGGTGTAGATGTGTGGAGAAAGACAGGGGCCAATCCGGTACACTTTGATAAGGAGTTAGGGGTTTTCCTAGGTGCAGGGGAGCCACTGAAGTGTTTTCAACCCTGGCTGCGGAGTGAAGGGGTCTAAAATTAGATGGGGCGCTAAGGGTTTGGGGCTATTGGCCAGCTCCGTGGTTGTGGGGGGTGAATATTCACACTCCCTAACTCTTGCAGTTCTCCTGCTGGTCCTCCTCCTGTTGGTGAGGAAGAAGAGGAAGGTCAAGGAGCCCCTTCTGCTCCCAGAAGATGACACTCGTGACAATGTCTTCTACTATGGCGAAGAGGGAGGTGGTGAGGAGGACCAGGTGAGGCAGTGGGAAGGTCTAAGTGTTGGGAAATGGATGCCTCCAGGGCCACTGGCAGGGATGGTTGGGTTAACCAACTAACCATATTAGCTACGTTGACCAGACTCTGGCCTAAAGCATCCATCTTCATGTAAGATTGATACCTCTTCTCTTCTGAGAGGGTGTCTGGTCTACTGCTGTAGTCCCTTTGGCCCCAGCTAAGGTGACCTTGAGCCTGTGCTTAATTTTGGAGGAGGAGCTGTGGGAACAAGGGCTTTCAGAAATATCTGACAAAGGCTATCTTTTAAGACCTACCCATGAACCGGAACATCCAAGTGGCAGGGAAATGGGATGACATACAAATGGTGGAGGAGTTCACTTCTCAACCCCATGCTGTCCTTGACTTTCATGAAGGACTATGACATCACCCAACTCCACCGTGGTCTGGAGGCCCGGCCTGAGGTCGTTCTCCGCAATGATGTGGCGCCGTCCTTCATCCCCACACCCATGTACCGTCCACGTCCAGCCAACCCAGATGAGATTGGGAACTTCATCATCGAGGTGAGGCATAGGGGGCCAGCCAAGGGGAGCCCTTGATTCAAGCACCAGCAGCATGGGAAAAAAAGCATGGGCTTGGAGTCTTGGCTCTAGGTTCAAATCTTGGCTCCCCTGCCAACCAGCTGTGTGATCTCCTGACATTTGGCTAACGTCTGGGCTTCTGTTTTCTCCTCCATAAAACCCTAAGTTGCAGAGTGGTTAACAGTAGGTTAAGAATAATTTATTCATTTATGCAACACACATAACAGTTGAAAACTGTGCAGCCAGACTACCTGGGTTTAAATTTTTAAAGATCCCAGCTGATCCCAATGTGGAACAGAGTTGGGGACCCGCTGTTATAGGTCACTTTAAGGGTCAGATGAGTAAGCACCTAGAACAGTAGTTCCCAAACATTGAAATCTCCTGGGGAACTTAAAAAACTACTGACGTTTCTGACTCCCCATGGAGATTGTGATTTAATTGATCTGGATATGGCCTGGGCTTCAGAATTTTTAAAATATTCCCAAGTAATTTGAGTCTAGGAACCACTGGCCTGGCATGTAGCATTTATTTTATTTTATTTAAAAATTTGTTTAATGTTTATTCATTTTTGAGAGAGAGACAGAGGATAAGGTGGGGAGGGTCAGAAAGAGAAGAAGACACAGAACTCTAAGCAGGCTCCAGGCTCTGCATTGTCGGCACAGAGCCCAACACAGGGTTCAAACTCACAAACCGTGAGATCATGACCTGAGCTGAAGTTGGACGCCTAACCAACTGAGCCACCCAGGTACCCCTGGCATTTATTAGGTTATGATAGTTATTGTTGATAATAGCTGAGTGTCTCCAGTGTTCTTAATTCTGATCATACATTTGATTCATCTGTGGGATTTTGAAAAATAACAATTCCTGGAAACCAGGGATTTCTTTTTAAGACTCCAATTTTTTTAAAGCTCCCCAAGCTTAAAATCAAATATACAGGCATGGTTGTGATAACCACTGACCTAGGTACACAGGAAATAAATGATAGGAGCCTCTCACAGCCTGGGACCCCATTAGCAGTAAATGGAGGTTTTTCTTTCTTTTTTTTTCCTTAAGCTCTGCACCCAACGTGGGGCTTGAACTCACGACCCCTAGATCAAGAGTTGCTTGCTCTACTGACTGAGCCAGTTGGGTGCTCTGTAAAATAGAGGTGCTCAGTAAGAGGGAGGGAAGAACGAAGGAAGGGAGGAAAGATAGATAGATGGGTTTGGGGAAGCAATGATGGGCAGAGGGCCCAGTGGCTTGTCAAAATACCTCACTCTGGCTTGAACCTTTCTGCTTCCCCTTCTTGCCTTCTAGAACTAGCCTGGTGGTTAGACTCTATTGTTTAGCATGAGCATATTTGAGAGAGCTGTGCAAAAACAAAAGCATCTGGGGAAAGTTGCTCAGAGCAGATGGTTTGAAAAGATGCCTTGGGACTAAATACCTGGAACTTTTTCCTCCAGTTAAATGAAGACCATTTCCAGAATGTCTCTGTGTCAGATAGTTTGCAAATACCCTGTCATTCAATCCCCACATCGACTGCAGGGAAGGAATCCTATTGTCGTCCTGATTTTACAAATGAGGAAAATGATGTTCCCCTATATGCCAGGTACTATTCTAATACACACTTTACATATATTTACATGTATTAGTGTATTCCTCTAAAACTATTTGAAGTCTCCCGTTTTGGAGACCAGACAAAAACAGCACCTAGAGATAAAAAGGGGCTTGCCCAAGGTCACAAAACTAGTATGTGAAGTCTGAGTTCTGAATCGAGCTGTCTGGTTTCAGAGTTCCTCCCTGCTCTTGACCTGCCACAGTGAGCACCTGCTGTATGCTGGGCTCAGTGCTAAGTATCCATGTGCATTATTTCATTTCACCCTTGAAACCTGAATGGAGGAAAGAGAGGTCTTCACAGATGAGGAAACGCAGGCTCGGCAGCGTGAGCTACCTTGCCCGAGCTCCCACAGCTGCTGAGTGTCTGACCGCCGCCCCTAACCACCTGCTCTTGTCGCCACAGAACCTGAAGGCGGCAAACACGGACCCCACAGCCCCGCCCTACGACTCCCTGCTGGTGTTTGACTACGAGGGCAGCGGCTCTGATGCCGCGTCCCTGAGCTCCCTCACCTCCTCAGCCTCTGACCAGGACCAAGACTATGACTATCTGAACGAGTGGGGCAGTCGCTTCAAGAAGCTGGCAGACATGTATGGTGGTGGCCAGGACGACTAGGCCTTCCAACAGGACCCGGGCTAAAGGTGGGCCGCAGGGGCATTTCCAAGGAGCCTGAGTCCTCTCCTCAGCCAAGAACTTGGGAGCTTGTCAAGAAGTGGCCTTAGCAACTTGGAGGAGAGAGGTGTCAAGTCTGACATTAAGGGGTGGTTTCTGAGCCTTTCAGAATAGAGGGCCATGGGCAGTTTGATTTCACTTCTGAAAACCTCTCAGACTAGGCCAGGGTTGCTTCTGAGACCAAATTTCCAGGAGTCTATAACCTGCCATAAAATGCCTGGCTCTATGTCCTGAGACTGGACAGACTCTGACCACCCCCTTGCACCCCCCCCCCCCCCCACCCACCCAGTGATGATGTTTTCTCTGAAATGGACCCAGCTCCTTAGAATGAGGCCTCTTATCACAACCTGGATTTTTTTTTTAAATTTTTTTTAAAATACTGTCTTCAAAAAGTTAGAGGCGGGTCTTCAGCTGTCCTCTGGATTCCTCCAGAAGTCCAGACCTCAACTGCTCAACTTACATGCCCTCATGGATTTGTGTCTCTTCTCCAGGCGATAAGGCCTCCTGTTGGAATGAATTACTGCGTTTTTATACTGAGCGCGACTAGGTTGTCCTTTATTTTTTATTTTCCCTATTGAGTGTTGTAGAAAAAGGGTGATGACAATCGTGTAAATGTATTACAACTTTTTTATTAAAGGAATTTTTCCCAGAGGTGCCTGGGGAGTGAACTTTTTTTTATTGCCATTTTATTGCCCTATGAGTCCTATACCATACCATTCACCTACTTCGGTGTCCGATTCAGAGGTTTTTAGAATTTTCAGAGTTTTATAAGGGGAGTGAGCACATCTAACCCTGCTGGCTTCACCCAGCTTTGTCCTGATGATGGAGGAAGCTCAGGATTTGTGTACGTGCCCGAGGAGGCCTGATGAGGGTGAGCCTGCCCTCTCTCTACAAATTCTTTTTTTTTTTTTTTTTTTTTAACCACCCAACGTGGTGCTCAAACTCACAACTCTGAGATCAAGACTCATGCTCTTCTGACTAAATCAGCCAGGCACCCATCTCTCTGCAAATTCTGAGCTTCTCTTCTGTGGGACAGAAACATTAACTCCCTTACCTCCAGGCTGACCCCCCACCAGGACTGCAGGCAACGTCTTTTCTGGAACAGTGGCTGCTGTCATGTGGGCAAGCATTTCCTCTTCTGTGTGGTGGGCTCTATAAGGAAAAGCCGGGGCCGGGGGGTGGGGGGGCGGTTTGGGGAGGATCTGATACTGCCACTTCCTAGCAACGTAATTTAACCTCTACTTGCCTCACATTTTTCATGTATAAAATGGGGAATTTTTATGGAGACCGGATGGCTTCATATCTGCCACACTGTAGGTGCAATTTGTGTTCACTGGTAATAGCTACCATTTATTTGATACATTTTAGGGCCAAATACCACTTAACTTCCACTGTTTCCTTTAAACAAATCGTCACAATCACCCTCTGAGGGGATTTTCCTCCTTTAAAGAATGGCCTCATTGTATTTTTTTTTTTTTAATGACACCTGATCATCATCAAAATCAAGCCAGACAGAAAATTAGAGAACTCATCCAGGATGTACGTGAAATTGGAGCGATCCCAACAATACACGGATGCAGGAATAAGGATGAAGAGACAGCAGGGAAAGAACTATTCCGTGCATTCCTTTGTTAAAGCGAAGTTTAACATTTTCTTTGCGATGAACCAAGAGAGAAGAATCTCAAATGAAGCCATAGGGATTGCTGAAGTTGAATTAAAAATTTTCTTTCCACAAGAGGGACTAATGCTTTAAAGCACTGGTACTCAGAGTGCAGTTCCTGGACTGCCAGCATCTGCATTTCTTGCCGAATCAGAAACTCTAGGTGGGACCCTGCAATCTGCTTTAACAAGCCTTCCAGGCAATTCTGATGTCCAGTCAGGTTTGCCACCAAGGCTCTGGAGGATGTGACTGAGGGTGTCCGAAGTCTCAGATCATGGATGGGAAGTCAAAGGGGAACGAAGTTAAGTGAGAAACCTTCTCATCCATCCTTGGTCCACAGCTCCTTAGCCTGCAGGTCAAGGCTACCTCCTGGCTCTCCCTCAAGCTGCAGCCTCTGGCTCCTGTGGCCTCGGGTTCCCCTGTCTCAGGGCCCTGCTGCTTTTGCTGATAAGGTGAGAGGATTCGGTGTCTCAGCCAGCAAACACCTGCTGCCCCTTATCTTAAACTCCTCTCTGAAAAGCCTGAAACCCTATCTTCAGCTGAGACTAATAATAAAACCAAACAGCCACTGTGCAGACTGGCCTTCCTCCCCTGGGATTTTTGGAAGGTGTTGAGGAGAAGTGGCCTTTTCTAGCCAAGGCTGGTCTTTGTGGATGGATCTAGATTCCCCTGGCACTGGAACTAGTCACCAGACTCTGAGTGAGTTGGAGAAAACGAACCTGGGCTCTGGGATGGGGATGGATATATAACATCCTTTTCTCACTCTGGGCCTGCTTCTCATCTGCAAAACGGGATTTTAGGACTCTGGCCTTTAGGGCCTATAATAAGGAATCCAAGTAAAGTTTAGCACCCATAAATAACCAGTGTGTTTGGCCATACCAGTGAGGACCACCTGAATGTTAATCCTTCATATTTTGTGGTGCAACAGTTTGGCACGCGTCCTTCCAACCTTTTCCCCCTGTGCATTCATTACACGCACATTTTGCATTATACCTTTTCACAACAGGGCCTCGGAGGCTGCCTTTCTGCCTATGACATACCCAGTTTGGATGTCAGCATTTGTTCAATGTCCCCACCATCATCCATGGACATGAATGATTCTACTTTTTTGCCCTTAACAATGTTGAAATAAACTCCTTGGAGCACCCAACTCTGCAGATGCTTCAAAGCCAGTCCTCCAGTGACTAGGAATGAGTCTCACTAGGGTGAGAGGGGCCTGTGGTTCTGTTTGGGATCAAGGCTGCTTGTTTTCCAAGTGGAGGGTTCAGTCAAGGATGACAGCTTGGTGCTGAAAGGACCCCTTGGGCTCATTGTTTTAAGTGATTCCCCCCTCACCCTCATCCAGACTTAAAAGCCAAGGTCCCAGATCCCTAATCCAAAAAAGCATGAAGTTGTTGGAGGGGCACCTGGCTCCCTTGGTTGGTGGAGCATGCAACTCTTGATCTCGGGGTTTATAAGTTCAAGTCCTATTTTGGGTATAGGGATTGCTTAAAAATCTTACAAAAATGAAATTGTTGGAAATAAGAGTTCAGATGGCCAAGAGACATGCCTGTTTAGCCTCATCTTCCCAGTGTTTCTCCTTAAACCCCCAAATGCAGAGCACTTTGAAAATTGCCCCCAATCCACCCCTGTCATTTTTCAGATAGGAAAAGATACAGGTTCCAAAAGCAAGCCCTCCCCTAAGATCATCCAACAGGGCAGAGATGGGCAGAGCCCAGGCCTCACTTCACACAGTGCGTTTTCCCTTGCTGACCTGAGCTGAGGGGCTGCAGATAGGACCCATCTCCCCAGGTGGGCTTGTCCAGGCCCTTGAAGGGGCCTGAGGAAAATGACTATCATCCTTGGAAGGTGGGCAAGTAGCTGAGGCCTCAAATTCATGGCCTCCATTGCAAGGCATGGACCTTTCTTAACCACAGGCCCACACAAAGGCACTCCAAGAAAGGTCCAGGCAAGGAAATGCCGAAGGATGGCCAGTCGGGAAGGGGCCCTGAGGTCAGCTTGGTGGCCTGCCATTGAACGGGTGGGGGCAATCACTGGAAAGCCCCTTTTTCAGCCCACAGCCTGTATGTCCAGTTTCGAACTCGCATGGGAACTCCACAGGGCCAACTCTTGGGCTAAAGGTAGAGCTACTTCCCACCTTCCACTAAGGAGCCACGGTTCAGGGCACAGATTCAAATTCTGGCACTTCCAGTGTATGTGCCTTAGACAAACCACTTAGCCTACCTGTGCCTCACTTTTCTCATCTGTAAAATGGTCATAGTAAATAAATTAGTATCTGTAAAATGTTTACAAGGGTGCCTGGCATACAAAGCTGCGTTAAGTGTGATCTCTACTGTGGTGGTTGTTGAGACTGACAGGGCCAGTTACTGCTCCTTTATCTCCACACCCACAGCCTGAGTGGAAACTGCACTTCCCACCTGGAGAGAGACATTCCCTGTCTGCACAAAGTAGTGAGGGCAGCCATGATTTTTCCGCAAGCCCTTCCCCACATGCCCAGCAGAGGGCACTATTCATCAGAACCGCAGACCGTCCCGAGCGCCTTCCACTCTGGCGACTGAGGGCAAAGTCTACAGGAAGGCAATCTGAGGGCGGAACAGTCTCCCTGGCTGGCACGCACCTTACAACGGGAGTCTGCTGTGCGCCAGGAAATGCCTTGGACATTTTGGTGACGATAGTGGAGGCAGCGGCAGTCAGTATTGGGCAGTGACTGGCCCTGCCTTTCACGTGGGTGGAGTCAGTTACCTGCATTCTTCCACCAACAGTCATAACAGGTTTTATGCTTCCCTTTTTAAGAGGAAATTGAGAGTAAAGAGAGTAAAGGCCATATACAGACAATGAATGACCGAGGCAGTTTTGGGATCCAGGTTTCCTTGATTCCCAAGTATGATCTCTTTTTACTATTAAGAATAAAAACTCCAAGGCACCTGCCTGGCTCAGTTGGTGAAGCTTGCAACTTTTTTTTAAAATTGCTTTTAATGTTTTTATTTATTTTTGACAGAATGAGAAGGGGTAGGGCAGAGGGAGAGGGAGACACAGAATCTGAAGCAGTCTTCAGTCTGAGCTGTCAGCACAGACCCCAACGTGGGCCCTAACTCATGAACTGGGAAATCGTGACCTGAGCTGATGCTCAACTGACTGAGCCACCCAGGCCCCCTGGAGCTCACAACTTTTGATCTTGGGGTTGTAAGTTCAGGCCCTGCTTTGGATGTAGAGATTACTTAAAATCTTTATTTCTTTCGAGAGAGAGCTCACATGCAAGCTGGGAAGGAGCAGAGTGAGAAGGAGAAAGAATCCCAAGCAGGCTCCATGCTGTCCACACAGAGACCAATGCAGGGCTCAACCTCAAGAACAGTGAGATCATGACCTGAACAGAAATGAAGAGTCGGATGCCTAACCGACTGAGCCATCCAGGTATCCCTAAAATCTTAATTAAAAAAAAAAAAAAAAAAGGAATAAAAATTCCAGCTATGATGGGGGTGTGGATGCTGACAGGTAGTGAGAGAGGGTCTTCATATAAGGCATAGGGTCCCCCATGCAAGGCAGAGTTGACCCTACCTGACCCTGAAATTCTGAGGCCCTGACACTGAAAAGCCACAGCATTTCCAACCACTTCTGGGGTCCCCTTGATTATGTGGAGCATTGCCCTACATCTTTTTCATTCATTCACTTAACTATTTATTGAACATGTATTCTGTACCAGGCACTGTTCTAGGTGCTGGAGATACAGAAATGCAGAAAATATTCACAATCTCAGCCCTTAATATACTGGGGACTTTGGGTAAAATTGTGGATAAGACTCACAAACCATATGAGTTGACTCAAACTGTTAAAAGATATTCTATCTTCCTGCTGGAACAAGCATGGCTTCACAGCTATCTGGAAGGCCAGGTTTTAATCTGGTTCTTCACACATCCAGAGTACTGGGCCAGAATGTGGCTGCACAGGCAGAGTTAGCCCCCAGCCCAGGAGCAAAGGTCAATCCACTTTTCTACCCACCTCATGCTCCATCCACACCATGACATTCCTGTGTGTATACCGCAGCCCATGCATCCAAGCTTTGTCTACTGATCCCCCACAGACAGCCTTCCATCCCCTGAGCCTGGGAATATGTACCTGGGCTATTCTGGCTGCCCTCTGGAAGACCTGGTGAAGGCCTAGGGCCATTTGGTCGGGGAAAGGTCCCGATGGCAAGGGAGGGGACCCAGGTGCTAGCAATCACAACTCAGTTGGCCTCATGGAAGGAGCTGGAGGGCCAGAGCAGGGCCTTCTAGAGCACAGTGCAGAGGCCCTTTCTGCCCAGTCTAAGGGCAATCCTGCTAACATTCAATGGGAGACATACCATAAATAAGATAAATCAGTAAAATACATGGTACAATGAAAGGTGAAGCTATAGAAGAGAAAGCTGGGATCGGGTGCAAGAGGGATGGGGCTGGGGGCGGGGCTCAGTTCTAATAGTCAGGAAGTCCTCACTGAGAAGGGAGCATTTGAGCAGAGTGGAGGGTACTGGGGAGCAAGTATGCAGGTATGTTTGGATAAAAGGAACAACAAATGCAATGGCCCTGAGGCAAGAGTGTGCTGGGTGGGATTCTGCAGGGAGGCCAGTGTGCCTGGAGCAGAGCAGGAGTCAAAGGGCAGTGGGAGGTGAGGTCAGATGCCTGGCTCAGGGTTCCCAGTTCTGGACTGCTGCCTCTAGAGGCTAAGTCTAAGAAGCCCTGGAAAAAGGCCTGACTCAGCAACCTGGGTTCTCTCCCAGAGCTGGTGAAACCTGATTCCTCCTCTGCTCCATCCACAGCCGCTGAGGAGGCAGCAGCCAGGACCTGTCCAGGCCTGCGGGCAGCTGCAGAGCTGGCAGGCAGGAGCTGCGAGATTCTTCTCTCAGTGGGTGGGGGAGCCTGTCAGAAAGGGTCCTTAAAGTCCAGTGGGGCAGAGTCCTGGTGAAGAGTGAAGCCCCTAGAGGGCACAGAATGGGTGTGAGTCACCTGAGGGTGTGACCTCTCTAAGCCTCAGGTTCCTAAGACGGCCCTTTCTCTCAGGGCTGGAAAGAGGCTGCTGGGAGGTAACACTTGGAAAGCACTCAGCGCTCTGCCTCGTGTTCAGTTAGCGTTCAGTAAGTGGTGACTGCTGTTATTGTTGTTGCTGCTTGTTATTTGGCCTTCTCCAAGTTCGGCCCAACCCTCAGCTGCCTCAGCATTCCTGTGCCCACTGCCCAGCAAGCTGCAGGGGTGTGGCGGGCCTGGGGAGGAATCTGAGAGGGGATGGGTGGGCCAGGAATGCTTGGGCTGGGTTCCATCCATTCTGTGCCCCCTGCCTTCCAGTAAACCAGGGCCGGCTGATAGGACAGGGCAGGCCTCTGTGTGTCACCCTGGAACCTGACGACCAAGACATTGTGGGGAGACAGTGCTAAGTGATTACAGGAATTATTATCGTTAAAGCTCGTGTGAATTAGATACTTACCATGTACCAGGCAATATGCTGAAGTTTCACTCCAAATCAAAAACAGAGTTATGTCTACAGGATCTGACCCCTTTGCCTCTGGGACGTCACCTCCTACTGCTCTTTTTCTTCATTCACACTGTTGTTATGACTACATCAGCCTCCTGTTTGTCCTGAAAAATTCTAGGCTGGCTCCTACCTCAGGGCCTTTGCATTTGCTGTGCCCTCTGCCTGGTTTGCCATTCTCCTCGATATCTCAGGACTCCCTCACCTCCTTCAGACATCATCCAAATGTCAGTCTGTCAGAGATTCAACGCCTGGATTACCCAGTTTAGAACTGGCAACGCTGCCCCCTCACCACACCTTATTTTTCCATAGTGTTTATTGTTCCCTGCCATACTATACTTTATATTTCATCTATCGTCCTATTTAGTTTTTCTCCTCCCCGTACCCTTTGAAGGTTAGCTCTGTGAGGGCAGGGATTTTTGTCCCTCCATTGCTACATCCTCAACCCACAAAATAGTGATAGGAATATAGCAGGTATTCAGTAAATATTTGTTGAATAAAGGTGCTTTAAATTCTCAAGGCAGGTTTTAGAAGTTCCTTTTCAGAAATGAGGAAACTGAGGCCCAGGGAGGCAGGGCAAGTCACCTGGGGTCATGTACAGATGACAAGCAGCAGAGCTGAGAGAATCCAGGAACAGCATGTGTGACATCTCATTTAACCTTGACAGCAGTCCCAGGAATGGTTATGATCATCCCATTTTACAGAGGAGCAAACCAAGGCCGGAGAGTGGCACAGGTGGGAGGTGAAGCTGGTTCTGTCCTGACCAAGCCACTGTTTTGTGTAATAAGGGCTTCTTGCCTGTGGCGGGATTTGAGGTGACTTTGGCCCATACACCAGGCAGGTATGGAAGTATTAAATGATCCTAACTCACATAGAAAGTTACTCTATTTTCAATTTTCCTGCAATCCTGCTTGTATCAAGGAAAGAGTCCTCCTTTTTTGTCCTTAGCAAGTCTAATGACTTAAGACTTATGGTTCTTTCTCTGGCTAAGAGGGCCTAGGTGTACCTGGGTGGCTCAGTCGGTTGAGTGTCTGACTTCGGCTCAGGTTATGATCTCATGGTTCTTGGGTTCGAGCCCCAGGTCGGGCTCTGTGCTCACAACTCAGAGCCTGAAGCCTACTTCTGATCCTGTGTCTTCCTCTCTCTCTGCTCCCCTCACCTCTCTCTCTCTCTCTCAAAAATAAATAAACATTAAAAAAAATTTTTTTAGAAGGCCTAGAATTTAACGGCATCGTTCTGTCATTATTATATTTATATTTACTTTCTAGTTATGGCAAATGATGCTGGTTTTCCATTTACACTACTGTTAATGTTTTACGTTCAAAATATATTTCCTTGGGGCGCCTGCGTGGCTCACTTGGTTAGGCGACCGACTTCAGCTCAGGTCACAAACTCACAGTTCATGAGTTCAAGCCCTGCATCGGACTCAGTGCTAATGGTGCAGAGCCTGCTTGGGGTTCTCACTCTCCCTCTCTCTGCCCCTTCTGCATTCTCTTTCTCTCTCAAAATAAATGAATGAGGTTTCATGAAATAAAATATATTTTCTTGGGGCACCTGGCTGGCTCAGTTAGAAGAGCACACGGTGACTCTTGATCTTGGTGTTATGGGTTCAAGCCCCATGTTGGGTGTAGAGATTAAATAAAACTTTAAAACAAAATATATTTCATAAATAAATACATAAATACATAAATAAATAGATAGATAAATAAATAATAGTTCCTTAAATTTTAAATAGTCCATTTAAGGGGCGCCTGGGTGGCTCAGTTGGTTGAGCATCCGACTTCGGCTCAGGTCATGATATCACGGTTCGTGAGTTTGAGCCCCGCGTTGGGCTCTGTGTTGACAGCTCAGAGCCTGGAGCCTGTTTCAGATTCTGTGTCTCCCTCTCTCTCTGCCCCTCCCCCACTCATGCTCTGTCTCTCTCTGTCTCAGAAATAAATAAACATTAAAAAAATTAAAAAAAAAATAGTCCATTTAAGGGCACCTGCATGGTTCAGTCGGTTAAGCATCTGACTCTTGATTTCAGCTCAGGTCATGATCTCATTTGAGCCCCGTGTTGGGCTCTGCACTGACAGTGCAAAGTCTGCTTGGGATTCTCTCTCTCCCTCTCTCTCTGCCCTTTTCCTGCTCACTTACACATGCGCGTGAGCACACTCTCTCTCTCTCCCCCAAAATAAATATTTTTTAAACAAATAAACAAATAGTGAATCCACTTAAAGAAACAATATTAAGTAAACATTAGTGAAGGTAGAACTCAGGGAAGCCATAAGCAGTGAAGGTGGTATTTCAAAGAATGAAGCTATAAAATTAAAAGCCATGCTCTACGTTTTAGATGTTCTTTCAAAGAGTATTCACTTTTTTTGGAGGGGGTGGCAATTTACATCCAGAAAGTAAAAGAAAAATTATGTGCTAATCTGGGTATTAAAAGTTGCCTACAGGGGCGCCTGGGTGGCTCAGTCCAACTTTGGCTTAGGTCATGATCTCACAGTCTGTATGTTTGAGCCTCGCGTCAGGCTCTGTGCTGACAGCTCGGAGCCTGGAGCCTGCTTCAGATTCTGTGTTTCCCTCTCTCTGATCCCCCTCCTCCCTTTTCATGCTCTCTCTCTGTCTCAAAAATAAGTAAACATTAAAAAATAATTTTTTTTTAAAGTTGCCTACAGTTCAGAGGAGAATGGGAGGGAACTTTAGGGACTGGAGAAATCCAGGAAAGCTTCCTGAAGGAGGAAGCCCTTTGAGTTGGCTTTAAAATATACATAGGAGTTAGGGGCGCCTGGGTGGCTCATTCAGTTAAGGATCTGACTTAGGCCCAGGTCATGATCTCACAGTTCATGGGTTAGAGCCCCACATCGGGCTCTGTGCTAACAGCTTGGAGCCTGGATCCTGCTTTGGATTCTGTGTCTCCCTCTCTCTCTCTCTGCCCCTCCCCCACTCGTTTCTCTCTCTCTCTCTCTCTCTCTCTCAAAAGTAAATTAACATTAAAAAAAATTGTTTTTAAGTATATATAGGAGTTAGATAAGGGCTGAAAAAAAAGAAGAGTCCCCTGTTTTCACTTGTCATCAAGTAAGGTAAGAAAACTGAGGCCCAGAGAGTAGTTATAGCTCAAGTCTTGAGGGAACCCAATGAAGTAGAAAATAAACCAAGCCAAGCCAGGGGAGGTAGGACCAGGGGTGGCAGGGAAAGGAGGGACAACAAGGACCAGGGTGGCAGTGGGTGTGGGGAGGAGAGGACAAGAGAAGTTTTGGGCTTGAGGCAGTAAGGAGTCCCAGTGGGCTTTGGAAAAAGGGAGAGGCCCCTAAGAACAGCAAACAGGTAGGCAGAGTGCATAAGAGCATGAGCTCCGGAGCCCCACTGCCTGGGTTTAAGTCACTCTCTGTCATTCACGACAAGTTATCCATTTCTCTACTCATTAAGAAGGGGATGATGAGGGTACATTCCTCACAAGGTTGCTATGACAATTGAATAAGTTGATGCATGTAACAAACTTAGAGCAGCACTTAGTATATAGCAAGTCCTCAATAAATATTAATCCTTATAGTTATTATTATTACTAACTATAGGGTGGACTGGAAATAACAAGACGTTGGAGTCAGGATGCTGATCAAGGGGCGCCTGGGTGGCTTAGTCGGTTGAGTGTCTGGCTCTTGATTTCAGCTCATGTCATGATCTATCAGTTCATGAGTTTAGGCCCCACATTGGGCTCTGAGCTGACAGTGTTGAGCCTGCCTGGGATTTTCTCTCTCCCTCTCTCTCTGCCCCTCCCTCACTCTTGTTCTCTCTCAAGTAAATAAACTTAAAAAAAATGTGTTGGGGTGCCTGGGTGGCTCCCCACGTTTGTCTCTCTGCTGTCAGCACAGAGCCCACTTTAGATCCTCTGTCTCCCTCTCTCTCTGCCCCTCCCCCACTCATTCTCTCTCCCCCTCAAAAATAAATAAACATTTTTTAATATATATTTTTTAATGTTTATTTATTCTTGAGACAGAGACAGAGCGTGAACAGGGGAGAGGCAGAGAGAGAGGGAGACACAGAATCTGAAACAGGCTCCAGCTCCAAGCTGTCAGCACAGAGCCCGACACGAGGCTCGAACCCATGAACTGTGAGATCATGACCTGAACCGAAGTCGGATGCTCAACCAACTGAGCCACCCAGGTGCCCCTAAATAAACATTTTTTTAAAAATTTATTTAAAAAAAAAGGATGCTGATAAGAAGGCTGCCACTTCTGTGCCTCAGTTTCCCATCTGAATCACCTGCTCTCTGGGGGTTCTCCTTTCCAGCTTCGTGAGGTGTGGGAGCCCATGGAGTACAGGGAAGAACAACTACTAGAACTTGGTGCCTGCCTCATCGTTCAGCAAATATTTATTGAGCCGCTACTGAGTGCCAGGCCCTAAGAATATATGGAAAAACAAGAAGGCCCCACCCCATGCCTTCCTCATAAAGCTCCAGGAGGAACCAGGCAATTACAATGCAGACCAGGAGGAACCTAGCCTGACCTGGTGTGGATGGAGTCAGGGAGGGCTTCCTAGAAGAGGTAACACCCAAGCTGAGACCTGAGGTCTGTGTAGAAGTTTGTCAGGAGCTGGAGAAGGAGATCAGGAGGAACAGCATGTGATCAGCAGGGAGAGGGGCATGACCAAATTAGTACTCTAGAATGATCCCTCTAGCATGTGTCCCCGATATACTTGCATATATGCAAAATTCCAGATGGACAAAGCCATTCAATGTTGTTGCATTGTCTGTAAGAACAAAAGATTGGTAACAACGCTTACTTTGGCGGGGGGTGGGGTGGGGGGGGGTTGCTGCTTAAATAAACTGCCATATTCACGGCTTGGGATGGATATTCTGCAACTGAAAGCAAAGAAGGAAGAAGCTCTTTAAGGACTGTTGTGGAAAGATCTCTAAGGTATCTGCCAAGTGAGAGAGCAAGTTAGAGAACAATGTGTAAAGTGTGCTACTTTTTGTGTAAAAAAAAGCAGGGGGGGGGAATGAGGATATGAGTTTTTTTGTTATTGTTTTTGTTTACCTAAACACGCAGAGAGAAACTCTAGGATAGAATAGAATAACCATCCAAAAGAACCTTTTGTGATGACAGAAATGTTTGTGCTGACCGACACTGTAGCCACTAGCCACACATAGCACTTGAAATATGGCCAGTGTGACTGAGGAACTGAATGTTTCTTTCATTTAATTTACCTAATTATTAAATTTAAATCCAAATAGCCACTTGTGGAGGGATGCTTGGCTGGCTCAGTCAGAAGAGCATGCAACTCTTGATCTTGGGGTTGTGCGTTCGAGCCCCACATTGGGTGTAGAGATTACCTAAAAATAAGAAAATAAATAAACTTTAAATAGCCACATGTGGAAAGAGGAGCTAACCAGCACAGAAAACATTGCTGTGACCCAAGTAGAAGTGATGATGGGTGGGGCAAGAGTGGTAGTGAGGAGTAGACAGAAGTGAGTAGATTCAGGGATATTTGGGAGGATTGGATGGCTGATTGGATGTGGGCTGATAGGTGAGTGAAAGGATGGACTTACAGGGACACCAGTCTGGCTCAGTCAGTAGAGCATGTGATTCTCCATCTTAGGGTTGTGAGTTGGAGCCCCACATGGGGGGTAGATTTACTCAAAAAAAAGCAGGGGGCGTGCCCAGGTGGCTCAGTCGGTTAAGCCTCTGACTTCAGCTCAGGTCATGATCTCACAGTTGGTGGGTTTGAGCCCCACGTCGGGCTCTGTGCCAACAGCTCAGAGCCTGGATCCTGCTTCTGATTCTGTGTCTCCCTCTCTCTCTGCCCTTCCCCCACTTGTGCTGTGTCTGTCTGTCTCTCTCTGTCTCTCAAAAATAAATAAAAATGTTGAAAAAAAAAAGAAAAGAAAAAAAATAATAAGGAAGGTGTTACAGACTAGATGTTCAAGCTTCTGGCTTAGGCAACTGGTTGAAAATGGTGCCATTTTCTGAAATGAAGAAGAAAATTAGAGGAACAGGTTGGAGAAGGGCAGTGATGAGTTTGGTTTTGGACATGCCTGTATTTTGAACACTTTGAGGTGCCTATGGGACATGTCAGTGCAGATGTTCAGATGCAGTACAGTTATATGAGAATCAGGCTGTGGAGAGAGGTCTGGGCCACACCCAGGCCAGGGGACCTTGGAAGGGAGGGGCACTGGTGCTAGTTTCCCACAGCCTCCATCCTGCTTCCCACTAGAGATGGAAGAAGGAAGTGGCCACCAGATAGAGAGGAAGGAAGAAGAGTAAAGGAGAAGTGGGGAGACCCTTCAAGATCTTTATGTCATAATTCTCATTTCTATGGAGTGGTTTCCTGGGGAAAGAAGTAAAAGCTGAGGGACAAGACCCAAGTATAGGGCATGAAGGAGAGACAGAGCTTCTCATCTCATGACTTGCCAGGCAATTGGGAGGAACGGGCAGTAAGAGGAACAAGGTACCCAGTCTACCCCTGTGCTTCCTGGCAGCCCAGCAGTGAGAAAGCTTGGGGATGGGGGAAGTAGGATGTCACTGGGCCAACCCCAGTACAGAAAATCTAAGAGAGTACCCCCATCCTGGATGACCCCATGAATCAATGAGTCTATGAAAGTTTCAACAAGAGCAGCTGAAAAGCTGAATAACAAGTAGCCAATGAGAACTTCAAAGGAAATGATAATACAGTAAAGCTATGATAATAATAATAATAATAACCCCCTTGTCTCAAGAGCTTAAGAAAACTTGTAAAAGCCAAGTAGTTTGCAGAATACTTTTTTTTTCCTTTTAACCCATTCTAATCAGGTGGCCAGAGCAATCTAATGTTTTTAAGATATAGATCTGATAACATTCATTGTGCTCTATGATAAGGATATTATGACCCCCATTGGACAGGTAAGAAAATGGGGAGGGACACCTGGCTGGCTCAGTTGGTTGAGCATCTGACTCTTGATTTTGGCTCAGGTCAGGATCCCAGGGTCATAAGATCGAGCCTCCGTGCTATGCATGAAGCCTGCTTAAGATTCTTTCTCTCCCTCTCCCTTTGCCTCTACCCTGCTCATGCTCTCTCTAAAAAAGTAAATACAAGGATGCCTGGGTGGAGCAGTTGGTTGAGCTTCTGGCTTCAGCTTAGGTCATTATCTCGTAGTTGGTGAGTTCGAGCCCCACATCTGGCTCACTGCTGTCAGCACAGAGCCTGCTTCAGATCCTCTGTCCCCCTCTCTCTGCCCCTCCCTTGCTTGTGCTCTCTCTCAAAAATAAGTAAACACTTAAATAAATAAATATAAAAAAGTAAATACAAGAAAACCTTGGATTGGGAGTAACTTGTTCTGCAAGTGTTCCCCAAGACGGGCAAACGTTTCTAATACATTTTAACTTGATGAACGAGCGACACCTTACAATAGGAGTAGTATGTGATGCTGAATGTCACATGATCACAACTAAGCCAGTGGTTCTTCTCTCTTTCTTTCTCTTGCTGCGGGATTGTGGGTGATTGTCTGCTATGCTCCAATGCTCTGTCTCAGCCCGGTGTTTGGCAGGAATCAGTGACTTTTCCAGAACATTAGAAGGTGCCCACAACTGGCACTAGCCTATTTTTTGTCACTTCAAAGCACGTATGGACAGTCCTTTGCTTTTCCAAACAAGAGTAAGCTTAGAAATGTTTTGCTTCATTCTAAGTCAGGCTGCCTGCAGATATAGACCCTGTCTTCTGCTGCCTTATTGCCGGTTACATTAAATACAGTATATGACAAGAGTTTATCAATACTTTACTGTAGTCAACACGCATGTGAGTGTATACAATGGCCCCCATGCAGAAGAAGATTCCATTGAGCCAATAGATAGCAGTGATTCCATTAGTGATAGGAAAATCTGTCCTACATAATAACTGTCCTCTCTCTTGTTTCCCTCACACGAGCCATGAAGTATTTTAAATGTAAGTGCAGTTTCATTTGTTTATTTTTCTTTATATTTTGTATTTTCTTTGTTATTTTGTATTATATTACAGTATTATAATCATTTTTATATGAATATTTTTGGGTTGTGGAAAGAATCATCTGAGTTTCCATTATTTCTTATGGGGAAATTCATTTTGATATACAAATGCTTTGGATTACAAGCGTGTTTCTGGAACGAATTATGCTCACAAACCAAGGTTTTACTGTAAATAAAAATTTTAAAAAGCAAATTTAAATTAAAAAATAATAAAAATTAAAAATATCTTTAAAAAAATAAGTAAGAAATAAAAAGAAAATGGGGATAAGATAGGTAGGGAAACAGCTGAGATTTGAACTCAGGATTTCCTAGCTCTGAGGTCCTTATGCAGTCCATTTCTAGGCCCAACACATCATCCTCCCTGGCGTGGCATTTTCTCCCTCCCACTGATATTGGCCCTTGGCCAGTGTTTCCCCCTCTTTCTCCTCCTGATACCTCTCCACCCTTCCATCCCTCCCCTCCCTCCCTCCCTCCCTATATCTCAATGGAAGTGAAGTCAAGATTGTTTTTGGTGGAATGCACTTTATGATCCTTGAGAAATATTTTAAATGTGGATCTCATATATTGTTTCCATTAAGGAAAAAACAATAAAACCAAGTCAATTCATTCTTATATGTCACTCTTTTTTATTTCCCCTAGTAATTCAGTTGACCCACAATTAAAGAGGAAAAGTTTCCCTAATGCTAATCAGGTTGCTCTTGCTCCTGCTGGCTGGGGTCAGGAGCAAGTTTATTTTTCCAGAGGTATTAGGCATCTTGACTCACGAGCCACCAGGGAATAACTTCAGGTTTTTCATTTCAAGTGTTTCAGAGGGCTGCTTACAAACACTCTGCCCATCCTCCCTGTACCTACCAGGTTTCTTGCTTAAGACAAATACTGTTGCTTTTGAGTTTCGCTGCCTCCCAAGGATTACCCCTCCCCCCTCTGTGCCAGAGTGACCTCAGAACATAGATCTCATCATGTCCCTTCTTTGCTTAAACACTTCAGTTCCGTTCCCATGACCTACTAGATGAAGTCCAAGTAACATGTCATGTGAAGCCCTCTCAAAACCCTGGCCTGAATTGACCTTACAGGCCTAATTCCTGCCCGCTCATCACCTCTCACCAGGTACAGGCCCCACAAGCCACATTGGGCAGTTCACTCTTCCAGAACATACGCTTTCCTATTCTCCTTTGCTTGTGCTGTTCCCCTGTCTGAGAGTCTTTCCTTCTCACCCCACCTGTCCCTGAATCTGGTAAACTCTTACAAGCATTTCCTCTGCAAAGCCTTCCATATAATCCTAGGAGAGTCAGAATTACCTATTCCCTTGACATTTTGTTCCTTATGCTAGTAGAGCTCATGAGAGCCTAGCTCTCTTTTTTCCTTTAAACATTTTATTTTATTTTATTTTATTTTATTTTATTTTATTTTATTTATTATTATTTTTTTTTAATGTTTGTTTTTGAGAGAGAGACCCACACAGAGTGTGAGCGAGGGAGGGAAACACAGAATTTGAGGCAGGCTCCAGGCTCTGAGCCACCCAGGTGCCCCTTTAAGTTTTTTAAAACTTATTTATTTTGAGAGAGAAAGAGAGGGAGAGAGAACGGGAAAGGCAGAGAGAGGGGAAAAGAAAGAGAATCCCAAGCAGGCTCTACACTGTCAGCACAGAGCTCAATATGGGGCTCAAATTCATGAGAAATGAGATCATGACCTGAGCTGAAACCAAGAGTCTGAGGTTTAACCACCCAGGTGCCCCATGAGAGTCTAACTCTTAGGCGTTTTGTGTCTATCTCCTCTATGTCTTGAGCTCACTGAGGGCCTCTGCCTTAATATTCCCGGCCCACATTCCCTTTTTCTTTTTTTAAGATTTTTACTTATTTTTAAAGTAACCTCTACACCCAACATGGGGCTCAAACTTACAATCCTGAGATCAAGAGTAGCACACTCCACCGACTGAGCCAGCCAGGTGCCCCTCCAGCCCACACTCTCACTGCAGCACCACGCCCTGTACCTGGGACCCAGGCAGGTGCTAAGAAATGCTGAATTGAAATCCAAGACCAAAAACCTTCTCTGAATCCCATCTTCACATTTCCAGTAAAGGGAGTTAATCAACGGCTGGCCTCTCAACTTTCAATACCATTTCGCCCCTCCTTTAGCTTACAAGTGACTTGGCTCCTGCCATAATGTCACTTCTCCCAGGAAGTCTTCCAGGTTTGAAGTTTCCCTCCTATGAGCATTTCCTTAGCGCCTGCATTAGCACTTATCACCCTGAATTATAAATGCCTCTTTACCTAACTGTCTCCTTCACTAGTCTGAGGATACCTTGAGGGTAAGGGACTATGGGTCTAGCCCAGGGCAGGTACTTGGTGATAGTTAATAATTACAGAGCACTTTCAGCATGCCCAGTGTGTTTTGAGCACTTAACATATACACTTTATGCATACTTAAAAAAAATTTTTTAAGTACTTTCTACCCCAGGGCACCTGGGTGGCTCAGTCGGTTCAGCCTCCTACTTGGGCTCACGTCATGATCTCGCATTTCCTGAGTTCAAGCCCCACGTTGGGCTCTATGCTGGCAGCTCAGAGCCTGGAGACTACTTTGGATTCTGTGTCTCCCTCTCTGTCTCTGCCCCTCCCCGGCTTGTGCTTTCTCTGTCTGTCTGTCTCTCTCTCTCTCAAAAATAAATAAATATTTTTTTAATTTATTTTTATTTTTATTTTTTTTAATTTAAAAAAAAAATTTTTTTAATGTTTATTTATTTTTGAGACAGAGAGAGACAGAGCATGAACGGGGGAGGATCAAAGAGAGGGAGACACAGAATCTGAAACAGGCTCCAGGCTCTGAGCTGTCAGCACAGAGCCCGACGCGGGGCTCGAACTCACAGACCGCGAGATCATGACCTGAGCCGAAGTCGGCCGCTTAACCGACTGAGCCACCCAGGCGCCCCTAAAAATTTTTTTTAAATAAAATACACTCTCCTCCCAATGTCGGGCTCAAACTCACCACCCCAAGATCAAGAGTCACATGCTGTACTGACTGAGCCAGCCAGGCACCCCTGTATACTAACTCATTTAAATGCCAGAACAATCCCAGGATGTGGGTATCATTAGCCCCATTTTCCAGAAGGGCAAACTGAAACTGAAACTAGAGAGATTCTAAACTTGCCCAAAGTCACACGGCCAGGAAGTGGAGGAACAAGGATTTTAATCCAGGCCATCTGGCTCCAGTGCGAACTCTTACCCACTGCATGATAATAACTGCATAGTGATGAACGGAAGTAGGGTTGATGGTAAGGAGCCTGGTACACCCTGAACTCCTGCTCATCTTCTCCTAGGAGACATAGTCCCATGCCAGACTGCAGGGAGTTGCCCAAATGCAAGGCCAAAATCTGTACTAATAAAGCGTTCTTGCTGTATAGCATTTTAATAAAGACTTGTTTTCCTCTGCCAGAGAAGCCACCCCGTTTCCTGCTACCCCACAGGGAGGTCCTGGGAATGGTTAACATTGCTTTGCTGATGAATAACCTCTAAAGTAGCTTTAGTAACAAAAGACCTCACAGTACCAGGTCTGCTGCCAGACCTCTTAAAGACAATACCCTCTCTTCTTGCTGGTGGGCACAATATATGGCTCAACCCCCTGAAATATGCACATTATCTTTGACTCGGTAACTCCCCTGGCAAAACCTATCCATGAGATTCATCAAAAGTGTATATATAAAGGAGTTCCTCATAACATTGTTTATAAGACTAATCACTGGAAAACCCCCCAGGTCTACCAGAAAAGGGATTAGTTTAATAAATTATAGGCATCGGGGTGCCTGGGTGGCTCAGTCAGTTAAGTGTCCCACTCCTGATTTCAGCTCAGGTCGTGATCTCACTGTACATGAGAGTGAGCCCTGCATTGGGATCTGAGCTGATGGCACAGAGCCTACTTGGGATTCTCTCTCTCTCTCTCTCTCTCTCTCTCTCTCTCTGTCTCTCCCCTGCTCACACACGTGCACATGCTTGCTCTCTCTCTCAAAATAAATATTAAAAAAAAAAAATTATAGGCATCTAACAGTGGAAAAGTATACAGTCATTAAAATGCTATTGGAAATCTCTATTTATTGATGTGATAGGGTGCTCACGAACTGCTGTTGAGTAAAACACAGGTTACTTTATAGAACAGGTAGAATTAGGTAGTTTATTCCTGAAGGATACATTAAAAATGGTAACAGTACTTGCCTTTGGGGAGAGGAACAGAGTAGCTGGGGAACCAGAGAGGAAGAGTTACTTTTTTTTTTTTTAAGGTTTTTTTTTTTTTTTTTTTTTAAGTAACCTTAAGTAATCTCTACACCTAACATGGGCCTCAAACTCACAACCCTGAGATCAACAGTTTCATGTTCTAATGACTGACCCAGCCAGGCACCCCAGAAAGTTACTTTTTAATTTTTATTATTATTATTTTTAAAGTTTGTTTGTTTGTTTGTTTGTTTGTTGTAATCTGTACACCCACCATGAGGCTCAAACTCCCGACCCCAAGATCAAGAGTCACACGCTCCAACTAGGGTCACTGATACGGCTATTCTAGTTGCTAAGATACTATATTGACATTTTTTCATATTAGTTCATAATCAACTGCTTCCCTGAGGCCCTCAAGGACTCCCTACACTTGCTGCCTGCCCCCATGGCCCCCAGACCTCCCTACCACCCAGTAATCAAAAGGGTAAAGGGCCTGGGGTCCCTGTTCTGGTGTTAAGGGCTGGTGTTTATTATTTTGAGTGGTACCTGGGTTTGCCAGTTGTTAAATATTACTAATGGCATTCTTGCTTATTGCCCTGGGTTGTAAACACCTGGTTATGTTGTCCGTTTATTCCACCAAATGGAAAGCTCCTTGAGGGCAGGAAGCCACCCCCTTCACCAGCAAAACTCTTGGCACATGCTAAGTGCCTGATGTGTGTTTACCAAATGAATGGATGGATGAGTGAGTGAGGAATGAATGCACCTTGAAAAGTTGGAGAGTCACTCCGGAAAATTACAGGCCTCTCATCTTCCGTCTGGACTCTGGAGTTCCTTCCTGCCATGGAGACCTTGCTCTTTGCCCACGTTTTATCTCTGTGCTGGTCTCCACCCCTGCAGGAGGCTCCATCCACTTGCCACAGTCTTTCTCAGCTTCACTTTCCCTTCCTATAAAACATGGACTGTCACTGAGAACTGCTGACCCTGAGAGGACCAAGATGGATCCCTTTCTTTCATGAGCCCATGAGTAGACAAGCACACGTGTGTCCATATACACAGGCAAACACGCACAAAGACAAGAGGGGACAGTCAGCATGCTCACTGACTGTGGTAAGGTGACTAACTGAGCCTGGTTTACCCTGGGCTTTCCTGGTTTTACTTTTTTTGAGAGAGAGAGAGAAAGAGAGAGAGAGAGGACACATGGGGCAGAGGGAGAGAGAATCTTAAGCAGGTCCCATGCTCAGCACAGAGCCTGATGCAGGACTCAATTCCACAACCCTGGGATTATGACCTGAGCCCAAATCAAGAGTTGGGCACTCTAGGTGCCTGGGTGGCTCAGTTGGTTAAGCATCCGACTTTGGCTCAGGTCAGGATCTCATGGTTTGTGAATTTGAGCCCTCTTTAGATCCTCTTTCTCTGCCCCTCCCCTGCTTGCATGTGAGTGCTCTTTTTCTCAAAAGTTAATAAACATTAAACAAAAAAAAAAAGAGGGGCGCCTGTGTGACTCAGTCAGTTAGGCGTCCGACTTTCGCTCAGGTCATGATCTCATGGGTTCGTGAGTTCGAGCCATGTGTCGGGCTCTGGGCTGACAGCTCAGAACCTGGAGCCCGCTTCAGATTCCGTGTCTCCCTCTGTCTGCCCCTCCGCTGCTTGCACTCTGTCTCTTGCATTGTCTCAAAAATAAATAAACATTAAAAAAAAAAAACAAAACAAAAAAAAACAGTCAGGCACTCAACCAGCTGAGCTACCCAGATGCCCCTGGACTTTCCTGGTTTTAACACCAAGGGTCCTATACTCCAGGAACATCCACTATCCCTGGCAAATAGGGATGATTGGTCTCTAGCACTGAAGGTTGGTTGAGTCATTCTTCATGGACAGTGGAGGGGTGATGGCCTTCAGATGGACTTCTGTGTTGCTGGTGCTGAGCCCAGGACCAGGCACGTGGTGGGTTAGCCACAGCTCTGCCACTTACTAGTCTTGGAAAATCACCTCACCTCTTGGCGTCCTCAAGAGGGGACAGCATAGTATCTTCCTCAGAGATGTGCATGAGTCAATAATATGAAAAGTGCCTGGTACTAGTACCTGGAACACAATGAGTATTACATAAATGAGGGCCATTTTTGTTGTTGTTGTTGTTACCATTATAAATGTACATGGATGAAAGGTTTCTGGATTTTTCCATTTGTAAAACAGAAAATGTAGGAGGTATAGGGCTACAAAATTCACCCCTCGGCTAAGCTTACTCTTAGCAAGATTCTCCTCCCCACTTAAAAAAGAAAGCTTTCTTCTGATAAAATTCATAAACCACACAATTCACCCATTTCAAACATCCAGTTCAGTGGCTTTTAGTGTATTCACAAGGTTGTGCCGTCATCACCGCAATCTAAGTTTAGAACATATACTTCCCTCTCTAAAAGAAGTCCAGTACCTGTTAGCAGTCGCTCGCAATTTTCCCTCCAACCCCCCAGTCCTGCCCAGCCCTAGGCAACCCCTAACCTATTCTCTAATAGGTTGGCCTATCCTGGACATTTCATAAAAATGGAACCATAAACTATGTGGCTTCTTTGTCTGAGCACCATGTTTCCAAGGTTCATCCATGTCAGTAGTGTGTATCAGACCTTCATCCTTTTCATGCCTGACACCCCACCGCCCCCCTTCAATCCATTTTAGATATATCTAGAAAGGGTTAGATACTCGGCAAGTCAGAACAAGTTTGAGCTTGTGGAGACAGAGACCAAATAATTTTTTATTTTTGCTATATCTGTTTCTTTCTTTTTTTTTTTTTAATTTTTTTTTAACATTTATTTATTTTTGAGACAGAGAGAGACAGAGCATGAACGGGGGAGGGTCAGAGAGAGAGGGAGCAGAATCTGAAGCAGGCTCCAGGCTCTGAGCTGTCAGCACAAACCGTGAGATCATGACTTGAGCCGAAGTCAGATGCTTAACCGACTGAGCCACCAGATGCCCCAGATGAACGTATGACCCCAAGATCGAGAGTCACATGCTCTATCAACGGAGCCAGTCGGGTGCCCCTTATATTTTCTTTACCTTTTAAAGAGATAATATTTGAGTTTTTTTAGAAGAATAAACATATAAAAAAAGAAGAAGAAATATATATATGTTACAAAACATAATATAATGGGTAATTGTGCACTCGCCACTCACCCCAAATTTCCCTCTTCATAGAAATATCTGCGGGAAGATGAGGATTTGGTGTCCTCCCAACCGTCCCAGCTTCCCTCTCAAACAACTCCCAATTTTTTTATCCAATTTTGAAAAAAAATTTTAATGTTTATTTTTGAGAGAGAGAGAGACAGTGCAAGAAGCAGGGGAGGGGCAGAGAGAGAGGGAGACACAGAATGCAAAGCAGCTCCGGGCTCTGATCTATCAGCACAGAGCCTGACATGGAGATCATGACCTGCACCGAAGTCAGACGCCCAACTGACTGAGCCACCCAGGCACGCCAACCCAATTTTTAATAGTTATATATTATTCATAATACTTATATTTTGTTCTGTGACTATAATTAAGTCTTCTGTGCTTTGTCTGGAGGTTAAATCTAAAAACTGAAAGCAAAAGGCAACATCAACATTCCATAAATGTCACTCACTTGAGAACCCCTGGCCTCAAAAGAAGGAAACGTGAACCTGGCTCATGACCCAATTTCCTATCTCAAGAAGCTCAAAGTCATTGTTTTTATTATTTTCATTTTTATTTTTTTTAGTGTTTATTTTTGAGAGAGAGTGCGAGGGGGGAGGGGCAGAGAGAGAGAGGAGGACAGAGGATCTGAAACGGTGGTTCGAGGTGACAGCAAAGAGCCCAATGCAGGGCTTGAACTCACAAACCTGGAGATCATGACCTGAGCCGAAGCTGAAGTTGGATGCTTAACCGACTGAGCCACCCAGGTGCCCCAAAGTCATGGTTTTTAGAGGCAGAAGGAAACTAAAGAATCCTTCCAGGCCAGCTGAGTCATTTTAGAGACAAGATTTCCTTGGCAGAGCCTGGAGGGTGGCCTTGTCAAAGGTGAAGGTAAGAGTAGGAGGGGCTTTCTCTCTCCATCCCCTCTGGGTAGTGTCCTTGGCTCTGAGAGGAGGCGAGGGGCCTTTTCTGCTGGAAGGTGGGAGACAGGTCTGTGGGGCCCGCCTGGACAGCAGTTCTGCAGCAGCTTATCTGTCATTCCTGAGTTACCGGGTAAAAAGACATTGGTGCAAAGAGAGGGCACACAGCCAGCTATGGAGCTCCCCCGCTTTCAGCAGGCCTGGGAGAGCGTGAGAGGCTGGAGGGAGCCCGCTGCCCACAGACTGCACTGAGGGAAACCCTGAGCATCGTGAAATGTGGAAATTGTAATAGTTAATGTTCCTTTAGTACTTCCTGTCTGCCACATTTACCTAGGTTATTTCACCCAATTCTCATGACCACCCAACCAGGTAGGTGCTGCTGTTATCCCCGTTTGTGCAGATGAGAAAATTGAGACCCAAAGAGAGTTTGACTCCTTCAAAGGCTTATAACTAGCCGGTGGAGGAGCAGGATTCAGGCTCAGGCAGTGAGCACCTATCCATGCCAGTTCCATGCTGGGAACCATTTTGTCATACTGGTGTTGGAGCCCGATCACCAGCCTCAAGCCTACTCTGCTATGACCTGGTTGTTCATCTCTCTGGGCCTCAGTCACCTCTTCTGGAAAATGGGTATAATACATTCTGCTCTGTAGGCAGGTTGGAGAACCACATGACCCCCCACCCCCACCCCCACCAGGGCCCACCCCTCTGGTTTTAGCTCTCATCATTACCCCACCCCACCCCTTGATGCACTGAAGCCCCAGCCTGGCTGAACAATCACCAGCTCCAGCCATGCCCTTACCACCTTCTCCCGGCTGCCCTGGGGTCCGGAATTTCAGGTCAACTTGACAGATCAATCGTTGCTCAATTAAGCAAGGTTTGCCTCTCAGTTAAAATGGTACCTATAAATAAAGCCTGCCCTGACCCTAGCAGCGTAGCATGGAGATTAAGAGGCTTTGGAGGCCAGTGGCCCTGGGTTCAGATTCTAGTTCTATCACTTGTACTGTGTAACCCTGGACAAATCTTGTCAAGCTATCTTCTTGATGATACCACATATTGCAATTACGGACATTTAGCACAATGCCTGGTACATAGTTAGCATTCAATAAATATTTAATAAATAAATGGATAATGTTTACCTGTCTGCATCCCTCATTGCCTCTGAGCTTCTTAGGGCAGGACACATTTAAAAAAAAAATTATTATTATATTATCGTCTCAGTTCAAGTTTAATAGAAATGGCAAAAGATCCAAAGGGATGCCCCACTACCATACAGATCAGTTGGCCTACCCTCGTAGCACAGCTCAGGCCATTCTCTCCAGAGGAAGAAAGGCGGGCCCCCTCAACCCCTGAAGGAAAGGCCTGTCCTGTCTCGTACCACATCTGCACTGAGTCTGAAGTCTTGTGTTTTAAGCATGACAATAATACAAAAGAGATTCTGTTTTCATGGCCCCCCACTGCAGCCCGGCCCTAAAATGAGCCAGTGCTCACTTCTGCTTAGAGAAATGTTTTTTGCTTTTCTGGACATCAGGCTTGATGCTATCACTGCCAAGCTTTCAGCCAGCTGGGCGTACTTCCTCATGCTTGTCAGCAAACTGGACGGCTTGAACCACTCTCAGAGTCTCATCCACAGAAAGGGCGATGGGAAGGTCATTCACGGTGATCTGCCGAAGAATACCTTCATCGTCAATGATAAAGAGGCCCCTAAACGAGATGCCTTCGTTAGCCTTTAAGACTCCATAGTCCTGAGTGATGGTACCTTGGGGTCTGATACCAAGGGAATGTTTGTGGGTCCCAGTCCTCCTTGTTTCTTGGGTGCATGGCTCCCCTTTAGGTGACAGAAATGAGAATCCACAGAGGCACCAATCACTTGGCAATCAAGTTTCTTACATTCTCCTGCCCTGTCACTGAAAGCAATAGTCTCCTTGGGGCACACAAAGGTGAAGTCAAGAGGGTAAAAGAAGAACAAAATGTATTTTCCTTTGTAGTCAGACGGACTGATGTCTTTGAACTGGCCATCTGGCATAACAGCCGTGGCTTTGAAGTTGGGGGCGGGATGCCCAGTTTTGGCATTTCCTCAAGACCTCTTGCTGTCAGCAGCTCTGAGACAGAATGCACCAAAGACCAATCAGGAAGAAGACGCCTTAATTTTTTCAAGTGAACTCTACACCACACATGGGGCTTCATCTCACAACCCCAAGATCAAGAGTTGCATGCTCTACCAACTGAGCCAGCCAGGCACCCCGAGGGCAGGAAACATATTTATTTCTGTGTCCCCAGTGCTGAGCAGAGTACCTGGCACATGGGAGTGCTTCATAAATGTTTGTTGTTTGCCCTAATGTTATGGATCTGAGCAGCCGTCATCTAAGGTGCTAAAACCACAAGGTAAAAAGGCTGCTGGAGAACTTGATAATGGGGGATCGGGTGACACTAACTGGATCTTAGTATTCTAATAGAGTTGACGAATTTCTTGCTTCCAGATATGATGTTGCAGGAAATAGTATCACATATGAAATATTTTGCCTAAAAAAAAAATGAACCTGAATCAAATCAAGCCTCTGGATCTGAGGACTAGTTTGTGTCACATCTAGGATAGAGGTACATGTTACATGACATGGTGAGGATGCATTTGACCAAATACAAAACATAAGACCTCCAACAGGACAAATAATCCAGTGTCTTAAAAAAAAAAAATCAAAATAGAATGGGATTATATCAAATTAGAGAAAAGAGGATCTGTTCATTATCTTTATCTTGATTGTGTTGATGGTTTCACAGCATATGCCAAAACTCATCATCAAATTGTATACTTTAAATATGTACAGTTATATTTCAAAAAGCTAAACAAAAAGGGGTGGGGAGACTGTTATGGAGACTTAAGGGACATAACAGCCCAATGTGAACTGTGACTTTTGCCAGGATCCTGATTCAAATGAACTAATTGTAAAAAAGACATTTATTTTTAATGTTTACTTATTTTTGAGAGAGAGAGACAGAGTGCAAGCCAGGGAGGGGCAGAGAGAGAGAGAGAGAGGGAAACACAGAGTCTGAAAAAGGCTCCAGGCTCTGTGCTGTCAGCACAGTTCAGTGGGGCTTGAACTCACGGACCCCGAGATCATGACCTGAGCTGAAGTCCAACACTTAACCAACTGAGCCACTCCGGTGCCCTCTGTAAAAAAGATATCTTTAAAAATATGGCCTAGCCATTGGATGATATTGAGGAATTATTGTGAATTTTATTAGGCATCATTACATAATGGGATGATAGTCATTCTTTAAAAATGTCTCAGAGATGTAGACTGAAATATTTATAGGAGAAGTGACATGTTATCTGGGATTTAAAAAAATATTCTGCAAAAATAAAAAAACTTAATGCAGAGGTAGGGGTGCCTGGGTGGCTCTGTCGGTTAAGTGTACGACTCTTGGTTTCAGCTCAGGTCATGATGTCATAGTTCATGAGTTCGAGCCCCCCATTGGGCTCCACGCTGACAGCACAGGAGCCAGCTTGGGATGCTCTCTCTTCCCCCCTCTTTCTGCCTTCCTCCTCTCGTGCTCTCTCTCTCTCTCAAAATAAATAAATAAACTTAAAAAATAAAATAAAATAAAATGCAGAGGTACACTTCTGTTAAAATGGCCAAATGACCCCACCACATGCTGATGACACCCTGGAGCAATAGGAGCCCTCACTGCTGGTGGCATGCAAGCCAGCTTGACAACTTCTTACAAAACTAAACATACTCTTACCATCCATTCCAGCAACTATGCTCCTTGGTATTTATTTACCCAAAGGGCTTGAAAACTTAAATGTACACAAAAACCTGAACACGAATGGTTATAGCAGCCTTATTCATAATTGCCAACACTTGGAAGCAACTAAAATGCCCTTCAGGGGGTGAGTGGATAGTTAGATGATGGTACATCCAGATGGTAGAATATTATTCAGTGCCCCCCCCCCAAAAAAAAAAACCAAGCAAACAAGAAGCCACAAAAAGCCATGGAGAAATCTTAAATTATATTAATAACAGAAGTCATAAATAAATACATAAATACATACATACATACATACATACATACATACATAAAGCCAACTGAAAAGTCTACAAACCTTATGATTCCAACAGTTGGGGAGGGAAAATTTTTCTTTATTCTTCAAAATTCTTCTAGGTGACTTAAGAATAAAATTGACATGAGTCTGATTAACAGAAGGAAAAAAAGCTTAATTACATGCACGTGGAGGCCGAATCATAAAATTGAGACCCAAAGAAATGATCAAGGCATGCAGCTTTTATGCATTTTAAAATTTTAATTCCAATATAATTAACATACTGTATTATGTTAGTTTCAGGTGTACAATTAGTGATTCAACAATTCTACACATTACTCAGTGCTGATCATAACGAGTGTACTCTTAATCCGTCCCCCCCACCTCCCCTCTGGCAACCACTAGTTTGTTCTCTGTAGTTCAGAGTCTGGTTTTTTGTTTGTGTCTTTTTTTTCTTTGTTTGTTTGTGTTGTTTCTTAAATTCCACACGTGAGTGAAATTATAAGGTATTTGTCTTTCTCTGACTTATTCCATTTAGCATTATGCCCTCCAGATACATGTTGTTGCAAATGAAAAGATTTCATTCATTTTAATGGCTGGGTAATATTCTGTTGTGCATATATACCACATCTTCTTTATCCATCTCTCAGTGGACACTTGGAACACTTCCATAATTTGGTTATTGTAGAGCACATATCTTTTTGAATTAATGTTTTCATTTCCTTTGGGTAAATACCCTGTAGTGGAATTACTACATCACATGGTGATTCTATTTTTATTTTTATTTTTTAAAATGTTTATTTATTTACTTAGAGAGAGAGAGCAGGGAAGGGGCAGAGAGAGAGAGGGAGAGAGAAAATCCCAAGCAGACTCCATGCTCAGCTCTGAGTCTGATGTGGAGCTTGATCTCACAATCGGGAGACCAGGAAATCATGACTTGAAGTGAAATCAAGAGTCAGATGCTTAACCAACTGAGCCACCCAGGAGCCCCGATTCTATTTTCAATTTTTTGAGGAAACTCCATACTGTTTTCTACAGAGCTTTTTTTTTCTAAGTTTTTTTTTTTTTTAATGTTTATTGGTTTATTTGTTTGTTTGTTTGAGGGAGAGAGCACAAGAGGGGTGGGGGGGTGGGCAGAGAGAGAGGGTGACCGAAGATCAGAAGCAGGCTGTGTGCTGACAGCAGAGAACTCAATGCAGGGCTCAAACTTGTAAACCGTGAGATCCTGACCTGAGCCAAAGACGAACGTTTAACCTACTGAGCCACTCAGGCACCCCTTTTTAAATTTTATTTATTTATTTTAAGCAATCTTTACACCCAGTGTGGGGCTTGAACTCCCAGAGATCAAGAGTCACATGCTCTTCTGACTGAGCCAGCTGGGCATCCCCCACAGAGCTTTCATACATTTTACATGAAGAAATATAATCTGTGAGGAATTGACAGGATAAAGAAAATTTAGGTTGGGAGCTCCAATTTTTTTTTTTTTTAACGTTTATTTATTTTTGAGACAGAGAGAGACAGAGCATGAACAGGGGAGGGGCAGAGAGAGAGGGAGACACAGAATCTGAAACGGGCTCCAGGCTCTGAGCTGTCAGCACAGAGCCCGTCGCGGGGCTCGAATCCACGGACCGTGAGATCATGACCTGAGCCGAAGTCAGAAGCTGAACCAACTCAGCCACCCAGGCGCCCTGGGAGCTCCAATTAATAAGGAATTCTAAACAGAATTTGGGCTGAGGTAGTAAATGAGTACAACTAACAAGGTTTATTTATATAAGCTTCCCTGGCTCTCACTTCTCTGTGTCTCACCATACGGATGGATGTCTATTTACCTCCTGGTACAGGGAGGGTACCTTTCACATGGGAGATTTATTTCCTACTTTCAGGCAGACAAAGGAGGGTCCAAGTGTCTTTTTTGCACTGGCTATTTCTTAAATAATTTAAAATAATTGATATGCCAAAAGGGCATATGGGGGGGGGGTTGACTTGTGCCCCCAAACACTTACATGACATTCTGGAAAAGGCAAAACTATGGAGACAGTGAAGAGATCAGTGGTTGACAGGAGTTAGCAGTGAGGCAGGGATGAACAGGCAGGCAGAGCACAGAGGATTTTATTTTGTTTTGTTTTGTTTTGAGCACAGCGGATTTTTAGGGCAGTGAAGTGACTGTGTGACTCTATAATGGGGGATACATGTCGTTATACATTTGTTCAAACGCATAGAATTGTAATGTAAAGTTTGGGTGATTGTAAGTGTCAATGTAGGCTCATCACCTGTAACAAATGTACCACTCCGGTGGGGTGTGTTAGGGGATGCTATGATGTGTCAAGGGGTATTTGGGAAATCTCTGTACTTTGCTCTCAAATCTGCTGTAAACGTAAAACTGCTGTTGGAGCACCTGGGTGGCTCAGTTAGTTAAGCCTCCAACTTTAGCTCAGGTTATGTTCTCACGGTTCATGAGTTCAAGCCCCACTTTGGGCTCTCTGCTGTCAGCATGGAGCCCCTTCTGATACTCTGTCCCCTTCTCTCTCTGATCCTCCCCCTCTTGTGTTCATTCTCTCTCTCAAAAATCAACAAATATTAAAAAAAAATTTTAATTATTAAAACTGCTGTAAAACAGTCTTTTTTTTTTTTTTTAAAGAGGGGTGAAAGGTGCAACAAGACTTGGTACAACTATAAAGTTTACAAATTAGGAAATTATGAAAATTGCAAAAAATAATGATTGGAGCTAGATGATAGATACGTGGTATTTCATTACACTCTACATGGTACGCAGTACACTACCTTCTTTACTTTGTGTTTGAAATAAAAATGTTTTTTGCAGACATGAGTGGTTGAGCAGCAAAGGGCAAGGGCCGCACCCCTATCGGTTACCATTATTTTAACAGGAGGCTGAAGATGGATATCCAGTCCCCTCCCATGTGTGCTGGCAGGCAGCCTGGCCCAGCAGAGGTTCCAGGAGCCCCTAAGACAGAGCCTCCTCTCTCCACAGTGCTGGGTGCTTGATCTGGCTGGAATTTATAGGAATTTCAATTTCCCCGGGATTCCTCTCCAGCCAGCGGGGGGTTAAGCTCCTGTCAGAGAGGCTTGGGGAGGGGGTGCCCCTCTCAGTCTGAGTACCAGTATTACCACCGCTTTGCCAGGAGATGAAAGCAACCAGAGTGCCTGAGGAATTAATCATCAGCCTCCCGGCCGATCAGTGGCGAGGACACCCAGGAAATGAAAGTTCATCCAAGTCACACCCTGCAATAAGGAAATCTTATTGCTCTCCCAGTGATGGATGCCCAGTGAACACCGGCGGCAGGGTCTGTCATCCACCTGGAGCGGCTCCAGCAAGGCCTCTGGTCAACATTTCTTTTCACTGTAGATACTCGAAATTCTACCATTAACAGCGGACCGGCCTTCAGAGAGATCTAACTCCAAGATTTTGATTTTTCTTCCCCTCAGTTGAGAAGCTAATGAACGCAGTGGACCTTACCACCTGCACTGACAAGGTTGGATACAATTTCAGAGAGTACATGGCCCTCCCAGAAGCCCATCCACAGACACCAGTTTAAGAACCCTGGGCAGAGTTTACAGCTCCAAAGTTCTCATTCTTTTGAAAGGAGCACACCCTAGAGCCCTCTTTAAAATGCAAATGATCCCTGGGAGGGTTGAAAAGACTAACCAGCCTGTTTGAAAGAGTTTTTCCAAGCTTGGCCAGAGATAGCATAAGAGATTTTAATGCTGGGGTGGGGAGGCTGCACAGGGGCTCACAGTTTTGCCTAGCACTGGGAAGGGAATGTAGTGAGCCAAGAGTGCTGATAGCTAACTTTATAGAGCACTTACAAGAATCTTGTGAATTAAGTGCTACCAGCATCCCCATTTTATGGATGAGGAAGCTGAGACTAGAAAAGTTCAAGTGACAAGGCTATGCAGTTAGTGGCCGAGGGGGAATTTGAGGCCTCCATCAGCCTAAGATCAAAGGCCATCCTTTTCTGATGGAAGAGGAAACAGGCAATTCACTGAGGGCCACAGTCACTCAGTGCTCCACTTCCAACCCCCATGTGTCCCCTCCTCACTCCAATAAGCTGAGAGCGGGCAGTGCTTCACGACCGTTCCCTGGAGTTTGAAGGACTTGCTGAGAAGTCTGAAGAGAGCATCATGCTGACCTGTCTTCACTGCCCCTAATTGTTTTCTAAAATCCTTTTTATTGAATTATCAGAGTGTAATGGAAGAGTCGATGAGAGTCGCTTCAGAGTTACAAGGCCAGGGCCTGCTGGGTGGAGAAAAGCAAAGCCCTAAAGGCTCCCTGGGCTGAGCAATGGTATAAAATATGTATTTTTACATAACTGGGAGAAAAAAAAAGAAACGGACAAGCCACCCCGTGGGGGAAACGCCTCTTTCCGTATTTCCATTATCTTGTGTAATGCACAGTCGGGCAGGAGCCGCAGTGGGAAAGGAAATACTGGAGCCTTTTCCCTATGAGCCTCCTGGTGGGTTAAGAGGCAGAGAGAGCCAAGATGCAGAAATCCAAATGGCCTGGGCCGGTGCTCAGAAACCCATTAAAACTGTGGGGACAGGTGAGGAAACCCATTACAACTGAGGGGCCAGGTGGGGGAGGGGAGCTGGGCTGATTCCAAAGATCGCCTTGGTTGGCAACAATACCTCTCCTCTGGGCTGAGAAAGTAGCCTCGGCGAGCTCAGATTCACCTTTAGGTCTGCATGAGGTATTCTAAATGGGGCCTCCCCAGTGAGGAAGGGGGACACGGGGTGATCCCTCCTAAAGAACAACCACCACACCAAACATTTACCAAGCAGTTGCTACCTGGTGCCAAGTATTCCCTAGTGATTTTCCTGCATGGCTTCCATCGACCCATTTATACAGATGAGAGCATCGAGTTGCCCAAAGTCCTACAGCTGGTGAGCGGCTGACTCCACACTGTTTTGTAGTTCTGACCGTGCTTAGGAGGGTGAAGGGAAACATAGTCCTTGTCAGGGTAGCCAAAGCACACTGACACGGCTGGCCTCTGGCAGTCGGACAGGGAAGCTATCTGACCCAACGTTTGCATGTCTGTTCTCTTTTTTACCCTAAAATTATTTCACTAAGGACAGAATTCTCTAGAGAAGGCAGTGGTGGCAAGAGCTTGGTGTTAAGAGCCCCAATCTAGGGATCTGGAGATCTCAGGTTCTAGTCTTGGCTTTGATGTTAACTTGCTATGGGACATTGAAAGTTATTTGCAGAGGTGTCTGGGTGGCTCAGTTGCTTAAGTGTCCAACTACAGCTCAAGTTATGATCTTGAAGTTCACGAGCCAGAGCCCTGCCTTGGGCTTTGTGCTGACAGCTCTGAGCCTGGAGCCTGCTTTGGATTCTGGATCTCTCTCTGTCTCTCTGCCCCTCCCCGGCTCACACTCTTGTCTCTCTCTTTCTCAAAAATAAATAAACATTAAAAAAAAAAAGAAAGTTATTTGCAAATAACAGGCTTGGATGATCTTTAAAGGGTCTCTTCCAGGTCAACATTAAAAGACAGATTGAGGGGCACCTGAGTGGCTCACTTGGTTAGGCGTGCGACTCTTGATTTTGGCTCAGGTCAGGATCTCCAGCTTTGTGAGAGCACATAGGGCTATGTGCTGACAGCTCAGAGCCTGCTTAGGATTCTCTCTCCCTCTCTCTCTGCCCCTCCAACCACTCACACTCTCTCTTTCTTTACCTCTCTCAAAATAAACATTAAAAAAAAAAAAAAAAAGGACAGATTGAAAACTCCAGCTCTAGCTCCAAGACAATCTGGGGTCTACACGCGGTGAAGCTGATAGAAAGAAGGGTCCTGGAATCAGAGCACCTCCCTCACCTCCTTGCCTCCAAATGTTTATGCCTCAGTTGCTTAGCAAATGAGAATAATAAAAGCTCTTGGGCTGTTTTGGAGATGATATTAAGTGAGAGGGTCAATGTTAAATGCTTGGCATAGAGCCTGGCTCAGTACCTTTCAATGCTCTGCACCTATTGTTGCTATTGTTATCCTTATCCTTCACATCTGTATAGAGCTTTTATGGTGCAGGAAACATTGGTCTTATTTATTTGTTTGTTTATTTATTTATTTATTTATTTGCGAGAGAGACAGAGACAGCACGACTTGGGGAGGGGCAGAGAGAGAGAGAGAGAGAGAATCCCAAGCAGGCTCAGCACTGTCAGGGCAGAACCCCATGCGGGGCTGGAACTCACAAAACTGTGAGATCATGACCTGAGCCCAAACCAAGAGCCGACAGAGCCACCCAGTTGCCCCTTATTTATTTATTTTCATTTATTTATTTATTTATTTTTAAGTAGGCTCCATGCCCAATGTGGGATTTGAGGGCACGACCTTGAGATCAAGATGTTCTACCGAGGGAGCCAGCCAGGCGCCCCAAAACATTGGTCTTATTAATTGGTTGGCAACCTCACAACAACATAGGGAGGATTTTGTGATTATTATTCCCATTTGGAGGGTCGAGAAACTGAGACTTGAAAGGTAGGTCCTGCCCAGTGGATTGATTTGTACACTCACGAACCTGTGGAGATCTGCAGTTAAGAAGACAGGCCCCGATAAAGAGAGAAGTCCTTTCTGCCCCCAGGTGTTAGTGAGCCACCGCGCGGCTGGGAGGGAACTTGGTGGAAACAGGAATCCTGGAGCCCCTATTCCCTACCCGGACTAGCAATCCATCGCTGGCCAGCCGGTCACCCGGTCGGCTGGAGGCTGCGAGGCGGGGTCAGGGGCGGGCCTACCGCCCCCAGCCCGCGGGGAAAGCCGAGACCCAGCCGCGCCGCTCATTGGCTGCGGTTCGCAGGTGTACCCTCAGCCAATCAGCGCTGCGGGGGGCGGCGCCTTCCAGGCTCACCTGGCGGCCGCGACTCTGCCCGGCTCAGTGGCGTCGGGAACCGCAGAGCACCTGTGGTTTCGCGGAAGTCCTGCCGTACTCTAGCCCGGCCAAGCTCCGCGGGACCCAGCCCGACCCGACCTCTGCCCGGCCCGCCATGGGCCCTCCGTCCCGTAGCGTCTCCGCGCTTCTGCTGCTGCTACAGGTACGTCGCGTCCCTTGGTTTTGCGGGGGACGCCTTCCGGCCCCACCATCACGCGCCCGGCCCCGTTCCTCTCTCTCCTCTCGTCCCCTCTTCTTCCAAGAAAGTTTAGGTCCAGGAATGGCCTGGAAGCTGCGCCGCGCTCTGGGCTCCACGGAGGTGGGAGTGGGAGCGGGTGCGGGTGGAGGGCGCGTGGCTTTGCCCTCTCCCTCGCGCAAATACTAGAGGTGGGGGGCGAGCCTCGCTGCGGGCTCTGGGGACTCCGAGCTGGCGGCGGTAGAGGCTGGGGGCGGGCATTGGGGGGCGTGGTGCAGGGTGGGGGCCGGGGTACAGAAAAGGGGAGTCCCGCTGCAAGTCGGGGGAGCCAGGAGTAGTGGAGATGACCCCTGAGGTAAGGAAAGGGAAGTCAACAGAAATAAAAGCACTTGCCTGTAAAGAAAGGCTCGTAAACAGGTATGGGGCGCCGTGGGTTAATAAAGGGCTCAAAAGGTGTTGGGGCGCCCCTCGGTGTGAGGAACTAGACTTAGGAGTGGGGGTGTTCCCAGCATAAGGAAAGTGAAGTGGGGAACAGTAAAGTTGCGTCTATTGAAACTAAAAAGGAGAATGCAAAGAAAGGAGTGGTTGGTCGGGAGGAGGTTGACCCAGCAGCCCCCCTCTCCCGGGAGTACCTGGGAGCTTGGCGGCAGCAAGTTTCGGAATGAAAGAGTTTGGCGTGGCTGCCTGCCCTGGGGGTTGGGGGTGAGGGTGGATCCCTCCCACAGGCCGACGCTGGGAGCAAGGGAGGGGCGGCGCGGTTGGTTTCGGTGTGGGCAGGAGGCGACCCCTCCTCCCCGGGGGGAATCCCCCTCCCCCGATCACCCTGGTTCCATACCTTTCCCCTACTTCAGGTCACATCAGGGCTCTGCCAGGAGCCCGAGCCCTGCCGTCCTGGCTTTGGCGCCGACAGCTACACGTTCACCGTGCCCCGTCGACATTTGGAGAGAGGCCGAGTCCTGGGCAGAGGTGAGGACGTACTGCTGGGGTTCTGAGCTGGGTGCGGTGGGAGTGGGAAGGGTCCGAGAAATTGCTCCCACGGCTCTGGGCTGGACTGCGCAAACCCTTTTTTCCTGGCTCAAATGGCACCCCTTTGGAATTTACACAGATGTAACGATCTAAACTTTTACTGTGGTTGAGAGAGCTATGGTATTGGTAATTATGTTGGGGGGGGGGGGGCATTTTTTTAGAGGCCTTTAATGTGTCTCAAATTGTCCTGACCACTTGAGAGTCTGTCATTTCAGGCTGCTAAAACCTGATGTGTGGGATGAGGGGCGGCAGTAATTCCCGTTTTGCAGATGAGCAAACGGAGGCTCAGAGGGTGGAGTCCACTTGCCCCAGGTCTGCCAAGCAGGAATTTGAACTAGGACTGATTCCCAGGCCCCATTCTGCACCATCTCTGGGATGACTGAGGTGCCAAGGGTTGTGGCATTTGCTCAAAGAGATGAAAACATTTTGATACAGTTACTATTCCCCCAATGAATAATGGTTTAAAAAAAAAAACAAAAACCAGTAGCTGTGACTCAGGAATGAAAACACACACAATGTACTTCTGGGCCTTATCACTGTGATAATCAGGATTCTAGAGTTAGCTTTATTTCACTGTTGCCCAGAAATGAGAGAGCAAGGGAAGCTTGGTTTCTCTTCTGGTTTCATTGATTCCCAGATGCTTATTTCCTACCAGACGATTTCTTCCTCTTGATTTCAGTTGATTGGGCAAGTATCATAAGTATAAAAGAGACACTTTTTAAAATGAGAAATCACCCACAATTCCCCTGAGGAAATTCACTGCGTTTATTCTTCCAGTCTTTGGCCACATGAAAACTTGAGCAATCACGCTGTTGTGTGAAAATTGTTTGAATTTTGGAAGTTGTTCCAATAGTGGGCGGCATTCCCTCCCGCCCTCCCCCCCCACCCAAACAGAGAAACTGCAGCTCCATTGATTAAACATACTTGGTTTTCTGAGGCCTGCCTGTGTTGTGTGGAGCTTTCTATGAAGTGAGAAAGGAAGTGTCTGATTTTGCAGTGGGTCCACCATTAGTCGATGGTTGACAGCTTGCCCAGCCCTGTGCTGGGTAACTCAGGAATGAATTGAAGAGATATGGAGACACTCCAGCCTGCTGTTGGTATTTCACGTTCCAGCAGATTATGGAGAATGCCCCAGGACCCGCTTAGAGGGCACTGTGGGACATGGGCATTCAGGTGCCAAAGAATGTGGGTGGTGTGGGATGTTTTGATGAGTATCAGTTGGCAGTGAGGGCTGCTGGCTTCTTGGAGGAGGCAAAGTTGACCCGGCCTTGAAGATTGGGGCAGGAGTTAGAAATTGGGGGTGTGCCTGTGTATATGGGGGTGTTCCAAGACAAGCGCCGGTCACTTTGTTTTCCCATACCAAGGCTTTTGGTAAGTCCAGATGTGAGTTAGTCTGCTTTTATCACTCCTGCACCCCTCTTCCCCAGACAAGCTCTTGGTCCGACCAAGAATATTATTGCATAATAATATACATATTACCATTATTATTAATAGCAGCCTATTCCTTTTGAACCAGACTCTGGAGCAAGTGCTCAATTTTATCCCACTTAATATTCCCAAGAACTGGGGCACCTAGGTGGTTCAGTCGGTTAAGCGTCTGACTTTGGCTCAGGTCATGATTCCCTAGTTTGTGGGTTTGAGCCTCCCATCCAGCTCTGTGCTGTCAGTGTGGAGCCTGCTCTCCCTCTCTGCCCCTCCCCCACTTGCACTCTTGCTCTCAAAAATAAACATTAAAAAATATGTATATCTATTCCCAAGAATCTTATGAGGGTAGGCACTGTTATTTCTATTTTGCAGGGGAGGAAATTGAAACGTAAAGCAATTTAGTAATCTGTTCAGAGATCCACAGCTGGTCTTTGTCCTGTTCTCTCCCCCTCTCAATAATTTCAAAAAAAGAGGTGTTTGGAGAATTAGTGTCCATTGTGCAGTAAACGTTGTCTTCCCTGTGTGCCTGAGAGAGCAGAGGTGTTGATATAGCAGGACCCCGAGAACAGGAGGAGGTGGTGATGGAGATGGGTCACAACAGGTGGGAAGTGGAGGGAGGCCTGTGGTGGTGAGCTTGGTGGGAGAGGCAGCTTCTGAAAGCCGCTTGTGTGGCTGGGTTCAGTGTCCTTTATGTCCAAGAGACATCCCATCAGCAGATTTTCTGACATTTCACCGTTTAGACCTTCCTCCGAGTCCAGTGTGGAATTACCCCAGGACGGAAGTGCCCTTCTGGTAAAATCACACATGTGACCTTAGAAGACTGGCTTTGTGACTTAAAAGGCAGTTAGGATTTAGGGTGGTGGCCTCACTCTCTTTGGACCCTCCAGGGAAGTGGAAGGATGTGACATTAGCACCAGGTTTAAATATTCGCTTCACGGGAGTTTGAAAATAAGGAACCTGTTACTTTTTGTCCACCGTTTGCCATAGGGTGTCACGAATAGGGTTTGACCGAACTCAGGGGACCCTGGAGTGGTTTGCTGGGGCGATTGTTGTGCTCTGTGAGATGGACGACCCCACGGCCTCGGCCTTGAATCTATGTCTTTGGTAACTCTCCAGGTTCTAGAATGGAGAATGATTTAAAAAAAACAACTTTAAACTGGTTCTCTAGAGTTTGAGAATTTTTCTTTTTTCTGGCATAAACTGGTTTGAGAAACCCCGGCTATTTCATATTGCCTTCAGCTTTAAGTTGATTGAGGGGTGAGCTGCAAAAAGCAGACAGGCTTGGAAACCAATGGCTTCTTGCTTTGCTTCACCACCTGGTTTCAGGTGTACAGGGCTTCTGTTTTGGGTTTGAGCTCTGGCTCCTTGATGGATTGACCTAGCTCACAAGCACCCACTTGTGTGGATTAAATACATCCATTTCCCCCTTTCTAAAAGATGTGCTGAAAGGTGGTAGAAACAGGGTGCAGGCCTCCTAATTAAACTGGGCTTAAAAAAAAACAAATACAGAAACCTGCTTTGGGAATCTCCTTACATCATCAGACACCCACTCCCCTGTCCCTCAAACTCACTCACTTCATGATTACTCACATCTGTGACAAGGGTTAATGTCAAGCTCACCCGGGAAGGAGATCTGGGTCCTCCCAGGTCCTGGGCCCTGCAAGGCTATGTAAGGAAGTCTGGCTGCTGCTCCCCCTGGGGCCTGCCTGCCGGACCTGTCCTGCCTCTGCCAGATGGTTATGGAAATCCCTGTTTGCTCTCTGGAGCTTTTTATTGGGTGAGACTTTTCTTCCGAAATGCTCACCTTGGTGTCTGTTACACATTCCCTTCCAAGTGTAACCCCAGATAAGCCAGACGCTGAAGCAATCACCTCTCACATCTCCCAGGAGCTGCCAAAATCCTAAAATCCCCGAGAGGCACCTGTCACAATTCAGACTTTGAGTTTCTACTCTGCCTCAACTCCCATCTCTTTTTAGGGCTTTAGGCCTTCAAGGAGGGGAATGAAGTCTGTATGGCTGGTCAGGAGAGTTTGTGAGTAAGCACATCAAAGGTCCAGGTTTGCCTTTCAGCTCCTAGCTGTGTGACATTGGGTAAAACACTTTATTTGATTGGGTCTCGTTTTCCCCACCTGTGAAATGGGGGGGGGGTGGGTAGTAGTACTTATCGGTTTGTTGTGAGGATTAAAAGGCATGTTTGTTTTAATTTGGCTAGCCAACAAGTAAGAGTGCCAGCACTGGGCTAGACTCTGGGGTTACAGTAATTAATAAAGCAGATCTGGGCTGAACATAAAGAAGAGAGATGATGTAAAGAAACAGGAAATATTAAATGGTGCCTCATATTCTTAGCATAGAGTAGGCACTCAAATATTATTTTGAAGAAATGAATGAATGTTTATTACCCCTCATATATTGGCTTATTTTTTTCCCCCTCTCAAATTCTTTGGCCTCAGGCCCGTCCTAGATCTAAATGGACCAGAAGAGTTGTCAGTTAGAACCTTCTAAGATGCACGTGAACACTGCACACCCAGTCTGTGCTTCTAGAAGCTGGGCTACCCCATAAGTGTGTCCCAGGATTACAGCATGCTGAGTGCTTCCTTCTGGATGCCAGAGGGCAGAGGCGGGAGCCCTCAAACCTGAATCTGGAAGGGGAAAGGCAGCCATTTTTAAGTGTTTTTCATCTTTGGTCAATTGAAAGAAATTCCTGTGGTGGCCTTTCGTCCTTTCTCTGCCTCTCTCTCTTGCTACTTGAACTTTATCTTTCATACACTTGAGCTCATGCTTGCTGCTGTCCAGAGGGCTTTAGCCACCTTGTTTTTGCACATTTCCTCTTCGCCTTCCTTCCTCTTCCTTCCTCTTCCTTCCTCTTCCTTCCTCTTCCTTCCTCTTCCTTCCTCTTCCTTCCTCTTCCTTCCTCTTCCTTCCTCTTCATCTAATCCTCCACCCCGCCTGCCAAGGCTCTGGTGGCGTATTTCCATCATTTAGAAGGTTCTTGAGTCACTCTGCCTAGATTGAAACCCAGGGAATGTCCCTTGCTACCTGAGGGGAGGTCAGCCAAGGACCTTATCCTCTAAGCCTTAGTTTCCTCATCTGTAAAGTGGGCCTAACAGTACCAAGTGCTCAATGAATACTAAATATTAAAGCCCCGAAGTATTTGGTGCCTTCTGCTTGTGTCTCTCCCATGTGTTTTACCTGTGGTTCAGAACTTTTCCCTGTGCTCCTTCCCACCCCGTAAACCAGCCAAACCAGTTTCCTCACTCTCCCCGCTTCTGTGTTAAAGCAAACACTGCTCTGCAAACAGTGACAGACCAAAGTGCCCTTTGCTAGGAGAGGGAATTTGGTGACAGTCTTCTTGTTTGCCTCTGCCAGCAGACTCCACGGTGGGGCTGCCTGTGGACCTGCTTGTGAATATTGTTTGCAGATGGAGTGGGAGGGGTGGGGCAAGGAGTAGCTGGGGGTGGGAAAACAAGATGACCCTGAACTTGTCAGCTTCTGCCTGGTTTTTAAAATTATTTCATGGGACGCCTGGCTGGCTCAATCAGTAGAGTACGGAGGTAGACTTTTGATCTTGGGGTTGTAAGTGGGTTTTTGTTTGTTTATTTATTTTGAGAGAGAGAGAAAGAGGAAAGAGAGAGAGAGAGACAGGAGAGAGAGAGAATACGAGCAAGCACTCTCACCATCGGGAGATCACAACCTGAGCTGAAACCGAGAGTCAAATGCTTGTTCGACAAAGGTGCCCTTTTGGGTTGTAAGTTTGAGCCCCACGTTGGGTGTAAAGATTACTTAAACTCTTTAAAAAATTTAAATTATTTTATAATACACATGCTGTAGAATACTGTGTGTTTTCCCATTGCCAAAAATGCTCCGCCCTAGCTCCTGAGAGTGTGGGTTGCCTGCATGGCTTCGTGTGGGATCACCTGGAACACTTCAAAGACGCACGTTTGCCCTCCTGCACATCACTGAACTACAGTTTCTGAGAGTGGAGATCTGGACATGGTAGTTTTTAAAGCTCCCCAGGTGTCTGCTGCCACCAGATTTGTTGTCCTGGACGACTCCAGTAGCTAGGTCACAATGTTTGATGAGTAAATACCTGGTGCCAGCAGGGTATGAACATCTCGTTCAGCCTGAGGCCAGGGATCCAAGGGCACCCTTGATCTGGAAGGGATAAGGCTGGTCCTTCTGCCATGCTGGCAAAGGAGTGCTCTGTGGGTGTGGGGTGGGGCACATGGGGTGGGAATGGGGGACCCAGAGAAGTAGCTGCCTCCCCACCATACACCTATTGCTTGGGGCACTGACTTAAGACCCAGCCTTCGATCTCAGGGAGATTCCAGAAATCTCTGAGACCCTTGCAGGGGGTAATTTCAGTACATTCTGAGAAGGTCTCTGCGGTGGGAAAATGTTCAGAGGATTCATTGAGCGCTCAGTTTTACCTGCTGGGCTTTGGTGAGTGATAAGGCTCCAGCCAGCCAGAGGTGAACAGACTCTCCAGGTATGGGAAACGGGGTGCCCAAAGGCATGGCGGAGCATGAAGGAGTCAGGCTGGAGCTGTGCTTGCAGGAGATGGTCCCAGGAAGAGAGTGCCTAGGTGTAGACCACAACCAGGCTATCGCAGGGCCTTGGACTTTAGTCTGCAGGTAATAGAGGGTTTACTTTGCTGTTTAAGAAATCTCTATGCCCAATGTGGGGCTTGGGTGCATGACTGTGAGATCAAGAGTCGCATGCTCCACCAACGGAGCCAGCCAGGGGCCACGGGTTTTCTCTTTCTATTCTTTTTTTTTTCCTTTCATTCCTTCCTTTTCTTTTAGTAGAAATCTTTCACTTGGTTAAAAATATATAGTAAAAAAATATATATATATATAATATATATATATTATTATATATATATATATGTGTGTGTGTGTGTGTGTGTGTGTGTGTGTATTGCCAACAGTGAAAAAGTCTCCTTCCCACCCCGACCCAGGAAGTGGCAGAGCTGGGGCTCCAGTCCTGCCCTTGAATCTTCTAAGACTTGTGCCATCATTGTGCCCCTCATCTGTCTTGTTGTCAAATTGCATCTCCAGTGGAAGCTGAGTCCCCTTTCTGAGGGAAAGGAATTCCCGCCTTCTCCTTGGAAAAGATGTCTTTATACCTTTTGTGTCTCACTGATTTTAACTGTGATGCTGGAATTCATCCTCTTTTGCTTTTGAAGGGCCTCTTTTGTCTTATATGTGTGGGTAACTTCCAGCCTGTTTGCCTGTTACCTTCACTTCCAAATAAATGCTAGCTGAACTGCACTTCTTTCTTTCTTTCTTTTTCTATCTATCTATCTATCTATCTATCTATCTATCTATCTAATCTGTGAGAGACAGAGTGTGAGCAGGGAAGGAGCAGAGAGAGAGGGAGACACAGAATCTGAAGCAGGATCCAGGCTCTGAGCTATTAGCACAGAGCCCGATGCGGGGCTCGAACCCACGAACGATGAGATCATGACCTGAGCTAAAGTCAGACCCTTAACTGAGCCACCCAGGCATCCATGAACCTCACTTCTTTTACTCTGTCTCCAACTTTCTGGGTCCCTGAAAATGCAATTCTATTGGCATTCAGAATTAGAGCTTGGGAGGGAAACTGTAGTATAATGAGGTTCCAACTGGGACTTAAAAAAATATTTTTTTAATGTTTATTTTTGAGAGAGAGAGAGAGAAAAACAGTGTGACTAGGAGAGGGGCAGAGAGAGAGGGAGACACAGAATCTGAAGCAGGCTCCAGGCTCTGAGCTGTCAGCACAGAGCCCGATGTGGGGCTCGAATCCACTAATCCCAAGATCACAACATGAGCTGAAGTCAGAATGCTTAACCAACTGAGCCACCCAAGTGTTCCCTCCCCCACCAAACTGGGACTTTTTCAAGGTGCAGGAGAGATCTGGGCCTGGATCCCTGTGAGCTCAGGCATTACTGCTGAAATCTAATGGGGCCTGTCTGGAAAGGTTGAACCTGTTCACCATGAGCAAAATCATAAACGGTGGCCAGCACAGGCCCCCGTGGGATAATTGGCCAAGGCCTAGATAATAATTAGTGGGCCTTGTAATTAGGAAAACGTGTAACAAGCCGAAATCCTTTCAGATTTATGGTACCTGGGCAAGTTGAAGGCTATGGAGAACACCTGTTTCTGTGGTTTGGCATTCAGACATACTTCTACACCTTCTCTGTTCCCAGGAGAGTTCTGAAGGCTGTTGTAGAGCATCTTAGGTCATTCTCCTCTACCCCTTCCCCAGCAGTCTTTTCTCCATCCAGCAGCCACCAGTGATGGTTTTTAAAATTTGAGGAGTTCCTGGGTAGCTCTGTCAGTTAAGTGTTCAACTCTTGATCTCAGCTCAGGTCTTGATCTCAGGATTATGAGTTCAAGCCCTTTGTTGGGCTCTGTGCTGGGCATGAAGCCTACTGAAAGGAAGAAAGAAAGAAAATTTAAGTTAATACAAATAGTGAATAGTGTATTGCATGCCTGAAATCAATAAAATGTCTGTCAAATATACTTAAGAAAAATTAACTTAAAAATCAGAGTTGGCCAGTGGTTCCTCATTTCACAGAGAATGTAAGTCACAGTCCTTTCTATGACATGTAAGGCCTCCGTGATCTGCCCCCCACCCCCAAACACTTCCCCTACCCCTTACTTCTTGCTATCAATTCTTCCTGACTCTACCTAGAAACACACCAGACACACTTGTACCCCTGGGCCTTTGCACTGGCTATTGCTGCTGTCAATGATACTTTTCTGATATCTGCATGGCTCACTCATTTACTTTATTTTTAAGTAAGTTGTATGCCTAACGTAGGGCTTGAACTCACGACCCCAAGATCAAGAGTCACATACTCTACTGATTGAGCCATCCAGGTGTCTCTCATGGCTCACTCATTTAGGTCCATGTTTTTGCTTACATGTCACCCTCTCAGTGAAGCCTTTCTTGAGCCTCTATTTAAGGTAGTTACTCCTTCTTGCACTCCCCTTCCTTTTTTGCTTTATTTTCCTCTGTAGCACTTTTCACCATCTAGCATGCTATGTATTCCACTTATTTCTCCTGTCCATTTTCTTAAAAAAATTTTTTTTAATGTTTATTAGTTTTTAGAGAGAGAAAGACAGAATATTAGTGGGGGAGGGGCAGAGAGAGAGAGGGAGACACAGATTCTGAAGCAGGCTCCAGGCTCCAAGCTGTCAGCACAGAGCTTGACATGGGGCTCGAACTCACCAACTGTGAGATCATGACCTGAGCTGAAGGTGGACACTAACCAACTGAGCCACCCAGGAGGCCAGGGAATTTCATCTTGTATATTTTACTGGCTGTATTGTGTCTAGAGCAGTGCCTGGCATATAATAGGTGCTCAACAGGTATTTGTTGAATGAATAAATGAGGTTTCAGAGTGTGTGTGTGTGTGTGTATAGACCTATATATTTTTTGTATTTAGGAGATATCCCAGGGTGGTTTTTGTATTTAAGAAAAGCTAGAACTTTGTCAGTGTGAGCCATAGAAGGACATGAGGAGGAGGGGACGTTCACAGGGCATGTGTCTCAGCTTGGCCCTCTCCAGCTTCTCGGAGCCCTGCACACCTCTGGTGTAACCTTACCTAATTGTCTTGTCACAAAACAGCTTGCAGTCTAGTCTAAAGGTCAGAGGAACCATTTCTGCTCACACTTCTTGGTGTAAGGAAGCACCAGATCAAAATCTAAACAGATACCTGAGCCAGCCAGGGCCATCTGTTGGGTTTCCTATTGTCTGGGTAACACCTTCCTTGAGCAAGACTCCCAGACGCACCCAACACCTTCCTGGGTATCTGCAGCATCCTTCAAGGCCATTAATTGTTCAAGACCTGGTATCCATTCTTCCAGATGTTGGCAATGCACAGAAGCCTGGAAGGAATTTGCTGTGAGATGCAAAAAACTCCCAAGACAAAAATTTAAAGCCGACTTAATTAGCAGCTCATGGCCAAGAGAGAAATCTCACAACTCCAAAGTCCATCTGATTGATGAGTATTGAGAAGGTACTATACGGCAATTTATGTAAGATACATTACCCTGCCTTCAGGAAGGTAACTACCTAATGGGCAAAGTTGCCAGATTTAGCAAATAAAAATACAGACACTTATTTATATTTGAATTTCAGATACACAGTGATTAATTTTTTATTAGTATGTCCCATGCAATAGTTGAGACATACTTACCAAAAAAATCATTATTGGAGCACCTAGGTGGCTCACTTGGTCAGTTAAGTGACTGACTCTTGATTTTGGCTCAGGTCACGATCTCCTGGATCTCACCTGGCCATGAGTTTGGCTCTGCGCTGTCAGCATGGAGCTCGCTTGGGATTCTCTCTCTTTCTCTCTCTATGCCCTTCCACCACTTGCACGCACACGCATGCTCTCTCTCAGAAAGAATCATTATTGTTTCAACCTGCATTCCCGTAAACAGCATTGCTTCCATATGCTGTCTTTCCCCTTCAGACCTCACAACAACCAGTGAGAAGTGACTGTCGTGGCTCTGAGAGGCTGTAAGATAGTGCAGCTCATGCCAACAGGAGGCTGGAGAGCCTGGAGGTATGTGCTGGTGGCTTTTGGACTCCAGAGCACAGCAAAGCCCGTGCCCCTCACGGCAGGAAAAGACAGCCAACCAGATGGTCTGCGATTGACCAAGTGAAGGGGACGGGTAACTCCTGCTCTCAAGGTCTCAGGGGGAGGGAAATCCTTCTAGATGAGCATCCTCTGTCTGATCACTGAACACATTTGTGTGGACCACCTGCCGACACTAGTACTGTGCTTTCTAGGCACCGAGGCTATAACGGGACAAAACAGACAAAAATCCTTGCCCCCTTGCCCCTTCCCTTCTAATCAGAGGAGGCGGGAGAAGGCAATGTGGTGATCTGCAGAAGGAGAAAAATACAGCAGGAAAGGGGATAGAAAGAACTGTGTGTGGTGGAGTGGAGGCATTTGGGGGAATCATCACTAAGAACCGTATTTACTTAAAGACCTGAGGAGGTGAGGTGCTCAATAGATGTTAGAATTGGACTGTGTCTTTGAAGGAATTGGACTTGCCACATTCTTTTAAGCCCAAATTGGTGCCATTTAAAGACTATTCTCTTAAAAATAAAATAGAGATTATTCTCTTTATAAGGTACAAACTCCCAATTATTAAGACACGGGATACACTGTATAGCATAGGGAATACAGTTAACAGTAGCGAACACCTTTATGTGGTGGCAGATGGTAGCTGGATTTATCTGGTGATCTCTTTGTGATGTGTATAAACGTGGATCACTATGTTGCACACCTGAAATTAATACATTGTAGGCTGGCTACACCTCAGAGGAGGAAAAAAGGCTATTCTTTGGGCAGGTATTTTTTTTTAGAGGAATAATCCTGAGAGCTAACGTCTCCTTTAAAAGGTATCAGATTCAAACCAGGATCTAATGTGCTTTCCAAGCCACCCGCCCTTTGGCGTGTTGCCCAAGAGGCATATGGCTTTAAGTCTGGTTTTCTTAACCTCCTCATGGAGGAGGGATGGGATTGTCCTGTAAGCATCATGATTCTTGGGCATATTTTGGTGTGTTGGGGGGTGGGGGGTTGAGTTACATGTATCCTGGTGTCCCAGGACCTCTTTGGTCGGAATGAAGTATGAGGACTTTCAAAGACTGCAAACTTCCTCCTCCTCAAATTCTTCATCACACTTGTGTGGGAGTGTTTGAAAAGGGAACAAGATGACCAAGTTGTTTGTGGGAAAAGTTGTGCCTTTTTTGTAGGAAACGTCATCCCTTGAGTCAGCCATGGGACAATAGCCTGAGCTCTTATTGACAGGTGGGGTGGAGCGCTGAATCACCAGCTGAGAGGCCTCCCCTGGTGAGGTTATCAGGATCAGGTTGAATCCACTCTGACCTCATATTCACAGTAACAGGTACTTTAGGTGACTGCTCTTAGTCATAAGTCCCAGGATACTGGCCCTAAGATCTCTTTCCTTTTTGCCAGAAGCCTGGAGTTTGCAGAAATGACAGGGCTCAGCAGCTGCTTGGTGGAGTTCACGTGGCCGATTTCATTAGCACCTCCGCTCCTGGGCTTATAATGACTAAACTTTCTGGAGAAATTAGAATTTGTGGGTGTACTTCCTGTACCTTCTGATTTAAGTCTGCGTTGGTAAAGAAATGCTCTTGTATGCCTTGCAGATGGATGTTTCAGAGCTTGTCATTAAAATCTTTGAATTGGAAACTTTTCATGTAAATTGTGCTGATTTTTCTTTGGACTTTAGTTGTAATTTCTCTCTCTCTTTTTTCCTTCCTCCTTTCTGCTAATCCTCTCACCCAAACCATGGGAGTACTTAAAAACTTCGGGAATGAAATACCTGGGAGGTGGCTCAGCTCAGGAAACTTTACCAGGTGTGAGGTTGCACTCCCAATTTCAACAGATTTGATGTCAACGTTGTGCCTTTAATCTTTAGCGCTTATTTATTTCTTTTTTATCCTGTAAAGTGAAGGAAAGAGTCTCCTTGAGCTCCCTCAGCGAGTAAAGATGAATTGGGGAGGGCAGTAGGAGGAGCAGAATTGTCTGAGTTCAAATTCCGACTCTTACTTGCCATGTGACCTTGCGCAATTTACTTAACCTTTCTGTGCCTAGTCCTCTCCCCTTTAAAAAGGGGATAAATTGTAGTTCCTGACTTACAGGGTTGAGAGAGGATTCAGTGAGTTAGCATGTCTAAAGTGCTTTCAGTGCCTGGCACATAACAAACGCTTTTAAGTATTGAGGTGTTTTTTTGTTTGTTTGTTTGTTTTGTTTTTAATTTTTTTCAATGTTTATTTATTTCTCAGAGACAGAGACAGAGCATGAACAGGGGAGGGGCAGAGAGAGAGGGAGACACAGAATCCAAAGCAGGCTCTAGGCTCTGAGCTGTCGGTACAGAGCCCAACGTGGGGCCTGAATCCATGAACCGTGAGGTCGTGACCTGAGCCAAAGTCGGAGGCTTAACTGACTGAACCACCCAGGTGCCCCTTAAGTATTGAGTTTTTATTATGAGATGTTTCTGCTTTAGATTTGTGTCAAGGGGGTGAAAAAAATGGTTAAATATTAGAGACCAAAGGAGCCAGAGAGGAGGATTACGGATGAGGAAGGGCTCCATCCCCTGTGTCTTTGCTCCTTGCCCTCCCCAAATCTAAGATGCGCTCTACCCAACACCCATTCAAGTTCACATAGTTTGTCCATATGTCAACCACTGCCAACCAGGTACACTGTCATGAAGCCACTTTATGCTAATTTGTAGTCAAACCTATCGGTTCAACAATCCTATGAACCTGACAGTAATATTGTCTCCATTTTACAGAGGGGGAAACAGACCCAGAGTTAGTGACTTGTCCAAGACCACAGAGCTAGGAAATGGCAGTGATTTGAACCCTGGGCTGCTAAACCAAAGCTTATGCCACCACCTCCATGTGATACCTTTACCTGGCTGGTGCTGTTCTGTGAACTCCAACTGCTCGGGTCCCTTTCATACCTGCTGTTACTATTTAATATAATTCCCCAGTGTTTCTTGAATTAAGTATGTTTAGATACTTATTGCTGCCCCCCCTCCCCCCGCCGTTAACATGAAGATAGCATATTATATATACATTGTTCTGTACTTTGTTTTCTTTACTTGATATTTCTTAAAGATTGTCCTCATTTTTTTTTTAAAGTTTATTTATTTTGAAAGTGGGAGAGAAAATCCCAAGCAGCCTCCAGGCTTGTCAGCAGGAGGCCCAAGGTAGAGCTCAAACCCGTGACACTTAACTGATTGAACCACCAAGGCGCCCCTGTCTTCTCTTGATGGATATTGACTGTTTCTGGTCTTTTACAAGTAATGTCAAGAGCCTTCCATTTATTTATTTGTTTGTAACCTCTATGCCCAATGTGGAGCTCAAACTCAGGACTCTGAGATCAAGAGTAGCATGCTCTACTGGCTGAGCCAGCCAGGCACCCCTGTTAAGAGCATTCTAGATGCTGTGTGCAGGATGCTTGTGATATGGAGGTATTTGTGGCCCTTGGGATGGTCATGGATCATAGGAGACAGATTCCTCCCCACGCCAGTCCTGTCATGGGAGAAGTACTGGGTTTTCAGGATTTCCTGATAATGCATGAAATAGGGTTGTTCTTAGTATTGAGCCAAGGGCAGATTCTCTCATCGAAACTGAGGACTTTAGTCTTGCCAGGGGTTCTTGCTCAGTCTCCCACGGTGCCTATCAGTAGTTCAGTAATACTGTTTTTACCCTGTGCCCAGGATCGTTAAGCCTCCCTGAGTGGGAAGTTTTATGGATGACTAACTACCATGGTCTCTACTGCTGGCCTTTTGAGAAAGCGGAGAACCAATTAATCTGCTTTGAAATACTTGTAAAGGCTATCCTCCAGTGGCCCCATGGAGAATGGGCTGAACGGCAGTGGGGCAGAAATGCAGCCAGGAGGGAGACTTCTGAGATTGGTTTGAAGCATTGGAAACGTATGTTCTATGTTCTGTGTACTGATAGCTCCTTTTCCAGTTGTGCCCCTGAAGACATCTGTGGTTAACCCCAGCATCACCCTGCATCTGTAGCCCTGTTCCAGACCGTGAACTACAAGGTCTCCGTAGCCCTCAGACCCTCCCTCCAGAGAAAGATTCAGAATTGTTCAATATTAAATTCAAAGAGCATGTTTTTAAAAAATCCGTTCTTTGGGAGCAAAATTAGAAGGGGCCTTAAGAAGGATTTCGTTTTTCTTTTTCTTTTTCTTTTTTTTTTTTTTAATTTTTAAGTAATCTCTATACCCAACATGGGGCTCAAACTCACAACCCCAAGATCAAGAGTTGCATACTCTACAAACTGAGCAGCCAGGCACCCCAAGAATCATCTAGTTTCTGTGGTGCCTGGGTGGCTCAGTTGGTTAAGTGTCTGGCTCTTGTGAGATCAAGCCCCACTTAAGGCTCCACACTGAGTGTGGAGCCTACTTGGGATTCTCTCTCTCCCTCTCTCTGCCGCTCCCCTGCTCCTGCTCTCTCCCTCTCTCAAAATAAATCTGGTTTCTTAGTTTATACATGAATTGGCTCGTTCACTGAGGTTAGGTGAGTGGGCCAGAGGCACACAACTGGTAGATGTTAGAATAAGAATATTGTTAAACTGCACCATAATAATCATTGCACCCGTTTATTGATTGAGTACTCAACTGTTCATATAGGATCTCATTTTTTAATTCTGGCACTAACCTTTGAGGTAGTATGACAGTTCAATTTTCAGAATAAGATGGAAGCTTCTAGAGATTATTGACCAACCCAGGATCCCACACCTAGAGGCACATCTCTCTGCCTCGCCTGGTTTTTTACCATCCCTGTGCTCAGCAGCTCCATTTCTGGGAATATCTGTATTCCAGATTCTTCACTTTGGCTTAGAAAGGAGGCTTAAGGTCCACCCAATACAGCCTTCGAAGTCCTTGCCCAGTTTTGGCCCTTGGGGTAAATGGGGCTTCAAGATGGCCTGCCCCTTTGAAAACCCAGAATGAAAGGGGTGGTACTGGTGCCCTTGAGCTCCACCCCCCTTCTTTTTTTATTTTTTAAAAAGTTTATTTATTTTGAGACAGTGAGTGAGCAGGGGAGGGGGAGAGAGAGAATCCCAAGCAGACTCTGAGCCCTCAGCACAGAGCCCCATGGAGGGCTCCAACCCACGAACCATGAGATCATGACCTGAGCTGAAACCAAGAGTGGGACGTTAAACCAACTGAACCACCCAGGTACCCCTCATTATTAGTATTTAAAATTTTTTTTTTGTTTTTGTCAGAGAGCTTATGCACACTAGTGGGGGGTAGGAGCAGAGAGAGAGAGAGAGAGAGAGAGAGGGAGAGAGAGGGAGGGAGGGAGAGAGTCTTAAGCATGTTCTACCCTCAGGACAGAGCCCAAAGTGTGGCAACCCTGGGATCATGACCCGAGCCAAAATCTAGAGTTGGACACTTGACTGACTCAGCTGTCCAGGTGCCCCCAAGCTCCTTTTAAATCTGAATGGTGAAGTGTGGCAAGAGACAAAAGTTTGCAAGCCGCCATTTTAGAGCTTCATAGTCTCCTTTAATTATTATATTTTTCTTTTCTAAACTAACACTTAAAGTTTGTTCTTAATCACTTGGGGGTGGAGGTTTTAAACTATTTAACTGTGTGAATGCCTCAGCTTACTTGATCTCCCTCCCAAGCAGGATCAGAGGGAACATACTTTGTTTTTAAAAAAATGTAATAGTAGTAGTGGATTAGGATTATTAAAAAAAAAAAAATTTTTTTTTATCTTTATTCATTTTTGAAAGACAGAGAGAGACAGAACACCAGCAGGGGTAGGGTGGAGAGAGGGGGGGACACAGAATCTGAAGCAGGCCCCAGGCTCTGAGCTGTCAGCACACAGCCCGATGCATGCGGGACTCAGACTCACAAACTGTGAGATCATGACCTGAGCCGAAGTCGGTCACTCAACCGACTGAGCCACCCGGGCGCCCCGGATTAGGGTTATTTTTTAAGTGGGGGACTGGTCTTAATCCTCTGAAGGTTGACACTGACATGTTTACAGATGGAAGGAGGCGCCTGGGATGGGTAGGGAGACGGGTTGTGATTTCATCAATGAAATCACAAGTTCAATATGGTCGGTACTGCGTGATGGATATGTGGGGCTCATTACACAGTTTCCTCTACTTTTGGACATGTTTGATATTCTCCATTATAAAGCTTAAATTCTACAAAGAAAACCTGAATATAATAGAAAGTTTAAACATCCTCAAAGTCTCTCCCCTTCTCAGGTGGCTGCTGTTAATGGTTTGGTATGTATCCTCCCAGACTTTTTTCTAAGCATTTTTAGAACATGTGTGTCCATATTTGTGGTTTTCTTTTGCTAAATTGGAGTTTTCTGTAAATGGAAGTATGAATTGTTCTGCAAAATGTAACCATCTCCTGCCCCTCCTTTATAATATGTCCTGGGCAGTTTTGCACATCAGTGGTTGAACTTTTCCCCCTCATTCTCTTTAACCTAGGAAGGTGTTTTTAATATCCTAGAAGCTGATTGAGTTCCCCTCAGTACAGTGTTTGAGTGCCTACTGTGTGCTCTGTGTCAGTCACAAAGTTTCTCCTGTCTTGTGGGGTTTGGTGACCGGTCGGAGCTTTGGAAAACGCTGAGATGCCAGGTTTTCAGACAATGGGCGCATTCAGAATCCAGGTGGGGTAAGACCTGTGTGGGCTGGAGCAGCTGGAGAAGCTTCTTCCAGGGGGAGTCAGGTGGAGCCTGGCCTGTGGTATTGGGTAGCATGTGAGCAGGAAGGTGGGGAGGAGTCTGTTGTTGGCTGAGAGGAGGATGCCATTAGCCAGTGGGTGTGGAGGAGACCACCCGTGGGGATTCTGGGGGTAGGAACATGACAAAGGGGATGTTTGGATGGTGTCTCAGGAAGCTGAAGTGAAACTGAGCTCCCAGCTCCGGAGTCACAGCAGGATGGTGTGGGGCTAAGAGGAAAGTCCCTCGCACCCGCACCTCCCCCCCCCCCCCCCCCCCCCCCCCCCCCCCCCGCCTTTGGCCCTTCCAGCTGGCCTCTGGGGCTGATGGGGCCTAACAGGACCATAGAAGGACAGTAATGTGGCTGCTGCTGGCTGACTGGGTGGGGCCCTGTTGGCAGAGACCGGGGCAAGCTGGGAGAACAGGAGCAGCAGGTTGCCTGCCCTGGGGCTAGTGGGCTGAGTCAGTCCCAGGCTCTGCTGGAGTAATCTGGAATAGGCCATAGCATGAACCACAGGCCCTCAGAGGCGGGCATGGTCTGGCCTGGGGCATCATATCTAGGGCATTCACCCAGCTGTCCCACAGCCACCTGAATGCTTATCTAAAATCCACCTCTGTCCCCTGCCTTGCTTCCAGGTGCCCATCTCAGCAAATGGCACCACCCATCCTATCTATTCATTTGTTCATTACTCATTCATTCATTTGTTCATTCATTTGGTAAATAGTGATTAAGAGCTATTCTGTGTCAAGCACTGTTCTAGGACTGGGATACAGCAGAAAACCAGACATGTACACCTCACCCAGGTGGAGTTTGTGTTCTAGTATGTTGATGGGAACAGGCTGTAAACATAATAAACACGTAAAACATTTAGGGGCTTGGGATGGTGACAGATGTTGAGGAAAGGTGAATCTGAGTGAAGAATTGCTGGGAAGCAGTGGGTTGGTTTGAGAAGGCCTCACTGAAGAAGGTCATTTAAGCATAGATCCAAGAGAGGTGACGGAATAGGCTATGTGGGGAAGGGTGTTCTAGACTAAGGGAACAGCAGGGCAGAGGGCTTGAGGTGGAATGGAAGAGCAAGAAGGCCATTGTGCATGGATTTGAGTGACCAAAGTGGAGGGGGTGATAGAAGGGCAGAGGGGGATGACCCAGGGTCAAGGGCCTTGTAAGGACTTTGTCTTTAACTCCTGGCTCCTCTCTCCCGTTGACTTCACAATTTCTTTTTTATAAAGTAGGCTCCATGCCTAACGTGGGGCTGGAACTCAGAGCCCTGAGGTCAAAAGTTGCATCCTCTACTGACTAAGCCAGCCAGGTGCCCCTTCTTTCCCTGCCTTAGTCCAGATTCCACCCCCGCCCCCCCACACCAGTTCTTGTCTCTTTGCCTTATCTCTTCCCTTCTCCATTCTAGGCAGTGGAAGATTCATAAGTACTTGTTTGACGAGAAAGGCTCTTCAATGGGCGAGTATCATGCTGGAGGTTAAGAGCTTGGGTCCTGGCCCCTGATTGCTCAAGTTTAAGACCCTGGTCCAGAGTAAGGCCCATGCATTCACATTTCTAATGCTGCTGGTGGTCCATCCCCAGGCTAGCCAGACTCTATATCCTCCACCAGCAGCACTTCCTGTGCTTTCTGCCAGGCTAACTCATCTCTCAGGGCTAGCTCAGTTGGTGCTTCTTCCAGGAAGGCTTCCTGACCTTCTGCTCTCAGACCTTGGTCAGGACATCTACCCTCCAGCCCTTTACCAGCCCCTTCTCAGGTTTGGGATCCCCTGAATTCTCTCTTCCCATCAGGTCGGGTGCCTGTGAAGGTCCCCGGCACAGCACCTAAAATGTAGTTGGCACTCAATTGAGTAGTGTTTGAGGAGAGGCTATTTACTGGGGAGAATTAGGCTATGGGTCTAGGGTCCCTGGAGCTTGGGGTGACCTGTTTCCATCTGTTGAGGACTTAGGGGGAAGTGTATTATAATGTAGAGGAGGAAGTCAGATTCCTAGACCTCTTATTTTTTTAATCACATTTTGCTCTTCCTCTTCTGAAAAACAACAAAAAACCACTTCTAGCTGAGCTTGGATGGGATTCCTCTGGCCATTCTTTTAATCAGTACAGTAGAACCTTGGTTTGCGAGCATAATTCATTCTGGAAACATGCTTGTAATCCAAAGCACTCAAGTACCATACGAATTTCAAGAACCATTGGTTCAGTTGTGATCTTGTGACGCTGGGCCTCACGTACTACTCCTATTGCAAGATGTCGCTCCTTTCTCAAGTTAACATTTATGAGAAATGTTTGCTCATCTTGCAGAACAAGTTATCGCAATCCAAGGTTTTACTATCATAGGAAATTTAAAAAGTTTTATCTGCCCCTCCACTCATGGCTATTTGTTTCCTAAAGATAAGTCAGGTGTAAAAAGCAGCTTAATTTAAAGTATTCATTTTCTCTGCTTTTTACATTGGAGGCAAATTAGGGTGATGGCTACTTACTTTTTAGAGTGTTTAGCGTCAGCCAGCCACTTAGCTCAGAACTTTAAGTCACTCTTTAACCTACTGAGCCTGCCCTTTACCAGACACTCCTGGGAGGTCAGGGCTGCTGGTGAAAATCACCACCCCCTCTGCAGAATTTCCATTCTAGAAGTGGGAGGGACAACTAACTGAGTAAGTACAATGTTATTAGGAAGTTGGGGGAAAAAGACCCGTGTAAAGCAGGGTGTGTGTGTGGGGGGTAGGGGTTGCATCTGTAATCTCATCATTGCCACCACCACGTCCTTGGTGTCCTAGGCCATTCCCATTCCCATTACACAGATGATGAGTTTAGAGAGGGAAACTACTGGCAATCCTGAGGGTGGAGGGTATGGAGACGGTTGAGGAAGTGGCTGGGAGGGTGAGGAAAGGAAGGACCTGGAAGTGAAGGAGGGAAGTCAATATTCATGGGGGGGATGTCTCAGGCTCCTGTCCCCACTCCTCGGAAGGTGGACACCCTGAATGCTCTGCCATTTGAAATGGTGATTAGTTAATTAGCAATTGTTTACAGCTCTTCAGCCGTAATTCTGGGAAATAGCTTAGTCTTTATTGTGCTTCAAAACCACCAGTGTAACTAATTAAAAATGCAGACAACTGGGCCCTACACCTCAGAGATCCCCATTTATAAATCTGGGAGGGGTTTGGGAATCTACATTTTTAACTAAACCCCACTCTGTGCTTAGATGGAGGTTCTGGGATTGCACTTCAAAGGAAGCTGGTGCACAGCTTTGGTTCCCAAACCTGGGCTACAGTTTGTCTCACCCAAACCTGGGCTACAGCTTAAAGCGCAGACTTGGAGGAACCTCCCCGTGAGACATCCAGAGTCTAGAGATCGGAGGGGAACTGGCGCATTTAAAAACATATGTACTCTCTTCTGGTGATTCTTGATTGGGCTTAGTTGGGGTGGGGAATCCATGAACCCACCTGAATATAAACCAAGTGGGTTTGTGTGCACAAGTGCACTTAGAACTAAGCCTTTGATGGGTTCGGTGGGTCCACAGCTTTCATCAGACTTTGAGACGTCCAACTCCCCTGAAAAGAGACGTTTAAGGCTTGGCTCTGTGCAGCAGAGCAGAGTGGGAACCCACCCCAGTGTCTATCAAGTCAGAGGTGAAGAGAAATTACATTGAGGACTGTGAACTTGCATGTTTTCTTGGAGAAGCAGATATGAACAAAATAGGCAAATCATGTGGCCTAATGACAAAAATTGAGGTGGAGGAAGAATTCTATTGTGTTTGGAAAGGAGAGCTTAGATGGCCAATGGGCTTTTCCTCTCTTTGGTCCCTTTCTTCCCTCTTCCCTCCCCTCCCTCCTCCCTCTCCTCCCTCCTCCCTCCCCTCCCTCTTCCCTCCCCTCCCTCCCTGCTTCTCTCCTTCCTCTCTCCTTCTCTCTGTCCTTCTTTCCTCCATTATTCATCTTCCATTCAGGTAGTCTTTGGGCATCTGCCATCTCCAGGATCCTCAGTGATCCAGGCTGTTAGTACAGGAAGGGCAACGTGGATGATTCAAGACGAGTAGATGATTTGAACTTACTTGGTTTTGGACTGAGGTGTTAGGAGTTGCCCAGTCAACATTAAAATGCATCACCAAGCCCTGCCGCTGTCCTGGAGAAGCCAGCATGAAACTCAAGCTGAGCAGAAAACAGATTCAACATGGAGATAAGGCAGCTGCAGTTTCAGTTGTAAGGTTGGGCCAAGTAAGAATTTTAGGGACTTTCCTCCCTGTGAACAGGGACTACAGTTGCTTTTCTACTTTTCTGGGTGGGGGGACAGGGGGTGGGATTCAGTTATGAGTAATCCACCTGGAGTCTGATAACAGAATCAGCGAATGTGTAAGGCATTTTGGAAATGTGATTCCAAATGCGCTTTTGAGATTTTAGAGGGCTACTAATCATGAACCTGAGGACTCATGGGTTATTAAAAAGATTGCTCTGAGACAGGTGATTTATCTCCCCCCCTTTTTTTCCCCCAGTGTTTATTCACTTTTGAGACACACACACACACACACACACACACACACACACACACACACACAAAAGCATTAGTGGGGGAGGGGTAGAGCGAGGGAGACACAGAATCTGAAGCAGGGTCCAGGCTCTGGGCTGTCAGCACCGTGAGATCATGACTGAGCTGAAGTTGGACACTTAACCAACTGAGCCACCCTGGCACCCCTGATTTATCTCCTTGAAAAAAGAAATAATATATATATATATATATTTTTTTTTTCTTTTTTTTCTTCTTTTTTTTTTTTTTTTCTGGACATGTCATGGCTTTCAAACACTTAACATTTGTTAAAAGATTTATTTTTCTCTCATGGGGAAGTTCACTATTATAGTTGGATCTGGTTTCTCCTTCTATTTCGTGACTTGTTCTCAACTAATCATCCTTAGTATAAGTCAAATAATTGAAGGCCATTTCTAAGAACCTTTCAGTTATTACTACTTTTTTAATTTAATTTAATTTTATTTCATTTCATTTCATTTCATTTCATTGTTTTTTGAGAGAGAGAGAGAGCGCATACATGAGTGAGGGGCAGAGAGAGAGAGAGAGAGAGAGAGAACTGAAGCAGGTCTTGAGCTTACCCAATGTGAAACTCAAACTCCTGAACCATGAGAACATAACCTGGGCATGAAGTCAGATGCTTAAACTACTGAGCTGCCCAGGTGCCCCAAGAATCTTTCAGTCACTGAGAGGCACTGGCTTTACATTTGTAAGCTCATTTAGTTTGCACACCAACCCCATGATGATCATTTCCATTTTAGAGATGAGAATGAGGCTCTAGGAGGTCCCCTTGGCTACTTTGTGGCAGGGTGAGGACTTACAATTGGATCTAAGTGCTAGGACGCACAGCTGCCCTTCACTGAGGTAACTAACTCAGGCTGTCCAAGGTCTCAGGAGTCCAGTCCTGGGACATTCCTAAAAGGATTTGTTTTCAAGGATGTCCTGTCTTTCTGTTTTCTTCCTCTGCAAAATGGGATTAGTAGTACCTATTTATAAGGTTATTGGGGAGATTAAATGAGATGAACAATAAAGAATGTCAGGCATGCATTGGGCCTTCTGAAATAGTAGTAGTTATTGCTATTGCTGATAACTGTAAAACATAATCACTATTTTTATTATTATTTTATTTATTTTTGAGAGACAGAGTGTGAGGCAAGGGAGGGGCAGAGAGAGAGAGAGGGAGACACAGAATCCGAAGCAGGCTCCAGGCTCCCAGCTGTCAGCTCAGAGCCCATCGTGGGGCTCGAACCCACGAACCACGAGATCATGACCTGAGTGAAAGTCAGATGCTCAACCAACTGAGACAGCCAGGTGCCCCTATTTTTATTATTACAGTGATAAATCTCTTAACATACGCCAGGCATTGTGCTGAGCATTTGTATAGCAACATAGAACTCTCCCAATCACTCTGTGGGAGTAGTAGGTTCTCCACCCGATTTCACATGAGGAAATAGAGGCCCAGAGAGGTTCATTTATTTATTTATTTAAAAAAATTTTTTTTAATGTTTATTTTTGAGAGAAAGAGAGTACCAGCAGGGGAGGAGCAGAGAGAGAAGGAGATACAGAATCCGAAGCGGGCTCCAAGCTCTGAGCTGTCAGCACAGAGCCTGGCGTGGGGCTCAAACCCATGAACCATGAGATCATGACCTAAGCCAATGTCAGACACTAAACCAACTGGGCCACCCAGGTGCCCCCAGAGAGGTTCATTTAGATTGTGGTTCACCATGACATGTAGATCTGTTGCTTAGAAGGTCTTAAGGCCATTTTTGACCTCTTCATGGTAGGATACGATGAACTGGATCATCCCTTCCAAATTTTATTTTATTTATTATTAAAAAAATTTTTTTAATGTTGTTTTGTTTTTTGAGAGAGAGAGAGAGAGAAACAGAGAGAGAGGGAGACACAGAATCCGAAGCAGGCTCCAGGCTCTGAGCTGTCAGCACAGAGCCTGACGTGGGACTCGAACTCATGAACCACCAGTTTATGACCTGAGCTGAAGTTGGACGCTTAACTGACTGAGCCACTCAGGCGCCCCCTTATTTATTTATTTATTTAAAAAAAATTTTTTTTAATGTTTATTTATTTCTGAGACAGAGACAGAGCATGAGTGGGGAAGGGGCAGAGAGAGAGGGAGACACAGAATCTGAAGCAGGCTCCAGGCTCTGAGCTGTCAGCACAGAGCCCAACACAGGGCTTGAACCCACAAACCGTGAGATCATGACCTGAGCCAAAGTTGGTCGCTCAACCGACTGAGCCACCCAGGCACCCCATTTTATTTATTTTTTAAAAGTGTATTACTTATTTAAAATTTAAAAGTTTATTTATTTAGAACGAGGGAGAGAGAGAATCCCAAGCAGCCTCCTCGCTGTCAGCACAGAGCCTGACGCAGGGCTAGATCTCATGAAGCATGAAATCATGACCTGAGCTGAAACCAAGAGTCAGACACAACCAACTGAGCCACTCAAATGCCCCTTTATTTATTTATTTTTAAGTAATTTTTACAAATATTCTGGGGGTCAAACTCACGACCCTGAGATCAAGAGTCGCAGGCTCCACTGTCTGAACCACCCCCCTTCCACATTTTAGACAATGATATTCCAATAATAGGGAAGTTGGGATCCCCCAGATGATGGGGATTCTTTTTCCCATGGTGCCAAGACTTCTTGAAACAATGTTCTTTCCTTTAAGACTTCATTAAGAACCTCCTCTTTCTGTTGGTCTATTTCTTCACTTTCTTGAAGAATTTGAAGGCATGGGTTACCTAGATAACATAATATCTCCTGTCTCAGATAGGGATTAGGAAATGAACAGAGGAAAATTCAGGATAAAAGATGAAGATAGGAGGAGGGTTGAGTAGCCACATGCTTGCTCTAAAGGCTGTATCCCTGCTAAAAGGCTACACATTTGGCTTTGAGTTTCCTACCAAAGTAAAGAGGGAAATAAGATCCCTTGTTTGGTTGGTGTTTTGTGTATTAAGCATAAATCAGTCCCTTAGTGGGGAACTCAGATGCTCTGGAGAGCTTGTTCTCCTGCACTTCTAGCAACACTCCTTATACCTCAGACTTCCCATTTGTAATTGTCTTTATTATACAGCTGATACTTGTTTGTTGTCGGGAAAATAATAAAAGATGTGGACAACTAAGAAGAGAGAAAAGATTTAAATTGTGCATACTATCCCTGCTTAGATATTAGAATGGGAAATATTTTAGTGTGTATCCTCCTAGAAGTAAGATCCCTATTATTATATCTCTTAGGCAGTAATATAATTTAAATGCATACTATAGCAATAATAATGTAACGGTGGAGATTTTACTCTTGCATGTTTCTCTAGCACTCTGCTGCCAGAGGGCGGTTGTGTCTGCTGTTCCTTGAGCCTGGGACACCCACCGCCAGGTTTTTCATGGCTCTCACCTTCACTCCTTTCAGGTCCCTGCTCCAATTTCACCCCCATCAGAGTCTGTCTTGTATAATGGTGCATGCCTGTACCCTGTCACTGTACCCCACTACCCTGTGTTGTTTCTCATGGCCCTCAATACTGTCAACTTTATATTGTATGTTATTTCCTTGTCTCCTTTTCTTAGAATGTGAGCCCCTTGAGGGTGGGACTTAGTTTGTTTTATCCATACCTCTAGGGCCCAGAACACCACCCTGCACATAGTAGGTCTTCAGGTATTTGCATGAATTCCTATACATAGCTCTTATTTCTGTGTTTATTACATATGTGATCTATATCAAAAATTACAGAAGCTATGTAAATGTTTTATAGAGATGTATGTACATATGTACAGTTGAAAACCATGATCTTGCTATGTTATACCTACTTAACATATTTATAGATACTTAACATCTGTTTGCTGCTTCCTTTTTCCCCCCCTTTTTTGTGTTTTGTTTTGTCTTTTAATTTTTGAGAGAGAGAGAGAGAGAGAGAGAGAGTGAGTGTGTGTGTGTGTGTGTGTGTGTGTGTGTGTAAGCAGAGAAGGGGCAGAGAGAAGGCAGAGGATCTGAAGTGAGCCCTGTGCTGACAGCAGAAAGCCTGACATGGGGCTCAAACTCACAAACTGTAAGATTATGACCTGAGCCAAAGTCCAATGCTTAACTGACTGAGCCACCCAGGCGCCCCTGTTGGCAAGGAGTACTGTTGTGCACCTGGCTTTTTTCGAGTCTTAGTCCATCTTGGAGACCTTTCCTCCCAGTCAGTTCCATGTCCTGTCTTGGCTGCTATTTTATTTTTTATTTTTATTACTTGTTTTTTATTAAAAAACATTTTTTTAATGTTTATTTATTTTTGAGACAGAGACACAGCATGAGTGGGGGAGGGACAGAGGGAGGAAGACACAGAATCAGAGGCAGGCTTCAGGCTTTGCTCTGTCAGCACAGAGCCCGACGCGGGGCTTGAACTCATCAACTATGAGATCATGACCTGAACTGAATTTGGACTCTCAACCGACTGAGCCACCCAGGTGCCCCTGTTTTTATTATTTTTTAAATTCAAGTGTAATTAACATACAGCATTATATTAGTTCCCAGTGTACAACATAATGATTTAACAATTCTATACACTACTCAGTGCTCATTACGATAAGTATACTCTCTTTTAAAATTATTTTTTAAAACTTTTTTTAAGTTAATTTTGAGAGAGGGAAAGTGTGAGTGGGGGGAGGTAGAGAGAGGGAGAGGGAGAGGGAGAGGGAGAGGGAGGGAGAGAATCCCAAGCAGGCTCCATACTGTCAGCACAGAGCCTGACACTGGGCTTGAGCCCATGAACCAAGGATCATGACCTAAGCCAAAGCTGGACGCCTAACTGACTGAGCTACCCAGGTGCCTCATGATAAGTATACTCTTAATTCCCTTCACCTATGTCACCCATCTTGCCCTCACCATCCCTCCCTCTGGCAACTATCAGTTTGTTCTCTGTATTTAAGAGTCTTTTTTTGTTTGTCTTTTTTCTTGTTCATTTGTTTGGTTTCTTAAATTCCAGTATGAGTGAAATCATATGGTGTTTGTCTGACTTATTTCACTTAGAATTACACCCTTTAGTTCCATCCATATTGTAAATAGCAAGATTTCATTCTCCTTTTTTATGGCTGAGTAATATTCCGTATGTATACATACCACATTTCTTCATCCATTCACCTATGGATGGACACTTGGATTGCTATGTAAATTTGTATTGTATCTTGGCTATTGGAAATAACCCAATAAACATAGAAGTGCATATATCTTTTCAAAGTAGCGTTTTTGCAATCTTTGAAATACCCAATAGTGGAATTACTGGATCATATGGCAATTACAGTTTTAATGTTTTGAAGGACCTCCATACTGTTTTCCACAGTGGCTGCATCAGTTTGCATCCCCACCAACAGTGCCCAAGGGTTCCTTTTTCTCGGCATCCTTGCTAACACTTATTGTTTCTTAGGTTTCTGATTTTACCCATTCTGACAGATGTGAGGTGATAGCTCATTGTGGGTTTTTTTTTTAAGATTTAATTTAATTACAGAGAGTGTGAATAAACATTTTGAAAGTTTATTTTATTTAATGTTTATTTTTGACGGAGAGTGCGCATGCACAAACAGGGGAGGGGCAGAGAGAGAGGGAGACACAGAATCCCTAGGAGGCTCCAGGCTCCAAGCTGTCAACACAGAGCCCACCGTGGGGTTCGAACCCACGAACCACGAGATCATGACCTGAGCCAAAACCAAGAGTTGGATGCTTAACTGACTGAGCCACCAGGAGACCCTAAAGATTTTCTTTTTAAGTAATCTCTATACCCAACATGGGGCTCAAACTCACAATCTCAAGATCAAGAGTTGTATGTTCCACCAACTGAGCCAGCCAGGTGCCCCTCATTGTGGTTTTGATTTGCATTCCGCTAATGATGAGTAATGTTGGGCACGTTTCATGTATCTGTTGGCCATCTGTATGTCTTTTTTGGAGAGATACCTGTTTGTGTCTTCTCCCCTTTTTTAAATTAGATAATTGGGGTTTTTTTTGGTGTTCAGTTATAGAAGTTCTTTATATATTTTGGATGTTATTATTTTTTTAATGTTTATTTTGGAGAGTGAGAGAATGCAATGAGTAGGGGAGGGGCAGAGAGAGAGAGAGAGAGAGAGAAAATCCCAAGCAGGTTCTGCACTGTTGGTGCAGAGCCCGATGCGGAGCTTAAACTCACAAACCACGAGATGATGACCTGAGCCGAAGTCAGATGCTCAAACGACTGAGCCACCCAGGTGCTTCTGTGTAAAAGCTTTTTATTTTGGTGTTGTCTCAATAATTTTGTTTACCTTGCCAAAGGAGACATACCTAGAAAAGCGTTTCTACAAATGATGTCAAAGAGATTACTGCCTGTGTTGTCTTTCAGGAATTTTGTGGTTTCAGGTCTTTAATCCGTGTTGAGTTTATTTTTGTAGATGGCGTAAGAAAGTAGTCCAGTTTTCCCAATGCCATTGGTTGAAGAAACTGTCTTTTTCTCATTCTTTTTTTTTTTAAGTTTTTTTTAACATTTATTCATTTTTGAGAGACACAGAGAGACAAAGCATGAATGGGGAAAGGGAAGAGAGAGAGGGAGACACAGAATCCAAAGCAGGATCCAGGCTCTGAGCTGTCAGCACAGAGCCCAACATGAGGGTCGAACTCAACAACTGTGAGATCATGACCTGAGCTGATGTCAGACGCTTAACCGACTCTCTATTCTGTTCCATTGAGCTATATGTCTGTTTTTGTGCTGGTACTTTTTTGATTACTTTTGCTTTCTGTATATCTCAAAATCTGGCATTGTGATACCTCCAGTTTTATTCTTCATTTTCAAGATTGCTTCGGCTATTTGGGTTCTTTTGTGGTTCCACACAAATTTTAGGACTGTCTTCGCCACTATTATGTTTTCTTCACCTTTGTCTGAGAATCAGTAGTTGGAGGGGCTCCTGGAGGACACTTGTTCCACCCCTTTCTCTGGCCTAGATGGTCAAGCTTAGCTTCCTACCTGCCATCCTGAGAGTCTTGCTCACCACCACCTGGTGTGAGCTCCAGGGAGCTCTGCCTCACATGCTCAAAATGTCACCTTCTGGACTCAGGCCTCTTTCCCATGGATGCCAACCCTGGCCAGGTCCCCTCTGCCTCCATTCTCCCCCTGGGACTGGAAGGATCCCACAGGTAAGGACTTGGATCTCTTTTCTATCCTACCCTGACCCCAGGCCCATACATAGAATTTGGCATTGAGTAGGCACTCAAGGAATGTTTATGGATGGATGAATGACTCATGTTCTGTCAAGCAGACATCAGTCAATCTATATTTTTCGGGTCCTGCCTTTTGCTGGCACCAGGGTACTGCAGAAAGGGCAACGTGCCAGGCCCGTGCCTTCAGGGAACTTCCGTTCTAGTGTCTGAATAGACATTAACATGTAAATGAATAGGATTTCAGGGAGTGGCACATTCTATGAAGGGAATAAAGCAGAGAAATGGGGTAGAGAGTAAATGGAGTGAGGAGGGGACCTCATGTAGGGAAGAGTGGGTCAGGCAAATTTTAGGAGGGAGTGTGTGTTATGTGTAGTGATGGAGGGGAGGATGCCAGAAAAAGAACTGTCAGAAGCAGAGAAAAGCCAAGACCCAGAGCCCAAGACAGCAAAGAGCACAGTGTATGGGGGGAAGAAGAGGCCCTGTGGCAAGGGCCTGGTGGATGTGGTGTGGTAACAGGTAGGAGACTGCATTGAAGGGGTAGGCAGAGGCCAGATCCTGTCTCTGGGTTAGATGGTCCCTTCATTTATATTTATATTTATATTTATATTTATATTTATATTTATATTTATATTTATATTTATATTTATATTTATATTTATTTATATACAGATATTTAAATTCCATGTTGTTGCAAATGGCAAGATTTTTTTTTTTTTAATTGAGTAATCTCTATACCCAACATGGACCTCGAACTCACAACCTCAAGATCAGGAGTCACTCTCTTCCCACTGAGCCAGCCAGGTGCCCCAAGATTTCATGCTTTTTTATGGCTGTGTGAAGATAGTCTTTTCTGAAAGACAGGTAAATACCTCTGTGTCAGCTTCCACCCTGATGAAATGATAGAACCATTCCATTCAGCTGATTTATCCTTCTGGTAAATCAGGGAACCACCTTTGCCCTCAACTGGAGGCGGTTCTTTCTGTTTGTTTAGGAAACCAGAACATGAAGTTTATTCAATGAATATAGGTAGCTAAGTGGAGGCTCTGTGTCAGAGGATTTGGAGTGGACGGTTGATGAAAATGAGCTCTTACCCCTGTATCCTGTCTCTCGGTTCCAGCTAGATCCACCCTCCCCTGACTGCTGTACACATATGCGGTTTCCCGCTCCAGCTCTGTTGCAGGTAACATGTGGTTTTCTCTTCCAGGCCTGAAATAGCAGCTAATGTTCACTGAACTTCTCTTGTGTCTGACCCTGCGCTAAGGGCTTTACATGGATTAACCTGTTGAATCATCTCACCCCTTGAGGAAACAGGGACCATTGTGATCTTTGCTCTACAGATAAGGAAAGTACCGTGGGAGGAGGTGGTTGCTAAGTGATGGAGCCAGGGTTTGAACTTAGTCATTTGACCTCTCACATGGGCTCTTAACCACTTAATACTATACTGTGGGGCTTCCTGTAGGACTCTAGGATACTTGTTTCACAGTCGACCTCATACTGCCACATGATGGCCAAGAGTTTATGTCCTGGACTCCTTGCAGACAGGATCATTGTCTTCATGACTCTTGTCCTCTGGCCAGGCATGGAAGGGAAGGGCTCCATTAGTTCTGTGATGCCTCCTCTCTAATTTATGGCTTGACAGTTACTACTCCTCCCAACCTCTTGGGAGAGAAGGATAAGTCTCTTTAATTAGTCCACTGAGGTTAATAAACCATAGACCTTTCAGGGAAAGTTCAATAAGCATTCTCAGAGCATCTTTTGTGCGCCAGGCTCTGCATTCAGAGCGAGAGATCGATGTTAGCCAACGTTTATTGAGTACTTACAGTGTGCCCAGCACTGGACTCACCTCTCCCTCCATGTGTCTTTTTTTTTTTAAGTTTTTCCCTTTTTGAAAGTTTATTTATGTATTTAAGTAATCTCTACACCCAACGTGGGGCTCGAACTCAACCTCAAGATCGAGAGCTGCATGCTCCACCCACGGAGCCAGCCTCCCTGCATGTACGTACCTTGCATGTATCTTCCCACACTCTGTGAGGTAGCAACTACTGTTACTACTACATTGTAACAGGACAGAGGCCTTCCTAAAAATCACCACACTGCAAAATCACCCAAGAAAAACCACAGGACTTAAAGGGAAATGGCTAGGGGCACAGCACTCAAATACTTCATTGTGATACATTAAAAAAAAGTTTTGCCTGTGGGAGTAGGTGCGATGGGGCTGCATCTTGTGAGTTCTTGTGGAAGGAGGATAATCGGAAGTCGGATGGAAAGTGGTAACACCAGATGCAGATGGGCGTGGCTGGAAGGTCTGTGTGTTTTGTGCATTCCTACCCTTCAGAGTATACTGCTCTGTATTCACCTATGTTTCTCACAGACAAAATTACACACATGAGCAAACTTGAAATTGGAGTTATGCTCAAATTTTTCCCTAATAAGTCATTCATGTTGGAACACATTTGCATTTTCGAAACAAGTATAATAGAACTGACTGTATTATCTGATTCTTGCAGTGAAGTAAAACTGAGTCTTAGAGAAACAAAGTGACTGGCCCGGGCTTATGCAGCTAGGAGATGGCATAGCTAGGGTTTAAACTCAAGTTCTCCTGAATGCTCAATGCCACAGGGCTCTTCCTGTTCTCATTCAGGGGAAGCAAGTTACGCTAGCAGAGCTGGCCAAGAGCAGAGACTCTGGGACATACCTAAGAAGAAAGAAGGGTTTTGGCAAATGGCCAGGAGTTACCAATATTCAAGAGTGGATGTTATTAAAATGTCCAGTCTAGCATGGACCCTTTGCAATCAAAGTGTGGATGCCTGGCATCAAGTGCTCAAACAGATCCTGTGGTCCTGAGCAGCAGCTGGTGGGGGGGAGGGTTGTGGGCATGGGGGAAGCCCTCCCCACCCCACCCCACCCCGCCCCACCCCACCCCACCTCACCTCATATCACCCCATGGTTCCAGGAGGAGGCCGCTTACCCGCTGACAGGGGACTTGTTCAGTGGATCAGCCATTGGTGCAGCTGTCCGTGCTTCCAAGCTGAGCTGAATGTCAGTCCTCACTGCATCCTCAGTAAACGCGTGGTTGGTTAGTTTGGTTAGTTCTTCCCCCATTCCTACAACTTCTCATTACGAAAAACTTAGAACATACATAAAGTTAAGAAATAGTCCAGTGAACACTTGAATACTTTTCATTTTACAATCAACACTGTCAGATTTACCGTCCGTGTATTTATGTTTGCTCTGTGAGCCATTTGAAAGCATGTTACGGATGTATCACCTCTACATATTTTAGCCTGTAGCTTAGGAGCAAAGGCATTCTCCTTTTGAATCACAACTAAAAATCACCATTGTCCCAACAAAGAAAATTTAGTCTCCTCTGACAGCCATTCCATGTTAAAATATCCCCAACTCTCCCAGGAATGTCTTTTATTGATTATAGAATCTTGCAAGCCATTTATAAAATGTTGGCTTCTCTGATCACCGTGTAGACGGTAGGGGACATGAGAAGTGGTGGCATTCTTCCCTTCCGATCAGAGCCGCTGGCCTCCTTCTATTCTCCCGTTTTGGGGATAGAATTTAGAGCATCTGTTGGTTGCAAGGAGGCGATGGAAGTTTCTGTTTTTGTGTTTGTAAGCACGTGAGTTTCATGTAAGCTGTATCCGTGTACATATCAGCCGCACATGGAACTCAAGTTTGTAATTTTAAAAGACTTCTTCTGTTTCCTTCCCCTGTAATAAAGCGTAGCTGGGACTTCTAGATCTGAAGCTTTGGGAAGTAAACAGAGCTGGTGGAGTCAGCATGTTGCTTTCAAAAGGAATAAAAGGTTATGATTTAATAGGCCCTGAAGTTAGACCTCAAGGTCAAGACAGTATAAACTCTGGTGTAAAGCATTTTCCAGAACACTGACTTATGATGCTTGGGTGTTCAGCGTGAGCTGAATACCCCATTTCCACTTTTTATCTATATTCCACAGACTCCCCAAAGAGAGGAAATTTAGCAGTGAAAGTCATAAAGTCCCCAAAGACAGCTATTTTGGATTTCTTTTAATGTAGTAGCAGGTAACAAGGACAGTTCCTGTAATTTTGCTATTTTGGATAATTATGTTCTCTACAAACACAAAAAGTGCTTAGTATTATGCCTGATGTGCACTGAGTTCAGTGTTAGCCACCCTACCGTGTACTCACATGCGGATTTGACTCACTCAGACTTGAACTTGCCTATAAATGTTTTACATAGTAAAGTCTCATTTTGTTTGCAACCTTTTTTTTTTAAAGTTTATTTATTTATTTTGAGAGACAGAAAGAGTGCAACCGGGAGGGGCGGGGTGGGGGGAGGACAGAGGATCTGAAGTGGGCTCTGTGCTGTCAGGAAGCTCAAACTCATGAACTGTGAGATGATGACCTGAGCTGAAGTCTGACACTTAACTGCTTAAGCGACTGAGTCACCCAGGCGCCCCTTGTTTGCAGCTTTTAAAGAATAGGAATCCTTCACATCTACTTTTACAGGAAAACTTAACACGTTTTGATTTATGCAGTATTTTTTCATGTCCTTTTTTTCTTTAGTGTTTATTTTTGAGTGTGCGTGTGTGAGCGAGCCGGGAAGGGGCGGAGAGAGAGGGGCAGACAGAAGTTCCAGAGCAGCTCAGCACTGACAGCAGTGAGACTGATCCTGGGCTCGAACTCACAAACCACGAGGTCATGACCTGAGCTGAAGTCTGATGCTCATAACCAACTGAGCCACCCAGGCGCCCCAATTTACGCACCATTTTTAGCAAAACAACCTGTGTGTAAAATGCAAGTGTGACGGACTTGTAGGTCCGCTAGAGTCTTTTTCTGTCTGCACTTTCTCATTTAATCGTCTCCGCAGTCCTCAGATTAAGAGGTTGCCATTAGACCCATCTCTCAGATGAGGAAACTGAGGCCTGGCAGAGGGCAAACGAGTTAACTTGAACTGGAGGTCTGTGTGTGTGTGATTAATTACTACCAGGCGGTCCCACCTCCTATGGATAGCCCTGTCACACATGTGATATTGGTGTTGATAAGCCTTATAGAGTGTGGTGTTCAGGTATGTCACCTTCCTGTGCCACCTCCAGGGTTTCTCCACAAGCTCCGTGTGCTCAGAAACCATCTGTGAAAGCACAGTGGTCAAGAGCGCTGGGGCCACACAGCCTGTGCTCAGATTCCAGTTTCATGTCAGTAACTTATAAGCTGTGGGACATTGAGCAAGTTACTCAACTCCTCTGCACCTCAGTTTTCCCATCTGGGAAGTGGAGATAATACTAGCATTTCTTATAGTTACTGTGAAGATCAGATGTCTGATATCTTGAGCCTGCCCCATAGTACGCGCTATACAAAGTGTTAGTGGCAATAATAGTATGTGCGTAGAAAAGGTCAGTGGGAGAAATAGTAGTTGTTGTAATCACCACCACCAAAAGGCTTCAGCCGGGGCTGCCTTCAAAGCAACTCTGTCTGAAGTGGTGATTTTCTAGAGGCGGTGACATGTTTCCTTGAAAGATGATTAGCAAAGCCACAATAAGATAGCACTTCCGCACCCTCTCGCTGCGATGGCTGTCATATGAAAAACAGAGGGGCAAGTGGCTGACTCACTGGGTAGAGCGTGTGAGTGTTGATCTCGGGTTTGTAAGTTCAAGCCCCACAGTGGGTGTAGAAGTTACTTAAAAAATAAAGTCTTCAGAAAAGAAATAAGTAAATAAAAATCAAGTCTTCAGGAGCACTTGGGTGTCTCATTCAGTTAAGTGTCTGCCTTCGGCTTAGGCCATGATCTCCTGTTTTGTGGAATCCCCACATTGGGCTCTATGCTGACAGTGCGGAGCCTGCTTCGGATTCTCTGTCTCCCTCTCTCTCTGCCCCTCCCCTGTTCATGCTCTCTTGCTCTCCAAAATAAATAACTAAATAAACATTAAATAAATAAGATCTTTGAAAACCAAAGAAACAGAAAATGACAACTGTTGGCAAGGATGTGGAGGAGTTTGTTCATATGCTACTGGTGGGAATGTAAAGATGTGGAAAACGGTCTGGCATTTCCTCAAAAAGTTGAGCGTAACTGCTATGTGGGCCAGCAATTCCACTCCTGGGTATATACCCAAGAGACTTGAAAACATATGTCTACATAAACACTTGTACGTGAATGTTCACAGCGTTATTTCTATTAGCCAAAAACCGAACAAACAAAACCAACAACCCAAGTGTTCATCAGTTGATGAATGGGTAAGCAAAATATGGTCTGCCCATATAATGGGATGAGATTCAATCATTAAAAAGAACAGGGTGCTGATACATGGTACAACATGGGTATCTTTGAAAACAGGCTAAGCAAAAGAAGCCAGACTCAAAAGGCCACATAATGTGTAATTCCATTTATGTGAAATGTCCAGAATAAGCCAATCCATATGGACAGGAAACAGATGAGTGACTGCTGGGGGGGAGGGGGGAGAGGGAAGGAGAGGAATTGGGCTGCTGATGGGTATGGTTTTCTTTTTGGGGTGATGGAAATTCTCTGGAATTGGATTGTGGTGATGGCTGCACAACATAGGGAATAACTTAAAAATCACTGAAATTATGCACTTTGAATTGGTGGATTTTATGTTATGTGAATTATGTCTTGATTTTTAAAAATGCCAAGGGCTAGAAAATACGTTATTAGTGAAACAGTTCCTGTTTGGAGTAGTAGAGCTTTATCTGAGCTTTCAGGAAACAACCTTGAAATGTAGGTGATTCCGCACAGCCCCACTCCCTGAAGAACCCTGAAGGGATTCTGGGAAACCACAGCCACCTACCTGCTGAAGAAAATGAACACCCAAGATAAGTTTGATGTATTGTGTAATGCAAAGGCAGGCAGGCTCTCCAGATGAGCCTAAGCTAATGGCTTAAAAGGGTGTATTAAAGGAGAACATTGCATCCTGACTGGTCTGAACTCCTGCCCAGTCAGCAGAAATGGAACATTGAGACTAAGAGGGGAAAGTATTTAAAACTGGGATCGTTGGCAGGTCTTTGCCTTGTTGTATGGAGTTTGGTTAGTGCACTGTTTTCCCATTTGACTGATGGGCAGAAGGTTTTCCTTCTCTCCCTGGCTCCTCTGGCATGCCTTCTTTGTCAGAAGTCAGGAAGTTCTCTGGGAATTAACACCCAAAAGTTGCACCCTTATTTAAGCAAGTAAGGCCTTTGGGGATGGTCAGGTCGCCACTCCGGTTTCACTAGGGTCAGTGAGGTCCAGTATCAGCCAAAGTGTTGAGCCAACTTTACTTAAAGCTCTTAGAGCTAGTTCTTGTGCTGTTGAAAATCTCCAAAGATCTCCTCTAAATGGGCCTTGTCAGATGTCAACACACTGCCTGCCCCATCAGCACTTAGCTTTCTACCTGGAGTGCCAACTTTAATGAAATGCCCCAGTGGCTTCTCTGAGAAAAAAAAACCTCTCCTGTCTGGAACCTGACACTCCCATTTGGTGATCTTGTGCAGGAAGAGTGAAATGATAGAACCAGGGAAGAGAGTTGACAGAACAGATGAGAGAGGTAGGGCAAAGTGGACACTATAAAGGCTTTGGGGTCAGGCTGGCCTGAGTTCAGTTTTCATCTCTGCATGTTTGCTAGCTGTGTGACCATGGGGAAGTCACTTCACTTCTATCAGTCTTGGTTTCTTCACCTGTAAAATGGGACCACAGTACCTACCTCCTAGGATTGTGAGGATTAATTAAGAATCTGCAAGGTGCTTGTGATGGTTAATACTTGAACACTTAACTAGTAATCATAGGTGTGAGATCATTATAACATAGCCTGTTTGAAAAGACTCATGAAGGTAAGATGGGTACTCCTGACTCATGAGTATCCTTGTCCCCCTTCTGTTGGGGCTGACCCCAAATCCCTTGGTCAGTGTCTAAAACTGGGGATTCGGAGCCTTCAATTCCTGGCCATTTCCAGGCTCCACCATGGTCTCTGGAAAGTATGTTCACCTCTGTTGGTCTACTTGTTCAGGGTTTATTTGCTCTTGAATTGACTTTGGGGCCGTCTGGCCCGTAATATCTTACCAATGTTTAGGGAAGACAAAGGCACCATTTATTCACTTGACAAATGTTTATTGAGTACCTATTAAATGCTTGGCAGTGTTGAGTCTGCTGTGGATATATAGTAATAAACACAACATTTCAGGGACCGGCAAAACTTCTGCTCTCCTGGAACCTAGGGATAGTAGATAAATAATAAGTAAATAGGTCTGGTAAATCTATAATGAGGTGGCAAATTCCATAAAGAAAAAACAGAAGAAGGATGAGGAGGGAATACTAGAGACAGTGGGGTGCCGTTTTAACTAGAACGTTCAGGAACTGCATCGAAGGTAACATTCATCTTGACCTTTGAGTGGAGGAAAGGCAAGAAGGGGCCATGAAGAGCATGGTCCTCTGGGTAAAGGGAACAACAAATATGGATGACTTAGGAGCATTTCTAGCATGTTGGTTTTCAACAGTGAGTGAGGTTGGGGTGGTTGGTGACAGGTCAGAGAAGTAGCTGGGGCCTGACAATAGGGAGTTGGGCATTTATTTGGGAAGAAATGGAGATCCTTGGAGGACTTTGAGTGGATCACAGGCAGATCCTGATCTGACTGGTTGTACCAGGCTCAGGGGACCTGGGGCAGGGTTAGGAAGACCTTCAGGAGGCTACTGCAATGATCTGAGCATCAAGAGATGAGTTGGGTGTGTCTGGGGAAATAAGTGTCGAGTGCTTAACTGTCGCCATGTTCTTCGCTTCCCGTTTTCATTTCCCTGCCCCAACCCCTTACCTGTGCTTTGTTTTTTATTATTCATAGCCCTCAAAACACGCCAGCAGGAGGTTTGGAGTTACTTCTCTGCTTGCTGGTGCTCGAAGGTTGGGGTGGCATTGGAAACAACCAATCTTTGTGGCATCATTTGAGCCCCTTCGTTCTCTCATTCTCCCTCCCAGCAGTCACACGCTCAGTGTGTCCTTAGGCCAGAGCTCTGCTTTGGGAATCTCTGGCCCCTTCAGGAAATTCTCAAAGGCCATGGAGCTTCCTACTAGTGTCTACATCTTTACTGGTAATTCCATGGACTTCCCCATAGACCTTGAATTGGTTCAGAGGTTCTCACTGCTAATAAGTTCTCAGGAGGGACACAGAAAAGGAAAAGAGTAATGGGAAACTTCATTTCACAGGCATGGAGTTATTTCCAGGTGGCCTGAGAAGGGAGGACACTGTTCCCTGTGTTGCCTTCACTTTGATCTGAAGAAGTGGGAAAGCATTGACTTCCTCACATTTAGATCTTGCCCATAGGCAAGGGGCCACCACACCCAAAAGTAGGAGTGGCAAGTCCTGAGGGGTATGGGTGAGTCCAGAGGGAGGCACTGATGGGATTTTAGTCTACTGGAGGGCCATAGAGCCTGTACCACCTTCGTGGCCCTGCCTCTCCTGCAGGGTGGCCTCAGAGGCAGCTGCACAAGTTTCCAGTTCCGAATGTCTATAATGTGACAGTAACTGCAGCACAGTTTACAGGGTCTGCCACATGGGATGCTCTGGCTGAGTGCTTGATGAGAATTCTTATCTTACCAACAGATTTCCATGGTGTGTAGGGACCATTCTTTCTAAAATGGACGAAACTGAGACTTAAGGGTTGATGTTGATCATACAGCTGGTTAGAGGCATAGTTGAGATTAGAATTCAGATCTATCTGGACTCCCAAGTTTATGCACCTACAAGTTTATGCAGCTCAGCTGCATGGGGGCTACACCTGCTGAAGCCATCTGTGCTCCAGCGAGTGAGGGGTGTTGGGGAGGCCTGGCAGCCCAGTTCCGTTTGAGGGTAGATCTTAGCATAAGACATTTCCTTTCCTTCCCAAGTGGTCTCACTATTTCGATTCCCCCCCCCCCCCCGACCTTTATCTTGCCCTCTGGTGCCATCGTTACCAATGTTTCTAGGCTGCAGCCCTGTACAGTCTGTCTCTTCTCCCAGCCTGTCCCTCATTCTGTAGAGGGCAGTGTGCCATTCTTGCCCCTCTGCCTCTGGACTAGTTCCAGGGGTCAGTGTCCCTCTTAAAGCATGACTTTTGGAAAGAAAAAAGCATTCATCCTTTAGCTCATTAGACTGTGACCCTGAGAATGTACTTCTCAAGCCACAGATGGAATTGGATAGAACAGGACCAGATAGCCTCTCATATCCTGAGTGTCTTGTTTCTGATAATGCAACTGACGTCTGCGTTAGGGGTTTTTGGAAGCCTGAATGCAGGGCTTTCCTATTGAAATTAGTTGGCTAAACACTATCCCTCCTTCAGTTTAACTCTGTCATTAAAGAAAAAACTGTCAGTTTATGTGAAGATAGAAAGCAAACATGAACCAGTTCAAATGGTACAAAAGGATATAAAAGCAAGTCTCCCTCCCACTTTTCCCATCAGCACTTTGCCTCTAGAGACAACCCAAGTTACCAGTCTCTTGTATCTTTCTGAATGTTGTTTTTTTAAAGATTAATTTATTCATTTAAGCAATCTCTACACCCAACGTGGGGCTCAAACTCAACTCCGAGATCAAGGGTCACCTGCTCTACCGACTGAGCCAGCCAGGTGCCCCTCTTTCTGAAGATATTCTAAGTGTGTTCTTCATCCCATTTTGCTTTTTGATTTTATTTAAAGACAAGTTCCTCCATATTATTACACATAGATTTACTTGATTCTTTTTTTTAAATTTTATTTTACAGAGGGTGCCTGGGAGTGAGCAGAGAAGGGGTGGGGGGGGGGAGAGAGAGAAAGAATGAATCTTTTTTTTTTAATGTTTATTTTTGAGAAAGAGAAACAGAGCACAAGTGGGGGAGGGGTGGGGGTGGGGAGTCACAGAATCCAAAGCAGTCTCCAGGCTCCTAGCTGTCAGCACAGAGACTGATGTGGGGCTCGAACTCACCACAAACCGTGAGATCATGACCTGAGCCGAAGTTGGACACCTAACCGACTGAGCCACCCAGACGCCCCTACGTGATTCTTTTTCACAACCATTTCATTCTTTGTAATTTCTGCACTATTTTCTGTTGAGTGGATGCTTATTTTTTATTTAACCAGTCTTCGGTCGATGCCGTTTCAGTCTTTTGCCACTTCCCCACGCCTGCAGTGACTCTCCTTAAATACGTATCCTCGTTTACCTGTGTGAGTCTGGCTGTGGGATGAGGTTGTAGACGTGGGCTTTGCTGGACAAGAGGTGGTAAGAATGGAAAATCTCTAAATGTGGTCAGAATGCCGTCCAAAAAAGGTGTACTGGTTCCACTTGTCATGATGTCCAAGAAGACCCCTGAGCCCACATCTTTGCTGATACAGTTCAGATGGTGTGTGTCATTGATGAGAAAACTAACCCAGGAATAATGAAAGGACTTGACTACTCATCTTCCTGGCAAACCCCTGAGAGAATCTGGTCACCTAACTCGGCATCCAGCATTTTTCTTACTAGACCGGCAGACTAGAGTCCTCCCCAGCAGCACCCCTTCCTTGTCTGGTCATGTGTGGATCATCCCCTTCCTTCATGCCACCCATGTGGACCCCCTCCCTATGATCTCCTGCATCTCTTGCTGAGATTCTCAGAGGGGTCCTGGTCCCCTGGGGACAAGTCTTCTGAGCATTTTCAAAAATATAAATTCTTCTCCTGTAGAATGAACAGAAAACACCTTATATGTGGTCCCCTACGATTCTTTTCTTTCTTTTTTCTAACCTAGGAATGAGCAATATGTTCACATGGCTGAAAATGTGACCGGTACAAACAGCATACACAATGAAAAGTTGAATCCCACACTGTCCTTTTTTTGGTCCAATAACAGCCCTACCCCCACCCTGTAATCTTGCTTAATGGTTTCTTCCAAATTTGTATATGCAAACATAAGCAAGTATGAATATATATTATCCTGTGTACTGCTTTGTGCCTTTTACCACTTGACAATATGTCTTAAGTTTCGTTCCATGGTAGTGCATAAAGAGCTTTCTCGTTTGTTTTGTAGCCACAATAGTATTTTTTTTGGAAACTAAAGAAATTCCATAGTTTATAACTGACCTGTCTTTTTTTTCCCATTTTTTTAAGTGTTTGCTTATTTTTGAGAGAGAGCGAGCGAGGGAGGGGCAGAGAGAGAGGGAGACATAGAAACCGAAGCAGGTTCCAGGCTATGTCAGCCCAGAGTCGGACGCAGTGCTTGAACTCACGAACTGTGAGATCATGACCTGAACTGAAGTAGGACACTTAACCGACTGAGCTACTCAGGCGCCCCCTGACCTTCTCTTGATAGATGCTTGAATTGTCTCCCATATTTTGCTACTACAAACTGCCTTCATGGATAACGTTGTACATAGTTCATTTCGCATGGTGCAATATTCCAGTTTTGATCCCATGGGAAAATGGTAAGAGTCTGGGTAAAAGGACCGTGGAGTCTTGTCAGAGTTGAAACCAGGAAAATGAGAAGTTGGGGAGCTGCTGCTGGGACAGGGGCCACAGATACGGTGGTGGCAGCAAACATACAGTTGCATCTTGTAACAGTGGCCATGTGGCCTGTGGCTCTGCCCCAGCATATGGCACAGTCCATGTCTCCAAACCTTGACCTGGTCTTCATGTCATTTTTTTTTTTTTATCCTACTTGGAATTCTTGGAGTGAGCACCCTAATCTGAGATATTTCTGCTTTTTCCTGGTACTTGGAGCGATGTAGGATTGGTTGCAGGGTTCATTTCTCAGGTGCCTGTGCAAGGGCACACACGTGGGGTCTGAGGGTTTACCTTTAGAGCCAGCTGAGTGGATTTAGCAAATGCTTTTGGAAGCAACTCACTTTCGCATCAATGCTTATTTGTTCTTGATAATGAAAAATGATGCTAGCATCTATTGAAGAAGAGAAAGCCTCCTCTTGTAAGCTCTATTGGACAAGTGAGCACTTGTTTCGGAGTCATCTGCAAATGCATGTGACCCAGAGACTCTGTGGGAAATGCCTCACTTCTGCAGCCTTGGCTTCCAGCTGTTCTTTGGAGCCGTTTTAGGAGTTTTGTTGCAAATGTCAGAGGCAGGAGGCCCCAAGCTTTTCCAGCACAACCCACACTTGGAAAAGGTGCAAGCCTTCTTTGTGTCGCAAAAGAGGTTTCCAGACCTTGTTCCTGAGTTTACTGAATGATTCCAAATTCCGAACTCTGCAGCAGATTTCCGTGTTTCCGCAGCCAACGTCAGCACATTTCTGTGTGAGCCAGGGCTTGGGAACTGCTGCCCCCAGATTGGCGCATATTTCTATCTGGGTTGTGTTCTTTATAGAGAATTGGTCTGGCTTTGGTGGTCTATCTTTGTGGCCAGGATGGGTCTGCCTCCATTTCACATTGCTCTTACCTCTCCCTGGAGCCTCTCTCCTTCCTCAAGTCAGAGCCTGTGGTGGCAGGTCCTGGGTGTGAATTCTGCTTCAGAGAACGACTAGCTCTGTGACCTTGAGCAAAGGACTTAGGCTTTTCTGGGCCTCTGGCTCATCAGCATCCAGGGTTTAAAGAACACCACCTGCTTTATACCAGCTTGGGAGTCCAGGTTTTCACGTGCTCAGCACAAAGCTTGCGCATAATGAGTATCCTTATATTGGATATTTATTCTTCTAATTGCTGTTAATTAGGAATTATTTATCGCCTCTCTTCTCCCTCCCCACTTTAACACCCTAACCTTGGGATTATGGGGTGCATGGATTGTATCTTTGCTGAACCATGGGACTTTGACTCAGAGGAGACCCAAGTAACTTATTTTTGTTACAGGTTCATCCAGATGTGAGTTACATACCACACAATTTACTCACAGCAAGAATACAGAGAGATAATTTTTATAAATGTACGCAGCTGTGTGGCATCCCCACAATCTACTTTTAGAATGCTTTCGTTCCTCAAATCCCCTCCTGCCTACTGGCAATCAAGCCTCATGCCCACCCCACCCCCAGCTTCAGCCTGCCGCCGCTGCTTTCTGTCTCTAGTTTTCTAGAATTTTTGCATAAATAAGAAGGTACTCTTTACTGCACTGGTTAAAAAAAAAATAAATAAATAAAATAAAATAAAATAAAATAAAATAAAATAAAATAAAATAAAATAAAATAACCAAGCCTGGGCCATGCCCCAGACTAACTGAATCTGATCTTCCAGAGCTGGCAATCTTTTCCAGTGTTTGTCCTTTTCTTCCACTGAGCATAATGTTCATCAGTGCTATTGCCCTTAGCGGTGTGTTGTTTCCTTTTGTTGCAGAGTAGTTTAGTTATATCTATCCTAATAACTGCATGGGTTAATGTTTTTGTTTCGTTTTGTTTTGTTTTTTGCGAGAAAGAGAGCACACTCACGTAAGTTGGGGGCGGCGCAGAGCAAGAGAGAGAATCTTAAGCGAGACTTAATCTCACTGTGAGATCAGGACCTGAGCCCAAATCAAGAGTCAAGAGTTGGATGCCCAACCAAGTCACCCAGGCATCCCTAAGTTTGTTTTTTAATGGATAAATGGAGAGAAAGAAGAAACTTAGGAAAGAAGGTTCTTAAGAGTATTATAGTGTCCATACCCTAATCTTATTTTTATTTTTTTAAGTTTTTTTTTTTTTAACGTGTTTGTTTATTTTTGAGACAGAGAGACAGAGCATGAGTGGGGGAGGGGCAGAGAGAGAGGGAGACACAGAATCTGAAGCAGGCTCCAGGCTCTGAGCTGTCAGCCCAGAACCCCATGTGGGGCTGAAACTCATGGACTATGAGATCATGACCTGAGTTGAAGTCGGACACTTAACCGACTGAGCCACCCAGACACCCCCCCCCCCTTTTAAAGTAATTTCTACACCCAAGGTGGGGCTCCAACTCATGACCCTGAGATCGAGAGTCACACGCTCTTACGACTAAGCCAGCCAGGTGTCCCCATGCCCTAATTTTAGAAAAACAGGCTATCAGGGGCATCTTGGGTGGCTCAGTCAGTTAAGCGTGGGACTCTTGATTCGGCTCAGGTCATGATCTCATGGTTCATGAATTCGAGCCCTGCATCAGGCTCCGTGCTGACAGTGCAGAGCCTGCTTGAGATTCTCTCTTTCTTGCCCTCTCTCTGCCCCTCCTCCCCTGCTTGTGCTCTCTCAAAAATAAATAAACTTTAAGAAAAAAAAGAAAAACAGGCTATCAAGGGATTGCAGGACAGGGGAAATGAGTGAATTAGGAGAGGGCTATAGAAATCTGAGGGAACAAATTATAGGCATAGACAGTGGCTTTTCTGTATGAATGGGAACTTGAGGACATTGTGCTTTTGGCTTGTTCTTTTATTTTTTATTTTTGGTTAATTAAATGCTTATATTGAGATATGCTTCTCATATCAGATATTTCACCCATTTAAAGTATAGGATTAATGGGCGCTTGGGTGGCTCAGTCAGTTGAGTGTCAGACTCTTGATTTTGGGTCAGGTCATGGTCAGGTCATGGTCTCACAGTTTGTGGATTGAGCCCCATGTTGGGCTGTAGCAGAGTCTGCTTGGGATTCTCTCTTCCTCTTTCTGCCCCTTCCCTGCTTGGTCTTTCTCTCTTTCTCCCTCTCTCTCTCAAAAGTAAATAAATAAACTTAAAAGTGTAGGATTCAAAGAAAAAATAAAGTGTCAGAGTCAGTGGCTTTTCAATACATTTACAGTTGTGCAAACACAGACAATTTTAAAACATTTTCATCATCCCAAAATGAAATCCCTCACTCCATTGCTGTCACTCCTCAGCTCTCCCCACCCCAAACCCCACCAGTCTTAGGCAGCCACTAATTGGTTTTTTGTCTGTAGGTTTACCTATTCTGGGCATTTCATATAAATTGAACCATAAAAAGCAATCTTTTATGATTGGCTTCTTTCACTTAGGGAAATGTTTTCAGGATTCATCCATGGTCTGGGGCGCCTGGGTGGCTCAGTTGGTTGAGCGTCCAACTTCACCTCAGGTCATGATCTCATGGTCTGTGAGTTCGAGCCCCTCGTCGGGCTCTGTGCTGACAGCTCAGAGCCTGGAGCCTGCTTTGGACTCTGTCTCCCTCTCTCATCCCTCTCCACCTCATGCTCTGTCTCTTTCTCTTTAAATAAATAAACAAACAAACAAACATTAAAAAAAATTTTTTTTAAAAAACATTCATGCATGGTCTAGCATGTATCAGCAATTAATTTCCTCTTATTGGTGAATAATAATCTCTTACATGGATAGACTGCATTTTGTTCATTTATCAGTTGAGGGACACTTAAGTTTCCGCTTTTTGGCTGCTATGCATCTATGTTTTCTTACATTTTTCCTTTGATGGATACACGGTGCTGCTTTATGAAATTAAAAACAAAAAACTAGGGTTTGGTAGGGAGTTGGTGTGGGTAACAAAGCACCCTCATAAAAAGTGACTCAGAAAATGTGAGGTGTGTAAGTTTTTCCCATCGTGTCAGCATTCATTGGCCCAGGGTAAATTGGAAGGGAAATCACTGGGTATGCTCATCTTACTGCCAGACAGTGGTGGAGAAAAGAGGGGGTCCCAAAAGAAGTCAGGCTGTGGAGAAGATAGCGTATGTAAGGGTTAAGACTATGGATTTCGGGGTTCAGTTAGACCTATATTAGAATTCCAGCCCTGCCGTTCATTGGTGTGTGACCCTGGGAGAGTCACTTAACATCAGTCACTTAACTGATAAAATTGAGAGTGATCCTTCCCTTAGTGGTTGTGATAATATAAAGGACTTACTCTACCTCTGGCCTTGCACAAAGGGAGCCCTTGAAGAGCCATTCTCCACCCCACTGGGTGCTCTAAGCACCTGGGGCAGATTTAAAATATGCTCAGGCCTGGGTATTTTTAAAAAGCATCCCAGAGAATCCATGTGCAGAACATGTTAGACCCTGGTTGGAGATGATGTTAGAGATATTTTGGTCAAGGTGCTTTATTGCACACTTGAGCCCTTCCTGTTGCATTAGCGGCCAGGATCTAGTCCCCTACCCCAGGCCTGTGAGCTGCCTTTACCTGTGAGGCCTCCGCAGGAGCTGGAGGGAGGAGGGGTTCAGCTGCCTTGGAATTTGGAACAGAGTGCGCTTCCTGGCCGCAGGCAAACCAATAGAAAGGAAAAGTGGGCAGAAACTGTGGTGTGAGGGGGAGCCTTTTCTTTCTAATCAATAAGCAAACAGTTCCTGGAGTTGCCCAACCTGGCCACAGGAATGTTTCCTGGATTGCAGCCTGTGGGAATGATCAATTATCGCCTCTGTATTTAGTCAGGCGGGTCGGTGTTTGTGTACTTAACATGCAGCCAGAAGAGGAGACAGTAAAGCTCCCAATTTAATGTGGAAGCCAGAGGGTCTGCCTCCCCATTCTCTTTGTTCTTTTTGAGGAAACCAAACAAGTTTCCCTCCCTCTGTCAGGGAAGAAGTCCCTGCTCCACCTCTGCAACAAGCAAGGTGCCAGCTCCTGTTAGAGTGAAGTTCAGTGTTTGCCCACTTCCCTTTTTTAAATGAATTGAGATGGGATTCCTTTTTGCCTGGTAGTGTCCGCCCTGGAAAATGGAAGCCAAGTCCTCGGGCTTCTCAAGCTGAGCCACTGCAGCCCCACTAAGGCAGGAATATTGAGGTTAAACTGTGTGAGGTTTTATCAGTGGGTGCTGGCTCGTTTCTGAACTGTCCAGTGGAGGCCTGGAAAGGCAAAGGATTTAAAGCAGTTGTTTTCTGGCCTTGATATCAAAAGGACAAGGGGGATGGGGAGGCACTCTGGCTCTTCTGGACTGGAGGAAGCAGGAGCCACTGCTGCCTGTGTGGGATCCACATGCTAATGTCACTTTCTTTGCACTGGAAAGTCAGCCCCAGGAGGGCAGGGATTGTTTCCCTGTTGTGTTCATGGCTGTGTCTTCAGTACTAGAACAGTAGGTGTTTGGTGGGTGTGCAGGGCTTGAGTAGCCCTGGAACTGTCCCCCACACTGCCAGATGCCTCACTACCTTGCTTTGGTATGCAGCCAGAAGCTGGGAGAAGCTTCTCAAATGCCCCTTCTGGAGGCCTTCCCAGATGCCCTTTATTAAATTGTCCCCTCCACCCTGGCTGTTGCATGAAGCCTTGGAACCCCCTTACCTGCTTATTTTTCTCTCTCAACACTTTTCATTCATGACATTTGTTAACTGAATTGTTAATGACCTGTTCTCCACCAGAATGTAAGCCCCATGAGGGCAAGAGCCTTACTTTGTCTACTTGCTGTATTTCCCAGTCTTTAGAGTGTATTTCCCAGTCTTTAGATTTCCCAGGCAAAGAGTAAGGGCTCAGTAAATACTTGTTGAACAAAGAATCCTTAAAACAATCCCTCCAAGGAGATAGATGGACATCTTCATTTAGAGAACAGGAAAACCGGTGCTCAAGGGTGGGGGTGGGGGGGTCAAAGTAACTTGCCTACAGTGGCACATATGAAGCAAAGTGGGGATTTGAACCTGACTCAGTTTGACCCCCTTCACACAATGTACAACTATAAAACTGTGTGTAATTGGTTTTTACCGATTCCACAGTTGGAGTTGGTTTTAAAAAAAGAAAAAAGTGCCATTGATGATACTTTTTTATTCTGCTGATTCTGATCAGCATCCTTGGTGTTTGCTCTCCAGAGAACGAACAGGGCATTAGCCTATGAAGAAACACAACTGGGAAGCAAAAATCCACCACCAGAGTGACCGAGTCAGCATGAGTAACCTTAAAGCAGGGGAATTAGGGGTGCTGGGTCACCCCTTTATCCTTGCCGGCTCCCCTTTGGAGAGGAGGGGCCTGGGCTAATTGTTCCTTGATCTGTAACCTCACTGTTTTTTGTCCGTGCAATGATACCCTGCTCTCCACCTCAGTCTGTTTTATGGTTTTTATATTTTTAAGATTTAACTTTTAATCTCTATACCCAGTGTGGAGCTTGAACTTACAACTTTGAGATAACAGTCATACACTCGACTGACTGAACCAGGCAGGCACCCCATTCCTCAATATGTTTTGATGGAAACAGATGTGAAGGAGCCTGCTCCTTAATTCCTACCCAGGCCAGGATCATTGTTGACGTCTGTTTTTAGGGTGTTAGTTAAATGAAGACACAGTCGGCGCTTGGGCAGCTGAGTCAGTTAAGCATCTGACTTTTGCTCAGGTCATGATCTCTCAGTTTGTGAGTTTGAGCCCCACATTGGGCTCCGCACTGGCCATGTGGAGCAGCTTGGAATCCTCTCTGTCTCTTCCTTTATCTCTCTCTCTCAAAATAAATAAATAACTTTCAAAATTTTATAAAAAATAAGAGGGGTGCTTGGGTGGCTCAGTCGGTTAAGCATCTGACTTCTGCTCAGGTCATGATCTCACAGTTCATGGGTTTAAGCCCCGCATCAGGCTTTGCACTGACAGCAAGGAGTCTGCTTGGGATTCTCTCTGCCTCTCTCTCTGCCCCTTCCCTGTTCATGCTCGCTCTCTCTCTCTCTCTCTCTCTCTCTCTCAAAAATAGGTAAATAAACATTAAAAAAAAAAAACCTTTATTAAAAAAATTTTTTTCAATGTTTGTTTATTTGTCAGAGACAGAATGCAAGCAGGGGAGGGGAGGAGAGAGAGGGAGACACAGAATCTAAAGCAGGCTTCAGGTTCTGAGCTGTCAGCACAGAGCCCAACATGGGGCTTGAACCCATGGACTGGGGGATCATGACCTGAGCTGAAGTCAGCGGCTTAACCGACTGAGCCACCCAGGTGCCCCCGCCCCCCTAAGCCTGCACTTTAAAAATAAATAAAGACAGAGTCCACTTATTTATTACTTAGTTTTACAGTTTGTATTTGTTTCAAGTTTTTATTTACATTGTAGTTAGTTAACATATAGTGTAATACTGGTTTTAGGAGTAGAATTTAATGATTAATCACTTAAGTGTAACACCCAGTGCTCACCACAAGTGCCCTTTTTTTTTTTTTTTAATTTTTTTTTAACGTTTATTTATTTTTGAGAAAGAGAGAGACAGAGCATGAACAGGGGAGGGGCAGAGAGAGAGGGAGACACAGAATCTGAAATGGGCTCCAGGCTCTGAGCTGTCAGCACAGAGCCTGACGCGGGGCTCGAACCCACGGACCGTGAGATCATGACCTGAGCTGAAGTCAGACGCTTAACCGACTGAGCCACCCAGGCGCCCCAAACAAGTGCCCGTCTTAATCCCCACCCCTCACCCACCTCCCTCCATCAATCCTCACTTCTCTATCATTGACAGTCTCTTGTGGTTTGCCTCCTCTCTTTTTTCTTTCTCCCTTCCCCTATGTTCATCTGTTTCATTTCTTAAATTCCACATGAGTTAAATCACACGGTATTTCTTTCTCTGACTTCGCATAATACACTCTAACTCCATACACATCGTTGCAAATGGCAAGATTTCTTTTGATGGCTGAGTAATATTCCACGGTATGTGTACGCATGTGTGTGTATGTGCGTATATGTGTGTGTGCGTGCGCGTGCCTGCGTGCGTGTATGTATATGTACACACACCACATCTGAGACTACTTATAATTTGTTCCAGGCAAGGTCGTGTCGAGAGGCCGGTAGTAAGAACGTGGTAGATTTCATGAAAGTACACTTCCCACCCCTGAGATTCCATGGGAACTGCCTGTTAGCACGAGAGGTTGGGCGGGTGCAGGCACCCCAGCCGACAGCACTCCTGGAGCATTGCCACTCAGGTTTTATGGGCACAGGCTGTAAGTCATGCTGGTGCACCGGGAGTCCACGCTGTTTATCTTCCCCAGAAAAATGTTTGAGGTGTAAGCTAACCGATGAGAGGAACTTCGACTTATTTTAGCTCTGTAATGGTGTGACCCACAGCAGCACATTCGTGGATCTGAAATTTAAAACTTCCTCTTTCACTTGGCTGTCTGACTGTCCCTATGTTTTTCTGTGGCGCTGGGACTGAATTTCCAAGGCACAGCATTCCTTCAAGGAGAGAGAGGGAGTATATGTGTATAAGGGGAAGATGGAGACAGGGGACACTTTCCTGTTATTACTGTTACTCTACCTGTCCTGTTCTCCTGTGGGAACTTGCTGTTCTCCATTCAGCTAGGAACTAGTTGACGCATAGCTTACTGATACTAAGGTGGTTAAGTCCTGAAGCTGCCTCAGACCACAGGTTCTACCACTTCTTCTGCTATGTGGCTTAGCCAGGTGTCTCCACTGAGACTTCAGTTTCCTCATTTATTAGCCAGGCTGCTAAATTCCTACCACCCATGGCCAGCGTGTCAAGTAAGGCTATCGGGTTGCTAGTTCTTTTATAGCAAATGGACACATACAGAGATGTCTAGGGGCTAAGAAGATCGTCTTCTTGGTACAACTTGAATCTCAAATAGAGGCCTGATAGTCCTTTCCTTCCCGTTATTTATTTTTATTTTTATTTATTTAATATTTATTTTAATTTTGAGGGAGACACAGCCAGACACAGAATCCAAAGTGGGCTCCAGGCTCTGAGCTGTCAGCACAGAGCCTGACATGGAGCTTGAACCCACAAACCATGAGATCATGACCTGAACCAAAGTCAGACCCTCAACCGTCAGAGGCACGCAGGTGCCCCTTCTTCCCATTTTTTAAACGTGCATTTTTTTTTTCTTGCTGAGCGTGTGTGCTTAGTAAACCCATAATGTTGAGTAATTTCATGGACACCCATCAAAGGAAAGTGTTCCAATATCACCCAGTGCATCAAAGAAAATGGAACCTAGAAAGAAATTTTATAGGCTGTGGTGTCCGTGGAGAATTACGGCTTTGTGATTGGAGTTAGAAACACCATGCCTAACCAGCAAAAAGAGGCTCCTACCTAGCGAAGTGGTAATATGTCTGTCTCCCTAGGATTTCTTTCATCCATCGGGTTAAACTTTTTGTCTTGTATCTTCAATATTTAAGGTAGAAACCAGAGTCCTTGGTTTGGAGATATGCAATGGCAACATGACCCCTCCCCAGCAGCTCCAGGGGCCTCAGGAGGCTCTTGATCTTGTGTGTGTGACTTTGTCTTCCTCAGGCTGAGTGCTCAAGTTCAAATGGTCCTTGAAATACATCTAAATGCAGGGTTCTATGATGTTGGCTGTGGGAAATGCGTTCCAATGAGAGAGAAACAATCCATAATGCATGCCTTTGTGTATAGTGTGGGGAAAACACTGCTTTCAAGTAGTTGCCGCTGAGAGATTGGGTTATCCCACTAGTTAGCAAATAACTCAACTATGGTTAGCTGGCTTTGATTGTAGGTCCCTGTCCTTACATCTCAACATCTCCCAGAAATACATGAAGGCTTCTGAGACTGTCTGGTTCCACCCACTCACATTCCAGCTGTGGGGCTGGGTGGGGGTGGAAGAAGAAACGGAATCCTTAAAGCAGGACTGTTTGAGCCACAGTGGCAATTCCAAGCAAAGAATGTTGCTCAGTGCTCATAGCCCTGCCCTGGACCAGAAGCTTTTCATGAACTTGGGTTTAATTTTTATTTGAACCTCAGTCACTTCTTCCAGGGTCCTCTGATTAAAACTACTACTTGGTGCCACGTGAGTTAGAAAATAGGGCACTTTTAGGATAAATAGCCTGCAAAAGTCACAATGTGTTAAAAATGCTTTTTAAAAGTCACTTTTCTTTTCGTCATTTTAAAAGGAATTCATTGTAATTCTGATGCACCATATAATATGTACAAAGATATAGAAGGAAAATATGTTTAAAAAACCAGAATCAGGGCTCCTGGGTGGCTCGGTCGGTTGCGCATCCGACTTCGGCTCAGGTCGTGATCTCGCAGTCTGTGAGCTCGAACCCCGTGTCGGGCTCTGTGCTGACAGCTCAGAGCGTGGAGCCTGTGCCTGTTTCAGATTCTGTGTCTCCCTCTCTCTCTCTGCCCTTCCCCTGTTCATGCTCTGTCTCTCTCCCTGTCAAAAATGAATAAACATTAAAAAAAAAAATCAGAATCGCCCCCTGCCCCCACTTCAACCACACTTTGAATCTGCCCCTCCCATCCAACAATTACCATTAGGCTCCTGGTGGGTAGAGTTGCCTACTGTTGGGGGATGTTTAAAGACTTTTTCTTCTTAATATATATTCCTTTTTATTATTGCTAGATAAGCATGTCCCCATTTTGCAAATGGAAACAGTGGTGAAGAATGCTCACTTTGGAGCCAGACAGCTCAGCCCCTCCAGTCACAAGCATATAATTGAGGACAAAGAAAGCGGAGGTAGTGGTCCCTACCCCAAAGGGTGGCAGAAGGTGAGGAGGAATTACAACACAAAGAGCACAGTGCAAGGGTCTGGCTTGTAGAGAACACCATGAGGCCGAGCGGTTAGGAGCAAGAACTCTCAGACGGCCTGGGTTCCAGTCCCAGCTCTGGGCCTCACAGCTTGCCTGGGTTTGTTCCCCACATGTGAAAAGGAAACACTGGTAGTACCACCCTCAGAGTTCTGGAATGGAGTGAGTTAATATCTGTAAAGTGGTTAGAATGGAGCCTGACACTTAGTGTTCTACAAGTGTGTAAAAATATTAAGAGAATAGTAGATAAAAGGTAGTTGAAGCTATTAGTCGAGGCTGTGGTTTTTGGTGGTGGTGGGGATGATGTTATTGCAGTGAAAAGATGTCCACACCTAGAGATGGCCACCTGGGTTCTTGGCTCTTGTCACTGGGATTTTGGTTTCTAGACCAAATGACCAAATGACCAGTTTTAGGAAAGGAGGTCATCCTGACTTAAAGAACACTTACTTAATCCCTTGCTGGCTTTATGTTTATTTTTGTTTAATTTTTTATCGTGGAAACGTTCAAATATACCCTGTCCTCATGGACCGATTCTCTTTTTCTTGTTTGAGTCCCCCATGCTGCCATTAGTGGTCACTGTGGCTCTGAGACATGGCCTGGTCCTTGTCAAGGTTGAAGCAAGGAGCCTTCCGAAGCTGGAGATTCCCTCATCTTTCTTGTAATTTCTGGTTTCTCAGCCCAGAGGATCAGATTGCACAGAAAGATAATGGGCCTTAATGAGCACCTGGAAATTCAGGTTGGAGCAGCGCACACTTCTTTGTCACTTCTCAAGGGGTGGGGCTTAGCCACCATTAAGACAAGATGACCCAAGCTGGTTAAGCTGGCTCAAAGTTATTTGCAGAACCATTTAAAAATGTTCAGGCTGCCGCCCTTGGCAAGTCCAGTCCTGCTTGTCCCAACTTTCACTGCCCAGATTTGGGCCAGCTGGGGAAAGGAATTGAATCCATGCATAAACCAGAGCAGCTCTTGTCCTTGTTTCTGTGACAGGTTCCCCCCCCCCCCCCCCCCAGATCACCCCATTACTTCTGCAGGGATGGGTTCAGGGGAGATTATTTGAAAAACATCTAGTTTGAGATGGAGATCCTATTTTAGACTTAAAAGGCAGTGTCTGCCCATCCTTCAAGGACTTTGCCTTTGTTCTTCTCATTTTTGGTTCCCCTGTTCATGTAGCACATACTTGGCTTCTAGCAAATACTTCTAGCTTGTCTACCCAAATGCACAGAAAAAATAATCATTATCTACTGCTCGCACTGCTCTTTCACTTTCAAAATGTGGTCACATTTGCTGTCTTGGTTAATATTCACAAAAACCCTGAAGAGGTAGGCTCCATCGATGGTGGTATCCTTCATGTCCCAGTAGAGAAAACAGGCCCAGGGGGGTTAAGCATATTGTTTAAGGCCACTCAGCAAGAACATGGTGGAATCTGGGTTTATTATCTGGTCACAGATAGTAGATATAGAACCAGCCTATAAGGCGAGGGTAGAGGTGGGACCATGGCTGTGATTTTTTTTTTTTTTTTTTTTTTTGTATAAACCTGGAGGACGGGGGGTGGGTGGGTGATTATTTGAAGGACCCTGTTCCCTTCCTGTGAACTATCTTTTTGTTTGGCTGGATAGCGACTCCCAGTTACTTGTACAAGGTGGCCCCAGATTTCTGTCATCCCTGGATTCTAGCTAGGGGGCAAAATAAACCAGGGCCTTAACAGTCTCTTCAGGGCAAGGGAACGCGGTCATAAGACTAAGTAACTCAGGGTAAGGGCCAGTCCCAGCTCTGCTTTCACTAAGTATAGGATGTCAAACAATTTTCTTAAGCTCTCCAAGCCTGGATTTCTTCATCTTCTGAATATCTTCATCTTCAAAATGGAAATGATCATGGTGTTCACCCACCCACACCAGTCAGGTCTTATTTTCTCTGGAAAGGGTGTGGCTATTGGCTTCAGAAACATTTGCAAGGGTGGCCCCTGGTGGAAGAAAATGAAAACTGCAGCCCAGGAATTAGGGGTGGCCTTAGGACTTTGTGGCAGAGACGTGATCCTCATGAATGTAGAGGTGTCTAGCCTTGTAAAATAGGCTCAAGAGCAGGAGTTTTTATAAAAGATCTATTTGGACAAAGTAAAAATTACACTAGAGAAATGAAGGGCGAGTATTTGAAAGGGATGAAAACAGGCCACCTTGAGAATTTCCCAGAATGAGCTGCTTTATCAGCTGTTCCCTGTGTCTAGCTGGCTCTTGAGACAGGTTTCGGCAAGACTGTCTCCTTCAGGTCTCTGCTCAGCCACCTCCACCTCAAGAGGCTTGCTCTCATCATCCAGTAATAGTTACACCTTTCTGAATCCCCCTCTCCTCTGATCACTCTTGTATTGCTCTCTTTAATTCCTTTCTGTCTAGCATTTATCACTTCCTGAGATGATTGATTTCTGTATTTGTCCATGTTTTCCACAACAGTGTAAGCTCAGTGAGGAGCAGTGCCTTGTCTGTCTTGTCTACAAGTTTGTCCTTAGAGTTCAGCACAGCTTCTGGCATAGAGCTTGGTGGAAACCTGTAGAATGAGCCCTTTAGGACATTTTTCACCACCAGCGTCACCACCTTTGGATATTGGTGGTCTTTAAGTTTTAATACCTTAATAGCTATGAAGTTTTAAGTAGAGTTTGGAAGTCATTGGTCATAACATTCCCCCACCCAAGTAGTCCTTCCCTGTCTTTTGCATTTGTCTTGCTGCCCTGTATGATCAGGTTGATGACTTTCCTGTGCAACTTTCATTATCTCCCCTGACAATGATCAGTTTCTCTTCTGCATCAGATTGAAAGCAGGTATTACCTCTCTATGCCTGAGATAATAAAAATAGAGTTAGCACTCAACAACTATTTACAGTTATCAATGTCTTCTGTGGGATACTCATGAGGGTTGAATAAATGATTAACCAAAGTCACATTTGTTTTCAAAAACTTAATTGGACAGACATTAATATAGTGCTTATTATGTGCCAAGCACATAGAGATGTAACTTAAGTCAACCCTAGGGGCACCTGGGTGGCTCAGTCAGTTGGGCGTCCAACTTCGGCTCAGGTCGTGATCTTGCGGTCTGTGAGTTCGAGCCCCGCGTCGGGCTCTGTGCTTGGAGCCTGGAGCCTGCTTTGGATTCTGTGTCTCCCTCTCTCTCTGACCCTCCCCCGTTCATGCTCTGTCTCTCTCTGTCTCATAAATAAATAAATCAACAAACAAACAAACGTTAAAAAAACAAACTTAAATCAACCCTAGTAGGTAGTTGCTTTTATTGCCTTCATTCTACAGATGGGTAGACTGAGGCACAGGGAGATTAATTTGCCCAAGGTCACAGAGCTAATAATAAGCAGAGCTGGGACTTGAACCAGGTAGCCTGTTCCAGAGTCCATATTCTTTAGAGAGAGTGAGTGTGAAAGAGGGAGAGGGATAGAGATAGAGGGAGGGAGAGTCTCAAGCAGGCTCCACGCACAGCTCAGAGCCTGACCCAGAGCTTGATGCCATGACCCTGGGATCACGACCTGAGTCAAAATTAAGAGTGGGATGCTTAACCAGCTGAGCCACCCAGGGGGCCACCCCCAGAGTCCATACTCGTTATCATCATGCCATGTCCCTCTCTCATTGTCTGCCACTGGTTTTGAAATGTCAACATTTATGTATTTATTTAAAATGTTTATTTTATCTATTTTGAGGGGGGTGGAGAGAGAGAGAGAATGAGAGAATGAGAATGAGAACGAATGAATCCCAAGCAGCCTTCATGCTGTCAGTGCAGAGCCCAACTCAGGGCCCAATCCCACGAACTGTGAGAGCATGACCTGAGCTGAAGTTAAGAGTCAGATGCTTAACCAGATGCTTAACCAACTGAGCCACCCAGGCTCATTTACCCCACCTGCTACTTAAATGTAGACTCTGCAATGTCTCACTGTACCCTAGTCTCTAACTTTTGGATTTAGCAAGCATTCTGTCTCAGTAATCTTAGCGGTCTGTTTTTATATTGTCAACAGCCAACTGAAGGAGAGGTCCCTTTTGTTATTGAAAAGAAGTTACTTTCTAGACAGGTCACTGTTTGTAGTTTACAAGTAGATAAGAAAGAAAATCAGGGGCGCCTGGATGGCTCAGTCGGTTGGGCGGCCGACTTCGGCTCAGGTCATGATCTCGCAGTCCGTGAGTTCGAGCCCCGCATCAGGCTCTGTGCTGACAGCTCGGAGCCTGTGCCTGCTTCAGATTCTGTGTCTCCCTCTCTCTGACCCTCCCACATTCATGCTCTGTCTCCCTCTGTCTCAAAAATAAATAAACGTAAAAAAAAAATTTAGAAAAAAAAGAAAGAAAATCAGACCACAATGAACAGTCTTCCTGTAATTGTGAAGAACATGATGATAATATTGACTACTTTGGTATCTTTGCTGTTCTGTCTCCAGACGATGGCTTGTTTTGAGTGAGTCAGGCTTTTGGTGGGTGAACCACGTTTGCTTTTTAGAGAAGGAACACTCATGTCTTTAATCTGCCCCATTTCCTAATCGCTGTGACATGTGCCCTGCAGTGAGTTTTGAAGGATGCACTGGTCGACCAAGGACAGCCTATTTTTCTGATGACACGCGAATCAAAGTGGGCAGCGATGGTGTGGTTAGCGTCAGACGGCCTCTGCAGCTTCATAAACCAGAGATGAGTTTTCTCGTCCACGCCTGGGACTCCAGCCGCAGGAAGCTGTCCACCACAGTTACGCTGAAGGCAGCAGTGCGCCATCACCGCCGCCATCATGTACGTTGGAGCGTTTCTTGGAAGTTCACCATTGTTTTAGTCCTCTGGCTGATGCAGGTTCCCTAGCCTTGGCACCATTCACATTTGGGGCTGGATGGTTTTCTGTTGTGATGTTTAGCAGCATCCCTGGCTGTAGCCCACCAGATAGATACCAGCAGCATGCCCCTAGCTGTCATAACCAAAAATGTCTCCAGACAGCCAATGCCCCCCGGGTTGGAGAATCACCTCTAGTTGAGAACCATTGGTCTAACTGAACTAATCGTTGGGAATTTTTTTGAGTAGGTGGGGGGAGGGATCAGCCGGAATGATGGCGCAGTGTGAATATCTGTATTTTCTGTGGGAAGCGTAGAATAGTGGGTAAGAGCATGGACACTATCTGGGACTGAATCATAGCCCTGCCACTTACTGCCTGAATAGACATGGGAGAGTTACTTAACCCCTCTGTGCTTGAAATTCCTTATCTGTAAATGCAGATAATAATGAGTGCCTGAATTAACACATGTGAAACGATATAACTGTGCTAGGCATACAGTAAGTACTCAGTAATTGTTAACTGTCTTTTTCTTGGAGGGATAATGAGCAGGAGATCAATCCTCTGATCATTTTATTTTACTCTTTGTGTTTCTAGTGGGGAGAGTCTTGGGAGGGGAAGAGAAGACTCAATGGGAAACATTTTTTTTAAGTTTTATTTATTTTGAGAGAGAGACAGCGTGAGCAGGGGCAGGGCAGAGAAGGAGGGAGGGAGGGAAAGAGAGAGAGTGTGTGTGTGTTATGGGGTATGTGAGTAACTAATATGCAGGAATGCAGTACTGGGAAGGATTTCTTATCTCATGTCTGTCTTGTGCATTTTGAAACAAATTTGAAAAGCCAGGAAATAGTGCTTAAATCACATTTGTATGTGGGGAGTGGGAGATGGAATTGTCCTCTGGAACCTTTACAGTATTATGGTTAATCACTTTAAAGCACTTAAACAATTTGGAAGAAACTTTCCTTCCATCTTCAACTATCTTATTTCCCTGTGTGTGCATAAAGCTATCTTTATCACACATGAAAACTGTTCAATACGCGTCTCAAAGGGTGTTTTTGGTTCCCATCCCAACAGCTTTAGTTAGAACAAATGGAAACTCAATAGATAAAACAACACAATGAGGTTAAAGAATTTGTATTGATCACAAAGTAGTTCTTAGCACCAATTCCTAAAACTTACCTCATCTTGGCTGATAACTCCACTTTGGAGGCCTATACCCCAAGGAAAAACATAAAAGAAAATTGAAACACTTGAATATCCAGTTGTTGAATAAGCTCTGATATTACATCATCAGAGTGTAATGTTCTTTTAAAAACAACAGGTATAATATATATAGGCTTGAAATAACTTGCAAAATAATATCAAACTCTCAAATGTATAGTTGTGTATGCATACTGATTACTTGAACTCTGGACATGAGAAGGATCAAAAGAGAATGCCATCTTTATTATATGGCAGAGAGGTTCATTGGGTTGTGTTTTGTTATTAAGTTAAAATCATCGACTGCCCTCAGAATGCTGGAGATGCTGGCTGGGTAGGTGGAACTGTTGGGCCTGTATTATTTCTCCCGAATTACCTGATTTTGTTCTTCATCTCCTTTCCTTTTAGGACACTCTCTCCGAAACCCAGACAGAAGTGCTCACATTTCCCAACTCCCAGCATGGTCTTAGAAGACAGAAGAGAGACTGGGTTATCCCTCCTATCAGCTGCCCAGAAAATGAGAAAGGCCCATTCCCTAAAAATCTGGTTCAGGTAGAGAGCAGGAAGTTCTTTACTTCTCTGGGAGCAATTTGTCAGAGAAGGACTAAGAAGAAAAAGGGATAATGCTGTTTCTTTCTGTTTGGTCTTCAGATCAAATCTAACAGGGACAAAGAAATCAAGGTTTTCTACAGCATCACTGGCCAAGGGGCTGACACACCTCCTGTTGGTGTGTTTATTATTGAAAGAGAAACAGGATGGCTGAAAGTGACGGAGCCTCTGGATAGAGAACAAATTGCCAAGTACATTGTGAGTATCTCTCAGAAGCCTGTTAACAATGGGGTCATAACCTCCCAAAATTTTGTGGTCGACCCATGTTGGATCCCTAGATGAGGTGCTCTGGACATGTGAGGCTTAATTTGATAGCTCTGTACCTGTTAATAAAGGGAGATGACAGGAGAGCTGGGGAAAAATTGGGGGGGGGAGGGGAGGGGAGCATTAATATTTTCTTTGTTAGGAATAAAGAGAGGAGAGTCCTTATGCATGAGTTAAGACCCAAGGTAGCAACTTACTCTTGGGGCCAAAAGTCCCTGACCCAGAGGAAGAGGCCAGTGATGACATTGGGGAGCAAAAGCCATTCTTAGACCTTGGTATCAGAGTAAGCTTGGAGAGCTGAAGGGTAATGCATTGAGGCCAAATGTAGAAAAATCTGGGGAGACACTAGACTGGAGCAGTCAGAGCAAACATTAGCCGGCTGGGAACGAATCAGAGTGTTTTAGGGTTCTACTGTTTTCTCCTAGGCCTGGCTCCCTAGCCCCTCCTATGGGAAATGGGAGCTCTGACCTGGTAGCTGTGTTCTCCAGCCCATGAATCTTTACATATCATGACCTCAAACATTGTCATGACACCACTGAAGCAGCAGCACATGTCCGAGAAAAGTTCTCTGCTAGGGTGTCCTTCCTTGGGTCTTGGAGAGTGGGAGGGGGATGGAGGCCGGTCACATGACTCCTTCCCTTTCTTCCCCCTGGTTGGGACCCATGTAACCTTCACTTGGCTGTTTCAGCTGTACTCTCATGCTGTGTCTTCAAATGGGCATGCAGTCGAAGACCCAATGGAGATTGTGATTACGGTGACAGATCAGAATGACAACAAGCCAGAGTTCACCCAGCAGGTTTTTGAAGGTTCTGTCATGGAAAGTGCTCTTCCAGGTATGGCCAATACATAAGGCGCATAGTTCCCAGAAAGACGCTTAGATTCTTTGGACTTAAGAGTGTTGGGGCTGGTGTTTGGGGTCAGGCCCTTCATAGCGATAGAACTTCTTTAGAAGCTTGCACCATGTGTATAAAACATCCTTTCTACAGAAATGTGTATTATAAAATAGCAGTTTAAGAACCTTTCCTGATTAAGAAACAGATGCATGCCATTCATGACCAGATTCTTTTCTGTCCCCTGTAAAGGTAACCGCTGCCCTGGCTTTTGTGGTAATCATTCCTTTGCTTTCATTTGTCTATTTCACTGTGTGTATATTTATCTCTATATAAGCTCTTGTTTGTTTTGCATGTTTTCAAACTTTATGTACAGGGAACCACACTCTACATGTATTTCTGTGACATGCTTCTCTCGTTTAGCTTTATGTACATACGGTTGTTTGTGTTGGTGCCTATAGCAGTCCAAGTCCATTCATTCTCATTGTCATGTAGTATTTCTTTGCATATATCTCCTGATGGAAACATGCAAGACTTTCTCTAGGGTATAAATCCATAATGGTAGATGGCTCAGTTGTATTGTATGTGCCTGTTCAGTGTGATACTTGCTGACAAGCTGTTTTCCAAAGGGGTTGGACCAGTTTACACTCCCATCAGCAACATATATATCCTGGAATTTTAGACTTTTCAGCTCTGTTGACTGTGTGGTGGTATCTCCATACAATTTTAAATTGCATTTTTCTGCTTTATTAATGGGCTAAGCATTTTCTGTGTTTGCCGGCCCTTTGGGTTTCTTATGACTTCTTTCTTCGTCTTTTGCTCTTTTTTTCCCCCCTTGGGCTATTTTTTTCCTTTTCCTAGTGATCCCTAAAGAATTTTTTTTGATGTGATCAGCACTAGTCCTTTGTCAGTCACAGGTGCTATAAGTATTCTCTTCTACCTTGAAGGCAGTGATCTCAAGTGACCATCCTCTCTGGTGAAGCCGTGACTTATAAGCCATGTCGGAAATTTGTGGGATTTTTCCTAGTTTTCACCTCATTCACTCTGTTTGAGAGACATGGCACTGTTTCAGTTTAAGGTTACTTATTCCCCGTAGCCCTCCCCTCCAGCCCGATCCAAAGTATCTTGTGGAAAAGCTGAGTCCTTGGAACACTGCTCATTTGGTGGGATGCTGTCAACCCTCCCCCCCGCACTGGTAAGAATTTTGGAAATTAGAAAATGGAGAGCCATGACACGGTACCAACCCTAGGCTCCTCCTGGAACATTCTGGACAGAATTGAGCTGAGCAATGTTGGCCAAAATCCAAAGTGCAGCTTAACTGAATCTTCCTCTCGTTTGGCACTTCCAGGAACTTCTGTGATGCAGGTCACGGCCACAGATGCAGATGACGACGAGAATACCTACAATGCCGCCATCGCGTACACCATCCTCTCCCAAGAGCCCCCACTGCCTCAGAGCACAATGTTCACCATCAATAGGGACACAGGAGTCATCAGTGTGGTCACCACCGGGCTGGACCGGGAGGTCAGGGGTCAAGAGGATATAGAGGGGGTTGAGGGCAAATAGACATCAGCTAGATCACGTGGACCGTGCAAAACTCGGCAGAGGCCAGTTGCCACGTAGCATGTTATGGTCTGAGCTTTGCATCTAAACATCTGTGTAGAGGTTTTATACCTAGAAGGCAGGCTAGCATTCAAGCAAATGATAAAGTGTTTTGATGCTCTGGGCTGGGCTGGGCCTGATATGGTTCTGGGTCCTGACTCCAATGTGTTTGATCTCTGCAGAGTGTCCCCATGTACACCCTGGTGGTTCAGGCTGCTGACCTGCAAGGCGAAGGTTTAAGTACAACCGCAACAGCCGTGATCACGGTCACTGACATCAACGATAACCCTCCCATCTTTGAACCAACCACGGTAATTTTGCAGCCCCTCGGTTTTCAAAGAAAGGTCCTCTGTTGTTTCACAGTGCTCATGGGTGAAGCCTTTGACAGCTTTCCCTAGACTACTGAACTTCAGAAAGCAAGCAGATTGGGGTGGCAGTTGTCCCTGCCATCATCAGCCTGGGCCCTATTGGCACACGTTTGTGAAATTATAAATGGCACCTGAGGTGCCTGGCTGGCACAGTCAGTGGAGAATGTGACTCTTTTATAATTTTTTTAATATTTTTTTGATGCTTTTATTTATTTTTGAGAGAGAGAGATATGACAGAGCATGGCTGGTGGGGGGGGGGGGGGGTTGGTGGGGAGCAGAGAGAGAGGAAGACAAAGAATCCAAAGCAGGCTCCAGGCCCTGAGCTGTCAGCACAGAGCCCCACGTGGGGCTTGAACTTCACTGTGAAATCATGACCTGAGCCGAAGTTGGAAGCTTAACTGACTCAGCCACCCAGGCACCACAGAAAATGTGACTCTTGATCTGAGGATTGTGAGTTTGATCCCCATGTTGGGTATAGAGATTACTTTAAAAAAGAAAAAAGGGAGGGGGCACCTGTTGAATTCATGTTTTCATTTTGGGTATCTTGGTCACAAGTCCTACCAGGTTTTGTTTATTCATTGAACAAATATTTTCTTTCTATTCTTTTCTTTTTTTAATCTTTATTTATTTTTGAGAGAGAGAGAGAGAGAGTACGAGTGGGGAGGAACAGAGAGAGAGGGAGACACAGAATCCAAAGCAGGTTCTGGGCTCTGAGCTGTCAGCACAGAAGCCCGCCATGGGGTTTGAACTCATGAACCACAGTATCATGACCTGAGCCCAAGTCGGATGCTTAACTGACTGAGCCACCCAGGCACCCCAGAACCTTGAGTCTTAATACATTAATTAGAAATCAGCTCAGTGGTTAATAACAGAGACTTGACTCTTACGTCCTAAACAAATAGGGTAAACTCTCTAGTGTCACAAAAAGCCCGGAGCTAGATTATCTGTGCTGTCAATGAAACCTCTTTTGCCTTACTTTGCCACCATCCTTGGTGCATAGCTTCCAACCTCGGTGTCCCCTTATGGCCCCAAATGGCTGCTAGCCCTCCAGCTATGTCTGTGCTTCGTTCAGGAAGGAAGCAAGGCCACGGGGAGCACAAGGCATTGCTGCTAAGTGAAGTCCTCTTATTTCTGTGCAGACCCATACAAGTTCCATTTACCTCTTAGCAACTGCAGTCTTCGAGGATGTCTGGAAGTAAAATACATTGTCTGGGCACTTTGCTGCCTCCAACAATATATTTCGCGAAGAAGGGGTGAATGGATATTAGTATTCAATTAGCACTGTCTGCCACCCTAACCTAGGCATTGTGAGTAACATTTATAGTAAGATTTGACAGGAGGTTGGCCAACGCGGGACAGGGGACAATGGAAGAGTGCTCCAGGCAGAGGGAGCAGCATATGCAACATGCTCTGAATCATTGAAAAGCTTGATGCATAGCAAGAACTGAAAACCAGTCAGTGTAGTGAACTAAATGAGGTTGGGTCCTGCACGACCTTGTAGACTGAGGTAAGAATGTTAGAATTTATCCTGAGTGCAAGGAGATGTCATCAAAGGTTTTAAGCAGAGGACTCTACTGACCAGACTTTTGTTGTAAGAAAATTATTGGTACCACTGGGAATGATAGGAAGAGGAGAGTAATGGATAAGCCACCGTGTCTTGAATTTGATTAAGAGCATAGTCATCAACTGGGTCAGAGTGTGCTGTGAGGGGCTCAGGTAGCCAGGTCCTTAAAAAGCTTCTTCAGGTAGTCATGAAGGATGATGTTCCTTGAGTAGTATTGGCTGCTCCACCAATAAGAAATAGAGGCTCTACTGATGGAGTGGGCATTTCCTCCAAGACTCTTCTCCTTGAATCTTGGGCTCAGAAAGGACTCCTTTAGCCCTCTAGGCCCTGGCTCATCTATTGGGTCTCAGGATGTCATAAGTGGTCCATTTTCTCCTTTGCTCTGTAGTACCAGGGGCAGGTGCCTGAGAACGAAGCTAATGTCGAAATCACCTTACTCAAAGTGACTGACGCCGATGTCCCAAATACCCCAGCGTGGCAGGCCGTGTACACCATATTGAACAATAAGGATGACCAATTTGTTGTCACCACAGACCCAGTAACCAACGATGGCATTTTGAAAACAGCTAAGGTTTGTATGGTGCCTGGCAAGATGCAGAAACTGACCTCTTGGAAACTCCCCTGTCCACTGGTGTCTTCTCAGAAGTAGAAGTAGCATGGCATTGGTGGGGTAAGGCTGAGAGGCTTTCCCAGGATCTGTTGGACCATTTGGGATTTGCAGTGACTATTCCAGCACATGTGAGACTCAGGAAGCTCCTTGAGGTTGAAGAGAAAGAAAATACCGTGTGTTTTAAAAGGCTTGCTCCCTTAAACATTTATCTACTCCTCCCCTCCATATCCATTTTGCAAATAAAAGGGAAAATAGTTTACTGGTCTCTGCCATTTTGCTGGATTATTTTAGAAGTGGGACAAATGACTTTTTGAGAAATGTTTTGGAAACCTGAAGACTTAGGAAGTTGGGTGATTTACTTGTTGAGATTACTCAGAGTTAATGGATCCCTGAATCAGCCCCAAGGCTTTGACTTCCTCTTGAGCAAGTGAGCAGACCATTCTGCATTATTACTTTATGCATTACTTACTACATAATCTTATCTCCCCCTAACCATCCAATGTCAACATTGTCTATGCTACCAACAAAAGAAAGAAACTAGTAAAATGAGTCCCTACCATAGACAAAGTCCTTCATCAAAGTTCCCAGTTTTTTCCTTACGGCAACTCCATGAAGTATTCCTTTTCCTACATATTTAGATGTAGAAACAGACCCAGAAGTTAAGTTGCCTGGATCACACAGCTAGGATATGACCCAGCTGGGCTTTGACCTTGTTGCTGACTGATCTGAACTGCATGTTGACAGTAAACTTAATTGAGGTCATTGAGGTGGACAAGCAGGGTCTTCTGTCCATCTGCTGTCACATGGATGGCATGTCACATGGGATGAGAACATTCTTACTGGACTTGAATAATGAATGACTTAATGTGCTAGTGTTTGTTCACTGGGGTTTGCTGTTTGACGTGTCCCGTAGTTTGTTTTTATTCTTCTCCTAGGGTTCTCATCTTTATTATGATTGCATGGTAGTCATTGGGAGCTTTTCAAAACTACGCATGTCTGGGCCCCACCCTCAGAGACTGCTATTTACTGGGTTAGAGTGCAGGCCTCCATTTTCTTAAAAAGTTCTCAAGTTAATTCTTCCTAATTAACTAGATTAGCTAGATTTGAGAACCCCTAGGATACTGCTAACCAAAAGCAATAGTTAAGGACTTAATTTTATTTATTTTTTTAAGTAACATAAAATGTATTTTTGAACTCTTTTTTTTTTCTTTTTCTTTTTCTTTTTCTTTTTCTTTTTCTTTTTCTTTTTCTTTTTCTTTTTCTTTTTCTTTTTCTTTTTCTTTTTCTTTTTCTTTTTTTTTTTTTTTTTTTTCTCCTTAGGGCTTGGATTTTGAGACCAAGCGACAATACATTCTGTATGTGGCCGTGGAGAATGTGTCCCCGTTTGAGGTCATTCTCTCCACCTCCACAGCCACAGTCACCGTGGACGTGGAGGATGTGAACGAAGCCCCCATCTTTGTGCCTCTCCAAAAGGAAGTGCACATACCTGAAGACTTTGGTGTGGGCCTGGAAATCACGTCCTACACTGCTGAGGATCCGGACCAGTTTATGGAACAGAGGATAACGTAAGTGTGAGGATTTTTTAACAGACTTGCAACAATTGAGTATGAGTGTATGTGTGTGTATAAAATACTTTGTTCATAGCATTTTACCATCATCGGTCTGTGCAAGTCGTCCCCCCCCCCCCCCCGTTTTTTTCTAATTCCATTTTACTCTCATTCTCCACACTTGTTCCGTTCCCTCCATAGCCAGCCATTCCCGATTTACTGTTGCTTCCTGTTTGCAAGTTCATGCAGTGTACTAAGAATGTGGTTTTAATTTACATACATGATGTTGTGTTAGAAGTAGCTCAGTATTTCTTCTCCTTTTAAACTTGAAGTCACCCCATAATCTAAATCACACCCACAGATGTTGAAACCACACCTGCCAACCAACAACAACACCCCACAACCATGTATGATAAAGAATGTTCTTAATTTTTTGAGGGCTGGATGTGACTAGGAAAAAACTATGAGAATACAAATCCAAAGAGGACACATGTGTCTTGTTAGTAATACCATGATTTCCAAGAAGTAACGGGCCTCCGCCAATGTGCCCACTTCCTCTTCTTGGAGAGGGAGGTTCCTACCTGTTAACATGTACTTTAGGGGAAACTGTCACGACACCTGAACTATCTTCTTTTAAAGTTTATTTAAGTGATCCCTACCCTCAATCTTGAACTCATGACTCGGAGATCAAGAGTCACATGGTCTTTCAATTGAGCCAGCCAGGTGCCCCAGGCTCTCAACTATTTAGAGAAAAACATACAAATCCAGAATAGCGTCTTGCATAGTAATCGAGCGTGTTCTTGTTTGGTGGGGTGTTTGCGTTTTAGCATCAGTGCTTTTCACTGGTTCAAGTTCAAGTTCAAACAGAGTTTAAGTGTGATTTCAGCCTCAGCGGTTAGTTTGGGAAGTGCTGATTCTGTCCTAAGTGAAAGAAAGGGCTCCTGAATACCTTTGGACCACACATGTGCCCTGTATAGGAGGAGCTATATAAAAGGTGCAGGTAGAGATCTTAAAGGCTGCTAGCACTGAGTCATTAGGTCAAGGGTGATGGGGAATTTTTAAATGAAGGAACCAGGCTGATAACACCCAAATCTTCTGATTGTATTTAACATTTACTTAAAAAAGAAAAAGAAAAGTAAGGACAATATAACATAATGTACCACTTGATATGTATGATTCAGTAGCATGCACACAACGTCACTATGGAAATTTTTTTTTTTTTTGGAGTAAACTAAAGTTGAGGCAGAACCTAGTTAAGCGTTAGAATCTGATTTTGCAGAAATGCAGAGAATGAAGAAACAAATGCCACAAATCTGGCCAAATGCAGAATGTGGGAACTATATGACAAATGACACTGGAATAAGTGGCAAAAGGGCAGGGAGGACTGCTGTAGATCAAAAGAGTATTAAGAGGCAAATCAACCAATTGTAATATGTAGACTACAACTTGAAGATAGATTCAACACTCCAACTATAAAAGATACCTTTGAGTCAGTCAGAGAAATTTGAGCATGGACGTGGCATTAGATGACAGTAAGTAATTATTACTGTTTTTATTAGATGTGTTGGTGGCATTATGATTATGTTTTATTTTTTTCTAATTTCCTTATTTACGTGGGGCACCTGGGTGGCTCAGTTGGGTAAGTGGCTGACTTCAGTTCAGGTCATGATCTCATGGTTCATGAGTTAGACTCCTGCATTGGATCTCTCTGCTCTTGGTACAGAACTTGCTTTGGATCCTCTGTCCCCATCCCTTTCTGCCCCTCTCCCACTGGTTCTCTCTCTCTCTCTCTCAAAAATAAACATTAAATTAAAAAAATTTTTAAAACCTTATCTATATAAGATATATGCTAAGATATTTACAGGAAAAATCTTTTGACATTTGAGATTTGCTTTAAAATAATCTTAATTTCAGGGCACCTGGTTGGCTCAGTCAGTAGAACATATGACTTTTCATCTTGGAGGTCACGAGGTCAAGCCCTATGTGAAGTGTACAGATTACTTAAAATCTTAAAATACTTCAAATGTGTTGAATTTTATACATGTATCCAATGTACTGCTCATAATCCAAGGAGTCCTCTAGGTGGTCCAAACTTTTAGGGCTAGTAAGAAGTGTTTTTAATCAAGGTTGAAAACTATAGTGGGAAACCAAAGACCTCTTGTATGGTTTTCGTTGAATGATGAAGCCTTGGACTGTATGGTTTCCAGGCCAGTTGATGCCTTAGCTTGCAGTAGCGTAAGGGTCATTTAAAGCTTCTCTTTGGGCAAGTACGGGGACCAAGTCTGTGTGTAGAGGCCCTTACTCCTGGAACAAAGACCACTTGCTAAGTTCATGGCTTTGTACTCCTAAGGAAGTGGGGATATACCTGGAGGTATCCAGGGCTCTTGCATCCTTAGCTTTTTTGCTTCTTTTTCTGAGCCTTGCCATGACCCTAGCAGATAGCTGGGCAGTATATCTCTCTTTTTCATGCCTTTGTTTTCTCTGATTGACTGCTTCTGGTACTCCTAAGTAGGTATAGCTTAACGAATCATTCTGGGATTTTGAATAAAACTTTTCTCTTCCTTTGTAAGGCCAGAAGGAACTTGAGCTTCTCTGGCACCTGCCATGAAAGGCCAGTATTACAGCGCATCCTCCAGTCACTGTGTCAACACGAGTTTCCAAGTGTTCGTGGTGGGGGTTTTGAGTGGCATATTGCCACCATTTGAGTACTGTACCCTTTGGGGAGCTGGCCTATAAGACTCTGCTTTAAAAATACATAAAGAGGGGCACCTGTGTGGTTCAGTTGGTTGTGTCCAACTCTTGATTTCAGCTCAGGTCACAATGTCACGGTTTGTGGGATCAAGCCCAGAGCCTGCTTGGGATTCTGTCTCTCCCTTTTTCTCTGCTCCTCCCCTGCACATTCTGCTTCTCCCTCTCAAAATAAATAAATAAACTTAAAAAAAAAAAAAAACCTTAAAGTTCATAGTACTCCTTGCTTCAGGCAAAAATTACCCATAGATATTAAATCTATTGGGTGAAAGTTAGTTGGTGAACAGGATATTGTCACATTTTCTCCCCTCAGACCATAGACTAATGGTCTTTTTTCCCCTTAGGAAAAAAGTACCTTTAATGGGAAGAAATCAGGTGCCCTATCCCTTATCCAAGTGATCAAAGTTAACCAAGAAAAGAACAGATGTCATGTGCCTCCTAATGTCCTCCTGAGAAGGACAGTCATCGCTTATCCAGTGCTCTTGCCTCCCTTTCCCTCACATGAATTGAGTTTACTTAGAAGGGAATAATCAGACCAGCCCAGATTGAGGAGCTTTCTCCAAAACAACTGGCCTGCACGTCTCAAAAATACCAGTGTTGAGAAAGAAAGGAAAGGCTAAGGAATGTTTCCAAATTGAGGAAACGTGACATCTAAATGTCATGCGTAGATGGATCCTGAATCAGGGCAGGGATGCTCCGGAGGACAGTTTTGGGGAAATCGACAATTTAAATATGTACCATATATTAAATGTTACATTTCCTGAAATTAAAAATCCAATTGTAATTATATAATAGAATGCCTCTGTTCTGAGGGGATAATACGCCAAAGTATTTATGAGTAAGAGAACATGATGGCTGCAACTTCTTCTCAAATGGTTCAACAATGGGTGAATCCAGGTGAAGGGGACATGGATGGTCACACTTTCCTGTAGATGTGAATGGCGAACAAAGAGGAACCTTAGCCTTCTTAGCTATGTGCCGTTCACTCTTGTACTCTAAGCCAGAGCTTGTGCCTTTTCAGGTATCGGATTTGGAGGGATGCTGCCAACTGGCTGAGGATTGATCCAGACACTGGTGCCATTTTCACTCGGGCTGAATTAGACAGAGAGGACTTTGAGCATGTGAAGAACAGCACGTACACGGCCCTCATTATCGCCACCGACAATGGTAAGGATGTCCTTAGGGTTTGGCCTTGGCCGCCTCACCCTCCCAGCTCGTTTGCTTCTTTGCCCCCCACCTTTCTTTTAGAGGCAAGAGTTCATTCTTCCTCTTTTATCCTTAAACAAAAAGCATATGATTTTTAAGGGTACAAATAATTTAGGTCAAGTAGAAGTGCTTTTCACCATTCCCTCTTTATACCTGAACCCACTCCTTCCCCACAGGAGCCAGACTGCCTGGGTCTAGAGCCTAGGACATAATACCTATGTGACTTTGGACTTACAAGCTTATTTCTATGTCCCTCAGTTCCTCTTTCTGACAAAATGATAATACCCCATCTAGATTTTTAATGAATTCATTCATGTAAACATGCCTAGAAGAGTGTCTGCTACATAGTACTACTCTATAAGGACTATCATTATTTTTATCATCATCATTATTAGTGAAATGTGACTCCCTCCAGGCTGTTTCTGTGTGTTTGAATTCGTTTTTCTGCATATGAATTATAGTTTATTATAAAGCCACTATCTAGCTTATAGCCTGGTTTTATTGTAAAAACCATTATTTTATACATGTTGATTTCTATTAAATTTTTCATTTACTTGATATGTAATTTATTATTATTTACAATATGTCTTTAAGACACAGATTTACTTTGGCACTTTATAGATTTACCTCTTGGTAATAAAGAAATGTTACCTAGGGCTGCCTGGGTGGCTCAGTATGTTAAGCATCCAACTCTTGATTTCGGCTCAGGTCATGATCTCGTGGTTCGTGAGTTTGAGCCCCACAATGAGCTCTGCCCTGACAATGTGGACCCTGCTTGGGATTCTCTCTCTCTCTCTCTCTCTCTCTCTCTCTCTCTGCCCCTCTCCTGTACACGCATGCTCTCGCTCTCTCTCTCTGTGTCAAAAATAAATTTAAAAAATTAAAAAATAATAAACTGTTACCTGGATCTAGCATAATTTAATTATTCACACATTAAAGAACACTGGGATGGTTTCTACTTGGTCATTATTTCCAAGACTTTCATACGTAAACATCCTTGTACATGCCTCTATGTGCAAGTATTTCCCCTGGCTAGATATTTAGAAATAGAATTATTGTTAGAACCTACTCACTTCCTGACATTGTGAATGAGTCTCTTTCCCTCACTAACTTACCAGCTTTCTGAAGTAGTTGACAACCTAGAAAACACAGGAAAGCGAGTAAGGCCATGATGGGGCTGGGCGGATGGCTGTTGAATGATGCAGCCTCCATCACATTGTGAATGTGCTGGGGAAAGATAAACCTGTTAGAATTTAAAGCCTGTCCCTGGAGCTGTAATTTGGGAGTTAGTGAGGAAGGCAAGTTAGACTTTGACTGGGTCCCATTTGCAGCCTGAAGCAGGCTCCAGGCTCTGAGCTGTCAGCACAGAGCCCGACGTGGAGCTGGAACCCACAAACCGAGAGATCATGACCTAAGCTAGAGTCAGATGCTTAACTGACTGAGCCACCCAGGCAGCCCATGTTTATTTATTTTTGAGAGAGAGAGAGAGAGAGAGCACAAGCTGAGGAGGGACAGAGAGAGGGGGACAGAGGATCTGAAGTGAGCTCTGCACTGACAACAGAGAGCCCAAAGCGGGGCTTGAACTCACGAACCGTGAGATCATGACCTGAGCCAAAGTTGGATACTTAACCAACTGAGCCACCCAGGTGCCCCTAATTAGAAAAAATTTTAAATGGCCCCTGCTGGGTTTTTGTTTTTGTTTTTTTTCCTCTCCCATAAGGTAAAAGGATTTATCCATGGATGAATGCATGAATAAAGTATGGTATATGTATACAATGGAATATTAAAACATGGATAAATCTTGGGGGCATTGTGCTAAGTAAAAGCCATGTCACAAAAAGATAAATACTGTATAGTTTAACTTACGGTGTGAAAGTGGTCAAATTCATAGAAACAAAGTACAATGGTGGTAAGGGGCGGGGAGGGGGCTGGGGAGAGAAGGAAAGCAGGGAGTTGTTTAATGGCTACAGAGTTTCAGTTTGCAAGATGACACTGTTCTGGAGATCAATGCGAATATACTGTTGAGCCTAAAATGTAAAATGAACTTTAAAATGGTTAACATGGTAAATTTTATGCTATGTGGGGTTTTTTTTTTAAGCCATAATTTTTTTAAGAGTAAAAAGAAAAAATAATCACCACATTCTTGCCACCCAAGCATGATTATAGGTTTGAGATAATAGTCCTGTGCATTTTTTTTCTATAACAAATATTGGGGCACCTAAGTGGCTCACTTGGTTAAGTGCCCAACTCTTGATCTCAGCTCAGGGTTGTGAGTTGGAGCCTCACATTGGGCTCCATGGTGGGCATGGAACCTACTTAAGAAAAAAAAAAAACCCACACTAATATTAATGATGATGCTTGAGTGTCTACTCTTTCTACCATTTTATGCTAGATGCTAGCATAAAATGGTAGAATACATATGTCAGAATGTAAACGAAATGCACACGGAAGTGTCCAAGTCTTTTTTTTCCCCAAGTCTACTTTGAAAATCAACTTGCAACTTGTAGCAATTTCAAAAGCTCAACCCTTTGATAATGACCTTAAAGCCAGAGAAGTTCGGAAAGGGAGAACTGGTAGGGGGGCAAAGAGGAATTCTTGGAGTGGTTCAAGTTTAATGGATGCATAAAGGTACGTGCAAAAGAGTAGGGAGCCTGTCCTTGGTGTGAGGAATAACTTGAATAATTGTTGTTAAAGTGAGGAATAGCGTATTGGAGAGCTGCCTGACCAGAAGTGAAGATGCCCTGAGATGGGGAGGGTGGGGCCTGGTGATGAATCTCTGAAGAAGCAAGCCAGGATTGGCCTTTGGTCTGATTCGAGGCAGTAGAGCTTCATGAATGTTCCTGAGCTGTGGTATTTCCTATATATTTTCTCTTAGGTTCTCCACTTGCTACTGGAACGGGAACCCTTCTCCTTATCCTCTCTGATGTGAATGACAATGGCCCCGTACCAGAACCTCGAAGTATGGATTTCTGCCAGAAAAATCCACAGCCTCATATCATCAACATCTTTGATCCAGATCTTCCCCCCAACACATCTCCCTTCACGGCAGAACTAACACACGGGGCAAGTGTCAACTGGACCATTGACTACAGTGACCAAGGTGGGAACTGGAGTCTTACTCTGACCCCATGCTTTTCCCTGCTCCTGCCCCCCACCCACTTCTGAAAGTCCCTTCTCAGCTTCTCAGATGTCACCTCTTTTGTTTGATGCTTGTTTATTTGCCCCATCTGCATTTGAGGCATTCCCCCAAAGGTCCCTTTCCTTTCCTGGTATCTGACTCTGTAACATACTGCACAGTGATCTTCCACCCAAGCAGCTCCATTTTCTTTACCCTAATAATTCTAGAATGAGGTTGTTTTGTTTGTTTGTTCTTTTTCTCCTGGTCCCATCATTTATTTTTGTTGCTTCCTCCAGCCCGTGAATCTCTAATTTTGAAGCCAAAGAAAACCTTAGAGTTGGGCGACTACAAGATAAATCTCAAACTCGTGGATAACCAGAACAAGGACCAGGTGACCACCCTAGATGTGTATGTTTGTGACTGCGAAGGAGTCGTCAACAACTGCAAGAGGACCATGCCTTATGCTGAAGCGGGGTTGCAAGTTCCTGCCATTCTGGGCATTCTCGGAGGAATCCTCGCCTTACTAAGTAAGTATGCCTGGCAAGCGTTTCAGTCTTTGGCTTCTAAAATGGGGGAGGTTTATCTGTTACTGAGCATTTTAAAGTTGAGTTTGCCAAGACTGGAAGGGAGCACTGTTCCATTAAATCAACAGGAGCCCAGTCCGTCTATTTTGTTGTTCTTTGAATCCTTCAGGGCAGTGCATACAAATCGCCTGCATGAGAATTCTGATCTGGGGTGGGACCTCACATTCCACCTTTGTCACCAGCTCCCGGGGGTGCAAATGTTGGAGGTTCTTAGAGCAACCCAGAGCAGCAAGGCTTTAGGGTACTATTCTCACCAGCATGGTCGGAGCTACCAGCTCACCACCCCCACCTTCCGTCCTGGAGAAGGGATGAGAGAGGAAGTGGAAGGCACGTATCTGGAAAGTGCACCTTCACTCCCATTCCGATGGCTCAAACACAGCCACACCTAGAATGTCCCACCCTAACTGAGTGGCCATGTGCCCATTTAACACTTGGCACAGAGTGGGGGTGGAGTGCAGGGTGAATAGTGAGTATCAATGACTATCAGGACAGAGTGGGGGAAAGACCGTGTATAATTAGGGGCTGAAAAGGGCGGTCCAGGTCATGAATGCCTTTGCATTCAGAAGAGGGGGCTGTTAATTGAGCCTCAAGGAAGGTTTGGTGGAAGATGTAGGATGGTCGGGACAGGGACTGATGGCATCCAGATGGACAGAGGGACATTCGTGACGGTTCCCACACTAGTGAAGGCACAGAGAGGAAGGGGAGGCAGGGAGGAGACCAACGTGGCTGGAGTAGAAGAAAGTTCTTAGAGGGAGCAGTGGGGCCACCTCTGGGGTTTCAAGTTCGACTCAGCACAGGTGTTCTTTCCCCTGCCGCTTGCTGCTTCAACAGATTCATTTGCTCCTGCCCTTTGCTGCTTGTGTCGTCTCAAAACTCAGAAGGAAGGAGAGTGTTGTTTAGAATTCAGTGAGCTTTCTGGACTTGTGTTCCTCAGAATTCACATGGCCTTTATTGCCACCGTGGGATGAGGTTAATTCACCTTCCTGTGTCATCAGCACAGGTGTGACAGCACAAGCCCTGCCTGCCCACTTACTTCCCACTCCAATCACATTTGAACGGGCCAGTCTGCTCTGGGGACAGCATTTACAAACTAGCACTTTCATTCTGAGGAAAATGTTCAAGACTGGAGTTTACACTTAAAATACCGATTTTTTAGTAATAGCCTTACCTCAATTTGTTTGGGGTATATTTTATTAGACACAGAGGCCAAGGACAACATGGAAGAAAGCTTAAATGTGGAACAACATCGAAAGCAGAAGCAACGCCAGGATCCACACTTCTAGCTTCTTGTTCCTTGTGGGCAAGCGTAGAACTTAGCCTTCTAAAGGTGATTCTACAAAGATGCCGGGACATGTGGATGTTCGTGTAATCCCTCAATATTCGATTGCTTGCTTTGTGCCAGGCTTTTTGAGGATCCCACTGGGGTTACTGAGGTTTTGGTACAGTGTATAGGGTGGTACTTCCTGAAGCAGTAAAAATATGTTGTTACTTTTCTAAAGGGATAACATTTGAGTAACGTTTGATCAGTAACATCTTCTTGGAGATGATAACCTGCTCCTTGCTCTTACTTGCTCTACGCTCCACGTGGATGGTGACTGTTGACATCTTATATGGTCTTCAGGGCCGTGTCCTCGGTGCCAAGGCACGTCTAGGCCGACCCAGCAAGTGCTCACTGTTCCTGTTTATGGATTGTGATCAAGGAAGTTTGCTTATCTGAATAAAGTCTTGGAAACTTGCTGATTTCAGAAACAATAGGGAGTTTGGGTACTTCTAAGAAATCTTTTCCCCAAGTCTATGCAACCTCCTGTTTCAGTCCAATAATACTGTTTCAGTAGGATGTCCTTTCCCTCCTCCCTCCCCCTGTAGGGTGTCCTTTAGAGGTACTTGGGCACAAGCATCTATGAAGAAAACACATTGAATCATCATTTTTTCATTCACGATAAGTAGTTTAAAAGTTTTTAACAGCTGTTAATCATATATACCCTAGAAACATCCCATGATCAGATGAAAACTTTGGAAATTAAACAGATCGTAGAGCTTGCCCACATGATTTTTATCTTAAGGGAATATACCAGGTGATTATATGGTCTGTGTCCCATTCCTCAGAACTGATTAAAAATAATGTGCACCTGTCAATCACATTTAGGGTGACTCAGCCCTGTTCACGAACCTCTAATGGTTCCAACTCAGAATCAAAGCCAAAGTCCTTCTAGTAGTCGACATATCCCTGCCACCCCTCTGTTTGCTTCTTTCCCCCTCACTCACCCTGCTGTGGCCATGCTGACTTCACTTTTCTTAATCATGCCAATCATGCTCCTGCCTCAGGTCCTTTGTCCTTACTACCATTTCCTCTGCCTGGAGCATTTTAACTCAGATTCTGAGAAATGACTGACTGGTTTAATAAGTCCAGTTAGGGGCCCCTGGGTGGCTCAGTCCATTAAGCATCCTATTTCGTCTCAGGTCATGATCTCCCAATTTGTGAGTTTGAGCCCTGAGTCTAGCTCTGTGCTGACAACTCAGAGCCTGGCGCCTGCTTCGGATTCTGTGTCTCCTTCTCTTTCTGCCCCTCCCCCACTCATGCTCTATCTCTCCCAAAATTAAATAAACATTAAAAAAGATAAATAGTCCAGTTGAAGACACGCTTGAATTCCCATGTAATTGTCCACTATGTTATACTGTATACGTTAACTTCAGGTATGTGAGCATCGCCATGTGGGTTGTCTGACAGCCATCTGTCTGGTAGGCAAGGCAGTGGTGCTGTGTGATAGCTGCTTTTTATGGCCTTCCTGACCTGTGGCTCTCCTTGTTCTCTCTTCCCCACACCAGTCCTGATTCTGCTGCTTTTGCTGTTTGTTCGGAGGAGAGGGGTGGTCAAAGAGCCCTTACTACCCCCAGAAGATGACACCAGGGACAATGTTTATTACTATGATGAAGAAGGAGGTGGAGAAGAGGATCAGGTACCTTTTTAAAACTGTGGCAAAAAGCTATGTGGTGATCTCTATTTGGAAGAAGCAATGATTAGGAGAAGGTAGGCATTTAAAATACCGTTGTTCTGTTCAGCACCCAGATGAATGGACAGATGCAAAGGGCAGTTAAATAACTTGCCCAAAGTCACACAGGTAGGAAGCAGTCAAACCAGGTAGTCTGACTCAAGCCTGTCCTCCTCATGGCTGTTCTCAGGACATGAACTTCAAATTATTTAGACATAAAGCAATTAATCTGTTGTGATATTTTGTCCCTTGAGTTTATAGGTATGCTAAACTTTTGCTTTTCTTTTTGTAGATGTTAAATCTTCAGGCTTTCTTTATTTTCCCTGATTTTGGAGATGATCTTACCTTGCCCCGGAGTTTTTTTGTTTTGTTTTGTTTTTGTTTTTTAAAGTAACCTTAATGCCCAACGTGAAGCTCAAACTCAGGGACCCGACATCAAGAGTCACATGCTCTACTGACTGAGCCAGCCGGGCACCTTTCTGGAGAGTTTTTGAAAGTGTATTCTGTCTAGAAAGGGAACCTTGGGCCCCATCTCAGAGTTCGGCTTTTGACTCCCGCCATGCATGAGCACATTTGCTGAGCGATGTGGTCTGGAAGAATAGCCATCGATTAGAATTTCAATGCCTGTTTTGCATAACATATTAAGGGGTACAGAGAAATGTCCTTCAGGCATTTGTGGGACAACTGCTGGTCTCAGCTACTGTCTTAGTCTGTGTGGACTGCTATAACAAGATACCACAGACATTGCTTAAAAACCACAGAAATTCATCTCTCACAGTTCTGGAGGCTGGGTTGTTTAAAATCAAGGCACCAGCAGATGTGGTGTTTGGTGGTGGCTTGCTTCCTCCTTCATAACCAGCCATAATGTACTCGCACGGCAGAAAGGAATCTCTAGGGTGTCTTTTATTGGGGCACCAGTCCTCCTCCCGACGGCTCCATCTACCCTCCTGACGTAATCACTTCCCAAAAGTCCCACCTTCAAATACCACCACCTTGAGCATTAGGTTTCAACGTATGAATTTTGTGAAGGACACAGGTATTGAGTATACGGCAGCTAGGCTCACAAGAATCTGTGGACCGGCTAGGACTTAGTTAATAAGGTATAACAGCCTACATCCTTACCACAGGGGCTCCTCATGATCATTTGATGTCTTTCCTTTTTTTTTTTTTTTTTAATGTTTATTTTTGAGAAAGAGACAGAGTGTGAGTGGGGTAGGAGCAGAGAGAGAGGGAGACACAGAATTGGAAGCAGGTTCCAGGCTCTGAGCTGTCAGCACAGAGCCTGATGTGAGACTTGAACTCACAAACCATTGAGATCCTGACCTGAGCTGAAGTCGGACGCTCAACCAACTGAGCCACCCAGGCACCCCTGATGTCTTTCCTTCTAGGGCTATTGTGAAAACTCTTAGGTTGAAAATTGTCATTTTAGTTTACACTGGCAAATGCTTGCAACTATCATGCAGTTGACAGGGTATTATCTGATACCAGAATCTATAATCCAAATATATCCCCTTATTTGTGACTGTTTCTTTTTACTCGGGTCTGTTTTTACCTTTTTCTCCAAAGGACTTTGACTTGAGCCAGTTGCACAGGGGCCTGGATGCTCGGCCTGAAGTGACTCGTAATGATGTGGCGCCAACCCTCCTGAGCATGCCCCAGTACCGGCCCCGCCCTGCCAATCCTGATGAAATTGGAAACTTTATTGATGAAGTAAGTTAGCAAAATCAAAAGCCATGGTGCCATTCATCTCTCAACTCAGGAACAGTTGTGTTGAAAGTCAGGAAAAAGTCTTTAGATTCTTTGCTTTATGTTTTCTCCTTGTCTGATCCCTGACTGCTATTTTTTATTTGTGTCTCATCTGAATTTCAGAACTTAGAGCACTTCAAATTGTTCCTAGCGAATTTGCGAAGTCCATATGGCAAAACCAAGAATGACTTGAAAGGATTTAGTAAAAGTAGACATGAAGCTAAAGGAATTCAAAGTAGATCCAGTTTGGTTTCACTAATGAGTCTTTTTGCCCCTGCATCCCACTCCTGGTTGGGATGTGATATTAAATGTGTATCATAAGTCTACCTAAGGGCCAGAAAAATAGCATCCCTTTGTATATGTCAGAAATGCATTCAGCTTTAAATTCCAGGAGCTTAAACAGATATAACAGAGGGTACCTTGTTTTTGTGCTTGTTACCTCATGAGCACAAGATGGCTGCCACACTTCCAGGCCTTGGGTCTGTATTCCAGTCAAGAAGAAGTAGGAAGGGTAGGGTAGAAGCCAAAAATTTTCATTCAAGCACACTGTTACTGCCAAGTAGGGAGTTTATTCTATATGTTACAATACGACTGTTTTCAGCCTCTGTCCATCCTGACGGGCTTGTTTGTCTCCTGCCTACACATAACTTATCATTAGTATAGAGGAAAAGATTCTGCAATTTACCTGTAATGTTCTCTTTTCATGAAATATATATTAGATTTGTCTTCCTTGACTGTTTGTATAAATTTACCTTATTGGTGTCGCAGGATGGTTGCATGGTCATGTGTGACTCGTTGCTCGAGGCACCTAGAGGAGGCATCTTGCCTCAGAGGACAGGTGTGCGATTCCTTGCATTGAAAGATCCTATCGTCTTCCTTCTTCTTTAGAACCTGAAGGCAGCAGACAGTGACCCCACTGCTCCTCCTTACGACTCTCTGCTTGTGTTTGACTATGAAGGAAGCGGTTCTGAAGCTGCTAGTCTGAGCTCCTTAAACTCCTCGGAATCAGACCGAGATCAGGACTATGACTACCTGAATGAATGGGGCAATCGCTTCAAGAAGCTGGCAGACATGTACGGAGGTGGTGAGGATGACTAGGGGACTCGAGACAAATGGGGAAGGAGATGGGCCCCTACATCGTGTGATAGAAAATTCAGGGCTCATGGTTTCTCAGCTCCCTTCACTTGAGATGACTTTCTGGGGAAGAGAGACTGCTCGGTGATGCAGTTAGGATAGTTGGGATTTCCACTTTATAGATCTAATCTGTGTGTGTTCGAATGATTTCGCCCTAATTTTTGAATCTTTTTTTCTTTCCTCACTCTTTAAGTGGTGATGCTGTCCCAAAGACCCCCATATGTTAATACTTCAGAACAATAGCTTCAGCCTCAAAAGGTTCTGCTAGCAACTTGCAGATTTCCTTAAGGGTTTTCGTCTCATTTTTTAAGGGAAGGGAGGGGTCAACTGCCCTATTATTTTGTGTGTGTATGTATGTATGTGTGTGTAATTATTTTTAATTTGTGTACTTTTTTCCTCCTATCACTGCACAGCACCCCTTGTTCTACTATCCACTCTTACTCCTTCTGAACCTACATTGCCCCAGACAGGGGTTCTCTGATGCAGAAATTGTGGGGCCCTTTCAGGATAAGTGTGGTCTTAGTCTGGCCATAGTGTGACTGGGTATTATTTACTCTTAAGACCTTTAATCTTCTGAGTATATAACTTGAAATAGGTATCCATCCACTTACTGGTTGTGCATAAGAATGTTTGTTATGTGTATGTCATTACTGGGGTGATCTGGTTCTAAACAGGAAGCCTTGACCAGAAAGGGTGGTGAGTTTTCAGGTGCCACTCCACATCTAATGTTCATCTAACACTCAAACAAGAGAGTGATCTATTCCAACACTTACGGTAGTGCCTCGAGTGCTGCAGCCAAAGACAGAAGGTGTTTGTCCCAGCGAAGAGCAACGTGAAAAATGGGTTTGAAGGTGGCAGGAGACAAGTTGTTGAGCCTGGCAATTTAGGAAACTGAGGCTGAGGATGGTTGAGGTGGCTCTGCCTCTAGTCCTGAGAAAGAATGGAAGAATCTTAACATGTGACTCCAGTCAGGATCCTGCTACCAGAGTTTCTTCCTGACAGCCCAGAACCCCCCAAGTGCCTGCTGTTGTTGATGTCCACAGGATATGCTGGCTGATCTGGAAACATCTGCCCGAAATTCCAAGCATGCATAGAAAACAATATCAGGAAATCCAATTTATTTTCCTTAGGAGCAGGAAGAAAATATGGCCCTAAAATGTGTTAGTAAGGAGAGTGTGGGGAGAACTCTGATTTGGATCTTCTTTTAGTTGAAATGTGAACTTCAAGAACCTTTTGACAACCATGGAAAATAATCTTATCTAAATTGCTTTACTGTCTGTCAGGTGTTTTTTGAAGAAAAAAAAATCATCCCTGCAATCACATCTTGGAATTGTCTTGATTTTTCAACAATTTAAACTCGAATGTAGTCCTGTATAGAGAATGTCACTATAGTTTTGAGTATATATGTGTGTGGGTGTTGATAATTTTGTATTTTCTTTGGGAGTGGAAAAGGAAAACAATTCAAGCTGAGAGAATTCTTAAATATTCATTTTTATAAATTTTATTAAAGAATTTTGTTAAACATTGTCAGACACATGTTTTATTTGGTTAGCCACAATTCCATGCAAGACCAGTGGTACTTGGGCTTATTCAAAACATGGAGAAGGAAGCTTCATGTTGAAATGACTACTCCAGAACTTTGTGTCCTTCTATTGCGGGCAGAGTGTGGGAAACTGCATTTACAAATTCACTTTACTTGAAAACTGTCCATATGGTATGTGGAGAAGCCATTAACATTCTCTTCTTAATGGAAAAACTACTGTGGGCATTGCTGAGGGACCTAGCAGAGCTTCAGACAAATTCAGTCAGTCAGCAAAAAGTTTGTGTAGTCCAGTGGTTCACCACTGGGGGAGAGTATGGCTCCCTCTCCCGGAGGACTTTGTGCAATTTCTGGAGATACTTTGATTGTGATGACATCAAGTCAAGGCCAAGGATGCTGCTGACCGTCCGGCAATGCACAGGACAGCCATGTGCAACAAAGAATCATCAGGTTCAAAATGTCAGTAGTGCTGCTGTTGAGAAACCCTGTTACAGTTCTGTCACTTTCCTCTGCTGGAGTGTAGGACTTGAGATAGATATATAAATTTTTTTAAGTGGTGGTCAAATATATATACAGATCTTGACTTATGTGGTTATATCCCAATAAACCATCATAAGTTGAGAATATGTCAAAAGTGCATTTAATTTGCCTAAGGCACCAGACATGAGATCGTAACCCACTTTAAATGTGCTCAGAATGCTTAACATTAGCCTATAGTTGAGTAAAATCATCTCACGCAAAACCTGTTTTATTTAAAATAAATATTTTAAATAAAATATTTAAATATTTTTTTAATATTTATTTTGAGAGAGGGGTGCCTGGGTCTCTCCATGGGCTAAGCGTCTGACTTCGGCTCGAGTCATGATCTCATGGTTTGTGAGTTCGAGCCCCACGTCAGGCTCTGTGCTCAGAGCCTGGAGCCTGCTTCGGATTCTGTGTCTCCTTCTCTCTCTGCCCCTCCCCAACTTGTGCTCTGTCTATGTCTCTCAAAAAATAAATAAATGTAAAAAAAATTAAGATTTATTTTGAAAGTACATCATGAATGAGGAAGGGGCAGAGAGAGAGAGAGAATCCCAAGCAGGCTCCACATTGTCAGCACAGAGCCCTATAAGGGGCTCGATCTCATGAACCATGAGACCATGACCTAAGCTGAAATCAGTCAAGAGTGTGTATGCTTAACCAACTGAGCCACCCAAGTGTCCCTCATATTAACCTTTTTTGTTTATTTTTTTAATGTTTGTTTATTTTTGAGAGAGAGCGTGAGCAGGGAAGGGCAGGGAGAGAGGGAGACAAAGAATCTGAAGCAGGTTCCAGGCTCTGAGCTGTCAGCAGGTTCCTGGCTCTGAGCCTGACGTGGGGCTCGAACTCATGAACCGTGAGATCATGACCTGAGCCGAAGTCAGATGCTTAACTGACTGAGCCACCCAGGTGCCCCCACAAAACCTATTTTATAATAATAAAGTGTTGAAGAGCTCGTGTCATTTATTGAATATGGACAGCGAGAAATGGAATGGTTAAGTGTGTCTGTTGCTTACCTTCCTGATCACAGAACTGACAAGCCGTGGCTGCCACTCAGTGCCCAGCATCACGAGAAAGTCCGACCGCGTATCACTAGCCCAGGAAAAGATCAAAATTGGAAGTATGGTTTCTACTGAATGTGTGTGGATTTTGAGCGTGCAATTCAGTGATACTAAGTGCACGTATAACCCTCATCTCTATTTCCAGAACCTTTTCGTCATCCCAAACAAGTTCTATAACCATAGGCAATAAGTAACTCCCCGTTCTCCCCTTTCTCAGCCCCAGTTACCTCCATTCTACCTTGTTTTATGAATTTATTCTAGGTATTTCATGTAAGTGGTGTCATGTAATTTATGTGCTTTTAAACTTGGTGATGTCATGTAGCCTAATGTGTTCAGGGGTTGTCCACACTGCAGCTTGTATCAGCACTTCATTCCTTCTACGGCTGAGCAATATTCCATCACGAGCATATATACCACATGTTGTTATATATCCATTTATCTTGGGTTGTTTCTACTTTGTGGCTATTGTGAATGATGCTGCAGTGAACGCTTGCTTACAAAAACTGTTTTTAGTTCTGGTTATTAACCTGAGAGGAGCATTGCTGGGTCATATGGTAATTCTGTGTGTGGTTTGAGAGACTCCAATATTGAAACCTTGGTTGGTTGGGTCCTGGAGTGAAAATTTAAGATCCATAAAAGACTTTTTTTTTTTTTTTTTTTTTGAAATTGGGCACATTGTAATAAGTAGAGTAGATTATATTCCTGAATAAACTTTTATTTTAATGTTTGTTTACGACAGAGTGAGAGTGTAAGTGGGGGAAGGAGCAGAGAGTGGGAGACACAGAATCTGAAGCAGGATCCAGGCTCTGAGCTGTCAGCACAGAACCTGACGGGGGGCTCGAACTCAGATTGTGAGATCATGACCGGAGTTGAAGTCAGACGCTTAACCCACCAAGCCACCCAGGCACCCCATAAACTTTTTTTTTTTAATTTTAAGTTTATTTTGAGAGAGAAAGCATGAGTGGGGGAGGGGCAGAGAGAGACTCCTAAGCAGGTTCTGCATTGTCAGCCCGGAGCATAAGGAGGGCCTTGAACTCATGAACCATGAGATCGTGATCTGAGCCAAAAATCAAGATTCAGATACTTAACCGACTGAGCCACACATATGCCCCTAAACATTAGTTTTCTTGGGGACATAGTTCACTAAGAGAACCTTATTAGGAGATAAATGATGACGAATTTAGGGATGAAGTGTTACATCTCGAAATTAAGAATGATTCAACAAAAAAGTGTGAAGAGTGGTAGCACGAAGGCAGATGTGACAAAATGTTCATAATGACTAAATCTAGGTGAAGGGCATGTAAGTGTTGACGTACTATTTTGGTTTTTCTTTGAGTTTGAAGTATTTCACAATTAAAAGTTGGGGAGAAATTAGGAAGCTGGAAATAAACCTTCATATATATGGTCAACTGATACTCTACAGGAGTGCTAAGACCATTGGGAAAAGGACAGTTTTTTGGTGGGGGGGCAGATGACACAAAAATTACGTGTGTGTGTGTGTGCACGTGTGTGCGTGTGTGCACGCGCACACAGTATTGGGGAACTTGGGTGGCTCATTTGTTTATCAGACTCTTGGTTTCAGCTTGTGTCATGATCCTCGGATTTGTGGGTTTGAGCCCCACGTAGGGCTCTGTGCTGACAGCTCAGAGCCTGGAGTCTGCTTCAGACTCTGTCTCCCTCTCATTGGGGGGTGGGAGGGACTGCTTGGGATTCTCTCTCCCTGTCTCTCTGCTCCTCCCCCACTCGCCTGTGTTCACGCTCTCTCAAAAATAAACTTTATATGTTTTTATTATAGTTGACACGGTGTTACATTCGTTTTAGGTGTTACAACTTAGTGATTTGACAAGTTTATGCATTATGCTATGTTCATTCCAAGTGTAGTTGCCATCTGTCCTGTTGCATCACTATTACAATATCATTGACTATTTTCCTTATGCTCTGCCAAAAAGGACAGTGTTTTCAACAAATGGTGCTGGGAAAATTGGGTGTCCATATGCAAAAGAATGAAATTAGTCATACTGTTATACCATATACAAAAAATAAATTCAAAATGAAAGACTTTTTAAAACATAAGGGCTACAGCTATAAAACCCTCAGAAGAAAATGAGAGAAAAACATCATGACGCCAGATTTGGCATTACGTTGTGTGTATTTGGCCACAATAAAAAAAGGTCAGGGGAGAAAACTACAATGAGGACAAATGATAAAATGGTTCTATACAGAATTAAACTGTTTACAAAGTACCACCACGTGCAAAGGGCTATAACCAGTCAGGTAACGTGACTTCTGAGAAAGGCTACAGAGAAGGGGTTTGCATCGAGCCTGGAAAACAGCGCCTCGGTTTCCCTCTTGCTGGTTCCACGGGTACCGACAAGGCAGTTATGTGGAGAAGACATGAGACCCTGGAGCCGTGCAACCTGGATTCCAATCCTGATCCTGTCCTTCCCACCTGTGAGCTTAGGCAAGTTACTTCACCTTTCGATGCCTCGATTTCCTTATCTCCAAAGGAAGCATTGATGTGTATAAAGCATTTAGAGGAGTGCCTGGCACATGGTAGTGGTCTGTTAAATGTGAGCTCTTGTTTTTATTATTGAATAAGGGGCACAACAAGGGAGTTCGGGTAGAGAGAATCACTTAAGTGGACGCAGTGTGTTTGGAGAGAAAAGGCCAACCGTTGCGTTTTGGACTGGATTTAGTGGGTCAGAGAGCACAACTCAAGTGTTGTGAGCAGAAGTATGCGATGGAAAGCGGTGTTGTGTGAAGATGGCATCTGTTTGCAGGGGTGATGAGCTGTCCTGGGGAGGGTACCCAAGACAGTAAAGAGCCTCTGTCCGTTGAAACAGAAATGAAGGATCCAGAATACAGCACCGTGAAGAGGCTTTTTCCCAAAGACTCCCCTTATCTCCCTAAAAGCAGAGCCTCTTCAAAGGATTTGGCAGTCATAAAGCATCTCCCAAGGAGTTTCCTAAGTAGGGAGGATTGACTCCTACCACCGGAGATTAGAAATTGGCACCTCAGGATAAGAAATCACCTAAACACATAGTGTGACAGAAATCATAGCTCCCATCTCATTGATCTTCTCTCAAAGTCACGTGTTTTCCCATAAGTGCCCTTTTTCTAGTAAGACGGGATGTAAGCTGTTTCTCCCCTTCCCCTATTAAGATGGAATATAAGCCCCAAATTGTAATCACTTCTTGAGTCACATTTTCCTATGAACTCCCTTGGATGTGAATAAAAATCTGTCTTCTAATCTTTTGTCTGTTTAATTCACACACCTTCCTATTCAGAACCTAAGAGGATAGAGAAAAGTTCTTCCTCTATGATAAATATCTGATTGATGCCAAAGAGTGGTACTACAGAGAGAAACCCCTTCCTTTAAAATAAGTGAAGGGGGGCGGCTGGGTGACTCAGTTAAGTGTCCGACTTCAGCTCAGGTCATGATCTCGTGGTCTGTGAGTTCAAGCCGCACGTTGGGCTCTGTGCTGTCAGCTCTGAGCCTGGAGCCTGCTTCGGATTCTTTGTGTCCCTTTCTCTGCACTTTCCCTGCTCACACCTCTGTTTCTTTCTCTCAAAAGTAAATAAACATTAAAATTTTTTTTTAATTCAGTGTCTCCCTCTCTCTGCCCCTCCCATACTCGTTCTCTCTCTCTCTCTCTCAAAAATAAACATTAAGAAAATAAAATAAAGGGACGCTGGGCTCTCTGCTGACAGCTCAGAGCCTGGAATCTGCTTCTGATTTTCTCTCTCCCTCCCTCCCTCCTTCCGCCACCCCCCTCCCCCGCCCCGCGCGCTTGTGCTCTGTCAAAAATAAGTACACATTAAAAAAATTTTTTTAAGTAAATGAAGGGTCGCCCAGGTGTCTCAGTCGGTTAAGATCTAGATCCAGGTTTGGGCCATGACCTCACAGTTAGTGTGTTTGAGCCGCGCATGGAGCTCTGTGCTGACAGGGCAGAGCCTGCTTGAGATTCTCTATGCCCCTCTCTCCCTCCCTACCTCCTTCTGTCTGTCTGTCTCTCTCTCTCTGTCTCCCTCCCTCCCCTCTCCCCCCTCTCCCTCTCTCCCTCTCTCAAATAAGCTTTAAAAAATTACATGAAAATTGGGGTGCCTGGCTCGCTCAGTCATTGGAGCATGAGACTTGATGTCAGTGCTGTAAATTTGAGCCCCTTGTTGGGTGTAGAGATTACTTTAAAATCTTTAAAAAACAAAAGCCCTAAAAATAAAATCACTTAAAAAAAATGAAAATTAGGTGAGTTTCAGGGGCCCCTTCTCTGTGGAGGGAGTGGTGAGGATTATCACAGTGAGTAAAGTTTTGACAAGAGTAGGGTAAGAATTTAAGGGTCATTTATGGAAAATGGCATGCAACCACTCCAGTCATCACATGTGGCTTTAGAAGATAAGTACCCATAAGAACACTTAATTTGCTGGGGTCTTTACTGGGAATCGTTACTGTAAGACAATGGATAACTACAGGGTGCCATTAGCCTCGTTAGTTCTCTGGGTTGAAGCAAGCAGCCCCAGCAGGCTGGGGTATCTTGTTGAGCTGCTGTCCCCCAAGTCCCTGATAATGGGCTCCTTGTTGGTTGACTTAAAATCAATGGAATACGTTTTTCATGAATATAGACTGTGTGTGTGTTGAACATCCCCGGGTGGCTCATTGTGGGGAAGCAGCAGCCTCTCCGATGTAGCTCTTCTGGAATATTTGTCGTGATGGGTATTTCACAGCATGATTGCCCGAGAGTCTCCCAGCTCTTCTTATGTGTTTGCCCAAAGCAAAACGAGGAGGGGACTGCCAAAATTCAATTTCTATAAACTAAAATCCTGTAAGTGTAAATACCGGATTCTAAGGAAGTAGTAGGGTAGTTAAAAGCCAATTTGAGGGGCGCCTGGGTGGCTCAGTCGGTTAAGTGTCTGAGTTCAGCTCAGGTCACGATCTTGCGGTCCGTGAGTTCAAGCCCCGCGTCGGGCTCTGTGCTGATGGCTCAGAGCCTGGATCCTGTTTCAGATTCTGTGTCTCCCTCTCTCTCTGCCCCTCCCCCGTTCATGCTCTGTCTCAAAAATAAATAAAACGTTAAAAAAATTTTTTTAATAAAATAAAAGCCAATTTGAATGATTTTGTGGGGGCGGGAGAAGCTTGAGAACACTTCCTTTTTTTCAGATGCAGAGCTTATTTATCAACTTATAGGCCCTAGGCACTCCTCTGACATCCTATCATATGTGTTAAGATGCACCGAATATTCTACGTGGGATATATTTTTTTGCTGGAAAAATTTTATAGGATCTTTTTGACACTGCTTTTGAAATTATACGCGTGAGGGGCACTTGGGTGGTTCAGTCGGTTGAGCGTCCGACTTCAGCTCAGGTTGTGATCTCACTGCTCCTGACTCCAAGCCCCTTATGAGGCTCTCTGCTGTCAGGGCAGAGCCTGCTCTGCATCCTCTGTCCCTCCCTCTCTCTGCACCTCCCCTGCTCACACTCTGTCAAAACAAAACAAAAATTAAAAAAAACTGAACATGCCATTTTGTGGTATATGAGCCTTTTAGAGTCCAAATAATAAAATCTTATGCCAATATCTGGTTTGGGGATAAAGGATGATTAGCTCTGGGGACCCCTCTTACCATCTTTTGTAACTCCCACACCAGTATCGCCCTTAGGCTTGTCTAGTAGGGCCTCCGTTCTGGGTCCCATCCTTACAGGCCCCACCTGGCCTCCTCCATGATTCGCATCTTCACGGACAAGAAATACGCCAGTCCTAGGGGAATTGCCCACCCCAAATCCTCCCTCCAGACCTCACTCCAAGTTCTGGGACTCTGGACTTCCCTGTCCAATCATCCCTGAGCCTGCTTCCAGTGCTACGTGGGCCTCTTCGCTTGGTCTTCCCTCTGGAAGCTGAACCCTGTTCGTGTGTTCCTAACACTAAGGGGGTGCCAAGGGGCAGTTTCTGAGAGGTGTGTGCACATCCAGGCTGGGATATCCACATGTGTGAATGCAGGATGGAGACACTAATGAGAAGGAAAGGGGTCAGGCCAGAGGTGGGAGGCTGACTTCTGCCATACTGCCACATCCAATATGGATTTCTGAGGCCAAATTTGAGAATTCTCAATTGAAACCTGGTATATTTTTCAAAGTAGGAGAACAAAAGATTTTATTTAACAGGCTATTCGTTTGATTTATACTTTGAAACTTAAGCATATGATATGGAGGCCTCCACTTGTATTTCTACCCTAGTGCCCACAAATCTTAGGGCTGGGCCATTCCCACACAAATCTTTATGCCAAACTCACTAAATGTTTAATATTTTGAAATGACCTTAAGTTTTTTGCTTTGTTTTAGGCTTTTTTTTTTGGGGGGGGGGAGCTGTACAGGGAGACCTTAAATTTTTTATTCCTCAAAATGAACTTGGATACACACATAACTGGAGAAAAATTGTCTACTCACAAAGCCTGGCGTGGGATGTATAACACAATAAAGAGAGCGTTGTAGTAATTTCGCAGGTCATTTATTTCCCCTTCAAAAATGTTTTTCCAATTTGAAGATATTTTTGCAGGATTTTATTTGAGGAAGAGATGGAGAGTAAGACACACATACAATTTTTTAATTATCCCCTCTGTGGGAGACATTGCTAAATGCTTAAGAACAGTATCGCTTTTTTTTTTTTTTTTTTAAATTTTTTTTAACGTTTTATTTATTTTTGAGACAGGGAGAGACAGAGCATGAACAGGGGAGGGTCAGAGAGAGGGAGACACAGAATCTGAAACAGGCTCCAGGCTCTGAACTGTCAGCACAGAGCCCGACGCGGGGCTCAAACTCACGGACCGCGAGATCATGACCTGAGCCGAAGTCGGCCGCTTAACCAACTGAGCCACCCAGGCGCCCCGAGAACAGTATCGCTTTAACTCCCTAAGATAACTTTGTGCAAATGGTTCTGTTACCTATTCACTTTAGAGAGTAGGAAATGGTTGATGGATTTGGGCTGGAGCCTAAAGTCCTGAGAGTGACCAGGAGGGGTCTGAGAAAGGAGTTAAGTGACCAGCTTCTTTCTCCAGTGGCAGGGGCTCGCAGTGGAGCACATCCCACTTCCTAAGACTTCCAACAGCTAAATGCTGAAGGGCAGTCATCAGGTCTGATGAACTCAGGCTAGTTCAGGGAATCTCAAGGAGAAACAAGACAGCCTGTTTGGGAGAACTTTCAGAAAATGGGTGGTGGGGGTGGCTGTGACAATGATTATTGACTTTTACTGAAGGGAAGCTAAAGGTCTTGCCCTCAGAAGTACTCTCCTAGATTTGTAGCATGACTTTCAGACAACAAGACTTTAGAATGTCCCACCAGCATTCGTGTAGGTGAAAGCCTGTCCCTGTTGGGGTGACTCTCAAATGAATTCTGTTTTACCTATTAACACAATGGGGTGGGGGACCCTGGGTGGCTCAGTCGGTTAAGCCTCCGCCTTCAGCTGGGGTCATGATCTCGCAGTTTGTGAGTTCGAGCCCCAGGCGGGCTCTGTGCTGACTCCCCGGAGCCTGCAGCCTGCCTCGGATTCTGTGTCTCCCTCTCTGTGATCCTCCCCCGTTCATGCTCTGTCTCCCTCTGTCTCAAAAATAAACAAACATTTAAAAAAATTAAAAAACACAATGGGGTGTGGGGAGGGCACAATTTTAATGTACCCAGAATTTTCCAAGAATATAAACACAGCAAAGATCAACATTTTATTGGGACCGGTAATTATTACGTTTCAAAAATCGTATCACCAATAACAATATTTGTGGTTATTCAAATGCATGTGTCTGTGTTTAGCACTTATTTTTAATTTCTTTTGAAAGTAGGCTCCTCATCCAATCTGGGGCTTGAACTCATGACCCTGAGGTTAGGCGTCGCATGCTCTACTGACTGAGCCAGCTAGTCACCCCCAGCACTTGTTTTTAAATATCATTCATAAAGAAATTAAAAAATATTCAGTTGAGTGATGTTTATGTATCCAAACTTCATCATAAGTAGGCACAGCATCTGTTTACTTCACTATGTCTTTTGGTGCTCCGGTACCCAATTATTTTCATAGTGAAATAGGTATCATTTTATGATAAACTACTATACTTCTCTCTTCTTCGTTACTTAGTGGTTAATCATATTGAGTTTCTGAAATTGTGCACGTAGGTTGGTTGTGTTAACTGTTTTTTCTGCCCAAGGGACTAAACGGGGACTGAAAACTTGTGTAAAAGGGCGCTCCGCCCACGTCGGCCCCGCCCCTTGCGGCGGGCCCCACCCCTAGCGCCTTCCGCCACATTCAGTATGGCGGCGACGCCAGTCCGCAGAGGCGATTGGGCAGGTCGCTAGTGGCGCGTTCCACTCCAGTCATGGCGGCCCGCCGACCGGTCGCGGGCAGCGGGGCTCTGGCAACGTGCGGTCTGGAGAGCATTCTGGAGGCGCTGAAGCTTCTGCTGAGCCCGGGAGGTGAGAGGACGGATCTCGGCGCCGGGCTACACTCGGGACTCTCAGGGCCACCAGTCTTCCCGGGCTGCCCTGCCTTCCGCAGCGTGCGCCTCTCAGGCCCTCCCCGGGACCCCCAGCTCTGAGGCTCCTGGGGGCTTTGGGCATTGTCCGTCCAGCCTCATTTTACTTGAGGAAACCGAATCTCAAGGAGGGGATGGGATTTGCTGAACACTGATGGTAACCGACGTCTCTTGAGCGCCAACCTTGTGCCAGGCACTCACTGTTAAGCGCCCTGGGTACTTGGTTCCATTCAGTCCTTACTGTCACCCTCTGAGGTAGGGACTGCGGCAAGAGCTTCCGAGAGGGTAGCGCTCCTGACGCGTTAAGTGAGGTCCCACCTCCTGAGGGTTCAGGGTGTAATGTGGACGCTGGAGATTTGTACAGAATGGCGAGGCGTGCAGAAGATGGAAGCAGTGGCGTTTGAGCTGGGTTTGGGGACAGCGTTTAGGGATTTACAGTCACTTGTAATCTTTCCTGGTGAGTTGGCAAGATCTTCCCAATTTAGAATCTGCAGGGACCATGGCGGTGGTTTAGCCTGGCGCTCTCCTTTTACACCTGGGGACACTTAAGCCTCGCTGAAGAGATGAAGTGACCTGACACAGATTATGTGGGCAAATTAGGGGCACAACACGGACCTAGGGCCGAGGTCTACCGAACTCCCTTCTCAAATCAAGGCAGATTATTAAGTGTGGAGCCTCTGATGTTATCCGGAGTTTGGAGAAAGGACACGAGAGATAGGGACCGTATATGTGCAAGAAGGGGTTTGTTCGTGAGCAAAGTAAGGTACATGAAGGGCCATCAGGTGATGCTTCAAGTCTCAAATTTTAAGATACTCCCCCAAATGCAGAAACTTCCACTAACATTATACCATACCTGGGAGAAGTGAAAAGAAGTCATTAATAATAGTCATTGAGGGGCGCCTGGGTGGCTCAGTGAGTTAAGCATCTGTCTTCCGCCCAGGTCATGATCTCACCGTTAGTGAGCTCGAGCCCTGCTTCGGGTCAGCCCTGCTTCTCTCCCTCTCTCTCTCTCCTCCCCTCTCTCTTTCTCTGACTTTCATGGGATTTTCTCTCTCTCTCTCTCTCTCTCTCTCTCTCTCTCTGCCCATTACTCCCTTGGGCCCTCTCACTCTCTCTCTCTCTCTCAAAAAAAAAGTAATAGTAATTCAGTGCCTACCAAGTATCAGGCCCAATAATATGCTGTTTACATATATATATATATATATATTTTTTTTAATTTTTTAAATGTTTATTTATTACTTTTGAGAGAGAGACAGAGTGCGAGCCGGGGAGGGCAGAGAGAGAGGGAGACCCAGAATCCGAAGCAGGCTCCAGGCTCTGAGCTGTCAGCACAAAGCCCGACGTGGGGCTTGAACTCATGAACTGTGAGATCATGACCTGAGCCAAAGTCGGAAGCTTAACCGACTGAACCACCCAGGTGCCCCTACATGTATTATTTAATCCTTACAATTTCATAGCATAGATATTTTTTGTATTCCATTTTACAGATGAAGGAACTAAGGCTCAGGTATGGGGAAGTTGCCCGATGTCAGTCTAATAAAGTGGTAGAGCTGGATTTTTTTTTTTTTTTAATGTATTTATGTAGGCTCTCTGCCAACGTGGGGCTCAAACTCACATCTGCAAGATCAAGAGTGGCATGCTCTACTCACTTAGCTAGTCAGGTGCATCATAGCCAGGATTTAAAACAGTTTATTTATTTTATTTAAAAGGTTTTTGGAGGCAGCTGTTGCCTGGGCGGCTCAGTCAGTTAAGCATCCAACTCTTTTTTTTTTTTAATGTTCTTTTTTTTTTTTTCTTTTTGAGAGAGTGTGAGCAGAGGACAGGTAGAGAGAGGGTGACAGAGGATCTGAAGCGGGCTTTGCGCTGACAGCAACGAGCTTGATACTTTTCTCAAACTCATGAACTGTGAGATCATGACCTGAGCCCAAGTCGGTTGCTTCACTGACTGAGCCACCCAGGCTCCCCAGTCATCCAAGTCATCCCAGGACCATCAGGTCCTGATCTCTAGGTTAGTGAGATCTAGCCCTGCATTCAGCTCTGTGCTGACCGTACAGAGCCTGCTTGGGATTCCCTCTTTCCCTTTCTCTCCACCCCTCTCCTTCTTGCATGTGCACACAAAGCACACACATTCGCTCTCTAAACAAATATTAAAAAATATATATTTTTTTAATTTTAGAGAAGGAGTGTGAGGGAGGAAGAAGGGCAGAGGGGAAGAGGGAGGGAGAATCTTAAGCCAGATCTTCTTAAACGAGAAGCCCGGGGCAGGACTTAATCCCACGACCCTGGGGATCATGACCTGAGCCAAAATCAAGTCAGTAGCTCAAATGACTGAGCCACCCAGGTGCCCCTATTTTTTTTCTTTCATTTAAAATTCCAGTATAGTTAACATACAGTGTTACACTACTTTTGGGTGTACAATATAGTGATTCAACAGATCCATACAACACCTGGTGATCATTACAAGTGCAATGATCTTAATCTTCATCGCCTGTTTTACCCATCTGGCCTCTCTGGTAGCCATCAGTTTGTTCTCTGTAGCTAAGAGAACTGTTAGCTACAGCTGTTTCTTGGTTTGTCTCTCTCTCTCTCTTTTTCCCCTTTGCTTGTGGGTTTTTTTGTTTGCTTCTTAAATTCCACGTGAGTGAAATCATACAGTATTTGTCTTTCTCTGACTGGTTTTGTTTAGCATTATACTCTCTGGCTCCATCTATGTTGTTGCAAATGGCAAGATTTCATTCTTTTTTACGGCTGAATAATATTCAACCATATTTATCCATCTTTATCCTTTCATCTATTGATGGACACTTGGGCTGCTTCCATAATTTGGCTACTGTAAATAATGCTGCAATGAAAGTAGGGTGCATATATCCTTTTGAATTAGTGTTTTTGTTTTCTTTGGGTAAATACCCAGTAGTGTGATAACTGGATTATAGGGTAGTTCTATTTTTTTATGTTTATTTATTTATTTTTGAGAGAGAGAGAGAGAGAGAGAGAGAGAGAGAGAGCTTGTGAGCGGTGGAGGGGCAGACACAGAGGGAGAGAGAATCACAAGTAGGTTCCACACTGTCAGCACAGAGCCCACTGTGGGGCTCGATCCCATGAACTGTGAGATCGTGATCTGAGCCAAACGAAACCAAGAGTCAGATGCTTAATCAGCTGAGCCACCCAGGCACCCCCAGGGTAGTTCTATTTTTAATATTTTGAGAAACCTTCATACTGTTTTCTACAGTGGCTGCACAGTTTGCATTCTCACCAACAGTGCACGAGGATGCCTTTCCACATCCTCGGCCACACTTGTTGTTTCTTCTTGTCTCAAAACCAAGAGTTGGATGCTTAACCGACTGAGCCACCCAAGTGCCCCTCAGTGTAGTTTTGATTTGCATTTTCTTGATGAGCAATGTTGAGCATCTTTTCATGTGTCTGTTGGCCATGTGGATGTCTTTTCTTGTTTTTAAGTTTATTTATTTATTTTTTTTAGTAATCTCTATACCCAACATGGGGCTCAAACTCACCATCTTGAGAGCAAGAGTTGCACACTCTTCCGACTGAGCCAGCCAGCCACCCCCAGTTCTTTTTTGGAGACGTGTCTGTTCACGTCTTCTACCCATTTTTATTTATTTATATATTTATATATATTTTTTATTTAAAGTTTATTTATTTTGAGAGAGAGAACAAGAGGAGGAGGGGCAGAGGCAGAGGGGGGGACAGAAGATCCAAAGCGGGCTCATGAGCTGTAAGATCACCACCTGAGCTGAAGTCAGACACTTAATCGACTGATCCACCCAGGCACCCCTTCTGCCCATCTTAAAATTGGGTTATTTGTTTTTTGGGTGTTGAATTGTATAAGTTCTTTATATATTTTGGATACTTTTTTTGTGGGAGGCGGGGGGTTGGCTAGAGCCAGGATTTAAGTTCCGGTACCTTCCACTATAGTATGATAACTATACTACTTTGCCCCAGTGAAGAAGAAAACTGCAAAAGACAGTTTTAACTTGCTAATTGAGAGGTCACTTGTCTAGTAACTGCAGCTATCTACAAATGACTGAGAACAAGGTTAAATAAGCAAAAAACCTGGAAGTAATCATCTATCATAAAGCACACGTACACAAAACACGTTTATAGAAGACCTCTCTAAATCTCCAAGAGTGTTGTGGAGTCACATACATGTGCTCACTTAACATACAGGAATTCAGGCATTCCTATTTGAAAAAGGATAAGTACTGTGGTAAAATGGTATGATTTTGCACATATAGTCTATTATATATTGTGTGCATCTGCCTGCTGTTTTATCATATCACTTGCTGAGGGAATTAAAAAATACCTGTGCGTCATGAGTATTCAGATGTCCCTGATGTATTGAGGAGTTAGGGTGAAAGTACTGGTTAAAATTACATGCAGCTAGATTAAACTTTTTTTGATCTGTCTTTTTTTTTTTTTTTTTTTTTAATGTTTATTTGATTTGGAGCTCCTTGGTGGCTCAGTCGGTTGAGCGTCTGACTTTGGTTCAGGTCATCATCTCATGGTTTGTGGGCTTGAGCCCTGCGTTGGGCTCTGTGCTGACAGCTCAGAGCCTGGAGCCTGCTTCAGATTCTGTGTCTCCCTCTCTCTCTCCTCTTCCCCTGCTCACGCTCTGTCTCTTTCTGTCTCTCAAAAATAGATAAACATTAAAAAAAGTATTTGATTTATTTTGAGAGAGAAAGGAAGACAGAGTGTGAGTGGCAAAGAGCAGAGAGAGAGGAAGAGAGGGAATCCCGAGCGGACTTCATGCTGTCAGCACAGAGCCCTATAGGGGGCTCAAACCACAAATCATGAGATCATGACCTGAGCGAAAATCAGGAGTCAGACGCTTAACCAACTGAGCCACCAAGGTGCCCCTGATCTGTCTTTAAATTGACTCCCCATGAAGGGTGCCTGGGTGGCTCAGTCGGTTAAGCTCAGTCAGTTAAGCGTCTGACTTCAGCTCAGGTCATGATCTCTCAGTCTGAGTTCGAGCCCCGCATCGGGCCCTGTGCTGACAGCTCAGAGCCTGGAGCCTGCTTTGGATTCTGTGTCTCCATCTCTCTCTGCCCCTCCCCTGCTCATGCTCTGTCTCTCTCACTCTCAAAAACGAATAAGCGTTAAAACAGTTTTTTAAATTGACTCCCTTTGAGGTAATATGCACTGGGAGTCATCTGTATATAATAGTCTGTCCTCACTGCTCTTGGAGAAACAAAATTACATAAAAATGTGTGCTCTCAAGTATCTTGTCTTTTGGGGAGATGGTAGTGTGTCTGTAGATGAAGAGACAGTTCACACAGTAGGATCACACTAATGGTGAGAGGCTAGTGCAGATGGCAGTTGGATAGAGGAGTCACCCCTGAGTGGAGCTGTGGAAGGCTACAAGAGGAAGAGGAATTCGGTCTCGGTGGGAATTATGTAGAAAGGAAGGGAGATGCCAATAGTCTTTCACTTGTGAGGCATCAAATGTTCTGCTGCATTAAGCGTGTTCTCCTCTGCCTTCCATTTCTATTGTCAATCATGGGGCAAATAATAGTTTCACCACCTGGGTTAAGGTTCTTGTTAAGAAATGTGCTAAGCAGAATTTGAAAGGGATTTGTCGATTTTAGTGAAGTTTTGTGTGTAAGAAATGGAGGCCATCTCAGCAATAGTTTTCCTAAAAAATATCTTTCTGTGTTAAATACAGACCAAATTCTATCATTGAATTTGAATATGTTGTGGGGAAGGAGCTGGAAAATCTGATAATCTGTGTATAATGAAGATGCACCATACTTAATCTTGCATGCCATATTGCTTTGCACTTTGAGCATAATAAAAAGTTCCACACAAACTGTGAAGTCTGCTTTTAAATGTCACAAAGCATAGGCATTCAAATTGGTGATTGGGAAGAATCCATAATGCTGTCCATAAGGGCAACATTTCCTGAAGTGTGATAGTGATGTAGTTTTACGTGGTACATACAGTAACATTTCGAGGCTGCATGGTGTAGTGTAGTGATCAAGAGTTAACTTATCAGGAAGAGTGGCATTGTTTTGCATTTTTGCAAGTCTCTTTGATGTCTGGCTTACTAGAAGACGGCTGGATTTTTGTATTTGCTTTTCTGTTCAATCTGTCATGATAGGTTGTTTTGATTGGAACAGATGAAGAAAATCTAGACTCACATAGATACGTAGTTGGAAAAGGAAGAACTCAATAGCCTTTTCAGAGAATTGTATTTTTTCATACTGTACTAAAACTGAACGAGAGGTAATTTCTTAAAGGTTAGTTATGATATGGAATCTGTTTTTTTAGTGGTTATTAATTTTGAGAGAGAGAAAGCACACACACGCGTGCTGGGGAGGGGCAGCGGGAGAGAATCCCAAGCAGGCTCCACGCTGTCAGCACGGAGCTCTACACAGGGCTTGTTTCCATGAACCGTGAGATCATGACCTGAGCCGAAGTCAAGAGTCAGACACTTAACTGAACCAGATGCTTAACTGACAGCCACCCAGGTGCCCCTAAACTGAATGAACTTTTCACACTTGGTGCACTCATGAGAGAATGAGACTGTAGGAGGCAAATAATGGCCTAGTATTAATATGAAAATAGTTTGGAACCTGCAGAGTCCCTCAAAATCTGAAACCCCTGAAAACTTGAGTCCCTGTACCCTGCTTTGAAAACTGCTGCTTTAGGGGATGCCTTTATTTTCAAGTAGATTTTGTTTTTCACCAGTAGAGGGCAGAGGAGACTACTTTATTAAGTGGCTCTTGAAAAACAAAGCTTTTGTTTGAAATCACTTTGCTTCCCATGTTTGGGTTCAAAGATCTTATAAAGTTGCAGGAAGTCCCTGAGAGGTTGTTTAGGGATATTAATGGTTGGTGGTGATAAACTAGGAAAGCACTTATTTCCTATTTAGGTATATATTAGCTAAAGGAACCAAATATTCATGTTAGTGGGTCAGAATGCTTGCCCTGGACAATCTTAGAGAAGTACTGAAAAATTCTTACTTTTCTGATTTTCATTATTCTTAATGAGTAGTTTATGTTCCTTTTTCTTTTTATATAAGTAGTTGATATTCCTTATAGTAAAGTTTTTTAAAATATAGGGAAACTAGGGCAGCTGGGTGGCTCAGTCAGTTAAGTGTCTGACTTTGGCTCAGGTCGTGATCTCATGGCTTATGAGTTTGAGCCTTGCATCGGGCTCTATGCTGACAGCTCAGAGTTTGGAACCTGCTTCGGATGCTCTGTCTCCCTCTCTCTCTGCCCCTTGCCTGCTCATGCTCTGTTTCTCTCTCTCAAGAATAAATAAACATTAAAAAAATTTTTTTTAAAGAAAAAAAATAGGGTAACTAAAAGAAGAACATTAAGATGACCCTAATCTCCAGTATATGGAAATTGCATTTTGGGAAATACTATTTTCTTTTTTTTTTTTAATTTTTTTTTTTCAACGTTTTTTTATTTATTTTTGGGACAGAGAGAGACAGAGCATGAACCGGGGAGGGGCAGAGAGAGAGGGAGACACAGAATCGGAAACAGGCTCCAGGCTCCGAGCCATCAGCCCAGAGCCTGACGCGGGGCTCGAACTCACGGACCGCGAGATCGTGACCTGGCTGAAGTCGGACGCTTAACCGACTGCGCCACCCAGGCGCCCCTACTATTTTCTTTTTAACAAAAGTGGTCTCCATGGGGGAGGGGAAGGAAGAAAAAAAGGAAAAAAGAAAAAAAAAGGAAAAAAAAGAAAAGAAAGAAAGGTTAGAGAGGGAGGGAGCCAAAACATAAGAGACTCTTAAAAACAGAACAAACTGAGGGTTGATGGGGGGTAGGAGGGAGGGGCGGGTGGGTGAGGGGTATTGAGGAGGGCACCTCTTGGGATGAGCACTGGGTGTTGTATGGAAACCACCTCGACAATTTCATATTTAAAAAAAAAAAGTCTCATAAACTACATACTGTTTTATAACTTTATTATTTTTATTAAAATTTTTTTAAATGTTTACTTATTTTTGAGAGACACAGCGAGACAGAGCATGAGCTGGGAGAAGCAGAGAGAGAGGGAGACACAGAACCTGAAGCAGTCTCCCTACAAACCATGAGATCATGACCTGAGCTGAAGTCAGATGCTTAACCGACTGAGCCACCCAGACACCCCTGTTTTATAACTTTAAAATAACTTTTTTAGGGACACCTGGGGCTTAGTTGGTTAAGCGTCTGACTTCAGCTTAGGTCATGATCTTATGGTTCATGGGTTCGAGACTTGCTTTGGGCTCTGTGCTGGCAGCTTGGAGCCTGGAGCCTGCTTCAGGTTCTGTGTCTCCCTCTCTCCCTCTGCCCACCCCCCACTCATGCTCTCTCTTTCTCTCAAGAATAAATAAACATTAAAAAAATTTTTTAAATAACTTTTTCAAATACGTAAACTATACATATTCTCTCTTGAAAAACATTTTAAGTATGATTAAGCGAAAAAGAAAAATCACCCATAACCCTTCCTCCCAGAGATGATCACTTAATACTTTGACATACAACCTTTTTTCTTTTTAAAGGTTTATTCATTTATTTTGAGAGAGAGAGACAGAGCATGAATGGGGTAGGGGTAGAGAGAGAGAGAAGGAGACACAGAATTTGAAGCAGGCTCCAGGCTGTCAGCACAGAGCCTGATGCGGGGCTTGAACCCACAAACCGGGAGATCATGACCGGAGCCGAAGTCGGACGCTTATCCAACTGAGCCACCCGGGCATCACTTGACATATAACCTTTAAGACACTTTTCTATGTGTGTGTATATATGTATATGTATATATACATGTGTATATTTTATTTTATCTTATTTATTTCATAATGTTTATTTATTCTTGAGAGAGAGAGAGAGCACGCGCGAGTCAGGGAAGGGCACAGAGCCCAGAGCAGGGCTTGATGTCACTGTGAGATCAGGACTTGAGCCAAAACCAAGAGTCAGACCCTTAACCGACTGAGCCACCCAGGCGCCCCTACATATGCATATTTTAATAACAGGTTCATAGTGTTCCTGTTATTGATCAATTTTCAAAATGATAGTGTCTTAATTTCCAAAGAAACATATGTATATTTCAAAATTTTTTAAATGTTTTTATTTATTTTTGAGAGAGAGAGAGAGAGCATGAGTGGGGAGGGGCAGAGAGGGAGACACAGACTCTGAAGCAGGCTCCAGCGTTTGAGCTGTCAGCACAGAGCCTGACGTGGGTCTCGAACCCATGGACTGGGGAATCATGACCTGAGCCAAAGTCGTCCGCTTAACCAACTGAGTCACCGAGGTGCCCCTGTACATATGTATATTTTAATAAGAGATTCATAGCGTTCCTATTATTGATCCATTTTCAGAATGATAGTGTCTTAATTTCCAAAGGTAACCAGTGAAGTGATTTCTTTGTTTTATTATGAACTGATAGATTTTTTTGTACATGCAATATGTATTCATTATTCTTTCTCTTTCTTTTTTAAAAATTTATTTAAGTAATCTCTACACCTCAAGTGGGGCTCAAACCCACAGCTCAGAGATGAAGAGTCGCATGTTTTCTGATTGAGCCAGCAGGTGCTCCTGTACTCATTATTCTTGATACTCAAATTGTGGTTTGTGGAAACCACTCCAAATTGGCTCTTGGGCTCTTTGCAATGACCCGTAGTCTTTGATAGTCTCCTTCCTTACAGGCATGACAAGATGTCTCAGACTCATACATTTCTTGCCCTGTTCTTGAAAACAGCTCTCTTTAAGGAGAAATGGTAGAGACCACAATATGGGTAATAGGCATATTCATTACCCCTGATATCATTGCTTCCAGACTTTTTCAATTATTAGAGCTAGGAACTTTGTGGGTTTTCAGAAACCAAAACATAAATCTGTGGTTCTTACTGATATTCTTTTTTTTTCTTTAATGCTTATTTATTTTTGAGAGACAGAGAGAGAGAGAGAGAGACAGAGTGCGAGCAGGGGAGGGTCAGAGAGAGAGAGAGAGACATAGAATCCATGGCAGGCTCCAGGCTCCGTATGGTCAGCTCAGAGCCTGATGTGGGGTTCGAACTCATGGACCAGGAGATCATGACCTGAGCTAAAGTTGGGTGCTTAGCTGACTGAGCCACCTAGGTGCCCCAGTTCTTACTGATATTCTAATTACAATGAAATATGATGGAGTTTAAATTTTTTTAACATTTTGTTATGCAAATTTTCTTTCTTTCTTTCTTTCTTTCTTTCTTTCTTTCTTTCTTTCTTTCTTTCTTTCTAGAGAAAGAAAGACTGAGCAGGAGAGAAGGACGGGGGGTGGGGGGGGGCGGGAGAGAGAGAGAGGGAGAGGGGGAGAGAGAGAGAGAGAGAGAGAGAGAGAGAGAGAGAGAGAGAGAGAGAGAGAATCTAAAGCAGACTCCATGCTCAGCACAGAGTCGGACATGGGGCTTGATATCACAACCGTGAGATCATGACCTCAGCTGAAATCAAGGGTCGGACACTTAGCCAACTGAGCCACCCAGGTGCCCCGAAAATTTTCAAGCTTATAGAAAAGCAGAAGGAATTTTACAGTGAAAACCCATATACCATGACCTAGATTCTTTCTTGATCACATATTTGTCCACCTAGCCATTCTTCTATATTTTATATTTTAATATTTGTATTTCTTTTATCTGAAAATATTGATTCCAGTGAAATTAATGTAATTATTTATTTCCTATATATACTTACATATATAAATATATGCTCACCCATTCACACACACACATGCATATAATATTTTAAAATAACAAATCCTGCATTTCCACCATGAACAAACCTACTGGTCCTAGACTATTTTTATTTGTTGTCCTCAGGATGTATGAAGTTCTTTTTTTAAGATTTTATTTTTTAATACAGTGCATGCAACATGGGGCCCAAACTCATAACCCTGAGATCAAGAGTCACATGCTCCACTGACTGAGCCAGCCAGGTGCTCCTAAAGTTCTATATTTCAAGTCACTTGAAATAATTCTCTCCATTTATGCCTCTAACTTAGTATAGAGCAGGAGTTTGCATACTTTTTCTGTGAAGGAGCAGACAGTAAATATTTTGGGCTTTGTCTCTGTTACAACTACTCAACTCTGCTGCTGTAGCTTGAAAGCAAGATAACATGTAAGTAAACGGACATGACTGCTCCAATCAAACTTTATTTATGGAAATAGGTGGTGGGCCACATTTGACCTGCAGATAGTAGTTTGACAACTTTGGACATAACGTACAGAATTATTAGGTTTGTTTGTGTTTTACTTTTAGGAATTATTTTGAAAAATTTTTCATTTAATTGTTTTTTTAACTTGAAAAACATACACAGGGTCCCCAAATGAAAACTCTAGAACTAGATCAATTTATCCCTAGCTCCTCCCCACTGTTTTCTTCTCTTTGTAGACAACTCATTTTACTTTTTACCTTGTTCTTTCACTGCCTTTTTGAAAATAAAAACAAATAATGTATTTTATATTCCCTCCCTTTCTTACACAAAAGGTAGCATATGATAGACATTCTTTTATACCTTACTTTTAAATTTACTATGTCTTGGAGGTCACTACATAGTGGTTCATGGAAATCTTCCTCTTTTACAAGCATGCCATTATATGGATATACACTGTTTACTTCATCAGTTCCCTATTAATGGGCATTTGGGTTGTCTCAGGTTAATACAAGAAGCACTACAATGAATAAGCTTGTGTATATGTCATTTTGCATTTTTGCCTATATATTTATCTGTAGTATAGATTCCTAAAAAGCAGGATTGCTGGGCCAAACGTTAAATATGTACGTAATTTTGCTAGATATTGCCAAATTGCTCTCTTCAGGAATGTACCATTTTAGTTTCTAAGAGCAATGTATGAGAGTGTGTGATTTCCCAAAACCTTGCCACATAATGTGTTATAAAACTTTTGGATTTTAGCCAGTTGATAAATGGGAAGTGCTATTTCAGTACAGTTTTAATTTACTTTTCTGTTATGAGCAAGGTTGATCATATTTTCATATTTTAGAAGTCATTTGCATTTCTTTTTCTATAAACTATTCATATCTTTTGCTCATACAGTGTTTCATGCTCTGTTCACTTCAGAATATATTTAATGAGTATGTCTTAAATAATGTTCCGTGTAACTTTTTTTTTTAATGTAATCTCCACACCCAATGTGGGGCTCAGACTCACAACCCCAAGATCAAGAGTCAGATGCTCTACTGACTGAGCCAGGCAGGCGTCCCTCAACATTACTTGATGGCTGCAAATATTCCATTATTCATTCATTCAACAACTACTTGTTATGAACAGCTACTACATATCAGACAGGCCTTGTTCTGGCAAGGAGAATATAGCAGTGAACAAAACGAGCAACATCTCTGTCCTCAAGCAGCTTTTTTTCTAGTTTATAGAGAGACAATAAACAATAAACAAAATAAATATTATACATACATATAGTATGTTAGATATAGGTAGACTGCAATTTACTCATCCAATCTGTTACTGGATATGTATTCCTCATTTTACGCATTATAAGTAATGCACTGTTGAGCACTCTTTTAGTTATTCCATTTTAATCCTTTCTAATTTGCTTCTTTAAAAAAATTTTTTTTAACGGTTTATTTATTTATTTTTAAGACAGAGAGCCCAAGTGGGATATGGGCAGAGAGAGAGGGAGAGAGAGAATACCAAGCAGGCTCTGTGCTGTCAGTGCAAATCCCAACAGGGAGCTTGAACTCACGAACTGTGAGATCATGACCTGAGCAGAAATCAAGAGTTGGCCACTTAACTCCCTGGGCCACCCAGGTGCCCCATTTCTAATTTGCCTCTTAGAAGATATATTAACTTTCATTCTGAAGTCTTACTGCTTGTTTTCATTTACATTTTCAACATTTTATTATGGTTTTATAACTATAACCTTCATTTTTGCATTGTGGTAAAATTTTTTTTTTTGAATGTTTTATTTACTTTTGAGAGAGAGAGAGTGCAAGTTGGGGGTAGTGCAGAGAGAGAGGTCCAAACCAGGCTCTGCACTGACAGTAGTGAGCCTGATGTGGGGCTTGAACCCACGAACCATGAGATCATGACCTGAGCTGAAATCGGATGCTCAACCAACTGAGCCCCCAGGTGCCCCTAAAATTTTGTTTAATGTTTACTTATTTATTTTGAGAGAGAGAGTGCATGTGTGAGCAGGGGAGGGGCAGAAAGGGAGAGACTGAGCCCTGCGTTGTGTTGTTGTTGTTGTTGTTTTTAAGTATTTATTTATTTTTGAGAGAAAGAGAGGGAGAGAAGGGCAGAGAGAGAATCCCAAGCAGGCTCCACACTATCAGCCTGGAGCCTGATTTGGGGCTTGAACTCATGAGCCAGGAGATCATAACCTGAGCCAAAATCAAGAGTTGGACATTTAGCCGATTGAGCCACCCAGGTGCCTCTGCATTGTGTTTTTAATAGTTGTCCTGGGAAAATTGCAATATATGTCCTTATTTTTTCACAATCTGCTTAGAATTCATATTGTACTGCTTCACATAACACTTAAGGACCTTGCAACTATCAGGGTCATTTTATAGCTCCCCCTCCCCCACTTGGGATTTACGCTAGAGTGTTCATGTTTATTATATCTGCATAAGTTATAAATCCATAATAAAACTTTATAAATTTTGCTTTAGAGTGGCACCTGGCTGGCTCAGTCAGTAGAATGTGCAACTCTTGACCTCAGGGTTGTAAGTTTAAGCCCCACATTGGGTGTAGAGATTACTTAAAAAAAAAACAATCTTCAAATAAATTTTGCTTTAGACACATATATATGTATCTAAGGAAATTGAGGAAAAAATTAGTCTTTTATATTTATGCACATATTTACCATTTCTGATGCTCTTCATTCCTTTCTGAAGTTCCCAGTCTCCATCTAGTATTATTTTCCTTCAGCTTGAAGAATTCACTTTATCATTTGTCTGCTGGAAGTCAGTTCTCTTGATTTTCATTGATCTAAATATATTTACTTTCATTTTTGAAGATTATTTTTACTAGATATAGAATTCTGAGTTGACATTTTATTTCTTCTGTCATACTTTAAAGATGTTTTTCTACCATCTTTTTAGCAGTCACTGTTTGTGGTAAGTTCACAGTCATTCACAGCATCATCCCTTATATATAATGCGTCATATTTTTCTGGCTGCTTCCAAGACTTTCTCTTTCTCTCTAGTTTTAACAATTGACTATACTATGCATAGATGTGATTTTCTTTTTACTTATCCTGGCTCTTAGAGGGTACACATGGGCTGGGGATACAAATTTGGGAGTGGTTAGCTTATAGACGGTTTTTAAAGACATGGGCCTGGGGAAGATCCTTGAAGAGAGCACAGAATTCAGGATAAGCCCCAGGGAATGTAAAGACCTGGTAGAGGAGGAGCTGGCAGTGGAGGCACTGGAAGGATGGCCACTGAGGTGTCTCAGAAGCTGAGAGAGGAGAGTGTTTCCGTGCACCTGGGCGGCTCAGTCAGTCAAGTGTCAGACTTCAGCTCAGGTCATGATCTCGCAGTTCCCGAGTTCGAGCCCCACTTTGGGCTCTCTGCTGTCAGCACAGAACCTGCTTCGGATCCTCTGTCCTCCTCTCTTTTTGCCCCTCCCCCACATTCTCTCTCTCTCTCTCTCAAAAATAGATAAACATTTTTAAAAAAGAGAGAAGAGCGTTTCAGGGAGGGAGTTGTTAACTATGTCAGCTACTGCTGTGAGCATGTGAGCACTCCTTCATCAGTAGAGGGCAGAAAAGACCATTTTAAGAAGGGTCGGGAAGCATTGAGAATAGATATTTTGGGTGTAGAGGTGATTGAATGAATCCCTCTGCACCTTGGGCCTGTATTTTGTGGTCTACCTCACTAGAGCGTGAGTATCATTGAGGGAAGGGACTTTGTTTTATTCAGTGGTTTATCTCTGGCACTTAGAACAGTTTGAATGACTCTACTGTGGTAACTATTCAGCCTTTTATTTTTCTGTTCTGCCTACACCTTAAGCCCACTAAGGCGATAGACATGGCCTCTGCCCTCAGAACACACGGGGAATAGAAACCAACTAGATGAACCATGTTAGGTACCCTGTTCTAACTACATCCCAAAGTGCTCTGGGTAGGCAGAAAATGTAGTCTTGAATTCTGCCTAGGCTTGGGCAGCACAACTTGGGGAGGCTTTCCTGGGGCAATGATATCTGAGCCAGGCCCCAGGGGATGAGCTGGGAGAGGGCAAGGCATTCCACATAGAGTACAGTTTGTTTCCCAGGTAGATAATCTTTTTTTTTTTTTTTCTTCAAAAGCATCGGATTCAGGTTCACTACAGATCACAAAACATGATGTCCTGTTGGCTACTTTAAGCTCCAACCTGTCTGCTTTGGAGGACAAATTGCTGAAGGATCCGCACTGGAAGAAACTGAAACTCCTAAGGGATGAAATTGCTAATAAGGCAGAATGGCCACAAAACTCTGTGGATGTCACCTGGAGTTTTACCTCTCAAACTTTGTTGTTGCTGTTGTGCTTGAAGGAAACCATGATCCGCCTTGCAGCTGACTTCAGTCCAGGTAAACCCAGCCTGAGGACTCCGGAAGCCGCTCCTGCCCTGAGCCCAGATACACTTAGCATCTCACAGCAGAAGACTGTCCAGTCCGTGTTGCAGTTTGTAGTCACCTTCGGCGTCTGCCCGTATCTCGTGCCTGGTGTGGGAGTCCCTTTGAGATGCAGGACCGCGTTTGGTGCCGTTGTTCAGGATGTGGTGTGTCTGAGCGCTCCTCCCGATGCGACCCGGAGACTCTACACCAGCTGCAGGGTTCTTCTGAACATTGCGCATCACACTTCCCTGGGGAGCTTGATTTTCTGCCGCCATTTTGGGGATATTGCAGCAGGTCTGTGTCAGCTGGGATTCTGCCCCACCAAGAGAAAACCGCTAAAACCTGAGGAAGAGGTAAACACAGATTGAGCGCATGTCTTCGTGTCTGTGTGAATATTTGTGTGTGTGGTTATAAAAGACAACTCTTAGTTCTTTGGAAAAGGGCTGTTGGAAAGGTCTAGAATTCCTCTTGAATGCCAAAGCATATCCGTGGATAAATGAATCTTTTACAGGGCTGGGGCTTCATTTATTAGATGCCAGTCCTTAGCATGCCTAGACAGTCCATATAGCCTCTTTCTTCTTGTCATTTTGCAACAACTACTGTAGGCTATTTCTTTGAGCTTCTGTTTCCTTTTAATTAAAAATTTTTTCAATGTTTATTTATTTTTGAGAGCGGGCGGAGGGGCAGAGAGAGAAGGAGACACAGAATTTGAAACAGGCTCCAGGCTCTGGCTGTCAGCACAGAGCCCAGGGTGAGGCTCAAACCCACGGACTGTGAGATCATGACCTGAACCGAATTCAGATGCTTAACCGACTGAGCCACCCGGGCACCCCTCTTCTGTTTCCTTTTTAATAAAATGTGTATAATAATACCTGCCTTGGAAGGTGGTTGTGAGGATTAAGGGTAATGTGTATAAAGTACCGAACCCCATCCTCAGTAGTGCTCATCAAAAAGTAATTACTACTAATATCGGTATTAAACTATTCATCTCTCCTTCATTAAGTTCTTGGGAAGATTAAATGAAATGAAATATGTAAAGCACAGGGTATGCTGTATAATTCAAACGCTGTTTGTTGTTATTATTAGCTGTTAGGGGGACGTGGCTGTTTTTTGCTGACATAGTAAGGATTTGGGTACCTGGACGGTAAAGGTGCCGTGGAGGTTACAGAAGCATAAGACATTAACGGAGGAGACAGGACTCCTAAGTGCGACATAGCAGGGATCACTACTCTCCCATGAGAGGACCATCAACATAGGAGCCTTGCCAGAAGAAGCTGTTGAGATACAAATGTATTAAAAGTCAGCGTGGCTCACGTGTGCGGTAATTTGTTAGCGCTGCAGCCAGATTCACAATGCCTGCCCACCTCATTTCTCTCTGTGTCACCCTTCAAACTTATTTCTTTTCTTTTTAAAAAATTTTTTTATCATGTATTTATTTTTGAGAGACAGAAGCAGAGCAGGAGCAGGGGAGGGGCAGAGAGAGAGGGAGACAGAGAATCTGAAGCAGGCTCCAGGCTCCGAGCTGTCAGTACAGGGCCTGATGCGGGGCCTGAACTCACGAGCCGTGAGAACGTGACCTGAGCCGAAATTGGAAGCTCAACAGACTCGGCCACCCGGCTACCCGTATTTTTTTTTTTTTAAGTTTATTTATTTATTTTGAGAGAAAGAGCTTGTGTGAGCAGGGGAGGGGCAGAGAGAGAGCGAGAATCTGCATTGACAGTGCAGAGCCTGATGCGGGGCTTGAACTTATGAGCTGTGAGATCATGACCTGAGCTGAAACCAAGAGTCGGATGCTTAACCGACTGAGCCACCCAGATGCCCCCAAACTTGTTTCTTTTCTGTTTGTTCCCTTCTCTGTTCTCTCTCCTGCATATGTTCATAAACATTTGTCTAAAAGCTATATCATCTGAGCAGTGACCTGAAATTATGAGCTTCCCTGGTGGCTTCCTGTTATGTAGAGCAGTGTGCTGTGCTCTTAGTACAGGGTATGAGTGATGGACGTTGCCATCCGTGCCTGCTGCCTCTACTTCTCTGAGGGGGCTCTGGGCTGCGAGGTCTTGTTACCACTACTGGGGCTAAGCAGTGCCCCGGAGTGTCGAGCAGGAGGGAGAAAAGGAAAGCACCCGGAAAGGACCAAGTAGGAAGGCGAAAGAGGTTGACAGAAGGGGAAACAGTGGTGTGTTATGAAGCTGGGCAAGTCCCAGCACTAGGAGCTGCTCTAAGCAGTGCCCGTGCTTCAGATTGCTCCCTGGCAATGGGCACGACCCTGACTGCTTCACTGAGTTACCCAAAGGGGACGGCTGGGTTCAAGGGGACCCAACAAATAGAACCCCTCTTTGCTGACCAACTTCTGAACGAATTAAAAGACCATTAATGGAGTCAGTGAAATGAAAACTCAAATTGTCACCGCTATTGCTCCTAAGTGCAAAGGTGGGGATATAGCCTTTTTTTAAATAATTTTTTTAAATTTTATTTCTTTAAAAAAAATTTTTTTTAATGTTTATTTATTTTTGAGACAGAGAACACAGAGCATCAGAAGGGGAGGGGCAGAGAGAGAGGGAGACACAGAATCCGAAGCAGGCTCCAGGCTCTGAGCTGTCAGCACAGAGCCCGACACAGGGCTCGAACTCATAGACTGTGAGATCATGACCTGAGCCGAAGTCGGACCCTCAACTGACTGAGCCACCCAGGCTCCCCTTTTTTTTTTTTTTGATTTTAGAGGGAGAGAGAGAGAGCAAGCACGCAAGCCAGGAAGAGGGGCAGAGGGAGAGAGAGAGAATCTTAAGCAAGCTCCCATACTCAGTGCGGAGCCTGACGTGGGGTTCAAGCTCTCGACCCTGAGATCGTGATCTGAGCTGAAATTAAGAGTCAGACTCTCAACCGACTGAGCCACCCAGGTGCCCCAGGGATATGGCTTAGTGTTGGAGACAGTCGGGCTTTCTAACAGTGCATTCCAAAGTTAGACACACTTCCTCCTCACCCATTTGTAAGGACTGCTGGAGGACGGCAGCACCTTCTGCCCTATGGCAAGGCTATGCCTCTGTAAAATGTCCAGCAAGGAGGAGCGGGGCAGAACGTGTACTTACTCCCAAGACACAGAAGAGGAACAAGCTAAGTGGTACATGCCAACACTCACCAATAAGTAAGTTTTTCCAAACTCACCAATAAGTTAGGTGCCCAAGATCTCCTGCCCAGAGGTGAGTGAGGGGATGGAGAGAGGGCCAGGAGAGTTTCAGTATTGTAACTTCCTCCATGTGGAAGGGAGTCAAGAGGGGAAAGAAGCCTACCCTCCTCTCCTCTCCTCGGTGTTTTTGTACAGTATTGTAAAGCATTACCTTCTATTGCCTGCTAAAGCTCAGTTCGTGTTTCCTTTAGGTTTTAACGGAAGAGGAAAGAACCTTTTCTAGGGAGGCCTTGAGAGACATCTTGGATCAAGTGTATCAACCCTTAGCAGTCCGAGAATTACTTATCCTCCAGGGAGGACCACCCCAGGTATTCAGACTTGGGGACTCTTGTGGGTGAATCGTTAATGATAATGTGCAGAATGTTGTCTTCTCTTGGGCAATGCACTAATCTAGTTGAGTCTTATTTCATTTTCTAGAGCAATCAGTGATTTTTGTAAAACTAAGTTACCATAACCCTTAGGGTAATTTTTTTTTGAGAGAGTGAGTGTGCGTGTGCATGAGTGGTACACATGAGCACATGAGTGGTGGAGGGTGGAGTAGAGAAAGAGGGAGGGAGAGAGAGAGAATCTTAAGCAGGCTCCACGCCCAGCACAGAGCCCATCGTGGGACCCTGAGAACATGACGTGAGCTGACATCAAGAGCCAGAAGCTTAACTGACTGTGCCCCAGTTTTTTTTTTAAGATTCTACTTTCGTGTAATCTTTATACCCAACATGGGGCTTGAAACTACAACCCCAAGATCAAGAGTCACATGCTGTAACTGAGCCAGCCAGGTACTCTGCCCCTTGGGATAATTTGTAAGCATTTTTCTGTTAATGGAATGATGGCCACTCTTCTCAGGAATGTGGTCATTTTATTTATTTATTTATTTATTTATTAAAAAATTGTTTTTGACTGGAATATGGCAATTTTATTTAACATATATTTTATTCATTCTGAAACTGGAACTCTTTTTTTTTTTTTCCCCCAAAAAATTTTTTTTTGTTTTTTTAAGTAGGCTTCATGCCCAGTGCAGAGCATGCCCAGCGCAGAGCCTAATGTGGGGTTCGAACCCATGACCCCAAAACCAAGACCTGAGCCAAGATCAAGAGTTGGATGTTTAACTGACTGAGCCACCCAGGAACCCTAGAACTCTTTTTTTTTTTTTTTTTGGGGGGGGATGGGGGCTGTTTGACAGTACGTTCTTCTGGTAGAAGTATTTTGACATCTTATTATTTGTTTATTTTTTATTTATTTTTATTTTTTTTTACAGTTTCTTTTGAGAGAGAGATAGAGTAGGAGCAGAGGAGGGGCAGAGAGAGAAGGAGAGAGAAGATCCCAGGCAGGCTCCTTACCGTCAGTATGAAGCCCGATGTGGGGCTCAAACTCACGAATTGCGAGATCATGACCTGAGCTGAAGCCAAGAGTCAGACTCTTAACCAACTGAGCCACCCAGGCGCCCCTGACATCTTATTCTTTGAATGGAATATCTGTAGTCAAGAAATTAAAATTGGGGCTATTATTGGGACTAATTTTACCTCCTTTGTTTGAAAAACATAATAGTATATATCCTGCTAGGCATAAGATAGTTCCTTTTTTCCTTAAAAATAATTATTTTCTGAAATGTTTTAATCTGATAATGTAGATGGAGTAACCATTTAGCAATACGTTTAGTTTTGGATGTAGGTGAGTAAAGAGTGAGGAGCCAAGGGAATTAGTGGTAGGTCAGGAACTAGCTGAAGCTGGGTACAAAGATACTCTTTGATGAAGTCATTTTCATCTCATCCCTAGAATGTTACTGCCGCCTCCTGTTGGGCCCCTCTGGCCTCACGCTCTGCTTCTCTGCATGACTCCACAGTTTGCCAGATAAAACCAAATGCATTATAAGAGCGTGGCAAAAAGCCAAGGCTCTGGTGGTCAGCCTACTGGGATTCAACCCCAGCATGCAGTTGTGTGAATTAGTGAATGTTTCCATCCCTCGGTTTCCTTACCGATTGGATAGTAACTCCTTGCAAGTCTCTTTTGAGATTATGTAGCAAGTATTTAACATAGCACCTGGCAAATCATAACACTCTCAATAAGTGGTAATTATTAGTCCTCCTTAAATAAAAGAGGACAGGCTAGTTAGGGTTAAATGTGTCTGTCACTAATTTTTATGTTCACATAGTTCAGTGCCATGGTTGACAGCAACATAGTTGACATTCTAGATCCAAAACAAGACCCCCAAGTCCATTGGGTTCATGGTGGCTCCGCAGAGCTCTCCAAAAGGAGTGCTTGAAGAAATTCAACTCTTTTTTGAAACTGCTGTGCCACAGAGTCGGAGTAGCTGAGACCGTGGAGGCAAGGACTAGCATGTCCTCATACTGTCATGAACTATACTCCTGGTGGTGAGTAATGTTCATAGGACTCTTATATGGAGGCCAAATTTGATTGGAAGGACTGCATTCAGAGACTGGTTATGTTAATTCTAAAAGAAATAAGTATATATGTTTATATTATATACGTATTTTAAAGTTTATTTATTTTGAGGTGGGGGAAGGGTAGAGAGACAGGAGAGGGAGAATCCCAAGCAGGCTCCTTGCTGTTGGTGCAGAGCCTGATGTGAGCCTCGATCTCATAAACTGTGAGATCATGACCTGAGCCGAAATTAAGAGTCAGATGCTTAACCAACTGAGCCACCCAGGTAGCCCTCTAAAATCTGTATTTTATTCATTTGTGTGTTTGTGTATTTCTGAGTTTGCAATTTCACTTGTTATTTCATGGGAAGTTTCATGGCATTTCTACTTTCCTAGAAGGTGATGCTGAAGAAGATTTTGTAGAAGAGAGTCTTTTTGGAAAAAAATGTTGCTCTTCAGAAGTCTCTTTATCACATTGTTTATTGTCAGTATGACTCAGTATATATTTATATATTTTAATAATTTCTACATGTCTTGTCTATTTCACTGACATTCAATTCATACTTTCCCATTTTCAGTCCTGCACAGATGAAAAGACACAAGTTAGGTGTCGGGCCCCAGCTTGGCTTCGGCGTCTATGTGGGCAGCTGCTCTCCGAAAGGTTGATGAAACCCAGTGGTGTTCAGGCAGTAGTCCGGGGCATTCTGGAAGGAGCAGGTGGTAAGAAATAAAATGCTTCTGTTACTTTGGTATCCAGTTTCCTTTGAGTCAGGGTGAGTTATTGGTCTTTAGCATTGGACTATAAAACCTGATTCAGACTGAGATGCCTTTGTAGAGACTAAAGAGGTTAGATTTGGAGATTAAACCTTAATGAGCTTCTTTATCACAGAAACTCATTTTCTTGCCATTTTTCTAAAACAGACTATTTCTCTAAAATAGACTGTTCACATTCTTGAATAATATTGTTGGCTGTTTCAAATAACTTATAATATCAGGGGAAAATATTGTGCAGAACGTTAAAGTAAAACCCAAAAGCAAATGTGAAATTCTCCATGGGAGAGGGCTTTGTGCCAGGGTGCTATGAGTACTTCACCTCAGGACTTAAAATCCAAGACAGTTCTCTGTAGCTGGAAAGACCTTACGGAAGTTTACTGTGGGATGAAGTTGTAGATTATTTCCCCATTTATATTCTCTAAGTCCTCATGAATAGAAAAATGTTGATTATCATGCTAAGCATGGTAGTAGTTTTTAATTTATATATTGAAAAAAAATTTTTAACAGTTTATTTATTTTGAGAGAGAGAGAGCATGCACGAGCAGAGGAGGGGCAGAGAGAGAGGAGAGAGAGAATCCTAAACAGGCTCCATACTGCCAGTGCAGAACCCAACTTGGGGTTCGATCTCACGAATTGTGAGATCAAGACCTGAGACGAAATCAAGAGTCGGATGCTTAACTGACTGACCTAGACACCCTATATTTATTTTATTTTATTTTTTAAATGTTTATTTATTTTTGAGACAGAGACAGAGCATGAACGGGGGAGGGTCAGAGAGAGGGAGACACAGAATCTGAAGCAGGCTCCAGGCTCCGAGCTGTCAGCACAGAGCCCGACGTGGGGCTCGAACTCACAGACCGCGAGATCATGACCTGAGCTGAAGTTGTACACTCAACCGACTGAGCCACCCAGGCGCCCCAGGCACCCTATATTTTTAAATACATAGTTTAAAGAGTCAAATTGGTCTACAAGGCTAATGGAGAAAAATAGCAGTCAGTCCTTGGGAACATTCCTGTCCATTTCCCTGTCTCAGAAGCAAGCATTTTGACTTCTTTTAGTGGGTTTGTTCTGGTCTTTACCATTAAGGTGTTTGCAGAACCTTTTTAATGTTTGAGTTTTAGGCTTCATCTATCAACTTCTCACCATGTGTGGAAGAGGATTTTGTTCTCTTTCAAAACCCTACCACCACCACCCCCAGGCACACTATTATCTCCTAAATATTCATGTCTTAATTTTGGTGAGATCAATAGTTGGGGTTTGTATTCTTCTAACTATGTTATTACTATTTACAGCTGAGCTCTGTGGTATGCCATGACTACTTTTCTTTTTAAATTTTTTAATTTTAGTTTTTTCGAGAGAGAGTGCACACACATGCACATGGGGAGGGACAGAGGGAGAGGGAGGGAGAGATTCTTAAGCAGGCTCCACGCCTAGCATGGAGCCCTACGAGGGGCTCGATCTCACCACCATGAGATCATGACCTGAGCCAAAATAAAGAGTAGGACACTTAACCAACTGAGCCACCCAGGCACCCCACTACTTTTCTTTTTTACACAACTTTTGTACTTCTTGCAGTTAAATACCATTTTTGTTTGTCTGCTTAGTGTTTCATGTATGTCTCACTAATCTGTTTTCAAATTCCCTTCCAGTTGTGTAAGTCTCCTTTCAAGATGTTCAAATACACCTGATATTCTATTGGTTTGATCTTCTTGGAGACATCTCTCTCTGAGTCTTCTCTAATCTGGACTAGTTATCTTTCACATAGCAGACATGCTAGGATCTCCCTCCACCTTTATCCTGGTGATTCCTTTGCCTTTCTTTTGTGCTTAGTCCCTTATCTCGCGTATCCCATGCACATTTGTTTCCTATCGCTGATGTGGCAATTTACCACACACTTAGTGTCTTTTTGATGGAAATGACATTTAAGCTGAACCCTGAAGACTGAGTAGGACTTTATTAAAGAGTGAGATGGGGCGCCTGGGTGGCTTGGTCAGTTAAGCGTCCGACTTCAGCTCAGGTCATGATCTCACGGTCCGTGAGTTCGAGCCCCGCGTCGGGCTCTGTGCTGACAGCTCAGAGCCTGGAGCCTGTTTCAGATTCTGTGTCTCCCTCTCTCTCTGCTCCTCCCCTGTTCATGCTCTGTCTCTCTCTGTCTCAAAAATAAATAAACGTTAAAAAAAAATGTTTTTTTTAAAAAGTGAGAGAAGAGTAACAGGCGGAGAGAATAGCACATATGAAGAAACTGGTATAAGAAAAAGCATAGTGTTTTTGAGGAGGCTTCAGTGTGGGTAGAGCATTGATCTTTATTCTGAGTGCAACGAGAAACCATTGGAAGGTTTTACAAAGGAGAGAGGCATGATCAAATCTACATTTTAGATGTATTGTGAAGAATGGGATGGGTAAGAGCAGAACAAGGGAGATCAGGTAAGAAGTGTCATCTGAGAGATCGCGGTGGCTTGGATCAATGCAGTGGCAGTAGAAATGGAGAGAAATGAATGACTGTAAGAGGTATTTATGAAGTAGCATTGCCGGAACTTAATGAAGGACTGGATGTGTGAGGAGGGAAGAAGAGAGACAGAAGAATCCGTCTCGACATTGCATTTCTGGTATGGTAAATGTACGTTGGTCCTGTCAGACAAAGGTGAGGTCAGAGTGGTTGGCAGACATTGATAGATGTGGTCTAGAGTGCCTGTAATGTTGCCTCTCCAGTTCTGCTGGCATTGGCTTCTAGGGGCAATGAAGTGAAAAATTATCAGTTACCTGCGAGAAGTTGCCACATGCAAATAGGTCCTTGCATCCTTTTTTCCAAAGAAAAGTTCGAGTTCACCCAAGGCCATGCAAATTGGAGAGCTGCTCTAAGACACTTAGAACCCTATTTTTGCCATGAGCTTTTTCCCCCTCTACTTATGCTTGTATATATTTTTTGTTATCTATTTAAATCTTGTTTCTTCTCAAAACCGATTTGAAGCAGTTTATATTTACTCACACATTTGCCATTTCTGATGTTCTTCATTTCTTTGTGTAGATCCGAATTTTAATTCAAATTTCCTTCTGCCTGAAGAACTTTAGCATTTTTTGTAGTGCAGATCTGCTGACAGTGAATTCCTGAAAAAGTCTTTATTTCATCTTCCTTTTTGAAAATGTTTTTGGTGTCATCATTGTCTCTATGTTCTTTATATGATATATCTTTTTTCCTCTGGTTGCTTTTAAGCTTTTTCTCCTTGTCACTGGTTTTTAGATATTTGATTACGATATTCCTTGGTGTGGGTGATTTTTATCATGTTTCTTCTGCTTCGTGTTTCTTGGGCTTATTAGAGGTGAGAATTTATAGTTTTCATCATATTTGGAAGTTTCTCAGACATTTTCTTCCAATATATTTTTCTATCCTCTCTTCTCTTTTTTTCTTTTTAACTTTTTTTAAAAGTAAACTCTAACCCCTAACATGGAGCTTAAACTCATGACCCCAGAGATTAAGAGTCACATGCTGTACTAACTGAGCCAACCAGGTGGCCCTCTTTTTGGAATTTGAGTTATACCTAATATTATACTATAATGTGTCCTACAAGTTACTGATGCTCTATTTTTTCTTTTTTGTTTTTTTTTGTTTGTTTTTGTTTTTCAGTTTTCTTTCTGTGTAATTTTGGTTAATTTCTATTGCTTTGTGTTCAGCTTTACTGATATTTTCTTTTGTAGGGTCTAATCTGCTGTTAATCCCATCCAGTGAGTTTTTCATTACAGATATTTTCTTTCTTTTTTTTTTTTTTTTTTTTTAAGTTTATTCATTCTGAGAGAGAGAGAGAGAGAGAGAGTACAGGTAAGGGCAGAGAGAGAGGAGATAGAGAATCCCAATCAGGCTCTGCACTGTGCTGTTAGCACAGAGCCCAGCATGGGGCTTGAATCCACGAACCGTGAGTTCATGACCTGAGCCAAAATCAAGAGTTGGAGGCTTAACCGAATGAGCCACCCAGGCACCCCGTATTTTCTTTTTAATTAATAGAGGTTCAATATTAGTCTTTTTAAATATCTTCCATTTATTTCATCATCATGATCATTCTTTGCCTTTTTGAAAATAGGGAATGCATTTATACTAGCTGTTTTAGTGTTTTTGTTTCTTAATGTTGTCATCTCTGTTTTAATGGGTCTGTTTCTATGATAGGTCCTCCGATTATGGTTCATACTTTCTTGCTTCTTTGCAGGCCTGCTAATTTTTTATTATTGAGATGTTATTCACATACCATAAATACACTTTTTTAAAGAGTACATGTCAGTGTTTTTTAGTATATTCACAAAGTTGTACAATCATTATGAAAATATAATTCCAAAACATTTGCACCATCTTCCTCCCCACAAAACCTTATGCTCATTAGTAATCACTCCCCATTCTTTCCTCCTCCAGCCCCTTGTAAGCACTGATCTAGTTTCTGTCTCAGTGGATCTGCCTATTTTGGATGTTTCATCCAAATGGAATCATGCAATATGTGCTCTTTTTTGTTGGACTTCTTTCAGTTAGCATAACATTTTTGAGGTTTATCCATATTGTAGCATGAACAGTCTTTTATTCCTTTTTATGGCTGAATAGTATTCCATTGTATGCATATGCCTGGAAATTCTTGAATGGATATTGGAAATTTATTTTATATTGTTGGTTGCTAGATATTGTTGTATTTCTTTGTTAGGCTTTATGCTGGGATGCAGTTGATTTTCTTAGAATCAGTTTGATCCTTTTGATCCTGGCTTTTAAGCTTTGTTACTGTGGGTCTAGAGTAGCCTTTAATCTGAAGTAATTTGGCCGCACTCCTGAGGCATAACCATTCTGAGATTTTTCTTGATGCTCTGCATATTTGGAGGCCTTTCCATGCTCACTAGTGGGAATGATATTATACAGAAAGAAAAGAAAACTGAAAAAAAAAACAAACAAAAAAACCCCAAAAATAGAGCATCAGCCCTGTGTGAACTCAAGGGATTTTCCCCCTACTTCTTATTGGTGGTTCTTGCCCCAGCCTTGTTTTGTTTTGTTTTGTTTTGTTTTGTTTTGTTTTTTGCACATATGCATAGGTTATAGTCTGCCAAAGGTTTGAAAGAGGACTCCTGTGCAGATCTTTGGAGCTCTCTTTTTACATACCTCCCTTCTGGTATTTTATCCTGAAAATTCTACCTGCCTTGGCCTTCCTAAACTAGGGACTCTAAACTAGGTTTCTTTAACTCAAGATGCCAGACTTTGTTTCGGCTCTGCCTTCCTGTACTGAGGCCTTAAAATTTTCTCTAGGTAGTAAGCTAGGGTATTCATGGGGCTCACCTTGTTTGTTTTTTTCTCTTAGGGGTCAGTGTCCTGGGTCGCCTGTTGTCCAGTGTCTGAAAACCGTTGTTTATATATTTTGTCCAGTTTTCCAATAATTTAAGGTGGTAAGGTAAATCTGGTACCTGTTACTGCATAGCTTTGGTTTAAAGCAGTTTTATTGACATGCTGCATATAAAGAGACATCATATCATCATCATCAAATAATAATAATAAAAGTAATAAGCACTGAGAGGAAACTAGTATTCAAATTATGTGGACAATAACATTACCGTGATTAAGCTGCTACTTTTTCCTCTTAACTTTGCAGAAACCAACATCGAAAGGAAAATGCAGAGGGGTAGATTATCTTATGAAAGAAATAAACAGTTTTCAGTAGAGAAAAAACACGTTTCCGCCAGAATTTTAAGGACCACATATGGGGAACTAGTAATGACTTTTTGACATCTCTGTCCATCTCTGACAGCTGGGGCGGCTGGCGGGAGTGATGCAGAGGCAATGGCTGCTGACTGGAAGAAGTGTGACTTGATTGCAAAGATCCTGGCCTCTTGTCCCCAGCAGTCTCTTTCACCAGAGGATTACTATAGAGATATCTGCCCCCAGGTAAACAGTTTTGTTTCTTTTCACTGTTTGAGGATTATCTGCTTATTCATGGAAATGACATTTAATGTTTCTCTAACGTGGAGGTGAAAGCAATGTAATATTTAAGTTTATTGTTCAGTGAGGGGCCTTGCTTTTTTTTTTTTAATGTTGATTTATTTATTTTGAGAGAGAAAGAGAATGAGTGGGGGGAGAGGGGCAGAGGGAGAGAATCTTAAGCAGGGCTCCATGCTCAGCACAGAGCCCGACATGGGGCTCGATCATAACCTGGGATCATGACCTGAGCCGAAATCAAGAGTCGGACACTCAAGGGACTGAGCCACCCAGGCGCCCCATCTAATGTGGAGGTGAAAGAAATATAATATTTAAGTTTATTGTTCAGTGAGGAGCCTTGTGAATTAAGTGAATAAACACCTGTGAAAGAGACCCACCTAATTGTTAGGTTTAAGAACACCTCACCATTGTTAAATGAGTAGTTCAGCTTGCTCTCAGAGCTGGAATATGAAACTAAAATTTCATTGTGTTCATTATCTTTTCTGTGTGGTTTTAGTTTAAAAAAAAAAACTGGTATTAAGTAAACACGGTAAATTAACATGGTATACAGTTTAAAAAGCACATAAGAGTAAACAGAAAAACAAATCTTCTCATCTCTGTTTTCTAGTCCCTCAGAGGTAGTCACTCTTACCAATTTCTTGTTTATTTTTCAGTGATATTCTGTGTATTAATGTATATACAATTATGTGTCTATGTACGTATATATATTCTAATTTTTATCCAAATGATAACATGCTACACGTAGTTTTTCATTTTGCTTCTTTTTAAAAAAATTTTTTTTAACGTTTTTTATTCATTTTTTTTGAGAGAGAGAGAGAGAGAGAGACAGAGCGCAAGCAGGTAAGGGGCAGAGAGAGAGAGAGGGAGACACAGAATCCGAAGCAGCCTCCAGGCTCTGAGCTGTCAGCACAGATCCGATGGGGGGCTTGAACCCACAAACTGCGAGATCAAGACTTAAGCTGAAGTCAGACGCTTAATCTACTGAGCCACCCAGGCACCCCTTCGTTTTGCTTCTTAACATTGTACCTTGGAGAGGGGCACCTAGGTGGCTCAGTCGGTTAGGCATCTGACTTCAGCTCAGGTCATGATCTGTCAGTTCATGGGTTTGAGCCCCACATTGGGGTCTCTGTTGTCAGCACAGAGTCTCCTTCAGATCCTCTGTCTCCCTCTCTCTCTGTCCCTCCCCTGCTCTTGCAAGCGCTAGCACTCTCTCTCTCTCTCAAAAATGAATAAACATTAAACAAAATTAAAAACAAAACACCCCCAATGTACTTAGGAGATAATTTCCTACTGAGTTGCCTCATTCTGTTCATGGGTACATAGTATTTCACCATATTAATGTACCATAATTTATTTAACCAGCCTCCTATTAATGGACGTTGAGTTGTTTCCATTCTTTTGCTGCTACCAACCATGCTACAGTTAATATCTATAGATTTTTTACACATGCAAATATTGCCATAGGAAAAATCCCTAAAATTGAAATGATTGGTTCAAAGGTTATGTGCATTTAAATTTTTGACTGATATTGTTTATGTATCTGTTTTCCCACACCTTTGCTTAACCAATGTGTTACAAGAATTTCCTTTTTTTTGCTAATCTTATATATGGAAAATGTGGAAGGAGTTTGCTTAATCAGTATTCCCCACACCTTTTGGAGTGAAGGTCATTCAGTTGTTACACTTATCTTAAGGGTTCTCATGGGTAGGCATGCATGAGAACAAAATATCACAATGCAAAGATCTTATATTGAAAAATACTAAATATAAATCTTCCTACAGAAAAAAGTTAGCATTTGCAATGATGAGTAAGTATTTTCTGAATCTAGTAGTTACAGTTTTGGTTCATAACAAAACGATGAAACAAGTCACAGGTTTCACGCGTGCTGAGTCTCTCTCTGGAACTGTCAAAGGTCACATACAATTTTTGGACAGAAGATACTCCTGTCTGCAAAAAAGTGCAAGACTCACTTTTAAGTCAGGAAGAGAAATGCACGTTTTATTGGCTGTTTATACTAGGGTGAACCACTTATAGGCACAGGAGATCTATGTTTATCTTTGAGAATAAAATAGACTCCTTTCTGGGATAGTTCAGGCATGACAGGCTCTTCAGATCCTAAATATATTTTTATGCCTCGATCCAGAAATTTCATTTGGTCATGCTACTTATAAGAGCAAAAAAAAATTTTTTTTTAAGTTTTTTCTTTTAATTCCAGTATAGTTAACATACAGTGTTATAGTAGTTTTAGGTGTACTCTGATAACAAAATTTTGAGAGAAAACTCAATGTCTGGATATTAGGGAATAATTTAATAAATTCTTACATACAGCTTCAATATAATATTTTTGAGGAATTTACAATATGAGAAGATTTCAACAATATGTAAAACTGAATATTAAGTGAGGCCTTAATAATTAAAAAGAAAAAAATTATACAGAAATATCCCGGCAAAGTATCCCGGCATAAATGTTTTAGTGATTTAGGATGATTTTTCTTCCTAAAACTTTATTTTGTAAATTTTCTATAATGAACATCTATTTTATAAATTTGATAACATTATTTAGTAGAAGCATGGCCTCTTCGGTTCTCACACCGCTGATACTGGGTTGTTAAATTAAAAAAAAAAAAAAATTCTGTCGAATCAGTATTATTGCAGTAAGTTTGTTTTTTGGCTTAAAGAAATACCGCTTTCTCTTTATTTAAATGTAATAGTCCTTGCAAAGAGTCTTGTATTTACCTTTATGTGCTTTTTCTTGTAGATTCTAGATTTATTTCACTTTCAAGATAAATTGACAGCGCGACAGTTTCAGAGAGTTGCCACCACTACCTTTATAACCATGTCGAGAGAACGCCCACAATTGGCTTCGAAGTATTTGCTTGAACCGGTGCTAGCCCCCCTCCATCGATGTTTAAACACCGCAGGTAAAGGGGGAAGTCTGGTGGCTGTGTTCCTCTCAGGGATCTTCCTCAGTGTTTCAGATTTCAGTGACTGAAGTCTGTCATACTTCATTGTCTCCAGTTTTGCTTTCTTTTCTCCCCAACTTTTTACTTTGAAAGATCCGCCTCATGTAAATTCCAAGAAAAGTACCTTGAAGCACCCCTGTACGCTTTACCTGGATTGCCCAGCTGCTCATATTCTGGCCACATTCGCTTTTATCTTTCTCTCTTTTTATAACATGTACATCAGCGCTTGTTAGTTGCAGACGTCATTTGATATACAGACTTGATTCAAATTTCTCTAATTGTCTCAAGAATTTCCTTTGTAGTTATTTTTTCGTTTAAGTCTAGATTCTAGTGAAGACTCCTGCATTGCATTTACTTATATCTTTTTAGTTTCCATTAATGTAGAATAGTTCCCTAGCCTTTTGTTTGTTTTTCACCATGATGTTTTTTTCCCCAGATGAACACACTTCCTTTATCAAGAGTGACAAGCTGAAACAAAACCGTGAAACCCCAAACATGTAAAAACCCAAGGTGTTAGAAGGACAAACTCAGTTCATTCAAATTCAGGCTCATCTGGACCCTGGTCACAAACCTTAGTGAGGTGCATGTGAACACCAAGTTAGGGAGAGGACAGGAGTGAGGCCAAGAGAAAGGGTGTGAAGGGGGCCCCCATAGGTTCCCTAGGGATCACCCTCAAAGTGGTACCTCCACCCTCCCAGAGATAGTGAAGACCTACCGGGCCCTAACCTTTTGAGCACCCCAACCCCTGGCCAGGGTGTTTAAGGCCAGTCCCAAATGATTCTACCCTCCCTTGCTCCATCCTCACTTGCTCAGGCTTTCAACCTCACTCTTCTCCTCCTCTATACTTTTCTCTGTGAATAGTAGCAAGTTAGGGTATTGTTTGAGTCACAGTGAGGCTGGGGGCCAAGGGAGACAGGGTGGAGACGAGGTGAAGAGAGGAGAAAAAGGTCTGTCCAAGGATCCCTCTCTTCATGGGATGCCAAAGTGTACATCCAGCTCCTCCTTTAAAAAAAAAATGTTTCTTTAATGTTTATTTATTTTGAGAGAGAGAGAGAGCGTGAGCAGGGGAGGGGCAGAGAGAGGGAGAGAGAGAATCCCAAGCAGGCTCCGTTAGTTCACAGGCCGACTCGGGGCTCAAACCCACAAACCGTGAGATCATGACCTGAACTGAAATAAAGAGTCGGATGCTCAACTGACTGAGCCCCCCAGGCGCCCCCCAGCTCCTCTTTTGCAACCACTCAGATCTGAGAAAGTGCACTGTAGGCACCAGCAGCTGTAAGTCGGAGAAGGGATGGGCTCGCCGGCCGGCACTCGGTGGGGCTGGCTGGTGTGAGAGGACAGCGGCAGCTGCGTTTTCCCGCGGGTCAGGCTGCTGCTCAGCACAGCCAGGTGGGCGCTGAACTGCCTGCCAGCTCCATGTGCTGGTGCCGCTGTTCGCCTTGGGAGGCCCTGGGAGCCCTCAGCAGGCTCGGTGACGTTGCCGGCTGTGTTAGCCGGGACGGACGAGAGCGGGGCCTGCTCGTCAGTGTGAGCGGAAGGCAGGCTGTGGGAACTGGGTTCAGCTCCGTCGAGGGCTTGGGCAGGGGGGCTGCTAGGGTCCAGCAGCAGCTTCCGCTCCTCTCCGTCCTGGTCCCAGTCCTTGTTCTCGCTGCTGTAGCGGCACCCCAGGGCTGGGGTCAGGCTGGGCGCTCAGACCACGCCGAGGAGGGAAGGCATCCATCCTTACCATGGCATTTTTGAAGAGCCTCGGTAACAAAACGTTGTGCAATTTGTATTTGTCTAATTGTTTCCTCATGATTAGATCCAGGGTAAACATTTCAGCAGCAATATTCCATAGGATGACTATTTTTTCTCAGTCTCCATTAGATTAGGGGGCACACGTAATCAGTTTATCCCATTCTGGTGATATTAAATTTGATCATTTCATTAGTAGCCTGATTTCTCCATTGTTAATATATCTTTCTCTGTAATTAATAAGTAATCTGTGGGATGATAGTCTGAGACTGTGTGCCCTGTTTCCTGTTAAGTCTTTCATGCTGTGGTTTGTTATCCATTGATGATTCTTGCCAGTAAAATGGTTACTTTCTTTGTTATTTTAATTTGTTAGGTTGCTATTCTTCTATAAAGAAGAGCTTTTCTTTCTCCTTGCCTCATCTCTTTTTTTAAGTTTTTTTTTTTTTTTTTAAGATTTTATTCAGTGAGTTACCCAACATTCTTGTCATTCATTTTTTTAAAAATATTTATTTATTTATTTTGAGAGACAGTGCATGCACAAGAGCAGGGGTGGGGCAGAGAGAGGGAGAGAGAGAATCCCAAGCAGGCTCTGCGCTGTCACTGCAAACCAGCGAGATCATGACCTGGGCCAAAGTCCAGAGTCGGCCACTTAACCGACTGAGCCACCCAGCCTCCCCTCTTATCATTCATTTTGATGCTCAGATTTTCCCGTATTTGGCTGGTGGGTTTAGTTCTGTTTTAATGTCTTAGAAGATTGACATTGCACCAACTCATCACCTGCCTTAGTATGTTTTTATACTTGACTGAATTTTTCCCCCACAGTTTACTGAATTTAATGCTTGGATGCAGAATAGTATTTCAACATTCTTTGTTAAAAACAAACAAACAAACAAACAAAACAAAAAACCTTTCTAGATAGTAGTTCCAAGGTTTTAAATGAAGAAAAAGTTTGATGTTATGGTTAAACCAAATTTAGTTCTATGTAGACTTTTTTAAGAAGTCATCTGTAGTAAACATTTCCTGGGTGTGTGTAGTGGGGGTGAGGTGGGCAGGGATAAAGAAAGTCTAATTTTTGTGCATAGTAAAACTTCACCAAATTGAACCTGGTGAAGTGAAATTTTTGATTATTCAGGTGTGATAAACGTTATATATATATATATACACATATATACATGTATACATATGTATACATGTATGTGTGTGTATATATATATATATATATATATGTGTCCATGGATCGGCCTGAACTAAACATGGTATTTGAGTAAATAGTTTAAATTTCTTTACATGTTTGATAGAAACCTAGTCTAGATCCAGTATATGCTTCAAAAAATCGCTCAAGGGGTGCCTCAGTCAGTTGAGTGTCCAACCCTTGATTTCGGCTCAGGTCATGATCCCAGGGTTGTGGGATTGAGTCCTGCCTTGCGCTCTGCACTAAGTGCGAGGCCTGCTTGGGATTCTCTCTCTGTCTCCCTTTGTCCCTCTCCCCCACTTGCGTGCTCTCTCTCTAATTTCATGTATTAAGAGTATACCTCATTACTAATCTATTCTCTTGTCTAATACCTAATCTATGAATTAGGTATTGTAGTCTGAGGCAGTGGTCCTCATAGTGTGGCCCCAGGACCAGCAACATCAGCATCACCTGGTAATTTATTGGAAATGCAACTTCTTGGGCTCTCCTCAGACCTACTGAATCAGAAATGCTGGTGTGGGTCCCAACAATCTGTGTTTTAACAGGCCCTTCTGGGTAATTCAGGTGTGTGTTCAAGTTTGAACACTGGTCTAAGAGCACTGTTCTTAGGGTAACTAGATCCATTCCATTTGTGGATCAATTATTATTGTCCTGGACATTGTTCATTCCTATTGGACATCTATTTGCCAGACATTTCTTCATATGTTAGGTTATATTCGTAACACCAGCTACATGTTTTGCATTGACAGTGTCCGGATAACAAAAAGGGTGTATGATAGTCTGACTGGTTTTATATAGACAGCCCCATCATTGCCACTGGGGGAAAAAAAAAGCCTAAAATACAGGCTTTCTTATTTTGTTTTTCATATTGTATCACATTTTTAAGACTATGTGACAATTACGATAAATTACCATATTTTATCAATTCTAAGGTGCACATGTTTTTAACATAAAAAAGCTTTAATTTTGGGGGGTCTTCTGGCTGGTTCAGTCAGTAGAGCATCCAACTCTTGATCCCAGGGCTGTGAGTTCAAGCCCCACATTGGGCATGGAGCCTACTTAAAAAACAAACAAAAAAAACCCCAAAACAAAAAACGTGAATTTTGGAAATATTTTTCACATTTTAACAATTCTGGTATCGAGATGTATCTCACAATTATTGTTGGCCAGGTAGCAATCATGGCATTATCTGTGCCTGCAAATGAGCATTAAAACTCATAGAATGGATGTCAGTGACTTAGGAAAAAACTGTGAAGACAACAGTAGAGTGGTGACCTTTTTTTTTTTTTTTTTTTTAAGAAAATGTTTGTATTTATTTTTGAGAGAGAGAGAGAGACAGAACATGAGCCAGGGAGAGGCAGAGAGAGAAGGAGACACAGAATCTGAAGCTGTCAGCACACAGCCTGATGTGAGGCTTGAACCCATGAACCATGAGATCATGACCTGAGCCGAAGTCAGACACCTAACTGACTGAGCCACCCAGGTTCCCCTAGAGTGGTGAACTTTTAAGAAATTTCACATCAGGGACACTTGGGTGGCTCAGTTGGTTAAGCGTCCAACTCTTGGTTTCAGCTCAGATCATGATCTCATGGTTGGTGAGTTCAAGCCCCCACACTGGGATCCGTGCTGTCAGCACAGAACCTGCTTAGGATTCTCTCTTTCTCCCCTCTCTCTGCCCCTCCCCAACTCATTCTTTCAAAAATAAATACAGTTTTAAAAAAAAAAGAGGGGCGCCTGGGTGGCTCAGTCGGTTAAGCGTCCGACTTCGGCTCAGGTCATGATCTCGCGGTCCGTGAGTTTGAGCCCCGCGTCGGGCTCTGTCTGTGCTGACAGCCCAGAGCCTGGAGCCTGTTTCAGATTCTGTGCCTCCCTCTCTCTCTGACCCTCCCCCGTTCATGCTCTGTCTCTCTCTGTCTCAAAAATAAATAAACGTTAAAAAAAAAAAAATTAAAAAAAAAAAGAAATTTCACATCACCTACATTCTTGGTGGCACAGAGTTCAGTATATTATGGCAATATGTGGATATCAGTAATGGTGTCGAAATGTTTCAGAAGAGTTGGACTTTTTAAATGTGAAGTGTTCAGAATTTCTTATTCTGTTTATCCCAATTATATAGCTTATATAAGGAATGATATTTAATAAAATTGTATGTCTAAATAAATCTAAAAGAGCTCTCAATAATTTTTTTATTAAGTTTTTAAATCTTAATTCCATATAGCTAACATGCAGTATTGTATTAGTTTTGGGTGTACAAGTACTGATTGAACAATTCTATACATTATTCAGTGCTGATCACGATAAGTGTACTGTTTAATCACCATCACCTATTTCACACATTCCCCACTGAACTCCCCTCTTTTAATCCTTTTTATAAAATCTATTTTAAAACTTTTTTTAACATTTTATTTTTGAGTAACCTGTACACACAACACAGGGCTTGCCAAACTCACAACCCAAAGATCAAGAGTCCTATGCTCCACCAACTGAGCTAGCCAGGCACCCTGTTTACACCTCCACGTAACCATTGACTGTCATTTTCATTTAATTTGATCCCTAATTTTTCATTCATTAAATTTACAAGTAAAATTTCAAGTCATAATGTTTCATAAGTTACTGGCTTTCTTCTTTCTTGTGATATATAAAATAACAACGAATGTTTATAATCATTGGCATCATAGATTTCATGAAATACTGTGTTTGGTGTTGTATTGTACATTGGTAATCATGTTGAATCTCTAATTGTAGGTGTTACTTACAGAACTATCTAGCAACACTTTCTTCCTTAAGTCCTGAGCTCTATTCAATGAGGCACTGAATATGGGTAATTTTGTTTTTTGTTCTCTAGAGATTCCAGAGAGTGACATGGCTCCAGGGACCATTTTGGTAACAGAAGAGGAACTTAATAGATGTATTGAGGATGTATTTAAGGTTGGTAATTTGAGTCACTAATGTTTCTAGATAACATTTACACATAGTCTTTTAAAATAGTTTTGCCTTTCTGGGGTGCCTGGGTGTCTCAGTTGGTTAAGCCTCCAACTTCGGCCCAGGTCATGATCTGGCAGTTTGTGGGTTTGAGCCCCGCGTCAGGCTCTGTGCTGACAGCTCAGATCCTGGAGCCTGCTTCAGATTCTGTGTCTCCCTCTCTCCCTACCCCTCCACTGCTCACACTCTGTCTCTCTGTGTCTCTCAAAAATAATAAATAAACATTAAAAAAATGTTAATTCCAAACTATCATGATTTTTTCACTTTGAAAACTGGAAAATATAAGCTGTTAGTAAAAAAGCTGATACGTTTTGAAACTGTCAATTTCATCATTTACTCTGAATGTTAAACAGTTTAGATTCTCTAACTGGCACATACCACTGATGAAAGCATGTCTTTTGAAGAAATTGACAGTGGCATTTGCAGTGCTATAGGCTTCCAAAAGTGTATGAGAATATTGAGTCTACTTTATATCTTTCTAAAGTAATCACCGTCATATACAAGTAAGTCTGAATAAGTGAATCTTGCAAATGACTACCTAAATATATTACTGAAAGTGAAAAAAAAATGTATGTTCTCTATGATTACAGTCTTATAAATATATATGAAACATATATTTTTAGACAAAAAATGAAATCCATTGCGTTAGGGCCAGATGGAGCTGGGATAAATATTCTTTAAGGTTTATTTCAATAAATTTATAATAGTATTTTACTATGAAAAATATCCACGCTAGTAAATAGCTTTCAAAATTATTTGCCATGTAAAAAGGTCCAGCTGCTTTGGAAAATAATTTGGCAGTTCCTCAAAACATTAAACATGGAATTACTATTTGACACAGTAATTCCATTCTTAGGTATATACCTAAGAGAAATGAGAACATGTTCAGACAAAAATCTGTGCACAAATGTTCATCACGGCATTATTCATAATAGCCCAAACGTGGAAGTCACCCAAATGTTTATCAACTGATAAATAGATACACAAATGTGATATATGCATATAATGGAATATTTTTTAGCCATAAAAATGAATGAAGTATGGACACATTTAACGCAAACACAACGCAAACATTTAAAAGTAACAAATTTTAAACTTTAATAGAAACCAGAAAAAAAAGACCACACGTTGTATGATTCAATTTATGTAGAATATTAAGACTGGGCAAGTTCATAGAGACAGAAAGTAGATTAGCGGTTGCTAGGGGCTGGAACTGGGGAGTTAGGAGTGTCTGCTAATGGGTATGGGATTTCTCTGTGAGGTAAGGAAAATGTTTTGGAATTAGACAGTGGTGATAGTTATACAGTCTTGTGAATATACTAAAAGCCACTTGTACATTTTAAGAGTGAATTTTTTTTAATGTTTATTTATTTTTGAGAGAGAGACAGAGTATGAGCAGGGGAGGGGCAGAGAGAGAGGGAGACACAGAGGTTCTAAGCTCTGAGCTGTGAGCACAGAGCCTGATGTGGGGCTTGAACTCACGAACCATGAGATCATGACCTGAGCTGAAGTTGGATGCTTAACCGACTGAGCCACCCAGACACCCCTTAAGAATGAATTTTATGGCATGTAAATTACTTATCAATAATTTTAAAAATTATACTCCACATTTCTCATTTCTTTTCTATGGCAATAAGTTAAGCATTTTAGAGAAAGTGTTTAGTTTTTTATGAAATAATTCAAACAGATAAAAAATGCAGAGTAAAACACTCATGTACCCACCACTCAGCTTAAGAAATTAAACATTACCAGTTCAGTTGAAATCTTCTATCTACCTATCCCTGGTCACATTGCCATGGCTTCCCATCTAAAGGTACATTGTGGTTTTAGTTAACAGTTAGTTCTCTTATTACTAGTGAGTTGAACATCTTTTTGTGTTCTAGGTTTATTCATATTTTTTCTTCTGTAAATTGCCTATTCACGTTTTGTCCGTTTTAAAAATTGCCTCTTCAAAATTTTTTTCGAATAAATCTTTTTTTTTAAGTTTATTTATTTTGAGAGAGACAGAGGCAGCATGAGTCAGAGAGAGGCAGAGAGAGAGGGAGAGAGAATTACAAGTTAGCTCCACACTGCCAGCACAGAGCCCCACTCAGGGCTCAAACCACAAATCCACGAGATCATGATCTGAGCCGAAACCAAGAGTTGGATGCTTAACTGACTGAGCCACCAGGGCGCCTCTAGAATAAATCTTTTTTTATAAGACAACTTTATTGAGATATACTTTACAGACCATAAAATAATGTTTTAAGTATGCAAGTCAATGATTTTTAGTAAGTTTACAGAGTTGTGAAACTAATACATTACAATTTTAGAACATCTCCATTACCCTAAAAAGGTCCCTGTGCCTATTTATAGTCACTCCTTGTTCCCACCCTTAGCCCCAGGCAACCACTAATCTGTCTACCTCTGTGGATTTGCCTTTATGGCTGTTTCATGGGAAGGAACCATGCAACATGTGATCTTCTGTGGCGGACTTCTCTTAGTATGTTTTGTGTGTGTGTGTGGGGAGGTGTTTCCATGTTTTGTTTTTTTTCAAAGTAATCACTTTGCCCAACATGGGGCTCGAACTCATGACCCTGAGATCAAGAGTCACGGACTGTTGATCAAGTGTACTGACTGGGCCAGCCAGGCACCCTCTCTTAGCATAATGTTTCGGAGGTTTATCCAGGTTGTTGCATATATCAATATTTTGTCCCTTTTAATTGTTAAGTAATATTCCATGGTATGAATATACCACATTTGGTTTATTTGTTCATCAGTTGATGGACATTTGGATGTAAAGTAGATCTTTCTTCAAACAGCTTTGTGAGTTGTAATTCACATACTATACAGTTTACCCATTTAAAGTGTGCAAATCAGGGCACCTGTCTGGTGCAGTCAGTAGAGCATGCACCTCTTGATCTTGGGAGTTCAAGTTCAAGTGCCACACTGATTGTGGAGCTTACCTTAAAAAAAGAAAAAAAGCATGCATATCAATGGCTTTTTAGCATAATCTAAGGCTTGCATATTAGAAGTATATTCTAATACTTCATTACCCAAAAAGAAATCCCACACTATACCCAAAACCCTTTACCACTCTTTTTTCCATTCTCCCTACTCCTAACCCCTCCAACCTCCAACCCGAGTCAACCACTAATCTACTTTCTCTTTCTATAGATTTGCCTATTCTGGACATAGCATATAAATGGAATTATACACTATATGGTCTTTTGTGATTGGCTTCTTTTACTTAGCATGATGTTTTTAAGGTTTATATTAAGCACAAAGCAGGACCTAATTTTTTTTTTTAAGATTTCTTTTATTTTTTAGTAATCTCTATACCCAACATGGGGCTCAAACTCACAACCCCAAGATCAAAAGTTGCATGCTCTACTGACTGAGCCAATCAGATGCCCCAAGACTTGATTTATTTTTATTGCCGAATAATATCCTATTGTAGATATAGACTCTATTTTGTAATCCATTCATCCTTTGATATATATTTGGGTTGTTTTTACATTTTAGCTATTATGATTAATGCTGCTATGGACATTTGTGTACAAGTCTTTGTGCATACATATGTTTTCATTTTCCTGGGTATATACCTAAGAGTAGAATTGCTAGAGGGGCGCCTGGGTGGGTCAGTCGGTTAAGCGGCCGACTTCGGCTCAGGTCATGATCTCGCGGTCCGTGAGTTTGAGCCCCGCGTCAGCCTCTGTGCTGACAGCTTGGAGCCTGGAGCCTGCTTCGGATTCTGTGTCTCCCTCTCTCTCTGCCCCTAACCCACTCGCATTCTGTGTCTGTCTCTCTCAAAAATAAATAAACATTAAAAAAAAAAAAAAAAAAAGAGTAGAATTGCTAGATCTTATGGTAACCCTGTGTTTAACCATTTGAAGAACTGCCAAAGTGGCTGCACCAGTTTACATTCCTACTAGCAGTATGTGACGGTGTAGAGTAAACCTTAAGTCGTATTCTTTCAGATAAGAAGGCAGATGATTGGGGGGGGGGTGTGGTTGTTCTTGTTTTGTTTTTGCCTCAGCAAAGTGTTATTGATTTAAGTAATCTCTACACCCAACGTGAGGCTCAAACTCAAGACCCCAAGAATGAGAGTCACACAGTCTTCCAACTGAGCCAGCCAGGTGTCCCTGTTTTCTTTTGTTTTAAACTTAATGTATGATATTCATGATTTGTAGGTATAAAATTCACGCTTAAAAATTCAAAACTCGTTCTGTTCAACACTCAACTTTTTACTAAAGTAAGCTGTTTCATTTAATTTCACTATTAAAAAAAGGGACCTGGCATACAAATATAGCATCAGATTGTTTATAGATAAAACCTAACTTAGTGACTATAATGCTGTTTTTTTTTTTAATGCCTCATTTAGAGACTTATGAAAAGAAAGTTTTTATATCCTGTTCTACATATTCATAGGTAAGGACATTTTTGATTGAAGAAAAATAAGAAATTATATAGAGCAGTGTAGAAAGCAAATGTTCTGAATTAGAGAACAAAGCCCAGCTAACTCTCAGAAAGGTTGTCTTCAGTCACACACCATCTGAGGAATATCATGATGAAAACTGTTAAATGGTGGGTGTGGAATGTCAGAAAGACTTGAAAGTGGTGTCAGGGGTAGAACTTAATTGTGACTACACTCTGGTACAAACCCCTCATAGTATTTCTGGGAAGTAAAAAAAAAAAAATTGCTTTTAGAGGAAAAAGAAAGCAAATCAGCTTCTTTCTGGCGAGTGAATTAGCGTCTAAAAAATGGAGAGATCCAGAAACAGTGAATCCTGCCATTGTTCCTATTCTTGCTCCCCAAAAAAGGGGGAGGGAAAAAAACCCTCCTAATTTGGTGAACAGTTTGGTGAATTTAAAACCTCCTGGAGAGGCAAGCAAAACATTAGTTGGCTGTAAACACTTGATTATGCACAAAAGATTGGGGCGGTTATGAAAGCAGGAAGGGGTGCGGAAGGGTAATTATTCTCCCTACAAGGTTTTGGCAGCTCAGCTGCACTGGGAAAACAGAGGAAATGTGTATGTTGGGGGGAAATGGTAAACACTGTGTAAAGTTTAGCAACAAAGGCTGTGTTGTCTTTATTAACTTTCTGCTAATACTAAATTACAGAGCACAGCTCAAAGGCAGGAAACAAGGAAAACATCTGGGATAGTTGAATGATCCAGCAGCTCACTGGGTAGCAAGAGGGTACAAGAGGGTGTTTAATTTTAGAGAGGCATTTGGGAACATGTCCAGCTCTGGTTTTCTCTCTCTTTTTCTTTTCTTTTTAACAGATTCACTGGGATATAATTCACATACGCCACAATTCACACATTTAAAGTGTTCAACTCAGTGCTTTTAGTGTAGTCACAGGGTTGTGCAACCATCACCACAAATCTGACTTTAGAAAATTATTGTCCCCCTAAAAGGACCCCATACCCATTACCCATCCCCATCCCCATTCACTCTCCCTTTTCCCAATTTTATTTTATTTATTTATTTAAAAAAATTTTTAATGTTTCTTTATTTTTGAGAGACAGAGACAGAGACAGAGCTTGAGTGGAGGAGGGGCAGAGAGAGAGGGAGACAGAATCTGAGGTAGGCTCCAGGCTCCGAGCTGTCAGCGCAGAGTCTGACTCAGGGCTTGAACCCACAAACCACGAGATCATGACCTGAGCCAAAGTTGGATGCTTTACTGACTGAGCCACGCAGGTGCCCCTCCCTTCTCCCAATTAAAAAAAAAAAAAAAAGTTTATTTATTTATTTTGAGAGAGAGCACGTGTGAGTGGGGGACAGGCAGAGAATGAGGGAGAGAGAGAGAATCCCAAGCTGATGGCGCAGAGCCTGATGTGGGGCTTGAACCCATGAACTGTGAGATCACAACCTGAGCCCAAGTCAAGAGTGAGACATTTAGCTGATTGAGCCACCCAGGCACCCTCCCTTCTTCTAATTTTGTCCCCAAACCTTAGGCAACCACTAAAATGGACTTGCTGTCTCTGTAGACTTGCCTATTATGGATATTTCATATAAGTGGACTTATGTAATATGTGGTCTTTTGTAGCTGACTTTTCACCAGCAGGATGTTTTTAGGATTCATCCATGTTGCATAGAGCAGTATTTCATTCTGCCTAACGGTGTTCTATTCTAGGGATATATTGCATTTTGTCAGTTGATGGGAATTTTTGTTGTTTCCACATTTTGGCTGTTGTGAACAATGCTGCTACAGACATTCATGTACAAGTTTTTGTGTGGACATGTGTTTTCATTTCTCTTGGGTATATAGCTAGGAGTGAAATCGCTGGACTTTATGATGACATTGTGTTCAACTTTTAGGGGTACTGTCAGACTATTTTCCAAAGTGGCAGCACCATTTACATTCCCATCAGCAGAGTGTGAGAATTCCAGTTTATCCTCTCTGGCCAACACTACCACTACCATTTCTCTTTCTCCTCCTCCTCCTCCTCCTCCTCCTCCTCCTCCTCCTCCTCCTCTCCCTGCCCTCCCCTTTTCTTCCATTATTATAGCCTTGCTGGTGGGAGTATCTTATTATGGGTTTGCTCTTCGCTCATTTTTATTTTTATTTATTTTTTTTAAAGATTTTATTTTTAAGTAATCTCTATACCCAACATGGTGCTGAAACTCACCCTGAGATCAAGGGTCACATGCTCTGCCTACCAATGGCTCTCCCCAAAGAAATCTTCCTCAGCAGTCTCCTCTTGGTCTCCGCACATTTGTTCCTTCTCTACTCTCTTTCTGAATGGAAAGTTTTTATAGTCCTGCTCTCGTTTTAGTCTGGTATCTTCTGTTGGAGTTTTAAGTCTATTTTATCTTAGTGTTTCAGTTGATGTTTCCAACTGAATGTCCTGTGTCACCTGTATCATAATAGGTGCCCATCTGGCTGCCATCTTGATACCTAGCTGCAGAGCCCCTTAGTTCCTCAGAGCCAATTTCCTCTTTACTTTATACACAATCCAGATCAGATTGGTTTTCTGATTAGGACCATAGTGGAATTAGAAGTAAAAAATTAGAAGTTAGTTAGACTAAGGCATGCTGACAAGAGAGTGCCAACGGAGAGGATCAAGAAAGGAGACAGAAAAAGTACTCCAAAAGGGCATAATAGTTTGGGGCGCCTGGGTGGCTCAGTCGGTTAAGCGTCCGACTTCGGCTCAGGTCACGATCTCACGGTCCGTAGGTTCGAGCCCCGCATCGGGCTCTGTGCTGACAGCTCAGAGCCTGGAGCCTGTTTCAGATTCTGTGTCTCCTTCTCTCTGTGACCCTCCCCCATTCATGCTCTGTCTCTCTCTGTCTCAAAAATAAATAAACGCTAAAAAAAAAAAAAATTCAAAAGGGCATAATAGTTTGAAAAACAAAGTATGTTGGGAGTGCTATGTTTAGTATACTTCATTTAAGGAGGCAAGGATTGCATCTCCTCCATTTAAAAAATACTTTCTTCTGAAAGAGGTAAAATATAAATACATTTTGGTATTTAAAGAAATAAGCCCTCAGCTTGCTGAATGAAAATGTGGCAGGGGCAATTATAAGAGAAGGCCATTCTTTGCTTGCATCCTTTTTTTTTTTTTTTCCAACGTTTTATTTATTTATTTATTTATTTATTTATTTTTATTTTTGGGACAGAGAGAGACAGAGCATGAACGGGGGAGGGGCAGAGAGAGAGGGAGACACAGAATCGGAAACAGGCTCCAGGCTCCGAGCCATCAGCCCAGAGCCTGACGCAGGGCTCGAACTCACAGACCGCGAGATCGTGACCTGGCTGAAGTCAGACGCTTAACCGACTGCGCCACCCAGGCGCCCCTGCTTGCATCCTTTACATACAGCATAGAGTGGAGCAGTGTGGCCCTGGTGGGCCAGGTGGAAAGGTCTCAACAAAACAGGTGTACATAGAGATGCTCACTGAACTGAAAATTTGGCATAGCCACTTGTACTTCTGCGTAAATAATTCTCATCGTTTCTATGTGTGTACCTTACATCTGGTAAAATGATTTAAGCCAAAAAAGAGATTTGCAGCTCAAATAACTTTTTTTATGGTTTATTTTTTTAATGTTTATTTATTTTTGAGAGACAGAGAGAGAACGCAAGCAGGGGAGGGGCAGAGAGAGAGGCACACACAGAATCCAAAGCAGGCTCCCAGCCCTGAGCTGCCAGCACAGAGCCCGATGCGGGGCTTGAACCCAGAAACCGTGAGATCATGACCTGAGCTGAAGTCAGATGCTTAACCAGCTGAGCCACCCAGGCACCCTGCAGCTCAAATAACTTTTAGTCCAATGGCTTCCTATTCTGTCTCCATATTTTTTTTAATGTTTATTTATTTGTTTTGAGAGGCGTGTAGGGGCAGAGAGAGAAGGAGAGAGAGGATCCCAAGCAGGCTCTGCACTGTCAATGTGGAGCCTGACATGGGGCTCGATCCCAGAAACCATGAGATCATGACCTGAGCCAAAATTAAGAGTCAGATGCTTAACCGACTGAGCCACCCGGGCAACCCCTATTCTGTTTTCTTCTGACTCTGAATGTCGGGGGTCCTAACCCTAGAATACTTAATTTTTTTGTCCTCCCTAGTATGAGAGGGATAAATGTTTTTCTTTAGCCTAGAAAGGTAAAGAGAGGCCTGGGCTGCATAGAGATTGGTTCTGGGTAGGGTAGGATGAGAGAATTATACTTCCTCACGATTTGGACATTTTCTTGCTCTTAAGAGAACCGGCCAGAATCTGATACTAGGTGGGGCCAGGGGTGGGAATGGGGAATGTTTCCTTTTAGTATTCCTCACCATACTTGCTGAGACTCCCTAAGGCAGAAGAAATTTTCGGGCAGGAAAGTCTAGAAGTACCTAATTAGTTTATATTCTTCATTCTCATTTCCATTTTATCTCTCTGTTTCCAGATTCAGGGAATCCCTGACTTTAATTATCCAAGTCTTTTTTCCCCATTTAATCTTAACAAATTTCTAATTAAAGTTACTCTCTCAGATTCGCCAATTGACTCCTCTTTCTGAATAGTTAATTGTTTTTGTAGAGTAAATTGTTATAACAGAATCTTAGAGCTGGAAGGAAATTTAGAAATATTTAATTTCTTTTTTTGTTTGTTTGTTTTTGAAAAGACTGTTTTTTAGAGCAGTTTTTCATTCACAGAAAAGTCAAGTAGAAAGTACAGAGTGTTCCCATATATCTCCTGCCCCCACATGTGCACAGCCTCTCCTACTGTTAACATTTTACATTAAGAGTGGGACATTTGTTACAGTTGATAAGCCGGCATTAGCACGACACTATCACCAAAGTCCATAGTTTACATTAGGGTTCACTGTTGGTGTGGTACAATCTTTGGGTTTGCCAAGTTAATCCCTTATTTTATAGTAAAGGAAACAAACCCCAAAAGATTGTGAAGTTGGGGTGCTTGGCTGGCTCAGTCGGTAGAGCATGCAACTCCTGGTCTCAGGGTTGTGAGTTCAAGCCCCATGTTGGGTGTCGACATTACTAAAAAAACCCAAAAAACACAAAAGATTGCGAAGTGACTTGTCCTGAATCATACTAGTGAGTGCCAGATCTGGTCCAGGAAGCAGTCCTTTCATTTCCTCTCTTTCTCTCACTCTGTGTTTAGAAAAGCTAATATTTGCACGTGGTACACATTTAAAAAGTGCAAAAGGCTTTGCAGTAAAAAGTTAGTCTTCTCCCACCTATGGCTCTTCCTTAAAGGCAGTCGTTCTTTCCGATATTTCCAACTGTAATTGAACTATGACCTTGAATAACATGCAGAAGACCAAAGGAGGTATTCTTCAAAGCTGTGGGAAATGCAAGTGTTAGACAGTACATTCAGATTCTGTGGGACAGTGTGGTGAAAACCACCTGGCCTTTAGAGTCCAACAGACCTAGTCTGGCTCTAGAGTTGACTATTAGGTGACTTAATTTAACACTTGAGTTTCAGGGATAAAACCAGGTAACTTTTGGTAGGTTCATTGTATTCTTTAGCAAATGATTTGTGCTCAGAAAACTGTCAGTTCTCTTTTGGTTTAAGGAAACTCTTTTTAAAAAGATTATTTTATGCAGTACGCTCTGAAAGCATGCTTAGTGCAAAATCCTATATTAGGTAACTTGGCTTGTCCTTTGCTTCTCACAAGTCTTAATTAAACTCAGTAAGTGCATTAGGAGTTCTGGAACATTACTATCAAAAGGATCCCTGTGATATTTTAGAAGGCAGCATTTGACGAGTTTAATCTTTAACAGGGGTAAAATCAAGTCCCAGCCTGTACTGAATTTCAATGGTAGGATTCAGTCAGCTTGATTTATGTTTCTATTTCCACACGTATACATCCCTATAAAAGATAAGGCCGTAAATTAAGAAGACAGTTCCATTTACAGCAGCATCGGCAAGTATTTAGGAATAAATGTAACATTTGCACAGGGCTGTGTATTTTACAAAGTATTTTAAATGAATTATCTTAACTGGTACTTATGCCAAAAGCTTAACGCTTGCATTATAAATGAGGAAACTGAATCCTAGGGAGGTTTAAATGTCTTATCCGTGTTCACTCACTTAATATGTGATTTGGGGCAATCATATAGGTGTCAGGAACAATATTCATACCCATTTCTGACTCCTGACTACCTGGTGTTCTTTCAGCTCTACAGTGATCTCTAAGGGATATGCCTAACAATGTAATGGAAGTCTAGTAGATGAGAAACGGAGCATGTGAGGACCGCTTTCACTTTTGTTTTGCTTTGAATCAGAAACACATGTTTGCTCGTGACACTTTTGACCATTTTGACTCCTCTGGGTTTTTCTGTTCCTTTTTAATTTAAATTTCTAGTCAGTCCTTCCAGAGAAATTCAGTCCTTTAGATATTGAAGATAGGTACTGACTAAGCCCCAACAGTAACATCAAACCTCCTTTTGTTCAGTCTGCTCTCCCTTCCATGGCTGAAGTTCTAGGATTCTTCAGTTAATTAACATTGATTGATTAGCTTCTAGCTGCAGCTTAGACAACAAAAAAGAAAATACAGGGGGCATTGTAATTCCCCCACAAAAATAGAGCTTTTGAGAAAATAAAAAGCATTCAATGTGCTTTTTTTTATTCTTTCTTTGATTCAGTTAATCAGTCAGAAAAAACATTTTTTTACCAAGTACATACAGAATGCCAGCTACTCGGCTAGGTTTACAAATAACAGAAATGATTAAGAGCCAATTGCTGCCTTCAAGGAGCCCCCAGTCAGGCAAACAAAGAGTTACAAGTAGAATGTGATGGATTGTTAACAGTATCCAGAAACATGTCTTTGTTACTAGGTAAGAGTGATCTCTGAGCTTAGATGAAGGGTTGTAAGGCTTAACCACACCTCTTCTCATGGCTGGATCTGTGATAGAGAGCCAAGATGCATTCAGAAAGGAATGTGGAAATCCCTATAAAGGAATGAGGAAATCCCCAAGCTGCCAGTGGGTCATTGGTACCCGTTTCCTCCACTGATCTATTCTGAGCCATTATGATTTTCATAGATTCATACTGGTCTCTCATTTTGCCCCTCAGTCCTGTCCTACTGGAAGAGCCAAAGATAGACATGGAAGTTGAACTTTTCTTCGAAGCACCATTTCACTTACTCTCAGAGAGGCTTTTCACACCAGAGAATTGAAGATACCTTGAGAGTCTGTCTCTCCTTTCCCTGCTTCAGCTTTCCCACCTCTTGGTATTTTGTTTGGTGGTCTCTGGTCATACAGACATCTCAAGTAACCAGAACATCTTTCACCTAATGAGGATTTCAGCTTTAAATTTCTAATTTCAGAACTTATAGAAGGGAAAGCATGTGGGGAGGATTAGAAATTTTTACATCTTGGTCAGTTTGAGTGTTGGAAAAATTTTCGGGTGGTGCAGGATTGTTTCATGTTTTCCAGCTAGTTGGTTTTCTTTTTAAACCTCTTAATGGCTAAAGTACCAGAAGGATACTGAAGGGAGTGAGCAAATTTGCAGTCAAGTCAGAGGGTGATAGATTTGCCAACCTCCTTATTCCCTAGGTAGGGAAACTGAGACTCAGATAAGTCAATTGATTTGTGATAAGTCTTGCAGCTGGTCAGTGGAAGTATTACAAACAACCCTATGTGAAATATACCCAGTAGGTATACTGCTGAGGAAAGGGAATTTCCACAGGTAGAAATAATACATGCAATGTGGGATTGTGTTTCAGAACTTGAACTCCCAAGAGTTCAAGAACCCCAGATAGCAGGAGACTACGTATGAGCACAGTCCAAGGAAATTCCACAACACCTGATGTTAGAGCAGAGATGCAGGGTAGTAGGGCCCTGTCCTCCGTGGGGCAGGACCAGCCTACTGTTGTGCCCTCACTGCTTCCTCAGTCCATACTGTCACCAGCCTAGTATGAAGGACACTGGAAGGAACTCGCCCTAACAGTTGCTTCCATATATAGTATGACTTTGTTGGGAGGACTGTTGTTTTGTTTTTTTTTTCCCTGGAGCAGTTGCTCATTGTCTGTGCTGTCAGCAAGACATCGCTGAATCGGTGCAGCCTCCTGTGTCCCTTTATGGGTCACTAAACTCAGATATAACTCAGTGACCTGGGGAGTCCACATGAAGTGGGAAATGACCAGATTCTACTTCGGGAGTATACTGAGAGGGTAAGGTTGGATGTGAGGTCCAGACCAAACCGTTAACCTGCATATGAGTTGAGTGCCAGGCAACAGACTGGAAGGAGGGCTCTGTCCTTGGAAAGGCCGTGCTGTGGCCCTGGAGCCCCCCTGGAAGACTTGGTAGAAGACGGCTGTATAATAGAGAAGAGTCTCAGCGGGAGGAAGGGGAGGCGGTGCAGGAGCTCCTGGTGCCACTCAGGAACTCTTCTCGCAGGACTGGAGTTATTAATAGCCTGGCAGGCTGGGGCCTACTGGTTCTGAGGGGAGATGGTTGGGATAAAGGTGGTGTGGGTTAGGGACTGAAGCAATGCAAACAGGTACAGGGGGAGGTGAGTTTGGGGAGGCCATGAGTACGTGTTTCGTTCTTTTAGAAAATAATATAACATTTACCATTTTAACCATCTTAAAGTATACGATTGGCTGGCATTAAGTGCATTCACAGCGTCACACAGTCATCATCGTTGTCTAGTTCCAGAACTTTTTCATCACCCCAAATGGAAACACCGTACCCATGAAGCAGTCAGTCCCCATTTTCCCCTACTCCCACCCCCTTACAACCTTTACTGCTCTCTGTCTCTGGATTGTGCATGGATTTTATGTCAGGCAGACCTTTGTTCACCTTGATTCTGCCATTTACTAACAGAATACCTTGGCTCCACTAACTTTGCTTCTCTGGGCCCTAGTTTTCCACATTTTTAGAATGGGAATAAAAATGCTTAACCTGCAGGACTCTGGTGAGGATTGATTGTATGTTAAATGTTTAGCTGAATAACCTGGTTTATTCTTGAGTAGACATTGCAGTAAATGGTAGTTATTGTTTGCTTCATAAGAACAGTAACAATGTGGTTCCTTTAAATTGTATACTTCTGTAACAACTGCTTATTCACCAGAAATTCAGGTAACACAACTTAATCATCTATTGTGATAGGTGCTGAAACAGAGAGCTTCACTTTTGCCTTCTAGGCTAGTTGAAAAGGTGAGAGAGAACTATACATTCTGTGTTACAAGCTCAAAGTGCTATTGGAATTTATAGGAGGAAAGTCATTAATGGTGGTTAGATGCTTACTAAATATTTGAATTAGTGAATGAATGGATGAATAGTTGAACAGTCAAATACATAGCAGGCCTGTGGAAAAGGTAGAATGTTTGAATGGCCCATCTAAAACTTTTCAAAAAACAACAACAACAACAACAACAACAACAACAAAGTACTATCAAGGAAGTTAGAGGAAGGTAGCTTTGGGCTCAGTATAAGGAGAAGTTTCCTCTTAATACTGGAAGGGAGATGACAATCTATAAGTGGCAAAAAGAGGCCATTTGAGTTGTTTGAGATACCACAGAGAAAACTCTTTGATCGATTTTTTTCTAAATACAAAAGCAGTACTTGTTTCTTCAGAAAAGTATGACAAGAGAACTTAAAACTTGGAGGAATTTATCAATAACACCATATACCCCTGAGAAATGGGCTCGATTGAATTCATGTTAAAATTTTAGGTGCTTTGTCTCAGTCAAGCCAGTAAATAAAGGAGAGTTAACTCCATTTGGGTTTTGTTTTTTGTGTAAAAGATGCTGATAAGGAAGGATGGCTCCACAGGGATTACTTCTGGGAACACAGACCACAGAGCCAAACAATAGGCCCTTACGTGATCTGGGGAAATCTCTCTCTCTCTCTCTCTCTCTCTCTCTCTCTTTTTTACCACTTGTAATTGATGATATCATAATTAGGCCTGCATATTACTGTGAACACTGCCATACCATGCACCCCACTGAGCTGGGTTTATGGAGATTAGATCATGCACAGGAAGCTGACTCCTTGGTTATCAAGCTCCACAGAGATGCTGGGAGGCTTAAGCAGTGTGAAAAATTAGGGTTGATTTAAAGGGACAGGATTCTCTGGAAAAGCACAGAGCGTCTTCCAGCTTGTGCCTCCATGACCTGTAGGATCCCACAAAACAACAATGATTCCTCCTTCACTTCAACACAACTTAATTAATAAATTAATTGGAACCTGATAGTGTGGACACAGATAATGATGATAAAAGGAGAAAGCTGAGGAACCGACACTCTTAATATGTGTTCCCGGAACTATGCCAGCATTTTTATCTTCCAGCTACTGTGTTGGATTCTTTAAACAGTTAGCTTATTAAAATTATAACAGTCTCCTATGGAAAAAAAATTATAACAGTCTCCCAAGGTCAGTCTTATTTTTAAGGATGAGGAAATGGAAGCTTACAGAGGCCCTGATTTACAGAAAGAATGTTGGAAAAAAATAGTGTTTTGCTCTTCTTAATTCTTTAACTTACCTGTTTTGAATTATTATTTTTGTCATTGGTCTCCTTGTTTTATTCTTCCTGTTAGATCACAAGCAATTGAGAGAGAACAACTCTTACTCATTTTTATATTCACTACAGTGCCTAAGACCATGCTTTGATTCCAGTGGGTGTTCAAATAAAGTTTGTTGAATGCATTTGCGCTATCCTTTTTGAAGTGACAACTAAAACGTGTGACACAATTACTGTTAACAAAAATCAGCATCCTCACACACACACACTTAACCCTATAAAGTCAATGCAGAGCTAGGAGTACGTTGTAATTTCTTTTAACATTCATTGAACTGGAGAGAATAGGACATACCCATATGGCAGTTACATGTTAAGAATGACAGATCTTTTTTTTTTTTTTCAATTTTGAGAGAGACAGAGAGAGAGTGGATGTGTGCATGAGTCGAGAGGGGAGGAGAGAGAGAGAGAGAGAGAGAGAGAGAAAGAGAAAATCTCAAGCAGACTCCACATTCATTAAGGAGCCTGACGTGGGGCTCAATCCCACAACCTTGAGATCATGACCTGAGCCACAGTCAAAAGTTGGATGCGCAACCGACTGAGCCACCCAGACACACATTAGAGTGACAACTCTAGAGCAGGCCGTGTTTTTGGTTTTGGTTTTGATTTTCAAATCTAGTTTTAAGTATTTCTGTTTGGCATTGCTTGTTAGTTCCTAAGAGCAGGCCCTTTGGTAATTAGACGGTTATTGCATAGATGAGTAATAGGCAGACTAGCGGGAGACACAAAGGTAGTCAAAAGCAGGAAAGGAAGGGGTCAGAAAATGGGTTCATTTACCCATTTTGCCTGACAGTTCTTCAGGCCGCCCATGAAAGGGCACCGCTGCAGTTCAGGCTCCCTGTGCTTCAGCCTGTCTGCCAATCTCAGATGGTTTTCTTAGTCTTAGAGCTAAAATTATTCAGTTTAGGACAACAGTGTTGCTTAAGATAAGACTCTGAGCCCTGCTAGTAGGTGTGTAGTGTTTGATTCCTGTTCCTCTGGCCTTGTGCTCACCGTGCCTCTCGCCATTTTCTTTTCCCTAGGTGTACGTGGTCGGGAACGAACCTTTGACGGTTTTAGTGGACTCCCTGCTTCCAGTCTTGGGTGTGCTCTTTTCTCTATACTGTTTCACCAAGCAAAGCGTGTCTCATATAAGGTAAACAATCTAGAGAAACTTATTTGTTTATAAATAGTGAAATCTTTCTTGTATGTCATTCTTATTCTTATTTTGAATATAAAACTTAGTGCCACTTTGTAATTGTTTTTTTTTGTTGTTTGTTTCAAAATCAGGAAAGCATTTGAGGATCCTCTTATTCTGCTCATCTAGGGAAAGAACACTTTTCAGACTGCTGGGGATTGGATGTAATTTTTAGAATGGCTCTCTTCAGCCTCCGTCCTAGACATCAAAGACGAAACCCCTGTTTACATGTATAAACATGCCCGTGTTTGATCCATGAGAAATACTGGAATTACATGTCTAGGAAGGAGGAAGTAGAGAAGGGATCATAACTACCTTGTGGGGAATGAGAAATCAAGTTGGGGAAATCTGGATCTGAACATGGCACTCTGTAATTTAGACTTGGATTTAGTATGAGTGCTGCGCAGTGTTGTTTGGAATGAAGGGATTTCTTAATCACCCAGAAAATAATCTTTTGTATTGGAGTTTTAAGTAGGCTTCATTTTGTATCAGGTCTCTTTTTTCACAGATATTTATGTTGTTTTTTCCTCCTTTTAAGGGTTTATATCCTTTTCAAAGTCCTAGAGAATTCTGACTTTTAGTGTTTGGAAAACCCCTACAAACATTACCTTCTTCATAGGGTTATTTTATGAAGACTGTGCATGGAAGTGTCTAGCGCTGTCCCTGGAAAATAGCTGAGAGATGATTGTTGTCATCATCGTTGTTAAGTGGTGAAGGAAAGTACTCATTCTTACATATTTTTCAAAGTTCACATACTGCCTTAGACTCTAACTTTTGGTCAGCACATCACTGTAGTCCAACAGCTACAAGAGAAAACACAGTGGAGGATGGAGACTGTGAGTGTGTGCATTTGGCTTCAAATAACTGTCCATAAAATAACCTTTGTCTTAGTTTTGAAACCCAAATCCTCACAGCACTGTCATGTCCTCATCAGAGCCCGAGAAGGAATAAGTGAACGTTTATTCCCTCCTTATCCTAGCTGATTGGCACAGATGGAAGGGGCTGAGGCATCAGCAAGAGTTTGTTGGTCACCTGCTCTTGATCCACTCATAGACGGTTTTTGTCAGTGTAAACTTCTGTTCACAGGGCCTGACCCAAAGGCAATGGTACGCTTGGATTTTTTTTTTTTTTTTAATTATGTGGAGCTCCTGTGTCTTACCAGTGTTGCTTCTGGGGCCCAGATTAGCCAGTCACTCGTTGAATTTCAGGATATTAGATATATTCCCAAATTCACGGGAAGCGTAACTTTCCAGTCCTGCACTTCAGTAGCACTAGGTGGTTGTGCCAGCATTTAGAATGCAGTGGAACCTGACAGTCTTCCTTTCTTTTTTTATGTTATCTTGTTAGATGTGTAGAGTAAGATGACAAGCTCATTTATAACTGCTTTTTCTGCCAGGTCACTTTGCCAAGAGATCTTATTATGGATTCTGGGGAAGCTAGAGAGGAAGAAGGCAATTGCCAGCCTGAAAGGATTTGCAGGATTGGACAAATCTGTGTCCTCTCTTCCTTCTCTGTGTCAGTTTAGAGCGGCCACTCAAGGTGGCATCATGATTACCGTCAAAGAGACCATTTGGTGAGTCCACCCATCCTTTTACCCTCTCTCTTCTGATGGAATTGCACCCAAAAGGCCCTTCCCTGACTTGTCCACTAAGGGGCGCTGGTAGAACGGGAACGAGGACTTGAGGCAGCTGAGGTGCTGCTATTTATAATCGCTAAGTGAAATGTGAGTGCCTTAAATAATCCTGCAGGTTTTTTTCCCCCGGATGCCAGCTAATAGTAGGTGCAATTTGCTGGAGCCTCACAGCTCTGCCTCATAAGCCCACTTACTTCACAAAGGCTTTGCCAGTGAATCAGAGTAAAGGGCAGACACACATTTACTCTCCGCGCCGTAACGATCCAGTTCTCTTTCTGACTCTCTAAATGGTATATGTATGTTCAGAGTCAGACTTGCTCTTAAAGGAAATTGTCTGATAACTATATTTTATGTTAATTATAGGATGGGGGTTTCTTTCTTCTAGAGATCGTTTAGAAAGTGCTTAATAAATGTTAGTGGAATGGCACACAAGTATATTTTAAATTTATTTCCACTTTCTAGGTGATACGTGTAGGTATTATTACCTCTTAATATAAGTTCCTATTGACCAGAATCCATATAGTTCTTAACTGCTGGCAGCTACTCAGATTTTACATGCATTCAAAGTGTGGCTGTTTGTTATAGTGCAAATTTAATTTTTTATTCAGGGTTAACTTAGTGAAGTTATAAAACGCTCTTTCAGTATGATGGACTTGAGGAAAATGAAAAACATACATTGACTGCAAACAGAATCATCAGTACAAACACAAGCTACTTATTTCCCAAGAGCTGTTGAGCTCTAGTAGGTTTTAGAGTTGTAACTTTGCCCCTGAACTGAGTTTAAAATTTCTCAACATGTTTATTTTAAAAACACTTTGGAAGAGTTTAATCTGGGACCAATTTAGTGACTATGTAGAGAATTTTATAGTATTTGACTTATCAGTAGTTAAAGTTAATTGCTATCTTAACAAGTCTCTAGTGTATATCTTAGTGCACATATGTCAAAATTAACAGTTTTTCTTTTCATGGTAGGCAAAAGTTGAATAGGCAGTAGTGAATGAGTCTTTACTTCCAGAAGCAATGGATCCTTAACTTGGGGTTTCTCCATGGACTTGTAGTGGTCCATAGTCCCTCTGAAATTATACGCAAGAAATATTTTATGTGCGAACCTGAATTTTTTTCTGAAAATAGGGTCCATAGCTCTCATTTGATACTTAAAGACACTCCATATCTCCAAAAAGTTAGCATTCACTGTATCAGAGGTGTGTGTGTGTGTGTGTGTGTGATTTTATCTTTTGTTCTAAAGATCTTGCTTGTGGTGCTAGTCCCTTCAGGGCAGGTCAGTATCACCACTTACCTTTTCCCTATCATTCTGCTCAGAAGCCCCAGTTTAAAAGCTTTGTTTAAAGAAACACTAAAAGAGCAGCTTAGATTTCATGATCTTTTTTATTTTTATTTTTATTTTTCTGGAACTAAATATAGCTACAGTATTCAGAATGGACTGTTTACCATTGAAATTTTAAGAATAGAGCTTCTTAAGTTAATTGTTGTCATCTCTTTTTTAAAAAAGTATTTGAACATAGTACTTCATTTTGACAGGATGGTTCTAAGCTTGACAGAAGCTTAGAAGTGACACTTATCCATTTCAGCTTTTTTTTCTAACGTAAAATGTGGTGGAGATAACATGACTGATCTGAAGGATGCTGGAAGATTCTGGGATAATGTAGGAAGTAATCTTAAGCTTAGTTTATAGGTTATTCTACTAGAGGAATATAAAGGCCATGTTATTAGTGAACTGCCAAATTGGGACTTACTGCCCAATGGGATGGGGCCAAATAAACTTTAATAATTGTAGTTTTCAATGAGAAGAAGCAACATCTATCATTCTTTTCTCAGTTTGGTCTGAAAAAAAATGTTATTCCTTCTTTAATCGTAAGAGTAACATACCTTCTTTGTGTAATACAAAAAAGCATAAAGAGGAAAACAAAGTAACCACTATCCTGTTCACTGTTCACATTTTTTTAGTGTTTTGTCTTCTAGTACATCTTGTGCCTCTTTGTTTGTTTCCATGATATAGTACGATAATATTGTATCTTGGCTTTTTCACTTACCATATGAATTAAAACTAAAAGCCTTAGTACCTCATGAGAAATTTCTTGACACTTTTTGCAGAAAGCGTAACACTGCTTCTAATAACTTAGCCATATTTTATTACTTGGAAATTTGGCCTACTCAGTTTTCTGAGCCTTTATGCCTGTTCATATTTCAACTCATTGGTTCTTATTAGTTGAGACTGACTGGATCTCCCTCTGTAAGGATAGTGTCTTTTCCTTACTGCCCATAAACCTTCAGTGGCTCATCAAAAAAATGTCTGAGTTTCTTTGAATGGCATCCAGGGCCCTCTGTGATCTGACCTTGCTTTGCAGACTTCTTTCTTTCTGTTCTTCCTCCAGAACCAGAATATCTGCATACAACCTATACTTTATTCCTTCTTGCTCTTTCAGTTTATTGAAGTAATAGAATTCCTCAACATCCATCTTTTAAAAACATTTTTTTAATGTTTATTTTTGAGAGAGAAAGAGAGTGTGTGTGTGTGTGAGTGGGGGAGGGGCAGAGGGAGACACAGATTCTGAAGCAGGCTCTAGGCTCTGAGCTGTCAGCACAGAGTCTGATGTGGGGCTCAAACTCACAAACCACGAGATCATGACCTGAGCCTAAATTGGACGCTTAACTGACTTACCACCCAGGCGCCCCCTGAACATCTATCCTAAAAGCCACTTCCTTCATGAATCTTTTCCCCACTTAGCGTATGTTATGTAGGACACGGCATCCTCCCTTCTGAGAATAAATACCTTTTCAGCATGAGGAAAGAGGAAAATAATTTAACAAAGTTTTGATATCTTTCTAGTGATTTACCATACGAAGATAACATGTTACTTTAAATTTAAAATTTTTTTTTAATGTTTATTTATTTTTGAGAGAGAGACAGAAAGAGAGACAGAGCACTAGTGGGGGAGGAGCAGAGCGAGAGGAAGACACAGAATCCAAAGTGGGCTTGGGCCCTGAGCTGTCAGCACATAGCCCCACGTGCGGCTCAAACCCATGAACCATGAGGTCATGACCTGAGCCAAAGCTGGAGGCTTAACTAAGTGAGCCACCCGGGCGCCCCGATACCATGTTACTTCAGAAGATTTTTGTTGAGTTTCCAAAAAAAAATATCTCTGGGTGACACTGCCAAGATCAATCTTTCCCCATGTTGCAGTGACGAAGATGAGGATGAAGCCTTGTACCAGAAGGTGTCCTCAGAGCAGTGCCGGGTTGAACACCTTGGGGACTTGTTATCCCACTGCCAGGAGTGTGGTTTGGCAGGTGACTTCTTCATCTTCTGCTTGCAGGTAAGAACTACGCATGGTAAGGACATGGTCAGCTTGATTTCAGGGCAATACCAGGATCCCCTTCAGATTTTCAGGGTCATTGTAATTTTACCCCTTAAATTCAGGTCCTAATCTAACAGAAATAATAAGAGGATGTAAGAGCAGTTTATTGTTTAGTAGCCTTTGGGTTGGTAAAAAGAGAAAAAAACTTACCTTCAGCAGTACACATATGATCTAACTATTTTCTGAGGTAATCTGCCCTGAGCTTTTAGAGATGACCAAAGCATAGCTATTGATCTATGAAAGGGTTAATCTTTGCTCTGTGTTGACAGTAAGAACTCTTTTGAAGTTAATAGCAGGTTTTACAGTTATGGAGTAATCCCTTATCCTTTCTGACTGTTGTTTTGTCAGATATTTGGGAAGGAGATTTAGCAGTCCTGCCTTTCTCGTTTCGTTTTGTAACCACCTGAAACCTTCTTCATGTCTGTTTGTAGTGCTGATGGTTGTGCTTCCTCTTGCTCTAATCTCTGACAGCAACTTGTACCCCATATTGTACTCCTTACTTGCACTGTTTGAGACTGTAAACAGAGTGATCTCTGATTCTCTGTCCTCCCGTGTTGCCTTCTCCATTATTTTCCCTAAGTAAAGTGTCTATTCTAAGAGAATGTCTCTGGAGTTTAAGGTTGGTGTGGTTATGGGGGAATGCAAGGAGAGAATCAGGACTAACACACTCCTAGAACTTGAAGTAGGGGCCACTTTTTTGGTGCTTTTCTCAACTCCTATATTCACATTCTTTCCCCTTACCTAGCCACTCTTTGTGTGTGTGTGTGTGTGTGTGTGTGTGTGTGTGTGTGTGTGTGTGTTAAGTTTATTTATTTTGAGAGAGAGGGAGGGAGAGAGAATCCCAAGGAGGCTCCACTCTCTGCACTGAGCCTGACACAGGGCTCAATCCCACGACCATGAGATCATGACCTGATCCAAAATCAAGAGCTGGACGTTCAACCGACTAAGCCACCCAGGTGTTCCTTAGCCACTCATTGTAAATAACATTCCAAGAAGATGTGTTCTTAATTGGAGAATTAAAAAAAATTGTTTAAAAACAAAAATCAAAGAGCTTTGCTATAAACCAGGGTTTCTACACCTTGATACTATTGGCATTTGGGACTGGATAATTTTTTGTTGGGAGGCGGGGGACTTCCTGTGCTTCCTTGCAGGATGTTTGGTAGCATCCCTGACCTCTATCCACTAGATGTATCACTCCCCAATTACGACATCCAAAAATGTCCTCACACATTGCTAAATGCCCCCTGGGGAGCAGAATTTCCCAGGCAGTTAGGAACCCATTGCTCTAAACTGTCAGTTACTTTGGTAAAGCATTAATTGTTAAGGAACTTAAGGTTTCCCCTTCCCAAGGAAATTGACGATGTAAAGTATAGGGGAAGAGCCTGTAAAACCCACAGCAGTGAATTGTCTATTAGTAGAGATTTAGTTCTAAATATCTTAGGGGAGAAGGTACTAAAAGCATTTAATAATCCCTAGAAAGGGTTTGGAAATGTTATTTGGCTTGAGGTCTCGGTTCAATAGGGCTAGTGGTAGACGTCATAAAAAATACTGATAAAGTAAGTCTGTCAAACTAGTTCTCTTTGTATATGTATGTTTTTTTATTATGAAGTTTAAAATTTTTTCTTTTAAACAAAGGGGTCTTTTTTTTTTTTTTTACAAAATGTTTATTCATTTTTGAGAGAGAGAGAGACAGAGAGAGCACTAGTGGGGGTGGGGGAAAGAGAGAGAGGAAGACACAGAATCCAAAGCAGGCTCCAGACTTCGAGCTGTCAGCACAGAGCCCAATGCACGGCCTGAAGTCACGAACCGTGAGATCATGACCTGATCCGCAGTCGGACACGCAACCGACTGAGCCACCCAGGTGCCCCTTAAATTTTTTTTTTAATATTTTATTTATCTTTGAGAGAGAGAGCGTGAGTGAGGGAGGGACAGAGAGAGGGAAACAGAAGATCCGAAGTGGACTCCGCTCTGACAGCAGCAAGCCCAATATGGGACTCAAAGTCATAAACCACGAGATCATGACCTGAGCCACCCAGGCACCCCTTATTATGAAGTTTTAAATCTTTATATACATGATATCATAATACACATATTATTGTACAACTTCCATTTTTCATTCAACACTGTTTTTGAGGCCTCTCTCTTTTGATTTTCATATATACCTGGTTTATTTATTTCAACTGCTACAGTATAGTAGATACAGTTTATTTATCCATTCTTTTATTCCTAGACATTTATTTGTTTCCAGATTTTCACTATTATAAATAATGCTGCAATGAACATAGACTAGATCTTTAAACATACACTTGAAACAGTTTTCCCACTGTTTGTGAAGCCCTTGTTTCTACAGACTTTTTCTTGACTCTTCTCTTCCACGCTATAGGAATTGACTCATGTGGCCATGGAAAATGAGACAGAGTTAAAAACAAAACCCTTCTCCAGCAAAAGCGTCTTGGAGTTAGAACAGCACCAAACTCTTGTGGAAGGCCAGGGCCAGAAGCTGCTGGTTCTACAGCTGTTGGCCGTTCTGTGCGAGAGGATGTCTGAGCAGATATTCACAAATATCACTCAGGTCAGTGGCTGCCACATTCCATATCCCAGGCTGGTAGTATTTGTTTCTTTTGGTTTCTTTACATGCTTTCCCAAAAATGTTTAAAAAAAATGTTGCCCAGAGTATGGTTTGATAACACTTGCCTCAGTGTTACCTGGAATGCTGCTTAAACATGCAGATTACCGAGCCCACAGCAGACTGACAGGATCAACACTTTGAGAGATTCTGGGAGCTGGCATGTCCAACAAGCTCCTGAGGTGATTCTCATGTACAGAAAGCTCTGAGAATTGTTGTAAACCTTTATGTGTTGTATCAAGTTTGGGGTTTTCAAGTTTGGGGGCGAATACGATTCTCTGAGTCTTTTTCAAAATCCGAATGCCTGGCCCACTTGTAGAGATTGTGATTCAGCATGTCTGCATTAATGCCTGGGCATCTGTATTTTTTTATGCTTCATAGATGATTCTAATATGTATCAAATATTGAGCATGATTCCAAAACTTAAAATAAAAAAAATTTTAATGTTTATTTTGAGAGAGAGAGAGAATGGGGGAGGTGCAGAGAGAGAGAGGGAGACACAGAATCTGAACCAGGCTCCAGGCTCTGAGCTGTCAGCACAGAGCCCAATGTGGGGCTCGAGCCCATGAACCACGAATTCATGAACTGAGCCAAAGTGAGATGTTTAACCGACTGAGCCACCTAGGCACGCCTATAAAACTTAAATTTGAAAAAAAAAAAATTGCTAATGATAATAAGATCACTTTAAATTTTATAGGTCTACCTAACAGCCTATCTCCACAACAGCCTATGAAGTTTTAAGATGTTTTTTTAAATGTTTCAAGGGTAGTGTAACTATGTGAATCAGTGCCTGAATTTTATTGGCTCAGAGATTATGTTTACCAGCTATTTTAAAAATAGGAAATAAATTGAGTGCCTGGCTGACCCAGTCAGTAGAGGATGTGACTCTTGATCTCAAGGTGATGAGTTCGGGCCCCACACTGGGCATGGAGGCTACTTAAACAGAAAAAAAAAATTTTTTTTTAAAGAAATAAAAGTAATAAAGTGTAGGCAGTGCAGTCACCATATTTTACCATTATTACAGAATTAGTTGTTCCTCTGCTGGTGAATAGTCAGTTGTAAGGTGGTATGATTGTCACGCTTAAATCTGATTCTTCAGCTCTTTGTACCGTCCTCATTGTCATCCGCCTTCGGGTGTTGCTAAGCAGCATTTCACTATAGCTCCTGCTGAGAAAATTTGCAGCTGTCTGTCAGCTCCAACTTATCATGCCTGTTTAATGAGAATTATGTTCATGATTTCTTTCTTGGCTTCCTCTTCCTTCAGTTCACTGATCTGTGTTACCCATTAGGGTGATTTGTTTCTCCTGTGTTTGTATCAGCTCCCTAAAGACTTTTTCACCCAGATCCTACGTTTTTGTCTCAAGATGCTAGTTGGAAGGGAAAATGGCCTGAATACTCTATTACTTGAGCTTTTGCACTTAGCTCCCTTTGCTTCTAATTAAGGAACAGTGGTTTTAGGCTGATACAAAAGTGATTTGTCCCATTAAATTATCCTTCAGCTAAGGTTAAAATGTATCAAGATGAAAAGAACCACACACAAAAAAATTACACTTAGTAGTTTTACTGCTAGTGGTAATTTTAGTATTTATTTTGAAATATACACACATATGGATAAGTTATAAATAATACTTGTTATAAGTAATTTTGTTAATATCATTAGAAACCAAGATTTTCACTATGAGAAAAAAAGTTATGAATATAAAATCAAAGGAAAGATCACTATAATATTGAATTTCAGTTGGAAGTATTAGTATGAACTCACAGGTTTTTCTTTTTTAGTATATGTGCTGCCGAAGCAAGCACACAGGTTTTTCTTTTTAAAAAATAGATATTTCCTTGCTCATTCCACTGTCCATGTCAAGAAGTAGACAACCGAGCAGCAATAAACATCCTTAGTGCCAGATTATGGTTTCTAAATATCATGTCCTGCGGAAAGAACAGAAAGCTCATTGGATTAAAGGTTCATTCAAGGTCTAGGGCAGGTATTGTACACTGTAAGCCTCAGGGCATCTTGTTGTACCTGAATAAAAGGAAGATATCTGAGATTAATGAAGTCATGTGAGTAGCACTCAGGAGCCAACGTGAAAGATCTCCTACTGGCCATGGTTAGGGCATTTTGAGCATTACAAAGAATAATGCCTGCAATGGATTGAAACACATCAAAGTTATAAAAACCTGAGTCACCCCCCCCCCCCCCCCCCACCGAAAATCCCTTTTGAGTATCTTTGGAAGTCGCTAGGACATCAACTCATTATTCTGTAAATTGATAAATAAAAGGAAAGATCGCAAAGCATGTATCTTGCCTTTTCTGTCAGCACTGTATTTCAATGTAACCAAATAGTCGATGAACGAAAAATTTTCTTTCTGTAAGAATCACAGCTAAAATATTCCAAAAGAGACCTACAAATTTATATTTTGCAATCCTCTAATGAAATAATGGATCTAGGTGGTAATCAATGTCTGCTGAAACTATTAGGGGTATGGTATAATGAATGTAATTAGGTCAAATACATCCAAAACAACTGATGGTTTTTTCCCCAGCATTTTATTGTGAAAACCTTCAAATCTGAAAGAATTTTATAATGAATACCTGTAAACCCATCACCTAGCATTTTATTATATTTGCTTTAGCACATATTTACCTACATTTCCACCTCTCTATCCTCCTTCTAATTTTTGGTGGATTTCAGGGTTAATGTAGGTAGTGGTTTATGTTCCCCTAAATATTTCAGCAATGGAGTGATTGATTCATCTTAACATCACCAGAAGTAGGTAAGCAGACATGATGTGTTCTCCTAATGTAATGAAATAGGAAGTATGTGGCACCACCTGAGAAGGGTTCTTCCCCCAAAAAGCAAACAAACAAAACCCCACAATCAAGCAAACAAAAACTAAAAAACCAAAGTCCATAAAATGTGAACCTGAATCTAACCAAGGAAACTCGGGGTACAGGAGCAAGTTAGTGCCATAAGGAAGCAAAATCAGCCAGTTCCAGAATGTGTGAGACATTGTACACTACAAATGATCCAGTTTCTTCACCAAATAAATGGCATAAAAAAGATGCAGGGCTTCCCTAGCTTAGAAGGGGCTTAAGAGACACCTCAACCAAATGCAGTGTGTGGATTCTCATTCAAACATACCAGTTGCTATGAGGACATTTTTGCAAGTCATGGGCCAAGTAATAGAAGGTATTAAGGAATTTTTATTGAGTATAATCATGGTATGGTAGTTGTGTGTGTGTGTGTGTGTGTGTGTGTGTGTGTGCGCACGCGCGTGTGTGTGTGTGTGTTTAAGATTTTATTTTTTAAGAATCTCTACACCCAACTTGAGGCTCTAACTTAACCACCCTGAGATCAAGAGTCGCATGCTCTACCGACTAAGCCAACCAGGCACCCCTGATGTGGTGGTTATGTTAACAAAACAAAACAAAACAAAACACCTCCTTGTTAGAAATGTGTATTAAAGTATTTATGGCTAAAAGATTAAAAATTCAATAAAATGTGTTGGCAGATGATGTACAAGAAGAGAACTGAGGCATTCAGTGGTCTTTGTACAGATACAGTGCCCTGCACCAACTCCCAAATTCCTTCATTCCACAAATATTTACTGAAGGCCTACTATGTGCCACCTACACTTCTAGGTACGAGGGACACAGCAGTGAACAACACACATATCTATCCTCATGGGATCACATGCACTTGGGGGAGAGAGACAACAAGCAAGCAGAAGCACACAGAGTGTTAGATGGTGATAATTCCAGGGAGAAAAATCAAAGAAAGGGGATGTAGAGGCCATGTGGTAAGTAGAGTGGTTGTGGAGAGCCTCACTGAGAAAATGACTTTTGAGCCAAGATCTGGAAGCGGGGAAGGAGGGAGCCAGGGAGATACTGCAGGGAAGAGTGTTCCAGCTAAGTATGGACGGCTTAGCAAGAAGGCCAGTGTAAATAGAATGGAATGAGCAAGATTTCCTTTTTTCTGCCCTTTCAGAAAATCACCACCCTTTACACCTTTCTGTATTTGGATCGCTGTACTTGGCACAGTAGAAGTGGTTTATATGATCGTTCTTTCTCATATGTTAAAAACACTTCTAACATAAGTTAACGCATGCTCATTGTAAAAGCATTTAAACCACAAGGAAGCGCAAAATTTAAGTATGGACTTTTGATTAAAGATAGTATATTGAACGCATGTGTTTATGTGCTCCTTCTGGAAACCACAGGGGCCAACAGAGCAGGAGAGGAGAGATAGCAGATAAAAGAGAATAACACCATTTGGAAACTGGAAAATAATAGCTGATTTAGCAACTCAGAAAACTTAAGTGCCTGCAGGGGAGAAGTCAAGAAGGAAAGCACTATACCTCAATAAAGCTGTTAATATTTTATTTTATTTAGGGAAATAAAAAGCTACTTCTGCTTCCAGAACAGTAGAAAGACTGGAGGTGCTAGATTAAGCTGTAAAGATAGAGCTGAATTTAGAGCTTAAAACAGGTTGAAAGGCTCTGCAAGCTTCGGTAGACTCCTGGATTCCTTCCTCAACTTTGTGCAGACACCTCCCCTCCTCAGCAGAAGACTGGAGGAATATTCTTGGGCGACGTTGAACTTGGGTGGCGGCAGGAAACTGAAAAAGCAGAAGATTAGGTTGTTGTCTGCAGACTCAACAGTGAGGCCTCAGCCTGCTTCCACTCGGCTGCCAGAATGCCGGCAGCAGGTTTATACAGCTCCAGGGGGTGATCGGGAGGTTAAGAGAGTTAATATCTGTAATGTGTTCAGAGCAGTACCTGGTACATAGTAAATGCTTTATGTTCTTGTTAAACACCTAAACTATTAAAAGTGGCTGCCTCTGTAGAGCCATAGACAGGGAGAAATGCGGTAGGGTGCTGCTATTTTCCATTATAAACTTGCAGGAATATTCGGCTTTTTAGATGATGTAACTTCACAAAAATGCTTAAGTGGAAAGTAAAAACCTCTCCTCCTCTCCACAACGTATGTGAATTCTAGAACACGCTTCCGTTTCTTACCTATCTTTGTGGCTGGTAGCCCCACCGGTCACAGGAAATGAGTAGAAGCAGGGAGGAGCTGTTGTCCAAATGGGAAATGGGTATGGCGGTTTTGCTGTTACAAGAAAAAAGCTTGAAGGGCACTTCAGGGGTGACAGTAACAGCTGGCTATCAAATTGCAATTAACAGCTCCCAGGTATTTTGTTTTTTGTTTTTTGTGGGTTTTTTTTTACATGTATACAAACATCGTTTCTTTTTTTTTCCTTCCTATGTTTATTTATTAAACATAATAAATAATTATTTTTATGTTTGTTTATTTATTTTTTGAGAGAGAGATGGGGAGAGAGAGCAAGCTGAGGAGGGGCAGAGAGAGAGGGAGAGAGAAATCCCAAGCAGGCTCTGCGCTGTCAACACAGAGCCCGACGTGGGGTTCTGACTCACGAACTTGTGAGATCATGACTTGAGCTGAAGTGAAGAGTTGAATGCTTAACCAACTGCGCCACCAAGGCACCCCTATTTGTCCATTATGAGAAAGACAGAGAGAGAGAGAGAGAGAGAGAGAGAGAGGTAATGAGTGGGGGAGGAGTAGAGAGAGGGAAAGAGCAAGAATCCCAAGCAGCCTTCATGCTGTCAGCGCAGAGCCTGATGCAGGGCTTGAACCCACGAACTGTGAGATCGTGACTTGAGCCAAAATCAAGAGTCAGACGTTTAACTGACTCAGCCACCCAGGTGCCCCCATAGTTTCTTTCTTGACAAAAATAGGATCATACTACTTGTTTTGTGGCGTCTAAAAAAAAAAAAAAGAAGAAAGAAAAAATGTATAGCAAAGAGGGACTTACAAAAAGTGGAAAGTCTAGATAGTTCTATTCCAGCAACTTAACAATACATTTGTGCTGAAGCAGAAGCTTCCCATAATCAAGGGGTGCTTTAGGAAACTCTTCAGAGACAAAATAGGTGACCCAAGTATTTTCTCTAGAAATGTAGCATTTTCTCTAGAAAGGCCAGTGTCTGTAGCTTCTAATATCAGTAAAGTCTCAGGCTTGAGAGAGTGGTGAAAATTGCCACAACCAGCGTTTGTTCATTTCAGTAAGTGGAACTTTTAATAACCTTTCTAGTTTCCTGCCTTGCTCCAAAGACAAGTGTTAACAAGCCGTTCTCCTTACTTTAAGCTTGCAATAAAGACTCTAGCCTAGCATGTGATTTGCCCAGAGATTTAAATATGCAAGCTTGCATGGTATTTAGAGGCTTATTATGACCTATGTCAGCTGTACCACTTTCAAAATGATTTTTCCCTTTTGAGCCATTAATCCTAAATATGCGTGTGTGTGTGCGTGCATGCACATGTGTATGTGCGCAAGCACGGATGTGTGTATGATCACTTTTATTCAAAGGTATTTCTACTTAAGGTGATTAATACAAGTGCTGCTAAAATGAAGTTGACCAAATTAATTCCATTTAAAGCTTAATTGTTAGCCAAATGCTGTATAAAATCTTATATATGAATGATCTGAATCCTTTAAAAATATTTCATACTTAAAAAAATGACGCTGGATCATTTGTATTGATTGTTTGAGGACTCTATTCTAGATAAAACTGAATGCCTTTTCCCCCATTCTCTGCTTATTGGAATCAGACCTTCATAACTGGGTTGGGGCAGGGGAGTCCTTGAGGAAGCCTCATTAGGAGAAGCAGATTTAGGACCCTTTAAGATGGTCAGAAAGTCTCAAATTATTTTTCATTTTAATTTCCTGGCAAAATTCATGAAAAGTCAAGGAAGTTGGATTAGTATATTAAAACATTTGGGAAAGTATAAATGGGCTTTCTCATTTATTGACTGTATGGGCTTGAGCAGCTCACAGATTCTTCATCAAAAAATGAGGACGGGGGCATCTGGGCTGGCTCAGTCGGTAGAGCATGTGTCTCTTGATCGTGGGGCTGTGAGTTCAAGACCCACATTGAGGGTAGAGTTTACCTTAGGAAAAAAAAAAATGAGGACAGAAACACTGACCTCCTAGAGCTGATGTGAGATGTAGGTGATACTGTGCGTGTAAGACACTGAGCACCATGCCTGTGCTTGCAGGTTCTTGCCTTCATGTGTTGATGAGGAAGAAGGTGAGGATGTGGACATAGGATGTAAAGAGGTTTTTGAGATTGTTTTTCTTATTCCTCACTGATTCTAAATTCTATTTCTGTGTAGGTTGTGGACTTTGTTGCAGCAACCCTGCAGCGAGCGTGTGCAAGCTTGGCCCACCAGGCAGAGAGCACCGTGGAATCGCAGACGCTGAGCATGTCCATGGGGCTGGTGGCTGTCATGCTGGGAGGAGCCGTTCAGGTGAGTGGCACACATGAGCCCCACCTGGACAGAGGGAGGAGAGAAGAAGAAAGAGAGAAACCTCTTGCTTCCCTTCTCACCCTTGTGAGAAAACAGAATGAGGCTGTGCTCAGGAGGACTAGGATAAACAGGTCAGGTTGCTAAAGAGAATGCTCCCCAAAGCAGAGGATGAGAAGATCGTACCACTTCCACCCCGTCCCCTGCTCAGACTTCACTGTCAGAAGAGCAGGGCCCTTTCTGACCTGGCACAAGCTCGATTTGGAAATACCTGGCACAGTGTTTTGCATCTGTGGCGAATGCTAGGTTTTCTGCCCCTTACTCCGAGGGCTTTCCAAAACTCAGCCCTTGTCCCCACTGCTGTAGTTGGGGGAAAACTTGGATAACCTCCTGATTGCTTAGGACTCCATCTGTTTGGAATAGTTCTGTTTTAGCACAGGATCCATTGTTCAACCCACATCATGTGGCCTGTTAAAGTTTTTGTGTCCCGTGCATGTATCTTTTATATACTTAGTTTGTAATTTTTAAATTCATTCACTTGAAAAATATTTATTGCTTACCACTATGTGCCAGACACTGAGCTAAGGGTCTCGGGATACTGCTGTGGACAAAGCAAACGTGGTCCCTACCCTCATGAAGCTTACAGCCAGTGAGGGAGTCAGACACTAAATAACTCTTCAGAAGATATACTTAGAATTGAATGAAGTGCCTGAAAAGAAAAGAGGAGGGTATCAAGAGAACATAACATCTAGCCTAGGCTGGGAAAGTTTCTACCGAGAAGTAGAAGTTTGAGCTAAGATTTGAACAGTGAATAGGAGCTTGGGAGTGTGCGGGGTGCAGATGGAGGAAAATCATTAAAAGACAACATCACATACAAAGTCTGGGAAGCAGAAAAGAGCCTGGTTTATTTAAACACTAACAGAAGCCAGTGTGTAGCTGAGTTACAGAGACCGAGAGTCAGAGGAGTGCCGGACAAGAAGGGAGGTGGGCATGTGTGTATGTTAGGAGACTGTAAGAAGGCAGAATAAGCTTGATGCAAATGTAATGAAATCTGACCCAAAATCAGACAGGTCATGACTCGTAGCAATGAGTGGAGAACCCTCTGGGAATGGATTTTTTAATATGAAGATTCAAATCTTCAAATTTGTGTCCTTTCAAAGCTTGTCCTTAAGGGGAAGAGGAATTTTATTTGGGTCTGTTGTTAATGTGAAGCCCATTTCTTGGTAGATGTACTTAGCACTCCAAATTTTATATTTTCCATGTACTTTGAAGAAAACATTTTTGGTTCATTTTCTGAAGTCCTACTATATCCCTGCCATTAAATTGTCAAGGAGGGGTTCATCAGTGGACTAGTTTTTATTAAGTTGTATTATTGGATTTGGTTGGCCTGATTGGTTTTTGTTTTTCTGGTTGAATATTAAGAATAGTCTTTGTCTCCATAAGTTGAGAGTATGGTCTTTATGCTTTTCTTTTCTCTTACTTAACACCTATTATTTTGTACCACATCCCAAATGGAAAATAGAACGCAGATATTTCCATTTCCCTTTCTAGAAGCCCGTTGTTTGGGGACTGGCTATGTAAATTAGTCATGTTTTAAGGACGATTCACCTAGCTAATGCAAATGTACATCCTTTACCTGTCACTGCCCTTCCATGAGCCATCCTGACTCACTGATGACATTCTGGATTCCTCTGACTTTGCATTTACTTAAGTGAACATAAACATGTCACCCTGTACTTTTGCCCTAGATCTCTTAATTTTTTTTTCTGTTTGACTCATGGATTCATAAGGGGCTTCTATAGTAATTCTGGGTTTTCTGTCCTTGTAATAGAAAAAAAAATCATGATTCTTAATTATGTTTTCAGATGGTCATTGTCAGGCTAGGACTTTTGCTTCAGAGTCTAGATTATACTAAATCAATCTCTGATTAGAGTTCATTGTTTTAGCTGATGAAACAGAATCTAACAGCATTTAAACTTTTCTTTCTTTCCTTTCTAATTTATGTAATTAAGATGATTATTAGAGCACGGTATCTAGGAAGAGGAGTCAATTTAGAGAAAGTGTAGGTCTAAGACTGCTAACAAGACAAGTGTAATTCCAAACTCATTTTCTAAATTTCAAGGTTGGTCGTCAGTAAAAGTGTGATGTTGGTAAAGTTTCTTGATGATGTTTCAGGGCCCGTGTCCCCTATAGCACCACTGCATGGAGCTGATCTGAGCTTGGAGGGTCAGGGTGGTGGGGCTGGGACTCAAACCCGAATACTGAGGTCTCATACCATATTTTCTGAGAGTATCATAGAGTGAACTCGCTCAAGAAATATTTATTGGGGCACCTGGGTGGCTCAGTCGGTTAAGCATCCAACTTCGGCTCAGGCCATGATCTCATGGTTGGTGGGTTCGAGCCCCATATTGGGCTCCACCCTGACAGTGTGGAGCCTGCTTGGGATTCTCTGTCTCCCTCTCTTTCTGCCCCTCCCTTGCTCTCTCTGTCTGTCAAAGATAAATAAACTTTAAAAAAAGAAGTATTTATCATGTGCCTCTTTGCCCTCATGGAGCTTACCTTCTAGTGGCTGTGGTAAATCCGATGAATTCTTAAGTTTTTGAAAAAAGATTCATATTAGTATCTTTATGTGCGGCTTATTATAAAACAGGGCATACTGCATGCTGACTTAGAACCAAAATTAAAATACCACTTGTAAATAAATTCAGTGACACAGATGAGAACTGGACATGTAAACTATTCAGCAAAGTATCTGGAGAAACACAGGTGATATATAGAAATGAGTACACAAAGAATACACATAAATATTTTATGGAATTAGGTCAGCATTTTATTGCTGGAAGAAACCCTCAGATTCTCCCAAAGTAGTGATTCTCACTGGAGCAGAGTAAGGCCGGATGAGGAGACGTATGCCCCTTAGGCTAGCTTTGTAAAGCCTCCTGTGGGGCTTTTTCAGTGTATGCATGCTGTCCTCTGGCTGTCACTTTGGTCCTCATATGCTTCCCTTTGCAGGTGTGCTCCCTCCCACCACTCCATACCCCCAATCCCACCCCTGCCAGTCCATTCCCCAGTTCTTAAATTTGAAAGCTTGCAGAAATTCAGAACAACTCACCATCTAACTGGTTCACTCTTGACGCCCTGAAATAAATCATAGAGTTGGGCTGACAGAGCTCTGCCCATTCCACTCCTGAAGCCTTCCAGAGATCCTGGAAGAGAGGCAGCCAGATAAAGGAATCTGTCACTCACCTGCGGGCTGCTCCTTCAGGCCTCAGGCCTTCTACACAGAATTTTGAAGTCTGGATATGAGATCTGTGATGAGAAGCAGTGACAGGAGTAGAAATGAGGGCTTTATGTTTAATTCTCAACTTTGATATGGCCTCCGGTGACCCTTGAAAAATTATTAATAATTACTTAGTGGTTCCGTTTTCTCATCTATCAATTAAGTGAATATTACTTTATACCTCAACATTTTTTTGAACATCTATGAACAAAATAGTTGGCACCTGTAGTCTTAGATTTCCCTAATTATTCTCATAGTGGGAAATCTGTAGGCTTATGAAACTGAAGGAATGCATAACTTTAATTGCCTTGTAAACTATTTGATTCAGAATCCACCTACGCCTATGGTGATTAGGGAAGTTACTCGCTCAAATAAGATGAATCCAACAATGACTAAGAAGCTTGAAAACTGGAAGAAAAGTTGGTTGGGTATTTTATTAATAGACTCTTTTTTAGAGCAGTTTTAGGTGCACAGCAAAATTGAGCAGGAATTACACAGATTTCCCATAGACCTTCTGCCCCAGAGAGTATGGCTTCCCCCACTATCAGCATTCTGCCCTGGTGTGATCCATTTATTACGTCTTTGATTCTGCATTGACACATTATCACTCATGGCCTACAGTTTACATTACGGTTTACTCTTGGTGCTGAACACTTCTACGGGTTTTGACAAATGTGTAATGACACGCATCTATTATTATGATATTGTTTACACAATAGTTTCACTGCCTTTAAAATTCTTTGTGCTCTCCCTCTTCACCCTTCTCTTCCCTCAGCCCCTGACAACCACTGATCTTTTTACTGTTTCCACAGTTTTGCCTTTTCCAGAATGTAACTTACTTGGAATCATATACTGTGTAGCCTTTCCATACTGGCTTCTTTCACTCAGTAATAGGCATTTAAGGTTCTTCCATGTATGTCGGGTTTGATAGCTCATTTCTTTTTAGTGCTGAATAATATTCCATGGTCTGGATGTACCACAATCTATTTATCCATTCACCTACTGGAGGACATTTGGTTCCCTCCAAGTTTTGGCAATTATGAATAAAGCTGCTATAAACATCTATGTGTAGGTTTTTGTATGGGCAGAAGTTTTCATGTCATTTGGGTAAATACCAAGGAGATCAGTTGCTGGAACATATGGTAAGAGTATGTTTAGTTTTGTAAGAAACTGCCAAACCGTCTTGCAAAAGTGACTGTACCATTTTGCATTCCCACCAACAATGAATGAGAGTTCCTCTTGCCCCACATCCTCACCAGCTGTGCTGTTGTCAGTGTTTTGGATTTTAGTCATTTTAATAGGTATATAATGGTATCTCATTTTAATTTGCAATTCTCTGATGGCATATGATGCTGAGCATCTCTTCATATGCTGTATGTGTATGTATCTTCTTTGGCGAAGGGTCTGTTCAGCTCTTTTGCCCATTTGTAAATTGGGTTGCTTGCGTGTTTTCTTATTGTTAAGTTTTAAGAGTTCTTAGTGTATTTTGGATCACTGTCCTTTATCAGCTGTGTCTTTCTGCAGATATTTCCCCTTAGTCTGTGGCTTGTCTGCTCTTTCTCTTGACATTGTCTTTTGCGGAGTAAAAGTTGAAAAAATTTTAAATTTTGGTGAAATCTAGCTTATCACTTATTTCTCTAATGGACTTTTTTCTTTAGTATTTTATCAGAAAAGTCAGCGCCATACCCAAGGTCATCTAGATTTTCTCTTCTCTCGTAGGAATTTAATAGTTTGCGTTTTACATTTAAATCTATGATCCATTTAGGAGCACCTGGGTGGTTCAGTCGGTTAAGCCACTGACTCACGGTTTCGGCTCAGGTCATCATCTCGTGGTTTGTGAGTTCGAGCCCCGGATTGGGCTCTGTGCTGACAGCTCGGAGTCTGGAGCCTACTTCAGACTTTGTGTCTCCCTCTCTCTGTCTCTACCCCTCCCCTACTCGTGCTCTGTCTCTCTCTCTCTAATTTTTGTGATAGTGTAAGGTCAGTGTCTAAATTCATTTTTTTTTACATGAATGTCTAGTTGTTCCAGCACCATTTGTTGAAAATCTGTCTTTTCTCCATTGTGTTGACTTGCCTTCTTTGGCAGAGATCAGTTGATTATATTGGAATCACTGTGTTGCACACCTGAAACTAATGTAACATTGTGTGGCAACTGTGCTTAAATTAAAAAAATAAACTTAAAAGAAATCAATTGACTATATTTATATAGGTCTCTTTCTGGTTTCTCTATTTTGTTGCATTGGTCTAGTTATCTTTTTTTTTTAATTTTTTTTTTAACGTTTATTTATTTTTGAGACAGAGAGAGACAGAGCATGAACGGGGGAGGGTCAGAGAGAGGGAGACACAGAATCTGAAACAGGCTCCAGGCTCTGAGCGGTCAACACAGAGCCTGACGCGGGGCTCGAACTCACAGACTGCAAGATCATGACCTGAGCCAAAGTCGGCCGCTTAACCGACTGAGCCACCCAGGCACCCCTCTTTTTTTTTTTTTTTTAAGAAGTAATTGTTGTGTACAATAGAAATGAAAAAGAGGCCATACACTCCTGCTATAAATAGATTTTCCCATTTCAGACACTTAAAGAAAAAACAAATGCCCATAATGCTACAGAGGCACGAGCTGAAGTCTAGCATAATGGTAATACTCACAAAATTATCTAAATATCTATCACTGTCTATTACTAAAATATCTCTCCCAGTTCTACAGATTCCTGATAAAATTGAACTTTTACTCAGATAACATAATTTTTATTCTGGACATACATATCCTCTTCTCCCTTTAAGATATAGTAACAATGCAGTAGTCAGTTGTCCTACACATGCAGATAGGTTAACATACTCTGCAAAGCTAGAAATTTTACCTTCTGTCAATTTTGTAGAGTTCCTGATGTTTAAACAAAGGAATCTGAGGGGTGTGTGTGGTGAAATTCTATAGGTACAAACCTGACATAAACCTCAAGTTTTTATTTACTTGGAAGGAAAGTGATGGGGAAAATAAACAGTAACAGTTCTGCAGACTTAGAGTTTAAATGAGAATATTATATAGATCTTACACAGACAGTTGGTTGATTGGTTGGTTGGGTAATGAAACGAGTGAATGAGTTAGTAATAAATACCCTGCCTTGTTCTAAAAAGGATTTTAAGACTTGCAAGGTTTTCAAATATCAAGGGCTCATGAAGCCTCATATGATAATGTTTCTAGTGTTTTCAAAGAGAAAAAGATTCTCACTGATTCTCATTTCTCTACTGCCTGCACATACACTTTTCCTAGTAAGGCATATGGCATTATAGAACAAAGCTGCAGGAGAGAATAAAATCTTATGTAATTTTCACTCTCACTTTCTAGGAAAAATTCCCTCTTGCCAATTATTGTCTCGATACCTTCCAGACCTATGATGCCTTTGTATGCTGACCAGCCACTTTAGAAAATGTAGTTAAGAACTCCTTTAGTTGTGGGTGCCTGGGTGGCTCAGTCAGGTAAGTGTCTGACTTCAGGTCAGGTCATGATCTCACAGTTTGTGGGTTTGAGCCCCGTGTGGGGCTCTCTGCTGTCAGTGCGGAGCCCGCTTTGGATCCTCTGTCTCCCTCTCTCTTTGCCCCTCCTCACACTCTCATGCATGCTCTCTCTCTCTCTCTCAAAAACAGATAAACATTTAAAAAAAAAAACTGCTTTAGGGGCACCTGGGTGGCTTGGTCGGTTAAGCGTCCGACTTCGGCTCAGATCATGATCTCATGGTCCGTGTGTTTGAGCCCCGCGTCGGGCTCTGTGCTGACCGCTCAGAGCCTGGAGCCTGTTTCAGATTCTGTGTCTCCCTCTCTCTCTGACCCTCCCCGGTTCATGCTCTGTCTCTCTCTGTCTCAAAAATAAATAAACGTTAAAAAAAATTTTTTTTTTAAAAACTGCTTTATTTGTTCAAGTGAGACTCTGTAGGGTACTGGGTAAGAGTGTGGACTCTGGAGCCAGACCTACTGAATTCATATCTCACCATCTTCCGGTTGTGTGACCTTGTACATATTATTTAACTGTTCTGTGCCTCATTTCCCCCATTTATAATATAGATAATAATCATAACTAGATTATAGGGATATGAATATGTGCGTATTTTTTATTGTATTTCTTTTTAAAGCATTTACATAGCACTTACTATGTGTCAGGCACTAAGTTGCTAATATTAACTCATCTTTTATAGCAAAAGGTACATAGAAGTTAAAAGTACAACAATGCAGTAAAAAAGATAATAAAAGTCAAAATATAATAATCTGGAAAATAATTTTACCATATGTCTGGGTACTAAAACCTGAGATGGTGAGAATAGCTGTAGAGACAAACAGTCTAACAGGTAAGTGGGTCCAAAGGATGTAAACAGGGTGTTAACAGAAAAAAGCAATGCAGACAGCCAAAAAACATGAAAGGATGCTTAATAGCACTGGTAGTCTGGCTAATGCAAATTAAAACCATGGGATAATCATGTTTTTCCCACCAGGTTCCCCCTAAATTCCTACTAAAAATTAAGTGTAATCATGTACATGTACATCACTAGTTTATTTTTAACTCAGAAAAATACCTGCACACGGTATTTAATAAGTGTTAGCTATAATTATTCAACAATAGTTACTGAGTGCTAGACTATGCTGATTACACCATGAATAAGATCTTACTCAGAATATGTTCCCTTGTGCTTAGGCATTATTAACATCTGCTATATTAATTTGGGTTTGGCATTTGTTCTTTCATTTTGTAGTTGAAGTCAGGTGATTTCGCTGTCCTGAAGCAATTGCTGCCTTTGTTGGAAAAGGTCTCCAATGTGTACCCTGACCCTGTCATCCAAGAGCTCGCTGCCGATCTCCGCATCACCATCTCGACACATGGGGCGTTTTCCACTGATGCTGTCAGTGTGGCTGCCCAAAGTACCCTGAACAGAAAGGATCCAGAAGGGAAAATAGAAGAACAGCAACAAACCAGTCATGAAAAGAACTGTAATGGGTCTGACCTCGAACAACAGCAAAGCCGGGAGAAATCCAGGCAAATGGGCCTGAAATCTCACACTCCACCCATTGCTCAGGAGGTCAGTGCGTCCAGAACTACTACAAACCACAAGTCTGGAAGCATCACCACAGACCAGCTCCAGGAGGTTATTTTATCAGCTTATGATCCTCAGATTCCAACGCGGGCTGCTGCCCTGCGAACTCTTTCCTGCTGGATAGAGCAGAGAGAAGCAAAAGCCCTTGAGATGCAAGAGAAGCTTCTCAAGGTAAGTAGAACATACTGGGAAAACAGATGCACGCAGAGTGGGGCAGCTTTCTGGGAGCCTTGACTATGTACCAAGCACTGCCCTGGACAACCTGGGTTTTTTTGTTTTAATTTTCTTCAAGTTTATTCATTTATTTTGAGAGAGACAGACAGTGTGAGCAGGGTAGGGGCAGAGAGAGAGGAGGAGAGAGAAAGAATCCCAACCAGGCCCTGCACTGTCAGCACAGAGCCCAATGTGGTGCTCGAACTCATGAAACCGCGAGATCATGACCTGAGCTGAAACTGAAAGTTGGACGCTTAACCACCTGAGCCACCCAGACGCCCCTGCCCTGGACCACCTTTAGGGAAATTGTAATTGTTCTGAGGAGGCAAGATGTAGACACAGGAAAGACTTAGATAACCACCTGAGACCACTCAGCTGAGCTTGAACAGGAAAGAAAAGGGGAAAGCAGAGCATGAGCAAATTCCCAGAGAAGCCACCTGTTTTTTCTGGGCCCCCTTTGTAGGGGAATTGTGCAGAACTGGCTCCCCTCACTCCTGCCTTCTCCCTCCATCACAGTGAAGAGTCTGTTCTGTACACGAGAGATGTATGTGGGAGAAAATGTATACTTGGTTGGGGATCTTTTCCCTTTTGTGGTAATTTTCCTGACCTCAGTATGGGTTAGAGATTAAGAGCAAAGAGTCTAGAGACTACTGATCCAATCCCAGATCATTTTCTTGGACAAGTCATTTAAAATTTCTGAACCTCAATTTCTACATCTGTGTATTTATTTTTCAAGGGGGAAGGGCAGAGAGAGAGGGAGAATGAGAATCCCAAGCAGGTTCTGTGCTGTCAGTGCACAGACAGACACAGGGCTGGATCTTGTGAACATGAGATTGTGACCTGAGGCGAAATCAAGAGTCAGAGGCTTAACCGAATGAGCCACCCATACACCCCCCCCCCCTCAGTTTCTACATCTGTAAAGTGAGGGTAATAACAGTAGGACCCACCTTATGTTGAAAGATTTAGGGGCACCTGGACTGGCTCAGTCTGTTGAGCATGTAACTCTTGAGCTTGGAGTTGTGAGTTTGAGCCCTATATTGGGTATAAAGATTACTTGAAAAGAAATTCTTTTTTTAAGTTTATTATCTGAGAGAGAGAGAGCATGACTGAGTGGGCGAGGGGCAGAGACAGAGAGAGAGAGAGAGAAAGAATCCCAAGCTGTCAGTGTGAAGCCTGACACAGGGTTTCAACCCCCAAACCATGAGATCATGACCTGAGCCAAAATCAAGAGTTAGACGCTTAACCGACCAAGCCACCCAGGCACCCCCAAAATAAAAATAAAACCTGAAAAAAGAAACAAAAGGAAAGAAGGAAAAATATTTAAAATTTAAAATAAAATAGTCATGTATGGATACCTAGCTGGCTCAGTTGGTTGAGCGGGCAACCTTTGATCTCAGGGGTTGTGAATTCAAGCTCCATGTTGGGCATAGAGCTTACTTAAAATGAATGAATGAATGAATACATTTACATATATATATATATATATATATATATATATATATATATATATATGTTAGAGGGAATGAATGAGCCTGCTGACACCTTGAAAAAAAAAGTCTGCGTAAAGCACTAATTATAGAGATAAGCACACAATGAGCATCTAAAAAAGGTTCCCCATCATAATTATCATCTCTTTCATATTCTTTAGCCATTAGATTAAGAGTTATAATTCTGATTGAAAACATTTATCTCTAGTCACTGAAGTGTTAGAATCAATAGTATAATAATAATAACCACTGTTTATTGAGCCTGGTCCTATACCTTTCAGACATTGTCTCTAGTCCTCACAACACCTGCAATATTGGTATTATCCCCATTTTAAGATGAGAAAACCAAGGCCTGTTAATGTGCCAAGGATTTGCTGCCATTAAAATATTACTGTAAGCCTCGAATTATGTATCTCCTTTGAGTAATCAATCACCAAAGATATCCCTTCATACACCAAATAGATGGTGAATGCTATGAACGCCTTTGGGATTTTCTTGAACTTATTTAGCCTTCATCTTCTGTGCATGATTGGTCAGGTCCTGTCAATTCTTTTTCCAAGAAGTCTGTCAAATACCTCTCTCTCTCTTCTTCTTTATTCCCATGGCCACTACCCTGGATTAAGCTTCCTTTACTCCCTACATGATCCCACCCCTTCCAACCTGGCCCTCTTTCCAATTAAACTAATTTTCGGCTCTCCCTAACATGCTGCAGATGTGGGGACCAGCAGCATCAAGTTGGTATCAAGACTCACTGTGCCAGCAAACGATGCATCACTAAATGTGGAACAGATACCCCCGTCCTTCCCCTAGACTCCCAAGCAGGAAAAAAATGGGCATATGGCTGCTGTGTTTCTCTGGCCCTCATATTAGGGCCTAAACTTAATATGTCACTGTCTTATCTTCTTCATAAGCTTAAGTACTCTCTGCAGTTGACACCCCAGTGCGTTCCTCAATTGTGAGACAATCTGTTGAAGACAATTTGTAACTAACGTCAACTGAAGTGCCGAAATGTGCAAAAGATTTAAAGAAATAAATTAGAACAGATTCAGGGTTATCTCAGTAACATCTCTCTGTCACTTGCATTTCCGTATACTTTCTGAATGCAAGGGAAAAGGATGAAATTAGAGCAAATATGCCATCAGTTGGACATAACCCCACACTTGGCATCTTGTGTTTCATGACTGGTAGTCTGTCGTGTCACATGTGAGAGTATTGCCCACCATGGCCTGTAGTGGAGCAAACGTTGAGGATTCTTCTTCCAGATCTTGGTTTCCGTGCCTACTTCTGATATATACTTGGCCACTTCAAGAAGTGTCTCCCTCTAACTGGTACTCTTTTATAGCTATTGTAAAAATGGGTCTTCAAACATATACACCGTCTTCCCTACAAGATTCTCAAGTCAGACCAATGTCTGGCCAAGACAAACAAGAAGAAAAGCATTTATTCTTTTGAGGCTGCCATAAGGGTCACTTATGTCTTGTTTTTTCTTTGCAAATCATATCACTCCTTTATTTTGTGGTTGCAGATATTCTTGGAGAACTTGGAGCATGAAGACACCTTTGTATATCTGTCTGCTATTCAGGGTAAGTTAGTCCTGGTTTAAAGGACTCTGAGTCTGTGGACCAAAGATTGTGGCATATATGTTTGCACAAAATCTCTAAAGTCATGGAACCACAAGACTGCTGGTCCTTTTGTTCATCTCCCTGTCTCCTAGCTAGGACTCAATTTAAGTCATAATAATAATCTTCCTGGATGGTTTCCTAAGGGTTCCAACAGAGCTTCAGTGTCTGATAGTGATGAGGAAGTCTTTGTCATTCTGTAGATTAAAACCCATTTCTTCTCATTCAAGGAAGTAAAGAATGGCTCATGCATGAACTCTCATTACCTTAACCTTTTTGTACCTGACTTCTGCTAGTATGCACCATTGCTTTCCCTTTAATTTAAAAGAATTTCAGAATATATACCAATTTTTCATTGAAATGTTTTTTAAACACTTTTTTAAATGTTTATTTTATTTTTGAGAGAGAGAGAGCATGAGCAGGGGAGGGGCAGAGAGAGAGGGAGACAGAGAACCCAAGCTGTCAGCACAGAGCCCAACGTGGGGCTTGAACCCACAAACTGTGAGATCATGCCTGAGCCGAAGTCAGACGCTTAACTGACTGAGCCACCCAGGCGCCCCTCATTGAAATATTTTTTTGCCATAATTTGTTGTTATGGCAACAACAAATTTTGTTGTTCTCCCCACCTCCATTAATTTGTGGATTCCAAGTCTAGAGAGAGGCTTCTTCAACAGGATGTAGAGAATAGGCATCCTTCCTAGAAGAGTGAGAATCAGAAATGGTGAGAAGATTGGTTATCTTTTGGCTTCTCTTGGCTTCACCAGTGGAGTATAATCGTCAAGAGCTAGGACTCTGGGACAGACCACCTGGGTGCACCTCCATTCCTGTGCTGCTCAGCTATATGGACTTGGGCAAATTACTTGATTCTTTTGGGTTTCAATTTCATATTTGTAGAAAGAGGGCTAAATGGAAATGTAAAATGGCATAGCTAATTTGGAAAACAGTCTTGCAGTTTGTCAAAAAGATAAACATAGAGTCACCACTTGACGCAGCATTTCTTCTAGGTATATACTCAAGAGGAATGAAAACTTATGTCCGCACAAAAACTTGTACATGAATGTTCATAGCAGCAGTGTTCATAATAGCCAAAACATGAACACAATACAAATATCCATCAACTGACAGGTAGATAAAATATACTTTATCCGTACAATGCAATATTAGCCAGTCATTAAAAAAAGGAAGTAGTGAAATATGTTACAGCAGGGATGAACCTTGAAAACATTATAAGTGGAAGAAGTTAGTCACAAAAGAGTGCATAGTGTATGGTTCCCTTATATGAGATGTGCAGAATAGGAAAATGTATCGATCACTAGATAAGTAGTTGCCTAGGGCTGGCAGGAAAGGGGAAAGTGTTGGGAGGTAATAGTTGAAGGGTAAGGATTTCTTTTTGGGATGATGAAAACATTCTAAAATTGATTGTGGTGATTGTTGCACAACTGTGTTCCTACTATATTGTAGGAACCATTGAATTGTATACTTTAAATTGGCAGATTTTATGATATGTGAATTATATCTCAAGCTGTTACCAAAAATAATTAAAATTCTTAAGGGGAGAAAAGGAATAAAACTGTCAGAGAGTAAGAAGGTACGATGATTTAAATGTAATGTGGTAGATAGGATCCTGGAACAGAAAAAGGGTATTCAGAAGAAACAGAGAGAATCTGAGGAAATTATGGACTTTGGTTGATAATAAAATGTCATTCTTAGTTTATTAATTGTGACAAATGTACCATGCTAATGCAAAAATTAATAATAGGGGCAAGTGGGTGTGGAATATGAGAATTCTCTGGGCTATCTTCTCCATGATTCTATAAATCTAAAACTATTTTATCATAAAAAGTCTATGAAGGGAGATTAATATTAGGATTAAAAGAGTTAATACCTTGAAAGTGCCTAGCACACAGTAAGTGTCCAAATAGGTTTAGCTGTTATGCTTTTAGTGTTATCATCATCATCTTATTACTGCTGCTTCTACTGTTAGATTGCTAGATAATAATGTGGTAATGTATGTAACTTCTCAGATCTAAAGTCTGAGTAGGCAGACTCTATCAGGTAGTTATTGCTATGTAACAAACTGCCCCCACCCTCGGTACTTTAAAACATCAATCATTTATTATCACTCACACATCTGTAGACCGATAGGGTTCAGCTGATCTAGGACAGGCTTGGCTAGATGGTTCTACGGGCAGGCTGTGGCAGCTTTGCTGTGCCCGTTGTTGGTCACCCCTGGCCCAGTGGCCTCCCAGTGGCCTCCACACCCCTGGCCCATGGCAGAAGTGTAAGAGAACAAGAACAAACTTGAGAGGCCTTTTTAGGTCTAAGGCTGGAACCTGCATCCTATCACTTCTCCCTCAATCTGTTGGCTACACTGTCAACGTGGCCCAACCCAAAAGTCAAGAGGGAGAGAAATACACTGGTTCCCTTCAGTGGGATAAGCTGCCAGGTCACAGAGCAAAGAGCATGAATGCAGGGAAAGGTGGAGGATTGAAGCCAGTAATGAAGTTTTCAGAGCCTTGGAATTCATTCTTTATTCAGCAGACATTTATTGTGCGCCTGCTATATACAAAACACTATAACAGTGAGTTGTCATGACTAGGTTAAAAAGCAAAAAGAAAATTCTTCCAAAGAGACAAAAGAACCACCCAAAGAGGTCAAACAGGTGAGAGCAGAAGCCAAAAGAGTAGAGGGTGTCAAGAGAGAAGGTAACTATCTATAGGTCAATGGGCAAGAAGGCTCAGAATTGAGATAAGCCTGGGGCTCAGGAAGTCACATGACGATGAATGGTAATTATGGAAATAGTAAATCAATGAAGCAGGAACCTCAAATACCTATAATTAATAAGTCTCAGAAAATAAGTCATTCAGTACTTTTCTCAAGGAGCTGTAATACTGTTGTTTCTTGATTTTTTTTTTTTTTTTTTTTTAGGACAGGGTTTTGCGGGGAAGAGGAGGTATGTCATTCTTATGTGGCAACTTTGCTGTTTGGAATAAGCTTCTTGGCTGATTAACCCATTGAGCTCATTAGCCTCTAGGGTCTGCTATAAAAATCACAACTGTTGGTTTTATGTTTGTTTTTAGTAATTTTAATTGGTGTGCTAATCAGTTAGTAGCTAATTTGGTGATGAAGAACATGGGAGGTAGAGGTGTAATTTCTGTTCTCAGCTCCCCACAATGGACAAGTTTGAATTAATTGATGTTTTGGTGTTTGTAACATGCATTTAACGGCCAAGGCCTTAGGTGAATTTCCCATTAAGAAAAGAAAGAGCTGAATTTTCCCACCTGCATTGCCAATGCCTTTTGCCTACATACAAAGCACTCCAGGAACCAAGCCATTCTGGATTCCCAGTCAGACAAGACCAGCCCCCTTGTAAACATGCAGTACAAGGGGTGTGTGGCTGTGGTTTGAGTAGCATTTCGTTGTGGGGAGCGTGTGTGTGTGTGTGTGTGTGTGTGTGTGTGTGTGTGTGTATACACGCACTTGCTCACGTCCACATCCATCCATGTCTTTAAGTTTTCCTTTTCTAACCTGCCTAAATGTCTCCATGTGAAAATTACAATCTTTCTTTTGCTTAATTTGTTGGTAAGTTGTATTTCCTTTGTAATTTTTCACCAACTGTGCAGTCTGAGCACAGAGCAGAGGGGAATTAAACTTCTTCATTCAACAGATCCTTATTGATACCTGATGTAAGACCTATTGGTGTGTGTATTATCTGTCCATCACAACAGTCTGAGAACTAAATTCCCTATGAGTTAAAGTTTAATTTTATGAAAGATGGTCTGCCTCTCCTTGTGGTGCTACTGAGAAAGTGATGGTTGATGATTCTCACAGCAGCTGCTCCCAGGTGGTACTTAGTAGCGAGTCGTTCAGGCAGAGAATTAGATACCAAATTGCTGCGTTGGAGTTGCAATCCAGCCTTAGTAAGTAGAAGACCTAATCTTAGACCGTGGCCATTAAGTGTCTCTCCTTTTTGGATTCCTTGTATATCTATATATTTTTTTAAAATTCTTTGGTATATCATTATTAATTGCACAAATTAATGCATTCTCATTGTTTTAAAACATTTAATTGACCAGGAAATATATAAGGCAAAAAGTGGACGTCTTTTTTTCCAAAATAGGAGTTAAAATATGTCCTTGAGGGTCCCATAATATTTGGAGTATTTTTCACACTTCAGTTCAATAATGGTCAATAGATGTTCAATAATGAATATGATAAATAAGTGATATTCTTCAAGGAGGACATTATAGCCAAGTTATTTATCACCCTGTGGATCTGCTCACGTATTCTCTCAGTCACTTTGAATTATTTAAAGGACATTTTGAAAGCAACCAGCGACAGATGCATTTCAGAGATCCAACTGATCCCTGTCGGTGTCAGAAAGATCTTTGGGTAAAACTACCAGACTCACTGAAAAAGAAAAAGGAAAAACAAAAAAAAGACACACCAAAACCCTAGGCTCTGAGCCAAGCATGGGAGGTGAAGGTGTACCCGTGTGTGTAGTGAGACAACCTGGATATCCTGACATGCCCAAACAGATCTCACTAACTCTTCTAGCCTCTTTCTCTCAGAGAACAGTTTTCATTTCTGGCCAAAAGAGACAAGGGGAGGGAGACCAAAAGGCCGGGAAGCCGGGTGGGTGGTTGGGGGGAGAGGTGGATAGAAATTGTTTTTACTGAGTTTTGAACCGAGCGGGATTACAAGTCTTAACTTGTCAGAGGCCGAACTCCCTATCTCATTCTCAGATTTCTACGTCAAGTGAAGCAAGTTGGGAAACCATTAGCAGAACATAATTCTATCCATTGAAGGACCATCTAATTGGATCTGGCATTGAAATTTGGAATGCAGTTCCTGTGAAGTTTATCATCTCCATTTATGTTCTCGAAATGGGAAGATTGCTTTTATGTCCTGTCCCGTCCACCTAGTTAACAAATGAGCCTTTAACAAATAGTCTGTCATATATGCTGTCTGGGTAAATTCTTGAAGTAGTTCTAGGTAGTAGATTATCCCCACTTTTTAAACTTTTTATTGGAGATGTAATTTATACACCTAAATTCACCAGTTTAAAATGTTCAATGTTTTTATTATATTTAGAGAGTTGCACAACTATCACTACTAGAACTAGATACAGTTCTACAACTTTTTCATCATCTCAAGAAGAGACTCCATATCCATTATTAGTGAATTTCCATTCCTACTTCCCCTAGCCCCTGAGAACCACTAAACTACTTTTCATCTCTGTGGATTTGCCTGTTGGAGATGTTACATGTAAATGGAGTCACACATTGTATGGTCTTGTGTCTGGCTCCTTTCACTTAGAATAATGTTTTTGAGGTTCATCCATGTTGTGGCGTGGATTGGTACGTATTCCTTTTTATGGCTGAATAATGTTCCACCATACAGATTAACCACATTTTGTCCATTCATAAGTTGATGTCATATTTGGGTTGCTTTTACTTTCCAGCTTTTATGAATAACAAACACTGTTATGAACATTTATGTACAAGTTTTTGTGTGGACATATGATTTCATTTCTCCTAGGTTTATACTTAGAATCGCTGGGTCATATAGTAACTCGACGTTTAACATTTTGAGGAATTGCTACACTGTTTTCCAAAGTGTCTGCACCATTTTACTTTCCCATCAGAGATTTAGGAGGGTTCCAATTTTTCTACATACTCACCAATATTTGTTATTGTCTGTCTTTTTAATTACAGCCATCTTAGTTATGTGTGAAGTGGTATCTTATTGTGGTTTTGATTTGCATTTCCCTAATGGCTGATGAAGTTGAGCATCATTTTATGAGCTTGTTATTCATTTCTTTTTTTTTTTTTAATTTTTTAATGTTTATTTAATTTTGAGAGAGAGAGAGCATGAGTGGGGGAAGAGCAGAGAGAGAGGGAGACATAGAATCTGAAGCAGGCTTCAGCTGTCAGCACAGAGCCCAATGCGGGGCTCAAAGCCACAAACTGTGAGATCATGACCTGAGCCGAAGCAGGACACTTAACCGACTGAGCCACTCAGGTGTCCCTTGTTGTACATTCTTTATCTTCTTTGGAGAAATGTCTGAATAGATTCTTTGCCCATTTTTAACTGATATAGTTTGTCTTTTCATTATTGAGTTATAAGAGTTCTTTATATATTCTGGAAACATGTTCTTTATTAAATGTATGAATTGCAGATATTTTCTGCCATTCTGTGGGTTGTCTTTTCTCTTACTAATGGTGTCATTTGAAGCACAAAACTGTTTATTCTTGATAAAGTCCAACTTACCAGTTTTTCTCTTTATTGCTTGCATTTTTGGTGTCATTTCTAAGAAATCACTGCCTAACCCAAGACAATGAAGATCTACTTCTGTGTTTTCTTCATGAGTTTTATAGTTTTCACAATTACATTTAGGTCTACCATCCATCTTGAGTTAATTTTGTGGTATGAAGAGAGATAATCCCATTTTATAGCTAAACACTCTGAGACTTAGATAGCTTAAGTCTTTTTTCTAAGATTACTTAGCAAGCAATTTGAACCTTGTTCATGGCTTCCAAATCTTCTAAAAACCTTCCAAAAAATGTTTTGGTTTTTTTTTCCCTTCAGTACACTTGGTTACTTCTTTGGAACTTTTTAAATAATGGTAGAAATTGGCTCTATTGTTGTGCTTTTTAAGATTAAAAACAGGGGCACCTGGATGGTTCAGGCAGTTAAGCATCTGACTTCATTCAGCTCAGGTCGTGATCTCACAGTTGGTGGGTTTGAGCCCTGTATCAGGCTCTCTGCTGTTAGTGCAGAGCCTGCTTTGGATCCTTGGTGTCTCTCTCTCTCTCTCTCTCTGTGCCCCTCTCCTGTGTGCACTCTCCCTTTTAAAAATAAACTTAAAAAAAACCAGATATTATGATTATCGATAGTATTTATTATAATTGAATAATGCTTGGGGCACCTGGCTCAGGTCATGATCTCATGGTTTCGTGAGTTTGAGCCCTGCATCGGGCTCTGTGTTGATGGCACGGAGCCTGCTTGGGATTCTCTCTCTCCCACTGTCTCTGCCCCTCCCCCACTCACGCTGTCTTTGTCTCTCTCAAAAATAAATAAACTTTAAAAAATTGAATAATGCTTAATCATCTAGAAACCTTTGATTGTGTCAACAATCCCAAAATATAATAAAAGCAGATATGATCATCCTTTTATAAATGAATAATTGACTTTCCTGTAGTCACGAAAGTCGGGAGGGTGGTGGAGACCCATTTCTCAGGAATTCCCAGTCTACCGTACCTTATCTTGCTGCAGCCCCAGTGATATAATTTATAATGCCTTCTCTCTCTCCCTTCCTCCATTTACAGGTTGCATTTCAAAACCCAAAACACTTGAGTTTTACATTAGCCTCATTTTTCAAATATCTGTCCTGTGGTTTCCTCTATCAATTGAGGATTGAAACATTCAGATTTGCATCAGAATATTTAGCAGTTTAGCACTTTTACCTGTAAGTAAAAGGTGTACTGGCTACTTCAAGGGTTAGTTATTTTCACTCCCTAAGATTGCCTTGGATAATTGCCATATAAGAGAAATGGAAGTAAATATTATAGAAGTTACCACTTACTAGTGTCTATTATGTGCCAGTCACAGCATCCTTGCAAGTTACATATCACCCCTATTTTACAAATGAGTGAACTGAGACTCAAAAAGATTAAGAAACTGGCCCGAAGTAACACAGATACTAAGTGTCAACATCAGAATTTGAGTCTGGCTCTGAGAACTATGCTGTTGCCACAGGGAAAAATGATTAATCCAAGGAAGCACACTGTTCTCATGCCCAGGTACAAGGGCTGAGTTCCCAGGTGGTCCTAGGTATAGAAGTGGGCCTGCTTATAGGAAATGGTTTCACTATAAATCAACCCTTCCTATAACAATGTGCTGAACTCATGTTCGCGTGCGCGCACACGTGCGTGCGAGCGTGCGTGTGTGTGTGTGTGTGTGGCTTTGCCCATTTGGCAATGGGTACAGTATTATTGTTAAGCATTCTTTATGTGTATCTTTGAAATTCATCTTCCATTAGTGGAATCTGAGTGTGTGACCTCACACTGCCTACCTTTCTTCCTGCTGATGGTCATGACTGTTTCATCGCTGTATCATCAGAGATTGTGGGTCAGGTAAACATGTAGCTTTCTGTACAGAACTCTGGACATTTGTTGCTTTTCTGACTCCAATAAGTGACATTTAAAAATAACTTCCTTTAAAATGATATAAATTATGAGGCTGTGGAGAAATCGGAACCCTCATACACGGCTGGTGGAAACTGTAAAATAGTACAGCTGCTCTGGAACGCAGTCTGGCAGCTCTCAAAAAGTCAAACATAGTTACCATATGACCCACCAGTTCCACTTCTAGATACATACCCAAGAGAAATGAAAACATATGTCTGTATAAAAGCTTATATATGAATGCTCATCGCAGCATTATTCATACTAGCCAAAAAGTAGAAACAGCCTAAATATTCATCACCTGCTGAATGGATAAATAAAATGTGGTATATCTTGCATAATGAAGTATTATTTGGCAATAAAAAGGAATAAGGTACTGATTCACACTACAAATGGATGAACTTTGAAAACCTGCTAAGTGAAAGAAGCTCAACACATAAGGCCACACATTGTATGATTCCATTTATATGAAACATCCAGAATGGACAAATCCACAGAGATAGAAAACCTAGATTAGTGGTTGCCAGAGGGTGGGGAAGAGAGGGGTAAGGGGAGTGACTGATAATGGATACGAGTGATGAAAATATTTTGGAATTAGATATTGGTGATCATTGCACAACCTTTTAAATATACTAAAAATCACTGAATTCTGCACTTTTAAAAATAAAATAATAAACTTAAAAAGTTCAGAATAGTATGGGGCACCTGGGTGGCTCAGTTGGTTAAAGCATCCGACTTCAGCTCAGGTCATGATCTCACAGCTCGTGAGTTCGAGCCCCGTGTTGCGCTCTGTGCTGACAGCTCGGAGCCTGGAGCCTGCTTCAGATTCTATGGCTGCCTCTCCTTCTGCCCCTCCCTTGCTCACACTCTGACTCTTGCTCTCTCTCTCTCTCTCCCTGTCAAAAATAAATATTTTTTTGGGGGGGGCGCCTGGGTGGCTCAGTCGGTTAAGCGGCCGACTTTGGCTCAGGTCACAATCTCACAGTCCGTGAGTTTGAGCCCTGCATCGGGCTCTGTGCTGACCGCTCAGAGCCTGGAGCCTGTTTCAGATTCTGTGTCTCCCTGTCTCTGACCCTCCCCTGTTCATGCTCTGTCTCTCTCTGTCTCAAAAATAAACGTTAAAAAAAAATTTTTTTAATAAATAAATAAATATTTTTAAAAAATTTTAATAAAAAAAATTCAGAACAGTAGTTTTCATGGAGCTTCTTGGACTCTGAAGGGTGGATGGACAAGGTTGAGATGTGTGGGAGTAGAGTGAGGGAGTCAAGCCTGAAGGAAAAGTAGAGGCAGGAGGGTGTCAAGAGGGGGGTGAGTATAGAATATCCAATGGAATAAAGACAGACTCTTCAGTAAATGGTGCTGGGAAAACTGGACAGTGACATGCAGAAAAATGAACCTGGACCACTTTCTTACACCATACACAAAAATAAACTCAAAATGGATGAAAGACCTAAACATAAGACAGGAAGCCATTAAAATCCTAGAGGAGAAAGCAGGCAACAACCTCTTTGACCTCAGCCGCAGCAACTTCTTACTTAACATGTCTCTGGAGGCAAGGGAAACAAAAGCAAAAATGAACTATTGGGACCTCATCAAAACAAAAAGCTTCTGCACAGTGAAGGAAACAGTCAGCAAAACTAAAAGGCAACCAACAGAATGGGAGAAGATATTTGCAAATGACATGTCAGATAAAGGGCTAGTGTCCAAAATCTATAAAAAACTTATCAAACCCAACACCCAAGAACAAATAACCCAGTGAAGAAATGGGCAAAAGACATGAATAGACACTTCTCCAAGGAAGACATCCAGATGGCCACCCGACACATAAAAAAATGCTCAACATCACTCATCATCAGGGAAATACAAATTAAAACCACAATGAGATACCACCTCACACCTGTCAGAATGGGTAACATTAACAACTCGGGCAACCACAGATGTTGGTGAGGGTGCAGGGAAAGCCATTACCAGGCCAACCAGTGAGTGATGGAGACTGGAATCAACTCCAGAGCCAAATTCTACCTGTCTCTACTCCCCTTCTCTCTCCATTCCCTTTCTTTTTTTTTTTTTTTTAATTTTCTTTTTTATTTTTAAAATTTACATCCAAATTAGTATATAGTGCAACAGTGATTTCAGGAGTAGATTCCTTACTGCCCCTTACCCATTTAGCCCATCCGCCCTCCCACAACTCCTTCAGTAACCCTCAGTTTGTTCTCCATATTTGAGTCTCTTACGTTTTGTCCCCCTCCCTGTTTTTATATTATTTTTGTTTCCCTTCCCTTATGTTCATCTGTTTTGTCTCTTAAAGTCCTCAAATGAGTGAAGTCATATGATTTTTGTCTTTCTCTGACTAATTTCACTTAGCATAATACCCTCCAGTTCCATCCACGTAGTTGCAAATGGCAAGATCTCATTCTTTTGATTGCCAAGTCATACTCAATTGTATATCTATATACCACATCTTCTTTATCCATTCATCCATTGATGGACATTGGGGCTGTTTCCATACTTTGGCTATTGTTGATAGTACTGCTATAAACATGGGGGTGCATATATCCCTTCAAAACAGCACACCTGTATCCCGTGGATAAATGCCTAGTAGTGCAATTGCTGGGTCATAGGGTAGTTCTATTTTTAGTTTTTTGAGGAACCTCCATACTGTTTTCCAGAGTGACTGCACCAGCTTGCATTGCCACCAACAATGCAAAAGAGATCCTCTTTCTCCGCATCCTCGCCAACATCTGTGGTTGCCCGAATTGTTAATGTTAGCCATTCTGACAGGTGTAAGGTGGTATCTCATTGTGGTTTTGATGTGTATTTCCCTGATTATGAGTGATGTTGAGCATTTTTTCTTGTGTCGGTTGGCCATCTGGATGTCTTCCTTGGAGAAGTGTCTATTCATGTCTTTTGCCCATTTCTTCACTGGATTGTTTGTTCTTTGGGTGTTGAGTTTGATAAGTTCTTTATAGTCTCCATTCCATTTTCTGACCTTTCTTAAATCATCATGGCCTCTGCTCTCGCAGACAGTGAATTAAGCCATGGAACCAGTGGATCTTGACATTTTCAGCTGAGCAAGTAAATACTTCTTAATTTCTTGGTTTTCAGGGTTCATTTCAAATGTTTTACCTCCTATTCATGTAAGCCAGTGGTCACAAAGGTAGAATTCACTACCAAGAAGGCAGTAGTGAGACACCTTGGGATAAAGACTCAGTTGTTTCGATGTCTACTTTACAAGCTATTAAGAAGGTGAAAGTACCTTCTCTGCAGAACAGCTGTTTCAATTTTGCCCTAGAGCCACCCTGTCTTTAGTAAAGTTGGAATTTGAAGGCGAGTTAAAGAAGATAAAACAGTGATAGAACTCACAAGTAAAATAGCGAGTTCCTCTTTAGGTTTCTGTTTAAGTATGATATTACTTGACTCTCTAAGGAATCCATCTGTTTTACTAGAACTGCTTTGAGGTAGTGGCTAGAGAGGTACCCTGCCCTTGCTTTTCTCTCCCAAACTAAATAGCAGACAGCCTATGTTATCCTTTATTTCAAATACAAATTAAAATTCCTAATCTCACCAGATGTGATTAAAATGATCCTTGAAACTGTTCACACACTTAATAAGCCCAATTATATTTTTTTATTAACCCTGACATAGTTCCTTTTGTTGCTGAGTCATAAGTTTAACATTTTTAACTGATTGAAGCATCAGTTTATCCTTCTTTGGTCATGTCAAGATCTTGGGCGGTGGTGGAAAAAGTGCACTTAAATGGTATCTGTAGAGTTTTGGCAACTCATCATTAGATTCTTACATTGGACCTTTGTACTCAGTTTTCCTGGCCTTATGGCCTGTCTGCTGGCCATAAGGCCAGCTTGAAGAAGCTGGAAGGTTGGGAATGAATTGAACCTCAGGAATGGATCACAGGCACTGAGCTACAGAGACCTAATTAGGTCATCCCTCCTGTCCACCTGCCAAGGCATGATTGCTAAAGTTTGCTTTCTTAGGAGAAGTCTGTTTTAGAAGCAGGTTTGCACTTGATGTCCAACTTCTTTTTTTTTTTTTTTATGTTTATTTATTTTTGAGAGAGAAACAGCATGAGCAGGGGAGGGACAGAGAGAGAGGGAGACACAGAATCGAAAGCAGCTCCAGGCTCTGAGCTGTCAGCACAGAGCCTGAAGTGGGGCTGAACTCACAAACTGCGAGATCATGACCTGAGCCGAAGTTGGACACTCAACTGACTGAGCCACCCAGGCGCCCTGAAGTCCAACTTCTATTTTCCATTATTGGTAGCCTGACTTTAGATAAGGGCAGAAATAATTGTAAAGTATCTTTGGCCATTGATTTTTTTTCTTAGTGGTTTAAAACGTTTATTCGTTCATTCATGAAGATTTATCGAGTATCTACCATGTGCAAAGGCACTGTGCTCACTACATTGCTAAAAAAAATGATTCCCTCCCTTCAATGAATTTACATTTGATGCAGGGAGGAGATGGTGGGGGGCAAGTAGTAATCCAGTAATCACATGAACAAATGTGAAATGTGGCTTTGACAGGTGCTATGGAGAAAAATTACATGGTGATATGAGAGCCTGCCTTAGGGACATTTTACTGACAGAGAGCGGGAGGGAAAAATGACCCATAAGCTGAGATATGGGGGTTGATTATGAATGAATCTAGTAAAGGGGGGAGGAAAGAGTGTTCCAGACTGAAGGAACAGCAAAACCACGGTACTGTGGCAGGGAGGAGCCTGTAGACAGTGAGGACCGCATGGACGCCTGTGTTCTACAGGACCCTAGGGTCAGTGAAGGAGGTAGCACCAGTCAGCCCCACTCTAACTAGAAGACTCTGCTTTTTTCTCTTTCATTGAGTCTCCTCTAAAGACTTCGTGTGAAAACCAGGTTCTGCTTTTAAAACAACAGCAAATCTCTATTTCTACAAGTCTCTGAATTCAGTTTCAACATTTAGCCTTTATCCATTATGAAAAACATCCTAATTGCAGATGAAAAAGATAAAGCCATAAAGAGTTATTTGTGGCCAGTGGTTTTCAAATAATTTTTTTTTTAGCAGTGGGATCCATTTTCCAAATGAGATCTAATGTGGTGTCAAAGTCGAGTGATCTTTATTTTCTTCTTCATGCCTTTTTTTTTCTTATTTTTTCACACTTTATTAGTATGAACATTTATTGCTTTTATAATCAGAAGATACTATTTTTAAATTATGTGGCTGTTTAGGAAAACAGTCGTTTCATGATAGCAAGGTTCAGGGACTAGCACAAATCGAGACAGATGGCTCCTTCTGTTGTAGTACCCCCTGTTGACCTTTTCACAACTAGGAATTACTAAGGCACAGGGTGACCATGGCTTTTTCACCATGAAATTGTATGATGACAGCAGAAACCTTACTGACAAACAGATGTTTTTCCCAAGTGGGGCTTTTGTTAATGAAATGGTTGCTTAGAAACCAGACCGTAATAGTAACTTTCCTATATTTAGTTTATAAAGTGGTTCAGTTTGGAAAATTATTAAGTCAGAGAATACTAATCAGATAAAATTGAGTATGTTCATTATCTCTTGTCTTGTAATTCAGCAACCAAATAGTTAAGTCGGCAGCAAAATTCCACCCGGATGTGTCTGTCCAGATGCTGTTTGTGACAAGGGCATACAAGGAAAATGACAGCTCATAAAGCACCCTGCTCTGCTCTTAACTGTGATTCTCTGGTGGCACGGCATGTTTGATCTTTCAGCAGTATGTATCAGGAGCTGTGACATGGAACACTTATTAGGTTGCTGAGAGGATCAGTTAGGTCAGTGGGTCAAAGATTGTAAAATGTGAAGATAACTCCAAATTAAGCTCTGAGACAGCCCCTTAAAGGAGGGGCTCAGTAGTGAAGATTTTTTTTTTTTTTTTAGGATACCAGAATTTATAACTGGAATATTTGATATGCTAACCATTACTAATAACAAAGAAACCTCAGCATGTACCCCATTTGTCAGGTGAATTAAAACATTAAATCTTAAATTCAGTCCAGGCAAAATCTAGGAGAAAATACATTTCTGTGTTCCATTTCTGATGATGATGAGACAGCTCAGCTGAAAACAACTATTATGCAGGATAACATATTTAAAACACTTAAAAAGCTAAAAAGCATTAGAGGGCTAACAAGAAAACAGAGACTTCCCAAACCAACATCTTAAGTCAAAATCCTGAAAGGTAAACTGACGACTGTAAGAACCTGCATTTGACCTGCGGGCATTTGATGAAATTAAGCTGTGAGTTTCAAAGCTTTGAAGGGCAAGTTGCAGACATGAAAGCCCAAATCCAACCTGAAGTGGGGAGTTGAATAGAAGACCTCCAACTTTATGCTTAGACTCCAAATAAATACACCTTCAGGCGGATGAGAAGGGCCTGGGAAGGCATTGTCTTGGCACTAAGCAGAGCAGTAAGGAAAGAAAACCTGTCCCTGTGAGGTTGTAATCACTGAATGGGCTACCTCTTCTGCAGATTTGCATTATGGGATTCCACAAATTTCAAGCAGGGAATCAGAGCTTAAAATGTCTACATTGGTAATGTCTTTGGATATCTTTCAGAAACAAAACTGTATCTCCTGTGGAGGAAGGCACCTTTATCCCAGACCCCAAAGAACCCTCCCAATAAGTTTTACTTTTTACTTTTTATTTTTAATTTATTTTTTTTTTAACGTTTATTTATTTTTGAGGCAGAGAGAGACAGAGCATGAACGGGAGAGGGTCAGAGAGAGGGAGACACAGAATCTGAAACAGGCTCCAGGCTCTGAGCGGTCAGCACAGAGCCTGATGCGGGGCTTGAACTCACGAACCGCAAGATCATGACCTGAGCCAAAGTCTGACACAACCGACTGAGCCACCCAGGCGCCCCTATTTTTAGTTTTTTAATAATAAGATTGTTTTTATGGTAATATATATAACATAAAATTTGCTATTTTAACCATATTTATTCACAATGTTGTGTCATAGCTATCTGTTTCTAAAAGATTTTCATCACCCCAAATCCTGTAGCCATTAAGTAATAACTCTCCATTCCCTTCACCCATAATAATTATTTAATTAATAATTATTTTACATTTCATTATGAATAATAAGTAGTATGTAGTCACAAAATACCCAAGCACAAGGAAACAATGTCCCAAGAAGATTTTAGATATTAGAATTGTCACAGATAAATTATGAATTGACCACGCTTAGTATATTAAAATAAATGCAAGATAAGCTTGAAAATAACTTCACAGACTGGAAACAATCAAAACATATAGCAGATTTTGAAAAAGACAAATAGAATGTCTAAAAATAAAAAGAATAAGTAGGGGCGCCTGGGTTGCTCAGTCGGTTGGGTTTCTGACTTCGCTCAAGTCATGATCTCAGTTTGTGGGTTCACGCCCCGCATCTGGCTCTGTACTGACGCTCAGAGCCTGGAGCCTGCTTCAGATTCTGTGTCTCCCTCTCTCTCTCTGCTCCTGCCCTGCTCACACTCTGTTTCTCTCTCTCAAAATAAATAAACATAGTACAAAATTTAAAAAAAAAAGAATAAGTAAAATTAAAAACATAATGGATGGGTTTTACAACAGATGCAGCTGAAGAGAGAATTAATGAACCACAAAGTAGAAAGGAAAAAAATTAATGCAGAATGAAGCACAGAGAGACAATAGTTTCCAATGGAGGAGTCAAAAAGGAAAGACTAATGAATTTGATCTCTTAAAAGTTTAAAACTCACTTATGTAAAAAATAACCTTAATGAAACCGCAAAATATGATTACAGGAAAATTGGTGGCAAAAAGGACAAGCATCATTCTATAGAGACAGAAAGTAGATCTGAGGTTGCCTAGAGCTGGGGAGTCTGGGTAGAAAAAGAAACTGATTGCTAAAGGGTAGATTTCTTTTTGGAGTGATGAAAATGTCCTGAAATTAAATAGTGATATTGGTTGCACAACCATGTGAATACAGTAAAGACTACTGAATTATACACATTAAATTGTGAATTTTATGGCATGTGAATTATATTTCAGTAAATCTGTGGTTTTTTTTTACAAAAATGACAAGCCAACAGTCAATGCCTTAACTACATAAAGAGCTCATAGAGATCAATATAATAAAAATCTCTAGTAGATAAATGGATAAAAAAATAAATAGGCAATTCATGGTAGAGAAAAAATAATAAGATTTTGGTAAAATATTTGACTTTTCTAATAAAGAAGGTAGGTTAAAATAATAATTAAATGTAACTTTTTATGCCATTTACAAACACACACACACACACACACACACACACACACACACACACACACACATATTTTAAAGAGAAAATCCAGTACTGCCCAATGCACTCTTGAGCACTCTTGGTAGGGAAACTAATGGGAACATATTTGAAATTCAGTTTTGAAAATGTTTATGCCCTTGGAGTCCGTTATTTCTCTTTGGGGAATCTACCCTAAGAGTGTAAATAGGAGGTTGATGCCTATCGTAGTTCTGTCTAAAAGATCTATTAAATTTTTCCCACACTGAGTGCAGTTACCTCTTGGGCCCAGTCATAGCTCTCACTTGAAGAATCTAGTACCTTTTGCAGCACAGCTCACTTGTCCCTTCTCCAGGAAGCCTCACCCCCATCCCACACCCTTTTTTGACTCCTCTTTCTCTGTGCTGTCGTTTTCCCCAAACCTGCCATATTAACCACACTGTCTTGTGTTGTTGTTGTTTTTTTTAATGTTTATTTATCTGTGAGAGAGAGAGACAGAGCGTGAGCAGGAAGGGACAGAGAGAGAGGGAGACAGAATCTGAAGCAGGGGCCAGGCTCTGAGCTGTCAGCACAGGCTCTTAGTTGTCATTGGCTAATTTGTCCTTCTCTAGCGGGACACTGTCATATTACATTTGTATCACTTAATAACAGTATCTGGCACATAATACACTATTAATAGGTGAATGCATGAAATGGAAATTCTTTCCATTGCCTTTATTTAAAGATGTTTTCCAAACATTATGATTCATGCCATAGCTGCAGAGTACTTCTATATGCTCTTATATAACTGATTTGTGTTTTTTTGCTGTGTTCCCCCTCTTTTTTTTTTTTTTTAAGATTTTATTTGTTTGTTTGTTTGTTTAAGTAATCTCTATACCCATTGTGGGGCTCAAACTCACAACTCTGAGATCAAGAGGCACATGTTCCACCAAATGAGCCAGACAAGTGCTCCCCTTCTCCCTCTTTTTGTTTCTAGTGTTTATTTGTTTGTTTTTGAGGGGAGGTGGGGAGAGCGTGAATGGGGGAGGGGCAGAGAGAGAGAGGGAGACAGAGAATCTGAGCTGTCAGCACAGAGCCCCATGAGGGGCTTGAACTCACCACCCATGAGATCATGACCTGAGCTGAAGTTGACCAGTTAACCAACTGAGCCACCCAGGTGCCTCATTTCTCCCTCTTTTTAACTGAAGTCAAATTTTAAAGAAATCCTTTCTGTTTCTACCGTCCTATGTAATAATATTACTATTAAAGTGTTCAGGGTTATCATTGGACCACTTCAAATGATCTAGTGTGAAAGCCATGACATCTGGGGAGGATGCCATCTCCCCCCATCCTCCCTTAAAAAAGAAAGCTGTTAAAATAAAATGAAATTGTCCATAATGAAAACTGTATGTGAGTGTGTGTGTGTGTGTGTGTGTGTGTGTGTGTGTGTGTGTGACAGAGAGAGAGAGAGAGAGATTGATTCAAGGAATGGTGTATGAATGAGCAGGCACTAAAATGTTTGTGTTGATTTCAGGTAATTAAAAAAAATACTAGATTATAATTTATATACCATACAATATGCCCTTTAAATGTCAACTAGGATAGCTATTAGTATATTCATACAGTTGTGCATCTATCACCACAGTCAATTTTACACCATCTTCATTACCTTAACAGAGACTCACTTCCCTTAACTTTCACTCCTCAATGCTCCCTCCCATACCTCCCAAAGGTGATTTTTATTTTACTTTCTTCTTTTGCTTTTCTCTAGTATTTGAATCTTTTACTGTGACCATGCATTATTTATGCCACCAGGGTTAAAAAACAAAACAAAACAGTCAAGTTATTTTGATTGCGCAAGCAAATTTTTAAAGGTTTCTCCTTTCCCCTCTATTTATGGGTGTCCTACTTAGCACAGGGATTTTAACCTGAGGGCTGTGTGGACTCCTAGAGGGTCTGTGACTAGGTCTGGTCACTCCCAGAAATTACAGGCAGGGTCTATGTGTGTATGTGCCTTTATCAGAGGAGAAGGGGCTCTGTGGGTGAAGTTTATAATAGCTCTGCCTGGTTTCCATGTGAAACTACAGTTTAAGTCCTACACGTCATGGTTACTGATTTGACAACAAACACTTTCCAAGCAAGTCCTAGCCTGGAGTGCCTATCACAGACTTGCCTAATCATCTCATCAGGACTTCTGCTAGGCTTAACTAAGGAAAAAAGGAGCATTTCGTTAGAGTTTATATCTTGCCTGTATCACTGCTTGGTGCCCAAAGCACAGAGCAAGTCCCCTAGCTCCGAGACACTGGAGAACATGAGAGATCAGCCCTGTCTTGTTAGAGCTTCAGGCCAGGCAACAACTCCCCCGGGAGGCGTTGCTTCCCTCGGAAGGAATGAGAACCTGACGCATCCATCAGCTCTGCTGATTCTGCAGCTTCTCCTCACGTTCGCTTGAGGTGAAATGCCAGTAGAAAACGGGAGAAAATGAGTCCGCGGTTTAGGTAGATACTCCTCCTGCAGGACCACCCATCTTGGGATCTGGAGGAGATGTAGAGACTTTTATTTTTTGCCAAGATTCAGCTAAAAGAGAACCATTCACTGTTTTATGGGAAACTAGAAGCCCCTCTTTTCTTATCAGGAAATGTTTTGATATCATAAAGAGAATGTTAATGTATTTTTTTTAACTCTGGGAAAGCTACATAAAGAGAATTAAACAAATGGCATCCTGCTTTTTTATTTCTCACCGTGGAACAGCTGAAATGTGAGTTTTTCGGATGTGTAGGGCAGTGATTACCCTCAAAGCAGCGGTAATTGCTATTTTCTTTTCCTTCCTTCCTCGCTTACGCCTTCAGCCAGTATTAGGGCAGCTTTGTGCATATTTCTGCACATACAACAGAATGCTTGATCATTGTGGTGGTGTTGAGGCTCAGTGTTTCTCAGCTCTCTTCCTTACCCCTTCCTCTCTGTCACCCACAGGTGTTCAATAGAGGCAGCCCTGTCTGACAAGGTGGACTCTAAGCTTTTTGGTGCTGTTTTGGATTTTATTTATTTGGGGAGCATAGTAGAATAAGAGATTTAGGGGACTTGCAGTAACAGGTAGAGTGGAGGTGTTTGAGAATCACTGGTTAAGTGAAGAAATGGGCAGAAAACATGAATAGACACTTCCCTAAAGAAGACATCCGGATGGCACATGAAAAGATGCTCAACGTTGCTCATCAGGGAAATACAAATCAAAACCACACTCAGATATCACCTCATGCCAGTCAGAGTGGCCAAAATGAACAAATCAGGAGACCATAGATGCTGGCGAGGATGTGGAGAAACGGGAACCCTCTTGCACTGTTGGTGGGAATGCAAATTGGTGCAGCCACTCTGGAAAACAGTGTGGATGTTCCTCAAAAAATTAAAAATAGACCTACCCTATGACCCAGCAATAGCACTGCTAGGAATTTACCCAAGAGATACAGGAGTGCTGATGCATAGGGGCACTTGTACTCCAATGTTTATAGCAGCACTCTCAACAATAGCCAAATTATGGAAAGAGCCTAAATGTCCATCAACTGATGAATGGATAAAGAAATTGTGGTTTATATACACAATGGAGTACTACATGGCAATGAGAAAGAATGAAATATGGCCCTTTGTAGCAACATGGATGGAACTGGACAGTGTTATGCTAAGCGAAATAAGCCATACAGAGAAAGACAGATACCATATGTTTTCACTCTTATGTGGATCCTGAGACACTTAACAGAAACCCATGGGGGAGGGGAAGGGGAAAAAAAAAAAGGAGGTTAGAGTGGGAGAGAGCCAAAGCATAAGAGACTCCTAAAAACTGAGAACAAACTGAGGGTTAATGGGGGGTGGGAGGGAGGGGGGGCGTGGGAGGGAGGGAAGGGTGGGTGATGGGTATTGAGGAGGGCACCTTTTGGGATGAGCACTGGGTGTTGTATGGAAACCAATTTGACAATAAACTTCATATATTGAAGAAAAAAAAAAGAGAATCACTGGTTAAAAACTGGAACCCACGAAAATCCAAGTTCTCAATTTCCTTTTGTATGGCTCCTCTGTTACCACTAATGTCAGCAGCATCTCAAGTCAGAATCATTTGTGAATTTCATTAACATCACTTACCTCCCTTTTTGACATGCTAAATAAAGATACCAGCTAGGAATGAAGCAGTCCCTAGGAAGCCCAACTAGACTCAGTAGGGAATTCTGGCCTGTCTCTTCTGGGATGCAGTGTGCAGAGTGCCTCTCCTTCCTCTGACCTTGAAGTTGAATAGAAAGTAAATTTTATGGAGTGAGGCTAAGAGCATATACTTGAAAATGTAAGGTTTGGGGCACCTGGATGGCTCAGTCCGTTAAGTGTTCAACTTCAGCTAAGGTCATGATCTTACAGTTCATGGGTTCAAGCCCTGTGTTGGACTTCGTCCTGGCAGCAGTGATCCTGGTTGGGATTCTTTCTCCTTCTTTCTCTGACCCTCCCCCACTCTCTCTTTCTCAAAATAAATAAATAAACTAAAAAAATAAAACAATAATGTAAGGTTGCTGTCTTTGGGCTTATATCATTATTCCAGCAGTTATTTTCTCCATGACCTCTAGGGGGGGCTGTGGCGTAGTAGAGTGCAGGTTTGCCCGTCTGTTCTGCCATGTGCCAAAGATCTTGGGTCATATTTTTCACCCATCTATCTGTTCCTCAGTTTCTCCCTTTGTAAAATTAGGAATAATAATAATACCTACAAAAGATTGTTGGGAGCATTAAATGGATGAGTGCATATAGAAGTCATTAGAATGGACTGGCATGTTGAAAACACTCAGTAAATGTTAGGAATGTTACTGTCTTTTCTATTAGATTTTTATTTATTGCAGTAATACTTTTTGATCCAAATGGCTCTCATTAAGTATAGTTAACTGTCAGTAAATATAGATTATTCACTCCTTTTAACATTCCCCCTCCAAAATGGGAAGTAGAAAAGAATGAAAAAAAAAAATTTTAACATTTATTCATTTTTGAGAAACAGAGAGAGACAGAGCACAAGTGGGAGAGGCGCAGAGAAGGAGAAAGGGAGACACAAGATCTGAAGTAGGCTCTAGTCTCCGAGCTGTCAGCACAGAGCCCGACATGGGGCTTGAACTCACAAACCACGAGATCATGACCTGAGCTGAAGTCGGCCACCCAATCAACTGAGTCACCCAGGCACTCAGGGAAGTAGAAAATAATTTAAGCAAACACGTTGACATTATTTTACTGTTCGAATGTATTATTTAAATTCTTTTTTTTTTTTTTTTACTTAATTTTTATTTTGTGAGAGAGTGAATGAGCGAGGGAGAAGGATAGAGGGAGAGAGAGAGAGAGAGAAAGAGAGAGAATCTTAATTTGCGCTGGGCGTGGAGCCCAATGTGGGGCTCAATCCCACAATCCTGGGATCATGACCTGAGCTGAAATCAAGAGTTGGATTAGGAGTAATAATAATACCTACTTCAAAAGATTGTTGGGAGCATTAAATGAGCCAACTGAGCCACCCAGGCGCCCCTCGAATGTATTATTTAGATCCTGATTTAAAGAGATAGACTCTAGGTACGGTTCTTAACAAACCTTTAGCTGTTAACTGTGACAGTTTATTAGTCTAACCCTGTTTTTTCTTCAGGCCTGGGTAACACCAACTCATATTGTATCTTTATAAATTTGTTGGGGCTTGTCCACACTTAGCAGAGGTTTGGAGCTGTTGAGAAACTTAACATCGAATTGGCATGCTAGACGTTGTCTTTTACTCTAATTATAAAGACAGACCAGCCATCCAGTGGAATTCTCCACACTTCCTTGATTTAATAACCAACTTCCCCAGTTTGTGTAACTTCCTGGATTCTTGGAGCTGAAATTACTGTTGGCTTTCATCATAATGAGAGGGCTCTAATGTAACAACTGAAGTACCTTGCTAAAAGGAAGGGTATTTTCCTTCCCTTCAGGTTTTAGCCTTTTGTATCTTTGTGTTGTAGAGCTGCAAGAGAGGATAGTCACAGATTAGTGATGATCTTTGGGAATCAGAAGGAAAATTCTCCTGTGCCTGGCCTCTTCGCTTACCCATTATTGTTCTTACAGTGAGCTTCCTCTACAGGTTAATAGCATTGTATCTTCTTTGTAGTTTCAAATATAAACTTACTTTTATTAATTTGAACATAGTTCGTAAAGAGTCACAAAGCTTATCCCCTGTCCTGCTTCTTTCCCCTTTGAAGTTCCAGTCCCCAGAGATAACCATTCCCCTCCCACCCCTTTTTAAGTAGTTTCTTCTAGTGATTACCTCCTTATTTATAAATAAATTGCTCACACATATTTCTTGTGATTTAACAAACTTTGGACATTATCTACTCATTTTCCATGTGTTGGATGAGGATTTAATGCCTGCACACACATGCACACCTGTACATACCCCTTCCCTCCTGCCCTTTCCCCATCGTGATTTTTGGCTACATCATTGGGCTGTATTTACTGTTGATTACTTGGATATTATTCATTGCTGAGCCTAGTTCAGTCTTCCTTTCTTATACATTTGTTTAGTTTTCTGTGTAATTATTGCTAAGTTCTTCCTAATTATTTAACAGCTGTATCGAATACGTATCATTATGTCATTCCATCTTTGTTCTCTTTACCCAGACTTCAGCCTTTGACACCTATCCCATTCTCTTTGTCCTTGTTTTGGGGTTTATACCTTTTTATTCCTTAATTGTCACTTCAGTAGGATTTTTTAACTTATATTTTTAAAATTTATATTTGATAGATAGTGTATTACATAGCTCAAAGTTCAAAAGGTAGAAACATACAGAATAAAAACTTTCTCTCCTATCTTTCCCCATTTCCCTCCCCAGAAATAACCAATATCATTAATTTATTGTGTATCCTTCCAGGAATATTTTATAGTATAGTTTCCTTTTGTATAGAAATGGTTGAATTCTATACACATTGTTTTGCACTTTGCTTTTTACCTAACAGTAGATTTTAGAATTTATTCTATAACAGTTCTTAAAAAGCTTTTTTATTTTTTATTTAAAAAAATTGTTTTTAATGTTTATTTATTTTTGAGAGAGAGAGAGAAGAGAGAGAGAGAGCATGAGAAGGGAAGGGGCAGAGAGAGAGGGAGACACAGAATCTGAAGCAGGCTCCAGGCTCTGAGCTGTCAGTACAGAGCCTGACACGGGGCTTGAATTCACGAACTGTGAGATCATGACCTGAGCTGAAGTCAGACACTTAACCAACTGAGCCACCCAGGTACCCTAAAAGCTTTTTAAAATTTTTTTATGGATACACTGTATCACATTGTGTGAGTGACCACAACTTAATCAGTCCTCTATTGATGAATACTTAATTTGTTTCCAGTCTTTTCTTTACCAGTAGTGGTAAAGTGATGATTTTGTACATAAGTAATTTTCTCCTTGTGCTTGTGTATCTGCTAGGACAAATTCCGAGAATAGAATTTCTGGCTTAACACAGGACTTAGAATTTTAGATGTATTATATTTTCTTACACTTGTAAGACAGATTCTGTGAAATGTGAAATATTTGACTTTTTTCCCATTCAAGTGACAAATCCTTTTCCCCTTCTGTCCACCCGCACCCTATATAGGGGCAACCAAAATAGGTTTGAATACAAAAGTAAGTGGATACTTTGCTCTTGGAGGTGGATTTCCCTTTATATTTAAGATGTGATATATTATTTTCTCCCCTTTTCTTCTATTCTAAAAACCTAAAAGGGTAGATATGAAATAGCTTTTATCATACTTTCAATAATAACTTTTTGGGATATAATTCACATACCATACGATTCACTCATTTAAAATATACAATTTAGTGGTTTTAGTGTATTCACAGAGTGTGAACCCATCATCACAATCATTTTAGAAGGTTTATATCGCTCCAGAAGGAAACTCCACATCCATTAGCCCTCACTCCCTATTTCCCCCTACCTCCTACAGCCCTGGGTAACCACTAAATCTACTTTCTGCCTATAGATTCACCTATTCTGGATATTTCATATAAATGGAATCACACAATATGTGGGTTTTATGTTTCTTACCATTTTGTCTCAGAAGTACCTGAGAAGTTTGAGTGAGTAGGTGGTTTTTCAGGTTGATGTGGGCATTTTGGGAGATAGGTTGTTCTCTGCCCAGGAGAAGGGGGCAGGTTAGTTTCAAAGTGGAGATTGGCTTAGCAGATTCTTGGGAAAGAGCCAGTCAGCAAAGACATTCGGAGCTAAACTATCTTTCCTACAATGCAAGAGCATCGTGTAAGGTAAGACTATACCTAGACTATTTTTACTGCTGAAGATCTACAGAATCAGTGAACAGCTTGCTGAGGAATCATCTTGAAGTCAGTGCTGTTGGGATTAGAATACATTTCTGGCTTTGCAAGGGAAGTCTTTGGGGGAAACACACAGTTATTTTACAAAGTTGACTGTCTCTATTTTGTTGCATGATATACTTTAAATAATATTTTTTTTCAGTTGAGTTAATTTGCTTATATCCCGAGCTTTGCCAGAAAATACAGATCAGAACGCTTTCATGAGCCCTAGCCGGTTTTAGATTCACCTTTACCTTCTACGTCACTTACCTGTTATACCATACCTTGAAGTGCGTAGTCATTTTCCTGCAGTCAGAGCAGGGGCAGGTATCTCTCCCAGACTCATTTGGTTCTTATTTTGCCAAAAGGATTGATGTGTCATGTTTCCTTGAAGCCTGTGCTGACCCAGAAGTTACCCCACTTTCAAATTACAAAGGAATTATCAAGTGCAAGGGACCAAGGGTCATGTGAAGGTTACGGCCGTGTTTCCTCCATTGTCAAAATTCAGGGAGCTTTCAAATAAGAAACAAAAACGGTCACACAAAATTTCATCTCTTTAATTGTTCTGCAGTCTTAACCATCATATGTAATTCTCTTTGCTGCTTGGTGTAAGAGTGAGGAGGGAGGTGCCCTTGTCCTCTAGGGATTTATAAACTCCTAGGTGGCAGCTGTATCCTAGACGGTAAAACTCAAACAGTCAGAGGGCCATTTGGCAGCAGTCTGGGGAGCAGGCCAGCAAGAAGATAAACAGTTGCTAACCTGGGACTGTGGGAAACAAGGAAACCAGGCTTTGCTATTGGCAACCTTTTAATGCAAGAGTGGAAGGATTTAAAGCTCCCTAGTGGAATTAAAAGTTTGGCATTATAAGAAAAGTACTTAAGTAAGTAAATAAATACATACATAAATAAATCATTTTTTTTTTTAAATCTGAAGAAGGATATGTTAGGATTCCTTTGGATGAAAAAAAAATCATATCGGCATACACATAAAAGGATATTTATTGATTTATTTATGTAGAGTCTAAGTGGGTGGAAATACAGTTGAATCCAGAGGCTCAAAGTGTGATTATCAGGTCTCTTCCTTTTCTCTTTCGCTCTCTTGGCTTGATCCTCTTCTGTGTTGGCTGTATTTTTGAGGGGGCTTTCTCCACATAGTGGCCACAGGCAGCTCTAGGCTAATAACTTCAACAGGGAAAACACACACACACACACCCCAAAACCCTATTTGTCCCAGTAGTTGCAATGTGGGATCCAGAATTGAGTCTCATTGCCCATTACTGAGCCCATCATTATGTGGGCTTGGGGTGGAATGTCCTAACTGGCCAGATGAGTTCACACACGAAGGGGGGAGAAAGTGGGCAGTTGGCTCCACTTAAACCACTTAGACTAAGTGTAGGAAAAGGATAGTTCCCAAAGGACCATCAGGTGTTGCTACCAGAAGACAGAGTAGATGCTATGTGCAGCCAGATCTCTGCCTGCTACAGAGAGGAAATCAAGAGCTCACCTGGTTTTGAAGTAGATAGCAAGATAATGTTGTTAGAGGTAAATATGTGTTCTCTGCTAAAGATTAATGAGAGGAAATAGGCATAAACAACGTAGGAGGGACTTCAGTAATAAATGTTTTTCAGAAAAGCTAGAAATAGATCAAAGTTTTATTAAGCAGACCCCATTTTCCCACCGATTTCCATTATAAAGTCACAACTGTATTCCTAAAAGGGAACAAATCCACCAGATTTCTCACTTGGGAACTTCTGATGAAAAAGCAGTTATGGTTGCTGTAGATCTGTGGTGCCTACCAGAGGTTGCGATGTAGCAGTGGTACAATTCTCCCAGAACTGCGGTTACCAACTACCAATTCACTTTTGCTTTGGGCTTCTTCAGATTTGGAAGCTGTTTCCTTTCCCTCCCTTAGTAAACAATCTCCCTCCCTTTCTCTCTCCCTCTCTCTCTTAAGAGAGAGAGGGAGAGAGAAAGAGAAGAGGAAAGGGGCCGAGGGAGAGAGAGAGAAAGAGGAAGAGAATCTTAAGCAGCCTCCACGCTCAGCGCGGAGACTCACATGGGGCTCGATCTCGCGACACTGGGATCATATGCTCTGAGCTGAAATCAAGTCTGATGCTCAACTGACGGTGCCACCCAGGCGCCTCTATTTATCTTTTCTTAGCCCACTGACATTTTTCCTTTGCTAAGATAGCTTTAACTTCATCTTGGACATCCAAGAACTTTCCCATCGTTTTGCATAATAGAGCTAACTACAAATGCAGTGTCTCATTGTGCCAACAGGGGAACTGTCTGATTCAGGTTCTGTCACAGCCTGAAACTTCCTTAAGAGCAGAGCTTTTGCTTTTATAAGATTGGAGGCCAGATAAAGGAAGTGGTGGTTAGGACCACATGCAGGGACTTCCCAGGCTTTTTGGAAGCAATGAAAAGGTAGGGGTGGGGAAGGCAGAAAAGAAGCAGGTACAGGCAGCCTTTAGCAAGTGTACTGCCTTTGTGTATATCTGACTTACCAGAGAATGGAATCACAACCTACAACATAGAAAATAGTATGTAGACTTTGCCTGCACGAATGTCAAGTTCAAACGGGAGATTGGCAAACTCAGATGAAAAATTATTAAAGATTTCTTAAGCATTTCTATTACTCCTTCCCCATCTTTCTTAATTCCTGAAATTTATATCAAGACTATATCTTTGAACTCTTTTATTAATTCATTCATTCAACAAATAGTTACTGAGTGCCTGCTGTGTGCTGGCACTCTTCTAGGCATGGAGGCTACAGCAGGGAAAAAACAAAATCCTTCACTTTGCAAATTTTACCTTCTAAGGAGGAGACTAGTCGATAAATAAGCAAATGCCATATATAATGTGTATAGTGCTAAGAAGAAAAATCAAGCATAAGGAGTGGTAGGAGAAGGAGGCTGCCATTTTATATGTGATAAGTGTGATATTTGAGCAGAGACATGATGGGGCTTGGGGAGCAAGCCCTAAGGCTACCTGTAGGAGGAGAAGCCTGGGCAGAGCGGGATGTCAGAGGAAGACAGTAGACCTGAAGCAGCGTGGTCTACTCTAAGAACAGTGAGGAGGCCAGAGGTGCTGGAGGATAGTGAGCAGGGGAGAGTAGTGGTAAAAGATGAGGTCAGTGAGTGAGCAAAGGCAGGTGGAGATGGGGTTTGCTCATAAACAAGGGAGAGGGAAACCATTGAGGGCTTTGGGCAGAAGAATGATGGGGCCTGATTTGGTTTAGCCAGATGGTTCCAGCTGTGATGAAGGTAAATGGTAAAAGCAGACGGGCCAATTAGGAGATTATTGGAGGGGAAAAAAAGGAAATCAACAGGCCAGAAATAATGGACCAGAGTAGTTGAAGTAGAGGTGGTAAAAAGAAGCAGTCTCTTCCCGGATATATTTTGAAACCTGTATTTCTTTTCTTTGTTTTTCTTTTCTTCTTCCCCACTATTCTTTAAAAGCGTGTAACGTTTTCTTCCCAAGTAACCCAATTTGTATTTATATAATTTTGAGACTAGGGGCTTTATTTCTAATTCTGTCATAGATCATATATCCCCTCCTCTCTCCGTCCGTGTAAAGTTTGCTCGATATGGGGCGGGGCTCAGATAATGATTACACATCTAGGAGGTACTGGCATGATGGGAAAAGGAATCAGGAAGTGAAGGAGTCTCCCCTTATCTGCAGTTTGCCTTTCCACAGTTTCAATTAGCCTCGGTCACCTGTGGTCTGGAAGCAGATAATCCTCCTTCTGACTAAATCATCAGAAGGTCAGTAGTAGCCAAACACTGTCACAATGCCTGCGTCACTGACCTCACTTCGTCTGCTCATGTAGCCATTTTATTATCTCACGTCATCACAAGCAGAATGTGGGCGAATACAATACATTAAGATATTTTGAGAGAGAGAAAGACCACATTCACATAACACTTATGACAGTTGTTATTGTTATTGCAATTGTTCCAATTGTTCTCTTTGATTAGTTATTGTTGTTAATATCTTATTGTGCCTGATTTATAAATTAAACTTTATTAGGGGCACCTGGGTGGCTCAGTAGGTTGAATGTCCGACTTCCACTCAGGTCATGATCTCATGGTTTGTGGGTTCAAGCCCCACATCAGGCTCTGTGCTGACAGCTCAGAGCCTAGAGCCTACTTCAGATTCTGTGTCTCCCTCTTTCTCTGCACTTTCCCTGCTTGCACTCTGTCTCTCTCTTGCTCAAAGATAAATAAACATTAAATCAAAAAATAAATTAATTAATTAAACTTTTTCATAGGTAGGTATGTATAGGAAGAAACATAGAATATAGAGTGTTTGGAACTATCTGCAGTTTCAGACATTCACTGCGGGTCTTGGAACATATCCCCTGCGAATAAGGGGGGGCTACTACCATACTTGGAAGAGAGACTCAAGAGCAGGACCTTCCCCACTTCTGATCAAGGAACTCAGCCATAAGTATAGGTCTCCTACTGATCATGCCCAAAATGCTCTGAAGATATTTCCTTGTGGAAATTACTCTCATCGTTGACAGTTTTACAGAGAATACTCATATTGGAACAGAGAACCGCAGCAAAGACAGGAAGCACTGCTGTGCTTTGGCAGGAATAATACTAGTCATAGAACCATAGAGTCTCAGACTTGGAGGGCTCTCTGGAGGGTATTTAATCCAGTCTTCTCCTGCTGCTTGTGAATCCCTGCCACAATATATAATCATCTACCCTCTGCTTTAAGAGACTAGAATCCAAGGGCGCCTGGGTGGCTCATTTGAGCATCAGGTTGAGCGTCTGACTTTTGATTTTGGCTCCAGTCATGAACCCAGGGTGGTAGGATTGAGCCCCAAGTCAGGCTCTGTGCTGAGCATGGAGCCTACTTAAGACTCTCTTTCTCTCCTTCTCTTTCTCCTCCTCTCTCCTCCTCCCCCTCTCTCTCTCCCTCACTTGCACTCTCTCTGTCTCTCTCTCTCAAAAAAAAAAAAAAAAAAAAGAGTCTAGAATTCATAAATCATAGAATGCCAGTGCTGGAAGTGATCTTAGAGAACACATAGGACTGAGACTAGAAGAATCCAGGAGTCTGAACTCCCAGACCCGTGTTCTCCGCTCTCACTATGCTGTCATTCCAAATAAAGGGCAGCCCTTCCTGGTAGAATTACAGAGGTGGGTTTAAGTGTCTCAGTGTTCATCCCGTCACAGGCTGTCTGGGTTTATTTGCTTTCCAATTTTAAACCATAATGAATCCTTTCTTTTTATTTTTAACCCCAGGGGTTGCCTTGCTCTCAGATGTGTACCCTGAGAAAATCTTGCTTGGCCTGTTGGCTCAGTATGACGGTGGTAAAGACAAGCACACGCCAGAGACCAGAATGAAAGTCGGGGAAGTCCTGATGCGAGTTGTCCGGGCATTAGGTGAGTTTTCCACGGCCTGGAAAATGGTGGGGGGCAGTATGGCTTCGGAACCAAAGTCTGTGTACCTTGGAGGTTTCTTATGCTAGCAAGGGGAGGACAGTTTCAGGGCTGAGATGAACTACTTCCTGCTCAAGGATTTAGCAACAATCCACACGCCCACTAAGGGATTGGCAGCAATAGTGCCTGTTTTCCTACCACTGCTTGTTCTCCGCCCCTCAGCTATGTTGGGGCCTGATTTTCGTTGGAGCTGGAATGAGAGTTTCACACTGGCTGAGCAGCAGCAGGAGGAATGTCAGACAGGGAAGGAATAGCACTAGCTCTTGTTGAATGGCTACTGTGTGCCAGGTCGTCTGCATATATAGTCTCATCTAGTTTTCCCAACAAATGCTACAGAGAGGCTGTTGTTAGACCCGTTTTATAGGTGAGGAAATCGTGGTGCAGAGACCTTCAGCAGTTTGTCCCCAGACACTTTCAGCTGGTAAATAGTGGTGCTGAGAATTGAACCCCCCAACTCAAAGGACGTTGCTCCAGACTACATAAGCTGAGAGTTGTAAGTAAGAGCATGAGCTCCTGGGTCACAATATCTGGGTTCAAATCTCAAACTGCTGCTTATTGGCTATGTGACCATGGAAACATTTCTGAACCTCTTGGTACTTCAGTGTCATCGTGTATAATATGAGGATATTAATAGCACTTACCTCATAGGGCTATTGTAAGGATTAAATAAGGTAATACTTGGAATAGTGTTTGGCACACAGTACAGGCTCAATAAATTTTCATTTTTGCTAACAAGAAAGATTGCTTTTTTAAAGAAAAGAAATACTTTATTATTTACTACTTATTGAGTACCCTTAAGGGGCTGGGAGATGGGACACTGGGGAGTCAGGACAAAGAAAACAATTGTTCACGTTAAAGATGGGGGTTAAATTAAGATAAACTAACAAATTTCTCCATAAGTCAAAAAGTATACTGTTGTTATTTTTATATCGGGCTATATAACATAGAATTGGGAGGGGGTTCTTTAACTTGCATTACATAAACTTAGCCATTGACTGCTACACTGAATATAGATAGCTTGAAGCCTTAAAATAAGGCAAACCAGTCGTTCAAGTGTGGCCAGTGGTATATAGTATCCATTGAGCCAACCAGCTGCCATGTTGAACTTGGAAAATTAAGGTGTGTTTGGGGGCCATATTCTCACTCTGTATGTCTGTGTCACATTACATTAAGAGATGTAGTAGCATGAGTGGTTAGTATTTTGGCCTGAAAACAATGCCACACCGAACTGGACTTCTTCTTTAATCTAGATCAGCATCTTCTCAAGCACTTGTTCTCGGCCCTTTAGTAATTCCATCATGTATCCCCTAGCCTGTGACCTAAGGCAGAGAGAGAAGTGATCTCAGCTTCAGTTTGACTAATTTGTCTGTGAGCTCATAAATGTTACTCTACCCAATAGGTGAAGATTTTGGAGAACAAAATAGCTTTTTGCCACTTTCTTTGAGAAATCACACTGATTTCTTCTTTACCAGCATTCAAAGTATTTACAAAGCTTCTGAATAACCATGCATTATTTCTTCAGATATAGCCCTGAATTTTCCTAATTTCTGGGCGTCCCTCCTGGTTAAAAAAGAGGACCTAGATCTCTACTCACTTAAATAATTTTTTTCTACCTAAATCTTTTGATTAGTGAAAGAAAAATCTCATGAAAGTGAAATTTAGAAAAAAAAAATGTTTTCTAGTCTTTAAAGAAAGACCAACTTTCTATATTTGCCTTAGTCCTAAATATGGATCCGAAACATACCAGACAAGTGCACCATTATAAGAAATCATTCTCTCACAGGAGGTGTGAATGTTAAGCTTCAAGTATCTCAGGTCCAAGTGCAACCTGTGACTTCTATTTGCGTCTATCATTGGGATTATCGGAGCTAAGAAGGAACGTATGCCATACATAGACTACATCAGTGTAACATGTACTTTCTCTGTAACTTCTGGTAGACCTCTACCGCCGGGATGATGAACACCGAAATGCATGTTTCTCGGTCTCTAGTGACCAGGGGTGGGAGTGGAGGTGAAGAACTGGGTGGATTGGGAGAGAGGCCTTATTCCACCTTACATGTGCCTATAATTAGCCCAATTCCCAAAACAGTCTTTTGCGGGCTGTTTCAAAGAAAACTCCATCAATTCTCAAAGTTCTAATGTTTCCATAGCCTACTCTTTTGGGTATCCAGCCATAGATACCGCCTTTAGCTTTACCTGCCAGTTTCTAATTCACATTACCAACATGTCCAAGTGCGGAGACGAGGTGGCTTGCTGAAATCCTTTCACTGGAGTTAAAGCCCGTTTTTACAACATAGCCAGTATTCTTAGTTTACCAGTGATATGGAAATCTCTGTGGACAGCCTCTCTGGAAGGCTTCCTTAATAAGTACCCTGCTTTCATTGGCCTGGGACTTGCTCTGTCCCCACGCCCAGCTCTTCTTTGCAGCAGGGGGAGTTCCACAGGAGAACGAGGCCCACGGGTGGGAACCGGGTGCAGGACACTGCTGCTTCCTCTTGGCATCATGCCTAGTTCCCCAAGCACGTCTGCTTTCCTTCCTGCTGCTAGACGCTGGTGAAAATCAGGAGCTTTTTTCTTGCCATTTTTAAAAACGGAGGTATCACACACACACAGTGAAGTATATAAAGTATACTAACGTCAGTGTAGAAAGCTTGTAGTAGCCCATGAAGTTTCCTTTTGTCCCTTCCTAGTCTCTACCTGCCCCAGAGGTAAGCACTATTCTAAACTTTTTGTCACTGTCCGTTTATTTTGATTGTTCTCAAACTTCATTTTCATGGACTCAAATCCCCATATTTCTAGTATGCCAACAGATCTAGACACTTTTGTAAATTGGGGTCAAATTTGGGGGCTAAAAATACTTCATAGGCATGCTGTGTATGGTCTTTGCTGTTGTCTCACAAGAGGAGGTACATAATGTCTGGTCGTCTCATTTTAGTGGTGCTGAGAGCGATTAGTGGTGTTTCTAGTCAGGTTCATCTGTTATAAACTTCTCCATCAACCTTCTTCCTCGTGGTTTTAAGTAACCATTGATCGTTGTAGCCTAGATCCATTATTTCATAAGGGTTGTATATTTTTTTTAGACATTAAGAAACAGCTACAGAGAGGGCTACTAACTTGCCTAATGTCACACAGCTAATTAATGGTAGATCCCGAATTTGAACTCAGACAGCTTGACTCCAGACCCAGTCTTATTACCCAAAACAGTGTTGCATCCTGAATATTCTCCCATGTTATTAAGCACCTTTTTCCTGTCATTAACATGGACATTTTCCACATCCTCTGTAATTTTTAATGATTGCATGGTAATATATCATTTGAATGTACCATAATTTTTTCAAGTGACCAACTTACAGGTTGGTCCGAGTTTTTGCTGTTATGAATTACATTAAGATGAATATCCTTGTAGCTAAATCCTTTGTGCAGATTCATGATCATTTCCTAGGAAAACAATTTTCTAAAAGTAGAATTTGTTAAAAGCATGTGCATATTTTTAAAGATATTTATTGCTAAGTTGTCTTCCAGGGAGGTTGTGCCAGTTTATTTATTTAAAATTTTTAATTTGAGTATAGTTGACACACAATGTTAAAGTAGTTTCAAGTGTACAACATAGCGATTTGAGAAGTTTATACGTTATACTGTGCTCGCTACAAGTATATCCGCCATCTGTCAACCATATAATGCTGTTACAGTATCATTGACTGTATTCCTTATGCTGTGCCTTTTGTTCTTGTGACTTACTCATTCCATGGAAGCCTGTACCTCCCACTCTCCTTTAGCCATTTTGCCCGTCCCCCTGGGATTGTGCCAGTTTATATTTCAGCGTTTGAGTGATACCCTTGTCCGTACTGTATATGCCATGTATTATCATTTTTATCAAGCACATGTATAAAGAAATGCTACCTTGTTTTTACTTCCATTAATTCCATTGATAAGGTTAAACATTTTTCATATATTTATTGACTAAATTTTGTATGTGGAGAGTGTGTGTGTGTATGTGTGTGTGCGTGCGTGCGTGTGTGTGTGTGTGTGTGTGTGTGTAAATTGGCTTTTCCTATTCTTTCTCCATCTTTCTGTTGGGGGTATTGATTTTGTTATATGATTTATAAAACCTTTACCTATTTAAAAATTGTGAACCACTGAAATTTATGTTGTGACTATTTTCTATGGGTTGTTTACATTGTAGTTGTGTTCATACTTTCTGTTTCCCTTTATTTTGAAACACAGAAGTTATTTATTTTGATATAGGCAAATCTATCTACTCCTTTATGGTTTTTCTTCCTATAGGAAGGCTTTCTCAAACCAAGATTATATATTAATCTGTATGTTTTAATCTCTACTCTTCAATGTAGAAAATATTGTGGAGAGATTTTGGTTTCGTTTCTTTTATTTAAGGAACTGTTTAGTTTTTTATTGTACTTTGAGAAATTTAATCTTAACACATTGCTAAATTACCAATCACTCCAAATGTTTCTCCATATGTTTCCTCTTATATGGCCCAGTGTCGATGTTGACAATAACCTGTGGACTGTTATCTGTCATTGCAGTTTTTAAAACTTCTTTTAAAAATATATCATTAGAATACTGTGCCCAAGATAGTGAATCGGCAATTGGGACATTACTTAAAAAGTAGAATTAAAGTGAAGAGGATTGAATACATATGCGACGGTATTTCCTTCTGAGGCCGCCTGGAGCATTATTCCTGATCTGATGAAGACTACACAGCTTTCTCACATATGCCAGATGCAATATCTGCTTTCTCTTCAGCAGGGCTGAACAAACATTGCCCCGTCCTTTGTTCTCTAGATTAGTGATTTTCAAATAGGGAGGCAGGGGAAAGAATTTTGCTCCCTAGGAGATATCTGGAGACATTTTTAGTTGTTACAACTGGGGGCAGGAGAATATTACTGGCCATTTAGTGGGTATAAGGCAGGGATGCTCCTCAACAGCCTACAGTGAGTGTACAGGACAGCCCCCTACAATGCAGAATGATCTGGCCCGGAATGTCAGTAGGGCCCCATGTTGATATACCCTGTTGTAGAGCTCATGTGGACCATTCTGTTTCTGCTTTATAACCTTACTCACATGTGATAAATGCAGGACTACAACATACAATTATGCAGGTTGTTCACAGCCATAAAAGTTCTAAGAGGTGTTATTGTATGAATGGCATGCCCTGGAGTTGTACAATATTCAGTCATCCTGGTGGCCTTGACCGAATTTCCAGCCTATCTCCCATCTGTTACTTTTTATATTGCCATCTCACTGGAGAGAGTTTGAAAAAGTTATTTGTTCCTTTCTGTAATATATTTACACATCCTTTTGGATGTGGGAGCTTGTGCACCTGGTTTATCTATTTTATACCAATCTTATGACCGTAATTTCCAGTGATATCTTCTCTGATACCTGCTGAATTCGGGAGTTGTCCTTATTAAAAAGCCTGTGTCTACCTTTGAGGTGATTATATATGCCTCCTACCCTTTCTTGCCTTCCTTTTACATTTAATGGACCATAATATGAACTAAATTATATTTTTAAATTATCTCTTATATTTAGGGAAGATTTATATACTTTTCCAGCATCTATTTCATATTCTTAGAAAGGAGAGAGAAGAATACATGAGATTGCTTTTTATTTGTACGTGGCTCTCATGTGAATCCAAAGCTTAGGTCAGAAATCCTTGACAGGAAAACAGTTTCCACCTCTGCCCATAATAATACCCAAACATTTTCTGCATTCTAATTTAATTTCCTGCTTTTGTCAAGTTCTAAATAATATAAATTCTTGGGTTATATGATAGCTCTTCCTAATACTCAAAGGTTTGTTTTTTGTTTTTAGTCTTGAGTATACTTACTTTTTTCTTAATCTTGGGGGTAGGAGTATCAATATAGTTTAGTTCAGAAATGTTTTTTGATTAGCTACTAAATGGCAGATTCTGTACCTGGGGCTGGAAGTAAGAGCATGAAGAAGCCATAGTCTCTTCCTGCAAGGAGCTTACAGTTTAGTAGGAGAGAGTGACTCATACACAGACCACCTCTGTCAGGTGGTCTGCTTGTGGAGGGCGCTGTAGGAGCGCAGGGGAAGTGGTCTTTGTCCTTTTTCTTGAGATCCTGCAGTTGAATGTGGCACTGTACTATGGGGCTGCATCAATTCCTTGTCCTTATCACCACACCGCAGGCCAATTTTTGAAAAATAGCTTTTTGTCTGATAGTTTTCAGAGATTTTCAACTCACAGCATATGTCTGAATTAAGATAAAAGGGTAGGTCGGACATGTGAATAATTGGATAGTCTGGGAGTTGAGTATTTATAGATTTCAGCAGCAATAGACAACAGTCAAGGGTTAGAGTTTTCATATTCCAAAAGGAGAAATTTTTCAGCAAAATTCAGAGGATCAAATGAAATGCTTCTTGCCAAGTCTGCCTAGGTTAGCATCAATATAGTTCAATGTAACGGATATTTATATTAATATAAACTGGAAATACTAATCTGGCTGGAATTGAAGGTTGAGGCCCAGACCGAATAGCTATTTTTTTTTTCTCATCTTCCTTCTCTTTTTCTTACTCATGTCGAATTTTTTTGAGAGGTGTAACTTTAAAATCTATTTATAGACCTTTTTCATAATTGTATCAGTAATCCATGGTCATCTTGGACAATTTGGAAGATATGAAAAAGTATTAAAAAAGGTGATCACTAATAGTTCCACCATTCAGAAGTAACCACTCTTTGTTTACATTTTGATGTCTTCTTCTAGTTTCCTTTTCTTTCTCATAATCGTAATCATACTGTATGTATACTGCTTTTTTTTTCATTTAACATTACTTATAAGCACTTTTCCATGTCGTTAAAATTTTGAGAATATAAGATTTATTGGTTGTATTATAATCAATAGCTTGAATTTATCATAATTTTATTTAATTATCTTTTAGAAAGAGATTATTGTTTATTAGGTTATTTCCAGTTCCTTACTTTATGAGGAACTTTATGAGGATTATGAGGTGTGCTATTGATTATTCTTGTACATAAATTCTTTTGGTAAGTCATTGATTCTTTCCTTAGGATTGGTTCCTACAAGGAAAATTACTAGGTCAAAAACTATATGCATGTGCTTAAGGCTCTTGATATTTAGAGCTAAGTTGCCCTCCAGAGATGTGTACTCTTAGCAGTGAATGAGACTGCTAAGTTCTCACAGAGAAAAAATCTTCCATGACTTCAGACCAAACTTCTAACCCTAACCAGCCATCTCCAAAATGTGTACCTTTGCTTCCAGAATGAATGGAGGAACCTGTCAGAGAATGTTGGTCCGTGGGTGGGTAGATGAAAAGAGGAAGAAGCGAGGGAGGGAGGGAAGGAGGGGGAGAAGGAGGGAAGGACTGATGGATGGATGGAAGGGTGGATACATGACTCAGTGTGAAACCACTGCTGCTCCAGAAGCGCACCTCAGATCTGGTAGTGTCATCATGATATGCAAAGAACAGTACGCAATTATTTTTAGAGGCAAAACGTAGTCTTCTAATCAGCAAGCTCAGACAAGTTCCAGTTTACTGTAGGTCAGAAACTTCTAAAAATGAGAGTGAAAATAGAAAGCCATAGTCATGTTGCTCCATCTGAAGAATTTACCTTCAGTGAACCCTGTAGGAAAGATCAGGAATTAATATTTGGAATGAGGAATGAGGGGAGAGAACCAAATCTCTTGTCTCTGTTGGAGTATGCTATGGGAAGTAGAGTATCACCTGGGAATAGTGGGGCAAAACAGCTTATATTTCCAGGTTAAAAGGCACTTCTTCTCAAATTACTCTATGTTCCAAGAAAAGGGTGGGTCCTGTGCTTGAGGGTATATTTCTAACTCTTAAAACCTGTAAAACACCCTTATTTAATGTGCTCTGTCAACTTTTCCATATTACCTGCTTCATTTTTTAAGTTTTAGTTCAGCAGTCACTGCTACCTTAGAGTTCATCCAAATCGTGAGCAACCCATGATCCCATCTAGCTCAGGTGAAGCCCATAATGTGACTTTAGAGAACCTATCGTCTTCCCAGAGAGGAGGGAATTCAGCCCCAGATTCTGCTCTGACAACCACCTTCTTCTAGCCGTTGTAGAAAATAAAGGAAGATGGGATAATTGGATTTGTCTAGTAGGTTACTCTGATTTCCAGTTGGTTTGGCCTGGGAGTTAAGATGAGAGGAGGATCTTTTATTATTATTATTATTTTTAATTTTAATTTAAGTTTTAGTTAACATACAGTGCAAAGTTTGTTTTAGGAGTAGAATTCAGTGATTCATCACTTACATTCAACACCCAGTGCTTATCACAAGTGCTCTCCTTAATACCCATCTCCCGTCTAGTCCATCCCTCACCCACCTCCCTCCAGCAGCCCTCAGTTTGTTCTGGATCATTAAGAGACTCTTGTAGTTTATTTCCCTCTCTCCTCTTTTCCCCGTTTCCCGTAGAGGAGAGGAGCTTTTAAATGACTATAATATTGTTATAGTATGGATGTATCACACAGTTTTTACCATTTATTTAACCATTCCTCTGTGCTTGGACCTTCAGTTTTTTCTGATTTGTGTTTCCTATGGCATACAGACTGCAATATGAATTCTCATATATGTGTGCAAACAGAAATATATATTAATATGTATATATGCATTTTCTGTATATATGTACATGCTACGTACTGGGCCTTTATTTCTGTAAGATCGATATTTGCCAAAGTGGAATCACTGGCTCAAAAGCTGTTTATATTTTAAATTGTTTATATACTAACAGATTACTTCCTAAAATTGTGGGTGAGCTAGAGCTCTTTGGACCCCCTGCTATGTGTGTTGGCAGATAGAGAAAAATATCTTTTGAAAATTGTGTTTTTCAAAGGGAACAGACTAAGCAAGTTCTTTGTTGTGTGTTATTTTCTTTGTCTTGATTGCAATGGGGGGAAAAAGTCTTGTTTTTAAGAAATACATTATTAATACATCTTGCTCTTAAGCAATTTACAAGACTAGTCAAGGAATGACAAATCAGCTTTAGAACTATCTTACTCAACAAAATTTGTTCAAAGGTGCAGCATCGTATCGTTCACTTCAAGGGCATTCTAATTAGGTAGTTTCCAGAAATATTTTAACTTTTACTTTAGTGATGAAAAAATTTTACTTTGTGGGCTTTTCTTTCATAACACGTTTTGGCTCTCTTCTGTGTCGTAAACAACCCCAGAATTTAATGGCTTAAAGCAACAACCATTCGTTTGTTCAGAATTCCGTAATATGTATTAAGCTTGGCAACGCAGCCCGTGTCTGCTTCACATGGAGGTGTCTGGGCTCAGCTGGTGGTTCTTCTGCTGCGTGGAGTGTAGCCTGGGCTCACCCAGGAGGCTGCACTTGGCTGGGGTGCTGACTGGGGCAGCTTAGTGCTCTTCCACATGGTTATTCTCTTCCCTGTGTGTGGACACTCATCATTTGGTAGTTACCATGCCTATTAAGAGCTCAACCTAGAACTGGCTTAGTATGACTTCTGCCACATTCTACTATCAAAGTAAGTTGCACATCCAGCCCAGGTTCAAGGGGAGGGGAAGTAGCCTCTAATTTTTGATGAGAGAAACAGCACTGTGTTCAGGGATGGTGTGTTGGCAGCCATACCTCTGTGTACTAACTACCACACTACCAAAAATAGTGGTGGTTATTGCCACAAGCCGAACAATACGGGTAAAGGAAAGTCCAGTCTCTCCCAAATATTCGTTACATTTACTATTCTTACCTCCCAAGGAAAACAATGATAATAGTTTGGTATACATTCTTTCATACCTTTCCCTGTGCTCCCATAGGTACATGCAGACATATATGGGCTTTTTCCCTCTTTTACAAAAACAAATTTTAATACTATTACCATTACTCTTAATATTAGTACATGCTATTAATCTGCAATTTCCTTTCTTTGAAGCCAACTTTACCAAGGTATACTTTACATACAATAAAATGCTCCCATTTTAAGTGCACATTTCAACAAAGTTGGATATAAATCCATGTAACCATCACTACAGTCAAAGTGTAGAACATTTTCATCACCTCAAAAAGTTCCTTTGTGCTCAAATTATCTCCCATGTCCCATTCCACACTCCACCCCAGGGAACCCCCGATGAATTCTGTTACCATGGGTTAGATCTGTCTTTTCTAGAGTTTTACGTAAATGGAGTTATACAATGTGTACCCCTTTGGGTTTACTTCTTTTGCTTAGCATGCTGTTTTTGAGATTCATCAACGTTGTTGTGTCTATCGTTAGTTCACTACCTTTTATTTCTAAGTAATATTACTTTATATGAATATACTACAATTTGTTCACACATTTACCTGTTGATGGACATTCAGATCATTTCCAGTTTTGAGCTATTATGAGTGTGGCTGCTATGAACATTCTAGTACAAGTCTCTGTGTGAATGTATGTATATTTTTTCTCTTGGTTAAGTACTGACACTGGAATTGCTGGGTCATACAGTATTTGTATAAGAAACTGCCACACTGTTTTCCAAAGTAGTTGTACCATTGTACATTACGACCAGCAATGTATGAAAGTTCCAGTGGCTCCATATCCTTGCCATCCCTTTATCAATACTTTTTTTTTTTTTTTTTTTAGTTTTTAGCCATTTTAGTGGACCTATAGTGGTATCTCACTGTGGTTTTAATTTGTATTTCCCTGATGACTAATTATGTTGAGCACATGTCTTTTTATGTGCTTACTTTCTATTCATGTATCTCTTTTGTGAAGTAACTTTTCAGATCTTTTTCCATTTTTAATTGTATTATTTATTTTTATTGAGTTGTAAGGGTGCTTTACATGGAGAGGATAGAAGTCCTTTGTCGGGAACATGTATCATGAACATTTTCTCCCAGTCTTTTCTTAATGGTGTCTTTTGAAAAGCAGACATTAATTTTTTGGTTAAATAATATTTATTTATTATAATATTAAGTAAATATGCAAAAACATAAAATTAGGTTATAATTTTTAGTTTATTTACAGCTTTAAAAACAAACACATTTACTTTTTTTTAAGTTTATTTATTCTGAGAGAGAAAGAGTGTGTGTGCATGTGCACAAGCAGGGGAAAGGGCAGAGAGAGAGGAGAGAGAGAATCCCAAGCAGGCTCCACACTATCAGTATGGAGCCTGATGTGGGGCTTGATCCCACATACTGAGAGATCATGACCTGGGCCAAAATCAAGAGTTGATTGCTTAACCCACTGAGCCATCCAGGCCCCCCCCCCATAATTAAAATTTTAATGCCAACAGCAGCAAAAATATCAAATTTATAACAGTATTTTAATGTGATATATCATGTTTTGCAAATTAAATCACTGTCCACAGTGTGAATATTTTGATGTTACAGTGGAGAATTCTTTTAGATCAGCATGCCCAAATTATTATGTGCTGCAAGATAAACCCTTACTCCCATATATTCCTTCTCTGTAAATTACTGCAAAACCTTTGGGTTCTGAAGTCGGGCTGCTTGCACTCAAATCCCTGAATTTTGAATGTCTGACCATAAGCAAGCTACTTAACACTTCTGTGCCTCAGTTTCTTCATCTGTAAAATAATCATAATAATAACACCTACTTCATAGAACTGTTGTGAGGCTTACAGGGAGTTAATAAGATTAAAATGCCAGGTATATAATAAGCAGTCGATGCTTATTATTACCTGAAGCTCCAAGTATTAACTCTACAGGGACTAAAGCCTCAGGCCAACTGGGACACCAGACAGCAGTGGGTAGAATTTCAACTTTCTCAGGAAAATAGGAACTGAACCCAAACCAGGCTTCTAGCATAAAGCCAGGGACCAGTTTTGTACTACCCCCACTCACGCATAAGAACTAAAGCTACAGTTACCACTGGGAACAAGCTTCTCTCTTGGAAGGTCAACAAAGACACACCTACCCCCAGACCGTGCTCACTGGTGACTAGGGCTTATTTCTAGTAATTTCCCAAGGATGAAGGCCCCTGAAGTAAAACTGCTTCTGAATTGGGTCGTCTGCATCATCAGTTTCTTCTTTCTACTAAATTACTTCCATCTATATATAAACATTACTTAATAAATTTTTAAACAAATAAACAAAAGACTTCTCAGAAAACTATCTCCCCTTCTAGTTATTGCCCTATTTCTTTGGTCTCTTTCATAGTAAAACTCTTAGAAAAAGCTGTCTGGATTTGTTTGCTGTACTTTCTCCTTTATCATTTTTTTCCCAAGTCACTCCAGTGGTACTTTCATCCTCAACATTCCCGTATCCACCAAAATATTGAAAAAGCCATTGATTCCTTCTTCATCCTCACTTTACCTAATCATCCTGTAGCATTTGATGTGTTTGGCCACCACTTCCTTTTCGAAATACTTTCCTCTTCAGGCCTCCCAGACAGTAGAGTTGCCTGATTCTCCTCTTATCCCTCTATTCTTCCTTGGTCTTCCTTGCTGAGTCTTCCTCCACTACCAGATCTCCGAAGGTCAGAATCCTCGAGGGCAGTGTCCTTAGTCCTCTTCTCTTTTCATGCACACAGTGCTACTCATTACCTGGTCAGTCTAGCAGAGGTTTACCGAGTATATTGACATTATTTTTGCAAAGAACCAGCCTTTAATTAATTTTCTCTCTTAGTTATCTATTGCTATGAAACAAATTACCTCAAAACTTACCAGATGAAAACAACATTTATCTCAGTTTCTATAACTCAGGAATCTGAGCATGGCTTAAGTGGGTGTCTCAGCCTCAAAGACTCTCATAAAGCTGCAGTTAAGGTGTTGCCTGGGCTGCGGTCTCATCTGAAGAATAAACTGAGAACAGAGCCGTTTTCACACTCACTCACATGGTTGGTAGGATTCAGCTGTTTGTGAGCTGTTAGACTGAAGGTGTCGGTTCTTTGCTGATTGTTGACCTGCAGCCTCCCTCAGTTCTTTGCCATATGGGTTTCTCCATAGGCATGGCAGCTAGCTTTCACCAGATTGAGCAAGCAGGAGAGCAAGAGAGGGCAAGCAAGATGAAGTGGTAGTCATTTTGTAACCTAATCTCAGAATTGACATCCCATCACTTTTGTCACAGTCTGTTATAAGCGAGTCACTAGCTTTAGCCACAATTCAAGAGGAGGGAGTTACACAAGGCATGAATATTAGGAGATGGGAATCATAGGATGCCATTTCAGAGGTTGCCTACAACACTTCCTTCTATTAACTTTTGGTTTAGTTTTCTTACTTTTCTAGTTTCTTAAAGTGAAAGCTTAGATCACTGATTTTGGACCTTTCTTTTTTCCTAAAGTAAGCATTAAAACTACAAATTATCCCCTAAGAACGACCTTAGCTGCATTTCATAAATTTTGATGTGTTTTCATTTTTATTCATTTCAAAATATTTTCTAATCTTGCTTGTGATCTCTATTTCTACCACAGCTTACTTAAAAATGTGTTTGTTGTTTAACCTTCAAATATTTACTGATTTTCCAAGTAACTTTACATTATTGCTTCCTGAGTTCTTTGTGGGCAGAGAACATATTGTATATTATTTCAATTATTTTGAGTGTGTTGAGACTTGTTTTATGGCCCAGGATATGGTCTCTTTGGGTGAATGTTCCGTGTGCACTTGGAAGTGTGTTCTATATATAAATATCAATTATATCAAGTTAGTTGATAATTTGTGGACATCTTCGGTATCCTGACTGATTTCCTGTGTACTTATCCTATCAATTACTGAAAAAGGAGCTTGAAATCTCCAACTCTAATTGCAGATGTGTCTTATTTCTGCTCTGAATTCTGTCAATTTTTGCTTGACGCATTTTGAACGTCTGTTACTGTGTGTATGCACAGTTAGAATTGTTACATCTTCTTATTGAATTGATGCCTCTATCCTTGTTTCTTATTCCTTCTTCCAAATTCTACTTTTCGTGATGTTAATATGGTCTTTCCACTTTTTAAAATTAGTGTTTTTATGGTATAACTTCTTCTGTTCTTTATCTATTAATCTGTATTTGTCTTTGTATTTGAGACAGGTTTTTGTAGACAACATATTATTGGATTTTTTTTTTTTTACCCAGTTTGATAATCTCTTTTAATTTCAGTCTTTTAAATTGTTTAGGTTGTTCATATTTAAAATAGTTTTTGATATGTTTGAATTTATATCTACCATCCTACTCTTTGTGTCATCTATTCTTTGTTCCCTTTTCCCTGTTTTTCTTATTTCTTATGAATTGATCAAGTATATTTTATCACTCTTAATCTCCACTCTTGGCTTATTAGCTGTACTATCTCTTTGTTTAATATTTTAGTCCTCATTCTAGGATTCCAGTTATATATGTGCTAGAATTTTTTTGTTATTGTTCTTAGACTGTGCTCTTTCCACCACCCCACCTCCTGCCCAAACTTTTCTCTTTCCTTCAGATTGTACAGTTTCAATTGACCCATCTTCAGGTTCAGAAATTCTTTTCTTTGGCATCCTGTGAATTTAGCCCATCTAGTGAATTTTTTTAGGTAGTTTTCATTTCTAGAATTTCATATTTGGGTTCTTTTATTCCTCATTTGGTTATTTTTATATTTTTCTGCATCTCTATTAGATTTCCTATCTTTTCATTTATTAGAAGTGTATTTTCCTTTACTTCCTTGAACATAGTTATAGTAGCTGCTTTAAAATCCATTTTGGTAGGGGCACCTGGGTGGCTCAGTTGGTTAAGTGTCTGACTTCGGCTCAGGTCATGATCTCACGATTCGTGAGTTCAAGCTCCATGTTGGGCTGTGTGCTCACAGCTCAGAGCCTGGAGCCTGCTTCGGATTCTGTGTCTCCCTCTCTCTCTCTGCCCCTCCCCCACTCATGCTCTGTCTCACTCTGTCTCTCAAAAATAAGTAAATGTCAAAAAAATTAAAATCCATTTTGGTAGTTAAAATATCTTTATCATTTCAGTATTGGCTTCTGTTGATCATCTTTCTCCTGTAGAATTGGTCATATTTTTGTATAACAAGTAAGTTTGGATTATTCCCTGGACATTATGGGTATTATGTTGGGGAGACTGTGGATACTTTTGTAGTCCACCAAACACTGTTAAATTTTGTTTTAACAGGCAATTAACTTAGACTCAAACTGCAGACTTTGTCATGCCTGTGATGTGCAGCAGTTGAAATCTCAGTTCAGTACTTTTAGCCTTAGCTGCAAGCTGCTTTGAGTCTGATCTGTACATTTCAGCACATTTCCCTGAGATTGAAGAGAGGCAGTGGGAAACTGTATTCACACACCTGAATCCTTACCTAACTCATATATCTTTGTCCTGCATGTTTGCTGCTTTAGGAGTAAATAAAACTAAAAGAGAAGAAATCAGGGGTACTTGGCTGGCTCAGTTCGTAGAGCATATGACTCTTGATCTTGGGGCTGTAAGTTTCAACTCCATGTTGAGCATATAGTTTACTTAAAACATTTTTAATTAAATAAAAAAGGGAAGAAATCATGATTCTCATTCATCTTCAAACTCAGACCAGATTCCATGGCCTGGCCTAGTTCAAGAAGCCAAGATCATAAACAACCACATGTGCTTTGTTACGGGATTTGGACTTCTGTTGACCCCTTAAATGGAGGCCACTGAAAGGTTTTAAGAAGGGAAGAATTGGTCATAATTACAGTTTAGCAAAATCACTTTGGATGCTTATGAAGGATGAGAGTGGGATAAGACCAGAAGCAAGGAGACCTGCTTTGAATGTTGTTTGGGCAATTTGGGCAAGAGATGATGGTGGATACCCAACCAGGGTATGTGAGAAAGAAGGAGAAAAGATGTCCCCAGATAGGAAAGAAAGCATGAGAACAGAACAAAAGTGGAAGGGACGTGGTAGGAATTGAGAAATGTCTTCCTACAGCAAGTTGTGTTAAGTGCCTTGTGGAAGTAAGTCTAGATGGAGAGGATGGGGCAGAGCCCTGAAGGCTGGACAGGGGAGCTTGGATTCGATATGATGGGCATTTGGGAATCATGATAAATTCTTAACAAAGGAAGCAACATGAGAGGCGTGTAGGTGTGGTTGGCAGGGGCATGGAAAATGGATGAAGAAAGGAGGGCCTAGAGCCAGAGAGATCTCTGGGAGGCCTGATGTGGTATTCCTTGGCACAAAGAGATGAGCAGTTTGATTAGAGGGATGTCTGTGTGAATGGTGAGAAAAAGTAGAATAGGCAATTCAGAGCAAGAAATGAGAGACTCATCCTTTAGTAGAGATGCATTTAGTAGAGATGCAGTTATAATCCATCCAGCAATTGTTATTCTCATAGAAATGTTGAAAGACTCAAATGGAATAATATATGTGGTATCGTTTACAAATATTTGAGTGTCAAATCCAGCTGGTTGCCTACTTTTGCACAGCCTATAAGCAAGAATGGTTTTCACATTTTTATTTTTTTTCTTTATTTTAATTTTTTTAATGTTTTATTTATTTTTGATAGGGAGGGAGGGGGAGAGAGAGAGAGAGAGAGAGAGAGAGAGAGTCAGAGGGGGAGGGTTCAAGAGAGAGGGAGACCAGAATCCAAAGCAGGATCCAGGGTCTGAGCTGTCAGCACAGACCCCGATGCGGGGCCTGAACTCATGAACTGCGAGATCATGACCTGAGCTGAAGTTGGACACTTAACCAACTGAGCCACCCGGGCGCCCCTGGTTTTCACATTTTTAAATGGTTGAGAGGCACCTGGCTGGCTCAGTCAGTAGAGTATGCAACACTTGATCTTGGAGTTGTAAGTTTGAGCCCCACGTTGAATGTAGAGATTATTTTAAAAAATAATAATGAAGCCTAAATACTTGAGGAGGGGAGCAAAAAAATAATAATCTTTTGTGAGATGGTAAGAATATGAAATGTAAATTTCATGTCCTTAAATAAGGTTTTATTGAAGTAGTCAAGCTTATTTGCTTATGTATTGTCCGTGGCTACTTTTGCACTACAATGGCAAAGTTGAGTAGTTACACAGAAATTGTATGGCCCTCAGAGCCAAAAGTATTTACTCTTTGACTCTTTACAGAAAGTCTCCTGACCTCTATTCTAAGGTAACCATTATCCCAGTACATAAATCTGTTTGTTTGACAGCCCTTCACTGTGTGCTTTTCAATGGAACCTCTTTGGAAGTGACTCATCTTTCCAAATCATTCTTTTTTCTTTTTTTGAGAGAGAGACAGAGCATGCAAGCTGGGGAGTGGGGCAGAGAGAGAGAGAGAAAGAACAAGAGAGAGAGAGCATCTTAAGCAGGCTCCACGCTCAGCACAGAGCCCGCACACAGGGCTTGATCTCACGACCCTGGGATCAGGACCTAAGCCAAAATCCAGAGTCAGACACTCAACTGACTGAACCACCGAGGCACCCCTCCAAATCATTCTTAAGTCCTTTTCCTCCCCCAAACCAAGCTTTGTATTCTAAACAGCAGAAACCTTACCTTTTATAATTAGTTTTCTTTAATTAGATTTGAGTAGATAATGCATTTCTTTCCTGTAAGTCACCAACTGCAAGAATCATTAACTCAGGATACATATAGGATGCCATCGGCAAGGGCCCTTTCTTAAAAGATAATAATATAATTATACTTGAATGCTTCAGTGTTTTCTTTTGCTATTTTTATTTTCAGTGTCTTCATACTTTTGTCTTCTCATCTCATTCCCCTATTCCAATTTAGAGCAAATCAAAGCATTAATTTGGATCCTTCCTTGCGTATGTGAAAGGATACAGTACAGTGGAGCACCTGATTCTGTCTTTGCAAGTCTTGAAATAGATTCTTTCATTCGCTTTGACTTATGGACTTACAAGAGAGTACACCAACAATCTAATTAAAATACAATATTCCCTTCAGAAAGAAATTGTAACTTAATTTTCCTCTTTTTTGACCTGATATAGTCGAGATTGATTCTGTAACACTTGAGGAATGTTCTGTTAATAATTCAAACATGAAGTTTTCTTCATGGCACAGGCTTCCTGATTTGTGTTTGTCAATATTATGAGGCTAACTAACACTTGGGCATGCTTTAACGAGTTAGAACATTTATGCAACAAATTAAATTAATTAAGTCAGTGGCATGGTTTTAATACTTTAATCATTACAGAATTGTAAAGAGCATCTCCTTCATTTAAAATATCTAGTTTTTTTTTCGCCTTTCATCTTTTAAAATAACTTGCCATAAACCTGGAACTTTCCCTTCCTTGTGATCACATTTCTGGGCTTTAGTTTGTTACTTCCGTCCTTCAAGAAAAGTCCAGAAGTACCTGGGTGGCTCAGTCTGTTAAGAGTCTGACTCTTGGTCTCAGGTCAGGTCTTAACCTTAGAGTCATGAGTTTGAGCCCCACATTGGGCTCTGTGCTAGGCCTGAGGTCTACTTAAAAAAAAAAAAAAAAAAAGTGAAAAAAGGAAAAAAGAAAATTCCACCCTGTTTCTGAAATCTGTTACCGTCTCAAGCACATTTTCCAGAACTACTCTATTTTTCTTGTCAGTAACACATAAGGGTGGAGTCAATTATTGCAGATTTTCCTTGTAGGGTGACTTTGTGTAAACTGATAGTTTATACACTGATTAAACCAATCTTGAAGTTCAATGAGCTGATGAAATGGAATGAGTAACCTAGTTAATACATAACTATAGAAGTCTTGGCATCCCCTGTTTGAACCTTTCTTTGTTTCTGTGTTACTTTAGTTCATTGAGTTGCCAAAAGTCCATTGGTACAAAGCATTTCCTGTACATTGTCTTACTTTGTCCAAAAGATATTTATCTGTGGTTCTTATTTGCACATCACTCTGTCATTTGAAGACAAGGAAAGAAAACATCCTTGTGCATGTTGAAGTGTTAGGTCGGGTCTCTACTTCTCCCATTACCTTCACTTAACTCTTTTTTTCCCCTCTCCTCTCCCATTTAAAACTTCTCTCTATAGGTACCTACACAGGCTTGACCATCACTAAAAGTAATCAAATTTCAGAAATTATCTCACCATTAAATCTTTCTTGTTCCTTCCCAGCTTGTAAAAAGGAGGTAGCAGGTATATTAATATTTACTAAGGGGCGGATGGCAGCTTCCCATTGTGCTGCCCTTCTTGGGATGATTTTGCATTTTAAGTAATGAGGCTATGTAGCCCAAAGAAATAAATTTGTAATCATTAAATAGATTCCAAGGCAGTATAATCTGCTAAGAAAAGAACTATTAGGAGACAAGAAGGTCTCTCTGTCTCTTTAAAACATACCTGGGAGGTCACTTGCACCCATAATAGCCCCACTAACAGGTTTGTTTTTATTTAATAACTTGTCCCACAGGGGTCTTCCTCTGGTTACATCTAAGCCTATCAAAGTCTGTCTACATACAATTTGCATGTAAACCATCCCTGTGCCCCTCTCTGTGATGAGGTACAGTGAAACTAGGCCCATGAAAGGGAGGGTAAGAACCCCGGAAATCTTTGCTAACCTACTCATAGCTCAGGGTCATGTCTTGGTTACATTACCTTAAAAAGGATAACAGTATGAATGAAAAACCAAAAGCAGCAGATCAACAATTAGCCTTAGGGAGAAATGTGGGTCCTAACATGTAGACACCAGTAGGGGGAAGTCGATCCAGGGACTACCCAGCATTCTTGCCTAGTGACTACTGTGACGTGCCTCCCTTGCAAGTCCTATCAAGATTACACGGTGGCTTTGGCTCTAGCACTCTGCAGTGCCCTAATATGTGCATCAGGTTTAGGGGTTCAGCCACTTTTACAAAGCCACTTGTCAGTCACCTCCTACTGCTAGGAAATCTGAAGTATTCAGTTCTTTTCCACTTTGAAAATGGTAAAGAAGAGGGGAATTTTTTTTTTGTTCTTCTCTTCAGGCTAGAATTAATAGGATTCCAGCCTCTACACAAGACAATTAAGTGACAGTTCTGGTGTTTGCCCATGGACCAGAGGAACTTATTCCCATTATGCCCTATTGCTTATACACTGTTTTAAGAACTAAGTCCCTGGCTTCTCTTTTGCCTTTTCTTTATGAGGTTAAACAAAGAAAGGTGAAAATTGCAAGGACTGAAATGTCAGAGATGTGGTGGGAGAATCAGCTGGCCACATTAATATCCTTTGTTTCAGAACGGAAGTTCCTGCTGATCTTAACAGAGAGCCAAGTAAATGTCCTGATGGCAGTAGAAAACACCTTTTGCCTGGAGACAAGAGCCTGATCTTGAAAACTTGTCTGTCCTTCAGTAGCTGTGTGACCTTGGATCAGCCTGTTTTAAACTTTTCTTTCCTTGTTTGTAATACAGGGTTAATAGTATTTTTTTTCCACCTACCTCAGATTCTTGTGAGGTTCAAACAAGATAATAGGCACACAGGGCTTTGTAGATAAAGAGGCTTACAAATGCACACAATACTGTGCACAGCATTTTATTCCACAGCATTTTATATCTGTAGCTGCATAATTTATCTTAACTAAAATCTCTCTCCTGATCATAAAGGGCTATGTGGGGAAGGGAAACAGAAATCAGAAAAGAGATGATTTCCCCAGAGCTGCAGGGGAAATTCAAGGCTAAAAAGTAATTGTTGTTAATAGATCAAAATTTACCTCTGAATTTTTTAATGATGAATTTCATCAAAAATTAATTGCATTTAAATTATTTAATTCTCTAAATGGCTTTTGGAGAGGAAATCCTGCCTGTCAGACTCTGCCTTGTCAATCAAATCTCCTTCTGACCTTGACAGAAATTATAATCTCTGTTGACTCTGGTCCACACATGGCAATAACTTGTATTCATGAGGTGTTACAAGAAACCAGTAATTCTTATGTAGCGATCTAGGCCCTGAAATATAAGAAAAATGAATAGATGTTAAGGAGGACATAATAGGGTACATGGAGAGAATTAGATTTATATTTTGTCTTCTGTTTCCTTATTGATTGGGCAGCAGTATTTCTGTGAGGGCATGTGGCTGTCCATGATGTTACCCCTAAAGATCTGTTCATTTTCATTCTAGAATAACTGGGAATTCAAGATGAGAGGAAAAGTAGTTCCTCTGGACTCTTTTTTGGTAACTGATTTAGTGAAACTAAGTGTGTATTGTATCATTTAACTGTCTTGCACCTTTACTTTTTTTCCTCCCGAAAATATCTAATACAAAAACCTAAAGTACAGAGAGTACCATCTTGGAAAGAGGAAGAGCAGACTTGAACTGGTCAGATTACCGAGGGGCATTTAAAGACTGAGATCTGGGAGCCCGCAAAGATAAGATTAAAATTCAAAGATATGCAGAGAAAGACCAATTCCCTATCTCTACTTGAGTCTGGTCCATATAGGGAAAGGAAATAAAGAGCAGAAGAGATTTGGTTTGGACAAAATAAAAAGCCTAGAGCACAAAGGTTTTTAAATATTTGCAGGAGGTCTTAACTATCTCTGGGTTAATGTTTGTCAAATGCGGTTTGGCACAGCCATACCTCAAGATAGGATATTGGACCAAATGGCTAACTACATATAAGGACCTCTAGGTTTAAATCTTCAATATTTTTCTTTCCTCTTTTAAGAGACTTTTGAATTACACTAATATTAAAAAAAAAAAAAAAACTGATGCAGTGAAAGTTAATTTAGAAGGTTTTTAAAAATGTCACCCATTAAACTGCCAGCTCTGAAGTTAGTAAAGACTGAAATTGTATTGGCACCATCGTTTACTGACAAATAAGGAAGCAAAGAGCTGGCAGAAGCAATGCCATTCATAGAGCAGTGGGAAAGCTCTGGGTTTTGCCTGACTGGTGGTCAAGGGCAGGATCTGTTTCCTGTAGTGGGCATCTCATCAAAGCATCTCCTGCCTCATGTTTGAAGGGAACAGCCATTGTGATTTGTCTGTAGAATTCGCCCCAAGCCTTTGGTCTCTGAGCTTTTAGAAGGCAGAAGTGTGTTTCACATCAGATTCTGCTTATATATATATATACCTCTTCTCTTCTAGTATGTGAAGATTTTTATAGAAGTTATTTATTTTTTTCCAGCTTTATTGTAAAATAGATTCTCTAATTCTCCTACCCCTCCTACTTTCAAAACTTGCTTTTTTAAAAAAGCAGCTTTGAGATGTAATTCATTTACCATACAATTCATCCATTTGCAATGTACAATTTTAAATTATTTTGTGTGTTCACAAGGTTGTGCAACCATTGCCACAATAAATTTTCGGAATGTTATTATTCCAAAAGAAACCATTCACATACCATTACCAGTCAGGCAATCGCAAATGTACTGTCTCTAAGGATTTACTTATTGCTGACATTTCCTATAAATTAAATCATACACGTGTGTTTTTTGTGTGTGATGTCTTCTTTCACTTAACATGATGGTTTCAAAGTTCATTTATGGTGCGGGATGTGTCAGTATTTCATTTCTTTTTATTGGCAAGTAATATTCCTCTGAATCAATATACCATATTTTTAATCAGCTATACCAGGGGACTATAACAAAGGGCATGCAGCAAGATGAATATGACCAAGAATAGGCAGAGTCACATCATAGAGGGCATGAAGTTAGGACTTGAACAATGGGGAAGGAATAATGTAAAATGCTTTGGCCACTTTGAAAGCCAGTTTGGTGGCTTCATATAAAACTAAACATAGTTTTACCATATAATCCGGCAGTCATGCTCCTTAGTATTTACCCAAATGAGTTGAAAACTTACATCTGCACAAAAACCTGCATATATATATTTCTTTTATTTAAAATTTTTTTTTATTTTTTTAAAGAATTTTAAGTTTACTTATTTTGAGAGAGAGAAAAAGAGAGAGTGGGGGAGGGGCAGAGAGAGAGAGGGAGAGAGAGAGAATCCCAAGAAGGCTCCACACTGTCAGTGTGGAGTCCAATGTGGGGCTCAAACTCACAAACCGTGAGATCATGACCTGAGTGGAAATCAAGAGTCAGATGCCAGACTGTGCCACTGAGGCTCCCTTGCACATGTATGTTTATAGCAGCTTAATTCATAATTGCCAAAACTTGGAAGCAACCAAGATGTCCTTCAGTAGGTGAATGGATAAATAGATTGTGGTATAGAGAGTGGAAATTTTTTCAGCACATAAAAGAAATGAACTATCAAGCCATGAAAAGACATGGAGAAACATTAGAAGCCTATTTCTAAGGGGTGTCTGGGTGGCTCAGTTGGTTAAGCGCCCAACTTCAGCTCAGGTCTTAATCTCATGGTTAGTGGGTTCGAGCCCCGCACTGGGCTCTGCCCTGGTGGCGTGGAGCCTGCTCGGGATTCTCTCTCTGCCCCTCCCCCACTTGTCCTTTCTCAAAATAAATACATAGTTGTTTTTTTTTTTAAAGCCGATTACTAAGTGAAAGAAGCCAATCTGAAAAGCTTACATACCATATGATATTTTTGGAACAGTATGACATTCAGGAAAACTGTGGAGACAGTAAGTTCAGTAGGTACCAGGGGTTAGCCCAAAGGGAGAGATGAGTAGGCAGAGCATAGGATTGTTAGGTCACTGAAGCTGTTCTGTATGATACTATAATGCTGGATACATGCCCTTATACATTTGTCAACCCATGCAATGTACAACACAAGAGTGACCCTTAATGTAAACTTTGGGCTTTGGCTGATAATGATCTGTTGATATAAGTTCATCAGTTGAAACAAACATATGGCCCCGGTGCAGGATGTTGTTAGCGGGGGAGTCAGGGAAAGAGAGGGGAAGGAGGTATATGGGAGCTCTGTACTTTCTGCCTAATTTTGCTGTGAACCTAAAACTGCTCTCAAAAATAAAATCTATTAAAAAGAAGAAAGCATTATCAGTTTTCCATTGTTCACTACCTTACCTTCATGCCTCTGTGGTTTGATATTGGGTATTTCTGATCATATTCACCTTTTAGTGCACCCTTTGTTACAGTCACCTAGTATAGCTGCTTTTTATGAATATGCCATCCATTTTATTTGCTCTCCCCCCACCACCCCCTTGCCTCCATGGCTACAGACATAGTTCCATCTACCTGCTTTTCCTATTGTATCTATGAAATCCTCACCATCTTTCAAGATTCGATTTAGACGCCACCTCCTCTATGAAGTCTTCCCTGAAGAGACTAAATCTCACCCACCCTGTTGCTTTTGTGCCACTTGGTAACTGTAGTTTCCTAGAAATAAGAACAGAATCTCTTTCATTTCTCAGTCTCTAGTGCCCCATGGAGTCCCTAGCACATAGCAGTACCTATTAAATGTTTTCATTAAATTGGCCTGTTGGAAGAACATTTTTCAAACTGAAGTCTGGAGATTAAATTCTGATGTATTTCAGGGGTCTGTGAATTCTCTAAAAGATTTAAAAAAAAATTTTTTTAATATTTACTTATTTTTGAGAGGGAGAGAGAGAGAGAGAGAAACAGAGCGTGAGCAGGGGAGGGGCAGAGAGAGAGGCAGACACAGAATCTGAAGCAGGCTCCAGGCGCTGAGCTGCCAGCACAGAGCCCTACACGGGGCTCGAACTCATGGACTGCAAGATCATGACCTGAGCCGAAGTCCGACACTTAACCGACTGAGCCACACAGGTACCCCATCTAAAAGATGTTTTTTAATGTTGCATTTTCATTTTAATGATAATTCTGAATCACCTGGATCTGCATTATAATCAAGTCGCACTGCACAATTTCAGTGCCCATGTTTGTGTTTGGGAAACATTGGACTGAAGCATTCGTCAGAATGTATATAAACTTCTGATGACAGAGGAGTGCTGGCTGTAAGTGTTCATTCAATCTTTGAAAAATATAACTGGTTTTACTCAGCAGTACCTTAGCCAGCAGGCTAGGATATTTCTTACTTACTTCTTGTTGGTAAATTGAATAGAGTACTTAGGAGTGGTTTTATCTGTCTTCATTTCTGTGTCTTCAAAAAAAATTTTTTTTAATTAAAAGAAAAGGAGGGAAGGGAGAGAAGAAAAAGAATAAAGGAGTCACCAGACATAAAAAATGGAGTTTTGATAGGATGGCATAAGGATTTGGCCAAGGGTGGCATTTCCTTTTCTCACTCTCACTTTTAGGACCTGTTTCAGTTAACTAGGGGAATGGTTGAGCCCTTGAAATCAGCAGGTCCCCTGGCTCCAAAAGTGATTGTGTGAATTCGGATGTGATAGCACCTTTCCACCATATAAGAGTCTCTTGCTGCAGTCATCTCGGCTTCTGCATGAAAGGAGATGGGATCTGATCAATGAATCTATCAGTCTAGACTTAAAGTACCATTGAAAAGCCTGATAAAACAATAGCCAAATTATGGGAAGAGCTTAAAGGTCCATCAACTGATGACTGGATAAAGAAGATGTGGTTTATATATACACTGGAATACTACTTGGCAATGAGAAGGAATGAAATCATGCCATTTGCAGCAACATGGATGGAATTGGAAGGTATTATGCTGAGTGAGATAAGTCAGTCAGAGAAGGACAGATATCATGTTTTCACTCATATGTGGATCTTGAGAAACTTAACAGAAGATCATGGGGGAAGGGAAGGGAAAAAAATAGTTAAAAACAGAGAGGAGGGGAGGCAAACCATAAGAGACTCTTAAATACAGAGAACAAACTGAGGGTGGATGGGGGGGGTGGGGGAGAGGGGAAAATGGGTGATGGGCATGGAGGAGGGCACTTGTTGGGATGAGCACTGGGTGTTGTATGTAAGCCAATTTGACAGTAAATTATATTCAAAAAAAGAAAAGAAGGAAAAACTTGATAAAAATCTAGCAAATCCTGGGTGGCTCAGTTGGTTAAGTGTCTGGCTCTTGACTTCGGCTCAGCTCATGATCTCACAGTTCATGGGTTCAAGCCCCAGGTCAGGCCCTGCACTGACAAGAGGAGCCTGCTTGGGATTCTCTCTCTCTCTCTCTCTCTCTCTCTCTCTCTCTCTGCCCCTCCCCCATCTCTCAAAATAAATAAACTTAAAATTTTTGAAAAAAAATCTTCCAAATCCTAATTTTTTAAGAGTCTTTTCACATAGATGATAATTGGTACGAGTAAGTCATAGGCAGTTTAAAAAGGTTTTCAGCTCTTTTCACTATGCATTTGATTTTTCACCTTCCAAAGCAACTCACTTTCATTAAGTTTGTTCAAACAAATCTAGATCCTTCTCTGGTTTCCTTGAACACACAGCTGTGTGCATCTCAGTAAGATTGATTATTGCTGACTTCCTGAAAAGAACATGGAGATGCAAATAGCCAAGTGTTGTCATCATCATTGCACAAAGTAGAAGTCATCAGAGCTGAACTAAGATATACCTCTCTGACTAGCATCTACTTGAGTAAGTTTGTAAAAGTGAGCTTGGATTTACCGTGTTCATTTGCCTGAGGCTGTTCAGAAATGCCCAAGGAAAAGATTATGGTCTCTCTAACTTCAGTTCTCGTGGGTATCTCTTAGTCTAAATATTGTAGTCCGTGGTAAGTATTTTCTGAATATGGGTGGGGAGGTGGGAAATTCAGAAATCAGTACCTTTTTTTTTTTTTTTTATAAAAGCCATATAATACATCGGTTTTTAAGGAAACAACAGGATGGTAATGAATGTTTGGTCTTGTCAGGGGTCGAGTATGTACTATCTTAAAGACAAAAGGTGCATTAGGATTTTGGAATTTTGTGGTTCAAATAAATTTCAACTGAAGTAATAAGCACATCTCATCTGAATAAAGAAAAATACAAAAAAAACAAAAACAAAAGCAAAAAAACTCACCCTAAATTTAACCCCTCCCGTATGGGATAATTCAGGTTTTGTTGCTTAATCAGAAACCAAGGAATAGTAGCAGGTATCCCAGAGCCTAGGGTTTTAGTTTATAATGGAGTGAGTTAGCGGTTGGGAAATATACTCAGTATTTAAGCCTTTCACATGAACTACTACTTTAAATAGTTACTCACCTGTTTTGTTTTTTTTTTAATAGGTTGGCTTATGTATAAAGATGACTTAGCTCTTTGGGAAAGTCATATATATATGCTAATATCGTAAGAGTCATGCTGTGTACTAGGCTTTTGTCCCAATTAAAATTGCAGTTAGAAGAAAGAAAATTATTGGGTTTGATTTTTTTCTTTTGTTATAAAATGATTTTGAACTCTTTAAAAAACATATGCTGTGTTAAGTTCCTTTGTTTTGGCAAATCTGACTTTCCTGACTTTATATTGATAGACATCAAACTGACCTAGAATTGCTCTACAATTTTATTTATTTTTTATGTTTTGTTTTTAAAGGTTTTTTGTTTGTTTGTTTGTTTGTTTTTAAGTAGTCTCTGCATGCAACACGGGGCTTGAACTCACGACCCCAATATCACAAGTTGCATGCTCTTCCAACTGAGCAAGCCAGGCACCCCAAAGTGCTCTATAGTTTTAAAGAACATTCCATTTTTCATATTATATGTTAGAATGCTTTTGGCTGCAGGTGACAGACATTCCCAACTCAACTGGCTTAAACAGTAAGGAATGAATCGCTTGCACATAACAAAAAGTCCAGGAGTGGTTGATTTTTTGGCTTCGTGATATCCTTCAAGACCCAGATTCTTTTCATCTTTCTGCTCTGCCAACTTCAGCTTTTGGCTGCGTCCTCTAGTCCCTCATGGTTTCAAGTTGGCTACGGTAACTCTAAGGTGTCATATCGTTATCATAGCCAGAGGCAAAATGTCTTCCAGCAGATTTTCCTTTACACCTCATTGTCCAGACTAGGTCACATGCCCATATGTAAACCAATTAATGCACAGGGATGTGTCCACCATGATTCATTTAGACCAATGAAGACCTTAGTCTGAATCAAATGGGTGATGGTTGGGACAGGGCGGGGGAAGGTGGGTACTTGAACAAAATTAGAATGCTATTTGCAAGGAAGAATGGGAGAATGCCAATGCGATGTGCATAACAAATGTGGCTTTTGGGATCCCTAAAGCTCAAATTAAGTACCTTTTATGTAGGATCTTGAAACTGTCTGCCCATGTCAAAATGTAGCCTTGGGAGCTATATTCTCTGACTACATGCATTCATTTTTTGTTCTGCACAGAAACCTGGTCAGGACTGACCCCCAGCCTAGGTACTAGGATCCGGTACAGTCTTGAGAAACTAGCCACATGGCATGGTAGGCACTAAGAGAAGGGAAGATTAGTCAGAGGCAAGCAGTAGCTTCCCAGGAAATGGGAGCAGAGATGTAAATCCACAAAGAACACCAGGATTGATCAAGGATGTGACAAATCTAGGCTGTGTGTGTGAGTTCAGGTTGCAGAGAACATGACGGCAGGGCACTTTGAGAACTGCAGGGTGAATACAGTGTTCCAGCTCTTCTAGCCTCAACTGTGGAAAAAGAAAGTAGCATGTGGGCCCAGGGCCTGCTGACTGGTACAACGCAGGGCTCTTGAGATGCTAACCTTCCTATTGGCTCCTCTTGGTTCTTAGGTGCGCTTGGGGATGGAACTGGTAGAGCATGCAGTTAAATGGATGCTCATTCTGAAAGTAGTAATGAAACTCAAGCAGGGCCAGAATTTACATAAATGCAACGTTAAATTGTGGTTTTGTTAATGTAGTGGTATGGCCGCGACTTTTATGGTGGGTCAGGATAAGAAACAGCTGTATGGTATCTACATTGAGTATCAAACTTCTGTTGCCCATTTGCTCTTCACTTTCCCCCCAGAGTCTTCACAACTTTTTCCTTCAGACCTTCTCCTCTGAGAGCTTCTCCTCTGAGCCCTCACCCCTGGCTCTCAGCGTCCTCCACACACATACACACCTTCCTTAGTTTGTCCTCACAGCCGTTACTGCTGCAGGAAGATGTGTTTACTGTTTATTGTCTTGCTCCCTCACTAGAAGTAGGATTCATGAAGATGGGACCTTTACTTTTTTTTTTTCATGTTTTGTCACCTCCAGACTGAGAATGTTCTTGGAGTATTGTAGGTACTCATTTAAGATTTGTTGGATGAGGGGCGCCTGGCTGCCTCAGTTGGTAGAACATGTGACTCTTGATGTTGGGGCTGTGAGTTTAAGCCCCACGCCGGGAATAGCATTACTAAAATTTTTTTTTAAAACTAAAAGATTGGCTGGATGAATGAATAAGGTACCTCTTGATGTTCTTCCTAAAATTTTTCTCTGTTACCAAATTGATGTTCCTTTTTTTATTGGATAATAAGAACTATGTTTTTTCTGTTTCCTTTTATGTCTTAGCCACCAGGAATTGATAAGCTAAGTTCTGGGATCCTTAGCTTGGGATATCTGCACTCCCTCACTTACTGTAGAGCTTTTAAAAGTACTTATTTCAGTGATACATAATTTCAATATTATTTATTACAAGTTTCTTCAAATTCTATATGGAAATAAACAAATGTTGGATAATAATAAATGCACAGACTGAATGAAAGGTAAAAGAAAGAAGTCAAAAAGAACATCAGGATTTTGAGTCTGGATGAATAAGAATACTGGAGCTGTTATTAATAGAAATAGGAACCTGATCAAAACATTACTCATAAAAGTATCTTTTCTGTCACCATGTTGGGCACATCTCACTCCATTGTTGCTTGGTCGTTTTTTTCCCTCTTCCCCATTTAGGCTTTGAATGCCATGAGGGAAAGGACTGTGTCTTTCTTGTTTATGATTGGATCCCCAGGCCTAGTATAGTGCCTAGCACAGTGCCTAGCACATATTACCTTTTCTTTACCATGCATTTTTCACTTTAAATCTCTACATTAGTAACCATTCACTTGTTTGTCATCTGCTCTTACCTTTTCAGCCTGTAATTTCCCCTCCTTCTCTCATTTTCCTGTGCCTTCCTTCCCAACAAAGAAACTTCATTCCTTTAACAGCAACAGCCTCCCTCTAGGGATGGTGAATGTATGCTTCTTCCTTTTCCAGTCTCCTGAACCTCATTCCCCTGATGACTAAACCAGAGGTGACTCATCAACTCATAGATTCGTACAACTGGAAAGGACCTGAGAGACGTCTTGTCTAATTGACTTGTCTCTAGTTGGTACAGAGAGGTGAAGCAAATTGCCCAAAGTCAAAATGCAAGTTGGTAGCAGGGCCAAAACTAGAACACACATCTCTTAACTCTGGATCTATATCTCACACTACAGAATGAGCAAGTTCCTTCCTAAGACCAGAAAGGAAAAGTACTACAGTAAAAGTAGAAATATATGTTTTCCTCTTAGTTGGAAATTTTAAATACAATCAGTATGTTATAGGAGTTAAGTATCAAACTACGTAACTTTGATCTTGGGCGTATTTGCTTTACGGACAAGTTATTTAAATCTTCTCTTTTAGTATATCCTTTCTATCATTTTTCTATACATTTGTATATTTCATATACATATTTAAATCTGTAAGTTTGGTTTGTTAATAGTGAGAGAAGTTGCATCTGTGCATTTTTACATACACAAATGGAATGATACTGGTTCTATTACTTCCTTTTGCTTTAACAGTGTCTTCAGGGACCTTTCTATATTAGTGCATATAATTCTGTCATTTTCTTTTTAACGACTGCATTGTACTCCATAATATATATGTTTATTTAACCACTTCCATATTAATTAATATTTAATTCTCATTTTTCACTGTTACAATTCTGTAGTTAAGTCTTTATGCAGATATCCTTGTGCATATATGTGACTCTCTCTTCAGGATTGATATTCAGAAATGCAAATACTGGGTCTCAGAGTAGGCACAAAGTCCCCTCTATTCTGAAAACAAGCTATGGCTGAATTACTGCTAACTCAATTTCTGCAATTCATAGTCATGTTAACTGGGCAGGGGATGAGACTTTTGACTGTCTGTAGTATATTAGGAACTGGGAGCCTTTTAGAGAAATTTCTCCCTCATCTTTATCCCATACTGTGTGGAAAATACATTGTGTTTTGAGGGAAAACGAAATCAAAACAGTCTCCTCCTCCCCCTTCCAAGTGTTTGAAATTAGTGAGATTAGGGTCTCCAAGCAACCTCTGCTTGGCTCTATGATGGCAGTTACCACAGTACTGTAATTGTTGGTACTTATCTGTTTGTACCCACCTCCTAAACTTTGGGCTTTCTAAAGGGTAAAGATTATGTTTATGTTTTTTTATCCCTAGAACATTATCATGATACCTAGCACATAATTTTGTTTTGTTGAACAAATTAATGAACTCAGTTCAACATTAGCATTTGTTGAGTACTTCATACATACAAAGATTACTGAGAACTGATGGAAACGAAGTTCTACCTTCAAGGAATTTAGACTCATGGGAGAGATAGATGCTGAAAACCTCTAGGAATCAAGGCATTAGTGACACAGGTGATTTAAGTTCAAAGAACTGTGGAACTTCCCTGGAGGACTAATTAAGGCTGACTGAAGAAGTTTTCACAAAGGAAATAGCATTTGAGGTGAGCCTGATAGGACAAGTTGGTGATTTTTTTTATGATTTATCATTTATGTGATTAAGAATGGGTGGCTTTAAGCAATGCTTTGGAAACCATTTTGTCACCTCATAGATAGATGTCATGTAGCCTTAGTACTACAAAAAGGCTAAAGGTAGAGTGTTATACTTGGGTTCTAGAACTAGAGCCTCAGAACCTAGATCAAGCCAAAAAAGCTTTAGCTCTTGGTATGCCTGTGGAGGAAGAAGTTGTTTCCATATATAAAATGTCAATTCTGATGTCTTAGCATGCTATTTCTCTTCTTTTCAAATAAAACAACTTCTCTTGACATACTTCCCTACCTTGACCAGCAGCCACCCCATTTCCTTGATCTGCTTTGCTGAAAAACTTCTTAAGTGATCTTTCTGTCTCCACTTCTCCCATACTGTCTTAAACCCACTTCTAGGAACAGCATACAGAACTCAGAAATGGACCCACAAATATTTGGCCAACATATATCTTCAACAAAGCAGGCAAGAATATCTGATGGAAAAAAAGTCTCTTCAGTAAATGGTCCTGGGAGAACTGGATAGCAACTTGCAGAAGAATGAAATTGGGCCACTTTCTTACACCATACACAAAAATAAATTCAAAATGGATGAAAGACCTAAAATATGAGACAGGAAACCATCAAAATCCTACAGAAGAAAACAGGCAGCAACCTCTTTGACCTCAGCCATAGCAACTTCTTGCTAGATATGTCTCCAGAGGCAAGGGAAATAAAAGCAAAAATGAACTATTGGGACCTCATCAAGATAAAAAGCTTCTGCACAGGGGTGCCTGGGTAGCCCAGTTGATTAAGTATCTGGCTCTTGGTTTTGGCTCAGGTCATGATCTCATGGTTTGTGAATTTGAGCCCCGCATCAGGCTTGCGTTGACAGTGCGAAGCCTGCTTGGATTCTCTCTCTCCCAATCTCTCTGCCCATCTCTCTCTCTCTCTCTCTCTGTCTCTCTCAAAATAGATAAATAAACTTAAAAACAAAAAAACTTCTGTACAGCAAAGGAAATAATCAACAAAACTAAAAGGCAACTGACAGAATGGGAGAAGATATTTGCAAATGACGTATCAGATAAAGAACTTCTCAGACTCAACACCCAAAAAACAAATAATCCGGTGTAGAAATGGGCAGAAGACATGAATAGACACTTTTCCAAAGAAGGCATCCAGATGGCTAACAGACACATGAAAATATGTTCAACATCACTCATCATCAGAGAAATACAAATCAAAACCATGATGAGGTACCACCTCACACCTGCCAGAATGGCTAACATTAACAACTCAGGAAACAACAGATGTTGGCGAGGATGCAGAGAAAGGGGAATGCTGTTTGCCCTGTTGGTGGGAATGCAAACTGGTGTAGCCACTCTGGAAAACAGTAGGAGGTTCCTCAAAAAATTAAAAATAGAATTACCCTATGAGCCAGCAATTGTCCTATAGGTATTTATTCAAAGGATACAAAAATGCTGATTTGAAGGGGCACATGCTCCCCAGTGTTTACAACAGTGCTATAAATAATAGCCACATTATGGCCATATGTCCATCGACTGATGAATGGGTAAAGAAGTGGTACAATGGAATATTACTTGGCAGTCAAAAGAATGAAATCTTGGGGCTCCTGGGTGGCTTGTTTGGTTGAGCATCTTTCTCTGCCCCTCCTCTGCTCATAGTATCTCTCTCAAAAGTGAATAAATGGTTTTAAAAAAGAATGAAATCTTGCCATTTGCAATAACGTGGATAGAAGTAGAGTGTATTATGCTAAGTGATGTGAATCAGAGAAAGACAAATACATGATTTCACTCATATGTGGAATTTAACAAACAACAGTTGAACATAAGGGAAGGGAAGGAAAAATAAGATAAAAACAGAGAAGGAGACAAATCATAAGAGACTCTTAAATAAAGAGAACAAAATACGGGTTGCTGGAGGGAATATGGGTGGGGGGATGGGCTAAATGGGTGATGGGCATTAAGGAAAGCATTTTGTGGGATGAGCACTGGGTGTTGTATGTAAGTGATGAATTGCTGGCTTCTTCTCCTGAAACCAATACTACACTGTATGTTAACTGACTTTGAATTTAAATAAATTAACTGAAAAAACAACAACAACACTTCTGTCATGCTCTTACCCCTACCAGTCCATCAAAACTGTTCTCGTCAGAGTCAACAGTGTCCTCATTGTTACTCAATCTGATGATCAGTTATTAGTTTTCTTCCAACGTGACATTAAATATGCTCCCAGTGCATAATTTCTAATGGTTGGTTATGCAAGTACTTTGAAAAGTATAAAACACCATACAATATACTATGATAGTATCATTATTCCTTCTTTAAGAACCTGAAAATTTGTTTTTAAAGATTTTGATTTCTTTTTTTTTTTTTCTTTTTTCCTATAGGGGACATGGTCTCAAAGTACAGAGAACCTTTGATCCACACATTCCTGAGGGGAGCAAGAGATCCAGATAGTGCTCACAGGGCCAGCAGCTTATCTAACCTTGGAGAACTGTGCCAGAGGATGGACTTTCTGCTGGGCTCTGTGGTTCATGAGGTACTGCATGTTGATTGTTTTTCTAATGCTTGTTTTTACTTGGGCCTGTGATATAGCTTGGGGTTGAGAGTCAGATCTCTGGGTTTTTTTCCAGATCAGGTAAATCATTGAACCTACCTCAGCCTCACTGGTCTTATATGTATATTGGAAGTTAGATTCATAAGAATTTTTTATGGCAAGTGACAACAAGTCACCTTAACTTGCCTTATGTATTAAAAGAGGATTGAGGGGTGCCTGGGTGGGTCAGTCAGTTAAGCATCTGACTCTTGGTCTCTGCTCAGGTCATGATCTCATGGTTTGTGGATTCGGACCCCACATCGGGCTCCTCACTAACTGCTTGGGATTCTCTCTCTCTCTCTCTCTCTCTCTCTCTCTCTCTCTCTCTCTCTTTTCCTCTCTCTCTGCCCCTCTCACATACACGCTTTCTCTCTCTCTCTTAAAATAAATAAACTTAAAAATAAAAGAAGTAAATGTTATTTAAAAAAAGAAAAAAGGCGTCTGGGTGGCTCAGTTGGTTAAGTGTCCAACTTCAGTTCAGGTCATGGTCTCATGGCTTGTGGGTTCAATCTGGCACAGGTTCTGTGCTGTCAGCTCAGAGCCTGGATGGAGCCTGCTTCGGATTCTGTGTCTTCTTCTCTCTCTGCCCCTCCCCCACTAACACTCTGTCTCTCTCTCTCAAAAATAAACATCTCTACCCTAGGTCTCTGGGCCATCTGTGAGCTCATCTCTGTTCACAGAAAATTCCCAGGCATAGATTCTAATTGGTCCTCTTTGGTCAGAGGTGCCCTGTATTCAGGGGGACGAGGTTATTTACCAGAAAGACTAATTAAGTTCCATGTTTTGTTTACCATGTTACACCTAGTACCTGGTACATAGTAGGTCGAGGATGACTGGGCAGCCATATAGGATGTTGGCACTGCACGCTCTTCCTGGTTTCAGAGTTGCTGAGTTAATGAAATGTGCGTCCTGTTGTTGTCCTCTACGAACATCTTCCTCTAGCCCCTTACGTTTTATCTTTGCCCTCATGTTTATTTAGTCATCGGTATATTAATATATATCTTGACTTCCTGCTGTGTGCTAGGCACTCTGCTATTAAAGATGATGCTGGATGGAAAAAGATTAGTTAATAAGTAGCCAGGAGTTGTTTTATTACCAATGCGCTTGACTATCTTAAATCTTTATTTGGAAGAAAATGACATGTAAATTATAAATATATAAATTTTTAAAAGTTTATATTACCTTTTTATTTATGAGAGACCATATCTCTCACATAGAGCATATAACTTCACTAGACCAAAAACTTACAAAACTGTAATACTGGCTTCTTTATTCAGACCATGTTGAACAACAAATCTTAAGAAGTTCCTAGGGAGAAGGAATTTTCTTTGATGTCGTGATTGTGTCTTATCGCTAAGCAGAAAAATACACTCATGGATGTACGCATACCCTTGAATTTATGGCATTTCCTGATTCCTGAGCTTTATAGGCTTTGTTTTATTGATAGTAAAGGCTACTCATGCCCTTAAATTCCAATTTAGGATTTTTTTTCCAACTTAGGGTTTTTAAGAAAGTTATGCGTCAGTCACTTCCTCTCCTTTAAATCTTCCATGAGGGACACACCTCTCTGCCCATCTTTTTATATATTTTTTTCTTTTTTAAAAAAGTTTTTATTTGAATTCCAGTTAGTTAATATATAGTGTAATATTTGTTTCAGGTGTAGAATTTAGCAATTCAACACTTACGTACAACACCCGATGCTCATCACAAGTGCCCTCCTTAATAGTCCCCACTACCCATTTATGTGTCTTTTTTTAAAAACTTAGAAATAATGCTTCTTACCAACTTAACACCTTAGAGTGCTCTACCATATGTGAACCGTTAGATATCTGATCTTTGGTTGTTTTGGATGTCACTCATCCAAGGAGTGAATCTCTTGTCCTTTAGTATATGAACTTGTAACACAATAGAAGGCATTTGCGGGTCTATTTAATTATATTGTCTAAAGATTTCAGCCTTTTATAACTTCTCTGGGTCAAATATGGAAGCAGTTCCCACATTTTTTTCCTGTTTATTTGGTACCTTCATATGACTCAACCCAAACCAAGCCATAAGCTGTGATATGAACCAAACCCAAACATTATTATTTTTAATAACAGCTTTATTGAGATGGAAGTCACATACCATATAAATCACCCATTTAAAGGGTACAATTCAACTGCTTCTAATATATTTGCAGAATTGTGTAAGCATCACAAAATTTTTTAAAACATAGCTGTGAATGGAATGAAAACTTACCCTGGATCTCCAAGTGGATCAGCTTAGGTTTGACAGGATCCCATATACTTTCTGAAACCATTGACCCCAAACAATACCTGAACATCATGGTCTTCTCTGAACCAAAAAACTGAGACCATGTTTCTTCTTGAGTCCCTAGACTCTTCTTCCCATTTTCTCTCTTAAGGAAACTGTAGCATGCTGGCGGCATATGATTTCCCATCAGAGTGTTAGAGAAATTTCTTGGTTTGGTTGATTAGAAAAATTGAGCTCAAGCAGGTTTTTATAACATTCAAGAAGTATCATCTCTCTGGAGACCCACCTGACCTGTTGATAGAGAATGAAATTTCCAAGTGCACTTGGGGATGGGAATTAGTGAGGGCCTACCTCCTCCACCTACTTACCTGCGTTCATTCGAGCACACATGACTTAGACTCTGAACTCAGTGTCTGACTTAGAAAATGGGATCAAAGGGGCGTCTGGCTGGCTCAGTCAGTCGAGCATGCAACTCTTGATCTCGGGGTCGTGAGTTCAAGCCCCACGATGGGGATGGAGATTACTAAAAAAAGGGGGCGGGATTAAAATGCCTGCAGTGAAGGATTGTTACAAGGATCTAGAGATAATGTATATCTGGAAAATAAGAAAAAGCAGAGGATCTGGGTGGCCAGAGTGTTGGGTGGAGGGGAGGTTGCAATGTTAAATAGGGTATTCAAGGTGAAGCTCATTGAGAAGGTGACATTTGAGTAACGATTTGGTTTTTTGTTTTGTTTTGTTTTTGTGCTGAGATTTTTCTTTAAGGAGGATTTTGGTGATTTGAAGGAGGCCGATGATGACAGTGATCATCATGGCAGCAAGGAAATGAGAAGAACAGGGGTAACTAGCCTCCTTCAGATGTTACCGCTCGTACATTTACCAAACACCTGCAGTGTGCCAGGCCCTTTGTCAGGGGCCAAGGTTACAAAACCCTACAAGATACCAACCTTGCCTTCTAGGCATGGGTAACCTAGTAGAAGACACAAACATCAATGGCCACAGTTGTAGTCCTTCGTGATAAGTGCTGGAGGAGCATATTTTAGGAGCCCCTCAGTCAGGTTTGAGTGTTGACAAAGAGGTGCTAGAGGAAGAGATGTTTGGACCTGAATCTTTAGAACAAGTAGAAATTGGGTAGCCCAAGAAGGCACTTCGGCAGAAAGAATAGCTGTGCAAAGGCAGTGTTGTGTGGGACAGCCTGGCAATATTTGGAAAACTGTAGGAAGATCCTAAAGGCTGGAGTGAAGGAGTGGGGGTGGGAGGTTAGTTGGTGGCAGAACCGAGGCAAGAGAGGCAGGCAGGGTCTACATCATAAGGGGTCTTTTAGCTTTACAATTTCCTGGCTCACAGCAAGAATCTCGGATTGCTTATTAAACCTTCAGAAATGAAGTGTAAATAGGTAGCAGGCTGTTCACTTACCGTGAGTGCTAACACAAAAGACAGCTTTTAAATTCCATATGAGGAGCTGCTGCTGTGGGGGTACCTGCCTGGCCAGCCCCTTGTCCAGTGACACCCTGCCCTACTTCTTGAGATCTGGACTTCCTGAAACATCAATCCCAGGTGTGTTTATGATCACTAACAAATTGTGAGCGTGCCAAGGGCAGAGCCCATCTTTATTTACCTTTGCATACCCCCTAGCACCCATCACAATGCTTGACATGCAGTGTTTCTTGATAAATATTGAATGAAGAAGAAGGTAAGGCTTATTTGGGAAGATTGGTTCCTACATGCTTTAAGAATAGTAATAATTTTCTCTCTCTTTCTTTCTCTTGAAATAAAGAATTGTTTTTGTTTGTTTTTTAATCTTAAAAAAAAAAAAGAGGTTGCCTAGGTGGCTCAGTCAGTTAAGCATCCGACTTGGTTTCGGCTCAGGTCATGATCTCATGGCTCATGGGATCTGAACCGCATTGGGCTCTGCACTGATGGCTTGGAGCCTACTTGGGACTCTCTCTCTCCCCTTCTCTCTCCTTCTCTCTCAAAGTAAATAAAATTTTTTAATGTTTATTTATTTATTTTGAGAGAGGGAGAAAGAGCATGAGAGTGGGGGAGGGACAGAGAGAAACTGAGAGGGAGAATCCCAAGCAGGCTCTGCGCTGTCAGCACAAAGCCTGATGCAGGGCCCGATCCCACAAACCGTGAGTATCATGATCTGAGCCAAAATCAAGAGTTGGACACTCAACTGACTGAGCCACCCAGGTACCCCAAAATAAATAATTTTTTTTAAATCTTAAAAATAGTAATAATAGCAAGCACTTAGTACTTTTCTGAGTACCTTACATGTACCAACTGATCCAGTACTCACAAAGGAAACTGAGGCACAGAGAAATAAGTTGCCAAGGCCATGCAGATAGGAAGCACAGGGCTGGGAATTGAATGTAGGCGGGCAATTCCAGAATCCATGTTCTTAACCAAACTGTATGTTGTCTCCCAATAAATGTTTTCAGTTCACTTATAAGATTTCTTTTCTGCCAAAAAAAAAAAAAAAAAAGATTGCATTTGTGCTTAAAAAGGAAGAGAATTGCCATACAAGTAGAGCTACTGACAGGAAGGGTCATGTAGCTCCATCTTAATAGCCCTTGCTTTTGGCAATGAAACTTCAGAAGGCAATATATTCCCTCTGATTTGAAAAACCAGGTGTTTCCATCCCACATAATTTGTCTCTTCTTTTTAGATGATCCTTCTCATGTAGCATCCCACGCTTGCCATGTCATCAGTGCCAAACCAGCTGCCTTGGGTGGACTACAAGTTTGAACATGATTGGACACCTGACAGCCCTAGTGTTTTGGCCATTGAGCCCTCCTATAGTTAGACCGCTCTTGTCCATTCTCATGGAAAAAGTGGGATAGTGGACATGGGTCTGAAGTAGTTCTTCATTTATTTGTTGATACCTTCCACAGATGTTCATTGAGCACTTACTCTGTGCCATTTATAGGAATTGCAACCAAGCTGTGTGCTAGATGGTGGGGATTCAGCTGTGAACACAACAAAGTTCCTTTCCTCATGTGGCTGATGTTCTAGAAAGGAGGGGTGGGTAATGAATAAGTAAGGAAGTAAACAAATATATACTGTGTCCGATGGAGTAAGTGCTAAGGAAATGAATCTAGTAAGGGAAGGGGCACAAAGGGAACTTGTTGTTGTATGTGAACTTGGATGAACAGGAAAAGATTCACTGATGAGTAACATTTGAGATAAGACCTGAAGGAAGCAAGGGGCTGATCCAGACAGATACCTGGGGAGAAAGCATTCTAGGTGCAGGGAGCAGCAAGTACAAAGGCCCTGAGGCAGGTGCATGCTTGACATGCTACTGAACAGCAAGGCCAGTGCGTCAGAGAGGTGATGGCAGTCTTGATGGGGCCTCATAAGGAGTTTGGCTTTTACTTTGAGTGAGTTGGGAAACCAAAGCAGAAGAATGAAATGATCTTTTTTTTTTTTTAATTTTTTTTTTAATGTTTATTTATTTTTGAGACAGAGAGAGACAGAGCATGAATGGGGGAGGGTCAGAGAGAGAGGGAGACACAGAATCCGAAACAGGCTCCAGGCTCTGAGCGGTCAGCACAGAGCCTGACGCAGGGCTTGAACTCACGGACTGCGAGATCATGACCTGAGCTGAAGTCGGACTCTTAACCGACTGAGCCACCCAGGCGCCCCAAGAATGAAATGATATTATTTATTTAGTTACCGTGTCATTCTCTGTGACAGTTTGTTAAGTGTCCCATGAAAACTCTTAAGTCTTTTGTAGTATGTTCTGGTGGAGAAGGAACTTTGGGGAAACTGACCTTTGGCTGCAAACTGAAGGAATTCTCCTCTGTGAGCATTTGCCATGTTCCAGGTATACTGGAGCACACAGATGAAGCACACAGTCTTTTCCCCCAAGGAAATCTCTGTAGAATGTGAAACACAGAAGAATAAATAGACACTGGACTAGAGTGATATGATAGAATAAGCACAAGGTGCTGAGGGAACCACAGCTGGGACCCTCAGTTAGACTTATCAGGGCAGCAAGAAGATTGCATTGATCAAGTGTCAGGCAGGCAGAGAAAGAGGATATGTGTAATCTGTTTGGGTACGAAATTGAACAAACTAACCACCATGGTCTCTTCTAACATGACCTGACCTGGGGGGTCGTAGCTGTAGCTGTTGGGCATCTGCAGAAAGCTGTCCTACCTGTTGGGTGGTCCAGATTTGGGCACTGTCTATTCTTGATGGCATTTGCTGGTAGGGAAGGAATATAAAGGATAGGATCAATGCCTTCAGTTCCTGTGCTGGAAATTCAGGTTTTTCCTCTCTGTTGATGTCAAGATTTAACTTGTTTGGAAAGCATTGTTATTTTTCCCTAATTCTCCTTGTTCTTATCAAGAGCTGTGGTGCTTGAAACCAAATCTTGATAGGCATTTTCATCTTCATCGCTCTCTCTGGAAAGTAAACATGATGGAAGGGAACCACAGTGAGAGGCCTATCCTCAGTACAGTAAGTAAGATGTGCCCTAGGTGAGAAGTCCATAGGGAAATCCACTTTTAATGTGGTGCCCAGAATTCCGTAAACCTGAGCTTTGAGGTCTGATGCAAAGCTATCACCTCTGATCCCACTGGATGATCCGGGTTGATTACCAGTTTCACCATGACTGACGCAGTTCCCTAAGTGCGTGTTGAAGCTGCATAGGCCCCTGAGATGAGGACTGGAGTGCACGTTCTGGGAGACCCTCCAGAAGCTAACAGACCCAGCATGGTTCCGTGAGCAGGTTATGTGAGCAAGCTGAGCACGTATGAATTGGAGACTGTACTGCCTTTGTTCTTAAGGTTTCTTAGTTGATGAAATAGAAGGGCAGATGGTCTAGTTTCACATAAGTAAGCAGACCAACCGAAATTTTAACAAAGAAATGGTTAAGAAAAGGGATGAAAATGCAGTTGGAAAATTGAAGTCCTGCTTTCTTGACATATACCTCAACTCTGGTACCTTCTCTCCTGGAATTTTCCAAAGTTGGTTTTTGGTAATCTTGCCATTTGTATTATTTTTATTTATGTAGTTCTGAGTATGCTTGGTGTGTGCCAGCTATTTGGGAAGTGATGTTTTTCCTTATTCCTGTTAGTTCCCATCAAGTGTTAAATTGCTTACACTGACTTATAGTGTATGCAGAGGAATCATCATCTTCCTCTTTGCGTGGTTCTCAGAATGGCAGAATGATGTACGTATTTTAGGCAGTGATGACAAGAAAGCCTTCCACAGTGTGGTTTACTAGACTAGGTATGCCGACCCTGAAGGCAGGCAACATGAAGATCACATAGGATGGATTTTATCCTCTGGGAGGACTTAGGAACAGAACAGAACAGAACAGAATAGAAATATGACACCAATTCATAAATTAGTAAAGACCTTACATCATCTATCTATTTGCCAAGCCTTTTAGAGGTGAAAGTCAATGGTAAGTGTGTCCTTGGGGTTGAAGGTGAGAGAGACTAGGTATGAGAGTGACTTGTTCCGAATGGGTCAGTGGAAGAGAGTGGCTATGCATCCTCCCTGCTTCTAGGGTTTGACTAGGGGTCTGCCTCAGTGGCCTGTAGGAGAGCAACATTACAAGTTGGTTATGGGAGCGTGACCTGAACAGAAGGCTGTTCTTGTCTCCAGATGATATCTGCAAGACCATATTAAAATTCTGATGCTTTAAAAACATTTTGCATTGGGCACCTGGGTGGCTCAGTTGGTTAAGCATCCGACTTCAGCTCAGGCCATGACCTTGCAGTCTGTGGGTTCAAGCCTCGCGTCAGGCTCTGTGCTGACAGCTCAGATCCTGGAGCCTGCTTCAGATTCTGTGTCTCCCTCTCTGTCTCTCTCTCTGCACCACCCCCGCTCAAACTCTGTCTCTCTCATTCAAAAATAAATAAACTTAAAAAAAAAAAAAAAACATTTTGCGTAATTGACCATCATATGTTTCATAGGATTTAGTCTTTGTGACAGAGGTGTTGAGGAAGGTTTGTGAACACCCTTCCTTTCATGGGCCACTTCCTGATCATCCTGGATGGCTGATTGCAGATGGACTGGGTCCTGTTCGGTGCATAAATAATAGTCTGGGGGCGCCTGGGTGGCTCAGTCGGTTAAGCGTCCGACTTCAGCTCAGGTCACGATCTCACGGTCCGTGAGTTCGAGCCCCGCGTCGGGCTCTGGGCTGACGGCTCAGACCCTGGAGCCTGCTTCAGATTCTGTGTCTCCCTCTCTCTCTGACCCTCCCGCATTCATGCTCTGTCTCTCTCTGTATCAAAAATAAATAAAACGTTAAAAAATTTAAAAAAAAAAAATAATAGTCTGTAGCAAGCAGGAGGCCATTCCAACTGATCTCACCAAAGCTTGTAATAACCAGCTATTCTCTCAGCCATGCCTTCAAAGTGGCACAAGGATTACAGCACTGGCCTTGCGGGGCAAGCCCTTTTCCAGGCAGGAATCTTCTGCCTCTCCTGATTGTGGGATTAACACCCTACAGCCAGAGCTGGACTCACTGAGAGCTGAGGCACAGCGTGCTCAGCATAGTGTGGGAGACAGAGGTGGCAAAGCTGGATACCAGCAGGGCTCTAGGCCAAGAAGCCTTGATCCACCAAACCTGGAAACCTGGGCCCCAAACTAAACCCAGAGAGAGGCAGGCAAAAGGCTCGGGAGCATCTGCACATTATACGGCCCCAGGCTGGTTTTTGTCCTTTAGTTACTAGACTGAATAAGCTAAACCTCCTTGTGTCAGGAAGGACTCAGACCTAGCTCTAACTTGTCTCTCTGATTTCAGCTCTTACCTTGTAAATACTAAGGGTGCAAGTGGAGGTAGCTATTATATTGTTACCTGTTTGGAGGTCACCCAAGGAATTCCTCCTAAGACTGAATTGCTTCTACCGTTAATGCCACAGGCATGGAAGCCACTGATGGCCTTGGGTCAGGGTGTCCCAGGTCAAAAGCAGAAACAGCTTGCTGGATCTTACTGAAAAACAGCCCCCAAATTGTTGAGCTTTCCTGGGATTTCCCTTCACTCGCAACATGCAAGTTTGTCTAATAGATGTACAACTTGATTAAGTGCCAGTACATCACAGATGCAATTATATTTAAGAACAAGCTACTTCTTCTAATCTCTCTGCCATCGCTGATTAATTAGACACTTTGAACTATGCCCAACTGTTTGAAAGCTGTGAAAAATACAACCTGCATAGTTAAAATTTCTGCACAAGCCTATTTCCTCGTTTGTGCCTGTATTCTTTTTTTTAAAACCTTTTTAAAAACCATTCTTTAAACATAATATGTATTTATACATGTTTCCAAACACACAATCTGGCTATTTTTTTATCATGGTTAGAAATCCTTCCATGGTTGGCCAAGAAATACACTCACACAGTAAATGAAATAACAAAATATGTGAGAAGCCAATTGAATAATTGAGACTTACCTTCAGATTATTGTTCCGTTGGTCACACTTTCAAAATTTTCGTTTTCAATTTTTAAATCTTGCATGAATGCCTCAGGAAGATTTTTTTGCCATTGTTTTTAGGAGTATCTCTTTACTGAGGTTTTAAAATATTTTTGTTCTTAACCAGGAGTGGGATGGGGGCAGGGTGGTAACAGGGTCTAGAAACATTCTTATTTTACGACATATAATTATTAGCTATATATCTGGCACATGCTGTGCTAGTAATTTCTAGTCTTTTCTGTTATAGAGCTGTCTTTTAAAGTAAATGAGCACTGAAAGACCTATTATACACATGAAGAAACCCGGGGAGACTCTGAAATTGGCCCCGGGTGACTCACATGGTGGGGTATGCTAGATTGCAGGACCAGGACACCTGGACATGTGGAAGTAGATCAGTTAGAATATTTATGTATTTTTCTATCCCTGGGCTGTAACTTTCATCAACGGCGCATTCATATTCATGCTGGGCCTTGAACTCCAAAACCTGCTTAGCTAAATCCCCATGGTCCTCACTCCCTAGAAAGCCACTATGGTTTGGATCATCTTTCCTTCCTTTCATTTAGCATTCCCAAAGGGGAACAAGTAACATTTCTTCCTACTTTTGAGGAAATACTTGAATTTGACCATACCTTTGTTTTATACACATATCCCTGCTGACTCCCTAATCTTCTTCCTGAATTCCAAACCGGATTTTGCCCTTTTCCGGAAAAGCCAGACTAAATCAAGATCTCCACCACTAGATCTGTCTCTCTTTATGGAGAATGAGGTAACTATCCACCCCTCTCTAAGCCCGATTGTTTGTGGTGGATGTGTAGAAAGTGGAACATAGTTGAAAAACTTTAGGTAATTGTGCAATCCTGAATTTTATTGACTTTTCCCCTCGCCCTCCTAGGTAACAGCTTGCCTGATTGCTGTGGCTAAAACAGACCATGAAGTTCAAGTGCGCAGAGCTGCCATCCACGTGATTGTGCTGCTGTTTCGGGGCCTCAGCCAGAAAGCCACTGAGGTAAGTCAGTTTCTCACCATATGCAGTTTCCGTACCTTTTTGGTTTTTTTCCTGCTCATCAATCTCACCACGGGAGACCTCAGACTTTATCCCCAGAATAAAATCAGCAGAGATTTTATTCTGTAGTAGGAAAGTTATATTGCTTGCATCTTTAATAGGAGTCCCTATTTCTTCTGAAATAGTAGGCAAACCACACCCTACTGCTGGAGGAGAACCAGAGCATAAGTCTGTAGATCGAGACTCTGAGTCCTGGTGTTCTTCTCAGAGGGGCAGACTCCAGGTGAGCGAACAGGAACACACTAAGCCTGCCTCTGGAGCCTGATCTTTAGTGACTTGTCTCCCTGACTCCTTTCACTGTTCATACCAAATTACTAAAGGATCTCATTTAAAAATGTTTCCTTTTTAGCTGTGAATTCAATCCACAAGATTTTAGTTGCTATATAAGTTAAACATTTTTCCTTCTCCAAGTGGATTTGGTTGGATTTCTCCCTAGTGTGTGGCCAATACGGGAAGAAAGTATATATATCCCTATGTGTGCTAAGAATGAGTGACCTCTAAATTAATTTGCCTCTTGATTTTAATGGAAACCCACTCCCAGATGAGTTTATGGAGAGAGTTTACATTAATAATTCACTTCCTGCCATCCACAGTGCTCACTGGTGGCTGGCACATCAGTATTTAACTGTCAGTGAAGCCATTAGAAGAGTGTTTGTTTTGTCAGACCCACGGGCTTTATTCATGATAGACCGTTGCCACATGAAGTTCTTGACACCATTTTTGTGCAAGCATGAACTCATCAGTTGTCCCCTAGTTATTATCTAGGGTCTTGATGGTGGTGGGGAACACAAAGATCATAACTCAATAATGCAGATTAATTAAATAAATTGCTATCGGCTACAAACTGCCCTTGATGAGAGTCTGCTGTACAAGCGGGAGTTAAAGTATTTTTCACCCATCCTTAAGATCTACAAAACCCTTGACAAATACACCATTGATATGTAAGTTGTTAACAAGAGTGGAAACTGGGTGAGAAGTATACAGGAATTCTCTGTGCTGTCTGTAAGTCTAAAATTATTTCAAAGTAAAATTGTAGTTTAAAATATGAATTACAACACTATTGAAATAGGTCTATACAACTGTGTGAGTGGGCCGTGGCAACCAGCACATCTGGGTACTTACCACTACTCACTGCTTGTCTTGGCTGGCGCTGCCTTTGCGGGCTGTGTGCTGTGCCTGGCTGCCGCCTGGCCCTGCCATGCTGCGGGCGCCGTGGCACCGGGTGCTCCAAACTGCTGTGCTGGGCAGCAGGGGATAAGACGCAGCCACGGTGCACCGAGATCACCTCCACACAATGAAGGAGTGGTGGGTTCAGGTGGGGTGACTAGCCGTGCCCCTGTCTGTGGCCTATCTGCGTTTCCCGGCACTCCAGCTGTCTCCTGCTCTTCACTCATGGAAGTCGTCAGGCAGATTTTTCACCTATGAGAGACTGCACATCTTCTACCAGGACTCTGTGGGTGTGGTTGGAAATCCTGAGATAGTTGTGCTTTTACCTAGGTTTCCAACTTCCAGCTGTGATTAGTACAAGATTTGGGAAGGTCTGACCGGGAGGTTTTAACGAGTGATTGCCCTGGGTTTCTTGGTCTTTGGTTGCAGTGACAAACAAGACCACATCACTGTTCCATATTTGAGCAGGCCAGCATCGTAGAGGCATTTTTGTGGCATCTGGGGCTCCAGAACCATAGGATCAACCTTTTGTCTCATGATTACAGAGGTATCGTTGCTCAGAAGGTGCTCTATAGGTTCGAGCAGAAATGATCTCGTCAGCTTACCGTGAGGAGTCTCTATCTGTCAAATGGAGGTATATTTCCTGAGATTCACCGTCCTCTCTTCCAAAAGCAGCTCAAGAATGGAGGCATGCTGGGGCGCCTGGGTGGCTCAGTTGGTTAAGCATCCGACCTCGGCTCAGGTCACGATCTTGTGGTTTGTGGCTTCGAGCTCTGCGTCAGACTCTGTGCTGACAGCTCAGAGCCTGGAGCCTGCCTCGGATTCTATGTCTCCCTCTCTCTGCTTCTCCTATGCTCGCTCTCTATCTCTGTCTCTGTCTCTGTCTCTGTCTCTCTCTCTCAAAAATAAATAAACATTAAAAAAATGTTTTTAAATGGAGGCATGCTGTCACCCATCCTCACACGATTGACGCAAATTTCTTTGTATTCTCTCGAGGTCTCACCCCAGTCTATGGGCCGTACATCAAATGCTCTGGGAGTGAGCTGTGGGACATGTGGGCAGGGATACGCAACAATGAAGAGAACTTAGTTATCAAGTCTCTTGCGGTACATCATCCAGAGAAAGAAGTTTAGAACATGCTGGGTGAGAGCTCTTGCTTCTGTGACTATTCCCAGTCATTTTATCGGTGGGCCATAGGATCCCACGAACCTCTATGCAGAATTTTTGGAGCTGTGCAGGAAAACATTCCCATGTTCCACAGTGTCAATTCTAGATGACCACATTAGCCACTCTCCACAGCTGGAGGACTCCATGGACTTCTTGAATGCATATATGGGCTTTATCAATTCCACTCCTTCTGAGCTAGAAGGAGTATCTTCCCTGTGTTACCTCCTCTACTCCCTTATCCGTTGTGTATTCCATTTAGGAAAAAATGTACAAAAGAGATCCTGACCACCGAACACCATTCTCTCACAGAAGTCCACCTGACTCACATTGGTGAGAAACATATAGTTAAAAGCCTGGAGAAGCTCCGGCTAAGGATGACCCAACAGTCACCCTCCCCCATCCTTCGAATATCTGAGCGAGTATATGACTTGCCATTGTCTTTGTGCTCTCAGGAAATTCTGGTGGGCACTACTGCTCACTGATACAGAGACAGTCTTAAAAGTCTTTTTTAAAAATTTTTTAAAAATGTTTTTATTTATTTTTGGGACAGAGAGAGACTGAGCATGAGCAGGGGAGGGGCAGAGAGAGGGGGAGACACACAGAATCTGAAGCGGGCCCCAGGCTCTGAGCTGTCAGCACAGAGCCCGACACGGGGCTCGAACTCACGGAGTGTGAGATCATAACCTGAGCTGAAGTCGGACGCTTAACTGACTGAGCCACCCAGGCGCCCCTTAAAAGTCTTTTTATTTATTTATTTATTTTTAAATATATGAAATGTATTGTCAAATTGATTTCCATACAACACCCAGTGCTCATCCCAAAAGGTGCCCTCTTCAATACCCATCACCCACCCTCCTCTCCCTCCTACCCCCCATCAGCCCTCAGTTTGTTCTCAGCTTTTAAGAGTCTCTTATGCTTTGTCTCTCTCTCACTGTAGCCTCTCTTTTTTTTTTTTCCTTCCCCTCCCCCATGGGTACCTGTTAAGTTTCTCAGGATCCACATAAGAGTGAAAACATATGGTATCTGTCTTTCTCTGTATGGGTTATTTCTTAAAAGTCTTTTTAATATTTCTATGGACTTTTATGAAATATTTAGAAATGCTAATTTCTGGCCCATCCTTGATTGGAATCCTTTGGTAAAAAATGAGGAGAGGGTGCACCTCACCTGTACTTGAATGGCTGTAGGGGCACATGCTTTTTATTTATATTTTTATTTTTATTTGAGAGAGTGCAAGTTGGGGAGAGGGGCAGAGGGAGAGAGAAAGAATCTTAAGCAGGCTCCATGCTCCGTGTGGAGCCCAGTGCAGGGCTCGATGCAGGTCTTGATCTCAAGACCCTGGGATCATGACCTGAGCCGAAACCAAGAGTCAGCTCAAGCAAAGGAGCCACCCAGGCGCCCCAGGGCACGTGCTTTTTAAAGTTCTTTAAGCAACAGTGAGTTGCTTAGTGAGAGTGAGTCTTGTCATAACTTTGGATTTCGTTTCATCAGCTACTTTTAATTATAGACATTTTGTTAAAATAGGTTTTGGTTTGAATAATGCAGTATTCTAAGTATACTTTAAGACTATGATTTGCCTGCATGTATTACATGTATTTTATAAGATACTAAACCAGAAGATACTCTGACAGAGTAGTGTACCTTATTACATAGGTTTAATTTCTGAATAAATTGAATTAAATCCAAACTATCTACAGAATTTCCTAAAATCACAGGATATTAAGAACCAGTAGCATCTGTGCCAGAGATTTACTGTTATTAGCCAATTCCAACAGCAAATAACAGCCTGATTCTTCATCCCTCAGTGCTCAGAAGCATGTCCCTCCTGAGCTGGAGGGGAGGGAATCGTTGTATTGTCCGAGTTACCGTGCTGAATGTACATGGATTCCTTTTATGACGATTGCTTGCCTTCTCATTGGTCGTCCCAGAGAGGCCTCCTCGTGAGGCTTAGTAATTCCTGTACTTCACAGACAGGAAAGTTCCAGAAACTTTAAGAACAAATACTGAAAGGCCTATGAGCAAATGGTGCTGAATATTTTTTTTTAAGCCACAGTTTCAATTGTTTTAGTCAAAACAGGATTAAGTGATTATTTTAAATTCTTTTTTTTTTATTAACAACAGGTATAACAACTGAAACTGAGTGTTTATTTTCTATTAATAAAAATGGATTTTTACAAAAGTAGCAAAAAGAAAACCTCTACAAGTGCATACACACCCTGAGTGAGTGAGGGGGGAGAGAGAGAGAGAGAGAGAGACTGTGTGTGTGTGTGTGTGTGTGTGTGTGTGTGTGTGTCTAGTTAGTAAAGTGAGAGAAGAAATAGAAAGCCTACCCAGATTTCTCAGATCTGTGTGTAGCCAATGAAAGCAACACTCCTGGTCTCACCGGTGCTAACATAATTTGTGGCTGTGGAAGATGATTGTCACCTTCAAAAACCCATGTGAATGGAAAACCTCTCTCCTGTTCTCTATTCTGCACTCACAGAAATTTATAAATTGTGCTCACCCAGTGACTAAAGGAAAGGAAATGGGATGAGATGAATGTAGGATTCCTCTTCCTGGTGCATCCTTAAGACCAGGTGTGTTAAATCTTGTAATCGTGGGTGTGATTATAATCAGGGGCACTTTAATGAGAAACGGAGATAACCACAAAGCTTTCAATCTAGGACTTATCTTTTCTGCTGTTTGCCCCCAGGAACAGCTGAAATGAAAGTGCCACTTTGTTGATGAAGTTGTGTGTGTGTGTGTGTGTGTGTGTGTGTGTGTGTGTGTGTGCGCGCGCGCGCGCATTTTTCCCTTCTAATCACTATTTTTAAAGTTACAGAATGCCAAAGATAATTCCAGGGTTCAGTGAATTTTCTCTTGCTGCTAGATGTGCCTGCTAAGGACCTCTGTGGTTCTGGCAGCTCAGAAAGGAGGCAGGAAATCCAGGAAGAGGTGGATGTTCAGAAGATCAGAAGACAGATTGGGATCAGAGAGGGAAGACCTCACTACCCCCACTCAAGAGGTAGCTTTTACCTCTTTCTCATTCAAAAGTAGCCAGAACATGGGGGCCTGGGTGGCTCAGTTGGTTAAGCGTCCGACTTTGACTCAGGTCATGATTACATAGTTCATGAGTTCGAGCCTGGCATCGGGCTCTGTGCTGGTAGCTCAGAGCCTGGAGCCTGCTTTGGATCCTGTGTCTCCCTCTCTGTCTGCCCCTTCCCGCTTGTGTTTCTCTCCTCTCTCTCTCTCTTCCTCAAAAGTGAATAAACGTTAAAAAAAAAAAAAAAGTAGCCAGAATTTTGTGCAGTCAACATAATATCCACATTGGAGGGAGATATTACATACATTTTCTTATTGAAAAACTTACTTTCTCTGCTTAGCCTTATTTTGGCCTTATGGCCATGTCTGTTAACTGTTAATTTATTACCACTGTAGCCTGAAGCCTAGGAGAGGCCAGAAGGAACTCCCATTTAACCGATTCTACCTTACCCTTGCTAGAAGTTAAATTCACTAGGGATGTTCAGAGGAGGAGGTAAGTTTAGATATGTGCCTTCTGTTGGCTTCAGGGTTCAGAACAGCCTTCCTCCACGTGTGGAGGGTAAGCTGAGGAACAGAATGAAAAAATTGTGCCTAACTATCCAGACCTTCCCAGATCTTTGCACAGTGACTTGTTTAAGTATTGTAAATATTTAGAACATCCATTTTCATAAATTCATTCCAAAGACAATAATGAATAATTGGGGTAGTAATGGCTGAGTAATAGCCGACAAGACTGGCCCTCCTTCAGATAGCAACTATAAATTCTGGACATAATATAGTAAGCAGCTACCTTGAGACACTGGAGAGCAGTCACATGCAGGCAGATTCTTATGGGGAGTCCATGCTCACAGGACAGGCATTGTATGGAGTAAGTTTCCGTTTTCTTGGCTTTTAACTTAGGAAAAAGTCTATCCGGGAGCAAATGCAATGCAGGAGGGGCACTGGTGGAGATACCACAGTTTTTCTAGCCTGGAGAACCAGGACGTTGATCTGGGGAAACCGCAGTTTCAGGACAGAGAGGGGAAATTCTGGGATGGATAGATCCTGAGAAAGGATTCCCAAATTCTGTCTGCCTGAATCTCTTCCCGAACCTTTGACCAAGCAAGATACAGGCTTGCTTTAAAAAGGAAGAAGGAGGTGCCTGGGTGCTCAGTCGGTTAAACATCCATCTCTTGATTTTGGCTCAGGTCATGATCTCATGGTTCGTGAGATCGAGCCCCATGTTGGGCTCTGTGCTGATGGTGCAGATCCTGCTTGGGATTCTGTCTCCCTCTCTCTCTCTGCCCCTCCTCTGCTTGCACTCTGTCTCCCTCAAAAATAAACAAAACATTTAAAAACAATTAAATAAAAATAAAGATAAGTGATCTGGAATGACCAGAGGCTCTCAGAAACCTAAACCTATATTTCCTCTAGGAGCAATGTTTCAGTCTCCATTAATTCATTGTTCATGGCAACTTTGCAGAACATAACTACCATGAATAACGAGAACTGGCTATATATAATAGGAAAAAAAATTGATGATCTTAGAAAAAAAGAATGAGTACTTTGGGACTGACTGTAGTTCTTGATTTATTGAGAGAACTACTACAGTCCTCTACACAGTTTGCAGAAAGCAGACTTCCAAGAACTATCAGGTACTTGAGAATTTTGCATATGGGTTTACAGTGACTATAAATTTGGCAACATTTTATATTGAAAATTTCTCCCTTGCATTTTTTATTCTTTTTTTTTTTTTTTTTTTTTTTTATTTTATTTTTGGGACAGAGAGAGACAGAGCATGACCGGGGGAGGGTCAGAGAGAGAGGGAGACACAGAATCGGAAACAGGCTCCAGGCTCCGAGCCATCAGCCCAGAGCCTGACGCGGGGCTCGAACTCACGGACCGTGAGATCGTGACCTGGCTGAAGCCGGACGCTTAACCGACTGCGCCACCCAGGCGCCCCGCATTTTTTATTCTTAATATTTATTTATTTATTTTGAGAGAGAGAGAGAGAGTGAGAGAGAAAGCATGTGTGAGCAGGGAAAGAGGCAGAGAGAGAGAATCCCAGGCAGGCTCCGCATTATCAGCACAGAGCCCGACGCGGGGCTCCGTCTCCCAATCCATAAGATCGTGACCTGAGCCGAAATCAAGAGTCAGACACTCAACTAACTGAGCCACATAGGCGCTCCTTTCTCCCTTGCTTTTTAATATTAAAAGGTATTTCCTGGAGCATAGCTTTTCTTCCTTCTAATCACTAATTTTAGGTGACAAAAACCTAATCTATATTCTGTCTAGTAGGAGATAAGTAGTAGGCTTTTAGAATTCATTCCTTCAAGATGATAAACAAATCTTCTTCTTCTTCTTCTTCTTCTTCTTCTTCTTCTTCTTCTTCTTCTTCTTCTTCTTCTTCTCCTTCTTTTAAGTAATCTCTGTATCCAACATGGGGCTCGAACTCACAATCCCAAGATCAAGAGTCACATGCTCTTCCATCTGAACCACCCAGGTGCCCCAAGATGATAAATGAGTCTTAACACCAGGTCCTGTCTTTAAAAATAAGCAAACCCTGGAAACATCTTCTGGAGGAAGAGTTTGGGATTAATTATTAACTGATGGCTAAGGCAGGTTCTGAGCCAAACCCAGGTCTCCACCCAGGAATGATTTTTAATTCCTTCTTTGAATCCAGAGTTGGACTCGGATGACAGAAACCTCTTCCTGATAACATAATGAGCAGTGGCTTCATGAACATTTGTGCAGTCAGAGGTTACTCTCCTACTTCACTGTCCAGAGAAAGCAAACCCTGGCTTAAAAAAAAAAAAAAAAAAAAAAAAAAAAGGCTCACGTATGACGTGATGCTTTTCTGGTTACAGCAGTTACCCGTGGTCCATCTAAAAGACTGAGTGCGTGCATCCTGGGTTCACCTTGTTTCCTGTCTGTCCAGACCAAGAACTGGGACCCGAGGAGGGTAGGACACTTAATCTCTGACACGGCACAAATGGCAAATTATAAGTAAATGGGCAAGCTGAATGGAAACTTTCCTTCCTTTTATTGGTTTTGTTCTATCCTGAAAGTTATTTTGGCAACATTTGGTGTGGTTTTGGTGCTATGTGTACAGTAAACGGGCCCAGTTCCTTCCCAGAGCCAGTTTCACACATTGCTCCTTTTAACAGATCGAAGGCTCTGTGTGAAGAGTAAATGAAAAGAACATTTATGTAAACATGACTGTGATCCAGGTAATAATTATTCCCCTGTAAACTTTGAAAAAGTGCTTGGGAGAGAGTGCCCTTCCAGGACTGAAATTAAAGAGATTCTTCCCTTCCTGGGAGCACAGGGCTATAGCCGGTTGATCAAGGCAGCAGTTCTGCTGATCATCTGCCAATGGGTTGGTGTTTACAGTATTGATATTCTTCATTAAAGACATTTAATAAGAATTCAGCATTTGTTAGCGGCGCCTGGGTGGCTCAGTCGGTTAAGCGTCCAACTCTTGGTTTTGGCTCAGGTCATGATCTCGTGGTTCGTGAGTTCGAGTCCCACATCGGGCTTGGTGCTGACAGTGCAGAGCCTGCTTGGGATTCTCTCCCTCCCTCTCTCTCTCTCAAAATAAATAAGCTTAAAAAAGATTTAAGGAATTCAGCATTTGTTGGACAACGTTTACAATGTCAAAAGAGACGGTGGCTTAGAGGGACTTTCAAATAAGTCATAGGTTTATAAATGGTCTCTTCCCCCCAAACACTTCCTTCTTTTCTCTCAGACAGTATAGTTGCTTCTCCTCATTTCATTCTTAGAAGACGGGATCCTCTCGGCCTCCACAGTGGTTTCCTGGGTCTGCCTAACAAAGTGCCACTGACAACAGAACTTTGTTGTCTCGTAGTTTTGGAGACCTAAAGGTCCAAAATCAAAGTGTTACAGGGCCATGCGCCCTCTGAAACCCGTAGGGAAGTTCTTCCTTCCTTCTCGCTTCCGGTGCTTTGCAGGCAGGCTTCGGCATTTATTGGCTTGTAGCCACATCGCTCCAGTCTCTGCCTTGTTGTCACATGTGTTCTCCTTGTGTGTCTCTGTCTTCACATGGCTTCCTTCTTCTCAGGACACCAGTGCTGGATTAGGGCCCCCCTACTCTACTATGACCTTAACTAGTCACATCAGAACAACCATTTCCAAATAAGGTCACATTCTGAGGTACTGGGGGTTAGGACCTCATGGTATCTTTTTGGGGGGGAACACACGTTTCAACCCATAATTCCATAGTGCTCTCTCTTTTGTGCTTATGCTTCTCCACCTCTTCATCACTGCCACATCTTAAGAAGCCTGTTCTAGGGATGCCTGGTGTCTCAGTCCGTTAAGTAGCCGATTCTTGATCTCAGCTCGGGTCATGATCTCATGGTTTGTGAGTTCAAGCCCCACATTGGGCTCTGTGCTGACAGTGCAGACCCTGCTTGAGATTCTCTCTCCCTCTCTCTGCCCCTGCTCTACTTGTTTTCTCTCTCTCTCTCTCTCAAAATAAATAAATAAACTTAAAAATTTTTTTTTAAAAAAGAAGCCTGTTCTGTGTAGGGTATCTCTTCTTTGTCACACTCTTACTTTTTTTTTTTTTTTTTTTTGTCTGCTTTAAGGGCCTGTACCACATACTGTACCCTCAGGAAGACCAGAGAAGCAGTGTTTGTGACATGCTTACCTTGAAAGAACTTAATTCTGACACTTGACTAGAAAGAATAAGGAGGAGCATAGAATAATTTTTTGGACTCTTGGCCTTGGTGCAAATCTCTTAACCCCCCTGAACCTCATTTGCACATCCGTCCCATCCCCCTGACACAGATGTGGCAAGAATTAGAAGGGATAACTTGGCAAATGCTTCACACTGTGAAGGGTTGCCAATATGAAAGATGACAGTGATGATGACTACGACTCATCTCGGGTGGTGGCGGTATTGTCATTGCTATTACTACCCCCACCGCCACCACCACGGCCACTACTACTATGTCATCCTTAGATTTGCTGGGGTTTTGAACAATATTTTTAAATCCACCAAAGGTAATTTCATATTTGTTCTGAATGAATAGGCAAGTATTTCCTGGCTGGAACTTTTAGAACCTTACACTTTGTCACACCAGGCTCACACCATCGGTCATCTCAGACTTGGGAAGATAGACTTTACTATGTGGAATCCAGCCTTCTAACTCTGTGCAAGGATCTCATGATTGCATATGCCACCTCGTTCTTCCTCATGGACAACGACTCGACTGGAAAAGTATAAGAACCTAGATGCTTTGGGGGCACTTGGGCGGCTCAGTTGGTTAAGCATCTGATTCTGGATTTCAGCTCAGGTCACGATCTCACAGTTCGTGAGTCCAAGCCCCCACGTCAGGCTTGCGCTGACAGTGAGAAGTCTGCTTGTGATTCTCTTTCTCTGCCCCTCCCCTGCTCATACCCTCTCTCTCTCTCAAAATAAATAAATAAAACTTAAAAGGGGGGGCGGCGCCTGGGTGGCTCAGTCGGTTGAGCTTCTGACCTGGGCTCAGGTCACGATCTCACGGTTCATGAGTTTGAGCCCTGCATCAGGCTCTGTGCTGACAGCTTGGAGCCTGGAGCCTGCTTCAGATTCTGTGTCTCTCTGCTCCTTCCCAGCTTGCACTTTGTCTCTCCGTCAAAAATAAATAAACATCAAAGAGGGAGAGAGAGAGAGTGAGAGAACCTACATGCTCTGCAGTTACTGAACCAAAGGACTTAATATATGTCCAGACATGATTTGACTTCCAACACTCCCTTTCTTCTGTATCACTATGAGGCAGTGGTTATAGCACCACAAAATAATAATAATGCTGTCTGCTTTCATAAAGCAGACACTGAGCTAGGTGCATTATTGGACTATCTCAGTTGATTCTCTCAGGAGCACTGAGGGGTAGGTGTCCCCATTTTACAAATGACTAAAGGAAGACCCTCAGAGATTAACCTGTACTCTACCTGGCTTTTCTGTTCCCTAACTTCATTTTTGAGAGACAGCATGAGCAGGAGAGGTACAGAGAGAGAGGGGGACAGAGGATCCGAAGCTGGCTCCGTGCTTATAGCAAAGGGCCCAACGTGGGGCTCAAACTCACAAACCGTGACATCATTACCTAAGCTGAAGTCATACTCTCAACCAACTGAGCCACCCATGTGCCTCTGGGCCACTGACTTTTTAAATTTTTTTTTTTTTAACATTTATTTATTTTTGAGACAGAGAGAGACAGAGCATGAACGGGGGAGGGTCAGAGAGAAAGGGAGACACAGAATCCGAAACAGGCTCCAGGCTCTGCGCAGTCAGCACAGAGCCCGACGCGGGGCTCGAACCCACAGACAGCGAGATCATGACCTGAGCCGAAGTCGGCCACCCAACCGACTGAGCCACCCAGGCGCCCCGGCCACTGACTTTTTAAAGAAAGAGTAAACAGGGGAGCCTGGCTGGCTCGGTCAGGAGAGCATGCGACTCTTGATCTCACAGACATGAGTTCAAGCCCCACAATGGATGTAGAGTTTACTTAAAAATAAATAGAATAGAGTAAAATAAAATAAAATAAAATAAAATAAAATAAAATAAAATAAAAGCAAATAAAGATTATTTTAAAGCAAATAAGTACACCAGTAGTTGATGAAAGTATCCACTAAGCAATCACCAGTTTCTTTGCCATGGTGAGAATATTTAAAGTAACATTTTAGTTAATCAAGACTTGTACCAAGTTCCATTTCCTATTCAGCCATCTACGTTTTCTGTAAATAGCAAAGTTCTCATCACTTCTGTGTGGCAAGGGGTTGCCAGGAAAAACTATGGTGATTTTTTACACCTGTTATGTATGTTTAGAAGCTTGTCTTATTCTGTTAAAGCCCAATATAATTTTCCATCTTTTCCTTTCTAAGACCCAGTCAGACCAGAAGCACAACTTCTCAAATGTTCGTTCCCACACAGTAACAATCAGATGTTTAGTCATTAATGAATGCCTGTTTTTCCAAGGATCTCTACCATCTGTCAAATACAAGATTTGTATATGGGATAGTAATTCAGATATCATACCCTTACATCACTGAGTTAAAGAGGGTTTATAGCTAGAAAACCCTGGATAGTATCCGGGGCATTTTTCAGGGGCGTATTTGTCCCAGGATCTGAGCTAGCGTCTGAGAGAGGAAGGCTAGAAGGTGTCAGGCGAGGAGTGTGCCAGGCTGGAGTCAGAGCCAACCTAAGGGAAGTTGAATGCGAGAAAGGCAAGGCCAGGTCCAGGCAGATGAAGACACTCCCACCAGGCCACGGCTGCTGATCTAAAGGGAGGTAAATGAGTGCTGTGTTCATTGATAGCGTAATAGCCCCATTCCCCCTTGCCTCGTATTTTGTTTAATCTCATTTAATCTTAAATGGAGGTATAACTCGTATCTATAAAATTCACCTTTTTAAAGTGTGCATTTCAGGGTTTTTAGTGTTTTATAAAATTGTTCCAACACCACCACCATCTAATTCCAGGGCATTTTCATTACCCCCCAAAAGAAGCCTTGTAGCCAAGAGCAGTCATTACCCGCCATTTCCCCGCTTGTCCCCAGCTCCTGGCCACCACCAATCTACCTATTGTCTATGGATTTGCCTTTTCTAGACATTTCATATCAAAGGAATCACATAATATATGGCCTTTTGTGCCTGGCTCTTTTCACTTAGCATAATGCAGTCAAGGTTCATCTTGTATTGTAGCCTACATTGGGATTTCATAACCTTTTATGGATGAATAATATTCCATTGTATGAATATACCATGTTTGTCTATCCATTCATCAGTTGATGGACATTTGGGTTATTTCCACTATTTGGCTATTTTAAATAATGTTGCTGTGAACATTTGTGTGCACACTTTCATGAAAACATACGCTTTCATTCTCATGAGTATATGCCTAGGAGTGGAATTGCTGGGTCATATGGTATCTCTGCATTTACCTTTTTCAGGAGCTGCCAGACTATTTTCCAGCTGCATCATCTCCCATTCTCAGCAGCAATGTCTGAGGGTCCAAATCCTCCACAGTCTGATTAACACTTGTTACTGTCTTATCATTTGCTAGGATTATCGCCACCCTAGTGAGTGTGAGGTGGTGTAGTTTAAATTTGCATTTCCCTGGTGGCTAAAGATGTTGAGCATTGTTTCATGGATTTATTAGCCATTTGGATATCTGCTTTGGAGAAATGTCTATTCAGAATCTTTGCCCATTTTTTAAATTGGGTTACTTGTCTTTTTATTGTTAGTGTGTTTGTTTTTATTTTTTTTTTAGTTTTTTTTTTAACGTTTTATTTATTTTTGAGACAGAGAGAGACAGAACATGAACAGTGGAGGGTCAGCGAGAGGGAGACACAGAATCTGAAACAGGCTCCAGGCTCCGAGCTGTCAGCACAGTGCCCGACGCGGAGCTTGAACTCACTGACCGTGAGATCATGACCTGAGCCAAAGTCAGCCGCTTAACCGACTGAGCCACCCAGGCGCCCCATATGTGTGTTTGTTTTTTAATTGGGATTTTCATATCTAAAAATGTCATTCATAGTTTTACAAAGCTTAAATCAAAGATCCATAGTCCCATCCTCCCTTTTACCCTCCATTCTCTCTTCCCATTAGCAACTGTTTTCAATTTGATTAGCTGTTTCTTTAAGTGTTTACTTCCATATTTCTTTTTTTAAATGTTTATTTTTGAGAGAGAGAGAGAATGAGTGGGGAGGGACAGAGAGAGATGGAGACACAGAATCTGAAGCAGGCTCCAGGCTCCAAGCTGTCAGCACAGAGCTCAACGTGGGGCTTGAACTCATGAGCCATGAGATCATGACCTGAGCCAAAGTTGGATGCTTAACTGACTGAGCCACCTACGCACCCTAACTTCCATATTTCTTTATTTTTATTTTTTTATTTCTAGAGAGAGACTGTCTGCAAGTCAGGGGAGAGGGACAGAGACAGAGAGAGAGAGAGAGAGAGAGAGAGAGAGAGAGAGAGACTTTTAAGCAGGCTCCACTTGCAGTGCAAAGCCTGACGCGGGGCTCAATACGACGACCTGAGCTGAAATCAAGAGTCGGATACTCAAAACTAGGGGCACCTGGGTGGCTCAGTCAGTTAGGCATCCAACTTTGACTCAGGTCATGATCTCACTGCTCATGAGTTCGAGCCCCGCGTTGGGCTCTGTGCTGACAGCTCAGAGCCTGGAGCCTACTTCGGATTCTGTGTTTCCCTCTTTCTCTGCCCCTCTCTCACTCACGCTCTGTCTCTCTCACTCTCTCGCAAAAGTAAACATTAAAAAAAATTTTTTTTAAAAGTCAGATGCTCAACTGACTGAGCCACCCAGGTGCCCCTACTTCCATATTTCTAAGTAGCATGCTTACATTGCTATTTCTTGATTTTTCAACACACTTTTTGACTTCCTGCTAGATCTAATATGTACAAGTGGGACTTCGTCAGTGATTATGTTCCTAAGGTCCAGAAGACTGGCCTGCAGTGAGAATCAATGAAGCAGCATAGTGGCTTAGACTTAGAATGTAGATTCTAGAGCTAGAATGTCTAGGATTGAATCCTAGCTTTACAACTTACTGGCAGTGAGACCCTGCACAAGTTAGTTAACCTCTCTGTGCCTCGATTTCCTCATCTGTAAAAATGAGGATAATCATAGTACATAGGGTTGTTTTTTAAAATTAAATGACCAGGGGGTGCCTGGGTAGCTCGGTTAAGTATCTGACTTTGGCTCAGGTCATGATCTCACCGTTCATGAGTTCGAGCCCCGCATCAGGCTGTGTGCTGACAGCTCAGAGCCTAAAGCCTGCTTCCAATTCTGTGTCTCCCTCTCTCTCTCTCTCTGCCTCTTCCCAGCTTGAGTTCTCTCTCTCTCCCTCTCTCTCTCTCTCTCTCTCTCTCTCTCTCAAAAATAAACATTTAAAAATTTTTTAAGATTTTTTAATTAAATGACCTTATGTATATAAAGCATTTAGAACGTATAGGTTCTAAAAGCTCAATATGTATTAGTATTATTATTAATATACCCCAAGTATATGCACTCTCCTTCCCCATTTTCCCTATACAATTACATTACAGTTTTTGCTATATCAACATTTAGTGTTTATGTTACTATGACTGTAAATATTATCCACAACTGAGCCATATTATCTGCTATGGTTACATTTCCTTTCTTGTATGAATTTTGGATTTTTCTGATGTTAATAAATGTCTCAGGTTTATTTTTGTTACTTTTCTGTGAACCTATTACCAATTTGTCCCCCATGCTAAATGTTTATAAATCTCTTAAAAGATTCAAACATATCAAGTGCTCCAATAGTTTCACCTTCTGAGAGACATATCTCCTATAATCTTTCATTCGCTTGCTCTTGTGTGGACTAGTTACTTTCTAAGACTACTGCAAGATTTAAGAACACAGCACTTACAAGTTAACGATGCTTTGTGTGCATGGGCAATACTTATGGACTGGTGAACTTTATAGGAGGGTGATGATATAGCCAAGTCATTTCATTAGGAGACTTACTTTCACTGGTAGACGTCAAGACTCTCTGAAGTTGTTTTCTTTGGGGCTGGTCAGAGAATTGTCTGTTCTTCTACCTAGAGGATGTGAGCCCAGCTGCCAGGGTTATGGAAGATGAGTGGAAGAAGGAGGATGGCAGTCTCGTCATTTTGTATGCAGGTTTTCACTTAATCCTTCTATTTTCAACATGGTAGCCTCATCCTTATCAGTACCTGATGTCTGTCTATCCATAGTCTCTTTGGTTGGATCCTCTAAAAGGGTAAACTCCAAGCTTCTGCTGTGGTTGGGGAAGGGCAGTTACCTGGGTACGCAAAATGGAAGGCATCAGGCCACCTACTTAGTACTCAAACAGACTTCCAACCAGGGCTTCTGTTCACCTCCATTTTAAGAGGTGAACTTTTTTGAGTTTCTGTGGTACATTAGGCTTGCTTCTGGGTTTAGTGAATCGATTTTTTATTCAAACCAAGACACTTTTGAGAGAGAAAGAGGACACTTATTAATTATGTAAGTGCAACAGATGTAAAACATATTAACCTGGGCAAATCAGGATTATGACCCTAGAATTCATCCATCTGCTTTCTAGCATCAAAACTTTTCTTGCTATTGCCTTGTTAGTGCTTTTTGTTCTGATAGCTTAATGCCATTTTTTCTCCCTTTGCTGTCCTTTTAGTGGGGTTCCAGGAAAGAGGACTGGTGTGTGCATGTGTTCAGTCCACCAGCTTTGAGACAGCAGCTTCTGTTCTTCCCTCTTATAGATGAAGAAAGTAGGTATGGAGGACATATGTGACTATAGTCAGAACTCTTTTGGTTTTAAGCAGCAGAAACCTAGTCTGTTTCTTTAAGCAACAGAAACTAGCTTAAGCAGAGAACTTTTTAGCCTGCGAGATCCAAAGAAGGGCTGAATAGTCATGTTGTGGGAAAACATGGATGGAGCTGGCTATCAGTGACTCCTAGAATCAGGAATTAAAATGCCCCATATCTTGTCTCTGCTTCTTCTGTATTTCATCTTTGTTCTTTTGCACTGGCATCTAGCTTTCCTCCTGTGGCAGCAATATGACCACTGACAGTGACCCATGGTTGCTCTTACACCCAACACTCAGAGATTCCCTCCCTACCTGGCCCCAAATGCAAAAATTCCAGGAAAGAAACTTAACATTCCAGCTAGGATCGGATGCCCATCCCCCTATCGACCAACGTAGATGGGCCAGGTAGGGTATATGGAAATGCTGTTCTGTGTAAAACCACGTTCAGCCTCCATTGTACCCATCTGTGAGAGAAGAGCTGGGGTCAGTGCCTAGGAGTAGGGGATAGTCCCATAGATTGCCGCAACAGTAACTTGGCCAAATCCTATGACAGTAGTGATGGGTTTGAGAAATAAAGCCAAAAAGATTACAACTCAGTACCTTACTGTGACTGCTAAAATATCAACGTTCAACCTTTTCTAGTGATAACATACATGACAGTTTGGAAGCCCTGACATTTAAGACTGTACCCTTTCTGCCTCTTCTGCACCATCATTTGCATAGATCTACATATGTTAGAACTTGGTTTGTCTTCCTCTTCTGCATCAGACACACTATTTTATTTCCTGTAGGATAGCCTATTCTTTGCCCTTCTTATCCTTTTTTTTAAATTTTATTTTTACATAATCTCTATACCCAGTGTGGGGCTCAAACTCACAGCCCCAAAGTCAAGAGTCACATGCTCCTCTGACTGAGCCAGCCAGGCACCCCTTACCCTTCTTTCCTGATGTAAAAAGGCCAAGAAGAAAGAAGAAAGTATTGTCAAACTCAGAATTTATACACACACACACACACACACACACACACACACACATATATAAAGTTTGTTTATTTTGAGAGAGAGAGAGAGAGAGAGAGAGAGAGAGAGCGCGCATGAGAAGGGGAGGGGCAGAGAGAGAATCCCAGGCAGGTTCCACACCATCAGCACAGAGCCTGACATGGGGCTTGAACTCACAACCTGCGAGATCACAACCTGAGATGAAACCAAGAGTCAGATACATAACCACCTGAGCCACCCAGGCACCCCCAAACTCAGAACTTTAGAATGTTAGAGGTGGAAGAGGACTTAGAGACTCCTTAATTTTATTTCACAAAAATTTTCCTTGGCTTATTAACTTATGAGTTGTTCCTCTGACATGAGGTCTTCATGGTCAAATAAGTTTGGAAAATGCTGCATATGACTATATGTTTTTCTCTTGGCGATTAGGTACATGTTAGCCTATTAAAGAGTCTGAGAAGGCCTGCAGCAAAGAAAACTAACAATTCCTCAACTCCTTTACCAAGGAACCCTTTTTTCATTATAAGCATGCCAAGTAATAATGTTCCATGGAACATACTTTGGGAAATAATCCAACTGCTTATTTTATGAATGAGGAAATAAAGTTCATGAAGAGACAGTGGTTACAAATTTCCAAAGCTAATGCCAGGAAGAACGAGCACTCATTTCCATTTGTTCCTGGTCACTTGCATTGGCCAAGTGCTAATAAAAAGATAGCATCTCTCCCTCTTCCTTTTACTTAATTCACTCATTCACTTGGAACAAGGTTCGTCTTATTCTCCAGGGTATCTTAGGTGACATCATAAAAGGAGCACAAGTTAAAGCACCAGATTTGGGAGTATCTGCTGTCAGCTCCCTTTCTCTTGATCAGACCCAACACACTTTTATTATAACAAATTATTATACCAAATATTTTGTTGTTTCCCCTTTATTCTCCTGAAATGAAATTTGTAACTTCTTTACCTACATGTATATTTTATTTTATTTTTAATGTTTATTATTTTGAAAGAGAGACAGAGCGTGAGCGGAGGAGGGACAGAGAGAGAGGGAGACACAGAATTGGAAGTAGGCTCCAGGCTTTGAGCTGTTAGCACAGAGCCCGATGCAAATCTTTAACCCACGGACTGTGAGATCATGACCTGAGCTGAAGTTGGTTGCTTAACCGACTAAGCCACGCAGGTGCCCCAACCTACATGTATATTTTAAAAATCAACATAATGCCCCAACTATAATATATAAAGGAGGAATAAAAGGCTAAGAGTTTATAATAAAATAACATGGTTTCTTTTTTTATTTTCTTAATATTTATTTATTTTTGAGGGAGAGAGAGACAGAGCATGAGCAAGGGAGGGGCAGAGAGAGAGGGAGACACGGAATCCGAAGCAGGCTCCAGGCTCAAAGCTGTCAGCACAGAGCCCAACGCGAGGCTCAATCTCACAGACCGTGAGATCATGACCTGAGCCGAAGCCAGACCCTTAACTGACTGAGCCACCCAGGTACCCCCAAAATAACATATATTTTGATATATAAATGTCTAGGCCAACTCTAAGATATGATGAACTATTATTTGGTTGCTCTTGTATGTAGAGTCGTCATGAATGTAACACCTACAAATACAAAATCATACAGATATCAGACGAGCAGCTCAGAAGTACATTGTAGAGCTTGATTTTCCGAAAGAGTAAACTGCTGTCTGTAAAATTCTAAACAAATGAAAATATTATTTTCTCTTAGTTTATATGGTAGTTGCAATTCTGAAACTCCATAAAAATACTTTGAGCATTTACTCTATGATAGCACTTATATCTAAGTGCTTTACATTAATTAATTCACTTAATCTTCATTGTCCATTTAAGTATGATTAATATCCCCATTTTATACATGAGGAAACTAACAGAGAAGATAAGTAACTTCTCCAACAACTAGTAAGTGGCAGAGCAGTAGTAGATAAACCCAGGCAGCACGGACAGGCCTGAATGTTCAGTGACTGTCATCTGAAGGACTCAGCGACCAAATCACTTGGGCATTTTCTGCACAAATCGGCCAACAGAAGGCTGCTTCAGATCCTGGAAACCTGATACCCAAAAGGAAAACAGGCCAGACTACCTCCTGACAGCTTATTTACTGTCTGCCCTGGAGAAGGATGGAACAGTGAGAGGACAGTGTTTGGGGCTGGCCTTGGACCCAGGTGCCCTGACCTCCCAGGACCTGCCAGAGTGAACTCTTCACAGAGCAGAGACAGGAAACAGCCCTGGCTTCCTTTTACCCTACCACATGTTCCACTATCTCTTGCCAAAAGTTCAGGCCAACCATGGACTACGCCATCCAGCAACTTCCCCCAGTGTATACAGAACTGAAAAAAGCAGGGAGCAGACCAAACACCTTCAGGGCTGCTAGGCTGGGGAGTAAGAGTCCTGGGACTTTCCTTCTGCCCTGCAGCCTGATTGGAATCATTTCTTCCTGTAATAATCAGATGGGCCTCTGGGTTGGAAAACCCACGTCTCTTTGCTTCATCCTCTGCAGGGAAGGAGTTCTGACCCTACCTTCCTTGGAGTGAAATGACAGTTAGGATTGATGCTCTGGAGTCTGTTCCAGCTCATTGCTCATTGCTCCATGGTTTGTTTGCTCTTAGCAAATCTGCTCTGAATACATTGCATGTTCTCTGAGGGTTAGTATTTAATAATAGAACATTTATTAAGGGCTTATGTATGGCAGGCAAAGCACCAGCTTCTTCACATTCATGATCTCGTGGAATCCTCCTAACAACCCCTCTGAGATAAACATGCTTATTAACTCTATTTACAGATAAGAAAATTGAGGTCCAGAATACTTACATTTAGATGCACAGGTCACACAGCCAGTAAGAGGTAGAACTGAATACAAACTCAGGCTCCCTTATTGCCAGCTTGGCTGTTGTGACGGAACTAATTAGAACTGGCCTGAGATGATACTTGAGGAAGAGGTAAACTGTTACAGGTATATTGGGACAAACTTGCATTCCTACGACTTCTATTTCCTTAACCACTCCACTTGCTTCGACTCTGTAATTCTCCAGGGTTGACAGGTATTCATTCAGTCAGCATGGTAGGGGAACTGCAGCTAGAGAGATCTTTCTGAAATGCAAATCTGCTGAAGCCTAGTCCCCAGCTAACATTTTTACCCTGATCCATGAGATAAAAACCAGGCTTCTTCACATGACACACAAGGCCCTTTATATTCTGGATCTCCCCCCGACTTCTCTGTCTCCTCCGTACTTCTCCTCAAATGCCCTGACAACCTCATGCCAGCCCCAGATAATCTGCAGACTGTTTCTTGCCGACATCTTGGTCTCTACTAAATGTTCGTTTATTTATTTTGAGAGACAAAGTGCATGAGCAGGGAAAGGGCAGAGAGGGAAAGAGAGAATCCCAAGCAGGCTTCTGTGCTGTCAGCACGGAGCCTGACCTGAGCCAAAATCAAGAGTCAGATGCCTAAGCGACTGAGCCACCCAGGCGTGCCAGTCCCTACTATTTCTTATGCCACAAATGCCTTCTTTTCCCCTCACCTGTCCGTCTGATTAGCTTTTTTTCATCCTTTAGGACTCTACTTAAATTTTATACTCTTTGTGAAAAGCCTTTCCTGGTTTCTCAGGTGAAATTAGTCCTCGCTTCTCCAGGCTCCACAGTACTTTACATATCAGCTCTGGACTAGAGGAGATAGTGTGATGATTTCTTCATGTTTGATGCCAACAGGTGACTGTGAACCCCTGAACACACCAGCCACCTTTTTTTTTAAATTGTGGTAATAGAAACATAACACAGAATTTACCATCTTAACCATTAAAATATTTTTCTTTTATTTTTTTATTTTTAGAAAGAGAGCATGAGCAGGGGAGAGGGGCAGAGGGGGAAAGAGAGAGAATCCTAAGCAGGTTCCACGCCTCTTGTGGAGCCCAACATGGGGTTCGATCCCACGACTCTGGGATCAGGTGCCCCTCATCTTAACCATTTTTAAATGTACAGTTCAGTAGCTTTAAGTATATTCATACTACTGGGCAACCAGTACCGCCACCCCTCCACGGAACTCTTTTCATCTCTGTACCCCTTAAATACTAACTCTCATTTTCCCCTCCCTCAGCGCCTGGCAATCCCCATTCCCTCTGTCTGTGTGAATTTGACTACTCCTTCCATTCACTTTTGTATTCCCCACATCTCACACACTGCTTTGCACAAAGTAAGTACTTAATGAATGTTTGTTGAGAGAGTGCACGAAATCTTTTCTCTAAGAAGCATGGAACACATCTCTTAAATTTCTTTCCACCTGCCTTTATGATAAATAGATTTGCTGATCTTCAACTGGAAATTCTGGGATTTCCAAGCTCTTCCAGTGTTCAGGTTTCCCAAGAGCAGAAGTTGTCGAAACAAGTTCTCACTAGGAGGGAATTTTACCCTCCTTTACTTAGAAATGCCTAAAGTTTTCATTGCAGTTGGGTTGTAGACATGCTGTCCAAATCAGCTGGGAGAAGAAGAACTGAGGCAGAGTGACAGGATGCATATGGATGCTCCGCCAGAACCTTCTGCATTTCACAACTTGGCTTCTTGACACACACACACACACACACACACACACACACACACACACACACACACCCCATAGATATACTATGTGTGTGCTATATACATAGCAGTATATGTGTATGGGTATGTATATATATACACTTCTGTTCAAAGTTCTAACGCATGTATTTCCCTTAATTCCTCCCATCTGGGCAAAGGTTTCTGCCATAATTCCAGCTAACGTAGCAACAGAGACAGCTGCATTTGTTTTATCCTTTCATCTTCTTGAAGAACGCATGTTGGTAGCCTGTAACTTTCTATGTCTTCAGAATCGCACTTCACGTACACATTGTTTAAGAAGAAATTTTTTAAATATTTTGGAAAAACGATGCAGTGCCAATTTGTGGATCAGAAATGATTTTGAGGGGCACCTGGCTGGCTCAATTGGTGGAGCATGTGACCCTTGCTTTCAGGGTTGTGGGTACAAGCCTCGCGTTGGGTGTAGAGATTACTTAAAAATAAAATCTTTTTTTTTTTTTTTTCCAGAGAGAGAGCACAACTGGTAGAGGGAGAGAGAATCTTAAGCAGGCTCCATGCTCAGCACAGAGCCTGATGCAGGGCTCAATCTCATGATCCTGATATCATGACCTGAGCCGAAATCAAGAGTCGAATGCTTAATCGGCTGAGCCGCCCAGGTGCCCCTAAAAATAAGATCTTAAAATGATTTTGACCCCATTCCCTTTGGAAAATAAAAACCTGACTGTTGATAGTTAAGAAAATTCCAAGAAGTGTAATAGGTTATGTCCAAATCACGTCACCCTTATTAAACTGGCACTTAGATTTTTCCCAGGCAGTGTTGTTACTTTCGAAACCATGGTGTAACTCCTAGTCTCCCACCCAGGGTTTTTTCCTAACCTCCCACACTACTGCATCCTGGCTCCTTATTAGAGTCACCTGGAGAGCATAAAAATCATAAAAATAAATTAAAACATTTTTTAAAAAGCCCTTAGTCCTAACCCCTATGAATCTGAGTCTTAGGTGTGAGGTGGGGGCCCAGACATTTTAAACATTCTCCAGGGAATTGTAATGTGTAGCAAGGGTAGGAAATCACTACGCTAGAATGATGCTGTTGTGCAGAGGCAACATGTGGGCTTTGTAGCCATACTTTGGTGTGGGTAGCAGGGTTCTTCTTTCTGGTCTAGTCCACACCATGTACGTATTAGTACATAATGCAAACCCCATCAGGACCTCTGATGCGTCAGTGACTGGTTTTCTCTGGCCTTTGGTTCCTGAGGCATCGTGCACAGAGTCTAGAATTCCATTGAGTAGATGCCCTCAAGAGAGTGTCCTGTCCTTCCCCTGTGGACGATTTCAGCTAGACCTGAAACTGTGTGATCGGGGTTTGCCTGGGGTGATGCAGGATGCCCCAAAAGAAACCCAAACCTATGGTCAGCCAGTAGCCCAGTTACAGCTCCCCCTGCTCCCTGCCCAGGCTCCATCCAAATAAACAACTTTGATGGGGCAGGGAAAAGGTCAGATTTTCTCCATTGCTTCCTTTTGCATATTGGATTTCCTAGTAACTGCACATATTTAAAAGCAAGGTTTATAGAGTTAGCCCTGACACAGGTTTGAACTCTGGCGTGTCCTGGAGCAAGTCACTGAAACCGCTCTAAATCCTCTTTTCCCTAATTTTAAACTGAACCTAACAGCACCTGTCTTATAGGATTAAATGAGATACTGTGTGCGAAGGGCTTAGCACAGTGACTGAAACGTCATATAAACACTCAGTAAGTAAATGGTAGTAGTGAGCCTTTTGCAGGCATTCATCCCGTGGGAGGCATCAAGCTCAGGCGGGGAGCAGGACTGGGGTCCCTTAGCAGGGTGTTTGCTGGGGAGAGCCTCCCAGGCCAGCAAAGTGGAGCCCTTTCCCCACGCGAGGTCACGGAGCACAGTTTAAAAGCTGAGATTGTAATCACCTTTTAAGGACAAAGCTCCCCATCTCCTCTCCCACAAGCAGCAGCCTGCTGCCTTTGCACACACTCCGGCCATTTTTCCTGCCTTCTTTGTTCTATTTCCGTGCCTGTGGGGGTGAAGGAAAGCTGCCGCCTTCCTCAGGTTGCTATTTAAAGACATTGTGAAAGATGCTGCGGCGACCGCTGCTGGCCCTGCCACTGAGAGAGGGATACAGCCCAGTGGGCACGGGTCTGGCCCCTCGAAGCCCTGGATAGCGTGCCTCAGCCTCAGCCAGCCTAAGGGCACGCCGTTAGGGGTTGCGTCGGTGAGTCTGATCGCCCACTTTTTGTTTAGGACTCCCGAACTGTCACCCCTACCAGGGGTTAACCATAGTGTCTGTCTTGGTCTTTGTCCCTAAACTGCCAACCTGCCTACGTCCCTGCATTTTCGGCACTTGACCAGTTAAAAATCTCCCCCTTCGTTCTTCAGTGAAAATCACACATGATACTCCCCTCATCCTCTCCCCACCCTTTCTCCAATTTGCACTTGAGATACCCTCCGCATTTAACAGCCAGACACAAACCAGAAAGGGTAAAAATGCCATTTATCTCTAGGTCTAGCAGAGAAAAATACTTTGGAAATAAAAGGGTTTTGAAAAGCTCAGTAACCTCCGGTTAATAATAATGCTTCCGTGAACTTCAGCATGTTTGAGAGTCTCTGTCAGGCATGGATAGAAATCTCTTAGACAATAGTAATCCTGTCTTTCCTTGCCGACCGTTCCATCGTTTTTTCAGTGAGGTGTCTCAAAAGCCCAGTCTTTCTATTTGAATCAGTCTTAATTTCTTTTTCATACACCCATCAAAGTGAAGGTTTGGGTTTTGTCAGTAAAGCATTTATTCTTCATCAGGCCAGAGCTCCCTGAATGATGTCCGAATTGTCTACCCCCTTTCTCCTTCCCCAATTTATTTGTTTCCTGCCCATTATCTTAGAGAGGCTACACGCTTCCAAGACCTCAGAGCCTGGCTCCTGTCTGATTGCCCAGCAGAGTTCTTTCTGGTGTCTGCAGCCCTGTGGAATAACACGGGCAGTTGTCAGGAACCCATTGTCAGGGACCGGTTCTGGCCCTGATCCTGCACTCAGACTGCATTAAATCCCTTTTCTCCTTCTTTCACCTGTTCTTCTAATTCCCCTTCGTCTTCCTAACACATTTTTTTTCTTTTTTTTTGGCCTCTGCTCCCTTTCATTTTCAGAGCCGTGCCTTTCCCCTCATTTTCTTAGCCCTGTGGTGGTAAATCCAATTATTTCAATGTCAGAGTAATAATAGCAACACTACTTTGAATTATGTATCACTTGGCTTATCATAGCAGAGTACTCTCACATGCATCGTCTCTTTTGATCCTACAATCAACCTGTAAGGTAGGCAGTGTGCTTTTACGCTGCCCACTTCGGGAGAGGGAACATAATAGCCACTTCACGAGGCAGGAAAATGTAGTCATTAATAAAGAACACTGGCTTCAAGTCAGGCTGCCAGGGTCGGAATGCTGGCTTTGCTTGTTACTAGCTGTGTGGCCGTGGGCACATTGGAGATAATAATAGTACCTCTCTCATTGCATTGTTGTGAGGATTAAGTGAGTTACTATAGATGAGATGCTTAGAACCATAGCTGGCACATAACAGGTATTATGTAAGGATTGGCTGTTGTTATCATTCATTCATTCATTCGTCAAAAATTTTCTACACACCAGGGGCGCCTGGGTGGCTCAGTCAGTTAAGCATCTGACTCTTGGGTTTGGCTCAGGTTATGATCTCACGGTTCGAGAGTTCGAGCCCCAAGTAGGTCTCTGTGCTGACAGCACAGAGCCTTGCTTCGGATTCTTTCTCTCCCTCTCTCTCTGCCCCTCTCCCCAACCTCTCAAAATAAGTAAATAGACACACACACAAAAATGTACCAAACGCCAGAGCTGCTACATGCCAGGCTCTGTCCTAGGCCTCAAGGATAGAAGAGTAACAAGAAGGACACAGATTACAGTATTAGTGGGGGAGACTGGCACCCCCCCCCCACACACACACTTATTTAGCATTCACCATACACAGGTCTTTGTGCTTGGATCTTTACAGACATTAACTCTCATTCTTACCACCTTACAAGGAGGCAGTATTATCCCCATTTTGCAGATGAGATCACTGGGATTCCTAGAGCTGAAGTCTTTTGCTCAAGATTCCCTAGCTAGTGAATGGGAGCATCAAAATTCACCCCACCTGATCCACCTGCCTCTGTGTCATTAGGTTCAGCTCTGCACGTCTGTCTCCCCCACCCAGTGGTGAGCTCCTGAAGGGCAGGCACAGGTCCTCTTACCCAGAATGCTTAGCAGAGCCTCCTGCACATGGTTTGGGAAAAGGTGGCTGAGTTGTGCTCTGTTGATGATCCTTGACTCTCTGTACTTAGCCCCATCTGTCCACTCTCACTGCCCTCAGCCACCAAGTCATACACTGGTCTTAACAGGGAGGCACAGTCATCAAAATGAGGGCCCTTAGCAGTTGGCCTGTGGCTTTCTGACAGATTCATCCTATGCCAAACGCTTATTCCAATATTTTGTAAACAGAACTAGGCAGATTCTGGGGTCTTCTCCTTTTCTGAGCCTCAACTTAGAGAATTTTTTGCCTGCCAGGCCAGTTTCTACCCACTAACTCCAGTTTTCACCACCACCAACCCCTCATTCTCTTGTCTGCCCCTACCTTTTATTTCAATGTCTAAATGTCCCTGTTTCTGTCTTTGTGCCCAATATTTTTTCTTAGCCACAATGGTAGGTTGATAGGATTGTATGGAATTTAGTTTTCTTTCTTTCTCATCCTTTTTTTGCCTTATCTGTTGGTTCTATGGGAAGATTGGATTTCTAGGTACAATTAGTGTATGCTAACATTTAACTTTTTTATCCTTTTATATTTAAAAATTGGGGGGTGGCGCGCGCCTGGGTGGCTCAGTCAGTTAAGCGTCCAACTTCAGCTTAGCTCATGATCTTGCAGTTTGTGAGTTCAAGCCCCGTGTCGGGCTCTGTGCTGACAGCTTAGAGCCCGGAGCCTGCTTCAGATTCTGTGTCTCTCTGTCTGCCCCTCTCCCACTCTCTCTCTCTCTCTCTCTCTCTCTCTCTCTCTCTCAGAAATAAATAAACATTAATTAAAATTTTTTAAACATTTATTTATTTCTGAGAGAGAGAGAGAGAGAGAGAGCATAGGGAGGGGCAGAGAGAGAGGGAGACACAGAATCTGAAGCAGGCTCCGGGCTCTGAGCTGTCAGCACAGAGCCCAACACAAGGCTTGAACTCATGGACCGCAAGATCATGACCTGAGCTGAAGTTGGATGCTTAACTGACTGAGCCACCCAGGCGCCCCTATCCTTTTAAATTTAGCGGCCCATTTTCCCTTAAACATTAAGAAATTATTGATGGGAAATCCTCTGTTAGATAACATCTTTCTAGAGTTTATATTTCTGTAAATGTCTTACTTGTGACCATTTGTGTTGTGTCCTGTCCCACATAATAACAGAAGAATAGCAATTTCATCCACCTAAATTCCATTTGTAAAATCACCTTGAAGTATAAAAGACTTAAAATATTAAAATAATTTGGGGCGCCTGGGTGGCTCAGTTGGTTAAGCACCTGACTTCGGCTCAAGTCACGGTCTCACAGTTCATGAGTTCAAGCCCCACATCGGGCCTCGTGCTGATGGTTTGGAGCCTGCTTGGGATTCTCAGTCTCCCTCTCTCTCTCTGCCCCTCCCCAGGTTGCAGTCTCCCTCTCTCTCTCTCAAAAATAAATAAACATTTTAAAAAATTTTAATATTAAAATAATTTGTGAAAAATGTAAATGAATCTAATTACAAAATGTCTTTACAAATGGAGCTTGTATTAGGTACTTTTTTGACTAGAGACTTGTTTTCTTCCTCTGTTCCAGATATTATAGGTTGTGGTTATATTGCTTTTATAATCAAATAAATAAATACATTTAGGAATTAAAAAGAAGAAAAATACTTGCCATTTATTTCTTCTTTTGATCTTAACTCAAAGATATAAATAACAACCACTTCAAGGATGTTTAGGGTCAAGGTCATTGAAAGAGTCAAAACTGCTTTCCTGCTTTGCCATTGAAAATGCACCTGTGTGCCCAAGGCAGTCTTTTGCTCACACCGTTTCCTTATTAGTATGCCCTGCCTCATCTGGTCTTTTTTAAGCCATGTCTAACCCTAAAGACTGCCCTTGTCCCTGAAGCATCAGCTTTGTGTGCTTCAAGGAGCTGAGAGGAAGGGGGAGGGGAGGTGAGAAAGTGTGTGTGTGTGTGTGTGTGTGTGTGTGTGTGTGTGTGTGTGTGTGTGTGTTTGCGTTGTAGACACTGCTTTTAGGCAACAGGCTTGAGCAGTGGAAACCTGAGAAAGGTAAAAGGGCCCACAGTGACCCCAGGCTGAATTGCAGACAGGTTCATTAGGCAACCCACCTCAAAATATGTTGACCAATGGACTACTTACAACCAGGCACAGGTACCCAAAAGAGGAAAATTCCATATGTTCCCATATCTTCTCTTTTCCCCTCCTTAACTACAGCCCCATCACTGCCAACTGGCCGACTGTCTCCTTTGCTGTCCTGCCCGCTGATCCTTTGCAGTGTGTTCAATAAACTTTTCTCTCCATTGTTCTCCTTTGGTTGAACTCTTCCACCACCCACATTCTGATCAGGTCCGCCCCCCCACGTGTGTGTGTGTGTGTGTGTGTGTGTGTGGCATGCAAGCTCAAAATTCTTTTAATAAAACACCTGAATGAACCCCACCCCTTTCCAAAGAGTTTTCAGACTAAGAACCTAGGTACTTGTTTAAGATATCCCTGGCTCAGGAGCTTCTCAGATGGTGAAAATGTTTCTTTCAACCATCAGCTACAAAAAGCTAAGCTAGATCTCCTCCATATGAGAGCACCCACCCCCACTCAGACCTTTACCCCTCTACGTTTCCCTGGAGTCCTTGGGCCTTGATGCTTGAGGCGGGGAGGAAGAGCAGGTGTGTTGAACTCTTAATGAAAGGTTTCCTCCATGGGATTGCCTATATCCTGCCCACCACAGTGGCTCCTGTGAGTAACTTTACCTTTGAACTCTCCTTGTATTCAGCCCCTGATCCGTGGGATTTGGTGACAATCCCTGGCTGGCAGGAAGCTTTGATCCTTGGGGAGTCCAGAGGAAGTCCTGTGATGTGTGGGATCCCCAGCGATACAGGGAATGGGAAGAAGCCTTGCCAGGGTGGATTGCTAAAATAGACCCATTAATTAAGAAGGAGCCTTTGCCTAACACTCAGTTACCCAAAAAAGGAGATCCGGTAATTGATAACAAGGAACTCAGCACCCCTCAAGTATGAAGTGGTGTTGGCACAAGTATTATTGTTATTTTAAGGACACAGCAGTGCCAAGGGGAACATTCCTACCCACACCAGGAAAGAGCAGAGTACCTTAGCAGAACAGAATGCCTTAGAAGCTCCCTTTTTAACAAGTAAAAGCTAACCTTATTTTGAATGTTAGGAGGCTCTAGCAAAAATTGTCGAAGATATTTCTGAGTAGGTGAAAGATTCCTCTAGAAGAAGAAGAAAAAAGAAGACCTTGTAATAAACACTGGGAACTCTAGAATTTCTGTGTAAGAGACACTTTGGGCTTAATGCCATTGTAAAAGGGTGTCAGGAGACTTTCTTTAAACTGTATTTGAGGGCCACCTGGGTGGCTCGGTCGGTTAAGCATCCAACTCTTGATTTCGGCTCAGGTCATGATCTCACGGTTCATGAATTCAAGCCCCGAGTCAGGCTCCACACTGACAGCTTGGAGTCACTTGGAATCCTCTCTCTCTTTCTCTTTCTCTCTCTCCGCCTCCCTGGTCGTGCTCACATTCTTTCTCTCTCTCTCAAGATAAATAAATAAATAAACCTTTACAAAAGTAAATAAAATAAACCTCACATAACAAGCAGCCTGGGCTCGCTTAGAATCTGCGTTTAACTGAGGGTACTTGAGGCTGAGGGGACTTGATCAATGGCTTCCCCAAGCCACTCGGCAGTGCCACCCTTTGGCTACACATAAAAGTCTGAGTGAAGCCCCCGTCGCCTGGTGGGGAAATGTTCTCCCTACACCCACCTCCACAGGCAGAAATCACTTCCTTTGCTTCCACAGAAGTGCGGAGCTTATCTCTTCGAGAGGAGGTCGTACGTCTGGTGTGTGTGTGTCTGCCTCCCCGCTGGGCTGTGGCTGCCAGAGGGTAGGGTTCGTGCATTATTCATCCTTCTGTCACCAGCACGCTGCCTGGGCACGAAGCAGGCCCTTAATAATGATTATTGAATGAGTGAGTAATCATGAGGCACTAGCTCTGGGGAGTCATCCTCTTTCGGGAATCATCTCTCCTTTTCACGCCGCCAGCCTCGAGGAAAGAAAGAGAGGTTACCAGAGGGCAGCAGGGGAGCACCCCAGTCAGCACCAGACACGCCTGCGCGGAAGACCCACTCCTTTATGTCTCAGCAGCTCCTTGAGAAAACCCAGGAAACGGCTGCACGAGGCCTGGGGCGGAGTGTCTGTGAGGTGGGCCCACGGGACTCGGGCGCTCGGTGTAGTGACCCAGGGCAAAGAGCTCCGAGAGTTGTCTGCAGGGCCCACTGCGTAATATGTGGCGCCCAGTGAAAATGAGAATGTGGTGTCCCTGATTCAAAGAAATGAGGAAAACATGCCATTAATGATATGTAAATATAAGGTTGTTTCCTTTCTTTCAGTCTTTCGCTCCTTCGACTTGTCACGTGTGTATGATTTGCCACTAATGCTGTTCTAAGTAGAGGAAATTTTGAATGTGAGCTTACTAGCACAAAGTTTGCAGTAGCTCCTTATATTGTGCAATGCCAGTTTTAAATGCAACTATAAGACCATTTAACTCATATGTAGAATCACCAAAATTACACGAATTGTATTCTGTGGCTTGTGCACGCATATGTGTTTCCTTCTTAGAACAGTGGAACCTTTGCACAAAACTAACTCAACTGCTTTTGTCTCACTTCTTGATTCGTGCGCATGCTGCCAGCACTCTTTAACTTCAGTCTACTGATGAATAAGAAGGGACTGAAAGGAACAAGAACTGTGTATTGTCATCATTTTCAGAGCAAATGGTTGGCTAAAACAGAAAAGCAACACGAAGGATGTAGTAGGGTATCTGACTCATCCAGGTGTCTTAGAAAGCCATTGCCTTCTTTCTGTGTTTGAAGCAAGTTCTGATTCATCAGGGAAGTGTGGCCTCTCAGGGCTGTTAGTGCCTCCATTTGCTCAGTCACCATCATGACAAGCATGCTGCCCTTTTACTGGCTTCAAGTCTTGTTGAACCCCCACACATTGTGGGTCCATCGGAATTCTGTGCTCAAGGGGCATGGCCGATGCTGTGAACAGAACGCACTGGCAAAGAATGGTGGACACACATGTGGGACATATCTCATCTGCTCATACTGAGGCTCCTCTGTCCCATTGTACTTCGCTTTCAAAACACAAAGTCAAAGAGAAAATTAAGAATTTTAAGACAATAGGGGCGCCTGGGTGACTCAGTTGAGTGTCTGACTCTTGATTTCAGCTCAGGTCATGATCCCGTGGTTGTGGGATTGAGCCCTGCGTCAGGCACCACACTGAGCACAGAGCCTGCTTAAGATACTCTATCTCTTTCCCTCTGCCCCTATCCTCCCGCCCCCATGATCTCTCTTTCTCAATAATAATAATAATAATAATAATAATAATAATAATAATAAATTGTAAAAGAATGGTGAAAGAAAGAATTTTAGGGGCACCTGGGTGGCTCAGTTGGTTAGGTGTCTGACTCTTGATCTCAGCTCAGGTCAGGATCTCACGGTTCGTGAAATTGAGCCCTCCTTTGGGTGCTGCACAGACAGCATGGAGCCTGCTTGGGATTCTTTCTCTCCCTCTCTCCCTCTCTCCCTCTCTCCCTCTCTCCCTCTCTCCCTCTCTCCCACCCCCCGCCCCCTGCCCCTGCTAGTGCCCACTTGGTCTCCGTCTTTCTCTCTCAAAATAAATAAATAAACTTAAAAAATAAAAAAGAATTGTAGGACAACAAAAGCAGATCATTGAACCAAGCATGTGGCCCTGTTGATTGGGGGACCTGCTGTGACTGCACAGATCACACAGCCATGAAGCGAGCCTGGTTGTCTGGCATCATTTCAATAGATATTCTTAAAATTTTTAGTTTTTACCAAGTGAGAAACTGGCCAGGAGTAGCATGCATACGTGCCTTCTTTCATTCATAAATCTTTTAGGTATCTGCCACATGACAGTCACTGTATGAGGCATTGGGACTTCACCAGAATGAACAAGGCAAGATATGGCCTCAGTGTCAGTAGTATATGTGATCTAGTGAGGAAAACGTACTTTTAATTACACAATAAATATTTAAGCTATAGTTGTGATACGAGTTACAAACTGAAGTATAGGCATGAGTATACTTGGGTGGCTCAGTAGTTAAGGGCCCGAGTTCGGCTCAGGTAATGATCTCGCGGTCTGTGGGTTCAAGCCCCACGTCGGGCTCTGTGCTGACAGCTCAGAGCCTGGAGCCTGCTTCAGATTCTGTGTCTCCCTCTCTCTCTCTGCTCCCCTGCTCACACTCTGTCTCTTTCTCAAAAATGAATAAACATTTTAAAAATTAAAAAAAAAAGATGCAATTTTGAAATACCATGATACTATTTTTCACTTACTGGATTAGCAAAGATAAGAGTTTACAGTACATAGCACTGAGGAGAATATGGGGAAACAGGTATTTTCACAGTGTTAGGTAAAAATGTAGGTCGTTGCAACCTCTCTGGCCACATATATCAAAATTTTATGTGTGCATGAACTCTTGACCCAGAGATTCCATTTCTAGATATTTGTCCTATAAATATACTTGTTCATGTCTGCAAAGACTTAAGTAGCAGAGTCTTTATTGCATCAACATTTGTAATAGCAAAAGAGTTTTTTAAATGAGTTTAATTGGGAGTGTGTATAAATAAGTTGTGTGACCTTCATCCTATACAGCCAATTATACAAAAGATCTTCAAAGTATATTAAGTCACCAGGTATCATGGCACATAACAGCGTAGAATATAATTCTGTGCTTTTCAAAAGGGATGGGGAGAAGGACCTGGATGGCTCAGTCAGTTAAGTGCCCAACTTCAGCTCAGGTCATGATCTCATGGTCCGTGGGTTTGAGCCCCACGTTGGTCTCTGTGCTGACAGCTCAGAGCCTGGAGCCTACTTCAGATTCTTTGTCTCCCTCTTTCTCCCTGCTCCTCCCCCGCTCATGCTCTGTCTTGCTGTCTCTCAATAAATAATGAATGAATGAATGAATGAATGAATGAATGAATGGAGGGGGGAAACATATATGCTTGTAAACACCTAGCACATTTCTCAGAATTAAGTATGATAGTCTCTGAGAAGGAAAACTAAGAGTCTGGAGTACAAGAGAGGCTAATATTTTTCATACATAATTTTTTGTATTGTATTACCTTTTTTTTTCTTAAAGTTTATTTATTTTTTTTTTTTTTTGAGAGAGAGAGAGAGAGAGAGAGAGAGAGACAGAGTGTGAATAGGGGAGGGGCAGAGAGAAAGGGTGACACTGAATCCAAAGCAGGCTCCAGGCTCTGAGCTATCAGCACAGAGCCTGATGCCAGCCTCAAACCCATGGACTGTGAGATCATGACCTAAGCTGAAGTCGGGCTCTTAACTGACTGAGCCACCCAGGTGCCCCTTACCTTTCAGTAAAAATAAATAAGAACACAGGTTCTGGATGTTTCGAATCTGGCTCCACCATTTTTTTTAGCTGAGTAATCTTAGGAGGTTACTTACCCCTCTAATCTTCTATGTTCTCATCTGTAAAACGAGGCTAATAACTTTCCTTTATATGACCAGCATAAAAATTAGATAATATAGGAAAAATACCTAGTACAGTACGTGATCCAAAAATAGTAGCTTTTGAGGCACTGAGCCCAGACCAGAAGTAATTTCACAAGTAGTCGCAGACAAGTCATGTGACCCCCCCTGTGACCTAGTGTCTTCAGTCCCCTAGTTTGACCACTTGATCCCTAAGGCCTCTTAGGGGCAGAGGGAAAGAGAGAGAGAATCTCAAGCAGGCTTCACCCTCAGCATGGAGCCGGACATGGGCTTGATCCCACAACCCTAGGATCATGAACTGAGCTGAAATCAAGAGTGGGACACTGAACTGATTGAGCAACCCATGCACCCCTGAAACCTGTTTCTTTCTAGAAGCTCTAACTGCAAAGCCAGGAAGATTTTGAAGGAAATTAGGAGCTCCTGGGAGTAGGTGCTCTGGCACCCTCCCAATTCCGTGTCAGAGCATAAGATGAGAACATGGGACGTGAGGACTGGGTGTGGCTGTCTACACAGCCCTCTCGTCTCCTGTTACAGGGTTGCAATTGGAAACCAAATTATAGTGACTTGAGGAAGGGCATGGAGATGGAACTGTGGTGGAAAAATTTTTTTAATGTTTATTTATTTTTGAGAGAGAGAGAGAGAGAGAATGTGTGTGAGAGCATGCAAGCAGGGGAGGAGCAGGGATTGAGGGAGACAACAGAATCTAAAACAGGTTCCAGGCCCTGAGCTGTCAGCACAGAGCCTGAGACGGGGCTCAAACCCACAAACGAGAGATCATGACTTGAGCCGAAGTCGGGTGCTTAACCAACTGGGCCACCCAGGTGCCCCTGTGGTAGAAAAGTTTTAAAGTAGTGGCAAGGAAAGGCATGCTTGTTGAAGAGAGAGCCTTCTGGGTTTCATATGATAGATGTCTGCAGATGGGTGTCAGCAGAGGGCTTTGTGGGAGCTAGAGAGGAAGATGCTGGTAATTGTGCTCTAGGAGTAACCATGTCTGGGCACTATTCCCTGTCTGTGGTTCTAAGGTTTTTGCTCTGCTTTGGGACCGAAGGAAGGGGTCTGGGATCTATACTTTGGCCTGGAGATATTGGGGAGTAGCGGCCCCCAAGGCCAGTGTAGTGAGGTGTCAGGGGTCATGAGAAACCCCAGAGGAAGCCTATCTCAGCACAGCTGCTCCTCCTTCCATCTGAGAAGGCCATGCACTATCTTCTTAAGGGAGCCTGCAAGTTTTCTCACAGAACTTCTCAGGAGAAGGCAAATAGGTCTTTGTGAGCAATTTTGGAACAGTAGACAGATAGTCATGACACTGTCTCTCTCATACAGGTGCTGAGGGATGTCCTTAAGGATCTCTACCACCTGCTGAAACACGTGGTGCGTTTGGAGCCCGATGATGTGGCCAAGCTCCACGCCCAGCTGGCCCTTGAAGAGCTGGATGAGATCATGAGAAACTTCCTTTTCCCACCACAGAAGCTGGAGAAAAAGATTGTGGTCCTGCCCTAGACCTGGCTCTAAGGACATCAAGGAGGTAGAGGACCAAGAGCGGTGCCCAGTCCTTCCAGCAGGTGGCCCCACTGCCTCTTTGGTGCTGGCAATATGGCTGACCCTGGATGGCTTTATGTATCTGGTCATTTGTGCCTTCAGGCTGACCTTCCTAAAGCATCTATTTAGCATCCTGCATCCAGCCTGAAGCATGTGTCATTAGAAGACAAAAGATTACAAATCTCATTTATCTGCACATTTTTCACTGGCCTGGAGCATTTAGAGAAGGAAGTCTACTTGATGGAAATATATATATGTTTCGATGGAAGTACATTTTTAACACAACTGGTAGAATTTGATTAATTGACCATTCTCTTATTGTGACTTGAACAGAAGAGGTTGACCACCCTCCTGAGTGGCACATGTGTCATATATCTTGACATTCTTTCATAGTGAGATTGTTCTTCCTTGTGATAATGAGGGGCAGCCAGAGCTACTCATCCTTGGCTACTCAAGAGGCTTATCAGAGTATAGAGATGCAGTTGGAGGTAGGGAGGGGAAGGAAACTGTTATCAAAACATGCAAAATGGAATAAAATTATTTTGGCTGGAAAGAATAATAGGTCTGAATCTGGTCTTCGGCTATTGGGATGAAAAGCTGTGGCACTGAGGAGGATTTGCACTCCAGAGAAGAGAGTCAAGCTTGTTGAATCTTCCAGAGATGAAGAGTAGCCCTGTGTTTGTCCTCCCGGGCCATTTTCTTAGCTCCCCCTGCTGCTATTTGCATGAAAGGGCCCTGATTATAGAAGAGAGCCATAAACATCTCAGATGAGAGAGTTTATATATAGCATTTGGTCGCTCTGCTCCTTCAGGAAGGAATGCTTAGACAATGGGTTAATTAAATGTGTGCTGGAAAGCGTGTAGCATATTGGTGACCTGAAGCAAGGTTTATTGAAATCCTATCAGATGTAGCACTGTGGGCTCCTCTTTATTTATGTATTTCGGCCACTGAATTTTGATTGCAGCTAAAAGAGAAGAGAAAAAGGAGAGATTGGCTGAGTGCTTCGGATGAGCCCTCCCTGTTGTCAACACCTCAGCAAGGCTAACCCAGAGCTCCTTGACCAGTCCTCAGCTTTCGGGGCTAGGTACAGGATTTTATCTCCACTCTCTAGGGTAATCAGGCCTAGGGCAACCAAAACACAGTTTCCCAAAACTCTTAAGTGACTGAAGGCGCCGTGTATGAGCGTGCCCATTTGCCAATTAACAGGACATTTCTCTCCAGCAGGATTACAGATGTGGTTCTTAGCTTAGAACCTTTGTGGCACGCATTCCTTTACAGAGGCTGTCTTATAGTTAGATGTGGATCACGAGTTAGCTTAGTAAGCAAAGAATTAGAACAAAGGGAATTAGATGCTTTTAGGGAATATTTCCATTCAGCTAGTGTAGCTGGATTTGTCTCCATTCTCCAAATTAGGATGTCTGGAGAATCAGGATTGGGGTTTCAAACCAGAGAACAATCTCCTTTGAACCAGCTGGATATATCCTAAAAATTCTTGTTTCTTGGCCTTCCTTGAACCACACTCCATACAACCTACTTCAGATCATCAGATTGGATATGTTAGATGATTGAATTCACTTACAACTTCATTTGCATTAAATGCATTCCAGTTCTGAAGATATATCCTAACTGATCACCTTGATTAGACTGAGAAACTCTAGTCTCAAAACCTGAACTCCTAAGGAGTGTCTCACCAAGCATTCTAGTCCCTGTATCTCCATTTATAAATTGCCTCTTAATTTGAATTATTTGGCAAGTAGCTAAAAGCATCTGTTCTTTATTGATTTTGATGGATTCCATTTCAGAGAGTGACTTTTTCTGACCTTGTTACCAAATTCAAGGGAAAGACACTGTAATGTAACCCTCCTAAACATGACCAAATATTAAAAATTTCCAAATATATATATATAATTATTTTATGTCCATAATATATAGTATATAATGTTATATAATATTATTTCATATATTATATAAAATAATATTATATTATATATTATATAATATTTAAAATATATAAACAATATAGTATATAATATAATTATAGATCAATTATGTATAATTAATTATATATTAAATAATATATTATATAATATATATAATCTCCATCTGCCCTTGGGAAGGAACATGAGAATTAAGAACTTTATTTATTTATTTTAAATTTTTTTAAACGTTTTATTTATTTTTTGAGAGAGAGAGACGGAGACTGAGCATGAGCAGGGGAGGGGCAGAGAGAGAGGGAGATACAGAATCTGAAGCAGGCTTAGGCTCTGAGCTGTCAGCACAGAGCCCAACGTAGGCCTTCAACCCACAAACTGCTACATCATGACCTGAGTCAAAATTAGATGCTTAACTGAACAAGCCACCCAGGTGCCCCAAGAATTAAGAACTTTAGCATAGAGACGCCTGGCTGACTCAGTCAAAGAAGCATGAGATTCTTGATCTCAGGGCCAGAAGTTTGAGCCCCACATTGGGTATATAGATTACTGAAAAAATAAATAAACTAAAAGAAAAAAAAGAAAAGAGCTTTAGGATAATAAAAATACAAAACTGAAAGAAAAGTAAAGAAAAGAAGAAAGAGAGAAAGAAAAAAAGAAAGAAGAAAGAAAGAAAGAAAGAAAGAAAGAAAGAAAGAAAGAAAGAAAGAAAAAAGAAAGAGGCACAGAACAGAACTCCAGGGCAGATGGCAGCAGCAGTCCCGGGGCCTCCCTGCGCAGGGCCTGGGAGGCATGTCTGGTTCTATGGAATATGTAATAGCAACTTGCCTCAGGCTTACCTCCCACCTCTGCCCTTCCTCCCAGGCTGTCTTCCCTCTGCTGCCCTTCCAGTCTGCTTCCTTATCCATCCCACTGAACTTCTCTTAGCCTCTCACCTTTGGTCCCTTCCACTACCCAGCAGTCTGCCCAGTGATCACCTGGATCACTCATGGGGTCTCTTACTTGGCCCTGTCCTGCCTTCTCCCCCTCCTTTTCCTTCCTGGTTTCTTCCAACTCTTTCCAGGCCTACTGTTCACACAGCACCTTGGCTTACAGAGGATGGCCCTGTAGCAAGAGACATGCAGGGGCCCAGAGCCCTGGCTGCAGCCAGACCCCAGGCCTGCTGCTCTAGCATATACTGCTTGCTCAGATTAGACTTCCCAGAACTCTGGAGAGTTTCCCTCTCTGTTATGTGTCTCTTCCTCCTCAGCACTTGCCCTTCTACAAGTCCTCTCTTCTTTAATCGGAAGTCTCCTAACCTTCACTTTGCTCCTTACCATCCCTCCACACACATACTTGTCCATACGTCCTAATATTCTCCTTTCTTCACCTCTCTTCTCCATTGTTTTACTTTCCTGTGGCTCCGCTCACCCATCTACGTATAAGGACCGAGGTGGCAGGGACTGGAGATTAGGAGAGCAAATCACAGCAAGAGTGACAGCCATTTATTGAGCACCTACTATGTGCCAGATGCTGTGCCAGGCACTAAGGACACAGCAGTGAACAAAGCAGACAGAACCTTTACCCTCAGGGAAAACTTACATTGTAACGGAAGGAGACAGACAATAAATAAATAATAACATAGAAGAATGTCAAGTGAGCTTAAATCCTATGGAGAAAAATTAAGTCAGGAGGGTGTGTGTAGAGCGTACAGGGATGGGAGCTGTAAGTTGAGGTCAGTTGTCTAGAGAATGCCTCACTGAGAAGTTGAGATTTGAGTAAGGATCACAACTGACAGTGAAGATATTTGGGAGAAGAGCATTACAGACAGAGGGAATGGCAAGGGCAAGGGCCTGGAGCCAAGAGTGTGTCCGGCAGGTTTGAGGGACGGCCGGCAGGCCAGTGCGGCTGTGGCAGAGTGAGCCAGAGGGACGCGGAGAGGATGGGGCAGTGTGACATGCCACATCTCTCAAGCCTTATGGGGCACTCTGAGCGGGCAGGGGGCGGAGGCAGCCACAGACCTATCTCTCCCTGAAGCCACTTCTGCTTCAGTGCTTTGAGGCTGAGTGTGTGAATGCCGTAAAACGGGAAATGCGTGTAGCCCAAAGGCGTTTCATACCCCGCCACTTTTTTTTCTCAGTTGGAATGAAGTGGTGAGCCCCATCGCTTCACCATCTCCTTCCCTGGAAAGCAAATGTGTCAGGCTGCCCTCGCCCACCCACCGCCCCCACCCCTCGTTGGGGGGTGGGAGGGTTGCCGAATGGAGCCTTGCCCGCCTCAACAGCGCTTTGCTGAGATGGAGAGATGGCTAAGACATGTGAAAGTGGATCATTTGGGAGGAAGAAGTTGGATGATTCTGACCTGTGCAAAACCAGACTGGCTTCTGGAGTGTTTTTGCACAGAGATCCAGAATCTCAGCTGGAATGTCAGCGGCAAGGGAGAGAATGAGAAAGGGGAGCTGAGTTCCAGGGTGGGCTGTGAGAGGCCGCCACTGTTCCCCCCCACCCCCCGCCGACCACGAGGCATCTCCATCCCCCAGCCCCTGGGCGGCAGCCGGCTTGACCCGTGAGAGCCTGGCCGTGTCCTTCGGCAAGTTCTGCAGCCACAGACATTCTGCAGTCACATGCAGCAGCCTCACTGCAGTGCGCGTACCTCTGACTCGCTCGCACCGCTCAGCTTGGCTGAGACCGGTGCTGCTGGGGGCTGGGAAGTTGTCTTCCAGGGAGCCCGCCGCCGCCGCCGTGGCTGTCTTCTCTGCCCTGACTGCGGGGCTTGGGGCTGCCTGCCGGCAGGTGAAGAGGAAATGCAGACCCCCACAATCCGCCCTGGAAGGGGCTGTGCCCACTTATTTGAAGGATCATCTCCTGGTGTCCCTCTCGACCATTCTTTACGCTGACTCCCAAGCTGTGTGCTTCCCGGAGGGCTCAGGGACTGTCTCCCTCCCCGCCCTCTGCAGTCCCCGTGGGGCCTAGAACAGGAGGATCAGTTCCTCTGTGTTCCCTTTCGTTTGGAAAGTCGTTGTGCATCCAAAACCGTGTCTGATTCTCACAACAACCTCGTGGAACAGGGAGGCAAGCTGTTGTTACCCGCCTTTGGCTGGACTTGGCCCCGTGTTTCTGGGTCTCAGTGAGACTCTTGAACACCTGTTAAATACTATAGAGGCTCTCCCCATCTGCCCCCATCCCCCCAAAATAAGTATAGGAGCAAAAACTTTTCAACTAGAGCACAGTTTGGGAAGAAAGCTCAGGGGTTTCAGCATAGGTGTCCCACGAAGATATAGTTTGATTTGTGCTGACACAAGCTGCCGTGTGCCTACCAAGACCCCCGTGCCTGCCCCGTGACACCTCTGAGGATGACAGGGAGTGATAGAGCCCTCAGGTATGGATACCCTGGCTGCTTGTGTGTGTGTATGTGTGTGTTCTAATTACACATGTTACATAAACTGACAAATTGAATATATATATGTAACAAAAATAAGAAAAATGCCCACAATTTCACTTCCACTCCTACCCCAAGATTACCACTGACAACTTGATGTATATCCCTTCAGATATTTCTTTCCTTTCATACTTTTTCCAAACGAATACAGACATGCATTACTGCTTTCAAAAACAAAAGTAGGATTGAACCATAAATAGGGTCCCACGTATTTTTTTCTTAGTTATATATCTTGGAGACACTCTCCTGCCAGAGCTTATAGATCTCTCTCCTTTGAGATGGGGCATGTCTTCTGTAGTATAGGTGAGCTACAGCTGGTTTAAGCTTTTTTTTTTTTTTTTTTTTTTTTTTGAGAGAGAGAGAGAGAGAGAGTGAGGGGGGCGCAAAGCGGGGGGAGAGAGAGAGAGAGAGAGAGAGAGAGAATGAGAATCTTAAGCAGGCTCCATGCTATCAGTGCAAAGCCCCACACAGGTCTCGAACTCACCATGAACTGTGAGATCATGACCTGAGCCAAAATCAAGAGTTGGATGCTTAACCTACTGAGCCACCCAGGCGCCCCTAAGCATTTTTTTTAAGAAGGCTTCACATCCAGCACAGACCCCAACATGGGGCTTGAACTCAAGGCCCTTAGACCGTGACCCTGAGATCAAGACCTGAGCTGAGATCAAGAGCCAGACACTTAACCGACTGAGCCACCCAGGAGCCCTATGCATTTGTTTCTTGATGGTCTATTGAGTTGTTGCTAATTTCCAGTGATTCTCAACACAATTGTTTACATACTTAAGTGTTTCTATAAGCTAGGTCCTAGGAGGACAGAATGTTGGACCAAAATGCTCTGAACATTTTAAAATATTAGTACCAAAATGTCCACCAAAAAGTATGTGCTTTTTGGATGCATTCCCCTATGCTCAGTTGACATTTTAACACCGTGAAATACAGGTTCAGTCTCCACGGCAAAGTGTTGACACCGTTCTCTAAATAATTCAAGGACTGGGAAAGCTTCAGGGGCTAGAGTTTTCTGTACACCAAACCACCAATGGGAGCACAATAACACACTTGGCAGGTACACTCAGCAGCTTACAAGTCCTCATCCTGGAGAGAAATCCTGAGGCCCTACAGGGCTTCCAAAAAGTATTCTTAACCGGGGACATCTGACTGGCTCAGTCAGTGAGCATGTGACTCTTGAACTAGGGGTTGTGAGTTCAAACCCCACGTTGGGCGTACAGCCTGCTAAAAAAATAAAATATAATTTTTACCAGACTCTCAGTTCTGAGATTCTGTCCTGAGATGTAGGGTTTGCCCTCTCAGGGGGTTTGGAGTGTCCCCAGGATAATGACCATGGTTCCCAAACCAGACTCAGGACGTAGGGTCTGATGGCCCCTCAAAGTATCAAGTTCATCTTGTAAAATCCAAGATAAATGACTGCTCTCCAGCACTGTACATAATAATCAGTTAACACTATAAAGAGCTTATTACATTCTTCTGTGCATTTGAGGTATATTAATTCACTAAATCCTCCCACTTTGCCTGTGAGGTAGGTATTATTATTATCCCTCTTCTACGGATGGGAAAAGTGAGGCACACAGGAGGCTAATTACTTGCCCCAGATTACATACCAGTGGTAAGTAGCTAAACCAGTATTTGGACCCCGGAAGTCTGGCTCCAAAGCTGGACTTATAACCATTGTGCTTTGCTGTTACCCAATAGGTACTATGTTTTCAAATGTTTTTTTTTTTTTTTTAAAGTGTTCTTAATGTAAGTGAGGATAAAGAAAGTGATTCCCTGCTTGTTTAAAAAAAAAATTTTTTTTAACGTTTATTTATTTTTGAGACAGAGAGAGACAGAGCATGAACGGGGGAGGGTCACAGAGAGAGGGAGACACAGAATCTGAAACAGGCTCCAGGCTCTGAGCTGTCAGCACAGAGCCCGACGCGGGGCTCGAACCCACGGACCATGAGATCATGACCTGAGCCGAAGTCGGACGCTCAACCGACCGAGCCACCCAGGCGCCCCAACCTGCTTGTTTAAATGGACCACCTATGCCGGCCCTGATTCCCTCCAAGTAGTGTCCTCATATAGCAACTCCAGCCTCAGACACCTGAACTTGTTGTTTGCCCAGCAGCTAGAGATGAGGTTTGATAAAACTCCCCAGCCCTCCTGCTCCTATACTCCAACAGCTTTCACAAATTGCTTATTTAAAGCCTTATTCTTCCTTCTGGGGGTGGCTAAGGTAGAAGCCACCCGAGACTGCCTTCCTGGGAGCAGAGGAGGCAGAGAGCCATGTGTGCGTGCGTGTGTGTGTGCAACATAGAAAATGTACAACGTCTTCCCATGAAATCTAACCAGAGCCCAGAAATGTCCCCTTTGAAGGTTGGCTGTTTGTTTTGTTTTGTTTTTTTACCTTTTCATCTCCTGGAAGCAGCGTTTCAGTTCTCAGATTTCATTTTCAGAATGATCACAGTGGATCAGTTTAAACTATTATCTGTTGTGTCTATATTTCTTGCTTAAATACATTGATAGCTCTGTCCCATACCATCCCTGAGAGAGAAAAAATTGAGACTGAAATTAACAGCCTTCGTTTGCAGAAGGGAAGCATAAGGTCCAGACAGGTAAGTTCTTGCATATGGGAAGAGAAAGAGGAAGGGGAGGGGAGAGTGCAGTAGGGCAGAGAAACTCGTTCCTCTATTCACGGATTCTTAGGCTTGGCCACACAGCCAGCACCTCCCTCCATCCCAGAGCAGCTGGCGGTGAGAGCTGTGACACTGTCAGAGAGCAGTTCTCGGGGAGCTTCTGAGCTGCTGGAGCGCCCTCTCTGCTGGGGAACTAGGAAGAGCCGCGGGGCCTTTAAGTGGCTTATTAAATGATGTAAGATTTAATCTTCACTGTCTGCCTTAGAGCTGAAGCCTGCTCAGAACAGTGTCTGGGTGGGGCTTTTCTGATGTACAGCCCTAGTCATCACACGCCAAGGTAGCCTGGCACTGGGGAGAACAAAGCCACCTGCTCCCTACTTCCAGAGTCTCTAGAACTTGAACAATCGTCCCTGCCCCTCCCTCCCCCCCCCCCCCCACATACAACACACACCTTCTATTAGACCACACACCGCTTTCAAGACTTCAAACCCTGTGGTGACCATATTAATCCTCAGGAAGGGCCAGCCTGAATTAGGCTGTCTTTACTGAAAGAATGGTGGTACTGATGCTTCAGAGAGCTGGAGGGTGGGATGAGCTCCCGGCCAGACTCCCCAAAGAAACTGTATCAGTGTTGGAGGCTCCAGCGTCAGCCATGTGGGAATTTCTCCATGGCCAAGGCCAGAACAAAGGGAGAGAGATTGGGACCCCATGCCCCAAAAGAGAGCAGCTCAGACCCAGTACCAACCCATCCTTTGGGTTAATAGGAAGAGCCCCCAAAATGCCGAAGTTCTGTTGTTTAGAAACTGAAAGCTGATCCAAGTTGGGTTTTGGCAGCTCTGTCCTGCCATTGACAAGAGCTGGCTGCTTTCCCCCGCCCCCCACTTCTCCTAGAGAAGGCAGGCAGCACTTGAGCCAAAGAAAAGACTATGTCGATCCAATTCCAGGTGTATTGCGGGGATGTGGGGACTGATCCTCCCATCTGGTCCTGTCCTCCTCTGTGTTTCTCCCTGGCACTCCTTCCTAATTTCCAGTTTAAATCAGCATCCCTTCTCCTTTTTCTTCTTTTCTTCTGGCTTGGTAGCTCATTAGTTCATTGTTCAGTTTTTAAGGTCAGTTAATTCAGTCAGGTGCAGCAGGCAAGGGTCTAGAGGGAAATGGACAGACACTTCTACTCTCTGGAGCTCACCTCCAGGATTGGCTGGCTCTCTACTGTCCTCCTGGTGCCAGATATGTACTTGCAAATCTCAGCCGAGGAGAATCCTCAGGATGTGTTCTTAACCTCAGATGCATAATAGAATCAATCACCTAAGGAATTAAAAAAAAAAAAAATTCAAGCCTGGGGCTCACCCCCAGTGATTCTTACTAAATTAATTGATCTGGGATAGGGTCCAGGCATTAGTGTTTTTTAAAAAGCCCCAAGGTTTTAAAAGTCTAATGTGCAACGGCCAGATGCCAGAACCAATGCATTAGCTTACCTTGTGCAAAAGGAGTGTGTGTGTGTGTGTGTGTGTGTGTGTGTGTGTGTGTGTGTGTTGGGGGCAGGGGGTGTCCTAGCCAAAAAAAGAAAAAAGAAAATCTGGTAGTTGGGCATACTTTGTGGGGTTGGGGGAGGTCCTTCCCCATGAAGGAGTGGATGAGATCTGCCTCCACCATTGGCTCTTCTCTAATTGCTTTTACGGAGGATCCGGCTTTGGACCTCCTCTGTGACAGTGACTAATGATGTCTTTCATCAAGAAAGGGGACATAAAGCAGAAATGCCAGCACATTTAAAAACTGTTGTGGATGTTATTGTAACAAGAGCCAAATGAATTTGGAACAAGGTTACCTTAAGCAATCTGTTTCCCTCCTGCTGATACAGCGGCTGGGACTGTAGACTGGGATAGTGTTCTACTAAAGTCCAGAAAGTGGGTGTGTGCTTGTGTAATGAGCATGTATGCATGTGTCCACTTTTAGTACAGTGAGTGAGGTGCGCACGTGGGTATGGGCACACGCGCAGGTACTTGCATGAGGGGCTCTTTACCACGCCCAGAGAACCTGTCCCTGGGGCTTCCTCCAGCCTCAGTGCCGTGCTGTTGACATCATTCTTGGACACCCTTTTTTTTTTTTCAGGAAAAGCATCCTTTCAGGGTATGCCTAGAGCCCATATTCATGTGCACCCTCTTCCCTTACCCGGGATCACTAGGATCCTGGATGAGGGGGTGAGTGGGGGCTGGCATCAGCTGGGGTGTACCAAGCAAACCATGTATGCTGGCTCAGGACTATGTTGCCAGGAAGAAGTCTTTTTATAATTCACTCAAAGGTGCTGGATGCACACTGCCTCCTTCCCTGCTAAATTCTCTCAAAGGATCGGTGGGAAGGATTTAAATAAAGCAAGTTACTGAAGTTTTGACTACCACTAATTCTATCTATATCCTCGCCTTCCCAACTTTACTGCCTTTTTTTTTTTTTTAAAGAAGTAATACCTACACCCAGTGTGGGGCTGGAACTCACAACCCCAAGATCAAGAGCCAGATGTTCTACTGACTGAGCCAGCCAGGTGCCCCTTGACTGCTTTCTTTGTAGACTGAGGTTCCTAAACCCTTTACACCTGAACTTGTGTGTGATATAGACTATATCCCACCCTGCCCCAGCTTAGAAGGAAATTTTACAAATTCAAGACTCATATCATTTTAAATACATTTTTATTGCAAAATTATTATAGTTATTAATAGAAAATTTGGCAACCACAGAGAGAAAAGTGAAGAGAAAAAAATCTATTGTTCCACTACCCAGACAAACCTGATCTTGATATTTGGGTGAACTTCTCTCTTGCCTTTTACTTTATAGGATTTAAAAGAAAGCAATAAAGTGAACATAATCATGTATACATGACAATTTTGTATCTTGCCTTTTTTTACTTAACATTGCATCAGAAACATTTTTGCATCTTCCTCATCTTCATGAACATAGTTTTTAGTAGCTGTACCATATCCCAACATGAAGGAGATTACGGTTGAAAATCACCTTCTGGATTTTTTTTTTTTCTGCATTTGCCTAGGAGAGGGAGAGAAAGGAAAAATGGCCGGGAAGAGCTCTTTCTGTTCAGGATTCCAAGAAAAGCATCTCCAGGTCTGGTCTGATATTCCGTTATCGGTCTGGTATGCCCTCCTAATCCTGACCTTCAAGCCAGCATAAAAGAACCTGGCCCCTCGGTAGGGGCTAATGGCTCTGCCGCCAGCAGAGCAGAGGCCCCTTAATTTGAAATGAAAATGATTCTTCCATCCAAGGAGAGAGAGAGAGAGAGAGAGAGAGAGAGAGAGAGAGACAGACTGGAGTTAAACTCTTACCACTGCAACTGCAGGACAGAAAAGTCCTTACACCTGCTTCTTCAAACATAGCACCTAGAAATGGTACTGATTACAGAGTACTTGTCAGTAGGAGGGGAAAGGCATGAAAGGGTAACTTTGTTTGGTAGTAGCTGCCTCGCTGTAGTCAAGGCACACACTTTCCACTTTGAATTATGTATTAACCTGGTGTTGCAGATTAAGCTGCCTCGAAGAGGAAGCCCTATTTAGTCAGCTGGGGGACATAACCTGCTATTCTTTGGAGGCCAGTTTAAATTCACCTTCATTAGCTTCAGGAGGTTTTGATTCTGTTCGGCCCAGGGGAGCCGATGGGAGGCAGCCTGGAGGGACGGCTTGGCTGCCATTCCCCATTCTGCTTTGCTTCGCTGGAAGCTGCGGGCTGCATGCCATCGAGGGGCACTGAAGCGTGAGGTCCGAGGGTGAGGGGGGCGGCTGTGGAGCCCGAATGCCCCTCCGCCCCTCCGCCTTGTCACTCACTAGGAGACCAGCAGAGCAGAGCTGTGCAGCACCTGGTTCCTGGCAGGGCTGGCCTGCAGCTTCAAGCACCAGCGATGACAAGGGAGATTGAACGGCAGACTCCTACTGGTGCAAGGTGTCTGAGCATTTCACAAGTTTGGATTTGAAAACTGGCGGAAAGATGAAATCTTTTTTTGTGGAACTGTCAGCTTCAGTGACCTGAAGCCCTCCAAAGCTTTGAGAATGGCCCTCTCAACCCTGCAAACGATAGGAATCTCTTTCTCTTGATGATTGCTCCACTTCTCCTGCCACTTGTGCCCAAGACAGTGACACTGCCTGCCCTTAGCGGTGCTTCCTGATGGCGGCACCAACCATTCCCACTGCATGCAGCCCCCTTGCTCTGGTTCATGGGCTTGCTAACATGCCTCCTCCACCCATTCCCGCTCCCTACCTCCAAACCACAGCTCAGTCGTCCCCAGACAATACTGGTAACCTATTCCTACCTTGCTCAGACTTCTTCAATAGTTCTCCATTACTACCAAATAAAGCCCAAAGTCCTTATTCAGTCATTCAAGGCTTCCAGAATCTGCCCTTAGCATCCTCCTCCTCAGCAGCTAGAATTTGCCTGGCACGTCTTAGAGCAGGTACTGTTGCAAGTTCTTCAGTGCAAATTTCTTTTTTTTAAAGATATTGTAAAAATTCTTTAAATGCTTATTTATATATTTTTGAGAGAGAGAGGGAGAACACAAGCGGTGGCGGGGAGCGGGGGGGGGGGGGGGGACGGGCAGGGAGAGGGAGAGGGAGACACAGAATCCGAAGCAGGCTCTAGGCCCCGAACTGTCAGCACATAGCCCGACGTGGGGCTTGAACCCACGAACCGCAAGATCATGACATGAGCCGAAGTTGGACGCTTAACCGACTGAGCCACCCAGGCGCCCCGAGATTTTATTTTTTTTAAATAATCTCTACACCCAATGTGGGGCTCGAACTCACAACACAAGATCAAGAGTTGCACACTCCACTGACTGAGCCAAACCAGGTGCCCTTTCAGTGTAAATGGCTTGTTTCATCCAGGCCTTTCTTCACTGCCCTTCAAACATGCCTCATCCATTCTTCTACCTGCTCTGTTCTTAAGCTACTCTTCCCATCTAGAATGTTCCTGACTTTCTGCACAGTCATCTCAAGTTCTCCATGAAACTCTGCTCAGCCTATTCCAGCTCCCTGAGATCTCTTTCCTGAAATCCTCAAACTCTTCTAGTTGGATTCTCTTATCAACATCTAATTATATAAACTGTCTTGTATGATGACCATTTTTGAAGTGTATTTGTCTTCAAAATGGATAACTGTCTAGATGGCAGGGACCAGCCTGAGATTTTCTGGTGTCAAAGCATCGTTCTCTTCTCAGAGCTGGTCTTCAGTGTTTGTTAAGTGAATGTTGAAATACAGCACACATCTTCTACTACTGAGCCGAATGAAGAGGCTTATCCTTTGGAACCCGTGTAAAAGCCATTTCAACAACATCTGAATTCACGCGTTTAAATGATTAGGTGTGGAATTAGTCCTATTCCTAAATCCCCAGTGGTAAGCAGAGATAAACTTGAGCTTTATTGTATCAGCCCCTTAAAGATCCCCCCTCTTGCCCTTGATGAGCTGAATGCAAATAGGGCACCACAAACTGGATCTTAATTACAGTCAAATCCTCTCTGGCATAGGCTGGCGACAAAGGTAGAGACCCTACTTGCTGCCTGGTGACACAGGGTCGCTGGCCCTGCAGATTAGAAAAAGAGAATTTGCTTCTTATGGGAAGCCATTCAGGGGGCCAAGCCAACTGGTATGGGCAGAATATTTACTGTTCTCATGATGTTGCATCTGGACCTGCTGTTCATTTAGGAGTTTTTAATGGACTAGCCCACCAACTATAAAACTCCCTGGAGCCAACTGAGTGAGATAGGCAATAAGCCTGTGGGGCAAATTTGAAGCCTTAGAAATTAACTAGGCATGAGACCATCCTGGAACATCCCCAGGAAACTTGCTCCCAGAGAAGTCATGCTGCTGTTGCGTTGAGGGCAGACAGATCTTTCCAAACTGGCTGTTCCATTCCTTCAGCTTCTAAACAGGTCACTTACAAGCAGCCAGTTGGCTGTATATGACTCACAGACACATTTTGCCTGGCCTGTGGAGTGTTTTCTTCTTTTTTTTTTCTTTCAACATTTGAATTAGTTGCTAACACTTAAAAATTAGGAGATTTCGCATAAAAATCTGGATTTCAGATTTCTCTTGAAAACAGAGCACCTGCGCCCTTCTCCTTACTGGGGTATCTTTAAACGGGATATTCACTCCCCCCAGGCAGATACACTCATTTTTGTCCCCACCCAGCCCGTTTGTATTCCCTGATCTAAAATGTTGCAGGTTGCAAATTGGGGTGGGAGGTAGGATCAGATAGCTCTTTCGGTCTCTGGCAACTCCAGGCTCTGTGATGATGCCCCTGAAGGTGGAGGAGATGGCCTGGGGCTCTGGGAGTCCATAATGCATTTGAGACAAGGCATTTTTTCATTAACACTGGTCTCTGAATTTCCGGTCACAAGTATCACATCCTGGAGCAATGAGCCTGTAGAATCCACGGCATTTGCAAACAGATGCTGGTCTCTGGTGGAGGATAACTGGAGTTAACTTTCACTGAGCCTCTGCTCTCAGCCCATTCTTCAATTTTGTAACAACCCTGTTAAGTAGATACTCAATCCCATTTCTGGGAGGCAGACCCTGAGGCTAGGGCCTTGCAGCTAGTGGCAGGACGGACTCCAAAGCCTTCCTCTTAACCAGAGGCTTCTCTATCAACCTGCATATTATTAGCTCTTCTTAGGTCCTGTCTCAAGTTTCAAAACACATTCCCATTGTGGATTCAATACTAGTTGTTTTTTTTTTTTTTTAATGTTTATATTTGGGGGGCGGGCAGAGAGAAAGAGAGGGAGAGAGACAATCTGAAGCAGGCTCCGTGCTGTCAGCACAGAGCCCACTGCAGGGCTCAATCTAACGGATCATGAGATCAGGATCTGAGCTGGAATCCAGTCCGGCCGTTACCCGACTGAGCTACCCAGGCGCCCCTTAATACTAGTTTTTAAAACACACAAAAAAGAATATTTAAACCATATAGCATATTTGTGATGATTTTCTCAAGCCAAAGTGTGAAATGATCTGATTTCTGTAATAATGCACGATGGGAGTGGGTGGAGTAGGTGTCTTTGCCAGGGGTCTTTGTTTGCTTGTGGGACCCAGCAATGAGTTCTGTGGCCTAGAGCCTAGGGTGGGCAGGAGCAGCTTGTAGACTGCAACTCAGGTTCCTATAAATGTGTTGCAGGTTGGGAAGAAGCGATGGAAATTATCTCGGGTGTGTTTGGAGGACACGTAAATTCATTTTTTACTAGTCTTTAATTATAATTTCTCTTCAAGTTTTTCCGAGATTTGGAAATAGGGTTCTAATTTAGCTGGTTCTAAACTTCCTCTCCTAACAATTCCTCACCTCTCCCTGACCCCACTCCATCTCATCCAAGTCTAGCACCAGCTTTTAAGGAACCTGAAAAACACTGGCTATAAGGTCAGCTGGGAATTTTAGGAGGTTATGGATGTCGGAAATAAAAGTGTAAAAAAAAGGGGGAGGAGGAATTGGTTTTGGCTTTAAGACACCGGAACTTCCAAGGTTCCTGCAAAACCGTTTGGAGGTTTTGCAAACCCTTAAAGTCATCAGCGCCCCACTGCGGAATTCAAAGCTAAGCTTGTCACAATTGTTAACACCTTCTTCGAACAGTCTTTTTATATTTGACAATTATTCTCTTCTGCGCCTCTGCCTTTTTTTTTTTTTTTTTTTTTTTTTTTTTTTTTTTTTGCGGGCAGGAAGGTTCTACTGTCTTGGTTTTAGGGAGTACCCTATACAACGAACAACCTCTCCGCGTGCCGCAACCGCAGGAAGATTTCCATCGCCTCCGCGGGCTTGCAGAGTGAGTAGATTTTGAGGCTTAGCGGGGCGCGGGGGAGGGGGGACGGAGAGTTAACAGTTTTGGAAGTCGCTAGGGGTTATATTGAAAGTTAACGCTTCAGGTTCTAGGTTGAGCACAATGACCGCCTCCTCCTGGGCAGCTGGTCCGGAGGCGAGCGCGGAGGAGCTCCGCCTCTGGCTGCCTTGGGGGAACCCACCTTACCAGGGCGCAGAGACCGAATCTGGAGCCGCGTGCACGGGGGACCCCGCGTCCCGCCGAGCACCGGCCGCGTGTAGCCCTCTCCGACTGAGCTAAGAAGGGGGTGCTCCTCGCGGCCCTCTGGGGGAGCCCTCCCACTCTTTCCAACTTTCCCGGCCCTGGGGCCGGAGGAGGGCGCCTCTCCCGGCGGGTGCGCGCTCGGTACTTAAAGGCGGCTCCGTGGGGCCGGCGCTCGTCAGTCGGAGCGCGCAGCGGCGGCGGTGCACCGGGGAGCGAGGCGCGGCGGCGGCGAGGAGCAGGAGGAGGGGCATGGAGCCGCCGCGGGCCTGCTGAGTACCGGAGCGCGGGCAGCCGGCGGCACGGTGAGCGCGGGCCCGGCCAGCCGGCCACACCGGAGGGGCGGGCCGCGCCGCGCCGCGCGGGGGCTGCGCCGGGCTCCAGGGGTGCCGCTTGCCGAGCACGGCGGACCCCCACCGGCTTCCCCCGCCGTGCGGGCGCCGCGTCCGGCGCCGGCAGGCCGGCTGAGGGCTGCAGTATCTCCAGGCTCCCGGGCGGTGGTTCCTGCAGCCCCCTCCCCACTGACCCCTCCTCCCATTCTTCCTCCATCCTCTCTTCCTCCAGCCTCTCCTCCCTTCCTCCCTTGCGGCTCCTGTTTTGTGAATGGATTAGGGGGCGGACGACGGTGCGGGGCACGAGGCTGGCTGGAGTCTCTCCCTCCCCCACTCCACCCTGGGGGTTCGCACCTGTCCGGCACCGAAATGCCCAGCGCCTTGGTCCCTGTGGGTCAGCCGGGCCACGGCCGCGTGTATCCTTGGGCCCGGCCTCCCTTTTCCTAGCAGGCTCGGAGGGGCGGGGGGTGGGGGGGGTGGACGGCCGGCCAGGCGCAAGGGAAAGAGCCCCAGCCCCGCGCACAAGTTTCCATCCCGCCGAGTGTGGGCCTCGTAGCAGGGCACACCTGTCAGCTGGAGAGGCTGCACACTGGCAGCCCCGCAAAGTTTCGGGTGTAGATTGGCGGCGTGCGTCCTTGGCTGAGGATTTTCTCCTTCCGTCATCTGGGTGTGTGGGGGGGGGAGAAGTGTTCTAGGGAGCTCCCCCCAGCCTCGTGTCCTTGAAGCCGGGTGCGCATTATACTAGGGGGACCGAGCTCTAGCGGATCCCTTCTGAGCGAAATGGGGGTGGATGAGAGGCGATCTAGGCTACCCTTCGCCCGCTTGGGTTGGCACGGCCCCCTGTCTGGGCAGGGGCGCCCCTTCCAGAGACCGCACCAGCACCTGATTGCTCGTGGGGTCTTTGGCTGTGGAACCTTATTGGCCCTCGGTGGGGTAGGGGTGCCAGGGTAGTGCCTCCAATTCGTGTGCGGGGTTGGGGGTCCTGCCCGGGAAAGGAAGGGGCCGGCGACATCGGAGATGCTGCCTTTGTCTGCAGGCACACTTTGCCAAGGTAACTGGGGCCCAGACGAGATGAGCGGGGCCTGGTCCGACTGATTTCTTGGGTTTTCCGTTCCTTCCCCGCTGAGTCGTGGGAAACCGGCACGTGGGTGTGGCCGGCGCCGCCTGTGCCAGAAGGCGAGGCTCAGGCGGGGGTGAGAAGCCTGGCGAGTGCCTTCCCGGCTGCATTAACCTGGTGGGCACCGCCTCCGGCATTGCACCGAGGCGGGGCGCCAGCACCCGGCAGGTTGCTGGGCTGGCCTCGGCGCCCCCTGCCCTTTCCTGCGGCGCAGGTGGGCGGCGGTGCCCAGAGGCGCCCCTTTGGCATGTAAAGTCAAGAGGGCGACGGGGACCCTTCTGGAGTAGGTGCAGCCCCGGGGTTCCCCTGGGCAGCAGGCGCATGGCGGCGGGGTGGGGGTGGGGGGCAGGGAAGACTGGGAGTCCTGCAGAGGAAGCAGGCTCCCAGGGATGGCGGGGCAGAGCGCCTGGAGCCCGCGCTTCCCGAGGAGGCGAGGCTGCCAACAGCACTTTCCGGACCGCAGCTGCTGGAATGCTGTTGGTGCCTGAATCTCAGACTGATTTAGGCAGTGACTGCGTGCTTCTTACCCGTCCTATGTAGCAGGTGGTAAGGGAACAGACACTGTTCCCCTGGCAAGAAGGTGCATTTGTGTTGGGAGTGGGGCTCAGGGGAGTTGTGCTCAGGTGCATTTGTGTTGGGAGTGGGGCTCAGATCCAGAGTTGGAGAAGGTTGGAAGTGAGACCCCGTTGCCTGTGGCGGGTGGGTGGTGTTGGAAATGGGATCCTCCAGATGAGGCTGGTGGCAAAGAGTAGATGGGGAGGAGGCCTGGGTATGAATGGAGTGGGGGAGCTGTCCTCATCAGACCCTCCCCACCTCCCCGGCCTCCCCACTTGGATAGTCCATCGGGGCTGGAAGTGCTTCCAATTTCAGGCAAATTGTTTACCTGAGACCTACGGAGCCAGAAATCATTAGAACCCCTTCTTAGGCGGGGGACACCAAGTCTCAGACAACTTGGGCAAGGTCAGGCAGCCAGGAGGCGGTTGAGCTGTGTCTCAAGCACAAGTCTTCCGGTGCTGAGTCCTAGGCTCTTTTCATTAAAACACAGCTGTTCCCAACAGGGCGCTACTGGGAGCCCTGACTTAGTGCAGACCAAACCCGGCAGCATCTCCAGGAGTGGCAGGGCCTGTGGCTGAGCACAGAGATTCCGTGCGGGCACTAGGACCGAGTGGATGGGGCTTCCCAGGCCGCCCCCCCTCCCCTCCCAGGCTGCTGCAGTGGTGGCTGCAGTTCCCTCCGACGCCCTGACTGCTGGGCTTCCAGGAGAGCTGTCCACACCCCAACTCTCATTTCCTTTTCGTCCTTGTCTGCTTTTCCCTGGTTGCTTTCCCTTTCTTTCCTGCCTCTCAAGTAAATGAGAAAAAGGTGAGAAAGCAGAGAACACAGGGGGAACTTTGTCTGATTTTGCTGTTTGAAGAAAGGGAAGCTGCCTCCTCCACCTCTTTATGTTTCCTGCTCTTTCTCCTCTTTGCCTCTCCTACTTTTTCATGGGCCTCATTGGTGCTTGTGCTTTGCTTCCCCTCCCACTGTGCAGCTCCCTAGTGGGTACAGGGCAGGTAGAAGCTCTTGGCCACTGGCTACCTCCCTGGCCATCCTCCTCTTTGCTCTCCCTGGGCCTCTCATGTGCTCAGAGCTGCCTCTGGCCTCAGGTTCCCCCCAGTTGAAGCTTGCCTAGGAGAGCTTTGGGTCATGCACACCCCAGGACCGCCATCCACCAGGTGGGGATCACCTAGCTCTTTCTGGCTTTGGTTTGTCTAACAATAAAAAATGCTACTCTAAATGCTTTACATATGTAATCCATTTAACCCTTAAAGATGCTACAGGGTAGAGCTGTAGTCCACACTTTACAGATGAGTTAACTAAGGGGCAGAACACAGTCACACAGACAGTGAGAGAGCTGGGATTTGAACCCCAGTAGTTTGACTACCGAGTTGTACAAACAGTCTTAGTCATGCGCAGTCAGCGGCAGTGGTTTTTATTAGTGGATCATTTCCCCTCTTCTGGGCCAGGCCCAGAGAAAACACCCCCACTCCCATGGACTAGAAACGCTGCCTTCTGCCTGACTCCACACCTCCCTCCTCCCACCAGATGCCGGTGCAGCTGACGACAGCCCTGCGTGTGGTGGGCACCAGCCTGTTTGCCCTGGCGGTGCTGGGTGGCATCCTGGCGGCTTACGTGACAGGCTACCAGTTCATTCACACAGAGAAGCACTACCTGTCCTTCGGCCTGTACGGTGCCATCCTGGGCCTGCACCTGCTCATCCAGAGCCTGTTTGCCTTCCTGGAGCACCGGCGCATGCGGCGGGCGGGCCGGCCGCTGAAACTCGCCTCCCCATCGCGCCGCTCGGTGGCACTGTGCATCGCGGCATACCAGGAGGACCCCGACTACTTGCGCAAGTGCCTGCGCTCCGCCCAGCGCATCGCCTTCCCTGACCTCAAGGTGGTCATGGTGGTGGATGGCAATCGCCAGGAGGACGCCTACATGCTGGACATCTTCCACGAGGTGCTAGGCGGCACTGAGCAAGCTGGCTTCTTTGTGTGGCGCAGCAACTTCCATGAGGCAGGTGAAGGGGAGACCGAGGCCAGCCTGCAGGAGGGCATGGACCGTGTGCGGGATGTGGTGAGAACCAGCACCTTCTCCTGCATCATGCAGAAGTGGGGAGGCAAGCGAGAGGTCATGTACACGGCTTTCAAGGCTCTTGGTGATTCAGTGGACTACATCCAGGTAAGCGTGCCTTCCCAGAAGCATGCAGACATGGGGGTGTGTCCGGCCAGCTGGGCCTATACTGTCCAGGGAGGTTAGGTCCAGTTTAGGTCTCTTGTGTTGAGCACACCCCTCCTCTGCGCTTCAGAAGGGCAACAAGACAGCTGCTGCTCGGAACAGCAGTCCTGGGGTCAGAAAGACCTGGGATGGGATCCTGGTTCTTCTGTTACTTAGCTCTGTGACTTTGGGTGGGTCTCTGGACTGGTATCCCACTACTAAGAAGAGCAGATCGGCGTGCGGCATTTACTGCATACCACACACCATTGCAGGAGCTTCAGAGACCATTCTTTTAATCCTCCTAGTATTCCTAGAGGATAAGTACTATTATTTCCACTCATAGAAGGTGAACCTGAAGCACAGAGAGGGTAAGTAACTTGCCTAATCTCACACAGCACTAAGGTGCAAAGATAGGATTTGAACCTAGGCAGTCCGTCTCAAGTCTGCCCTTACCCGTTGTGCTATACTGCCTCGCCACTGGTAACATGGAGATGAGTCTCTCCATAAGAAGGTGTGGTGAAGAGTAAAATAAATCATGCTCCAAAGCACTCAAGTATTTAGTTATGGGCCAAAGGGTCCTTCTCTACCCCGTGTCAGATTTGCATTTGTGAGATGGAGAGACACGGCAGTGAGTCACCCCCCAGCTTAGTCCTTCAGCAGTCTCGGCAGGTCGGGATCCTGAACAGATTCAGTCTAGCTTCTGGTCCAAACTGTCATTGACATTAGCCTGAAAATTTTATTAGGCTGATTACATAGCTCCGATTCTCAAGTAACAAAATGTAGAAAGAACTGACTGAAACCACACACATGTCGGTACCAAGTAGAAACTGCACCCAGAACCCCAGATTTTTGGTCCAGCATCCACACCGTCCGTTTCTCTGTTGCATTCCTTCTCTGCACATGCCAGAATAAATAGCGCCTGTCGTGGTAGCCCACCTATGTACCAACCCAGTCTTGGTGACAGCACGTTGAGGACCCTGATATTGAAATGTTCTGTACTGTACCCACCTAAAACTAGCTTGCCACAGACATTTTGGCTTTGGCTTTTTTTGAAACTTGCATCCTCAAATGAGTTGGTACCTTGACTTCTTTCTGTCTTCCTAGGCCCAAGGACCTCCAAGGCCTTGTAGGGAGGGCTGTTGAGGCATTTGATTCTGTAGTTCATCTAGAGTCAAGGGGCCTCTAAAGCTTTCCTGGAGACTCAGAGGACACAGGAAAAGCCCTTGAGACTTGGCACATGCTCAAACCACAGGGACATTGTCATCTGCTCTCTTGAAGCACAGAATTTCCCGACCTGCCACACATCTTCCTTTACTGACCATTACTTGTGTGTTCTGGTGGATCAGCGAATAGGCTCACACACCTGAGCCAGCCTTTCCCTTTATGGCTCTGGGCTCACTGCCTGGGGCAGCTTGGGCTTCAGTCACGTTTGGTGGATTCCAGCCTGTCTTCCAACAGCCCTGCTACTGGTGGGTCTTTCCCCGAGGGAGACGGCCCTGCCTCAGCCAGGGGGAAACCCAGGCAGGCAGGAGCTCTAACTACTCTAACCCTGCTCTGCTCGAAAGACCTCCCTGGAGTGAGGGAAGCTGAGCAGCATGAAGAATGGGTTAGGGTCAGGGGAGGAAGTGGTCTTGAGACGGGCAGTCCTGGAAAACTTGGCCTGTAAAGTTCAGGAAGTGCTGGGAGTCCAGCACGAGGTTGGTGAGGAGGTAGGAGGGAGCAGGTGTGATGGCTCTGCCTGGATCCCCCTCCACCTTTAGCTGCTGGTCTGTAGCCAGCACGTCTTCCAGCAGGGTCGGGGCATGGGGTGGGAGGGCAGCCCCCTTCCCGCAGGATTAGCAACTTCAGTAAAAGGATTTTAGGCTTTTGGAAAGCCGAGTGTAGGCTCATCTGTGGGTATTGCTCTTTGCTCTGTTGTTCTTCCAGTGGTTATCTGGGCTCTGTGTAATTTTCTAGAAAATAGACAAGGAGTCAGCCACCTGGGTGAGAGTTCATAGCTCAGATTCAACTACTAATGGAGCCACCTGTTAGAATCAGACCATGAGTTCTCCCCGGGGAATGTGGACAAGTGGGCAGGATTTGATCTAGGCCCTAGTTGGAGGCAGCAGCTGCCAGCCTCCACACTCATCCAGAGTATATAAAGTCCAGGTGTCGTGTCAGGATGGCCAAGTGGTGTCAGGCGCCAGACTCCAGCTCCTGCTTCCGAGAGAAGAATGCAGGTGAGGGCAGCCCTTGAACATACCGCGCCCTGACCTCAGAGACTTGGCCAAAGGAGCACAGAAGGCCTCGCAGCCCTATTAGTGGGGGGCCTATGACTGGGTAGATGCATCCTGCTCTTGGGCTGTAGGTTGTCCAAAACTGGTACCAGAGGCTGAAACTGGGAAGAGACCTCGTTAAGAATCCTAGGAGAGCGCTTCGGGCAGTAGCCTCTGGCAAGAGCCATTTCTTGGCCTAATGTGGAGGGTCTGCCTGCCCTGGCCTAGCTACTGTACTGTCATCTGATTTCAATAATGTGTTCCTCCTTTTTTCCCAGGGACTCCAGGGAAATGTCTGGCGACCATTTTTGTGGAGCCTGTCTCTGTAGAAGCTAAAAACTTGCCCAGTGCTAAGCTCTTCTCCCTTTCCAGGCCTGGCACCAAGTCTCCCGGGTTTGTCTCTCAGCCCAGTGGCTGTCAAACCTGGTATCTAAAGTCTCCTTTTCCTTCTTTTTGTTATTTGCCGCACCTCTTGCATTTAGCATAGATCTCTTTGCTGGTAGCTGGAAGTGAATCCTAGGAGAGGCGGCTATGTCCCTGCAGCAGTGAGCAGCATGTGGTGTGCATAGGCCTCAGGTCAAAATGGGCTGATAATGCACTCCTCCCTCTACAGGTGTGCGACTCTGACACCGTGCTGGATCCAGCCTGCACCATCGAGATGCTTCGAGTCCTGGAGGAGGACCCCCAAGTAGGGGGAGTTGGAGGAGATGTACAAGTAAGAAGTAATCAGGGACTCCTGGGGGGTAGGGCCTAGACTCTTCTTCCTAATGCAGTGAATATGCCTGGAAAATGAGCGTCTTGAATGTCTAGTATTTTGGAAGTGTGTGGGGGGGAGGGTTCTTCTTGGACAGTTTTCACTAGTATCAAAGAACTCACTTGCTACCCCATCCCTATCCTGCTCTTTTTCAACCTGAGGAAAAAGGAAATCACTAAAGGTATGTAGAGAGCCTATGCTGCTGGGAGGGGCTCAGTATCCTGAGGCTACTGATCACGGAGGGTGCTGCTTTTTTGGGGCACTGGCGCAGCAAGCACCTCCAAAGTTGGACCCTTCAGAAAACCCTTGTTCTTCAGGAAGTTGCCCTGAATGGTTAAGAACAGGGCAGTATGGTTAAGAATAAGGGGCCACATCTTCCTCCAGAGGGTACTGCTGGTGACACACCAAGTCTTCCTGAGAAGCTTTCCGAGTGCAGAAGGGTCAGGATAGGGGGCTGGGGTGATGAGCTGCATCTTCAAGCCCTTCTCTCTGCCACCATCCAGTTGTTTGCTGAGATGGAAGGTGGCTTTCACTGTTAGAGCAACTTCACTGGGCCAGTCAGTGCACACCACAGTGAGTGACTGGGTGTGGTTGGCTCCTCCGAGCCTCAGGTTTTCTAGCTTTGGCTGGGTTAGGACTGATGGCCAGGAGTTTGAGCGATGGGATTCAGAACTCAGGGTAAGGAGGCTTCATGGTCTCTGCTGTCTATCTCCTGGGGCTCAAGTCCTCAGGTGAGGAGGCCCAGCATCTCCGGTTCCCTTGCAGATCCTCAACAAGTATGACTCGTGGATCTCCTTCCTGAGCAGTGTGCGGTACTGGATGGCCTTCAACGTGGAGCGGGCCTGCCAGTCCTACTTCGGCTGCGTGCAGTGTATTAGTGGGCCTTTGGGCATGTACCGCAACAGCCTCCTCCAGCAATTCCTGGAGGACTGGTACCACCAGAAGTTCCTGGGCAGCAAGTGCAGCTTCGGAGATGACCGCCACCTCACCAACCGAGTCCTGAGCCTCGGCTACCGGACTAAGTATACAGCACGCTCCAAGTGCCTCACAGAGACTCCCACCAAGTACCTCCGGTGGCTCAACCAGCAGACCCGCTGGAGCAAGTCTTACTTCCGAGAGTGGCTCTACAACTCTCTGTGGTTCCATAAGCACCACCTCTGGATGACCTACGAATCAGTGGTCACAGGTTTCTTCCCCTTCTTCCTCATTGCCACAGTCATACAGCTTTTCTACAGAGGCCGCATCTGGAATATTCTCCTCTTCCTGCTGACGGTGCAGCTGGTGGGCATTATCAAGGCTACCTATGCCTGCTTCCTTCGGGGCAATGCAGAAATGATCTTCATGTCCCTCTATTCCCTTCTGTATATGTCCAGCCTCCTGCCAGCCAAGATCTTTGCCATTGCTACCATCAACAAGTCTGGCTGGGGCACCTCTGGCCGAAAAACCATCGTGGTGAACTTCATTGGCCTCATCCCTGTGTCCATCTGGGTGGCAGTCCTTCTAGGGGGACTGGCCTACACAGCGTATTGCCAGGATCTGTTCAGCGAGACAGAGCTAGCCTTCCTGGTCTCTGGGGCCATCCTGTATGGCTGCTACTGGGTAGCCCTCCTCATGTTGTATCTGGCCATCATCGCCCGGCGATGTGGGAAGAAGCCAGAGCAGTACAGCTTAGCTTATGCTGAGGTGTGACACGGCCCCCAAGCAGAGTGGGAAAAGTGCAATGGGTAAGGGAGGGAAGGGGAATGGAAGAGAAAAGATGGGGTGGGAGGGAGGAGGGAGTGCTGTTTTAGTCCGTCAATGGTCCAAAGGACAAATCTGAAGTGCAAAGAATGGTGACTGTACTATGGCCTGGGGCAGTTCTGCTTAGAGGCAACACCTTTCCAGCTCAGGGGGCGACTTGTTTTCATGGCGCCTGTCTGTTGGCCTCTGCGTGTGTCATGGCCTCTGGGAAAGATTCCACTTCCTGCCCCGGGATCCAAAGGCAACCCAGAAGTGTGCTAAAACAATTAGTTCCAATCAGTGGCAACTTCTGATAGGTAAGTGAGCAATGACAGCCTGCGGGAAGGGGTTCTCTTAGCCCATCTGAACACAACCAGAGGTGGTGGGAGAATTTGAGAGATCTGGGCTGGCTAGTATGTGTCCCCCACCCTCACCCCCAAATCTAGCTATCAATGCAATAAGATTGTGCCTGATACAAGGCCCAGAAGCCTGATCTTTGGGCATCAGAAAACAGGGTCCAGGAATGGTGCTTTATTACATGACATACTCCATTCCACATCTCAACATCCCAAGGATGAGCCAAACTAGCAGAGAGTTAGCACTGAACTCCTTTTAAGTGTGTATGTGTATATACATATATGTTAAAAATGAAAGTTTGCCAGGAGGAACAAAGATTGGTGGTTGTGCTAAAGGCCACGGCCTATATGGGGGCCTTAGGCTGAATGTAGCTCACCTGAAAACTGCCCGACATCGAGATGAGCTTGTCTGTGATCTCTGCTGGGGAGAGGAAAGGTTTTGGTCATCTACCAGGAAGATTAAACCCCAACATGCTCAGAAAAGAAGTGAGGGCTTGGGTACCTGATCCTGCACACTCCTGAATTCCTCTCTCAAACTCAGCTCTGAGTCTAAGACAGCCTCCACTTGGCTTGCTTCAAGGTGATGCACAAAGTCACCTCGTCCACCTTCTCATTTGGTAAGTTTTTCAAGTAAGCAACTGAGGCAGAGTCTGGACTCTCATAGCCCCTCTGCAATAAGCAACCCTGTCCTCAGCAGGTGGGGGGAAAAATGATTAGGAGCCTCTGACCAAATTAGCCACAATCTTGGAAGTGCTTATACAGATTCCTTAGCAGCTGGCTAAGCGTGCATGACTTTCAGGCTACAGATCTTGACAATCATGTCCAGTGAAAACCTTTTCAGTGTTCCCTAAGTGAAGCCTCCAATCCAAGCTGGTCATCTTTGAAACTGTCCATTCTCTTCAGTGGCTTCTCAAGGAGATTATTACAGCCAAGTTGTGGATAGTCATTATTGCATTTGCTTCTTTCCAGAAACCAAGCTTGGAGATGGAATTGGTTCCTAAATCCTAAGGTTCTTGTTTTCTCTCTCACGCCCCTTGAAGCTTTTATTTCTCTGCCCTTTTGGGGGGGGGGGGGGGGAGGGGAGCGAGGGAAAGCATTTTCTAGACATTTGCAATCCACAGACAATTCTCAGCTCTTGAGTTTGAAACTGGGAATCTTGACTAACCCTTTGACTTAGGGGTTGCTTGCTTGCAGGTGTACTTGTGCTCTCCGAATGTCCATTCTTAGCAGGGCCTGCTAGCCCCTCAGAACCAGCACTGAAGTTGACAGGAGTTGAAGGGGCAAGACTCTAGTGTGCCCAGGTGCTTCCTACACAGGAACAAAGTGTGCTCTGAGCCACAGATTGGCAAACCCTGGTGCTTTCCTTCATCTCCCATGAACGCAAGGGTTTTCCAGGTGCAACCAACATCGCTACATCACACAGACCTCGAGCTTCTGAGAAGATTGCTGGCCGGTGTTGGGTCCAACCCATGAAGGCTGGGAAGAGGCAGCAGGCATTTGCTAAAGGCGGTTGTTCCAGGCTCTCGCGTGTTTTTGCTGGCCAAGTAAACTATTTTGAGCACTACAATGGAGGAAATCCGGTCAGCCAGCCAACTGCAGAGCTCACACTTAACTAAGGGCTTGTTTTTCTTCAGCTTTTACTTGAAGGTTAATGTCAGATGGATTTCCAGATGGAGAACTGGTTGTCCTACCATCAGCTCTGCCTTGCACTGTGGTTTTCAACTGTGCTCAGAACAAGGGTAGGCAGGTACAAGTAGTGGGCCCACAACGTTTGACCTCGACTGGTTTTTCTAAGTTATTTTGTACATTTTTCAGCAGCGAAACCAAACTGGGTCTTCAGCTTTATCCCCGTTTCTTGCAAGGGAAGAGCCTTTATATACAACTGGACACATTTTGGTTTTTCCTCATTGAGAATTTTAAGCCTTTTGTATTCTTTCTACAATAATTTGTAAACATATTTATTTTTACTTTTTGTTTTTGTTTTTTACTTTTCAGGTCAAAATTTTATACTGCACTTGTCAAAATAAAGATTCTCACATAATGCTGGTTATCTCTGGACTACTTCTTCCTTAAACTGGTTTATTCCATTTCCAAAGAGGTACTTGAGATAGAAATGGTTTTGTCAAGGTAGTTGCAGTGGAACTCAAAACAGGTAAGTGTTCACAGCTGCCTCTGGACCTGGGGAATACAGCAGGCCCACTTTACTGTTAACTGCACACCTACAACAGCCCAACTTTTGTTGAAGGTGGGCAAGGTCTCTGGTGAAATCACTGGCAGACAAGGGAGTCCTGGCTAAGGTAAAGGTCACTATTTCCTCCTTGAGTGACAGCATTTTATCTGGCAAGATAATACAGGACTGTGGCCAGTCTAAAACAATGAAAAGCACTGGGCAAAATTCCTTTCCTGTGGAAATAGGTAACTCAATGGAGTGACATTGGCAGCCCTCTCATCCCATTTATTAAAGAAACAGTAAGAAAAGATACAATGCAGGAAAAACACCAACCATCCTTTCACCTCAGGCTGAACGAAGCACAGTGATTTCTCCCCTTCATCCCCCCACCCCCTACCCCAGTTCCCATATTCCCATTGACGTCAGTTTAAATTTTGAGGTTCTTTGATCGGGAGTACTAGTGGAGAGGGAATTAGGTGAGCGGTGGAGCCTTGATTCTGGCCTCCTCTGAGTCCCAGGAGAAGGAAGCTGCAGGCCCAGTTAATCAAGCAAAATTGTATTTGGTGGGTCTTTGAAGTGGTTGCCCACCTCCCTGTTCTGTGTTCAAGCCCTCAGGGAAAGGTATGGCAGTAGAGGATGACCAGGTCCAAGCTGCCCAGGGCAGAGCTGCTGAAGCATGGTCCATTCACCATTTCAACAGTTCTAGAGAGCAGTGAGCTGATTCTCCAGTGGTGAGCAGAGGACTACATATCAATTGGGACCTGCAGGCCAATGTATCCCTGAGGAAAAGTCCACAAGAACAATTCAAGAAACTAGTAAGAAACAAGGGGCAGAAAGCTGTGGGACAAAAGCACAGCAGGCTTCTGGAGGGCTGGAGATCCTTTCTCTCAAGGTCAGGATCATTCCCACCTGCAGTAGTCCATCTCTCACAAGTAACATTTCACCTTCAGTCAAGAAAGAAGCGGAGGAAAAAGATGGCTCATTTGAACTTGAGCCCCAGCTATGGTACTTCAGACTGTAGCTCCAGATCTACCCTTTTACCTAAAACACAGCTCCCGCCCAGAACCACGGTGCCTGGAAACCAGAGTGGTCCTGGAGAGAAAAGTGTTTAAGGGGGTAACATTCCATTTGGGTACATTGCAGCCATAGGACCCCCTGGTCTGGGGAAAGCAGCTGGGTTTGTGCCTGGGAGGTTCCCCACTCTAGGAAATGGGACCAAAGTCTTGCTCACGGGGCCATTCATCCTTGGAAAGGAAGCCGGGTTTAGACCCAGGGTCCCAGTTGGCCTTGCAAAAGGAGCTGGGTTGATGCCCACAGGGCCTGCTGGAGAAGAGCCCAGGGGCCCAGGAGCTGACCTGGGGAAAGTAACCTGACCAGGGCCTAATGGGCCAGTAGACCTTGGGAAGGCAGCAGGACTTGGGCCCTGCAAGCCACTGGCCCTTGGGAAGTTAGCTGGGTTGGGGCCTAGTGGCCCAGAGGTTCTTGGGAAAATTGCTGGACTTGAGCCCTGGAGGCCAGCAGACCTCTGGAAGGTAGCTGGATTTGAAGCCAATGTGCCAGAAGACTGAGAAAAGGCAGCTGGATTCAGCCCCCCTGAACCGGTCCCCCTTGGAAAGGGACTGGCATTTACTCCCATAGGCCCAGCTGGCCTTGAAAAATGAGCTGAATTAGGGCCTATGGGGCCAGGAGCTCTGGACATGGGAGATGGATTTGGCCCTGGAAGGCCAATTCCCCGAGAACCAGGACCCGAGTTTGGGCCCATGGGGCCAGGTACTCTTGCCATAGAGGATGGGCTTGTGCCCATGTTTCCAGAAGCCTGTGAGAAAGCAGCTGAATTTGCTCCTAATAGACCTGCTGCTCTTAAAATGGGGGCAAGATCTAGGCCTTGAGGTCCAGCCATCCTTAAGTTAAGACCAGATCCCGTGCCCAGGAGGCCACCTGCTCTGGTGTCCAGATTTGGGCCTGGTCCCAGGCCACCTGCCCTTGGGTTGGGCCCAAGGCCTGGGCCCAGGCTATTTGCTCTTGGGTTGGGCCCAAGGCCAGGGCCTGGAAACATACCTGATCTCGGGGCAGGGTTTGTACCAACGAAGCCTGATCTCAGATTGGGACTGGGTCCTGGTCCCAGGCCAACAGGCCTAGGATTAGGAGCACCATTCCCAGAAGGCAACAGGACACCTGCTCTCAGGTTGGGCCCAGATCCAGGGCCCATGGGGCCGCCACTTCTGGGGTCAGGACCTGTTCCCAGGAGACCACCTGCCCTTGGGTTGGACATAGGACCTGGCCCCGGGAGACCCCCTAACCTTGGATTAGACAGAGGCCCTGGGCCTGGTAGAGCCCCTGCCCTTGGGTTTAGAGATGGGCCTGGGCCTGGGCCTGGACCTGGGCCCAAGAGGCCACCAGGCCTTGGGAAAGAAACTGCACCTGTGCCAGTGGGATTCATCCCTCTTGGAAAAGAAGCCATGCCTGGATCACGAGCACCAGCAGGGAAAGGTGCTGGATTTGAAGCCAATGAGCCTGATGAAGTTGGAAAAGGCGATGGGTTCCTTGGAAATGGGGCCAAATTTCCACCAAGAGAACCAGTTGCCATAAGGAAGGGATCAGAGTTCATGCCCAGCGGGTGACCTGTGTTTAGGACAGGACCCCCCTGTGGTCCCAAGGAACCGTCGAGTCGTCCTCGAGGTGGCAACTGAGCACGAGTCCAAGGAGTTGGCCGCTCTCTAGGGAAAATCCGGGGTTCTTTCATACTTTCTTGGGGACGTTGGTGATAATGGGCTTGGGGCGAGTTTTGAAAAGGATCTTGTTTTTGATGAGTGCTGTCACCAGGTACCGGGTGCCAGTCTTGCAGCCAAGCTCATCACAGTCCTGCTCCCCAGGAGTGTGTTTGACAAGGACGGCAAAAGGTTTCTCCAGGTGGATGATTTTTCCATACAGGATATGATGCCCCACGATCAGCACAGGGATTCCCTTTAGCAGAACAAGAACGAAACGCCTAAGGTTCAGGGCAAGGTCATAATACTCAGGTGCCTTCCAGAGATGCTCTTGGAAGGCAATGCTGGCACCTCCACTCCCTGGTTTGGCTCTAACAATATTGAAGAGCCACACCAGGCAACCACCCTCATGCCCTTTTTACTCTTTCTAACCCCAGGTAAGAGAATTTCCACTTTTTAGAACAGTGACTTTTCCAGCTTCCCCAAAGCTAAATTCCCCTGCTATTGCAGGGGTTGGGGGAGAACAAGCAGATACATTAGATTAGCTAGACCTCGAATAACAAACCTGAGGGCAGTCCTCACTCTGGGTCCTGGGAGCACCACCTTGGTGTAGCTTGCTTTCCTGAGGCATTAGGCAGGGAAAGAAAAGTCCCCTCACCTCAGTGGTGTAATGTAGGTCTCCCAGGAGGTTTCCAGCTAATCCAGTGCTGTAGCGAGCCTCGATCTCCCCCTGTAGCTCCATCAGCACCCATTCTGCCAGGCCTCCAGCCCCGGCACTGCAAGCAAAGGGCTGGCGGTTACAATATTTTTGAGGGGTGAAGGATGAATAGTGTCCTACACCACCATTCAAGGCCCAGAAGAACTTTGTTGAGCATAAGTTCTTGGGAAATTAGGCAGTGCCAGGCACTGAACTAGAGACTGAAATGCAAGGACGTGTGCAAGATGCACCTGAGAACCCCAATTCTTTCAGGAAAATGTCAAACCTACAGAACCCTAATCATTCAAGCTAAACAAAAGAAGTCTCAAAATGTACTCACCTGGAAATAATAATTTGCACCATGAGCTTTCCGTCTTTAAAAAGCAACTGAAAATAAGCTGTAGAGGAAAAAAAAATTTAGGACAATAATAATGATAGCTAACATATATCAAGTACTATATGTGAGGCATTTTTCTAAGTGTTTTAGACAAATTTTATTTCATTCCCCTAACAACTCTTTTAAGATGTAAATCTTTTTGAGTTGACACCGTACATGTAACATTGCTTAAGACCACCAAAGGTCAACAATAGTGTGGAAAGTTAACACATATTATACTTGTGTTCAAGGTCACATATTTACTAGTCAAAGAGCCAGAATTTGAACCCAAACATACACTAGAGCCCACACTGCTGACCACAATGCTAACTTGCCTTTCTCAAGGATGTTCTATTTTCTGGGTTTTTTTAATTTTTATTTTTGAGAGACAGAGTGTGAGTGGGAGAGGGGCAGAGAGAGGGAGATAGGATCCAAAGTGGGCTCTGTGCTGACAGCAGAGAGCCTGCCTGGTGCAGGGCTCAAACTCATGAACGCAAGATCATGACCTGAGCCAAAGTCGGACACTTGAAGTCAGACTGAGGCACCCCTAGTCTACATGTTTCTTAGGAAATTAAATAATTCATTTAGATTCTACATTTTCCTTTGGTGATGATATAAACTTCATGTCTAACACTTTGGTTATGTTTCAAGGTTCAAAAGACCTTCTTTAACAAAAGCCAAGAAACGAAAAAGTCCTTCAGACAACTTTAGTGAATGGTAAGCTGATTTCTAACATGACTCTCATCATACGCCTTGACCATCTTTCACTTTGGTACTAAAATACCCTGGCACTCCATCAACTTTCCTTTTATACAACAGTACCACCTGGTGGCAAGTTTGTGGTACTCTAAAAGCATGGGTTAAAATGAATTTTTGCCTGAAACAACTATCTTCACTTGTCTTTCTAGAAAGGATACATTCCTGGGGGGTTAGGGGGATAGGGAGAACCTAAACTACGGGTTCTGTATTAAGTCCTTCCAATGAATTGATGGAACTTAGCGGAAAGTTAGTAGTCTAGTGTTTACCAGTTGTAGTACTGCAGGTTAATAGGTTTAATTGTGCTCAAGGTTAGCAAACAACAGATTAATTTATGCGCTGCTGAAGCAAGCACGTGCAAACACCAGATTAAAAAGTTAAACAGGTTTCTTCACTGGTATGTTGACCTTCATTTTGGATCTTCAGGGAAAAGTATGTTGACAAAAGCCTTCCAGGACAGCAGAACCTCTACTCTTGAGCACCAAACACTTTGGGAACATAAGGTCAGTCAATTCACTGGTCTTAAATTCAGATATAAACAGTAGCTAATATTTATTGAATTTGTATTACGAATCAGATGCTGTTCACACATAAGAACCTAGGCCTCGTGACTTTATGCTACACCCATCATAATCAATATGCTCCCAAAGGAGAAAACCAAGTATCGGTGAGAATGAAAAGGCACCAAAGCATCAGGCAGGCACTGCATACGTGGAAGAGCTGGTCAGAAGGGCAAGGGGGAATCAAGGAATCTCTGAGTAAGACAGACCTTCCGCAGTAGCACCAGTTGTGGCACTGCTTGAGAACAAATACACCAGGCTCAAGGGCAAACGTCTTGTGACAAGATAAGGAGGCCCTACCACTACCACCCAGAATAACCAAAAGAACTGTTAAAATTCTTCTAAGGTTTCCTGAAGGAGAAAGGATTACAATTTAAAATCAGAAGACCTAAAGTCAGGTTCCAGCCTAGAAGTGTAGAAACTCTTCACTGTGTCATCATACACAAGTCACTTAATGACTATGGGGCTAGCATCTAGATTATCTGACTCATTAGCCTACTTTGAAGACCACATATATGCATAAATGCTTTAAAGATAAATAGCTAGTTTTTTAGAGAAGGGAAAAAATAAATCAGTATTTCCACACTATAATTGTGACTGTAATTTAGAGAATGGTAGGTATACTTTAGCCATGAATCAAAAAAGACTTAGTAACTAGAAACTGAAGTTGGAAGGTTTCTCAAGGTTAATAAATGCATACAGATTAAAGGCTTCTTATAACTAAGCTTTTGATGACTGACAACGCACTACATATTACTTGATGGGTATATTTATAACAAAATATAGATACTTTGAGAAACAATTACGTGTTCACACAGATACAGAGGTTCTAGGAAGACCACGGCAAGGAAGGAAATCAATCTTTAAGGCCTCTGGAAGCATGTTTGAGACGAGTACATATGGGCTGCAGAAATATTTTAATTGTATTCCACATTTCCCGGAAAGTTTCCTGTTAGAACAGGAACTGACAACAGTGGCCTAAGTGGGCAAAGGAAAATAGATGCCTGATAGCTGGGCCGGAATACCTGTACCTGCGTACTAATCCCTGGTACTTGAGAGCACACGCAGCTTTACCCACTTATGCAGGAAGCCCTGCCTCAGTAGATCTCCTGACGCTGGCAGACATCCAGCCATGTTCCTGAAAATAAAAATTCCCTGGCCTACAGCTCCACCATCTTCACCATCCTGCTTCTGTACCTAGTCAGGCTGGTAAAAATTTGTGCTAGTCCTACTGGGATGCTGCAGATGTGAACAGGAATGAAGTTCATTCCTACTTATAGAAATCTAGCTCATAGGAACCTGTAGACTGGCCTGACTACATTTATGTACACGAGGATGTATTTACCAAGGTAGTAAGAAATGTAGGAGAGGGCATTCCTTTAGCAAATTTTAAAATTCTACTCTTTAAAAAAATTCATTTATTTTTGAGAGAGACAGAGACAGCGTGAGCAGGGAAGGGACAGAGAGAGTGGGAGAAAAAGAACTCCATTCTGCCAGCACAGAGCCCAATGTAGGGCTCAAACCCACGGAACTGTGAGATCATGACCCGAGCCAACAAGAGTTGGGACTCTTAACTAAGCCACCCAAGTGCCCCTTAAAATTAGACTTTAAAATAGCCTATCAGAGTGCCTGCGTGGTTCAGTTGGACTCTTGATTTTTGGCTCAGGTCATCCTCCCAGGGTTGTGGGATCGAGCCCATTGGCTCTGTGCTGAGCATGGAGCCTGCTTAAGATTCTTTCTCTCTCTCTCTCCGCCCCCCCTCGCATTTTCTCAAATTAAAAAAAAAAAAAAAAATTGGGGGCCTCTGGGTAGCTCGGTCAGTTGAGCATCACACTCTTAATTTTGGCTCAGGTCATGATCTGGAGGTTCGTGGGATCAAGCCCCGAGTCAGGCTCTACGCAGATAGAGATTCTCTTGGGATTCTCTCTCTCCCTCCTTCTCTGCCCCTCCCCTACACACTCACTCTCTCAAAATAAACATTTAAAAAAATGTTTTTAAATAGCCTATCACCTGAATTTTATTATTCCTTCCTTCTCTTGCTCCTTGAGATTACTCCTGTCTGCAACTGTTCTCAGGGTCAGAGCAGGCAGATCTACCTGGTACTTCACTGAGGACATACTTGATGGAGGCAACAGGGAATGTGTATTTCACTTAATGTGGAGTTGTCTAAAAAGGATCTGAGAACATGCAGCCCAATCTGTCCCTATTATACCCTTGACAATAGGCAGGTAGTAGGAAAATGAAGAAGTGAAGAAGTATAGTGCAAACCAAATCCTATTAGTAATAATAGATGTAACATTACAATAAATATTTCCTGTAGAACAAAACAAAAATTTCTCAGTCTTCAGTTTCAACTAATTCCAGCAATAAAGACAACTAGAACAATTTCTACGTTTGTTTTAAAACACTGTGTAGAAACTGCAGATTTATCAAAAACAACATTTAAAGACACAGCCTGAAGAATACACTCTAGCAAATCATGAAACTAAAAGGAGTCAATGGAAGAGCTTGTTTGCCACCTCTCTCTCAACAGTATTGAGTTTAATCCCAGATCTGGCTAGGACCAACTAACTTACTTTGGTTTATGAATAATAATTCTAAGTTGACAATATGTGTAACTGTAGAGCCAAGGAGAATTTTGTGATTCACTTTTTAAAAGATGTTTAATTCACTGTACTTCAGAGTGGAGCCTCACAGGCTACAGCTAGAGTGTGGACCTGAAGAGATGGCAAAGTGAGGAGAAAACCCAACCTCTTTTCCCTGAAATGAATTATTTTGACCCCCCCCCCCCAACTCCCACATCTCAACAAAGGGGTATTTTTTTCTGCTTAATTTTTCTGGGCCTTCATATAGCTAAATAAACAATACATAATTCTGTATTCCCAACTTAGTCAAGTGACTTTAGCTCTATAAAAGAAATTTTAAAAGCACTTTATACATTCTAATTAACTCTAATTTTTTCCCTTAAAAAAAAAAGCCCTTTGTGGGGCTTAAAAATTTCTAGAAATGGCTTGCCCCAGATCATCCCCAGTCTTCAGACATGAAGCTAGTCTGGAGGTCCTGGGTAAAATCAACACACTATTGTTTTTCAGGAACAGTGGTCCAGATAATTTTGAGACCCCTGAACAAATTACAGCACAGCAAAGGAACCAGCATTCTTAAAACCAATCCGGAGCTAAAATGGATTGCTACCCAAAATTCAAAAGATTTAACTAGAACCAGACCAATCTGGGATGTACCTTATTTAGAACTATCATTTGACTTCTACCTCTATTTGAACTTAATTACTGGTAAAGTTGTTATTAAAAACCTGAAAAATCAGAGTGCAAACACAGTTTAAGAGGAAAAAAAAATCCAGGCATTATGATATAAAAAGCTTAATTTCTCCCGTAGCTAAACTTTTGTGGACACTTATCTGATTTTCTCATTTAACTATGAAAACAACCCTAATGATGTACACACTTATTCCCATTTTATAGATGAAGAAACATGCTCAGAGAAACTAAAGGTTAAGTAACTGGTCACGCAGCTAGTAAGCGGTAGAGCTGGGATGTGAACCTCAACGCTTCCACAATATGGCCTCTCCAGCAGTCCTCTCCCACAGCCCCTTGAATACAGTACATCTATATCACTTCTGAGTGTTTTACAGGTATTATTAGCCTTTCTCATGTCTACAACACACCAAGTAACCTACAAAACTTGCAGCCCAAGCAGCTATTACATCTGTGGGGTAGGTAGTTGAAAACATATTCAATTGCTGAAATTTAGATTTTTGAAATCTCTAGAGATCTACTCAATGTCACCTCCAGGATTCAAAATTTAGAAGGCAACATGAGCCGAAAGAAGAGGGTACATTCTTTGTCAGTGAGTTTCTTATACTTTGCTTTCTGAATTGTTAAACTGTTTTAAAATATTACTGCTGTCTTACAGAGAACTGAAAATGAATGAGCAATGAGCCTCATAATGATAACTGCCCCCAAAATACAAAGTGGTAGAACAAAGTGTGGTATAGATTTAACAGAACATACAGTTTTTACCCAAATAAGGGGACTCAAGGGTAATTACAAATTAAGTTTCACTAGAGCTAAGTAGTATTTTACAAATTTTCATTACACCTTTCAATGCATCTTGTATGTTGTTTTTTAAAATAGGGAATAAAGGCTTAAACTTTACAGTTCTCAATATAAAAATTTTTGTTTTTTATTTAAAAAAACTAAATCCATGACACAAAGTGTTTTCAAATTGCTAGGCCAACACTTAGCATTTACCAAACTTTTATTTAGTCCCAGGACTGTTCTTTGTTTAGAAATGCTGTGAGAACTCAAGTTGTCGGACCTGGATTCTGTCACTTACCCTATATAGGACGTGGGAGTAATCTAACTTTGTAAGTTTCAGTTTCCCCACCAACAAATGGGGCATAAGAAAGAACCTATCCCAAAGGATTGTTGTGAAAATTTAATGAGGTTATGAATGTAAAATCCTCAGAACAGCGACTAAGACGTGGTATGCCTTTAGGGTCAAACTATTTATTACATGGGGAGGAATGTGACATTTTCTTAGTATATGTCCAAAATAATGTCTTAATACTATACTGTATAATTATTAATGTTTACAGTGGACTAAAACATCCAGAAAAGCAGCAGGTTATCAGAGTAAAACCAAGTTTACATTAATGTGAGAACAATTCAAACAGGACAGTCAAGGTTCACCAAACTGCTTCAAGGATTAAGTTCTGAAAGGGTTTTTTTTGTTTTTTTTTTCCTCTAAAGATCACTATTTCTCTATGTGCCTTTCCATTAAACCAACAATTCAGGAAGTTGTCATATATGAATGCAGGTTATTTTTATTAACAGTGTCATTGTGGTTTGTGACTGAAGGAGATGGTCTAAGTTTCAAAGGGAAAATCTTGTCTCTTGACAGGCTTATGTCATTAACCGCTAAAATTCGGTTTCTAAATGAGAAGCTTGCTCCCCTCCAAAGAGGGGCTATGGAGGGTGGGTGGAAATGAATGCTTCCAAACTTTTCATTAGTGAAGAGTGTGTTCAAAAACATGTGTGGATACTATGCATACACGTGGTACTTTCCCATCACATTTTAGGATTCCCATGATGGAGGGAATCAGTTACTGGTATTTGTAGACAATGGGTGAAAAAGATGGCTTCAGTCGATCTGAGTTACTCCAGTTTTCTCCATCTTCTGCTACTCTGCAGCCCCATCTGAACCCTTCCTCCTCTTACTATAACCCCTATCTACCCCAAAGCCCATCCTTTCTAGCCCTGCTTGAAGTCTTACACTATCCGGGATTCTCCCCCCCCCCCCAACCGGCTCCCACTTTCTCCTCCCTCACCCCTGACCCCCTCCCATCCCTTCAGTTACAAACACTTCCTACGTCTAGTCCCGCCCACTTTCTGGGACTTCTCGATCCGCTTTCCCTCTCTTCCCCAACCCCCTCCAGTTCACCCCCAGACTTTCGGTGGGATCTATCAACCTAATTAACCCTTTCTCCTACCTCCCAAGGAAAGTATTCTTTAAACTGCATTCCTCCACACCCCTCACTGGAGTGATCTTCCAAACCGTCCACCCTCCTCCCAAAGATTTCTCTTTACACGTCCTTCTACCACCCTCGTTCTCCAGATCTTGCCCTGTTCCTTCTTCAATCTGAAGTGCTTAGCTACTCCAGGACCCCACCCCACTCTTCCCCAGTCTCTCACTCCGCCTACAAAGAGCCTGGAGCACTCTTTCTTGCAACCACCCTCCCAATTACCTCTACCAGCAGCTTCCCCCCTCCACCGCGACTTAAAAATGTCCCCTCGAACAAACCTCATAGTCCTACCCCCCCCCCCCCAGTACGCTTTCTGATATGCCCGCTACTTCCTGGGTTCCAGTTCTACCCCGCTCCCGCAAGCCTCACGTGCTGGACTCCCTCCCCACCCGGGGAAGAACCCCTTCCCGCACGTACCTCGAGGTTCCGGCCCGCGCCGCCCCCTTCTCCGTCCTCCGCCCGCGCTCGGCCACCCTTTCCGCCCTTCTCTCGCTCCGCCCCGCTCGCTCCCTTCCTTCCCTCCGCCTTCCGTCTCTACACCGCTCCCTTCCCCCACAATTCCCGGCCCTCCCACCCCGGGGGCTCCTCTGGGCTCGCCCCCACCTCTCCGCGGCTCTCTTCGCTCCCCTCCCCCTTCCCGGCCGCCCCTCCCCCGCCCGCGCTCCCCGCCCCTCGGCTCGCCATTCTTCTCCTCGAGCCGCGCGCCCCACCCGGCCCCAGCTCCCTAGCTTCCCGCTCCCTCGCACCCTCGCCCCCAACCCAGGCTCAGCCCTCAATCCCCGCGGCCTCCCGCGACCCCCGCCCGCGGCCTGACCTGCAATGGCGGCCGCCGAGCGCGGCGCCGCGCGGCCAACGGGCGACAACCGAACCTCCCGCCGCCGTCGCCGCCGCCGCGAGCACTGCCTGCGCACTTCCGGCCTTGCGCCGCGAGCACTTCCGGGGCAGAGCACGCGAGCGCGCGCGCACGTGGGGCCGCGGTAGAGAGAGACGAGCCCCCAGCCATAGGTGAGTTGAGGAAGGGGTATGTTTAGCAGCGGGAGAGAAAGAAATTTGAGGGGCTGCGGCCTGCTCTTGGCAGACGCCGGCGGAGCTCGCTGTCCCCCCTGTGCCGTGGGTGGGTGGGTGCTGCTCGTAGATTCCCGGAGAGAGAAGGGGCGGCGGAGTTCTAGCGCGCACTTCAGACGCCTTCTTAGCTGGGCCGGGCCCGGCGGAACGCGCCTGTTCTGCCCGCGCGTTCCTAACCTTGAAGAAAGACGAGCGAGCGGCGAACCAGACCCGGCCCCTGTCTTCACCGAGTGTGATTGTTGGCGGCGGTGTGGAGGGGATAGTTGACAGATGCCAAACTAAGTCCCGTCGCTTCTTTCCTTGAGGAGCTCTCGGTTCTGCCAGCCCCATGAGTCCCACTGTCAGTCACTACCTTAGCTTGAGTCTGTAATTTGTAAACTTAGAGTGCTATAAAGTTAGAAGTGTTCGCTAAAATGCAGATTCCTAGTCTACCCCCTTTCTCTCCTCAGCCAAGAGAGGAATTCTGGAGCTGTGGAGTAGGACCCAGAGTCCTGCATTTTTAAAAGCCGTTTTTCCTTATGGTTTTGATGCAGAAATTCTGTGGACCGGGCTTTGAGAGACCCATTTAGGCTGTCAATATTTCTTGCTTTTTGCGAGTATTAGTGGTGTTTTCCAGGAGTACCTTAGTTTCTGCCTCGAATACAACCGGTCAACTCTATGTGCCTCCCTTCCTTAAAGTGCGCACACCCAATTAGAGAATGAGGTTATGTTCAGTATTTTGTCATTCTTCTTTCCCAGAGTACTTTTTCAGGTAATTGGCAGGATTGTTAGGAGTCTGGGGAATGCTCTGTGTGTCGATCTTTTAATTTTTCTGCTGAAGCATCCTGCGCTTCTGGAAATAGTTTGATAGGTTCTTGCGGGGGTGGGGGGTGTGAAAGCATCATTAGTTAGATATTCAGAAGTGAATCTCAGGTACAGTTAGACTCTTCCATACAGGATGGCGATAACAATACATGTGATATTCTGCTGTTAACAATAGTGAGGAACAATACAGGCGACACACTGGTGTTAACGTTTCACAATAATGACTCTTTTTCCTCCCCCCCCCCCCCCCCGCCCCCCTCCAGGAATGGGTGAATTTAAGGTCCATCGAGTACGTTTCTTTAATTATGTTCCATCAGGGATCCGCTGTGTGGCTTACAATAACCAGTCAAACAGATTGGCTGTTTCACGAACAGATGGCACTGTGGAAATTTATAACTTGTCAGCAAACTACTTTCAGGAAAAAGTAAGTCATTTGGAAGCCTGATTTGGTGTTGCTGAGTTAATTTTCTTACTAAGTTGAATTCTACAACGTGTATGTCTTTTGTGTTGAAGGACTTCAAAAGAAAGTGACTGTACTCTCTCTGGGTTATTTAGAACTATATAACATGTGTAGTAAATATGCAGTCTCTTGACTGAGCTCAGAGTTTTGATCTATAACGTTGGTTAGAAAGAAACCTAGAAATTATGGTGGCCCACTGTCTGTTGGAAACTGAGGTTTGCTGGATCTTTGGAGCACAACAAAAAAGGGAAATTGTCAAGACCCATTGCTTTACAATCAGTCTCTGCACCAGTGCAACTTTGGTAAGGTGGAATTTCCTGCTGGGGTTGTCAATACCTATTTCATTGTCAATTCAGAAGAAACAATGAATCCTTTTTTTTTCTTCTTCTTCTTCTTAAGTTTTTTAATTTATTTTTTGAGAGAGAGAGAAAGAGCACATGGGTGGGGAAGGGTCAGAGAGGAGAGAAAGACTCCCAAGCAGAGAGCTCCATTGCAGAGCTCCATCTCACAAACCCTGAGGTCATGACCTGAGCTGAAATCAAGAATCAGATGCTTAACCGACTGAGCCACCCAGGTGCCCAAAAACATTTTAATATCAAACTTTTTGGTGACGATGGTAGGAAGATGGATTTCTAAGTTCATCTGAGAGAATGTAGACTGAACTGCCTATAATTGGGAGTAAAAGTAAAATAGCATTTGGGTGTATGCAGAGAGCTGTTATAGCAGCATATTTTTCAAAAGTACTGATTACTGATTGCAGGTGCAACAAAATAATTCATTTTACATTAATGAATGTGTATTGCCCTAAGCACTGAATGGATGCCTATGAATGGGTAGATGGATAAATGCATGAATTTAGTGCCCAGCAGTTTAATACTTGGAATTAAGGCATCCTGTAATTGTTTCTAAATGAATGAGTGATGAGTGGCAAGTATTAGGCATTATGACAAATGTCAGAGGCCCTACATTGAAGGAGCTCAAAGTCCAGTGGGGAAATAGAAGTATACAGTTTTCAAATAGTAGGTAAATTTTATGATAAAGCTAAGTACCAGAGCAGTCTAGGTGGCTCAGTCTGTTTACATCAGACTCTTACTTTGGCTCAGGTCAGGATCTCACAGTTCGTGGGATCAAGCCCCATATCAGGCTCCACATTGACGGTGTGGAACCTGCTTGGGGTTTTCATACTCCCTCTCTTTCTGCCCTTCCCTGCTCATGCACGCACATGGGTGTCCCCTCTCTCTTTCCAAATAAATAAATAAACTTAAAAAAAAAAAAAAAAAAGCTAAGCACAGGCCTAGAATTTTAGTGGAGAGGTGCTTTTACTCTGATGATGTGGGTTTAGGAATCCTGGAAAGGGATGACTTATTGAGTTGACCCCTGAAGAACTAAGAAGTTAAAAAAAAAATTGGGGTGCGTGTGTGGCTCAGTCAGCTAAGCGTCCGACTTTTGATTTTGGCTCAGTTCATGATCTCAGGGTTCACAAGATCGACCCCTGCCATCGGCTCTGTGATGACAGCACGGAGCCTGCTTGGGAATTGCTCTCCTTCTCTGTCTGGCCCTCTGCTGTGCATGCATTCTGTCTCTCAAAATAAATAAACTTAAAAAGAAAGTTAAAAAAATTGCTGATTACCATAAATAAGTCACATTCTATGCTGTGAAAAATGTGCTATGGTACATGCTTGTCGCACCCTGTGGTTTTTCTTATCATTTATGACAATTACAATTACATAATAGTTTGTACATTTGTTTAATGTTTTTCTTCCCCATTGAACTTCAAATTTTGTGAAAACAGGGACCATGTGGGTGATATTGATGACATTATTCCCAGCATTTAGCAAGTGTCTAGTGCAGAACCACTCCTGCATTCATGTTTATTTAGTGAATATGTCAGTTATTCTTTACTGAATGTCTCCTATTTTTTCTCATCTGTTCTTATTTCAACAGTAATTTAGTATTTTGCTTTTTCAATAGTCCCTTCCCTACTTCTTAATCACTCTCAAAACAAGAAAAAACTTTGTCCGTTAGAGTGAAAAGAGTAGGGGCTTGGAATAAGAATTAAAATGTTCTCTTCACATTTGACTGTGGCACTTTGGGCAAGCCCCTTAACCCACAAGTACTTGTGTCCTTTCAAGTAAAGAGAAGAAAAATTGTACCTACTCAGTGCTTTTTGTGCTGAGCAGATATAAGAATAAAGTGTTGATATATATGAAAACTTCTTTTTTTCCTAAAGTTTATTTACTTATTTTGAGAGCGAGAAAGCGAGCAGGGGAGGATCAGAGAGAGGCCCAAACAGGCTCCACACTGCTAGCTCAGAGGCTGATGTAGGGCTCGAACTCACGAACCATGAGATCATGACCTGAGCTAAAATCCAGAGTCAGACGCTTAACCAACTAAACAACCCAAGGGACCCTACATGAAACCTTTATAAGTGCTCATAAAGCACTTAGAAATCTGAGACTTGAGGGGCACCTCGATGGCTCAGTCGGTTGAGCTTCCAACTCTGGTTCAGGTCACAATCTCATGATCTGTGAGTTCGATCCCCACATCAGGCTCTGTGCTGACAGTTCAGAGCCTGGAGCCCGTTTCAGATTCTGTGTCTCCCTCTCTCTGTGACCCTCCCCCGTTCATGCTCTGTCTCTCTCTGTCTCAAAAATAAATAAACATTAAAAAATCTGAGACTTGATAGTTAAGTAGCTGACTCTTGGCTTCGGCTCAGGTCACGATCTCACAGTTTGTGGGTTCAAGCCCTACATCAGGCTCTGCACTGACAGTGCCGAGCCTGCTTGGGATTCTCTGTCCCCGTCTCTCTTTGCCCCTCCTCTGCTCGTTCTCTCTCTCTCTCAAAATAAATAAAAACTTAAAATGTAAAAAAAAAAAATAATAATCTTAAAAAAAAAAAAAGATTCTGAGACTTGAATGAGAAGTTGGAGGTGGGGCGCAAACCCACAACCCTCAATTCAAGAGTCACATGTTCTTCCAACTGAGCCAGCCGGGCGTCCATTTGTTTTATTTTTAAGAAAACTTTTTATAGGTAAAATTGACACAATAAACATGTGTTTAAAGTATACATGTCAAGGGGCACCTGGGTGGCTCAGTTGGTTAAGCGTCTGACTCTTGATTTTCCCTCAGGTCATGAGCTCACGGTTCGTGAGTTTAAGCCCTGCAGCGGGTTCTACACTAACCATGAGGGCCCTGCTTTGAATTCTTTCTGCTCCCACGTGCACATGCACTCTTCTTTCTCTGTCTCTCGAAATAAATAAACTTAAAAAAATTTAAAGTGTATACATTGATAACTCTGACATACATGTGTACTGTGAAACCATCACCTAATCAAGATATTTACACTGATTTTGTAAAAAATTTCATATATCAAATACAGTTGGATACAAACTTTATTCTTTTGAAAAGGTTTGGAGAACAAGTCCTGGGAAAAGGAAACCAACTGTATAGGTAACTAAAATTTGAATCTAAAAAATGAAAATATTAATAGACATGATCTTCTGGTAGAACAAAACCCCATGTAGTCATTTCTAGGCAAGTGTTTTAGTTTTGACGTTGTTGCCTGTGACCATTCAGTGCTGTTAGCTGATAAATTCAATGGGGGTTGACATGTTATGGCATTTCTGTAGTTTTTTCCAGGTCATGAGTCTCGGGCTACAGAAGCTCTGTGTTGGGCAAAAGGACAGCGACTCTTTAGTGCTGGACTCAATGGAGAGATTATCGAGTATGATTTGCAGGCATTAAACATCAAATATGCCGTGGATGCCTTTGGAGGACCCATTTGGAGCATGGCTGTCAGCCCCTGTGGCTCTCAACTTTTGGTCAGTAAGCAGCTATTGGTAATTTAAAGCAAGAATTCTCTTGTGCTCACGTAAACATTCTTTCCTGTGTTTACAGGAGAGTAAAGTTAAGTTATATTATGACATGTAGCAATTCCATTCTGAAGTGGATTCCAGCAACCGCGATGCAAGATTGGAATTGATATTGGGGATTAAAAATCTCTTGTCCTGGGGCAGCTGGATGGCTTGGTCGGTTAAACGTCTGAGTCTTGATTTCAGCTCAGGTCATGATCTCATAGTTCGTGAGTTTGAGCCCTGTGTCAGGTTCTACATTGACAGCTTGGATCCTGCTTGGGATTCTTCCTGTCTCTCTACCTCTTCCCAACGTAAGCACACTCTCTCAAAAAACAACAAAAAAAAACTTTAAAAAAATCTCTTGTTTTTTTACATCATTTCTACTGCTACTTTGGACCTTGTTTATTCATTTATGAAATGAGAGGGTTCGTTTGGTTCAGTATTTCTCAAACTAGTTGGAATTGGGAGATGTGGAGGCTGTTTTTTGCTCTGGTATGCTTTATGTTTTATGATAAATATCAATTCAGAATATGGCATGTTAATACAGAATTCTTCTGTAGATTGACAACACACTAATGTATGTTACAACTTCTGAGAGGTCCTTCCACAAGTTGACTTGTGGAACTATTTTACCACAATGTCTCAAAAATTGAGTGCAGACTGAGAAGACTATCCCTCCCCCCTCACACAGACTTATTAAAATGGGTGTTTCCAGAGGTTTCATTTTTCTGGGATAAGCCTATGATTCTTGTTTGATTTGTACTAATTTGTACAATATCTTGATGTTTCTTCACTTACATTGTATAGTTAATGGGTGTTTTATTTAGGCTCTGGGTCTCTAGCAGAGGTATGCTGTGAAATCCTACTTCTATTCCATGTCCTATACAGGAATTAGGCCACTGATTAGCCTGTTTTCTGGCTAGGATGTGAAGCCTGCCAAGAATACACTACCAGTTTCTTGGTAGCAGTAATTTTTTTTTTTCCTGTCACAAACTATTTTTCTCTTTCACAGCAAATGATAGCTTCAGGGAAGAAACGTTTATATTTATAAATACATATATTTAGTTACGTAAAATGCTTATCTTCTCTATTTTCCTCTAATAGGTTGGCTGTGAAGACGGATCTGTGAAGCTATTTCAAATCACCCCAGATAAAATCCAGTTTGAAAGAAATTTTGATCGGCAGAAAAGTAAGGGTCATTTTGGTGGGGGCAGTGAGTAGCCTCAACAAGAAGTTATGTTTCTGTGCCACTGGGGATGGGCTGTTTTCCCATGGGTCCAGGTAATGTTTTCTCTCCACACTAACTTTACCTCAATATAGGGTATGTGCTCGAAGCCATCCTCCACTCAGGCTTTCTCTGTCACGTTGCATAGTGGTGGTTGCCTGCTTAAGTAATATAGTAAACTAGAAATCCAGAGTAGGAAAGCTAATGTTTCTGTGTAAGTCACTTTGTTCTCACTTTCTCGTTTTTTTTGAAGTTGTAACAGAGTGCATAAATACTAAAACCTAGAATTTGCAAACAGTTGTCCATGTTCCACCCAGTTGACACCGACCTCTAGAGCAGGGGTTGGCAAACTATTTCTGTAAAAACAGGAGGTTAGTAAATATTTTAGGTTTTGTAGGCCATATGCTCTGTCAACTCTCTTGTCCTATAAAAGTAGTCATAGATAAATAAATGGGTATGGCTGTGCTTTGGTAAAGCTTTATTTATAAAAATAATTGATGGACTTGATTTGGCCTTTGAGCCATAGCTTGCAGACTCTTAGAAAATAATAACTATCCCATGTATTCTGTGTCTGTTAGTAATATTTTTCATCTGCTAATCAGAGTCCCTTTTGTTTTTAATGCCTTTTGGGTGTTCTTTTTCTATTTTTTTTTTAAAGAAAAATATTCTTTGTTTAAAATATCTTTAAGTAACGTCCACTTCCAACATGGGGCTCAAACTTACAACCCCAAGAATAAGAGTTACATGCTCCACCAACTGGGCCAACCAGGCTTGGTTTTTTGTTTTTTTGTTTGTGTTTTGTTTTTTAAGTTTATTTTGAGAGAGAAAGTGGTTGGGGAAGGTGCAGAGTCAGAATCCCCAGTAGGCTCCACACTGTCAGCACAGAGCCCAACATGGGGCTTGAACCCACGAACTGCGTGGTCATGACCTGAGCCAAAATCAGGCATCAACGCTTACTTGACTGAGCCACCCAGGTGTCCCTTGAGTGTTCTTTTTTAATTATAAAGGTGATATAATGCTTATTCAAAATTCATGTGCTTAGCCAAGTGTGAAAGGAAATATCTCGTTCTGTTCTGTAGGCAACATTTTGGAAATAATCTTCAAGACGTGTTTGTATATTCATATAAATGAATACACACGAGTGCTTGTGCTTGTTTTTTCACTTGGTGTATCACAGACATCTTTCCATGCCAGTCATGCCAGTCTACATGGCATTCCATTTAATGGTGTTCCATAATTTATTTACCAAGCTCCTATTGATGGATTTTTTTGTTTTTCACTACTACAACCAGGACGGCAATGACTATTCCAGTATACATATTTTTTCACACTCCTACAAGTATTTCTCCTTGATTAATTCCCAGTAAAAGTGCTGAGCCAAATAAGCAGATTTAAATTTTGTTATGTTCTTAACAGGTCACCCTCAAAAGGGGTCGCCCTCAAAAGGTTGTGTTTCTTTATACTCCCATCAGCCGTTTCTACATTATTAAAGTGATATTAAATACTTCATTATGGATTCCAGAGTTGGGCAGAGTTGATCCTCATCTGTTATAAAACAGTCCTTCACCAGAGCGTAGTAGATGAGAGCTAAGAGTGTAGAACGCCAGACCTGTAGGTAATTGTCAAAGGAGAACTCAGTTACCCTTTACTGTGTATTTATGTGTATGTCCTTTTCTTTTTTTGTTGTACAACTCCCAAGGTCGCATCCTGAGTCTCAGCTGGCATCCCTCTGGTACCCACATTGCAGCTGGCTCCATAGACTACATTAGTGTGTTTGCTGTCAAATCAGGTGACTGTTTTTCTCAGTTCATTTGGGGTTTGGGTCTTGATTCACATTGCTAGTTTCCAAAAGCTTGAGCCCTTGTGCTTTTACTGACCTCTAGGGCCTAACCTCTCTTTAACCTTCTGAGATGTTAGCCATGGATTTCACTCCTTTTTTGGATTGCTACTGCTGCTTTTGGGGGAATCCTGTTTCTTCAATCAGATGGATATTTTTTATCTTATTTGTAATAAGAATTCATTTGAAAATTCCCCCTGGAGCAATAAGACATTTACTACAAAGGATCAGTTAAAATACTTGTGTATACCAGACCTTGGTAAAAGTAAGTGCCTCTCTGAGGAACACTAGGTCTTAGCACCATAATTGGTGAGGCATGAGATCAGAAAGGTAGAGAACCATCTACTTTCTCTGTTCTTGGCCTGAAAAATTGCAATATGGAATCCTTCAGTGATGAGACTGACTTCACCTTGTTCAATAGGCCCATCTGTACTCCCATCTAAGATGGGAAGTAAAACAGATCTGGTTTGTCTCATTTTTCTTTTTCCTTCATGCTTAAACAAATTTTTTATTGTATGTTATACACGCATAGTCAAAGAAGAACTCCTTGAGGCTTGTTACAAAGAAGCAGGAGTCCCCCTGTATTCCTTCTTTCACTCCTCAAAGGTGACCACCTGTAACTCTTAGCTAATTCTTTGATGTTTACTTCCACATATATAAATGTATATTTATACATTTGACTCATCAGATTCTTCCAGTTGCATAAATTAGGCTCATATAAATCTGATTTTCTTTCTATCACTTTTATCTTTTTTTTTTTTTTTGATGTTTATTAGAGAGAGAGCGCGCACACAAGCAGGGGAGGGGCAGAGAGAGAGGGAGACAGAAAATCCGAAGTGGGCTCTGTGCTGATGGCAGAGAGCCCTGTGTGGGGCTCGAATTCAAGAACCATGAGGTCATGACCTGAGCTGAAGTTGAATGTTTAACTGACTGAGCCACCCAGGCACCTTACCACTTTTATCTTGAACGATTCTCTCACAGAGCCTTCTTTTATTTTTTTATACCTTATTTATTTATTTTGTAAGAGAGAGTGTGTGTGCGTGCAGAGGTGGGGCAGAGAAAGGACCCCAAGCAGGCTCCGTGCTATCAGCACAGAGCTGACTCACAACCCTGGGATCATGACCTGAGCCGAAATCAAGAGTGGGACACTCAACCCACTGACCCACCCAGGTGCCCCTCCCCCTCTTATTTTTCATCTCTTTGACTTTTTATTCTGTTTCCTGAGAGTTTTTCTTTATCATTTATTGATGGACTGATTTTGAAGATTTTATTTTTAGGTACTGTCTGTACTCAATGTGGGGTTCCAACTCAGAACCCCGAGATTGAGGGCTGCACGCTCTACTGACTGAACCAGCCAGGTGCCCCTTGTCTTTATCTTTTAAGTCCTGTACTGAGTTTTTCATTTCTGCCATTTCCAAAGTTCTTTTTGGTTTCCTGAGTGTTTTTTTTTATAGTGCTTTTTTGTTTGTTTGTTTCCTTATTTACTGCCTTCTCTTTTCTAAGGCTATTCAAGATTATATTTGTCAAGTGTTCTTCATCTTAGCTGTTTTCTCTCTGGTATTCATTTTTTTCTGGTATTCTCTCTGGCCTCTGCCTTTCATATTAAAGCTTTGTTTACCTGTCTGGTGATGGCTTTCCTCACCACAAGAGTGGAGCTTAACTGCTCGTGGGCTCCACTGAAGAATGATCTGACTGGACTGTTAGTTTGGGGAAACTCTAAAGAGACTGGCTTTTTAAATCATCTTCCTTGTGCTGGTCATGTTTCCCAGAAATGTTTTTTTAATTCTCCTGCTTGATGATGATATGCCTTTCCACCTAAATTCTGACAAGACAACTAGTGTTCTCAATATTCAGTAACATTTCACCTTATTTCCCATATAGTAATCCTACCCTCAGTTGTTCCTGGTATCTCTCTTCAGAGAGTAAGTCTCCAGTTTTGTTTGAGGTGGAGTTGGGGAGTTGCCTGGCTTTTTAGTTAGGGGATAGGTATCTGAAGGATGTTAAGTTTCATAAACTTACTTTCAACCTAATTTCTCCTTTTAGTTCCACTTTAACTTCTGTTTCTAGAGTTTTGGGCATCAGCAGTTCCCAAGTCTTCTAAGGATTTCATGGTATAAATCAAGTGGCTTCTTGTCTTTCCCCACTGTTGACTTGAGACATACTGCTTTTAGAACTCTGCTACATCAGTTACCATTCCATGTTTGCTTTTTTAATTCCCCAAATTTTGTACTGTTTGATTCTCCCCCTTTCCCGTGGGGTTTTAGAAAAGAGCCAAGTATCGTGCACACTGCAGTTAGGCAGTTTTAAGTGAAGTCTCAAATGTCTCTTTCAATTTCACCTTCCCCTGCCCCTCCCAAATTTCTGTCTCCAGCTACCCCTCCCACCTCTCCCCCACAATCTTCAGGTAACCATTTTGGTGTTCCGAGACTGAGTTTACCACAACTACTCTAACTACTGTTTACTGGCTGTTTGTGCGATGTGCTCAGGCAGCTGACTTAATAGATGCCTACCACAGGCGGGTTTTGAAGACAAGAGGTAAGTACCATTCAAATTTGGGCTTTTCTTATTTTTCAGGGAGCGCTGTTCATAAGATGCTGGTGGATAGGCAGTATATGGGTGTGTCTAAGCGGAAGTGTATCATATGGGGCGTGGCCTTCTTGTCTGATGGCACTGTCATAAGTGTGGACTCTGCTGGGAAGGTGCAGTTCTGGGACTCAGCCACTGGGACACTTGTGAAGAACCATCTCATTGCAAATGCTGATGTGCAGTCTATTGCCGTATCTGATGTGAGTATGGTCCCTGTTTTGAACGGTTACTGTATAACCTGGGGGATGAGTAGGGAAGGCTGTATCAGTAATGTAACACAAACGGTGTTCCCTAATCTTCAGTGTTGCATTGAAGGAAGATGAGTTTAGGAAAATGTATCTGAAACCCACATAATTTCTTTGAACCCTCATATTCTCTTAAAAACTAGTTAGAAAATATTCTCTAGATTAGTTAGCAGGGAGGTTTTCTTCAGACACTCCCCACCCACAGTTAATCCAGTCTGATTTAGATAGGCCACAAGTATCCTAGAAGAATCTTGAGAGGTGCTATTTTCCTCTCTTTGTGCAGTTCTTCTCCTGCTTCCTATCTTGGGAATTTAGATGATTTTATTAGATGATTTTGAAAATATTAAATTTTGGGGCGCCTGGGTGGCTTGGTCGGTTAAGCTTCCGACTTTGGCTCAGGTCATGATCTCATAGTCCGTGAGTTCGAGCCCCGTGTCGGGCTCTGTGCTGACAGCTCAGAGCCTGGAACCTGTTTCAGATTCTGTGTCTCCCTCTCTCTCTGCCCCTCCCCTGTTCATGCTCTCTCTCTCTCTGTCTCAAAAATAAATAAATGTTAAAAAAAATTTAAAATAAGAAAATATTAAATTATCCCTATTTCAGTAAGACTTAAGCAGACTCGTGTTGAACAAGTGTGCCTCTTCCCTTTTGGTAACATCAATTCTTAATCAGAAACCTTTGGCTGTTTTATCAGTGGGGCATGGAAAGTGACTTCGAGATTTGCTGACGAGATCCTTTGTCTTCTTAGTTTGAGGCTTGTTTGGTGTCTTAAGTGTGGACATGCAATATGTACTGTAGAGATCACTCATGCTGGCTTTTCTTGCCCGTAAGTTGTTTCTATCCCACTTCACAGATTTTCCATGAGACCAATTTGATGGGTCTTAAAGCCCTGTGAAACATTTAGATGTCACATGTAAGTGTAATGAAGAACAAGTTGAAATGACCAAGAGAAATTTTCCTTTTCAAATAGAGTTTTGAGGGGCACCTGAGTGGCTCAGTCAGTTAAGCATCTGACTTCAGCTCAAGTCATGATCTCATGGTTGGTGGGCTCGAGCCCTACATTGGGCTGTCTGTTGTCAGCACAGAGCCACTTCAGATCCTTTGTCCCCCTCTGTCTGCCCCTCCCCCTGCTCACACAAGTGCTCCCTTTCTCTCTCAAAAATAAATATTTTTGAAAAAGAAATGTTTAAAAAAATCGAGTTTTGATCCAAAATGGTTGTAATTATTAAACTTAAGACTTAATTATTAAATTTTGTGCCATTAAAAAAATTTTTTTAATGTTTATTTTTTGTGAGAGGGAGGGAGACACACAATCTGAAGTAGACTCCAGGCTCTGAGCTGTCAGCATAGAGCCTGACACAGGGCTCGAACTCACAAACCAAACGGTGAGAGCATGACCTGAGCTGAAGTCAGAAGCTTAACTGACCGAGCCACCCAGGTGCCCTGGTGCTTTTTTAAAGTGTAATCACTCAAATATTATGCACATGTTTCAAAGACCAAGGAAGATGTGGATATTTGTTACTATGTAACAATTAAGAGAATACATTAAGGGGGAAAAGTAGCACAGTATAGTGCATGAAGTAGTACATAGTAATGTGTTAAGAAAAGAAGCAGATTTTGTATTAGATATTTATGTTTGATATTTTCTGCATATGTAGTTTTGCTAATATATATACTTACAACATTCCTGAAAAGATTAAAAATGCTAATGGTAGGGGCGCCTGGATGGCTCAGTTGGTGTGAGTGTCTGACCTCAGCTCAGGTTATGATCTCGCAGTTTGTGAGTTCAAGCCTCTCATTGGACTCTCAGCTGTCAGCACAGAGCCCACCTGTACTCCTCTGTTCCCCCTCTTCTCTGCAACTCCCCCACTCACTGTCTTTCTCTCAAAAATAAATAATCATTTAAAAAAATTTTTTTTAATGTTTTTATTTATTTTTGTGACAGAGCATGAGCAGAGGAGGGGCAGAAGCAGGCTCCAGGCCCTGAGCTGTTAGCACAGAGCCCGACGTGGAGCTCGAACCCACAAACCGCGAGATCATGACCTGAGCTGAAGCTGGATGCTTAACTGACTGAGCCACCCAGGCGCCCCATAAGTAAACATTTTTTTAAAACGCTAATGTAATAGGGGTGCCTGGGTGGCTCAGTCGGTTAAGCGTCCGACTTCAGCTCAGGTCACGATCTCGTGGTCTGTGAGTTCAAGCCCCGCGTCGGGCTCTGGGCTGATGGCTCAGAGCCTGGAGCCTGTTTCAGATTCTGTGTCTCCCTCTCTCTCTGACCCTCCCCCGTTCATGCTCTGTCTCTCTCTGTCTCAAAAATAAATAAACGTTAAAAAAATATATATATATTTAAAAAAACGCTAATGGTAATTTTAAAGTTGGGGCTGGCAGGCAGGAGGCAGGTTTAATTTGTACTGTATACCATTTTACTATTTGATCTTTCTTCTACTCTGTGCCTATAATTACTGTATTGCATTGAATCATTAGATACAAATGATTGTAAGACATGCCATAATTTTGTTATCATGGGAAAGGAAAAACACTGCCAATTAAACTATAACAGTGATTTTCTTGAAATGTAAAATTTGTATTTTGTAATACAGACTATTATGATTTAAACTGCACGATGTTTTTTTAATCAGAGAATTTTGGGGCACCTGGGTGGCTCAGTTGGTTGAGCATCTGACTTTGGCTCAGGTCATGATCTTGTGGTTCGTGGGTTCGAGCCCCATATCGGGCTCTGTGCTGACAGCTCAGAGAGTGAACCTTCTTCAGATTCTTTGTCTCCCTCTCTCTGCCCCTCCCCCAGTCATGCTCTGTGTTTCTCTCTCTCTCAAAAATAAACATTAAAAAAAATTTAAACATAGAATTCATATTCTTATAAATTCTTATCATTCTTGTAAATAGTTATTCTCTAAATAGCTCTTATTGAAGAGCTTTTTGAGACCAAAGCATAACATTTTTATTATATTAGTCTTGTGCATATATAACCAGGAAAGTATGAATGAAATAAAGTGAATAAGGTTTTCCCAAAACTTCTTCACATGTACAGATGGACTCTGAATCACCTTTCAACTCTGTCATCAGGGTCCATGTTTCCCACACATGCCTCTCAGCCATCCATAGTGTTGGTAGATGATGTCCTACTGTAGTCCCAAGATTTTGTTTCAGGTTTTTGACAACCAGTCTGCAAGTTTTTGTTGTTTTAAGTAGGCTCCACACCCAACTTGGGGCTTAAACTCATGACCCTGAGATGAAGAGTTGCATGTTCTACCGACTGAACCAGCCAGGTGCCACCCATTCTGCAAGTTTTGATACTGCTCTTTATCTGAAAATAATACATATGCATTAGGTTGAAAGCTGTAAGATATCCTGATTTCAAAGATAGTTAAATGTGGGCAAATATGTGCCTGAGAGTTAGTAAACTGTTACTTATTTTTTTATTTTTATTTTTTTAGTGGACAAATGTAATTGTACAAATTCCAGCCCTCAAAATGCTTATCATACCCTATGAACTAGGGCATACTTGGTTTTGAACCCCAACTGTAGCACTTAGGCTACTTGGGCAGGCTGCTTCTTTCTAAATCTTAGTTTCTTTCTTTGTGACAACAGGGATGCTAGTAATACATACTTCATAGCGTTTGGGAAGGATTAATTGGGTAGTGCATGTAGAGTGCTAAGTGCAGTACCTGGCACAGAATGAGTGTGGTATTGGCATTTTCACATCTTTTTTGAAATTGATCCTAATTTCAAGGGTTTTCTCCACTACATTCTCTTGCCAGCACAGTTGATTATTTTTAGATATCTTTTTAATGGATTTTCATTGACTGAAGAGTGGATGGTGGCAAATACCCAGTCCTTTGATCTTAGATGTCTTTCACCCTTATCAAGTAGGCAAGTACTGATTCCTGCAGAGAGTTGTAGGGAACATTTGCTTTCATTTAGAGGTCAGTCTTGAGATTGTTTTTCTGTGTGAAACAGTCACTCTGTGATTAAATTAGGACACTTCCCCCTCCCTTTTCAGGTCAGCGTTCGCCTTGGTTTGTTCCCTCTGTGCCCTGAGAAAGGCGTTTTCTTTTTTCCTTTTCAGTTCTTTTATGATTCTACTTTGGGGAAAGATGATGTGGAGTGAGTTAGAGTTGTCTTTTTGGTCCCTCTCTTTTGGTGGGACTTTGTGCAAACCGCACCCCCCACCCCCTTGTATATAAATAAACTGTTTAGTTGGGTGTGGAGGACAGTGTGTAAGTTCCTAAGCTGCTCAGTATCTCCACTCTTCCTTGGATAATGGTTTTCAAATAGTATCCTTAGAGCAGGAAAGGGAGAGGCTGGTTTGGGTTAAGTTATATGCTGTCCTTCAGATACGCTTTCCTTCCTTCTCACAATCATGTGCCTGCAAATTACCTCAAAGAGAGCTGGCACAAGATTGAGGTGGTGTGGTGTGCCCAGAGCAAAGGCTTTGAAGGCAGATGGCCATGTGTCTTTGTCGTATCTGTAGACCTCTTGAAGTTCGTTTCCTTACCTGTGTAAAGAGCTATTCAATGATGATGGCGGGGGGGGGGGGGGGGGAGATAAAATCATTACTCATACAAACATGAAATGGAAATGTCAGAGATTTTCTGTAACTCATTAACAAGGAAACCAGTAAGATGTTATAAGCAGTTCAAAGGACAATTTCACAAACACAGAGTTCTATACAGCCATTAGGAATGCTGAAATGAGTTTACAAATTGTTGCAAGACTCCGTGTCCACAGAGCAGTTAGCAGTTGCATTCCATCAGGCAAACTTATTTGGCCTAACTCTCAGTACTAGAGTTTACAGAGTTGTAAACTGGCTCCAAGACAGTCAAAGCGCTCCCTAAACAAGGATACGTACTTGCTATGCTTATTTCTTTTTTTTTTTTTTAATGTTTATTTATTTTTGAGACAGAAACGGAGCGTGAATGGGGGAGGGGCAGAGAGAGAGGGGGACCCAGAATCCAAAGCAGGCTCCAGGCTCTGAGCTGTCAGCACAGAGCCTGATGCGGGGCTTCAACTCATGAACTGCGAGATCATGACCTGAGTTGAAGTCGGACACCCAACTGACTGAGCCACTCAGGCGCCCCTGTTACATTTATTTCAAAGTCATTCACACTTTCTCCTCGTAGGGCAAATGGTCACTTAACCTTGTAGGTTACTCAAGGACTAGAGATTATACGACATATATATGGTTCTTAGCACAGTGAGTGTGTAGTTGATCCAGCTACATGTTCATACGTGTTTAGATATCTCATTTTTCTTACCTGACTAACCTAGTCTTGGTACTGTTTGATTGGTTAACTGCTGGTCCAGGTTCCTAGGTTAATCACTGCCTTATCAAAGATCCATCCTATTTTTTTTCCCCTGCTCAAAGTTAAATGTTTGTTTTTTTTTTAAGCCGGAGTTAAGATGAGAATGGTTTTGAGCATACAAAGGAATTTTAAAAATTGCGGACATACTAAGACCTTTTAAAACTAACACAAATCACAGTGTTCAACATCCTGGTGAGAGAGAGCCTAAAACTGAGGACTAGGCACCTGGGTCCTGTGTGATAGCTACTTCCCTCCCTCCTCAGCCCACCCTCTCTTCATCCCTAAAAAAGAAGGCAATGAGCTTCAGGTTTTGACTACAGTTTTGCAGTCTTTCTTCCATTATTCTCAGTACTTTTTTTTTGTTTACTGTTTATGTACATAACAGAAAATACGCCATTTTAACCATTTTTAAGTACAATTCACTGGCATTAAGTACATTCACAGTGTTGTGCAACCATCACCTCTATCCATTTTCAGAACTTTTTCATCACACAAACTGTACCCATTGAAAAGTAACTCCTTATTTCTCCCTTTTCCCAAGCCCTTTTAAAACCTTTATTCTACTCTCTGTCCCTATGAATTTGCTGTTCTAGGAAATCTAAGTGGAATCATATAATATTTGTCCGTTTTTGTCTGAGTTATTTTACCTAGCATAATGTTTTCAAACAAAGTTCATCCACATTAATACCATTATCAGAATTTTGATCCCTTTTTAAGGCTGACTAATACTTCATTATATGTATATACTGATTATGTTTGTTCATCTGTTGATGTGCATTTGGATTTTCATGTTTTGGTTTTTGTGAATAATGCTGCTATGAATATTGGCGTACACGTATCTGAGTCCTTGTTTCCAAGTCTTTTGATGATACGTTTTTATTATATTAAATTTACTCCTAGGTGATCTTTCTTGTTGTTTTTCTAATGGGGTCTAGTTTGTATGTTTGAAAGCACTGTAATTGTTTGAGGTACACATTGTTAATTTTGTCAGTAGAGGGCACATTATTACCTGTGTGTGAGCTTGCTCCTCTAATGGAATTGTCAGCTTCTGGAGGAAAAAGACCCCATAACGTACCTTACGGTTTTGGGCATAGGTTTTCCCCTAAGCTGTGCAGACAGAAAACCTCAGGGAATATTTTTCAAACTGGGCCCTGTTTTGCTCAAATGTACCTCCCTAATGATTTAATTTCTCAGCAAGAAGACAGTTTCGTGGTGGGCACAGCCGAGGGGACAGTATTCCATTTTCAGCTGGTCTCTGTGACTTCCAACAGCAGTGAGAAGCAGTGGGTGCGGACAAAGCCATTCCAGCATCACACACATGATGTCCGAGCCGTGGCCCACAGCCCGACGGCACTGATATCTGGAGGTGGGTTGCACTCGCTGCCAGGCTGCCGCTTTACCCGGCTCTGGTTATTTTCACGTGGGGCTTTTTCCAACTCTGCTGCCTTCCCTCTCCCCTCCCACTGCAGGCACTGACACCCACTTAGTCATTCGTCCTCTCATGGAGAAGGTGGAGGTTAAGAATTACGATGCTGCTCTCCGAAAAATCACTTTTCCCCATGTAAGTATTGTCCCCTGGCCCCCACCGTCCCTCTGTCCTATAAGACTGAGTACAGCTCACGCTTTCTGGGCAAATCTATAGGACTTGTATAGTTACCTACCTTCTTCGTTCTTCTGTTTGTGAGGTAAGCGTCCTGTAAAAACATTTACAGGGGCCAAGAGATGTACAGCAACACTCCTAGTTCACTTTCTGGGGAAATCATTCCCTCTTCTGGATAGTTGTGGTTTAGGGAAGTTTGTTTTTTTGTTTTTAAGGCTGGACTCTATTATTCTGGGTGGGAGCACGAAAATCCAGGCTTCCAGTGTTCCTTTCTAGGTAAAAGGACATCTTCCCAAGCTAGAAACCCTTCTCCCCGCTACCTGCTTCTACGTTCCATTCAACCAGTAAACGTTACTGAGTCTACCTCCTCATTGTCTTGTGAATCTAGTCATTTCTCTTAACACTGCCATTATCCTAGTTTGAATCGGTGTCTTTTCTCAACTGCATTCACCTGTTAATGATCTCATTTTATTATATTTGCTCCATTTCAGCCTGTTCTCCATTGATCCATTCAAAAAACAACTTTGCTCATCATTCCATGCTTAAAAGCTTTTGGTTGGTCCTTCAGGCTAACCTAATTCCTTAGCATGGCCTCTGAAACCTGTCTTGATCTGGCCCGTCCTTCAGCATCTTCTCTCCCCTCTCTTGTCCAACACGTGCTTCACCTCATCCCTACCCCCACCTAGTTTAGTGTGCTGAAAGACTTTATTCTCTGTAATGCTCTCTTACCTTTGAGCTATTTCATATGCCATTCCTCTTGGAACGTCCTGCCCTACCTTTTTTTGCCTGATTTGTCTTTATTAATGAGCCTCATCAGGGCTCCTGGCTTTATGAGGCTACATTGGATATCCTTTCTACTTTTTTTCACTACATGATGTGCTTAGTTCTATTAAAATTCTTAACACACTTGGTGCAACTGCCTGTTTAATTCTTTGTCAGTCCTTTTAGACTACGAGCTCGAGGGCAGTAGCTATGTTTTTATTTATCATTATGCTCTTAGATCCTAGGACAGTACTGACATATGGTAGTACTTAGGACATTTTTATGAAGTAAATGGATTTCATCAGTAAAAAACGTGCTAGGATGTTGCTGCTGTATCTAGTACTGAGGCGATAAATAACCCTGCTTATTTATCACTTTTCAATTCTTGGATACAGCGACGTCTCATTTCCTGTTCAAAAAAGAGGCACCTTCTCCTTTTCCAGTTTGCTCATCACTTGGAACTGTGGCGACTGGGATCTACAGTTGCAACAGGTACAGTGAGAGAAAGTCTTTGCCACTAAGAGGACTGGAGAGAGAAGCGAGGGATTAGAATTGCAGTTGAAATTCTGCTTGTGGAAAAATGGAAGTATTTTTCTGTCTTTGGCAACTTCTGGTTTTCCCAGCCACAGGAGAGACCAAAGGAGTTCTTCACAGTGTTAGAATTGTTAGCAGGTTACTGGGTCAAATGCTAAAAGTTTATGATTCTGTAAGGTGCCCTGCAGGGCATAGTGGAGGTGAGGGTTGCCCTGGGAGCAAAACACACTGCTGAAAATGACAAGATTTAATATTGGGTGGTGACAGCCCTGCATTGAGAAGGAGGAGGTCACGTGGTTCTTACTGGGGTGATAGTCTAGTGGCTTTTTGTATGACCAGTTGAGAAAATGTTTGGGTTCTGTTGTTTTATAGTAGATAGGAGGGTTTTGCTTTAGGTTCCAAAATGAGCAAATGAAGTTGAAGTCGAGGTCTCACAAACCCCACTCCCACCCATCTCACTGCCTGGCTGTGTGTTAAAGCTTCAGAGAATTAGTGATATACCATGGGCCACATCTGAGGCACCAAAATAGAAGTTAAGAAAGTACTCACTGCTTTCCTCTTTATATAAACCCAGAAAACTGGGTTTACTGTGTCAGACATTTTTTTTATTTCCAGTGGTAGAGATTTCATTCTACCTAGAAATGACTTTTTAGAAGAAAAATGTACAAATAACGTTTCTTTGAGAAGAAAAACTCAGGGAAATTTCTTGTTCCAGGAAAGAATGGGGATACCCTTCCACTTTCTAAAGACGCAGATCATTTGCTGCACCTCAAGACAAAGGTAAGGAAGTTTTATCTGTGTGTCCAGGCTGTGAAATCCAGAACCGTTTTCTCATAATGAATTTTGAGGCTTAGTCGACATCATAAAAGTCTAAAATCTTCAATTATTTGAATGAAGTACTTTGTCAACAGAACTGGGTTTCCTGTGATTATAAGTAAGGCATGCAGAATTTATTGGATGAATGAATACAGAAAATTGGTGTGTTGTTGTTGTTATGTAAATAACTTGTGTATTTTTATAAAATTGAAATGGTAAAAGAGTATACAATGAGAAATGAGCCTCTTCCTTACCCAAATCCTGGTCCCACTCTCCAGAGATAATCACTGCCAATAGTTTCTTACATGTCCTTCTAGAAAAAATTTCCACCCATGTGTGCAGGTGTATATCCTTCCCTTCTACAGTAATGAGAATATAACATGCACACTGCCTTGTAATTTCCTTTTAAATGTCTTTTTTTTTAAGTTCTAATTTTTTTTTTTTTTTTTTAAATTTTTTTTTAACGTTTATTTATTTTTGACACAGAGAGAGATAGAGCATGAACGGGGGAGGGTCAGAGAGAGAGGGAGACACAGAATCTGAAACAGGCTCCAGGCTCTGAGCTGTCAGCACAGAGCCTGACGCGGGGCTCGAACCCATGAACTGTGAGATCGTGACCTGAGCTGAAGTCGGACGCTTAGCCAACTGAGCCACCCAGGCGCCCCTCTAATTTTTTTTTTTAGTAATCTCTGTACTCAACATGGAGCTTGATCTCATAACCCTGAGATCAAGAAACACATGCTTTTCCAACTCAGCCAGCCAGGTGCCCCTAAATGTCCTTATTTTAATTACACAAATATTTGCAAATACAGTTTTACTATCAAGAATTTATACACTATTCATAGTTTATATTCTTGAATGCCTCTTAAAATTCTAGTCAACTCTGCTGGAATAATTAATTGATTAGCTGTTTCTCCTTCCAGGTATTTTTCTATGTGATAGTGTATATGTATGTATACATACATACATATAATTAGGTATTTTGGGAGTTTTTTGAATTATATAATGTTACATTGGACTTTTCCTTTGTTTTTCAGATTTTTTTTTTTTGCTATTTCTTACAGGTTGTTAGGTATCATAGAGAAAATGAAACAAACATAACTCAGAAAATTAGTTTTCCAAGTCACCTGGCCTACAAAACCTTACTGTATTAAATGCTTTTCTTCTCAGGTTTCTAGTTAGGTTTTAGTGTGAAGCCATCTTTAAGGTACACGAAGGGCTGAGAGAAGTTCACATATTCATAGACCTCTGTTCTTGGTTTTGGAAATCAAGCCACACCATTCAGGTGCTGTACCTCTGAAATAATCCTAGTGACACATAGCATATGTGTGTCAAGATTATGTGTAGGTATTTGTGGTTATGGCCAGAGTGGCAACAGCTTGAGGATTCATATCACAGTGAACCTTGACAAAGTGAAGTTTTTCATGAATATTCATCCTGATTTCTGACATTGCCAGGGTCCTGAGAACATTATTTGCAGCTGTATCTCCCCGTGTGGAAGTTGGATAGCCTATTCTACAACTTCTCGTTTTTTTCTTTATCGGTTGAATTATGAACATGACAACATAAGCCTCCAAAGGGTAAGTGATAACCCAATGTCTGGTTGAACAAGAAAAAATTCCTTAAGTGTGTGATTTTTGTGTGAAGCAGAACATACTGAGTATGAATCATGAAAAGCTATTTGGAGACAGCTGTTTATAAAACAGTATTTTATTTCCATTTTGAATAGATTATGTTTTTGGAGGAATAGGGAAATGCCAGAAAGTGGCAATAAAGCATAGGCTTTTGCAGAGATGAAAGGGGGGATGGAAAGGTTATAATGGGCATGTTAGTGTTTCTTGATCAGTTGGCTTCCTTAGATCAGGGAGTATTAATGTCTTTTAAGCTAGGCTGTGATTATTTTTGATGGATTCTAGGTCTCACTTCTCTCTCTTACTGGTTTTTACTACTGGTTCACCCAAGGTTTCCAAAATGCCAGCATTCCTTCGCTCTGCCCTTCAGATTTTGTTTTCTGAAGATTCAACAAAGCTCTTTGTGGCATCAAATCAAGGGTCTCTACATATCATTCGGCTATTGGAAGGAAGCTTCAAGCACCTGCATACTTTCCAGCCTCATTCAGGTGGGAACTTGGTAACTGGCCAAGGGGGAGAGTTGTCAGTCTCTGATGTATCTTTTTTTCCCTTTTAAACCTAAATCATTGTCAGGGCTCCCTAATGCTCTTCCCCACCCTGTAAATACTCACATGTTTGCAATTTAAAGTAGGAGGAGATATCTGGTGAAAATGCTTGATGAGATCTGAAATGTTCCTTACACCTACTCTTTTCTCACTGGATTTTTTTAGTCCTTATTTGGGGCCAGAAATTTCATCACCCTTCGAGTTTTTTAGCAGAGCAAGAAAGTTAAAATCATCTTAATACTGACACCCAGAAATAACTGCCATTAATATTTTTGTGTATTTTTTTGTTTGTTTTAATTTTTTAAATGTTTATTTATTGTTGAAGGAGAAACAAAGTGTGATTGGGGGAGGGGCAGAGAGAGAGAGAGGAAGATACAGAATGTGAAGCAGGTTCCAGGCTCTGAGCTGTCAGCAGAGAGCTTGATGTGGGGCTTGAACTCAAGAGCCATGAGATCATGACCTGAGCTGAAGTCAAGACACTTAATTAATGGAGCCACTCAGACACCGCTATTTTTGTGTATTTCTGATAGATGTTTATATATAGGTAATTTTTTGGACGTGTCAATTTTTTTGATCGGTGGTTTTCAATAAAGATGAACTTACACATGCATTTGTATTACCTGTCACCCCTGTTCTCTGAGAGCATGAGTATGCATGACTGAGTAACTATGTATAGCTAACTGTTGCTGAGTTCATGATTGAGAACTTAGTACCCAGTACTTGCCGTGGGCCTTTTCCCTTCTCTCTTGCCCTAGATATAGCAGCTTCACTGTCATTTAGACTCCATCAGCCTAAAACATCAACTCTTTTAACTTAAACTTTCACTATTCATAAGCTGCTCCAGAAGCATACAGGAAAAGAAACCCACAAGTTAGGAGGCAGATAAATAAGAGACAGTGTATTTTGAGTGCCTGTATATGTTTTTATTAAAAACAACTTAGACTCTGTATTTGGCATTTAACATTTCTTAAAATTAGGCTCGGCATTATAGATACTACTTTATTTGCTCCTCCTCTTCCATCTCTTGTCCTCTTATAGTCAAGCTGGTTTCTTCATAGCCCTCAAACCTGTGTATTCCAGTCCTTGTCACTTAGCTCATGTTCTCCATCCTTTTCCACCCATCTTTAGCATCTGGTTTATGTCTTGTTATAAAGCTTTTTCATCCTTTGGGGGTGTTGTTTGCAGCACAAATTTTGGCATATAACATCACTGTTTGATTTTTAACCCACAAGTCTTCATTTTGCCAGATTGGTTTAAAATCCCTTGATGACAAAGATGGCCCATATGTGCCCATACTCCCTTAGTGCTAAATATACAGCAGGTACCAAATAAATTAAAGATATGCGTCAAGCCTTTTGAGCTTGCTGTTTGTCCTTAGCTTTGATTAAAAACCATTTGGTAGGAAAGGAGTTTGAAGCAATTAAAATACAGACTTTAGGTAGCTGCTGCCTTGATTCTCCATTTCTCTGGTAGGCAGTGTCTCACTCAGGCTTGAGCAAGTGATGCCTTCAGGTTTATCTCTGGCTCCTCTTTACATGATGGATGGCTAATTAAATGAAAATAGTAGACTAACATGTAAGACTTACTTGCAAAACTATCAAATTATCCAATTGTGATTTAAATAAAAGTCTTGGGACGCCTGGGTGGCTCAGTCGGTTAAGCTCCCGACTTCGGCTCAGGTCATGATCTCATGGTTTGTGAGTTTGGGCCCGCATTAGGCTGTACAGACGGTGCAGAGCCTGCCTGGGATTCTCTCTCTCCCTCTCTTTCTGCCCCTCTCTCCCTTGTGCTCTCTCTCAAAAATAAATAAGTAAACTTAAAAAAAAATTTCTCCCTCTTTAAAAACAATACAAAATAATAACAAATAAATACATAAAAGTCTTAATTGACTTTTGCCATCATATCCAGGCCAGGGCTGGCTGTGGACACTGAATTTAGAGATTAACTATTGTTCTGTCTGCACAGGGACAGTGGAGTCCATGTGTCTTTTGGCAGTTAGCCCAGATGGGAATTGGCTAGCTGCATCAGGTACCAGTGCTGGAGTCCATGTGTACAACATAAAACATCTAAAGGTAAGCATAGGGTGTAGTAGTAGGAAACAAGAGGAAGTTAACCGTGCAGTTACAAGACTCAAAGCAGATTGGTATGACCTGGAAAATTAGTGGACATTTTTTTTTTTTAAACTAAGAATTTTTCCTGTTTTATTTGTTTGGAGCCCCAAAACTATAATCTGCAACATTAAAATCAGTCAATTGGAACAGTGAAAACACGCTTGTACAAAATTTTGAAATTAAGGATTTATGGATGATGAATTCACATCCAGATTATTTCTATATTATGGTGAGGAAAATTCTGATTTACCCAGATGACTAGTTGCAGATCGTAACAATTTCTTTTAACAGCTTGCCTTGTAATCTCAAGGTATTTTTAAATTAAACAGAAGTTTGACAAAGGAGTAACAGGAAAATACTTTTCATTAATCAGTAATGATCTTGTCATTCACACATTGAATTACTACTGATCCCTTACAAGTTTTCATCTTCATCCTAAAAATCAGTTAAGAACTACCCAAAACTTGGAATGAGCATCAAAAGTTTATAGAATACCAAACTGCAACATTTAGTGAGTTTGTCTATTAACTGCATAACTTAATCTTTATGACGTTGTGGCAGAAGCATGTACTGCTCTTTGAGCTTTGCCTGACACTGTAGTGTTGCACATGTCTTGCAACTTGCATAAATGTCCGTGTCAAGGCATTAGTTTCTTTTAAATTTACTGTAGAGCTACAGATTCCTTGTTCAATGATGTGTTTATGAACAATTCATATAGATGAGAGATAGCAGCAAAAGCTTTACTCTGAAGTTTTCTGCAAATGCTGTCAGTTGTGTGAGCGTTAAATGTGTGGGTTTTTTTTTTTTTTAATTTTAAATAAAATTAAGGTTTATTATTTGTGGGTACTGCCTGATGTTTGTGGGAGCTTCCATAGAACTCTTTTGAGTTCTAAGGAACGCTATTTAAAAACTGACCTAGACCATCGAGTCATTCCTGAAAGGAGGTATATAGAGTTATCTTTTGTGTCTGTCATTTGTTCTCAGCTTCACTGCACAGTACCTGCCTATAATTTCCCTGTGACTGCTCTGGCTATTGCCCCCAATACCAACAACCTTGTCATTGCTCATTCTGATCAGCAGGTAAGAGATACCAGCGCTTTCTAATTCCTTTCTGCTGGATAATGACTAGGAAGCTAAGATAATGACAATTTTGGAGGAGCTTTTAATTAAAAGTACTGGATGATATATAGGTAGTTTCCTCCTGTGTGAAGTGAAACTTTGTGTGTAGCCTGGGTACATTATATAGGCCAGTAATATCCTTTGGCTTGATGGGCACAATGGAATGATGAAGCACTGAGATTATAGAGTAAAGAAGTACAGGAAGGAGGAGCAGTTTTTAAGTACTCATTTTACTGATTGTTTATAGACTAGAGATGACATAGACCCAGGTGTTAGACTGGGTATAGGATATAGTAAGGTCCTAAGAGTTGAAATGACGAAAAGATCATGTATTTCACCTTCAGTTTTGAAATAACGAAATCAGGCCATAGTGAAATCTGTTGTCTGTAACAGACTTACCAAAATGAGTGCATAGCCTACTGCTTTTTTCCATACCAAGTTGTAAGAAGATCTTTAAAGTACCCGAATTGTGGGGGCGCCTTGGTGGCTCAGTCAGTTGAGCATCCGACTTCTGCTCAGGTCATGAACTCGCAGTTCGTGAGTTTGAGCCCCGTGTTGGGCTCTGTGCTGACAGCTCAGAGCTGGAGCTGCTTTGGATTCTGTGTCTTCCTCTCTCTATATTCCTCCCCTGCTCGTACTCTTTCACTCGCGTGCTTGCTCTCTCTCTCTCTGTCTCTCTCTCTCTCTGTCAAAAATAAATAAAGATTAAAAAAAATTTTTTTTTAATATTTGAGTTATAGAACACATTGTGAAATGATCAATACTTATATATTCTCATCTGTAAAATGGGCATAATACTTTCCTCACTGAGCTGTTGGAAAGATTAAGTATGATCTTACACATACGCACATGTATATGTTCTATTCAGAAAATGAAATCTCTCATTTCAGTTTTGTGGGTTTTTGTCCTTGACTAGAGTCTGAAAGATTAGTGAAGCCACATGTTTGTCTTTGTCACACATAAGTCCACCTGATGCCTTTTCCTAGCATTTGGTCCCATAGGGGCTTCAGTTATTAAAGCTGGTGGGAAATTTTTTATATCTTTTAGATTAGCAGAGATCAGTAGAGTTGATAGTACACAGTGCTGGAAGGACACAGTGAGATATGTAAAAAAAAATTTAAATCCATGTAATCTTTGATTCACAAGTTCTAATTCTAAAAGTTCTTCCTGTAGATATAAACCTTGAGTTGTGCAAAAAGACATTGATACCGAGATCATCATTGCAGCCTTGTTTACAGTAGTGAAAGACTGGAAATAAGTGTCCATTAAACAGATGAGATAAGTAAATCATGGTACATCCAGAAAGTGAATGGCTTGTTGTGTGTTCTTTAAGGAGGCAAGAGTGATATATAGATAAAGTTATTGGTATCAACATGGGTCAGTCTCCATGGTATAATGCTAAATGAAAAATGCAACATGCAGAATAGCATATATTGTATGCATAAAATATCTGGAAAGATGTAAATAAGAAATAGGCTGCTATCAAAACCCTCGAGGAGAAAGCAGGCAAAAACCTCTTTGACCTTGGCTGCAGCAACTTCTTACTCAACGCTCTCCGGAGGCAAGGGAAACAAAAGCAAAAATGAACTGTTGGGACCTCATCAAAATAAAAACTTCTGCAAAGCGAAGGAAACAGTCAGCAAAACTAAAAGGCAACCGATGGAATGGGAGAAGATATTTGCAAATGACATATCAGATAAAGGGTTAGTATCCAAGATCTATAAAGAACCTATCAAACTCAACACCCAAAAAACAAATAATCCGATGAAGAAATGGGCAAAAGATATGAATAGACACCTCTCCAAAGAAGATATCCAGATGGCCAACAGACACATGAAAAATGCTCAACATCACTCATCATCTGGGAAATACAGATCAAAACCTCAATGCGATATACTACCTCATACCTGTCAGAATGGCTAACGTTAACAATTCAGGCAACCACAGATGTTGGCGAGGATGTGGAGAAAGGATCTCTTTTGCCCTGCTTGTGGGAATGCAAACTGGTGCACCCACTCTGGAAAACAGTACGGAGTTTCCTCAAAAAATTAAAAATAGAACTACTCTACAACCCAGCAGTTGCACTACTAAGTATTTATCCAAGAGATACAGGTGTGCTGTTTCGAAGGGGCACATGCACCCCAATGTTTACAGCAGCACTATTGACAATAGCCAAAGTATGGAAAGATCCCAAATGCCCATCGATGGATGAATGGATAAAGAAGGTGTGGTATATATATACAATGGAGCATTACTCAGCAATCAAAAAAAATGAAATCTTGCCATTTGCAACTACATGGATGGAACTAGAGGGTATTATGCTAAGTGAAATTAGAGAAAGACAAATATCATACGACTTCACTCATATGAGGACTTTAAGACACAAAACAGATGAACATAAGGGAAGGGGAAAAAATAGTATAAAAACAGGGCAGGGGACCAAAACATAAGAGACTCTTAAATATGGAGAACAAACAGGGTTGCTAGAGGGGTTGTGGGAGGGGGGATGGGCTAAATGGGTTAGGGGCATTAAGGAATCTACTCCTGAAATCATTGTTGCACTATATGCTAACTAGGATGTAAATTAAAACATTTTTTAAACAGAAATAGGCTGCTTTGGGGGCACCTGGGTGGCTCAGTCTGTAAAGCATTGGACTCTCGATTTCAGCTCAGGTCATGATCTCTTGGTTTGAGAGTTTGAGCCCCACTCTGCACTGTCAGTGCAGATCCTGCTTGGGATTCTCTCTCTCTGCACCTCCCCTGCTTGCTCTCTTTCTCTCCCAAAATAAATAAATTTTAAAAAGAACAAAATAGACTACTCTTGGGAAAGGGAGATGTCAAGATGACAGGGTGACTTTTCACTGTAAACCTTTCTGTGCTATTTTGTTTACTGTGCCATAGTTTACCTTAAAAATGTTTTACTTAAAAACAGTAGAAAGCGTAAAGCTGAGCATGATATAGTCAGGTTTTGTATAGATATTTTCTGATTAGGAATGAGAGATACCCTTCCAGGTTTTCTGGGTACTAGTGTGCATTTCTCCTGTATCGTATCCTTTCTCAGGTATTTGAGTACAGCATCCCAGACAAACAGTATACAGAGTGGAGCCGGACCATCCAGAAGCAAGGGTTTCATTACCTTTGGCTCCAAAGGGATACTCCCATCACACACATCAGTTTTCATCCCAAGAGACCAATGCACATCCTTCTCCATGATGCCTATATGTTCTGCATCATAGACAAGTCATTGGTGAGTTCTCCACTACTACTACCTGTGCTCACACTGATTCATCTGTACTTAAGAATTTTCAAGTTCTAAAAGCAACAAGTATGAGTTAAGAGAAGGAAGAATCAATAAAATGTCCTGACATATTCTTTGGATGAGAGGAACTTTTGTTTTGCAGAGTTCTTTATTTTCATTCTCAGGCCTGTGAGGCTCCCAGGGTAGAAGGAGGCCTTTGTGCACTGGTTTTTGCTGATTTTGACCATTTCTCTGCTTTGCGTATGAACATATAAACTTAAGGAGGAAAGTGATTAGGTCAGTGTTCAGAAGGTAACTGTCATGGGGAATACCATTGATTTGGCTGAATCACTTACACCTTTGCACCCTGGGGTGAGTGAATAAATAGCACAGTTTTATTAAAGGAGACACAGGCTGAGGTCTTGACCACTTTTGCCCCTTGCCTGAATATGCTGAAACACTGTAAGCTTGAAGAGTTGGTCTTAATGTCTTGAAAAAAGCCCATCCAGGAAAATTCTGTTCTTTATGGCTAGGATGCAGGTGGGATGTGAGCATTTTTTTCAGTTCTAGATTCCACCCTCTGCCAGCTGCTATTTTGATTCACCCCAAATTTAAATGTCTTCTCTGGGCAGATACTTTATTCCTAGGAGCCCTATGAGCTGTGGCCATGCCTGTAATGCACTTTGGGCCTAGGTTACACCTAACGCACAGTGTTTTGGTGTATCTGTAAAGGTGGGGGTGGAAGGAACCATGGGGAAAGCAACAGATGGCTCTCAAGGAGATGTGCATGATGTGTCACTGGAACTCATTTCGTGGACCCTGTATCCTCTGGGCGTGGGAAACAGAGCTGGCTGACAAGTGCCTTCTGCAGGATGAGTGATACAGGAAGGGCCTCTCCCACTCACTTGCCTCTTTGTAACTCAGCCCAGGGCTGTCCATATTTTTTGTCAAGCATCAGTGATAAGTCCATCACTTCCTCATGCTGGGCAGAGCTATTTCCCAAGGAAGTCAGAGATGAAATATCACTTGGTTGGCCAGATGCCATCTCTTGAGGTGTCAGTGACATCAGTGGGGGTGGTTTGTGTTTCAGTTTTGGCCTGGGGAGAACTTTAGTCACTTGGCCTGTCCATGATCTGGTTGGGGCAAGAGTCTAGAAAGCAGAGCCTGTATGGGCTGAGCTCCTGTACATGCCAGTTTGTTCCTGTCTCACAAAGTGTTACTGACAAGACTGGCCAGAATCCCCAGCTGGGCCCTTTGATCTTGCTGGTATAGAATACCATGCTCTTTGCTTCATACTCCCACCCTCTACAGTATACCTGGAAGAGTGGCTACAGCTTTCTTACTGAAGTAAGGAGAGCCAGGGAGGTAGAAAATGTCTAATATGAAGGTTGGAAGGTGGTGTTTGCCTGAAAAGTCACTATAATCCTTTGTTCTGTAGAAGCCCAATAAAATGACGATTTAAACAGTATGTCTTTGTCTTTTTAGCCTCTTCCAAATGACAAAACCTTACTGTACAATCCTCTTCCTCCCACAAACGAATCAGATGTCATCAGGAGGCGTACCGCCCATGCCTTTAAAATTTCCAAGATATATAAGGTAAAACATCTTGCATTATATTCTAGACGGTTGGTTCCTTGTGATATTATCAAAATGTAATAAGCTCCACATTAAGCAGACAAGAGCACCTTCATTTTATATGCAGAATACCTGATTTGGGGAGACAGGTACCTTTCTGAGGGTGTCTGTTCCTTACATTTGTATTTCATTATCTTTGAGGTGATTAGAGGCGTGCACATCATACTTCCCCAAAGTGAAATACGTAGGTGGTGAGAAATTATGTTGAATCTTAGGTGGTGTTTTTGTGTTAAAGCTGGCCTTGAAAGGTTGTTACTACTACTCCTTCTCCTTCTTCTCAGTCTCCTTCTCCCTGTCCCACTCCCTCCCCCATCCTCCCTCTCCCCCCCCCTTCTTTTTCTTCTTCTTCTAATGTGACTTCTAATTGGAGAATGGTCCACAAGATAAATTTCAGGCAAGTGGAAGTCATTGAATTTAGTCATTGTGACTTTTACTTTCTTGGCTAAGCTTTTCATTGTATATGAAACAAATATTCATTGAACTTACGATACTACAACTATTTGTGCCAACTCCAGAGTTCCATTTTCATGCTTCTCAGATTAGAGTTCCTTGGGTGTCCTGGAACATTTTCTCAGGGGTCTGTAAGAATTTTTTTTTAAGAGGGACATCTGTAAATTATTTAAGTATGATTAGTTTCTTGATGCATTTGTAACTTGCTGTTTGCCAAGAATCTAGGCTCCAAAGCCGTCGCTTAACATTGATTCCTAAGAAATTATGGAACAGATGTTCTATATAGAAAAACATGAAAAATCTTGTTGAAATCTTTTATTATTAACGAAGTCAGTTAAAAGTTCCCAACCTTGGTGTGCCTAGCTGGCTCAGTCAGAAGAGCGTATGACTCTTGATCTTGAGGTCGTGAGTTGGAACCCCACGTTGGGTATAGAGATTACTTTTAAAAAATAAAAAATAAAGTTCCCAACTTCACCAACTGCTTTGAGTCCTAAGGCAGGAAGGATTGTCAGAGATTTCAATTACTCCAGCCTTGAACGAGGCTGACCTTTTACCTCTAGTTAGTCTGTTCAGGACTAGCCCTGGTGCCTAACTCCTGGTAGAGTCATTGTCATCTCTCTACAGCCTCTGCTCTTCATGGATCTTTTGGATGAAAGAACACTGGTGGCAGTAGAACGGCCTCTGGATGACATCATCGCTCAGCTCCCACCACCCATCAAAAAGAAGAAATTTGGGACCTAAAATAGGGCACGGTCTGTGCCCTTCCTTGAACTGTCTGCTCTGTTTTCACAAATCATGATAATAAAGCAAAGTTATTCTTTAGGACTAGTCATTATGAATGTTATCTTCCAAAATAATGGACAGTAATTTCCCTTCAATGACTCAAGTGAATGGGAATTCCAAGGTATTTGTAGTTGGGATAATGTTCTAAGCAGCTACCACTTCATCCTGTTTGTTCTTTAGACCACAATCTCAGGGAAAAAAGATGGTTCTTATCTTTTCTTCCCTAACGCCTGCCTGAGGCTTGCTTCAGAGGGCTGATGACCTTCACTGTCTGCCAGCCTCCTGCCTACAGCCAATGCAGAGGTGTGGGGACCTGCCCAGCATTGCCCTAGAGGGCAGGGGAGCTATGCCTGTTTGCTCAAGATAGCTTAACTACCAATAGTGATAATCAGCCTTATGTTTCAAGGAAGAATTTTAACGCAAAGCCCCATCTCAAAAACTTAAGCCTTTGGCCTCTGACAGTCAGCCATTTATTTTATTTAAAGGGAAAAAAATCAGGGGTGCCTGGGCGGCTCATTCGGTTAAGCGTCCTACTTGGGATCAGGTCACGGTCTCGCAGTTCATGGGTTTGAACCCACACTGGGCTTGCTGCTGTCAAGACAGAGCCCGTTTTGGATCCTCTGCACCCCCCCTTGCACCTCCCCCACTCTCTCTTGCTGTCTCTCTCAAAAAAAAAAAAACCAATAAAGGGAAAAAATCAGGCTTGGGATACTAATTTCATTAACCATCTTTCACCTAATACACATATATAAATGTATATAATATAGGTATACATACATAATATGTATACAAAAATGTATACATATATAATATACTGTATATATTTTATATGTTAAAATTAATATATACTGTATACATTTATATGTTAATATTAGTGTTAATATGTTGATATTAAATTAACATATAAATATTAATATTTTATGTTAATATTTATATATTAATGTTGATGTTTACATATTAATATGTAATATGTTAATATGCCAGTTTCAAAGATTAAGGAAACACTGGGCAGGGATTTTTGTTGAGAGTAGGTGTGGAGGGTGGGACCAGAAAGCCTGCCATATATCTTACCTTTTCCATCTTCTGCTTTCACATTGTTACTCCCATGGGTATTATCAACTGACTAGTTTTAATGTAGTCTTTTAAACTAGAAAGTGAAGAACTCAAGTTAACCTGACCTGAGCAGATCGATTTCCTTCCCATCTGAGTGGATGTATTCTGTTGCATGCTTGTGGAAATCCAGAATGTGTGGTTTTGTTTGTTTGGTTTTCGGTTGGAGGGCTGTGGTACAGGCAGAGAAGGATATGGGTTCTGATGACATCATGAATAAAATGCTGGTGAGAAACATTTTTGTTAAGATGAAGCCCATCCTCCACCCTGGAAAGGGAAATTAAAAAAGTGAGAATTTAAGGTAGATAGGTGGGAAGAGAGTTAATAGAGAAGTAATAAGAGAGAAGCAAAGCCCAGTACTTTATAACATAAAGGACAGCCTATTTCAGGTTTGCTAAGAGGAAGTAGATAAAACAGGTTTATAATGGATGCCACTTCTCTCCCTGTTCAGGTTTTTTTGTTTTTACAGAAATAGGAGTTCTTTATTTTTTAGCAAGAGAAAATCACATTAAATAGCAGATATACAGGGAATCCACATAGACATGGAAATTCCCATAATAGGAATAATTCTTTTTAAGTTTTTTTAATATGTATTTATTTTTGGGAGAGAGAGAGAAACAGAGTGCAAACAGGGGAGGGGCAGAGAGAGAGGGATACACAGAATCTGAAGCAGGCTCCAAGCTCTGAGCTGTCAGCACAGAGCCTGACGCAGGGCTCGAACCCACGAACGGTGAGATCATGACCCGAGCTGAAGTCAGACGCTTAACTGACTGAGCCACCCAGGTGCCCCTAGAAGTAATTTAAACAAATAGCTGCAAGCTTTTAGGCCCTCTGTATAAAATAATTTTCCTTTCTTCTTACTTGAATAGATTTCCTGAGGCATTCTGTCCTGGTCTGCTTTAGACTGGATCAGTAGACTGTAAGATCCTGCCCTTCTTAAGAAGTGTTCAGGTCTTTTGTGTGGTTGAAACCAAAGTTCCATTCACTGGTGTTCATTGAGTATGACTAGAAGGAGGCTAGGATGCCTTAAATATTAACTCACTTGCTTTTCACTGACTCTAGAGCTGTAAATTCAGAAAGTATGAACTGGAGTCTAGTTTAAGACTTGATTTAGTTAACCTTAAATATATTCTGGAATCTTGTAAGGATTATGGAGGGTGTAATTCTGACAGAAAGGGCTCACAGATCATGAGTGAAGAAGTAAAAGTTTTGAAAGTAGAAAGCATTCCTTTGCAACATTTCCAGTCAGTGATTTGGATTTCCATAAATGGTATGGGAAGTAAGATCTTTGGGTCTTGAAATTCTTCCTAAGTAGAGAACTTTGAATACCAATGAAGCAGAAACTGATTGGGGCAAGTTAAGAGAAATCAGGGGAAGGGAAGGCAAAGCAGTTTTAAATAAGAGGAACACTTCGGTGCATGTGTGGTGTTCCAGGGTGACTCTATCTTCAGGAATCTCTGAAACCTAGAAGCAGCCTGTTTCTGTTCTGGGCATTTTGCAGACTATGGCTCCTACTTGGATTCTACAGAAAAATTTTGATCTGAGAACTAACCTAGAAAAGGTCTTTTTTGCCAACTTAAATGCTTTAAAAGTTCACTTTTCTTATATAGTAGTTAGTAATCTGATCTCTAGATGGATAATGTACCCTTTAGCCTGGAGATTTATAGCAGATTAGACAGAAACTAAAATCTTGGAATATTGGAGGCAAGAAGCATAGCGTGGAGGTTTTTTTAAGCTTTTTTTTTTTAAGCATCAAAACTTTTTTCAAACAGTACTCTGAACCATAATATACAGATAAAAGTGAAGCTGTTCTGACTATTGTTGCGGTTGAGGGTAGAAGAAATAAGATTTGCGAAAGAAACTGCCTCATGGCCTCCTTTTTATACTTATGGAAATGGAGACCAAGAGGGGAAGTTATTTTTCCCATGGTGACACAACAGTTCGTGAGAGGCCAAGGTGGCATCCTTACAGTTGTTCCCCTACTGTCTCTTGGTTGTAGGGACCCAACTGTAAATATGATTAGCAAGCATGATACACCAAAGATTTTCCATCTCACAGGCTGCAGGGAAGGTGTTTAAGCATTTCTTGGTCTGAATGAGTGCTTGATTTAGCTCGATTTAGCTTGATTTAACTTGATTTATTGAGTGCTTTGGGCAGGCTTGTGTGTAAATCATACAGAGTGTTGTAGTGGGGTAGTGTTCCTTGGGGGTGTTTCTCTGGGGAGTGAAATGGCTAGCTCATATAGTGTTCGTTTTCTTTCACTTTTCATTGCCCTTTGGAGTGGCTAGATTTCTATCCACAGTGTTTTAAAGTACTCATTTCTTTACGCTCTGCCAGTGTAGTGGAAGACTTCAGTTTCAGTTCATCTAATTGGTGAAAAATCATATCTCATTTTATTTTGCATTTGTTTACTAAAGAGATTGCTCACTTTTTTAAAATGTGTTTTGGCTGTTGAGCTAACTAAATTACATATTCATAACCTCTTCTTTTTCCCTAATGTGTTGGCTTTTTTTCTTTCATATTCTAAGGTGTTTTAAGGTACAGATCAGTTATCTGTGGTGGTGGAAATGTTCTGTTTGTGCTGTACAATAAGATAGTTACTATCCCATGTGACTATTGAGCACTTTAATATATATATATATATATATTTTTTTTTTTTTTTTTTTTTTTTTTAATTTTTGAGAGAGAGAGCACATGCAGGGAAGGGGCAGGGGCGGGGCGGGGGGGGGGGGGGGCAGAGGATCCAAAGTGGGCTCTGTGTTGACAGCAGCAAGCCCAATGTGGGGCATGAACCCATGAACCATGAGATCATGACCTGAGCCAAAGTTTGATGCCCAACCAATTGAGCCACCTACTATTGAGCACTTAAATGTGCAGCAAAGGAACAGAATTTTTATTTTTATTTGATTTTTAATTTAAATAGCCGCATGTGGCTAGTAGCTTTCATATATGGACAGCAAAGATGCAGATATGAAGGCTTAGCTTTGTGTCCTTTGTCTTTAGGAAGTTACAGAACTGAAATTTTATTGAGTGCCTACTATATGCTGTCTACCCATAACAGATAAAAGATGTTCTCATCTCTCAAGAACATCATAGCCTAGCTGGAAGGGGAGAAACAACTAAATCAACAATGCTACATTAGAGATGAGCACAGATAAGGGGCACCTAACTGGTAGAGTTAGCAGATCAGGTGAAGGTAGCAGATGGTCCTTGAGCTAATAACTCTTGGAATTGGGTGGTAATGATCAAGGGGGAAGAGAGAAGAAAAGAGGCATTCCTAGATCATTCTCAGTACAAAGGCATGAAGCAAGAGAGAGCATAGCCTGGTTCAGGGACTACCAGTAGTTCCACATGGTTGAAACACAGCGTATATATTGGGAATGGAGAAAAATAAGGCCAAAATGGCAGGCAGACCCTACCAAAGTAATGAGAGCATGCATGTCTTATTTAGGAAAGCTTGCCCCGTAGGGTGAGAGCTTCCCTTGCGTATGGTAGCTAAGAAGCAGGTGAGGTTCCTATAAAAGCTAAGAGTAGAGCAATTTCCACAGAGGAAAGCTAAGCAGTTTAGAAAAGTGTGTAGAAAAGGTAAATAAACTTTGGATAAAGAACGCTTAAGCCAACAGGTAGTGAGAAATAAGACCAGGTATGAGTGGCCCTTGAAGTCTGTGGTTAAGAATTTTCATCCAGAGGCACCTGGGTGGCTCAGTCGGTTGAGTATTCAACTCTTGGTTTTGGCTCAGGTCATAGTCTCACGGTTTGTGAGTTCAGGCCCTGTGCTGGGCTCTGTGCCGACAGTGCAGAGCCTGCGTGGGATTGTCTTTCCCCCTCCCCCCATCTCAAATAAATAAAAAGAATTTTCATTCAGTAGAAAACACAGTTGTGAACTACTCAAATTCAAAGGAATGACACAGTAAACATGCCCATTTGTGTAAGTAAGGGCCAGAAGAGACTGGCAGTTAGGGAGGCAAAAAACCAGGCTGTTGTGTAGGTTCTTAATGTGGGTTCTGTATGTGTCCACTGAAGTTGCCATAAAAGTAATACAGGCTGGGGGGCCTAAACAACAGAGATTTATTTTCTCACAGTTCTGGAGGCTAGAAGTCTGAGATCAAGGTATTATTAGCAGCATTGTTTCCTTCTAAGGCCTTTTCTTGGCTTGTGGATGGCCATCTTTTTGACTTCCCTATGTATGTATATGTGTCCTGTCCTCCTCTTATAAGGACAACAGTCATGTTGGATTAGGGTCCACCCTAATGACCTCATTTCAACTTAATTACCTCTTTAAAACTCTATCTCCAAATACACTGACAGTCTGAGGTACTGTGGGTTCACCTCAACCTACAAACCTTGAGGGGACACAATTCAGCCCATGAAAGAGTCCATGGAAGGCCTTTAGAGGCTTCCTGATCCCCTGAGCTTGAATGCTGTATTTTGCATAAGTGAATACTTGTCTGAGGTGTGTCCACAGCATACAGCTGATTTTCAAAGGGGTCTAGGATCCTCTAATGGGCCATTGTGTTAACTGACTGAAGAAGGAGTTGAAGCTGTGAGATGAAGGCCTAAATACACCGTGTGCCTCAGTAAACATGATATGGAGCTCAGTGACCTAGGAAAGAAGAGGTGAAGCTGACTGCAAGACTTATGGTGAGGCACTGGAAATTCTGTTGGAACTGGTATTGAGGGAATGGGGATTTTTATTTGAGGAACTTATTTAAATTTCATGGCAAATTGTGCAATTTCTATGACTGTGACTTAAAAACACTGGTGATTTTCCAGGGCGCTTGGGTGGCTCAGTCGACTGGTCAAGTGCCTGACTCTTGATATCAGCTCAGGTCATGATCTCATGGTTCATGAAATGGAGCCCTGTGTTGGGCTCTGCGTGGACAGCATGGAGCCTGCTTGGGATTCTTTCTCCCCCTCTCTCTCCCCCTTCCCTGCTTGCGCTCTCTCTCTCTCAAAATAAACTCTTCCCCCTTCCTGCTTGCTCTCTCTCTCTCAAAATAAATAAACATTAAACAACAACAACAACAACAAAAAACTACTGATGGTTTTCCAGAAGTAAGTGGATTCAATGAAACTAACCTTCTGCTTAGTATGTCCTTATGAATATTTTCCTAAAAAGAAAGTCACAGAGCTACAAAACTGTCACCAGCTGCTGCTCATTAAGAATGTGGTTAGCAGATGTGGGTTTTCATAGTCATAACGCATGAGATAGTTAATACATTTTTGTGGGTTTCAGATAAATAGTGGTTTATCTTGGTGGGATGAATTTTAAAATGTGCTTGCATCAGCTAAACGATATATGCACCTTTCCCTCTTTTCACATCATGTTTGTGCTGGAAAGAAAAACACATTTTAGGATATTTCTCCTGGAAGGCAAAGGAGTACTGCCTATTGAAAGGGACAATTGATCTCACTGTCTTATAACTGGGAAAGAGTTACGCATGGATAAATTTTCAAAGTTGCATGTTGGATTGGTTTTCTTACAAGCTTCATTCTTCCTTTGGTCTCTTCTTTAGTAGTAATTGAGCAGCTCTTGTTTTTGCTCCTCTGGCATCTGGCCGCCTTTGTGGTGGTGACCTTCAGGCTTGCTAAGGGCTGCAATTTTGCCTGGGGCCCTCCTTCCTTATGAAATTACACAACACTCAAACCTTGGAACGAACCCCAGATCCACTAATTCTTTCCTTTGACGGACTCTTGGCAATATGTACTCCCTTTCAACCAAACTGTAGCTTTATACAAGATCTGTTTGTCACCAAAATTAATTTGGCCATTTGTTTTTTAATCCTGGAATCAAATGGTATTATGGCAGACACATTCCTAGATAAAGTATAGACTCTTAATTTGAGACTTCTTACCAAAGGCTGTATTTTTGCTGCTGCTTAAGATCAACAGGTAACAATATCAGGAGCAGGTACTTTTTATGGAATTCTTAAAGGGTGGAAGGTACAGTATTGTAAAACAGCATACGACATCCCAGTTAACCCTTACAACCCCCATTAGAGGCAGAAGGTATCTGAATTTTTCTGAATAAGAAACAGGTTCATGGGGCGCCTGGGTGCTCAGTCGGTTAAGTGTCCAACTTCGACTCAGGTCACGATCTCGCGGTCAACTGGCTCAACTGAGCCACCCAGGCGCCCCTTAACCCCCTCATTTTAAAGGAGTAATCAAAAATAGGGGTGCCTGGATGGCTCAGTCGGTTAAGTGTCCGACTTCAGCTCAGGTCACGACCACTCTGTGAGTTCCAGCCCCACGTCAGGCTTTGCACTGATAGTGCAGAGCCTACTTAGGATTCTCTGTCTCCCTCTCTTTCTGTTCCACCTATGCCTCTCTCTCTCTCTCTAAGATAAACAGAAAAATATACAAAGGAGTAATAAAAAATAAATTAGCAATGATCCATCCCTTGTTCTGAGAAACAGAATAGTAATAACAGCCTGTTATTACATATTGATAGGTGACAGGAATGAAAGCTTATTAGGAATTATCTCAGCCATTTCCTTTTTTAGAGGTAGATAAAATAACATGTTCAAAGAATTATCTAATCTTGTCTCACTGTCCCTAAGAAACCGTGGAAACAGATGTGTACTCTTTTTGTTTCAGATTTCATTATCCACAGTAAGTAGATTCCCACTACTTGAGATTTCCTAGATGGTAATTTTCACTCTGCAAGGAACCAGTAAACCTTCAGAGGGATTATTTGAAATGACTACAGCAAAGGAGGCACTGAATTTCAATCAATCACATGTTTAATGAGTTTCTTCTCAGCAAGGCAATATTTTTGGAATAGCAGGAAATGAAGTCAGTGGGTGGTCCCTGCCCTTCTGTATTTTATAACCTACTTGGGCAAAACAGGCAGGTATACAATAAAATTGTTTAGAGGAAAAATCCCCCCAAAATTGGGTAGACAGTGAAAACTACGATGAGATCTTGCTAGGTGGGAAAGTAGTTGAGAGAGGCAAGGAGGTGTTTGGAAGGATGCCTCAGTGGGGAACATGCAGGACATCATTGGGAGACACTGACTGGATGAGTTTGGCTAATCTGAAAGTAGTGATGAGAGAGAACACTGAAATTTAGATTCTGATGGAGGACCTTGTGAAAGCAGTTCAATAAATTTGGAATTTTAAATGGATATATTTACAAATAATTTTTTAAATGTTTGAGAGAGCACCAGCAGGGGAGGGGCAGAGAAAGAGGGACATAGAGAATCCCAAGCGGGTTCCATGCTGTTTTTGCAAAACCCTACTCTGGGCTAGATCTCAGATCATGACCTGAGGCAAAATCAAGAGTCAGAGGCTTAACCCACTGAGCCACCCAGGTGTCCCTAAAAATAGCTTAAAAACTCCCAAATAATCCAAATAGCAATCTTCATTACCTTCTCTGTTCCTAGAGCTAAATATTTTGTTACATAACTTACTATCTTATGTAAGTGCCTTTACTATTTGGAAGATCTATGACTTCCTCCAGCTCTATTGATCAAAAGGTATTGATACTTTTAGAAATAATTTATAGCACTTCTCTTTTGCTAATAAAGGTGTCTTCAAGTGCCCAACCTCTGGATAATTATGCATGTAAAAGTGTTCAAAATAATGCTTATACTCCAAGGAATCAGCTGTCAAGTGCTCTCTCAAAAGCAGAAATTTCATGTAACTCAGGCCTCTGGGGGCTCACACCTACCTCAGCTGGAGCAAAGCCAGAAACGTCTGTGACTGCAGATGCACTTAGGCACATTGGGACCTGCTGGAACGGGGAACTGGCCTCACTACAATTGATTTAGGAGAGGATTGGAGGTTTGAGCTTCTGCTGACATTTGCAGCTTGGAAAATCCTGCTCCACTAATTGCAAAGAGGATTCTGCTGTAACGATTTTTTTTAGTAAGATACGTTTATCATTTTGAATTCTTTCTTCATTTGGGCTCTGGGTACTTTCCAGTCTCCATTTTTATCGTTTTAACTCCTAGTATAGGAGGCTCTTTGAAAGTTCCTGCCCACACATGAATGTGCATTCATAGAGAGGTGCAAGAACATGGCTCACGAGCTTCAACATGTACTTCATGAGCAAGCAGGTATACAGACCCTTTTACAGGAATCGGTGTACATTCCCTCTGCTTGTAGCCCTACTCCCAACAAGTGAAAACATGGGGACTGTGCTTTTAGGGCTGAAGGGAAGTTAGAGGGCACCTTGACCTCATGTTTTTGCTGAGATCTGTCTCAGCAGTGTGATTTCTGGATCCTCATTTTCGAGGCTTGAGGTATGTAGTCATGCCCAGGAATCTGGGAGATCTGAGTTTTTTCTCCTTCCTCACTGTGGACTTCGGACCAGAGTCTTTGGCTCTCTGGGCCTCAGTTTCCTCAGCTCTCCCAGCCCATGAAGCTGCAAGGGGGTGGAATACACCACCTTTATCTTTGGATAAAAGCCACTGCAGGCTCTGCAGTGTGCATACAGTTTCTGGGGACACCCACCAACATTTGCCACAGCAAAAGGCCATGACCTCCAGGGCAAGAAGGTTAGATCTATAAGCCAAGTCCAAACTCTTCCATGTTTAATTATATGAAACTTTTCACAGTCCTATCCTTTTACCTCCACTGACCCTATGCTCTGTTCACAGTGGATTTCTGACATCTTCCTAAGTAATCATCATCCTGTAAATATCTTTGAGGCCTACCTATAGTGGCTGCAGGGCTGAAAAAGAAACCCCTCTGTCACTCTAGGCAAGCAAATGGGTGATTACAAAGCAGAGTAACAAATGCCTGTATTCTTGTCTCCAGACCTTTCCTTATGCAATTCCCTCTGCTACACCTACTCACCTTCTAATCGCTTCTCGGCCTTTTGGCTAAGATCAAGTGTAGTACCTACTCACCTTCTATACCTCTGTGAAGCTGACCCCAAGCCCAAACGAATGTTTCTTTTACTCTGCTTTCAGGGCGTTTTCTACATGTTACTTAACAACACAGTATCACACCAGGATGGTTGGTTCTCCACTCTCCTCCCCCACTAGACCGCCAGCTCTCAACTGTGGTACATTTTATTCAGCTCATCTCCAAGCATCAAAAGGAGCACAGGGCTGAGCACTCAGTAAATACATAATGAACCAATCAATGCAAGAGTGAACGTGCAACCCAGTCTTGCAGACTTGCAAAGTGCTTCTTGAAGCTGATTTTGCTCTCAATGCCGGGGCTGCTCCCTTGAGCTACGCGGTGGAGGTCAGGAGCTTCGGGGGTGGCCCTTGGAGACGAAACGAAGGAGGAGAACCTGAGATGGAGCCCCAAAGCGCTCAGGCTGTCCATATCCAGCGAGCAGCAAAGAACCAGCCTAAGCGCTGCAACTTAACCTTCCGGAAGCAGCTCCGCCCGCCTCTCCCCGCCCCTCCGGACGATGGGCGTGGCCCCTCATGAATAATAAACGACCGCGGTGGGGGGGGGGGCCGGGCCCGCCCCCTCGGGCGGGAAGGGGGAAGCGCCGAGGCTGCCTGACTGGAATGAGGGTAGCTGCGGCGACTGCGGCGGCGGGAGCGGGGCAGGCCATGGCGGTGTGGACGCGGGCCACCAAAGCGGGGCTTGTGGAGCTGCTCCTAAGGGAGCGCTGGGTTCGGGTGGTGGCCGAGCTCAGCGGAGAGAGCCTAAGCCTCACCGGCGACGCTGCAGCGGCTGAGTCCGAGCCCTCTCTAGGGCCGGCGGCGGCCGCCTTCAACGGCCTCCCGAACGGCGGTGGCGCCGGCGACTCGCTGCCCGGGAGTCCCAGCCGCGGCCTGGGTCCCCCGAGCCCGCCCGCGCCGCCGCGGGGCCCGGCGGGCGAGGCGGGCGCGTCGCCGCCCGTGCGCCGGGTGCGGGTAGTGAAGCAGGAGGCGGGCGGCCTGGGCATCAGCATCAAGGGCGGCCGCGAGAACCGGATGCCCATCCTCATCTCCAAGATCTTCCCGGGGCTGGCGGCCGACCAGAGCCGAGCGTTGCGGCTGGGCGACGCCATCCTGTCGGTGAACGGCACCGACCTGCGCCAGGCCACCCACGACCAGGCCGTGCAGGCGCTGAAGCGCGCGGGCAAGGAGGTGCTGCTGGAGGGTGAGCGGGGCCGACGGGCGGCGGGCGGGCGGGCGGGCGGGCGGCGCTGGGCCGGCCGGCGCTCACTTTGTTTCTTCTATCCTGCCCTTTACGGAGCGGGTCCGGTCCCTCCCCCTCCGCGTCCTCGGCTTCCTTGCGCTAGTGGCCCGGCTCCCCCTTGACTCTGCTTGCTAGGGCTTGGAGTATGGAAAAACTGATGGTCCTTGCAGGAGAAGTTGGCTTTCAGTCCCTAAGGAAGAGTCGGTTGAGATTTAGTAAAAAGCAGCCGCGCTTGAAGCCCCGCCTCTGCACGATAAGCTGACACTAAGAACTAGGGGGAAACTGAAGGGCTCGAGTCCTGGAGGTCTCGGTTTGCCTCCCGAGAAGTGCCCGGTTGGCGCTTTCTTCATTCACATCTGGCTTCCTGGGGCGAGAGGGTCTGTTAAAATAAATAAATAAAAAATCACCCACACCCATGCCAGTGGTATGCTTGGGCAAACCACCAAAACTACTGGTTAATTTATGGGAATTTAACCCATCATTGGCTCTCAACAATAACCAAAAGAGATCATAGCACTTCATTGAAGACGGAAAGCTGAAACAGCAAGTTCGTGTGGCTAATGAGCCTTGTTTAACAGTGGAGGCTCACGTGTTTGAACATTTACTGCCAACTAGAGTTTTGCCCCTTTTGCACGAGACTGGTGCCAGCTTCCTACCATTCACAGGCATGCTGCTTCAAGGCTTTAAATGAAGCCTGAAATGTTAAATCTCAAGATAGGTTTGAATAGCCACTACTTTTACTTTAAGTGTATAGTGACCTGTAACCTGGATCCTTCGTGATGAATTTATGGCAGGCCCAATTAAATCTCATTTCTTTGAAGGACCCATCCATATTGGACGTGGTAGAGTATTGTAAATGTGATCTGAAAAGCCAGTTGGCTTACTTCAGAAATTTGTGAGCAATTGGCTTTCTTTCACTGGTGATTCAGTCATTCAAGAAGCATTTATTACTGGCTATATAGACGAGGATATAACAGATAATGTTTCTGTATTTGGTCTCTAGTTGGGGACATGATGGAAAAATGTAAAACAACTTACAAGTTACTGATTATGTAATGCAAACTATATATAAATGCCAAGGAAATGCAAAGTTAGGAAGTAGTGGAAATCAGGATTCGTCAGGGAGGCCTTTTTCAAGGAGCTGCATCTTGAGCCAGGTCTCCAAGGAAGTAATGGACATAGGCAGAGATGAGTCAGGAGGGTATTCCTGGCAGAGGAAGAACAGAAGGGATTGGGGAATGGGAGGCCAGTCACAAACTGAGAGGTCAGAAGTCCAGCTTGGCAAAGTGATTTTCACTTTTTTTTTTTTTTTTTTTCCAAATCTGCTTGTAAATATTTGGGAAAATGTTAGTTTGTATGTGCTCCAAGTGTGAAATTTCCGTGTCCCATCTTTATAATATTCTATTTACAAGTATTATTTATATCTCACTATAGGTGGGACCAGACACTTCTCAGAAATTAGTGTTAATAAATGGAGTAAAATTGTAGACTGTGGCTTGGGTAGTGGGTATGTAAAAAAAAAATGTAACCGGGATGCCTGGGTGGCTCAGTTGGTTAAGCGGTCAAGTCTTGATTTCAGCTCGGGTCATGCATGATCTCATGGTTGGTGAGTTTGAGCCCCATATTGGGCTCCATGCTGACAATGTGGAGCCTGCTTTGGATTCTGTCTCTGCCCCTCCTGTGCTCTCTCTGTTTCTCAAAATGAGTAAAAGGAACTTAAAAAAATTATTTTAAAAATTGTAACCTTAAATATGTACCTTGAAATTGGTCTCGATGTGCATTTGGTTATAAATTCTTAGAGCCAGAATTTTTTTTAATGTTTATTTTAGTTTTGAGGTGGGGAGGGGCAGAAAGAGAGGAAGACACAGAATACAAACCAGGCTCCAGGGTCTGAGCTGTCAGCAGAGAGCCGGACTCGGGGCTGGAACCCACAAACCATGAGATCGTGACCTGAGCCAAAGTCAGCACTCGGTGAGTCAGCCAGGAGCCCCAGAGCCAGAATATTGAAGTAGTACTGTTTATGTAGTACTCGGTGGTAACGGACAGATATTTCATCTCTTTACACCACAAATTTTTATTTTTTATTTTGTAGACAGAGAGAAAGCACGAGCTGGGGAGGGTCAGAGAGAGAGGGAGACAGGAAGCAAAAGTGGACCTCGCACTGACAGCAGAAGGCCGGCCGATGTAGGGCTCAAACTCAGGAGCAGTGAGGTCGTGACCTGAGCTGAAGTCAGAGGCTTAGCCGACTGAGCCACCCAGGTGCCCCTACACCATATATTTTTTTAAAAACACAGCTTTTGTTTAGGTATATTTTGAACCTGGTATTCATATCAGTTAAATGAAAATCATCTAGTAAATGTTTCCCAGTATTCATTAGTCTAAAATAGGCCACATGTGTTTTTAGGAGGAGGATTTACAAACAGCAGCATAATAACATATTTATTGAGTGCCTTTTTACCTAACACACAGGTTCTACTTTATTTTCCTAATTTGTAAAAGACAAGTAGTTTTTGAAAAAAAAAAAAAAAAAAAAAAGGGCAAGTAGTTTTTGTCCTTATATGTGTGTGGAAGTATGCAATTGCACTTTCAAGACAAAGAGATATAAAAATAAAATTACTTAGAATATGCAAAATCACTGAAAACAGTCATTTAATTGAAGCAAACATTATTTAAAATCGAGAGCTAAAAGATAGATTTTATGCTTAGCCCTTCAAGTTTTGGAACCGTAGTGTTCCTCCATTAGATGTCTCAAAACTTGAAAAGCTGTCTTAAGCAGCACAGTGATACTCTTTTGTGGTGTGGGCAGGGAATCTTAGGCATGCCCTTGCCACCCCCTGGTAAAGGAAAGCAGTAGTCTCTGGTTGCCTGTGGTTAGGGAACTGAGCTAAAGGGCTCCTTATTATCCCATGGATTTGTCAGGATTATTCATTCATACATCAAACATTACTCAACTCTGCCATGTGTCAGAGGCGCTTGAAGTTCCCTGATTCCTGCCCTCAGGAAGTTTGGAGTTGACATAAGAGAGAGAGGGGAGAAATAACCGCAGCAAAGGGCTAAAGTGATGTTATAATAGAACTCTGGAGAGGACACAAAGGAAGGAGAGATGTATAGAAGACCTTAATGGGGATCAGAGGTTGAGGATGCCTGGGAAAAGGTTGATGGTGAAGCTAAAGTTTCCCCTAAGAGAAAGCTGCCACCAGAAAATACACACAAATGAGAAACATTACGAAGTTATTCTGCCTGGTGAGGGTAAGTACAAGTGAGGACTTTGTGGTCAGACAGACGTGGGTCTGTTTCTGAGTAGTGGTTTGTAACCCCTAGGCAAGTTACTCAACCTTGCTAAGCCTTGGTTTCCTCATCTGAAAAACCAGGATGATGATAATACCACCTTCAAAGGGTTGTTATTCATTTGATACTTTTTGATATCTGGGAATATGGCAGTAATCTACAATAACAAAAACAAAACTCTGAATGAGGAAGGTAGGACTGGGTCATGAAGGTATGCTCTGAATTAACACGAGCACTCTCAGAATAGCCAGGATAACAAGTTAAAATCCAAGGTTCCATTTTACTTGAAAAGAAAAACATGGTAAGAAAAAGAATTACTTTAGGCGAACAGGTTAAGAAATGAGTTTGCGGGGCACCTGTGTGGCTCGGTTGGTTAAGCGTCCGGCTTTGGCTCAGGCCATGATCTCATGGTTCATGGCTTTGAGCCCCATGTCAGGCTCTGTGCTGGCAGCTCAGAGCCTGGAGCCTGCTTCGGATTCTGTGTCTCCCTCTCCCTCTCTGTCCTTCCCCTGCTTGCTTTCTGTCTCTCTCTCAAAAATAAATAGACATTAAAAAAAAAAAAGAAAGAAAGAAATGAGTTTGCATTTCTTAGAAGCAAAGATTCTTGTTTTCCTATTTTCCTAACATCTCTTGTATAGGCCAACATTTTTATTTTTAATTTGCATTTAGGGGCACCTAGGTGGCTCAGTCGGTTAAGTGTCCAGCTCTTGATTTCAGCTCAGGTCATGATATCATGGCTCTTGAATTTGTGCCCCGCACTGAGCTCCGCCCTGGGCTCTGCGCTGGCAGCGTGGAGACTGATTGAGATTCTTTATCTTTTCTGCCTCTCTCTCCGTCCCTCCTCTGCTCATCTTTTCTCCCTCTCTCTCTATCCCTCCTCTGCTCATGTGTTCTCTCTCTTAAAGTAAATAAATAAACTTAAAAAATTTTGCATTTAGTTTCCTATTCCTCTGATTTTTTCTTCTTCACATTTACCATTCAGAACATTACCCTTGATTTTTTTCTAATTTTTTTGTTCTTCTTTTTTATTTTATTTATTGTTATTGTATGTATTTATTTATTTATTGTAGAATCTTACCCTTGATTTTAAATTTTTTTATTGTTTTATTTTTGAGACAGAGAGCATGAGTGGGGAAGGGGCAGGGAGAGGGGAGACATAGAATCCTTAGAAGGCTCCAAGCCCTGAGCTGTCAGCGCAGAGTTCGACGCGGGGCTCAAACCGACAAACTATGAGATCATGACCTGAGCTGAAGTTGGACACTTAACCAACAGAACCACCCAGGCACCCCCATACCTTACCCTTGATTTTAGCCAAAAGGTCAAGAAGTGATTTTATCACTCAGAACCTTAAAATTTGCTACTCACTGTGTACTTGCAGTTTTAGCTAGTGACTATTAGCATTGATACTAAGATATGCCATGCAGAGTTATTCAGATTTTAAGCATAAAGAGGTGACTACTCACCTGTCAGATATTAGATGTTGAATTTAGTGTATCCTGAGTGCTAAAAATAGGGTCTAAGTAGCTTCTAGCATTTATATTTTTTAGGGCTATGAAATAAACTAAGTGAACATAAATTAGACTATACATTGGAAAATGTTCCAGAAGAGGTTAGGGAAGACAGTTTTAAAGTGTTCAACTTAAGGTTTGATATTTTAAGGATGCCTAGATAGCTCACTTGGTTAGGAATGTGACTTTTGATTTCAGTTCAGGTCATGATCTCAGGATTCGTGAGTTTGAGCCCCACCTAAGTCTCTGTGCTGACAGCACAGAGCCTGCTTGGGATTCTCTCTCTCCCTCTCTCTGCCCCTTCCCTGCTGGCATACACACACTCTCCTGCACTCAAAATAAATAAACATTAAAAAAAACGTTTGATAATTTGAGAAATGATCAGTACTTTTGAAGCAATTCTCGTTGGAATATTGTTGGAAAATCATTTATTGCCTAAATGTAATTCTAAGTTTTGTTATCAAATCTACTGAAAAGAAAATGGTTAAGTGTATAGAGGAAGTGGACTGGCATGAAACGTATCTTGAAAATTGAAAATAATTTTTGTATCCAGAATGGCTTGAGATTTTCACTGTTCTATATAATATGGTTCGTTGTGTGTGTTAGGGGACATGTAACATATTGCTGACATTACTAGGCTGCTAAGTTAAAGAAGCTAGTTTGGATTCCTATACTGCCAGTTTCTTCAGTGTATGTTGGACGAGTTGGGAGTCTTCTAAGGAAAACATTTTACATTTTCTTTGAGATTTTGTGTGTGTAGTCATTCATTTATCTCTACAAGAACATCTAAATTGTCAGGAAGTTTGTGTTTCTGTGTTCCTTTCTTTTTGTTTAACTAGCCTCATCATGTTTCACTTGAATGATTAGACATGTTTATATGAGAAACTATGTTTTTGTAACCAGTTTACTTCTCATAGAGTCTCGTGCTAAAATATGTCCCCCAAATTATTATCAAAATATGAGAAGTTTATTGATTCTAATATGGAGTGGTTATGAAAATTCTAAGAACATTTTTAGAAACCAAAACCAGGCTTTAATTTAGATCTTAACTGATAACTCAGTAACTTTAATATATTACCTGCTGTGTAATTCTTCCGGGATAAAGGTTGCTTTACTTTGTGATCAAATGTGTGTCTTTGTACATAAGGAATGAGGTACAGCCTGTGGCTGTGGAAGTGTCCAGCTATTCTGAGCTGACTGACTATTCAAGGATCCAATCACTGTTCCTGGTTAGGTTTACATCCTATCCTAATTGAACAACAAATAATGCCACTTGCTTGCATTTTCCCCTAAATAAGATAATAATGCCTTACATTTTTATTAACATTTTTAAATTATCCATGCACTTTTATCTGTATTTTCTCATTTGACCTTTACACAGTCCTTGGAAGTGATGGGCATTTTATCTTTGTTTTGCAAATGATTACGCTAAAGTTCATTAAAGTTAAGTGAGTTACTAAAGGTCTCAGAATTTCTCTTGATTTTTAGAGGAAAAATTTTAATGCTCTTTGGGCAAAAGGAAAACTCTTACCAGGATTTTTTAAAGTTGTAAAGTCTCATCTTCTGGATGAGGAATTAATGACCAGAGAGGTTAAACGACACGTTTGAGGTCAACTAGCTAATTAGTGGTGGAACTTGGACTAAAACCCAGGTCATTGCTTTCTGCCTTGTACTGTGCTACGTACAGCCAGTCACTCAGGTCTCTTAGGATCTCCTGAACATTATCATGTTGTAATGTGTTGTGAGAGGTCAGCGTGCAAAATAAGTTGAAGGTAGTCCCTGGTGTCTAAGAGCTGACACTGAAATTGGAAAGAGAAAACTGCCACACAGAAATTGATCAAATGGGTAGTACTCCCTCTTCAAGAGTTCCCTGAGGGGAATGATCAGTTATAGGGTGGAAGAGCAGAGTGTGCCATCATGGGGAAAGGATCGTTTGATCGGAGGCTTGAGGGACAGGTTGCTTCCCTGTAGGTGGAAGTCCTTCCAAATTGAGGGGATAACCTGAGCAAAAGCCAAAATGAACTTGACATATGATAGGAAGTGAGGAGAATAGGATTGAACTTGGAAGAAAATAAAGCTGGGAAGATAAATTGGAGCCAGATTATGCAAGGCCTTGAAAGCCAGCCAGAGGAATTTGGACCTTTTTCATTCTGTCAGTCAACACTTATTAAGTAGCTACTGCAAACAAGGTGTTGTGGTAGATGCCGGGAATTAAAAATTGGGAGTAATCCCCACCCTTTAGGCTAGGAAGGAAATAGTTATAATAGGTTTGTGATAAGTGCTTTAAAAGAGGTGAGAATTTGGTGCCCTAGAGGAGAGAAAGAAGTGCAAAGGAGACAGCGTGTCAAAGGTTGGAAAGTGATAAGTAGCTGGTGTGTTGAGAGAAGTAAAGCGTGGTAAGTAAGGTACGGGAAGTGTGTACTTGGGAAGATGGGCGGAGGCCAGAGATCATCAAGTGCCTTGTGTGCAGTGCAAGCAATGGTCTCTCAGTAGGGCTTATATTTGCTTTTCAACCTGAAAAAAGAATTTGAGCTTTATTAATATTTAATGTATTGGTGACACTTGTTCTCTTAGTCTTACAAGACAGGGCCATTACACATTTGGTACACAAGGTGAAATCTCAAGGAAAGAGTGGAAGCTTCACAAAGCAAAGGGATTGCTAGTGGCGACCTTACTAATTTGTCTGCTCTTGTTTTATTTATTTGTTTGTTTGTTTGTTTAGTGTGCTATTTTCATACCGCAACTTACTGCAGTTTTCTTGAGCATGATTGAATGGATATATTGCATGTGCTTTTAACTAAATTAGTCTTCACAACATAAGTGAGTGCCTTAAAGATTTGCACAAAGAAACCGTGGATTGAAGGCAATTATAACACTATAAACAATAACAAAAAGGCAAAGCCAACATTTCTCCTAATAGGAGCTCTTTGTCACATCTCAAGGTAACCCTATCGTCAAGAAGTCAGCCTAAAAAATGAAATTGCCAAGAAGACTTATTTGAAATGTGGATTAATACATGGTCATTATTAATGAACTTGACCCTAAGAGTATATTCTAGTTTGAGTAATGTAGTAACAATGATAGTATGACATCATCAGAAATATGTTAGTGTTTTTATTTCATCTTCATCTCATTCTTTCTTGATTTCTATATTTTATGGATGTTTAATAATATACATATATTAGACAATATTCACAGATTGAGAGTGTAGGCTCACGCTTTTCCTAATGGTGTGTGCTGTCAGAAGTTTTAGGCCTAGGAGCCACCAGGTTAATTTAAAGGGCTTTAAATGAGGTAATGATGGGGTGCCTTGGTAGCCCAGTAATTTAAGTGTCCAACTCTTGATTTCAGCTCAGGCCATGATGTCACGTTCATGTGTTTGAGCCCCACATCAGGCTCTGTGTTGACAGTGTGGAGCCTGCTTGGAGTCTCTCTCTCTGCCCCTCCCCATTCATGTTTTTTTCCCTCTCTTTCTCTCAAAATAAATAAACATTAAATAGAAAATACTAAAAATAAGTGAGGGAGTGATGTCTTAGGAGGTTCAGAGTGGCAGATGGAGTGTAGGAGCTCAAGACATGAAGTAAGGGAAAGCAGTTAGGAAGCTGTTGTGACACCATGAGGATATTGAGACTGAAAAATATTGAGATAGAAACAGCAGGTCTAAATGATCGGTTTGGGGACTGAGGGAAAAAGGAAAGTGGAGGAAACTCCTAGATTTCTGGCTTAGGAAACCAGATAACAAAATTGACAGGGGAGGAACTCTGTTTTGGGTGAAGATAAGTTTGGTTTTGGACGTGTTGAATTTGAGTTACCTGTGTGACATTCTGGCACAAAAGTCCAATAGCGGGTCTGGAGTGTGGTCTATAGTGAAGAGAAATGTGAGAACTGAATGAAGACTTAGGAGATGTTAGGGTAAGGTGGTAATTGATGCCATGAGGATAGATATAATCATCAAGAGAGGATGCAAATAAAAAAGGGAGATAGAACCAGGATGGAACCCTGCAGAACCCCTACATTTGAAGCAAGGAGTGGGAGGAGAAGAATCTGGAAAGAAATGGTCCAGGAGGTAGGGAGAGAGCCGGGAGAAAATGGTCCTGTGGAAGTCAGTGAGGCAAGAATCTGAAAAGGAGGATGTGATCAGCATCAGAAGCCAAGAAAGTAAAGAACAAAAATGAAATCTGTTGGATTTGGTAATTAGAGAACCGGATCATTAAAGTTCTCATAAGAGCAATTTCAGCAGAATGACAGGAGCAGAAGGCAGTGAATAGACTATGCTTTTTAAAAGTTCTCAGAAAAATCAAAGAAGCAAAGATGGTAACTAGAGTTGAATGAAGTGTCCAAAGAACGTTTTAGTTTTGTAGTTGGTTGTTCTTTATTTTGTTTTACATGGGAAATAATTGGGACATATTTGTAGAGCAAGGAAACAAGGCCAACAGGCAAGGGAAGAGGCTGAAGAGATAGAAGGAGTGGGGAACTGATGCAATCCATTTTTGAGCCAGGAAGTGACATGATGGGAACAGAATTTTGGGTTGGCAGCAGTGGATGATCTGGATCCAATGCAAAGAGGAAAGACAAAAGGTAGGAAAAACTACAGCTGTTAGAGTAAAAAGCAACCCAAAGCAGAGATGATAATCATTGAATGGGGTAGTGGTGGTAGCAGGGAATAGATACGAAGATGCAATTCAGGAAACATATTAAAGCAGATGATTTTTGCCAGGGGTCAGCAGAATCCGCCGGGGACCTTTTTCCACCCAGAAAGCCTCCATCTGACTGCCTGTGCTCCCAAAGATTTGACACGTGTGGAGAATCTCTGGCAGTGCGCCTCTGTTGCTAGCCAGGCATTTGATCCATCAGAGACATTGGGTGGAAAATTGAGAGCCACTGTTTTCAAGGAAGAAATGATGGGCTTTGGGTACAGATTGGATATCATCAATTAGCCCTGAGATTTCTCTCCGGGGATAATAGGAGAATGGTTGTTGACAGTGGGAAAAAATGGAATACTTTGGGAGGGTGTTAAGCTTATACCATTTAGCTTTGTTATAAAGCACTTAGGTGATATGACTGCTGGCTCTGGGCACTGAGAAGAAAAATTTTAGTTTTATAAACAGTACTTTACATCTGGTCACACAGCATGAGAGCATATTCTTCCTTTAAAGGGTTTCCCCCCCTAGATTAGAGAAAGGAGCTGTTAGCTTCAGAGAAATGATTGTATGTTCTGGTACACTTAATGTTTTGTGTCTGGAGAAAGACAGTTGATTTACTCACTTGATGTGAGTGCCATTCTAAGGAAGCTACGCTGATTTCTTCATACAATTTGTGTTTGATTTCATTTTAAAAACAAATCTCATGAAATGATTTTGTATAGGAACAAAGTGCCAGTGATTATGGTGTCAGTAGATTGGCTTTTTGGAAAGAGTAAAAGTTACTAAACTCCAACTTGGTTTGTTTCTGTAATCTGGCTCGCTAGAAGTTGCTAGAATGCTTTGACATATAACTACAGTTAAGAATAATCTGTCATGTATATAAAATGTTATACTTCACAGTCAGAAAATGGGAAGCTTTGATTTGAAAGGGATTCAGAAAAGTCATAGACTGGGGCACCTGGGTGTCTCAGTTAAGTGTCCGAATCTTGATTTAGGCTCGGGTCACGATTTCATGGTTTGTGAGATCAAGCCCCACAGGGGCCATCAGTGCAGAGTGTGTTTGGGATTCTCTCTCTCCCTCTTTCTCTGCCCCTCCCCTGCTCATGCGTGCTCTCTTTCTTTCTCTCTCTCTCTCGTTTAAAATTTTTTAAATGTTTATTTTTGAGAGACAGAGCATGAGTGGGAGATGGGGAGAGAGAAGGAGACACAGAATCTGAAGCAGGTTCAGGCTCTAAGCTGTCAGCACAGAGCCCAACACGGGGCTCGAACTTTTGGAACACAAGATCACAACCTGAGCTGAAGTTGGACACTCAACCAACTGAGCCACCCAGGCGCCCTCTCTCTTATTTAAAAAAAAAAAAAAATCATAAACTTCTTTATTAGTAGTAAAAGAAGTTGATCAACAAAAAAATTTCTGAAAGAAAGTATATATGCCTTATTTAATGTGCTCTTGGTTTTAAAGCACAGAAGGCTATTTAAACTAGTTTAAGTAAAATAGTGGTGGTACTGTAAAGATACAGACAAGTCTCAGGACTCCAGAAAAAACTAAGCAGCCCTGCGTCAGTGATGTCAAGAACCAAGGCATTGCCATCACTCCCTCTCACATTTCCTCATCTCAGAGCTTATGCTTCTCTCAGAGAATATCTTTTGCAAAAGCTTTGTTCTAGTCTTTTTATGGTCTCATTTTTTTACATTTAACTCTTTAATCTACGTAGAATTTATTTTGGCATATGGTCTGCCATAGAGGTTTAACTTTATTTTTCCAAACAGTTAGCTGATTATCTTAGCATTATTTGCCAAATAATGCTCTTGCATGAGTTGTCTAATAGATTGATGGGGCTGCCTGGAGTGCCATGTAGGGAAAGATTCCAGAGCCATACCTGGGTCCAACAGGAAAGCATGCTCTGCTTAATTAGTGATGTCTGCAATGAGTGTGCCGCACGGGTGAGGTATAGTACACATGCTGTGTATCTGTCACCGTAGGCATGACCTGGCCTTTCCTCATTGATTTGAAATGGACCCTTTTATATAATTAATTTGTTGTATTCTGCAGTCTGATTCTGGATTTTGTATTATATTCTATTTGAGTGTTTTGTAACATACTAAACTATAACATACTAAACCTTTAACATTTAATATCTGATCATTCAAGTGAACTATACCAGTCAAGAAAAATTTGAAAAATAACAGTAAACAATTGCAGGGTGGTATGAGAGTATACTTAATTCTCTGGGTAAATTTTAGAATGATTTTATCATTAAAAAATCCTTTAGGATTTTGATTAAAATTGTATTAAATTCATAAATTCATTTGAAGAAAACTAATGTCTTTGTAACACCTATTTCCCAATCATTCTGCCAGAAGTTGGACCCCACTCATCCATGTTCCAATCATGTGGCAAGGAGTTCTGATTGGCCAGGCCCAGATCATGTACTCACCTTGGAGTCAGGGAATAGGGTAATTCCCCTGGTTCTATGTGGACTGCAAGTGGGGTGTCTCCAAGGATAGTCAACATGGTGTTACTAGAAGAAAGGAAAATGGATACCAGGCAGACATAAACAACAGTGATCTACTGTGATGTTCTAAAAACATCAGAAGATGGTCTTAATTACTCTATTAGTTGAGGGATTTAGAAACTTTATAGACAGATATAAAAGGAACACAAGAAGAATACACTTGGGTACAGATGAGCTAGTTGGAAATTTTCAAAAACTTTTGACACTCTGAAGTGACTAATAAATCATTCCCAGCATTTATTTGAGTTTTTGAACATTACTTTTGTATGAATTTCAAGCAACTTCACAAGTATGCATCATGACTGTATAGATACAACAAAATGTATAGATGTATACATCTATACAAACAAAAATGTATAGACAACAAAATGTATACAAACATGTATAGACAACAAAAATGTATAGATAGAGCTCAGGGGCAGGCCTTGAAGGTAGAGGTAGGTTGGGATAGAGAAAAATCTTTGTCTATTGAAATAGATGCATACAGTTTTTAGTAAGAAGTATTTTTGTTGCAGAAACCCATACCAAACCGAGCAGAAGTGGAACGTATTGCCTCACATAGTTCTTAAGACTGGGGGCGGATCTAGGTTTAGGTCCAGAGGGATCCAAAGGCTCAGATTATCTTGGCTGCAACATCTCCTGCTGTGGAGTCTAATTCTGCCTAGTCAGCTAAAATAGCATTGGCAGTCTAGGAATATATCACCCTAACTTAATAACCCCTGTTAAAAAAGAAACATTTTTCTTCTGGCACCTGCATTTCAGTCTCTGGCAAGGACTCTGATTAGCTCTGCTTTGTCCACCTCTTCAAACTAGCACTATTTCTAAGGTGATGGAGACTGTGATCTAGACCTGGGTCATGTGCCCAACGCTGTTATATCAAGATTGGCATCCTCGCCAAACTGAAATGTGGAATGGGGTGGTTTCTAGGCAAACTTGCTTCTGCTATTACAGTGCAAATGTTGAAGCTATAGAATTAAAAAACTTTTTTTTTTTTTAAGGTATCTGTATGCCCAGCGTAGGGCTCGAATTTATGACCCCTTAGATCAAGAGTCATATGCTGTACTGACTGAGCCAGCCAGGTGCCTCAAAATATTTTATAACTAAATTGTAAATTAAAAATTAAAACAATGGAAATAATAATGATGTTATTGAGAGCTCACTCTGCTAAGCTCTTTTAATTTTTTTTTAAGTTTATTTATTTATTTTTGAGAGAGATATGGGGCTCGAATTCACGAACCATGAGATCGTGACCTGAGCCAAAATCAGATGCTCAACCAACTGAGCCACCCAGGCACCCCGTAGCCAAACTTTTTTGGTGCTCTTCCATTTTTGGTATATTACTATGTTAGTTTACTATTGTTGTTGTTGTTTTAAGTGTTTATTTATTCTTGAGACAGAGACAGAGTGTGAACAGGGGAGGGGCAGAGAGAGAGAGGGAGACACAGAATCTGAAACAGGCTCCAGGCGCTGAGCTGTCAGCATGAGCCTGACGCGGGGCTCAAACCCACGAACTGTGAGATCATGACCTGAGCTGAAGTCGGACACTTAACCGACTGAGCCACCCAGGCGCCCCTGTGTTAGTTTACTTTTGAAAAACATCTCTAAACCATATTTACTTTTACAAATAAATGTTTGCCCAAATGAAATACAATCTGTTTCACTGAACACTAAGCGTCTTGGATTTACCTCCTTATTCTGCTGTAATTGGTGGCCAGTAGAAGTATTTAAATTGTTAGCTGTTTTCATTGCAATAAGGGCTATCTATATTTTTAAAAACCCTAGTAAACAGTACTACGTTTTAGGTGCTAAGGATAAATGTTTGGCATTAGTCTCTTCAAAGATTATTAATTACATTGTAGAATAAAACTGCATTTGTTTTTCAATGAACATAAAGTAAAAGTAATTGAAAAAAATTAAGCTGGCTCTGGGCAAATATAAATTCTGCCAAAAAATAAGACAAAGACTAAAGTGATATTTCTGCAAGTCACTGCTTACCACAGATGTTTTAATATTGATCTGCTTTGTCTACCTACAGTGTCATAGAGTTGATTTTTGTACTTGTTAATTTCGTTTCTGGATATGGAGTAATAATATTACAAGATTAGTCTATGGCATTGATATTGGTAAATAAAGAAATAAAATAATTTTAAATGCTTGCCAAGATGTTTTTTAGTAGCCAGGTCTGGCAGATTTATAAATATATTCATATATATTTGTATATATATTTTCATATGTATATTTTGACAAGAAAAATGTTTTCCCTCTGCTTCTCTCTAGGGAGATTGTGGTTGCGAGAACGATCTGGTCCACTCTTGTTATTCTTCAACCAACCAGTTTCCTCCCGCTCTTATCTTTTTGTTTTTGGGTTTTTTTCTTATATTTTCTTCTATTTCTTTTGTGCTTGGGTCTCAAAAGAAGTCTTTGGGATCTTTAAGATATCTCCAGTCCTTGGGACGTGATCGTTACAGAAACTACCTGAGTCTTCTGACACCAAAAATACTTCTAAACCCAAGCACAAGAGGACAAGATACTTGGGAGAAAAATAAAGCAAAGCATTTCTGACGGCCGTTAGCATTCTATGTAACCTTGGAAAAAATAATTTCAGCATTAAGGCATTGTATTTCTTATCTATTAAAAATAGGATGCCTTCTAGTTCTCATATTTTATCACTCTAAATATAAGATAGAGAATGAAGAGTTGTTGTTAAAATAAGCTGATTGTAGGGGCGCCTGGGTGGCTCAGTTGGTTGAGCGTCCGACTTTGGCTCAGGTCATGATCTCGCAGTTCGTGGGTTCGAGTCCCACAGCGGGCTCTGTGCTGACAGCTTGGAGCCTGGAGCCTGCTTCAGATTCTGTGTCTCCCTCTCTCTCTCTACCCCTCCCCAACTTGTGCTCTGTCTCTCAAAAATAAATAAATGTAAAAAGATTTTTTTTTAAATAAACTGATTGTGTACAAATACATCATGGATTGTCAGAGGGTTAAAATATAATCAAGTTATCTTTAACACTAAAAATACCCTAAATACAATTTAATCTCTTTTTGATCATTCAGATGGAGCCTCAGGATTTGTAATACCTTATTGTGAACTTTATTGTTGTGATAGAGATAAACACAAGTATCAGATAAGAGATTTTATGTTGTAGATCTGCAGATAAATCAGCCTTTGCTTTTCCATCTTTCATTGTAACTCATCTCCTTTGGACCAACACAGGCAGCATTTATAAAGCTGTCTTCTTCAAGCAGAAAAGAATCACTTAGGAAGAAGGAATATTGAGTAATCTAGATTGCAATTAATTTTGCCACTGATTATTGTGTAACTTGAGATTTCTTCATTGTTCTTTAGTGAATGAGGGCAAGACTCTCTTAATGAATATTGGCAAAGAAAGACCAAACTCTAGGACTTAGATGCCAAATAATTCCTTTCTCTTTGTCCTGTTTAGTGTGAAAAATCAAGAGAAAGGGGGAAATTATTTGCAATAAATATTATATTTGTGTTGGCCTTTGTTGTCAAGCAAATCTACTCATAATGATTTAAATGTTTGGAATATTCTGATTAGGTAAGGAATCAACATCTTTTGAAAAAGTTTTATGTATTCTCTATTAGCATTAGCACACTGGCATGAAATTATTTTTACGCCAGGCATTCTCCTGTAGACTGTGTCCTTGGCACCTAGCAAAACATCACTCGTATCACTGTTACCATGTATGTTTGCTAAATGAAAGAAGGATGGAATATACAGAGCATTAAATCTCAAGTATAAAAAGGTTATTTAAAATACAGGTCCCTAAAAATGCTCTTTCAGTGTAGTTTATTTTTTAGGTCTCTGGAGTTGAAATAAAAGAAAAATAATGAACTTGTTATACACCAAATTCAGGATATGATTACTACTAGGGCATGAGAAGATGAATGGAGTCAAAGAGAGGTTCATGGGGGCTTTTTGTGAGGAAATAAACCTGAACAAATATGACAGAATGTTTAAGATTGATCAAGTTGAGTTATATGAATGTTCATGATATTGAACTACATTTTTTTAGCATATTTTTTTTCAATTTTTTTTTTTTTTACTCTTTATTTATTTTTGAGAGAGAGACAGAGCATGTGCAGGGGAGGGGCAGAGAGAGAGGGAGACACAGAAGCAGAAGCAGGCTCCAGGCTCTGAGCTGTCAGCACAGAGCCCAACGCGGGGCTCGAACTCACGAACCGTGAGATATGACCTGAGCCGAAGTCGGACGCCTAACCGACTGAGCCACCCAGGCGCCCCTTTAGCATATTTTAAATATTTCAGTCTTGAAAATTCAGATGAAATTAAAAAGCTGTCAGATTTTTCTTTGTGCTGGACTATTTATCACTTGGATTAATTCTGATTCCTTAACATTTTTGAAAATTGGAATATAATTAATACAATAATATGTTCTTAGGTGTTCAGCCCAATGAGTTGTGGCAATTATATATACCTGTGTAACCACTACAGAAGCTGTTGAACATTTCTATCACCCCCAGAAGGTTCTCTTTGCTCTTTCAAGTCAATTTCTCTCCCTATCTTCAGCCCAGATAACTACTTTCTGATTTCTTTTGCCAGTTTTGTTCTTGAATTTTATGTGGGAATGGAGCCATACAGTAGGCACTGTCTTGCATAAGGCTTCTTTCACTTGTCATCATGCCTTTGAGATTCATAGTTTTTATCTGTATCAATTTTTTTTTTAGTAAGCTCTATGCCCAACGTGGGGCACGATCTTATGACCCCCATATGCTCTAGGGGTGTCTGGATGGCTTAGTTGGTTAAGCATCTCACTCTTGGTTTCAGCTCAGGTCATGATCTCATGGTTTATGAAATTGAGGAAGTGAGGCTCTGGACTGCTTGGGATTCTTTCTCTCCCCCTCTCTCTGCTCCTCCCCTGCTCTCACTCTCTCTCAAAATAAATAAACGTGAAAAAGAAAAAAAAAACATTAAAAGAAACTGCAGAACAATCCCCTAGAGTAAATGTACCATCTTACACTCCTAACAACAATGTATGAGAGTTCCAATTGCTTCATATCCTTGCTAACATCAGATGTTATTCATCTTACTATTTTAGCCCTTGTAATAGTTATGAAATGGTATTTTGTTGTGGTTTTTAATTTCCATTTCCCTGGTGAATAAAGAAAAAGCACCTTTCCACGTGTTTATTGACCATTCATGTATCTTTAAAAGTTCAAGTTCTTTAAGATATATTTTTATATCTTAAAGTTCAAGTTCTTTTAGATATATTTTTTACTCAGTTGTTTAGTTATTCTTATAGAACTCTGTATTCCAGGTACAAGTTTGTTGTCAGAAGAGTGTGTTGTGAATTTTTTTTCTAATCTGTAGCTTGTCTACTCATTTCCATTAAGGATATTTAGCTGAGCTGCAATTTTTTCTTCACGGTTGGTGTTGTGTGTCCTGTCTAAGAAATCTTTGCCAACTTCAAGGTCACGAAGATATTCCGTGTTTTCTCCTAGAAGTTTTATGGTGGCATTTCAAGTTTAGACCTATGATCCATCTTGAAATAATTTTTTCATATTGACTGTTTTTCTTTGCTATCACTTTGTCCTCAACTGGTTGACAAGGTTCTTCTACCCTAAAGATCTTCATTCTTTCTCTTTGTGGGGTGATGGCAGAAGACTGCTGTGTAACTTTTAGCAAACACTTTGCTCTACGCTCCTGACCTATTTATGTGTGTTTCCTCTTCAGCAATGGATCACTGAAGTATCAGACAAATGGAGTCCTCTCTCTCTGTTTTATTATAATTACTCCCTATCACACTTTTAGGGTCTGGTTTTGAAGCAGAATATTCAGGAAAGCCATAGGAAAACAGCATCCTGGCCTAGAAGTTGCTACCTGGAATAATGAAGTCTTACCTGTGAATGCATGATTATTTAAAAGATCTTGATGCCTCCTTTACCTTTTGTTTAAGCATCTTGTACAGTTGTAGCATTGTAATGGTATTAATGCCACAAAACTAGGAGGACTACTCATTAACGTGAATAAATGGGAGAGAATGCAGTGAGCCAAAAGTTGCAGTCTTGAACTTGTAAGACTGTCTCAAATGCAGGTCTGTACTTAAAATACCAGGCTAACTTATTTTTGCCAAGTTGATATGCTGAATGGGGAGGGGAGGATGTGGCGAAATAGGAAGGATTAAAAAGGCATGGACATAAAACCCTTTAATACTGCTTAGTAAGGTATTCATTATATCCATTTGAAGAAATCTAAAATTATTTATGGGAGAAATGTATTTTTAGGTTGGGGGTGGGGACTGTTAGTAAATCATTGGGTATTAACCAGTTTGGGAACAAAGTGCATCTGAAAGGAATGTTTAACCCTGTTAGATTGTGTTTTTGTGTTTATTGTCAACAGCAACACATCTCCCTCTCCGCCTCCCAGGAGATTCCCCTGAGAAGCTATTCCCAGATTTTTGGAAAAAAGTTTGAAAAGTTATTTTGGATTTCTTATTTGGAGGATAATAATCTTAAATTTGGTTAAAACATTCTCTTTCTTTCTTTTTTCCTTCTTGTGTTTTAAGTTTTATTTTTCATATTTAAGTTTGTACTGCACCCGGAATTTATTTTTTTATAAATTGGTTTTGTTTTGTTTTGTTTTATGTTTGGTTAAAACGTTTTCTCTGAGCAATCAACTCTTAATGATTCTTGTAAGATGGATCAGTTTTGCTACTTATTTTCCTAGAATTTTTCATCTCCGTCAGGTTTCTTTTGTCCTGTTTCCGGGTGGAGCGTTGAATTGCCACAATCTGCTGCATTTACTCTGAGACGGAAGATGAATTTTAATATTTGCTTGAGCACAGTGTAATTAGAGAGGTAAAGCTGCTGCTACAAAACAACAACAAATAGTGAAGATGTAAATTATTTGTGAAATATCCACTATTGTGGACTGTTTCCTTATCCTTTCCACTAGTGAGAATGATAGAATTAGAAGTCTTGACCCTGGTAGAATTCTGCTTCTTATGTGTTTTTTAACTTACCAGCAGTTCACGCATGCCTTTTCCATGACATTGTCTCTGCAGCATCTCCTCAGCAGTAGGAGTAAGCTGAACAGCTGTCATGAACCAGTCGAGGCACAGCCTGAGAGCCATAATTAAGGCAAGAGCTAGAGAATCAGTGGCTTATTATGACCCAGTAAGGTGACGAGAACAGGCCAGGGCTGCCTCTCTTCCAGGGAAAGAGAAAGTACTGTTGAGCAGAATATACCCAAGTGAATCTGTGCTGATGATTGTGTTATATTATAGAAATAGCATTGGCTTTGGAGCCAAGGAGACCTAGTGTTCTGCATGATGTCAGGAAAATAACTTTAAGCCTCAGTTTCTTTCTCAGTCAAATGATTGTGAAGGTTATGTCAAGTTTTTTATATAACCTAGCACATGATAGGTGTTCAAAAAATGTTAACCTCACTTCCTTTCTGTACTTCATATCTGCATGGAAAATTGTTTCAGGATCTCATTCTGCCTATTGGGAGAAACTGGTGCTAGCTAGTTTAGGAGGTCAGTGAAGCAATAGAAGGTGATAGGATCCTCATTCATCTCCTTTGTATACAACCTATGTTTAGGTCATTTGCTCCTATAATTTCAGCTATTACCTGAGTATCTGTGATGTTTAGTTACATCTTTTTGTTCCCAGCCTTTCTGTGATCCCTTACAGGCATATCAAATTTAACCTTGAGCTAGGCACACTTTTTTGCAGCCTCATATTATATGATCAAGGGGCTATAGCCTCTGGCCCTGTCTCCTCTGTTCTCTTTGGCTAGGAGGCTTTTTCATTGTTTTTGTCCTTCCCAATTTTCACTCAAGGCTAATGAAGAAAGCAGGAGTAACTCCTCACATCTTCCCATTTAGTAGGCATTATTTTGAACAAACAAAAGTTCGTACCTTTCAAGAGCTTATGGGGTACCTACCTGGGGGCTCAGTCAGTTGAGCGTCCAACTCTTGATTTCAGCTCAGGTCATAATCTCAGGGTCATGGGTTCAAGCCCCGTGTTGGGCTCTGGACTGAGCCTGGAGTCTGCTTAAGATTTTCTCTGTCTCTCTCCCCTGCTTGCACTTTCTGTCTCTCTGAATTAAAGGTAGATAGATAGATAGATAGATAGATAGATAGATAGAGCTTACAACAAATATAATATGATGGTTACTATTCATACTAAATGCAGGTCATGAATTTTATGCACTATTTTTTAAAATAATTTTACTTTTAAAAATAATGTTCATCTTTGGATTTTTGCTGTTTCTTTTCCATTTAAAGCAGCTTCCTTAAATCCTTTCCTTCCCTTTTTGGGGGAAGTTGGTTGGGCATCCGACTTTGGTTCAGGTCATGATCTCACAGTTTGTGAGTTCAAGCCCTGTTTCGGACTCTGTGCTGAGCCTGCTTCAGATTCTGTGTCTCCTCCCCTCTCTGCCCATCCCATGCTTGTGCTCTGTCTCTGTCTCTCAATAATAAATAAATGTTAAAAAAAAGTTTTAAAGTTCTTATTTTTTTATTTGGAATAGTATTTTTTTTAATGTTTTTGAGAGACAGAGACAGAGACAGAGCACGAGCAGGGGAGGGGCAAACAGAGAGGGAGACAGAATCTGAAGCAGGCTCCAGGCTCCTAGCTGTCAGCACAGAACCTGATGCTGGGATCAAACCCACAAAGCATGGGTTCATGACCTGAGCCGAAGGTGGGACACTTAACCAACTGAGCCACCCAAGCACCCCTTTAATTTATGTATTTTGAAAAAGAGACAGAGAGAAAGCAGGGGAGGTGCAGAGAGAGGGAGAGAGAGAGAATCCCAAGCAGGCTCTGCAGTGTCAGCGTGGAGTCCAGTGCGAGGCTCAAACTCACCAACCATGAGATGATCATGACTTGAGCCAAAATCGTCAGACACTTAAATGACTGAGCCACCCAGGCATCCCACATCAAGTCTTATATCATATATGGAATTTTATTGCTCCTCAGAAGAAAAACATGTTGAGACAGCAGTTTCTAAGAAGTGAGACTTTGCCACAATTCCTCCTTTTAGACCTACTACCTCAGGCCTTTCCTAACATAGATTTAAAATTCTTTCAGAAGCACAGATTCTTTACAGAGACAGATGATTGATTAATTTTGGTTTGTGGAAAGAAAGGATCTTAAGTTAGTGCATTGCCCACAAACTAAATGAACTGACTGCTGATTTAAGCTTTGGGAAACTTAAGACATTTAAGAATATCCTGTTTTAAACTGAAGCCAGATATTTTCAGATGATATACCAGCATAAGGAAATCTACAGCATGGGCCCCTTCAATGATCCATCTCAGATGAATAGTCTGTGGCTTAAGCAAGTATTTTTCCACTCTCCAGTTTACCACATCTTTCTTGGCATCAAATTACCTTTCTGCTTAATTTAAATTGTTTAACTGTTGAGTTGAATTCAGTTATGGAAGTAGTAATGGAAATTATTCAGTGATGTTACCGCTGCATCATCCACATATGTTCAGTTTTTATGTACTGATAATCTTGTTTTGTTTCCCTAAAGTTGTATTTTAAATTGGCTGTGTACAGAGTGGCACCCTTAGCAAAGGGGAATCCACATATGCATGACCCAGTTTACTCTCAAGGGAAGAAATATTCAGTAATTTCTCTGTAATTGCCCTCAGTTCTATCCCAGGGAAGAGGTTGTTACTGGAATTCAAATTTCACAGATACTTCTTGTGATCCCTCATAAGGCAGGGAGAAAGACCAGCAGTTTTGTCTTCCTTCTTTCCTTCTCCCTCTCTCCATTGATCCTTGGGTGTGTGTTCTGGCATCTTGTTTGGTGTGTGTGACATAATGGCTTTTTCTTTTTTATTTTTTTTTAAAGTTCTATTTTAATTCCAGTTAGTTAACATACGGTGTAATATTAGTTTCAGGTGTAAAATATAGTAATTCAACAATTTCATACTTCACTCAGTGCTCACTACATCCCCAACACTTATTTAACCCATCTCCCCCTACCCCCAACCCCCCACCCCCCTGCTCCTGTTACCTCCCTTCTGTTAACCATCAGTTTATTCTATATAATTAAGGATCTACAGGGGCCTCTGGGTGCTCAGTTGGTTAAGGGTCTGACTTTGGGTCAGGTCATAATCTCACAGTCCGTGGGTTTGAGTCCCACATCAGGCTCTGTGCTAACAGCTCAGAGCCTGGAGCCTGCTTGGGATTCTGTGTCTCCCTCTCTCTCTGCCCCTCCCCCATTGGTGAGCACTCTATCTCTCTCAAAAATAAACATTAAAAAAAAAAGAATCTACATCTTGATTTCTCTCTCTCATATGTTTTTCCCTTTGCCTGTTTGTTTCTTAAATTCCACATATGAGTGAAATCATATGGTATTTGGCTTTCTCTAACTTATTTCACTTAGCATTATACTCTCTAGCTCCATCCATGTTATTGCAAATGGCAAGATTTCATTTTTTTTATGGCCGAATAATATTCCGTTGCATGTGTGTGTGTGTGCCATATCTTCAATGACCCTTGAGTTGCTTCCATATCTTGGCTAATGTAAGTAATGCTGCTATAAACATAGGGGTGCATGTATCCCTTTGAATTAGCGGGCTTTTTCTTTTAATTGGATAATACTATCTTTCCCATTTTTTCTTTCCTACATCTAACATTTACAGTCTACTTCTTTGACATTTCACACACATGATCCCCTAGTGATCCCAAACACAATTTCAGGGTTCTGGTAACTTTAGATGAATTTGAGAGAGGAAAAAGGTAAGTAACTTTTCCTCAAATAAAAAGATTTTATTGTAGAGGCGCCTGAGTGGCTCAGTAGGTTAAGTGTCTGTTCCTAATTCCAAGTTGGGTCATGATCCCAGAGTTGTGGGATTGAGCCCTGTGTCAGGCTCTGCACTGAGTGTGGAGCCTGCTTAAGATTCTTTCTCCCTCCCTTTGCCCCTCTGCTCTGTCTCTCTAACAAAACAAAACAAAACAAAACAAGAGAGAATCTATTGTATATTCATGAAATCCTGTCTTTCTATTCAGGCCCTTTGCATAGTTATGCTATTAGGAAGTGTTAATGAATATGGGAAGCCACTCTTGGCTCCTACCTTTTAACTTTTTGTTTAGCTGTCATTACTCATGTCTCCAGTAAATACACTATTTGGGCAAAATGTAGGTAATTAATCTCCAGTTTCCCTACAGGAGGAATACCTTCTGTGAGCCGTATTTATTCATTCATTCATTCATTTAAATTTTACTTATTTATTTTGAGAGAGAGAGCACGAGTGGGGAGGGGCAGAGAGAAAGGAGAGAGAATCAATCCGACGCAGTCTCTGCACTGTCAGTGTGGAGGCCGATGTGAGGCTCTATCTCACGAACCAAACCATGAGATCTTGACCTAAACTGAAATCAAGAGTCAGACACTTAACCGACTGAGCCACCCAGGCACCCCAATACCTGGCATATTTTTAAAAAATTAATACTACTACTGTTAAGAGAATGGGTAGCAATTATAATAGCTAACATTTATTGAGCAATTACAGTGTTCCAGATACTGTTCTAAGTGCTTTGCCTCATTTAACTAATTAGCATAACAACTCCATGAAGGAGGGACTGTTTTCCCTTATTTTAAGGGTAAGTAACTTGAAGTATTGAGATATGCCCAAGTATGAATAGCTAGCAAGTAGAGAAGGTGTGATAGGAACCCAGGCTATCTGGCTCCAGAGCCTACAGTTTTACTAACTATGATCAAAATTCATTCCAAATGTTGATTCTTACATAACTAGGAAAATGTACAACTTTAGAGGACAAACCCTAAAAGTTTAGCAAGATAGTTATATACACAGATATACACAGCAAAATTCTGGAGATCTCTATTTTGTAATTTCCTCAGTTTTTGGTAAATTTGACATTGTCATTAATTAAAAAAAATTTTTTTTAATGTTTATTTATTTTAGAGACAGAGAAACAGAGCACAAGCCAGGGGTGGGGCAGGGGAGGGCCCGAGACAGAATTTGAAGCAGGCTGCAGGCTCTGAGCCATCAGCACAGAGCCCGATGCAGGGCTTGAACCCATGAACCATGAGATCATGACCTGAGCCGAAGTTGAACACTCAATCAACTGAGCCACCCAGGTGCCCCATTATTTAATTTTTAAAAATAACTTTGTCACAACATAATTGAGTATTTTAAAAAATGCAATCAATAGGAAAGTGTATAAATTAAAGATTCCCCTTTCCCCAGATTTCTTCTGTTTATAGTTTATTTTGGATCATTTTATAAGGTAAGAGAATATATTATTATATTCTTATAGATGTACCTACATGATTTATTATAATAGTGATAAGCAGTTTGTGTTCTCACGATGATCATTTAGGGAAGTTTCACAGAGCCATCTCATCTACTATATTATGTACTTCTGTGATATTAAAATGTTTACAGGGTGACCAATTACTTTTGTGATTCAAAAAAAAGGGGGGAGATGAAATTGTTGTAAAGTAATGAAAGGAAAAAGGAAATCTTATATTTATTGGATTGAGGCTTAGGGCAAAATTCCATAGTACTTTTGGGCATGTACTTAAAAAAACTTGTTTTGTGTGTATATATTTAAGGCTGCTTAATTAACCATTATAAATGTCAAGATTCTAATGCTATTTAATCATTCTTTAACTATTCTTCAGTATAAACTTGAAATAAAAAAGAAGCAAGTTATATTGAAAAGGTTTTCCCATGTGGCCTCTGTTGTTGCGGTTTGTTTTACTTGGATTTGTGGATTAAGGCTAAAGCTAAATTTGGGATAACCTGTGCAGGTATCTTTGGAGTGCACAGAGACAATCCCTTTACCTGATTATATGTTATTACTTGAGGGCAGGAACACTGTAGTATGTGTCTTATAATGTCCTGCTCACAACTCATGTGACATGTTTGATGCATGATTAAAATCTATTTGTGGACTTTCTTTAACTCACTTCTTTTATTTTTAAAATTTAATTTTTTATTAGAGAGAGAGAGAGAGAAAAAAAAAACTAGCAGGGGAGGGGCAGAGGGGAAGTGAGAAGAGAATCTTAAGCAGGCTTCATGTTCACCTCAGTGCCAAACCCCACTCAGGGCTGGATCCCATGACCCTGGGAGCCAAAATCAAGAGTCAGATCTTAACTGACTGAGCCACCCAGACATACCTAACTTAATTCTTATAAAATATACATTTATGCATTATCTGAGGAAGTTTGTGATCTGTGTTTTTGTAGTGATCTCAGACTCTGCTTTGAAAGAAAATTCTTTTGTAGTTTTTAGAGCCCTTCTTTCCTTTTGTACACTTGCCTTGGTAGCTCTTTAAGGAGGAATAATCCTTAACAGCCAGGACTACTTTTCATGGTGGCTGATAACCCTTAACCAATCTTTCTTTCTTTCTTTCTTTCTTTCTTTCTTTCTTTCTTTCTTTCTTTCTATTTAATGTTTTTTTTTTTAATTTTTTTTAATGTTTATTCATTTTGAAAGACAGAGAGAGAGCACAAGCTGGGTTGGGGCGGAGAGAGAGGGGGACACAGAATCTGAAGCAGGCTCCAGGCTCTGAGCTGTCAGCACAGAGCCCGACGTGGGGCTCGAACTCACAAACCACGAGATCATGACCTGAGCTGAAGTCAGACGCTCAACCGATGGAGCCGCCCAGGCACCCCTTATGTTTATTTATTTGTTTTTGAGAGAGAGAGAGAGTGAGTGCAAATCAAGGGAGGGGCAGAGAGAGAGGAAGACACAGAATCCGAAGCAGGCTCCAGGCTCCGAGCTGTCAGCATAGAGCCCCACACAGGGCCCTAATCCACAAGCTGTGAGATCATGACCTGAGCTGAAGTCAGATGCTTAACTGACTTCAGGGACCCAGGCGCCCCTAACCAATCTTTCTTTTTTTTTTTTTTTTAACCAGGGGAAAGCGCGAACGCAGTCCCTAGCCAATCTTTCAATAGCAGATCACTGCTTTCCACCTTGAAGCCTCTACTCTAGCCTTTCCTACCTACTTACATTTCTCTGAATGTTTCGTGTTCCTCCTTGCCTCTATGCTGTAACCCCAGCCATGATCACTCATTTCTACCCTGTCTGCCTGAGGCACTTCTGCTTATCTTTCAGAGATCAAAGTGTCCTATGTGAAACCTTTCCTGACTGGCCCCATCCTATCTTCTGTCTTCAAAGTAAAGTATTCTTTTAGGTTACCTTTTTTACTTTGTATAATACATTTTATATATATTTCTATAATCATGCTTAATTATTTGTTCAGTGGTAAAATATAAGAGTACTAACTAGTTATGTGCTTGGTCTTTCTTTCCATCTTTGCTATTTAATGGCAGAGTGGCATGTTGTTTTGTTTTGTTTTGTTTTACCTTCTCTAAGATGTTGGTTTCCATTTGTAAAGTGGGGGTAATGTGACCCCAACTTGTTGTGAGATTAAATGAGATTATACACATAAAACACGTAACTCTTTTTGGCACATACAACACAGATGAGTAGTGAGGATGGTGATTGTGTAATTATGTCTTCTATTGTATTTTGAGCTTCTTGAAGACATGGAATGTCATGTTTCATCTTATGTTTCCCAGTATTTTGCCTCTAATAGATTTGATCTATAAATGCTGATTCAGTGAGAAACTAACACCACGAGAGCTTTATATCTATTTTCTTTTATGTTCCTACTTATGTACTTCTTGTCTTCTTCCTTATTCCAATAGGCTATACTATGAGAAATACTATTATTTTAAGATTTTTGTACAGTGTGTTGTGCCTTCAGCACAAATAAAACTCAAAAAATATCGATTTTAACCCTTAGTAAGAATTACTTACCAATAATTATAAATTCAAATATGCTTCAGAGGCCTTGGGTGGCTCAGTTAAGCGTCTGACTTCACTCAGGTCATTATCTCGAGGTTCAGGAGTTTGAGCCCCACATCAGGCTCTCTGCTGACAGCTCAGAGCCTGGAGCCTGCTTTGGATTCTGTATCTCCCTCTCTCTTTGCCCCTCCCCCACTCACACTCTCCATCTCTCACTCTCAAAAAAATAAACATTAAAAAATTTTTAAAAAATAAATTCAAATATGCTGTGTTCAGGGTTAGAATAGGATTTCATGACCTAAGGGTCTCAGGAGTTCAGTATTTTACCACAGTTTTGGATCTATGAAGTGCATTTTAAGTTCTTGTAGAGTGAGGGTTATTTTATGTGAGAACAAGGAGCCACATTATTGTCTCTTGGGGAGGGTGCAGATTATTGAGAAAGAAGACAAGAGAAAAGTAACTGGACACTTGTAATTTTGCATGAGGCTGGGGAGCCCGACATATGTGTTGTCAGAGATTTCCAGGTTATTTTTTTTTATTTAAAAACGAGTTAACATACAGCGTAATGTTAGTTTCAGGTATACAAAATGGTTATTCAACCCCTCCATACATCACCTGTGCTCCGCACAAGTGCCCTCCTTAATCCCCATCCCCTGTTTAACCCATCCCCCCACCCACCTCCGCTCTGCTAACCATCAGTTTGTTCTCTATAGTTAAGAGTCTGTTTCTTGGTTTGCCTCTCTCTTTTCCCTTTGCTTGTTTATTTTCTTTCTTAAATTCCACATATGAGTGAAATCATATGGTATTTCTCTTTCACTGACTTATTTCGCTTAGCATAATACTGTAGCTCCATCCATGTTGTTGCAAATGGCAAAATTTCATTCTTTTTTTATGGCTGAGTAATATTGTAGTGTGTGTGTGTGTGTGTGTGTGTGTGTGTGTGTGTGTGTGTAACACGTCTTCTTTATTCATTAATCAATCAATGGACCCTTGGCTGTTTCCCGAATTTGGCTCTTGTAACTAATGCTGCTATAGACATCAGGGTGCATATATCCTTTGAGTTAGTATTTTTGTATTCTTCCAGTTCTTATTTTTAACCCACATAAAAAAGGGAGACATTTCCTATTAAAGATCCCATTATGGTTCATATGTGTATGCTTTCCTACTCATTCTAGGCATCCTCTTTGCATTATTGCTGAGATAATATTTCACACTTTTGTACTTTTGGGATTTCTACCAACAGAAAATAAAAATATAATTGTAAAATTAGAGCACTGAGGCATTTTTAAAAATTAGTATGTATGGTATCAAAACATTTTATCCAGTCACTGAACATTTCAGCAGAATAATCCAAGTTTAAGAATTATTCAATTTTGTCTTCTTTTAAGAGGCTTGTATTCCACTTAAATTTTCAGCTTTATTTTGCTCTATGTCCTTTGTGTGATGTGATGGGCTTATACATTCAAGAACACAGGTACTGAGAGGACCCTTTTCTTCTCAGAGCCCTAGTCTCCTTTGTGAACTTTATCTCCTTAGCTCTCACAGTTCTCTGATGTGTATAGGTCAGACTCAGAAAGGCACTGCGGTCATTGTTCTGAATTCCCATCACATGTAATCCATTATGCTCTATGATAATGCCCTTGGGAGGAGGTCTTAGCCAGGTTTGTTCACTATTCATTTAATAAACACCGAGCATCTGCATTTTGCCAGATACCATGCTAACTTCTGAACCTGGTGGAAATGATTGTCAAGTTCTGCATTAGGTAATAACAGTAATTTCTCAAATTTGTGTGGCTTTTATAATTTCTGAAATCATTTTCCATACTTTAATTTACTTAATCTTCACAATGACCCCTTAAGGATAGGCTTTACAGGGGCGCCTGGGTGGCTTAGTCGGCTAAGCGTCCGACTTTGGCTCAGGTCATGATCTCATGGTCCGTGAGTTCGAGCCCCGCGTCTGGCTCTGTGCTGACAGCTCAGAGCCTGGTGCCCATTTCAGATTCTGTGTCTCCCTCTCTCTCTGCCCCTCCCCTGTTCATGCTCTGTCTCTCTCTGTCTCAAAAATAAATGAACGTTAAAAGAAAAAAAGGATAGGTTTTACATATAAAGAAACTGAAATCTAAAGAAACGTCATTAAGACACTTACGGAGATATAGGTTCTAAAGGGATGGTCACAGGGAAGCACAATATTTTCCAAAAAGGAATAGCTTTCTTTTGAAAACTTGTATTCTTTTTTGTTAATGTTTGTTTATTTTTGAGAGAGAGAGAGAGAGCACGCACAAGCAGGGGAGGGGCAGAGAGAGAGGGAGAGAGAGAATCCCAAACAGCCTTGTCTGCGCTATCAGCACAGAGCCCAACATGGGGCTTGAACTCACAAACTGTGAGATCATGACCTGAGCCGAAATCAAGAGCTGGATGCTTTTAACCGACTGAGCCACCCAGGTGCCCCTGAAAAATTGTATTCTTACCTCATGATTTTTATTTAGTTTTCACTTGGCTGGGGCTACTGTGCCACTATTCTAACTACCCTCTCCCCTGCCATTGCTGCCATGGTCATGACAAGGAAGGAGACAGTGTCTGTGACTCTTCCAGCCCCACTGTGCTTCTGATGGCTCAGAAAGCACCATGTGTTTCAGAGTGGGTGTACTAGTGAGTTAAACATTGATCTCTGATTATTTTTTTTAAAGTCTTATGTCTCATATAGAAAAGGTGAATTATAACAAGGTGAAAGGACTCTGGCTGAGTCTTTAAAATAAATTAACGGTAAAGTAGTAGTAATAAAATTACTTTTCTGCAAGATTGTTAGCCAGCTAGTTATGATTTTACACTATCTAAAAAACCAGAGGCGCCTGGATGGCTCAGTTGGTTGCATGTCCAACTTCAGCTCAGTCATGATCTCCCAGTTCGTGAGTTCGAGCGCCCAAATGGGCTTGCTGCTCTCAGCACAGAACCTGCTTCAGATCTTTTGTTGCCTTCTCTCTCTGCTCCTCCCCCACGTGCGCTTTCTCTCTCTTTTTTTTTATGTGCACTCTCTCGTAAAAAAAACAAACATTAAACAAAAATTAAAAAAAAATAAAAATAAGAAGATAAAAAAGCAAACTGAAAGCTGAGGATATATTCGGGAAAAGATGACATGGGTTTTTAGCCATGGCTTTGCCACAGATTGTATGTCTTTGAAGAAGTTTTCTTTTTTCTCAGCCTCATTTTTCTAGGGCTTTAGTTTAATTCAACTAATTACAATTAATTTTAATTTTAGTTTAAAAATGAACAGGTTGGACTGAATTATCACTAAGGTGTCTGCTAGCCCTACAATTTGTAAGTTATCTATTTTTAGATTACTATTTGTCCCCAAGACACTGGACGAATGTGAGCGAGTGAGTAAGAAAGAGAGAGAGAGAGAAGGGGGCCAAACATAATACACTTGAAATTGATAGCTATTTCATTAATCTCTAAGTATAGTAATTTATTTAGGCTATATTGAGTGTACCTCTGTAATTCATGTGTACTTACACTGGTGAATCTTTCTTCTTTCCTGGCATAATCTCCAGGAGAGAGAGAGAGAGAGAGGAGGATTTAGCATGCATAAAGATAAATATAATCTCAAGATAAGCCCTCTTACTGATTATAGGAACCTAATAGTAACACAGATTGACTGTCAGTTGCAAGGGCAAACCCTCAAATGTCCAAAGCTGCTCTATAATAGTACCTTAATGGAATTTTGGAATTAAATATAGATGCCTTTAGAATGACGGTATTTTTTGCTTTTGTCATTATTCTCACACCTCAAATTTACTCTGGCTCATTAAGAATGAAGTAAAAGTGGGTGGGGGGAATGGGAAAATGTTGATCAAAGGCTACAAACTTCCAACTATAAGGTGAATAAGTTCTGGGGATTCAGCATGGGGACTATAGTTAACAATACTGTGTTACATACACTTGAAAGGTGCTGTGAGAGTAGATCTTAAATTTTCTCACCACACAAAAAAATTCTAATTATGTAAGATGATAGATTTGCTAACTAACCCTATGTGGTATTCAGTTTCAAATCATTTAAGTCATTTTGTAGAATGTCAATTTCAATTTGTCTGGTTTTATCATGAATAGACTGAGCTTACTAGTTGTTTATAGCAAGAATGCCACAGAGGTGATACTTCCTTTTCAGTGTATATGAGAACATAGGGCCCATGACATCAATATGTCTCAATACCAGTGTTGTAAATTTTGATTACTGTCAGGTTTCTCCACATAATGTTACATTTTCCCCTTTGTAATTAACAGATATCTTGGGGGAGATTAATTGAAACTGCAAATATCCTGTTACTCTTTAAACTTTCACCCTTTACTCTTTAAACTTTTCAGTAATTTTAGCATTCATCAACGGGTCATGCCTGTCACAATTATTATTATAGTGGTCTAATGATGATTTTCTATTTCTCTCATTCTTTTACACTTATTAATTGGAATTGTTCTCTAGGAGCTGTCCCTTCTCCCCCCCCCCATTTATTTATTTGTTCAATTATTTATATCAATATGGACTCATGGCTATTTTCTTTATTTTATAGGTTATAATTCCATGCCACTATGATTTATTTTGATGCTCAAGTGTTCCAGCTTTTGTTTTCATTACTTTTTAATTTAAAAAATTAGTAAAAAATTATCAGTGAATACATTTGTTTGATGTGGACTGAGTAATGGACTGCACTTCAGCTCAGCGTTCACCAGTTGATTCCTATGAACTCTGACAATTCTCAGGCTACTAAAACTGACTCCTTAGCTGTTTGTTACATAAGAATGAGGGGGAAGAGAACATGAACACATCTTTGTCTCTTCTCCTCTTCCTGAACTCAGTTAATTCTGCCAATTTGGTCAGAAAATCCCTAATGACAACAAAAGCTTGGCAGTTACGAATAGCAGTTCTTTTGTACAATAAAAAAAATTACCAAGTGTTTAAAGATATGGAAACTTGGATGGCATTCTCCTTCCCCACTGGTAACTCTGGATGTGCAGGATGGAGTGCTTGCTGACCCCTTGAACACAGCTATTGTGCTTGCTTAATATTGTGTTTCCGTCTATAGTTATCACTTAGGTGCTGATCTAAACAAACCATCCGGTGTGTCCAGCTAGTCCAGGACACATCCACTTAGCAACAAAAATAAGGATAAGGATTTCCTTGAAGCTTAAACAGCTAAAAAAAATTTTTTTTGGTCTAATGGGAAAATGTTACTGTATTAGCATTTTTATTAAGTATTTTTCAATTGTTTTATTTGCTTTTGTTATATCCAATTGTATATAACATTTTATTTCTGTTTCTCTTATAGCATTTATCACATTTTGTCTTTTATAATTTCTACTTTATTAGTTGGTCTTTTTGAGGGTACATGTTTTCTTTTTCCTTCTCAACTACACAACATGAGGACAGAATATATATATATCAGACATTGTAAATATCCCATATGCTTAATACATAAGAGAGAGTTCTTTGTTGATGAAAGAGGGAAACATAGTTTTTAAGAGTAAGAAATTATTTCTTATCATTTATGTTAGGAATAGATGAAAGCCTGAGTTTATTGAGGAAAGGATTTTCTTGTAAAGGAATTTTTTAATCCATTACTGACCTCTCGTAATAGGATTAAATTTTTATGTCACTGCGAGAACTGTGTATCCATAAGCCATGTGTTTAAGTAAATAATAGTTTATTAAGGAGAGTTTTGTTCTAATGGCAGATTTGTTCAAATAGCAAATTTAGCTGAGGAGAACCTCAACAAAGATGATACATACAGAAGTTATGTGATAACCTATAGTATATGGAAGGAGTGACCCGGTCCCACATATCCAAAAGGCACCTAACAGTGTTTAGCAATAATCCTTTATCCAAATATTTGCAAAAACTTTAATCTATATCTATTAACAACCTGTACTTTTTTTTTTTTTTTTTTTTTTTGTGAGAGACAGTGTGTGTGAGCAGGGGGCAGGGGCAGAGGGAAAGAGAGAGAGAATCCCAAGCAGGCTCCACTCACAGAGCCCCACCTGGGGCTTGATCTCATGAACTGTGAGATCATGATCTGAGCTGAAATCTCGAGTCAGACACTTAACTGACTGAGCCACTCAGGTGCCCTGCAACATTTTTTAATAGTAATCTCTCTATCCATCACGGGTCTTGAACTCACAGCCCTGAGATTAAGAGTTACATGCCTCATCAACTGAGCCAGCCAGACGACCCATTATTAGCAACACTTTTTAACTGGATTTTATTACTCATGCCATAAATACTTTTCATGATTCACCAGGACAGGGAAATTAGGACTACAAAAATATATCTATATTTGTGACAGAATTTCTCATACTTCATCTAACCACTATTTACAGCACATCTTCTGTGTGTTAGTGATCGCTGCTACGAACACTATTGATAATATTGCCAAATTTTGACTAATGGATAAAATTCATTTGTGCAGTAACTAAGCATGCAGATATTTTTTTAACATTTATTTATTTTTGAAAGGCAGAGACAGAGCATGAATGGGGGAGAGGCAGAGAGAGAGGCAGACACAGGAGCAGGCTCCAGGCTCCGATCTGTCAGCACAGAGCCCGATACGGGGCTCGAACTCATGGACTGCGAGATCATGACCTGAGCTGAAGTCGGCTGCTTCTGAGCCACCCAGGCGCCCTCTAAGCATGCATATTGTTATAATGATGTCATATGGAGTGGGGTACAACTTACTCTAAAGGGTTAGAAGCAAATGTAATGTCAAGCCAGGGTCACAGAAAGATTGTGTGCATACTAGAAAAACACATGGATTTTGCCTCATGAATGTGCGAGAGAATGTATTAGGGCCCTAAATAGTCCTGCACAAATTGCAACATAGCTCTGACAAGTGACTAGAAGGAAAAAGTAAAAGAACCACAGGTAGATAAACACTATAGAAGCGATGTATTGTAATTATGGTGGACTTTTATGGTGTCTTGAGTTTAATCCCTTCAGTGTACCTTGGTCAAGTGGAAGAGATGGGCAAAACAGAAACTGTGACACATGACAAGTACCATTACAGTGATAAGGGGAGTGTTACAGGAATATAAATGAAGAAGGCTATGTGCTGTCAAAATTGGTCTTTTTGTGAAAGGGGAGACAAAGAACAATTGCTGTTTTTCTGGAGATATCTTCACTACCATCTCCAGATTTTCATTAAATAATTAACATTAAAGTTGCATAATAATCCCATTCTGTAAATCATTTTTGTTCAACACCTACTATTTTCCAGGCTCTCAAACAGTTTACTTTTATTTTATTTTATTAGTTAATCTTATTTAATCCTCTCATTTACTCAGTAAAACTGGCATTAGGATTAATATTAGAGTTTTATAGATTAGAAATTGGAAAAATGAAATTATTTGTCCAAATCACAAAGTTTATAATTGGCAGAACTGAACTTCGAATCTGGTCAGTTCAAACTCAAATCTTAGACTCTATCTTACTATACTCCCTCCAAAGTATGTTGTAATAATTGCACGCACACGTACACACTAGTATTCAGTACCTACGACACCCAAGCACAGGCCTAGGTACCTTTCGTTCATTATCTCATTTAATACCTACAATAGCCCTTTAAGAATGGTATTTTATGTTTTATAAATGAGGAAACTGAGGCTCAGAGAGGTTAATTATGTGCTTCAAACGTTCCCAAAAGCAAATGTGATATCAAGACTTGAACTGAGAGTCATTTGACTTTAAAGTTTGATGCTCTGCTTTTATACTTTAATGATTTTATAAAAATGATGCAAAGGGCATCGATTATAGGTTAATGCAAGTGCATTATAGGGTGTGAGCTGTGGATCTAAGACAGTTCGATACTGATACTCCATTTTTTTCAGCATTTATTGAATAGTGACTTTTCTGCCACTATTGCCTAATTTCTGCTATTGAATCTATTTCTGAAATTACTTTTCTAATTCATTTTTATTAACTGGCAGCATGTGTTTTAAAGTTAACTTTAATAGAACACGTGTTTATTGTAAAAAGCTTAAACATTATAGGAACAGTTAACTTCAAAAATAGAAGTCCCCGGAGCACCTGGGTGGCTTAGTCGGTTAAACATCTGACTCTTGATTTTGGCTCAAATCATGATCTCACCTTGGTGAGATTGAGGCTTGTGTCCAGCTCCTCACTGGGCGTGGAGTCTACTTAAGCTATTCTCTCTCTCTCTCTCTCTCTCTCTCTCTCTCTCTCTCTCTCAAAAACAAAACAAAACAAAAATAGAAGTCCCTATAATTGCAGTGCAAATATAACTGCTATTAGCAAATTGGCATATTTTCTTGATCACTGTATGGACATACTAACTATATAATTTTGGGGGGGATATAAAACTGAGAACTCGCTTTTGGCACTTGGAAACTCTGATACCCTTAGTCTGGTCCTTAGTTTTATAGTGTTTGAGTCATTTTATGGTATTTTATAAAATATGGTAGGGTTCATTTTTTCCTCACAAAAAACTAGCCTCTATTTTAATATTTCAGCAGGAGACTAAGAAGCAGTATCAATTATTCCTAACCAGTCTCCTCCTTCTTATGCAGCTTACTTTTCAAGTTGCCTCTGCTTCAATGAAAATGAAATTAAATGAAGTCCTATCTTTCTATTTTTTCTAATCCTGTTAGGTGGTCAAGACTTTTCTACTGTTGTCAGTTGTCCTCTCTCTCTGCTTTGTACGTTTTGAAGTAAGCAGAATGGTCTGAAACAGATTGGAAGGCTGTTTCTCATAAAGTGATACTTCTTTTTATTAGGAGAAAGAGAAGTACTAAAAGTGGAATTGACTCATAACAACAGAGATAGAACATAGAAAATAAATACAAATCTCAACACCAAAAGGAAAAGAGAAATATGTACTACACTTGATGTTAGCCAAAAGGCCGAGAAGCAATTAGAAAAAGAAAAATATGTAATTTGAAGTCATTTTTCAGATGCAGTGTTTCTCAGTTTTTGGATTAGTTATATATAGGATTTTAAACACACATACTTAATGTATGGCACTTTCCACAGGGAAGTTTGCTGGTAGCTCTCTTCCTTACAGAAACATTTAAAAATGCAAACCTAAGATGTTTAAAACTTTTTTTAATAAAAAGTTGAAAAGCTTGCATATTTTTTCCAATTTGAGGAAACATTCTAAAGAAAATCACCTTTTAAATTCACTTAAAATATATTTACTTTATAAATGACCCACAGCTAATTTTACCATGTAAGATTAGTAGTTAAAGACTACCAAGGAGAAATTATACAGTAAAGAGTCCAAAGACCCAAATTATTTCAATCTAGCGTTTTGTTCTATGCTTGTACATATCAAAGTGTGAAAGCTAATACTTTTGTACAAAAGTAATAGATATCCATGTTAGAATTTGATTGAGGCCTAAAAACTATATCATTTTTGTTGCCAGTTTGCATAAGTGTATTATAAAAGGCTATACTTCAAAAATCCTGAAGTTTTAATTACTGGGAACAAATTTCAGAGCTACCTTGTTTCTGTCTTATTTAGACTCATCCCACTATTGCTCAGAGGTTCCAAAAGAAACTTGATTCTCCTTGTCTTTCTAAGAGTAATTTGAGATGCTTGAAAAGGATATATCCTATTTTTATTGACTTAGAAAGGGCTTGGATTGAATGGAGAAGGAAACACGGGTAATGAAATGAATTGAAAATCGCAGGACCAACATGAACTATAGTTATTTGTTTTAACTGGAAAACGTAGAAATTGTATCTTACGGGCACATGAACTGCTTCTGAGGACATGCTTGGGTTCTGTACTGGGAATTTTTCCCTCCTGGTGACTAGCAAGAAGGAATGAGTTAACTCCACAGGGTTAAATGATAAGGCAATAATGAGAAAATAAGTATGACTTTGGAAATGATGGTAAGCAAATCCAAAGTATTATAAATCAAATTTGTATTAGATCTGAGGTTCAGGTGATCATCTTGTTATTCCTCACTGTTACAGCCTCACAAATCATTCCTCCCATGTCTTCAGACAAAGAAAATATAAAGAGACATGAATTTCCTGCCTTTTTCTCTTTTATTTCTTTAATGTTTATTTTTTTTTGAAAGAGAGAGAGCACGAGTGGGGGAGGGGCAGAGAGAGAAGGAGACACAGAATCCCATGCAGGCTCTAGGCTCTGAGCTGTCAGCACAGAGCCAGACGTGGGACTTGAATCCACGAACTGTGAGATCATGACCTGAGCCGAAGTCGGACACTCAACCGACTGAGTCACCCAGATGCCCTTATTTTTTTATTTAATTTTTGAAAATGTTTATTTATTTTTGAGAAAGAGGGGGAGGGACAGAGAGAGAGGGAGGGAGAGGATCCCAGGTAGGCTCTGCGCCATCAGCTCAGAGCCCGATGCAGGGCTCGAACCCGAGAACTGTGAGATCGTGACCTGAGCCGAAGTTGGATGTTTAACCAACTGAGACACCCAGGTGCCCCTCATATTTTCTTTATCCATTCATCTATCAATGGACATTTGGGTTGCTTCCATATCTTAGCTATTGTAAATAATGCTGCAGTAAAAATGGGGGTGCATATATCTTTTCAAATTAGTGTTTTTACTGTTTTAGTTTTCTTTGGTAAATAGTAGTGGAATTATTGGATCATACGGTATTCCTGTTTTTAAATTTTTGAGGAACCTCCATACTGTTTTCCACAGTGGCTATACTAATTTACATTACTTCCAGTAGTGCATGAGGGTTCCTTTTTCTGCACGGTCTCGCCAACACTTGTTATTTCTTGTCCTTTTGATTCTAGCCATTCTGATGAGTGTAAGGTGTTATCTCACTCTGGTTTTGATTTGCATTTTCCTGATGATAAGTGCTGTTGAGTATCTTATCATGTGGCTGTTGGCCATCTATATGTCTTCTTTGGAAAAATGTCTATTCAGGTCCTCTGCCCGTTTTTAATTGGATTATTTGGGGTGTGTGTGTGTGTGTGTGTGTGTGTGTGTGTGTGTGTGTTGAGTTTTGTAAGTTCTTTATATATCTCCTATATTAACCCCTTATTAAATATATCAGTTGGAAATATCTTCTCCCCTCCCATTCAGTAGGTTGCTTTTTCATTTTGTTAATTGTTTCCTTCACTGTGCAAAAACTTTCAATTTTGGTGTAATCCCAGTAGTTTATTTTTGCTTTTGTTTCCCTAGCCTCAGGAGACATAGCTAGAAAATTGTTGCTTTGGTTGATGTCAAAGAAATAACTTCTTACGTTCTTCTATGAGTTTTACGGTTTCAGGTCTCACATTTAGGTCTTTAATCCAAAATAAGATACAGATTATTGGGCTTTAACTAAACTTTCTATACTACTGGTTTAGATACTGGATGGCTAGAAAAATGCTTATGCTAATGCTAGCAATGAAAACAATGCACACAGGAGAGGATTAAGGATAATGAAGATTAGTTCACAGTTGGATATGTTGATGTTGAAGGGCTGGGACAGCACCCAAGTGGCAGGAATTGGGACCAACAAGAGAAACTGGTTCTAGAGATCCATGTTAAATTTGGGGATCTAGCATTGAAAGTTGCTAGGGACTAGAGGACAAAGTGCGAACAATGCGCTAAAATTGGAGCCTTGGGGAGCAGCTACATTGCAGGTATGTGAGGAGAAACAAGGCTTTTGAAAATAAAGGCATAGAAAGGAGGAATAAAAACAGTTGATGGAGCACACCGTCACATGTTGAAATGGGCAAGATTAAGGATTGAGAAATTTGGATTGAGTGAGAAAACATTAGTAACTCTTTCAAATGCAGTTTTATTCAGGAAAGGTTAAAGAGCAAAAGGAGAAAATAGAAACAAGCATAAACTTTTTTTTTTTTTTTTTTTCCAAAATGTGGTAAAGAGAGGAAGGAACCAAGTCAGGGTTAGTAAGATCAGAGCATGGCTTTTTCAGTTTGGGTGAACTTGGAACTATTGTAGGCCAGTATTTTCATGGAGTTCTTCTGTCTCACGAGTCTCCTGTCTCTTTTACTGCTCATTCTCTTCTCCCTTGTCCTTTAATAGTAGAGAGTCCTCTTCCACATCTATGCTTACTTCCTTGGCGGTCATGCTGGAAGTCTTCCATTTGCCCCTCTAGGTTCACTCTTCCTTCTCTACCTGCTTTCTTTCCCAGGAGGCTGACCTGCATGAATTACATCAACAAGCTGCTTTGCCCTTTGGCTTTTGTTGAGTTTGGTCAATGTAGAGTCCCAACAAGAGGGCCTGGAGGGAAAGAAGGATGAAAGTGAAATTGGAGCATTTATCCCCTTGGCTCCCAATCTAGCTGAATTGACTGAAGGTCACTAGTCAGCCCCCTACAGTACTCCCCTGGGTCTGGTAACCACTTCCTGTCCTGGTTCCTTTAGGCCTAGGTATGTGAACAGGATATCACACTCTGTTTTCCCTTGTGTTTCCCTGAACTCTTGCCCACAACTTTATAAATTGTCTCTTTATTAAATCCTGTGCCATTCATTCATTTGCTGCTGGGACCCTGACTTATACTGTAATCTTTTCCAGTTTTATGGCTTAAAGTATCAGCCATATGCCAGTTGTCCCCAAATTTGTAGCTCGGATTTACACCTGTCTCCTGAACTACAGACTCATGTATCTGGCTGCTAGTTAGATTTGGTTGTTTAATACAGGTATCAACTCACTAATCTTTCTTCCTAAACTTGCTGAAGGCAACTCTGTCCTGCCAGTTGTTTAGGGCAAAAATCTTAAAATTATTCTCCATTTCTCCCTTTTTCTCACCCCCCGCCCCCCCACTCCTGCCCCATCCTGTCAGGATATGTAAATAGGTCTACCTTTAGTAGAGAATCTCACCATTTCTCACCACATTCATTCCTGTCCCCTGGGTCCCCCTACCATAATCTTTCACTTTTTTTTTTAATGTTTATTTATTTTTGAGAGACAGAGAGAGAGAGACATAGAATCTGAAGCAGGCCCTAGGCTCCAAGCTGTCAGCACAGAGCCTGAGGTGGGGCTCGAACTCACGGACCACGAGATCATGACCTGAGCCAAAGTCGGATGCTCAACCGACTGAGCCACCCAGGCGCCCCATTCCTTCCTTCCTTCCTTCCTTCCTTCCTTCCTTCCTTCCTTCCTTCCTTTCATTTATTTTGAGAGAGAGAGTGTGAGTAGGGGAGAGGGTCAGAGAAAGAAAGAGAGTGAATCTCAAGCAGGCTCCACACCCAGCACAAGCCTGTTGCGGGGCTCAATCTCATGGCCGCAAGATCACAACCTGAGCCGATATCAAGTCAGTGCTTAACTGGGTGAGCCACTCAGGTGCCTCGGTAATCTGTCACTAATAATTGATCTTCCTCCTTTTGCCTTTTTCCTCTTTCATTCTATTTTCAGTATACTAGTGAGGACGATTAAAATACAAGTTAAATCATGTCACTCCTTTGCTTCAAAACTCCTTATGTATTACCATTTCAGAATAAAAGCCAAAAGTGCTTACAGTGAACCTAAAAGTCACTACATGATCTGCCTCCCACTCCCACTGTCTCTGTGACCCCACTTTCTACTCTTTCTCCCTCGATTACCCTGTACTAGTCACACTGACTTTCCTTACTGCTTTGACACTGTTCTCCCTATGAAATGCTTCTCCCAGATATCTGCATAACTAACTCCCCCACCACCTTTAAGTCTTCGTTCAAATGTCTTCTTAATGAGGCTTACCCTAACCACCGTATTTAAAATTGCAAATTGAAAAAAATAAAATAAAATTGCAAATGAACCCCCCCTTGCAGCATTCCTGATCTGCCTTCTCTTACTGTTTTTTTTCCGTAACACCTAACATCTTAAAACATACTATATAATTTACTTTTTTTTCTTATCTTTTAATTATCATGCAGTAAAACTGCCTTTTTTCCCCATCTTATGGTATACAGTTTTGAGTTTTTTGTTTGTTTTTTTTTTTTTAATTTTTTTTTTTTTTTTAACGTTTATTTTTATTTTTGAGACCCAGAGAGACAGAGCATGAATGAGGGAGGGTCAGAGAGAGGGAGACACAGAATCCGAAACAGGCTCCGGGCTCTGAGCTGTCAGCACAGGGGCCCGATGCGGGGCTCGAACTCACGGACCGCGAGATCGTGACCTGAGCCGAAGTCGGCGCTCAACCGACTGAGCCACCCAGGCGCCCCTACAGTTTTGAGTTTTAACACACGTATAAATTATAATGACCACCACAGTCATAATACAGAACAGTTCCATCCTCCAAAAAATGAATCACATCTTTCCCATTCCTAACCCTGGCAACCACTCATCTGTTCTTAGTCACATATTTTTGTCTTTTCAATAATGGGATCGTTAGAATGTAACCTTTCAACACTGGCTTCTTTTACTCAGCATATCTTTGCGATTCATCTAAGTTGCTCAGTGTATCAATAGTTCATTACTTTTTATCACCAAGTAGTATTCTACTTATTAATTACATTTATCCTTTTTTTTTTTTTTTTTTTTTTGTATGTCTTGTTCATGGATTTATTATTCTAAGTTGCTAAAACAGTTCCTGGCATATACCAGGAGTGCAGTGAATTAGTGAATATGCAATGTTGCTTTAAAATAGAAAGGTATAGTGGAACCATAATCACTCTGAATATGTTTAGGGTTTATAGTGCCAATCCCTAGATTGTGCAGTCTACTCAAACCCCAGATGACAGGATACTTGAGCTGAAAGACACCAGCAAGTTGAGAATGTAAAAGACTTTTTACTGAAAGTAAATAATTCCTCCCTAATGTTTCTGGTGGCCATCTAGGAAAATAATGGCACCATTCTGCCCGCATTGTCTGATTCATTGGTTTCAGTTAAACTCATAGTAAAGGTCACCAGGTTAGGTAAGAAAAGGATAAGTGTTAGAGATAAACAGGAAGATAATTACGGTATGAGAGATGTTTGGAAGAAAAGGTGTTTGGAGGAGAAGGTGATTGATTTACTAGAACACTGGTGTTTACAGCGTAAGTTATGTCTGCATTATGAAAAAAAAATCATAAAATGGCATTCAGCTCAAAATCCGATGTTGCCTAATGCCCCAAAGCAGGAAAGCAGAGTACCTCATTAAAATACATGGGCCTCCTATAACCCTGAGCATGGAATTCGGTAAGAATCAGTTGGATCTTGGATCCCATCCAATGCATTATAGTTTTTGAAGCTCATCAAGATTTTAATTTAAGGTGGTTCCATCTTTAAAGTTTGAGCAAGGTTTCAGAATAAATTATCTTCATTTCTTAAGTTTTATAAATTATATGGATTCATGAGAATGTCAAATATATAGAACTATATTATAAAAAGAAGGCAGTCTTACACCTATATATAAGCACTGTTGGTATTTTGATGAAAATCCTTCCAGACATCTCTCCAGAGGCATATACAGTACATGTATGTGTTTTTGTCACTCTAATGACAAAAGGGTTATAATGATGCTCTTAGGGTGCAGGGAAGCCTCTTTCATTTTCAGTAAGTGTGATAAACATCTAAACACCTAAAACACTACAAATAGTGTTTAATTAAACATTTTGAGGATGATTTTCAGCTATCAGGCAAAATGAGATTGTGAAATATATTGAGTTCTGAGTCGACCTGACTGCCATGAAGGGGTGTAGTAGAGTCTACTTATCTAGCCAGGTGTCCATTTTAAAGTACTGTGGTAACTGGAGAGGTCTAATAAGACTAAAACAGAACACTGTTAACTCCCCACCTTTCCCAAATCTCAGGTAAATTAGAAACAGATGTCTAGGGGTACATGGTTGGCTCTGTTAAGTGTCCAACTCTTGATTTTGGCTCAGGTCATGGTCTCACAGTCGGTAAGATCAAGCCCTGCGTCAGGCTCCGTGCTGTTAATGCTTGGGATTCTCTTTCTTTCCCCCTCTCTTTCTACCCCTCCCCCTACTAAGTAAATAAATAAACTTAAAAAAAAAAAAAGAAAGAAAAGAAACAGTTCTTTACCCATTATGGATGACCAGTTAGATTGGGATATGGACATCATTGTCATCAACTCAAGTGAAACTACTGCTCTTTCATAAGGCCATGAAATAGGCTCTTTACGTATGTCAGTTTAAACATACGTGCAGTCATCAGTTCAGTGATCGACTGTGTTACTGAATAAACTTCTGAGTATATCGTGAAGGGTCCTTTTCCAGCCACTATAATATTCAAGAGTAGTCATTTAGAATGCCTATAATTTCCTTTCATTGGTAGCCCAATAGTGGTTATAGTGTCTTAAATGTTGAGAAAACAAATCTCTACCATTGGCAGTGACTGGAAACTTAGGAATTTCTGCTAAAGTTCTTGTGATCTAATTCTTTCTTGAAAGCATAAAACTAAAAAATGTACTGAAATGCCTGAGTCAGCCACTCAAGGGATATACTGGCTGCACCTCTGCTCATTTTTCTAGGATGAAAAAATCTCCTTGGTGACCCGAGGCAGCTAGCTTTTACCTTCTCCACCTGGAAATGCACATATTACAACTATGCATAGAAAGCACCCACACACATACAGAAACACCCATAAACTGTATCTACATGCTGGCATTAACATTGTTACATTTTCTAGGATTATGCTTAATTTCAGCAGATCTTGTTTAATAATTTACAAGAAAATAATTTCATTTTTCTACTGATGGCTGTTAAAATTTTTTAACTTTTCTAACTGTTCAATTTAGAGAAGGAAAAGAAAGGCATGTATTATTTATTGAATTTTTAGTATATGCCTGAAGTTTTTACTTGTTTAGTGTTGCTTCCATTTTATAGGTGAGGACCTTAGAACAGTCAAGTGAAGTCTAGTAACTGAGTTGGAAAACACAGTTGGTATTTGATCCAGGTCCATCTGAGTCCAAAGCATGCTGTAGAATGAGCTGTAGAATGGGCTTATAAAAGACTTACCAATATTATTAAATGAAAAAAGCAAGGTGCAGAACAGTAGTTATTATACACTACCATTATGTGAAGTAATGTACACGTGTGTGTGTTTATTTTTACATACGCTTAGCATATCTAGCATATCCCTCAAAGACCATATGGTTGCCTCAAGGGATGGGAACTGGGCTGCTAGAAATCTAGAGTTTTTACTATAAAATCTTTTATACTTTTTGAATTTTGTTTTGTGTGTGTACATTAGTTCAAAAGACAAAATATTTTAAATACTGTTAAGCATGTTTTTAGAAACATCTGAAATTATTTTTTAGATTTAGTAATCTATTTGTTATTAGTTTCTTAGGCTTGTAAAGCTTCTAATGCTGTAGAATATTAATACTGACTATTATGATATTGATAAACATTGATAATGATCATCTTTCTAGTTTTTCGATTCCCATGATACTACTCTGATGACCTACCACATTAGAATTTGAGAGGGAAGTAGAATACTGATAGATCGTGATAGCAGAGGTAATGATAACTGATGCGTCTGCATTCAACTATTTACATTTTTAATGCGATTTGAAATTTTAATAAACTGCGGTTTATCTGGTTTTTGAAACAAGAACCCTATGCCTCAAATGACAGCAGTCGCCAGTCATGACTGAGGTAAAAGAAGTATTTTATGAGTCCTAAAAATGAACTTAAAAAGAAAAAAGTTTTCCATCTACTAAAGCTGTGTTTGAATTTGGGGCTACCATTAATCAAAATACCTTATCTTGAATACACTTTATTTTTGTACTTGTTTTCAAATCTGTAATGATGTTTACATAGCTGTCTCCCTTACTAGATGGGGCATTCTGTGAGGGCAGGGTTCTTGCTTCATTTGTTACTGTATTTTTAGTGGCTAGCCTAATTACTGACACATGGTAGGTAGCTAAAGCTATTCATTGTGTTGAATTGAATTGAACTAGAGATACTTAGCTTAGTTGGGAGAAGAGAGAGAAAAATAATCTCAGTCTTTAGATAATTGAAGTATCCTCATGTGGAAGAGATTAAGTTGTTTTCTTTTTTAAAAAAATTTTTTTAAATGTTTATTTTTGACAGAAAGAGAGAGAGAGAGAGATGGAGCATGAGCGGGGGAGGGGAAGAGAGAGAGGGAGACACAGAATCTGAAACAGGCTCCAGGCTCTGAGCTGTCAGCACAGAGCCCGACGCGGGAATCAAACAGACCGCGAGATCATGACCTGAGCCGAAGTCACACGCTCAACCGACTGAGCCACCCAGGCGCCCCAAGATTAAGTTTTTTTCTGTATGGCTTCAGTGGGTAGGCAAACCAATGGTGGAAGTTTCAAGAAGTTTGTAAATGTTGAGTTGTCTAAAGCTAGGTAGCACTGTCTCAGGAGGTACGGAATCTATCACCAGAAGATTCATTTGTGACTGGTTAACTATGGAAATAATTCAAGTATTTAATTGTTCATTTATTTCTTTACTCATTTATTCAAACATATATTGAGCACACACTGCTCTAGGTGTTGGATATTAAGACAGAATAAATCATAATTCCGCCCTTAGGGAACTCAGACCCAGCAAGCAAACGGAAGTATTAGCAAGGATTACAACCCAGGGTGCCAAGAGGTTGTTATAGAGGTGTAATGGTAATACCCTGCAGAGAGTTGACAGGAAAGGTTGCCGAGGAGGTGACTTTGGAGTAGAGTTGACCAGACAGACAGAAAGAGAGGAGTCCTAAGCAGAAGGAACAATACATGCAAAAGCTCAAAAGTTAAACTTTTTAGAACATAGTAGTGGTATTTCGTTTGGATTATGTGGCCTCAAAATACCCTCCAATCCTAAGATTCTGTGTGCTAGCTCTTTAACTTAGTGTATTTTTTTCACTTCCTGGCAGATATTATGTGTATGTGTGTATTTCAGTTGTCATTTTTTCATAGGAAGCAAAAACAGTAACCTTCTTCTTTGATTTTTGTTCATAGTCAAGTTCATCCGAGAAGTAACACCATATATCAAGAAGCCATCATTAGTATCAGATCTACCGTGGGAAGGTGCATCTCCTCAGTCACCAAGCTTTAGTGGCAGTGAGGACTCTGGTTCTCCAAAACACCAGAACAGCACCAAGGACAGGAAGGTCATCCCTCTCAAAATGTGCTTTGCTGCTAGAAACCTAAGCATGCCGGATCTGGAAAACAGGTGAGCTGTACCTAAGAAGAACATCATTTACAGCTTTATAAACTTAAGGACATGTTGCAATATAACTTATGTATATTTTTAATAATATGACTGTTGACTGTATTATACGGAGGAAAACATCAGCCTGAGATGAGTGAATAATCTTTGGAGTTCCATATTTAAATTACTTCACACACATATGTACATGTACTTATATAGAAATATTTTGGAAAAACAGGCAGGAAATTTAATGGTGGTTACTACCAGGGAGTGAAATAGGATTAGAAGGTAGGAGGGGCGCCTGGGTGGCGCAGTCGGTTAAGCGTCCGACTTCAGCCAGGTCACGATCTCACGGTCCGTGAGTTCGAGCCCCGCGTCAGGCTCTGGGCTGATGGCTCGGAGCCTGGAGCCTGTTTCCGATTCTGTGTTTCCCTCTCTCTCTGCCCCTCCCCCGTTCATGCTCTGTCTCTCTCTGTCCCAAAAATAAAAAAAAAATAAAAAAAAAAAGGATTAGAAGGTAGGAGAGGAAGGGCTTCTGCTCTTCATTTTATATTTTCTGGAGTGTTAGTCCTTCTCTCAATATGAAATTACTCTATAATTTTTAAAAATCTTGTTAATTTTTTTTAAATGTCCCCTTAGATGGAAACTCCTTATATTGTGGCTAGTGTATAGAGTCAGAGATTTGATCATAGGTATGGCTGCATCAACTAGCAATGTGATCCTGGCAAGTTAATGTCTCTTGAGTTTCCATATTATTTTTTTTAAAGTTTGTTTATTTTTGAGAGAGAGAGTGCAAGTGAGGGAGGGACAGAGAGAGAGGGAGACAGAGGATGCAAAGCTGGCTCTGTTGACAGCACAGAGCCTGATGTGGGGCTTGAGCTCATGAACCGAACTGTGAGATCATGATGTGAGCTGAAGTTGGATACCCAACCGACTGAGCCACCCAGGCGCCCCTTGAGTTTCCTTATTTGTAAAAAGAGAGAGCTGGATTGAATAATTTTTTTTTTAAGATTTTATTTTCAGGTAATCTCCACACCAAATGTGGGGCTCACACAGCCCCAAGACCGAGAGTTACATGCTTCACTGCCCAAGCCAGTCAGTGCCCCCAATCTAATTTTAAAGCAACCAATGTAATTACTGATTCAGTATCAGTGTTAATTTATTTATTTTTTGAGAGAGAGAGAGAGCAGAGGAGTGGTAGAGAGAGGGGGGGAACAGAGGATCTGAAGCAAGCTCTGTTCCACACTGATGGCAGAGAGCCCCATATGGGCTCGAACTCACAAACTGTGAGATCATGACCTGAGCTGAGGTTGGACGATTAACGGACTGAGCCACCCTGGCACCTCTGGATTGGATAATTGCTTTTTTTTTCTTTTTTAATTTATTTATTTTTGAGAGAAAGAGAGAGAGAAGAGGGGGAGGGACAGAGAGAAAGGGGGACAGAGGATCCTAAGCAGACTCTGCACAGACAGCAGAGAGGCCTGATGTGGAGCTTGAACCCACGAACTGTGAAATCATGACCTGAGCCGAAGGCAGCTGCTTAGCTGACTGAGCCACCCAGGCTCAGTTTGCTTTCTTTTAAAAGTTCAAGATATTATAGAAATTGTTTCGAGTTACATATAGGTTTATTTTTGAAAGATTGTGTGCATGTTAAATCATATCAAAATACAGTAAACGTTAGTCTTTAATGAAATGCTCTATTTTTTTCATAAAGTAAGAATTTAATTTGTAAAGAATCACTTCTGCCTCTTAAGCCAAAATTAATTTTTTTCTTCAAATGAGATATACTTATATAGAGCCTTTGGTTAATCATGGACCTAAAAAAATTAGTAGGGACCACAAAGAAGGAACTAGAATAGAGAAACAATGTGATAAAGAGCGAACAGCAACTAAATTTATCAACTGGTTGTCAGGCTGACCAAAGTTTTCAGGCTAAGTCTCTTCATTGTAAATCGTTTCTGAGAATGAGAATAGACTATTTGTTGTCTTAGTCTGTTTTGGCTGCTGTAACAAAATACCATAGACCGAATGGCTTATAAACAACAGAAATTTATTTTTCACATTTCTGGGACAGGATAGGAATCTAAGATAAGGCGCTGGCAGATTTAGTGTCTGGTGAGGGCCAGCTTCCTGATTCATAGGTGGCTATCTTCCTGCTATGTCCTCACACAGCGGAAGAGTCTAGAGAGCTCTCTGGAGTCTCTCTTATAAGAACACATATCCCATTCGTGAAGTCTCTGCTGTCATGGACTTATCACCTCCCAAAGGCCCCATGTCCTAATATTATCACATTGAGGGTTAGGGTATTAACATATGAATGTGGGGGGGCACAAGCATTCAGTCTACAGCACCCTTAGTGCTGCTGATATAGCTGGATATTAGAGAAAAAGCTAAAGTATTATAAAGTTTCTGTAGAACTCTGGGGTGTCGGGAGTGGGGAGAAAGAGAAGGAGGAAGGTGATGTGACTTGGCTGTATTATTGAAGGTTGTGCTACTTTATCTTCTACCTAGACATCTTTTAGAGCTCATTAAAACTTGGGGCTGCATTCTCTGTAGCATAAATGGTAAATGCTAAAGACACTGGGTGCATGATCAGGTTTGAAATAGGCCTTCAAAACCAATTGGAGAGGGCAGTTTGGGATACAAGAATTGTATTACACCTTGCTCTTCAGTAAGATGTGTTAGTCTTCTGAACCGTGTTATAAAATACAAGGAAAGGTCTTAAAAGATTCAGGCGATTGCAGATTCTCAGTCTTAATGCTGCAAAGTAATTTGTTTCTCATATTACTTGAAGTACTAAAATTTGTAGATAGTTTGCTTTTTATAAAATATAAATTGGAAGAGATTCAAAGTTATTTCTATATCACTCTTACTTGCATTTCAGTGTGCTGACTAGACAAAAAGAGAAGAAGTAGAATTACAAGTACCTGGCAAGATTATGCATAACTTCAGTTATGTCCACAAGAATGTGAACATCTATCTTGTATGTCTTAGCAGTCAGAACTGCTAAGTGTTCAGAACCCATTAACTAATTAGATAGAAGTTAGGATGATGGGCTTTGTAACTTTAGCCAAGCTATTTGTTTTCTGTAAACCTTGGTTTCCTCCTATATAAAATGAAAGCTTATGTGCAGATTAAATAAGAGAATGATTGTAAAATTGACATAGTAAGCTTTCAGTATACTGTTATTATAGGGGCCATGTCCTTAGGACCTTAAATACATCCCTTAATTCCCCTGTCCTGTTTTCTCTGTCTGTAAAATTGACATAATAACGCTTGCTCAACTGGAGTCTTTTAGAACTACTTCAAGGATAAATAAGATAATATCTATAAAATCACCTGAAGCTCTTTGATCCTTAAGTTTATCTTAGCTCTGTCACAGGAAAATGTCATGACAAGTAACATAGCTGCAACATTTAAAGCCATGTTAAAAAATAGTCCATTGTGGTAACAGTAAAAACAGGTCTCGTTAGGACATCTGTGAGCAAAACATTTATCAAGTTGCAGTTTTATATAACTGACCATATTTCTGTTTGAAAACTTTAATCTTCAACACAGTCTCTTGTAAAACTCAGAGCAAGAAATAGGCCTGAATGTTCCTAATGTGGAAAATACTTAATATGGTTTTTAAGCCCTTGGTAGGCATGTGGTTTCCCATCATTTTTTTTTTTTTTTTTTTTTTACTAACATTTTATTGTGGAAAATCTTCCAGCATGTAGCAAGGTCAGAAGAATTCTATAGTCAACATTCATTTTCCCACCACCTAGATTCTCCATGAACATTTTACTATACTTGCTTTAGCACAGATTGACCCATCTATCCATCCATTACTCCCTCTTACTTTTTTTTGGATACACTTCAAAGTGAATTGCAGATAATATATTTCCCTCCTAAATACTTAAGCATGTATATAAATAAGTAGTTGGGTGATTCATTGTAGTTTTTTTTTTCCTTTTGAGGAAATATTTACATATAATAAAAGGCACAAATCATAAACTTTGACAAGTGGATATAGTTTTGTAACCCAAGCATATCAGGATAAAGAACATCGCCATCACCCTGGAAAGTCTTCTTGTGCCCCTTCTCAGTCAATTCTTTCTCCCACCTTTGAAGGTTACCACTGTTCTGACTTTCTAGTATAGATCAGTTTTTTTTTCTTTTAATTTTTTTTTAACGTTTTATTTATTTTTGAGACAGGAAGAGACAGAGTATGAACAGGGGAGGGTCAGAGAGAGGGAGACACAGAATCTGAAACAGGCTCCAGGCTCTGAGCTGTCAGCACAGAGCCCGATGCGGGGCTCGAACTCACGGACAGCGAGATCATGACCTGAGCCGAAGTCGGCCGCTTAACCGACTGAGCCACCCAGGCGCCCCAGTTTTAACTATTCTAAAACTTTGTATAAATGTAATTATATGTACTCTTGTGGTAGAATTATTTTACTCAGCCTAAAGTTTTGAGATTCATTTATCTTGTTGCATATATCAAAAATTTTTTATCCTTTATTGCTGAATGGTACGGTGTTATATGAATATATCACAGTTTCGTTGTCTATTTTCCCATTGATGGGAGTTAATGTTAATAAAGTTAGAGTTTAGCAGTTAATTCCAGTTCAGAGTTAATATTAATTAATATTAATAGAGTTACTATGAATATTTTTGTACACCCCTTTATAGACGTATATTTTCATTTTTCTTGGGTAAATTCCTAGGTGTGGAATTGCAGGGTCTAAGAGTTTAGTTTTGGGGGTGCCTGGCTGGCTCAGATGGTAGAGCATATGACTCTTGATCTTGGGGTTATAGGTTCAAGTGTCACACTGGGTGTAGAGATTATTAAAAATAAAATCTTTAAAAGAAACAGGTTTAGTTTTCCAAGAACTGCTAGACTTTTTTCCCAAAGTGATTGTGCCACTTAAATGAATACTATTATCAGTAAATTAATACTGTATTAACAAATTAAATACACCAGCAGTATATGAGCGGTTTTGTTGTTCCACATCCTCACCAACATTGGTGGAGTCAGTCTTTTTAATATTAACTATTCTGGTGGTATGTAGTGGAATCTCTTTTTGGATCGTCTTTCATTTCGACATAAAGTTTATTTGACATGAGAGGGGAAACATCCTTTTTTTCTGTTTTACTACCTTGATTTAGTTTCAACATCTAGAGCTGAAAAAAGTGCTGATCATCAGAATGAGTAAATAAGGAGGAGGAAGTTTGTTCTCAAGACCTCACTAGATGCTTCTGATAGTTTTAGGCAGTTCACTGTGGGAAGTGAAAGCTAAATAAATAATGATTAAGTCCAGAGAGAGAACACGAGCCCATTCTTTCACAAACGGCATTGTGGGCAGTACGGAGTTCAGCAAGGACAAGATGTTCTCAAATGCTGCTCTTCAGGGAACCTGGGTGGCTCAATCCGTTGAGCGTCCAACTCTGGGTTTTGGCTCAGGTCACAGTTCTTGAGTTCAAGCCCCGTGTGGGGCTCTGTGCTGGCAGTGTGGAGCCTGCTTGGGATTCTCTGTCTTCCTCTTTTCTGCCCCTCCCTCACTTGTGCTTGCTCTTTCTCTCTGAAAAATAAAATAAACAAACATTTTTTTTAAAATGCTACTTTTCAGAAATATAAATCTTTAACCTTGAGGTGGTTCACAAAGTCTTGGTCATCTTCACATTGGCTATTTTCCACATAAAAGCTAAATTTTGGCTTTATGACCTATAAAACAATATGATTGTTACTGAATAAAATATGTTATCTCCAAGACTTTACTAAAAGAAGAAATAGGCAGGCTAGACTTACAGAATCCTATGTTCTGGTGTACCTAAACATTGATTTGATTCATCTGATCAAAATGTACTTGCATTTCTCAGGAAATCCTCAGTGGTTTGATTAGAAGCCAAAACTTTTCACACTGTAGCTGTCTCCTCCTCTCTCCTGTAGGCTGAACAATTACTGGCAGACTGCCTTCAAATTTTTATTAGCAGAGTTTTCATTCGAGTTTTTCTTTTAAAACAGTAGTAGACTTTCTGAAATACTTTGTCTCCTTTATCAGTTCTGGGGCTCCTTTTCCAAAGACAAAGTCTTCTGCATCCTAGAATCCTCAGTCCTGTTTTGGAGTCTCTTTTCGGTTTCTTGTAAGTTAATTTTCTATTTCACAATCTGTTCTTAAGAAACACTTAGATTTCAGGGGCACCTGGGTGGCTCAGTCAGTTGAGCGTCTGACTTCGGCTCAGGTCATGAACTTGCGGTTTGTGGGTTTGAGCCCCACATTGGGCTCTTTGCTCACAGCTCAGAGCCTGGAGCCTGCTTCAGATTCTGTGTCTCCCTTTCTCTCTGCCACTCCCCTCCCCTGCTCTCTCTCTCTCTCTCTCTCCAAAATAAATAAACATTTAAAAAAATACAAAAAAAAAACAACCCACTTAGATTTCTCTTTTCATGAAAAATTGGTGCTCCTGCCTTATAAACTAATGTACTGTCTGTTTTCATCTTTTTCCAGCCTAGTGGTCCTAGTATCTTATCCTGTTTAATCAGGTTTAGTTTTATTTTATAACAGATTTATTTTCCATTCTTCCAGTTATTAATAACTAGGATCTTTGACATCAGGATTTTCAGACTTTAGACTGTGTCGAAGGAGTCTGAGAGACTGTCCCAGAAACAGTATGAAGTGTAAAGGCTTTTTCAGAAGGTGAACATTTTGTGCCTAGAGAAGGATGAACAGATTCCTATCTTTAGTACTAAGTAGGTCAGTAGGAGGAGTGAAAGAAATTTCTCGTCATGGTTTTGCGACCAAACTTTTTAGCATGTGTTTAAAGGATGTTAAGCTGGTTACAGTGCCAAAGCAGCCAGGTGGAAATAAATGGTCCTGAACAACCAACCTGACAGAAGGACTGAATTAGGGACATCACTGGCTCTTCTACCAGTTGAGTGGGATGAGAGCGGATATGAATCTTTTGCTGGGTTGAGGGTGGGGCAGTCACTGGCTGCTGGGTGTGGGAAATGCTGGAAGAGACTTTCAGCCAGCCTCTTCATTTTAGCTGTGTGTTTTACTCCCACTCCCAGAGGTAACTGGTGCCTCTAATTTGCTCATCCTCTTCAGTATTCTGTAATATGGATTGGCTGGGATTTTACCCTCCCCATTTTTCTTAAGTCTGCTAAGTCATTTCACTCCTCTTTCTGTTTGCCAGCCTCCAAAATTTTGTTGTAGTTGCTCTTCTCTGTTCTTTCTTGTAGGATTATGCTCTTTATTTTTATTTATTTTTATCTTTAAGTGTATTTATTTACTTGAGAGAGACAGAGACAGCATGAATAGGGGAGGGGCAGAGAGGGAGAGAGAGAGAATCCCAAGGACGCTCTGTACTGCCAGTACAGAGCCTGACGCAGGGCTTGAACTCACGAAACCATGAGATCATGACATGAGCCAAAACCCAAGAGTCAGATGCATAACTGACTGAGCCACTCAGGCACCCCAGGATTATGCTTTTTGTTTATTAGAAACATTTTTAATGTTTATTTATTTATTATTAAAAAAATTTTTTTAATGTTTGTTTTTGAGAGAGAGAGACAGAGTGTGAGTGGACAAGGGGCAGAGAGAGAGGGAGACACAGAATCCGAAGCAGGCTCCAGGCTCCGAGATGTCAGCACAGAGCCCGATGCAGGGCTTGAACCCACGAACTGTGAGATTATGACCTGAGCCAAAGTCAGATGCTTAACCGACTGAGCCACCCCAGTGCTCCTATTTATGTATTTTGAGAGAGAGAGAGAGAGAGAGAGAGCGCACACAAGCAGGGGAGGGGCAGAGACAGAGAGAGGGACAGAGAGAATCCCAAGTAGGCTCCACACAGTCAGCGCACAGCCTGACATGGGGCTTGAACCCATGAAATATGAGATCATGACCTAAGCTGAAACCAAGAGTTGGATGCTCAACTGACTGAGCCACCCAGGTGCCCCAGGATTATGCTGTTTAAAAGTCCCCTTTAGAGTCTCCTGGCTGGCTCAGTCAGTAGAGCATGTGACTCTTGATCTTGGGGTCGTGAGTTCAAGCCCCACAGTGGGGGTAGAGATTACTTACAATCAATCTATCAATCAATCCCCTTTAAAGTTTGCTGATGACTTCTTAGATACAGCACCAAGAGCACAATACAGAAAACAAAAAAATTGATAAGTTGAACTTCATGAAAATTAAAAACTTCTGCTCTGAAAAAAGACACTTGTAATAGGGTCTCCAGGAAAACAGAAATAGTAGGATAGATGATGGGTGGATAGATGGATAGGTAGATGGATGGATAGATGGATGGGTGGTTGGTTAGATGAATGGATGGTTAGATGGATAGAGAGGTAGCTAGATTATAGGAATTGGCTTAGTGCACTATGAAGGCCAGTCCTATGATCTGGTGTCTACAAGCTGAAGAACCAGGAAAGCCATTGGTGTAATTCAGTCTGAGTCCAAAGGCCCAAGAACCCAGAGTGCAAGTGTGCAAGAGCAGGAGAGGATGGATGTCCCAATTCAAGCAGAAAGCAAATTCACCCTTCTTCCACATTTTTGTTCTCTTCATGCCCTGACTGGATTGGATGATGCCTACTCACGTTAGCAAGGGCCATTTTCTTTCTTTTTTTAAAAATATTTATTTATTAATGTTTATTTTTATTTTATTTTATTTTATTTTATTTTATTTTATTTTATTTTATTTTATTTTATTTTATTTGTTTGAGAAACAGAGACAGGGCGTGACTGGGGGAGGGACAGAGAGAGAGGCAGACACAGAATCCGAAGCAGGTTCCAGGCTCTTAAGCCATCACTACAGAGCCTGATGTGGGGCTCAAACCCATGAACTGAGATCATGACTTGAGCCAAAGTCAGATGCTTAACCGACTGAACCCCCCAGTCACCCTTTTTTTTTTTAAAGAGAGCACAAGCAGGGGAGGGACAGGGAACGTAAGGACAGAAGCTCCAAAGTGGGCTCTGTGCTGACATCAGACAGCCTGATGCAGGGCTCAAACTTACGAACCACAAGATTATGACATAAGTTGAAATTGGACACTTAACCCACTGAGTTACCCAGGTACCCCAAGGCCATTTTCTATTGATAATGCTACTTTCTTCCAGAAAAATCCTCACAGACACACCCAGAAATAATGTTTTGCCAGGTATCTGGGCATCCTTTAGCCCAGTTAAGGTGACACATAAAACTAATTTTCACCCACTGTTAAGAGAATGAAAAGATAAGCCACAGATTGGGAGAAAATCTTTCGTGAAATACTTATCAGATAAAGGACTGGTATCCAAAATATACAAAGAATTTTTTTTAATGTTTTTTATTTATTTTGAGAGAGAGAGAGAGAGACAGAGAGAGAGAGAGAATGCGCAAGCAGGGGAAGGGCAGAGAGAGAGAGAGGGAGAATCCTAGGCAGGCTCCACGCATTAGACGTGGGGCTTGAACTCACAAATCATGAGATCATGACCTGAGCCGAAATCAAGAGTCAGACTCTAACTGACTGAGCCACCCATGTGCCCCTCAAAGAATTCTTAGAACTCAACAGTAAGAAACCAACCCAATTAAAAATGGGCAACAGAGTGCTGCTATAAACTCTGTTGCCCATTTTTAATTGGGTGTTAAAAACTGAGAACAAACTGAGGGTTGATGGGGGTGGGAGGGAGGGGAGGGTGGGTGATGGGTATTGAGGAGGGCACCTTTTGGGATGAGCACTGGGTGTTGTATGGAAACCAATTTGACAATAAATTTCATATATTAAAAAAAAAATGGGCAACAGATCTGAACAGACACCTCACAAAGAAAAAATGCAGATGGCTAATAAGAATATGAAAGGTGCTGGGGCTCCTGGGTGGCTCAGCTGGTTGAGCATCCAACTTTGTCTCAGGTCACAATCTCACAGTTCATGGGTTCAAGCCCTGCATCAGGCTCTGTGCTGACAGCTCAGAGACTGGAGCCTGCTTCATATTCGGTATCTCCCTCTCTCACTGCCCCTCCCTCTCTCTCTCTCTGTCTCTTTCTCTCAAAATGAATAAACATGAAAAAAAATTTTTTTAAAGAATATGAAAGGTGCTCAACTTCCTATGTGATCAGGGAATTGCAAATTAAAACAAGGAGATACCACAATACGCATAAAATCCGAAACACCAGTACCAAATGCTGGAGAGAAATGTAGAGCGATGGGAACTCATTCATTGTTGGTAGGAATAAAAAATGGTACAGAGACTTTGGAAGACAGTTGGCAGTTTTGTACAAAGCTAAACATAGTCTTACTCTATGACCTAGCAGTTGTGCTCCTTGGTATTTACCCAAAGGAGTTGAAAACTTATGTTCTCACAAAGACCTGCACACAGATGTTTATAGAAACTTTATTCATAATTGCCAAAACTTGAAAGCAACCAAGAAGTCTTTCAGTAAGTGAATGGATAAAAAAAATTGTGGTACATCCAGACATTGAAATATTATTCAGCAATAAAACAAAAACAATAAGCCCTTAAGCCAAAAGAGACATGGTGAAACCTTAAATGCATATTGCTAAGTGAAAGAAGCCAGTCTGAAAAAGCAACATACTGTGTGATTCCATGGAGATGGTAAAATGATTAGTGGTTGCCAGAAGTCAGGGCCAGGGCCTGAATGATGGAGGAATCAATAGGTGGAGCAAAGGGGATTTTTAGAGGAGTGAAATTATTCTCTATCAGTAATGGTAGAGATATGCCATACATTTGTCAAAACTCACAATATACAACACAAGGAGTGAACTGGGATTTTAGTTCCTAATATTGTATCTGTATTGAGGGGCGACTAACTAACAATTCTTAGGGGCACCTGGGTGGCCCAGTCAGTTGAATGTCTGATTTTGGTTTAGGTCATGATCTCATGGTCTGTGAATTCAAGTCAGGTCTCTCCTCGGGCTCTGTGCCGACAGCTCAGAACCTGGATCCTGCTTCGGATTTTGTATCTCCCTCTTTCTCTGCCCCTCCCCCTCTTGTGCTTTGTTTCTCTGTCTCTCTCTCTCTCAAAAAATAAATAACATTAAAAAAAATTTTTTTAAAGGAATATTGTATCAGAATTGACTCATCATTTGTAACAAATGTACCCTACTAATGCAAGATGTTAATATTAAGGTATATTATGGAGAGGCAAAGAGGGGTATTTGGGAGTTCTCTATAGTTCTTACTCATTTTTCTATGTAAACCTACTCCTGCTAAAAGAAAAAGTCCGTTAAGTTTTTCAGAAATCCCCTTTAATTGTATTTAGTGGGATTTCAGGAAGGAATAGACTAAATGTGTGTGCTGCTCAATTGCTGTGGTATATAGGGAGTTCTAGAAATACTGGAAATACTTTTTTTTTTTAAGATTAGTATAAGTAATAAAGAAAATATAAAACAGCTTGCTTTGTGTTTATATTCACACATTAATAATCTAGCATTGTATTTTATAGATAACTACTTGTCATTAAGTAAATTTACTCTAAGTTTGGCTACTTTAATGATTAGACAAGCAGTTTCTCTGAATAATACAATTATTAACTCATCCAAAGAATTAAAATAGAAATTATTCTACCTTTTAGTGTAATAGTTTATTGTTATTGAGTATAATGTACTGTTTTAAATCTTCGTCCCATAACAGATGTATAGCTATTTTTCTTCTAGAGAATATAATCAGTTTTTTAGACAATAAATATCTTGAAGGGGTCCCTGGGTGGGTCAGTCGGTTGAGCGTCTGACTTTGGCTCATGTCATGATCTCGTGGTTCGTGAGTTCAAGCCCCATGTCGGGCTCTGTGCTGACAGCTGGGAGCCTGGAGCCTGCTTCAGATTCGGTGTCTTCCTCTCTCTGCCCCTCCCTGCTTGTGCTCTCTCTCTCTCTCTCTCTCAAAAATGAATAAACATTAAAAAAACATTTTTTAATAAAAAATAAATAAATACTTTAAATACCATGACAGCAACAATTGATATAGTGAAAAATAACATCAAAAATAATAAATAATAAATATGATAAAATAACATGAAGTACTAGATAAAGGTCAATATGAATACTAAGGTATTTGTTTATCTTCCTCTTTCTACTTTTGCTGCCTTTTAGGATGGATGAATTCCTCCTATCTAGGAGTCTGTCCTCCTGGTGAGCTCTGTGTAGATTTTCTTGGGTCCAATTAAATCTCCCCAGGCCATTTCTCTCTCTACTGTAATCCATCTTACATGCTACCATAAGATTATTTCTGATTAATTTATTTTACAGTTTTTAATTGTGGGAAAATACACATACCATAAAATTTACCATCTTAACCATTTTTTTGAAGTTTATTTATTTTTGAGAGAGAAAGAATATGAGTGGGGGAGGGGCAGAGAAAGAGAGGGGAGAGAGGGGATCCCAAGGAGGCTCCACACTGTCAGCGCGGAGCTGTACATGGGGCTCGAACTCAAGAACCACGAGATCATGACTTGAGCTGAAATCAAGAGTTGGACGCTTAACTGACTGAGCCTCCCAAACTCCTCCCATCTTAACCATTTTAAGTGTATATATAGTACCACAATCTCAAGAACTTGTTCATCTTGCAAAACTAAAACTCTGTACCTATTAATTAGACAACAATTTCCTATTCCCCCCCTCTTCTAGCAACTACTCTTCTGGTTTTTGTTTCTATGAGTTTGACTACTATAGATACTTCATATAAAGTGCACTCATACAATATTTCTCCCGTAGTGGCTGGCATATTTCATTTAGCACAATGTCCCCAAGGTTCACCCATGTGGTAGCTTATGTCAGAAGTTCCTTCCTTTTTCAGGCTGCATAATATTCCATTGTTTATATAATACCACATTTTGTTTATCCATCCCATCGGTGGACATTTGGGTTGTTTTTACCTTTTAGCTATATGAATGATGCTGCTATAAACATGGATGTACAGATACCTCATAAAATTATTTTTTAATTGTTTTGGTATGTTGTTCCCCTGTTGAAAATCCTCAGGATTCCACATTGCTTACCTATTAGTATCCAGACTTAACCTACTACTCAAACCCCCTAAATTTTGGTCTCAAGCTACTTCTCACTATATGTAGTTATAGGATAGGAAATCAAATAAATAAATTCATTAAAACTGTAAAATAAAAGCAAATAGCTTATGACTTGCTATCTAAAGATTTTTTTCTGACTAGTATGAACTTTCTAGTATGGGCTTAAGTGAAGTTTTGATTGTTCCCAGATTTTATTTTATGTTGTGGCTATTTTCTAGAACTTCTTGGTCTTTTGGCTATTGCCCTAGAACTTTGAAGGCATATAAAACATGGATAGACTGATAACTAGATGACTAACTCTAGTGTGAGGGCAAGTGAATAGATAGGTGAGTAGGTAATATAAGGTAGATGTGTTTAAAACCTGCTTCAGGGGCGTCTGGGTGGCTCAGGCGATTAAGCACCCAACTTCGGCTCGGGTCATGACCTCATGGTCAGTGAGTTCGAGCCCCATGTTGGGCTCTGTGCTGACAGCTCAGAGCCTGGAGCCTGCTTCAGATTCTGTGTCTCCCTCTCTCTCCTCCTCTCCCGCTCACACTCTGTCTGTCTCTCTCTCTCTCAAAAATAAATAAACATTTAAAAAAATAATAAACAAATAAAACCTGCTTCAAAGCAGGACACTAGCTCAGTAAGTGTGCCTCAGAGGTATAGGGGCCTCCCCTACAGTCCTGTTTCACCCCTACCATCTTGCCTCCTTTAAACAAGAACTTCATAGTAATCACAGTCCTTTATAGGAGCGCTTTTTGTAACCTGTAATTTCTACCTTCCCCATTAGACAATAAGTCCAATGAGGATAGAGACTATTTTTTTTCTTTTTCACCACTGTATCTCCAATGTCAGTGTCTCACACTAACTGACATATAGTAGGTGCTCAATAAATGTTTATTTAAGAAAGGACAGACTGACCAATTGACAGTGAATATTTGCCATATTAACTGTGTCAAATTAAAATACTTGTAATCATAAAGGGTTTAGAAATGTGGCAAAAGAGAGGGGCGCAAACTTCAAGGCAGGAATGCTAGTATCATGTAAACTGCTTATCTTTGACAGGTGGTGTAGGATCTCGTGACAGTGCTTCAAGGCAGGAAAAACTGTCTTCAGAAAGATGAAAGATAAAAAGATCTGTCCTTGGTCAGTAGCAGTTGGTCAGTTTCTAACCCACCAAGAAGAACACTCCTAAGAGCTTTTTCTTTTTCCCATTTTGAAAGGTACATATGTTCCCCCGTTAGAGCACAACATTTATTTGACTTTTAAAACTCATCTTGGCAAAAACTTTGACCAAAGCAGAAGAAAGCACTCAATAAGTTGCTTTCTAAGAAATTTGACCAATGTACTTGTAAAAAAATTTAGCAAATTCCTAAAGGTTACTTTTGAAGTATAGACTGTTCTCAGTTGAGCACTGACAAGTAATAGTTATAGAGTTGAAGATATCTTAACTGTTTTTCTACTATGACTCAGTGGCTGATTTAATCATATAATGTTACCCAGATACTAAAAAACAGTTTCAGATTTTCATAAAGAGTCATATTCTTCAGTTATTTTCTCTTTTCTTTATTCCACATGGTGGAAATTTCAGTTCACTATTTGGCAGTCAGATGTATTTACCAAGCAATACCTTATACCAGAATTTTCTGCATATTTAAAAAAATATCAATTCCTTCTTTACAATGTGCCTATGACATTCAACAAGCATGGTTTCCATTTCTTTGACATGGAAATTAAAGCAAAGTGAGGTGTTTTACTATAGGCCATACAATAGGTTCCTTCATTTTAGGTCATTACGTTAACACACTAAAACAACAGACCCAGCAGTTAGTCTTTCTGATGATTATCTTTCCATATGTAGTTTTCTCTGGAACTGGACCCTAAGGAATTAAGAGAAAGTATCTTTATTCTGGGATTTAAAATTAAAATAGATTTCCAGTTATGTTTGTTGCACTCTGGCAGGTTTGATGACTTCTGATCTAGCTTACTGTTTGTTTTTTTTTCTTTTTCCACACAGATTGATAGAACTACATTCTCCTGATAGCAGGAACACGTTGATCCTACGCTGCAAGGATACAGCCACAGCACACTCCTGGTTCGTAGCTATCCACACCAACATAATGGCTCTCCTCCCACAGGTATTGGCTGAACTCAATGCCATGCTTGGTGCAACCAGTACAGCAGGAGGCAGCAAGGAGGTCAAGCACATTGCCTGGCTGGCAGAACAGGTGGGTTGACAGGCAGGGCAGGGTCCCCCTGGGTCACCATTCAGAGCCAAAGTGTTTCCCCCATTTCATATATCTGTAATATTTATCATGCGGTCAGGTCCTGGATATCTAGCTTGCAGATCTTTTGTTTGTCGGTCTTGTGTTTCTCCTCCCTATCATTTAGTTATTTGTTGCTAATTATCACCTGCACCAGAAGAACTGACTGTCATGATAATCATCATTACAACATAACTAAAAAGATAGTCTTATTACCATCTCTGTCCTTAATGACAGAGGGTAATTTTCATGATTTTAGAGTAGGATCAGCAAAATTTTTCTGCAAAGGGCCAGACAATGTCACAACTACTTGACTCTGCAGTTGTAGCAAGAAAACAGTAGTAGACAGTATGAAAATGGAGAGGTGTGGCTCTGTTTCAATAAAACTTTATTTACAGAAACAGGTACTGGGCTTCATTTGGCCCATAGGCCCTAGTTTCACAACCCCTGTTCTAGTCTACTGTCAAGAGTTTCAGGGCCAGAAAGCTTACTCCCCTGTTCTGAGAAAAGCATAAAATATGCAAATTATCTTATAAGCCATTCGATACAAATGTACAGTTGTCTTCCACAACTACAAAATGAAAAAAGGAGAAACAAAACCTAAGGGGACATTGGGTAAAAGGAAAGGAAAAACTTAATCCAAGTTAGATTAAATCCCATTTTGACGGAAGGGAGACTCTGAGTATACATGATGTTACAGTACATCCTTCTTTTGAGTCTTTCACTGTCAGCTGGGGCAAAAGTTGTTGAAAAAGGAAGACTGGACTAAGGGTTCCAAGATGAGTGTTCAAGTGGTAGTTCTGGCTTTCACTGGTTTTAGATCTTTTTAAAGGTTTCTTCATCACTTTGAATCCTAAATCCCTCATGTGTGTCCAGGGGGGCAGGGATTATGTCAATATCAGCCCAGGAATATTTTGTTCTTTTGTTTTTGTTTTGTTTTAACTACAGTTTGTGAGGTCTGGCCTTCCACCTCAACAGGGTTCTGATTTGATAGATCTTTGGTGGGGCCCAGCAGTCTTGTTTGATAGCTTCCCAGGAGATTGTATAGAGACCAACTTTGGACTCTACTAATCTGTTTTTCTTATGACTCTAAAATTTTATAAACATTTCAGATAATAATTTATAATATATTAGAACACAGAATTAATGCCATGATAATTTTGAGGAAGTATAATTAGGATAACTAAGAAGAGAAGAAACTAATGAAAGTCATGGTATAAGTACTTTTGACTTTGAAAGTTTTAGTATTTTAGTTATGTTTATCATTGTTTCTAAATTTTTTTAAAGTTTTTTATTTTAATTTCAGTATAGTTAACATACAGTGTTATATTAGTTTCAGGTGTACAATATGGTGATTCAGCAATTCTATACATTACTCACTGCTCTTCATGGTAAGTGTACCCTTTAAATCCCATCACCTATTTCACCCATACCTCCATCTACCTCCTTTCTGATAACCATCAGTTTGTTCTCTATAGTTAAGAGTCTGTTTCTTGGAAAATTAATACCTACTCTTCTTAAATTATTCCAAAAAATAGAAAAGGAAGGAAAACTTCCAAATTCATTCTATGAGATCAGCATTACCCTGATACCAAAACCAGATAAAGACACCATTAAAAAAGAGAACTGCAGGCCAATATCCCTGATGAGCATAGATGCAAAACTTCTTAATGAAATACTAGCAAACCAAATTCAACAATATTATTAAAAAAAATTATTCCCCACAGTCAAGTGGGATTTATTCTGGGGTTTTAAGATGACTCAGTATTTGCCGAAAATCAATCAATGTGATACATCACATCAGTAAGAGAAAGAATAAGACCATATGATCATTTTAGTAGATGCAGAAAAAGCACTTGACAAGTACAACATCCATTCATGGTAAAAGCCCTCAACAAAGTAGTTTTAGAAAGAACATACCTCAACAAGATAAAGGCTGTATATGAAAAACCCACACTGAACGTCATACTCAATGAGGAAAAACTGAAAGCTTTCCCCCTGAGGTCAGGAACAAGACGAGGATGTGCACTCTCACCACTTTTATTCAACATAGTACTGGAAGTCCTAGCCATAGACGTAAGACAACAAAAAGAAATAAAGGCATCCAAATTGGTAAGGAAGAAATAAAACTGTCACTGTTTGCAGATGATGTGATACTCTATGTAGAAAACACAAAAGACTCCACCAAAAAACTGCTAGAATAAGCAAATTCAGTAAAATCACAGTCTACAAAATCAACGTGCAGAAATCTGTTGCATTTTGGGGAGCCTGGGTGGCTCAGTCGGTTGGACATCCAACTTCGGCTCAGGTCATCATCTCACAGCTTGTGAGTTCGAGCCCCACGTCAAGCTCTGTGTGGGCAGCTCAGAGCCTGGAGTCTGCTTCGGATTCTTTGTCTCTCTCTCTCTCTTTCTCTCTCTCTCTCTCTGCCCGCTCATGCTCGCTCACTCTCTCTTGCTTTCAAAAATAAACATTAAAAAAAAAGTTATAGAAATCTATTGTATTTCTATACACTAAACAATCCCATTTATACTTGCACCCAAAGTAATAAGATACCTAGGAATAAACCTAACCAAAGAGGTCAAGGACCTGTACTCTGAAAACTGTAAAACACTGATGAAAGATTGAAGATGACACCAAGATATGGAAAGACGTTCCATACTTGTGGATTGGAAGAACAAATATTGTTAAAATGTCTATACTACCCAAACAATCTACACATTTAATGTAATCCCTATCAAAATATCAACAGCATTTTTCACAGAACTCAAACAAAGAAAACTAAAATATGTATGGAACTGCAAAAGACCCCAAATAGCCAAAACAGTCTTGAAAAAGAAAAGCAAAGCTGGAGGCATCATAATTCCGGACTTCAAGTTATATTACAAAGCTGTAGTCATCAAAACAGTATGGCACTGGGACAAAAGTAGACCTATAGATCAATGGAACAGAAGTGAAAAATCAGAAATAAACCCACAATTATATGGCCAGTTAATCTTCACCAAAGGCAGAAAGAATGTCCAGTGGGAAAGAGAATGTCTTTTCAATAAATGGTGCTGGGAAAACTGGACAGCAACATGAAAAAAATGAAACTGGACTACTTTATTACACCATACACAAAAATAAATTCAAGATGGATTAAAGACCTAAATGTGAGACATGAAACCATAGAAGTCCTAGAAGAGAGCACAGGCAGTAATTTCTCTGACATTGACCATAGCAACACCTTTCTAAATATGTCTCCTGAAGCAAGGGAAGCAAAAGGAAAAATAAACTCTTGGGACTATATCAAAATAAAAAGCTTCTGCACTGGGGCACCTGGGTGGCTCAGTCAGTTAGGTGTCTGACTGCTGATTTCAACTTAGGTCATGATCTCACTGTTGGTGAGGTTGAGCCCCACATTGGGCTTCATGCTGACAGTATAGAGCCTGCTTGGGATCCTCTCTCTCTCCTTCTTTCTCTGCCCTTCCCCTGTTCATGCTCGCTCGCGTGCTTTCTCTCTCTCTCTCTCAAAATAAATAAACAAAGTTAAAAAAAAATAGCTTCTGTACAGCAGAGTAAACAATCAACAAATCTAAAAAGTAGCCAAATGGGAGAAGGTATTTGCAAATGACATATTCGATAAAGGGTTAGTATCCAAAATATAAAGGAACTTCTAAAACTCAACACCCAAAAAGCAAATAATCCAATTTAAAAATGGAGAGAAGACATGATCAGACGTTTCTCCAAAGAAGACCAACTACAGACACATGAAAAGATGGTCAACATCACTCAACACCAGAGAAATGCAAATCAAAGCTACAATGAGATATAACACCCCACACCTGTCAAAATGGCTAAAATAAAAAACATAGGAAACAACAGGTGTTGGCAAGGATGTGGAGAGAAAGGGGACCATTTGTGCAGTTGGTAGGAATGCAAACTGGTGCAGCCACTGTGGAAAACAGTATGGAGGTTCCTCATAAAGTTAAAAATAGAACTACCTTATGATCAGACTACTGGGTATTTACCCAAAGAATACAAAAAACACTAATTCAAAAGTATACATGCACTGTTATGTTTATAGCAGCATTATTGACAGTAGCCAAGGTATGGAAGCAACCCAAGCATCCATCAATAGATGAATGTCTGTAGAAAATGTGGTATATAGATACAATGGAATATTATTGAGCCATAAAAAAGAATGAAACCTTACCATTTACAATGACATGAATGGGGCTAGAGAGTATAAGGCTAAGTGAAATAAGCCAGTTAGAGAAAGACAAATCACCATATAATTTCACTCATGTGGAATTTAAGAAACAAAATAAACAAGCAAAGGAAAAAAACTAAGACAAATCAAGAAACAGACTCTTAACTATAGAGAACAAACTGATGGTTACTGGAGGGAAAGTGAGGGACGGGTGGGTAAAATAAGTAATGAGGATTAAGGAGTGCACTGGTTGTAATGAGCACAAGGGTCATGTATGAAATTGTTTGAATTACACCTGAAACATAATACTGTATGTTAACTAACTGGAATTAAAATAAAAACTTAAAAAAAAATAAAATGCACTTTTTATCCTCAAAAAAAAATAAGTGTTTCTTGATTTGTCTCTCTCTTTTTTTCCCCCTTTCTTTATTTGTTTTATTTTTTAAATTCCACATATGAGTGAAATCCTATGGTATTTGTCTTTTTCTGACTTATGTCACCTAGCATAGTAATATACTCAGGGTCCATCCATGTCATTGCAAATGGCATGATTTCATTGTTTTTATGGCTGAATAATATTCCGTGTGTGTGTGTGTGTGTGTACATATGTATATGTATATATATGTATGTGTATACGTGTGTGTGTGTGTGTGTATATATATATATACACACACACACAACATCTGTTTTTTTAAGATTTTATTTTTAAGTAATCTCTACACCCAGCGTGGGGCTCAAACCACTAGATCAAGAGTTGTACACTTTACTGACTGAGCCAGTCAGGCACCCCTGTACCACATCTTCTTTAATCAGTTATCTGTCAATGGACACTTGGGCTGCTTCCATAGATTGGCTATTGTAAATAATGCTGCTGTAAACATAGGGGTGTGTGTATCTTTTTGAATTAGTATTTTTGTATTCTTTGGGTAAATACCCAGTAGTATTACAATCCTACTGGATTGTGGGGTAGTTCTATTTTTAATTTTTTTAAGACCCTCCATACTTTTCCACAGTGGCTTCACCACTTTGCATTTCCACCAACAGTGCATGAAGGTTCCTTTCTCCCCCACATCCTTGCCAACACTTGTTGTTTCTTGTGTTTTTTATTTTAGCCATTCTGAAAGGTATGAGGTGATATCTCATTGTAGTTTTGATTTGCACTCTCCTGATAATGAGTGATGTTGAGCATCTTTTTTATGTCTGTTGGCGATCTGAATGTCTTCTTTGGAGAAGTGTCTGTTCATGTCTTCTCTCTGTTTTTTAATTGAATTATTTGTTTTTTGGGTGTTGAGTTACATAAGTTCATTGCTTCTAAATTTTTATATGCTGAGGGGCGCCTGGGTGGCTCAGTCATTGAGCGTCCGACTTCGGCTCAGGTCATCATCTCACAGTTCGTGGGTTTGAGCCCCACGTCGGGCTCTGTGCTGACAGCCTGGAGCCTGCTTCGGATTCTCTGTCTCCCTCTCTCTCTGCCTCTTCCCCACTCTCATTCTGTCTGAATATCTCTCAAAAATAAATAAACATTTAAAATAAATAAATAAATAAATAAATAAATAAATAAATAAAATTTTATATGCTGATTGAAAAACTCAATTGAGTAGTAATTGTGCTGTGCTTTCAGCCATGTTAGAAATGTTCATGATTTTAAAAGGTAATACATTCACATGGTTCAAAGGTCAGAATAAAAAGTTAATAGGTGAAAAGTCTTACTTTCCTTTCTGTCCCCCATCTAGCCAATTCCCACCCTTTTCCCCTAGAGAGGTAATCACTTTCATTCCCTTCCAGACAATCACTTGAGAGTGTCTTTATGCAAATAAAAGCAAATATGAACACATATTCTTTTTTTCTATAAAAGAAGACAACATATTATGCATACTACTTTATACCTTGTTTTTTTTCATTAATATATCATGGCAGTCTTTCCGTATCAGTGCAGAGAGAGCATTCTTTCTCATAACTGTATAGTTTTCTATTGTGTGGCCATAATTAAATAAGCACTCCTCCCAGTTTTGTTACAATCTTTTGCCATTATAGGCGATGGTACTGTGAATGACCTTGTAGTTTATCCTTCCATACATATGCGATCCATGGTCTTTGGTTTCCAAGTTCATATATACCAGATAATAAGGGAACCTGTATTATCTGAATATATTTGGTTCTTCAGTTTACAGGAGTGAGTAGTAAAACTTTGGTTAGTAAGGGATTTATCCAAAAATGTAACTGATGCAACAGTTCCTGTATTTGGATATTGAGAGCTTAGAAAGTAGGGGATATTTCTATACCTGGAGAAGAAATCTCCAGAAGTGCTGGGTCCCAGGGTGTGTGAATTATCTATCGCTATATGAAAAATGACTCCAAAACTTAGTGGCTTTAAAATAAATATTTACTTCATATAGTTTCTAAAAATCAGGAATAGGGGAGTGGTATAACTGGGTAATTTTGGCTTGGGATCCCTTGTGACGTTGCAGTCAAACTGTTAGCCAGGGAGCAGTCATCTGACAGTTTGACTGGGGTGTTGGCAGGTCCGCTTCTAGTATGACTCATTCACGTGGCTGTTGGCAGAAGGCCTCAGTTATCTGCCATGGAGGCCTTGGTGCAGGGCCTCCTGAGTGTCCTTAAGACATAGCTCCTGGTTTTCCTCAGAGTGAGTGATCTGAGAGAAAGAACAAGATAGAAGCCACAGTGCCATTTTTTGACCTAGTTTCTTCTGCTTTTTTTCTTTTCATTAGCAGTGAGTTACTAAGTTCACTCTACACCCAAAGGTTCCACCTCTTAAAGGGAAGAGTAGTAAAGAATTTGCGGACGTAATGTTTTAAAAAGGGTATATGCATTTGTAATTTTGATAAATGTTGCCAAATTGCCTTCCATCAGATTCCCACCAGCAGTACATGAGAGCTGTCAGACTTTCAAAGTGAAATTAATTTAGTTTATGCTACACAAAGACAAGTAGAAAGGAGAAAAATAAAGCCACCAGTTCATTACAATATGTACTTTATGGGCCATATTTATGTGGTGAGTCTTCCGATCAATTTTGAGCTCTTAGAACACAGGAGCACATTTTTTCCCCAAATCTTTCCTGCTTCCAAAGAACTTAGCCTAATGCTATGTATACTGTAGATGCTCAGTAATTTTTTTGTGTATGTTTATACATATGTATAAGAAAAGCAGAGAAGTCACTAACTATAAAATATTATCCAAGAACACAAGCTCAGGTTTGGGAAATAATACTAAGTGAGAAAGTTTAATCACTTTGAAAAATCGTACCACTGAACTAATTCCAAGTACTATTTCTAAAATACTCTTGATTTTTACTTTTTTGGGGGGTTATCCAAATCAGAGTATAGGGTGTTCAAGCAAGACTGGATACATTTCTCAGAAGTGTTATGTTGAGTTTATGTATCTGATAAAGGTTGGACTAAGCAAATGCCAAAACTTTTCTAATTGGAACATTGTTTAATTCTTTGAGTGTGAAAATGGTCAAAATAATTTTATATTATATAATCTTTTCAATATAGATAAGCATTTCTTTTGGCATGAGATATATTTATTGAAAATCTTGTATACATGAAGTTGTTTCAGTTGTACTTAGAAAAGATAGTCATTTTACAGGGATAAATTTAGGAAGGATCATTAATTTAACTTTAAATAGTCTCTCATTTATCTGTTTTGTTATTTCACATTGTTAAAAACTCAGTTTGTTTAAAACAGAGAAAACCTATAATACGGGTAGTTGATAACCAATAGATAAGCTCTTCTCTCCATAGGGACTTCTGTCTCTTCATTGATACTGATTTTTATGTGACTGATAGTTTATTTAGTTGGTTATAGTCTTAAAAGAGAATTTTATTTAAGTCCACCAAATGGGGGACGTATTTGCCTTTAAGACCAGTAGTTTTTAGGCTTTTGAGTATTCATTAGAAAAGACAAGACAGCCAAAGAAAGCTTTGTTTCCACAGCTTTGTTCCTGATCATTCTCAAAATGTGTAAAGACTCAAATTAGAACATACACACTAAATGAGCATTACTGGAATGGTTTATTTAGTTTCTTCTCTGTTTTCTATCCTAATAACAAAATAAAGAACAGAAGTACATCACCTGTCAAAAAGATTGATTTATAGGATTAAGGATTTAGGGAATGAATAGTAACCATTAGTTTTTCATCTTTAGTGCTCTACAACTTTATTAAAAAATAAAATCTGGAGAAGGCTGTTGTTTGGCCAGGTGTGTGTATGTGTGGGTGCTGAAACCCAAACAGACCAGAACCCTAACATTAGTATCCCTTTTTTCTCTGGCCAAAACCTTAATAGTGGAGCCCCAAAGCTGCTTGGACTGCTACCACAACAAAAATACATGCTGTGTATAGAGCAGGCAGCATTTTGACTCCAGTGAGAGCAAATAGTATCCTTATAACTTCAGGCAAATAGGCAAACAGAATGACTTAAATTGACGTTTCTTTTTTCTACAATGGTAAGTAGAAGAGGGAAAAGAAGTTCTCCAAACACTGACTCCAAAGGTCCAAAGAATAGTTTTGAAAAATTGTGGGTCTTTTAAAATATTTTTTTAATGCTTATTCATTTTTTGAGAGAGAGAGAGAGAGAGAGAGAGAGAGAGAGAGAAACAGAATCCAAAGCAGGTTCCAAGCTCTGAGCTGTCAGCACAGAGCCCAAGGTGGGGCTCGCGCTCACAAACCATGAGATCATGACCTGAGCCAAAGTCAGATACTTAACCGCCTGAGCCACCCAGGTGCCCCTAAAAGTTGTTAGTTGAACAAAAAGTTCTATCTTAAAAGTGGATATTGTTTCTATTGATAATAGCGATTTTCCTTTATTGCCTAAAATATCTTCTCTGGGAACAAATGCATTTAATTTGGGTTTTCCAGCTGCATATACTCTGATCGAGCCTTTAAAATCTCTCTTGTAACTTAGAGGAAAAGTTAATTTTAAAAAGTCAGGTTGCCATTTTAACCTCTTTGAAAGATAGATTTTATGTTATAGTAGTTCCCCTTCTGTATGGGGGATATATTTCTTCTTTTTTTTATGTTAATGTTTATTTATTTTTGAGAGAGAGAGAGAGAGAGAGAGAGAGAGAGAGCACACAAGCTGGGAAGGGGCAAAGAGAGGGAGACAGTGGATCTGAAGTGGGCTCTACACTGACAGCACAGAGCCTGCTGTGGGACTTGAACTCATGAACTGTGAGATCAGACCTGAGCCAAAGTCAGACACTTAACAGACTGAGCCACCCAGGCACCCCAAGTGAGGGGATCTGTTTCAGGACCCCCAGTGGATGGCTGAAACCACAGGTAGCACTGAATGTAAAATATATATAATGTTTTTTCCTATTCTTATGTACATGTAATAAAATTTAATTTATAAATTAGGCACGGTAAGAGGTTAACAATAGCTAATAATGAAAAAGAAGAATTATAACAGTATACTATAATAAAGGCTATATGAATGTGGTTTCTTTCTCTCACAATATCTTATTGTACTGTATTAGCCCTTTTTGTGATGATGTGAGATGATAAAATGCCTGTGTGATGAGGTGAAGTGAGGTGAATGATGTAGGCATCATGACATAGCATTAGGCAATGATTGACCTTCTGACCATACATCAGAAGGAGGATCATCTGCTTCCTGACCATGGTTGACTGTAGGTTTTGAAATCGTGAAAAGCAAAACCATGCCTAGGGAAGACTACCATATCTTTCCTACTGCAGTATTATCCATAACAATCTCAGAGACAAAGACTTAGAAATCCCTTTGGGTTATCTTGACCCAAAAATGTAAGAATCCAAGACAACCTCTTTAGAACTGATATTTTCCCTCCAGAGTTACCCATAGACTAAATATAGAATCTTAGAAAGCTTGGGTTCACTGTCCAGAGAAGCATAACTATTTCTACAGTACTTTGCTGGAATCTCAGAGTTGGGTCATACCTTTTGTGCTTTCAGCACATCCAAGAACATGAGGCATTTCCCTGGATAGAATTCATTTCCAACTCCTGGAATTAGCTGATGGCTGTAACTAAGAGGGGAAAGTTCTGGTAATAGATGTTATAACACAGAACCGAACCACTCAGGCCACTTTTCAGATTATAGATACATTCTTAAGGTGCTCTGACATGTCCAAATTACCTTCAGAAATCATTAAGGAAGAAAAAACAAGAAGTAGCTTTAAAGATAACTCTTTGAGAGATAAGTGATTCATCAGTTCGATATCCCTTGAAGCCACCAGTGATAGCTGAAGGATCGTTGTTAAAAAATAACACTATCATTAAGCATTCCCTGTTCCTCATCTCATGGGGGAAATTTTTTGATATACCAGGGCTTTTCTTGAGCATCGTCTTTTGCTTTTTGGCTTTGGGTCCTTGACAGTATGGATAAAGAGTAGTTGTTTTCCTACATTTTTAAGCCCTCACAGAGTTAACTGAACTTTATGTACGTAAATGCAATGGTACATTTAAAACAGAAACAGAAACTTCCTAAAATATAATGGGCAACTCTGTAAAAACAGAGTCCTATCACTAGATAATGTCTGTAACTCTGGGAGAGCTTTTTTCAGATTGCACGGTCCACCTCACACTCCTATTGGAGAGTCCCAGCCAGTGGAAAGGAACCTGATGGGATGTTTCCTGTTCCTCAAGTCTCTTAGGATCAGGGAACAAAATGGAGACCCACAATGTTAGACCATCACTGAAGGGACTTTTACAGCTATATATCATTATAGTTAGCTCTGCTTTCTGGATTTTACCATTGTAACAGGCAAAGCTAGATGGTGGAAGACAACAGTGGAGACCTGTCCTTATGGCTGTGACTGAGAAGGATTTGCTGCTTTATGACTGTATGCCATGGACAAGGGATGCCTGGGCATCACCATGTCATAGCTACCCCCTTGTTGCTACAAGGTAAGTATAATGACAAAAAAAAAAAAAAGCTATCCTACTCTAAATCTAAAAATAATGTAAGGTGAATTCTATTATCTTCGTTATTTAAAATAGCATTTAAGTTGTTGGTTGAGATATAGTTGGTTGAGACGAAAACTTATCTTTTACAACCTTATTATTTTGCAGCTCCTAGCTCAGAATAAATGTTTTCTTTCATTAGCATTTTTTTTAAGTTGTTGAAGCAGATTCCTAATTGCTCCCTTCAAATCTTGCTTAGTCATGAAGATAAATAGTAGGGTTTTTTTCTTCCTTTACTTTATTGACTGTGACTAGAAAACCACTGAAATTGTGGCAGCCTTTTGACTGAGTGATGAAATCATTTAAACCAGAATGTGGTACTGTGGATAAACCACATAACTCAGCCAAAATATTCTTCAATTCTGTCTCTGGCATAAGAGCACACAATTTTGGTGCCAGCAAATAAACATTGATTTGACCTGAAGCAACAGGATGTTTCTAGCATGCCAGATGTGGAGAGTTGGAAGGGAAAAGAATAGAGATATGTAGATTTGGGGGCCAAGATTTCTTCAGATGTAACTGGAAACTGGTGTGAGACTAGAAAACATATTCACATTCAGCTTTATTTGGGCTTAAAAAAAATAATCCAGTTTTGAAGTAACTCAAAAATTACACATTAAGAAGGAGCTCCACAGAAAAGTATTGGGTAGGAAAAAAAAAAAAAAGCTAAATGATGGAGTCACCCCTGGTGTGTCCCCCAGGGAGCAGTGTGGTTGTGGGGTCAGGGGGATGATGGGGTTCCTGCTTTGAGTAGACAAAGATTCATGTGAAGAAGAATATTCTTTAAATTATAGGAAGACTTGCACGTTTTATAGGATTTCCTTCAATTTGCCAATTTCTTTTATATATGCCATTTTCATAAAAATATAATTAAAAAATTTTTTTTTAACATTTATTTATTTTTGAGAGACAGAGACAGACAGAGCATGAGCAGGGGAGGGGCAGAGAGAGAGAAGGAGACACAGAATCTGAAGCAGGCTGCAGGCTCTGAGCAAGCTGTCAGCACAGAGCCTGATGCGGGGCTCGAACCCACAAACTGTGAGATCATGACCTGAGCTGAAGTCGGATGCTCAACCGATTGAGCCACCCAGGTGCCCCTCATAAAAATATAATTTTTATATAGCTTTTAGGAATTTCTCTGTAATTTAGAGCTGGAGCACCTAGATCACAGAATAGTGATAAAAGATTTGTTGAGCCTCAGAATTAGGCAGGTGCACCCTTATTAATTCCTTGAGGACATAAGGGTCCTGCAGAAAGACTGAATTTATGAGTTTCTCTGGTTTTGTTCCCGCCCCCCTCCAGATTTTTTTTAATCCCCACTAAATTATAACCTTTTGAGCTCAAGAACTATGACTTTGTCATCTCAGCACTCCCATGATGCTTTGCATATAGTGGGCCCTCAATAAATCTTAACTGAGTTTAATTCTATTACTTAAATTATAGTTTCTTGGTCATGGTTACATTGGGAGTCTGACAGGAATCCTATGAAAACATGTAGACCTATCAGTAGTTATAATTATATCAATTAAATTTGTATTTTCCAAAATTTAGAGTTTATGAATATGACTATTGAGATTTCTTACGTTTAAATTTTATGGAAGAAGCTTCTACTTCAGTTATGATCATGCAATGCAAGGAGGGTAGCTTTATCCTTACACATTTCCCTAATTGTGTGTCACTGAAGGCATGGAGCAGAAATCTGTGACATCCCATAGATGAGTTCAATACTAGAAGGTACAGTCCTATAAACAGATAAGTTCTGGCCAGTGACATACAGGGCCTAGATCCCGAAAGTACTTCGTACTACAGAAGGAAATGGGGTGGTTCTGTGTATACTATCAGTGTGGCATTAACTTGCAAATAGGGAAAAGAGATAAGTAAGTTTTAAGAGCTAAAACTCTAAAACTCTTAGGAGAAAATACAGGAGTATATCTTCATGACCTTGGTTTAGGCAGAGCTTTCTTGGATAGGACACCGAAAGCATAAGGAACAAGAGAAAAAATAAATTGGTCTTAATTAAAATTAAAAACTTTTGTGCTTCAAATGTCACCATCCAGAAAGTGAAAAAACCCACAGAATGGGGGGAAATATTTGTAAATCATCTAATTTGGGACTTGTATCTAGAAAATAAAAGGACGGTTACAACTCAATAATAAAAATGTAAATTACCAATTAAAAATAGGGAAAGGATCTGAATAGACATTTGTCCAATGAAAATATTCAAATGGGCAATAAGCACATGAAAAGATGCTCAACATGAGGGAAATGCAAATTGAAACTACATTGAGATACCACTTCCTAACCACAAGATGGCTGTAATTATAAAACAAGTGTAGACCAGGCTGTGGAGAAAATGGAACCCATATACGCTGCTGATGGGATTGTAAAATGGTGCAATTGATGTAGAAAACAGTCTGACAGTTCCTCGCAAGGCTAAACATTGAGTCACCAAAAGGAATGAAAACTTATGTCCACTCAAAAACTTATACAGGAATGTTCATAACAGCATTATACATACCACCCAAACAATGAAAATGACCCAAGTGTCTACCAAGTGGTAAACAAACGTGGTATATCAATACAATGAAATATTATTCATCAGTAAAAAAGAATACACTGCAATGTGGATGAACCTCGAAAACATGCTAAGTAGCCAGACACAAAAGACCACATATTTCATGACTTAGTTTATGTGAAATGGCCCAAATAGGCAAATCTATAGAAACAGAAAGTTGATTATTCATTACCTGGGAAGGGGCAGGTGTTGGGAGAAATAGGAAGTGATGGCTAATGGGTATCGGACTTCTTTTTGGGGTAACGAAAATGTGCTAAAACTTGAGTGTGGCGATGACTGCACAATTCTGAAAATGCTGAAAGCCATTAATTATATCTCAGTAAAGCTATTATAATTAAAACAACTCCTCCCCCCGCCCCCAAAATCCAAAGATGTAATAGAAGAGACTAAGACCAATCCTTAATAAATTGAGTTTGAGTCCTTATTCTGCCATGTATAGTGGGTAATTGGCAGCATGTTACTTAACCTTTTTGTGCTGTAGAATTTTAATTTATTAAGTGAATCCTAATGAGATAGGGTGGGTGTGAGTATTAGATGAGTTAATACTTGTAAAATGCCTACAATGGTACCTGACACATTGTAAATGCTCAAGTCAATGTTAGCTGCTTTAATTATAATTATTATTATTTATTGAGTGAAAATCTGTCAAAGAGAAATTCTGTGTAAAATGTATAAATGGTTTGTTTCCATTGTTAAAAGAGGAACTTAGTTTGTGTAAGTAGTGAAAGTTTCATGTTAAACTTAAGGAACTAAAATGTATTATTTGTATCAACCTAGACAAGCAAATTGAACTTGGCCATCAATTAAATGGGTGGAGCCTGTAGTTCTCTGAACATGTTGTTTCTTAAGAGGTTTAATTAATTTAACAGTAGGGATTCTTTCCTCCTTGTTCAGGAGGTACCAGGGGATTAGGAACTTAAGATGACAGGCAGATGAGAGGTTTATTTTTTCCATGTGGCCTTGTCAGCCAGGTGGAACTGGTTGAAGTCACTGCAAGATAGAATTAAGTGGGGCTTAATCATCCTCTGCCTCCCAGAGCGGGTAGAATTTGGCCACTGAGAGAAACCAAAGGCTGGAACCAGACCAAGAGGTATCCCGCAGAGAGAAGCAAGGCCAGAAAGTGGTACGTTTATGTCTTTTTAGTGTGGGGGGAAAGAGAGGGTTTGAGATTTATGAGTAATGAGAAAGGGCTGAATATTCACTTTCACTAATTCTACTTCTAATACTTTGGAAAATGTTCTTATGAGTAGATGAGACAAAGAAAAAAAGATAGTATAAAGACGTAGGAAAGGAAAAGAAATCAAGGACCTTGATTACCCACAAAGGTAGGTGGTCCCTGATAAGAGTTAATTGTGGTTTAAAAATCAAAGAATGTTGCTAGAGTAATATAAATTAACATCATTTATTGGCTTGCACATTTACAGATTCCTAGAAACCAAGGTGTGTGTATGTGTATTGTGTACCTAATAGCTATTACTTCACATTGGTGACGAATTAAATAAAATATGAGAGTGATAAATGAAGAGAAGTTTTATTTAATTTATTTAATTTTATTTTACTTATTTCTAGAGAGTAAGTCAGAAACATGACACAGGTAGAAAAACACAATGGTTTTAAAAAGGCTGTGGATTTTGCAGGATGTGCATTTTGTAGTCTTTTCCTATAAACTTTGATCTTTGACTGAAAGAGAAAAAGATCCAAAGAAAGTGTGGCTACTTTACAGTGTGGAAAATTGAAGTGGTGTTGTGCTTATGGGACTTAGGGGACAAAAGCTGCTAAAACGCCTTTGCATGAGCTCATCTGGCCTCCCCACTAAAGGGGGCCTTTTGGCAGTATGTTCTAACCAACTGCTGCTCAGCAAGAGTCCGCAGCTGGTTTGAATTAGATTTCCTCTGCCAGATATTTCATAATCAAAACCTGTAGGAAAATTTCTCCTAGACCTTATATTTTTTAACGTCTGTCATGGGATTAACAATCAAACTGAATGTGGTAGAATCCACCCTGGCACTTTCCCCATGCTCTATCTTACTTGGATCATATGTGGAGTAATTTTGAAACCTACGTAACTCTTGCTGAGATAATTCATGTTTAATTGGCATGTTGGTTCTATAGGAACCAGCTCAGGGAGACAGCTCTCTAAGCATATTTTCATGGACCTCTGAGGATCCCCTCTTCAGGGGGTCTGTGAGTTGAAAACTGTTTTCATAGTAATACTAAGATATTATTTGCTTTTTTCCCTGTTGATATTTGTACTGAGAGTTGGTAAAATTGCTGGTGCCTTAGCATGAATCAAGGCTCTTGGCACCAAACTGTATAGATTTGCGGGAGGAGATGGGGAATGCCAGTTTAACCTCAAAGTGCCTTTGTTGGAGCAGTACAAATTATGAGTTTATTTAATCTTAACCCTTGAATATTCATATTTTTAATATTCTGTAAGATGAGGTGGGAAGTACTCACAAAGCACCTCTGCCGTGTACTGTAGTATGATAGCTGTCTCAAAGAAAAACAAGTGTGTGGTGGAGTTGCTGGTTTAGGTACCTATGTTTTTTCATGGACTGCCATTTTTTACTTGAAAAAAACAACTTATGGAGAGATGGCAGAGTGGGAGTATCCTAAGCTTACCTCATCCCCCAGGTACAACTAGATAACACATCAATGTAGATAACACAGAAAACGACCCAAGGGCTTGCAGAACAAACCCCACAACTAAAGGTAGAGAAGAGGCTACACTGAAGAGAGTAGAAAGGGCAGAGACATGGTGGGGAGCTAAAAGGACCCTGGCCGTCTGCAGTACAGAGGGAGCCACAGGCACAGAGAAGGGCAAGAAACAGGCTATCACGTCAGGAAGCCTGCACAGGAAAGGCAAATCCCCGTAACATTTGGCTTTGAAACTGAGGGGCTAAATTTCATGAGTTCTTATAACCAGCCGTGCTTAAAGTCTGGAATTTTGAAAATCTGTGGGCTTGGCTCTGGGAGAGCCCCAAGGGCTGTAGGAAGCTGAGACCCCACCCTTATAGAGACAGCACAAGAAACACCCAAGGAGATCCAATGTAGAAGCAGCAGTTTGAAAAACACCTGGGTCATATGGGAGGGAGAGTAATTTACTTATCTCAAAGCAGGTCCCAGAGAGGCAGGGATTGCAGAGAGACCCCCTCCAGGAACAAAGGAGCTTATAGGTGCCATTTCTCCATTTCCCTCCCCTGCCCCTCAGCATAAACACATGGCCATCACTACTCACTACCTAACTTGCTTATAACAAGCCACCCCTTCACCGTGTGCTTCGGTGGATCCACCCTTTTCTTTTTTAATAAAATTTACTTATTTTTTGAGAGGGAGAGAGAGTGTGAGCCGCAGAGAGGCAGGGAGAGAGAGGGGGAGAGAAAGAATCCCAAACAAGCTCTGCACTGTTAGCATGGAGTCCGATGGAGGGCTCAATCTCATGAACTGAATCATGAGATCATGACCTGAGCTAAAATCAAGAGTCAGACACAACTGACTGAGCCACCTATCCACCCTTTCCTGTCACACTTGCCTTTGGGTCCCCTCCCATAGAAGACCTGCATAAACTTCAACACCATGTCTCCCAACCTGCTCATTTTATTGGGCCTTGGTCCTGGTGGTGGCAGTTGGCCACCTTCCAGGGAGGTTGCATGCACCTTGTTAAACCTTAATCCTCCAACCACACAGGCTTGAGGTGGCCCCCACTGGCCCCAGTGTCCTCAATGGCTGCACATCCCCTGTGGAAGAGGACTGGTGCCACCTTCTTAAATGTACATGCCCCACCCACTACTTTGAAGAGCATCTCTGGCTTTTCTAACACAGAGAAACAGACCCAGAGAGTTAGACAAAATGAGAAGACTTAGGGGGGCACCTGGGTGGCTCAGTCGGTTAAGCATCTGACTTCGGCTCAGGTCATGATCTCGTGGTTCATGGGTTGGAGCCCTGCATCAGGCTCTTTGCTACAGCTCAGAACCTGGAGCCTGCTTCAGATTCTGTGTTTCCCTCTCCCTCTCTCTCTCTATCCCTCCCCTGCTCACACTCTGTCTCTGTCTCTCAAAAATGAATAAACATTAAAAAAAAAAATGAGACTGAGGATTATATCCCCAATGAAAGAACAGGACAAAATCACAGCAAGACAGTTAAATGAAATGGAGATCAATAATATGCCTGATAGAGAATTTAAGGTAATGGTCATAAAGATAGACAATGGACTTGAGAAAAGAGTGGAGGACATGAGTGAGACCATTAACAAAGAGCTAAAAAAGAACCAGAGTTGAAGAACACAATAAATGAAATGAAAATTCATTAGATGGAATAAACAGCAAGCTAGAGGAAGCAGAGGAACAAATGAATGACCGTGAAGACAGAGTAATGAATGTAATCAAGTCGAGCAGGTTAGAGGAAAAAAAAGATTATGTAAAATGAGAATAGACTTAGGGAATTCAGTGATTCCATCAAGCACAATAGCATTCACATCATAGTGATCCAAGAAGAAGAGAAAGAAAAGGGTGCAGAAAATTTATTTGAATAAATAATAGCTAAAAACTTCCCAGACCTGGGGAAGGAAACAGATATCGAGATCCAGGAGCCACAGAGATCCCCCAACAAAATCAACCCAATGAGGTTCACGCAAAACACATAGTAATTAAAGTGGCAAAAAGTAATGATAAAGAAAAAAAATTTTAAAGCAATAAGAGAAAAGAAGATAGTTACATACTAGGGGACACCCCATTTTTCAGCAGAAACTTTGCTAGCTAGAAAGGAGTGGCATGATATATTCAAAGTCCTGAAAGGGAAAAATCTGCAGCCACGATACTCTATCCAGGAAGGCTATCATTCAGAATAGAAGGAGAGATAAACAGTTTCTCAGACAAACAAAAACTAAAGGAGGTCATGACCACTAAACCAGCCCTCAAGAAATGTTAAAGGGGATTCTTTGAGAGGAAAGGAAAGACTATGAGTATGAAAAGTAAGAAACACAAAAGCAGTAAAAATAGGTATATCGATAAAAATCAGTCAAGGCATTCACAAAATAAAAGATGTAAAAAATATGTCACCATATACCTAACACATTGCAGTGGGAGTCAAGAGTGTGGTCAAGCTTAAGTGACAATCAACTTAATATAGACTGCTATATACAAAAGATATCATATACAAATTGAATGGTAACCACAAATCAAAAACCAGTAATTGATATGTAAAGAATAAAGAGAAAGAAATCCAAGTATATCACCGAAGAAAGCCAGCAAACCATGAAAGAGAGCAAGAGAAGAAAAGATCAGGGAAAAACTATCAGAACAACCACAAAACAGGTGACAAAATGGCAGTAAATACATATCTATCAATTATTACTTTGTTTTTTTTAATATAGAATTTATTGTCAAATTGGGTTCCATATAACACCCAGTGCTTATCCCAACAGGTGCCCTTCTCAATGCCCATCACCCACTTTACTTTGAATGTAAAGGGACTAAATGCCTCATTCCAAAAACATAGGATGACAGAATAAGTAAAAAAAAAAACAAGACCCATCTATATGCTGCCTACAAGAGACTCATTTCAGACCTAAAGATATCTACAGATTAAAAGTGACAGGTTGGAGAAACACTTGTTGAGCAAATGGACGTCAAAATAAAGCCAGGGTAGCAATACTTATATTGGATGAAATAGACTTTAAAACAAAGATTGTAGCAAGAGACAAGTCTGTCAGTATATTAACAAAGTATATAACAAAGTATTTTATTATATGCTATGTAATAATAAAGAGGACAATCCAACAAGAAGAAATAACGGTTGTAAATATTTATGCACCCAACATGGAAGCATGCAAACACATAAAATAGTTAATAACAAACATAAAGAACTAATCAACAGTAACACTGTAATAGTAGGGAGCTTTAATACCCTACTTATATCAATGGACAGATCATCCAAACAGAAAATCAATAAGGAAACAGTGACTTTGAATGATATACTGGACCAGATCGATGTAACATTTATATTTGGAACATTTCATCCTAAAACAACAGAATACACATTATTTTCAAGTACACATAGACCATTTTCCAGATTAGACCGCATATTAGGCCACAAAACAAGTCTCAACAAATTAAAAAAATCACAGTCATACCATGAATCTTTTCTGATCACACTGCTATGAAACTACAACCACAGGAAAATATCTGGAAAGAGCACAAGCAAATGGAGGTTAAATAACATGGTACTAAACAATGAATGGGTCAGCCAGGAAATTAAAGAAGAAATAAAAAATTACATGGTGACAAATGAAAATGAAAACACGATGGTCCAGAATCTCTGGGATGCAGCAAAAGTGGTTCTAAGAGGGAGGTTTATAGCAAGAAAAATCTCAAACAACCTAACCTTACAGTCAGAGGAACTAGAAAAAGAAGAACAAACAAAACCTTAAATCAGCAGAAGGAAGGAAATAATAAAGATTAGAGCAGAAATAAATGATATAGAAACCAAAAAACAACAGAACACATCGATGAAACTAGGAGCAATTTGTTAAAAAGATCAACAAAATTGATAAACCTCTAGCCAGACTTATAAAAAGAGAGAAAGGACTCAAACAAAATCACAAATGAAAGAGGAGAAATAACAGCCAACACCACAGCAATACAAATAATTGTAAGAGAATATAAGAAAAACTATATGCTAAAAAAATTAGACAACCTAGAAGAAATGGATAAATTTCCAGAAACACATAACCTACCAAAACTGAAGCAAGAAGAAATGGAAAAATTGAACAGACCAATTACCAGCAAGGAGACTGAATCAGTAATCAAAAACTCCCAACAAACAAAAGTCCAAGACCAGATGCCTTCCTGGACGATTTCTAGCAGACATTTAAAAAAGAGTTAATAACTGTTTTTCTCAAACTATTCCAAAAAATAGAAGAAAAAAAACTTCCAAATTTATTCTATGAGGCCATTATCACCCTGATATCAAAACCAGACAGGGGCGCCTGGGTGGCTCAGTCAGTTGGGCGCCCGACTTCAGCTCAGGTCATGATCTCGCGGGTTGTGAGTTCGAGCCCCGTGTCGGGTTCTGTGCTGACAGCTTAGAGCCTGGAGCCTGCTTTGGATTCTCTGTCTCCCTCTCTCTCTGCCCCTCCCCTGCTCATTCTCTGTCTCTCTCTGTCTCAAAGATAAAACATTAAAAAAAAAATTTAAAAAAAAAACAAAGACACCACACACACACACACACACACACACACACACACACACACACAGTAATGCAGGCCAATATCTCTGATGAACAAAGATGGATAAATCCTCAACAACATACTAGCAATCCAACTTAAACAATACATTTTAAAAAATCGCTCATCATGATCAAATGGGATTTATTCCTAGGTTGCTAGGGTGTTTCAACATTTGCAAGTCAATCAATGTGATACATCACGTCAATAAGAGGAAGGATGAAAGCCATATGATCATTTTAGTAGATGCAGAAAAAGCACTGGACAAAGTATAACATCCATTCATGATAAAAGCCCTCAACAGAGTAGTTTTAGAGGGAACATACCTCAACATAATAAGACTTTATGTGAAAAACCCACAGCGAACATCATACTCGATGGGGAAAAACTGAAAGCTTTCCCCTAAGGTCAGGAACAAGAGAAGGATGTTCATTCTCACCACTTTTATTTGACATAGTATTGGAAGTTCTAGCCATAGCAATAAGAACAAAAAGAAATAAAGGCATCCAAATTGGTAAGGAAGATGTAAAACTTTCACTGTTTGCAGATGATGTGCTACTCTATGCAGCCAACCCAAAAGACTCCACCAAAAAACTGCTAGAACTAATAAACGAATTTAGTAAAATCACAGTCCACAAAATCAATGTGCAGAAATCTGTTGCATTTCTATATACTAATAATGAAGTAGCAGAAAGAGAAATTAAGAAAACAGTCCCATTTACACTTGCAACCAAAACAATAAGATACCTAGGAATAAACCTAACCAAAAAGGTCAAAGACCTGTACTCTAAAAACTGTAAAACACTGATGAAAGAGATTGAAGACGATACCAAGAAATGGAAAGATGTTCCATGCTTGTGGATTGGAAGAACAAATATTGTTAAAATGTCTATACTACTCAAATAATCTACACATTTAATGCAATCCCTATCAAAATATCAACAGCATCTTTTACAGAACTAGAAGAAAGAATACTAAAATATGTATGGAACTGCAAAAGACCCCAAATAGCCAAAGCAGTCTTGAAAAAGAAAAGCAAAGCTGAAGGCATCACAGTTCTGGACTTCAAGTTATATTATAAAGCTGTAGTAACCAAAACAGTATGGTATTGGGATAAAAGTAGACCTATAGATCAATGGAACAGAAGAGAAAAATCAGAAATAAACCCACAATTATATGGCCAATTAATCTTCAACAAGGTGGAAAGAATATCCAGTGGGAAAAAGAATGTCTTTTCAACAAATGGTGATGGAAAAACTGGAGAGCAACACACAAGAAGAATGAAACTGGACCACTTTCTTACACCATACACAAAAATAAATTCAAAATGGATTAAAGACCTAAATGTGAGACATGAAACCACTTAGAGTAGAATTCAGTGATTGACCACTTATATACAACACCCAGTGCTCATCACAAGTGCCCTTTTTATGTTATGTCATTTTATTTTGTTTTATTTTATTTTATTTATTTTTTAGTGTTTATTTACTTTTGAGAGAAAGAGAGAGACACAGAAGCGTGAGTGGGCTAAGGGCAGAGAGAGGGAGACACAGAATCTGAAGCAGGCTCCAGGCTCTGAGCTGTCAGTACAGATCCCAATGTGGGGCTGGAACTCACAGACTGCTAGACCATGACCTGAGCTCAAGTCGGATGCTTAACCGACTGAGCCACCCAGGCACCCCAACAAGTGCCCTTTTTATTTTTTATTTATTTAAAAAAATTTTAATGTTTTTACTTAGTTTTTAGAGAGAGAGCAGGCAGGGGAGGGGCAGAGAGAGAGGGAGACACAGAATCCGAAGCAGGCTCCAGGCTCCGAGCCATCAGCACAGAGCCTAATGCAGGGCTCAAACCCACGAACCGTGAGATCATGATCTGAGCCAAAGCTGGACACCTAACCAACTGAGCCACTCAGGCACCCCAACAGTGCCTGTTTTAATACCCATCACCCATCTAGCCCATCTCCCACCCATCTCCCTCTATCAACCCTCAGTTTATTCTCCATCCTTAAGAGTCTCTTGGGGTTTGTTTCCCTCTCTTCTCTTCCCCCCCACTTCCCATGTGTTCATCCGTTCTGTTTCTTAAATCCCATATATGAGTGGAATCATATGGTATTTGTCTTTCTCTGATTGACTTATTTCGCTTAGCATGATACATTGTAGCTCATCCTCATGGTTTTAAGTTGCATTTCCCTAATAGCTAATGATGTTGAGCATCTTTTCATGTACTTATTTGGCATGTGTGTATTTTATTTGGAGTAATATCTATTCAAATCCTTGATCCTCTAACTGGGTTGCTTTTTTATTATTCATTTGTAAGAATTCTTTATATATTCTGTAGACAAATACCTTATTAAATATATGACTTGCAAATGTTTTTCCCATTCGGTGGGTTGTCTTTCACTTTCTTGATAGTGTCATTTGAAACACAAAAGCTTTTGGTGCACCTGGGTGACTCAGTTGGTTAAGCGTCTGACTTTGGCTCAGGTCATGATCTTGCGCTTTGTGAGTTCAGGCCGTGCATTGGGCTCTGTGCTGACAGCTCAGAGCCTGGAGCCTGCTTCAGATTCTGTGTCTCCCTCTCTCTGCCCTTACCCCACTCATGCCTCTGTGTCTCTCTCTCTTTCTCTCAAAAGTAAATAAACATTTAAAAAAATGTTGAAGCAGAAAAACTTTTAATTTTGATAAAGTCCAATTTCTCAGTCTTCTCATATGTTGTGTCTCATTTTTGTGTCTTAATCTGAGAAGCCTTTCCCTAATCCAGGGTTACAAAAATTTACTTGTTTGTGTTCTTCTAAAAGCTTTATAACTCTTACACTTAATTCTTAGAGTCAATTTTTGTGTATAGTATGAAGTAGTGGTCAAATATCATTCTTTTGCTTGGGAATATCCAGTTATCATAGTACCATTTGTTGAAAAGACTATTCTTTTTCCATTGAACTCTCTTGGCAAAAATCAATTGATCATAACTGTAAGGTTTTGTTTTTTTTTTTCTGGACTATCAGTTATATACCTGTGGTAAGTTTTGAAATCAGAAGTATGAATCCTTCAATTTTGTTTTTTCAAAATTATTTTGGTGATTGTGAGTCCCTTGCATTTTAATTTGGATGTTAGTATCAGCTTGTTAATTTCTGCAAAAAAAAAAGACATGAAATTTGGTAGAGATCACATTGAATCTGTTCATCAATTTAGGGAATATTGCCATCTTAAAAATATTATCTTCTAGTCTGTGATACAGTGTATCTTTTTATTTATTTAGGTTTTTAATTTCTTCTGGCAATGCTTTGTAGTTTTCTGAGTATAAGTTTTATATTTCATTTGCTAAATTTATTTCCTAAATGGATTGTTTTCTTTAAAAAATTTTTAAGTTTATTTATTTATTTTTGAGAGAGAGACACAGAGTCTACAACCATACCACCCTGAACGCACCTGATCTCGTCTGATCTCAGAAGCTAAGCAGGGTTGGACCTGATTAGTACTCAGATGGGAGAAAGAGAGAGAGAGACCGGGGTGGGGGGGTGAGGGGAGGGAGGGGGGCAAAGAGAGAGAGAGAGAGAGAGAGAGAGAGAGACAGAATGAATCCCAAGCAGGCTCCACACAGTGGCACAGAGCCCAATGTGGGGCTCGAACTCTAACCATGAGATCGTGACCTGAGCCAAAACCAAGAGTCAGACACTTAATCAACTGAGTCACCCAGGCGCCTCGGATTGTTTTTTAAATTTCCTTTTTAGGTTGTTTGGTGGTAGTGTATATAATCAAGACATTAATTTTTATATATTGATCTGCATTCTTGTTCAACTTATTAGCTTAATAGGTTTTTAGTGGATTCCTTGGGACTTTCTATGTACAAGATCATATCATCTTCAAATAAGAGGTAGTTGTACTACTTTCTATTCTGGGTGCCTATTATTTCATTTTCTTGCCTCGTTGCTCTGGCTAAAATCTCCAGTAAATGTTGAATAGAAGTGGCAAAAACAGACATCTTTGTTTCCCAATCTTAATGGGAAAGCATTTAGTCTTTTACCGTTAAGTGTGATGTTAGCTATGGGTTTTTCATAGATGCCCTTTATCAGGTTGAAGAAATTCTCTTCCATGTTTTTGGGGTATTTTCTTCATGAAAGGGTTTGGGGTTTGTCAAATGCTTTTTCCATGTCTAATAACAATGATCATGTGGGTTTGTCCTTTATCTGTTTATATGGTATATTACCATATTGCTTTTCAGGTATTAAACCAACCTTGCACTTACAGGATAGATCTTATTTGGTTATGCTAGATTGAATTTGCTAGTATTTTAATGAGGATATTTGAGTGGTATTGGAGTACTACTGGCTTCATAGAATGAGTTGGGAAGTGTTCCTTTGTCTTTTTTTTTTTTTTTTTTTGAAGAGTTCATAAAGATTGGCATTAATTCTTTTTTTTTCTTTTTTAATATTTGGTAGAATTTACCAGCAATGCCATCTGGGCTTGAGATTGTTTCTTCGTGGGAAGTTTTTCACTGTTAGTTGAAAGGATTTTTAAAATATATTTTGTTAACACTCAGTACTTTCTTAGACAATATTCTGCTGTTTCCCTTGTATCTAAAAATAGTTTTTAGTTCATGAATGTTACATGTCTTTGTCCTTGAAACTCTGTTCTTAAGAAATCTCATGGGGGGGCACCAGGGTGGCTCAATCGGTTGTGTCCGACTTCAGCTCAGGTCATGATCTCACTGTTCATGGGTTCAAGCCCCACGTCAGGCTCTGTACTGACAGCTCAGAGCCTGAGGCCTGCTTTGGATTCTTTGTCTCCCTCTCTCTCTGCCCCTCCCCACTTGCGGTCTGTCTCTCTTTCAAAAATAAACATTAAAAAAAAAAAAAAGTATGGGACAGAGTATATACAATGTATGATAGAAACTCTGGGGTTTTTTGCTAATTGTTTCTCAGTATTTTCTCTTCTGTACTTTGTTTCATTGCTGTCTCATACTTGATTTGAACCTTCTCCCCAAAACATTAGTTCAGGCTCTCATTTTGTTACATCTAAAAGTATTTCAAGAGCATCACTACCTAGCCCCCCACAAATGAGTTTGAACTCACTTTTTAAAGCAAAAAGATGGGGGCAGCTAGGTGGCTCAGTTGGTTAAGCATCCAGCTTCAACTCAGGTCATGATCACATGGTTGGTGAGTTCAAGCCCCACATTACTATCAGCACAGAGCTTACTTTGGATCCTCTGTCTCCCTTTCTCTCCCCCCTCTCCCCCCCCCCTCCCCCCCACCCGCACTGCTCACGCTCACACTCTCTCTCAAAAAGAAATAAACATTTAAAAACAAACAAAAAGGTGTGTCTGGGTGACTCAGTCAGTTAAGCGTCCAACTTTGGCTCGGGTCACGATCTCATGGTTCATAGGTTCGAGCCCCACGTCGGGCTCTGTGCTGACAGCTCAGAGCCTGGAGCCTGCTTTGGATTCTATGTCTCCCTCTCTGTCTCTGTCCCTCCCCTGCTGTGCTCTCTCTCTCTCTCTTTCAAAAGTAAATAAGTAAACATTTAAAAAAATAATAAAAATAAAAACAAGCAAAAAATTAAAAAGATGGCACATCATTTTTTGTTTTTTTAATATAATGGAACAGTATCACATTTCAAGTGAATGGAAGTCAAGAGTTATAGTCGAGTAGCTTCGAAATTTAGAAAATCAGTTTTCACTGGCTATTTACTTTAGGAACAGAAATTAATTATGTCTCATTCTTATCATAATGTGCACAGCCTAAAAAATATACGCTCTCTGAACAGACTGAAGTTCAAAGTCCCCAGGCACAACATTTATCAGAAATAATGGTCCCTGCTCTAGTCAACCAGGAGTTAGATGAAGAAATGTTCACGTAAGCATTTCATTGAAACCCTTGAGATGCACAGTAGTTGATACGACTTACTGGCTTCAACTCACCATTCTACTTTGTTTCTGAGTTGTACCCCTTTAGATACCTAATGTAAGTAGAGTCAAGCAGTATTCGTCTTTTTGTGACTAGCTTATTTCACTTAGTATACTATCTAAAAGGTTCTTGTGTGTTATGGTATATGACAGGATTTCCTTCTTCTTAAGGCTGAATAATAATCTATTGTATGTAAATGCCACATTTTTCTTCAGTCATTCATCTTTCAGTAGACATTTAAGTTGCTTCCACCTCTTGGCTATTGTGGATAATGTTGCAGTGAACATAGATGTAAAATATCTCAGGAATCTGATTTCACTTCTTTTGGATATATACTAAGAAGTGACTCTTTTGCCCATTTTTCAACTGGGTTTTTTTGTTTTCTTATTGTTGAAATTTAAGAGTTCATTGTTTATTGTGGATATTAGTCCTTTATCAGGTATTTGTTTTCCATATATTTTTTCCTACTCTGGCTTGTCTTTTCATTCTTTTAGCAGTGTCTTTCAAAGAGCAGCAGTTTTTAATTTATGAATTCAAACTTAACACCTTTTTTCTTTTGTGGATCATGTTTTTGGTGTTGTATCTTTTAAAGTTTTTTTTTTTTTTTTAATGTTTATTCATTTTGAGAGAGAGAGAGGAAGAGAGAGAGGGAGACACAGAATCCGAAGCAGGCTCCAGGGTCCAAGCTGTCAGCACAGAGCCCAAGGCAGGGCTCAAAATCATGAATCGTGAGATCATGACCTGAGCCGAAGTCGGACGCTCAACCAACTGAGCCACCCAGGCGCCCCTGGTGTTGTATCTTTTTAGATCACCTAGATTTTCTCTTTTAATGTCTTCTGGAAATTTTATACTTTTACATTTCACATTTAGATCTAACATCCATTTTTAATTAATATTTGTGAAAAGTGTAGGGTCTTCCAAACAGAAAGCACCAAGCCTACATGGGTTCATTGATAAATTCTACCAAACATTTAAGAAAGAAATTCCAGGGCACATGGGTGGCTCAGTCGGTTGAGTGTCCTGACTTCAGCTCAGGTCATGATCTTGCAGTTTGTGAGTTCGAGCCCCACATCGGGCTCACTGCTGTCAGCCTGTCAGTGCAGAGCCTGCTTCAGATGCTCTGTCCCCCCCATCTGCCCCTCCCCCACTTATGCGCCTTCCTAAAATAAATAAATATAAAAAAAAATTCCCTACAATCTGTTTCCGAGTATAGAAGCAGAGGGAATACTTCCTAACTCATTCTGTGAGGCTCACATTACCGTAATATCAACACCAAAGACATTATAAGAAAACTGTAGACCAGTATCTCTCATGAACATAAATGCAAAAGTCCTCAACAAAATATTAGCAAAATGAATTAAAAAAAGTATAAAAAAAATTATACACCATGACCAAATGGAATTTATCCCACATATGCAAGACTGGTTCATTATTCGAAAATCAATTAAAGTAATCCATCATATCAACAAGGTAAATAAGAAAAATCATATGACTCTATCAAGAGATGCAGAAAAGGCATTTGACAAAATCCAACACCCACTCATAATAAAAAAAGTAAACTAGGAATAGAGAGGAACATTCTCAACTTGATAAAGACTATCTACAAAAAAGCTATTGCTAACATCATACTTAATGGGAAGAAACAGGAAGTTTTCCCACTAAGGTCAGGAACATGGCAAGGATGTCCTGTCCCCTCTTGCCACTCCTTTTCAACATCATACCAGCAATGCTTAGTTGCTAATGCAACTAAGAAAAGAAGGTAAAAGGTATACAGATAAGTGATTGCCAGGAGGAGAGGTGGATGAATAGGCATAGCACAGAGGATTTTTAGAGCATTGAAAATACTCTGCATATTATAATGATGGATATATGTCATTACACATTTGTCCAAACCTATAGAATGTACAACACCAAGAGTCACCCCTAAAGTAAACTGTGGACTTTGGATGATTATGATGTGTTAGTGTAGGTTCATTCTTCGTTTAAAAAAAAAAAATTACCGTCAAGTGAGCGATGGTAATAGGGGAGGCTGTGCATGTGTGGGGGCTTAACACTTCCTAACCAAAACTGAATCTTTTTTTTTTTTTTTTTTTTTTTTTGGTATGTATAGTCTTTTGAGAGCATAAAAAAGCCAGTGGAAAATTGGGCATTAGCCCATCCAGCCCAGTGTTGTGCCTGTGACAATAGGGGCCATTTTATGGGAAAACAGAATAGTATATACTTCAAAGACTATATAATATTGTTTTGAAATGTACTTTTCCAATAACTGCTGAGGGCTTTTATAATTTTTTGCTTATTTTTCAGTATAAATTGCTGACATGTTCCTGTAACAATACATTAATTACTTTTTGATCTTTGCCCTTTTTGTGATCCTAGGTTGGTTCATTCTGGCTCTGGATGTCGATCACCCTCACTTGGATCTGACCTTACATTTGCTACTCGGACGGGCTCTCGGCAGGGCATTGAGATGCATCTCTTCAGAGTGGAGACACATCGGGATCTGTCAACCTGGACCAGGATACTCGTTCAGGGTTGTCATGCTGCTGCTGAACTAATTAAGGAAGTCTCTCTAGGTATAGATCCTGATGTATCACTTCTAGCAGTAGTTAAATGGAACTGTTATACTTTATTTTAAAGTAAAAACTATTAACATATGTGCCAGACTTAAAAATATTCCAAAATATGGCAGCTTAAAATTATCATGATAGAAAGAAACCTGGTTTTTCTGTTTCAGTAGTAGCCTTGTACGTGGCTCATTCATAACACCCTATGTACAACATGGCAGTTTTGCTGTTCCTCATATTAATCTGTATGTGATAGTATAAAGATTCATTAATGAAGTACTAGATGCACTAACCGTCTATTTCAGAAGATTTGGTGTCTAAGATATGGATAGACATCCTTAAAATATAAGCATCTGGCAAGGCTTATGGCTGTAGAAAAATGAGGAATTTTGAGTAGGAATTTGTCTTCAAAAGTTTGCAAGGGTGTGCTCAGTACTTACTGAAATAAGCATCTAAAGGAAAGAAGCCTGGTGGTGTCTTTTCATTGTTGAAACGCCCTCTTGTGGCTAGTCTATATGGTTTCTTTTTTTTAATGTTGTTTTTGACAGAAAGAGAGAGAGAGAGAGAAAACGAGGGAGGGGCAGAGAGAGAGGGAGACAGAGGATCCAAAGCAGGTTCTGCACTGATTAGCAGAGACCCTGATGTGGGGCTCAAACTTAACAAACTGTGAGATCACGACCTAAGCCAAAGTTGGATGCTTGACTGACTGAGCCACCTAGGCACCCTTATGGTTTCATTTGTATATATTTGTGTGTATGTACATATATACATCTGTATAGATATTTCCAGATTACTTTCCATTTTAGCAAGAACAAAGAATAGTCAAAATGTTTGAGTTTCTAATAGGGTTTGAATTACTTTGATTATCTTGACTGCAAAGTCAGTTTATTTGATTTTGCCCCTCTTCTCTATGCATTTTATTCTATAAACATAGCTTTATAGGATTTTTTAGAAAGAGAAAATGTGTGAAGAGCAGAATGTCTTGTGATACTTATCTTTCTTTCCATTGCTTTTGGAAAGTGAGGGATCTCCATGGCTTTAGAATTTGCATAGGCAGCATTTCTGTGGGTCATCTTCTAAAACTGGCACAGCGACAGTTTTTTAAGTGTTGTCAAAATGACCTAATTCTTCAACTCTTTAGGACCTGCTCGGTACTTTCCTCACAACCACAATGATGACTCAAGTAATGACTAGTAAGACCACACATTGGATTTTGACCAAGGCTACCATATCCACATTGTCTTTCTCACTTGTCTGTCTCCTGCCCATTTTCTCTTTGGAGACGTTAGTCACCACATCAAGGGCTGCAGGACTCTGGTTTTTGTCTTGGCCACAGAATGTGCTTTCTGGGTTGTGTCCTCAGTGTGAAGGTCTACAATGCCCCGTGTTCCTTTGGGGAGCCCAAGAACACTCTTTAGGCCCTTGACTGGCATCTGGGATCACCATATCCTCTTCAAGGATCCAGAGAGATATGTTTCCCAAAACAAAGAATGCAACTTGGATTTTTAACATTTTTTTTAGTTTCATGTTGTTTTGTGTCTGACAGCTAAACTTGTGGCAGGAAATAAAAATCTGTCCAGTCCCTGGCTCACAGTTGTTTAAATGCAGATGGCTTGGGGAGAGAGAAGGACTGGTTGGGTCCTTATACTTTAAAATAGACAAAAGAAACATTTTTTGGTAATCTGGAACTTTTTTATTCTCATTCACAGCTGTATTTTAATCTTACCTTGGTAATACTTTCATTTCCACAATTCAGGTCAACAAACGTACTTGTTCGTTACTGTATTTAGAGCTCTGTCAGATATATTAAACTGGCTGAAGGTGAACTGCTTTGATGAGAGCCCGAATTCCTTTCAGATGTGTTTTTGTATGTGCGTGCATGCACACACCTGATCTGTTATGTCTTAATATGTGTATGCTTACTGTGCACATCCACCTTCACGTATACACACACACACATACGTAAGCCAGCATGTCCTTCAGATGCACGATACCCCTTGATGTTAAATTGTTGGGAGATTCAGAAAGGTTTATTTAAAATTATAATTATGGCACATTGTACTACATATTCAGATATCTGTGGCCTAAAGAAAGGAAGTTGACAAGAAGAAATCATTTAAGTTCTGTTTCTTTGTCTCGTGTGTTTCATTATGTTTTATTTATTTATGTATTATATAGTTTACTCATTTAGGAAAATGTTAGGGACTACCTATGAGATTTTACTAGTGAATGCAATACATGAACTTCATAATGTTCATTTAGCTTTAAACCTTTATTAGATTACAGTAGAATTGACCAGTAATCCTTCTGATACACAAAGACTTTCTCCTTCTAGCAAATGTGAACTTCAGGATCACTAGGCAGAGCACACAGTTATTTCCCTCGGGTGCATTAAGCTTTATCATTTTCCATCCTGTGAATTCCACAGGAATTCAAAATAGGAAAATACATATATGTGTATAATTGTTTGAGCTTTAAGAAGTATGCTTTTAAAGGCTAATTTCATCATACCAATTACCTAAGCTTATTAAAATTTTTAAATCAAACAAGAACTACTACTAAGAAGTAGTAGACATGGGAAGAGTTGCATTAGTAAATATGTAGAAAATCTGCAAGAGGAGAAGAAAAATGAGCATAAAAAAATGTTTTATTTATTTTTAAATAAATAGAGAGCAGATAGAACAGACAGAGGGGGACAGAGGATCCAAAGCAGGCTCCATGCTGACAGCAGAGAGCCTGATGTGGGGCTCAAACTCACAAACCATGAGATCATGATCTGACCCGAAGTCGAACGCTCAACCGACTGAGCCACCCAGGCGCCCCAGAAAAATGAGCATTTTAAAGTATTTATATTGTTAGGACATATGACCAAAGGGTTTGCTTTATCCATGTTCTCAGTTTTATAAAATCGTCTTGAATCCCTTTTTATTCATCTACTGGGTAAATACTGATTGAGTATATACTCTGCTTTTACTGGCTATACTAAAATGGATACGGTAGGCATAGCCCGTGCCTTTGAATAATGAGAAGCAGAAAGAATAATGCCTTTGAATAATGAGAAGCAGAAAGAATAGTGAGTACATATCAGAGTTGTTAGAAGTCATGAGTGGAATACAGGAGTTTCCTGTAACTCTAACACACACCCTTCTAAGGCAAGTTTTATCACCTCCATTTTTAAGATAAAGGAACTGGAGGGGTGCCTGGGTGGCTCAGTTGGTTAAGCGGTTAAGCCTTTGACTCTTGATTTCAGCTCAGGTCAAGATCTCACAGTTTGTGGGTTCGAGCTCCGCATTAGGCTCTGTGCCGACTGTGTGGAGCCTGCTTGGGATTCTCTCTCTGCCTCCCTGTCTCTCTTTTTGACCCTTCCCTACTTGTGCACATGCTCTCTCTCAAAATAAACTTAAAAAAGATGAAGAACTGGGGTTAATGTAGGTAGGGCTTGAATTGGGTCTCTTCTGACTCCAAAACCAGTGCCTTAAGCCCCTGAATTTCCCCCTCTCAATGACTCATTCTTATGCCCAGATTAAACTCCTGGGGGACATATACAGTATCAGTTTCTCTTAATTCACTAAATCAACAAATATTTACTGTTTTATTAATTACAAAGTGCTATGTTTTGTAATGAGAGAAATAAAAATAAGTAAGACCTACTTCATGCCTTTGACCAAATAGCTATAAGAAAGGAACAAGGGGCACCTGGTTGGCTCAGTCCATGAAGCATGCAACTCTTGATCTTGGGGTTGTGAATTCGAGCCCCACACTGGGTATAGAGATTACTTAAAAAGAAAATCTTTTAAAAAGAGAGAGAGAAAGAGGAAGGTAAGGAGTCAAGTGATGGCATTTCTTCCAATAATGAGAGAAACCTGAAGTTTTAAAAAGGTTAATGGGAGAGATCTAGTTTAAAGGGAAATGTTGAAAATGCAGAGGAAGAAGGAATAATCAACCTTGGACAGTTTCTGAGAAGGTGGGAATGGATGGGATCCAAAGCACAGATGGAGGGATTGGCCTTGTCCCTGGAAGAGGGACAAACGGACAGAGAGAGGAGAGGATGGGTGGGTGTGTACATCCACATCCTAGCTGTTGAGGAAGATACTGTCTTATACACCTGACATCCCTGGCTTTTATTCCATACCTAACTCCAAGTGCAATAATAGGCTACTTTTATGTCTCACTTTTTAAAGTTATATCATAGTTGTATAATGGGAAAAAACAGTAATTTTTATTTTTTTGCCTAAGGAGCCATGAGTTAACCTCATCACCACAACCATCGCTTTAAAGAATTTTACAATGTAATATTCACCGAGAAGCTAGAAGAAACATTAGAATTTTAGTTTGAGGATTTTCTGTGAAGTCTAGGACTGAGAATAATGGAGTATTACTGGCCCTCTTGTCCCAATCCCAATGTCTTATATTTACTTATTTAAATAAGGTTAGCCTAATCATCAGGAATTGTGCCCAAAAAACAGTATTAATGCTCTGTGCACAGTGGAATAGCCTGGAGAGTTGTGCTTTTTTTTTTAAGTTTATTTATTTATTTTGAGAGAGAGAACATGTGCAAGTGGGAAAGGGGCAGAGAGAGAGGGTGAGAGAGAATCTCAAGCAGGTTCCATGCTGTCAGCGCAGAGCCCAAAGCAGGGCCTGATATCAAGAACCCAAGAGATCATGACCCGAGCCAAAATCAAGAATCAGATGCTTAACCCATTGAGCCTCCCAGGTGCCCCCAGGAGAGTTTTTTTAACAATACTGATGCCCAAGTTCTACCTCCAGAGATTATTTTTCTTAGTTGATTTATTTTGAGAGAGAGAGCAGGGGAGGGGCAGAGAGAGAGGGACACAGAGAATCCCAAGCAAGCTCTGTACCGTCAGTGCGGAGTCTGACTCGGGACTTGAACTGACAAACTGCTATGTGAATTCCCAGGTCTCAGAGGGCCTCACACTTGTAGCACCAACAACACTGCACTAACAACAAAACTGTGCTCAGGTGTTAATGGAACAGAAACTTTACCAGTGTTGAGAGAAGACATTTATTTGCCAATCTTGATGACCAAAATTTTTTTTGTCCTGTCAATTCAGATCAACCCTTTGAATTTTATCTTTGATAGGTCCAACTGTATGACTTTTGCCAACTATAGCCTTTGCCTTTGATAATAAACACTATCTTTGTCCTCTTCCTAGATACCAACCAAACCATGTTACTGCCCCTGAAAGGCATTTCTGCCTTTTCTCCTTTGGTAGAAACCTTCCCATACTTGAAACCTTCCCATACTTCACTGCCTAAGCAGTTTGACCTATTCTTTAGGGCCTATCTGAAGTGCCATCTCCTCCAGGAAACATTTCCTTGACTTTGGCCTTATTCATTCTATTGTTAGTCGTGTTCTATCTATTCTACCTCATGTGGTTAGGGATTTCATGTTTATGCCTTTCATTTATGAAGTCCTGGAGAGCAGGGACCGTGCCTGTTACTTCTCCGGTACCTCACACAGCCTACTTCCAGCACAGGTGTTTAATTGATACTCTCACTGAATTAAACTGAATCAAATCAGATGTTGTGGAGAGTTATGGCCATCGCTTTCTCATCTCCATCAAGATGTGGATGCAAGCAACCAGAAAAAGATTTACTTGAAGGAGTTCCAAGTAGGTTAGGTATTGCACATTCTCAAAAGAAGATTCTTTTTCCTTTTTTTTGCAGTCAGAAGAATTCTTTTCCACTCAATAACTGAAGCAGTAACTTTATTAATGATGGCTTTTGCTTGTCTTCAACAGGCTGCACATTAAATGGCCAAGAGGTAAGACTCACTGTCCACTATGAAAATGGGTTCACTGTCTCCAAGGAAAATGGAGGTTCCAGCAGCATACTGTACCGCTACCCCTTTGAAAGGCTGAAAATGTCTGCTGATGATGGCATCAGAAATCTGTATTTGGATTTTGGTGGTCCTGAGGGAGAACTGGTAAGAGTGTCACAGAAAACCATGTCTACTCTAATAGATATTCTTTTGTTTTCTCATTGCTTCTTACCTTTTGCATAGAAAATTATGGACTGATAGTCCATTTGCAATCAGAAAATTGTTCTTCAAGATGTATTGGGTTTGGGTTTAGGGGGTTGTGTGTGTGTGTTTTCTGTTCCCCACATTAGGAAATCATTCCCTTTTTTAAAAAAAAATTTTTTTAACATTTATTTATTTGTGAGAGAGAAAGAGACAGTGTGAGCAGAGGAGGGGCAGAGAGAGAGGGAGACACAGAATCCAAAACAGGTTCCAGGCTCTGAGCTGTCAGCACAGAGCCCGATGCGGGGCTCGAACCCACGAACCATGAGATGATGACCTGAGACGAAGTTGGATGCTTAACCGACTGAGCCACCCAGGTGCCCAAAAATCATTCCCTTTTTAAAAAGTTTTGTTTGGGGGCAGCTGGGTGGCTCAGTTACTTTAGCATCTGGCTCTTGATTTTGGTTCAGGTCATGATGTCACGGTTTGTGGGTTTGAGCCCTGTGCTGGGCTCACTGTTGCCAGCATGGAGCCTGCTTGAGATTGTCTCTCTCCCTCTCTCTCTGCCCCTCGCTCATATTCTCTCTCTCTCTCTCTCTCTCTCTCTCAAAATAATAAACTTAAAAGAAAAAAGTTTTGTTTGAATGGTATAAAAAAAATACAGCCCTTTTAAGAAACAGGCTTTTATCGAATATGAGATATAAAGTACAAAAGCTGGTAAACTATAATAAATAAATTCTATCCATTGCTATTATTAGCAGTTGGTTGAGATAAGAGTTAAAAGTAACAGAGTGACTTGGTCGCTACAGAAATTGTGATGATCAGAAAAAAAAGATACATGGGTATCTCCATACAGTTATGCTCTTTTTTTGATATCCTTGTCTTTAAAAAAAAAAATGTCAACAGGAATTCATGATTTCCCTTAGTGAACTACAGAGTGTGTTGAGTATACTTCAGAAATCATAAGTTAAGATAAAGGAGTAAAATAATGCCTTGTCTCTCTTATCAGTTTTCAGCCAGTAGTTCAAATCTTACACATGAACTATTATGTCTCTTGACACAATCACCATAGGTGGAAATTTGCAAAACAGAATCTTGAAATTTTATAACTGAAAGAGATCTTAGAGATAATGGAGTTCAACCTCCAAATAAGAAATTATGTCTAAAAATCTTATTTTCAAAGATAAACCTTTAGGAGACTATGATGGGGGCATGGACCAGGGCTTTTCAAAAGCCTGAAGCATTAGAGAGAGTTAAATGCTTCTATTAAATTAACCTATTAAATTATTATTAGCAGTTGTCATTTAGCAAGCCAGGTGTTAGAGCAATCCTGGCTATATAGTTTGAAATTTTTTTTTTTAATGTTTATTTATTTTTGAGACAGAGAGGGACAGAGCATGAGCAGAGAAGGGGCAGAGAGAGAGGGAGACACAGAATGTGAAGCAGGCTCCAGGCTCCGAGCTGTCAACACAGAGCCCGATGCGGGGCTCGAACTCACGAACTGTGAGATCATGACCCGAGCCGAAGTCGGACGCTCAACCGACTGAGCCACCCAGGCGCCCCTGGCTATATAGTTTTAATTCCTGCTTTATACTTAATATATACAAAGTTTGATGAAATTAGTGCTCTGTAATTTATATTTTGAATCAGGTTTTACTTTTCTTTAAAAGGCATAGTTAACAAGGTCCAATTTCTAGTCTATGTATCAGCGCCAATGATTGATGAATCACTCGTTTCACTCAGCCTGACGCCGGGTCTCCTTGTTCATCTGGTGTCAGCCATCCAGATTAGATACTTGTGCTTAGGAGGGTATAGCTAGCCCTTCTAACGAGCCTTGGGAGCTCTCATTCCCATTACAAACCTATGAGGGATGTCAAAAATCAGACCCATCCATAGTCACATTTCAGTTGAGTTCACCGTGATTTCCTCCTGGGAATATAACCATAATGAATGGTTTCCATATAAGATATTCCTCTTTCTTTTACATCTTCTACTTTTTAGTTCTCTCTACCAGGCATAGTGGGATCTGGTACACCACCAGTTGTATTCTAATTGTGATGTGGGAGCTCACACCAGTATTTAATTCCTCCACTGAATGATCTTACTTCAGAGTATACTTTCATTTGTGGCTTTAAGAAACTCCCAAGAATTTCTATAAATCTGGGACATTCTTAATCCAAATTCTTTTTAAAAAGTAGAACATCACGTCCAAATTTGCTTATTTTGTGTCTGTTTATTAAAGCTTTTGGGTAGGAGCGGCTAGGTGGCTCGGTCAGTTAAACATCCGACTCTTGGTTTCTGCTTGGGTTATGATCTCACAGTTTGTGGGATCGAGCCCTGTGTCAGGCTCTGCGTTGACAGTGCAGAGCCTGCTTGGGATTCTGTCTTTCCCTCTCTCTGCCCCTCCCTCAACACACACTCTCTCTGAAAATAAACCTTAAATTTTTTTTTTTTTTTTTTTTTTTTTTGCAAATAAAGCTTCTGTGTATGGTAGTGCTAAACTGATGCGCTTTCTCCACAGACCATGGACCTGCACTCTTGTCCGAAGCCGATTGTATTTGTGTTGCACACGTTCTTGTCAGCCAAAGTCACTCGTATGGGACTGCTTGTATGAGCAGCAGAAAATCAGAAAAGAGTCTTGAATGTCACAAGAAGTATTTCCACCTCAAAAAAAAAAAAAAAAAAAGCACAAAAAGAAAGCTCTCTCTCCTCCAGCACAGTGCCTTGACAAGGACCTGCAAATCACTGCTGAACAGTAACCATGTTTAAAGAAGAGCCTGCCTTTCACAAGCTACCTTGGCCAGAAATTCTAGTACTCTAATAAGCTCCAACATGAAGCTGTTGATTGACTGTGTAGTTTCCTAATGTGGTTTCTAAGTAACTAGGTTTATTTCCCCTGTTAAGAAGGATGGCTCATTGTGGGGGTTTTTGGGGACGTAATCAAATATCGAAGAGTTGTTTTCGTTTTCTTCTTCCTACAGGATTTGTTTCGAGCGTAGCCTTGGTCTCTTGCTTCATTTGACCGTCTCTTCCCAGGTGCTAGTTGGCAGCAGCTTGTGCTTCTTGGCCATTCCAGATAGGTCGTACATTCTGTCGGAGCTGGCTGTCATTTATTCCTTCCACCCTAGGAAGTCCTGGAATTGCACACCCAAGTGTTCTTCCATGTGTCCTGGCTCTCCTGCATCCCACCCTGGCCATCACTTCCCATCACATCACGAGCTTTGCCACTCATAAGTGCTAACTTTAGGACTTAGAACTTGCAAATTTTTATTTGCCTTGCCTTCCACTTCCTTTCTAGTGGTAACCAAGTTGGAAGCCACTGATTTGAAAGAAGAGTTTTGCTTGTTTTAGATTTTTCTGATTTATCTTTGGTAGGAGCCAGGGGATAAGATTTATTTTAAAAGAAAGTCCTCATTTTAGCCTAAGCCATTTTTTATTGCTTACCAAATGTGCCTTTGGTTAGGGTTAGTGGAGCTTTATTAGTCACTATATGAATAACTGGATATCACTGCCATTCCAGGGAGATAATCCATCCTAGTTTTGAGGAATAGTCTTTAAGATGGATTTCCTGAGTAGTATCTTTTCTAGTGGGCAGATCTCATTGGGGAAGATAAATTCTGGAGAGCCTGCTTGTTTAAAGAGTAGACTCTATAAAGGCAGCTCTTCACAAACATCATGTTGCGTTGCTTTGGGTTTTGTGAGCCCATGCAGGGCCCTGGCCCTGGCCCTTTGTGGAAGCAGATTGGTACAGACAGGCAGCTGCTAATTCAAGACTCACTGTTGGTGTAGTAATGCGTTCGACAGCGGGCAGGGTGACGAGACCATGGGATAGCTACCTGGGTTTTGCTAAGCGTTGCCGGACATCATCTTTAGGACATAGTAGCAGTAAGATTGCTGATTTTGTAGTATTAGAGAAACACATTCAGCTTGTTTTTCCTAATTATGAAGGAGGTATATATCTGAAAACATTCAAAATAATATAAGAGCTGTCTAAAATGTCAAGATGACCACAGTCCCCAGATCTGAAAGAGAAGGTAATATTGACTTGGATGTTCTCTGTGTTCTCCGAAGAAAAGTCTATGCCGAGCTCTCACTTACTAGATTTATGAGGTATGCTGTAAGAGGGTGTGAGCTCTTTGGAGAGTGGAGGAAGGTAGCACTCCAAATAGGAAGGAAAAAAACCCCACAATCCTATGGAAAACACGAGCTATTTGGTGTGAGTGCCGACTGACCTAGGTAGGACATTTGAAAGAGCAGACTCATGAACAGAGTTTGAGTTAGACATTGTAACCCCACTGTTTTCCCTGTGCCCATAAGTCGGTCCTCCTTCCCCTTGTGTACGGTGAGAATAACCACATGCACAGGCTGGGGAGAGAGAACTGTTCTCCCCCCAGCTACAGTTCCAACAATGAATGATGTGGTCCACTTAAAACTGGAAATTGACATCTACACTAGAATATGTGTTTCAAGGGCTTTTTTTTTTTTGTTTGTTTTGTTTTTACACGTTTTAAAGGTTCATAAACCTGTATTTGGCTCCAGCTGAAGTAAATTTGCAAATAGGGAAGGAAAAAAAATATCTTGAAGGTCCAGCTATGATTTCTGGAAGCAGAATTTCAACACATAATACCCTCAGATAAGGGAGCTTAGACACTTTGCAGTGAGAGCATTATTAATCTGAAACGTTGCACAATGCAGTCACAGACTTTGCAGCGAAGCCATTTGGTGGAGGTTTTCTTTGTTAGTGTGAAAGGCTAAGCCACTGAGAATATTTTCAGGGGGAACTTCTGAGCCACCCTGCTCATCACTTACATGAAAAAGAACTCTAAAAAAGGTGTGATGAAAATGTGGGCAGGAGAAGGAAAAGCATGTGAGCCATTTTGGCTCATTTTGTTCCAGCTTAAATTGTCACCAAGGTCCATAAGGTTTTTAAATCTTTCGAGTCTTAATGTGAAATGAAAATGTGTGGGAGATTTCCTTTGACCACTAGCACCCCCGAGAGCAAGAGCCTTTAAGCTGCTTGTTTAACATCAGCAGCTTTCCACTCGTGGGTGACCAGATTGTTATTCAACTAAGTGTGTTTGTGGAACTTTCAAACCACAGATGAAGAGCTTTTTACGGATAGGACAGCCTTGATTAATATGTATTTTGTATTAAGATGCCAAAACATGGCAAATTATTTTCAAATGATAACTAAAAATGGGCATTTTTGATATTTCACATCTTTTATAGAACAGCTTTTCATTTCTTTTTCATTTCAAATCAGGAAAATTGTTGAGAATGTTGTGGGCTTGCCTGTGTAGAACGGAAAGGAACCTGCAGAGTAGTGTGTGCCTCGTTCCAATGGATCGCTTCCTGTGCCCCTCGACCTCCCCCCCCCCCCCACCCCCAGACCTGGGGCTTAGACGTCTTCTCCATATTCCACACAGAAGCCTAGAAGTAGCCACCTGGTGTGTGAAAATACTTCCTTCTCATTCCTTAAAATTTCTCCCTTTCCTCTCCAAAAAAAGAAAGAAAAGGAAAGAAAAAAAAGGCTGTCATTCTTATTCTGAAAAAGGTAAGTCCTTTCCTGAAGTTACCAAACAAACCTTACCTAGAAATTAGTATCTATTATTTTATATGAAGTAATACTTAAATGTATGTTTATACAGTATTTATTAGATAGTTCGAACTGAAAACTCACCTACCTAGTAGACAGGTTCAGATTACATATTGGGACCTGTACAGGCAATCAAAAATATTACCTTATTTGTCATTCACCTATTTTAAAGCCATGTTTGAGCACTTTTTAGGCTAGGTGAAGTCTGATAGTGCATGTTTTTATCAGCTATACCCTCACAAACTTTGTTATTGAACATTATTGGATGGCAGGAGAGATTGAATTATTTATTTCTTCTCTAATCTAACCTACCAATCTAATCTAACCAACAAATGATTAAAGTTGTCCCTGATTGTTTTCCTAATTTATCTTCCTAGGCAGAATGGTAACCAAGCTTTTTTCAGTTGATTAGATGCACTTAGCTAATAAACTAGAATTTTTTATTAAAAATAAAATTAAGCTGTGTGGAATCTGGACAAGATTATGTTTCTCCCAGAAGAAGTTTTCACTGTAAATGGTTTTGATGGACAAAAGCGTGACCACTTTGAGAAAAAGTTATGATGAACTTTTTTTTTTAATTTTGTGAGAACCTCCAGGTCTTCTTGTTTATTAATTTATATGCATGTGGATATATTTGTATGTTTTCAGAAACATGGAAGAATCTCCATATTTTTTAATGCAAATTATATTGTACGCTGCTATGCAAATTCTATTAAAAGCCCTACCTACTTAAAAGTTAAACATTTTTGAAGCTTTCAGGGAAGACCTGTAGACTTAAGCACTTTCTCTGCTGTTTTGTATCTTGGACACTTACGCTGAACTGTTCTTATTTTCACTGGTTATAAGCTATTGATTGTACATAATATTTAAACTGACCAAATATCCAGCATACATTTCCTTGTCGCTGTCATCCACCATTGGTGGCATGAATGAATGGCTGGTTAGAAAGCCAAAGGTCATCTTTTTTCAGTTGATCATGAAGAAGTGAAATGTCAGATCTCTTTGGTCTCAAAGCAAATTGCTCCAGTCAGATCAAACATCTACCCAAGGAAAAAAGACTTCTTTAAATTGGGGATTCTACTTAAACTTTAAGTTGAATTTGACCATAATCCCATTCATTCTTTTTGTATGTAGATCTCGATCAGGTCTATAATATGCCAGGTGGTATTATATTTTATCTTAAGTTTGGAAATCTCTTTCAGTTAAATTTAAAATGTTATTGCGGTTTCCCCCCAACCCCCTTCCTGAAGATGAAAGCATAAGAATCTGCCATTTGCTGCTGTTCTCTCTCTCGAGATTGCTTGGTAATCCAGAATTAGTTTGACTTTCTACGTACTGTCTTTTAATCCTGACAGCAGCAGTCCCCCCCTCCCTCTTTTTTAAAGCTGTCTCCTTCCCTGTGCTGGGTGTATAGACAATAAATGTGTGATGGCAGACAGTTATAAAATAATTATGTTGTATTTCAGGATTATGTGGTTTTGAGCAATTTAGCTACTCCTATGGTGTACTGATAACTGAAATTTACTTTATGCTGGTAATAGACTACTTAGTGGCAGATTTGAAACCATTTCTCTACAACACACACAACACATCTGGCAGATCAATGATACAAGTTCATTCTATCAAAGATAGAATTTCAAGTTAAGGTAACCAAAACTAGGCTCATGGGGCACACCTGTACATCTGTTGTCTTTTTTTTTTTTTTTTTTTTTTTTACAGTAGCTAAACCACCAACTAGAAGAATGGTTGTTGTTATGTATTAACTCAACAAAATATTTTAACGAGATTTCTTCTTTTGTTTCAAACTGATAAACTTGAACATAAACTTCTTGCCACCTCTTATTCTTCCCACTTCAGGTGACTGAACCAAAGTGTATTTAAGTTTTAAAAGTGAATCTAAATTTGATGTAATTCATAAAGAAGGCCGTTTGCAAATGATTGCTTGCTCTCTAATGAACATTTGATTATATTCAACAAAATCCACCATCTGAATTGTAATTCTTGAATTGCTCCAAAATAGATTGGTTGAAGCTAAAAAGCTATGCTAGAGAAGCGATACTTTATTATATTGTAAGATTAGCTACCCTGATAGATTTCTAACTTCTGAGTCCTCTAAGTACCTTACTCAGTTCTGTTGTAATCTTAGCTCCGTGCGGTTGACGCAAATGCTTTGTTTTAGTTTTTGAGCCCCTCTTTATGCCAGTCACATATACACCTTTGGAACCTGAATGTTCTGTCACCTCTTCCAAAGTAATAGAAGTCTTTTATGCATAGACAAAAGGTTCTTTGGGGGCCTACGGAAATTCTGACACTGCAAGGCTAATTAACGACGCATTAATTCACGTATTCCATGTACTAAGCAGTTATTAACACACAACTCTTCACAGGCTTTCTTCAGGGTCCAAAAGAAAGTTCCTGCCTGCAAGTAGCACATAACCCATTATTTCTCAATTACACCCTGCCATCTGTTTATCAATCAGTGGTTAAGTAATTAACCACTTCATACTTTTACCAAAGTACATCTGCAGTCCAGCTACTCTGGCTAACTGGAAAATGTTTAAAATGATGCTTGGTCTTTGGTCCATGCCAACATGAAAGAACTCCAAGCACACTTAAGTAGGTTAGTCTTTTCATTATGCTTAGTTTTTTAATGCAAAATTAGGCTTTAGTGGGGCACCTGGCTGGATCATTCAGTGGAACATGCTACTCTGAATCTCAGAGTTGTGAGTTTGAACCCCATGTTGGGTGTAGAGATTACTTAAAAATAAAAATCTTAAAAAAAAATAGACTTTAGTTTGGGAAGAACAGTGTAGAACATCCTTAGGAAGATAAATCTCAACAACAACAAAAATTAAGCTCTATTACCCAAAGTGGATCAACAGGAAAGCCTTTTTAAAGAAATGCTTCTTGGGGCACCAGCGTGACTTAGTTGGTTAAGCATTTGACTGTTGTTCTGGGCTCGGGTCATAATAATCTCACGGTTCGTGAGTTCAAGCCCCATGTCACGCTCTGCACTGATAGTGTGGAGCCTGCTTGAGATTCTATCCCTCCCCATATCTGCCTCTCTCTCTCTCTCTCTCTCTCTCTCTCTCTCTCTCTCAAAATAAACTTTAAAGAAATGTTTCTTTTAATTATAAATAGCAAAGCTGAATATTTATTTCATCTACCCCTATTTCTAAATTGTCCTGACCCATTCATTTCCACACTTAGACCCTTTAAATGTCTCATTTGTTGGAAGTCCTTACACATGGTAGATGGTGTGTCCAATTGAAGATATTTTAAACCTGGCAAAATTCCACTTATTCTAGAACACTCTGGCATTCAAACTCAATAAAAAGGACACCTCAAGGAAACGAGAGGTTAATTGAATTTTTTCATAATTTTCATACAGTAACAGTCCCTTCCATCCAGCTTGCCTTCAGTGTGATGGCCTTTACTCTAAACCTACACTTCGACAATCAGGTGCTAACGATTATATGGAATTGGAACCAGCACATAAGTATTGTGGTGTAAGGGTCTATTCCTCCTAAGTTGGAAGAATTGCTTGCCTTCTATCTTAGTCCTGTTCTAGTGGGTGTCGGTTATGTTTTTCACCTCTGTTTTGTGAATTACCTGAATTTGGGAGAGAGGAAATGATTTCAACTAAGTTTTGGGTTTGGCACAATCATCATTCTCAGTGATATTCTTCACTCCTATAGCAAATCTACCCTTATTACAAGAACCCATTTTAGTTTTGTACTTTTTTCTCCGGCATAAGACTCCAGTATTATGTTTACAATCTGTTGGATGTCTTCAGCATGATAAGACCTTGGTGCCCAAAGAATATTTCCCTTTTGGTACCGGATCCAAGATCTTCTAGAAGATAATGTGGCAAACCACTACCTATGAAGGCCTATTATGGCTAATCTGTGCAAATTCTGATTATACTCCCTTGTGTGTATTTTGTTCCACACGACTTTAATTTTTGTTAAGTATTAAGACTTAGAAGGCTAGAGTAATGCTTCTACAAAAAATTAAAAGTATGTGATATTCTGTTTTTTTCTTCTTTTTAGAACACTGTATTTAAACAGGACTTCTTTTTAAGTGTTGTTTAAGATTTAGTTCTCAAATCATCTGGTATCACCAGGCTACCAAATCAAAACTTGTGGCATAAAACAGGGCAGTATTTGTGTTCTTAATAATAATAAAAAAAAGCTTTATGTGTACTCAATAAATATAAATGCATAGACAACACTTCCCCTTGAGTTGCACATCAACATATATAGCGTTGTACATTACAATGAAAATTTGTAACTTAAGGGTATTATATATATAAATACATATATACCTTTGTAACCTTTATACTGTAAATAAAAAAATGCTTTTAGACTTGTATTTTTTTTTTCTGTTTTCTGTTAAAATGGTTTCAAACCTACAGGAACATTTCAAGAGCGGTACGAAACAAAGATCTACATCCTCTTCACCCAAATTTCCCAATTGTTAACATTTTATGTTTGTTCCATTATCATCTCTTATCTTGTCTTTTCTGACATGATGCTCTATCACCCTTAAATTCTCAGTGTGTACCTCCCAAACATAATGACACCGTCCTGTATTGCCACCGTCCAGCCCTCCCCACCAGGAAATCAACACTGGCACAACACTACCCCCCAATCCGCAGACCCCATTCACATTGTGCCCATCGTCCCAGCAACCTCTCCTTTTCCTTTCTGGCAAAGGATCCTATCCAGTATCACATGTGGCATTTGATGGTCATGTCTCATCAGTCTCTTCTGGTGCCATTTTTAAGCAGATTTAGGGCAACTCCAAATTCCTAAAAACCTAGTTGTGGTTCTAGTTCCATCACTGACTTTCACTGACAGGAGCTTAATCATTGGATCAGTCTGAGCTTTATTATACTTTGAGTCACACAGAAGAGGGGAGATGGTTTCTCGGGAATCATATTAGGAATCATCAGTGCTCCATTTATTTGGGTGTCCATTACTCACTTTGCTTGAGATTTTGGCCTGGCCCTACCTTCCCAAACTGTTATTCACCTGAACTCAGTGTTTGTTCCTCTTCTTCCACACCACTCTCGGCCCCCATCCAAGGGCTCCTTAACCAAGTTAAGAATCTACTCCTTGGCATGAGCCCTAGAATGCTGACGTTTGTATAGTCTGATCTTACTAGGCTGTATTAGCTAAGCAAAGTTGACTCACTGGTCCAAGCTCAGGTTTACCACAAGTGCCACATTGTCAGCATCAGCAGAATCCTATCTGGAAAAGTGCTGTGCAAGAAAGAACAAATGGAACCGTGTATTTGCAAGTCAATGACTCTCTACCTGAAGTGTGGGAGCTCTAACGTGTGGGAGCTGAGAATCTGATTTCTGCTCTAGTGAGAAAGTTAGAATAGGAAGTTCTTGATCTGATTCAGATTTAGGAAGCCTCAACATCTTCCATGTGCCAGCCCACAAATAAATTTAATGCCCTTATTTCCCCTTTCCCTCTTCCACTGACTCCCCCAGCCCCAGCAATGGCCACACCACTGCAGCACTGAGGGGTTCTCAGAGTCTGTTTTCAAGGTATCCTTTAAGGAGAAATGGGTGACCAAGCTGCCGTTGGAAGCAGCTTCCCTCCAGGATGGGGAGCTTCCTCTGAGAAACTCTGCTTTGTCGGCAGGGTCAGTCTGTGTACTTCAGGCTCTTGGAACACAGCAGCTAAGCAAGAGTCCCAAGAAAGCTGAGTAGGCAGAGCAAAGAGAACGTGAGCACAGAGCCAGTAGATCTCAAACCCAGCTCTTGCCATGGGTTGAATGTGTCCCACCAAATTCAAGTGCTGAACCCAACCCCCCACGCCTCAGAATGTGACTGTAGTTGGAGATAGGGCCTTGAACGAGGTGATTCGGTTAAAATTAGGCCGTTGGGGTGGGCCCTAGTCCAATCTGACTGGTGTCCTTATAAAAAAAGGGAAGCTTGACCAAAGATAAGGGATGCCTGTGCATACAGTAAAGACCATGCAAGGACACAACAAAAGCATAGCCATCTATAAGCCAAGAAAAAAGACCTCAGAAGAAGCCAACCCTGCTAACACCTTGATCTTGGACTTCCAGCCTCCAGAACCATGGAGAAAATGAGTTTTTATTGTTTAAGCCACCCAACCTGTGGTATTTTGTTATGGCAGCCTTAGCAGACTAACACAGCCCTCCTTGATTGTAGGGACTTGTGTTTTGATTCTGTCTTCCAACTTGTGCAGCCCTGTCTAGTGTGGGAGGTTAGTATGTTCTCAACTCTGCCTCACTCTCATCTGTCAGTTAGGGTCCCTTATTTCTTCTTAATGAATTCATTATTAATACATCCAGCAAATATGAAGTGAGTCCCCTATCAAGCCCTGAAAAAGACCCAGCCCTGCCCTCTCAATGATTTAAAAAGTCTGGGCCTTGGGGCACCTGGATGGCTCAGTCGGTTAAGCCTCCAACTGCTGGTTTCGTCTCAGGTCACGATCTTACGTTTTGTGGGTTCGAGCCCAACATTGGGCTCTGTGCTGACAGCACGGTGCCTGCTTGGGATTCTCTCTCTCTCTGTCTACTTCCCAGCTCATGTGCGCATTCTCTCTAAATAAACTTTTAAAAATTTAAATAAATAAAAGGGCAGTGCCTTTGTCAGGTGCATAACAGCAAATAAAAGCCTCCCCACTCAGCTCTGTTAGTGTCTGAAAGAGCAGTGTTCAGGGTAGAAGCTGAGGAGCCATGACTTGTATGTGTGTGTGTCTCCCTGTGTCACCCAGGCTCAGCAAACCCTGTCCTGCCACTCCTGCCATTATCCTGACTCCACCGTCCACAGACACGCTCAGCACCTTGCTTGGCCTTTTGGTTCCTCAACCTCCTCGTGTATGACGATGGCCCTTTCACCCCAGCTCCCCCATCCTCCCACTCCCACCGCCGCCCCCTAGACTGTTATTGCTGGAACAGAGCATCTTCCGAAATCAATAACTGAAGCATCTCTCTCCAGTGCGTCCCCACTGTGACAACCCTTCAGTCTATTGGGTCCTTAACTAGTCTACCCACTCTTTCACCTTCTTGTCAGTCCCGCACCTTTCCCAGCTCTGATTCCACAGCCTACCATTGCGGCACCACCCTCACCAAAACCTGTGAATCCCTTGCTCCTCTGTCTTCATAGCAGCCACCTGGAGGAACCCAGCTCTCTTCCTGCATCTGCCCGAGCAGCTGACTCCTGGGGAGAAAAATCCAAGGCAAATTGGTACCTCTATACATTTGTAGAGGTTGCCAGCCTTTACCAGGTATGCCCTTAACACTGCTCACTTTGGGTTCACTTGAAAGGGTTTCAAACCGTCTTTACTCTGCTCAAACCCCAGGCCTCCCACCTCTGTCTCTGTCCCTCTCGCAACAGATTCTCTTTCCTCCTAGCTCCCTGAGAAAACCGCAGCCACCCAGAAGTACCCGCCCAATTTGTTATCTTCTGGCTGACCTAGGTAGGCATCTGTTTATCTTCTTCCCTGCACCTATCATGTCTAAAGCCAGTCCTCTTACATCTGTTTTGATCCCATTCCCGTTCATTAGCCTCCCCAACTAGATTCCTCCTATTGGATTTTTAAATATGCTGAACTCTTCTCCCATTAAAAACCATCACAAATTCCTTCCTGGACCCCTCAGCTCCTGCAGCTAATGCTCTAGGGCTCCCTTCCTTTCCTCCAAACTTCTTGAAAGAGTTGTGCCCCCTGGTGACCCGCTCTCACCCGGCCCACTGTGGTATGGTTTCCGCCCCCATCACTTGACTGAAACATCTCTGGCTGAGGCGGTTGGTGTCTTCGTATCACCGTCTGTCTTCTCAGCTGTGTTAGACACTGTGCTCCCCGCTCCTCATCCAGCGCTCCTTCCCTGGCTCTCAAGACACTCTTGTGGCTATCCTCTCTCTCCAGCTGTCTTTCTGAGCTGCTTTTGCAGGCTCATCCTCCTCTCCTTTGTCGATAAACTTCCAAGCTCTGTCCTAGGCTCTCCCGTCACCTCCCCCTGCACCCTGTTCTTCCCTAGGAGATCTCATTCCCACCTATACCTGTGCGTCCCGCAGACGTACATCTCCCACCTCTTTATTCTGACTTCCAGAGGCATATGCCTAACTGACCCTTGATGTTTCAAATGCACCTCAAATTTGTGATCTTCCTCACTCCTCCACCCCCCTGAGCCTGGTCTTTGTTCAATATAGTCTCTATTTCAGTGTTATCACTATCTCCTCAGGCTCTGAGGCCAGCAACCCAGGTGTCATCTCCGTCCCTTCCTGCCCCTCACCATACCCCAAATCTAACCCATTTGTGTGCTTATGATCTGCCTTCCAAACTCTCTCTATTCTGTGCATGTCTCTCCATGGCCCTGCCCCTAGTCCAGGCTTCCCTCATTCTTCTGGACTATAGCAGTAGCTTCACTTGCTATAGTCACTCCATCCTTGCAATCTCTTCTGCATACTAGAGCTAGAGTTACCTTTTCTTAAACGGAAACTTTCCTGACCACCTATCTTATGTAGGTTGCCTGTTAGACACTCAGGAGCTTTCACACATGGGCCTCAACACACTTACTACATCATTTTTCCTGATGAACATCATCTTCTCAAACTGTAGGCTGCCCTCGACCTGTTTTGATCATTGCTGTATCCCCAGAAACTATACTGAAGTTTACCAGGCTAAAGCCCCCAGCTTTGGAGGTTTACGAAAGCCACGTTCCCAGGGCGCCTGATTGGCTCGGTTGGTAGAACATGTGACTCCTGATCTCGGGGTTTTAAGTTCAAGCCCCACATTGGGTGTCGAGATTACTTTAAAAAAATAAAAATCTGAAGAAGAAGAAGAAGAAGAAGAAGAAGAAGAAGAAGAAGAAGAAGAAACCCGCTTTCCTAAAGAGAAAAGTAGAAGGGCTAATATTAAAAAACAAAAACGGGCACCTGGGTGGCTCAGTTGGTTGAGCATCTGACTCTTGATTTAGGCACAGGTCGTGGTCTCATGGTCGGTGAGTTCAAGCCCCATGTGGGGCTCTGAGCTGACAGTGTGGGTCCGTTTGGGGTTCTCTGTCTCTCTGCCTCTTTCTCTCAAAAATAAATACATAAACATTTAAAAAGAGGAAAAAGTCTAAAATCAAACAAGAATAAAAACAGGGGTGCCAGGCTGGCTTAGTAAGTGGAACTTGGAGCTCTTGACCTTGGGGTCGTGAATTTGAGCCCCACATTAGGTGTAGAAATAACTTAAAAAAATAAAATCTTTTAAAAAATAAAATAATAAAAATAATAAAATAAAATAAAATAAAATAAAATAAAATAAAATAAAATAAAATAAAAAGCTGGCTTTAGACAGAGCCACCAGCATTATAATAATACTTAACAGGCTGAATCCCCCCAGTGTGGGGTACGCTGTGTTTACATTAGTTAGCTCATTCATTCCCCCCAAAAGCCAGACAAGATACTAATTTTAGTACATCCTCTTAAATATCAGAAACCCGAAGCTCTGGGAAATTAGGCTTATACTGTGCAAGAAAAACTGACCTACAGGCGCTATTTCACAGCAATGGGGTCTAGGACTGGAGGTTTCTATTCGGTCCTGACTCAGGCCACGCCCCGCACCCAACCCCACCCCAGCCCTCGCTGGGCTCCCCGCCCCTAACACACCCCTAACACGCCCTCCGCCCGGCCCCACCCCGGACCTCGCCGGCACAGACCCCCGGCCGCCGGGAGGGCTGCCTGCAGTGCCGGCTGTGGCCGCTGGGGGGAAGTCGCGCGGCTCGGGCCCGACCGCTCTGGGCCGTGCTCCTCGCTCGCCCTCCGACTCCGCTCCCGCTGCGAGCGGCTGCCCTGCCCGCGCCCAGCGCCAACCCGCCGGGGTCCCCGCGCCGGACCCAGCAGCTCGGCTACCCGGGGCCGGACCGAGGCCGCAAGAAGCGCCGCGGGGTGTGGGGCGGACCCAGGAGATGAAATGACAACGTCAACCCTCCAGGTACCACGGCGCGGCCGGGCTCGGCTTCCGGAGGCCGGAGGAGGCGCGGCGGGGCCTGCGAGCCAGCACTCGGGCGGGCGGCCTGCTCGGAGCGCCGGCCCCGCGGCTCCCGCCCCGCCGCCCTGTCGCCGCCTCCGCCTGTTTGTTTTCACGCGCTCGGAGCCACGGGCCGCTTCCTGTCCAGAACGCCCGCGCCCCCGCCCCCCGGCCGAGTCGGGCCGAGCCCCGAGGCCGCCGAGTGCAGCCGGCGGCGCCCAGGTCCCACCGCGGGGATCAGCCTCTCGCGGACCGCACCGGCGCCGCCCGGGAAGCTCGGCCCCGCAGTCGGGCTACTCGCCCTCCCTCCCTGCCTCCCTGAAGACGAGTCCCCGCTCCTTCCCCGGGGCCCCGATTTCTTCTCGTCGGCCGGCGACCCTTCATTCATTCCCTAGATCTTGCCTGGTGGTGCTGGGGTGGCGCCACCTGGATGCATGACTGACCCACCCTCCAGGTGCTGCCGGTCCTGCTGTGCCGGCCAACAGAAACATGCTCAGGCCTCGACCTGGGCTTCGGTCTTGGCTTTGCCGCTCATTGGCGTGTGACCTTGGGCCAGTTACTTGATCTTGGAATTTCGCGTTTCCTGTCAGTAAAATGGGGTAGTACCCTGTAGGGTTGTTGTGACACTGGCTCCGGATTGAGTAATTCAGGTAAAGCGTTCTTGGCACAGTGTGTGCTACATAGTAAGTGCTCAGTAAGTCATGACAGATAAAGCGTGTGAGGGAGTTAGGCAAGACTTCGTGGAAGAAGGGGCGTTTGGCTGGATCAGGACAGGATGGGTGGCATTCAGATTCCTGAAGGCGGAGGAAAAGGTGGGAACAGGCCTGGAATAAATCGGGGTACTAGGCCAGGAATTAGTTAGGGTCCAAAGCCAGACACCACCGTCCACCAGCACAAGCTGTGATCTGTTAGCGCAGGGGGTTGTAAATTTTGGCCTGTAGATCCCACCTGCTCAGACATTTTTTTTCTTTGAGCTAAGAGTGTTTTTACGTTTTTAAAAAAAAAAACCCTAAGATCTAACTCACCACATAAACCACATTCAAAGTGTATCATTCAATGGCTTTTAGTTATTCAGAGTTGTGTGACCGTCACCACACTTTAAAATATCTTCATCCCCCCCAAGAAACTCCACACCCTTTACTGTCATCCCCCAAACCCTCTATCTCTCCCAACCCTAGGCAACACTAATCTACTTTCCCTATGGATTTGCCTATTCTGGGCATTTTCTATAACTGGAATCATACAATATGTGGTTCTTTGTGACTGACTGGTTTCCCTCACTTATCATAATGTCGTAGGTTTTTATATTTTTAAAATGCTGGGAAAAGATACCTCATGACACGTGAAAATCATGAAATTCAAATTTCAGTGTCTATAAATAAAGTTTTATCGGAACTTTTGGGCTGCTTTTGGGCTACAAAGGCAGAGTTGAGTAGCCAGCTGCTAACAGAGATTGTATGGCCAGGAAAGTCTAACATTTACCGTCCGCTCCTTTACGGAAAGTTTGCCAGCCCCTGTGTTCACACATCTTCCTTACCCTTGTCTTTCTCCCTCATCCTCTGCCATCTGTGTTACGAGAGCTGTGGCAGGCTGGCAGTTTTATCTGTCACCTCACCGTTGTGTTAGGCAAAACTACTCCTTCTCACATTGCACCAGCGGCCTCTTGTACATGAAACACTATGCAGATGCCAAAAAGACCTAATGTACTCTTAGGTGCATTAATTAATAAAGTATCTAGAAGCGGGGGGCAGTGGGCAGAGCATGCCTGGATTACTTTTTTGAACTCTGCCTTTCAAAAGGACAGACCCAAACAAGAATGCATATAGAGTGAAAAAGTCCAAGGAGATGGGCATATTGGTTCTGGAGAAGAGAAGCCATCAGGGACAGGAGAACTCGTTTCATGTCTTAGCTCAAGAGCCACTGTCCGGGGAGAGTAGACCCAAGAAGCTTGTGTTTAAATGAATCATTCCAGGGGGCGCCTGGGTGGCTCAGTCAGTTCAGCGTCCAACTCTTAGTTTTCAGCTCAGGTCGTGATCTCATGGTTTGTGAGTCTGAGCCCCGCATTGAGCTCTGCACTGACAGTGTGGAGCCTGCTTGGGATTCTCTCTCTCCCCCCGCCCCTCTCTGCCCCTCCCCCACTAGCTCTCTCTCAAAATAAATAAATAAATGTAAAAAAATTGTTTAAGCTAATCATTCCAGAAGGTTCTGGGCTCCTGGTCATTCTCTATTTTTAGGTAGTGGAGGTAGCAGAGCTTGAAAATAGTAGCCAACACCCCCTTCACCTTATCTCATCTTTTTAACCTGGTGAGTTCAGTTTTCATCAATCTGGCCTAACCTACTCCAGTCTGTTAGTTTTGTAGGACTAGCTGTGTCCTTCGGAGACCTCTTACTTTCAGATGAGGAAGGGCTGCACAAAGCCTGGGCCCTGCCAAGAGCTGATCAGGAGGTTTATTGTTTGCTGTGGATGGAACTTTGTGTTTACAGTGGGATCTGCCCGCCTCGTGTCTAGTGCTCATCAGCTTGGGGAAGATAATTCTGGTAATGCTTCCTGGGTTGGTGAAGCCATGGTTTCTAAAACTGGATATGTAGGTGTGGGGCAGCTGCCTGAAAGATCCAGCGTGTTTTAGGTTCAGTCTAGAGCACAGGCCTACAGGGTTTGTGAGATTCACAGAGACACTTTCAAGGGTTCTTACAAGACTCCAGAGGACCGTTCCCCTTAATTGGTAGCACATATCTGGGTCTGGGGTAAGCAAGCACTTTTCTCACTGAAGCTACTGCTTTACTGACCCATGTGTCCAAGCATCCCTTCCCTAAGTAGCAAATTTCCCTTTTCACCCTAGAGAAGCAAGTTGGGCCAGTAGAAGGAAGTAGAGATCCCTTTCGTCCGTCTCATAAAACTCAGGGCTGGCTCTTCTCTGGCCTTCGAGGTCAAATGCAGTTTCTGGCCTTCATGCTGAGCAGCACAGCAGTCAGTTCGTTCTGGTGTTTCCCCTGTTCCAGGCACTGGGTCCGGTGCTGGGTCCGGGTCCGGGTCCACCTTTCTTTCCCTTGAGGCACGGAATAGAAAGTGGATTCTCCCTTTGAGCTCTAACCTGAGATATTTGATCAGGTTTCCACTTGCTGAAATCCAGAGCGAAATTGAGAAGGAAGTTGCTTTTCACTCTATGAGCGCATTGTGAAGAGGGACGGCTGTCATTTAAAGCTTCCTCTTAAGGCCTTTCTGGTTCATGTTGGAAATAGAGGCCGACATAATGGTGTGCGACCCACAGATCCACAGGATTCCTGCTGCCTGGGACCCCAAGGGCTTTTTGGGTCTCTTGGGAAGCACTGAGGTACTTGCTTTGACTTTCCAGAAAGCCATTGACCTGGTGACAAAAGCCACAGAAGAGGATAAAGCCAAGAATTACGAGGAGGCACTCCGGCTCTATCAGCATGCTGTGGAGTATTTCCTACACGCTATCAAATGTGAGTCACAGCAGGGCCCTCCCCGGCTGCAGAACCCCTGCAAGAGCAGAGCGGGTACCCCCTCTCTGATTCCCCTTTTGCAGATGAGGCACACAGCGACAAGGCCAAGGAGAGCATTCGAGCCAAGTGCATGCAGTACCTAGACCGAGCGGAGAAGCTGAAGGATTATTTACGAAACAAAGAGAAGCATGGCAAGAAGCCAGTCAAAGAAAATCAGAGTGAGAGCAAGGGGTGAGCACGGAGGAGGGGAGGACCCGGCCGGGACCGGAGCCCCCGTGAGCACCTCCCTGCCATTCTTGGTGCTCATGATGCCTTCGACTTCCATAGCGCCTTCCTCCTGGGGAATTGCACCCATCTAGTGACAAGGCCCCTAGCTGCTCTCCGCAGGTGATTTGCAGAGTACTTCCGTGGGCGGTGCCTCAGCTGTGAGTGAAACAGGGAGCCAGCGTGGAGGTCACCGGCCTTGGATTCTGCAGTCAGACTCTCAGGCTATATCTTGGCTCTGCCACTTCCTAGCCAAGTGACCGTGGACAAGTGCCATGACCCCTGTGGCTCCAGGCTCCTCCTCTATAGAAGGGGGATAACGGGCCTGCCCGCCCAGTGTTGCTCTAAGGAGCAAATGAGAGGACACGGGGAAAGCCCCGAGAGCTCTGCCTGCAGTCAGGATGAAAAAGTATCTGCCGCTGTTACAGTCAGAGTTCTTGTCTTCATCTGACCGATGGGGCAACACACTCAAGTTCAGAGATACGGTCTAGGTCACTGAGCCGGTACTTGATGGAGTCTGGACCCACACCCAGGGCTTCTGTTTCCAGCTACAAAGCCAGTGCTCGCCCTGCAGCCTCTCTCCTCACATCTGTGGTTTACCCACCACAGAGATCCCAGGTAGCTGAGCATCAAGGCCAGTGGTGTCCTGGAGGCCACGGGGAGGGTCCCAGGCAGGAGTGTCACAGAGCAGGAGACAGGCAGGTGATGTGTCAGCTGCCCCACCAGAGCTGAGAGGCGTGGCTCCCGGGTGGACGGGCTTGCCCAGGCCAGGGAACGCGCTCTCAGAAGAGAGGAAGAGGGCCAGGGGGTGAGGCATCTTGGGGGGGCTGGAAGAGTTTTGAGGAGGGCCAACCACTTATGTCCCATTAGGGGACTGGCCCTGGGGTGAGGCCAGTGACTATGTTCCCTTCCTGAGTGCTCCCCTTTAGACTTAAACTTCACGTCTTCTCTGAGTCACAGCCACTTGCCATCTGGCTGTAAGTCTGTGCGAAAGGCCGGGGACAGCTCCAGCTGCCTCCCCAGCTGCTCCTGAAGTCCAGCCAAAGCACACATCCCTCATCGGCCTTCTAGAGAGGGCACACATCTCTATTCTTGCTCCCTTAATGAAGAAACAAGGATGGGTGACGGGAGTATTTCCTAGAGGATGTGGAGGGAGTGTCGAGAACAGGCGGCCCGAATGTTCTTGAGTTACCTGCTTGTGGGTCTCTACTGTTGAGCAGGACAGGCCTCTCTGCCACTGGGCCAGCAGCCAGAGCCTGACTTTGCTCTCAGTGCCTCCTTGCCCAACCGCCTCTCGCTTTAGATGTCCTCTTCTGTCTCCTTTCCCAGCAGCGATAGTGACAGTGAAGGGGATAATCCAGAGAAAAAGAAACTGCAGGAACAACTGATGGGTAAGAGGCCCGAGGCCCTGCAGCAATGGGAGGGGGACATGGTGAGGACCCCTGAAGGGTCGGCTCAGGCTCCACAGTCAGCCTCCAGGTCAAAGGCTCCGCTTGCCTCTTGTAGGTGCTGTTGTGATGGAGAAGCCCAACATTCGGTGGAATGATGTGGCCGGGCTCGAGGGGGCCAAGGAGGCCCTCAAAGAAGCTGTCATTTTGCCAATTAAATTCCCACATTTGTTCACAGGTAAGAGTGGAGCTACTTTAGGTCCAGATAGTAAAAGCAGCAGGTTTTTGAGGAAGCCAGCTCAGGGCTTCCACGCTGAAGGTGTCCAGGAGCAGGCAGCGACTCGGCTCTCTTGGCCGTCAGTGGGTGAGGGCCTGACCTTCCCACGGGCTCTGAGTCGGGAGAGGCTTCGGGACCTGCTCATCGCCGTCATCTGGCTCCTCCCTGGTGTCAGAAACACCTTTGCGACTAGAACTTTGACTTGACCACCCCAGTGAGTAATCAGGGTCAGGAACCAGTGCCGGCCAGTGTCACTTTGCAAGGTCTTGGGGGTCACGAGCCGGGGCTGGGAGCAAGTTCTCAGCAGGCTGTTCAGTTCCCTTTATTCCTTCGTTTCTAGAATCTGTTGTCTTGTAGAACTTTTCTCTCCCGCCTTAAGTCTCCTCTTTTTCTCTGTTCCCTTTCCCTAGTCGGGAAGAAGCTCACCTCAGTTTGTTCTTTCTCGTAGGCAAGCGTACGCCTTGGCGAGGGATACTGCTCTTTGGACCCCCTGGCACAGGCAAATCCTACCTGGCCAAAGCGGTGGCGACAGAGGCCAACAACTCCACCTTCTTCTCTGTGTCCTCCTCAGACTTGATGTCTAAGTGGTTGGGGGAGAGTGAGAAGTAAGTCAGCTGCCAGGCCCTGCTGCCCTGCCCTCACGGCACCTCCCAGAGGAGCCGCTGTTGGGTGTCAGGGAGAAGTAGCCAGAAGAGGGGGATCTTGCTAGCTTGTTGCACGGGACGCTGTCCTGACGAAGAGTGCTGACGTTGACTGGGAACTTGGGAGAGAGGAGCCCTCGTGAAGGGAAGGGAAATAAATGCGCTTGCAGTCTCTGGGTATCAGGTGGGTGTCCCCTGTTGGGGACATCATGTGGTTCAGTTATTTCCCACACCGACTCCCATTTTGCAGAAGATCGCACTGAGGCTGAGCGGAGGGGAAGGGACTTGTCCTAAATTCAGAGCTAATGAGTGAGGCTGTCCCCAAGGCAGGCTGTTCCCCCTGGTACAGTGCTGCCAGTGGATGTGTGATGACTTTTTCTGAAATCCAAGCATGACTGGAGTCTTGACCCGCCTGTGGGAAAGGCGAGAGAAGCAGTGACTGGGCCCCTGGCCGGGCATGTGTGTGGGTGTCCCGATCCCAGACCCGCTTGTCACCTTCACAGGCTAGTCAAGAACCTGTTTGAGCTGGCCAGGCAGCACAAGCCTTCCATCATCTTCATCGATGAGGTGGATTCCCTCTGCGGGTCCCGCAATGAAAATGAGAGCGAAGCTGCTCGAAGGATCAAAACGGAGTTCTTGGTCCAGATGCAGGGTGCGTGCCAGTGCCGGGTGCCCTCCCTGGTTCTCGGTCTACCTAGAGCCAGCCCTGGGCTTCATCGTTTAGCCGCGGCTGGGTCTGGTTGTCCTTAGGGAGGAGAGAAAATGTCCGGGGAGCGGTTCTCAGCTCCATCTCCCCAGGCCTTCAGTGAGGTCACCGTGGCCTCCGCTGCCGGCCCTCTGCCCTCCCTGGGCCAGACAGGGTTCGGGGCTCTGGGCCCCGCAGAGCTGCTTGTGGCCCTGCCGGTGGTGGCACAAACCTCTGAGATCCTGCATCGGGTGCTTCCCACGGATTCTGCCTGGTCCTTGCGGGTGTTCTGGGTCAGCATCTGTGTTCCCCTCTCTCCCCAGGGGTGGGGAATAACAACGATGGGACCCTGGTTCTCGGTGCCACAAACATCCCGTGGGTGTTGGATTCAGCCATTAGAAGGAGGTGAGTCTTCCCCAGTAGGAGCCAGGGGCTGAGGCCTTTCTCCACCTGTGGTCAGTCCTGCTGCTGGCAGCCGTGGGTGCAACCCGACCCCGTTTCCGTGGAGGCTTCTTCGTGTCTGCGTGGCGAGCAGGGTCCGTGGTGAGGCCAGCTTCGGGAGGACCCCGACGCCCTTCTCCATGAAGACCGTTGTACCATCTGCTCTCAAGTCCTGCCCTGTGCTTGGCTCTCTAGGTTTGAAAAGCGGATTTACATCCCGCTGCCCGAGGAGGCTGCCCGTGCCCAGATGTTCCGGTTGCATCTGGGGAGCACCCCCCACAACCTCACTGATGCCAACATCCATGAGCTGGCCCGGAAGACGGAAGGCTACTCAGGGGCTGACATCAGCATCATTGTGCGGGACTCCCTCATGCAACCTGTTCGAAAAGTACAGTCGGCAACACACTTCAAAAAGGTGAGTGGCCGGCAGGGAGTCGCTTAGGGAGTGTCATAGGAACACGGATATCTGTTTTCTTGGCCCGCAGCTTGGCTGCTCAGGTGATGATACATCTTTGGTCTCTTGGAGAATCAAGGGCAAGTACAAAATGAGCCCTCTGGCTCCAGGGGCTGTGGTTGCCCCTGCTCCGTCCTTTCCTGTAGTTCTTGCTTGAGTGTGACTACCTCAGACTGTGAAGCCAGAGGCCACGGCAGCCACCTCTGCCACCCCCGGCTGTGCCGCCACATGTGGGGCCCCACTCGATGTGTGAAAAGTGTTGGGCACAAAATCACACGCTAGAAGGAGGATCTCGTTTCACACAGCACATCTCTGCCCAGTGTCGGCCAAGGGTCCTACTCTGCGCCTGGTGCTGTTCTAGGAGCCAGGGAGACATTTGTGACCAGAGCAGAATAAATCTCTGCCTTGTAGGAGCCTCCTGTCTAGTTGGGGTGAAATTTGTCTCTTTGAGGGTGATGAGGGGAAGGACAGAGCAGGGGAGGGCGTCTGGTGTTCTGGAGTTTGGAGCGTGGTGGGCAGGTTGTACTCTTTTTTTTTTTTTTTAATTAAAAAAAAAATTTTTTTTTTTTAACGTTTATTTTTGAGACAGAGAGACGGAGCATGAACGGGGGAGGGGCAGAGAGAGAGGGAGACAGAATCAGAAGCAGGCTCCAGGCTCTGAGCCATCAGCCCAGAGCCCGACGCTGGGCTCGAACTCACGGACTGCGAGATCATGACCTGAGCTGAAGTCGGATGCTCAACTGACTGAGCCACCCAGGCACCCCTATTATTATTTTTTTAATGTTTATTTCTGAGACAGAGAGAGACAGAGCATGAGTGGGGGAGGGGCAGAGAGAGAGGGGGACACAGAATCTGAAGCAGGCTCCAGGCTCTGAGCCATCAGCACAGAGCCCGACGCGGGGCTCGAACTCACGGACTGTGAGATCATGACCTGAGCCGAAGCCGGATGCTCAACCGACTGAGCCACCCAGGCGCCCCCAGGTTGTACTCTTAAGGGGTACATCACCCCAGGTGACATTTGAGTCAACAGTTGAAGGAAGGAGGGACTTAGCCTCGGGGATATTCAGGGGGATGTTGCCAATAAAGCAGACTGGTTGGAAAGACATTTCTGATGTCACTGCATTTGTGGTGAGATCTGACGGAGTGGACGAGCAAGAGGAAGATATCAGGGCACTCTGGACCCCAAACTGAGATTCTGGAGAACAGCGCCTGGAATAGCAGGCTAATCACAAACCTCTGAGATCCTACTTCGAGCTACTTTGACTACCAACCCGAGTTTTGAAGGAGTCATTGCCTTCTCAGACTGATGACCTCGAAACCCAGGCGTGCGTTCATTCCCTACCATTCCCTTCTCTTCATGACTCAGAACCTGAGGCAACCTGTCTCTTCCCCAAGCGCTGAGGGGCAACCCCTCCAGCCAGACTCCTCTGATTTCAGGTCTGTGGCCCTTCCCGCACCAACCCTAGCGTTATGATCGATGACCTCCTGACCCCATGTTCCCCAGGGGACCCAGAGGCCATGGAGATGACTTGGATGGATGTCCCTGGTGACAAACTCTTAGAGCCTGTGGTTTGCATGGTAAGCAGCTGGCTGGGCCAGGGATTGCACGGAGACCAGAAAATTGGGGCCTTGGGTCTGAAAATAAGCTCTGCTTCTCTGTCCTGGGCTGTTGTACCTCCTCCCAAACAGAATGGCCGATGGGGCTCTGGGTAGCTGGAGCTCCTGCCATTAGACTTACTGCGGGCCCAGGATGAGGCCATAGTGTTAGCATTTTACTTTCTTCAGCAAGAAAAAAGGCCAGCTGGTGTGACTGCATCATTCCGCGGGTTTGGCTTGCTTTGTGCCCAGAAGGAGACCGTGTCTTTCAGCAGTTTGCTTTGATGCTGTTGCACAGGCAGCCTCATGGAACTAGTCTGGCCCTTTCCTCATCCTGGTCTTGCTGACAGTCTTGCCTGTTGTGTGTGGCAGGTGTCCTGCCAGTGCGGCTGGTGTGGTGGGTGTGGAGTCAGAAAGAGCTTCTCGTGGGAGTTAAGAGATGAGGGGAGCTTGGATTCTCTCAGATGAGGAGTGGGCCTGTTTGGAAACGACATGAGCCGCCTCAGGAGGGAAGAGCTGTCCTGTCACAGGAGACATTCAAGCAGAAGCTGGGCAACCAAGGGGAGCTTTGCACTTGGGGCTGGGAGTGACCACGAGGGGAGGCCTCTTCCTGCCCTGGACCACATGGCTCTGTGACACGGGGAGGCCGAGGACCTGGAGCCTGGCTCCTCAGCTTCATGCCCTTGTCTTTGCAGTCGGACATGCTCCGGTCTCTGGCTACCACTCGGCCCACCGTGAATGCAGAGGACCTCCTGAAAGTGAAGAAATTCTCAGAGGACTTTGGACAGGAGAGTTAAAAATTTCTTCACTCGGTGATGGTGAAGGTGGGAGGAATTGATTGGGGTAAAAAAAATCCACGGCACCCCCCCATGTCAGCAGCCAGACAGGGCCCCGGGGCTCATCTTCACGTCACTCTGGCGTCCCCTCTGCTGTCTGGCCACCAGCCGGGGAGTGGGAAGGAAGGGCCTCCGGGGCCGCAGAGACACAGAAGCACATTCGGCACTGGGTGGAATACTGGTTCTTCCTACTTCTTCCTACTGGTTCTCCTCCTCTTCTGGATGCTCATCAACTCCTTGTCCTGCCCCTCCACGTTTTGTTTTGTTTTTTGAACCTTTCTTTGTTCCCCTAAATTAATGCTGCTTGGATTTTTGTCTTCTTTATAAATAAAGTTAAAATCTCCCAGACGCGTCAAGGAGTAGGAGCAGCCCACACTGTGGGGTTGGTGCAGACCGTCAGAATGGCTTGCCAGCTCCCTCCGCCCTTTCCTTCTAACCCAAGTTTTACTCCTTATGCACACAATGGCAAATGCCCTGGGTCGCCAGCCCGAGCCCTGCCTGTAAAGGCTGAGAGTAAAGCCAAGCCATTCCCAACCCCTACGTCAGCATCCCCGGCCCTGTGTCCTCCCTGCAGGAGGAGAGGATGGTTTTTGTGAGCACAAAGCTATGTAGATCAGAATGAGTGAGGGCAGTCAGGTAGGGTTTCACTGCTGCCTTCTCTTCCCTCTGAATGTGAGAACGCTGAACCCAGCCACTGCCCCTGGCACCCCGCCCTGGAAATGGGCTAATAAATCCTTTTCCCTCTTGAGCCACCTGAGTGATCTCATCTTTGATTCCTGTCTGGGGCTTCTTGAAGGCCACGCTTGCTTCCAATGGAAAGACCCTCTGGTTTTCTCTCCGTGCTCTTCTCGTCAGCAGAGGAGGGCATTGCCAGCTGTCACAGTTCCCCGGCCTGTTCTCCGGTCAGGTCAGCCAGAACTTTTTTTCGCCTTAAGGCCTTGCAAATGTGGGACCTGGACAGTTCTCCCTGCAAACCGGGGGGCCTGTGGGCCAGACACGGCCTGCAGCTGTGTTTGCTTTGGTCTGCTGCCAGCATTGAAAAAGCAAGAGAGTTGATGTGGAAATTCAGAGTTCTGGCTTTGGGGACATCGGGCAACTCTGGGCCTGCGTCCCCGTGAGACATCCTGTCAGCCGCAGCTGAGCAGGGGCTGCGCTGTTCAGGAGGAGAACACGCTGTCTGGCGCAGCCATCCCCACATGGACTGCTTCTTTCCCTTGCGTTGCCTGCCCAGCCCCTGTGGCCGTTTGGATTTGTGACTCCTGATCATGAGACGCCCGAGGCTCCAGAGCGGGCAGCCCTAGAAATGCCGTCTGTCGAGGAGGCTGTCGCGTTTTGACCACGCGCATGTGAACATACAGAAGGCCCGGCGTCGCGTTGTTCCAGCCCTCCTCCCCCTCAAGAAGTCGGTATTATTGTTCTATATCTTAGTAAAACCCGAATTGTCCAGAATGGATTATGTGGCCCACCTTAGATCACGTTAGCCTTGCCACTGTGGTGTTCTTTGATTTGGTTAGGAATGGCTGCTGAATTGAGCCAGCTTTTGATGGGTTCCTCGAAGGCTCGGGCCCAAGCGCTCCTCTCCACTTGGGTGCGTTGGCCCTGCCTCGATAACCTGCTGCCTCAGCCACCAATTACTGTTTGTAAGTGCTGGACTAGAAGCCAGCATAGGACACTGCCTGTGCTTGTGCGGTTTCCTTTTAGCCTTTTGTGTTTTCTTATTCTCCCTCCAGTCACCTTTACTTGAATCAGGAGCTCCTCACTTTATTTTTTTAAATCTCCCTTTCTACTGCTTAAACACCTTGACAAGTCACAGGGGTTAACGGAAACTGGGGCTGCCGTGGCTCATCACAGCACGCCATGCCTCTCCATTCCTGTCTCCACCACCAGTGACTCGGAGCAGGGTGACGAATGTCCTATCCACATTTGGGGCTGAACCGATGCGGTGGCTTCACCATCTATGTTAAACATGGCTAATATGTGCAGAGGAATTTCCTCCCCTAAATGCTAACCATGAAATTCCCTCTTCCCTACTTGGGAATTCTATCCTAAACCTTCTGTCTACCTTGGCTTTCACTTTGGTAGTTGACCTCTAAAACTTTCCTTAGCTCAAGATGCTGATTGCTGGCTGATGTATCTGCCTGAGATGGGAGAGATTTTATTACAAATCCAGATTTGTTGCCTTTGGTCTACAGTATTTAGTTGAACAGATCCTTCCTCTAAGTGGATTTGGTTACAATAGTAAACCTCAAGTTGTCAGCAATATAGACAGTTTCAAGCTTTCTCTAAGGTCCACTCTGAGCTACCGTATACTCTTGGGCCCCCAGGTCAGGAAGCTTCAGTCAAATGTTACAGACCTACATTACAAAGGCATCAGTAAGAACTGTTAACCTCAGAGCACTGTAAGGTGTAAGGAAACATTAGAATATTCTGATGCCTGGGGCACCTGGGTAGCTCAGTTGGTTGAGCTTCCTACTCTGGCTCAGGTCATGATCTCACAGTCTGTGAGTTCAAGCCCTGCGTCAGGCTCTGTGCTGTCAGCTCAGAGCCTGGAGCCCGCTTCAGATTCTGTGTCTCCCTCTCTGACCCTCCCCCGTTCATGCTCTGTCTCTGTCTCAGAAATAAATAAACATGAAAAAAATTTTTAGAATATTCTGATGCCACCCTGCAGGAGGTTATAAACATTGTCCAAGGGAATGGAGGCTCATTGAATTCTAATTTCATAAGGATCCATGTTTTTAGTATGAATAAGAGTTTCCTATAGACTTCCCCAGGGGCTGAGTATCTAACCTTGGAGCAATGCTGGCACCTGTTCCCTTCCAAAGTTTAATGCACAGAGAGCCAGTTCCCTTTTGCTTGGCCTTATAGTATGACCCCCAGATGGCCTGTTTAGGGAAAGCTGTACAGGAGAGTGGGTCTTTCCTGGGTTTGTTTAGCTAACTGCTGTTTAAAACATGTTGTTTTCTGGGGCACCTGCGTGACTCAGCGGGTTAAGTGTTTGACTCTTGGTTTCAGCTCAGGCCATGATCTCATGGTTTGTGAGGTCAAGCCCCATGTTGGGCTCTGCACTGACAGCATGGAGCCTGCTTGGGATTCTCTCTCTCTCCTCCTTTCTCTGCCCCTCCTCCTTCCCCTCTTCACCCAGCTCACACGGTCTCTCAAAATAAATAAATAAACATTAAATAAATAAAACTCGTTTTTTTCTAAATAACTTACTGGACTTACTACATGGGTACTTGGATTTTGAGGGCTCTGTTTGGTAAGGGTACCTGCCTTATAAAACACTCAACATAAAAATGAGGCAAAACCAGTATCTTGAGAAACAAGTTCCTTCACCTCCTGACAAAGCTCTTACAGTGTCTTATGGCTACTCATTGGTCAACGTGATGCTAATTTATTTTTTCAAAACAAGTGTGGTGACCAGGAAGCACATTTTGCTTTCTAACTGTGACAGGAAGAGGCTCATTGCTCCATCTCAACTATCATCCTTCCCCTAGCCATGCTCCATGACCTCCACCCAAAGAGTACCAGCTGCCCAAGAGATCTCAGCAGGAAAATCATCCCCAAATCTGCTAAAGGTAGAAGGCAGAAGGTGGAGATCAAAACTGTGTAAACCTGGTAAAATGTGTGGGGACTCATTTACGTTAATATTGTCATTAAACACTTCCGTGAACTGTGGCCATCCTGTTTCACTTACACACGCACGCTGGTGTCCAAGGCAAAGAAGGATTCCGCAGGTATGATACATAAGCCCTTTGTAAAAAGAACTCTGTGAAGATGGTCAACCACAGCCTTAACCTGCATTTTTAAGCAAAGCTTTCAGATATTTTGGGACTATGTTATTATCAAATCTTGGCTTTGGGATAGATTATACAGGTCTATGAAATCATGTCTACTAAGAGTGGTTATTTATTTGCCTCACGTTTTACCATACAGAATCATCAGGAAATGTTCTCTCTTTGGAGAAATTTATTTTCTTCTCAAATTGGAGGCAGTATTTTGTCCATGGCCGATTTCAGGGCAAACATTTTGAACATATGTCTCCAGTTTGGTTTGGCAATCCATTGTTTTCTGTCAGAGCCAAGCCAATATCAAGTTGACGTCAAGCAAGCCAGTCCCAGCTCAGAGCCCAGGTATTTGTGTTTTGGTTTCCAGAATCCTCAGGTGCAGCAGGAAAACTAATCATTCACCTCCATCCAGTGGATGTTTGTAAATGTCTTGCTGTCCATTTTGTCGATGAACAGGCAGCCCTGCAAGTGGTCCATCTCATGCTGGATGATACGGGCTGCCCATCCACTCGCCTGCCACACAACCTGCTCCCCTCTGGGGTCCAGCCCTGCAAAGTAATTTACAGCCCGGGTAAGAATACGCCGAACTGCATTGTTTTTAACCTCCCTACTTTTCCCAGACCCTTGGCTGTTCCTGTTCACAAGAGGCAACATGAGAAGGGAATGTAGACAGCAACCCCTATCCTTCCCAGAAAAGATGCCTTAACTTTGCCCATTACCAGGTATTCACTGTGGCTCTAACGCTGACAATTAGGTTGCTGGGCTTACTATGGGGCTGAAATGAGAAATGATCTTCGTAAGGTGCTTCCTTTCTGAACATTCCTCTCATTTCTGAAATACTGTTTGATTTCAATTCCTAAAAGCATTTCAACTCAGTACATTATAAAATAAAGGGATACCATTTACCTTCTGACCTGGACCAAGTGGCTTGCTTAAAAGGAACAATCCTAATCCCAGTAACGAATTCCATTTCACAAAACATCCTGTACTACGACAGACCAGGAATGGCATATCACCCTGGACTGGGCAAAGCTGGGTCCCACTATTTCCACTCGACCATGACAGATGCAACTGAGGCAAAAGTCTGTGTGTGGGACAGCGAACTAGAGGGCACAGAGCAGAGGACCTGGTGTGAGGTACCATCGAATTAGGTCACCTTCTCAGCCCCAATACATTTTCCCAGCGAGCTGGCTCAGCTGCTACACGAGCCTCCTCCCCTATCCCAATTGGTTAGTCTTGAATCAAATCCACTCCCCGGTCCTGCTCTTAGTTCCTGACAAAAGGCTTCATTGAGCCTGCGCTTCCACTTTTAACTGGAGTTTTGACAAAACCGTTTCGCGGGGCCCGAGGTCGCCGCCTCCATGGGCTGGGGGAGGGACGCAACTGTTTATCCAACCGCCCCACGGCCACTGCCCACCCCTTGCACCTGAGATCTGCACGGCCTGGAAGCGGGGCACGCAGGCCAGGAAGCCGGCGACGCTCTCGCAGCCCTCAGGGAAGGTGACCAGGCGGCTGTCCAGCACCCGCAGGCTGGGGTTCACGAACACGCGCAAGGGGAAGGGTTCCATCTGGCGGGCTTCGCGCAGGCGCGGCGCGCAGGCGCGGAAGAGTGCCTCGGGGAACTCCAGGGCCAACACCTGTAGCGGCACCCCGAGCTGCGGAGCACTCAGGCCTACGCAGCGCCGGCGTCGCATCACTTGCACCAGCCGCTGCACCAGCCGCTGCAGCTCGGGCCCCGCCAGCTGCGCGGGCTCCACCGGGGCCGCCACGGCCCGCAGCGCCGGGTCCCCGACCTGACACACGCGCGGGTACGGCGGCTCGGGCGCTCCCCGCACCAGGCGCCGCACGTAGCGCCAGTAAGACCGCTGGCGCGCCGGGCCCTCGAGGCCGTCCGGGGCGGAGGCGGAGCTACAGGCCCGGACGCTGTGGCCCCCCGTCCCCTCTCCCCACGGCGGTGTCGGCCCCAAGCAGTGACGCGACCGCCCCAGCAGCGGCCCCAGCAGCAGTCCGGCCCCCATCCGGCCCCCGGTGCGCCGAGCACAGCTGCCCGGCCGCCGCGGTCCTCCCCGGCCCCCGTAGATGAGCGCTCCGGTCGCGGGGGACGCCGGGAAGCGCAGTTCCCGCGCGCCTTGAGAGCGCCTGCCCGGCCCCCGGCGCGCAGCCGGCCTCCGTGACGTCAGTCAGCTTTATTGTTTAATTCCGTTTTTTACAGTATCACGAACCATTTGCAAGAGTGACCGGGAGGTCCCCCCTTTCACGGGCTGTGATGAATGCCCTCGCAGCCTGTCCTCCGGGGCTGTCCCCAGCTTTCACTAGCCTCCCCCCACCCCCGCGCCGGCGCGAGTTAGGTGTCCGCACCCGGCACCTCGGCCTGCAGTGGCTCGGCCGTGTCAGCCTGCTCCTGCGCACCCTCGGGGAAAGCCGCAGCGACCGGCTCGACGCCTGACTCCTCGGGGGCGACTTCCGTGGCTGGAGCTGGGAGCTCGGGCACCAGCTCCTTTTCGTCTAGACACAGGACCAGCTCTCTCTTCGGCAGGATGAAGGCGAGAGGCTCCTGGACGACGTCGATGTTCACATGCCCAAGGTTGCCGTACTTGGAGAGCTGAGTGGGAGGGATGCCTGAGCCAAAAGGTAGAGAAAGTGAAATAGAAAAAAACGTTCAATAAATTTAAATTTTGATATCACAGGGGGAAAAAACACTTGGAGGGGGGGAGTGACAGATACAATTTCCATTCTTCAATACAGTAAAAGTCATGTTTGTGATATGGGACAGGAAGCTTTACTGTAAAGAGAGACTTTGAAAGTAATCTGGAACAGCACAGTGTAGGTGGGTGGAGTTAACAGCCAAGAGAACGTCAGAAGGCACTGGCTTCCTTGTGGAAGGAAAAGGCTGGGGGAAAGTGCCCAACAGCTACTCCGCTGGTGTGGTCATCACCGGCCCACTGCCCCTCGGGAAGCTCTGTCTCCTCCATGCCCCATCCCCAGCACAGAGAGAGTGGGCACAGGCACGTGAAGACAGATTCGGAAAAATCTTTTTAAAACACCTTCTCTGGACATTCATACAATATGTGATTCTTTTCTAATTTCTTCCACTTAGCCAGATAAACACATATTGTAGGATTCCATTTATATGAAATGTCCAGAAAAGGCAAATCTGCAACAGAAAGCAGATTACTGGTTGCCAGGGGCTAAAGGTGGGATTGGGGAATGACTACATTGGGCACGAGGGATCTTTTGGGGGTGATGGAAACGTCCTAAAATTGGATAGTGGTAATGGTTCTACATGTCTGTGTATTTACTAAAAAAACATCGAATTTTACAAATGGGTGAATTATTTAGTATGTGAATTATATCAGTAAAGTACTGTCGTTTTAAAGATCTTTCCCCTCCTTTGTCTTACCTAAGGTCTGTGCTATCTGAGCTGGTGGAAAAAGGACTTGGAGACAGCGATTTAAATATGGAACAAGGTCTTCCACGAACACGGTGCAGAACTGGACGAAGAGCTCTTGCTCCCCACTGCTGAAAGCAGCCTCTTCTGCACGATGGAAGGCCAGGATTATATTAGTTACCTAGGGGACAAGGCATAAAAAAAGTCTTTCCAAACAGTACATTACTGTCTTGTTTAAATTCAGAATTGTGGTCACTCTCCACAATTCTGTCACTTCGTTGATATATTTCTGACTCAACATGTTTCATTACTGGCACAGGTTCCAGTTCCAGTGGAAGAGCATCAAGAGGTTCTTGACTCCTTCAGGAGATGGACCAGAACTATATCGGATTCAGAAAAATGAAGCAAAACTATAAAAGGTTTTTACTGAGTAAGACCTTTGAGGTTCCAGGAAGCTAGACCACTAGAAAATTGGAAAGGAAGACAGACTTGGAAAAGAAGTTCCACACACAAATAACAGAGCTATACTTTCTTGTTCAAGTCCTAGCTGTGCCGCTTGCTGGTTTTGTGGCTTCCAAGTGATTAAACACTTCATGCCCTCTGCTCCTCAGTTTCCGTACCTTTCCTTCCTTCCTCTTAGGGTTGTGAGGATCAAGTCTTAATAGGTATAAAGTATGATGAATACTACCTGGCATGGAGTAAGTTCTGTATAAACATTAGGAGATAACTATTACCTGAATTTCACTGACAAAAAAGTTTCATTGCCCATGCTTGCTTCCTCTTACAGGAGGCCATTAACAGTTGTATCGAAGATATGAGAGCAGGCAAGCTCAAGAGAGAGAGAGAGCTGGGCCCACAAAGACTTTAATTTTTTTTTTTTTTTTTTAATGTTTATTTACTTTTGAGAGACAAAGAGTGTGAGCAGGGGAGGGGCAGAGAGAGAGGGACACAGAATCCAAAGCAGGCTCCAGGCTCTGTCAGCACAGAGCTTGATACGGGGCTCGAACTCACGAACCTGAGATCATGACCTGAGCTGAGGTCAGATGTTTAACTGACTAAGCCACCCAGGCGCCCCGGCCCAGAAAGATTTTATATAATCATGTCACAGCTGCCATCTGGCTGACAGCAATTATAAGATGCCGTAAGTTTTAAGAAGCACCTCACTATCTTAAGGTTTAAATATGTAAAAAATGTGTAGGATATGACTGGTGCTAGTATTTATTGTGTTCTGTAGAATTCTAAGATGGCTCTTCTGAATCCCACCCCCCCTGGTGTCCACTCCTTTGTGTAATCCCTTCCCCTTGATTGCAGGCAGAATGTGTGTCTTGTTTCTAACCAATATAATATGACAAATGTGAACAATTTTGCAGAGGTAATTAAAGCCCCTATCAGCTGACTGAATTAATCAAGGGATATCCTGGGTGGGCCTGACTTAATCAGACGAATCTTTTAAAAAAGGGTTGAGGACTTCCTTAAGAGACGCTCTTCCACTGGCCTTGAAGAATCAGAAAGCCCCACTGTGAACGGGCTTATGGATTGAGGTGGCCTCTAGGCCTTAGACCTATAATCGCAAAGAACAGAAATCTGCCAATATGAATGAGCTTGAAAGGGGATGTCATGCTTCAGATGAGACTGCAGCCTGGCCAACACCTTGACTGCAACCTTGGGAGAGATCCTAAGCAGAGAACCCAGGACTCCCAATCTACAGAGAGTGGGAGATGATACACATATGTTGTTTTAGGCTGCTATGGAGTTTGTTATGCAACAACAGAAAACAAATGGAACATTACTGAATCATTATTACAGGTAAGCCACTTCATGAATTGTTCTAGGTCCCATGAGGGGGAGCTAACCAGAGCTGCTCAATCAGAAAAACCTCTAAAATCCCACTAAACCTAAGTCTGCAACCACCTAACACATGGACTGGTTTATATTTTACAAAAGTCTGGCCACCTATTGCCAAAGAAACCCCCAGTAGAGAGCCAGCAGTATGTGCTCACCTTGGCAAGGGCATTCTCCAGGGCCCCAGTCACATCCTGTGCCAGGGCCACAGGGCAGCAGAGGCGCAGATCATTGAAGGCAACCAGAATACTGTTCAGGAAGCAGGCAAGGGGTGGGAAATCTAAGAGTACCATGGGTGGCTGCAAGGTCCCTGGCTGAGTGACTGGCACAGCAGCAGGCAGGTTACTGCTGCCCAGGATGGCTGGAGCGGAGATGAGGGTGTAGGAATTCATTTCATCCTGGAACTTTTCCACTGCTTCCTGAATTGCTTTCTGGAAAGTGCTGATGGCCACCTGCTGGAAAACAGGAGCCAACTGGCCCCGGAAATCAGCCCCCACCCGGCTGAAGGACAGCCCAAAGTACATGCACTGACCCAGCAGAGAGTCTAGGCGGCCACCTATCCCCCGGTTAAGGTCGGTCTCCAGCACCTGCAGGAATTGCGAGACCCTCTGTAGCACCCAGCCATGGAAGATGGCGCTCTCGTTCACAGTGTGCTCACCCATGGCAGGCGGCAACAATGGGTCCTCATCTGAAAATATGGCACGGTACTGGGTGATGATATCAAACAGATGGACACGGCAAGCCTCAATGGTTTTTGTGATGTGGAAATAGGGATCATCATTCGGGATGGCAGTCAGGATGGAACGGAGCCAAGCATCTCGGGCCTGAAGAAACTTCACCCTCAACTCAGCCTCAGTGAATATATCCATGCGCCGCAGGAAGCCAATGACACGGAGGCAGGCAGGGAGCTGGATATTGGTCCTCAGTTGCTGGATCAGCTGGCTCAACATCAGCTGCATGGACTGGCGCACTTCATTCACAATGCCCTGACAATAAAGGGGGTCAGTCATACCACAATGGGAAAAATACTTTCTGGAACCCATTCCACTACCCCTGAATGTTACAGACTAGAGAGGCAGACCACTGTTTTCCTGATTTACGAAGATTTCCTAAAGCTGATGTGTACAGGGTTACCAACAAAGGTCTGGTTCACTGTGGCCTACAGGCCCTGTGTGGTTCTGCTACACCCACTTCCTAATACTGTCCCCCTGCTCACTGCAATCCAGGCACACTGTTTTTTTTTCCCTATCTTTGTATTTCTTAAATACCCCTAACGTGTTCCCTCCTGAGCCTGCTATACTTATTTTTTCCACTTTGTGGTTTGCGCCTTCCCCACATCTTCCTGTGGCGGGCTCCTTCTCATCATCTGGGTCTCAGCTTAAATATTATTTCTCCAACAGAGCCTTTCCTGACCACTCTACCTAGGGTACCTCATCTAGTCTCCTTCTAACCATTCCCTGGTTTATTTTCTTCATTTACCACTATCTGAAAGGATCATTTATTTACCAACTATCAGCTTTCATTCATGAAAGCCAGGGCCTTGTCTGCCTTGTCTCCTTTCTCCCTAGCACCTAGATTAGTGCCTGGCACATGATTAGTATTTATCACTTGAATGAATGAATGAATGAATGAATGAATGAATATTTTATGTTCAAGCCTGCCTGACTGGCAGAAATTGATGTAAAACTCAGTTTCCCTAAGGTGTCTGCCTAAAGGTTCAGCGATGACCACACAATTACTGATTATAAGAACATCAGCTTGAGTCCTTTTGGGACAGTTTGGCTACCTGGATGACCGGGATGGAGGAGTATTTCCTTTCCAGTCGGCGTACGTAGGCCGCAAGCTCCAGGGCCTCTTCATAGTAGCTGTTCCGGACACAAGTGTCCATGAGCTGGGGGATCTCCAGGATTTCCAGGATTTCTGTGTGCCGGTTTAGGGTCAGGGTGTTCATCCGGCGGTTGGAACTGATCTCTTCAGCCTCTTTCACAAAGTTTCTGGTAAGAGAATTTCGGTCACTCACTGCTCCACACCCACAACTCAGCTACATTTACCAAGTGATTACTACGGACTGGGCACTGAGCTGCATGGCTTATGACTTAATCTTCACACCAAACCTTTGAGGTAAGTACTACTACCCTTGAGGAAACTCTAATCCCAGAGAGGCTAAGCAATTTGTCCCAAATCACACGATTATTTATCATATGTGAACCCAGATCTGCCACTTAAACTGTGACAAGGTACTTAACTTAGGCTCTCTGAACTCTTTCTGCATTAGTAAAATAGTAATAGGACCCACCTCACAAGGAGGTGAGGATTAAATGAGATGTGTGTAACAAACTTAACACAGAACCTTACACACGGTAAATGTTCCTTTAATAGCTACGCTTTTCATAAAAATGCACTAACTAGCTTAGAAGCTACAACCTTAACCTTAAATTCCCTCAGCCCTTTTAATTTTTCTCTTCTGCTGTTGTTCAGCTTTAATTCTTAGCAGTTTTCACTCCTCCGTAATTGCAGTGACCTGCTTTATGAGGTCCCCTACCTATTCTGGAAGGTGGAAGGGTACAGGAGCTATTGTCAAATATCCAAAGACTCAAAAGAAAACCTGAGCTTTTATGGTGAAAAATTGAAAGGCAGAATTAGGGATAATAGACTGAGGATCTAGAGAGGCAAATTACGGCTTAAGGGATTTTTTGATAATTTTTGCCTCCAACTGGAAGGATTTCCTTGTCAGCCTTCTATCCATTAGAAGTTTTGGACGGTCTCAGCTGGTGTGTGTGTGTGTGAGTGTGTGTGTGTGAGACAGAGAGAGAGAGAGAGAGAGAGAGAGAGAGAGAGAGAGAGAGAGAGAAGACTGTTGCTGACGACCGTAGAGTGTTAACTATGTCAGACCCAATAATAAGCGCTTGGCATGGAATCTCTTTATTTAGTACTCCCAACAGTCCTGTCAGGGAGGGACGTGCTGCTGGTTCCCAGTTCTGACTTCGAAACTTACTAGCTGTGCCCACTGAACAATCACTAAGCTCCCTGTCTCAACTTCCTCATACATAAAATGGGAATAACAGTACCTACCTCGAAAGTTGTTGTGGAATTTAAACGGATTTTTTAAATGCCCAAAGGAGAGCCTGACGCATGGTAAGTGCTATGTAAGCGTTAGCTATTTCTATCATCATAAACGTCAGCTATTACAGTTGCTAAAAGCCCCTCTATAGTGCCGGGCCCGCCGCACCTGCAGCTCTGCTGGAAGCTGGGCAAGCGGTCGAGCAGGCGGCCGAGCGACGCCTCCACGTCGCCAAAGAGGCGGTGGATGCGCTCGGTGCACTCGGCGCCGCGGATGAAGGTCTTATAATTGGCGAAGGCCAAGTCGCGCGTCTGCTGCAGCAGCTGCGCCCGCTCCTCCGCCAAGCGCTCGGGCTCGCGCCTCAGCCGCTCCAGCCCGGAGCCGCTCAACTCCCGGAGGTAGCGGCCCACGTCGGGCCGCTCCCGCCACTGGGCCTCGGGGAAGCGGTCCCGGAACAGCGATGCCAGGAGTCCTTCATCCTCCACCTCCCCGAGAGCCGCCGCAGTGGCGGTCGCTGCGGCCGACGCCGACGCCGACGCCGTGGCGGTGGTTGACGAAGCAATAGTCTCCGTCGCCGCCATCTTCTGGCAGCAGCGTCACTTCACCTCCCGCCCGGCAAGGGCGCTGGCTCGGAATCTAGCACCGGAAGCAGCGGGGGCACTCTTCCGATCGCTGTGGTTTCGTATCCGTCCGGCTTTCTTTCTCCGACGGTCCTCCACGCTGCGGGGCGCTAGCGTGGGGGAACAAACCGAATGCGGCTAGAGAGGCAGGCTTTGGGGTTGCCAGGGAGCGGCTGGCGGCTGACTTCCGTTTCCGGACGCTGAGGCACGCGGATTCGGTGTTGCAACCCAGCGGGAAAATGCGGCCTTTGACTGAAGAAGAGACCCGCGTAATGTTTGAGAAGATAGCGAAATAGTAAGAGCGCGCCGAGGGGAAGGGGAAATGTGTTTGTGGCAGGGAAGGGCGTGGGTGGAGTGGGGGCGCGGCGCTGGGAGGAGTCTTTTGGGGCGCCGTCTCCAGTGCTCTTTTTGCCTTCAGCATCGGGGAGAACCTTCAGCTGCTGGTCGACAGGCCCGACGGCACCTACTGTTTCAGGCTGCACAACGACCGGGTGTACTACGTGAGGTGAGGCGGTGCCGGGTGGACCAACGTGGACGGGGGGAGGACTGGGTCCCGCCGGCTTCCCGCAGCCGACACCTTCTTTCTCCTTACCCTTCAAGCGAGAAGATCCTGAAGTTGGCCGCCAACATCTCTGGGGACAAGCTGGTGTCTCTGGGGACCTGCTTCGGAAAATTCACGAAGACTCACAAGTTCCGGTTGCACATCACAGCTCTGGATTACCTTGCACCCTATGCCAAGGTTTGTGTGCGTGTGTGGGGGGGGGGGGGGGAACAAGAGCGGGGTGGTATTCAGTCGGCAACTGGGGATGAAGGAAGTCAAAGATGAGGGCCACGTCAGAACGCAGATAATTGGGCGGCTTCTCCGCCTCGGAGTCCCCGACAGTGCTTAGGTCACTACCACACGTAGAGATGTTTGTAGGACTTGCTGCTTGGGCACGGTTCGGGCTCTGGCATAGGAATGCTGTGTGGCTGCGTAGTCGTGGTAACGTTCAGCAAAGTAGAAAAGCCAGTAGGTGACTTTGGTGAGGAGCACAGAGAGAGGGATCCAGAAAAAGAGTTCTTAAACTATCCGTGAGAGAGATTGTAGAGTCGAATAAAGAACCTCCTGGGAGTTCTGTTCGGAGAACGAACAATTTGAGATAGCCGTCCAGTCTTTCTCTTTTCCTTAAAATGCTTTCGAGAAATTAATCACATAGCGGCACCTGGGTGGCTCAGTCAGTTAAGCATCCAACTCTTAATATCGGCCCAGGTCATAATCTTGGGGTTGTGAGGTCAGCCCTGAGTTGGGCACTGCGCTGAGGGTGGAGCCTACTTAAGAGTCTCTCTCTCTGCCCTTCCCCCACCTCGTGCCCGTGCTCACCCTCTCTCTGTCTCGAAATAAGTAAACATATATATTTTCTAAAGACAGAATCCTTTTCTTATTAAAAGAAAATTAATCCGTGGACCAAATTAAAACAATAAAGCTTTTTCACAGCAAAATTAAATAAATAAATAAATAAATAAATAAATAAATAAATAAATAAATAATAAAAGAAAATTAATCACATATCCAACAGCTGACTAATCTATGGGATATAATTATTAGCATCTTAATGTCTCTTAGATTTAATGGTGGGGTTTTTTTGTTGTCGTTTTTTTTATAGTATAAAGTCTGGATAAAGCCTGGAGCAGAGCAGTCCTTCCTGTATGGGAACCATGTGTTGAAATCTGGACTGGGTCGAATCACTGAAAATACCTGTCAGTACCAGGGAGTGGTGGTGTACTCCATGGCAGACGTCCCTCTGGTGAGTAGAGATGGTAGCTGTTAGAAAAGTCAAGTATCTTTTTTAATTCAGAAGGCTGCATTTTCCATCTGTGCGCTTCAGAGACTAAATTCTCAGCACCTTTTGAATTTCTCAAAGATAAGAACTGCATTTTTTTCATCTTCGTTATTTCCACCCCTCGATGCATGCTTGTTGAATGACTTGAGTGAATCAGTGTCTCTTCTTTTGAATCCCAGGGTTTTGGGGTGGCAGCAAAGTCTACACAAGACTGCAGGAAAGTAGACCCCATGGCGATTGTGGTATTTCATCAAGCAGACATTGGGGAATATGTGCGGCATGAAGAGACATTGACTTAAAACGAAATCATCGCAAGGACTTGTGGCTGTGTGGAAGGGCCTAGCTTTGTTTCCCGTGTCTGTGTAGGCTCCATCATCATGTTGAATTTTGTCAACACTGACTTCTTCAGGGACTTCTTAGTTTAATATTCTCTCTATTGCGATTGAATGCAGGCTGGATTCTTAAGTGGAAATGGTTCAAAAATGGCATTTCAGATCTTTGTGTTTGTGACTAAATAGAATGCTGTGTTTTATATTTGAATCAGAAGGCTTCTTGTCTTGAGTAACAGGTTCTAAGTCGTTGGAACTGAGGACAAGAATAGCTAGCTTATTGTTATCTGTGATAACGCCGTTTTCAAACTCATGATAAGAACACAAAGGATTTTTTCATTGTTTATATGATGAAAGTTAGATATTGCCATGAGAATGGTAGGCCATGTGTTGGATTTTATGAATGAAATTTGGATAAAATAATAAGAGCAATTTGTCCTGCCAGTTTTCTATACGGTGGGTGTTGTGTGGTATGGAAGAAAACCTTGGATCTAAACCCCAGTTCTGACACCTACCAGCTGTATGGCCTTAGAAGTCATTATACTTTAAGCTTAATTTTCTTCTTCAAAAAAAAAACAGCTTTAACCTAAAGATGGTTTTTAGGATTAGAAGTCACGTTTGTAAAGCACTTAAGCACAGTGCCTGCAAATGATAGGTGTTAAATAAATGGTAAAATTATTTTTATATTGCATATACTGGGTATTTCTATTACTAAGGATAGGGTCTTATGAATACAGCTTGATTATATATCTTCGTTCTTGATCTTTCTTTTTCTGAGATGGTATGATCCCAGGCTAATGGTATTTTCATCACCTTGATTTCTTAAAATGTGATTTCCCATGGGAGCCTTTACTTAACTCGACTAGACAGCACTAATCAGAGACCTTGATATAATTCAGCTCTTCCCATGCTTCCTAAAATTATTTTTGGAATTATTAAAATGTTTTTTTTTTTAATGAAAAAATTCCACTAAGTTTTTTAAACTGCCTGTTTTAAATCTACTGCTTTTCTTTTTTTCCTGCTTATTTTAAATTCCAAAGGTGACATCTCTAAAAATAAAACATTTTTCAACTACAAAAAAGCAGTCTGCCAATTCCTGTTTTTGTATGCAACGCATAAAACTGAGATGTGTATGTTTTTGTCCCATTTTTTTCAACTCTTCTCCCTCCCATGGTTCTCAACCCTCTAGATAAACTTAGAGTTAAGGGACTGCTGTATGATGAACGGTATTTTGATGGTAGCATCACTTAGCGCACACTTTTGTAATAGCCAATATCAATACTTATACATTTTTATTATTTATTGCCATTTTGAGGCAATAGGAAAGGAGAGCAATAGACTAATATGTTCTAACAAGTTGATTTTTTTTCCAATAATTTTACAAAGCTCGTGACTCAGAAGAAAAGGACTAGGGTGCTGTAGTCATTTTGGCTTAGCATCTTGGCTTTTTTGTGTCTGTAACCTTTGGGACATTAAAGAGACGCTTCAAGAAATACAGCTGCAGGATTCCAGAAAGAACAATAACAAAGCTCTGAGCTGTCGACCACCAGTTCACGTAGTTATAGTTTGATTGGAGAAGGAAAAAGTCAGCCATTTTCCTCATGCGGGCAAAGTTGTAATACCGCCACATGTGAAAGATGTTGTTCTGCATCTTCCGTGTACTCTCCTGTGGGACAGAAAATGAAATTAAAAAAGAGTCCTCCCTACCACCCATCTAGTCTCACCCCATTGCTCAGAAGCACTAACCCAAGTTATCTGGAAGCTGAGTAACTTACTTCTATAATTTTATGATACATACAATAAGTTGGTTATTGTAGTTGTTGGTAAACCTGGTTTTGCTTTCTATGAAAACATCGCCTGGACTTTGGTTTAAAAAACAAAATTTTTGTAATGAAAAATTTCAGTTCTAAAACTCAGAGTATCTCTAGATTTAGACATGTACTCAGTACATCATTGCCCCTCTGGCTGATGTTTTCTGTTTTTTGTAGATGGTAGAAGATGGGGGCTTGCATGCAAACTTTTTTTGGTTTTTGGTTTTTTTTTTAGTATTTATTTATCTAAGTAATTTCTATACTCAACGTGGGGCTGAAACCCATGAACCTGAAATCAAGAGTTACATTCTGTACTGACTCACCCAGCCAGGTGTCCCTGCAAACTTTTTATTAAAGGACCAGATAGTAAATCGTTTAGCCTTTGTAGGTGATACAGTCTCTGTTGCAGCTACTGAACTCTGCTCTTATTAGCATAAAAGCAGCCATATATAATTGTCAAACAAGCATAGTTGTGTTTCAGTGAAACTTCGTTTACAGAAATACGCAGTGGGATTTTGTGCGTTGAAAAATACTATGAAGAAAGTGAAAAGACATCCCACAGAATAGGGAAAATGTTTACAAATCATTTATCTGATAAGGATCCAGAATATATAAAAAACTTAAAACTCAACCATAAAAAGACAGCCCTATTTTATTTTCTTTCTTTTCTTTTTTTTTTTTTTTTTTTGTGATGTGGACTTTTAATTCATACCTCCCCTCTCTCCCAACTGTGGCAGCTGAATAGGGAATGATCCCTCAGAACTCCCTGAGAAGACTAAAAAAGGGGGTTTGCATTCTTCTGGGTAGATAGGGGATGCGGTCAGAGTTGTCTGTAATAAAGCTAGCTACCTTCATCCTCTTCAAAAAGCATCAAGGAGTTCCTGGAATCTGAGTCAAGAATCCCTCCTCCTTGGCCAGACCCTGTGCTCTGGCCTGGGTTTCAGGCCAGCCCGGGAAAGACAGCCCAATTTTAATACGGGAAAATGATTTGAATAGACAGTTCTCCACAGAAGGTATACAGATGGCCAAAAAACATGGAAAGATGCTCAATGTCATTAGTCATTAGGGACACATACCTCAAAACCACAAGATACAACTTCACACCCACTAGAGCAGCTTTAGTAAAAGACACAGTAACCTGTTGGCAGGGATGTGGAAAAATTGAAACCCTCAGATACTGCTGGTGGGAGTGTAAGATGGTTTAGGCACTGGAAAACAGTTACTCATAAAGTTAAACAGAGTTACCATATGACCCACCAGAGTATCCTACTAACTGGTATACAGAAATGAAAACATGTTCACACAAAAACTTTATGCAAATGTTCATACCCGCATTATTCCTAATAGCCAAAAAGTGGATGACCCAAATGTCATCAGCTGATGAGTCGATAAGAAACTGATACATTCATAAAAGAGGATATTCATCCATAAAAGGGAATGAAGTATTAATACCTGCTATAATGTGGATGACTCTTGAAAACATGCTAAGTGAAAGAAGTCAGAAACAAAAGGCCACATAGTATGATTACACTCATGTGAAGTGCACAGAATAGGCAAATTTAAAGAAACAGTTGATTAGTGAGTGATTGCCCGGGACTGGGGAGGGGGGCATGGGGAAGGAGGAGTGAGTAATGGGTATGGAGTTCTTTTGGGGCTGATGAAACTTGTGAAATTAGATGCAGGTAATAGTTGCATGACCTTGGGAATGTACTAAAAACCGCAGAATTGTACATTTTAAAATAGTGAATTCTATCTAAAATTTGAAAAAACGGGCGTCCAGGTGGCTTAGTCGGTTAAGCATCCAACTCTTGGTTTTGGGTCAGGTCATGATCTTAGGGGTTCGTGGGATCAAGCCCTGTGTCAGGCTCTGTGCTGACAACGCAGAACCTGGTTGGGATTTTCTCTCTCTCCCTCTCTAAATAAATAAATAAACTTTAAAAAAAGAAACAGGCACTGGGCCAGATTTGGCCTGTGCACCATATTTTGTCAACTCCTGTTATAAACAAGTGAGGAATTTTAAGAGCTCTAAGTTATAAAAATTGAAGGTTTCAAATCCTCTTGCCTGTTTGGTTTCTCCCCAAATGAGCCCTCAGATGATATTACTAATTTTCAAGGATGTTTCCACAGATGTTTCTCTCACAAAACAGTTACCTCAATTGCATCCAGAGTATCATTCAGTTGTTTTCTTTCATTCTTCTGTTTGTGGTCCATCTCAGGCCCCTCGTAGAAAACTCCAAAATTGAGGTAAACTTGGACAGAACCAAAGTGATTTTGCTGATTTTTTAGACAAAGCTGATAAAAACCTGTAGGAATCCCTAGATCATTACCAAGTCTTGGCCTCCACCCTTTGTTGAACTCCCACCCTCTAGATTTCCCTGGAGATACCTGTTTACCAGTGTTAAATGTGCTACTTAATACCTTCTTTTCACTTAGGAAGTACAAAGATAGAATGTTTAAGGTGGAAGGCCTTACGTGATCTTCCATGAAACTTACTTTACTGAGTATCAGTTATGATACTGTTTTGCCAAATATTAGTAACTGAGTTCTATAAAATAGTAAATTTATAAGAAGTAAATTTATTAAGTAAATTGGTTCTATACTAGATAGGAAACCATGTTTTCTCCTTTGTCACCTGTAGTTCCCACATCTCTTACTGAAGCTCTTCTCAACAAAACGAGTTGAAATTAAGAGCATGCTATTTGCCTTCTTGTACACCATTACTGGGGGATACCGTCTTGAACTTGAAACTAGAGAAAATGATGTGTTGTGAATGAAAGAAGCTATCCTGCTGGATGGAGTAACTTCTGCAAGGTGGTTTGTACGGGAGCTAACGGTTTGGGGTATGAACTAGTGCTGGTTCTCAACTGGGATCCTCCCTTTTGTGTGTGCCTCCCTTTGTGTGTGTGTGTGTGGGAGCAGGGAAGAGCGGGATTAGAAGGGCGTGGCAGTTATTTGATTGTTCTAATGGTTAGAAGGCACTGCTGGTACATGGGGGCCAAAGATGCCAGATACCATATGGTGCTGAAAATCCTGTGCTACACAGTGAAGGATTGTTTTATGCCCCGATTCAGAAACACTTTTTTTTTTTCTGTACACCTGGCTAGTAGAGAGGGCAATTAAAACTGACCAGTGTTGTCCAGGGTGGGGATAGGCTCAATCTGGCTGTAGGAATTTTCTGATGACTGGGGAAGTGTTTTGTTGTTTGTGGATATTTTCATGGCCATGCATTTCCTTTTGTTCTGAGTCTGCTATTTCATAACTGGCTCAAGTATTCTGGTGACTGGAAAGGAATGTTATCATGTAATAAATTTATTAGTTGGAATTCTGTATTATAAATGGGTCTCTCTTTTGGTCACTTTCCCATAACCTCATCAGTTGGAGATGATGAGATAAAATTGAGCTTCTGGACCCTGGAGTTACAGTAATTAGTCACCTGGAGACCCTGCCCTGAATCTGACAGCAACTGCCTGCTGCTTAATGTCCTCCACTACAGGCAGTCTCCGGGAAAGATTTGATATTGGTGTTGAAGGCTGGTTTTTGATGTTGGAAACTGGGTTCTTCCCCCTACTGTTTGATCATCCCCGTGTGAAAAAGCCAGGGCTAATATATCTCAGGTTATCATTTCAGGGGTGCCTGGGTGGCTCAGTTGGTTGAGCATCCAGATCTTGATTTTGGCTCAGGTCATCATCTCATGGGTTCGGGAGATCAAGGTCCACGTCAGGCTCCACACTGATTGTGTGAAGCCTACTTGGTATATTCTCTCTCTCTCTCTCTCTCTCTCTCTGTCTCTCTCTCTGTCTCCTTCCCCCACCCCTCCTCCACTAACGTGCTCACTGGCCCTCTCTCAAACTGAAAAAAGTAATTTCAGTACTTCTCATTATTTACCCAATTTCAAAGAAATTTAGGATTATTACAGTAGCTGTGGTGATAAAAACAGACCTGTCTCTTTGATAGAGAAGTTAATCTGGCCCCGAACATCCTGAGAGGAGTCTATGAGGAAACCCTGTGGGGTATGTGCTGTGGCAGCAACATGCCGGTCATGTGACATTCCCAGTGTCCGCTGCACCTGCCAAGACACATTAAAGAGGGAGAAAACCCCTGCTACGTCACCAAGAGCTAGCTAAATAGTAAGATTGACATTCATGATCATCAGCACAGTGGTTCTCTGGGAATCTGGATGGAGACAACAGTGGTGTTGGGGAGATAGGAAGGGACAGCAATGCTGAACATTCTGCTGTGTTAGAAACAGTATTGCAGGACAAAGAATTGCCCAAAATGCCAATAGCACTCCAGGTAAGAAGACATGTCTCAGACCATACATCGTGTATCAACTGATGTGTATGTTTTGGCTATGGAGTTCTTGAATGAACTTGCTTGGTTTTGACTTCCCTAGTGTCCTTGATTTAGGCTTATTTGCTGCTTGACAGCAAATAAATAAGGCATTCAGTAGGAACTTGTCCCCAAGCTGTGTCTTGATAAGCCCAGGCTACAGTGAGCTGATTAGTAGCTACTGTTCCAAATTCAGAGATAAGAAAAGGCTCTGATAAGCTAACTTAAAATAAGCTTTGAGTTACAGTGGAATGGAATGAGATCAATAGAGTCTATTACTATGTAAATAAAATTTAGAAAGTTAACAGGTTTCTAAGATAAAGAACAAGGAAATGAACAGCTTCTGACTTTACTATTGAGTTCACCATCCTTGGGCAGTGTGGTGTAAGACCACAGGATGGATAAATGTACTTGGCCTGTGAACAGGCAACTTTTAAACATTTACCTTCCTAAAGAAACAAGACTGGCCAAATGGAGCAATCTTGAGTCAGTGATTCTTTAATTTGCCAGAATTACCCCTAAAAGCAAGAGAATAAATGTTGGCTCCCCTAGCCCCGTAAAGAAGCATCTTTCTTTCAAATCTCAGGGTCTGTTGCCAAAGTTCATGTAGGTTTTCATTTTACTTTGTACCATATCCATATTATTTTAATGTTTTAAAAAGTGGATTCTCTCCCCTCTCATCTCCAAATCTGAGTTAATATACGATTACCTCTCTGGGAAGAGGCAGCTTGTTTGTCCCATGGCTTTGAGCACACCTCCATTGCCCCCATTTTGATTAGTCAATCCATATGTTATAGGGATTGTTCATTCATGGAGGGTTTCCATCTTAACTGCAGGTCCATTTCATTAACAGGTAGGGAATCACAGCATAAGAAAGACAAACAGAATCTTGTATTCGAGTAAAACCTGACCCACTTAACAAAAGGAAACAAACAAAAAAAACAAGTCCCCAGTATGGCTAGAAGAGCCCTTGTACTTACCTCATAACTGAAATAGAAGTATCCAGTCTGGTAGGCAAATTGCCAGAAGCACTCTGTGCCTCCTGGAGGGATCATGATGGCAAAGTCAGATCGATCTGCTCCATGGAAGTGTGGCTGGTCCCCAGAACCACTAAAGGGTTCTGTCTTCAGGCTCCTAGCAGAGGTCACTAGGTTCAGAACTACCAGTCCAGCTCCAGAGAGCAAAGGGAACATGCCGCTTTCTGAAGATTCCTCTGTAGGTGAACTGTTTGCACAAGCCCAGTGAAACCAAGCAGTTTAAGACACCTGCTAGGGTAATCATTAACTCGCAAGTCACACTTAGGCCAGTTTCGGGGCCACACATGGATATTCCATAATAGAAGTGGCGTGATACCTCCATGCTTGGCTCACAGGAAGAGGTTTTGTTTTTACCTCAGAAACTCACTGCAGGGTGCCTGGGTGGCTCAGTCAATTGAGCATCTGACTTCGGCTCAGGTTATGATCTCACTGTTCATGGGGTAGAGCCCTGAGTTGGGCTCTGTGCTGACAGCTCAGAGCCTGGAGCCTGCTTCAGATTCTGTCTCCCTCTCTCTCTATCTGCTCCTCCCCTGCTTTCACACACTCTCTCTCTCTCCCTCTCCCTCTCTCAAAAATAAGCAAACAGTAAAAAAAAAAAAAACAAAAACAAAAATACCTCAGTGGTTTACCAAACCTACTTCATGGGTGCTAGATAGAATCTGCTACTTCAGAAGAGATATTTCTCTCCTTCCTTTGGGCTATGGTTTTTCATACCTGCTTCTTGGGGGTAAACATTTGGTAAGTTTATTTACAACCATCTGAATATACTGACAAGGTTTGGCCGGGGAGATTCTTTCTCTTATTCATATCTAATTGCTAAATGATACCTATTGCCCCAGTAGGACATATGGGGCAGATCTGTTTCAACAGAATTTGTTCCGTCCAGTGCTAGAGGTTAGAGACCAAAAAGCACAGCATGGGAGTATGTACAAAAATTTTAATGGATAAAGTGAGCGAGAGGCAGTGGTGAAACCCCTCCACTGATAATCCTTGTTCTTTCTCCCACCTGACTGATATATTCATCTAAAACTATACAAAAACCCACTTAAAAGACTATTTCTATTATTCAAACTCTTGATCTTTCTTCTTTTATTTATCGCTTCTTCACTCACAGCGGGGAAAAAGGCTCACCGATCCACTGACCTCATGGCTGGCATTGAGCTAAGAGATTTACTTGCTTATTTATTCTCTCAACAGCCCTGCAAGAGAGGTACCATTACCTACTGACTTATAGATGAGGAAATGTTCATTCAGAGATTGAGGTGGCCGGCTCACTGTCCCAGAAGCGCGGCTGGTGCAGCTGGGGCTTTGAGTGAGCCTCACCCTCTTACCTACCAGGACAGTGTTTCTAGACAGTCTTTGAGTGCTGACAGTGTATAATGTTTTTATTTCAGCCATAATCTTAAAAAAAAAAAACCAAAAAAACAAAAAAGCATTAGCACCTTCTAACCAAGTATTGCTTCAGAATTCAGTGCATTGACTCCAAGTGGTAATATCTTAAGTGTCACAAAGCTAATAGGCAAAGAACAGACTTCGTAATAGTGTTCAGGTCTAGCGAAGGCTACGTGACATCACCGTACCCTTCAGGCACAGTGGTTTGCAGCAGTCTTGCTAAGGTGAAGGTGCGAGAGATTGGGATCACTTCTCAGTGCACGGTGGCACAGGCACCCCCACCCACATCCTGTCACGGCTATAGTCCCAACGCTACCCATGTCATGAGCAGTGACTTAAATTCAGCAAAAGAATCATCAGTTCACAGTACATTTCATAGTTCTATGGAAGCTGTAGGCATAGTTTTATGTGTGTACCCATTTCAATAATACTATCATAAAAACACCTCTGAAGTTACATTAAAAAGCGTTAATGGACTTATGCATTTCTCAGTTTGAGAAACACTGATAGGGATACTCTGCTTCCCTGAATATATCCCACATCTCTCTTCTACCTAGAGAGCAGAGTCTAATAATGTGAGAGTGGAGGAGAGAAAAGCTTCTGGATCCTAACCCTGTTTAGGGGAACCAGATCAATGGGATTTGGGTCTCACCTTTTCACTGTAGCTTCATTTGGGATTAACTGATAGGAAAACAGGATACTAAATTCCAAAACATGTAAATATATAAAAAAGCTCTATAAAGTTTCTAACTTGTAGGTACAGGATGAATTTTAAAACTGTAGCATTTCTTTACAACTTGCCTTTCACTCAAATGTGAGAAAGGGGGAATTTTGTCCCAAAATATGTTATATGAAGAAATGGACAAATTAAAAGGAAGTTTCCACATCTCTGTTGGACATGGCTTTCAAGGATTAAAACACCCAATACAAGCTGACATCAGCTTCTTAACACAGTCAACATGGTTCAGCAAAGATTGTTCAACATGGTGCTACCTCCATCTGCTCATACGTGCTCTGCTAGAATTAAATAGCTACTTAACATTTGAGAGAAGCAAGACTTTAATGAAGAGTGCTACAAGTTATGGACAATTAGTTCTCATATTTTAAAAAAAGATTACAGAAAACACTTTACTGATTTTTTTTTCTTTTTTTTTTTTTTTGCCAAAAAGACAGTCTTTAAGGATGTCCGAGAGAGACAGCAAGCACAACAAGGTACAAAAGGAGAAGGGAATGTTGAGCTTCAGAGCAAGACACTAACACAGCACAATTAGGGAATCAGGCGGAAGCAACCATTTCACAAAGAATGTAATTAGGCATTTATATTCAGTCAAGATTTTTTTAAGCTTTAAAAGTCCAGCATAAGGAAGAGACTTGGGCAGGGGGACTGGGGTAAAGGGCTAAGCTTATCTACAATCACCATTTTACCAAAAAACACACTGGTTCAACCACAGGAGAGGTGGAGGTTAAACCTGCCTGCCTAGCCCAGCAAATACTGGGAGCAAATGCCAAGGCTGTCAGGTCTAGATGTTGATGTTACAACTGGCTAGAGTTTTTAAAGAGACACTGATTCCACCAGGACTGGTCTCTCATCAACCTGGGTTCATGACAGATGAAGGTCCTTTGCATTTGCATCAGAAGGCCAAAGCTTTACCTGGAACAAGTTCACTCCAAATAATGCTCACGTTGCTGGTTTTAACAGGTCAGAGTCATGAGTGGCTCCTAACAGACTCCACCATTTCCTAGGAGAAGGTTCTACTGATTACCAGGGATTTAAATTCAAGCAAACCACTAAAGAAGGGAAATACTAATGATATTCTGGCACTGTACAAGCTATGTGCCTGTCATCTCTGCCAAGGACATGGGGTGGACTTGGCTTTGTTTCTCAGCTCCATGATCTTCAACAGCAATGAAGTAGAACTGGTACCTCCCCCATGTTGGAGGAGGATGCCCAAAATTCTCATCCCAGCCCAGCTTCTGAAAGAAAAACAGACTATCAGGGGCTATTATTAGGAACCATGCTCCTGTGAATTCTGTGGAAATGAAAGCCTGTTTCAGTTCATGCCAAGTTTTTTCATGGTCCGCCAGCGATCCTTAATCATCACAGCTGTTCGGTTAACAAATGGATAATTTTTGGAAATGGCAGCCCAGTTTCCTTCTCCATATTTCTGCACTCCAGCCTTGACCCACTCGCTTTCTTCTACAGTCCACTTCTGCAAAAGAAAACCAAAATATTTATCACAACCTGTCTCTCCACTGATTCACATTTTCCTACAATGAAGAGGTAAACTCAAGAATCGTAGGACAATAATCTGAACCCAAAAGAAGGGTTTATGTTTTTAAAACATGATATAGATAAGCTAACACTGTGGATTTAGACATTTAATAATTTTCCGTGTCCTGCCATTTCATTGTCAACTAATAATCACTTCGGCATTAAAAACTTCAAACGTATGTTGTTCATAGGAAAATGTATCAGGTTTCTGTCCTCCTAGGTTTTTCTTCCAGAGAATTTCTTCCTTTAACTTACTTTGGATTATGTGGAATAATCCTGGATTATTTGGAAAATTGAAAGACCTTCTTCCAGGTGCATGGAAACATCCTATGTCCTATGCATGTTCCAGGTGCATGGAAATACACCGTATGCCGTGAGGTGTGCGTACTTATTTTACCTTTGTTCTATCCACACGACCAGAAAAGGTCAGAAAATGTAATTTTAAATTACCTGCTTTCTTGTTATACTGGTTGCACTCTCTTCATCTGGTGCTGCTGGAAAACATTAAAAGTAGATTCATTTCAGAGTTCACCTTTCTCTTGTGAACAAACCACAAGAAAAAGACATCAAATGTTCTTAAAAGGAAAACTTAATTGGAATTTCCCAACATTGAGAGAAGAAAGGCTGTCACTAAATGGTAATTTGTTTTTGTCCTTTGTTTACAAGGTAACAGTCATTTCAGCCAATGAGAATCTCTACAGAGCAAATAGTTTACAGACAGACATTCAATAAAGACATTCAATTAAGGTTAATGGTGGATTTCAGGCTTTTTAGTAAAACCTACATGACTTTTAAAATTACTGAGTGACTGTGTTAAAAGTCTAATATATGCACATATACAAGTGACCCTTAAAGAATGTGGGGGGTTAGGAGCCCCAACCCGCAATCTAGTCAAAAATCTACACTGACTCCCCAAAAACTTAATAGCCTACTGTTGACCAGAAGCATTACCAATAACATAAACAGTCAATTAACACATATATTGCATGTTATATGTAATATATTCTATACTCTTACAGTAAGCTGGAGAAAAGGTTAAGAAAGTAAGAAATAAAATCCTAAGAAAAATACATTTACAGTATTATACTGTATTTATTTTTTAAAAATGCATGTCAGTGGACCCGTGCAGTTCAAACCTGTGTTCAAGTGAAGTGTATTATAATGTTGTGTGTATAATTTCTGCTTTACAACCCCTTGCTAACCACTGCTTTGAAATAACACAATTTTACTGTCGTATGCCAGAATTTTCAAATCCCTGATCATTTTATGTACGTAAAGTGTGGTTCAAGATCTTAACAAGAACAGGATAGTAAGCCTTAAACAAGAACAGGATAGTAATTATTGTTCCCCACTCAGAGAGACCATGTGAGATCTGCTCAAGTTCCACATTCTCACCATAAGGAAAGACATCAGGCCTCAAAAAAATGCACAAAGATAATTTTTCGAAAGGCCAGAGGGCTAGAGGAGGGTATACTAGTATAAAAGACATGCCGTTGCAAGCCAACAAGAGCCATTAAAAAGCTGCAAGAAAAGGCAAAATTGCACACAGGTGAAACTTGCTAGAGGTCTGCTGCAGCAGATGCTACTGTCCCAGCAGTGCTTCCTACAGCAGTAGTGGTGGTTCAGGAAAAGGGATATTTACAGACAGAGTCAGGTTATTTATTTTTAAGTCGTGGAAGTACTTCATACTGTAGTGGAAGCAGATTTTAAAGCTGATAAATCTGGACTGCACTGGAAGTAGATGTTTTCTGGAACTTTTAGATCCTGTTGTTTTTAAATACTTTATGCCACTTTTATTGATTTTCTGTTACTTCCATTTCCTGTGTGATCTTGATCTTGCCAACTATGATTGTGCCAATTAAGGTACTTTTTAAGGATAAAATTGAGATTGGAAGGTTTACTGTTGTTGCTGTGTTACCAAAGTCTTTAGAATCTCCAAGATTATGTTTTAGTACTTAAGATATTTCCATTAGAATGCAAAGTATGTGGTGGGAGATATTCTGATGCAAATGCTACAAGTTTTAATATTAATTATGGAAAAGTAAAGTTTCTTACTTTGGAAAAAAATAAACTGGTAAGAGATTTTTTTTACTTAAACAAGAAATGCAGGGAAGGGCCACTTCTACCTTTAATTAAAAGACTTTAGTAAGAACATCAGCTAGAATTAAATATAGGATTTATTAAAACAAAAACATGGGGTACCCGGCTGGCTCAGTCGGTGGAGGATGCTACTGTTGTTGATCTCAGGGCTGTGAGTTCAAGCCCTGAGAACTTGGGTGTGAAGCCTACTAAAAAAAAATTTTTTTTAATTAAAAATTCTGTTTAAAGTGCTGCTTTGACAGTCTCCATCGTTTAATGGGAAAGGACATAAAACTGACTCCTCGTGAATCACAATGAGGAACTTACTAGACTTATACTAGTTTGGAGACAAGCAGTTTCTGGAACATTAATGTGATAGTAACAGGCATCTATACTTCAGCTACTGTCAAGGAGACCAAGGAGAATGTCCTAGCTTACCCTGAACTTGAAACAGTTCATCCTCTTCCACCCATGTCTCTTTTTCTTCAACCCCATTAGAGCTGTTCCATTTGCCTTTGGGTACTCTGAGGGGAGATCAACAAGAGGACAAGATGTAAAACAGATTCATCAGGGTCATCCCATATTTTACCCTCGGCTCTCTCATGGCCTGTACTCCTCCCTGTTCTGTGACCACAGTGAAGATCCATTTACAATTCCCAAAGTCCTGACCTGGCCAGGCGTCTCTATGTCATTGTCCCGCAGGCTGCAGGATCATCCCTCAAACTCAGCAATGAATGAATACACCACTGTCCCCCTCAAAATCTGTTCATTTTCCTGTTCTTGGTTGGTTGGTTGGTTTGGATTCTCATTTTAAAGGTCTCACTCGGCATTCTTCTAACTCAGAACATGCAAACTGCTCCCAGTTCTTCAAAGACATGCTCCATGTTCAAAGACATGCCCTGGTCCAATCTCTGAACTGCATTCTTTTCCCTCTCCATTCCCCTTGTCCAAGCACTGGTACCTTTCACCAGTATCACTAGTCTCTTAACTGGAGTCTCTGTCCTCAGCCCCTTCCCCTTCCAAAACCACCTGAACATCAGTCTGAAATTACCTCATCTCTGTTCCATGATGGCTTCTCCCTGCCTCAACATTGAAGCCTGTATGGGTGAATGAAGATCCTCCAGTCTGGCTCCAGACAATTTCTTGCTACCAAAGCCTCCTCTCTCCACCCACATCAGCACAAACGGCAGCCATGCCTTCTGCTCTTTTCCTTCTATAAGCTCTGTTCTTTCCTCTCTACACTTCCCTCTGCTTGGGATTCCCTTCCCTGCGAAGTAAAATTCTACCCATTTTTTAAGGCCATCATTCCCAATGAAGCTTACCCTAAGTCCTGGCCCCGAATACACACAAAAAGCCTCCACTCCTCTGCCCTTGTGGTTGTGCTTCCACTTTATTAAACAGCCAGTTCACAGCATACCCCTTAATCATAAGCACCTTGAAGGCAAGCTCTGTATCTTCATTTGTCTACCTCAACCATCTAGCACAGTAACACATAATCTAACAGGAGCTGGAGAAGTAAATGCTAGAGTAGTAACAGGATTATCAAAGAGCTGCAAATAAATTAAACCACTGAGGATCAGAGTGTAAACAAATAAGAATCCTTCCTGTAAAAGTGAAATGTTAAGTACCTGAGTGTAATCAAAAAAAAGTCCCAAAGCTAAAGAAATAATCCCAAACTTGAATTATTGAATAAATGAAAATTGTAGTCAGTCTTTCCTATTCAACTTTAACTATGTTTACCCGATTAATAATAAATGGCCCTCGGAACATAACACAGCACAAATCTGATCTCAGAATTGTAACATCTTTTACAAAGCAAACATGTAAAGTATCTGATTTTAATTTTGAAGAATTTATATAGATCAAATGACTTGTAAAACTTGACCAAGAGAGTACAGAGACAAACCTCTGCCTTTCCCCAACTATGAATGGAAATTTATTTTTAAGACTGGCTAGGTATTTTGCAAATGAGTAATGAAAGCTGTTCACTTAAGAAGTACACAGACTTGGAAAAAATTCCTTGAGTTCCAGGAGTTTTCTATGAAATTGCCTACATGGCTGAGACAAATGGTAAACTATCTACTTTACTTTATTTTTAAGCTGGGTCATATCCCCAAAAATATTATTTCTGAGAATAATTTGCTTGAGACAAAGTGAAAAAAATTACATGATGTTTTTCCTTTTCAGGATATTAACTGTGTTACTGTTTATAAATAAAAGTCAGAATTACAGCTTTAGTTTTCTGCCTGCTTATCCCCATGCTGGGATAAAACTGATTTTAACCTCTGGGACTGTCATTTTCACCCATGTGTCTGTTCACTCTGCCTGCAGACAATCTGCACAGACCACTATGGCAACCTCCTGCTCCTCCTTTGAACGCAACACTTATTCTGTGTACACACGTTTGGTTTTGCCTAACTTCTGTTGTGGAAGGGGCTGAAATCTGGGTCCTCATCTCACTGTGAGGTGGCTGTGCAATCCTAGGCAAGTCACGTCACTTCCTGGTCCTTAAGCTCCTGTTGGTAAAGTTAGAACTTGATGAGCAGTGAATGGGCTAGAGGGGTCTGGTCTAGAGGGGTCAGCAAACTACAGCCTCTGGCTGCTGGTTTTTGTACAATCCTTGAGCTAAGAATGGTTTTTACATTTTCAACGGGTTGTAACAAAACCAAAAATAAGCAATAGAGACACAAGTGGCCAGGAAGCCTAAAATGTTAACCCTTTGCTGGCCTTTTATGTAAGTTTTGGGTAGGACCCTTTAAATTGCAAGAAACCAAGAATTATTATTTTATTTGGTTAACAAATAGCTAATAAGCATTTGCCCTGTGCCAAGTGCCATTGGACATATAAAAATCTAGTTGTGACCCTGCCCTCCAGATGATATACCCTAATCCTGCCTTCGATTCCACCAGCCCAGCTTCCTCCAGATCTTGACTACTCATTCAGTAGCAGTCTCCAGCCACCTATCTGATCTCTTTGCCTCAGTGCCTATTCAGAAGCCATCAGTGGTAGTTCATCAGGCCCTCAGATTAGCTGTAGAAGAATTATCTGGGGTATGGTTAGAAAAGCAGATTACAGATCCTGCCCCTTCTAATTCAGTACTCAGGATCCTGGGATTATCTATTTTATTAAACATCCCACAGGTCACTGTGATAGGAAGCCCAGCTTAAGAACCTCTGACTGATAGAATACAAAAAGAATTCAAGACCTAGCCCATCTACCCATCCACACATTTCTTCCCTTCATCCTCTCTGTGCATTATATTCTTTTGCCATACAGAATACATGATGTTTTCTGGAGCATACTAGGCTTTCTCATGACTATACAAGAGATCCCTGCTGTCTAGAACCCCCACCCCACAATATGCTTGATGACCTCTTATTCATCCTTCGAGGTCAGCTCAACATTTGCTCTTCTGCAAGGCTTGTTCCACCCACAACTTTGCTGAGCAGACTGAACTCTTCTTCCCTGGAGCTCCCAGGTACCTCATGAGCAAATCCTTTAGCCAGGCTTTTACTGTAAAGGACCAGAGAGTACCTTCAGATTTGCAGGCCTTACTGTCTGTGTTGCAATTATTCAACTCAGTGTAGCGTCAAGAGCAGCCACAAACAATACGTATGTGATGTTTGTGGCTGACTTCCAAAAGTGGGTGCCAGGCATATTAGGCCCAGGAGCTGTAGTTTGCCAACCTCTGCTTTAAAATACCCTTCAAACTTCATGTGCTTGACACATGAGAGAGGTAAACAGGTCTAAATCTTCACGAATCTTCCCATTTATAAAACCACTGTAATCATGCATTCTCTACAGTTTCCTCATCTGTTCATAGCAGTAATATCTATGCTTTACAGGACTGCTGCAAGGAATAAAGGAGATCATGTATCAAATGAGAATAAAAGTGTGTTGAGCTCCATTTGCTTGCCCAGCCAATGACTCACTCACTTCCAAATGTAGGTAATGGTATGTATTGTGCAGATTTGTGCCTGAGTATTAATCATTTAGATGCCACAGCCTCTCTGGGCACCTAGCACATGCATGTCAGAGCAGTGGTAGAGATGGCAATGACCTTGGGTGACCAGTGAGATGATCACTTAAAGCAGGGTTGCCAGGGGAGATTCATGGAAGAAGCAGAATTTTAAGAAGCATCTTGGTGTAGGTGGTGTATGGGCCATTGACTTTTTGAGTCAAGACTGATTAGGGTTAAAAATCCCAAAGCCCAACTTTGCCACTTTTCAGCTTTGTGATTTCAGGCAAATTAATAACTTTTCTAAACCTTTGTCATCTAAAAGTGGGGCTAACATATCACTTACAGAGTGGGGATTCTAGAGATCCAGTAAAATAATATGTGAAAAGTGCTTGGCCCATGGAAAGTACTTCATCAATATCAGCTTCTCTTCCCTTTGAAGGAGGGATGGGATTCTCACAAGCAATGATGGAGGAATGAAAACCCAACTGTGGGGAATGAGAGGAAGCAAGAAGAGTACAGCAGTAGAAACAAAGAGAGTATGTTCCAGACAGAACAAGCAAACCAGTTTGCTTAGAGGAAGGATCCACAAGAGAGCACAAAGGGTAGCAAAATTTAAGAGCCAGCCCATGACAGGGAGCAAAATATAAGCATTCTAACCACTGCCCCACAGAGCCTAGCAGAATGTGAGAGATTAGGAGATATTTACTGAGTTTGCCAAGTCTTAAATACTCATAGAAGGTGCAAAACTATAAATATTCATAAATCTTTTTTAAGGATCAAAGTCTAAAGTGGCCTAACTCAGACAAATTTCTTTTAACAAGGAAGACTGGTACTTAGTAGTCAAGGCACTCAGAAGTTTGCTAAAAATGAAAGCAGCAATGAGTAGGAGGCTCTGAAACCCTTCCATCCTCACTCACGCCTAGTGCAATGCCTCGAAGCCCACGGGTGGGGCTTCAGAACTGGCAGGGATGGCTATGTCGTCACTCCCCACTCCCAAGTCACATTCTAGCAGTCTGAGCAAGCCTTGGTGGTGAATAACTTAGCTGAAAGTTACTTCATTCATGGAAGCAATACCAGGCCCAACCAGGACCACCAACCAGCCCCAAAACTGCCACAAAGAACGTCTTCATACTTGGGATTCTTCTCCCCAGGGAGGGGTTGGTTGAGAACGGTGGGCTTGGATGGTGATGCCGGGACGACCTCCTGGGAGGAGTCGAGGCCTGTGCTCGGCTCAGTACTCTGGCTGTCCTCCTCCAAAACCAATCTGCTTATTGTCATGCGCTTGTTCTTGGGCTGCAGTTCGGAGCCACCCTCACCCTCAGTAGGGGCTGAACTTTCATTTTCATCTTTTCTTGGTCTCTTGTTTTTGAGGGCTGGTGATGGCAGAGACACTTGATTAGGAAGTACCAGATCTTTCTGGTCCAGTTTTGAGAAGGCTGCCTCAGAATCTTGTGCACTGGACAGAGTCTTGAAAGCCGCTTTCAGGGTCATAATTCCAATGGTGGTTGGAGTACTCCGTAACTGCCTACACATGAAGCAGATATACAAAGATCAGTCTCACCATTACTGGTGCTCATCCAAACAGCCACAACTTTTCCAAAGTGTGAAGCTTCAAATTAGAGGACTCCTCAAGTTGAGGACACTTCATTTGGGAAAAAAAAAAAAAAAAAGTTGCTCAAAACAACCTTTAATTATAAAGCTTCCATTTATAAGCATAAATAGAGGCTTTATATGATATAGAAGTTGAGCTCTGGAGTTTAAACTCCCAAGTAAGAGAACCTTAAAGGACTAGGGCCAATGACACTCCTCTTCCAAGAGACCTCCTTAGCCAGCATGCTAATCCCTTTAGTCTGCATGAACTATAGCAACTACGTCAGAACTGTGTATAGTGCCGAACAGCTACGAGTCTGTCTGGGCAACCAAATGACAATTCAGCAATCTCACCTTGAAGTCTAAACTCTTCCAGCTCTCCAGTTCAACCCTCATGTGAAAGAAGGAAAAGACTGGTCTCCATTCTGCCCCCTTTCTCCTACAGTACACTTATAAATGGGATTTTGAGAATTGTCAGAGTTAGAAGTGTGCCAGTCTTGGAACAATGAGAAACTGCCTTTTCATAATAAAGTTAAGTTCAACTATGATTTGGAATAACTGGTATAATTAAATTAAAAACTGTTAGGAGAGGGCAAACTGGCAACCTACAAGCCAAGCCCAGCTGACAGATATGTCTTGTTGCCTAACCTATGCAAGTTTTGTTTTCTTTAAATTGGACTAATTGCCTCCCCACACTGGGAAACGTCAAAAAACAAAACAAAAACAAAACTGGATGTCTCACATAAAAATTTGAACTGAAGTTTGGGCATCCTTGGACATTTCCACATTGCAACAATCACACGAAGCTGAAAAGCATGCCCTCTCTGGTTCACACTCACATGCTCTGAAATGCATTATCCTGTACTCACTCCTGTACATTTTCTACTGGGCCCCCAAAGGCATCTAAACCTGTAACCCCTATTTAACAACTTGTCTTGGGAATCTGATTCACAAGTCTGAACAGTGCATTAAGAGATCAGGTATCCACAAGGACGTAATGAGTGAATATGGGCAAGGACAGGACAACAGAGAAGGAAAGAACCTTTGAGGAACAACCAGTCAGGAACTTCTGTCAGGGATATGACATCGCATCTTCAATATTCTCATTTTCCCGAGGTATGCTCTGTAACTCCCACACTGCCTTATATAAGTCACCAAATAACATGTCAGTACTAGGAGAAACTAACTGATTCTACTCTAAGGAGACTGCTTCCAACAGACTACCCTTATGTTTTGCCCAAGATCGCAAAAGGGCATCCCTCTCACCTTGCAGGTTCTCTGAGTGGCTTCTGCACAGGCTCTGGTGCTGGCTGTTTATCTTCCTTCACTGTACCTGAGGCGACAGTCTCAGATTTCAAAGCTTTTTTGGCCATCTGGGAAAAGAAGGATGTCATCAGGAAGAGGAAGTCACAGAATTTCATTAAATCTCTTCTTTCATGAATGTACATACTCAACATGCAAACATGTTCACTTATAAATCCACTCAAGGCATAAACTAGAGGAGGACATACAAAGGGAAAGAATTCACAAGAACTATCTCAAATGTCTTGCTTTTTTCTTTCCTCAAAAGATGGCTCACAATTTTCTATACTAAAGGAGAACTCAATTTGAGTGGTGCTGACCATCTTGACACTGCAAGAATTCAACCTTTTGGACAACAAACAAGTATGTGATTTGACTCTACTTCCTCTTCCATTCTTCTAATCTCATCTCTAATCTAGTTTCTGAATGCCAAATATACTTTTGGGGTCATGGACAAAAGTCAAACTTTTTCTTCCAAACTTGGGGTAACTAATGCTTATATTAATATCTTTTACTTTGTGTATAAATTTTTTTATAAAACATATTTCACAAATATGTTTTTCCTATTAACTCTGAAAATCCTTACTTATACCACATAAAGCCCTGAGTGGGCCAATCCTGCTCTAACTCCAACTGCCCATTTGTCTCCCTCTGACTGAAGTTTTATACATTTCCAATTAGTCTAGTATCATTCTGTTTCAGATATACATATCTGTAACAAGTGGTGTCTTAAGAACTGAGAGTTCTAAGGGTGTCTGGCTGGCTCAGTCAGTACAGCGTGTGACTCTTGATCTCAGGGTCATGAGTTCAAACCCCATGTTGGGCATGGAGCCTACTTAAAAAAAAAAAAGAGGGGGCGGTGCCTGGATGGCTCAATCATCTGAGCGTTTGACTCTTGATTTCGGCACAGGTCATGATTTCATGGTCCTGGGATCACGCAGGCTTTGCGCTGGGCATGGAGCCTGCTTGGGATTCTCTCTCTCTCCCTCTGCCCCTCCCCCACTTGCACATGCTCTCTCTTAAAAAAAAAAAGAGAGAAAAAGAAAAAAAAAGAACAAAGTTTTGTCCCCCGCACCCCCCCAACAGTAGAAGGTTATTTTTCCAGTTATCTGGAATACAAAATAAAGGACCCCAGGCCAGGCTCAAGTATCCTGACACTTGCTCCCTGAATATTCCAAACTATCTGCTTTACAGATAATTTCACATCTGCCAAATGACTGCTAGGACACCTAACACTAGTCTAATATGGGCCTGGCAGATCTACTGTTATGAGCTAAGATATTTTCTTTCTTTCTTTCTTTTCAAGATTTTACTTTTAATTAATTTCTACACTCAACATGGGGCTCGAACTCACAGCCCCAAGATCAAGAGTCATGTGCTCTATTGACTGAATCAGCCAGCCTCCCTGAGCTAAGATATTCTCAGATGTTGGTGATTTAAAACCAAAATCAAACCAAAACAAAACCCTCTCACTCAGTTTTCCAATATCACAGGCCACCCTATAGGACACACTAGGTTCTTATTCTTCCACATGCTGTCCTGAGCCTCACTGCTGCCATTCTTTATGCTGATCACTTTGATCCAATTAAAGAACATCTTCATTTAGTTTATGCCTTATCATACTTCTCATCACACCTTTCTTCTCCAGTTATTCCTTCCTCCTCTTAACAACCCTATTATACTGTATCTACCACTCTTGCTCCCGAACTGAACTCAAATTCCATCTCCTTTGGGAACCACCACTCATTTCAAGTGTTCCCCTACTTAACCACAACAGATTAATCACATGTAGGAGGTATAAATGGAAGGTGAAGGAAACCAGGTATGTTCCATGTGCCTCTGTCAGAATCTCCGCTTCTGTATATTTAAGGCATTTAATTAAGGAAGACAGTGCATATAAATCAAAAGTCTTTTACACACATTTACTCTTTTCACTTCTAAAAAGAGCTGTCCTTTTCTAATTGCCTGCACATCCTCAAGGCCACATCACAGTTATGGGAAGAGAAGGCCAAGCCCCACCGTGAGGAGGTAGGGCTCTGCGTCATCCAGGTGACTCTCCAGGAAGCGCAGCATCTTCTGCTGGAAGGTCTCATAGGAAAAGTTCTGGATAACAGGGTGGGCCAAGTTCTTCTCACGGATAATGTTCAGGAGATCATTTCTCAGCTTCTACACAAAGGACCGATATTTGCAACATAAGAAAGGAGAACTCTAGTAAAAATTCAGTGATGGTGAGTTGAGACAACACTATCGACTTTCAAATGCTGTCAATGGCCATCAGTGTTCATATATAGGAAGGGGAGCCTACCACAAAGAACAGGGCAATAAATTATGGATCAGCCATAATGGGTTAGTATGTAGCTATAAAACAATACGAAGAACTTAGGATCTAAAGTACCTTCACACATTTACATAAATATTTTTAAACTTAAGGAAAAAAAGGATGAAGGAGCTCCTTACGTGCTAATATAGAATGAACTTCAAGATATATTAAGTGAAAAAAGCAATTTACAAAATGCTCAAATTAGTGTGTAGGAATATGCTCACAGGTATATATGGGAAGAGCAGGAAGAATAGATATATGTATGTATCCCTGTATACACACACATAGGCTTGTTTGCTTGCATATGCATAGACTAGACTATCTCTGAAAGGATAAAAGAAAAAAAAAGACACTGGTTGTCTATGAGGAGATGAATGAGGTGGCTAAGTCAAGAGATGAGAGAATTTTCACTAAGCTCTTTTGTTGTACTTTTTGAATTTTATTATGTACATGTATTACCTTTTCAAAAACTAAAATTTAGATTTACAAAGGAAAGAAAAAAAAAAAGAGCAGGGCACCAACAGAGCTTTTGACACCAGAAAATAGAGGAGTTAAGTCCTCACCAAGGCTGGTTCTCAAGTCTGCAGAATCAGCATTTATGTAATAGGAGCGTTACCGAAGTTGATAGCTTAATACCTGGTGCTGATCACTTAAATAAAGTTCTGCCACAAACCAGACAGAAATGGGCAAGAAAATAATTTAGGTAAATTTGTACAATACAAAATAAATTTTGAAAAGTCAATCTCACAATGTTTTTATCCCGTATATAAAAGACAACATGCTAAGGATGCCAAATATTTAAATTACATTCCTGACAAAGAAACCCTTTCCCTGTTTCCCCACAAAAAACAATGAGATGGATTTAAGTCAGGGAAGCAAAAGTATATCAAATTTACCTGAGTTGTGGGGTCCTTGGACATATGTTTTTTCAAAATTTTTGAAGCCTTTTCAAATTCTTTGTTTTTGATACAAATAATGACAGCCTACAAAAGGGGAAAAAAACCTTTTTTTTTTTAACTGTTGTAATAATGACAGGAGTAATCAGAAAATCAGGTACTAAAATAAACTACTAAAAAGTAAAAGTGAGCCTTATTTACCCAAGAAATTTTTCACAATCTATCAAATTCCTGTACTTAAAAACTAACAGTCACTGCTCAGGCATTATGAACAACTGTAAGCACTCTTCTTTCATTGTGTAGGGTAGTAGATTTTCAACATTACACTGGATTTTTAAAAAATAGCTGATAAAGCAAAATCTGATCCTCTGGATTACAGACCATTTACCCAAATTGAATAGGGCCTCCCAAGGAAAAGCAAAATGGACAGGAGTCATTCCAGGTCCCCAGAACAATTGGATCTGTTCTTTTTGGACGCAAAGCTTTGATATAATGATGAGGACAGAGTGGGGATGATAGGCTGTTGGGGGGGAAAAAGCCATTTGCTGACCATAGGGTTCGGCTCTCCATTCAGGAAAGGCCTGAGGCCATTTCTGTAGGAGAACCAACACAGCCTCTCACTACCGTAAAACCCCAGCTGGCAACTCCAGTTAAAAGTGTACAGGAAATTACTGAGATGAACAAATCCAACGCATCCACATGTAACACACAAAAGGGGCAAAATTCCCGGCAGAATGAAAAAGTCTCATCAGCTACAGAGAAAAAGAAGAGTCCTTTCATAAAGAAACCCCAAGAAAAGATATGCAGAGGTAAAATGACAGTGATCAAAAATTTTTAGGGATTTTTTTTTTTTAGATTTTATTTTTTAAGTAATCTTTACACCCAATGTGGGGCTCAAATTCACAACCCTGAGATCAAAAGTCACATGCTCCACTGACTGAGCCAGCCAGGCACCCCAAGGGATATTTTAAAAATATGTGTACATTTTTTTTTTTTTTAATTAGAAAAGCCAGGGGAAAGTTGGGAGCATTTGGAGTTATCTTACAGAATAAAGTAGCTACTCTAAATCCTGTGTCAAAGAGAGGTATAAGAAACATATCTCACACACACACACACACACACACACACACACACACACACACACACGGTAAGGAAAATTCGTCCACAGATATTTTCAATCTTCATTTCAGAGAAAAACTGAAGGAGATACAGATGAAGAGAAGGAGGAATAGCAAGGGGATTTCAGTATTAATCTCTGGTGATTCTGTCCTCAGCATACAAAGGAAACTGTATACAAATACATATACTATATACATACAAATTCAAATGCTCTTGAATAGCAGGCACAACCATATATAAATTCTTGCTGCCCAAGGAAGGTACAAAGTAGGTCTTTTCATTTTAGTCATGACCACATTTGCTTTTACATCATTTTCCGCAGAATAACTATACTAAGACTATACTGAACTTTCTTGAAGAATTCAAAGGTTTTACTTTGTATAAAATCATTTGGATCCTATCATGTTTTTAAATTTTATTTAACATGCATACGGTAAAATGAACTTTTTGGGGGGTGTAGTGTTCTTCATTTAAAAACACCTACTGAATCCTGTAACGGCCACAGAGGACACAAAAACCATGGATCCAAAAACCTCCCTTGTGCTACTTTTCTAGTCACCCCTCCCCTATCCCTGACCCCTGGCAACCAGTGATCTTCTCAGTTTCATCTTTTCAAGAATGTCATAAATGGGTCGGGGGTGGGCTAGATGGGTGATGGGTATTAAAATGGGCACTTGTGATGAGCACTGGATGTTGTATGTAAGTGATGAATCAATGAATTCTACTGAAACCAATATTGTCTGGTATGTTAACTAAAATTTAATTAAAAAAAAAAAGGTCATATAAATCGACTCATACAGTATGTGGCACTTATTTTTTAGAGGCTGTAGCCCTGAGACTGGCTTCTTTCCCTCTGTATAAATGCCTTTGAGATCCATCTATGTTGTTATAACATCTATATAGTTTTTTTCTTTCTTATAGCTGAGTAGTATTCCATTGTATGAATTTATTGTAGTCCTCCCTCCCCTTTCCTCTACATACTTACCTATGATAAGGTCTAATTTATAAATTAGGCACAGTAAGAGATTAACAACAATAAACGAGAACTGTAACAATATACTATAGTAAAAGTTATGTGAATGTGGTCTGTCTCTCAAAATATCTTATTGTACTGTATTCCCCCTTCTTGTGATGTGAAATGGTAAGATGCCTATGTGAGGACATGAGGTGAATGATGTAATAAGTATCAAGACTTAGCCATAGGCTACTACTGGCCTTCTGCCTTTTGACTATGTCAGGAGGATCATCTGCTTCCCAACCACAGTTGCCTGTGGGTAACGGAACTGCAGAAAGTGAAACTATGGATGCGGGTGGGGTGGGGGGCTACTGTACTACATTTTGTTTATCCATTCACCCGCTGAAGGATATTTGGGTTGTCTGCAAATTTTGGTGATTATGAATAGATGCTAAAACCTTCATGTACAAGTTCTGGGGTAAACATAACATTTCTCTAAAGTAAATAACCACAAGTGGGATTGCTGGGTCATACAGAAAATGTATGTTTAACTTTATATGAGAAATGGCTAAACTGTTTTCCTGAGTGGGTATACCATTCTGCACTCCCGTTGGCAATGTGTGAGAGTTCCAGCTGCTCCACATCATTAGTGTCAGTATTTTTTGAAGTTGAGCTATTCTAATAGTATGTCCTGTATTCACTGATTTTAATTGGTATTTCTCTATTGACTAAATGATGTTGAACATCTTTTCATGTGTTTATGTGCCATTTGTACATTCTCTTTGAGGAGACTTTTGCCCATTTTTTAAATGGTGTTTTTTTTTTTTTTTTTTTTTTGAGGCTTCTTTATATATTTTGAACACAAGTCCTTTGTCAGATAGTGATTTGTGAATATTCCAGTCTATGGCTTGTCTTCATTCTCTTAAATGTTTTGCTCGGAAAAAAAGTTTTAAATTCTTGTTAAGTCCAATTTACCAGTATTTCCTCTTATCAAAATTTCCTCTTAGCCCCGTGTCGGGCTCTGCACTTACAGCACAGAGCCTGCTTGGGATTCTCTCTCATTCTCTCTCTCTGCCCCTCCCCTACTTGCACGGGTGCTCTCTCAAAATAAAAGTTTAAAAAAAAATTTTTTTTAATGTTTATTTATTTTGAGAGACAGAGAGAGACAGAGTGCGAGTAGGGGAGGGGCAGAGAGAGAGGGAGACACAAGAATCCCAAGCAGGCTCCAGGCTCCGAGCTGTCAGCACAGAGCCCAACATGGGGCTCGAACCCACGAACCATGATATTATGACCTGAGCTGAAGTCAGACACTTAACCAGCTGAGCCACCCAGGTGCCCTGAAATAAATATAGTTAAAAAAAAATTCCTCTTATGTATCATGCTCAGCGTCATAGCTAAGAATTTTTGTCTAAGTCCAGGACATAAAGATTTTCTTTCATGTTCTCTAAGTTTTACAGCTTTACATTTTGCATTTATTTTAATTTTTTTATTTTGAGAGAGAGAGTGTATGCACATGAGTGGGGGAGAGGGGCAGAGGTTGAGAGTGAGAGAATCTTAAACAGGCTCTGCGCTCAGCACAGTTGGGCTCAATCCCAGGACCCGGGGATCCTGACCTGAGCTGAAATCAAGAGTTGGTTGCTCAACTGACTGAACTACCCAGGCACCTACATTTTACATTTAGATTATTTTCAATTAATTTTTGTAAGTTTTAGGTCAAGGTTCATTTTTTGCATATGGACATCCAGCTATTTCATATCATTTGTTGAAGACTATCCTTTTCCGTTGAATACCTTTTCCATTGCATTTCTTTCAAATTTTTGTCAAAAATCAAGGTCATATTTGTGTAGGCCTATTTCTGGACTCTTGTTCCATTAACCTATGTTTATAGTCCTGAGCAGCTTTATAGTAAGTCTTAAAATTGTGTAGTGAGTCCTCCACTTTGTTCTTCTTTTACAAAATTGTTTTGGTTATTTAGTACTATAGTCATTGGGGTCTTCATTCCATTGCCTGGAGAGAACTGACCTCTTAACTATATCATCTTCCAGTCCATGAACGTGGTGTGCCTTTCCATGTATTAGGTCTTGATTTCTCTCATTAGTATTTTGTGTTTTTCCACATAAAGATCCTACCCATGTTTTACTAGACATATACTTAAGAATTTATTTTTCTTCTTTTTGGGAGCTATTATGAGTGACACTGTTTTGATAATTTCAAGTCATTCACTGCTAATATATACTGGACATATGAATAATTTTTGTATGTTGATTTTATATCCTCCAATCTTGCTATACTTACTTATAGACTTTTTAGTATATTGTATGGGATTTTCCATATAGACAGTCATACCATCTGCAAATAGGGACAGTTTTTTTCCTTCCTTTCCAGTCTGTTGTCTTTTATTTCTTTTTCTTGACTTACTGCACTGGCTAGGTCTTCCAGTATGACATGGAATGGAAACAGTGAGAATGGACATCCTTGCCTTGTTTTGGATTATAAGCACAAAGCATTCTATCCTCCACCATCTAGGATGATGTTAGCTATAGGTTTTCCATAGATGTCTTTTATCAGGTTGAGAAAGTTCTATTCCTAGTTTGCTGAGTGTTCTTATCAGGAACTTTGTTAAATGCCTTTTCTGCATCAGTTGAAAGATCATATGTTTTATTCTTCTTTGGACTAATAGAGTGGAGTACACTGATTGATTTTCAAGTTCCAAACCAGCCTTGCATTCCTGGGGTTTAGTTCCCCCACTGTGCTATACACTGCATCTGTATCCACAGCAAGCAGCAGGATAGACAGTAAAGAAGCAGTGGAATTTGCTCTGCATTCTAGGGATTACAGCTCCACTGCTAAAAGAGAAAGGGTTCTCTTCCTTCAGTTTTAGGTGCCAGCCCTGCTGCCAGTGTCATCACTGGGCCACTGCTGCCACCACTGCAGTATTGCTTGGGTGCTGGGGCAGGAGAGAAGGGAGAAAAAAAAGCCTGGGATTTTTCCCACCCTCCCTGACCCTCAGGAGATCTCTTTCTTGCTCCTCAGGCCAGAGAAAGCCTTTCTTGGAGTTCTTTCTCTTCCCACCTAGAGTGCACTTCTAGGTTTCGGGAGCCTTCAAGTCCAGGCTAGGTGGTAACAGAGAAGGAAAAAGTGGTCAGCTACTCATCACCAGTTGGTGGACCTTCAAATTCTCGTCTTCTTCCTCACCTGCTTACTATCATTTACATTTTTGAATTGTCAGATAGGTGCTCCACACAATCTGTCCAGGACTTAGACTTGCATTAAGTAAGACAGAAGAGAATATGCTTACTCTGTCTTTTCCAGAATTAGAACCAGGTCCTACTATATTTACCTTGTAAAATAAGAAAGGAAATATGAATGCTTTCAAAATCTAAATTAAAAGTCTGCCTCCAACATTTGTGCTATGAGCTTATCTTTTAAATCTATTTTAATTTCCTGGAAAGTTTTTTGTTTGTTTGTTTTAAAGAAATGAACTCTTTTTCACTTGAAAGTTTTCAGAAAGCAGTATAATTTCTTTGCTTATGTATATATCTCTAAGGTTCTTAGGGTGTAAGCAATAGCAATGGTCTCTGGCTAACTTAAGTAAAAAGGAAATTCCAAGCACAGATTTCCAATAGAGGCAAGATAAGTTTATATTGGGCAACACCGGGGGGGAGGGGGGGCAGTAAATCGCAGAAGGCACATAGAAAGAGAAAACCAAAACTCACAGAAGGGAAGAAAGGCTAAAGAAAAAAACTCAGAAAGAAACCAGGCTGTTGTGGGAAACAGGAATACTCAAAAGCTCTGACAAAGCTTTTTATTTCAAAAATTAAGGTACTTAAAGAGTGTGTTTTATGCACCCAGCCCCCCCAAATTGGGTAAGGCCTCAAAAGAAAAAGTGCTGTTACCAAAGGTGCAGGGGAGAATGATACACAGCAAAAAGCAACAAATAAATGCTTTCCCAATAATATAGCATACATGTTACTCTCTGCTGTTCTCCACAGAAACCTGAGGAATCTTTCAGTTATGAAGAGAAAACCAATTTAGCCTCAATACCATTAACAGCTTACAGAAGCAGTTCTCAAACTTTTTAGTCTCAGGATTCCTTTTTACGTTTTTTTGTTTTAATCTTTATTTATTTTGAGAGAGAGACAGAGTGTGAGCAGGGGAGGAGCCAAGAGAGAGGGAGACAGAATCCGAAGCAGACTCCAGGCCCTGAGCTGTCATCACAGAGCCTGACGCAGGGCTTGAACTCACAAACCGTGAGATCATGGCCTGAGCCAAAGTCAGACATTTAACCGACTGAGCCACCCAGGCGTTCCAGGATTCCTTTATACTTTTAAATGTTAATGAGGACCCCAAAGAACTTCTGTTTTTGTGGGTTATAGAAATATATTAGAAATATATTACAAATATAAAACAAAAATTTTAAATATTTATTAATGCATTAAAAACAACAAACTCATTGCAGGGTAATATAAATATGTTTATGAAAAATTACTGTATTTTCTAAGATAAAAGTCTAATGAGAAAGCTGGCCTTGTTTTACATTTTGGCAAATCTCCTTAATATCTGGCTTAATAGAAGAAAGTTGGATTCTCATATCTGCTTCTGCATTCATATTGATGTGATGTGTTGTTTTGGTTAAAATATACTAAAAAACTCCATCCTCACATACATATGAAGTTGGAAAAGGGAGGAGTATTTTTAACAGATCTTTGAGAAAATTGTGGATATTCTTCTTTGATTCTACACCAAACTTGGGCAAGTGAACTTTTCATCATCTGTTACATTAAAATCCGTTAGTCTATCTTGCATTTTAAATGGATCTTTTACCCATGAATGATTTTATAATATACTGCATTGGCCATTTGGAAAATATTTACTGAATTATGTAGATCTTCCAAATGTTGACACATTCATTAAAAATACCTTGAAAATAACCGATATTAATAATCACCATCAATCTTATCAGAAAAATCTAAGAATTGGGAAACTGTCAGGCACATCAATACCAGTTTTCCAGAATTTAAATTTTTACTTGAAAGCGTCAGTTTTTATCAATGGCAACAAATACTATCATTGTTTTCTCTGAAGTGACAAATTCCCTTTGCTCTTTTATAAGAAAATGACTGCCAAATGCCCACACCTAAACAGCCAAAATGTGTCAGTTCTTTTCAGTTAAAAAAAAGAAAGGTGTTCGTTCCATTAAAAAAGTGCTAGATCAGCATGCAACTCAAACAGTCACACAAGTGATTTCCTGAAGCCAACCATCAAGTTTTGGTATATGGCAGAAATGCTTCGAGCAAACTTCCTACTTTGTCACACAAAATACTGAAAGGATTTTTGCTCAAGGGTCTAGATTTAATAAAATTAATAATTTTACTGCTTTATCAGTGATCTTCTAAATTGAAACTGGCTTTTATTTGTTTTTTAAACTGCAAGAATGTGGCAATGAAGACTCCAATGACTACTCTACAGGTTACCACCACCTTGGTCATGCCAAGATACTAGCAATTTTACCCATCACTACTTTTACACCATTAGTGCAAAGTCAATGCACAGAAAGTCAACTAATGTTTTGGCATTGTTTATGAAACTAGTTTTTTGATTCCTGAAGGGGTACCAAAGACCTGTAGAAATGCCTACATCATACAATGAAAAGTTCTAACTTAACAAATAACTTATTTGATAAACTTGAACAAAAATTTAATAGACATTTAAATGAATGTTGTGAAACTTTACAAAAAGCTGAAAATGCATCAGAAAGCTTCAATGAGCCTAGGTACTCCATGGCATTTTCCCAAAGATGACCATTAACAGATTCTAGGAATCTAAATGAAAAATTTTTAATAAGAAATTAGGAGGCAAGTGATACAGTATCACTGAATAAGAGTTCAAGGTAATTGTGGTAGCCAGCCTCTAAAATGCCCTGCAGTGATCCCCACACCCTGCACAGTCCCATTACACACTAATCCATAGTTGGTCTGGTGTGTGTGACCAACAGCATATGGCACAAGTGATGATACTTGTGAAATTAGGTTATAAAAGACTGCAGCTTTTGTCTTGGGCTCTTGTTCTCCTGGATCACTTGCTCTAAAGGAAGCAAGCCATCACACTGTAAACAGCCCTGCAGAGAGGTAAGGAGCTGAAGTCTCTAGCTAACAACCAGCAAGGAAGTGAGTCCTGCTAACAACCACGTGAGTGAGCATGAGAATAGATCCTTCAACCCCAGATGAGTCTTGAGATGATTGCAATCCTAGCAGACAGCCTGACTATAATCTCATGAGAGACCTCAAGCCAAAAGCACTCAGCTGAACCACTATCAGATTCCTGACTCTTGGAAAATGAGAGATCATATTAACTGTTTTAAGCTGCTAAATTTTGTGGTATTTGGTCCACAGCAATAACAGTTTATAATACAGTCAGTATAACAAGAAATCTGGTACCTGATGGAAAATGGAAAAGAACAAGGTCAACTAAGAGTATGGTTGACAGTTTTAAGGTCATTTGCATTTCGCTAACAGATTTTTCCTAAGGAAGCCCCCAAATGTGATCTATAAACTTAAAAAAAATAATAATAAAACAACAAATATGCAGATGAAACCCACAAATACTCTTCCAGAAGAAGGGATAGAGATAAATCTATGTAGCTGTTGTGTTTTAAAGGAATTGCACTTCTGAATCTGCTACCTAACTTAATAGGAATTACATGAATTATTTTGAACTGGTACCATTTCTTCCTTTTTTTTTTTTTTTTTTTTAAGATTTTATTTTTAAGTAATCTCTATACCCAACATGGGGCTTGAACTCACAACCCTGAGATCAAAAGTCTCATGCTCTACTGACTGAGCCAGCCAGGCACGCAATGGTGTACCATTTCTTCCCATTCAAAAGATCTTTAGCTATTCTGAAAGTAGGCATAGATTTCTCCTCCTTTGCTAATATGTCTTCTCTGACATTGTCCCTCCATCACAAACTTGACTTACCTATACTAAAAATCTATTCTTGGAATTATTCCTCTTTGGAATTTGGATTCTCTGAGCATTCTCTCCAAAACCAAAAGTAGCTCCTTAATTGAATAAATATCTGTACCTCACACACACTAGTTGTTTTTTTTAACAGGGTACCTAAGTACCCAGCACACAGCCAAAGGACAGAAAGTCTTCCTTGCTTAAGCAAAGTTTTATCTCCACACCCCTACCTGAGATCCTATGTTTTTAGGATCCTTTTCTTTTCTTAACAGTTTCCTTACTTTCCACCACCAAGGCAATGCTCAGCTGTTAATTCTTCACTCCCCACCTCCACATCTGCTTCCACAACCCCGCCCCCCCCCCCCCCCCCCCCCGCAGCCTTGGTTTTTTTCTGACTGGTTTCCACTGCCTGTTGTGTTTTAAGTAAAAGTAAGTTCTACTATCTGAAGCTAGCTAAGCCATGACACACACACTCAAATTCCCAGATACCCCAGTAGCTTTTTCCTTGTTAAGAACACTGGCTATGCCAGCCTTCTACCATTACTGGTTCTCTAACTGGCTGATTATCCCAGCACCTTTGATTCTGTTTGTTCAAAGGCAATGTTCCTCTTCAAAGTCAGTCCCACATTTCTCAAGGCCCCAGTTATCCTCTTTGGTTTATTATAAACAAGGATGACCAAATCCTAGGCCTGTTACTTCTAGCCCTTTCACGATGCTCCTGAATGGTGTAATAACCTCCAAAATGTCAGTCTTCAATGCCAACCCATTTCCTTTGTAATGCCTCTTCTGCCAAGGCCACAAGGAAGGCAACCAAAATTACAAAAGCAGCGTACCTGCCATTAACACTTTCCAAGCCTGACCTGGGAAGGGGTCACCTGAAGAGATATAACATCTGTGTGTGTCTACATTTCAATATGTTCACTTGCTCTCTCCATCATCACACAGAAAAGATAAGCATTGGTATGCTCAAAGACGTCTGATTTTTGCCAAAAGAAAAAAAGAAATAAATACAGAGCCTTACAGCTTCCTTGACCAGTTTTCTACTGGATTCCACCACTGCCTCTGTCAGTGTAAATTCCGTTTTAATCATCTCCAGCACATTGATAGCTGATTCCAGTGGTGTGAGCTCAGCCTCCATATCAAAGGAACAGTCTAGGACAAAGAGCACAATTTTCGCTTTAAGAGATTTTATAAGAAGCAGAAACAACATGTCCAAAATACATGTTTATCTGGAAAGACACATGTAAATGTGGTAACATTTGCATTTAACTTGCTAACAAATTGGCTACAAGCTTACAAACATGTTAAGAGTTCAAATTCAAGCCAATGAATTTGAAGTGACTGTTTTTTAATTTTCAAGACAGGTAAAAATTTATTTTTTAACCCATGTATTTGCATCTCAAATTTCAGGTTACACACATCCTCCTCAGATACAAGCGACCAGAAACTGGAGACAGTTTTGCTAACAGCTCTTAAGTTCAATTAAAAAAAAAAGTGCTTATACTCTGGAAAACATTCTACCCGGAAAAATTTGGCCATCTTAACATAACTCATTAGATCGCAGCAAAGTTGGGGCAAGCAAGAAACAGGTGGGAGGAAATAAAAAATAGAAAAGCAGACAAGAGAATCTTAACTGGAGAAAACTAGACCCAGGGAATAGACTCATTTTAGAAGGAAAAAGACCACTGTGATCGAGACATAGTAGTGCACCTTCACCCCGAATCCTTCAGTTCTGGACATAAGTTGGAAAACAACAACGTAACCCTAAATTAGTAAGCCCTGAGAACACAAAAATTGCCATACCTAAATTTTCCCCTTCTTCGATGCGCGACAGACACTGCATAACCCGCAGCAGCCGAGAAACGGTATGCTCCTTCCCCAAGGGCCTGACAAGCAGAGCTAGGAAAGAAGACATCGTTGGCTCGGCGACCCCCAGCCCCGACACCCGGGCCCCACAAATCCCCTTCCCCGGCCAGCCTCCTTCCCTAGGTCCGGCCCTCACCCTGCATGATGTCCCGGATCTGCCTGAAGTCCCCGTACCGGCTACCCCGAAAGGCCCGCAGCGCCTCGTGGAAGTAGAACTTGAGCACCCAGCGGTTGACCGCCTCCTCCAGCCGTGCCTCCCCCGCGCCCCGCTCCGCGGCGCCCCCCAGCCCCGGCTCCTGGCGCCCCCGCCGAGCGCGCCCGCTGCTGCGGGACGCCCGCCGGCCTGCCGCCCGCCCGCTGCCGTCGCTGCTCCCGCCTCCTCCCGCCATCGCGTCCGATCGCCGCGCGCCCTCCCCGCCTTCCCGGCCGGGCCGCTTCTTCGACTGTGACGCCTCCGGGTCACGCACAACGCCCGGGCCGGAAGCGGGGCTTGCCGTCCCGGCTCCCGCGGCCATGACACGGACTGCGTTCCTAGCCGCCCGCGGGCTTCTGGGAGGGAAAAGACTATGGATCGCTAACTCCCTCTCGGACCCCGTAGTTCCCAGTATGCAGGCCGCAATGACTGATGGGGCTTGGAGTCCAAGCCGTCCAGGAGGGTAAACCAACGCAGTTTGCGGTCAAGTATCAACTTTGCTCCTAAATGATGGAATACTATAAGATACTGGGACTGCGTATAAGATACTGAAAGATAAATATGTGCAGCTTATTTAGCACTTAAAATTGTGAAATGTAGCACACATTATGGAAATTTTATTAAATAGATTTACATTTTTTAACAAATAATTTAAAGCAAAGGCCAGTGTAAACCCAATCGAGGTCAAGAATATGACCGGCACCCCAGAAACCTCTCGACATATAAGACATATAATTTTTCTTAATTACAAAAATAGTACCTGCTGTGGAACAATTAAAAAAAAATAAGCAAAAGGATTAACATTTAAATCACCCATAATCTCACAGGCAAGAATAAACTGACGTGCAGTTTAGGTTTATAGCCTATGTCCAATGTCTTTTGCATACCTAGTGTGTGTGTGTGTGTGTGTGTGTGTGTGTGTGTGTGTATTTACTAAAAATGGTATTATACTATATATATTTTATATAACCTTCATTTTTCATTTAATGCATAATCAACATCTTTCCATGCCATTACATTTTTTTCCCCTACAGCATCTTTAGCAGCTACTAATCTTTAGCATTCTAATATATGGGTGAACCAAAGTTTTCTTTATTTAAGCCCCTACTGTAAGATGTTTAGGAAATTTCAAAATTTTCTAATTTTAGACAGTCTCAATATTAGAAACATACTTGTAACAGTATAGTTGCACAAATTTATAATTATTTCCTTAAGATCATGTCCTTAAAGTAGAACTAGTGAGTTGAAGGATACACAGTAGAACACATATCCAAATATTTCACTTAATACTCTTTGACAGTTCCCTTTTGTTTTTGAACAAGTTGCAGACACCTTAACTTTACATTTAAAGCCTGAAGAGATTGCCTATTTGCCAACCTCATTTTGAGCTCACGTTTGTAAAACTTCTTTTTATTTTTTTAAATGTTTGTTTACTTTTGAGAGAGAGAGAGAGAGACAGAGTGTGAGAGGGGAAGAGGCAGAGAGAGAGGGAGACACAGAATCTGAAGCAGACTCCAGGCTCTGAACTGTCAGCACAGAGCCTGACGTGGGACTTGAACCCACGAACCACAAGATCATGACCTGAAACAAAGTCAAATGCTTAACCTACTGAGCCACCTAGGTGCCCCACATATGTGCAACTTGTAACATTTCCTTATCACCTGCTACTCAATCGCCCTGGAAGCTTCATCTTGTCTATTCTAGCCTAACTAAGTCCTTCTTGTCAGTCAAGCCTCATTTAAGAGAATTTCAACCTTTCTTGGCTTTTTGGGCAGGGTTAAATCACCCTGTTGCTTCCTCCTTAGCAGCTCATATATCATCCTTCCTGAAATACATTGTTTAGAGTTAGTTTCTTGTTCACTCTACATCCTGGAACCTAGCCCAGAGCCTGACACATTTCTTGAGGTTGGATCGAACTGACTAGGCACATGAGGAAGGCTTTTGATACACACTGAAAGACCATACCACCAGCAAATTATATTTATTGAAATGTAATTTCATGCCCACCAGCAAACTATATTTACCGAAACAGAGACATTCTTAGGACAAACTCCCAGTTCTTATGTGTTTGTGTTGTGATTTTCTAGATACAGAACAGCTGTCTATATAATTTTATGACTGCACAGGATACTTTCCCTGAGTTCTTTTCTCCCTTTTGGCCTTGTAGATTGGCCTGGAGAGGATTTAAAAAAAATCATGGTCCTTCTCTCTTTCTCCAGGTTCTCTTCTTGTCCAACTCCAGTTCCAAATCCACTTGCAACCGTCACCTTGCTGGACACATTCCTGAACCTTACTTTTTTTTTTTTTTCTGTGATGGGCTTGCCAATAGACCTTGGAGAGTCCTTTCCCCACTTCTTCATTGGAAACATCATTATCCCTATCTTCCACAGCCAGGGCAATGAATGGGTAAGGAGTATTTCCAAAGAACTAAGTGGGCCTGGAGTCAATGTAGGAAGGAAGTGGGGACATAGGATGTGAGTCACCAATAGCTGTCTTTGATGCTCTTGGAATCTACCAACCAGTACCCATACCAAATAGAGAAATACCAGTTGTAGTGAGTGGTGTGCCCCCTCCCTGAGAGGCCCAGCAACTGGTTGAGCTTCAAAGCCTCTTCTACCTGACCCCTTGGGTTAGTGCCAGCAAAGACCCAGTTTGGGACCACTGAAGAATAACTCAGGTGGGCAAGTGGCAGCATCACTGAGGTTGAGAAATCACATGCTAGACCCTTGAATTAGTTAGACATAGACCTGAATCTGTATAGTATCCTGGTCTTTCCAAGTTTCTGTGTTGTGGACATTCCAGAATAGGAAGAGGCCTCTGAGTATGACAGATCTTTGGTGATTTGGGCTACTTAGCCATCCCAGCCTGCCTGCCTTAACCAGGAGCCAATTTACCTATCTCACATTCTGATTCTTCTGCTTGTTAGTCACATAAGCTTGGGCAAATTACTTAGCCATCTATCTACCTCTGTTATATTATCTGTGAGGCCCAAACAACAGACGTGCCTCATGGGGTTGTATGAAAATTAAGTGAATTACTATTTCCAGTGCCCTTCACAGAGGGCTTGGCTCATTATTTGGGCTCAATAAGCATAAAATATTTTTATTAACACATCCAGTATTTTCCTGAAAAGTCTTCCCTCCTCTTCTCTAACAAAATTCTCATTTTTCCTTTCCTTTTTTTTTAAATTAAGCTATAACTTACATAAAATGTGTAAACATTAAGTGTAAAGCTTGTTTAGTTTTCTCCTCATTTTTCAAAGTCCCACCATCATATGGTTGTCTCTTCTTTACTCACCACAAATATTCAACTCTTATTTAAGGATTCTGCTTTGAGGAGCTTCAGTGCTTCCTGCCCTCCCTCTGGGCACCAGCAGGAGGCAGTGTGGTATAGGGGAAAAGCTACAGTCAGCAAGTTAATGATCAACAGGCTTCTCCTGGCCTAATAATTTACTGGCTTGAGTAAGAACTTAACCTCTAGTAGTCTTGTTTCTCCCCATCTGCTAAAGAGGACAGATTGCCAAATGGACACTTCATCGGATTGTAGTGAACATGAAATGAGGTAAAGCCTGTAAAACAATGCCTGATACATGTCGATTAAATTGGCAAGGTTAAAAAAAAATAATAATACCCAGTGTCAGGGAGGGTGCTGTGAAACAGGTACTTTTGGCCAGTGCTGGTGAAACTGTAAATCTATAAAAACTTTCCAAAGAGCAATTCAGGGAAACCAAACCAAAACAAAACAAAAAACAAAAACAAGCAAACAACAACAAATAGCAGAAGCCATAAAACTTCCATTGTCTAGAAATTCATTCTGTAGAAATAATTGTAAAAGTGCACTAAGATTTGAGTGCAAGCATTTTCATCTCAGCATTACTGATAGTGTACAAAAAATTAGAACTAGAAAGATCTAAAAATAAGGTTATTAAGTAACTCCTGGTGTGTTCATAGTAAGAAATTTTCTCTGTGATAAAAATTATGTCCCCCCCATAAAAAACAAGAAAATAAATAAATATGTACCCAAAGATGATTTCATGATCAAGATATAATAAGAAGAGAAAAATAATTGAAACATATAATGTGACCACAAATTTATGTAAGTTATAATCATGTACACTTTTTTTGTTAACATTTACTATTTACCATGTATTATGCTAGGGTAAGTAAATGCTGTTATTTCATTTAATCTTCATCAAAATTCTACAAAAAAATGGTATTATTATGCCAGTTTTACAGATGGATAAACTGAGGCTCCAGGAGGTTGACTTGCCCAAGATGTTATAATGAATTTATGTCTGCCTCCTATTTTTATATTTTATTTTATTTTATTTTATTTTATTTTATTTTATTTTATTTTATTTTATTTTTGTTGTGAGTCCAATTTTAAATTCATATCTATTTATATTAACCAAGATAGAATGACAAGAGATTTCAAATATTTTCTTCCTTAGACTTTTCTAATTTTTCCTAATTTTCTACAGGAGTAGAGGGAAAAGATCCCCAATAAATGTTATCCTTAATGAAGCCTTAGCATGATGCCTGACTCATGTATGAAGCTCAAGAAAGCTTCAGAGCCTAATAACTTCCAGTCCAGGACAGGACATTTCCAGTCTTATGTTAGGTAAGATTTTTTAGGTAGTATGCTGTGAGATCATAGAAAAAAAAAATAGTCTAGTCCTCCATGGGCATTTGCTCAACATTTATTGAGGCCCTGCTTTGTGAGTTGAAGCTCAATAGGTTCTAGGGCCACAAATATAGATAAAACACTAATTTTTCCCTGTGAGAGTTCAAGGTCTAGATGGAAGACTGACATGTAAAAATGATACTATATTTTAATTTTGAGCAATGGTAATGTATTCCTTCCATAGCTGCCCACCATCCCCCAAAGGCAAATAAATATTCCTAAAATGGTTGTTTTAGGTCAAAGTGATAAGAAATAAAATAGGATTGTATGGCACAGTTGAAAGAATCTAGGCTGGTAGTCAGACATAGAATCCCATCTCCAGCACATTCTAAACTGGCCATCTTCAAACTGGAATTATACATATCCCTAAGCATGAAGGCTTCTCAAGGGGGATCAACCTTCATGTGTTATCTTTCTTAAAACTTATCTGAGAATACTCCAAAGTCAGAGATCCTGCCAGTTTCTCTGCCCCAATCATCTGTCTCCCACCTTGCAAAAGGTAAGGCATATAATCTACATCCCACTCTGGTGTATATTATGTTGTAAGAAACTAAGTTTGGATACCAATACTGGCATAGTTCAAGACTAATTAAGGTCCTGGGGCACCTGGGTGGCTCAGTCGGTTAAGCGTTTGACTCTTGGTTTCAGCTCAGGTCATGATCTCATGGTTTGTGAGTTCCAGCCCTGGTTCTGGCTTCACGGTAAGAGCTTGGGACCTGCTTAAGATTCTCTCCCTCCCTCTCTCTCTACCCCTCCCTGTATGTGCACGTGTGCATACTCTCTCTCTCTCTCTCAATAAATAAACTAAAAAAAAAAAAAAAAAAAAGACTACTTAAGGTCCCATTAACTACTCCTTCATTCATTTCATTAAGAGATTAACTTTCAGTGGACATAACTTTATGCTGCTTTGATTGATATTATTAGGGTATAACTTATAATGTTAGCTTAAGTCCAAAGAAAATTAATATTTAAACCCTTGTGGTGATAGCATATTTTTAAAGACTTTAAAATCTAAAAAAAGAAAAAATGTAAATACATGGTCATATGTTGTTGCAGAGAAATAGATGATGAATAAGGGACTTTCAAACATAAAAACATGTTTCATTAGAGTAATAGATGGTGGGAGACATGGATTTCAAGGATAAAAAGAATGATTTAAAATGAATGACTAGTCAAGAAGGGCTTGTCCATATTTTTAAATTTTTAAATGGATGATGGTGAGTATCAAATCAGTATGGTACTTATATTTCATTGGATGTATTTATGGCAGTGATATCACAGTTTTATTTTTAAATGTTAAGATCCATAATGTGCCAGAAAGTACATATTTTGCATCTAGTTAAATGTATGATGAATCACCCCAGAATGTTCCCTGATGCCCTCTTCAAGTCACTCCTCATCCACCAACCACTGTTTGGATTTCAAACATCTTAGTTTCATCTGTTTCTGAATTTTATATAAATAGAATCATACAGCAGATACCCTTTGTGTCTGGCTTCATTTGCATAACAGCGTTTTTGAGATTCATCCATGTCATTCCTTTTTATTGCTGAGTGGTGTTGTATTTTATGAAAATCGACAATTTAGTTAGTCATTTTCCATAGATATTTGGGTTGTTTTCTATTTGGGACAATTAAAAATAAGGCTTCTATAAGCATTGTTGTTCAAGTAATAAAAAGTAAGATGGAGGCTTAAAATTTTTTTAATGTTTATTTTTGAGAGAGAGAGTGCAAGTGGGGGAGGGGCAGAGACAGAGGGGGCCACAGAATCTGAAACAGGCTCTGGGCTCCGTGGGGCTCAAACTCACGGACCATGAGATCATGACCTGACCCAAAGTCAGACACTTAACTGAATGAGCCACCCAGGTGCCCCAAGATGGAAACTTTTAGATGTCAACTTTAAAATATGGAAGGAGATACACATTGTTAGTCAATGGTTTCTTTTCTTTTCTTTTTAATTGTGAACTATACTTGACCCTTGAACAATGCAGAATTTAGAGACACTGACCCCCATACAGTAAAAAATCTGCATGTAACTTTTGACTCCCCCAAAACTTAACTACTATTGACCAAAAGCCTTACCGATAAACAGTTGATTAACACATATTTTGTATGTTATGTATATTATATACTATATTATTACTATAAAATAAGCTAGAGAAAAGTAAATGTTATTAAGAATATTCTAAGAGTCAGGGCGCCTGGGTGGCTCAGTTGGTTAAGCGGCCGACTTCGGCTCAGGTCATGATTTCGCGGTCCGTGAGTTCGAGCCCCGCGTCGGGCTCTGTGCTGACAGCTCAGAGCCTGGAGCCTGTTTCAGACTCTGTGTCTCCCTCTCTCTGACCCTCCCCTGTTCATGCTCTGTCTCTCTCTGTCTCAAAAATAAATAAACGTTAAAAAAATTAAAAAAAAGAATATTCTAAGAGAAAGGGCACATGGCTGGTTCAGTCTGCAGAGCATGTGAATCTTGATCTCAGGGTTATGAGTTCCAGCCCCACATTGGATGTAGAACTAACTAAAAATAAGGAAAAGTATAAGGAAAAATATTAAGTGTATATCCATGTATAAGTGGACCTGTACAATTCACTCAAACCACCCATGTTGTTCAAGGAGCAACTGTATAACATTTGTATAAAAAGGATGCCAAACTGTTTTCCAAAGTAGTTGTACCATTTAACACTGTTGCCTTTGCCTAGTGTTGCAACAAGCTGATGAGCATTTGGTTACATTTGTTGCAATTGTCTTCTCTTACTCTGTAGTTTATCTAGTATACTCTCTATGTAGTATATTTGTGAACCACAATGTGTAACTTTAGTGTAATTGAGTCATTCTCTTTATCATTCTTTTCCTTTATCTTGAGCAGTTAGTGGCTTGTTTAATAAATCCTTTCCTATTCAGAAGCTGAGAAAATATTTTCATATATTCTAAAAAGCCGGAGATTTTTGTCTTTCACATTTGTCTTTTATCCACCTGGATTTGATGTAGTGTTCCCCATATGGGTATCTAGCTATTACAGCACCATTTAGTAAAAAATCCAGGAGCGCCTGGGCGCTCAGTCGGTTGAGCGTCTGACTCTTGATTTCAGCTCGGGTCATGGTCCCAGGGCTGTGGGATTGAGGCCTTTGTTGGGCTCCTTGCTGAATGCGGAGTCTGCTTAAGATTCTCTCTCTTTCTCCCTCTGCCCCTCTCCCCCACTCTCTCTCTCTCTCTCTCTCTCAAAAAACAAAACAAAACAAAACAAAACACCCCTGCTTTCTGTAGTGCCTCCTTTGTTATAAATTAAGTGGCCGTAGATGCATTTCAGACATAAATGTCTGTTTCTAGGGATACACAATTTTTCAAAATTACGTGATGAGATGTGCAAGCAAAAAGGATGTGAAGATCATCTACTAAACCAGTTGTGTAGCCTTTGTCTGGTTATTTAACTTCTCTGAGTTCGCTACACTGTTGGGAGAATAAAATGGGGTCATGCAGTAATGTGGTCAGAAGTTCTGATACAGTAAGCCTTGGGGAATAGTAGTAGCAGTTTGTTTTCTGGTGGGTTTTTTTTTCCCTTCTGTTGTTATATTTTAACTGCCATGGAGTACATGAAAACAACACCTGCTTGGGGCAGGAACTGCCAGGGAAAGAGCCCAGCGGACGTGACATTTGGGTGGGTCGTGAATGACGGTGGAATCTGTCATCTCTTTTTATGACTGCCATCTGTTGGCTGTCCATGGCGCATTTCCCACATGTGTCGCATCTGCATGATATTTTATCTGGCTTAGAAGGGCCCAGGGGGGAAAGACTGTGCCCCGCCCCACTCCTCGGCTTTTGGCGATCCTCGGTAGCACTTGCCTAAGAAGAGCTAGAAGTTGCGCTGGCTCCATGTTTGTTAGACATACATACGTGTCACTGAGGGCAGGGCTGGGCCTTTAAAAAATTTCTGCCACTGTCGTGCTGCAGGATTCCCAAGTTTCACCCACACATTGCTCCCTCCCCAAACCCCAGCCACCGGCCAACACGTATACCGACAAACTCACCCGTTCGCCCCCAGCACCACCACCCATGGCAGTGGCGAAATCCATACCACACCCCCTGTACAATCTTGCGTGTGGTTGAGAGAGCATAGGGTCTTACACACAGTAGGCACTCGATAAGCATCAGGTGAATAACAAATGAGTTACCACATGAAGATTAGGATATAGGAGCACATTCCCATCTGCTGCAGTGTAGCAAGACATGGGTAGATTATGTGGCTATTGCCGGTTCTGAGTGTGCATGGGAATCACGGCGGGGGGGGGTGGGGGGGGGCGGGGCATGTTAAATATTCTGTGCCACCCCACTACTGAATTAGAGCAGAAAAGGGATGTGCGGAAAACAGCTATGTTTCATTAATTCTCTGGGAGCTTCTGGTTTTGATGTCAAGTCAGTCATGGGAATCATAGAATTATTAAACATCTGGATCCATTCTTCATCAAAAGTGATAATTTGGCAGTATCTGTCAAAACTTAAGATTCGCATGCCTTTGAACCTGTACTTCCTCCTAGACTTTATCCAATGCACAAAAATATGGGCACAAAGGCATTCAGAACAGTGTTTTTAAACAGAAATTCTTAAAACTAGGAAAGTGTCCATTTACTTACTAAGCAAACTTTGTTGAGTATTATTCTCATTACTGGAGACAGCGGTGAGTAACAACAACAAAATAGTAAATAAATTCCCTGCTCTTAGAGAGATTTACATTTTAGTCTATCAAAAGAAGACTGAATGAATAATTTATGGTACATCCAAGCAATGGACTATTATCTGCCCATAAAAAAGAATGAGGTTGTCAATATACTGCTTTGAAAAGATGTTCAAGGGGCACCTCCGTGGCTCAGGAGGTTGACTCTTGATTTTGGCTCAGGTCATGATCCCAGTGTTGTGGGATCGAGTCCTGCATTGGGCTCTGTTCTGAGTGTGGAGCCTGTTTATGATTCTCTCTTTCTCTGCCCCTCCCCTATGTTCACGGGCATGCTTTTTCTCTCTCTAAAATACATTTTTTTAAAAAGTTACTCAAGACAGGAGCACCTGGGGGTGCCTGGCCGGCTCAGTTGGAAGAGCATGTAACTCTTGATCTCTGGGTTGTGAGTTTAAGTCCCGCGTTGGGCATAGAGATTACTTTTTTAAAAATATTCAAGATATGTTTCTAAAAAAAAATTAGGAAGCTTTTAAATATCCAAAATAAAGAAAAATAAGCTATAAGACATTGCATGGCATTTTCCTACATATCTATAAAATTATATACATGTGCACAGACATATACAAATATATAAGTAAAAAATTATGGAAAAATGTTCAATAAAATTGTTAATGGCAGTTATCACTGGGAAGTATTATTGAAGGGGGGCAAGTATTGGCTTTCTCTTTATACCCTTCCATACTATTTAAACTTACTAACAGGAGGCGCCTGAGTGACTCAGTTGGTTGAGCATCTGACTCTTGACTTCTGCTCAGGACATGGTCCCAGGGTTGTGGGATCCAGCCCTGCCACAGATCTGCATTGAGTATGGAGCCTGCCTGGGACTCTCTCTCTCCCTCTCTCTCTCTCTCTCTCCCTCTCTCTCTCTCTCTCCCTCCCTCCCTTCCTCTGTTCCTGCCCCATTCACATGCATGTGTTCTATCTTTATGAAATAAGTAAAATGAAAAAAATTTAAGCTTACTAACTTAAGGAAATATTACTTTTAGAATTTTTTTGACTTAAAAAATTACATAGAGCCTTGAGAACCTGTGAGGTTTTAAATTTCCAGCAGGGGGCAGCAGTGATTCTCAAATATCTCTGACGTCAGCACAAAGCTGAAGATTAGTGTCCACAGATTTCCAAGTCCAGGCCCAAATACTGTATTTGGACCACCAGATTATAAAAGGAACAAAAAACAATAACCACAGTGCTGTAGGAATTGTTATGACAAAATATTTTCTATATGATTCTTTCTTTATTAACATTTGTCCGTGAGTCTAAACTTTCCTCTCTGGAGTGCACAGTTTTCTCCTCCATTAAAATCAGAAGGCTTGACGAGATAATCTTAAAAGGTTTCTTTCCAGCTCTAACATTCTATGGCTTTGAGAATATAAATCAGTATCGGGAAGAAATAAGCCCCAGTGCCTTCTGGAATTAATTGGCTTATCAAAGAATCTGCTTTACAACCCTTTGCTGATCAGGATGAATTATTACCAATTTATCTTTAGTGTAGATCACAGAATACTTTTTTGGGGGGAAAGGGGAGGGTGTTGATATTTATTCAATTCACTGATGGAGAAAAAAGAGAACTCTTCCACTCTATAAATGTTTAGCATGTGTGTAAAGGTCGTAGGTCTGGTGTTTAGAAATTATGCACAAGTTTACCAAAGAATCTTCACTGGGTTGGCCAAATTAAACAGCCTGCAGTTGTAGAGAAATAAACACAAGTTAACATTTAACCACAGCAATTCCCTGTTCTTGCTTCTCCATCTTTCTCAGTAGGAGGAGCTGAGAGGGTCAGCAGGCTGCTGGCTACTGTAGCGAGACACTGAGCTCCTCTGAGAACCCACCTGTCTATCACTTTGATCGGGTACATATTTGTTATTACAGAATAACTGAAATACAATATCGTATTAGTTTCAGGTATACAACATAGTGATTCGATATTTATATGCATCACCAGTGGTCACCACAGTAAGTCTAGTTACCATCTGTCACCATATGAAGTTGTTACAATATTATTTTCTATATTCCCTATGCTGGAAGTTTGCACTTCTTAACCTCCTTCCCCTATTCCGTCCATTCCTACATCCTACAGCCCTCAGGCGACCATCAGTTTTTTCTCTGTATCTATGAATCTGTTTCTGGTTTGTTTTATTTGTTTATTTGTATTGCTTCTTTGGATTCCACATATAGGTGAAATCATACCATATTTTGTCTTTCTCTGAGAAATTTCACTTAGCATAATACCTTCTGGGTCCACCAGTGTTGTTATAAATGGCAAGATTTCATTCTTTTTGTGGCTGAGTAATATTCCTTTGCAGGTACATAGCACTTGTTATCTATTAATCTACCAATAGGCATTTATGTTGCTTCCAAATCTTGGCTATGGCATATAATGCTGCAATGAACTTAGGGGTACAGATGTCTTTGCAAATTAGTGTTTTCATTTTTTTGGATAAATAACGAGAAATGTGATTGCTGGATTGTACAGTAGTTCTGTTTTTAATTTTTTGAGGAACTCCAGACTGTTTTCCATAGTGATTGCACTAATTTACATTCCCACCAACAGTGCATGAGGATTCCCTTTTCTCCATAGCCTCACCAACACTTGCTATTTCTTTTTGATAGTAGCCATTCTGACAGGAGTGAGGTGATATCTTATTATCGTTTCGATTTCCATTTACCTGATGATTAGGGATGTTGAACGTCTTTTGATGTGCCTGTACACACAGATATATTTTTAAGCATTGGAATCATTAACTTTTCCAGTTATTTCTTCAGGACCCAAGAGCAGTGCTCTTTTTACAAATAACCCTTTATAAATTATAAACTTTTTTTTTAGACATAGAGAGAGAACTCAAGTTGGGGAGAGGGGCAAAGGGAGAGAGAGAGAGAGAGAGAGAGAGAGAGAGAGAGAGAGAGAGAGAGAGAATCTTAAGCAGGCTCCACACTTATCATGGAGCCCAATGTGGGGCTTGATCCCACGACCCTGGGATCATGGCCTGAACCGAAATCAAGAGTTGGACACTCAACCGACTGAGCCATCCAGGTGCCCCAAAACTTTTTTCTTTTAATATTTGCCCAAAGCTATACCATTAATAAGTGGCTGAGGCAGGATTCAAACCTGTAACTCTCTGACTCTAAGACCCTCACACTTGACCATGGCAATATATGAAATGAGAGGACTCACATCATCAACTTGTTACCCAGAAGCTGTGACTATCTGCAAGAGTCATTGTGTATAAGTATATAAAGTGAATGGAGGGGCCTGGGTGGCTCAGTCGGTTAAGCGGCCGACTTCAGCTCGGATCATGATTTCATGGCTCATGAGTTTGAGTCCTGCGTGGGTTCGGTGCTGACAGCTTGGAGCCTGCTTTGGATTCTGTGTCTCCCTCTCTCTCTGCCCCTCCCCAGCTCGCAGTCTGTCTCTGTCTCTCTAAAAAATAAATATTTAAAAAAAATAAAGTGGGGCGCCTGGGTGGCTCAGTTGGTTGGGTGTCCGACTTCAGCTCAGGTCATGATCTCACAGTTTATGGGTTTGAGCCTCACATCAAGCTCTGTGCTGACAGCTCAGAGCCTGGAGCCTGCTTCAGATTCTCTGTCTCCTTCTATCTCTGCCCCTCCCCCACTTATGCTCTGTCTCTCAAAAATAAATAAATGTAAAAAAAATTTAAAAAAATAAAGCGAATGGTTATGTTATAAAGCTTTGTCTAACTCTATGTGCTATTAAGTACTATGTGCTAGTCTTTGTCAGGTATTGGGGTTAAGGGTGTAAAAAGATGAGTCAGACTTAATCATCACATTTAAGAAACTTCTAGTTTTTGGAGGAGTGAAGAGCCAATGAGTAAACATAACGTGTGAAAAATAATAGGGAAACACAAATAAGGATAAAGAAATCAAGGCAGCATAGTAGGATGGCTAAATCTATGGACTCCAGGGTCCAGTTCTTAGTTGTGGGACTTCTTAAGCCTCAGTTTCCTCACTGGTAAAATGGCAATATTAATTGCCTCTAGTTTAGGTAATTGTGGTGAGGGTTAAATCATATAAAGCAATATTAAATCGGTTAGCATAAGACCAAGTAGATGGAAAGACTTGTTAGAATGTTGTTACTAATATTGTTTGATAAAACTTAAGTGAAGTAAGTAAGAAACACACATCCTACTGCATTTCTGAGATGTTGACGCTGGTTTCTCAAATTATTCTGAATCTCCCAGCTCCAAGTGACCCATTCCCTTGAGATTTATTCTTCTGTCTGACATGGTTATCTTTTGATCCTACTAAAACGTCTCCTGGAAAGAATGACATGGCAGGGCGCCTGGGTGGCTCAGTCGGTTAAGCGACCAACTTCGGCTCAGGCCACGATCTCAGGCTTTGTGAGTTTGAGCCCCACGTGGGCTCTGTGTGGACAGCTCAGAGCCTGGAGCCTGGTTCGGATTCTGTGTCTCCCTCTCTCTGACCCAACCCTGTTCATGCTCTGTGTCTCTTTGTCTCAAAAATAAATAAAACGTTAAAAAAAAAAAAAAAAAAAAGAATGACATGGCAAAGGGGCCCCAGGCACCAGAAGCTTGGGCTTTTTCACAGGGAAGGAGACATGGGACCGGGAACAGCCATTGTGACAGGCAAATCAGGACAAATCGACTTGGAGTTTTAGAAAATTTCTGGGTCCCACTCCCTGAGATTTTAATTAATTGAATTTCAATATATACTCTATTAATATTTTAATATAGCTATAATCATAGGTAGGGTTTCATGTGATTTTATCCTGCAATCAGTTCCCTTCCCAACCAGCTTCTTTATTGTTTTCTCCTAAACACTGACCCACCTCCTTCCTCCTCAGGCAAGGACGTTGGTCTGATATGCTACAGTGACTGCCCGCTTCAGCCCTGAGTCTTGGCGTGAGACACGTGAGTTCTTTCATCTGAAAGCCTCTGCCTTCTGACAGATGTACGTAAGCTAACGCTTCTCTAAAACCAACTGAAAACTCACCTCCGTCTGGAAGCCTTCCCTGCTGAGTTCTTTACTTTGCACTGCCCTCTGTGTCACAGATATAACTGGGGCTGTTGAAATGTAACCAAGAAAGTGTTCTTAGTCTTTGTCACGTGTGGGTGAGTTCTGGTTCTTCCCATTGGGGGCGGCATGGACTTGTGGAGAGCAGGGACTCTGGAATCTGGCATGAATCTGGCACCACTCCTGAGTTCTCAGATTCATTCTGGCTGTCCTTTGTCACCTTGGGACTGCTGCTTTATTCTTGTGGGTTGTCATCTTCCATCCTGGCTTCTCCAGGCAGCTGTCCCTTCGGTGCTTCCTTTAGTTAGAGTGGACAGAAGACTCCTTTAACTTGAAAAGCACAACTAAGATCATCCTATGAGTCCCACCATTTACCATAGTGTCCTCATCGGTCAAATGGGGATAATTATAGGGCCTTCCTCACTGAATTCTTGTAGGAATGAAATGAGATCAGACATGCTTACTGGACTTGGCGCATGGCGAGTTGTGGCAGATACTTTAGATTGGTTCTTTCAAAATCCATTCCAATTTCTTTCTAGCTTAGGAAGCTAAATACTTGGTACATTTCTCAAACTCCCTTGCAGCTCTGATTTTGTTTGTGATTTAGATGCCATTTGTGTGAGACAAATGCGAACTCTGTGGAGTTCTGTAGAGTGAGAGCTCTGAACTCTGTTGAAGGAGAGGCAGGCGTGAAGCATCCATTTTGCTGGTGCTGATCATGGCAAAGGCAACATTATTCTGGAGCCAGCAGCTGATGGTGGCAGCTTAGCAGTTCTGAATCTTCTGGATGGTGGCCGAGGCTGCAGCTTGCTTGTCAACCCTGTTCTCCAGTATAATTTTGGAAGTCATTCCTGGATGTTTAGTCTAGAGCATATTTCTTTTCTTTTCTTTTCTTTTTTTTTTTACATTTATTCATTTTTCAGAGACAGAGAGAGACAGAGCACAAGTGTGTGTGGGCGGGGGGGCGGCAGAGAGAGAGGGAGACACAGAATCTGAAGCAGGCTCCAGGCTCCGAGCTGTCAGCACAGAGTCCGATGCAGGGCTCGAACTTACAAACCACAAGATTATGACCTGAGCCTAAGTCAGATGCTTAACCGACTGAGCCACCCGGGAGCCCCTAGAGCATATTTCTTAACTTTCCTAATGCTTCTGTGAACTCTCCATACCCTTCAATAAATCTCTTTGTGCTTAAATTGATAAGAGTGAAACGTGTTGTCTGCCACTAAGAAAACTGACCAATATATAAGTATTCAATGAATATTAGCTGTTACTATTTTTTTTATATTCAAATCCAAGTTTGTTAACATACAGTGTAATAATGATTTCAGGAATAGAATTTACTGATTTAATCACTTACCAGTGCTCATCCCAACAAGTGTCCTCCTTAATGCCCCTCACCCATTTAGCCAATCCCCCCACCAACACCTCATCAGCAACCCTCAGTTTGTTCTCTGTATTTAAGAGTCTCTTATGGTTTCTCTCCCTCTCTCTTTTTATACTATTTTTCCTTCCCTTATGTTTATCTGTTTTGTATCTTAAATTCCACATATGAGTGAAATCATATGATATTTGTCTTTCTCTGACTTACTTTGCTTAGCATAATACACTCTAGTTTCATCTACATTGCTGCCAAGGGCAAGATTTCATTCTCTTTGATCGCCGAGTGATATTCCATTATATGTTATTGTACATGTATGCCACATCTTCTTTATCCATTCATCCGTGGATGGACATTTGGGCTCTTTCCATACTTTGGCTGTTGTGGATAGTGCTGCTATAAACATTGGGGTGCATGTGTCCCTTCGAAACAGCACACCTGTATCCCTTGGATAAGTACCTAGTAGTGCAATCGCTGGGTCATGGGGTAGTTCTATTTTTAACTTTTTGAGGCACCTCCATACTGTTTCCAGAGTGGCTGCCCCAGTTTGCATTACCATCAGCAGGGCAAAAGAGATCCTCTTTCTCCACATCCTCACCAACAACTGTGGTTGCCTGAGTTGTAAATGTTAGCCATTCTGACAGGTGTGAGACGGTATCTTTTTGTGGTTGTGATTTGTATTTCCCTGATGATGAGTGATGTTGAGCATGTTTTCATGTGTCTATTAGCTATCTGATGTCTTCTTTGGAAAAATGTCTATTCATGTCTTTAAAACTTAGTTGAAGGCTTGGTAATAAAGCAAGTGATTACATTTCATGAATGAACATTTTTTTTTTTTTAAATTTACATCCAAGTTAGTCAGAATATAGTGCAACAATGATTTCAGGAGTAGATTCCTTAGTGCTCCTTACCCATTTAACCCATCCCTCCTCCCACAACCCCTCCCGTAACCCTCAGTTTGTTCTCCATATTTATGAGTCTCTTCTGTTTTGTCCCCCTCCCTGTTTTTATATTATTTTTGCTTCCCTTCCCTTATGTTCATCTGTTTTGTGTCTTAAAGTCCTCATATGAGTGAAGTCATATGATTTTTGTCTTTCTCTGACTGACTAATTTCACTTAGCATGATACCCTCTAGTTTCATCCACATAGTTGCAAATGGAAAGATTTCATTCTTTTTGATTGCCAAGTAATCTCCATTGTATTTATACACCACATCTTCTTTATCCATTCATCCATGGATGGACATTTGGGCTCTTTCCATACTTTGGCTGTTGTTGATAGTGCTGCTATAAACATTGGAGTGCATGTGCTCCTTTGAAATAGCACTCCTGTATCCCTTGGATAAATGCCTAGTAGTGCAATTGCTGGGTCATAGGGTAGTTCTATTTTTAGTTTTTGGAGGAACCTCCATACTGTTTTCCAGAGTGGCTGCACCAGCTTGCATTCCCACCAGTAGGGCAAAAGAGATCCTCTTTCTCCGCATCCTTGCCAACATCTGTTGTTGCCTGAGTTGTTGATGTTAGCCATTCTGATAGGTGTGAGGTGGTATCTCATTGTGGTTTTGCTTTGTATTTCCCTGATGATGAGAGATGTTGAGCATTTTTTCATGTGTCAGTTCGCCATCTGGGTGTCTTCTTTGGAGAAGTGTCTATTTATGTCTTTTGCCCCTTTCTTCACTGGATTATTTGTTTTTTGGGTGTTGAGTTTGGTAGGTTCTTTATAGATTTTGGATACTAACCCTTTATCTGATATGTCATTTGCAAATATCTTCTCCCATTCTGTCGGTTACCTTTTAATTTTGCTGATTGTTTCTTCGCTGTGCAGAAGTTTTTTATTTTGATGAGGTCCCAATAGTTCATTTTTGCATGAATGAACATTTAAAACTAGCTACTAGGTAAGACCACATACAATAATTTCTAGAGTAGCACTGTGCCGTAGAGCTTTCTTTAATGAGGGAAATATTCTATACTTACATCCAATATGGTAACCACTAGTTATATGTGGCTATTGAGTGCTTGAAATGTGGCTAGCATGACTGAGGAACTTAACTTTTGATTTCATTTCAATTCACTTAAATTTAAGATTAAATAACCATATGTGGTTGGTAGCTACCATGTTGGACAACACAGAACTTAAGAGTCTCAGCCTGACTCTTTCACAAGGGTCTTTTACAGCCCTCTCTTTCTCTAGCCAAGAAACTTCTTCAGTCAGTTCTTCCTCAATCCCCAGTCTCCAGCCACATCGTAATAATCTACAGAGGTGCAACATGCCCACAACAATGACAACTTAAATGGTGAGTTTAGGGTCTCATTGTCCCCAGACTCTATTCTAGAAATGCATATTGGCTTTTTATTTACACAGTGAAATTTTCTGCTAAAATGCAATCTATTTTGAAAGGCAAATCTCATCCTTCACTTAAAGAATGAAAACCATTTCTTGTATTTTTAAAAATATGTATTTCCCATCATGTCAGGGGGTTGAGTTTCCAAACATTGGAGTCCTAAATCAGTTAGACAAGTGATTCTCACACTTTGCTGCATATTAAAATCACTATGATAAAGTAATTATTTGCCAGCCATACTTGAGGCCAATTAAATTAGCATTATGGAAAATGATTAAAGAGAACCAAAACTTTATCTGCAACACTCTAACTTTTTTTTAAAAAAGAAGAATGTACTACTTTTTTTATTAAAAATAATTTAATGTTTATTCATTAAAGAGAGAGAGAGAGAGAATATGAGTGGGGAAGGGGTGTAGAAAGAGGGAGACACAGAATCCCAAGCAGGTTCCAGGCTCTGAGCTGTCAGCACAGAGCCCGACGTGGGGCTCAAACTCACGAACTGCAAGTTTATGATCTGAGCTGAAGTCAGACGTTTAATTGACTGAGCCACCCAGGTGCCCCAGAATGTATTCCTATATTAACTAGTAATTAAAAGTTAATAAAAATATAAGAAAAATAATGGTAGGATTTTGAAAGAAGTAATTTATTGTGAGATAAGATAAATAATTACAAATTTGATATTCAAAGCGAAACTTTTTTTTTTTTTTTAATCATTTTGGTTAACTAAAAGCCACAAGGAGCCACAAAGCCACCTTCCAACAACTCTGTGAAGCTTCTGGAATACAAACATGTACAAAGAATGCATATCTCAGTGAAGCTCCTTTTCCAAATTGCCATTTTTACATGTTATATGAATAAACTGAAATAATAACCATAAACATTTTATAGACTTTCCTTCCCACACAACCAAACAAATGGATGTCCCAAGGGAAGCTGGGAAAAAAGACAATGATGTCCATGTTCAGTGTCAGATGGTTTCTTTATTGTGCTTCCCGTCTCCCCCACAGATGTTCCCTGTGAATGAACTTGGCTCTATGCGATTCATACCAGAGTGGGATGGTCCCAAAAAGTTTGAAGAGAGGAACTCATACTTCCTGAAATGATTCTCTTTTGACATTAATTCAAATTTAGGAAGGAGCTGCCTAAGGCTTTTATAAATACCCATGAAGCGTATGTGACTCAAGACTGATTTTGTTTCCTTCTGTCCTCTCGGTGCCTCTTTTATCTTACCAGAGTGATGCCATGACTTGGTTCATGACTGCAGTGAGTGACAGCTGGGGGCCAGCCCTTTCCTCCTGCTGTGATTAAAAAGCCGTAAGGCATTTCCCACCACTTGAGGGCCCAGGTGCTGGGCAATGCTGCCAAACACTTCTTCCAACTTGATCAAAATATTGTAATTATATCCATTAATTCTGGATTAGATAACCCATTCAATAATTTAAAGTCAGAAGATACACAGAACATTAAATGACATTTGTTCTGTCTTCATCCTGCAGCTTCCTAGCTCCCTTCCTCTGTCCTACCAGTTTCTGGCGTGTCTTTTCTGAAATAGATACTTTGTGCAGAGTTAAAAGAACACATTTGTGGGGCACCTGGCTGGCTCAGTGGGTGGAGCTTGTGACTCTTGATCTTGGAGTTATGAGTTGGGCCCCAGATTGAGTGTAGAGATTACTTAAAAATAAAATCTTAAAAAAATAATAAAAATACGGGGGTGCTTGAGTGGCTCAGGTGGTTAAGCATCCTACTTCGGCTCAGGTCATGATCTCACAGCTCATAAGTTCAAGTCGTGTGTCGTGCTCTGTGCTGACAGCTCAGAGCCTGGAGCCTACATCAGATTCTGACTCCGTCTCTCTCATCCCCTCCCCTGCTTGTGCTCTCTCTCTCTTTCTCAAATATAGATAAACATTAAAAATAAATAAATAAATAAATAAATAAATAAACACATTTATGTTTTCTTCCCCCCCTTTCATTCTTTCATTTTACATTAATGATAGCACACTATACAGATACATTTTTCATTTGTTTATTTTTTTCTACCACCCCTGCCACTAGAAAGCAAGTTCCATGAGAGAAGGGATTTTATTCTTTTTTTTTTTTAAGATTTTAATTTTTTTAAGTAAGCTCTACACCCAATGTAGGACTTGAACTCACAACCCCGAGATCAAGAGTTGCATGTTCTACTGACAGAGCCAGTCAGGCACCCTGGGATTTTATTCTGTATAATGTTGTACCTTCGGCATGTAGCATGGTGTCTGGAACATTGCAGTCTCTCCCTAAAAATCTGTTTAGTAAGCGAATGAGTACACATGCTGTTCTGCACCTGGCTATTTTCATTTTGGACAGCATCTCGTTTCAGGACCTGAGGAAACTCCTCATTTTTTTCTCATGACTATATAGTGTTCCATTGTCTGCATTACTTACTACTTACTTAATCAGATCCCTACGGATGTTTATAAGTTTGTTTCTAATCCTTGACTATGAAAAATAATCCTTTCATTCATATTCATCCACAAACATCATGTGACACATATGTGAGGATATCTATCTGTAAGAGAAACTCCTAAATCCAGAATGGCTAGATCAAAGGGTGAGGTACATTTGCCAACCTTTTTTTTTTTTTTTTTTTAATATTTATTTATTTTTGAGAAAGAGAGAGAGCACGAATGGGGGAGAAGCAGAAAGAGAGGGAAACACAGAATCTGAACTAGACTCCAGGCTCTGAGCTGTCAGCATAGAGCCCAACTTGGGGCTCAAACCTGTGAACCACGAGATCATGACCTGAGCTGAAGTTGGACGTTTAACCACCTGAGCCACCCAAGCTCCCCATTGCCAACCTTTTTAAAATCAAAAGTGCCTTGCCATGTCTCAATGGCATTACTGTGGTCAATGACAGGTGACTTGAACCCATTCTAGGGAAATCTATCATTAATGAAGTTGTTCTGGTTAGGCTTGACCTTATCACCACATATTCCTGTAAATCCAACAGAAAAACACCATACAGATTGGAACTGTTGGAACAATCCAGATGATGTATTGTAGAAAGAAGTGCACACAAAAAAACACATACTGTATGATCCCATTTATATGCTGCTAAATCAAGGACAAACAAGTTAAATTTATGGTGATAGAAATCAGAATAGCAGCTGCCCAAGGCTGGGGCATTGACTAGACAGGGGTACTAGGGAACTTTCTGAAGACATGGAAAAGTTTGAATCTGGATTTGGGTGGCAGCGTTTGCAGTTGTCAAAACTCACTGATCTATACACTAAAATATTAGCATTTAATTTTATGTAAAATATATCTCAATTTTAAAAAGTTCAAAGAACTGGGCTCTTGGAGCATAATGTGTTACTCTCTGTAGATTCTAGTCACATTGGCTTTTTAAAATTCCCAAAACACACTCCTTTTTCCTACCCAACAGCTTGCATATATGCTGTTCCCACTGCCTGGAACACTTTTTCTTCCCTTTTACTAATACACAACAAGAGAGGGAGAGTGTCTCTCTCTCTGTCTCTCTGTCTCTCTCTTTCTCTCTTTCTCTCTCTCTCACATACACACATACACACACACACACACACACACACACACACCTATCTTTTTATAATTCACTGTGCATCAAAATGCATAAAGCATAGATAATATCTGGAATGATTCCATACTGATAGAACCTATTTGAATTACTTTGCAAATCTCAGGTAAAAGAAATTGCACATTTCTTGGTTTTTGGGAGACTCAAAATGAAACTCGATCTCTACCTTTCTAGGTGAAGGTAGTTGATACAATACCAATCATTTCTGGCCACATAGCCCACTTGGCCTCCTGAGATTAGAGAAGTATCATGGGCTTAGAACATTCAGAAAAATTGGAGAAGGCTTTTAGTCCATGTGATGGTCAATGAGATGCTCATTGGTCTGTGTGGTTTACTCAAATTTGGAAGGCTTAGACTCAGAATCAGCTCAATCATTAGGACCCTCTTGCAGGATCCCAAGACCTAGAAGATGCTGAGGGCTCAGTCTTCCTAAGGCCACAGGCACCAACCCCTATCCATTCCTGCTGCCTTCCAGGCTCCATGTGTCATTGGGATGCAGTTCCTGTGACTCTGGAACTTGCCCTCCCTTCATTCTCCCAGTGGATTTGCACTTGAAAGAAAGAGAGAGAGAGAGAGAGAGAGGGAGAGAGAGAGAGAGAGAGAGAGAGAGAGAAAGGAAGGAAGGAAGGAAGGAAGGAAGGAAGGAAAGAAGGAAGGAAGGAAGGAAGGAAGGAAGAAAAGTCCTGTGGAGGAGGACAGGTAGAGGGGGCTGGAGGAGATTTGAGGAGACCTGTTGAAGCTGGTAAGTCTCCAGGTTGGACTCAGCCTCAGCTCCCGTTAAATAGGAAATGGGAAAACTGGGAAAGGAGAAGAAATTTTTTCCCCCCAAGCTTCTAAGAGGTTTGCAAACAATTGGAGTAATTAAAAGTTCTCAGAAGTAGCCGATGGTGCCCTTTTCACCGAGGGAATGTGGGCCAAGCATGATATATTAAAAGAGAGGGAGCTGCTCTATTGAAGTTAAAAATAATCTTCTGTCACATGGCTAATTTGTTGGAATGCAGCAATTAAAGGGCTGTGGGCAGAGGGAGAGCTGGAAGCAGCTGGGGAGCTCACAGGCAGAGTGCACGCCCTGGGGACTATGTTTGCAGAGAGAGAAAACAGTGTCACAGCTGACTTAGGGCACCTTATCAGAAAACCCAGAAAAGGGGCAGGAAGAAGGAAAAGTGGGGTCAAGTTCAGAGCTATGACCTTTGGGCTTATCAGACAGTGAAGGGATGGGTCAGGACGTGTCACCTGTGCTCCCAGGATGCTGATTCATTCAGCAAGGATGAAGGCTTTTCAGCTCCCCCTGCACTTTGGAAATGCACGCCTTTGAATTCGTTTCAAAGGAATACATAACCTGAAGGAGCCCTTTGATCCTAAATCCATGGGAAAGCCAATCTATATGGTCTTGAGGGGAAAAGCTCACGCCAGCAGTACAAATCCTAATTTGGGGAGCTGGAGATTTCTTTTACGTTCTTGAGATTTGGGGAAAGAATTTTGAAATTTTGCAGTTGAAAGAGATTTTTTTTTTAAGTTATATAATACAGTACGAATTTTTCAGGTGAAGCTGGGCATGAGTCGCCAGTGTCTTCCTCTTCCTCCCAGAATCTCCTGCATTCCAACACACCCACACTGCCTGTTTTCTCTCCAGCTGTGTGCCCTCTGGCTGGTGCTTTCGGTGGGGTTTGGGGTTTTCGAGGCGCTGCGAGGCAGAAATGGAGCCAACATGAAGAAGGAAGTACTGCCTCCCCAAATGCAGTAATCTGATGTATCCGAATCCCTTACCTCACTTGATCAATTTTCAAATGTATAAGGGGCACCGCTAACAGGGCTCTGAATGGCCAGTGGAGGCCTGGGCTTCAGAGTCTGACCACCCCTGGAAAGTGGAGGCCAAGTTCTATTATGTGGGCACGTATGTTGCAAGGTACAGAAACCCACCTCACACACTAGTTTGAGGGGAAAGAAAAAAAAAAAAAAAAGGAAATTATGTGGTTCATTTATGTTTAGGTTTTCTTTGTGACTAGATTCAAGGGTTTAACACTGTCCTGAGGGCACCTTTCCACTTTGTTGGGCTCTATTCCTTTTTTTTTTTTTTTTTTTTTTTTTTTTAAGATTTTTCATTTTTAAGTAATCTCTATACACCCACCCTGGGGCTAGAACTCACAACTGGGAGATCAAGAGTCCCATGCTTTTCAGACTGAGCCAGCCAGGCACCCCTTGTTGGCCTCCACTCTTGAGACTCCACTAGTCAGACAAAATAGCGATGGACAGCCCCAGGCTTTACTTTTCTCCAGTTTAATATTCCTTTAATAACAAGGGGTCTTCCCCAACGTGCACCACCCCCCGCCCCGCCCCGCCCGGCTCCGTGCCACAGGGACATGAGCTTCTCTGATTGAATAGATTGGATCACATGTCCCACCTGTAAGCAAGGGGAGGTGGAACATACTGATTGACAGCTTGCATAGCTTCACAGAGACTAGAAGAGGAACAGTTCCTCTGAGGAAAATGGGGGTTCTAGAAGAAAGGGAAAGACAGGCAGATATAAACCATTACCAGCAAAGTCCAGGACATATGTGCACTTTTCTGAGGTGGTGGTTTATAGCTTGCTTCATATCCTCAAAGTGTTCTATAATCCAAGAAATAGTAAGAACTTTGGGAGAGGAGAATGCTTTCTTCCCACTCCACGTATTTCCTTCCTGCAGAGGGTCATCAGCACTCATGTCCAGGCCCCTCTTTTTGCCTCTCTCCTTCTGCACTTAGGGAAGGAGGAACACTAGGAGAAACCAGGCATGAGTCACCAGTGTATTCCTCTTCCTAGTGTCTTGGGACTATGATCCTGGGAGGGAGCACAAGTTCTTGTCTCACTCCTCACAGGGAGGGCGCCTTGTTCACTGCTGCCCGGGATTGGTAGGAAAGTCTGTTTCATTAGGGTACAAGGAATCCTACTGAGCCAGATTCTCCAACCGAGCATCTAGCCATATTAGCAGATAATCCATCTCCTGACTACCTAGACCCCTAATTGACCAGAGCCTCGGTAGGTGGGAGGCATGTTGTCTTTTGAGGTCCCTTCTCGAAAGTTAGGAAGAACCACCAATTTAGAACATCAGAGACCGACAGATTCATCTTCTCGCTGTCCCTTTCCTAGACGCGTCCCCCATGGAGGAGCTGCTGGCCTTGGGAATCCACAGGGATGGTGGAGCGCTAGGAGCAGGCTCAGAGATGTGCAACAGATTTACGACAACAGGTGAGAGGAACTGGGATCGTTTCACATGGAGGGGGAAGAGAATGAAGGAGGGGTGACTTAATAGTGGCCTTCACCAGAGCCGTGCTGAGCGTGAGGCATCACTGGTATTTTTCCACAGCCTCGCCCTGACCCGGATCGCAGTCCCACTCGTGCCCTTCTATGCCCACCTCTTGGAAAATAAATTGCTCCGCTTCCACAGAGAGGTGCAGGAGGTCAGGGCACACAAACCAACTTAAATAAAAGCACATTTTATTATTACTTCTTTTTAATCACAAAAGTAACGCACAATCTGTGAAAAGAACTAAAAAGATTCAGACGAGGACAAACGTGAAAATGAAAATAGACTCCAAGCCCTCAACCCTGACATAGCTATTGTTAGCCTTTTGGTCGATTATTGTCCAGCCTTTTTTTTTTTTTTTTTTTACATATTTTAGAATTTATTCTTTATTTACAAAAAACATAAAAATACTTCAAATAAAACAGCAGTGTGGAGTGTAAAAGATGAATATAGTATACTCTGCTATTTCTCTTGGTATTATGCTCTATGAAATTGAATATTTTGAATTGAATACTATGAAATTGAATATTTTTAGTTGTTATCACTGTCTTTTCTCTTTTCTGGCCTTAGGAATGGTTGACATTAAAGGCACTCGTTTGAGAGGAAAGTACTGATACTGTGACACCCAATTTAGAGATAAGGGACTCCCTAACTCCTGCTAGATTCCCTGGGGACTGGAACACTTTTTCTAATAGAATAGGCAGCTTTGTTAAGAAGAGGAGGTAAAAGCAGTGGCTTCCAAAACCAGGGTTCTTGGGGCACCGGGGTGACTCAGTCGGTTAAGCATCCTACTCTTGATTTCAGCTCAGGTCATGCTCTCACGGTTTGTGAGATTGAGCCCTACATGGGGCCCCACGCTGACAGCATGGAGCCTGCTTGGGATTCTCTCTCTCTCCTTCTCTCTCTGTCCCTTCTGAGCATGCTGTCTCTTTCTCTCTAGAAAAAAAAAAAAAAAAAAAAAAAGCCAGGATTCTTGGCCTTCCTTCTCTATTAGAAATATACACTGCTTCTACCCTTAGCCACTTTGGCCTCCCTAGCACTAAGATTTTGATTCTGGGAACATATAACTGCAAATGAACAAAGAGTCAAGGGAAAGTTCTTTATCAGCAAGAGAATTATTTTATCCAATGTGTTTCCTTACATGAGTTGGGACAATAAAGGGAAAGAATGAGAAGAAATAAAAGGCCAGTTACTCAGGCCACTTTTAATGAATCACCCCCCAGTGTCATTACCCATCCCCAGTCAGGAAAAGCTTGAGTTTTTCCATGCCAAGAAAAACAGAGGGCAGGAAGAAACAAATTACGACCTTGTTTGTGTTTTGTGTCTTAACTATTTGATTTATAGGCCTTGATCCAGTGATTATGGATGAAAGAAAATATCCCAGTGTCCCAAACCTAACCTGAACTTAACCATGGGTGGGTCTCACGTCCACGGCTCAAAGTTAGCACGAAGTTAAAATGCTTTAAGAATAAAGTTCCAGGGTTAGGGGCTGCCCGTAGGCATTCTTAATCCAGTGGCAAGGCCAAATTCCTTTCCCACACTCAAGTTTCAGAAAACTCTATTTAGAAACTTAACCCCTTCTCCCTCATTCCAGAAGCTGGGCATTTATCTATTCAACAGATAGTTATTAAGCACCTACTGTGTGCCAAAATACTGGACAACCATGGTGTGCAAACAGATCAATCAACATATAAATCAGAAAAATATTATGTGTAGCCATGAGTTCTATGGAGAGAAAGAAAACAGGATGGATAGCCACTTATGATGAGGCAGCTCACATAAGCTTCACCAAGGGGGTGACATTTAACTTGAAATTAGAGAGATATAATCTGAATGTGAAATCAGAGTGGGAGACCATTCCAGGTAGAGGGAATATCCCCTAAGGTAGACTCATGCTTGGCATGTAGGAAATAAAACACCTCATCTCAAAAGAAATTCTTGGCTATTAGGATTATTTTTCAGGAGTTGATCTAGATAGAAAGTTGATAAATTCCTTTCTGAATCTTAACTATATAGATGTTCAACCTCACACATAAGAAGAGTAACACAAATCAAAACTATAGTGCGATATCATTTATTAAAATGCCAGATTTGTGGGGCACCTGGGTGGCTCAGTTGGTTAAGCATTTGACTCTTGGTTTCGGCTTAGGTCATGATCCCACCATTCATGAGATCGAGCCCCAAGTCAGGCTCTGTGTATGGGATTCTCTCTCTCCCTCTCCCTCTGCCCTTTCCCCACTCATGTTTACTCTCTCTCTCTCTCTCTCAAAATAAATAAATAAACTTAAAAAAAATTTTTTTTAAAGTTAAATGTCAGGTTGGTAAAATTCAAACACTTTGATAACATACTCTATCTGTGGGTGTGTGAGGAAGCAGTCATTTACATCATTGCCAGTGAAAATATAAACTGGTGCAAATTGCTAACCCTACAAATGTGTATGCTTTTGACCTAGAAGTCCCATTTCTTCTTCTACATGTATATAATGATGTAAGATCTAGGTTATTAATTACAGCATTGTTTGTAATTTCAAAAGACTGGAAATCTAAATCTCCATCAGTAGGAGACCAGTTAAATTATGAAACATTCATATCAAACAATGAACATTAACTATGGAAAACTATCCAGCTTGTAAAACCAAATGAGGAAGCTATCTATGTATTAGTATGTAAACATTTCTAAGATGTCATTAAGTCAAACAAACAAACAAACAAAAAAACCAAGATACAGAACTGTATGTTTTTTTGCTACTTTTTCTATAAAAGTGAGTAAGCTAAGTGTAAATATTTATATTTACTAGCATTTTCATGGAGAAACTCAGGATGGTTACACACAAAAATTATTAAATAATCATCTGGGGTGGGCGGATGGAAAATGGGGAGAAAAGGCAGGCAGGAGACTTTTTATTGAGATGTTTACTTTTTTTTTTTTAAGTTCTGAACTATGTGAATGTATTAGGGACTTAAAAAATTAAATTAAAAAATTGCCCCTTCTACTGTCCCTTATCTTAATATTTTAATGTACCATTTAGGGGCTCCTGGCTGGCTTAGTTGGAATAGCATGTGACTCTTGATCTAGGGATTGTGAGTTCGGGCCTCATGTTGGGTGTAGAGATTACTCACAGAAATAAATAAATAGATCTTAAAAAAATTATCAGTTAATCCATAGCCATTGTTTACTTCTCCAGCCTCACCCATGAGAAAGTTTCTACTTAAATACATGTGGATGATGGTTAATACAAAGTATATTAGTGCACATAAATAATATCTTAATAAAGAGGATCTTAAAAATATATTAGCAGTTAATCTAATCACAAAGTAACTTTATGTGCCTTGCTACTCATCCTCAACAGACTGGATAAAGACCATTGACCAAAGACAATTGGAGAATTCCTAGGGCAAAACCATCCTAAAGGAAATTGTGTTTATGGAAACATGATCATTTTTTTTTAATGTTTATTTATTTTTGAGAGAGAGAGAGAGACAGAATGAGGGGCAGAGAGGGGCAGAGAGAGAGGGAGACATAGACTCCAAAGCAGGCACCAGGCTCTGAGCTGTCAGCACAGAGCCTGACATGGGGCTCGAACTCACAAACCGTAAGATCATCACAAACCGTAAGACGAAGGCGGACGCTTAACCCACTGAGCCACCCAGGCTCCCCGATAGTCTTTTTTTTTTTTTCCTTTATTTCTTATGTTTAAATCTTTGATCAGGCTAGAGTTTCTCCTGCCAAATGGATATGTAGCCAAATTATTATTTTCCAGAATTTTTTTCTGGAAAAATTCCTGGAAAAACATTATTTAATTATTATTTTGTTTCAGCACTGTAAAAGCCCCCCCCTTCCCTCAGTGATTTAAGATAACATTTTTACCTCGTCTTCTTTTTTTTTTTTTAATTTTTTTTAACGTTTATTCATTTTTGAGAGACAGAGAGACAGAGCATGAATGGGGGAAGGGGAGAGAGAGGGGGACACAGAATCTGAAGCAGGATCCAGGCTCTGAGCTATCAGCATAGAGCCCCATGTGGGGCTCGAACTCATAAACCGTGAGATCATGACCTGAGCCGAAGTCAGACATTTAACTGACTGAGACACCCAGGCGCCCCTTTACCGCATCTTCTATTCTTTTTTTAAAGTAATCCCTAGTCCCATCATGGGGTTTGAACTCATGAATCTGAGATCAAGAATCACATGTCTACCAAATGAACCAGCTGGACATTGCCCCTACAATACATTGATTGTATTTTAGGACTCTGTTTTGTTTTATTGGTCTATTGATCACACACACTATTGGTAAGATTTTATAAAAGCACACATCCTCACACATTGTGGGTAGGTGTGTAAATCAATACATCCCATATGAAGGGTAATTTGCTTATATTTATATACACATTATTATAAATAGACACACACATCTATTTATACACACATTTTTTTTCTTTTTGAAACATGTGAATGCATTTATTACATGTTAAGAATAAATTAACATATACCAGCAGGAAAAAAAAAAAAGTTGGTGTTCTGAGGCCAGGAAAATCAACCCAGGGTAGAAAAGCATCCCTGTTAATGGCTATTTACACAGGGATTGTTTCTTTCGTTTCTAGAAATGAGACTGGGCTGGGCTGTTGGGGGTTGGGCCCCAATGGCATAAGACTGAGTAGGATGGTCCTGGGTTAGCTCCAGGAGGGTCCACCCAACAGGCCAGGGAGGTCTGGCTGAACTGAGGGTTGGAACAACTCTAGGATGCTTGCAAGCAAACCCTCCCCAAAACCATACCCTGGAGGATATGGGCTTCTAACTTTGCATCAACTTCCTGAAGCTTCCCTGACACTGGATGACCCAGGCTTGACCCTAGGAAGGGAAGAAGAGTGTTGGACTATGATGGCTTTAAGAGTTTGTCTTCCCTCTGGCGGGGAACATAATACATTGAGAAGGGCAAGAACAAATTTGAGGGCCACCTCATCGTATTCCATGCCTGGAACAGGAAAGGGGACCCCTGCAGCCCCTGCAAGAAGGAATGAGAACACAGGAGGTATATTTGATGTCTGCAAAAAATGAGACAGAATCCTTGTTTCTTGCTCTATTCACATGGAGCACGCACAGTGTTTTCCTTGAGAATTTCCTGTTCCAATTCCACTATTTATACAAAAACAGTAGAATGAGCTTGCAAGGTAAATAAGGACTTCCCTGGAGCTGTACTCACACACTGATCCTACTGTTGTCTGTGATAAATTTTGGATCATGCCCCTGAAGAGCAGGGAGAAGATTTTCTAGTACATGACACAGCAAAAGTAAAATGTTAATGCTAAAAATGTTTTATGTGGTGGGGTGCCTGGATGGCTCAGTTAGTTAAGCATTCACCTCTTGATCCCAGCTCAGGCCTTGATCTCAGAGTTGTGAATTCAAGCCCTGCGTTGGGCTCCACTCTGGGCATGAGGCCTACTTAAAATAATAATAATAATAATAGTAATAATAAAAATATTTTTTAAATGTTTTATTTTATATTTGAGACAGAGCACAAGCAGAGAAGGGGCAGAGAGACGGAGACAGAATCTGAAGCAGGCTTCAGGCTTTGAGGTGTCAGTACAGAGCTGATGCGGGACTCCAACTCATGAGTAGTGAGATCATGACCTGAGCCGAAGTCGGATGCTTAACCAACTGAGCCACCCAGGAACCCCGATAATAATAAATAAAAATGTTTTATATGTGCCACCTTTCTCTTAGTAAGTTTCTTTAGAAGGTGGGTCTTATTTATAGCATCTAGAAACAATAACACCAAAATAGCCAGCATTTACTGAGGACTCTCTGTGGCAGGCACTGTGTTGAGTCTTTGTTTAATACTCATGTTGACACAGTACTTAGCTGTAGTAACTCAGTAAGTATCAAAAAGTTTGGAGAAAACTATCAAGGGCATTCAAGAATAGAAAATTACAGCCAATATTCCTCATGAATATAGAGGGAAAGATTTTTTTTTAATGTTTATTTATTTTGAGAGAGAGAGAGAAAATCCCAAGCAGGCTCCACACTCAGTGCCCGCGAAGCCCAACATGGGGCTGAATCCCACGACTGTGAGACCATGACCTTAGCCAAAATCAAGAGTCGGACACTTAACTGACTGAGCCACCCAGGCACTCCAGATGCAAAGATCTTTAAAAAATACTAGTGAATTAAATCCGGCAATATATAGAAAAGGCTAACATCATAACCAAGTGGAGTTCATCCCAAGAATGTAAAGATGGTTTTTTAACATTTTTTTAAATGCTTATTTATTTTTGAAAGACAGAGAGAGAGAGGCAGAGAGTGAGCAGGGGAGGGGCAAAGAGAGAGGGAGACACAGAATCTGAAGGTGGCTCCAGGCTCTGAGCTGTCAGCACAGAGCCTGACGTGGGGCTCCAACTCATGAACCGTGAGATCATGAGCTGAGCCGAAGTCGAATGCTTAACCAACTGAGCCACCTAGGTGCCCCAAAGATGGTTAAGTTTTTGAAAACCATTCAAAGTAATTCACCATATTAACACAACAAAGGAGGAAAAATCATATGATCATCCCAAAAGATGCAAAATATATATATTTGACAGGATTCAATATCCTTTTATGATAAAAAAAAAATAGGAAACTAGGAATCTAGGGGAATTCTGCCTTGTTTCTGATGAAGGACATCAACTGAAAAACCTATAGACAATATCATATTTATTCATGGAAGAGTTGAATGCTTTCCTCCTACATTTGGGAACAAGGCAAGGATGCTAATTTCACCGTTTTTATTTAATGTTGTACTAGAAGTCACAGCCAGTGAAATAAGGCAAGAAAAAAAATACACAGATTAGAAAGGAGGAAGTAAAATTGTCTCATTAGCAGATAACATGATTGCTACATAAGTTATTCTAAGAAATATACAAAACAACCACTAGAACTCTAAGTGAATTTAGCAAGATCACAGGATACTAAGTCAATGTACAAAATCAATTATATTTCTCTGTTATAGCTGCAAACAATTGAAAACTGAAATAACTCCCATTTGTAAAACATTTAGGAATAAATTTAACAAAAGATGCAAAAGACCTTTATGCCAACAACTACAAATTAAAATAAGATTCAAATAATGAAGCAGTATACCACGTTTGTGGATTGGGAGAGTCAAGGCTGTTAATATGTTTATCTCTATATGTTCGTCTATAAGCTGATTTATAGAATTAACAGGCTGATTTAAAAATAATTTTAGATTTACAAGAAAATTGCAAAAATAGTACAGAGTGTACTTGTATACCCCTCAGACAGCTTCCCATAATATTAACATCTTACATTTACTATCGTACATCTGTAAAAACTAAGAAATCAACACTGGCACATTAGTTACTTTACCTGGATTCCACTGTTTTTTTCCCTAATGTTCTTTTTTTTGTTCTACGATTCAACCCAGGATATTACATTGCATTTAGTTGTCACATATCCTTAGTCTACTTAGGTGTATGACAATTTCTAAGTGTTTCCTTGTTTTATTATGTTTTTAATAAGCTTGACAGTTTTGAGGATACTGGTCAGGTATTTTGTTGAATGCCCCTCAATTTGGGCTTGCCTAATGTTTTTCTCATGCTTACACTGCGGTTGTGGGTTTTTGGGAAGAATGTCATAGTGATAAAGTGGTCTCCTCATCACATACCATGCTATCAACATGATTTATCACTGGTGACATTAACTTTTTACTTGGTTCAACAAACTGATTTTAAAATTTATATGGAAATACATAAGATTTAAAATAGCAGAAACAATTTTGAAAAATAAGAGCAAAACTGAAGGATTTACAAGTCTTACTACAAAACTATAGTAATCAAGACAGTGTGGAATTGGCATTAGGACAGACAAATCACTGGAACGGACTAGAAAGTTCAGTAAAAGACCCACACTTATATGGACAAGGCACTTTCAAGAAAGACAGGAAAACAATTCATTGGGGAATTATGTTTTCACCAAATGGTGTTGGAACAGTTGGGTATTCACTTGGGAAAAAAAGAGATCAAGAAAGCTGCCTAATATTACTAAGTTTGTGAGTGGCAGGGGCAGGGCTTCCCAGCTGGACTTTCTGGCTAACACATGGTAATTTTGAATATGAACTTATAATCAATACATTTAGGCCACAATATTTTTCTGAATCCAATTCAATCTCAGGTCATACTTGCAAAAAATGTCAGTGTCTTGGGGTGCCTGGGTGGCTCAGTTGATTGAGCATCTGACTCTTGGGTTTTGGCCCAGGTCATGATCCCAGGGTTGTGGGATTGAGCCCAACATTGGGCTCTGCACTGAGCATGGTGTCTGCTTAAGATTCTTGCTCTCTCCCTCTGCCCCTTCCCCTGCTCTCGCTCTCTAAAATAATTTTTAAAATTTAAAGTCAAGGTTTTCAAAGTAAAAGACTGAAGAAATGTACCTGATTCAAGGACACTAAGGAGACATAAGTAAATACAATACATGATCCAGGATTTGTATGAATATTAGTTCCCTGAATTTGAAAATCATACTAGGGTTACGTAACAGTACATTCTTATTCTTAGGAGATACATAATTATTTGAAGGTAAAGGGTCATAGCATCTGCAACTTGTTCTGAAATGGTCTAACATTATTTATTTATTTATTTTTGGTCTAACATTATTAATAACAACATTATTAACATTATTTGATATGGAAGAAATCACATATGGAAAAATATTAACAATTAGTAGATCTAAGTTAAAAGTACGTGGGAGTTCATTTTATTATTCTTTCAATGTACCTGTTTGAAATTCTAAAATGGAAATTTAAATATTAATTTAAAAAACACTTTGTGGCAACTGGGTGGCTCCGTTGATTAACTGTCCAACTCTTGATTTTAGCTCAGGTCATGAGCTAAATTGTGATCCTAATTCCTCTTGCCATGATAAATTTATGTAGATGTAAATATTTTTGTTTCTTTCGAAAGTCTTGTTTCTTATGTTATCTTACTGTCACAGAGCCTATCACAGTACTTGTGGCACAGTAAATGTTCAGTAAATATCTCTGAAATGAAGGTAAATATTAGAATGTAGTTTGTGGAATAGCCTGAGTCATATGGGATTTCTCTCATGATTCAGTCTCATCTGGGAGGTAACTATGGGAAGTTAAGATTTACAGATACAGGGGATTCCTGAAATAGTAATATGTTGAGGTACTGTAAGGAGATGGGACCACTGGAGCTTGGAATGGCAGGAGAATTTGTGAAAAAGAATCCCAGGAATTCAAAGTGAGTAGGCTTTGGAAGGAAGAAGGTGGGTGGATCTGATCTGATCACAGAAATGGTTTTCTTACCAGCAGATTTAGGAGTCAGTGGCTGGCACACAAGTCTTATAAAAGGAATGGTGGAAAATATTAGTAAAAGAGGTTGGGATGGATTGTGGAGAGTCTGGGAGAGTGACATGATGAAAATGACATTACATGTCAGTTGTGATGGCAGCTAAAAAAGAGTAGTTTAGGATAATGCACATCAACCAGGCTGGAACTCCAAAATGCTGGGACATCTAGCTGGGAACAGTTGAGGTGAATTTTGTTTTATAACACATGGGAACGAAAATAGCATAGCTATGTTCTGATCACCAAATAATTTGTTTAAAATTCAGATCTCCTGGGCGCCTGGGTGGCTCAGTCGGTAAAGCTTCCGACTTCAGTTCTGGTGATCCCACGGTTCATGGGTTCGAGCCCCATGCCAGGGTTTGCCCTGACAGCGCTGAGCCTGCTTTGGATTCTGCGTCTTCCTCTGTCTCTCTTCCCCTCCTCCGCTTGTTCCTTCTCTTTTTCTCTCTCTCAAAAATAAACAAACGTTTAAAAAAAAAAAATCAGATCTCCTTTCCCAACTTTAAGATATAATTGATGTATAACAAAGTCAGATTCTCAGTACTGTCAGAAACTTGGGATACGCCATACCCTACCTGTCCATGGCCTTAGGCCAATTATGCCTCCCCCCCCCCCCTTTTTTCTAGCACTGCTGTTATTTATGTTATGATTACTGTGCCAAGCGCTGTAGAGATACACTCCCTCACTTAATCGGCCAAACTTCTCTGCAGGGATGAGGTTATCTTGCTCATTTTATTGGTTAGGAACATGAGACTTAGACGGGCAACAACAGATCAGTCTGAAGACTGCAAACAAAGATGTAGACCCGCCCTGAAATACAGGCCGCGCAAGAGGTGGGGGAAAACAAGCTTCGTGTGACTCAAGAGGTCCACGGCGAAAGGAAGGGAAGGGGAAGGAAACAGGAAAATGGAGACTTTGCCTCCTCTTCCCACACTGTGCAGGCGGCAACGCGGAGTGAAGGTGAAACCTCTCTTGCTTAACACCTGTCTATCCGTCTCCGTTAGGCGTCTTTGCAAAATCTCTGCATGTGATTGGTGAGATTGGAGGGATGGGCGATTCTGATTGGTTAGTCGGACCTCGAACCAGGCCTACGCTCCAAGGATCGGGCGAGGGGTGGGTGGAACTTAAAACTGAATCCGTTGTTTCATTGGTGAAAAGAAAACGAACCAGGAACTATCCGGGAGCATGATTGGCTGTTGCCAGGAGCCCACCGACGGCCCTGGTTACGGAAGCCGGGGAGAGCTGAGCTCAGGGCCAGCCTCGAGGAAGTTAGCTTTGGAAACCGGGTTAGTGGTGGAGAAGAGGTGTCTCAGGCCCAATGGCGACTGTGGAAGCAAGCGGCAACGATGGGAGAGGGCAAGGGGTCGAGACCTCCGTCACCTATTATCGATTGGAGGAGGTGGCGAAGCACAACTCCATGAAGGAGATATGGCTGGTGATCCATGGGCGAGTCTACGATATCACCCGTTTCCTTAACGAGGTGGGGGCCCGGGAGGTGGGGCGCAGGCCCTGGGAACTGCACGGGAGAGGGGCGGTCTGGACTAGAGAAGCAGCAGGGTGGATATGTATGGAGGGAAATGAAGCCTGGCGGAGGGCGATAAGTGGCCACGATTCCCCTAGACGAAAACCGAGGGGTCTTAGATCTGCATGCCAGCGCTAAATTCCGGTCTTCATTAGTATCATGAATTGCATATCATACACTGAGCACTTAACTATGCCCTAGGACAAACTGTTAAGCCATCATTATTCCCATTTTACAGAAAGGGAAACTGAGCCTCCAGACTGAGGGCTCTCAAGGTCACACGCTTAACAGCCTATAACCATTCTAACCTAGGCTTGAAAGGCTCCAAACCTGTGCTATTTCCACTGTGTCTTTCTAACTAATAGCATTTTTGGTTTTTATAAGAAGCTGACATTTTTACCCCCTGATTATGCTGCTTTTATTTTTTTCTAATTTGAGTTAACCCTGAGGCCGGAAGGTCATGAGTTGACTTTTTTGGCCATTGACATCCTCTTTGTTAAATCTTCAAACCTGTTGCAATAGATCTCATTATGCAAGTTCTTGAGACCATGGTGCAACTGAGTGATTTTTTTTTTTTTTTTTTTTTTTTTTTTTTTTTTTTTTTAGTTTAAGGGAATAGGATAGACTTTTAATGTGTCTAAACTAACTTTATTGAGGTGTAATTGACATACAATATGTGCCCATTTAAAATGTACAGTTTGATGAGTTTTGACAAATGCATTCACCCATGTGATCAAAATCCCAATTAAGACAGAGCATTTCCATCATCCTAAAAAGTTCTCTCTTGCTCCTTGGCAGTCATTGCTCCCACCCCAATCCTTGACACTTTGAGGTATTTATATATATACATATTAACATATACATTTTTTTGATGTGTATCATGTTGAGTAATAGATTAATAATCTTGAGGTTAATTCTTTGGAAATTCTTGTGCAGTATAACCTTGTTGTAACTGAGAAAAACTTCATTTCTGTTAGTTGTTTTGTGAAGCAAATATGCTAGTAAAATATATATTTTCTTAATTTGGAGCCTAGGGGAGAAATCACTACATCCTGATTATTTAATTTTTTTTTTTTTAACGTTTATTTATTTTTGAGACAGAGAGAGACAGAGCATGAACGGGGGAGGGTCAGAGAGAGGGAGACACAGAATCCAAAACAGGCTCCAGGCTCTGAGCTGTCAGCACAGTGCCCGATGCAGGGCTTGAACTCCCGGACCGCGAGATCATGACCTGAGCTGAAGTTGGCCGCTTAACCGACTGAGCCACCCAGGTGCCCCTATTTAATTTTTTTTTTTTTTTAATGTTTATTTATATTTGAGAGAGTGGGAGAGAGACAGTGCAAGCAAGGGAGGGGCGGGAGGGGGGGGGGGGGACACAGAATCCAAAGCAGACTCCAGGCTCTGAGCTGACAGTACAGAGCCTGCTGTGGGGCTCGAACCCACAAACTGTGAGAGCATGACATGAGCCACAGTCAGTTGCTTATCTGAGCCACCCAGATGCCCCTAGATCCTGATTTATAAATCTGTAAAAAGTTTTGAAATGTGAAGTTTCCCAAAAGGACGTTGTTTTTAATAAATCTTCTTAATGGCCAGTAAGTTAACATCTTAGAATTTAGTAACTTGTATTTGTATGGGGTATGGCCTTTTATGCTTTTAAAATAGTACTTTAAAAGTACTTTCCCATTACTTCATCCTTGGATGACTAGTTGAGAGTGAGTTGGATGTAGTGATCCTTATGTTAACAGGGTGGGAAACAGGTTCACAGAGATTTTAGTCATACATTTGATTAGTGGCAGAATCTGGTTTAGATAGATCCCTTGATTTCTCTTGTCTACATAGCATTACTTCAAAATTCTGGCCTTAGGTCCTTAGGCATATGCCTCATTGTAAGTTTCAGTTGTGGGTGGTAGCGTGTTAAAGCATAATTCATAACGGTAGGTGATGTTTTTCATTTGTGGTTTCATTTCCCCCAAATTGTCATTTATGTATTATGTATGTAATCTCCACACCCAGCATGGGGCTCAAATGCACCACCCCAAGACCAAGAGTCATGTGCTCCTCTGACTGAGCCAGCCAAGTGCTCCTCTCCCAAATTTCTTCTTGATTGACTTAGAATACATAATGAACTTGAAGAAACATTCAGTGCTTGTAGTGGATGTTAGTTCAAGATTGAACATTAGTTCAACCTTGAGTAGTGGCTGCTGACCGGGTTCCCACATGTTGATGGAGCCAGAAACATCACAGGTGAAGTTTGAGCCACAGATCTTTACCTGCAATTAACTCTTCTTACTTACCTGATCTGTCTTCTCTGTTCCTATTATCTTGCTCATTCCAAGCCTGTTCATTCATTTATTTTCTCATTCAAATATTTATCAGGTGTCTGTTATGTGCCAGATACTGTTGTAGGTGCTGAGGAGACAGCAGTGGATATGCCTATTTATGCCCTCATGCAGATTAGTCGATGGGGAGTGGACAATAAGCAGAGTAAATACAATGTGTGCTGTGTTAGGTAGTGGTAGGTTCTAAGAAGAAAAATAAAGCAGAGAAGAGGACTGTGGATGTATATGGAATGAAGGTGTGAGGGTGAGGGGTTGAAATTTTAGGTATGATGGCCAGAGTTGGTTTTATTAAGAGAGTGACTAGAGTAAAGGCCAGAAGGAAGTTTAAGGGAGCTAGCCATGTGGATATCTGCAGGAAGAGTGGGAGTGGCAGAGGGAGCAAGTTCAAAGGCCTTGAGGTGGGAGTATGTCTAGTGTTGGGAGGACAAGTGAGGGAGGCTGTAGTGGCTGGAGAGTAGTAGGTGAGGTCTGTATGATCAGGTGAGGGCAGATCAAGCACAGCTCTGTAGGCTTCATGAAAGATTTTGACTTTTAGGAGAGGAACTCAAACTGGAGCAGAGGAGTGACATGATGTGACTTCATGGTTTAACAGTATCCCTCTGCAATGTTTAGAAGAGACTGAAGGAGGGCAAAAGCCACATTGAGGAGTCCAGTTAGGAAGGAGGCTATTGTAGTAATTTGGGCGAGGGGTGGTAGCTTGCACCAGGCTGGTGGCAATGGGGGATGGTGAGAAGTATCAGATTCGGGATGTATTTTGATGGTAGAGCCAATAGGATTTGATGATGCAGTGGATTTGAGGAGTGAGAGAAGTCAAAGATGGCACCAAAGTTTTTGGCCTGCAGGTCTGGAAGAATAGGATTGCTGTTAGATGAGGTGGGAGGACCTGTATCGGCTCTCATCCTTCTTATAATTGAAATACTTAGGGGCTTCTCCTTAGAAAGAGGTCCCTAATCTGAATATCCTGTGTCTGTAGGTTGCTTTTTTTTTTTTTAAATGAATATGTTTATAATGTTATTCTGGAGTTTGAATGTGATGATTTAGAATTGGTAATGTAATTGAATTATCCGTCCCCTAACATTAATTTTGCATTTTTGAATTAGTGGTATGGGTTTGACTTACTGAAATCATTAATGAAAACCCAGAACCTTGCAGTAGTACACATCTTTGTCTTTGCGCTGTTTAGTAGTATAGAAAAGTCACAGAAAAATGGTTATACTGTCTTATGACTTGGGCTAGAAAATAACAAAGTACAACTCCCTTCGCAAGGGTCGGTATGATTTTGTGAGCCTTGGTTTCAGTCAGTATTCTAATTTTCGTGCCGTGTATCACAGGTAAGAAAAGTTTGGGCGCCATTGTCTTATGTATAAATAACCATTACTGAAAAGAATAACTTAAAATAACACATTGTGATATTTTGAGGTTTTGTATGTATTTTTTAGTGACCGTGGTCATGAGTGGGAATACTACCTTAGGACTTGCCTACAGATGGGATAGCATTTTACTCGTTCCACAGTGTAGGTGCTGACTGTCAGGTGCTGTGGTACTAGGTCCTGGTGGCATATAAAAGTAAACATGGTTCTGTCCTCTTGAAGCTCCTCTTCCACGGGAGACAAAACCAAAGGAGACAAAGGTTCAATGATGGTGTTTTCTTTGAAGGAAACCAAATAGGAGTTGAGAAAGAAAATTGGGGGTGGTGGGGAGATGTACTTTAATAAGAGCTTTCTGGAAAGCTTCTGTGAGGTAACTTCTGTGAGGTAACTGAGCTGAGGAGAAGGAACTAGTTGGGAAGACTAGAGAAAAGAGCATTCCCACAGTATTTGCAGAGGCAAGTGAGAGTTTGGTCCGTCAGGGGGACCGAAAGCAGCTGTGGCCATTGGGGTAGTGAATGAAGGGCAAGAACGGCCAGAGAGGTGGGTGGGAGCCGGGCCAGGCAGGGTAGGTAGAATTTGATCCTAAATGTATTGGAAAACCACTGAAGCCTTTTAAGATGGGGGTGACATTAAAGCACTTTCTTTTTCTTTTTCTTTTACTATAATTTATTGTCAAACTGGCTTATATACAACACCCAGTGCTCATCCCAACAAGAAAGCACTTTATTTTTCAAGTAGATTATTTTGGCCAAGAAGTCAAGAAAAGGTTGGAGGGAAAAGCAACACAGAATGGAAGAAAGTAAAACTTTCAATTCCAAGAATTTGTTTGAATTGTTCTACATCTTCTGTGCATATACCAATATATACAAATATGTACAAATAAATAGGGAAATAGAATTATAGTTTGAGACGCATGCTCCAACGGAGCCAGCTGGATGCCCCAATCATAGTATTCTTTAACGAAATTATAGTATCTATTAATTGATCTGGGTTTTTTTGTGTGTGTGGTTTTTTTACATTTATTTATTTTTGAGAGACAGAGTGAGTTGGGGAGGGGCAGAGAGAGGAGACACAGAATCTGAAGGAGGCTCCAGGCTCTGAGCTGTCAGCACAGAGCCCAACACAGAGCTCAAACCCACGAACCTTGAGATCATGACCCGAACTGAAGTCAGACGCTCAACCGAATGAGCCACCCGGGGCACCCCTGATCTGTGTAGGCCTATTACATTAGGATTTGCCCCAGGCTGCTGAGTATGGAATTAGGTCTGTTTTATGCTACCTTCTTTCACATTTTAGATCTAATTTGGAATGATTGGGAATGTGATGAAGTTTAGAGCAGGTACCTTTTTCTGGTGCCCAGGTAATTTTTTTTTTAAATAGGGTATACAGGTACACTGTGAAAAAAGCCTTCTTTCCATCTGCCCAGTTCTACTGCCTCTTAAATTTAACTACCGTTGTTTGAGTATCCTTCCAGAGTTTTGTTTTGCATATACAAGCAAAAGTAAATGTGGTCACTCCCACTCTTTTTACCCCAAAGCTAACATAACATCCTCATTGATCTGTGCTTTGCCTTTCTCACTTAAGTGTAAATCTTCAGAATCTTTACATATCCCTTCCTGGAATACTTCCCTATTTATAGAATTTGTTGTATGGACTAGAATTTGTTTAAGCAGTCTCCTATTGATAAACATTTGGGTTATTAATATTTTTCTAGGTTTTTTTTTTCCCCTCTCCTAAGGGAAGGAGATCGAATGTACATAGAATAAAATTACAGAATATAGGGGCTTCTGGGTGGCTCAGTCGTTTAAACATCCAACTTTGGTTCAGGTCATGATCTCACGGCTTGTGAGTTCAAGCCCTGCGTCGGGCTCTGTGCTGACAGCTCAGAGCTTGGAGCCTGTTTTGGATTCTGTGTCCTTCTCTCCCTCTGCCCCTCCCTGCTCATCCTCTCTCTCTCTCCCGCTCTCTCCCTCTCTCCCTCTCTCCCTCTCTCTCAAGAATGAATAACCATTATAAAAAATGTACAGATTTTATATGTAGAGTTCAGTGAGTTTTGACAAATGTCTCACCTGTGAAATCACCATCACAGTATATAGAATGTATCTGTCACTCTGTTCTTGTACAACCATTGATTTGATTTCTAACATTCTAGAACAGCGGTATCACTTTTTTGTGTCTAGTGTCTTTAGCTTCACATATCTGTGTTTTTCTTCTGTATCAGCAGTTCCTATTTATTGCTTTTTATCTTATTTTAATTTTATGTGTTCATTTCATTGTATGATTGTACTGAAATTTATCTGTTCACCTGTTGATTGAAATTTGGGTTGTTTCCATTTTTTGGCTATTGTGAATAAAACTGCTGTGAGAGTTCATGTACCAGGCTTTGTGTGGACACGTATTTTCTTTCCTCTTGGTTAAATAAAAAGTGAGATTGCTGGGTCATACTTTTTTTTTTTTTTTTTAACTTTTTAAGCAACGTCAGGCCTTTTCTCAAACTGTCTATATCACTTTATATTCCCACCAGCAATGTATGAATTTTCCAGTTTCTCCACACCCTCATTGACACATGGTATTTGTCATTTTACTTTAACCATTCTAATGGGTGTGTGCTAGTATAGAATTTGTGGTTTTAACTTACATTTCCTTGATGACTAATGATGTTGAGTGTCATCAGGGTGTGATTGGCCATTTGTATGGGTTTTTGTAAGGTGTCTGTTCAATCTTGCCTATTTATAATTGGATTGTTTTCTTATTGACTTAAAAACATTCTTCATACATTCTGGATGCAAGTCCTTTCAGATACAGTTGACCTTTGAATAACGGATTTGAATTGCATGGGTCCATTTACACATGGTTGTTTTTTTTTTTTTTATATAGTAATTTCTCTTATGATCTTTTTTTTTTTTTTTTTGAAGTAGGCTGCATGCCCAGTGTGGGTCTTGAACTCATGACCCTGAGATCAAGAGTCACAAGCTCTACTGAGTGAGCCAGCCAGGCACCCCATGATCTTCTTAATACACTTTCTTTTCTCTAGTTTGTGTTATTGTAAGAACACAGTGTATAATACATATAACATACAGATTATGTGTTAATTGACTATCTTATTGGTAAAGCTTCTGGTGAACAGTAGGCTATTAGTAGTTAAGTATTTGGAGAGTCCAAAATTATATACAGATTTTCAGCTGTGTGGGGGATGGGTTTGACAGCACCCCAACCCCCACATCGTGTAAGGGTTAACCTTATACGTATCATGACTTTTTTCTCCCCATCTGTATTTTGCCTTTTCATTTTCATAACAGTGTTTTTTTGTTTTTTGTTTTTTTAAAGGAAATTTTGTTCTTTGTGTGTATGAAATATAATTGTAATGTCTGGATGCTGGCTTTGGGGGCCAAGTGTTTGGTTCAGTTTTGTGCTTTACCTAATAGTTGTGTAACTGTGGGCAAATAGCTCTGCAAAGGCCCTTTCCCATCTGTAAAATAGAGATAACAGTACCTACTCCACAGAATTAGGACAATTAATACAGGTAATGCATATGAAGACTTATAAAGAGCTGAATGTTAAGGACCATTGGTTGGTTGATTGAGGTTATTTTTATTAATAGTAAACTTATTTAAAAAAATAATAAAATGTATTTGTTCCTTGTAGCATCTTTTGGGTGCTAAGTGGCAGATGCTCTGAAGATGTAAAGGTGAATTAGATGTCTTGGACCTGGGGGCACCTGGTTGAGTCGGTCGGTTGAACGTCTGACTCTTGATTTTGGCTCAGGTCATGATCTCATAGTTCGTGGGTTTGAGCCCCATGACAACGGGCTTCGCAGTGATGGGCGGAGCCTGCTTGGGTTTTTCTCTCACTCTGTGTCTCTGTCTCTCTCTCTTCCTCTCTCTCTCTCTCTCTCTCTCTCTCTCTCTCGGTGTCTCTCTCTCAAAATAAATAAACTTAAAAAAAATGATGTCTTGGACTTGTAAGGGAGAATGAGATCTGTGCACAGGTAATTGTCACACAAGGTAGAGAGTAATCTTGCCTTAAAGACTGAGAATGCAGACTTGGTTTGATAGCAGGGTACTGAGGGTACCCCTGAAAGCTTCAGAGCCTGACTAATACCAGTTCTTACCAGAATTGGTTAAAAGAAAGTACAATTTGGTTGTCCTCTAACTTACGAAATGAACAAATCTATAGGAAGAAGACTTTTCTTTCCGTGAATAGTTTCAAGTGGTTAGTCCTAGGGAAAGCTAGAAATCAAATGAGGCAGAATTTAATCTCTAACACTGTCCAGGTGAGATGCCCTGGATGAACAAATGGACTTTCATTTATTCGTTTGCTTGTGGGCATGGGTGTGGCATACATGCCCGAGAGGAAAAGAGGGGGAGAGGGGAAATGGGAGGGAAGGAGGACAGAGTGAGGGCTCTCTAGATCTCACTGTGTTCCAGGCATCCAATGTTCTAGAATACAGCCATGAAAAAGACAACCATGGTCCCTTTTCTTTTTTTTTTTATTAAAAACATTTTTTTAATTTTTATTTATTTTTGAGAGAGAGACAGAGTGTGAGCAGGGGAGGAGCAGAGAGAGAGGGAGACACAGAGTCCGAAGCAGGCTCCAGGCCCTGAGCTGTCAGCACGGAGCCCGATGCACGGACATGGGGCTCGAACTCACAAACCGTGAGATCATGACCTGAGCTGAAGTCAGATGCTGAACCGACTGAGCCACCCAGGCGCCCCACCATGGTTCTTTTTCTTATGGAGATTATAGTCTAACAGATGAACAAAGACATCAAATAAATAATTGCAATCGTAATAAATGAATATTATGAAGATACCTAAGGAATTTTGAGAATCTGTAGCAGTGAGATTTATTCTAGCATGGATAAGTTATGTTTGGATCTGCAGACCTGAAATTTGGACCCTGGGTAGTGGTGACTGCCAGGGTTACACCCTTTCTGGCAACCATCAAGTTAGTCTCTCCTGGATGGCACCTCTGCCTTACTAGGTTCTTTCTAATCCAAATGCTGTGGACCCGCACCATTTCCCCCTGTTCACCGTTCAGGTCTATCCTGTTTCTCTGCACTGTTAGATTGTTGTTTAGAAAGTGGTTATTGTCCTCTCCAAAATCTCAGCCTCCACATCTTATTTTGATCTTATCACCTGGCCTAATTTTGCAGCTTCTGAAATCTTAATGCTTCTGGTCAGGTGGTCCTTAGCATATCCCTATTGTTACATTTTTATGACATCATTAAGGGATTTCCACTCACAGAGAATTTGTGTAATTTCTTCCCATCATGATTTTTATTCCATTACTGTCATTACTCCCGTTCTCTTCTTTTCTACCATCTGTCCTCCATCCTTTGCATAGAATTAGTAATCCGGAAGTGCATTTTCTTTACTTTTTTATTTTTTAAAAGTTTATTGGGGCGCCTGGGTGGCTCAGTCGGTTGAGTGTCCAACTTCGGCTCAGGTCATGATCTCATGGTTCATGGTTTCAAGCCCTGCGTCGGGCTCTGTGCTGACAACTCAGAGCCTGGAGCCTGCTTCAGATTCTGTGTCTCCCTCTCTCTCTGCCCCTCCCCCTCTTGCACTCTGTCTCTCTCTTTCAAAAAAATAAATAAACATTAAAAAAGAATTTTTTTTAAGTTTATTTACTTTGAGAGAGAGAGAGAGAGAGACAGAGACAGAGACAGCATGAGTAGGGGAGGGGCAGAGAGAGAGGGAGAGAGTGAGAGAATCCCATCCAGGCTCTGCACTGTCAGCACAGAGCCCAGCGCAGGGCTTGAACCCATGAGAACGCGAGATAATGACCTGAGCTGAAACCAAAGGTCGGACACTTAACTGACTGAGCCACCCAGGTGCCCTAGAAGTGCATTTTCTGTTAGTAATTCGTTCTCTCTCTTTCGTGTATTACAACATAAATTTTCTGTCCTCTTTTCAGTAATACATAGGAAATGAACTTAAGGAAGATTCTTTAGACAAATGAACTGACTAAAATCCTTCACCAGAGGACTTCACAAAATTTCCTTTGTATCTTTGAAGTATTTCACTTGATTATTGCTGGATTGAGAGAGAAATGAATGGATCCCAGTCATTGTTTCATCCCTTTTGAAAGTTTGTGATCTTCATTGCTGTGTAGTATATTTAAAAAATTTTATTTGTAACCATGTGTAATTGCTTACATAATAAAAGCTGGGACAAGATCCATTAGTGTGAAAACTACAAAGGCTATCCAAGTCAAAATAATTTTTTGTAAATTCATATGAGATTCAAAAGTAAAGCAGGTCCTGGAAAAAAGGGGAAATATGTACTGCCTTACGTTAGCTACGCTGAATAAAAATAGGGAGAAACTTATGATTGTCCAATAGATTTCAATAGTGTAGGCCACCAATCTAGATTATTCAAGTTAACCCTGGAACTCTTGGTTTCACTTGTTTTGTTTTGCTGTGATTCAGATGAAAGTAAATTTTTGGCTGATATTAATTATAGGTATGTAAACCTAGCTTTATTATTTTTTTATTGTGCCAAAATATATAGCACATAACATTTGCCATTTAACCATTTTCGTTGTACGATTCAGTGGCATTAATTTCATTCACAGTGTTGTGCAACTAACGCCGATATCGGTTTCTAAAACTTTTCATCACCCCAAGCAGAACCCTGTAACCATTAGGCAGTAACTACCACCTCTTCACTCTTCCTCTGATAACTTTTAATCTGCTTTGTCTCTCTGGAATTGCTTAATTCTAGGTACTTTACATAAATAGAATCATACAATATTTGTCCTTTGGTGTCTGGATCCTTTCCACTTAACATAATGTTGGTTTTTAAAATTTTTCTTGTGGTAAAATCTACATAACATAAAACTGATTATTTTAACCATATTTAACTGTACACTTCAGTGACATTAAGTACATTCACACTGTTAGATGATTATCATCGCTACTTATTTTCAGAACTTTTTCATCAGCCTGATCTCAAACTTTACCCATTAAACAATAACTCCATTGCCCCTGTTAATCACTGTTGTATTTTCTGTCTCTATGAATTTGACTATTCTAGGCAGCACATATAAATTGAATAATTCTACATCTGCCCTTTTGTATCTGGCTTGTTTCAGTTAGTATAATGTCTTAAAGGTTCATCCGTGTTGTAGCATATATCAGAATTTCCTTCCTTTTAAGGCCGAATAATACTCTCTTATATGTATATACCACATTTTGTTTGTCCATTCAACCATTCATCCGTGGACACTTGGACTGTTTCCATCTTTTGTCTATTTGTGAACAATATTGCAGTGAACATTGACATACAAGTGTCTGAGTCCTTATTTTCAGTGCATATGGTTATATACCAGGAGTGGAATTGCTCAGTCATATGTCAATTCTGTGCTTTTTATGGAAACTCCAAACCGTTTTCCACAGCAGCGTTTTACATTTCCATCAGCAGTAGAACCAGTAAGTTCTAGTTTCTCCATATTGTCTTCAGCACTTACTATTTTTTTCTATTACAGCCATTCTAGCCAGGTGTAAAGTGGTATCTCATTGTGGTCTGATTTGCATTTCCCTAAAGACTAATGATGTTGAGCGTCTTTTCATGTGCTTACTGGTCCTCTGTATCTTCTTTGAAGAAAAACCTAATCAGACTCTGCCCATTTTTAATTGAATTGTTTGTCTTTTTGCTCTTAAGTTGGATTTCTTTCTGTATTCTGGACATCAATCCTTTGTTAGATATTTGATTTGCAAATATTTTCTCCCATTCCATAGCTTGTCATTTCACTATATTGATAATGTCTTTGATGTATGAAAGTTTTTAATTTTGAGAGAGTTAAGTCCCTCCTCATCAGATCATCAGTAATTTTTTTTTAATTTTTTTTTTTAACGTTTATTTATTTTTGAGACAGAGAGAGGCAGAGCATGAATGGGGGAGGGACAGAGAGAGAGGGAGACACAGAATCGGAAGCTCGGAAGCAGGCTCCGGGCTCTGAGCCATCAGCCCAGAGCCCGATGCGGGGCTCAAACTCAAAGACCACGAGATCGTGACCTGAGCTGAAGTCGGACGCTTAACCGACTGAGCCACCCAGGTGCCCCATCAGTAATTACTTTAAATGTAAATGGATTAACTTTTTAAATCAAAAGACAAGGATTGGCAGAATGGATAAAAATACAAGATCCAAAAATATGCTGTCTATAGGAGACTCACTTTATTATTTATTTATTTACTTACTTACTTACTTACTTACTTACTTACTTACAGGAGACTGACTTTAGATCTAGACACGAATAGGTTGAAAGTGAAAGGATGGAAAAAGATACTCCATGAAAATACTAACCAAAAGAGAGAGGTGGCTACATATTAATATCAGAAGAAAGAGACATTTTAAATCAAATAAAGATTGTTAATGTGCATAGAGTTTTTGTTTTACAAGATGTAAAGAATTCCGGAGATGGATATTGCTGGTGGTTGCACCATTTTACTTTCCTGAGAATCCACAAGTATTCCTATATCTCGACATCCTTGTCAGCATTTGTTATTTTCTGGGTTTTCTGGGTTTCACCCGATGGTGGTGTGTTTTGGTTGTTTTGTTTGTGTGTTTTTATAATAGCCTAGTGTGTGTGAGGTAGGATCTTATTGTGGTTTTAATTTGCATTTCCCCAGTGATTACTCATATTCACCATCTTTTCATATACTTGCTGCCCATCTGGAGATTATCTTCAGATAAATGTCTACTTAAGTCCATTGCTTGTTTTATAATCAGGTTATTTGATGTTTTTGTTGAATTTTAGGAGTTCTTTATATATTCTGGATATTAACCCTTGTGATTTACATATCTTTTCTCCCAGTCATTACGTTGGTGAAAGTGAAAACTTTGGTGATCGTGTTCTTCAGTGCATAAAAGTTTTTAAATTTGATGTAGTCCCATTTGTCAATTTTTGCTTTTGTTGCCTATGCTTTTGATGTCATATCCAAGAAAGCATTATCAAAGCAGTGTCCTAAAGCTTTTCGTCTATATTTTCTTCTAGGAGTTTTATAGTTTTGGGTCTTTTGTTTAGGTCTTTAGTCCATTTGAGTTAATTTTTGTCCATGATGTAAGATAAGAGTACTTTTTCATTCTTTTGTGTGTGTGGATATCCAGTTTTCCCAGCATTATTTGTTGAAGAGAGTGCCCCTTCCCTATTGTGAGTGGTATTGCATCGCTTATTGAAGATCATTTGACTACATATGCAAGGGTAGTTGTGTATATGATATTTTGGAGCTTATTTTCCCACTAGTTGTATATTCCTAAGTTTTAGCCATATGGTGTCACTCTAGTAAGTGAACATATTTGGATAACCACCATCTAGAACTGTATAGCATGCTAGAACCTCTCCTTGTGCCTCCTAATCACTGTTTTCTTCATCATCCCCAGAGGTACATGTTCTGTTGACTTTAAGATTATAGATTTGTTCTGTTTCTGAGCTTCCTACAAATGAGAGTGTCACAGTTTATATTGTTTTATGTTTGGTGTCTTTTATTCCCTGTCTATATTCTTTCATGTTGTGGATATTGCAGTGGTTTGTTCTTTTTCATTGCTGATTAGGATTCTACTGTAGAATTATACCTTTATTTATTCCTACTGTGCTTATGGGCATTGGGTTTTCAAGTTCAGGGTCATAACAAATAATGCACCTGTGATCATTTGTGTGTGTGTGTATGAGTTCATGTATGTATACACATTTCTTTTGGGTGTATAATTAGGGAATTCAACTTGATTTTTTAATAGAAAATATTTTTGAAATAATTATAGATTCATATGTACTTATAAAAAATAATAGGGGCACCTGGGTGGCTCAGTCAGTTAAGCATCCAACTTCGGCTCAGGTCGTGATCTCATGGTCTATGGGTTCAAGCCCCACATCGGGCTCTGCGCTCTCAGCACAGAGCCTACTTCAAATCCTGTCTCTCTCTCTCTGCTCCTCCCCTACTTGTGCGTGCTCTCTGTCTCTGTCTCTCTCTCAAAGATAAATAAACATTTAAAAAGATAGATCCCTATACCTTTTACCCATTTTCTCCAATGGTAACATTTTGTAAAACTGTAGTACAGTATCACAACTAGCATATTGACATTAATTGGATCCACAGATTTTATTCTGACCTCCCCTGTTTTACTTCTATAAAATTGATTTGTCTTTTAATTTTTTTTTAATATTTATTTATTTTTGAGAGAGAGAGAGAGAGGGACAGAGTCTGAGTTGGGGAGAGGGGTCGGCGGGTGGGCGGGGAGGGGGGAGGGGGGGACACAGAATGTGAAGCAGACTCCAGGCTCTGAGTTGTCAGCACAGAACCCGATGCAGGACTCGAACTCATGGACTGTGAAAACATGACCTGAGCCAAAGTCAGATGCTTAATGGACTGAGCCACCCAGGAGCCCCTGATTTGTCTTTTAAAGAGAAAACAAAGTGGTTTAATTTATAGAGTAAAAAATAATTCACTTTTAATTACAGTACTCAACATGCAAATTACATTTACCTGTTGATACAGAAATGGCAGCTTGCCACTTTCCTAGGACATTTAATCCAGGCAGTTATTCCTGGACATCCTTTCTCTTTGTATCTGCCAACATTTACCCTCTCTACCTTCTTATAATGATATGTAAACTCTTAGCCAGATAACTGGGTCTTAAGTTCAGTTGACTTACCAGACATTGACTTTTTTTCAGTTGATTTGATCTATTCTGAACTCCACATGAAGAATATCCCATTATTTAACCTATAGATGATCATTCCTGAAGGCACTTGAGAATCCATCAGTACCCCAGGGTCACCAATTTTCCCTGGACTGTATGAAGAGACATAGGAGGTTTGTTAAGTATGTCCCTGCCCTGAATATTCACTCTGAAAAAGAATTTGTTTGGATAAAGTTTTAATACATTTGCTCTTTATGTGATTCTGTAGGCTCACGGTGAACAATATAGAGATACTTGTTTTGTTCATACATAGTTTCTAAATTTTCATTAATGAAAATGATTACGTTTGTGAAGGAAGTTATTAAAATACTAGTGCATAAATTAGATGTAAAAATTCAGGATATTTGGATCCCAAGGAAACAGGAGTTTACTGTGGTTTATATATCAGGCTGATTGTACGTGATAATTATTATAATTGGCAATGTTTCTTCCAAAGATTGAATTTTTGCTAAGTTTTTTGTATATTATCACTAGCTTGGATTTCTCCTTTCTCTGCCTTTCCTTTCTGTTATCACCAGAAGGGATTTTTTAAACATCTTAAAAATAATTCTTTCACTGTAAGTCACCCAGAATACAGTCATTTCCTCTAGTTTCAAACATAAAGGGAACCTGGCTCAGACAAGAATGATCCTTGCTGCACGTCCACTAGCTCATTGTGTTCTCCTTTTTATTCTGAGAGGCCCCAGCTCAGTTTACAAGGTTAAGGGCTACAGTGTGTGTTCACAACAGAGCTAATCCTGCTTCAATAAATACAGATGTACAATTCTTTTTTGGACATGCCTTCAAAGTGGAGATCTTTGGCCGTGAGCTCCTCTTTGACATCATCTAGTGCCCACTGGTGATCCATTAGCTCCAAAACTTTCCACTTTGCTTTGAAAGCTTTGTTGCTGTCTGTGGGCATGGCCGTGGCTGCTCTAGTCATTTGTGCCTGCATTCTTCTTCTTCTCTTTCTCCTTCTCCTTCTTCTTTTTTTTTATTATTAGTGGTAACACGTAATCAGTTTATTATTGTTACTTATTTGTGCCTGTATTATTTTTGATTGGTCATTGGCATTATCTTGGCCCAGAAGGAGAGAGTAAATGCTCTAAAACCCAAATGCTTAGTAGAAGCACCAGGATGTGGAATTCACCAGGATGCAGATAATGTGAGTAGTTCAGTTCTTTACTGTAGCATAGGCTTAAAACAGGATCAGTGGACAGGGAGCCTGGGTGGTTCAGTTGGTTAAGCGTCCAACTTCACCTCAGGTCATGATCTCACAGTTCATGAGTTTGAGCCCTGCATCAGGCTTTGTGCTGACAGCTCAGAACCTGGAGCCTGCTTTGGATTCTGTGTCTCCCTCTCTCTCTCCCCGTCCCCTGCTCACGCTTTATCTCTCTCTCTCTCAAAAAAACACAAGGTCAGTGGAAATAGGTCTGTGGTTGTAACAAAGCCTAAGCATGTCTGTCATGTTTATCCATTCACCACTAAGAATCATTGGGAGAACATTTGTTAAATTCCCTTTGACCATGTTTGTGAGCATAGTGGGATCATTCATAGGAGAAGGTAGTACTATTTTCCCTTTAGTTTTTTTGAAAAATCCTTACTCTGGGTGGTTAGAAGTAGTATTTTCATGTCAGAAGGACTGTTTGGGAATATAATTTTCATCTCTGAGGATTATGCTTTGAATTAGGACTTCAGCTGTCAAATACTTGGTCCTGGGTGAGCTTCTTTTTTTTGTTTTTATTCTTTTATTAAGAAAATTTTTTTAATGTTTTTTTTTGTTGTTTTTTTTTTTTTAGAGAAAGACAAGAGTACTAGTGAGAGATGGGCAGAGAGAGAGGGATACACAGAATCCGAAACAGGCTCCAGGCTCCTAGCTGTCAGCACAGAGCCTGATGTGGGTCTTGAACTCACAAACTGTGAGATCATGATCTGAGCTGAAGTTGGATGCTTAACCGACTGAGTCACCCAGGTGCCCCTCTCATTTTTAAAAACAATTTTTTTAATGTTTTTATTTATTTTTGAGAGAGAATGAGACAGAGTACTAGTGAGGGATGGGCGGAGAGAGAGGGAGATGCACAATCTGAAGCAGGCCCCAGGCTCCTAGCTGTCAGCACAGAGCCTGGTGGAGGGCTCGAACTCTTCTGGGTGAGCTTCTTGTCACTTTGGGGCTGGATGGACACATAGTGGTGGATCATGGCCACAGGGAGGGTGATGATGAACATGGGTAGGACCACCCAGAGCCATCCAGAGCCGTGGTGCCCGCCATCTTTTGGTTGGTTGGTTTGTTTGTTTGTTTTTAAGATACCATAAGATACTATTTTTAAGTAATCTCCACACCCAACATGGGGCTTGAACTCAGAGATCAAGAGTCTCATACTCTACCAACTGAGCCAGCTGGGTGTCTCTCCTGCCATCTTTATTGAGAGCCAGTCTGGTTGGGGTTGCAGGCCAGACCCCGAACCTGCACGTTACCTTGGTTCAGGACTTGCCTGGGTTGTGCTGTGACCCCAGACCTAGTGCACTGCCTCCAGCTGGCCTGCCATTTGATTTTAAATATTATCTGAAGTTTATAGAGTTCTAAAACAGTAACAAAGGTTCCTTGAAATCTTTTGCTTGTTCTAAACCATGTGTATTAAGACCACATATTGGAGTGAGAGGCACTAAACCTAGGGTTGTTTTTTGTTTGTATGTTTGTTGTTGTTTACCTCTCCAACCTTCCTTGCCTCCATGAAAGAAAGGTTATAAGACAGTATCTACTGGATGAATTTATCTTTATCACTGCCTACTGTATCAAATAAGTACTCAGTAAAAATTGTAGTGTAGTGATTAAAATGATCGAATATACAGGAGAGGGGCGCCTGAGTGCTTCAGTCAGTTAAGCATCTGACTTCAGCTCAGGTCGTGATCTCACGGTTCGTGAGTTCGAGTCCCGCGTCCAGCTCTGGGCCGACAGCTCAGAGCCTGGAGCCCACTTCAGATTCGGTGTCTTCCTGTGTCTGCCCCTCCGCTGCTTGCACTCTGTCTCTTGCATTGTCTCAAAAAATAAACGAACATTTAAAAAATTAAAATAAAAAAAAAAAGAATATACAGGAGAAACAATGGATATGTATTATATATACATATTTAACTGTGGCACTTTTTCTTATTTATTTATAAGTGATGAGAGATTGGTGAAAGTGAAGACTTTGTCACTCTAGAAAGAGCTGTGCAGAAAGCTGTGTAGGAATTCACAAATTCAACCACTTCCTGAAATATCTCAAGCTGCTAAGAAATTTTGTCATCCTTTTGCTCCGAAAGGCAACATAATAGTTGGGATGTGTCATAGGGAAAGACCGTCTTAACATAGTTGAGGTATATAGGGCACATTGGGACACAATTCCAAAGCTAATGGCTTACTACAGCTGAGAGCGTTCAGTTGTAATGACAGGTGAGTGGTGTCTTTCTCAGTCTTGCTTTAAAACAGCTTGCTTATGTACTGGCATGGGGGACCCACTCACTGGATGGAGATCTTTTACGAGACAAAAATAGAAGTTATCCTTGTCCTCAGGGAGCTCATAGGCAAGTGACTTTGGGAGATTATACTTAGTTGAATTCATGTTTAAAATAAGGATGATAATACTCCTGCTTAAAAGGTTGTTATAAAAAGTAACTACTTAAAAACATTACTTGATATTTAAAAAATACAAATTTAGACATGTCATAAATGTAAATTCTAAATTTGCTCATTGTAAGTAAATATTTATTGAATGTTTAAGGCAGGGACTGTGTTAAATGTAATTTTAAAATATTTTCTCAACAGATAGTACTTAATTTGGTAAAAGAATTTCAAAAAGGTGTACAGTGAAGTCTTCCTTCCACCTTGTCTCCTGGCTCCCAGCTTCTTTTCATTGTTTTCAGAGAGATTTTTTTTTTCAATTTCTTTTTTTTTTTAACCTTTATTTATTTTTGAGACAGAGAGAGACAGAGCATGAACGGGGGAGGGCCAGAGAGAGAGGGAGACACAGAACTTGAAACAGGCTCCAGGCTCCAGGCTCCGAGCTGTCAGCACAGAGCCCGACGTGGGGCTCGAACTCACGGGCCGCGAGATCATGACCCGAGCCGAAGTCGGACCCCTAACTGACTGAGCCACCCAGGCACCCCAAGATTTCTTTGTTTTAAAATAGTCTCTACACCTACCACAGGCTCCAGCTCACCACCCTGAGATCAAGAGTTGCACTTTCTAAGACTAAGCCAGTCCGGTGCCCCTGTTTTCAGAGAGATTTTATGTGTATGTACACGAGTATGTATCTGTTTTTAGAGTCACAGATGGTAGCGTATTATACAAACTGTACCTTTCTCTGAGTACAAAGTGTTTCATATCCTGATCTCATTTGATACAATAATAATTAAGATACCTACTCATATTATCTCCATTTTATAAACAAGGAAACAAAGACATCTCAATTTCTTAGTAACTTGTCCAGGGTTGTATAGCTTGGAAGTACCTCCGTGGTACGGAGGCAGTTATTTTGGTACCACTTATTTAACTTATTATTTATTTATTTATTTATTTATTTATTTATTTTGGAAATTTAAAAAAATTTTAATTTTAATTTTTAAAAATTGTTTGAGAGAGCGAGTGTGTGAGCAAGGGAGAGGAGACAGAGGGAGAATAAAGAATTCCGTACTTTGACCAGAGTGTCCATTCGAGTTTCTGCAGCCATGTTGATAATGTTGGCAGAAAGAATCCAGCCAGGAGCACATGTTGTTCCTAGTTGTCCTATCTTGCCAGCCTCCTTCAATCCAGAACTGTTCTTTGGTCTTTCCTTAGCTTTTGTGACCTTGTTATTTTGGGTGAAGACAGGCCACTCCTTTTGTAGACTCTCGGTTTGCTACTGTCCTAGGTTTCCTCACAATTCTACCAATTTTAGTTACTTTTGGTATAAATATCACAGAAGTCATGTTTCGTTTTTCCCATTGCATCCTATCAGGTGGCATTCAATGTCAATTTGTCTCATTACTCCCATTAAGGGAAGAAAAGAGAAAAGAGCGGAAGAGGGGAAAGTAACTTCTATTAGCTTGCTTTTCAGAGGGCACTCTATTCAGCAAATATCTTTTCCTTGTAGCATCCTGGGGGAGAAGAGGTCCTAATGGAACAAGCTGGTGCAGATGCAAGTGAAAGCTTTGAGGACGTAGGCCACTCCTCTGATGCCAGAGAAATGCTCAAGCAGTACTATATCGGTGATGTGCATCCGGTAAGAACTAACTGAACTGGGAGAGGAAGCTGCTGACTAGCCACAAAACACAAGGAGAGGGATGAATTAATAAAATGGGAATTCAGCCCAGCTGTCAGGCCACATATTCTCCCAAATCATTTGGCCTACTGCGCTAAGATACAGCTTCTTTTATGTAAAACAACACATGTATCTAAAAAGTTAAGAGAACTGGTTTTGGATTTTTTGTTTTTTTGATTGATTTTTGTAGTATCATTAATAACATCTCTTTCTAAAATAATGGTTTGATTGTTCTTGGCAATTTCTTGCAAAAGGTGGTAACTATGAACATTCGAACAAGGCACCCTGGTAGGTTCATAGTTGGGAGTGTGGGGGCAAATACCCTTCCACAGACCTTGACGTCCCTCAGAGAATTCTCTACTACCAGAATGTAGTCTTCATGTTCTAAGGTTAGAGACAAGTATATAGTGAGATATGCCTTTGGATACGTCTTAAAATATTATTTGTTTTCCTTTTTTAACAGAATGACCTTAAACCTGAAAGTGGTAGCAAGGTAAGAGGAAATCATCTGTTTCTCTCATCTGTTTCAAGTGTTTATATTTCTATTTACTCAGGTAGAATGTTTTTTGTTTTGTTTTTTTTTTTTTTAATTATCTTAACAAGAGAAGTGTTCCTTTTTTTCCTAAGCAAAAATCCTATTTTTCAGGAGCTTGGACTCATTGCCATCTCAGGAAAAAAAGAATAGCTGAGTCTCGAACAGTAGGAAACATTTTGTTCATGCTTGTACTTGCTTTAAAAAAAAAAAAGGAAATTCTAAAGCCATGCTCTGTACGGTTTTGAAGGAAATTAGTTTATGGGTTCAGTTGTAGAAAAGTATTTATTATTCTTACATTAAATACTGTGAGAATAATTCTGTGTTGGGAAAATAACTGGAAAGTTGATTTTCACGTGAAAGTCTTTGAAGGAGTTACAGACTGGAGTAATTACTAGAATGGGCCTTTCTGTCCCTATTACCCAGATTTAATCCTTGTGTCATGCAGTTTCAAATAGGCCTACATCCGTTTCATTTACTCAGTGATACAGCAAAAAGAAACGATTAAATATTTGAAAACCTTAATGTGCGCTGCAGGACCTACCAGGAACAAAATCTGGAAGCCATTTTGCTTCCCACAAGCAGGGCTGTTCATTTCCTTGACTGCGTCACACATTTCTTGACTTCCGTCTGTTGCCCTCCCACTTAAAGGGACAGCAGTTTAGTTGCCACCTAGAACATCCTGGAGGCAGCGCTCTTCCCCTTTTCCTTCTGCTAGCTTCTTGCTTCCCTTTCCTTACTGACCTGGAATTACTGAACACGTTTGATACGGCACTTGAAGTTGGCCTAGACACAGGAATTCTTTCAACCCGAGAGACTGCTTGACAGTGTCTGCCATCTGTTGCTCTGCCATCCAAAGTGTCTGTGGAAATTAACTCTTCCGTCTTGCTATACTCTGCTACTCTGAACTGGTGAATTGTTTATGAAGGGAGACGAGAGCGGTTTTTTAAATGCTACGTGAGCACTGGTGGTTGGTTTGTCTTCCCCTCGTAATGAAGGTGAAGATGGAGCTATGCGTAGCCTTGCTGAGTATCTTGAACACGTCTGAAAACATTGGTCTCAGTTACAGTAAACATTTAATTCAGGGGATATTCCCATTTGTATAAGAGAAGCACCATGTATCTGGGAGCCATCACCCACTTTTACACAACAGTCATGAGAGCACCCTTTATTAAAGCAATAGAAAAAATTGTGGAATTATAATGTCTGAAATTCTACAAATTGCTTCTTGTTGCTGTTTTTCTTCCTTGCTAGTTCAGTATGTGATTAGGATCATTCTTAGCAATGGAGAGCGGTGTTTTTCAAATTCTGTCCGGTGGGCCATCTGTGTTCGAATCCCTGGGCATGTGTCTGAAATGTCTATTTTCTGGGCTCCCGCTGCTACTGATTCATAATCTCTGGAGGTGGGACTTGGGAATTTGCACTTAAAGTAACCCAGGTAGCCAAGCACCAGACTTCTTGCTGAAAGATATGCCCATCTTTTCATTTGAAAAGTTTGGGAACTTGAATTCTCTTTTCTAGAAAGCACTGTCTGCCTTTTGTAGGCCAAAGAATTAATTAGAGATGTCTCAGCTAAATTAAAACTGTTGAGCCTTGGACTTTTTTGTAAGAAATACAGAAAAAGAAATCCTTTTAGCTCACTGAATTCTATAATAATTTAGAGGTTTCCAAATGTAGTTTGGCCCCTGCCTCGTATAAACAGTGAGTGACTAAAGGCAGTATTTTCAAAGCTCTGTTTTTCGTTATGTCTCTTGTACCCAAAGGACAGTCTCCATGAAGTAGAGAGTAGGTTATTGAGTGTTTTCAGTCACACTGCTGTACTTCAGGCAGATCGGGCAAGGAAAACCTTTGGGGAAAATTTCAAGACCACACATAGGTTTTTATAGAGCTATATAGTCCAACCTGATTTCAGTTCCAGGAAGACATTCCTGGTCCCTCAGATTTATTTCTTACAAATTAAATAGGCACTTCTGTGTCTAAGATGTAGATGTCTCTTTTCTTAATTTTTCTGTACTCACCATGAAGAAAAGGATGTAAAATTCATTTCATTAATACTTTATTTTGGTTAAGGGTTTCTGAACCTCTACAAAGAAGTGATTTTTTTTTTTTAAGCCTAATTAAAAGGTGTCTTCTGCCTTAGGAGACAAAGGTTTCATTTTCTTTCTCTTTCTTTTCCTTTCCTTCATTTTTCCACTTCTCTTCTCCCCCCAAAGTTTCCCATCTCTTCCCTCCCTGAAACTATTACCTCCAGCCTCCCCCTCAGCAAAATTAAAAAAAAAAAAAAAAAAAAAAAAAAAAGCCACCCAGAATGTACTATTACACAATCTAAATCTGGAACCTTTCGTCAGTTTTTTGCAAACTGCCTTTCATACTGCTTTTGCTTTAACATAGGTAAATAATTGATGCTCACCATTGTTTTCTTGTTAGATTGATAATGCCCGAGGTCCATGGCCCTGAAATAGTACAATACTAAAATGTAAAAGCTTAGAAACTACAAATCTGGCGACAGATATTTTTCTCACCTGTTTCAGTCTTCAGATAATAAACCAGACTTAAAAACCTTTCTGTCTCTTTGAATCTCTTCCTCCCTGGATTAGTCCCCATGCTGCAAGCCGTCAGTCTTCTATTTCTCCATGAGTTAACGTTTTTCTGGTATGCTTTGGGTTATAGAAACGCACCTTAGAAGTGCGTTGAGTTTTCTGTGCCATTTGGCCTGCCCGTCTCCTGCGCTTCAAGAAACCTAGGCACATCTGTGGTCAGTCACGTCTCCCTTTGGATTATGCGTTCGCTGGTGGGGTAGCTGTTTGATGTGCCACCACTTCAGGAGATGCAGTACACACGAACGCGAACCTGACGAAAGAAGTCGGTACCATTTCACTGATTTATTCCATAGATGTTATCTGGGCAACAGTTCAGCTGCTTCAGATATCATTGAAGTGAATAGATTCAGTACCTGGACCATTTTCCATTTAAATTGTTGAATGAGTAGTACATGATGGTACATAGTGAAAAATTGAAATAGTGCAAAAAGGTATACTTTTTATGTATATGTTATGTATGTATGTATATAAAATGACTCCCTTCCATCTCCAGCTCTCAGTCTCCGAGGTCCCTTCCCCAGAGGTAGTCAGCTACCATTTTCTTGTTTACTCTTCCAAAGAGACTCTATGCATTCATAAATATAAACAGATGGACGGACGGATCCGTCCATTGATTGATCAGTTGATAGGCAGACCAATCATTCCTTCCTTAAAAAAAAAAATCTTGCTCTGTACCTTCTTTTTACTTAAAATTTTTATTGTGGTTGATTTTTCTTTATCGATATTCCATGGACAAAAATTTCAGTAAGATGGCATTTGCTGTAATAGGATCTGATGTATTTTTTTAAACAAATAATATCGTTTCTATAAAGGCTTAACATGTTATTTAAACTTCATTTTTTAACTTAAGAAGTTTAACTTTTATGTTAACTTTTATGTTAGAAGCAATCTATAAGTTGCATTTAAAGGCAAATCTATTTTTTTACTCCTGATGCTACTGACTTTTGTTACACAACATTTTTCTCTTACATGCATATAGCATTCAGTTTACTTTCTCTTTTATGGAAGAGAATCTAAAAAGAATACATTGTTTGTAATTATGTAATGCAGTTACTTGGTTGCATAGTACCAAAAATTTCCTTGTAAGAATTGTTTAATATTCCTGTCATACCTACAACCTAATTTGTTAAAGTTTGGAATGATTATGCCGATGCCCTTTAGATTACTCTTTACCAAATAATTTTGTAGGGTTGTTTCATTGTTCTGATTTCATCTAGCATTTGTTTTTTGTAACATAATATTTTGAAATAAAGCATAGAATGTAATGGCAAAAGCCCTCTTGAAAGGCAAATTTCCCATTGCTGAGGCATCTCAAGGATTAATGCCTTCTCCTCATGACACTTTAGTTAGAAATAATGTGTAGTTTTGCAAGAGAAGGTGTTAGGAGGACAAGGTAACATCGTTTTCAAATCAGCCCTCTAGTGTAACAAGTTTTTCATTTCTTTGGTCCCAGTAGAAATTACTCTATGAATGTCCTATATGTGTTATCACAGTGGGTTCTTGAGACGGTCCTACAGAAATTTGTCTGAAGGGTGTTTTTCATTTGTGAATTTTGCCCCCATATGCGGGGAAATATTTTTTACTTGACTGGACTGCCTCTAGGGATGGTACGTACTTTATAAGACCGTAATTGTTAATACATTGGAGCTTTTGAGAAGGCTGTCCTCAAGATCCACACATGGCCATAGGAGGGACTATAAAATGTTGAAATCATGTATTTCAACAAACTTTTTGGGTTTTAAGAAACTAATAGTAAAATTCATATTGCGGCCAAAAGTTCCAAAATTGTTTTTCATAAGTTGCTGGCTACATAGCTACCTAAGTGTTCTAAATAAAAAGCTGTATTCAACCACCCAGATACTCATTAGCTTTACCGAAGGTGTCATGTGGTTTAAAATCCACTTTTTCCAATTTTAAAACTTGGAATCCTCTTGGAATAGCAAGCATCCAGTTTAAGAATTAAAACATAAGCTCCTTATATACCTTGCAATAGATTTCCCTTCCATTTAAAATCTAAATATGAACTATTGAGGTTGAAGGTACATTTTATAAATGCCCTATCTATATATATATATCTACATACATACATATATATGTATGCATGTATTTTAATGCATCGTAATCCTAATTCTGGTGCATTGTTTCCAATATTTATGTCCTGGTGACAGAGTACACTATTCCTTAAGCATGTGTTGTCTCATGTTTCATAAACAGTTTTCATAGTGAAACCATGCCCACTGACCCCCAAATAAATCCTTTCCCATATGTTTGCCAATTACGACATTTCTTTGTCATTCTCTTAACCATATCAAAAAAAGTCCATACTTAGGGCACAGTGTCTCTTGGAAGAGTATCTAGAAAAATATATCTTTATATACCTGGTGTAAGATAAGAAAAGTCTGCATGTGGGCCATGCTCTGTCAGTCTTTCCAGACATGGGAGAATAGTGTTTCCTTCTCTCTAACCTTTAGAAGTCTGCTAGTGTAGATTTTTTTTTTTTCTGCTATTGTAGATTTTGCTAAAATACCCTTGGGTTAGAGAATTGTGTTAAGTCAATTAAATATGGCTTTAGAATTAAAATTGATCTGGTCTGAGCCTTTCATTTTGTGAGGAAACTGATTTAGCATTGAACTTGAAGGCAGTTGACAGTTTCAGTTATGAGTAGCTTTATTAAAAGGCTACTCAGATACCATGAAATATCCCCTTTTATCCTACAGAGTCCTTGTTTAGTTTGTTTGTTTGTTTGTGGAATTAAAGCCTTAATGAACCTTGACGTTTAGGAACCAGTTTATTTAAATAGTTCTTTTCTGTTAATTTTAAACTAAAATCAGAGTAGACTGAAAATAATTTAGTGGTTTGGAAGTGTATTCCAGAAACATGCATATTAATTACTTGGTAAGGCTTTTGGTAGAAGAACTCTGGATTCGATCTGCTCTCTTACAACTAAAATCAGAGTATTGCAATTACAGCTTTCCATGCCAAAGACTGAGCAGTCCCCGTCCTCCTAAGAATCTTGCGTGTAAATTAAAATGTGGGCAAGAACATAACCAGCCAGATATGTCTGAATACACAAAGGGAGAAGTTAAAGTCCATCATAAACTATGGGAATCTCATTTAAGCATCCATTAGATTTAACACCGAGCTTTGGAGTAGAAATGGGAATTGGGAAACAGCATGGAGAGAATGGTGGCATGGGGGTGAAGGAAGGTTTTGTGTTAACAGAACCTTTTCTTTTTAATTTTGTTAAATTAAAAATAACTTATTTGGCTTCTTTCCGAACTTGGCTGAGGTACTTGGCTTCTAAGAGCAGTGCCTTAAACAGTTCTTTCATTGTAGTTGATTAAAAGCGGAGTCACTGTAGTTTGACATTTACTTGGCTGTCAGAATCCCAAAGAGAAGGTACATTTCTTTCTCTTTGCTTTCCTCCAGTGGTAGAGAAGTTGGTCTTTTTGCCACCAGGGGTGGAATGATCTTAAAACAGGAGTTGAGGTACTTAATTTAAAAAAAAAAAAAATAGGGGCGCCTGGGTGGCGCAGTCGGTTAAGCGTCCGACTTCAGCCAGGTCACGATCTCGCGGTCCGTGAGTTCGAGCCCCGCGTCAGGCTCTGGGCTGATGGCTCGGAGCCTGGAGCCTGTTTCCGATTCTGTGTCTCCCTCTCTCTCTGCCCCTCCCCCGTTCATGCTCTGTCTCTCTCTGTCCCAAAAATAAAAAATAAAAAACGTTGAAAAAAAAAAAAAAATATATATATATATATATTTAAAGTTTTTTTGTTGCTTATTAGAAACTGTTACACTAGGAGCATATTATGGTCTTCCTTCTGTCTGGTCTTTGCCTCTTTGTTTTCTCAGTTGGTTCCCGCACTGTTTGAGACTCACTCCACTTACCACACATTCCAGGCTTTTAGTTTTAAAAGATCCTAAAGGTTTGAAATCTAGAGAATCCATTTATGTGACCCATATGGCTTTTACTATGATTACAGATTAAACATAACACGTACATTTCTCCATAATGCTCTCCTATAAGCTTTTGAAATGGTCTCAAAGTTTTTTTATACTAACCATACATTTTTTGTTCTGCAAATCATTGGTATATATGTGGATAAAGCATAAAAGACCATGGATATTTTCCTGATGGAATTCAGTTATTTCATGGCTACTGTAGTGGAATCTTTTAAAAGGCAATATTATAAATTAATACATACTCTACCATTACTACTGAAACCGCTACCTTCCAAATCTATAAGACATTGGTTGTATTTTCTCAAAGATTGGCTTGTAACACATTTTACTTAACCTGATTTTATGATATTCTAGTAGAAATGTCCCAGATAACAGTAATCATCAAGGTCTCAAAGAAGTGTAGTAGTATTTTAACTTGATTTATCTGACACTTTTTATTAGAAGTTTTACTTGCCTATAGGCTAATTTCTTTTGGGTTTGGGGTATGTATTCATTTGCCTGGCAGTGTTTTGGATACATGAAGTTAAAACTCATTTCACGATCTGCTCTGAAGTATCTAGGCCAGTATGTAGGGTTTTTCGAAATTCTTGGAGATTACTGAAAATTGTGGTTAAACACGGTTAATATTCTGTGTTCATACCCTAGCATACTTCTACATATTGGCAAAGAGGATGTTTTGGGCAGCAGTAACCTATGCAAATGGGCTTGTCCTCTGGCAGTGAGTTAGCAGTTCTTTTGTATACACAGCTAATTAATGGAATCAATAACTTCATTTGGTATTTACTTAAATTGAACTTTTTGTTTTTAATGTTTATTTTATTTTTTGAGAGAGAGAGAGAGGCAGAGACAGACAGAGTGTGAACAGGGGAGGGGCCGAGAGAGAGGGAGACACAGAATCCAAAATCCAGGCTGACAGCACAGAGCCCAGTGCGGCGCTCAAACTCATGAACGGTGAGATCATGACCTGAGCTGAAGTTGGATGCTTAACCAACTGAGCCACCCAGGCACCCCACTTAAATTGAACTTAATGACACATTTATAAGATATAATTAATGTGCCATCCAATTCACCTATTTAAGATGAACAAGTTGGGTTTTTAGTATATTCACAGAGTTATGCAACCGTAATTACAATAATTTTGGAACATGTTCATCCCTCCAGAAAGAAACCCCATACCCATTATCAGTCATTTTCATTTCCCTCTTCCCCCACCCTAGGAAACCACGGATCTACTTTCCGCCACTAGGTTTGCTTATGCCGAACCTTTCATATTAATACTCTTACGTAATATTTATATAATGCGTTGTGTGGTTTTTGTTTGACTTATTTATTTTTTTTATGTTTATTTATTTTTGAGAGACAGAGTGTGAGTGGGAGAGGGGCAGAGGCGGAGGGAGACACAGAATCTGGAAGCAAGCTCCAGGCTCTGAGCTGTCAGTGCAGAGCATGACACTGGGCTCGAACCCACAAACCACTTAACTGACTGAGCCACCCGGGCACCCCATTCATTTTATTTTCTAAGTAGGCTCCATGCTGAGTGTGGAGCCCAGTGAGGGGCTTGAACTCACAATCCTGAGGTCAAGACCTGAGCTGAGATCAAGAGTTAGATGCTTAACCAACTGAGCCACCCAGGTGCCCCAATATGTTGTATTTTGTATCCAGTTTCTTTCACTTAGCATAATGTTTTCTAGGTTCATCCATGTTGAAGCATGTATCAGTCAGTACTTCCTTGCTTTTTATTGCCAAAATTTTGTTTTTAAGGTTATTTCGGTATTCCCCCTCCCCCCAATTCTGTTCTTCCCATTTCAATGTTGAATAAGCCCTAAGGTCTATAGTCATAATTATTATGATTTCATAGAGTAAACCAGTTCATTTCTGTAAGCTACAAAGCAGTCCTCGGCATGCTTTAGAGCATTTCACAGTTGACCTGTTTGTCACAAGAGTTTGTATTTTTTTTAAAATATGTGTTCAGAAAATGTGATCTTAACTACTGCCAGTGGCAAGCCCAGCTGAATGAGGCATATCATTGTGACTGCAATTAGTCCCTTTCAGTATAGTTTATATCAGTAGCTTTTTTTCCCTTTTTTTCTTTTTTTACATCTAAAAAAGTTTAGGCCATTTCTCTATGCTTTCATTAGTTGTTCTTCACTAGGGAGTACCAGTATGTTACCAGAAATAGAATTCTTGGTGCTCCCATCACATTAGATTTGTAAATGTCAAATTGCATGAAAGATGAAGTTCTGTATGTAGATATTCAAGATTTACATACTTTATTAATCTTTCTTTTTGTTTGAAATTTTTTAATACGCGTCTTCTTCAGGACCCTTCGAAAGATGCCACGTGCAAAAGGTTAGTATACATTCCCTGGACTTCCTTATGCTCAACTTAATATCTGGCCAGAGGTTCTTCCATAAATATACATGTACAACATAACTTAAGAGTACGGTTTGACTAAGGAATGAAAGGTACATACAGCACAGCGAATACAGTCCGGAGGTATTGTGAAACCTTGTACGTTGTACGGAAACAGACGGCGGCTCCGCTGTGGGGAGCACAGTGGAAGTATAAACTTGTTGAGTCACTGTGTTGTGCATCTGAAACTAATGTAACATCGTGTTACTATATTTCAGGTACATGTTAACGATATTTCAATTAAGAAAAAGAGGACAGTTAACAACTATTTTTTGGCCAAAATTACTGCACATTCAGTAGTTCCTTACCATTAGCAAAATTAACTTTTACAGTTTCAGTCATTTAGAATAATCTCAAAAGTTTGTGCCTTGAGTAATTTTTAAATCATGTTGTGACATAAATTGGGATCACATTCAACGAGAGGCCAATATGCAAGGACAAGTAACTGCTGGTAAATCAAGCCAACGGTCTGTGCTGCTCAGCCCAGCTATGCAACTTCTACTTGAAACTTAATCACATTTAATCCCCACAACCGCTCTGTAAGGTGGGTGCTATTATCGCATTTTATAGAAGAAAAAAATTATGTATTGCATGCATATTCAGGAATTTGGTTTCTTTCAAAGGATTACTTATGAATATCCCTTGCGGTCATTTTAGTAATATAATAGTATGAACTCTGAAAGGTATATTTTTGTCATCCCTTAAATGCCCTTGAAATGACTGGAATCCTTGGCTTGTAAAAAATCTTTATAGAGATTATATAGATCTGTTTCATCTTTCTGAGCTCCCACTTAAAACATTTCAGAGAGAGAGAGATGTGTTTTTTTTCCCCCTATAAAAGTATTGCCTCTTTTTATTTGAGGTGATGGACAAAGAATGTAAGAAATTTAAACTTAAAGGAAACTATTAGTAAATTCAGCTTCTTTAATATTAAGGTCTTATGCTCAGCCAGCTACTCTGTAGAGAATTTGAAAACACAAGCCATAAACTTGCAATCGATTTGGGCTACACATAACACTCGTTAAGAATTATTATGCAGAATACAAAAGGAATTCCTACAAATCAATTAAAAAATAATGTAGTAGAATATGAGAAAAGGCTTAAACAAGCACCTTAGAGAAGAGGAAACAAATGTAGACACACACAAAAAAAGGTTTAATTTCATTTGTTATCAGAGAGATACAAATTAAAATCTTAAGGTATGTATTTCACAGCTACCAGATTGGCAAAAATTGAGAATTCTGAAAATAAGAGAAGCTGTTGAGGAAGTGGGTCACCAAGGTTCTTAGACCCTCTTAGGGGAGTGTACGTGGGTACAGTCACTTTGGAAAAGAATTTGGCATTATCTAGTAAATTGGACAATATGAATAACTTTTGACCCAGCAATTCCATATCTAGGGATATACTCGAGAGAAATGTGTGCACAAGTATACCAAGAAACACATAGTAGAATGTTCGTAAGGGCATTATTCAAGAGAGTAATATACTGGAAGCAACCCAAATAACCATTCCTTAATAAAATGAATGAATCCATTCTGGTATATTCATAAAGTGGAATACTACAAAGTAATAAAAACAAATGAGTCACAACTACATGCAGCAACCTGAGCGAATCTCCAAAAGAGAGTTCTGTCTTATGGCTAAGACGTTACTGTTGAACTCTTTGGGTTCAGCATAAATCCATTTCCTCTGCTTCTATGCCCAGTGACAGTTAAGTATTACAAAACATTATATGGGGATTGGCGGCCAACCATTTTCAGTCTTTTGTGCTGAAGAATGTCTCTTCGGTGTTTTCTCAAGGAGCCTACTTTAAAACTTTTTTGTGTCTTGTGGTGGTTCTCCGAGATACCTGAACTGATCACCTTTGTGGGGACATGACTGCAGAGTCCCCACGTGCCATATTGCTGTTGTACATGCCAACTCGCTTGCTTTCCTTTTTTTACACAAAGCTACTCGGCCGACATTCTAAACTTCTCTGGAGCAGCTTTCTGCCATTCTGAAATGTACAAAGCACTAGGCATGTTTAGGCAAGGAGAAGCAGTTTTATTATTGAACCTCAGCTGGTTTTATTGGCTTAAAAACCTTTTAATACCAAGGCTGCATATGTCTTAGTAAGACGGGCATGCAGGTCATTTGGATCGTGGAAGAACTACACCTTAAAAGTAAGAGTGCTAGTAAGCTGTACTAGAGAAGAATTATTTTAAGGAGAGTGATGACTGTCCTGAAATTCATAAGGAAAGTCTCTTACAGGCCTTCTCAAGCCAACTGTCATTTAAAGTTTTTAGTTCCATGTGGGTGTGTATCCTTATTAGTGTCCAGACTTAACTAGAGAATAAGTGGATTGATTGGAATCAGGAATCCATCACTAACTTCGCTTCGTGATTTTGGGTGCCAAGCTTGTATTTCCTGCGTATACAGCGGGTCTAATAGTATCTATTTCTTCAGGCTGTCATGAGGATTAAATGTAGAAAATACAGATGAGATAGATATCACTTTGCCAATAGTTGTATTAGATGGTATTGCTTCTAAATTTATAGTTATATGTATAAAATGGTAGCTTTTTTCCTGTTGAAAAATGTTAATTGTAGAATATGTGAAAAACAAAATACAAATAAGGTATTGTTTTGAAGTTTTTATTTATTTTGAGAGAAAGAGAGAGAGCATGAGCAGGGGAGAGGCAGACAGGGAGAGAAGGAGAATTCCATGCAGGCTTTGCACTGTGGAGCTCGAACTCACGAACTGTGAGACCTGAGCTGAAATCAAGAGTCAGACGCTTAACCAACTGAGCTACTTAGGCACCCCCAAACAAGAAAAATTTAAGCCATCCCTAATCTCATAACCCAGAAATAACTGCTATGTGTCTTTATAAAAACACATATAGAGGCGTATATAGAGGCATATATTTTTAGTATCATACTACACATTCTGGTTTTTATCTTTTAAAAATTGTTTAATATTGGGGCACCTGAGTGGCTCAGTCGGTGAAGCATCTGACTTCGGTCCAGGTTGTGATCTCGCGGTTCTTGGGTTCGAGCCTAGTGTCGGGCTCTGTGCTGACAGCTCAGAGCCTGGACCCTGCTTCAGATTTATCTCCTTCTCTCTCTCTACTCCTCCCCTGCTGTCTCTTAAAAATAAATGTTAAAAAAAAATTTTTTTTAATTGTTTAATATTGTCATGCCAATGCAAATATTTATTTATTTATTTATTTTGCTACTTGGGTGATAAAAGCAGTTAAACTCCAGAGAAAGACAAATATATGATTTCACCTATATGTGGAATTTGAGAAACAAAACATGAACATAGTGGAAAGGAAGGAAAAATAAGATAAAAAAAGAGAAGCAAACCGTAGAGACTCTCTTTTTTATTTTATTCTATTTTTTAATTTTTTAATTTTTAATTTTTTATTTTTTAAAAAATTTTTTAAGGTTTATTTATTTCTGAGAGATAGAGAGACACAAGTGTGAGTGGGAGAGGGACAGAAAGAGGGAGACACAGAATTAGAAACAGGCTCCAGGGTCTGAGCATTCAGCACAGAGCCTGACGTGGGGCTCGAACCCACGAACCGTGAGATCACGACCTGAGCCGAAGTCAGACGCTTAACTGACTGCGCCACCCAGGCGCCCCTTATTTTATTTTTTTAAATATTTATCCTTGAAGGAGAGAGAGACAGAGTGTGAGTGGGGGCGGGGGCAGAGAGAGAGGGAAACACAGAATCGGAAGCAGGCTCCAGGCTCCGAGCTGTCAGCACAGAGCTCGACATGGGACTCGAACCCACAAACCATGAGATCATGACCTGAGCTGAAGTTGGATGCTCAACCGACTGAGCCACCCAGGCGCCCCATAAACCGTAGAGAGTCCTAATGATAGAGAACAAACTATGGCTTGATGGAGGGAGGTGGGTGGGGGATGGCCTGAATGGGTGATGGGGATTAAGGAGGGCACTTGTGATGAGCACTAGGTGTTACAGGTTAGTGATAAATCACTAAATTCTACTCCTGAAACTGGTATTATACTATATGTTAACTAACTGGAACTTACATAAAATCTTGGAAGAAAAAAAAAAGTAGTTAAACTTCCCAAAGTAAATCGAAATTCTTTGCTCATGAAAATATTAAAATGTGGATGTTGAAAGATAGCAAATATTTGGTATCAAGTGTTCACGGCTTCGTTGCTTTCCCCCCACTTCTAGTTGCTGGTCATACTGGATTTTGCCCATCATAGGCGCTATTGTCTTAGGTTTCCTGTATCGTTACTACACGTCGGAAAGCAAATCCTCCTGAGGAGACAGCGTGGAAGTTGGAAAGCATATCCATTGGGAGTGCGAGCTAGAGACTTGTTTGGAGGCCAAGCGATACCCTCTTCTCGAATCCTGCCGGATGTGTACTTCCCCCTTGGAACCCAGATGGTTGGCTAGACATCCACCCCAGACCTGGGGCCAGTGTCCTTCATTTCCCAGAGCCTTACTCCCAAAGCACCTGCTCGTTGTCCTGTGTCCCTGCCGGTGGCCCTTCTCTCCACTGGCTTCCACCAGCCCCCTTTGCATTTCCAGACTTGGTTTTATAATTACAATCCAGATGTCCTTGTGACATTGTCCTTTGGTAAAAATGCCTGGTGTCCAATACTTTGAATGCACATTAGACATTCTTAACAGGGCAACACTCTGGTTTTGAAGCTTTTCTTTTTCCATTTTTCTTTGAAGTATATATATATATATACTTATATATATATACACACACACATATATACATATATATGTGTGTATATATATATACTTAATTCTATTATTTATCATAAGGGATTTAATTAATGAAGTAAAGTTGTGCACCTATAGCATAAAACACAACTGCCAAATGATCTCGTTCCTTGTTTATATTTATTAAAACTAGGAAGAACCATGAAATCCTCTCCTCCCTCCTAAGCTAGTCTAGCAGGTAACTCTCACCACCCCCCAAGTCCAAGTGGTGCTGGGCAGAACTGTGCTTCCGTTGCATTTCTTGGGAGTGGAGAGAAAGAGGGGAGGGGAGAGATGAATTGGGGTGATAGGGTAAATTTGTAGTCCTCTTTCTTTTGAAAAATACTGAAAACACTACTTTAGGACAGGAGTTTAGGAAAAGCACCAAAGACTTCATTTTTTTTTTTTTCCACACTTCATTCTTTGCTTTGGTTTGACACCAGTTTCTAGCCGTCTTTTTTCTTTTCTTTTCTTTTCCCCCCAACCAACCATCTTTTATTGGTAAAATACAAACTTATAATTGTATCTGTAGAACTTCACTAGGGATTTCTGCTTTTAAATGTATTGATTAGCGAATTTTTTCATTCCTTCCCTGTTTTACAAAAGAGACTCCACTTGCTCTAAGATCCAGTATTTGATCTTTTGTTTGTTAGCCCCAGTAACATAACTTCCATAGTGCAGTGGCATTCGAAAGGGGGAGATCATGACAAAAGAATGTTTCCCATTTCATCTATATTTTATCTTCATGGCTCCAATTTGTGGTTTTGTTGTTTTTCTGTTGAGGAAAAAAGAAAGAAAGAAACAACAACTAGTCGTTTTATCCCTTGGATGAATGTTTAATTGAATAGTAGGGCATTATTTAGAATTCTGTTAGTGTTTCTTCTTGGTTCAGGAATTTTCTCTGGCTTATTTGACCTAACTGTTTTCCCCCGTGGAATCACCTGATGACACAGTACACTGGCTGTTTTCTGCCAACAACTGTTTGTGGTGATTTTTCTCCCAATCTTCTAAGGATTACCAGTTTGCTTCTGAGCCATTGTCCTATGTAGCAGGGAGCAACTTGGCTCCAGAAGGACCCTGGATACTGCTGTCTCCTCCCCGCTTACAGCTTGCCATGGACAGGAAAGTGCCCTGCAAGGCAGTGTCTGCCCATGCAAACTAAGAAAAGGTTCAACCCAAGTTTTGCAGCTGAGTGTATTCAGAATTCATCAAAAGAATATTAACCTTGTATTTGTACACTTGGATATGATATTATGGAGAAATTTCAGGGGATTTTTGAGAGACTTTTATATATCAGGGATATGGGAATAGTCAAACTTTTATCTTTAGAAAATTTTGTATAAGATGCCACTTTTAGACAATTTATTGAAAAAAACCTTTGGTTATTATGGAACAGAAGTGTTGATGCTCCTGCCATTTGAAGGCATACGGAAGGGTTGCCTTGAATATGAATTGGTATCTAATTGCTGTAATAATTAAGCTGCATGATTACATGGGCCACATTGGGGTAGAAATAAAGAACAAAGGAGTATTGAGGAACTGGAAGGGGAACATTTAGGCTGAAACTAAACCAGCAGATAAGTTGGATCAATTAGGAGTATGTTGGCAGTCTGTAAAATTAAATGAAAAACATCTGGCTTATAAGAAATGTTAAAGAGTGACAGCCTTAAGTAAAATTGGTGGGGGTTTTTTTTTGGATATTTTTAGGGTGAACACCAACACAAAAGGTATGTTTTTCTATTTCATATTGGTTGTCTTTTCCTGTTTATATCTGGACTTGTTTTTACTCAGAGCCAGAGGAAAAGGTTTTCAGACCTTGTCTCTACCATCCATGAAATCCATCCAACACCCAGGGCTTCTTTTGATCTGCTGCTAATGTGATGTCACTTTGTATTATAAAAACCACTTTTGGGTCCATTTACTGTTATTCTGCTGCCTACATCAACAGTCAGGCGAAAGGTAAAGCTAGTGTGTGAGTTTGCAGAGGTTTTTCTAAACTATCAGATAATACAGTATGTTAGCCAAACCCACCAGAAAAGCCTTGTTTGCAGAGGTAGGACTCAAATTCTCGAAACAGTTTCAACATTGGTAGGTGGTGCAAACCCCTTTGGAGAGCAAGTGGAGCCGGTCCCTGTCAGCTGAGGGTGCCCCCTAGAGCCGGTCTCTGGGGTGTTGGGTTGTTTATTCCCAGGGAAGACACAAGATGTCTGGAGGTCACGAAAGGAGAGGAGGGAAAATGGGTGCCACCAAAATAGGCATGTCGGTGCCAGGTCTCCAAAATTTCTTAGTCCCTGTCCCTCAGGAATCGGTTTTGGTTTCTAAATGACTCCACATTTGTAAGGACAAGAAAGTGGTGGTGACAAAATTGATAGTGTTTAGTTCTTATGCGACCCCTAAAGCAGAAGCAAAAATCCACGGGAACCTATAATTTGAGCCTGTAAAGTTCTTTGGGCAATTGTCGTAAATGCCCAAGTTGTGAGATAAGAGCGTCGTTGAGTTTATGCTCATTTAGTCCCGGTGTGGAGCAACGAGAAATGCTCTGTGGGCCAGGCATATCATTACACACGGTGTCTTGGGCTTCACATCTCAAGAGATTATCTGGTTAGATTCCATTTTAGGAGACTGAAATGCAGAACGTTAACGTTCATAACTTCCTTCCCTGGGAGAAGTGGATTCAGACATGTCTCAACAAGAGATTGGTGGTTTTTTTGTTTGTTTGTTTTTTTTGTTTTTTTTTTTTTAAGCCATCTCATTCTGTTGCCAGATATCACAGAACGAATGGGGAGTTTACTTCACATTTGGGTGTTATTCTCTGAAAGGGCCTGGTTTGGAATTTGTGGGGGTGATTTCAGAGGGAGATTCCGGTAACCCGAGTTACCAACCCAGTATCTAGCATCTTACTCATGAATTTTAGGAGCTGTACTTTTCCTGTACCTATATCCAACATGTGCTAGTTGGGTAAAATACGATTATTTAGCTTCCTTTCTTTTTACTTCACCCTCAACTGTGAACGAGTAATATTAACATTCTTTTTGTGTATTCAGTAATGGAGTTTGTTTACCTATTTTATTTCAGCATATTTTGAACAAAGATCTTTGTCTCTTTCTGCTGGAATGTGCACACAGTGAATGTTTGTTAGAACCACACACAATAAAGATACTGTTTTCCTTTTCTTGCCCTGACTATAGTTATTATTTTTTTTTTTTTTTAAAGCAGAAGTGTTGGCTCTGTAATCCTAAGGTGTTCTGGAAGAAAAGATTCTGAGAAGCATAAAAGTCACCTGTATCTATGCAAATAATTGTGTTTAGTGTAACTTGATGGGGAGTTCTGTGGTTCTTCAGGACTCTTTCTGCTACTCTTTCTTTGAAGTGAGTTGCTCAGTTGATAATCACGAGAGGCAAAAATGAAGACTTGTCCTGTATTAATGGATATGAAGTGGCAACCAGGTAGACCAGTTGGGAGTTCTGTTTTTACTGAAACCATCTGGTAAAGAGAAGCCAGTACAAGGTAATAATATTTTGTTATCTGCAATGCCAGTCTTCAAATGATTGTTTTTCTTGGAAATAGCTAAACTGTTGGGGAAAATTAAACACTGAGATTGAAGTTCTAGCAAGTGTGTTAATTAAACAAGGAAAATAAACAATTTTTATAATTACCTTTAAAACATACTGATAGCCTTCTAACACTACTAATGAGACATCGTTCATTAGGGCTTGGTTATTTCACTCTCACGTGAATTAGTAACAGGAAAGGATAGTCCCATTCTTATTATTAGTGTTTGAATCTAATGTTTAATCTCCAATCCTAGTAATTCATATGACTGCAGTCTTCATGATGCTGAGTATTTGGCAGGTAATTGACAAATCCTGGTTGGTTCCTAAAAACCTGAAGTAGAAGATTGTGATTCCAATTATGTAAATTTAAGGTAAGAAATACCCACACAATCTACTAAACTGTTTGTTGGTAATTGTAGGTATTGTTGGTAACCTAACGTTAATTAGCTTAATAGGTGTCTGTACTGTGTATTTAAAGGAACACTCAGCTTAATCACATATTTTCTAGTGCTCAACAAACTTAATTTTTTTTTTAAGATTTTTTTTTTTAAAGTGGTTTCTGTACCCAACATGAGGCTTGAACTCACAGTCTTGAGACCAAGAGTTGCATGTTCCACCAACTGTGCCAGCCAGGTGCCCCTAAAAAACTTTCTTTTATAAAGCATCCAGGAGAGATGAGAGTTGCTGTCAGATGAAACATGAGGATATAGCTGTAATACTATTTATCATTTATCTTCCATATACTGTGTGCCTTGCAGTACCTTTGATGGCATTTTGGATCCTTGCCCTTACAGTATCCTTACACCGTAGATGGGGATGTCCACATTTTACCAGTGACTTGACTTGCATGAGGCCACACAGCCCTAAACTTTCCATGTTCTTTATTGAAGGTTCTCGGATAAAAATTCAGCTTCAGCTGTACCAAAATGAATAATGTGCTTGGTGTATCTGCTGCTAGTCTTTCTATACAGGTGTTTCTGTGTGTGCTCAATGAAATGCCATCAATAATAATCATTTTCTGAATTAGTAGATTACTAAAAAATGGGCATGGTCTTAGGAGTCCCTGAAAAATCTTGGTTGTTGAAGAGAATCCTGTTGCTTCGGTGGAAACAATATATTTAAAATGATTCTCATATCCCTTGCAAAACAGCTTCTTTTTTTAATTATTTTTATTTTTATTTTATTATTTTTAATTTATATCCAATTTAGTTAGCATATAGTGCAACAATGATTTCAGGAGTAGATTCCTTAGTGCCCCTTTCCCATTTAGCCCATCCCCCCTCCCACACCCCCTCCAGTCACCCTCAGTTCTCCGTATTTATGAGTCTCTTCTGTTTTGTCCCCCTCCCTGTTTTTATATTATTTTTGTTTCCCTTCACTTATGTTCATTTGTTTTGTCTCTTAAGGTCCTCATATGAGTGAAGTCATATGATTTTTGTCTTTCTCTGACTGAGTAATTTCACTTAGCATAATACCCTCCAGTTCCACCCACGTAGTTGCAAATGGCAGGATTTCATTCTTTTTTGATTGTCGAGTAATACTCCATTGTATATATATACACCACATCTTCTTTAGCCATTCATCCATCGATGGACATTTGGGCTCTTTCCATACTTTGGCTATTGTTGATAGTGCTGCTATAAACCTAGGGGTGCGTGTGTCACTTTGAAACAGCACACCTGTATCCCTTGGATAAATGCCTAGTAGTGCAATTGCTGGGTCATAGGGTAGTTCTATTTTTAGTTTTTGGAGGAACCTCCATACTGTTTTCCAGAGTGGCTCACCAGCTTGCATTCCCAGCAAAACAGCTTCTTGAAAGCAGTTAATGAGAATTTAGATTTTTACTATGTTACTAGAAAAAATTTGTTGTAATGTTTTATTTATTTTTTTGAGACAGAGTTCACGTAAGTGGGGAGAGGTAGGGAGAGGGGACAGAGGATCCCAAGGGGGCTCTGTGCTGACAGGCTGACAGCACAGAGCCCAGGGCTCAAACTGACAAACTGCAATATCATGACCTGAGCTGGACGCTTAACTGACTGAGCCACCCAGGTGCCCCAGAAACAACTTTTGATCAAAGGCAATCAATAAAAGAAAGTTGAGGACTATTGATGAATCTTTAGGTGGCATAGTTGAGAAGCTCTTGCATGACTTCACCTGTCCCATCACTCAGTCTAGGACCCTTGATAAGATTTAACCTGGAAACACATAGGTAAATTTATAGTTTTTAAATGAGAAGTGATTGGTAATTGGTTGGCTTGAACTTAGCCTCTTCTTATCTCTACAAATCATGTGGACATCTGAGAAGTGGAAATCCTGTACTTCGTGCCATGTACCATAAGATTTGGACACGGTTCACGGTTCAGTTTTTGAGATTGTTACATCCTAAAAAGATAATTCAAGCTGAAGTGTGATCAAAAGAGGCACAACATAGCGCAAATAACAAATGCTGTTTGTTACAAGTGTGACATGGCATTTTTTATTCATCAGTGCCAGCCCCTCGTTTGCTCCTGGCCCTGATCTCTGTACTCAAACACTGAGGTTAACTTTATTTTTATTTTTTGTTTTAAAGTTTTATTTATTTAAGTATTTTCTACACGCCACATGGGGCTCGAGCCCACAACCCTGAAATCAAGAGTCGCACGTTCTTCCAACTGAGCCATCCAGGCGCCCCACATTGGCGTTAACTTTAGCACTACGTGGACCCGGAAAGAAAAAAAAAAGTAAAAAACCAGGTGCTTGAATTTCACTTTTCCTTAGAGAATCTTGCTTTTGCGGTTTTGTTTTTCTAGTTTCCTCATCTGAGTTTTTCAGAAAGGAGAGGTGGCATCTCCTTACAGAACAGCAGATGGTGTCCAGAGTAAAAATGAAGCTTCTCATGAATCTGCCCACTGATTTAACTACCCAAGAAGTCTGATAATTAGGAACAAATAGAGAAATGGGGGACGCTACATCCTGAACGGCACAGGAAACAGCTCTCCAAGACTCCATTTGACACCCTTTCTTCCCTGAATCCTTTAAATTTGTTTTGTTTTGTTTTTCTTTAGCTCTCATCCTAACCCCTGCCCTGCCCTGCATTGAACTACTTTGCCTTATGTTTCACTGACAAATTACAAGATAACACTTCAACTATGCTTCTCTTCATTTTAAAGTATTGTGGTACAGGGGCGCCTGGATGACTCAGTCAGTTGAGTGTTCCATTCTTGATTTCAGCTCAGGTCATGATCCCAGGGTTGTGGGATCCAGCCCTGCGTTGGGCGCCATGCTGAGCGTGGAACTTGCTTGGGATTCTTTCTCTGCTTCTCTTTCCCGTTTGCATGCATGCATGCACACTCTAAAAATAAATAAATAAGTAAGTAAATAAATAAGTAAGTAAGTAAGTAAGTAAGTAACACAAAAATGTACCATTTAATCTGTCCTAGAAAACATTTGGAAGAAATAGAGCTGACTTGTTTATGATCTGCCCCATCCATGTGAACTAGCACAGATCTCTTCGAACATCTTTGTTGACCTTCGTTTAAGGCTAAATTCTACCTCTGGACCTTTTGTGTATGGGTCCATAAATTTGCTTTTTGTCTTAAGCTAGTTCAAATGTGTTTTGGTTTCTTTTTAAGATTTTATTTTTAAGTAAGCTCTATACCCAATGTGGGGCCCAAACTCATAACGCCAAGATGAAAGAGTTGCATGCCTTACTGACCACTATGGCCTCTGCGATTTATCTGACCTTAAATGCCTGCCTTGGTAATGATGTCTTTGTAAGGATTCTGCCTCTCCACGTGTACCCAGGTTCCCCTAGGGCAGAAACTCACTTTTTATTCTGTGCTAAGTCTCCATATTTTTACAAAGAAGAAATACTCTTCATATAAAAAAAAGATACACATTATTTTTTCCAGAGAATAAGATAGAGAAACCGATTTAAGCTGACATAGGTAGAAGGGAACTTACTTGTTATGAATCAGTTACAAGTATTTGATGGAACTCAAGGTTGGAAGCATAGCTGGACTTCAGGAGGAACTAGGACTAGGAATCCAAAGATCAATAGGAATCAGGGTGGCTACGTTAGTTTCCAGTCCAAATGCCTAATGGGAATTAATTCCTACAAGTGAGAATGTAGTCAGCCAGATAGTATCACAGTGTCTACTTCTAGTCCCATCAAGGGCATGGGGACACAGGGTTGAATGGGAGGGGGATCACAAGGGAAGCAGTTCCCCAAGGCAGACACTGTAATCACACACTGTGTGTGTGTGTGTGTGTGTGTGTGTGTGTGTGTGTGTGTGCATGTGCGTGCATTCAAGTTCTTTGGTAATGGACCATCTGTGCCATTACCAGGGTCTTCCGCAGGGAGGAAGGCAGGGTCTTCCACATCCCTCAGGGTGCCCCGCGTTAAGCCGGGCCCTAGGGCGGGCTAAGTACATTGAGTATGATTTATCATGCTGTGTCTGAATGAACAACCATAGCCAAATTTGTTGAAGAACTATCTAGGACTCCCAAGTTGAGTTTTGAGGTGAATCCCAATGTTGCCTACGCCACTAACAACCAAAAACCCCGTTCACCCCTGCATGCCCGCAAACCATCCTGTTTTCTCTGTAAATAGATTCAGCTGCCAGTATTTATTGGTTTCCTGTAAATATTTTAAGTTTTATTTTTTAGAACAGTTTTAAATTTACAGAAAAACTGCAGATAGTAATTAAAGTCCATACTTTATTCATATTTCCTCACTTTTTACGTGTCATTTTTAAATTTTAGAATAGCACATCACATTTAATTATCATGTTTTCCTTGGTTCCTCTTGACTGTGACAGTTTTGATGACCTTGACAATTTTGAGGAGTACTGGTTAGGTACGTTGTAAGATGCCCTCTATTGGAACTTGATATTTTTCTTAGATTGAGGTTATAGGGTTGGGGGTAGGAAGGGGTGGGAGGTGGGAGGAAGGCCACAGAGGTGAATTGCCATTTTTATCACATCAAGGGTATATACTATGAATATGACTTTGTGACTGTTGATGTTGACCTTGATCAACAGGCTGAAGTAGTGTTTTTTAGGTTTCTCTACTATAAAGTTCTTCTTTGATTTTTTTTTTTTTAACGTTTTATTTTTAAGACAGGGAGAGACAGAGCATGAACAGGTGAGGGTCAGAGAGAGGGAGACACAGAATCTGAAACAGGCTCCAGGTTCTGAGCTGTCAACACAGAGCCTGACACGGGGCTCGATCTCACGGACCGCGAGATCATGACCTGAGCCAAAGTCGGCCGCTTAACCGGCTGAGCCACCCAGGCGCCCCTATAAAGTTATTATTTGGAAGGAACTTACATACTATTCCGTATAGGAAGTCACTATGGGCAGCCCACATTTCAGGAATGGGGAGTTATGTTCCACCTCCTTGAGGGTGGAATATCTACATAAATTATTTGTAATTCTTACACATGGGAGTTTGGTTCACAGAATTTTATACTTGATTAATTTTTAGATTGCTTTAAAAAAATTTTTTTAGTGTTTATTTGGGGGAGGGGCAGAGAGAGAGGGAGACATAGAATTGGAAGCAGGCTCCGGGCTGCAAGCTGTCAGCACAGAGCCCAATGCAGGGCTCGAACCCACGAACCACAAGATCATGACCTGAACCGAAGTCGGACACTTAACCTACTGAGCCACCCAGGTGCCCCTAGGTTGCCTCTTTAAAAGTGTGTGTGTGTATGTATGTATGTATGTATGTGTGTAAGTAACTAAGCAAGGAATCTCTACACTCACTGTGGGGCTTGAACTCATGACTCTGAGATCCAGAGTTGTGTGCTCTACTGACTGAGCCAGCTAGGGGCCCCTTTAGATTGTTTTTTGGGGTGCCTGGGTGCTCAAGTTGTTTGAGTGTCTGACTTTAGCTCAGGTCATGATCTCATGGTTCGTGGGTTTGAGCCCCACATTGGGTTTCGTACTGATAGTGCAGAGCTTGCTTCAGTTTCTCTGCCTCCCTTTATCTCCTCTCATGCTCTTTCTCAAAAGTAAGTAAACATTTAAAAAAATTAAATATAGATTGTTTTTTGAGCACCCTAAAAAAATTATAACAGGGAGTTCTGATTGAACATAGTAACTCGAGTAAACTTGTTTTTCTCTGCTCCCTTCCAAAAGCCACACAAATGAGAGTAAGGTATAAAGAGAGATCTAAATCCATAGACAGTGAATGAGAGAGTACACTTTAGTTGATGAAAGATCTCAAGAAAATTTCGGAAGAAGGAAGGCCAGTAAACTTAGAAAAACAATTTAAATGCCTACAGGAAGAAAAGTCAACAGGAATGAAGTCACACCACAGATCCCTGAAAAACTCATAAATGGGAAGCACTGTTTAACTGTGAGTGTAGAAGGTGTGTAGCACCCTTGAAAACAGTGAGTTAAACTTCCCTCCCAATGCCCGCTCCACCAAACCTAGCCTGCACAGCGAGGCAACTGTTCCTCTCCTGACGAAAACTGGAGGCTTAATCCTGGGCAAAGTTGAACCTGAGACGATCCTGATGGGCGATCACAAGGCTGAGCCACGGGCAGTGGCAAGTAGAGTGGAAAGTAGGGCTTAAGTGGAAGTTCATACTAATTGCTGAGACCTCCGCCCTCACCCCTTGGCTCCTCAGATACAATAGGAATAGGAAGATTCCTCTCGGGAGAAACTCATCAGTCCAAGAGAAGATCTACGGATAAGTGACATTTGGTGGCTTCCACATGCTCACCCTGTAGTGAAATCCTTCAGTCAACAAGCTTTGCTGTTGCAAAACATCCACAAAGGTGTATGGTGCCTTGCTTAACAGTTGAATACGAATGGAGAGCCAAGGACTGTCAACCATTCTTTGAAAGCCTTAACATGATAGAGATCAAAACAAATAGGGGAAAAGTCAGAGTAAAAGATAAGGCAGAAGAAAAGCAACCAAAAAAACACAAACTCCCTGATAACTTCAGCGAGATGATACTGTGCCCACCTACTACAAACTGTACAAACCTAGGATGCGATTTACAAAGGAACATTCAAATAAAAATAAAATGGAACAGTAAGAGAATGAGAATTATGAAAATTACAAATTTGAGTCCACCAATGAATGCTAAAATCAGTGGGCAAAAGCTTAAGTAGAAACAGGATATTTGCATAGCCTCTAAGTATCTCCCCCAAAGCATTTATTAGTCACAAGGACAAAAGCAGTAATTTTACAGTGAAGAAAGCTGGCAGGTGATTCAATTTAACGTCCCCAGCAATAAATAACATCATGTACCCTTGAAATGATGCCTTGAGGATACATCACCCCCACTGCATTCCCCATAATTTATAACCTCTGTCTAATCATGAGAAAATATCAGTCTCAAGTTGGCAAACGTTCTACCAAACCACTGACCGGTTTCTTCAAAAGTTGTCAAGCTCATGAAAGACAAGGAAAGACTGAAGACCCGTCACAGATTGGGGGTGGGGAGATTGACAAAGGAGGAATGACAAATAAATGCAATTGGGATCCTGGATTGGCTCCTGGAACAGAAAAAGGAAATGTCTTTTTTCTTTGTCACCAGTGGAAAAACTGGTGACATTCAAAAAAAAAGTCTGTACTTTTCTTTTTTTTTAAAAATAAAGTCTGTACTTAATAGCACTTTTGCAATGTTAACTCTTCATTTTGGTAATTGTTCTTTGGTTATGTAACATGTTGACATTAGAGGATGCTCAGTGGTGAATATATGGGAACTCTGTACTATCTTTGCAAATCTTTATAACCCTAGAATTATTTCAAAATAAAAGGTTTTTTCGTTTTGTTTTGTTTTGGTTTTTTGTTTTGTTTATTTAAAGCAGGAATAAAAAGGAAAGCAATAGCAGGATTGGCAAATAAAAATGAAGAAATCCTCCCACAAGGTAGAACAAAAAGGAAATGATGGAAAGTGAGAGGTTCACATAAGAAGATAGATACCCTGTAGGAAATCTGGAGGTGAAAATGAAGAAATTGTCACAGAAATAATACAAGAAAACATCCCAGAACTAATAATTATGATTTGGGGTCTGGAAAGGAGCCCTGAGTGCTCAGCACAATAATGAAAAAGGGACTCCTGCAGAGGCCTGTCATTGTGGAATTCCAGAACACTTGAAGGATTAAGAATAAAGTCCAAAATCACAGACCGTGGCAACACTTTGGATCACCTTGAAATCATGGTGAAACATGAAGAAATACCATCTGTGGCCATGCCACACATCAGTGAAAACAGAATCTCTGTTTCAGGGGAATCTGATTCATGGTGACAGTTGAGAACCACTGTCCCGTAAGCTTCCAAAGAGAAACAACAGATCACTTACAAAGAATCAGGAAACCTGTATCCGTGACCAACAACACTGTAAACAAGAACACCAAGCAACAATGCCTTCTGAATGAATATATCTTCTAACCTAGAATTCAGGACACTTAAGAAATCTCTTGTTCATGAGAATTAAGAATTATCACCTTTAGGGGCGCCTGGGTGGCTCAGTCAGTTGAGCGTCCGACTTCTGCTCAGGTCATGATCTCACAGTCTGTGAGTTCGAGCCCTGCATCGGGCTCTGTGCTGACAGCTTGGAACCTGGAGCCTGCTTCAGATTCTATGTCTCCCTCTGTCTCTGCCCCTCTCCTGCTAATGCTCTATCTCTCTTGGTCTCAAAAATTAAAAAAAAAAAAACATTGGGGCGCCTGGGTGGCGCAGTCGGTTAAGCGTCCGACTTCAGCCAGGTCACGATCTCGCGGTCTGTGAGTTCGAGCCCCGCGTCCGGCTCTGGGCTGATGGCTCGGAGCCTGGAGCCTGTTTCCGATTCTGTGTATCCCTCTCTCTCTGCCCCTCCCCCGTTCATGCTCTGTCTCTCTCTGTCCCAAAAATAAAAAAAAAAAAAAAACATTAAAAAAATTTAAAGAACTATCACCTTTAAGTCTATCCAAGGTTTGGGCTTTTTCTTAAGACTTTTTTTTTTTTTTAAGTGGGTGCACCCATTTTTCTGTATTTGCTATGCCTATTCCTTCCAAGCTATTCTTTCTTTTTTTAAATTTTTTTCTTAGTTTTTAAAAATATTTTTTAATGTCCATTCATTTTTGAGAGAGAGAGAGACAGACAGAACATGAGCAGGGGAGGGGCAGGGAGGGAAACACAGGATCCGAAGTAGGCTCCAGGCTCCAAGTTGTCAGCACAGAGCCCAGCACAGGGCTCAAACCCATGAATGGCCATTATCATGACCTGAGTCAAAGTTGGACACTTAACCCACTGAGCCACCCAGGTGCACCCTAAGCTATTTGTTCTTAAACACATTCTTTATTCAAGAACCGCTTAGTTTTCAGTATCTTCTGTGATCGGACCCAATACCACCTATCAGATTTTATTACCTAGATCTTCTGCTCCCCGCCAGTCACTCCCCCTACTATCTACTACGTCCACCTGCACTTTCCCGGTTTTTGTATCCTTGAAAGTTCTTTTCCATGAGCCAGAATATCCACCTCCATCCCATTCCTAATGCCAAGTGGGTTTTTTCATGAGTTTTGATTCCTGTTGACCAGTCTGGGTTGCGAGTCGCGCTGCGTCTGGTCTGAGCTCGGCGGGAAGTGGAGCCACCCTGGCGTTCATAGCAGTGCCCGCCACAGGTACAAGGAGTGGCAGCAGATGGGAGGCACCTTTACCATGCTGGATGAATCATACCCAGACTGCACAGTCAGATGCTGAGTCTCACTCTCTCTATGAAACCTCACATTACCCCAGTCCACTCACTTCTTCCTTCTCTAAGTGCCCATCACACTCATAACCATTGTCATTCTTTGGTGCCAGACTAGTTCCTTTGTTAATCTTTCCAACTAGACTGGAGTGTCCTTGAAAGAGAGGATTGAGCAGTATACTTCCTTTGTTTCTTCCCTGTACAGGGTGCAATGTTCCACACATTGTAGGTGCTCGGAATACATTTGCTCGGTTGGAGTAGGCATAGTCGTCCCTCACCTTCCCCGCGGGCTCTTTTTTGGCAGTTTCAGTTACCTGTGCCGGCTGTGGTGTGGGAGCAGATGATCCTGCTTCTGCGGTATGGTCAGAAGGTCAGTCGTAAGCTAACACCGTGTCACAGTGACTATGTCATCCACCCCTCGCTTCATCTCCTCGTGGGGGCATTTTGTCATCTCACATCATCACAAGGAGAAGGATGTGTACAGTACAATAAGATACTTTGAGAGAGGCACCACATTCACATAACTTTTATTATAGTTTGTCGTTAAAATGGATTTTTTTTAAGTTTGTTGAGAGGGAGAATGCGTGTGCGAGTGGGGGAGGGGCAGAGAGAGAATCCCAAGCAGGCTCCATGCTTTCAGCAGTGAGCCCCCCAGTGCATGGCTCGAACTCATGAACTGTGAGATCATGACCTGAGTTGAAATCAAGAGTCAGGAGCTTAACCGACTGAGCCACCCAGGTGCCCCAAAACTGTTTTTTTAATTATTAGTTATTGTTAATCTCTTACTGTGCCTAACTTAAAAATTAAACTATATCATAGATAAGTGTGCATGGGAAAAAAACATACTTAGGGTTTTGTATTATCGCTTGTTTCAAGAATCCTTTGGGGATCTTAAAACTGACTTACTGAGAAGGGGGACCCATTATATAGGGACGTAGAAAATGTACCCTCTGCTGGTATGGTAGAAATGAGCATTCTTAAAATCTCTACAACCTTAATCTGACCTTTGTAGAGCAAATGAACAAGCTCTTCATACCATTTGGGAATCTTCATTATAATGAAGGTCTGTACCTTCTATTTTGACTCTGTTGGGTCTTGGCATTGTGCAATACTCAACTTCTTTCAAAAAGGTCTGACCTATACCAGAGAGCAAACTGGGGTAGTTTGGGATTATAAATAGAAGATAAATTCCCAGTTGATATACATAGAAATAGTAAAATATATATGCCTCATATGTTATTCATGAGAAAGAACTGGAATTCTAATAACAACGAACATTCGAACATCCAGGAGTTAATTGGAAGAGTGCTGGTTATAAAAAAACAACAACCCACAATTAAAATGATTGATGATGGGGCATCTGGCTGGCTCAGTTGGAAGAGCATGTGACTCTTCATCTTGGGGTCGGGAGTTCCAGCCCCGCGTTGGGTGCAGAGATGACATAAATAAAAAACTTAAAAAAATAAAATGATTGATGATCACAGGGTATTTATTTTTACTTTGGTAAAAAGGAATACATTTTCTGAAACTGGGGGACAGGGGTTAGACCCGTTGGGATCAAATGTGTTTGATGTATTTTCCCATATTAGAACTATACAGGTTTTTTTTTTTTTTTTTGATTAAAAGAACATTTTATTTCATTATTTTTTTTTTAACATTTATTTATTTGAGAGGGAAAGAGAGAATCCCAAACAGGCTCCACACTGCCAGCGAAGGGCCTGATGTGGAGCTCGAACCCAAGAACCGCGAGATCATGACCTGAGCTGAAACCAAGAGTTGGCTGCCCAGCTGACTGAGTCACCCAGGCACCACCCCTCCCCCAAAATCTTTTATTATAGAGAGAGCACGAGGGAAGAGGGGCAGAGAGAGAGAGAGAATCTCAAATAAGCTCCACACTCAGTATGGAGCCTGATACAGGGCTCAATATCATGACCCTGGGATCATAACCTGAGCTGAAATCAAGAGTCAGAAGCTCAACTGACTTAGCCACCCAGGTGCCCCAGAACTGTACATTTAGATGTTATTGTGCTGATATTGTTGCTTATAAATATAGTAGCGATTAAAATTAGAAACACTTACAGAAGTACCGGGGTGGCTCAGTCGGTTAAGTGTCCGACTTCGGCTCAGGTCATGATCTCACACGTCATGAGTTTGAGCCCCAGGTTGGGCTCTGTGCTGACAGTTCAGAGACTAGAGCCTATTTCAGATTCTGTGTCTCCCTCTCTATGTGCCCCTCTCCTACTCGTGCTGTGTCTCTCTCTCTTATAAATAAACATTTAAAAAGTTTGAGAAAAAGAAACACATAAAAAAAATTCTTCAAGAGTAGTTTTGTGGTATATATTTTTTTTTGAAGGATATGCTGGATATTTTACATGTCAGTTGGAATTGCCCTTGTATTCATTTTTTCTTGGTGCTGAGAATAGTGTCAGTTGTGTATTTATCCACCATGAATGATTAAAGACCCTTCTTTTCTTTACAAAATGTAAAATTATTGGTGCACATACACTCATATATGTAAAATTTATATGCATATACAGTGTGATACCTTATCTTTGAAACCTGTTTGCCATATCCACAGACATGCACATTTTACCATTTAATACAAAAATATGACTATTGTATATCATTTTTATGATCGTTTTCCACTGATGCATATAGCTTACCAACCCAGATCTTCTTTGATGATAGATTTCACCTCTGAGAGGTATTCACCAGTGCTCTCATAATATGTGACCAGCACATTGATAAAAAGGGATGTAAATATACTACATTTTGAACTAACTTAAGCAAATGAATATTAATACAATAGACATGTATGACTGATATTTATCATATTACTTATTTTAAAATTGGGATTTTAATGTGGAGAATATCCAAACTTCCAGAGGGAATGAATGGCTGTTGGGTGTTATCAAGGTAAGTGAAGGAATTGGAGTCCTTGAGGAGCCATGACTCCTGCACCTGGTAGCATTTTAATGGCATGTCCTTTGCTGCTTGCCATCACGTGACTTGTAAAAACTGGGATTTGTCCTAAGTGTATACTGAAACATGTCTTGTGATTAACATAACTGGTAACAGACACTATCCCAATAACTTTTAAAATGATGTTTATGACTCAGTGCCCAAACAGGCAACTCAGAGAGGAAAGATCACTGGCGTTCAGAGGAGAGAGAGAGGGCAAGAGCTGCTGTGTTTATTTTGCCACGGTCCATTTAGTCTTTCCTCACTGAGAGTTACTTACCTGTAACCTTGAATCTCCAGCAGTATGTTCAGCCACAAGTCTCCACTGTTTATAACCCTTGTTACCATTTAGCGTTATAAAGCATGTTTATAGATGCATTGAGCCAGACATTTTCCATTTGTACTGTGTGGCGTTCCATAGGAAGCATTAGAGTGGACTTCTCAACATCCATCCCACCCCACATACTAAGTCTAAGACAGTTGAGCAGTCCTATCCCCCTGGCCTGATCGGTTGTACATGAGACCTCTGTAAGAAGTTTCCTCTCCAAAGAGAGAGTCACAGAAAGAAGTGGTGTGGCTCTCCTGCTACCAGCCTGAGGAGGAAGCATGCACTAAAATGGCCGAACGGAGAGATGGAAAGAACATGGGACTTTGTTGACTCCAGCCGCTGATTCAATGAACCCCGAAGCTCTCTCTACAGCAGGACTTCCATTTAGGTGGAGATCACAAATTTCCTAATGTTGTTCAAGCCTTTTGAGTTGAGGTTTCTATTACTTGCAGCTGGAAGCATCCTCACTGATGAACTATTCTTAAGAAGAATGACTCATGGGGAAACAATCCTCCCAGCTTCTGATTAACTTTGGCCTCCAGAGATAATTATCTGGGCCATCAGATGCATAAAAAAATATGGAGGTCATAGGATTAAAATTTTAGTGGTTACATTTAGGGAGAGGAGTAGTGGCTGGAAGGGGGTCTGAGAGGGGCTTCTGGAATGCTAGTGTTTCTTGATCGGAGTTGTGGTTATATGGGTGTGTGTACTTTAAGATAAATTCATCAAACCATGTATCTGTGATTTGTGTACCTTTCTGCATGTAAGTTGTACTTCAATTTAAAAAGCTTGCTGAAAAATACTATATTGTAACCAGGCCTCCAAACAAGCTGTATCTTGACTGGAAGGATATGAATGGTATATTGTGGTCATTTTTTTAGGCAGCTGAATTAAGCTAGGGACATGCTTTCTTTTATAAACTTCCAGAAGCTCACTGTAATGACCTTGGGTGTGACCAGCCCACTCTAATCTCAGCCAAAATGTTTTCCCTTTTGGTTAGGCTGGGAGAGCCTCAAAGCCTTGCAAAGGAAGGGCTTCATCATTTTTAGAATGCAGTCACAATGAATATTAAAAACCCAACTAAAAACTAACAGAGCAGAGTCAGTCCACGAAGGGCTTTGTCAAGCCGCATTCTCTGAGAGGTATTTTAGTTATAGGGGGTCCACTCCAAGGAAACCACTGGGTTTGGAAGAATGCAGTCACGGACCTCATGCAGTTCAGGTTATTGAGAGTTTTAATTCATGGAGGAAGAGCTATAACATGCTTAGTCAGGTTTTTTGTTTGTTTGTTTAGAAGAAAAAATATATGGTCTTTGGGGACCCAATTATCTAGAGAAAGACTTGACTCCGCTACAAGAAAACTAGCTAAGGAAAGTTACCATAAATCATGGGTTAGATGGAGAGTGGAATTGAATAATGTGACACCAAGACTCTGGGAATACCAACCTTCATGAGGGAGAGGATTTGAAGAGGGATCCCATCATGAAACTAAATGGGGAGTATGGTTGATTGGTGGTCAGGCCCTTGGAATTCAAATTCCTGAGGGATGTAGAGCCCTGTTCTGTTTGAGCAGCCACATCGATCTGCAGAACCGGAGGCTGACAAAAAGAATGTGGAGACAATGTATTTTATTATATTCCACCTATCTCTTCAGGGTGCTTTCACACCATTATATCCTCACTACCACCTGGTGATGTAGGTAAGTTAGAACTGATCCTAAGAGAGACACTGACTAAGAGAACAGGTTCTAGAGTCACCAAGACCTGGGTTTGGTTCCTGTCTCTGTCTTGCTAGTGGAATGTTTGTGCAATCTACATAGCCTGTGTTTGTGGTTCTCTGCTTCAGAGGACATTAGGCAACGTGGAGATATTTTTGATTGTCACAACTGGAGGAGGGCCATTAGCATCTAGTGGGTAGAAGCCAGGGATACTGCTCAACATCCTACAATGCACAGAACAGCCCCCCACCACAAAGAATTGTTCAGTCCAAAATGTCAATAGTGCCACTGTTGAGAAACGCTGGGTTCTATCTGATTCTCGGTCTCTTTGTCTGTAGAATGGGGATATCAACATTATCTCATTGGGTTATTGTGAAGGGTAGATTAAATAACAGTTGACATTGGATTGTCTGTTCTTCCACCATCCCTTCCCCCTGTTCAAGGAACTGCCCTCACAGGACTTTACATCTCTACAGAATTAGATTTCTACGGGCTGAATGCCAATAACCTACAGTTCCATCTAGTTTCATGATGTTTGTCCCTAGCAGGCATTTTGCGTAGTATGACTCTGCCCCTTTGCCACAGTTGACTGGGACAGGGGTGGACACTCGATCCAAACCAAAGCAGTCAGAATTCTCTCCCCAGGAAACTTAGTGATTTGCACTGAGAGTCAAGTCTGCTAGGGTCTTGAATGGAGAAGATACAAACCTGGGAGTTGTGGGTGGCCATTTTCTCCCATGTGGTCGGGGGTGCAGTTTATAACAAAAGAGAAAATTGCAACAATTATGGAGAGAAAGGCAGCCAGAAGAGACCCAGTTCCCAAGAGTCTGTGTCCTGGCTGCTCCCTGCCCTTAGGCCCGGTAGCCCATTTCTACATCCTTGTAAGACTTTCTGCTTAACCTGGCTTCGGTTATGTGTCTCTCATGTCCAAGAGACACATAATAACCAGCGAGAACATATGTAACAGCACTTGGCATGGTGCCCAGGAATTAAGCCCCGAATAAGTGGCAATTATTATTATCATCCCATATTAGAGATAAAAAAAGTTGACACCGAGAGATTAAATAATTTGTCTCGTTGTCACACAGCTCTTTAGCAGTAAAGGTGATCTGAAATCCGGGTCTCCTCACATCTAGACTGAGGTTCTGTTCTGTCTGTTCTTTAAATTGTGAAATAAAACTTTCAGAATAGCGCATGGGTAACTAAGTATCTAGGTGTAGTTAAAAATAACTCGCAGTGAACCTTGGTGTATCTCACCCAGGACAGGAACTAGAAAACTGGCTGTAGCTCGGAAGACCGTCCTGTGCCTCTCCCTGCCACGACTCCCTGCCAGAGGTAACCAATATCCTGTTTTTTGTTGAAATGGCTTTTAATAGTTTTTCCACCTACATGTGCACCCCTAAACTACATGATTTAGCTTTACTTGTTTTGGCATTTAGAAAATGAGACTGTACATATTCTTTTGTAACTTTTTAAAAATTTCGACACTGTATTTGTGAAGTTCCTCTATGCTGTTATGCATAGTTGTAATCCATTTATTTTCTTTCTTTCTTCCACAGTGGATTTATCCAAGCTACTGGTGACGAGCATTAGGTGATTTCCGATTTTCAGCCAGTGGTATTACCAAGGGCATCCTGGTCTGTATATGCTGGTGCATGTGTGCAGGAATGTCTCCTGGGTACCTACTTGGAGTGTACCTGTCGTATCTGAGACTTCCTCTGCTCCACATACTTGGGGGTTTGGGTTCTTTCCCAGGCACATGCCAGTACCGGGGCCAGAGGTTGAAGACAGTACTGTGTAGTGCTGTAGGACACATAGAGATTTAAAACAAAGTATCTTTCCTCAAAAACTGAAACATAGGGTTACCACATGGCCCAGAAATTCCACTCCAAGGTATCTACCCAAGAGAACTAAAAACATATGTTAATGTTAAAACTTGTACATGAATATTTATAGCAGCACTATTCAGAATAGCCAAAAGGCCCATCAATTGATGAATGGATAAACACGATGTGGTCTATCCATACAACGGGATATTGTTCAGCATAAAAAGGAATTAAATGCTGATACATGAGACCACGTTATGCTAAGTGAAAGAAGCAGGCATGGAAAACCATATATTACATAATTCTGCTTACATGAAGTGTCCAGAATAGGCAAATTTATAGAGACAGGAAGTAGATTGTGGTTGCCAGGGGCTGGGCGAAGGGGTGAAGTGGGGAGTGACCCTTATGGGTACAGGGTTCCTTTAGGAAGTGATGAAAATGTTTTGGCATTAGTGATGTTGGTCTCACAGCTTGTGAATAAACTAAAAGCCACTGAACTATAGTCCTTAGAAGGGTAAGTTTTATGGTATATGAATTACATCTTAATGAAAATGTAACTAAAAACATAGTATCTTTGCTCATTCATTTACTCAAAACACGCGTATTACGTACGTATTAAGTACCTAAGATATGCCAGACATCCCTCGGCACATTGTTGGGAGACATTGGTCAGTGAGTTAGACACGGCCCCCATGTGGGTCAGAACCATTGTCAGAGAGCAAGCGACACATTCAAGAGCGGTCACTGAGCAGAGTTTAATGAAGGGACTGCTTGCAGAAGTATGGGCAGGGTTAAGAGGTCCCTGGGGAAGTGAGGCATTTCAGGGTTGGCAACAGACGGCAGCCATTACCGCCCCCCCCACCCCACCCCAGGCCTGGGAAGGCAAGGGGAGAAAAGTGGTTCCCGGAACCCAGCAAGAGCTGCAGGAGAAGCTGCGTCACAGGGGCTGTGGCAGAGAGGGGGCCACCTACCCACGGCTCCCTCTCCCATCTGCTGCTGGCGGGTATGGAAGCGTGGGCCACGCAGACCCCATCAGTCAGCCTCCTCAGGCCTAGAGGACAGGGGAGAAGGCTGGAGAGGGACTCTGGAGAAGCAAATAGAGACTCTCTGTCCTCACGGACTTTACATTTTCAGTGGAGAGACATACCAGAAAAATAAAAGCAACAGAATGTGATAAGCAAACAGGCTGACATGAAAGAGAGCATCTTGGTGTGTGGGTGTGTGTGTGGGGCGCGGGAAGACGACACTAGATTTGCTGCCTGGGGAGGTCTTTCCAAGGGGAAGGAGGCGGTGCCGTTTAGCTGGGACCCGAAGAATGAGCGCCTAGGTGATTCAAGTGTTATTTATTGAGATGGGGAAGCTTGGAGGAGAATCAGCTTTAGGGGAGGAAATCAAGAATGCCCTCTGGAATATATTAAAGACAGAACATACACCAACATCAAAAAATAACAACTCAAGTTGGAGTGTGAATCCACGGGACTCGGGAGAGGCCACGGCTGCGGGCTGACACCCAGGGCCTACCTCTCGGAAGCCAGGACTTGCGTGGACTGCGCCCTCCCTGGAGGTTACACCAAGTGCTGGCACAGCGCGCTGGCTCGGGGCCTCCCGCCTGCTCCCAGGCCTCCTCCCAGCATTTATTGGGACTTTGCCACATCCCAGGTTCTTCCTTCACGAAGGCGAGAAGGGCCAGGGGAAGGGAGTATCCTTTCTGAACACCAGACGTGACACATCGCCTTGACCGGGCAGGAGCTTCAGTGTGATAGCTAGGGGGGCCACAGGTAGGCCTGCCGACCACGAAGGGTCCAAAACCTACTTGGAAAGGCACCCAGGCCTGTGACTAATATGGTGGTGCTTCGGAGCACCCAGAGGGAAAAGCTGGCCCAACATCCTAGCTGGAGCCAAATCAAGAAAGACAGCAGGAGAGGAGTGAGTCTACAACTGGCACATTCTTCCTCACCCGGTGGGTCTTGTGGCATCAGCTGGAGTCCTCCTTCGGGTGCCTCTAGCCCACACAACTTGGCACATGTCTGTATTTTCTTCCATAGAGGTCTCTCCTCTCTGGCTCCTGGCCCAGCCAGTTGCCCACAGACTGGAAAACAAAGGCTCACTGCCTTCCCTAGAGACCTGGGCTTAAGGGATGGGCCTTGAGCAGGCTGGGCGGATGCTCTGTTGATTTTTTTTCCAAGTGCAGAGAATGTGACAGCCAATTCCTGTTGGAAATGGCTTTTGTTTTCTTTGGAGCACAAAGCACTTTTCCTTTCTCGTGATTGTTTCAGTTCAGGTCATGTTTAGGATGGAGATGATTTGCTAACCTAATTGCTTGCCTTTTAGATCTGTGGTTCTTAAGCTTTGGGGGCACAGATCCTACTGCAACCCTGATAAAAACCATAGACCCTCTCCCTAAAACACACACACACACACACACACACACACACACACACACACACACACACCCCTCCCAAATTTAACATTTAACATCAATCCTAGCAGGTTAAGATCCCTTGGGTTAAGGAAGGTCAGTCCTTCCAACTCCCCCACTCCCAATCCCCTCTGCCCCCTCTTTCTTTTCAGTCTGGATCTTAAAATTCCCTTTCTTTAGCACTTCTCAGGGGCCAGCATTTCTTGCCTGCTTTCTGCCTGAATTAATCCCAGGTGCCCAGCCTCTGAGGAGCAGGGGCCTTCGCTAGCTTCAAGCTGCTTTTGGCTCGGAGGCTCCAGTCCAGTGTCGCTCCAGTTTTTCAGGCAGCAGAATATTCCAGTGGGATTTGTAAAACTTTTGTCTCATCCGTGCCTAGCTGTTATGGAGGGGGCAGACAGCAAGAGTCTCTGCAGATTCTAGACGAGGGGGCACAGCTGATGAGACTAGGGAGACAGGCGTTGTCTGGTTTTGTTAAATTCCAGAAGCAAGTCACTTTGCCAAAATTGCCAAAAATAAAAGGACTGTCTAGACACATATTAGAAGCTCTCCTATGAAGACAGACCATCCTGAAGATCATGGATTTATGCTTAAATGGTGAGACAAAGGGGGTCATTTAAGTAACAAACAGGTATTGTACCTGCTGGTGCTCTAGGCGGGTTCTAGGCCCCTGGTGGGGGGGGGGGGGGGGGCGGGGGGCACGTGGTGAATGAGACAGACAAGGCACCAGAGAACTTTAGGTAGTGACAAGTGCAAGTATGAAAATAGGACGAAGTGATAGATGTGACCGTGCGGCCGCCACGACGAGAGAAGATGTCTCTGAGCAGGTGGCACTGGAGCTCCAGCCTTATTATTGAGAAGGGAGCATCCACCGGGAGGAAGCGAGCTCCAGGTGGAGGCAGCGGCCGCTGCAGGGCCTTGAGGCTGGAACGAACTGGTGCGCGCGCGCAGAGGAAAAGAAAAGCGCTTGTGGACGGCGCGGTCCGAAGTGGGGAGGGAGGGGAGGGAAGGAGAGAGGCAGGCGGTGGGCAGATGGCTGTGTGCTTTGTCGGAAAGACGACGAAGGGTCTAGAGCAGCCGTCTGATGTGATGTCATTTGCAGTTTGGGAACGGGCCTCCTGGAGAGAAGCACATTTGGAGAGAGCGAGAGCGAGCGGAAGTGGAGGCAGCGCGAGGCCGGTCGTGGGGGCCAGGTGAGGGGGGGGCGGGGATGGCGGCTCAGGCCTCTCGGTGGCGCTCCAGTCGGAGAGAGGAGGAGGCTGTTTTCCAGGTGAACGCACGGGGTGCATAGTATAATGCACGGGGTGCATAGTATAACGTTAAGACTCCATGGAAACTTAAGTTTAATATGTTTTCGAAGGGCCAGGGCTATGTTGTTCTCGCTCTTGGCCAGTCCAAGGCTTCCTGTTCGTGCCCTTCCAGGAAAAACAATGACAAAGATACAAATCCTCCAGAAGAGAAAGTTGCTTGGCTGTTCTTGTCTCCAGAATGTCAATGTGCTTGGCAGGCAAGAGGAGGGGAAGGACAGCGGATATGTATTAAGTGCGGACTGCATACCTTGATCTCATTATCCAAGAACCCTGCAAGCCTCACCTTTTTTTTTTTTTTTTTTTTTTGAGATGAGGAAACAAGTTCAGAGAGGTTAGTTTAATTGTCCAAGGTCACATAGCTAACAAGTGACAGGGCTGGGATCCAAACCCAGGTCTGAGTCCAGTTCCTTCCACATCGGGCCTTGGGCTGGCGAGACCAGGTGAGCACACTGAGTAGGCCTGAATGGCCCCGAGGCTCCCCAGGGTTTTAGCTACTCCTCGGGTGAAAGCTGGTCTCTGTTGGGGGTCTGCTGACTTTTCCAGACCCTGGGGGTGTGCTGGGTGCAGTGATGTGGAAGAGTCATGTTTTAAGACAGTCCCAATGGTCGGAAGATTTCCCAATGCCAGCGAATCTAGTAAAGACAGAAGGAGTTTGGGTCTTGAGACAAGCTCATTAGCACTCATTCCGTTTGGGTGAAATCAATTAGGGCTAACTGGAAGGTACAGCCTCTGCTCTCTGTTGACTCTTGAAATGAGAGACTGATGGTGGTGGCTACCAGTTATCACGGAGGCATGCTCAGGGGCAAAGACTCTGATGACAGAGTCTAGGCTGTGAATCCTGCCCCTGCTGCTCTGTGGCCAGTTGCTTGGTAGGAGGACTCCGCAGTGTTCTGGAGGGTGACTGTGTCACCTAAGACCCCTGTGGGTCTCAGGCAACTCAGAACGGACTGGGCCTTGCAGGTTCCACCCGGCCTGACTGCCCAGGCCTGCGCCAGAGAACGACCGGGTGACGTGCCCAGTGACGGCACAAAGGAAGAGCCTCACACCCCGGGTTACACCCAAGGTTACGCAGAGCAGCATGACACTGTGACCTTGTCTTCGGTGCTTTTACCATCTGCTGGGTGCTGCCTACTAGACTACAAGCTCAGTGCGGGAGGCCTTTTCTTCTCTCTTCTTGTTTCCGCTGTGCTTGAGTGGGTTACCTGAGGTTGGCTGACAGATATGTCTGGATCCTCCAGGACTGGACACGTCAGTGGGAGTTAGAAGCCCAGCAAGAGGAAACCAAGGCATTAGGAAGAGTACGTTTTAGGATCGGGTAAAAACTAGCTGCCAGCACAGAGAGGGAAGCCTTGGTTTTCCCATCTGTGGAATGAGGCGATGAGCATGAGGTCGTGCACCTAAGTGCTTAGCAGAATTCTCGGCACATAGCGCCCACCGGAGTGAGTGCATAGCGCTTCTACAACCACCCCCGGCGCCTTGCGTGGTTCTTCATGTCTCCGTGGGAACTTTTACATTTTTTTTGACTGGGACCCACACCACAACCTTCTAATGTGTGTGCATGTCTCTTTAAATATAACCGAACTATAAATTTTGTGAACTAAGACCCTTACTATGTGTGATGAACTTTGACGGTTTGCATTGTGTTCAGTTTTGTTGAAAGAATCCTGAAGGGGCAAAGGGTTACTTTCTGGGGTGACCGACATATTCTGTATTTTGATGAAGGTGGTGGTGGCATGGATGTCTTTGCCCAAAATCGTTGAACTCTGTATTAAAATGGGTGCCTTTTATTGCATGTCAGTTAGATCTCAGTAGATTTGCAACCCTCTAATTTTTATTGAGATACAATTCACATTTCACAAAACTCACCCTTTTAAAGTGGATACTTAAGTGATTTTTAGTATAGTCACAGAGCAACTGTGACCACAGTCCAAGGTCAGAACATTTTCATTACTCCAGAAAGAAGCCCCGTACCCATTAACAGTCACTTCCCATCCCCCCAACCCTAGTCCCTGGCAACCACTAATCTACTTTCTGTCTCTGTGGATTCGCTGGTTTCAGTCTTGCGTGGCCGGGAGAGCAGCCTTTGAAGTTAGACTGGTTACTGGGCCTCTCAGGGGCCACCACTCACCACAACTGGGATTTCTCTATTTGGTCCTGGCACTGGGTGGTGAACTCCAAGAGCATCAGAGACGCTGGCAGATGACTCACACCCTGTGTCCCCACCTCCTTCCTACACAGACCCCAGGCCCGTTCAGTCCTCCGGAAGTGCCCCTTGCTCTCCTGGTGAAGATCTGGACGATGATGCACCAGTGAAGGAGTGGAGAATGGACTTTCCAAAGTCCATGGGCAAACCCATCACAGAAATGCAAAGAAGTAAGTAAGGTCTCAGAAATGTGTCCAGCAAGGTGGGGGTTGGGAGTGGACTTGGAACAGAGGTTGGGCAAGATGAGTAAGTTAAGGGGCTGTTGCCAGCCTCCTGGAGGACGGGGCACCTGGAGGTGGCTCGTGCCCCATGTATCTGGCTCTTTCCCACACCAAGACTCCACCCAGGACTATGGAAACGGTCCTCACTCCCTCCACCCCCACTGCCTTGGAAAGGTGTGGCCAAAGGAACAGCTGAGGAAGGGAGAGGTTGAGAAGCAAAGGGGCTAAGTCTACAAGGGGGGTGGATGGGAGGAAGGGGGGCAAACCCACAGCTGGCTAATGACTGGCACCGGCTCTGCAATTACCTGGAAATGGGTCTGCTACAAGTGCTTTCAAAAGAGACATGGAGTCTTCACAGGGACCACCTGGAGAGGTGAGAGGAAAAAATCCGGGAGCTTTAGAAACCCTTTTTTAAATTCTTACCAATAGGGATGGAGGTAGGACTCCGGTGATGTCTAGGGAATGAGTGCACAAGCCACTTACATAATAAAGTTATCATGTGTGATTGTCTCTAATAAGCCTGGAAGGATTCTCACTAACCTGCCAGTAACCTTCAGGGAAAGGAGTTTCACTGTCTACTTCTTTTTTCTTTTTTTTTAGAATTGTTTGCTGTTTGCATAATTTTTTAAAAAGATATATTTTTACTCTATGTTTAAATAGGTGATACATTCACATAGAAAATCTTCCCATTCTTGCCCTCATCTGCAGAGACACCCTCTCCACATGCTGCAGGTGAGTAATGTTCTTAATTATGTATCTTTCCAGAATTTCTTTATGCGTATTTAAGTAAATTTATATAAAGTTTCTTTTTTTTTTAATAGAGAGCACGTGCAAGTGATGGGAGGGGCAGAGGGGAGAGAGAGAGAGAGAGAGAGAGAGAGAGAGAGAGAGAGAGAATATGAATGAATGAATCTCAAGCAGGCTTCATGGTCAACGCCAAGCCCAAGGTGGGGCTTGGTCTCGTGACTGTGAGATCATGACCTGAGCCAAAATCAGATGTTGGATACTCAACTGACTGAACCACCCAGGTGCCCCTATATAAAGATTCTTAATACAACTTTTTTGAACTCTATCTCTGGGAGGGAAAATTTGAATTCAAACCAATGACTAGACATAAGGACTCTGGAGATTTCCCATAATGAAATATCCACAGGCAGCCACTGGGAATGAGGTTTAGCCCTCCAAAGGGAAGAGAGCATTTAGACATAATATATGTAAAACAAAAGTGATAAATGGTCACGGGCCAAGAAATACAATAAGAAGGAAAATTACTCCAAATCTCTCCACCCCAAAATAACAATAATTAACATTAATTGAACATTATTCTGGACCAGTGATGTCTAATAGAACTTTCTGTGATGACATAAATGTTTCCACACTATCGAAGTAACCATTAGTAACATATGCCTGTTGAGTGCTTGAAATGTGGCTATTGCATTTGAAGAACTGAATTGCTTATTATTATTTTTTTTTAATTAACTTTAACTTAAACATACATAACCCTGGGTGTCTGATGCCTGCTGCAATGGACAGCACAGTTCTACCCCCCGCTGAGTGCGTACGCATGAGTGGAAAGATGTATAAAAAAGGCTGCGGATGCTTGGCATTGCCCAAACACATAATCATGATTACTAATTGATTTAGTAATTCCATTTCTAGGAATTATCTTTAAAAAATGGTTATGACTAGGGTGCCTGGGTGGCTCAGTTGGTTGAGTGTCTGACTTCGGCTCAGGTCATGATCTCACGGTTTGAGAGTTCGAGCCCCGCGTCAGGCTCTGTGCTGACAGCTCAGGGCCTGGAGCCTGCTTCGGATTCTGTGTCTCCCTCTCTCTCTACCCCTCCACCACTCACACTCTGTCTCTCTTTCAAAAATAAATAAACATTAAAAAAATGGTTATGACTTTGTTCAAAACTGAGCTCTGAGAATGTTTATTAATGAAAAACTGGAACGCTGTAGGGAAAGTATTTACTGACATGGGAATATGTTCACAACTGTCTTTTGAGTGAAAGGCAGGTTATAAAGCAGGATGATTTCATTAAAATGTAGATATAAATAGCCTAGAAAGATATATTTCAAATGTCTCAGTACATGGCAGGCACTCATCATATATTTTTATACGAACGAGTGTATGTTAATAAGAGTTAGCACTGGGTGATGAAATTATGAGTGATTTTATATGTGCTTCTGCTCCCTTATTGTATTTTCTCACTTTCTGTGGTGAACACATTGAAAAAAGAATATTTCCTGAACAGGGGTGCCTGGCTGGCTCAGTCAGAAGAGCGTGCTACTCCTTTTTTTTTTTTTTAACATTTTATTTTTTGAGAGACAGACAGAGACAGAGCATGAGCAGGGGAGGGGCAAAGAGAGAGGGAGACACAAAATCCAAAGCAGGCTCCAGGCTCTGAGTTGTCAGCACAGAGCCTGATGTGGGGTTTGAACCTACAGACGGAAGATCATGACCTGAGCCAAATTCAGATGCTCAACCAACTGAGCCACCCAGGGGCTCCGTAGAGCATGCGACTCTTGATTTCAGGGTCGTGAGTTCGAGCGCTACTTTGGATGTAGAGTACTAAAAATAAATTTAAAAATAAACTTAAAAAAATCTGCAGAAAGAAGTATAGTTGCTAAGTAATAATATTTGAGAGCTGGAAGGAATTTTGAGATGAAAGCACATTCGGCTAGTTAAAGGCAGAAACCCAGGTTTCCCGACTACACACAAACAATTTCTAGAGCCAAGGAGAAAAGGTTGCTGGATTGTCTCCTGTTCTGGATTATCCTGGCCAGGACAAACTCTCTCCGTGTGGCAAACCAGGAGTGGATTTAGAGAGGAGAAGACAAAGGGTATTAATGCTCCTCAGCAAGGTATAAAATATCACAAAAAATCTCTCTTAACAAACTATGGGCATTGCAATCTTTGCTCTAGCTGGGCCTGCCTCCCCTGTGTGGGCCCTCTGTTGTGACTCCAGCCGGACACCCTCCAGGACTCCCTATCCGGTCAGCGTGGGGGAGAGAAGTCTCTGTCCCTTGCAGAAGGAAGTTTTCTGGTTGTCCCCATGTTTTGGCTCTTCTTCAAAGCCTATCCTTTTTCAAAATTCTTAGCTGAATCACTAAGTCTCCACCTCAGATGTCCTTTCTTTTTATTCAGCCCGTGCTTTTGGTATTCATGCTCCACATTGAAACTTTATTATGTGAAGTGATTATTACTACCTCAGAGGTCTTAGTTCTGTGACTTAGTCACACTTTTTTTTATCCCACTTTTTTTTTTTAGTACCAGCTAGGTCCTAAGCTCTGGTGAGTACAGAAATGTACAAAAAGTCTTTATCCAAGAGAAGTGAGAACACAGACCCACCAAAAAACCTCTGCAAAAATGTTCACAGCAGCTTTATGTGCAATAGCCAAGACTGGTAGTAACAAATGCCCATGCACAGGAGAACAGATAAATAAATTATGACATAGGCATTTATTGCTTAGCGATACAAATATGGACCAAGGGCTTGAGTAGACATTTCTCCACAGAAAATGTGCAAATGGCCCACGAGCACACGAAAAGATGTTCAACATCACCGATCATCAGGGAAATGAAAGTCAAAACCCTAGTGTGAGACCCCCTCACACCCATCGGGATGGCTCCTGTCAAAATCCCCTAGACAGTTGGAGGTGTCGGCAAGGATGTGGAAAAAGCGGACCCCTGTGCGCCACTGGTGGGAATGTGAAATGCTACGGCCACTATGGAAAATAATAGGGCAGTTTCCCAGTTACTTATGTTCACAAAAGACAAAAGGTGGGAGCAGCACCCTGTCTGCTGATGGATGAACATATAAACTAAACGCGGTAGATGCATATGATGGGATAGTGCTCAGCCTTGACAAGGAAGGAAGTTCTGACACAGGCTGCAACATGGGTGAACCTTGAGGACATTATGATACGTGAAATAAGCCAGCCACAAAAAGCTAAATACTGTATGATCCCATATCTAAAAGAGGTAATAAAGTAGTTGAGGGGTGTGTGGCTGGCTCAGTCGGTAGACGTGCAACTCTTGCTCTTAGGGTTATGAGTTCAAGCCCCATGTTAGGTGTAGAGATTACTAAAAAATTAAAAAAATTAGCTTAAAAAATAAATCAAGTAGTCAAATTCATAGGAACACAAAGTAGAATGGTGGTTACCAGGGGCTGGGGAGAGGGGGGAAAGTTGTTGTTTATGAGGGTAGCGTTTCAGTGTTGCAAGATGAAAACATTCTGGAGATCTGTTGCACAACAGTGTGAATGTGCTTAATGCTACTGACAGTACACTTAAGTATGGTTAAGTTGGTAGATTTTTATGTGTGGGTTGTTTTTTTTTAAAATCACAATTTAAAAAGCTGTCAAGGTCATCAAAAATGAGGAAAGTCTGAGAAACTGTCAGAGACAAGAGGAGCCTGAGGAATATATATGATGACTGAATGCAGTAGAGTGTCCTGGATGGGGTCCTGGGACACAAAGAGACATTAGGTAAGCTGAGGAAATCTGAATCAACTATGGACTTTAGTAAATAATGATACATCAACACTGGTATGTTAATTGTAACAAATGTACCATACTGCGAGATCTTAACAGTAAGGGAAACTAGGGGTGCCTGGGTGGCTGAGTTGGTTTGGCATCTGAATCTTGATCTCAGCTCAGGTCTTGATCTTGGGGTTATAAGTTCAGGTCCTGCCCTAGGCTCCATGTGAGGTTTGAAGCCTACTTAAAAAACAAAACAAAGGGTTCCTGGGTGGCTCAGTAAGTTAAGCATCCGAGTTCAGTTCAGGTCATGATCTCCTGGTTCATGAGTTCGAGCCCTGCATTGGGCTCTCTGTTGTCAGTGCAGGGCCTGCTTTGGATCCTTTGTCCCCTCTCTCCCTGCCTCTCCCCTGCTTGCGCGCGTACACACACACACACTCTCTCTCTCTCTCTCTCTCTCTCTCAAAAATAAAGAAACATTAAAAACAAAACAAAAGAGTAAGGGAAAGCCCGCCTGGGGTATATGGAAACTTTTTTTTGGTACCTTTTGACCACCTTCACCCATTTTGCCAACCAGCCTCCCCCCCCCCGCCCCCCCACAGCTCTGGCAATCACCAATCTGTTTTCTGTATCCATGAGTGTAGTTTTTGTTTCTTTGCTTGTTTGTTTTTAATTTTTATTTATTTTTATTCTCTATACCCAACATAGGGCTCAAACTCACAACCCCTAGATCAAGAGTTGCATGCTCTACTGACTGAGCCAGCCAGGTGCCCCTGTTTGTATCATTTTTTAGATTCCACATATGAGTAAGATTGGACGTAATTTGTCTTTATTTCGTGAAAAAATAGAAAATCTGAAAGACTGATTATTAGAAAAGAGATTAAACCAGTAATCAAAAACCTCCAACAAACAAAAGTCCAGGACTAGATGGCTTCACTGGTGAATCCTACCAGACATTTAAAGAATTAATACCACTTCTTCCCAAACTCTTCTAAAAACAGAAGAGAAAACTCTTCCAAATTCATTTTATGAGGCCAACATTACCCTGATACCGAAACCAGACACGGATGCCACAAGAAAAGAAAAATCCTTGACAAAATATTAGCCAACCAAATCGAATACATGAAAAGGATCCTACGTCATGGTCAACTGGGATTTATTCCAGGGATGCAAGGATGAGTCAACGTATACAAATCCATCAAGAGGATACATCACACTGACAAAGTGAGGGATAGAAGTTATAGGATCATCTAAATGAATGCAGAAAAAGTATTTGATAAAATTCAACATCATATATGATAAAAACAAATGGCGAGTCCAGAGGAAACCATGCCTCCACGTAATAAAGGCCGTATGTTTATCCAGCCAGCAAAAAGAGTGAAATCTTGCCATTGGCAACGACATGGATGGAGCTAGAGAGTATTATGCTAAGTGTAATCAGTCAGTCAGAGAAAGACGAATACCATGTGATTTCACTCATATGTGGAACTTAAGAAATAAGCAAAAGGGAAAAAGAGAGAGAGGCAAACCAAGGAACAGACTCTTAGCTAAGGAGAACAAATTGATGGTTACCAGAGGGGGAGGTGGTTGGAAGGATGGGTGAGATAGGGGATGGGGGTGAAGGAGTGTGCTTGTCCTGAAGAGGACCAGGTGTTTAAAATAAAAACTTAAAAATAAACAAATACATACATGCATGCACGCATGCATACTGTATGTGACAGGCCCGCAGCTAACATCATGCTCAACAGTGAAAGCTGAGAGCTTTTGCTCTAAGGTCAGGAACAAGACAAGAATGCCTACTCTCAACACTTTTATTCAACATGGTATTGAAAGTCCCGGCCTGATTATTTAGGAGACTCTTTGTATTATCTTTATAATTTTCTATAAAGGTAAAACCATTCAACAAAATAAAGACCTTTAAAAAAATAATTCAGGGGGCACCTGGGTGGCTCAGTCAGTTAGCATCAGACTCTTGATCTTGGCTCAGGTCATGATCTCACGGTTCGTGGGTTCGAGCCCCACATCAGGCTCTGCACTGACAGTGTGGAGCCTGCTTGGGATTCTCTCTCTTCCTCTCTGTCTCTGTCTCTGTCTCTGTCTCTGTCTCTCTCTCTCTCTGCCCCTCCTGAGCACACGCATCGTCTCTCAAAACAGACAAACAAAATAAAAAAATAAAAATAATAATTTAGGCTCTGCCTTGGAGGAATGTAGTGGCTGGGGGCATGAACTTGGAGTGGGTTTCCTGGGTTCAAACCCTGGCTGTACCGTGACCTGGCTGTGGGCCCTAGAGAGAGATGTAACCCTCTCGGTGGGACAGTGTCTTCTTCTGGAAAGTAAGTGGTAATACTAGGACCTCCCTCAGGGGGGAGCTGTGAAGACCAAATGAGATACTCCACACAAGTGCTCGGCACCACCCTTGACTCTTCTATAAGAGTAAGAAATCGCAGCAGACAGATCAGTGGCTGAGAGTGCATTTCAGAGCCAGGCAGTCTGGATTCAAATTCTGGTCTCCAGTGTCTATTTATAAATTTGTGGGCCAGTCATTTGGACCGAGCCTCAATTTCCTTAGCTATAAAAAGGGCTGAATAACGCCCACCCACAGGGTTGTTGGGAGGATTGAAGGAGCTCCGTGCACAGGGTGAGCGCTGGCTCAGTGGTTGCTGCTGGAGTTGAGTAGATGTGCAGTAAGAACCCAGGGGAGGAGCAAACAAAACCCGCCCAGGCGTCCACGGAGGCTGCAGAAAGGGGCCCGCTCTGGCTTCTGGGCTGAGGCTGCTGATGGGCTGCTTTGCAGCGCTCCAAGGTCCCATGTGACCTCCTCCCCCACCCCGTGAGGTCCTCCCAGGTCCCCAGCTTTGGAACAAAGCCTCGGCCTGCCGTTCTGCCACTGTTCTCTGTCTGAACTCTGATTAGGCCCTTATCTCAGCTGCTTTGCCCTGCTTGGCTGCCTGTCACATTCAATTCCATTCCAGGCCTTTCATCCTGCCCTGGCCCGAGTGTCCCCGAGTGTGAGGTTGTGGGACATGGGGCCTGGTCTCTATCGTCCTTGATTCCCACAATCCTAAGCACCGGTTCCAGAACACAGCAGCCGCTCAGTTCATGGCGGCTGAAGAAAATAAAATGAGAAGCTAACTCCCAGGCCTTGTTGTAGTTGGTTTTCAAGGCACTGAGAAACACCGGCATACTCCCCCCTCCTCAAAAATACCTCCTGTCTCTGGACTCCCTCAACCCCCAAATTCTACAATTAGAGCTTCATTGCTTTGGCTTAAACCAAATTGGGGACCCCATACTTGATAAAAATGCAACATTCTGTATCATTCAGAATCCTAGCAGGAAGCAGAAGTCACACTCAAAAGGGTTTAACTAAAAAAACAAAATCAGACAGTTAGTGACAGGAGTGTTTACAGTGAAGTGTGCAGGATGGAAGCTGCTGGCAGGGATGGTGAGGCACCCTGGGATGTGCGACAGCAGGCAGCTGGTAGTACCCTAGGGCAGAGGAGCCAAAGGGAGCCTAATGGAAGCTGAGCCTCGGAGGGGCCGCCTTGAGGGAGCATCGATGCCCTGGTGATGCAGACACTGCCCAGTGATGCGAGGCTGCAGCGGGGACTAAATATCTCCTTGTTCCTCTCCTCTTGCCCTCAGATCTCTCTGCAGTGCTCCCCCCCATTCCCCGCCCCACACCATTGGCCACCCGGAAGCCGGAGGGTGAGGGGGCCCAAGGGTCCAGGCTCCCAGGGACAGAGAGCGAGAGAAAATGGATCTGGGCAGAGGGGAGAGGAGCAAACCGAGAACAATAAGCCTTCAGAAGTGACGTGTTTTAATCTTATCAATCGTGTGCAATTCAGCATAAATGACAGCATCCGATCCTTTAAGAAGACGGAGGGGTAAGAGACCAGGGTCCTGAAGATTTAGAAAGAGAAGAGCACCGCTGTTTGGGGAAAGCATATGTCCCCTTACGAAAAAAGGCAAACCTTGCCTGTTTCCTGTGGTGGTTCTAGAATTTCCATATGTCTGTACACTTGTTCATAAGGATGGTAATCTGGGGACGGGTAGGAAACCACCACTGAGCAATCACATGCTCCACTGAGGTCTGAGCAGCTAGGGGTGGTGCTGAGGAGGATTACGGAGCATTAAGTTTCTCCCCCATCTCAGCCATTCCTTGGGCTCCTGCACAAATCTTTGTCATCGCAGGATTTCTGGGAGCCTCAGAGATGCTGAGGTGACCTGTGATCCTGAGTTCTGGGAGAGGTGATCTGGGAGATATCCTTGACCCCAGGAGCCCCCTCACCAGGTCCACCCTGGGACCAGTGGGCCCCACTGTGGGAACTGCCGGGATTTGGGTAGATGGTCTTCAAATCGGTGTCTGGGCAGTAGGGCAAATGGGATCAGTGGCTAAGGCTGTTGGGGAGCGGGGCGGGGAGGGGGGCAATAGAGGAGCTCAGGGGCAGAGGAAGGGAGCCTTAGTGTGGGATGAGGCTCCCTTGGGGCTGAGAAGGGCCAGGGAATCATCAAGGGCCGTGGCACAAAAGTGGGATCCAGGGAGCAGGAGTCTGGGCATCACCCACTGTAGCTTGTTGGGAATAGAGGAACTCGGGCCACACCCCACGCCTCCTGAATCAGGATTTGCATTTTCACCAGATCCCTATGTAATTCTGCTTTGTGTAGTTTGAGAAGCCCTGCTCTGCTGAGCTTGTCTGCTCTTTTCCCCTCAGTGCAGCTGAGCTCTTTCCCCTCAGGGCCTTTTTCATTCAGAAAGTCATTCAACAAATGCTGAGTGACTGGTCCTTGCCTAGTACTGGGATTACAGAAATTAATAGCAGAGAAGCAAGTAGGAAACCGAAACCCAGTATGGAAAATGCTACAGTAAGGATGCCGTCCGTCGTCCGGTGGAGGAGGACCCGCAAGCTATGGTGGGGGTGTGTGGCCAGGGAATGCTTCTTGGAACTGCGTCGCTCCACCCTGCTCCTGACGCACTACTCACTTGGCCCCAATCCCCCTCCTCTGACTCTTTCACTGTTTGTGTGCTCCGTTTCAGTTCATTATCTAAGCAGTGCTCCTCTTGTTTCCTCCCACTCAAGCCCTAGTAGGGCCCTAAATTCTAAATGTGAGAGGTTGAATGAACGGATGGATGGATGGACGTATGGGACAGATTATCAGTACAACAGGGAACAGTGAGACCCACTGCACTTTCCTATCACCCGCCAACCTGCTCTGCAGACCTCCTTATCCATCTCATGCTGTCTAGATATGATTTTTGAAACGTGAGTGTTTATTTCCTCGATTATGGGTTTTTCGAAGGAGCACATCAAGCATGCTAGGAGTTCTCGCAAAGAAAGTGGTTAAAAGCGAGGCAGCTGAATGGCTCAGTTGGTTAAGTGACTGACTCTTGATTTCAGCTCAGGTCATGACCTCACGGTTTGTTAAGGTTGGGCTCCTCAGCACGGAGCCTGCTTGGGAATCCCTCTCTCTCCCTCTTTACCTCTCCCCCGCTTGCACTCTCCTTCTCTCTCTCTCTCCCTCTCTCAAAATAAATAAATAAACTTAAAAGCAGAAAAAAAGGAAAGTGGTTAAAAGCACAGACACAAGCCAACATTCAAATCCTTATTTACTAGGTCAGTGACTTTGAACATGTTTCTTTACCTCTCCTGACTCAGTTTCCCCACCTGCTAAATAGGGATAATAGGAGTACCACCCTCATAGTGTTACCGTGCGGGGGTCACATGAGTGATCTGTAAAGCGCCTAGGACAGTCCCTGGCACTCGGTAAGTGCCATGAAAGTGTTTGCTATTCATGAGAACTTGCTGTGTGTCGGGCCTGTGATCCACTGGCCTGGTCTCAGGTAATCAGGAAGGCCAAGAACATCCTCTGTGAAAGACAGACAGTGGGAGGCTGTTCTTCCCCTCACACACATCAGAGAGTCTGAGCTAAAGGAGAAAGGTCTTTGTCCCCAGCAGGTGGCTTGCCTGGAGCCATCACAGTCTGGTAACCACTTTCATGGGGACTAGAAAGACCTTTTCCCCTGTCGTTCTCATCAGGGCTCTGTGATTGATTCTCTTGTCAGGGACCTCCTCCTCTTTGAAGCCCCCCGGGGCTGGGCCTTTCCACTTCCTCCCCCTGCTAATGGGAAGCCAGTCAGTTGGCTCTGGCGGGCAGATGACGAAACCCAGGCTTGGCTGACTTTGAAACCAATTTGTAGAGTTCACATTTAGTGAGCTCTGAAGGCCAATGTTTTTAACTTGGGAATCCTCCGGGCCTTGATTGGATCTGTGTCTTCTGAGTCTCTGGGGCTCCCAGCCGCCTCCTACACATCTAATGGAATAAGAATCAGAACATGCACCTTGACCTCTGAGACTGAGTAGTGTCGTGTGGAGCGGGGTTCTTACCCTGGACCATTTCAAAGACATTTGGCTGACCCTGCGGCTCTGAGATGTTCTTGGAAACTTGGGGGATTTGTTGCCACGGGTTTCTAGCCAGGCTGCCTCTGATGTTGGGGGAACAGGAGAGGTCTCTGCCTTTCAGCCCAGGGCCCGAATGAGCAGAAGAAGGCACTCGGTCTTGGGAAACAAGAGGGCAAGTGACGCTCTTGGCCAGCTTGGGATGTCTCAGAGGAGCTGTTGAGGTGGCTGCTGGGCCAGAGGTTGGGGGCAGAGCAAGCTGAGACTGTCACTTTCAGGGGCTGACTGTGGGGTCACAAGGACAGTGTAAAACTTCAGTATTGCTGGAGTCTTTATTTTTTTAAATATTTTATTTTTAAGTAACCTCTACACCCAATGTGGGCCTCGAACTCACAACCCCCAGACCAAGAGTTGCATGCTCCACTGACTAAGCCAGCCAGGTGCCCCTGGAGTTTTTATTAACTGCCAGCAGATGTTGTCAGCTGAAACCGTTGGTTGACACTTCCAGCACCCTACCCACAGCACTGTCTGGGTCATGTGGGTAATCGGCACCTGGCTGACCTTGACTTTTTCAATCTACCGTTCCATGAAGGAGCAATGACACCAGACTATCTTGGCCTTCACAGAAGACCCTCGGGTGTTTCTTTTTCTCTTTAAAATCTTTTTATTTCAAAACAATTTCAATTTTACAGAAAAGTGGCAAACAGCATATGTATGAAGAATTCCCATATGCCCTTCACCCAGATTCACTGCTCACATTTTGCTGCATTTACTTGCTGTCTCTCTTTCCATATGCGTGTGTGTGTGCGTGCGCATGCACATATGTATATGCAGAATTTTTTTTCTGAACCACTCAAAACTAAGGTGTAGACACATTTACCCCATAATACTTCAATGCATATTTCCTAAGAATAAATGTTTTATTGCATCACCACAATATGATTATAAAATTCAGAAACGTTAACATAGTACTGATCCAATACTATTATTTAATCTACAGTTTGTGTTCCAATTTGACCAATTTCCAGTAATGTATTTTCTAGCCACTTTTCCCCCATCCAGGATCTAATCCAGGATAAGCATTACATCTTGTTGTCAGGTGACTAAAAGTCTCTAGAAATGCTCCTTAATCTATCTTTGTGTTTCATGTCCTTGGGAATTTTCCAGATGAAAATCAACCTGAAGGCATTCTTGAGGCTGTAACTACTCTAAATGCTAACTCAAAAACAAAAAATCCTTTCCACTTGTTGCCTTTGAAGCCTCAAGACAGGTGGGTTTGACAACAATCTATTTTGGTCATGCCTGGCCCTTTCTGGCGTTTCCATCTACACTAGTCTCAGATGATCCCGGGCTTTGGTCTTGGGTACACAGTAGATGCTTAATAAGTACTTGCTGATTTGCCAGGAGACAACATGGATTTGGCTACTGGATCAAATAACCCCAGTGACATTCCAGGAGGATTTTGCTGATGTAGATAGGGGGACAAAGCGTTGGCTCTTCCAGAGGTGAATACCAGGGGCAATAATCCAAGGACAGCAGGAAGGCTGTATCTTTCTATTCTGTAGTTCGCTTAGATTCTCCTTCTCCTCGAAGTCCCCAGCAGGACAGTCGGGAAGCTCCACTGCAGGTTGTTAAATCCACCAAGTGGTGGCGGGGTGCAACCTGGTGCTGTTACAATCCTGTAAACCCTGCCACGTATTTTTTGACCTCTTGCCTAGGGTCTGTAAATTTAGATCATCTCCGCAGGAACAACAGAGAATGGAGCTTTGAAATCAACCTATTTGTGGTTGCCAGCCTCCAAGATGTCTCCAACCTGCCTCCCCTGCCATCTGTCCCTTGCACACCCCCTCCCACATGAATCAGGGCCGGCCTATGTGAACGACAGAACTTGGTAAAGGTGACAGTTGTCTGCCTTCTGAGGCTAAGTCATAAAAGATAATGCAGCTTCCACCTAGGTCTCTTGGCTAGCTTGCTTTAGAGGAAGACTGCTATTTTGAGGACACTTGGGCATCCCTGTACGGAAGCCCATGCAGAGACGAACTGAGGCCCCACCCAAAAGCCGGCACTAACTTGCCAGTCGTGAGTGAGCCACCCTAGAGGTGGGTCCCCCAGCTCCAACCCAGCCTTCAGAGGACTTCCGCAGTGACCAGCGTCTGACTGCAGCCTCCTACTCAAGTTACTCCCAAATTCCTGACCCACAGGAAATAGTAAATGATTAGTGAGAGATAGTAAATGATTAGTTGTTGTTTTTTTAATTTTTAATGTTTATTTTCTGAGAGAGAGAGAGAGAGAGAGGAGAGAGAATGAGAGGATGAGTGGGGCAGAGAGAGAGACACAGAATCCGAAGCAGGCTCCAGGCTCCAAGCTGTCAGCACAGAGCCTGATGTAGGGCTCAAACTCACAAACCGCGAGATCCTGACCTGAGCAGAAGTAGGGTACTTAACTGACTGAGCCACCGGGTGCCCCTGATTATTGTTCTTTTAAGCCATGAAGCTCGAGGTAATTTTCCATGCAGAGATCGATAATTGTCACATTAGTCTATTGAAAAGTAAAGGGGTGCCTGGGTGGCTCAGTTGGTTGAGTGTTTGACTCTTGATTTTGGCTCAATCATGAGCCAATGAGATTGAGCTCTGCATCAGGCTCTGGCCTGGGCATGGAGCCTGCTTGAGATTCTCTCTCTCCCTCTTGCTTTGCCCCTCCCCTGGCTCGCATTCTCTCTCTCTCTCTCTCTCTCTCTCTCTCTCTCTCTCAAAAAAAAAAAAAGTATAAAGGTACATGTGACCCAACAATTCCATTTCTAGATATATGCCCAAGAGAACTGAAAACATCTATCCAACAAAACTTGTACACTGTGTTCATTGAGGCGTTATTCACAATAGCCAAAAAGTGTCCAAGCTCAAATGTCCACCCTCTGATGAACGGATAAATGAAATGCCATTCCATACAATGGACTATTATTCAGGCATCAAAAAGATTGGAGTGCAGATTCATGGTTCAACATGGATGAACCTTGAGGACATCAGCCCCAGTGACATAAGCCAGTCACAAAAGACCACATAATGATTCATTTATATAAAATGTCCACACTAGGCAAATCTATAGGGACAGAAAGTGACTTAGTGGTTGCCTGGGGCTGGGGGATATGGGAGAATGGGAGGTGACTATTAATGGGCACAAGGTTTCCTTTCAGAGTGATGAAAATATGAATTGTACACTTCATATGGGTGAATTGTATGGTAGGTGAATTATACCTCAACAAAGCTGTTACAAAATTACAAAGAGACAAACTGTACAGGGAGCTCATAAGACTTTTGTTCCTGTTCTTTTTAGTTAAGATATTAGTGTCTGTGGGGTTCTTGGAGAAGGTCCTAAGGGACTCATCTGGCTACAAGGTAGGAAAGAACAGCTAGAATTGAAAGTGAGGAGCAGAGGAGATGGTCTGCTAAGAAAATTAAAGAATAACTCTAACCTTCCAAATGCTATATAGTCAGAATCATGAATCATAATCCCAACAAGATTAGACTTTGGGGAGGAAATTAATAATAGAATCTGGATTCTTCATTAAGTCCTGGTGAGAATGTGATGTTTCCACCTCTGAAGAATGACAGCCATTGTCAAGTGCAGTGTTCCTCCTCCACCTGCTGGAGCTTTAGCTCAGATGCTAAGCTCATCGTTTTTTTTTTAATCACCCCAGACCACTGATGTTTTAGCCCAGAGTCTTTATTTTGAACTTTGTTTTTAAAGTAATCTCTATGCCCAATATGGGGCTCAAACTCATGACCCCAAGATCAAGAGTTGCATGTTCTTGGGGCACCTGGGTGGCTCAGTCAGTTGAGCGTCTGACTTTGACTCAGGTCATGATCTCGCGGTTTGTGAGTTCGAGCCCCGCGTCGGGCTCTGTGCTGACGGCTCAGAGCCTGGACCCTGCTTCAGATTCTGTGTCTCCCTCTCTCTCTGCCCCTCCCCCACTCATGCGCTGTCTCTGTCTCAAAAATAAACATTAAACAAAAATTTTTTAAAGCGTTACATGTTCTACCAACCAAGCCAGCCAGGTGCCCCTCAGAATGTCTATTCTGAACGCTATTAAGTTACTGGTTAGAAATGGTCACTCTCTCTCCCGTTTGGTATATGAATACCAATTCGTTGGACTCCAAAAAATTTTATAATCATTATTGTTTAAAACAAAATTTGGTTCTACTTATTCCTATCTCCTTTTTCAAAATGTTCTTTATAAATAATTCTTTATTTTTCAAAATTAGCTTTTCTAATTTTAGACACCAAGGATAATCAAGATGACCTGTAATTATTTAGCATAAATAAAGGGGCAAGCAATTAAGAGTTCTTCTTAATGACATGGTATTTAAGCTAAATTTGTAGCCCCCTTTTAAAGATGAGGAAAGTGAGACCCAAGGACATTTCATGACATGCTCCAAATGACATGGGTAATATAGATCCTCACTGGGATTCACAATCTAGAATTCTCACTGTTATTCCACGTTGCCTCTACTGGCATGCGATGGGACTGAGTAAAATGGATTCAGTATTTTATGAATGGCACCCATGCTGACCATACTCTACCAAAAGTATCAGAGCTGAGATTTAATTATTCCATCCAAATGAAATCATGAATACATAACAAATACATTCTTGCGTATTATATCACCAATGTAACAAAATAAACTCACATTCTTATTTTTTTCAGCCTTAGTTCTTAGTCTCTTATGTTCAAGTGAAGAAATTTAAGGTCATTTTAATTGATGAATGTTTACTCTGGGATCTAGAAGTCTGTTAGAACTCCTTTTTATAAATCTGCCAAATGAACTGTGCCAGGAGTTTACGCAAATCCTTCTTTTGGCTGTTATTAGTGTCTCCAGTAAGCTTTTTACATTTATGTATGTAAAAAATGCCTTTCTATCATCAAGGTATGTTGGGGATTTCTTTTGATGGGCTGGAAGAGTGGCAGGGAAGATTTTAAAGAGGTTCTTAAAGATGTTCAGGGCTGGTACCAGGGTAAAGCAAGTGCAAAATTTGAGAGAGCGCCCAAAACCACAGTAATCAAGAAAAATGTCATTTTAATGGAATATTTTTTTTAATCAAAATTAATGCAAAAAGATCCATGATGAACAAAACACCAATATTTTAAGTGAAGGTAGGTCCCAGCATGGGTGGGACCAGGAGAGGGCAAGTGATATGAATTATACAATTGCAGAGTTGCACTGACTTATTGAAAATTTTAATATTTGGTTCATCGTAGAGCTTTTTCGCCTTAATTTTGTTGTTTTTTTTTTTTTTTGTAAAGAGAAATATGGCAGTTGGCACAAAAACAGACACATAGACCAGTGGAATAGAATAGAGACTCCAGAACTGGACCCACAAAAGTATGGCCAACTAATCTTTGACAAAGCAGGAAAGAATATCCAATGGAAAAAAGACAGTCTCTTTAACAAATGGTGCTGAGAACTGGACAGCAACATGCAGAAGGATAAAACTAGACCACCTTCTCACACCATTCACAAAAATAAACTCAAAATGGATAAAGGACCTGAATGTGAGATAGGAAACTATCAAAACCCTAGAGGAGAAAGCAGGAAAAAACCTCTCTGACCTCAGCCGCAGCAATTTCTTACTTGACACATCTCCAAAGGCAAGGGAATTAAAAGCAAAAATGAACTATTGGGACCTCATGAAGATAAAAAGCTTCTGCACTGCAAAGGAAACAATCAACAGAACTAAAAGGCAACTGACGGAATAGGAACAGATATTTGCAAATGACATCAGATAAAAGGCTAGTATCCAAAATCTATAAAGAACTCACCAAACTCCACACCGGAAAAACAAATAATCCAGTGAAGAAATGGGCAGAAGACATGAATAGATACTTCTCTAAAGAAGGCATCCAGATGGCCAACAGGCACATGAAAAGATGCTCAATGCCGCTCCTCATCAGGGAAATACAAATCAAAACCACACTCAGATATCACCTCACGCCAGTCAGAGTGGCCAAAATGAACAAATCAGGAGACTATAGATGCTGGAGAGGATGTGGAGAAACGGGAACCCTCTTGCACTGTTGGTGGGAATGCAAATTGGTGCAGCCGCTCTGGAAAGCAGTGTGGAGGTTCCTCAGAAAATTAAAAATAGACCTACCCTATGACCCAGCAATAGCACTGCTAGGAATTTACCCGAGGGATACAGGAGTACTGATGCATAGGGGCACTTGTACCCCAATGTTTATAGCAGCACTTCCAACTATAGCCAAATTATGGAAAGAGCCTAAATGTGCATCAACTGATGAACGGATAAAGAAATTGTGGTTTATATACACAATGGAGTACTACGTGGCAATGAGAAAGAATGAAACATGGCCCTTTGTAGCAATGTGGTTGGAACTGGAGAGTGTGATGCTAAGTGAAATAAGTCATACAGAGAAAGACAGATACCATATATTTTCACTCATATGTGGATCCTGAGAAACTTAACAGAAGACCAGGGAGGAGGAGAAAGGGGGTGGGGAGTTACAGAGAGGGAAGGAGGCAAACCATAGGAGACTCTTAAAAACTGAGAATAAACTGAGGGTTGATAGGGGGTGGGAGGGAGGGGAAAGTAGGTGATGGGCATTGAGGAGGGCACCTGTTGGGATGAGCACTGGGTGTTGTATGGAACCTATTTGACAATAAATTTCATACTTAAAAAATTTAAAAAAGAAAAGAAAAACGTGGCAGTAAAATAGTATTTATCTTGATTTCTGAGATGTGGGGCGGCCTCTTCAATTTCACACAGGAGGCGAGTGCATCTCCTGTCTCACCCCAGCCCTGGCCTGCACTGGGCCTGAATCTTTCCCAGGGAGAGCTAGAAAGAAGTTCCCACACCCTGCGCCCCAGGCACGCCTGGCTTTGGGGAGCTGAGTGACATACGTCTCAGGAAAAGTTCTTTCCCTAGTGTCACTGGTGGTGAGAGGAAGCTTTTTTCAACCCTCTCTGTTGTGACACGTTTACCAGTTTATGGGGCACATCTGGCGGCCTCTGGCTAGTGAGCAACTTCCCAGGTAGAGTCATGGAGTCAGCTGAGCCCACAGGCCAATGGGAAGGGAGTCTTTCCGCTGAGTTTGCACATTCCCCAGCTGAAAAGTAAGATTTCTGAAGAGTCCTAATGAAGGCCCAAAGAACTGAAAGTACACATCACACACTTAATAATACTTGTCAAGTTGAATTAAACTTGGCTTTTGTGTAACCTGAATGTCCTCACATGCTCCGTGTTTCTGGGGTTACTCTTCCTCTAACAGACACACGAGAGGCTTGGAGGCTTGCGTAAACGTTGGGGTGCTCCACGATGAGAGAAGGATAGTTTGCATCATCTCTCTTCTCAATTTCTGCTGCTCTGATTCTCCGTCTTGCCCCTCTAGCTGTGAGGCTTTTTACCCCCGCAGATGCTTTTCTCCCCATGCTCCCCAAGACCCCAGTAACCAGGCTCTTTGTGAAACAGCCTTTCCTGAAGTCTTGTGGGAAACAGAAAGGCACTACAGCATAGTCCTGGACAGGAAACCGTTTAAAATTAAATAAATATATTTATGGATAAACAAAACCTAGGAGAATTCATAGACAACAGATCTGCACTGTAGGAAATGCTAAAGAAGTTTTTTCAGAGTGAAAGGAAATGATACCAGGTCGAAATTTGGATCTTCAGGAATAATGAAAAGCACCAGAGATAGTAAATATAAGAATAAATATAAGGGGTGCCTGGGTGGCTCAGTCGGTGGAGTGTCTGACTTCAACTCAGGTCATGATCTCACAGTCCATGGGTTCAAACCCCACATCAGGTTCTGTGCTGACAGCTCAGAGCGTGGAGCCTGCTTCAGATTCTGTGTCTCCCTCTCTCTCTGCCCATCCCCCACTCGCATTCTGTCTCTATCTCTCAAAAATGAATAAACATTTACAAATTAAAAAAAGAATATAAGAAATCACTTTCCTCTCCATTTCTTAAAATACTTATAAATGTTTAAAGCAAACATTTTTAAAGCTTCACTTTCTCTCTCTCTCTCTCTTTCTGGTGAGAGTTCGTGGGCATGCAGGGGAGGGGCAGAGAGAGAAGGAGAGAGAACCCCAAGCAGGCTCAGTGCTGACAGTGCTGATGTGGGGGCTCAATCCGTGAGATCACGACCTGAGCCAAAATCAAGAGTCGGATGCCCAACTGACTGAGCCACTCAGGTGCCCCAAAGCAAACATTTTTTTAAAAATAGAATTTAGACACATTATTTTTAAGTTTATTTATTAGTTTTGAGAGTGGGGAGCAGAGAGAGAGGGAGACTGAGAATCCCAAGCAGGCTCTATGCTGTCAGTACAGAGCCCCATGCAGTGTTTGAACTCACAAAACCTGAGAACATGACCTGAATCAAAATCAAGAGTCAGACGCCCAGGTGCCCCCAAAACAAACATTTTAACATTGTATTGTGAGGTTTTTAACTTACGTAGATGTAACACTTAATACATATTTTGCATGAAGTGGCACAATATTAATTCTAAATAGACTGAAATGTTATGGATATATATTATATTTCTATGGTGATCACTTCTTAAAAATGCAAAGAAGTATAACAAAAAAGCTAATTGATAAATGAGGGTAGATTTCTAATAAATAATCAATTAGCCCGAAAAGAAGGCAAGAGAGGAGGAACAGAGGAAACAACAACAACAACAACAACAACAGGAGATAAAGAGGAAAAAAAAATAGTAAAATGGTAGACCAACATTCAACCATATCAGTAATTACATTAAGGTTACTAGTCTAAATCACTTCAATTAAAAGGCAGAATCTGCCAGATAGAAAAGCACAGCCCAACAATACTGTCTATGAGGGACACATAAAAGACGTTGATAGGAAGCAGATGAGAAAAGATGTATCATGCAGACAGTAAGGATAAGAAAGTTGAAGTGGCTAAATTAATATAAAATGAAGTATTAAGATGGAGACTATCATCAGAGATTAAAAAAGAAACCTCATAATAATAAATATCATCAGGAAGGTATAATAAGCATACATTACAGAGTTTCAAAATACATGCAGGAAAAACTAACAGAATGACAGAAATAAAGGGAGAAAGACACAAATACACTATTGTAGTTGGCCATTTTAACACCACTCTCTCAGCAATTATAAAAAACAACTAGACAAAAATCAGTAAATACATAAAAGATTTGAACAACACTTTGAACCACCTCAATCTAATAAATATTTATGGAACAAAGTACCCACCAGAATACACATTATTTTCAAGTTTAAGTGCCCTTGATATATTCACCAAGGTAAATCACATTCTGGGCCATAAAACAAATCTCAATAAATTCAAAAGGGCTAAAATCATATAGAGTATGTTATCTGACGACCATGGAGTTAAATTCCAAATCAATAACAATGTATGTAGAAAACCCCAAATACTTGGAAATTAAACAGCACAGTTCTACACAACAAAAAGTCTAAGAAATCCCAGAGAATATTAGAAAATATTTTGATTTGAATGATAATAAAAATAAAACATACCAAACTTTGCAAGATGAAACAAAGCAGTTCTTAGAGATGTATTTATAGCTGTAAAACCTAATATTGGGGCAAAAAGGCCTAAGTTTCACTTTCAGAAAATAGAAAAAGAAGAGCAAAGTAAACCTAAAGTAAATGATAGGAAGGAAATGATAGAAGAACAGAAATTATAAAATAGAAAGCAGATAAATAATACATTTAGCAATAGCAAAGCCAAAAGTTGGTTATTTGAGAAGGTAACAAAATTGATTAACCCCTAGCCAGACTGACCACCTTCCCCCTGCCCCCCAATAAAAGAGAGAAGACAGACTACCAATATCAGGAACAAAAGAAGGCATATCACTGTGCTAAAGATATTAAAAGGCTATTAAAAGGATGTCATAAACAAGTCTATGCCAATAAATTAGACAATGTAGAGGAAATCGACAAATTCCTTGAAAATTACACCTTCCAAAACTGATACAAGATAAAATAGAAAATCTGAATGTCCCTTTATTTTATTTTATTAAAATAATTTTTTTAATGTTTATTTATTTTTGAGAGAAAGAGCACGAATTGGAGAAGGGCAGAGAGAGAGGGAGAGACACAGAATCTGAAGCAGGCTCCAGGCTCTGAGCTGTCAGCACAGAGCCTGACGTGGGGTTCGAACCCATGAACCATGAGATCATGACCTGAGCTGAAGTTGGACACTTAACTGACTGAGCCACCCAGGGACCCCCTGAATGTCCCTTTAGCTAGTAAATAAACAATGCATTACCAAGAACTTCTTGCAAAGGAAACTCTGGGCCCAGATGGTCTATTCATGAATTCTATTAACTACTTAAGAAAAGTATTACCAATGCTACAAAAACTCTTCCAGAAAATAAAGGAATGCTTTCCAATTTGTTTTGTGAGGCCAGTGTAACCCTGATACCAAAACTTGAAAGACATTAGAAAAGAAAAAAGAAAGAGGGAGAGGGAGGGACAAAGGAAGGAAGTTAAAAACCAATATCTCTCATGAACATAGATGCAAAAATTCATAATAAAATGTCAGCAAATAAAATCTGATGGTATATAAAAATACATCATAACCTATGGGATTTCTCTTAGGAATGCAAAACTGGTCTAACATTGGAAAATCAATGTAATGCACCATATTAACAAAAAGAAGGAAAAAAAGATAATCGCTGGTAGAAAAAACTTTATACGTTTTCGACATCTATTCATGACAAAGCTCTCAGCAAGTTAGGAATAGAAAAAAAGTTTCTCAATGTGAAAAAGCATATCTGTGAAAAATCTAGAGCCAACATCATATTTAATGGTGAAATATTGAATGCTTCCCCCCCAAGCTTAGGAACAAGGCAAGTATACTCTCACCTTTGGTATTCAACATTGTACTGGAGATCCTAGTCAGTGCAGTAGCACAAGAGACATAAAGATTGGAAAGTAAAAAGTACTCTATTTGTACATGACATGATTGTTTATATGGAAATACCAAGGGGGGTGCCTGGCTGGCTCCGTTGGTAGAACCTGTGACTCTTGATCTTGGGGTTGTAAGTTTAAGCCCCATGTTGGGTGTAGAGATTACTTTAAAAAAAAAAAAAAAAAGCACTAAGAGATCTACAACAGAAATAATAACCAGAATTAGCAACTTCACACGATACAGGGCTATAATTTTAAAAATCAGTTGTATTTTTGTATATCAGCAGCATACAGGTGGAAAAAAAAATTCCACTTATAATAGTATCAAAAAACAGGGGCACCTGGGTGGCTCAGTTGGTTGAGTGTATGACTCTTGATTTTGGCTCAGGTTATGATCTCATGGTTTGTGGGACCAAACCCCACATGGGGCTCTGAGCTGATAGTACGGAACCTGCTTAGGATTCTCTCTCTGCTCCTCTCCCCTTTTGTGCTCTCTCTCTCTCTGTCTCACTCTCTCTCAAATAAAAAACAAACAAAAACATACACTGCTTAGGGATACATTTAACAAAAGACAAGTCCTATACACTGAAAACTGCCAATCATTGCTGAGAGAAATTCAGTAAGACCTAATAAATGCAGAAATATGCCATGTCATAGCTTGGAAAACTCGGTATTATTAGTCAATTCCAGTGTATTGATATGTAGATTTAACAAAGTCTCCTTCATAATCCTAGCCACCTTCTTTTTTAAATGACAAATTGATTCTAAAATTTATGTGGAGGACCTGGAATATCCAAAGCAATACTGAAAGAAAAAAAAAGTGTAGAACTCATCCTATTTCAGGATTTACCTTGAAGCTACAGTAATCGGACAGTATGCAGGGCGCCTGGGTAGCTCAGTTGGTTGAGCGTCCGACTCGGTTTCAGCTCAGGTCATGATCTCATGGGTTCATGGGTTTGAGCCCTGTGTTGATCTTCACGCTGACAGTGCAGAGCCTGCTTGGGATCCTCTCTCCCTCTCTCTGCCCCCACCCACCCCCATCAAAATAAATAAATAAACTTAAAAAAGACAGCATGATTCTATCATAAGGATAACCATTAGGTTAATGGAATAGAATGAAGAGTTCAAAAATACACTTAAGTGGCCATTTAATTTTTGGCAGGTACCAAAGCAATCTAATAGGAAAGAAAAGTCTTTGCAATAAATGATGCTAAACAGCTGGATATCCCTTACAACATTATCTTGTACTATATACAAAAATGAATTTGAGGTGGATCATAGAGCTAAGTGTAGTAACTAACATGATAAAACTCCTATAAGAAAACCTAGGACAGCATCTTCATGACCTGGTGATAAGCAAAGATTTTTTTTTAGACATTCAAGAAAATGAATAGGCAGGCCATAGACTAGGAGACATTATTTGTAAAGAAAGCATTCATCTGACAAAGCATTGGCCTTTAGGACTTTAAGACACCTATACTTCAAGAGCAAAAAAGACAAACAACCCAATAAAACAATGGCTACAATTTGAGCAGACACTTCACAAGGGAAGATAGATGAATGGCCAGTGGGTGCTTGAAAATGTGCTCAATATCATTAATTATCAGAAAGAGTGCAAATTAAAACAAATGTAAAATGAGGTACTGCTACATACTCACCAGAATAACTTACATTAAAAAGACTGACAATACTAAACGTTAGCAAGGGGATTGAACAATATTAACTTTCCTATTTTGTTACTGGGAGTGTAAAAACATGTAAGCACTTTGAAATAAAGGTCTGGCAGTTTTGTATGAAACTAAACATACCCCCTATGACCCAGCAATTTTGGTTTTAGGTATTTACCCAAGAGAAATGAAAGCATATGTCTACAAAAAGACTAGTATAAGAATGGTAATAGTATTTTTCTTCATAAAGCCCCAACTGGAAACATCCCAGATGTCAGTCAACAGGAAGATGTACAAATTGTGGTATATTCATGCAATAAAAAGGAACAAACTGCTTATGCAACACCATGAATGAATTTCAAAAATATTATGCTGAATGAAAGAAGCTTTAGACAAGAGAGTACATATTGTATGATTGCATTTACATGAAGTTCTAAAGCAGGCAAAATTCATCTATGGTTAAAAAAAAAAAAAAGATGAGAACACTATGGTTGTGCGGGGAGGACATTGACTGGGAAGGGGCACAGGGAACTTTCTGGATGATAATAATATTTTATATTTTGACAGACATTTGGGTTATACAGATGCATGCATTTCAAAAACTCATTGAATAATAATACTGTTAACATGAATGCATTTTACTTTGTGTACAGTTTTCCCTCAAAGAATAAATAGTAACTTTTGTCAGTGATATATATATACTGAAATGTTTTTGGGTGAAGTATACCGCTAGGGAAAGTGCACCTTACATTGAAATGCATCAAAAGGGGAGGCAAATGATGGCTTCATGGATGGGTAAAGGGATAGGTACATGACAGAGCAAATGTAGTACAATATTAACTTTTTAGTAATATAAGTGATTCATATAGAGGATGTTCACTATACAATTATTTCAACTTTTTTTTTTTAATTTTTTTTAACGTTTTTATTTTATTTTTTGAGACAGAGAGAGACAGCATGAACAGGGGAGGGTCAGCGAGAGGGAGACACAGAATCTGAAACAGGCTCCAGGCTCTGAGCTGTCAGCACAGAGCCTGACGCGGGGCTCGAACTCACAGACTGCGAGATCATGACCTGAGCCAAAGTCGGCCGCTTAACCAACTGAGCCACCCAGGCGCCCCATCAACTTTCTTTTTTTTAAAAGATTTTATTTTTAATCTCTCCACCCAACGTGGGGCTCGAACTCACAACCCACAACATCAGGAGGCATACGCCCCACGATCTGAGCCAGCCAGGCACCCCTATTTCTATTTTCTATATTTGAAAATTTTCCAAATAAACTGTTGGGAGTGGGAGAGTGAACACTAGGCACGTCCAAATACATTTGTGGCAGCACTATTTGTAATGGCCCCCAAATGGAAACAATTTCTATGCCCATCAACAGGAGAAGAGATAAATCAATTGCATTATCATCATATAATGGAATAGTCTACAGCAGTGAGGATGTAAGATGGACTGGACGCAACAGTACGGATGACCCTCACAAACACAATGTGAAATGAAAGAAGTCAGATGCTAAAGGCACAACTCATTTGTATAAAGTACAAAAACAGGCAAAACTAGTCTGTGCTGTTCAAAGTCAGGATAGTGATTGCCCTTGGGTGGAGTCATGATTGGAGGAGAACATGACGGGGGCTCCTGGGGTTCCTGACTTGAGTGCGGGTTATGTGGGTTTGTGAAAATCCACGCTTCCCTCTGTATCTACTATTACTTCAACAAAAAGCTCAAAGAAATTAGTGTTAGACCTCACTGTTCTTAAAACAGGTTCCTCAGCCTCGCCCCACCTCTGGGAATTCTGTGCCAGCCATCTTTCTCCCATCTCTCTTCTCCCATTTCCCAGGCTCTGACACGCCTGTCTTCCTCACCTGCCAGGGAAAAACTCAGTGCAGAGGAATTTAATTCTCAACCCCTACCCTAGTCGAGGCTCCAGGATGGAGCCAACTGGAAAAGGCTCATTCATGACTTTATCTAAATCAAGGAGCCATGCAGCCCCAAGATAAATTCCTTTGCTTCCTGACAACAGTAATTGCTACAGGCAGTTTTTAAAAGCAAAATTTGTTTTCCCTCTATATGGGTGTCTCCATCTTCCCCTTCTACCACCCTCAGTTTATCCCTTTCATCCTCTTCTCTTTAAAGTGGTAGTGGCATCTTACTCCCTTCGCCAAATCTGGAAACAGTGACTTGCCTTAGAGATTGTCCTAGTGCTTCAGCTCAGGACCAAGGTTCCCTTGGCTGGTAAGTCAACCTCCAGACCCCAGCAAATGGCCGGGTGTAGGGGTAGAGGTGGTCAACTGGAGGAGGGGGAGGAGAGGCATGGTGGGGGGAAGGGAACCAGGTACAGAATAACAACAGGAACCGATCCCTGTTCTTCCCAATCTTGCTATCTGTTGAGAAGTCAAGGTGAATACACATCTAAACAAAACAAGGCAACTATTTAATTAAGCATTTCTTCTATTTATCTGATGGGTCAATTTTCGGTCTTCTTGTTACTTGATCAGCCAGAAGCATCTGACACAAGTGATCTCTCCCTCTTCCTTGAAACGCTTCGGGGTTGCTTCTTACCTCCTTGTCTGTTCCTTCTTAGTCTCCAGTTGGTTCCTGTTCATCTCTTTGACCTCTAAATGTTAGAGTGCCCCAGGACGTGGTCCTTTGACCTCACCTCTTTAGCTGCTTTGACTCCCTGGATGATTTCACTCAATATTTGTGGCCTAAAAAATACCATCCACACCCTAATGACTTCCATATTTGTGTTTCCAGCTAGATCTCTCCCCTGAACTCCACAACTGTGTATTTATCCACCTACTCACTTAGATCTTGAATAGGCATCTCAAATTTATCATATCCAGTACTGAGCTCCTGATAGCCCTCCTTCAAACTGTCCCTCCACCCTTATCTCGATAGAGCGTCCATCTTCCAGATACTCAGGACAAAAACTTGGGTGTCATTTCTGACTCCTCTCTTTCTCTCACTTCCCATCTCTAATCTTTCAGGAAGTCCTACTGAGTTAACATCAAAATACATCAAGAATCTCACTGCTTGGGGGAGGGGAAGGAAAAAAAAAAAAAAAAAGAGGTTAGAGTGGGAGAGAGCCAAAGCATAAGAGACTGTTAAAAACTGAGAACAAACTGAGGGTTGATGGGGGGTGGGAGGGAGGGCAGGGTGGGTGATGGGTATTGAGGAGGGCACCTTTTGGGATGAGCACTGGGTGTTGTATGGAAACCAATTTGACAGTAAATTTCATATATTAAAAAATAAAAAAAATAAAAACAGCTCCATCCAAGCTGCCATCATTTCTCACTTGGATTATAGATAGCCTCCCGACCTTGTCCCCTTTCAGCCTGCTCTCAACACAACCACCAGAAAGACACTATTAAAATGCATCTCTGCTCAAAACCCTCCAGTGTCTTTCCATTTCACTCAGAATGAGTGCCAACACCCTGCCAGTGGCCTGCAAGGCTCCGGAGCCTGGCCTCTTCTTCCCTCTTACTTCAGCTGCAACTGCTCTTCCCTCACTCACTCTATTCCAGCCACACTGGCCTCCTTGTTGTTCCTGGAACATACCAGGCACGCTCCTGCCCCAGTGCCTTTGCAGCTGCCCTTCCATTTCAAATGCCCTTGCCCTACACGGCCGTTCTCATGTCTATAGATCTTAAGTCTGGTACTATTTTCTCAGTAAGGCCCACCCTTGCCACCCTGCCTGAAAGTCTACACTTTCTCAGATATTCTCAATCTTCTTTCTCTTTCTTATTTCTCTCTTTAACACTTACTGTCACGTACTATGCATATAGTGTCATGTACTTATACTCTTTTTTTAAAAAATGTTGATTTATTTTTGAGAGAAAGAGAGAGAGCATGCATGTGCAAGCAGGGAAGGGGCAGAAGAGAGGACAGAGAGAATCCCAAGCAGGCTCCACACTCAGCATGGAGTCTGACATGAGGCTCGATCTCATGACCATGAGATTATGACCTGAGCCAAAATCAAGAGTCAGGTGCTTAACCGACTGAGCCACCCAGGTGCCCCATTTTGTTTCAAAGTAAGCTCTGTGCCCCATGTGGGGCTCGATCTTACAGCTCTGAGATCAGGAGTCACATGCTCTGCCAACTAAGCCAGCCAGGTGCCCCCTATATTCTTTAATGTCTGTCCTCCCTCAACTAGAACAGAGTCCATGATTATATAGAATACAACAGTCCTAGTGTAGGCGTCTAATATCTGCTGCATGAATGAATGCTTATTTCAGAATGGCCTGAGAGGTGCTAACAGGTAAAAGGAAGTAAGTCAGATTAGGGAAGGCCATGGAAGACTGCAGATATCTGGAAGGGGATGGGATTTCCTTCAGTCTTTGGAGAATGAGGACTCCTTAGAAGGATGAGGATGAAGAGAGAACCCTTGGCATAGAGTTGCAGAGTACCCGTTTTGGAATCACCTGGCTTGGGTCCACGTTCTGTCTCCATCATGTAGTAGGTATAGACGAGGTAGTCTGTTTCTCTGGATGCCAGTTTCTATGTCTGTAAAACAGAGATTCTTCTCTGGGTCTCAGTTTCTGTATCTATAAAATAGAGATTACCATCGTACCTACCTCATAGGGGTGCTTGGGTTGTTTTAGGATCAAATGAAATAATGTATAAATAATGTCCAGTGAGGGCAAGGCACTTAGGAAGACATGTTCAAAAAGTGCTACTTTTTTTTTATGTTTATTTATTAATTGAGAGAGAGAGAGAAGGAGAGAACCAGCTGGGGAGGGGCAGAGAGAGAGAGGGAGACAGAGGACCCGAAGCAGGCTCTGTGCTGACAGCAGTGAGGCCGATGCGGGGCTTGAACCCTCGAACTGTGAGATCATGACCTGAGCCGAAGTCAGACACCTGACCAACTGAGCCACCCAGGTGCTCCAAAAAGTTCTACTTATTGTTGTGTAGAGCTTAGAATCCCTGTGAGCTAAGACTTCATGTTGAAGGCATTGTAGAGTGTTTCGAACTGGCAACAGAGTTAGAATGAGTTGGGCTTGAGCTTTAGACACAAGAGGTCAGCCCCTTGTGATGGAACAGCTTCTTTCTCAGAACTGTCAGTCCCTGGACTCAACCAGATGGGTTGAACCTAATTCCTGTCCTGCATTAGTTAAGATGGCGCTGCTTACAAGCAAAAAGGGAATCAGAGTTAGGCGCAAATATGGCATAAGGCCTCTGCTGGGAGGACGAGACAGCTCTCAGCTGCCTGTTGCTGACACAATCAGAGCAAAGAGCAGTGATTCACTCCAATCCTGTCGTTGAGCTCAGGATTTTGGCCAAGTGTAGGTTTCGGGGTTGGTTGGTGGATTATTTTTTCCCCTTCCTGAGTTGAAAGAGTAACTCTGTGTTTCAAAAAGGCACTTTCTTTCTGCAGAGAAATTCTGTGGTGAGAGCTTGCTGGGCTTGGTGTGGGAAGAACCACCTTTGCTTATGTCTGGGAGAGAATGAAATCTAGCGCCCCTATTTTTTTTTCCCCTCCCACCCAGTAAAGATGCAGAGCTGAAAGGTGTCTTTCAGAAGGGCCAGAGACAAGGGAGTTGACTCGTAGGTAAGAGGACGCTGTACAGGAGGCCAAAGAAGTGGCTTCTTGTTTGTTAGCGTAGGTTTGTGGCAAGGAGGTCTGTGAAGCCCTCCCCCAGAGTACCCCGGACTAAACAGAACAAATAAAACCTCTATTTGTTCATCTCTACCCTGGATTTAGATGGTGCTTTATGGCCAGGGTTATTGGGATCAGCTGAAACCCAGGCTGATGTTTATTCCTGGGATTGCAAAGACAGACAAATACCTCTCTGTCCTTCCATTTTCCAGGCCAAGAGGGCAGGAGACAATTTCAATCAAGCAGGCAAGCGGTGAAGAATTATTTTTTAGGTGCCCACTGTGTCCCCAATGCTGAGCCACCTAAATATAAATAGAAAAAGTACAAAATTCTAGCTCCAGCCCTCAAGGCACATAAAATCGAGCCTGCAGGAGGAGGCTGGGGGCAGGGGTGGGGAGAGACCAAACAAATTCAAGAGAAACTGTTAACAAACAGCAGTGTGAGGTACTAAGAACTAATCTTGCAAGAGGTAAGAGATGAGGGAGGTAAGGAGTGGGAGTTGGGGAGCTCTTGGAGGAAGTTCGTAAGACAATTAACAACATGGTGAAGGAAAGCCTATCTGTCTTGTTCTCCGCCGTACCCTGGCATGTAGCATAATTCCCAATGCGGAGTGGGCATTCAGTAAATATTTGAGGAATGAATGCAGAAGGAGGGGGGTGATATTAGAAGGATAAACAGGCGAAGAGGGAGGAGGGCATTCCAGCGTGAGGAAAGGCCCAGAGAAATGGTCGGATGTCTCGGTGAGACTGGTTTAACCACAGCGTAGGGTGTGTAGTGAGGAGTAGTGGGAAATGAGGTTAGATATGGGGCCAGATGGGGGAGGCTGGAAAACGAGACAGAGAAATTCAGAGATGAGTATTCCTTCATTCCTTCCTCAAGCTCTTACCGAGCGCAGACCATGTACTAGGCAAGGGAGAAAAGGAGGGATAAAAAGACGAATTAAAGGTCTTACCATCCATTGGGGATAGGTGGAATATCTGCACTTTATTGTTGTAATAAATGATGTGATAGTGATGGAATGGATGAAATATTTTGACATTCTAGTCACAGTTTGGTTGCAAGAAATTCAGGCCATGTCAAACTTGCTCAATTTAACTGAGACTCTATTAAAAGGTATATTAGACAGCCAAGGCTAGGAAGTGGACTTCAAAAGTGACAGGAGAGGGCTCAACCTGGTAAATTGGGCTGGTTCTCCTCCCTGCCTCTCCCTCTGCATTGCCTCATGGGTGGTCTCTCACCTCTGCCCCTCTCTCTGTGTATGCTCCATTCTCCTGCTTCCCTCCCTTCCTAGGATTTTACTTGGTGCAAGCTTACACTCTGACAACACAAGACCCTCCTGCTCCAGGGCCGGCCATCATCGTCTGCTCTCTGAGCCTTTTAGGGCAGCATATGGAGGAAGCAGAGGCTGATTGGCTCAGCTTAGCCTGTGGATGGGTACGCCTGGGTCAGGTGATCACTTAGAACCAATCAGCTATGGTCAGAAGGCAAATCATGTGATTTAAACATGACTGCCTAAGCCTACCAAGAACTGCAGATAAGGGACATTCCAAGAAGGGATATGGACTGGAGGGCAGTAATAGACAAGCCTAATTCCTGCTGGTTAACAGTGCAGGGAGCAAATCAATTCAGCGGGTGGGGGTGGTAAAGGGGGAAGACTATCAGACATAAACAGTATCTGATTGAAAGGTTTGAATTAGGGGCACTTGGGTGGCTCCATTGGTTAAGCTTCTGACTTCAGCTCAGGCCATGATATCACAATTCAGGGGTTTGAGCCCCACCTCAGGCTCCATGCTGACAATGCAGAGTCTGCTTGGGATTGGGATTTTTCTCTTTCTCTCCCCTCCCTCCGCCCCTCCCCCACATTCTCTCTCTTTCTCTCTCTCTCAAAATAAATAAATGAACTTTAAAAAATAAGTAAACAAATAAAGGTCTGATTTAGTCCTAGGAGAAAAAAACAATTCCCAGCTGTGGATGAAAGCAGTATTTTAGAGCAGTTAGACTGACTGTGGCCCATAGGTCAGAAACTGAAGGGACCCAGACCATCAAGAAAACTTTTGCCTGATCTAGAATGGAGCAGTTTAGAGATAAGGATTTTAAAAATAAAAGTAGCCTAAATTGTTATAGGGCAGAGTCAGCTTCTCATTTATTGCTATAACCCTGTCCTCATAGTCAGGCTCAGAGAAGAAATTCACTACACAGTTGTCAGAATGAATCAAATTTCCCTAAAACCCAGACAAACAACTGAACATATCGCTATTTGTATTCTGTTAGGGACAGAGCCAGGACCAGGAACACAGAACAAAACAAAGCAAAATTCAAAATATGATTTTTCTGATTCCTGATGCAGGGCTCGGGTCACTGACTGCAGACTTGGTGAGAAGCAAAAATGCGGCAGAAGGAGTCTGGGCCAGGCTGCCTGGCAGAGGGCTAGATGGACAGATAGTGCCGTGCCCAGTGGCCCAGAGGCAGATCAAAGCCAGCTTCCCCAGCACGGGCAGCAAGCATGGCAGGAATCTGGGGGACCTCTCACCCAGTCCTTCACCCATGCTCACAGATGGAAAGCCACGCCATTAGTGGCCACACCTTTGAGCACTGCCGCCACACAGGCAGCTGTGACGGATCTTTCATAGTGGAGTGTGTGGCTCTCTCCAGACAGGCAGCTTTGATGCCAGTGAGCATGGCATTCCTGGCCGGACCACCTGGCCTCCCAGCCCAGGTCTGCCTCTTGGGCAAGCTGCCTAACTCCTTAACTACTTCGTGTCTCAGTTTCCTCCTTTGTAAAACAGGGATAATAAACCTCCTTAGAGGGTCGATGAGAAGATTCAATGAGATGATATCTGCAAAGCAATTAAAACAGTGCCTGGCACATTTTAAGCCATCATGATTACTATAATTGGTACAAAAAAAAAAAAAAAAAACAGACTGCAGAGAAGAGCTTCCCAGACTGGAGGGTTCTGGAGCTCCTTTAAAACCTGCATAACCCACCAGTTAGTGGCTATGATTTGGGTCTAACACCCATCCCTTCTTTCTTCCAGGAACAGATCTAATTGGTCTAGGAGCTAAGCCAGGCCAATCATAATTCTTCCCTAGGATTTTTTTTCTTTTCTTTTTAATGTTTTATTTTATTTTTTGAGAGACAGAGAGCGTGAGCAGGGAAGGGGCAGACACACACACACACACACACACACACACACACACACACACACACACACAGAATCCAAAGCAGGCTCCAGGCTCTGAGCTATCAGCACAGAGTCCCATGCAGGGCTCAAACCCATGGATGCGAGATCATGACCTGAGCTGATGCTCAACCGACGGAGCCACCCAGGCGCCCCCCCTGGGATTTTTCTAACTGGATCTTCCAACTGGTGGGAAGAGAATATCACCACTACTCACCACCCGTCCTTTTCCCCTCTTTGGGGATTCAAATAGTAAAAATATGAGCCCAGAGTTGCCTTTGCTCCTTTCTCCCTTCCATGTGCAGAAGCAGGCCTGAGACAATACAGTTTGTGAGGAGAAGCTGGAACAGTCTCTGAACCCAATGGACCCTGGATCCAGACACCCACTCCTACTGGTCTGCGTTAGATTACAGAACCCTTTAAATCAGTCAATCTTGGGGCGCCTGGGTGGCTCAGTCAGTTAAGCGTCTGCCTTCAGCTCAGGTCCTGTGAGTCCAAGCCCATGTCAGGTTCTGTGCTGACAGTTCAGAGCCCGGAGCCTGCTTCAGATTCTGTGTCTCCCTCTCTCTCTCTCTCTGCCCCTCCCCCACCTCAAAATAAATAAATATTAAAAAAAGAAAAAAGGACGAGAGTGAGTGATGGGGACTGTGGCAAAGTGGTGGGCGCTTGGCCCTTCCAAGGGAAGCTGCTACCCGCAGCCCCGGCCCGTTGCTTCTGTGTGCATATGTGGGCACGGAGTTGCCAGGTCCTATGGTTTTTAATAGATTTAAGACATTTGGAATGTCCACTGTGAAATTCTAAACTTTGAACATTGTGAGTTTTTGATTAAAAAAAAAAATGGGTATGTAGGTAGGGTGACTGACTATCCCGGTTTGCCTAGGACTAAAGAGTTTTCTGGGATGTGGAACTAAGATTGCAAACCAGGACAAGCTGGTCACCCTACCTGTGGGCCAAAAGGAGCACACGTGATACTTGTGGCCCACACACTCTCGTTTCAGCCGGAAACAATCCGTGAGGTAGCTAAGCAAGGAACATATGTCCTCCAGCCCCCATCCTCAAAACCCCAGGAGGAAGATGCACTGTTACTCCCAGTGAACAGAGACTCACATCCCCTACAACGAGTGTGAGGCGGAGAATTCTTCCAGGAGCCGGTGAAACATTCCCTTGCTTCCCCTTGTGGGCCTGGCCCTAGGTGATCCGTAAGATTCAGGCCTCTCCCTGCCACTTCCAGCAGCCTCTCCACGGCTGTAAAGTCTCATCTCTGCTCGGAGAGGGCGGGGCCTTCTAGGCAGCCAGGAGATTAAGGGGGTTTTCCCTTAATCCCTCCTCTTTAGGCTGAAAGGCTACGTTTATGATTACATTCCATACAGTGAACTTCGAGCTGGTCCACTTTTATGAATGTGAAAACCAAAGGCGCAGAGTAGGGAGGCGACTTGCTTGAAGCCCACAGCTCGCTGACTGAGCTCTGGGGTCTTCCTTGCTGGCTTGGTACCTGTCTCTCTGTTAGGGAAAGGGAAGGGGACTGACATTCGCTCACTGCCTCCTCCATCCTGGGACCCTCCTAATGCCCAACAAAATGCCAAGGGAAGGCCTGGAGTCCCGGGCCCGTGCCCGTTCCAGGCCACCACCCTGCCAATCCAGGCGTGCCAGGAGGGCGTTTGGAATTGCCAGGTTGTCATTGCACAAAGGGAGGGGTGTGCAGCTCCGAATAGAGTGAAATAATAAGGGTCACAAATAGGCTCCCTCTGCCGACGTTCACCAGGTGTCGGTGGCTCTGTGGGTGGGTTACGGGGAGAGACAGGTCCACCCCCTCACGAAATCGTTCTCTGATGAGATGATGCATGTTAAGTGAACTATAAACTTTTAAGAGCACATTCCAGACCCACTCATAAACATTAGGAATCATTCCCTTTGGGAAAGCTAATATTCTTGAGGCAACAGAGTGTACTACCAGCCCAGAGGGGGCCCCGCTGGGATTTCCTTTCAACCAGAAGACTGAATTCTTCTAAGGGAGCCAAAATTAGAGAGAAAGTGAGGTTTGTATTTTATTCTCGGCTTTAGCCCTTACGCCTGGATATCTCTGACCCCTTTTAACCGGGTGGCGGAAAGCCAGTGTTACATCAAAGTTACAAGCAGAAGGCAGTTGTTGTTGTTAGATCTGAGTTCAAATCCTGTCTCTGCCACTTACCTGATGGGTGATGCGGGAGACACCCTACTAAAACACTCTGGCCCTCAGATTTCCCCTCTGAGAACGAGCTGGCAAGGCCAGATCGCAGCACGATTGTAAGGATGGAAAATGAGATGATACACACTGTCCATGTGACCCTGTAATCCCACTCCGACATACTGGTCGATGAGAAATGTATATTCACACAAAAACCTGTGTATGAATGTTTATAGAAGTTCCACTCATAATTGCCCCAAACTGCAGACCTAAATGTCCTCCAGCTGATGAATGGGTAAACAAACTGTGATACATCCATACAATGGAATAGGAGTCTGGTAAGTGAAAAAGGTCAGATGCAAAAAATTACATATTGCCTGATCCATCTACGTGACATTCTGGGAAAAGCAAAACTATAGGGACAGAGAACATATCAGTCGTTGCTAGGGGCTGGGGCTGGTGGTGCCGATAGGGTTGCTAGGGGCTGGAGATGGGGGTAGAGGACGGCTAGAGATGGGCATGAGAGAATTTGGGGGGAGGGATAGAACTGTTCTGTATCTTGGGGCACTTAGGTGGCTCAGTTGATTGAGCATCCGACTTCGGCTCAGGTCATGATCTCGCAGTTCATGAGGTCGAGCCCCGCGTTGGGCTTTCTGCTCTCAGCATGGAGCCCGCTTTGGATCTTCTGTCCCTCTCTTCTCTCTGTCCCTCCCCTGCTTGCTCTCCCTCTCTCTCTCTCAAATATATGCAAAACATTAAAAACATTTTTTTAAAAAAGAACTGTTCTGTATCTTGACTTTGGTAGTAGCTATACAACTGTATGCATTTGTCAGAAATCACAGAGCTGTCCACTGAAAAGAGTGAATTTTACTGTATATAAGTTATGTTTCATGAAACCTGACTTCTAAAAAAACGTGAAAACAAAGGAAAAGGGCCCAGGTCATCAGTTCCCCCCCAGAAGAATACCTATGGACTCCTTTTCACTGAAGTGTTAATAACAGTGTGTTCTTCTCTCCAGTATTTTCACTCTTGTGAAAAGAGCCTGTAACTTTTGTAGAAAAAGAAGGGTGATAGAGTGTGCCCGTGTGTGTGTGTCTGTCTGTATGCGTCTATTTGTGTTTATTTATATATGTATAAAGAAACTCTGAAAAGATACACAAGAAACTAATAACAGCAGTAACTATGGGGGTGCAGTAGGAACTGGGCAGATGGGGACCCCGTAGGAGGAAGACTTTCAAAAATAACTTCTGTGTGTGTGTGTGTGTAGTACATTCACGTGGTTCGAAAATTATATAATCGTTATTATATAATAATATTATATATAATGTTTATTATAAGCATTATATAATTTTGGAACCACGTGAATGTGTTACACATAAAAACATGAAATTCTTCTTAAAAATCAAAAGGTTTCCGAGACAGAGAAATGCTTACTGCCGAGGCATGACTCTCCCCTGGTGGAATCTGTGAGGGGGTGGCATTCTGTGGCAGCCACATCACGTGAGCACAGCTTACTCGGCCTTGCCCCACCTACCCTGCTAATAAACCCAAGGCAAGGCTTGGCTCCTGGAGGAGGTGGGCTCCCGTTCTCAGGAAAGAGCAGAATTGTGAACGAACACCCTCCTTTTCCTCTGCATGTCTCCCCTGTGTGCCTCCCGCTGGCAGAAATTCTTTTAGTCTTTCACCCTACCATCGAGGCAGGATTTCACCCACAATTGCTCCCTGCAGGTGTCATTACAGGCTGGAAGTCATACTTTGGCGTAGACGTCTGATATCAGACTCAGACTCTCTCCCAGACTCGTATTTTGGAAGAGAGCAAGCAGCCCACTTATATTTTGGGTGTGCAGCCCGTTTCAGGGCCCCGGGCACCCGACATAGAGGGCGGTGGAGAGACCCCAGTTAAATACTTCTCAGTCTCATCTGGGCGGGCTCTAGAAAACACAGAGTGCCGGGGGGGGGGGGGGGGGGGGGGGGGCCTGCCGCATCCCAGAGCACGTGCTCTGGAGTCAAGCTTGAGTTTGAATCTCACGTTACCCTCTTCCCAGCTATGACCCTCGGCCAAGTATTTAACCTCTCTGTGCCTCAGTTTCCTCATTTGCGAAACGAGAATCCTAATTACACCTGTGTTGAGTGCGTCGCCACACAGGTGAACGGAGATTATGTGGTGACAGGCAGCACCGTGAAAGACGCACCTTAGGTACTTAGCACCCGGGAGCCCTTCTCAGCCAGGTCCGCCAGGGCCAACTCAAGGCCACGCATACGGTTCGGGGGGGAAAGGGTGACAGACCCAGGAGCAGCGATGTGGAACAATACCGAGAACGAAAGCAGGGTGGTGGGGCTGACTCACTGGATGACTCATTTCCTTGCCCAGGGATGTTCTGAGCATCCACTGAGCCGCTCCTCGTAGTCCTCACACCCTCTGTTCCCTTTTTGTGGGGAAGGCCCAGAGAAGGTCGCCCTGTACCCACGGGGAATGGGGAGCTGGATGCCAGACCTTCCCCTTCCACCCGGGACTGAAAGAGAGGTCAGCCGGCTAGAAAAATCCTTTTTCGCCCTACAAAATACCAGTCCCTGAGGATGCATTTTGAGAAAGGACAGTTTTTGCTCTGGAACACAGGAGAGAATCTAGACTCATTTTGCCCTTTTCGAGATTATCACAGAGGTTTCTGCACCCCATAGAACGTTAGGGAAACACACAAAAGTGTAAAGTAACTGAAAGAGCCACCCATCATCCTGTCATTTAGATTGAGCCATAGGGATGAGTTTGGTATTTTTCCATTCTATTTTTTTCTGTCTTTTTTTCATAATACGGTCAAGCTTATATTGTTTATTTCAGCACTACTCAGAAGAAATAGTTGAATCACAAATGTGAGCCACGCATGTAATTTTAAATGTTTTGGTAGCCTCGTTAAAGAGAAATGAACACAAAAAGGTAAAATTGCTTTTAACATTATATTTCACACAAGAATCGTTTCCTCATATCCTCACTATTAAAATTACTAGTGAGACACTTTACAGTCGCTTGAAGTCTTTGAGATCTTTCTTTTTCTCCACTACACCATATCTCAATTCAGCCCGGCCACATGGAGCTCGTAGACAGCGCCGCTCCATACGATTTCTACCTTGCCTTTGTTTTTGCTGAAATTGTATCCTAGGTATTTCCTCACATCCTAAAATATCTTTCTTTTTTCATAAAATATCTTTTGGCAAAAATAACCTCTAAGAGTTTAAATACCACGTATTTACTATCTACTCCCAAAGGTAATATATTTATTTCTGTTCTGTTTTGTTCTGTCTCCTCACTCAGGGACAATTTGTGTTAGCCATCTGACAGAATCACTTTTAGACTATTTTCTCGGCAAATATTCAGATCGAGCAAAAACTGGATGCATACAATATGTTCTGTTTTGTTTTATTTATTTATTATTAAAAAATATGTTCTGTTTTATAACCACTCTTTTCAGTTAATGATGCCTTGTGAAAACACCAACAGTAATAATGACAGGGTCACCTTTGAGCCTCTGCAGCGAGCCAGGCATGTTCAAACACCTGCTCTCATCTCTGCAGTGGGGGGTGGGAGGGGCGGGGAAGTGGGGAGGGGTGGGCAAGCGTTTCCAACCCCAGTTCTCAAAAGTGGAATTGGGGGCTCAGAAAAGTAAAGTGATTTTCGTTATTGCCAAGTTGGGATTTAACCCAGATCCTCTGATTTCATCTCCAAGAGCCTTTCATTTCACCATATGGACTCCTTCTGGAGGAAGGCAGGCAGGGGACCCAAGACATGCCAAAGAAGCAATTTACAAATTAACTTCTGGAGTAGGATTCTCACTAAATTGAGACTGTCTCTACCCATAGTTTTGCCTAATAACCTCCAGAATCACCCAGGCAAATCCTCTTCCCCTTGCACACATATGCCTGCTGCCACCTTCCTGTGGGACATCCGTCCCCCTCCGGGTTTTCCTTCTCTGTAGCTTCTAAGAAAGGATCCTGGGAGTCTCTGTTAAGTCCATTTCTCATCCTCAGCACTACTGACATGAGGCGCTCTTCTGTGCCTTGTAGGTGGTTAGCAGCATCGCTGACCTCTGTCCACTAGATCCGAATGGCACTGCCACCACCACCGCTGCCAGTTGTGACCATCAAAAGTATCTGCAGACGTTGTCAAATGTCCTTGGGGGCTGGGGATGTGTGGATATTGCCCAATGGTTTGAGAGCCATTGCTCTACGTATTAACAGAGAGAAGAGTCTTTCCTAAACTAGTCACTTGATAGAACCCAGAGTACGGGTAAGGCAATGCCTTCCTATATGGCCTGCCATCCTCACGAAGACAGGAATCTTTTCCCTCCACCAGTGGGTCTCTAGTATCTGCACCTAATAAGCACTCAACAAATGTGTGCACGGTGAAGGAGGCTGGTGATATTTTGTCGTGTTGTACCTACTATTAGGCTTTTCAGGACTGAGCCAAATGCACCTGATACATGGCCCAGATGATAGTGCCCTTTCCAAATCCTTTCCTCCTTTCTGCTTCTGGTATTCAATCTGTTATTTTTTTTATGCGAGGGAGAGTGATGTGCAATCTTAGCATTTACATTCCTGACTGTCATATTACACTTGGATTATGCACATATGTCTGATGCTAGATTGACAAATATTTCCACGAGGCAAAGGAAACACTTTTTAACATTAACTGTTTCTCTAGTTTGGAGCATTTAGATTGTTTCCAAATTTTCTCATTATAAATAACCCTGTAGTGAACATCTTTGGGCCTATATCTCAGGTTTACAATTTTTTTTAATAAAAAATCAATACCCTAAGTATGAAATCCAAAAGAGCAAATCCCTTCCTATTCAGCATCTAGACTCCTTTTGTTAAGTTTTACATCTGGAAACTCCTCTATTTCAGAAAACAAATATCCAACATTAACTGAACTAATAAAATTCCCTTGAATTCAGCTCAGGTTGGCCTCCATCTTTGTGAGTATAACTGGAGTAGCGTTTTTGTAGACAAACTTGTTGTCTGTCACTTTAACTCTTTGAGCCTTAATTTCCTCATCCACTAAATGGGAGTGATAACAGTATAAGCTTCAGAGAGTTTTTCATGGATTAAGTGAGATAATGCACACAAAGATATCGGCACCTAGAAAAAACAATAAAAAAGGTAAAGTATTGTAAACTGTTCATGGTAGAGTCTAGCTGGTAGGTATATGAGCGTTCCCTGTGAAATCCTTTCACCTTGTGTTGAAAAGTTTTTATACTAAAATGTTAGGAAAAGACAATTTCACAAATAAATATAATGTTAGTTGACATCACAGCTATTTACTAAAGAGAGCATGGGGCAGATCTCAGAGAACGTCAGGTCCAATGTAAACACATTAAACCAAGCTTGAAATGTGGAATCTGTTCCTCGGGTACTACGTCAAATGTATTTAGATCTTCCCTGAGTATAGAAAAGTATGACCAGAATTTGAGTGAGTGCTGGAAAGGACTGTTGGTTTTTATTTTACCATCTGGTCTCAGAATATAAACCACAGTGTGGGGATAGCATATGCTGTAGAAGTGGTATTTTTTTTTTTTTGAGTTTAAGAGATTAAAATATATATAGTTTGTTTGCAAAGTCACTCTGAAACATTTTTAAAAACATCTGTTTCAGAGTCAAACACTTCTGGATTAGAATCTTTTGTCAGCTGCTTAGTAGTTGTGTGACATTTAGGTTAGTCACCTCTCTGTGGGCCTCAGTGTCTTCACCTGTGAAACAGGGATGATGCTAGAACCTCCCTCACAGAGAGGTGTGAGGATTAAGTGAGCATGTGAAAGTGCTAACGTGGGGCTCGCGCAGAGTGAGGCCAATACCCAGTGAGGTTTCCTTCTTTCTAAGGGGCAACCCTCTTTGTTTCGCCAGTGAATTATTCAGAATGCAGCTTTGCTGGGGTGCTTGGGTGGCTCAGTCGGTTAAGTGTCCGACTTCAGCTCAGGTCATGATCTCGTGGTTTGTGAGTTCCAGCCCCGCGTCAGGCTCTGTGCTGACAGCTTGGAGCCTGTTTTGGATTCTGTGTCTCCCTCTCTCTCTCTGCCCCTCCCCTGCTTGCACTCTGCCTCTCTCAAAAATAAATAAACATTTAAAAAAATGCAAAATGCAGCTTTGCTAATATAACCAAAGGTGATTTTTCTGTTGGGAAGGTCACACGGGGCCAGAATCCTGAACTGCTCACAGACTAATGTTGAAAAACTCAGCATATTGTTGTTCCAATTTCCTCCTATTCAGAGCCCCTGCACGTGGTGACTGGCTTTATGATTCACTGAGATCCCTCCCAGAAATTTCACTTTGACCTTAAATGTGTGAAAATTCCATTCCTGGCAAGTGAAGCACATTGCTTTGGGGATGAGAGCTGAACTTACTTTGTGTTTTGAATCCTCTGCTATTGGTTAACGTCAGAGGACCCAAATATGTGCCATCATCATCTGCAGGCGACAAGCTTGCTATAACATATTATGAAGTGTCGTGCCCGTGTGTTTCCTTATATTTCAGAATACACCCCTCTTCTGTCCTTCACCACGGGCAATGCAAAACACATCCCAAATCACACTCGCCATATTCTCCGACGATCATGGCCGTGACCAGCATCACCATCCTGTCGGCATAGGAGAGAGGGAGAGAAGAGAGGTGGTGCTGGTCCATGTGGAGCCTTAGTGCCAAGTAAAGGGGTCCCCACCCTCCAAGCAGATACAGCCCTTGCCGGAGTGAGTGACAAGAGTCACAAGAGTAGGAAACACGAGAGTAGGCCCTGACTCACCTCCTGAGCTGAAAGCTCTCGTGCAGGGCACAGCCTTGTGGATTCTGGGAACGGCATGGAGTTCGGAGTTAGGTAGAGTCAGCTTTAAATCTAGTCCCAGACATCTACCAGTGACCCTGAGCCAATTATTTACCTGCCCTGAGCCTCCTTTTCTCATTTGATTATAATGCCAATTTCCTACGATTATTTGAAAGGTTAAATGCAATAGAATATTTAAAAACTATTTGTGTGTTTGGATAAACATAAAAGAAAATGCCTGGAAAGGCACACTGAGCTATGAAACGTGGTTAGAATTTAGGGGAAGAATTACAAGTTTCCTTTTTTGTTGTTGTTTCTTTAAACACTTCTGTTTTGTTTGAACTTGTTTATTATTTTATTACATTTATCTTTACTTTTTTATTTTAAAATCATTTATTTATTTATTTATTTTTGATGTTTATTCATTTTTGAGAGACAGACACAGTGTGAGCGGGGGAGGGGCAGAGAGAGAGGAGACACAACATCTGAAGTAGGCTCCAGGCTCCGAGCTATCCACACAGAACGTGACACGGGGCTCAAACCCCAGGACCCCAAGATCATGACCCCAGCCGAAGTCAGATGCTTAACTGACTAAGCCACCCAGGTGCCCCAATTTCATTATTATTTTTTAAAGATTTTATTTTTAAGTAATCTTTACACCCAGTACAGGGCTTGAACTTACAACCCCAAGATCAAGAGTTACATGCTCCACTGACTGAGCCAGCCAGGTGCCCCTACTTTTTTTTTTTTAAGATAATTTTATTTTATTTTTTTAATTAATTTTTTTAAGTAAGCTCTACACTCAATGTGGGGCTTGAACTCGTGACACCAAGATCAAGAGTTGCATGCTCTACCGACTGAGCCAGCCAGGTGCTCCTGTTAAATACTTTTTTACTTTATAAATAATAGTATTATTTGGGAATTATTTAAGATTTACAGAAGACATACAAAAATAGTACAGAGAGTACTTATACTCCCAGTTTCCCCTCTTGTTAACATTTTGCATAACCATGGAACATTTGTCAGAACTAAGAAACCTGTATTGGTACATTACATTACTGCCATTAAACTTTGGACTTTCTTCAGACTTCATTTATCTTTCCATTAACATCCTTTTTCCGTTCTGGGATCCTGTACCCACTTTGCATTTAGTTATATCACTTTTAAACTTACATATATTTATATAATAAATACATATATTCTCCTATATTTGAAAATAACAAAAGACTATACATATTATGTATTTTATACTTTATATATTGTAATGTTATATTGTATTGTATTGTATTGTATTGTATTATATATTCTTTCGTTGTTCCTGAATATAAGGGAGAGAGGAGATTAAGAGATTTGGGAATGACTGCCATAAATATCTGTGCAGCTTTGAGCCAGATGCTTCCCCCCTCTGGACCTTAGTTTCCTCATCTATAAAATAAATGGGGAGGGTAAGTGATTACTAAGCTCCCTCTCTCACAGTACAGGCCCACTGTTTTCTAGATGAGAAAAAAAAAATGAAGAAGTTAAAGTAAACACAACTCTCAAAATATTAAAATAGATGTCTTAGCTCCAAGGAGTCCCTTTTGGCCTCATTAAGGAAAGGAATGGTTAAAGACCTGATTACATCTTCCAACGGGGATCCCAACTACCATGGCCACTGGGGAGGGAGGTATTTGGTGATCTAACAAGTATCTTCCGTTTCTCTCTACTAGGATTATTTTTAGTGTAATGGAGTAGAACAGAGGGAGGTTTTGTCCAAATTGTTGGACAAATCAGAAATATAAATCCTGATTCTCATTTTGCTTTATTACTTACAACTTTCTGATCTCTGATGAAGAAGACAGGACCTGCAACTGGTCTCCATTTTTTTTACCAGCTGGTTTAGTCTTAAGTTCATGGCAACCTGCCCAAGCTTGCCAGTTGAGTGAGCTTTAGACAGTAGGCGCTGACGTGGATAATTATGCATCAAAACCCAGCTTACCTTACCTCTCCTAGAGAAACCTGACATCTCTGCCCTTGAACATCTTACTTCCTTTGCCCCTGGCAATTGGCATGGATTTATTCATTCAGAACTGTGTCCATGGCAGGCAAGTTCTGTCCATGTTTGGCTAACAGAGCAGGCAATGTTGTCACATCCTTAGGGAAACATCCTTATCTACCCCTTAAAGATTAGGTCAGGCTCCTGGTAAATACTTTCTTTTCTTTTCTTTATTTTTCCTCTCTTTTTATTTTTTATCTTATTTTTTTAATTTACATCCAAGTTACTTAGCATATAGTGCAACAATGATTTCAGGGGTAGATTCCTTAATGCCCCTTATCCATTTACCCCATCCTCCCTCACACAACCCCTCCAGTAACCCTCTGTTTGTTCTCCATATTTATGAGTCTCTTCTGTTTTGTCTCCCTCCCTGTTTTTATATTATTTTTGCTTCCCTTCCCTTATGTTCATCTGTTCTATGTCTTAAAGTCCTCATTTGAGTGAAGTCATATGATTTTTGTCTTTCTCTGACTAATTTCACTTAGCATAATACCCTCCAGTCCTATCCACATAGTTGCAAATGGCAAGATTTGATTCTTTTGGATTGCTGAGTAATACTCCACTGTATATATGTACCACATCTTCTTTATTCATTCATCCGTGGATGGACATTTGGGCTCTTTCCATACTTTGGCTATTGTCGATAGTGCTGCTATAAACACTGGAGTACAGGTGTCCCTTTGAAACAGCACACCTGTATCCCTTGGATAAATACCTAGTAGTGCAATTCCTGGGTCGTAGGGCCCTGGTAAATACTTTCAAAGCGTCCTGCATGTCCCCAGCACAGCAGTCAGCACATTTATTATCATTTACCTAACTTGTTATGATTTGATTAATGTCTCTCTTTCCCTGTGGTTCTCATGGCGGCAATGTTGTCCCCCAGGGGACATTTGGCAATATCTGAAGACATTTTTGGTTACCAAAATAGAGGGTGGATTCTGCTGGTATTTAGTAAGTAGAGGCCAGGGAGGCTATTAAACATCCTATGGTATGCAGAACAGCTCCCACAACAAAGAATTACCCATCAAAATGTCCACAGTGTTGAGAAGCCTGCTGTGGATTACAAATTCCATGAGGACCGGTACTTTGTTTGGTTCACCACTGACCCTAGGCCTCACACAGGGTTGGCCAGAGAAAAGGTATTCAGTGAATAGTTGATGACTGACACTTGTCTAGTCTGTCCTCTGGGACTGGGGTGGCATCCAATTGAATTTTGTTTCCCAAGGGCTGAACCCAGGGCTTAATATGTAGTAATTACATTATTATGAATGAATGAATGAATGAATGAATGAATCCATCCATCCATCCATCCATCCATCTATCCATCCATTCACCCATTCCCAAATGACCCAAATGAACCCTCATGCCAAGAACACTCAAGTAGCGGTCTTCTGATATCTGTTTTGGTTTTACTACTACCTAGCTACGTGATCTTATGAATTTGGCATATATTTGTTTCAGACAAGCATTGTCCAGTAGAACTTATGCAATTATGGAAATTGTACATATCTATGCAGTCCAATACAGTAGCTCCTAGCCAAATGTGGCTACTGAACCCTTGCAATGTGGCTAGTGCTATTTTACTTACTTTAAATTTCAATAGCCACAAGGTACCTAGCAGCTACTGTATTGGACAGCATAATTCTACACGTTCTATAAGATTTTTGTATTCAGTATCATATCACGTATCATTCATTTTATACCCACCTGAAAATAGTATTGCTAGATGGGTTTTTATATAAATATATTTTTCACAGGTTTCTGCAACTTGTCACTCTGTTTTTTCACCTCTGTCCCCTTAGATCTAGCTCATTCCTTTTATCTACTGCATAGTGCTTTTTGGTATGACTATTTTATGTTTTATTAGCCATTTTCCTACTAATTTTTTTTCTGTCACAAACAATGCTGCAACAAACATCTTTGAATGTCTCCTCAGGCCTCTCCTTGGTAGCTCTCCGCAGTGGAATTGCTGGGTCATAGTATATGCATAAGTATAATTTTATTACTTCCTGCCAAAATTATGCCCCAATTTTTCACCTGTAAAATAAGAGGGATTCAGTGATTTCTAAGATTTTTCTCCCCCAGTTCTGAAACCCAATCATTCTGAGCCAATAGAGGTGAGAAGCAGACTTGAAACTTTTGGCAGTGATCTAGTATATACTGTGCTCAGTCAGATGCAGCGGAAACAGATAATATCCAGGGTCATATGTTCCCAGTTGTTCCCTCTCTGGGTCCCTGGGAAGAGAAAACTCCATAAAACACCAGATCAAATGTTCTTTTAATCCTCTAAGTAATGGAGTGGATAAAAGTTTCTGACAGTGGAAAACTCCGATTATTCAATTACATTAATATAAATCTGTCACTAGATTTGGAAGCTCAAGTTTGCTTGCTCAGATAGCTACTAAAGTAAAAAGGTTTCCATGCTATGCACAGTTTTTCTAACTTCCCCCACGTGGTTGTGATTTAGAGTCATTTTACCCACTCACACCTGCTGTTACCCAACTTAATATCAGTGCAATGAATGATAAAACATTGTAAGAGGAACTCAATCTAATCTTAGCAAATACCTCATTTCTACCAATTTTGAATGTGTCCATTGTCTCTGAGCAGTAACCACAATTCAGGATATCAGAATACACACACACACACACACACACACACACACACACACACAGGCACATATAAATTCTGTTCCTTCGAAATTAAAGAAACAATACCACTGACATCTTGTCCATGACTCATGTCTGCATGATTCCAAGCTCATGAGAGGGATTTAAACCACTTATCTGAGTGGGGGATATTTTTCGGATAATATGGGCTTTTCCATCACCTATTAAGTTACAAATACTATTAATATACTAGGGCATATAGTAATAAGAATATATATAAAAATGCATAAGGTAGATAGTGTTGACTCTAAACTGACACTGACTACTCCCAATATTAGGATGAAGTTTGCTAAAAACAAAACTTTAGAAAAAAAATGATTTGGTGGTTTCCCTCCCATTATAGATTTGCTTATTACAAAAACTTTGGAAATTATAGAAAAGCAGAAGGAAGAATAAAAAGATGATCTTTATTCCTTTTTCTTCCCATTTTTCTTTAGAAATTCTTTTATAGCTTGAGAAGTTTTTAAAATACAGAAAAGTACAAAGAATAACAACAACAACTCACCCATATTCTCACCATAACTCAGTATAACTGTTTTTTAGGGCGCCTGAGTGGCACAGTCAGTTAAGCAACCAACTCTTGATTTCAACTCAGGTCATGATCTCAAGGTTCGTGAGTTTGAGCCCTGCATCAGGTTCTGCGCTGACAGCGTGGAGCCTGCTTCAGATTCTCTACCTTTCTCTCTGCCCTCCCCTCCACCTCTCAAAAATAAATAAACATTAAAAAAAATTAAAGGGGCGCTCTTGAGCTTGAGCCCCGCGTCGGGCTCTGAGCTGACAGCTTAGAGCCTGGAGCCTGCTTCAGATTCTGTCTCTCTCTCTCTCTCTCTCTGCCCCTTCTACTCTCCCCCTCTCTCTCTCAAAAATAAACAAACATTAAAAAAATTTTAATATGAAATTTATTGTCACATTAGTTTCCATACAACACCCAGTACTCATCCCAACAGGTGCCCTCCTCAATGCCCATCACCCACTTTCCCCTCCCTCCCACCCCCATCAACCCTTAGTTTATCCTCAGTTTTTAAGAGTCTCTTATGGTTTGGCTCCCTCCCTCTCTTTTTTTCTTTTTTCCTTCCCCTCCCCCATGGTCTTCTGTTGAGTTTCTCAGGATCCACATAAGAGTGAAAACATACGGTATCTGTCTTTCTCTGTATGACCTATTTCACTTAGCACAACACTCTCCAGTTCCATCCACGTTGCTAATTTTTTAATTAAAAAAAATTAAAAAAAGACATAACCATTTCTTCCGAATGTCCTTGGGAGTTCTGTATGACTAATGCCATAAACCAAGGCAAAGACCAGCATTAACAGGGAGGAGATACTTGCAACACATGTAAACAACAACAGATCTGTAACCAGAATATATGAAAGACTAACAAAAGATATAAACAACCCAAATGAAAAAAGTGGCCAAAGGAAATAAACAGAAGAGGAACTTGAATGGTCAATAAATATCTGAAAAGGTGTTCAAACTTGCTAATAATAGGAAAATGCAAATCCAAACAATGTTATACATATATATAGTAACAGTATAAACACCAACATGGGATGATATACTTCAACTTTAAGACGGTGGTTACTATGGGGAGGGAGAAAGGAAAAAAGGACAGGTAGTGAGACTTCAGTGTTATGTGTAATGTCTTAAGTTTTTCTAAAAAATATGAACAAATATAGGGAAATGTTGAATTTGTTATCTGGGTGATGGATATATGGCATCTGTTTCCTATATATTTGAAATATTTCCTATTTTGAGATGAAAAAAACCCTTCATTTTGGGCTGATTTATATGAATATAAAACTTTGCAAGGCATCACTTTATGAAATTACTTCCTTCAGTTTCAAGTACTATGTTTATTTCATTTATTGATTTTTGTGCTTTGATCAAGACTGCCTGGAATAGTTTGCATATTATAAACCTAAAAGCTGTTGGTCATTGCGGTTTAATTATCCTCTAGGGTCTAGAGTCTAGGCTTTTAGGCTTTGCTTAATAGATGTTGACTTCTTGCTTTTAAAAAAACCAAACTGGGCGTGGACTTAGATGAAGGTGACATTAATATCTTGGTGTATCAGTTAGAACTCAGTAAGTCTACAAGTGACAGAAAATCATCTCAAGCATACTTAACATAGAATGTTATTTGGTCATGTCACTGAAGCGTTCTTGGCTGCAAAGTAGCTGGTCAGGCTTCAGGTACCAGTGGATCCAGGTCTTCAATGATTCCAACTTACTAGTTTTTCAGTATCATAAATAATGTTGCAATAAACATGTCATTGCATGCTTATATACATGAGTGAGAGGTTCTCAAGTCTGGAAGTGGAATTGCCAGGCCAAGAGTATAGACATTTCCAACTTCACCAGATATTGCCAAATTTCTACCCAAAGTGAGAGGTTTTTATTTTGTCACTTTATACTTCCATAAGCACCAGCAGTGTATGAAACTTCTCGTTTCCTTTCCTTTTGTCCTTATTACACTTAGAATTTTTTTTAATAAAGTGTATCTATTTTTGAGAGACAGAGCATGAATGGGGGGAGGGGCAGCGAGAGAGGGAGACACAGAATCTGACGCAGGCTCCAGCCTCCAATCTGTCAGTATAGAGCCCGACAGGGGCTTGAACCTACGGACTACGAGGTCATGACCTGAGCCGAAGTTGGACGCTTTACCTACTGAGGCACCCAGGCACACCTACACTTAGAATTTTAAGATCTTAAAATTTTTCTATTCTTCAGCCAGGTGATCAAGATCATCAACAGTCATAAATTATCTTGATAGTATGTATCCTTGACATGATATGATAAAAATGGCACTTAAACTCTATGGTTTTCCTCCCCAAATCTCATTGCTCCAGTCTAGGTACAAGAAAAACATCAAATATAGTAGAGGGGTGCCATACAATGTACCTGTCCAGTAGTCCTCAAAACTGTCAGAGTCATCAAAACCAAGGACAGTCTCAGAAACTGTCACAGCCAAGAGGAGCCTAAGGAGCATATATGGTGACTAAATGTGAAGTAGTATCCTGAATGGAATCCTGGAATACAAAAAGGACATTAGGTAAACTGAGGAAATCTGGATAAACTGTGGACTTTAATGATGATGTGTCAGTATTCATACATTAATTGTAACAAATGTACCACATTAAGATAAGGTGTTAATATTCACCGAACCTGGGCAGGAGGTATATGGAAACTCTGTATTATTTTCTCCAATTTTCTGTAAATGTGAAACTGTTCCAAAACACAAGGTCTATTAAATTTTGTTCTACTCATAAAGGTACCTCCTTGTTTTAATTTTCATTACTCCAGTTACTGGTGAGGTTGAGCATTTTCTCATGTTTATTAACCATCCAGAATTCTCTTTGATGAATTTCTGTTGTTTTAAATATTTATTTATTTTTGAGAGAAAGAGAGGGAAAGACAGAGCATGAGCAGGGGAGGGGCAGAGAAAGAGGGAGACACAGAATCTGAACAGGCTCCAGCTTCTGAGCTGTCAGAGCCCGACACGGGGCTCGAACCCACCAACTGTGAGATCATGACCTGAACTGAAGTTGGACGTTTAACCAACTGAGCCACCCAGGCGCCCCTCTTTGATGAACTTCTTGTTCACCTTTGCCTACTTTAAAAATTGGGTTTTTTTGGGGGGGATGCCTGGTTGGCTCAGTTGGTCAAGCGACCGACTTCGGCTCAGGTCATGATCTCTCGGTTTGTGAGTTCGAGCCCCGTGTCGGGCTCTGTGCTGACAGCTAAGAGCCTGGAGCCTGCTTCGGATTCTGTGTCTCCCTCTCTGTCCCCTCTCTCTCTCTGCCCCTCCCCCACTCATGCTCAGTCTCCCTCTCTCTCTCTCAAAAATAAACAAACATTAAAAAAAACATTAAAAATTTAATCCAGTCTGATTTATTTTGATCTGGTATAAGGTAAGGAACTCATTTATTTTACTTTTTTGTGTAAGTACCTAATTGTTCTGGCACTATTTATTATGTTTTTCAATTTTTCCCACTGATTTATAATGCAGTTTCTGTTTTATGCCATATGTCTTTAAGCTGTTTGTGGGTTATATCTGCTCCTTTAATCTATTTGTCTATTTCTAAACAAAAGTTGAATTGTTTTTAAAAATAAGACTTTATGACACATTTTTCTTAACTGATCTGGTAGATCAGGTCAGGTCTCATAGGTCCTTCTTATTTTTTCCTTAAAATTATCTTGGTTGTTTTGGGACTATTTGTTCTTTCGTATGAAAGTTAGGATCAGTTTATAAAGACCAATAAAATGTTCTCTTGGAATTTTGATTGGTATAACAGTGAATTTATAGATTAACTGACATAGATTAATGAATGTAGAGACCAGTTATAGACTGATACTGAGTCCTTTGATCCACAAACATAGGATAGTTTCCATTTACTTAAGTGTCCTTTTCTATCCCTCACTAATGTTTTATAGATTTCTCCTTAATAGTCTTGCCCATCTTTTTTCTATTTATTCACGGATGTCTCATAGTTTTTGCTGCTCTTGTAATTGTATTTTTTATCATTAACAACACTGTTGATTTTTGGATGTGGTCTTTACCAGTGAGTTGCTGAACTATTTTAATGTTTTTCTTGGACTTCTTATGTACAACCATTTCAACTGCAAGTAACAAAGATTCTTCTCTCTTATTTTTCCAATTCTTAGTCCTCTTATTTTTTCTAACTGCATTGGCTGGGATCTCTAGGACAATGTTTCATAGCAGCATTGAGAGGAAAGTATCCTTGTCTTGTTTCTTACGGTAATGAAATGCTTCTATTTTTTTCACCTTTATGAGGTTTGCTGTAGATTTGCTGTTATTCTCTGGTAGACAACTGCCTCCCATGAACTGTTCTATTTTTCTTACAGTCACAGAACCTTAGATTTGTAGCTAATCATATAGCTACCCGAAATGCATACTACATTTCTCAGCATTCCTTGCATTTAGTAGATGTGGTTATCTTTAAACTTCAGCCAGTAAGACATAATTAGAGGTGGTCCATGTCTTAAAGGGAAGGGGAATGCTCTTCCCTTTCCTTTTACTATTCCTCTCTGTTGATGATATACATTCTAGATAGAAGCGGTAGAACAGCCATCTTGAAACACAACATGGAAAGATGACAGGAAATCACAGTAGAAGGAGCTTTGGGTTTTGGGGCTATTGGAGCTGCTGTGCTACCCAGGGAATGCCCATGTTGACTTGAGTAAGAAACAGGTTCTTGAGCCGCTATTTTTGTTTTTATTTCATCATTTGCATCTAACTTTATCTTAATGAAACCTTCATTAGGTTAAAGAAATTCCCTTTGACTCCTAGTTTGCTTAGATTTTCTTTTTTCTTTTTTATTTTAAACATGACCGAGTAATGCACATGGCACAATACTTTGTGTTGATTGAGATGACCATAATTTTGTCTCCTTTACAAGGTTCTTTCCACCTCACCTATAACATTTATTTATCTTGTGGTTTGTTTCTAACCAGGACAGTAAGATTAATTTTATTCTTCTAGAACATAGATTAGAATGATATGTCTTCTGCCTATTTATAAATATTTTGAAAGCTGGATGAGAATAAACTGATTCAGGGACATAAAACCCTAAATACTCTCAACTTGGGATGAATTTCTTTAAGTTGATTTGTCCATGGCATTAAAAATTCTAAAGAAGTAAAAAGAAAAAAATAAAGCAAAGAAGGAAGCCTATTTATTCTTTATACATTAAAACATTTATTTAGGAGTGCCTGGGTGGCTCAGCTCGTTAGGCATCCAAATCTTGGTTTCAGCTCAGGTCATGATCTCACACTTTGTGGGTTTGAGCCCCACATCAGGCTCCATGCTGATGGTGCAGAGCCTACTTGGGATTCTCTCTCTCCCTCTCTCTCTCTGCCCTTCCCCCTCCTCAAAAATAAATAAACTTAAAAACATTCATTTGAAGTGATGTATTATGAATAAAGAAATTTTTTATTTTTATTTTATTTTTCTTAATCTTTTTTTTTACTTATTTACTTTTTGAGAGACATAGAGAGACAGAGCACAAGTTGGGGAGGGGCAGAGAGAAAAGGAGACACAGAATCTAAAGCAGGCTCCACGCTCCAAGCTGTCCGCACAGAGACTGATGTGGGGCCCAAACTCACAAACCGTGAGATCATGACCTGAGCCAAAGTCAGATGCTTAATGACTGAGCCACCCAGGCACCCTGAGAAATTTTTTAAAAGAAAATCTATAAAGTTGCCTTCTAAGTGTGAGTATTCTTATTGTTGCTTGCTTTCTTTCTCTCTTTCTCTCTTTCTTTCTTTCTTTCTTTCCTTTATGTTTTATTTTATGTTTAAGAGAGAGAGACAGACAGAGAGAGAGCAGGAGAGGGACAGAGAGATGGAGACAGAATCCGAAGCAGGCTCCAGGCTCTGAGCTGTCAGCACAGAGCCCGATGTGGGGCTCGAACCCACAAACGGTGAGATCATGACCTGAGCCGAAGTTGGCCACTTAACCAACTGAGCCACCCAGGTGCCCCCATATACTCCTGTTTTTGCACTTACGATCATACTATAGAGATGCTTTTTGCATTTTAAAATTTTATTTATTTATTTATTTGTTTATTTATTTATTTATTTATTTTAAGTTTTTTTATTTGAGAGAGAGAGAACGAGCAAGGGAGGCGCAGAGAGACAGGGGGACAGAGGATCCGTAGAGGGCTCTGTGCTGACAGCAGAGAGGGGATCATGACCTGAGTCACCTGGGTGGCTTGGTCAGTTAAGCATCAGCTCACAGCCTGGAGCCCTGCCTCAGATTCTGTGTCTCCCTCCCTCTCTGTGCCTCCTGCACTCATGCTCTGTCTCTATCTCAAAAAACAAATAAACATTAAAAAAAATTAAAAGAATAAAGTTTATTTATTTTGAGAGAGAGAGAGAGTGCACATGCATGTAAGCAGGTGGGAGGGGCAGAAAGAGAGAGGGAGAAAGAAATTCCAAGCAGATTTCTCACTATCAGCTCAGAGCCCGATGCAGGGCTTGATCCCACAAACCACAGATCATGACTTGAGCTGAAATCAAGAGTCAGATGCCCAACCAACTGAGCCACCCTGGCGTCCTCCCACCCCCCCCCCCACCCCAATAATTACTTATTTTAAAGTTTAGGTCCTTTATGTCTCCATGTAAGAATAAACTCCTGACCAACAGGAATGAAAGTGCATAGAATACATATCCCTTCCCTCTTGAGTCATAAAATAAAATAAGTGTTAGACCTTTAGTTCTTTTATCTCACCTTTTGAAGGTTGATTTTAGTATTTATTTCTATAAGATAATTATTTGATGATTGGTTTGATTGAATGCTGTCATCACATTACATTCTTATATTTAGGATTGCATTTATGCTGTATGATATTTTTTTAAACATTATTTAAAAAAAAATTTTTTTTTAACATTTATTTATTTTTGAGACAGAGAGAGACAGAGCACGAGCAGGGGAGGGGCAGAGAGAGAGGGAGACACAGAATCCAAAACATGCTCCAGGCTCTGAGCTGTCAGCCCAGAGCCCGATACGGGGCTTGAACTCACGGACCGCGAGATCATGACCTGAGCTGAAGTCGGACGCCCAACCGACTGAGCCACCCAGGCGCCCCTAGACATTATTCATTGTTGAGAGACAGAGAGACACAGAGCATGAGCAGGGGAGGGGTAGAGAGAGGGGGAGACACGAAATTTGAGCTGTCAGCACAGAGCCCGAGACGGGGCTCGAACTCACCAACCATGAGATCATGACCTGAGCCGAAGTTGGTTGCTTAACCAACTGTGCCACCCAGGTGCCCCTGCTGTCTGATCTTTGTGAAAAACTCAGTTCTTGTAAAGCCTGAATTTTTCAACACTCCATCAATGACAATAACAATTACCAGTAACATTTATGTTAGTTACAGTATTACACTTTACAAAGCAATTTCTTACAATTTAGCTCATTGTCTTCCTATGATGCCTCTGTGAATGACACGGGCTCTGTTATAAAGCCGTTTTGCCAAGGAGGAGACTGAAGTTTCAGGATGATTAAGAGATTTATGCATTTAATAAGTGGTAGAGTGGAAATTTAGAACAAAATATTCTGCTTTTTTCACTTGCACTAATACTTTTTGGGCTCCACCAAATCAGATAATGCCAGCCTTTCACCAGTTTAGATAGAAAAATAATTAATGGGCCAAATTTTCTCAAATAAAGTTTTCTCTAATGTGTTTTTCTTAAGTCGGTACCTCATGCTTGTCTGTACTAGATGCTGGAATAGGATGGTATCTGATGCAGCATGAAGTTGTATGTTTTGTGATTTTAAGTTTCCCTACCAGCATTTCTGCTGTGTTCTGCAGACAGCTCAGATTCCATAGGGGCCATAGGAATGGGGCCATAGGAATATATTTTAAAATCATTGTCCTATGCTAAGTAAGCCCTAGACCCTGCAAACCAAACACATTTTAGGTCCCCAAACAAGGCTAAATAGAGCCACTATGGCCTTGCTTCACTCTCTTACATTACATCTGCCATTTTCTCCTTCTTCCTCATCAGAGTAAAACTTACTAAGGGGTATATCCAAAGGAAATAATTAAGAAAAGACTATAAGCACAGATTAGCTACAAGGATGTTCATCTCAGTGGTATTTACATATTTACAAAGGTTTTCAAAAAAGGAAATAAATGACAAAGTAGGGGACTGACCAATAAGATATATTCTATAATGGAATACTCCTCTGCCATCACATATTATTAAGAATATTCACTGATGCGTATTGATGTTCACAGTTACATCAGGAATACAGGATAACAGTAAACATAGTGTAGCCAATTTTTGTATATGTAAATATACATTTTAAAAATTCCAGAAAGATCTATGCTAAATGATCTTCTCTATGTGGTGGTTTATGGGTTTTTGAATAATTCTTTTTTTTATTAAGTTTATTTATTTAAGTAATCTCTACACTGAACATGGGGCTCAAACTCAGAACCCCAAAATCAAGTCACATGTTCTTCTGACTCGGCCAGCCAGGTACCCCGAGTTTTTGAATCATTCCTATTTATTATCTTGTTTTTTTTATATTTTCAGCTATTATTTTTAGTTTTTACAATGAACACATATTGCTTTTGCAATATAAAACCCCCACATAAATTATTTTTCAGTAAAAAAGAAAACCCACTCGGGCCTTTGTAAACATTGATAAACACGTCCCTTGCTGTGTTCTGGCAACTTAGCAAAGGAAGAGGAAATGACTTGCATAGAATTTAATTTAAACATAAGAATTTCCTGAAGGTAAGACCTTAACTGATTAAAAATCAGTGAAAATGGGAAGGCGCCTACGTGAAACAGGTGAAGGGAGGTGGTCAGGTACTGACTCCTGTGGTGAGTTGAATATACAGGGGTGGAGAGGATTTAAAGGTAGAAAATAAAAGGCTTTCTTTCTAAAGCTGGCTTCCTAGGATACAAATTGCCTTGGTAATGACTCTGAGATGCAGTCAGTTAGCAAGCTTGCACGGAGGACAGAGTTGTGAAGAGGAAAAAAGAAACAGAAATTCAGATTTCAATTATTCATTCATTTATTCATTCATTCATTGCTCAACCATTCTTGATTGTTCACTACAAATCCAGCATTGTGCTAAGTGTTGGGCTCTGCTCTTTACTAGTTTACAATTTAGTTGGGAGCAATAAAAGATGAGGTTATGAAATCATGTGAGAAGTCCTGGAAATGAGAAGGAAAAATAGGTGACTTTGTTCAATTAAAAAAAGGGTAAGAATAGTTGGGATCAGTGAGAAGAGGTTTCTGAAGATGGAATTTCAAAATGTAAGAACGTTTCCTGGGGCGCTTGCGTGGCTCAGTCGGTTAAGTGCCTGACTCTTGGTTTCCCCTCAGGTCATGATCTCATGATTTGTGGGTTTAAACCCTGCCTCGCGCTTTGTTCTGGCAGTGCAAAGCCTGCTTGGGTTCTCTCTTTCCTTCTCTCTCTGCCCTCCCTCTCTCTCCCTCTCTCAAAACAAATCAATAAACTTTTATTAAAAAGTTAAAAATAAAAGTTTAAGAAAGTTTCAGGGATGAGATAAACGTGAAGAGCTTTTGACATAACCTGATATTTCCTATGTACCTATTGTCATTTCATTTATGAGATGTACCTCTCTCTACTTCTTCAAAATTTGAGATTTTAAAAATGTGATTCTTTTCCAGAAAATATTTAGCTCTTTTCCATTAAGAAAGGATTAGGTAAAACAAAATAGAAAGGAAATTAGAATTACAGAATTTCAGAGAATGAGGTTACCTTTTGCTATTATGTAGTCTGTAGCGAATACTGTAGTTGTCTCCCCAACATCTGTTCTCCTCTTCTTCCTTGCCAACTGACCTCCAATTGTGTTCAGAGCATCAATGTACTCTTCTAAACTAAAAAAACCCGCACACTTCCTAGCCTTTCAGATGGGGTGACCATGTGATGTAGTCCTAGCCAATGCGACGTAAATAGAAGCCATTATGTGGGTCTTCCAGGGGCCAAAATTGACCTTTTAGTCCTTTACTCTGTTTTCTTCCTCTCACCTAGAATGCAGACAGGATGCTTGGAGGTGACATCTTAGTTTTTTTATTTTATTTTATTTTTGTTGAGAGAGAGAGAAAGAGAGAGAGAGAGAGAGGGAGAGAGAGAGAGAGAGAGACAGAGACAGAGACAGAGACAGAGAGCAAGAGGGGTAGGGGTAGAGGCAGAGGGAGACACAGAATCCGGAGCAGGTTCCAGGCTCCAAGCTGTCAGCACAGAGCCCCTTGCGGGGCTCCAACTCACAGACCGGGAGACCATGACCTGAGCTGAAGTTGGATGCTTCCCGGACTGAGACAGCCGGGCGCCCCTCGGAGGTGACATCTTGTAAGCATGAGAACAAGGGCCACCTTGAAAGTTTGTGTGCCTGATTGCATGTGGTACTGTGAGATTAGCCTGGATTGTCTAATCCAGGCTTTTTGTATGAGAAAAATTAAACCTCTAAGCCACTGGTGTTTGTTGTTAGCGGCCAAACACAATGCCTGCCTGGTAAATAATCTCACCCACTTATTTCACAGAGAGAGGAGACAGAGGTCCGAGAAAGTTCCATAAGCCTGGGCAGGTTGTATCAAGTTAAGATTTTCTTACTTTGAAGGGACAGAAAACCCAATCCCAAACCTGTTAAGTAAGCAAAAGAATTTTTCATTTCAGATCATTGAAGTCAGGTGTGGCCTCTTCCAGAAACTTAGTAGTAGTAGTATTTCAGTTTCTGGTCTGGGTTTTCTCTCTTTCCATCTTGTGGCTGCTCTCTCCACTCCAAACAGGCTCTTAATCTCTTTGTGGCAAGGGGAAGCCAACAGCTCCTGCCTTACCCCACCCAGGGTTAATTCCAGAGGAAAAGCAAGAACTGTTCCCTGTAAGAAAGTCACAGTACTCGGGGAGAAGTGTGACCACCTGCTGGGCATTCCAAAAATGGACATCCGAGATGCCTCAGTGCCTAGAACTAGAATTTAGGGCTCCTGTTTCCAAGTGACTTCACTTCCTGCTTCATCAAGTAGCCTCTCATTTAACATAAATAGGTATGTGCACCACCCATAAGAAATACATATCTATCAGATATTTCTTTGGATCATATAAATGATTATATGCTCCTTTGGTAGCTTTTGATCACCACAGTATGTGAATACTGTAGAGTCTATCCAGAAGAAATTAGAATTCACTGGGCACCATATTTAAAGATGGCCCCTAGGGGCACCGGGTGGCTCAGTCGGTTAGGCAACCGACTTCGGCTCCGGTCATGATTTCACAGTTTGTGAGTTCAAGCCCCACGTCGGGCTCTGTGCTGACAGCCCAGAGCCTCGAGCCTGCTTCGGATTCTGGGTCTCCCTCTCTCTCTGTCCCTTCTCCATTTGCTCGCTCACTCCCTCTCTCTCTCAAAAACAAATAAACATTAAAAAAATTGGGGTACCTGGGTGGCTCAGTTGGTTGAGCATCCAACTTCAGCTCAGGTCGTGATCTTGCAGTTGACGAGTTCGAGCCCCGCATTGGGCTCTGTGCTGACAGCTCAGAGCCTGGAGCCTGCTTTGGATTCTGTGTCTCCCTTTCTGCCTCTCCCCCGCTCATGCTCTGTCTCTTTCTGTCTCAAAAATAAAGATAAACATAAAAAAAATAATTTAAAAAAAGATGGTCCCCAGCACTGATGACCAAGTTGGATTGGGGGTTTGGGGTTGACCCGCTCATGAGCAGTGATACAGGTTGCATTTTCCTCTTTATTTCTGGAGGGAAGCCTATTGGAACAACTTGCACCCCCAAAAAGGTATTTATTTAATAACCACAAAGGCAAGGGTGCCTGGCTTGCTCAGCCAGTAGAGCATGAGGCTCTTGATCTCAGGGTGGTGAGTTCGAGCCCCAAACTAGGTGTAGAAATGCTTAACTAAATAAAACAACAATAATAATAAGTACAAAGGGCAGACCAGCTCATTGTTCCTTGTGATTCCAGTTCAAGTGGTCAGGGATGAGTTCCGAGTTCCCTCAGTCACTTTGTGCCTGGTTTTTAAGTGCTTTGGTCCTCAGTCCAGGCCTTACAGAGTAAACCTTGCTAGGTCCATTATTACCCAAGACTTCCATGAATGGAAGTTTTGCAAACTGATCCTCTTTAAAGACATTATGGCTGCTTTTTATTTCTGCAAGTCTTTTTTTCTTTTTTGGAAGAGTTGTTGGCCTTTAGGATTCTTAAAATTCTTCCATATTTAGTTACTATGAAAATAAGCATTTAGAGGCTTATGTGTTAATGCTCAAGTGTATTTGGAGTGAACACCCGGAACACATGCTCATGTAGATTTGTTTCTAATCAATTTACTCTTTCACTGAGTTTCAGCAATTTATGTTTACTTGGATTTCCTACAGGTAAGAGGTAAATCTAGGATAACTTCTTTTCTGGTTAGAGTTTTTGCCACTCCATGTAACAAAGTATAAAGTCTCTTGGGTGATTCATGTTTAAGTGGTGTTTGCTTCTCTCTGTTAAATAGTTTTTTGGCATCTTAAACTGTTGGACTCCAACAATGAAGAACCTGTTAGTGGATGTTTTAAACTTCTCTCTCACCATCTCCTTTTCTTGAATATTCTCATACTTTTCTTTCTTACTCTCAACATTCAAGCAATTTCTGAGTTCTTCTGATTCTATTTCCATAATGTCTTGCATATACGACTCCTTTCCATCTTTTTAGCCTTTACCCTTCAGGGCTCATTGGTCTTTGCTGGGCTCTCTTTCTAGGCTCTCAGCTACCAACTTTCTCTCTACACTGTTCCCTCTGTTACATTCTTAAAATACAGCTCTGGTCAGGTTATCTCCCTCCTTCAAAACTTTCAAGAGCTCCCCAGTGCTTATGGAATAAAGAACAAAATCCTTGTTTGTGGCCTTTCACCTCTAACCTTTTCTTACCTTTCCAGTTTCTTCTTTCCTTCTATTAATCTCTATACTGAATGTCAAATTCCTAGTACAATATCAACGAATGGCATACTAGAGAGTTTGTTTCATTCTGTGTGGGTACTAAAGTCATGTGCTCAAAATCAATTACAAGTTATTTAAGGCAAGGATTTGTTTAACCTTCTCAGATACTGTTCAACCAAGTGTTCACAACACATTAGAGAGAGACCCATGAACTGTGTGTAAGTCACTGTCATGATCACCCTACCAACATTTTGGATGAAATGCTATGGGAACCCAGAGAATAATTAATATTACTTGGAAGGGTTCAGGATGAATTCACAGATGTAATATCTGAGCTGGACTTTGAAGAATAAACAGGATTTTTGTGGGTCGAGAAACTGAATGAATAAATAAATGAATAATTGTCTTTAAGCCTCATATTTTATAATTAGATTCTAACAGCTGTGGGCAGATCCCTTGCATGCCTCTTCCCATGTTGGAGGAGTCTACGTTTCCTCATTCAGCTGAAACAAATGCTTCTCAGGTGGAATACATTATTTCTAAAGCCGGTCTCGTTTATCTAGTAACTTCAACCTAGCCCTTCAATTCTGGGCTTAGTTGTGGATGACCAATTCAGCTATTTTATCATTACATCCTTAACCTAAGCATTTAGCCCTAATCCTCAGCAAAGCCGAAAACAGATACTCCGTGTTTCTTTGACAATCCACTGACAAAGTCCAATGAAGCCCAGGTATTTCTTGGAATATTTGTATCAACACGTAATAGCTGTGATGCCTCACAATGTAAACATTTCTATGTCAGGACTTTGCCCTGCAACTGTCTAGTCTGTCTTAACCACTGTAGGAAATTGTGGTTGGAGTGAAGAGAAATCAGGTGTGGGGGATAGCGGGCAGAGAAGAAAGTGATGTGTGTTAGATGGCATCCTTTTCCTTTTCCTCTATCAGCCTACTAATAAAGCAAAAGATCACTGATTTCTAGTACCTGAACAAAACTCTAGCATAGCATCCGTCACAATGCATATATTTGTTTAAAGGTCATCCCCCACATCAGGATGAGAGTTGACTTCTCATATTCATCTTCGTCAAATCTTTGTATTTCCTGCACCTAGCACAGTTCCCGGAGCCCGTTTGTGGAAAGAGGGAAGAATGGATTTGCTTCATACAGAAGAATGCTTTTCCATCTGCTCTGGGTTATGGATTGTTTTTGTTTTTGTTTTCAGAAATCTTATGAAAGTTAAAGACTTTCACCCTTCGGAAAAAGGTGCATGGAGGTATGAGCTTGCAAAAATGTGTATCCAAGTTTAAGGAGATCACAGATGCCTTGAAACAAACCCATAGACTTTAGGTTAAAACTCCCTGAATTAAGAGAGAGGGTAACAGGAAATGGTAAAATGATTTTTAATTCACACTCTTGGTCTAACTAGTATCACAGCTGAGATGGGGCTACTAATCATATTATGATTAGATGTGGAAAGAACATCTTAGCAAACGTGGTAGTGTCCAAGCCAGTGTGAATAAGGACTTGTTTGTGTGAATAAGGACAGTTTGCATAAGTCCAACCATGCCTACTGTTGGGATGACCTAGAGGCATCCTCCTTCCTTTCTTGGTAAACCTCAGGGGTTTCTATTTTCCCATTAAAATTTCTCCTCCCTAATCCACCCTTTGAATTTCTCTGGCATTTACCTCCCTTCGCCATTGTTCACCAGGTTCTTCCAATTCAAGCTGATTGCTCTGTATCTCAGGACTTGCAATTATTCTAGATCTTGAGAAACTGAACTGGTCTCTGTGGGATTTCAGATGAAAACTCTGACTCAGACCCAGTCATAAAGTACAGAAGTACTTCATCAAAGTGAATTAGATGCCTGATTATCAGATTTAGGCAGTGAAAGATACAAGGAGTGAGATTTGCCTTCTAAATCCAAAGGCAAAACTATCAAAACTAATTTTGCCTTCAGAAATATTTGCTAGAACATGATCTAAGGTGAAAACTGACACACAATCACAAATAAGACTTTGTTTACAATTTTAGCACAAATGCAGTCATTGCTATTTCCCACCACTATCAATTCTCCATTATTATTATTAAGGAGTGCTCCCAAGGTGAAGCGAAGATAATTTTCGGTCTAAACTTTTTTTTGTCTGTGACTTGAATTGCTCTGGAAATTTTCCTTTCAGATCTCGTGTTTGTTTAGCAGGTTCTTTACAATATGCATGTGACTAAAATTATTTTAACAGCCTTAATTGTATTACAATGACAAAGATTCTGTAGATCTTGTGACAACACATTCTTCTGTAGGAGTTGATTTAATTCCTTTTCAGTGGTTGATATTTGAACCTCTTTCATTTAGAGGAGATCCAGCAACACAATTCACTAAGCGCCTAAACAGGTCCAGGAGGGGTTAAAGAACACACCACCAATATAAAAACTGCCACTCTCTTGCGTAATCTATACAACCTTGTAGTTGAATCTGGGTTCTTGTGAAATTTTAATCAAGTAACTTGGGAATGCGATATGATGATTGGGGAGCAATATAAAGGAATTCTACAAACTACTAAATCTGCTTTATGTTTTGTTCCATAATCCTATTGTAGTTTTCAATGAGAGGAAATTTCCAAATTTTACACGCTTAAAGTTTTACTTTTTATTGTGCACAAAGTTTTATGAAGGCGTCTATTTGGGTGATGGGTGGTTTTTAAAATATAACATGAGAATATTTCCAAGATCAAATAAAAGAGGAAACAACTGAGACATTAATGACTACAGAGGGAAATATCCTTGGAACTGGGGGTAGCATGTATTTACTAAAGACACAATGACCAGGTAGTTATTTTTGGTAACTCTCAACATTATGCGGGTCATGTCATATTTTGTGATCAGAGCAGAGCAAACATGTTTACTAATGAGTTTGGGTTTTTAGTCACTGAAATTTTAAGGATAACATAAGATCTAGGTCTCAATGCTAAAGCATGGCCATGAAAACTATCCATCTAAACAGTTTTTCAAAAAATTTATCTCTGTAAAAGGACATGGGAGGGACACAGAATTTTCAAATATCCATTGAGATAGAATCACTGCTTGATGCAGGGCCTGGTGAGGTAGGGCCTGCGCCTAAAGAATCCATCTAGGAGAATTCACAGTCTAAGTCAAGTCACACTTGGGGGGCCATCTCATTACTTTGTTTTATCAAATCAGGGGAAATCTGATTAACATGGACAACAAAGCACTCATACTGGAGGGACAAAAAGGTACAAAGGGGCAGAGAAGTACTGAGGAAAAGGGGAAGGAAGAGGCCTTGCCAATTCTTGTTAATTGGGGTCAGAATAGTACTGGGAATTTCCTATACCCTAAGTTTGTTGAATGATTACATAGGTCTAGGGAAAGGGGATATGCTCAGACTGATACACCCAACTTTTTAGTATTGGGGTTCTACCTAGTAAGTTGCAATTTCCTCTTCTCACATTTTGTATTGACTAATGGGAGGGGAGAGGTCTCCAACAGGTGTTTGCTCCAATTCAAAAGGTTAGGCCTGTTGGGCAATTTGGGTTTGAATCTTCCTCTCTCAAATGAGTGGGGCTCTTACCAGTTATGAGGGACTTCCCTTGGGACTTGTTGCAACAGCATACAGTGGCAATGGAGATTGGAGGGTAGTTTCTGGTTCTGCTTTGCCATCTTGGGGTGGCTCTGAAAAGCTTTCTTACCTCTGACAGGAAGAAAATGTTCACAGGGTTGATTCATTACTACACAGAATGCAGTGAAGATAGTTGGGCAACCTGAGTCAGATGTTCAGATGGAAAGATAGGGAGACTCTGATGACACAAGTTTAAATTCTAGGTCTGCAGGTAAAGCTTTGGAAAGAGCCCCACCCCAGAGACACCTGCACTGGGGCCTCCTTTGCTGTTTCTTCCCCATCTCCAGGACTCTAAGTCTAGATGAATTGCGCATTCCTGGGGGAAAGGCTGTATTATATCACTTATATCTATCTATATACATAACTACATATGTATGTATAGAGAGATATGTGTATATATACACAACAGACTAATTTGTATGATTTGTAACCATCTTTGTAGATAAAATAACAAAAACAAAACCTAACCTAATAGCTTAAAAACGTTGCCCAGTGATTGCTGGCATCAATATCCCACACAAGATTAAAATTATTCCCCAAGTTGCATCTCCTGCACTCCAATTGATATTTTAATAACTTGATTAAAAATTTCTCAGAAGTCTATTAGAGTCAGGAAACGGTCTGCGGTGTAGGTGAGGATTTTCAGTTTTTGCAACGGAAACTTTTGGCCCCATGAACAGAATAGCAAAAACTCAATTAAATGTGTTTTTCCTCCATCCTTGCCTAATCCAAAGGTAAAAAATGAAAAATGGTTTGGAAGAGTGGTGTTTAGGTTTGCTTTTCTTCGTTTTTTCCTGTAGAACGGCCAGGTGGATTCATATGATCCAATTTTTAAATAGTCTTTTATCTCCCATTCCGAATAAATCCGGCCACCCAGCACAATCAGAAAGTTGTTTTTTGTTTTGTTTTGAATTTTCAGCCTCTAAAGGATGGGGGAAGGGAAACAAAAGAGGGGGAGGGCAAAGGACGGAGAAGTACTTTAATTAAAAACAACCAATAACTCGAGTTTTTTAGATAAGGTTTTTCATTTCCTAATTAAGAAATGAGTTTAATAGTCCTTTGGCCAACACAAGTTAGACACTCCTATGAAAACCCTAAAGGGCTGGTGGCTGTCCCAGGGACTAAACTCCATTCCCCTGCGAGACCCCAGGCCAGCCCGCGCCCCTGGCCGACCCTGCCCAGCTCTGACTGGGGTCCTTCCCACTCGTCCAGCAGGCACCTCGGCTTCCCCAGGTCTGTCTTCTCTTGCCCTCAGTTCCGCGCTGGACCGGCCGCCACGGGCTGGCCGCCACCAGGTCGGCGCAAATACCTTTTCCCTCCCCGGGGCCCCAGGCGCGGACACCTCCCTGCCTCCCTCCCTGCTGGCGGGGCCCTTTCCCGGCTGGGGAACAGCAGCCCCGGCCGCGGCGGCAGGAAGCGAAGCCCTTGTTGATGCTGTTCCATGGCGCGCCCCCCCGCCCTCCGGTGGCCACCCCGGCTCTTCCCGGCTCCGGGGCGCCCCCCTCCGCGCCTGCGCAGTGCCCCGCGGGGGGCGGGGCTCAGATTCCTGTCAGCGGCGGCGGCGGTGGCGGCGACCGTCAGTTTTCGCTGAGGAGAAGCACGAAACGGACCCGTTGGCTCTCCCCCCTCCCTTTCCCCGCCCTGAACCCCCCTCCTGGCTCGCCGGGAATTAGTCCCCGTGGAGTTTCGCCTCCACCTCGCTGCGGTTTCCTCGGCCCGGTGGAAGTCACTGCCCTCGAGGAGGAGGCAGCAGCAGCAGCCGCCCTCGCCTCGCCGCCCCCGGTTCGGTGCCCGCGGTCCCGGAGAGGAGGTGCCGCCGCCACCGCCGCTCCCCCCCTCCCGCTGCCCTCGGGCCGGGCTGGGTCGAGCTGCGATGCCCTCGGACTTCATCTCATTGCTCAGCGCGGACCTAGACCTGGAATCGCCCAAGTCCCTGTACTCGCGAGGTGAGTCAGGCTGGGGGCTGGGGCGTGGGGGCGGGGAGGCCCGGCCCGGGGGAGCCGGAGGGGTCCCCGTCGGGGGGTAGGGGCAAGCCCGGGCCGGTCGGGCCTGTTTTGGGGGATGGGGAGAGGCCGATGGGGTCGGGTGGTGGTGGAAGGGGCCGGGGAGGAGTGGCGGCCCCTCCCCCGCGGAGCCGCCGGCCACACGGGGCCCAATTGCCGTCGGCCCCGGGTCTCTGCGGCACCAGTCGCACTGAGAGTCCCTCGGCGTGTCCGGCCCCGCCACACTCCTCGAGCAGCCGGCCCCGGCCTCCCCAGCTCAGGGATCTTCCCCCCGCCCCCCCCCCCCCCCCCCCACGTCCTCTCCCCCCACCCCCGACTGGGCCCCGCGCTGGGGCCGCTGCGATCGGTGCGCCGCGGCCGCTCTTACCAGGACCATCCTCCCCAGCAAAGTTGCCCCCAAGCGGGCGGCGTGGCTTGGAGCCGGTTCTGGGTGCAGGGGCACCATTTTCCTCCCCCTCCAGGTTGTTTGTGCGCCGTCGTTCTACCCCCCTCTCCCTCCGGCCTAGTCCACTCCCTCCCCTTGTTGGGACGGCCCCCCTCGACCAGGCGTTCTTCCTTTCCTCGTCATCTTATTGCTGGAAAGGGCCCGAATTTTCTGTTTTCGTCTCTTTCCACCTATGTGGCATTCTAACGACTTGCATCTCCCTCTCTTTTACAAAGACGGGGGTGGTCTCTCTCTGGCTCAGTTTTATCCCTCTCCTGTCCCGGGGGTACCAGCTCAGGCACTGACGCTGTCGTCCTCTGAGAATTTTCTCTTTCGTGGCCGTTCAAGGGTTCGTTGCAGGGAGGGGGCAGCGAGATTCCCGTTTTAAAAACTCTTTTGGCCAAGGCCTGAAGGGGATTCCCGGGATCCACGGTACCAGCACTGGAGCTGATCTCTGCTGGGTTTAAATTCCTATACTGGGCACCACAAGAATGTGTTAGAACAGGTTCCCTGTGCGAAAGGGGCATCAAACCGAAATGCTCCCTCCGCACTCCTCACCACTTTTTACACCACTGGGAGGGGCAAAAGACATAACTGGGTTATTAGCTCTTCATTTCACCATATTTAAAAAAAAAAAAAAATTGAGTGCCATTGCGAACCTCCTTCCTGAGACGGCCAGCGTGCCTTCATTTTTTTTTTTTTTTTTTGGTGTTCCGTATCCATCCGCTGATTCCACCCCCTCCGGAAAGGGGGACTTCAGCCTTCACGCGAGTACCTTGAAATTGTTTAAGTGAATCAGTGTGCGATGGTTTCGTCTGGAAGGTACTGGACTTCGCACACCGACGATTGGGTTTGTGCACAGAGTCCTACTTAGTAACTGTGGCCATTGTCTGTTGCTCTGATGACTTTAGTTGGCAGTCACCATCCTGTAGGATGTTTCTCCGGCAACGTACCTGAAGTAGTTTGGAAATACTGTAGTTTTGAGCGTCAGAAGAAAAAGATGATGTCAAGAGGTGATTCTTAGAAGAGGGCTAATGTGGTACCATCGGTGCTAAAAATAGCCAAGACATTAACACCGTTTGTGCAGTAATCATCAGATAATTTTCCATGAAACAAACACTTTATGACCATCTAAGTTTAGCACAGAGACCGATGTGAGAGGCAGTTCAGCCTTCTTTGACATATTCGCGAATATGGGCTTTAGCTCTTAAAAATACGTGGCAGTTATGTAAGAGATGTATGCTACCCTTGCCCTTTTTTTTTCCTTTTTTTTTTTTTTAAGTCATTCAGCATAAAAAGTGCTTAATGCTTTTTGTGTTTTTCAGATTCTCTGAAGTTACACCCATCACAGAATTTTCATAGAGCTGGACTATTGGAAGGTCAGCAAAGTGCCATTTTAAAAGCATATTGTGTGAGTATGCAAAGGCTTTCTCTGAAATGGAGTTTAAATGAGAAAGTGTGAAACTTTGCAAACTCACACAATGTAGTTTTCTCTTAAAGAGCCTGATCCTTCTTTTAGAGCAGCTGAATGTTTCAGTGGATTTTGTTGCTGTGTTTGATGTGCTTGTTAGCTTATTGTATCTGCTTTGAGAAGCCTTGAAAAAACTCCCACAAAATCGTTAAAAATTATGTGTTGGGTGTTCTACTTTAGAATCCCAGGTCTTAATTCTAGCTTTTTAGAAACAAACTGAATATGAAAAGGCTCAAACATTAGGATCATGAATATAACTAAGAATGACACCAAACACATATTTAGTTTGAAAATTCAGAATTTAGAACTTTTATATGCTAGGCATTTCAAAACGGTATGTTAATTATTTATTACAAAAGCATTGCTGTCATTACTGTTGTATTACTTTTAAGGATAAGGAAAGCCAAGTGACAGACATGATGAATGAACTACGCTTAGAAAAAAAGGGTTTGAGAAAGTTCTGGAAATGTTAATAGAAGGTGTAGAATTTAAACAGCTGACAATTACTTTAGAAAACTTTGTTATTTTAGCATTTTAAGACAAAAAAAGACTCTATTTGTATTTTGTAATTTTTTAAAATATATTTTTTAAAGTTTATTTTTTTTAGTAATCTCTACACTCAGTGTGGGGCTCAAACTCATGACCCCCTAGATCAAGAGTTACATGCTCTTTGGACTGAGCCAGCCGGGCACCCCAGTGTTTTGTAGTTTTTGAAGGGGCTTTACATATATCCTCTTTGAATTTTCTAATCCTGCAATTGGACAGCAAGGATATTAATTTCCCCATTGTAGAGATGAGTAACCTGAGGTTGAAATTAAGAGACTTGGGGCGGGGGGGGGGGGGGGGGGGGGGGGGCGGGAAGTCACATGATAGCAGAAACAATGCCTTTTGTGTTTTAGCTAGAGTTCTTTACCCAAAGCCAAGCTGCCACTGTAAAATATATTTGTGACCAGTAACTTAAACATTTTGTGGTCAACTTAAAAAATGCTCTAAATATTTAAGTTTGATTTGAGTTGAGATGTTTACTTCTCATAGCCGGGGGGGGGGGGGGAGTGGGTTTTGTAATTGAGCTTAAGTTTGAATACATACCAGTTTAGTTGCTTATTAGCTCTGTGACCTTGGGCAGGTGATTTCACCTCTCTAAACTTTACTATTCTTTCTATAAAAATAGATACAGTCTCTTAAATTTAGTGACATAAGGTGTATGAAAATGCCTAGTTTAGTGTCTGGCTTAATAAATTTTTTTTTGGTTTTGTTTTTTTTTGTTGTTGTTGTTGTTTAGTATTAGCTAAATTGTTTCAACTATAATTTAGAGCATATAAAATATTCTCTAACTATTGATTATACTTATCAGAAACCCATTGATATATATTAGTATAAAGATCAACTACAACTTGAGGTGAGGAATTTTATAAGTGTTTCTTAGTGAAGCAGATTTCTGTTTTTTATTCATATTGTTCAGTTTGTGCCATGCTGTAGATTCATATTTGTCTATACAAATGTATCCATTTTCTGGGCAGCAGACCAGAGAGTATCATAATCATAGAGATTATTGGGCAGGAGAGAGAGATGAAAAAAAAAGGGTGTTAATTATTTCAGCAAATAATTTTAACAAGTTGATGGAACTGCAACCAGTCATTTAATATGTATATTTACATGTATGTGCTTAAATATTTTCATTAATTTCTTATTTTGGTTGAGAGGATACTCAATTTTTTAAAAATAAGACCATCCTTTTACAGATTATATATACATTGTAAAATGTATAAATATCAAGTATCCTTTTATGTCTTTGATACAGGGAATCGTAAGAAAGTTGTTTGGTTGTGGAATGAAAGTGAAGTATTTAATCTCTGCACCCTACTTCTCTTTTAACCATTTATTATGGGCATTTTAAGGAACATACAAAAGTAAAGAGAATAAAATGATGGACCCCCAAATACCTATTACTAAGTTTTAACAATCATCAATACATGTCTAGTCTTATTTCTTTTATTTTCTCCCAAACTATTATTTTATTTTATTTTTAAAGTTTATTCATTTATTTTGAGAAAGAGAGTGTGCACGAATGGGAGAGGGGCAGAGAGAGAGAGGGAGAGAGAGAGAATCCTAAGCAGGCTCCACACTGGCAGTGCAGAGCCCAACAATGCAAGCCTTGAGCTCACAAACCATGAGATCATGACCTGAGCCGAAACCAAGAGTCAGATGCTTAACCAACTGAGCCACCCATTTGCCCCAAGCTATATTATTTTAAAACAAATATCAGACATCTATTATTTCATATATAAATACTTCTGTATTGTAGTGATATTTCTTATATTAATTTTTAAAGTACCCTACTTTATTCCGGGAAATACTTATTTTGATTTATTTCAGCAAAGTCTGTCCTCTCTCCTGCCCTTTCCTTAAGATACAGTATGATTGGAGGCTACTGCTTCTAGTATGTAGTGTACCTTGCAATCTGTGTTAAAATTGTAAGTCATGCATCAGATTTGGGTTCAAATCCTTGTTTCAACACTTATGCATGACCTCAGCTTAGTTATTTAATCTCATTGTGCTTTAATTTTCTCATCTTCAGATGGAGGCAATCATAGTGTCTTCATTGTGGGTTACTGAAGATTATTTAAGGCAAATTCACGTGTAAAGCATTTAACCTAGCACATAGTAAGTGCACAATAAATGTTAGCTAAATTAAAAATTTAATACAACATCCACTTATATGGCTTTTACTGTGTGCCAAGAACTTTATAAGTGTGAACTCACTGAACTCTCATAACAACCCTTTAAGTTGGTTGTTATTCCATTTTATAGATGAGGGAGCTAAAGTGTAGGGAGGTTTAGTAACTTACCCAGAGTCACACAGCTGGTACATTGTAGCCAAGATTCCAACACAGGTATTGTCACTATAGTCTGTGCTCTTAACTACTATACTGTACTGACTCCCTATGTTATATAATATGAAGTACTTTCTGGTATTATGTGTGTATACTTTCTATCAGTGGTCTAGATATCCATTTAATAGTGAAGTCAGCCCAGAGTGAGGAGAATTTAATTACTATCGTACATTTGTTAAATTTTTTATAGAACATGTTTTTTCCAAATTTAAGTTCTCTCTGTAGGAAAACAAGGTTGGAAAATTTATAGTTGAATATTACTGAACTTGAAAAATAGCTTCAAAATCTCTTTACCATTTTAATTAAGTTTGCTTTTATCCTACATATTGATGCTGGTCCTTCTTGCTACTATACATATTTTTTTTAAAAGAATAGGGAATTAGTTTTTTTTTTAATTGAGATATAGTTGACATAAAACACCATATTAATTTCAGTTTCACAAGGTAATGATTTATTATTTGTATATATTGGGAAGTGACCACCACAATAAGTCTAGTTAACATTGGTCACCATATTTAGTTCTCCTACTACCTTTTTACTCAATGTGATGGCCTGACAATGAGAAAAGAGTGTAGGTATCTAATTCAATAATACATAACCATAAATAATGTTTCTGATGACCCCATAATTACATGTGAAACTCTTAATAAAATAAGTAAATAAAAGAAATACTGTTGCAATTATATTAAAAATAACTCCCATAGAAACTCCTTTACAGGGCCACATGGGTTGCTCAGTGGGTTAAGCGTTTGACTCTTGATTTCAGCTCAGATCATGATCTCACCATCCTGAGAACATGTCCCAGGTCTGGCTCTGCGCTGACATCACGGAGCCTGCTTGGGATTTTTGGGATTTTCTGTCTCACAATAAATAAATAAACTTAAAAAAAAAGTCCTGTGCAAAAGCATGTACTGTAATATTTTACTTTTTAATTCTATTTTTGCATTTTCTCTGCCTTTTTTAAGGACGATAGTTTATATATATTGAAAAAATAAAATGGTTTACAAATATGAAGGCTAGGAGTCTTCTTGAGTACCTAGAGAAAAGATTCACTACAGAGAAAAAGTTATCATTTCTTATACTTTTCTGTATTGAAAAATACTGATTTGGGCATATATTGTTTGCTATAGAAAAAATTGAGATAAAAATTAAACTAAATGAAAGTAAACGAATATGATTAAGAGGTCATTCTGGAAATACAGAGATGTAAGATAAGATAGTATAAAATCAGATAAAATAGGAAAAATAATAGAAGTGAGTTGGAAAAAATAGAGTAATAAAAACAATGGATTAAAATTTTAAAATGTGTTTACAAGCAGGAGTTACAAGATTACATGATGGATAAAATTAAGTAACTGGTTAAATAAGAGCTAAATACCAATGTGAGGTGATCGTAGTATGAATTTAATATTTGAAACTGGAAGATTTTTATTTTTTATATTTATTTTAACAATGAGGGACAATAAACTATTTTTTCTTAACCGCTGTCAAATTATTTGATATAGTACCAGGCATAATTATACTTTATAGTTCACAAAATGAAAATCCTAAAAATAGCAGCAGTGTTTTGCTGACTTTATGGAATATTTCTGAATTGCCATTGAGCCCAATTTATTTCTCTTCCTAGAGCTGATAGTTCATAAGATAGTTAAGCCATTACTTCTTAAATGATGAAATGTATGAAGGTATCTTATTAGAAATGATAATCTTCATTAGAAATGAAGAGATCTTACTAGAAATTAGAAAAAAATTAGATTTTTTTGAAAATATTTAAAATTAAAAACAACCTATTGGATTCTTTTCTTGTTTAGTATCTATTAATCTCTATACATTATTACCTAGTACACAAAAAATATCATTATGGAAATAATTATGAAAATGAAGTTCAAACATGATAAAAGTTACACACCTAGTTCCTTCTAACTTCTTAGTTCTAGGATCCATCTTTCTCTGATTTTCCTACCATTTGTTTTTGTGTTTTTCTAAACTCTGTTTTTGTAATTTTCATTCAGTACTACAATTCTGTTGCTTATTACAGTAAGAGGATAGAAATTCATAATTAAATGGTTCTTGGCTTGCTCTTAACTCACCCTTGACTGTAGTATAATTATTCCAGGAGTTCCCTAAAACTTGAAAGTGATAGTACAGAGAAACATTTCTTACTGTGATTAATATTATATATAAAAAATAGTCACTTTATATTAGAAAAAGTTGACTCAGATTATATTTTCTGTAAAATAATAGAGAATTAGAAAAAAATAAAAGATCATATTAATCCAAGACATCATTGGGCCTGCTTGTTTAGTGAGAGAAGACAGTCCTGTTAGTTCTAAGGTATAAGACACTCTTCAGTAGAAATGTTGCTTATTATCTTATGTTACCGTCTTGTTGCAAAGACTTTATTTCAAGTTACATAAAAGAGATTCGTGTGACTTTTATTTGCTGTTGTCTTAATAAAAATCAAGGTTAAAAAAAAACTAACAGTATGTAATGCATTAAATATAAACATGTCCTTGAATGAAAATGTAGACATTTTCTTTATGGATGAACTACAGATAATGATTTTAGCTTCTAAATATAAATAAAACCTGGTGTTGTGATAAAGGATCTATATTTCTGATAATTTGAACGAAAGATATGCTATATGGAAATTTTCAGTTACTTTTATTCTTTTTTTTTTTAACTTAAAAATTTTTTTTTGACGTGTATTTATTTTTGAGAGATAGAGAGAGACAAGCATGAGCAGGGAAGGGGCAGAGAGAGAGAGGGAGACACAGAATCTGAAGCAGGCTCCAGGCTCCGAGCTGTCAGCACAGAGCCCAACGCGGGGCTCCAACCCACAAACCGTGAGATCATGACCTGAGCTGAAGTTGGGTGCTCAAATGACTGAGCCACCCAGGTGCCCCTCTTTTATTTGTTATTATTATTATTTTTTAATTATTAAAAACATTTTTTTAATGTTTATTTATTTTTGAGAGAGACAGAGTGCAAGTGAGGGATGGGCAGAGAGAAAGACACAGAATCCGAAGCAGCTCCAGGCCCTGAGCTGTCAGCGCAGAACCTTATGCAGGGCTCAAACCCATGAACCGTGGGATCATGACCTGAGCTAAAGTCAGACACCCAACCAACTGAGCCACCCAGGCACCACCCCTATTTACTCTTAATAGCTATTGAAAAATTAAAGTTTTTTCTTGCTTTTTTTTTTTTTTTTTTAATATTTACTTGACAGATGATGATAATTATGGCTGGTCAGTCATGAATGTTTATTCATTTCTTTCCCATTTAGAAATGGTATGATGAGACTTTTAGTAAATTTAATATTTTATTTATTTATTTATTTATTTATTTATTTATTTATTTATTTATTGGTATTGTTTTTGAAGGTGAGGCAAGAACAGAAAAGTTTCTAAGAGTGACCTAAGTTGTTGTTGATTACTCTTGTCATTATAAATATAGGGTTTTTTGGTTTTTTTGTTTAGTTTTAGTTTTAAAAAATTTCCTTAAAGTAATATTTATAGGACATGTTAAAAGAAAGTGTTGGTAAAGAAAGATTAATAAATTCAATATTAGTAATAATTGAATACATTTTTCAGCTCTTTGTATGTGCCAGAATTTTATAGATATTTTTCACATTAGTCCTCAGAAAAATCCTATGAGATCGTATCAGTATTCATATTTCATAAATGAGCAAACTGAGGTACAGAGGGATTCACTAAGTTTCCCAGCGTCGCATAGCTAATCGAAGAGGCTGGAATTTGAAACTTGACTATTTTACCACAGAGTATTGAGCTTATCATGAATTTCTTTAATATAAACATTTGATAATTGGTATTTACACTTTGGGCCCTACTAAAATTACACCACTGTTCAGATGGTGTAAAAAGAGTGGTTTGTGTAGGATTCTTTACCTAAACAGTTCCCATAAAAGAAGAGAGACAGTCTATAAGCCACACATAAAAAACAGTTAAGAATATGATGATGACCCTTTTGGGGAACATTTTAACACATAAAATTAGCAAATCATTGCCTGGCTTTGGTGAGTGTCTTTAAGATGTAGCTGAAGCACATCACTGGTTGAGCCACCTCTGTTTTGACAGATGATGATACTCAGAAGTGAAAAGCGGGGGAAGAGTAAGCAAACTATCCCCTCAGGAGAATTACCTGAGGGATGGAGGATGCCATGCGACTCTTGGTATCTTTGGCAGTACTTTATGGAAGCATGGAATCGTTGCACCTTTTTCTGCTGATGTGTCTCAGAGCCTAACTAAATTTGAAAGGAGATGAGCAACAGGAAAAACAGTACTAATAGTGCTTCAGGAGTTAATTCATTGTTAATGAACTTCCTGAAAATTCTGTGTTAGCCATTAGAAAAATATGGATTTTCATTCTAGTTTGGCCTTGAGACCCTGTGAAAAATCGTGCAAGCGTTCCTTTTCTTCAGTAGAGACATTAATGTCAGTTTTGCTTACCTCAGAGTTAAGAGGAAGAACAACTGACACTATGTTAGAAGACCAAACTATGAAATGCTGTATGAGTATTGATATTTTGCATAGGGCCTATTAATTGACTTTGGTGGTTTTTCCACTGGCCCTTTTTTTTTTTTTTTGGTCTTTTATTCATGTCTCCCATTTTCTCAGGGTACTCTACATTTTACTTGTTGGCTCTGTGGTTACTACTTGTATCTTTTCTCTCTTTCCCTTCTCTTTTAGTAACAAACCATTTTTATATAGAGATACAGAGATTCACCAGTTTTGACCATTCCAGGAGTTTTAAACAAGTGTATACATTTGTGTAATTACTGCAGATAGGATACAGAACATTTCAGTCTATCTCTTGCTCTTTTATAATCAGTTCTGCCCACTCTGGCCCCTCAGGCAACTACTAATCTGTTTTTCCTTAAAATAGATTAGTTTTGCCATTTTTAGAAGTTTATATAAATGGATTTATACACCGTATATTCTTTTCTCTTTAACTTTTGTTTAACCACCGTAACGTTCTTAAAGGGAAAGCTATTTTTTTTAAAGGGCATAAAAGTAATGAAATTTTTTATTCTCTTAAACATTCTTGTATTCTATACTGTAGCCAAGTGCAGTTTTTTAGGGATGACTTTTGATATTTATGCACAAGTCTAAGTTACTTAGTCATAATATTTGTATTTATTCATTCACTCAAAATGAATTTACACCTAGATTCTAGCCACATGTAGTTTACAGCTTAGTAGAAGAGATTGTATGTGAATAAACAGTGATAACAGTATTTTAAAGGGTTTCATAATTCGATCTAGATTGGAGAATGAAATTAATATGTTTGACTTTTAACTTTTATTTGCTAATAGGGCAATACTTTTGTGCACCTTATACCAGAGTATATGGTTTGCCCCTATACTTAATAATTGTAATTGAAGTTTAGAACTTTAACATTTTTTGGTAAAGTAGTTTAAGTCTTGAGAGGGTTATATAGCTGAAGAGTGTGTAGGGAGTATGTACTTATTTACTCTGATTGTTTCTGTAGGTTAATTGTAAAGGTCAAAACAGATTATGAGCTTTCTATCCCTGATAAGTGAGTCTGTCTTGTGCTTAACTGTATTGTAAGTACTAATTTGTAATAAAATTCAAATTTGCCCAGTAATCATATATACTATATACCATACTGCTAGTTTGGACCTTAGGTATTAAAATACTTTTTTTTTTTTTTTAACGTTTATTCATTTTTGAGAGACAGAGACAGAGCACGAGCAGGGGAGGCCCAGAAAGAGAGGGAGACAGAATCTGAAGCAGGCTCCAAGCTCTGAGCTGTCAGCACAGATTGGAGCTTTTCAGAGTACATGATGGGTGCATCATTTCACATTTTCAGCAGCAATGTGTGAGAGTTCTGATTTCTCCATATCCTTGTCAACACTTAATATTATCTCTTTTTTATTATAGACATCTTTATGGTTTTGATTTCCATTTCCCTATTGACTAATACTGTTGAGCATCTTTCCATGTGTTTATTGGCCGTTAGTATGTCTTCATTGGAAAAATGTGTATTCAAGGATTTTGGCATTTTTAAATTGAATTACTTGTCTTATTGTTGAGTTGTAAGAATTCCTTATATATTCTGTACACAAGTCCCTTATCAAATAGGTGATTTACAGAAATTTTCTCCCATTCTGTGGGTTGTCTTCACTTTCGTGATGGTACCTTTTAATGCATTAACATTTTAAATTTTGCTTAAGTCTATTTTATCTTTTGTTGTTGTTGCTCATGGTTTGTATCATATTTAAGAAACTGTTGGCTAACTTAGTGTCACAAAGACACCTATATTTTCTTTTGAGAGTGTTATAGTTTTGGCTTTCATATTTTGATCTTTGATCCACTTTGAGTTAATTTATTTTTGGTGTCTCAATTCTTTTTCATTTGTCTGTTCTTATGTCAGTACTGTTCTGTCTTGATTATGTAGCTTTGAAATAAATCTTGAAATTGAGAAGGGTGAGTCTTCCAATTTTGTTCTTCTTTTACGGGATTATTTTGGCTACTCAGAGTTCCTTGAATTTCCATTGAGTTTTAAGATTAGCTTCTCAACCTCTGCAAAAGAGTGAGCTGTGGTTTTAATACAGATTGTATTGAATCTATTTTGAAGAGTGTTGTTTGTGGAATATTGCCATCTTAATAATATTAAACCTTCCTGTCTAGGACCATGGGATTTTTTTCCCTTTTATTTAGATCTTTAATTTCTTTCAGTAGTGTCTTGTAGTTTTCAGAGTATACGTTTTACACATCTTTTTAAACATTTATTTTTACATATTCTTTTTAATCATTGTTTTTAAGTGTTAGCAAAATTACAGAAATAATTTGAGGAATGGTCTCTTAAAACTTAGGAGAACTTTAGTATTGAAGTACTAGGTTATACATATAGTCAGAAAAAAACCAAACTGTGGTAAAATAATTGTAAAATATTGTAAAAATTAAAGCTGCCATAAAATTAAAGCTGCAATAAGCCATAAAGAACATCTAGTAAAGTCCAGTTTTGTTTAAAAAGTTGTACTGGGTGGGGGCGCCTGGGTGGCTCGGTCGGTTAAGCATCTGACTTCGGCTCAGGTCATGATCTCGCGGTCCGTGAGTTCGAGCCCTGCGTTGGGCTCTGTGCTGACCGCTCAGAGCCTGGAGCCCGTTTCAGATTCTGTGTCTCCCTCTCTCTCTGCCCCTCCCCCGTTCATGCTCTGTCTCTCTCTGTCTCAAAAATAAATAAACGTTAAAAAAATTAAAAAAAAAAAAAAAAGGTTGTACTGGGTGGTAATTTTCTCAAGGATAGCAACTATACCTTGCCTTCTCATAGCATTTGGCACAAGTGCTTTATAATCTAAAAGGTGCTTCATAAATATTGAAGAATGAATGAATACCACATCCAGAAAAGAAGGAAGGAATGATATTGAAAGTCTGAGAAGATTATGTTCTAGTTATATAAAACCTTGTGGAAAGCTTCAATTGAAATAACAATTGCATTAAAATTACAACAGATCAAAAACTAGGCCTTTAAAGAATCAGAGCTATTTAAAGACAAAAATTTAGATAATAAAGATGAAAATGGAGGTAAATTTGTTCTCTAAACCTAGAATACTCAAATAAGAAAGTTTTCTTGAAACTTGAATGTAACAATGTTAAGGCAAAGTGTATGACTATGTAATAGTTCTCTTAGGGGAACTTTTACATGTTACAACTGAAAATAAATAGGATCTAGAATGGTTAGTTAAATTAATACATAATAAGATGACCATCATGGTTAATTAATTGAGAAAGCTGGAGATGTGAATTTAATTTTATGGTATAGAAAATATTTAGTGCCTTTATCAGAAAATGTAATTTTTCCCAACAGAACTTTTTTCTCTGTGCTTGGGATAGTTATATTTTGGGTGGTGGGTCTTAGGAAAAAAGGTTTTTAAAAATTCTGTGCCCCACAGAACAGAATAACCAGGAAAGATGATGTGATTTTATAGAACTGAAAGAAGACATTTTTATTCAGCATCAGTTCTGCATAACTTAGCTTTTTCAAGCATAGTTTTCCTGGGAATTCAGTAGAGTGAAGTGGGGTATGTGTATGGGTGTGTGTGAAGATCATTTCTGTTAAACCCTGGTCTTCAACAACTATTCAGTCTTCTCATTTTTAACTGTCATTTTCTAGGATCAAACTTCACTTTAAGTATGTAAGTGAATGAGAAGTAAGCCTTAACAATCTTTTTTATAGACAGATTTTAAAAACTGTGTGTGTATATCTTTCATGTGTAGAAACACTGCTTAAAATTTTTTTTTAGCCTTTAATTTCTGCAGTGTCTTAGGAGGGATATAGCATCTAAGACAACGATTTGGGACTACCATACTTGTATTATTTATTTCATTGGTATAATACCACTAATTTTGGAATAATTGTGTTAAGAGTTAAGGATACTTTTTAAACACTTTTTTTTCTTTTTAATGTTTATGTTTGAGAGAGAGCGAGTGCGCACAAGTGGGGAATGATTATTGGGAATGATTATAACAATAAGTTTACTTAATATCCATCACCACATGTAGTTACAGTTTTTTTCCTGTGATGAGACTTTTTTTACTCTCTTAGCAACTTTCAAATATACAATACGGTATTGGCAACTATAGCCACCCTGATGTACATTATATCCCTAGAACTTACTTGTCTTCTGAACTGGAATTTTGTACCATTGATCAGCTTCACCTATTCCCCCCACCACTTGCCACTTCTGGAAACAATCAGTCTCTTTTCTGTAGTTCTCTGTACCTGTGAGTTCAGGGTTTTTGTTTTATATTATTTTCTTTTGTTTTAGATAACACATATAAGTGAGATCATACAGCATTTGTCTTTCTCTGTCTTATTTCACCTAGCTTAATGTTCTCAAGTTCCATTCACGTCACATACAGCAGGATTTCCTTCTTTTTTATGGCTCAGTAATATTCCTGTTCATGTGTGTATCACTTTTTCTTTACTCATGTAAAGTATCCCATCGATGGACACTTAAGTTGTTTCCACGTCTTGACTATTGTATGTAATGTTTCGGCGAACATGGGGGTGCAGGTATCTTTTCAAGATAGTGATTTCATTTTCTTAGGATAAATACCCAGAAATGAAATTGCTGGATCATATGGTAGTTTTATTTTTAATTTTTAATTTTTTGAGGAACCTTCATACTGGTTTACATAGTGGCTGCCCCTGATTGACATCTTTTTAAGTATAGAAATTGATTCTGTTTGAATAAAAATGTGTTCTTTGTATTTTTTTAATGTTTATTTATTTTTGAGAGAGAGGATGAGCACAGGAGGCACAGAGAGAGAGGGAGAGAGAATCCCAAATAGGCTCCTCACAGTCAGTGCAGAGCCTGACGCAGGGCTCAGACTTACAAACGAACCGTGAGATCATGACCTGAGCTGATATAGAGTCCGACGCTTAACCAACTGACTGAGCCACCCAGGTGCCCCAAAAATGTGTTCTTTAAGAGAAACACTTAAGTGGTTGCCTATAAATGAATACAGTATGAAGAGAGTCTACTCCATCTTATTGATTAGAACAATTATTTGTCTATATAATATATAATGTTATATGATATAGCAGAATACTGCTTGTGCTATTATACATATTTATTTAAGTTATATGTAAGAACATACTGACTTTGGGGCACCTGGGTGGTTCAGTCAGTTAAGTGTCGGATTTCGGCTCAGGTCATGATCTCACAGTTCATGAATTGAGCCCTACATTGAGCTGTGCGCTGACAGTGGAGATCCTGCTTTTAGATCCTCTGTCTCCCTCTCTCTCTGCCCCTCCCCAACTCATACATGCTCTCTTTCTCTCAAAAATGAGTAAATATTTTTTTAAAAAGAACATACTTTAATATCTTTCCCATAATTATTGGTAAATGTATAGATTTTTGTAAATGTTTATTTGTTTTTGAGAGAGAGAAAAAGAGTGCAAGCACGTACATGCACACTAGTTGGGTATGGACAGAGAGAAAGAAGGAGACAGAGGAGCCGAAGTGGGCTCTGTGCTGACAGCAGAGAGCCCGATGCGGGCTCAAACTCTTGAACCGTGAGATCATGACCCAGCCAAAGTCAGACACGTAACCGACTGAGTCACCCAGATGCCCGCATGTAAATGTTTTAATGTAAAAACACCGATACAATAAAAATACAAAAGCAATGATACAATAATCAAGATGTATGCAATATCAATAAACACATGAAAAGTTTTTCAGCATCATTGGTCATTAGGGAAATGCAAATTTAAAGTACAGTGAGATAATACTTTCTACCCACCTAGGATGGCTATAATCAAAAAGACAGGTGTGGCAAGCTGGTGGACAAATCACTTTGTATACCGCTAGTGGAAGTGTAAAATGGTACAGCCACTTTAGAAAATAATCTGGTAATTCCTCAAAAAATTAAACATAGGGTACCATATAATCTAGTAATCTCACTTCTAGATAGATACCCAACAGAAATTAAAACTTCTGTATACACAAAAACCTGTACATAATAGCAGCATTATTCTTAATAGCCAAAATGTGGAAACAGCCTAGATGTACATCAACTGATGAATGGGTGGATAAAATGTACATCCATTCAATGGAGTAATATTTGGCATAAAAAAATGAATTACTGGTACATGCTACAACATGGATGAATCTTGAAAACATGCTAAGTAAAAGAAGCCAGTCACAAAAGACCACATATTGTATGATTCCATTTATATGAAATGTACAGAATAGCCAGATCTATAGGGGCAGAAGGTAGATTAGTGGTTCCTTGGGTGAAGTGGGAGTTGAGGATAGGGATGACAGTAAAAGGTTTGGGGGTTCTTCTGGAAGAGTGATAAAAATGTTCTAAAATTTATTGTGGTGATAGTTGCACAACATTTTGACTATACTAAAAACCAAGTGTCCATCAACAGATGAATGGATAAATAAAATATGGTCTTATGCAGATAACGGAATATTATTCACCTTAAAAAGGAATGACATTCTAATACATTTTACAATGTGGATGAAAACATATTTTAAATGAAATAAGCCAGGTACAAAAAGGACAAATATTGTAGGATTTCTTGAAGTATCTAGAATAGACATAGAAAGTAGAATAGTGGTCACTAGGGACTATGGTGAGAGGGCATTGGAGAGTTATTGTCTAATGGGTACAGAGTTTATATTTGAAATGATGAAAAAGTGCTGTGAATGGGTAGTGGTGATGGTTGCACAACATCGTGAATGAACTTAAGGCCATTGAATTGTACACTTAAAAAATGCAGTGGTGGGGTGCATGGGTTGCTCAGTCATTTGAGCATCCAACTCTTGATGTCAGCTCATGTCATGATCCTAGGGTCATGGGATTGAGCCCCACATCAGGCTCTTGGCTGAGCACGGACCCTGCTTAAGATTTTATCTCTCTCTCCCTCTGCCCCTCTCCCTGGCTCTTGCATATGTGCGCATGCACTGTTTCTCTCTCTCTCTCTCTCGTTCTCTCTCTAAAATAATAATAAAAAAAAAAGATGCAGTGGTAAATTTTATGTTATGTATATTTTACCACAAAAATATATTAAAACAGAAGAAGGTAATTTTTTTAAAATTAAAGTTTATTTATTTTGAATGAGCAAACACAAGCAGGGGAGGGGAAGAGGGAGAGGGAGAGAGAGAATCCCAAGCAGGCTCTGTGCTGATAGTACAGAGCCTGATGCAGGGCTCAGACTCATGAACCATGAGATCATGACGTGAGCCAAAACCAAGAGTCAGATGCTTAACCAACTGAGCCACCTAAAAAGTAATTTTAAGAGTCTAATATACACTGACTTTTTTGGTGAAGTTACTGACAGAGGTAATTATGTGGTAGTACATTGAAAAGAGACTGTCCCATTTAACAGAGTATATTTTAGTTATCTAAATCATATATGGTTTTCTTTCTTGTGTTTTCATGTGTGAATTTCTCTTGCTTTCTGTAGGGGACCCATAATCTTTAACTTTAAATGTGAATGGGATGACCTAGACATCACTGAGTGTGCTGCATCTTGAATGCTCAAACCCAAAATTTTGATGAGCCAGTCTAGACTACAGATGACTTTGTGAAAAATTCATGGAGTAGACACATTAAGCTCGTTTAGAGTGGAAATTTTTTTTTTTACTATTAATATGCATAGTTGATTCATTTTGTTGATTTCTGGAAAGCAAATGTTTATATTTAATAGTAGCAAGTGGATTGCAGTTTTCCAATAAATGTCACAGAATTGTGGCAGTGAGCCAGGAAGAAGAAAAGCTGCATTAGTGAAGTTGAGACACACTTCTGTAGCTATGGTAACCGTAAACTGTACTAAGTCTCAAAAAGGTATTCTCTTTGTGTTGGTACGATTAATTAGACATTAGTAGGGGTTAATGAGGACTCTACATAACTGCTTGATTAAATATAGGTGTAATTGTATTCATCAGAGGGCCTGGGTAAGAGGCATTGTTGGGTAGTTTAGTATTTTTTGGGGGTGAGCATTAAAGTGCTTAATTTCCTTTTCTTTAATTTGCTTTGTTATGGTCCTCCACTACAAAAATACTTTCTATTTAGAAATGTTTTATTATTGCCGTACTTCAGGTTTTAATTTGAGAATAGATGAGAAAATATGAACATCATTCAATTTAGTAAATTAACCCTGACTAGTATTTGTATGTTTACTAATAAATGCATATTACTCTGTGCACAAGTAGATTTTATGAATAAATAATGTTTTAAGCATAAATTAGGCACTTTGGGGCCCTTTCTGACTCTTGATTTCGGCTCAGGTCATGATCTCGCAGTTCATGGAGCCCTGCATCAGGTCCCATGCTGACAGCTCTGACAGCACATAGCCTGCTTGGGATTCTCTTTCCTCCTCTCTCTGCCCCTACCCAGCTCATACTCTTCTCTCTCTCACGCTTTGTCTCTCAAAATAAAGAAGTAAACTTAAAAAAATAAGTAAGTAAACATATCTTTAAAAAAAACCAACAAAAAAATAAATTAGGCACTCTGGTAATTCATAATAATTGTTGTAAAATGATTGGTGCTTTTATAAGTAAGAATTTCTTGATGGATACCATGGCTTACCGGTAGTCTAATATTTCCCCTAATTATAGAAACTAACTCCAAAGAAAATTTAAGATTAGGTCTTTTTTTTTTTTAACGTTTATTTATTTTTGAGACAGAGACAGAGCATGAACAGGGGAGGGGCAGAGAGAGAGGGAGACACAGAATCTGAAACAGGCTCCAGGCTCTGAGCTGTCAGCACAGAGCCCAACGCGGGGCTCGAACTCACGTACTGTGAGATCATGACCTGAGCCGAAGTCGCATGCTTAACCGACCGAGCCACCCAGGCGCCCCAAGATTAGGTCTTTAATCAGGGTTGAATATACTCATTTGATAGAATTATAATGGGCTGCTTGAGGTGGCAAGCTTCTGGAGGGAGGTGGCAGCCAATTCTAAAAATAGAAAGGTAAACTAAAACTGAAAGATAAATTTGTGTTCTCACCATACTTGTTTGCTTGTTTGTGTGTAAATACAAAAGTGCATTTTCCCTTAAATTTATATGTGTTTTGCTCTCTTATGCCTTTATACTAAGAAGTCTTTCTTCAACTTGTTGGGCCTCTTCAGAAACATCAGTTGTCAACCAGCGTATGGAAGCCAGTTGTATTTTGATATATTCCAAATCAAATGGACTTAGAAGTGAAATTTAGCAGTCTTTTTATTGTATGAGCAAAATGAAACAAAAAGTGAACCATGAGAAGTAAACTCTTTTGAAAAAATCATTTTAGGTTGGACCCTATGGTATTTGTCCAGAAGAGATAACCTATCCATCTGCAAATGCCAAATTAGAGAGAAATTGGTAGAGAAAAGGTACTGGTCCTTTTTGCATTAAGAACTATTTGTATATTCACCATCTAGTTCTTGAACAAAAGTAGACCAGAACATTATATGGAAGGTCCGTCTCAGTGTGTTGGATCTTTCCTTTTCCTTCTTTCTTTTTAGCAGGACAATGTTCATCTACTTGACTACTAATTGTGTTTTGCAGAGATAATGGATTGTAGTAAACATAGCTCTTTATAAAGGGACTGGATGGTGCGTTCTGTGAGAAAAATACCATATTATGGTTTTTTTCATGCTAGTAGCACATCCACATTTGAATTGCAAAAAAATCCTTAAATATACATAAAATTCAGTACAGAAATTCAGAGGATACCATTTAATAAAAATAAGAGTAAAAAAGGTTTTATCAGTTAAAATAGCTAGGAATAGACAGTACAAAGCAATATCCCTAATTTTGGTTATTTAAAATTGAATAGAAACTGCAAGTTGCAGAGTCTGTACTTCAAGATGATTCAGATCACTCCTTTGAGTCTTCAGGGTAAGGTTCTTGAATTCCAGTCCCAGAAATTAAAAGAGAAGTGTCTGCCTCCCTTCCTCCCTTCCCTCCTTCCTTGCTTGCTTCCTTCCTTCCTTTCTCTCTTTCTATCTCTGAGCAGCAAGAAGCTATTTTCTTTGATACTTTGTTTTGTTCTTTTGTTTTCTTGGATCCCTTTTCTGTATATTTGTCTTCCATCATAGGTGATTCTTTGACAACCCAGGTATCTAAAATCTCTTTACTTTGGCTTTTGTACATCTTCTCAGTACAGATTTTTAATGAGTGCTAAGTGTCAGGTGACTAGATATGACTATTCCAAATGAACCAATGAATTGGCAAATCTTGTTTTAGGCAATTAGGCTGTGGTATACAAAGGAAGCAAAATGGTTTTCTAATAAGTTTAGGTTTGAGCATTTATTTAAAAAACCGTTAGGCAAAGTTTAGGATTTCTCAGGGATAGGTATTTCACAGTACAGACCAGTACTATTTCTTTGTATTGTAAAAATAAAACTCAGTTGAATTTCAGTTTGTAAATATTGGAAAATTGTCATTCACAGTTACTTTGTCTCAGGTTAGAAGATCATAAGGAGAAAATAAATTCTAAAGTGATATAGACAACATCATATTTTAATTTGTTAAGTTGTATTCTATATCTTTTCCGGGCTTTTTTCTCCCTTAGCCTGACAGGATAAGAAGGTTTGTCCCACTTATGTCCCACTGAGTCTCTTGTTGCCTCAAAGGTGAGTTGTTTTCTAACAACTTACTTCAGTAATTACACACTTTTGCCTTATTTAATTTCTCCACAGAAATTATGGGTCACACAGAAATTATGTTGTGGGACCCTATTCTCTGCTTTATAGCAGATCTAATTCCAAGGTCTAATGCCCAACTACGTAGGAACTTTAATATCTCACTTCATGGGGCCAGTGTTCTTGTTGAAGAGCATTAGTCTTCTGCTCTGACCATATAGAATTTTGAAACATTAAGACAATTTGAAAAAAATTTGTTTGTATGTTTACCATCCTGTCTCCCATGATAATATGTTAACATGGAGATGACAGTGCGTGTAAAGATGTGGACAGTGAGTGTAAAGATGTGCGTGTAAAGACTGTCTGGCTTCAGGTTCTGATTATGTTGTTCCCTAGGTGTGTGACAGCTTGGGCAAGTTTACTGACCTCTGTGCCTCAGCTTTTTCATCTGTAAAACGCTGTCGATAACAGAGTTTTCATCATAGGGTTGCAAGAATTAAATGAGTTAATGTGAGTAAAGTGTTTAGAGTCATACCTAGCATAAACTACATAAGTTGTTGTTATGATTATGGGAATATAGTTACTGCATAAGCTACATAAGTTGTTATGGTTATGGGAATATAGTTGCTACATTATCTCTTTTTTTAAAGGATAAAAACCATACTTTTATTCTAAGATCATTATTAGTACCCAAGAAAAAGTGGAAAACATCACATTTTATGTTGCCATCCAGTTTTTTCCAGCACCATTTGTTGAAGAGACTGTCTTTTTTCCAGTGAATATTCTTTCGTGCTTTGTCAAAGATTAGTTGACCATATGGTCATGGGTCCATTTCTGCATTTTCTGTTCTGTTCCATTGGTCTATGTGTCTGTTTTTCTGCTAGTACCATACTATTATAATGACTACGGCTTTGTAATACAACTTGAAGTCTGAAATAGTGATGCCTCCAGTTTTGTTTTTTTCTTTTTCAGGATTGCTTTGACTATTAGGGGTCTTTTGTAGTTCCATACAAATTTTAGGATTGTTTGTTCTGCTCTGCAAAAAAGGCTGGTGGTATTTTGATAAGGATTTCATTAAATGTATAGATTGCTACGGGTAGTATAAACATTTTAACAGTGTTCTTCCATTCCATGAGCATGGAATGCTTTTCAATTTCTTTCATAAGCATTCTATAGCTTTCAGAGTGCAGATCTTTTACCTCTTTAGTTAGGTTTATTTCTAAGTATCTTAATGATTTTGGTGCAATTACAAATGGATCAATTCCTTGATTTCTTTTACTGCTGTTTCATTATTGGTGTATAGAAATGGAAACAGAGTTCCGCACATTGATTTTATATCCTGCACCTCTTCTGAATTTATGTATTCGTTCTAGCAATTTTTTGGTGGAGGCTTTCAGGTTTTCTACATAGAGTATCATGCTGTTGGCAAGTAGTGAAAGTTTGACTTCTTCCCTGCCAGTTTCAATGCCTTTTATTTCTTTTTGTTGTCTGATTGCTGAGGCTAAGACTTCTAGTACTGTGTTAAATAGTAATGGTGAATAGTGGACATCCTTGTCTTGTCCCTGACTGTAGGGGAAAGGCTCTCAGTTTCTCCCCATTGAGGATGATATTAGCTGTGGGTTTTTTGTATATGGCCTTTATGATGTTGAGGTATGTTCCATCTATCCCTAGTTTGTTGAGAGTTTTTATCAACAATGGATGCTATATTTTGTCAAATGCTTTTTCTATATCTATTCGCAGGATCATTTGGTTCTTATCTGTTCTTTTATTAATGTGGTATATCACACTGATTGGCAAATATTGAACCAGCCCTGCAGCCCAGGAATAAATCCCACTTGATCATGGTGAATAATTCTTTTAATGTCCTATTGAATTCAATTTGCTAGTATTATATTGAGGATTTTTGCATCCATGTTCATTAGGGATATTGACCTGTGATTCTTTTTAGTGGGGTCTTTTTGTCTAGTTTTGGAATCAAGGGAGTGCTGGCTTCATAGAATGAGTTTGGAAGTTTTCCTTCCATTTCTATTTTTTGGAACCGTTTGGGAAGAATAGGTATTAACTCTTCTTTAAATGTCAGGTAGAATTCCTCTGGGAAGCCATCTGGCCCAGGACTCTTGTTTGTTGGGAGATTTTTGATTACTGATTCAGTTTCTTTGCTGGTTATGGGTGTGCTCAAATTTTCTATTTCTTCCTGAAAACATCACATTTTATTCATTTTTTAAATTTTTTTTTTTTTTTTTTTTTAGAGAGAGAGAATAAGCAAGGGAGGGGCAGAGAGAGAGAGAGAGAAAGAGCCCAACGTGGTGTTCAATCTCATGACCCTGAGATCTTGACCTGAGCTGAGACCCAAGAGTTAGACACTCAACCAAATGAACCACCCAGGCACCCCAACATCACATTTTAAATAAAGCAGAATAAGGGGCGCCTGGGTGGCTCAGTTGGTTAAGCGTCCGACTTCGGCTCAGGTCATGATCTCGTGGTCCGTGAGTTCGAGCCCTGCGTCAGGCTCTGTGCTGACTGCTCGGAGCCTGGAGCCTGTTTCAGATTCTGTGTCTCCCTCTCTCTGCCCCTCCCCCGTTCATGCTCTGTCTCTCTCTGTCTCAAAAATAAATAAATATTTAAAAAAATTAAAAAATAAATAAAGCAGAATAAGTATTATTTTGAGTCATTTTGGCATTCTCTGTGTGTGGCTGTTTTCCTTTGGGTGGTATCTTGATTTATCTGATTGTAGACATACTAACAGTGCCAAAGTTTCTTTGGGTTAGAAAACAATTTTTGCTAGTACAATAGCAACTAATACTTCCAACCATCTCTTCTTTACTAACGATTGTATTATCTAAGGTGTCTGGTTTTCAAGGCTTAGTTTTCTTATTCTGAGTGAATTAGATGAAGTAGAAAAGCTTTAGATAGTTACAGGCTGGCCACCGGGGAAAAATTACTTCCTGTTACATATTATTTGCAATTCAGTTCATTTAGAGGTACCTGTTTGATAGTGAGAGAAAGTACAGAATTTATAGTCAGGAAACATGTGTTTAAATAATCAGTTTTACATTTTGCTAGTCTTATTTAATTTAATCCTTTCATCCTCATTTCCTCTTTATCTAACAGGGTTATTATGAAGTTACATGAAATAATGTTTTTCATTATGCTGGTACTTAAAAACATTTGAATGTGAATGTCTAATTTGCTCTAGATATTTTGAGAAAAAGTTGAGTATATATATTTGAAGAAAAATTAATTTTTTTAGGACAAGTCATTCTTTTTGGGTGCTTAAGATATTTTTAGAAAGTTCTCAAAAATTGAAAGCTTATTTTTTTCAAATTACAATAAAATTATACTTTTTAATGCTTATTACACAAAAAGCTAGGCTCTTGTAAAAGTATAAGTCATATAAAGTAGAAAAGGAAAATAATATGTACTCCTATCACACAGAGGTAATCACTGTTTATATTTTGATGTACAATATCTCATTCTGTACTTATCTGTCTGTTCTGTGTGTGTATGGACATTTTATGTTTGTTTTTTCTAAAATAAGATCATATTATGAATTTTGTAACCTCTTTTCTCTTAATATATTTTGAATACCACTCTAGGTTAATAAATGGAGTGTAACTTAGCTTTATTTTTTATTGTGACAACTCTAGACAATATAAAAATATAAAGAATAAAGTAAAACTCACAAAAAATTTCATCTCTCCTAGATAGCCACTATTATATTTTGATACATATACATATTTTTTACATAAGTGAGATTATTTTCGTTAGGTTTTATACAGCTGTAGCGCGCTTCCCTCACTCAAGAATATATTTTCTATGGTCCAGATAGATCTGTGTCTTTATTTTTAATGGCTACATTATATTTCATTATATGGATGTGTCATCCTATGTGTTTTCAGTTTTTTCTATCAAAACTTGGAAGCTATGGTTCAGGAATGTTGAAGATGAGTGGTTAGGATCAATATGATAGAAAAACTCTAAGGACAGCGTAAAGGAATTCTTCAAAACAAAATCTCATGTTTTTCTTAAAGTTGTACCCCATTGGTCTTTTTCTTTTTCATTTTGTACTTTTCCCTGCTAATGCTGCCTTATGTTTAATCTGTTAAAATTAAAATACACACACAGACACTCCTTGAATTTTTAAAAATGTGAAAGTACAAAACAAGGATAAATCGCATGAAAGTGTGTTGTTTCTTGATATAACCACTATTAATATGTTGGTGATTATTCTTTCAGACATCTATGTATGTGTACAAATCTACATATTCATGTATTTCTGCATAAATTGGATTATACAATCATGTTTTCTTATCTGCTTACAGATATTATTAAATAGAGATCTGTTTTGCTATTACTGCAGAATATTCTATAGTTTAAGTAACAGAATATACTTATATCAGCCAATCCTTTGATCATGGGCTATTTTCCTTTTTAACTGTTACAAACATCACTGCAATGAACATAGTAAGTAGTGCATACATTTTTTTTCTGTACTGTTATGGATATTTCCTGTGAATAATAATAGCTCATACTTAATGTAGTATCTTCACTATGGTAAACAGTGTTCTAAGCACCTAAATTTGTCTTTTATTTATAAATTTATTTTGCTGTTAAATTTCAAGGAGAATCCTTCAGACTTGCGTCTTTTAGCTTTATCTAAAGGATTCAGTAACTAAATAAGACTACCTACATGTAATTGAGTAAGACCATACTCAAACCATCCTGTAATATATAGTGTTGTGGTTAAGTGCTTAGGCTTTGGAGCCAGAACAGATCTATATTCAAAAATCCTTGCTCTGCTACTTACTTTGGTTGTAGAACTCCAAACTTCACCTTTCCAGTTTTTTAAATGAAAGGCATTTAAGGCATAAGACCATTTTTTCAATGGGAGGATTTTTTTTTTTTTTAAAGTTTTTTTATTTTTTTATTTTTTTATTTTTGGGACAGAGAGAGACAGAGCATGAACGGGGGAGGGGCAGAGAGAGAGGGAGACACAGAATCGGAAACAGGCTCCAGGCTCCGAGCCATCAGCCCAGAGCCTGACGCGGGGCTCGAACTCACGGACCGCGAGATCGTGACCTGGCTGAAGTCAGACGCTTAACTGACTGCGCCACCCAGGCGCCCCTCAATGGGAGGATTTTTAAACTAAGATGAAATAATAATTATTTCCTTCAGGGTACAACTTAAAATTATTTCCTTTTCTAGGTTAAGGAAAGGTAGAGAAATTTTGGTTATCATCTTTTTACTTTTTTGAGAGAAGGAGACACAGAATCTGAAGCTGGCTCCAGGCTCCGAGCTGTCAGCACAGAGCCCGATGCAGAGCTCGAACTCACAAACCACGAGATCATGACTTGAGCCAAAGTCTGATGCGTAACTGACTGAGCCACCCGGGTGTCCCAGTTATCATCTTTTGTTTAATAAGTGTTCATTAATGGGGCGCCTGGGTGGCTCAGTCGGTTGAGCGTCTGACTTCGGCTCAGGTCATGATCTCACGGTTTGAGTTTGAGCCGCGCATCAGGCTCTGTGCTGACAGCTCTGAGCCTGGAGTTTGCTTTGGATTCTGTGTCTCCCTTTCTCTCTGCCCTTCCCCCACTTCTGCTCTGTCTCTCAAAAATAAATAAACATTTAAAAAAAATAAGTGTTCATTAGTGAAATCTGTGCTATTCTTATAAATCATATTCAAAGAATAGTTAATGCAGGGAAGTGCCCATGATGGATGTTAAATTAAAAAAAAAAAAAAAGAAGATAGAGGGTGCCTCGGTGGCTCAGTCAATTAAGCGACTGGCTCTTGATTTCCTCTCAGGTCATGATCTCACAGTTCATGAGATCAAGTAGGTTCATGAGGTCAAGTATTGGGCTCTGCTGACAGTGCAGAGCCCGCTTGGGATTCTGTCTCTCCCTCTCTTTCTTTGTTCCTCTCCTACTTGTGCATGCACAGCTCTCTCTCAAAATAGATAAATAAACTTAAAAAAAATTAAATAGGGGTGCCTGGGTGGCTCAGTGGGTTAAGTGTCCGACTTCAGCTCAGGTCATGGCCTCACAGTTCTTGAGTTCAAGCCCTGTATCAGTCTCTTTGTTTTCAGCACAGAGCCCACTTTGGATCTTCTGTCCCCCTCTCTGTCTGCCCCTCCCCCCCCAAATTAAAATAAATGTTAAAATTTTTTTAATTAAAAAAATTAGATACAAAGTAATGATCCCAGTTTTATTTTAAAAAATAAGACTAGTAGGAAATAAAATGTTAGGATGATGATCTCTGAGAATTGGGATTTGAAGTGACTTTATTTTCTCTTTTATACTTAAAAAAAATTGTTTTAATGTTTATTTTTGAGAGAGAGACAGAGAGTGAGTGGGGAGGGGCAGAGAGAGAGGGAGACACAGAGTCCAAAGCAGGCTCCAGGCTCTGAGCTGTCAGCACAGAGCCGGACACAGGGCTCAGACTCAGAACCGCAAGATCAGGACCTGAGCTGAAGTCAGATGCTTAACCTAACTGAGCCACCCAGGTGCTCCTTTTCTCTTTTATATTAAAAAAAAAAAGTTTCTGGGGGTGCCTGGGTGGCTCAGTCAGTTGACTGTCCAACTTGTTTAATAGGAAGTGTTTGGGTACCACATCCTTATTTCACCCTCTGGAAGATTAGGTACTTATCAGCCGTTGACTATCGTATGCTGTTTCTTTCTTATTAAATTTGCCTCTGGATAGGGATCAAGAAAATTATAATTTTGATGATCGTTGCAGAAAGTTGAGACCACCATTAAAGTCTTTAAGCCATTGCAAAGTTTCTCAGGAAAGACTTTTGCCGGCTTCTCTCCCATTTCATAAAAAGACCTCAATCACATAACTCCCAAGTGTCGAGATTGAAGACTCGGATGCCAGCAAGACTCAGAGTGTAATGCAAATCAGTGAAATTGGCTGAATGGTACTTACAGTAACTGGAAAGCACACTAAAAGAGGCAGCTCCAGTTTTCCTTATGGGAATATATACTTAATGTTGCCAGATCTTCTGATTTGTCAAGAGGAGCCAGAAATCTAGATTTTTATGTAAAATCCCATTATTAAACGTTGACAGTTAGTTCAAAATGTTTTAGAACACTGTGCAGGCCAAATATATCTGGAGTCCAGATATGTCTTATAGAAGATGCAAGACCTGCAGAAAGAAAAGCTTTGTATTTTTAAGTGAAATTAGAGTTATCTTGGAATGAGCATGAGGTATTCACCTGATTGCCTTGGGAATAAAATAAATAATGCTCATGGAATATGTCAGTAATACTTCTTCATTGCATACCCTTTTGGGAGTAGGAATTATGACTTTTATTATTGTTAGTAACTCCAATTAATACTTCCACTCAGTGGTTCCTGGTAACCTCTCAGTGACTGCATGTAATTTAAGCCAAGTGGCTTCATCCGTAACAGAGTTTATAGGGTTGTGGTAGTGACAATCACAAATTATAACCAGTGTACATGTAAATTTTTGCACATTTTAAGTTGGGAGATTTTAGGTTGGGGGAGCAGCTGCAGTACTGTGTTGTTAATATGTTTTTAGCTCTTGTTTACCCTAACATCTGTGTTTTTAGCCTTACTAGGAAAATAGTAATTATTCCTATATTTTTTACTTTGTTTCTTACCTACAAAGTGAACTAATGTAAGTTGAACTTGACTGTTTTCACTTTTATTTTTTATTTAAAAAGTTTTTGTTTTTAATTTTTTAAGTTTATGTATTTTGAGAGAGAGACAGAGAGAGTGAGCAGGGGAGGGGCAGAGAGAGGTGGGAAAAGAGAGAATACCGACCAGGCTCTGCAGTGTCAGCGTGGAGCCTGATGTGGGGCTCGAACTCATGAACCATGAGATCATGACCTGAGCTGAAGTCGGACACTTAATCAACTGAGCCACCCAGGGCCTCCCCCCCACAATTTTTAAAAAATATTTGTTTATTTTTGAGAGAGAGACAGTGCAAGTGGGAGAGGGGCAAAGAGAGAGGGAGACACGACATCCGAAGCAGTCTCCGCTGTGAGCTATCAGCACAGAGCCTGATGTGGGGCTGGAACTCACGAACTGCGAGATTACACATGGCCTGAGCTTAACTGGACGCTTAACTAGCTGAGCCACCCAGGTGCCCCTCATTTTTGTTTTTTAAAGATGCTGGCCATATCATTAGATATTTCTTTCTTGTGAGTCATTTGTATGAACTTTGAATTCTGTTTCTTGCATGCATCCATCTATCCATTCATTCAGTAAGCATTATCTTGACCTTTTCAAAGATGCTAAGGCCCTGCATAATCTACTCTGCCATACCCACTAACCATATCTCATTGTAGCAAGGGGAATGTCTTGGTTACTGTGTTTTAGTCACACTGTGCACCATTTGGTTACTCAGACATGCCATGTCTTTACCTGCCTAAAGTCTTTTATACATGCTGTTGCCTCAGATGTTTTTCTTCTCTTTCTGCTTTGAGTTGCTGATTCTTTCTTACCCTCAGGAACCACTCAGAGAAGCCTCCCTTAGATAGAAGAACTATCTTCTCTTAAAGTAGTTCTCACATTGTTCTTTCTTACAGATTCCTGCTTGTTTTCTTTTCTTTCTTTCTTTTTTTCTTTCTTTTTTTCTTTCTTTTTTTCTTTCTTTTTTTCTTTCTTTTTTCTTTCTTTTTTTCTTTCTTTCTTTCTTTCTTTCTTTCTTTCTTTCTTTCTTTCTTTCTTTCTTTCTTTCGAGAGAAAGAGTACGAGCAGGGTAGGAGCAGAGAGAGAGGGGGACACAGAATCCGAAGCAGCCTCCAGGCTCTGAGCTATCAGCACAGAGCCCGATGAGGGGCTCAAACTCAGGAACTGAGAGATCATGACCTTAGTCGAAGTCAGAGGCTTAACTGACTGAGCCACCCAGCTGCCCCTGTTTGTTTTCTTCATAGCATTCATTCCACTTTGTATTTAAAAACTAGTTCCTTGTTCCAGAATATTTTCTGTTTCTCTCATTACAGAAAAACTCCTTAAAGACAGGGACCTCTTTTGTCTTACTCAATTTTGTATCTTTGGCTCACAGTAAATTACTTTTGAATTAATTAGTCATCAGCACAATAATCATATGCTTCCATGATGGTGGCCAGTGCTTTCTAGGCATATTGTATACATTATTGCTAGTGCTCATAACTCTATAAGGTAGATAGATATTTCTGCCATATTGTAATTGAGAAAAGTAACTTGCCCAAAGTCACACAGAAAATAAGTGATAAAAATATAATGAGAGCTCAGTTCTCACTGCCTTTGCTCTTTCATTATGACATGCTACCTACCTCTTATTTATTGTAAATAGTATTGGTATGCTAACATAGGGATCATACTGCTTTGTTATAGTGATTGCAGACGTGGTTTTCTCCTTCCTTCCTTATTCCCCCTTCGTGCAAAAAAGATTACAATAATATTTTAAATGCCTACTAATAGTATATCATGATTTTGACTTTCTGATAAAGCCAAATGAAAATTCGTGTATTTTTATTTAATAATAATATTCATACTCTCTTGTATTAGAACACTTATCCCCTGAGTCTTAACCTCTTAATTCTTCTATATGATATAATTAGCCATTTAAACATGATAGGTATGGAAGGATTTCTTACATGCCTCTTAAGCATCTACTTCTATAGCACAGCCATTGGCAAATAGAAATAATTGAATTCTCAGGATGCCTTGATGGCTCAGTCAGTTAGTTGGGTATTGACTCTTGATACCAGCTTGGGTCAGTGATCCCAGGGTTGTGAGATCGAGCCACATGTTGAACTCAGCAGTGAGCATGGAGCCTGCTTGCAGTTCTCTCGCTCCCTCCCTTTCTCTCTCCCTCTTTCCCTCTCTTTCTCCCTCTGCCTTTTTCCCCTGCTCTTGCTTTCTTTCTATAAAATTAAAAAAAAAAAAAAAAGGGGGGGGCCAGCTGGGTGGCTGTCTCAAGTTTTAAGCATCCAACTCTTGATCTTGGCTCAGGTCATGTTCTCATAGTTTGTGAGATCAAGCCCATGTCAGACTCACCATAGGGTTTGCTGGAGATTCTCTTTCTCCTTCATTCTCTGCCCCTCCTCCTCTTGCACATGTGTGCATGCATGTGGCATGTGTACACTCTCTAAAAATACATAAACATTAAAAATAAAATTAAAAATACAATAAAATAATTGACTTATCTTCTACAGCATTTTAAAACCATCCCACTGAAGTCCCTCAACTTTTTACCTCTTCATCTCAAATTTTTGTTTGGGTCTTCTTATTTTCTATTTCTCTCATGTCATTGGAAGAAATGCCCAGTCTTTTCCTAAGATGCCCCCAATCTTCTGGACTTGATTCCATGACATTTACCTCATTTTAATATTTTCCTCTCTTCTTTTTCATTTTCTTTCATGTTTTTGTATTCTTGTAGCAGTAGTTGTCAAACTTTTAAACTATGATTTCCATGGAGGTTCCTCTGTATATGATATAATTTCCAAAAAAATTGTACTTACAAAGGAAAATGAATTCTTTATGGTAGTATAATCCTATAAAAATGCCCTGGAAAATTGTTATTTAGTCATTGTTCTACTGATCTCAACTTCTTCACCATCTAGTTGTTCCTAAACCTTTTGTTAGCATGTAAGCATTTGCTAGGAAATTCAGTTATAATTTCACAATTGTCAAACCTGATGGTGTTTTTTTTTTTTTTTTTAATGTTTATTTTTTGAGAGAGAGTGCATGGGGAGGGGACAGAGAGAGACAGAGAATCCAAAGCAGGCTCTGCGCTGCCAGTGCAAAGCCTAATGTGGGGCTTAAACCCACGAAATGTGAGATCATGACCTGAGCTGAAGTCAGCATCTCAACCAACTGACCCACTCAGGCACCCCCTGATCACACTTTTTAAATTAAATCTCTTCTATATGTCCACTCTTGGATCTTCAAACATTTCCTGATTCCTGGCTGTTTCCCTTATATCATCAAACATACACACAATTTCTTTTTCTGCACAATAAAATTAAATGAAATTGGTCCTGTCTCCTTAAGTAGTTTTTCCTTGTCTTTGGAAGGACTTTATGAAATAGTAGTGTATATTTCTGCTTGCACTGCATTTACTTCCTCACTTATGTTTGGTCTTCAACTCTTTGCCTTCTGGCTTCTCTCCCCATCACTCCCTTGATACTTCTTTGGCATAAGTATCAAGAAATACCTTTTGCCACATCAAATAAATACATTCTTTCAAGTTTTTCCTTACTTGAACTGAATGAGGCATTTTCATTTTTGGCAGTCCATACCAAGACTGTTCCTTTTTTTTTTTTTTTTTTTTTTTGGACGCTGTACTCTTCAGGCTCTCCTCTGACTCTAGCTTCTTGCTTGGCTTCTTATTCTGATCCTTCTGCCTCTTTATTCTTTATATGGTCTGTTAGTAATCTTATGTATTCCCACCGCTTCTATCTTCTTGCTCATTCATACATTCATCAAATGATGCCTGTTGTGCAAGGCACTGTGCTATTGCTGAGATCAGTGTGAACGAAACCGACAGCTATGATGTGAATAGTCTAATAGGAAATACATATAGATTGATTGGCAGTTGTGAAACAGTGTATAAAACATATTCTGTTAAAGGGAATACATAGAATGGATACTTAACCAAGACTGGAGTGGTCAGGAAAAGGTTTTTGGGAAGAAGTAACATTTGAAAGGGCTGTGGGAAGGTCAGTGTTTCAGACAGAAGCAATAGCATTTGCAAAGAAATAAAAGTAAGGGGGTGCTTGACTGAAGGATTGAAAATCATTGTACCTTGAGAGTGTTGAGAGAAAGAGGAGAATGGAAAGGGGTAAGATTGAAGGGTTATAAAATAGGCACTTGTTAGTATTCATTCAACAAATAGTGCTCTGTTGTGTAACTTTATAGCTATACTTACACATATGTATACATTTTTTATTTTTTTTAATTTAAAAAAATCTTTATTTTTGAGAGAGCATGCATACAAGCAGGGGGAGGAGCAGAGAGAGAGAGAGACAGAGGATCTGAAGAAGCAGACAGTGTCAGACTGCACTGACAGTGCAGAGCCCAATGCAGGGGTTTGAACTCACAAACCATGAGATCATGACCTGAGCTGAAGTCAGATGCTCAACCGACTGAGCCACCCAAGTGCTCCTAAAAATAAAATCTTTTAAAAAAGTGTATACTGGGGCACCTGGGTAGCTCAGTCAGTTGAGCCCTGGGTCAGGCTCTGATCTGTGCAGAGCCTGCTTGAGATTCTCTCTTTCCTCTCCCTCTGCCTCTCCCTCTCCCACCACACTAGCACTTTCTCCTCTCTCTCAAAATAAATAAACATTTTTTTTAAATCTTAAAAAAAAAAAGAAGTTAACCACATGGCCAATAAACATATGTAAATGTGCTCAAAAGCATTAGTTATCATATTAAAATCGCAGTGTGATACCACTCCATCTCCACCAGATAGCCTCTAAAAAAATTATGAAAACATTTTTTTATGACTGAGCTTGTGCCATAGCCAGGACTTTTATACATTGATGATGAGAGTGTATATTGATACAACGTCTTGGGAAAACTATTTAGTGCCAACAACTGAAGTTGAGTATACACATACCTTATGACCGAGCAATTTTCTCTAGGTATATATCCAAAGGAAGTACATATACGTGCATGTAAGAATGTCCTTAGCCATATTTTTGGAATAAGTAAAAACTATAAACAACTCAATCATTTAACAGCAGAGTGGATTAATTGTAGACTATTCATACAACAAAATAATATATAGCATTGCAAAAGAATGAACAGCTGTAAGCAACATCAATAACCTGAACAGACAATGCTGAGTAAAAGAAGCTAGGCACAAAAGGATATGTCCTGTATGATTTTTTTTTATTATATAAAGCTCAAAAATAGGCAAAACTATAATTTATGGTGATAGAAGTTAGAAGATTGGTTACTTCTAGGGCTCATACCTGAGAGGAAGCATGAAGGATGCATAATCTGCTGGGTGGTAGTTATGTGTGTGTTCACTTTTTAAAATTATTCAAGCTCAAAACTTAAGTTATGTATACTTTACTATATGTATATGTTATGCTTTAATAAAAAGTCGAAACACTGAAAAAAGTAGTCTCTTCTGAAATTATGATAGTAATAATTACCAATTTTATTTATATAAATAACTTATTTAATTTATGTAAATGATATATGATCAATATATGAATGTTTATAATTTGTGTAAATATTATGTAAATAATATATAAATAATTATACAAAAAGTTAAAATACTGAAAAAAGTAACAATTTATTCTGAAATTAAGATAGTAGTAATTATTTTATTTATATATACTTTACGTTAAAGCACCTTTTCATATATCAATACTATGATTATAAATATAAAAAAGTATTTTGTAAATTTTAAATTGTAATATTACCAGATATAATTTATTTTTGGAACAATTTTCAATTTTCTAGAGCTGTTTATCTGTTTCTGTTTATGGACCACACCATGGCATAAAAGATTGCATAAGCTACCCTTTCATTTGCTGTTGTAAAATGACAACTGAAAATCATTATCAGAATTAATAAAAAGAGGGGCACCTGAGTGGCTCAGTCAGTTGAGTATCCAACTTCGTCTCAGGTCATGATCTCATGGTTCGTGGGTTCGAGTCCCGGGTCAGCTTGGAGCCTGACAGCTTGAAGTGCTGACAGCTTGGAGCCTGGAGCCTGCTTTGGATTCTGTGTCCCCCTCTCTCTCTCTCTCTGCCCCTCCCCCACTCATGCTCTTTCTCTGTCTCAAAAATAAATAAACATTATTAAAAAAAATTTTTTTTAGGGGCGCCTGGGTGGCTCAGTCGGTTAAGCGGCCGACTTCGGCTCAGGTCACTATCTCGCGGTCCGTGAGTTCGAGCCCCGCGTTGGGCTCTGTGCTGACAGCTCAGAGCCTGGAGCCTGTTTCAGATTCTGTGTCTCCCTCTCTCTCTGCCCCTCCCCTGTTCATGCTCTGTCTCTCTCTGTCTCAAAAATAAATAAACGTTAAAAAAAAAAAAAATTTTTTTTTAAAGTATAAAAAGAGAGGCTTTGCTGATCAGTAAAGTCACATCTACTCACTATATCAAAATCAAAAGCTGTTCTTTTTTGGTAAGAAACAAAGTATTTTCATGTTATAACAAATGTTATTTGTAAATAGAGAATAGTCAGGAGGTAAATGATCTGGAAGAATACTCTATGCTGTCAGAATTTTACCCATTGAAAATCTTTGGGTTTTGCCCCTAAGTGGTAATTCTAGATAATATCTCTCAGGTTCAGAATAACAAGAAATGTATTAATTTGCTTCATTATTTTAGGTATTGTTCAAGACTACATGTATCAAATACAAGTATCAAACATCTAAAATTACCTATTGCCATGTGAAATAACAATTGTCATTTAAGTCAAGAATGATAGACAACACTCAGTTCTTCTTTTTGATATGTAAATATAATTGTTTTCTCTTCAAGGTTTAAAATTTAAGTAATCTTGCAAAGGATGGTTCAACTCTTTGTTACTCTTCTTTTTTACCTTTTAGGGGGAAAAATAGCCATACTTAAGGAGGTAATAAACTTATGCCTTAACATTTGAGACTAAATTTCATGCTTTAAAGTAATGGCTCTTTGCCAGAATCAACTGTGGAGCTTTATAATATGCATTCTATGATCCTGCCTACTGTAAACCCTTATTCAATAGGTCTGTGATGGAATCCCAGGGCATCTTCATTCAAGGGAAAAAAAAAAAAAAAACACACCACATATTTCCATAAGCAATTCTGATATTCCTCATTGATTACTACTGTCCTAAATTAAAAGGCAGAAGTAATGAACTTGTTTGTTTATTGCTGCTCATGGTAGACAAATATTTTGCTCTCTAAACAATCAGCTTATGTCTAGAAGTAGGAGGTTTAGGGGCAACTGGGTAGCTCAGTTGGTTAAGTGTCTGACTCTTGATTTCGGCTCAGGTCATGATCTCACAGTTCGTGGAATCAAGTCCTGTGTCGGGTTCTGTGCTGACAGCATGGAACCCGCTTGGAATTCTCCCTCCCTCCCTCTCTCCCTCCCTCCCTCCCTCCCTCCCTCTCTCTCTCTCTCTCTCCCCGCCTCCCTCTCCCTGCCCCCCCCCAAATAAATAAACTTTAAAAAAATTATAAGGTTTGCGTATTCTGTTTGTTGATAATGCTTGTGTAGAGAGGAAAAAGTGAGCATTGTTGATTTATTCAGTATTGGCTTGAGGGAGGAAAAAAAAATCATGTTATATGAATAGAAAAGAAATTTTACAGGAAATCACTTTTTAAAGTGAAAATGAAGATCCTAAAATATGAAAATTTATGTTTGTTCATTAAGAAAATGGTAGTTTAGGTACGCTTGGGTGGCTCATTCTGTTGGGCGGCTGACTCTTGATTTTGGCTCAGGTCGTGATCTGACGGTTCTTGAATTCAAGTCCAGTATCGGGTTCTACACTGACAGTGTGGAGCCTGCTTGGGATTCTGTCTCTCTGTTTCTCTCTCTCAAAAATAAACTTTCTTTTCAATTTAAAAAAAGAAAAAACAGTAGTTTAGGGGTGCCTGGGTGACTCATTTGGTTAATAAGCATCTGATGTTGGCTCAGGTTGTGATCTCATGGTTCATGAAGTGGAGCCCCACATGGGCTCTGCACTGACAGTGCAGAGCCTGCTTGGGATATTCTCTCTCTGTCTCTACCCCTCCTCTACTTATTCTCTCTCTCTTTCAAAATAAATAAATAAACTTAAAAAAAAATGGTAGTTTAAGTGGTAACAGAGTGGAAGATGGAATATGGGGAAATAGGGTATTTGGAGTAGAAAATACTATAGAAAAATGACATTTTTAATTAAAGTAGTGGAACATACTGGTAGTGATAACAAGGAAAATAAGATTTTTGTTTGTTTGGTTTTCCCTCACTGAGACTCTGGGGAATAGAAACAAGAATTAATGTTTTACATTGTTTGGGTAGAATCAGTCATGGTAGATGATTTGCTCATTCATTCATAATATTCATTCATTCATTCTAATTGCATAGACAGGAATGTTGGAGAAAAGATTTATCTTTCAGCAGCTATTCTCCTGTTCAGAAACCAGCTCCATCTAGTCTTGGCTATTGTAATCAAGTCATAACCTAATTGGAATATAATTTCTTCTCTGTAAAAACTGAGGGTTATGCTGAATACTTTCACCAGTTTCTAAAATTCTATGCTTTTTATGTGAATTTTAGGTTAATCTCATAAAAACACATTCATTCCATTCATACCATTCTTGCCTAGCCCTCTTTATATTTATTCTCTCTTTTTTTTTTTTGTACATAACATCTATGTCTTGGTACTGATTCCATTGGTTATTTATGTACTTGCTGTCTACCTCACTGGACTGTAAGCTGTTTGAAAACAGAGACACAGGTCACTTTAGTGTCTGCACCTATGCATACAAAATGGATTACTAGTGACAAAATTAAGTTTTTCTTCTTTTAGAAAATAAACTTTAGGGGCACCTAGGTGGCTAAGTCAGTTAAGTGTCCAATTTCAGCTCAGGTCATGATTTCAGCTCATGGTTCGAGGGTTTGAGCCCTGTGTCGGGCTCTGTGCTGACAGATCAGAGCCTGGACATGCTGCAGATTCTGTGTCTCCCTCTCTCTCTCTGCTCATCACCCACTCATGCTCTGTCTTTCTCTCTCTCAAAAATAAATAAACATTAAAAAAATTTTTTAAAGAAAATTAGCTTTAAAAAAATGTTTACTATATATTTTTGAGAGAGAGTGAGCAGGAGGGGCAGAGAGAGAGGGAGAGAGGAAAATCTCTAGGTACCCCTAGAGAATAAACTTCTGAACTACCTAGTTGTAATGCAGGGTCTGTGCAGTTAGAAATAACACTGATGTTAGGAATTCCATCTATTTTATTTACTAGATTATTGTGCCTGGCACAGAATTGACACTTCAGTTCTGTGTTTAATAAATATATGAATGAATTGGGACACCTGAGTGGCTCAGTTGTTTGGGCTTCCGACTTCAGCTCAGGTCATGATCTCATGGTCTGTTGAGTTTGAGCCCCATGTTGGGCTCTGTGCTCACAGCTCAGAACTTGGAGCCTGCTTTGGATTCTGTGTCTCCCTCTCTCTGCCTCTCCCCCACTCATGTTCTGGCTCTCTCCCTTTCTCTCTCGAAAATAAATAAACAATAAAAAATTTAAAAAATAAATATATAAATGAATGAGCAAATAATCATTTATTAAATGTCTTCAAGTTTCAAAACAATATGGATAGGGGGCGGTGCCTAGGTGGCTTAGTCAGTTAAGCATCTAAGTCTTGATTTTGGCTCAGGTCATGATCTTACAGTTTGTGGGTTGAGCCCTGAGTCGGGCTCTGTGCTGACAGCACACAACAACATCAACAACAACTATGGATAAAATAACATGTTAATTCCACTTATTTCTTTTCAATGATAGATTATTACATACATTGATAAGTGCATGGTTATTTTATCCCTCTTTTTTTTTTTTTTTTTTTTTTTTAATGTTTATTTGAGAGAGAGAGAGCAAGGGAGGGGCAGACAGAGAGGGAGAGAGAAAATCCCAAGCAGGCTCTGTGCTGACAGCAGGGCCCGATCCCAAGAACTGTGAGATCCTGACCTGAACTGAAATCAAGAGTTGGACGCTTAACCCACTGAGCCACCCGGGTGCCCCCAAGGACACGGTTACTTTAGTTACAAAAAAAGTGACTATAAAATATATGGTTATATGATATAGTTAACACTTAAGCAGTGGAAGAGATCTGTATTCATTACTGTTTTCATAAACATCAGCTAAATTTTAAGTGTGTATACATTACAATGTATGGCTCTGATAGCACATACTAGGCTGCAGATAATTTCTTTACCTTGCTTGAACTGTGCACCTGGATATCTCTTCTCTCCCTTCCCCTCCCATTAATGCTTTCCTCACCCTGTTTGGGCTCTGAAACCCCATGCTAGAGACCCCCCCTTCCCCTCATCCCCATAGATGACCCTCCTCACCCAGCTAGGCTTCTGACACCCACCCCCTGGGTCCTTCTCATACTCACATCTTTGACTCTGTCTGAACTCCACAGTTCTTAAAGCTCTATTGAAAAAGTATTCTTATAAGATATTTGAAAATTGTAAATAAACCGTAAATGTTTTACTCAATAATTTATGTCATAGATATGACATTGAATGTCTTATTTTTTCTAGGACAGACTTAAGTAATATCTTTTGAAAATAATATAAGTGAATTTAGAATGTAGATAACTAAAATGGTTAGTTGAATAGTATACTCCATTCTATATTTCATAAGTCTTAAGTTATTTTGAAAATGTGAAGTTTTTAGATGAAAAATAGTACTTAAAAGAAAAAAATATGATGTATTAAAATGATTGTGTCCCTCCCCCGTTCATGCTCTGTCTCTCTCTGTCCCAAAAATAAATAAACATTGAAAAAAAAAAAAATGATTGTGGAATTCAAATTAGTTTCCTTAGGGGCACCTGGGTGGCTCAGTTCGTTAAGCATCCAGCTCTTGGTTTTGGCTCAGGTCATGATCTCACTGTTTTGTGGGTTTAAGCCCACATTGGGCTCTGCGCTGACAGTGCAGAGCCTGCTTGGGATATTCTCTCTCTCCCCCTCTCTCTGCCCCTCCCCCACTCATTCTCATTCTCTCTCTCTCTCTCTCTCAAAACAAATAAATAAACTGAAAAATTTTAAAAACCCAAAAAACAATAATAAAATATAATCAGGAAGAAGTGATGTGATTAAGTAAATATGTGATAGCAAACTATTAATTGACTTAAACTGAGAGGAGAAAAATTTGTTAAAAAAGAGCATCACCTACTAGTTATTCTTGGACTTCATAATCTTTTAGAAACCAAATATCCAGTAGACCTGCAGCCAGTACATTTTTCCAGTGGACATGCCAAGTATGATGACTGTCAAGCCTGAAGTGTTTTTAACAGAATGAATGCTGTGTCTCTTCAATGCAGAACTATGTTGGCACATTGGAGGTGCCAGGCATTTTGTTTTAGAATATCTGACATGAAACCATAGCCTTGGGATTTATCAGCTTATTGAGATAGTTAATAGAGAGATGGAAGAGTGAGGCAATTCTCAAACCATTTGCAAGGACTTTTTGAAAGTTTTTTAACTCTTTCAGGTGCTATAGTAGCTTCATATTTAGAGTGTAAAAAAATAAGTAAAACGATTTTTTAAACAATGTACAGATGTTTATAATTACATTTTTCAGTATAATAGTGTTTGCATCTGATATCAAGGAGCATTCATTATTATATATATATAATGTATTATTATGTAATATATATAATATATTATATATATATATAATATATTATATATATTATGTGTGTTATATCATTAGTTTACTTTTTGTTAAATTTTAAAGCATTCCCAGCAGAAAGTATCCTCCTTTTTGCCACAAATATTTCCATTCATGGCTGCTTGTTTGACAGTTGAACAGAAGCATCTTATTTCCAGAGTCCCCCTTCCCCCCACCTTTTATCATTCATCTGTGCATGGAGTTAAGGTCTGTAGTATTAGTTGTGTACAACTTTTATTTATTTTGTTCCTTACCTTAAAGTAAATAGGGTAGTTTTCAGAAAAGTCATAAAGTAACTGGGCTCTCTGACAAATTCGGCCTTTACTTTCTGACCCAAAAGCAACTGAACATTACATGGTAGCCATCAGGTCAAGAAGGGTGAGGTTGAGGATACAAATTCCAGAAAAGGAATGATAACTTACAGAGTTCTTTTGAGCAGATCATCTTAGAGCAACTCTCTGAGGCTACATACTGTCCATGCATAATCTTAATTTTTATTGTATTTATTGATTTATTATATATTTTAGCAAAAGAACATCTATGAGCCCACCATCCAGCCCTACTTATTTCTGTTCATCCTTTGCCCTGTCCTTTCTCCCCATCAAAGGAAACCATCGTTCATCATTCCTTTCTTTTGTTCTATCACATATGCTTTTTATTTTTTACTGTTGCACAATCTTCATATTCTTTATTGGTACAACCTACCTCAGGATTGTTTTGAAATTAAGTTAAGAAATGTATATAATAAGCTTTGCACAGTGCCTGACCCATCCCCAAATGGCACTTGTGTTATTAATGTTCTTTTGTGGAGAGAGAACAAGAAAAGCATGCCTTTTCTCAGCTCTTTCCTATGTTTTATCTTCCTGAACCCTTCCAGGAAAAAGTGAGAAAGTATGAGGGTTTGAAGTCTTTTCACCTTTTGATGGGACTGAGCAATTTACAGAATGAAGCAGTAGAGAATGGGATTTGGACTATCCCCGGTTAGGGAACTGAGTTCCCAACTGAGAAAAATAAATAAATAAACTGCACTATTAAGTTTCCCATTTTTCCCTTCTCTTTCACACTGCTTTGTGCCCTTGGGATAGGATTTCTGTCTACTTTGAGTTTGATGCAGTATAGTGAAACTCCTCATAGCCAGTGTTGAAGAATAAAAGACCGAATTGACCTAGAAAATAATCAGTGACATAAATGGATCAGTTAGAGTTTACTGAATGATCAAGCAAACAAACCCCCCACCCAGCCCATTTTTACACTGTTCACCTTCCCACCCAACATTGGGAAGCCTTGGTTTGTTTTCAATATCTGAAAATAATTTCAGTCCTCCATTTCTTCCTTCCCCCTGATGGCCCTATGATCTGCAATATTGCACCAACTCAAGACAAATTCTTGATCTTCTGAGCTTTTTTTCCAATTTCTGCCTAATTTCCTTTTTTCATACACTCATGTTAATAATTTCTATTAACAGAGTTATTTATTGTATCACATCTGTCCTAATTCTACTACATGGATATTTAAGCAATGCACTTACCGGGGATTTTGGTCAACTAAAATTCATAATGTACCATTAAGTGAGTTGGTTAAACATTACTGCATAATTAGCAGCATTCATAGGAAAAATAGGTAAGACAACAGTCACCTCAAGCCTGGCTGGCCAGGGAAAGAGTTCCTTAGACAACAGGGGTACCTGGCTGGCTTAGTTGATAGAACATACTACTCTTGATATCAGCATCATGAGTTCAAGCCCCACGTTGGGTGTAGAGCTTACTTAAAATAAAATAAAAAATAACAGTAAAAAAAAGAGGGGTGCCTGGGTGGCTCAGGTGGGTAGGCATCCAACTCTTGATTTCTGCGCTGGTCATGATCTCACGGTTGCTGAGTTTGAGCCCTGCATCAGGCTCTGTCCTGGCAGCACAGTGCCTGACTGGGATTCTCTCTCTCTCTTCTCTCTCTCTCTCTCTCTCTCCCCCTCCCCTGCTCATGCTCTGTTTCTCAAAGTAAAGAAGTAAAACATTCAAGAAAAAAAGTAAAATTATTTCTCAATTAAAAAAAAAGAGAAAGTGCCTTTAAGTAAAAAGAGCAGTTTTTACCAACTGTTACATTAATCCTAACTAAATTTCACTTTATTCCTTTGGGCAGGTTTTCCTGCCTTGCATGATCTGTGATGCATTATGACACACAAAATATCCCTCTTAAGCCTGTGTCATTCATAAATTTGTTATCTTTGCTTAGGCTGTTGATGTAGTAGCCACCTCCCTCCAGGTGAACCTGTACATTTTTGGGTACTTTTGCTTAGAGTCATCTGTTTATTAAGTCTCCATTTCTTCATCTCGGTCATGAGAACTTGATAATATTTCCTTAAGATATTTTACTGAATTTAGGATAACTATACCTGTAGCATTTTCCTGATCCTCCAAAAGAAGACCCTTAAAAAGCAAATTAGATTAGCATTCAGCTTGGCCTTCATGATTTCACTTTTTACAAATAGAAGCTGTGTGAAGAGATATTTTTATCCATAAGGTTTATTAGGAACAGTGAGAGACATAGCTTGCTCTTATACAGTTTTCACTTGTACTTGTTCTATTCTTCTTTCTCTTTTTTTTTGAAAATAGCTTTACTGATGAATAATTTACATATCATGAAATTCACCCATTTAGAGTGTACAAGATTCAATAGTGGTTAGTTGTTTTTTTTTTTAATTTTTTAAAAAAAGTATTTATTTCTTTTGAGGGAGAGAAAGAGAGAGAGAGAGAGAGAACCATGCATAGGGGAGGGGCAGACAGAGAAGGAGAGAGAGAATCCCAAGCAGACTCCATGCTGTCAGTGCAGAGCCCACTGTGGGGCTCGAACTCACAAACTGTGAGATCGCTACCTGAGCTGAAACCAAGAGTCAGATGCTTAACTGACTGAGCCACCCAGGTGCCCCACCATAATCCAAATTTAGAACATTTTTACCATCCTAAAAAGAAAACTTGTGACCATTCTCTCTTTCTCTTAAAAAAAAAATATCTAGAAGTAATTTTATTTTGTTTTCTAAGGAAGTCTTTCCTCAGGAAACTGCCTTTCCATCATGGATTTCCTATTCTCTTTCTTCATATTCTGTGTTTGTAAACCTAGAATTTCATTCCTTTCTTATCTAATTTAAAAGATAACACAAGAAAAATAGATGCGACCTCTTAACATGAGGTAGTTAGCACCAACTTAGGGCTATTTTTCATGGATTGTCAAGAATTCTTTCATTGGGCAATGGATACTGTAAAACTGTAATTTGGATTGAATTTAGGAGCAAATGACAATAGCATTAACAGCATGATTCATAATATTTTAATATTATAAATCTTTTAATATTTTTATGTCTTATGGGAAGCAGATTTAAAAGTAAGGCCATTGTATGTGGTTGGGTTGTACATTCATAGCTTGGAGGGAATTTCTTCAAGATAATGGGGTAAAGGAAAAGTTTAAATGAGGATTTAAGTCTTAGGTTGTTTGGAGTAGCAGAGCCAACCCAGTTATGTCTGAAATCATAGCCTGTGATGGTAATGACCGTATTAACTGCTTCTTCCCTTAGGTAGACATGATAAAACTTCTGACTTCTTTAATTGCCAAACACTTGTGTCAGTTAATCAGAAAATACCTTTGTTGAAGGGATGAGTCCATACTTCCCACACCTTCCATTTGTCCTTGCATGTTACTTTGTTTGTTTTGGGGGCTAGGTTGTGGGGAGGGCTAAGATATAGTAAGTTCTATAATTAGTTACTTTCCTGTGTGTTTTTATTAACATTGCTTTTATACCTCTAATATAGATTCAACTTTATACACTTCTTTGGGAAGGGTAGTGTGTCTCATTCCACACGAGTTTGTTTTGTTTTGATTGATTTATTTTAATAATTAGAGAAGTGGAGAAATAGTTCCAACTAGTGAAGTACTGGTGATGGGGCTATTAGTAGGACAGTTTTTTTTTTCTTGATGTAAATATATTTTGGTAGATCTTTCTCTTTTCATCTAAATTCTTTTTATTTTCATATTGCTTTTAGTTTGAACAAAAAAACAAAAAAGGACTTGAGTATGCTTCTCTTTTAAGTATAAGGAACTGTCGTTTTCAACATGGATTTAGAAATAATTGTTTTAAAATCTATATCTGATGATAGTGCCATTTTTGTTTTACTTAGGTTCTCCCTGCTCTCCTCCCTATGTTATTTGAAAGATATGAATTATTTACTTAAGGCTTTTAGCAGCATTGTAACAAACAGAAAAATTTGAGTCAAGGCATATTATGTTCAGGCAAATACTGAATTTGCCAGATGTTTTAAAGATGAAAGTTTCAAGAGTTAGGTAATAGAGTTTTTCAAAAGAAAATTTTCAAGTTGACTCTTTACTATGAACAAAGATAACATTTAATAGTAAATCTTCTAATTTTAGCTTTCCTTCACAACATTCTTCCTGATCCCTATCCACGTCAAAATTAGGGCACATACTTCAAAGATTAATTAATTGGAAGGATCAAAGTATTCATGCATTCAGTGATCACTTAACTGAAAGTATTGTTTGTTATCAAGGATAAAATGTCCATGGCGCTACCTTTGTTTTTTAATCACTCATGAAAATAAATTAATAATCTTTTTTATTTGTCAGAATGTTGGGTTTCTTGGAATACTAGGCAAGTCTCTTAAGTCCTGTTTCTCAGTTCTTTTGAAAATGGGCATATGATTCCAATTGGTCTTTTGAAATTCCTTCCAACATTGATTCTATTACCTTTACAGGATATTTTGAGACTTATTTGTGCCCAAAACCATACAATAGTAACTATAAAAGAATATATATTTTTTAAGTTTTTATTTATTTATTTTGAGAGAGACACAGAGAGTGTGAGCAGGGGACGGGCAGAGAGAGAGAGAGAGAGGGAGAATCCCAAGCAGGCTCCATGCTGTCAGGGCAGAGCCCAATGTGGGGCTCAAACTCATGAAACTATAAAAGAATTTTTTTAATAGTAGATATAAATGTAATTTTATAGACAATGATTATAAAATACATCAAAAAGATATGGATTCTTTAGTCTGGGATATAAAACTAATCATAGTCTAATTTAGGCATTTACGGTTTCTGATTTAAGAGTATCCTATTCTTGTGCCTTTCTGGAGTATAAATACAGAATAGAAATGACATTATTTCCTTGAGCTCTGACATTCCTTGTTTAGCTTGTTTTGGGAGACAAAAATGCATTTTGAGAGTGAATTAAAATATTTGCTAAAAGGTGCTAAGAAGAACAAGAGTAGACTAATGGTCTCACTGGTGAAGCCAATTTAAAGCTAATTATGAGTATGCTAAGTTACAGTCTTATTACAAAGGAAGATAATGGACCATTTTGGGTTATTTGATATTTCTTATATTTTGTCTAATTTTGTCCAATTCTAAAATTTAATAAGTGTGGAGACCATCTTAAACATAAGGGATAAAGCCAAGAAGAAAACAGGGGACCGAACTAATGGAAAATTCATGCTTCAGTTCAGTAAAATTACATAATAAAAGAAAAATATTTGCTAATCTTTATGACAGTAATTATATGGATTTGTGTGTGTTCTCCTTATTAATTAATTTCATGCTCATTTGTTACGTTATTGACTTATACTCTTTTAAATTTTTTTCTCCTTCCCCCTACAGAATCTGTCTATGATCTTCTCCCAAAGGAGTTACAGTTACCTCCATCTAGAGAAACATCTGTAGCATCAATGAGTCAGACAAGTGGTGGTGAGGCAGGCTCGCCTCCTCCAGCTGTAGTTGCTGCTGGTATGCATTTCATTTTACTTCATTAAAGAAAAGTAGTGTATTATCTGGCCAACATGAACAGTGCTGGCAAAGTCCATATCAAAAAGAGTGTGATTTGAGGGTTTGTTTTAGGAGGTTTTAAAACATATACTTTTAACCTTAAAATATTTCAATATGCATTTCTTGATATAATTCTTCTTAAAATTTCACATTGGCACATCTGTTAGTGCCATTTCCTTTCTAGGAGCTTATCTTCAGCTATGGAAACAAATTTGAGGCTCTTTTGTTGACTGCTCATAAAAAGGTTACATACCAAGCTATGGATAGAAAATTACATTTGAGTCTCTACTTTAAACAATTATTTTTAAAAATTTGCTGAAAGGGAAAAATATTTGATTTTGTGTAACCTGAAAAAGGACTCTAGCACTCAAGTCTCTTTTCTGTTTGTAGCATGTTACTACAATCTTTTCCCTACATTTAAAAACATGTGACTTAAGACTTCTTTTAAATTCAGTTGAAAGTAATGGGAAATTTGAATGTAATTTTTATTGTAAAGGTATTTTGATATATCAGTGAAAAAGTATAGAAAGTAATGTTTGAAATTTATCAAGTTTATTTTTACTCAGCTCTCAAATCATACACTTTATAATTATATAAAATTGGTTCAATTTTTTATTGAACCAGAATAAAAGATTGACAGATAAGGTAATAGAAAAAGTCTTGATTATTGATAAATTAATGAGTGCTTACAATAATACTAGATTGCCCAACTGTAATTCTTTTTTTAGTTGGGTTTTATAGATTGCAAAATGTATTTGGTTTTTTAAAACAAAGGAAAATATACATATATATATATTCTCTGAAGTTGTATCTATTGCTCTAAATAGAGGTTTCTTATCCAATGATACCTCTCATCTTTTAAAATGGTACTTAACATCCATCGCACCATTGTTTTCAGTAAATTCATTTCATTTCAAAAAGAATGGTGAAGTGAGAGGTGATTTAAATGAGGATTTGGTACTATAATAGGACTTCATATATTTTTCTTGTATGGATTAACCAGTGTATCATTAATCTTGTGTACCAGTCTTTTCCCTGAGCTGTATATGGCAGTATGCAGCCTTTCTGGCTGAGGGCAGGAAAACTTTAAACATAGCAAGGAAACTTATCAGCCCTGCTCACTGTTCATGTGTTGCCAGACATTTTCTAACAGATTCTGTGGATTTAATTGTGAACTTTTTAACAATCAAATTGGTAAGATGACCTGGTTTTACATTATATGCACTGGGTTCTGGAATATATTTTTCTGGAATTTAAAATTTTAAATATTGCTTAAAATTGTATCAGATGATAAAATATGAAAAAAGGTTGTAATGAAATATTTCACTTTAAATCCACAAGTAGAAATTGACTAACTGATTTCTTTTATATCGTTTGAGATTGTTTTTTATAGACTTGTTGAATCTATATAGAACTAAAAGTCTGTTTCTTCTGTGCTTTTTAACATCTGTTGACAGTAGATCCAGTTCCTTTTAAAAGCTGAAAAAATGTCAGTTAGGTTTGGAAAAGAACACTTCCTTTTAAATAATGCCAAACTCAGTTTCAAATTGTTATATATAAATATTGAAAATTCTTGAATTTGAATCACTAATAGAATGTTGATCCTCCCTCCCTCCATATATTTCAGAAAATCCTATCCACATAAATTAAATTGAAAGATATGAGTTGAAAAATCATAAAAATAAGAGAATTAACCGAAGGACGTATTCTGAAGTAATAAATTCTTGCTAGATTGAGAAGTTATTCACATTATAAAGATGATGAAGAGAGTAAGGGGGTGACATTGACAGTTGTCTTATATTCACATACAGAAAGTTTCTGTGGTCTACAACCAAGTCATTTGTAACTTTTTTTTATATAACTTTAGTAACCAATATAATATTATTCTAGGATTCTGTCTTATTGGTAAAATAGTTTTTGTCATATAACATTATAGGTAAGAGAGTTTACATTACAGAGTAATTATTGTAGGGAAATTAGTTAGTGTATATCATTATAGAGTTGCTTTTTTATTTAACATATTAATATATTTAGTGACATAACTGTCAAAGAGAAGGATTTGGAGTAAATTACCAGTTACTCAGTGTTTCCTGACCAAAAGACTTGACATTTAGGGAAAGGCACATTAATTTAGACTTCTGTGGGTTTTTTTTTTAAATCTATACATTTGCTGTTTAAATATGAAATGCATAAAAATGATGACTCTTGATGTAGTTAATTCTTCAGAGTTTTGAAGGAGCCGGATTGGCTGCTATCAGGTATGAGGGCCTGGTGGGAACAGACTTCTAGTTCTGCCATAAAGGTTTGTGTTTCACAAGTTCTAAATCAATTTAAATTTTAAAATTTAGAGGCTGGGCATGTAGGTGTTCATGTACTTTTTTTTATTACTTAATTATTAAAAATGTGTTTCTCAGATTCGCCAATCTAGATTTTTTTCCCTTTACATATTACTGAGGGAATGAGTAAACATGGTGCTGCTAATCCACAATCCAGAATATTGGGTAAAAAAGTATCTCTTAAAATTTTTCTGCTTGTATACTATTCACACTTTTACATACTCCCATCAGTAAATTCTTTTTATCTGGTAAGTTTCAGAGTTGGGGCTGGGAGAAAGAGAGATTACTTCTACACCACTCCTCTCCTCTCCATGGGCCAAGTGTCAGAATCTGGGAGGTGTAGTTGAGAGTCGCCAGTCTTCAAATTGTACTCCTCATTTTTTAAAGACCTCTGCTTTTGTCCCACTAGAACGGTAGTTGAGAGTTCAAGGTTCAATATGTGAATGAATAAGTTTTAGAAATACAGACCTTCTGAACATTAGTATAAGTTCTTAGTAGTTAAGATGGGCCATTTTCCTAACACAAAAAAAGTTATCCAAATGAATTAATGGCATTTTTGGCAAAATAAGGAGTTGCTCAAGAAATGCAAATTGTGAAAGGATTCTTTTTGTTATTTGGGTTTTTTTTGTGGGGTGAGGGGAATCCTATAGTATAGGTTATAAAGAACTAAAATGCAAGTATTATTTTAGAAAACTAAAACAGTGACACCAGAGTTGAGGGAGTTTTTGCAAAAAGATATGGCAGGCAATTTTCTTAAATAACAGCTTTATTGATATATAACTCATATACCAATCAAGTATTTTTTTAACCTACTTACATGTTTATAATTTTTAATCCTTAGATTTACTTAATTAAAATAGGAAGTCTTTCACAGAAGTGAACAATAAACTTTAATCTTCATTTTAAGAAATCAGATTGTTTTCTTTTTCTATCCTAGACTGTTTTTCTTCATTTTGGTATATGGCATTATGTTTATTAGTTTATATCAAAATAAGATTTTGCTAAGTAACTGTTTAAGGTTTCTTTATAATTTTTATTCTAATTCATGAGATAAACAATGAATAATTAATCAAACCATAGGTTTTATAATTCAGCCAGAGAATCTTAAGAATAATTGGTGATTCTTTTGTTATTTGTTTTTGTAAAATTGTTACTTTCAGTAATTATATATTAATACTTCTAGAAGTAATACAGTCTTAAGACACTTTTTAGCATGTGTAGGTATACCAGCAGATTAGGCATGTAAATTGAAATGTCTGTTGACTATCTCTACTAGTTAGCGGACTACAGGTTTTTAAAAAGGCTGTAATTTTAGTTAATAACTTTACGTGAAGTGATACATCTAATAAACTTTTCTGTTGGAAGAGAGAGACTTATTAAATAGTGCTTTGAATTTTGTGCTGTAGCAGTTAATAAATCACAAGTATCTAACAGGTATTTGCTATACTGAAAGAACCTAATTGAGTGCTATTTATATTAGAGGAGAGGACACGAGAGAGCTAAATGAATGTCCTGTAATCAAAGAAGGACAACCATGTTTCAATTTGTTTCAGACATCTTAATCACCTAATAAAATCATAGGAATTTCTAAACCATCGATAACAACAGACTGTATAAAAAAATGAATTAAAGAAACTGTAAGTTACCATTTTTGAGTTCCTACTATGTAAGAGGAATTGTGCTAGACAATTTGCATCATCATCATATCTCATTGCTTCCAGGCACAAGCTACCTCTCTTCTTTCCTGCTGGGGTCTAAGTTCTTTTCTTCTTGCTACTGCACTTCAGAGAATTGTGTGCTGTTATTTCACTTAAGGAAACTGTAGTTCCTGGACTAAGCAGTGTGTAGGATATTGAATTGGAAAAGCCATACTCCCCTTTAACTCTGCAAGTTTCAAGACCTACAAAATGGGAATATGGGGGTGCCCGGATAGCTCAGTCACTTGAGCATCTGACTCTTGATTTCGGCTCAGATCATGATCCTGGGCTTGTAGGATTGAGCCCCACCTCTGGCTCTGCATGGATTGTGGACCCTGCTTAAGATTCTCTCTCTCTCTTTCCCTCTGCCCCTTTCCCCTGCTTGCGCACGCTCACTCTCTCAAATTAAAAAAAAAAAGAAAAAATGGGAATATGATTTCTAGAAGAATATTAAGTTTTAATAAAAGTGATTCACAACTTATTTACTATGTTAGAAAGTATTTATAGTTATATAATTTGCATTTTCTTGAGTTGAATAAATTTTGAGAGCCAGTTTGTCTTTGATTGCTGTCCTAGGTTAACTAGGTAAACATATTTCAGAGTTTTGGCCATTTATTTAGTATACTATTCCTAAAATTAAACTCAAAACTCATTACCTGGAAAGATGATTCACCTTTGTAACCTATATATTGATGTGGTGAGCTAAAGTATGAGTTAATGTGGTTGTTCCATATGGCCATTTCTGCTTTTTCTAGAAAACAGGACCACCTCAGAAGGAAGTCAGATTCTAGTTACAAACATGTTGCAAGTACGTTTAAAAACTCTACTCCTCTTGGGGCACCTGGGTGGCTCAGTTGGTTAAGCGGCCGACTTCAGTTCAGGTCGTGATCTTGCAGTTCGTGGATTCAAACCCTGCATCCGGCTCTGTACTGACAGCAACGTGGAGCTTGCTTTGGATTCTCCTGCTCTCTCTGCCCCTCCCTCTGTATCTCTGCCCCTCCCCCACTCCTGCTCTTTGTCTCTCAAAATTAGATAAACATTAAAAATTTTTTTAATAAAAAATAAAAACCCTACTCCTTATTCTGTCTTTTTATTGTAATTATATAGTAAATCTAAATGTATACATTTATACATACAGAAATATATATGTGTGTGTATATAGATTTATGTTAACATCTGCGCTATTAAAATGAAAAGCATAAACAAACTTGGGCCATAATGGTTAATTCAGAAACAAGTACTAATTCAAGAGGCTAACTGTATTATGAATTATCGTTGACAAAAAGTACACACAACTTGTTGTTGATTTATTCCTTAAATGTTGTCCTCTTGATAATTTTTAGCAACAACTTTATAAATAACTGCGATTTATTCTGTTTCTTAGAAAAAGCACATTTTTATATTACCTGAGTCTGTAGATTAGCATTTTAAAACTTCTCACAGATTTTCAACCTTTCATAGACAAAATACATACATAAAATAGACACCGTTTCTATCTGTATGTATTTTATACAATTTCACATTAACAAAGCAATGCACAGAAGTGGACTTACTTTCTTGTATCACCAATAAGATTGATGATATCATAAGTAAAAGGTGTTACCATACTAATTGCCATAAGTAGTTGTTTTATAACAATTAGTTGTGTAAATATACGAATAAAATTATATAAATAGTACTCCAGCTGGGGCAGGAGTGAGGAGGAGGGATTAGGGTAGGATACAACAAGAGATTTCATCTGTTTCTGTTACTTTTCTTCTCTTAAACATAAAATCATATGTAGTAAAATGTTAGCATTTGTTAAAATATGAGCAAAGGAAACATAAGTATTAATTTTAAATATTTCATATTTTAAAAAACCCCATGTGGCAGTTGATTAAAATAAGTCAAAATGAGGTGCCTGGGTGGCTCTGTCAGTTAAGCGTCTGATTCTTGGTTTCAGCTCACATCATGATCTCACAGTTCACAGGTTTGAGCCCCACATTGGGCTCCACACTGACAGTATGGAACATGTTTGGGATTCTTTATCTCTTCCTCTCTCTCTGCCTCTCCCCCACTTACACATACTCTCTCTCTCCCTCCCTCTCTCTCTCTCTGTCTCAAAATAAATAAATTTTAAAAAGGTAGAAATTATTTTTTAAAAAGTTAAAAAAAAGTAAGTCAAAATGTCCAATCAACTATGTTTTTAAAAAGTAATAAAGGTGGGGCACCTGGATGGCTCAGTTGGTTAAGTTTCCGACTCGATTTCAGCTCAGGTCATGATCTCATGGTTCGTGAGTTCGAGCCCCGCACTGGCTCTGTGCTGATAGCCTGAAGCCTGCTTGGGATTCTCTGTCTCCCTCTCTCTGCCCCTGCCCAGCTCTCTCTCATGCATGTGCTCTTCTCTCTGTCAAAATAAATAAATAAACATTTAGAAAGGTAATAAAGGTATGAGCTATATAGGACGCTTGGTGAACTTATTTTTGGCATAAGTGAGGGTACCTTATCTTTTCATTCATAAATGCAAGTAGATCTCCATCAGTAGTATTTATTTAGCCCACTGAGGTAAAACTCATTCCTCCCCATGTCATTCCTTCATGAAAAGGTGTTACTGTCAATTAAATTTAATCAGAAAATAGGGGCGCCTGGGTGGCGCAGTCGGTTAAGCGTCTGACTTCAGCCAGGTCACGATCTCGCGGTCCGTGAGTTCGAGCCCCGCGTCAGGCTCTGGGCTGATGGCTCGGAGCCTGGAGCCTGTTTCCGATTCTGTGTCTCCCTCTCTCTCTGCCCCTCCCCCGTTCATGCTCTGTCTCTCTCTGTCCCAAAAATAAATAAAAAAAAACGTTGAAAAAAAAAAAATTAAAAACATTAAAAAAAAAAAAAATCAGAAAATAAATGAGAAAGCACCTCAAAGTGCCAGGACTATACAGGCATATTCTAGATATCACTCATACACACATGCACGTACACATGTATTATAATACGGGTTTTGGAATCTTAAGGATCTAATTTGAATCTCATTACTATCATTTCTATCATATAGACAGAATTTTGTGGAAGTTAAATAAATTTGTAATATTGCCCCTGTGAATAGACATTGATACCAACTTTTTCTTAAGATTATTAGTAGTATAAATATGTAAAATGCTTAACATTACCTAACAATTAGTGATCATTCAGTAAACATTGACTTTTCTCCCACATGTGTATCATGTGTTCATTTGTTCATTTGTATAATGTGTATCATGTGTTCATTTGTTCATGTGTTCACTTGTTAATAAGGTTTTAAAAAATAGATCTTATTTTTATAGAAATAAGGTTTTTAAACTTATTTTGCTTTTTTCTTTCTATTCTCATCCAGTCTGTGTTTTACCTTATTTTGAATTTTTGCCTGTCAGCCAAGATAGAGCCGCTTTTGGGGCATGGTATTTACATTCTGACTTATTCTTTCATGTTGACACTCTCTCAATAGGAGCCCTTGTCTCTAAAACAGACATTGATAGAATATGATGAGTCATAGGGAGAACAGACATTTCCCAAAGGGATGTTCTGAAAGGTGACTATTTAAGAGTTCTTCCTCGAATTCTCTTCCTTTTTTTTTTTTTTTTTTTTAAGTAAAGTGATACATTTGCATGATCGGGTATCAAAACTGCTGGTAGGGCAATGTATGACTCACCTTCTGTTTTTTGCTTAGACACTTTGTTTTGTCTGCAGTTGAATCCAGTATCTACTCTAATACAGACCCAGATGTAAAATCTGATTAATTATATTACAAGATTTTAATGATACAAAAACTATTTTCTTTCCCCTTTTTGGTCTCCTAGTCTAAAACAAAGAAATGTGAAGACATTGGACTAGAGTTGGCAGGAGTACCTTTATTATTTAACCTAAATATATTAAAGTGTATTATATGATAAAGCATTGAGGTGACCTTCAAATAGCATCCTTCAGACTTGTTCTTTTTAATTCTTATCTAAGTTAATATAGTGATAATCTCTGTTTTTGTCTTAACATTCCCTTTCAAGTAGTAAAATGATTGTCTTTTTTTTTTTTTTTTCCCCCGTACTTCTTGGAGTTTTTGACATTGTGATAAATATAGTTATCAGCTAGTGTAAGTACTCCCCTTTGTGTTTAATCTACTTGAGGTAAAGGATTTGTTCTGGGCTTTAGTCTCTTCATCCAGTAGTGACCAGTGATGCTGCCCGGTAGTACTGAAATCACTGGATCATAGAAAGCATCTTTCTTTTCCAATAGGAAATGATTTAAAAAAAATTGCAGGGGCGCCCGGTGACTCAGTGACACGTCCAACTCTTGGTTTCGGTTCAGGTTGTGATCTCATGGTTCGTGAGTTCAAGCCCCAGGTTGGGCTCTGCACTGACAGCAAGGAGTCTGCTTGGGGTTCTCTCTCTCTCTTCACCTCACCCCCCACCTCTGCCCCTCCACTGCTTACTTTCTCTCTCTCTTCTCAAAATAAATAAATAAACTTAAAAAAATTTTTTTAATAAAAACAAAAAACCTCCACCAAATTGCATAATATATACCTAGTACATGTCTTACACCATGCTTAGATATATTTAAAATATTGCTATAAATGTCAGAACACTTACAATTTTTCTAAACATTTTATTTTTCAGGAAGCATTTTTTTAAAAAATTTTTTTTTAATGTTTTATTTATTTTTGAGACAGGGAGAGACAGAGCATGAACAGGGGAGGGTCAGAGAGAGGGAGACACAGAATCTGAAACAGGCTCCAGGCTCTGAGCTGTCAGCACAGAGCCCGACGCGGGGCTCGAACTCACGGACCGCGAGATCATGACCTGAGCCGAAGTCGGCCGCTTAACTGACTGAGCCACCCAGGCGCCCCTGGGAAACATTCTTTAATAAATATTTTGTGAATATATTAATGTCACTCTGTCAAGGTAAAAATAATTATTTTAGGAGAATTTAGATTAAAAATAGAATAATTATTGTGTAGTATTAGAACCCTGACTGGCAATTTCTTGGCCTGGGGAAGAAAAAGATGGTGTCCAATAAATCAGTAACAAACATTTCAGCTTCAGCAACAGTGCTAATTATTTTTTTAAAATAGAGCCTCTAGGATCAAAAATGTATGTAGTTTAAAAGTGAAAATTGGTAACTTTTTTTTAGGGGTATAAAGAAGTATGTGAAAGTTGGCCTGAGAAATGAAAAGATTCTTTTTCTGCTAAAATACAGATTATGTCTTTCTGCTTGAGTGTATTGGTCAGAGCATATTCTCTTCTACTCTATAAGAGAATTTGGGTAAAGGCACAGCCTAAAAACATCTAAGAAAGAGAGCATTCTGGCTTATGGATTAGATTGCATTAGTAAACAGGAGAACAAATTGGTGAATATGAGTTAACAAAAATTTTGGATAAGAAATTTTTCCACATGGCATTTATTTGGATGTTGATAATTTTTTTTTAAGTTTGTTTTAAAACATTGCTTATTGTGGCATGTAAACTTATGTTGGGTGGGAAAAGTACAAATGGGAAATTGAAATTGTTAAACATGTAAATTAAATGATCAACCCTACAATTTTTGTTTTTTGCTTTTGCTTTTGGTAAAGTAATCTGGATTGCTTATTTTATATGCTGGGATGCTAGTTGTTTTTTCTATTAATACACTTAACTTGCATTCTAGCTTCGCCATTCAGAGACAGGCATCGTGTGGTGGGTTGTGTGACAGTGTCTGTCAATAGTGAAGACAAATAGTGCCAGAGACACTTAACCCATCCAATCTCACCCAGGGTATAGGTCGGTCTCGTTTTCAGACTTCTTCATAAGTCTTTTTTTCTTTCTTTCTTTCTTCCTTCCTTCCTTTCTTTTTTTGTTTCTAAATAGTGGATTGATACTGATTGAAACTAAAAACTCTTTGTAAAGTTTTAAACTTTACATTAATACTATAAGAAGAAGAAGAAGAAAAGTAGAAAACGAAGGTTGGCATGTAAGGTGTTGACAAAGCAGGTTTGCAGCCACTTTGTGTGTTCTAGATTTTTCAATCCCTTAGCAACATGAATCTTGGCCTTATAATTTTTTTCTCTTGATATCTTTCTTCTTTGATCTGAAATTTTGTCCTTGTATCTGGTGACTTTTATCAGGCAAGATGTTTAGATTTGAAGTCTTTGTTACCAGAAAGAAAAATGAAATACTTAAAAAGGATAACTAAGGTTGAACAATAAGTGTTTTAGACCAGAAATATCTGGATTGTTTTTTAAGATTATTTTCTGAACAGTCAGTGGTTTACTCCTTCTCCGTTCCACTATTGGTTCACTTAAGCACACTTGCAAAATTTTATGGCTTTTGTTTTCATGACATTTTTAGGCAGCTCAACTGATTTTGCCTGGATGTTGGAAAGTTATAAAATATATGTGCATATTTAAATGCTAAAGGATCACATTTTCATCTTGGAAGCTCAGTTAAATGTCATTTCTGTCACATCTTTTAAATTAGTGAAAGGTATTTGTTTCTTTTAGGGACTTTAAAGAATGTTTCCAATTTCAAAGCTTTCTATAAAAGTGTAGTTAGTTCCATATAAAGTGTCATGTCTTTTTTTATGGTATTTTAAGCACTAAAATGATACAGTAATTAAAATAATTTCTAGTTCACAAATCTAGAACTAATAGTTCTTAATTTCAAAACTTAGTTTAAGCAAGGAATATATAAAATCTACACGAGTTTCTATATGTGGTAGCATTTAAAAGTCCCATTTTCATCTTTCTCATCAAACTAATAATACTTATAAATTCTAGGGTATCTGGGAAGGCATTATCTGCCACTCTTTTTATCCCAGCTACTTTGAATACTCATAGTGAACCTTAATGATTCCATTGGTTCTTAAAAGCATATAAGAATATACAATTTCAGTTTACCATCATTACTGGCATTTGGCCTGGTAATTGGCTCATGCTAATAATAGATTGTTAGATGTAGACATAGAACACTATGTATGTGATAACTTCACTTACACATTTTAGAATTAATCTATTCTGAGATTGTAAATGCCTTTTAGTAAATATAGAAGTGGGTTTTCCCTTTGGTTTACCATGCTCTCTAGTCACAGAAAATGTTATAGAAAAATAAAATTCCCCTAGATTCAAAGATAATTTTTTCATAAAAGAAAAAACGAATAATAAAATTTTATTCATGTGTTACTTAGGTAAGAGAATAAGTTTAAGAAAAAAATTTAAAAACTTACAACTTTATGAAGGATTGGTAAGGGATTTAAAGAACAAATAAAATTATAAAGGCATACAATAGAAATACATTATGACTATTCTGCTTAGTGAGAAAATAAAACCAGTTAATAAAATTTTTTATGTTGGAATTTTTTATTTTTAATATGTAGCAGTGAAACATTGTACATTCCTAACAGATAAAAATGGAGACTCAAAACCAAAAAAGAAGGAGAGGTAATTAGCATATTTTGTTTATAACAACTTAAAAAAGAATATATAGATGAGGCAGGATTACATTAGCATTTTAGTTCTACAGAATGTCAATTAAGCTGTTTCTTGACATTTAATGATTTAGTAACTGAAAAGTCTTTGTAGATATTTTAAGTACATTTACAGTATTCCCAGGAATGTTTTTTAGTGCTTTTCTGGGACTGCTTGGAAATGAGAAATTTGTGTTTAGAAATCTAAAGTGTTTTTAATATCACTTATGCATTTTTAATAGATAATATTAAGGATTTTTTATTCTTAGTCAGTTTATGGATTGATACACAAGTAGATAATAGGGCTTATATATAGTTTCACGAAAGAGTTATTAGCACTGGGGCACACCTGGCTGTCTCAGTCGGTGGAGCATGCAACTCTTGATCTCGGGGTTGTGAGTTCGAGCCCCACATTGGAGGTAGAGATTACTTAAAAGTAAAATCTTAAAAAAAAAAAAAAAAAAAAAGGATAGTTATTAGCACACTCTTTGTAGAAATAGCGAATAGTTACCTCTAAACTCTTAAGTTACTTCTAAACCCTTCCCTGGTATCAGGTAATGCCTTTATAGTAATAATATAAACACTTTGAGTAGTACATCCTTTTTTTTTAAACCTGATGTGTCTATCATGGGCACACTGGTACATTTGTTGGCCAATATAATTTTAGTATAATTCAACATATGTATCAAATATTGGCTTCCCATTAATTTAATAAAAAAGTTGAATTTTTACAGGTCTTGATCTCAGGGTCATGAGTTCAAGCCGAATTTTGGGCTCCACGCTGGATGTGGAGCCTACTCAAAGAAAAAAAAAGTTGAATTTTTACTACATGCAAAACACTATGTTAGGTTATTGGGAGGGTCTAAGAAAGATGTCTGTGTTCTCAAGAGGCCCATATTGAGGCCCATATTTCTCCACTTCACCCCTTCATTTGGCAACATTATTACACTTAGGTGATCCCTTGCTAACCAGAATGTAACATCTTTATGTGAAGATTTTATACACCATTATCATGATCATCAAAGTAACACTGATATTGTTATAAAGAGTTTTATAGTTTAAAAAAATTGTCTTGTTAGAGTCTTAAAACGAGTAGAATCTTTGTAATTTAGACTCAAACTGAGATAGCTTTAAAAAGTAATACTATTTTTAAATTAGAGAATGCTTACTGCTGTCTTGTGACAGAGTTTATGTTTTCAGTTTCATAGTTTTGTGCTAATGAACTTTTTTATTTAATAAGTATGTCCAGGAAACTGCAGGTAAAACATAAAAATTATATGTTAGGTGCCCAAGGAAAATGTATAGAATATTTTAATTTATGTAGGGTATGAGATCACAGTTTGGCATACCTGTCCCAGAACAGACGTTTATGTATGATTATATCAATTGGGTTTTATAACCATGACTGTTTTGATAAGATTTGCAAGATAAAATCATATATACCTGTAGAGCAATGCTAGGTAATGTCTTGCATATTAAATTCATAAATATCATATGACTTGCTTTTGAGTTCATGATTGTTTTCACCGGTACTTTCCATCTGTCATGGACAGGGATCCCTGAGATGTTCATATTCTGCATTCTCATGTGCATGGTACTTAGATTCAAAGGGGTGGTGGCGGGCGGTGGGGGGAAGCTTCTTAGAAATACACATTCACAGCATTCATGCTGCATGTTTTGTGTGTTCCACTGCAAATACTGCATGCTGCCTACTTTTATTTCTCTGAAGATGAAGAACAGAGGCTTATTATACACACACACAAATTTAGTTTCAATTTTGCCAATAGTTGGAACAGATGGAGGAATGTTATACATAATACCTTTTCTATTTTTTAATGATTTTTATAGTATTTTTCAAAAAAAAAACAAGAAAAAAAACTTGTTAACTTAAACCCAAAGTGGCTACAAATCAGCTCCTAAACTATCACTGACATTAGCATCTAGATTTTGTAGTTTTTACAAATCTTTTAAAGTATTTATTTACTAAGAAAACATTGCATTAATGCATGATACAAAATTGATAAATTTTTCTTTAAATTGGAATGCAGTTTAAAGTGACTGAATTTTCCAATTTCAGCTACTGCATTTGACAAGGATACAAACTGGAAAATGGAACTGGTATCATCTTATTGCTCTAGGTTCTTTGACTTATGGTAGTTGGGAAAAATATTACCATGTGGCATTATGTAGATTACATCATTAATGGCTAATATTAATTACTGTGCTCTTCAGCTTTGACAGCAGTGAAAAATTATGGGTGAATTTAGCGATTTCAAATAATTTAAGTGTTCTGGTACATGTTTTTAAGAATGATCTTTGGCACTTGGCTTTTGATTATCTGAACATTGGCATTCTTAACATTTCACTCTGTACATTGTAATTAATAAGAATATTGCAATTCCAATAACTGCCCATCACAGTTTTAAGTTTTATCCTACCACTTTAGCACAGTGGCATACTTGGCTATAGATAAAAACTAATTTTAGCTTTAAACATATATTTTAGTTCTCCGTATTAAATTAAATTAAATGTTATTATGTATTTTTAGTTTTGTGTATGATTATCAACCTTTCTATATCTTATACAAGATCAAACGGTATTTCTAAAATTTTAGAACTAAAAACGTCCAACCTTAACGTTATTAGTATGCCTCTGAGGCTGTGCTGTTAAGGGTTAAAGTAGTATTATTTTTCAACAAGCTGTTCTGCCAGTTGCCACCCATTTTGAAAAGGTCTATTTAAATCTTTTTTGCTAGATGTAATAAATAAATGGCTTTTACAAAAAACCTTCCCCAAGACTAGAATTTTTTTTTGTTTAAACCTCTTTTTTGTTAGACTTCGGTCAATAAAAGTTACTGTTACTCATATTAAGAAATTCCCTAACTGGTTAAAATCAAGCAGGCCCTTTAAAGAGAGGGGTATTGGATAGTGGTAACCAATTGCTGAGTGTGTAATTAAGGATGTTGTAAGAAATATCCATCCAGTAATCAGTCCTTACTCTGCTTTTCATTCTGCCATAAAGGATGGATTTATTTATTTTAGAGATCATGGTTTTGAACTGCCATTTCTAACTTCTGGATACCCTCAGTGGTTAACTTCCTTATTTTCCACAGCCCAGCATATTCCAAATCAAACTTTTTTCACTTTAATTCTAGATTTTACAATAATCATAGTGATGGTACCAGTTCCATTTTGCCTCCAATTCAGTTGATTATATATTTTTTCTATTTATTTCTCATTTTATAATTGATATCTGGAATAATCAGCAGCTCTTTTCTCATTTATTTTCTCATATTTTTATTCCAGGATTTGCCTCTGAAGCAGGGAGTGTCTGCATTAAAAATGACCTGTAGTTCTCTGCTTCATAGGTTAGAAACTTATTTTAATATTTTGTGGCTAAGCACAGTCCCACTTTTCAAATTCTATAATAAATTATTTAATTGGCATTGAATGTGGACCACAAGCTTATATTTCATATTGGGGTTTTCTTTATTATTTTAAATGATTAAAATTCAGCAGAATATCCAGCTGAGGCAATAAAAGCTTTATTCTTGCTTTACAGCTTTAAACATTAAATTAGATTTTTTAAAATCTATCAATTCTAACACAAGTAAAATATTGCTATTTGGGCATTTTTTAAAATTGCGTTTTTTAGGCTTTGTATTGCTTGAAGCATTTATATTCTAAAACTTAACCAAATTCCAACTATTCATTTTGGGGAAAAACAATCAGTTCACAAATCACATTTTCAATGGGACTGCTAGCCAGCATAGGTGAAAACATGTATAGTGTATTTACTCTTAAATTGTACACCGCAGATGCTTCTTCAGCTCCCTCCTCTTCCTCCATGGGCGGTGCTTGCAGCTCCTTTACCACCTCTTCCAGCCCTACCATTTATTCTACCTCAGTCACCGACAGCAAGGCTATGCAAGTGGAGAGCTGCTCCTCAGCCTTGGGGGTAAGTAACAGAGGGGTAAGTGAAAAGCAGTTAACCAGTAACACAGTTCAGCAGCATCCATCAACACCGAAGAGGCACACAGTCTTGTACATCTCACCACCACCTGAGGACTTGCTGGATAACAGTCGGATGTCCTGCCAGGATGAGGGGTGTGGATTGGAATCAGAGCAGAGCTGCAGTATGTGGATGGAGGATTCCCCCTCCAACTTCAGTAACATGAGCACCAGTTCCTACAATGATAACACTGAGGTACCTCGTAAATCACGAAAACGAAATCCAAAGCAGAGGCCGGGGGTCAAACGACGAGATTGTGAAGAATCTAATATGGATATATTTGATGCCGACAGTGCCAAAGCACCTCACTATGTGCTTTCTCAGCTTACCACGGACAACAAAGGCAACTCAAAAGCAGGAAATGGGTTGGTATTCACATTTTTTAAAGTTTTATCACCATTGTGCAAAACAAGCAAGAAAAATAAATCATTCCCCACTTTTTGTAATTGCTCAGCTTAAGTTTGAATATAAAAGCAAATACTGATTTTATCATTGAAATACATGAGAATTCGAACTTAAAATTACCAAGTTTCGCTAGAGAAAAACATTAATAGATTTTAGCAATAGGTATCTTATTATGAGTATGATTAAGTAGTAGAAAATAATCTGTTTTGACATAATTTTTAAATTTCAAATGGATTTATATTTTAAAAGGATTTAAAAATATTTTTACTCAGACAAATAACTAGCAGTGTAATGGCTGTAGTTAAACAACTTCAACACATTCAAAAAGGGCTAGTTTGTGTTCTTTCATGTTGTCTCCCCATATGGTTCAACCCATTTCCATGTCTGTTAAGGGTTTGACTTTCTCTTTTATTTGATGAAAACAAGAAAAAGCTGCATTGATTCTTGTATTTATTTTAAGCTTTTTCTTTAATACATTCTCCTGACCTTTAAAAAAAAGTAAATAGATCACTAATTTTTTTCCCCTGTGATTCTGGGTTTATGTATTGAAAGCATGATAGAACAGGATCATGGTACATATTTGAGTTCTCATTCATCTCTGCCAGTCTGCAGCACCCACTATAAATATATTTGTAAATAAATATATTTCAATGGCCATATTATAGAATATTTATTGCTACAGTATAGAATACTATGACTTATTTTTAACTTTTTAAAATTCTTTTAGTACTTTTATTATATTTAATTGCTAGACTTTTAGTTACATTTTCCTATTACATTCAATATAATTTTGACCAAATTTAATTCAGTGGATTTTAAGAGATTACTTTTTGGGGAGGCAGATTATGGTCCTTTAGTTGACCCAGAATCTCCTACAATTTCAGGTTGTTACAAAGAGTGATGCAGAAGCTTTTGGTTGGTTTACTACTTGATGACATCATTCTTATCTTTTAAGTTAGTAATCTGGTTGACTATTATGGAGAGTATTCTTAATGTATATTTAACTTGTTCTTAAATGTTCTCTCAGTACATTTTTAAGCAATATCTACCATTTAAGCATAATTATTTTATATTATTTTCTTCTCTACTCTCACTTAAAACCCCTTTGGAGTGATGTAGTTAAATAAAAATAAACATTTAAATGTTTTTTCTTTTTAGGAAGTCCAGATTAAAAAATTATCTAAAAGAAAACAAGACTAACCTTTTCCTAAAATGTTACCATTAGAGCTAATTTCAAAACATACTTGTAGAACTAGTAGCTATAGAATAATGCTCTGAAATGTAGTAGCACAGATTTAAAAGGCTCATGTATATCTGTCATTAAATACGAGCATGCGTTTATTTGGGTTTCAATGCAAAAGGTTTTTTGGTTTTTTTGTTTTTTTAAGTTCCAAAAGAGAGATTTTCATTGTTATACTGAAATAAACATTAAAGGTCCAAATGAAGAACAAATAGAATTTTGACATAGGGTTAGTCAACACATATCATTTGCAGTTCCTGTTAAGAGAGATCTTGACCTACATCTTTTCTGCTTCTGCTTTTGTATGATAGATATATCTTAGAAATGATTTGAGGTTACCCAGGGAAAGTATAATAACATTTGTCGAGACAAAATCTCTCATGAAATAATTCATGGAACAGAAACTCATCAAGCAGCAGAAGAAATGTCCAGCTTCTTAGGTAATGGAAAAATATTTGACACTGGCAAATAGAAGTGGTGGAAGAAGTTTAAATTTTGAATAGATAAGAACTATATCAAGGAAAGGATAAAGCAATATGTAAATATATTGAAACATAGGCTTTTGAAAGCAGTTATTAAGAGGATCTCAAGCTAAAGTCCTATACTCTTCAATAAGAAAGGCATTAGAAACATGAAAGAAATTCAGAAATCTTTTGAGGGATAAGGTATATATAGCCTTAGATATCATAATGTGCCATAAATTTACAATTTATATAATACTGAATTGTAGGAAATGTACTCTGAAATATGTTATAAACAGCAGTTTATTGATCTTCAAGATGGAAATAGCATTTTTGTATAATTAAGGTATTATATAAGAGAGTTTATTAAAAAACCAAAGTCACTTAAAAAAAAAATTACTCAATATTTAAACATTCCTTAGCCACGTTCTTAAATTCTTCAACTAAATGTTCTGAGCATCAGTAGGCTTATGTTTTTTCTAGATAGTCCTGAAAATTAAGGTATAATGTAATGTGAAACTCCTTTTAGGCATTTTGTAGTGTAAATTATTTTTTTGTGTGACAGACAACTAGAAGGATACATAGCACATAGGAATTAGAATGCCATTTTAAGACTTCTGAATAGAATATAATAAGACAAAGGACTTAGCTTTTTGGATGCCATTTAGAAGTAAAATCCCATACAATTAACTGTAAGCCATTGTGCCTTAAAAATTACTAATTTCACTGACTTCTTTTCTAAGAATTAGTTGACATTTTCATTGTTGTACATGTCTGAAGATCTAAATATATATGTATTCCATCTGTACATTTAAGCCTTAGAGAATAAAAGTAGTTTTAAGGGCTTTTAAAAGTATCATTTCAAAAATTGTTTAGTTACATGGACTATTCTTTAAGCCATAATGTGTATACTGTGTCAACTCACTCACTAGTCTTCATCCCAAATGAAATATTTTGTTTTACTAAAATAATAAAACTTGTTTTTATCTGTTTATCCTCATCAATACTAGCTTGGCTAGCTTAAGTGAATATAAAAACTGTGTCTTGCCAAATTCATTGGTATGCTAAATTTTCCTTATAATTCGAGCTAAAGTTTTCCCTTTTCTATTATAAAATTAATAGATATTAATTACAAACATGCAGAAAAATAGAAGAAAATAAATAACCTATAATTTAGTCACTCGATACAACTCCTATTAGTATTTTACTATATTTTCTTTTGGTCCTTTTCATTGAATATTTAGGGGGTGTTTTTACATAGTTTCAGTAAGTGAATTTTTTTGCTTTGAATTTAAAAATAAATATAAAATGATACAATTGTAGAGTTTCATATGTAAGGGACTGCACATTGTATTGAGAGCACATGTTTGAATTTCTACCTAGAATGATGAACAGAAAAATAGGATTTGTTGCCCATTGTTCCAGTTTCAACTCAGTACTTTGATTCATAGAATGTATTCTTGCAGGGCCTTTTAAATGACTTACACGGGTAATCTTTGACTTAAGTATGTGAAACTTACATGAATGGCATTCCTTGGCCAGGAATCCGAGGATCCAGTCTTCTTCATCTTGATATTATAGGAACTCTTTTTATTCTGCTTTCTTTTCTTTGTCCCTTTCTTTTTCCTATTTGCAACAACAACTATTTTCTCAGCACCTGCAGCTTCAGGAATTGTGCAAGGTTCAGGGAATGTGAAAACGATGGAGCACAGTACCAGCCCTCAGAACTCTCCCACTTACCTAGTCAGTCTTACTTCACATTTCTTCTCTTCTCCATCCTTCTGTCCCTTTCCTCACTATGAGGTTCATCCCAGTGCCTGGTTTCATTGAGAGTACAGCATTTCTTCTTTTTGTTATTGATAATAGAGGCAACAACTTAGAGCTGGAGGGTTAAACATTAGGGGCAGGTTTAAGGCTTCTTAGCCACTGTTGCTCTTCTTTGTTTGAAATCATAACATTCCTCCTGGGATCTGTTTGCTTTTGGAGATTTTGTCCATAGTCATCTCTTAGCTCCTGTATTTTCAATGTGAGGCATACAGAAAGCAGTATAGGCCCTGACTCTATTTTAAAATGTACATGGGTAATTTTAAATCTGTTTTAAAACTAATAGTATTGTTTTATATTTATTTTATCACATATTTGCAGTGCCTCAAATGAAAGGTGTTGACCTAAAGTCCTAACCACCGGTTGAAATATTTTTCTTTGAACATACATTCCACACAGCAAATGAATGATAAACAAATAGATATTAGAAATACAATTTTAAAAAATAGATTGCCTATCTGTAAAGGCCAGATTATAAAGATTTTATATGCTAAAGGCTTTAATTATTTAATCATAACTAAAAACACCGTGAAAAATTGTACTTCTAGGAAAGATTGGTTAGAATAAATCTGATTTCCCAATAAAAATTGGATCACTGATTTTTTATTATAATTTTTTCAGAAAAATTGTACTGAAAAAGATATCCCCCAAAAATATATGCTACATGTACTTTAGATTGTTTTTTAAGGCCTTCATTTCTTTTTGCTACCCCTCTTTTCTTTTGCATTGCAAGTCTGATTAGAAAATAATGGTAGTTAATCTTATAGTTTTATATTACACTCAAATATATGTGTAATTTTTTAAATTTGTTTTGACTGAAGTGCATTGTGAAAGGTTATAGTGACATTCGCTATTCTCTTACCTGTTATTTTTCTGTTCATTAACATTCATTCTTCCTCCATTCCTCCTACCACACATAGGTGTTGTCTTCCCTGTCCAATTTACTTTCTTTTATTTTTGCATTGTATAGTTAAATTTTATTTAAAAGTTTAAAAAGATACTTTGCTTATGGAATGTGTCTTCCCTTAGGCTGTGTTTTATTTTGTCGTTAGGATTATCAGTTGTTTTTAATGACACTGCCTTTTCTGTTCCTTCCTTTACCTTAGATGACTTTTGTAAAAGAAAAAAAAAACAAACAAAAACCAAAAAACTTCTTCTTGATACTCTTTCTGTGTTGTGCTTTGACTTCTCAGAACATTGGAAAACCAAAAAGGCAGTGGAGTAAAGAAGAGCCCTATGTTGTGCGGACAGTATCCTGTTAAAAGTGAGGGAAAGGAGCTGAAGATAGTTGTACAGCCTGAGACCCAGCACCGAGCTCGGTACCTGACTGAGGGTAGCCGTGGCTCAGTAAAGGATAGAACACAGCAAGGCTTTCCTACAGTAAAGGTACTTATTTTATTTAGCAAAAGAATTTTCTCCAGTTTTGCTTACTAGTTATTTTGTTTTTAACTGGCAAAAGCTGCCTAAAATAAATGGTAGAATTACCGTATATAATGGAAATTAAAGCAAGTCTGACGGAATCATAAGCCCAGTATTGTTACTTTAATTTGATTTTTAGTTTAGATGAAAGGGGAAGTGAGAATGTGTTCCCAATAATATTTGGAATTTATGAATTACGTTCCCCTTATATTTGACATTGGTAGCAACTATATTCACTTCTTCCCAAACTTAGTATTTAAGAAGAAATTTTAAAGTGAATTCATTTAAAGTGAAATATTGTAGAAATTAGTATGGACTTGGAAAATAAGGTTTTTGAGATGGCTAAAGGAATCAGGACTATTCATTTCAGAAAAGAATTAGTTGATAGATAAGTCAAATCTTCAGTTTGAGAAATAGGATATTAACTGATTCTTCATCTTTTCAGAATTTAGACTAAAAGAAAAAAGGGGCTTAAATTTCAGTCCCTGGGAAACTTTGTTACAAAGAATATTTCTCTTTGAAGATAAACCAAAAAGGAGTGAGTGGGGGATGTTTAACAAGTGTTCCTACCCCTTGTAAAACATTAAACGTAGGAATTTTGACTAGTCACGTGGTAAATTCTTGTTAAACACAGTTTGTGTAGATGTAATGTTAGTATTTACTTGGCTTGCTTTTCATTTTAAATTTTAATGGAATAATGGTAGAAATTTAGGATCAGGAAATCTATCCATGGTCATTAATAAGGTTGGTTAATAGTCCCACGTACAGTGTCACTCCTATTCCTCTGCTACTCATCACACCAACCCCATCCTCATTCCCCCAGACTCAGAAGAAGTAATAGGTAAATGATAAGTTTAAGTCATGCTTTTTATAAATATTTGTTTGACCAGACATTTTGATAGGTTGGTTAGTATTTTTAACCCATATTGATCTGACTTTAAGTTATGCTTTGGTTAAGTACTCTCTGGTCAGAAGTATTATTAGATTATTTATCTCTGATAGGGAGTGAATTGACCTTAAAAGTTTATCTATTCATTCATTCAACAAATAAGCACCCCTCTATGTGCCAGACACTGTTCTAGGTACTGCTAGTGGTTTAGGTAGATTGCTTCTTTGTCTATTTATTTCCCTCATGATATCGTTTCACAGAGATATTGCTATACTGGGTTACAAAAGATGTATGAATCTTTTAAAGTACTTTGGTGTACATTGTACAAGTTATTTTGTGATTTTATGCATTCTATATTAGTAGCTTCACTGTTTAACTATAAACCTGAACAAAAATCAGCATTGGAAAGATTTGTTCCCAAATGCTATTTTATTTATTCATTCTTCAACAAATTATAAATTATAATTTATGAAAGCATGTTAGAGACCTGTAAGGATCCATAGATCCTGGTTTGAACTAACACTTTTTCAAACCATAATGTTTTGGCCCAGAATTTCATGAGGTTGTGGATATGTATCTAACCTATGCAAATGAGTTACATTTCCTTATTATTTATATAGCTGTACTTCAAATACTTTTCTATTCAAATAGTTTTAAAAGAGTAAAAATTCAGTATGTGTACACATTTGATGATGATGATGATGATGATGATGCCACTAACATAGTTTAATGAATTTTCCGTTAGTAGTGATGGTAAATTTTGAGTAACCCACATGCTTTGGCAGTCCATAAATTTATAAATACATAAAGGACTGTGTATTCATTTGCATCTGGTTGTACAAATTAATTGTAAATGACAATTTATCATTAAACATATAACATTTTAATCAAAATGTGATTATTACAGGATTAAAACTTATAATTTCCTGCAAAAACTTAGCCAATTCTCCTCTTTATGAAAATATTTTACTTTTGGTTTTCTTGAGGATTTAAATTATTTCTTTAGTGTTATCTAGTTATAAATGTAGAACTTGGTCTTAAATGTTTGATTTGACAATTAGATTATTTGAAATGCTAATTAGTCTTTATGTTCTATGTTATCTCACTCCAGCTGGAGGGCCATAATGAGCCAGTAGTGTTGCAAGTGTTTGTGGGCAATGACTCTGGTCGAGTGAAACCACATGGATTTTATCAGGCCTGCAGGGTAACTGGGCGAAATACAACTCCCTGTAAAGAGGTGGACATTGAAGGCACTACTGTTATAGAAGTTGGCCTTGATCCAAGCAACAACATGACATTGGCGTAAGTACTTAGTAAAAATTTTTTCAGTATACATTACACTTTTGCAGTGGGCAGGAAAAAAATTTTAGTTTCTAATGTAAAAAAAAGAAGATTTTGAGTATTTTATTAAAATGTTTTAAACATTACAAATAAAAACATAGATTAATGCAGAATGGTAATTGGTCAAAATGAGCTCTTTTCCCTTTGCCATAGAATTCCTATGATGAAAGGCAAGGAAATAAAAGCCAGGTGGAATAATGGCTTTTTTGGAAATAATATGGACTAATTTGTTGGGACTAATAAAAGTAACATTAAAAATAAAAACTACAAACCATTTGATTTGTTCTCCTAAATTCTTAGTATTTGCATTAGAAAACTATTTGACAGAGACCTTTCATGGTACCTTGACCCATCCTGATGTGGAAAAGCATGTTGCTGTTCTAAATTCACCTTCTATTTTTGTTTTCCTATATTAAAAAAGAATGTACTGGGAGTATGTTTTTTTTCCTGTCATATGCATTTTCATTGCCTAAAAAATATGAGGTGTTAATAATTTAAATTAAAACATTTTTTTCTTAAGCCTTTTGTCAAGGGATTTTATCCTAAATTTGAAACCATAACAGCAGCAAATATATTGATAAGGGGTAGACTTATGTTGTAATTATTTGTATTGAAATAGCTAATGACATTTCTCTATTTAATTTTCAGTTTCCTTTTGAAAGCCATTTTGAGTAATAAGAGGTTAATTGGAAAAGAAAATTTTTGAAAAATAGTAGACTTGTTTTTTAACTTTTGAAAATTATAAAAATATATATAGTGGAAGAAAGGAAGGGAATTACTGTTTATAAAAATAGTACTTATTCATTATAAGTGTTTTGTAACCTTGCTTTCACTTACCATCAGCATTTTCCATATAGTAAATATTTTTTGGCATATATTTTAATGGCTATGTAGTGTTCTGTTCTTTTGGGGACAGTTTGCTAGTGTGTTTTTGTTTTTGTTTTAAGTAAAATTCATTCCTTCTATTTTAATATCTGAATTAGCTACAAAAATAAAGAGGCTACATTTATCTATCTATCTATTTATGTATTTCAAGTTTATTTATTTTGAGAGAGCAAGCATGCAAGTGGGGAAGGGGCAGAATTAGAGGGGGGAAGAGGGAATCCCAAGCAGGCTCCATACCACCAGCACAGAGCCTGATGTGTGGCTTGAACTCAAGAACCCAATACCATGACCCGAGCTGAAATCAGATGCTTAACTGACAGCCACCCAGACACCCCCATTTATTTTCTAAAAACAGCGATTGGGATGCCTGGCTGGCTCAGTCAGTAGAATATATGACTCTTAATCTCAGGGTCATGAGTTTGAGCCCCATGTTGAGCGTACTTTAAAAATAAATAAATTAAAATTAAAATTAAAAAATGGCTAGGGTGCCTGGGTGGCTCAGTCAGTTAGGTATAGGGCTCTTGATTTTGCCTGGGATCATGATCTCGTGGTCGTGAGATCAGGCATATGTGGGGCTCTGTGCTGGGCGTGGAGCCTGCTTGGGATTCTCTCCCTCTCTTTCTGCCCCTCCCTTGCTTGCACGGTCTCTTTCTCTCTCAAAAAAAAAAAAAAAAAAAAAAAAGGCAAAAGTATCTCTTGTAAGCTATTACTTACGTTCCGATTTTGAAATAGTGATTTTACTTTACTACTTTTTGCATTATTGTAAATGAAAAGTTGTCAAGGTTAAGAATTATGAATATTCAGAATTTACCCTTCTGTATTTTTTGAATTTGGAACGTTATGATTGTATTACATATTCAAAAAATTAATAATTAGCAAATTTTTTAAAAAAGAAACTTATTTGGTTAAGAATATTGTGCTATTTATATAACAGAAAATATTGGTTAATGTATTTTTTTCTGTGTCAGGGTGGACTGTGTAGGGATATTGAAATTGAGGAATGCTGATGTTGAAGCCAGAATAGGAATTGCTGGTTCCAAGAAAAAAAGCACTCGTGCAAGATTGGTTTTTAGAGTTAATATCACAAGGAAAGATGGCTCCACTTTGACACTGCAAACACCCTCCTCTCCGATTTTATGTAGTAAGTAAGAAAATACATATCAAGTTTTTTTTGTTTTGTTTTCTATTAATTTTCAGACATAGCTAAATTTCAGATGTTTTAAAGACTGTAGCTTATAATGGTGCAAAATTTGAAGCATTTTAAAAGTTGTAGTCAGGGCGCCTGGGTGGCGCAGTCGGTTAAGCATCCGACTTCAGCCAGGTCACGATCTCGCGGTCCGTGAGTTCGAGCCCCGCGTCAGGCTCTGGGCTGATGGCTCGGAGCCTGGAGCCTGTTTCCGATTCTGTGTCTCCCTCTCTCTCTGCCCCTCCCCCGTTCATGCTCTGTCTCTCTCTGTCCCAAAATAAATAAAAAACGTTGAAAAAAAAAAAAATTTAAAAGTTGTAGTCAGGTTTCCTAGACTATAGGTGGATAATATCAAGTAAAATTGAGAAGATATGTAGCATTTTGTAGTTCCCTATAATTATCCCATACTACTTTTAAAGGTAATTTGAGGGGACACCTGGCTGGCTCAGGTGCTAGAGCATGTGACTCTTGATCTCAGGGTCGTGAGTTCAAGCCCCATATGGGCTATGGAGCCTACTTAAAATTAAAAAAAAAAAAAATTAAAAAAGTACTTTGAATGGTTTACCTGAATTAAATTCCAAAGCCAAAGGATTCTTCATTGTGTGATAAATTGCTGTGATCTTAAGTCTGTTTGGTATTAGAACATAAGAAACATTAAGGTAAGTAGAACTTTGTAAATATACAGCAGTTGGAGTTCTGATTACAAATTAAAGCATTAAAGTATAGTTTTCAGAAGTGGGAATCATAATTCTTATTTTGCTAATCTTGGCTTAGGAAGTAAATGATGTGTGTTTTAAATTTAATCTTATTGTTGTATGTGCCTCACAGTATATTCTGGTTTCCCTATAATGAGCATTATTACAAGCGGTAAATAGAAAATTTTTTCCCTTATGTATCACTTAAGATTTTCATTGAGTGTAATTTTCTTTAGCATTGCTTCATTATAATTTACACCTGAATTCAGAAGAGCAGAATAGACTGTTCCATTCAATTGAATTTCCTGTTGGGTTGTTTTGGGTATTATGACCTTGCTACCCCTAGGAGAGTTACATAGCCTTTGTAATTGTATTTTTGTTTTGTCAAATTATTCATCCTTTGTAAATCTTATTTTCCCTTTCTTTTAATTCATCTCAAAAATGCTTATAGCCGTACTTTAGCTTAGCAAACACCATAATCTTTTTTAAAGTACTAAAATATCTTTCTGACCTCAAGAGAGCTCAGTTGGATTTCTCTATTTTTTGTTATTATAACAAATTTGTTTTGATGCTAGTATTTCTTTAGGCTATTTCTGGGTGATGTGCAACTATAAATAGACTGCTTTTACAGATCATATATTCCATGTCCATTCTATTATATTTAGATAAAGACAAAATAAAGAGTCTATAGATGGTTTATTGAATTCTTAAGCTTTTCTAATTGGGGTGCTCCAATTCTGGATTTGCTATAATTTGTGATATGTTCCAACTTGACTCTTACTAGGATACAGTTCCAGTTTTAGTGGTGTGTATGCATTTATTTTTTTATGTGATGTAATACTTTGAGCATGACCATAGCCATTCTCTGGAGGCCAGAGCCAGAAATGCTAGATAATTCACATCCTACTAGTTTAGCAGAGACTGGCAAATGGTTGCCAACTTTATGTAATCATTTGCTCTTTCTTTCATTAGTTTGTTTAGTCACTTCTTCATTTTCTGTTTCATTAAGGTATTGTTAAGATATAAATATATTCAGCTAAAGGTGGTAGAGAATACAAAAGAAATAGAAAACATGATTTTCTGAAATTTCATCTGTAATTATTATCATTTGTTAATTATCAGTATTAAAGATAATAAATGTCCATATTTCAAAAAGTCTCTCTCTCTGGGAGTCGAGGTGGGGGGTGGATATGACAGCCCTTAGAAGCAGCAGCGCACAGTGGAAAGGATATACAGTTATTGATAAAAGTTAACATGCTTTGAACTCTGTATGCCGGGGATTTTGTTTATAAGCATTGTATCATTTACTTTTCTCTGTTACCTTATATGGATTCCACTCTACAGTTGATGAAACTAAGACTTAGAGAGATTAAATAACTTCCTCAAGATCACATAGCTAGTAAATAATAAGACCAAGATTCACAGCCTCTTTTAGCCACTATGCTATATTGTCATTAAAATCACTTAAAATTGCAGTGCTGAAACCAAGTTTGAGCACTTTATTGCATCCTAGCCATGGCCTCTGAATGGTTAGGGCAATAGTTACAGAATGAGATTGTGTTAGTGAACTGCTTCCTCTACCTAGGAGATTTATGTTGTGTAATTTAGACTTTATGAATTTAGAAAATAGATTTCAGTTGGGGGATTTTACTTGAATACCTATATGGTCCCTTCCATTTTCTTTTATAGAAGTCATTTATTAATGGAGATTTAGGATATATATTTTTATTCCTTTAATTGACTATTTGTTACTTTCCATCTGCTTAGAGAAATTGGATTAGATACAAATGAGCAGTACTTTATTGAAAGAAAGGGATACTAATGATGAGGTCTTGCCATCTGTGACAACATAGATGTACCTACAGGGTATTATGCTAAGTGAAGTAAGTCAGGCAGAGAAAGACAAATACCATGTGATTTCACTTATATGTAGCATCTAAAAAACAAAAGAAATGTGAATAAATAAAAAGAATAAGACTTGTAAATACAGAGAACAAACTGATGGCTGCCAAGGAGCTGGGGGATGGGCAGAATGGATGAAGTGGAGTAGAAGATACAGGCTTCCAGTTATGGAATGAAAGAGAATAAAAGGTACAGAAATACAGTTAATAGTATTAGAATAGCATTGCATGGTAGGTAACATATGATAGCTGAGCTAACATATGATAACAGTAACATATGATAGTGAGCATAGCATAAGGTATAAAGTTGTTTAATCACTGTGTTGTACATTTGAAATTATTGTAACATTGTGTGTCAATTATTCTCAAATTTAGTATTTTTTGCAAGAAGAAATAAAAAAATAAAGAGGCAGTAATAGTTGCCATGCTTCTTTTAATTTGCAAATGTTTAGACAATAATTTCCCTATTTATTTCTTATTGTTATTTTCATAGAATTTCATGCAAATAGGATTTTTTCCTTAAAATGTATAGCTAGCTTTAAAATATTTCTAATAGTGATTTCTATGAATATCAATTAGATCTAATCATTTAGGCAAGAGTCTAAGACCCTTACAAAAAAAAAAAAAAATTACATAAGTAATCTCTATACCCAATGTGGAGCTTGAACTCACAACCCTGAGATCAAGAGTCACATGCTCTTCCAACTGAGCCATCCAGGCACCTCTAAGCCTCCTGACCTGTACATTCCTAATGGATCAGTGATTTGATTTTTCTAAAAACCTGTCATCTTATGTAATGAATGTCCTTATTCTGTGTTCAGAATGTAACTTTACTTGATCATGAGTTTTCTTTAAATACACTACACAGCAGTCTGTAGGTTGGTCAGTCTTTTTTATTGTTACACTGGTAACAAAATGAAATATTAAAAAAATTTTATTACTTTTTAATTACTGTTGTTTAAATATTAGCATTAGGACACAACAGGTGTCCTACAGGTGAGGGGCACTTGGGTGGTTCAGTTGGTTAAGTGTCCAACTTAGGCTCAGGTTATCTCATGGTTTGTGGGTTCGAGCACCACGTCAAGCTCTCTGTGTCAGCATGGAGTCTGCTTCGGATCCTGTTTCCCTCTCTCTCTGTCCCTCCCCAGCTCACGCTCTCTCCTTCTTTCAAAAATAAATAAATATTAAAAGTTTAAAATGTATGCTTTATGCATGTAGGTAGATGCAGAAGAGAGAGGAAAGAAGACTGGGATAATCATGCCCAAGCCCTGGTTCCAGCTCTTCCGTAGTTCACTCATTTCACCTCTCTAGTGAATATTAATCTAATGGAGTTACCTGTTAATAATAGTGCTACATTATCCCATTTGATCTTAACAATAGTACTGTGTTATTAATAAAATAGAAATGATTAGCTTCACTTTTTGTATAATAGGAGAGGGATGAAACTGTTCAGGTTAGGAAATGAACAAAGAAATAGGAGATAATCTGATTTTTTTGTTGTTCATTGTTTTGAGCTGGTGTCTACTGCAGAATATAGGAAAGATTTTATTTTTATCAATTTTAACATAATAGCAGATATACTTCTTAAATTGTATAGCTTATAATTAGGGTATTGACATATAGGCACTTAATTATCTTAAATTTATGTACAATCAGTCTTATGCTTTCTGTCCCATAGAAGATGGTTTCTTTTTTTTCTTTTATAATAGTTCACTGAGATATAATTTGCACACCTTGCATTTGAGACTTTTAATGTGTACAATTTTTTATCATATTCAAAGTTGTACAACCATCACCATTATCTAATTTTAGAACATTTTTATTGCTACCTCAAAAAGAAACCCTGGGGTGCTAGGGTGGCTCAGTCAGTTAAGTGTCTGACTTCAGCTCAGGTCATGATCTCACAGTTCGTGAGTTCAAGCCCCATGTCGGGCTCTGGGCTGACAGCTCAGAGCCTGGAGCCTGTTTCAGATTCTGTGTCTCCCTCTCGCTGTGCCCCTCCCCAGCTTGTGCTCTATCTCTCGGTCTCACTCTCAAAAATAAATAATCATTAAAAAAAGAAAGAAAGAAAGAAATCCTGTAACTCTTAGCAGTCACTCTCTATTCTATTACCCCAGACCCTGGTAACCACTGTTCTATTTTCTGTCTCTATGGATTTACCTATTCTGTACATTTCATGTAAATGGGATCATACACTGTGTGGTCTTTTTATCTGGCTTCTTTCACTTAGCATAATGTTTTCAAGATCCACTGATACTGTAGCATATATCAGGCACTTTGGCTAAATGGTATTCCATTGTTTGGATATACCACAATTTGTTTATCCATTCATCCACTCATGGACATTTGGGTTGTTTCCAACTTTTGGTTGTGAATAACGCTACTATGAAGATATGTGTACAGGTTTTGTGTGGGCATATGGTTTCAGTTCTCTTGAGTATAGACTTTGGAATAGAATTGCTGGATCATATGGTGGACAGTTTTCTTGTTTAAAATTTCTTTGAAATTCATTTATGACTAATAGAAGACAAGTTTTTTAAAAAGTAAAAAACCATTTCTCTGTACTTCTACTCCCTGTTTTAACACCAGTTTTCTGAAAATATTGAAGGGAACTGAATTCTTTGTTTTAATTTTATCATCATTTTACCTCTGTTTTTCAATAATTTTATTTGACTTATTTTTGAAAACAAAATATGATTTACTACCAAAATATTTGTATTAATTGGATTGGTCAGCAAATTTTGGCAGGCAGTAAAATTGTTCAGATGGGCTTTTTTTTTTTTTTTTTTTTTTTAACACTTGTGCTTATTGGGGCTACAATTTACTTCATAGAAACAGTACTGTATTCTAACAGAATACTGCCTGATTGACATTCTGTCATCATTTATTCAATATAAATGCATTGTGCCTCAATCTTGGCTATTTGTTAGTCTTCTGTGGTACATTTAGGATTAAAAAAAAAAAAAAAAAAAAAAGCCGCTTAGTTAGAATCTCCGAAGTTGGATCTTAGCAATGTTTTGAGAAGACTTCATAGCTAATTTTTTTTTAAGCTTATTTATTTTGAGAGAAAGAGAGCATGGGGGGCAGGGTGCAGAGAGAGAGAGAGAGAGAGAGAGAGAGAATCCCAAGCAGGCTCTGCACTGCCTGCTCAAACCCACGAACTGTGAGATCATAAGCCAAGCTGAAATCAAGAGTCAGATGCTTAACCAACTGAGCCACCTGGGTGCCCCAAAACTTCTTAGCTAATTTAAGGGATAGTTACAACATGCCCAACTCTGGAAATAAAGACATGATAGCTTAAGGAGCTTACTCTAACAAGCTAGAGGAAAAAACAGACAAGTCAATGTCCTATTATAAAATGATATAAAGACTATAGCAGGGGTGCTTGGGTGGCTCATTCAGTTAAGCATCCAACTCTTGATTTCGGCTCAGGTAATGATCTCTCAGTGGGGAGATCTAGCCTGCTTGAGATTCTCTGTCTCCTTCTGCCCCTTCTCCTGTGCACGCATGTGCTCTCTCTCTGTTTAAAAAAAAAAAAGAAAAAAAAAGCAACAATAGATGCATCAGTTGGGTACAATGGAAACATTAGGAAAGAAGAACATCTTGTTTGGAGATGGTAATATTTGTGCAGTATCTAGAAGGACAAATAGAAGTAAGCCGGGGCAGGGCAGGGTTTAGATGAAGATTATCCTCGTCAGAAGGAACAGTGAATATAAATCTACTCCATGAAAGTGTATGCTTCTTTTAGGGGAATTAAAAAGAGTTTGATATGATTGGAATAAAAAGATACTATGAAGAAGTAGTAAGATTTGAAGCTAGTAGACCTAGGCAAGATCTCTTTTGTAAAGATTCGTGTGTTGAGCTAAAGAATTTGAATTTTAACCTGACCACCTTAGGAAGCCTGAGGCTTGCACTTCGGCTTTGGAGTGGGTTATGAGGGAAGAGGAAAAGTAAACATATAGGTAATACACAGTGAAACAAAGGACCCAAAAAATCTTTTTATTTAAAAAATTAAAAATAAGAATGTTGATTATGGGTTTTTGGTTTATGTTTATTTCCATGAATATAACCTTTTTGGCAGGTTTGAGCAATTGGAGTAGAAAGAGAGGTGAAGAGGAAATAGGTTAGTATGAAGGGTTAGAATTGGAATGGGAGGTAGAAGGAAACAGGAAAATAAGAGGGAGGTAAAAAAGAAAGAGGGGCCAAAGGTGATAGAGGTGGAAGGGAGGAGAGGAAACAGACACTTCATCTTCCATCTAGAAACACTCAGTGGAAAGAAGGGCTATTGCCAGAATTCATGTGCTTTGTGACGTTGAAAAAGAAGTCCTACTTCTATTTGTTAGTTTAACAATGACCATTGGATCCATTGTCGGTTTTTGTTTGTTTGTTTTTAAGGGAATGGAAGAATTCTCCCCTTTTATAGTCTTGGTGTATTTCTATTTCTCCAGACAATACAGGCATACATTTTTTATTTGATGATACTAGATCAATCTAAGAGTATCAGCTTGCATACTTTTTTAGTATCCACCCCAAATACTAATTTTTTAAATACAGCAAAATAAGAAGAAATAGCTTTCTTTGCTATAATGTATATTGGATTTTATCTTACTATGATTATTGTACTAAATCTGACTGAATTTAACAAGTTTCTACCTCTCTTGTTTCTGTGTATCCCACAACTTTAGGAAAAGGATAATATCATTGAGTAAAGTTTCCAACTCTTCAGAGACATTATCAAAAAGCTTTACTAATTCTTTTGGCACTTTGAAATACTTGCTTTGTTATTTTTCAGTATTCAGATATTCATTTTTTTTTACCTTTATTTATTTATTTATTTATTTTAATGTTTATTCATTTTTTGAGAGAGAGAGAGAGAGAGAGAGAGAGAGTGAGTGAGTGTGAGCGGGGTAGGGGCAGGGAGAGAGAGAGACAGAGAATCCAAAGCAGGCTCCAGGCTCTGAGCTATCAGCACAGAGCCCAGTGTGGGGCCCGAACTCACAAACTATGAGATCATGACCTGAGCTGAAGTCGGATGCTTAACCAACTGAGCCACCCAGGTGCCCTTTTTCAGCTTTATATTTGAGGCTACTATTTGAAAAGCATCTAGAAGCACATTGTTTTTATAATATCAAAAAAGTGGCTGCTTTTTTTGTGTTATAATTTTTTAAGCAGTGTGATCACTTTGAAGAACTGGTTTACTAATTACTTAAAGATAAAAATAAAATAGTTAATGCTTAAATAATACTGACTTTACTTCTGTTTAATATGATGTCTGGGCTGTTGGGTAACCATTAAACTTTTTAATAGAAAAGACCTTTTAAGGTCAAAAGTTAAATTATCTTGAACAGTAACAGACTAGTTCTTTGTATAATGTAAATACAAGTTTGTAGAAGATATATACACATTGTACCTTCAGAGGAGTCTCATTTGGCCATCTTATGACCTTAATACATAAGAGGAAAAAATGAGATAGGAAAAAAAAAGTTTTGATAAGCATCACTGAAATGGAATTTCCACATAGTATTTGAAAATGGGGTGAAAGGTTATAGACTTTCCATTCATTTTGTTAATACAGTGTGTTCATATAATTTTGCACCTCTTGTTTTCTACTCAAAGTAATATTTAGTATTTTTTTAATGTCCTTTCAAAACAAGTATCTAGTTCCAGTGTTACTCTAAAAAGCTATAAATTAAGGGCACCTGAGTGACTCAGTTAGTTAAGCATCTGACTTTGGCTCAGGTCATGATCTCATGGTTTGTGGGTTTGAGCTCCACATTGGGCTCTGTGCTGACGGCTCATAGCCTGGAGCCTGCTTCGGATTCTGTGTCTCCCTCTCTGCCCTTCCCTTGCTTGTGCTCTCTCTCTTTCTCAAAAATAAATAAACATTAAAAAGCTACAAATTAGTTAATTCTTCATTTAAAGGGGGTATACGATTGCCAGCACGTGACCAATAACCATTTCCATTGTCCTCACGCATTAACCCTGTGTGTTCTAACCAATGTATATGGATATACATTCACAATTTCTTTTAAACTCTTAGACATTCCTGAAAATGTCATTTGCCATTTAAATATTTTAAAAGGCTAGGATACTTACTAGCTTGTATCAATAAGTGAGGCTAAATGATGTTGCAGTAACAAACTCAGTGGCGTTCAACAGTAGTCCTACTTCTCCCTCACTTTGTGGTAAATACTGACTGTGGTTTGGAAGTGGATCCATTTTCTTCATTGTCGGATCCAGGCTGAAGAAGCTGCCCTTATCTGGAACTTTGCCATTTTTGTAGTAGAAGAAAAAAGGAAATGGTGGAACCATGTGAGGTTCTTATAAAGGTTTTCCTTGGAACTGGCACATTATTTCAGGTCACATTTCATTATACAGACAAGGCACATGGCCAGTCCTGATGGGAGTGGAGCAAGAATTACAGCCTTTCCACGAGGAAGGACCTAGGGAAAGAGGAACAGTGAATATTTTGACATTAAATATTTCCCATATTGTATTCTTATAAGGATAAAATTAACTATTTAAATATAGAAGTGTCTAAGAAAAAAGCTTTTCCTAAAGTTTAGTGGAATATCTTATTAATTTAGAAGGTGGTGAGTTGTATAAGCCATATTTAAGTTTACCTTCGCAGTGCATATGTTGTGAGGGTTTACTAAAATGCCACATAGTATATAATCTGTGTCCAAGGGCTTAACCTCCTGGGGAGCAGTTCTTTTGAGTACTTAAAAGGTATTTATTTGCATACACTAGCATCCCAGAAAACCAGTAGAAAACCAGTCCTTAGGTATCAGTAAGGAAGAATGTTTCTGGAGTCTAACATAAGGGGGAAACTGGATACTATATTCACTTCTTGGATATTTATTTATAGTATATATTGAATATTAATTTTGTTCATTTAACTTTAATCCATTATTTCCCAGATTTACTTGACCTTGAAACCTGTTTTGCTAAGCAATACCTATAAAATTCTCACAGAAATCCTGGCATGAGGAAGTTGTTAGACTAATTATAATTAATTCGTTATATCTGGCCCCTCTCAGTACTTTCCAACTTATTTGTGTTATATTTTAAAAAATTTTTTTAATGTTTACTTATTTTTTTAAAACATTTTTTAATGTTATTTTTGACAGACAGGGAGAGAGTGCATGAGTGAGGCAGGGGCAAAGAGAGAGGGAGACACAGAATCCAAAGCAGGCTCCAGGCTCTGAGCTGTCAGCACAGAGCCCGATGTGAGGCTCGAACTCAGGAACAGTGAGATCATGACCTGAGCTTAAAGTCAGGCGCTTAACTGACTGAGTCTCCCAGGAGCCCTTGTTTACTTATTTTTGGGAGAGAGAGACAGAGCACGAGTGAGGGAGAAGGAGAGAGAGAGAGAGCGAGACACAAAATCTGAATCAGGCTCCAGGCTCTGAGCTGTCAGCATGGAGCCCCATGTGGGCCTCGAACCCTTGAAGGGTGACATCATGACCTGAGCTGAAGTCAGCCGCTTAACCGGCTGAGCCACCCAAGGCACCCCTCAACTTCTTTGTTAATTTTAGCAGTGGTTAGTTAGTTAAATTTAAAAATTTTAAAACAAGTGCATTTTATTTCTTAAGCTCAGGTTATCCTAATTCAGGGACATCCCCTGGTAGAAAAAACTATTCTAAATTGGATTCAGTCTGTTTTTAGGTGTTCTTCTGGTATGAAGCCTCTTGAGTCCTGGGTGTAGATACTTAAAGAAACCGTCAGTACCACTCAGAGGCACGCATTGCCTCAGAAATATTGTACTATAATGGCAAAGCATAGCTGACATTTTTGAGGTTAGGGTTGTGGGACAAGGTTGTTTTTAAGTAGAATTTTTAAAAAATATTAAGACAAAAAAATGCCTGAGCTCACATTTTAAAACTTTATTATTCACATAATGAGAAAACAAAGATGACATGTAATAAAACCTAATCTTAGACATTAATCCATCCCTACAAAATCTTTTAAGAGTTATTAAAAATTAATAGGGCTTTTCTGGGGTTTTTTTCTCTGTTAGGGTGAAAGTTAAGTTGCACAGTCCAGGAAGTCAAACTCAGGGGTCAACAAAGAGAACTTCTTTAGAACTGGATAATTGAGTTGATTTTAGAAAAGAAATAAGTGTTGGTGGTTCTTTTTATGGAACGCTTATGTGTACCCACAGCTCAGCCAGCAGGAGTGCCAGAAATCTTAAAGAAAAGCTTGCATAGCTGTTCAGTGAAAGGAGAGGAAGAAGTATTTTTAATCGGCAAGAACTTTCTGAAAGGAACTAAAGTTATTTTCCAAGAAAATATTTCTGGTAAGTAGGCATAGTACTGGTACTGAGATTGTTGCATGTTATACTTTGTTATAAAGGTATAGTTACAAAGTAAAAAAAGTTTCAAAATTTTAGTAAATTACTGTTTTTATTTCAATCAGATGAAAACTCTTGGAAGTCAGAAGCTGAAATTGACATGGAATTATTTCATCAGGTATAATTTAAGCCTTTCTATAGTTTGTTTTTATTTTGTTTTGTTTTTAGTTTGTTTACTCTCTGAGAAATTCAGTTTTGTTCTGAAATTTTCCTGAATCAACAGATTAAATTTCTTCTTTATGTGGGTTTCATATAAATCATTTCATTTTCTTTCTTGAGTTTCTTTAATTGAAGTAGAATTATTCCACAGTTCTCTATTTTTAAAAATTAGGAGCATTGGTAAATTATCATTTTTAATAAATGAGACATTTCTTTTATAAGATTTGTTTGCTCTGAGGATTTGGATTATCCTAACCTACTATTTGGTTAAATCAAAGGGAAACTTATTTGTTGAGTACCTGAAGTGTTTTGTTTGTCAGTTACTTTTTTTACAGAGGTACTGTTTGTTATACTTCTGTTAAAGAGTCTGTATTTGTAGGACCTCATCATGTGTATTATTCTCAAAATGACAAGGAAAAAGAGCTTAAAAACAAGGATAAAAAAACTGACTTAAGAATTAGGATGTATAACAAATGGTATCAAACTTAAAGAAATTGGTACTAGCAGAGAAGAGAAGGATAAATTTATGAACCAATCAGATAGAAGACATATGCAGAAGAGTAGCACATACAGGTGTATATCACAGGGAGAGAACAGCAAAGCAGAAACAAACTAATGTGTAAAATACCTAAAGCCTAAAATTTACCATTAAATACTAATTGGAGTCAAAGCACATGAAAGCAAGCAGAGAGCTGAAAGAGGCAAAAATTAGAGATGAACCATTTTATCAAAAACGTTTATAATTTCTTTTTAGTTTTTAAATTTATTTCTTTCTATTTTTTAAAAAGTAAAATTTAAAATGTATATCTGTTATAACATATTGCCATATTCAAAGCTAAGGGCACAATATTCCCTAAGGCTGCCCTCACTTCAGATACCAGCCACAAGTTCAGGAGTCTCCTGACCACTCTCGTTTTTTTAACAAATGGCTTCAAATTTAGGGGTTCCCACTCCCCACTCAGATTTGCTAGAATAACTCACAGAAATCAGGATGCACTATATTTAATTTCAGTTTTATTACAGCAAAAGGACACAAATCAGAACCAGCCAAAGGGAAATATTCATAGAGCTTGGTATGGGAAGGTCCCAAAGACAAAGCTTTTGTTGCCCTCAGGGAAACCTTACTTACACTCTCAGCACATCCATGTGTGACAATATGCAGACTATTATCAATTAGGAGGTTTACCCAAGCCATTGGTGTCCACAGTTTTTGTTTGGGCTCAATCACATACTGCCCATGCAGCAAATCTTGAGCTTCCAGTTCCACCAGAGTTTGGAACTGAGATGACATATTCCAAAGTCCCCTTCATAAATCACATTGTTCTGTACTGACTGTTCAATAGTCAGAGCCCCCAGTCAGAGATAACTTCTATCCGACGGGAAATTCTAGGGTCTTCAAGAGCACCAAAAACTAGACCTTAGTCTTAGTAAAGTATATGGTATCATATAAAGTGGGGGTTTTCGTATACCTAGACAAATGCTTTGTAGAAAGTTTTCCTCTAGTTTATGCTACCACATGCTGTCAAAAAGAGATAGTAGGACTTAACAGTCATTCCTTTGTCGCATATACCATCGGGCAATCTTTTTTTTTTTTTTTAATGTTATTGAATGTTAAGTTTATTTATAAACTTCTAAATAATAAATGCTAACTTACTAAAATTTATTAAAATAATGTTTTGTTTTGTTTTGTTTTGTTTTGTTTTTTGAGAGAAAGAGAGATCCTGAGTGGGAGAGGGACAGAAAGAGTGGAGACAGAGGATCTGAAACAGGCTCCATGCTGACATCAGAGAGCCTGATGCAGAGCTCAAACTCATGAATCGTGAGATCATGACCTGAGCAGAAGTTAGCCTCTTAACTGACTGATCCACCCAGGCACCCCTGGGCAATCTCTGTCTTTTTTTTTTTTTTTTAAAGGATGTCATGGCTTTTATTTATTTATTTTATTTTTCATTTCTTTCTTTCTTTCTTTCTTTCTTTCTTTTTTTTTTTTATTTAACTTTATTTTTTATTTTGTAAAATTTACATCCAAATTGGTTAGTATATAGTGAAGCAATGATTTCAATAGATTCCTTAATTCCCCTTACCCATTTAGCCCATCACCCCTCCCATAACCCCTCCAGCAACCCTCAGTTTGTTCTCCATATTTATGAGTCTGTTTTGTTTTGTCCCCCTCCCTGTTTTTATATTATTTTTGTTTCCCTTCCCTTATGTTCATCTGTTTTGTTTCTTAAAGTCCTCATATGAGTGAAATCATATGATTTTTGTCTTTTCTCTGACTAATTTCACTTAGCATAATACCCTCCAGTTCCATCCACAGAGTTGCAAATGGCAAGATTTCATTCTTTTCGATTGCCGAGTAATACTCCACTGTATATATGTATACCACATTTTCTTTATACATTCATCCATCGGTGGACATTTGGGCTCTTTCCATACTTTGGCTATTGTTGATAGTGCTGCTATAAACCTGGGGGTGCATGTGTCCCTTCAAAACAGCACACCTGTATCCCTTGGATAAATGCCTAGTAGTGCAATTGCTGGGTCGTAGGGTAGTTCTATTTTTAGTTTTTTGAGGAACCTCCGTACTGTTTTCCAGAGTGGCTGCACCAGCTTGCATTCCCACCAACAATGCAAAAGAGATCCTCTTTCTCCGCATCCTTGCCAACATCTGTGGTTGCCTGAGTTGTTAATGTTAGCCATTCTGACAGATGTGAGGCAGTATCTCATTGTGGTTTTGCTTTGTATTTCCCTGATGATGAGTGATGTTGAGCATTTTTTCATGTGTCGGTTGGCCATCTGGATGTCTTCTTTGGAGAAGTGTCTATTCATGTCTTTTGCCCCTTTCTTCACTGGATTATTTGTTTTTTGGGTGTTGAGTTTGATAAGTTCTTTGTAGATTTTGGATACTAACCCTTTATCTGATATGTCATTTGCAAATATCTTCTCACATTGTGTCGGTTGGCTTTCAGTTTTGCTGATATTTATTTTAATGTTTTTATTTATTTTTGAGAGAGAGAGAGAGAAAGAGAGGGAGACACAGAATCTGAAGCAAGCTCCAGGCCCTGAGCTGTCAGCACAGAGCCCGACGCTGGGCTCAAACTCACAAACCATGAGATCATGACCTGAGCCAAAGTTGGACACTTAACTGACTGAGCCACCCAGGCGCCCCTGGGCAATCTCTGTCGTAACTGCAGTTCTAGCACTTGCTTTGTCATTAACCATCTATGTTACTTAAATAAGAGAAAAAAACACTTTTGTGCCCCAGTTTTCTAGTCTATAAAATTTTACTAGATGGGGGCACCTGGGTGGCTTAGTTGTTAAATATCTGACTTCAGCTCGGGTCATGAACTCAGTTCGAGGCCCACATTGGGTAAGCTCAGGCCCCACTTCAGGTAAACATGAGCCCTGCTTCAGGTGAGCCCTGCTTCTCTCTCTCTCTCTCTCTCTTTGCCCCTCACTCACTTGCACCCCCTCTGTCTCAAAACAATTTTTTTTACTAGATTATTTGAGGTTCCTTCTAACATTTTATGATTTCTTATACAACTTATTAGATCAGACCATTCCCACTCTCCGTGAACCAACAGTGGCTTCCTCTTGAGGACTTCTAGAAGTTAGGGGCAATGTAATATGACTCTTCTGTGTTCCTCATAATATTAAGCACTTAACAGATACTCATGAAAAACTTGTTAGTTTATTTTATTTACTTCGAAGAAAAAGAGGACTCTAGGGTCTGTGGTTCCTTTTTCTTCCTGAGGGCACTTCAAACCCTGATTTCAACCAGGTTTTTGCACACCTATAGTTTTGGTCCTGACTGAAGGTTTATTTATCCATGCAGTACTTCTGTGTGTGCCATAAACATGTTTTGGGTTTTGATGAGTTGGTTAGATTAATGTAAACTCCCTTGCTAGTAATATGCCTGTTTGTTTGTTTCTTTCTTTCTCTTTCTTTCTTTCTTTCTTTTTCTTTTCTTCCTCCCTCCCTTCCTTTCTTTCTATCTATCTATCTGTCTGTCTATCACCTTATCCTGTGATGCAGCTTTTTGGATAAGAAAATTAGTTCTGGAGACGGAGAAACTCACCCTATAAATTACACAAAATATTAATAAGATGTCCCCAAACAAATTATAGTCTTAACTTGCTGTCTCATATAGAACTAAATATTAAGAAGTCTTTGTTCCTCCTCCTCCTCATCCTTGTCCTCCCTCTTCCTCCTCCTCCTCCTCCTCCTCTTCTTTGTTTACCTCCCCCTCTCCCCCTTCCTTTCTTCTCCATTCTTTCCTTTATCCTTTTTTCCTTCCTTCCTTCTTTACCTTTGAGGCATGGGGTAGCTAATATTCTTAAAACACTTTTTTGCAGGGTAGTTAATGCCAGCTACCATAGATTAAAGAAGAGTAATCATAAAAATAAGACATGGTGGAATGAAAAGGAATTAATGTCCTTATTTGGTGGCTATATCTAGAGGTCCTGGGGTTTTTGCAAGCAAGTATGTATAACAAACTAAAACATAATATGATTTTTCAGAGAACTTTCTTTTTTTTTTTCTTTTTTTTCTTAAGGGACTCTCTGGGAAGTGTTTTAGAATGGGATCACAGTGGAGATATAAAGAATTGATCCAACAGATTATATTAAAATTAAAAAAAATTAACATTTAGGAGTGCTTGGCTGACTCAGTCAGTGGTGCATGTGACTCTTGATCTAGGGATTGTGGTTTTGAGCCCCACATGTAGAAATTACTTAAAAAAAATAAAATCTATTTAAAATATTAAACATTTAGAGGGAAGGATACTCAAACAGCAACAGAAAAGAAATTGTGGTCCATACATAAATATCAGGCCTCTACAGAAAAGCTAAAAGGACCTCTACAATATTAAAAATTGATGAAAAGATAGTATAGTAGAAAAGGCCACTTAAAGGTAACCTTGCTGGGGTGCCTGGGTTGCTCAGTTGGTTAAGCATCTGACTCTTGGTTTAGCTCAGGTCATGATCTTGCAGTTTGTGAGTTTAAGCCCTGTGTAGGGCGCTGCACTAAGAGTGCAGAGCCTTCTTGGGATTCTCTCTCTGCCCCTACTGTGCGTTCTCATGCTCTTTCTCAAAATAAAAAAATAAACTTTAAAAATATTTTAAAAATAAAGGTAATTATAATGACTATTCATTTGCAATCCCCAAATTAACTCCTCAGATATTAAACTTTTTTATTATTTAAAAATTCAGATTAATGAAATCTGGGAAAACAGTTCTTTGTTTAATATTTGGCTCTTCTATTCAAAGCCATAATAGGTATGCAGGGTCATTTTATTTATTACCATTTTAACAATTCCAGATGAATTCTGTAGGAATTGCCCATTAAATATATATAAAAGATATATATCTTAAAAATCAATCTGTAATAGATCTCATACATATATATAGATATACATGTAGTCTTTTTTTTCTCTCTATATGTGCATTTACATATAGTGTTAAAGATAAGTTTGTTTTGAAAGAAAGCAAGAGAGTTTCACAGCTTGAAATGTGGAAGTGATTCAAAAAGGGAACTAGAGGCGGGGGCCGCCTGGATGGCTCAGTCAGTTAAGCATCTGACTCTTGGTTTTGGCTTGGATCACATCTCATGGGTCATGAGTTTGAGCCCCACGTCAGGCTCCACGCTGACACTGCGAAGCCTGCCTGGGATTCTCTCTTTCTCCCTCTCTCTCTGTGCCCCTTCTCTGCTTGCACTCTCTCTATCCTGCTCTCTCTTAAGATAAATAAACTTTAAAATAATAATAATAATAAAGGGAACTAGAGCCTGGGTGGCTCAATCGGTTAAGCATTGGACTCTCGATTTGGGCTCAGGTCATGATCCTAGGGTTTGTGGGATCGAGCCCCATAGCAGTTTCTGTGTTGTGTTGCCAGCATAGAGCCTGCTTGGGATATTCTCTCTCTCTCTCTCTCTCTCTCTCTCTCTCTCTCTCTCTGCCATTTGTCACCTCGTGTGTACTTTTTCTCTCTCTTGCTCTCTCTCAAAATAAGTAAACATTAAGAATAAATAAACATTAAAAGTAAATAAAAGTTTGCGAGAGAGAGAAGGAGGAGAATCCCAAGCAGGATTCTTAACCCAGGCACCTCTAAAGAAGCAGACTTTCTGTCACTATTCATAATTTACTTATTTTTTATTTCAAATCACTTGTAGAATTTCTAGATTCAGATTGAGGCAGTATGAAGGATTAGTATCGAAATAGGTTCATTTGGGGGCGCCTGGGTGGCTCAGTCGGTTAAGTGTCTGACTGCGGCTCAGGTCATGATCTCGTGGTTTGTGAGTTCGAGCCCCGCATCGGGCTCTGTGCTGACAGCTCAGAGCCTGGAGCCTGCTTCGGATTCTGTGTCTCCTTCTCTCTCTGCCCCTCCCATGCTCATGCTCTGTCTCTCTCTGTCTCTTAATAGTAAATAAACGTTTTAAAAAAATTTTTTTTTAAATAGGTTCATTTGTGTTTGTTTTTAATTTTTTTTTTTACATTTATTTCTTGAGAGACAGAGCACAAGCAGGGGAGGGGCAGAGAGAGAATGAGACACAGAATCTAAAGCAATCTCCAGGCTCTGAGCTGTCAGCACAGAGCCCGATGTGGGGCTCAAACTCAGAAACCATGACATCATGACTTGAGCCGAAGTTAGACACTTAACTGACTGAGCCACCCAGGTGCCCCAGTTCATTTGGTTTTTTAAAGATTCCATTTTTTTAAAAAATTTTTAATGTTTGTTTTTGAGAGAGATAGAGCACAAGTGGGAGAGGGGCAGAGAGAGAGGGAGACACAGAATCCAAAGCAGGGTCCAGACTCTGAGCTGTCAGCACAGTGTCTGATGCAGGGCCCAAACTCATGAACCGTGAGATCATGATCTGAACCAAAGTCAGACACTTAACCAACTGAGCCACCCAAGCCCTCTAGTTTTTTAAAGATTTCAAATTAAGTTTAAGTATGCTCTCCAAAGCAAGTGTAATAAAAGTTTTTAAATACAAACGAGGAGGACACCTCACAAGAACATCTATTCAACCATTTCTTTAACTGTAGGTAGTTTGTGACGTAGTTACAGTATTTAAACAAAAGAGTAAAATTAAGAGTCGATGGAATTTTAAAACTGTTTCTTAGAAATTGGATCATTGCAGGTACATTTCTTGATGACCTCATGTGCACTGAATCTGTGCTCTCAGATTTTTGTCCCTCAATATCTGTGGACATACACACATGTATACATGTTTTTTTCACCTGGCTTAAAAATGTGTTTTTGTTTTGTTTTGTTTTGTTTTGTTTTTGAGATGGGTAACTGGGCTTAAGAAGCCTAACTGCCATAAATCAGAAGCTGTTTTGACTATTTCACAGTGTCTTAAGATAGCTTAGAAACAAAGTAAGTGCTCAGAAATTGAAACCTTGACCTTGATCCCACTTGTCATTTGATCTATTCAACTGAATCAACCAACTATAGTCCAGCTAAATAACAAATGTCATCAAACTCACATCACCTTCAGTTGTCAGTATTGGCCTCCTGCATATCACATCCTAGTAGAAAAACATAATCATTACCCCTTAATATTCCTTCCCAGTTCTGTAATGTACTAGGGAAGAAGGGCATAAGTCAGATACGGTTCATGGTTATCTTCCAAGAAGATGCAGTCCCCTTGAGTGAGTGCTGGTGAAGCATTTATGAACTTTTTTCTTATAAGGATGCTTCTGCCACTATTCTGACAAAAAATAACTTTGATTTGCTCTATTTGACTTTAAATGAAAATTAACATGGTTAGGAAGTAGTGTAAATTGCATTGTAAAGTACATTTCACAATTAATGTTGTCCAAAACATATGATAACGAACATTGTGCTTGGTGAACATATTTTTCCCTTAAAATTATATTCATTCTTTTATTCAACAAATATATTTGCATGTATTTTGTATAAGATACTTAACAGTGGATATAGAATGAAAAAGAAAACATCTTAGGTTCTTATGGAGCTTACATTCTTGTGATTGGAGAGAGACAAAAAACAAGCAAATAACTACAGTAATTTCAAGTGGTGCTAAATGCTATTTTAGAAATAAACAAGATTATGTGACCAGGTTGGGAGGGGTGCTACTTTAGATAGGATGGTCATAGAAGACTTCTCTGTGGAGGTAACATTTGAATAAGACCTGACAATGGATAAGGAACTAGACATTTAAAGAGGTGAAGGAAGAATATTCCAGTGGGAGAGACCAGCAAGTTGTAAAGCCTCTGAGGTAAAAAAATGAATTTAGTATGTTAAAAGAATGGACTAAGAAGGTCAGTGTAGCCAGAGTGTAACAAGCTGGGGGAGAATGGAAAAGAGATACAGTTGACAGGAAAAGCACCTTGGAAGCCACTGTAAAACATTAAAGGCAATTTTAAGATTAATGTCCCGATGCCTGTGAATCTGAGCTTTAAAATACATTTTTTCCCTAGTCAGACTCTTTACACTTTGCTGCTAAAAGGAAATCTACTTAATTATAATTTTTATTTCAAAATTTTAATTTAAATATTGCTTCTTTTTGACTCTTGTTATTTCCTTTAAATTTAGAATCATCTTATTGTGAAGGTTCCCCCATATCATGACCAACATATAACTTTGCCAGTATCCGTGGGAATATATGTAGTGACCAATGCTGGAAGATCTCATGATGTTCAGCCATTCACTTACACTCCAGACCCAGGTATGTCAAAATAAAGAATTCTGATCTAAAACCAATAATTAATTTCTAGTTCTTTGGAAGCAATTGAAGTCCAGCCAAGCAAAATGAAAAAGTTGTATGCTAAGATGAGTTGATACTAAGGGCATTATTTCCTAAGAAGATAGCCACCAAATACTGCTTTTGCTCTTACATCTAGGGTGTCATTTTGCCTTGTGCTGTCCTGGTTAAAGAAAAGCTAGGAATGCTCTCAAGTCCTACTCTTCAAAATTATATCATACAAATTACTCCTTAGTAATAAGTGCCATTCATTAAGGACCTTTTATGTGCAGAAAGGTCAAAGTGACAACTTTGGGTAACTGCTAATAGTTTAGTCTCAGTCTAGCTTATAGGATGTATTTCGGGAGAAGTGAGAGATAGGCTTGGATTGATAAATGATAAAATCACGAATAGAGTTATATGCCTGTAACATTTTCTAATTTGTGTAGTCAAAAATATCAAAGACTGCTGGTTAATAAGTATTTTAAATATAATTTTAAGAACTTAGGTAAAATAGTTGCTTTAGAAACCAGAGCAATAAAAGCAATTGAAATCCTAAAAGGTTAGAAGATCTCTGGGTAAGAAGTGTCTTAAGAATTTTTTTTAATGGTTATTTAGTTTTGAGAGAGAGAGCAGGGGAGGAGCAGAAGGAGAGGGGGACACAGGATCAGAAGCGGGTCTGCACTGACAGCAGACCAGTGTGCTGTGAACTATGAGATCTCATGAACTGTGAGATCATGACCTGAGCCAAAGTTGGACTCTTAACCAACTGAGCCACTCACATGCCCCTCTTAGGAATTTTTTGCCTACATTGATTTAGTTGCCTGAAGAAGAGAAGCCTTTTCCTAGCAAAAGTAGGGAGAACAGTTTGGAAAATTTAATTTGCTAATTAAAATTCTTCACATGTTCCATTGACCTAGGCTTGATTTCTGCCATGTTTACCATTGCTTCAGTTCGTTCCAGTCTCAGGCATACGTCAGAATTAGCAGTTCTTCCATATTTAAAAGTTTATTGTTTATGTTATTCCCAAATACTTCAGGATTCAGTGAGGTACAAAGTGAATAAAGGTGGTGGGGAAAGAAAGCCCTGGCAAGAAAAAGTAATGGAAACAGTAGCTAGGGCAGAGTTGTAACTAGTCTTGATAATACTTTCTCTCACTTAATGTGTCTCCCTTTTAAAAAATATGTCTAGATTTCACAGCATTGCTTATTATGCACCAGTCTGCTACAAAAGTATGCCACAGTATATATAACATTAATGAAGTTAATAGTTGTGTTAGAATAAAAGATCAGCAGTAAAATTTTCAGACAGAAAAAGGCAATGTGTAGAAATAATATATTGGTTTCAACAAAAACAGGAAAGAGAAGATACTCAGACCACATATTTAATTGTTCTCTTTCTAGAAAGGTCTCAAAAATCCAAGAAAGTTTTATTTAAAAATAATGGTAGTTAACACATTTTACTAAATGCTAATTACTAAATAGTGGCATTTAATATTTTATGTGAAGAGGAGCTTACCCATGCAGCAAAAGCTGGCATAATTGGTACAGAAGAACGTTCTTCCTAATGAACTTCTGTGTCATTTGTGTGGGAAGGGAAGAAAGAAGTGTATGTATGTGGTCAGGGTAGCCTGAAAGATGTTGCAGTCCTGAGGTTTTGTTGTCATTTGTTTGTTTTTATTGATTACTGGTGAAGAACATCAGGACTTTAAAGTGCTTAGAGTCAGCACTAAGAATCTTAATTTCTTAGTGATAAATGCTGATTACTAGAAATTTCCCAGGGCACCTGGGTGGCTTAGTGGATTAAGCATCCACTCTTGATTTTGGCTCAGGTCATGATCTCACGGTTCAGGAATTCAAGCCCCGCATCAGGCTCTGTGCTGACAGCACAGAGGCTGCTTAGGATTCTTGCTCTCTCCCTCTTTCTGCCCCTCCCCTGTTGACATCCTCTCTCTCTCTCTCTCTCAAAAATAAATAAACTTAAAAAAAAGAAAGAAATTTCCCTTTGATAGATTGCCAGATAAAACAGCTTTTAAGTCCTCTGCTTTATAGCCTATACTAATTGACTATCTTTGGCCACATTTAGGCAATCATTAACATATGTTTATTCTTTTAAGTTTTTCTCTTCATATTTTGTATTCTGTAGATAGCATTCACTCTCAGAAACTCTTAATTGAATAAATAAGTAGTATGCAAACTTTGTAATAAGATGTAATGCTTCAGTTTCTGCCTTTATGATATAGCTAATCAAAGAATCTTCCCATAATTTCACTTTTTTGTATTTTATAAAATGTGATAATCTTTTCAGGTTTATGTGAGAGAGAATATGATTTCAGGAAAGCTTGGTTATAGAAAATTTGCACTATCTCATTTTGATCATCCAGTTGCTGTTGTGATTCATCTAAGGACTGTGGTTAAATATTTGAACATTCAATGGTATATAATTATAAGAAGAAAAACTAGGCCTACCCTAATATTCACAAGTCAGAGTAGAAATGGCGACTATTATACTATTTGTCTAAATATTTAAAAGTTATAAATAAACTGGCTAATTAAATATATCCTATTCTCCTAATTTGACCAAGATACTTTCATATCAACCTGGAAGGCCAGATTTAGGATTATCATAATGCCTTGGGAGTTCCAAGCTGGATGTGGCAACAAGAGGAAAGAGAATACCCAGCCTGTCAACCGCCTTTTCCCTTTCCTAGCCCCATGCTATACCTAGAGGGCCTTAATGCACCAACCAGTGCTTCCAAGCTTTGTCCATTCCGTAGGTCTAAGACTCCACACATAGTCTAGAATAGTTTTGCAGAAAAATTGGATATCATGGGTACTTGGTACATGGTCTAAAAGTAGGATTGGACAAGGGCTCAAGTGAACATAAATTGGCTTTGCACACTCTTTCAGACACAAGCCCTTCTAAAGCCCTCTGAATCTATTACTGCCAAAAAGGGCATTGCACGTGCATGTTCTCAAACATTTAGATACTTTGCAGGGTCATAAAACCTTTGTTTTATTGCCAGTTAGTCACCAAAGCTTTTACTTCAGTCTATTACGACACATAAATCACATTAGGTTAATTTTGTAGTGACTCAGCAGTGGTGATTTCTGTATAAAATGAAGGACATAACATTTGTTCATCGTTTTGTTACTCTAACAAGAAATGACTAAAACTTAATTTTAAAAGAAGACATTTAAGAGGCACCTGGGTGGCCCAGTCGGTTAAGCATCTAACTCTTGATTTTGGCTCAGGTCATGATCTCATAGTTCGTGAGTTCAAGCCCCACATCAGGCTACACACTGACAGTGCAGAGCCCGCTTGGGATTCTCTGCCCCTCCCCTGATCATGTTCTGTCTCTCTCTCTCTCTCTCAAAATAAAATAAAATAAAAATTAAAAAAAATAAAAATAGAAATTTAAGGGGTACCTGGCCAGCTCAGTCGGTAGAGCATGCAACTCTTGATCTCAGGGGTTATGAGTTTGAGCCCCACCTTGTGTGTGGAGCCTACTTAAAATTTAAATAATAAAAAATAAAAATAAATAAAAGTAGAAATTTAAAGTGGTTTCAAAGATTATTTTCTATTTTAAAATCTGTAATTGTTAGAACTAATGTTACGCTTTAAAACTATCTAAAAGTATGGGCATCTGGGTGACTCGGTTAAACATCGGACTTCAGCTCAGATGATGGTCTTGCAGTTTGTGAGTTCAAGCCCCTCATTGGGCTCTGTGCTGACAGCTCAGAGCCTGGAGCCCACTTCAGATTCTGTGTCTCCCTCTCTCTCACCACTTGCTCTCTCTCTCTCTCTCTCTTTCTCTCAAAAATAGATAAACATTAAAAAAATTTCTTTTTAATGTCTAGAGGGACATCTGGCTGACTGTCGGAAGAGCATGCAACTCTTGATCTCAGGGTTGTGAGTTCAAGCCCCATGTTGGGTGTAGAGATTACTTAAAAATATAAAACCTAAAACACTAAAAAATAAAAGTAAAACAAAATCTTTAAAAATAAATAATTAAAACTGTTTATGGATTTCTTTTCCATTCGACTGCCTGTATATCATTTGTTGGACCTTCTGTGTAGCACAATAAGATAAATTATTTAAGTTCATTCTTAGATGTGTACATTTTGTCTCTTTATCCACAATTGACTAGCTCTTTATAGTATCTTTATAAATATCATTTCACATTGTCATGTCAAAAATAAGAAATTGTGGGGTGCCTGGGTGGCTCAGTCAGTTAAGCAACTGACTCTTGGTTTCTACTCAGGTCATGCTCTCATGGTTTGTGAGTTCGAGCCCCACGTTGGGCTTTGCACTGTCAGTGCATCCTCCTTTGGATTCTCTCTCTGCCCCTCCTGCACGTTTTTGCACTTTCTCTTTCTCTCTCAAAATAAGTAAATAAACTTTAAAAAAATAAATTGTAAATAAGGTGACTCAATTCCCATTCTAAATGAATTAGGGGATATAAAATAAATACATAGAAATATAGAAATTAAAAATTTTAATAAAATTATTGTATAATCATTTTAAGTGAGATCCTGGAATTTATTTAACTTTATCATTTCAGAACTGAACTCTGTTCTTAGGCCCATTAAATTTAAAGTTGCCAGGGCATCTGGGTGGCTCAATTGATTGTCTGTCTGACTTCGGTTCAGGTCATGATCTCACAGTTGTGAGTTTGAGCCCCACATCGGGCTCTGTGCTGACAGCTCGGAGCCTGGAGCCTGCTTCGGATTCTGTGTCTCGCTGTGTCTCTCTGCCCTGCCCCCGCTTGCACTCTGTCTCTCTCTCTCTCAAAAATAAATAAACGTAAAAAAAAAATTTTAGGTTGCCATAGTAGATACAGTTGATATGACTTGATGTAATAATAGTAGAGCAATTCACCATTAACGGTGCACAAGGGATTTTTCCAAGGCTTTACAAAAGGAATAATCATAATGCTCTAGATTCTTTTTTTTTTTTTTTAATTTTTGTTTTAACGTTTATTTATTTTTGAGACAAAGAGAGACAGAGCATGAACGGGGGAGGGGCAGAGAGAGAGGGAGACACAGAATTGGAAACAGGCTCCAGGCTCTGAGCCATCAGCCCAGAGCCCGACACGGGGCTCGAACTCACGGACCGTGAGATCGTGACCTGAGCTGAAGTCGGACGCTTAATCGACTGAGCCACCCAGGCACCCCTCTAGATTCTTTATGTTCATCACAGGTTTTTAAAAATTTAGTTCAATTAATTGACTAATGTTTCTCAATCGATATATATTTTCTAACAAATCATTTAGGTGGATGAATGGTGAATTTTTTTTATGCTAGTGTTACAGTATATTTGATCAGTTTAAAAAGTTTCATATCAGTCTTCTCATCAGTTATCCTTAATATGAATACTGTTACAAGAAGGATTTTTTTAAAGTTACCGTTGCTTTTGTTTTGATAAGTGAGCATGTGCTGCTGCCTACTCGGTTGGTGAATTTTAGAGCATAGATTGATGGTTCTAAAAACTCCTCTCTGCCTGGATTTTCTGCTAAACAAATGATTTAATAATGTCTTGTGGGAAATATTCTGATGAAAGAATTTTAAGATACACATCTTTTTATGTACAAATTGAAATAAATACATCAATCTTTTTGTTTTGTTTTGCTTTAATAGCAGCAGCTGGTGCTTTGAATGTAAATGTGAAGAAAGAAATATCTAGTCCTTCAAGACCTTGCTCTTTTGAAGAGGCCATGAAAGGTACCAAGTTGATTCTTTTCAAAAATTATAAATAGGTTATCCTATATGTTTTCTCTAGCAAATCTTACTATTTGGTTTTCTCTCACATACTTGGGACACTTAGCAGGGTATCTTCCATATCCCAAAATAAATATTTGTTTAACTTCACTGAATGCTTGTTTCCCAACTTGATATTTCCCGTAAGTCACCATATGAACAAACTTTTTTTAAACATGTTGGAGTAGAGGAGACTTTTGTTTTGTTTTTCATTCCTCAGTGTTAAAAATATTAAAAATATAAAATACAGTAATGTATGTAAAATAGAGTTTTTAAAAGTGTCTTGGGGCACCTGGGTGGCTCAGTCGGTTGGGCATCTGACTTCAGCTCAGGTCACGATCTCACGGTCCGTGAGTTCGAGCCCCGTGTCGGGCTCTGTGCTGACAGCTCAGAGCCTGGAGCCTACTTCAGATTCTGTGTCTCCCTCTCTCTCTGCTCCTTCCCCACTCATGCTCTGTCTCTGTCTCTCAAAAATGAATAAACATTAAGATTTTTTTAAGTTTTTTTAGTTACTCTTTTCTTCTGACATCTTTATTCACTCTTTGCCAATCCCAAGAGACAATGAAGATATCTTCAAGATGTTATAATGTAGTAGAGTAGATTTTTTTTCTTTCTGTCTGTCTAGTTTTTATTCCCCTATCTTGCATGCTTTATTCCACACCCAACCTTTAATACCTCAGGTGGCTGACACATGGTGGTGGAGCCAGAATCGAGTACATATTTTTCTTAATAGACTTCTAACACAAGTAGATACTCAGTGATGATGCTTTTTTGCCATTATATATGAAGAGGTCAATTATATAATGGCCATTGATTTATTCTTCTAATTCTAGCCTTTATTTGTACTTTTCTGCCTTGGAATTCATGTGAGTTAAATCAAATAAAATTTTAAAATTAAAAATACTTAATCAAATACAGTGGGTTTTTTTTTTTTTATATTGTCAGTAAAATTCAGCATTCATATACATATAGCATGTTCGGTATGCCTGTCTTTTTAATTTCTGACCATGAACACTTTCAGAGTAGGTTAGTGAGGAATAATGCAGCAGTAAGTAATCTGCCAAGGTTATCTGATTCAACTACAAGATTTACAAAACTGTATAATGGCTAACAATAGCTAACATTTATTGAACGTATATTAAGTACTCAGCAAAATGCCATGCTCTTTACTGACACTATTTCCAAACTCTCTGAGGTAGGTAATTTATTATTCTCACTTCACAGAGGAGTAAACCAAGGTTCCAGAGAAATTAAATAATTTGCCCAAGGTCACTTAGCTAGTGTTAACAAAGGAAGGGTGCCTGGGTAGCTCAGTCCGTTAAGCAACCAACTCTTGATCTCGGCTCAGGTCATGATCTCACAGTTCGTGGGATCAAGCCCTGCATGGATGGCAAAGTTGGCAAAAAACAGACCACAGGAGCACCTGAGTGGCTCAGTCGGTTGAGCATCCGGCTTCAGCTCAGGTCATGACCTCACGATTTGTGAGTACGAGCCTTACATCGGGCTGTCTGCTATCAACACAGAGCCGGCTTCTGATCCTCTATCCCTCTATCTCTCTGCACCTCCCCCGCTCACTCTCTGTCTCAAAAATAAATAAACATTTTTTTAAAAAGGATTAGAAACAAACACACAGATACATGCTATTAATTTTTCACAATTCAGACCTTATTTTGACAGTTACAAGTGAAATCATGGTAAAAATTTTTTGAAGATAGAATATTAAATTGAATGCTAAACTTATCAATTTAATTTTTTCACTTGTCATTTTAAATAGAATATCATTATTTGGAGATTCGTGATCAATTTTAAAAATAGTAGCTTTCAGAACCAGGAATTTTTTTTGACATATGTCTTATTTTTATGATTGCTTGAAATCAGAGCTTTAGTATAATATCACAGTGCCATCTGAGAGATTTAATTAGGTATCGTTTAATGAAGACTGAGCATTATAAATGACTTTTAAACTTGTGTGCTGGCAGGAATCTTCCAAGTGACTTAAATAGACATCAATTACAATAAGATATAGAACTTGGGGCGCCTGGGTGGCTAAATCGATTAGATGTCTGACTTGATTTTGGCTCAGGTCATTATCTTGCAGTTCTTGGGTTCAAGTCCCATGTGAGCCTCTGTGCTGACAGTGCAGAGCCTGCTTGGGATTCTGTCTCTCCCTGTCTCTCTGCCCCTTCCCTGCTCACTCACCTGCTCTCTCTCTCTCTCTTTCAAAGCATAAATAAATAAACTTAAAAAAAATAAAAAACAAAATTTAGAACTTGATAACCTAAATATGATAGTTTTTGAAAGCTTTTGCTCTAAAGGAAATTTCTAATTCCTTGGAGAGGTGTCAGGCGAGAGTGGGTGGAGAGTAAAGAGGATAAGTGCACTGTGTCTGTATCCTTTACACAAAAATAATACAAATTAAGTAAGACAAAGTATATAGTATAAACTACTGTTAACAGTTTCTTGGGCATATTTCCAGAAAGTTTTTTGTATCTATAGGTACAGGTAGATGTGAGGGGATTCTCTAGATAGATCGCTCAAAGACTTTTTTACTGCAGGTTTAGGATTCAGGGATAAAGTATAGTTGAGCCTCGAATAACACAGGTTTGAACTGCACAGGTACACTTATGGAGATTTTTTCAGTAGATATGGTATATCTATTTTCCTAATGATTTTCTTAATAGCACTTTCTTTTCTCTAGCCTACTTTATTGTAAGAATATAGTATGTAATACATATAACATACAAAATATGTTAATCAACTGTTTATTTTATGGGTTAGACTTCTGGTCAACTGTAGGCTATCATTAGTTTTGATACAGTCAAAACTAATTATGTATTAGTTTTGATACAAAGTTTTGAGACAGTCAAAAGTTCTGTGCAAATTTTCAACTGTGTGGCAGTGTCAGTACCTCAACCCCCACATTGTTCGAGGATCAACTTGTATTGATGTGCATTCCCTCATGGTTTCAGCTCTGTAAGCAGTGGTTAATTGGATGAGTGTGAAAAATCGTTGAGAACATATACTTTTTTCTAACTGGTTTTAACTATGTGGAAAGGTTTTGAAGCTTGGAGGAGACATATCTCAATCTCATTTTACAGATGAATAAAACCAAGGCTTAGAGAAGTTAAGTAATTTGCTCAAGGTCACACAGCTAGTAACTGACATAGCTTGCAACTTAGATTTCCCCCAAAACTATTATTTCTTCCCCTCTAAATCTTAATTTACGTTTTAATCTAACATATTTGTACTTGATCTAAAGGCTGCTTGCTGACAACAAACTTTTAGTAAAGATTGTTCTGAGTTTCAACAACTGTCTGCAGGGATAGAAGAGAATACTGTTTAAAAGTTGTTTGGCATAGGGACCCCCGGATGGCTCAGTCTGTTAAGTGTCTGACTTCAGCTCAGGCCATGATCTCATGAGTTTGAGCCCTGCGTCAGTCTCAGAGCCTGGAGCATACTTCGGATTTTATGTCTCCCTCTCTCTCTGCCCCTCCCCTGCTCACACTCTGTCTCTCTCCCTCAAAAAATTAATAAACATTAAAACATTTTTTTAAAAAGTTGTTTGGCATAACCTATCAATACTAATATTCTTCACAAATTCAAATTGATGTTTGGATGATGAAATGTGTTTATCTTCTCTTATGGATTTTCTGAATTGGCTTAAAAGTTCTCCCCTAACCCTTAGGCAATACAAAGACTTTACATGTTTGATGTTTTTTTCCTTTTTCACTAAAATATAATTTCTAGGCAGTAGGACTTTATCCATCTTTTTTTTTTAAGTTTATTTTTTTGAGAGAGAGAGAAACCGAGCATGCAAGTGGACAAGGGGCAGAATGAGAGGGAAAGAGGGAGAATCTCAGGCAGGCCCCATGCTATTAGCCCAGAGGCCAGCATGGGGCTCAGTTCATTAACTGCAAGATCATGACCTGAGCCAAGATCAAGAGGGGGACATTTAACTGACTGAACCACCCAGGCGCCCTGGGATTTATCCATCTTAATCATCATTGGAACCCAGAACAGTGCCTGAAACTTTGTAAAGGATTATAAATACATAATGAGAATGTAGGAAAGAAAGGTAGAGTGACATCTCTCAACCCATTTAATATTGTTTACTGGTCCATTAAGATACAGTTACAGGTTCTGGGATACGATAGATAGTATAAACTCACTTTTCCCTGTTCCTCCCTTCTAAATCTACCAAATTATGTTGGAGATAATTGAACAGTCGTGAAAACACTTTGAAAATAGAAAGAAGAAAGTGGACAGGCTAGGGACCTCAGAACTTGGAGACTGACCCTAAGTGAGTTTTCTGGGTTTTCTTTATATTTACCATTTATCTGAATTGGACACCAGAGAAGTCTGTGACTCAAAACTGGCAACAGGTACAGACAGAATAAATCAACAAATAAGCATGAATAGCCTGCTCTGAAAGACCAGGAAAGGCCAAGCCTAGTAGAGGCTTAGTAGGATGACTCATACCTAGTGGCAGCAGCTGACCCACTAGCAAAATTGGGGGACCATCTAACCCCCCCACCCACATTTGTGGTAGCAACAGCAGAACTTGAGATGGTCAACCCACTCCATGCCTCACACCTGCCAAGTAGCGGTGGGCCAGATATCCAGACAGTAGAACCGAGGAGGGCCAAAACACAGGCTTCACATAAGCCAGCTGAAGCAGGTCAGTCGGTCTGCAGAAGAGGGAACAACAGAACCCAGGGAGCCAACCCATCCCCTACCCCATACCAGGCCATAGCACACAGGCCCTGTGCTGCCTGTATTGGTGGTATCAGCAGGTCCTGTGTCTCCCTGTCCTTCCCCCAACAGCAGAGGAAGACCCAGGCCAAGTGTCTCCTAATCTTCCACCCAGTAATAGAAGGCAGTCCAATGGCAGAAAGTGAAACAGATCCAGGGTGTCCCAAACTCTCACCCAGTGGCCGGGAACCCACCCTGACCTTGAAGTTTTTGACCTTCCAACCAGTGGCAGAAGTAGCCCACATAAGCGCTTCCCTATCTCCAGCAGCACCAGCAGGGATAGAATGGGAAGCCCATTAGTATCAGGAGACCAGAGAGCATACCAGGAGAACTCTTTTCCTTTATGCAGATCCAGCATCCCTCACCACCTACACCAGGGAGCTCAGGGAAGCACCTTCCATTCTTGTGAGTAGCACCAGCAAGATTCTAGCTGTAGTTCATACATAGCTAAAACAATAAGCAAACCAGAATAAGTGTCAGAAAACTAAATGGTTATTGGCCATAGAAAGACTTCGTGCCTGTGGCTATAGAAAGATTTGTATCTTTGGGTGGACATTAGACAAATTGTCCTTTTCTTGTTTGTCTATACCAATAGACCTGCCTATCAGTAGTCTCCTTAGAGGAGTTAAAGACTCTTGCTCAACTTATTCCACCCATTCTCACTTTCCAAAAGCAAGGGGGGGGGGGGGGAACTCTGATAATAAGAATTATTCTCCAGAGGTTCCTGGGTGGCTCAGTTGGTTAAGCATCCAACTCTTGATTTTGGCTCAGGTCATGATATCAGGGTTGTGAGATCAAGCCCTGAGTCAGGCTCCACGCTCAGCACAGAGCCTGCTTGGGATTCTCTCTCTCTCTCTCTCTCTCTCTCCCTCTCCCCCTCACTCCTTCACTCTCTTCCCTCCCCCACTTGTATGTATGTGTGTCTCAAAATAACATTTTTTAAAAAAGAATTATTCTCTAAATAAATTTGGGCAAAAATCATGTACAGATCGATTTAACTGTAGGTAGTGCATTTACTTGTCAGTGAATTTTTATATAGTTTCTAATTGAATTGTAATATAAATTTGTCTTTAGATGTTAAACTTTTTAGGCCAGAAATATTATAATGAAAATTTGCAACATTACACTGTATCATTAACCAAACAGTCCACAACAAACTAAACTATGACAAAAGTAAAGTAAGATTATTCATTGCTTCATTAATTCAGCAAATGTTTATTGGTTACCTACTATGCACCACGCAACAACAACAAAATCTGCCTTCATGGCGCTCATATTCTACTAGAACTAAAAAGCAGAAATAGCAGTTGAAGGGGCGTCTGGGTGACTCATTCGGTTAAGCGTCCGACTTCAGCTCAGGTCATGATCTCTTGGTTCGCAGGTTTGAGCCCCGCATCAGGCTCTTTGCTGTCAGCATGGAGCCTGCTTCAGATCCTCATACCCCTCTTTCTCTGCCCCTTCCTCACTCTCTTTCTCTCTCTCTCAAAAGTAAATAAACATCAAAAAAAAAAAAAAAGGATAGTTGAACATTATAGGATCAACTTAGGACATTACCAGTGGTCTTTCAAACTGTCCTTTGAGATGGGCCTAGAATACTTTTTTTTTTTTTTTTTTAATTTTTTTTAACCTTTATTTATTTTTGAGACAGAGGGAGACAGAGCATGAATGGGGAGGGTCAGAGAGAGGGAGACACAGAATCTGAAACAGGCTCCAGGCTCTGAGCTGTCAGCACAGAGCCCGACGCGGGGTTCGAACTCACGGACTGCGAGATCACGACTTGAGCCGGAGTCCAACGCTTAACCGACTGAGCCACCCAGGCGCCCCGAGATGGGCCTAGAATACTTTTAAATGCCTGCCTTGTGCGTGATCTTTAGTTTTGTCTCAGTCAAAATTGGATTATGAATTGAATTGTATTGGTATTGTTAGAATCTAGGTGAAAATAGGCCTGAGAATTCTTGAGTAAATGATCCATTTCTCAGAGTAATAAAGTGTAGAATATGAAAAATTAAATGAGCACTTTCCCCTCCCTCAATATAATCTATTTCCACAGGAGTTGTTTCTAGCCAATTAGCTGTGAGACCAGCTGAAGTAAGACAAGAAAATTTCAGATATTTGTAAATCAAAATATTTACAAAGATAGCCATCCTGGTCATATACCATATGCCACTTTAAAATCCTCTCTGTAGCTGGTATTTCTTCTCAATATCAAACTAAGGAGTTTAACAGCTATGCCTTCTGGGGAATTTGTATGTGTCTCCACAGGGTTTCAAAGTAGTGGTAAACACTTAGATTCAGAATTTGGCTAGATGTTCAGTTCAGAGGACTATCATTTGTGGTATCAGTAGGCTCCACTAAATGCCAGTAGTGCAGACTTGAGATAAAAAAAGAAAGAAAAGGAATCAAGGAGGAAAAGTAGATATGCCAAAATGGTAAAACCTACGTTATCTGCTATATATTATGTCTCCGTAGTGTAAATCTGTAACTATTCCTGCAGAATGAAGGAGAGGGAAGTAGAAAATACTTGCTGGTTTTGCTTTGGAGATTTAATTGGTAAACCTAAAATAATTCTTAAATTTCTGAAAAGAAAAAAATTTAAGTCCTGTCTAAAAGAACTTAGCAAATACATGTTTTCTAAGACATTAATATAGAAAAGCAAAGTCTGTCTGGTTACTTGGTGGTATATGCTAATGAGACACTTGAGTTTTGTTGAGAGAAATGTTCCAACAATCCTATGGCCCTTACGAAGTTTTGATTTTATGCTGCTGGGCAGCCATATGCTAAGAGGAGAGTTGTGATTGAGTAGCTTTTACCTGGAGATTTCTAAGCTGTATCCTACAATTTACTGTGGCTGTGTTGATTAGTGCAATTCATAGTACCTCGAAAGGGCCCTGAGGCGTATAGCTCGATAACTGAACTGCTTAAGCTTGTTGTTATCTAACCTGGCTCATATCAGGAGGCCTCAAGCCACTACTGCTTCAAAAAAGGGAGGACACATTTTGATACACCAGTTTTATATTTCATGCTACCAGCATAGCATCAAAAAATAGACATTTAGGGGCGCCCAGGTGGCTCAGTCACTTGAGCTTCCGACTCTTGATTTCAGCTCAGGTCATGATCACAGGGTTTTGGGATCAAGCCCTGTGATAGGTGCTGAGTGTGAAGCCTGTTTAAAATTCATTCTCTCCGGGTGCCTGGGTGGCTCAGTCAGTTGAGTGTCTGACTTCGGCTCAGATCATGATCTCACAGTTCGTGAGTTTGAGCCCCTCATCGGGCTCTGGGCTGACAGCTCGGAGCCTGGAGCCTGCTTCATATTATGTGTCTCCTTCTCTCTCTGCCCCTCCCCGCTCACGCTCTGTCTCTCTCTCAGAAATAAACATTAAAAAAAATTTTTTTTTTAAAGATTCATTTTCTCTCTCTCTCTCTCTCTCTCTCTCTCTCTCTCTCTCTCTTTCTTTCTCTCTCTCTCCCTCTCCATCTCTCTCCTCCCCACCCCGTTCCCCTCTCCCCTGCTCGCACACTTTCTCTCTCTCCCTTAAAAAAAAAAAAAAAAAAGACATTTAAATCATGACTAAGTCAACATATTATAGAATGAAATAGTTGATGATTTTAAACCTTCTTTCTTTCTTTTTTTTTTGTGTGTGTACAGCAATGAAAACTACTGGTTGTAACTTAGATAAGGTAAATATTCTTCCCAGTGCTCTGATCACTCCACTCATATCAAGCAGTATGATTAAGAGTGAAGATGTTACTCCAATGGAAGTAACAGAAAAAAGATCTTCCCCTATTTTTAAGGTAAGCTGCATTGATAAGTGCTCTACATCTTAATCTGTTATAAAAATTGCTATATTTTTAATAGTTTGATTACCTTTCCCCATGTTTATGCTTTTTACTTTTCCTGTTTCTTTCACATGTGTTTCTCTTTGGTTGCAGTTAATGAGTTTTGCTTTTCAGAGTGAATACTTTTACCAACCAATAAAATAGTCTGCAAAGTGACTTCTAATATATATTTTGGTAAGGAAGGAATTAATGTTAGCTGTACCTGTGGGATGTAGGGCATTAATGACAGTATAGGTTTAGTATTTTCAGAATTGGAGATGTTTTTTATTTCCTTTTTTTCCCCCAGTCTTTTTCTATAAGTCTCTTTCCCTTTCTCACTTATAACTTTCCCCCCTATAATTCTACCAATGATCCACAAAATGGAGATACTTTAAAATTTACTATTAATGTGTTCTTCCTGTCCTAAGCATATCAATAACTGATTATTCTAGTTTTTTGTTTGGCTGTCTTCACTTACAACATTTGTTAAAAAGAGGGGCACCTGAGTGGCTCAGTTGGTTGAGCACCCCTCTTGATTTCGTTTCAGGTCATGATCTCATAGTTCATGGGTTCGAGTCATGCATCAGGCTCTGCACTGACAGCGGGATTCTCTCTCTGGCCCTCCTCTGCTCCCGTACTCACTCTCTCTCAAAATAAATAAATAAACTTAAGAAAAAAAGATATCCTGATGACAGTCAGATGTCATGGTATCCCTGAGAATCAATCTTGCACCTGTTTTCCAACAGAATAATGTAGAGTAGAAATTGGTCCTGCATATATGTGTGTTTGTAGAATAATAATTTTTGAAGTGTCATATGAGCTAATTTAATGTTTATATACACGTATTATTTGGGGATTTTTATTTTTTAGACTACAAAGACAGTTGGATCAACTCAACAAACATTAGAAAATATCTCTAACATAGCAGGAAATGGGTCTTTTTCATCATCATCATCTTCCCACTTACCTTCTGAAAATGAAAAGCAGCAGCAGATTCAGCCCAAGACCTACAACCCAGACACCCTGACAACTATCCAGACACAGGACATTTCACAGCCTGGTACCTTTCCAGCAGTCTCTGCTTCTAGTCAGCTGCCCAACAGTGATGCACTGCTGCAGCCGGCTACACCATTTCAGACAAGAGACACTCAGTCCAGAGAAGTATTACAATCTGATGGCACAGTGGTTAATTTGTCACACCTGACTGAGTCATCCCAGCAACAGCAGCAGTCACCACTACAAGAACAAGCACAGACTTTACAGCAGCAGATGTCATCAAATATTTTCCCATCCCCAAACAGCGTGAGTCAGCTACAGAATACGATTCAGCATTTGCAAGCCGGAAGTTTTACGGGCAGTACTGCTAGTGGCAGCAGTGGAAATGTTGACTTGGTCCAGCAAGTTTTAGAGGCACAACAACAGTTATCTTCAGTTTTGTTTTCTGCTCCAGATGGTAATGAGAATGTTCAAGAACAGCTTAGCGCAGACATTTTTCAACAAGTCAGTCAAATTCAAAACAGCGTAAGCCCTGGAATGTTCTCCTCAACGGAGCCAACGGTCCATACTAGACCAGATAATTTAATAGCTGGAAGAGCCGAAAGTGTTCACCCACAGAGCGAAAACACATTGTCCAATCAGCAACAGCAACAGCAGCAGCAGCAAGTGATGGAATCATCGGCTGCAATGGTGATGGAGATGCAACAGAGTATCTGTCAGGCAGCTGCCCAGATTCAGTCGGAGTTATTTCCTTCACCGGCTTCAGCAAATGGAAACCTTCAGCAATCTCCAGTTTACCAGCAGACCTCTCACATGATGAGCGCATTATCTACCAACGAGGACATGCAAATGCAGTGCGAATTGTTCTCTTCTCCCCCTGCAGTTTCTGGAAATGAAACTACTACAACCACCACGCAGCAGGTTGCCACCCCTGGCACTACCATGTTTCAGACATCAAGTTCAGGAGATGGAGAAGAGACTGGAGCACAAGCCAAGCAGATTCAGAACAGTGTCTTTCAGACCATGGTCCAGATGCAACATAGTGGGGACAGTCAACCTCAAGTAAACCTTTTCTCATCTACGAAAAGTATGATGGGTGTTCAGAATAATGGTACTCAGCAACAAGGTAATGGTTTATTCCAGCAAAGTAATGAGATGATGTCCCTCCAATCTGGGAATTTTTTGCAGCAGTCTTCTCATTCACAGGCTCCACTTTTTCATCCCCAAAATCCTATTGCTGATGCTCAGAACCTTTCCCAGGAAACTCAAGGTTCTATTTTTCATAGCCCAAGTCCTATCGTTCACAGTCAGACTTCTACAACGTCCTCGGAACAAATGCAGCCTCCGATGTTTCACTCGCAAAGTACCATGGCTGTGCTACAGGGCTCTTCTGTTCCTCAAGACCAGCAGTCAGCCAACATCTTTCTTTCCCAGAGTCCAATGAATAATCTTCAAAGTAACACCGTAGCCCAAGAAGAACAGATTTCATTTTTTGCAGCTCAGAACTCAATTTCTCCGCTTCAGTCCACATCTAACACTGAGCAGCAAGCTGCTTTTCAACAGCAGGCTCCGATATCACACATCCAGACCCCTATGCTTTCCCAGGAACAGGCCCAACCCTCCCAGCAGGGTATATTTCAGCCTCAGGTGTCCCTGGGCTCCCTTCCTCCAAATCCAATGCCTCAAAACCAACAAGGAACAATTTTCCAGTCACAGCACTCAATGGTTGCTATCCAGAGTAACTCTCCATCCCAGGAACAGCAGCAGCAGCAACAGCAGCAGCAGCAGCAGCAGCAACAGCAACAACAGCAGAGCATTTTATTCAGTAATCAGAACACCATGGCTACAATGGCATCTCAGAAGCAGCCACCGCCAAACATGATATTCAACCCAAGTCCAAACGCGCTGGCTAACCAGGAGCAACAGAATCAGTCCATCTTTCACCAACAAAATAATATGGCCCCCATGAACCAAGAGCAGCAGCCCATGCAATTTCAGAACCAGCCTACAGTTTCCTCTCTTCAGAACCCAGGTCCTACCCAGTCTGAGTCGCCACAGACTTCCTTGTTCCATAGCTCTCCTCAGATTCAGTTAGTCCAAGGGTCACCCAGTTCTCAAGAGCAGCAAGTAACACTGTTCCTCTCTCCAGCATCCATGTCTGCTTTGCAGACCAGTATGAACCAACAAGACATGCAGCAGTCTCCTCTTTATTCCCCTCAGAACAATATGCCTGGAATCCAAGGAGCCACATCTTCACCTCAACCACAGGCTACTTTATTTCACAACACTACTGGAGGCACAATGAACCAACTACAGAATTCTCCTGGCTCATCTCAACAGACTTCAGGAATGTTCTTATTTGGCATTCAAAATAGTAAGAAACTCTAAATTTATTTCTTAAATGTTAGTGGCTGAGATGGTCAAATTCTTACTCTTATTAAAAGGAAGCAAAACACGGTGGTTTTAAGAACACAGATTGTAGTCAGAACTGAGTTCAATCCCAGCCATACCACTTACATACTGTGAGATCTTAGAGAAGTTATTTGACCTGCAGAAGGTTCATTTTCCACATCTAAATGGTGGTAATAATTATATACTTGAAAAGGATATTGGGAGGACTAAACGTGGTAATGAATATAAATGAATGTGTTTACCATTTTAAGCTGTAAACTTGAAAATGAAGTAAGAATGACAGAAAATATCTCTGCCAATTAAAGTAAGTAGTTTCCAAGGAGGTTAACCCATCGTTAATGTTTACATACCAAGGAAAGCATGTAGGACTGACTTATGATGCCAACTAAGCAAAGTTGTATTTTTATACTGCTTTGAGTAAACCTGGGATGAATTCCAGTACTGTTCGGTAAAAACCGTTTTGGAGGGCTATCAGTTGCCTCACTTCTAGTTCTATATTGAGTAAACACGATAGTGAATTTCCCCCAACAACTAATAAATATCTTCTTATGAACCTTAACAGAAAGTAACTAATCAAGTAGCTTCTCTATTTTAAATATCTCTGCAGACTGTAGTCAGCTTTTAACTTCTGGACCAGCTACATTGCCAGATCAGTTGATGGCCATAAGTCAGCCAGGCCAACCACAGAATGAGGGCCAGCCACCTGTGACAACACTTCTTTCTCAGCAAATGCCAGAGAGTTCTTCACTAACGTCCTCTATAAACACCAACCAGAACATTGAAAAGATTGATTTGCTTGTTTCATTGCAAAACCAAGGGAACAACTTGACTGGCACCTTTTAACTGGATAAGTAAGTATTGCATTTTGGTTTCTTTTTTATTGAAAAGCATCAATAAATTTTATTATTCTTATCAGATTTAGGTTTAAGTAATAACACTTTTTAGACCCTACTCTTTTGAAATACGGCTTTCTCACAAGATGGTATTTTTAGGGACACTTGGGTGGTCCATCTCTTGATTTTAGCTCGGGTCATGATCTCACGGGCTTGTGAGATCGAGCCCCATATCAGGCTCTGTGCTGACAGAGTGGGACCTGCTTGAGATTCCCTCCCCTCTCTCTCTCTCTGCCTCTCTCTCTCTCTCTCTCTCTCAAAATAAAATGTAAGATGATACTTTTTAAATTTGAATAAATTATTCTGGATGATAGCTTGTGGTCATAGTATTGATACTAGGCAATCCTTTTGGTTCTAAGTTTCTTCACCACGGAATGACAGAACACCTGATCAATGTACGATTGATTGGATATAATTAAGTCTTATTTCTCCCTTCCTCAAGAAATAAATACTGAGTCAGAAAAGTGTGTGGAAGTATAATATGATGCAGTATCATTTATAGTATTGTAATATACTTTGGAATCTTTCAGGGTAGCAGGAAATTTGTAATTTTGTTCCCTCCTTAGTGAGTTATATTCAACTTCTTCTTCTCTTTTAGAAATTCCATGAAGAAAATTCTGATTCCAAGATGTCCTGAGATCATGTGATTCCATGAGGATTTTTGAACTGTTACTTTAAAAACAAAACAAAGTATGAAAAACTGTGATTGAGTAAATGGATAGATTTTACTCTTACTGCAAAAGAGCACACCTGTGCTGCCTGTTGCAGTGATTAGCCACCGTTGTTAACATCTTCATATTTTATATTCCTAATAACAGTGATGACTGAGAATCTATTTGAGTTTCCAGCTGACAGAATTAATTGTTGCTATTTTCCTAGGCGCTATTCCTTTGAAAGTATAGTTCAAATTCAAAAGCTGGACTGCTCAGTTATTATTGCTATTAGAAAATAATTCATATTGTCATGTTTACTTTTGTTCTTCATTCATATTTTCTTACCTGCATTGTTTTAGTCAAGTAATGGCTTTTGAAAAAGGAAAGTTCAAATAGTAACTAAAAGTAAGGCTGTGGTTTTCCAATATAAATAGCACAGCTATTGGCCAAAATGAAGGAATCTTTTTTCAGTTTTTATGGAGAAACTGAAGGGGTAACATTCTGACAAGTTAACTGTAGTAAGAGCTCTACACAGATAAGAGGCCTCTTTGTTACAAAGGCAGACAACACACAATCTAGGAACAGCTGAAATGTTATTGATTTTATTTTCCAGAGAGTTGTTCATTCTCTGTGTTTCTATTAAGGGTTTTAGCCATACCTGTGCAGAGAAGAATAATTATCTTGCTCTATCAAAAAAATGAAGGGGTTAATACATGGTAAATTGTGTTCTGATATCCTCCTATAGCAGTTAAAACTGACAGAGCAACTTCAGTCTGTTTTCTTCTTATCCCCGTCTTGGACCGGTGTTCCCTTTTTATGTTCATTTTTATTATTTTCCCCCTCTTCTTCACTTTATTTTAGACAATTAGTAATATACTACGAGCTTTGTGACCCTGTAGCAACTTAAAGGAAAAGGCCGCTTTGGTCTGGGGTAACCCAGCAACTCCTGCAGCACAGGCAGGGTGGGGGGCCACTCTTTTAGGAGTGAGGGGAGCTGATTCCTGAGAAACAAGAAACAATGCATTTTTTTCCCCATGAACGGTGCTGTCCTGAAGTCTTCAAATTTTTCCCTCTAATAGGAAACAGTGTACATTTTAATTAAAAAAAAAAAAAAAAAAAGCAAACTAAAATTTCTTGAAACATCACTTCTCCCTAAACTGCAGTGAGTGTAATTCACTTGTCACCTCAGTGCTTTACAGTTTGAAGTGGTCACTTATCTGATGGTTCCCACAAGCCTTAGGCTTTACAGGGTCATATCATTGACTTAAAATGAAGAATTAAATTGTGTTACGTCTCTAGAGAGCAAAATTACACACTCCAGAATTTGCAGTTGCAGTTGTAGCATTAGTTACACAGTTTTGGGTGTTCTTGCCACCCACGGGATGCCTGCTTCTCACGACAACCTGTCGTTTGGGCACGTGCTTACGTCTCGTTTTCCTTTTGGCATGTAGAAAGCTGTTTATACAGTTTAAGGCCAAATTGTGTGTGGCTTCTATATGTAGATAAGATGTTTTGGTATTCATGTCTGTTTCATTTATTTTTATTAAGTGTACAAAAAAATAGCCTGTTAATTATTTGTTGAAGGCTACTTTTCTGTTGTGTTTTTTTTTTTTAATTTGTTTTCTATCCTATACATTTAGTTGAACTTTGTGGAATTGTGGTGTTGGTTTTGTTTATACAGCCAGATTTTTTTCCCCCTTTTTGTGGTCCTCCTTAGTTCTTTGAATGTGCTCTTCTCCTAATTTGTTTTTTCTCTTTGTTCTTATATATTCTTCCCTCCACCCTGACCCTTTCTTTCTTTCTCTCTCTGATTGAGAGGCATTGAATTACGTTTTCAGTAGTACAGGCTTCTTGCCGATATGAAGGGAACTTTTCAGAAAGAGACCTACTCTGGGTCATTTACTTTTGAATACAGTTTTCAATCGTTCAAGTTTTGGATGGTTTATATCTAATGTGTGTTTCATTTTTTTGGAAAGCTATATTTTGTATTTAGGAAATGGTATACTATTTTGCTATTTGTACTGAGTGAGTACATTGGCATAAATATAGAAATTTATATATATACATATATATAAACTATTCTTTTTTTGCCACACATTTTTGTGGTAAATTTGTGAGTTTGTCTGATGTTCTACCACAACGTGGCGTCTGATAACAGTGAGGGGGGGTTTGTTATGTCTTTATTGAGTATTTAAGTATCTTTTGAAACAAATGACCTGTTCATCTGTGGCCATTCCATCAGGCAGTTCCTTGATGTTATTAGTGGGCTAAAGGCAGCTTACTGTGTGTTTGCTGGATCTTTCACTCAGCAAAATGTTAGAGTAAGGAAACCCATCAGGCAATTGTGTCAGATGGTGTTTCATGAGAATGAGCCATTCAGTCTTTGCTCACTATATATTTAATATTTTATTGTTGTTATTGTTATTATTAATTGGCTTTCTGTATTCTATGCCTTTTATTTATAATAACACTAAAAAAAACCACAAACCATGTTTGTAATTTTAATAACGTTTTCCCCATCTTGTAATATCCAGAGCTACTTTATAGATTCTCTGAACCAAAAGCATTTCCTCAATAGATCATCTCTCCCCACCGCATCAGGGAAAATTACCCAATATAGTTCAGGTTATGAGAAGGACCAGCCACACAATCCAGTGCTTCAGTTTTAACATGTAAAACTCTAACTGCAGAGGTATAAAGAGGTATAAAGAGCTTACCCAGCAGGTATAAAAATAAGAAGTAGAAATAAAATACTGTAAGTTTATTTCTGAGTTTTCTGACTTTTTTTCTAAGAGATTACACAGGAGACTCAGGAAGTCTATTTGCTCACCAAGTTTCAACTAGAATGTTTCTTAGCACTGCTCTGTGGATGAAGTGGTGGCAAGAAGACTGGCTTGTGTGCTGACTTCTGTTCTGTTGTTTCGCAAGAGGCTTATCATCGTAAAATGCTGATCGCCAATGCCAAGTTACCAGGGACCAATTTTCTGTTTTATAGTATCTAAGTTTAGAACAGAACATACACCTGAACTGTAGTGGCTTGATTGGATGGAGGCAGAAAACCCAAATTTTATTTTCATAAATTTTGTGGTTATTTATACAAGGGCTGTGCTATGCTACCACATTCTTATTCAATAATGATGGATATTTTTTTTAACATCGTTAAATGTTCCCTACCCCTAAAGGTCACTGTTAAGTACAGCATTCTGACTATTTGGTTACAAAAGACATTTGTCTTCTTACTAAAGAGTTAGCTCAGTGGTCAGTGGTTGATACGTGTGCTAATAATACAATTTCCAGATTAATGTTACAAATAATAGCGGTCTATGAGAGAGACTCCATGAGCCAGCAAAGGCCTTGGAAGCAACAATTTATTAAATTTATTTATGGCAGAAGGACCTAAATAAACTCTGAACCTTTTTTTAGTCCTTTATATTGTTATATTCAGTTGCTCTTGCTTTAGCAAATCACCTTAATGCTTGGAGCTTATCTTTCTGTGTGTGTGTGTGTGTGTATGTGTGTGTTATTCCTTATTGTCATTCCATGATATATCCACACCAACAGGGGAGAAGACAACTAGAAATCATATTTGCCTCAGAGCTTTATCATGTTACCTTTGTAATTAGAGCAGCCAATGCAAATCAGTTTTTGCCAGACTCTCTGGAACAGGTTTTTAAAGGGCTTTATTTATTATGAAAAGCAGAATTAATGAGGGACCCCCCTTTCTTCCTTTCTTTTTGTGGTAATTTTGTCTATGCTGTAGTTGAGAATTTCATTATAGTGCATTTCTTATCCATCAGAACCTCAGTTAATCTGCCTAGGAAAAATAATGTCAAAGCAAATGAGAAAAAAGTTCTATCTGAGTCCCCCTAGAACTAAAGTAATAATTCTTTTTGGCCATCTAAACTGTTTTAGACACTTGTTTTAGAAGAGTGAAATCTGTTTAGACAGATCAATAATTAAAAACCAGGATTAAATGCTTTAATAATCAAAGTCTCAAACGTGACTTATAAATACTCACTAGGAGTAATTTGAGAATTATTCATCATTCTGATGAAAATTTCTGTTCTAAGATGTGTTAATTTTTTTTCTAATTAATTGAAAACTTGATGAGGTCTGTTAGCTTTAGTTTCAAAAAGTTTCAGAAAACTTTTTTGACAAAAAAGTTATGACCACAGGCTTCATCCCTAACCAGTACAGCCATGTTCTGTCTGCACACCTTGCTTATTTGGAGGGACTCCATGAAGACAAAGACTGTATAGTTCAGCAGCTCTATTAGGAAAAAAACTCAGAGCACATTCCCTACTAAGTTAGGTATATCCATATTAAAAAGAGGTTTTCTCCTCCGCTTATTTGTGTCACTAGAGCTAAATCGTGGACATAATGTTCATAATGCAGTAAATATCAGAGTAATTCCTATAGTATCATTTGTGAATTGCCTCAGTACTCTAATTAATTCTTTAATTCCCATTTATTTTCATGCCATTCTAGCCTCATTCATTAATAAAATTCTATTTTTACTCCACTTTCTCTTTCAGAAAAAAAATTTTTAATTAATATTTTATATCTAGACTAAATGCATATGGAAAAGTGCCTTTCTACCATAATAGTGCCCCTTTCTTGTAATTTCATTTTTCACTATTGCCAAAAACAAATAAATTATTTCAGTAGGCCCCATCTTTCAATTATTTCATTTAGCATTCTTTTCTCCATTTTTCTATCACCAGAGAAAACAACTTCATAAGTCTCTCCCTTTGGCATAAGAGTAACAGAGAGATACATTGCTAGAATTGTTCCTTTGGGGGAGGGTAAATAATAGATTATAGAACTAGGGGCACCTGGGTGGCCCAGTCGCTTAAGTGCCAACTGTGGCTCAGGTCATGATCTCACAGTTCATAAGATCAAGCCCTCCATCGGGCTCTGTGCTGCAGCTCAGAGCCTGAAGCCTGCTTCGGATTCTGTGACTCCCTCTCTCTCTCTCTGTCCCTCCCCTGCTCGCACTCTGTCTCTGAAAAATAAAATAAACATTAGAGTTACAGTGTTGAGGCTTTATATAAATTATCTAAATTTGACTTCATCTCGACCAACTAATGATAGGTCTTATCTGAACGCTAATGAAAATTTTATTGTCTGCGAGACTCCATGCACACAAATGTTTGTAGTTAAATTTCAGGAAGGAAGTATTTAAAACATCTTCTCTCATCTTACTTAGATAAAAATAAATCACTGACACAAAATTTAGATAAAACCTGGTAAAGTCCATTTTTCTAACTAGACAACGCCATGGAATTCGTCGTAGTGCACTTCTTGCCTATCAGAACCTTTGTAATCTCTATGAAAAATAGTGTCAAAGAAAATGAAGAAGTTATATTGGAATCCCTCTAGAACAAAGGTAATAATTCCTTTCAACAAGATACAGTTGGATTGACTGTCCCTCTGGTTTTGTTATTTTGCCTCTTTCCTGGCTCCTGGCTGCAGTGGTGGTGCTGAAAGAGAGGGCATCACAGCGGTAGCTTTGGGATAGAGCTGCTTTCCCCCCTGGGTATTTCTTTGACTTAGTGGCACTGAAAACTGCAGGCTTTTATGCAATATTCTTAATACCCTAATGATATTATGCACTTTAATCATTCCAAAGAAGTCAAGAATGCTGTATAGTGATGATTCCTTCTTAATGAATACATCTTAACTATTTGTATCCCTTTTTATTTTGGATAGTCAGCTTGGTGTAAGTGTTCTGTGAATATTTTCTAAAATGACTGTATCGTAGGACTTAAGACTTTGAAATGTAATTGACTATGTGGAGAAATGATTATACTTCAGCAAACCAGTTTAGAAATATTAATGTTCAGCTTGCTAATGTATATGTTTGAGACTTAATTAAAATCAGCCCTCTTCCAGTATTTTGTGTTTTGTCTGTGAGAACATTGTAGTGTATAGTTTTTTACATATAGAGTGTAACCAGTGGTTTTCAAAATATGGTCCTCAGCCCACCAGCCAGCATCAGTATCACTTGGGAACTAGGTAGAAATGCACATTCTGGAGCCCTATCATAGACATACTGAATCAGAAACTTTGGAATGGGGCCTAGCAATCTGTGTTTTAACAAGCCCTCCAGGTAATTCTGATGTATGCTCAAGCGTGAAAACCACTGGTGTAAATGGTATACAGTAAGATCTAGAAAGGTTTTTCCCCCTACTCATACAAATAGTTATATATTGTTCTTTATGTAAATTCAGCTTAACCTGGTTATCCGTAATCATTTATTGGCAATGATAAGTTATTCTTAGTACTGCCTATAGAAATATAGTATATTTTATATACATATACACTTAGTCTAGTTATTGATAATTCAGTTAACTTAGTTTGGCATTTTCCTACCATTTACTAAAAAGTTTACATTAAATGACTGATTTAAATATATAGGTGCAATCTTCTATATTTCTTTTAATTGTTATGACATTTAAGTAGCTGAAACAATTGACGGGTGCTACAGTCTCCTGTTTATCCATAAAATGGGTACCTTGTGGGCAGTGATAACACAAGCTTTCTTTTCATTGCCTCTTACTTTACCAGCAGACCACAATTTTGGTCTGGCTAGACCAACTCTCGGAACATCATTCCTTGTATTTATATTTGTATCTGAGATATTAAATAAGATGGCTGGCCAGGTCAACATAGCACCTTATTTAATTTCTTTTTTAAATCAATAAAACTTATTTAAAAGTAGCTTGGTTTGTATGAGAACTGATGCAGTAGAGATATAGCTATCCTCGGAACTTACGCTTCAGACACGCATTATTTACTAAAATAAATATTGGACAAGACAGTGCATTATTAATCTGGGCATTTCTCCCTTCCCAATTATATGCCTCATGGTAAATATAACAAGATAAGTAGATTTATTTGTTCATTTTAATTTTGTGTGTAATTTAGTACCTCCATAATTGCTGTAATCTTCCTTCCACTGTTTACAAATCACCAATCAATTAACTCATGGAAGAAAAATGCACATTCAAATTAAAAATAATTGTATATTCACTTTATAAAAATCACCACTGCTGTCTTTGCTTAACACTAGCAGTGGAAGTGTAAGTGGCTTACTCTACAAACCTTGGTGCTGGCAACACATAGGCAAACTGTGGGGAGATGCTCTAGGTACATTCCTCCTTTCTTGTTCCCTTTCCCTTCTTCTCCAGTTGATTGCATAATGTATTCCTGTGCCCAAAGAATTCTATCACGGTTCTATTTGACTCCAACTTGTAGTGTCTCTTTTAGAAGCCCCATGTTTAGCCATATTATCCCTGTTCTTTTTCTTCCCCAGAAGAAATTTGGTGTGAAATAGTTTATAGAGTTCGCTTATTATTTTACCTAATGAACCTCAGGACAACACGCACACACATATACATACACACACACACACCGTCTCAGATGTTTGAGGGTGGCTTTGGAATCAAACTAATGAGTCCAATGAAGAACTGTCCTGCACTGAAGGGTTTATGACTTTAGTAGCTACAAACTGATTCCAGTGACATTGAGTTAATTTCTTTTGAGCTAATGAATGTATCTGCTCGCCTTGTTTCCTTCTAATTGATAAGCTCCAAGTAGTTGCTACTCTTTTTGGACAATTTTACTGAGTTTTATTCACTTCTTTTATTAGTCTTTTAACATATTGCACATATTTCATTAACCCATTCTCAAGTGGTTTAGCTACCATTCTGCCATTTAAATTTTTTAATTTAATTTTATTTGCTTGAGCACACTGATCAACCACTGAACTGCCTTCTTCCATTGTCCTGCAATGAAATAAGGATTACATTTTTGTGTATATGGCTTTCATAGTTGAGATTTCAGAGCACTGACACCAGATATTTTCAGTTTGTTCTCTGGGGGAATTTCATTTGCATCTATGTTTTTAGCTATCTGTGATAACTTGTTAAATATTAAAAAGATATTTTGCTTCTATTGGAACATTTGTATACTCGCAACTATATTTCTGTAAACAGCTGCAGTCAGAAATAAAACATTGAAAGTTTTCATTTTGCGGTGAGTAACTGTCGTTTTTTCCTCAGACTTTGTGAATGAATTCATATCCGTGAATGTCAGTGTTGAGCAGCATGAGCCTATGGCCGAAATTATAAAATCGTTAGGAAAAGGTATGAAATATAGTTGGATTTGGAGCAATTACTTTGTGCCTCCTGTTTTGCCAGGCAGTGTCGTAGCATCTAGTGTGGTAGCAAATCATGTAGCATAAAGGTGCTTTTGCTGAAAACCAGATCTCCCCAGCCCTCAGCCTCACTCCCACGCCCAGGGGCATTCTCTTTTTGTTCTTTCGTCTGTTATTTCCACATGTATCAGTTGGTGTTTACCAAAATGTATGTATAACATGTCACTAGTGGTATTCAAAATGTTACGTGAGTAGACATATATGTCTTTGTGTGTTAGAAAAACATATATCCACCTACTAGACTGTGGGGAAATGTGACATTAAAGACAAATATTAAATACTAATGCAGATGGAACATGGATATCATGAATTTGATCTATAAATAACTGAAGCTTAAGAAGCCCTGCTTTCAACAGCATGCTTATATCTTCTTATCATATATAGACTTTGCCTGTTGATTCTGTGAAGGTGACTCAATTTTTAACATACCCAAATGTATACACATACATGAGTTGTCATTTTAGGAGGCTATATATTTCTTAACAATGCTACCATTGTTCTATATGTATTTAAAAGTTGTCTTCTGGGGGGTGCCTCAGTGGCTCAGTCTTAAGCATCCAACTCTTGATCTTAGATCTTGATCTTAGATTTTAGATCTTAGATCTTGATTTCACAGTCATGAGTTCAAGCCCCTCATTGGACTCCACTGGGTGTGAAACCTGCTTTAAAAAAAAAAAAAAATGTCTTTTGACATTTATTGACTTCAACAGCACTGGAAAGGAGTGATAACCAAATGAAATTTATTAAGTATAAATGTCAAAAATACTTGGGTCCAAAAAACTGCCTTTGTGGGCAAAACACTGATGTGACGATGGGACTGTAAGTGGCTACAACCTGGCTTACATAATTCAAGGTACAGTGTCCACAGCAAGGGAGGTGGTTGTCCCACTTTACTCCAAGCTGGTGAGAGTAATACTCTCTCATATTGTAAGGAGCAAACACATTCTCAGCAGCCATGTAATCAGGCCTGTAACAGAATTGGAACATCATTTATCCCTGCTCAGGACACAACAGGGACTCTGGAAATATAAAAGTAGCTACAGTTTCTCAACCGCAACACTTAATGATCTTGTTCTCAAGAAGAGGTATTGATTGCTACCCCTGTGCTCTATTGCATGGCGCCATCGTCCCTGCTTCTACGGAGGCAATAGAATACAGTTTTTAAAAGCCTGGGTTCAGGGTACCTGGGTGGCTCAGTCAGTTGAGCATCTGACTCTTGATTTTGGCTCAGGTCATGATCCCAGGGTTGTGGGATCGAACCCCGCATCAGGCTCCACTCTGAGCGTGAAGCCTGCTTAAGATTCTTTCTTTCCCTCTGCCCCTCTCCCCCACTTGTGCTCAGTCTCTATCTCTCTCTGTCTCTCTCTCTAAAATAAAAATAAATTAATAAAAGCATAAGCTCTTGAGTTTTCCCACCTGAGTGGAGTTCTGGTTCCTACACATGCCATTTAACCTCTCCATTTCTCAATCTCCTTATTTATAAAGTAGAAACAAAAGCAAAACCTCTTAGGGCTATTGCAAAAACTAAATTAAGTCATGTAAAATTGCTTAGTTCCTGGTACACAGTAAGTACCTTGTTTTAGTATTTCTAGTCCTGACGCTACTTAGCTCTTCTGTCCTTGTGTACTAGATCCCATAAGCTTTGGCTTTTTCAAAGACCTGTTCCTTTAATTGTCCTCTTTCTCCAGGATCAAAACCTTTCCTCTCTGAGTCCTTCCTACTGGCATATAAATGTGCTATAATGTCCCTTATCTCTTAAAAAATCAAATAACTTTCTTTGACCACACACCCCCGACCCTACACACACACACACACACACACACACAGTTTCCACTTCCTCTTCTTCTGTTCTCTCTTGAACCCATTCCAATCAGGCTTTCATCAAACCAGTCTCCTGAAATATCTCTTGTCAAAGTCACCAGTGGCCTCCACATGGCTATATGCAAAGGTCAATTCTCAGATCTAGCTTACTTGGCTTAGTAGTATTGGACACACTTGATCACTCCGTATTTGAAACACTCTTCACTTAGCTTTCAGGACCCCACACTCAGCTCTCCTGCTCCACTGGCCACTTATTTTTCATTCTCATCTTCCTGACCTAACACTGGAGAGAACTAGAAGTCAATTACCAGATCTTTTCTCTATCATAATTCATGTCCCAGGTAATGTCAACTGTGACATTGCTTTATATAATATCTGTATGTTGAAGATTTCCAGATGTGTACCTCCTACCATAATGTCTGCCCTAACACCAGGTCTTTTTAAAAAATTTCAGAGAGAGAGAATCTCAAGCAGGCTCCATGCGAAGCACAGAGCCCGACACGGGGCTCAATCCCATGATCCTGGGACCATGACCTGAGCTGAAATCAAGAGTCAGCCGCTCAAGCCACCCAGACACCTATTACAGTCTTAATAGACATCCCTCTCAAACATAAAATGTCTGAAATCAGATTTTGATTCCACCCTTCCTGATCCCAGCTTCTTCCCCGAATATGCTTTCCAGATTCTTGCTCACCTTAGCAAATGGGATGTATCCAACCTTGTAAATACATTCACTTCTTGAGACACGTGACTCGGTAGAGCATGCAACTCTTGATCTTGGGGTTGTGAGTTCGAGCCCTATGTTGGGTTTGGAGACTACTTAAAATCTCTTTTAAAAATGAATACATGCACTTCTCCACACCTCTATTGCTGTCACCCTGGTCCAAAGCATTTATTGACTAGCTTGTCACATTGTGCCACAATTCTCCATGCTTCCATCATTGCCTTACGCTTGGCTCCTCACCTACCAGCCAAACAGGAGTCAGATTATGCTATACCTCAGCCCAAAACTCTTCCTATCTTTATATTCTTACAGCACTTACGAGGCTCCGTCTCCAGTCCCAGCTGTGTCTCTGGCCTAGCCCTCTCTCCCCTGCTCTGCTGTAGCCACTAAAGTCCTCTCTTTTCCTCATGTTACGCGTGTTCCTGCCTCAGGGATTTGCACTCTGACGTCACTCCTGCCCGGAGTGCCTCCCTTCAGGCATCTACATCTCTCTCGCTTTATCAGGTCTTTGCTCAAATGTAGCCTTACTGGGGAGGTCTTTCTTGATCGGCCAGTGTAAAACAAAACTCCCCATATCCTGTCTCTCTCTTACCCTGCTCTTTCTTCCTAGCATTTATCACCACCCGACGTGACTGTTCTGTCATTCTTCCCTCGAATGCAAACTCCATGAGGTGCTCGGTTTTGTTCATTGCTCTGTTCCCCGTGCCTAGAAGAGTACCTGGGCCATTGACTGGGTAAATCAACAAATCAGGCAAATCACAATAAATACTTCCCTTTGGCATTTGTTTACTGAATTCTAGGTTTTTCTTGGTTTCTGTAACATTCTTTTCTGGGTCTCTTTAAATATCCCTTCGGTTCCCTGAGATGATCTCAATATGTTGTTCCATTACCGTTCAGTATGAAGCAGCCCTGTTGGGAGAGCTCTCGTTCAAGGCTCCTGGCCATAGTTTATTATTGCAGGCTCTGATCCCATCTTCCCGAGTCATCGATTCCACTTTGCCTGTACGCCTCACCTCCATCACTAGCTTCACTGAAACCAATAAGCCTGGATCTTTGTACAAATGGGTTTTATTGATTTCATCTGGAACTTTCAGAAATTTACACAAAATTGCAGCGAGCAGGAAGGCAAGATATTTTCAAGCTGAAGCACCCAGCCATCTGCCATTAAGTATATTGTAGGGAGTGGGGGGGTGGGGGGAATTACCCAATTGCCTGTCAGCATCTGGCACAGGAGGGTCTCCGGCCTGCCGCCCTCGTTTCCTTGGCAGGTACAGGACCTGTTCCCAGTTCCAGACAACCTTGCTTTGCAAAACCCCTCGTGTTTCCTTTCAACGCACCACCAGAGGGCGGCCTTTCATCATATTCTACTTGAATTTTACCGCCAGTGAGTCAGTCACACGTCAATCATTTCAATGGGAAGTTAGAATATTATGCCAAAATTGTTCAAAGTTAATGAAACTCTAGGATTACAGTGTTATCCCCAAAACTGTGGAACCAAACGCTTCCCAAAGGAAAGTCATCAGGTCGACAATGACAGAGAAGAAACCCTTCCAGACTGTGATGTAGCTCAGAAATAGTGTTTGTAGAAGGCTGCTGTTAAGTATCGGGAGCAACTATTTCTTGAATTCATTCATAGCGGCAGATGTAGCGTATAGATATGTCGGTTTATTTTCCTGCAGACGTGAAATTAAAAGATTGAGGTAAAGAAGAGGGTTTTACTGTCTTTTCATCGGAAGGTATCGGTGTGTGCTGTGTATAAAGAACAAAAGGCGAAGCAAGAGTAACACACACATTAGGCATATTAGTCACTGCGTAGTAATCAAAACCAGTATCATCGTGTGCCATAAACAAGCACAGATTAACTACTAAACAAGTCCCTTGTGTCAGATTCAGTCATTTCTTTCTCAGAGCAATTAATTCCCTTTTGTCATAAACCACAGAGAGGGCAATTAAAAGAAAAATGTATCCTTGAGGAGTTGGATACACTCCAGCCAGATTTAGCCCTAAAAATGGATCCCTAAAAAGAGGAATTCAGTTGTGTAGAGGACCTTAAAGAATATCGCCTCGCGTCTTTCTCCATCTTTCCCTGCTTTGTATCCTCAGTGGCCTCTTGGTACTAATCAGGTTTGGCCATGATAGCAATCAGAAGAATCAGTTACATTGAATAAAACTATCCAAAAATGTATGAAGACAGTCAATTCTGTCTCCTATTCATTCCCTGTGGAAAGAAATAAAAACACACAAAAATCTTAAAAACTGAAGCCAGTCAAGCAAGCCTGAAAAAGAAACCTAGATTTGGCTACATTTTTGAAAGGAATCTAGTCTTGTGAGTCTCATTTTCTGGCTTTGATCTGGTTGTCAGTCGGGATGGACTTGCCCAAATGATGGCCCACAGACAGGCCAAATTTTTCGTTTTTCTGCTCATCCTGCACTTCCTTTTTCATTAAGAACCCTGCCTGGAAGTTTAAGTCAAAGAGGCTACTTGGAGCAAAATACAGTGGCGTCTCATCCCAGATATTTTCCAGGCGTTTCTTCCATCCGTCCAGGATCTGAATTCGCGCGTCCGTAGGAGTGTGCCCAATGCCGTATGTCAGCTGAGGTTCCAGGACTTGGAAGCCACAGAAATGCAGAGTGCCGCTCTGGGGATACACGGAGAACAGAGGTGAGTCACAGAACAAACCCTATACAGCTTGTACCACAAACAAACAGAAGTAATGTAGGCTTTCCAACAAGACGCTCCGATGTGGGGGCCTGAGGCACCCTAGAGAATCAATTCATAGCTATTTTCTCTCACCTTCTAGCGCTCCATTCCTAGCCGTTACTTATTTTAGCCTATTCAGCTGAGCCCTTGTTTAAATGAACAAAATCTTGAAACCGTGCCAGCCTGGGATCCTCTGCCAAAGAGCCGGAACTTCTTTCACATAAGGGAGTTTCGGCTTCTTGGCAGAGGACTCCTGCCAAGGTATGTGGATGCGCCTTTCTCCGCCTCTCCTCCTAACTAGATGAGCCTCAATAAGTGACCTGTAGAATGTATTCTCCAATATTAATGTTAATTCTCCGCCGTTCTAGGTGGCCACCGCATTTGCTCTTCTCTCCAACCCTCTTCTGTATAAGAGATCATCTTCATAGTCCAGTGACCGACCACCCAGGAACCTCCCTCAGACTCCACTCTTGTTGGCTGGGCTAAATCATTTCTGAAATTTTCTAATAGGTGGTGAGGCCATAGCGGCAACCTGGAGAAGGCCAGGAAGACTGGAGACAGAGATCGGTTGTCTGGAGTGGGGGCCCATGGCTATACAAATCTAGGGGTTATCTGCACTAGCCTTTGGTTAGGAGACAGAGCTATTTGGACGCGTGCATACCCAGGTTACTCTTGAGTACAGGGGCCCGGGAAGACTAGTAAGGCTTAGAAGGGAGCTCCCTGGACTTCTGAATTATTACGTTGCTTCCGTCCTCACACCTCGGGTCTGTTTTCAGCTGCCATCTTGAGAATCTGGACCCCCCAGAAAGTTCAATTAATCCCCGGGGAAGGTTCACTGAAACAAAGTAACCTGAATTGGCCAGAGGATGATATTCATGTCTCCGTGGATACCCTGCAGCGAGTACATGGAGCCGCTGCCACCAGTGGTGATGGAAAGCACGGTCTTCTTATTCTGCGAAGGAAAAGTCATCACGCTCCACGTCTCCTGCATGACGGGAGGTTCACGAAACGGCCCCAGGGCTGTTCTTGTGTTCTTTTCGACACACAAGTCCAGCCACCTGCTATTTCTGTTCCTTCCTCCCACACTGGCTCCTCTGAGCCACGCAGTATGACTCCAGAAGTCAACACTCGAGGGCCAGCCCCGGAGTCCACTGCTGGTGCCTAGTGGAGTTATTTGTTGTGTCCGTCTCCCCATGGGGCTCCGCCTGTATCCAGGCATGTAATCCAGGAGACCTCAAAATGTGTCCGGTGTAGTATTTGGGTGTCTACATACATACAGAAAATAGTCTCATGAGGCCTCCACCACCCAGCCTCAACGCTCAGCATCTTGCCATTCTAGTTTTGTCTAATCTCCCCACCCCTTGTGTTCCTGGGGTATGTTAAAACAAATCCCAAAGTCCTGTCTAAATATCTTCACACAGAGGCACCTGGGTGGCTCAGTGGGTTGAGCGTCCGACTTGGTCTCAGGTCATGATCTCGTGGTTCATGGGTTCGAGACCCACGTCGGGCTCTGTGCTCACAGCTCAGAGCCTGGAGCCTGCTTCGGATTCTGTGTCTCCCTCTCTCTCTGCCCCTCCCCTGCTCACACTCTTGTCTCTCTCTCAAAAATAAATATTTTCAAAAAATTAAATATCTACACGCACTATTATCCAGCTCTCCCAGGAGCCTGACCTTAGTACCCAATTCTGTTCAGAACTCTGCCTCAGGACAGAAGGCAGCCCGGATCCAGCTGTTAGAGAAAGCAGAACCATCCACCTACCCGGAAAGGTCCATTGTCATACATGGCAGCATACGTGTACGCGAACCCCCCTATGAGCACTCGTTCAAACCAGCCTTTCAGGATGGCCGGGACTCCGAACCACTGCAGCGGGAACTGTGGGGCAGAGCACAGAGAGGTCACAACAGGAACTACCGCCAGCGAAGAAGGCTCAGGTGCTTGGCTGACGTCACAGAAGAGCAAACCCTTCTTGGGGCCCTTGTCGTTGCTTCCGGAGGAGTTAGCACATTAAAGAAAAATATTGTCCTTGGTCAGTCAACTTGACACTCTATTTCTGCCTAAAAGAAACAAGTACCGGGTAGGTCTGAAGAAAGCCACGTGCAATTATGATTTGTTTCTACAAGATCACATTTCGCGGCCGAGTCTAGACAGCAAGGAATGCAGATAAAGTTTGCTACGGTGTGTGACGCAAAATACAAAATCGATATTTTGTAGGAGTGCTGTCAACAATGTGAAACGTGTACCTGTGTTCACGGATGTGAAATCCTACCGTTTAGAATAAGCTGCACACGGGGCACCTGGGTGGCTCATTCGGTTGAGTGTCCGACTTCGGCTCAGGTCATGATCTCAAGGTCCGTTGAGTTCGAGCCCCAGCATCGGGCTCTGCGCTGACAGCTCAGAGTCTGGAACCTGCTTCAGATTCTATGTCTCCCTCTCTCTCTGCCCCTCCCCCGCTCATGCTCTGTCTCTGTCTCAAAAATAAACACTAAAAAAATTTTTTTCAAATAGAACAAGCTGCACATGAGTGTGCGCTCACACAGGCGAACAAATGACCTGTGTGCGCTCGGTTTATCAGGGAATTCCCATGGAAGAGTCTTGTCGGCCCTCTTGTCCTAATAAAAGCAGCACGAGGACGATACCGGTATTTCCTCTTCTTCTCCCTGACTTCGGATTTAAACACAGGGACACCGGGGACAGGCCCGATGAGACAAGTTTAGCACAGAGAAGGAATTTGTTGGATTTGATATCTTTCCCTGATATTTGAAGGGTTATTGATCCACAGGAAAGGGGGCAGAAGGGGCCGGGGTTTAGAACAGAAAGAACATGAGATGGAGCACAAGATTCGTGTTCTCGCCCTGAATCTGCCGTGGACACGATGCAAGACCTTTGTCACATAAGCCCCTTACTTTTGCTAAGTCTGATGGGCCTCATCTGTAAAACCAGGGGCTTGAGTAATCCCTAGATTACTCTGCAGATTACTCACAACTCTGCAGTTGTGAGGGGCCAGACCTGAGGCTTTTAAGATAAATGTGTGGGTGGCTTAGACACGTAGATTTGGTCCCTGTGAATGTTCTACAGTCAGAGCTGAAAACAGAATTGGTTGGCTTGCAGCATATTGAAAGTTTATTCTTCCTCTGGTTGTTCTTGGAGAAGTGAGAAAAGTGAGCAGGGGGCTAGCCCCAGTGGTACCTTGGGATAAATTAAAGTATCGCTTCCTCAGGACTCTTTATTTCTATGTTGAAAGACTACCATACAAGTACACCGACTCCCGTAGTAAGACTTTGCCAGGGGCGCCTGGGTGGCTCAGTCAGTCAAACATCCGCGTCCGGCCCAGCGCTAACAGTGCAGACCCTGCTTGGGATTCTCTCTCCTTCTCCGTCTCTGCCTTTCCCCCACCTCACTCACTCTCTCTCAAAATAAACATTTTTAAGTAAAAAAAAAAAAATTAAAAATTAAAAAAGACTTTTCCCTGTCATCTGTTTGTAAAATGTTATAAGTATACAAATCTGAAGTGTCTACCTTGTGTTTCGGTATGTTGCTTTTTATAGTACACAACTTGCACCGTTGTACTGATAGTAAACTGATGCATCAGATAGAAGCCAAATTCAAAGACCACCAAGGTCCTTTCCAATTCTAAAATACGGTGATTCTGAGAAGCAGAACTGAAAGCTGCCACAGTGGCCGCAACGGCCGCACTAGGAAAAGATGCAGTGGAAAACGCTGACCAAAAAGGCATCCTTCGGGGCACTGGCTCATGGGGCGTGGCTTTGACTGCTAGCGACAGGCCTGAGGGTGGAACGGAAGACCTAAAAGTTTGGATTCTTTGCAGCTGATTGAACAGTTGCAAAAGCCGCAGCTGGTGTCACCCTCCTCGTGCAGTTTCTAGGGTCACATCTGGTCCATGTTCAATATCAAAAGGCAGGTTAGAACCGGTAGAAGCAAAGTCATTGAGTCCAGTGTGGCATTTCCGGGAAAGAGGATTGACAAGGAGCTCGTACAGTACGGACCGCCTGGCGGGGAGACAGCTTCCACGAGAAGAGGGGCGGGAACACAGGAAGCAGGGCAGCGCCCCCTTCAGCTGGGAGGCTCTGACCGCAGGGGTCCGTGCCCTGTGCTTCACTCCGCGCTCGTGCAGAGAAGGGGTCAGGTGCAAACTCTGAGAGATCCCACAAAGAATCACTAACTGAAGAGAAGCTCAAGGCTCACTGGTCATCTTTGTAGTCACATATTTTTGTCTAAGTTTATTTATTTATTGAGAGAGACAGAAGAGATAGCGTGTATGGGAGCGGGGGTGGGGGTGGGGTGAGGTGGGGGGGCAGATAGAGAGGCAGAGAGAGAATCCCAAGCAGGCTCCCGGCTGTCAGCACAGAGTCGGACGGGGGGCTCAAACACACACACCGTGAGATCGTGACCTGAGCCGAAACCAAGAGTCAGGCTTCGTTAAGCCACCCAGATGCCCCATGTAGTCACATATTTTCAGAGTAGTACAGCCAGGTTCACAATATCTACAAATCTGTGTAACACCACCCCGTTTGAAGTCATCACCCTTCTTTATAAAGAAGGCGCTGAAGTGCGTAAGTGACTTTTCCTAAGATCACATAGCTAATTAGGTGACCAGTCTAGGACAGTAAGAACTCAAGCATCCTGACACTCCTTCTGATGTCCTATCGCACCTGAAAAATCACAAGGTCTGCAGCTTCCAGCTTCTTTTGTTCCGCCACAATATCGGGGCTCAGGCGGCCTTCTTTATAAGCTAGAACAGACTCGGCAGGATACTGAAAGTTCTCGGGGTCCTTCAGTGGACCTGCCCAGAGGAAAATGACAGGCTGGAGTCAGAGGGGCCGAGGCTGAGCCACAGAACCCACAGGCGAGTTGTGCCACAGAGACCTAATTAAAGGGGGGGAAGGCTGATCCTACCTGTGATGTCCCTTCTGGAGATGACGGGATTGAAGTTCATGGCATACAGGTCTGACACAGTGACCTCCCATCCTTTCCTCTTCAAGGCCTCTACAGCAGCCTCCTTCATGGCATGGTTGAAGGACGTCCTCTCTGCGTGGGCCAGTACGATCAGTGCTCTTCTGGCTATTTAGACACACACAAGACATATGGAGAAAATCAGTTTCCAAGCAGCAAAGCTTTAGCTACAGGGCGGCCGAGCCAGGATCCATAATAGAGGAGTGAACTCTGCGAGGCATCGGGTGATGCAGTCCATCCGCAGCAGCCAGAAACATATTTTCTCCTTAAAAGTACCAACGAATAAAGGACGCATTTTAATGCAGTGGCTAATTTTGCTGGCATACTTAACTGGCCATCTGCATGAAAATGGACGTATCCTCTTAGAAAATGGACTTATCCTCCTGACACCTTTTTTTTTATGTTTGTATTTTATTTTTGAGAGAGAGAGAGTGTGTGTGAGTGGGGGAGGGGTAGAGAGAGAGGGAGACAGAATCCAAAGCAGGCTCCAGGTTCTGAGCTGTCAGTGCAGAGCCTGACGTGGGGCTTGGACTCACACACTGCAAGATCATGAGCTGAGCCGAAGGGACGCCCAACCGACTGAGCCACCCAGGCACCCCCCTGCTAACACCTTCTATTAGGTGTCAGGCGTCAGTGTCTTGGTTCCCCTCATCAGGGGGTAGTGGCAATGTTCTATTTCCTGGGTGCTGATCACACAAGTTTGTGAAAATTCACTTCGAATTTTCAGTGTGTCTGTTGTATTTGTGTTGTTGTTTTCACTATCCCACAAACACAGCTCGTAGAGCAATAGATTCCTGGCAGAGTACGGATCTAAAGGAAGAATTTGTATAACCTCAAGATGGAGAATACTTTGTAAGAAAGACTAGAGATTCAGCAACCACGAACGGAAAGCTTGCCAGATAAAGCCACATAAAAATTAAAAATCTGTGTGTACCAGAAGGCACCATAAACAAAGTCAAAAGACAGTCAACGGGGAGCAGATACCTGCAACTCTTACCACAAAGGGTTAAAATCCCAACGAATGCCTACACACAGAAAAAAGACAGACTACACAATAGAAAAATAAATCAAGGATATGAGCACTCTACTCACAGAGGAGGAAATGCAGATGACAAAAAACAAATGAGCAGGTGCCTTGCCTGGCCTGTCAGGAAAAGCAAATTAAAATGAGATATCATTATTTACCCATCAGATTGGCAAAACAATTTATCATTATTTACCCATCAGATTGGCAAAACAATTTAAGACAAGCAACACTGAGGGCTATTAAGATTGCAGGAAAGCTAGCAGCTGCCAGTGGGAACAGGAATTGCTTCCACCCTGGGGGAAAGTAATGAGGGCGAATCTCTTTAAATTTTGAGGACGCATAAATCTTGACCTAGCTCTCCAACTTTGGGGAATCTGTTCTACAGACTAAAAGCGTTGGGATATAAGGATGTATGAGCAAGGACGTGGACTGTGTCATTCTTCTCACTGGCATTCACTGACTCTTTATGGGGAATATTTGAATAAATTATGGCACATACACATTACAGACTAGTATGCTGTTAACTGTATAGAGTTACCCAGAAAGCTATCCACGATGTATCGTTAACTGATCAAATGAAGCGAGTGTGAATCCGTTATTATAAAAGACAAAGAGGGGCGCCTGGGTGGCTCAGTCGGGGAAGCATCCGATTTCAGCTCAGGTCATGGTCTCACTGTTCCTGAGTTCAAGCCCCACATGGGGCTCAGGGCTAACAGCTCAGGGCCTGGAGCCTGCTTTGGATTGTGTCACCCTTTCTCTCTGTCCCTTCCTCACTCACACTCTATCACTCTCTCTTTGTCTCTCAGGAATAAAATAAAATTTTTAAAAAATACAAAGAACGAGGGGCCCCTCTCTGGCTCAGTGGGTAGAGCATGTGACTCTTGATCTTGGAGTCATGAGTTCGAGCCCCACGTTGGGTGTAGCCATTACTTGAAAAAAAAAAGACAAAGAAACTACATATATGTGTACGAAGATTTGCAGCATATAGGTATGAGGGGAAAAAAGATGTGGAATAATTACATGAAACTACTGACAGTGTTCTTAGCTAGATAAGAGATGTTAAGGGCATAGAGACAGAGGGGAAAGATTTGCTTTTTTCTTGGACCTCCTCTGTATTACAAAGTTGTTAGAACCAGAATGTTTTCCTCTTGCAACAACGACATTTATTTTATTTTAGTTTAGTTTAGTTTAGTTTTATTTCTTTAAAGTTTTATTTCTTTATTTTTAAGTAATCTCCATATTCAATGTGAGGCTCAACCTCACGGTCCTGAGAGCAAGAGTCACAGGCTCTTCCAATTGAGCCATCCAGGCACCCCTTTTTATTCTCTTTTACTTGACGTATACTTGACACACAGCGTTGCATGAGTTTCAGGTGGACAACACAGCGATTCCACACGCCTACACCTTACACCACGCTCACCCCCGGTGCGCTCACCTGTCAGAGCACACGACTCTCCTACAAGACCACCGCCCATATTCCCTGTGCTGTACCTTTTGTCCTCGTGACTTATTCATTCTATAACTGGAAACCCGTATCTCCCCCTCCCCTTCACCCATCTGCCTATCCCCCTACTCCCCCTTGGCGTCTGGCAAAGTCAGTTTGTTTTTTGTATTTATGGGTCTATGTCTTTTGTTTGCTTGCTCATTGGGTTTTCAGATTCCACAAACAAGTGAAATCGTATACTATTTGCCTGTCTCTGGATAACAGCATCAACGGGTGCTTACTTCGTGCTAGGCACTGCTCTGAGCGCTTTGCATTCTTTTCCAGTTGTCATGGCAACACCATGAGCTAGATACAATCAGTATCCCACATTAAAGATGGGGAAACTGAGGCACCGAAAAGTTAAGCAAGTTACCCAAGTTTACATGGCAAGTGGTGAAGCTGGAATAATGTAAAAATATGAAGACATAAGGGCGCCTGGCTGGCTCAAAGGAGCACGGAGCTCTTGATCTCAGGGTTGTGAGTTCAAGCCCCATGTTCGGTGTAGAGATCACTAAAAAAATTAATAAATTATAGATAAATCCATGCAACCATGTGCAGGCAGCAGGGCAGGGAATGGAGTTTACCACCAACACCGCTCCTAGTAATTGGTGTCGCTGCCTCATTTCTCCCTAACTCCTAACATCCGTGCCCATGGGCGGAGCTCCAGCGGGAGCAGCTGCTCTGGGTTAAAATCGGCCGGGCGGCAGCTTCGGCCCTAGCCTGCCCAGGAGCCTCGCCTCGTTCGCTCTCGCTCGCTCCTGGCGTTTCAGACTCTCCAAACTCCGACGCGGGGAACAGAAGTCTGATAAGGGATTCAAATTCTGGGAGCGATTTACCTACTTTGGACGGCCTGGGGAAAAGTTCAGGAGCTCCTGAGGCTGCCTTAACAAATCCCTGCCCCCTCTTTATCAACTCCAGGACTCACCACTCTCGGGAGAGATGTGAGTATATAAAGTTCTGACAAGCGTTTTCTCTGTGACGTACCTTTGCATTAGTTCTATCAGTGTTTACTGAATACTGCTTTGTGAGTTTATATTCTTGTGGCTTACTTCTTCTGAGCTATGTATATAGATATAAAGATAAATTTTTTTTTTTACTTATCAGTATTCACAGGCACTTCTGAAGTAGTAAAATACAAAAGCACTTGCCATAAAATGACTGAATCAGGATATCTAGCCCTTGCTTTTAAAGGAGCTCATCACCTGTAAGCTATAGGACGCCTGCTGCTTTCAAAAATAAACAGGGGCGCCTGGGTGGTTCAGTAGGTTAAGGTCCGGCTCTTGATTTCCGCTCAGGTCATGATCTCAGGGTTCCTGAGTCCCACGTCAGGCTCCAAGCTGATGGCATGGAGTAGGCTTGGGATTCTGTCTCTCCTCTCTGCCCCTCACCTGCTTGTGCTCTCTCTCTCTCTCAAAATAAGTAAATAAACTTAAAAAAAAAAAACAAAACAAAAAAACGATGTAAGATGAGACACAAAGAAGAACATATTTGCCAGAAACAAAACCAACGGTGTTCAGTATCTGGTATATATAGATTCCTGAAAACAACGCAGTAGAAAAAAATGGTCCAAGGTTCTAAATATACAACAGAACACTGATCGGCAGTCAGTAGAGCAGAAGCGCTCCTGGGCCAGAGTTGAAGGGCAAATGGGTGACTCCCTCTCCAAACAGCATGATACCAAGTCACTGGTGGCCAGGTCCTTTCATAGACAAACCTGGGGTTTTTTGGACTTGAAGTGTTCATTTTCCCTTTCTGCCACTTAACTAGCTACATGACCCGCTTGACATCCTCAGAATTTCCCCCTAGGAATGGCGGTAAGACGTGCACACAAAAAACTAATGGCATTAGCCTGACGGGGGAGGCAAGGAACAAAATTCCAGAGGAAAACTGTTGACTTCGGGCTAGCTGATTAGGGAAGGCCTTCAGAAGGAGCTGCCATTGAAGGAAAGGTTTGAAAGCCAAATGAGCTTATTACCAATATCCCTAATTTAATATTCATTTCTGCTTGCCATGCACATAATTGACCTGATGGAGGCCACTTGGTAACGCAGCTGAGCATATCTTTGTGAACGCAGCTCTCTCCCTGTGCTGGTTCGCTTTCAAGATTTCATACCCTATGAAACGTGCTCCCCATTCATCATCACTTCTCTGTGTCTTGAAATCCCTCATTCCTTCCCCACCCTCTTTTTTTTTTAATTTTTAAAATTCTGGTTAGTTAAGGTACAGTGTAATATGATTTCAGGAGTAGAATTCAGTGATGGATCACTTACATACAACACCCAGTGCTCATCACAAGTGCCCATTTTAATACCCATCACCCATGTAGCCCATCCCCCTGCCCAACTCCCTCTGTCAACCCTCAGTTTCTTCTCTATCCTTAAGAGTCTCTTGGGTTTGTTTCTCTCTTCTCTTCCCCCCCACTTCCCATGTGTTCATCTGCTTTGTCTCTTAAATTCCACATATGAGTGAAATCATATGTTATTTGTCTTCCTCTGACTTACTTTGCTTAGCATGATACATTCTAGGTCCATCCATGTCATTGCAAATGGCAAGATTTCATATATATATATATATATATATATATATATATATATACACACACACACACACACACAGACACACACACACACACACACATACACACACACAAACACACCACATCTTCTTTATCCATTCATCAGTCAATGGACATTTGGGCTCTCTCCATAGTTTGGCTCCTTCCCCACCATCTTTTATGTTCTGTTCCCCCCAGCACATCCACCCTAGCATGAGCCCTGCTCATGTTCTCCCCAACTCTTTGTCTCAGCCTCCTGACCAGGGTTTACTGAGCACCTGTATCCACCAGGCACTGCTCTAGGCATTTAGGATACATCCGTGTACAAAAGAGACACAAATCTTTTATTTTCGTAGAGCATACATTCTGGTGGCCAAAGTATCCCGAATGTTTCGGGGGAGCTGGTCTCTGTCCTCCTCTGTTACTCTAACATTCCTATAATTCTCTGCCTCCAACCGCAGGCCAACCTGAAACCAAGCATTCACTGACATTCCAGATTGAACAGGACTCGCTCAACCTGCAGCTTCATTGAAGACCAACACAGAACTCAATGTTCTGGGGAACATAGGGAAAGATAAAGCTGGCAGAGAAAGAAAGGGATGGTGGTACATTGTTTTAATGTAAAGCACATCTAGATCTATTTAACAGTAAAAGATAGATTACCCACATGATCCTTCTGGCAGGAAGAATAAGCAATCAAGGAAAACCTGTTACAAGTGGAATAAGGGCAAGCCCTCCTGTCAGTTTCATGCATTTTGTTCCTGCCTTCCGGGCTCCCTGGGTTCCTCACGGAATGCATGCCTGCCGGTCAGAGGAACCCAGTAGTTACAAACAAATGCTCTGGATGCTTCCATTAATGTCAAGACTTAGCTGGATACAGTTAATACTAGTTAAACAAGGTCCAAATCATCCCATTTTCTCTCATTCTCCCCCCCCCCACCCTTTTTTTTTAAGTTACACATAAGTACAGAATATTCCGTAAGATTGCCCTATACTGTCCTGGTGTCCTCAGGCCAGCAGAAGAATGATATAGAGGGGTGCCCAGGTGGCCCAGTAGGTTAAGCATCTGACTTTGGCTCAGGTCATGATGTCCTGGTCATTGGGTTCGAGCCCCGCGTCGGGCTCTGTGCTGAAAGCTCAGAGCCTGGAGCTTGCTTTGGACTCTGTGTCTCCCTCCCTCTCTGTCTGGCCCTCCCCTGCTCACACTATGTCTCTCTCTGTCTCTCAAATATGAATAAACATAAGAAAAATGAAATAGAAACAGCCTCTATCGTGCGTGCAGGAAACCTTGTGAGCTACCCAGCAGTCTCTCCCAGATGCTTCTCCTCCAGGCTTTCAGAAACTCTGGGTGGGCTTCCAGTCCCCAGCTCAGCCCTTTTCACAGAGATTCTAACCGTAGGTTGTCAACGGCAAACAGCAGGCTCATCCCCTCACTTGTGGCAGGCGGAGATTCTCTAGGTGTATGTGTGTTTTCAGAAAGAACAAGGCTCACAGGGAAGGAAATGACAAAAAGGTAGAGTTCTGTCCCAATTGAAGAAATGGCTTTCTAAACACTAGCACTGCCCCATCTCGGAATGAGGCTCTCTGGTAAACAGAGCCCCCTGCCCCTGCAGGGGCTGCAGCTGGGGTGTCTTAGAGGCATCAGATAAAGTTGCAGTGACCTGTAATGTCCCCTTAGGTTGATGGTGGAGAGCGGAGGTTCTGCCACTGAAATGGACCATATACAGGGATCGGGTCTGCCCCATCCAAGGATCACAGACAAAAATGTCTCCTGAACAGGGGCACCTGGGTGGCTCCGTCTCTTGAGCTCCTGACTCCTGGTTTCAGCTCAGGTCATGATTTCTCGGTTGGTGGGATCGAGCGTGGAGTCAGGCTCTGCACTGACAGCCTGCAGCCTGCTTGGGATTCTCTCTGTCTCTCTCTCCCCCACCTCCCCTACTCATGATTTCTCTCCAAAACAAATAAATAAACTTAAAAAAAAAAAAAAAAAAAAAAAAGGTCTCCTGGTCAGGCAGCCTGGGATGGTCTCTATCCAACTAAAGGGTACAGGTTCCCCAGGTCCAGCACACTCATCACCAGATCTTTCAATTTTCCTCCCGAAGCAGGGAATTCACATTTTTAAATAAAATAACCTATATTTACTATAAATATCAGCAACTTATTCCAAAATGTTTTAAATTCTATAAGGCCAATCAAGGTGTGCCAGTGGACCAGATTTGGCCATTGACAACGGCCCGTTTCTGACCTGTTTTGGTGGAAATTTTCTGTTTCCAAGGTCAAGTCTCTGTTAAATGCCCACCTAAGTTTGTGGGTATGGGGTAGAAAACAGGAGCTCCCCTTCCCCCGGTGTCTTATTAAGGCTCAACCTGGCATCTTAACGCTCTCGCTTTTTCAGTTTTGAATCCAGGAGAAAAACTGAGCTCTAAGCCCCTCCAGGATCCTTGCAGACAGCTGAGGCCTGGGGGTGCCCCAGCTCCCGGACGCGGCACTCACCAGCCAGGGCTCCGGCTGTGCTGATTGGCTGCGCTGCTGGTTGTCAGGGCGACCCTGGCCGCCGCTGAATCCTCGCTTTGGGGGGTGGGGGACAGCAGTCAAGCAGCGGCTGGGGCTGCACCTCGGGAGGTTGGGCGTGCAGCCTGCAGAGCGCCCGCCACTTTATAGCTCCTCGCGCCTGCCCGCTTGGGGCTCGGCCTCCCGGGGTGGAGCCGGCTGCTCGCCCCTGGGGCGCAGGGCGGGGCGTGCTGTGGCTGCTCTTCAGGGAAGGGAGGGGGGTCTGAGGGCTGGAATAGGGTGCCCTGGGCACGCGTGGGATATGGGACGGGAGGGTGCAGTTAAAGGGTCTGGGTGTGGGTGGGAGGCAGGCCCATGTGGACCCTGTCCAGGAAGCACCTGGGGACAGCAGGGGGAAGTTTCCGGCAGAGTCCCAGCGCCCCCGCGAGCCTCTCCCAGTCCTGGGAAATTGCCTCCGCACGGAATGGGGTGGGCAAAGAGAAGGGTGTGCTGGGTGTGGTCCTTAAGCCTCGGATTCGCTGAGTCACTGTGACTCTGGACTTAGATTTGGAGGGCCGAGGTACCTTAGGAGACGTGTTCCAGGAGAAGGGAATTCATTTCTTCCTTTGCAATGTTCACATTGTGCCCTGGGGGTCTCAAAGGACGCACTTCGCTGGGTGCAAACCCCTGCTCCTCAGAGTGGGAATCTAAATGGTTTAGTCCAAGGCTGGCTGGAGAGATAAGTAACAGGGAAGCATTTAAAGAATAGCCAAGACGAAGGAAAGTTGACTGGTTTTACAAAGGCTGACTTTAGGCAGCTGACCAGAGCAGAGAGAAAAGTTTTAAATCCCTACCAAGTGAAAGTTACAGTAAAGTCTTCATCCTACGGGTTGTACTGTGCATGTCTTACTGTGTTTTACAGGTACTGCATTTTTTTATACATTGAAAGTTTGTATAAACTTTGAACAAATCCATATCACCCCCTTTCCCACAGCATTTGCCCATGTTGTGTCTCTGTCACGTGTTGGCAATTTCCTGAAATGTTTCGAACCTTTTCATTAAATTTGGTATGATGATCTGTGATTAGTGATTATAACTCACTGAAAATTCAGAGGATGAGCATTTTTTTTAACGTTTATTCATTTTTGAGACAGAGAGAGACAGAGCATGAATGGGGGAAGGTCAGAAAGAGAGGGAGACACAGAATCTGAAACAGGCTCCAGGCTCTGAGCTGTCAGCACAGAGCCCGATGCGGGGCTGGAACTCACAGATCACGAGATCATGACCTGAGCCGAAGTTGGACGCCCAACTGACTGAGCCCACCCAGGCGCCCCTGATGAGCATTTTTAAACAAGGAAGTATTTTTATTAAAAAAATTTTTTTGGGGCGCCTGGGTGGCGCAGTCGGTTAAGCGTCGGATTTCAGCCAGGTCACGATCTCGCGGTCCGTGAGTTCGAGCCCCGCGTCAGGCTCTGGGCTGATGGCTCGGAGCCTGGAGCCTGTTTCCGATTCTGTGTCTCCCTCTCTCTCTGCCCCTCCCCCGTTCATGCTCTGTCTCTCTCCCAAAAATAAATTAAAAACGTTGAAAAAAAAATTTTTTTTTAATTTTTTTAAATGTTTATTCATTTTTGAGAGAGAGAGAGAGAGAGAGAGAGAGAGACCGCACGCAAACAGGGAAAGGGCAAAGAGAGAGGGAGACACAGAATCCAAAGCAGGCTCCAGGCCCTGAGCTGTCAGCACAGAACCCAATGCAGGGCTCCAACACATAAGCTGTGAGATCATGACCTGAGCCCAAGTCAGATGCTTACCCAACTGAGCCACCCAGGCACGCCAACAATGAAGTATTTTTAAATTAAGGTATGTACATTGTCAGTGCTATTGCACACTTAATAGACTAAGTATGGCGTAAACATAATTTTTATATGCATGGGGAAACCAAAAAATTAATTTGACTTGCTTTATTGCAGTTTTTGATCCCAGACCTGTCAAATTTCTGAGATATGCCCATGCTGTCAAAGGGGAAGGAAAAAGAAAAAGAAGTTTAAAGTGTAACCGTCAAAAAAATTAGAAATGGTAACTAAGAAAATTTAGAGAGAAGGTGGGAAGTATACTCTTAAATTGAGGTTTGCAAAATTTAAGGGGTTGCAAAAAACCCCAACAACTCCATAATCAAGATAAATAACTGTTAAGTCATTATTTTTAATGATTTGGGGGGGGGAGTTAGGCCAAGAATTCTTACTATGATACCAAAAGCATAATTATTAATTGAACTTGATCAAAATTACACAACTTTGCTCTGTAAAGATAGCGTTAAGACAATAAAAAGACAGGGCAAAGACTGGGGAAAATACTTAAACATCACATATCCAATGAAAACTATATGCAGAATGCATAAAGAACTCTAAAAACTCAACACTAGAAAACAAACAGACAAAAAATTCGGAAGGATTTTAACAGACACTTTACCAGAGAGGATATACAGGAGACAGGTGCATGAAATAATGTGCATTGTCATTAGGAACATGCAAAGTAAAACCACAATGAGATAACACTGCTAAGACATTAGAACAGCTAAGACATTTTTCAAATGACAATACCAAGCATGTTGGCAGGGATTCTGAGAAATGGAAACTCTTAAACCATTGCCAGTGGGAATGCAAAAGGGTACAGTGACTCTGAGGACAGTTGATTAATCTTTTGTAAAGTTAAACATGGACCGACCAGGTGACCAAAAATTCCATTCCTAGATACTTGCCCTAGAGAAAAGAAAATATAGTTCTTTATATTTATCCCAAATCTGTACATTAATATTTTAACCCCTTTATTCATAGTAGCCCCAAAATTGGAAAAGACCCACATCTCCTCTCATGAGTGAATGTATGAATAAACTATGGGGCATCCATGCAACCCAATAACACCCAGCAATAAAAAGGAATTACTCTTTTTTTTAATTTAATTTATTTTTTTAATTTACATCCAAGTTAGTTAGCATAGAGTGCAACAGTGATTTCAAGAGTAGATTCCTTAATGTCCAGTATCCATTTGGCCCATCCCCCCTCCCACAACCCCTCCAGTAACCCTCTGTTTGTTCTCCATATTTAAGAGTCTGCCTGTTTTTATATTATTTTTGCTTGCCTTCCCTTGTGTTCATCTGTTCTGTATCTTAAAGTCTTCGTGTGAGTGAAGTCATATGATATTTGTCTTTCTCTGACTGACTAATTTTGCTTGGCATAATACCCTCCAGTTCCATCCATGTAGTTGCATATGGCAAGATTTTATTCTTTTTGAGTGCCGAGTAACACTCCATTGTCTATACACACCATATCTTCTTTATCCATTCATCCATCGATGGACATTTGGGCTCTTTCCATACTTTGGCTATCGTTGATGGTGCTTCTGTAAACGTTGGGGTGCATGTGTCCCTTCGAAATAGCACACCTGTATCCCTTGGATAAATGCCTAGTAGTGCAATTGCTGGGTCATAGGGTAGTTCTATTTTTAATTTTTTTTTTTTAATTTTTTTTTTTTTTAACGTTTATTTACTTTTGAGACAGAGAGAGACAGAGCATGAACGGGGGAGGGTCAGAGAGAGAGGGAGACACAGAATCCGAAACAGGCCCCAGGCTCTGAGCTGTCAGCACGGAGCCCGTCGCAGGGCTCGAACTCACGGACCGCGAGATCATGACCTGAGCCCGAGTCGGCTGCCCAACCGACTGAGCCACCCAGGCGCCCCTATTTTTAATTTTTTAAGGCGTCTCCATACGGTTTCCAGAGTGGCTGCCCCAGTTTGCATTCCCACCAGTAGGGCAAAAGAGATCCTCTTTCCCCGCATCCTCACCAACATCTGTGGTTGCCTGAGTTGTTCATGTTAGCCATTCTGACAGGTGTGAGGTGGTATCTCATTGTGGTTTTGGTTTGTATTTCCCTGATGATGAGTGACATTGAGCATTTTTTCATGTGTCTGTCAGCCACCTGGATGTCTTCTTTAGAGAAGTGTCTATTCATGTCTTTTGCCCCTTTCTTCACTGAATTATGTGTTTTTTGGGTGTTGGGTTTGATAAGTTCTTTATAGATTTTGGATACTAGCCCTTTATCTGATAGGTCGTTTGCAAATATCTTTTCCCATTCCGTTGGTTGTCTTTTAGTTTTGCTAATTGTTTCCTTTGCTGTGCAGAAGCTTTTTATTTTGATGAGGTCCCAGTAGTTCATTTTTGCTTTTGTTTCCCTTGCCTCCAAAGACATGTTGAGTAAGAAGTTGCTGCAGCCAAGGTCAAAGAGGTTTTTGTCTGCTTTCTCCTCTAGGATTTTTATGGCTTCCTGTCTTACATTTAAGTCTTTGATCCATTTTGAGTTTATTTTTGTGTGTGGTATAAGAAAGTGGTCCAGGTTCATTTTTCTGCATGTCACTGTCCAGTTTTCCCAGCACCACTTGCTGAAGAGACTGTCTTTATTCCGTTGGATGCTCTTTCCTGCTTTGTCAAAGATTAGTTGGCCATATGTTTGTGGGTCCATTTCTGGGTTCTCTATTCTGTTCCATTGATCTGAGTGTCTTTTTATGCCAGTACCATACTGTCTTGATGATTACAGCTTTTTAATACAGCTTGAAGTCCGAAAAGGAATTACTCTTGATGCACATAGCAACAGGGATGAATTTCTAAAGCATTTTGCTATGTGAAAGAAACCAGAGGCAAAGCTATATGACTTTATGTATATGACATTCTGAAAAAGGCAAAACTATAGATTGGAGAATAGACCAGTGGTCGCTGAGGGTTAAGATCTTATTTTTTTAAGATTTTTAAAAAAGTAATCTCTACCCCCAATGTGGGGTTCAAATTCCCAACCCCAAGATCAAGAATCACATGCTCTACAGACTAAGCCAGCCAGATGCCCCCATAAATAACTGTTTAACAGAATATTTTTGAAAATCAATTTGCAGAAAGGAAAGTCATGATAAACAAAATATAAAAATGTTAAGTAAAGATCAGTACCAGTGCCAAACCAAGCCATATTGAGCCTAAAGAAAAATGAGGACTCACTTAATACTGATTCATTCTTTATGTTGTTAACAAAACAAAATTCAACTAAGTGCATTTTAAAGATCTTATCGACTTTATTCAATGATTCACCAATCAGGCAGCATCTGATCTAGCAGGTAGAACGAGCTCTGAGGAGCTATGCAAAATGAAAAGAATTTTATAGACAGAAAGGAATGGGAAGTTAAACTTGGTGAAAACTGGATTTTTTTTTTAAGTTTTAATTTATTTTGAGAGCGAGAGCATAGGAGGGGCAGAGAGAGAGAACCCCAAGCAGGCTCTGTGATGTCAGCACAGAACCCAACACGAGGCTCCATCCCACATACCATGAGATTATGACCTGAGCTGAAATCAAGAGTTGGACACTTAACTGACTGAGCCACCCAGGCACCCCTGTTTGTTTTGCTTTGTTTTATGTTGGTTTTTTTGAGGCTACTTTCCTTTAGGGAATGATGGGAGTCTATCAGGTAGATTACCTACCTAGTGCTGATCAGGCCATTCCTGACTGATTCATTTAAGATTCCAGTTCAAGGTGAGCTGAAACTGTAATTAAGTCTGTTTGGTGATGTGAGGCTAAGCATAAGTGACTCCATTTTGGGCCAGTTGTCTTTTTATTATTATTATCATTTTTTTTTAATGCTTGTTTATTTTTGAGAGAGAGAGAGACAGAGCACAAGTAGAGGAGGGGCAGAGAGAGACGGAGACATAGAATCTGAAGCAGGCTCTAGGCTCTAAGCTGTCAGCACAGAGCCTGACGCAGGGCTGGAACCCACGAACCTTGAAATCATGACCTGAGCCCAAGTCGGTCACTTAATGGACTGAGCCACCCAGGTGTTCCCCGGTTGTCTTTTAATCATTTATACCCTTTAACAATTATACCCTTTGATAAGACTCAGCCTGAGTGATAGGGTAAAAAATGCAAAAATTGCTGAATCTGTGCGATTCACAGGTCCTACAGCAGTGGGTGGGTTCACATTCTTTAAGTTAGTCATGCTCTTGGATTCTTTTCTGATACTCTAGTCTTAAGGAGATCATTTGCTCGGTGATAGATGACTGCAAGTGTACATTTAAAGCTTTCGAGAGAGGGGCACCGGGGTGGCTCAGTCCATTAACTGTCGGACTTTGGCTCAGGTCATGATCTCATGGCTCCTGAGTTCGAGCCCCACATTGGGCTCTGTGCTACCAGCTCAGAGCCTCGACCCTGCTTCGGATTCTGTGTGTGTCTCTCTCTCTGCCCTTCTCCCACGCATGCTCTGTCTCTCTCTAAAAGATAAATAAAAGAACATTAAAAAATTAACAACAACAACCAAAAAAACCCAACTTTGGCCAGAGAGTCTAGGGATTTTTACTGGGCAGCTTATGCTTCAGCAGCAGACTGTGCAATGCCTTCAAGAGTTAAGGGCAGGTTCCAAACCATACCCTTAACCAGGGCAGTAGGGATCTGTCAAAGGAAGTGAATTTTTAAAAAATGTTTATTTTGAGAGAGCACACACAAGTGGGGGAGGGGCAGAGAGCGAGGGAGAGAAAAAGAATCCCAAGCAGGCTCTGCGATTTCAGCACAAAGCCCGACTCAGGGCTGGCTCTCATGAACCTCCAGATGGTGACCTGAGCTGAAATCATGAGTCAGATGCCTAAGCAACTGAGTCACATAGGTGCCTCTTATGTCTGAATAATAGTCTATTGTGTATGTGTTTATCTGCTTCATCTACTCATCTGTTGACAGACACATTGTTTGCATACCTTAGCTACTGTGAATACTGCAATGAACATGGGTGTGCAGAGATCCCTTTGAGAAACCGGGTTCAAATCCTTCAGATATATACCTAGAAGTGGGATTGCCAGATTATATGGTGGTTCCATTTTTTTTTTTTCAAAAAAAAATTTTTTTTAACGTTTATTTATTTTTGAGACAGAGAGAGACAGAGCATTAACGGGGGAGGGGCAGAGAGAGAGGGAGACACAGAATCTGAAACAGGCTCCAGGCTCTGAGCCATCAGCCCAGAGCCCGACGCGGGGCTTGAACTCACAGACCGCGAGATCGTGACCTGAGCCGAAGCTGGACGCTTAACCGACTGAGCCACCCAGGCCCCCCTATGGTGGTTCCATTTTTAATTTTTTGAGCAATCACCATACTGTTTGCCATAACAGCTATAGTAAATGGTTTTGATTACATAAATTATATAATTTATTTAATACATATTTCATTTATGTATGTATTTAATACATATTTAATTCCATAAACCTATTTTATAAATCTATTACATACATTTGTGTAGTAAATTTTATTATGTAAATTACATGAATTAGAATCCTTTATTCCTAGTGAAAACTAAGAAGGAAGCAACCATGGACTTATCTGTTACACTAGCATCCAGTGAACATCCAGTGATTGGATTGGTACATTTGTACATGCATTTTACAATTTCTAGTAGTAGATTCTTCCTCACAGTAATGTTTTCAATGTGGCACAAAACATAGCTACTATTAGATGTAAATATCTTCAGTTCATCTGTAAAAGGAAGCCAAAAGTCAATAAACTTAAATTGAGTAATTCACGTTTGCGTATTTTATCCTACTTGAAAATGATTTAGATGCTTGATAGATATCCATCATTTAACTTATCTCCGGGTTGGGGATTTGAAGTGTTTTACAGTGTAGGGCACCTGGGTGACTCAGTCGGTTGAGCGTCCAACTCTCGATTTCTGCTCAGGTCATGGTCTCACTGTTCATGAGATCGAGCCCTGTGTCAGGCTCTGTGGGGACAGTGTGGAGCCTACATAGGATTCTCTCTCTCCTTCTATCTGCCCCTCCGCCACCCATTCTCTCCGCCCCCCCACCCCCAAATAAATATTTTTAAAAAACATTTACAGTGTATGTTGTCACCAGGAAATTTTCTTGAGGTTGGTGGGTGACCTAGTGTCGATCCAACCAATTCCATGACCGCCTTGTCCTGGCACAGGATTCTTACAGTTAGGGGGAGAGTACTCCAGGTGCTTTTCAGCGCTCCACCCATGGCCAACAATTTTGTGGCTTTGGCTTCCAAGATTCCCACGACGGAGCTGTTATTCTTTTACCCCATCTTTACACGAACAGAAGCCAACAAGAACCACAGAAATGGAAGTGTGGACTCCAGCAGTAACCAGAAACTCTGCTTTCCACGGTACCAGTTTCTGGACTCCACAGTTCCAGAAAAAGATGGTACTGTAGACTGGCCAAGAGAAGACCGTAAGTGCACACCACCAGCAGCTTCCTGAGTGGAACTCTGGACTGAACCAGCAGACCCCAATACATAGGGACTGAACTCACCGGGGCTAGGGACTCAGATTCTGGGTGGAATCATCTGCCTGCCCAAGCTGACCTGCCATGGACTGGGACCATGAGCTACCCAAGAGCTAAGGACTAGCATTTTGCAAGAACTGCCTCTCTGACCTGTTAACCCCGGACTGGAAAGCCAATCAGATCAGGAATTCAGGGCAAAGAGAGCGGAACTCAGATCCAAGAGGAACTTGGTCATGAACCTCAGAAATGGCAAGAAAGAAGATTCCCAGAGTTGGCAGGTACCGACACCTGTGTTTCTTGTTCCTGAAGATGTCAGCAGATTCCCTTTGTTCCCACCACTACCACCAAAACTGTCAAAAAAAAAAACAAAATTCAGGGGCACCTGGGTGGCTTAGTCGGTTGAGCGTCCGACTTCGGCTAAGGTCATGATCTCATGGTTTGTGGGTTTGAGCCCTGCGTCAGGCTCTATGCTGTCAGCTCGGAGCCTGGAGCCTGCTTCAGATTCTATGTCTTCCTCTCTCTCTCTGCCCCTCCCCTGCTCACACTCTGTCAATCTCTCTCTCAGAAAATAAATAAACATTAAAAAACATTTTTTTTTATAAAATTCAGGGGCATGTGGGTAGCTCAGTTGCTTAAGTGTCCAGTTTTGGCTCAGGTCATGATCTCGCGGTTTGTGGGTTAGAGCCCCGTGTAGGGCTCTGTGCTGACAGTGTGGATCCTGAAGCCTGCTTCCAGTTCTGTGTCTCCCTCTCTCTCTGCCTCTCCTCAACTCATGCTCTCTGTTTCTCTCTCAAAAATGAATAAACATGTTCTTAAAAGTTTACTTTTTTAATTTTTAAAAAAATGTTTGTTTACTTTTGAGAGAGAGACAAAGTGGAAACGGAGGAGGATCAGAGAGAGGGAGACACAGAATCCAAATCAGGCTCCAGCCTCCAAGCTGCCAGCACAGAGCCCGATGTGGGGCTAGAACACATGGACCTTGAGATCATGACCTGAGCCAAAGTCAGATGCTTAACTGACTGAGCCACCTAGGTGCCCCCCCCCCAAAAAAAAAGAGTTCAGAAAACAAAATTCAGCTGCAGATGCTTTAAACCACTTACTGGCTTTATTCACCTGGATTTATTCATGAATTGGGCACCATCCAAGCTAGCAGATAAAAGCTCTGAAGCTGTATAAAATGAAAAGCTGTATAAAATGAAAAACTTTTGTGGGCAGAAGGGAGCAGGAACAAGGAAGTTATATGAAGGAAATACTGCACAGGATATTAACAAACTAAAATTTAAATAAAAAACAAAGTGGGTTATTGTTAGGCGACTTTCCTTCAGGCTCTAACAGGCAGATCATCTTAGAAGCGCTAACGTGGCATTTCCTGATTGTCTGGTTTAAGATTTCATTTCTGGGATAAATAACGAATTAAGTCTAGGTTTAGAGCCAAGGAACTTAGCATAAACCATTCCATGTGGGGCCTGTTGTCTTATTTTTAACACTTTAATGTATTTTTTTTCGTCGTAGACATTTTTCATTAATTTGACCTCTAAAATGTTGTATTGAAACCTTTTGATTCCTGAGTTTTCTGGCATTTTAAATTTTGTGCCAGAGGCAAGTGCTTCTGGTCCTTGCCTTGACTGTAAATAAACCAGATTTTCTATTATTTTAAAATACAAAGTGTACGGATACTGTGTAAAGTTGATAAATGAAGAAACAGGCAAAAGCATATTATTAGAAGGTAATAGTAGCCCCTGGAACCATTACACACAATGGTTTTAAGCATTTTTTTCTAGGAATGGAAAATGACAGGAGAGGACTAGTGTTTAATATATGTTTAAGAGTTAAGGGAGGCTTGGGGGGCTCAGTTGATTCAGCTTCCAACTCGTGATTTCACCTCAGGTCATGATCGCAGGGCACGGTTCGTGGGATCCGGCACAGAGCCTGCTAGAGATTCTCTCTCCTCTCCCTCTCGATAAATAAATCAAATTTAAGGAAAAAAGACAAAAGGATTGCTGATGGCGTTATGTTTAACACATGAGAAACTGCCAAAGTGCTTTCCAAGGTGGCTGCACTCTTCTATGCTGCTCCCAGCAAAGTGTGAGTGTTAGAATTTCTCCTCACCAACATTTGTATTGTCTCATTCATTGTAGCTGTGTCTGTGTGTGTGTGTGTGTGTGTGTGTGTGTGTGTGAAGTGGTAACTCATTGTGGTTTTGAGTTAGGTTTTCCCAATGACTAGTGACACTGCATATCTTTTCTTACAATTGTTGGACATTTATATATCTTCTTTGGAGAAATGTTTATTTAGTTGCTTTGCACATTTAAAAAAATTTTTTTTAACGTTTATTTATTTTTGAGACAGAGACAGAGCATGAATTGGGGAGGGTCAGAGAGAGAGGGAGACACATAATCTGAAGCAGGCTCTAGGCTCTGCGCTGTTGGCACAGAGCCCGAAGCGGGGCTCGAACTCAAGGACTGCGAGATCAAGACCTGAGCGGAAGTCGGATGCTCGACCGACTGAGCCACCCAGGCGCCCCGGTTTGCACATTTTTAATTTTTTTTTTCAACGTTTTTTATTTATTTTTGGGACAGAGAGAGAGCATGAACGGGGGAGGGGCAGAGAGAGAGGGAGACACAGAATCGGAAACAGGCTCCAGGCTCCGAGCCATCAGCCCAGAGCCTGACACGGGGCTCGAACTCACGGACCGCGAGATCGTGACCTGGCTGAAGTCGGACGCTTAACCGACTGCGCCACCCAGGCGCCCCTCGGTTTGCACATTTTTAAATTGGGGTGTCTTTTTTATTATTGGGTTGTAAGGGTTCTTTATACAAGTTCCTTTTTTTTTTTTTTTTTTTTTTTTAAGTAATCTCTGCATGCAATGTGGGGCTTGAATTCACCCTGAGATCAAAAGTCGCATGATCAAAAGAGATCAAAAAGACAGACTGGGGCAGACAGGTGTCCCTTTATACAAGTTCCTGATCAGATACGTGATTTGCAAATATGTTCTCCCATTGTTTGGGTTGTCTTTTTATTTTCTCAGTGGTGTCTTTTAATTCTGATGACGTCTAACATACGATCCTTTTAGCACATGTTCTTTGTGTCTTATCTAAGAAATCATTGCCTAACCCAAGATTGATACCTATGGGTTTTTGTTTTTTTCTGTGAGTTTTATAATTTTAGCTCTTCTATTTAGATCTGTGATCTACTTTGCAGTAATTTTTGTGTATGATGTCAGGGAATAAAACCCCCGTTTTGGGGATAAGAGATAAGGGAACTAATGTACCAAGTGCTAATATGGCGTGTCTGCGGCCATACAGCTGCTCAGTGGTGCCTTGCAGAATTTGAGCTCAGGGCGCTGGGACTCAGAGTCAGGATTCTTGAGTGTAGTTCAAGCCCCATATACTCTTCTAGGTGAGCTCTGGTTGCATCTGAAACAATATCGGATTCAGCTGCATTGCCTTAAAGGTCCCTCCAGCTTTAATTGGCTGTCGGTTCAGAATTGTTCAATTCCCATGCAGTTCTCTGAGCAGGCTTGTCCCTGGAGGCTTGTGTGTCTACTGAAAACCATGTCCTCAAGGTCTCTGCCACATCATCAGGGAGCAGCCGGCACCCTGGAGCTGTAGAAAGCTTTGTGATGGTCTTCATTATCTAGAGATAAAAAGCAGAGGTAGGAGAAACCTCAGGAGTCCCTCATTTTCCTCCTGATGAAAGAACACAAACAGCCTAATTAGTTACCTGCTAAGGCACTGCCTCCGCACTTGGGTGCCTCCTTTTTTGCAAAAGAAATCCCCACAGCCCCCTTGTTGTGGATGATGGACTTTGTGCAATAGCTCAGAGCCACATGGGCCTTTCTGGACACCTGGGCATCTGTTGTCCTCAGTGGTTCCCGTGGCTACTGCCAAGTATCCCTGGAGGGAATAGGTCTTTGGTATTAGGGGAGAAATGATTCTTCTCCTGTAAACATCATCCCTTCCTGCTCTCCTGTCTCACTGCCAGGATCACTGTTGTACAGGACACGCACTGTTAGGCTGGACTTCTGTGTCCCCGTGTGCTCTGCCAGAACTCTGTCAGGTTATATATTGTGTCAAATAGGTCATATTCTGTTGGGCTTTGACAACTCTGGTTAGACTGACATTTCTCTTGAGATGACATGCATCATGCACTTGTTGTGAAGAGATTTCATCTGATACAGTAAACTGAGTTCTGGGATCCGATCACAGAATTTAAGTGCTTGATCCTTTTTGTCTCACGTCCCATTAGTAATTCTTCAGCTTGTGCACAAACACCTTCGGGGATAGGGGACTCACTTGTAATTTCCAAGAGCAAACTACAGGAGAAGTTAGGGGAAAGCATTCCCTGTCTCTTGATTCTTTATTTTGTCTAGACTGGTCTGAGTCAAGCATTCAGTTCCACAAGCATTTATTAAACATCATTCAAGATCCAGGCAATGAGCTTCGTGAAGGGTGTAGAAAGACAAATGTCACCTAGTTCCCAAGACATCTGAGCAGTTACTAGGAAATGTGCGCCACACTTCCTTGTCATCATAGATCTCAGAATTACAGTCTCAATAATGTCTTAGGGGCACCTGGATGGCTCAGTCAGTTAGGCATCCGACTGCGGCTCAGGTAATGATCTTGCAGTTCATGAGTTCAAACCCCGCATCAGGCTCTGTGCTGACAGCTTAGAGCCTGGAGCCTGATTCAGATTCTCTATCTCCCTCTCTCTCTGCCCCTCCCCTGCTTGCTCTCTGTCTCTAGAAAATAAATAAATATTAACATATTTTAAAAAATAATGTCTTAATAAGGCAAAAAGGTTGCATTCATGACAATTGACCTCCATACATGTGAACACACAAACACAGTGATCTAAACACCGCATATGTTTCCACTCTCTCCCTGTCTGTGCATACTGGGATAAAAATAACAAGTAAATTTGGGGATATTCTTCGTGATGTGCCAGAGTTAACGCATATACTGCTTGATTGTGGATTACAGGGGTACTGCTTCCCTGGGGGATGTTTTGGAAATGTCACTAACAATGTACTATTAACTGTATCTTGTTACTAAAGAAGACGGTAATAGAGAATGATGCTGGTGAGCTAGGTCCAGGGACCCGGAGGGAATCCCACAGGATCAGCCAAGAGGGTCCTTGGCTTCATGCAGGATGGAAATGAAAGGCGAGCCAGCACAGCTTAAAGATCTAGAGAGAACAGATACAGACGGAGCATCTGGGAGACTCAGAAAAGAAAGGAGCGTGAGTCTCAGGTTTGTTCGGAGCCTGGGGGTTTTTATTGAGGATTGTGGTCTGGTGTACGTGTCCTCTCTGACATCACTGAATCAGGTAGAACAAAGAGCAGGGGAGGAGGCTGGGTGGTTCTGTTGGTTGAGTGTCCAACTTCAGCTCAGGTCACGATCTCACGGTTTGTGAGTTGGGCTCCACATCAGACTCTCCACTGTCATCGCAGAGCCTGCTTCGGATCCTTTGTGCCCCCACTCTCTCTGCCCGTCCCCTGCTTGCACGCACTTTCTCTCTCTCTCTCTCTCCCTCTCCAAAAATGAACATTTAAAAAAATGTGTTGAAAGACCAGTGGGGCGCCTGGGTGGCTCAGTTGGCTAAACATCCCACTTATGCTCAGGTCATGATCACATGGTTCACGAGTTTGAGCCCCATATCATGCTCTGTGCTGAAACTTAGAGCCTGCTTCAGATTCTGTGTCTCCCTCTCTGCCCCTCCCCTGCTCATACTCTGTCTCTATCTCAGAAATGAAACATTAAAAAAAAAAAAAAAAAAAAAAAGGACCAGGTCCCAGGTTTTATTCCTTGGAACCAGAGGGTGTTTGTTGGCTTTGAGATATCTAGAGCCTGGGTCTGGAATGCACATAGGCTGGCTTCCTCAGGTCCTTCTCACCTGGCCCTTCCTTAGGTGTCATCTATTCTAGAGGAATCATGAACTCCTTGACCCTTACCATGAGCACATTCTGAGGCATATGTAAAGTGGGCTCGGAGCACAGGTCCTGGCAAGAACAGAACCAGGGACAGGAAGAAAACTCAGATTTTTATGGAGTCCTTCAGTTTTCCTATCTCTAACTTATCACCTTATTAAAAGTGTCAGTCAAGGATGCCAGTAGGATTTCGGTTAAATACGAGTTTCAAATGTTCTGAACTAGCAGTCAAGATTACCAGGTACAACTTCTATAAACAAGCATTCCCTACGTTGATATTCTGGAAATGAAATAAAATATAGGATCTGATTGGAGTTTCATTCTTTGTACTCTTAAACTCCAAACCAAAGATTTCATTTCAGCCGAGTAATATCATTTCAGCCAAATATCTATCATTTGATTATTGTAATATCACATTTAATTATTGTGTGTTAGAATTGTGAAGTTTTTAGTCAAAAGGTTATATAAAACAATCCATTTATTTCTATGTGGTCATTCCTTTTAGGTGTTTTTTTGTTGGTTGGTTGGTTGGTTTGTTTGGTGGGGGCAGGCAGATTAGCATCCCTTATGATGCAAAATTTACCTTCTTACCATTTGTTCTCATTTTGTGTCTCACATAGGCCAGAGGACTTGAATCTGCCTGTGTCCTTTGGTATTAAGGCTAGCTCAGTTTCGGCATATGTATAAACAAAACTTCCTGTAGTTTGCCCTTTTTTTTTTTTTTAATCCTGTTGTGGGGCTCGAACTCATAACCCAAGATCAAGAGTCACATGCTCCATCAAATGAGCCATGCAGGTGCCCCCGAACTTTGCTTTTTAACAATATTTACTCCATTCTAGCGTGAGTTTGGTTTCTCTGTATGTAAGTGAAGCGGATGAGTTGTCTGGGGGAACCGACTTCCAGTGAATGAGTTTGGGGATATGTGGATCATTGGTCTCTTCTGTGACTATTCTACTATTACTTGTATGATGTTGCCATCATCGGGGAGTTTCTGATTTCCTTGTGTTCCTGAGGCAGACTCCAGAGGCCACTTCGTTCCTCGCATCTTTTTAAAAATTCTCTTCTGTGTTTCTTTCCTTTAGGGGGCTCTTACTCTTTCCGTGCTAGATTTGCTTTGCCTTAGAGCTCATTCCCAATCAGTAAAAATGAACCCTGCATCCTGGTTCTGGGTTACGGTTGTGGGGGACTAGGAGGCCACTCCTTCCCATCTGCAAATGAGAAGCTATTAGTGGTGAAAGAAAGCAGTTATTTAGATGTTCTTTAGTTTTTAAAACTTGTAGTCCTAAGGGCCTAACTGCTGGGGTTAACAATTTGCTGTGCATGCATTTACAAACCCCTTTCATCATATTTTTCCTACTCAAAAATTTATTTTAAAGCCATTGGTATGCATCTGTAAATTGTGGTTGTAACTAATGCCATTTACCAAGTATTTCTAGCATCCTACCTTCCAGACACTGATTGGGATGGCATTTCGTGGTCCTATCTGGTTGGGTGGGACCACAGGACTGGCTCTGGCCACTGAACTAACAGAAGCATCCTTTTGAGATTTGCTTTGTTGAGTGGGACTAGAGCAGCCTTTGGTTCTAGAGAGAAGTTTCTGGCTCCTGAGGGCCCACAGATCATGAAGTTTTGCACTCTGCGTGGTGAGTAGATGGCTAGTCCTCATCTTTGGGTGCTCCGGAGATTATTTCTTGTGCTTCTCTTCTGGTAAGTCTCTCCCTTGCCTCAGGAAGCTCTTCACACCATGTGCTGATTGATGCTTAGCTGACTTAGCAGGGCCCTCGGTAGATCTCTGGAGCTCCTCTCACAATACTCTATCTTGCTGGATGGTTGCAACAAATTTTTTTCTTAGAAATCAGAAGTTTTTTGTGACGTGAGATGTTTTTCTTTTTGTTTTTTTAAATATTTATTTTTTATTTTGAGAGAGCACACACACACAAACACACATATGTACGCGTGTGCATGCACTGGGGAGGGATAGACAGAGAGGGAGAGAGGGAGAATCTCAAGCAGGCTCCCCACTCTCAGCACTGAGCCTGACTCGGGGCTCGAACTCACAAACTGTGAGACCATGACCTGAGCCAAAATCAAGCGCCGGATGCTTCACCGACTGAGCCACCCGGGCGCCCCTGAAATGTTTTCTTTCTTAATTGGAAGGAATAGAGTGAAAAGTTAAGACTTGACAAGGCTGGCTGTTGGGGGTGGGGGTAATGTGGGGCCACTGGATTGGGTGCAGGCCTTGAAAGAATTCACCCAGAGCAGAACAAAGGAGGTAGTTAACTGAATACACCGCAAGGGGGAGGCAGGCTGGACAGCAAATGAGAGACTGCTAAGAAGCCATGGTTAGGGACTTAGTTAAAGCTTATTTATTTATTTTGAGAGAGAGAGATAGAAAAAGAGAGAGTGTGTGCGAGTAAACACGTGGGGCAGAGAGAGAGGGAGAGACAGAATCCCAAGCAGGCTCCATGCTGTCAGTGCAGAGCCCAGCTCAGGGCTAGATCTCACAAACCTCAAGATCATGACCTGAACTGAAATCAAGAGTCAGACGCTTAACCAACTGAGCAACCCAGACACCCCGGTGGGCGCTGTAGTTAAAGCGGGAAGGTGCGGAGGTAAGGGAACATAAGGAATTTTCCTTTTTTGGTACTTGTGTCTGTGTAAATAACTCATTGGTCAGCTAGGGCTTAGGGATATTTTGAGGCGGGTCATCTCGTGGGCCTGTTTGTGTTCAGCCAGGCCGGTACTGTGGGCCCTTTTACCTTACTCAGGTTTCCATTGTCCAAGTTGGTTGACTAAAAGTGCCGTCTATATTGGGTACATGGGTGTTATATCATCCCCTACTTTTCTGGAACTTTGACAGTGTGAGGAGGAGAAAGAGAAAAGGATTCTTACAGGCCCTTGCCCCTGCTCACTTCTCCTCCCGCACCCCCAGACTCCTGTTGGGTCAGCCAGCCCATCAGCTTGCACCCAGTTTCACACAGATGGAGGGCAAGGGAGCCAGTATTCGCCCTGTTTCCTATGGTCTCCACTGGTCTATTTGTTGCAGAATGTTAGATGGACTAAGCTGAAACCTTGACCTGGACACTCAGAAGCTATGTGACTTTAAGTCACGTAACCTCTCATAGATGGGGACCGCTGGAGATAACAGCACCCATACCTCATAAGTGTCCTGCCGATTAAATGGACTAACATAGATGATGTACTTAACACAGCCTGTAACATGAAATAAGTCTTTGGATTGGTAGCTTTTCACCACCGATGAAAATAAGGAAGATCTCTTTGAACTGATATGGAGTGATTTCCAGTGAGGAAAGATATATATACTACTATACTGCTTAAAAAGAATTTTAAGTAGTATACTAATTTAACTTTTTTTAAAATGTGTATTTATTTATTTTGAGAGAGAGTGAGAGGGAGGGGTAGAGAGGGAGAGAGAGAAAATTCCAAGCAGACTCCACACTGTCAGCACAGAGCCTGACACAGGGCTACATCTCACGAACCAGGAGATCATGACCCGAGCCGAAGTCAGATGCTTAACTGACTGAGCCACCCAGGCACCCCTACCTTTTATTTAAAATTTAAAAAAAAATTTTTTTTACATTTATTTATTTTTGGCAGGCAGAGAGAGACAGAGCGTGAGCAGGGGAGGGGAAGAGCGAGGAGATACAGAATCCGAAGCAGGCTCCGGGCTCTGAGCTGTCAGCACAGAACGCAATGCGGGGCTTGAACCCATGAACCATGAGATCATGACCTGAGCTGAACTCAGATGCTTAACCAACTGAGCCACCCAGGAGCCCTAGGCGCCCCTACCTTTTAAATTTTTTCAATATTTTATTTGTAAGTAATCTCTACATCCAAGGTTAGGCTCAAACCTACAATCTTGAGATCGAGTCCCACGCCTCACTGACTGAGGTAGCCAGGCGCCCCTACTTGTAGTGTAAGAAAAACGTTGGGGCACCTGGATGTCTTGTTTGGTAGAGTATGCAATTCTTGGAGTTGTGAGCTTGAGTTGGGTGTAGAGATTACTTAAAATCTTTTTATTTTTTTTTAACGTTTATTTATTTTTGAGACAGAGAGAGACAGAACATGAACGGGGGAGGGTCAGAGAGAGGGAGACACAGAATCTGAAACAGGCTCCAGGCTCTGAGCTGTCAGCACAGAGCCCGACGCGGGGCTCGAACTCACGGACCGTGAGATCATGACCTGAGCCGAAGTCGGATGCTTAACTGACTGAGCCACCCAGGCGCCCCAAAATATTAAAAAAAAAAAAAAAAATGTAAAACACATGCTCTTATTTTGCAGAATAAAACAAGGGTAAATTAGGAACACATGAAACTGATGCTCTATATGGAGTAAGATGAAACAGAAGGGGAGAAAATGGCATCTAGCTGGAAGTATACTTTTATTATTTAAAAAAGATTTTTTTTTTGAATGTTTATTTTTGAGAGAGCGTGAACAAGGGAGACACAGAGAGAGGGAGACACAGAATCCAAAGCAGGCTCCAGGCTCTGTCAGCACAGAGCCCGACACGGGGCTTGAACCCACCAACTGTGAGATCATGACCTGAGCCGAAGTTGGACACTTAACTGACTGAGCCACCCAGGCGCCCCTTTTTATTTTAGAACTGTGTTTACTTATTTAAAAAAATTAGGGTGGGAAAAACTTTAATGTTTTTGGTTTGAATTCAATTTAACTATATGCCAAATGGGTAAGTTAACCATACAAGAAAAAACCTAAGTAAGGAGCTTTTAAAGATAGTACTTTGCACATACACTGTCAATATAAAGAACTTGGAAAACATCTTATATTCAGTACCAAGTATTCAAAGTGAACGTGACTTAGCATGATGCCCTGGGTACCTATTGCTCATGGAACATTCCTGCCCAAAGTGCATCCCCTCAGGCAAATTTAGGAGACAATCTGTCCAACTCAAATGGAGGGACATATTAAAACCTAGTTTGTATTAAAAATGTCAACAACTGGGGAAAAATGATATGGACGATGTAACAATTGGAAAAATGTGAGTTATGTTTCACATCAGTAATAGTAATGTATCAGTGGTAAAGTTCTTGAATTTATGCAAAAGAACATCCTTTCCCTGGGAGATACTCGGTGCACTCGAAGAGCAAAAGTAAACAAGGCAAAGTAAGTGAATGTGGGTGGTAGCTTCTAGCAGCTCACTGTACTGAATTCTCTTGAATGACTACAGTGCTTCTGAGTAAGAGAAAGCTCTTAGTTGTATTGTAGCAAATTTAGTCCATTTTCTTGCAAAAAAATAAATCTAAATGTTTGATACTGGGTATACAGCTTAAGTGTTAGCCTTCAAATTACCTAAGAAGCAAACATTTGGCCTACTTAATCAAAGGCACCAAAGCTTGTAACCATGTTTATTAGAGAAATAATAAACTTGGAAGTTCCTTTCTTTGGAAGTTGAAGATGTGCTCCATGGCACCGGTGCTTGTGTTTTCATCAAACTCCCCTCAGCACAGCAGGAATCCCAGCTCTCCGGATGCTCACAGGCCAAGGGACAGCCCAGTGTCACCACAAACCCGACCCGACCCATCCCCGAAGGTCAGGAAACAACACTGTGTAGGTCAGTCCTGCTGTTTGCATCCAGATGGTTCTGGAGCTGGACAGCCAGGGAAAGAGGCACTCGAGTGCCTCAGCAGCTGCAGCGGCGATCCTGTCTGCCCCAGGAACTTGCACTTCACCTCTTCTTCACAAACTTCTTTCTGGAAGCATTGGGATTTAACCGTCTCCTCCCGGCTCCCAAGGTGCTGTCTCGGATCTGCAGGGTCGCCGACCGGCTGGAGATGTCATTCTCTGCAAAGGGAGATACCCCAGCTATGTAGTCAGGGGCAAACACGTCGGTTTTCTGCCTGGCCTTTCGGGAGAGTCTCAGCTGAGGGAAGCGCTGGTCCTCGGTCAGATGGGGGTTGACGGCGTATTTGCCCCCTTTGGGCATGGGAAGTGAATACTGTGAACAAGAAGAGGAAAAGCCATTAGAAGGACAGGGAACCATATGCAAACACGTCTGATCCTGTTAAGGTCAAGTTTACTGACAGCTCTGGAGTGTACCGTTCACTGCTACTATGTGCTAATAAGCACATGACCTGCATCTTCCCACCTCACCCCGACCTCAACTCCCAGGGGGAAAAACCCAATGCAGTATTTGGACTACATACCCTCCGCTAGTGACAGGAAGAACTGCCTATAAGCACAGAACTCTAGTTAGCAGCTACCATTTTCCTAGTGGTGTGGATTAGTAATTCTGAAACTGTATTTTAGGATTGAGCAAATAAATTATTATACAAAATGGTGTAAGGATAAGAGGGAGGGCTAGAATGAACTCTGTGGGGTTGAAACTGAAGTTTATAAACTTATAATACAGACAGGTAATAGTAAATACTCATGTGTACCTTTATACACATATGCAGACCTACAATCTCTGTCCAGTGTGGGCTGAGAAATCTATGATCCCCTAGCGCAATGAGCCCACCCCGTGCTCGGTCAGCTCTTTGTCTCTAAAAACCACCCTTCAACAATCAGAGTTCCGTAGAGAAATGGCTGACTCTGGAGCAGGGACAGCGTGAGACAAGGGCCAGAACATCTTATGCCAAAAAGTAAGAAAGTGGTGAGAGAATAATTGGGACACTGAAATGCTGAGGTTTTCTTGGTCCTCTCTGTTCACTTGGATCCTCGTGCTTAAGAGGTCTTGGTTTTCCAACCGCAGGCCCTGCTGCTGGGGAGCAGGAGACAGGCCACTCACCCGGAGGCCCCGAGGATTCAGCACCTTGGGGTTGCGGGAAAAGTGCATATGCAGGGTTCCATCGTCGCTGACGGTCACAGACACCTTCTTCAGGGTCTTGTTTCCACAATGTGAACAGAACACTCGGCTCATGTCAGATGTCGTCCTGAAGACATAAAAGGAAAGGCTGCATGCTGAAGCCACAAGCAGCAAACCCCTTCCCCAGAGCACAAGGTGAGTCACAGGGGTCAGAGGAGGAAACAAAAAAACATGGGGCAAAGCTGAGCAGCACCCTACACACCACAGCCCACGGCTGCTTGGCCTCCTGCTGCTGCTGCCAGTAGACTGCTGCTGCACGACCCGAGGAAAAGGGAATGAAAGGACACACGCAGCAAGTAAGTAAACACGGAAAGGGAGCAGAATGTTTTTATGTTTTTACATTAACACTGAAGTCTTACTCAACTGCCAGGCGTTATTCTACAAGTTGAACTTCACAACAATCCTATGAAGTTGACGTTCTCTCCATTTTACAGATGGGGAAACTGAAGCAAGATAAGGAGCTTGCTCAAGGTCAGAGCTAGTAAGTGGCAGATAGTAAGCCAAGGGAACCTGGCTTCACAATCAGTGCTCTTAATATCACCACACTTAGGTTTGTTTGTTCAAGTTTATGTAGAGAGAGAGAGCATGTGAGTTGGGGGAGGGGGCAGAGAAAGGGAATCCCAAGCAGGCCCTGCACCGTGAGCATGGAGCCTGATGTGGGGCTTGAACAAATGAACCTGTGAGATCAGGACCTGATCCCAAACCAAGAGCTGGATCCTTGGGACTGAGACACCCAGGCTCCTATTTTTTAATGTTTATTTTTGAGAGAGAGAATGCATGCAATAGGGGCAGAGATGGAGACAGAGAATCCAAAGCAGGCTCCGCACTAACAGTGCAAAACCAGACGTGGGGCTTGAACCCATGAACTGTGAGACCATGACTTGAGATGAAGTCAGATGCTCGGCAGACTGAAGCACCCAGGCACCCCCACATCAGCGTACTTTGTAAAGGGGTGAGTTGCCGCAGCTCTTTGTACCTTGCCCCGAAGTGTTAGCCTGGGTTTTAAGCCAGGAAGTGGCTCCAGAGGTGCCAACAACGTATTAATGAATTCCACAGGAAACCCTGGAAAGCTGCTACAGTTGGTTAGGTGTGGATGGCAGACCCTGAGGCCCTGCCTCTCCCCTATCCACTCACACCCCAACAGGGGACCTTGGCAAGAGAAGCTGACGCTGTCAAGGACCAGATGGCAGTGCTCGTACCTGTCCTTGAGGAATTCCCCCTCAGTTCCCCAAGGTCAGGAGACAAACTGTGTGACTCTCCTGAGACGCCGAATCCTTTACCTGCAAGTCTCCGAGAGTAAACCAAGTACCTCTCAACAGGTGCTGGGAACTAATTATTCTGAGTAAGAAACTATCCAGTCACTGGGGCTAACCTCACAGGAATGGAGAACATTTCTAAAAGCTGCTAAGAATTCACCTGGAGGAACATGGGGTTTTGTAACAAAGGGCAATGGGGGAAATAAGGTTTCATGAAGCAACGAGCTTTACCCTGTCCTGAGCCTGGTACGTCTTCAAACTAAAGATTCAGAAGAATACACAAGCAGCTTTGAGGAGTAGCTCACCACGCCATAGGCAAGCCTACACACAGTGGTGGCAGGGCAGGGCCCCTAAGCCATGAGTTTTGAAGCCTGCAGGCGAGCAAGGGTCTCTCCAGGTAACTTTACTCTCAGCAGAACAGCACTAGGGACCCAATGAGACACCCTGCTGCTTCAGAAACCTTCCATGCAGGCCTCAGCACTGAAGGGCTCCACCAGATGATGGCCACCAAATCTAAGTGAATCTATGAAAGGGCTGTAAGAAACCATAGTGTAAGATCCCAGGGCCACACTTCACCAGCAAGGCTGCAGTACAGTCTCTTCCACTCCAACCAGGTCTCTGGGATCCTGAGAGAGAACACTGGCCACCCCACCACCCCCAAGAGCCAAATCAAGAGCCAGAAAAGAAATGGAGAGAAGAGCATGGCCAGTGAACTAACAGCTCACCCGAGTGACTGAGTGGACTTGCTCATACGTTCTAGATACCACACTCTTACATGACAATCAGCTTTTTCAATGTTATGTAAGAATCTGAAGCATCAACTTTTACAAAGCTAGTGTGAGATAAAACCTGAATCTGAACCTGTATAATCTTAGTCTATTCCCTTTTTAAAAACAGAATATCTAAAGTAGACCAAAAAGTACAATGACCCCCCCCCCCCATGTACCCGTCACCTAGCTTCAACAACTATCAGTTCATGGCCATCCTGTCCCATTCTACCCCCAGCCACTCTTCCACTTGTGTATTATTTTAAGGCAAATCCCAAACATCATTCCATCTATAAACATTTTAGTACTTATTATAAAAGGAGAGCTCTTTGCTCCAGAATCCACACCCTTAATCCTATGACTAAGATATTAAAATGGGAGGTCACAGGTGCCCTCTGTCCCATGGGTGCTCTGATGGAGACTGAACCAAGCCCACATAGGAATGACAAGGTAGAGAGCCCACATAGGAATGACAAGGTAGAGGAAAAACCTATACACAAGGGTGTCCTTCAGAAAATCAGGAGAAAGGACAGGAAGAGGGGTGCTTGGATGGCTTAGTAGGTTAAGCATCCGACCCTTCATTTCAGCTCAGGTCATGATCTTGCGGCTGTGCGAAGGAGTGCCAAGTCAGCACTGAGCCTGGAGCCTGCCTGGAAGTCTCTCTCTCCGCCCCGCCCCCACTCACGTAGGTACACACCTGTGTGCGTGTTCTCTGTCTCAAATGTTAGAAAAAAAGAAAAAAAAAAAAGGGCAGGAAGAAAAGAGTTCAGGCAGTGGGTCCAGGTTCTCAGCTACGTACTTGAAACAGCCATGGCAGCGTAAGATGTAGCTCCGGGCCTCGCGGACCAGCATGCCGTTCACCGCCAGCACGTGCAGCCCCATCTGAAGCAGGACGTTCTGCAACCAACAAGTTAGAGCAGCACTCAACTCTGCAAAGCCAAATTTTCTTTTAACTTGTGTATAATGACAGTTACAGTCTGGTTTGGTTCACAAAGGGCTTTTGCTAAGGAACGGCAAGCTTAGAATGCCTCTCAAGACATATAAACTAGGACAAAGATTTAGATTTCTCTTGTACGTCAATGGCCCCTCATTAGCAATCGCTCTTAACAGAGGCATTTATCTTGTCAAAGGCAAATATGCTCTTCTCATAGCTGGAAATCTCTTTTTCCAAGTACCTAACTGAATGTGTAATATTTAACATACTGGAAGAGAGCCATCAACATATCATGAATAGTAAACACTAAAAAAACTTTGTTGTTATATTGATTCTCTAGCCTCCAAACAAAACTAAATAATTAAAGAGCACAGGTAACGTTTCTAGAACCAGGAAAAGAAGCATTACAGACTAGATGTGTACATGTCCCCGAACCTCCAGAGACCCCTGCCCAAATCAGGTTATGCAGTAAAGCCTGGGGCCAGCCAACGCCCATCCACCCACCTGCATGGCAAAGTCTGTAGTGACACAGCCGACCCGCACGTCCTTGGGGACGGCACACTGCTCCAACTCCCGCTGGATCTGCTTGATGTTGCTGGGAGTTATCCATCCACCCCCATCGTCATCACTGTCCTCGTCTTTCCTTTCTTCAAATCCATTCTCTTCCTCCTCGTCCTCCTCACTCGGAACGTCATCACCTTTGTCAATCTGAAACAAAAGAATTCACAAATTCCCAGTTCAAGGGAGCAGCAGGGAGGAGTTGGCAGGTTGTCATCAGAGATCATAAATCGGGGCCTTACCAGGAGCTCCTGCAGTTCACGATCGATATTAGGCAAAGGGTTTCTCCAGAACATGAAGGAACTGAATTCCAGGTTCTCTGGCTCACCGGCTGTGTGTCCATGTTGGAGTGTTTCTCGTGGGGGTTTAGGCTGAGGTTAAAAGAGTAATAATGTTAAAACCTGAAAACTGAGAAGTTTACACATGAAATGACAGATGACTCAAGTCAGATTAGGCAGGGCTGGACAAACCAGGATATTAGTCTAGGGAAGTCTGGCTCACTTGTAAATGATTTGTGGAGATAGGACATGTAGAAGAGGGCACGAAAAGGTGGCCTAAGGAATCACCTTTGAGGGCAGATGGAAACCAGAAATGTGTAGAGGAGTTTCTGGGTGCTGACTCGATGAGCTCACTTTAACCTTTAAAAAGAAAAGAAAGTAAGTGACAGCTCTAAGCAGAGAAATACAGTTTGAAAATTCAACATGGAAGAAAAGGTAAAATAAACAGAGAACAAAATATTTTCCCCATAATTATTGAAAAATCGGAAAACATAATAATTATTCAAGGATCCCACTAGTACCAAATAATCATTTTAGAACATTTTTATTCTTATAAAAAGAGCTGTAATGAACACCATTATTTAAAAAAAACTTCCATGTATCTTTAGTTATATACTTACGAGAAATGCCTAAGAGTAGAATTGCTGGGTCAAAATATACTGTTTTATTTTTTTAAAGATACACTGTTTTAAAGCTTCTGATACAAAATATCTAACTCTTGGGGCACCTGGCTGGCTCAGTCAGCAGAGCATGAGACTTGATCTCAGGGCTGTGAGTTCAAGCCCCACATTGGGCACAGAGCTTACTTAAAAAAAAAAAACAAAAAAAAAAAACCTCTAACTCCTGCTGAAGGTTGCAGGAAAAGAGCAATTTTATGAATCATGAATTGATGGATGCCAAATGGAAACCCGGCTAACACATCACACTGTGCTCAGTTACAAAGTCAAGCTTTATGTAAAACTATTCCCTTCACCCCCATCTTCCCCAAACATCCTGGTGACACACACAAATCTGTTTTACACATCATTTTTAGACTTTGGATTAGAGGACTCTACACCTGGTTGAAAACAAGTGACGACAGTTCTAACTAGTACAGTAATAGGAGTTCAAAGCACCTCTGATGATTTTAGGCACAGAATACCAAGAAATTCTTAGGGGTGCCTGCTGGCTCAGTTGGTGGAGCATGTGACTCTTGATATCAGGGTCGTGAGTTCGAGCCCCACGTTGGGAAGAGAGTTTACTTAAAAATTAAAAAACAAAAAACAATTCGTAGTCAACACTACATGAAATTAATTATTATAGTATTATTTAGCTTCTAAAATCTTCTGGTCTGGGAAGAGCAAATAGGGCCCAGGCACAAATCCATTAGTCTCTTCAACCTTAACCAATGCAAGTAAGTCCCTAAAAGCACAACAGGAACCTAGAATTTGAAGGTGGCAAGAGCTTTAAAAAAAAAAAAAAAAAAAAAAAAAAAAGGCAAGCACACTAGTTCCTTCTTGCTTCTGGAAAGACATCTATTTAAAACAACAGCAAGAATACAGTTGATTTTTACTCTATTTATGCATTTTTCAAATTTAACCATCCCTCACTAAAAACTACAGGTAAAAGAGACTGAGACAGATTTGCTAACTGTAATATAGGAATCTTATTTGGATCCTAAGCCAAACAAACTTTGAAAAAAAATTATAAAATAATTGGGAAATGTAAACACTATTAATTTCGTGTAGATGTAAGGATTTTGTAGGGTTTTTTTGTTTTTGTTTCTTTGTTTTTAAATAGACACACTTTATCTTTAAAGACACACCGTGAAATGTCTATTGATGAAATACAATGTCTGAGTTCAAAATACTCAGGCCTGGGGGTCAGTAGAAATGAAATCTGATAGATCATGACTTGGTTAAGTGCAGAGACAACTGATGGGGACACTGGGTCCACCATACTATTCCCTCTACTTCTGTTATATGGGATAGTTCCCAGAATAAAATTTAAAATAAAAGGAATAAAACCAATAATCCTTCTGATTTACCTTTTCTGGTTCTTGTTTTAGGTGAGATACCCCAACAAATTCTGCTTCTAACTGATAGGTGAGTGCCAGCACTTGGATATCTGTGGCAGAAAGGCTGGGATAGTCTCCCGTTTTCTTTGAAAACTCAGTCACTGTAAAGAGAGTCCCAACTTGCATTAGAAGCAACAAGCCATATGACCTTGAATAACCATACTGAAAGTAAGAAAAGAACTCAGAATCAGCATCCCAAGGAAACCCTCTGAGTACTTGCATCCATTTTCTTGTCTTATTCTACTCATTGTTGAGACATGTGTTCTCTATCACTAAAATTCATGCCAGTTAGATTTACTGTGACATCCTTATCTCATGCAGATGAAGGAACAGGAGAACAAAGTTAACACGAAGTCACTGAAAGCATAATGTTTGTAAATGATGAGAGTTCCTTCTCTAAACTTTATTATGTTGGAAGAGAGGATCTCTTCACTCTCAGCTCAAAAATTCTTTGATTCTAACAATCCAGATTAATAGAGCAGGCATTCACATTCCAAAATGGGATGAAAAATTAATTCAATCAACAACTGTTGTGGCCTATGAGGACACAAAATTATTGGACTGCTTTGTGACAACTCTGCTTTATAACAATACTGCTCATGTTTCCTAAAAAGCAGGTATTAATAGCTAAAACTTACTGGGTACCTACTATGTAAGAGGCACTCTGCTAAAAGCTTTTCATTTCATTCTTAAGCGAAATCCTATGAAGTACTTCCTCGGAAAGACTAAGTAACTTACAAGGATTCCTATTTTGGGGGGCGTCTGGGTGGCTCAGTCCTTAAGCCTGAGACTTTGGCTCAGGTCATGATCTCACGGTTGGTGAGTTGGAGCCCCAGCCCGCACAGTCTCTGTGCTAACAGTTCAGAGCCTGAAGCCTCTTTCAGATTCTGTGGCTCCCTCTCTCTGCCCCTCCCCCACGTGTGCTCTCCCAAAAATGAATGTTACAAAAATTTAAAGATTCTGATTTTTTAATCCAAACAAATCTGAATGTTTACAAAGCGTCAGATATGAAGTGACATATTCCTCACTGAATGCTCCCAGCACCCTCTGAGGTTGGTGCTATTATTTTCCCCATTTTACAGAGCAAGCAACTGAGGCCTAGATAGTCTGAGTGATACTAAGAGGTATATACCTAGAAACTGGCAAGGCCTGACTGACTCTTGACCCAGAGAACCGCTCTCCCCCCATAATCCCCCCAAAAGTGCAATTTCTGAAGCAAATGCTGATAAAACAGCCAGAGCTCAACTGACACCTGAGTCGGTCCAGAATGTAGAGTGGGACCCAGCTTCGCTATCAACAGCGGGGCAGAGGCACTCACCCAGCCGCACGTATTCCGGGAAGGGCTCCTTGAAACGCAGCTCGTAGGGCAAGACGGCGAGCCGCCTGCGTGTGGCCTTGTCCCGAATCTCGTTCACCACATCCCGAATAGTGTAGATGTTCTTCCCGATGTCCTGCGGAGAGACCCGCCCAGCTCGCACGCGTCCACACCACGCAACGCGTCGCCCGGGTTCCCGCACTACTTTAGGGGCCGCCAGCCCAAAACCCCTTCGTCTCCGCTGTACCTCCCTGTACCTGCAGAGCCGCGTCGCGAAGGAAGGCCCCGGCGTCGGCCACAACGTGCTCCACGGGCGCCATTTTGACCGAAGGCGGCCTCAGCGCGCCTGCGCACGGAGCCTGCTCCACCCCTACATCCGTCAGGGCCTCTGGGAGCCCGGGGGAGCGGTTATGATTTAGCGGCGCCTCCTGGCTGCGGCATAGGAATACCCTGAGCTCAAGGCTACCCGCACGCAGGCGCGACGTCGCCAGCGGCCCAGCCAGGTGTGGGCGGGGTCGAACTTCGAGAGACCCCCTCCCCCCCCCCCCCGCCCTACTCCTCAGGAGATAGGTTTCTGCGTCCCCCCTTTAGCGCCTCCTTTACTCTTAAGTGGAAAACCTGTATATAGTCTCGTTGTTACAAGTAAATCAATACAGATAAACTACAGATTATTTAATGATCACAACAAGCCCAAGAGATAGGTACTATTTTACGGCTAGTCCCACCTAACAAGTCTAGTATTTGGTAACACCCGGGACTGACTCTCGATCTCAGGGTTCTGGGCGTGGAGGCTACTTACCAAAAAACAAACGGATGAAAAACTACCACCACAACAAAAAGAACACCTGGACAAACCGACCCTGAGCCACTTTCTTATCCATTATGCTCTACTGACTGCTACTTACCTACCCCTGCTTCATTAGAGGGGTCTTTGCTGTCCTTGCCCACTTCCCTAAGTAAGGCTTGTAATTTACTAGCGAAAAATTCCTTGCTGGATAGAACTGAAAGGAAGTATTAGATGACTTCTAAATTCCTTTTTAAATCGGAGATTGCATAATTATGATATCTGGCCTGTTATAAATTCATGCTGGAGAATTTTGGCAGAATGTTGAAGTGGGTTTTCTGTCATTCATCTTCAGCGACATTGATTTATTCTAAGCTTTCTCTGTCAAGTCTTAAGTCTTATTCCTGTTTTATAATTTATGCATCCTACCTCCGAAAATCCTTCAGTGCCCTGGAGGTCCCCTTCCGCAGGTGCCCAAATCCTCTTTCTTTCCCCAAACATCTGTCTCAGTTTTTCTTACCATAAGTTCTCTTCAGTCTCCAGAGCCAGTGGCTTTTGTCCTACTTGTCCTGCCTGAAATGACATGGTGGAAGGCTGTTTCTAATGTTCATAAAAAATTTTTGGTTTTATTTCTCAGCTTTCTGTTTCTCTGCAGAATTTGACATCGCTGACCATCTTCTCTTTCTGAATTGTCTCTTCTTCCCTGACTTTGGTGATACTTCAGTATCCTAGAGTTCCTTTGAATACTCTTGGCAGTGTCTCACAGACTTTTTGTCTGTCTTTGCTCGTTTTGTTTTCTTCCAGAAAATTGTGCTGACCAATCATTACTTACTTAGTCTCTAAGAAGCAGGTCAGTGGACCCCTCTATAAAGCAGTCTCTGATCACTCAGATCAGATTTTTCCCCAAGGACAGATTTGAGCTTTTCTTTATGATCACACTTAAGACATTTTTTATTTTTTAATTTTGTTTAATGTTTATTCATTTTTTGAGAGAAAGAGAGAGTGACAGAGTGCAAGTAGGGGAGCAGCAGAGTGGGAGGGAGACATAGAATCCAAAGCAGGCTCCAGGCTCTGAACTGTCAGCACAGAGCCTGACACAGGGCTTGAACCCGCTAGGCAAGAAATCGTGACCTGAGCCAAAGTCAGCTGCTTAACTAATGGAGCCACCTGGGCACCCTTATACTTCAGGACATTTTAGTTCTGTTGTTCCATAAGCAGTTATTATTCCTCCTTTGCACTATAATTAATTGGGTGTCTTTTTAATGTAGGTTGGAAGTCAGGGACTGTGTTTTGGGGTCTTTTTCCTCAAATGACCATTTCAATTTAATTTGTAACTTTTGAGGGACACTTTTATGAAAACATTTCAGAATTTACTGTATGTGTTTTCAAAAAAATATCCTATACTGTAGGATCTACAGCAATGTGTTCAACAGCTCAATAAATGTTGATGAAATCTATTCATTCAGCAGTTTAAAGAGACCTTCTGTGGGCCGAGCACTGCTTTAGGAGCTGGGAGATGGCTCCTATCTTCACAATTCTTGTAGTAGGAAACATGGTACATACACATATATGCATATATTCATATATGTCAGATAGTGATAAGTATGTAGAAATATGAAGAAAAAAATAAAGCAGGAAGGAGGCTGGTAGGAGGGGGAGTAAGAGATGGGTTGCATATTTAAATAGGGTGATCAGGAAAGGCTTCACTGTGATAGTTGAGCAAACATTTGATGAGAGATGAAGGGGTCAGCTATCTGACTACCAGGGGAAAGAGCTTTCCAGGCAAAGGGAAAATCCAGTCCTGAAGCCCCAAGCCAGAGTGGGTGAAGCAGAGTACCGAGGGGAAGAGTAATTGGAGATGAGGTGAGGAGGGATCATGTAAGGCCCCATAGATCACCATACACTCATTAGGTTTTACTCCTTTATTTAATTAAAAAAAAATTTTTTTTTAACATTTGTTTATTTTTGAGACAGAAAGAGACAGAGCATGAGCAGAGGAGGGTCAGAGAGAGAGGGAGACACAGAATCCGAAACAGGTTCCAGGTTCTGAGCTGTCAGCCCAGAGCCCGATGCGGGGCTCAAACTCACGGACCGAGAGATCATGACCTGAGCCGAAGTCGGATGCCCAACCGACTGAGCCACCCAGGCGCCCCAGGTTTTACTCCTTTAATGCACAATCGTGAGCATGCTTGCCTGGTCTTTTCTTTTAGTGAACATCTACTTAAATACCACCAAGTCAAGGAATCCTTTCCCAATTCCTCTGGAATGGAATTAGTATAACTCCCTTCAGTGGAACTAGAGAAGTTTTAAATAGTTTTATAAATAGTTTTAATAGGAATTAATGTAGGGCTCAAGATAGGATGAGAGTGTTGGGGAACAAGAAGCCAGAGGCACCCTAAGAATGTCCTGAAGGAAAGGGAGAGAGCACCAAGAAACTGAAAGCAGTTTCGTTCCCAGGACAGAAGGTGGCCAGGACTGCTCGTTCTCTCCAGAAGGACATGATACAGGCGCCAGGCCTGGGATAAGAATGTTTTGTCTGGCACCAGATGTACTCATGACCCGGTATGGAATACACTGCAGGTGCAGGACCTGTCAGGATGTCAAATGCTACATTGTATGTGCTTGCTGTTATCAGACAATTTGCAAAAACAAAAGAGGCTTGAGCCAGGGGACCGATGCTTTGGCTCCCGGAGAGTGTCAGCCCCCTGCTTTCCAATTCTCTCATCATCGCACCTTTAGAACCGTGTCTCTACAAGAGAGGGCTGTATCTCCTTGAAATGCCATCTCCTGGATTTGGAATGGGAATAGGAACAGTAGAGACTAAGTACTCAACGAATTTAATTTGCATGCATAATAGGATCCATCTAAACTCAAAAACTCCAAAATAACAGGATAGTTTGTAGTGCTTAAGGCTAATTATGTGATTAGTATTTCATTTATTTATTTAAAGGTTTTTTTTTTAAGTTTATACACTTTGAGAGAGACAGAGACAGAGTGAATGAGGGAGGGGCAGAGAGCGAGGGAGAGGGAGGGAGAGGGAGAGAGAGAGAGAGAGAGAGAGAGAGAGAGAGAGAGAATCTCAAGCAGGCTCTGTACTGCCTGATGTGGAGCTGGAACTCACGAAACTCTAAGATCATGACCTGAACTGAAATCAAGAGTCAGACACTTAACGGACTGAGCCACCCAGGCACTCCAAATAGTATTAATTTTAAATAAAGTGATTAAAAGTGAAGAATTAGAGTCTTCGTTGAACTGTCAAAGCTGAAGCTCCATACTATTATTACAGACTGTTGATTTGAAATGTTCTTTATAATTAATAACATTCTATCTGCTTTGTAGATTAAGGAAACGGGGGTTGGTTTGGTGTGGTGAGGCACTTTATGGACCCAGCCTGGGGTTTTTGAAGCTTTCCTACCTTTGCTTTATGTCACAAAAACAGATGCTCCATAAAGACTACTTCTGTGTTTCTAGAGTCCAGAATGGTGCCTGGTACCTGGTACCTGGTAGGCATAGGGTTGCCAGATACAGCAAGTAAAAATGCAAAATGCCCAACTAAAATTTTCAGACAAAAAACACTTTTTTTTAGTATAAATATGTCCCGTGGACATATTTATATAATGTATAAATATGTCCCGTGGAGTATTTAGGGGATATCTATATATTGCATAGCAGTTTATCTGAAATTCAAATTTAACTGGGCGTCTGTATTTACTGCGTAACCTTAAGGAGCTCAGTAAATATTTGTTGACTTGATTGGCCTCCTCTCACCTGTAAAATGGAACTAATGACAGACCCGCCTCCGAGGTTGACGGGAGTGAATGAAGCGCCTGGCACACAGTGAGCCTTCAACTTATTTGCTTGCTCCGGGATCAGCTAGCGAGTGGAAAGCCCTTCCACTTTCCAACACAGGAATGGTAAGAAGGCCGACTCCGGGACAAATGTACCCAGGCCCTGCCTAGGTTGCCCACACCTGCAGCTCTGGCCAGCCTCTTCCGGGTCAGGTGACCGCGCGCGGTCACGTGACCCGGCCCGAGTGCGGGCGGTGGAAGGCGGAAGTGGGAGCGGAGTTGGGCGCCGCTTCTGTGGCCGCGGCAGGTAGCGAGCGCCGGCGCGATGGGCGCGGGGGGCTCGGCGCGCGGGCGGGCCGGGGGCGCGGGGTGGGCGGCGGGCGGCGGGCCGCGCGTGGTGGGCCGGGCGGTGCAGCCCGGGCGCCGGGGGGCGGCGGCTTCCTGTGGGAGGGGCCTGGCGCGGCGGTTCCGGCCTCCGAGGAGGGGTGTCCCGGCTCCCGCCCGAGCGGGGTGGGCGCACGGCGGGCCGCGCGCGGGGGTTCTTAGAAGTGGACGCGGAGGCGGCCAGGGTTGCGGCGGGCGTCAGGTCCTGCCGGAAGGGGGAAAGGAGCTTTGGTGCCAGGGATGAAGAGGCGTGACCTTTGTGGAGGGATCGGGACTGGAGGAAGGGGCGACTTGGGACCGAGCTGGAAGGGGGCTCCTGAGAATATGACAAGGAGGGAAAGGAGAAATCAGGAAGAAGATGCGGTGTGAACCCCATCTGAGAGTCTCTTCCTTCCTACTTCTTTGGGAATGGTTGTTACACCAGACTTTGATTTGGGTCCCATTCAGTTTTTGAACTTCAGGAAGGATCACAGAATCTTGATCATTTTGCTTTCGTCACACCCACTTTGTCCTGGTTGGGTAGGGTTCCACTTCTTGGGAACCTAGCCCTTCAGATCATCTTTCTTTGAGTTTTTCCCAGATCTGATCAACTTCGAGGCTTAAAAAAGGAGTGTGGGCACTTTACTCTGGCCATAAAATGGCTTTTAGCCTAAATTGTTGACCACGACCTAGCCCAGCATTACCTCAGCAACACTGCAGAAATCTTGGACACAGTGTCTCTACTGCTTTATGACTTTTCCTCTTTCTTCAATTTAAATTGTTCAGTTTCCCTTACCCTATGATTGCTTATCTTGACACACTGTAAGTAGGTAGGGTAACTGAGAGGTCTGGGTTGTGTTCCTTAGAATTGTGACCTGGATCATTATTTCAGTATTAAATACCTGTGTTAAAGCTGCTCATCCTTTTTTTCTGCATGCTTACTAAAATTTGCCGAAGTGAAATGAATTTCATGGATGTGATATAACTGGAGTGAATGTTCAAACTGGACAGTCACAGGAGCCAGAGTCGTTTTGGATTACAAGTAGGGGGAAAAAATGACTATGCTTCACAGTTAAAGGGGTGCCTGGGTGACTCCATTGAGTGCCCGACTTCAGCTCAGGTCACAATCTTAGAGTTCTGAGTTCAAGCCTCCATCTGGCTCTCTGCTGTCAGCGCAGAGCCTGCTTTGGACCCTCTGGCTGTCTCTCTGCCTTTACCCTGCTAGCGCTCTCACTCTCTCTCTCAAAAATAAGTAAACATTTACAAAATTATAAAAAAACAAAAAACGTGAGTTAAAGTTATTGAAGTATTTGACAAACATTTAAAAACTAACTTCTGTAGCAGCCTTTTGGGTTATGTTGGGAAGGTATTATTCCCATTTCATAATGAGCAAACAGACCTAAGAGAGAGTGGCTTGATTTTTAAAAACAATTTATTGTTTTCTTGTTTCCTTGTCTCTTTCTTCCTCCTAGACTGCACATCCTTCAAGGGTAGGGTTCATATCTTGTTTGGCTGCTACCCTAGTACCTGTAGTCACTTGGTAAACGTTTGGTGAATGCATGACTTTCTAAAGGTCACGTAGCTATAAGCGGAGGACAAGGCTTTTGAACTTGAGACCTAGCTCTTGTCAGACTGCCTTGCCATTTTTTGTATTATTGGTCCATGTGGAAATGATAGGCATAGGAGAAAAGCTTGGGTTGGCTTCTTAGTCTCTTTTACTTAATGATGACTTTCTCAGTTACAGACAGCTTATATCAACATCTCATTTAATTTTCACCATGATCCTGTGAAGGGCAGTATTATCCCTGTTCCACAGATGAAGAAACAGTTTTGGTGGAGTCCATACTTTAGATTCATCCCAGACTAGTGAATGAATGACTGAGCAGGGACTGAAGCCCAGGCCTTTTAGCTTTAGACCCATTCTCTCTCATTTATAGAAGCAATATAAAGTTGTATTTTAAAAGTATTTTTTCAAGCGTAAAAAGTATAATATTTTAAGGAAAAAATAATATATATATCACACCAAAGATTGTGAATGTAGAATGCAGTTGACGTTTAAAAAACTACTATGCCCTAGATGCCTCTTCCTGGGAAAACAGTCTTTCATTCAAGGAATATGTGTGAGTGCTGCTCTGGGCCAGGCACTGTGCTACAGTTGTACTGTCCAATATAGTTGAGTACTAGAGAGATGCTATGAGTACAAAATACACACCAGATTTTCAAGAGTCAGTATGAAAAAAAAGGGTAAAAGATGTCATTGATTTTTTTTTTTAATGTTATAACAAGCATACTATTAATATAGTATCAATATGTACTATATGCAAAAACATTTTAAGTTTATTGGGTTAAATATAATAATGTAATTGGATTAATTTCACCTGTTTCTTTTTCTTTTTTTTAATGTTTATTCTTGAGAGAGAGAGAGAGAGAGAGACAGAGCATGAGTGGGGGAGGGGCAGAGAGAGAGGGAGACACAATCTGAAGCAGGCTCCAGGCTCTGAGCTGTCAGCACAGAGCCCAATGTGGGGCTGGAACTCACAAGCCATGAGATCATGGTCTGGGCTGAAGTTGGACGCTCAACCGACTGAGCCACCCAGGTGCCCCTCACCTGTTTCTTCTTACTTTTTAAAATGTGTTTCCTTGTGGGTCACCTGGATGGCTCAGTTGGTCTCACAGTTTGTGGGTTCAAGCCCCGTGTCGGGCTCTCTGCTGTAAGCGCAGAGCCTGCTTCGGATCCTCTGTCTCCCTCTCTTTCTGCACCTCCCCTGTGCTCTCTTGCTGTTTGTCTCTCTCTCTCAAAAGTAAATAAAAACGAAAAAAAAAAAAAACACCTTAAAAATGTGTTTTCTTGAAAATTAAAGATTATATTGGACAGTGCTATTCTAAACACTGGGAATATAATACACAAGAAAAGCAAAAATCTCTGCCCTTGTGGATCTCACATTTTAGTGGGGCAAGGAGCAATAAACAAGATAACCACATGAAGTGCATATTATATTGTAATGAAGGAGGGAAGTGGCATGTGGTGTGGAGTGTTGGCTGGGGTTGCAGTTTCCCTTAGAGTCTTTAGAGAGAAGCCTTCCTGGGAAGGTGACTGTTGAGTAACGATCTGAAGGAGCTGAGGGTGGGAGCTGTGTCAGTGCTTCAGGCAGAGTTGAGTAGCCCTAAGAAGGAGCACCGCCGGTAGGTTTGTGGGCCAGCTAGGAGGCTACGGTGGCTGGAGGGGTGTGGGTGAGGGGGAGTAGAAGAGTGAGGTCAAAGAGGTGTTGGGGACAATGGGAGAGATGAGCAGGTCATGGAGGGCCTTCTGGCCTATTGTAAGGATGGTGGCTGTTACTCAGTGAGTTGGGGTCATTGGAGGGTTTTGAGCAGTGGAGTGCAGAAGACATATCTTGCTTTTTATCTCAGTCTGGTTATGGTGCAGAGAAAGAGCACAGAGGGGCAGAGCTAGAAGCGGGGAATCAAGTTCCGAGGCTATCACTATGATCCAAGCGAAGGAGGGCGGGGTGGGAGAGATGGAGGTGGTAGAGGTGGTCAGGCCCTGGGTATATTTTGAAGTATAGTCCACAAGCGTTGTGGATATAGAATGTGGAATTATCATTAAACTGAAAAGGGGAAGACTGTAGGAGGAACAGGGGCTGGGGCTCAATTTTGTTGACATTGATTTTAACATGTCTAATAGAAATCCAGTGGAAAGTGTGTGGGGCAGTTAGGGAATTCTGGAGACAGGCCTGGGTGAAAGAGGTACTTGTGGAAGTGGTTAGCAGGTGGACAGTGTTGAGAGTTAAGACACTAGGCGAAGTCACTTACGGAGTAGTGTTGGTACATAGCCAAGAGGAGTGCTTCGTGCAGGAAGTTAAATTTTGTAATAAAATCTCAGGTTATACTGTTACACTACTAGGTATTTTAAACACAGCAAAGCATTGTAGTATATCTTGGTGAACTTGATTTTCTTTCCTTTTCACTTTTCGTTTAAAGATCCTTTTGAAAACAACAAGCTATTTTCAAAAAATTATTATTTTTTTTACATAGGCTCCATGCCCAAAGTGGGGCTTGAAGTCATGACCCTAAGATCAAGAATCGCACGCTCTACATTTTGTCAGTAAAATACTTAAAGAGGGTTCTGAAAAAAAAAAAAAAAAAAAAAAAAAAGAATCACATGCTTTACTGACTGAGCCAGCCAGGTGCCCCACTAATTTGTTTTTTTTTTTTCCTTGAGGAGACTACTCTTCAAGGCGTACATCTTTGTGGTGCCACTGAAATCAATTTGAGTACTAATTTCTGGAGTTAGTCTGCCTTTCTGGGTTGGTAACCAATTTAGAGACCTCCAAGAACGATGGGAAAGACACAGCCTGGAAGGATGGGTAATGAGTTTTTAATGTTTAAATATTAGTCTTACCTGACATGTATCAAATGCCTATTGTTTGTTGGCTATTCTGTTTTATAGATTTAAAATGGGACCCCACTGAGGTGAAGTGATGTGCGTGAGGTCTTGTAGCCAAGACATGAAAGAGCTGGGATTTGAATCTTGGTCTTCTGAGTTTAGATCTCATGCTTTCATTAGGAGATGTGTGGTAGTGGATACACGACCATGAACTCCCATTGGAATCAAATTAGTGAGCTGGTTTGGAGTGATTTTGAGTCACTTTGGACTGTTACAGATTCTGGAATTTCTGAGAGGTGGGAATGAAAGGGAAGATCTTGTTTCCCTTAAAAAGAACTAACTGAATCTTTTTTAGAAAGTTCCTGTCCTAGGGCGTCTGGGTGGCTCAGTCTATTAAGTGTCCAACTTCGGCTCAGGTCATGATCTTACAGTTCGTAGGTTTGAGCCCCGGATCAGGCTCTGTGCCGACAGCTTGGAGCCTGGAGCCTGCTTCAGATTCTGTCTCTCTCTCTCTCTGCCCCTCCCCGGCTTGCACTCTGTCTCTCAAAAATAAACAAACATTAAAAAAAAATTGAGACAAAAGTTCTAGTCCCTTACTTTTCCCCACAAGCTTGTAAACACTCAATGATTTAAGTGAAGTGTTAATAACTACTTCCAGGAAAATGCCAAACACTAAGACTCAGCAGTCCTGACCTGGGGCAGGTGTCTCCTTCCTCTGGGTCACTCATGCCTTTTGCTTCCGTTTTGTTGTGAGATCTGCTTTCCAGTCTCTTTTATTATTAGCCTGTAATTCCACTGTGCTCCCAAAGATAGGCCCTCCCCTGTCTTTCCCTCTCTCTTTTTATGTACTTGGTCTTTGTACGCATGTCATTTGGCAAAGTTCCGTTCTGTTTGATTGTTTTTCAATATGGACCTTTGGAGAATGGAAGGTAACTCAATGCTGGCTGCAGGAGAGAGGCCAAGAAAGAAGAATTAGTGTTGGAAATAACTGGAAAAGCATGAGAATGTGAAGGAAAGGAGGAATTGTTTTGAACAGACCCCTTTCTTCCGCATTTTTCAAGAAGTGAATACCATGGGTGGATCTATAATTATAAATGAGAAGCTCTGCCTGTTTCCACAACTGGCTAATTAAAATTAAAATCTTGGTGCTGGTGAGTAGTTTTTGCTCTTCCCTGGCTCATCTGCTACCTTGAGATCAGCGTTCAGTGGTTTCTTCACTCAAGGCTGAGTCAAGAATTTGAGGAATTACAGAGCTTAGAATTTTAGCATCAGGAACCAGCTTAGCGTGGGGGCGCCTGGGTGGCTCGGTCAGTTAAGTGTCCGACTTTGGCTCAGGTTCGTGGGTTCAAACTCCACGTGGGACTCTGTGCTGACAACTCAGAGCCTGGAGCCTGCTTCGGATTCTGTCTCCATCTCTCTCTCTGCTCCTCCCCCATTCACACTCTCTCTCTCTCTCTCTCTCATATAAATAAACATTAAAAAAAAAAAAAGGACTAGCTTAGTTTGTAGTTAATACTTGAAGCACTTACTCTGTGCTGTTTTACTTGACAGAACTCATTTAATCCTTACAGTAATCTTGTAAGTAACATTATTAGCTTCATCTCACAGATAAAGAATTGAGATTTAGAGAGGGTAAGTAACTTGTTCAGTATCACTCAAAAGCTAGGGAGTGGTTAAACCTATTTACCTCTTCAAGATTGGCTGAAAGGTTTTTGTTGAAGTTGGGTGATAAAAAGGACCAGGTGCTTCAGATGTTCTAAGAGCTGTAGTTTGCTTGCTAAATCTGACGTGTGGTTGCTTTCTTTTGCCAAAAGCTTTTGGAAGACTTATTTCACTGGGGTCTCTCAGAGCAAGAAATCCGAGGTCCCAGAGGGACCCTGTGACATTCACCTTTGTATTTCCAGGACTTGGCACAGAGTGGGGTCTTAAGTATTATTGAAACAGTTACCGTGGCTCTGAACTGGGCAGGGTGAGTAAGAGGGTCTGGAAGGGGCTTAGTCAGAGGCTGGCTGCCTTCCTGCAGAAGGTGACCTTGACCATTATGCTCTCCTGGCTTCAAGAATCAACCCATCCTAACAACCTAAATGTTGAGTTGTCCATCAACTGATGAAGGGGTAAACAAAATGTCATATATCCACATATTGTATAATTCCATGTATTTGAAATGTCCAGAATAGACATTAGAATAGACAATAGAGTCAGAAAGTCAATCAGTGGTTGCCAGAGGCTCTGTGCAGAGAGGAATGAGGGGTGACCGCTAACGGGTATGGAGTTTCTTTTGGGGTGATGATAATGTTATGGAATTAGATAGTGGTGATGGTTGCACTACTTTGAATATACTAAATTGTATGCTTTAAAAGGGTGAATTTATGGTATGTGAATTATATTTCAACAATATTAAAAATAAAGAACCACCCAGTCCTGTTTTCATTGTACCCTCTCCGTTCTGTGGAGATCAAGTGAAGATTTCAGTGCAGGTGACAGCAGCTACTGTCCTCCCATCTTCTGGTGTCACAGCACCACACGTTATTCAGCTCCCTCTGTTCCCAGGAGAATACACTGAAACATGTTCTCCCTGCTTTTTTGATCTCAGGTATTTCAAATATTTTAACTTAAAAGGATTATGATAGATCTTTGTTGTCTTTCTGGATATCTCTGGCAACTATGAACCTGTTGGTGGACCCTTGACGTGTTTAATTTTGCTAATGAGAAGAACTAAGCAGTTACTACCTTAACCAAGAGTTTCTTGTCTTTTAACCACTTGTGGATTATAGGCAAAGAAAGCTGGCTTTTTATGTATTTATTATCTTTTTTTAAAGATTTTATTTAAAAAAAAATTTTTTTTTAATGTTTATTTATTTTTGAGAGAGACAGGGACAGAATGTGAGTAGGTTAGGGGCAGAGAGAGAGACACACACAGAATCCTAAGCAGGCTCCAGGCTCTGAGCTGTCCGCCCAGAGCCTGACACGGGGCTCGAACTCACAAGCCATGAGATCATGACCTGAGCTGAAGTCGGACGCTCAACCGACTGAGCCACCCAGGCGCCCCTAAGATTTTATTTTTAAGTAATCTTTATACCCGATGTGGGACTCGAACTTTCAACCCAAGATCAAGAGTCGCATGCTCTCTGGACTGAGCCAGCCAAGCACCCCTACTTATTTATTTAGTTTCTTATTTAAAATGAAAGGTGTAAGGGCTTTATTTGTTACCTTCAGTGTGGAGCTGATAACCCCCCCTGCAAGCTGGTAGTTCAGGTTGTACCACAGTCTAACTCTGAGCTGGAGTCCAGCCTCCTTTTTGGTTGTGAGCCCTCCGGAGATACCCTTGCAGGGCCTGAGGCGTGCCCCTGTCACTGCAGGGAAGAGGAAGAAATTGGCCGGTGGGGGTGGGGGGGGTGGGTGGGGGGGGAGGGGCCTAGCCAAGCAGAAAAGGAAAGAGGTGGAAAGGAGGAGGGAGATCGTAAAGCTTTCCTGGGAAGACTGGAGATAGGCTGCCTGCTACTCTTCCATTGTAGCTCTCCTTGCTTCATCCTCTGACTTTTCATTAAAATAGTTAACCTTATTCTTAATTCTCTAAAGCTAATCACTCGCTGTGTCAGTAGTGGGATCAAAAATTGTTTTGAGACAGAGCGTGAAAAATACTCATTTTTTTTAAAAATCATGAGATAAAGCATAATATGTTTAGGATTCTCTTTTGTGTCTGGAATCACAACTAAGAAACAGTTTGAGCAAGACCATGGCCCCTGTGACTATAGGGGCTTATTTTTGGGAGGAAGTTACTGTGGTCCTGGGGGAGTTGGGCCTCCAAAGGATGTGTTCTTAGAGAAGGACTTGCAGTTTCAGCCTGATGGCAGTTGAGGTTAACATCTTCCAAAGTCTTTGTTGCTCATTGTATTAGTTTCCTTCTCCTTATCTGTGTAACAAATTGCCACAAGCCTGATGGTTTAAAACTAAGTGAATGTATTTCTCTACAGTTCTGGAGGCCACAAGTTTGAAATTAAGGGGTCAGGATCAACAGGGCTTCATCCCTCTAGGCTGGGGTGGAGGTGGGGAGGTTGAGGGGAATTCTTTTTTTGCCTCTTTTAGTGGCTCTAGGTGTTTGTTAGCTCGGAGTTGTAGGATTCTGATTTCTGCTCAGTCTTCACATGGCCTCCTGTCCTGTGTCTGTGTCTTTTCCCCTCTGTCTCTTAAAAGGATGCTGGACCCACTCAATTCAAGGTGATCTTATCTTGATATCTGTAACTTAATTGCATCTGCAAAACCCTGTTTTCAAGCGAGGTCACCTTCACAGGTTCCAGGGGGTTGGTGCTTAGACATGCCTTTTTGGGTGCTACAATTCAACCCACTACTCTAATTGAATGTAGACGGGATGTTCTTATTAAAATTAAACAAGGACATCATCCTATGACCTGATTTGAAGAGAAGTCTTTTCCTTTTCTGAATTTAAATTTTATTTATGACCAAAATAATACATGCACATAGTTTAAAAAGCCAAATAGCATTACAAGACTTGTAACGCAACAGCATTTCCTAGCTTCACCCCTCTTTGTTCTTGATTCTTGCTCTATAGAGTTCATGACTTTCAACGGTTTTTTTTTTTTTTTTTTTTTTTATGGTATTCTGCATTTTTTGGTTTTGTTTTGTTTTGGTTTTAAAGTAGCTCCACTCCCAACATGAGGCTTGAACTCATGACCCCAAGATCAAGAGTCACATGCTCTATTGACTGGGGAAGCCAGGCACCCCAACTTCTGCCTTTCTGAGTGACATCCTTATACTGTTATTTTTTAGCTTGTCAGTTTTGTTTACTGTCTTTTAACTTACCGAAGGTGAGGATTTAGCTCTCTTTCTGGCCAGTCTCCACAAACACATATTCTACCCTGATCTTCTGAGTATTCCCACATCACAAGTTTTGATTAAATGGTTTATGCTACTATAATTATAAATTTTATTCACAGCTGAGCCACATAGTTTATTAGGATTACATTTCCTTTCATAAAACTTTTGCTGTTACTACTTATTTCCTGATTTTTCATTTGCATAGTTTTCTGTGTTCCTGTCACTAATTCTGCACCAAACTTTTTCTTTTTAATGTTTGTTTATTTATTTACTTTGAGAGGGAGCGTGAGAGAGACAGAAAGAGAGAGAGAATGCAGGGCGCCTGGATGGCTCAGTTGGTTAAGCATCTGACTTTGGCTTGATCTCATGGTTTGTAAATTCCAGCCCCATGTCGCACTCTATGCTGTCAGAGCCTGGAGCCTGCTTGGGATTCTGTGTCTCCCTCTCTCTCTGTCCCTCCCTGGTTCTCACTGTATCTCTCTCAAAAAATTAAACATTAAAAAAAAAAAGAGAGAGACCCTTTCAACTCAGAGTCCTTTATAAGAAAGAGAGTGCCTGGCTGAGCACTCGCAGGTGGGGAGGGGCAGAGAGAGAGAGAGAGAGAGAGAGAGAGAGAGAGAATCCCAAGTAGGCGAGCCCATTGTGGGGCTCAAACTCATGAACTGTGAGATCATGACCTGAGCCGAAATCAAGGATGCTTAACTGACTGAGCCACTCAGGCACCCCTGCACCAAACATTGTGATAGAGCTAAAGTTCTCCTTTTTTAAGTGCATCAGATGCATCGTGTAATTTTTCTTCCGTTTTCATTCTTTCATCTAGAGGTAACACTTCGTATAAACTCTCTGGTCTGGACTGATTGGTTTTTGGGCTGTTACACTGTAATACCTTGGGATTTTTTCATCATTCATCTCAGAATTCCTTTTGTCTTTCCCATGTGAATCCCCACTATCCATCCTCTTTCTTCTTTACTCTCCTGGAGCACATCTTTCAGTAGCTTCCTGAGGAAAGCAGTTTGGGAGGAATTTTTTTGAGATTACAAATCTGAAAACACCATTATTTTCCAGCCATATTTGATTGATGCCTTTTTTTGGTCATAGAATTCTAGATTGAAAATAATTTTATCTAAAATCTGAGAGCGTTGCATTGGCTTCTTGCATTTAGTATTACTGTCTGGAAGTCTGATGCTGCTCCGATTCCTCTTGTTTGTAAATGTGACAGGAAGCTTGTTTACCCTTTGTTCTCCTGTTCTGAAATTTCATGGCATTGTGCATTAGAGTGGTTTTTTTTTTTCTCATCCATTGTTCTGTGCACTCCTTGGGTTCTTTCTGTCTGGAACTGTATGTACTTCAACTTAAGAAAAATCTTCTGTAACATATCTGTGCTGATTTCTTTCCCCCTTTTCCCCCTTCTCTATTTCTGGACTTACTCTAAGTTGGACAGTGGACATTTAAAATAAATTCTCTATTTTAAAAAAGTTGTTTTTCTCCTATTCTTTTTCTTTTGGTTCTACTTTTTAGCGTGTGTCTTCACTTTATCAGCTTTGTTTTTTTCTGTCAGCACTGTCCTTTCTAAGAGCAGTTTCTTATTCTCTGAGTCAACCACCCAGCCAGCTTGCCTTCCCACCTTCCTGCCTGCTTGCCTTCCTTCCTTCCTTTATTTATTTATTTTTAAAAAATTTTTTTAATGTTTATTTATTTTTGAGACAGAGAGAGACAGAGCATGAACGGGGAGGGGCAGAGAGAGGGAGACACAGAATCTGAAACAGGCTCCAGGCTCTGAGCTGTCAGCACAGAGCCTGAGGTGGGGCTCGAACTCACAGACTGCGAGATCATGACCCGAACTGAAGTCAGCTGCTTAACCGACTGAGCCACCCAGGTGCCCCTTCCTTTCTTCCTTCCTTCCTTCCTTCCTTCCTTCCTTCCTTCCTTCCTTCCTTCCTTTAAAATTACATTCTGTTCTTATTTCCTAGGTGCAATATTTTATCTCTGAATTGTTTTGAGACTATTTTTGATCTCTGTTTCATTTAACTATAAGCTTTTTAAAAAGAGATATAATTCATATACTTTACAATTCACCGCTTTGAAGTGGTATTTCAGCGAATGTTAGCCTTTTCACAAAGTTTGTGTAGTTGTTACTTACTACTGTCTATTTGCAGAACATTTCATCACCTCGAGAGAAACTTTTTACCCATTAACAGTCACTCCACCCCCTGACCCTCTCAGCCCTAGGCAACCACTGATCTCCTTTCTCTTTCCACAGATTTGCCTATTCTAAGTATTTTGTATAAATGAAATCATATAATAATCGGGCCTTTTTGCCTGCTTCCTTTTTTTTCTTTTCTTTCACTTAGTGTCAAGTTTTCATAGGTCATCCATATTGCAGAATGAAACAGCACTTCATTCCTTTTTTCACCAAAGAATATTCTATTGTAAGGATATACTGCATTTTCTTATCCATTTCTCAGTTCATGAACATTTGGGTTGTTTCCCCTTTTTAAATTCTGAATAATCCTCCTATGCACATTTGTTCTTTTGGGCATACACTTAGAAATGGAATTGCAGGGTCTTAAAATTCTATTTAACTTTTTAAAAAATATTTTATCTTCGAGTAATCTTTAACCCAACGTGGGGCTCGAACTCACAATCCCAAGACCAAGAGTTACGTGCTCCACTGACTGAGCCAGCCAGGCGCCCTGATTCTGTTTCACTTTTTGAGGAACTGCCAAGATGTTTTCCAAAGTTGTGCACCATTTTTCATTTCTTGCTAGCATTATTTGAGGATTCTGATTTCTCCAAGTTCTTGCTGTCATTTGTTCTTGTATACTTTCTGATTTTGGCCATTTTAGTTTGTGTGAAGGGGTATCTCAGTATGGTTTTAAAATGTTTGCGTTTCACTAGTGACCAGTGAGGTTGTGCATCCTTTCATATATTGTTTTTTTTTTTTAATCTTTTCTTTAGAGAAATGTCTGTTTAGATCCTTTGCCCATTAAAAAAAAAAGTTTATTTTGAGAGTGAGAGAGAGAGGGAAAGAGAGAGAGAATCCCAAGCGGTCTCCACAGTCCGTGCAGAGCGGATTGTGGGCTCGAACTCACGAATTGTGACATCGTGACCAGAGCTGAAACCAAGAGGTGGACGCTTAACCAGCTGAGCCACCCACGTGCCCCTGCGCATTTCTTTTTAAGTTGTATTATTTGGCTTTTTATTACTGAGTTGTAAACGTTCTTTATTCTAGATACGAGTCTTATCAGATACATGCTTTGCAAATATTTTCTCTCATTCGTTGGGTTGTCTTTTCACTTCCTTGATGGTCTCCTCTAAAGCACAGAAAATTTTAATTTTGATGAAGACAAATTTATCTTGTTTTTATTTATTTGTGCTTTTCAAAGCATGTCCAAGGAACCATTTCCTGACTTAAAGTCATGAAGATTTATGCCTTTCGTTTTTTTCTGAGTTTTATAGTTTTTGCCCTTATATTTTGGTCTTTGATCCGTTTTGAGTTCATTTTTGTATCAGGTGTGAGGCACAGGCCCACCTTCATTTGCGCACGCATACCCATTGTGCTAGCACCATTCGCTGAAAAGACTATTGCTCTTATTTCTGCTGAATTGTCTCGGCACCCTTGTCTGAAATCAATTGGACGAAAAAGTATGGGTTTGTCTGTAGATTCTCAATTTTCTTTACTTGCTCTGTACGTCTGTCTTTATGCCTGTACTCCATGGTCTTGATTACTGTGGCTTGGTGGTAAGTTTAGAAATTAGGAAACCTGAATCCTCCAACTTTGTTTTTCTTTTTTTTTTTCAGGATTATTCTGGCTATTTTGGATCCCTTGCATTTTCTTACGCATTTTAGGATGAGCTTGTCAGTTATTTTTTTTCTCTGCATGTTTTGATATCTGGCTTTTCTGTCTGAGGCTCTCCTCAAATTGTGTTCCTTTCTGCATGAAGTACCAGCAGGCTGAACTGTGTGCTAGGACTCAAATGAGGGAAGGTGAGTGGGGTGGGGGGCCAGTGACTTGTCACAGTTCCTGATGTAGACTTCCACTTATCTTCCTGGATCTGCATGGTGCCTTATCACTACCCTCAGCTGTGCCTGAAATCCCCAGGTGTAGTCGAATCTATCCAGAGTCTAAAAATGAACTCTCCTGTTCAGGTTTAGGGAGGGTGACTGCCTAGCTGAATTGGTGGGGAAAGGGGTCCGGGAACTCTGTTTTCCATACAGGCTTTCACTGGTCTCTCCTGTTTTTAGGCTCACTTAGGTTCTCACTTTCAGAGGTACCTGGCGACCCGGTTATTGACCCTCAGCGCCATCAGCCTGCTTCTCGGCAGCTCTGCCTCCCCAGCCGGTTCAGGCAGTTAGGTTTCAGTTTCAACTCGCTTTCCAGAATGTTGCCTCCCTCTTTAACTGTTGTTTCGTTTTCTATTCATTTTTAGTGGGCTTGTATTTTTGTATTTCTTTTTGTTTTAAATCTTATTTCTTTTTTTGAGAGAGAGACAGAGAGAGAGCGAACAGGGGAGGGGCAGAGAGAGGGAGAAAGAATCCCAAGCAGGTTCCGTGCTGTCAGCACAGAGCTCCACGCGGGGCTCAAACTCACAAACCCGGAGATCAAAGGTCACTTAACCGACTGAGCCACCCAGGTGCCCCTGTTTTTGTATTTCTTTTCTGTCTTTCTGATGGAGTTTGAGAAGGGGACAGACAGAGATAAATATACGTGTTTAATCTGTTATGTTTATTGAGAGCCCCTGGCAGGCTCTCCGGGGAAAAGTTGATATAATGGAAGGTGGTGTAATATGTGGTCTCCTTGGAACCACTACTGACACAGAGCTCCTTCACTAGATTCTGTTCCTAGAGTTTTATATTCCCCCATTTTTTTCATCTGCATATTATTCTGTGCAATTTTTCTGCATAATTTTGGTTTTGCTTAGAACATTTGGATAGAGCTAAAGTCCTACTCTTAGTACAGTGGGCTAATTCGGTAACAGTAAACCAGTGGTTCTTACCCCAAATTTATATTAGGATACCCTGGGGGAATTTTTAGATAACATAGTTGACCCCACCCTACTCCAGACCAAGCAAATGGGAATCCCTGAGGCTGGGATTTGGTTGTCCTTTTTGTTGGTCTGTTTTTCATACTCCCCAGATCATTCATTCTCGGTGCACAAGGAATCGAGAACCATTGCTCCAAAGCATTTCGTATTTCACTAAGAATAATTTAAAAAAAAATTTTTTTTTTTAACGTTTATTTATTTTTGAGACAGAGAGAGACAGAGCATGAAGGGGGGGAGGGGCAGAGAGAGAAGGAGACACAGAATCGGAAGCAGGCTCCAGGCTCTGAGCCATCAGCCCAGAGCCCGCCGTGGGGCTCGAACTCACGGACCGCGAGATCGTGACCTGAGCCGAAGTTGGACGCTTAACCGACTGCGCCACCCAGGCGCCCTTCACTAAGAATAATTTTACTTATGAAGAATTTGTCAAATTCCACTGAATCCCTTACCACTGTCATTTTCGTCCTCCTTCCCTGCCCTTGACATGCGCTGGCCCCTTTTTGTTGTTTATCCTCCCAAGACTCACCAGGACCTCAAGAGCTTCTGCCCTTGCTCTTTTATCTGCCTGGAATGTTCTTCCACTGCTATTCTCAATTCCGTCCGCCATCTTCAGGTCTTTGCTCAGAAGTCACCTTCCCAGGAAGACTTTCCTTGTCCACAATTTTCTCTGCTTTCGACTGCCATCTCAAATTCCTGTCCTAAACTGCTTTGTTTTCCTCCGACTGCTGGTCACCTCCACACATCTCTCATTTGGTTTCTGTCTGACATCCCTTGTGGCACATGTCCTCTCCCTATGTTATCAGTCTTTTAGTGTTTGAAGAAGCCAATGGATGGAGCCTCATTTATTCTTTCTCTCATGCTCTTCTTTTCTGTGGGTAGATATGAGTGACCTGTATTATTTCTTTCTCCTGGAAAAACTTCTTTTAAAAATTTCTTTCAGAGCGTGTTTTTGTTTGAGGAAGTCTTTTGTTTATTCCTTTACTTTTGAAGAATAACTCCACTGGCCCCAAAATTCTAGGTTAGTGTGTTTTTTCTTTTAATACTTTAACTATTTCATTCTGCTGTCTTGTTGCTTGTATCGTTTCCGGTAAGAAGCCTGCTGTAATTCTCATCCTTATTCCTGTATAGGTTTGCTGGGGTTTTTTTTCTCCTTTGGCTTCTTTCAAGATTTTCTCTTTGTTTTTAGCTTTGTCTAGATTAAATAAGGTAATATTGTGTGTCCAGTTGTTTGTTTTGTTCTTGTTTTTGGTATTTATCCTACTTGATGTTCTCTGAGCTTCCTGGATTTGGGGCTTGTTCTTGGTTTTTAATTTTGGAAAATTCTTGGCCATTATTACCTAAGGTATTTCTTTTGCCCTGTTCTCTCTTCTTCTGCTATTCCAATTATGCATATTTTGCACATTTTGAAATTATCTCACGGTTCTTGGACTTTTAAAAACATTCTTTCTTCTCTTTGCATTTTCATTTGGGAAGTTTCATCTGACGTATCTTCAAGCTCTGAGTCCACAGCCACGTTGTCTACTGATGAGCCCATCAAGGCATTCTACGTTTATGTTACACTGTTTTAGATTTCTAACATTTTCTTTTTTCTTTCTTAGAGTTTCCACATCTCTACTTACATTATCCATCTGTTCTTGGGTGTTTTCTACTCTTTCCAGTAGAATCATTAACATATTCATCCATAGTTATTTTTGAGAGAGAGAGAGAGAGAGAGAGAGAGAGAGAGAGAGAGAGACAGAGTGTGAGCAGGGGAGGGGCAGAGGGAGAGGGAAACACAGAATCCTAGAATCCAGGCTCCGAGCTGTCAGCACAGAGCCTGACAGACATGGGGCTCGAAACCACGAACCATGAGACCATCACCTGAGCAGAACTCAGACCCTCAACCAAAGTCAGACATTCAACTGATTTGAGCCAGCCAGGCACCCCCAAAGTTATTTTAAATTCTGTCTGATAGTTTTAAAATCTCTGTTATCTCTGAGTCTGGTTCTGATACTGCTTTGTCTCTTCACACTGTTATTCTTGCCTTTAGGCATTGCTTATAATTTTTTTTAAAGTTTACTTATTTATTTTTGAGAGAGACAGAGAAAGCATGAGCCAGGGTGAGAGGGAGAGAGAAAGACAGACAGACAGAGAGAGAGAGAGAGAGAGAGAGACACGAAATCCCTAGCAGGCTCTGCAGGGTTAACATAGAACCTGAAGTGGGGCTTGAACTCATGAAACTGTGAGATTGTGACCTCAGCTGAAACCAAGAGTTGGATGCTTAACTGACTGAGCCACCAGGAGCCCCTAATTGTAATTTCTTTAAAAGTTTATTTATTTAGGGGCATCTGGGTGGCTCAGTCAGTTGGGCGTCCGACTTCAGCTCAGGTCATGATCTCACAGTCCATGAGTTCAGACCCCGCATCAGGCTCTGTGCTGACAGCTCAGAGCCTGGAGCCTTCTTTGGATTCTGTGTCTCCCTCTCCCTCTGTGCCCCTCCCCTGCTCATGCTCTGTCTCTTGCTGTCTCAAAAATAAATAAAAACATTAAATTTTTTTTTTAAAGTTTATTTGAGAGAGAGAGAGACAGAGAGAGCATGTCTGTGCATGCGCACTTGCAAGTGGGGGAGGGGCAGAGAGAAAAGGAAAGAGAATCTCAAGTAGGCTCCATACCGTCAGTGCAGAGCCTGATGTGGGGCTAGAATTCATGAACCGTGAGATCAGAGCTGAAGTCAGATGCTTAACCAACTAAGTCACCCAAGTGCCCCTTCCTTATAATAATTTTTAATTGAAGGCTGGACATGATGCATTGGGTAATAGGAACTGAGGTTAATAGGCCTTTCGTTTGGGATTTTATGTTAATCTGGTTAGGAGTTGGTTTGTATTTAATGATCGCTAAAACTGTAAGTACCAGAAACTTCAAATTCATCTAGTGTTCTTGTTTTGGTCTCTTGGTTATCTTTGGTCTTCCCTAAGAAGTCCTTTTTTTTTTTTTTTAAATAAAAAAATTTTAAATAAATTTATTTTAGAAAGAGAAAGAGAGCATGAGTGGGGGAGAGGAGCAGAGGGAGAGAGAGATACTCAAGCAAGCTCCATGCTCTTTGTGGAGCTGGACATGGGGCTCAATCCCACAAACCTGGGATTGTGACCTGAGCTGAAATCAGGAGTCAGACTTTCTTTCTTTTTTTTTTTTTAATTAAAAAAAATATTCATTTTTGAGAGAGAGTGAGAGCACGCGCAAGCTGGAGAGGTGCAAAGAAAGAGGGAGGGATACCAGATTCTGAAGCAGGCTCCAGGCTCTGAGCTGTCATGGGACTTGAACCTGCAAACCGTGAGATCATGACCTGAGCTGAAGTCGGATGTGTAACCGATTGAGCCTCCCAGGCGCGGCCCCCAGGAGCTCAAAGTGTGTACCTTTCATCTCTTTTAGGTGTAACCCACTCTTATGACCCATGATATGATAGGAAAATATGGGGGAGGGGGAGTATTTTGCAATCTTATCATTAAATCTCAGTCTTTTAATGGGTCTTTGTCTCTTGGTTGTGACCTTCACTAGTGTTTATTAACTGTTTTCTCCCCCTTAGGTGAAACAAGAAGGCTAGAAAGGCCTTAGGGAAATTTCCTCCCCCTAGTTAGGATAAAGCTCTGGGTAAAGTCTTTTTCCCTAGAGATGGGCCATTCTTGTGGAGAACATTTGGCATATTTCACAGTGGTTACTTCTTCCATTTCTGAGCCAGGGCCTGGAGGGCATCTTTCTATGTTCTTTACCAGGAATTTTTTTTTTTTTTCTGTTTTATTCACTGATGTATCGCCAGCACCCAAAACAGTGCTTGGTGTATAAAAGATGCTCAGTAAATATTCGTTGAATGAGTAACTGAATACCTTTCACCCAGGCCCGTGAGGTTCTTTTATGTAGATGTGGAAGAATTTCTCAGACCTAAAATGACAATAAACTGATGACATTTCTCTGAATGAGTAGTCCTTAAACCTAGTGTTTACTTATTGGGTTTTGTGGTGTTTGTAAGCGTCTCTCTAATCTGAACCCTGCATAAAATGGGTTTGTTTTAGAGCGTTTTTTTTTTCATTTTTTTTGACTGCACCCTTTAGAAAAAAAATGTATTTGATGTGACCCAGTATGCGTGTACATATAGTATACATTTATCTGAATAGACTTTTCAGGAAATAATACTTTTCCTTATGTTTGATGTACTCATATTTTCTACTCTGTTATATTTCATTTTTAAAACATACTTTTCAAGATTTACATAGAGGATAGGTTCAGAGGACAATATATGTTTGATTTTTTAAAACAGATTTGGGTAAATATACCAGAGTTAGTTTTGGCTTCCCCCTTCCCCTCCCCATAAATCCGTTACTTTCTCCAATAATGAAATTCTTTGTGTGTCTGTAATCTTTGGTGCTATTTTAAACACTGTTCTCTTTCTTCCTCCTTCCTGGCCCAGGCTTATGCTAAGTCAGTTTTTTGGGGAGCAATTTGGATGCAAACATTTCCAATTGCTTTTAGCAAGGGAAACAATTCCTTGAGTTCACCACAGTGTTGCTGAGACCGGTGGGCCTCAGGTTTCATGAGATTCCTGTAGTGCGTAGTGGGGATTTGAGACTCATGCCCATTAGGGGCCCTGAGGCAGAAGCTAATAGATTAAAAGTGCTTTTGGGATGGGATCTGACTTCTCTTCTCTAGGAATGGTTACTTTTTAAAATACATGGTTGAAAAGGTTTTACAGTTCAAAATACCTACCTACCTTGTGATGTCAAGGTGGTATTTTCCCGATTGGATCTGGAAAGACAGGCAGAGCCCTGCAGAATAACACTGATTATTGTTAAGAAACAATGGACTGGGGGCGCCTGGGTGGCTCAGTCGGTTAAGCGTCCGACTTCGGCTCAGGTCATGATCTCACAGTTCGTGGGTTCGAGCCCCGTGTCGGGCTCTGTGCTGACAGCTCAGAGCCTGGAGCCTGCTTCACATTCTGTGTCTCCCTCTCTCTCTGCCCCTTCCCTGCTCATGCTGTGTCTCTCTGTCTCAAAAATAAACAAACATTAAAAAAAAAAAAAAGAAACAATGGACTGTAATCACGAAAGACATTGGAGAAAGAAAATGTCTTGTCTGCTCTGTTTCTCCTCCTTTCCCGGTTGGCTTTCTTCCTTCTAAGCCTTCTTTGAAATTTATCTGACTGATTTTGTTTTGGGGCCACGAAGTATATAGATCAAGAGGTTTGGGCTTCTTCCCATTTAACAGGCCGTGTGGAAGCTTCCAGTTTCATTCTCTCGAAGTCTCTGGAGTTCAGGCCACGGGCTAAAAAATACTAAAGCTCAGGGAGGACAAGCTAGTTTAAAACTACCCTCCGTCGAGTTGCCTTAGGAAAGAGAGAGTCCCAATAGATGTAAAGATTTTTAAAATGTTCTTTTATTTTTAAAGTCTATGAATAATGGATTTCCAGCTTATAGTGTTTTAACCCCTGTTAGTGAAAGCCCTGAGGCTTAATTTATAATCATTAATCTTTCCTTCATTATTCAAGATACGATCTTTTCTCCCCCCTTAAAATTATCGTTAAACTACGGGAAAGATCAAACATGTAAAATGGTTCAGAGAATAAGATAAAAAATAGTCATAAAAACCACCATCTGGATTTAATGAATATTAACATTTTGCCATATTTGCTTCAGAACTTTTTCTTTAAAAGATAAAATGTTGCGGATACATTTGAAGTTCCCTTGGCCTCGCTCCACACTCCAGTTCCCCTGCTGCCTTCTGTGCTACCCCAGGGGTAACTTCTGTTCTCACCTCTGTGTGGTTACTTTCCATCCACGCTTTTATGCTTTTATTCCATTTATGTTTGGCCACAGCAATGTACAAGTGTTTTGTGTAAGTTCAAGTATACACCAATCGCATTATACTACACTTAGGTTTCCCCTGGCTTTTTTTTTTTTTTTCTTTTTCCTTTTAGCATTATAATTTGGGATTTGTACATGAAGATTGAATTCATATATTTCAAGCACTACATAATATTCCATTTTATAAATGTATCACAGTTTACTCATTCCCCCATTGATGGACATTGTTTACAAATTTTTACTACTAGAAACGTTGTGACTAATGTCTTTGAATATGGCTTCTTCAGCGTGTGTTAGAAGATTTTCTCTTGGCAGATATGTAGGAATAGAATCTTGGGAGGTGCACTATATACGCATCTTTAACTTTATGGAGCTGGCAGGTACCATCTAATATGCCCCCAAAAGTGTATAAGGCTTTTCATCAGCACTTATTGTCAGACTTCCAATCTCTTGCTAATCTGCTAGGTAGAAAGAGACTTCATTTTTTTTTTTTAAGTTTATTAATTTATTTTGAGAGAGAGAGAGAGAGAGAGCACATGCGCTAGCGAACAGCAGAGGGACAGAGAGAGGAGAGATTCCCAAGCAGGCTCCACACTGTCAGCACAGAGCCCTGTGTGGGGCTCCAACTCACGAACTGTGAGATTGTGACTCCCGAACTGAAATCAAGAGTTGGAAGCTTAACCCACTGAACCACTCAGTGCCCCAAAGAGTTGATCTTTTTATTGCTTTTCCCAAACAAATTCAGACTGGGGAATCACAACATCATTCTTTTAAATTTCAGAAAATGATGTTCAAATTCATTCTTTCAGGAAACATTTCTGGAGTTCCAGTTATGGGGCAGGGACCATTCTAGATAGTCGGGCTACAGGGCTGACAGATGGGACACACATCTCAGCCTTCACGCAGCTTACATTCTGGGGGGGGGGGGCTGGGTAGAGAGAGACAATAAATAAAATAAATCAATACGATATTAATCATGTCAGTGATAAATGCTAGGGAGGAAGAGTAAAATAAGGAAGGATGGGTCCAAATGTGTGTGGAGAGGTAGGGTTAATAGGGTGGTCTGGGAACACCTCTTAAGAAAGTGACATTTGAGGGGCACCCGGTGGCGCAGTTGGTTAAGTGTCCAACGTCAGCTCAGGTCATGATCTCACGGATCATGAGTTTGAGGCCCGCATTGAGCTCTCTGCTGTCAGCGCAGAACCCGCCTCTGATTTCTGTCTCGGTCCCTCTCTCTCCCCTCCCTGCTCGTGTGTGTGTGTGTGTGTGTGTGTGTGTGTGTGTGTGCTGTCTCTCAAAAAGAAATATTAAAAAAAAAAAAAAAGTGACATTTGAGTAAATGCCTGAGGTAATGAAGGAATAAACCATGTATGTGGACTGCTGGGGAAAGAACATTCTAGATGGAAAAGGTGGGAGTCTAAGAGGGGAGCATATCTGGCATGTTCAAGGAACAGTGAGGAGGCTTGTGTAGTAGCTTGAGAGGAGGGAATAAGTGGGGAGAGAAAAGGGATGAGGTCAGAGAGGGGTATGGACTGTATTACACAGGACCTCCATTTTCAGGAGTTTGGCTTTTGCTCTGAGGTGGATGAGAAGCCACTGGGTGGTTTTGAATAGCAGAGTGGTATAATCTGACGTACATATTAAAAAAAAAAAATCAATCTGCTGAGTGTAGAGATTAGATTGAAGGGGGTGAAGGGAGAAACAACAATCTGGGTAGGAGATCACCGGGCTTTGGACCAAGACACTGACAGCAGAGGTGGAGAGAAATATTTGAACCTGGGAATATTTTAGTGGTAGAACCAACAGGCATTATTGACGGATTGATGTGGGGTGGGAGGAGGAAAGGAGAAGCAGGGATGAGCCCCAGGATTTTGGCCTGAGCCACTGGTTGGAAGGAGTTGTCATTAACTGAGATGCAGAAGGCTGAGAAGCACATTCGTGGGGGAAGGGAGGATATCAGAAGATCGGTTTTGCCAGTAGACAGAGGGTCTGAGGTTCGAGGGTGAGGTTTGTACCATACATACCAATGTGGGACGCTCAACAAATAGATGGTATTTAAAGCCATGAGATCAGTGAAATAACCAGCAGATGGGTAACGCCTGAGCCATGGGACACCCTTATGTTAGAGGGTGAGGAGGGGAAAAGGAGCCCGCAAAGGGGTTGAGCAGGAGCAGCAGGCCAGGCGGGTGGAAAATCAGGCAGGTGTGACTTCTGGAACCAAGGGAAGGAAGCATGTCAAGGAAGAGAGTGATGGATCCATCATGTCAGAGGCTGCCAGCAGGTCACGTGAGACGAGGACTGAGAATTCACTACCAGATTTAATAACATGGAGCTCTAGTCTTGAGAACTCGATAAGGGTAGTTTCAGTATTGTGTTCCCATATTCCACCATTCCAGTATCATATTGCCATATGCTCCCTGGAACTTTTCAGGGGATTCCACTGCTGTTCCATATGCAAGATTGCAGTAAAATGCTTGTTACAGACCAGTCCAGAAAAAAAACCCAAAAAATAAAAAACTAATCACTTACAAATTTTTTGGACGAGATATATCTTACAAATAAGGCAGATTATTTTGTTTTGGGCTAACATCTTGAGGCACAAAATGATTTGACCTTAGCTATGGAAAATGTCAAAATCATTGTGACTTCACAGTGGCCACATTTCATCCTCACGTAAAGGGCTTCCATTCTTGGAGTCATGCATTGTTTTAAGGCTGAACAGCTCTTCAGGATTGGAAGTTCGGAGGAGAGATCAGAAACAATGAGAGAAGGTATTAATGATGTTGAATAGAATAGGAATTTCACAGTGTTTTTGCAGTAGCAGTTCTCAGGGGTGGTCCTTCTACCTCTGGCGGCCCCTTGAGAGTTACAGGGTTTTGCAAGATCAAAATTGTTTTCATAACAACTTTCTTTGCCTCTTTCCTCTGTGATCACATATGCACGGATGGTGCAAAAGCAAAGGTGGGTAGAGCTGTTGTTGCCGTAGCTTGAATCCGGGCAGTGGCACGCCTCTCAGCTGTTGTCACCGTATTCCTCAGTGTGGCGTACTGGGTGAAAGAGAAGAAAACAGTTAGTTGCACTTAAGAATGTACTTGATGGAGCAGTAAAAGTTACTAATTTTATTAAGTCTTGACTCGTATGCATGTCTTTTTTAATATTCTCTTTGATGAAATGGAAACTATGCTCAAGGCGCTTCTGCGTTCTGAACCATAATGGTTGCCTTGAGAAAAAGCACTTTTGTGAGTGTTTGAATTGAGAGCTGAGTTCGTTGCTTTTTTTGTGAAATACTATTTTCACTTAACTGAAGTTACTAGATTTGGATGTTTGGCAGACATTTTCGTGAAGATGAATGAAGTGAGCCTGTCACTTGAAGGAAAACAGCTCACAGCATTTGTTGCCAATGATAAAATATGAGTTTTGAAGCGAAAAGTAGAAATTTGGAACACATATCTACCACTAAGAGCTTGACAGTTTCCCAATACTTAAAGATCTGTCTGATGATATCACTGGTGACATTTCACAAATGTGCTGTTTTTGGATAGTGTATAATGAAATGTGTCAACATTTGGAATATCTACATAGCTCAGTGAACCAATATTTTTCAAATGACAAAGGATGCTATTACAAAATCATATACGATTAAGAGATCCATTCCAAATGCAAGATAGACTTATACCTCTAGCCAAGATGGAGTGAGGTAGTGAAGCACACCCCACATGTGCTTTTTGGCCATTTGTATATCCTTTTTTTGAACACTTTTTTTTTTTTAATTAAAAAAATTTTTTTTGATGTTTATTTTTGAGAGAGAGAGAGACATACAGTGCAAGTGGAGGAGGGGCAGAGAGAGGGAGACACAGAATCCGAAGCAGGCTCCAGGCTCTGAGCTGTCAGCCCAGAGCCTTATGTGGGGTTCAGACTCACGAACCGTGAGATCATGACCTGAGCCAAAGCCAGACGCTCAACCGACTGAGCCACCCAGGTGCCCCAGGAGCCCCTTTTTTTGAACACTTTTAATGTTTATTTATTTTTGAGCGAGCGAGAGAGAGCATGAACGTGTGCGTGTGTGCACGTGGGGGAGGGGCAGAGAGAGAGGGAGACCAAGGATCCAAAGTGGGCTCCTCGCTGACAGCAGAGACCCCCATGTGGGGCTTGAACTCAAGAACCATGAGATCATAACCTGAGCCAAAATTGAATACTCAACCGACTGAGCCACCCAGGTGCCCCTGTATATCTTTTTTGAAGAAATGTCTATTCACATCTTTTGCTGATTTAAAAAATTGGTTTACTTTGGGGCACCTTGGTTGGTTGAGCGTCTGACTTTGACTCAGGTCATGATCTTATGGTTTGTGAGTTTGAGCTCTGCATGGGGCTCTCTGCTGTCAGCACAGAGCCCACTTTGGATCCTTTATCCCCCTCTCTCTCTGCCCCTCACCTGCTTGTGCTCTCTCTCGCTCAAGAAATGAATAAACATTAAAAAATTAAAAATGGGTTAAAAAATTGGATTTTTAGAAAAATGTATTTATTGTGAAAGAGAGTGAGCATCCATATGCATTTGTGAGTGAGTGGGAGAGGGGCAGAGGGAGAGGGAGAGAGAATCCCAAGTGGGCTCCATGCCCAGCCCTGAGCCTGATGCGGGGCTTGATCTCATGAAATGTGAAATCAAGAGTCGGATGCTTAACCAACTGAGCCACCGGACGCCTCCCTTTTTTTTTCTTTTTTTCTCAGAGAGAGCGAGCGAGTGAGCAGGGGAGAGGGCAGAGGGAAAGAGAGAGAGAATTCCAAGCAGGCTCCACACTTGGCACATGAGCCCAATGCGGGGCTCAATCCCACGATCCTGGGACCATGGTCTGAGCTGATGTTAAGAGTTGGATGCTCAACTGACTGAGCCACCCAGCCCCCCACCCCCCTTTTTTTTATATTGTTGAACTGTGACTCTTTTTTTGAAGGTGTTATTTAGGCTGTCTCCTGTACGTGTTGGTTTAGTAGTCCTGTGTCCTTCCTAGGCTAGCCAAGATCCATCTGGGCCCGTAGTCGTTACAAGCCAAACGCCACCGTGACAGAAGTAACACCAAGTTGCTTGGATATTTATATTTTCTGGACTTCATATCTTTACATTCACATATTAAAATTAATACAGTTCCCCAGTGTCTTACCAGGTACTCTGCAAACCTACTGCTGTGCTTGCCTTGCAGTTTTCTGGTGATGACATGGCATCTGCCAGTTCCAGCCGCGCAGGAGTGGCTCTGCCTTTTGAGAAGTCTCAACTTACTCTGAAAGGTGAGTGGCGCCATGCGAGGGGTTTGCCCTTTGAGGTCTTAAACACGTCAGGGGCTCTCCGTCTCGCCCGGTGGGAGCTGAAGACCCCTCATGATATGACCCCACCCCCACTCCCACTCCTCATCGCTTGTTACTTTTCCACATGTGCTCGGCTATAGCCACACGGGCCTCTTTGCTCTCCGTTGAAGGTACTGGGCATGCTACCCCCTCTGAGTGTTTGTACCTGCCGTTCCCTCTGAGTGAAATACTTTGGGGCTAGATGTCTACCTGCTTTGCTTCCTTACTTTCTAGAGGTCTTTTTTTTTTTTTTTAATGGGCCAACTTCTTTTTTTTTTTTTTAAGTTTATTTTTGAGAAAGACAGAGACAGCGTGCCTGGGGGAGGGGCAGAGAGAGATTGGAAGACAGAGAATCCCAAGCAGGCTCCACACTGTCAGCATGGAGCCTCATGCGGGGCTCGAGCCCATGAAACCGTGAGGTCAAGACCTGAGCCGAAAACCAGGAGTCAGACGCTTAACCATCTGAGCCACCCAGGTGCCCCTGTAGGTCTTTACTCATAAGTCACCTTCTTCAAAAGGCCTTCCTGATTCCCCCGGATGCAGCCTCCCCCTCCCCCACCTCCCTCATATCTGTCCCCTTCACTACTGTAGATTTCTCTTCTTAGCTTTGTCACCATTTAACACAGTCCATATATTTATTTCCTTCGTTAACTGTCTCCTTCAATAGAGTATAAACACCACAAACACAGGGATATTTGTCTGTCTTGGTTACTTCTGATACCCCAGTGATTGGAACAGTGCTGGAAACATATTGGGTTGCCAGTGAATATTGCTTGAATGACAGAATGTAGCTTTGGTAGCCTTAGGTCTGCAGAAGAGCCCTGGGAGATGCCTGGGGACGGGGGAAACAGCACTCGGTGTCAGCACTCAGGCCTCTCAGAGGCACAGTCATCTGGAGGCAAAATTGTGTCGTCATTTTTTTAGTGATTATTTTTGAAATGGAAATGTCACTCATTTATTTAATCTATTCACATACTTTAAAGTTGTTTCCTTTCCTCCGGCTCCTCAGTGCCCCTGATTGGAGGAAACTAACATTACCAGTTTCTTGTGGTAGTATTACACATACAGACATATCAAAGAGGATGTAGTTTTGTGATTTTGAGAGCCGTGTTGCCTTCCTTGGAAGGAATATTCTTCTAGCAGTGGATGAGAGTGGCTATTTACCTACATCTTTACCAACACAATGTGTTGTCAGACCTTTTTTATCTTCGCCAGTCTGATTGGTAAAAATAACTTTGTCAGCATAGTTTTATTTCACATTTCTTTAAGTTATAAATGATGTTTAGCATCTTACCATATATTTAAGGGAAACTTGTATTTCCTTTTCTGTGGATTGTGTGTCCATGTCCTCTGCCTGTTTCTTATTTACTTATGGATTAAAAAAAAAAAAGTCTTGATACATTTTCATCATTTTTCTTGATGTCTCCATGGCTGTTCTAGGTCTTTGGAGTGGGGAGAAGCGTTAGAGTGAACTTGATAGAGCTTTGAACTTGCGACTTTAGCTTTTACTACCTTGTCTAGTAATTAGCAAGCCTAGATTAAAACAGAAGTATGTCCATGGAGCCTGGTGACATAATGAAGTCCCTGTTTTGGGGCCTTATTATTCAGGAACACATAGTGACTTGTAAAGCTTTCTCTGTTTGCCTTTCCTCATTGTGAAATTTTTGCTCGTGTGGAAAGAGCTAACTTGATAATACAGGTGCATCTCATTATATGTGCATTTAACCTATAGGGAGTGTATAATGCCACTTAGGCAAATGGTTAGGGAGAAAGAGAAAAAGAGAAATGACAAAATAAATGGTGTGGGTGGCTCCTCCTCTGTTGTGTTTCACTGATAGAGCCTCTAGTGTAATTGGGGAGATGTGACTATGCTGTTCCCTCCCTTGTGCCTCTCTGTAATGCAGTCCTAGAGTTTTAAGATACATTTTATTTACTTATTTTTTTTAACGTTTATTTATTTTTGAGACAGAGACAGAGCATGAACAGGGGAGGGTCAGAGAGAGGGAGACACAGAATCTGAAACAGGCTCCAGGCTCTGAGCTGTCAGCACAGAGCCCGATGCGGGGCTCGAACTCACGGACCGCGAGATCATGACCTGAGCCGAAGTCGGCCGCCCAACTGACTGAGCCACCCAGGCGCCCCAAAGATACATTTTAAAAATATATCAAGGCCCTTAAAAATAAGCGACTTATTTTATCTGATATTTAACTTAAGAAGCACTGAGAAACTAAATACTAAAAAACAGCACAACATGGCTTCAAACTGGCCTTTGGGAATCTACTGAAAGACCATCTATCAGACTCTATTTTGTGCCTTCCTGAGAGCTTTTCACGGGTATAATTTTGGCCATGTGTGATTTTTCCTCCCTTGTTTGTTAACTTTAAAGGCTAAGTCCCATGTGAAGATGTGAAATTGGCATTTATATTTCATCGAACAGTAAATAAACTTTCCAGATAAACCTGCTCGTATGTTGAGACCTTTATTTTGGCTTGTGTTTTAAGAACAAGAGACATTCAGAGTAAACTTTCCAGATAAACCTGCTCGTACGTTGAGACCTTTATTTTGGCTTGTGTTTTAAGAACAAGAGACATTCAGAGGCACCTGGGTGGCTCAGTTGGTTGAGTGCCCAACTTTGGCATAGGTCATGATCTTGTGGTTGGCGAGTTGGAGCGCCACGTTGGGCTCACTGCTATCAGCATTGAGCCTGCTTTGGATCCTCTGTCCCCCTCTCTCTGCCCCTCTCCCGTTCATTCTCTCTCTCTCTCTCAAAAATAAAAATAAACATTAAAAAAAAGAAACATTCAAAATATCACCCCCCTGATTAATTATATGTTACAAAGGGGAAAATGTATCTTTATAGTGGAGTCACCTGACAGATCCCACATTAACCAAGGGATCAAACTTAGCATCCACAATAGGAGGACAACCTAGTGTGCATGGTGAGAAGTTTGCAATGTAACCTGTGTAGTATTCTTGACAAAAATGTTCAATGTGAATCTCACCACGAGGAAAACAATTTAAGAAATACAGGCTTTGGTGCATTCAATGAGAGAGCTGGTGGAAGTCTTTAAAAAGCATTGTCATGGAAAAAGAAGGGGGAGCACTGTGGATTTTAAAAGATTAAGGAGCCAGCGACCAAATGCAATTTGCTCATCTCAGTTGGATCCTGAATTGGGGGAAACCAGCTATAACAACATGTTTGGAACAGTTGGGGAAATTTGGATATGTAACGAGTATCAAATGATAGGAGTGACTAAATTTGTTAAGGTATAATAATGGTGGTGTGGTTAGGTGGGAGAATGTCTTTTTCTCTTTCCTATGCCCAGCATGGGGCTCAAACTCATGAACTTGAGGTCAGGGGTTGCATGTTCTACCAACTGAGCCAGCCAGGAGACCCTCCTTATTATTATTATTATTATTTTTTTAATTGAAGTATAGTTAACCTACTGTGTTCTGTTCGTTTCAGGTGTACAGCATATAGAACATCCTTACTCGTATGAATTGCATTCTGGAAGTATTTAGGGCTGATCAGTCTTGATGTCTACAACTTACTTTCAAGTGGTTTACCAAAAAAGTTTGTGGATATATGCACACTCATGCACATATATAGACATAAACATCACATGTCTGTATCCCGTGCTGTCCAATAAGATAGCCACTACAGCCACGTAGACATTTTTACATTGATTAAAGTTAAATTTAAAATGCAAATCCTCAGTCATACTAGCCATGCTAATGGCTTCGTAGCCACATGTATCTCATGGCATTGCATTGGACTGTGCTGGCATAGAACTTTTTGCTTATCATTGAAGATTTTTTTTTAATGTTTATTTAGTTTTGAGACAGAGAGAGTGAGCACGAGTGGGGGAGGAGCAGAGAGAGAGGGAGACAGAGGATCTGGAGCAGGCTCTGCGCTAACAGCAGACAGCCCCATGTGGGGCTTGAACTCGTAAACCATGAGATCGTGACCTGAGCCGAAGTTGGACACTCAACCGACTGGGTCACCCAGGTGCCCCTTATCACTGATATTTTCTTGAATAGCACTGACACAGGCACACACATAGAAAGAGAAAGAAGCAAAGGTGGCCAGATGGCAGTTGCTGCACAGTATACAAGTATTAGCTGTCCTGTTCTTTCACCTTTTCTGGAAACTGAAAACTTCAAGATAAAACTACCAATATGTGATCCGAGATTGGGTCCTGGACGGACCAGGGGGGAAAAAAAGTTTCTTTTCTCTTTTGCTATAATGGACATTGATAGGGCATTTAACAAAATTTAAATAAGGTCTGTACATTAGATCATAGTTTTAAAGGATGTTAAATTTCGCCATGTTGATAATTATACTGTGGTATTGTCAGAAAATGTCTTTGTTCTTGGAAATATGCACTGAACTATTTAGAAGAAAGGGGGCACAGCATCTGAAACTCACTCTCAAAGTTTCAAAAACAAATGTGAATGTGTACGAGAGGGAGTCGGGGGAGAGAAAGAATAATAAAGCAGATATAGTGAAAAGTTAATATTTGGTGACCCTTAGGTGAAGGGTTTATAGGAATTCTTGGTATTTTTGAAAACCAAAAACAAAACAAAAACAAAACAAACAAACAAAATACTTAGGGAAAAAACTCGAGGGGCAAAAAAGGAGAGTTCAGAGAATTGGCCGGGAGCTGGGAGACTTGGTTCCCAGCTTAGCTTTTGCCTCGGACTCCGTGATTTTGGATATGTTATTTCCCCTCTCTGAACCTTAGTTGCCCAACTTTTAAATGAAGGGCTTGAACTTGTTGATTTCAAAGAAACTGTCCAGCTCAAAATGATAGGACTAGAATTATAACTAGTCGGCCCCCTGCTCCACCACCTTAAGGGTCTGGGTGCAGAGCTATGCTCACACCACTAGGTGGCCTCAGTTAACCTTGGTCTGTGTGAAAAGTATTTCGGTTTTCTACTCTGGACCACATTTCCCGCCACCACAACCTGTTTTTTCCCCAGTACCATCCCTTGTTGCTTCTGTTGCTTCTGAATCTTAGCCACAGCTTTTGCTGTTGTTGTTGTTTGCCTTGCTCTCTCCTGTTCTTTTGGGCCGGGAGAAGACAGGCATTGTTAAAAGAATCCAGAGTTAGGTTTGTCCTTTGTCAAGTTGTGGACCCTTACACGGCTCTGTAAGGGAATCTTGATGGAAGGGAGCTCAGTCTTGCCATCATAGGTAAGAAATGCCAGTCCTATGCTCTGATTTGGGGCATGGGATAGAGGACATCTTAGATGTGTTCCATCCCAGTGACCTGGAGTTTCCATTGTGGCTGATGTGTGCCATAAGAGACACCTGTCTGGCCCTGGGTGTATGGATACTTGTTTAGCCTGGCTTGCTGCTACCAAATAAACATCAGAAATGCTGCCACATCAAGGATACAAATAGAACAGGAAATGCAGATGGCTGATAAGCACATAGAAAAAACATTGACCCTCACCAGTAATCGAAGAACAGCAGTAGAACAGGTACGCAGAATCTGGTAACGATGTATAGCATGGTGTGGTGTCAGGTTGCCTGGGTGCACATCCTGGTTTGAAGCTCCCTGGCTATGTTTTCTGGGGCAATGACCTAACTTCCCCAAGCCTGCTTCCTCTTGGTTGAGATGGGGGTGGTGATATATTCCCTGCCCCATGGGTTTGTTTAAAGGATGGAGTTAGATGACGTGTGCACAGCATAGTGTCTGTAACAAGTGCTCATTAAATTTTACATAATTTATATATTTTTTTTAATCTATCTGATTTGCAAAAAGCAAAAAACAAAAAAACCTTAATACTCAATGCTATGGTGGTGAAATGAATATATTCATCTACGTGGGTTTATCCTTTTTGCAAAGGAATTAAACTGTTTTGGGAACTTCAAAAATATTCAGATCATTTGGAGGAAATGCATGCAAATCTATATATTCATGATGATTTTCCCAGAGTGAAAAATTGAAAGCAGTCTTTTGAGCATTGAAAGAATAGTTAACTAAATTGTGGCATGTCTGTACAATGGGCTCGTATTGCAGCCATTTAAAATTGAGAAGAATTCTTAAAGAATTGGGGGCGTAAGAGATGAAAGTCTGGATATGCCAACATCTTAATGATAATTATCCCAGAGTTTTCAGGTTAAGAGTGCTTCTTTTCTTAAGCTTCATATTTTTTAAAAAAATTTGTTGATCATCAGAAAGAAACCAAAACTTACTTTTTAAACGTAACAGCAGAAAAGAGCAAGAACATCTGCCACAGGGGGGCAGCTGGGAGCCCTCTGACTCATCTTTGACTTTTCTTTCCTGTCCAGTGGTGTCAGCAAAGCCCAAGGTGCATAATCGTCAACCTCGAATTAACTCATTTGTGGAGGTGGCAGTGGATGGACTCCCCAGTGAGACCAAGAAGACTGGGAAGCGAATTGGGAGCTCGGAGCTTCTCTGGAATGAGATCATCATTTTGTAAGAGAAAGTCCCTTCTCTTCACAGTAACATGGGAGAAAGAGAGAAGGCTCTCTAAGGGGGTTGTGGGAGATCCAGGTTTCCTGTGAGGCCTCAAACTCTTCTGCCTTTGGTACCCAAGGCGCCTCTCTTCAGGTGTTTCTACATCATTGAGCTCACAGAGCACTCATTATTAGCTAGATGGTTACAGGGCCAGCTTTGTGGGGGAAAGGGTGTACGTGAGCGTCTTCCTGTTTGAGGTCCCCCCCGCCAAGATGTCAGCAGTATAGTTGATCTGTTTTCTTCTCAGCTGTAGGAGTGACCAATATGCTTGGATGTGATGAATCAAGTATTTGTTTTCCAGGAATGTCACGGCCCAGAGTCATTTAGATTTGAAGGTTTGGAGCTGCCATACTTTGAGAAATGAGCTGCTAGGCACCGCCTCTGTCAACCTCTCCAATGTCCTGAAGAACAATGGGGGCAAAAGTACGTATGATGACGGGGTGGCCGACATGATTCATCTGTGGGGGGTGGGAGAAGAATTCAGAAGGCTTGGATTTCTCTCACACACCACGGACAGACCCGGTGATGCGGTTTCCTCCAGGACCAGGGGCTGTGGGGACTCTGTTCCCCATAGACGCTGCCCGTGGAGTTTTAGGAAGGCGAGAGCTCTTCTCTGCCTTCACTGTGGGATTCAGCCTATTTTGTCCTCGGGCTCTAGCGCTGGGATGCAGTGATGTGTCCCCTTGATCCTTTCTCAAGGATGAATGCTTTCCCTCTGCCTCTCTTTTCCCAATCCCGGAGACATGTGACATTTTGAATCAAACTGTCAGATGCCTGCACCCCAAATCGTTACTTTCCTAGTCTGAGTCCTTGAATGGAACAAAGAAGCTGCGTGTGTTTGTGTGTTTGTGTGGAGGGGGGAATGGTGTTACACGTAGTGCCTTGTGCTTAGTAGGCACTCAGTGAACGCTTACTGGATGTTGGAATGTGCTGGAAGCTGTGTCTTAATTATTCAGGGTGCCTCTGCTGCATGGAAATCTAAACCCCAACGTCTATTTATTGCTGCTTGTGGTCAGTGGCATAACCCGTGGCTGTGGTATCTGGACCCTCCCTCATAAAGCCTCTATTGAGAGCAGTACCATATGTGGGGAGGGAACTCCATGGAAAGAAAGGCTCCTTTTTCTCTTGATGTCTGCTGTCTAGAAAATATTTTCTGAAAGTGGAGTTAGCTTAAGAGGGATGTGGGGGTGGGGAGTGTTGAGTCCCGGGTGAGTGCTGCGTGGATTCAAGAGTCTTTTCTTTCTGACAGGCTGCTCGAGTGGTGTTTGAGGTTCCCCTGGTCTTTCCCTTTCTGCCGGGCACCCAGAGATGTGGGGAGCCTGCCGCAGCTTCAGAAATTGCTTAAAACCAGGAATATGCCTCTATTTTAGTTCTGCAGGGAGCTCCCTGATGGTTTCTCTTCTGAGTCTGTCTTTATTTTCTCAAACTCTAGCCTGCCTTTTATAATTTGATTATCAAGGAGGGTTATATTTATCATGTCTTTTGGAGATACACTTGTGGACATTGTCACGTTAGGATCAGCAGCCAATGAGTGTCCTTTCTTCTTCATTTGTTCCGTCAACAAACCTTTGCTTTTGATTGTAAAAGTATTGTAGCAAAACTGGAAATTAGACACAAGTGCACAGACGTACAAAGAAAATAAAATTCTCCTGTAAACCACAGTGCTTAGTGATAATTGCTAACATTTTGATATGTATTTTTCTGAGCCTTTTTTTCCTGTTGCACACGTATATATTTAAGACATCCGTGAAACAAGATCGTGACCATACAAAAACATATTATTTTACAACATATTATTTTACATTTTTTCTCTTTAAAATGTATTAGTATATCTTTTTTTATTTAAACATTTTTTTAACGTTTGTTTTTGAGAGAGGAAGAGTGCATGTGTGTGCTAGCAGGGGAGGGGGACAGAGAGAGGTAGAGAGAGGATCCCAAGCAGTTTCCGTGCTATCAGCGCAGAGCCCGACGTGGGGCTTGAACTCAAGAACCATGAAATCATGACCTGAGCCAAAGTCAGACACCCAACTGACTGAGCCACCCAGGTGCCCCTCTTTTTTTTGTTCTAAAGTTGTTTATTATTATTATTATTTTGTAATCTCTATACTCAACGTGGGGCTCAAACCTATGACCACAGGATCAAGAGCCACATGCTCTTCTGACTGAGCCAGTCAGGTGCCCCTCAGTAGATCTTTATTTACTTATTTTTTTCTAATTGTGATAAAAGGCACGTAACATAAAATTTACCGTCTTAACCATTTGTAAGTGTGCCGTGTAGTGGCAATTGTGTACACGCTTGTTGTGCAAGCATCACTGCCATTCATTTTCAGAACTTTGTTTATAAATGTTTATTTTTGACAGAGAGAGAGTGCATACATGCACGCATGAGCAGGGGAGGGGCAGAGAGAGAGAGGGAGACAGAGAATCTGAAGCAGGCTCTGCGCTGAGAGCAGAGAGCCCACTAAGGGGCTTGAGCCCCTGAACTGTGAGATCATGACCTGAGCCGAAGTCAGACAACCGACTGAGCCACCCAGGTGCCTCATCTTCAGAACTTTAAACTCAAACTCTCTACCCACTGCACAGTTCATTTCTCCTCTTCCCTCCACCCCGCCCACAGTTCTACTTTTTCTATGCATCTGACTAGCTACCTCAATTGGGTGAAATCATACAGTATTTGCCCTTTTATATCTGGCTTACTGGACTCGGCATAAGGTCCTCAAGGCACCTCCAAGCTGTAGCATGTATCAGAATCTCCCTTCTTATTAAGGCCAAATAATATTCTGTCCTATGTGCATACCACGTTTTGTTATCCATCCACCTGTCCAGAAACACTTGGGCTGCTCCCACCTTTTGCCTATTGTAAATGGTACTGTTATGAATCCGAGCGTACAAATACCTGTTCAAGTTCCTGCTTTCAGTTCTTTTGGATCTGTGCCTGAGAAGCAGAATTGATGCGTCATATGGTAATTCTTTGCTTAATTTTTTGAGGAACCAGTATACTGTTTTCCATAGCTGCTATACCATAAAATATATTGATACGGCGGCTTTAATTATTCTTCCAAAATGTACTTTTTGATGACTGCCTAGTGGTAGTTTCTCAGGTGGTTGTGTGGAAATTTAGGTTTGGATACTGGGGTAGTTTTAAGTATCTTACAGTCATAAATAATGCTATGGTAAATATATGTAAATATATATATATATATGTCCATTGTTGATAGTTTACTTGTCATAAATTACTGAAGATGAGGGTGGCTGGGTGGTTCATTTCATTGAGCTTGATTTTGGCTCAGGTCATGATCCCAGGGTCACGGGATCGAGTCCCGCATTGGACTCTGCACGGAGCGTGGAGTCTGCTTAAGATTCTTTCTTTGTCTCCCTCTGTCCTTCTCCCTGGCTCTCTCTCACTCTGTCTGTTAAAAAAAAAAATTATTGAAGATGGATTTGCAGGGTTTAAACATTTTTCACATATTTGTGACATTTGACACATATTGCAAAATTACTCTCCAGAAAAGTTCTGCCAGTTTACCCTCCCATCAGCAGTAGCTAAGATTGCTAGTTTCTGTTGCATTTTGGCCTTTATTGGCTTGATTAAAAAAATATATATACACGCATGCACACACACACACACACACACACACACACACACGTATATTGTTTTTGCCTGTTTGATAATTAACGGTATGCCACATTTGCTTCATCTATTTCTCTTTTTGGTTGTAGTATTTCAAAGTAAATTACAGATGTTCGAGCGTTATATTTTAGATTCTTCAGCCTGCCTCTCGTAAAACACGAGGATATTTTCCTTGTTATTCTATCGTGTTACATACGTGAACCCATTTATCGTAGACTAGTAGTGTTTGAAGAGGTGGAACTTCTACTGCTCTTTCAGCTCCTTCAGGCTTCTGACGACCGACTCTGCTGTGACGGTGGAAGCCCTCTTGCAGGTCACCGGCTTCCGTTTTCATGTACGAACCACAGTGCCAGATCCCCACAGCTCATCTTTTCATCTTGGTTTTGCCACAGCACTCGGCATGCTGGCTTATTTCAATCTTCTTCACCCTTTTCCTGTGGGAGGCACCATCATGGGTCCTCCATTTACCGAGGATTCTGACCTTCTTGGTGCGTTTAGCCATGACTCTGCAAATTAGGGCTGAGCCCAGAGAGGAAACAGAAAGGATATTTTTGTCTGTGATTACTACACTATTATCACACCTTGCAATGTTGATATGAATTCCTTATGATCGATCACCTGATGCGCAGTCCCTGTTCAATTTCACCTGTTTATCTCTAAGTGTCATTTTCTTTTTTCTTTTCTTTTTTTTTAATATTTTTATTTTATTTTTGAGAGAGAGGGACAGAGTGCTAGTGGGGGAGGGTTAGAGAGAGAGGGAGACACAGAATCTGAAGCGGGCTCTGGGCTCTGAGCTGTCAGCACAGAGCCCGACGTGGGGCTCAAACCCACAGATCGTGAGATCATGACCTGAGCCAAAGTCGGACATTCAACCGACTGAGCCACCCAGGCGCCCCTCTAAGTGTCATTTTCAAGTTGGTTTGCTTGAACCTGAATTCGGACGAGGTCTCCTCATTGAATTTGGTTGTTATGTCTCTGAAGTTCCCCCAATATCACTCTACCTATATGATGCTGTGATTTATTGAAGGAGATTGAATATTTTTAGAGTGTGTTTATTGCCTTAGTAACGTCCTTTGTTCATTTTTATATCAAAGGGTGCATTTTTGTCTTTTAGTTTTGAAGGTGTTTTATATGTTAAGGCTGTTACTCTTTGTCTTATAATTTGTAAATATCTTTCCAGTTTTTCATTTGCATTTTAGTTTTGTAGATTTTTTTTTCCCTATTTTCCAAAGAGATGTTTTAAACTTGTAGTTGAATCTGTCACCCTTTGTATTTGTAGCCTTTTCCTTTATGAAAGACTTTCTCCCATTCTGAGATCAGGTAAATAGTCACCTCTAGTTTTTACTAGTTCATTGTGATTTTTTTTTTTTACATTTAATTCTTTAAGTGATGTTATTTTTGTGTGCAGTGTGAATAGGGATCTAATTTTATTTTACTTTTTGAGTGTTTATTTTTGAGAGAAACAGATATTGTGAGTGGGGGAGGGGCAGAGAGAGAGAGGGGGAGAGAGAGAGAAGACAAGAGGGGAGGGGAGGGAAGGGGAGGGGAGGGGAGGGGAGAGGAGAGATATTGAGAAAATCCTAAGCAGGCTCCACGCTGCCAGCCTGACTTGGGGCTTGAACGCAGGAGATCATGACCTGAGCTGAAACCAAGAGTCAGATACTCAACTGAGCCACCCAGGTGCCCCAGGATCTAATTTAATTTTTCCCAAATAGTTAACTGATTGATTTAGCACTACTTATTGAATAACCCATCTGTGATTATTATCCCCAATGATTTGGGTTGTTTATCTTCAGCTTATATTAAACAATGTCTACATATATATACATACACACTTGGGCCTGTTGGGGGATTTTCCATTTCATCTGTTGTTTTATTAGCCTTTTACAATCACTGTCTTAACTGTTGTAATATTACCATGTTTTAATATCTGACTATTTGAATTTCTCTCCTTTTCAAAATCTTCCTCCCTCTTTTCTTTGCATATATGACAGTACCACCTGAACTTTATTTATTTATTTTTCAAGTTTATTTATTTAATTTGAGAGCAAGCGAGAGAGGAAAGGGCGGAGGGAGAGAGAGAGAGAGAGAGAGAGAGAGAGGGGAGGGAGAGAAAATCCCAAGTAGGCTCCGCACTGTCAGTGCAGAGCCTGACCAGGGGCTCGAACTCATGAACCATGAGATCATGATCTGAGCCAAAACCAAGAGGGGGACACAACCAAATGAGCCACCCAGGTGCCCCAACACTACCTGAACTTTAATTATTTTGTCAGGTTCTCCTCTTCTTCCTACTTTCTTCCCCTCAAATCCCTTCAGATTTTATTGGAATTCTATCCTATGTAAAGTTCCTTTGTGGAGAATTTCTGTACCAATAATTCCTACCCAGGAACATAGAGTGTCTCTAAATTCACTCAGATCATTTTGAAGTTATCTTTAGATAGACTCTTCTAAATTAAAAAAAAAAAAATTTTTAATGTTTATCTTTGGGAGACAGACAGAGTGCGAGTGGGGGAGGGGCAGAAAGAGAGGGAGACCTAGAATCTGAAGCAAGCTGCAGGTTCTGAGCTGTCAGTGCAGGGCCAGATGCAGGGCTCGAACTCACAAACCGTGAGATCATGACCTGAGCCGAAGTCAGAAGCTTAACTGACTGAGCCATCCAGGCTCCCCAGACTTCTAAATTTAAAAAACCCTTTTGATTTTATTTTCAGTGGGATCTTTTCCTAGTAGGTCTCCTAACTTAGTGTTGTTTGTATACGACTCTTAGTTTCTGCATGTTGAAGAATAGAAAAACTATTCTTTCAATAGTTTCTTGGTAGACTTTGATGTGATTTCTAAGATTGATAATTTTGCTCATATTAGGAGATAATTATGCTTTTTTTTTTCCTTGTTAGTTGCTTTGCATACAGCTTCCTCTTTTAGTGGTGATGGAGTGGGCATCTTGCCTTTTCATAACCATGCTTCTAATGACTCTTCTCTGGATGTAAAGTTGGGTGTTAGTAAGCTCTTTTTCTTTTTTTTTTTTTTTTTCCTCAGTTTAATAATTAATCATTGTTTTTTTTGTTGTTGAATTGTTGTTGTCAGATATCTTTTAGGTAACTATTGGGATAGTTAAATGATTTTTCTTCTTTCTATTTCTTATATTGATTTCCTAATAGTAACAATCTTAAAATTTCTTGAATACACCCTGTTGCTCATGTTTGATTATTTTTTGAAACTTTTGTTAAGAATGGTTTGTTAGTATTTTATTTGGGGGTTTTCCACTTATATTCACAAGTGGCATTTGTCTGTAGTTTGTACTATTTTTGTCAGCTTTGGAATTGAGGCTTAGCTAATTTTATAAAGTAAATTAAAGCTCTTTCCAACTTCGGGAACAGACTCTATAACTTGGGAATTATCTGTTCCATGAATGCAGGAAAGAGCTCACCCGTAAAACCAACTAGGTCTGGCTGCTTTCTCTGAAATAATTCTTTGATGACTTTTTCAGTTTCTTACCCCATAATGATTGGTTTGTTCAGCTTTTCTGGTTCATCTTGCATCAGTTTTGTTAATTCATTATTTTCTGAGAAAAATTGTTTCATGAGATTTTTCAGATTTATTAGTGTGAAGATTTTAAGTAGCGTCCTCATTTTATTATTTATTTATTAAAATTTTTTTTTAATGTTTATTTTTGAGAGAGAGAGAGAGAGAGACAGCACGAGCGGGAGAGGGGCAGAGAGAGAGGGAGACACAGAATCTGAAGCAGGCTCCAGGCTCTGAGCTGTCAGCACAGAGCCCAACGTGGGGCTCAAACTCATGGACCTCAATATCATGACCTGAGCTGAAGTCAGATGCTCAACTGACTGAGCCACCCAGGTGCCCCAGTAGCATTCTCATTTTAAAAATGTTTCTAGGCGGGGTGCCTGGGTGGCTCAGTCGGTTGAGTGTCTGACTTCGGCTCAGGTCATGATCTCACGGTTTGTGGGTTCAAGCCCTGCATCAGGCTCTGTGCTGACAGCTCGGAGCCTGGAGCCTGCTTCGGATTCTGGGTCTCCCTCTCTCTCTGCCCCTCCCCCGCTTGTACACTGTCTCTCTCTGTCTCTCAAAACGGAATAAATGTAAAAAAAAAAAAAATGTTTCTAGGGGCCCCTGGGTGGCTCAGTTGGTTAAGCGTCCAACTTCAGCTCAGGTCATGGGCTCACGGTTCGTGGGTTCGAGCCCGCATCGGGCTCTGTGCTGACAGCTCGGAGCCTAGAGCCTGTTTCAGATTCTGTGTCTCCCTCTCTCTGCCCCTGCCCTGTTTGCATTGTCTCTCAAAAATAAATGTGAAAAAAAAATTAAAAGAAAAATGTTTCTAATTTTTCTCCCTTAAAAGTTTTTTCAAATTTGTTCCCAATATTTTCTTGACTAGCATAAACATTTTTGTTTTAACTTCTGTTTTTTAATTTATTTTTCATAGGACTACTTGGATTTTCAGTTATACCATGTTTTCTAATATTTTGAAAAGTTTACCTATTTATTTTGAGAGAGAACAGGCAAGGGGAGGTGCAGAGAGAGAGAGGGAGAGGGAGAGAATCTAAGAAGTTCCTCATTGCCAGCGCAGAGCTCGACACAGGTCTCAATCCCACAAACCGTGACACCATGACCTTAGCCGAAATCAGGACTTGAATGGTCAACCAACAAAGCCACCCAGGCACCCCTAATTTCCATTTTTAAAAAATGTTTACTTTATTTTTGAGAGAGAGAGAGAGAGAGAACAGGGGAGGGGCAGAGAGAGGGAGACACAGGATCTGAAGCAGGCTCCGTGCTGACAGCAACAAGCCAATGTGAGGCTCGAGCTCATGAACCGTGAGATTATGACCTGAGCCGAAGTTGGACACTCAACCGACAGCCACCCAGGCATCCCTTTCTGTTTTTGTTTTTTTCATTTTTCACTTTAACTTTTTTCAACTAGTTGCCATAGATTTTTTTTTTTTTTTTTTAGTTCAGTCAGTGAGTTGGTCATTTATGGCTTTTTGAGTTGAAAGCTTATAGGGCATTTATTTTTGTCTTGTTGAATGATGAAAACATTCGTGCTTTAAACTTGGCTTTGATTTTTTTCCCGTGGGTATTCATATTTTTTTCTTTTAAGGAAAAGCGCACATACCTTAAGTGGTATAGTTCAGTGAATGTTTACCTCTGTTCACATCTGTGTAATTGCTACTCAGATCAAGATACAGAACATTTCTAGGGCCCCAGAAGATTCCTGTGTCCCTGTCAATCAATAACCCTTTGCCTGAGATAACCACTATTCTGACTTCTGTCACTACTCGTTAGTTTTGCCTATTCTTGAATTTTTATCAGTGCAATCATACAGTACATTTTCTTGTGCCTGGCTCATTGTGTCTGTGAGAGTCACACATGCTTTTGCAGGTAATACTAGTTTGGGTTTTTTTATTGGGGTGAAGGTTCCTATTATATGACTATACCACAGTTTCTTTGATTATTCTCCTGCTGGCAGACATTTGGGCTCTTTCCAATGTTGGACCATCATGAACAAAGCTGCTATGAACAATCTTATACATGTATTTTGCAAGGCACATATATGCATGTATTGAGTGTGTGTGTGTGTGTGTGTGTGTATGTATATATCTCTTAGCTCACCAAGTAGATGTATTTCAGCTTTAGTAGACACTGCCCAACAGTTTTCTACTGGTAAACCCATACCTGTTGCTGCGTTCTGCTCCTTGTTTGTAACTGCTGTTGTGATTTTTCTCTTTGAGCCCAGGGTGATTCAGGAGGGTGTTTTCTCTGTTGCCCAGGGCTTAGGTCATTCATGACGGTCACTGCCGTGCAGCCGCTTTTGCCAGCACCAACCTTAGCACCTCGAGTGTGTGGCTAGGTTGATGAGCAGTGAGGCACGTCAGATCCACATCTGATGGAAAATGTGGATTGTAGGAGGGCGGTGAGCTGTTTTTTTCTTAGGAAAACAAATCTGGAATGACAGTGGCTTAGACGAGTCACAAAACAAGGGCTGTGTTTCATAAAGCCCTTTGTTTACAGCAACTCTGTTTCTGGTGATTCCAAATCTGTTGAATAGAGAAGTGGTTAAGAATACGTAGCCTCGGGGCGCGTGGGTGGCTCAGTCGGTTAAGCAGCCGACTTCGGCTCAGGTCATGATCTCGCGGTCCGTGAGTTCGAGCCCCGCATCGGGCTCTGTGCTGACAGCTCAGAGCCTGGAGCCTGTTTCAGATTCTGTATCTCCCTCTCTCTGACCCTCCCCCGTTCATGCTTTGTCTCTCTCTGTCTCAAAAACAAATAAACGTTAAAAAAAATAAAATAAAAAAAAAAAGAATACATAGCCTCTGGAGTCCAACCACCTGGGTTTGAGTTCTGATTCCATTAGCTTTGTGATGTCGGACAGTCACTTCTCTGTGTGTGTGTTTCCTCACCTGTAAAACATTATTTTGAGATTCAGTAAGCTAACAGTAGTACCTTACACATGTAAGTACTCTATAAGTCATGGTAACAGCAGCAGTAGTAGTGGTAGTAATTCTGGCTCCTCTGATACTTTTTTTTTTTTAAGTTTATTCATTTATTTTGAGAGAGCAAGACAGAGTGAGCAGGGGAGGGCCAGAGAGAGAGAGCATCCCAAGCAGGCTCTGCGCTGTCAGCGTGGAGCCCGCACGTGGGGCTCAAGCCCACGAACCACAAGATCATGACCTAATCCGAATCAAGAGCTGGCTGCTCAACGGACCGAGTCACCCATGCGCCCCTCCTCTGCTACTTTTCTTCCCAAAGATTGGGAGGTTCAAGTCCTCAAGATGGTGACAGAGACCCTATTTCCTGGTGTAGGACCCCTTTGTCTAAATGTGAGGCAGCCCTGAGCTGGTTCCCAGGGGGAGTTCTAAGGTTCTAAGACTGAACAAGTATGAAAGCCCTGAGGGTGTGGAGCGGGGAGGCTGTCATCAGCATGAGACATTTTCAGCACCGGGGTCTTGGTGCCTGCATTCCTTGGGGAGCCGCTAGGCTGGGGACATGTCCAGATTGGTGTGATACTATGAACACGATTACGTAGGGTGGTAGGTCACAGTATGTTAGGTGACTCCTCTTACTGTGGCCTAGTCTTCCCGAAACAGCTTTTTCTGGGAAAGGGCCTTGATGGGTAGCGCTTGTCCTGCCTGGTGTTTTTTTCCTCCACCAGATGCAGTTCCTTCCTCCATTCGTTGCCTGTTGTCCTCTGGGTGGATTTGGAAGTTGACTAGGAAACCTAGCTGGTGTTTTATGCCTCCCTCTGGCAGACGGATGCTGTGGTCGAGGGCTTTACTCAAGTCCTGCAGTTGCATAAGGGTCAGCCTTGGCTGACTTTCTGCCAGGACGTTGACCTGGCTGTGGCTGCAGGGAGGACTTGACGCGAAGTACCGGTTTGGCTCGAAAGGAAGCTCTAGTCATCTCTGTGTGGAAGCCGGATGCTGGGGTTGAATAATGATTTTTAAAAACCTTTTTGTTAGAGGAATTTTCAAACATGATCCCCATCACCCAGCTTCGGTGGTTATTAGCACATGTTTCTTCCGCCCCTGTCCACTGGATGATCTCGATTTCTTTCTAAGTTGGTAGCAGGTAGTACGTAAGACTCCATTTTCTCTTGTAGCTCTCCTGTCCCTCAGCTGGCTTCGTTAACACTGCAGACCTTGTCACTACCAGATTGTTCTCCTTCCAAGGAGGGAAATGTACTTTGAAGTAGAATTAAAAAAAAAAAACAAAAAACTTGTTATTTTAAAATAATTTCAGGGGCACGTGGGTGGCTCAGTCGGTTAAGCGTCCAACCCTTGACTTCAACTCTGGTCATGATCTCGAGGTTCATGGGTTCGAGCCCTGCATTGGGCTCCGTGCTGGCAGTGCGGAGCCTGCTTGGGATTCTGTCTCCCTCTCTCTCTCTGCCCCTCCCCTGCTTGCTCTCTATCTCTCTCAAAATAAATAAAACTCAAAAAAAAAAAAAGTGAAAAAATAATTTCAAATTGCTCTCTATCTCTCTCAAAATAAATAAAACTCAAAAAAAAAAAAGTGAAAAAATAATTTCAAATTCAGAGACGAGTTACAAGAATGGGACAAGGAATTCCCCTGTACTCTGCAGCCAGCTGTTAATATTTTGATACATTTGCTCTAACGTTGTCTCTATCTATACATATGTCTATAATAATTTTGTGACTCATTTTAAATTATGAACCTCTTTGGTCCCTAAATACTTAGGTGTCTTTTTTTTTTTTAAATATTTTATTTTTAAAATTATTTTTAATGTTTTATTTATTTTTGAGACAGAGAAAGATAGAGCGTGAGCAGGGGAGGGGCGGATTGAGAGCGAGACACAGAATCCGAAGCAGGCTCCAGGCTCTGAGCTGTCAGTACAGAGCCCGACGAGGGGCTCGAACTCACGAACCGCGAGATCATGACCTGAGCCAAAGTCGGACGCTCAACCGACTGAGCCACCCAGGCGCCCCTAGGTGTCTGTTTTTTAAGAAGATGCTTTCTTACATAATCACTGTACAATTAAATCAAGAAAATAACATTTTTGCACTGCTGTCACCTAATTCATCTTTTCTAGTTGTTGCAAAAATGCACTTACAGTGACTTCCCCATGATCTGGGATCCCATGCAAAATTATACATTGCATTTGTTTGTCATGTCTCCTTAAATCGGGGATTAGTTCCCCAGCCTATTTTTGTCTCTCATGACACTGACATTGTTGAAGAGTTCAAACCAGTCTTTTTGTAGAATCCTCTCAACTTGGCTCTGTCTGGTTTTTCCTCAGGATTAGATTCAGGGTATGTATTTTTGGCAGGAACACTCCAGAAAAGATATCGTGTCCTTCTCAATGCATCATACCAGGAGGCTCATGACTCAGCTTGTTTCACTGTTAATGATGTTAACTGTGATCATTTGGTTGAAGTGGTGTCTGCCAGGTTCTCCACTGTAAAATTACTGTTTTCTTTTTATAACTAGAAAGTAATTTATGGGGAGATACGATACCTCGAGACTATGTAAATATCTGTCCTTGTTGCACCTTCACTTATTACTTTTTGCTTTCATTAATGATTTTTTTTTCTGAATCAATTATTACTGTGATGGTTGCAAAAATCTTTTCCCCCAGTTTTTTTTATTCCTCGTATATTTATTAGTTGGCATACTAGCGCAAGGAAGAGCGTTTCCTTTTCTTTTAGGCATGTAGGTATGTATTATCAGTCTTATGGATTCTTATTTCATTCAGTGGGTCATAATTTATTTCTGCCATTGTTTTGATGCTCACATTATCCCTGGTTTGGCCAGTGGGTGCCTTCTGTATCCTTTTGATTTGTCCTCCATCATATATTATTTCCCAGACATGATCCAGTGTAGATAGAATATACTGTATGATAAAGGTGGCGCTGAAAATCAGAATAGGTGAACCAATGGTATTAGGACCATCAGCTAACCAAGTGGTTTTCAAAGTGTGGTCCCCAGATGAGCAACATGGGTGTATCGCCTGGAGACATGTTAGAAATGCAAATTCTGAGGCCCTATCCCAGACGTGCAGAACCAGAAACTCTGAGGGTGGGGCCCAGCAATCTGTTTTAACAGATTTTCTAGGGAATTCTGATGCACGCTCAAGTCTGAGGAACATAAAGCTAACCACTCGGGGGAAAAAAAATACAGCTAGATACCTTCCTTGTACTGATACTTGTGATAGTTTTCTTCCTTCCTTCCTTCCTCTCTCTCTCTCTCTCTCTCTCTCTCTCTCTCTCTCTCTCTCTTTCTTTTTAGATTCTCTGTACCCAACATGGGGCTCGAACTTACAACCTCGAGATCAAGAGCCACATGCTCCACCGACTGAGCCAGCCAGGCGCCCCGTGATAGTTTTCTTTATTTAGTTTTTTTAAACATTTAGCTCTGTAATCAGTCTAGAGTTTATTTTGATAACAGGATGGGGGATAAGGATCTAGTTGTATTTTTTCCTAACTGGATTTACACGGTCTCACTGTTTTCTTCGGAGGGGATGTCAGAACAAGGTTGGACGTAGCTCTTATCACTGGTCTTCTTCTTCAAAACTTTTCTTGGCTCTTGAGCCTTCATTTTTTCTGACACACTTTATATTTATCTAGCTAGCTATCTAGGCAGCTGTCTGGCGCATGTATGTATACACACACACACACACACATATCACATCACATATATACACAGATGTGTGGATATCTATTTCTGTGACTTTATATTGAGTTCATAATGAAACCTCTGTTTCTCGTTCAGTCCCACAGGGTTCCTTCCTAACCTTCCTTTCCATACGAGAGCTCTGGCTCTCCATGTCATCCGTATATTTACATGTTCCCTCTTTTCTCTAATGTGCACAAAGTTTGAGAATTGTCGAGAATTGTCGCACCCATGGAAGTAGACTTTGAAAAGCCCTTTGCTTATGTTCTCCATTTTCTTTGTCGGTCTCTTTGCCCACATGTAGCTAAAAAAAAAAAAAAAGAAAGCAAACAGCTCCCTATTTATTTAAAAATCTTATAAGCAGAGGGTTGTTTCGGAACTTTACATTTTCAGAACAGATAGGCCAGTCATGAGGGGTGCACCACCTCCCTCCCTGTTCCGTAGGGATGGAGCATTCTGGTGGGTGGGCTGCATGTCTCAAGGAAGCATGCCTGACAGACAGTGAATGCATTTATTTTAAAGTAAACACAGTGCTGTTTTTCCAGTTTTTCAACGGGAAGATAAATAAAACTACTGATCTTTGGAACCTGCATCACGGGGAGAAGAGAGAAAATGAGAAAAAAAAAATTTTTTTTTTTTTTTTTTTTTGCTCTACAGTTAAAAACAATTTTATATTTATCTTTTAAATTAATTTCTTGTTTTGTTTTGGTTCCCAAGTTTTATTCAAGAACTCATACAGAATATTCCAGGTAAATGAGTTTTAATCCTCATCTTCCTCCTCTTCCTCGTCCTGGTTAATCTGGAGGTAACGCAGTTCCTAATTCTCTTTGCTGTGAGCAGCTATGTGCTGACAGTCACATAGATTATTCTTCTTCAAATATTTTTTGGCGAGATATTTCAAATACTTTTGGTAAAAGGCACGTCAGAAGTTACAGTAACCTTGCTCTCGCTCCTTTCAGTAGGTACGACCCTTCCATTGAGATTCCCACCTTTGCCACTCACTTCCATTCTCTTTTGAAGAAACTGCTCAAAAGTGGCAGCATCCATGATTCTGTCTTCTATGGGGGTGGGGTGTGTGCAGTCAAGTGTAAACTTCAGAACTCACTTCTTTTTTTTTGCTCCACTCTGCCACAAGCTTTCTCGTGGACTTGTTTCACAATTTCCGAGAAATTGCGTCTTGCTCCCCAGATTGAAAATGTTATTCATTTCTCTGCTTATAAAAATAATGCATGCCTCTAAACCTGAAAACGTTGTTGTTGTTTTTCCGATTATTATTATTTTCATGCTGATTGAAAAGAAAGCCAAAAACCATTCTGAATTGCTTTAGTATATATGAGGCATTGTTTTGAATTTGTGAGATATATATGGTAAAACTTAGTCCTCCTGCATGCCTGTGAGGTAGAGTGTATTGCCATCCCCTTAGCTGAGGAAGTAGGCACATGTTACGTAACCTGCCCAAGGCCCCGCAGTGGATTTAACCCAGGCCTTTTGCTCCCACAGCCTCTCTGCATCTACTGCCTTCCAAGGTTAAATTCACTTAAAATTTTATTATTTAGAGCTAACCCCATAAATCGTTTGTTATATATCCACTAACCTTTTTTAGGGGGGGAGGTATGTATAACTTTTTTTTTCCTGAAATGGGAACTCACTCTGCATATTCCTTTGTAACTTGCTTTTTTTCACCCATTTTTTTTTTTAACCTTAATGAAACTGGACCATTTTTAATGACTATAGTATCAGTTTTTTGGGATGAACGCACCATAATTTAACCAATCTCCTATTGTTAGCCTTTTCTGTTCTTTTACTGGTATAAGCAAGAGGTTTTTTGGGGTCAATTCTTGTAAAGAGATCTCTGTGCTCCTGTCCTTTTTTTTTTTTTCCTTAAGTCAGTAAATTCCTAGACATGCAATTGCTGGGCCCAAGGGCGGGCATGTTTCAAGGTTTTTGATACCTGAGGCCTGGGCCCGCTGCAAAGCCTTGGCCATTTCACATGCTTGCTGAGCGTGTGCACCTGTACCTGGTTCCTGTCTCATGAGTGGTGCTGGGGCCTGTGAACGTTTTTAACTTCTGCCAGGTCTCTTAAGTGAAAAACAATTACCTTTCATCATTTTAATTTGCGTCTCTTTTCTTTCCTACTCTCCCCTTTTCTTCTTGAGAAACTTCCAGGAAGTCTTTTGCCCTCCTTGCCCTGCTTCACACTGCTTCATTCACCTCCCCGGTGTGAAATCTGATGATCATTTCGCATCCTTATCTCACTTGCCCGACAGATTGGATGCAACGAGTCGATTCCTCCTCGGGACCTACGGCTTCCACTTGGTTTTCAGGACACCACACCTGACTGCTCTTCTGTCTTTCTGGCCACTCCTGTTCATTGATCTTTGTTGGTTTACTCGTCGCCAGTCTGGAAACATTGGGATACTCCAGGATGGCTTAGTCCTGCATCCATTTGTTCATTCACACCACTGCCTTTCGTGATTTCACGTGGCATCGTGGCTTTAAATTCTGTCTGGACACCTGTATTGTGCCGCTTGGGCCTCTCCCTTGCCAGCCAAAGACTGTGTTTCCAGATGTCTAATTAACATCTTCAAATTAATATGTTAAAAGCCAAGCTACTCGCTTGCCCACAGCTTCCTCCAGCTCAGGCAATGGTGATTCGGTCTCACTCGGGCTAAGAACCTTGTGTCTTCCTTGATGTTACTCTTTCTGTTACAACCCGCATCCAGTCAGTGTGTCCCGCCTGCATTACCCTTGAGATATGTTTGAGGACCTGCCCATTTCTCACCCTGAATGCTGCCATCACCCATGTCCAGATCCCTCTTTTCAGCTGTCAGGAGGCCTGTGTTTGTCTCCCCACATCTGCGTTTGTCTCCCTACAGTACACTTTTGAACCCAGCAGCCAGAACAACCCAGACTCAAGCCACATCATATCCCTCCTGCAGTGGTTGTCCCATGCACTACAAGTACAAACTAAAATCTTCCCAGGTGACCTAAAAGGCCGTCCCTGATCCTCCTGTTAACTCTTCTGTTATCTCATCTCAACCATTCTCCCCTCTGCAAAGCCTCCTCCTGGTCCCCAAGCCTCCTCGCTCTTCTTCTAACCCATTGCTGTTCTTGCCATAGGGCCTTGGCACTGGGCTTCCCTTCTTCCTGGACTATGCTTCCTCGTGTGGCCTCATGGCTTTACTCCCTCACCCGCTTCCAGTCTACTCACCTCAGTGAGGCTTTCCCTGGCCATTCTTTCTTTTTCGGAAGCATACAATTCAGTGCTTTTAAAAAATTTTACCAAGCTGTGCAACGTTACCATGAACTTTTCCATCACCCCAATAAGATTCCTTGTGCCCACTTACCATTAGTTTTTGTTTCCACCCCCTGGCCTCTGGCAACCATGAATCTATCTTCCGTGTCTGTAGATGTGCCTTTTCTGGACCTTTTGTAAAAATGGCATCGTACAATATGTGGTCTTCGCCAAACTGTCTTAGTTCCGATTCCTCTCTACCCAACATTCCCTGTTCCTTTCCCTGCTTTATTTTATTTTTAGCCACATCCCTGTATAATACTGTGTATTTGATCTCACTCCTTGTCCTGTATAGCTGCAGTGTAAGCTTCATGGGGCAGGCGTTGTTAGATTTTTGTTCACTATCTGTAGATAGATAGATAGATCGACAGACAAAATATTACATGTACCTAGTTTGATTAGTGAGGATATACGCCTTTTATTGTGACTTAGGTATTTTGTGGTCAGCGTCATGGCTCCCCTCTGAGGGACCCGGGTCATACTGGGTGCCTGCTCTGGGGAGGCGTCAGGCTGAGTCTGCCTCCAGCCTCCAAATGCAAGCCTTTGTTTGATTTTGCCTCGATCTGCTTGCAGTTGCATCAGTGACTGACTACTGTTTTCCTGATTGGCACCAGATGCCAGGCACCGGGATTTAAAACCGCCTTTAATAGTCTCTGAAAAGCTCTCTGTATGTTGCTTTCCATCATCTGCACCTCGGGCAGATACGGCCAAGCCAGAACCTCAAGGAATTCCCGAAGAAGCCAGAAGCACCCCCCTCCCCCACCCCCACGTCCCTAGTTGCTCAAAGTTACAGCCGGGCCTAGTTCGTGGCTTTGGTGTCCGCGGAGAGCTGTTTGAAAGAAAAGGTCCTTTTAGCCAGGAGTCTCAAAAGTAAACACACAGACCCCGGCAGTGAATGTTAAAACAGACCTGCTTTCTGTGTCACCGGCATTGAGGTTGCCTTGTGAAACCTCACTTGAAGAAAGAAGAAAAGCTTTCTGTCAGGAATCCCTTCTCCTGTACGTGGCTGCCTCGGCGTAGCCTGGGGTTTATTGCTGCATCTAGAGTGTTCTGTAAGCCTATCGGTTTTGGAAGTCAGTCAGTCTCCTGGGAACATGTATTTGAGCAAAGAGTGATTTATTTATTTATTTTTTTCCCTTCGAAACATGAATGATGGCCAAGGCTGGTTCCCCCCCACCCCCCTTTTTTTTCCTGGAGGTATATTTGTGACCTTTTGCATTTTAGTCTGTAGTAGGTGGTCAGGACATTTTTTCCCCCCATTTTCGTTTTTTCCTTTTAGATATAACGTTTTCTCAGTGTTGGAGCAGGGGTTTGGAGGAGAGGAAATCTCTATAGGCATTTTCTTACGTTTGTGAGACCTGCTGGGAGCAGGGGGTGGGTATGAAGTTTACTTACAAGCATTCACATAGTCAATATTTTTTAAAGTTTATTTATTTTTGAGGAGAGAGAGAGGAGACAGAGAATCCCAAGCAGGCTCTGTGCTGTCAGCACAGAGCCCAATGTGGGGCTCAAACTCACAAATGATGAGATAATGCCCTGAGCTGAAATTAAGAGTCCATTGCTTACAACTGAGCCACCCAGATGCCCCTCACATAATAAATTTTATTTTTATTTTTATTTTTTTTTCACATAGTAAATTTTAAAAAATATTTATTTATTTTGAGAGAGCGAGCGAGCAACAGAGGTGCAGAGAGAGGGAGAGAGAGAGAGAATCCCAAGCAGGTTCTGTGCTGTCAGGGCAGAGCGTGATACGGGGCTCAAGCCCATGAGCTGCAAGATCATTACCTGAAATGAAACCAAGAGTTGGACGCAAAACCGACTGGGCCACCTAGGTGCCCCTCACATAGTAAATTTTTACCTTGAGCTCTGGGCTGGATGCTAGAGATGTGGCAGTGAACAAGGCACGGTCCTGGAATTTAGGGTCTGGGGAGGAAAACAGACAGATGTTAAACAAGTACGGGTGCACACTGGCCCCGTTGTGGTGGACACGATGGAGGGAAATACAAGATGCTCTGGGACTGTTCCACTGAGCACTTAACCTGTCCTGGGAGAGAGAGGGGGTGTCAAGGAAGACTTCCCTGAGGAGGCAGCACTAGGACTCCAGAGGCTGAGAAGGGATGCCTCTGAGCATTCCAGGCTGAGGGAACAGCAAATGGGAAGCTTTGAGACAGCAATGAACTTGGTGCAGTCGGGTCACACAGAGATGGCCCTTGGGGCCAGCAGGCCTGGTCACTGAGAGCTGCTCAAGGTTATGACCAAAAAATGGCAGGGAGGAGACACGGGAGCAGCTCTGGAAATACAATGTGAGCCATGTATGGAATTTAACATTGTCTAGTAGCCACATTAAAAAAAGTGAAAACAGGGGTGCCTGGGTAAATCAATCTATTAAGTGTGCGATTCTTGATATTGGCTCAAGATGTGATCTCAAGGTTGTGAGATCGAGCCCCGAGTCGGGCTCTACGCTGAATGGGATTCCTGCTTGCGATTCTCTCTCCCTCTCTCTCTCTGCCCCTCATGTGCTTGCACTCTTTCTCTCAAAATAAATAAATTAAAAAAAAAATTAAAAAGTAAAAATGAGGGGCGCCTGGGTGGCTCAGTCGGTTAAGCGTCCGACTTCAGCCAGGTCACGATCTCACGGTCCGTGAGTTCGAGCCCCGCGTCAGGCTCTGGGCTGATGGCTCAGAGCCTGGAGCCTGCTTCCGGTTCTGTGTCTCCCTCTCTCTCTGCCCCTCCCCCGCTCACACTCTGTCTCTCTCTATCTCAAAAATAAATAAACGTTAAAAAAAATTTAAAAAAAAAAAGTAAAAATGAGAACAAATGTGAAATTAATTTTAATAATGTATTTTATTTAGTCCACTTGTCACCTGGGCGGCTCAATCGGTTAAGCGTCCAACTTTGACTCAGGTCATGACCTTGCAATCTGTGGATTCGAGCCTCACGTGGGGGGCTCTGTGCTGACAGCTCTGAGCCTGGAGCCTGCTTTGGATTCTGTGTGTGTGTCTCTCTCTCTCTGCCCCTCCCCTGCTTGCACTCTGTCTCTGTCTCTCTCTCTCTTTCTCTCTCAAAAATAAATAAGCATTAAAAAAATATTTACCCCAATATATCCTTAATATTATCATTTTACTATATAATCAATATAAAGAAAGCTATTATTGAGATATTTTGCTGTGTGTGTGTGTGTGTGTGTGTGTGTGTGTGTGTGGTGTGTTTGAAATCTGGTGTGTTGTTTTACACTCCCAGCACATCTCAGTCTGGACTGGCCACATTTATAGTGCTCTGTGGCCACATGTGGCTCAGGGCTCCCCCCTTGGACAATGCAGGTCTAGAGGTTGTTACTCAAGGAAGACTTGAGAAACTTTTCTCCTAAATCAGGTTGCTGGTATAGGACTGTACTATTTGTACAGTTCTAGAAATGTCTCTCATTCCTCTTAAGCCTGCTCCACAGAGGCATAGTGCCACGTCCTAGAGGACCCACGCTGTTTCTCATCAGCCACATAGCATTCCGCTCCTAAACTGACAGCTGTTATAGGCATGAAATGGTGGCCTTGCAGAGAGCCCAGAATCGATGATAGGAAAATGAGACTGTTGCCTGGATACGAGCTGTCTCCTTCCCCTCGCAAAAACAAACAAACAAACAAACAAACAAACAACCCCTGAAACATTTCTTCTAATGTTCAAGCCTCTACTTTGCAGTTATTTGACAGCGGCTCCCGCCTGATTGTCCGTTCTGGTCTCCTAGGTTCTCCCAGGGGAGATGGTGTGGCTGCTGCAGCAGTGTTAGGGTTGAACCTCATTCATCTCGTTTGAGTGTATTATTTTCCCTTTTCCTTAAGTGTTCCAGGGCGCTACGAGTATTTTTCTTAGAGTGGGACGCTTATTCTTGTCGCAGAGTGGTATGTTGGAGGGGCAAATGATCCTGCACCAGAGCACGCATGGCACGGTTAGATGGGTGGCAGTCAGTGCCACTGTTAGGTACAGGGTGGGCACTTTCACATTGCTGTCAGGCCAGCACGGCACACATTTCTCAGATGATGTCTGTGCCTACCCTCCTTCCCTTCCTCCCTTCCTCCCTTCCTCCCTTCCTCCCTTCCTCCCTTCCTCCCCTCCTCCCCGCTTCCTTTAATTAATTAGTGTTTATGCATACATTACATACATTCACTCTCGTGGAGGGGGGCATTCCAGTCAAGGCTGAATTCACCTTGAACATGCCCCTCCCGCATTCCTAAAACCCCACTGTGTGGATAGACTGCTTCTGTATACGTTTTTAAAGATTCATAGAACACATTAAGTGAGAAATCAAAGGGTACAACTTTTCTAGGACGAAGTCAGTTTTGCACATGTGGTTGTTATATGTATTTGTGCCGGTGTTTGCACGTACAGTGACTTCACACAAGGTTGACAATCATGAGTTATATCCTGGGGAAGGGATTTGGAATGTGCGTACTTATGGGGCAGGTGTCATATTTTGCCTGTCTGTATTGTTTTCAGGTTTTCATAGTAAGCATGCTGTTGTTATTTTTTATTTTTTAAGTTAATATTATTTATTTGAAGGCAATATTACATAGTATACATGGGACTTTTTAAAACTTTTTATTATGGGAGGTTTCAAACATAAATGAAATAGAATAGTATAATTAAGTATCTTGTACTTGTTACCCACTTTTAAGAAGGTGATCCTTCTTCAGCATGTCAGATGATCTTTTTCCTCCAGACCCCACTTTTTGGGGGAATATTTGAAAGCAAATAATAGATAACATGTCATTTCATTTGTAAACACTTCCTGTATACGTGTCTAAGTGATGTGGAAATTAAGAAAAAAATATATCCACTATGCAGATAATGGAAATTAAAAAATAAAACCTGTGTTTCATAATCTTACTCTTGAAGCACAACTTACAGTTTTTCTCTGCTTAATTTATTTCTTTGTCCCTTTACATATTTATTTTTATGGGATTTTAATAATAGGTGCTTTCTATAACATCATGTTCTTTTTTTTTTTTTTTTTTTTAAGTTTATTTATTTTGGGAGCGCCTAGGTGGCTCAGTTGGTTAAGCGCTGACTTCGGCTCAGGTCATGATCTCACGGTTCATGAGTTCCAGCCCCGCATTGGGCTCTCTGCTGTCAGGATGGAGCCCGCTTTGGATTGACTTATTTTTGAGAGAGAGTGAGAGCAAGCCAGAGAGAGAGAGAGAGAGAGAGGCAGAGAGAGAGGGAGAAAGAGAATCCCAAGCAGCCTCTGCACTGTCAGCACGGAGCCTGATGAGGGGCTGGAACTCAATGAATCGTAAGATTATGACCTGAGCTGAAACCAGGAGTTGGGCACTTAAGCGACTGAACCCCCCATCATGTTCTTTCTTTGACTTAACATATGTAGTATGAATAATTTTCCAGGTTCTTGTACACTCTCGATCATCATTAATCCATATCTTCATTGTGGCATATTTCACTCATCTGAAATTATAATTTTTATTTATTTCATTATATTTTAAAGTTTTATTTATTTTGAGAGTGAGAGAGACATAGGGTGGAGGGGCAGAGAGAGAGAGAGACGGAGAGAATCCCAAGCAAGCTCTCTGCTGTCAGCACAGAGCCTGATGTGGGAGTTGAACCCACGAACTGTCAGATCATAACCTGAGCCGAAACCAAGAGTCAGACACTTAACTGACTGAACCACCCAGGCACCCAGAAATTGTAATTTTTAAAAAGCAGTTTTTTAAAAAGGAGATTTTTTTATTGTGAAGTGATTACCTCAAGTTTACTTAACATTCATCATCTCAGATACAGAAAGAAAAAAGAAAACATGTTTTTCTCCTTTTGATGAGAACTTTTAAGATTTACTGTCCTAGTAACTTTCAAATAGATCAGTATCAAGTATAGTCACCATGTTGTACATTACATCCCCAGTCCTTACTTATCTTGTAACTGGAAGTTTATAACTGCTGCATTTTTAAAAGCAGAATCTTAACCGTAAAAGTTCTCTTCTGGCCAGGCTTCTACATTTTGTATTTAAAGACCGTTGAAAAGGAGGTTTGTTCACTGGAAGCCTGCCCCTGCCATGTTTATAAACATGGTTTTGATCCCGTGCCACAGGGAGAGGTGGTGTGGCTGCTGAGGTTCCTTGAGGGCACGGAGAATGGATGAGCTGTTAGGGTGGCTCCGATCTAGGAATCTAGGAATTGCCGTTCGTGGGTGTGAGGACTCTCCTTCCCATTGGGGATGAGGAGCTCTGATGACAAAGCAGCAGTAACTCATGGATTGACAGTTTATTCTAAAGACTTTACTTCCCCAGATCTGTATTTATTGCCCCTGAATCACTTAAAAAATTAAAGCATGTGCTACAGCTTGACACATGGTGAGGTTTACCAAGACAGATGTATTCTGTGTTAAAAGGACCCTCAGTTGGTTCAAGAAAGACTCTGGCTCTAATGTACCTTACTCAGTGGATGGCTGTGACGAATAGCTCGTTCTGAAAAGTACATGCCGTGTGCTTTTTTTTTTTTTTTTTTTTTTTTGGTAAGTAAAGGAAAATGTCTGTTCCTGCATGGGCTTTGGCTTTTGGCATGAATCAAAAGAAATAAAGATGATCATGATCGATGGATCTGTCGTGTACCGAAATGAGGATGCGTGTGCCTAATGCCTCCTCTCTCTTTCCTCTGGTGGGGGAGCTGTCCCTCTTCCTACTGTCTAAGGACGGATTCTCCATCCATGCTTCGGAGCCCATGTTTCCTGCCTTCTCAGGAATCCTTCCTTATTTTCCTGCTGCCTCTCTTGAGTGTTCTCTGTCTTTGCAAGGTCATCTTCATCTGTTTGACTGTTAACTGAGTTTCCTATCATTCCGTCTTCTGTGATCACATTCCCACCCATACCTCTTCTTTATGCATAACCACCACGTGCAGATGACCCATAGGTTTGAATCTCCAACTCAGATCTCTCCTCTGAGCTCCATATTTACGTACCTGCCCACTTTCCTGCTGTCTCCTTGTGGATATGCCAGAAACATGTCCAAATCTGACCTCATCGCCACTTCCCCAGACTTGATCCCCTTCCATTGTTCCATATTTCAATATGTAGACCCACCCTTTGTCCAGTTAGGTAACTTAGAAGCTTATGGGTCATCTTTGATACCTCTATCCTCCTTGCCCACTTACTTTGCTAATCTGTTTTCAGGTTCTCTTGGTTTTTACCTTTGCGAGTCTGCAAGTCTGCCTACCTCTTTTGTCTCCACCTCTGCTGTGTTTTCCTTTGGCCTCCTTACTTCTGTCCTTTTTCCAGTTTGTGTGCAGACAGAATGATTTTTGAAATCACAAAGCTGATCTTGTCACACCTTGATGAAAAACCCTTAAGTAGCTTGCTGCTGCTGTTAAGATACAGAAGAACTTTTCAACATGGCGGACCCACAAGGCACTGCAGTGTATGGCCACCATCTGGATCTTCTACCCCATTTGGATCACAATTCCATCTCTGTTTAGTTTCCTAAATTCATCCAGCTCATTGTGCCACAAGGCCTTTGCACCTGGTGTTTCCTCTGCCTGAAATGGTCTTCCTCTTCACTCCACCCCACCCTTCAACACGCTAATTGTATGCTTGAAACTTCAGAGCACAGTTGAGTTGTCAGTTCCTCAGGAAACTTCCTGATGCACTGATGAGGCCAGCTATCCAGTGCTCATGGGACACTGATGTCTTGCATGGAATCTGCTAATACAGTTGCAACTTTATATTTCTCTGCTAGATTATTTATTTGTTTCTCTCAACAGACTTGTGAGGTTCCTAAATGCAGAGACTTAGTCTATTTTCATTCTTCATTATAACCCAGCTTCTAGCACAGTGTCAGGCGGATAGTGGATGCCCAGAAAATGCTTCTTGAGTGAATGAACAAGAAAGAAAGAAAATAAAAATTTACAAATTGGCTTCATAAAATGAAGCTAATTTCATTTCTAAAGGAGTTAATGGAACCCCCAGTAGACCTGGGGGTTCATTTCGAGATCGTTGAGGGACTCCCAGCAGCAGCATACAGAAGAGTCTCAAGACCAAAGTAGATTCTTACTTGCACCCTGTGTTCTGGGAAGAGCCTGCCAAATCATCAGTGATGGGGGCTGAGGAGAGGTGGGGTGAAGCAGAGTCAACATTGTCACCCCAATAAGAATTCCAATGTTTATGATCTGATGCTAGCTTGCTAGAAAAGACTTTCTCTTGTTAGGCTCTGGCTAAGTTTGGAAGCCAAAGAGACATCATAACAGTAAATCCTGGAAGCCTCTGGCTTCCTTTACTGCAAAGGGAATGTGAAAGAGTGTTCTCTTTAAATCTGGGGTACACTCCATCCTGTGTGTGTCTGAGTTACAGGGAGGCGGGGAATGGAAAGGAGACTATTTACTCTCTGCCCTTCTGGAATTTCCTCCTGTTCCGTTCCTCTGTGCACCAGTGTTTCACAGCTATGTGTAGAATGAACACTGACCTGTTAATGAATGCCCTGCTTATTTTCACTTTCTTTTGATGGGCCTATGGGATTGGGGGGCAGGAGGAGACAGGAAGAAGGTTGTTTGTTCCACTGAGCAGCTCTGTTAAGGCCAAATCAATCACATCTTCATCGGGCTTCCAAGATGCTTGACCTGAGAGTACTTAGCCTTCCTTAAAGGTATCCTACTTTTGTGTCTGGTTTTATTTTTCTCAAATTTCCAGGTAAATCCTTACATTTGTATTCAGAGTTAGGAAGAAAACAAAAAAAACAAGATTCTTCCTTTTCAAAGGTAATGTGTGTACGTGCACATAAGTTTTGGTGGTGTGGGAGCAGGAGGGAGCAGTGATGACAGAAGATTCTAAAGTAGAACGTTCCTTCATACACTGCAGTGAAACTGTCCAGGCAGGAGTTCTGGATTTCATAACTGAATCGCATTAATAGTGGCACATTTTGGCAGTTCTGGTTTACATAGTTTTTTCTTTTGTTGGAATAAGGAAGGCAACTTCCATGCCCTATTTATCTATACTTATTGGTACCATATGCAAAAAGCATATTAACAAGTCCAAGTCAAGAAAGGGAAAAAGTCACTCTTAGAAAAATATTACTCATCTTTATTGCACATAACTGCTCTTCCCAGTAGGAAATTATTAACCTGAAGCCACTTGCAAATCTGAGGCTTTGAAGTAAAGGAAAAATAAAAGTAGGAGTTACTCCTGAAGCAGCTCGTTGTACATTCCCTACCTTTTTGTATTTCAAACTGCACATGTGATATTGAATTCTTATAAGAATTTTAGTTGGTTTCATTCACTGTTTGTGCCTGAGGTATGCTGGCTTGAAAATAAAAACTGTTCTGGAAAGTGTCAAGCATACGTGAAAGTGGAAAGAACAGCCCGTGGACCCCTGTGAGCCTGTCAGTCAGCTCCACAGCCGCCTGCCGACAGCCATCCCTGTTTCATCTTACTCCTTACCCCAGTCCCCGCTGGGTTGTTTTCCTTAAACCCCAGGTGTGTTTTATCCGTAAGTATTTTACTACGTGGTTCTAAAAGATAAGGGCTCCCATAACCATAATGCCAATTTCATACCTAAAAAACATACTGATAGTTATTGAAATATCATCACACATCTAGCCCGGCTTTACGTTTCCTCAGTTGTCTTACAAAGTTTCTTTTCTACCATGGGTTTGTTTGAATCGGGATACAAGTAATGCTGATAGGTCTCTTCAGTCCCTTTTAACCAATATGTTCTCCTTCCTCTTTTTACCCCTCATAGTTGACTTTTGAAGAAGATGGACAGTTTGTCTTGTGGTTTCTCACCTTTTAAGGATTGTGCTGTTTATGTTCCTGAAGTGTGTTTTGACATGTTCCTGTGTCCCCCTGTGTCTCCTGTAAACTCATAGGCAGATCAAAATGCTTGATCTGGTTGGGTTCTTCTTTTTCCTTTCTGATGAGGTGGTGGTGCCCAATGTCTGCTGGTCTCTCGTGGCATGCTAGCTTGCCCAGTGTTCTCCTGGCACGGTCCTTGAGAGTTTGCAAGTTCTTATCCCCTAGATTCTAATGTCCGGCTCTCCTGCGGTCTGTTGACCTTCATAACACAGCATTATGTGGTATGGATAGCCAGTTAGTACTTAGAACGGAACAGAAGGGCACAGTCCCATAACCGAAGAAGTACATTTGCTGATTGCTGAAGTTATTAGCATGCGCTAACTGGGACCTTGGCTTTCTCAGAGAACTGAAGTCTCCTGCCAGCGGAATATTTTCATTATATATGTTCCATTTGGCCGTAACTGAATCAGACTTCCTCCGGCCATGCTCTGAGTTGGCGCTTTTTGCAGTGCCTGCCCATCATCTTACCCAAAGCTTTCATTCCAAGGGTCTGGGGGCCCCATGTGCTTGGTGGGAGTCATGGGTCTTTCCTAACACGTGCTAGGGAGGAGGCCAGGGTAGAGTCTTCGTTAACCACTGTGTTCCCAGAAGGTGTTGCCATGGCCTTGGCCCAACCCATCATCTGCTCCGGCCTGGAATATTGTACTGACTTCCTACCAGGTCTCATGTGCTTCTGCCCTTGCTCCTCCCGTGGCCTGAGTGATAGCACTACAGCACCAGTCACGTCCCTTCCTTGCTCACGATCCCTTAATGGCTCCCAATCTCACACGGAGTAAACTCCAGAGACCTTGCAAGAGCTCCAAGGGTCTCCTTGTGGCCTCTGGTTACCTACCTACTGCCCTCATGTCCTGCTCTTGTCTTCCCTTGGCCATTCCAGCCATACCAGCCTCCTTGCCATTCCTCACACATGCTCCCACGTGGGGCCTCTGCACTTCCTTTTCTCTCCACCTAGAAGATTCTTCCCTGGATACCTACGTGGCCTCCCCTGCCCCATCCTTCTTTTGGTCTCTGCTTAGTTGTTGCCTTCCCAGGGACATTTTCTCACGGCTGCAGGTCCTTCTCCCGCCTCCAGCGCTCACCACCCGCTTTCCTCACTGGTGTTTCTCCTGCACTTGCCACCTTCTAACAGATTATGCAATTTTCTTAAAAAACAAAAACCAAAAAGCCTGCTTATTGTTTGTGTCTCCCAACTAGAATAGAAACACCCAGGCACGGCGTTTTTGTCTGTTTTGTTTCTGTTTAATCTCAGGGACGAGACTAGGAGGTGCTCGCTCCACGTCCGTGAACTGCGTGACCACAGGTGGAGGGGGCCTGACGAGGTGCGCTTCCTAGGCGAAATCACTGTACCGTACCCGTTCTTCCATCAGTTTCCTGGTTTTTGAGCAGCGCCTCACAAGGCAGCAGGACGACATGCTGCAGGAGAAAGGCCCTTTGTGGAGTCGTCAGTGTGGCTGTAGTGAAACCCGAGGGCCCCGGAGACCAAGTGGCTAATGCTGCTATTTATAGCTGGGATTCCAGTATATGTTTTCCAGCCACACTTACTTCTTTCAGCCTCCCCGGTATGCTCAGGTCTGTCACTCAATTAACTAATGGTTTCTTTAGTCCCATTATGCATTGTAGGGCTCCCCTGGCTCAGGTATTTTTTTCAAAGAGAATAATGGGGAGTTCTGTTCTCAGAGGCTTAATTTTTTAATAGCCCTGCCAATTTAAAAAAGCCCTTTTCCAACTTTTTTATTATGAAAATTTCAAACCTACAGGAGAATGGAAAGAGTAATACAGCGCACACCCAGAGGCCCTCCACCTAGACCTTGCTAGCACGCTGCTGCCTTTGTTTTGCCGACACGTGTGAGCCTGTGGGTGTGTGTATTCTTTTTCCTGACCATTTGAAGGTAAACTGCAGATACCATGGCACCTCATTCCTAAAAACTTCAGCGTATTCTCCTATAAAACCATCTGAGAATACTTGCGTAATTTGCATCTCCTGAGAATGACATTCACGTTGAACCTTGGAAAATTAGCAGTCGTTTCATACACCATTTAATATCCAGTCTGGATGTAAATTTCTCCAATTGCCCCAGGAATACTTTTCAAGCCGATGTTTGGTAAAACATTGCATGGCGTTTGGTGGTTATATTTCTTTACTTTTTTTTTTTTTTTACTTTTTTTTTTTTTTAACGTTTATTTATTTTTGAGACAGACACAGAGCATGAACGGGGGAGGGGCAGAGAGAGAGGGAGACACAGAATCGGAAGCAGGCTCCAGGCTCTGAGCCATCAGCCTGGAGCCCGACGTGGGGCTCGAACTCAGGGACCGCGAGATCGTGACCTGAGCTGAAGTCGGACGCCCAACCAACTGAGCCACCCAGGCACCCCTATATTTCTTTAAATCTAGAAGAGTCTCCTTGCCCTTCTTCTTTTTTTTTTTTTTTGGTAAGTTTTTAAAGATTTTAGTTATTTTGAGAGACAGTGCATGGACTGGGGTGGGGCAGAGAGAGAGGGAGAGAGAGAGAATCCCAAGCTCCTCTGCGCTGTTAGCACAGAGCCCCACATGGGGCTCAATCCCATGAACCATGAGATCATGACCTGAGCCAAAATCAAGAGTTGGATGCTTAACTGACTGAGCCACCTAGGTGTCCTTTTGCCCCTCTTTTTAGAAAAGAAGCAGTGTAATGACATTGTCTTTTTGAAGAGTCCAGGATATTATATATGTGTCCCATATTCTGGATTTGTCTGATTGCTTCCTCGTGGTATTGTGAATTTGTTTCTCTGTCCCTATATTTCCTGCAAATTGGGAAGGAGATTTAGTGGGTTAGTTGGATTCAGGCTAAATGCTTTTAGAAAGAAGACTTGAAAAGTGATGTTGCGGGGTGCATGAGTGGTCCAGTCGGTCAGGTGTCTGACTCTGGACTTCAGCTCAGGTCACGATCTCACAGTTGGTGAGTTGGAGCCTCTCGTCAGGCTCTGCGCTGACAGCTTGGGGCCTGCTTGGGATTCTGTCTCCCTCTCTCTTTGCCCCTCCCCTGCTTGGTCTCTATTTCTCTCTCTCAAAATAAATAAAAAATAAACTTAAAAAAGTTACCTAAAAAAGCGATGTTGTGTACCTCATCCTGTGTCACGTCATGAAGTTTGTGTGTCGGGTGGTCTTGCTGTTAGCGATGCTTCATTTGATCACTTGGCTCTGACAGTGATGGCCAGAGATATCTCCGACTCTGTCTCTCTTTTTAGCGAATAGAACAGTGGAGCATTATGGTCTCCCAAGTTTTGTTGAAGGGGGAAAGACGTCCCTTCCCACTGGCTTTTTTTGAAGATAAAATGTATTTCAGGGCGTCGCAAGGTAGCTTCTGAGCCTACTGGTATATAATGACTCTACTGGACATGATTAATGGGTAAACAGAAGAGAAGAGCTAAGTTGGAGCCTTGAGATGAGACCATGTAGAGAAAAAGTCAAGTTACGCCTGTGGCTGCTGTCAGAGGACCATGGCAGTGTGACTGTCAGGAGCTTGAAATTAGCAACAAGAGGCCTGGGCCGCCTCTGCCTTCCCGTTGAGCATTATCATCCCTCCAGAAAGGAGGGGACGACATGCCCACACTACATTTGTAAAATAATGGCCTTTGAGGCACTAAGAAAGGAATCACGGAACCCTTCTGGAATACTCATCCCAGCACATTTCCAAGGCTGGTGTGCTGAATCCAAAAGGATGGGCATCTTTAGGAAGTGTCCTGGAAACAAGATGAGAAAACAGTTCATCTTCTAAGTAGCTCACCTTAGAAGACTTTTTGGAGTTTGTTGCTGCAACCCAGAAAAGGCTCCAAAAGGTCAAGAGAGGCGCAACTTTGCAGTGAACAAGGTAGACCAAGAGAACTGGGACTCTTCAGCCTAGAAACAGGAAAGTCAACAGGGAGATAATAAAAATGACAGCTTATTAGGAGCCCATGGGGTGCTCCTGTTTTCCAGATGGGGAGACTGGTGCTCATGTTAAGTAATTTGCACAACGCTACAAGCACCACGTAGTAAAAGTGAGATTTGAACCCAGTCTCCCTGGCACACGCCCCTCCTGAACTCTGTGCTCTACTTGGGCCCTGGATCTCGGCATAATAAGTAGGCAGACACCCTTGACTTTTCTTTTAAACAACAATAATAAACGTTTGTTGTCTCCTGGTTTCAGTGGGTCAAGATTTGTGAGTGGCTGAGCTGGGAAATCTGGCCGGGGATCTCTCATGAGGCTGTAGTCCATACATTGGCTGGACCATAGTCATCCGAAAGCAAGGCTAGGGCTGGAGGCTTGACTTCCGAGGTGGCTCATTTGCATGGCTGGCAAAGGGTGCTGGTTGTCAAAAGGCCTCAGTTCTTTCGTGACTGCTGGACTTTTGAAGGAACTAGTTTTCAGATTACAAGTGTTATTTTATATAAATATTTGGAACTCACCAAGTTCCTGAGTGAAAGTGACCGAAAATAGCAACAGACTCCAAAGGATTTGGAGAGATCCATTTCAGGGAAGAGAGATTAAGGTAAGGGAGAGACACTTAGGAGAACTTGAAAACCCAAAGGGTAACTGGTTCCCACATTATTATAGTAGATCCTGAATTGATCCAGACTTTTCCTAAGTTCTTAAAGGACCGTGTCTGTATTTTGATTTGGGACAGGCTTTTTTAGTTGGGGGGAGAGGTTGTTTCTAGAAAGTGCTCATAGAGATACTTATTTATGCATACCCTGCCTTGTTCTAGAGGACCAGGGAGATAGCTTATAATAATCTAGTGGCAACTCAGAGATAAAATAAAGTGGCGGTTTGGTGGGCGGTGGGTGGGGAAGGAGGTTGGAGTATGTGGCTCTTTTGTAGTCTGGTTTTGTAAGATGTGGGAAGGCCCTTTGGAAATCCTCATAAACGCTGCTCTCTTGGTAATTACCGAATGGCCCTGAGCTGGAGGTTGTAGCTCCCGAGCAGTAACTGGGTGGAAGCTGTTCTGTGTGGCCGGGCCTGCTGGAGGGGAGTCGGGGGGCGCTTGTGCCGCGGTTTCTAGCCCACGTAGGCTTTGGGGCATCTGCCTCGTGTCAGTTTGTTCCTTTTTTCTGCTGTGGTTCTGCGATTCTTCTTGTTTGCCCACAGGGCTGACTTTGCCTGGTGTCCCAGGGGCTGGGTGACTCCGAGGTGCCTTCCCACCTCGGTTGTAGACCCCCTTTGTGGCTGGTTTATCCTTACGGACTAACCCAGGGCCACGGGACGATTGTGGAGCTGACTTACCTTTATTAAACTTTCATTGCTTAACGTTTTTTCCTCATTTCAAAGTGAGACCTCCTCAGGAGTGAAAATTCAAAACAAGTAATACTTTCTAACACAAATAAGAGAAGAAGCCCCTGCAAATCCTTCATCTAGAGATGACTCCTGATGACACTGCCTCAGGGTCTCCTGACCTGTTTCTCTTTTTTTTGCCACCATCGTCTGTCTGTATGGGCAGGGGGGTTGCTGGCTTGTGACTCCTTCCTCCGGATGCCAGCAATTTCTCTTTGCTCTTCTCATGGTTCTTCGAGTACAAGCAGACAGAGAAGTCATGGAGAAATTAGGTAGCTAACCCAATGATACAAAATGTTTTGAAAAATAGGAGTACAGCCTTTTCCCACCCATCTAATACAACAGTGATGACGATTAGACCTCTTCCTTCCCATTCTTCTTTCCACGCCCCGAGGCATATTTGAAGATGCAGGAAAATGTTGCCGGGGACGCCAGAGTAGGTTAAATGAGGGCTTACAACTTACCCAGTCTTAACGTGGAGTGCATTTGCTTTACTCCATCCCTGTTGCTTTTTGTGTTCAACAGTGGAGAACACGCAGCTGACCCTGAACCTGCAGACGGAGAACAAAGGCGGTGTTGTCTCGGGCGGTGAGCTGACAATTTTCCTGGACGGGCCAACTGTTGATCTGGGAAGCGTGCCTAATGGCAGTGCTGTGACAGACGGTGAGTGCCGCCCTGCTCCCCAGGGTTGTGCCGGGATGGGGCGGGGCAGGCCTGGGTGGGAGTAGGAGGAGGTGCCCGGGGCTTGGTTCTCTACCAGGTACCTGGGTTTGGGTATCGCTCAGCCAGTCCTGGCCCCCTGATTCCTCTTAAGCAGTTCTTCGCATGATCAAAACTTGTGACATGATTTTTTAAGGACAGCTTTCTGATAAAGGACCAAAATAAATGCCAGGTCTTTGTAAGTGTGTTGTAGTTTGCTTTGAGAGCAGAGAAAATATCTTTTCATCCCACACGGGCTCTCGAAAATAAGATGTCTTTATTAAATGTTACTTGGGGCCCCTTTTTCTTCCCAATACAGTTAAACTTCCTGGAGGAGCTTGAAGGTGTCTTTTATAAGACAGTATTGGGTGAGAAAGGGGGCTGTGTGTCTTAGAGATTCACACTAGCAAAATAGAGACAGAGGCAGGAAAATTGGAGTATCTCCCACTCTGTCCTGAACGAGGGCAGTTTGTTTCTTTTGATCTACTCTGAAATTAGTCACCTTTGGATCTAGCAGGAAATTATTTCATGAAGTCTGAGGTCTGAGATGGGCTGGGTTTCTCCATAATTTTTCTCGTTAAATGTGATGTAACTGTGGCACTTTCCAGGCCCCAAACAGGCTTTCTGTAGCTTTGAGGGAGTGAGATTTGAATTCTAATGCAAGGGCAGTAGGGTGGAATCTCAGTGATTGGATGGGCCTTGACTTGAGAAACCTCCCTGGACTGAGTGGTGCTTTGGGTACTTTTGGTGCATGGAGGAAACATGAATTATTTGCTCATTCTGCACGTATATCCGTAATTGAGCACCTGGTACGTACTAGGTCCTGGACCAGGTGCTAGCCAGATGGTGGGGGCAAAATTCATATGGTCTCTACTCCTAGGAGCTTCTGATTTACTTGGTGGAGGTGGGAATGTTAGACATGAAACAAGGAGGTGCAGAAATAATTATGTAACTGTAATTGTGACCAAAGTGATGAAGGAAAAGTACTGGGTGATATGAGAGTCCCATACTTTTGGGAAGTCTCACTTCAGCTGGGGACCAGGGAGGGTTTCTTTGAGGAAGCTGAGACCCGCCAGAGCTGAAGAGATTAGACGGGCCAAGGGGGAGGTGTGGGGAGGTGCAGGAGTGGGGTAGCTGAGTGAGAGGTCGAGGGGTCCCTTGTGCAGAGGCTTCAAGGTGGGAGAGAGCTCGGCCTGCAGTGGGAACAGAGGCGGCCAGGTGGAACGTGGAGAGCAGGAAGGAGAGTGGTGGCTGGCGAGGCTGCAAGGGCAGCTCGGCTCAGACCACCCAGCCTCGAAGGCCTTGGTGAGGACTTTGGACCTCGTCCTAAGAAGCAGAAAGCTGTTGAGGGGGTTTTTAGCAAAACGGTGTCATAATTTGATTTGAATTGAATCTGATTTGGCTTTTTAAGAGCTTTCTGGTTGTGATATGGACGAGTGCAGTGCCCTGATTCCTTGCTCCCACTTTGCACGGTCAGCATGGGTTCTGCGTCTCGTGTGGTGCAGCTGAAGTTTATTCAGTGCACAAGGCAAGTTGCTTGGAAGTGCCTGAGGTGTTCTTGAAGGTCTTGGAGAAGAAGAGCTGTTTCCCAGGTTTGAGCGCCTCTGTGTGGGGGCCCCAGTCAGATCTCATCTGGCTGTCCCTCTGCCTGTTCGAGCTGGAGGCCGTGGCTTGCTAGGTGTGGTGGATAACCCGAACGCATGGAGTGACCTTTGTTCCTGAGCCACAATCTCAAACAAACCAGGGCTGAGCTTCTCAATGTTTCTGTCTTTTCTTGTGATGGGTCCCCTGTCTAGGATCCCAGCCACCTTCAAGAGAATCCAGCGGGACAGCTGTCGCTCCAGACAACCGGCACCAGCCCCCCAGCACAAACTGCTTTGGTGGGAGATCTCGGTAAGACAACCTCCCCCAACCCCCGCCCCCCCCCCCCCGCCCCGCCCCGCTTGTGGACAAGGAGGAGCTGGGAAGGTGCTCAGAGCTATTGGAAAACATGTTGGGAGGTGGCGAGGAACAGTTTATGTTAGAAACTGTTGGAAATTTCCAGAGGGCTTATCCCTGACTCAGTGTGTTAAGGAGGTGCTGAGGGGGGAGTACAGAACTCAGGATTCTCAGAATGGTCAGGGGTTCCTTGTCAGAGATTGGGACTGGCTAAACTGGTTATTTGGTTAAGAGCCGCCAAACAGAGCTTGGCTAGTGTTTTGTGATTCAGAGTCAGCGACCACAGTTATCCTTTTAGGATGTACATGCAAATGTTTAGAGCAATGGTTCTTTGTATGTGAGATTTTCTGTCTGTGCGTTTCTATTTTTGGGGGTGATCCATGGTTCCCTTTGGGCTATTGATTAAGACCTCCTGAACTGGAAGTCTGAATTATATTAGACTTATTATACATATCGAGAGTGACTTAATTTCCTGCATGCCTGTCTTATACCTGTATTAATGGTGCGAACTCATTTCCTTGGCAACTGAATTCCAAGACAGGAGAATAGTTTTAGGTATGTTAGAGAGGTGGGGAGGAGGGAGTTGGGAACCTGTTTTTATTATTTATCACAGTGTATAAGACCCCCAAAAACTTTAAGGAAATTATAAGGAAAAGAATCATATGAGTGCAGTTTGTAAATCGTTATTACCTGCAGAGAGTAGATAAAAAACTAGTAAAAATCTTCTGGAACAAATCCCAGGGATTGGGAATAATGCTTTGAGAAACACAGTATGATTTCAGCCAGTACCCACAGCGTCTCAAATGATCCCTCTGATGACAGCCATCAGCCTCACTGGATGTGGTGGTTTTGAGGGTCTGTACAGTTTCGGTGCCAGGCAGGTGTCAGGAGCAAGAGAGAGTCAGATGTTTAGATCTTTTGTCTGTGGCGTCACTAGAAGCCAGGGTGCCATTTTCTTGTTCTCTTTTCTCCAAGCCTCTGCAAAGGTGTTACCTCCCGCCCTGGAGACCATTCACTTTTTCTCGACTCACTGGATGAGTTATAAGTTGGGATAAACAGGCAAGTGTCACAGGGTAAAGACCAGTGATATAATTGGCAAATTTTGTGTCAACAGAGGCCTGAGGAGCACCCAGAACTAGAGAGAACAGAATCTCTTTGGTAGTGAGCAGCCGGCGGAGAAGAACACCTCAGCACATCACCCGCTGAGAGCGATGCCTTCTTAGCTTTGGCACTAGTAGCTGCCATCTTGGTCTTTGAGCTGACTCGGAAAGTTTGTGTCATATGTGACTGATGTCACTTATTTGGGGGCTGGAAGGCAGAGTCTGGCTCTTAGTAACTTTGGAATTAAGTTCTTGACCTATTTATTGCTCTCTGAAGTTCTCTAGTTAATCTTGAAATTCACATGTCCTAGTAGCCCTTCTTTGTCATTGTTAGTGCTGAGGATTACTGTCTTTTAAGGCAGCAAGCAGACTTCCAGCAGAAAATTGGATGCATTTTTGCCCATCACACATGGTAGACATTCGATTTTGGTTAATTATTGGTGGGCAGAGTGCCTTCCAAGTAGCTGGGGCCGTGTGGGCATCCACATTGGCCTGCTAAGCTCCTGTAGCCTTTTCTACACATGGCCTCTGAGTTTTCACAGGCCTCTGCCTTCTAAGTATTTATTCTGTGTTCACATGGAGCCTGCTGCCGTTCAATAGCAAACACTTGTGAAAGGATCATCTGAAGGCAGTGTCTTCTGTGTCACTGAGAACTCCTTTCCCCCGTTGCTGCCGCACTTCAGGAGATGGTGTGCACGAGCAGTGGTAGCGGGGTAGTTGACTGGACAAGGGTGCGGGGCTTTGAAATCAGAAAATACAGATTGAATCCTGGCCTCTCATTTACTTGCTGTGTGATATCGGACGAGCCGCTAAACCTCTCAGCACCTCAGTTTTTTTCACATGTGAAATGGGGATATCGCCTGCCTCAAAAGCTCATTGTAGGAAATAACGGAGATGGGCTATGTCAGTGTGAGGGCTTGCCTATGGGGCGTGCTCAGGGAGAGTGGTGGGAGGTTCCTTTGCTCTGGAGAGTCTGTTGTATGCCCCTCCTGACCCCCAAAGCTGGGAAGTGTGGCATGGCTGATTTTTTTTGCATCAAGGACTGTAATTAGGAGGGTGATGAATGAAACCTTCAGGATTCAAGGACAATCCTCCGCTGTCCTTGGTTTCCTGGGGCAGGGAGGATGGGCTTCTCCCTGCTGCCTCTGGACTAAATGTTTAGCCTTTGCTGTCGGACGGGTAGGTTTTTCCTGGACTTGGGGGCCACTCACCATGATTAAGGATGCTCTGATGTGCCCAGAAAGGTTAACACTGCAGTGTCAAACAGCTGTTTCCTCTCCTTTCTCCTACTTTATTAAGGTTTAGAACCAGAACCATATAAGGGTTTTACTTAGAGGTTCATCTACCCAAGTTCATCCAGCAAAGGGACCATTTGCTTGCCAAGCATGACCTCCAAACTCTTTGAGTGGGATTTATCCACTCTTTAAGAATAATTGGGTGAAACATCTCTAGTTATTTACCATCTGGTCTGCCACATGGCAGCCAGCATGGGATTGCCACCAACGACCCATGTGGCATAACTTGATTTATAGACACACCATATTAGTGTGCAGCACATGGGTCTGGTTGAATGAAGAATGCATTAAGGTCATAAATTGTGTGTAGTCTTAGAATGAAATACTATCCCATAGTAAAAATGGGGTGAAAGATAGTTGCCTCAATATGGGGGAATCTCAGAAACATAGTGTTGAACGAGAGGAGCAGGCCACTGGGGGGAAAAATATAGTATGATGTAATTTATATAAAGTTAAAAAATGTCAAACTAAACCACATATATTTTTTAATGGATACCTCCATGGGGAGTAAAGCCATAAAAAAATGAAAAGGAATAATTAACCCTGAATTCAGTAGAATGGTTATCGTTGTGGGGGCGGAGATGGGTAAAGTGAGGAAACTTGGAAACTTCATGGCACTGTGAATGTGGGGGGGTGGGTCCTCGAGTGTTCATCTTCCTTTTCTTCTTAGAACCAAACATATATTTAATATATTCCTTTGTTTACCTGGCATATTTCACAATAAAAAAGTAAAAAGCAGCCTCTGTCACCCTGAGAAAACTGACCAGCGATGGTATTGAGGCTGTTTGCTGTTGAGGCAGACAGATTTCAGAATTTAGGATTTCTCCAGGCTCAGTAATGATCACTTACTTCTTCCACGCAGTCTGTCTTTGTAACAGTGGCCGATGATTCTAAGTCAGTGATCCACATTGGCCTCAGAGGTCATGCTCCTGTCCTGTTCCAACTCTCTCCCAGGCTTGAGAGCTGAGTTTGGGAGTTGGGGGAGTGGGTTCCAGATGAAGGCTGGCCACTGCCAGGTAACGTGTCAGAACGGCACTAATCTTGGTGGGCTGAGAGGGCTGGTCTGACACTCCTTGGCGTTTGACTGGAGTGGGGGCGATTACGTGGCTTACCCTGGATTCTGTCAGCGTGCCATGCTGCGCTGCGTCCTCAGCCAGTGTTCCTCATTCCAGTCTGACAGTGGCGAGCGCCTGGTGTGCAAAGGAGCCCCCTGGGAGAGTGTGTGCTGGCTGGCACAGGGAGGGCCTACCACACCCTTTAATAATCCCCCAGCGTTTATTTTATGTTGCTGGAACGAGGGCTGGCTTTGGGAGCCATGCCTAAGTCAATTCAGGTTTTGAAGATGTGAGATGTGCCTGGTGCTGTGCACACATTGCACGCGACACGGCTTCTGCTTTCCACGGCGAGGTCACAGTCTTTGTGATATACGTACGGGTTGTGTGGGAAACAGACAAACCATGAGCATCACGGGAAGTTCAGAGAGAGAGGTCCGTGTGTGGAGAGGGAAAGACCGAGGACAGAGTGGAGGGGGCATCTGCAGAGAGACTGTCGTCTGTTGTCCGACGGTCCCGTGCAGTGTCTTGGGAACTATGGGAGGGGCGAACGGTGAACCACAGAAGCCAGCAGCGGGGCATATGTGCAGGGAAAGAAGGGGGTCCGCACCGGTAGTGGCAGCTGTCGTCAGAGTCACTGTTTGGTTAGAAATGGGCGTGAAATTCAAGACTGGAGAGTAGACAGGATGTTTGAGTCCCTCCGTACTTGGCTGATGCGTCGTCACCTGTGAGTTTTTCCCCGTGCCGCGGTTATATGAAGTTAGGGAGTTGAGGTGCAGCCAGCTCCCGGATGACCCGCAGGGTGGTGTGTGAGCAATGCCGCTCCTCTAAGCACAGCCTGAGATTTCCTCCGACTTGGGTACCTAGCCAGGAGCCCCTCTAGATTTGCCACAGTTACGTAGGGAAATGGGGAGACCAAAAGGGAAGAATGCACTGAACTTTTTCATTAATAGGTCTGAAGACCGAAAGAGATCTTGTTGAAGGAGCTGTAAGGGGGCTTCGGCAATTAATTTTCCTTCATTCCGTGTGTACATGTCTGTTTTGTGTAAGAGCATGTGTGATCATGCACGAATGTATATGCATATGTGTGTTTGGCGTGAAGGGATAGAAGCCTTGAATTTGCTTATGTCCATCATCAGCTGTGAGTGTTGGCCAGCGTCGGTCAGAACCTGCATTTTAACGTGCTCCCCTGTGATTCTCTTACGTGCAAAAGTTTCAGAACCTCTTGTGATGGAATTTTAATCCTCCCTCCTTTCCTCTTTCTCTTTTTATTCTGCTTTGATAAAAATATATCAAATTTATGGACTCCCGTGCCTTGGCATTAATGACCTCTGAAGATTTAAAAGAGCTGTAGTCTCAGAGACTTACAAAGCCCCAAGGTCTCTGGTGAGCTCTAAATAGCCCATCAGCTGTGTCTGCAGACAGCCTAGCCCAGAAAGGAAAGAAAAATAAACTCAAGCAGGCGTGCGTCTGCTGGGAACGCTGCTGGGAGTCCTGGGAGGACCAGGGGGGTTTGGGAAGCAAAGCTAATGGGGACAGAGGGACGGACAGGATGAGAGTTGAGTCTTTGGGCACTGGGCCATTCTCTCAGTTATCACTGGCCACTGTTAACCTCCCCTTCAGTTGAGATGACTAAAGGCTACTTGATTTGAAACCACGGTTATTTAGAGATGTCACCCCGTCGGCATGAAGCTCAACTGAACACCTTTACAATTTTCATTCAAGCCTCCCACCCAACAGCTTTTACTTCCAATCCTCAGGATTGCTGAGGAAGCAAAAGGATTAAGCAGAGAAGTTAAGTGTGGGGCACCTGGGTGGTTCAGTTGGTTGAGAGTCCAATTCTTGATTTCGGCTCAGGTCATGATCTCACGGTTTATGAGATTGAGCCCTGCGTCGGGCTCTGCTCTCACAGCATGGAGCCTGCTTGGGGTTCTCTCTGTCTCTCCCTCTCTCTGTTCCTCCCCTGCTCCCACTCTCTCTCTCAAAATAAATAAATAAACATTAAAAAAAAAAAGAGAAATTAGTGTAATTCATTTATTCCTTCAGTGATAACTAAGACACAGTCCCTGCTTACAAGGGACTCTCTTCTGAGTAGTTGGTTTAGATGGAATAGGATTGAGACTGTGGACAGTAGTCTTACTGCATTGTCAAAGCAAGGCATTGAAAAGTAGTCATGGAGATTAATTACATTCATTTATACATTAATTTATTAATTTTATACCAATTAAAACTATGTACTATACAGTACTATATACTTATCTCTTCATTTTATAGGTAGTTATTGGGCATTTCTTTTCTGTGAGCCTAGAGAGGTGTGGTGTGTGCCAGAAAGCTGGTTGGGAACTTTTCGTGAGCTAGGAGAAGGTAAGGCAGCTCTCTGCAATTAAAGGCAGTATTTGTTCCACACACAGGAATGCCAGGCTCTGAGCTATGTTGTGGTGATACAAAGATAGAAAGCCGTGGTCCCTGTCATCAAGGACTGTGGCATCTAGCAGGAGACAGACATATAGGTGATAATTAGGATAGGGCGATGGACCCCACCATGGTGGTGAGTTCACATGCAAGAGGAGGATAGTGGACGGTGTACCCAAATCCACCTGGGGGATTTAGGGGACACCTCCCACGTTGGAGCTGTACTTTGAAAGGAGCTTGCAGACCAGTGACATCAGGGTAAGGGAAGTCATTCCAGGAAGAGAGTGCAGCAGGGTGGAGACAAGGCGGAATAAAGAGAACTTAGCATATCTGAGGAAATGTTAACTAGTTGGTAATGTCCATATGTAAGATATTTGGGCTGATAGCTATAGCAAACTATGGTTCACAGGGCAGATCCAGGATGCCACCTGTTTTTTTGTTTTTGTTTTTTTTACTTTTTTTTTTAATGTTTATTTTTGAGAGAGACACACACAGTGTGGGTCGGGAGGGGCAGAGAGAGGGGGAGACACAGAATCCAAAGCAGGCTTCAGGCTCGAGCTGTCAGCATAGAGCTCGATGTGGGGCTCAAACTCATGAACCGCAAGACCGTGACCTGAGCCAAAGCCAGATGCTTAAGGAACTGAGGCACCCAGGCGCCCCTATTTTTCTTTTTTTTTAAAGAACGGTGTTAGGTTCATTGCAAAATTGAGCAGAAGGTATAGAGATTTCGATTTCCCATATGCCCTCAGCCCCCACATACACATGTCTCCCCTACTCTTAACATCCCGAACTAGCACAACACATTAAAAAAAAAAATTATTTTTGAGAGCGAGAGTGCGAGCAGGGAAGGGGTAGAAAGAGCGGGAGACACAGAATCTGAAGCAGGCTCCAGGCTCCAGGGTCTGAGCTGTCAGTACAGAGATCATTACCTGAGCCAAAGTCAGACACTTAACCGACTGAACCACCTGGGTGCTCCTAGTGCAGCACATTTGTTAAATAGTCGATGAACCTACACTGACACATCCTCATCCCCCAAATCCGTGGTTTGCATTACATTTCACCCTTGTTGTTGTACATTCTCTGGGTTTTGATGAATTTATAGTGACGCTTATCCACCATTATACTGTCATACAGAATAATTCTACTGCCCTAAAAATCCTCTGTGCTCTACCTGTTCATCTTTCCCTCCCCCTCAACTCCTGCAACGAGTGATTCTTTTATAGTTTCCGGAAGACTCTCTGTCTTTTCTAGAATGTCATATCATTGGAATCATAAAGTATGTAGCTCAGATCGGCTTCTTTCACTTAGTAGTAATGCATTTAGGTTTCCTCCATGTTATTTTATGACTTGATAGTGCATTTCTTTTTAGTGCTGAATAGTATTCCATTGGATGTACACAGTTTATTCATCCATTCACCAACTGAAGGACAGGCTTGATTCCATCCAAGTTTTGACAGTCATGAGTAAGGCTGCTAGAAACATCCGTGTGCAGGTTTTTTTGTAGACATACTTTCAGCTCTTTGAGGTAAATGCCAAGGAGAGTGATTGCTGGAACATATGGTAAAAGTATGTGTAGTTTTTTTTTTTTTTTTTAAGTTTATTTACTTTGAGAGAAAGAGAGAGAGAAGAGAGAAAGAGAATGCACATGAGCCGGGGAGGGGTAGAGAGAGAATCCCAAGCAGGCTCTGCTCTGTCAGCACTGAGCCCAATGGGGGGCTCGAAGTCACAAACCATGACATCATTGACTTGAGCTGTAATCAAGAGTTGGATGCTTAACTGACTGAGCCACCCAGGCTTCCCAAAGTATGTTTAGTTTTGTAAAAAACTACCAGGTTGTCTTCCATAGTAGCTGTACTATTTTATGTTCCTACCAGCAGTGAATGATAGTTCCTCTTGTTCTGTATCCTCACCAACATTTGGTGTTATCAGTGTTCTAGATTTTGGCCATTCTAATAACTTTGTAGTAGTATCTCATTGCTGTTTTAATTTGCATTTTCCTGATGATAGATGACGTGGAGCATGTTTTCATAGCTTTATTTGTCACCTATGTTGTTGTTGTTTGGTGAAGTGTCTTTTTAGGTCTTTGGCCTATTTTTTAGTCGGGTGGTTTCTTTTCTTTTTTTAAAATATTTATTTATTTATTTATTTTGAGAGGGAGAGAGAGAGTGAACAAGAGTGGAGGAGAGGGTCAGAGGGAGATATATAGAGAGAAACCCAAGCAGACCCAATGTCCAACACAGAACTTAATGTGGGGCTCAGTCTTACAATGGTGAGATCATGACCTGAGTGAAAATCGAGTCAGACGCTTAACCAACAGAGCCACCCAGACGCCCCTGGGCGGTTTCTGATGGTTGAGTTTTAAGAGTTGTTTGTATATTTTGGGTATCAGTTCCTTATCAGATATGTCCTTTGCAAACATTTTCTTTTAGTCTGTGGCTTATCTTTATGGTCTTGATAACCTGTTTTTGTAAATAATATTTTATTTATTTATTTAGTAAGTAATGTTTTATTTGAATACAGCTATACTCGTTCATTTAAATATTGTCTATGGCCATTTTTTATGCCCCAGTGGCAGAGTTAAGTAGTTGTGACAGAGATTGGACGGTCTGCAAAGCATAAAATATTTGCTGTTTGGCCTTGTATAGGCAGTTTGCTGATCCCTGCTATAGGAGATGGTAAGAAGGTGAGACCCAATTCATAAAGGGCCTTTATGCTTTATTGAGGACTTTTTTTTTTTTAAATAATTTTTTAATGTTTTTTTATTTTTCAGAGAGAGAGAGAGAGAGAGAGAGACAGAGTATGAGTGGGGGAGGGGCAGAGAGAGAGGGAGACACGGAATCTAAAGTAGGCTCCAAGCTCCAAGCAGTCAGCACAGAGCCCGACGGGGGGGCTGGAACTCACAAACCATGAAACATGACCTGAGCCAGAATTGGACGCTTAACCGACTGAACCACCCAGGTGCCCCAAAACTTTAGATTTTTAAATTCTTTGGAGATAGTGAACCACTGAATTTTGAGAAAGGGCATGATGCGCTATTTCTGTAATACATTATTCAGGAAAATATCAAATGGATACATTTGAAGTTGTATCAGTTAAGGTTCATTGCAGGAAATAGAAGTCACTCAAATAGAAGCCACTCGAGGTATCTTGAGCAGAAAGGGATTAAATGTGTGGAATTAAGTGTTTACAGAAGCCTTTGTATGGGCTGGAAGAACAGAAGCATGACCTTCCCCATCCTTGGTTTTAAGGTCACAGCCCTGCATCTGCAATCCACATGTTGGGAAACTGTTTCTGCCCCTACAGCTGCCTCACACACAGGAAGCTGGTGGCCAGGGTATAAAGAATGGGGGCTGCCGGAGCCCCTGCCAGTCATCAGGACCACAAGAGGAATGGCCTCTGCTTTCTTTCTGCTTTCCAAATCTGCAAGAACTTCTCATTCGTATAATCTGCATTACTTCCAGAATTTAGCTGCAAGGGAATTTAAGGGTCTTCTGGCCCCTGAGCAAGTAGGCAGAAGCAGGGATACTTGTAGAATAGAAGAGATTGGGGATGTCTGCCACAGTGGAGGTTGAAATTAGAACCAGGGGGGCGCCTGGGTGTCTCAGTCGGTTAAGCGTCCGACTTCGGCTCAGGTCATGATCTCGCGGTCCGTGAGTTCGAGCCCCGCGTCGGGCTCTGTGCTGACAGCTCAGAGCCTGGAGCCTGTTTCAGATTCTGTGTCTCCCTCTCTCTCTGCCCCTCCCCTATTCATGCTCTGTCTCTCCCTGTCTCAAAAATAAATAAAATGTTAAAAAAAATAAATAAATAAATAAAAAATAAAAAAAAAAAAGAAATTAGAACCAGGGACCAAGAGGAGGACTGTTGTAGGGAACTGGTGAGTAAGGAATTGATGACTGGCCTTGGGCAGTGGGCAGAATGGAGAGAAGTCAAGAGAAATACCTAGAAATACCTAGGAGGTGTAATCACTGAGCAGGACTGGGTGACTGACTAATGAGACGGGGTGAAGGATGAACAGGAATAGAGAGGACTCGGTGCTTAGATTGTGATGTTTTTCAAGGAAATAAGAAATGCAGGAGGGGAGGAGCTTATGAAGCTGTCACTTTAAAATGGCATCCCCCATAATGGTTGAGATTGGTGTTGGCAGCGTCTGTGAAAAGGTAGTACCGTGTGGCCCTGGGGCAGTCACACTCTGAAAGTGTATCCTTAGGGGCAGGAGTGAAAACCAAACTTGAAGAGATACAGAGCAAAACAAAGTGTATTTCTGATATTGGACTATGGGGCCAGTATAAGGGTCACCACAATGAGGGCACAGCAGTGGTGTTTCTACTTTAATTATATCTGTATCTGGATTCTGGGATTTCTTAGTTCTAGAAAATTGTGGTTGAAAGGGACAGGATATACAGAGAAGCAAATAAAGAGAGTATGGGTTTTGGAGAAATGACTTTTTAGTCCTGGGAGCTTAGGCAGCTTGGGTATGTGGTGATTAAGAAGCAGAACAGAACTGATGGCAGATGCTTTGGACAGATGGGGATGGCAGGGAGAGGGGGGCTTAAGCCATTTGGTGGCATAGTGTGGCATGATGAGGTTAGACTTTTCCTTTAGGATTCTGTGGGCACTCAGTGACTCCTTTTGAAATTGCCAAGCTCTATGGAAGTGGAGATTTGGGGTTTAGTTTTTTGTTTTTTTTAACGTTTATTATTGAGAGACAGAGAGAGACAGAGCATGAGCATGGGATGGGCAGAGAGAGGAGACACAGAATCTGAAGCGGGCTCCAGGCTCTGAGTTGTCAGCACAGAGCCTGATGCCAGGCTTGAACTCACAAACCACAAGATCATGACCTGAGCCTAAGTTGGCCGCTTAACTGACTGACCCATCCAGGCGCCCCTGGGATTTAGTTTAGTGGGTGTCTTTACAATGGCATACTCCGTAGCCTTGATAGAATGATGCATTTCAAACATTGAAACAATTCTATATTTAAGTTTTGTGTTAGATAAAAATATTTACGGAACTGAAATACAGAGTTTATATAGCATTATGCTTCATGTGTCACAGTGTTCCTGAAGTTATCATGTACCCTTAACTTATTAAAAATATAGGGGCACCTGGGTGGCTCCGTTGGTTAAGCGTCCGGCTCTTGACTTTGGCTTGGGTCATGATCTCACAGTTTGAGTTCGAGCCCTGCATCTGGCTCTCCACTGACAGCACAGAGCTTGCTTGGGATTCTCAATCCTCCCTCTCTCTGCCCCTGTCCTGCTCCTGTGCTCTGTTTCTCTCTCTCTCAGGATGAATAAATAGACTTAAAAAAAAAAAAAAAAAAACTTATTAAAAATATAGTGAAGATATTGGTCTCAATATTCTTTGGGTCTCCCATCTTTATTTCCCTTTATGTGTTAGTTCACTTCATTCTTGCATCTGCTTCTATCTTTCCCCCAAAATTACAGCCACAGAGGCTCACCTGACCTTTCTGCAGGTTTACCTCGTGGACTAGTTCTTTCTGGAAACATTCTGTGCCTTGGCTTCTATAATAATGGAGAATATTAGAGTGATCCTCTTTTTTCGGTTTTTTTTTTTTTTAATCTTTATTGATTAAAAAATAAATCTGATCCATGGAAATATACATATACATATATATGTATATATGTTACACATATACATATATATGCATATATATGCATATATTATAGAGCAGTGGGATGCAGTAGTAAATGGGGCAGTCAAGTGAGTCATCGTTAAGAAGGTGACCTTTCTGCAAAGATTTGAAGAAGATGAGGGCTGGCCATGAGGATATGTGGGAGGAAGACTATTGGGGCAGAGGAATGGCTTCTGCAGAGCCCCGTGGAGCTGGAAGAGTGGTGGGGAGGCTGGTTTGGCTGGTGTGGAGGGAGTAGTGGGAAAATAGGAGAGGGGGGCAGCACTAGATGGGGCCAAATCATGTCTATGAACTTCTGTTTTATGCATTTTAAGGTCATTTTATTGGCTCATACTATGAATTTGAAATATGACTTATGGCGAATTGAACTTTGTCCTGATCTCATGATCCTCTGTTTTTTTAGTACTTTTTCTCTTAAAATTTATTTGGTCTGCATGGTGAAAAGGAACAATCTACAACAACGTACATGATACTCAAAAGCATCAGGTGGAGTGCCAGAAGCCAGACACAAAAGGCTGAATTGTAGCCTATAGCATTCTGGAAAAGGCAAAATTACAGGGATAGACATCTAATCAGCAGTTTCTAGGAACTGATGGGAGGGATTAACTGCAAAAGGGCACCGAGAATGGAAATGCCCTGTGTCTTGAATATGGTGGTGGTAACACGATTGTATACATTTGTTACAACTCATTAGACAGTACCCTTAAAAAGGGTGAATTTTACTCTGTGTAAGTTACACCCGATTTGTAAAAATTATTTTTAAAAATCTGTTTGGTTTGACATTAGCATAGCTGTCCCAGCTTCCTTTTTGTTTCATATTTGCTTGGCATGTATTTTTCCCTGCCCATTTATTTATTTATTTATTTGTTTTTGAGGAGGAGTAAGACCCAAGTGAGTGAGGGGGTGGTGTAGAGAGAGGGAGAAGGAGAGGGGAGAGAGAGAGAGAGAGAGGGAGGGAGGGAGAGGGAGAAGGAGAGGAAGAGGGAGAGGGAGAGAAAACAGGGCTCACCCCAAGGAGGGGGGTGGGTGGAGGGGAGTTTGGTCCCATGCGGGACTCAAACTCGAGAACTGTCAGATCATGACATCAGTGGAAAGTCAGATTCTTAACTGACTGAGCCACTCAGGTGCCCCTCCCTGCCCATTTAGTTTCAACCTTTTTGGTCCTTGTATGTTAGGTAGCGTTATTTGCGATGGCATTCAGGTGAATTTTTAAAACACCAGGATGATAGCATCTACCTTTAAAGTGTCCCAGGCCATATATCTTTCTTTGATTCGTGATGTCCTTGGAGTCGTTTTCATCATCCTCTCGCCTTTTCATTTCTGTGTGTCCTGCCTTCTTTATTTCCTATCCCTAGACTGACTTGCCACGTTAAACCTGCCTTAGGTGTGCTTTTCTTTATCTTGATGAGTGGAAGTCATCTTTGGTTTGCTCATTATTTGATAATGGAGTGTGAAAGTCTACATCCAGCAGTGTGAAGGGTGTGGAGAGACCAAGGACTTGCTCCCTCTGTGAAGATTTTGTTTGGCTTTACTTTTTAGCGTGTCTCTGTGTTGGGTCTATTGTATAGATAGATGGCCTTTGAAGGTTTAAGTTCTAATGACAAAATGACTATGGTTTTTGAATGTTTATTTATTTTTGAGAGAGAGACACACACACAGAGAAGACGTGCGAGTGCACACATGAGTAGGGGAGCAGCAGAGAGGGAGACACAGAATCTAAAGCAGGTTCTAGGCTCTGAGCTGTCAGCACAGAGCCCGACACGGGGCTCGAAGTTAAAAACTGTGAGATTATGACCTGAGCTGAAATCAGACGTTTAACTGACCAAACCACCCAGGCACCCCTAAAATGACACAAATTAAAAAAAAAAAAAAAAAAGAGAGATTAGTGAAAACATTGAGTAGGATGTAGTACAAATAATTGTTATTTTGTGAAGGAGACGGGGGAAGTAAGACCAGGTTGGTTTGTTGTTCCTTTTTTTTTTTTATTTAATTTTTTAAAATTTTACCTTTAAAAACGGTTTAAAAAAGTTTTATTTTAAATCACATCGTTCGGTTTTGCTTTATACTTAGGAAAGAATGAATTGCAGACTACTGAGGAGTTACTTCTCCATTTATTTCTTCTTGGAGGGGCAGAGGGTGCAGGGGGAGTGGTGCCAGACCCTCAGCCAAATGCCATGCTAAAGGCACGTGTGCGTCATCCCTCTGCCTGTCCCTAGCAGAGCCTAGAATAGCGCCTTGCTGCACGTAGCGGCAGCTCAATAAATATTTGTTGAATTGAAAGAGTCTTGTGTTCTTGCTCCTTATTTGCCGAAATTTCGGGGTGGGTCTTGCTCCTAGTTTACATTCCTTGGTGCCACAACTCCTGAGAAGTGATGATCTCAGGGGCCCTGGGTATAGGGGAGACTTTTTATCAGGACTGCCTTGTGCTTTCTAAGGCTGAGCCTAACCGCCAAGAGCGTGGTGGGTTGCCACTGCTCTCTCAGTCTCTCCTGTGTCCTCTGTTTTTTCTTCATGACTGATAGTTCTGTATTGAACCCTTCACATGGACTATTCTTTCCAAATCCTTGCAACTTCTGCGGTTAGCACTGGAATCAGACATAGCTTGACACATAATTATGTCTTTTTGGGGAAAAAGAATGTATAAAGTCCCTGTACCTGGATTCTAGCAGAAGAGAATGTTACTTACCCACTAAGAATAGTAACAATTCACTTATATATCGTTTGTTCAAATTTACAAGCAATTGTTGAATCTTAAGAACGTGTATCTCATAAAGGACGCTGCATCACAGAAATGCTGTTCCTAGGAGATGAGCCCTGATTGCGTAGAGCTAAGCCATACCTGCATAAGGCCTTCTGAAATCAGAGTGAAACAGGGTGGTCAGCAAGAATTTGGGCCAAGGCTATTACCTAGCCATATCTTTAAAAATTAGTATCGTCTTCTGTGGAAATTGACATTTATTTGTTTGGGAGGATGTATTGATTTTCTATTGCTGTGTAATAAATCACCACAAACTTAGGGCTTAAAACAGTAACATTTTTTAGCTCACCCTTCTGTAACAGCACAGGCTGGCTGGCTGGATTGTCTCCTCAGGGTCCCACAGGGTCAAAATCAAGGTGTTGGCCAGGCTGTGTTCTTTTTTTATTTTTTTAAACTTTTTTTTTTTTTAATGTTTATTATTTATTTTTGAGATAGAGAGACAGAGCACGAGTGGGAAAGGGGCAGAGAGGGAGAAGACACAGAATCTGAAGCAGGCTCCAGCTCTGAGCTGTCAGCACAGAGCCCGATGCAGGACTCAAACCCATGGACCGCAAGATCATGACCTGACCTGAGGTTGGGCACTTAACCAACTGAGCCACCCAGGTGCCCCTGCATTCTTTTGTTTTTAAAGATTTTTTTTTTTAATGTTTATTTTTGAGAGAGAGAGAGAGAGTGAGCGAGAGTGCTGATGTGGGGCTGGAACCCACAAAACGTGAGATCGTGACCTGAGCCAAGATCAAGAGTCAGACACTCAACTTAATGAGCCACGTAGGCTCCCTCGCCTGGCTGCATTCTTATCAGGAAAGTCTAAGAAGTATTTGCTTCAAAACTCTTTCAGGTTGTCGATAGACTTCAGTTACTTGTGGGTGTAGGACTCAGGTCCTTGTTTCCTTACTGGCTATTAAACTGGGGCCTCTCTCAGGTCTGAAAGGCCACCTGCGTGTTCCCCACTCCCATGTTCACGCCAGCAAGGGTGTGTCAAATCCCCCTTGAACTTTGAATTGCTCTGATGTTCTTTTTTGCTCCCCACTTCTCACACCTGCCAGAGAAAGCATGCTGATTTTAGGAGATCAGGCTTGCTTGTGTGATCTCCCTTTATTAAGGTCAGCTGCCATATAACATTATCAAGGGTGTGAAGTTTTGTTGCATTCACTGGTTTTAGGCATTAGGGTGGGGTATCTTTTGGAGGCGGGGTCGTTTTAGAAATTCTGCCTACCACAGAAGGTATTTCTCTTAACTGTCATGTTACTCACTTGCCTAGTCTTTACCTGTTGGTGTGTGCTTCAAAATTACAGCTGGGACACATAAAAACCCACGTAGAATCTGGTTGGATTTGAAGATTGTCTCACAATTTTAGTATATGTATGTGGGCATAAAATGGGTCTGGTGAAATCATTTTTATTTTTAGACGCTGATATTAGAGAACGTTTTTACAGGATGCTTAGAGTTAGTCTTTCTGGAAGGCAGTAGCTCTGATACTTCTCAATTATCTGCTAGACTTTGGATTCCATCCCCTGGCATGGATTCCATTCTCTAAAGGGATGGCAGGAGATGAGGAGGTGATGAGTGGATTGCAAAGAACTTTGGTGGTACTAGAGATTACAGGCCCAAGAGTGCTTTTGAACTTGAATGCCTGCTTCTTTTATTCATTCAGCAAATATTTTTATGCGCCTTCTTGTAAGGCCAGGCACATGCTGGGTGCTGGTTATGCAAAGGTACACAAAAGAGACATGGTTCCTGACCTCATGGACCTTACTGGAGATAGACATTGAACAAATAAACAAACGAATATACAATTACAAATACAAGTGCCATAAAGGGAAAATTAGAATGCCTTGTGAGAGAATGCAAGAGAATTTACTCTAGCCTGGGAGATGAGGGACGTTTAGACCAAGATTTGGATCGGGCTTCTAGAGAAGAGTGTGCCAGCTGAACAGATCAGCAGAGCCTCTGAATTTTCCTCAGGAGCAATTTGGCGCATTGTGTTGAGGAATGTCCAAGGAACATACTCTTTTTGGAGCTTACCTCACTCCTGCTGGATTTCTGCCTTTGTGATATGCTGTGTCAGAACACTTAGAAATAACACCTGAGTGTGTCGTTGACCCTGGTACCTCAGGGTCCTACGTAGTCCTTTTTGGTCTGAGGCTGTAGCACAGGGGACACTCAAACGATTTCAGTAGACAGAAGGTGGAGACGCTCTTCTGGCTTACCTGCACAAGCCGGGGCTCCACATCCCTTTCAGGGTCCCCCCATGCAGATTCCAACTGCGTGTCCATGGGGACCGGCGGCCCACAGCGCTGGCTGCCTGAGCGTCCTACATCCTTGTGCCGTCTCAGGCCGTGGGACACATCAGTCACCCGCTGCAGCACCGAGCGGGGCGGAATGGGGAGTGACTACTTCCCGTGAGCTTTAGCTCCTTTCAAGTGTGGGAGGGTGTTTGAGCATTCTCTTCTAGTGTTCCCAACCTGCAATCTGGAATTCGGTGAGATGAATCAAAATGTATCCTACGTTCTCTTGCAAGATGCATCTTTTAGTCTCCTAGAGCTGCCACTGTTGGGGAGATTGCTCTGTACTCCAGGCTGGGCAGAAGTAAATCATTTGTCTTTCCGGGACGTAGAATGGACTTGGCAGCAGTTTTATTTTTACCTTTCCTGTCATTTCAGAGGCTGGCAGCCTAGAGGTAGGGTGTGGAACAGAGCCGTAAATGACCCTTGGAATGACTGGAAGGGTCCCATTTTAACTCTTAATTGCGCCTTTCCCTTTTAACCTCCCCTTCTTATCCCCTTCCCTATGGCCGCCCTCCCCCCACCCCCCCTCGAATCCACATTTGAACAGGGAGGAAGAATTGAGGAGGGGGTAGGTCGGAGCAGGTTTGCTTGTCGATGCCTCTCTCCATGGTGGAAACAGTTTCTTTTCCCATCACCAATTCCCCTGTTTTGTTTTTTTTTTTTTGTTTTTTTTTTTTTTTTTCCTGTGCTTCTATTTTAAGAGCCTGTTTTTTTGCTGGTTGTCTTACTGGAAACTGGCCCAGCCTCACTCAGTTTTGTTTCCATGCTGCTATTAAAAGACAATGCCCAGTTAAGAGGCCTTGGAAGAGGGGCAGGACAGACACCATCTTGGGTCAGGTCATCCAGGCACATATCGATTCCTTGGATTGGAATGTGAAAAGGGTTTATTAGGTGCTTTTAATGTCTACATTGTTTTTTGATTTGTTTTTTTGATTTATTTTATTTATTTATCAAAAAAATTTTTTTAATGTTTATTTTTGAGAGAGAGAGAGAGAGAGAGAGAGAGAGAGACAGAGCACGCGTGGGGGAGGAGCAGAGAGAGAGAGGGAGACACAGAATCCAAAGCAGGCTTCAGGCTCTGAGCTGTCAGCATAGAGCCCGGCCCCGGGCTTGAACTGACAGACTGTGAGATCATGACCTGAGCTGAAGTTAGACGCTTAACTGACAGCCACCAGGCGCCCATTGATTTGTCTTTTTAAGTGGAGGTTAGCTCACTATTAGTTGTTATACCTTGAAACTTCTCTTGTGTGGAGCTCAAATACTGATGGGCCTGAATCGGAGGTCAAAGAACCCGTTTTGTGTCTTGGCATCTTTTACCAAGATAGAAAATTATGCTCAGTGCTTGGTATCCAGTCAGCCGGGACTTCTTGACATTTGGGAGAGATGTGTCCCTATGCTTTGAAGAATTTTCACATTTACTAATACAGAGTGTTTGGAGAGTCCTGAATGTCGCCTGACGTACATTCTTATCAAGATTCTTGCTTTCTGTATTTTTTTGAGCATATCCTCACACTATAGTTACCTGTCTTTTAAAACTTTTGCTCACTTATTTTTTCTCATGTGATGAACTGTTTTTATTTACATTGGCTGAAATATACAGATTGAGTTTTTAAAAAAATTATTAAGTTAGGTTTACTGAGATATAATTTATACACGGTAAAATTCATCCTTTGCAGTATACAGTTCTGTGGGTTTTGACAAAAGCATATAATCTGGTAACCACTACCATACTCAAGACGTACACAGTTTTATCTCCCTGAAAAGTTCCTTCGTGCCTCTTTGTCGTCAGCCTCTCCTACTACCTCCAGCCCTGCCAAACACCAGATCTGTTTTCTTTGCCTATAGTTTGCCTTGCTTCTTCCCAAATGTTATAAAAATGGAATGACAAACTGTAGCCTTTAAAGTCCTCCTTCTTCCGCTTAGTGTAGTGCATTTGAGATAAATCCATGTTGTTTCGTGTATTAGTAGTTCGTTTGCTTTTATTTGCTAAGTAGTATTCCCTTGTATGGATGTACCACAGTCTGTCGATTTCACCAGTTGAAGGACTTTGGGTTGTTTACAAGTTTGGAAATAAGGAAGAAAGTCTCTGTAAACATTTGCCTAGAGGTTTTGGGGAAGCCTGTATTTTCCTTTCTTTTGGGTAAATATGTAGGAGTAGGATTGTGGTTTGTATGCTAAATGCATTATTTAACTTCATGAGAAACTGCCAAACCGTTTTCTAAAGTGGCTATACCATGTTGCATTCCCTCCAGCAGTGTTTGAGAGGTTCAGTTTGCTTGCATCCATCCTCCTCAGCACTTTTTACTGGCAGTTTTTTGTCTGTTTAGTGTCCGTTCCGACACGCATGTGATGGTGGCTCGTTCTGATTTTAATTCGTATTTCCTTAATGACTAATGATGTTGAACATCTTTCATGTGCTTGTTTGCCATTTGTAGATCATCTCTGGTGAAACGTTTGTTAAAATCTTTTGATTATTTGTTATACTGGTTTGTTGTTACTGAGTTTTGAGAGTTCTTTATATATTGTGGATCTAAGTCCTTTATCAGATATGTATTTTGCACATATTTTTCCCCAGTCTCTGGATTGTCTTTTTGTTTTCTGGCTAATGTTTTTAGAAGGGTAGGCATGTTGAATTTTGATGAAGTCACTAACTGTTTTTAAAAATCCATTTCCATGTGAAGGATATGATAGACTTAATAATCTCAAATTGTGAGCCACTACCAAATTTGAATTCCACTTATAACTTGGCAAAAAATTTTGTGTTCTGGCTTGTAAGGCATCACTTTTTTGGACTCTTCATTTCGTTTTCACTCATGGTACCAATGCTAGGGCTGCCCTCCTTATTTTTTAACCAAGGAAACAAAGTTTTATGTAAGTACTCCACATCAACTATTGCCATGTGATGATGGTCAACAAAGCTGCACTGGAAGGACAGTGCCAGGTTGTCAGCCAGGCTCACTCACTGGCCAAGTGGCTCTCACATGTCAGCATTGTAGGGTGTGATGCAAGTTTGTGTCTGAGCAAAATTACAAATCGCCCCATTTCCACTAAGATGTAAGCTCCTTGAGATCAGGGACTCTTTCCGGTTTTGTTTCTTAGTGCTCACCGGTTTACTGAAGAGTATGATACAGGATATGAATCAACAGCCAGATGGAAGAGATGCATAGGGTGGGGTGTGGGGGAAGGTGCCGAGCTTCCGTGCGCTTTCCAGGCACGCCGCTCTTCCCACATCTCCACATGTTCACTGATCTGGAAGCTCCAGGCACCCTTTCTGTTTTGTTGCTGGTCCTAGAATAGGGCTTATTGCTCAGAAAACAATAGATGAAGGGTACCTGGGTGGCTCAGTAGGTTGAGCGTCCTACTCTTGGTTTCACCTCAGGTCATGATCTTGCTGTTTGTGGGATCAAACCCTGCGTCTGGCTCCATGCTGATGGTGCGGAGCCTGCTTGGGGTTCTCTCTCTCCCTCTCTCTCTGCCCCTCCCCTGCTTGAGTGTACGCCTGTGTGTGCTCTCTCTCTCCAAATAAATCAATAAAACTTAAAAGGAAAATAATAATTGATTGCTTTTCAGTGGACTTCATGAAAAGCGATACAAGAGGTCCCAAAGCAACCAAGGCTGTGACTCTCAGGGTGCAGCTGAGGACCGAGGCCAACTCTGTGAATGGCAGAGCCTGAGTGCCAGGGGACAGCCCAGAGCCCTGTCTGGGGGACCTCATGTGCCACAAATCTGTTTCTAGGAGTGTGGAGACAGATTTCCAGGGCCCTGGCCCTGACTGGACTCCTTAGGGAGGCTTCAGTTTCTGAGAGAGGAACTTAGGTGAGGACATGCCAGCATTCTGAGAAGGGCATGCTGTGAAGAAAACTCAGTCTCTGTGACTAGGTGACTCGAAACTGCTTGTGGAGTTGTGCTGTTCCATCTTCGTCTGACTACCACAGGAGCTGCATAACCCCCCACCCGACCGACCCCTGCTGCCCACCTGCCCTCAAAATGGTGTCAGGATCGGGCCAAAGTTGAAGTCACTGGCAGAGCTGAAGCCAGGCTGCCTGTGGTGGAGCCCAGCTCATCTCCACCCCATCGTCCCGCGTTTGTCCTGATACTATTTTGGCTTATGGTGTGTGGTTTCAACATTTGGGCCAGCTTTTAATCACGACACAGTCCCATCTTGTAAGGGCTGAGTGAATCCTCCAAGAGAGGAAACTGCCGAAGGGAAGATTTTCCTTAAATGTTGAGACCTTCTCTTCTTTGAGACTCTTCTATTAAAGGTAATTCAAGGTGAAAAAGGTAGTAACTCCCGATTTGGGGCAAGAGAAGAATCTGGGCAATGGGTGTGTGTGTGTGTGTGTGTGTGTGTGTTGAGGGTGTGTGTGTGTGTGTTGAGGGTGTGTGTGTGTGGGAGTTTGTGTGTGTGTGTGTTGAGGGGAGGGGGAAGGGTGTGTGTACATGTGTGTTGAAGGGAGAGGGGAGGGTGTGTATGTGTGTGTTGAGGGTGGGGGGGTTTGTGTGTGTGTGTGTTGAGGGGAGGGGAGAAGGGTGTGTGTGTGTGTGTGTGTGTTGAGGGTGGGGGGGTTTGTGTGTGTGTGTGTTGAGGGGAGGGGAGAAGGGTGTGTGTGTGTGTGTGTGTGTGTGTGTGTGTGTGTGTGTGTGTGTGTGTGTGTTGGCGGGGGAGGGCGGGGGTGGCAGTGAGCTGCGGCCAGGGAGGCAGCACTTCACGCCAAGTGGTCCCAGCTGCCCCTGGTTTCCAGGCTAATCCCAGCCCTGCTGCAGCCCATCATTCAGGGCAAGCTGCTATCATTAGTGGTTAAACATTTCTGAAACTATTCTCTCTCAACTCTGACCGCATGCCCTTTCGGGGAAGGGAGGGAGGAGTCAGGGGGAGTTAGTGGGGCCCACCCTGCTGTCATGCCCAGCTGCTCTGTAGAGGGACAAGGAGCCCTCGACTGGACGTGCTCATGGGCTTTTTGGAGCCTGTGTGTGTGACAGGACTGAGGTCGCATTTTCTATGCTGCCCACACAGCCTGCTGCCTCTTGAGTGATACAGCCCTCTGCTGTGGGCTGTGAGTACCAAATCAGAGAGGATTTTTTGTCCTTTTAAGGGGATTCTTGGCTGAAATAAACTTTCTATTAACCAGTTTTATCTCTCTTGAGCTCTCTGTCTTAAACACATATACACACATTTGCCAGTGGCTGAAGACCCGTCTTTCCCTTTGGAACTAATCTGTACTCCTCCTGCTTTCGATGAGGGCTTGTGGTAAAATGTTCAGTACTAGCATTTCTTCCCGTGATGTGGGAGTTTGAAATATTTTTCTTGACTGAGGTGTGGTTGACAGCTTTTGATTTATGAAATTAGCTCAGGGAAAAATAAGATGGAAAAAGAGAGTCCAAATTAAATCCTTATTTCCATAGCTCATTTGTGCCCTCTCTATCCATTTTTAACTGTCGTGCAGTCTTTAGGTATGAACTCCAAGGTTTGCTAGCTTTCTTCTTTCCTTCCTTTCTCCCTTCTATCCTTCCTTCCTTCCTTCCTTCCTTCCTTCCTTGCTTCTAGTTTTGGTCCAAGAAAAGACTTCTTCTTTCCTTCCTTCCTCCCTTCTATCCTTCCTTCCTTCCTTCCTTCCTTCCTTCCTTCCTTGCTTCTAGTTTTGGTCCAAGAAAAGACTTTTTCCTTACTCAAATGTGTACAAACTCAATGAAGAAAACTAGAAAAGCATAAAAGGAAAAGCTAAGGGAATTCGTGTTCACAACAAAGATAATCACTATTAACACATATTTTTTAATCACTATTGATATTTTGGCTTATTGGAAAAAGTCTGTTTCTTGTGCTAGAGTAGGTGGTTGGTGGGGGCACCTGTTCCCCCCACCCCCCCTCCCCGAGAACCTACAGGTTTGTTGTGCTGCAGGCTTGTTCCAACACGCTGATTGAGGGGGTCTCACCAGCAGAGGTGTTGTGGTAGGTATGGAGCCTTCCAGCCCAGCAGGGGACCTTTCCGTTAGAGCTCTTTAGCTTTCTATTGGCCCAGTGACCCGTGAAAGAATAGCCTGGGAGGGATTCAGTTCAAGTCCAGGCTTCCCACCCCCAGCCTCCAACCAAAGAGCATGGGCTCTTGACCTTAGACTGCTTGGATTTGAGTCTTGCTCCATTGCTTACTTTCTCTGTCTTTTTTCTTATCTGTAAAATAGGCATAATAATAGTAAGCTCCTTCCAGGGTTGTCCTGTTAAATGAGATAAAATACGTGAAGTGCACAGTGCATCATGGATATCTGTTACATGATGTTCAGGCTCAGCACGTATTATATACTTGTAGAGTAATTATTCCTTTCATTGTTGATAGTAACCTCACTGCCCCATGTCACATGGGGTAGATTGGTCTTTCTTCAATGGATAATATTTAAATGCTCTCACTGCTGAAAACTAGTAGATAATGACTAAGTAGTAGAATAGTCTCCTTTGACAAAACAGCTGGACTGAAGGGCAGGGAGGCTTAGATATTTTCACTAGTGAACAAAGTCAGGCTACAGCAGGATCGTGAGAATACATACTGCCTACTATCTGTTGTTCTGAAGTTGTCAGATAGATTCTCTGCTCCTGGATCCCACCGTTTTCCTTGTGATACAGATCCCTTTATGCATTGTTCCTCATTTGTTGGGATGGACCACGGAGTCATCTTTTCTACATAAAACATGTCAACCTGTGCATTGGCTGAGGCTGTCTGGTGCCTCTTGACTTCCTTTCCCAAGGGCAGGATGTTTCTAGCTATAGAGAAAATGGATTTGGATAAGTTTTGGGCTCTTTTTGCCTAATGGGAGAAATATGTCATCTGTAGCCTGTCCAGTGATTCTTGTTTATTTCTTACATTTGAGCCCAATAAAAATAATGTGATGGTCACAGGATATTTTGCCAGTTATTTCAGATGTGGGGGCAATTCACTCTGGATTTGTTTACTTCAAGTGGAAAAGTTTACCCAAAGTTGCCTTCTGGGTTATTACCAAGAAGGAACCTTACCTGGGTCTCTCTGTTTGGAGCCAGCTTCTGTTGAGTCAAAGACCAGAGGGGCTATTAAAGGTCTTATTTCCAATAAATAGTGAGAGAGGGAATGCGGTGACTTAGATGGGACATACTGCTGTCTTTTTCACAGTGACTTATGTCTGTCTGCTTTATACTTTGAATTTCCAGGACGCACAGACATTCAGGTGGTTCAGCCAGAACAACCACAGCAACCGGCGAGCAAAGCCCCGGTACTAGCAACCGGCACCGCCAGCCCGTCAAGAACCCAACCCACAATGGCTTGGCCAATGGCACAGGTGAGTGACAACACAAAATACCAGCCTGAATGAAAGCAGCGGCTTCTAACTTGTGCTCACATGGAGCCAGGACTCTGCTGTGTCAGGATGTAGGGTGGGCGAGAGAAGACTCCAATACTGAAATGAACTTGAACCCATCACCTTTTCCATTGGCCCATCTTCTTTTGTCTCTGGCCAAGGTTATTCTCCATATGACTCTATACACTCTTCTAAAATATTACTTTGCACAAAAATAAAGAGTACTGATTTTTAAAATTCATTTCTTATCAGTATTGGGGGCAAGGGGTATCTTATTTCTAGATGATACATTTTTTATTTCCTTAATTTAAGGAAATGCTCAGACTAGGGAGAAAGAAGACTAAGTATTGTTGCTCCGAGCTGGGTTTGAGAAGATGGCGGCACCGTTGGATCGGTTGGGATGCTGACTAGGGGCAGAGCCAGGTGCCATGGGATTGGGGTGGGGAGGGCACATTCTGTGGCTGTGAGAGTATTTGTCCCATTTGAGAATAGGTGCCCCTTCTGTGTCCACAGAAAACTTTCCTGCCCTTGATTCTGCTTCTCTGTAAGTGGGAAGGGAAGGACCTATTTCAAAACAAATCATTTTTTGTCATGCTTTCCTTCTGTCTCATCAGGACGGTGTCGAATTAGAAAGGAAAAAGAAGTCCATTTTTCTAAATGTCTTGAAAATCGTCAAAGCTTTAGTATGGCCGATCGTTTGCTCATTTGTTTTAATTTGAAGCAGTTGGGAATGGACTTGGGTGTTTGCTTCAATAAACTGTAGAAATGTCGGTGTTTAAATCAGCATGTGACATCGAATTTTGTAGATGCTTGTGATAGCAGAGGTGTGGCCCAGAGAGCAGAGATCTGGAGCAGCAAGCCTGTTCACGTAGCATTCCCGTGGTATTGTTACTCCTCTTTGCGAGACCAGCATACTGAGTAGCACAAATCGGTTAGCGTTACTTTCTAGTGACTTTCCTATAGATGCGAGCTGCAGAGCCCGTCTGATAGTTTATGGTGTTTAGTTATACCATTATGTGCACCAGGCTGCAGGATGCAGTGGCCTGTGCTTGTTTCAGTGTATCTGTGGTGGCCTGGCTTACTCCTTGGAGTTTGGGACCTGCTTGAAGAAATCGAGTTAGCTGGCTCACCCTGAGCCTTAAGGATAAGGATGAGCTGGAGGTGGGGAGTACAGGCGACGACCATCTCATCCTCCCGGTGTCCCTGTGCCAGCCACCATATCCAAGCGCTGGAACATCCAGTCATCGCAGCCACGGCGGGTGGTGGGGCGGGGGCCTGGCCTCCAGTCTGTGTGAAGAGGGTGGCCAGGTGGTGGCTGTGGACTGTGTTAGAGAACACCTGATGCGGCTCCGTGAACACCAGTAAACATGCTTCCCTTAGAGAAAGAAGTCGCTTGTGGAGGAGGGCCAGCCCTTACAAATGGGGAAGGGGAACTGGTTTCTTCAGAACCACTTGTTTCCTGGAGGCTGTGGCCAGGCTACCAACCCCTTCGTTTCTCAGGGGTCTATATTCCTTGACACTGGTTTCCTTCAGTCATCTCTGCTTTTCTTACAAAAAACTATTGGTAAATTGACTTTATATGGTGATGGTCTTTGAGTCACTTTCCTTGGATACCAGAAGAGATCTGTGTTTCCCCTATGTTTATTTTTAGGTACCTTTGTGTGTTATCCTTATCTCCAGGAACATTATGTTTCAGCAGACGAGGCAGGTGCCAGCCGTGTCCTCAGAAAGCCAAAGCTGCCTTGGGCATGTTTTATGGTGGTGTATCTGAATGCCTAGACTGTTCCCAGAACCCGTCTGTGAGGGACGGTTGTTGCGTTTTGGGGATTTCTGCCTGTTAAAATACTAAGGCCTTGGCCTCCGTCTCGTCTCTCTCCTTTCTGCTGTGATGACGCTTCACCTTTGCCTCACAGCCAGTCTGGACTTTGTAGGCTCTTTCACGTCTACCCAAGGGGTACAGAAAGATCTTACCTTCCCTTCGGGGAGCAGACGGAAGCCCACTCTTTGGCAGCACAAGACAAGAAGGGAGTTTGCGGCCGTGAATGAGGACATCTTCATCCTTCAATACTCTGCTCTTAGAGCTGTGAGGACCAGTTCCAAAATGGTGGTGGCAGCGAGCTGTGCCTCCAGGAAATATTTCCACAGACACACAAGATTGATTTAGCAAGCCTTTCTGGCTGTGCTCTGCAGTTATGCATGAAAAAGACATTTGGGGCAAAAACAGAACCGAGTTCCAGGTGTTTTTTTTCATGTTGTCACAACTGTAAAGTATCCATTTTTATAAAATGAAAGTGAATGGCAGCCCGTCTGTATAAACCTAATATTACCAAGGTTTGGAAGTGGTGCATTTGAGAAGTAGACGAGTGGTATATAGCACTTCATTGAGGCTTGTGTGCCATGAGTGACTTTGTGACTTTTATTGAAAACTTTACCAAGAAAATTACATCTCTTACTCGTCTCTTAAATGTGATTTCCATGCACATGAAGTCTGGAGTCACGCTGGCCGCGCTCAGTGGTGGGCCTTAGTTTTCTCATCAATAAAATTAGGACAAGAGTCTATATCTCAGAAAGTTGTTATAAGGAATAAATTATATAAAGCATATAGAGTGCCTAAGACCTCAAAGTTAGCTTTTGTCTTGATGAATAATTTCATACAATTGTAGTTATGTAGCATGGGTATGTGGGATTTTTTTAGTCTCTTATTTTTTATACACGCTTCTATGTATCTGTTGTCTTGTTTATTTTTTTTTTAGTGGCCTCATACTACTTCATAGTTAATATTCATTTACCCATTCTTCAATTCTTATGTATTTCTCTGTTGTAAAACAAAATCCTAATGCAAATGTCTTTGCACACAGCTTTGTTTCTTCCTGAATAAAGTTCTTGAGTCAGAGGATACCAATGTTTAGAAATGAGATCAGATGTATGTTACCAGATTGCCTTCCAAAGGGATTGAAGCAATCATATATTCCAAAGCAGTATGAATTTTCCATTAGATGGTATATGAGGTTTATTTTTTTCCTGAAACCTTATAAATACTGGTTTATCATTTTGCCAGTAGCTCTTAAGTGTCGCTTCATTGTGGAACCTAATCGCATGTTTTCAGTTCTTCGTTGCTCCACCGTTTCTTTCCTCTTGTGTGATTTTTTTCATAGAATTTGATTTTTTTTCTTGATATTTGGAAGTTTATTTTAGAGATTTGTATGTTAGAGATTGCTTTTTTTTTTTAAATTGTGGCAGAATATACATAGGCATTAAACATTTGAAGTATGTAATTTAGTGGCATTAATTACATTCTCACTGTTGTGCAACTGTCACCACCTCTCTGCACTTCTAGAACTTTTTCATCTTCCCAAACTGAAACTCTGTACCATCTATCTATCTATCTATCTATCCATCCATCCATCCATCCATCCATCCATCTGTAGCTTATTTATTTATTTTGAGAGAGAGAGAGAGAGAGAGAGAGAGAGAGAGAGAACACGAGAGTGTGGGGGAGGGGCAGAGAGAAAAGGAGAGAGAGAATCCCAAGCTGTGTGGGCTTGATCCTCATGAACCATGTGATCATGACCTGAGACGAAATCAAGGATTGGCTCCTTACTAGGCCAAACCACCCAAGAGCCCCTGAAACTTTGTACCCTTTAAACAGTATTTTTTTCCTTTCCATCTGCCCTCCAACACCAGTCCTTGGTAACCTCTCTTCTACTCTCTTTAACAGTTTATTTGTTCTAGGTACCTCATAGAAGTGGAACAATTTTTCCTTTTGTCTCTGGCTTATTTCACTTGTCATGTTTTCCAGATTCATCCATGTTGTAGCCATGTGTCAGAATCTCATTCCTTTTTAAGGCTGAATAACATTCCACTGTATGTGAATGTTACATTTTATGTATCCATTCAGCTGTTGATGGACATACAATTGTGCCTACCCTTTGGCTAGTTTGAATAATATTGAATAATGCTGTTGTGAATAGGGGTGTACATGTATCTGTTTGAATCCCGGCTTTCAATTCTTTTGACCATAAACCTAGGAGTAGAGTTGATGGGTTTTATGTATGATAATTCTGTGTATCTTTTTGAGCATTCCTCAAACTATTTTCATGGCAGATGCACCATTTTACATTTCCTCTAGCAATGAATGAGTGTTCCAGTTTTTCCATATCCTTGCCAACACTTGTTTCCTGATTTTTTTTTTAATAGCCATCTCAATATATATGAAGTACTTAGGTATACGTTTTATCTGTTACATTTATGATTGTACGTTTACCCCCATGTGTGGTTTTACATTTTTCTCTCATTTTCTGTGGCTTTTATAGAAAAGGAGATAGAAAATTTAAAAATAATTATGCCTGAACATTCTTTTTTTTTGAGAGAGAGAGAGAGCACGAGCGTGCGCGCGAGCACACAAGTGAACAAGGGGCAGAGAAAGAGAGAACGCACAGCGGGGCTCACCCAAAGTGGGGCTCATGTTCTACCTGAAGCAGGGCTTATGTTCACCTGAAGTGGGACTCCAGCTCATGAACCGTGAGATCACGGTGAGATCATGACCTGAGCCGAAGTCAGAGCTTAACCGACCGAGCCACCCAGGTGCGCCATGTTTTTCTAATGTCTCAAAGGGCTAGTCCTGCCTTATAACTGTTTCTCCATGATATTCTTTGGTAGTTTATACATTTTCAAAACAAATTTCAGACTTTGAGTTTTTAGAAGCGTGGTGGGATGTAAATGGAAATTGGGTGAATTAGCCAGGAAAGGACTAAATTTTCCCATCAGGTAACATGGTATGGCTTTGTCCATTTACAAGTTTCTCTTCTTGTTTTTCACCTAATTTTTCTTCTTTTTTTCTATCTAATTTAGTTTTTCTTTCTATAAGCCTCACCCACCCTGTGTCATGCTAATTATGAAAGGTTTTTCTAGCTCTTTTTTTATTTTATTTTTTTAATGTTTATTTAATGTTTGAGAGAAAGACACAGAGTGCAAGTAGGGGAGAGGCAAAGAGAGAAGGAGACACAGAGTCTGAAGCAGGCTCCAGGCTCTGAGCTGTCAGCACAGAGCCCAATGCGAGGCTTGAACTCACTAACCATGAGATCATGACTTGAACCAAAGTCAGACACTCAACTGACTGCACCACCCAGGCGCCCCTTGGTTGCTCTTAGGAAGAACTGAGTAGTCCATTGCCTTGGAAATACATTGCTTGTGTTTCATGGACAAGAGATAGTGACTGCTTTACTGTGCATTGTATATTACGAGCTGATCTTCAGTTTAAAAAGTTTCCATTGTTGGCAGTTGCCTTCGCCATGCCCGGATGTGGGGGCTTTGTATACCAAGAACCCCACACTACTCTGCACACACCTGAAGATCTTGGAACACACAGTGAGCTGGCAGCATGTCCGGGATTAAGAACAAGAATTTACAAATCCTGATCTTTTTTTGGCTAACTGTGACAAGTATGTCTCAGCCCTGAATGAATATCTGATTCATAAAGTTAGAGTGTTTAACCAACATCACAGAGGGAACCTTGTGAAATACTCCTTGTTGTGGAAACCAGAGGCCATTCAACTGCCATTTTACCTACTTGCCCCATTTACCCTGTCGTCTTGGTACAGGAAAGCCGTCAAAGCAATCTTCACTTCTCCTCCTGTCCCTCCGTTGTTTTTACTTAATGGTATTCTGGATTTGAATACTGGTTTTGCTGTTTGCTACCTGCGTGGCGCTGTCTGGGTGGAACCTCTGTGAGCTTCGGTTTTGTCTTAAATACGATGGGAATAGCATCTTCCTCACAGAGCTATTGGGCAGATAAATGGGCTAATGAAAAAAAATTTGCTAAAGACACTGCAGGATCCTGGATTGGTTCTTGTAACATAAAAAGGACCTTAGTGGAGAAGCTGGCGAATCCAAATAAAGTCTTAAGTTTAATAGTAATACATTGGTGTTCATTTTTTAGCTTTCACAAATGTGCTATGCTTATATAAGATAATATGCCCTTGACTCAGTTTCCCCTAATATTGCTATCTTTGTACTATCTTTCCAACTTTTGTTTTTTGAAAACTTAGATATTCTATTTTTTTTTAATTTATTTTTTAATTTACATCCAAGTTGGTTAGCACATAGTGCAACAATAATTTCAGGAGTAGAGTCCAGTGATTGATCCCTTGTGTATAACACCCAGTGCTTATCCCAACAAGTGTCTTCCTTAATGCCCCTTACCCATTTAGCCCCTCCCCCTCCCACAACCCCTCCAGCAACCCTCAGTTTGTTCTCCGTATTTAAGAGTCTCCCTGTTTTTATATTATTTTTGGTTCCCTTCTCTTTGCAACTTTTCTAGAAGTCTAAAATTATTCCAAAATAAAAATGAAAAGGAAAGAAACTGCTTTGCAATTGATAGTGTTACATAAATATCAGGTGGTTTTATTTCAGATTTCTTTCCCTAGATTATTAGATTTAGTCCAGCAAGTATTTAGTGAACAAATATTTGTCAAATGCCATTTTGGTAAGCACCATGGATGGTGTAAAGAATTATAAAATAAGGTTTCTGCCTTATAATCTCTTTTAAAAAAAGAAGCTCAAGACACTGTTTCCTAAGTACCAGCACAGCAGATGTCACAGGGGCTGTGTGTTTGAGTAGCTGGGACCACAGGTGTTGTGGGATCCACAAAGGGGATCAGTCTCGTCTAAGTAGTGGAGAGAGGGGCTGAAATGAGCAAGGGGGTGTAGGCAAGGTCATAGGAGACAGAGAGTGGAAGTAGTGAAAAATGAAGGAAACAAATTTTCCCTTGTTCTCAAGAAGGATGTAGTCTTTGAGGGGAGGTAAGTTGTGTATATCACATCATTAGGATTAATAGAGAACATTGACAATATAGTTTGAATAGAGCTAAACTATAAAATACAGCAATTCTGTAAGGCATGACTAAATTTTAACTTCTTGTCTTTCTCAGTCCAGTTTTTTTCCTCTAATTGAAGCCACTTCATGGCTTCATTAGGGGACTCTCACTGGTTTATCATTGTGACTGTAGGCCAGTGACTTCATTGTTAATTGTCTGAACTTCAGTGTCTTCTGGATATAAGCTGTGATGGGTGGATTTATTTCTGAGGTTCTTTCAAGCTCTCACGTTCTAAGAATGTGTGTATATGTGTACACACACATACACTTTTTGAGAACAGAAGAGTATAAGCATGGACACAAAGTTGTCAGCTCGAGGATACCTGGCTGTCATACTCTATTTCCAAATCAAAGCATAGCACAAAGCTTCAAAACAGATGAGCTACTGTGGTGGATCCCAGGCTCTCGGGTGGGTCTGTGGACAGATACAATCCTGGTGGGAACCCCCCCTTTTTTTTTGAAATGGATTTCTTTTTCTTTTTTTTTAATTTATTTATTTATTTTGAGAGAGAGAGAGAACCCAAGAAAAAAGGAAAGAGAGAATCCCAAGCAGGCTTTAGCTCAGAGTCGGATGGTGATCCCATGAGCCGTGAGATCATGCCCCGAGTGGAAATCAAGAGTCAGCGCTTAACTGCTTAACTCATTGAACCACCCAGGCACCCTGGTGGGAACCCTTCTAACTAGATTGGAGGGTCTTTTCCATTGGCATGGAAAATGGGCCTCTGCTTTTGTTCTTTTCCTGGTCGACAGTTTCATAATAATTATTTTTAACAGGTAGTACATGTACATTCTGAAAATTTTAAAAGTATAAGTAGCTCAAACAGTGTAAAGGGTCCTTCCTGTTCCAGTCCTGTAGCCTCCAGTTTCCTCCCCGGAGGCAGTCACTGTTGTGTTCCTTATGATTCTTTCAAAGCTATTCTTTGACTGTACAAGCATATGCACACATATTCTTTGAAAACACACACACACACACATACACGGTAGCATAATATATATGCTGTTCTGCACCTTCGCATTTAATAATTATCTTAGAAATGTTTGCATAGAATCTGAAGCAAACTTGAAGAGCTTTGCCTCTTTCCTTCTCTGCTAAACCCAGCCAGAGATGGGGACAATTTTAGTCTCATAAAAAAACAGTAATCACCGTGGATTTGACTATTTTAAATATGTTTAAATCCAAGAGCTCATCATGAATGATCTTTACACAGAACAGAATTTCACTGTTCATTTTTGGAGACCAGTGAGTAAAAGGAAAGACTCAAGCATTTCTCCTGCCTTTTCTTTACAAACTGAACCTCAAGGTAGCCAAAGAGTTGATGAGGGACAGTTTCTCTTACAGGCAATGATAGAATTAGAATATAACTGTTTTGCAGTCCACAGCCAATTTACGTTTAGGTAATAATCCCCAGCGGCTGCTGGCATTGCCAAAGGGTGATGACCAGATGTTCTGTGCCTCCTGATGGAGGTATGCAAAGTCCATCTGTGTCACAAACATTGAGTTCATAAAAGTAAAAATAATATTATAATGAATCTAACCCCGGTCTTTAAATATTATTGGCTCATGGCTGTTTTAATTTCATCTACAGGCCTCCCCCACCTCTGTTCTCCACACCCATCCCCACTCCCCCCCCCCCACTTCCCTATGAATGCATTTAAATTTCTCATTATCGATGGAGTGCCTGAGTGGCTCAGTTGGTTAAGCGCCTGACTTTGGCTCAGCTCATGATCTCACCATTCCTGAGTTTGAGCCCCGCGTTGGGCTCTGTGCTGGCAACTCAGGGCCTGGAGCCTGCTTCCAATTCTGTGTCTCTCTTTCTCTCTGCCTGCCCACCCCCCCCCCCCCGCCCCCCGCCCCGCATCTTTCTCTCTCTCAAAATTAAATAATAAAAAAATTAAATTTTTTAATATTGCCAGCTGTTCTCCAGAGATGTTCTAATAATTTCTACTCCTACCAGTGATAGGTGAAAATGCCAGTTCTTCCTACACCCTTATGAGCGTGCGATTAACTATTTTTGTTCTTACCAATCTGATAGGTTAAACAATGGTATTTCATCATAGTCTTCAATTACATTTCTCATCTCATAATTGAAATTGAGCATCTTTTAATACATTTAGAGGTAATTTGTATTTCCTCTACTCTGAAGTGTCTGTGCATGTTTTTGGTCTTTTTCTAATTGATTTGTAGAGGTTCTTTTCATATCAAAGAAATTAGCCATTAGTCTGTAATATGGGTTGGTAATAATTTTCCCCAACTGGTTTTTCTTTGATTTTGATTTTGCTTGTGATTTTTTTTTTTTGCCACTTAAATTAAAAAAAACTTTAATGTAGTTGAATTCATCCATCTTTTATGTCTTCTCGATTTTGTGTGATACTTCAAAAAGTCTTTTACACTTTGAGATAAAAGTAACCTCCTCTGTTTACTTCCTCTTAAGTTTCATTTCTTATGTCAAAATTTTGGATTCATGTGGAATTCATTTTCATGTAACGAGTAAGGTAGGGATAAAACTCATTTTTTCCCCCAGTATATTACCCAGTCATCACAGCAATATTTATTGAATAATCTCTTTACTGCAGTCATTTAAAATGCCACCTTTGTCATGTACTAAATTCTTACGTGTATTTAATTCTGTTTCTGGAGTTCCTTATTAATTTCATCACCATCTGCTTATTTGTGTGTCAGTACCACATTGTTTTAATTGTTGTGGCCTGATGGTGTGTTAATACTCTAGAGAATTACCCGTCCCTCCACAACACTCTTCTTTAGAATTTTGGTGGCTGTTCTTCTGCATTTAGTTTTTCTTAAAACTTTTAAAATTAAAAAAAAAAAAAAATTTAATGTTAATTTTGAGAGAGAGAGAGAGAAACCGAGTGTGAGCTGGGAGGGACACAGAGAGGGGGAGACACAGAATCCGAAGCAGGCTCCAGGCTCTGAGCTGTCAGCACAGAGCCTGATGTGGGGCTCAAACCCGCAAACTGCGAGATCATGACCTGAGCCGAAGCTTAACCAGCTGAGCCACTCAGGAGCCCCTAGTTTTTCTTATAACTTTTAGAGTGAATTTATTTAGTTCTCAAAAATGTGATTTTTTTTTTTTTTTGTATTGGAATTGAGTAAAATTTATAGATTTGCATGAAGAGAATTGTCATCTGCTGTGTTTTACTAATTTGGCTGAGATAGAATAGGAAATAGAAGTATGAAGTCTCGCATTTGTGTTGGGGAAACACCAGTTGCATGAGATGGAGCCATTTATTAAACAACTAATTTAGCTGATGTTGCCAGACAGTATTTCATACACTGGGGAGAAAGCAAATGGATTGATCACAGGTAGTCCCTAGGCTCTTTTCCATTTCTTTTTTTTTTTTTTTTCTTCAACGTTTTTTATTTGTTTTTGGGACAGAGAGAGACAGAGCATGAACGGGGGAGGGGCAGAGAGAGAGGGAGACACAGAATCGGAAACAGGCTCCAGGCTCCGAGCCATCAGCCCAGAGCCTGACGCGGGGCTCGAACTCACGGACCGCGAGATCGTGACCTGAGCTTAAGTCGGCCGCTTAACCGACTGCGCCACCCAGGTGCCCCTCTTTTCCATTTCTTAAGATCAAGCGGCATCACAGCCTGTGAAGAAATTTGGTTTCAGCTGGTTACCAGTCTCAGGTTAGCCAAGAGGATTATATGGTTGCTTCAGAGTTGTTACAATCTTGGCTTGCTTTAGAGGATGTGCCAAGAGGGAGAAGCAGAGCATGGTAAATGAGTAGTTCAGGCTCTGGAAGCAGGCAGTCAGGGTGTGAATTAGGTGCCCGTCAACCTCAGCAGGTTATTTAACCTCTTTGAGCCTCAGTTGCCACAACTGTAAACTGGGGATATTAATTGTACCGAATGTGTACGGTTGTATGTGAGGCTGACATGAGAGAATCCAAAACGCTTTGCACTTTGCCTGGCATACACTGGGGTTCTGTACAAGTTAACTAATACCACTTCTATTGGAAAGCTGAGTGCGCTGGTCTGATGGGATCTGATTTATTTTGTTCCGTTCCTGCTGTCATTATTGAGGAGAGGCAGTAGAAGAAGATACCTAGAAGAAAGCAGCCTGGTGATAAGAAGGGAAGGGCCTAGAAGCATTAAAGCAAGAGCAGGCCTTCTAACTGGAGAAGGTGGATGAGAAAGGGGGTGGCCGGGTACTTAGTCTGCATTGCGTGGGGCTGGGGCTAAGATCAGTTAATGGAATCCACTTACTTAACATGAGGAAAACCTGCCGGCGGGTACCTCTGTTCAACAATGGAATGGGTCTGTAGCAAGCTCCTGTCAGACGAAGTGTGTAAGAAGAATCTAGATAGTATGTTTGTTGCATTTGAAACCGCAAAAAGAATTTCTGAATTAGGCAGATGAGCTGAAATCACACCTAAGAGGTTTTCCTACAAAATTCTAGTATAAATGTGCATATGTGCAATCACATATAGAAAATTCTCTGCCTATGGCTTATCTACTTTCGCAGAATTCTTCGGAAACTTTGATCCCTTTTGGAGTGGGAGGACATTGCAGTGTCTTAGAGTCCTTGTGAACATGAGTGGTCATCAAAGAAATAAAGAAATGGAGAAATAAGGAGACTCGGAACAGGCTTATTTGACTTCTCTTTGTCTATTGTTACCTTGAAGACAAGTCCTTTATCTTTAGAGCCCATCTTTTTCATCTGCAGTATTCATCTTTGTTCCGTACTTTGAGCATGAGTCTTTGAAAGAACAAACACATTGTTGGAAATTTTGGCCTCTGCGAGTAGAGAGAGCTTTTTGAAGGAAGTTACCATTTGTACCCAGCAGACAAATGACAAGTTTAAAGAGAGGAATATGACCCTATAAACGTGGCATTGGCTTGCTTCATTTAGCACCAACACACCTCCCTGTTACCCTCCTTCCTGCTACTCTTTTATTGCAATATGTGATCATAATATGTTAGAAAAATTCAATGAAAGTATAAAAAAGAGGTAACACTTAATATATTTATTTCAGATCCCTCTCCCGATTTTTTTTGGTGGGGGTGGGGAGGAAGTGGGGACAGGCCATTACTGACTTGCTCTCATTTCCAAAGTTATGTTTTGTAGAACTTTTTGCTGTCACCAGATACATGCATGGTAAAATTATAAGGTACTATGTTACCACTTTAAGTGAAAAATCTAGTAAACGTGAACACAAGTCTGAGTCGATCTCTTGAATAGGATTTCTGTACTTCCAGTGAATGATGAACCCGCTGCAGCCACTGATCCTGAAGAGTCCTCTGTTGTTGGTGTGGCACCCTCGCCTGCTGCGGTGTCGAGTGTGACCCCGAACCCCACTGCAGTGTCTCTCCCTGTTCCAGCCACACCGGCGGAAGGCGAGGAGCCCAACACTTCAGGCACACAGCAGCTCCCAGCGTCTGCTCAGGCCCTTGATGCTCTGCCTGCTGGGTGAGTAGCCTTCCAGCAGTGCTACCCCCACTCAAATCTGAGGCTCCTTCGCTAGGACAGAAACAACGTGGTTATTTATTACCTCGTGGCTCGTGGTCTCTGGGGACGCTGCCATGCATAGGAGCGAGGGAGGTGTAGAAGACCTGCTCGTTCTCCATAAATCTTAAAAAGAATCTAAATCATCAGGGGCAGAATCAATGCTACCTTATACCACGACTTGGAAAAAAGAGTGTGGCTTTTATGGAACAAGGAGCTCATTTTGCCTTCCTTAGTCTTTGGAGGGTGTTTGCCTAGATCCTGCTTAGAAAACAGCTTTTCTCTCTTTATCTTAACAGTCTATAGAGGGCTTTAGTCTCTGAATATTACTGTATATTACTCCTGTAGCCGGGGCTGATGGTAATTAACATGGACTACTAGTTTTCTTGCCATCCTATGGTTTAGACAGTAAAGACCTTGGATGATAAGAAGATGGCCCCACTAAGACCAAGGGAAGTTCCAGTTTGACTAGGTAGCAAATAGAGATTAAAGCATGGACCTGGGAATCAAATCAATCTGGCTTCAAATCCCCACTGGACCCTATGTGACCTTGCTCAAATGGCTTACCGTCTGTGTAAGGGGGGATTAACAATCATGCATAGCTCTCCAGGAAGTTAAGGGCATGTGTGAAGTGCTCACCCAATGGAGGATGTTCCAATCGGTGAATATTTTTGAATTGGCTGTGAAGGAGCCATAAAGGAAGGGAATGGTTCTGAACTGAGAAATGAAGTCTTATCTCAGCAACTACCAGTCATAGTCAGGGCCCGTCCTATTGTGGTCCCAGGATCCATCCTAGTTTATCAGTTTGGTACTGACAAACCAGTGTCCGTATCACCACAGTCATTGTGGTCTGGCTGGTGGTGGTGGTGGTGGTGGTGGTGGTGGTCGTGGCATGTAGGTGGGTCCTCTGTACCCTTGTAATTAATTCATAAGGGAAAGGGGAAGGACGCATTGTCTCTAGCTTGATGTATAATATGCCATGTGTTCTTAAGCCTCTTTAGAAAACCCACTTGTTAGAAACAAAAATCGTAAATCTGAAGGCAGATGTGATTTTTACCACATACATATCACATCCTTAGCATTTGGCATACTACCTAACATATTTCTTAATAAAGTATGATGAATAAATGAAGAGTATTGCAAATAGTTTCTAATAACTCAAACCTGGAGAGAATTGGGGTATTGAGAGGTGGCTCTGAAAAGTTTTTGTGAAGTTTTTGATTTTGCGAGAAGATTAATAACCAATTGCTTGTGTCCAGCTCTTCCCTACAGAGATTTATTTTCTCTTTTATATGTGGTAAAGGATACTAGAAAGGCCTTTGTTTGGTTTGTAATTTCAAATCTGTATGCTGTAATTTGGGGGGAACAGAGCAGAATCATTTTGGCAGAAAGGAGAGAAAATGGCTGCTCGTGTCCCCTGTGAGCTGTTTGTTTTCTTTTTGCTGAGCAAATGCCTGGAAGGCCGGCTTCACTCCTGTGTCAGTCACAGGCAATTAGGGCTAATGGCTCAACATGTCTTTATGTAGGGTGTGTGTGAGGGTTACTGTTCTCCGGGATTGGGCTCTTCCTGTTTCCAGGCAGCTGGAAAACTCCAGGCTCTGAAAACACTCTTTATTCTGAGTTTGGCAGATGGAGCAGCCCAGGGAAGCCGATTCCCCACCCCCACCTTTGCCAGAGGCTGAACACTCTTCTGAGGTGGAGTTTGAACACTCTCTTTTCCTTAGAGCATTTAGAATGTGATGAGATCCGCGTGTGGGTCCCCTGTGTGGGACATGTATGACAGTCCGGAGAAGGGTATTGAGACCCAGTTTTCCATCCTAAGGCAGCAACCCCTAAGACAGCAGGGAGCTCAGTACTTTGCAGGCTGTCTCAGGCCCAGGAGATTGGAGATTGCCACCAGGACTGCTGGGTGTGTGGCATGAGGATGGCGTGTTTCCGGTTCACTGCTCTGTGATGGCAGGTCGGAGAGGACATGCCGCCTGCAGTGACCCTTCCAAGTCACAGACCTACCGTCACCACACCAGCTTCTTTACAAGTTCAGGAGATCCAGACAAGAGCGGTTATTCCTTTACTCCTGGTATCTTGGCTTTAGGAGTCAGGAGACCAATTTTAACTATCTTATTTTATTTTATTTTACTTTATTTTATTTTATTTATTTTTATTTTTAAACGTTTATTTATTTTTGAGACAGAGAGAGACAGAGCATGAACGGGGGAGGGGCAGAGAGAGAGGGAGACACAGAATCTGAAACAGGCTCCAGGCTCTGAGCGGTCAGCGCAGAGCCCGACGCGGGGCTCGAACTCACGGACCGTGAGATCATGACCTGAGCCGAAGTCAGACGCTCAACCAACCGAGCCATCCAGGCGCCCGCCCCCCCCTTTTTTTTTTCTTAAACGTAATTTTAACCTTTTTAAATCAACCTCTGAATAATGACATTTCACACCGAGAATGCTACCATGGCTGCCTACTGTCGTTGGGGATAAATTCTCAAATCCTTAATCAGGCCTAAAAAGCCCCACACCATATGACCCCACCTACCCCTCCGACCTTCCATGGAAGACTCTCTCTGCCTTGCTCTCTAAGCTCCAGCCTTAATAACTTAGGCTGGTTTGACAGATGGACCTCCCTTTCTCTGGACTTAGGACCCTTCACCGTGCAGGTCGCTCTTTCCTAACACTCACTGTTTTTTCCATTAATCAGTCAGCACTTCCCCTGGGAATCCTTCCTTGATCCCTGGCAGACAAGGTCAAACTGCCGTGCCTACTGTAACTCTTCTCACAAAGTGTATTTGCTTCTTTCGCATCTCTCTGCCCCGGTGGGCTATAAAAGTCATGGTGACAGGAGCCTGACACAAAGTAGGCCCCCCAGATGTATTTGTAATGAATAAATTTAAGTGCCATCTTTTTTTTTTCTTCCACCTGCATGAATGTGTTCTGCTTCTTTGATGCTTCAAATAGCAACTGTGACGGGAATATTGCACTTTCTTCCCAGAGGCAACAGTGGAAGGCTGTCACCCACTGGGTTTGACTGGCTTTGGGTTGAAATATGTCTCTCGCAGGGTGGGGGACGCTCTTCCCTGCTCACTAGGGGTCCTTGTCACTGGCAGATACAGCGGGGCGTGTGTCCTCTTTGCTAAGGCATTTCTGAGCCACGCAGCCCTGCTTTATCAAGGCATCCAGCCGACTGTCTCTTCCCAACCTCATCTGCTCAACTGAGCGATAGAGCAGGTTCACTTGCGGATCCCAAGGGCCCATCTTCCTGGTTGCTGTGTTGCCTTTCTGCGATAGTTGCGACTCTGGTCTTGAAGAGGTTACACACGTCTGCATGTTTTAAGGACTGAAGGCTCCTGGAGGCTGGGCTGTGGAAGCCCACAAACAGGGCACCCCTCGTCCCATTTCTCTCTCTCTGCGTCCAAACCCTCCAGCTTTCTGTGCTTTGAAATTTAATTAGCATGAAAGAAGCCAACTGGAAGGGTGTGGCATTTTCAGGTTGCAAATGTGCATCAAAGAAGGGGGTGCCAGGAAGGCTCAGGAGACATGGTGAGATAGTGGTCCAGGCAGTGGGCGGTGGGGAGTGAGGCCACTTTGATCAGCTGGCCCTGCATCTGTTTTTTATCAGCACCGAGCCCACTTTGGGAACCAAACGCTCATTAACAGAGCGTGCGTACATGGCTTAGATAAACTCTAAGTGCGTCCTGGGCTCTGCAGCTCGCTCAGTCCCTCGCGCACAGAGGCACATTATTTTCCTCTGGCGGCCTGCACTCTGCTGTGGTTTCTTACATAAGGGAGGCCGTTGTGTTTGGACTGCCGACTTACCTCAGCACTGCCATTTCACACCGTCCTTTTTCTCCCGCAGTCATTGGCTGGCCTGTCTGTTTCCTGCCTCAAAGTAGAATTAATTGAGGAGGGGTGTTTTCTAGATCTTTTGGGTTTGCCATCTCCCCTGCCTCCACACCCGGTTATGGAGACCCAGAGGCCCTTTTCTCCAGGTGCTCCTTCAGACACCGTCAAGGATGATAATCTGCTAAGAGCTCTCGGACGTTTTGTTTGTAGAGAGCTTTAAGAGACGTCGGAATTTGGAGCTTCTCTGCTAAGTTATAAACCAGCCGCTGCCATTGCATTTCATTCCAAACTCATTTTTGGCACTCGCCAAAGATCCTTACCCAAGGAGTTTTAAAACAGTATTTCTTACACTGTGTGGAACCAGTCCCCCCCACCCCTGCCTTTTTTGTTTTATTTTCTTATTTTCAGTCCGTTAAGAATCCTTATACTTTTGTTCTCTACTTATCCACCAATCACATAAATTTAGATGTTGTGGCAATGCCAGATTGGTACAAAAGTTTCTAAATGCTTGGAAACTTCTGCACTTTTTTTTGCTAAACAGTAACAGTTTGGGCCGCGGACTATGCTTTGAGTAGCACCAGATTAAAGGATTATACTGGGAGACTCGGTGCCTTTTTTGCTGAATATGGTTTAGTTCTTGGCTGTGCAAGGATTATTACATGCTTAGGTAATGCTGAATAGTGCATGCTTCTGGCTTCCTCCTCATCATCTCAGAAGGAAACCTTACTTCCGAAGACTCTTCTGTTGTCCAAGGCTGGCCCGTGAGATGTTCTCACACTATTATGTGTATCTCTTCATGTGTGATTATGAATATCCATTTTTACTACACTTTCTGGAGAGTTCCACAAGAGCAGAGAGCGTTACTTCCATCTTTGTATCCCCAGCTCCTAGCACAGGACCTGGCTTCTAGGGAGACGGAGTGAGAAGTGTTTGTTAATGACTAGGTAAATGATTTCACATTCTCAGTAGCATTTAAAATTAAAAAAGATTCTAAGTAGAAAAAGAAAACGGAGAAGAAAGAAGAACAACAATAACAAACAAACACCCAGATTTAAGCATTGGTGCTTTGCAGACTGTGTGTGTTTTTTCCTGACCATTAGTAATAGCTAACATGTGTTCGGCGTTTACGGTGTGTAGGGGCTGCTAAGTTTTGCCCATGGATTATTTGGGGCAGTTTTCACAACGCTCTGTGTGGTAGCTGCTTTTATCCTCATTTGCAGAATGGGAGACCTTTTAAGCAATGTGCCCAGGACCACATATACAGACACATACACATAAAAACATGCCTACCAAAATCTGATCGTCTTACAGCTTGTGCTTTTAAAATTTATTTTTTTATCATAAAATACTTTAAGCATGCAGATAAGAATGGAGTGTAATGTAAGAAATACCTATCACCACCCAGCTGTATCACATTTTAGCATTATGCTATATTTACTACAGACTTCCCTTTTTTAACCTCTTGATGAAGAAATTACAAATACGCTAGAAAGTCTCCGTGAGCCTCTTCCCGATTCCCTTCCCTGTATACAGAGATAAGGTGGAACTTGGTACATTCATTGAAAGTGCTACAAGGTATTCTATAGTATGAATAGATAGCGTTTTATTTATAATTCACATTTATTTATACTTACCCTATATCTGATATATAAATATAAAATATAAAAATTTATGTAAACATATATTTACACATCTATATTATTTTAACAAACATATTTAGAATATTTTATATGTAATTTATATCTTCCATTTGTAAATTTAATGATATAACAATAAATAAATGTTTTCATATTTTATATTATTATCTCTTCACAGTTAAAAACAACGCTACAATGAAGTTTTTCTGTGCATGTCTTTTTGTCTGTGTGTCTGTTCTTTTAAGGCATATGCTGGACCTGGAATGTCACTGTAGGGATTGAAGATCTTCAATTTTAGTAGATACTATCAAATTGCTCACCGATTCTCACAATCCCACGAGCATACATACTAAGCAAAACTTAAAATTGTGAGATTTTTTTTGTTTTTTTCATTTTGGCCAGCTTAATGTCTGCGAGTGGTGTATCTCTTTGTGGTTTTAATTTGAATGTCCTTGATTACCACTGACATTGAACCTCTTCTCACATGTTTTTATTTGGTTCTTTGATTTCCTTCTTCGTGAGTTGCCTGTTCATACATTTTTGTTCATTCTTCTATTTAACCGTTTGTCTTTTTCTCTTTAATCTGTAAGGTTTCTTAATATAAGCTGGGGACTCCTTCCTTTTCAATTACATACATTGCAGATATTTTCTTCCAGTCTGTGGCTTGTCTTTTCACTTTTTAACGTTATCTTTCATTGTACAGGAGTTCAAAATTTAAAGTGGCCAAGTTTGTTAATCTTCATGTACCATTTGGGTCTTGTCTAAAATTCTTCCCTACACTGACGTCGCAAAAATTTTCACACACCCTCTACATTTTGTTGATTTTGATATGCTTGTTATCTCACATTTAAACTTTAAAATCAAAATGTAATATGCAAGCTTAATTGGCAGTATTCTTTTCTTTCTCAGTGATATGTTAAATCATATAATTGATGGCATTTTAGATTTAATGAAAAATAGCATATTTATATGTTTTTAAACAAAAATTTGTATTATGCCTGTTATTTTAGCTTGCAATGTATTATATAATTATACTATATTATATTACATATATCATGTTATGTTATATATTGCAACATATTATAAATATCTGGACAAGTTAATATCATCTATAATGTTATTTTCTTAAAAATTTTTTTAAAAATAATTATTTATTTTGAGAGAGAGAGAGAGCGCACGCGAGGAGGGGAGGGGCAGAGAGAGGGAGAGAGAGAAAGAATCCACATTGCCAGCGCAGAGCCCGATGCGGGGCTCGGACCCATGAACCGATCATGACCTGAGCTGAAATCAAGAGTCAGATGCTCAACCGACTGAGCCACCCAGGCGTCCCATATAATGTTATTTTCGATAAGTGAATACTTATTATAGAAATAACATAATTTATTTTACTAATCCTCCATTTAGAGGCATTGAGGTTGTTTCCATTTTTCGTAGAACATGTCACGTACTGTGACAGATGCGCTTATAGTTAAATCTTTGACACATACTTATTTCCTCAGCATCCATCCTAGCAGCACAGCCGCTGAGTTAAAGGATATCCACAGAGGAAAAGTTTTCGACCAAGTTGCCAAATTGCCCTTTTGAAAGAGTATACCCATTTTTGCTCCCACCAACTATGTTTTAAAGGGTGACTGTTTTTCTCTGCCTTGCCAAATTTATTTGCAAAATTATTTGTCAACGAACATGTTAAACTTTTTTTTTTTTTTTTACATGCATACCATCTCCAGGAATTCCCTTGCTCTCAGTAAAACCATACATTTTAATGTTTCCATCTTTCATTGAGGAGCCTTGGAAACTTTTCCAATGTAAAGAAATTAGAAGGTTGAAGAAGAAGGAAAAAAAGGACTTAATTCAGAAGCCTTGATTGAGGCTCAACTGTGCCATTCTCTGCTTACAGGGCATAAAGTACTGGTTGTTGGTAGTTTTAAAGAAGGGGTTAGTGTGCTTAGATTGAACGGAAAGCCCAGTATCTCAAGAAGGTTTCTTGGGGGAAGACCGAGTTTAACACATTTCCTACCCAGTTTACAAAGGATCTACTGAAGCAGTGAAAACAGTGAATGGGAAATTTGTTCCATTGCACCAGATTTCTGCCTCATAAAAGTCTGAAAATGTCCCTAACAAAGGAAATAAATCTTACGGTTCACCCAGGAAGTGGCTAAAGGTTGGGGAATCAGATTTGGTTCAGAGTCCTTTATCAGAAGAGCATAAAATAAGAAGCTGTAAATCCCATGAGGTTTTTGCCTGTGGGGAGTTGAACTGCCACATAGGCAGCTTTAAGAATACTTGAATACTTTTATGAGAGGCCTGGGTGGCCCAGTAGGTTCAGCATGCGACTTTGGCTCAGGTCATGATCTCACAGGTCATGAGTTCAAGCCGTGCGTCGGGCTCTGTGCTAACAGCTCAGAGCCTGGAGCCTGCTTCCGATTTTGTGTCTCCCTCTCTCTGCCCCTTCCCTACTTGCTCTCTGTCTCTGTCTTTCTCTCTCAAAAATAAATGAACATTAAAAAAAAATTTAAAAGAAGAAAGAATACTTGGGTACTTTCAGTGTCTTTTTTTGCAGTTTAGTTTTTGTCTATGTAACCAGCAGGGCATCTTTATTTTGCGGGGTGTGTAGAGTTCTGGCTTGACTTTGTTTTCTAACATTGTGTATTTTGAGTGAGATCAACTTTACTATTGCCCACTGACTCTATTAGTCAAAGGCAGCAAATTAATAAATAATAAAAATTAGTAATACTTTTACTAAGATTGAATTTTTGAGCACATTGGTAGGTAAATCTGTAAGGGCCTCTTATTTTTTTTATTTTTTATTTTTTTTAATGTTTATTTATTTTTGAAAGAGAGAGAGGGAGAGAGAGAGAGAGACAGAGTACGAGCAGGGGAAGGGCAGAGAGAGGGAGACACAGAATCCAAAGCAGACTCCCGGCTCTGAGCTGTCAGCACAGAGCCCGACGCAGGGCTCAAACTCAAGGACTGCAAGATCGAGACCTGAGCTGAAGTCGGGCGGCTTAACCAGCTGAGCCACCCAGGCGCCCCTGTAAGGGCCTTTTAAAGAGAATGTCTCTGACACTAATCTGAACTACTCCTGTAGCTGTTAGCCCTTTCCATCTTAATCCTACTGTTGGTGAAAATGTGATTCTGTCCACACATCAGGGAAGTCTGCCCAGTAGGTATGTTGATCAGGGTTGGCTGAATGGCAGAATAATCGAGAATTTTCTGAAGACCTTTTAGGAAACCTTCCACAGGAGTGTAGTGACTACGTTTAGGGGACCAGACAGTTTCTTTCAGATAACACAGGAGAGAACGGATAGGGTGTCATCCTCACGATGGGATTTTTACCCTTTTAATGACGGTGAGGGGTGTGATTGGGGCATGGGCATGGAAGATAACTGAATAAAAGGCATAGGAGCAAAGGTAGCATAGGGTAAAAAAATTACCTAAAATTAATTGCAATTGGAGGCTACTTTTCAAGTGCCTTCAAATACAAAGACTCTGTGTAGTCCATGGTTGAACTGAATGTTTCTCGTTGAAGGCCAAGGAGCAATGTGTTGGGAAGGGACCTGAATCAAGCTTGATGCTTTGAACACTGTTTCTGAGAACATCAAAGGAAGCTATTCAGTGGGAGAGGATATGGCCATGTGACCAGGATGCAGTATTGAGACCCATGGGTAGTTGGATTGAAAAGCCTTTTTATCTCAGTGTGAGGAAGATGCTTATAAGGGATAGAAACCTCACCCCTGACAGGGACGTGCCAATGAAAGGTCGCTGCCAGTATCACTTTCTTGGCCTGGGGAGACCGAACCAAGACAGTGGGAAGGCTTAATCTATGTGGGTCAGCAGTTACCGAGGAGAACTGAGAATTGGGAGGTTCTTTTGATTGTGGACAGAATTGACCGACTGTGCTGCAGTGAATGAAGGGAAGAGATTTGTGTGAATTCTGAGGAGCCATGCAGGTAAGGGAGGAGTTGTGAGTTCTCTAAGAAAAGCAGTTAGGCCAGGTCATGGATCAGGGAGGACCCATATGGACATTTAATCTGAGCAGGAGTCCAATTTCAAAAGGAAAAATGTAGATATCAAAAAAGGCAATGCAAGAAAGGTCTTGTTCCTCTGGTAACTATTTTTCCAGTGAAGCCAGTTGAGAGGGTTCATACAAGAACATTGAAATTTGCTGGACAATAACAGCCCTTGAAAGAGAGTCTTTCATTTCTAGGATCAGGTGGGATCAAAGATGGGATGGACAGATCTTATCTGGGCTTGGAAAGAGCTGCTGTACCTCTTGAATATAAGCGAGGAGGTCTTTGCACTGATTTTCTGCCAGCGTGTGGGAATACCCCTGTGTCAATTAAAGACATTTACTTCATGGAATTTTTTTTTTAATGTTTATTTGTTTTTGAGCCAGAGAGAGACCGAGCATGAACGGGGGAGGGTCAGAGAGAGAGGGAGACACAGAATCTGACGCAGGCTCCAGGCTCCGAGCTGTCAGCACAGAGGCCGGCGCGGGGCTCGAACTCACAGACCGTGAGATCATGACCTGAGCCGAAGTCGGAAGCCCAACCGTTCTGAGCCACCCAGGCGCCCCTACTTCATGGAATTTTAAGTATTATCCCATCTTCAAATTAAAAGATGAGCCAAAGAATAATATAACCAAAGTTTTCTCTTTGTCTAAAATGAATTATAAAAGTAGAGACTACTTATGAAAGTTGTAACACAATTTTTGGAATAAAGAAAAATGTGTTTTGGCACCTTTCATCTGCAATTGCTACAACAAATATTTTGTCTTTTTAAAATGTGCGGCCTCACCCACATATTATGGATAGGTTTCCAAATAGTGACTGCACAATGAGCCAGACTCATTTTGTTGGTGTTTTGTGCCAGAAATTGCCAAGGAAGGGAAGGACTTAGCTAACTTCTTAGAGGATGCTGAGGAGTTACCGGCTACTTAAGGCTTACTGGGAGCAGATGTTATGAAAGAGTGGTTTGCTGCCATTTCCTTGAGGAGCTCCCATATTTCAGTACTCACTCGTAAGCCAAGTATCTTTCTCAAGACTCCTCATTTCCAAACAGATGAATAAAGAAGGTATCAGATTTGCTACTCTATTACTGAGCAGACGGGAGGAGGAGTTTGAGGATCTGGTGTGAAGCCATAGTATGTTAGCCTCGCTTTTTTTTTTTCTCTGCAAGATCCTACAAGAAAGGTTTTCCGTGCATGGGACAACAGCCTCTCGAGCTGGTAATATTTGTTACTCTTTTGTCTTTAATTCAGAAGGGCATCTAGAGGGAGAAGATCTTTAACTTTACCCAGGGTACATTTTTATCTGGTCACTTTTGGCAGAATTGTTTGCCCTTTTAATAAAATAATGAAGTGTAAAGATCTTTTTGCAGCGGGGGGAATCAGAGCACCTGGACGAAGTCACCCATATCCATTGTGACCAGAACATTGAGCAAGAATACCCAGAAGAGAAGATGTTCTCAAGCACGTGTTAATGGTTGTTGGTAGCACCCTGATCCTCAAGCCAGTGGCTGATCCCTTTTGAGAGGTGGGACTCGAACCATTGGACCTCACTGCTCCCAGGGCTAACCCTCCCAGTGGTGCAAAATGTGCAGTCTCTTCTGGTAGATCACGTCTAAGCAGAAGCTTCTGATTAAAACGGAGCCTAGAGATGAACATGGTGGACCTTTGTAGTTACCCTCCAGTTGTCTTGATTCTCCAGGACCCCCTCCCTGGACTCCAGTGCTGGGGAAAGCTGTTTACTTTGAGATGGGGATTGAGAAGGCACCTGGCACCTTGTTTTCTGGGTAGTAGGTTCCCTATAAATTCTAGTCGACCGTCTTTTTCCTCATTTCTTCCTTTCAGCATGATGTGGTAAGACTCAATGGCTAGGAAGTCAGAGCTGAGTTGGAATGACACATAAAAGTTACTTAGCTTCTCTGATCCTCTGTTTCGTCCATGGTGATGGCACTTCCGACCTTAAAGGATGGAGGCAAGGACTTCATGAGGTAAAACATGAGCCCGTAGCTCATTATAGATGATCAGTGGGTAATGATGACCCCCTTCCTTTCCTTGCCATAAAAACCTCACATATATCTTTATCTGACCTAGCTAGCATCTGAGGTGTCGGTCAGTGCAGTCTGCTGATCAGGCATTTTACTATTTTTAAAAAATTTTTGAAGTTTATTTATTTTGAGAGAGCACGAGATGGGGGAGGGGCAGAGAGAGAGGAGGACAGAGAATCTGAAGCGGGCTCTGTGCTGACAGCAGAGAGCCCGATGCGGGGCTCGAACTTACAAACAGTGAGATCATGACCTGAGCCAAAGTCAGACCCTCAACTGACCGAACCACCCAGGTGCCCCCAGACATTTTAGTTTAAATGAGAAATGGTATTAAATAAAGCTAACATCCATTGGAATAGATGCACCAGGCCTTTAGTAATAGAAATTGGGACATTATTTCAGTATTCAGTCAGCTCTGCTATTATGTATGTATTCCTAAAAATCATCATGCTGTGCAAAAAAAATCATGCCATGAAAACCACAGGGTTTACAGGAAAAAAAATGGGTTAGGGGCATAACATTCAAAAATGTGTCAGAGGCACACACAAAAAATAGGAAGCTAATAATGATGGTAGCACAGTTTTTCACATGTTAAATGGTTGAGGTGCATAACACTACAATGAGTGTGTGTTTCCATGAAAAGATCTGGAGTTTACTTGTGGAAGCAGGTGTCAGAAGTGTTTGAGCTTGTGAGTGTTGTTGTAAAGTGGTTGCAAGGAGGATCATCTGAAATCAGACGGGAGTTGTAAGGCCAGATGTGGATGAATATGGCGTACAGCATGTAGTAAACTGAGGCAGCTGTAGATGCATATGGGCTTCGTGTGTTCCTACGTGACTGGGTTCAGCTGGGGGACGTCATCTGTGTGCATTTAGTGTTTCTAAAAGGAAAAGCCATGCTTAAGCAAACACAAAATTCACATGCTCACATTGTTCCCTCGTGTATCAGTCACATTGGGATAGATTTATGTTTTCAAAACAAGCATTTCAGCAGAACTGACTGTACTAGCTTCCTGGAAAAGGTCACCTTCTCTTAGGCAGTACCCACAAGTAGAAGCAGATGAAATCATTGTAAAACATAAAGGCTCATGGGACCATTAACATCCTTTATGAAGTGGTGGCCATTTTATAAATATAAAATTTTGTATCCTTCATATATGGATTACCATATTCTGGGTAAAGGGGAGCTATTGTCAGACTGCATTGAGTATGGGAATAGCAGGAGTTGGGTGGGTGGCCCTTGGCTGTATTCTGTAGTGATTTTGCTTGTAGATTATCTCTTTGGATCATCTACTGCCTTGTTATTCTTCCACTAGCACAGAATGGCCACTTTTGGCACCCCATATCTCATGTTACCTTACACACAGACTCATGAGAAGAGAAGTCAGTAAATAACAAGAGGAGAGCAGTCCATAAATAACAGTATGCTGTTTCTTCATTCACCCGGATCTCTGTTAAAGATCCTCTGTAAATGAATCTTGTATTTTAAAAAGAAATGCGGTCATGAATATCTGTGATGTTAGGAGAACAGGGATAGTCATATGATTTGTGACTTTAAAACGTAGTGTAGACTGAAAAGGCTGAAGGTAAACTTTAGGTGACGTCTGTGAAGCCCAGAAATTGCATACAAATTTTCGTTGGTAAGTACACTTTGGAAAGAAAGTGTCCTTGGCTTTTATCACATTCCTAAAGGGGTCTTTGATCCTGAAATGACCACGTCACACTTTTAGAAAAGTCCATAGGTAGAGACTCGTGTGGGTCATTTAGGGGAAGCTAGGGTGATCTGTGGCACATCCTAGCCCATTGACTTCATAGAGGGGAGGTATTGGACTCAAGAAGTGCTCCTGGCTGCCGCGGCAGTGATAGTATGAAGCAGGTTTGACCCCTGGGCTGAGCTCGCATGTCGTCTTTGTCCTCTCATCAGTCATCACATCAGTAATGAAGGACTCCTTTTCACACAAGGGCTTACGCCTTTTAAGTGTGTATCTCATGCTTCCCTTGACTTTGTTTTGCAGATGGGAACAACGAGAGCTGCCTAATGGGCGTGTCTATTATGTTGACCATAATACCAAGACCACCACCTGGGAGCGGCCTCTTCCTCCAGGGTAAGGCAAGGCTGGCAAGCCCTGAGACTCTAGAACCGGCACCCAGAGTCACCGAATGGCTTCTCCACCATTCACTGCCATCACTGTCCTTAGTTTCCCCTACCCTCTGCTCCTTGCCCTCTCTTTTATCCGCCTCCCATTGTCTTCTCCTTCTACACTATTTCTTCTCTTTATTTCCCTTCTGCCCACATTCATTGTGTTGGCAGTGGGCTGTATTATGGGCTTTATTATGTGCCATGGCTGTTGGGTCCTGGAGGGAGGAGGGCTAGGAATCCTGCCTCCTGGGCCATTGATGCCTTGATGCCCTCAGTTATTTCACCTACAGAGATATCCCATCAGGGCCAGGTTCTCAGTCATTTTCTGCAGAGGTAGCAAAGTACAGGGATATTTATTCCTGGTCACTTGATTGCTTTTCCTAATTACTTAATTCTCCTCTCATTTCTTAGGACATCTTAGGATTTTTAGAGCATTTCTGAGGAGAAAAGGCACGAGGAAGCCAAGATACAAAGGGTGTTGATGCATTTCAAAGCACCATATGCCCGAATGGCCCCTGAAGGGTGCTTCTCCTTGAGCTGGGCTTTGTGAGAACACAGCTAAGTTCTCTAAAACCAGAGGATAAGTGAGGCTTCCAAGTGAGGGAAGACTGTCCAAGTTCAAGGAGAAGGGGTTTGGTTCCCTGCTTGCCAGGGACAGAAAGTTCTTTCCACATGTGCCTTTTGGTCCACAGAGCTTTCAAAAGAGAATGTATTCTGCTCAAAGGAGAGAATCACCTCCCAGTAAGGCAGTCATGAAGGGCTCCAGCATAAAATATGAACACCTCCCCATCAAGCTTGTAGAGGGAGAGGATGCCAGAGGTGGGGAGTATTAGGAAAAACCCTTGTACTCTGGTTCACTGGTCATACACATGCCAGGCAAATACCACCTCACCTTCTGGTCCTGCAAATTTCCACGGATAGGCTGTTTTTAGTTTCGATTTTCCGGTAGAATGCTTGTGTTTTCCTTTTGTTCCTTACCCTTTTGGAAATGAAACTATAATCCGTCATCATTAGTCCTCATTCTGTTTTCTACTTTAAGTTCAGATTATTTATTTATACATTTAACCAAAGTTAAATATTGACGTCTTGGGAAAAAGTCACACTTTTTACTTTGGAAATTGTGGAAATTTTCATATTCATATGAATAGTCTCCAATGTGCACTAAGTAGAGAGAATCCCCACATACTCAACACTTGGCTTCAATAATCTTCAAGTCATGGTCAGTCTTGTTTCATCTATACCAGGGGTTGGCAAACTATGGGCCTGTGGTTGAAATCCAGCCTCCACCTGTTTTTGTAAATAAGGTTTTGAAGAAAATCCTATGTAATCATCATATAACTTTATCCATATTTTGGTATATTTCTAAAAAATGTTCTTACTTAAAACAAAACCACTCTATTGTTAACAGTATTTTCTTTTCTTTATCATTATTATTATTATTACTATTATTATTATTTTAAATTTACATTCGAATTAGTTAGCATATAGTGCAGCAATGATTTCAGGAGTAGATTCCTTAGTGCCCCTTACCCATTTAGCCCATCCCCCCTCCCACGGCCCCTCCAGTAACCCTCTGTTTGTTCTCCATATTTATGAGTCTCTTCTGTTTTGTCCCCCTCCCTGTTTTTATATTATTTTTGCTTCCCTTCCCTTGTGTTCATCTGTTCTGTGTCTTAAAGTCCTCGTATGAGTGAAGTCATATGATATTTGTCTTTCTCTGACTGACTAATTTCGCTTAGCATAATACCCTCCAGTTCCATCCACATAGTTGCAAATGACAAGATTTCATTCTTTTTGATTGCCGAGTAATACTCCATTGTATGTATATGTATGTGTATATATATATATATATACACCACATTTTCTTTATCCATGCATCCATCACTGGACATTTGGGCTCTTTCCATACTTTGGCTATTGTTGATAGTGCTGCTATAAACATTGGGGCGCATGTGCCCCTTCAAAACCACAGTGAGATACCATCTCACACCTGTCAGAATGGCTAACATTAACAACTCAGGCAACAACAGATGTTGGCGAGGATGCAGAGAAAGAAGGTCTCTGGAGGAGACCTGTGAAGGATTGTTTGTTCTACTCTGTGGTGAATGCTGGTGTTATTTTGATAGGGATTTCATTGAATATGTAGATTGCTTTGGGTAGTATTGACATTGTAACAATATTTGTTCTTCCTATCCAGGAGCATGGAATCTTTTTCCATTTTTTGCGTCTTCTTCAATTTCTTTCATAAGCTTTCTATAGTTTTCAGTGTATAGATTCTTCACGTCTTTGGTTAGATTTATTCCTAGGTATTTTATGGGTTTTGGTACTGTTAACAGTATTTTCTTTCTTTTTTTTTTTTTAATAGATATATAATGTTTTATTATTTTAATTTGCATTTCACCAAAATTGTGTAACATTGAACATCTTTTCATCTGCTATTTGCTACATTTATGTTGTCTTTGGTAAGGTATCTGGTTCAAATCTTTTGCTTATTTTTTTTTAATTAATTAATTAATTTTTTTAATATATGAAATTTACTGTCAAATTGGTTTCAACACCCAGTGCTCATCCCAAAAGGTGCCCTCCTCAATACCCATCACCCACCCTACCCTACCTCCCACCCCCCATCAACCCTCAGTTTGTTCTCAGTTTTTAACAGTCTCTTATGCTTTGGCTCTCTCCCACTCTAACCTCTTTTTTTTTTTTTTTTCTTCCCCTCCCCCATGGGTTTCTGTTACGTTTCTCAGGATCCACATAAGAGTGAAACCATATGGTATCTGTCTTTCTCTGTATGGCTTATTTCACTTAGCATCACACTCTCCAGTTCCATCCACGTTGCTACAAAAGGCCACATTTCATTTTTTCTCATTGCCACGTAGTATTCCATTGTGTATATAAACCACAATTTCTTTATCCATTCATCAGTTGATGGACATTTAGGCTCTTTCCATAATTTGGCTATTGTTGAGAGTGCCGCTATAAACATTGGGGTACAGGTGCCCCTATGCATCCGTACTCCTGTATCCCTTGGATAAATTCCTAGCAGTGCTATTGCTGGGTCATAGGGTAGGTCTATTTTTAATTTTCTGAGGAACCTCCACACTGCTTTCCAGAGCGGCTGCACCAATTTGCATTCCCACCAACAGTGCAAGAGGGTTCCCGTTTCTCCACATCCTCTCCAGCATCTATAGTTTCCTGATTTCTTCATTTTGGCCACTCTGACTGGCGTGAGGTGATATCTGAGTGTGGTTTTGATTTGTATTTCCCTGATGAGGAGTGACGTTGAACATCTTTTCATGTGCCTGTTGGCCATCCGGATGTCTTCTTTGGAGAAGTGTCTATTCATGTTTTCTGCCCTGTTAACAGTATTTTCATGCTGTCATCAAATACTGAGTCAGCAGCCAAATTTCTCCAATTGTCTTGCAAAATAATCATTGATTTTTAACAGGATGTGTTTTACACTTGTACTTTGTGTGTTGACAGCACTTAAAAGCAGCATTAACTCTAGAAATGTGCTAGTTGCTGCCTCTTATCCTCTCTGGTCTATAAGTTATGTAGGCCTTGACCTGGTGAGCATTTGGATAGCATCTAAATTAAGATTTTAATGGTGTCTTCTAAGGATGGCCAAAAATTGTTTCTTCTTTAAGTTTTGAGGTGGGACAACAGATCCAGATTTCTTGCTTGCTTGCTTTCTTTCTCTTGCTTTCTTTCTTTTCTTTTTTTTCTTCCTTTCTTCCTTCCTCCCTCCCTTCTTTCCTTTTCTTCTTTTCTCTTCTTCCCTTTCTTTCTTTCTTTTCAGTCAACAAATACTTATTGAGCCCTGCTCTATACCAGGCACTATGCCCTGGGAGTACATCAGTACACCAAAGGAGAAAACCCCTGATCTCACGGTAGTGTGAGACACACAATTAATGAGTTAATAAATTTATACAGTGTCAGGTGGTGGTATGTAATTTGAGGTAAAATAAAGCAGAGGAAGGGGTTGAGGTAAACAAAATAGCACACACACATTTTTCTGATGCACATAAAATCAATATGTAACTGTTAGAATAAAAATGTCTCCCTGCATGTACCATCTACATTTGCCTAATGATACCACGTCCACCACCTCTGAGAGGTGCAGGCTCACATGACCAGAATGTGCTAGAATAATCCCTCTGGTTCCGTTTCTTTCCTCGATCATTTTTCAAATTGGATACAGATTGTACCCTGAGAAAGCCTTTGAACCTGCAGCTCCCCTAATTTCCCTGAGGGGCTGGGCCGCTCCTCCACACCTGACTAGGTACTCGGCCCCTCCAGGTGTGGGCTGGGGATGCCTCTAGCATCACTGGAGAGCAGAAAGCATTGTAATTACACATCCAGATTTCTTATTGTCAGGACACTTTTAATGCTTTATTGGACGGTGGCTCAGCTCTACACCCCATGTAGCCTATTAGTTCTTACAGAGTTTTAATCTCAGACCTCAGTACCTCTGAGCCCCTGGCAGGTACTTCTGCACCATAACTGGGAGCCCAGACAGAATAAGAGTGCTTAAGCTTTCATCGCTAACAATGGGAGAAGTTCCACCCCAGGAAGTATTATCATGCTGAGAGCACACTTGAAACTACAGGCGGAGCCGTTGTCTCAGCAGACCCAGTCACTCCAGAGTAAGATTGAGTCAAAGGATTCAGCCTGTCTTGGCCCCCCCCTTCTGTTAGACCCAGGGGACGCTTGTATGAGGAATGGTCATTTTTTTATCCAGGAACAAAAAGTATTGGCCCTGGTAACTAAGGATGGATGCAGTAATTTGCTCTTAGGTCGTGTTTAGACCAGAGGTGAGCAGGGAGAGGGGTCTCGGTAGACCACGGTGTAGGGGAGGCCTCACAGAGGGAGCGGGATCAGATGCGATCTTGTAGGAGGGGCTGGAGTTGGACTTAAATGACAAGACGAAGTTGATCCAGGTTGGGGGAAAGGCGTGAAAGTAAAAGATATCGTTAGGGAATGATTAATGAGGCAGTTTGGCTGGAGTGGAAGGTTTACGTGAAACAGAGATGCCCAGAGAGTGTCTAGCAAGGCAGCTGGGTTTGGTGGACATGCCTGCTGGAACATGAGAGAATGCAGGGCCGACTGAGCCTCAACCATTGTGCTGTTTTCATAGATTGCGATTCTTGGTGAGATTTCACCCACAATCAAGGGTGGGGTTATGCTGTTTAGAAGTTTGAAATTTACCAGTCCAGAAGACTTTTAGTTAAACGTGTGGATTAAACATGTATTTATTTCCATTCCTTCCTGAAAACCCCCTAAGTGGCAATAAAAGTATAAAGAAGTATAATGATAAAAGATTGGAAGAGGAGAAGCAGCATATGGGAGAAGGTAATAAAACTTTGGTTGCTGATAGATAAATGGCAGAGCTGAGAAAGCTGAAACCCCAACTTACAGTGTGGGTACCCACCAGGAAGTCAGCCAGTTAGCACCACGGAGCCCTGGAAAGCTCAGCAATCAGACATGGTAGGGGGAGGTGCTATGACATGAGACGAAAAAGCTGAAGTCAAGTTAAAAATTGGTGCAGGGAGTCGTTAGAGTCTCAGGTTGTCAACCATGACATCCAGCCCTGTGCCGCACGCCTGCGTGCACACGTGTTTATCTCACACACGCATGCGCACATGCAGCCAGCCTGGAGGATAAAGCCAGAGCTGAAGGCAAGGATGAGCTCAGAAAAAAATGGATTGAGTGAGGACGCTGTCCCCAAGTTAAAGATTGGGACTGTTTTTTGCTAGATAAAGGGATCAGTCGAAGGGAAGAGAACTACAGATTGTGATGTTTGTGGGTCGTCTAGTGAAACAGCTGAATGAAGCCACTGGTCAGTTTTCCCCCACCTGGATACCCAGAGCGTCCATTCAGTGTTTTAGTGACTCACTTTTAAATATGAAAGAACAGCCTGCGGCCAGCAGACAGAAAGGGGACTTGGTGAAAACAATGTGGAATGTAAAACCAAATTGTGATTCGTATCCTCAAAAATTTGGGAGGAAATACGGCATCTGTGCAAGAAGAACAGGAGACCGTGAAATGAACCATGCAGAAAACAAGAAGAACATTCATTCGTTTATTAATGTTTATTTATTTTGAGAGAGAGAGAGAGAGAAAGCGCGCATGTGTGCGTGCGCACCCACAAGTGGGAGAGGGGCGGAGAGAGAGAATCCCAAGTAGGCTCTGTACTGGCTGTGTGAGATCATGACTTGAGCCGAAATCAGGAGTCAGGCCCTTAACTGACTGAGCCACCCAGGCACCCCAAGAAGACCTTTTAGAAATTAATATATAACTGACTGTGGAACAACCCGGGGGTTAAGAGTGCATGCTGACCCCTGCACAGTTGAAAATGTGCATACAAATGACTTCCCCAGAGCTTAACTACTAAATAGCTTACTGTTGACCAGAAGCCTTACCGATAACGTAAACAATTGATTAACACATATTTTGTATGTTATATATATTATATACTGTATTCTTTCAATAAAGTAAGCCAGAGAAAACAAAGTATTATTAAGAAAATCATAAGGAAGAGAAAATACATTTACAGTACTGAACTGTATTTATTGAAAAAAAAATCCATGTATAAACGGGGCACCACAGTTTAAACCCTTGCTGTTCAAGGGGTCAACTGTATATAACAGCAGAAACAGGGGTGCCTGGGTGGCTCAGTTGGTTAAGCATCCGACTCGATTTCGGCTCTGGTTGTGATCTCACAGTTGGTGGGATCGAGCCTCAGAATGGGGTCTGCATTGACAGTGTGGAGCCTGCTTGGGATTCTCTCTCCCTCTCTCTCTCTGCCCCTCCCCTGCTCTTGCACATGCTCTCTCTCTCAAGATAAATATTTTTAAAAAAATTAAAAACAATTTTTTTAAACATTTGTTTATTTTTGAGAGAGAAAGAGAGAGACAGAGTGTGAGCAGGAGAGGGGAAGAGAGAGGGAGACAGAGAATCCGAAGCAGGCTCCAGGCTCTGAGCACAGAGCCTGACACGGGGCTTGAATCCACAAACCGTGAGATCTGAGCTGAGGTTGGAGGCTTAACCAACTGAGTCACTCAGGTGCCCCTAAAAAAATTTTTTTTTTAATGTTCACAAATTTTTGAGAGAGAGAGAGAGAGAGAGAGAGAGACAGAGTGCAGTGCGGGAGGGGCAGAGAGACAGGGAGACATAGAATCTGAAGCAGGCTCTAGGCTCTGAGCTGTCAGCACAGAGCCCCATGTGGGGCTTGAACTCACGAACTACAAGATCATAACCTGAGTGGAAGTTGGACGCTTAACCAACTGAGCCACCCAGGTGACCCTCCCCCTGTCAAAATAAATAAACTTAAAAAGAAGAGCTCTTTAAAAAAATAAAACTTGCAAGAATGGAAAGATAATGTTGGAGATTAGAAAATTAGAAGATGAGCCCAGGAGATTCAACATCTGAACAGTAGTTCTAGCAAGAAAGAACTTGCTAGAAGAACTTTCTATTATCAAAGAAAAAAAAAATAGAAGCATATTGCTAGAATTGAGTGGTAATGTTTTCAAATTCAAAGGGCCTACCAAATGCCCAACCCAGAGAATGAGAAAAGACTGACCTCAAGGAACATCCAAATGGAATTTGGGGATGGCAAGAGAATGTCTTAGAAGCCTCCGGAGGGTAAAAATAGGCTAGCTATCGAGAATTAGGAATCAAGAATGCCATCTTTCTTCTCAACAGCAACTGTGGAGCTGGACCCTTAAAATTCTGATGGAAAGTTATTTCCTGTCTAGAAATCAACTTTTAGTCACCTTAACACTCAACTCTGAGACTTGAATAAAGGCATCTTCAGTGTTTCAAACAATTAACTTTGGTGCATCCTTTCTCAGAAGCTACTAGATGATTTGTTCCACCAGATGAGAGGAAACCAAGAAAGAAGTCATGAGATGCAGGACACAGGGGACTCCATTCAGAGGCCAAAGACAGTCCCAAGAGGAAGATGAGGGAAGGTGATTCAGGACAGTAACACAGAGCAGATCTGGAGGACAGGTGTCCACATAGGGCAACAGGGGCCTGGAGCTGTGTGGCTAAGGCATATCTGACTGACACTGAGAGGCCACGTGCGCCATCAGAATCTGGGGGTGCATTGGTAAGAGATTCTTGAAAAACAAGCAGAATGAAACACACTCTAGTTCTTTTCATTCCAGAAAAAAAAAAGTCATACAAGCAAGGAAACATATGTGTAGTATTCTATGAAATCATAATACAAACTCTGAATATGGATTTAATGACGATTTTCTAAATTGGGAGGAGGGGGCCTATGTGTGTTGTGGGGTGGGATGCAATAACTAAACGCTCAGCTTTGATAGCAGAAGGTTCACAAGTAACGTCTAATATGACAGAAATCAAGAAACAGTAGAAGGAGCATGCTGTTTAGAAATATGGCTGTAAATAGAAGGAGCAGTTGAGAATTCAAAGTTGTTGCTTCTGAGAGGTAGGAATCAGCGATGGGGAGAGGTAGGGAAGGAGACACTGTTTTTTATTGTGTCTCCTGTAGTACCATTTGCATTTTTTTAATGTTTATTTTTGAGACACACACACACACACACACGCACACGCGCACACAGCATGAGCTGGGGAGAGGCAGAGAGAGAGAGGACGACCGAAGATCCAAAGCAGGTTCTGTGCTGACAGCAGAGAGCCCGATGTGGGGCTTGAACTCAGGAACCATGAGATCGTGACCTGAGCTGAAGTTAGACACTTAACTGACTGAGCCACCCAGGTGTCCCAAGAAGCTGTTTTCAGAGATGGTGTGAGTTAAAAGAATCATTGAAGAGGTGGCCAAAAAAAGTCAGTTAGGATGCTAACCCTGAAAATTGAGAAAGATACTGGACTGAAGCATGATAGTTAACGTGAGTAAGGTAAGGATGCAGACAAGATGAAATGAGAAGGTAGTTAGAATAAAGCCTTTCCAGCCCATATAGTGGAATCCATATTGGGTTCCCTTTGCATTGAGTTAATGCTGTTTTCTTCAGTGGTATCACTTTCTTATCTTTTTAAGGCCCCTTTATCCCTCTTCCCCTTTCAAACTTATAGTGGAAAAATCAGGCATGTACCAAATTTGAGAGAATAGTACAATGCATCCCTGCTAACCACCACCTGGTTGTAACAACTGATAACATTTTGTTTCGTCTGACCTCCTACTTTTCAGGGGAGGGGACTGATGAATTTTAGAGCAAATCCCAGATGTCATATCTTTTGAACCATAAATATATCATGTACATCTCTAACAGGTAAGGGTTTAAGAAAAAAAAAACAAAACTAGGGGTACCTGACTGGCTCAGTCCATAGAGCATGTGATTCTTGATCTCATTTTCGTGAGTTTGAGCCCCACGTTGTGCATAGAGATTCCTTAAAAAAACAACAAACTAAAATACCATTATCCCACCCAACAAAATTAACGACATTTCTTTGCTTCATGTCACCCAGTCCTTGTTCCATTCTCCCCAATTGTCTTCAAAATATTTTTACAGTTGATTTGGGTCAGATTCAAACTCAAGATCATCACATTAGTTTTGGGTGATATGTCTCATAAGGCTCTTTTATTATTTTTTATTTATTTTTTATTTTTTAAAATTTACATCCAAATTAGCATATAGTGCAACAATGATTTCGGGAGTAGATTCCTTAGTGCCCCTTACCCATTTAGCCCATCCCCCCTCCCACAACCCCTCCAGCAACCCTCAGTTTGTTCTCCATATTTATGAGTCTGTTTTGTTTTGTCCCCTTCCCTGTTTTTACATTATTTTTGTTTCCCTTCCCTTATGTTCATCTGTTTTGTCTCTTAAAGTCCTCAGATGAGTGAAGTCATATGATTTTTGTCTTTCTCTGACTAATTTCACTTAGCATAATACCCTCCAGTTCCATCCATGTAGTTGCAAATGGCAAGATTTCATTCTTTTTGATTGCCAAGTAATACTCCATTGTATGTATATATATATATACCACATTTCCTGTATCCATTCATCCATGGATGGACGTTTGGGCTCTTTCCATATTTTGGCTATTGTGGATAGTGCTGCTATAAACATGGGGGTGCATGTGTCCCTTTGAAACAGCACACCTGGATCCCATGGATAAATGCCTAGTAGTGCAATTGGTGGGTCGTAGGGTAGTTCTATTTTTAGTTTTTTGAGGAACCTCCATACTGTTTTCCAGAGTGGCCGCACCAGCTTGCATTCCCATCATAAGTCTCTTTTAACCTGTAAGTTTCCCCACTTTCTTTCTTTCTTTCTTTCTTGCTTGCTTGCTTGCTTGCTTGCTTTCCATTTACTCTTTGAAGATCCTGGGCATTTGTTCTGTAGAATTTCTCATATTCTGGATGTGACCTTGGAATGTTGGGTGATATGCTTCTCTATCCATTGTCTTTCCTACCAACTGGTAGTTAGATATGGAGGCTTGATTAGATTGAAATTCACTTTTTAAAATTGAGGTATAACTTACACCCAATGAGATACCCAGATCTCAGGTTCATAGTTAGATGAGTTTTGACAAATGCATACATTTTTTTTCAATATATGAAATTTATTGTCAAATTGGTTTCCATACAACACCCAGTGCTCATCCCAAAAGGTGCCCTCCTCAATACCCGTCACCCACCCTCCCCTCCCTTCCACCCCCCATCAACCCTCAGTTTGTTCTCAGTTTTTAAGAGTCTCTTATGGCAAATGCATACGTTTATGTAACCTATACTCCCTCAAAATATAAAGCATTTCCATCATTCCACAAATCTCCCTCTCTTACTTTCCCTTGATCACTTCTTCCTTCCATGTGTACAAATCGAGTTATAGCTGCCAAGCACAGATAAAGATTTTTGCCATCTGTTTTAGCCTTGCCTTGCCTGTGGGTAATTTAGGACCCCTTTGGAAAGGTTGCTTTCTCCCTAAAAATAATGTAGAGAATTCTGCTGTTGTTTGTACGAACTCTCCTTCTCATGACCACGCAACATGTTTTCACTGGCAGTTTATATCAGGATGATTTCTGTTGCAGGTAGCAAAAATTGGGTTCCAAATTGACTTAAATAATAAAGAGAGTAAACTGGCTCATTTAACTGAATGTTCTAGATGTAGATCCTGGTTTCAAGTAAAGCCTCATCTAGTGACTCGACAATTTCACCAAGGGGCCGGCTTTTCGTTTTGTTTTGTTTTGTTTTTCTACTCTGTCATCTATTGGGTCAAATTCATAATGTATTTGGGTCCTAGATGGCAGCCAGTGGTTCCTAGGACTGCATGCTTTCTCAGTCATTATCTGGCAAGGAAGAGAGATATTTTTCCCAGAATTCCTGGAAAAAGTCATGAGATTGGCCCTGATTAGGCTCAGCGTAGGTCGCATGCCTACCCCTAATCCAGTCGGCTGTTCAACTCTGGACTTGGTAGTAGAGTCTCCTCCTTCCCCAGAACAACCTGGATCTCCTAAATGGAAATCAGGAGATAATGGTGAGGAAGCATTGGCTGCTGTAGAGCAATGACTGCTATAATCACAAAAGCCCCAGTAGCCTCCGTCATTGGGACTTGCCTGGCTGTGCTTCCCTGGAGCAGCCCAGCTTCTGCACCAGACACCTTGCTTAACCCTTCCACAGCCCCTCCTCGCCAGCCATCCAGAGATTTCTCTAGAATTTGAGGGTAGGGGTGGGTGGTCACTATATTCATTCTGACCTTAATGTTTCCAGCTGGGAAAAACGCACAGACCCCCGAGGCAGGTTTTACTATGTGGATCACAACACGCGGACCACCACCTGGCAGCGCCCCACAGCCGAGTACGTGCGGAACTACGAGCAGTGGCAGTCACAGCGGAATCAGCTTCAGGGCGCCATGCAGCACTTCAGCCAAAGATTCCTCTACCAGGTGAGAGGGCAGGGGCTTGCCACGAGGGAGGGGAGCCTGCTGGCCCTGGAGAATGTGCTGCCTCGCACACTATTTGTTGACCTGTTTGGTGAGCGGGAAGACGGTAGCTGGAAACATCAGTGCTCTGGAGATTTTACTCATCACGGTGAAATTCCTCAAATTCCGTCATTTCTAATTTAGTAACTCAGTGTCCAGCTTCTGTGTTTCAGGACTCAATATACCTGAAACTGACTCAGTATATCTGAGATATATACTATCTTTCTGCCAAGACTAGATTTATCTTCTGGCCCCTCCATCCAAGTCCATTTATTCTAATTTGAAACCTGAAGGTCAGCTGTGACTTCTTCCGTACCTCAACTTTTGAGAACAAAACAGCCACCTACTCAGTCCGTTAAGCATCCAACTTCAGCTCAGGTCATGATCTCACAGTTCATGGGCTTGAGCCCCACATCTGGCTCTGCACTGACAGTGCACAGCCTGCTTGGGTCCTGTCTCCCTTTTCTCTGTGCCCCTCCCCTGCTTGCTTGCGCTCTCTCTCTCAAAAATAAATACACATTAAAAAAAAAGCCATCTAAATCTTTTCCTTTCTGCTATTGTTTTTCTTTAAATCTTTTTTATTTGACACATTCTTAAGGATGGAAGGACCTCTAAAGTTGTTGTGGATCAGGGCTTCGCAAACTATGGCCCATGGGCCAAAGTGGCCCACACCTGGTTTTGTAAATAAAGTTTTATTGGTACAGAAGCACTCCAAGTAGTTTAGGTATTGACTCTGGCTACTTACTTACACTGTAACAACAGAGTTGAGTAGTTTCAACGGAGACCATATAGCTTATAAAACCTGAAATATTTGCTGTCTAGCCCTTTACAGAAAAAGTTTATTGACCTCTAGTTCAACTTCCTTCTAACTGATCCCTGGTTTTCCTTCATCCCTCCCAACTGAACGGTTGGGGCAGCCTTTCACTTGTTCTCTTTGTTGGCATTGTTCTCTCTTCCTATCTGTACTGCCTATTCCCAGCAGAGCAGTCTTCACATATCACTGTCATTTGATCACTTTTGCTCAACATTTATCACTGTTTTTTTTTTTTTTCTTTCTTCTTTCTTCTTTTTTTTTTTTTTTTTTAAGTAGTCTCCATGCCCAGCTTGGAGCCCAGCTTGAATTCATGACCCTGAGATCAAGACCTGATCTGAGACCAAGAGTCGGACCCTCAACCAACTGAGTCACCCAGACGCCCCATCACTGTCATTTTTTTTTTTATTTTAATTTTTTTTCAATATATGAAATTTATTGTCAAATTGGTTTCCATACAACACCCAGTGCTCATCCCAAAAGGTGCCCTCCTCAATACCCATCACCCACCCTCCCCTCCCTCCCACCCCCCATCAACCCTCAGTTTGTTCTCAGTTTTTAACAGTCTCTTATGCTTTGGCTCTCTCCCACTCTAACCTCTTTTTTTTTTTTTTTTTTTCCTTCCCCTCCTCCATGGGTTTCTGTTAAGCTTCTCAGGCTCCACATAAGAGTGATATCACTGTCATTTTAATCACTGGCTCAAAGCCTTCTGTGGTCATTACCTACAGAACAGCATCCAAATTTCCTACTCCAGAATTCAGAGTGCTATGATCCCAAATTAACTGTCTAATGGCCTCCTGTACTGTGTCCCTTCAGGAACCCTCCCAACCCCTCCTTCCATCCCATTAGAGCCTCTACCAGTGACCTTGTTCCCCCCAGCCACACAGCTGTCTTTGGCAGGACAGGTAGCATTACCAAGTTGGAACTCTGCATATTCTCAGGGGGCCTTGAACATGAAGCTTGGGATCTGTAGTAGAGTCTCTACAGAAGGTGGTGGATTAGAGGCTGGAAAACTTTTGAGCTGGTCCACAGCATTTAATCACCGAGTTTAGTCAGCATTGTTTCTGTTTGAAATGAACTCTAACCCCACAACCCATTTCTAAATTAGATACTTTCCTAGTTCGATGCTTACCATAGCTTTAATTCCGTTTAGCTAAGTACTGTTCATTATCAACTTTGCCTTTGTTTGCAGTTTTTTCCTCTGCTCATCCGAAGCAGGAGCTACCACCTCCCTGGGCCAGCCGATCTCCTCTTCTGTCAGGGCCGGTGCTCCTTGTAGAGTGAGAGAACCATAGAAACCTCCATCTCTTTAGTACGGATGGACAGAAAGCACAGTGTTTATCACATCGACTTGTCTCCCAAGGTCAACTGTCATGCTTGTCTGTGATTCGTGCCCCGGTGCCCCGTGGCCTACCCGGTGCAGCCCTTGTGTAGGTTCTCATGCCAGGCCTTGTACTCCGCAGCCCCTTTCACACATGCCTGGCGTCCGGTTCTGGCATGTTTCGAAATTGGATGGGATGTGATCATTCTCTGCATTTCAGAAATTGTTCCTCCAGAGCTAGGCCCCAAAGACTTTCTCTGCCATTTTTCTTGGGTGGTCGTGGCTACAAAACTAGGAAGGTCTGGGTGTTTCTATCCTTTGTGTTAGAGACAAGGACACGTTTTAGGAGTCTCACACTGGTTTTGTCTCCCTGCTTATTTGGCTTCTCTAAGTATTGAAAAAAAAAATCTCTTGAAGGAATCTTTTTTTCTGTATAATGCACCAAATATGTTCTGTCTGTTGACTGAAATGTTTGGTGGGTGAGAGGGAAGGTTCTAGAGGTCACTTCCACTTGGTCTTTTGGAACCTTCATTTCTCTTGCCCACCCTCTCTCATTTTAGCAATGCCATTCCAGGCATGCAGAGGTAGAACTTTGCCTTGGAGAGTCCCCTACTACTTTTTTGAGTACTCTAAAAACGATTTTCCCCACTTTGCTGGGGTCTTAGGAGGGTTCTAGATAGAGGTGATGGTTCCCTTTTCTCTGTGAAACAAGATTCATATTGAAAAACGTGTTAAGAATCTTTTATGGGTCAGCTTTCAATGTCTCTCTGTTGATTTCCCTCTTCCCTGGATTTGCTTTGCCTCTCGCTTGCTCTGGAGCCATGTCCTGGTTACAAGTAAGAAGAGTTGCTTTCATACAGTTATTTTGGGGTTTGGCCTTGGCCCAGGGTTTGACTCGGAAGACTTAAGAGCTGATACTGTACCAATGGGCTCTCTTCCTCCTCCTCCTCCTCCTCCTCCTCCTCCTGCTGGGCTCAAACCAAGACCTCGTTCTTCTTTACTTGCTCTAGAGAGAACACAAAATGTAGTTCAAGATAGAAGACGAAGGAGCCCCACGTCGCGGTCTCCCACAGCTCCTTCCTGCTTTCTGCCCCATCACACACATTTTTCAGTTTCTCTTCTCATTCCCCTTATTTCTGATACTCTCCCCTTTCCTGATGCCCCAGCGTGCCTTTGTTTGTTGTGACCGTCATGCACATACTTGTGTATTGCCCTTACAATTTCTCTTTGCCCTTTCTTCTGTGACCCTGCTGCGTTCCAGCAGGGATGCCCACCTAGTCGCATGCATTGTGCAGTGTGACAGGACCCATCTCACAACCTGCTACTATTTTCGTGGTATTCCCTTTACCCCCACTTTGGTCCTCCCTTAATGACTGAAGGATGTAGCCAGTGTCTACAGGACTGAAACAGATCATTCTGTGGCTCCTGATGTGTGGATGCCAAATCGCATTATCCAGAAACGGACAACTCCTTTCTTACTCTGCAGAGAGCCCCTTGGATTGAACTCTCAAACACCTGGGTTTTGTTCTGCACCCAGTGGGTGGATACTTAAAAAAAGGAGCCGGCCTTCCATACGTAACCTTTAATGCCCTTCCCAGAGCCTTTATTGCCCTCGGCTCTATTTGCTAGACATTCTTTATTTCTGAGTTTGTATCTTAAAATATTACTGGAACTTAGTGCTTAGTCCCCGAGGGACTTGAACTCAACGTGAGCTGTCTGGCTCCCGGCCTGCACCTCAGATGTCCCAACCCAGGGACAGTTACCAGGCAAGTGATTCAACAGTGTTACTTTCTGTTCCTACTAGTAAAGGAAATTGTCTTGTCGCTTAAAGTCACCTGCAGATCCAAGGATCTTTCTTCTGACTCTAATCCCTCCAGGCCCCTTTCTCTGTGGTTTTCTGCCTGTGCTCCAAGTGATACTTGGGATCTCTCCTTTTGGGCGAATTGGCGGAGAAGAGAAGGGGCAGTCGGTTGGCTTACTGGAGATGTGGGGTTTTGGGGTTTTGGTTTTCAAGCCATGATGTGTGGCTCGTATTTTTTGTTTCTCTTTGGCTTCTTTCTGTCCACTTCCTTTTCTTATTTTTCAAGTTGTACTATGTACATTGAGGGAGAAATGTCCAAAATAGTTAAGTGCTTTTCTTTAACTGCAAGAGGTAGCATTGTTGCAAGTGTCGGCTTTCATGGACTCCATCTCCTATGTTGTTCACGTTTATCAACCTCTGGCCTCTCTCCCTTCCCTATTGCTTCCTCTTCTGTCCCCTTTTCATAGGTTTTGGGGAGTGTGGATCTGATAAGATGAGAATAGGACGATGGCAAAGAAACGAAACAAAATGCCATAACTAAAGAGAGCCAACATTGTATGAAGTTTTAAAAAAGGCAAGGATTAAGAAAAGGGTTGATGATTCTTTTTAAAATTCTCCTCCCTGTGCTCTGTATACTAGTCACCGTTGAGTTTGGTGAATAATAGAAATCCACTTGGTTCAACTTAAACAGAAAAGGAATTTCTCAAATGGGAATGGGGTAGTTGATAGAATTAGCAGAATGACGAAGAACCAAGCTCTGGCAGAATCCAGGGGCAGGCGAGGCAAAGGAATAGTTCGTGTAGGACATTGTCCTCTTGTGCTGCCATTAAACACTCGTTGCTCCAGTGGATTGTGGACTCTATCACAGTCGTAATTTCCAACAGGCCTCATGCTTTCCTGCCGTTCCCGGAAGTCCTGAGTGGGAGCATCGGATTGGCTGGTCTTTAAGTCATGTGCCTGCACCGGAGGTGCCATGGTGTTGGGAAGGGAAATATTTGCTAGCTGATAAATATTTTTGGTCTCTAGTTCAGTGCAGGTCATGGAGGCTGTCAGTAAAAGTTGTTTGGTCTGTTGAGGTGCAGGGTTGTGCAAAAGATGACTGTCAGCCCCCTGACGCCCACCGGGTACCAGTTGGGAGCTAATTTCCCATTGGCGCGTGAATGCTATGTGGATTATCCACTCATTCCAAAAAAAGACTTGAAGCAGCAGACAGTTTTGCTCTGAATGCTTCTTTACTTTCTTAAAATGACCTTTCCTGCGTTTCTTCCCTTTTGCTACAGCTCATTCCCCACCGAGTTCTCTTTGGCTTTATTATCTGAAATGCATGCGTATTTCACAAGTTCGTTCCTTTCCTTCTGTGACCAAATGCTTTTATAGCCACTGCTCTTCTGTGTTAACTGGAAAACAAAGCTGGAAGAACTTGGGTTTCATGAGATGTTGCACCCCACCCCCACCCTGCTCCCACCAAAATGACCTCGGGAGATGTCACATTTGGGAGATCTTTTTCAGGAACCATCAGCTAAGTCTGAATTGTGGTGGAAACGTGAGCACGTCCTCCAGGATGACGGTAACGGGCCCGAAATCGAGCACAGCCCAGCTTCCCACACCTCCGTGCAATCTCACTGTGCCGGGTAGGAGGCCCTTTGCTGAAAGGCGGCTCTGTCCCACCAGGGAACCTATGGTTTCAAGACTTAAACATCTTTTTTGGAACTTGCTTCGGAAGAGTTGCCTGAACTGCCACCTTGGAAAGAAAGTTTCTCTGTCCTTTCAGCCGGGGGTGGAGGGCCGGCTGTGAAGGGTGCGGGGGTTCTTTGGCAGTTGAGCTCCACCAATGTTTTCTCAAGCTGAGACTGAGCTCCATTCATCCTCCTGCCCGTGTGTGGCTCCGTCGCCCCCAGACAGAGCCAGCCGGCAGCCCAAAGTCTGCATTGAGAACTTGATCCCCTCGTGCGACGATTAAGTTTTAGTAAGTGAAATAAAAATGCTTCAGCAAAACAGAAAAGAAAAGGAAAAAGAAAAGCAAGCAAGCAAGCGCATGCGGAACGACGGAACAATACTTGTTTTATTTAACTATGAAGAGTTTTTGACAGCGCCCCCCCTTCTCTGCAGGATATGAGAACTCTGGGTCCACCGCAGCCCTGCCCCAGGGATCTCATGGCAGAATTAGGCTGGGGGGTGGGGGGTTTGAACGTAAACAGTGACCCTCAAGGCCTGGAGTCCGCTCCCCTTTCTTTCTCCTGTCTCTCCTGCTCGCTTGCCACCTCGCCCCCAGCCCCACCTCCCCAGACAGGCACACACAGAACACTGAGCAACTTCAGGTTCGGGCCGGAGGAGAATAAAGGTGCTTTGTGAAGGGAAGCAAAACATTCCTGGGGGAGGTGAGGGGCCTGGGGCATGAATGTGCCCTCAGTCTGGGCTGGTTTTGCACACCACGGCTGCTCCCTCTCCCTCTCAGGCGCACCCAGGAGGGAGTTGGAGGGAGGAGGGCCCAGCCCCCAGCCAGGAAGCTCTGGGCGTGGGCAGGGCTTGTGGGAATGATTTCATTGGAAAGGCCTGCGATATTTTTTCCCCTCCCGTGTGTGGTTCTTGGAGAAAGTTGGAGGTGGTGGTGATTTCAGTCGCCCTGGCCGCCGCGAGCAGGAGCTCCTGCCGCAGGAAGGCACTGGCCGGGCCTGCCCGGCGGTCCGCTCCGGGCCCTCCCGCCACGCCTGGGGCCGGCTCTCTGCCTCCACAGCCCTGGCCCACCTTCTTCTGCACCCATCGTCCTCCCCCTCGCTCCCCCCTCTCCAAAGCCCGTCGGGGCCCTCTGTGTGCGGGGTTCTTTTTGGGTTTCTCTCTTTTGAAGAAAACTTTTGAGAGATGCAGATGTCACTTAAGGCCTCACGGTATCCTGTACAAAGTGCTCAAATGTGGAAATGAGTCCTTGGCATTTTTATTTTTATCGATCGATTTATTTTTAACCGGCGGCTTTTTTTTAATCTCTGTGTTCTGCTGTGTTTCTTGTGTTTAGTCTTCAAGTGCTTCGACTGACCATGACCCACTGGGCCCCCTCCCTCCTGGCTGGGGTAAGTACCGAGTTCTACTTCCATGTCCTCAGCTGTCTGTAGGCTGATGCTCTGTCTTCTTCCCGTGCGAGTCTTTCTCACTCCCATCCCTCAATTCTCCATTTCACTTTTCTCCAGCACATGCTGTGGGGATGCCCTAGTGGGAGGTTACAGGCGATGGAGCTGGAAGATTGGGAAAGTAACTGAGTTCCCCTGCACCCCTGTAGCATTCACCTGCCATGACTGAAGGGTTATGACCCTACGGACAGAGTCCCTTAGCAGCCATGAGACTGTTGGGTTTTGGTCCTGACTTTGAATGGTCTACCCAGCCATCCATCCTGTCATTGACTAAGACATTTTGACGCTGACTTACCCGCAGGTGCACTGGTTTCAGGTCTGTGGCTGTGCCATTGGAAGGAGCCACCTTACCAAACCTTTTTTTGCAGCCAGGATGTTGGAGGACTTCAGCCTAATTTTGACTAAAGAAAGCCACCTTTTTATTTGTGACCCAGTTGTGAAAGAGACCAGAGGGAAGCAGATGAGAGAGTTGAGCACTGGGCGGCAACTCTGTGGAGGCGCGTCATTGCTGATTAATAACGCCATGCTGGATTCTCCTTGTCATTGGAGAATTTTAAGTCCTGGGCGTGATTTGCCAATAATGAGTTAGAGGGATGGACGTCCTTGACTTGGGAGAGATTATGGGCGTTATGGCTATTCTGGGAAGGAGTAGCCATGCAAAAAGGGGTCATGAGAGATGGTGAGATTCCATGCATTCTGCAGCTCTGAACCGGGTCAGGGTTTTGTTCAATACAGCAAGAGTCCCTGCGTTCCGAAGAGGGCAGTTTTTGCAAGAATCAGCGTGTGCCGGCTTTAGTGTATTGGTGAGGCCGGTAGCAGACAGTAAATGCTAGTTTGATGGTGGTCACAGATGGTTATTAAATTGGGCAGGGGCATGCTCCCCAGTAAAGACAGAGAAGGTGACAATGATAGGATGAACATGACCTGGGAAAGTACAGCTTTTGAGCTGGATCCTCTTAGTGTAGACATGTTACTCCCTGCTAGTAATTTACCAGATTCCATCACCTCCCTGGGACCCATAGTGTGTCACTTAGGGAATTACCACTGTATTCCAGAGCACTGGAAGGACCTTGTAGACCTTCTAGGGGGATGTGTTGGTTAGTGAGGCCTCCAGACAGTTCTTGAAAATCACCGATGACCCATCTGGCTCTTTGAACTGATGAAAGGTCACAAGTATCTCAGAGATCAGCAGCAAGTCAAATGTGAGGAGTCAAACACAGGGTCCCTGGCTAGGCAGGGAAAATGCATCAGATTAAACAAGAATGTATGATGTTTGGCAGCCAGTAGACACTCTGACCCAGAGCCAGGGGCCCGGAGTTGTTCCTGGGTCTGCAGAGTCCAATGATTTCTTTCTGCTACATGGTCACCAAGTAAATCTGCTACATGATTTGGTTCTGCTACATGATGGTCACCAAGTAAGAGCATCTGCAGCGACTCAAAAATAGCTCCCAGAAGCCAAGTGTGAAATATCTGAGATGGGATTAGGAGCCATGGTCAGAGTCAGTGGTGTTTACATGCGATCAGGAAAACACAAGATTATATTGGTATGAAACTGAGAAAAAAGAACATCTGGCCGAGGGCCAGGGAACCTTCCTAATCACATCCTTTGGGCTTTGTGTGGCTTTTCCAGGGCTGTGACAGGGCCACCTCCCCAAGAAGAGTTGAGAGTGAACAGAAAGAGCAGCAGAACCAAGTGAGAATTGTGTTTAGTGGGAGCCTGCTGTCAAAGCTGTGCTCTCCTGCTGTCAGTCCTAGGTCCCTTTCTGCTCCTCTAGGAGAGACCCCACCGTTCTCCCTGCACCCCGGCCCATGGGTTAGGATGCCTCAGGTTTAGATCCACATGTCTTCAGCCACCCTGACCCTGGCCATGTGACTACATGCTTCCAGGTCTGCTTCTTCCTGAAGGAAGCAAACTAGATGCTAGGGTTAGGGCTTTCCCAGCCCCTGAACTATGAAATTGTATGCGGTGAGGCAGTTCCAGGAGGCCCCCTGGCAGCAATGAGGACATAGGCCCCAGACCGGCCGGACAGATCCCCCACCCTGAGGATCAGCATGGGCTTTGGCCCGTGGCAGAGCAGACACAAAGGATCTAGTTTAAAGCAGAAGCTTCTGGAATGGAAGGGGCCTCTCCTTTTTTTTAGAACCTTCTCAGGAAGCCTGCCTTCTGTGGGACAGTCCCATAAGCTTTTCTGAGGTGATGGTGAGTTCTGTAATAATCTTGGACATCTTTGCTTTCTTTCCTTTTGTCTGTGTTTTTAAAATTTCTGTCAGGTAATGGATACCATGTAAGACAGAGAGACCAAGGCACCTAGGTTGATACTGGGAACACTGCAGCCCGATGCTTGAGGGGAGAGGTGTGAGTTCCTCAGTTCTAGGCCTTTCTTAGCTTTTGGTTTGCCTGTACCTTCTGGAACTGGTTCTTTTTATTTTTTTAATTTCACCCTGTCATTGTAAAAGAGGGAGGGTCATTAGCATCAGTTATTTGGGGGACAGAAGCAGAATTGAAGGCTCACGAACTTCATGGGAAAGGTGACCTCTCTTGGGTTCGAAGCCTTGCCCCTCGTCTCCCTTGTCATCCACTTGGAGCTGACGGAGTGCCTCTTTCACTGCCTCTCACAGCCTGGAATCAGTAGCTAGTGTGGGTCTGCCTGGATCCCTCCCATGAGCACCCGAGCCGTCATCAGTGCCCCAGGAGAGGGCGAGATAGGAAAGATTGTCCAGAGGCCAGAGACCATGTGTCTGAGCGCCCCCAAACACTGGCCTGGCTCGAAACACACACTAAGGTGTAAGAACAAGGTGGGCATTGTAAGTGCCCACAGCCCCAGGCATTTATTGCACATGTGCAACACGACATTTTGCTGGGCTATGAGAATTTTAGAACAAAGCTTTGCCTTCACGCAGGGGGAAGGAGAGAAGGCAGACGGGAGTAGGCCCTGTGGTACCGAGTACTGATCAAGAAGGTACAAAGGAAAATGCAGCCACCCCACAATGACCCTGCCTGGATGGAGCAGTTGCAGGACCAGAGACCGGCCCATGAGGGACTGGGGACGGGACCCGGGTTGAAGGGAGGCTGGCCATGCCTCCACTTTGCGCACAGCTGGATGCAATTATGCCTCTGGTTTCAGCCGGGGCTGCTTCCCCTCCGTGTTGCCACACCGCCCCCTTTCCTCCAACAAATCGACCAACCAAAGACAGTGCTGGATCTTGAGTTGGAAATGTGTTTGACCCTCCCCCACTCCCCAGTAGGGAAAGATTCTCTTTGTCCTTTTTACCAGTGACAGATGTGAGTGAGCCAGGCTTTCATCGGTTAAACTTCTCTAACAGGTCTGGAACAGGGGCAGAAATTGAGACCGCTGGCACTCAGGACGTGGGAGCCAGAGGGGAGTGGAACTCAAGGTCTTGCAAGCTGATTGTCGTCTTTTCTTTATTCTCGCATGGCAGAGAAGAGACAGGACAACGGACGGGTGTATTACGTGAACCATAACACACGCACCACGCAGTGGGAGGACCCTCGGACCCAGGGGTAAGGACACGGGCCAGGTCGGCCAGGTGTAGCTCCAGCGTTGGCCAAGTGCCTCGGAATGCATGGTCCTCCATGACCAGTGTTCAGGGATATCTTTAGCCAAACACGAATGCCCCAAGACCCTTACCATGTGGTGTCGACCTAATGAGACTTGAAAGTGGCTCCTTGAATTGACTTTCTCGATGGATAGATAGTGGTGTCTGGGCCAGTTGTGCACATTGCCGATAGCATGATCTCGAATGGCTCGAGGGAACCCCTCTAGAAGCTAGTCTGGGATGGGGCCTGTGGTGTCTCAGGATCGCTGGTGGCTACTCAGGCCATGGCCATCCACCCAGAGCTGGTTCTTTGGCCTTGGGACAGTACGTGACCTCTCTTTGCTACAGAACCGTCCTCACGACTTGGGTGGTACCAGGTGTGTTTCCTCCAGACGCGTCCTCAAGGGCTGTGCAGGGCCTGGGTGAAAGCGGAGAGAAAGCAGCACTCCGGGAACCCCATCCTCCTAGGCCCAGAAGGAGACACCCCCCCTTACCTCCTCTCTTCCCGTGCTTCCAGGATGATCCAGGAACCAGCTCTGCCCCCAGGGTGGGAGATGAAGTACACCAGTGAAGGGGTACGCTATTTTGTGGACCACAATACACGCACCACCACCTTTAAGGATCCTCGCCCAGGGTTTGAGTCTGGGTAAGGACTTTCCACAGGCAGTGTTGGTATCTGTTCACACCGTCAGGGTTCATCCTCGTCTCGATCCTCTTACTGCCCTCTGGTGGCCGGTTTTAATGTCACATTAATGGGGTCGGGGTTGGGGGAGTGGGGGGGGAGGAAGGGGCTATCCTGTTTATTCCGAATAACACTAGTGGTCTTTCTGTAAAAGCAAGAAGTCTGGCCTTATTTCTGGTTTTTCTTTTTACTCCTCAAATGTGTCTACAGGAGACCTAATGACGGTCACTTCCTTTCCTTTCTTGTCTCTAACATAGCATCAGCTTTCCTCAAGGCTAACAAAATACATTGCTAATTTTTGAGAAATCACATGGGTTCTAGAACATCTTTGCTCTTCCCAGGACGAAGCAGGGTTCCCCTGGTGCCTACGACCGAAGTTTTCGGTGGAAGTATCACCAGTTCCGGTTCCTCTGCCACGTGAGTTCTGGGACTGGACCTCCCGCAGAGGTTGGGTGATTGAGTTCACTTAGCATGATTTCCCAGCCTAGCAGAGGTAGTGAAACGCGTGCGTCTTAGGGAGGGTCGCCAGTCACTTGTCTTACCCCAAGCGACTGTCTGACATCATCTCCAGGAAACCAGCTCCCATTCCTACGGTACCAGGCTCTCCGCCACTGGTCCAGGGAGACGGGGAAGCCTGTTTGTACAGATGAGAGACTTGACTGGATAGTTATGACTGAGGTCCTGACTCGGGGTTTGTTTTCTTTCTTTGTTTCTTTCTTTCTTTTCAGTCGAATGCCCTCCCCAGCCATGTGAAGATCAGCGTTTCCAGGCAGACGCTTTTTGAGGATTCTTTCCAGCAGGTTAGAGAATAATCATGGTGCCTGAGACCAACGAACAGGAGGCCCCCTCTCACCACCCCATCTCCTGTCACATGGCCCGTTGAATCCATGTGGTAGCGTTTCCAAGGTGTGGGCCTTGGTGACAAGTCTCTGCTGAACAGCAGGCCTTAGAATTCCCTGCCCTGCCCCAGCCTGCCACGGAGGCAGGCGTGGCACTCTGGCCACGATGCTCTGTCTCCCCAGATCATGAACATGAAGCCGTATGACCTGCGCCGCCGGCTCTACATCATCATGCGCGGCGAGGAGGGCCTGGACTACGGAGGCATTGCCAGGTAAGCTCATCACCTCTGGAAGGCTGTGCGGCACCCCGTTGCCCCAGAAATGCCTCCAGCCAGAACGCTGCCTCCCCCTTGCTCACATTGGCTCCCCAAACTCCTGCACCTTCAGGAGTAGGCATGGGTGTGGCTGGTCCACATGGGCACAGGAGCAGGGTCCCAGGGTCCCCTTCGGGGCTGGGAATTGACCCTTTAGTTATTGGCCTGTGGGGAGGCTGGGAGCTCCCAAGGGAAGAGCTGAGGACAGTGGCTCATGATTTTTGTACTTGAACCATTCGGCAGTGGCTAAATAGTGATGTCCTGTGGTTTCAATTAAAATCGGCCCCGGGCTTCTCTTCTTGGGCAGCTGGGGCAGGTCAAATCTGGTGTGTCCCTGTGTGCCTGACATATATAAGCTCTGTCCCAACCCGGAGGGCCTTGATCAGGGCTCAGCTACACATCATGTGCAGAGGGTCAAAAATTAAAATGGCTGATGTGCCCGTAAGAAGAGCCTAAAGCATTGGCCTGCCCTCACCCAGTCTGCCTGCAAAAGTTAACAGACTCTCTGACAAAACGTTGCCTTGGATAATGGGGCTGAAGGTCCCCTGGCAGGGAGAAGGAGCATCCTGGCCTACGGTGACCGCTCAGCTCGCTGACCTCTCACGGTGTGGGGACGTCTTCTCTCTTGGTGTTGGGTTCACTTGCTTCTGGTCCTCTGTTTGCCGGTGGTGCTGCCCTCTGTGTTGGCCCCTGTGGATCAATTGCTCTTTGTTCTGTGGTGACCATGGTGACCTTCTCTCCAGGCTCTGCTTGGTGGTGTGGCTCCCACCCCGTGTGTGTCTGTCTCTCTGTGTCCTGCCAGTGGTTTTACCCTATGGTAGGTTACGTCATGCTGTTCTACCACAGGGTAGAACCACGGACGGGATACCGAGGCACCCTCTGCATCGAAGGAACTCCTCGTCTGCCCGGCCACAAGCAGCCGGGGACTGGCCCCCTTGGGATGTCCCCCTGCTGGTTGAGCTCAAGCCTGAAAGGACCCTGAATTCTGGCTTGCGGCTTGTATCTAGGCCACAAAGAGATGCCAAGTCATGGGTGTTGGTTCAGAAAAATGCGTGGAAGTGTGGGAAAGGGTATGGTGGTGGGGTCTGGGGTGAGGGGAGGGGAAAGAGCAAGGGAAGTGAGATACCTGTTGTACAGCTGCTGGGAATGAGGTTTATAATCTAGAGGCAGCATGGATTACAGAGTTTTCATGCATCAGGGCTTAGGAACATATTACTGTGTATTCATATTACGCTGCCAACTCAGGGTAAAAACAGGCTAGCTATTTCTTACAGCACCTGTGCAAGATTTAGAAAAAGATGCCCTTTCTCAAGACACTTCCATGTTAGAAAATGGTCATGATATCTTTGTTTTATTGGGAAAAATACTAGCTTGACTGCTACATGCAGAAAAATTATCGTAATAAATGTGCAAACCCATGCTATTTTAACATAGTGCCTTTGTACAGTGCACAGCCTGCACAGCTGTGCATGGTGGCCTCAGGGTACAGAGAGCTCCTTTGCCATCAGACATACTGGATATCGGATGTAAAGTCCTGGAATGCATCACCTCGGAGCCCAGAGACATGCACGCAGGCTTTCCTGAGCACTGTCCACAAGTGCAATTGTTGTCCTGGTTCACCCTTGCTCACTGACCAGCTGCTAATACAAATTATACCAGGTGTTAATCCCAGTGGGGCTCGGCAACCAGGGACGCGTGTCTCCAAACTAGCCAAGACAAGACGACAGAGGAGGGTCACATCTCTGGTGCAGGTTGCAGGAAGGGATCCATTACCCTTGTTTTTCTCTGTCTTCTCTCACAGGGAGTGGTTTTTCCTCCTGTCTCATGAGGTGCTCAACCCCATGTATTGTTTATTTGAATACGCCGGGAAGAACAATTACTGTCTGCAGATCAACCCTGCCTCCTCCATCAACCCCGACCACCTCACCTATTTCCGCTTTATTGGCAGATTCATCGCTATGGTAAGATGCATTGCTGCGAGATCTCTAGAGAGGGCGGCTGCCGGGGAGCCAGGCATGCCAACAGCCGCCTGCAGTGGGTGCCCCATCTCTGAGCCCCACGCCTCCTCACACGGCTCCTAACAAGACATGCAAAAAGCTAGCATTCTGGAGGTAGTTCAGAGCTCTGTCAGCGTTGCCCCCAGGGGCTATGAGAGGGTTTTCATGTTTGATTTGTGTAGGACTGGTCAAGCGATCGCTCACTTGACATTCAGTGTGCACCCCACTGAGGGTGTTGGCATGACACACGCTGCCCCCCTGCTGCCTGTCTCGCGGGGGGAGGGGAGATGTCGGGGAGGTGCGTACCACGGTCTGTCACGAGCCTCGGGTGGGAGTGTTTGGGAGTATCTGACTGAGACGCTCACTTCTGGAAGGGGATTTGGAATCAACACTAGCTTAGAACAGAGTCCTAGTAGACTGTTGGTCAGGATGTAGGAGGCATCGTCAGGGAGTGGGTGAACAGTAGGAAAAAGGGAGTCATGGTACCCGTATTTATCTAGAAATAGGAACACGGTGTGAGTAGAGAAGGGAGTCATGTCATGTGTATCCTGTCGAGTGTCTCGTGAGGGCAGAGAACCGGGATTGAGAAGGGGGAGCCTGTGAGAGTCATATAGTCCTTCTGCCATTTTTGGTAGTTGGAGATGTTTCATCGCTCACTTTCCTTTGCTTCTTCCTGACTTCCTGAATGCTCTGCCTGCAGGAACCCCAGAGCCCATGACTAAATATGTCCCTTCCCCTTGTCTGGAAGTTCTTGGCTAAGGTGCTGGGCTCAGGAAGTGGGCACATTCTTCCCAGGTCTAGAGACCCGCCTGGCCCCGCAGCCGACAGGACAGACCAGTAAAACCCTAGACTATTACTCACCACTGGCCCGCCAGCTCTTGCCATTGACAGCGTCTGCATTATTTTTGGCTGCCTCTGCGGCCCAGCTCTGAGCGTCAGTGAGTCAGGGCCGCCGCCTGGGGCTGTGCTGGGAGTGCGGGCAGATCTCTGCTAGAACAGGGAGCTGGCGGGTGAGCGTGCTGGGCAGGCAGTGGGCTCCTAAGCAGGCTGGCTCTGCTTGTCCCTGTGGTCTGCAGGTGTCCCAAGGTCGTAGGCGCTCTTGAGGAGAGAGGGCAGGTAGCAGTAGTTGGGCTTTGGTGAGGAGCATCCGAGAGCCTGACTTGGGCAGGGTCCTCTGAAGACCGAACCCCTTCGGCGTGTCTCTTCTTCCTCAGGCTCTGTATCATGGGAAGTTCATTGACACAGGCTTCACCCTCCCTTTCTATAAGCGGATGCTCAACAAGAGACCAACCCTGAAAGACCTGGAATCTATTGACCCTGAATTCTACAACTCTATCGTCTGGATCAAGTGAGTCCTCTCCCTTGCACCGTGTTGGGAGGAGAGGGGTCTCTGGGTGGGGAGTAGCACGGTTGGCCTGTATGTTCTCCGCCAGAGTGGCCTTGCACTCTTATAGGCTGTGTAAATGCTTGTGGAGATGCACGGCTCCCAGGTTTCCCTGGAGGGCAGCTCTGGAATTCACTCTGTGCCTCAGGGAGAGGTCCCGGGCTCTGTTCTGGACTTCAGCTACCTGTGAGTCCTTGCATCCCACGAACACTAATGTGAGTGACGGAGCAGGATAAGGGAAGACCCTTCTGAGATAGACCTCTTCCCTCTTGGTGTCTCGTGCCCCCAGAGAGAACAACCTGGAAGAGTGTGGTCTAGAGCTGTACTTCATCCAGGACATGGAGATCCTGGGCAAGGTGACAACCCATGAGCTAAAGGAAGGTGGTGAGAGCATCCGAGTGACAGAGGAGAACAAGGAAGAGTACATCATGTGAGTCTCAAGCACTGGGGAGCCGGTGGCGGGGGGGAAGGGCAGAGCCCCCTCGTCTCTGGGGCACCCTCCAGCCAGGCGCCCGGGTATTTCACCGGGGATCACAGCCTCCCATTTGGCATTGGCCTGTGATGGCTACCCAGGGCCATCACACGCTGACCAGAGCTGAGGAAACCGGAGCCCAAGGTCATGTTAGAGCTCCTGTTGGCGCTTTTTCCCCACATGGTAGCCTTCGAGACTGCAGGGCCTTGAAGAGGCATGAAACTTGGACATCTCCCTCTTCCTTCTCCTAACTGGCAGGATTTCTGTGTCCCGGGTGCCTACCCAAGTCCATTCTCTGACGCGCGTCTGTGCGCGACTTCACCCGTGTGCCTTCTTCAGGTCTCTCGGTCTAGCGTCTTCACCTCCACATGCCTGAAGTTCAGCCAGCGATGGTGGGAGGTAGAGGAGGGGGTGGAATGTCACAGACTCCAGTGTCTCCTGGTTACCGTCACCTGATCCCTTGCTGCCGTGTGACAACAGCCTCGTGGCAGGCCCCGAGCTGCACCTGAGGAGCGGGTCTCGGCACCACTGATGGCTGATCTTCTGTTTCAGGCTCCTAACCGACTGGCGTTTCACCCGGGGCGTGGAAGAGCAGACCAAAGCCTTCCTGGACGGCTTCAATGAGGTGGCCCCCCTGGAGTGGCTGCGCTACTTTGATGAGAAAGAGCTGGAGGTGAGAACTGAGGTTGCCTCCACCCTGCACCTCTGCCTCTGGGGCCGTCCTGCCCTCTGTTGGTCAACTGCGTCCCCCGGAGGGACTCACCAGTAAAACCTCACACTCCCTCTGGCTCGAGGCCACCGCGGGCCGGATGGGTGTGATCTGGTTTCTCACACCTATTCCTCCCCTGGCCCTCGTTTTGAGGGGTTCCACGTTCAGGGCTGTATCGCCCAGATCATTACCACCGCCAGCAGAAACAGATGAAAACGTTCAGGATGGTTTCACCTGCTAGTGGTGGATGAGGCACTGTGCACCTGTGGGGAGGGGGCTGGCGCCGGCCCGCTGACACCTGTCCCCTCTGCAGCTGATGCTGTGTGGCATGCAGGAGATAGACATGAGCGACTGGCAGAAGAACACCATCTACCGGCACTACACCAAGAACAGCAAGCAGATCCAGTGGTTCTGGCAGGTAGGCCCGGGACCCATCCCACTGGAGTCGGGTGCGGGTCTCGGCTGGGGTGTTTCAGCAGTCAGCCACAGGAACGAGACCTGATGAGATCTTAAGCTCGAGGACCCTTGTTGTGTGGTCACCTCCCTCCTCCTTGATGCCCTCCCCAAGGAGAAACCTGACCTGGGGCCGAACAGCGCGGTTGCAGCTGGCTTGTGGCCGGTGCACTTGACAGGACATGGTGGTGGTCAGCCTTGGGCCCGCTGAAAACACTGGGGTGCAGGAGCGCCAGCCTGCGGGCAGGAAGGGAAGCTCCCGCAGGGCGCGGCTGCCCTCCAGCCGGGTGGGACGGGACTGCGTGTGCGGGGCTCCAGAGAAACCGAATGAGCTTGGAGTCCTGGATCTGATGAATTGGTTCTTTCCTGGGTGTAGTCTTGTCGTTGTCGTCACGAAGCGTAGCACCCCTGGAGAAAAGGACGTATGTGAACATGTCGTCATGACAGTGCAATTCCCATCTCATAAAATTCACCATGTTAAGGTGTACAGTTCACTGGCCTTTCACGGTGTGATGCGATCATTACCACCATCTAATTCCAGAACTCTTCATCACCCCCAAGAAGAAACCCCATACCCCTTAAGCAATCACTCCCATCCTTGGTATGTTCTTACAAGTACAACTTGGACGGGAAAAGAAAATCCAGCTCGAGGTGCCCCTGAGACCGAGACCTGTCCCGCGGACTGGTGGGGTTGTCCTACGGACACAGCCCCTCAGAGGCGGCGGCTTGGGGGTTTCTGAGGTTGGTGGCTATAACCGCCCCCGCCCCCAACCCCGGGCTTTGTGTTCTCAGCCCCAAAGAGGGGTCCTGGCTGCCTGGAGTCACAGGTTAGGGCGAGGTTCTGGGTCAGGTGGCTTGTCTGGCTCTGCGCTGACTCGTGGAGTTCCAGGTGGTGAAGGAGATGGACAATGAGAAGAGGATCCGCCTGCTGCAGTTCGTCACCGGGACTTGCCGCCTGCCTGTTGGAGGATTTGCCGAACTCATTGGTGCGTCTCCCCTTGCCCTGCTGGTGCCCTGGGGCTGGTGTGAGGGCAGCTCGAAAGGTGGGCGGGGCTTAAAATCTCCTTGGAAGCAAGTCAGTGGGCCTGAGCCCCCCTCCACTGTGGGTGCAGCCAGGGTCCTGCCGTGGGAGGGGATGGTTCAGTTGTACCTGATGTGGTGTTCTTTGGATAACAGGTAGCAATGGACCACAGAAGTTTTGCGTCGACAAGGTTGGCAAGGAAACCTGGCTGCCCAGAAGCCACACGTGGTGAGCATTTTGGTGTTAGTGGGAGGTGGCTAGAACCTCACAGACCGGATGAGCTCCTGAGGGCAGTCCAGTGAGTGGGGCTGCTTTGGGACTTGACTCTGGCAACTTCCGTGTGGCTCTGGGGTTCGAGAGGAGGGGCCTCTGATCTTTTGGGAGTTACGGCAGCAGTCCTCATGTCCTTACCGGCTGTTAAATACTCAAACACTTCTCTTCCAGTAGACAGAGAGCTGCCTCCCCGTGTGCCCTGCTGCCCAGTTCCCCCTTTCTCCAGTGGCCCTGCCCTGTCTCCTAACCCTCCCATGGTCTGGGGACCAGAAGCATTAAGGCCTCACACAGCGGGGCCCTCAAGGACTCTCTTCTGGCGTCTGGCCACTTGGCATGTTTGAGCCACAGTCACATGAACTCTTTTGACCGCCCCCTGCGGCCAGGCTGGAGCAGGGCCATGGAACCCTGACCTCTGTGCTGACTCTTCTGTTCCCTCTTTCAACAGTTTCAACCGTCTGGATCTCCCCCCATACAAGAGCTATGAACAGCTGAAAGAGAAGCTGCTGTATGCCATCGAGGAGACTGAAGGCTTTGGACAGGAGTGACCGAGGCCGCCCCCTCCCACGCCCCCCAGCGCACACATAGTCCCGAGTTCTTCCTGCCCAAGAGGCCGGAGGCCACGCAGCACTCGGGAGGCCCCCCCAAGCGGTGGCCGTGCGTGGGACCACACTGTCATCAGGCTGGTGGTGGCAGAGTCTGACCTCTGGAGGCCCTGCCTGTCTCCCTCCCTTCCCCCCTACCCACTGGTGGCAGTCTGGAATAAAGCCCCCATGTCACCTTGGCCCCGTCACCCGTTTCAGAGTCTGGAGGCCTGACCCTCTCTGTAAGCTCTCCCTCCTTTTCCCCGAAGACCAGCCGTAGGTATGCATGAGCGTGCAGGGAGGGTGCCTTCTGCTGAAGAGCTGTGGCGGAAGCCCTGGGTCCGACGGGCCAGTCAGGCGAGAAAGAGACCGGCCACTCGCTTGGGGTAGCTGTTCTGGGCCAACAAGGCCCAGAGTCTTTGCCAGTAAAAGAGGTTCTGTTTTAAATAGAACTTTCCCAGTGATCTGTGTAAGATGGAGGTCTGAGCGAGAGGAACTCCTCCCATACCCGGAGAGAGCTGGGCCTGCCGCCTCCTCTCCCTGCAGGCTCACGTCACCGAGGCTGAGCAGCAAGGCCCGTCTCTGCATTCAGTGCCGGCCAGTTTGTTCTTTCCCGCAAACAAAGGGTGGTACCAGCTGCTTGGGTGTCAGTGGGGTGGAAACCACAGACTCCCTCAGACTTTCTTCTCCCTTTGACATCCACTTGAAGCGTTTTGTGTGCAGGATTGCTCTGTGTTTCGATGTTGGTGTGCTGCTGGCGCTTTCTGTCAAGGAGCTGGGACGCCAGGTGTTGCTGGGACCTTGAGGGATCCGGCACCACTGGTCCAGGGATTCCCCAAATGGCTGCTCGTCTTAGGAACCCGCTCAGCAGTTCTGTGAGCTCAGGCAGGCCTGACCCGGTGACTCCGCTTCCGCGCGGCCTAGTCCCCAAGCGTTGACAGAGAGGCGGAGGGGGCGGTGTCCTGAGTGCCACCCAACCTTGCCACCTTTGACAGAGAACTCCCTTTGCTAGATGTAGTTGTCCAGGCAGCCCCAAGTGCTGGAGCACGTGGGCGTGGGTGACCCTGTTGTCCCCCGCCAGCCCCTGAGGCTACAGGCTGGTCCATTAGTCTCCCATTGAGAATGCAGTGTGTCCCAGCCACCCTAGAGTGTGTTCATTCTGCCTAGAAGTGAGGCTTTATCCGCACGTGGAAAACGATGCTCTTGGAGACCAGTGGAAGGGCTTCGAGCTGCTGCACACTGTCTGACTTGGTTTCCGGAGCTCCCGCCAGCCTCTGACGTGCTCATTCCGCCACGTGTGGAGACCCGCAAGGCGTACCTGCTCCTCTGGGATGCTGGTGGTTGTCGTGAGCTCCCTGGTGCGGGCCCCTGGGGCTCTAGCACTGAGCACCAGCTGTAGACTAGCTTGACCTTCCTGGGACCCCAGGCAGATCCACTGATCAGTCACGGGGCCTCCTGGGGACAGCCTCACACCCCCAGGTCCTTTTCCTTCCCCCTGGCCTGCGAAGGGACGGCCCGTGTCCACTGTGTTGTGTGTGTTGATCTGAGTGGCTCAGCTCCCTAGAGCTCAACTTTTTTTCTTTCCTTGAGTCATTTGCTGTGCTTCCCCGCAGTGTCCTGCTCTACTGGGGGTTGGGGGTGTAAGCTACCGTTGGGGGCTTGGAAGGCTGAGGCTCACAGGTGTTCCGAGTGTGTTCATGTGTGTGCGTGCGTGTACATACGTGTATATAACCGAGGTGTTGTGTAGAATGTCCTTCGGTAGCCCTGGGTTGGTCACCAGATTGTTTTGTAATGCCTACCCCCTTGCCTTGGTATTGCCAGTTTCTCGTGCAATAAACAATCAGCAGCTGTAGGTGGTGTTGGCGTGGATGTCTACAGAATCGCTGTCCTCCAGACAAGAGGCCTCTGGGCCCCATACACCCTCCAGGCCCACATAGGGGTGGAAGTGCCATAACCTTGCTGGTTTTAGGAATGTGCGTGTTATTAACCAAGACTGTCAGGCTTCTGACGGGTGGCTGAGTCCCTGTGCAGGGGTCACTGTTATAGCCGTTGGGCACGGTTACTTCACTGCACCCTTTGGACGCCGTCAGCCTCTCCCTGCCAGGCCTGGGTTTCTGTGAGCAGCTCTTGTGGGGCTAGAACATGAACAGCTGTGGCTGCAGGTTGGGTGGGTTTTGGAAACCAGCTCTTGGGGACAGCGTCCGGGCAGTCATTCATTCGAGAAACATTTACTGAGTCCCATGATGATAGAGGGATGTCGTCATCTTGAGCGAATGGTCACACGAAGTCTTGCCACCCTTAAGGATTCACTTGGGACAGATCATCATGTTGCTGTGTCTCGATGCGTTTGGCGTGGAAATGACGTTGATCAAGAACTTGCCCTGATTGTGCCTCTTCTCAGGAGAGGCAGAGAGATGTTCAGAGTGGCTCCTCCCTGGAATTTATAGGTGAATTCATTGCCCCACCCCAGAGCCTTTTTTTTACTTAACCAGAGCAATGCTGTGCTTTGAGAAAATTATTGAAAAAAACTCTGCACATTGTGCAGACATCTCACAATAAATTCAAATAAGGCATGTTCGGATGGAAACTCTTCTCCTCGTCTTACCTCAGAAAGAACTGTTAAGTTTGCCATGGCCCTTCCATGTTACCTAGTGTGCATATGAAAATCAAATATACGTGTGATTTTTAAATATACCAAAGATGGGATCTTCTATATGTTGAGCAACTCACTTGTCTCATTCGGCAGGGTGTTAGGGAAACCTTTCCATGTTCGTCAACGTAGGTCTAAATGATTCTTTACTGTTAATATTCTGCAGTATGACTCCTGTAATACACCCATCTCCATCCTAAGGGTCATTATAGTTGTGGCCAGTGGTTTGCTCATGGCGGCAAAGCTTCAGCGAGTGCGCTTGGGCAGGTCTTGGCCACCCACGCTGTTCTTCAAGGAGGGGGCAGTCCTGCACGTTGGATTGTTGATGATGTACCTTTATTTTTATTTAACATTTTTATATATGTATTTAATTATTTATTTATAAAGAATGTTTATTTTGAGAGAGAGCGAGTGAGCAGGGGAGGGGCAGAGAGAGACAGAGAGACAGAGAATCCCAAGCAGTCTCTGCACTTTCAACACAGGACTCGATCTCACAAACCATGAGATCACAACCTGAGCCGAAATCACGAGTTGGACGCTTAACCAACTGAGTCCCCCAGGTGCCCCGAAAAAAATTTTTTTTAGATTTTTTTTAACGTTTATTTATTTTTGAGACAGAGAGAGACAGAGCATGAATGGGGGAGGGTCAGAGAGAGAGGGAGACACAGAATATGAAACAGGCTCCAGGTTCTGAGCAGTCAGCACAGAGCCCGATACGGGGCTCGAACTCACGGACAGTGAGATCGTGACCTGAGCCGAAGTCGGACGCTTAACCGACTGAGCCACTCAGGGGCCCCCCGAAAAATTTTTAAAAAGGTTTAAAATTCAAAGATACAAAGGGTCCACAGTGAAAGCCCCGCCCCTTACTTTTTTATTCCTCAGCCACCCTGATCACCTGCCAAAGGCCACTATTAATGCTAGTTTCTTTTGAATCCTTCCAGATAGAGTTTTAAACTCCCAACATAGTCTCCCCCATGCCCCTCGGAAAGGTTCTTGTTTTACTGGCCTTCACAGTGGGCAGGGTCCCTTGCCACCCCACTTTGTGGACTGCATTCTTGCCCCGCCCACCAGCTGCCCTTCCAGCTCTCTGTTCCCATTTCCCTCCCCTAACTCTGGGCAGCTGTCCTTTTACTTTTATACAATCAAATTTTTTTTTTTGATATTTACATTCTATTATTTAATCATAAGGAAATCATCTGTACTTTTTCTAAAGGTTTATTCAAAAAGCTGAAAAGCAACAAAAACCATCTATATTACCATGATTATACAAATAAATGTTGTTTGCTCCAGAGCTAAATAGTATAATATAACAAAACTGTTTCTTCCTCATACAGTCTTTCACCCTGGGGGGTTCTAATTACTTTTCTTTGCTTTTATTATATCCTCAATTATTAAAAAATGTTTATTTTTGGAAGAGAGAGCAGGGGAGGGGCAGAGAGAGAGGGAGACAGAGGATCTGAAGCAGGTTCCACAGCTGGAGCTGACAGCACAGAGCCCGACACAGGGCTCAAACTCAACTCTGACATCATGACCTGAGCCAAAGTTGGACGCTTAACCGAACCACCCAGGCACCCCTCATTTTTTTTCTTATTCTGAAGTGTTTCAAGGAGAATTAGATAGGCAGAGAGGCTCCCCTACTCCTATGTACTGTAATAAGTTCCTGATATAATTAGCCAAAACTGTAAGAATTTTTTGGAAGTGAAGCGCTGGTAGGATTTCCTTTGTCACCCAAGATCTCCAGTGATCTTTTGTCATCCTTTGTCACCCTTTGTCTTGTGATCCTTTGTCACCCAAGATCTCTGGTGAGTCTCCCAGGCGTCACTGGGACCTCACTGGATATGGGATCTCAGTTCTTGCTACCTTACTGGCCTTCTATATTGGGGATCTCATCACTCTAATAGAAAAACCCTAAAGAGCTGTATGTCTCTACAAGAATGCCGACAGATAGCAAGCTCTCCTGCTTCTTCAGCCAAACTTGGCATCAACAAGGCTCTAGCCTCATCCTGGGAGGAAAATTGAGTTAATGCCCAAAGTTATTACCCCAGCTCATTTCCCTGTAGTCCTACCCTGTAAACCTAGTTTTCAATATCCTTTTGTTTATCAGGTCCTCTGAGTCTGAGGTTGGTTCAAGTACCACAGTCCAGTTCACTTTTCTATAGTCCATACTTTATGAATCAAGCATCAACAGACTCAGATCAGAGCATGTCACTTCTTTGGCACACTTTTATTATTTGTACCATTTGAACATCATGGACTCAGGGTCTAACTTGAATTGAGGGTCCTGATGACAGTAATTATTTTCTTATGATGCTTTTCAGTTTGGGCCCCTTCAATTTGACTCTGCCGTCACTCTTTTGGATATCTTTGATGGCCTATATGATAATCTGTTCCCAGCTTTAGTTCTGTTGCCCCAAACACATAATCACCTCTTCTAGGAGCCCTGCTTCTTTTGCGAGTAAAATCGTGTTAGAAACCACAGGGAGTTCCGTCAAGATGGCACAGTGAATTCATGACTTGGCCAACCTTTCTGTTCCAAACATATAATAAAGACACATAAAATATAAAAAGAGAAAGCCAAAAAGGCCCGTTCAAAAACAAGATAAAGATTTCCAAGGGTCGGAAATAGAACAAAATGCAAATGGAACAAGATTGCAAGTGGGTGTGCCACGCCCAGGGCCTGGCAGTGGTGGCTGGGAGTGAGCCTCGGTGGGGTAAAGGGGTCTAAGTAAGCTCCAGTACAGACAGGGCTTGGGCACCGGCCCACTGCTCCCTCCTGTTTCATGCAAGCAGGCCAACCAGCAAACTGCAAAAAACCGGACTGCCTGTGCTCTGCACCTGGCTGTGGCTTTGAAAAACACGGAGGCAGAAACTCATCCAGACAAACCATCCCTGGATCTGGCCTGGATCTGTGATACTCCTAGGTCACCCCAGGCCGGGGCCCAAACTGCCACTCAAAAGATAAGGTTCTAAAATGGATGTCCCAACAGGGCAGGTGGAGACAGCTACAAAACCGTTAGGAAACGGCACAGAGTGAGAAAACAACTCCTTCCTTAAACTCGGTGGCTCTCCATATTTCAGAAGAAAACACTCCGGGGTGGTCTCTTGCCTGCTGGTCTTTGCTGTAAGAGGATTAGGTGGCAAGCGGACCTTTTCAGTGAGACCTGAATGTCGCTGTTCACGTTTTTTTCTCTGGGGTGACCATTTTCTCCAGAGATGAATCCTCTATTCCCTGCCTGAGGGGAAGGATGTACCTGAGTTGGAGTACCTGCCCATGGGCTTCTTGGGAGTAAGGAGAAGGAAGGAACCTAGGTTCTTAGAGTCCCGGCCACTGACTTGACCTTTTCTTTCTTCAGCCCTGCACCTCCCCCCTCAGCCTGGTCTGCAGCTGGCAGAGGGGCGGTAGTTAGGCTCTGTGGCTGGGGCCGGGGTGCTGGTCGGGGGGACCTGGGTGCCCCACCCTTCCAAACAGAAACTAATTTTAATTACCCCGGTTGTCAGCTCTCTTCCTGCCCTCCTGCTGCCCCAGGTACTGAGTCTCTCGGGGGGCTCACTCATTTCTCCCCTGCATCTCCCTCTGCAGTGTTTTAGGGGAAGGCTTCTGCATGGCCAGTTAGATGCCTCCACCTGCTTTCCACCTTTTAACACTGTGTTGAACATCACTGAAGTGGAGTAAGACTTCTATAAAGCTTTCTTTGCTGTCATTTTAGCTAGGCTGGAGAGGGCTAACACATGGTTCATCTGCCATCTCCATTAACTTCCTTTCCTTCGATAGATCTCCCGGGGCAGTGGGTGTGAGGAGGGGGCAGCTTGCAACTGGCCATTTTTCCATAGGGGTCCCAAAGGGGACTTGACTTTCACCTAATCTGCCCGTGTTTACTCCTGTGGCACTAACTCCAACCTCTTTCGGGTCCGAGTCTTTCCCGGCTCACCAGAACTCTCCTTGGCTAAACTCCTTCCACACTAATCTTGGCTGGGGATCCTGCCACTGGCCACTTCTGCTTTCCGCCTAAAAATTTGTTGAATTCTCTTTTCTACCTCTCAGGTGCTCTCTCTCAAATTGGGCCAAGTGGCCAGGGAAAAGTGGGAGATCTTTTACATTCATTCACCATCATTTTAATGGAGTCTTGGCTGGGAGCAAAGATAAATTCATGTCATTATTGAAGTTTTGCTAATTGGCCATGATTAAGCCCATCATGCCTCACTTCTCTCAGAGCTCTGATTTAGTTCATCGGGGTTTGCTTTGCTTTGTTTTGCTTTTCTCTCTCCAAAGCCAATAGGTAGTCCTGTTTATAAACATGAGAATGTTTTATTTCTGCATTTTTTATTAATATTATCTTCATTCTAACACATTAATTAGGCACTGAAATTTTAAAAAAGGAAAACCCACAGTAGCCTGTTGTGGATTACTCTGGTGAATCCTCGTTCATTATCAGTGGAAGGCTCACTTCTTAGGTGGCCCCCTTATGACTCCCTCCCAATGTTCACATGCTAGTGGGCTAATAATCCCTCCACTTGAGTGGTGCTAGGCTTGTGATTTGCTTCTTACCAATAGCACATGGCAAAGGTGATGGGTGTCCCTTCTGTGACTGAATTACAAAGGATTGTGACCTCCTCCTTGCTAGTTGGTTCTCCACTGCCCTCTCTGCTTGTGCACTTTGACGAAGTAAGTTTTTGTGTTGGAGACGCCCATGTGGCAAAGGACTAAGGGCAGATCCGTGTCAATAGCCAGCAAGAGACTGAGATCCTCAGTCCAGTAGCCCATGAGGAATTGAATCCTGCCAATAACCACATGTGCATGGAACCTTCAGATGACTGCAGCCCGGCTGATAGCATGATTATCACCTGTGAGCATCCTGGAGCAGAGAACCCAGCCAGGCTGTGCTGGGGCTCCTGACCTGCGGGAACCGTGAGATCATAGTGTGTGTTGTTCTAGCTGCTGAATCTTAGGGCGATTCATTACACAGCAAGAGCTAACTAATATACCGTTCCTAGGTCAGATTAAGTGTCCTTGGATTAGAGTCTCTTCCGTGTCCTGGATCCTGGATGTGGCTATGATTTTTAGTAAATGAAAGAGCCAGAGCATGGAGATTATTATCTGTAGATGAAAAACATCACACTAACCAGGAATATAGGCAGGAAGGTACCATTACTGCTCTTCTTCCTGTACTTGGGGAAAGCAAATACTGGGAAGGGGAGTAATTTCAGTCCCTGCCCCCCGTCCACAGCCTGACATCATTTGCCCAGCAGCACTGATGGGCTCAGAGACCTTGCGTCTGGCCCAGCCTGTGACTAGCACACTGCCTAGGGATGTCATTAGTGTTTATCTGGGCCTCTGGCCAAACCCAATTGGCCAGAGTCATGTCCAGTCTCTCAAGGACAATTTTGGGTCTGTTTCCTTTGTAATTACATGGTGAGCAGCAAGATAGGTGGTACCATTACAGCAGTGAACTAGCCTGAAGGATGGCCTCTGCAGCTCCAGGGCTCCCGCTGACATCGGCCCAAGGGGCACATCTCCCTCAATAGTGGCCTTTTGCATGAGCATCTGGGCCCTGCTGGGCCGTCCATGTGGACGCATTGTTTGTTCTGGGAGGGAATTCATTTCACCCTTGAACTTTTGGATTCTATAGTCATGATTGTTTGCCAACTCCTTGGAATTGTTTCACACTGGCTAAAATATAGGGTATACGGGTGGGGAGAAGCAGCTCATGCATTGAACTTCGACTTTTATCCTGTCCCTGCTCTCCCACAGGGCACGCACCCTGGGTGCATCAGCTGTCTGCCGTGGGGCATGGGAAGCCCCTTGATAGGTATTTTTTCCAGCTTTATTGATACATGATTGGCATGGAATATTGTGTAAGTTCAAAGTGTACAAGATGATGATTTGATACATGTATGTATTGCAAAATGAGTACCACAATAAGGTTAGTTAACACATCCATCACCTCACATAATTACCATTTTGTTGTTGTCATTGAGAACATTTAAGGCTGTGCTGTGATGAGAACACTTAAGATCTCCTCTCGTAGCAACTTTCAAGTATACAATACAGTATTATTAACTATAGTCGCCATGCTATACCCTGGATAAATAGGATAGAGAATAGTGTGGGCAATCGGGACAGGGGAGAAAGGATCTAGTTTAGACTGGACCTTAGGGAGAGCATTTCAAAACAGGAGTTTTGGCCTGGAGACCTGGAAACTAGGAAGGAGCCAGTCAAGCAAAGAGCTACATCTGGGGTTGGGCCCATCAGGCACAGTGGCCTGATTTGGGAGACTGGCATGTTCCAGAAATGGGTAGAGAGCTAGTGTGGCTGAGCACTGATAGAGGGTAAGTAGGAATGGTGTGAATGAGATTGGCAGGTCAGGGTGAATCTCAACATGTTTCTCCTCTATTGCCAAGGGGAGGGGGGAGGGAGATGCAGAAGCGGCTTTATGATGCTTGTACTCACATCTCCTCATTGTCTGGGCTGCCCTGTGGGTGTCTCTAGCAGCAAAAGGGATGGGAAGTATTATTTGTGGTAGGTCAGGAACAAGGAATATGAACTAGGATTTGAGGACCACAGAGTATTATCTTTGTTACAAGCAATGAAAAGCTATGAAGGGTATGTGTCTATCCATAAAACAATGAAGACATGTCTTATCTTTAAAATATTTTGAATTTTAAAAGGGGAGGGAAGAATGAGATCAAAAAGAAAATATCATAAATGTAAATTTAAATGCATGCACATACAAAATTATACTGTAGATTCTTCCAGGACTCATCCATATCTAAGGACATTTACTAAACACATTTAAGCATCTATCACTTGTGTATGTGTGTGGGGGGGGGGCGGTTAAAATTATAATGGAAATCACAAGAAAGGTAAAAAAAGTTCAAGCAAGAGGGGTCTTAAAAGTGATGATAATGATGATGATGATGATGATAGTCATGAGCTGAGGAGTGAGATTCATGCAATCCTTTCCATCAGAGATTCATCTTCCAGGCATGAAGATGTGTTGTGAGGATAAAATGTTGTTTTGTGAGGATAAAATGTTCTGTTGTGAGGATAAAATATGGAAAAGGAAGGTGAGAAAGTATGCAGAAATTGCAGGTAAGCAACCCCATCAACAGAGATGAATGTCTGAACAGGGGCAGAGAAATGCAGAGGGCAGCCGTCACATGCAGTCCCCGTGGTAGGACCAGCAGGTGGATGGCCAGCATGCAGAGGCTGGCCAGTATGACTCCTAAATTCTGGGTTAGTGGGTGACTTGCCAGATATGGCATGAAGAAGAGGAATGAGTACTGGAATTAGAAGCATCATATAGATCAAGACTTTAAAAAATTTGTAAATGATAGGTTAAGTAAGATGAAGCTTTAGAGGAAACTGAGTAAAAGGAGCTCCGGGGTCCCAGAGAAGCAGGACTGGTACCAGGAGAGAAACCTTCAGAGGTCAGGTCAAGAGAGGTCAGGGCTGACAGGGGTCAACTGGATGGGCAAAATGGAAGCCACTGGTGACTTTGGTGCAGGCTGTTAGTGTTCTGGTGGGGACAAAAGATGGACTGCATAAGAATTTTTAAAAAATGCCCAGAAGATAAAGAAGAGAAGGCAGCAAACATAAATGGCTATTTGCTGAAATTAACCAGGACAGAGGGTGTGTGTGTGCGTGTGTGTGTGTGTGCGTGCGTGTGTGTGTGTGTGTGTGTGTGTTGTGTGTATGTGAGAAATGGGAGAAAATTGAGTGTTTATATGCTGAGGGGTATGAGTAGGGATAAAGCCAGGGTTGAAAATCTAGAAAGAAGGGATAATAGATCACGTAAGGACCTAAGTTGGTTTATTTTGGTTAAAAGAGTAGCCACACTATGTTATTAGTGATCAGACTTTAGCTGTAGTGTGTCGATAGAGGTTGACATGGGAGCTAATCTGTGAAGGGAGACACTTTGTAGAGTGGGATAGACGTGGGTAGGAGAAGAGGTCTTGAGCTGGGAAGGGACTTCTTAAATAGGATCCACAGAATGCCACCTATAGGCAAGAAATGGATAGATTTGTCTATATCAAAATAAAGGTTCTCTCACTTCCATGTGTACAGGAACCACTTGGAGGGCACCTTAAAAACAGATTCCCAGAGACAATAATGCAGTAGGTAAGTTTTATAAATTTACATTGAAATAAATTATTCTCTATAAAGGTCATACTCAAAATACGTCTTATCCTAATTACCTTAGTGCATTTTACTTTCATGTGTGTTATTTTTGTCTGTTGTATCTGTACTTAGGTAATATTCTGTAATACTGTGCTACCATGCATCCCTCCCCAACTAACGTTGGTGTCTTGCAATCAAGCCATGGTGAGAATATTTACACCAGGGAAGTGGGCAAGAGGCCACAAATCAAACTACATCTCTCCCCCCTCGCTGCTCCCCTTTTGGAGGACTACTCGTTTCACATTTACCAGCACACTAGTGAATACGGTCTTTAAAGAAATCAGGAGTGGTATCAGCAGCGAGGAAAATCAAAGCATGAGCTATCTGAAGGGCAGAGAGAAAACTTTGTTTATTCATTGCCCTAGGAGTACTGTGGGTGGAGAACAGCAAGGGTGGAGGTATGGCAACCTGACCCAATCTTTTTGCACCCGTACACTCTCCACATTCCTTTGAAATCTTGTCTGGATAGTTGCAGCAAAAAGCAAAAGTGATGGGAAGCGAGTCTAGGGAAGGCTCCCAATTCTGTGCTGAACTAGCAAGCAAAGGATTCTCTGGCCAAGAGGTGAACCTAGTCAATGGTGCCCTCTAGTGTCAAAGAACAGATTGGCTCCGAAGAGGAAAACAGAAAGATTTCTCGTGATTTAGGCCCTGGAAACATTAACTTGCCTGGTCTTCCCTTCCTTTCTTTTCCTCTATTTTCTTTTTTTTTTTTTTAACGTTTATTTATTTTTGAGACAGAGAGAGACAGAGCATGAATGGGGGAGGGCCAGAGAGAGGGAGACACAGAATCTGAAACAGGCTCCAGGCTCTGAGCTGTCAGCACAGGGGCCCGATGCGGGGCTCGAACTCACGGACCGCGAGATCATGACCTGAGCTGAAGTCAGCGCTCAACCGACTGAGCCACCCAGGCGCCCCATCTTTTCCTCTATTTTCTTTCCCCACTTACATTTCTCTGCCATCTGAGTCACTTTATACCACTCCCCCAACAAAAATATCTATTATTTTTTGAAAGATCTGAACTCTGTGTTGCTCCCAGGCAAACATTGATAATACAGAGTTGAATAGCATAAAGATATGCAAATCGGTACTTGCTTATCTTATATATAATAATTTGGAATGAATTTGTTTAGAAAAGCTGTGGCTCACATAAATCAAATGTTTCCTTGCTTTTGAAGCATGCCCCAACTAATTTCATTTCTGGGGACGGGGCAGATGAAATCGTTTTCTTAGTGTGTTATAGTTTAACAACCCTAACTTATTCTCAAGTCTTATTATTATTATTATTTTATAAAGCTCCACCCACTGTGGGGCTTGAATTCACGATCCTGAGATCAAGAGTTGCACACTTTACCAGCTACCAGACAGGTGCTCCGTTCCAAGTCTTACTTATGCTGTGCAGATATTTTTGTAAGGAAATGGTAGAAGAAATATCCTGCTCATAATTTCCTGGTGAGTAGAGTATCTCATTCTTTTATGAGGGCCTGTGTTCTGTCTTTTGTTTGAAGTGAAAGCAGTTGTACATGGCTGTGTTCTCATAGTTGCAGGGTCCTCCAGAAATTGGAGTGTGATTCTGAGGTTGCTGTTTTCCTGCTGGAAAGGTTTACTTTGCATCTAGCACTTTGGAGACATAATATGGTAGCTCCTCAACAGGATTACTTTTCTTTTGTCCCTTTAGTGATTGGTGGGCTGGGCAGAATTAACATTGAATTCATTGGCCCAAAGTTGTTCCATTCTGATAGTTTCCATCTTTACATTGAGGACAACTAACTTCTGGGGTGCATGGGTGGCTCAGTCAGTGGACTAACTTCGGTGTCCGACTTTGGCTCAGGTCACGATCTCATGGTTCAGGAGGTCTAGCCCACATCGGGCTCTGTGCTGACAGCTCGGAGCCTGGAGCCTGCTTCGAATTCTGTGTCTCCCTCTCTCTCGGCCCCTTCCCCGCTTGCGCTTTCACTCTCTCTCACTAAAAAATGAATAAACATTAAAAAGACAAAAGGATAACTAACTTCTAAGTTCAGGGATATTTCAGATGTTATTTATCACACAAAATCAGTCAGTCTGCAGCGTTCGTTCAAAGTGGAAGTGAAAGTACTGTTAACAACTATGGATGCAGGATCTAGACTTTGGATCAGACCTGTTTCAGGACATACTTTAGTAATTTTAAAAATGGAGGTAGTTGAGAAATCTGATCTTGAGAAGGCCACGCTATACAAACACAAGGCTTTATTCCAGGTGATGGTCATGGGTTTTGTAGTCATTTCAGCTGCTATCTGTATAAGCAAGGCTCCATCAATAACCTTATGAGGGTCACTCTTTTATATAGGATGTCAATTTTGCCTTAGAAAATGAGCCTAAGTGACTCTAGAGGCTACAAACTGTTTTTGGTAGAAATAGAGGATCCTGTTAGAATGGTAGAAGTTAAGTGAGGGCACCTGGCTGGCTCAGTTGGTAGAGCATGGGACTCGATCTCAGGGTTGTGAGTTCAAGCCCCATGTTGGGTGTAGAGATTACTAAAAAAAAAAGAAAAGAAAAGAAAAGAAAGAGTTAATTCTGCCCATTTGTGGGCCAAAGTATTAAATACATTAAGGAACAAGTGTTAAATACAACAAGGAATGAGGCCTGGGTATTTCCATGGTCTTAGATGTTCAACAAACTTTCCAATTTATGAAATGGTGACAAAGTTAAAAGCCTGTGGCATTGTGTTGTTACAAGACCCTGGAAAGCTTTTTGAGTACAGATTATACTACTTATCTGGGCTGAATCCTGTGTGGTCTTTAACTGCCCCCTGAACCTTACATAAGTAACACACTCTTTGGGATGACCTCTTCATTCCCCAGCTAGTCTCAGAAACATACTGGCTCGTTCCTGCCCATTTGCCAGGCAAAGTTAATGTTCCAGGTTCCTCAATTCTGTTTGAAACCTGGTAACCAAATCTCAAAAGCTTCTTCACCACTCGTGTGGTTTGAAATATATCTCAGGCTTTGACTGTTATTTCAAATTTCTTTTATTCGGTTAAGGTACAACAACCCTGACTTTTGCCTGCTGAAATAGACAAGCAAAGTTGGTTCTCCATAGTTCTTTCCTTGACCGTTTTGTCTCCGAATCTTAATGAACCTTGAAGTCAGCCCTTACGTGGGTATGCCTCTATTAAGTAGAATAAAAGTTTATCTACATATTATACTGTCAACTCCTGATTTCTACTAATTAGCTCTTTGTTAAAAATTTTTCTTTTTTACACTTACTTTTGAGAAACAGAGTGAGACAAAGCGTGAGCAGAGGAGGGGCAGAGAGAGAAGGAGTCACAGAATCTGAAGCAGGCTCCAGGCTCTGAGCAAGCGGTCAGCACAGAGCCTGTTGCGGGGCTCAAACCCACGAACTGTGAGATCATGACCTGAGCCGAAGTCGGATGCTCAACCGACTGAGCCACCCAGGCGCCCCATAGCTCTTTAGAATAAAGATGGAGGTTTCTGGTAACTTTTTGAGACATTAGAACACCGGAAAGTGGTTTCTGAGATTCAGTTGACTTAGTTTTAGTGCCATTTTATTATATTCTTAAATCTTTGAACATTGGCAGTCCATTTAGCACATTAGAGAACCCCTAAGTTCTAAGTGCTTAAGAAAGGAAATTAATATGACAGGACCTACTGTAGGTCTAATGATTAAGTACCTTATTTGTTCTGAGCCCTGAGCACTTGTTTTGGGGAAACTGTTCCATCCTCAGTAACCTCCCCCACTAATCTTGTGGTCTAATGTACCTGCACCTACCGCAGTAACCATGCCCCTTATGAAGAACTGCTCTAGGGACTTCACAGATGACAAACCTGAGGCACAAACTAGGACACAGGTCTTCTGGGCTGTTGAGAGCTCTTCACACCATCAGGATGTTTTTAAACAAATGAGACTCTCTTTCATGAAAGATTCCAAGTCTTAAATAACTTAATAAAAAAATTTTTTTGAGGTTTATTCATTTTTGAGACAGAAAACAAGCAGGGGAGGGGCAGAGAGAGAGGAAGACACAGAATTGAAGCAGGCTCCAGACTCGGAGCTGTCAGCACAGAGTCCAACACCGGGCTTGAACCCAGGAACCACGAGATCATGACCTAAGCTGAGGTCGGATGCTCAAATGTTTGAGCCACCCAGGAGCCCCTAAAATAACTCTTTCAGGCAACTTCAATGAAAAAGGAAGTCTTGGCTGCTTGTGAGAACAACTGCCACTCCCGGAATCAAAAACGACTAGAACACAGACTTAAAAACCAAGTCATTTAATTGTGTCTTCAAAGGTAAACAATATTCGGGGCTGGATCCCAAGCCCTGAGAATGCCAGAGCTGAGGGTACAGAGTTCAGAGGGTCAGGACTCAGGGTGTTCTAAGGCAGAGCACTTCTGGAATTCATGCATTCCGTTTTGCAATTTTGCAAACTGCCAGAAACAGACCCCGAGAGTCTTTTAAGATGGGGAAAATTCAACTTCCACTTTTATAGGTAAGAGTGAAGAGTACCAATAATGTTCCGTTTACCTCTCCTCACTTTTCTCACATGACTGGAAGCCTGAGCTAGTGTGTCCCACACACACGGCAGCCTAAGCTGCGGTTCAGGTGCGAGCTCAGTGCCTCTGTGCACTCCCTTCCACGCTGCAGCAAGAGTGACCCGGGGCAGAGAGCTCTCAGCAGTACAGCTTTTAACAAGCACGTAAAGTAAAAAGAACCCTCTAGTGGCACACTGAGTTAGTTTATAAGATTTTAATTTACAAATTAAAAAGCTACATGTTTTATTTTTTCTCCTTTTTCTCTTCTTTCTTTCCGTCACTCTTTTCCTTCTCTTTTTCTTTCTCTTTGTCATCTTTCCTATCCTTTTTGCTTTCTTCTTTTTCCTGCCCTTCTTTCTTCTCTGCATCCCGGTTGGCAATTTTGTTGTTGATGAGGTTGTGCAGGGCAACCACAGAACGGATCAACGAGGCCAAATACACCACCACCATCTGGTCGTTGGTCTTCAGGTAAAAGGCCTTGACAAACTCCTGGAGGCTGACATCCGGCAGCAGGTTGAAGACGTCCTGTAGCTGGTAGATGATCTGGTGGTTGATGGGCAGCTTGCCTGTGGCCACTTTCTCCAGGTAGCTCCTGATATCCAGAAGCTTGGAGTTCAGTCCCTTCAAACCATGGACCTGGTTTGTGATCCGCTGGGAAAGAGTGCCCACTGTAGTGTCTTTGATGTCTCTGTAACAAGAAGGCAGGCAAAAGCATCAGTGCATTGTATTATCACACAGGGTCTCAGAATCCAGGCAAACACCCAGCTTCGTGGGGAGGGGCAAGTTTTCAAAAGAAAAATGTTACTTCATCATTCTATCAAGATAAAGTGCCTTAATTTTGTTTTTATTTGGAGGCATACATTTTATCTTTCTCATCACAAGGCATTTCTCAAAAAACAGGAGAGAACTAAAAATGAAACCATTTCACTTAAAAAAAAAAAAAAACAAAACTATTTCAACTTCCATGAAAAGGGTGCCATTTTCTCCATCCTCATCTGTATGATGTTGTGAGGAGCCTAAATCAGTCAGGACTAAATTTTGAACTGGAAGGAATCTTATTTGAGAAAAACTATGACCCTTTTGAATTGAGTGAGGGTTACAGTATCTTAAAATAAAAATCCATCCTCACACGTAGATTGTCAGCAGGCTACCTTCCCCGAAAACCACACGCACGGCAAGAGCACACATCTGCACATCTTCACACATCTGTTCCTGTCACGTCAATACTGCAGTTGCCCACCAAGATGTATTACCCACAATCATAAATCGTGACTCAAGACACCCTAGAAATGTTCCGGGCCTAGAGCCCAGATCTCTCTACTCCTGACAGAGCCTCTCGGGCCGCTTATGACTCTGACGCCATCCTGAGGCTCACCGTAACAAGTGCTCCACTCCGACTTCCTCAGCTTCCTCTGCTCCAATTTCACTGGTCACGTGCTCAAATGTTTTTGAGGTTGGAGTTCCATCCTAGGAGAGGAGGCTTAACCTTGGTTATTTGCTTAGAAGCACAATGACACCCATTCCTTCTCACACCTTGGTTCCTCTGCTTTCAGTCAAATCACCTCCCGGGTACAGTACTAACTAGGTTTCCATGTGCCGGCAGAAATGGGGGAGTTTGCTTTGAAAGCTTCATCTTCTAAGCTGACATTACAAATGGCCCTGCCCAGTGTTTCCGCAGAAAATCTTGACAATCCCTTAAGACCACCGTGGGGATGGACACTCGAGGAAGTCTTGATTAACTTGATTCTTAAAGCATATAATCCTTTCTAGAATAGGCAGTATACACAATACCTGTACTGGAAACAAGCTCATGTCAGATAATCTTTTAACGTTCTACTGTCCCTCAGATCCAGTGATGCCAGAGCACCAAAACAATGCAGTCAGAACCAGCTTTCCGGTGGCCTGAATTAATCAAAGGATCTGTCCAGGAATGTGGTTCACTGTATCACCTGGGGACCTCCTGATGGGGCTGCGGAGCAACTTTCCACAGACCCTGTGCCAGAGAAGAGGCTATACATCTTCTGTAAAGGCTACGAAGTGTCTGCCAAGGCAGGAGGGCATAGCAGTGAGGGCACATTCTGCAGCCAGACAGCCTGGGTTCTATGGGAGCTGTGGGACCTTGGGAAAGTCACTTAACTTATATTAAGTGGTGTAAATGTTAGCAGTAATTATTTTATCCAGGACAGTGTGAATCCTGCAAATGCCATTTATGTCTTTACTTTGGAAGCTAGAATGGCCAGGACTTCATGGCACGGCTTTCCAGGTGCTCATTTTCCCTTGGCTTCATCTTCTGTTATGGCCTTCATGTCCCTTCCATCCCTTATTGAAAAATCTTGCTTTTGTGTGTGTGTATGGGTGTAAGAACTTCTAACTCTTTTTGGAAAGGGCAGGGTAAAATTAACTTAAAAATTGTATCAGACCAAGGATGAAAGCCTTATTTCAACAGGGGAATAAATCTCCTAAGCTCCCTAGTGGCAAGGCAAAAAGAGAAGCAGGCGGATAGAGCTCCGTGCAAGGAACATTTGCAGGGAGTTAACCTAAAATCTTTTTCCTGATTTAATAGCTGGACATAAGGATAAAGACTACCTATCTAAATCCAGACTTTATCCTTTAAATTTTTGACTTTGGAAATTCAAGATTGAGTTCAAGTGCAAAACTTTATGCTCACAACAAAACATATGTATTTTCACACCACGTGCTACCCTAGAATCAGAGTTTAGTTTTCTTGGAAATAGGGAAAAGCTATCTTCTGGTACCTCTTCGTGTCTACACCTGAAGCGCAAGCTAATGGACCATACAGCAGGTATTGGATGCTGTGGAGTGGAACATTCAGGCGTCAAATCACACAGATGGGTCCTGCCATCTAGCTCCAGGCAGCTCTGACTCACTCTATTAGAAAACCTCTATCTTATCCGCAGGGAAGGAAAATCCTCAAGGAGAAAGCAATGCTGGCCCAGGGGGAGCAGAACAGTGGAAACTACGTTAGATTAAGACGAAACTCACCAGGCTTTGCACTTAACCGTGCTGTCAACATCTCTGGACAAATATATGAGGAGGACTCTGGGCCTCAATTTCATTTGTAAAAGGGGATTTTAGATTTGTATGGTCCTGTCAATTTCTAAAATTTGCGGATTCAAAAACTCAAGGGGGAAAGAAACATAGTATCAAACTGTTGACAGAAATCAACAAACTACTCCTTGTTAGAGAGAAAGGATTAAAACAACAAAAAATCTGAAGAGTCCAATAAGCAAAAAATCTAATCTCCGAGGCTCATAGCCAGATGACTTACATCGTGAACTTCTTCCACCGAAATATATGCTTCTGTGGGCAGTCCCAGGTCCTTTGGCTTCACGTCAATAATGACCAGTACCTGGCAGAAAAACACACTTTAGCAAACCAGCTCACACCAAGCATAAGGAATAATCACAGCCATCCTTCTGATGAGGATTACTGAAGCTATTCACTCATTCAACCAGACATGAGCTGGAATTTTCAGCAGAAACGAGTCTACATTTCACACGATCCCACCATTTTCTCTGCTCTTCGCCCCCACCCATTAACAAGCTGAGAGGTAGTACAGTGCGGTTATCAAGTCTAAGAAAGTCCGAATCAAGACAGGCAACATTTTGGTCCCATCCCCAACATGTATGAGACCTTACTAACCACTCTGAACCTCACTTTTCTTGTTGTTAAGAGGGTAAAACCCCATATAGCTATTGGGAGGATTAAGCACTTAGCACACGTTTACTGTTACTTATAAGTATCTTGGGTTAGTGTAAACTGTCGAAAACAGTACCAATTCGGGATGCCTGGGTGGCTCAGTTCATTTAAGTGTCCAACTCTTGATTTTGGCTCAGGTCATGATCTCACCCTCCCACCCCATCCATCCCCAGCTAAGTCAGGCTCTGCACTGACAGTGTTTATCAAAATAAATTAATTAACAAACTAAAAAAAAAAAAAAGAAAGAAAAGAAAATGCTACCAACCAACACAAGCAGTTTATAGAGAAAAAGCAGTGAAATGATTTGCTATCCAAATCCAAATGCTTACATAAGTTAGCAGGCAAGGAATATCACTCAAGAGTTTTAAAGACAGAGTGAACTTACTGAGTTAGGGCAGTATCTCTTCATAAGTTCATTAATGGCGATGTCATTCTTGTGTAGTTTAGGGCCTGTGTGGTACCACCCAACGATTCTTTCTCTGGCTGCGAAGGAAAACATTAATGGTTTTGAACTGTTACATGAAGATCTATATAGAGTTCCCTCCAAAAGGGTGGTAAGATCTCTAGTCCTTATGTTCTCTATCTTTTTCAAAATTCCAGACACCTATTTTAAGCCTTGACATACTTGTGAAATCTAAAACTCAGGAATAGAATTCTCAGAAAATAAGCAGTGAGGGAAATCCAGAGACACCCACATCTCAGACTAGTTGAGGCCAGTCCATGAAACCAGAAAACAATTCCAAGGCAATATGTAAACAAACGCAAGTCTCTGTCACACATATTAGAACCGTGAGCTGTGGGGGGAGCTCTAAGAGCTATGTGGTTGCTCTAAGGAAATAAAACAAAGATGACACGTGACAGAGAGACAGATTTACCGTGGTGGTACTTAAGCTCTAGGGGCAGGTGGATTTCATTTGATAGTGCTTTACTTTTCTGCTGCAGAGGGCTAGATCTCTTACCCAAAACCTAGGCCGGTCTAGCTGGTCTTAAATTGCTACTCTAGTTTCTCATTTATTCCACCTCATTCCTTTACTACCACTAGTCTTAAGACTAGCTAAGTGAAAGAGCCCTTGACATTAAACAAAGAGAAGGGAATACATAGAAAAGGAAAAAAAACCCCACAGCACATCAGGGGCATGTAGCTGGGCATGCATACACAAATACACACAGATATAAATCAATACCTTCTTTAAAAAATCAATCAATCAAGACATACCATTGACCTTCTTAAACATTCCATACATGTTTTCCAAATAATCATGGTCTAAAAACCAGACAGAATCATCTTTGTCATCTTCATCAAAAGGTACTATGGAGAAAAAATAAGTAGGACGTAGTTTAGGGTGCTAGACAGAACTCTAGGTCATATGTTACAGCTGGAGACCCAAGGCCACATCTGATCGATATGTTTGGCTTGTTCAACACAGCATTAAAATTACTTTTTAAGTTGCTGTTATTAAAAACTGGGAGATTTCATATAAAAATCCAGACTTCCACTTCTCTTGAAACTGAAAGACCTGGCAATAACTGGCTAGAGCCAGATAGAGGACCCTCCTGTCCCCACCTTAACAGGGACACAAGCTCATCAGTCTGCTAAAAGCCCTATCACTTCCCAATATTTCCCTTTAACAAATAACATTACTGCTTGGTCCTTTCAGATACTGGAGATTGTGACCTCAGGTCTACAGTTTATTCCAGACCAATTATTTTGTTCTTTGTTGTTAATCATAAAATACATGGATACATTCTTTTTTTTAATTTTAGAGAGAGTGCACACATGGATGCCAGCAGGGGAGAGGGGCCCAGGGAGAGAGAGAGAGAATCTTCAGCAGGCTCCAGGCTCAGCCCAGAGCCAGATGTGGGGATAGATCCCATGACCTTGGGATTATGACCTGACTTGAAATCAGAGTCAGACGCTCAACTAACTGGGCCAGCCAGAAGCCCCTGGATACATTCTTGTAAAGATTCATGATGCTGAGTAAAAGGTAATATTCTCCATCTTCCCCTTGCCAACCCATGACCATGGTTAACAGTTTACAGGGATTGCAAGGTTACGACATCAGAGCTGCCTACTTTTATAAAGTTTTGCTAGAATATAGCTACCCCTTTGTCAACATACTGTCTACAGTTGCTTTTCTGCTACAGTAGCAGCACTGAGCAGTTGCAATGGAGACTCTCTGAGGGTCAGGAAACTTAAAATATTTACTATTCAGTTTAGTGAGTACTCTTTGGCCTCCCTTTTCTATACTTTAGCAATTCTGCCATTGAATTTCTGGGTTGTAGTAAAAATGGAAACCATGAGGGTTTCTTTTTTTATTTTAAAGCTGTTTGACATTTTAACCACGCTCAGAAAAATGTAAAAGTTGTCTTGTACCTGCAAAACTGTTGGATACATCGAGTACTTTCTTTTGCCATGACCCCAAAAGCACACCAACGACACGCTTCTGGTTTCCAACCTTGCCTATTCTGAGGGAGAAAGCAGAAGGTCAGTCTGACAGGCACACAGAGAGGTGAAGCCAACAATCAGATACTCAACAGGAAATATCAATGGTATAGATACAAGTTAGTTTACCTGCGATCTAATCCCAGTAAACAAATGTGTTAGGTCCCTAATATTAAAACTTAATAAATATAATAGGTAATTCACGAACTTTGTACACTGGCATTTTTTACCCACTTGTTATTTCTAAGAAATAACATGCTTGTTAACATTTCAAACTTTACAAAGTTTGCAGTTATTCATCTTAAATGGAGAAATGAAAATGGAGAAAATAAAAACTCCCCAGATCATTAAGAGTTTTAAAATGTTATTTGGTTGGTGTTTGAAAAATACATTTCAGTTATGCTACCACCTTTAACTTTTTCTTTTGCAGCTTTCTCCTTTAAACTTTTCCCATCTTCTCAATCCTCAAATATTTTCGGAGATAAAGATGCTAATGTAGAACCACTTTTATGGTCTGGTGTGCCAACTGTTCTCTGGATTATCTAGCCCACGAGGACAAGCCCCACTAGAAGTTACAATTCTTTGTACCATCTAGGGGCTCAGACACTGGGTTCTGACCCTGAGTTAATGCGTGTGCCATCTGGTCTCTGTGAATGGCTTAATCAGGCAGAGGTCAGATGTGAGCTGGTGACGTACTTACACTGAGAGGAGGGCTGAACAAGTGAGAAAGATTTTACTTCAGCATTTCTATCTACCTGTCAAACCTCCTCAGTGATTTTTGTCTTCAGGAGCTACAAGTGTTTCACTTATGCAATCTCATTTCAACGTTTTTTTTTTTTTTTTTAATTTATTTTTGGGACAGAGAGAGACAGAGCATGAATGGGGGAGGGGCAGAGAGAGAGGGAGACACAGAACCGGAAACAGGCTCCAGGCTCCGAGCCATCAGCCCAGAGCCTGACGCGGGGCTCGAACTCACAGACCGCAAGATCGTGACCTGGCTGAAGTCGGACGCTTAACCGACTGCGCCACCCAGGCGCCCCAATTATGCAATCTCATTTCAATGAGATCTTCACATAGGATTCTCCTTTAACCGCTAGCAAATGTGAGGCACAGACACAAAACAACTTCATGTTCAAAGGAAAGACAAAGGTCACTCCAATGTGAAACGAACCACAATTCCTTAACAGTCACTGCATTTAATGTATTAATTTTTCTAAACATACAACTCGGAAAAAAAATCTTTTATTTTTTATTATTTTTGAGAGAGACAGAGTGTGAGCGGAGGAGGGGTAGAGAGGGAGACACAGAATCCGAAGCAGGCTCCAGGCTCTGAGCTCTCAGGACAGAGCCCGACAAGGGGTTCAAACTCACAGACTGTGAGATCATGACCTGAGGTGTAGTCGGTGCCGCCCAACTGACTGGGCCACCCAGGAGCCCCACGGCTCCGCAACTTTATAAATGCTTACTAAATTTGGGATTTGGGTCAAACCAAGTTAAGGATTCTATATCCCTGGTGATTCTGAATTTTTGGGAAATCTCAGGCACTGAATTTCCACATTTGCAAGGAAACTTCCACACCATGTGCTTTTCTTTTGGTCTACAAAAACCCATGGTTTTTAAAACCCTACAACTGTTATGACAGTAGCCAGTAGTGTCTGCACCATGTCATCTGAACAGAACTGAAATTAGCAGCCCCTTAGCACCTCTAGTTCCTATGGGAGAAAAATAGTAACTACTGTACAGTGGGAATGCCCTCATATCCTGTTAGACTGAGGGCTCTACAAAGCAGTGGAAATGGGGACCCCAAGCCTTAAGGAGTCTTGAGGGTTTTGTTTGTTTTGTTTTAGCTCTGGCTGAATGAGGAGTTGTACAAGGCAAGTTGCAGGAGAATAGGTGCTTCAACAACTGACTTTGTCTTTACACTTGCCAATTCAAGTAATTATCTTGTAAAAGTTATGAACACGTGTAACAGGTCCAGCGGGAAGAACAGCTCCAAAACAAGCAAAGCGAAGGCGGAAGAAACATTTGTGGAATGTTTTATCTTTATTCATTAATGCCCAAATCTCCTAACGCTCTTATTTTTAAAAGAAACACTTGACAACTAATCTACACTTTTAAGTTCCCATCAAAACAGATTCCTGCTTAGAAACCACAGCTCTCCCCGGGAGCCCTTCAGGGTACTGAGACCAGAATTTTGGTGACAGCCTTCAGAGGCACAGAAGCACAAATCTGCAGCGTTTTCCTACGAGGCACCGAGTCTTTCTGGTGAAAAGGGGCGGACGAAGTGACAGATGGGCACGAGGCCTGGGGGATCAGGGCCAACTGAAGCTTGCCCCCATATTCTGGCAGCATACGGAGTTGGGTAAAAGGGGCAGTAGGGACCGCGGGGTGCCGGTTGGGGACGGGGGGACGATGCTGGGTGATTCAGGCTTCGTGATCCGAGGGTGGTCCGGGCCCCTGGGCGAGTCAATGCCACCCCCGGCCCATCAGCACCCCCGCCGCCGCCGCGCTGTCCCAGCGTGCCAGTGACTCAGCAGCGGCGATCCCGATAGGCCGCCCCGCGCACCCGCTCACCGGTTGAAATGATCCACCACACTGAGCAGCACCAAGGGGTGAACTACCACCTTCTGCACAGCCAGCTCCGGCATCGCGACACACGCCGCCCGCCAGGCCCCGCTCCTTGCGACCCGCAAACACCGGCAGCCTCAGGGACTCTCGCGGATCCTCCAGGCCCGGCTCCTCCTCTTCCGGCTCGGCCGCCGCCACGGTTCCCTTTTTCCGCTCCCAGAGCGCCCCGCGCGCCGCCCCGGGTTTTCGCGCCAGCTGCCATCTTGAGGACGGGAAAGGCCGGGGGCAGGTGGGGCCCGCCTTGGGTGACTCGCTGGGAGATTTCCTGGTCTTCGAAGCTAAAGGCACACTGGGGACTGAGAAAAAGGTTGACCTCCTGGTATTGGGCCTGCGCTGTCACTTGCAGCGGCCTTTCGCTTTAGTTCCTTCGCAGTTCACACCCTCCCCCAACCCTTACGCTGTGTGAAGACTGCAGAAAAAAATACTAGAAAAAAATAGTAATTCATATCCACCACCCAGAAAATGTTCACCTTTATTTCATGTCGGAATTCTCCAGAATTTAACTCTAAATCTCTAGGGATGCCTGGCAGGCTCAGTTGGTAGAGCCTGCAACTCTTGATCTAAGGGTGGGAATTCAAGTCCTACATTGGGTGTAGAGCTTACTTCAAAACAAAACCTCAGAAGGGATGAATCTCTAACATGAGGGCACATTCTTAAAGTGGGTTTGGTAAATTTATCTCATTTTTATTGTTGGGGAATTTCCCCTTAATATTTACTGTGGACACTTTGCCGATGATCAACCTGTTTTTATTTTTCCACTTGTTTATATTACCATTTAACTGGGGCTAGAAAAGTTCAATTTGTGCCTTGAGTCAGACCATTCGGGTTGTTTTTCACATAAAAGCTTAGGTAAGGGTTGAAGTAACTGAAAAGTAATACGAAATATGTTTTGATATTTAGCTAAGAAAGAAAAAGACTAAGGATAATGTAGCAGGTGAAGACAAGCATATTTGCAGAAAGGCAAATTATTTAAATTTCGTGCAAGTTTACATTTCTAATTCTGAGTTGTATGTGTAAACAAAAACAATACCTAAGCGTCTTGAATGCTTTGCTTATTGTTTGCCCTGTCTTTAAACAACTTTTACCTTCCCCGTGGCTCCAGAGGATCTGACCTCTCTGAAGGATAACCCGGAGCCTTTTGCTCTGAATCTTGGCCTCCTTCCAGTATAATCAGGGAGATTTGAGTATTCATTTCTGGGTCCTACCCATTAAATTCATTAAATGTACTCTTCCTCCTTTTGGGAACATTGCTTTGCATTTTCATTTGTTTTAATATTTGTGATTTGGTTAATAGTAATTGCTACTACTTGAGAAAACAACTTTAAGATTAAGAAAATGTAAGTCAGTCCCCATTGTGTGATGTGGTAAAGCATGCTTGAGGGGTTTTAGTGCCTGTTTTAAAGTAGATATTCTTGGGGTTCCTGAGTGGCTTAGTGGATTAAGCAGCCAACTCTTTGGCATCTGCCGAAGTCATGATCTGGAGCCCCATGTCGTGCTCTGTGCTCACCGCACGGAGACTGCTTCGGATCCTATGTCTCTCTTTCTGGCCCTTTCCCACTTGCTCTCTCTCTCTCTCAAAAATAAATAAACATTAAAAAAAATTACAAAGTAGATATTCTTGTTTCATCTCTTCTATGGTGTTCAACACAGGATAGACATGTATCTGTTATGGAAAGAACTTGGAAAGATTCCTTCCCCCCAATTTTGTAATTAAAAATATAATAGTGGGGCGTATGGGTGACTCAGTCAGTTGAGCGTCTGACTCTTGGTTGGGCTCAGGGCGTGAGCTCGTGGTTCATGAGTTCGAGCCCTGTGTGGGGCTCTGTGCTGGCAGTTCAGAGTCTGCTTGGGGTTCTGTCTTTCTCTCTCTCTCTCTCTCAAAAACAAATAAGTAAACTTTAAAAAATCAAAAAAATTAATAGATATCAGAAGATCAAAGATTGATTTTGATTTTTCTCGTGTCAAGTAAGGCTTAAGAGTTGGAGCCTCAAAGTGTGCCTGGGTGACTCAATTGTTTAAGTGTCTGACTTTGGCTCAGGTCATGGTCTCACGTGCATTCAAGTCAGGGCTCTGTGCTGACAGCTTGGAGCCTGGAGCCTGCTTTGAATTCTGTCTCTGCCTCTCTGCCCCTCCCCTACTCACACTCTGTCTCTCTCTAAGATAAACATTAAAAAAAATAATAAATAAAAGTCCTTAAAAAAAAAAGAATTGGAGACTTAAGAAAGCTTTTTTTTATATATAAAAAAGCTAAAATATGTAGAATTTAAAGAAGATGCCTTGAAATCATAAGGAAGGTATTTTCTGTGTTGCTCTCTCCCCTCCTTTTTTTTTTTTAAATGGAACTGACTTGAAATAATATTTGATACTGTAGCCACTACTGGATGCTGAATTCATTCAGAGGTATGCAGAATGTTCACCAAATTCTAGACTTAACCTGATGAGAGCTTAAGGATAATACATTTTCCTCTCCTTTGATCCTCTTTTTCTTTTTTTAAAAAATGTTAAATTCTTCTTTTTCCAGATTGATTGAGACATAATTAACATATAACATTGTGTAATTGTAAGGTGTACAACATGATTTGATACACATATATATTGCAAAATGATTACCACAATAAAGTTAGTTAAGACCTGCATCACCTCACATAATTCTCTTTTGTGTGTGGGGGGCAGTGGAGAGAACATTTCTGATTTACTCTCTTAGCAACTTTCAAATACATAAGCCATTACTGTTAACTATAGTCACCATAGTGTACATTAGATCCCTATCTTACAGTTGGAAGTTTTCCCTTTTTTCACCAACATCTTGTTTCTCCAGCCCTTTCTATCTCTGGCAACCACTATTCTACTCACTCTTCCTGTAAGTTCAACCTTTGAAGATTCCACATATAAGTGAGATCATATAGTATTTGTCTTCTTGATATATTTCACTTAGCATAATGCCCTCATGGTCCATACATGTTGCAAATGGCAGAATTTCCTTCTTATGACTGAAATATATATATATGTGTATATGTATACATGTATATATAAACACATGTATACATATACACATACATATATATGTGTATATATATGTAAATCTATATACATAGACACACATATATATGGCATTTTCTTTATCCATTCATCCATTAATGAACACTTCTTCTATATCTTGCTGTTGTGAATAATGCTACAGTGAACATAGGGGTACAGGCATCTCTTTGAAATAGTGATTTCATTTCTTCTGTATCCATACCAGAAGTGGGTTGCTGAATCATATCGTAGTTATGTTAGTTATTTGAGGTATCTTCATACTTTTTTCCATAGTGGTTTTACCTATTTACATTCCCATCAACAGTGCACAAATGTTCCCTTTTCTCCTCATCCTTGCCAACACTTGTTATCTCATGTCTTTTTAATAATAGCCATTTTATTATGGTGTGAGGTGATACCTCATTGTGGTTTTGATTTGCATTTCCCTGATGACTAATGATGTTGAGCTGATCATCTTATGTATCTGTTGGCCATTTGTATCTCTGGAAAAATGTGTATCCTGATCTGCCCATTAAAAAAATACTTATTATTATTTGTTATTGAATTGTATGAGTTCTTCATATATTTTGGATATTAACCCGTTATTAGATATAGGGTGTGAGAATATTTTTTTCCCATTCCCTAGGTTGCTTATTTTGCTGTACAGATGGTTTTCAGTTTCATATAGTCACACATTTATTTTTGCTTTTGTTGCTTATGCTTTTGGTGTCATGTACAAAATAGTGTTAAGATCAATGTCAAGGATCTATTTCTCCTATGTTTTCTTCTAGGAATTTTACATCTTAAGGTCTTACATGAAAATCTTTAACCCATTTCAAGTTAATTTTTGTTAGTGGTGTAAGATAGGGGTCCAGTTTCATTCTTCTGCATGTGAATATCTGGTTTTCTCGGCACCATTTAATAAAGAGACTATCTTTTCCCTATTGAGTATTCTTACTCCTACTCAGACTATTCTGGCTCTCATTCTGTTCTCTTGGTGTGTGCGTCTGTGTTTATTCCAGTACCATACTGGCATATGGTAGCTTTATAATAAATTGTGATAGCTTTATAATAAAGTTTGAAATCAGGAGATAGGGTGGCTCCAGCTCCCCCCACCCCCAAGATTGCTTTGGGTATTTGGGGTCTTTTGTGGTTCCATACAAATTCTAGGATTGTCTTTCCTATTTCTGTGAGAAATGTCATTGGAATTTTGGTAGGGATTGCAAAGAATCTAGATGGCTTGGGTAGTATGGACATTTTAACAGTATTGATTCTTCTGATCCATGAGCATGGGATAACTTTCCATTTATTTGTTTCATCTTTAATCTTTCATCAGGGTCATAATTTTCAGTGTATAGATCTTTTGCCTTTGGTTAAATTTATTCCTAAGTATATTATAGTTTTTGATGCTATTGTAAATGGGATTTTTTTAAACATTTATTTTCCAGATATTTTGTGGTTAGTGTATAGAATCCCAACTGATTTTTTTTAAATAAGCGTGTTTTTATTTATTTATTTTTTGAAATAGGCTCCACCCAACATGGGGCTTGAATCCACAACCCTGAGGTCAAGAGTCACATGCTCTACCAGCTAAGCCAGCCAGGAGCCCCAGAATCCCAACTGATTTTGTATCTTGCAACTTTACTGAATTTTTTATTGGTTCTAACAATATTTTGGTGGTCTTTAGGATTTTCTATATATAAGATCGTCTGCAAACAGAGACAGTTTTATTTCTTTCTTTCTGATTTGGATGCAATTTCTTTCTTTTTCTTGCCTAATTATTCTGGCCAGGACTTCCAGTATTGTGTGACTAGGATGCTGAGAGTGGCCACCTTTGTCTTGTTCCTGATCTTAGAAGGAAAGCTTTTAACTTTTCACCATTGAGTATGATGTTTGCTGTGGGCATGTCATGTACGGCAGTTATTATGTTGATGTATGTTCCTTCTATACTGAATTTGTTGAGAGTTTCAGTCATGAAATGGTGTTGAATCTTGTCAAATACTTTTTCTGATTTATTGAGATGATCATATATATATATTTTAAAGTTATTTGTCTATTTTGGGGGGAGGAGGGGCAGAGAGAGACAGAGACAGAGGATCCCAAGCAGGCTCTGCACCATCAGTGCAGAGCCTGATGCAGGGTTCAGACCCACAAACTGTGAGATCATAACCTGAGCCAAAACCGAGAGTCAGATGCTTAACTGACTGAGTCACCCAGGCGTCCCTGGAATGATCATGTGGTTTTAATTTATTAATGTGGTGTATCACATTTATTCTTTTGTGTGTGTTGAAACATCTTTGCATCTCATGTATAAATCTCACTTGATTGTGGTGTCTGATACTTTTAATGTGCCATTGAATTCAGTTTGTTATATTTTTGCTGAGAATTTTTGCATCTATATCTATCAGAGATATTGGCCTATAGTTTTCTTTTCTTGTATTATTCTTGTCTGGGTTTGATATCAGGGTAATGCTGGCCTAATAAAATTAAAAGTGTTCCCTCTTCAATTTTTGGATGAGGGTGAGAAAGATTGGCATTAATATTTCTTTAAATTCTTGGTAGAATTCAGTGATGGTATCAGTGAAACCATCTGGTCTTGAACTTTTATTTGTTGGGAGGTTTTTGATTACTGCATCAATCTTCTTATTTGTTATTACTCTGTTCAGATTTTCTCTTTCTTCATGATGCAGTCTTTTTTTTTTCTTTATATATACAATAAGACCTTAGATTGCACATAACTTGTTCTGAGAGTGTTCTGCAAGATGAGCAAGCATTTCTAATAAATTTTAAGTTGATAAATGAACAGTGTCTTGCAATATGAATAGTATGTGACACTGAATGCCACGTGATCACAACTGAGCCAATGGTTCTTCTCTCTTTCTTGCTCGCTGGCTGTGGGATTGTGGGTGATTGTTTCTCATGCTTGGATGCTCGGTCTCAGGCCATGGTATTTGGCAGAAATCAGTGATTTTTCAGAATGTTGGAAGGTGTCCACAACTGGCACTAGTATATTTTTTGTTACTTGTAAGCACCTAAGAATAGTCCTTTGCTTTTCCAAACAAGAGTAAGCTTAGAAATGTTTTGCTGCATTCTAGGTCAGGCTGCCTGCAGATATAGACCATTTTCTCTGCTGCCTTATTGCCAGTTACATTAAATACAGTATATGACAGGAGTTTATTAATACCGTACTGTTGTCAACATCTGTTAGTGATAGTGAAAGTTGTCCTGCACAATAACCCTTCTCTCGTCTCCCTCATACCAGCCATGAAGGTTTTCAAAGGTAAGTGCAGTGGCACCTCGGTGGTTCAGTGGGTTAAGCATCCAACTTCACCTTAGGTCATGATCTTGTTCGAGTCCTGCATTGGGCCCTGTGCTGACTGCTCAGAGCCTGGAGCCTGCTTTGGATTCTGTATCTCCCTACCTCTCTGTCCCTGCCTCACTTATGCTCTGTCCCTCTCTCAAAAATAAATAAACATTTAAAAAATTTAAAATTAAAAGTAAGTGCAGGTTAATTTCTTTATTTTCCCTTATATTTTGTATTTTCTTTTTTATTTTTATAATATTACAGTATTGTAATCATTTTTATATGAATATACTTGGGTTGTGAAATGAATCATCTGAGCTTCCATTCTTTCTTTCTTTTTTTTTTTAATGTTTATTCATGTTTGAAAGACAGAGAGAGACAGAGCACAAGCAGGGGTAGGGCAGAGAGAGAGGGGGACACAGAATCCGAAGCAGACTCCAGGCTCTGAGTTGTCAGCATAGAGACCGATGCGGGGCCTGAACTCACGAACCAGGAGATCATGACCTGAGCCGAAGTCGGACGCTCAACTGACTGAGCCACCCAGGTGCCCCTCGATTATTTCTTATGGGGAAATTCGCTTTGATATATGAATGCTTTGGATTACAAGCATGTTCCCGGAATGAATTATACACATAAACCAAAGTTTTACTCTATATTTTAAAGTTCATTTATTTATTTTGAGAGAGAGAGAGGGCACAAATGAAGGAGGGGCAGAGAGAGAGTGAGAGGGGTGGAGAGAGAGAATCCCAAACAGGCTCCACACACTGTCAGCATGGAACCTGACACAGGGCTTGAACTCAAGAACTGTGAGATCATGACCTGAGCTGAAATCAAGAGTCAGACACTTAACCAACTGAGCCACCCAGGTGCGTGTACGTGTGTATATTAGATATATAATATACACGCACATATACATACATATGTACATACATGTACGTATGTGTGTATGTACATATATATATTTAAGTAAGCTCTATACCCAACTTGGGGCTTGAACTCACAACTCTGAGATCAAGAGTCACATGCTGTACTGACTGAGCCAACCAGGTGCCCCCATGATTCAGTGTTGGTATGTTTCTGGGAATTCATCCGTTTCTTCTAGGTCATCCAATTTGTTGGTATGTAATTGTTCCTGTAGCTTCTTATGATGTTTTATATTTCTGTGGTATTAATTGTAACTTCTCCTCTTTCATTTCTGATTTTATTTATTTGAGTCTTCTCTGTTTTTTCCCTTAGTCCAGTGAATGGTTTGTCAATTTAGTTTATCATTTACAAAATAAGTTAGTTTCAGTGATCTTTTCTATTGTTTTTCTTGTCTCTATTTCTTGTTATTTCTTTTCTTCTGCTAATTTTTGCCTTGGTTTGTTCTTTCTCTAATTTCTTGAGGTGTAAAGTTAGTTTGTTATTTGAGATACTTCTTTTTTCTTAATGTAGGTATTTATCACTATGAATTTCCCTCTTAGAACTGCTTTTGCTACATTGCATAGGTTTTTGTACAACACAAGGGATTGTGTTTCTACTTTCATGTATTTCAATATATATTTTGATTTCTTTTTAAAAAAAATTTTTCCTTTGAGCCATTGGTTGTTCAGGAGGATGTTGTTTAATTTCAAATGTTGGTGAATTTTCCAGTTTTCTTCCTTTTATTGATTTCTAGTTTTATACTATTGTGTTTGGAAGAGAATCTTTGTATGCTTTCAATGTTCTTAATTTGCTAAGGCTTGTTTTGTGATCTAGCCTATGATCTGTCCTGGAGAATGTTTCCTGTGCCCTTGAGAAGAATCTGTATTCTGTTGCTACTGGATGGAATGTTCTGTATGTGTCTGTTAGGTCCATTTCATCTAGAATATAGATCAAGTTCAGCAGGGGACTGGTGCTGGGATGGGCTGGGAACCTGAGTCACAGGAGCTGGTCTTGCTCTGGGATTGGCCAGGAGCCTGGGTTCATGGGAGTCTTTTTGGAACCTGAGTTCATGGGTGCCTCCTGGGAGCCTGGGGTCATAGGAGCTACCTGGGGCCATGGGAATCAGCTGAAGCCAGGGTGGGTTGGGAGCCTGGGTTTGCCGGATTTGGCCTGTTGGTTCAGGCCTGTGCTGTGGTCCATGGTGAAATTGAGTGCCTACTCTATTCTTCTTCCCCCACTGGAGGGATGTCTCTTCTCCTTTAAGTTGCCCAGGCTTGGGCGAGAGGTGACAGGAGTCATGTGAAACTTTCCCCTTCTCTTCAATGCATTTTTTCTTATTTCTGTGTTCTACCCAAGTGCTGTAATCCTTTACCTTGAATTTTTGTCTCTTGTGAAGGTATTTTTTTTTTTTTTTACTTGTGGATAGTTATTCAAGTTGATGTTTCTGGGAGGTAATGAGTGCTAGAAATTTTTATACTGCCATCTTGTTCACATCTTTTCTTTCAATTTTGGGGGATAGCTCCCACAGACCCTAGTATTTTGAAAGAGATTTTATTTTTGTTGATTCCAGATCATGGAACAATGGTCCTGCAAACATGGCAGCAATACTTTGAACTTTACAGTCTCTATCATCTTACTAGGTTTGGAAGAAAAAAAAATAGTAGACTTACCACCTTCAGCCTAAGCTGTATTCATTACTGGGGTTTAGACACATTTGGGAATGTATGGCAAACCTGGGGAGGTCCACTGAGCTCTACTTGCATATGTCACTGAGAAACCTGCAATGGTGAGTTTCTTTTTTTTTAATGTTTATTTTTGAGAGAGAGTAAGAATGGGGAAGGGCAGAAAGAGATGGGGACAGAGGATCTAAAAGCAGGCTCTGCGCTGACAGCAGCGAGCCTGATGCAGGGCTCGAACTCATGAACTGCAAGATCATGACATGAGCCAAAGTAGGATTTGCAAGTGAATGAGCCACCCAGGCGCCCCTGCAGTGGGATTCTTCTTAAGAGTCGGATAGACCAGTTCAACCCAACTACTAAGACTTAGTCTTTGGAGAAAGACTAGTGATTCTTGAGATAGTATGAATCTGCCACTCAGATTTGACTCTCAGTTCACCCCTCATTGGACTCATATCTGAGGCCAAAAAGCCATGTTGGATAAATTTTATGAGAAAATTAGAAGAGTTGTTTCATAAAAGCTCTGTGAGACATTTATGCACAAGTAGTGGTACTGCTTACAGTATTTCTCTAACAGAGTGTGACCCCAAAACATCAAGAGAACCCTTCCACCCACTTTTCAGGTTTGGCCCCGTGAGACACCGATATTTGAGCAATGGTGTCAGCAGGACACTGGAGTCTCTGGGAGATGGTGGTATCAGCAGTGTCAGCAGACCTAGTGGATGTGGAGATACACAACAGACGGGTCAGAGCAGGAAGAAATAAAACCAAGGATACTACAGGCTCACTGTGTGCATATACAACATCCCTGGGGTCCTGAGAAATACTTGGGGTGGGAGAAACGTAGTAAAGTCCTGGGTTCCTGCAATAAGAAGTAGAATTCAATGGTCAATGAGCAGTAATTATATGTGTGTATAGGATGGTATTATGTATTCAGCAAATACTGCCTAAAAATAGCTCTCTTTTTGTTACAAATTAGATACATAGCTCAAGGCCTCTGTTGGTCATTTGAAAAAAAATTGCGATATTTTCCTAAGAGGAGGACTTTAGATTTTTCTGTCATCTCATAATAAAAGAAAGAAAATAATTTAAAAATTCTAGTACTTTATTAACCAAAGTTGATGACAAACAAGAAAACCTGGAATGAAAAAGTAAGACTTTTAGAAATAATATATACAAAGGCAGAAAGCATTGGAGGGGCATGTACGTGCGTGTGTCTATGTGCATTGGACTGTGATTATGTTATAATGAACTTGTCTATTCTAACGGAGGCCATTGTGTGTGTGCAATGGAGGTAGTCTTTGGAAAATTATTAATGTCCTTTCTGTCTTTGCCTTTTCCATACAAAGCATTTGCTCTAGATTTTAGGAAGCGTCCATCTGTGGAGAGGGTGTGGGTCAAGGAGAAGTAAGTCAGAGAACAAGAGGTAATATTTAGCTTCTGACGCATACACAGTTGGGTTATTCAATAAGTTAATTGCTTCTCAAGCCAGAGCATTGTCTTGAGAGATAATTTTTCTAAATTTTTTACTCTTTTTGTTTCAGCCTAGGTTGGAGATCTCAGTTCACAGAGCCATAGGTCCTCTGGTAGCATAAGGAAATGCTCTGCTTGCCATTAAGACATATCCAGAGACAGGAAGAATGAAGGTATGATGTAAAGGAGGTAAAAGAAAACCCCAGTCATTTTCCTGCCAAGGGAAGTGAAGGAAGAACATGGACAAGGTGGTTAGATGCTTTTCAGTTTTCCCTTCTTTGGGCTTTGTCTCATTGTCTTTCAGAGTGGGAGGTGTTTTGGATGAGTGAGAGTACAAGAGGGCAAGGAAGATTTCCTATCGTGTGTCTTTTTGGGACTCAGGGAGATCGTAGATGCCCTACATCTAGCTGTGTGTAACTACATTGATTTGATAGCAAAGGTGAAGGCAGTGGAATGAAGGCTTTCAGGTTTGGCTGCCTGTGCTCCTCTTGGTTCTGGTGAGGCATGGACAGAGGACCCACAAGTAGCAAAAGGAGATGGCTATAATGGGGGGATATTTCTGCTATGCACTAAATCCCACAGCACAGAATACCTGAGCCAGCCCTAACCATAGTCACAGAAATACCTCAGGGGCACTGAGGTGAGGCCAGTTGGCTTGGGAGCACTCCCAGGGCAGCCCAGCCACAAGAAAGGGTCCCAAATATATCAGCCATGGAATGGCTGTGAAGGCCACCATGGCCCTCAGTGACACAGCTATAAGAAACATTGTACCAGAGGCCAGCAGACACTGGCCAGGATACATCCAAGGACAGCGTAAGGACTAGCCCCCTTTCTTCCATTGCCCCAAAGTCACATGTACCCCGCACCTCCATTCATATGCCAGTCTTCTTAGGGGGAGAAGGGAGGCTAAGGAGAACACTGGCTACAAGATGGAAACTATTCCAAAGGGATTGTTTAACTTAAACCAGTTTGGACATTTAATTTTTAAAAAGTTATTTTTTTCCATGTTAACCAGCGTGTGGAGGCTTGTGAAGGAAGGCTCATCAGGGACAAAAATAAGAGTACGGGTTTCCTGAACATTTGAGCATCGAGTTAAATGTGAGTTAAGTTTGTGACCCCCATGTTAGTAGCAATTGTATTCCCCAAACCCTACACTTTCTTTTCCTTATTGAAAGCAGTATGTAGAAACTGAGTGTAGTGTATCTTGGGTGAGAGGGAAAAAGTCTAATTTCTATGGAAAACTTAGGCGAGGCACCCTGTTGCTAAGAATTTTGTATGAATTTCCTACAGTCTTGCATAATCTGGTTGATGATGGTAGGCAATTTATTAAAATACTTTAAGCTTAAAACTCTTTGCTAAATTCCAGATCAGGACAGCTTCTATCTATGGGATCTCTCCATCCAGGTGTTTTATGTCCCATAACATCTCAAGTTGAACAGGACGGAATTGAATTTGACATTTTTCTTCTCAGATTTTCTTCTTTTGTAGGAGTTTAGCAGATGCTCCCATCGTCCCAGTGGCCTAGTCATAAACTTGGGAGTCATCCAGATCATCCATTCTTTTTTCAAAGAAATCTAATTGGTTAGTCAGTTTTGCAAATGGCCTAAGAGGCTCATTAGTTTCTGGTCACCTTTCCAGCTTCTTTACATACCACCTGATCACTAGCCAGAGTGATGATTCCTCTGCTGTGCCATCCTTACTCATGCCTTGCTGCCTTTGCATATATTTTCTCTCTGCTTGCTGTGTCCTTCCCTCTGTTGTCTGCATCATCCTTTGGGTCTCAGTGCAGGAGCTTTTGAGAGGACCTTGACCCTCAGGGCAGTTATACTCAAGTGTTTGACACATGGTCTATCCTTGTACTTAATGTATCATTTAGTCTCTGTTTACTTTCAGGCTCCCAAGGTTGAAGGAAGGTTCCTAGAGGGCAGAGGTTTTGTACTGTTCCTCTTTGGATTCCAAGGCACCTGAGTGCCAGAATAGCACTCAATAATGAGCACTTATTGCATGAGTAAAATTTGCAAAGCCATGTTTTGGAAACTTCTAATAATTTTGTGTTTTACTTAAGATTCTTTCCAGGAATGCAGGTAACTTCAGATTTGTTTTGCTGAGAGATCTTATGCAAACTGTGCTGACCTTTTAGTTGATTCTGAATGTTTTTAAAGTTTCTGTATTTTGAGTAACTTCTGTATTTGGTGTAAATATAGGCTGGTTTGCAAATGAGTCCTTCAATTTGTGTATTACCCTCTCCTTACAGTTTAACCTTTTCAGGGGTGGGTTTTGTTTTGCTATATATTGAACAGTGATGTGTGGTTTTTAATAAGAAATACCAAATACTAGTTTAAGTATTAAAATGAAATACTTAAGTATTAATATGAAATGTTGCTAGATAATGCTTCAGAAAAAAAGCTTGGAAAGAAATACCTCAAATTATTAACAGTGGTTGTCCCTGAGTAATGATAATGAGTAGTATATTGCATTTTCTTGTTATGGTTTTCAGTTTTTCCATAATCACATATTATTATTGTTATTGTTGTTGTTGTCATATTTGTAGAAACCACTGGAAATATGTTGTCATGTTGTCATATTAGCAGGGCAGAAGAGCATAGTGTTTTAATAGTGCAGCCTGTATAATCAGACAGACCTGTTTACTTTAACATCCTCTCTTTCCTCATCTGCAAAAGTGGACGATAATATACTTGCTGATGTACCCATTTTAGTCAGACAATTCTTTGATTTCCTTCTCTTTATCTTGTGGGTATCTTTTTTAGATTTTTACTTTGTGGTTACCATGAGACTTATGTAAAATTTAATAGTCTATTTTAAGGTGATAACTACAACTTCATTTGCTTAAACCACCCTTTTGCTCCCCCTCCAACATTTTATGTTTTTAGTGTTACGCTTTACATCTTTTGCCCGAGTTAAGTAATTAATACTCACATTACAGTGTTAGAGTATTTCTGAATTTGACTATATCCTCATCTTCACTGGTGTGTTTTCTGTTTTCTCATGTTTTCACGTTACTAATTGGAGTCCTTTCATTTCAGCTTCAAGAACTCCTCTCAGCACCACCCACCCTGTCCACCTGCTCCCCTGTACCCAGGTTCTTCCTCCCCACCCCTCCAGTGAAATAAAGCCTCCTATCCTGCAAAAAAAAGAGAACTCTTCTCAGCCTGCATTTCCTGTAAGGCAGATCTACTAGTTGTTACAGTCCCTCAGCTTTTGTTTGTTTGGGAAAGTCTTTACCTATCATTCAATTTTGAAGGACATCTTTACTGGGTAAAGTATTCTTGGCTGGCAGCTTTTGTCTTTTAGAACACTCAATGTATCATCCTGCTCTTTCTTGACTTGCAGAGTTTCTGCTGAGAAATCCACTGATAGCCTTATGGGGGGGTTTCCCTTTTATGTGAAGTATTTTTTGTTTCTTGCTGCTTTAAAATTCACTCTTTGTCTTTTAGACAGTTTATGATAATGTGTGTTGGGAAAGACCTCTTTAGTTTGAATTTGTTTGGGGACCTATGATCTTCATGAATTTGGATGCCCAGATCTCTCCCTGGATTTGGGAAGTTCTCAGCCATTATTTCTTTAAATAAACTTTTCACCCCTTTCTCTCTTTCTTCTTCTGGGCCTCCCATAATACATAGGTTGTTTCTTTTAATCGTATCCTGTAAATCCCTTAGGCTTTCTTCATTCCTTTTCATTCTTTTTTCTTTTTGCTCCTTTGACTGGATAATTTCAAATGATCTGTCTTCAAGTTAACTGATTCCTTCTTATGTTTGATTGTGTCTGGTGCTGAAAACTCTCTATCAAAATCTTTATTCATTGTATTCTTCAGCTCCAAAAGTTGTATTTTTTAAAAACGTTTTCTATATTTTTGTTCAACCTTTATTTTGTTCTTGTATTGTATTCTTGATTTTGTTAAATTATTTATCTGTATTCTCTTAAAGCTCTCTGAACATCTTAGAACAATTATTTTGAATTATTTATCAGGCAGTTAGTGTATATCCATTTTTTGGGGGTCAGGTACTAGAAATTTACTGTTTCATTTATTGGTGTCATGTTTCCCTGATTCTTTATGATCCCTATAGCCTGGCATAGGTGTCTTCACTTTTGAAGAAGCAGCCACGTCTTTTAGACTTTATGGACTTTAACGAAAGACCTTCACCTGTAGGTGGAAGGCCCTGGGTCTAGTGGTGACAAGGTACTCAGTGTGGGGGTGAGTGGTTGCCCTGGGTCCAGGGGTATGTGGTATCTCATTGGCTCAGGCAACTGGAGTCCTCCACATCAACTGCATGATCCTTGGAGAGAGCTATGAGGGGTCTGCAGTGGTCCCAAGGGATATTGAGGTCCTCAGTGGTGCCTCCAATTCCAGTGGCTAAGACTAGGGTGGCAGCGGTGGTGGTCACAGTTGGTGGTATGCACACAGCGGTGGGAACTAGCTGTAGAGACCTGGGTGTGTCAGGGGCCTGTTGCAGACACACACTCAATGGTGAGGGCTAGAGCCAGCAGTAGGGGTTGGGGCCGACCTTGGGCACGTGAGCAGCTGTGGGGATCCTGGCTGTCAGTGTGCACTTATGTGACTGTGGAGGCTAGCCATAGGCATGTGCACTAACCAGACCTTTTTATTTTATTTTATTTTATTTTATTATTTTTTTAAGTAAACTCTGTGCTCAATGTGGGGCTCAAGCTCATGACCCTGAGATCATGTTATTTATTTATTTTTTAATGCTTTATTTTTTACTTATTTTTTATTTCTATTAAAAAAATTTTTTTAAACATTTGTTTATTTTTGAGAGACAGAGTAAGACAGAACATGAGTGGGGGAGGGGCAGAGAAAGAGGGGGTACATAGAATCCAAAGCAGGTTCCAGGCTCTGAGCTGTCAGCGCAGAGCCTGATGCGGCGCTTGAACTCACAAACCTTGAAATCATGACCTGAGCTGAAGTCGGACTCTTAACTTACTGAGCCAGCAGGTGCCCCTGTATTTTACTTTTTATTTTTTAATTTATATCCAAATTAGTTAGCATATAGTACAATAATGCTTCAGGAGTAGAATCCAGTGATTCATCCCCTACATATAACACCCAGTGCTCATCCCACCAAATGTCTTTCTTAATGCCCCTTGTCCATTTAGCCGCCCCCCCACCCACATCCCCTCCAGCAACCCTTAGTTTGTTCTCTATATTTAAGAGTCTCTTATGTTTGATCTCCCTCCCTATTTTTATATTATTTTTGCTTCCCTTCCCCTATGTTCATCTATTTTGTATGTTAAATTCCACCTATGAGTGAAGTCATATGATATTTCTGTCTTTCTTTGACTGACTAATTTCGCTTAGCATAATACCATCTTGTTCCATCCACATTGTTGCAGATGGCAAGATTTCATTCTTTTTGATTGCCGAGTAATACTCCATTGTATATATATATACACCACATCATCTTTATCCATTCATCTGTTGATGGACATTGGGCTCTTTCCATACTTTGGCTATTGTTGATAGTGCTGCTATAAACCTTGGGGTGCATGTGTCCCTTCACAGCAGCACACCTGTATTATTTGGATAAGTACCTAGTAGTGCAATTGCTGGATCATAGGGTAGTTCTATTCTTAATTTTTTGAGGAACCTCCATACTGTTTTCCAGAGTGGCTGCACCAGTTTGCATTCCCACCAGCAGTACAAAAGAGTTTCCCTTTCTCTGCATCCTCGCCAACATCTGTTGTTGCCTGAGCTGTTAATGTTAGCCATTCTGACAGGTGTAAGGTGGTATCTCATTGTGGTTTTTATTTGAATGTTTTATTTATTTTTGAGAGAGTGAACGTGAGTGGGGGAGGGGCAGGAAGAGGGGGGCAGAGGATACGAAGCAGACTGTACTGACAGCAGCAAGCCTGATGAGGGGCTCAAACTCATGAACCATGAAATCATGATCTGAGTGGAAGTCAGATGCTCAACTGACTGAGCCACCCAAGGTGCTCCAAGAATTTTATTCTTTTTAATTTAAAAAAAAAATTTTAATGTTTATTTATTCTTGAGAGAGACAGAGTATGAGTGGGGTAGGGGCAGAGAGAGGGAGGCATAGAATCTGAAGCAGGCTCCAGTCTCTGAGCTGTTAGCACAGAGCCCGATGCAGAGCTTGAACTCAAGAACCATGAGATCATGACCTGAGCTGAAGTCGGAGGCTTAACCAACTGAGCCACCCAGTCGCCCCAAGAGTTATTTTATTTTATTTTATTTTATTTTATTTATTTATTTTTTCAACGTTTTTTATTTATTTTTGGGACAGAGAGAGACAGAGCATGAACGGGGGAGGGGCAGAGAGAGAGGGAGACACAGAATCGGAAACAGGCTCCAGGCTCCGAGCCATCAGCCCAGAGCCTGACGCGGGGCTCAAACTCACGGACCGCGAGATCGTGACCTGGCTGAAGTCAGACGCTTAACCGACTGCGCCACCCAGGCGCCCCTTTATTTTATTTTTTTATTAATCAGATTATTCTTGATTGCTAGTAGTGTAACCCTATTCTAACTAGCTGAAGTTCAAAGGGAAATTTATTATCGTATGTACCAGGCAAGTCCAGAGGCCCTCCTTGTGCCAGGGGCTCAAATAATTTTTTTTTTTTTTAATTCATATCTTTCAGCATCTTTCAGTGTTTTAGCTCCATTTTCAGGCCAGTTTCCTACCAATAACAAGGAAACATGTGGATGGTCGCAGACAGTCACAGGTTTAAATCTTTAAATGAAGGGAGACCTTGGACTCCAAACCTTTATTTATGGAATTTGATTAGCCTTTCCAGGACTAAGGGCTTTCCCTGAACTAAGCACTGTGCTCAGAGGTATAGAGTTCTCTAAATGTCCACTTTGGGATCATTTTGAGCATGGGGCTCCTGTGATGGGTCAGCTCACCAGGACCACATGCAGTGGAGAAGGATAAGGGAAGGTTGTAAACAGAAGAGGGGAATGATTGCTGGGCAGGCAAAACAGCAAGTCTGTCCTGTGACTTCAAGAGCTTAGCACAGTTTCACAGCTTAGGAAGAGCTCAGAGACGTTAGACCTCGTTCTCACTGCAGCATAGAGTCGTCATCATCGTTATACTTTATGACAGATTATGAGAATTTTTTATTTTGATTACTTAGTGTTTATGTTTTAAGTAATCCAGCAGAACAAGAGTAAAATTCATCTTTTGTAGTTACTGAATATTTCTTTATTCTTATGTTTTGCCTCAGGTATTTTTAGTTTATGAAAATGTGTTTTTTAAAATTCCCATTTCATAATGTATTGTTGATCATTTTAATTTTTCAGATGGCTAATCGTTACAGAAAGTCCTGATTAGTTTAAAGAGGTTTTCCTTGTTTTATGTTTTATACAAGTGATGGTCCTGTGTGTTGGCCCTGGATGGTTGTTATTATTCTTGTTGTCCTATTTCATTTAACTAAAAATTAAAAAAAGAACTAAAAAAATTACAGCAATTTCTAGTTTATATCCAGGAAACAGAACTCTCCACAGGACCCCTTGCCTGGTACAAATATGTTAGAGAACTATTTTCCATTGTGCTTTGAAAGCCTGTAAGAAGGCCACAATGGCACACAGTTCACCAATCTTGGATGAAGCCCAGAGAGACTGCGGTGCATAGACTGTAGGAAATCTCCCATCTGAAGAGTTAATTTTCTTTCAGGATCGGTGTTAGGGGCTGCTGTGATTACAACAAGACACTTTAAGATTGGTACAGGAACACTTATAACAGATGAGTATAAAAGAAAACCCAGGAGGCCAGATTCAGCCCTGGGAGCTCCTTTGGTTTGAGTCTCAAAGACCTTTATTTTGAATTTACCTCTTCCTTCGATTACACATGCTGTCAGCTTTAATAAAAAGAATTCATTACATTAACATAAATAAGCAAACAACTAGTTTAATTTCTTTAATGTTTTAAAATGTCTCAAACCTTTGGTCTTTTGTTTCCATTCTGATTCTTTTCAGAGCACTCTTAATGGCCCTGTAAAATTAAACATTTCTTCTTGGTTTTATCTGGATCTTAGATGCAGATTTATGAATTTAGTATCAAAACAGTTACAAGGTTTGAAGACAGATTAAGCTTTTCATCTTTTTAAGGAGAGAGATATTATTTCTTTTTTTCTTCAAGTTAGTAAATCAAAGAAGCATTTATTTTTAATTTGAAAAGCTGGGGCAGCAATATTAAATAACTGCTGTGGAAGAACAAAAATCAACCATAATCCTAATTTCAAATGTAGCAGCTAGTTTTGGTTTTTCTGTACCTTCCAGTTTGGGATACATGCACACATACTTTATCAAGTTGAAGCTCAAGTTTTAATGCACCTAGAGGAACTATGGAGATGGACTTTAAAGCAAATTAAATCAATGTGAAGTTGGTATACATTATATTTTTAAGTACGGAACAAGGCTTGTCAATTGTAAATTGTAATTTTTTGCTTTCTGTAAGAAAAGGAAAGGGAAAAAATCTTTAAAAAAATCAGTGCATTGCTCATGTAACATATGAAATTTTCTTCTCTTTGACACAGAAGTCAAAAGAGAAGTAGGAGCTAACCTGGGTTTGTGGTAATGCTTCTTATTGCTGGCATCCTTTCAGGTCTTCTAGACTTCTGCAGTTTGTTCCTTATCTCACTAGTCACGTGCTGTGCTTTCTTTTGGGTCTCATAAAGATGACTGCAGACACCTTTTACCTGCCTCTAGCCAGGACCTTTAGGCCATCTTCTACATTGCTGGTATCCCACCATCCTTCAGGCCCCCGACCCCCCAAAGTGCTGATGTTATTTCCTTAGAATCCTTCCAAACCTTTCCAATGCCTATGGGACAAAATCTGAACTCCAGGAAGGTATCCAGGACTCTTCCCAAGCCCTCACTGCTCTTGACTTCTGCCAAACCAACCTGAAACTCCAGCCATTTTAGCTATTTCCAGCCACTTGCTTTTCTCTGTGCTTTATCTGATTCTCACTCTTTGAATTGCCCTTGACCCCCTTGTATACCAGGAGAATTGCTAGGTCTTTCTCAAGGATCCTACTCAGAAAGGCCATCCCTTCTGTTGGAGTTTTCCTTGCCTCCCCAGGTAGCCTTCGTTCCTCTGTCCTCTGTGTCCCCACAGTTCTTTGTGCATATTTCTACTTTAGTGCGCATGGTGCTGCACAGTAATGGTCCATTTGACATGTGTCTCTTCTGTCTTAGGGTATGTGTAAAGAAAGGCTAGCTTAGTTGATTTTTTAGCATCTGCACCTAGCAAGAATCAAACATGTATTAACTGTATTGTGAAACCTGGGTGATATGTTACACAGTGCGTCCATAACACGTTGGTCAAGGATCTTTCAGCCTGCAAAAACGATACTCTCTGTAGTTTCCTCTTTAGTCTCCCTACACGCAAAGACAAAGCAACACAAAACCAAACCAAATGCAGAATGAGCAAAAGCCTTTGATTACAAATTTCCTGCCAATGCATGTAATTTTATATATGTCTGTTGTTTAGAATGTAAATGGAATGTGTTGAAATGTGAGTGAAAAATATATGGACTATTATTGAAGAAATTCCAAACCAAAATGTTATATTCTGGGTAGCAGTAATTTTTGAAAGGTGCTGTATACAATTTTAGGTTAGTGTCAGATAACCTCTTCACCTTCATTTCTCTCTTAACACCTTTTATCGTAATTTCTGAAGCTCCCCTTTGTAGTTTAAGTTAAAAGTCCTGAGGCAAGCTCTTCAGAACTCTAACACCTGCTTAGGGCTGAACTGGCAGGGGGAGAAATTGAAAAGCACTGAAGAGTCTTTTCAATAAAGTACTTAGCATTTTAAATAGTAGATGTTTGGGGGAAGAAAATAATGGTAATAATAGTATTGGAAACTCTCCTACCACTTCATGCAGGGAGAGGAATGTGAAGCTGTTTAGCGGATTCATACTTTGAGTTCTCAAAAATCATCATTTGCAAAGATAGTTCAAATTTGATTTTGAGCAAATTAAATTACTAAGAATGTAGACTTTTCCTTGAGCACAGATTTATACTTTCTCTTTTAAAATTCAAAGCCTTTTCCTTCCTGACATCAAAGAGAAAGGATTCAAGGCTTTTAGACTATTACTCTAAGATGCCAAAAAACCCTAGGAGAATGGTTAGAAAATTAGGAAGATAGTTCTGAAATAATGAAATGTTGGTTCTCATTTGCTATTGTATATTGAATGTAAATTCCCATAGTCCAGATTAATGATAAAGTTTTAAAAAGGTGCATATGTTTTTTTTAACCCTTAATGATTTTATATTATTCCTAAGAATTTCTGGAGCCATTTAAGATTCAGAGGCCTGTGGTGAACTTTTTGAGGTTATATCTTTTAATTTTTTTATCTTTTTGTTTTGGAAGTGAAGAAAATTGTTTAATTTGTTTTTCCAGCAGAGGGAGACATCTGACCATGAACATGGTATTGCTACTTGCCAGGAGTATTCTGTAGCCCATTTTATCAATATACATAAAAAACTCAATGTTCAAATTAACTAGTTCAATAAGTAATTTAGTTCATTGATTTTTGGGCATATCCTAAGTGCCATTACAAGCTACGGATATTTTAAATGCCATTACCTAATAGAAGGAATGTTTTAAGCACCTTTTATTGATTTTATTACTGCTTTATTTTGCTGTCTTGGTTTAAAATCATTTTAACCACTCCGTAATCAAGAAGAAATATATCGTTGGTGAAATACAGTCAATTTCCTAAAAACCTTTGACATCGTTAAATAAGGAATTACAGTTGTTAAATCATGTCAGGCAATAACTGAGGGACAGAAGAGATATAAAATTTGGAGCAGTGGGCCAGCATACCAGTAAGCCATGCTGACCTCTCATATTCAGATTCTGCATGTGACAGTCACACTTCAGGTGTGCCAGTGGTTTTTATATGAGCAAGAAAGATTTAAAATCTCAGGAAGGAGGGTGGAAGAATGATAGCAAAGTGTGATCCAGGGACAGTTCTAGTGTTTTTTAATTACTTCATGTGATATTTGGTTAAAACGATTCTCTAAGAATTCATTCTTTGAATTCCTTTGCTTTTCTTGCTAGATAGTATATTAATATTCTGCATGTGAAGGAACCACAGCATTCATAGGGGCTTTTGCTACTTCTTTCTTTTGCTCATTTGATTTTATATCAGCAGTATTACTGAACTGACCAGCTGGTAGACAGACAAGGAATGTAGTCCATGTATTGCTTAATCAAAGAGGTACAGAAGTGGGTAGTGAGCACTGAAGCTCGATATAAGCCTGCTAATGAGTTGATTGCATTGACATTTGATGTAATTTAACTGTAGAGTGGCAAATATCAATACCTGTATATGATTTGGCAGATGGTTGTTGAACTGTGATTAGAAGTTTAGAATGATTCCCGGTAAAAGACCACCTGGCAGTAACCCAAGAGCAGAGAACGGAGTTTTCTCCATTAAATGGAATAGGTCCAGAAAGTCAAGTGTTTTGATCATTAATAGAATCTTTCCTTTTCTTTTAGCAAATGTTAGCTTCAGGAGGAAATTGATAATTATGCATAGGTCTATTAAATGATCTTTGGGATAGCTCTTTTCGTTCCCTCAAATGAGCTCATATCTATAGTAGTGGCAGTTACTCGCCAGCAAGGAAAGAAAACTAGTTAAAATGCTGATGGGTGTCATTTCAGTATATCGGGGATGTTGGAAGCATCTTTGTAGATTTAATTTGTTTGAGGCAAAAAATCAGATTTGGTTGTAACATTATTGATTATTCTATATTATTTTATAAATTATAGAAATATGTTATGACATAATTTAAGTTACATTGAGTATCTATCATATGCAAGATATTCTTGTAGATGTTTGAAATATAAAGAACACCAAGATGATACCTTCTTTTCCCTCGGTGGACATGCAGTGCACATCCCATGGAAGAGTTGGAATAAAGGTCAGGAACAACGGTAGCATAGAGAGGAGTAATGGGCTCCTCTGTGGGAAGAGGAAGTGTCAGGGAAGGCCTTATGGAGGTGTCATTTAAAATAGATTTCAAACAGTTGGAGGTGAACATTCAGGAGAGACCAGCAATACAAGTGTGTGTGTGTGTGTGTGTGTGTGTGTGTGTGTGTGTGTGTGTGTGTTTTAATGTAGGCTTCATTTTTTAGAGCATTTTTGGGTTCATAGCAGAATCGAGGAGGAAGTAAGACGAGTTCCCATATGCCCTCTAACCCCACACATGCACAGCTTCCCCCACTATCAACATCCTGCATCAGAATGGTACATTTGTTATATTTGATGAACCTACATTGACACGTGTTGTTATCACCTGAAGTCCATGGTTTACATTAGTGTTCACTCTTGGCGTTGTAGTTCTGTGGGTCTGACAAATGCATAAGGACATATATTCACCATTACACTATCATACGGAATAGCTTCACTGCCCTAAAAACCCTCTGTGCTCCACCTATTTATCCATCCCTCCCTCTTTCCCAACCCCTGTCAACCGCTGATATGTTTACAGTCTCCATACATAGAAAAGCTTTTGAAAATTTTGAAATGTTTGCTATACACATTTTATAAATGTATATGTGATGTATAAAGAACAATGAAATAAAACGTGTTTGCCTTCCAGCTGAGATATTAAAGTATTGCCAATATTTTTGAAGCCCTGAGGTGTTCTTCCCCAACTGCACGCTTCCACCCTGCCAATACTTCACATTTATAATATTTTTATACTTAGTTGCAAAGCACACAAAAACCTGGATGTCAAGTCCCACCACCCCCTTATTCTTTGGTTAGATCCACGCAAGATAAAGTGAAGGAATAGGTGGATATTTGTCTAGTGAATTCAGATGGTGTAGTAGCTAGGAGGTGGGAGATCTAGATAACCTAAATGACTATCAATATCCTTTGAAATAGGAAATAGTCTGATTTATTCAAATTATAGCTCTGCTTCACTTTGAGCTTTATAGGTGTTTCTCTTCTTGCTCAGTATATTCACCCTGAATGACTAAACTAATCCCAGTGCAATAAGGTAGAGACACACATTTGATTATGGAGACTCATGCAGATTTTCGTGCATATAGACTTTCATGGCAGCATGGAATGCTTATCTTTAAATCTAGAAACAAGGAGTTTCAGAAGTAATTTTTAGGGGTGCCTGGGTGGCTCAGTCAGTTACGCATCTGACTCTTGATTTTGGCTCAGGTCAGTATCTCATGGTTTGTGAAATTGAGCACCCCCCGGCGTCTGCCTCGGTGCTGTCAGAGGGAGCCTGCTAGGGGTTCTCTCTTTCTGCCTCCCCACCCCCGCATCCCACATACTCTCTCTCTCTCAGAATAAATAAACTGTTTAAAAAAGTATTTTTTATTTGGCTAATGACCATGAAACAATTTTCATTTTGTAGTTTCATAGGACTTACAGGTGAACATATATTAAATTTTTTAAAAATGTTTGTTTATTTATTTATTTTTGAGAGAGAGAGTGTGAGTGAGAGGAGCAGAGAGACAGAGAGGGAGACACAGAATCTGAAGCAGGCTCCCGGCTCTGAGCGGTCAGCACAGAGTTCGACGCGGGACTTGAACTCACAAGCTGTGAGATCATGACCTGAGCCGAAGTTGGATGCTTAACCGACTGAGCCACCCTGGTGCCCCTACAGGTGAACGTATTTTATATTAAAAGCAATGGGATATTGGAAAGTAGACCTCTAGGATACAAACTGTGTTCTTTCCCCCACCCTTCAAACCCATTTTGTGCCAGTTCTTTGCCTGCATCTGTATGAAGTCTCAGACACATCTTCTAGCTTTTCCAGCTACTCTTAGATTTAAGAAAATATCTTCTGGTTACTTCTAGTCATAAGAAGAGTCTAATTTCAGTAAAAACATGACCAGTTCTATGTAACATTCTGACCTTTACTGAAAGTTCAAGCCACTCTTTTTGCCTAGCATGGTGTTGTTTTAGGTTGAGAAGCCCACAGTAGGAGGTGGGGATGAATTGACTTCTCTGTTTCTTTGCTGGAGGAGCTTCACCCGTGAATGGCCCTCAGATGGGGGCTGGAAGGGCTGAGGAGGAGGAGGAGGAGGAGGAGGAGGAGGAGGAGGAGGAGGAGGAGGAGGCGGGGGGACAGGGAAGATTTTGGCAGTCCTGCACTGATCTGCTGGTGGTGTCCTTGCTTGGTAGATGCTCAGTGCTGACTCTCAGGATGCACTCTCCTGGGTCCCCCCTCTCTGGAAATGGCAGACTGCAGGTGTCTATCCTCTGGCTGCATTCAAGGGTCTATCTCCAGTCTCTTTATCCTAAGGTACATTGACCTATTTGGATTGGGATCTATTTTAAAATGATCTCCTGATGACCTCTCTTTTATATAAGGGCCACTCATATAATTGTGTGGGGATCAAATGAAGTAATGTATATAAAGCTCTTTTCTTGGCACACAGATATTGAGTAAATTAATGAGTGATTTACTGGGTGCCTTCCCTGTGGAGCACATTCCAAGTACTTGGTATACTTTTTCACATACTAGTCCTATGAAATATGTTTAAAGGGACCCTCAGACACATTAGGTTATTTGCAAGGTCACACAACTGGAGAGTGACTGGGCTTGGATTAGCTCTGTCTAATGCTGGAGTCTCTCATCCTTTGGACTATGGTCCACTGCCTTCTGAAACAGGCTGGCATGGGTCTTAATGTTCTAAACCCTGGGATATCTGGTTAATGCCATGGATGTCAGTGCCCATTCTATGTTATCAGTTTCTTAAATGCCAAGTGTGCTATAAATCGATATGGATACTCTCTTGGATACTTTGACTTGACCACATGTCATATAGATGACAATGGGACAATCTGACTTTCTCAACATTAGTCCTTTACCTCCAGAGTTTTGGACCAGATTTCTACTGGTGAACTCAAGCAGAGATTCAAGGAAATTCATCATAATAATCCAGACAGAACCTGGATTCCAGAGAAACACCTCAGTATTTCATAGAAGTTCATAACACATGTGGAGTTTTGAGCTTCATGGAATAATCTCTGAAAGCAGACAGAGAATACAGTGTGGTAGATGTACCGTGGAGAGGTAATGATGCATCTTTTTTGCCTCCAGTGGTTCAAGGACTGATGACCAAGTCTGAGCTATTAAAGATCTGCTGTGCCAACTGCCCCAAACAACTCCCAGGGTGACCTGTGAAAATTGGAAATCTCAATGGAGAGGCCTGGAAGAACATGGATCTTGTTCATTCCCATTCACTTGGGATGGTGGGTTAAGAAAACTTACTTTGGAAAGAATTGGCCAGAGAGAGACTAGGATTAAGCAAACCAGAGAAAGGAAACAAAACCTCAGGAACATTCATTCTATTTTGTTTCAGTAAAATGTTACTAATCACATGCTAATGATAAAGTGAGGTCCTGGATATACAGTGCTGTGAAATATGTACTTAATCAGAATGCTCTAAAAAAGCTACATTAAAATGCTAGTTCCCTTTAACTTTATGCCTACCAAGCTGCAAACCGCCTCAACTAGATAATTTGAAAGTCTGATTTTTATTTGTTGCTTGGATCAAAGTGAAGTTGAACCCCAGGTTGTAAAGTGGACAGTTTCTGGTTTACAGATAGTTATTCAATCAATTTATAGGGATTACTAACCTTCTTTGCTCTGGAGATATTGTCGGTGGAACATGCATTCAAAAATTCTTACTTTGTGTACTGTAAAATAAGTGAGGTCTTATGAGAACACCAGCTCTAACTAGTCCTGTTTTAGCTCTGTAGAGAACTTAGCAATAATCAGGAAAATGCATTTTTTGCTTTTTGTGCCTCAGCTTCCTTTGTAAGAAAGTACAACTAATAAAACCTGCCCTTTAGGACTTTGTAAGGCTGTTGTGGCAAAGTATTTTGAGCTCCGTGGAGAAAAAGTCTACTCAGTGAGGTAGTTTTGTTATTCCTTTTAGCATCAATTATATTCTGAAATATGATTTCAGAATTTCAGGATCTTAGGACCTATGATTGAACTGGCAGCTGATCGATTCAATGGAATTTAGAGTTCTCTTTCTTGACACTGAACCGAAATTTGCTTTGGCTAAAAGAGGTAAAGCATACAATTATGGTCAGAAATGTTATAATAAATCTACTGTAACAACCTTCTTTCCACCACATACCTTTTCTGGTATTTATCTGAATATCCAGTGTATAAAAACTAGAAGCGATTGTAATTTCAGTAGCAACTCACCAGCAACTCTGTGAGTATACGAAACCATTTAATCTGTGATCTGCTTTTATTTTTCCAGTGTGCATGTCTGAAAGGTTTTCTTTCTTTTGGTTTTTGAAAATTAAAAAAAAAGGAGACAAACAGTTAAAAGTACAGAAGTTCTCCCCGTGCTGCTTTTTCTACACCTTGAGGACTAGCAAAATCTTTAATATGAGACTTTATTTGTACAAAGCAAAACTTCAAAACCACTCAAAAGCTTTTCTTATTAACTGCTGTCAGTCCTGTGATTTACAGAGGCAATAAAGAACTAGAGGGGGCACATTTATCATGGAGTTCAGCACACCAGGAGCCATTTTCTCCAGCGGTAAAGGCAAGTGATAAAACGAATTCTTTTGTTCTATAACCAAGACACACTCTCTGTTCCCTGTTCTCTAAACTTGGGCACGCCAGGCTTCTCTCATGGCAACTTGGCATCGCCTCATCTACACTCAATGATCAATTGTTAACATGAAAACACTGATGATGCACCTGGAGCACCTGGCTGCGAATGGTGATACATGTTTACTTTCAACACGCGGTAGTTAGCTGCCAACATATTTGTAGTATTAATTCCCAGCTTACTCTGAACAGTACTTTGTGCATGTGTGCTTTCTCTCATTTCAGAAGGGAGAAGGTGGGAATGTTAGCGTGTGGGATTTCCTTGTTTCGTAAAAAGCATGAAGATTGGGATTATGAATCTCACTTGTCTTGTTGTATCAAAGAATGGGTCATCTGAATTTTGATGCTGAGAAGCATAACAGTTCCAGTACACATATTTTCAATTTACTTTGTATTTAATTTTGATTTTTGTGTTTTGCGTTCCAGGCAAGTAGGTGTGATACATAGAGACACTTTTAAGCTGTCTCTTGGCATTGATTACACATTTTTGAGGTTTTGAAATGAATTTGTCAGACTCTGAGCTGAGCTGGACATAAAGGCAATAGCAGTTTTGCTGTTTGGGAGACTTACAAAAAGGAGTGTTTTTGAATATTTTATAATTGAGTACATCCATCATCTAATAGTATTTATTAAGCACTCACCTGTGCATGACAGTGTGTTGGGCACAAAGATTACTGGGGAAAAGGTCAATGATTTGGAACCAGAGACAGTGGTAGTGTTTATACTTATGGGAAAATGAACACAAATGTTAAATCATGAATGTTATTTCTAATAGAGCAAGTTATGCAGTTAATTTAGTTTCTGAAGAAGACAAGGACACTCAAGTAAAATCTCCTGGCATTTCCCAATTATACAATCACTAACTATGCTCCTTATTCATGGTATCAGTGAAAAATAATATTTTCAAAAGGCAGTAGTAAGTTAGAGGCCATGAAAAATCCAGGAAGAAAAAAAAATCAGGTCAGGTGCTTTTGTGACTTCTTGGCCATTCTTATAAATTTTTAGCTGGGAAGAAATTTAGAATGGAATTATGTGGGAGTTCTATTTATCCACCCATTCTTTGCAACGTGTAATGTAGTGGTTAAAGTTATTCTTTGGCTTCTGTCACTATCAGTTTCTTTTCATAGGAAGGGGAAAATAAGTCCTTCTGTCAGTAATTTGGCAAAAGTGCTGAAAAGCCCATTATCCCTGTTGGAAAGAAAGCAAACCACCTCTGGTATGTGAGGACCTGGCGGGCTTCGTAGAGGGAGAGGAGCCCAACAAGAAGTCTCCAGTGAGAGATGGTGTTTTATTCTTTCAGAGATACTAACCATTAGACATTCTTCTTGAATCCATCTAACTTTTCTCGGAACAAAGTTATCTGACCCTCACCCCCAAAACAAATTAATTGGTCTAAAAGATATGAGATCGAGCAGAAAAAAAAAAAGGAATCATGTGAATAAAGAAGTCCCATCTTTTATGTACTTTATGTTGTATTCTGTGCACTTGGGAAGGGACCACATCTGTATGGAGGATGGTGGGAAATTGAACGCTACAATTCATGGTGCTTTTTGTATAGTATTTCCTTAACCGAAAGGGAGCAGCTGTTGGGTAGCAGAGAAAGCATTGTTACCAACCTGAGCATATGGAAGCCTGAAGCTTTGGCTAATTTGGATGTCTGGGCACCATTGTAGAAAGACCATCATAATTATTTGCTGTGAATTTAGGTCCACACTTCACTGTTGGAAGGAAAAACTTTTTACAGAGGCTTACTCTTTTATATGGCTTTGAAGGGAATTGCATTTTATTTCTGACACTTATTGTATTGTAAAATCTCTAGTCTCTTATATTTAAAGGTGGAAACTTTTAACTTTCTCTCTTAAAAAAAAAAACAACTCTAGGGACTTTTTAGTACTATAGCCTCTCAAATAATCCTAAAGCTTTGAAAAATGAAATACTTTATTTTATGAAGCAGTTTTGGGGTCAATTTTTTTTCCTAAAATGTATGCTTTTATGTTGGGTAGTTTAAAGACCAGCTGTTAACTGAAACCAACCGTCAACGAAGTTGCGTAAAGTTGTGTTTCCTATTAGTCCTGTATCTTTCCTATTAGTCATTTATGAAAGGATACAGGAACATCTAAGAGAACTCCAAGAAAAATGGAAAAAACAGATGTTGAAACCATATTGGCTTGATGGTTTGCTATTTTTTTTAAATAAAAAAGGAGATTAGTAATTACTAATGGATTATGAAATAAGGCTTGTGTTGCTAAGTTATCACAAAATTATTTGTACTTTGTAGTTGTACTTATTTGTAGTTTGCAGTTGAAAATTGGTGTTTTAGTGGAATCTCAGAAAATCAGAAAAAATGAGTGAAAGTTTCTGCCTGGGAGCACCAGGAAGGAGGAACGATGACATTTTCAATAGGTGGTCACATATGAGCCTCTAAAGGTGTGTTTATTATGTTGTCATGGTGAGCAGCGAATTAAAAAAATAACAAGACTGTTCTTTGGGTAGTTGTGACTTATTGGTGGTTATCTTTACAAGAGTTCCATGCTGACTTAAGTAAAGATCTTCAGGGAAAAAAAAAACAAACTTTATTTTTCAAATAAATTCAGTTAAGAGCCTACAGGCTTCCATGACACTGCACTGAATTATTATTAATGTGCACTGCTGTGAGGCTAATGCTTACTGCTGTTTAACAATAACCCCGTCCTCTGGAATTTCAGGAAAGTGGTAGGAAAATGAGAGGCAGATTTAAGTGCTGCTGCTGAATTAAACGTGCTAGTTGATGGGCACAACATTTTTATCATTACTTGTGCAAGGGAGCGTCGAAAATTATTCAGGGCGGGTCACACGTGGGACTGGCGATGTTGTTTGAGCAGCATAGTTGGCAAGCAAGGTCCTTGCTTCTGGCCCAGAGGAGGTTTGTTCCACCTGTTGCCTTCACCTGGATAACCCGTTTTCATTCTCCGGAGAGTTACTTGTGGTATTTCTTGAAGGCAGGGATATGATCTTTGAAGGTTCTTCCTTGTTGACTTTAAGAGTCTGTTATTAAAATAAAATATTGGGCACAACGTTTCTCATTAGCACTTTTTAATTTGGATGTTTAGTATAGTTGCTTTGCTGTTCATTATTATCATGATAGATGCCTTTTTCATTTGGAATTATCTTTAAGTCAAGATCTCCCAGCCTACATTTTGAAATGTATAGTCTGCTATTCTCAATAGTCTTTTCTCCTCCATCTTTCCTCTCCCTACACCCCCATCCTTTTTTTTTTTTTTTTTAAATTTTTTTTTTTTTTTAACGTTTATTTATTTTTGAGACAGAGAGAGACAGAGCATGAACGGGGGAGGGTCACAGAGAGAGGGAGACACAGAATCTGAAACGGGCTCCAGGCTCTGAGCTGTCAGCTCAGGGCCCGACGCGGGGCTCGAACCCACGGACTGTGAGATCGTGACCTGAGCCGAAGTCGGACGCTTAACCGACCGAGCCACCCAGGCGCCCAACACCCCCATCCTTTAGCCCATGCCAGAGTATTTGCTCTTCCCCAAATATATGCCACCTAATATCTTGCCTCTTGAGTCTCTAATATTTTAGGTGCATTTGCTTGTGCTTTCCTTGTGGAGTACTCCTGTACCAACTCCTGTGCATTCTAGAAGGTCTAGATCACAGAGAATATATTCCACATATACTTTTTGTGGAATAAACTTTTCTCTTTCCTCCTCTCCTTCTGCACTCTATTTGCCACAGAGTAGTCTTTTTTTTTTTTTTTTTTTTTTTTTTTTTTAGTGTTTATTTAGTTTTAAGAGAGAGAGAGAAAGAGACAGAGTGCTAGCCAGGGAGGAGCAGAGAGAGAGGGAGACACAGAATCCGAAATAGGCTCCAGGCTCTGAGCTGTCAGCACAGAGCCCAATGTGGGCCTTGAACCCATGAACTGTGAGATTATGACCTGAGCTGAAGTCCCATGCTCAACTGACTGAGCCACCCAGGTGCCTTGCCAGAGTATTCTTTATTATGTTATTTATGACTGTGTTTCCCTCCTTCCCTGGATGGTGGGCCCTTGAAATTAGGGACAGTATCCCTAATTAGGAAATTAGCTTTGTATCCAGCATCTGGTCAGGTAGAGCACCTCACGCTGTTGTGCAGGGAAAGTAATAGATAAATCTTCAGCTATTAAAATTCACTCATAGGTGATGGCAGATTCCATATAACATGGGACATTCAAGGAGTCCAGAAACTATTAACTAGTCATTTAATTGTAATTCTGGTGGGTGGAGTTTAATTTTATTAGGAGAGGACCCAGGGCCATTAGGGTGACAGGTGCTGCTGAAGGGGTGGAGTTGGTGAAGCTCCTTCCTCTGTGCGGTGTTTCTTCCTGCCTCTTGTGCCTTTACACGTGCCGTCTAAGTGCAACCTCCTGAAAGGGTGGAGAAAATTCGTCAGACAATCTGAAAGTTGGTATTTTGGAGAACATTTAAAATATTTATCTAAGGTGTATTTGGTACATTTTCAACGAATACTGAATTGTCCCCAAATTCATAGAGACCTTAGAGATCACCTACAGCCTTGCCTCACCTGGGCAGAAATCTCTTCCTAGACCTTCCTCATTGTGTCTGCTTCAACACATCAGTGATATGGAGATTGCCACTGTGACCATTAAAAGAAAGTTGGGAGGAGGTAAAAAGTTTGTTCCCGTGATAGTTTGTCCATAGTTTAGGTCACTTTTTCTTTTACATTTTCTCTTTTCTATGCTGAATATTTCTGATTTCCTCTACCATGTGAATCTAGCTTCCCATCCAGTGTAGCTAATGGAGATGGACACCTCATCTAGATCAGCCGTCCCACTGGCTGGCCAGTGACCAGTCCGCTGACTGTCTCTGACTCAGAGACAGAAACTGTAGCCAGTTAGCTGTAGGGCGCTGGGCTAATGGGTCATGTGGGGTAGAGGACTGAGTCAGCACCAGGGCAAGCCAAAGTCAGATGAAAGCTAAAATTGTGTTGTAACTGAAACCACAAGTAAGAAGAAGCTGGGTGTAGAAGGGATGGAGCAGAGCCGCATGGAATCAGTGACAAGATTCATGTAATCCCAGAGAGAGATGGAGAGGCTGTGTCAGTTCCCCACAGGTGGGGCCTCATGGGTACTGGAACTGGGAAATCTTCCAATGGCATCTGCAATACTGGTGTGTGGCATAGGAGAGGGAATGCTCACAGTTAGTCAAGAGATAGTTTAGTGTTCATCTCTTGAGGCATCAGTCATTGAGATCATGGATGCTGGTGTGAGACTGCCAGGGTTGGGTCCTATCTCTGCTACTTATGACTGTGTAACTTTGGGTTAATTACTTACTGTTTCTCTGGGTGTTGGTCTCCTCATAGGTAGAGTGGGTACAATGCCAAGACCTGCATTACAGGGTTATTGAGGGATCAAACAAATTAATGTGTGGAAAGCATTTCATTTTAAAGAATATCTGGCCCCCAAAATGTTAGCCATTAGTATTAAAAATAATAATCGATGTGCTTGTTTTAATGTCTGAGAAATTATTCAGGCCTTATTTATTAAAAAAATTTTTAAAAACATTTATTTATTTTTGAAAAACAGAGACAGAGTGTTAATGGGAGTAGGGCAGAGAGCGAGAGGGAGACACAGAATCTGAAGCAGGCTCCAGGCTCTGAGCTGTCAGCACAGACCCCGATGCAGGGCTGGAACCCACGAACCGTGAGATCATGATCTGAGCTGAAGTTGGACGCTTAACCGACTGAGCCACCCAGGAGCCCCATCAGGTCTTATTTTTGAGAGAAAGTGAAATATAGTGGTTAAAATGGTAGACTCCAGAGTTTGCCTCCCTGCCTGGTTTCCGATTACACCATTTCCAGCTGTATGACACAGGTTATATAAGCTCCTTGTGCCTTGGTTTTTTCATTTTTTGAAAAGAGGTAATAGTAGTACCTACCACACAGCAATTCTATGAAGATTAAAAGACTTAATATGTGTAAAATATTTAGAGAAGAACTTTCTTAGAAAGGATCTCAATAGATAATAATTTATATTAATATAATTATTATTATTACCTCCTGTGACTTTAGCATGCCTTTGGGTTCTCATTAAGACGCATTATCTTTATGAAGCTATAGGACACACACACACACACACACACACACACACACACACACACACACACGCATATATATATATATAGTCTCTCTGATGATCATCTCCAACTGATGTAGGGCTTCACCAGAAGGCTTCAAGGTAAAGCCTGGAGATGTCTGGTAGGCAGTAGAAAATGTGGTTTTGGAGTTCAGAAAGAGGTCTAGAATAAATATACAGATTTGAGTAGGTATAGTATAAGTTATAGGAATAGACCAGATCACCTTGGGAGAATGTCTAGAATGAAAAGAGAAAAGTCTTGGGACAGATCCCTGGAAGGGGTTTTGGGGATGGGGGAGATTTTGGTGTTAAGTAGAGGGTGACAGAGGGACATGAGCAAGCAGATAATCCTCAGTGTAGTCAGACAGTGATACCTACAGTGAATATGAGTGAAAATGTAGTGTCAGACATTGCTCCAAGCTCTTTTATTCATTCATTTAATCTTCTCAACTCTTAGGTAGATATTATTATATTTTCACTTTGTAGATGGCAAAAGTGAGATACAGAGAAATTAAGTAATTTGCCTAAGACTGCAAAAGCTAGCAAATGATAAAGCCAGAAGAATTTGAACCTAGATAATCTGATTCTAGATCTTATAATCTCAGTGACTCTATGAAATAGTCTCCAAGGGCAAGTAGAAGGAAAATCAGAATAAATAAAGACAAAAGAATTGTCTCTGTCTCTTTAGGTTGTTGATGTTTTTGGTTTTTGGTTTATTTCTTTTATTAACTGTTTCAAACCAGCAGCACAGGATGTTATTTAGCAATAACACCTCATGGCATATTTAGAAGCTAAATGGTTTTGAATTAGGAAATCAAAGTGTATTGGGCAGTTTTTGCTGTAATAATAATGCATAACAAGCAACCCCAAGATGTTGGTCGTTTACAGCCATAAACGCTGTTTCTTGCTCATGGATCTGTAGTTTGGCTCTGGTTCAGTCTACAAGATGAGTTAAGTCTGTTCCATGTGTGTATTAATTTGCTTTGGCTACCTTAACTAAATAGCAAAGACTGTGTGGCCTAAACAACAGAAATTAATTTTCCCACAGTTCTGGAAGCTAGAAATTCAAGATTAAGGTATCAGCAAGTTTAGTTTCTTCTGAAGCCCTTCTCTTGGCCTGCTGATGGCCGTGTCTCACTGTGTCCTCACTGTGTTCTTTCCTGTGTATGCAAACGGTGCTGGTATCTCCTTATATGTTCAAATTTCCTTTTCTTATAAGGACACCAGTCATATTAGATCAGGGACCTCTTTAGTGGCCTCATTTTAACTTACTCACCTGTTTTAAAACCCCATATCCAAATATAATCACATTCTGAGATTCTGGGGGTTAAATTCTGGGGGTTCATATGATTTTTTGGAAGACACAGTTCAGCCCATATCAGTATGTCTCCTCATTCTGGGACCTACAGCTAAGTGGGGCCACAATACAGGATGCCTCCTAAGGCCTCCGCTATAGAACTGGCACAGTGTCCTTTCTGTTTACAATTCCATTGTTTGAAACACATCACGTGACCAAGCCCAACATACATGAGGTAGGGAACTCTACTCCATCCACAAGAGAATAATGGGAGGGAAGGTACCATGAAGGACAAACAACACATTCAACTAGAGTCTTTCTCAAGGAGTTTTGTTAAGTAGGAAGTCAGAAGTAGGAGGATGGGGTAGTAGGTAGATGGGGACACCTGTTCCCACAAACACATAAGTGGTGTAAAACTGACAGATTTCACTGACAGTCTTTCAGGACAGACCTGCTGACAGACCTGCATGGAATGGAACAGGAATGCCCTTCTTCTCCAGCCACACTTGGCTCCTGGTAATCCCCAAATGCCCCCTCTTTGTTCACACCCTTGACTCTGCTGAATGTCTTTCCCCATTTTTCTTCTGGAGAACTACTATTCATCCTTCAGGACTCAGTTTAAAAGTCACTTTCTCCATGATGCTTCTGTTTCCCTGAGGCAAAGCAGGTGCTTCCTTTTTTGTTCTCTCACTGAACCTCTGTTTTAGCTTTTATTACTTTTTAAATTATAACTTTGTGTAACTCCGATATCAACTTTTCTCCTGCCCTTTGGGTCCAGCATCATCATGATCGGTGTATGCTGTGGGCCCATGAGGATGCAAGGTCAAGACCTGCTTTAAGCTCACATACTGAAGGCCTTCACCACAACAGAGCCCCAAGTGACAACTGCCACCATCATCTACTATATGGAAACAAAAACCAATAGTAAAAATTCAAGTTCACTTTATAAACGTCTTAAGAGAAAAGTTGATTTTGGAGAGGAAGTGGGAAAAGGGTTTATGTCATACTCCAAGGCAAATAACTACAAAAATCCCTTGTAGATGTTTCTGCTCTTGGCTCAAATTTCTTCTTGGCCCTTGGGGATTCTTATACTGCCCAGCACTGCCCAAGTCCCTCTGGCTTTTGCAAGGCTGTTGGCTTATACAGTGCCATTCACATCGAATATAATATTGTGGTTCTCCCTGGGGTTGTGAGTTGTGGCTCTGGGCCAGTTCTGTGCTCTCCCTTGCACATCTGTCTGCACCCTTGTGACCTTCAGTTGCCTTTCTCTCTTATACAGGACAAATTCAGCTTGTTTATTTATTCATCTTGCTATTTAGTCCTCTAACTACATATTGAGGCTCAGCCTAGAAGAGAGAAATCAGGACCTGCTGACTTTAGAAGGAAATTTGGTGACCATTTTTGGTTATTTTAGGTTACCCTTTGGTGGATCCATACTCTTAGGGGCTCATCAAGACATTTGCCAAACCAAAGTGAGGCACTCTTTAAGAAATTCTTATTACAGCTCTTAGGATACTATAGTTCCCCCCATGTTATTACCCCTATTTGCTTGACTGTTTCCTATCCAGACTATATGATTATTCTTTAAGGCAGGAGTTTAGCTGTATTCATTTTTGTATTGCAACATCCACAACAATCCCTGAAACATAGTAAGGACTTCAAAAATGTTGCCTGAATACCTAAATGAGTACAATCCAATGTTCTTTATTTTAAATTATATTCAGGAAGCCAATGGAATGTGAATCAGAAACTAGTAAATATGTTTCCACATTCCCAGAACTGCGCTAGAACTATTATTTTATTGAACCTGAACCTGAACTAAATTGAAACAAAGCTTCTTGATATTTTCATTGTAAATGAGTTAGAATTGCTTACTGGCTTGAACCAGAGCAAAACTGCTTCACTGCTGAACTCAAAGTGGAACTAATCTGAAAAACGTACTGGTTTATTCTTAGTTACTTAGTAAGGTACTTGGACATTCTATGAATATGAAATTGCCATTTCGTTGACAGTAGCTCTGAATGTATTAACTCATAAGTGAGTTCTTTTCCTCTTTCTTCTAGTGAGATCACAGGATTGCTTATAAGATCCTTTGACCTAAGTGGGATTATTCTAGGGCTTGCCAAAATATTGGGGATAGTTTTATCTCTCTCTCTCAATTATTAATTAATTAATTAATTAATTCCATGATTCCTTGCCTTATTGTCAAAAGCCCATTTTAGAATAAGATGAAAGTTAATTAGGGGCACCTGGCTGGCTCAGTCAGTAGAGCATGCAACTCTTGATATTGGGGTTGTGAATTGGAGCCCCACATTGGGTGTAGAGGTTACTTAAAATTAAAAAAAATTTTTTCATTAAAAAAAATTAAAAAAAAATTTTTTTTAAAGATGAAATTTAATTAGGAAATCAGGAGATGGGAGTAAGGGATATATGGGGGGAAGGGTAGGAAAGCAAGGAAAAATAGGAAAAATAAAATGAAGTTAGGAAAAACTTTATATCTACATATGTGTCCAAAGATCTTACTTGTTTTGCTAAATGATAGTATAAACTTTAGTAAAATTAAAATAGAGTATTTGGGAACATTGACAATAATATACAGTTAAATTGGATCTGATAGAAGAAAGCTGGATGAATTATGAGGGGAAAATCTTTGCATTTAAATTTTACCAGTTTTCTTTTTCCTTCCTGATTTGTGCAGAATTTACATTGATTTACCATTCAAAAACACCATTTCCCCCTCTTCAGTTATTTGAATGTGCTTGCAAGGCAAACTAAAATCCAATGGATAATTTCAGAGTTTTTGTGCTTTAATTTGGCTATATGGATCAGTCTATAGAAAATATTTCTTAAAAGTGTTTTTCTTCTAAAAATAATATGTATGGCTCCAAATAGTCTTACTTTATGATGAAATGCCACACCATCTCACCTGTTTTCACAATCTGGCGATAACCCCTTTAATTTCCCCATGATTTTATTAGAATTTAGAAAAGGTTAATTAGTTTTCCACTGATCTTAGTGGAAGAAGATTTTAAAAAAATATAATATTACAAAACGTCCTAGTAGGGTATGAAGGTAACACCACAAGGGGGTACTATAATTTTATCAAATTTGTCCTGGTAACTTGGCTCAGAAGGTGAAATGATTAGAGCCCGCAGAGTTAATTTTAATATGCTAATACATCACAGCAAGTTGGGAACTTAAATAAAATTATACAATTAATATACTTTTATGGGATGTAGAAAGACTTAGTAAGGTCATTTGTAGATTATATTAGAGCTACATTTAGACTTGCTGGGTTTAAAATTCAGCATTCTTAAAAGAAAGCAGCAGATGTCTGACGTATGCATTTTAGTGACCTTTGAATGAAGAAGTGAATGTCGAATTGTGTGGATCTAGATCTGGGTTCTTAAAATAAATTAACTCCCTGGTCTCCCTTCTAAATACAGCTAGGATCAAGCGTTTAGATATTAATTTCCTTAGTGTTGCAACACAGAAAATGTTGCAGTATGTTAATCCTGGAAGGGATTTTTTTTTAAAGAATATTTAATCACAGAAGACTTTAGTTTCTTAATGCGCCCCTGAAAGTGATTCTGCAGTTTTGCTTGGTCATAAATTTGAGTGCCTTGTAGTCCATCTTGGTTGGATAATTCTTCTCTTTTAAACTGAAAACTTTGAAGGTGGTTATGTGGCCAAAGTAATTTTTGTTTTTAATGTAACATCCTGGTACTCTTTGTGTTTATACACTAATTTTAGCAGGTGTTGTTCATTTGCTGAGCTAGGTGGATCAGGGTATTTGGAATAAGGTAGTGATTCATCTTTGTGGAAGAATAATTACGTGTTTATAGACTACAAATAGAACTGCTGGGTATTCTATCTTTTGTCACATACTTACCCAGTGGCTCTTTGGACAAATATTTAGTATCATGCTAAGATTAAATGAGATAACGTGTATAAATTTCATACCATAGTAGCTGGGGCAACGAGGAGGCGATCCATAGCCTTAGGGCTGCTGGAGGCCTCGGCTCTGCCGTGCAGCATTCAATCTCCCCGCAAAATGCAAGATTAGAAAAACGCCTCTGTCTCCAATTCTCAGATAGGCACACGTTAGAATTTTGTGGCCACAAAACATAGTCATTTTTGTTGACCTTCTTCTTTTCAATAATACAAGCAATCTAAATTTTAAGAATTGTGCCATATTCCCCCACAGGACTAAATGCAGCTATTTTTATTTTGTACTTTTTTTTTTTTTAAACGGCAACCCATAAACCTTTTGAGGGCTCTTAAATTATCCTAGCCTATAAAAGCTTTCTCATGACTGTCCAAGGACATAATTTGGTAAAGGATTTTTTTTTTTTTCTTTTTCCCTTCTTGTTGCCAACAAGGCACAGCTATTTACCTGAAAGCCCTGACTTGCCTCCACCCGTAGAATGATTTTGATCTTGAGTGGCAACAGCTGTTTCTTAAGATGTTTTTATAGGTATCACATTCTCTTCTTGGCTGTTAAGTCCTCATGCTTGTTTCTCAAATTCTTTGTGTAAATTCAGTCTCTTGTAGTTCATACTGTCTCACTGGTTTCTCTCTGTTCTCTGCTCTCAGTGCTGGATGTCCTGATGCCAATATGTGGCATTTCACATCTAACCTCTACTTGTCTGTCTTTCCCTCTGTTCTGTCTGGTACTGGTCATAGTTGGCTGGAAGTGTTCCTACACTTTGGGTCACTAAGAATCAGTCTCTCTCTCTTTTTTTTCTGGACTTTGATGTCTTAGGCTTAATATAAATATATCTTTATGGCTAATAAAAAATAGATAACAAAACAACATGTACAAGATCAACCCATTTCTACAAAAAAAAAAAAAAAAATGCCTGTTACTGTCATCAGTACTGGCAGTAAAGAGTGAATCTTAGGAGGAAATTAGCTATTGAGAAATAAATTCCTGCTTCTGATGGAAGAAGGAATAGAAGATAGGGTCCCCTTTGGGGAGCAACCTTTTACTTATGATGGCAGAATTATAAACATTGATGATAGACTAAACCATAAGTACCATCAAGGCAGGAATTGGCTGTATTTTGCTCGCTATTGCTTCCCCAGAGCCTAGCACAACACCTGTCACATGATAGGCCCTGAAGAAATACTTGCTGACTGAATGAAATGAAGAAATGAGCCCTGAGCACACAGTAGGAATATTGCATGATACATCCAGCCTGTTCAGATGACTCAGCACTTTGGCTTTACTGGAATAAACACCTTTGACAATGACCTGCAACATGATGTAGTGGCCCCAGAGGATCACTAACATGCCATCTGCTATAAGCAATATCTTTTGCCAGATAGAGTATTCATACAGGCATCCAGCATCGCTATTTCTAAACAAAAAGTCTTCTTTTCTGGAAGGGCCTGATGTTATTTGATCAGTCCTGAAGATGGATGGAGGGTTCTGGGATAAATGATTTCACTTTGCCTTACTCCAGCTTACTCAGGGAGTTACTGCGTAGACCCAAAACCTCTTTGCTTCCCCCGCATAGTGATTCCCCATTGCCATCTTGACATGATCCCAAAGGCTTAGCCTGGAATCCATGTTTGTTTGTTTGTTTGTTTGTTTTGTGATCTGGACTATACCTACTTTTTTTTTCCTTTAAATTCTAGAATTTTTAATAATTTATGGCTTAATACTCTCTTTTTTATTGAGGTACAGTTGATACACAATGTTACATTACATTCATGTGTACAACATATCAATTTGACCTGGACTGTACCTACTTGTTTAGGTTCACTTACTATAAATTCTCCTCTTGTACCCTAGACCCCAGCCACATGCCCTGGAACTCATCAGCTCTTTCATCCCTATACCTTTACTTGGGCTGTTCCTTGAACTTGAAATGTCCATTCCATGCCTGTATACTTGGCTGTGGTAATGAGGTCTTGATGGTGAAGCCATCTTTTCCTGGTGCCTGCTTTATATTATGTTTATGGCCTCTATTGGTCAGGGGCAGTCTGGCTGCCTCTTTCTGTTTCAAAGCCAATGCCTTGTTATGGGCTATTCATAATATTTCTTGTTTTTTTGTCTTTCTACATTAAAAAAATCACTGATTTTCATAATTCACTTAAGAAGTAATATTCCCAGGGGCACCTTGGTGGCTCAGTCGGTTGAGTGACTGACTTCAGCTCAGGTCATGATCTCATGGTTTGTGAGTTCGAACCCCACATCGGGCTCTGTGCTGACAGCTCAGAGCCTGGAGCCTGCTTCAGATTCTGTGTCTCCCTCTCTCTCTGCCCCTCCCCCACTCATGCTCTGTCTCTGTCTCAGAAATAAATAAACATTAAAAAAAAAGGAGTAATATTCCCAAATAAACTGTAATTACATAATATCAAAAGTCCTAATCATACAGTAAAAATGGCAGAGATAATTTCTACCAAATTAGAGGCTGTTCTCTCATGTTCATTGTTAAGGGATAGCCTATTTTATTTTATTCCTGAAGGTAAAGAGATGAGACTAATGTGGGCTTTTATATTTGATGGAGAAAATGGAAAGAAGGGGGCATCGTTGAAAGAGAGAGGTGATTACTTAAAAACAAGGCAGTATACTCACTGGATAAGTTTTTTGTTCTATCAAAACTTTTCTTTGCGCTTCCTCTGGGAATAGGTATACAAATATCTGTTTGAATTCCTGTGGAGTCATGATAAGTATCACGGGGTTATTCTTAATTATCTGTGTGAAGAATATAGTAATGCATTTCTGAAGCAGAAAAGACATAGGAATAAAAAAATACTTCAAATAATTCTCAATTTCTATTTAGCAAGATCTGATATGAGCAGGAATAATTAGGGTGATAAAGTCTAACCGGCACTAGTAAATTTGACTAAAAGCCAAGAGCAGCACAGCCAGGACATTTATGTTCATGTTTAAATTACTCAAGTGCTTAATTGTTTAATTTCAGTTTCAATTACCAAATGCCCTTACTTTTAAAATTAGTCCTTTGAGTATTAGCTGCATGATGTTGTTATTAAAGTTGAAAATCTGCTATTATGGTTTAGAGGATTATTATGAAGTTGTTGGCATATGTCTTGTTTAATAAATAAGTTTAATTGTGCATGTAATCTGGTAATGTAATAATGATGAATTACATTTTACAGAAATGTAGAATGACTATTTTCTTCTTAGGGTAAAACAAAATTACTTTTTAGGATTTATTTTCCAGAGGAAATATTTTACTATAAAAAATACCTAAGATACCTCTTGCACAGTGTAATTTCCCATAAAGGGTGAGTGAGACTTAATGGAGATTTAATACTAATGGCCCCCCCTCCCATATAAAAGAGGTTAAGTGTAGGGAAAGGGGGTCCAACTAACAGGGGAATGATGTTTATACCTTTAATGAGTTCTTGGTTCATCTTACCCCTAGAATGTCAAGAAAATGACAAAGTAGCCCATATAGTAAATTAGTGTATTTTTATTTCATGAGGCACCTTCCCGTTTAGATATGAACTTGAAGCTGCTATTAATGATAATGAGCTTCACTAGTCAAGAAAATCCCTTGAGCTCATCCTGAATTACAGTACCTTGGGCAAAACCATTGGATTGGCATCATATTGTTCATGCTTTCATCAGTTCTAGTTGTCTCTGTTGAATTCTAGGGAGGAAAAACAAATTGTTTTAGACCCGTATCTCGGAATAAGAAATTTAAAATTTTAGAATTTTTGAATTCAAGCATATACTCTTTTCTAGATGATATTGGGCTCTCAGTTGATTCTTAGATGAAGTCTTTGCATCAAGAAGGGTTGCTTAGGAGCGCCTGGGCGGCTCAGTCAGTTAAGTGTCTGACTTCGGCTCAGGTCATGGTCTCACAATTTGTGAGTTTGAGCCCTGCATCAGGCTCTGTGCTGATAGCTCAGAGCCTGGACCCTGCTTTGGATTCTGTGTCTCCCTCTATCTCTGCTCCTCCCCTGCTTGCACTCTGTCTCTGTCTCTCTCTCTCAAAAATAAATAAATTAAAAAAAAAAAAAGAGAAGAGTTGCTTAATTGACGTCTGCCTTCCTGTGATCGGTGAAGAAATGGAGGGACAAAATGTTTCTTCATCTTTTGTATAAGATCACATAATTAATGGCAGAGAATGGACTAAAATCCAGCTCCAATAATTAAAAACTCAACTGATAGATTACCTAATTTGTTTCTACATATTGAGAGGAGATTGAATGTTTTCAGAAAATAAGGTTATGATGGGTCTGTAGAATACTAAGCAACTAAAAAATAAGATAATTATTATCTTCAGAAAAACAAGTTGTACTAGAAAAGAAATTACACCATGAGATTCAGCTGTAAACAGTATTTATGTGATCATGCTACTTTAAACACTGATTACTGATTTAACACAAAAAGTGACAGAGCTGTTGGCAAGATGGGGTAAGTGGAGTCGTGTAGGGGGTGAGGGGGGTGGGGGTAGTGGTTTGTAGTCTGTTGGCAAGGGGTCTGATTTAGGTGGGCCAATGTTTGTAAAACAGGTCTGTAATGAACAGTGGAAAAAGAGATTACATTCTTGAGGAAGCTCAAGAAAAACTGCTCATAACCAGCTGTGGCAGCACTGTTGCCACCCCCACCCATATTCTATCAGCCCACCTGGATTTGCCACAGCTGCAGTCAGTCCTGCACACGTGGAGCTTCTCACCTTAATATCTGCCATCCAAGGGCTTGCTCTGGCTTTGCTGGTGTTGGGCTGGGCACAGGTGCAGGTTGTAAGAGTGGAGTCGGTTCTGTGCTCACTCATCAGCCAATGAGGGACGGGTATTGGTAGATAAATACCCCACTTCCGCGTGTCCGGGTATGTAGGTTTTGAGGTATCTGCTCAGGAGCTGTTTAGATGTTTCTGTCAGGACGGTTCTCCGGGTGTTTATCAGGTAACCTGGTCATTGTTACGTCATTACATGCCTCCTTTTCTTTTCCCTAGTTCCTCACTGGTGCTTTCTGGGCCACTTCTCTTATAGACTATCTGCAACTTTATGTCAGGGTCTGCTTTGGGGGGAACCCTAACATGCTATCACGTGGATACAATTTTTTTTTAACTGTATGGTGGAATCTGTCTCCATAGGTTTTTAAGCCTAATAGTCTTCCATGTGAGTTTTCCTTGTTTAAAGTTTATTTATCTATTTATTTTTGAGAGAGAGAGCGAGAGAAGGAGCAAGAGAGAGAGCGTGCATACAGTGAACATGTGCAGGGGAGGGGTAGAGAGAGAGGGAGACAGAGAATCCCAAGCAGGCTCTGTGCTATTAGTACAGACCCCAGTGAGGGGCTGGAACCCATGAACTATGAGATCATGACCTGAGCTGAAACCAAGAGTCCGCCACTTAACCACTTGAGTCACTTAGGCACCCCAGAGTTTTCTTTGTTTAAATACAGAAACAACTTCTCTTTGAACTTAGCTTTAAAGAAAAAAAAGGTTAACCTTTTGATAACAATTTTTGATTGATGTGTGGAGTGTGGTGTTTTTACACTTGATCTTAGCCAAAAGGCCGAGAAGCCATGAAGTGTGGTGTTTTTGTGGTCTTTTCTCATATAAAAAATAAAAGAAAACAAACCCAAAACACTTCATATCGGGCAGCTGGCTGGCTCAGTTAGAAAAACCTGCAACTTTTGGGGTTATGAGTTCGAGCCCTACACTGGGTGTGGAGATTACTTAAATTTAAGTCTCAAAAAAAAATTAGACGAAAAGTGCTGGTAAGTCTACCCTTTGTTTTGTCAGTTTTCTGATACTTTAATTCAATTTTTGTTTTTAAAATGTTTTAGAAGTTTCTCAAACTTTTCTATTAATTGATGTAGAAAGGAATATATTTTTCTAGAAATTTTCTAAGATGTAGAGTGGTAACATAAGGTGATAACACAGTGATTATTGCCTAAAAAAGGTGAGAACATGAGTAAGAATAGAGTTAATTCAAGTCTCTGTGAGATAGGAAAGAGGCTACATTACTGGTAAGGATTGCATCTGCTGTGTTTTTCTTCTGTTTAATCTTGTATGCATATTTTGAAATGCAGAACTGTTAGGATTTGCATGTTTTGTGTCCTGTGCATGTGTCTGCCTAACCGTTGCAAATTCAAAGTTTTCAGGCATTGAGAGTTGAAATAATTGAGACTGAGTACATATGCAAATAATTTGAATTTTGTAAGACAATTAGTGGTGATTTGAGATTTCCTTGGTGATAACTGGAAGTTTTGACCAGGAAGGAGGGGCAGAATAGCCAAGTGGGAGATCGTGACCTTTGAATTCAAGTCTCCATTCCATCCTGTTCCTAACTGTAAACACCTGGGCAAGTGCTACTTTTCTGATCTGGAAAACCTTTGTGAGTTAGTTACACGGATGAAATGAGATAATAGAGTGACTTATCCCAGAGCTCTGTGAATGCTACTTATTGTGAGGCAGAGATCTTAATGTGAGCAGGATGGTTATCTCCCATTTCTCTTTATGTATAAGTAACTCTAATTTCTGAAAAAATGGGATTTTGAGTTTCTACCTTGGAATGGAAGCTTTTAAAACTTGTTCATTTAGTGCACTAACATACTAATGTTTGTACAGCTAATATTGTTCTAGTTTAGGACTAGATGTTGCAAGAGGAGAAATGAAGTGTGGATTTTTCCCTCAAATTGTAATTTCAGCTCTGACATGATTTCCAAAAATACTTTGGCTGTTAAGTTGGTATTCCAAGTAACTGTAACTTGTGTTTAATCTATCCCATTCTTTTGGCAAATTCACTGTTGGCCCAGCTCCAGGATAAGTATTGTGTTTTGGGGTTCTCCTTGGTATTATACTTGACCTCCCAAATTCTTGAAAGTGACTGTCAAATCATAACTTAGGCTCCAGTTTTTTTTTTGAGGTAGTGGCATATTTGTGGAAACTGTTTAGTTACTAACAGTAACGAAGGTATTAAAAATTGATCCCTTTGTAATTAATCCTTCCATGAAGCATATTGATTGATGGCCACCACCTGATGAGTGTTTCCAGCTGGTAAGTTTGATTCATAGGCACTGTAACCCAAAGACCTGCCTAAACCCAAAACTGTCAAGTTAGATGTTTAACATTTGAAAATATAAAAACTTGGGAAGTGTCCTGTTCTTTTGTGATGGGCAAGTGTCTTAACGTTCTTGCTGTACTTGGGGCAAACTGGAAATCCTAGTCAGTGTATTTTTAGGTGCAGCTCATGGAAGAAAAAAGTGGTCTCCAGTTTGGTAGACTTAAATTTAAGTAAAGTCTTACTAGAATTTTCCAGCAAATAGATGGCTTGGATGGTGGGGAAAAAATGATGATGTCCACATACTAGTCAGTAGCAGGGAGAAAATACCAATTGTGGAACCTGTTGATAAGTAATCCACAGGCGAGTGAATCATTTATAAAATAGTTTGTGAATGAGGGGTGCTCAGTCAGCTGAGCATCTGACTCCTGATTAATTGACACCCTGTGGATGAGTATTTTACAATATTGGTAAACTGTTTGACAGTGAAAGGTCTTGCTTATAAAAACAATGACCTGAGAGAAGAGTGTGTGCCCTCAAAATAAAAAGAAACAACAGCAGTGGCCAGCACTGGGAGCTTAAAAATTGTCACTTGAGGTAAATGACTAACAAACCCTAGAATGCTTAAAAGTATGAATCGTTTTTGCTGTGTACTACAGTTCACAAAATAAGGTGTGGATTAACACTGGAAAGAAACTGTTTATGAAGTTGTTTCCTAAAGAAAACCATGTCTGGAAGAAAACTAGCCATCACTCATTTACATTCCAGTTTTTAGCATATACCGTAAGATCATTAGTGAATGATGGTATTCCTGAAATGTGTATAGAATACAAGTGAATATTTTTGAATTTTATTTTGGAAACAATTGAAAATTAAAATGAAAGTAAGACAAAATTAATAGTCAACATAAATGAATTTATCTAATAAATAGTTGAGCTTAGATTACATCTTTGGAGAAAACTGGACTGGTGATTTTTTTTTCCTTTGGTAAGAAGATTGTATACAAGATTAAACATGACAATTAGTTGGAAAATGGTGATTGCAGAAATCCTACATGCCAAAACAAAAGATGGAGCTGAATATGAAGGGAAAGATAAAAATGAAGCCAGAGGCAAAAGCTATTGACATTGTGGCCAAAAAAAAAAGTCTCTTTGCAAGTAAACTGGATCACAGCCTGAGTTGTCAGCAGTCAGTAATACGGTGTCAAGATGAAGGAGGAACTACACTGAACAACAGTATTCTGTTAAATTTCGGGGCGCCTGGGTGGCGCAGTCGGTTAAGCGTCCGACTTCAGCCAGGTCACGATCTCGCGGTCCGTGAGTTCGAGCCCCGCGTCAGGCTCTGGGCTGATGGCTCGGAGCCTGGAGCCTGTTTCCGATTCTGTGTCTCCCTCTCTCTCTGCCCCTCCCCCGTTCATGCTCGGTCTCTCTCTGTCCCAAAAATAAATAAAAAACGTTGAAAAAAAATTAAAAAAAAAATTTCATTAGATGAGTATTTACATTTTAAGGTGAAATAAAATGTTAAACGCATTTATTAAATTGTGCATTGACCATAGAATTTTTTTGTTAGAAAAAATTGCTTTGTGGTGAGGGGCAGAGGGAGGAGGGTGAGAGTGAATGAAAATCTTAAGCAGCCTCCATGCTCAGCACAGAGACCTACGTGGGGCTCCATCCTACAAACTGCGAGGTCATGACCTGAGCCAAAACCAAGTCAGATGCTCAATCGACGGAGCCACCCGGGTGCCCCCATATAAATTTTTTTTTTTTGAAGTTAACCTGTCAACTCTGAAGAAAATAGGACTTCTGCTGGATTGTTAAATATCTCCTCTAAATTTCAATTACCATTCCTAGTTAGATTCCTAAATTGTATTTGGTCATCTGGATTGAAGCTAAAGCAGACAATAAAGTATAATCTTAATGTTATGGAACAGTTGAGAAGCGTCCAGAGTCTGGACACCCCATACCACCCCCCTGCCCCGCCCACATCTTCCAAATGACACGGTCATGTCTTCATAGTCCGAAAGCAGATCTGGAAACTCTGACTTCTGCACTGGCACCACACTAACTACACTTGAACCTTCTTGAGCTGCAGCTTTGCTGTGTTACCGACAGGTGAAGTCAGGAATGGTGGCAATTTTGTGGGCTAATAAAAATTATTACAGGATTATAAAACTCCATCTACATGTGAGGCTTTTATGTGCTGTTGTAGTTACACTTTTCTTTTCCCCCTCCCATCCCCCTTTCGTTATAACGGAGTTGAGGGGGGAATCCCTTGTGGATTGTGTGAGCTTCAGAGTAATAAAGCAAACAAAGACAAAAGACTTGGTTTGTTGTTGTTACCTTCTACTTGAACACCCACCCACTGTTTCCTTTTCACAGAAAACAGGTCCTAATATGCATTACATTACAAACTACAGAGCTTCAATTAAGTGATTCAATCACTCTGTTTTAGTCATTATGCAGAATTGACAGAAAGTTTTCCTCCTGCTCTCAGAAATTGCTGATACTCCTTTGGGAGAGCTAAATAAAGACACTGTATTAAGAGGAACGTTAAGAAACCTGACAAATGAGAACATCAGACAGCAGAAGTCAGCACATGTTCAAAGGAAAGCGACTATAACCTCTGTCACTGCATTTTCACGAAATCTCCTTGGATGATTAATAAAATGCTCACGTATTTTCTAATGGGTTTTTCTCATGATATGATGTACTTTGTTAGGCATGCTTGTGGGTGTAGTGGGCTTTTTTAAATAAACTATATGAATCATAAGATGGAATATCTAAGTTTTTTTAAAATGTTATAGTGAAGTATAACTATAGCAAAACTCTGTACTGCTAACCTTCATTCTCCCTACCTTTGCATCAGAATAGCAACCTACTTTTTTATAAGTAATACGGATAGGGAATTCATGCCAGTTGACAATACGGCTGCATCTGTTTGAGGTGGAAGGACTGAGAGTACGAAAACCCAAGCCTCTCATTTTCCTATATCCTTGAACATCCCTTTAACATGAAAATCCCTTGCTAATGTCATGGCACTCTTCCTGTTCTCCTTTGTTTTTAGGATCCTCCATTTCACCCCATTGGAGCCCCAGGCCATCACGATAACCTCTGGCTCTTGTTTTTCTAAGAAATTTCTCCACTAGATGAGGATGTTGGTTGGTAGACTCTTGGCAAATGTTGAATAAGTACATGGGCTCTCATTCTTCTTATCCTTTCTCACTGCCCATCCTGCCTACCAATCTTGCTCTTTTGCTGCTCCTTAATAGCATCTCCAATCCTAGTCTCCTGCTTTCATCTAATCCACTTGATAGAATTCTGATGATGCGCCTCAAGGTCCATTCTCCAGCACTTTGGTCTGTTATAGGTACCTCACCATTTGTTTTTCAGGCTTTCATTTCTCTGGTACCTCACTCGTTACCCCTACTACCCCTTCCCACACACTTTACCTTCTTACTTGGTAACATGTAGTCAACAGTAGTATGCACCAAGCCCTGCCCTCTTCCATCTATTATATTTCTTCTCATTGTAAATAACTTATGGTTTCTATTAGCGTAGAAGTTGATCTCCTAATTAAAAGATGAGACTACCCAGTAGGACTACATACACTGTATGTGGTAAATATTTCATAGACTTTATTACTTCCCTTTCACACTTTTCTAGTAGTCCCCAAAGATGCTTCTTCCTGTAAAGCTTGTCCCTGTGTTTTGGGATCCCAGCCCCATTCTCCATTATATTCAGGGATTTTTTTGAAATTCTGTTTTGTTTTAGTTGTGTTTCAATTTATTTAGCCTTCGGCTTAATGTTTAATATTTTCCAGTTTTGTTTTCTTTGTTAAATTAATTGGATTAATTAATTTTTTTAAAGTTGGTTTGAGAGAGAAAATGTCAAGCAGGCTCCACGCTGTCCATGCAGAGCCGAACGTGGTGCTCGATCCCATGGCTGTGAGATCACAACCTGAGCAGAGTTCAGGAAGTCATTGCTTAACTGAGGTACCCAAACTCCCTTAATTGGCTATACATTTTTTAAAAAATTTATTTATTTTTAAATTTACACCCAAGTTAGTATATAGTGAAACAAGGATTTCAGGAGTAGATTCCTTAATGCCCCTTACCCATTTAGCTCATCCCCCCTGCCAGCAACGCTTAGTTCTCCATATTTAAGGCTCTCTTCTGTTTTGTCCTGCTCCCTGTTTTTAAATTGTTTTTGCTTCCCTTCCCCTAGGTTGATCTGTTTTGTATCTTAAAGTCCTCATATGAGTGAAGTCATATGATGCTTGTCTTTCTCTGAGTAATTTCACTTAGCTTAATACCCTCTAGTGCCATCCACATCGTTGAAGACGGCAAGATTTCATTCTTTTGGTGGCCAAATAATACTCCATTGTACATACATACCACACCTTCTTTATCTGTTCATCCGTTGATGGACATTTGGGCTCTTTCCATACTGTGGCTATTGTTGATAGTGCTGCTATAAACATTGGGTGTACGTGCCCCTTTGAAACAGCATACCTATATTTGGGTATACATTTTTAAGGAGACACTTTGCCTCATATGTTCAGAGATCCTATCCCCCCATCTGTTGGGTTCAAATAAGATTAAGATGGATTGTACCTGGCAGGCTCAGTCGGCGGAGCATGTAACTCTTGATCTCTGGGTTGTGAGTTCAAGCTACATTTTGGGTATAGAGATTACCTAAAATTAAAATCATAAACAAAAAAGTGTTTAACTCGTTACATATCTTTTTTTAAAAGATAATTTTTATTCTCTGAAGGTGGCTAAATTAAAAAATATTTTTTAAAATGTTTGAGAGAGGTGGAGTGAGTGCAGGCATAAGTGGAAGAGGAGCATAGAGAGGAGGTCGGAGTATCAGAAGTGACCTCTCTGCTGACAGTAGAGAGCTTGATGGGGGGCTCGAACTCATGAAACCCTGAGATCATGACCTGAGCAGAGTTTGGATGCTTGACTGACTGAACCACTCAGGTGCCCCTTTCAAAAATTAGTTTGTCACAAACATATAGATGGGAACATACCTGATAGGTTTCAATCCTTGTTGAAGCTCAGGTTCTCCCAGTTTTGACCAGTGGGAGGCTCTTCACGTTGGCTGCTCAGTCTTTTGGGCAGGGCATCACCCTAGTAGTCCTTGGTAGCTTTCCTGCTGTGTGGAATAATGAGGCATTCAGGTTAATTTTACTCATTGCCTGTCAAAGATTTAGAGTCAATTATTTCTCCAAGAAGCCCTGTTTTCTTTTGGTAGGACATGCTATCTCATCACCATAATCTGGGCACTTAAGAGATTCATTACTGTATTTCATTGTATCATTTCTACAAATTGCCTGCTGGAATTTTCATTGGGATTGCATTGACTGTATAACACTTTGGGGATAATTGACCTCTTAATGAGTCTTCTGGTTTATCACTTGACTTATTTAGGCCTTTAATTTTTCTCATCATGTTCTCTTCTATAAGAAACACTGTATCCACTTTCTAAACCTACATGTGTCACTTTTTGATGTTGTGATTGGTATTGTGCTTTAATTTCATTTTCCAGTATTTTCCTTTGTTACTATATAGAAATACGACCTCATTTTGTATATTGAACTTACATTCTGTAACAATATTAAACATATTTATTCTGGTTGCTTTTTTCTTAAATAGAATCTGTAGGATTTCCTGCATAAGTGGCAATGTTGCATTTGAGTACAGTTTTACTTATGCTTTCCAATTTGGATGGCTTTTATTATTTTTTCTTTATTCACTGGCTAAAACCCAAAACTATGATGTTGAATACAAGTGATGAGGTTGGGCATCTTCAATTTGGTCTAGGTCTTAGGGGGAAAGTATTCATCAGATTGTACTACTAACTGTATTGTCAAATAATATGACATGGATGTCTTTTATCAGGCTGGGAAAATTCTCTTCTGCTCTTAGTTGGCTGAGAGGTTTTTATCAGGAGGTTGAGCTTTGTCAAGTGCTTTTTTCCATCTACTGAGATAATCACAGGTCTCTAATTTTGTTACAGGATGAATTACATTAGTTGATATGTGAATATTAATCCAACCTTGCATTCCTTGGTGAAAACTCACCTAGTCATGCTATATTACTCACTGCATGTAATTTTGAATTTGGTGATGTATAATCTTATTGAGGATTTTTTAAAAAAATTTTTAATCTATGCTCCAGAAGGATGTTGGTTTACACTTCTTTTCTTGCAATGACTTTGTCATTTTGGTTTCAGAGTAATGTTAGCGTCATAAAATATTTTGGAAAAGATCCCTCTTAAGTTTGCTGGAAGAATTTTTATAGAATTTATAGTGATTGTAGTTTTTTTTTTTTTTTTTTTAAAGTGTTTGGAATAATTCAGCAGTAAAACCATCTGGGCCTGGAGTGTTCTTTGTGGGAAAGGTTTTAACTACATAATCAATTTCTTAAATAGACACAGGGTTATTAAAGTTGTCTGATTCTTTTTGAGTGAACTTTTATGTGTTTCAAAGAATCTGTCCATCTTGGTGTTGAATTTATGGCCATAAAGTTTATATTTTTTTTACCTATCTGTAGGATCTCTAGTGATGTCACCTCTCATTCCTGATACTGATAATTGGTATTTTCTTTTTCTGCTAGTCATTCTGGTTAGTAGTTTTGTGAAGAAAAATTCCCAAGGATAAAGAACTATTACATAAATAAAATGACCCTTTTATCATCAAGAGGATAGAACACTTCTAAGTATTTACATACCTAGTAACAAATCTTTAAGGTACATTAAGCAAAAACGGAGACAAAGAGAAATAGAACAAGGAAAGAAATTGGGAAGGACAAAGACTTTAATTACCTCAACCAACTTTACCTAATTGACATTTATAGAAAATTCGACCCAACAACAACATAAATGCACATTTTTCTCAGGTGAATATGAAGTATTTGCCAACCTAGGCCTTTTTATGGTCTATAAAATGAGTCTAAAATTTAAAAGGATTCAAATTAGGGGAGACTGGTTGGCTCAGTCGTTGAGTTTCTAATTCTTGATTTTGGCTCAAGTCATAATCTCAGGGTTGTGGGATTGAGCCCTGTGTCAGGCCCTGTGCTTAGCATGGAGTGTGCTTAGGATTCTATCTCTGTCTGCCCCCCCCCCCCCATCCCCTACCACCACTTGGGCTCCCGTGCTCTCTCTCTCTTTAAAATAGGATTCAGATTATACAAAATGTTCTCTGACTTCATTGGAATTAATTTAAAAATCACTAACAGTAATATGAAAAACCCTCCAATATTCAGAAATGAAACATACTTCTAAGACAGCTGTGTGTTGAAGAAATCAAAGGGAGTTTAGAAAGTAAATTTCACTGAATGAAAACGAAAGCATAAACTAATCTGCAGTGAAGCAGTGCTAGAGGAAATTTATGGCACTAAATACCTGTAATAGAAAAGAAAAATCTCTATTCAAAGATCTTATCTAAAGAAACTTCTACCTTCCAACTTAGAAACTTGGAAAAGAGAGAAAGTTAAAAGTAAGCCAAAGAAAGGAAATACTGGAAGTCATTGAATACTATTTTCCTGTCTTCTAAAGAAAAATAATGAGCAAAAATTGGCTTATTAAGAACTTCCCTTCCTCCTCCAAAAGAGGATGGAAGACAGTAAAGGTCCTTGTTCATAGGGAGTTTATGTTCCAGTGGGATAAGATTAAGAAAAAAAGAAATGGGGAAAAAAGTTTAGGAAGACAATAAAATACATAGGGTTGTATACTTTAGAATTAGTGATCTGAAAGGCCTATCTGAATGGGGATAGTGTCGAATTTTACCCATGTCTTGGATGACCAGAAGTTTGGGCCAAGATCTGGGGAAAAATGAAGGCAGAACTAAAAGACTGATGTAAAGGCCCTGTGGCAGGTAGAATGATAGGAGGGAGAAATACACTTCTATCTTATTTAAGTCACTTGGAATATCTTTCTTTTTTTTAATCATTTGTTCCCAAACTCTTCATGGAAAATTTATTTTAGGTATGTCTTATTTAGATGTAGCTGGATCTTTAACCTGGTTTGAAGTTTTTTGTCTGTTAAAGAAGGCATTTAACTTATTTATAAGTATAATTATAAACAGCTCTTAGGCCTGCCATCTTAACTCCCCCCCCCCCCCCAATTTATTCTTCTTTGTTTCATTTTTACCTTTTCCTTTGTAGAGTTTTAAACTTTTTTCTTTTACTTTCCCCTGTTCCATTATTTATGATGTTGTGGGAATTATATGTAAACTCTACGGTGTTTTGTTTTGTTTTTGTTTTTTTGTTTTCAATATATGAAGTTTATTGTCAAATTGGTTTCCATGCAACACCCAGTGCTCATCCCAAAAGGTTCCCTCCTCAATACCCATCACCCACCCTCCCCTCCCTCCCACCCCCCATCAACCCTCAGTTCTCAGTTTTTAAGAGTCTCTTATGCTTTGGCTCTCTCCCACTCTAACCTCCTTTTTTTTTTTTTTTTTCCCTTCCCCTCCCCCATGGGTTTCTGATAAGTGTCTCAGGATCCACATAAGAGTGAAACCATATGGTATCTCTCTTTCTCTGTATGGCTTATTTCACTTAGCATAACACTCTCCAGTTCCATCCACGTTGCTACAAAGGGCCATATTTCATTCTTTCTCATTGCCACGTAGTACCCCTTGTGTATATAAACCACAATTTCTTTATCCATTCATCAGTTGATGGACATTTAGGCTCTTTCCATAATTTGGCTATAGTTGGAAGTGCTGCTATAAACATTGGGGTACAAGTGCCCCTATGCATCAGCACTCCTGTATCCCTTGGGTAAATTCCTAGCAGTGCTATTGCTGGGTCATAGGGTAGGTCTATTTTTAATTTTCTGAGGAACCTCCACACTGTTTTCCAGAGCGGCTGCACCAATTTGCATTCCCACCAACAGTGCAAGAGGGTTCCTGTTTCTCCACATCCTCGCCAGCATCTATAGTCTCCCGATTTGTTCATTTTGGCCACTCTGACTGGCATGAGGTGATATCTGAGTGTGGTTTTGATTTGTATTTGCCTGATGAGAAGTGACGTTGAGCATCTTTTCATGTGCCTGTTGGCCATCCGGATGTCTTCTTTAGAGAAGTGTCTATTCATGTTTTCTGCCCATTTCTTCATTGGGTTATTTGTTTTCCAGGTTTGTTTTTGTTTTTAAATAAGCTCTACACTCAATGTGGGACTCAAAACCCGGAGAGCGAGTTGTGCACCCACTAACAGAGCCAGCCAGGCATCCCAAGTCTGTAGTGTTTTTTAGTAATAACATTCCAATTTATATTTTTTTCAATACCTAGAGTGAACATATACTTATTATGTACAAAACAAGAATCCTAGCCTATTCCTTTATCTTTTTTGAAGTAGCATATTTCTCACTTTTCCCCATTCTGTCACTTTCTATGTTCAGATTATCTTGGATTTCGGTTCTCAATTGTTATGTATCCTATAATCAGTTATTTAAACTGAAACACAAGATTTTAGTTGATTTGCTTAGCATTTTTTTATTTTAATTTTTTTGTCTGCCATACTTTCCACCTGGTCTTTTGTGTTCTTACCTTTATTCCCACATAATCACTTTACATGTTCAGCTAATCTCTTACTGGATGATGATGGGTAAAGACTCAGCCTCAGCAACTCTGGAGCTCTGCCTGTAGTATATACTTTGTAAATGTTCACTGAATGATTGGAAGCCCTGTGCTTTGATATACTTCGCTGTGTTTTTTACCTCATTTTTCTGTGTCTAGCTCCTTATATGGTACTAGAACCACAAGACTGTTAGCTCTGTGTGGGTTGTACCTTTCAGACATCAGAATTAGCAGGAAACAGATGGAGCTCAGTGCTTAAGGAGATATTTTGAGAGGCAGCTTGTTGGTTTTGCCATTTGACCCTTGGTGGATTGCTGAAATTTATTTCCCTAAACACTTACACATGTATGGTGACACAGAAATTTTTTACGTAGTTGAAATAGTAGAGGGATAGGAACACTAATGGAAGGACAGCTGTGCATTGAGTGTTTACACACCTGATGTGAGAAGAGAGGAAACGTACATCTCAGGTTTTAGATGTGGGAGGAATCTTAACATGGTGTATGTATTTATCAGGTATGAATATGAGACTTAAGGCAGGATAATTCCATATAATGATCAGCTGATGTGTACTGCCACGTTTAAGAAGGAAGAAGCTCTTACTGCATGGGGAGAACATTCTACAAAATCCTAGATGTGTTGACAAGTTTACCCTAGGCCTACATTTTACTTTGATTAAATTTCATTCTATTACTTCATCACTTGGGATACCACACTCAACATTCTTCCTCTTTGGTTTGTACCTTTAAGGTGTTCATTGTCTATTATGATTTCCTAGTAATCTCAGTTGTTGTTTGGCGAGACAACTCCTCATTTTCACTTATATACTTTTTTAAAATTATTCATATTTTTTAAACATTTATTCATTTTTGAGAGACAGAGACAGTGCAAGTGGGGAAAGGGAGGAGAGAGGGAGACACAGAATCTGAAGCAGGTGTCAGGTTCTGAGCTGTCAGCACAGAGCCTGATGCTGGGCTCAAACTCACAAACAGTGAGCTCATGACCTGAGCCAAAGTTGGACACTTAACTGACTGAGCCACCCAGGTGCCACCACTTTTACACTCTTTATCTCTTCAGTTCTGTCTTTGTTATTTCTACTCCCCACCCTCTGACCTCCCACCCCAGTTTATGTCTACTTAACTTGAGGCTTTGTTCCACAAGGCTTAAGAGTTCTTTGAGCAGTCCTTTTTGTTTTCCTTTTCTGTAAGGTGGAAGGTACCACTAGGGATCAAGCTCAATGTTGTCACAGAGGAAGATGAGTTAGGACACTCATCTAGAACCTTGGACCATAGGGATGGGGGTGACAATAAAGTGAATCCAATTAGCCCCAGGATGGTCCTAAGTTACCTTTCTACCTTACCCACCCCACCCCCAAGATCCTTTTAGCAACCACAGAGAACATGCAGGCATCTGCAGCCTCAGGGAGTAACTGATTTTTTGATCCAAGTGATTAACAACATTGACCTTCATCACCATTAAGAAGAGACCAAGGAAAAAGAAAGCCAAGTTCAGACTTGGGGAAAGTGCATATAAGAATACCGGTGTGTGTCTATAAGAAAAACATTTGTTGGGGCGCCTGGGTGGCTCAGTCGGTTGAGCGTCCGACTCCGGCTCAGGTCGTGATCACGCAGTCCGTGAGTTTTGTTTTTTTTTTTTTTTTTTCAACGTTTTTTTATTTGTGGGACAGAGAGAGACAGAGCATGAACGGGGGAGGGACAGAGAGAGAGGGAGACACAGAATCGGAAACAGGCTCCAGGCTCTGAGCCATCAGCCCAGAGCCTGACGCGGGGCTCGAACTCACGGACCGTGAGATCGTGACCTGGCTGAAGTCGGACGCTTAACCGACTGCGCCACCCAGGCGCCCCACGCAGTCCGTGAGTTTGAGTCCCCTGTCGGCTCTGTGCCGACAGCTCGGAGGCTGGAGCCTGTTTCGGATTCTGTGTCTCCCTCTCTCTCTGACCCTCCCCCGTTCATACTCTGTCTCTCTCTGTCTCAAAAAAATAAACGTTAAGAAAAAAAATTAAAAAGCATTTGTTGGAGCACCTGGGTGGCTCAGTCAGTTGAGTCTTGATTTTGACTCAGGTCGTGATTTCACAGTTTGATGGGGTGGAGCCCTGCGTTTGGCTCTGTGGGTTTTGTGCTGACAGCGCAGAACTGCTAGGGGTTCTCCTTTCCTCCCTTCACACTCTTTATCTCTCTCAAATGAATAAACTTAAAGAGAAAAATAAAGAGCCTTTCTCACAGTTGCAAATTTAGACTTGCAATTAAGAGCCTGATAGTTGATGGAATTCTTGTCTTTGTCTATGGAATGCCCAGTGTCTGAACTAAGTAAAATATTCAAGCATTTAAAATCTACACTCACATGAGATTTCACTCAGAATGGGCCTTTATGAATATTCATGTTGAAGTATTTAGCCTCAGGGTGTGAAATATTAATCTCTTACCTGAGTTTTACATCTAATTCTTTTTCAATGACACAGAGAAAAATTAAATGTTACCTGCCACCAGGGGCATCATTAGGATGAGCTCTTTAGGTTAAAGTCTAAAAAATTCAGTCTCAAATAATTTTTTGGTGTTTCTCATGTGACAAGTAAATTTTATGAAATTACCATTGTTTTTGTTCATAGTGACCTATCCAGATTTAACAAGCAAATATTAAGTCCATTTCCACTTAGTAAACAGGAGCAATCCAAGTTACTTGTTTTTTTGTTTTTGTATTAGGATTTGTCATGAAGAATGCACGTATTGTGATTGTCATGCTTATCAGTAGAAATTATAAAGATAGACTTTGAGCAATAAAAATAAGTACTGTACATTGAGGAGGAGAAATTACAAAATAGCATTGAATTATATTTCTGCTTTATGCGTTTGTATTTGCATTTCTTGTTCTTTTGTTTTTTGTTTTGGTGGTGTAAGCCTTCAGGTGGATTTATCTGAAGGGGTGGGATCTGTGAGGATTTATCTGAAGGGGTAGGATCAGGTGGATATATTTGAAGGGTGGAAAGAAAAAGACAATTGAAGGGTAGTTTTTGTATTTTTACCATTAAAATAATTACTCATTAAAGAATATTTAGACCCACAAACATTGGGCCAACTAATCTTTGACAAAGCAGTAAAGATTATCCAATGGAATAAAGACAGTCTCTTTAGCAAGTGGTGCTGGGAAAACTGGACAGCGACATGCAGAAAAATGAACCTGGACCATTTTCTTACACCATACACAAAAACTCAAAATGGATGAAAGACCTAAATGTAAGACAGGAAGCCATCAAAATCCTCGAGGAGAAAGCAGGCAAAAACCTCTTTGATCTTGGCTGCAGCAACTTCATACTCAACACGTCTCCCAAGGCAAGGGAAACAAAAGCAAAAATGAACTACTGGGACCTCATCAAAATAAAAACTTCTGCACAGCAAAGGAAAAAGCAGCAAAACTAAAAGGCAACTGACAGAATAGGTGAAGATACTTGCAAATGACATATCAGATAAAGGGTTAATATCCAAAATCTAGAAAGAACTTATCAAATTCAACACCCAAAAAACAAATAATCCAGTGAAGAAATGGGCAAAAGACATGAATAGACACTTCTCCAAAGAAGACATCCAGACGGCCACCTGACACATAAAAAAATGCTCAACATCACTCATCATCAGGGAAATACAAATCAAAACCACAATGAGATACCACCTCACACCTGTCAGAATGGTTAACATGAGCAAATCAGGCAACCACAGATATTGGTGAGGATGTGGAGAAGGGGGAACTCTTTTGCACTGCTGGTGGAAATACAAACTGGTGCAGCCACTCTGGAAAACAGTATGGAGGTTCCTCAAAAAATTAAAAAAAAAAACACGACCCTATGACCCAGCAATTGCACTACTAAGTATTTATCCAAGGGATACAGGTATACTGACTCGAAGCGGCACATGCACCCCAATGTTGATAGCACTACTGATGATAGCCAAAGTATGGAAAGAGCCCAAATGTACATCGATGAATGAATGGATAAATAAGATGTGGTATACATATACAATGGAGTATTATTCGGCAATCAAAAAGAATGAAATCTTGTCATTTGCAACTACATGAATGGAACTGGAGGGTATTATCCTAAGTGAAATTAGAGAAAGACAAATACCATATGACTTCAGTCATATGAGGACTTTAAGATACAAAACAGATGAACATTAGGGAAGGGAAGCAAAAATGATATAAAAACAGGGAGGGGGACAAAACATAAGGGACTCTTAAATATGGAGCACAAACAGGGTTACTAGAGGGGTTGTGGAAAGGGGGATGGGCTAAACGGGTAAGGGGCCTTAAGGAGTCTACTCCTGAGATCATTGTTGCACTATATGTTAACTAACTTGGATGTAAATTAAAAAAATAAATGGAAAAATTATTTAGAAATAAAAGTTAAATAAAATTAAAATACTTAACGAGTCTACTACCAGGGAAAACCACCACTATAATTGCAGTTTCTTACAGTTGATTCAGTATTTTAAATTAAATACATTTTTACAAAGGAGTCCTACTGTACTGTTTTGTACATATTATACTGTGCTGCATGGTATTATATAGATATTATAGGTATAATTTTTTTAATGTTTGAGAGACAGTGCAAGCTGGGGAGGTGTAGAGGGAGAGAGAGAGATAATAGGTATTTTTGATATTTATGTTGTTTCCAATTTCATGTTATTATAAATGGCATTACACTGAATATCCTGAAAGCTAAATTTTTGCATGTATTTCTTTATTTATAGGATGAATTCCTAGGTAAGCAACTGCTTAATCAAATAGTAAGCACATTTTAACACTTGAGATTTTATTATCAAATGGCTCTCCAGAAAGTACTGGTTCATACTTGCACACCTTCCTTAAAGCCAGTAATTAACATTAAAATATATATATATATTTGCTAATTTTGTAGGGAAAAAATAAATGATTCTTCAATTTTAGCTGATCTGAAATTCTACCTTTATCTCCTATGAAGTGTATTTTTTTAAGGGTAATTTCTTTATGAAGAAGAAAAGAGCAAAGGAGAATATTCTTCTCTACTGGGGGGAGATAAAATACTTCCAAAAGAAAGGATTATTTCATGTGCAAGTATAGTAATAATTTCATAGTTGTGGAAATCATGGCACTGGTAAGGCATCCATCCTTCCCTTGAGATACAGATCTTTTCCCATGTCTTTTTTTTGCAGTTCAGTTCATTGTGATGAGATTTTATTTGTGTGGAAATTCAGCAAATTCACATTTGAAAAACTAGACATTTGTAGATTGATACTGCACCACAAGTCTAATGACTGCAGGAGTCTGATCTGGGGTTATAATTAAGAATCAAACTGGTAGGGGCACCTGGGTGGCTCAGTCAGTTAAGCGTGCAACTTCGTCTCAGGTCATGATCTTGCGGGGCTCAGGCCGTGATATTGTGGTTCTTGGGTTCAAACCCCACATTGGGTTCTGTGCTGACAGCTCAGGGCCTGGAGCCTGCTTTAGATTCTGTGACTCCCTCTTTCTCTGTCCCTCCCCTGCTCATGCTTGGTCTCTGTCTCTCAAAAAATAAATGTTAAAAAAAAAAAAAAACGGGTAGCCTTGGACATAAGCTAACCAGGAATAAGTAGATCACTTAGAATAGTTGGGGTTTAATGCTAGGTGTAGAGAAGAATGGTAAATAGCATGAAAGGATAATACTCTAACCAATGTACAGTATTTACATTCTTCTAGAAAATTGTTATTATGTTAGTTTGAGCTGAGCTATGCACTAATGAAAGTTCACTAATATTTTCATGGGTTGACCTCGCTAGCTCAATTTTTGAACTCTACTACAAGGTTATATCCATTTATTTTGGCAGCTTTGTTGGGAGATTAGCCTGGGTATTGGGAATTCCAATGAAAAACTGTAGCCTGGAGGCATCCTGCTCCTGTCTACTTTATTTAAATGCTCCTGGAATTCTGCCTGTCATCACTCATATTTGCTAGATTATGGGAGGTATTTGGTAGAAACATGGTATTAGATTATCCAGTTTATTTTTTCACTGTTGTTCTAAGACTCTGATAATGATTACTTTAGATGATGGTTTTTCTGTTACCCCTTACCTATTGCAATCATTTTTTGTTTCTCCTGTCCCAAGTACATTATTGCCAGATTAAATGTACTAAAGAACATGAATTTCCTGAGTTACAGACAGGTCCTATCCCATCATAGCAAAATTCCATTTGAAATCTTGAGTGGCTGTCCTTGCCTGTGGAATTAGGTAGGAATCATTTTTCTGCCAATCAAAGTACATTTCAGTAAAGGTCATTGCCTGCCTTTCCAGTTTCATCTCTCATGATTCATCTACAGTGTTTTGAACCCTGAATAGAACTCTTGATTTCCTACTTTCTTGTGTTTGTAAAGAAACGATTTTCCCTCTCAACCCTGGAGTAGGTTTTCCTTCATTTGCACAGAAGATCTTGGGATATAGGAATGTTCAATCTTCAACATTCATGCTCTCAGAGTTTCTCGTTCTGGAACATAAATTCCTGTTTGATTTCTCGTTGAAATGGTGTATTTCCTCTGATTTTCTATGTACTTCATTTGTATTCCCTTTAAGACAACATTATGATCTGCCCTATTTTTTGGTTTATGTACCTATTCCAGTTACAGATTAAAAATTGTTTGGGATCAGGGACTGATATCCTTATTTTTGAATTCTTTGTAGTACTGGGGTGCCTGGGTGGCTCAGTCAGTTGAGCGTCTAACTTGGGCTCAGGTCATGATCTCAGGGTTCAGAGGTTAGAGCCCCACATCAGGCTCTGCACTGACATCTTGGAACCTGCAGTCTGCTTGGAATTCTGTGTGTCCATCTCTCTCTGCCCCTCCCTGGCTTGCGCTCTTTCTCTGTCAAAAATAAATAACAACATTAAAAAAAATTGAATTCTTTGTAGTACCTAGTACTGTGCTGGGCATTCATGAAATTGTCAATAAATGCTTAAATGAAGATGTATTGAGAAATTATTGGCATTATTAATGTGATTTTGTGGATATGTAATTATGATAGATGGTAAAATTTGAGGACATCCAAAACCTTAAATTTTGGGGCATAGAAACAAAGACTGTAAGTCTGAGGACTTTTTTTTTTTTTTAAAGGCTTTTTGAAAAACTTAAAAAAAAAAAACCTTTATGTTGATTTAAAAAGAAAAGTTGGAGAGAAAATTGCCACTCTTAGATAGCATTGAAAGCTTACCTGAAAGATGGCAGTGAACATAAAATACATGAATTTTCTCCTTGCCCAATTTCTTGTTTCTGTTGATGTCATGTTATACCAACCCCATGGGATCTGAACTGCAGGCATTTTTTGGTTTGTTCTTAGGGTCAACCAGTCACTGTATTTAATCTTTTTAGACAATGGCTTGTGGATTCATTGCCTCCTCTGTAGCTCAGCCTGAATCACGTTAACAGCAGCCTGACCGTGTCCCTTCTTAAAACATCCCTAATCTAAGGGCGCTGGAAACCATCTTTTCAGTCGTCTGCAGAAATGTCATCAATAATCCCCACCCTGACATCACTGGTGGCTTTCCGTTGATGAAATCCAGACTCCAGTATTGTAGTCCAGGCTCTGGCTAATCGGGTTCCATTCTACCTGTGCACACAATCTTGCCTTCTGTAGCAACAGGCACTTTTTACTTAGAGAATCGTGCCTGGAGACTTTTCAGATCCAATATGCTTAATCTTTTTATAAGCCATTCTTAGATTGTGCTGCACGGAGCAGGTTTCTCTCTTCCTCTTCACTCTTTAGACTTTATTTCTCTACCTAGGTCTTATTTTTATTCCTCAGGAATTCCCCGATGCTCAGCTTCCCTTCTCTCGCCCATTTATTATTGTCTGGTTGGCCCATTTTGGGCCATCTTGCCCAGCTGCTGCATACACATCATTTCCCCAGTAGGCTGAGCCCTTGCACACGGTTGGCACTTTGGTAAATGTCTAGTGTTGGAAGGTGGGAATCAAGGTTGGTGTTTCTTTTGCGTTGCCTTGGCACTTAGCACTGGGTTAGGGAATGCTCAGTTAATATCTGAGGGTCTGTAACCTGAGAAAAAGGTTCTATCCATGATTAGTCATGTTGCCTTTCAGGAATTTTGACACGTTGCCATGATTTTATCTATTAAAATGATTTTTTTTCCTCTCCCTAACTTAAATACTTAAAAATAACTTAGGATTTTACTAAAACCCCTTTCATATGATGACACAACATATACAATGAAATTTAGCCTCTTCTTGTTCATGGTCAGAGGAGATGTCTGCTTAAACCATCATGTAAAGTTGGCTGTTGGTTAGAGCAGGATGGGCATTAAATGTGGGGGTGACAACCTCCAGCTCCTATCTCCTTGGGTCAGTTGAAACCAAGTTAGACAATTTTGTTTTAAATTTTTAAATGTTTGTTTTTGAGAGAGAGCATGAGTAGGGGAGGGGCAGAGAGAGAGAGAGAGAGACAGACAGACAGAATCTGAAACAGGTTCCAGGCTCTGAGCTGTCAGCACAGAGCCCAATGGGGGCTTGAACTCAGGAACGGCGAGATCATGATCTAGGCCGAAGTTGGACGCTTAACTGAACCACCCAGGCACCCCCTAGACAAGTTTTTGGTTTTTAAAGCAACCTAAGCAACTTGAGAATTCTGATTTTGTAGGAGTTGCTGATGGGATTTAGTATGTTCTGTGTCCCAGGTTGGTCTTGCACAGATGAGTCTATCAAGGCAGTCTCCACAGAGAGATGATGGGCCATTCTCTGAGTTGAAAATTTCAGTAATACCGGATCTTTATTTTTCTTTTAATTTTTTTTGTAATGTTTGTTTATTTTGGAGAGAGAGCACAACTGGGGGAGGGGCAGAGAGAGCCAGAGACAGAATCCGAAGCAGGTTCTAAGCTCTGAGCTGTCAGCACAGAGCCAAACACTAGGCTCAGACTCATGAACCGTGAGATCACGACCTGAGCCGAAGTCAGATACTTAACCTACTGACCCACCCAGGCAACCCAGTACCAGAGCTTCTGATGGCCCCTTTAAAAACTGCTCTTTCTCTTCTGTATAAAAATGTATTTATGCATCTAAGTATTAAAAACTAATGATTACACTTTTTCACTTTGTCCCAAATTAGATGGTTTCTTGCAGTCTCGTTTTTTACTTAGATTTTATGTTTTATTTTGGTATATTTCACTGCTAGTAAAGCTCTGTGAACATCAGGGGATCCAACCATGCCAGTAAATAAGATCTACCACGGAAAAAGCCAACGAGTTTTAAAAAAGCCATCATGTTTATGGTGATAGCTCTCTATTTTCTCCACAAGGGGGCAGGAAAGTCTGGGCTGTAAATTTAATTTTTCATGAAAGCCTTTATGGGAAGAAGTGCTTTGCTTGACCTTCCATATATACTTTTTAAAACAGAAAAAAATTTCCAGTTCAAGAAAGTTCTGTGAGTGGATGATTTTCAGTGTTTCTCCTATCTTCTGGTTGGTTACCTTTCTGCTCTCCTTATCCCCTTTTCTCTCCTCTAGATTCTAATGCTAGGTTTTAATTGCTTGACTAAGTGTTGTGAGGTGATGGTTACCAGTGACCAAGGCAGCACGTTTTCATTGACTGCTAACTTTGGACCCTTAAATACATGCATGGGAGAAAGGCCTAGACCCACGGTTCCCAGGCTGTTTGTGCCCCTGAAAAACTAACACCTGTGTCAAAGGAAAACAGCCACAAGATAGGTTTGGGATCAGTCTTTATCATCCATACACATTCATACATTCTGTTGCTCATATTAAATCTTACTCTTCACTGCTTCCCCCTGGCTCCCACTCCCGCACTGCTTTTGTACTTTTTGATATGTGAACTTAAAAATTTTTAATGTTTGCTTATTTTTGAGTGGGAGCGACAGAGAGTGTGGGTGGGGAAGGTGCAGAGAGAGAGGGAGATACAGAATCCAAAGCAGGGTCCAGGCTTTGAGCTGTCAGCACAGAGCCTGATTCAGGGCTCGAACTCATAAAGTACAAGATGATGACCTGAGCCGAAGTCAGAAGCTTAACTGACTGAGTCACCCAGGCGCCCCTATGGGAACTTTACATTATAAGCCATGCTACAAAACTCACCTAAATCTGTGGTATCAATAACTAAATGCTTCGCTCTTGGGATCACAAAAGGGTTGGCTTATGTCTCACTGCACTAAGAACAGGCTATACTGTGAAAGGGACCTTTGACAAAATCAGTTTGTTTTCATAAAAATAGGGTTGGGGAAATACTTGAGGAATTCCGATTTGGGGATTGCCCCTACATTTCCTCCCCTGCTATTTGAAAAATAAATTGTGTAAAACAGTAAAGCATTAAAGATTCAGTTTTGTTTAAGGCCGATAGCAACTCTCCCCCATAGGGCATGAAATGAAACTGTGTGCACAGAACCAAATGATTACTTCACGCCCCCTTTTTTTTCATGGCAGTTGTCCTCTCGAAGTAGTTAGCGCTGCTAAAAGGAAGTGAAGTGGAACAATGCAGGTGGCAAAAGATTTATTCAAAGAGGATGTTGATGAAGAAAAAACTATTGACAGCAACAGACCTAATCGGTTGGCATAGCGCAGTGATACGCATGGCAAAAAGATGTGAGATGGCACAGAAGTAACATGGAAGTTTGATGAACTTGTGAGATGCAATTGTAAGTGTAAGCAACATGGCCACACACGTGCACAATTTTTTTTTTTTGTGATATGGCTGCTCAGAAACACATAAGTCATTTGGCACCCCTTCTTTTAAGTTCCATGGCAGTTGGCAGTTTTAGGAAGGTGTTTGCTTGAAAAATCTCTTGTTTCGGGGTGCCTGGGTGGCTCAGTTGGTTAAGCGTCCGACTTCAGCTCAGATCATGATCTCACATTCTGTGAGTTCGAGCCCCGTATCGGGCTCTGTGCTGACAGCTCAGAGCCTGGACCCTGCTTCAGATTCTGTGTTTCCCTCTCTCTCTGACCCTCTCCCATTCATGCTCTGACTCTCTCTGTCTCAAAAAAATAAATAAACGTTAAAAAAAAAATTAGAAAAATCTCTTGTTTCACTCCTAATTGCAGATACAGATGGCCCCTTGGGTTTGGGAGGAAAAAAAAATTAAACTGTAGAATATTTAGCACTCCATATTAAAAAAAACAAAACAAAGTGTTTATTTTGAGAGCATGCCCGCGCAAGGGAGTGGCAGAGAGTGGGAGAGAGAATACCAAGCAGCCTCCATGCTGTCGACACAGAGCTCGACGCGGGGCTCGATTGATCCCATGAACCATGAGGTCATGATCTGAACCAAAATCAAGAACTGGATGCTTAACAGACTAAGTCACCCAGTCACCTCTTAGTGACTAAAAGTTAATTTCAATCCTGTTGAATGCCTTATGTCTGTTTCCATAGCCTGTCCTCTTCAAAACACAAAGAGTGGCAGTTAGCTATTTTTCTTTAAAAGTGGTTTAATGGATGGTGTGAGCACACACATGCATATATATGTAATTTTTACATATTTTTTTCTGACTTTACTTTTGTATTATAATTAATTTTTGCCTGAACCTAACATGGTTAATCTTGATTGAGGAACAATATCATGGCAGTTCTGGCTTCCTTCCAGCAGTCTTTTGCAACAATTCCATAGCACAATGTGAAGAAGAATGTACTAAACAGACTACCCAAAGGAAACATGAGGAAAACATCTTATTTAAAGATATATATTTAATATGTTTTTCATATTTGGAAAGAGAAGCTAGTGTCTGGGAATGTCCTTTGATTCATAGGCCAGAAGGATTTTTGTTACTCTGTGTACCAACCCCCAACCCCCAATTCTTTAGATTAGAAATGATTTATTTACAGAGAAAAGAAGAGAACTTTGATATGCTATACTAATGTTAAACATTTATGGAGTTTAAAAATATTTATGAATGTGTAAAACTTATTAAAGCAAATGTGCTTTAGCTTACCTTGTGATCAGGTATAGTATGAATATAAAAACAGGAATTTTTGTAAAAGAAAAAGATGAGAAGATACATGTGAGTAGATTTTTAAAGTTTAATAATCTTAGGGTATGTGCATGGGTCTATTTTGTGTATAATTTGATGCTTAAGCTTGTATAATACAGATTTAATATATATTTGTTGAATCCTGATAAATTTTTGTTAAAGCTCCAAGAAAATTTCCTTACAACCCTTTATTCCTAGTCACTCAAAAATATAATAAGAATTTGTTTTTTAAATAAAAACTTGCACAGTTTACTCTTTATGAAAAAGACATTGTACTGCTTTATTTTGGGTATTATTTTTAGAAGAAGAGAATTTTTATTTACTCTGTTCGATTATTTAGGTCTTAAGTTTGTTGATGACAAAAATGTTGAATAAATTTAAATAAAAGTACACATACAAGTAGGATCTAGAGAGAGAGGCCACGGAATATTTCAAGTTAATCTACAAGTAAAAGTTTATGGGCTCCTAGATGTCTTCTTCCTGTTTCCCCTGCTCCCATTGTCCAGGCCGCTTTTGTGGCTTCCTAGCCCACCAGGGCCCAAACAAATTAGAGCCTTACAGATCTCTCTTCACTGTGGGAAAGTTGGAGATGGTCCCAGTGCAGGCAAGCTTTGTTATTTATATCCGTCTAATTTTACCACCTTAAATTCTTGCTACCTATGGGTAATTGTTGAACCCTGTAGAGAATTTCTATATATATTTACAACTGTCGTGGTTACTTAATTTGTGCAGAAAATGAATATTTTCATCTTGATCCCATTATTGGGGCTGGAACATGAACCAGGGGGTGCCTGTTGTAAAACTGTACCATTTCCATTTTGTTGTAATTTTTTTTAATGTTTATTTTTGAAGGAGAGAGTCACAGAGTGTGAGTGGGTGAGGGGCAGAGAGAGGGAGACACAGAATCCAAAGAGGACTCTAGGCTCTGAGCTGTAAGCACAGAGCCCGATGTGGGTCTCAAACCACCCATGAGCTGTGAGATCATGATTTGAGCTGACATCGGATGCTTAACCGATGGAGTCATCCAGGCCCCTGCCCCCCCCCCCCCCCCCCCCCCGCGATTTCCATTTTTTAAATGTAATCTGTACACCCAACATGGGGCTTGAACTCATGACCTCAAGATCAAGAGTCACCTGTTTGACCAACTAAGTCAGCTAGGCAGCCCAAAGACTCTACAATTTTTTATGCTTTGCTTTGGTGTGATAGCTATGGCTTATAACCATATAAAGAATTACCCACTGCTTAAGCTTTTATTTTAACAGTATAAGTTTTTTTTTTTTTTTTTTTTTTTTTTAAATCTTAAGTAGGCTCCACACCCAACGTGGGGCCTGAACTCACAACCCTGAGGCCCAGAGTTGCATGCTTCACAGGGTGAGCCAGCCAGGTGCCCCTAGGAAAACCGTTTTTAATTGCAGTTGAAGCCTATCAGAATCTTCAGGGTTTTATACTTAGTGTTAACTGTGGTTTTTCTACCTAGCAAAGTAGGAGATAGAGGTTGTGAGCAGTTTAATTTTTGAAATGGAAACTGTAAGAGTTATCCTTATGAAAACACTAAGAGGATGTGTATTTTGTTAGTGGAAACCAACATGGCTATGGCTTGTCCCTTTCCTTAAAGCACAGATGTCAGATTAGAACCACCAACTCAAGGCTCAGCTTTGAGCTTCAAATTAAGTTTTTTGTTTTTTGTTTGTTTGTTTTGGAAGCTGGAGTGAGGTTATCAGTCTTGGCAGGCTTTGTCAAGAGAGAAAAGGGATTCACCCTGACTCCCAAAATTCCTTTTGGATTATCAAGAGACAAGAAGCAAGGACTGAGAGATGAGACCAAAGATGGGGACCAAAGATGAGATGCAAAGATAGGGAAGCTTCACTGGGCCCCAACAGTGCCAGGACAGATGACAAGTCCTACTAGCTGAATACTTGAGCAGGGGGCACCTGAGAGTAGCCAAGAGGGAAAGAGAGTTATCTGTGTGGAAGCTACAGGGAAGTGAGGACCTACAGGACAGGTCAAAGTCTGGCCCTTGAGTCCCAAATGTTGTAAAAATAGTACATGGGAACCTGGGTGGCTCAGTCAGTTAAGTGTCTGACCTTGGCTCAGGTCATGATTTCATGGTTCATGGGTTTGAGCCCTGCATTGGGCTTTCTGCTGTCAGTGCCTAGCCCACTTCAGATACTTTGTCTCCTTCTGTCTCTGCCTCTCCTGTACTCTTTCTCTCTTGAAAATAAACATGAAAAAAAAAAATAGTACCAAGAATTCCCCTATACTCTTGACTTCGAAAGACCACTTAGATAATTTTTCGAACCACTTGATAGATTTCACAAACCATGCTTCTTTATTTCCCAGCCTTTCTGTGTATATTTTTCAAGAACAAGGATACTCTGACATAATCCTATCAAATTTGGAAAATTTAACACTGATACACTATTTCCATCTTGTCTATGGTGTATATTTCAATTTCATCATTTATTTCTCCCAGTGGTGTCCTTTTGAGCATTTTTTCCCTGCTCTAGGATTCTGTCCAGGATCACCTTTTGAATTAAGTGGTCCTATGAGATGGAGTTATTGTTAATTGACAATTTCTAGTGCAATTTCTTACTCTATAAACCCAACCTCCAACTGTCACAATAGGAGCTTCAGATCAAGTTTTATTTTTTTCGTATTTTTGCATATTTATGTATAGTACGTATTGATTGTGCTACATATATCTTTTGTGTATCCATTACCGTTTCTGAACACTTTTTTAGGTGAGCCCTGTATGTGCAGTTGAGAAAGTTCATTCTTACCCTGCTTACTCAAATAGACTTCAAGCCTGGGAACAAAGGGAATGATCTCACTTTTATAGCCTAGTAAGTGCCCTAATGAACTTAGACAAAAGTCAGGGTTACATATTTTTAAAAAGTAATTGCTACATTTTATCATACGTAGTAGGCATGTAATATATGCACTCTTACTTAATCTTCAAAACATGACATGGGGCACCTAGGTGGCTCAGTTGGTTATGATTTAGACTTTGGCTCAGGTCATGATCTCATGGTTCATGAGTTTGAGCCCCATGTAGGGCTCTGTGCTGACAGCTCAGGGCCTGGAGCCTGCTTCGGATTCTGTGTCTTCCTCTCTCTCTGCCCCTCCCCAGCTTATACTGTCTCTCAAAAATAAACAATCTTCAAAACAAATCCATGATAGAGGCTAAAATCCTTCATGACCCTTAAGGTCAGTGTTACTAAGCTCTTGTCCACCTTTCCACTACTTGCTCATGATTGTCCACCCACCCAGACCTTTACCTTTCTCAAAAGGCCATGATGTTTTCCATCTCCGAGTCTACCACATACTCCTGTATGGCTGGAACATTCTTTTTATAATTTTTTGAAGAAGCTTAGCTGTGAAGGGAAGATGAAAGTTAAAAGGGTTAAGGGAGAGTTTGTGTATGGTTGTTGTTGCTGGTGTTGTATGTGTATTTGAACAACAGCCGTAGGAGCGCTTGGGTGGCTCAGTTGGTTAAGTGTCTGAGTCTTTGGTGTCGGCTCAGGTCGTGATCTCACAGTTAGTGGGTTTGAGCCCTGCATTGGACTCTGCACTGACATCATGGAGCCTGGTTGGGATCCTTTGTCTCCTCTCTCTCTGCCCCTCCCCTGTTTGCGCGCGCGCGCGCGCGCACACACACACACACACACACACACACACACACACACACACACACTGTCTGTCTCTAAAAATAAATAAACCATGTGGCTGGGTTTGTTTTTGTTTTTTTGTAAGTTCACAAGCAGAGAGGAAAGAGTCAAAGCAGACAGGATGAAGATCAAGAGGAGGAAGGCAATTGATTGAGGGAGATTCCTGAAGTGGGTAGAGATGAGATTCTGGATACAAGTGAGCAGATTAACTTTGTACAGCTGGCAAAATATGTTAGACATGCCAGAAGTTGAAGAAGTTTGACTCTGCTAAGGCTCTATTTTTCACTGTGAAATAGGAAGCTCATTCATCTGCTTGGATGCTCAGTGTGGGGAGGCTAGAGGCGGAAGGGAGGATAGAGGGTGAGAGTCAATGGACCAAATCATAAGTGGCAGGAACCTGGGTACCTATGGTCCTTGTGCCCTTGTTCTAATGCTGGAGCCCTGAAAAGCAGTATGATTGTGGGGGGTTCTTTTATATGGCTTAGTGTAGGGGCAAAATAAATGTCTACTATGTGTGCCTGAGAGAACCTTAGGGAATCCTGGCCTAAGAGAGAACAGTAGAGTTCTTCTGTGTGGGTAGAGAGGCACAGATACAATACCTGGGGCTTATGGGAATGAAGAGGAAGCAGCGGTGTCCAGATGAGAATGAGCACATTTTAGAGGATGGCATGTTGGTGGATAAAACCTATGACCTGGTTGTTTTTTTCCCATGCCCCAGTCCAAACACCCCTAATGGAAGATGGTAAAAATGAGGGCAACGCTGATGGATTTTCTTCGGAACCCAGATGCCCTTTTAAGAAAATGTAATTGGTTTATGAATAACAAAGTATGTTACAAAGCAAACCTTAATTCTGCTATCTTTTAATGGGAGACACTTCTAAATGTTAGTGTTACAAGGACTGAATTCATTGAGGAATTTCCACTGAGAATTGGAACTGAAAGAGATGTGTGATGATAGAAATGGAAATCTTTCTCTTATGAGCCTTTGGAATATAGGCCTTTATATTTTGCAATAATTTTCTGCCCGAAGCAATGACATGTCTAATTAATAATAATATTCTATTAAACAGTATGATTAATCTGAGAGATGATTATGCACAAGTAGATTAAAAAAGCAACCTAAATCCCTTTGGTCTGATGTAAGATAAAATAAACCCGAATTTTGTATCCAGAGAGATTTTTTTTTTCTCCTCGTGATATAACTTGAGGGTACATTCTATTTCTGTGATTCTTTAGGTGTCTGTTCTTCAGTATCTGATTAACTTAAAGGAGACTTTTGAATAAATAACACCTATTCACTTGGCCCTAATTTAATTATAATTTTGTATAAGCTATTTGCATGTCAATATTATTTTTGCAGAATATATCAGTTCTATACTCTGTTATTGGCTTCATATGAGGGCAAAGCTGTTAATATTTTACTAATAGAAACACAGATTTGGGAGAATGAGGCAGAGAAGGACCCCACAGGATATTTCAGGGCACGTGTCATGTCTTAAAATTTAGGCCCGATTTCTGAACAGGGGAAGTGGAAGTAGTACTGTCTTATTTTTAAATTTTTTACATGTTTGTTAATTTTTGAGAGAGTGCACAAGTTGGGGAGGGGTATAGTGGGGGGGGGGTGTGGAGACAGAGGATCTGACAGCAGTGAGCCTGATTCTGGGCTCGAATTCCCCAACAGTGAGATCATGACCTGAGCTTAATTTTTCATTAATTGATGGGAAGATTTTTGCACACATTTTTCCACTGCCAGGCACTGGACCATGGCAGTTAAAATCGAGGTTTGGGGACTTGTTGCCTGTAGATCTCAGCTTTGCCATGTATCAGCTGTGAGATCTTGAAGAAGTTGGTTAATGCCTCAATTCCTCAGTATCCTCATCTGTAAAATGGGAAAATCTCCCATTTCCTCAGCAGAGCCTCTCTGATTTGTGTGCCTCTCAGATAGTTGATCCTCTTGGCTAGGTCACCTGAAGATTTGAACAGTGGGACAATTTGATTGGTTTCTGTATGTGCTAAGTGGTGGTAAAGTGGAGGAGGCAAAGCTGTGAGAATGGAAAGTATGTATATGCTGAACGGAAAACCTTTAGCTCTGTGCCTGGGACGACCTCATCATTGTTCATTGAAAGCCAGCTTCTGTCATTACTTAGTGAATCTGAAAATTGATCAGGTTTTCAGATCCAGTCTATTTCTTGAGGTTATCTTACTTTGATTCATTGGTCTTTTTCTCTAGGAGTTTTATTTAACATTACAAAGATTTATCCATCAGATCAAAGTTGGAGCCATACGGTAGCCACCTAAATTTCACAATAGTACTTGGACATATATGCAATATTTTACAATTTACAAAACATTTCTCACATCATTATCATTTTAGTATATTGTCAGTACTAATAATGACCAATTTTAACATTTGATTTTGCCTAAACTGATTATTTCTGGACATCTTGGTCATCAACCGAATTTTGAAAGCTCATAAGAATGCCCTTCACATGTAAATACACCCCACCTATTCAGTAGAACACAGACTGCTTACACACTGATATTTATAAATATTGATATATAATCATTTTTACTGTTGCATAAAAAAGCCACTGATTGGCATTGGGGATAGTTCTTTGAATTCCCTCCAGTAACTTGAATAGGGGTAAAAAAGGAGTAAACAAAAAAGGCAGAAACCTGTCATAGTGTAGTGTGACTTTTTTTTTTTTATTCCAGTTAACATACAATGTTATATTAGTTTTAGGTGTACAATATAGTGATCCAGCAATTTTTTTTTTAATTTTAATCATTTTAATTTTCATTATAATAAGTGTGCTCTTTAATCCACATCCCTAATTTCCCTGATTACCACCCCCTACCCTCTAACCTCCCCTCTGGTAGCCATCAGTTCTCTATGGTTAAGAATATGTTTCTTGGTTTGTCTTTTTTTTTCTTTGCTCATTTGTTATTTAAATTCCATACATGATTGAGATCATATGGTATTTTTCTTCTCTTACTCAGCATTGTACTGTCTAACTCTGTCCATGGTGTTACAAATGGCAAGATTTCACTCTTTTTTTATGGCTCAATAATACTCTGTTGTGTATATGTACCACATCTTTTTTATCTATTGATGGATACTTGGGCTGCTTCCATAGTTTGGCCATTATAAATAATGCTGCTATAAACATTGGGGTGCATGTATCCCTTGAAATTAACATTTTTGTATTCTTTGGGTAAATACCTAGTAGTGCAATTGCTAGATCTCAGGATAGTTCCATTTTTAACTTTCTGAGAAACCTCCATACTGTTGTCCAGAGTGGTGCACCAGTTTGCATTCCCACCAGCAGTGTAAGAGGTGCTTTGTCCATATCCTTGCCAACATCTGTGTTTCCTATATTGTTAATTTTAGCCTTTGTGACAGTGTGAGGTGATAGCTCATTTTAGTTTTGATTTGTATTTCCCTGATGATGAGTGATGTTGAGCATCTTTTTTTGTGTCTGTTGGCCATCTGTATGTCATCTTTGTAGGAATGTCTATTCATGTCTTCCCATTTAAAAAAAATTAAAAAAAAATTTTAATGCTTATTTACTTTTGAGAGAGAGAGAGCAAGCTCATGCACGCGCATGCCAGAGTGCGTGTGTGGGGTAGGGCAGAGAGAGAAGGAGACACAGAACTCAAATCAGGCTCCAGGCTCCATGCTGTCAGCACAGAGCCAGATGCAGGACTCAAATCCATGAACCGTGAGATTGTGACCTAAGCTGAAGTTGGACAGTTAACCGACTGAATCAACCAAGCACCCTTAAAAAAATTTTTTTTTAATGTTCTTTATTTTTTTTTTGAGAGAGATTAAGTGGGAGAGGGTCAGAGAGAGAGGGAGAGAGAAATCCCATGCAGGCTCCACGCTGTCAGAGGAGAGTCCCGTGAAGAGCTTATACTCACAAACTGTTGATCATAAGTGAGCTGAAACTGAGAGTTGGACACTTAACTGAGCCACCTAGCACCCCTCTGTGTTCTCTTTTTTTAATTGGATTATTTTTCGGTGTTATCTAAGTTCTTTATATATTTTGGATACTAACCTTTTGTTGGATATGTCATTTGCAAATATCTTGTCCCATTCTGTAGCTTGCCTTTTTGTTGATTATTTCCTTTGCTGTGAAGAAACTTTTTATTTTGATGTAGACCCAACAGTTTACTTTTCCTTCTGTTAACCTTGCCTCAGGAGACATATCTAGGAAGATACTGCTGTAGCCAATGTCAGAGAGGTTACTGCCTGTGCTTTCTTCAAGGATGTTTATGGTTTCAGGTCTCATATTTAGCTCTTTAATCCATTTTGAATTTATTTTTGTGTGTGGTGAAAGCAAATGGTCCTCTTTCATTCCTTTGCATGTGGCAGTCCAATTTTCCCAACACCATTTGCTGAAGAGACTGTCTTTTTTCCCATTGTATGTTCATTTGTCCTTTGTTGAAGATTGACCATATAATTGTGGGTTTATTTAGGGGTTTTCTGTTCTATTCCATTGATCAATGTGTCTATTTTTATGCCAGTACCCTACTGTTTTAATTACTACTGCTTTGCAATATAACTTGAAATTTGGAGTTGTGATAGCTCTAGTTGTTTTTCTTTTTCAAGATGGTCTTGGTTATTTGAGGTCTTTTGTGGTTCCATAGACATTTTAGGATTGCTCTAGTTCTGTGAAACATGCTGTTGGTATTTTCATAGGGATTGCATTAAATCTGTGAATTGCTTTGGGTAGAATAGAACCTTCGACAATATTTGTTCTTCCAACCCATTTGCACAGAATGTCTTTCCACTTCTTTGCATCCCGTGGTGAATTTCTTTCACCAATATTTTATAGCTTTCAGAGTAAGGGTCTTTAACCTCTTTGGTTGAATTTATTCCTAGCTATTTTATTGTTTTTAGTGCAACTGTAAATGGTATTGTTGGCTTAATTTCACTTTCTACTGCTTCATTATTAGTGTATAGGAATGCAACAGACTTCTGTACATTAATTTTGTATCCTGTGACTTTACTGAATTCATTTGTCAGTTCTGGTAGTTTTTTGGTGGAGTCTTTCAGGTTATCTATATATAGTATGTCATCTGCAAATAGGGAAAGTTTAACTTCTTCCTTAACTGTTCGGATGCCTTTTATTTTTTGGTTGTCTCACTGTTATGGTTAAGACCTTCAGTACTGTTGTGAATAAAAGTGGTGAGAGTAGACATCCTTACCTTGTTCCTGACCTTTCGGGAAAAGCTCTCAGTTTTTCATCATCAAGTATAATGTTGGCCATGGGTTTTTCATGTAAGGCCTTTATTATGTTGAGATAAGTTCCCTCTAGACCTATTTTGTTGAGGGCTTTTATCATGAATGGCTATAGTACTTTGTCAATTCTATACTTCTTCAATTCTATATATTACTCTGTGGTTACATGTTACACGTTACATGTACTCTTTACTTCCCATCACCTATTTCACCCATCCTCCCACCCACCTCCTCTCTGGTAACCATCAGTTTGTTCTCTGTAGTTAAAAGTCTGTTTCTTAGTCTCTTTTTTCCCCTTTGTTCATTTGTTTTGTTTCTTATATTCTATATATGACTGAAATCATATAGTGTTTGTCTTTCTCTGATTGACTTATTTTTCATTATACTCTCTAGTTTTATCCTTGTTGCAAATGGCAAGATTTCATTTTTATGTCTGAATAGTCCTTTGTGTATATGTACCACAACTTTATCCATTCATCTATCAGTGGACACGTGGGCTGCTTCTGTATCTTGGCTATTATAAACAATGATGCAATAAACATAGGGTGTATATATCCTTTCAAATTAGTGCTTCTATTTTTTTTGTTTTTGTAAATACCCAGTACTGTGATTACTGGTTCATAGGATAGTTTTATTTTTAATTTTTTGAGGAACCTCCATACTGTTTTCCACAGTGGCTGCACCAGTATGCGTTGCCACCAGTAGTGTGTTGAGGGTTCCTTTTCCTCCACATCCTCACCAACACTTTTGTTTCTTATGTAATGTAAGTGAGTTTTGAAAATACCATTTGGAAAGTGAAAAAAAAATGGAGGCTAAGAATTTGAAGATACAAATTTCAAATGAATATATATTTGAAACTAAACACAATATATTTTCAAGTGGCAGTTGTTATTTAGAAGAGAATAGGATGAAGTAAAAACCTAAGAAATATACACTCTTAAAATGTGTTGTGATTGACAGTAACATTTTCCTTGTAAATGCTTATCTGTCCTTAGTGCATACATCTGATGGAAGTGCTCTTCATACGAATGTGCATGAGCACACAGAGATGATCTTGGTCTTAAGAGTAATCAGCTATAATAGAAACCCTTCCCATTACAGATGAAGATAGAGAGCACAGAGAAATGATTGGCCCTAGGTCACACAGTGTATTCATGATAGAGTTACAGCTAGAGCCCAAGGAACTCTAATGCATTTCCATTTAACACTCCTCCTCTGTGGGTGGTTTCAGGAGCACTTGAGAAAGTCAAATGCCTTCTCATCTAGGTAATTGATTCCAAGAAGGAGGCATTTGACTTTCCCAAGAATCAGAGATTCATACCTTTGATTTTGTCACTGCTGAGTGTAGTCCAAGTAGCTCAAGTGTTAAGCCAGGTGGACTTGAGTTTAAAATCTATCAGTGACACTCAGAGCTGCCATACTGCACAACTGCAAGCTAGTTGATGTGACTGGGATGAGGTTAACAAGAGGCACGGGATGGGTTAGTCCTGCACATCCCTCAATTCCTGAGGCATGATATCAGATGCTGCTTTTTGATTTTGATGGTTGACATGAATAGACTTTTTCCATAGTAAGGACCATATGCAAAGAGCTATTCTAGATGGGAATGTAACTTTTGTCTATCCCACATATGCTTTAATAGGCTTCATAAATAATCTTAATAGAAATCATGTTAATTCAGGCTCCACTATTTGGGAGTTCTGGTAATGGCCACAAGAACTAAAGCAGGGGCTCCCATCTTCTATCACTCTGCTTTGGGAAGTCCTGGCCTTACAGCTCTCCTCCCATGCAAGACCCTGGTCGAAGGCCTGGTCACTTCTGCAAAATGGTGATAAACTAATGAACTTGTGCAAAGTTACTGATGGGAAAGAGATTGGAGGTTATGGCCTTCCTCATCACCCAGAGGGCAGGAATGAGTACAGAAGAGCTACTCCCTACACAAGAAGAGCATCCTTGTTCCAGTTCTCCATTTGTCTGTGGGATTGGTGAGAACTTCCTGAGATTCTAGAACCTCTTGGGTCTTCCCTCAGTTTACAGAACCACTGTAATCTGAATCTGGGACTCTGAGGCTGGGAATCAGTGAGAGAGACTTGTACTAATGACTATGGCCTATTGAGCAAATTGATACCATAATTAAATTGCTAGTTTCTTCCAAATTAAGAAAATGAATTATTTTCAAACAGTTTTAGAAGAACCATTTACATATGGACAGGATAATTATGGTGTAACGCAAGCTTGTATTTAAGTTGGGGCTGGTAATATTTAATTTAGCAGGTGTCTGTGGCAGATGATTAAAACAGCCCACAGTGATTCACAGTTGTATGCGCCACGCCCACTTTGTAACTTGATGTTTTTCTTCCCATCAAGAAATGGAATCTCCTTCTCTTCCTCCTTGAATCTGGGCTTGGGTTTGTGACCTGCTTTGATTCATATAATGTCAGGGAAGTGATGTGTGCCAAGCTTAGGTCTTAGAGCTTCTGGGTACTAGAGGGGGAGTCATCCGTTAGGTAAAGAAGTGCAGGCCATCCTGCTGTAGAGAGGCCATGTGGAGCAGCCTCTGTCCAGGCTCCAGATAGTAAGGCAGTCTTGAATCCTGCAGTCCCAGCAGAGCTACTGCTCTGAGTCCTTACCCAGATTCTTGGCCTATAGATTCATCAGTCTCAGTATGTGGAGGCAAAATCATGGGGCTGAAGGAGATCATGTGGTGGGTGGGTGCTGTCAGTAGATAAGAGATCCCTGGGACTCTCCCAAAATAACGTGGTGGTTGTTGTAAGCCAGTAAGCTTTGAAGTGACTTGTATGCAGCAATAGACAATTAATCACTATTTAGCTGTTAATTAGCATCATCATAGGAGCTTTCATAAAAAGCAGATTGCTGGAGATCTCTAGGAGGTCTACTGGGGAGAGAGTCATCCCAAGCCTCTGTAGTTCTCCTCCACACAACTGTTGTTTGTAAAAACTTCAAATCAATGGAGGAGTTGAAAGAATAGCACAGCAAACACCTAGCCAAACTTCTCCTAGATTTACTGGTAATTTTACTACATTTGTTTGATCTTTCTATCCATCTCTTTTTTCTAAAATCACTTGAAACTAGATTAGAGATACCATGTTTCTTCATTTTTAAATACTGGAGTATTAATTGCTTATGAAAAGAACATTTTCTTAGAGGACATTATCATTTTCACATCTAAGATAATTGTTTCAATGATGTCATTTGATGTATAATCTGTATTTGAATTTCCTACATATGGAAATGGTCTTCACAGATTTTTAAAAAATTAAATGCCAACTATCAAAGGTTCTGGATCACAACTTCTTTTGCCTGAAGGCTTCTCTTCTTTGTGTCCTCAGTTTCTGCCTCTTGACAGAATTGTTACTATCAGCACATAAACTCATGCTCTGGCATTCCCCTTCCCTTAACTTCACGTGTCCCTAGTTCCCAATTCAGCTATGGCCCCTTCTCTTGGCTACCTTTTACAACAAAATTTAAATCCTGAAAGTTGCTGACAATGGTTGTTTCTACTTTCTCATTCTCGTCTTAGAACCATCCTAGGTCTCTTGCCCTCTGAGCTCCATGGAATTTTTTTTTTTTTAAGTTTATTTATTCTGAGAGAGACTGAGAGGGTTGGGAGTGGAGGAGGGGCAGAGAGGGAGAGAGCCAGGGAGAATCCCAAACAGGTTCTGCAAGGTCAGTGTTCAGAGCCCGACTTGGGGTTGGAATTCAGAAAACTGTGAGATCATGACCTGAGCCGAAACAAACAGTTGGACACTTAATTGACTGAGCCACTCAGGCTCCCCAAAACTCTTTTTATGGTCACCAACAATCTTTTTTTTTTTTTTTTTTTTTTTTTTCTTCTTCAATCTAGGAGTCACTTCTGTGTCCTCATATGCCTTGGCTTTACTTGACCACAGCCTTTTCAAAATGTTGTTTGTCCCTTTGGCTTTTGTGTCCATATGCTCTCCTGGTTTCCCTTCTATCTCTATGGCTGGGGCTTCTTGTTCTCCTTTGCTGACTTCATCTCCTTTTCTGACTTCTTAGTGTGGGAGAGTCTCATAGATCTTTACTCTATTGAATCATACTCTGCCTCCGAACCCTCTGTGATCTCCTTCAGCTCCTTGACGTTGAATCTACATACTGAGAGACTCCCAAATTCATATCCAGCTCTGACCTCTCTGATGAGTTCCAGTCTCCTATAACCAACTGCTTTCTTGATAAGTCCACTTGGATGTCTAAGAGGTTTCTCAAATCTAACATGCCCTAGTTTTTGATTCCCCTCCTCCCTATGGGTTTTCCCCTGTCTCAGTTGTTTTAACCACCCAGTGTCTAAAGCCACAGGGTAGGAATGAAAGTTGGTCACCCTGCAGAACCACCCCATTAATAAGATCTGTCAGTTCTGTCTATAAAATGGACCCTGAGACTACCTGACTTTTCTTACCTGCCTTGCTGTCTTTCTGGTCCAAATCGATATCATCTCCAGTCTTCATCACTTCAAAAGCCTTCAAGCTGCCCTCCGTGATTTCTTTTTACTCCTTAATCTACTTCTCTGATGACCTTTGATCATTCCTGTGCTTAAAAGATGCAATTTTTCCCCATTACACTTAAATTGCAAAACGCTTTACCAGCCCATAAATCCTATGTGATCTGGCCCTACATGGCCATCTCTGAGATTGCATCTTTTTTTTTTTCCCCTCAAGTTTTTATTTAAATTCCAATTAGTTAATATACAGTGTAATACTAGTTTCAGTTTTACGATTTAGTGATTTAAGACTTCTATACAACACCCAGTGCTCACTGCAACAAGTGCCCTCCTTAATCCCCAGGAGATTGCATTTTGATCACCATGCCATAGCTGTCTTGGCCTTCTCTTTATTTTTGGAAACTGCCCTATTTTATTTTGTTCATGGCACTTATATATCCTAATAGTACTTGGTCATTTGTTGACTAGTTTTCCACTTACCATCTTCTTTAATACTGAGTTGTATTCTTCTTTTATGATTTCTTTATTATTGTCTCCAGTATGTACCTGGCACCTGTTTGGTAGTAAATGACCATTGAAATAATGAACTGGTGAGTGATGGCAACTTTAGAAATCTGAGATTCATCCTACACTCCTCTCATGCTCTTGCTTTCTAATCAGTAGCCAAGTGTTGCAGGTTTTGTGCTATTGACTTGCTGAAATCTGTCCCCTTTCACCACCACTGCCTTGGTTTATGTCATCAGCAGCAGCCAAATGGTTTCTAAACCTCTGCTTAAAGACTGAGTCCTGGATAGAACTTTTTCTTCTACTACAGTAGGAACTAGTCCTCCTTCAGCCGGAGGACCTCTAAGACTTGATCACACTTTCCTTTTACTGTGTTCACCTCCTTTTACTGTATTGTAATCCCTTCAGAATCAGGGACTACATCTTTTTTTTTCTTCCCTTTTTCTCTTTTTCCACACCTAGCACAGTGCCTGGCATGTAGTAGATATCCAGTAAATGTTTGTAATTTTTTTAATGTTTATTTTTTCCCTTTATTTTTTAATTTGTATATAAGTTAGCATATAGTGCAACAATGATTTCAGGAGTAGATTCCTTAATGCCCCTTACCCATTTAGCCCATCCCCCCTCCCACAACCCCTCTAGTAACCCTCTGTTTGTTCTCTATATTTAAGAGTCTCTTCTGTTTTGTCCCCCTCCTTGTTTTTATATTATTTTTGCTTCCCTTCCCTTAGGTTCATCTGTTTTGTATCTTAAAGTCCTCATATGAGTGAAGTCATATGATACTTGTTTTCCTCTGACTAATTTTGCTTAGCATAATACCCTCCAGTTCCATCCTCGGAGTTGCAAACGGCAAGATTTCATTCTTTTTGATTGCCGAGTGATACTCCATTGTATATACAGATACCACATCTTCTTTATCCATTCATCCATGGATGGACATTTGGGATCTTTCCATAATTTGGCTATTGTTGATAGTGCTGCTATAAACATTGGGGTGCATATGCCTTTGAAACAGCATACCTGTATCCCTTGGATAAATACCTAGTAGTGCAATTGCTGGGTTGTAGGGTAGTTCTATTTTTAGTTTAAAAAAAATTTTTTTTTGTTTACATTTATATATTTTTGAGAAACAGAGTGAGACAAAGCATGAATGGGGGAGGGGCAGAGAGAGTAGGAGACACAGAATCTGAAGCAGGCTCCAGGCTCTGAGCAAGCGGTCAGCACAGAGCCTAATGCGGGGCTCGAACCCATGAACTGTGAGATCATGACCTGAGCCGAAGTCAGACACTCAACCGACTAAGCCACCCAGGCGCCCCTATTTTTAGTTTTTTGAGGAACCTCCACACTGTTTTCCAGAGTGGCTGCACCAGCTTGCATTCCCACCAACAATGCAAAAGAGATCTTCTTTTTTCACATCCTCCCCAACATCTGTTGTTGGCTGAGTTGTTAATGTTAGCCATTCTGACAGGTGTGAGGGATCTCACTGTGGTTTTGATTTGTTTTAATGTTTATTTTTGAGAGAGGGAGAGCATGAACAGGGGAGGAGCAGAGAGAGAGGGAGACACAGAATCTGAAGCAGGCTCCAGTCTCTGAGTAGTCAGCACAGAGCCCAATGTGGGGCTTGAACTCATGAATGGTGAGATCATGATGGGAGCCAAAGTCGGATGCTTAACTGACTGAGCCACTCAGGCACTTCAGATGTTGAATAAATGTTTGAAGGTAGAGTGACTGAATATAAATGAATGAGTCTGGCTAAATGGGGCCAGATAAAAACAACTACAGCAAAACACACACCTAAAATTTAAATGCTGAACTTTTGAATTTAAAATAAATTTTAAAATAAAGTCTACCTGTTAAACTAATGATTGATGAACTTGATTTTGTGATTACTGTGCTCTCCGTCCCACTCTCTTCAGTTCTAGTTCTTAATGTTTTTTTTTCTGTGATAATTTTATACATAAAAACAAATGAGTTGTCCCTAAATTTTTCCTTATAGAGAATAACTTAGGGCAAAGAGCCCCATGATACATACAAGTTTTAGAAAAAAATTTTTTTTTTTTTTGCCCTTTGTATCTTTTGGTGTCTTTTAAAATATGCTTCACACATCTAGAACAATTTAGGAGCATGATGAATAAAACTATTCACATATCCTAGGACCCTAATATAACCTTAGGTGGTTTGAATTTCATTCTTATTTTTGCTACAATACGCACTCCATGTGTATCTTTTGTGTTTCCAAATATTGAAATCAGAATATATATGTCCATATTGGTTAGGGAAATATGGGAATCTGTAACTTTATAGTATTTCCAGACAATGAATATACAGTATATTTTGCATGTAATTTTTACCTCCTTCCATCAAGTGTAACAATATGTTGAATTTGCCATGGGCCTTTAAAGCTTCGATGTTGTGAAGAGCTCTGCATGAAATTTTAAAGAGACTGGACCTTTCATCTTCGCAGCAGCAGGGGCACCTCACTATAGGGACAAGAAAGGGAGAGAGAGAGACAGAACATTTCTGAAGCAATAGCAAAAAATAACAGCAGAAGCAATTATTTCATCAAAGGTTGATTTTTTTTTTTATTCCCTATTTTTTTTTCTTCAAATTTCTTAGCTGGAGATTGTCTGCTGTATTGCCTTCGTCTCCTGGTATATGTTTAATTTGTAGGTTTTACATGGTCAAAATGGGGAAAATTTCATAGATGAAAAGATGTTTGTTTTAGAAGGTGATGTTTTTTGATAATACCATTTAAATGAATATGCAAAGGATCTGCATGTTAGGAGTGATGCAAAGAACTAAATTCAGCATTCCCTAGAGTTCTTAGTCTATCTCCTTGGGGATGTGAATGATGCAGATGTATTTTCTTTGCCACTTTTTTCCTTTTTCTCCCATAAACATTAGCACAAACTTTGACTGCTCTGGGAGTGTAAGAGAATTTTCTCTCTTCATCGCTGTGGCTAGTATCAATAATGCTTTTTCCTTATTGGGGGTGGGTCTGGACACTCCTGGCTGTGGTGTTAATGGGTCCGAACTTGTGGCATGGAACATCATTCTGCTATCAGTGAGGATAGCCAAACGCGGGCCACCATTTTCTTCACTGTCTGGAGAAATCATCACAATGAAATGCTGGGCTTCCCCAAGAGCAGGATCCAAACCTGTCACTCAAATGAAGCTCCCAAGAGCTGCGTTTGGATTTGGGAGGCTCATGTCTCCTTCCTTGGTCTTGTCTCTGTTCTCTTAATTTGGTTTAGTCTCGCATGACCTGCTCAAAATTCTTTCTCCATTTTGTTTCTCTTCTCTTAGATGTTCTCTCTTCTCTTCTCTTCTCTTCTCTTCTCTTCTCTTCTCTTCTCTAGGATGTTGAGAGTATTGATTATTTGCTTGGGTTTTGAGGTCTCTAGAGGAAACCCCTTCCTCCTATGTAAGTTTTCTGTTGCTGCTTTAACAAATTACTAACTTACTGGTTTAAAAAACCCACAAATTTTATTCTTAGAGTTCTGGAGGTCAGGCGTCTGAACAGTGTCTTGTGGGGGCTAATGGTGTTGGCAGGGCTGTGTATCCTTCTGGAGGCTTCTGGAGAGAATATTTGTGTTTTCCGTATTGTAGTGACTATATTCCTTGGCTCATGGCCCCTTCCTCCATCTTCAAAGTACGTCACTGTAACTCTGCTTCTGTCATCTTATTTGATTCTGGAGATTTTTTTTACTTAATCAGATCTCTGAAGTCTCTGTTACCATGTAAGGTAACCTACTCACAGGTTCTGGGGATTGAGACATGGACATCTTGGGGAGAGGGATTACTCAGTCCATCCCCTTCCAACATGATGCTACAAAACATTTTTGTAATTCCCACCTGGCTTCTTTCCATTTGTGGGTACACACTTCATTCCATCCTTAGTGGCAACAACTGTGAACTTGTTGAATGCACAAGAGAGAGGAGTTAACTTCTCACCTTTGCCAGAGTTCTTATTAAGTGTCAGAAACAGGGATCAGCTTCAGGGAAATAAACTTCCTTCAGAGGTGGCTCTCTAGGCAATTGGAGATGTCTTGTCCTTTTTTTTTTTAATTGTTTTTTTTAACATTTATTCATTTTTGAGAGACAGAGTAGGAGTGGGGAAGGGGCAGAGAGAGAGGCAGACACAAAATCTGAAGCAGGCTCCAGGCTCTGAGCTGTCAGCACAGAGCCCGACGTGGGGCTCCAACTCATGAACTGCGAGATCATGACCTGAGCCGAATTCGGATGTTTAACTGACTGAGCCACCCAGGTGCCCTGTCTTGTCCTTGTTTTTAAGAAGATTGTGGATGAGACAGATTTTTAGGGCCCATTGCTTTAGGTTCATCCTGATGTGTGGAAGTACAAGTAGGTTAGAATCCCAGCTATTTTAGACTTTCTGAGTGGGTGGAGATAATGCTTTGATTTTCTAAATATCTCTCGTCATTTTTTGGACAACCCCTTTTCTGACCAACTGTTGATAGTTTTAGGAAGATCTCTCCCTTCTTTGTCAAACATAGTCTATCCTCTGTTCCCCTAGCACTTTGTGTATTCTTCCATTATAACCCCATTCTTAGGACTGTAATTATTTGTCTTTGTTTCCTAACAAATGGACTTGTTTAAAGGAAGGAATTCTGCCCTATCTACCTTTGTATTTCCTCTACTACAGTGGTGCTGGGGACAGAATGAACTCCTAGTATATGTTTTTCTGCTTGAGTAAATTACTGAATAACCCTGTAGAGTGAGGCCCAAACCGAAAGAAAATCACCCAAATCTTCTTTAGTACCCCCTTCTACCCTGTTCACTCTCCTTATTTCTTGCTTGCTTCATGCTTTTCCTCTGTTGTACTGCTTTCTGTTCTGCAAATCACTTCCCATCTCCTCTTCAAATCTTTGTTGCCACTATGATGCTAGGTACACTGACATTTGGCAAGACTTAATCTGTGCTAGCCTCCATACACAGCACTTTACAGACCTTTAATCCTCACAGTATTCCTATGTCATTTTACCTAGTACATCGGAATGGTTAGAGATGGTTAGAGAGGGTATGTAATGCCTGAGACCACAGCTCATGAGTAGCTCTGGACCCCATATTGAAACTACCATGGCCTCTTGATGGAGGCTTCCACTCAAAAGGAGTTGCTTAGTATTTCCAGAAAACTCTGCATTCTCTTTGTGCCCATGATAATGCCTAAAAAATACAACTATTTAAAACCCTCACCCAAACTTCAATCTTAATTATGAGGGCTCTTCTACAGTTTTAAGTCAGACCCTTCAGCAAATACTGGATAGAGTCACTCTGGAGAACTCCTTGGAATCCATTGCCAGCCACATACCTCGATCAACCACAGCCATGAATGCCTGTGAACTGATTTCCAAAGAAACAATAATCATTACTTGACTAAAAGGCATCAATCATCTCTTCCTTCTCTCTCTTTTTTCTTACTGTTTACTTATTTTGAGAGAGAGACAGAGCATGAATGGGGGGGGGGTGGGCAGAGACAGAGGGAGACACATTATCTGAAGCAGGCTCCAAGCTCTGAGCTGTTAGCGCAGACCCCGACATGGGGCTTGAACTCAGGAACTGTGAGATCATGACCTGAGCCGAAGTCGTATGCTTAAACAACTGAGCCACCCAGGTGCCCCAATCATGTCTTCTTTCTATGTCACCAGTGGTCACACATTTTGTGTAAAACAGTGGAATCCATTCTTCAAAAAAAAAAAAAAAAAAAAATCTTTAGACCCCCCCCCCCCCCCCCCCCCAGTATGTAAAACTGATAGAAATGTCCATGAGTTTCCTGTGTGTTCTGCCAGAATTGTTTCATGAATCCACTCCTTCGGCTTAAGGACACAGTACTCTTGGCTGCAACTTCTCTTACTTCACTTGCCCCATTTCTTCATTATTTCTGGGTCTGTGGGGAGAATCCAGTTGACCTAGGTTTGTGATAGATTTGTGATGTATCTTCTTCAACAACGCCTGGGTGAATTCAAAACAGGCCTAAAACAGCATGGCAAAAGATGGTGGAAATAGACCATAGAGGTTCCAAATAGTGGGGAAAAACTTACCTACAACACATGGAGGAACAACAGTTCATTTTTTAAGAGTTCTTCTGAGGTGATATTGCCTTGCTATATAGTCGAGGCCCTGACCTTTATCCTGACAGTAGAAAAAATTGATTTCGTGTGTAAATTTTGTGTCCTAGTTGGCCTGCTACTTGAACCAAATGGATCCTTGGATCAGAGTCACTGTTGCACAGGAAGTATTTGAATAGGTACCATTATCCCCTATGCTCCCCTGAAACCCTTTGTTCTGTGCTCCCATGGCTGAACAGTGCTGGTTTTAATTGATACATTTTATCCTTGGCTGCACTGATACATACAGCAGGGATGTAGTCCAGTATTGCTGACCCAGAGGCCTTTTTAGCCCGTTACCAGAGATAGCATATGTTAGTTAAAGACATAGGTGTTGAATTAAACCAGGGTGGGTTCACATCCCTGGCACTGCCTTATATAAGCTACATGACCCTTGGTCATTTCCTTAATCTCTCCAAGTTCATTTTCCCTTCAATAAATTAAAAACAACTAAGGGTTGTGAGGATTCACTGAGATACACTGTGTGAAAAGTCATAGTGCTTGGCATAGGAGACGGCGTGGTGATGAGTAATGGCTAACTTTATTAAAAGTATTTCAGGTGACAGTTCTCTCTCCTCTGATCCAGTTTGTATCAATGTTCACGTTTAACTTCCAGAGGTTCATGTTGTCTCCTTTCATTCCAGATTCCCAGAGGTTGCTCTGTGGGGTTCCTCGAGGCCAAGCACAAGGTTCCCAGTACAGCTAACTGCTTGATAGTCTCCTCTGCCACTGAAGAAGTCATGCTACAAGGGTACCCCGTGCTAGTCCCGGCTCCCACCTGTGTGCTATGCCGGCCACTCCACCGCTTTGAACCAGGGTGAAAGCTAAAGCTTCCTCCAGGAAGGCACAGCTCTGTTTGACTCATGTGAATCTACCTATGCTCCGCCCCCTTCTGCCCAGGTATGTGTACTGTAAATACATCTTACACCAATCACTCAAGTCAGTGCTTTTGGGAAATTCAAATGATACGTGAGTGAATTGTCTTCTTCCATTCTCCCAACCACACTAATTGTGGCTATTTATTTAAAGTTCTTATTTGAGAGAGCTAGAGCATGCATGTGTATGTGTGAGTTGGGGAGGGGTGAGAGAGAGGGAGAGAATCATAAGCAGGCTCTGCTGTCAGTGTGGAGCCTGACGTGGGGCTTGGTGTCAAAAACTGTGAGATCATGATCTGAGCCAAAATCAAGAGTCAGACCCTTACCTGACCGAGCCACCCAGGTGCCCCTAATAGTGGCTTTTTAAGTGTATCTTATTCTGGCCTTCTTTCTGTGCATTTATGTACTTATTTTTAAAACAGGATATTGCACTATCCTTTGGCAACCTCCTTCTAAACTTACCATTTCTTTTTTTTAATTCTGTTATTTTAAGTTTATTTATTTTGAGAGGGAGAGTGAGAGTAATCAGGTGAGGGGCAGAGAGAGAGGTAGAGAATCCTGAGCAGGCTCCATGCTGTCACTACAAATCCCTTCGCGGGCCTCAAACTCAGAAACTGTGAGATCATTACCTGAGCCCAAACCGAGAGTCAGAGGCTTAACTGACTGAGCCATCCAGGTACCCCTAAACTTAAAACTTCATAATCTTTTCATGTCAGTGCATAGAACCGACAGATTTGTGAGATTCTCCCCAAATTTTTGTGTAGTTTCCAGGGATGGATGTATCCATATTTGCCTGGAGAGTATTGATACAGCTGTCCGGTTTAATCCTAAAAATCCAAAATGTTCAGTTTCAGTGAACATTTTGGGTTCAAAAGGCATATGCCCCATTAACATTTTGCTAGATGCTTCCCGACTGTACTTCTAAAAGCTGTGCTATTTTGTACTCCTATCAAGAAGGTGTAAGACACCCTATTTCCATAGATAGTCATCAATCCTGGATCTTATTTAATCTTGTTAATTATTGATGATTTGATGGATAAACGTCTCCTAATGTTAATTTACATTTTCTGATTATCTGTGAGACAAGGCATATTTTCACAGGTTTGTTTTCCTTTGTACCTCACAATACATGAATTTCTATTTTCTCAGTTTTATTTTCGGTTGTTTGTCTTTTTCTGTTGCTTTGTGAGAGCTCTTTGTATACTATGGACTTTAGCTCTTAAATACATCATGATTATTTTCTCTTAATGGTGTTTTTATGTTTTGATATGGATAGAAGTGTTAAATTTTATCTAGTTTCAGTGTTCTTACTATGAAATTATAAAATAACGTGAAAAGTAAAAAATTTCTCGTGTGGAGAAATAGGCTAGTATTATTGACCAGTTACAAATAAGGTAAGTATAGCTTATGAAATTTAAAGGCCTTGTAAAATTCATCTATTTTCAAATCAAACCAACAAGTATTTATTTAATACCTACTATGTGTTTAGTGTATGGGAAAATTAAAAAAAAAAATACAAAGCATTGGGGGGTGGGGTGAGGGGAAAAAATACAGAGCATTGTTTCTCCCTTTAGGGCATTTGTATGTAAATCACAAATACTTAGATACACCTTATAAAATCATTTGGGGGCATTATTTAGCTATAATAAAGGCTGGTAAAGGCTATAAACATAGTCGGAAACTTGAAAAGAAGTTTAGAGTCTGGGGAAGATTCAGTTAGGAGGTTACAGGACCTGTAGGCGTTACTTATTTGTACATAACAAACAACTCCAAAGCTTCGTGGCCTAAAAAACACCTATTTGAATGAGCACTGGGTGTTGTATGGAAACCAATTTGACAATAAATTTCATATATTGAAAAAAAAAAAACCTATTTGATGAAGCTCATAATATTGCAGGTTGACCATGTTGGCTGGGTTAAACTGGGCAGTTGTTATGGTGGTAGGACAAGCTTGGCTCATCTTGGCTGGGCTTGCTTATGCATTTATAGTGAACTGATAGATTGTCTGGGCTTACTGGTTTATGATGGCCATATCTGGGACAGCCAGGATGACTGTGGCTGTTTCCTACATGGGTTCCCAGTGTCTAACAGGCTAGCCTGGTCTGTTTCCATGGTGGGCACAGAGTTGCAAGAGTTGAAGATTGGAACCTGCAAGGCCTTTTGAGACTTAGGCTTGGGATTGGTATATTGCCATTTTCCTGCATTCTATTGGTCAAAGTTACAAGAACATTCCAGATTCACGGGGTAGAAAAAAAGGCTGTATCTCCTGATGGGAGGTGCTAAAATATCATGGCCACTTTTGTGGTCCACAAAGAACTCCAATTCAGACTCATGTTCGATGAGTGATTTTAATTCTTGTAAGTATGTATGATGCTCATGCTCAAAATCTATCTTTGACAAGGCCAGATAGAAATGCAAATAGCAATAGAGTAGAAGTCTGAATATGAGTGACTTTTTTTTTTTTTTTTTGCCAAATTTGTATTGGCTTTTTGGGAAAACTTACTGTTTTAAAGAGGATGATGAGGAATGGTGATATGTATTTCTAGACTAACCAGAACGAGGTATTGTATATGATAATCTTGTCCCCCTGATATCCTTTTTTTTTTTTTTTTTTTAATTTTTAAAAAGTGTTTATTCATTTTTGAGAGACAGAGATAGAGCATGAGCAGGGGAGGGGCAGAGAGAGAGAGACACACACAAAATCCAAAGCAGGCTCTAGGCTCTAAGCTGTCAGCACAGAGCCCGATGCGGGGCTCGAACTCACAAACAGTGAGCTCATGACCTGAGCCGGAGTCAAATGCTTAACTGACTGAGCTACCCAGGCACCCTGCCCTGACCTCCTTTTTAAAAACACATCCTGGTAGGATGAAGGAGATGTCATCCTTAGATCTGGCAGTGAATGCCATGATCATGAATACAAAGCATTAACTACAAAAGCTACATATGACATTTCTACAATTTAAAAGAGTCAGCTTCTACTCTTGATTTTTGGTATTCATCTCTGTTTTCAAATTAGTTGAATTTGTAATTTCTGTTTTAAAAGATTAGTATAATTGCTTTTACTTGGGTCTAGAAGTAAGTTCTAGAAGTTAGATCAATTTTTGTGTATAGATTTGGACGTAAGGGGGAAGTGGCCAATAAGTCCTTTCTGTAAGCTTCTCTCCCTTCTAGGGATCATGATACCTACTTGGTTCAGGCATAGCCAAATTCAACTGCTGGTTCGTGTCTTAGTTTATAAAATAATCATTTCTTGGCTGGACTCAAACTCGGAATGAAGCATGACTGATAATGAGGTGTGATCTAAAATATTGTATAAAAAGATGGTACTTTAAAAAGACTAAAGGTTATTCTACATTGTTAAAATTTCTCCCTTCCTTCGGGAGCTGAGACCCCTTGATTTCTTTATATTTACACATAAAAGCCCAATTTCCCTCTGATTCTTATGCATGTGCAAAATGATGCTGGTTACAATAAACCTGCTGTTCAGTAGAGGAATGGTGCATCATGGCAGAATTGTCCATGAATGCTATAGCCAGAACCTTGTTTGATTTAGCATATCTGCTAAATTAAGGCACCCTACAGAGATGTATAAGGCTAGAGCTTTCAGCAGTCCATACTATCTTTATTGAGAGACCTATTTATATCTTCCAGACGAGTAATAAATCACTCGGTAGGGTTTTTCTTTGGGGGAGATGTCGTGCGTTCATAGAGAATCTTTTTGTAGTTCCAGGAACCACAAAACATGGGCACAATTAAAATGCTGATTTAATTTATTATATTGAGGCATGGAAGGAGAATGTTTAAATGATGTTGACAGGGCCAGGATTTCAGAACCACCTTTTTAAAAATAGAAAACACATGCCTACCCCTTAAATTAAATTATATTAATAACATGTTTCTGTAAGTTGCTTGGAAGCAAAATAAAGCTCTTGACATTAATTAAAATTTGAAGATGTATCATTTATTGTTAATGTTCAGTCTTTGTTAGGGGAAATACATTTCATCGGGATCTATTTATGAAAATTAAATGGGGGAAAATTGCCTATTGAGCAAATGTCGCTTAATAAGGCCTCTTTTCTTAGAAATGTGAATTCTTAAGTAACTAAAATGTTTTAATATGCCAATAATGGTTTCTATTTTTGATCTCTCAAATTGCCTTTGTTACTTGAATTTAGATATTTCCACACAGAATTCTATTGTCATTGGGCTTGTAAACTCTAAAAACTAGGATGGATTTCATATATTTTTGGGTGTTGGGTAACATGTATTTGCAAAGAAAAATTCATCTGAAATCAATATGGTTAGGTATTTGGAACTCCTCCAAATACCTCAGCAGGACCAGAGGCCAAAGGGTCCCATTAGCAGCGTCTAACTAGCTCTAATGACTGCTGTGTTATGTGTCTTGAAACGATCCTGTCCTGGTTTCACACAAACTGGAAAGTGCCGTGAGATAATGGGATAGTTGTTTGCCCTGCCATTCCACAGCAAAGGGGAGCTAATAAGAGTTGCCTCTGTGCAGACCTCACATGCAGATCGTATTCTGAAAAGTGACATACTTCTACTGTCTTGGGGGAAAGGTGGTTTGTTATCCTGGTTTACATTTTCTTCTGGCACTGGGACAGAAGCATTTGACTTGGGCTTTCAAAGTGGACAGCAAATGAAATTCTTAGATAATGTTAAAATGACGTGTTGGTCAGTGAGTGCCATAAGCCATAAATGGTGCATGTCGTCCCTTACCACGTTACTGCCTTTTTTGTGCACCTGGATAGCACAGTTACAGACTAGGAATTAACCAACCCCTGTTGGTCTTGATAATTTTGGTGATAGCACAAACTGGAAGAAATGGAGTAGTTAATCTAAGTGTTTTTTTCCACTGGTTAAAATTCATGCAGTCACAAGGAAGTCAATAGTTATTTTATGAACACTTATGTGGTGTGAGTTTTTTTCTTCTGGGAAATGTTCCTATTTTTGTGGAAAAAAACTCCTTGACTTAGGTACTAAATAACAAACCATTGTTGACATTTTTTTTTCCCTCCCTTTACTTACTTTCCACATCGATTTAATTACCAATTCCTGTGGCTTCTACCTTTTAATATCTGAATGTTAGGCTCTCTGCCCCACCTTCCCAACAGGCTCCCAAACTGCCATCACTGCAAATACTGATTTGTTTATCTGTCTGCCCTACTAGGCTGTAAACTATTTGAGGACATGAATCACATTTTATTTGACTTGGCCACAGTGTCTGGCACATACTAAGTAACCAGTATGTATTTGATATATAAATGAAGGCTTTTATGTAAACAGTTCAGTCATTCTCAACTGGTGGTGGGGTGACCTTGGGCCACCCACCCCCCCAAAAGACATTTGGCAATGTCTTGAGACACGTCTAATTGTTAAAACTGTGGGGTGTGTGTGTATGTGTACACTCTCCTGGCTGTCTGGTAGGTAGAGGTCAGGTATGTTGCTGAATATCCTGCAATGCGCACAATTGCAGCAAAGAATTATCAGGCCTGTAATGTCAGTGCCAAGGTTGAGAAATGCTGCTGTAATTTAATTTTCAAAATCTCTTTCTCAAGTAGATGGACACATAGTACAAGTTTATCTAGATAGGAGAAAACACACTTGGAGAGACTAAATTACTATCCCAAATCTACCCAGTTTAAGATAATGATAGAATCAGGAAGTGAACCTTGGGCCCAGGATTCCATATCTAGATAATGACTATATTGTTTCAATTATTTAGATGTTTATTGTGATTTTTAACTTTAATTACCTGAACAATTGCCTTAGATTTTAGCCTTTGGAAATCTGTCTGTATTTCACTTGACAGTAATAATCAATATTAAGGCACGAGCTATTTGTGTGCTCATTTGAAAGTTATCTCTCATGCAGATTCCTTTAGATCTTGTAAAAACAAAACAAAACAACTTGAATTTCCTAGGTTTATAACTTCCTACAGAGAGTAAGTTTCTTTAGCAGAGGGACTCAATCTACACGTGGATCTTAACATAGTTCTGAAAGATTAATAATATTAAGTATTTTGACATCTCTAAAATTAAGACCTGGAGTATCTTAATTGGCCATTAGGTATGTTGAGCTCATTCCTGATTAATTTCTGGTAAATGAGGTACATGTATACATTATAATTACACTGAACACGACTACTTCAAGCACCTGAATTTATGTTGCACCTGAGTTAGAAGTGTGAAAGAAAATTCCGGTGTGCCTGTACCCTGACCACTGTATATTGTTGAGCCATTGCCTTTCTAGAAATAGCAGAGATAGAACATGAAAGATGCAAATTGAGCAAGTATATTGTTCAAAGGGAAAAAATAGTTCCTTTAATCACAGGAGATAAGTTCTGGTGTGCAAGGGTATTTCCAGGGCACAAGACTTTGAGAGAAAAACAAAGATGTTTAAGACCCATTCCCTCTCCTTAAGGAGTGTGGAATCAGTAGGTGAGATTATGTGTGTATAAAACTAGTAAGACAAGATAGTATGAGAGTCTAAGGAATGGAATTGGCAGGTAATACAGATAGATGCCAAGTATTTCATAATGGTTAAGTCTGGGAAGGGAATTAACCAGTAAAAGATAAGTATCTCTCACTTGGAATCTTTGCAAGTTAGGAAATTTAAACTTTGAGCATTGGTTAAAACAATATTTCATAGTAAATTATTCTCAATAGTACTTGCTTTTTTATATTGACAAAATAAAACTCATCTGAAATCTCCACATCTTGATATCTAGATGTTATTCAAAAAGTAAATATCTTTACGGAAAGATTTTATTTACTATTGAAAATTTTTTTCCTTCTACCTATTCCTGATAGTTGTAGGAGCTGATGTTTTTTTCTGGGCTCCTTAGTGCTTTGTGCCACATGGGTGGCTGTTGAAGAACTGCTGAGTCAAAATGATGAATGTGCCACATGGCAAGAGGATTATAAGCATTTTCTCTATAAAATTCCTTAAAGTCACTTGAAGTAGAATTTAAAGAATATTTAGAAGAAAATAAGAAACACTTGTATTTACATCCTGCCTTTGAATGTCATCCTTGACTTTGCATGGGATGGGTGGCTGTTGAAGAACTGCTGAGTCAAAATGATGAAAAGCTAGTCTTCAAGTCAGATTTAAGTATACATTTTCAAAATGACAAAGGAATATTCACAGGACAAAATTCTACTTGAGACTGTAGTAGAGAGGAAAGTGTTTGAGAGTCATTCTAGTGAGAGGAAGAAGAAGGAGAATTGTTAATTGACAGTACTTGTGCTTCATCTTGTAAAATCCAAATTAAATTAATATTAGATTGAACTGTTTTGGCCAATACTTAGCAATTTCATGATTTAGCCTAGCAATGGCTAAATAGACTGGAAATTGAGGACACTCCAATTTTGAAATGAGCAGTTGAAGAAACTTTATGAATACATTAACAAAACACAATATACATTAACAAGAATATTAAATTTGTGGAAAAAATGTATGCCATCCAAGAATATCAACAGAAGACACCAAGTAGTTACACTTTCCATATGATTCAGAGCAGAAGACGATGGTAGTTCACGTAAAAATTGTAAATTTGAGAAATCTCAGTGGAATGTAGAAAAAAAAGGGTAAGTTGGTGATTTTTATCCCCAAATCTTAAAAAAAAATCAATCCAGCTTGTTGCAAATTCTGCGTTGAGCAGGAGTGTTTGAACATACTATTCAAAACAAAATGAAACAGACCTTGAGGTAATGTTATTTTTACATTGAGATACTATACAAATAATTTTTAGCTTATGAAATATGGCAGCTGAAAGGATTAATTTCAAATTTCAAACATGTCTAAATTGTAAATAGTAGAAACTGTGGTTTCCAGATCATTTGAAATCATTTATGTGACTGAATAGAGGAACACACTATCTCCTGTTAAGTAGAACTGGTGTTAGGCATAATTGTGAAGTAGCCAAAAGTTGTTTTCCATTTTGTTCCAGACTTTTTACGTTGTGCAGTGTCTGCTTATGCCAAAACCTATTTTCAGAAAAAGCTCTTAACTCATTCACAGCAGAGTAAAATGTCAAAGGTTTAGTTTGCGACTGCTTGCTGAAAAAGATGGTGAAGAGACAAGAAGGTATATATTACAAAACCTTCATAGAAGTTGAATGTACGATGGTTGCTTGGTAGAAGGAAAGGAGGGAAGAAGAGGGGTAGATATGGACATGAAACTTAAAAGGCTGCTGTGAGGTAATGTACATCAAATGTAGCACAGAACATGGTACCTAATAGAATGTAATAGGCACAGATAATAAGAGCTATAATTACAATAATGGGGGAGAAGGATTCACTGTATGACTCCCAAATTAAGAATAGATAAGTGGTAGATCTCAAAGAAGGACATAATAGTTTGTAAGGGAAAAACAAAACAAAACACAAAACAAAAACAAAACCAACAAGAAAAACTGAATCAGGCTTTCCAAAAATGGAATGAGCCAACCCAAAAGAAACTTCATAATCATTGCAGTGGTTGTATACAATTCAGATCTGTCACTCCCAAATCTGGTCACACATGAGAGAACCTGGGGGAGAGGCTTGTTGAAAGTACTCCAGTGGTTCTGGTTTTAGTAGGTCTGGCTAGGGCTTAGAATCTGTATTTTTATCAACACCTGAGGTACTTCTGATGTTAGCTGGTCCATGAACGTTTGGATATGACTGATTTCCATGACTCCTTGATGCACCCATTGTGCAGGAATTTAGGCATTGGATAGAATATTGGAGACAAATTCAGTTTCATTTCATTAAACCTATTTTCAGGGTGTTTTTAGAAGGTATGATCCCTGCCCTCCGTGAGATGTTTGGTTAAGAACATTCTCAAAAACACAATAAAGTTGCAAGAATTTTACAGAGAACACCCATATACCTACTACTTAATTGCTCTTTTTAACGACATTTTGCTTTACTCATTTTTATCCTGTTTGTTTTGATGTAAAGCTTATATACGATGGAATGCACAAGCTTAAATTTACCATTCTGTCACAGGTGCATGCACTTACATATCCAAAACCCCTTTCAAAATGTAGTCCATTATTGCCGTGCAGCATTAGTGGTATAGTGGTGAGCATAGCTACCTTCCAAAATGTTAGTCCATTATCATTTCAGGCAGGTTCCAGGCAGACTCAAACTCAGATCATTTCCCTTCCCCAACCAGGGAACCACTGTTGTGGTTGTTTTCCACTATAGATTAGTTTTGCCTAGTCTTGATCCTCATATAAATTGAATCAAAAAATGTCTTTTGTGTAAGCATTATTTCACTGAACATGTGTTCCAAGATTCATCCACATGTTTATCATTTATTGCTGAGAACTGAATATTTCTTATTGTTTGTGGTGAGGCAGTCAAAGTGTTGATGTTGGGTTCACAGTGGGGGGACAAAAGCACCCTTGATCCCTCCTTTGGTGCCCACAATTCAGAGGTGAAGACCTTCAAGATTCCTTCCAAACCTTTAGATGTGTGCTATCAGAGACAGCTTATATGCAAGTAAATCATGAACCTTTTAGGAGGCCTCTAGTCAAGCAGCTAAGGGTATCTAGACTTGAATGTTTTAGTTTTCCTGATTTCCTGTTCCTTCTCAATTACAGAGGGAACTAAATTAAACAGCTGAAAATCTGGTTCACCAGTGAATAATCATAGTTCTGTCTATATGTATTTTTATGGACAGTTTCTATATGTCCAAAGAAAGGCAGAAGCCTATAGACTTAATGCATCTCTATGGAGAACAAAGGGGAGGCAGTATTTGATCAGGTTTTTCTTAGCAAAGTGAAGTAAAGTTGGGGTAATTATTGAGAGTTTCCTAAATTAATAAAATTGTAAACGACGTAAGTAATTGAGAACCAAATGGTCCGAATAATGATTTACCTTAGAAACTCATACTTGAAGCTTTCTTGTTGGAAGGTTATAGATTCTGAAAATACGAGTAGATCAAAGAAGAAAGTGATATTAGGCTGTGAATATAAGTTTTGTGTGGATGTTGTTGAAATAGAAATCATGAACTATGGGAAAGTACTGTCCATGATAGTGTTTATGTGTGAGGCAGAATATGCCTTCCCCAGTTTAATCCATGTGAAGGCATTGCTAGGACAAGGACCCTGGAGTCTTAATTAGGAAGGATGAAAATAAGCATTGAAACAAACGGGTGAGGTTGATGAAGGTAAGAAAATTAAGAGGCGAGATGTATATAAAGTATATATCAAGTTGGGCCACTAAGGAGGACGTTTGAGATGGAGATACAGTTGATCTTCATTCATAAATATGGAATCTGCAAATAATTTGCCTACTTGGTAAAACTTACTTACAACCCCCAAATCATTGTTTGTAGTACTTGTGCAGCTATTTGTGGACATGCTCAGAATGAGGAAAAATTTGAGTTACCCTATGAGTTCCCAGCTAAGGTAAAATAAGCTGATGGTCTACCTTTGTCTTTCAATGCTAATAGTGTAGGTGTGTGTGTTTACGCACGCATGGACTCTTTAGGGCCACATTTGTCACATTTTTGTGCTTTTTGTTGGTGACTTGTGTTCTTTAAAATGCACCTCCCCCCCCCACCCCGATGTAATGCTGATGCACTGTCTCATGTTCCAGTCTAAGTAAGCACAAGAAGGCTGTGATGTGCCTTACAGAAAAAAAAAATGTTAGATAACCTTCATTCAGGCATGAGTTACAGTGCTGTTGGCTGTGAGTTTAATGACTCAACAATATATATTAAATAGGGTGTCCTAAAACAGAAAGAAAACAAGGTTGTACATTGTTGGTGAAACAGTTGTGGCTAGAAGTTCTCAACTCTATATTTCCCTTATGAGCAATGGTTTGGTAATTCAGTATCTGCAGTAACTTCATAGAATGTAACTACCATGCATAATGAGAATCAACTATAATACCTTGGGTCAGTCAAAGAAATAGAGTGGATGTTTTAGTGTTTTTCATCTTTTAACCTCAGACCCTTGGAGTTTCCTCAGAAGCATTTATTTTCAAGAGCACCTGGCAAATCCTAGTCTTTAGAGTGGTACTAGTTTTTATGAAATAATTACTGTATTTGTATGGGAAATCAGGCTGAATATTCCATTTATTTAAACATTCTGCTAAAATAAGTTTGGAATTATGTTCTTTGATTTCATAGACATTTATTGTGTGAAAATTCGCTCCATTTCACTTAAATTATAATGCTGGTAAAAGAATTATTTATAAACCTGGTAATAACACCTTATTACTTTGGCTTTATGTAGACATTTGTTTATATTCAGACCTTTTTAAGATTACTCCTTGTCTAGAGCCTACTCCTGGGGCTGGAATTAGAACCTGGTATGCAATTTACAAGGAACGTTCTAGAAAGCCTGTCTGAACAAATACAGTAGTAGTGCTTGGAAGAGAATAGATTGTAGCCTGGGGGATAAACTGATGGTGGAGGAACCAGAGAGCTAGAGAAATGGATCAGGAAACCTCAAATCTGACCATAGACTGGGACAGATGGGAAGCCAGAAAGGTGAAGCTGACGTCTTCAGGGACCCAGCCGCTGAGAGCATTGGATGAACTTTTTTCAAGAGTTTGTCTATGCTATGTCTAGGTGTTTTTTCTTAATAATTTTTCCTTTTTCAAAATAGTTTGGCATATAGTTCTTTGGGATTTTTGGATCTGTGGTTTATTGGTTTTCATTAGTTTTGGAAAATTCTTGATTGTTTATACTTTCAAATATTTTTATCTTGATTCTTGGACTTCAGTTACACATGGGTTAAGCCATTTGATACTGTCCTACATCTTTTTTTTTTTCTTTTTAAATTCCATTGCTTCATGGACATTTCCCATCTGTTCATGCATGTTATTCATCTTTTCCTCTAGGTCCTTTAATATATTCATTGCTATTTAAAAAAAAATTTTATTTTTTTTTAATTAATTAATTTATTTTTTAACGTTTATTTATTTTTGAGACAGAGAGAGACAGAGCGTGAATGGGGGAGGGTCAGAGAGAAGGAGACACAGAATCTGAAACAGGCTCCAGGCTCTGAGCTGTCAGCACAGAGCCCGACGCGGGGCTTGAACTCATGGACCTCGAGATCATGACCTGAGCTGAAGTCGGCCGCTTAACCGACTGAGCCACCCAGGCGCCCCAAAAATAATTATTTTTGAGACAGAGCATGAGTGCAGGAGGAGCAGAGATAGACGGGGGCAGAGGATCCAAAGCAGGCCTGGAGTGACAGTAGCAAGCCCAATGTAGGGTCCAAACCCATGAACTGCAAGATCACTACCTGAATCCAACTCAGATGCTCAACTGACTGAGCCACCCCAACGTCGCTAATCATAGTTATTTTTAAATCCCTGTTGGATAGTTTTAACATCTAATTCATCTTTGTGCTTGTTCCTCTTGATTGGTTTAATAACTTGACAATAGTTTCCTTTATCTTGCTTTTTTGTTGGTCTTAGACTTTTTATCAAATGCTACACGTTATGTGTAGAAGATTCAAAGACACTGTGTTAGATAGTATTTTTGCCTATAGTAGGCATACTTGTCTTCTTTCATGCCATTTGTGTGGATTTTCAATCAATCTATTCAAGGCCTGAGGTGGATTTTGTTTTAGCTGTTGCTGTGGTTACTTTCAGTTGACCACAGGCTTCAAATTACCCCTCTGGTGGCTGCTGTTATTTTGTGTTTAGAGTCAGGCATAGGGTGCTGGAAGGCTTTTCTCAATATTCTTATCCTACCCTACCTGCTTGAGCCACAGAAGGAACCTCTCCCTGTGATGAGGGAGCATGGGGCAAGTCGAGGGCAAACTATAGGGTAACAGCACCCCCCTTCCCCTGCCTCCCACCGTGGGACATGTATGATATTTCTTGGACATTCTCGGCTGCCCCCAAATGGGAAAGGACAAAAAACAAATGGTCAAACTGATAAGAGTCTCCATCAGTTTACCAGAAAAAGGCAATCCCATCAATAGGCTAGGAACTCCCTACTGTCTTAATGTTAATGCTTTGTTAGGGTGAAAACCAACTTGGGCTTACCAATAGCTAGGCCTCCAGTAAGTCTTTAGTAAGTCTCTTTGGAACCTCCCTCTTGACTTTACTCCACCCCTGCCTCCATAAACCACTCCCCCCCCCCCCCCCCCCCCGCCCACACACACACTAACAGTGCAGCTCTTTCTGCCCTCTGTCCTGTCCCTGTCACCTTTTTGCATCAAGACCTCTTCAAGAATTCTTCCTTGGTTATCGGCTCGGGACCCCACGAACCTCACTATCACCCCAAAACCTCATCACCTATGTTTTTGCCTTTCCCAATGAAAGGTTGCTGTTGCTTGTTAATGGATGTTAGGCTCCTGGTTGGGGCAGAAAGTTTTTGATTGTGTTGGTCCAGCCTCGGTCTTAGGAAGCCCCTGTGTGCCTGAGTCTTGGGGTAGTTTTCGCCGTGGGCATTCCTTCCTCTCTTTCTGGTGGCGGCTACCCTCTGTCTTGTGTCTGTGGTTGGCCTCAAGTAGGAGAAAATTTCTTGTCTTGCTCCTCGCAGGAGCTGACTTTTACTTGGTAACAGTCCAGAATCCTGGACCCAACAAAAACATTGCCTGCCTCACTTCAGAGACCAGGTTTCTGCCTTTGCCCCTTTATCACAGGTGATGGATCTTTGCCTGGACTCTGAATGTGACAGGCTTTGTTGTCCCTCCTGTAATGCCTTAAGGCTATTGCCTCATAAGAGAAGAGTCCATTGGGTTTTCCATCTGCAGCAGCAGAGATGTGCCCCTGAAGAAGGCTGTCCCTGTACCCAGTCTTTGTCATGAGTATGAGTACCCAGAAGAGGCTCATAGAACAGGAATTTTGAGTGGAAACCCTCCTTGTGTCTGGGCCTCCTACGCTATTCCAAATGGGTATGCCAGCCCATACTTGCCCTTTATGAATGGGTTACAAATTTGGCTAGTTTCTTCTTACCTGTTTTTTTTTTTTTTTTTTTAACGTTTATTTATTTTTGAGACTGAGAGAGACAGAGCATGAACGGGGGAGGGTCAGAGAGAGGGAGACAGAATCCGAAACAGTCTCCAGGCTCCGAGCTGTCAGCCCAGAGCCTGACGTGGGGCTCGAATTCACGGACCGCGAGATCCTGACCTGAGCTGAAGTCGGCCACTCATCGGCTGCTCAACCTACAGAGTCACCTAGGCGCCCCACTTCTTACCTGTTTGGATGATGACCACTTGTTTCTGCCTTGCTCAATGAAAGCCTAAACAGTTTATATGTCCAGTCTCTCTTTGGAAATGCTTGTCCCTTTTTGGAATTCAGGTTGCTTCATTGCATTAGGATTTTCGCTCTCTGATCGGCTCAAGCATTGCAAGAATTTTGTAGGTCATTTGACTTTGTTGTTGTTAGAGTGGGAGCAATGTTCTTTCATGACATTCAACATCTAGTAGAAAAGGGACTCTGTGTTTTTTACTTAATCTATGTGCATATGTATTACCATGCTAATTAAAACAAAATCTTGTGATCAACTAGAAAGCACTAAAAACACTTGAGAAACATAAGCATCCTTTTAATCTTTGCATCTGTAAGATAGTTTAAATACTTGAAAGAAGATTAATAGTGTTAACCTTGAACTTCCCTGAAGCTGTTTCCAAATCCTGAGTCCTGGTATCTTTGAATTCTAATCCGCTATTATCCCAGCTCCCTCCTCTCTCTTTCAGAGGAATCAAATAGGAGGATTGAGGCTGAATATCTCTTGTTACAAATGGGGCAAAAGTTCTAGAAGCTGTGAGCAATGTAGGGGTTGAGAGGGGCTATAGCAGCAATTAAAATGGGAACAGTGTGTGGAAAGGGGTAATAGAGAAGTAAGGAACAAAACAAGAGAAAAGTGACTTTTGTGGATAAAAATCAAGCCAGATCTCTATTAGAATCCTATATATTTTGTTAATTTTCTAAAGCTTTTCTCTTGTTAATTGTAAACACTTTTTACTTTTATAATTAGCATTGGAAAATTTGAACAGATTCCTGAACCTATGCAGACAATTTAATCTTCCATGTTACTTGTGAGTTATCTTCCATGTCTTTCTTGTTTTTTTTTCAAAATGTTTTTAAAGTTTATTTATTTATTTTTAGAGAGAGAAAGAATGAATGAGCAGGGGAGGGGCAGAGGGAGAGGGAGACAGAGAATCCCAAGCAGGCTGTGTATCATCGGTGCAGAGCCCCACGAGGGGCTTGATCTCACAAACCGTGATATCATGACCTAAACCAAAATCAAGAGTTGGATGCTTAACTGACTGAGTCACCCAGGTGCCCCTCTTTGTTTCTTTTTTTAAAGCAAGTATTACATGTTTGAAATTCCTTAGAAGCATGAATTGTGTTGTGTTCCAAAACTAGGGTTTTGTTTCTACTTGGATGTATGAAAAAGACTATTTCTTTGAAACTGAGAAGTACATTTTTTTTCCCCACAATTTAATACATCTAAAATTGTGATGTTTTACAGTTGATAAACCATCATAACTTAATTGGAATTATATATTTTTTCTTAGTAAATATGTCTAACAATTGATCACACCTTAGGCTTGAGGAAATATATTACATAGGCAATTTCACAGGTTAAGAAACTAATGACCCTCTGATTTTTTTTTTTTTTTTTTTTTTTTTTTTTTTTGGTAGAAGTAGGTCAAACTTTCTTGACCTTTCCCAGATTGATCGACTCACAGGGTGATACATCCCTTTGTTAAACAAGTTTAAAAACCTTATATTTGAATTGCAAAAAATGAACTAAATTACACAAACATTGAACTGCGATATAAAATGTAGTGTCTCTCTTTGTATAGATTTATACTGTTTTTATCTTCCCCTCTGGTTTCATTCTAATCATGATCTGTTTAGAAAGTCATTCATTCATTCACTTTGTTTTCACTCTCCCTATTATTTTCACAGCAACTAGCTGCCTGTATTTATGTTCAGAAAAGGATCCTTCATAGAGAGCTGGTGCTCAAGTGAGCATTTGGTACTGCACTTCTCCCTTTTCTTTAAAGGGGACCTGGTCTAGAGGACACCATGGAAATGGTGGCAGAAATTTATTCTTTTTTACAATTTAAATTAAAATTTTTTTCATGTTTATTATTTTTGAGAGAGAGAGTGCACACACGAGCACATGAGCAGGGGAGCACACACACACACACAGAGAGAGAGAGAGAGAGAGAGAGAGAGAGAGAGAGAGAGAGAGAGAGAGGCAGAGGCAGAGGCAGAGGCAGAGGCAGAGGGAGGGAGAGGGAGACCCAGAACTTGAAGCAGGCTCCAGGCCCTGAGCCTGTCAGCACAGAGCCCAACATGGGGCTTGAACTCAGGAACCATGAGATCATGACCTGAGCAGAAGTTGGACACTCAACTGACTGAGCTGTCCAGGCACCCCCAGAAATTTATACCAGGAAAAATTCTATAGTTACTTTATGAGTTCAAGCTTTGTTTATTCTCATGGGGGTGTAGATTATAATTTGTTGTCTTTGCCTCACAGGAATTCAGTCATCCTGATTATAGTGTCTGTATATAGGGGATGACTAAGCCTTACTCCTCTTTCTGAAATGAATCATGGTGAAATAATCATCAAAAAAAAACCACCCTAAGTTATTCATAGCCACTAATAGCTTAAAATTAATTAGAGGCAGAAAATCTTACATTAAATAGTATTCATGACTTTGTCATCAAAAAGTACACTCTGGTCTTTAATAGATTTGTCATTTTCTTTGGTGTTGGTTCATAAATGTATATAACTGGTAGATCAGGTAATTTGGGAAAGTAAATATTTTTTCTCACTATCAACATAGATTACAGAACTGTTATCTGAAGGCCTGTCACTTTTACATAGGAAAATACGGCAAGATAAAGAAGACCATTTCCTTCCCTACATTGACTTAAAACATATCATTTGTTTTGGTGGCTTTTCTTAGACATATTCTCAGTCGTTTGCCCTCATATGCTCACTCTTTCATTCAGTAATGCCCAAATTCTTTGACACGAAGTAGATAAACGAAGAAGAGCAATAGGATATAATTCTTAGAAACCAGAATAAGTACAATCAAACCAGAGTTCTGGCACATGTATTGAAATAATTATAAGCAGTCATAACTGACCCTCTTTCAGTATCACTTGGGCTCATTCTTTCTTTAAGCAGATTTAAAAAAAAAAAATTATTTTTTATTTTTTTTTAATGTGCACAGAGACTCCTTCTAGTGCTTGAAGGGAAAGTATCTGCAACTCTGTGTACTGAATAAAAACCAAAACAACTTAATACCATGTTATTTTAGCACATTGGAATGCAAAGAAAGTTGAAGATGTGCTCTGCCATGCAAATACAAATAAAATGTTGAATGAGCAATGTGACTGCCTGGCCTTAGGAAGAGATACACGTTTGGTAAAATTTGGACTTGGGTCTTGGGGGGTGTAGTTTGATTCTTGGCATTAGAGGAGTGAAAAGAGATTAGAAAGCACCTCATTAGAAAACTCAAGGATATCAGTGAAATCAGGTGAGCTTTGGGTTGGTTGGAAGGGTAAGATTATAAGGAAATGGTGTTAAACAGATTTTAGAGATAAGTAGAAAATCTACAAATTCATAGAAATAAACTTTGCAGCAGAAAAGCTGACTCTCCCTCTGACATTTAATAACTGTGAATTATAAATGTAATTCATACTGAATGCTTAACCTCAATTTTTAAAACAATGTTTTACTTAAACATTTTTTTAATGTTTATTTTTTGAGACAGAGAGCATTACTGGGAGAGGGGCAGAGAGAGAGGGAGACACAGAATCTGAAGCAGGCTCCGGGCTCTGAGCTGTCAGCACAGAGCCTGATGCAGGACTGGAACTCAGGAGCCGTGAGAGCCAAAGTCGGACACTGAACTGACTGAGCCACACAGGCGCCCCAACAATGTTTTATTTTTTTAAAGTTCATTTATTTTGAGAGAGAGAGTGAGCATGAGAGAGAGAACCCAAAGCAGGCTCTGTGCTGTCAGTGCAGAGCCTTACATGGGGTTTGAACCCACAAAACATGAGAGCATGACTGGAGCCGAAATCAGTGAGCCACCCAGGTGTCCCTTCAGTTGTTTTTTTATTAAAGAAATAAGAAATGGAAACCAGGAAGAACTGAGACATAGGGATGTTTGATGTGTATGAAGTGGTCTTGGGGGGTAAGGTGTGTTTTTAAAGAAATTCAAATGATAATATGTATTAAAACATGATAACACAAGGGTGGAAAGTATTTAAAAGCCTAATCACTATATGTTATGCAACAATTTCAGTATTTCTTAAATGTTTAAGACTATATTAAAAATAAATTACAAAGTTCTATGGCTTCAGTGTGGGTTCATTCACAGAAGGAAAATAAAGCCCTTTGTAAAATATGGAAACCATCTTGAGTTAAACAAATGCGAGAAGAAATTATAATTGTAGAAATGAGATGTCGACTATCGTTATTACAGTGGCTATGTTGTTTCCAATAACAATTTGGCATTTTATTTAGTCTGTAACAATCTACAATTGAAATATAAAATAAAGATTTTTCTTTTATTTCCTTCAGAAGTTCTGTGCCAAGCTAAGCAGAACTGAATGAAACATCTGTGGATGATTAAAACAAGCTTTCCTATGAGGTTTTGAATAGAAAGTAAACATGGATTTTATCCATAGTCAACAGCATTTACAAATGTAAAGGGAGGAAGCTACTGAGTTTTTGAAGAATGAGCTGTTAGAGAGGAAATAGAAGTATGGAACGGCATATGGCGATAATTAGTTCCATATGGTGAAAGGCTTCTATTAAAAAAAAAAAAAAGCTGACAGTGAACCGCTCTGGTTGGGTGATATTTTATTGAAGCAATTTTTGTGTCTTATTTCCTATCTTTGTCTTCTTAGAATAGTCCCATCTCACGAAACTGATTAAATGTGACTAACACGTGTGAGGGATTTGGTTGTGAGAGTCATGTTGTTGGTGAGTGAGAAGCCCCATATTGGGGGTTACCCAGATTGGTGAAACTCCCTGCTGCACACCCACCCATCTTTCCTACTTGGGATTTTCACTTGTTCAATTTTCCCTGCTTAACTGTACTTTGGGACAGTCCTAGTTTGCTAACTTTTTGAGACTGTTTTTTGTAGTGCTTAGAACCCTGGCTTTGGTGCATCTACACGGATTTGAATTTCTTCCCCCCCATTCACTAGCTGTGTCAACTTGGGGAATGACTTAACCTTTCTATGCCTGTTTTTCTCATCTGTACATGGGGATAACAATAATACCTGCATTGGGTATCAAATAACCTAACGGTAAAATTGTTGTATGGATTAGCATGAACTAATACATGTAAAAACCGTGCGCCCATGTCACTTGGACTCCGTGCTAGACGTATGGAGTCAGAATCCCTATATCTTTTTTTTTAATCATGGGCCACTTACCAGTAAACAATTTTTATCATTTGTCTTCACTATAGGCTTGTTCATATAGTTAGGAATTTATAGGCATTTTTGTTGTAATATAGTATACACATTTTATAGCATACACAAATTATATTTTCTAAAAGAGTGAGATAATAAATCTAAAAAGTCTGAACATCTTTTTTCTAATGACATTGGTTTAGGATTCAGACAGAGCCCACTGGTTTAGAATGTATTTGTTGAGGGAAACAAATGTGAAAAAGAGTAGTACTGAATTCAACTCGTCACAATCTTCAGGCCACCATGACAAACAACAGTAGCAAACCCCCAGAGCTTTGGTAGTCAGTGTCTGTTCCTGTGCATGTGCCAAGGCCAAATATGAAATCCTGTTCCCAGTGCCCTATGTTTTGCATTTCAACAATATTTTTGTTTACTTTTGTCTCTTTGTTCTTTGTACTTTCTAATATTGCCAAACAACTCACTTTAGCAATTGTGACCTTGACAGCATCGATCCTCTGTTCTTGGCCACAAATGTCTTTAGCTTTCAAAAAGATGAAGTAAGCTCTTTGTTTTTAATTGTTGACGAAGGTTTCTTCACTTTGACCTTATTTCACTTTTTTTCCCCATTGGCTGCGGTTGCTGCAGCTTTCTTAGTTCTGGGTCACTGGCAATTCTGCCTCAGTTATGCTGCATCAACACACAGAGGTGTTAATCTTCTTTTGTTCCCTCTAGCAGCCTTTCTCTAGCTTTATAATTATCCAAGGTGGTAATAGCTGTTAAGAACACACACTGTCACCTTGAAATCAAGTGGATTTTAGCTGAAAACTCAGGCAAGGTCTTAAAGATATTGTTTCTCTCAGCTATGAATAGTAAAGGAAAATTTGAAGATGACAGTCTTTGCATGTAATGATATTTAGATGATGGATTCCTATTACCCTGCATAATATGGGGCGTTGACATTTTATTCAAACATGTAATCCTTGTCATTCAGTGTGAGAAGGGGAGAGATTGCTATCTGGAGTAGGGACAACACAGGATAGCACTATAGAAAAATGACATAAAGCCAAAAGTAATAGCAATAGTCATTTTTTATTTCTTGCCATGTTGTTTTTAAAATTGACATCATGTCCCATGATGTTCTCTTCATGATTCCAAGGGGCTGCAGTGGTTCTGAGCACTGTTTGGGCCACATTATATTACATAAATACGTTAAGTACACATTAACGTTGATTATATATGGTTATTGAAACAAAGTATTTGATTTATGTCCTTAGAATTATATCTTGTAATCAGAAAAACTTTTGTTGGATTACTGATAAGCTTCCATTGGGTTATAATGCATACTATTTTACACTGTTAATGTGTTGAAGATAGAAATTATTCCTACCTCAAAGACACCAATTTAATGGTAAATATTCAAGAACATTCTGGTGGGACAAACAGCCATTAAACTAGAGAGACTGTAGAAGAGGGTTATTGTTTAATTTGAATATACCATATGTACTCTACACTGAGTTCATAAATAATTTGAGTACAATAAAGTACACAAAAAATATAGAGAACTCAATCTTTGAGGGTTCTTGTAGGAACAAGGTAACAGCTTAGAACTTAAATGTCCCCACCTTCCTTCCTGAAAATCATACAAGGAGATAGCAATATAACATACAGAAGGAGAAGGGGACCCTGGAACTGAGGGATGTAGAGTCAACCATTGAAGATCTGTGTGGAGGACCATCCCATACAGAAATAATGGTAGTTGCAAAGGCTCTGGGGTAGAAATGAGATTGTGTGCTGGCAGAACAAAAAGAAAACCTGTGGGGCTTGATCAAAGTGAAAAATGGGGAGAATGGAAGGCAATGAGGGTGAAGAAGTAGGCAGGAGTCTGAACATGAAGGGCTTTTCAGGCTGAAGTTAGGAATTTAGATATTATAATGCAATAGACAACTACTGGAGCATTTTAAGCAGAAGAATGCTGTGTTTTGATTTATTCTTTAAAAGATCCCTTAGTTATTGGAACAACTGCTCAAATTTGAATAAAGTATGTAGAAATTTGAATAAAATATGTAGACTGTTAATGTAAGAGAAAGTTCTCATTTTTAGGGAATATACCTGGGAATATTTAGGGGTAAAAGGGTAGGTATCTCAAATGTTACAGAAAAAGGTGTGTGTGGATAGAAAAAAAGAGAATGATAAATGTGGTAAATGTTACTTCTTAGGAATTTGGGGGAAGGGTACACAGAGATGCTTTGTTCTATTCCTGTTCTAGTCTTGCAACTTTTTTGTAAGATGGAAACGATTGCAAAATAAAAAGGAAAAAAAAAAAATCATACTGGCCTGTGTGAGGAATGATTTATAGGTGAGCAAATGTGAGAGCAGGACAACCAGTTAGAGAATGATTATAGTGGCCTAGGGGAGCAGTGATAGTGGCTGGGATTGAGGCAGCAGCAATGAAAGTAGAGAAAAATGGTCAGATTGACGATACATACTGTTGGTTGGACTTGCTTATGAGTGTATGTGATTGGTGAAGAAAGAAAGTAATATACAACTTTGGGTTTCTTGGCTATGGTGATTTTATTTGCTGAGATAAGAAGACTGAAGTTCAGATAACAGAAAATGCTGTTCTGACCATTCAAGGTTTTGGGTAAATACCAAGGAGCACAATTTCTAAATTGTAAAGTAAGAGTATGGTTAGCTTTGTAAGAAACTGTCAAGTTGTTTTCCAGAGTGGCTGAGCCATTTCACAGTTTGATCAGTAATGTATGAATGTTCCCATTCTGTATCCTCACCAGCGTTTGGTGGTGTCTGTCTTCAGGATTTTGGCTATTCTAAGAGGCATGTAGTGGTTATCTCATTTTTCATTTTATTTCAAGTCCCTGATGACTTATAATGTATAACATGTTTTCACATGCGTGTTTGCCATCTTATATCTCATTTGATGAGGTGTCAAGGTCTTAGGTCCATTTTTAAATCAGGTTGCTCATTTTCTTACAGTTGACTTTTCAAGGGTATCCAGAAAATTTTTGGGTAACAGTTCTTCATCAAATGTGTTTTCTGCAATTATTTTCTCCCAGTCTGTGGGGTTTGTCTTATAATTTTTTTTGATACCCCTTTTCACAGAGCAGAAGTTTTCACTTTAATTTAGTTCAGCATATTCATCATTTCTTTCAGGGATTGTATTTTAGGTGTACTTGAGGTAAAAAGGCATCTCCATACCAAAGGTCCTCTAGGTTTTCTCCTATGTTATTTTCTAGGAGTTTTATAGTTTGGCATTTTACCTGAAGATTATGATCCATCTTGAATTAATTTTTGTAGAGGGTTTAAGGTCTATGTCTATATTCTTTTCTTTTCTTTTCTTTTCTTTTCTTTTCTTTTCTTTTCTTTTCTTTTCTTTTCTTTTCTTTTCTTTTCTTTTTTTTTGCATGTGGATGCCCAGTTGTTTGAGCACCACTTGTTAAAGAGACTATCTTTGTACTGTTAGGTTGACTTTGCTCTTTTGTCAAGGATCAATTGACTATAATTATGTGGGGTTATTTTGGAATTCTTTTTGTTGCATGATCTATTTTTCTATTCTTTTGCCTATACCAGAATGTCTTGATTACTATAGCTTTATAGTAAGTCTTAAAGTCTGGTAACATTAGTCCCTCAAATTTGTTCTTCCCTTGAAATACTCAGTTGTTCATTCTGGTTTTTTTTTTCTTTTTCTTTTTTTTCTTTTTTTTTTTTTTTTTTGTTGTTTTTTGTTTTTGCCTCTCCATATGTACGTGATAATCACTTTATTTATATCCATAAAATAACTTCTTTTACTTAGTAATACACATTGGGAATGCATTGAATGTATACACCAAGTTGGGAAGAACTGACATATTGACAATAGTGAGTTTGCCTATCCATGAACATGGAATATCTTTCCATTTGAGATCTTCTTTGATTTTGAATGCAAACATTTTTGTGGGATGATTCTTAGAAATGTATTACTGGACAAAAGGTATACATATTTGAAAATTTGATGAAAATCACCAGATTTCAACTCCCTTATGATCCAGTAATTACACTACTAGGTATTTACCCAAAGGATACAAAAAGACAGATTTGAAGGGGTACATGCACCCTGATGTTTGTAACAGCATTATCAACAATAGCCAAGCTGTGGAGAGAGCCCAAATATCTGTCAACTGATAAATGGATAGAGAAGTGCTGTATATCTCTATCTATCTATCTATCTATATCTATCAGTAGATAGGGTTTATATCTATCTATCTCTATCAGTAGATAGAGATAGATAGATATAGATATAAACACCAAAATTGGAATATTACCCAGCCATAGAAAGAAATCTTGCCATTGACACTGATGTGGATGGAGCTGGAATGCATTATGTGAAGTGAAATCAGTCAGAGAAAGACAAATATCATATGATTTCACTCATATGTGGAATTGAAGCAAAACAGATGAATATATGTGTAGTAGGGAAAGAGAAGAGAGTGATAAAAACCACAAGAACCTTAACGATAGAAAGCAAACTGAGGGTTGACTGAGGCAGGTGGGTGGGGATGGGCTAGATGGATGATGGGGATTAAGGAGGACACTTATTAAGATGAGCTCTGGGTATTGTATGTAAGTGATGAATCAGTGAATTCTACTCCAGAAACCAATATTGTATTGTATGTTAACTAACTAGAATTCAAATAAAAATTTGAAAAGAAAAATTGGAAAAGAAAGAAATTTTCCTCTAAAAAGATTCTACAAGTTTAAAATTCTTTGAAGCGTATAAGAAGTTGCCTTTTGTCCACGTACTCACCTGTGCTGGATGTTAATCATTTTTGCCAATCTGTTAAACCAACAAACAAAAAACCCCACATCATTTCATTGTTTTAATTTCCATTTCTTTTGCTTCTCACATGCTTATTTGCTATTTGTATCATTTTCCCTAATTTCCTGTTATTTGCCTTTGAATTTTATTAATGAAGTAGTTTATCATACCGACTTTTTACCCCTATGCCCTGAAACAGTTTACATAACAAGGCTTATTACAATTTGTCATTTGCATTCTCTGGCAGGTCCATGTCCTTACTCATCTTTATTTTTTCACATCTGTATTAGTTTCTTATTGCTGCTAAACAAGTTAGCAAAAATTCAGTGGCTTAAACGGTAAGTTTTTTTCCCTTATAATTCTAGAGATCAGTCCTAAAATCAAGGTGTTAGCAGGGCTGGGAAGGGCTCTCAGAAGGAATGAATCCATTTCCTTTCCTCTTCCAACTTGAAGGTGCTGCCTGAATTCCTTGGCTCTTTGTCCCTTCATCTTCAAACTCAGCAGTGTAGCATATTCAAATCTGTCTCTTTCTCTGAATTTACTAACACTCCTGCCTCCCTCTTATAAAGACTTCTGTGATCACACTGGGTCCATCTAGATAATCCAGGATAATCTTCCCAGGTCAAGATTTTTGATTACTTCTGCAAAGTCCCTTTTGTCATAAAAAGTAACATGTTCACATGTTCCAGGGAATGAGGACTGGGCATTTTGGGCTAGAGGTGAAGGCATTAATCATTCACCTTATATACCATCTAATACATGATATATTTTACTTAATTACTCTATTGTCTGTGTTCTCCACCCCCTGCCCCCATCACCACTAGAATGTGCACTCCATGAGGGTATGGATTTTTTTTTGGCTTGGTTTATTGTTTGAATCCCTATCATTAAGAATAGTGCCTTCTGTATTAGGTGTTCAACTGATATTTTGGAATGGATAAAAGAAAGAATAATAAATAAATGAATGAATGAATGAAGGAAAATTGCTTTTTTGGAGTTAGATCTTAAACTACCATTTCTCTTTATTTTGTGGTTATTCTTATGTTTATGTTTTATCTATTTTCTTGCATTAATTTAGGTCTTTTTTATTAGAAATCATACAGTTAATTTTTTGTTTATTTGAACTTCGTTTAAAATTTCTGTCATACTGTGAGTATGGCTTCTTTCTTACTGATGTGTTCATTTGGGTTTTCTTATTTCCTTAGATATACTTGACAGAGATTGTTTCTGTGGTCTTGGAGAGTATCGCAACTGACCCCTAGATAACTTTTAAAATAGAAGCCTGCCCTTCAGGCAGAAGCTTTTGAGATAAGTGAGTGGGTCTCCATGGAAAGTTTCAGTGTTTATGTCCGCTGACTCCCCGCTGGGCCCAGGTGGGTTAGCCATGTGAGGCTGCATGAGCCCTTTAATAACTGTCTCTTAATTTACTATAGAACTGTGGGTCTTGTGAATGTAAGCCCTGTTGGCTTTCACAATTAGTTAGTGTGGGGGCCTATCTCTCAGACGGAAATCTTAAAGGTTGAGGCACAAGATGTAGAGTCCAAATCCTTTGCTCCTCAGGGAGAAGCTGGGACTTGTGTATTTCTTCCCAGTTATGTGTGTCCATGCTGGGGTGAGGTTTATGGCAAGATTACATCTCAGCCTCTCTTAACCTGCTTCAACATGTATTTTCTCATTTGCCTGATGTTTAGGAGTCATTCAGTTAGTTTCTCAGAATTGCTCTATGCGTAGCTATTGATTTGGTGTGTCTGGGAGAAAGTAAGTTCGGGAACTTCCTCTGTTGACATTTTGAAACCATACCCAGTCAATTTAGTTTCTCTTTTTAAAACTCTGGCTCTTAGTTTCATGGACCTTTTCTGTAGTTATGGTCTCTATTTCACTTATTTCTGCTCAGATATTTCTTTTTTCCTTCCTTCTGCCAACTCTAGACTTAGTTTGTTCTTTTTCTAGTTTCTTGAGGTGTAAAGTTAGGATGTTAGTGATATTCCTTCTTTCTTTAAAGTAGGCATTTATTGCTATAAACTTTACGCTTATAGCTGCTTGGCTGCCTTCCATAAGCTTTGGTATATTGTATTTCTATTTTTAAAAAGAATTTCCCTTTCGATTTCTTTTTTTTACCTATTGATAGTTCAGGAGTATGTTGCTTAATCTCCACATGTGTGTGAATTTTCCAGCTTTTGTTACTCATGTATAGTGCTATACCATTGTGGTCGGATAAGATAGTTGGGATGATAACAGTCTTTTAAAGTATTTTTTTCATGTTTGTTTATTTTTGAGAGGAAGAGACAGCGTGTGAGTTGGGAGGGGGAAAAAGAGAGAGAGGGAGACACAGAATCCGAAGCAGGCTCCAGGCTCCGAGCTGTCAGCACAGAGTCTGACACAGGGCTCAAACCCCTGGATGGTGAGACAATGACCTGAGCTGAATTCAGATGCTTAACCAACTGAGCCACCCAGGCACCCTAGTATGATAACAATCTTAAATTTTCTGAGGCTTATTTTGTAACTTAACATAGGATTTATCCTGGAGAATGTTCTATGGGCATGTGAGAAGAATGTGTTTTCTGCTGCTGTTGGATGTCTTGTTCTATATATTATTACTCCATTTGGTCTAAAGTGTTGTCTAACTTGGCTTTGTTCATTTTCTTTCTGGATGATCTATCTGTTATTGAAAGTAGGATATTGAAGTTCCCTATTATATTGTCTATTTCTCCTTTCGAATCTATTAGTATTGGCTAAATATTTTCAGGTAGTCTGATTTGGGTTTTGTACATATTTACAATTATTACATATTGTTGATGAATTGATCCCTGTATCATTATTTAATGACTTTCTTTGTCTCTTTTCATCATTTTTGGCTTAAAATCTATTATGTCTTAGGGGTGCTTGGGGGACTAAGTTGGTTAGGTGTCCAACTCTTAATTTAAGCTCTAGTCATGATCTCACAGTTGGTGAGTTGGAACACTGCATCCAGCTCTGCATTGGCAGCAAGGATCCTGTTTGGAATTCTTTCTCTCTTTCCCACTCCTGCTTGCACTCTCTCTCTCAAATAAATAAAAAAAACTAAAAAAAAAAAATCTATTCTGTCTTAAATAAGTACAACTACTCTTTCTCTCTTTGGGCTTCCCCTTTCATTCAATATCTTTGCCCATCGCTTCACTTTGAGCATATGGATGTCCTTAAAAGCCAAAGTGAGTGTTTTGTAGGCAGGTGATGGTTGGGTCTTTTTGTTGTTGTTGTTGTTGTTGTTGTTGTTGTTTTTAAATCCAGCCACTCTATGCTTTTTGATAGAATTTAGATTTAGATTTACATTTACATTTGGAATAATTATTGATAGTAAGGACTTACTGATGCCATTTTAATGTTTTTTGACTGTTTCATAGTTCTCTTTTTCCTTTCTTCCTCTCTTGCTGGTGCCTTTTGTGAATTGATGATTTTCTCAAGTGGTGTGCTTTCATTCTCTTCTGTTCCCCTTTTGTGAATCTGCTGTAGGTTTTTGATTTGTGGTTACCATGGGATGTAAATTGTTCCAACTCTATGATGTGTTACTTATTTTAAACTGATAATAGTTAAATTTTGATCACATACAAAAACTCTACCTTTTTACTTTCCCCCATTATTTTGATGTCACAATTTATATCTTTTTATATTGTGTTTTTTATTAATAAATTATTTTAGCTGTAAATACTCTTATCTTTAACCTTTATACTAGAGTTGAGTAGTTAACACACCAACATATTCTAGTATTAGAGTATTCTCAATTTGACTGTATACTTTAACCAGTGTATTATTTTTATGTTACTAGTTAGTGTCCTTGCATTTCAGCTTGAGGAACTTCTTGCTTTCTTGTAAGTCATTGGTAAAAAATATCCTCAGCATTTGTTTGTTGGAGAAAGTCTTTATCATCCCTTCATTTCTAAAAGATAACTCTGCCAATAAAGTATTCTTGCTTGGCAGTTTTTCTCTTTTAGCCCTTTGAAAGTACCCTTCCATGCTGCTGGCCTGTGAGGTTTCTGCTTCATTGGGGGTTCCCTTCTAAGTTACAAACTTCTTCTGTCTTGCTGCTTTTTGGATTCTCTTTTTGCCTTTGATTTTTGAAAGCTTCATTTAATAAGTCTTGGAGAGGATCTCTTTAAATTGTTTGGAGACCAATGAGCTTCATGAAATTGAAGCTCAAAATTTCTTTGCAGGTTTGGGAAATTGTCAGCCATTATTTCTCTAAATAAGCTTTCTTCCCTGTTCTCTCTCTTTTCTTGAACTTGAGTAATTCATACAGTGATTTATCCCATAGATCATCTACGCTTTTATCATTCCTTGTCATTTTTTTTCTTTGTTCTCTTCTGACTGTCTAATTTCACAGTTCCTGTGTTCTGTCTCACAGATTCTTTCTTTTGCTGGATGCATCCTACTGTTGATGGTCTCTATTGCATTTTTCACTTGATTCATTGTGTTTATTAGCTTTAGAATTTCTATTTGGCTTTTGATTGCTTTGTTAAACTTTTCAATTTGTTCATGTATCATTTTCCTGATTTTATTCATTATCTTTCTGTGTTTTCTTGTAGCTCATGGAGTTTCCTTAGAATAGCTATTGTGAATTCTTTATCAGGTAAATCACTAATCTTCATAACTGTGGGATTAGTTACTGGAAGATTATTGTGATCCTTTGTTGATGTTATATTTACCTGATTTTTCATGTTTCTTTAAAAATTTTTTTAATGTTTATTTATTTTTGAGAGAGAGAGTGTGTGTGGGCAGGAAAGGGTCAAAGAGGGAGAAGCAGAATCTGAAGCAGGCTCCAGGCTCCAAGCTGTCAGCACAGAGCCCAACGTGGGGCTCGAAGTCACGAACCAGGTGATCATGACCTGGGCTAAAGTCTGACACCAACAGACTGAGTCACCCAGGTGCCCCTAATTTTTCATGTTTCTTGAAGTGTGTATTACTTCTCATCTGAGGTAGCAGTCACCTCTTCCAATTTTACTAATTGCCTTCAGGAGAGAAATACTTTGTCAGTTCTGCTAGTGATTTGAGGGTTTCTCGGACCCTCTGTGGATATACCTGTTGCACACTTCTGGCTTCCTCTTGGCAGAATACTTCTCTTAATCATGCAAGGCATTAGGCTCTGTGCTGATCAGCCTTCCTTTTGTTTTTCAAAAGGTAGTGCTAAAGCTTAAATTTGTGGTCTCTCCATGGCTGACAGATTTGACCTGAGTTTCTTTACGATCACTAGCCATCTTCTAAAGCTTGCTGTCACTACTGCAACTGAAAGAGTGCACATGGAGCTGGTCACAGAGTTGGGGTGTGTGTGGGTGAGGCACACTGAGTGCTGGCAGTGCCTGTGGGCCACTTGGAAGGGATCCACAGGTAATGATTTCCCAGAAGATCATGGGGAGGCTTCTTGAGGAACTCCACAATGCAGTTGATAGCATTCATGTCCCTTTATTGCTTTATTAGTGTCCCGTCATGCTCTTGTAGCCCCATTTTGCCTCCCAGTCATGCAGCTCATAATTTAGTATTCTGGATGGGGAAAGAGAGACATAAGCCTTTTTGGCATTGTCCCACACAGCTGGGGAAGCTGGGTGCTCACTTGCATGCTTTTGCTTTCTACGGCAAGAGAAATCAGAAGCTGAGAAGATCTCTCTTGGCTGTGCTGCCTTGTGAAGGGGTGGTGCAGGTAAAGTCAAACTGTTCTTTCTCTAATGCATCGAAACTAATACTTTTTTGTTTCCAGCAGTGTACTGGAACTTCTTTTCTAGAAACCAGAATGTCTGCAAAGGGTTTCTTGCCCATGGGTGATAGTCTAGGACAGTGTTTTCCAGGGGCTCCCAGATTATGGCTACAAAGGGCTGGAGCTGGTTCACAGGCTATAACCAGGACTGAGGTCTATATTATTCCACAGGCTATAACCAGGACTGAGGTCCATATCATTCCATGCATGAGTGGGTGAGACTGCTCTTGGGTCCCTTGAGTACTGGATCCTGTAGCCTCCCACAAGGCACTTTTTTCTACAGATGGGTGCTGAATTACATCATTGGGGAGGGGGTACAAAATGAGGGAAGTCTTAGGCCATGGTGATGACATCACTCCTCATATCACATTTTGGTGTGTGGTATTCTTTTTAATGTTTATTTTTGAGAGAGAGCGAGAGATAGCCTAAGCGGGGGTGGGGCAGAGAAAGGGGGATGGAGGATCCGAAGTGGGCTCTGTGTTGACAGCAGAGAGCCTGACGTGGGGCTCGAACTCCTAAGCTGTGGGATGATGACCTGAGTCAAATGAGTTGGATGCCTAACCAACTGAGCCACCCAGGTGGCTCACCCTGTGTGGTATTCTTATCGTCATTCATTTCCTTTAAGAAACTTTTTATTATGAAAAACTTTAATCATGCACAGAAGTAGAAAGACTAGAATAATGAAGCCCTTAGTTGTATACCACCAATTTCAACAAATATGGCCAATCTTGTTGATCCATACCATACACCCCCACACTTGGGGGTTATTTTAAAGCAAAGCCAGACATAATATTATAAATCCTTCTATTTGCATTTGTAACAGATTTGGACTCCTAAATAAACATCATTATCTCCAAATGGAAAGGTAACAAATTATTCATATCCTTTCATAGCCAGTCAATGTTTAAATTTTCTTTACTTAAGTCTGTGAATATCTCTTCACAGTTGGTTTGTTTGAATCAGCAAACAAATAAGACCCATGCATGGCATCTGGGCTGATGTGTGTCTTTTTTATTTTATTTTGTTTTATTAAAAAAAATTTTTTTAATGTTTATTCATTTTTGAGAGACAGAACAGAGTGTGAGCTGGGGAGGGGCAGAAAGAGAGGGAGACAGAATACAAAGCAGGCTCCAGGCTCTGAGCTGTCAGCACAGAGTCCAATGTGGAGCTCGAACTCACTGACTGTGAGATTATGACCTGAGCCGAAGTCAGATGCTTAACTGACTGAGCCACCCAGGCACCCCTGATATGTGTCTTTTGGTCTGTACTGGTCCTTTATCCTCCTTCTCCTCCTGTTTGGTTTTTACTTTTTAGTAAAGAAATGGGCATTTAAAAAAATGTTTTAATTATTTTTGAGAGAGCACGAATGGGGGAGGGGCAGAGAGAGTGGGGAGGGGACAGATAATCTGAAGTGAGCTCTGTGCTGACAGCAGTGAGCACAATATGAGGCTTGAATTCACAAACCATGAGATCATGACCTGAGTCAAAGTCGAATGCTCAACTGACCAGGCACCCCTGGGCATTTTTTATTTAAAATTTGGCTGATGTTTACTCGGATGGTATTGTTTCACATGTTCATCTATCTCTGCTTATTTCCTGTCATCTGGTGGTTACAAACAAAAAGTTGATCAGGTTTAGGTGTGGATTTAATAATTTTGGCAAGAAACTCTCATAGGTGGAACTGTGTGCCCTTCCTATTATCCTGTAAAGAGACCCATAATGTCTGACTGTTTGTTTAGTAATATTAAGATTAATCACTGACCACAAGTGTTTTCAGTCTGTTCCATCATTATAGGGTTTCTTATTTGTTGTATCTAATGTTTCTAATGGCCATCTATGATCAGTCTCCAGATAAATTATTTCATCAGGAGTTACAAAGTGGTTTCAATTCTATTATTTCTTTATATCAACTAAATGTTTTTGAAAGAGATTTTGTAGAAATAACAGGATACATTCTTGAATCTTTTATTTACCATTTTTCAAAATGGGTTGGTGTTCTAGAACCCTCCAACAGTGACTACTTTTAAAGTATTACTACAAGTGGATAGATCTTAAGATATTTGCTATGTTTTAATCCATTGTAGTCCTTACTTTTTCAGTGTTCATATTGTTTTACTCCTCTTTGGCCACTGGGATTTTGCAGTGATTCCTAGGGTCCTGTTCATGTGGTACTTGTAGTTTTTGATAACTTTTTGTTTTAAGGGACAAGATTTCCCAGGCTGACCTTGGAGCAAATGCCTGCCCCAGATCTGGAATCTGTCATTCTTCCAGGAACTTCAGGTTCTTTCTAGTGGGAACCATTGTTTCGTCATGGTCTGTAATTTTATTCTTAGATGTTGAGTTATTCAGAAGAGTGTTTTAAAATTACTAAGTGGTTAGTTTTTGGCTTTCTTTTTGTTAATTTTTTCATTTCCTTATAACCACAGAATGTAACTCTATGGTTATTTTTAAAATTTTACCATTGGATTAATTAAAAATGTTACATGAACATTTGAAAAGAATACTATGGAGATAATAAATAACTTCTTAAATTGTTACTCATACACATTACTTTGATTTACTTATCCATAGGTTTTTAAGAGGGCTATATTGAAAAACAAGTGCTATCATAGGGGTTTGTTAATTCTTTTATTTATGAAAACATACTTCAGTTATTTTGAAGCATTGTGCTTTAGTATGTGTAACATTAGTGTCTAGTTAGAAAATCTAATTCTTATTTAGATTTAAGGATGGGTAAATTAAAACAATACAAGATTAAATTTTCTTTTTATCAAAGATTAGACTGCACAGAGAGCAAAGTATCTGGATTTTGTTGGTAACTCCAGGAGGAGTTGACAATGTCATATTGAGGGAATTGCGGAGCTAGTTAATGTATCCAAGAACTTGATAATATGGCAAAATACAAATAGTTGAGCAAATAGAAATGGAACAGTGGTCAGTGTAATTCTCATCAGTTGCACACATTTTGTTTTTGGGAGGAGGGTATAGAACCAAGGAGCTTTATTTACACAGTAAAAGTAATAAACAGATTCCGGAGACATTAGAGCAGCTCTAGTTCAAGAGAGTCATGTTCTGTGTGAGAGGCAGCTGGGGGTAGGAGGGGAGTGACACAGATCTAGCACCTTCCGCACACGGATCACTCTGCCCTGGGCAGGGGCCTGAGCCAATACTAATTGCTCTGGCCACCAAACTTCCTGATTCTCTGTAACACCCACACTGTTTGGTTTGGGAAAGCATGCTTACAGCCTGGGCAGCAGCCTACAAGGTGTCACAGAGCCCCCAGGGCGTTTTTCCCATTGCACTGATAACACAATTTGCAAAAAGCCTATGATAGAAGGTCAGATGATCCTATCTAAGCTATATGATCTCTGCTGTGATCGGGAATGGTTTTTTAAATTTGTTTTTAATCATTTTTGCTTCTTTTCTCTCTCTCTGTCTCTCTCTTTTTTTAAATGTTTATTTACTTTTGAGAAAGAGAGAGAGAGAGAGAAAGCGCGGGGAAGGGGCTGAGAGAGAGAAGGAGACACAATCCAAATCAGGTTCCAGGCTCTGAGCTGTCAGCACAGACCCTCATGTGGGGCTCAAAGTCAGGAACTGCGAGATCATGACCTGAGCCAAAGTCAGACGTTCAAACGACTGAGCCACTCAGGCGCCCCAGCTTCTTTTCTCTTTAAAGAGGCATGGTTTTCTCTGACTGGAGCCAACTGCAGAGGGTTGACCCACTGTGTAGATATGGCAAAATGCAGCGTCAGTGGCTACAAAGGGAGCAGAGTGTCTGGGCCACATCAGCCATGGCCTGGCTGGGTAGATCCCTGGCACTTGGAGGGACTCTGCTCACATCCCAGGGCCCAGGCCTGAAGCGTACTGTACACATTTTCTTTTATTATTGCTTCTGGGTAAACTGGCTCCTCAAGAAAACAAAGATATTTGTAGAATGTGAGCACAAGAAGGATGCCTGTTAGTTGTGCCTTTTCCTTTTCTGCAGTGCTGTGAACTTAAGAGTATTGGTATTAAGAAGACCTAGTGTATGATCTGAACACCCCATAGTAAGGCAGCTTCATTTCTGCTAAGATGGGCAGTGTGACAGGTGACGTTCATATGACATTTCCATACACTAGGCTGTGGTCTAGCCAAGACAGCCTGCCACCTATCCGTCTTCTTCCATTTCAACTGTTTAAAAATACAATTTCACACATTCTTTCATTTTATTCATGAAATGCTATGCTTCAAACCCAGGGGCCTCCCTGCCAGGTGGAGCTATAATTATGCCTGGGCAGTCTGCAGCTGTGCTTAGTTATAAAGTTTTAACTAAAGAAAAAAAATAAAATAGAACTTGAGTTACTTTTTTGCATCTCCTAATATTTCCCCAAGTTAGTACATTTATATGACAATTAAATCATTTGTAAAGAAATGAATGACATTTACTTTTTTGGGGGGGGTGGGGGGGGCTAGGACGTTGAAAACCTGGTGTTAAAAATGACCAAATTTTCGGTTATCTTTCAACAAAGCAATCTCAAAATTACTACCCCCCACCTTTTTTTTTTTTTTGGTTTGTTTTTGTTTTTGTTTTTGTTTTGAAAACCATAAACCCATGTATTTCTTGACTCCTATTTTTTCCCCCTCCCACTATCCCTGATGTATTTGCAAATCCACTGGCTCTGATTTTTAGATGGATACAGGATGCAGCCACTTGTCACCCGATGACAACTATAGCCTGTCTTAAAGCTGCATCGTCTCTTGCGAGGACTGTGCAAAAGCTTTTCTATACAGGCTCCTGCTCGCCTTCCATAACATACTGTTTTCGGGCCAAATGATTTCTTAAATTTTTTTTTTTTTTTTAACATTTATTTATTTTTGAGACAGAGAGAGACAGAGCATGAACGGGGGAGGGGCAGAGAGAGAGGGAGACACAGAACTGGAAGCAGGCTCCAGGCTCTGAGCCATCAGCCCAGAGCCTGACGGCAGGGCTCGAACTCACGGTCCGTGACATCGTGACCTGAGCTGAAGTCGGACGCTCAACCGACTGAGCCACCCAGGCACCCCCGGGGCCAAATGATTTCTTAAAAAGGTAGATGGCGCTATGCTTTGCCTCTCTTCAAAACCTCTTTTGTTATCTCCTCTCACTAGGAGTAAAAGTAAAGTTGTTGCCACAGCCCACTAGCCCTCACCTTATCTGGAGTGCTCTGACTCTTTGCTGTCAACTCTTCCTTTTTTCACTGTCTCTGCCACAGCTGTCCTGGCCTCCCTGCTGGTCATAGGCAGTAGTGAGCATGATACCACCTCAGGGCTTTTGCACTGGCTCTTCCCACCATTTGGAGTACCTTGCTGCACGTATGTGCTTGATTTACTTTCTTCCTTCAGGTGTCCACACAAATTGACCTTATCAGTGAGGCCTTCCCTAAAATAGTTCCCTTTTCTCCTGGTTACTGTTTGGTTTTTAACCTAGATTTATTTATTTATTTTCTTAGCACTTAGTAGCATAATAACATGTCTTTTTTTTTTTTTTTTTTAAACGTTTATTTATTTTTGAGACAGAGAGAGAGCATGAACGGGGGAGGGTCAGAGAGAGAGGGAGAGACAGAATCCGAAACAGGCTCCAGGCTCTGAGCTGTCAGCACAGAGCCCGACGCGGGGCTCGAACTCACGGACCGCGAGATCGTGACCTGAGCCGAAGTCGGACGCTTAACCGACTGAGCCACCCAGGCGCCCCATAATAACATGTCTTGAGTCATGCAAATGAAAGTTCTAAAAGAGCCTGGATTTCGTTTTGTTCATACTGTGTTTCTGTGTGAAGGGCAGTGCCCAGGTACATCATCAGTGTCTAATTACTGTTTGTTGAGTGAATACACAAAGGCAAATGCCTGCTGAGTCTGCTGTATTTGGAGTTGGTACCCTAATTCTGGGAAAGTCACATTCCAACTTCATGCTTCCTGAAAGCTGGATATAGCAACCCAGTGCCATTTCTATACGAGATTAAAATCTGACTATGTAGGGGTGCCTGCATAAAAAATTATTAAAAAATCTTCCTATGTAAAGAATAGCTTATTGAATATTTTTTCCTATATTTTTACATGATGCTGACAATTTGCAAGCCCTTTCCCATATATCTCCTTGCATTCTCATAATCATTGTTCCAATTAAAATCTAGAACAAATAGAAAAATGAGAGGTGAGAAAATAGAGACCCAAATAATGTTGGGAGAGTTGGGATTCAAACTGATCTTATTCAGCTGAGGAGTTACCCTGCCCCCAACCCAAATAGAAAGGTGCTTGAGCTCTTTTTACATGGATGTTCTTTGGGGAATTTTAAGAAAGTTGCTCTATTTCTTACTTAAGAAGAGTTACTTTAGACATTAACCCTTACTGCTTCAGGATTTCAGGTGTCCTTGGTTACTTAATACCATCTCTGGCAAGAAATAAGGCAGGAAGAACATATTTGAAGGATGGGTTGAACTGTGCCCACCTGCTCACAGCATGGCAGCTGGTTCCACACGGTGTCTGAATGTCAGACCAGAGCTGTAGATCTCTTAAGACTGCACCTGTGATGATGTACAATGTTACTTCTACCACATCTGAATTGATCCCATGGTCAAAGTAGGTCACAGAGCCAGTCCAGGTTTCAGGAGAGGGGAGTAAACTCGACCTCTTCAAGGGAGAGTGGCAAAGTCTCATTGCAAAAGGTGTGACCATCTTTGGAAACACAACCTGCCTCCAAAAATCACCCTCAAATCTGTTCTAATTTTATCACCAGTAGAGAATAGAGAGCTTTTAAAGATGATGATGATGATAATCGCCCTTTTGAAAAAGGGTAGGTTTTCTTAGGTGTACTGGGTACTGAAGAAAAAATTCACCTCTGGCTAGTACTCTACTTATTGAGTATGCCATTACGTCCAAGAGATCCATTGTTCCTCTCGGACAGCATTGATAATATTTTCAAAAGGAAGAATAAAAACTGTATTCTGGGGGCGCCTGGGTGGCTGTCTTTTAAGCGTCCAGCTTCAGCTCAGGTCATGATCTCATGGTTTGTGAATCGAGCCCCATGTTGGACTCTGTGGTGACAGCTCAGAGCCTGGAGCCTGCCTCAGATTCTGTGTCTCCCTCTCTGTCTCTGCCCTTCCCCCACTTGCATTCTGTGTCTCTCCCTCTTTCTTTCAAGAATAAACAAACATTAAAAAAAAGCTATATTGTGGAATTGTGCTAAGTTTACCATATTTTATATGTGTAGCCAGTATTTTTACTTTGCAACAGGATTTAATGAAGCTGGCATTCTACTTGTTGTTACAAGAAAGCTTGGACAAGTCAATGTAGACCAATCATTATTACTTAGTTTTATTAGTAGAATAAAATTTGAGTTAATAATCTGTAGTATTTCAAATAAAAAAAGCAACAAGTATACAGGGGTTTAAAATTTTTTTTTAACGTTTGAGAGAGAAACAATGTGAGCAGGGGAGGGGCAGAGACAGAGAGAGGGACACTCAGAATCCGAAGCAGGATCCAGACTCTGTCAGCACAGAAACCGATATGGGGCTACAACTCACGGACAGGGAGATCATGACCTGAGCCAAAGTTGGGCGCTTAACCAACTCAACCACCCAGGTGTCCTGCAGGGGATTTTAAATTAATTATTTCTTGTTAATATTTATGTAGTTATCAGTACACTTGGAGGCATATGGTAGGGCACTGAAAAAATATTTGCAAATGTTGGCCATTAAAAATGTCTACAAAATCAGCTTGTTTTGTCTTAGAAGTTTCTTTTTATGGGGAAGAAATGAAATCCTGTGATGAATTCTAACTGTAGATTCTTACCAGGTACTACCCTTGATACAGACAATAGGACTGTAAAAAATACATATAGTATACTTAGTCACTATTATAACTTTGACTTAGTCACTATCATTTTTAATTTGTGACATTCTGGTGTCATTTTTTAATTTCTTACTCTGTTCCCTCTCCCCCAATTCACCCTCTGGTGCTTGGCAGGACACTCTGTCTGACATTGCTGAGTTAACAACTTCCTCTGCTGTGATCATGTAATTCTAATCTTTCCCCTCACGAGAGAGCTTTTTGTGAATTCTAAGCCCATCTGCTGCATATCCCCATTTTGCCTCTGAAGTAAGTTCCAGACACGTGACAAATGTGGTCAAACTATTTACAACAAATGTCCACGGGAGCATTCATACACAGCGACTGGGAAACGGGTTGGTTCACAGAAAAGTTTCTGTTTGACTTGACTGTCATAAACAATGAGATCACAAAAGTAAATATTCTACATCTGGCTGTCTGGATCCTCAGTGGTATGGATATTTCTGGAAGGAAGGAAAGAAGTCATGTGGATCAGTCAGCATCATATTGTTCACATAATTACAATATTTTCTAAGAAGTAAAAAAAAATGTGTTTGGGTTGATTCTTTGCTTAGTTATGAGAGTGAAAGTTATTCAGCCATTGTGTTTCAATCAGCACTGGGTAGGCAGATTAAAGCATTTGAGTGTTTCAGTATGACAAGGGAATGCTTGTGGTAGAAGCAAACTTATAATTAAGTTCACAGGTTACCTTCTTGGATTTCTGCAGGAAAACGGTTAGCTGCCTCAGAATTTATAGATAAATTGTTTTTTCCATTTTCACAGAATATTTTTTAAGACAGCATTTAATTAAGAGAATGCTTGTCCACATTCAGATCTATTTTTCAATACCCTGTTTCACAATAAAGTACAAAAATGCCAACTTGATTATCTCCTTATGCATTAACCCAACATTCAAATAGTTAAAACTTGACTGGTAGCCGTTAGCTATGGAAATAAAATTGAGTGAAAGGTGAAAAGAAATCAAGAATTCTCCTAATAATGGGCTTGAAGAATGTGTTAACATATGTACATTTTTCTCAAAATGTGTTTGCATTAAGGGATAATCTATATTTGTTGATTCTTTAGCATACTGTTTGCACTTGAAATATTTTTCTCTCCTTATAATGCACAGTAATAAAAGGTAATATTATACTTGGAAGTGTGTTGGCAAGGGAAACTGGTGGAGCTAATCCAATAACTTGGAGCTCCTTGGAGAAAAGGCGCTAGAGAAATGCAAGGTATTATTGTCACTGTTATTACTGTGTGGAGCTGGAAACCCTGTCTGCCCTTTGTGAAAGCTGGCCACTTACGAAAGAATGTAGAACTGCTATAGAAGGAATTGAAAGAGTTGCATATCTTGAAAAACACTCAGAGCTACACTAGAAAAAATTCTACTGTAAAAATTTTTAAAAATTTTTTAAAGAAAATGGCTTAGATTTCTTGTTACAGTTCTTTGTTGTTGAAGATGATAATATCGGTGATTATTTTCCAGGTACAACATGTAAGTAAAAATTCCAATTGTTGGTCGTATTGGTAGTTCACGCCGGAAATAAGGTTATTTAGAATTTTTGTAAAGCACTGACCTTTGAGATTTAGTTGAAACAGACTCCAGGATGCACAGAAAGATACACAGTTTTACATAAATATTAGAACAAGTGTGAATAGCAATCCTATCCTTGGTATTTTGGCTTAGGATATGTCAGTATTAGTGAGGCAATTGGAAATGAGGATTATTAAGCTAAAGGTAGACTGGCTGCCATTCAAATTTTGGCTATCAGCCATGTGAATTAAAATCATTAATTGTTCTAAGCCTCAGTTTCTTCATCTATAAGCTGGGGATAATTAAATCACAGCAGAATCAGTGCATTGCACATAGACAAGCTTTCAGTAACAGAGGTTATCATCCCAGCTAACTGTTACCATTGTAATTAATGTTGACCTAGAACTGTACTGGTCACTCTTAATTATCACCAACATATTCATAAAGCTTTTGCATAACCAAGATCTCTTAATTAACTTTGTGCTGCTCATTTAATTTTTTTATTTACTAAAATTTTTTAAACTTTTTTTTAATGTTTATTTTAGAGAGAGAGAGAGAGAGAGAGAGAGAGGGAGGGAGGAAGGAAGGGAGTGCGAGTTGGGGAGGGTCAGAGAGAGAGGGAGACAAAGAATCTGAAGTGGGCTCCAGGCTCTGATCTGTCAGCACAGAGCCAGATTGGGGACTGGAACTCATGAATGGTGAGATCAGACCTGAGCTCAAGTCAAATGCTTAACTGACTGAGCCATCCAGGCGCCCTGCCCCCAACCCCCACAATTTTTTTTAATGTTTACTTATTCCTGAGAGAGAGCAGGAGACAGAGTATGAGCAGGGGAAGGGCAGAGAAAGAGGGAGACAGAGAATCTGAAGCAGGCTCCAGCTGTCAGCACAGAGTCCCATGCGGGGCTCCAACTCATGAACTGCGAGATCATGACCTGAGCTGAAGTTGGAACTTAACCTACTGAGCCACTCAGGCACATCATGTGCTGTTGCTCATTTTAGAGACTGGGAATGGGGGGGGGGGGGGGTGGGTAGGGGAAGGAAAACTCATAGAAATTGGCCAATTTTGATAGCTATTGGTTATTACATTTAGAGATGAGAGGGAAGTTACTCATAAAATGAGTTGGTTTGATGAAAGATTTTTTTTTTTAATTTCTTTAATGTTTATTCATTTTTAAGAGAGAGAGAGAGAGAGAGAGAGAGAGAGAGAGAGACAGAGCACAAACAGGGGAGGGGCAGAGAGACAGGAAGACACAGAATCCGAAGCAGGCTCCAGGCTCTTAGCTGTCAGCACAGAGCCTGATGTGGGGCTCGAACCCAGGAACTGTGAGATCATGACCTGAACCGAAGTTGGTTGCTTAACCAACTGAGCCACCCAGGTGCTCCTGATGCAAGTTTTTATTACATAAGTATAATGAAAGGAAATGAGATACAGGAGTAAAAATCATTTTGGCTAATTAGCCAGATATTAGCATCTTTTTAATGTCCTCATTATCAGTGTTGTGGTTGCAAGTTATCTTGGTTATCATGTTGCAAATGATCTCTTTAGGGCTATATTTTCACAAATGCTTAAGAGTATTTCAGAATTTATGTACTAAGTATATCTGCTTATTGTAGTCATTTCACTTATCTTGTAATTAAAACAGAAGGAAATGTGTTGCAACTTCTTTGTGTAGATAGGTATCCTTAGAGGGTATTTTGATATTTCTAGTTAACTTTAGATAAGAAGTAGCTATTACCCAGATTGATGTGCATGTGTGATCCTGTACCTGAAAATAATTATGAATGCAAACACAATGCATTTCCAGGTATGGCAAACATACATATACAGTGTCATAGCAATGATTTATAACTATATTGGCTTAGCTACATATCTGACTACAGCTTTGATGAAAATACTGGGCTGATACTGGAAGCAACTAATTTTATTGCTTTGGACTGTTTGGTGGTCATATTTTTATTCAGCTGAGAGAAGTGATGAATTCAGTTCTTATTTCAAGATGATATTTAAATCAGACCCAGATAAGAACCTTAAGGTAGCTACATTTCACCAAAAGACCAGCACATTGTCATTTTTTTCCTTTCTTTGTATTTAAAGGAATATATTTTGGTTCCTGGACCCCTCTTCCTATCCAGTTTTACTCTGTCTTGTTTACTTCCTCGTTCTCCCTTAATTTTTCCCTTGTCTTTTCTGTGCTAGTGTCCAATGAATTCCTCTTTTTGCAGAAGCTCAGCAGGAAATGGATTAATGCAGCTGGAAAGCAACTACCTAGTGTCAGGATACTGGGGTGACCTCTGTATTAGAAAAATAAAATAATTGAAAAGTATCCAGCAGCTAAAAGTCTGTAGGCAAAAAAAAAGAAAAAAATCTTAATGCATCTTGTTCATTTCTACCATGGAAGTGTTTTTAGCATCTCCAAGGTATCCTGTGTGAGAAAAGTCATAAAAAACGACAACAACACACGCAAAACAAAAAGAGGGAAAACAATGTTAAATGGAGATGAAACAGGCAGAAGTGCTGAGTCTGGAATATGTTTTTATACATTTCAAGTTAGCAACGCATAAGGAACCTGGAATATTGAGATGTGTCATTGATATGAATGGGAGCGTGGCATTGTCCCTACCCCATTCACTTAAATTGTTACTATTTCCAGCACTGAGAACCACCTCGAAAATCATCTTCCCAGTATAAAAAGAGTTCATATTTCTAGCAATACTTCATCATTGTCAGGCTGTGATGGTCAGCCATTGCACGGATATTCTTGCTGCTGAGGTCAACAGCAACTTAGCCAAGACAGAAAGGATGTCCTTATTCCCTCCTACTGGGTCACTGAGTAGCCAAGAGTATTTTTTTTTTGGGGGGGGGGACTAATACTCAGTGAAATATCTGATATTTAAAAACAAGATTGCTTAGCCTTGGAATTGTTATTAAGTTCTTTTCCTGAGCTGTAACGCATAGGCTTTGATCTAAAGTCCTACCGTTACTAGAAGGACTTGTGCTATTACGATAATGTGCACTGCTCTTTTTGCTATTCCTATAGGGAAAATAAAGCCCACATTAGTTCCATATTAGTACCTGACTTGGAGAAGTTAAAAAGCACCAGAAAAAGGTTAAACAGAGTCAAGTACACATAAGAGAGCAGTGGTTATTAGTGTTCGGGGAGCCATTAAAAAATTCTGCTTATACAGAAGAATTTATTGGTGCTCCTGCTTCTGGCTGCTTTATGCATTTTAATAAAGAAGTAGGGTGTGTGTGTGTGTGTGTGTGTGTGTGTGTGTGTGTGTGTGTGTGTGTGTATGTATGCTTGCACACATTTAAGGCTGTGGTTGAACAGGGACTTCAGCTATTGGGTCTGTCACTAATTTTGTCTTTCTCACTCTTTTTCCCCGAAGTCTCACTCTTTAACTTGATCTTCTGAAAATTCTGAAAATCCTTTACTACCAGTTTTATTAAGGCAATGCAGGAAGAATTTGCTTGTTAACTCTATGGATATATTTTTTCCTGATTTACATATCTGGGAAGATGTTTTACTTTAACCAGATGTTTGAAAGTAATTATCCAGAGGGGAAAAGGTACAGTTCATGAAATAAGGAAAGTTTGTGAAGGGGTGTGTGTGTGTGTGTGTGTGTGTCTATTTTAAGATTTTATTTTTAGGTAATCTTTACACCCACTGTGGGGCTCAAACTCAGAATCTGGAGATCAACAGTCACATGCTCTACTGACTGAGGCAGCCAGGCACCCCAATGAAGTTTTTCATTTCTTGGTGCTTTGAAAGAAATGTACATTAGAAAAGACATGTAGATTATGATTAAAGGAAGTGATTTGAGCATAGACATTTAACTAGATCTTCTAAATTCTGATTGAAATGACCAAAGGAATGTAAACCAGGACACATTAACATTCAGAAACTAGGAGAGATACTTGTAAAATACTCACATAAGATTAAACTATGAGGCGAGCCAACCAGCATGTGGAAGAAATGTCTTCCTTTCTTACGAGGAATAGATTCTGAGGAGGACAGAACTGTAAGCTTCAAATGTGACGGTACTGGGGACAAGAGTGGTCTTCATGAATGGGGGAGGAAACAAATAAAGGTATGGCGTATGTACCAGGAAGAGCACTGCACAGTGCTCCTAAATTAAACTGAGGCATATGTCAGGCTACATCACATAGAATTTGATGTTACCACTAACTCCTACCATCTTTTTCTCTGTGTTGTTTTTAATATGCTTTCATTGTTGTCATGGAGTGTATTTTATTTGACTTCAATCCTTATAAATTTGATGTTTGTTTAATACTGCAAAATATCTATCTTGATAAATGTTTTATGTGCGCCTGAAAACAATGTGTATTCTGTTTTTGGAAGAGTCAACCAATACATATTATTTGATTATATTGTTTAAATCTTCCATATCTTTACTGATTTTCTATTTACATGTTTTATTATTTATTAAGAGATGGGTATTGAAATTTCTAACTATAATTGTGGATTTCTCTTAAAACCTTCATTTCTTTTAGTTGTTGCTTTATGTATTTTGAGGCTGTGTGCTTTGGTACATGGAAGTTTGAGATTATTATATTGTAATAAATTGATACCTATGTAGCTGTGATAGACTTTACTCTGAAATCTAATAATAAGTGTGATTAATATCACCAGTCTAGCTTTCTTTTGATTAGGGTTAGCATGGTTATCTTTCTCCATCCTTAAATTTTTAACCTGTATGTGATTTTATATTTAAAATGTGTTTTCTGTAGGCTGAATATAGCTAAATCATGCTTTTATATCCAATCTGGCCATCTTTGCCTTTTAGGCTATTGAAACCATATATATTTAATATGATTATTGTTATGCTTAGCCTTAAATCTGTCATCTTGCTATTGGTTTGTCCTATTGTCATCTTTTCTCTTTCTCCTTTTGTACTAATTGGACCTTTTTATGATTTCATTTTATCTGATCTGTTAGTTCATTAGTTAGAACTCTTTAATTTTTTTCTCTTCCTCCCTTTCTTTCTTTCTTTTTTTCTTTCTTTCTCTTTTTTTTTTTTGAGAGCTGGAGAGAGCACCCAAGTGAGGAGGGGCAGAGGGGGGAGGGAGAGAGTCTTAAGCAGGCTCCATGCCCAGTGCTGAACCTGACTAGGGCTTGATCTCACAACTGTGAGATTGGATGCTTAACCAACTGAGCCATCCAAGCACCCCCATTGCACCTTTTTAGTGTTAGGGTATATAGTATGTATCTTTAACTTAACACCGCTTACTTTAAAAAAAAATTTTTTTTTTTTAACGTTTATTTTTGAGACAGAGAGAGACAGAGCATGAAGGGGGGGAGGGGCAGAGAGAGAAGGAGACACAGAATCGGAAGCAGGCTCCAGGCTCTGAGCCATCAGCCCAGAGCCCGATGCGGGGCTCGAACTCACGGACCGCGAGATCGTGACCTGAGCTGAAGTCGGACGCTTAACCGACTGCGCCACCCACGTGCCCCAACACTGCTTACTTTTAAGCGACGTTATACCATTTCACCTTGAGTAAAAACAAACAAAACCTTGGATTTGGATTTCTTTGTATTAATATTGTCATATATTATACTTTTACATATGTTAGAATTACCACGTTATGTTGTAATTACTTTGATGAAAGTCAAATATCTTTTAAAGAGATTTAAATAATAAGAAAAAAATCTATTACCATGTTAATTCTGGTTGCATCTTAATTCCTCTAATTCCTTTATATAAATCCACATTCCCATCTGGTGGCATTTTCCTTTTGTTTGAAGGAGATTCTTTTATCTATTATTTTTTTTAATGTTTATTTTTGAAAGAGAGCATGAATTGGGGAGGGGCTGAGAGAAGGAGACAAAGAATCTGAGGCAGGCTCCAGGCTCTGAGCTGACAGCAGACAGCCTGATGTGGGGCTTGAACTTTCAAACCATGAGGTCATGACCTGGACCATAGTCACAAGCTTAACCCACTGAGCCACCCAGGTGCCCCTGAAAGGCTTCTTTTAACATTTCTTGTAGTGCAGGTCTGCTGGTGATGAATTCTTCCAGCTTTTGTGTATTTGAAAAAGTCTTTTTCTTATCAAACATATTTTCATTGTATTTAAGATTCCAGATATCCTCAAATTTGGAAGTTCACTGGATTCTGCCTCACTCTTTGCTCTCCCTGTGCAATGACCTAGAACCTCCCTCAAGGCAGTAAGCTGGGGCAGTCTTGGGGCTCATCACATTGATTTTGCATGTTTAAGGGATCATTGTTTTCCACTGCCTAATAGCCAGTGTTTTAAACTGTTTTTGACTGTTTAGACTGTTATTTTGACTGTTACCTAGTTGTTTATGGTAAAAGGGTCAGTTTGGTTGCTGCTACTCCATGATGATTGGGAAGTCCCTATAATGGGATTCCAGTCAGATTTGCATTTTAAAAAAGATTTCCTTCATATGTTTAGCTCTGGTACGTTTGGTGCAAGCAGGTGTCTGAGTGTTGATTCATCTTTGAAATTCATCTTGAAAATTGTACCTTTTATCATATAATTATGTATTTTTATTTTATACTTAAATTTATATTTCATTGGGTCCCCCTGGGTGGCTCAGTCACTTAAGCTTCCGACACTTGGTTTTGGCTCAAGTCTTGATCTCACAGTTTGTGGGATTGGGCCCCACGAGGGGCTCTGTACAGAGCCTGCTTAGGATTCTCTCTCTCCCTTTCTCTGTCACTCCCCTGCTTGTGCACTTGTGCACATGTGCTCTCAAAAATAAAAATTAAAAAAATTTGTATTTCATTATTTTTGCTATTTATGTTGCCACTTCTGCTCTGTTTTCTGTCTGCCTGGAATATCTTTAACCATCCCTTCATTTGGTTTTACTGTTTCATTTTTATTTAATGATTTTAATGTTTTTTTTTTCTTCTAATTTTTTTTTTTTGTTCATGTTAGCTATTCTGACAGGTGTGAGGTGGTATCTCATTGTGGTTTTGATTTGTATTTCCCTGATGAGTGATATTGAGCATTTTTTCATGTGTCGGTTGGCCATCTGGATGTCTTCTTTGGAGAAGTGTCTATTCATGTCTTTTGCCCATTTCTTCACTGGATTATTTGTTTTTTGGGTGTTGAGTTTGATAAGTTCTTTGTAGATTTTGGATACTAACACTTTATCTGATATATCTTTTGCAAATATCTTCTCCCATTCCGTCTGTTGCCATTTAGTTTTGCTGATTGTTTCCTTCGCTGTGCAGAAGCTTTTTATTTTGATGAGGTCCCAGTAGTTCATTTGTGCCTTTGTTTCCCTTGCCTCTGGAGACGTGTTGAGTAACAAGTTGCTGCGGCCAAGATCAAAGAGGTTTTTGCCTGCTTTCTCCTCAAGGATTTTGATGGCTTCCTGTCTTATATTGAGGTCTTTCATCCACTTTGAGTTTATTTTTATGTATGGTGTAAGAAAGTGGTCCAGTTTCATTCTTCTGCATGTCACTGTCCAGTTTTCCCAAAGATTGGATAATCTTTACTGCTATGTCACATTACTTGGCCATACGTTTGTGGGTCCATTCCTGGGTTCTCTATTCTGATCCATTGATCTGAGTGTCTGTTCTTGTGCCAGTACCATACTGTCTTAATGATTACAGCTTTGTAGTATAGCTTGAAGTCTGGGATTGTGATGCCTCCTGCTTTGGTTTTCTTCAAGATAGCTTTGGCTATTTGGGGTCTTTTCTGGCTCCATTCAAATTTTAGGATGATTTGTTCTAGCTCTGTGAAGAATACTAGTGTTATTTTGATAGGGATTACATTGAATATGTAGATTGCTTTGGATAGTATTGACATTTTGACAATATTTGTTCTTCCTATCCAGGAGCATGGAATCTTTTTCCATTTTTTTGTGTCTTCTTCAGTTTCTTTCATAAGCTTTCTATGGTTTTAAGTGTATAGATTTTTCACCTCTTTGGTTAGATTTATTCCTGGGTATTTTATGGTTTTTGGTGCAATTGTAAATGGGATCGATTCTGTGATTTCTCTTTCTGTTGCTTCATTATTGGTGTATAGGAATGCAACTCATTTCTGTGTGTTGATTTTATATCCTGCAACTTTGCTGAATTCATGAGTCAGTTCTAGCAGTTTTTTGGTGGAATCTTTAGGGTTTTCCATAGAGAGTATCATGTCATCTGCAAAGAGTGGAGGCTTGACCTCCTCCTAGCCAATTTGGATGCCTTTTATTTCTTTGTGTTATCTGATTGCAGAGGTAACACTTCCAATACTATGTTGAATAACAGTGGTGAGAGTGGACATCCCTGTCTTGTTCCTGATGTTAGGGGGAAGGCTCTAAGTTTTTCCCCATTGAGGATGATATTAGTGTTGGGTTGTTCATGTATGGCTTTTATGATCTCGAGGTATGCTCCTTCTATGCTTAGTTTCTTGAGGGTTTTTATCAAGAAAGGATGCTGTATTTTGTCAAATACTTTCTCTGCATCTCCTGAGAAGATCATACAGTTCTTATTCTTTCTTTTATTGATGTGATGAATCATGTTAATTGTTTTGCAGATATTGAACCAGCCCTGCATCCTAGGTATAAATCCCACTTGGTCGTGGTGAATAATTTTTTAAATGTATTGTTGGATCCGGTTGGCTAATATCTTGTTGAGGATTTTTGCATCCATGTTCATCAGGGAAATTGTTCTATAGTTTTCCTTTTTAGTGGGGTCTCTGGTTTTGGAATCAAGGTAATGCTGGCTTCATAGAATGAGTTTGGAAGTTTTCCTTCCATTTCTGTCTTTTGGAACAGCTTCAAGAGAGTAGATGTTAACTCTTCCTTAAATGTTTGGTAGAATTTCCCTGGAAAGCCATCTGGCCATGGACTCTTGTTTTTCAGGAGATTTTTGATTACTAATTCGATTTCCTTACTGGTTATGGGTCTGTTCAAATTTTCTATTTCTTCCTGTTTCAGTTTTGGTAGTATATATGTTTCTAGGAATTTGTCCATTGCTTCCAGATTGCCCATTTTATTGGCATATAATTGCTCATAATATTCTTTATTATTGTTTTTATTTCTGCTGTGTTGGTTGTGATCTCTCCTCTTTCATTCTTGATTTTATTTATTTGGGTCCTTTTTCTTTTTGATCAGACTGGCTAGTGGTTTATCAATTTTGTTAATTCTTTCAAAGAAACAGGTTCTGGTTTCATCGATCAGTTCTGTTTTTTGGTTTTGATAGCATTAATTTCTGCTCTTATTGTTTCCTGTCTTCTGCTGTTTTTGGGTTTTATTTGCTGTTCTTTTTCCAGCTCTTTAAGGCATAAGGTTAGGTTGTGTATCTGAGATCTTTCTTCCTTCTTTAGGAAGGCCTGGATTGCTATATACTTTCCTCTTATGACCGCCTTTGCTGCATCCCAGGGGTTTTGTGTTGTGGTGCTATCATTTTCATTGGCTTCCATATGCTTTTTAATTTCCTCTTTCACTTCTTGGTTAGCCCATTCATTCTTTAGTAGGATGTTCTTCAGTCTCCAAGTATTTGTACCTTTCCAAATTTTTTCTTGTTGTTGATTTCGAGTTTCATAGCGTTGTGGTCTGAAAATATGCACGGTATCATCTCGATCTTTTTGTACTTGCTGAGGGCTGATTGGTGTCCCAGTATATGGTCTATTCTGGAGAACGTTCCATGTGCACTGGAGAAGAATGTATATTCTGCTTTAGGATGAAATGTTCTGAATATATGTGTTACGTCCATTTGGTCTGGTGTGTCATTGAAAGCCATTGTTTCCTTGTTGATTTTTTCATGAGATGATCTGCCCATTGCCTTGAGTGGGGTGTTGAAGTCTCCTACTATTATGATATTACTATCAATGAGTTTCTTTATGTTTGTGATTAATTGATTTATATATTTGGGTGCTGCCACATTTGGCAGATAAATGTTTACAATTGTTAGGTCTTCTTGGAGGATAGACCCCTTAAGTATGATATAATGCCCCTCTTCATCTCTTGATACAGTCTTTATTTTAAAGTCTAGATTGTCTGATGTAAGTATGGCTACTCTGGCTTTCTTTTGTTGACCATTAGCATGATAGATGATTCTCCATCCCCTTACTTTCAGTCTGAAGGTGTCTTCTAGGTCTAAAGTGGGTCTCTTGTAAACAGCATATAGTTGGATCTTGTTTTCTTATCCATTCTGTTACCCTCTGTCTTTTGATTGGAGTATTGAGTCCAGTGACGTTTAGAGTGAGTACTGAAAGATATGAATTCATTGCCATTATGATGCTTGTAGAGTTGGAGTTTCTCGTGGTGTTCTCTGGTCCTTTCTAAGCTTTGTTGCTTTGGTATTCATTCATTCATTCATTCATTCATTCATACATTCATTCATTCATTCATCTTTTCTTCCCTCAGAAAGTCTCCCTTAAAATTTTTTGCAGGGCTGGTTTAGTGGTCACAAACTCCTTTAATTTTTATTTGTCTAGGAAACTTTTTATCTCCCCTTATATTTTGAATGACAGCCTTGCTGGATAAAGAATTCTTGGCTGCATATTTTTCTGATTCAGCACATTGAATATATCCTGCCACTACTTCCTGGCCTGCCAAGTTTCTGTGGATAGGTCTGCTGGAAACCTGATCTGTCTTCCCCTTCCTAGGTTAAGGACTTTTTTTTCCCTTGCTGCTTTCATGATTCTGTCCTTGGCTGAGTATTTTGTGAATTTGACTATGATATGCCTTGTTGATGGTCGGTTTTTGTTGAATCTAATGGGAGTCCTCTGTGCTTCCTGGATTTTGATGTCTGTGTCTTTCCCCAGGTTAGGAAAGTTTTCTGCTATGATTTGCTCACATAACACTTCTACCCCTATTTCTCTCTCTTCCTCTTCTGGGACCCCTATGATTCTGATGTTGTTCCTTTTTAATGAGCCACTGATTTCTTTAATTCTTAAATCGTGCTCTTTTGCCTTAATCTCCCTCTTTTTTTTCTGCTTCATTATTTTCCCTAAGTTTGTCCTCTATATCACTGAATCTCTGTTCTGCCTCATCCATCCTTGCTGCCATGGCACCCATCCGTGATTGCAGCTCAGTTATAGCATTTTTTATTTCATGCTGACTAGTTTTCACTTCTTTTATCTCCACAGAAAGGGATTCTATTTTCAACTCCAGCTAGTATTCTTATTATCGTGATTCTAAATTCTGGTTCAGACATCTTGCTTCTATCTGGGTTGGTTAAATCCCTGGCTGTTGTTTCTTTGTGCTCTTTGTTTTGGGGTGAATTCCTTCATTTTGTCATTTTGAAGGGAGAAAGGGAATTACTGAGGTAGAAAAATTAAAATTAAAGGAATTAAAATTAAAAAATTAAAATTAAAAAATTAAAAACACATATACAAAAAAATCAAATAAATGATGCTAGAACCTAGATGTGTTTTGGTCTGGGTGTTGAAAGTGGTTTGATAGATTAGAGAAAAAAAAGAGAGGGGGAAAGGAAATCATTTGAGAATTTGAAAAAATGACTACACTGAAGTGGACTAAAATTAAATGATGGAAGTAAAATAGAATTTGAAAAAAAACTTAAACAAAAGTAAAGAATATAGTAGAAAAAATTAAGGAAAATATTTTTAATAAAAATTAAAAATAAAAATAAATTTTTTCTCTTTATTCAAGAAAAAGAAATGAAAAAGAAAAAAATGGAAATAGTTTGAAAATTTGAAAAAGTGAATACACTGAAGTAGACTAAACTAAAATGATGGAAGTAAAATAGAATTTGAAAAAATTTACACAGAAGTAAAAAATAGAGTAAAAAAATTAATAAAAATTGAAAATAAAAATGAATCTTTTTTTCTCTTTCTCTTTTTAAGAAAAAGAAAAGTGAAAAAGAGAGGGGGAAAATCAAATCGAATAGATGGATCTGCTAACATATTGAAATACAACTGAAATTACTTCATTTTCCCCTAGAAGTCAGACTATGAAGTGCTTGATAGTCCATAAACTAAGCAGGCAGTGAGACTTGTGTTCTTGAAGAGTGAGATTGGCCCAGTTGGGCGGGGCTTAGTGTAACGGTTCCATTCTCCATTAGATGGCGCTGCTAGCCTATGGGGTGGATTGTTGTGGCGCTTGTAGGTGTGTATGCACACGCGTGGGAGCGGTGAAAATGGCATCGCCCAGCTACCCAGTCTCTAGTATCACAACTCTGTTCTCCCCATCAGCAATCGTGCACCCATCCTCTGTCTTCAGCTTTCATCCACTCCCTGCTTTTTCATTTCAGCTTTCATTCACTCCCCTTACTTCTGAAGGACTGTGGCTTTGACCCCTTCTGCCCCTCTGCGGGAGGATCTCACTGAGCAATGGCCCAATGTCAGCTGCACCCAGGAATGCTTGCTGGACCCTGCTGCTGCTGGTGCCCTGAGACTGCGGCCAGGTGCCAGCCCACCCCAGAAAAAGTTCACAAGATAGTGTAGCAGCAGTGTTTCAGGGATTATGGAAAATCACAACACACATCTGGCACCAGGCTTTACCCTTAATGACCTTGTTCCAGCACCAGCGAATGTGGCCCTTCTCTGGGGTCTGCTGGGACCAGGTGGCTTCAACAGTCTCTACCAAATGTCCTTCCAGCAGTGGAACCACTTTTTCCCATGTGGCCCAAGAACCTCCCAGACCACACTCTGCTCCTGGGGATTGCCCTTCCCACCACAGCACCTCCAGGTATTGAGCTGTGGAGTTGCAGACTCTGTGCTCCTCTTGTTTACAGTCTTAATGGAATTTAAACCCTCTCCTTTCTCCCTTTTTAGTTTAGTCCCTGTGGCTGTTTCCAATTTTCAACCTTCTCTCCAGATGCTTTTGGGGAGGGGTGCTTTTCCAGTATTCTTCCCTCTCTCCCCCATCTCAGTCCTCTATCTGCCTGCAAAAGCAGGGCACTGCCTGCTTCGGCTTGTTGCTCCTGAAGTTCACCTCTCTGTGGTGCTGAATTCTGCGGTTCAGGTTGTGCAGATTGTTGTGTTAATCCTGAAATCAGTTTTCTAGGTGTGCAGGATGGTTTAGTGTTGGTCTGGCTGTATTTCATGGACGCGAGACACACAAAAAAACTTCCATGCTGTTCAATCATCTTGGCTTCCCCTCTGGTGTTACTGTTTTAAATTTATATTTTATTTTAATCAAAGTACATAATATTACATAATATTGCAAAGCATATAATACATAATATTGCAAGTATCTTTAGTCTTGAGGCTTATTTGGTAATTGCTTCATATTTCTTGTCATTTTATTTTACTATATATATGTATCACTAATTCCACTCCATGTTATTTGCCAAGTTGCTATGATTAAGAATTGATAATGTCTCAGTGCTATTCTCTCTCTCTTTTTTTCTTAACATTTTTTTCAATTTTGAGAGACAGAGCCTGAGCACGAGCAGGGGAGGGGCAGAGAGAGAAGGAAACACAGGATATGAAGTAAGTCTAGGCTGTCAGCACAGAGCCCCACATGAGGCTTAAACTCACAAACTGAGATCAAGTCCTAAGCCTAAGTGAGACGCTTGACTGATAGAGCCACGCAGGCACCCCTCAGTGTTACTCTTCATTTAAGCATTCCTTCTGAAACCATCCAACATTGTGCTCCAGTATAGATTTGCTTTCTAAATCTTCCGCACAGCCATTACCCTGGGACTTCTCTTAGAATCATTCTGTGAATTCTTGTCATCATTTCTTGGTGTTGGATCCACTATTTTCTGTATTCTAAGTCTTCCTCTTTCTTGTTTTAAGCTCTCTGTTTTGTCACATACTTGAGTAGCTTCCTGAGAAATAATGCATGGGAGATTTTTTTTTTTTTGAGATGTTGCATGTGTGAACATGTCTTTGCTCACCCGTTTGATTACTACTTGGCTAGATCTAAAATTCTAAACTGGGAGCACCTGGGTGGCTCATTTGGTTGAGTGTCCTACTTTGGCTCAGGTCATGATCTTGCAGTTTGTGGGTTTGAGCCCTGTGTCGAGCTCTGTGCTGACAGCTCAGAGCCTGGAGCCTGTTTCAGATTCTGTGTCTTCCTCTCTCTCTGTCCCTCCCCCGCTCATGCTCTGACTTTGTCTCAAAAATAAATATTAAAATTCTAAACTGGAATTTCATTTTTCCCTTAGTTTTTCTGAGGAAAAAATAGTAGTTTTCACAGTTGCTGTTGGGAAACTAAATGCAATTCTAACTTGTAATCCTTAGAATGCTTTTTTTTTTTTCACTTCAAACATTTTTGGGTATTTTCCTTTTTTGAAACAGATGATGTGCCCTGGAAGGAGTCTCCTTGAATTCATTGTATTGGGGACAGCTAGGCCTATTTAATCTGGAAACTCAAGTTCTTTAGTTACAGAGGGTTTTAAAAAGATTACTTGACAATTTACTTCTCTCCATTTTCTCTTTTTTGGAGCTCTTATTAATACTTGATCTTCAATCAGAATTTATGATGTTCTCCTGGCTTCACATGGTAATTTGAAGTAGGTTTTGCTAGCATATTCATTTGCCAGATGAAGAAACAGCTCAGAGAGGTTAAGGAATTTGTCTGGGATTATACAGGTGATAAATAGTAGAGCTAGCTTTCAATCATGACTGTGCAGAGTTAGGGTATGGACTTTAACTCTTTTTTATACTCAAGTTCATTGAACTGCAGGCTTTAGAGTTACTTGATGGGCTCTACTGGAACTGTGCAGCTAACAATTACCTTATTTGGCTGCTGGCCTGGGTTTATTATTCTCTGATCAACTGAGTTTAGTAGTTGGATACATTTCCAGACTCAAGTACTTGATAATATTCTTAATTACTACCTTTCTATTGTTTTTCAGGGTTTCTGTGTATTTTTACATTTTTAAAAGTTGCTTTTTTGGATTTCAGGATGAAAAAGAGATAAACACAAATACTTTCTTTAATATGAATTCCCATTGATTTGTTTTCAGCTTTCTGTTGATACCTTTATATTAAATATGGTGTAACTAGATTTATTTTTAATGCATTAGTTGAGTTTCTTTTTTTTATTATTTATTTTTTAAAGTATGTATTTTTGAGAGAGAGACACACAGAGTGTGAGTGGGGAAGGTGCAGAGAGAGAGGGAGACACAGAATCTGAAGCAGGCTCCAGGCTCAGCTGTCTGCATAGAGCCTGAGCCTGATGCGGGGACTCAGACTCACCAACTGTGAGATCATGACCTGAGCTGAAGTCATTAGCTTAACCAACTGAGCCACCAAGAGAGTTTCTTTCTCTTAAGCTAAGACCTAATTACCTTATTATATAGTTTACACTTTTATGTTTATTTGCCTACTTGTAATTTTATTCATAGTTTTTGTGAGGATTAGTGACTTAATATATGTAATACACATAGAACAGTTTGTGGTAAATGATAAGTACCATATAAATGTCAACTGTCATCATTATTATTTTCATATTAGAACAAGATTTCTGCGAGAGAGGGTATTCTTGCAATGAATTTTGTTCTTAAAAACACTTTGGCTTCTTTCTTCTTATTACCATTTCTCAGAGAATAATAAGGAATGTTTTCTTCCTTATCATTTCTCTTCCATTCTCACTGTCACAATGTTAATTGTGCTAAGATAACTTAGTACTTGATTACAGTTTATTATCAGAATTTCTCTTATATTAGGTGATATGTGATCTGACTCATTGTATTTTTACAAATGTCTTCCTTTCAAATTTTTGCTGGATTCCAGAATTCTTAGGATTCATTTTTTCCCCCTCTAAATAATCTTAAAAATGTGATTCCATTATCATCTATATTTTAGTGTTGGAGATGAATGTCTGATATCAGCCTAATTTTTTTCTTTATTGCTTGTGCTTTCTGCCTTGAAGATTGTGATACTTTCTTTTAATCCTTGGAATTAAGAAATTCTTAAGGATATCCCTGAATGTATGTTTGTTAGCAGTTTTACCTGGAACTCTTGAGCCTTTTCCCCCTGCAGGCTTTAGCTTCAGGGAAAATTTCTCTTACTGTTCAATTATTGTCTTTTCTCTATAGCTTCACTTTTCTCCTTCTGGAAATCTTAGTATTCACATCTTGGATTTCTGGTGTCTATCCCCTCAAGTCTTAGATCTTTTTTTCCTTGGCTTTAATCTCTTTGTACTTTTTTCTGGATTAAAAATGTTTCTTTTATTTGAACTTCCATACTATTGTTATTTCAGGACTCAGCAGTGACTATTTGTCTTCCAATAAATGTACTTACTATTTATGTAATCTTAAAGTGTTAATAGACTTTCTAAGTTTATTACTAATGGATAAAATTATAAAGGAAATTATTGATACCTTTGTCCATAAAAAAACAAAGGTGAGCAATAAACCAAAAAAACGGGCACCTGGGTGGCTCAGTTGGTTAAGCGTCAGACTTTGGCTCAAGTCAAGAGCTCAGGGTTCCTAGGTTCGAGCACCACACCTGGCTCTGTGCTTACAGCTCAGAACTTGGAGTCTGCTTCGGATTCTGTGTCTCCCTCTCTCTCTGCCCCTCCCCTACTCACGCTCTATCTTTCTCAAAAATAAACAACAAAAAAATTAAAAACAAACTCAAAAAACAACTTTAATACATGTGACAAAGTGATAATATTTTATGTATTAAGTTGTTAAAAATAAAGAATTTGGACACACCAACAGAAAAAAAGAGTAATACATATTAACAGAAAATTTACCAAAGAAGAAATACATACATCCAATAAACATTATTTATTTTCTTTAATTTATTTTAGAGAGAGTGAGAAAGTGTCAGTGAGCAGGAGAGAGGGGCAGAGGGAGAGAGAATCTTAAGTAAGCTCCATGCTCAGCAAAGACCCTAATGCAGGGCTCAATCCCATGACCCCAAGATTATGACCTGAGCTGAAATCGAGAGTTGGACATTGATCTGAGTCACCCATGTGCCACTTTGAAAACATTTTTAAACTTTACTAGTAGTCAAAGAAATGTAAAGCAAAAATAATATATAAATATAGCAATATTTTAAAAAATTTTAATGTTTATATTTTTAGTTTTGAGAGGCAGAGAGACAAAGACAGAGACAGAGTGTGAATGGGGGAGAGGCAGAGAAAGAGGGAGGCACAGAATCTGAAGCAGGCTCCAGGCTCTGAGCTGTCAACACAGAGCTAGTCGTGGTGCTTGAACCCATTGAAATCATGACCTGAGCTGAAGTGAGATGCTTAACCAACAGAGCCACCCAGGTGCCCCAATAAGGTAATATTTTTGAAAGATTATTTTCATGGATTATGAAGAATAATACAGATAACTCTTCTGTATTAGGATATATTTGGCTGCAAGTAACAGAAAACCCAGTTCAAATAACTTAAGTGATATTTATTGTCTCTCATTGTTTGAATTTCAGAAGACTGGCTTGTTTCAGGGGTTCAACAGTATTATCTAGAACCTGTTTTTTTTTTTTTTTTTTTTTTTTTTTTTTTTTTTTTTTTTAAAAACATCTCTCCTTTCTGCTTTCTGTAGTTTCAGCTTCATCCTAAGGCTGGCTTGAGGCTATCAACAATTCCTAAGATAGTCTGTTGCCTTATCTACTTGCAGGAGGAATGACAGGAATGATGGGAGGGAGAGGAAGTTGTTTTCACAGAAATGCTCAATTTCTATAGGTCTTATTGGCCCAACTTAAGACATGAGCCTATCCCTGAGTCCATAGCTGGATGCAGCTCATTAAATTGCTCAGCTTAGGTTGGAGCTATATGTTTCATTCACAGATACGGAGTGGGGCTACCTTCAACCTAAGGACATAGGTTGGATGGGAGAGAGATGAGAAGGCTGCATGAAAATTGGGGATGTTACCAAGAGGCAGATAAAAGGTTTGGGGAAAGCACATAAAGTGTCCATTATCCATGCATTTCTCTGGGCATAAAAAGTGGTATATACATTCTGTCATGAAACTGGCAATAAGAATTGAAATCTTAAAATGTGCTTATAATGTTACTCAGAAATTGTGTTCTTTGGAACTTATCTCAGAATCATGGATATATATAAATATCCAGCTATTATGTATCTAAAGTTGAAGCATTTTGACTAACTACCAATTTGGAACAATTTACATATTCAACCACATGGTTTCGATTAAAGTGTGCATAGAATATTCAATATTCATACAATAGAATACTACTTAAAATGAAAAATGCTATCAGGAATATTTAATAACATGGATATAGACCACTGCCATTAAGTGGAGAACTCAACAAAAAAATCTCCTTTTGGAAAAAACCGTACGTATTCATACAACAAAAATAATAATACCAAAATGTTAATAGTGGTTATCTTTTGTAGAAATAGTTTTTTGTGGGGCACCTGGGTGGCTCAGTTGGTGAAGCATCCACTACCTGCTCAGTTCATGATCTCATGGTTTGTGGGTTCCAGTCCTGTGTTGGGCTTTATTCTGAGAGTTCAGAGCCTAGACCCTGCTTCAGATTCTGTCTCCTTCTCTCTTTGCCCATCCCCTGCTCACACTGTCTGTCTCTCTCTCTCTCAAAAATGAATAAAAAATTTTTTAAAAAGATAGGTTTTTTGCATATTGGTATTTTTATAAATTTCTTAAAATCTTCAATATTTTAATTTCTTCATTTCTGATATTTATGCCTTCTTTTTCTTACTGCACTGGCTGGAAACTCCAGTACAATTTGAAAAGAATTGGTGAGAATGAGCATCTTCATATTATTCTTAGGGAAAAAAGGTTACTCTTTAACCATTAGGTATGATCATAGGTATGGATTTTGTAGATGTCCTTCAACAGTTGAGAAAATTTTAAAAGAATTTCTGATTTGTTGAGAGGTTTTATCGTAAGAGGTATTAAGTATTGTCAGATGATTTTTTTTTTCATCTGTTAAGATGATCATATGATTCCCCCCTTATTCTGTAAATGTAGTATATTGATTTTCAAATGTTAAATCAACTTGCATTCTTGAGTTAAACTGCACTTCATTATGAAATATTATTTTAATATATTGCTGGATTCAATTTGATAATACCTATTTTTTTTTAAAGATTTTATTTTCTTAAAATAATCTCTACACCCAATTTGGGGCTGAAACTCACAACCCTGAGATCAGGTCGCATGCTCTACTGACTGAGCCAGCTAGGTGCCTCAATTTGCTAACATATTCTTAAAGATTTTTATTCTTAAGTTCATGAGGGATACCCATCAGTAATTTGATCTTTATCAAGTTTCTGTGTTTGCTTTGTAAAACAAGTTGGGAAATATTCCCCCTTGCCATTTTCTGAAACCATTTGTATATCAGTTTCTATTTAAGCTTTATTAATCTGTGTGGAATTTTGTCATTTCATGTAAGTTGTTGAATTTATTGGCAGCTTATGCTTTTATATCTTAAGGATCTATAATTTTGACTTTTTTATTTCTGGTAATGTTAATAGATTTTTTTTCTTGATTGCTAGAGGCTTAAATAATTTCAAAGAATTAAGTTTTGTTGACTTTCTTTACTGTTTTTTGTTTCCATGATTTCCATTCTAATTTTTATTCTTTTCTACTTACTGTGGGTTTCATTTGCTATACTTCTTTTGAGCTTCTCAAGGTAGAAGCTTAGATTATTGACTTTATATATTCATTTAAATTATGAATTTAAGTTTAATTAAGAATTTAAATTTCCTGTTAAGCACTGGTTAGACTGCACCCCCAGATTTTTGATATGTTATGCTTTTATTATTTTTTAAGTGCATGATTTCTTCTTTTGCCCATGGTAATTCAAGGGCGCATGGTTCAAATTTCAAATATTTTGGGGATATTCTAGGTATCTGTTTGCTACTAAGTTTTGTTACATTGTTGTGATCAGAGAATGTACTCTATATCATTTCAATTTTTGAATATTTATTGAGACTGGTTTTATGAGCCAACATGTTTATCTTACTGACTTTTCCTTGTGCACTTAGAAAGAATGTGTGTTCTACTTATAACACTTTGCATGATAGAAGATAATCCTGTAACATACTTTAAAATCACTAATCCTGAGACCTTTTAAAATTGACAGTCTTGAGACAGAAGAGTGAAATAGTTGACATTTATCTTTTTCTTCCCCACTAGGATTATTTATTCCCTCAACCCACACCCAGAGTTTTCTGTGCTATGTTTACCCTTCTATAAGTATGTCTTTTCAAATCACTTTTTAAACAGTTAAAAATGGTGCTGGGAGAACTGGACAGCAACATGCAGAAGGTTGAAACTAGACCACTTTCTCACACCATTCACAAAAATAAACTCAAAATGGATAAAGGACCTGAATGTGAGACAGGAAACCATCAAAACCTTAGAGGAGAAAGCAGGAAAAGACCTCTCTGACCTCAGCCGTAGCAATCTCTTACTCGGCACATCCCCAAAGGCAAGGGAATTAAAAGCAAAAGTGAATTACTGGGACCTTATGAAGATAAAAAGCTTCTGCACAGCAAAGGAAACAACCAACAAAACTAAAAGGCAACCCACGGAATGGGAAAAGATATTTGCAAATGACACATCGGACAAAGGGCTAGTATCCAAAATCTATAAAGAGCTCATCAAACTCCACACCCGAAAAACAAATAACCCAGTGAAGAAATGGGCAGAAAACATGAATAGACACTTCTCTAAAGAAGACATCCGGATGGCCAACAGGCACATGAAAAGATGTTCAACGTCGCTCCTTATCAGGGAAATACAAATCAAAACCACACTCAGATACCACCTCACGCCAGTCAGAGTGGCCAAAATGAAGAAATCAGGAGACTATAGATGCTGGAGAGGATGTAGAGAAACAGGAACCCTCTTGCACTGTTGGTGGGAATGCAAATTGGTGCAGCCGCTCTGGAAAGCAGTGTGGAGGTTCCTCAGAAAATTAAAAATAGACCTACCCTATGACCCAGCAATAGCACTGCTAGGAATTTATCCAAGGGATACAGGAGTACGGATGCATAGGGGCACCTGTACCCCAATGTTTATAGCGGCACTCTCAACAATAGCCAAATTATGGAAAGAGCCTAAATGTCCATCAACTGATGAATGGATAAAGAAATTGTGGTTTATATACACAATGGAATACTACGTGGCAATGAAAAAAAATGAAATATGGCCTTTTGTAGCAACATGGATGGAACTGGAGAGTGTGATGCTAAGTGAAATAAGCCATACAGAGAAAGACAGATACCATATGGTTTCACTCTTATGTGGATCCTGAGAAACATAACAGAAACCCATGGGGGAGGGGAAGGAAAAACAAACAAACAAACAAACAAAAAAAAACAGTTGTTAAAAAGGCTAATACAATTTTTGAGGATTGCTTAAGATAGTACTTTTTTATTTTAAAAAGTATATCTCAGATTATTAAATGAAAGGAATGGAGCTGAATGTCAGTATTTTAGGCTTTAAGAATTCATAGATCCCAATTGTCTGTTTCTGTACCAAGTTAAACATAAACATCAGCTATGAAGGTGATCCTTTATCTGCTGTTTTCATTGTCATATGAATGCGTGAGTGAAGTAAAAGGAATAAATCCAACGCTTGAATTTCAGGTGTTTTGTACAGATATATTAATGCTGGTAGAACTTCCTTATACTTGACGTTGTATATTGAACTTTCCTAGCAGGTAGAACATGATATATAAAACCAGTGTGATGAGAATAAGCCTGTTTCACTTGAGAAAGTAAAAGGGGCCAGTAAAGCTAGAATATGGAAAATCGAAGGACATTAATAAGATAGAGCTAAACTTGAGAGAGTTTGTGCAGTTGCTGAGGATTTTTGTCTTCATGCGCATATCAGACAGAGAGCATGGGAGAGATTTAAACAGAAGATTGTATGTTTTGAAGATGGTGATGCAGAAAGACCACTCTGGCTACATGATAGAACATTGACTGGGGGGTGGGGAGGGGGGGGTGGTTCAAGAGGGATTGTGGGAAAGATTTGGAGATGGATTGCCAGTGTCTAAGCAAGACATAATGGCAGCTTGGATTATAGTGGTGATGGTGTAGGTAGAGAGATGTGAACAGATCCAGAAGACTAAAGTAAACCAGACCTGTTTATAGATTGGCTGTGAATGGGAAAGAAGAAGAAGATGTCAGAAACAAATCTAGGTTTCTTGCCCAACAGAAAAGATGGTGGTGGTTGTATAGCATTAACTAAAACATTTCCATTCAATGTATTTTGGGAAATTCTGTGTCTTAATGATTAAGGACTAATAAATCTGTTAGTGGTTTAATAGCCTTTAAGTTCCCTTCTTAGTCTGTAGCAACTGTCTAAACTACTATAAGCCTACAAGGCTTAGCAGTAAAGAAATGTATAGTATACTTTAGTCTTGGTTAGAAAAAAGTCCATTAAATAAATAAATATTAAAATAAATAGCAAACCTGCAGCTAACATCATACATATCTAATTGTGAAAGATTAGAGCTTTCTCCCTAAGAAAATGTTAGGGAAAAAAGAAATAAATTCCTGTTCCTATTCCTGTTCATAGATGATGTCATTTTGTATATAGAAAATCCTAAGAAATCGACAAAAAAACTATTAAAACTATTCAGCAAGTTTGTAGGATACACAAGCACTACATAGAAATAAATTGTGTTCATTTGTTTTTTTATTTTCCACATATGAGTGAAATCCTAGGATAATTGTCTTTCTGACTTATTTCACTTTGCATAATACACTCTAGTTCCATCCACGTTGTTGGAAATGACAAGAGTTCATTCTTTTTGATTACTGAGTCATATTCCATTGTATGTATGTGTATGTATGTGTTTGTTTATGTGTGTATATATTTGTATGCATGTATGTTTGTGTATGTATGTATATGTATATACATATATGTTTGTGTATGTATGTATGTATATATATATGTATATATATGTGTATGTATATATATATATATATATATATATATATATATATATACATACATACACAAACACATACATACACACCACATTTTCTCTATCCATCCATCAGTCAATGGACAACATAGGGTAAGGGAAAGAAAAATAAGATAAAAATATAAAGGGAGGCAAACTCTAAGAGATACTTAAATATAGAGAACAAACTGAGGTTGCTGGAGGTGAGGTGGGTGGGGGGATGGGATAAACAGGTGATGGGCATTAAGGAAGGTACTTATTGGGGTAAACATTGGGTGTTATATGTAAGTGATGAATCACTGGGTTCTACTCCTGAAACCACTACTACACTGTATGTTAACTAACTTGAATTCAAATAAATTTAAAAAAAGAAACTAGTCACAGAAGGAAAAAAAAAATACTATTTTATATTCATGCATTAGCAATAAAAAATCTTAAAAGGAAATTTAAAAAATTCCATTTGTAAAAGCATCAAAAGAGTAAAATACTTCATAAATTTAATCAAGAAGGTACAAGTCTTATATACTGAAAACTACACATCATTGAAAAAATTAGACAACCTAAATAGGACATAAACTGTTGATGTTTGTGGAAGATTTAAATTATTTGTATTTTAATACTTCCCAAATAGATACACAGATTCAACATAATTTCTACCAAAATTCTAGGTGGTATTTTTTTGTAGAAATAGGCAAACTCATTCTAAAATTCTCCTGGAAATGCAAAGAGTACAATATAGACAAATTAGAATAGGAAGAGCAAGGTTGGAGTACTCACAGTCCACAATTCCAAAACTTAATACAAAGATACAGTAGTGAAGACATCATATAAGACATAGAGCTCATTGGAATAGAATTGAAAGTCCAGAAATAAATCCTAATAGTTACAGTTAATTGATTTTTAATGAAGGTGCTAAGGAGAAAATATGGGGAAAGAATTTTTTTTTAACATATGTTATTGGGACAGGTGGATTATCTACATGGAGAAGAAATTGTACCCCTTCCTCACACCATATAAAAATTAATTCAATGGATTAAGACCTAAATTTGAGAGCAATACTTACGTGAAAACATGGATGTATATCTTTGTAGACTTGGATTGGGTCATGGTTTTTAAAAAATCTGACCTGTAAAGCACAAAGAACCAAAAAAAAAAAAAAAAAAAGAATAATTGTATTTTATCAAAATTGAACACTTTTGTACATCAAAGAACACTATCAAGGAAATGAAGACAGCCCAAATAATGACAGAAAATAATAGCAAATTATTCTGTATACTAGATTATTGAGATAAATAATTCTTATGACTCAACAATAAAAAGATAGCCCAATTAAAATGGATGAAAAAATTGTATATTTCTCTAAAGAAGATAAACAAATGGCCAATAATCACATGAAAAATGCTCAGTATCTTTAGTCATTAGAGAAATGCAAGTTAAAATCACAGTGAGATGCTGCTTAATCTCCTTAACATGGGTATAATAATAATGAAAAAAGGACAATAATCAGTGTTGATGAATATATGGAGAAATTGGATCCTTATACGTTGCTGATGGGAATAGAAAATGGTGCAACTGCTCTAAAAAATAACTTGGCAGCTCCTGGAAAAGTTAAACATAGAGTTACCATGTGACCTAGAAATTCCACTTCTAAATATATATCCAAGAAAAACTGAAAACTTGTGTTTACACAAAAACTTGTACATGAATTCTCATGGTGGCATTATTCATAATAGCTGAAAAAGCAGAAACAACCTACATATCCGTGAGTGGTTAAAACGAAAAGTGATAATATTTTGGACATTGCATTTTGGAATATTTAGCTGTAAAGAGGAATGAAGTACTGATAAATGATACAACATGGATGAATCTTGAAAACATGCTAAGTGAGAGAAACCAGTCACAAAAGGCCACATATTTTATGATTTCTTTCATATGAGTTGTCTAGAATAGGTAAATCCATAGAGACAGAAAAGTAAGTGGTGGATGTAGGGGTTTGGCAGAAATGGAAATGTGTGCTAATGGAGATGAGGATTTTTTTTTGGGGGGGGGATGATGACAATTTTCTATAGTTAGTGATAATTGTCTGATGTTATGAATATTCAGAAAACGATTGTAGGTTTTAAACATTGAGTTTTATGATACGTGAATTCATTTAAAAACAAAAATTGGAAAAAATCATGCTCATTGACAAACTCAAAAGAAACTATGTTAATTCCTCACACATGTAGATTTGACATTATTCTAATAAAACTTCTAGAAGTTTTTTTTGAGTGTGGAAAATGAGAGCTGTTTATAAAATTTATATGGTTATATGAAGTGTCAGAAATAGCTAAAGCAGTCTTGAAGAATGACCAACTTGTAGGCTGTATAATCTGGGTATGAAAATATGTTACAGCTAAATTCAGACATTGTGGTTGATAGGCATTCACCATTTATACTAGTCATAAAACTGGCTAATAGAATAGGGAATTCAAAAACAGATCAATACATATCTGATTTGAGAAGTACAGTGCAGTGAAGAAAATACGGTTTTTTAAATAATTATTATTGGCTTAATTGGATATTTGGATGGGGAGAAATACATCTGGACCTCTACACCATATACATTCAGATTTATTGAACACTTAAATGTGAAAGGTAAAATGATAAAGCCTTTTGAGGGAAACGTGAGAATATCTTGTGACTTTGTAGTAGGGAACTATTTCTGATTCAGGACAAAACATTCATTAAAAAAAAAAAATACACTGAATTCTATGAAAATTAAGAACTGCGTTCATCAAAGACAATATTAGTGGAAAGAATGGTAGACAATATTTGCAACATGTATATTTGACAAAGGGCCAATATTCACAATATATAAAGAAATGTAGATAAAGAAATGAGGCTTGGAGAAACATGTTGCAAAAGGGGTATTTAAATGGTCAATAAATATTTGAAATGATGATAAACTTATCAGTCATTGGGGAAATGAACATTAAAACTACAGTGAGATGACAATATACCTTGTGGAATAGTTAAAATTTAAAAGATAGGAAACACCAAGTGTTGGTGAGGCTGTGAAGCACCACAAACTCATACATTGCTGACAGGTGTGGAAATTGATAGAGCCACTTTGGAACACTGACAGTATCTGCTAAAACTAAATATATACTTGGCTTATAACCTAGTGGTCCATGCTGAAGTATGCTCTCAACAGAAATACATGCTTATGTGAATCAAAATATATGTATAAGAATGTTCTTAGCAGCATTATTCCTAAGGCTTTAAACTGGAAACTACCCAGTGACAATCAATGATAGAATGGATAAATATATTCACATGCTGAGAACATGGCAATGAGAATGATCTACAGGTATTTGCAACAATATGGGTGAGGCTTAGTAACATAACATTGAGCGAAGGAAGCCAGGCACAATAAATACTCCGTGATATACTGTAATTCGATTCCTTTAACAAAAGTTGAAAAACATGAAAATGAATTTATATTAGAAGTCAGGATATTTGGTAACTTTGTGGAGGCAGGTTTAAGGATTGGAAGGGGATATAAAAGGCAGGGGTTTGGGCATAGTGGTAATATAGTTTCTTGATCTGGGTGCTTTTTACATTGGTTTGTTTAGTTTGTGTGTATACTTAGGGTTTGTGTTTTCCTGTATTATACTTTAATAAGAGGTTAAAAAAGAAAAATAAGCTCAAAGTACAAAGTAAGATGGTATAAATAGGAACACATGTGTTGCTAATCATAAGTGTGAGTGAACTAAATCCCCAATAAAAGGAAAAAGATGATCAGAATGGATAGATCATGGGTGTGTGTGGAGCCTTTGGGTGGGAATATGGGCAAGAAGTGTTCCCTGATAGAATTTGAGCTGGATTTCATTTTACTAGTTAATTGGTTGTATGTCTTTCCTTGTCCCTACCTTTTTAAGAATCTACTGTAGAACCCAGGCAAAAAAGAGGACCTGAAATTTTTCCTGACAGGAAGAAAGCCAATAAAAGTGAAGAAAAGGCTTCTCTACAAAAAACTTCAAATACCCAGAGGTTCTTATGCTAGCTGTTTCAGGAAGAAGGGCATACTTAGTGTCAACAAGTGCTAAATCTCCAATGGGCAACATGCACGTTCACCTCAACAAATGTTACCATTAAATCTCCGTTCCAAAATGCTGCAAGGGTACGGGAAGCCATGTGTTCAACATGGTTTTTCTTATGGAGAAAGATGAGATAATTAATACCAAAGAAGGGCAGGTAGTAGCCTTTGATCAATAATTTTGTTTTTAAAGCAACACATTAAGAATACAGGTTTCAACAGAGTGCTAAATGGCATGGTCTTTGTGTCTCTGTGGGTTATAAAACCAATTCTTCCCATTGACATATTTGTTAACAAGGGCTGTTTCAGACTTTCCATTTCTGTCTTTTGCATATCATTTCAAACAAACTTAAACACTGTTGAGTATGTTTCACCGTTTTTCTCAAAAAGGATGTAAAAGAAAAATGTCCATGAACAAAGATATCCCTTGGTGTTAGATCCCAGCAGTACAGCATTATGACATCTATCTATAACCTATCCAACAAAGACTAGGAGGAAAAGCCAAAATATATTTGTATATGGAATTTTTTTGCTTGTAGATGGACAACGTTATTAACAACCCCATACGAAGAGGATTTTGAATGAGTAATTTCAAGTGAATAGAAAATAGAAGCCATTAAAAGAATAAAAGAACAGAAATCCATTTATTGAAAATGACACAGAATATTAACATTATGCTTTGTATTTTTTTGGTTATTGGCATTCAGTCCTGCTTATTTTTTAGACTTATTTCCTACAGAGTTGGAATATTTCTTTATACCTTCTGGGTAATTTTTGTGGCTTAATTATTTTTCTGTCCTCTCATTTTCTACGAATGGTCTGAGTGACAATTTCCCCCATTACCCTATATAAGTATTGGCTGATTAGTTTACATTTTTAGGTTAGTTCTTTAGATTTCTATTTTGTCAGGTTTTTTGAGTGAGGGCAAAGGTACATGTTTTACCTAGGTGGTTGCATAGCCTTTTACTTCATTTAGTGGTGTGTAGACTCGTTCTTAAATGAAAGGCAATTATCTAGCTTTCCCTTTATATCAATAGAAAGGTTATAGCTTATTCTTCTGTTTGTATTTGTGTTCTTGATCTACTGTTCCAGATGTTGTCATTGAGTTAAGTTGACTTGAATGTTTAAAATACACAGAAATATAATTAATGTGACTGGTGTTTCCAACATATTTGATCTTATTTTACAGAAAACATTGTTTTTTTTTTTTTAAAGGAATTTGAGTATATGAAGGATGATGACCAAATACTCTGTATCTTAATAGAACATAGAATCAGAGAATGTGGAATTAATCTGGAGTAATAAGATATATCTGACAAATTGAAGTTCCTTTCTCTGGCTGGTGGTGTAAAGTCATTTGTATGGGTGTGGGTGTGGGCAGGCAAAGGAGAGAATGGGGTTAAAGAAAGCTAAGCTGACTGGCATAGGAGCAAGCCAGGTGGATGGATTCTCTATTATCCCTAAAGTGTAGGGGATGCTGGGGCACCTCTGTGGCTCACTTGGTTGAATGTCTGACTCTTGATTTTGACTCAGGTCATGATTTCATTGTTCATGAGTTCCAGCCCTGTGTCAGGTTCTGTACTGATACCTTGGGATTATCTCTCATCCTCTCTTGGTCCCTCCCCTGAGGACCTGCTCTCTCTCTCTCTGTGAAAATAAACAACAAAAACCGGTGTAGGTGACGTTGAAATCAGGGGTGTGCAGAGTAAGATTAGATCAGAAATCCAAGGTGGGGGGAGCTAAGATGGTGGCATAGGAGGAGGACTTTATGCTTGTTTTATCCCTCAAACACAGCTAAAAATCTATCAAATCATTCTGACTATCCAAGAAATCAACCTGAGGACTGATAGAACAAACTGTACAACTAAGGGGTGAGGAGGCCACATGAGGAAGGTAGGGCATGGAGAGCCGTGGTTTGGGGGAAATGGAGTGCAGGTACTGAGGAGAGGAGGCAGCCCTGGTAGCAGAGAAAGATGAGGGAGAGTAGAGGGCACAGGGATATACACAAAGAGAAAACTTCCCCAAAGCCATTGGCTTGGAAAGTGAGAGGGGCTGATTTTCATGAGTGTTAGTGACCAGACTGGAGTTACAGAGGTTCCTGGACCTGGCTAGGATAGAGAACTGAGGATACTGTCCTACTCTTGGAAAGAAGGCAGGTAAGAAACCCAGGGCAGACTGCACTATCCAAGGATCACCTAAGGTGCATGGGGGGAGACTGAATGTACTTTTTGGAGTGCATCTATGAGAGATGGCATTGCTTCTCTGGGTACAAAAGCACCAGGGGTCTCCATTCCCCTCCCCCCACTCCTCAGCATAAGTGCAGAGACACTGAGGGCAGCTAACCCAGATACTGGCTGTTTAGCCTGATTTACTCCAACTCCCACTCCCCTGCCCTTTGGCATGACTGCCCTTCTGGGTCAAAACTGCACCACTCCTAGTGTGGGCAAGACCCTTTCCCAGAGGACCAGTAAAGGTCCCTGCTATACCAGGCCACTGAAGTTTGGAATTTAAAAAGCAGTTGGGGCTGGGATAGAGCCCAAAATGCACTGCCCTGCTCCTGGAGAGAAGGTAGGCAAGCAACCTGGAGATAGTGTGAAATCAGCAATCTGAAAAATGCCTCAGATGCATGAGGGGAAATTATTTGGCTTACTGAAACTGCTTCCCTGAGAGCAGCAAGCAAGAACCACCACTCCCCCCACCTTCCAGGGACAAAGGAGCTTGCTAGTGCCCCTGCTCTTCAGCATAAGCCAACTTCAATAAAGAGCACAGCACCAACACTGGCTTCCTAACCTGCTTACCCCAAGTCCTGCCCCCACCCCGGACTCTGCTCGTACTGCTTTTCTCAGGCAAGTATGCCTAAGGACTAGTACAGCAGGCCCCTTCCCCAGAAGACCAACAGAAACCCCTTCACACATCACATCAGTTGATCAGAATTCTGCAAGTCTTCGATTCTAGTGGCAATGGCATCATGTCTTTTTTATTTTTTATTTTTTCATTTTATTTCAGAGAGAGAGCACGCGAGTGAGAGAGTGCTAGCGCACAAGCATGAGCAGGGGACAGGCAGAGAGGGGAGACACAGAATTTGAAGCAGGCTCCAGGCTCTGAGCTGTCAGCACAGAGCCCAATGCTGGGCTTGAACTGGGAGATCATGACCTGAGCAGAAGTTGGATGCTTAACTGACTGAATCACCCAGGTGCCCCAATATCCACTTTTTTAAACAAGCAGACCAGAACACACCTATTTAAAGCTCCCCACTATTAGGGGGAGCCTCTACAAATGACTGACCTGAGGGATAGGGCAGTCAAAACATAACAACAGAGTCACGCAGCACACACCAGAGACACTACCTGAAGTGCCAGACCCTGTACATTATATGACCTCCCCTTCATAAAGTCATCACTCTCAGGAGCAGAAAGCATAACAGGCTTTTCTAACATGTGGAAGAAGACAGAGATCTAGACAAAATAGCAAAACATAGGAATTTATCCCAAAAGAAAGAATAAGAAAAGGTCATGGTCAGGGATCTAATAAAAATAGATAGGAGTAATATGCCTGATCCAGAGTTTAAAGCAACAGTCATAAGGATGCTAGCTGGGCTTGAAAAAGTGTAGAAGACTTGAGGGAGACCCTTACTGCAGAGATGAAAGAGCTAAAAAATCAATCAGGCTGAAATCAAAAGTGCAATGACTGAGATTCAAAACCAAATGAATGAAATGACCACAAGGATGGAAGAATCAGAGGAAAGAATAAGTGATATAGAATATAGAATTACAGAAAATAATAAACCTGAACAAAAGAGAAGAATTTTGAATCACAAGAGTAGACTTAGGGAACTCAGTGACTCCATCAAACATAATAACATTTGTATCATAGAAGTCCCAGAAGAAGAAGAAGAAGAAGAGGAAGAAGACGAAGAGGAAGAAGAGGAAGAAGAAGAGAAAATGGGGCAGAAGGTTTCTTTTAGGAAATTATAGCTGAAAAGTTTACTAATCTGGGGAAGGAAACAAACATCCAAATACAGGAAACAGAAAGAACTCCCATTAAAATCAACAAAAGCCCCCCAAAAAAATTACCAAAAGCAAGCCAACACCAAGACATATTGTAGTTAAATTTGCAAAATATAGTGATAAAAAATGGCAAAGGTGCAAGACAAACAAGTCTATAACTTAGAAGACCCATAGGGCTAACAGCAGATCTTGGCAAGCCAGAAAGGAGTGGCATGATAAGTTCAACAGGCTGAATGGGAAAAGTCTGCAGCCAAGAATACTCTATCTAGCAAGTCTATCATTCAGAATAAAAGGAGAGTGAGTTTCTCAAACAAAAATTAAATAATTTCATGACTGCTAAACCATCCGGCAAGAAAGGGGTCTCTTTGAGTGTGTAGAAAGACCAAAAGTGACAAAGACTAGAAAGGAGCAGGGAAAAATCTCTAGAAATGACAAATAATAAGATGGCACTAAATGCATATTTATCAGTAATTACTCTGAATGTAAATGGACTAAATGCTCCAATGAAAAGATATAGGGTGTCAGAATGGATTAAAGAAACAAGACCTATCTAGATGCTGCCTACAAGAGAATCATTTTAGATCTAAAGACACCTGCAGATTCAAAGTATGGGGATAGAGAACCATCTATAATGCTAATGGATGTCAAAAGAAAGCCAGAGTAGCTATATCAATCTCAGACTAGATCTTAAACCAAAGACTGTAACAAGAGATAAAGAAGGGCACTATATCAAATTAAAGGGGACTATCCAATAAGATAATATACCAATTATAAATATTTATGCCCCAACTTGAAAGCACCCAAATATATAAAACATTAACAAGTCCTAAGGGAAGTCATTGATAATACTACAATAATATACATAATATGTACAATAATATACACACATATATACATATATACAACGGAGTATTACTCAGCTATCAAAAAGAATGAAATCTTGACATTTGCAGCAGCATGGATGGAGCTAGCATGTAAGATGCAAAGTGAAATAGAGAAAGAAAATACCATATAAATTCTCTCATAAGTGGAATTTAAGAAATATGACAGCTGAACATAGGAAAAAAAGAGTGGCAAACCAAGAAGCAACCTCTTAACTATAGAGAAGAAACTGTGGGTTACTAGAGGAAAGGTAGGTGTAAGGATAGGTTAAATGGGTGATGTGTATTAAAGGAGGGCACTTATGATGAGCACTGGGTGGTGTTTGTAAGTGTTGAATCACTAAATTCTACACCTGAAACTAATGTTACACTGAATGTTAAGTCCCTGGAATTTAAATAAAAACTTGTAAAAAGAAGAATGAAGTTTATATTTGGGTAATAACTAGGAAAAAAATAAAAAGAAATCCAAGATCCATTGCCCAAAGCCAAGAGGCAAAATATATCACTGAATCAATGAAGAAGTCAGTCTTATATCAAATTCCAAAGCACAGGACCAGGACATGGAAATGGATAGCAAAAAGGCCAAGTCTTGGCGGCAGGTCCTGGGTCACCTGGGTTTTCTAGCACATAAATAAGTTCATGTGGTGTAAATTGTCTTTTACTGGTTTGTCCAATGCCAGGTAGAACCTGGAAGGTTTAAACGGTCAGAGACAAAGTGAGGAATAATAACTTTTCTAATAGTAGGAACTGTTGAAGCACTGAACCAGGAATGGAAAATCTGACATCCTGTCCCTTGATAATTGGTGAACAACTGGCTTTACATAGGTTTAATTAATAACTTAATAAATTCTTTTGGTTTTGAGAATGACATAATTTTGTCTTTTTATGTTATTAGGGTATGAAAGGTCAACTTAGGAAGCATATATTAAAAAAATGCTTTTCAGTAGAAAGTGCTCTCAAGCAGCTGTAGAGATAACAAATGCTCTTGATCTTGATCTAGAATGGACCATCCTGAGTCATAGGCAGGCTCAGGCTGCACTGTCTCAATTAGCACAGCAAGGTATTCATCAAACTGACAAATAGGACTTTCCCTTTAACTTACGAGATGATGGTTGTCTAGCTATATTTAAACAATGTGGTATACATATGGAAGTTAGAGATTTGCTTAGATGCATTTCACTTCAGAAGTTACAAGTGGCAGTGCTGGAGCCTGCTTTCATTTCTGACCAGTTTTTGATAATTCACGTTTGGATGTGGCACATAGGCCCACCTGCCACAGGATACCCTTGGTAAAATCACCCTGGTCAGTGGCCAGGACAAATTTTATAATCATGGTAGTGTTCTGTTAACTAAGCTTTCAGAATTGGCCAAATGCTACAGGGATTTGCCTTTTGTAAGAAGGCAATAGAAAACCAGTGAAGTATTTCATGCAGGGGACTCTCTTTGTTGAACAAATATTTATTAAGCGAGGAATAGTGCCAGGTATTGTGCTAAGAACTGGGAATTCAAAAGTGAAAGAGTACACAGTGTTTGTTTTGTCAAGGAACTTACAGTAGATAGAAAATGTAGAAAGAAAAACAATTACAAAATAATGTGATAGGTGCTATGAGGGGAAGAATTACAGGATGGGAATATCCAAGCAAGGAAAATAACTTGGGATTGGGGTGAAGTGATAAAGGAAGGCAGCTTAGATTGTGTAGAAAATACAAGAAATCTACAGATAATTCATTAGAATTAGTGAGGTAGTTGAATAAAAAATCAATATACAAAAATCAATTGCATTTCTACATGCCAGTAACAAACATTCAGAATATGAATAAAAAGATGCTTTTAATAGCACAAAGATATGAAGCGCTGAGGAATAAATCTAACAAAGATGCAAGAGCTTTATGGAAAAAATTACAAAATTTTATTGAAGGATATTAAAGGGGACCTAACCAAATGGACAGATAAGCCGTGCTTATGGATCAGAAGATTTAATATTGTAAAGATGTCAAGTTTCCTCTAATTGATTTAGATTCAATGTAATACTGTTTAGAATCTACCCAGGATTTATTTTTCTTAGTGAAATTTAATAAGCTACTTATATGGCCATGCAAGGGACTGAGGATAACCACAATATTCTTAAAGACAAAGAACAAAGTTCAGGAAATTGCCTATCAAGATCAAGAGTCATGAAACTATAGTAAGTGAGACAGTTTGGTGTTGTTATAGAGACAGGGCTCTGGAAGAGCACATGGGAGCCCAGACAGAGATCCACATATATAATGATGTTTGATACTTGATAGATGTGACACATTCAGACCAGAGGCGGGAAAAAGGGATTCTATGGTCATTGATGCTGGGACATCTGGGTATGGAGATGGAAAAAATAAATGAAATTGTACGCCCATCTCACATTATATATAAAAGTCACTATCAAATTTAAGACTGAATGAGGTTTTTAAGCTATAGTTAAAAAAAATGGTTCCTTTAGAGAACATGCACATGAGTGGGGAAGGGAGGGAGAGAATCCCAGGTAGTCTCCATTCTGCCAGCCCAGAGCCCAAGTTGGGGTTGGAACCCATGAACTGTGAGATCATGACCTGAGCTGAAACCAAGAGTTGGATGCTCAACTGACTGAGCCACTCAGGCACCCCTAAGATAGAATTTTTAAAATAATAAAGCTTTTAGAAACTAATAAAGGAGATTAGATTGATAAATTTGTCCAAATTAAAATTGAAAATTTATCAAAAGTTGACTGTAGCAAATTTGAAAATTCATCAGAAGCTGAGAGAAAGAGAGCAAAATAACAACAAACAAAAAGATCTGTAAGCATGAAGATATTTGTAACACAGAATGTGACAGAGGACCAATATCTAGAGGATATAGAAAACACCTCTCTGGCTGGAGCTGAGACTGTGCAAACTATGTTTCCCACACTTCTCACCAGGTGACTTCTGGTTAGGTTTTGGAAATGAGAGTCTGATAGGAAGCTCAATAGGAAGAGATGGGATATTTCCTTTCCTTTTTCTCGTTCCTGCCACTGTGGCTCTAACTATACCATACAGTTGACTCAACCACATAACCACATTCCAGCTCCTTTCAGCACATGCGGCCGTTACTGCCCTTCAAAGACGATGTGAGGGGGTCCCTACATGGAACGTTGTGCTTTAGAGAGCCCACTCTGAGCCTTTTGGGACTAGAGTCTGTGGTCAAAAGGGTGTGATTTCTTGGAGCCTGTTCCCTACTTGCCCTTGGATGGGTAACACAGAATGCTGATGTTCCATGCACAGAGTGCTCTGAGTCCATCCTTCCAAGGGTGGGCCATGCCTCTGCTGTGCACACCTTGGCTTAAAATATGGCTATTTATATATAGTTTTATATATAATTGTATGGGAGTGAATGGAGTTTGGATGTGTGGCCTTGGGGGGGATCACCTGTATGCACTTGAGACCTCTAATGGAGGAGGATGGAGCTGGGTGTAGAAGGGTTGTCTCACAGGCCAGGGATCTGAGCCTCGAGTATGGCTCTTTCCAGGTGCTGCCTGCTATATTCTGGCTTGAAAATTTTGAGAGGTTGAGAAGTTTAGACATTTTTTTTATGTTTGTTTATTTTTGACAGAGAGAGAGAGAGAGAGACAGAGCGTGAGTGGGGGAGGGGCAGAGAGTGAGGGAGACACAGAATCTGAAGCAGGCAACAGGCTCCGAGCTGTCAGCACAGAGCCTGATGCAGGGCTCAAACTCATGGACTGCTAGATCATGACCTGAGCCAAAGTCGGATGCTCAACCGACTGAACCACCCAGGCACCTCAAGAGGTTGAGAAGTTAAAAGCAGTGCTTCTCAAACTGTGGTGAAAATCCATTTTTCTTTTCTTTTTTAAACTTCAAATTTATTGGAGACCAATACTCTGGGTACACAGAATAAAAATACAAGAAAAAACTTGAAAAGTGTACAACCAATATAAAATTACTGTCAAATTGCTGTAAAATTTTTTAAATACTTCAGTGTCTATTTTTATTTGGCATGGAACAAGTAGACTTGGTTTGTGGACTTGTTTGCAGGTCATCTTTGGACTAACATTCACCAACATTCACACCTGGCCTCCTAGGACGTTATGAATAGATACTTGTTAGGATATGATAATAGCATATAATTTAACAGTTTAAATGTAGACAAGGATGTGAGTCTCCATCTGTATTTGATTCTAGCATTAATCTTTTCCCACTCACCTCTGGGTTGTTGGGGTTCCCATTGAGTCCAAGTATTGACTGATTGGCCCAAAAGTCCAGACTTCTCTCTTGTCTCTTCCTCCCTAGGGGCATAAGTTGATTCCTGATGTCGTTAAGATCTAGGCTACCTCAAGATTCCCTCCTCCTGCTTTTTCTGTTCTTTCAGCCTTCCCCAGTCGTGTAACCATTCCCCGAATTAAATTCCCTCTATTTAAAATGCCTTGTGTGGTTTTGGTTTTGTTGACTGGACTTTGACTTATAAAACTTAAGAATCAATAAGGAAAAGACAATCCAATAGAAATCTGGACAAAAGTCTTAGATAGGCACTTCAGAAAGAAAGGCCATTAAGTGTAGGGAAAATGGCTCATCTCATTGATATTCAGAGAATTACAAAGTAAATGCACAGTGGGATAGTATACACACTCTCTAAGTTGGCAAATAAGAGCAACCTGGCAATGAGTACTGGGGAGGGTGTGGAGGAAAGTGAGTTCTCTTGGATGCCGGTGGGTCTAGACTGGCACAACGACTTTGGTAGAGAGTTGGGCACTGCTAGGGGAGCTGAAACTTGCATACTCAGTTTTACTGTAAATCCCCACTCAGGTGTTCATCCTTGAGAAACAACTGCATTATCTGCACCAGGATTCATATCTAAAAATATGCACAGTAGCATTGCTTGCAAGATTCAAAAATGAAAGAACAAAAGTGGAAATGAGCCAAAGATCTTTCAAAGCAACAGATATGAAATAGAGCTTATATTCTAGTGAGGAGGGAAGGTAGAGAGTAATAGGCATATTAAATGGAGTGTCAAGGGGCGCCTGGGTGGCGCATTCGGTTAAGCGTCCGACTTCAGCCAGGTCATGATCTCGCGGTCCGTGAGTTCGAGCCCCGCGTCGGGCTCTGGGCTGATGGCTCGGAGCCTGGAGCCTGTTTCCGATTCTGTGTCTCCCTCTCTCTCTCTGCCCCTCCCCCGTTCATGCTCTCTCTCTGTCCCAAAAATAAATAAAAAACGTTGAAAAATTTTAAATGGAGTGTCAAAATGCTGAGTGTTGTGGGAAAGAAAAGGAAAGCAAGGAATGGGATCAGGAAATTGTGAGAATGGGATAGATGGTGTGTATATGTCTACAATTTTAAATAGGTCAGATAGGCTTCATTGAGAATGTGACATTGCGGAAAAGATTTGAAGGTCATAAGCTTATGAGGCATGGTGGGAACAGAACAGGCAGAGGAAACAGCCCCAAGGTACAAGGTAGAGACATTTCAGACAAGGAGGTGCTATGTCTAGAGGGGTGTTAGGTCAGGAGATAGTAGTAGCTGTTGGCCAAGATGTGGAGAATCTCACTGGCATTATTGCTTTTATTGAATGAATTGAGCAGCCACTTGAGGGTTTTGAGCAGTGGAAGTGTCCTAACTTAGAGTTGAGTAAGATTGGTTTGGCTGCCACGTTGGAATGGACTTGGTGAATAGACCATATTGAGCAAAAGAAGCACACCACTGAAAGAACACACAGTATTTGTTCATTTATGAAAATATGCAAAGAAGCCAAACTAAACAGTATTCTGTTTGGGTAGACACAGTTGGCAAAACTACAAAGAAAGCAAAGGGAAAAGTAATAGAAGAGTTAGGATGGGGGTTATCTGTAGGGAAGAGCAGTAATATGATGTGTTGGGGAGAGGGGGCACACAGGGGCTCTGAATAGCCATGTTTTGTTTCTTTACCTGGCTCTTTACACTTGAATACTTTGACTTCTAAGCATATGTTGTGGATGTATATATCATACACAAGAGTAACAATGAAAAGAGAAAAAGAAATATCTTTTTCTTAGTAACAGCCTACACTGTTTCATTGTTGATTTACACAACAGGTTGTTTTTCTAGATGAAGGCAAAAATTCAAGTTGTGCTTAAATATCTGAGCAATAGGGGCACCTGGGTGGCTCACTTGGTTGGGTGTCTGATTCTTGGTTTCAACTCCGGTCATGACCTGACAATTTCGTGAGTTCAAGCCCCACATTGGGCTCTGCACTGGCAGTGCAGAGCTTGGGATTCTCTGTCTCCTCTCTCTGCCCCTCCCTGCTTGTGCTGTCTCTGTTTCTTTCAAAATAAATAAATTTTTTTTTAAATGTGAGAAATAAAAGAATATCAATGCATTACTTGGGTGTGAGTTGTCCCTAACAGGTAGACATCAACTTTTGGCTGTTAAGACAATACCATAAAATGGAGAATTGGAAGTTAGCCAGTGTATTTATAGGCCAGAAACCTCCAATCTGGACAAACATTCTTATCAGTCAGGAAGTATTTTTGAACACCTGCTACATGTGCAATAAAGTTTGAGAGTACAGTGGAATATTTAGTTAGCAAGAGGAGATCAATATACCAAACAGTTAATTACCTAAGACGTTGTATTAATTGCTAAGTTGTATGGCACTAGATAAAAAACGTTGACAAGAATAACTTAGAATTCCAGATGTAGTGCACATATACCATCCACATCTTGATCTTAGAATCAATAGTAACTTGAGTACAGAATTCTATCGTGAATTTTTATTACCACGTTAACAGAAAAGATGATGCAATTTGTTGTGCATTTATACAAATACCTGGTATCTTTGATATTTTATAATTTCACAAACACTTGCCTTAAAGGTTCAGCTTTCCTTTTAGGATTCTTCATCCGCCCAGAATATTCCCAAGTTTCTCTTTGCATAATAGGTAGGTATGAAAGAGAAAGTGGACCTTTTCTGATTCTGCATTTTACGTAGTCTTCAGTATGAATGAGATTAAGTATTTTAGCTTGAAACACCCCCTGCTGGGCTGTACACAGTATAAGTAATCAGAAGATAATGAATACTGCAACTTCAAGAGTTCTTAATTTCTTGTTAATTATTTCAGTAAGAACTTGAAAACTGGTAATTGGCAATTTTCTTCATTAAGCAAATTAAAGGAAGTATTTAAAATCCCTTGGAGAAACTTTATGTTGAGTAGTGGTTTGCTAGGTTTTGAGATATTGATGAAATATATTAACATAAGTTAATATCTGTATAATAAATAATATATTAATAAAGTTAATATATTTGCTGATTCATGCACATACCTCATTAAGTCCTGATAATTTTCCTTTGGAGCTCTGGAAAGGAAAATTGTTTTTAAGTTTTGTAGCCAAATGCACTCCCCTTTTAGGCGTCCACAAATGACAAGATCTGAGAACAAAATTAGCTATATTGACTGCTTGATAAAGCTCTGCTTTTCATAAATAGATATTGAGAAACAAAAGATTTTGTCTTTGTGCTGTGCTTTGATGTATAGGTATAACCCAAAACAAATAGTGAACTATTGAAAAGTCTGACTTTACTATAATTGTGACTCAGTTCTTTGTTATGTAGGCAGTCTTGAAATATTTTATCCTTGGAAATCTTTGCATATCTTGCAAACAGGTTAGTAATCCCATAGGTGTTTTGTTTTGTTTTGTTGTTTTTTCTCATTTGTATCCATTGTCCCTCCCCAATTCTGGTAGCTCCATCTTCCCAAGCTGTATTAATATTGAGAATTATCCAGGAGGAAAAGTGGAAATGAGCAAAGTATGGCCTCAGAGGTATGTGCTTATCTTTTGCTTTATTTTATTTGACACTGTTTTGGCCTTAAGCAAAAAAAGGAAATTTGTTTTTGTGATTCGCTTGCTTACATAAAGGAAGACCTCTTGCCTTTTTTTTTTTTTTTTGAAAGAAAGACATCTTTAATAATTCTCTTTTAGGATTTCTTCAAGGTATGACATATACCCTAGATTAAAGGCATTCCTATAGTCAGCAGGAATCTAGCCTCAGTTCATATTAATGCCTCTGAGTCGATTGTCTGCCAATACTATTCCTAGGGATGAAATTAACAGCAAGTTGCAATAGTTCACGAATGTTAGAGGAATAATTGGCCATCTGAGTGTCAGGAGTTGGTTGGAGACATGTCTGTTTGGAGACATGTCTGTTTGGAGATTTTAAATATTCTGAAGGTTTTAGGGAAACTTAGATCACTCTAAATTTGGCTTCTCCCCCCACCAGCCTCCCCCAGCCCTGTTGTTCTCACTGGGAAATTTAAACTACAAGTTCTGTTCTGTGTTCCAATAGCTATTCCATGGAGTGTAGTAAAGTGAGTGGCATGTTGGAAATGGGCGTGTGGGAATATGGTTTAGGAAGACTGCAGTATGCCCCCAAGGTAATGATGTTTGGATAGATTGAAATTCAGTGAGGATGAGGCTTCTTTGGCATCCTGCCAAAGGTTGCCCTTCTGATTTTCAGCTCTTTGAGGTATTTGATAGGGAGGTGCTATTAAAATTTACTTATTAAATAAGCACTTTCAATTCTGTTATGGTTCCCACATCTTTGATTCATATTAATCAGGCCTGGTTAATATTTTTTCCCTTGTATAGGCTGAGAGTTCCTTAATGATCTCCTTGAGGGTAAGGATGGTGTCACTTTCATTGTGTCCCTAGGGTACTCAGTAATATTTGCGGAATGTCAGGCCAAGTGAGAATGCCCATTTGGCTTAAGGTTAACACTTGATTTTCCGTTTTAATGGAACTACTACTGAAATAAGTATTGCCTTCCTCTTCCATTATCTCAAAAAAAAAAAAAAAAAAAAGCATTGAGGATTTGTGTTAAATTTTCACAAATAATACTACCCATGCTGTTGACCAGGTTGTATTTAATAATCTCAACTGGGAAGAGTTTCATGTTTGAAGCAATGGGGTTCTTTGCGAGTCATTTGCCTGTTGGTTCTCAGACTCATTCTGTGTTCTTACCCTGCACTTCTCTGTATTATCGGGTCAACACATGAGATGCCTAAGATGGTTTCTCAGGCTCCCTTCCTAATGGTTTCCAAATAGGTTTGTCCAATGGGAAAAGAATGGTGGATAGGAGGAAGGGAAAAATCAGAGCATGTCTTCCTGTCTCCTCCTGCTTCAAGATGAGGGCCTAGCAGTGGCTGTGTCTCCCCCCTTGTTCGAGCTCCCATCTCATAGTCCCTTCCACACTGGCCCCAGTTTCTGTCCTGTCTTGTGAGATCTGGCAAAACATCTTACCCTTTTGTCCCTCTTGCCCAAGTGGTGGGCAAGTAGTTGTTCCTTTCTCTCTTCTTTTTTTCTTCTTTCCTTTTCCCCTACTTTGCCTTCTTTATTTACTTCTAATTGAAATATAATGCCATAAAAAACCATAAAATTCACTTGTAAAGTATAAAATTCAGTGGTTTTTAGTATAGTCATAAACTTGTGCAACCACTACCACTGTCTAATTCTGAACATTTTCAGCACCCCCAGGAAGAAACTCTATACCCATCAATGGTCACTCCCCATTTTCCTTTCATCATAGTCACTGGAAACCATGAATTTATGTTCTGTCTATGAGTGTGTACCTCTTTGGCACACTTTGGACAAATGTCATTCTACAACATATGGCCTTTTGTGACTGGCTTCTTTGACTTAGCATAATGTCTTCAAGGTTCATCCATGTTGTAGCATATATCACTACTTGATTTTTATGATGGAATGTTTTATTGTATGGACTTACCACATTTTGTTTATTGAACATCTAGATGGTTTCCATTTTTTTGGCCATTATAAATAATGCCATTTATAATATATGCCAATTATAAATGAACATATATCTTACCATTTCTTTGTGAACCTATATTTTCAATTCTTGGATTAAAATTCTCATTTCTCTTGAGCAAAACAAGATTTACCTAGCAGTAGAATGACTAGGTCATATGTTAATTTTACACAGAAACTTTTGAAGAACTGGACAGTGGCTTCTTTCTGTTGCAAGTCTTTGTCTTATCTCATTATCTTCTCTTGGGCCTCTTGGTGTTTCCAGCTCCTTTAGAACTAGTTCCTTGTATAAAATATCCTCTACTAAAATACCTGGCATAAACTCTATTTCCTTGACTGAATCCTGACTGTGATTTTTTTTTTAATATTATACATGGAAATCAAACCTATTTTTTCTCCTAAGTTTCTTTTCTTTTTCCTAAAAGATAATGAAAGAGACCATAAAGTTATTAGTATTGTCACGTTAATTAGATTATGCAACTTGAACGATTACATGCCATCTCTATCCTGGTGACAGTTCTTTTGAACCCATTTTATTTCCCCATCTCTGTGTGTAAGTAGTTTACTTGGAAAGGGATTCCAAGATGCTCTAGGAGAGAAGGAGGGAAGTGAGACAGGTAAAGGAAGAAGCCAGTGCAAGGAGGATTGATGAGTAGGGGGCGGTTGATGGCAATTGGGATGCAGTCCTATTTAGGACTTTGAAGAAATTGTATAGAGCATGTCTTAGAGTTTTCCCACCTGAGAGGCATGGAGGCTGGGATATCTCTTCACTGTTTTTAATTTGTCACTGGTTGAAGACTACTCCCCAGTATGAGAAATAAGCTCACCATCCCAGTCAAAGGAGGGACACAGAGACTCAGAGAACAGTTGAACAAGGCTTTAATCAACATTCTTGGAAGAGTGGGTATCTGATGGACAGGCACACAAGGGGCAGTTATAGCAGACAATTTATCTCTTAGTGTGCAAGTCCTTCCTCTGGTTCCTCATTGGCTGACTCCTACAGAGGTTACAGTCTTACCCTGATGTCACCTATACCCACGTAATGGAAAAATTAGTCTGATTGGAACAAATGTACATTCCCTGAGATGATGCAGAGACTTTTAGTCCCTCCTCCCTTTGTTCTTTGGCGCATGCTCATTGCAAGCCCCTGAAAATAAGCCCACAAAATGGAGAGGGGAAGAAGAACCAGTAAGTGAAGGCTCTAAGAGTTTGGGACTCCATTGTGGTGGTGGTGGGGGGAGCAGGGGATTTCATACATATTTCCAATGTAGTTGTAAACCTGTTCACTAGACAACACAGCTTTTATTTGGTATTTCTGAAAATGAATCTTCTCCCTTCTCACACCAGGGAATTCATACTCTCAGCCCTTTGGGTATGGTACTGTGGCTGGAGAAAGTCCACAGGCAGTGACCCAGGTACTTGTAGTAAGAGGGGCTGCGAGAGAGTGTGTGTGTGTATGTGCATGCACACTTCTGTTACCATATGCCTGTTGGTGGGAGCTGGGGGAGATCTGTAAACACCTTGAGGGTAGAGACCTTGCATTTGTAGGTTTAAATTTTACTTGTAAATAACATCTAGTTGATTTTATGCATTCATGAAAGAAACTGCCACAAGGAAGAAGCTTCCTGAATCTCAGGTAGGAACTGTCACCTTATGTTTACATTAGAGCTCTACTTTCAGGTATTAGCTCATCTCAAAGTTGTACATGTTGAGAAAGAACCACAAATCTTCAATTTGTAACCAGACCATCAGCTGCATTATCAGCACACCTTGATTGAAGCCCCACAGAAATACAAAGTGAAAATTTCCTTGATGCCTTTAGCTGCCCAGAAGGGAAATTAAAATCGTATGCCTAAACTTTTCATAGACACAAAGCAGAATGCTTCAGAAGTTCATGAACAATGACAGGTATTAAAAGAAAAGATAGATTAAAAACCAGCAAGCTGTAGGAGTTTCTTAAAACAATGGGCCAATAGACAGAACATGTTTAAATAAAAAAGCAGTGATAAAAATGGAAATTAGTGGTTGCCTGTGGATCTCTTAACCAGCAGAAAAAATTTAGATGGAATCAACTCTCCTCCCTCAGATTAAGGCTGTGTTTTCATTAGTTTGAAAGCAAAGGTGATAGAAAAGTGGAGAGTTTTATAAGTTATTGAGAAGTGACTTGTCTATTTGTTAAAGCCATTAACATTTAGGAAGTTTCTCTCCCATTCTTGAATCTAGCCCAAAACTCCCTTGGGGCAGGGCTGGCCAGATCTAAACCATTTTAAAGACTTTTCAGTTACTCCTGCCCCTCCAAACAGGTCTTGGTAATCACTGTTATAGAAGTTAATTACAGAAACTTGACTATCACTGCCTTGACCTCTATATTCTGGAGTAGGAAATGGTATTTAATCGTATCTGGCATAGTTTGCCCATTCGGAAAGTGACAGCAACTTACAGTTTGCACATACCATCTTGCACCTTCTATTTAATGCCCTCAACTCCCCCCGCCCCCCATAATCCTGACTGTTTCTTCATGGACAGTGTAAATTTATGCCAATCTTGTCACCTCTTGGAACCTCAGTCTCCTTGGCTATCGAGTGCAGATAATAACAGTAGCGATTTGGAAGTACTTGGGAGAATGAGATGAGAACATGAGTGCCAATAGCTTCCTGCAGAGGCTAGACACAGTAGTGCTGAATGAATGGCAGCAATTGGGATGACATCCATGTCCTTCAGCTCCATTCATCGGTTCAACAATACTGTGAAAGCCTTATCTGAAAACCCTGGTTTTGAGCTCACCTAAAGAACTTACCACCAGTATTTTGAACGTTATGAAAGGACCCTTGAAAGACTTGCTAGAAAGTCCTCATAGGAATTTTCTCAAATTGTGAGTCAGGGGTGAATGCATGCAGAACGCTTCCTCCATTATTTCTCTGGTATTACCAAACAACATGAAATATGCTGAAGCAGAACAGGTGCTGGTGCTGTGGTCAGATGGTTGCTGGTGACAAAAGATTGTTGAGCAGAAGTGATGATTACTATTTTGGTGAGGAATTCATTCTCAGTGTGTAACTGTAACAGTGAAGGGTGTTAAGTGGCTTTGGCTCTTTATAATTATGTACGTATTAAAATCAGGATTTTCTGTGGCTGTTAAGGGAGAATTGTCCTGTTGGTGTGAAACTTCATCTTTTTTTTTTTAAGGTTTATTTTATTTTGGGAGAGTGTGGGGGAGGGGCAGGGGGAGAAAGAATCCCAAGCAGGCTCTGTGTTGTTAGCTCAGAGCCCCATGTAGGGTTCAATCTCACAAACCACGGGATCATGAACTGAGCCGAAATCAAGAGTCCAGTGTTTAACTGACTGAGCCACCCAGGTGTCCCTGGAACTTCATCTTTAAAAAAAATTTTTTTTTTAATGTTTATTTTTGAGAGAGGGAGAGACACAGAGCGTGAATGGGGGAAGGGCAGAGAGAGAGAGAGAGGGAGACACAGAATCTGAACCAGGCTCCAGGCTCTGAGCTGTCAGTGCAGAGCCCGATGCAGGACTTGAACTCACAGACTGCAAAATCATGACCTGAGGTGAAGTCCGACATTTAACTGACTGAGCCACCCAGGTACCCTGTTGAACTTCATCTTTTTAAACCCAGTGAAGATAAGCCAAAACTCCTTTATTATAATTAGTCACTGAGAGTTCCTTTCTTATCACTGAGCAACTTATTTTCAGGTTTTTATAAACCAGATTTATATATTGGATCCGGATATTTCATAGTTAAGATTTTTCATTAAAAATTTGATAAACATTTTAGGGATACAGTTATGGCAAGCAAGATTTTATTTAAAAAAAAATTTTTTTTTAATGTTTTATTTATTTTTGAGACAGAGACAGAGCATGAATGGGGGAGGGTCAGAGAGAGGGAGACACAGAATCCGAAACAGGCTCCAGGCTGTGAGCTGTCAGCACGGAGCCCGACGCAGGGCTCGAGCTCACGGACCGCGAGATCATGACCTGAGCCGAAGTCGGCCACTTAACTGACTGAGCTACCCAGGCGCCCCGAAGAAAGGCTGGATTTTAATTTATAATAATGTTATGCTTCGTTTTGAAATAAATATAGACAAGTAAAAAACAAAGATGACCTAATAAAATTTAAAATAAAATATAATAAGATTGAAGAGTGGGTGGCTTACAGGTGTGAGAAAAATTGTGAATGGTGGTACATAACAACTAAAGTTTAGGACCATGGGCCTTACTGCATCCAAATTCCTCAGCATACCTTCTATGCTGAGTTGAAGAGTGTGCTCCAAACTACTAGAACCTCAGAATGTGAGAAAAATAGAGTTGTAGATGTTATTATTTAGGAAGAAATCCTATTGAATTAGCATGGGCCCTAAATTCAATCACTGGTGTTTTTATCAGAAAGGCATGTAACAATAGAGACAGAAACTGGAGTATGCTGCTACAAGCCAAGGCTTGCCAGCAACCACCTGAAGCTAGGAGAGAGACAAAACAGATTTTCCCTCAGAACCTTCAGAGGGAATAAACCTCACTGACAATTCGATTTCTGACTACTGGCCTCTAGAACTTCAAGAGAGTAATTGCTGTTATTTGAAGGCACTCAGTTTGTGGTACAGCAGCTGTAGGAAACTAATACCTTCTCCCTTCTCAGTTATGTTTATCATTACTATTTAAGTTTATTTTATTTTGAGAGAGAGGGAGCAGGGGAGGGTCAGAGAGAGACAGGGAGAGACAGAATCCCAAACAGGGATTCTGTGCTCTCTGACAGCACAGAGCCCAACTTGGGGCTCAATCCCAAACTGTGAGATCATGACCTGAACTGAAATCAAGAGTCAGACACTCAACCCTCTTAGCCACCTGGTGCCGCCCGCCACCCCCACCCCCAGTCCTCTTTATACTCATTCTTTCTTTCTTAATATTTCTTGAAGATGTATGGTGCTTCACGCTTCTGTTCTGGGCCTTTTCCTTTGTTTGGAAGATGCCTTATGCTTTCCTTCTCCTGCTTCTCTCTCACTGTCTAGTGAAATGTGTTATAAGCTTTGCTCTAATTGACTGCTTCACAATCTTTCTTCCTCCCCCCTCCCACTTCATGTGTACACACTCAACCCTTCATTTGTATCACACTCTTGTATTTTCTCTTCCCACAATGTTAGGGAGAGTTTTTTGTTCAGTGTCTGCATCTCTATTCAGCCATGAACTTCCTGGGAGTTTGTCTGTTTTTCAGCTCCTGTACCTTGGGATGTGATGGGCACATAATCAATTTATATTAAATATTAGCTTAATTAATGAAAATTTCTCTTTTTGTTTCTATCTTGTAAAATCCTTTTTAAAGCTTTTGAAAATTCTCTTTGGAGGATGTGTATAAAAATGAATGTTACTTTGGCTGTCAAAACAGGCCATGGTGAGATCAAAAGTTAAGTCTTTTTGCCCTTGCTGTTAGAAATTGTATTTAAAATTTGTTTAATTTATAACTTATTTTATGAAGACAAATGGCAGAATAAAAGGAATAAACGAATAAATAACTGTCTTGAAATTCTGGAGAGTGAAAGCTTTGGTGACTTCATTGAAGGCCATTAAGAGTAAGGTCACTGTCAGCAAATTAGAGAAATATTTCCATCCGATTAATTGAGGTGAGTTCATAGTATTAAAGACCTGAAAAGCTTTTATGCCCAGAATTATTCTTCATGCCATCTCCTGCCACAGTGTGTGGGAAATAGTTTAGGGAGAAAACTTGTGGGAAGAGGTAGAAAAGTTTTTTTTATTCCAAAATCAGTTGAGGATGATAATAAGACAGCTAAGTCACTGAAAGACCCAGAAAGAGTTGTCCTCTAAGGAGAGAAAGAGAATTAAAAGGGGAGAAGACCAAGTATTTCACAGATTCTCTGTCTATTGAATTCTTGTGTGTTTTTAGAACTATTTTCTGGCATGACAGCATTGACCACTAGTTATGGTGATCTTTTGTTCACAGAACTTGATTCCATCAGGTTCTTAAAAACCATAAATCAAATCCCAATGAGATTATGAATTTGAAAAGGCTACTTGTGGTTGTGTTCTAAAATATCAGTTCTATGTAGTGAAAGAAAAAAAATATTAGCAAAGTGGCTTTTGGTAATAAAGTTTCCTGTAAGACATAATTGGCAAGTTGTTTTTGTGTAATCTTTTCCAGAGAAAGCTTTTTTACAAACATTATTTTATTTGTAGGTGAGAAAGAATCACCCCTCTGGGGCGCGTGGGTGGCTTAGTTGGTTGGGCGACTGACTTCGGCTCAGGTCATTGTCTCATGGTTCGTGGGTTTGAGCCCCACGTCAGGCTCTGCTGACAGCTTGGAGCCTGGAGCCTGCTTCAGATTATGTGTCTCCCCCTCTCTCTGCCCCTCCCCTGATCATGCTCTGTGTCTCTCTGTCTCTCAATAATAAATAAACATTAGAAAAAAAAAAGAAAGAATCACCCCTCTACTAGAGGTGTTCTTGGTGCTTTTACTGCCTGGGTCTCTATTTGGGGCCCCTGTCCAGTGAGTTAAGTCATTTCCCTGCAAAGAGAATGTTTCTGAAATTGCAGCTCTCCCTTCTACTTATGGGGGTGGTGCTCATTTCCAACATTGTCTGAAACTCCTAATACAGACAAACTTCTGAAAATACGTTAAAGGAGAAAAGATAATTTGAACCGCTCTGAAAGTCAGAGGCTACAGATAAATACAGTTGATAGTGGCTGCTTTAGTCTATGTTTCAGTTCTCTTTTGCCTGGAAGTTAAAATGATAGATTTTTCCCCTTATGTTTCTGTAGGCTGACTGGGCTTACTTAGCTGGGTGGTTCTCCCGCCTCATAGGATGTCAACAACTAAGGTTACTCTGTTGGTTGCATTCATTTGGCATCTTGGCTGGGAGGGAAGTTCCAAGAAACCTTCACTCAAATGTCTCATGTTTTGCTGTTTCTCCACATGTTCTCTTCGTGTGGCTGGCCTGGGCCCCCTAAAGGCTAGGGCTGCATTTACTACAGTGTCACTTCCACCTAAGTTAAAATCCAAATTCAATTAGACTCCATTTCTTGATGGGGAGAGTGCTTTGTTCATACACAGAGAGTAAATAATTGATGGCACTTATTTGTTTTGTTTTGTTTTTTGAGAGAGAGAGTATGCATGTGTGAGTGGGGGAAGGGCAGAGGGAGAGAGAGGGGGAGAGAATCATAAACAGGCTTCACACCCTGTTTGAAGCCTGACCTGGTGCTTGATCTCACAATAGTGAGATCATGACCTGAGCCAAAATCATGAGTAGGACACTTAACTGACTGTGCCACCCAGGTGTCCTGATGGCAGCTTTCTTTGGAGCATACTTGCCACAGCCTCATTATTCACTTTAAATTAGCACTATTTAATTTTGTAAATCTGATTTTTTTCATGTGTCTTCAGCTTCCTTGAAAAGAACAATCTTACGTTTACTTGCCAGTGTCAGCCAGCATTTTCTGGTTCTTTAGGGAAGGTAGCCCTAATTATTCTTAGTAATTGGTACTGTTGAGTTAGGCCTTGATGTGTGCTCAGAACTGAGTTTAGTTCTTTATGTATGTGAGCAAGTCCTTATAGCAAGCCTATGAAGAAGGTATTACTTCTCTTTTCTTGATTTAAAGAACTGAGGCTTTGGACGGATAAGAAACTTGCCCAAGTTCTCAGAGCTTATAATATAGTAGAGCCAACTTTGAAAACGTAGAGGTTTCTGATTTCAAAGTTGGTACTTTTGTACTGAAATATTGTAGCTCTTTTTTAGGCCCATTATGAAATTTCTTTTAGAAACTGCTGTCAAATTCGTCTCCACTAGACTTGTTGACTTCACTGAATTCTCACAGAATCACGTGAAATGGATGCTCCTGTCCTTGGCACGCAGACTAGGACAAAGGTCTGTGAAATGATTTTATTAACAAATCCTCCCTCCTCCCCCCTTTCTGACTGCAGGCTTGTCTAACAGCAGAAACATTTTTTGGGACTTTGGCAGTTTCTCCATACCACCCCTTGACATCTCCTTTCCATGCTCACATATTACCCACCTGAGCAACGTGGGAGACATTTCCACATCCTCAGGTCTTACTATTTTCTTGTCCAGTATTAGCATATTTTAATTACATTTTCATTGCTGAAGTCTTAGACCGTGGCTGTCCAGACTGCAGAGAATTTTTCAGTAGGTTAAACAAATATAAGACTGGCTTTTACTATTTTGAGTCTTAGATTCTTGTCATGTTCTCTTGTGAACTTTATAGTCTGTTAAATTTTCTACTGCATTCCTTTAGGCCATTGGTACTTTCTGAGACTTTATTTCACTTTGATGTTAATATTTTATCTTTCTGGTCATGTATTTACTGTTCACCATCATTAAAAATAGTTAAATTGCTCAGTCACAGGCATGGATTTTTATTAATACCCTTGAATTCCCTGAAACCTGTTTTGGTGATAAAAATGACAAATATATCCAGAAATTGGTCAGATTTGGCTATTGGTTTAAATTTGTTAAGTTTATTAGAATTTTTCTGTTACTTTTTGGAGAGGACATAGAGGTAGAACTAGAAATGACCATAAAAAATTGACTTCCTCCCTTTTGCACCATGAGTATAAGAGCTGGGGAGTCATGATGACACCAACTTCTTTTTTTAATGCCAAGGTGAAGATTTTCATTCAAGGTTGAAATTGGTACTGCATCTAAGACCTAAAATACTGGATGAGCTTCCTAAATGTAACCCCTAGTTACCTGCATTGTCTTTGGAGAAGTTTTTTTCCTAAGAAATACGATGCAGAAATCCATAAATTGTGTTTTTATTTTTAATTCAAAATACTTTGTAATTTCTGTTTGATTTCTTACTTTCCCCATGGATTACACACCATGGATATCTTATTTTGTTTCTAAATATTGGGGGATTTTCCAGAGATTTTTCTGCTACTGATTAATAATTTAATTTCATTGTCATTAGACAGCCTACTTTGTGTGACTTGAATACTTAATAATTTTTTAACACTTCTTGTATAGCCCCAATATACTCCATCTTAGACTAGAGACATATGAAATGAATATATATTTTTCTGTCTCTGGATGAAGTATTATATGGATATAAATTAAATCAAGTTGGTTAATATTGTTTTTCATATCTCCTATCTTAGTGATTTTCTACTGTTCTGTCAATTACTGAATTACTTTATTTCATGTATTTTGAAACTGTATTATTAGGTACATAAATATTTGAGATTTTTATGCCCTCTTAATGAAGTAACCCCTTTATCATTATGATATGACTTTCTTTGATCCTTGACAGTCTTTGTTTTAAAATCTACTTTGTCTAATACTAACACAGCCACTTCGACTTTTTTCTCAATTTGCTAGTACGGAGTATCTTTTTCATTCTTTTTACTTGAAAAAAAATTATGGCAGCATAGAGTTTGGTGTTGCATCTTTATTCTCCCAATTTAACAATCCCCAGCTTTTAATTAGGGTTTTAGACCATTTACACTTAATAAGGTTATTGATATGATTGTGTTGGAATCTACCGTCTTGTTATTTGTTTTCTGTATGTTCCTTCTGTTCTATGTTCCCTTTATCTTCATTTTCTCCTTTTTATAAAAAAAATATGTTTATATTTAGTTTTGAAGAGGGAGAGGGGCAGAGAGAGACAGGGACAGAGGATACTAAGCAAGCTCTGCACTGACAGCAGTGAGCTCAATGTGGGGCTCAAACTCACAAACCATGAGATCATGACCTGAGCCAAAGTTGGACGCTCAACTGACTGAGCCACCCAGGTGCCCCTCTGCTTTCTTTTAGATGAGTTTTTTATTTTTATGAATCTATTTTGTCTCCTTTGTTGTCTTATAGGTTAAAACTGTTTTATTGGTTGCTTTGGGGTTTATATTACACAGGTTTAACATAGCACAGTCAACATTTAAGTGATACACGTACAGTGTAAGAACCTTACAATGGTATTACTTCCTTTTCTCCTGGCCTTTAAGCTGTTGTCAACACATTTCATTTTTATGTGTGTTCAAATCCCTACAGTAAATTGCGTTATTTTTGTTTCAAACGGTTGATAATGTTTTAGAGATTTCAGTTAAAAAGCAAGTTTTTATTTTTATTTACCTTTGTAGTTTCTATTTCCAGCTCTTTGTGTGCTTTGAGGTTTCCATCTGGTATCATTTTCATTCTGTTTGGTGCACTTGCTTCATTTCTTGTTCTGCAGGTCTACTAGTGATTGACTGAGTTTTTGTAGGTCTGGGGAAGGTCTTTATTTCACTTGCATTTTTCCATCTATTTCCCTTTTTTAAAAATTTTTAAATTTTTATTTACGTAATCTCTATACCCCTTATGGGACTTGAACTCATGACCCTGAGATCAAGAGTCACATGCTCTTCCAACTGAGCAGGCCAGGTGCCCCTCTTTTTTTTTCCCCCTCCCAGTTAGTATTTTAAAGATCTTGGTACACTATTTTGTAGCTTATGTTGTCTTTAATTAGAAATGTACTGTCCGTTTTATCTTTATTACTCTGTATCTAATATGTCTCCATTTTCCCTCTGTGGTTATTTTTCACATTTTTCTCTTTATCACTGATTTTAAGCCTGGTGATTATCATGTACCTTAGTTTTCTTGTGTTTTTTTTGTTTATTTTTTTGTTTTTGGTGCTTGGGGTTCATGGGAGATTCTTGTATTTTTGTGTCCCTATGAGTTTATTTGGGCAGATGTGGGAATGGGGAGGACCTCGCATCTAAAAGAAGGTGTTGGGGCTTTTGGCAGTAAACCTTGGCCTTTACTGTCAATCCAAGACCCAGTGTGGCAACAAAACTTAATCTTGAGGTTGTGGAACTGATTGCCCATGAACTCCTCCACCCTCATGATATGGATTGTATGGGATTGGGTGCTGTGCTGGGCCCCCATGTCATGATAGCCCTGGGTGACATTGTCCACAGTGGCTAGGTCCCTGTACATCCAGCATATGTGGGTGTCATTACAGGAGTTGTAGCACAGCTAGGTGCCAGAGTTGTGTAGCTGCAGGGGAGGTATCTTAAATACCTGCTGCCAGTAGACCACTTTCCTTGAAGACTTCTTAAGCTGAGACAGAAAGTATGAGAAACAGGACTTGGCTGTGACATGATTAGGTGCAAAGATTGGCATGTGGTAGAGTGCAGGGAGTGGCATTTGGGAGTGAGTAGGCAGTACTCCACCATCTTATATATTCTTGGAGTCTATCTGAGGCCTTCATGGTGCCCACTTTATGCTTGCTGCCACCCACAAAATGAGCTTATGGTTTTCAACAAACTTGGAAATTTTTCAGTCATTATTTCTTCAAATATGTATTGCTTTCTCATCCTTTTAGGGATGCCAGTTACCTTATATTTGGCCCTATGAGGTTGCCCCATGGTTCACTGATGCTTTGTTAATTCTTTTTCCTGTCTTTATTTCTATCTGTGTTGCATTTTGTATAGTTCTTATTGCCATGTCTTGAAGTTGACTAATCTTTTCTTCTGCTTGGTCTAGTCTCTTCCATACAGGATATTTTTGATCTCATACATTGTAGTTTTCATCTCTAGAAATTCAGTTGTGTCTTCTTAAAATATCTTCCAGGGGTGCTTGGTGGCTTAGTCAGTTAAGCAGGTGACTCTTGATTTTGGCTTAGATCATGATCTCAGAGTTCATGAAAATTGAGCCCCATGTTACGCTGTGCACTGACAGCATGGAGCCTGCTTTGGATTCTCTCTCTCTCAGCTCCTCTCCTGATTGCTTTGTCTCTCTCTCTCTCAAAAAATAAATAAAGAAACTTCAAAAAAATTTTTTCATGTCTCCATTTAACATGTTGGATCTTTCTTCTATCATTTTCCCTTTATAATTCTGTCAGTTGTGATTTTTATGTTTCAAAGCCATGTGTTGGGAGCATACAAGTTAATACTTTGTACATATGTGTGTATTCATGTGGGCATATATGTACTGTGTATGTACATGTGTGTATATATATTTTTTCCTGTATCTAAATATTTAACATAAATACTCAAATTTAATATATATCTATGTTCTTACATGCAAATACATACATTCTTTCCATGTATGTAATCATACCTATAAATTCCATATTTATGTATATAAATCTTGTGATTTTTCCCCCTTTATTTTAAATCCTTTTGCTTTATTTTCTACATTGATTACTAAAATTACTAAAAATCACTAAAATTACTACACTACCAGTCTTCTAGTTAGTATTTGATAAATCTGTTCCCACATTTTTATTTTCAGTCTTTCAAGGCCCATTTTTTTAGGCCTATCTCTTGTAAGCACCATAGAGCTGAATTTCATTTTGTTCTTGTATTCTTTGAATTAGAAAGTTTAATATGTTTACAGAGTTTTCTCTTAGTCATTACAAAGAATTAAGTAGTTATAGCTAATACAGGGGGAAGCATAGATGTTTAAGAACTCTCTTACAAAGTTCTTGGTCCTAGACCCACTTTTAATGATTTCTCTGACTTTCTTTCTTGAGTAGAGCCTGGAATTCCAGTAGTGTCCATGACATTATCTTTATTTATGGCATATAAGCCTGAAGACGCTGCTAGAGAAAAATGGGTCTTACTTACATAAAGTGGGAGACTGTATGCAAGGTACTCTCCTGGTCTCTTGTCTCACACAGGAACTGGTCTCTTAAAGCATTTATGCATAATATCATTTTGTACTCTGCTTGGAAGTTAATTTTAAATAATTTCTATCTTTAAAATAAACTTATTTCTTAGTGTTTAGATTTTCTAATTGTCTATCACTGCCATATGATTTAGTTTATGAAGTTACTTCTTTTCAGATGATCATAAGTTTACTTGATCAGTGTTATGGTGACAAAAACCTTTTTTTTTTCCTAATAAACCATGCAGTGTTCAGGGTCGTTTATGATGAGTACAAGGTAACATGCCTGTTACATAAAAATAAAATAATTGTTTTTGTAAAATGAATTGGAAGATGTGGCATAATTAGGCAGTAGGCATTTGTATTCTCCTATTATCACTTTAGAGCTGCAAAAAAATGGAAGTAATTTATTTCATCTTGGTAATGCTCCTTCTTTCTGGTCCAACAATTTATCAGAAATGTTAATCCAGCAAGCAGTAAGTGGGGGGCGGGGGAAGAGGAGGAGAGAGGGGATTTAATATTAGCCTGGAAATATTGCACAACTCATTAAAAATGTAATCATGCGTAAAATGAGATCAATGAAAATTTATCTAAAAGTGCAAGGAAAAGGCATTTTCTAGTATGATACTGGATTTAATAGACTGGATTTTAATTTAGTCAGTTTGCTACAAAAAAATCCCTCCAGGCTAAATAAAACAGTTTTCCCTCCCAGTCATTGTACAGACAGCTAATTTTCAGACCCCTTCCTTCTGATATTCAATCTTATCTCTTGCTGGATATGGGTTTTGGTATATTGCAGAATTTGTTTTCTTTACATTTTCCATTACTGCTTTCATTTGCATGATAAATGATTAGAAGTAGAAACAGGAAAAAAAAACCATGCAGAACATTTCTTTATTAATTTTGTTTAAATTAGAGTATCTTTCTTATTCACACTTCCGCTGCCCTGTTTAACAACCAGTGTATCTGAGAATTATTTTAATAATTTGTTGTATAGTTAGAGAAAAGGGGTACACACTTTTTACTTTGTTTATGTAACATTTTATTTTGTTCTTACATTTATAGTTTACATTTTGGTTCCTATCTTGTGCTGTTAATGATGAGTTTTCTCTTAAAAGAAACCCTTGTATTAAATGTGAGCCTGAGATGCAGACTTTAAAATATGTTGACATTGATGAATTTAAGGATTTGAAGATTTATTTTGCAGATGATACCCTTGTGATTATTAATAAAAAGGATTTGTAAAATTGTGCTTTATTTGAGCTTCTCCCCTTTCCATTTTAGCTGTTTTTCTAGTCTGATAATTTAGAAATCTGATATAACTAAACAACACATCAATGAAAATCGTCTAATGCCTTATGTTCACCTAAGATTGCAAATGGTTAAAAAAAAAAAAAAAAAAAAAGGCTAGCTTCATCAGTAAAAACTTGCCTGAGCAAAAAATTATGTAAGCTGAATAAATGGTTCCTGCAAAATCTGTTTATAAGAGAGGAATCCTATATGATGATTTTAGGATAATTCACATAGGTAGCTTTTTTTTCTATTACACAGATTTTACATAAATACTCTCATGTTGTAAAAAAAAAAAAAAAAAAAAGTTAAGGGGTGCCTGGGTGGCTCCATCGGTTGAGCTTCCGACTTCAGCTCAGGTCATGATCACGTGGTCTGTGAGTTCGAGCCCCACATCCGGCCCTGTGCTGACAGCTCAGAGCCTGGAGCCTGTTTCAGATTCTGAGTCACCCTCTCTCTCGGCCCCTCCCCCTGCTCATGCTCTGTGTCTCTCTGTCAAAAATAAACGAACATTTTTTAAAAGTTTAAAAAAAAAGTAGTACAGTTAATTGAATGTTACATCGGTCATTCCTCTTATCTACTCTTTTCCCTAAAAGTAACACACTGGCTAGCAGCTACTCTTCCTGACATTTTTTTCTGTCAAATAGATATGTACCTCTAGAAATACATTAGTTTTCATTTTTGTTAAATTATTCTAACATAAAAGTATATGTAATAATTTTGTATGAATTAAAAATTTTTTCACTTAATATTACATCTTGAAAATTTTTCCATTTCAATACTTAGAACTGTATTCTGTTGAACTGTTGTGTAATATTCCATAACGTGGAGCTAGAAAGATCTGGAAAGAACAAAGTGTCCAAATAGAGAAATGTTAACCATGACAGACCATGGTGCAATAAAAACCTCTGTGCATATTTCTGTGCACAGTGGAAATGTTTCCTTGGGAAAGATAACAAGAATCAAGCAAGGTTAATGAGTGTATTTCAGTTTTTCTGAAAACTGTTTTACCTGAATCCTACAGGTTTTATTTGGGTCTCAAGTCATTTTAAAATAGTTTACAGGTTCTATACTGATTTTTCTCTTAAATATAAGAGTTACTGTCAAAGGGTTTTATAGTTTCTGAGTCCATAGATGTTTTTGGCTATCTTTTTGATGATGAATCTAATTTTATTTTATTGGGTCCAGTCAATAAGCCTTATATGATTTCTGCTTTATGGGAGTTGATGATATTTTTTCTTCATTACCTAAAATGTTACCAATTTTCTTTTGTGAGGGTCCCTGACTTCTTGAGAAAAATGTTCTTTAATGTGCTTAATGCTCTATTTTATATCTGTTAGATCAAACTTGTTAGATTATTTAAATATTCTATATTCTTAGTTTTTCTTCATCTCTTTTATCTGCTGGTTCCAGGTAGCTGTGTTGTTAGACATACCCCAAAGTTGATATGCTCTTTTTGGTTTTTTTTAGTGCATTTGGCTAAAATTTTGTATTTTTTTCTGATGCTAAGAATTACTTACTATATCTTTTCTTACACTGTTATTGTTACTATTTCTGTGTTGTCTTATTTTAGATACGTGTTTTACATACAGCCTATGGAGTTTTTATTGTAAAATGAAAGTTTCTATTTCAGATTTTTATTTTAATTTCAATTAACTAACATACAGTGTTATATAAGTTTCATGTGTACCATATAATAATTCAAACAATTCCATACTTGATCCAGTGCTTATCGTGATAAGTGTACTCCTTAACCTCCATCACCTGTTTAATCAATTCTCTCATGCCCTACCCCTCTGGTAACCATCAATTTGTTCCCTATAATTAAGAGTCTGTTTCTTGATTTGTCTTTCTCCTAGTTTATTCCCTTTGTTTTGTTTCTTAAATTCCACATGAGTGGAATCCTATTGCATTTGTCTTTCTCTGACTTGTTTTGCTTAGCATTATACTCTCTAGCTCCATCCATGTCATTGCAAGGGGCAAGGTTTCATTCTCTTTAATGGCTGCATAATATTCCATTGTGTGTGTGTGTGTGTGTGTGTGTGTGTGTGTGTGTGTGTGTGTGTGTATATATATATATATATATATATATATATATATATATATATATATAGACACTAAATCTTCTTTACCCATTCATCAATCAATGGACACTTGGGCTGCTTCCATATCTTGCTTATTTAAATAAGGCTGCTTAAATGTAAGGGGGCATGTATTCCTTTGAATTCGTGGTTCTTGTATTCTTTGGATAAATACCCACTAGTGTGATTGGTGGATCATAAGATTGTTCTATTTTTTTTACTTTGTGAGGAACCTCCATACTCTTCTCAAGAATGGCTGTACCAGTTTGCATTCCCACTAGTAGTGCATCTGTATTCCTTTTTCTCCATATCCTCACCAACACTTGTTTTTGTGTTGTTGTTGTTTATTTATTTTAGAGAGAGATACAGAGTGGGGGAGGGGCAGAGAGAGAGGGAGACACAGAATCTGAAGCAGGCTCTGGGCTCTGAACTGTTAGCACAGAGCCTGACGCAGGGCTCAAACTCACAGACTATGAGATCATGACCTGAGCTCAAGTCGGACACTTAACCGACTGAGCCACCCAGGTGCCCTAACAGGTATTGTTTCTTTTGTTTTTGATTTTAGCCATTCTGACAGGTGTGTGATTATATCTCATTGTAGTTTGGATTTGCATTTCCCTGATGATAAGTAATGATTGTGTCTCTTGTCCATCTGGGAGTCTTCTTGGAGAAATGTTCATTCATGTGTTCTGCCTATTTTTAATTGGATACTTTGTTTTTTGGGTGTTGAGTTTTATATCTGTATACATTTTGGATGCTAACCCTTTGTTAGATAGGTTAATAGCAAGTATTTTCTCCCATTCCATAAGTTGCCTTTTACTTTTAATTGTTTGCTTCACTGTACAGAAACTTCTTATTTTGATAAAGTCCATAGTTTATTTTTGCTTTTGTTTCCTTTGCCTCAGGGGACGTATCTAGAAAGAAGTTGGTACAGCCATGTCACAGATGTCACTGCTTGTGTTCTCTTCAAATTTTCTATTTTTAAAATATGTTTGTATTGATTTATTTTTGAGATAGAGGGAGAGCACAAGTGGGGGAAGGCCAAAGAGTAAGAGAGAGACATAGAATCTGAAGCAGGCCCCAGGGTCTAAGCTATTAGGGCAGAGCCTGACACGAGGCTCAAACCCACAAACTGTGAGATCATGACCTGAGGTGAAGTTGGATGCTTAGCCCACTGAGCCACCCAGACACCCCAGATTTTCTATTTTTAATAGAAAATTATTCTTCACCCATACTTAAAATGTGTTTGGACTTACCTTATTTATGTTTTTTGTTACAATGTGCCTTTTTTTGTTTTCCTCCTTTCTGCCTAATTTTGGTTGATTGGATTATTTTATTCCATTTTTTCCCCTCCACTGATGGTTTGTAAGTTATACTTCCCATTTATTTTCTTTTATTAGTTACATTGATAACTTTAACAAACACATTTATTGTATATCTTTGGACCATCAGGTAAAGTACCTGTTGTCCCTGAATGAGGTGAATATCTGATGTATTTTTACTTACCTCACTTTCCATCTTCTTTGGCACTTCTCATGTCTTGAGTTCCAAGTTGTTAAAATATTTTTGTTTGTTTAAAATCAACATGTAGTGACATTTGATTAATTTTGCTGGTGTCTTTGCTCACCCTTGCTTTTTATTTCCAACCTCTCTGTCTCTTTTTTTCTGGAGTACCTTTTTGAGAAATTCTTGTTAGAGAAAGTTTGTATATGGTAAACTGAAATCTTATATGTCTGAGAATGTCTTTATTTTGAAAAATAATTAGGCCTGTAGAATTTTAGGTTCAAATCCTTTTCTCTTAGAACATTAGTGATACTGTTTCATCAGAAATCTGAAATAATTTCAGTTTTTACTTCCTTTTAGGCCATGTCTTCATGTGTGTTATTTTTCTCTCTGGAATGTTTAAAATATTTTTCTTATTCTAGGTAATAATAAAAAATTTAAAAAAATTGCACTTAGAATTCTTCCATCTCTTCTCTCCTGCCTGTTCTCCTCTCTATAGATAAAAATTTTTATGAGATTCCTGGTTATCTTTTCTATATATCTTTATTCAAAGGAAAGTAAAAGCAAAGGTGTATTTCTATTTCCTTTTTGTTATAGAAAAAGTAGTATACTACATAACGTTTCTGAATAGGATTTTTAAAATTTAATTTAATTTTAAATTTCATTATAGTTAATACATAGTGTTACATTATTTCAGGTGTACAATATAGCAGGTGTGTGTGTGTGTGTGTACACGTATGTGTGTATAATACATATATTGGAATATTATTCAGCCACAAAAAAGAATGAAGTCTTGCCATTTGACACAACATGGATAGAGCTAGAAAGTATAATGGTAGGTGAAATACATAGGCCATTTTATATGTGTACAGTTATATCCGTGGGATAGATTCCCAGAAGTAGGACTGCTGGGTCGAAGGGTAAATGCATCTGTATTATTAGTAGAGATAGCTAGATTACTCTCCATGAGGGTTGTACCATTTAACTTTCCCATTAGCAGTGTACCCTCTGAGCCTGTTTCACTCCAACATTAACAGTTGTCAAAATTATGGTGATTTGTATGTTTTTTTTTCTTTTTACTAAGGACTGTGTATCCTTTGTCCATTTTTATTTTGGATTGTTGTTCATGTATTCTTGAATATAGGTAATCTTCATAAATTAGAGAGATCAGGTTTTATAATATAAATCTTAAACTTCTCTCCTCCCAGATTACTCATGGACTTTAATTTTGCTTATGGTGTTTTGTTGTTGTTGTTGTTTGTTTTTTTTGGGGGGGGGCACGTATAAGGTTAAGATTCTTACTCATTCAAGTTTACCAATTTTACATTGCCTTTGGATTTTGCAGTCTAACTTCTAGGGACTTCCCCACTCCATTGAAAAAAACTTTTTTTTTAATGTTCATTTTTGACAGAGAGCGAGCGAGCATGAGTAGGGGAGAGGCAGAGAGAGAGGGAGACACTGAATCTGAAGCAGGCTCCAGGCTCTGAGCTGTCAGCACAGAGCCTGAAGTGGGGCTCAAACTCATGGACTATGAGATCATAACCTGACCTGAAGTCGGATGCTTAACTGACTGAGCCACCCAGGCGCCCCTTCCCCACTCCATTTTTCATGTATTTCTAGTATTTCATTTTTTACCTTTAACGCTTGGATCATTTGGGAGTTTTTCTGTACAGTGTGAAGTTGGGAAACAACTTTACCTTTTCCCAAACTGCTACTCAGCTGTCCAGACATTTATTAAAATGTCCTTCTTCATCTCAGTAATTTGAAATGTTATCTTTATAATATAAATTCCTATTTACATTTTGGTCTATTTATTTTTATTAATTTTTTCTTTAATGTTTGTTTATTTTTGAGAGAGAGAGTGTGCAAATGGGAGAGGGGTAGAGAGAGAGGGAGACCCAGGATCTGAAGCGGGCTCCAGGCTTTGAGCTGTGATCACAGAGCCTGACGTGGGGCTGGAACCCACAGAGTGTGCACCACGAGATCATGACCTGAGCTGAAGTCAGACGCTTAACCGACTGAGCCACCCAAGTGCCCTATTTTGCTCTGTTTGGTCTATTTATGACCATTTTGGCCTGTCTCTTCAGTCACCAGTTACACATTTTTAATTAGTGTGCTAAGAGGTCTATTTCTTAGATTTCTTCTCTTCAGAGTTTTCCTAGATATTTTAAAATTTATTTTTCTGTATGAATTTAGAATCAGTTTGTCTAGTTTTAGGTAAAAACAAAACAACAAACAAACAAAAACCCCACCTTGTTGGTATTTTATTGGATTACATTAAATTAACTGAGAGAGAATTGACTTTTAAGTCTTTCTTTCCAAGAATACAGCATCTCTTTCTCATATTACTATTTATCCTTTGGTAGTAGTTCTTTTCCCCTGTCATTTGGTTTTGCACATTTCATATTAAGCTTGTTCCTAGCTGTGAATAGGCTCTTCCTTCCATTATACCTTTTAACTGTTGTTTTATTATATAGAGTGTATTGATTTCTTTTTAATTCTACATACTGCCACCTGATTGAATTATCTTGTATTTTGCTGTGGTATTTTAGTGGATTTACTGGGTTTACAGATACAAAATCATATCTCAAAATAGAGATAGCTTTGCTTTGTTTCAATCTTACACCTCTCAATTCTCTCTCTAATCTAATTGCATTAGTTCAAGTTAGTGTTAAATATGGTGATGACATCTTTGTGCCTAACGTTAGCATTAATGCTCCCAATGTTTCTACATTATATCAGAAGTTGACCTTAGGGCTGATTTTATGTGTGTGTAGGTATGCACCTGCATGCACTCATCTACCCAGATCCCCCCAGCTGCCCCAGAGGTCACCTGTGGACAGTTATTTTCCATAAGGCAGACTTCCTGGCTCTCTCTGCTTAAGCACATTCACTAACTGTGGGAGGGTGTTCTTGGCCTTTGTGAAGACAAGACAGGGTATCCTGTGGGACTCTTGCTTCCAGGGTGGCCCCTTCACCCAGTGAGGTTTGGAAGTCAATAGATCAAATATTCAAGCTTCTTCATCTCTTCACCTCTTTAAGAGATGTGTTCCACAGTCTATCAGAACACTATATTCTAGAAGGTTTAGGAAAAGGAGAGGATAGAGAGTATAGCTGTTACTGTTGCCCAGCATCTGGCATATGGTAGACACTCTGCAAATTCTCTCTGTGGAGAGGCTGATTAGGGATAAAGGAATACAAGGTGCTAATCTTACCCAAATGGCCCTGGGTGCCCAGGTTTGTTGAGTCTTGGGTAGTCTTCTGTGGAATCCTTGATCTAAGGGCAAATGGAATGGAACTCCTGGTGCTGCTCTTAAATCAAGGCACATGTATTGGCAGTTCTCATAATGGAGGCAGAACTTTATCTGGAATCTTTTAGGATTTGCTTCTTTCTTTGACATTAGGAAAACTTGCCAGAATTTGTGTGTGTGTGTGTGTGTGTGTGTGTGTGTGTGTGTGTGTGTGTGTTACCTCCCCCACCCCTCTCACTCTTTTCTTCTTTGCCTCCTAGCAGACAAATTTACAGTTTCTGGATCTGTCTTATAAATATTTTTTCTTCCTTAATCTCTGAGGTGTTTATGTTGTGTTTTGAGTGAATTCTTGGGCTATATTTTCAACTTGAAGATTTTCATTTTCAGCTTTGTCCATTTTGGTTTTAGATAACCAATTGAGGATTTAATTTCATTGATTTTTTTTAATGTTTATTTTTTCAAAGAGCCAGAGACTGAGCTGTCAGCACAGAGCCAGATGTAGGGCTCTAACTCACTAGCTGTGAGATCATGACCTAAGCCACCCAGGTGCCCCTAATTTAAGTGATTTTTAAAAAGATTTTATTTTTTTAAGAGCAGTTTTTGGTTCACAATAAATGTAAGTGGAAGGTAAAGAGATTTCCCGTATTTCCCATATGTCTCCTGACCCCAGCATGTGCCTAGCTTAAGCCATTATCAACATCCTCCACCAGAGTGGTACATATCTTACCACCTGACCTTGTCATGACATATCCTGCTTAAAGTCCATAGTTGACCTTAAAGTTCAGTCTTGGTGTTGTACATTTTATGGGTTTGGACAAGTGTGTAATGACTTATATTCATTATTATAATATGTATGTATAATATTATATGGAATATATTATTGTACGGTAATATAGTATCATCCAAAGTATTGTCACTGCCCTAAAACCCTCATATTCCTCATCCTCTTACCCTCCAACTCCTGGCAACCACTGAGCTTTTCATGCTCTCCAAAGTTTTGCCTTTTCTAGAAAGTTATGTAATTAGAATCATAGAGAATGTACCCTTTTCAGATTGCCTTCTTTCACTTAGTAATATGCATTTAAATTTTCTTAATGTCCTGTCATAGCTTGATAGCTCATTTCTTTTTACTGCTAAATTATATTCTATTGCCTGGATGTACTTAGTTTATTTGTTCATTCAGCTACTGAAGAACATCATGGTTGCTTCCAAGTTTTGGCAATTATGAGTAAAGATGCTATAAACATCTGAGTGCAGATGTTTTTTGTGTGGATATGTTTTCACCTCCTTTGGGTAAATACCAATGAGCAAGATTGCTGGGTTGTATGATAATTGTATGTTTAGTTTTATAAGAAATTGCCAAAATGTCTCCAAAAGTGGCTGTATCATTTTGTGGTCTTAATAGCAGTGAATGAGAGTTGTTGTTGGTCTACATCCTCACCAGCATTTACTGTTGTCAGTGTTCTGGATTTTGGCCATTCCAACAGGTGTGTAGTGGTATTTCATAACTGTTATAATTTACATTGATATGAAATATGATGTGAACATCTTTTCATATTCATATTTTTAATATATGTATCCTTTTTGGTGAGGAGTCAAGGTCTTTAACCCATTTTTAATTGGATTGCTTTCCTATTGTTGACTTTTTTTTTGTAGTTGAAAGTATCTAAATTATTTATTGAAAGAATTTTTAAAAGACAGGTTGAATACAACCTCAGTCTATCATTTTGGTATATCTATGTTCCAGAAAAGGTTTAAGATAGTTAAACTGTTACTATGTTATATTTTGCTGTAAATTTTAGGCATAGAAATAAGTCTTCACCAGAGCAAATGAAATGCCACTTAGGATAAAATATTACTAGGAACAACAGAAAGTTGTAAAATATGAAATTTTGGGTATCTGAATGATTTACAATCAAGAATGATCCATATATTTACTTTAGTATGCAAAACAGGAATCATGTTCAGCACTCTAATACAGTTATGCAGATAATTGTGGAAAAACAAGGACACTTGATCCTTTTCCTGAATTAGCAATAACAGACACCTAGAAAGGAGTGAGTAGGTCCCCTCAGAAAGATCTCAATTTCCTTATGAAAGAAAATGACTAATGTGCTAATTAAGGGAAAGGAAAATAATAATATAACCACTCAATGTCCATAATGTCTTTGCTGTTTACAAGGACCTTCCATATATTGTTGATCCTCATAGCCACCCTATGAGGTAGACAGGTTTCAGTTATGCATGTAAAAAAATTTCTTTTTAACATATATTTATTGTTGAGAGACAGAGACAGAGCATGAACAGGGGAGGGGCAGAGAGAGAGGGAGACACAGAATCCGAAGCAGGCTCCAGGCTCTGAGCTGTCAGCACACAGCCTGATGTGCGGCTCGAACCCACGAACTGCGAGATCATGACCTCAGCAGAAGTCGGACCCTCAACTGACTGAGCCACCCAGGCGCCCCTCAATTATTCATTTTAATGAAGTATTTTCTCCATAAACACTGAAAAATGCCCAGAGAAGTTTGCTCCTGGACCCTAGTATCCATGTATTTAAATAAGTAAAGCTTTAAAACAGATGTTTTTCTTACTACCTTTAGTTTCAGAGTTGCATTAAACATTTATTTTCACAGCGTACCCTTTACAAAGATAGTAAGAAATTTCTGAAGTCCACCTTTGAATTCTTTTGAGATTCACTCTGGCTAAGCAACATTTTTAATTGAGAGAAGTGTTTCTTAGTTTTGCTCACACTCTTTGAGGAGCAAGTGAGTGTTGAGTGTTGAGATGTTGGTGTCCTGAATATCAAGGTTGAGCTCTTGCATTTGGAACCACACGTATGATTTATGTTTGTAGAACTCAGAGTCTTTCTGGTGTCTTCAGGCCAAGTTTAGTCATAGGAGTGGTAGGACTGCTTTTCAGTGTGGATAGAAAGCTTCTACTTTCACCATGATATTTAACTGTTCTGTTGCATGTTTTACAAGTAATCAACACACTTTTGGGGTCTTTGTATTTTTTCTCAATTTTTGCTTCTTTAAAACTGAGTGTATATTTTCTTGCCTCTCACTAAGAAGTTTATGTATTTTGGGTGGCAGTTTGGATTTGGGTTTGAGGTACACTTGAGAGTTATCCAAGATGAGCAACTGGAAACAGTGTGCACATGTTCCTTCAAAAGTGATGTTATCATTGTGTGATGAACTGTAGGCCCAGAGGAGATAGTGGGCCTGGCCTGGCCAGCTCTCCTGTAGTTGCCATGCTGTAGCCTCAAAGTAGTGCTTCTGCCTCTTGGCTATAGCTGCTGGAAGCCGCTCCCTGCAAGATAGGAGACTCCAGGATCTGGCAGCCTGCTGGACTTTGACCTCTGAATCCCTTCCTATTGTTGACTTTTAAATTCTTGGTTTATTTTGGATAGTATACCTTTATCAGATGTGTCTTTTTGTTTTTATTTTTTTTAATGTTTATTTACTTACTTTGAGAGTGAGAGAGAGAGAGCATAAGTGGGGGAACATAGAGAGGAGGGACAGAACCCCCGAGCAGGCTCTATACCATCAGGGCAGAGTGTGATGTGGGGCTCGAACTCATGAACCATGAGATCATGACCTGAGCTGAAATCAAGAGTTGGTTGCTTAACCATCTGAGCCATCCAGGCGCTATCAGATGTGTCTTTTGCAATCATTATTCACAGTCTGTGGCTTGTCTTCTCCTTTTATTGATAAATCTTTCTCAGACCATGAGTTTTAAATTTTAATGAAATTCATCTTATCCATTATTTCGTTCATGGATTGTGATTTTGATGTTGTATCTAAAAAGTTACTGCCATTCCCAAGGTTATCTAGATTTTCTTCTACGTTATCTTCTAGTTTTATAGTTTTGTATTTTATATTTAGGTATGTGATCTATTTTGAGTTAATTTTTGTGAAGAATATAATGTCTGTGTTAGATTTTTAGATTTATGTTTTTCTATGTGGATGTTTATTTGTTTCAGCACAATTTGTTGAAGACACTATGTTTGCTCCATTATATTACCTTTGCTGTTTATTTATTTATTTTTGAGAGAAAGAGAGAGAGAGAGAGAGAGAGAGAGAGAGAGAGAAGGAGTAGAGGAGGGGCAGAGAGAGAGAGGGAATTCCATTCCTCTGGGCTTGAACCCATGAGCTATGGGATCATGACCTGAACCAAAATAAAGAATTGGATACTTAACCAACTGAGCCATCCAGGCACTACACTGCTTTTGCTGTTTTTTCAAAGATCAATTGGCATGTTTTTATGTAGGTCTATTTCGAGGCTTTTTATTCTGTTCTGTTGATCTGTTTGTCTCAGTGACAAATTTTTGCTTATTTCATTTCTAATTTGTTTTTATTCATAGTTGCCTGCTCTTATTTTATGAATGCAGTGTTCTGTCATATGTTTGTGTGTGTGTATAAATAATTTGTGCATGTATAAATATATATATCAATTTATATACATTATAAACATTATATATGTAAAATATTAAATATTAAAAAATATGTAATATAAAATATTAATGGTGCAACAGTGATTTCAGGAGTAGATTCCTTAATGCCCCTTACCCATTTAGACCATCCTCCCTCCCTGTTTTTATATCCCTCCAGCAACCCTCTGTTTGTACTCTATATTTAAGAGTGATACATGTTTTGTCCCCCTCCCTGTTTTTATATTATTTTTTCTTCCCTTACCTTATGTTCATCTGTTTTGTATCTTAAAGTCCTCATATGAATGAAGTCATAGGATATTTGTCTTTCTTGGACTAATTTTGCTTAGCGTAATACCCTCCAGTTCCGTCTAGGTAGTTGCGAATGGCAAGATTTCATTCTTTTTGATTGCTGAGTAATACTCCATTGTATATAAATACCATGTCTTCTTTATCCATTCATCCATCGATGGACATTTGGGCTGTTTACATACTTAGACTATTGTTGATGGTGTGGCTATAAACATGGGGGTGCATGTGCCCCTTTGAAACAGCACACCTGTATCCCTTGGATAAACACCTAGTAGTACAATTGCTGGGTTGTAGGGTAGTTCTATTTTTAATTTTTTGAGGAACCTTCAGGCTATTTTCCACTTTGCATTCCCACCAGCAGTGCAAAAGAGATCCTCTTTCTCTGCATCCTCGCCACATCTGTTGTTGCCTGAGTTGCTCATGTTAGCCATTCTGACAGGTGTGAGGTGGTATCTCTTTGTGGTTTTGATTTGTCTTTCCCTGATGATGAGTGATGTTGAGCATTTTTTCATGTGTCGGTTGGCCATCTGGATGTCTTCTTTGGAGAATTGTCTATTCATGTCTTTTGCCCATTTCTTCACTGGATTATCTGGATTATTTGTTTAAAGGCTGATTTCCTTTTTTTTTTTTTTTTTAGTTATTTTTTTTAATATTTATTTATTTTTGAGACAGACAGAGACAGAATGCGAGTGGGTTAGGGGCAGAGAGAGAGGGAGACACAGAAGCCAAAGCAGGCTCCAGGCTCTGAGCTATCAGCACAGAGCCCGACGCAGGGCTCGAACTCACAAGCTGTGAGATCATGACCTGGGCCGAAGTTGGACCCTCAACCGACTGAGCCACCCAGACACCCCAAAAGGCTGATTTCTTTTTTTTTTTTTTTTATTTTTATTTTTATTTTTTATTTTTTTATTTTTTAATATATGAAATTTACTGTCAAATTGGTTTCCATACAACACCCAGTGCTCATCCCAAAAGGTGCCCTCCTCAATACCCATCACCCACCCTGCCCTCCCTCCCACCCTGCCCTCCCTCCCACCCCCCATCAACCCTCAGTTTGTTCTCAGTTTTTAACAGTCTCTAATGCTTTGGCTCTCTCCCACTCTAACCTCTTTTTTTTTTTTTTTTTTCCTTCCCCTCCCCCATGGGTTTCTGTTATGTTTCTCAGGATCCACATAAGAGTGAAACCATATGGTATCTGTCTTTCTCTGTATGGCTTATTTCACTTAGCATCACACTCTCCAGTTCCATCCATGTTTCTACAAAAGGCCATATTTCATTTTTTCTCATTGCCACGTAGTATTCCATTGTGTATATAAACCACAATTTCTTTATCCATTCATCAGTTGATGGACATTTAGGCTCTTTCCATAATTTGGCTATTGTTGAGAGTGCCGCTATAAACATTGGGGTACAGGTGCCCCTATGCATCCGTACTCCTGTATCCCTTGGATAAATTCCTAGCAGTGCTATTGCTGGGTCATAGGGTAGGTCTATTTTTAATTTTCTGAGGAACCTCCACACTGCTTTCCAGAGCGGCTGCACCAATTTGCATTCCCACCAACAGTGCAAGAGGGTTCCTGTTTCTCCACATCCTCTCCAGCATCTATAGTCTCCTGATTTCTTCATTTTGGCCACTCTGACTGGCGTGAGGTGGTATCTGAGTGTGGTTTTGATTTGTATTTCCCTGATGAGGAGCGACGTTGAACATCTTTTCATGTGCCTGTTGGCCATCCGGATGTCTTCTTTAGAGAAGTGTCTATTCATGTTTTCTGCCCATTTCTTCACTGGGTTATTTGTTTTTCGGGTGTGGAGTTTGATGAGCTCTTTATAGATTTTGGATACTAGCCCTTTGTCCGATGTGTCATTTGCAAATATCTTTTCCCATTCCGTGGGTTGCCTTTTAGTTTTGTTGGTTGTTTCCTTTGCTGTGCAGAAGCTTTTTATCTTCATAAGGTCCCAGTAATTCACTTTTGCTTTTAATTCCCTTGCCTTTGGGGATGTGCCGAGTAAGAGATTGCTACGGCTGAGGTCAGAGAGGTCTTTTCCTGCTTTCTCCTCTAAGGTTTTGATGGTTTCCTGTCTCACATTCAGGTCCTTTATCCATTTTGAGTTTATTTTTGTGAATGGTGTGAGAAAGTGGTCTAGTTTCAACCTTCTGCATGTTGCTGTCCAGTTCTCCCAGCACCATTTGTTAAAGAGACTGTCTTTTTTCCATTGGATGTTCTTTCCTGCTTTGTCAAAGATGAGTTGGCCATACGTTTGTGGGTCTAGTTCTGGGGTTTCTATTCTATTCCATTGGTCTATGTGTCTGTTTTTATGCCAATACCATGCTGTCTTGATGATGACAGCTTTGTAGTAGAGGCTAAAGTCTGGGATTGTGATGCCTCCTGCTTTGGTCTTCTTCTTCAAAATTACTTTGGCTATTCGGGGCCTTTTGTGGTTCCATATGAATTTTAGGATTGCTTGTTCTAGTTTCGAGAAGAATGCTGGTGCAATTTTGATTGGGATTGCATTGAATGTGTAGATAGCTTTGGGTAGTATTGACATTTTGACAATATTTATTCTTCCAATCCATGAGCAGGGAATGTCTTTCCATTTCTTTATATCTTCTTCAATTACCTGCATAAGCTTTCTATAGTTTTCAGCATACAGATCTTTTACATCTTTGGTTAGATTTATTCCTAGGTATTTTATGCTTCTTGGTGCAATTGTGAATGGGATCAGTTTCTTCATTTGTCTTTCTGTTGCTTCATTGTTAGTGTATAAGAATGCAACTGATTTCTGCACATTGATTTTGTATCCTGCAACTTTGCTGAATTCATGTATCAGTTCTAGCAGACTTTTGGTGGAGTCTATCGGATTTTCCATGTATAATATCATGTCATCTGCAAAAAGCGAAAGCTTGACTTCATCTTTGCCAAAAGGCTGATTTCTTAATGTAATGTTAATGTTTCCAAGTTTCATCCATGTTGTAGTATGTACCAAAACTTCATTCCTTTTTATTGCTGAAAAGTATTTCGTTGTATAGATACACCACATTTTATTTATCCATTCATCAGTTGGACACGTGACTATTAGGAATAGTATTGCTGTGAATATTTGTAAGTTTTTGTGTTGACATGTATTTTCAATTTTCCTTTGTATATACCTAGGAGTGAAATTTCTAACTCATATGGTAACTCTAGGTTTAACATTTTGAGCAACTGTCAGACAGTTTTACAGAGTGGCCACACAATTTTACTATGCCACAGTAAAGTATGAGGGTTTCAGCTTCTTCGTGTGTCAATTCTTCCCTTGTTTGATGCCTTTTCTTTTGTGATGTTGGTTTTCCTAAAATGTTCAGTGATTCTTGGTTGTCGGCTCCTTATTTTGGAGATTCTTGGTTGTAGCTGTATACTGTTAAGTTTTGGATGTTCTATAATTCAGCAGATAACTATAACATGTACATAATTTTAAGCTACAATTAACCCAAATGTTCAGAAAATGGAAATGGATCTTCCTAATTAAAACAAAACAAATCAAGAACACAAAGCAAAAAACCAAACCCACTTTGCTTAAATTCATGTGTTGAAAATTCTTTAAAAAACATTTACATTTTTGTAAAAGGAAATTTACATAAGTTTATGTTTTACTTGCAAACTGTGTTTGTAACATAAAATAACACTGGAATTTTGGGGATTTCAAACACCTTAATGTCGGTTATGTGAGTATGAGTGGCTCAGGTTGGACATGATGATGATGATGATTTTTACAAGTTCCCTTGCTAAATGGACTCTGTCATCTCCCAGCAGTTCACTGAACATGTTGAGTCCCTTCCAATGTTGGAGCATCTTCCATGCTGATGCCTGCTGAGCATGCTCCTGGCCACTTTTTGTGTCTTGATTCCAGGCTGCTCATTTGATAGAGAATAGAGTCAGTGCTGAGAGTATGCAAGGCAGTTTTAGGCATCAGAGAGAGGTACTGTTGAGAACGAGTCATGATGTCTGTGCCTCTAATAGGCATTCAGGAAACAAGGCCATGCTCTCAGTGTGGCACATGGTTGTGCAAAGGCAGAAGGCCAGTACAACTTCCTGGACAAATTTGGCATTACCTAGGGGTGAGTGCTGTAGACTACAGTTGTACCTGGGTCTGAGAATGGTACCTGGTCCCGGGGGATTCAAGATTAGGAAAGCAAAGTGAATTACAAATGTAAGTGACTATGGAGCTGGATCTTAGCTGTGAATCCTGAATGGGCCATACCTAATTTATTGAATTTGTCTTTCTTTCATGTGCATAAATTGGAGGTGGTGCCATTCTGGGTGTGCAGGAATAACATACCTTACCAAGGCCACTAGAAAATAGGGTCTGCAAGTAAAGAATTTCCTGCTCAGAAGTCCTACATGTATTCCTATTCTACTCTGAACCACAGGTAGGCACAGTAGCTCAACTTGGTTTCATAGAAGCTGGATCATCTATATTTTTATGCTAACTACATTTCCCACTGTGAAGTTTTCTGCATAAATCCATATGCTACTTTTCTCCCCCAGAGTAAGAAGTTCCCTTTAGGTCAGGAAATTCCAATCTTATGGTAAGTTAATGTCACAAAATTTCAAATATTACTACTTAAAAGTAGTATTTCCTATGTGGTGGCCATTCCTTGTGGTTACTACAGGAATATACATTACATTGCAGTACATTAAAAAATACATTATTTGTACACCAATATAATTGTTGAACAAAATGGATTCCTCTCTTGTGTGGGTTGATGTGTTCTTTTCTTCCCTGGCATGTTTTATTCCAGTGGCTGTCTTTTAATGTCTAATCAGAGATATTCCACAATGCATGCCTCCATTTGGCCAATTTCTTAGAATGTGAGTGTTTCAGGTCTGTAATACAGGAAAAATAAGAATCATGCTTTTTCACTATCAGTTCTGACTACTGGTGTTTGACCTAGGAGTTGGAAAAGTACTTTGTGATTGTTGGAGAACAGGCCTTTCCTAATATATGCATGGTGTCATTATTGTTATTTTGTGATCTACTTAATGTTATCAGATTATGTCCACCACTTTCCCCATCTGTTCTCTATGTTATCTTTTGAAATATTCCCCTGGGTGGACTATGTGGGATTTGCCTTTATGGCATTGTGTACTCGCTTTTGTCTATCAGCCCATTTTTCTACAAATGGATTGTGATCTCACTGCTTGTTGGGATATCCAGATTCAGGTTGTTTTTACAGTTACGTGTACTAGTCTGTAATATTCTTGTTCCCAAAAGACTGAAAAATAAAAATTTCCACATTGTACAATTAAAGACAAAGTGCTCTAGTGGGAAGGCTTTCTGTTTTTACATGGGAGGATATAGTATGTATACACATAATTTGAATACCTTTTTAGAAAACATGCTGTTGACTTATTAAAAATGAAAATGGGGGACACCTGGTTGGTTCAGAAAGTTAAGCATCCAACTTTGGCTCAGGTCATGGTCTCATGGTTTGTGAGTACAAGCCCTGTGTAAGGCTCTGTGCTGACACCTCAGAGCCTAGAGCCTGCTTTGGATTCTGTGTCTCCCCCCCTCTCTCTCTCTCTCCTTCTCCTACTCATACTCTATCTCTCTCTCTTTCAAAGAAAATTATTTTAAATAAATTTTTATTTATTGATTTTTGAGAGGGGGAGAGAGAACAAGCGAGGGAGAGGCAGAGAGAAAGGGGGACAGAGGATCCAAAGTGTATTCTACATGGACAGCAGAGAGCCCGATGTGGCACTTGAACCCATGAACCATGAGATCATGACCTGAGCTGAAGGCAGATGCTTAACCGACTGAGCCACACAGGCACCCCAAAATTTTATTTTAAAATGAAAATGAGGGATGAGATCAGGGATAGAGGAACTTCTATTTTAACAGAACAGCCATAATTTTCTTCTGCTGCTAGTGATGGGAATGTAGATACTCCTTTGTAGTTCTTCTAGAGTAATTCTGTAAACACATTTTCTTTTGGTGGAAAGAATCCTATCTCTCTAAGAGTACTTGTGTATCTTTTCTATGGACAAACTTAGTTGACTTTCATGGACCTTTAATGATTGAAGGATATTACGTTAACATTGTATAAAATGGGATATTTCGACATTTTTTGGTTGCAAGTACTAAAAAACACAAACTAATATAAACAAATAGGGAATGATGTCTCAACTACCTGAAAAGTACAAGTGGGCTTTAGTGCAGGTGGATCCAGGAGTTCAGATTTCATCACCAAGACTTACCAAACTCTCTCTGCCTCTTTGCCCTCTTATGTTGGTTTGTGCTCAAGTAAACTCTTACATGTGTTGGCAAGATAGCTCCCAATGGTTCCAGACTGATAGACATTTTCCAGGGGAAGAGATCATTTTTATCTTGAATTCTCCAGCAGCAAACTAGGAATTAAGCTCTGTTAGACTTGGGTTATGTGCCCATCACTATTAGGAGGATGTATGCTGATTGGCAAGGCATCACTTCCTCCTGGATCTGGAGTTATAATCCTCTTGAACCACCTGAACCACTGCACAGAGCATTGAAGTAGAGTGATATCTAAAGGAAATCCCACCTGCAGGATGCTAAGCAGGCAAAAATAGCAGCTGTTTACTACAAGTGGTGACTTGGAAGACACATAGGATTTTCCCAGAGCACAGAAAAACTTCTGTACACATCAAGGAAAGCAGTACATAGAAGAAACACTGAATTTTTTTAGTCCTAGTGTTGCCTTACAGAATAATCAGAACTGATTCTTTCATTATGATGCACCTTATTCTTAATAATTAAATATATAACAAATAATGACTTTTACACTCAAATATTTAATTTTTGTTCCAGAATATTAAGTATAATTTGTTTAATATCAAGGAAAAATGATTAGCTACCTACACACCAAATCTTGAAACTTGACTTACTTAATTATCATCTGCCATTGAATATTTTATTTTTCAGGTGAGAAGTCTGTGAGGCAGAGAACTATACTCCCCAGAAACAGTTTATGCTTAGAAGCAAATTTTGTATTTGCTGCTATCTGACTTAGAATTGAAAAAGATGAGCCCAGTATGGAGAAGGGAAGTACTGACATTTGCAAATTAAGCTGCTGAGAACAGTACTTTAAGTTGATCTGTGAATTTTCCTCATCATGGTGTCTCAACCCACAAACATGGTTGAGAATGACTGTCACATGGTTGATAGTCATTTAGTGAGCAGGAAATAAATGGGAGAGAAACATGGTCAGCTAATACAGACTCCCGTTATTGTGCTCCCCTTACCAGCAGGGGGAAGTTGGTTTGCTTTCTCTGGTGTTGCGCAGGTGTAGGCAAGAATCTGATTTCTTGGTGGAAGGAAACCTTCCTCATTGGTGGGTAGCAACTGCAGTACAACTTGTGGAGGAGGAAATTTCCAGGGGCAGAGGTTGCAAGAATGGGAGAGGACAGTCTGTGCCAATGTAATAGGATCACGGAATCACAGAACGTTAGAGGTAAGAGGGATTTTTGAGATCATCTAGTCCCACATGTCATTTCATACAGGAAGAGAATGAGGTGATGTGACTTATGTAGGGAATCTTTTGCTCAATGTGAGTGGCACATGGCCTAATGGGGAAAGTGTGACCTTTGGAGGCAGACAGACCAGTGTATACTTGCCTTTCTCCTAAGAGTGCAATCTTGAGCCATTGACTTAACATCAAAGTGCTTGGGACATGCAGTTGTTTAGTGGGGCATTAATAGTGATAGTGTAGGTAAAGCACCTACTGGAGTGCCTGGCAGGTAGTGTGTGTTCGGGAAATACTAATTGACTTCTCTCATGCTAAGAAACACCTGACTTTTTTTTTTTTTTTTTTAATTTCCTTTAGTTAAATATGTGATCTCTATCTTGAAGAGCTCTTGTGAGCCTTTACTTTATAAAACCTAGCGCAGTGTCACTGATGAGTGCCAATAATCCAATCATATTTTATTGATTTGACTTCTTTGAACCTAAGCCTTTTTCATGAAGCAGGGGGATAGATCTGAGTTCATATTTACTTGATAATATTAGGTGCTTTGTTTCACATCTTAACATGGAAGTCAATGCAAATATAAGTAGAGATGACCATAGTTACATGTAACACAAAATGATTTCAGAACTTGAACCTAGTTTTCCCCTCCTTTTTTTTAATCTCCCATCTACCCACTCACCCTCATTGCCAAGTTCCCACCTTACTGGCTTTCAGTACATTCCTCCAGAACTAAGTTTCTCCTCCACAACCTTGACGCTCTGCCTGATATGTTCATTTCCCATTCTGCTTGACTCTTTGTTGTCATTCAGCTATTTTAAAAGCTCTTTGCTGATCAGCTCTCTGAGATGGCCCTTAGTCCTTCTATATCACATGAATATGTTACATTTTCAATAGAACACTGTTTGCTTGTTTATTGATACTGTTTGCTCCCAATGAACTATTAACTTATAGTAAGTAGTTACCATAGTTATCTCTGTTATATGAATAACTACATAGTAACTATGTAGTTGTCACTCTTCTCATTGCATAATCAGTGCCTATGGCAAGTGCCCTACATACCGACAAGTGCTCAATAAATATCTGTTGGGTTAACAAAGGTTGATTTGAATGACCCATATAGGTGGCACTGTGCACTATTAAAAGAGATCTGGGCCAGTATTCTAAAACTACTTCTACCCCAGATTATGTAATTTGGGAAGAGAATTCCACCTTTTGAATCCTGATTGCTTTTCTGATAAGCTAAGGAAGTTAAACTAGGTCACATAAGGTTTCTTAGCTCTTCCATTTTGTGATTCTGTGTCTTTTTTCTTCCCTGCTGGACAATTGACAGGGTTCAGAACACACTACCCCAAAATATGACACCAGATTTTAAGCTGAAGTAATTTGAGAAATAGCTGGTACAGAAAGGACTTTGTGACCTCTCCCTTCGTTCCTGAAGGAAGGTACTAAGATCCTCATGTGAGAGGTGCCCTTCTTACACCCAGAGGAAACTGTCTCTTATCTGCCAAGATGGAGGAATGCTGAGAGGAAGTCCATACCAACAGGCCTTGCTCAGTTTCCTCCAGTTACTATTTTTAGCTCATACCCTTTTGCCCTATCAAGTATTCCCATCATTGTTGACTTTTTATCAAACCTAGTATAAAAACTCAGGCTTAACTGCTTATTCAGGTCTTTCATTTTCTTATGAATGCTTTAGTGTAGGGCAAAACTTAGATTAAATAAATACTTACATTTTTATCCTGTTCATTTGTTTTTGTCAGTTTAATTTTCAGGCCCAGCCAGGAATCCTAAGAGGATCGAGGAAAGTTTTCTTTGTCCTATACTATCTAACAAGAATTTACTTTTATAAGTACAGGTGATCTTTTAGATGGCTTTTGTGTATCAAAACACAAAGCTCATGCCAGCTGGTAGCTGATGAGAAAGAGGTATTATCCAAGAAAGAAAGAGTAGCTTTACATGGGGTGAATTATTCCAATACTAGTGGAAGATACATCCATAAGCACTAAATAATTTTTCTGATAAATGGAAGAACTGTAATAGCAATTAAAGTAAATATACCATTCAAATTATTTCTTACTATGTAATTTTAAGAAGAGTTATATAGGGGTACCTGGGTGGCTCAGTTGGGTGAGCATCTGACTTCAGCTCAGGTCATGATCTCATGGTTTGGGAGTTTGATTTGAGCCCTGCATCAGGCTCTTTGTTGTCAACACAGAGCCCCCTTTGGATCCACTGTCTTCCTGTGTCTCTGCCCCTCTCCTGCTCATGTTCGTTCTCTCTCTCTCTCTCTCTCTCTCAAAAATAAATAAATACTTAAGAAAGAAGAGTTGTATAAAATTACAGGTCTTTTGTGATTTCCTTCATGAACAGATACTAACAATTTGCGGAATTCTTTTCCTTTCTCACACCATTTGCCTTTCACAATAGAGAGTACTATTTAAATACTCTATTTTAGTTTCCTATTGCTGCTTTAATAAATTAACACAAACTTGAGAGTTTAAAATATCACAGATTTATAATAGTTCGGGAAGTCACATATCTGAAATGGATCTTATTGGGCTGAGATTGAGGTGTCAGCAAGGCTGTGTTTCTTCAGGAGGGTCAAGGGGATAATTTGTTTTCTTGGACTTTCCATCTTTTAGAATCCGTCCACATTCCTTGGCTCATGGCCCCTTCCTCCATCTTGGAAACCCACAATGTCCATATATGTCTTTTTCATACCATGTCACTTTGGTACTCACTCTGGGCCTCCCTCATCCACATTTGAAGATCCCAGTGATTACATTGAGAATTCCCAGTGTAATCTCCCTTTTAAGGTCAGCTGATTAGTAGCCTTAATTCCATCTGCAACTTTAATTTCCCTTTTCCAGATAATGTGTTCACAAATTCTGGGAAACAAGACATAGATATCTTTGGGGGGTCATTATTCTGCCTGCCACACACTACTTATGAGAAATGTGGGACCCAAGGAATTTAACAAAAATCCCCTACCCCTGGACAAGCAGAGCAAGACTAACTCCATTTTGTGCTACACCCACCATCTCATGTATAACACCTACATGACCTACTTATTGCTTAAGACACTCCCCACCCTAGTCAAGCCGCTGAGCACACCCTTACTGGAAACCAGCTCATATAAGAATGCGGAACCCCTAAACGCCAAAGAATGTAAACCCTGCCTTTTGCCCGCCAATTCTGACCAGAGTGATAGGCTAGTTCAAACAGTTACTATAGGGTAAATTGTAATTCAATTGGCCACCTGTATGTGGACTGACATGACTATGCAAATTTATGTGTGTGTTACAATCTCATTGGCCACTGGTCCCTATAAAACTGCTACGCCTCTTAACCTAGGGGTCCAAGTCCCTGCTCCGCTGTGTCAGGTATACTTGGGCCCAAGCTCGAGCTTGCAAATAAACCCTCGTGTGTTTGCATCGGTATCGGCTCCTTGGTGGTCTCTCGGATTTGAAATTGGGGGCATTACAAGAAAAATAACAGCCTCTAAAGAAAACCCAATTCCAAGGCATCTGCTGAACTGAAAACAATTTATGTATTAATATGTGAGGATAGCCACATTCTTGATTTAAAAAAATTTTTTGTAATGTTTTTATTTATTTTTGAGAGAGAGACAGAGTACTAGTGAGGGAAGGGCAGAGAGAGAGAGAGAGAAACACAGAATCCAAAGCAGGCTCTACTGACTCCAAGCTGTCAGCACAGAGCCCAGTGCAGGGCTTGAACTCACAGGTTATGAGATCGCTACCTGAGTGGATGTCGGTCGACTGAGCCACCCAGGTGCCCTGCCACATTCTTGACTTAGGAAGAAAGGTGATTTATGCAAAAATGTACAAATATGACCAACTGCACAATAGCAACTGAGGAGAACAAAGGCAAAAGAAAACAAACTTACAACTTGCAGCCCATTAACAAGTACTTGAGGCAGGCAGAGTGACCTTCCTCCAGGACCTCAACTGCCTCATTGTAAATACTTTGCTAGACGCAAAAGGCAACCTTAGCTTGACAGTAGCCGGACCTCCAGGATCCTGTAAGTCTTTAACATAGAACAATCCCTTTAGAAACTTCTTTATCTCTACCTCCCCAAGATACAGGTGAGCAGTCCTTCTCCAAGTATATGGCCCTCTGATATACATCTGAGGGATCTAATGAACTTTATCTTAGCAGCTAGCCCCTCAAGGTCCTGTAAGCCTTGCTTCCAAATTCCTTAGAGGCTTTAGGCTATCCCTAACCCCCTCCCAACTTGAAAGTGTGCAATCAGTCACTCCTTACAATCCCAGGGCAGCTCTTTTTGCCCGCTGATCCTGTCCCCGTGCTTTAATAAAACCATCCTTTTTGTGCTGAAGATGTATCAAGGACTCTTTCTGGACCGTGTTGGCTCCCGGACCCCAACATCTCACAGCAGAATCTGCTAATATTCCCCTGTGGAACATCAAATGTAAATTTCTACTTTGCTTAACCGGTAGCCAGATATACAGAGGAAGGAAAAGTTAACTTCTGGCTCTGATTCATCACTTTTATTGAAGTTAAATTCTTTTGTTTTAATGCACACTTGATTGAGCAAGCATTTATTGAGGCAGTTATGGTTTGTGGGAGAAAGACAGTTGAAGAAAGAACAAATGAATATAATGTAAATCAAATACTTGGCCCTTTTAAAGTAACTACAAAGACTTAAATGTGTGTTCTTAATGGTAATTTTTACAAAACTCCAATAGGAGGCTTTGACAGTGATTGTTTTGGTGGGGAGATGGGTTTTCTTTTCACATGCTAATCACCTGCTCCTGGCGATATTTCTCTCCTTGACTGCAGTCACAGAATTGAATAATTTATGGAGTGAATTTTGTTGTAAATTTATTGTGTCACAAGCAGGTTGTAATTTCACTAACAGTTCACTTAAGTTATTAAGTTAAAAAAAATGTGGTTGATAGGATAGTGCATTTCGAGGTTTTTTTTTTTCCTCCCTGCAAGTTCACATCTTACATATTTTCAAAACAGAGTACTTGCCTAATTTTTATTCAGAATCTGATATGCGAGAAGGAAGCACACATTAACATAAGTGGAATTGCATTTGCACACTGTTGTTGAATTTTAGAAGTCGTAAACAAATTATTGAAGATTTTATGGAGACAGAAATAACATTAAACCCCCAGTGCTGTGGAGCTCCTGCCATTGTTTTCTGAATAACTGTCCCCGCTTGCTGATGACGAATGAAGAGTTGGTGGTATAAAGGTGAAGATGCTCCTGGGAAGGGAAAAAGCCGCATTAATTCCTTTAAATTTTGCTTCAATTCCGAGGTTAAGATAATGACAAATTATCACTCCCCCAAATCTTATCAAATCCAAATGGAATACAATGGAGAATAGAAAAAAATCTTTAAAAATCTCTCACAGGGGTATCTGATTGGCCTTCATCTACATTCAAGACATTCTTAGGGCTTCTCTTTTAATGACCATTCTGCTGTGATAAGAGGAAACATTTGGCCACTGCAGAAACCTCTGCTTAGTTTCTGCCCCCAATGCTTCAGCATTCAGCAAACACACATTTAAGGTCTCCCGTTATTTACATTGAAATTTTTCTATTGACCCTGCCAGTGTGAATGAATTTCAAACAAGTCATTTCTTTCTCTGCATAGATGATTTCCCTAGGTTCCTGGTGGGGGTCACTTTTAATTCCTCTAGGAGTACCCTCTATTCCTGTTAGCACCCTGAGGATTTGCTTTCTGTTTTCCACCCTGTTGCCTGCATGTGGCCCCCCTTTCCTCGCACCCTACCCTGAGTATTCCAACTCTTATGTGGGGGATGCTGAATAATAGCCACTATTCTTCAACAGGAATACTTTATAGGCCTTCAGAATAGACATTTTCACCATCTGTTACACAGAATCTGGAAATGTGATGGGAAAACAGGTTATAATTAACTAAAAAAGGGGCAAGACTGTGTATCTTAATGCATTTAGAGTTGAGGAAATAGCCTCTCAAATTTCCATGAAAAGAAACGCAGCTTGCACTTTTTTTTTTAATTAGTAGAATTTTTTTGGAGCCATTTGGGATTTACAAAAAATTAAGGGGAAAGTACATATACTCCCTCCTCCCCCACCCAGTTTCTCCTGTTAACATCTTGCGTTAGTGTGTACATTTATTACAACAGATGAGCCAATGTTGACACTAAAATCATTATTAACTAAAATTCATCATTTACATTAGGGTTTACTCTTGGTGTTGTATATATTCTATGGGTTTTGACAAATGTATGATGTGTGTCCACTATTACGGTATCCTGTTGAAGCATAAGTCTGTGAAACTGTTCATCTATTTATCTCTACTCCTAAAGCTTTGGTAATCACTCTTCTTTTTATTGTGAAGGGGTTCAGGACAAGTCTCTCTAAAATGTGCCACTTGGGCGTGTGGAATATCTTGAGTTGAAGATAATCGAGTCCCTGTAGACTCAAGAGAGTCCCTCACTTAACTACTTAGAAGACTCTAAATTAGGAGTCTTTCCCAGAGTAACCATTATCACCAGAGATAAACTTTATCTGAGTCACCCATCTGTATGGTAAGACAAACATTTAATTACCAAACATCTGCTCTTCGTATTGTCCTGTGAATTACCTTCCTCCCCTTGAAGTGCCAGGCCCCTATTCCATTACTTAGCTCCGGATGGCATATATTCCTCATTTTACCTTTCTGTCTTTGAACTTCTTTATGTGATATTCCTATATGTATGGAATGAAATTTCATTTTCTCTGTTAATCTGTCTCATGACAATTTAATGCTTAGACTAGCTGTAAGAACCTTTGAAGTGCAGAGAAAAAATTTTCCTTCCCAACAACTGTTTCCATAGTTGGGCCTTTTCCAGCATGTCATAAAGTTGGAGTCACACAGTAGGTAGCCTTTTCAGATTGGTTTAGCAATATGCATTTAAGATTTGTCTTCTGTGGCTTGATAGTTCATTTCTTTTTAATTGGTGAATAATCAACTTATACTTCTAATTGTATAGCATTAAGTTGGAAACTCAGGTTTTCTGATACAGGTGAAAAGGAAAAAGATTAAACTTTCACTCTCCTGGGTCCAGGTTGGCATCTCATTTAACTGATTTAACAATCCACATGGGAAATGAGACTCATTAATTTGATTAGGCTTCATATATTCATATTAACATTTTCCCTTGGTTAATTATAAATGGCATACAGTGTCTAGTCTCTTGGTCACTAAGAAAAAGAGACTTGTTTTTAATGCTTTTTATACACTTTATCTGAAGCCAGTTCGGGAAAGTTACAATTCTGTGTGTCTGTATTTGTCCCATATGAGGCACATAGTCAATCCACAATTTTTTTTCAACACATACTGGATATTAGGTATCAGTTTGTACACTGCAAAAAGAATGGTCAGTAAGATTGGTGAATAAGGCTTAAAACATTTTTACTGTAAAGAACACAGAGGCAATAAACAAATAATAATTTAGGTCCTAAAAAGTTCTATGAAGATGATAGTTCAATGGAGTGGAGAGAGCGTATGTGTATGTAGTCTGTGCAGGTATGCATAGGTGTGTGTAGTGTTTGTGTATAGTGTGTGCATTTGTTGTGTGTGTGAGTGTGTGCCCGTGTGTGTGTGTGTGTGTGTGTGTGTGTGTGTGTGTGTGTGTGTGTGTGTCAGGAGGCAGGTTGCAACTGCTTTTGCTAGGGTGTTCAGGGAAGGCCTCTAAGGAGGTGACAATTAATTTCATGAGCCGCAGACAACCATATGAACATCTGGGGAAGGGCATTGTAGGCAGAGGGAACAGCATGAGCTGCAGCCCTTACTTGGGAGCTGCCTTTATGCTAGGAACTGAAAGAAGGCAGATGTGATTGGAGCAGAGCAAGTGATGGGGAAATGGAGATGTAGGAAAGGCAGGTAGGGGCTAGATCTTATCTGGCCTTATAGACCAGGAGTTTTTGTTCTAAATGTATTGGAAACAGTTAACTTTACCCAGACAGAGGTCTGGCTTTTGCCCTCAGCTCCTGGGAGCTCTATGGGATGCCCTGCCTGATAAGTGTCTTTGTTTACCTGGTGGTCCTGAGTCACACTGGATAGTTTAACATTGTGATTTATTGCGGTTGTTTTGGGTCATAAGTAGCAGCTCAACTTCCAGAGGGACTGGAGGCTAAAGATCAGGCATATAGATAACCAACCATATGTAGATGATTGAACCCCAATAAAAACTCTGGATACCAATGCTTGGTTGAACTTCCCTGCCTGCTTGGCAATAATACCATGAGTATTGTCACATATCTTTGGAGGGAAGAGTTAGTTCTATCCATGACTCTCCTGGGAAAGGACAACTGGAAGCTCTGTGGAGAGCTATCCTGGACTCTTTCCCATGTTCCTCTTCCTTTGGCTGATGTTAATCTGTATCCTTACTTTGTAATAGACCAGAACCATGAGTATAATAGCTTTCAGTGCATTCTTTGAGGTTTTCTAGCAAGTTACCCAACCTGAGGGTGGTCTTTGGGATTCCCAAACTTATAATTGGTGACACAAGTGAGGGTGGTCATGGGGACACTACAAGTTTGTAGTGGTGTCAGAAATGAGAGTGATCTTGGAGTCTCCTTAAATCTGCAGAAGCCATTGGAGTTTAAGCAAGGGAGGATCTACATTTGATTTGTACTTTAAGAGGATGGCTTTGACTACTCTGTTACAAGGCTGTTAGAGTAGTCTGGAAAGAGGTGGTAGAGACTTAACCAGGAATAACATCAGTGGAGATGGTGTAGTTAGATAAGGCACATTTTGTTGATTAAGTTGGTAGTATTTACTGATGAGTTGACCATCATATTTGCTGTCACAGACAAGTGTCTATGACTGGCAAATAAATGCCACCATTAAATACCAATAAGTTTTAAGCTGTATAGCAGGAAGACTTTGTGAGTAATCTGGAAAACTGTTGCTGAGTTTTTTAAGCAAGACCTTTGAGCTCATTGTCTCCTTAGGAGTATATATTTTTTTGTTATTTCAACTTTTTATTTAAATTCCAGTTAACACACAGTGTAATAGTAGTTTCAGGTGTAGAATTTAGTGATTCATCACTTCCTTAGGACTGTATTGTAGAACATTTTTAATACTGTACTATTAGTATTCACAAACCTTCCAGTAACAATTCTCTTTAAGTGTATAGTTTAGGAAAATTGGAAACGACCTGGATTTTATGTATTGGGTGTGCATTTGGCAGGTGGTACTGTTTTTAAGGTTGTTGTGCTATTGTGTCATGCCTCATGCCCTGGGGCATTCCAAGAATTTCATGAATCTTCTTTTCTTCTGCATTGGATATAAAATGAGTGTCAACTTTGAAGAAATGTGTACAATTTCTAGCACTGGGTCTGGCATATAAAAGGTACTAGATAAATATTGGCAGAATGAAGGAAGAAATAAATGAGTGGCATTTTAGCCTTGACCTTCATCCTAATAAGCATACAAAGAGCTCACAGGTCTTCAGGTGTTAAGGTTTGGGAGGGGGGCAGACAGAGGTCCTCACTACTATACTCTACCCTCTGGGTAACAGTCTAAAGTTTGGCTCAACTGAAAAGGATATTATGTGAATAACACCAATACTTCTATTAGTTCAAACCCATTGCCTTTTTTTAGATTAAAAAAAAAATGATTTTGTGTACTCACTATATCTTCCTGCTGGGTTCCAAGCATTAGGCTGGCTCTGGGGATTATAAGAGCAAAGAAGACCTCATCCTTACCTTCAGTGATCTCATGTTCTCAATGAGCAACACTTCCTTAGAGGGTAGGGAGATGGAGAGAATGGGAATAGTTTTACATGGGACAAGACATTTCCTGAGGTTGAGGCCCAGATGGCATGCTTTGGGGAAAAAATAGAAAGCAAGAAGCAAGAATACTGGAGTTACTTTTTATTTCTTATGTGACTCACTTCTACGTTGGGTAGATAAACAGGATCAAACGTTCAAGTCTGTCACTTCTTTTCCTACTTAAAGACATACATTTCATAGCACTTCTAAGCAGCTAAAAACTCTTCCTAAACATTCTCTATGAATTTTTGTTTTTCTACTCCATCTTGCTCTGGGCCCTGGGGAGTTTATGACCCCTTCCTCAAGTTCTATAGTGTCTGGGGCATCCAGGTGGCTCAGCTGGTTAAGTGTCTGACTCTTAATCTCAACTCAGGTTATAATTTCTCTGGCCGTGAGATAGAGCCCTGCATCAGCCTCCGCGCTGAGCTTGGAGCCTGCTTGAGCTTCTCTGTTTCTCCCTCTCTCTCTTCCCCTCTCCACTTTCCCACGTGTGAGCATTCTCTCTCAGATAAACTTAAAAAAAATTCTACAGGGGTTTTAACAAGGAATAAAACAATGAATTATTTTCAAATGGTTTTTAATCTGTGGGTAGATAAAGCAAATTCTTAACTATATGATGAGGGGGATAATAAAGCAAGTTAAATGCAAAGTGCTCTAAGGGGAGAGGAGGTTCTGGGTGGGGGACACAAATGATATCTGCTGGGAGGGGAGGTGGGAAGATGGGAAGTGGAGGGGAGGATTAGGAAAGGTGCTATGCTACAGAGAGCTATGTTGCCTGTTTGTAGCCTGTTGTGTTTTCTGGAATTTTGCCTGCTGGCTGATGTCAGTTTAATGGCTTGAAATGCACCACAGTGAGAATATTGACCCTGAAGCTGGTAAATGCTACAACTCAGGGCTTCCTCCATCCAGTGCTGATTGTTGTTGTTGATTGTTTATGTTTGTTTATTTTTGAGAGAGAGAAAGATAGAATGTGAGCAGGGGAGGGGCAGAGAAAGAGGGGGACACAGAATTTGAAGCAGGCTCCGCACTGTCAGCAAACTGCCGTTTGCTGTTAAAAACTGCTTGAAGCCACAAACTGCAAGATCATGACCACAGTCAGATGCTGACTGAGCCACGCAGACGCCCCAGTGCTGATTGTTAAACATTGACCATCACCCTACTGGGTGTCGGGAAACCTTGGCTCTGAGATGAACCTGGGATGGGAAAGGGAAAACTCTCTAGGTAGAGCACCTAGCTCATATCTAGGCATGGAGGCAAGTAAACGTTTGTGTGTATGTGTGTGTGTGTGTGTGTAGAACAGTGCAACAGTCAGTATGAATGAAGGGTAGGATAAACCTAGAAGAGGATCAAGAATAAGCTGGAAGGTAAGTTAGGGTCTTAGATGTCAAAATACTCAGCTAAAGGGTTTTATAAGTTAATTTGATAAACGGTGAGAGCCATGGAAGGTTTTATATATAGCATAAGAGTGAGACAAGCAGAGATGATGTTGCACAGTTTATTTAGTCTGTCATCCAAGATCAAGGTCTGAAACTCCTTGTCTAGGGTGCTCCATGTGCAGTCACTTTACAAAACTTACAGCTCCTACTTTTACAATTTCTGTTCATTCCATCCCCTCCTTTCCATTGAAGGTGAGGAGCCTGGGAAGGGACCTTGGGTGTAGGAAAGAGTTTCTGTCTTTGGAAGCCTTTCCACATCAAAATGACATCTTTGGCATTTGTAGGGATGTGTGAGTTAAGAGATCTAATTTATTACTCTGTCCCCCAAGATGGTCAGCAAGTTATTTCAATTTATTGACTAGTTCTTCCTTTCCTCATTGATCTTAAAAGCCAGGATACAAACAGCTAATAATGTTACAATCCAGACTTAGATCATCAGACTGTGTGGTGCTTTTCCCAGTGAGTTCCAAGTATACTAGCATCCCTAAGATGATCTAAAACCCTTTCCTTTATTGCAGAGTTTTCTAACCTGTAAAATCAATTGGCTTGTTTTAATTGGGTTCCCCTACAAGCAGGCTCTGAGACAGAGTAGGACATTGGGGAACTGAAACAAGGAAGGGAAGGAAGTCAACAAACATTCTTTTATGATGCAAATTACCATTGTGGGTAATTAGTTTTGGTCTTAATCTGTGTAATAAAAATGATAACAGCTAACACTCACATAGTGCTTATTATGTACTAAGTACTGTTCTAAATGCCTCCTAAATCTTAATACATTTATTCTTTAAAAAATCTCTTTTATTGTAGTTGACATACAATGTTACATTAGTTTCTGGTATACAACATAATGATTCAACAACTCTGTATGTCAGGCTATACTCACCACAGATGTAGCTACCATCTGTCACCATACGATGCTGTTACAATAACCCTTGACTATATGCCCTATGATGTACCTTTCATCCCCGATTTATTCATTCCATAACTGGAAGTCTTTATCTCCCACTCCCCTTCACCCATTTTGCCTCAACCCCCCTCCCCTCTGGCAACCATCAATTTGTTATCTGTATTTATGGTTTTGTTTCAGCCTTGTTTGTCTGTGTATTTAAATTCCACATATAAGTGAAATTGTGGTATTTTTTTTCTGTGACTTCATGTAACATAATACCCTCTAGGTCCATCCATGTTGTTACAAATGGTAAGATCTCATTTTTTTATGACTGAGTAATATTATATATGTATGTACCACACCTTTATCCACTCATCCATCAATGGACTCTTGGGTTGCTTCCTTATTGTAAATGATGCTACAATAAACAGGGCAGTGTGTACATTTTTTTGAATTGGTGTTTTTATTTTCTTTAGGTAAAGGGCCAGTAGTGGGATGGCTGGATCATATGGTACTTCCATTTTTTATTTTTTGAGGAATTTCCATACAGTTTTCCACAGTGGCTGCACCAATTTACATTTCCACCAACAGTGCACTAGGTTTCTTCTTGGTCCACATCCTCACCAACGCTTGTTATTTTTTGTCTTTTTTATTCTAGCCATTCTGACAGGTGTAAGGTAATATACTTCATTGTGATTTTGATTCGCATTTCCCTGATGATTAGTAATACTGAATATCTTTGTGTCTGTTGGCCATCTGTAGGTCTTTGGAAAAATGTCTATTCAGGTCCTCTGTCCATTTTGAAACAAATTATTTGTTGCTGTTTTTGGTATTGAGTTGTATAAATTCTTTATGTATTTAGGATATCAGTCCCCTTTTGGATATATAATTTGTGAATATCTTCTTCCATTTGGTAGGTTACCTTTTTGTTTTAATGATGGTTATCTTTGCTGTGCAAAAGCTTTTTATTTTCATGTAGTCACAATAATTTATTTTTGTTTTTGTTTTCCTTGCCTGAGATGTATCTAGAAAAATGTTGCTAGGGCTGATGTCAAAGAGTTTACTGCCTATGTTGTCTTTTAGAAGTTTTATGATTTCAGGTCTCACATTTAGGTCTTGAATCCATTTTGAGTTTGTTTTTTGTGTGGTGTGAGAAAGTGGTCCAGTTTCATTCTTTTGCATGTAGCTCCAGTTTTCCCAGAACCACTTAGTGAATGGACTGTCTTTCCCCCATTGTCTTCCCTCCTGTGTTGTAAATTAATTAACCATATAAGTACGGGTTTATTTCTGGGTTCTCTCTTCTGTTCCATTGATATTTGTGTCTGTTTTTGTGTCAGTACCATACTGTTGCCAATATTATAGCTTTGTAGTATATTTTGAAATCTGAGGTTGTGAGACCTTCAGGTTTGTTCTTAAGATTGTTTTGGCCGTTCAGGGTCTTTAGTGGTTCCATACAAATGTTAGGATTATTCTAGTTTTGTGAAAAACACTCTTGGTATTGTGATAAGGCTTACATTGAATCTGTGGATTGCTTTGACTAGTATGAAGATTTTCACAGTTATTAATTCTTCCAATCCATGAGTCTGGTATATTTTTACATTTATTTGTGTCATCTCTTCTTTCATCAATGTTTTACAGTTTACAAAGTACAAGTCTTTCACCTCCTTGGTTAAGTTTATTCCTAGATACTCTTTTTGGTGCAGTTGTAAATGGAATTGTTATTTAAATTTCTTTTTCTGCTTCTTTGTTACAGATGGCTGTATGTTAATTTCGTATTCTAGAACTTCACTGAATTCATTTATTACTTGCAGTAGTTTTTTTTGGTGGAGTTTTTAGGGTTTTCTGTATATAGTATCATGTCATCTGCAAATAGTGACAGTTGTACTTCTTCCTCACCAATTCAGGTGCCTTTTATTTCTTTTTCTTGTCCAATTGCTATGGCTAGGACTTGCAGTACTGTACTGATTAAAAGTAGCAAGAGTGGACATCCTTGTCTGTTTTCTCATCCTAGATGAAAACTCTCTGTTTTTCTCTATTGAGTATGGTGTTAATTGTGGGTTTTCATATATTGCCTTTATTGTTTTGAGGTATGCTTCACCTAAACCCACTTTGTTGAGGGTTTTTATCATGAATGGATGCTTAACTCCTACATTCATTTTTTTTAGTGTTTATTTCTGAGAGAGCGCACACACGTGTGAGCATGAGCGGGGGAAGGGCAGAGAGAGAGAGAGAGAGAGAGAGAGAGAGAGAGAGAGAGAGAGGGAGACACAGAATCTGAAGCAGGCTCCAGGCTCCGAGCTGTCAGTACAGAGCCTGACACGTGCTGGAATCTACGAACTGTGAGATCATGACCTGAGCCAAAGTTGGACACTTAACTGATTGAGCCACCCAGGGGCCCCAACTCCTAAATTCTTTATAACAATATTATAATTGTTCCATTTTATAGATGAGAAGACTGAGGCAGGGAGAGTAGAGTCAGTGTTCAATGTCACACAGCTTGTAAATGGCAGATTCAGGAATCTTTAGGACTTGCATAGACTATAGGACTGATTATCCAGGGGGAGATATTCTTTATAGTGAAGAGGCTGAAAAACCAGGACAGTTACATCACCAGTGAAAATTGGTGCAAGGTATTGCTTTTGCCTTGTAGTAGTTGAGCTGTTGTGAAAACCCAGGCATGTCCCTTAGATATGCCATTCTAATGAAACAAAGTTTCGAAAATAATTTCCCAAAGAAAGCCTTTTCAGAAAATACTGATGAAAGGAGAGTGTCCACTTAAATGATATTAAAATGGATTTGTTATAATGCTATATATAGAATGAGGAATGGAGTAAAACACAAAAACAGAAACCTTTTATTTTTAATAGCACTGGTATATATATCCAGTTGCTTTCTTGATCTCTGTATATCAAAAATTAAAAAGAAAATATTTTTACCTTTGTTTTTTTTAATTAAAAATACTGTTAGGACTCTAACATTAAACAGAATATGTTTAATTATTTTTTTAATTTGAAGACATCTTTATTAAAAAATTTATTTTATTTTTTAAATTTACATCCAATTTAGTTAGCATATAGTGCAACAATTGATTTCAGGAATAGATTCCTTAATGCCCCTTACCAACTTAGCCCATCCCCCCTCCCACAACCCCTCCAGTAACCCTCTGTTTGTTCTCCATATTTAAGAGTCTTAGTTTTGTCTCCCTCCCTGTTTTTATATTATTTTTGCTTCCCTTCCCTTATGTTCAGCTGTTGTATGTCCTGAAGTCCTCATGTGAGTGAAGTCCTATGATATTTGTCTTTCTCTGACTGACTAATTTCACTTAACATAATGCCCTCTAGTTCTATCCATGTAGTTGTAAATGGCAAGATTTCATTCTTTTTGATTGCCAAGTAATACTCCATTGTGTATATATACTACATCTTCTTTATCCATTCATCCTTCAATGGACATTTGGGCTCTTTCCATACTTTGGCTATTGTGGATAGTGCTGCTATAAACATGGGGGTTCATGTGTCCCTTCGAAACAGCACACCTGTATCCCTTGGATAAATGCCTAGTAGTGCAATTGCTGGGTCGTAGGCTAGTTCTATTTTTAGTTTTTTGAGGAACCTCCATACTGTTTTCCAGAGTGGCTGCACCAGCTTGCATTCCCACCAACAATGCAAAAGAGATCCTCTTTCTCTGCATCCTTGCCAACATCTGTTGTTGCCTGAGTTGTTCATGTTAGCCATTCTGACAGGTGTGAGGTGGTATCTCATTGTGGTTTTGACTTGTATTTCCCTAATGATGAGTAATGTGGAGCATTTTTCTTGTGTCGGTTGGCCATCTGGACGTCTTCTTTGGAGAAGTGTCTATTCGTGTCTTTTGCCCATTTCTTCACTGGATGTGGGCGTTGAGTTTGATAAGTGCTTTATAGGTTTTGGATACTAACCCTTTATCTGATATGTCATTTGCAAATATCTTCTCCCATTCTGTCGGTTGCCTGTTAGTTTTGTTGATTGTTTCCTTTGCTGTGCAGAGCTTTTTATTTTGAGGAGGTCCTAGTAGTTCATTTTTGCTTTTGTTTTCCTTGCCTCTGGAGATGTGTTGAGTAAGAAGTTGCTGTGGCCAAGATCAAAGAGGTTTTTGCCTGCTTTCTCCTTGAGGATTTTGATGGCTTCTTGTCTTACATTTAGGTCTTTGATCCATTTTGAGTTTATTTTTGTAGATGGTGTAAGAAAGTGGTCCAGATTCATTCTTCTGCATGTTGCTGTCCAGTTTTCCCAGCACCACTTGCTGAAGAGACTGTCTTTATTCCATTGGGTATTCTTTCCTGCTTCGTCAAAGATTAGTTGGCAGAATGTTTAATTTTTAATCTGCATTTTATTTATCTGTCCCATCGATGTAGTTGGTGCTCACTTAGCCCAGGATGCAGGTCAATAACCTCCTAATCTGAATACTTCATGGTTTAGGTGACCATTTAAAATGCTATCTCTCTTCTTTAAGTAACCTATTTCATTTCTTGCCCTTTCTGCACATGCCATTTTGTACTTTCCAAAGCTCTGTTGGCCACATCAAAAAAATAGCTTCAAGGCAATGTTTCCAAAAGAATTACAAATGAATTACTTTTTTTTTAATGTTCATTTATTTTTGAGAGAGAGAGAGAGAGAGAGAGAGAGAGAGAGAGATAGCATGAGCAGGGGAGGGGCATTGAGGGAGGGAAACACAAAGCAGGCTTCAGGCTCTGAAATGTCAGCACAGAGCCTGATGAGGGACTGGAACCCATGAACTGCAAGATCATGACCTGAGCCTAAGTCAGACGCTTAGCTGAGCCACCTAGGTGCTCCACAAATGAATTACTTCTAAAAATTAGAACTTGATTTGCACCATAATGGCAATAAAATAAAATATTTTTATTTTATTTATTTATATTCAAATTAGAGCATGGTTGTTGGTGATTTGAAATACAAAGGTATTTTTTTTTTCTCATACTTTAAGAGCAGTGTTAATGTGCTCCTTAAGCACATTAGCTACTTAGTCTTGTGGAAAATTAGGTAAAAATAATACAAAATTTTAAGAAATGTGGAAAAGTTGTTGGTCAAAAAAGTATATGAAACCAGTGTCACTCCCACTATTATGTGTTGTAAATAAACACATCAATGTAACAGCTAACATTTCTGGGTCAGCAGCATCTGTCACAGTGCCTTGCATGTTGTAGCATTGAATAAAAGCTTGTTGAATGAACAGATGGATGGATATATGATGGTTAATTTTACGTGTCAACTTAGCTAAGCTATAGTACCCAGATATTTTGTCAAACATTATTGAAGATTCTCTGTGAAGGTATTTTTTAGATGTGATTAACATTTAAATCAGTAGACTTTGAGTAAAACAGATTATCCTCCATAATGTGGGTGGGCTTCATTTATTCAGCTGAAAGTTTTTTTTTTTTTTTCTCGAAGTTTGTTTGTTTAATGGGAGAGAGGGAGAGAGGGAGCACACAGGGGAGGGGCAGAGAGAGAGGGAGAGAGAATCCCAAGCAGTCTCCATGCTGTCAGTGCAGAGCCTGACGTGGGGCTTGAACTCAAGAACCATGAGGCCATGACCTGAACCAAAACCAAGAGTAAGATGCTTAACTTACTGACCCACCTGGGTGCCCCTCAGTTGAAAGCTTTAATAAAACCAAGACTGACTACCCCTGAGAGGAGGGAATTCTGTAGACTTCAGAAGTGAAATACTAACTTCCCTGGGTCTCTAGCCTGCTAGTCTTGGGATTTGCCAGCCTCTACAATCATGTGAGCCAATTCCTTAAAATCACTCTTGGTGTTGCTGTTGCTTGATCGATCTGTATCTGTCTGTCTATACACCCTAATGGTTATTGTTTCTATTTGTCTGGATAACCCTGAGTAATACAGGATGATAGCTATTAAATAAATGTATTGTGACTTACGTATTAGAGAAGCGAAGGCACAAAATGTATCCTTCCAAAATCTTGTGTCAAGATCAATACCAACTTTGTTTTTGTACTATTGAAATATTTTTGAAACTAATTTGCCTCGGGGTGAAATTTTTTCTTTGTCTTTTTTCTTTTTCATTTCGTTACCCAAGCTTCTCATACCTTTCTTCTTTTCCTCTCTAGATACCCTTTGGATTTATATTGACTTATCCCTTTAAAGGTGTTTCTAGATTTGTACCAGAATTTGATTTGATCTAAGGGTATAGGAATTTCTGTAAGTGTTGGGTACATTCTTTTTCTGGGTTTTCCGCTGAGTAGCATTGGTGACCTTGGTCACATCACTAAGTCTTTCAGTCTTATTTGATAAATAACAGTCTCTAAAATGTGTTGCAGCTCTAAAAGTTGACAATGGCAACCAATTTACTTAGTTACATTTAAAAAGGAATCACTAGGTCTTTGCGGAATGTAGATTAATGCTTATTTTATTGTGAAAATGATGATGGCAATAATAATTCTGTTGGCTTTTGTTACCTTGTGTTCTAGTGGTCTAGATAGGATTATTAATTAGACTAAATAAGAGGATATAAAGCCCTGTGTCCATCTTATAGGCATCCATGACTATAGAGTAGTGGCAGTCAGATGGCACCATAACAGGACAGAAACACAGCAGCCATGAAGGAATTGTAGAACAACATTCAGGAGAGACCACTTCACTGTTACTTCTGCAAATGTGCCATTGGCCCAACCCCATTAGGAGGCCATGACAAAGGTTTGGGTCCACGTGAGGGTGAAGATTTAGGGCCAGTTATTCAATCTAGTTTATTCCATATGGTGTTTATTCTGTACTTTTAAATGAAGAATTAAAAAAAACTTCATGATGTATCTAGTAAATCAAAAGGAATCATTGTTGAGGGGTCTTTTAGTCCAGTAAAACTTAGTCTGTATATATAAACATTCTATTGGATGGATAATTAATAAGGTTATTAATTAAAAATTTAGATGAAGAGTTCCTTTTCCATATAGGCTACTGTGATTTCTGATGCTTGATTTGATTAAATGTTTCACAGAGTTGATACCTTCCCACTGAGAGTTATACACATTACCTGAATTCTTTGAGCCAGTGGTTGCTTCTGATGTAGGCCTCTTAACAGTGTTCTTGCAGTTGAGGGAGTATTGATCAGTTTGCCAGCATTATAGATTTTCATCAGCAACAGTGCTTCTGAAACCAATGCAGAGTTGTCTTTGAGAGAAACTCCTGTCCCATAAAATTTTTAAGAACTAGAGCAATGACTATCTGTTTTGATTATTTTAAGTGCAGCCCTTTTTGGCAGTCTGGTACAGAAGATGACCTCTTAGAGCCCTTTTCAGTAGTGTGATTTTTAAGATTCTTTGCTGGAAAAACTAACTGAATCTCTTGCAGAAGTAGATCAACTAGGGACTCATAAGTGTTCATTGTTTTTCATTTGAGAGTCTTTTGCTGCATTGAGGATAAAGACTGGCTCATTGCTGGGGATTAAAGGGTTTTGAGGCAGGCCAAACGATAACCAGCTGGCCTAAAGTAAAGTTGATATTCTAAGCCTTTGTTTTATATCCCCTGAAGATTTTATGTTTACAAAAGAATTCATGATGAATTTTCCATTAGTACATGTTGGTACCCTCTAAGTCTTATCATAGAGGAAAAGGGAGAAAAAGTTTAGGAAGATAAAAGGAAGGAGGTATATAACATAGCAAATGTGAGTGAGAACCAAGAAATTTTACAGGCCTGAAAAACACTTGTGGACCTAATAACGTCTTTTTGGAAACACTGAAGGCAAGACTGGTGAAAACTCCATATTTTCACCAATCTAAACAAAAATCCTCAATTAAGGAAAATGGAGCTTGATAGTCTCTCTTTTTTTTTTTTGTCCCCCATAGTAATTCTTTAATAAAAACTGTGTGCTTCAGAGATAGAAACATTGTAATCTGAACAAGATGGCTTGTGCACAGTCCTTTAGACATGGTGCTGTGACATTTAGCTGAGAATCAACATTGCAACAGTTGAGAAAGCACCAATGACTCTCCGTTTCTAAGCAAAGGCAAGGGTTGCTGTTGGTATTTTTAGGAGTGATGTACCCACTGAGATAGAAGGTCAGTCCCATTTTCATGAGGAAGTTTCACTTTGATCTTTACTTTTTACCTCATCAGGATTCTGAACAGCATGCCAGGGCAAACCTTGCTTTACTGTGAACACTTAGCTGCCCAGGCAGGGGTAAATGCAGGAGTTACAGGGCCTAAAGCTTACACAGTTTTAGAGCCCTCTAAAGGGCTCTTTTTGTGTGAAGAACACACAAAATGATTGATATAAAATTAAGTGTGAAGGTAAACACTTAGATTGAGAAAAGAAAAAAAAAAGATTAAAACAGTTTACAATAATGACATGACCCAGGAGATAATATAACATTTTTATTAATTGCCCACTACACCTCAATGATACTTTTTTATTTGTTGTTTGTGGCTATATAGTCTTAATTTTTAAATTTAATTTCAATTTTTCCACCCAGCTTTAATGAGATATAATTGACATATAACATGGTGTCAAGTTAGTGTACAATGTGATTTGATACATGCACTTCATGATAATTTTTAAATTTTGCTTTTCATTGAGAGGACAGATAATTCAATCTTTTTTTTTTTTTTTTTTTTTAGCATGGCTGATTGGCATTTGTTTAGAAAAAATTATTTTAAAGAAAAATTTATTTTAGCATCCTGAATCTTTATTGGTAGTGGTATTTGGAATTTTAAAATGGTTTAGGATTCAAATTGGGCAAAATTGTCCCCAAGTTTCTTTTCTGTATGGACTATGAGATTTCCTTAGACAGTGAATAATCTTGGTCTTTGAATTGATGACAATCATTTGTTGTCAATGTCCTTGTACATTGTATGTTTTATGTGATTTTCATCAATACCAGAACTTCCTGGCAACTCAGGAAAAATTTAATCTTTCCCCAATGTGTTCATTTGTGTTCCTCCTCTTTTTAATTTCAGGATCAAACAATCCAAGAATGTATTCATTATGGCTAGTTAACACTTATCTCTTGGTTTAATGAATTAATGCTTAGGTATGATTTAAACATTTTGGATCCAATTCTTTTCTTGATGTCAGAGTAATTTCTATTGATTTCAACTCCCATCTTTATCTCTTTTGTTACACATTCATCATTTTTTATTGGAACTTGCAGATCTTAAATAAATAAGTTGAAAGAAGCCAAAAGGTACACTTAGTATACATCCAAATCAGGAGTCTTTAATTTCTTCCTTATTTGATTAAAACCTTGTAAGACATCTTTGAAAATTATAGTAAAAATGGTGTGTTTAAACATTCCTCTTAAAGGAATAAGAATGTATGGTGTGTTCCGTTGTGCATGCTGTATTGATTCTGACAGGAGAGCATCTATTTTGACTATGCGTTGATGAGAATCAAATCCTCTGCTTGCAATTTTATACATCTGATGATGGGAAGAATTTTTTTTAGACTAGGTTCTGGCTTGATGCCTTTCAAACATCATCATATCAGGATACAACTCATGACCCTTCTCCTTCATGTCTTGTAGCTATGCGAGTGGGCACAGTGGGAAGTCAGAAGTATTCCTGGAAGCCATTCCTTTGGGAAGATGAGCAATATTTTCACTCTACGTGGAAGGGACAGCAAAAACACATCACTATATCCTATAAATCCCAAATCACTGTATTCACAACTTCCCCTTTCCAAAACATCAAAAATGCCTGTGGTAACTCTAATGCCACCTGACACAGGGGAAGTGTGACAGAGAAGTCAGAGTGGAAAGAGACAGCGTTTTAAGTAATTATGGTTAAAAATATCTTGGCTTTGAAAATTTTATAAAATCTAATTGTGAGAGTCCCTCCAGGGCTTTGGAAGGAGCTACGCAAAAGGAGAGGCCCTTGAGCTGAAACTTCATTAGCTGCACAGTACAGATGCCTCAGCCACAAAGATACAGCACAATTCATATGTTCCACCAAGGTCTTCTCTTGGTCGTTGATAGGTCTCTTTCTGGGGAACACATTTTTTTTTTTTTTATAAGTTACTCAAGTTCATTTTTGTATCTAAGTAGTTTCTAAAATACTTTGCTTGTTATCGCATCTTTCTGGCTTTTCCTCTTTCAATTCCTTCTATCCATGTGTTTATCTTGAAGGAAACCTCTATCTGGACATATGTAGTCTTACGCAGTTGTGCAGTTTTAACTCAGGTGTGAGGCCAGGTATTTTCCTTGTCTTCCATAGTTGTGTGTGAGAATGGTTCATATGTGCATAGGCTTTGGTTGAGTGTCAGAGGCTCTCTTGAATCTACCTTAAGCATCATATACATATTGGTTTTCTTTGAGAATTTTCGTCTTTGGATTTTTTTTAATGCTTATTTATTTTTAGAAGAGAGAGAGCAAGCACAAGCAGGGAGGGGAACCGAGAATCCCAAACAGGTTCTATGCTGTCAGCACAGAGCCAGATGTGGGACATGAACTCATGAACCATGATACCATGACCCAAGCCAAAATCAAGACTCAGATGCTTAACCAACTGAGCCACCTGGACGCCCCTTGTCTTTGGTTTAAAGATAATTCTTGGGTGCCTGGATGGCTCAGTTGGGTAAGCATCTGACTCTTGATTTCAGCTCAGGGCATGATCTCGCGTTCCGTGAGTTCAAACCCCGCCGTCATGCTCTGTGCTGAAAGCTCAGAGCCTGGAGCTTGCTTTGGATTGTGTGCCTCCATCTCTCTCTGCCCCTCCCCTGCTTGCACTCTGTCTCTTGCTCTCCCTCAAAAATAAATAAAAGTTGAAGATAATTCTTCAAGTTTAATTTTGCCCTGAATTTTTGATTATAGCTCTTAGCAAATTAGGTATAAAAATGGCTTGTCCCCATTGTGGGTGGGAATGTGACAACTGGGATGATGGTCCCTGATCAAAGACTTGCCACACAAGCATAAACAAATGGCCTTTCTCCCTATATCATGTGCTTGCATAGCTGTGTGTAAGGAATCTTCCAGAGATTAGATAAGGGCATCAGGAGAGGTTATAAAAGTACCAGTGGTGGAGACCTATGATACTACTGTAGTGAGCAAAAGCTACAAACTCTAGAGGGCCCTTAGCTGCCTAGTCCTTGGTCTTTCCCTCTGTAGTTTTGTGAAATGAATCACTAAGCCAGACAAATGGTGGCTGGAAGTTATTTCCTCGTGAAGAAAGTTTTTTTTTTAAGGTAGCAAAGTTACTCTTGACAGAGATAATTATTTCCCACATATATGAGAAATAATAACTAAAGATTTTTTAAAAATAGATCATTCATAAGTAAGGAAAGCAATATCTGGTTATGGTGGGGTTTTTTTGAGGTTATTTTCTTAATTAAAAAACTAAAGTTCTTTTATATTGTAGGAAATTCACTGTAGTTCAGATGTGAGAAACCAAGTGAACAGTTTATATTTTCTCACTGTATTATTCTAATCTCTCTTTAGGTCAAGGTTAAGTGGGTCTAGAAAAAACAGACATCTGTGTTTGTAATGCAATAACGTGTAATGAGTGTGGTGACTTTTTCTAATTTACCTCAGCTGGATATGCAAATGGAACAATTAAACTTGTAACCCATAACTCTATGGGGGAACTGATGGGTAACGAAAGTGCAGAGTATTTACTGTAGCTAATGGGAAAGTTGTTGGATGATAGGAATGTAATATGTTCTATTTGCAAATGTACTAAAGAGCTAGTTAGCAGTGTAAATGAGGATTTGGTTATTTAGGAATAACCTTCAAATTGGCAAAATTAGTCCCAACAGCATGATTAAAATAAAAAAAAAATCAATCTTTTATTTTATGGTGTTTGGATTTGCTAACTACAGCTTGTTATGTGTATTTAGAGATCTAATTTTGGGGATGGGACAGTAGTCTCACCATGGATGTAATGCATCAATGCAATATATTAGTGCTTTATTTTTATGTAATATTTTTCTTCAAGGAACTCAGATTCTTTACAATAATCAACTGGTTACTCTCATAACATGCTTGCAAGACTCAGAGTTATAATAGTAACTGTATAGATACACAAATCAGAGATTCATTCATTTGCTTAAGTTCTGTCACTGAAGACCCTGGTGTACAATTTAGGTATTTTGTCTCAGCCAGTATTTAAAAATTGTTAATGTTTTTAATTTGTTTTTGAGAGAGAGAGAGAGAGAAAGAGCATGAGTTGGGGAGGGGCAGAGAGCGAGGGAGACACAGAATCTGAAGCAGGCTCCATGCGCTAAGCTGTCAGTGCAGAGCCTGATGTGGGGCTCAACATGAACAGTGAGATCATGACCTGAGCCAAAGTTGGATGCTTGACCGACTGAGCCACCCATGTGCCCTTGGTCTCACCCAGTATTTAGACAAAACAATGATTTGCTTCCTGCAGCCAGTTATAAAGCTTTCCATTTTGTAACCTCTTGTCTGTACAAATTCTCTAGCCTCCAGGAGGAGTCAAGAATCCTTCCCCCTTGATACCCAAATGACCTTCCCTGAAATATTCTATAGTCACAGAAACAAATGAGTAAAGAGTTGCAGAACAGTGTGAAAAAGGCAAATCCCTCAGGTTAATGAAGTAGAGACAAGTCCTTCTTCACACACGGCCTAACAGAGGACTGTGCATAAGGCATTAATAAGAATATGGACTGTTAGGATCACAGACGGTGTTAGGGCTGATTCAGCCCGCCTTCCTTATGATGACGCGTGGATTGCTTTATACTGCAACGTCCTCCTTGACCAGGGGCCGTCTCACTTTTGGGCACTTGTAATTGCAGAAAGCTAGCAGGTATATGGGATTGCCGATAGACCTCCCCTTTTGACCTATAAAATGGCATTATCCTAATTCATCTTATTACCTTCCTCCTTATCATAGGCCAAAATCTAACTTTCGGTCCTATTGCTACTTGGGAATGTTCTAAAAACTGCTCCGGAGAAGAGATTTTAAAATCTATCTTGGGAACACTGTTCTGCTATTTCACATTTCCTCTGTTTTTACCCATTATAAGTATTAAATATAAGAAAAGCAATTTGAACCTTCCTTATTTCAAATTTACATCTTTGAAAATGATCTATATATCCTAAATAGAATTTATTTTTGCTCTCATTCAGTTTTGTTTATACTCTATTGGTCTGTATACTATTTTGAAGATAAAATGAGGTAGAGGGATAGGATTTCACCATGAAATTATTCCCTGAAATTCCCTACATAAGAATCCTATTCCCTCAGTATAGCTGGTAAGAAGAGAGTCTTAAATCCCCCCTTTGTCTCTGTACACTGTATTTCTTCCAAAACTATAAAGAGCACCATAAAATAAAGCTCAATGAATGTAATACACAAAACAAATCTCATCACTAGTATGCATTAGGATGTGCTGAAATCTTTCTTGAAAATGTTTTACATTCATCCCAGATTCAGTCAGAAATCATCAACGGATGATAAAACTACTGGAAAGTTTGAAGAACAGGATATTTAAATGGTCTTAAACTTTGTCCCTACAGATGATAAATGGAAAGCAACTTTAGAGTGAAGAAATCTGATGGATACCACCTTAACCAAGTCCTCAAAGTTAATATTACCCCTAAGGGGACAAAATGATAGCATCAGCCTCCTGATAGGTTGGGATTAAACCAAGGACATAATATCACTTCAGTGGTATTGCTGCCCAAAATGTATTCAGTATAACCTAAATCTGTAATCTTAAGTAAGCATCATTGAACCCATACTGAAGGATATTTTCCAAACTAATTATTCTATTTTCTTCAAAAATTTCTTTATCATGCAAGATAAAGATGGGTTTCTAGATTCAAGGAGAGTAATGAGGCATGGCAACCATGTGTAATGTATAGGGCCAGGTTGCATCCCATACTAAATACTATACAGGATAGTATTGGGAAGGTTGGAGAAATACGAAAATGGATTGTTTAGTGGATAATGATGTTAATATTCAATTCCTGACTTAGATGGCTGTACTATAGTTAAATAAAAGAATATCTCTGTTTTTTAGGAAATAAACTCTGAAGTATTGAAGTCCTAAAGGAACATGATGTTTACAATTTACTCTAAAATGGTTAAGGACATAAGAGACTCTTAAATACTGAGAACAAACTGAGGGTTGATGGGGGGTGGGAGGGAGGGGAAAGTGGGTGATGGGCATTGAGGAGGGCACCTGTTGGGATGAGCACTGGGTGTTTTATGGAAACCAATTTGACAATAAATTATATTTAATATAAAAAAATAAAAATCAAGTAATGTTGGATAAAATACAAAAAAATGTTTAAGGAAAAACTTTTTATGGAATCTTTTTATACTGGTCCTGCAAATTTAAACTTAAAATTATTGCAGAATAAAAAGTTTAAAAATGTTCTCCATTAAAAAAAAAATCTGTAGACTTGATGGAATTTCTTCTTTTGATTTCATATAGATGCCCCCCCCCCCCCCCCCGCCATAGCATTAAACAATCAGCATGTTAACTGCTATAATGAAGCATGGTAGCACATGAAGAAATGGTCCCAAATGTTCCCAAGGCCAGCGCACATTTTTTTATTACTGGGTTTTATTGATTGTAAGATCATATTTGCACATTTTCAAAATCCAAAGGAAACTTAAAATTGAAGGTGTGTATCATAGTTTGTAGCATTTTTTTTTTCTTTCTTGATGCTGCTTAAGGTCGTGATTTGATGAATGTCAGATTTGATAAAATATGGTAGTTGTTAATCCTGTAGGTCCTGGGTTAATATAAAAGACAATAAGTTGGTAGAGTTTATTTTTTTTTTCAAGAAATCCTTGGGAGATCCTAGCCTGTGGAACCTCAGGCTTCTCCAAGATACATGTTATTTTGGACTGAGAATGAGATCTGTAACAAAGATACTCCTTATCCAAGCATAGCATCTCAATCTGGTGCTCCTTTTAGCTCTTCCAATACAACATCCTACTTAGCCTCCATAACCTGATAGGGGTGAGTGAATGGGAGACCAATGACAGAAGAGATCTGAATCATCAGCTTGTCGCTGCAACTTTCATTTTGAAATTGGGAATATTTGTATATTTTCCTCCCCTCTTCAACTTACTGAATATAACCATGGAAGATTCCAGTGTTACTAAAAATTTTGGTGCTTGAGTCCCTCCTGTAAGTCCAGATTCAATCGATCAAAATGCTACATATTACTGAGTGCGGTTCTCAAAATGTGTTCCCAGCGTGGCAGCATCAGTATCACTTGGGAACTTGTTAGATACTCCAAGTTCCTGGGGACCCCTTCACCCTGCCACACATCTGCTGAATCAGAAACTTTGGGGCTGGACCTAGTTATCGGTGTTTTTACAAGCGCTCCTATGCTGATGCATGCTAGACACAGTTTGAGAACCAGTGATGTGGGGGAAATGTAAAACACAAAGGAAAACATGTTTGTCACTAGTGATGCTGTTTGATAGTGAAGGAAATGTGAGCATGAGGAAGATCATGATTGCCTATTTCTAAGCAGCTATGACTCCAGACACTCTTAATTAGTGCTTAATTAGTGGTCCAATGTGCATACCATCTCTAGAGGGAGAAACAGCCTGCACTTTTTTGCTTGAGTTGATAGCACATCATAGGTGAGCAGAGTGGCAGGTGTCTCAGGAAGCACTGGCCATTGTGAGTCATCCCACAGTGTGCTGGTCAGCAGTAATTTGAAGCAGCTCTTCCAACATTTGCCATTTTGATTGTAATTGTCCCTTTTTTTTGGCGGTTCTTCTATTTTCTAAGGTGTAGGATCATATGCATCATGTAAAGTCAGGGGGTTTGATATACTAGTGATTTTTATTATTTTTTCAAAAAGAAAATTTTAGGCTGTGCAACTGAGTTGGGTGCTGGCGCTCTCATGAGAATTTGGTCTCAGTTTAGACTCAATTGTTGTTGCCACACAGAAAGCATTTCCCACTGATTTTAGTTACGGGTTGGTTTAACTTGATTGGCTTTCTCTTCATTATGGGTCGTGTTTTCTTTTTGTATAATTTTTTTTACGTTTATTTATTTTTGAGAGAGAAAGACAGAGTGTCGGCAGGGGAGGAGCAGAGAGAGAGAGAGGGAGACACAGAATCTGAAGCAGGCTCCAGACTCTGAGTTATCAGCATGGAGCTATATGCAGGGCTCGAACCCACAACGGTGAGATCATGACCTGAGCTGAAGTTGGACACTTAACCGAATGAGCCATCCAGGCTCCCCTGGGTCCTGTTTCCTTTACATGCCTGGTAAAAAAAAATTTTTTTATGGATGTAAGCATTGTAAATTTTACTTTGTTGGGTGCTGGATATTTTTGCATTTCTATATACTTTCTCTGACATTTTTTTTTTAAATTCAGTGAAGTATAGTTGACATAGAATGTTATATTAGTTTCAGGTGCACAACATAGTGATTCATCAGTTCTATACATTATGTTCTATTCACCACAAGTGTACCTGCCATCTGTCACCATACAACATTGTTACAATACCATTGACTACATGCTCTATGCTGTACCTTTCATCCCTGCGATTTATTCGTTCCTTAACTGAAAGCCTTTGCTGTCCACCCCCCATTTGCCTCTCTTGTCCATCTCTATCTACCCTCCCTCCCTGGCAACCACCAGTTTCTCTTTTTATGGGTCTGTTTCTGCTTTGTTTTTGTCAATTCATTTGTTATGTTGTTTAGATTCCACATATAAGTGAAATCATACTGTATTTGTCTTTCTCTGTCTTATTTCACTTAGCATTATACCCTCTAGCCGCATTCATGTTGTTGCAAATGGCTACATCTCATTTATTTATGTCTGAGTAATAATCCATTCCGTATAGACACATCTTCCTCATCCATCTGTCGATGGACACTTGGGTTGCCTCCATATCTTGGCTATTAAAACTAATGCTACAGTAAACATAGGGGTGCATATATCTGTTTGGATTAGTGTTTTCATTTTCTTGAGGCAAATAGCTAGTAGTGGAATTACTGGATTGTATGGAATTTCTATTTTTAATTTTATATATTCTTGAGGTTGGTTTTCAGAAACCGTTAATTATTAAAGGTTGTTTAATCCTTTTGGGTGTTGCTTTTCAGATTTGTGAGGCAGGACCAGTGTTACATTTAGTCTAGTCTAACTGTTCTCCACGACTGAAGCAAGACCCTCTGAATACTCTGTCCAAAGCCCCTTGAATTAGGAGATTTCCCAGTTTGGCTGATTTGAACAGGCATTGTTGACTCGGTGAGGTCCAAGTTTTGTTCCTTCTAATCCTTCAGATGGTTCTTCCTCAGCTATGGTGTGAGGATAGTTTTCTTACACCATGTGCTGGTCAGTTCTCTAATGACCGCTTGAGGGGAGCCTCTGGAGATCTCTGAAATCCCGTCTCTGGCCAGCTCTCTCCTCTCTAGCATTCTAGAGCCTGCTTGGCCTCCCCAGGTTTTTGGCTGTATCTCTTCAACTGAGGGCTTCACTGGGATGTTCCTGGATTCTCCTGTTCATGCAATGTGGCCTGGAAACTCTCTCTTGGCACCTAGCTGGGGCAGTTGTAGGGCTTACCCTGTCTCCCATTTCTCAGGGATCACTGTCCTTTGTTGTCTGGTGTCCAATGTCTTGAACACTCTTGCTTCACACGTTGTGTCCTGTTTATGATTGTTTCAGGTGGGAGGATAAATCCAGTCTCAATTACTCAGTCTTGGCTGGAAATAGAAACTCTTACTGATTTTATATATGTAGTCAAAGCAGTTAAAACAATTCATAATTTTCAAAATATAGTGTTTCCGTTTAAAAATTAACTATAATGCGGGGCGTCTGGGTGGCTCAGTCGGTTGAGCGTCCGACTTCGGCTCAGGTCAAGGTCTCACAATTCATGAGTTCCAGCCACATGTCGGGCTCTGCGCTAACAGCTCAGAGCCTGGAGCCTGTTTCAGATTCTGTGTCTCCCTCTGTCTCTGCCCCTCTCCCACTCATGCTCTGCCTGCCTCTCTCTCTGTCAATAATAAATAAACATTAAAAAATTTAAAAAAAAATCCATAATGCTTGCTTAAGCTTAGGGGATATAAGGCAGTTACAATGCTGTAAATTTGTGGACAGTCCAGTGTGTGTGTGGTTGTGCATATGTATATGTATGTATACACATGTGAAATCCATTGCGCTGCTTACATGTTAAAATGCTAGTATGTTGGATTGTATGTTCACTGTAGAAAAAGCATGAAAACACATCCCCTCCCTGGGTTCCCTCTTTAGCTTCTTCATTTAGTAATGCTTTCTCCAGGTGGTTCTTTGTTATACAGGTGTGTCAGGTTCATAAAACCAAAGTCAAAGCAGAGAAGAACCACAAGACTTTAATAATTTTGTTATATCATCAATCTTTATAATCAATCTCAAAATAGCAAAATTTCCTTAGTTTGTTTGTGTAAAGAGACCATACTCCAAATGATTCAAGGCAGTCCTTGAATATAAATGGAGGTCATGGAATAGTCTGGAAAAGTCAGAATAGGGCTTTGGAAATAAAAAGATAAGAAAGAGAAGAAGAAAAAACCAGTTTTTAGTTTAGATGGGCTGAACTCTTCAGTAATAAGAATGTACAGTTTCTATTTAGAAATGGATTTTTCTCTTTGTCTTTCTTTTAATGGGGAATTAAATTACAAGTAAAAATAGACCTGATTCAAAACATATTGTTAACTTAGTAAAATGATTTGTTTTTACTGAAAAATGACTTGTGAGTTGATGGGGTGTTTCATGTATTTCTACTAGGTTCAGTTATTCATATCTCAAGTACAACTAACCACTGAACTTACATTGTGGTAAATAGTCACTAAAATTTGCCTGGAGGCAATTTCTTAAATACAGATGTGTAGTGGTTGGAGAGAGTTAATTTACTTCTTGAAAGACTGGATTTGAATACTAATTCAGCATGTAAATGTCACAGTTTGCAAGCTTCAAGAGTTACAGTGATTATTCCACAAGTACAATATTTGAATAATCATAATTTCTTTTCATTATGGAAGAGAACAGATGATCATTCAGCCAGTCATAAGCACCAGCAGCGATACTCCTGGTCGCAAACATAATCTGAATTCATTGTTTTCATTATAATAAATGTGCAATTCATAACTAGATGTTAATTACTAAATAACACGGTTTTCCAGTTTTGATCTCTATTTGTCTCCATTTCCAAAGATCTATGTTAATTAAATGATGACTCTCTTCCTTAAAATAATTTTTAAAAATGACATTTCAAAATAAGGATTTTAAACAATGTTTAAGACAAATATTGAGTATTCTATCACTGTCTCTTAAGCTAATGAAAGTTTAGTTGTCTAATAAAGGATATTAAAGTAAATCACTCCTGTGACTTACTTCAAAAGCTCGTTTTACTTGAACAAAATTATTAACCCAAGATACGTGTATATCTAAAATGGTATTTCTCACTGTTCTCCAGAATAGCTATTTCACTATCACCTGGGATACCTGTTAGAAATGCAACTTTTCCAGCCCCACCTCAGACCTACCTAATCAGAAACTCAGGGCATAGGGTCCAGTCTTGTGTGTTTTAACAAGCCCCTGGATGATTCTGATCCTTGGTAAAGTTGGAGCACCTGTGATTGGAAAGAATGCTTCTCCAATTGCCAACAGATGACAGAAGTGCTTTCCGCAAGAATTTTCCCCAGTATTCATTTACATCTCTGAAACCCTTGTCATAAATCTGATTTTGAACTGTTAGTTGAAGCTAATTAGGATATGAACCTATTTAGAGTGAATAAGTGCAGCCTTCTCTAACCATTTTTTCAATTTAATGCCCAAATGATCATTTCATTGCTTTAGATGAAAGTAACTAATTTGTCTTCTGATTTCCAAACTGTAACTAACTCAAGCTAACCAGGAGAGTTTCATCTAATTGGATCAATTCTTGATGGATAAACTCACCAGAACTAATCCGAATGCAGAAATTTAATTTTTCATTTGTCTTTCTCCACCTGCAAAAGGGGGGAAAAGAACTAACTGCTGATAGTTATTGCTGTTATCTGTACCATTTCCACCTTGCATTGAGTCATGAAACACACTAAGACTTGCTTCCATGTAAATCTGTTTCCATAGCTGGACGACTGGCAGTGAGCTCTTACCTCTAGGAGAAACTAAGTAGATAGTAGGCTATTTCAAAGCCAGGAAGAGGGAAAAAAAACTGTTTTATCCTCTTGTCTGCCAGGGGAAAAGAAAGACCTTTGAAAGGTGAGTTTGAGAATTTTTCCAGCCTTGTAGGACATAAGTTTCTTAAATTAAATGCTGTATCACCTTAAAGGGTTGATAGTATTATGAAAATTTATGGCTGTGCACAAGTGATAGAAAATCATCGCTTGTGATGAGAAATTTCTCCTGTGAGTTGCAATGAAGGATATTTGCTCTCTTTCAAACTTGAAATGAGTACTGGGTATTAATATTATGAAATTTAATCTGACATTTAGGCACTTGTCAGGTTCTTTAATTTATTCTTATTTGGATGGCCTCATGAGATTCATGCTCTGATAAGCAAGGAAAGTTAGTGGTGGCTAAATCTTAGCATGAATTTCAGACATATTCATGATTTTTGTCCTCAGAGGTAGCTGGTGTATGCAGGTAGTATCTGAAAAATGGGTTAATTTTGGTAGTCCTGTGCCTTCTGGATTAAGCCTCCCAAAGTAGTCATTACAAAGCAACAAGCTTGGAATAGCAAATCCCTGGTAGATACATAGGAGAAAATGGTTAGGTGATTTTTTTTTCCTGATGATTTCATGTGTGATCATCACTGGATGCTCTATGGGTTTTTTTTTTTTTAATGTTTTTGTTTTTCCAATTAGATGTTAATCAAACCATTAGTTATGGCTTCTACTTGGATTTCCAGCATACAATGAATATGGTTTTTAAGGGTCTGGATAGCTCTATAGATTTGGAATTATAAATTTGGTCAGTTGTATATCACTGTCCATTCCCTAGTTGCCACTCTCAAAAGCAGCTGCTTCCAACACTTTCGGCTATTTTGTTCAGAATTTTTCTTCTAAATGATCTGTTACATTGCTATTACTTGCTCCCTACCTTCAGACATTATCCTTGACTTTGTAGCAGGAAGATGAGGAATTTTGAGTCTTTTTATACTATTCTACTCACCATCCCATACTGTCACACTTGGCTTTTTTTTATTTTCCAAACACAGTTACGCCATACTTTTTGGTTAAATTTTAATGTATGTATTATTTTGATTACATAAGTATTGTTATCAACTGAGCTTTTAATGTTGTACACCTTGATTTCCTTCTTGGGGCCAAGGGGTTTTTACTTTCCTACAGATGATAATTGTCCTTTTTTTTGCTTGTTGGCTAAATTTTCTGGGTATATGTCACTAAATCTTTGTTCAAAGTTTGTTTTGGTTACCCTATTTTCTTTCTTTCTTCTCTCTTTCATAGCTTCATTGAGATGGAGTTCACATATAGGATGCAAAGTTCAATAGTTTTTAGTCTATTCACAGATACATGAATCACAGATGCATGACCACAGTCATTTTAAGAAACGTTTACCACACAAAAGAAACCCTGTCTGTTTTGACTGTCCCCTGACCACCCCCCCCCCCCCCCAACCCAGATTCTTGTCCCTCCTCTTCCTGCCACTGCTAGCTATAAGTGACTCTACTTTCTCTTTAGATTTGCCTCTTCTGGACATTGCATATGATGAAGTCATATAATATGTGGTCTTCGGTGACTAGCTTCTTGGTCTTAGCATGTTTTTAAGGTGTATCCATGTTGTGGCATGTATCCCTGTTTCATTTATTATGGCTGGCAAATTTTCCACTGCATGAATATACTGCATTTCTTTTATCTATCCATCAATTGATGGGCATTTGCGTTGTTTTCACCTTTTGGCTATTGTGCATAATGCTGCTGTGAACATTTTGGTACATGTTCTTGTGTGGATATATGTTTTTAATTCTCTTGGGCAGGAGATTCTACATAGGGGTAGTTCTACATAGGGTCATCTGGTAACTTTTTGTTTAACCTTTTGAGGAACTGCTGGACTATCTTCCAAAGTGGATGCACCATTTTGCATTCCCACCAGCAGTGTAGGAAGGTTCTGATTTCTTCACATATTTGTCAACACTTGTTATTATCTGAATTTAAAAAAAAAAGTTGATTTATTTTGAGAGGGAGAGAGAGAGAGAGAGCAGGAGCATGCACGCACACATCCATGGGCGAGCGGCAGAGAGAGAGAGGGGGAGAGAGAAGATCCCAAGCAGGCACTGCTCTGTCAGCACAGAGCCCAATAGAGGGCTCGATCCGATGAACTGTGAGATCATGACCTGAGCTGAAATCAAGAGTCAGATGCTTAACCAGCTGATCTACCCAGGCGTCCCCTGAGAACTGTATTTCTAACAAGTTCCAAGGTGATGCTGATGGCGTGGTTTGAGGATCCCACCTTGAGAACCACTTTTCTAGACACTATTCCAGCCTATTGCTTGCTGCAAATATTAGTTTTCTAAAACGAATCTGCTTGTGTCAGTGCCCCATGTATGCATTTCAGTGATCATCTGGGTCATGCATGGGAGGACATCCAAACTCCTTGGCATGTCCCGGGAAGTAATATAATTTGAGAAATCAGTATGTCTTTGATTAGCTCCAAACTTTTCCCTGCATCCTGTGGGCATGGTAGCCAGACCTCTGTTTTCCTTTGCCTCAGTGAAGGTTGGAGTTATAGACAGAAAGCAATAAGTATATATATGTGTATATATGTACGTATACATTTATTTATATGTTTATATTTATACAAAAACATTAATAGTTTCGTTCTAGTTTTTGTTTTCCTAAAATGGATGTACTCAAAGAGTATGCCAGGGGATGAGAAAGAAAGAATGGGGAGAGAGATTCCCCTTAGGCTCGTAAGATGTTGGGTGGAGGTAGACCTGGGCTTAGGGACCTTGGCAGAGATGTCCAGGTACTCACCATGGCTCATGAACAGTCTGGGAAGAGGCTGGAAGCTCACCATCAAGTTTCTTTTGACACTGAGTGAATTAGAGGAACATTCACTGTGAACCAATATGCAATTCAGACTCAAATATTGTGGTTACTAGTATTTGTTGGCTATCTTACAATTTCCAGGGACTGGGGTAAGTGCTTACAGTGTGCTCCTATTATTGATTATCTCTAGTCAAATGAGAAGACACACAGAGAGGCATCACTGGCCAAAGTTACACATTGATGTGACTCATTTCACCTATGACGTGAAATCTACCTGAGGGAATCCTAGCTCCCTTGCCCCAGCATATCCAACAGCTTCTCCACCTTGCCCCTACATAAGTCATGCATACATTCTTCCCCATTTCCCTTTGGAAAATCCTAGTATATGAGTTCTATTTCCATATCACTCTTATCAACTGTGAGAATTTTACTTCTAGTATATGTGAACTATGAGTCATTTCTGTTGCTGGTATTTGAAAACGTGGGAACCAAGAGTTGGGATAGAAGCTGGTGCAATAACAATTAGAACACGTAAAATTCTGGGTCTTGTGACAGCATCCCTGATGCTGTGGGAGGAAGGACAGGGAATTAGCAGGGGTGTGCAATTCCTGAGAGTGAGGGGAGGGAGGTTCAGAGATACTCTGCCATGCTGGCAAGGTTAAGTAGCATTACTCAAGGTGGTGGTGGTGGTGGCTGCTGCTGCTTTTCTTCCTCTTCTTTTTTCTCCTCCTCCTCCTATTCCTATTCCCATTCCTACTCCTCATCATACTCTTTTTTTTAATTTATTTTTTTAATGTTTATTTATTTTTGAGACAGAGAGAGGCAGAGCATGAATGGGGGAGGGGCAGAGAGAGAGGGAGACACAGATTCAGAAGCAGGCTCCAGGTTCTTCAGCCATCAGCCCAGAGCCCGACGCAGGGCTCGAACTCATGGACCGCGAGATCGCGACCTGAGCTGAAGTCGGAGGCTTAACCGACTGAGCCACCCAGGCGCCCCAATATATTCTTAATCTAGTTACCTTGCAGCAACCTTGCTTTGTGGCCTGGGAAGAAAGAATTTATTTTGAGTCATACAGTGAGAAAGGAACCAACCATATGGGCAAGTGACTGACATAGAAGATAGTTCCTCTTAGTTTATGCATCTGCAAGAAAGCAAAATGAAATGAGAGCACAGAGCTTCTGTAGAAATTACACATTGCCCTCAAGGTATTCTTGCCTCACTGGGTCTACTCCTGTCTGGATTCTAGTCTTGGTCATGGGACTTGATTTGGCCAATGAGATAATAGCAAATACTGTGTAGAGGCTGGAAAAGTACTTGTAATTAGAACTTACATGCTCTAGTCATTGAAGACCCTTCTGCCACTATGTAAACAAGCCCAAGTAGCCTCTTAGAGGATTAGAGACATGATGTGGAGTCACCTCCAATCGTCCAAGCCATGCAGTGGAGGCCACAGACATAAGTGAGGCCATGCCACATCATTATCCCTGGCTGAGCCAGCGCGGATCAGAGCTGGGAGAAATAATTAATGTTTAGCTTAACTTTTGAAGTGGTTGGTTTTATACCAGAAATTAATAGTAAAGCAGCCGTGAGTATGTACTTTTGCTCTGAGAAATATTGTTCGTATCCTCTTCATTTCATGTGCTACCTTTGCTCTATTTTAATTAAGTTCTGTAGGTTTGTCACAATGAGTGTTGGCTCTGTAGTTGGATTATCTGATATAAATTTTGACTCACCTGCTAGGTGAATGGCTTTGCACAAATTGCCAAACCTCTCTAGAGTCGGTTTCCTTATCAGTAAAATAGGTTGTTGGGAGAACTAAATGAGAATGTATGAAAGGCACTTTATATTGTTCCTGACCTATAGTAAGTGATGATTAAATATGAACAATTAGAAGTAGCATGCAATGTTTATAAAGTTTACCATAGGTTAACTCAGGCTTTTGACCCTGTTTTTCCATAAACTTGTATAAGGCTTCTTAAATGTCAATTCTATTGTGAAGTGGATTTTCAGGAATAGACTTCAGGGTTGGTGAAGGATTCTATTTTTATTAGCATTCCCTCCATAGGCCATGATTCCCCCAGGGCAAGGGATCAGGAATATAGCTATATTATTAGTATCCAGCATGGTTTCTGGTGTGCTGTAGATAGTAACTGGCAGTTGAATGACTGGAGTCACCAGGAGTTAAATAGATGCTCCAGAACTCCACATGCTTTTGGAAAGACCCTCTGGTCCCAACATTTTACCCCTTGCCAGCTGGGAACTCTACCTTGCGCCATCAGGATTACTCTCATTGAGGCTTTATCCCTGTTTATGATGGTCATAAAGCCAAAACCATGGAAGGCATTTGAGTTTGTGACCCCTGACCCAAACCCTAATAAACATGAAAGCTCAGTCACATCTCTAAGCCCCCTGCTACCTTGTTGTATTATATGATAGCCTTTACATTATTGTATGCCTAAGATGGATGTAAATTGACATAAATCTTCAATCAATCAGAAAATACTAATAGGACCATGAGTAGAAACTAGGTTTCTGGAGCTGCTGGCCTGATGATGGCAGTTAAGATAGATGGATGAACTTGTTCATGTAGCAGATAAAGTTAATGTTCTGCCTCCTGTTTACTTGGCTTACAACTGAGCCCACTTGGGGCTGCTGTGTCTATAGTTTCTATGCATTGTGGCAGCTTCTGTTTCTAGTCCTGTGTTTCTGCTTCTCTTCCTTTGGGAAGTGCTGAACTAGGCTGTCAGGAAGCTGGGGATTTAACCTTCTATTAAAGTATTCATTAAAATACGACAAAGATAGCTCATGATATGAAGAAAATGTGAACAATATTTCAGATAACAAAAGTATGCAATAGCAACCCTTAGCTCCCGGGAGATGGGAGTTCATGAATATATTCTCTAGCCTTCCCATCCTTTGGAAGGACACTTTATTTTAAATGAAGTGTTTTTTAGAAGTTATTTACTTAGAGAGAGAGAGAGAGAGAGAGAGAGCGCGTGCGCGCGCGCATGCATGGGGGGAGGAGCAGAGAGAGAGGGAGCGAGAGAACCTCAAGCAGGCTCCACAGTGTCAGTGCAGAGCCAGATGCAGGGCTCAATCTTACAAACTGTGAAATCATGACCTGAGCTGAAACCAAGAGTCAGTCACTTAACCAACTGAGCCACCCAGGCACCCCGTAAGTTTTTTATTTTAATTCCAGTATAGTCAACAAACAACGTAATATTAATTTCAGGTATACAATATAGTGATTCAACAATTCTATACATTATTCAGTGCTCATCATGATAAGTGCATTCTTAATTATCCATCCTGATACCTACCTCCCCTGTGGTAACCCTCTGTTTCATCTCTGTAGTTAACAGTCTGTGTTTTGGTTTGTCTCTCCCCCACCCCTTTGTTTGTTTTGTGTCTTAAATTCCACATATGAGTCAAATCATAGGGTATTTGTCTTTCTCTGACTGACTTATTTTACTTAGCATTATACTCTCTGGCTCCATCCATGTTGCACAGGGAAAGATTTCATTCTTTTTTATGGATGAATAATATTCATATACATGCACATACTAATAAACACCTACCTTCTTTATCCATTCATCTGTTCATGGACACTTGGGCTCTTTCCATAATTTGACTCTTGTAAATAATGCCACAATAAACATAAGGGTGAATATATCCTTTTGAATTAGTGTTCCTGTTTTTTTTTTTTTTTTTGGTAAATACCCAGTACAGTGATTACTGGATTGTAGGATAGTTCTATTTTTTTAAAGTTATTTATTTATTTTAGAGAGAGAATGAGAGTGAGCTGGGAAAGGGCAGAGAGAGAGAGAGAGAGAGAGAGAGAGAGAGAGAGAGAGAATCCTAAGAAGGCTCCCTACTGCCAGCGTGGAGTCGATGTCGATGCTGGGCTCTAACTCACCAACTGTGAGATGATGACCTGAGCCAAAATTAAGAGTCAATGCTTAACTGACTGAGCCACCCAGGTGCCTTTAGGGTAGTTGTATTTTTAATTTTTTAAAAACGTTTGTCTATTTTTGAAGGAGAGACGGGGTGTCAGTGGGGGAGGGGCAGAGAGAGACGGCGACACAGAACCTGAAGCAGGCTCCAGGCTCTGAGCTGTCAGCACAGAGCCTGACATGGGTCTTAAACCCACGAGCTGTAAGATCATGACCTGAGCCAAAGTCAGATGCCCAACTGACAGCCACCCAGTTGCCCCTGATAGTTCTATTTTTAAGGTTTTGAGGAATTTTCATACTGTTTTCCACAGTGGCTACACCAGTTGGCATTCCCACCAACAGTGCACAGGGGTTCCTTTCTCTCCACATCCTTGCCAACACTTGTTTCTTGTGTTGTTGATATTAGCCATTCTGACAGGTGTGAAGTGATACCTTATTGTAGTTTTGATTTGCGTTTCCCTGGTGATGAGTGATGATGAGCATCTTTTCATGTTCTGTTGGCCATCTGTATGTCTTCTTTGGAGAAACGTCTGTTGATGTCTTCTGCCCATTTTGAAATTGGGTTGTGTTTTGAGTGTTGAGTTGTATCAGTTCTGTGTTTTGGATGATAGCCCTTTATTGGTTATGTCATTTGCAAATATCTTCTTCCATTCAGTAGACTGTCTTTTAGGTTTGTTGTTTTCTTTGGTGTGCAAAACCTTTTTATTTTGATGTAGTCCCAATATTTTATTTTTGCTATTATATCAGAGGGAGACTTCTTTTTAAAACTTTTTAAATGTTTGTTTATTTTTGAGAGAGACAGAGAGCATGAGGAGGGGAGGGGTGCAGAGAGGGAGACACAGAATCTGAACCAGGCTCCAGGCTCTGAGCTGTCAGCACAGAGCCCAACATGGGGCTCACTCACGAACCCCATGAGATCATGAGCAGAAGTTGGACATTTAATCAACTGAGCCACCCAGGCTCCCTTTGGAGGGACACTTCTGATTCACATGGCAGCTCAGAGAGTGTCCACTGGGACTGAGTGCTGGTTGCCTATGGCAATAGCCTCTTGTTAACACATCTTTTTTTGGTTGGCTTTTCTCTTCCCATCTCATTTTTCTCATTCCTCTGTTGTGCTTCCTGAGATTACCTTCCATGTAAATGGCCTGTGCTGAACTCCTAGCCTGCTCAGGGCCTCTTTCCATACTGGGACAGTGCCTGTCTAGCATTTTCCCAAGGAGCATTTAAGCAGAAGCAAGATTACTGTACTCCTCCATAGTAGAGCCTGAGAAAGATTGGTTTTGTTCACAGAAAAATAAAGAGAATAACTGGAAGTGATTTCTACCACATTTCATGGATTTCAGAAGACTCCAGAGAAATTGCAGGATGGCAGATGTGTTCATTTGTTTTCTGGATCCCCTCCAAGTCTGTGCATACATTACAACAGGTATCCTGCCCATATGAAAAAACAAACTCAAAAATGCTGCAATGGGACAAAGAAATCTTGAGAAATCTTTCATATCGAAAGTGACTGCTACTAGATGTCAAGTAATGTGCCAACCACCTAGGGAGAAATCTGTCCTTATATTATGCCTTGGGCCCAGTGAATACTTCTATATTTTTGTTGAATTATGCTTGAGGGACTTCTAATTAAGGAGGCAAGACATGCACTCAGTGGTTAAGTACTTCTTAAAGGTGTTATTTAATTAAGAATAATAATTAACAGAGTAGGTAATAAATGCTTAGATTCTTTCCTCTGGGGTCCGGAGTCTGGAGTGAGTAGAAGAAAATTAGAAAACTGTTTAAAAATGATCTAGTCTCTTCTATTGATTTTATAGAGGCTGAAATCAAGAACATTTTTGTCAGAGTCCCTTCTACCAAATGTACTTCTGTGAATAAATCTGTATTTAGTGCTGTACTTGGAGCATAAACCTCAAAGAGTGGGATGTTAGTAGGATTAATAGCCTAACCCTCTATATTTTCAGCTTGAAAATTTTTAAAGTTAATTCTTACTCTTGTACTTGATGTGGGGTCTTCTAATGAGTCAGGAAATTGTTGAAACTGGACTATTAGTGTCCTGACTTTTTTTCTTGTATGTTTGGCTCACCAGCAAAAAATAAATAAAATAAATAAAGCAGTATCCGTCCCCTCTGTGCTCTCATTCCAACAAGATAGTAAGCTTGATTGTTCTGAAATGGCCAAGCATTTCAGGGGCAAAGAGGGAAAGGAATTAGGGGGAAAACTCTAGATTTTGAGAGTGTTTGTGACTTGTTTAGTAGTAACTATAATAGGATGGCTTATTTCATGTCCATAATAGGATGGCTTATTTCATGTCAAATCAGGGTCTCCACTATCAGTGGTTGGTATAAGGTTTAGTATCAATTTTTATACAATTTCCCTTGGGGTGAGCCCAGAGCTTGTGCATCTACTACAAAAAAGATACACATCTCTGTGCAGGTTCACCTGAGGTACTACTGTGAGACCATGCGCTAGGGCCATTTAATAGATTAGCTCTCTTGGTGGTGTCCATATCAAGCTTGCTGTGGCACTGAGTGTGAGTCATGGATTTCCACATAGCTACTGGCATCTGAGGTCTTGTAACTACAAGGTGCTGCCATCCATGGAACCTGGTCTTTGGGAACAAGTTTTCACTTGGGAAAATAAGGCTGGACATCAAAGATGCTTGGACCAATTATCCTCCTGGAATGCAGCCAGGAGAGGAGAAGAGAATGCCTTTTTATGTTTCTGCTGATGAGTTGATAGGAGGAGGAAAATAATTTAAGACATCCTTTAATTTCTCCATACCTCTGGAATGGGATCCTCTTTTTTTTGCAGTGTAAATAAGGGAAGTTGTGAAGGGGCCAGATTAGAGAAAAGCCTGATTACCAGAGTACAGAAAGGTTTGATTGCCCTAATAAGGGTATCTGGAGTTTTTCCTAAAATAGTGCATTTTTGAAGAGGGAGCTGATGTAATGAAATCATTGTTTGAGGTGGTTTAACCTGGTGTTGTTTAGATAAACTAGAAAGCATGGCATTGTTTATTATATAGAAAGGGTTATAGTAACTTTTGAAATGAGATGCCTGGTTGGTAGCAGTATGATTAGAGATCCAGGGATGGATGGATGGATGCCACATTACTAACTTATTACCTACTCTATCAGGCACAGGATGGATAAGACCCACAAGGTCCTGGGGCACCTGGGTGACTCAGTCGGTTAAGTGATTGACTCTTGATTTCGCCTCAGGTCATGATCTCACATTTTGTGAGTTCGGGCACCGCACCAGGCTCTGCACTGACAGTGTCGTGCCTCCTTGGGATTCTCTCCCTCTGTCTCTCTCCCTCTCTCTGTTACTCCACCATGTGCGTGCGCTCTCTCTCTCTCAAAATAAATAAATAAACTTTAAAAAAAAAAAACAACAAAAAGACCCACAAGGTCCCTACTGTCATGGAACTTACCTTCTAGGAAGGAAGACAAATGGTAAGCAAAACATGAATCAGTAGGAATTTCAGATGGTGATACATGCTCCAAAGATAAAAAGATGAGGTAATAGAAAGTGACAGGAGGTAGGCGAGGATTTCTACTTTAAAGTTTATTTATTTATTTATTTTTGAGAAAGAGAGAGAATGAGCAGGGGAGGGACAGAGAGAGGTGGGGGACAGAAGATCTGAAGCGGACAGCAAGAGAAACTAATGCGGGGCTCAAACTCACCAACTGCAAGGTCATGACTTGAGCCGGAGGCAAATGCTTAACTAACGGAGCCACCCAGGCACCCTGGATTTCTACTTTATGTTTATTGGTCAACAGAGGTCTTTCTGAGGAGGTAACTTTTGAGCTGTCAGCCACCTTCCCCTCTCTCCTATCCCTCCTCATCATGCATGAACTCCAATGCACAAATGCATTCGTATTACAATCCTCCACCAGGATGCTAACTTACCACATTAGGTGATGAATATGCATTGGCTTACTTATGTGCTCTGTCATACTACTATGAGGGCGAAGATTTATCTTACTTTATAACCCTGGTACCTAGCACTGTACTGAGCACATTGTCCACATTCACTAAAGGTGACTTGAATGAATAAATGAACAAATAATTCAATTTACATTGAGGAAGAGTCTAAAGAGAGAGCAGTGGGTAAAGGATTGAGCTTTGGGAATCTTCCATAGTTGGAGAGAAGGACAGAAAGAAGGGGGGGCCAAGATGGGGAGGCTTGTCACTTATTTTCTGCCACGCCTTCCTGGTTAACACGTTATTCTGTGCCCAACTGACATCCTTCTTCCAGTTTCTTCATCTGTGGGGGGCGGAGCTTTTTAGTGTGGTAGCTACCCATTATATGTTACATATAATACGAAATATACAAAGATAATATCTGTCTTTTGTTTTTACTTTTTTTAATGTGGCTTCTAGAAAATTTAAAATTAATATTTGGGTGACGCATTTCTACTGCACATCATTTGTCTGCATCTTGTGGTAGTTAAATTAGCTTGATATGAGCCAATCACTTCTCAAATGAGTGGTGTAGAGATTAATGGTAGCTATTACTTTATTTTCTTCCCAGCAATATGAAAAGCTCCACGCATTAAAAAATGGGCATCAAATCAGGGAGGTATAACATACATTTAGCAGCCAAGGAGACATGTCCCACTGCAAAACAAGTTTGGGAGACACTGGTTTATTTTTTAAAAGCATAAGTAATTTCTATCAACTCTATTAGAAGATAGCTTTCAAGTTCTTGGAGAAAAAAAAAACCCTCATAATTTTCAACTAAAAAGTCTCTTTTAAAAATTTCATGTCTTTATTTCTACTCTTTGATATTTCTGCCAGATGATTATTATATGACATAAAGGGATATTTTTCCTTTTTTTTTTTTTTTAATGATGGAGCACAATCCCCAAAGATGCAGTGAAGGATGCCCCAGCAGCCCGTCTTGTCCTGGCCTCACATAAGTGATATCACTAGGAAGATGCTTAAAGGAGAAAAGCAGATGTTAGACACTCCACTTTTATCCTGCCAATAACATTTTTAAGATGGAGCTCATAGTGCCCGGATGTTAACATTCTTTCACAGATCCCAAATTATGAACGCTTCATGTTGCTTTAATCCATTCCATTGCACTGGCTTTATTAGATGAAACACCCTGTTGAGCATCTGAAGAACAGTGGGATTATCACATTTCCCTTTGAAAATCCGGTAAAGACAAAATAAATGGTTAACAAAACAGAGCGAAATCAGTTTGCAGGTGTTCATAGGCAATGCAACCCCAGATAGAATCCAAGTGTCTCTCTTCTTCCTTGCAAAACGCCTTTTAAGCAAGCCAGAGAAATTCTTGAGGAAAAAGAAATCATGCGGTAGAAGTTGCTTTCCTCTGCTTTTGATGTGTTGCTAATTGCATTGTGTCGACTACAGAGACAGTGTGTCGGAAATCCAAAAACTTTATTTTGTTAAGCTTTACTTTTGACTCTACCCTGAGTGTGCCAATAACAGTTCTCATCATCTCTATCTCCTAGAGTGTTGACTCAAAGATGGATTTTTTTTTTCTTGGCAAATCTAATTAACTATCTGAAGTATTTCATCAAGCGGTACCCCGTTACTACACACACTTGGTGGGTGGCTCTTCGAGATAATCTTAAAAACTCAGTTACATCCCAGCACTCTAAAACTTCTTGTCTGCCAGGGCAATTTGAATTGTGTTATTAGTGTCTGCTGGAAATCATAATTCAATAAAGACTAACTCATTTAAAAATGTTTCATACTGGGCATGCATCAGGTAACAGGTAACTTAGGAGACGCAGAAAAACACACAAATGTTCAGGTCTGTACAGGATATTGGAGTGGTAGCAAACAATTTGAAGGAGACTTTTTGTTTTTTTTAAGCAGCTGTAGCCAGATGAGGAAGTGTGTGTGTGCGTGTGTGTGTGTGTGTGTTTATGTATGCATGCACACATTTAAATCAGTGAGCCCAGTGTTCTTTGCTTTTGCTCCCCTAATGTACTAGAATTTTCCATCAATCCCCAAATGCAAGCTGGTGGATATAAAAAGAACCTCTATCAACATTTAAAATAATAATCAACAAGGGCCCCTGCATATTTCTTTGTGTAATGCTTGTATGACCCTGGCTTCTCCCTTGAATGAGATTGTATCCGTCTCTTGTTCTCTCTGTCTTTCTTTCTCTTGTTCCTTTTATGGACATAGGATTATTGCTATAGAAAATATGGTCTTGCCGTAGGGGAATGTACCTCCTGCTCGGGGTGTTTTTTTCAACTACATCTGCAGACTGCAGCTGCCACAGCCTTTGAAAAAAAAAAAAAAGTCTGGGTCCTTATGAAACTGTAATTCTTCAACAATGAATTCTTCCTCACAGGACACTGTAGTTTTTCACTGCTGTTTAGCACAGTCTGCCATTAGTCTCCCCTGTAGTTTATTTGCTTCCCAAGTTCACCATCTGACATATGTAGGAATATTTAAGCAGTTTTTTTCCCCAGAGAAGTTTGCTTCATCTTTGGAACCATGGGGCTTTCTGCAGACTTCACAGGACCCCTCATACTCTTCTCTTCTTTCTTTCTTTTTTTTTTTTATGTCTGTTTATCTCTGCCCACTCCGATACGTCCCTCTTCTTTATGATGAGTCTTCTTGCTCAGTTCTCTGTTGGCCTCCCAAACCGCATTGAGAAAATACCATCTTTTTCCTCTGTATGCCCCCGTCCCTTCTCTACCCCAAACCTCCTCATCTTGTGTCAAGCATCAGCAGAGTTGAAATTTGAATTTCTCCTACCTTTTTTTTACTGCTCCACTACATTTTATCCTTTGACCAGTTGTAATTTCCCTTGCTCTTAAAATTAAATTCTGTCCCCGGAGAGTTTATGAAGTTTTTCTGAAATCAGGGAAAAAATAAAAATATACATATTTTATTTTGGTACATTTCCCTTTTTTGTCCCCTAAGCATTATTAGTTACTTGAAATGGAAGAGGAACCCATCCTGATTTGATGAACGTGTGGGGCTGAAGCCTGCATATAAATAAAAAGATAGCTAGATTATGGTTGATGATTTGTCATAAAGAGAATACATTCTTGTTTCTTGAACTTTTCTGTACATATCAAAGGAAATCAAACTTGATTTGGTGATTTTGTGGCTCAACTCAAGGGTTTAGAAAAATGGGTGTTTTTGGGTATGGGTTAGTTCTCCTTTAAGCCTCAAAAGCAAGTAAAACCAAACTATTGACAGCCCTGTAATGATTGTATGGCCTTTTCCCTAAGTCTTTTAAAAATAAGAATCAAACTGAGAAAGAAATGTATACTTGTTGCTTTCTGGTTAGCATAGATACCCATGCTAACATTCAAGATTCTTGTCAGTTAATGTTTTTTAGGAACTTTTGGTCCCTTTTCTTTTTAAGAAAAATATAGAGAAAGCCGTTGGCGTGTTGACATTAAGCTGTATTGGGGAAAGTGGGTCCCTACTCTCCACATCTGTTCAGTGTTTCTGTTGCCTTTCATTTTCTAAAGTGTTACATATGGAATACATATGTCTTTCTGTTCTACTACCACAGGGAAAAAAAAGAAATAAAAAGGAGAAAAATCACAAAGAAATCAATAAACACCTGTTATTCCCAGATCTGCAGTTATTTGGGCTCCGAAGTGCCTGCAGGCAAAGTTAGAACAAAAATCCAGGATGTCTATATGCCTTCATAGATTTCTCTTAGCCTGTATGAGAGTTTTTAAATTTTATTTTATATTTATTGCATTTTGTTTCATCTTATTTTATCCCAGAGTGGATCCTTCACCTTCTGTTATTTTACTGACCTGGATTTGTTCTCTCCAATGTATATTTCCGTTTTCCCTATATGCTATATTTTGTATTCAGCAAAGTGGAGATTTTTTTTAACTGGCTCTAGATGTAACCTTGCTTTATCTTTCACCAATTCCACAGCATGTTTCCTACGTTAGATTGCCCCCTGCTGCTTCTGGAACATTAAAAATAAAACTTGAAATAAATTATGTTTTGGGACCTACCATTATAGGAGTATATATTCGGTGAAATACATTGGAACATAATCATTAGGAAACAGGTTCAAATATAAGTAACATTTGGGAGGTGCTTTGGCGGGTCATATGGAGGTTTTAAATTTGAGTGTATGTGTGTGCTTTGTGCGCGTGCACATGCACAGTGTGCATGTTGGTAGCTAGCTCTCATATTGCCCCTTTCCACTGGAAATTAGCTATGAATTACAGGGCATTGTTTAAAATAATTATGAATCAGGGGACGCCTGAGTGGCTCGGTCAGTTGGTTAAGTTTTGGACTTTGGTCCAGGTCATGATCTCAAGGTTTGTGAGTTTGACCCCTGCATGTTGGACTCTTAGCTGACAGTTCTGAGCCTGGAGCCTGCTTCGGATTCTGTGTCTCCCTCCTTCCTTCTCTCTCTCTCTCTCTCTCTCTCTCTCTCTTTGCCCTTTCCCCGTTCTCTCTCTCAAAAATAAGTAAAAACATTAAAAAATTTAGAATAATTATGAATCCTATGGTCTACTCTTTCCTTTGTCTTTTACAGGCCATATAATTCCTACAAGTACATTTCTTACTTAATTGTACGATTATTTCCTTAAGAAAAAATACACCTATTTTTTTCTTAAGGACAGGGACCATACCTTGTTTGTTTTGTGTCTTTAGTCCAGTGCCTGATACATGAAAGATACCATTTGTTAATTTCACTGGATTCATTCATTCAGCACAGAGTAAGATCACTCAGGTTTAAGTCATAAAAATAATTTTTTTGTTGGATTTAGGATCCAGAAGAATAGATAATATAGTTAATATTTTGACAGAAATAACTCCCAGGAAAGGCACAGGAAATTTTTAGTAATCCCTAATGTCAGGGCAGATTCCACGTTAGTGGCTTGTATTTTTGGCTTTCAGACTTTGCTTTCTTTTTATTGCTATTTCCATCTTTCCCAGCTCAAGTTTTATAGATAGAGTTGACCTTATCTCCTGGGTACTCCTCCCTGGACCCACATAAATTTCTAGGATACCTCATTCAATAATTGGTTTACTAGAACTTGTCAGCATTCTCTGCTAAACCTTATAAGTGGTTTGCAGGGAAGAACTCTATGTGATTCATTTCTGCATCCCACAAATTTCCATTTGCTATTAAAGAGTTGACATTGAAATGGGATTCAGCTATGCTCCCAAACCCTAACTTTTAAAATAAGAAAGCAAAATGGAACAAAATTTTAGATGTGGTGCCTAGTTTTACAGGTGCTCCAACTAAAAATAAAGGAGAGCAGTGAAGTATAAAATGGCTCTGGTGCCAAAGGCAAGGATTGGTTAGTGGGATGAAATTGATCACAGTTGGATGCCATAATCTCTATCCTTCTTGCCCACCTGCAATCATTACAGCATCTTTATGTATACATCGTGACATTTCTTTTTCCCTTTTCCTCCAACAATTGAGCTCCACTAGGTCTGGCATTCCCATTGACCAGAACTATGACAGCTTGATTTTTATAGCCATTTGAGCTGGAAGACTCTAGAGTGGGCACGAGGGATCTTGATTGTGTCACTTATGTGGGTAGTATTCGCATGTAACCTTGACTGTAGACCTTTTGCTTCCTTCTCATCCTTGGCCTGCAGAGGGGGTGAGTTCCTGGGGTAAAAGTATTTATCAGGATACTGTAAAGGGGGGCTAGTTCCCTCCTGCTGGTGTCTACTCAGCCAAGAAACATGTACCCTGTGCCACCCCAGGGATGTTTTCTACCACCTCTGGTTTTAAGTGTGTGCAAATGGGGCTTATAAACACTTGGATTTTTAACCTTTTGCTATCAAAATAAAGAAGAGTTTTATTTATTTATTTATTCATTCATTCATTCATTCATACATTTTTAAATATAATTTGTTGTCAAACTGGCTTACATACAGCACCCAATGCTGACCCCAACAAGTGCCCTCCTCAGTGCCCATCAACCATTTTCCCCTCTCCCCCACCCCTCCATCCACCCTCAGTTGGTTCTCTGTATTTAAGAGTCTCTTATGGTTTGCCTCCCTCCCTCTCTGTTTGTAACTATTTTTTCCCCTTCCCTTCCCCCTATGGAATTCTGTTAAATTTCTCATGATCCACATGAGTGAAAACATATGATATCTGTCCTTTTCTGACTGACTTATTTCACTCAGCATAATACCTTCCAGTTCCATCCACTTTGCAGCAAATGGCATGATTTCATTCTTTCTCATTGCTAAGTAGTATTCCATTATATACGTAAACCATATAAATAAGAGTTTATTTTAAAAAATCTCTTTGGGATGCATTCTACTTTGTTCCCAGACAAAAGTAATAAACATCCTGAAATTTTATTACCTTGTCCCTTAAAAAAAACACAACACTTGTACCACTATGTGAGATGTAGACCTTCTGTCTCCATTAGCAATGTATAATATCTCATTCTTTGATATTCTTGCCAGCCCCTGGAATCATCAGGCTCCCATATTTTTGCCTATCTAGTGACATAAAATTATTATTGTGGTTTTACTGTGCATTTCCTTGATTACTAGTGAGGTTGATCATCTTATATGAGTATCAGCCACTTGTGTTTCCTTTTGTGAAAAATGCTTGTTAATGTCTTTTGCCCATTTTTTCCTCATACATTTTTTTGTCTTTTTCTTACCAATTTGTATAATTTTCTTAGATGTTCTTGACATTAGCTAGTTGTTAGTTACGAATATACAGTTTTTTCCCCTATTCTGTGATTTGTTTTTTTCATTTCTTCCCTGGTCTTATTTTTTTCCTTTATGTTATTTTTTTGAGGAAGAATAGTTCTTGATTTTAAGATATTCTTAGGTATCAATCTTTTGCTTTCTGGTTGGGGTTTTTAGTGTCTTGTTAAAAAAATAAATCTTTCCTGGGGCACCTGGGTGGCTTAGTTGATTGGCCAGGAGCCTGCTTCAGATTCTGGGTCTTCCTCTCTATCTCTGCCCCTTCTTGGCTAGTGCTCTGTCTCTCTCTCTTAAAAACAAACAAACATTAAAAAAAAAAATCTTTCCCTATACTGAAGCCGTAAAGATAAACTCCCATATTTATGGGACTTAAGAATTCTAAAAATTTTAAATTTGTGCTTTTCATGGCAAAATCCTTAACCTACTTGGGATTGGTTTTTAGGTATGGTGTAAGGTAGGGATCCAAACTCATTTTTTTCCCCCTACATGGACAGTCGTTTAACCCAGCATCATTCATAAAATGCTCCATCCTTTCTCCACTGAGATACAGAGCCAGCTCTGACATCCATCAAATTTTCATAAACATGGATTCTGTTCTAGGCACTCTGTTGGACTCCACTGGTCTATTAACCCATCTTCTGCCTTTATGGATACTCTTTCCATTCTGTTTTCCAAGACTAAGAAATAATTGGCCTTGAAAAACAGAGCCATTGTTTGCATCCCCTTTTGTAAAACTTCCTTAATGTGTAACTTAGAAAGAAGCAGTTAGGAATCTATTTGTTTATATTACCGTATGTTTGTGGCAGCTTTTTAAAGGCATATTTTCATGTGTCTAGTGCCAGTATAAGTAATTTTTGTTATCCAAATCCTTGTTATCAACTATTCAGTCTCTTGATATTTCAGACTTCTGTTTGTAGGTCTTGAGTTTTTGTCACTGATTTGGTTTCCTAAGTTGGCCTGATAGAACTCTTGGATTTTTGTTTTTTTATATCCCGAGAAGAAAAGCACATAGAAATAAATAATATTGCTTCCCCTAATGAAAACTGAGTACAATCTCATTATAATGCTGATATTGGGGAATGAGTATAACACCTGCTCTTTTGTAGACTTACTGGGTTATGGTGTGATTAGCTATGTGTATAGGGGACACTTGGTGGCACATGATTTGATTCATTTGAATCCTTGAAACAGTGAGATTGTTTTTGTTTTTACCATATATAAAACTGTGGAGGAAATAAACTTGGGATCTATTTTTTTTTAGGAAAGGATTTCCTAAAAAATGGAACTTTCATTATAAGATCCATATGGCTGGTTTCAGCAGTGTTTCTCGCTTGGATCTTAATGAAAGTCATACGTTTGTATTTCAACTGTCTGCATACATATACTTGTATTTATTTTAATAAATGATAAGAAAATGGTGACTAAAGGATCCACACATCTTAACGGTCTAATGTAATCATAAACTACTCAGTGTTGACTTTAGCTAAGATAATAGGAACTGCAATTTCATTCACACACACACACGTGTGTGTGTATATATATGTGTGTGTGTGTGTATATATATATATACATATATATATGTATGTATATATATATATATATAGCTGTGTATGTACAATACACCCATACAGATTTCAACAGATTATGGACTCCATGCACTGTATATACTCTATAAAAATTTATGTACTGATTTTTGTGACTTTATGCATCTCTCGACCTAAGAGTTGAATTTAATTATTTTTGCTTGCTGAAGAGAGTAGTTTTTCTTTCAAAATTAGTTTTGTTCCTAATTTTTAAATAAAGTATTTGTTACTCTGTTTTATTGATATCACAACTAGCCTTATTTTGGTCATAATGGTTCTTTTAAGAACAGTACCATTAAATGCATGATCTCTGACTTAGCAGCCATCAAAGAAGAAAAATAACCAATTGCTGGGTATTAAGGAATCTGGATTTATATACTTACTAGAGTTGCTGCTCTTCTGGCCTACATCCTTTTCTCTTTTAAATGCATCCCATTACAATAAGGGAATCTAGCTGAAGCACTATTTTGAGTTACTTTTTAAAGTAAAGGACAGCACCAGACACTACTAAAACCATGTCTGAATTACTTGAAACTTAAAACGATTAAATATATTATGTCTCTTCTAAAAGGCTCAGTTTTTCTGAAAGAAAGAATGTAGATGGAAGGAAGTCTGTAGTTGGAAGCTTTGTATAAAGGTCAAGAAACAGGAGCCCAGTCTGGACTGGCATTTCCAGGTTCAGGTTTTGAGGTCCTTTGTATAATTAAGAAAAATGCAGATCCAAACCATTGTTCTCAACGAGTGGTCTCTAAACCAAGAGGATCAGTGTCACTAGGGAACTTACTGGAAATTCAGATTCTCAGGCCTCACCCTGGACTTGTAATAACCAGTTTATATTCTTTATTTTGAAGCTTTGTACCCTTTTGTTACTTAGTGTCTGAGCTCATGGTTTACCCTCTCCTTCAGGTTTTATCACTGCAGCGAAGTAAGGCCAATTTCATCTTCTGCAAGAGGTTGGAGGACATTGCAGAAAATCTAATGTGACCAAGGTCATCCTAAGCAGCTGTGAGGCTTTTCCTCCTCCTGTTTCTTATCCTTCTTCTTTTCCCTTCCTCCTCTACTTCTTCTTCCTGCTTCCTTCTATTTTTTCTCCCCCTTTCTCATTCTTCCTCCTCCTGCTTTTATCAAAAATGGTTCTAAACTCTTACCTAGCTAATCCTAAGATATAGAAGTCACTTCTTGATTATGAATTCTAAAGGAAAGAGTCAGCCAACAGGCTATGTGTCTTTATAGAATTAATTGGCCAATATATTTAGTCTTGAAATTATTTGAGAATTCAGTTTTTAATTGATCTATTCCTTCCTTTCTTACCTATACTTCTAGGCCTTGGATTAGCTATAGACTAACTTCTGTGACCTGCTGAGAAGGCCATGACTACCAATAGGGCTAGGCTTGCCATGAGTCACCACTGGATACCCCACCCCCAAATGTCAACCCCACTAACTTATGCATGGAAAGGACTTGACCCGTGAGAAAAGAAATGGACCCCAGAGTCCAGAGGCTTGGTTTTATAATTCCTTTAAAACTTACCTGGTTTTAATTTTCTCCATTCCTCATCTTAGAGGTATTCATTCATAGAACAGTATTATTATGGAGCACCTAATATATACTGGGTACATTGTTCCCACTAGTCACCAAGACACAGTCCTGCCCTCCAGTCTAGTAGGAGATACAGGCAATTGAAAGGACAATTAAAATGCAGACTGATGAGTATTACTCTGGGAGAGTTGTGGGCAAACCTAGAGGATGCTCTTTTCAATGGCAATGGTTTCACTGAAATTGAAAATAGGACTCCACTCTTTTCTGAAAGAGCTTATCTACTTTGCTCAATGCTGGATGTTTACAGTATGTCTTTGAAAAGGCCATAATGATATGCTTTTTAAGCTATAGAATGAATTTCCAAGTATTTACTTGGCTAAAAGTAGCTTGTGAACAGATTTTTCTCTTGTCACTTTGGCACACACGGGGAGTACTCAAATTCTGAAGAGGCATGGAAATGGCAAATAATGAGCTCTGGATGAAATGTTTCATTGTGGTTGAATTTTAAAAGCATTTTGTTTAATTTATTAACAAAGCCTGAATTTCTTCAGAGCCACAAACATTTGTAAGGAGAAGGAAAACTATCTTTGTGAAATAGAGCATTTTTCTGGAACGTATTTTTAAGAGAAAAGGACTGAATCTCATCAAAGCTGGTGCTGGAAGCTCACCCAGTGCTCAATGTACAACTTTTCCCTAACTTATTTACTGTAGGAAAAATAAAATTCTGGACATATTAGTAATGCTGTTACAGTAGTTGGCAGGGTTGTGAACAGTCATGGAAATCAGGGAAGACAGTCTGAAGACCTTTCTTTTTGTGGCTGACACATCTCACATTTGTTACATGGCCCTGCTTATTATCTGTCCTGTGATTTCATGAAGGCTAAGCAACCTGAAGATATAATATCATAGTCAACACAGCAAGATTTTAGAGTCACTTGTTCATCTTTCAACAGAATGAAGAGGGCCCATGCTCTAAACAGAGAAAGCTTTCAGGTTACAACATTGAATGAATTCTTTTATTGCCTTTAAAATCTTTGGGATTAAAAGATGCTCATGTTACACTGAAATAGATTTACGGGATGTTTGAGAGACAGGATGTTAGAACCAAGAAAAAATCAGCTGCATATTTGGATAATTTTCAAGTAAGTGGAAATAATCAATCTTGGCTTGTTTTGTTTCTGGTGATCATGGTCTTCCATTTCTGAATCTTCTATCCTGTAATTCACTGAGGATTTTACTCTTTATCCCCATCATTTGGACCATTTGTTTTGCTGAACATTTTAGGAAGTAGCTTCTTCATAAAGATAATGCCATTCAAGGTCAACTTAGGCACAGCCAGAGGCAGAATTTCCTGAATAGAGTCTTGAAGGTTCCAGAAAACTCATCTCCTCTAAATAACCCTACTTTATTTATAACATGTTGTTATTGCCTTAATTTTTCAATCAGTGTGTCCTTCCTCTGGTTTAGCAAACACCATGAGAAAAAATGCAAATTATTATCAGTCACACATGCTGTAATGCAGATAATTTTTAAGATTATTAGGAGTAGAATAATTTGGAATAGAAGCTCCCTTTAGAAGAAATCAGGCTGAAGTGGGTGTGATAGGACACTATACTTACTGTAGCATTTGGGAGTGTGGGAAGGGAAGGTAGGAAGATCACATTTCAGTGACTTAATAGTTTTTTTTAGCTTCATCTCATTGAGTGACCTACAATGTTGAGACCTTCATTCTGTGATAGTATAATCTCTGATTGGAGCATAAGTTCTGCAGAACAAGTTCTATTCATTCAGTGGCATTTGTCAAGCAAGTGGTATGGTGGCAGCATATCGTATGTGTTCAATAAACACATGTGAATGAATGAATAACCTTGTATACAGAAGCTACCCTAAAAATGTTTCTCTTTATACTGCTTCAGTAATTTTTTCAGTTAATTTTTAAGGTGCTCATTTTTTTTAACCCCCACCCTCAAAGGACTTTTAATAAGGTTCACTATACCAGGTATAAATAGTTTCTCCTCCTCCCCTTCCCCTCCCCACAAAATAACTTAAAACACTAAATATCAAGTGTTCTAGCACCTAAACAAGCTTATTACAGCAATCAGTCAATCAAGTATTATTGCCTACATATTCCGTGCCCAGGAATTTTTTTTTTTCTAAAAGAGGCCAATCTGTTAATACATATTTTACTTTTATACTTATAAGAACCCAAGGCAAGCAATTAGGACTTTTACTGTTCAGGGATGCAAATATGCATGATAAATAATAGCCATCATTTTAATCTTTCAGATTTTATTTTATGGTTGCATTATGACCATTTGTCTGATGTATTTAATTTTCTAAATTTCTGTTACATGAAAAATGGAAACTGTATTGATTTAACATCAGAAAAATGTACAGCAGTTAATATAAAAAAGGCAGCATCTAATTTTGTTAATAAACAGTAAATGGTAAAATGACATACAGTTTAGATTTCAAAACATTGGGAACCCACATTTTTGAGTAACATTGATGGTGTAGTTTTAGTTTTGGCAGCAGCATAATTGTATAGTGCGATATTTCTACTTTATTGTTTCTCAGAGTTAGCCTGAAATGTTGATACAATATGGGAGATTTTCCCCTGGTGGTGTGCACTGAGCAAGGGGGACCTGATGTTTGTATTACAAAGGGAAGCCTTGCAGAGATTTGCAGACTAGATACTCTTGTCATCATAACTGCCCTTAACCCTGACACGGAAAGGTGATTAACGTCAAAAGGTTTGCCATTATATATCATGAATTCAAATGTATTTTGTTCTTTCTGATTGTCTCCAGAATAATAGTTAAGTTTAGTACTTAACTCTGAAACCTAATGCCCTTGGTTTGAGTCCTGATGATCTGCTTAGGAACCGTGTCATCTTTACTTAATCATCCCATGTCTCAGTTCCCTCATGCATAGGATGGGGATAATAACTGGATCAACTCTGGAGTGACTCTGAGGATTACATATGTTAATACAAATAAATGCTTAGAACAGTGAATTGCTATGGATAGATTAGGAATATTCTTGTCTTTAGAAATTTTAGCTCCGAGGAAATAGTAATGTAAGAGTACCATGGACAGGGTTAGCTCAGAAACAAAATATAATGACACGTCTGGTGTGTCATGTCTTGGAAGAGTTATTAAAGGTTGGACTAAGCACACAAGCCTTCAAGGTGAGAAAGAACATGGGTCTCCATGTTTGAGAGTGCACAGCCTGAGTTGGTGAGGGATGAGGCCAGGTAAGAGAGTGAGGACTGAATCCTGAATGCAACATAGTGAGCTTGGCTGTTACCTTGATGATCCCGGGAAGCCCTAAATGATTTTATGTTGGAGAGGGACATGCTGAGATGATCTTTGAGTAACACCACTGTGCCTACAGTTCAGAGAAGGGATTGGAGGGGGCTTGACCTGTGCAGGAAGTGAGTTAAGAGGCTGCTAAGTGGAAAGAGTGATGGTGGCCTGGATGAACCAGGCTGGTGTGCCACTGGGGATAGAGAAACGGACAAATTTGAAATCTATTGAGAAGATGGAATCAGTAGCATCTAGTGATTGTTTCTACATTGGTGGGTGAGAAAGAGGTAAGAGTTGAGGTTGATGGCCACATTCCAAGCTGTGGTTGACCAGAACATTGCCCATCTCCCTGACCGTGTAACCACTGTTGTGGTGGGCTGTGAAGTTTCAAGGAGTCACGTGGTCAGGTGGAGCTGCTGTCAGGGGTGAGACAGCATCACAGGTGAAACTGAAATGTTTGGTCATAGGCTGGAGGTCAGGAGAGGTTATAGAAGCAATGGGTGTGGGATGTTAAACATAGAAAATGAGGGCAAATCTGGGGCCAATGTCGAGAACAGCCCAGGATGTTTCCTTCACACACTCAGGGCTCCACACAGCAGAGGGCAGCCTTTAAAAAATTTTTTTTTTAACCTAATGTGACTGTTTTCTAGTGAACATTGTCCCCAGAACAGCCCCTCTAGGCTTTAAATGCCCTGGGCAATTCCAAACCTGTGTTGACTCTCCTCTTATCTGGTCTGGAGCCTCTTTACTGGCATTTAAGGGTTGTGTCTATCCTTGAGGCAAATTGGAGGTCACCTTGAATCTGAGATTGTCTTGGGATCTTAACTCCAGGTTCTGAGGATGCTTTTTTCCCCCCTGGGACAATCGGCCCTGAGAAGTTAAAGCTGAGAGTTCTTAATTCTTCTTTGTCAGTGCCCCTTGTGACACTCCCATTTCTTAGTCCTCAAGGTTACTTTTGAGACATTCTGCTGAAACTTGAACACTTGTGCAGTTTAAGTATGTGTTTCTGCAAGCTTAGCTCTCGAGATGAGTTAGGTTGAATTCAGCTAATTGATAAATTAACTTTCTCATTTCACAAAGTTCAAGTTTGACGAAGCATCCACAAACTTTTATGATAAAATACATATGATAAGATACATTGGCACACATGGTGAACTGCAGTGCCAGTGGGCAGGAATGAAAAAAAATGAATGTTGTTCAGAAATGAGCAATCTCATCTTTTATGAGCCAACTAAGAATGGTAGAAATGTTAATTTATGTGAATGAAATGCGAATCTTTTTTTTGTTTGTTTAATATTAGAAATTCAAGAAGAGGAAGATTCAAAGCATTTCAAAATATTGGAAACCTTCTTAAGGTGATGATTACAGCAAGCCTCACTGAGAGTAAACAGAGCTCTCTTGCTGCTGCAGTAGACAAACTACAGTGGAGAGAATGAAATTAACACTGAAAGTATTAAAATATTGATAGCAATCATTCCATGTCCACGCTCTGCCAATTAATAATTAATTTTACCTTGAAGGTAACTGTAAGAGTCAGACTTTTTTCCCCATGCTTTCACTTGGCAAGAATGCTTGCCTTACCCATGCCCCCCCTCCCACCCCCCGCCAATGTTATCAAGTCTCCAGCAAATAATTCACATTTTAATGTGGTTTGTAGCTGGAATTTCTTTTGTGTGGCTTCATAAGATGAAAAAAGAGTTAGCTGTGAATGGTTTAGAGAAGGCGATAAGTTGGTTGTCTGATTTATATGTGGCGTCGGTGGATTCTTTAAAAAAATTTTTTTTTAAAGTTTATTTATTTATTTTGAGAGAGAGTGATCAGAGAAGAGCAGCGAGGGAGGGAGAGAGAGAATCCCAAGCAGGCTCCACGCTGTCAACCCAGAGCCCGATGTGGGGCTTGAACTCACGAAATGTGAGATCATGACCCGAGCCAAGACGGAGTCAGACGCTTTACAGACTGAGCCACCCAGGTGCCCCCGTCAGTGGATTCTTAATGTATCATTGACTATTAGGTATAATTTCACACTATATCTGCTATTTTCAAAACTTGCTAGGGTCATATGCAAAAGTGGAAGGGGATGATCTTTGTCCTCTGCATGCTGATGATTACAAAAGGGCTATAGATGATTAGAAAATAGATATTTTCTCACCAAAATAAAGCGACATCTCTCAGTTTTTTATGGCTTCTTATTTGGGAAGAGAAATTTTCGTGGAACTTCTCCCCGAATCAGGAGTGAACAACCTTCTTGCTATGATGGTATTTTGGAGTTGAAAGAGGTTGTGCTAAGTGTTGATCTTAACCTCGTAATTTGTTAGCAAAACTGTGTCATAATTTGTTTTATACATAGAATAGTTATCTATTCAGAAGTCCGTTGGAATAAATTATGTGTTATTTTTTATTTTGGTAAATAAAAAGCAGCTAAAATATTTGCTCCTTCTCTCAACTGTTTGCTGAATGCGTGGTATGTGCTATTCTAGATAAAAGCAGACTTAAAACTGGTTCATGTCACCCTAACAAGGTTATCAAGAATGGTATTGTTTCTCATTTTCTAAAATGGGACAAGGTACTTAGAGCATTTGGATCTTATACCAAAATGTTTCCCCTTTTAAAACCACCTTTCCTTTCAATTAAGAGAATAGACTCAATTATTTTGATTACATATACTTAGTTTTAGAGTCATTGCTTACTCCAGATTTTGGAAATGTTTTATTTAAAAAGTCTTTCTGGGGTACCTGGGTGGCTCAGTCGGTTATGTGGCCAACTCTTGATTTTGGCTCAGGTCATGATCTTGCAGTTTATGGTTTTGAGCCCTGCATCAGGCTCTGTGCTCACTGTGCAGAGCCTGCTTCTGATCCTCTGTCTCCTTATTTCTGACTCTTTTCAGCTCATGCTCTGTTTCAAAAAAAATGTTAAAAAGAATTATATACGTATTAAAAAAAGATCTGCTTATGTGCAGGAACAGGAAAAGCGTAGTTGTCCTGAGTGACCCTGTTCAAATGTTGGCAAACTGCACCCACCGGAGTGCTAAGCCCATGAATTTGTTGATGGGGAGTGTGCTGTCCAGGTTAATTCAGCCCCAGCTTTGTGTAGTCACATGACTTTTCAGTAGTGCTTTCTTGACTTTATTTCAGTTTTGGTGCCTCAGCTCTAACCTGACCCAGACGATTCAATCTGCTTGTTACTACCTAATCTATAACAAGCATTTTTTCAGACTATTAATTGCAATGTTAAGAAAAGACTTGCAACTATTGATTTTTTTTTGAACAAAAAGTCAGGAACAGATGGGAGTACTTTTATTTGGGTGACTGAATGAAAGTGAGGCTACTGATAAGGCTTCATAAGCCACTACCATATTTATTATTAATAGGATTTATGTGGCTTACAGGGTTTCTACCAGCTCCTGTTCTTCTGATCCAGTGGCGTAAGTGGTGAGACCCTTGCCAAGGATTTAGATACTTCTGGTTTTCTGTAGTTACACATGAGATTTATATGGTCGTGCCAATAATTTAATTTCTACAATTTTAAGGTCAATAGGCATTGTCACTTGTGAAATGTGAGCCAGAAATTAAAATAGCCTTCAGATGGATTTTATTTTGCTCTTTATAGTTACTCAAGGAGAAAGAGAGTATCTGTGAAAACAAAGATGTACCAGCATAGTGTAGTATTTATCATTTTTCCAGATTAGATAGAAAGCATACTTTGAGGTTATTTGTATTGGTCACAGTAGAGTTCCCAGTGTAAGGTGACAAGAAACACTATAATGTTTTATATTCAACCTTTCAAAATCCTGTTAATTATGCATAAGATAATACTCTTCAATAACATCAAGAGTAGACAAATGAAATCATTAGTTTTATATTCCAGAGCCCCATGCACATCTATTATAACTGTGCATTAGAATGCCTCCACCCCCATTTCTCAGAATCACTTTTTCATACATTATAATGTGATATCATAAATGAATATGAACAGTATTATATAGTGGATAAAATTGTGCAAAAACGACCTTACCTTTTGAAAATTATGAACCTATTTCATTACTTGGAAGGGACAATTTGCTGACAGCCCATGACACTGGAAGAAGTGGTGTTGATCAACCATTTACCTTTGTCTTCATTTCATCAAATAGTACCTCTGACAAATATGGTGTCCCCTCCAACATGTTTAACATGCTACCATGGCAGTGACAATGTAGATACAAGTGGATCTTTGTGACGGTACTGTCTTGGGATATGAACTCTAGGTGGAGAAAGGGTCTCGAGCTTCCTGCAAAGCCTGAGTGTGATGGGATATCCAGGGTGTATCTGCATATTTCTTTAAGTTTGAAGCATTCTAGAGAATTATTTTGAGACGTAAGAGAAGAAATGCACAGAGCACACCTAAAATCACTTTGTAAAATGATATGATTTGTCCAAATGCACATTATTGTAATTTAGCCAAGATAGGTGGCCAATTGAATGTTCCCGGAACTGTAATTGTCTACATGCTATTTACAAGACCCTTTCTGATAGCGCTGGTGAAATGCACCTTTTTCTTTCAATATCCATTTGGTTAGGAATGCATCCATTACATATAAATGATAACTTTCTCTCTCTCTCTTTTTGGTTAATGTAAATACAGGTGAAGGTAATTTCTAATGTTGCTTTTCCCCCTATTTTTGTTCATTTTTTATTTTGTTACAGAAGTTATTTTTAAATATGCTGTTGTTTTCTTAAAATTCGTTCTAAACTGTGTATTTGCTTAAAAATGAAAGGGAAATAAAATTTGAGAAAGACAACCATATCCACATGGAGTTAGTTGTAGCTATGCATTTTATAGCCAGCATTTCAAAACATAGAAATTTCAAATTCCAAAGTTTTCATTATTAAAAACTGGTTAAACTTTTAAAAACTTGACTTTGCTGACACAAACCAGAAGCAATTAAAATATAAGAAATAGAATCCTATCTGTTACAAAAATGGTACTTTTTAACTGGAAAAAGTCATGAATTTTACATTGGTAGACACACTTGTACTTTTGTTTTTTCAAGTTTATTTACTTAGTGTGTGTGTGTGTGAGACAGAGAGCAGGGCAGGAGAGAGAGAGAGAGAGAGAGAGAGAGAGAGAAAGAGAGAGAGAAAGAAAGAGAAAGAAAGAGAAAGAAAATCCCAAGCAGGCTCGGTGCTGTCAATGCATGGAGCCCAATATGGGGCTCAACTCAGAAACTGTGAGATCATGACCTGAGCCAAAATCAAGAGTTTGATGCTTAATCGATTGAGGCACCCAGTTGCCCCACTGGTACTTTGTTGTATAGTTCTAGAGTATAAACACATGAACCAGTTTATAGAAAGGGATTTTTCTCTTGTCTGTGAATTCAACTATTAGTAGTAAATGTTAAATATATCTTTTCATTGAAATATTCTTTAGTGGAAAAATAAAGTAAAATAAATGAACAAGTAATCTTTGTAAGTTCTGAGTTGTATCATACATATTAGACCTGGATGTAGGTGTCTGATCTCTCTAGTGCATAGAACGAGTTAGGTTTATAACCTAATTCTGCCTCTACTAGGTGTTTGATATTAGGCAAGTTACGTAAATTTCTTTGTGTCTCAGCTTCCTCATCTGCAAAAGGAAGGAAAAACAGTATTTTCCTCTTTAGGTTGTTATAAAGATTAAATGATTTATTACATATATCTTGTAGGAATTCAAGTAAGATGAAGTGTTGGTTATTCTCAGTTATGCTATGTTACTAAAGTACTTAATTAAAAATGCATGTGTTTTTTCAAATTTTAAAAATAACATTTTTATTTAAAAATTTTAGAAAATGCAGGAAGAGATAAAAAGGTAATAAAAATCACTTATTCCCCACAGAGATGATCACTGTTATATTTAATTATAAATCATTCCATTCTTGGCAACTTTACTTTTTTAGAATTTGCCTAACATGCCTTTCTTTATCAGTTTATTTTCAACCTTTCAGTGCCACTCATTGTACCTCCCTAATAAGCAACTTATAACTGGACTTGAATTTTGATACAGTTTGTGAGTCTATGTCTTCAAAGAGGCAATCTAAATCCTTTTCATTTCTTGTGGTAATAGATACTTAAACATTTTTTAGTGTCTTTGTTTTCTGTTTAGCATTTTTCCCCGTCTTTCTTGTTGTTAGATGAATTATTTGATTTATCTCCCCTGCACATTTTCTCCCATTTACTTGATTTGTAGCTCACATTCTACCTCAATTCTTGGAATATTTACCCTAAAATATTTGACATGCATACTAAACTATAGATTATCCTAACACAGTGTATAGTTGATGAAAAGGCCTATCCTGTTCTTAAATACAACAGTAATCCTGGAACCTAAACACCTCTTTCCCCTGTTTCATGTTACTATTATCAAGAATTCCATTATAATTGGAAACTCTCCAAAATAAGTTATTTTTGATTTAGATTTACCAACACAGGTTACTAATTTCTTTGCTTGCTATTAGTTCTTGTATCTCATTCATTCCTGTGGGATTCGTTTTTCTTCTGGTTGAATCCTTGTGTAGTTTTCTTCAGAGGGATGTGTGCTCAGTAAGCTCTTAGTTTTTATATCTTTGGCAGGTTTCTTTTGTTTGAACTATTAGGTGGTTGTTTAGCTGGGTATGGAATTCTAGGTTATTTTATTTTTTCTTAGTATTTTGAAGTTACTGTTACTGTCTTTGTGCATCTATTGTTGCTGATAGTACTTGTATTGATCTGATTGTTCGTCCTTTGAAAGTAGTTGGTCTTCTTTCTTGCAGCTTTCACAATTGTTTCTCCATTTTCTTGGTGTTCTATAGTTTCAGTGCAGTTTTTAGTTGTGGCTTTGGTTTTATTTAGTCTAGGAGTTGATGAACTCTTTGAATGTATGCATTCATATCTTTCTTCAGTTCTGGAGACTTTTAAAAGTATCTTTCTTTGTTGTCTTGTAGTCTCTTTTTCTCAGATGACTATCATATGGTGGGGTTTTTCATTCTCTTTGCTCTGTTTCAATTTCTCTTTCATACTTTCTATATTTTTAGCTTTCTGTGATACATTCCAGGTTATTTCCTTAGACCTACCTTCCAGTTTACTAAATTCTCTTTCTCCTTGGCTTATGTGATCTTTAACACATCATTGTTTTGTTCTCCATTGATATACTTTTAATTCCAGAATTCTTCTTTAAATTTTTCACTTCTTGTAATACCCTGTTTTTGCCACGTGGAATCTATCATATTTTTTTATCTGCTTGACAGTCATAAATATTTACTTCAAATTAAAAAATTACTTTAGTATCTTAAGTTTTTTGATGACCTTTTGTTGGATTTGCAAACTTGCATAGCATTGGGTTTCTTCGCATTCTTTGCAGTCTTTTCCTTGGGGTTTATCAATAGTGATTATATTTTTTATAGGCTATGTGCTGCATTGTAGAAGCATCCTAATGGGGCAGTTTTGTGCTTTACTTTACCATGGATGTATGGGTTCTCTACCTTTGGACCACTTTGTATATTAATTTGTGAGTTTGGAGTTTCCTTATGGCTCAAAGAATTTTACACAGTGCTTGCATACCTTACAGGGTAGGGAGTTAAGATTGTGATGGTTGACTCTGCTTCCTGTCCATACCTGGAAGCAAACCTTGTCTGTAGGCTGTGGGGAGTTTTTTGTTGCAGTTTGCCCCCCTAGTCTAGCTTTATGGAGGAAGCTCAGTACTTAAAATCTTGACTTTCTGTGTCAGTGACCAAATCTAAATCCACTTCCTCCTGAGGGCACAGTGGCTTGTTTTTCTGCCTCTTAGAAATGTGTTTTTCTCATTTGCAAGTCTGGCTGCATACTTGAAAATTTTTCTTCAAATTTTATCTAGAATTGTGTTTGAAGTGGGAGGAGAGATTTCACACTTCAGTCTGCTATCTTGGCTGGAATGGCCTTTCTTTTTTATCTTTTCTTTTTATACAATTGGGATTCTGCTCTATATAACCTTTTATTAATTCATTTTTTACCTCTAAGAATTTATCATGAGACTTTAGCCATTATTTATCTTGTAAACCATGACTCTTTAGTAGTTACTTTCCACAGAATGGATTTATCATTTATCTAGGTACTTATTGTTGTTGCATATTAAGTTATTTCTAATTTTCTTTGCAATTGTAAATTATGTTTCCATGAACATCTTTATATATCTTTGTGGGTGTCTCTGCCAGGGCTACATTATTAGAGGTGGAAGAATTACTGTGTATAAGGATAGGATCGTAACAATTTGAATGTTTAAAGAGGAATGGGAAGTATAATAGATATAACACAAAATTCTGAGCTTTAGGAAAAAACACAATAAAATGGTAGGAGGAAGAGAAAAGTACAATGGGCTAGAAGTTTTTGCCATTATAAACTTCAAATCTCTGTTGGTTTAGTTCATTCAGAAAACAGATCTTTGTGACATTATGTTGAATATTGGACCTGATGGGGTGGGATGAGGGATAAAAACAAGGTGGTTTCTGTTCTTTAGAAGAATGTAGGCAAACTCTTAATGGGGATAAATAGAACTACAAGGAACTCTAATAAAATGGTGGGCCTAAGCAAGTGATATGCTAAAGGGTACAAACTGGAGAATGCTGTGAGATCTCAGAAGGATCTACCCAATCCATTTGGAGGAGCGGACCATATCTGCCTAATAATTTATGACCCTTAAAATGACGAGAAGAAAGTTTGAGCAACAGATGAACATGTGGTTATAGGAGGAATAGTTATAACTAGTTAATAATTTTGTACGTATAATTATCCCACTAAACATTTCTTTGTGTGAGTGAATTGCCTCTTAACAGTGCTCACTCCTGGTCCAAGTACTTTGTCACCATGTCACCAGTCAGAGCAACACTGCCAAGTCTGTTTTTGAGCTTCCTTATAGCAGTCACATTATAACCCTCATCTCAACTTCCTCCTTCTCACTAGAAACTCATGGTCTGGTTTCCACCACCCTCACACATGGCTGTGTGTTGCAAGAGGAAGCTAGGCCCATTCCTGCTCTACGGTTCCAGTTAATGCAAGGTGGTCATAGAGCATTCTCCTTGCCAATGACTGGGTTAGGCACACACAGGTGGTACACAAGAGGGAAATCTTGCTGGAGACTTTCTTGAAAAGATGTATTCATGTTTACAAGGGAAAAAAGATGAGATGATTCTTCTTTCAGTGGCCGCTGTTGGGGTCTGGATGTTGTATTTGGAACTACTCCCATCATCCTGCTGTCAGCCTTTGGATGAGGTCAGACAAGGGAGAAGGCAAAACTAGGAGGGAGGGAAACTAAAGGATGTCCTACTTAATGCTGTCGTGATAAATGCCCATATGATTTGTGTTTTCTATTATCTGAAGCAAAAATCTTCCTAACAAATACAGGAGGTAAGATGGGAAGACTTTAGAGTTGTCCTCTGGGACTCTTGTCACCTTGGACAGTCCCTGCAGCCCACTAAAGTGGCTTGTGTAGGGATGCAGACAAGATCCTAGGTGACTCGGGCTGCTTTTCAGTTTGTTGCCTTTGGACAGTTAACAGAATAACTGGATGTTTGTATACCTCATTGTGTGTTTCCACCCCTTTTTTTCTAGCCTAAAAGTAGGCTCTTCCAGTTGATTTTTGAATGCCTTAAAACCAAGAGAACCATTGATGCTGCACAGAATGGATGCATCTATTTCCTATTCAATTCCTTTGCCATGAGAATTAGGAAAAAACTACACAAAGAAAATTAGTTTCGGCCAAACACAATGAAAAGTAAAGATTTGGCACTTTCAAATGTGATGAGGTAACTTGTATTCATTGTGTCCTTTGTACCTTTGCTGTGTCTTGATCATAGTTTGTCATTTTGAAACTTTTTCAAGCATTGAAACTCTTCTTATTTCCAACTAATTTCCAAACGGTCAACATCACCTCCCCTGACAAACAAGAAGTTGCAATATATTGATTTTATGAGTTCAAATTTATAATTGGTGATTATGGGTGACAGTTGCAGTTTGAGGTCACCTTGAGCAGGTGACTTGGTTTTAGGTTCCCCTGTCGAGAGAATTCTGATTCACGCTGCCAAGTAGTCAGAAATTTATGGATTTGGTTTGTTGGCTTGTTGAAGCAGCTTGCTTTGCAGTCTCTAGGTCTGAGATCAGGATGGTAAGAAATGCTTCATTCAAAGTTTTTGTAAGAGCAAATTAACCTGGTTGCACAAGTTAATGTATTGAAAGTTTCAGATGTATTACGATTGGTGTATAATATTCTTGTGTGTCCATGTTTTTAAATACTCATTTTATTTTTTTATTTTTTTGAGTTCATTTGAGAGAAAGCAAGAGCTGAAAGGGCAGAGAGAGAGGGAGAGAGAAAGAATCACAAGCAGACTCCACACCATCAGCGCAGACCCCTAAAGGCAGCTCAAACTCACGAGCCTTGAGATCATGACCTGAGCCAACATCGAGAGTCGGATGCTTAACTGAGCCACCCAGGGGCTCCTTAAATAGTCATTTAAAAAATTCATGCTATTTAAATGAAGAAATTAAAATGACATCCTTTTTGTACCCCTGAAATACCCCAACACAGCTTGAATTTGAAGACCACTGCTTTTTAAAATTATTTTTTACAATATTTCTCCCACCATGTTGCAGTTACTTAGTGAACTGTCTCTCTTGAGCTGTTTGAAGGAGGGAAAGCTTGTATCTCATTTATGTCTGTATTCCTAAATTTTGGCACCCAGTTTTTACACAGTCACCCCCTCCTTAGGCCAGCTGAGGGCTTCCCCAGGCACTGTTCCTCCTCCCCACAGCACAGTGTGTATTGTATAATGGACATGTGGAATGGATCATATTACATCCCAGCAAACATTTCTCTACTGTGATCTCTGTTTATAAAAGACCCAATTAGGGGCACCTGGGTGGCGCAGTCAGTTACGCGTCCAACTCTTGATCCCAGCTCAGGTCATGATCTCACAGTTCATGACTTTGAGCCACACATCAGGCTCTGTGCTGATGGCGTGGAGCCTGCTTGGGATTGTGTCTCTCCTTCTCTCTGCCCTTACCCCCCTTGTACATGCTCTTTCTCTCTGTCTCTCTGAAAATGGATAAACTTAAAAATAAAAAAATAAATAAAAGACCATATTAGGGGTTGATGTTACTGAAGCTTCTCTTACAGTATATGTATGCACATCCATTTGTGGGAACTTCGGTTGCTCTTTTCCTGCATAAGATAAATTGATGCTCGAGGTAGAAATTGAGAAAATATACAAAATGACATGGAAATGACATAGAAAGTACAAAAAATAGTGAAACATTTGCATTCCTTCCAGTCTTTCTTCTTTGTGTGCATTAGCTACAGAAGTGATGTCTACATCCTGTTTTTTTTCACTAACATATTATGGACATTTCTCCACACCATTAAGAAGTTTTCATTAACCTAATTTTAATTGCTTTGTGAACAATTCCATCTTGTGCAAGTCCCATGGTTTACTTAACCCATTATTTACTCTTTCTAATCTGCTTTTATAAATTATGTATTAATGCTATGATACTCTTACATATAATGTATCAACTGTGCAAAGATTTGTTTAGGATAAATTCCTCAAGAACAAACACAAGACTGTATCAAAGGTACAAACATTTTCAAGGGTCTTGTTATGTTTTTGCTCTAGATCAATTTGTAAATGGACCCATGCTATTGGAGAAGGAGAAATCATAACCTGATTGCAGTTGGGTAATTGTTAATGCCTCAGAAAATGAACTCTTCTGTTAAGAAGTGTAGACTTGAGATGACAGTAGAAGTAACAGCTAAATTTGATTTGTCAAATTGAGCAGATAACAGAACCAGGCCACCATGCTATTGAAGAGAATTGGCTTTCTCTGTTGAGTCTCAGTTTCTCAGGGATACTACTCTCTCAGGGCTTTTTGTAGCCCTGGTTCTTGATGGATTTGCATATCCTAACTTTGATTTGCATCTGATGTGCCCCCTCACCCCATCCCCCAAAAGAGCAAGGGACAGAGAACCTGGTTAGAGATGTAATGTACTCCACTTAAGAGCCAGCACCCATTTCCTTTATCACAGGCTGACCTTGGCTTCTGGTGGAGCAATACAGTCTGGGTTTCTCTTCTCGATTTTGCATTAACAAAGCTTTTTAAAGCTTCCATGTGCAGAAAGGTTTGATACAGTGGGAACATTATTTTGTTTCAGGGGAAGGATAATATGTGTAAGGAGATACACTGAAACTGAATTCTTATATATTTTAAAAATTTAACATATTTACCCAGAGGCAGAAGTGATTTGGGGTTTAGAAAAAAAATGACAGATAATTTGAAATTCATACATTATTATTTGATTTAAAGTCACCTCTTTCTTGATCTAGATGATACCAGTGTAATTCTAAGAAAAACATCCCAGGAGTTTGAATGAGACTTTTTTTTTTTTTTTTTTGAATGTAAAGAAACGGCACTGTTTTTTTTTCTTTAAAACCAAATTGGCTTTTCACAGTAGCAGACCTGCAGCTGTTAACTAATCCCATAACGAGCAGTATTTACCCACACATTTTCCAAATTAAATGTGGGTATATGCAAGCCTGGCTTCAGATTTTATAATACAGACACTTTACCTGCTAAGGAAAAAAAATTTAAACCCAAATTACCCGGAGGACTAGAAGCACTGATGGGGAAGTGAGAATAAAAAAAGCCAGTGGGGGTGGGGGGTGTATGTGACTTTGTAGAATGCCCACTTAGGGCGGGGGTGGGGGGGCGATTGCAGAGATGGTTGACCAATAATGCAAGTACCTGAGCATTGCTTAGCAGACGTGATCAGTTCCCCGAACAATTCATGCTTACCTTATTAGGACCTGGGTATTAAGGACTGCCATTCAGGCAAGACCTGGTGATCGTTTTATCCTAGAAGGCATTAGAACTTTTTCCCCCCAGAATTATTGTGTAATTTCTATTGGCCCTTCTCTTTAAAATTCTTTTTCAGATAGTGAAATGACGTTTTTATGACTTAGTTTAATTTGGATTTAGTGCAATACAGTTTTTGAAAACAAATTAATCCTGTACTGAGCTAAAACTTGGGCTTGCCAGAATGGCTGATCGTTGGATCTCCCTGTAGCCTGCAAAATTTTTTGAGAATCCCATTAAATTTTATTCTGGAGTCCCTCACCAGCCAAATGTATTGTTTCCATGGATACAATTAATGGGGAAAGCAATTTTATAAGACTGATGTAAAAAATGAGCACTTCATCAGCCCCCCTGCTGGTCGCATTTAGAGACTGGAGGAAGGAAATCTGCTTTTGTGGGCTTGGCAGAAGGTCTGTGGTATAAAGGGGGCAAAACAATGAAAGCAGAAGTCAAAAGTGTCTTTTTAAGTGTAAGGAATTACCCCTGAAGACTTTATTAGGAGTTGGACAATGCCACTAAATTGTGCCACTTTTTTACACGCTTTGTATTTATAGAATCTACTCTAGATAATCTTAACACACACACACACACACACACACACACACACACACACACACACCATTTCTTAATACGGATATCCCTCCGCTTTTCATTGCTGGAACAGGTTTTAGGGGATGTGGCACAGGATAGGTAGAGAAGAACGAAAGCCTCGATGAAATAAAGGATTCATTACCTCTTTACTGTTGCTAGTTTCACGACAACATTTAAGTTTGAGGTGTTAGGACTCAATCATCAAAATTTTTCTTGGTGAGCATCTTTATTTTCTGAAATACATTCAACGAGGTGAAATCAGTATCGCCCTATCTCATTTTCCAGAATATTAAAGGGAAAATCAGAAAACCACAATGCAGGATCCTAAGTACCAAAGAGTACTTTCACTAGCCCAGAGCGGAAACCTAGAGGGACTTCTTGAAGAATTTCGGGCCCCACTGTACAATGGCCACATGGCATTTGAATGACTATGAAATTTTTGGGCCAGGGTTGGGGGAGTGGTGGTGGTCTACTCTAATTGGGGGAAGAAAGGAGACTGAACAGTTCTGTGTTCCCTTTAATATCGCTGTGCAGATTGTGGCAAAATGTTGCCTCTTTCCTATTTTCCTGTGGCTGGAAATATGGGATAAGTCAACTTAAAAAAAAAAAAAAAAAGAATGTGGACAAGTGTATTTTAGGATGAATAAATGCAGTTTAATTGGTTGCAAGTAAATACATTGAAGAACCGATTTGTTTATATTTTCAATACCACAGCTATGCTAGGTTTTTTTGTTGTTTTTTTTTGAGTTTGCTCAAAAGGGGGCTGCGACAAAGATGTTTTCCCCTGCAGAGGGCAGTGTGCCTCTACAAAACACACCCGACCTCGGCAGCGTTTGAGCGTAGAGAACAAGTATGTACAATTATTTTCTAAGCTGTAAATGTAAATAATTCTTTTTCTTTCAGATGAGGCTATGGGGAAAAAAATCTTCTATATTAGAAAATTATAGATTGCGTAGAGCTCTATTCGTGTGTTTTCCTCTTGCTCCTTTATGTATTGTTTTGCTGACCAGCTTTTTAAGATTGAAGACATTTTTGAATAAGCATTGAACAAGAGAGATAACAAATAAAGTCCCAAAAGGAGGGGGAAAATGGTAATAAGGAAAATAAGAGAAACATCAGGCTGGGCCGTAGATTAAAAATGTATTTATAGTAAGAATTTGAGGTCCTACAAATTGGACCACAGATGCAGTCAAAGTAAAATATACCCACCTTAGGTATATATTTTGTAAATACAGAAAATAATTTTAGTTTAAGGAGGTTTCTATCTGCCGCTGGAGATACTTAATCTGAAAAGTGTGAGAAAATAGGTATTTCTTTCTGTGATATTTCTCTCCTGTTTGATGTACCTCTCCAAGAGAGGAATGGATTAAATAGAGGCAGTATTCCAGAAGAGAATCAGAACCTTTCGAGAAGAGGACACAGAAATGTGTGTAACTGATGCACAGATAAATACGAGGCAACAGAATTCCCAAACAGTTTAATGGCAGGCTTCCTGCACTTTAAAGGAGAGGTTTCACTTTATGTTGACCGGGAGAAAAGTGCTTGGAGACACTGTGAAAGCTTAGTTTAACGGGGGTGTGAGGCATCATGAAGCTGCGAACGATCATTTCAGTGGATCGGCTTCAACGGGGAAAAGAAGCCACCTTCCTGGGGTAGATATTTGTAAACACTGAAAAAAAGATTTACATAGTTTTTGTTTATTGAAAAACATAAAGAAGAAATGGGTAAAACACTCCTTAAAAACACAATAACTAATACAGAGAAAAATGCTGAGAAACTTATGTCTTGGGAATATTACAGGTATCTGCAGCTTCCACCGATTTTCACGTCGTGAATGCAAGTTTGGGAATACCTTTGAGAATTTCTCTTCTGCTGCTTGCCTGTTTACTTGCCAGCGTGTTCTCGGTTCCTTTTCTAAAGCTGTTTGAAAATGTGATTTCGTGTTGAGCTGCTTTTGTGAAGGGCAATTTATTTGTTCTCTTCTCACCACATATGTTTTTATTAATGTGCAATTACTCTATAGCAAGATAACGCCAGCGCAAAATTGGTCTCTAAATGAAGAGGAGGGACTGTATGTGGTCTAATTTTTGGAACTTCTATTTTGGGAGCCGGCTCTCAAATCATGCAGCTTTGTAGTCTGGATTTATGATGGCTGCGGTGGAGCCAGGTGGAGCAAAGGCTGCAGAATGGCAGGAAGATTACTGGACGGCAAGATCACGGAGGAGTCTTGTCAGTTCCCAATGCGAAATTTAATCAGGTTACATAGACAGTGACGTGATCTATCTTGTTAGCCCGTTCTGAACTATTTGGAAAACATAAATTACAAACCTTTCAAAATTTAAAACACAGGGAGATTCACAACTGTCATAGCTTGTCGTCCAGATGTGCATGTGGCTCCATGAATTTTTATATTGGTGAGTCTCTTGTAATCAAGTGGCCCATTCTGTAGCATAGTGATATCGCACATACACTCATGGTTGTGTTTCAACAATTTAGAAGGAATTTTACTGTGGCAAGTTTATTATAATCAAATAGTCTATTCTCTGTTATATTGACATTGTTCTATCTTGTCATAGCTGCGAAGGCCAACATGTAACTCTTCTTTTCTGGAAGTACAGAACAAGTACAAAATGTTTGCATACATCCTACAAGCTCATCTTAGAGGGGTATTTCTCCCTGTCCTGTCATGAACAGCTGGGCTGATAGCCTCTAATCTAAACAAATTTTCAAAGTTACTTACATTGGGTCCTTTTATTTTAAAAGAACACAACCTAAAACTCATTGACTATTAAAAATTAAAATAAATAAGATAACAAAGTGTACAAAGTACTATTGAGCCTGACGGATGTTTAAAGAGTTGCAACATTGTATGGATCAGTTATTTTTCACTAAAAGAACGAAGACTTTGAACTTGTGAAATTGGTGTGTTTTGTGGCACCACTATTGGTACAACTTAGGAGAATGATACTCTCTCTCTTCACTTGCACAAACAGACATAGGTATAAAATCTGTAACACTGTTTTCTACAAAAAATAGGCCTACTTTCTTCCATGGCTAGCGATTTCTAAATTAGCAATTTCTAAATTAGCACCCTTGCCAAGATATGTTAACTTTTACAGTCTTTCAAGAGTATCCTTGTCCTGTCCAGAATCCACACAGATTTGCCTTGTTTTCCCAGCACCTCGGGAGCACTGCTTATAGAGAAAAGGATTGGTGGCTTTTATGTGGCTTGAAAATTTTAAATAATATTCTATCTTGTATCTCTATTGCTCTTAAGTGATTTTAAAAAAGATGGTCTCAGAATCTTAAGTATACATTGAAATTATGAAAAAAGCATGCTAATTTTTTTTTCATCCACTCCAGAACAAGTCAATTTAACTAACTTTCACATTTTATTTGAAAAGCAGAAGCATCCAACACTCTGGTCACCCCTGTGTCTTGACTCTGCATTGTACTGCCTCTTCCTGCCACCTTCCACAGCCGAGAGCAAAAAAAGAAACCACAGTGCGAACCTTGATTTTTCAGCCATTCTGTATCTTTGTTGCTGTTAGGCTCTTAATTCTGCTTGAGTGTATAATATTTGAGTTTGCTCTTATTACAGCAAAAGAAATTCCTTGGAAAACTTACTCACTTTCTCCCCATGCCTTTCATTTGCAGATGAAAGGCAAATGCAGATTTAAAAAAAATAAATAAATACGATGTGGTTAGGACCATTCATCACACTCCCTGTCTGCTGGGTCTTTGTTTCTGTTTCATGCTGCGTGCATCACATTACATTTCTGAACCTGTTGTGAGTTTTTTTTTTAAAGCATTCTTCTTTTGTAGTTTATTAAAATAAAAATATTTTCAGTCAGCAGAAATCCCATTGGTTCTTCTGGCAATCTTGCCCCACAGGCCTTTGCAGGACAAGAACAGATTGTCTGGGGCCTAATTCTGAGCATTGTTTTTATGAGGAAATCAAAAGTATAATTGTTAAAACCCGGTGTGTCCTTTTATGTCTGAAAAGGAGAATTAAATTGCTGGTGGCAAAGCAACAGGGGAGAGAGAGAGTGCATGTGAGGCAGGCCCTCTGGAATTGGGGGTTTGTTGTTGAAAGTAAAGGGACAATGCACTTTAGAGTGTACCCAAGTGAGTGAGCATTTCCCAGGTAGATCGTGGGACCCACTGAGTACAATGTGATGGGAATCGAAAAGGAATAACCAATGGAATGGTCTCTCTGGTCTTTCTGTTTGCTGCTGTCAGTTTCTTTCTTAAAATTCCCAATTTACAAATGATGGAGAAACCGTTCTGATTCAAACTTAGAAGATGGGCTGTTAGATACCTCCCAACTTTGGCTCTTTCTAGGATAAAAATCTTGATATTCTTGAGGCCTTTTTACTTACACATGGGCTTTTTCAGCAGAATTGATAACAGGGGTCCTCTAGTTCTCCAACCTGTGCTTTCATTTTTTAATTCTGCTCAGAAATAGCTTGAAATTTTGATTTTGTTTGAGCTAATTCCACTTTCTGGATCTGATCACTAAATGATGTGTTTTGATTTGCGACTTGGGGCATAACGGTTCTAGGTTCTTAAATTTAGTGAAGTTCTAAGAACATCGCAGGGGTCTTTAATTGGAATATGCAGGCAGTTGTGAATTTTGGCAAATGACGTTCAGGGTGTCTGCGCATTTTAGGGTTCACATGGAAGACAAAAAATTGTTTGAAAATGATCTGTGTTCTGAATTTAATTGGCATGTAACAAAAGAGATTAAAAAAAAAGGGTGCAGTGAATCCTGACAGAACCTCAGTGGTGTGCTGTGGCGAACAAATGGTTAAAATATACACTCATTGGAGTATGAAGGCAGTTCCTCTCGGCTGTCAGATAGTTTGACCAGTGTCAGGCTATCCTGACGCGTGCAGCATACCTTCATTGCACCATAAATAAAACAGACAAATTACTTTTTTTTTTTCCCTAGGATGGAATAAGCACCATGAGAGGGGAGGGAAAAGGATTAACAGGGGTGGGAGGGGTGATTTGGAGGGTCTGCGGGAGGTTGGGGGGAGTAGTGAAGAATTAGAAGAGAAAGGAAAAAAGAGTGATCCTTTCAGCCCCTCTATGAATCTTGGAATGGCAGCGGAGAACAATGAGAAAACCAGGCAATTACCTAGAATCCTGTTCCCTTATCCAGACATAGAAAATATATTCTTGCACCAGCCTTCCTTCCATCCCCCACTCGCCACCCGCCTCCTCCCCTTCCCCGTCTATCTAATTCAGTTCTTTAGTGGAAGGCCCAGCAGATATAACAAAGGGAGAAGGGTTTCCAAAGGTGGGCCCCTCGGGTGTCGAGGACCCAGCCTTCCAGGGATGCTGTGGGAAACATTTCTTTATATTCTGTGCCTTTAGACGTTTTGGTAACCTCTCACTGCTGCAGCTTCAGAAATTATCAGGAAGATATTTTATAGGCTAAACTCTTTCCCCGATTCTCTGAAAATCAAGTGGTCAGGATGCTCAAGCACCTGGTAAATGCACCAAGCCAACATAACCCTCCAGTGTTTGGAAATCCCATCCTAAGGTGGGACTAGGAATTCTGGGTCCTGAAACCAGTGTACCCACAAACCTTCTGGAATGCCCCTGAGAAGTTCTGTTTTATTTCTTAAGTTTTACATATTGCTGTGCTGTAAGAGGCTGGCCCTTGCCCAACTTTTCCCTCCGATTAGGCACTGCTGGAGAGAGATACTGGCAGCATTAGTGATTTGACAGGTTCTGCCACAGTGACTGCAGGAGACTGCCCCTCCTTCAGTCCTGTGCTCCCCATCACCTGGCCAAAGCACACATATGGAAGGATGAGCTGTAAATGACTGCTCCCTCTCTGGCCTTTAAGGTGAGAATGTGTGCATCCCATTGTCTACTGAACAGGCGCATTTGGTTAACGATCTATTGAAGAGTGACATTTGACTGGGAATGTGTGTCTGAGCTCCTGTCATTTATATCCCAAGATGGCAAGAGTGGACCTAAGTACAATTTCCTGTGCCCTCCATCTACCACCTCCCACAACCAGTAAGAATTACTTTGTGTTGTCTTGAATGGTGATGGTTTCTGATGCACCATCCACACTTCTTGTCGTGACTGGTAGTTCATAAAGCGAGTCAGCTGCCTGGAGTTAGGGTGTGGTTGGCAGCTGCTTACAAAAATTCCTCTCTGTACTCACTACAGTAGCTGTGCAACCACTATAAAAAGTGGAATCCCCAGGCTTTCCCATGGCAACGCTTACTCAGGATAGTGCTTGAAAGAGACTTCAGTTTTTTTCTTGGAAAAACAATTAGCAAAATCTCAGAGGCCAGGAGATTGCCAAGACCACCTCCCTACATTAGCCAAACAATACTTGTTGGCATTTACTGGCTTATTTAACCTCACCCTTTAAGTCAATAGAGTTGCTGGAAATGCCATTGTTTCCAGTGGAGTGATGGTGTTTGGTTTCGAAGTGGATGCAAAGTGCTTTGACATCTACTGTGCCTTAAAGCGTGATTTACATCTTACGCAGTTTCCGCTGTGTTTGTTTTACAACTTGGTTGTGATTCTGGAGTGGCTGGAACCCCAGTTTCGACTTCTCTGTATCATCCTGTAGGATCTGAAGGTTTGCAATCGGAATCCAGGGGTTAAGATGCCATTTTTACCTCTTGCCTGGCGTGATGTCAAGGAGACTTGATGGCTCTTACCTTAGGTTGAGACTCGACTTGCTAGGGGACAAAAATTCATTAGCGTTCTTGTGAAGTTTAAGAAAATGAAAATGTATTCTATCACTTGGTAACCTACCAGATGCCTAGAAATGTTGCAATTATTCCAGTTAGTTATTATCGATATTTGTTGATGGAGGCCTCAGTTATGTAAAGATAAGCCTAGACTAGACAACTATTTTCTTAAGGAAGTTACATTGTTGAGGACAAACTCCTAAAAATGAAGGTGTTTCTGGGTTAAGACTACAAAACATATTGGAAGATGACATTATTCAACTTAAAAAAAAAAGTATTGCCCGAAACAGCTTTAAATCGCCAGATAGAGCTTTTTCTCCTTTTCTTTAGAAATCACATCTAAATTTAACATAAGTTCCAAAACTCAGTGCTGAGACGAAACAGAAAATAATCCAATTAATGAATCCCTCATGCAATTTCTACGTTTATATAGCAGATTCATCATTTAAAAAACCAAAAACCAACCCTGATATTCTTTACTAGTGATTTTTTTCGTATGTACACCAATTTAATTAGACCCCTTAACTGCTATGAGCATGTCTTCCTGAGATTTATCTAACACCGACCATTACAGATACTTCTTTGTTAGGTAAGGTCACCTGATTTCTCCAAATTTAATTTCTATAAACTTTGTGTTTTAAGAAAGTGTTACTGCATTTGAGTTTTTCAGTGTCAAGATAATTGTTTCCAACTTCACTGATTTTTGTTTTAATTACCACAAACGAATTCATTCATCATAATGTAATCGCCTTCACTCCCCACATTGACACTGGGGGCCAGTTGCACATGTGGTATGATGAATCCGAGGAGAGCCCACAGAGCTGGTCAGAATCGCTTTTACTTACCAATCTCATGTATGAGTAAGAGTGTATTAAACCCAGAGAAAGTCTTCAAGTCCCACAGAATGAAGCACAAAACCTCTTCTGGGGGATTGCACTGAAACAGCTCACCCCTGTTTGTTTTGCTAGTGATGGGAGATGCCCCGGGAGGATTCGAGCCCACCTGACACCATTCACATCCTTACTTGGGTGAATTAAAATGACTATAAAACACTTAATTGACTGAATAATTTAAAATATTATCTAAAGCAATAACCCCATCTTTAAACTATCTTTACTTTTAAAAGCATGCTATTCAACAAATCAAAGTTTTATTTGAAAGAATGGCATTAACTTGGGGAGAAGTGTAGAAACAGAAGCAAAGAGTTAAGGAAACTGCGTCGTTTAAATTGACATTAACTCTTTTTAAGATGCTCCTTGGATGTTGAGATTTGTTTTTTAAATGTTGGAGGATGACAAGTGATTCTAGAGGGACATCAAAGGACAGAGGATGCTATATCATATTAAGATCACAGTTTGGTGAATCTGTGCAAGGCTTTTCCTTAATCTAATGTAAAGGTTTGTAAGAACCTGTCATCTCACTGCTTGTTGGCTGCGTTGTACCTAATACCCTTCAGCATCATTGATACCAACCTCGATGGCATTATTTTTGCTATTTACAGTTGTGTGCTAGTAATGTTAAACCCGAATGGGATTAATAAAATAAATTAAGTGATAAAGATTTTAATGTTATTAACAATCAGTAATACTTCTTGACAGCAGAAGAAAAGAAATAACATGCCATTAGCCAGTCTAGATGGACTCTACAGTCTGTAAACACCAAGATTCCTGGTAATTCATGTTGATAAAGCTTACTTTCTTCAGGTGGCTTTTCCTCCACCTTCATAATCTTCCCCACTTTCTCTTCTTGCCTCTCTCTGTCTCTCCTTTTCCCTTTCCTTCTCTTTGTCATTTCTCTGTGTGTGAAGATATATTCTTCATGATCTCTCAGCTCTTACTGCTTTTGTGGTTATTCTGCTATTATTGTCTGGAAATTGACCACTGCCTAGCAGTCGTGTGTGTGTGTGTGTGTGTGTGTGTGTGTGTGTGTGTGTGTGTGTGTGACTTTTGCCTATAAACCTGCTGGCTCAGCCTTCTTTGCTCCCAGCTCTCTTTGCCTTCCTTTGCTAGTGCTTTCCTCACTCCCACAGTCTTCCAGCTTCTACCTCAACACTCTTCATCCTCCCGTAGATGCTTCCTGGGGTTCTTTTTGAAATGGATGCTAGCCTTTTGTTCCAGTCCCACTCTGAGCTGCTAGGGTCAGGCAGCTAGCAGCCTCCCTGGGGCAGTGCTATGATGAATTTTGGCATGGCCAGGCTGTTAAACAACTCCATCATGGAGTGCCAGCGTCCTCAAAGATTGAAAGGAGCTGTGATGAGCTTTTTCCAAAGGCTCCATGCAAGTTTTGAAATGCCAAAGATTCCCGTGGATACTTAAATTATGTTGTAATTTTTTGAACCACGCCTTCCCAATAAAAATGCATTTTCTTTTTCCAGGAAACATAGGTACTCTGTGATCTTATTAGTTAAGCACTCAAATTTTCCCTGGGATCCATGCTATTTGGGTTTAGTCATTTTTTTTTATTTAAAAATGTTCAAGTCCTGTCAACCTTTTTATTACTGATTGTCAATTATGTCTCATCTTTGCCATCATTCACATGCTTTCTTCTTTTTAGAGTCATAATTGTTATAAATGACTCCCTTAAATAATTTTTAAAAACCATGGTTATTTCAGAAACATTTAGAAATTTGCTCTAATTGAGGGCAAATTTTTTTCCAGCAGGTAAAACCGTTTATTTCAGCCCAAATTATTTACCTAGGTCTGCATGTATGTGAGAAATGGTTTAAATGAGAATACACTACATTGTCCTTAATGGTATCAAAAATTTATCTTTCAAAGTAACTTAATTTTTTTACATTTATACTTTTGAGTTATCATGTGGCCACTAAAAGAGGCAAATCGTGGTCTTTTATTCAGACTACGTAAGTAGTCAGACAAGGAAATACTGCTAAGGACCTTCCGATGTCAGTCCTAAATGAGACAACATTTAAACTTAGTTGATGTTGGGGCACCTGGGTGGCTCATTTGGTTGGGCGACCGACCTCGGCTCAGGTCATGATCTCACAGTTTGTGAGTTTGAGCACTGCGTCGGGCTCTGTGCTGACAGCTCAGAGCCTGGAGCCTGCTTCGGATTCTGTGTCTCCCTCTCTCTACCCCTCCCCTGCTCATGCTCTGTGTCTATTTCTCAACACTAAATAAACATTAAAAAAATTTTTTTTAAAACTTAGTTGATGTGACTCTGTGCACAAAACATAAGCATCTCACATGGCCCCACAGCAAGTCAGGTGTGTCTTTCAGCTGTGTTTCATTGTAGTGACCCATGGCTCTTCTGGAACCAAAGAATGGGGGTAAAGTACATGAAAGGTGTGCGCGCGTGCGCGCGTGTGTGTGTGTGTGTGTGTGTGTGTCTGCACTGAATGCAATGAATGCTCTCAGGAAGGATAACTTTGGCTGAGTTAACAGCTCTGTACCCTCCTCCTTATCCTTTCTGGTATTCATTAAGTTAATATACTGTTGCCTGCATGGGGCACCTTCTTTGATGGTGAGTACAGTTAAATGCCTATTTAGACATGTCACACACTAACCAATGCAAGAAGGTGCATAAAGTGTGGCAGAAAGAGAGGGAGAAGGGGGAGAGAGAGAGAAGTGTTGCTATATATTTTTTAACTTAAAAATGCTTCTTCTTAACAATCCTTTGCAGCTGGCAGAGGCTAAGGTTTCTCACACTGTGAAAGGAAGTCAGACCATAAATAAGCCAGTTGAGCACACCTGGAAAGAATAAAATGCCTTTCTGGACTTTACACTGTGCTTAGAATGGATGCCAGCCTGGTGAGTGCATTCAAACGGTATGGAAGAATGTGTAAATGCCACATTAGTATAAAGCTAGGGAAATGTTTCGATTTTTAATCTCTAGCTTTTAAACTAATGGTTTATGAGAGAAAATAAGGAAAGGCATTTTTCAAAGTTTAATACTTAGCTGTCACGTTTGGGGCAATGGACCTCTTTGAAAAAGTAGTGGCAGATTAAGATAGAAAGATGTGCGTTCACAGCCAGATAGAGACTATAAGGAATGTTCCAGAAGTTCTCACTGTTTTCACCCTATGGATCCAATTCAAAGAGCAAAGATAAGCAGTCCATTCTTCATTTGATGTGCATAAAAGACCTAATGTGATCTGGTGATTGTTAGCTCTTTTTACTTCATCCCCTTTTAGGATATTACATGAGATTTTAGTATTGTTGCCCTGGTTAGGTATGTGCTGGTGCCATTCTTGGGTTGGAAATTGTGGATGCTTCTGTTTAATCATTTGGTTGTCTGTACTGTCCATGAAGTCCATCCTATCTGGCTTACGCCTTTTGCAAATGTTAAGGTAGGGTAACCCACCTCCCCAGAAGCCGGGCACAGCTGAAACAAGTCAGCAAACTTACGGTTATACTGATTTTGTCTGAAAAGCATGTATTCACAGCCTTCCTTATCTGTACAATAGGGTTCATGTCTAGGCCACGGGGATGGAAAGGAAGCGCAGTATTTGCCAAACCCAGGCGTAACTGTGGGATAGACACTTCTGAGGTGAAGAGAAAAGAGTTGGTCTTGAACAACCCATTCCTGATTCTGCTTTGTCCCCAGATTCTGAAGTCCGGATATAGGAGTTAACTTTTTTGTTTGTTTAGTCTTCATTAAATTGTTACAGCTGAATGTCAACATCAAGTCAATTTTTGAATACATTTTAAAGTGTGTATGGGTCTATCAGGAAAGTAAAATCAAGTACATCTGGGTCTAGCTGCCTAGTAGTCACATTCTTCTCTGCTTCTCAGGTTTATGTCCTGTCACTGCTTCCTTTTAATGTCGGACATTGATTCTTTGTGTCTCTTTGGCGGCTGGTCCACTTCATTAGCCGCCCCTGGTACAGAGGGAAACAGTGAGCAGAGGAGAGCTCCCAAGAGCCAACACAGGGCTTCCCTTTAGAGTGTATTAATATTCTTTACCCAGGTGGCCTCCTCCAAAAACATGGACTCTGCCTCCCCCTGGGAATCCAGAAAGGGATGAGAGGAAGCAAATAATTACTAAGTGCCTGTTTACTGAGTTTTGGAGTCACTGTGATTGTGTGAAAGGGTTTTCCTTGATGGCTTTCAGAACTTTTTGGGGAATATGTGTCTCGTTTGGAATCTTCATGGGCTAACGTTCCTGGTGATTATTGCGTGCCAGACACTTTATTAGACTATGACGTTAGATTATACAACTTATTGTATTTGAGGGGGAGGGGTCTGAATATTTGCCTTTTTAAAAACATGTTTATTTTTGAGTGAGAGAAGAGACAGGACGTGAGCGGGGGAGGGGAAGGGACAGAAAGAGAGAGAAGGAGACACAAATCCGGAGCAGGCTCCAGGCTCAGAGCTGTCAGCACAGAGCCCAATGCAGGGCTTGAACCCATGAACTGTGTGATCGTGACCTGAGCCGATGTCAGACATTTAACTGACTGAGCCAGCCAGGAGCCCCACTATTTGCCTTTTTACATACCAACTTAGTCCTTGTGAAAAGAAGACTAGGAAAGAAATGAAAGAGGAAAAACGTTTCTTGTTTGTTTATTCTGTGGAAAGATTAGTTGCATGTTTTGATTTTTGAGTAATGATAATTCCTGCTGATCTGAAGCAAAAAGCCAAGAAACCTTTTTACCTTCAGTATTAAAGTTTCTTGTTCCATTAAAAAAAAAAGAAAGAAATGTGTTGAATATGCTTACAGCAATTCTAAAAGAATAGGTATCTTAGTGGAAAGACTAAAAACTTGAGCTGGTACTTTGCTTCAATAATAATTGAAGTCCAGGGTCCATTTTAATGCAAGCCTCTTATAGACCAATTGCTAAGAATGCTTACCTTCTGATGGAGTTCATTATTCACAAAGTTATTATCTTTCCAAAAGCAGAAGAACTATATCTTTACTGTAATGTGCTGCTAATATTTAAAGTGCTGCTTTTCTGATATTATTGCTTAAAGTTTCCAGTGGTGTCAGTTAGACCCTCCAATCCCTGTCTTAACAGTAAGCAATAACTGAGACTATTTGATGGTTTTTCGTCCATCTGGTACAATGTACCACATGATTTAAAAGCAGCAAATCTCGGTATTCAGTTTATTTATATTGCATTCTTTTTGGTTTCAGTATTTTGAGGAGAGAAGGAATGGTCAAATACTATTTTCTGAAGTGCCCAAAAACAGAGATAAAAATTAAATAGAGAAATAAATGGGCATCACCTACATTAATATGCGTTTCTTGTATGTGTGTTCAGGTTATGTTCTCTTCTAGCAGCTATTTTCAACTCTTCTTCCTAAGACTCTTGGCTGATTTTGGAAACATACATCATTTTTCTAATTTTATGATCTATGTCTTTGCTTTTTTATATCACAACATTTGTAGTTCATCTTGTTTTTCCTTTTTGGCTCAGAATCAAATGGAGAAATCCAACACGAGAGTACAGGGGGCACTATTATTAGTTTGTAAGGAATGTCACATAACATACGTGAGTATTATATGTCCTGGTGTTAAATATAAATCTCTTTACTGGGCTTATAATTTTACTGTTAAAATTCACCTGAGGGGGACGCTCTATAGGTAAGAAATCGTAATTGAGGAGAGATTTATAAAATCAAACTTTAAAGAAAACACCAGAGAGTGTTTCTAATTTTCCTAAGGACAGATTTTATATTTGTGCTCCTTCTAGTATGGCTCTATGATTTTTAACACTATATTTGACAGACAGTAAATCTAATTATTACCGAGCATATTAAAAAATGTATATATAACGTAGGAGAGTTGGCATCTAAATATTTTGCTCTCACATTCATAGAATATTTGTTCACAAAGTTTCATAAAGATTTTAAAATCCTTACATATCACAGTTATACCTCTAATAAACTAATTATATATGTTGATTCTACTCTGTAATTAGGTGTAATTACACTAATTGCATAAACAGATGATAATCAACCTGAAATTACTTTATAAAACAAGAACATTTACACAACAATAATGTCATTAAAAAACATAAGCCCCCAAGAATGAGACAAAGCGAGCACCACCAGGAAATTCAGTTAGGGATTAAGTGTCTAGCACGGTAGGTATAATAGGGGCGCTGTCACCTTCGCATTACCCTAATGCACTCCATTCCTCTTAGATATAGTATGTTTAAATCCCGAGCTGTGAATTTCTAGGCCTTTGTGCCTTTGTCTCACCACCTTAACATTTTTAATGTAGTTTTTGTTGTGTAAATCTATATAAGTGCCATCACCCGTCAGCGGTGACATCTGATGGCATGAAGCCGACCCAGTCTGCATGTATTAGGGCTTTTTGTGTTTGTGCAGTGGAACCTCCTTAAACAAATTCCAGTTGAAGGAATAAACCTGTAAAAGGAATACATTTTCCCTGTTCTGAAACAATAGCTCAGTTTTGAATGGATGCCCGTGAAAAGAATAAATCACATAGAAGGATAAAGTTCTTTTCTTCCAAAAGGGGAGAGGAAGGTAATGATGATTTTGACCTAATGAGGAAAGAAATCTCTTGATTTATCAGTTTAATGTAGAGACCAATCTAGAACACATGCCAGGAAGCCTCCTTGAAATTATTGCAGAATTTTGGAGGATCCGAAAGGAATTCCAAGTAACAAAAACATGATCAAGAGCTCAACAGTTGCATACAAAAAACGTTGAAGCTCCCTGGGCAGGAAGATACTCGACATTCCTTACATACCTCTTGAATATTTAGTCATTCTATCGGTACTAGGCACCAGGAAACCAAATACTTGGAGTTCTGTGGTTAGAGGTAAAAATTAAGCCTCCATTAAAATACAGTGTTTACATTGGAACTGCCCTTTTGTGTTGTCTGCAAACAATAGTCTAGGAACTCTAGACCTGTTATTAGATACACTTTGGGGAGGATTTGCTGTGAATTCACAATGAATTTGGGGCTTGGGAAATGCATAGATCTCTGAGTTGTTAGCTTCTAATGCTTGCGGCATCCTGGCTGTATAAAAGTTCAGTGCTCGTTATTACCTTAATTTGTAGCAGAGCAATTGAAGTATATTTAAGAGCATTTACGACTTGAGATGCCAACTCAAGTTCAGCGTAAGAACTTGAAGATGCTGTATTCTGCTTTCATCAATTAAAAAATGTTGACAGAATATTATAAACATAATTTTCCAAACTGACGGCTGCTGATGAAGAGTAGACACACACAGATGCTCAATAAATACTTGGTGAACAAGTACCTGAATAGGGGGAAAAATAATATTTGGTAGGTTCCTCCAAAAGAAAAGATAGAATGTAATCTGTGCTGGACTTGGTGATGTTGCTTAAATTTTTTGATAAGACTTTATTTCTCTGATTATAAAATGACATTCACCCTAAGATTTTGGAAACTGTAAATAGGCACAAAAGAAGAAATGGAGAGCCTTTGAGGTAGGTGCTGTCTGTTTGCTCTCCAGAAATCTTCCACTCCGACCAGCAAAGGGTATGAGAATGCTATTTCCACATACCTTACCATTATTGAGTGTTTTAATGTTTAGATCTGTTAATTTTATGCACAAAGTACTACTCTAATGCATCACCCTCAGTCCTAGAAAATGACTTTTTCTTGGATTTCTGTTTCTATTTCATTCTATTGGATATACCGGGTGTTTTGACAAACATTAATATTTTTTCTGTGTTGGGAGAATTCTGCAGTGTTTTGAGTCTATTGTTGAATTGCCAACTCAGTTGAACTCATTGCCTGTTGTGAAAGTATACTGATGAAAAAAGTGAAGCCTTGAAATTGAGGTGGAGATACAGTGAAGAATTTGAATGAATTAGCTTATAATGAACTTCCAACTCCATGAGTCTACTTTGTGGGCTGAAGGAGACTTACTGCCCTGTTCTTGCTTGAAGACTTTGGAATGACCCCTTGCAAAGGGAATGCAATATTCCTTACGGCCATTCTCAACATTATACACTATCTCCAGACTTATATGCTAAGACTGATCCTAGTGTGCCCTAGAGTATCAGTTATAGAGTGGAAACTACAAGAGTTTGCCAATTTTTATTTGCAAAAATCTGATTGTTTATGGGCAAATGGATTCTGAAGATAAAAGAACAAGGAAGGAGTATAACTTTAAACTTAACTGAATTAATTGATATGGATATGCTTACTGTAGCTTCCAGATTCAATATAGTGGCTTAAGTTTGAGTGCTCAGTGTCACGCTAGGCATTCACCTGCTCAGAAGTTAGAAATGTTGGAGTAAACTTATCATGTTTGCCTAACTCTAACCATGTCCTCTAAGAGAATTCAGAAGATACTTCCTTTATGCATTTAGAAATATATTAATGAGATTATTCCAGGTCTTGGAAGAGTACTGAAGTGGCCATTCTCTATAAGCAAGTGACACTTGCGGGAGACAGCAGAGTTCCACGAATTTGTCAGCTTACGTGGAATCTGGAGTGGCAAAGTCTGAGTAGCAGCTCAGCATCAGAAACAATAGAGTAGATATGGTTATCATAATATGCATCAAATCTAGTAAGATAATAGTTTGACCAACTCTAGTGTTTGATGATGACTAGGATCAAAATAGATGGGTAGGGGGTACCTGGCTGGCTTAGTTAGAAAAGCATGTGATTCTTGATCTCGGGGTTATGAATTCAAGCCCCATGGTGGGTATAGAGATTATGAAAAAAAATAAATAGAACTTAAAAAATACCAAAATCTGTGACTAGCCCAGTAAGTTTCTATTCAATAGAAATATCAGAAAGATTACATACTTGATGAACTGTAGCCTGACATGAACCATGGCAGTAGTCATGATCCCATTATAAAAAGTCTGAAATCTCTACGAGTTTATAATTTAGGAACTCTCTACATGCAGGGGAGGCCAGGTACCTTGACAGGGAGAAGTCTACAGTACATCTTAATTGGTATATATACATCTTTTTATCCTTTTCCAAGGGACCTGGGAAATTCACCAGAGCAACTGGGCAATCGGGCAATTGGGAGAAATACCTAGACCTTTCAGAAAGCAGTAGATGTTAGCTCTGCATTAACACAAGTCCTTGGACTCAGAATATGATGTGGTTTTTCTGTCCGAATATGGGATTTATAGAATTCACATGATAGAGATTTGATGTGATCCACTCTGATCCTGAATGCATCACTCATTTATTTAATTCATGAATTTAATTTTGAAATATATATCATCAGGGGTGCCTGGGTGGCTCAGTTGGTTAGGCGTCCAACTTCAGCTTAGCTCATGGTCTTGGAGTTTGTGAATTTGAGCGCCCCCCAGTCCCATCCTCCGTCAGGCTCTGTGCTGACAGCTCAGAGCCTGGAGCCTGCTTCAGATTCTGTGTCTCCCTGTCTCTCTGCCTTTCCCCTGTTCGCACTCTGACTCTCTTTCTCTCAAAAATAAATAAACATGAAGAAAAAATAAACACGTATCATTAGCAGTAGAAGAACACTATAATGGTTTCTGGCATATGAGAAAGGACCAAGTGGAAACCACTGGAATATGTCTTACTACCAGGAGAATAAATGAAAAGCATTACTCCATCCCTGGGGAACTGCAGAAATAAGTATCATCATAAACCACTTAAAAGGGGCAGGGATGTTAAATTGTATTACTTCCTGACATAACTCTCTAGTATGAATAGGTCTTGAAGAATGCTGGTGAATTATCGCTTGAGCTTAGTATGTAGGAACTTTATTTATTTATTTATTTATTTATTTATTTATTTATTTATTGTTTATTTATTTTGAGAGAGTGAGTACGAGTGGGGAAGGGGCAGAGAGAAAGGGATAGAGAGAGAATCTTAAGCAGGCTCCACGTTGTCAGCATGGAGCCCAATGTGCCGCTTGAACTCACGAACTGTGAGATCATGATCTGAGCCAAAGTCAGACGCTTAAATGACTGAGTTACCCATGCACCCCTGGTGGTAACTTCATTTAAATAAAGTGTTGCAGATGTGGTGTTTTTACTGAAGCAAATGAATATAATCTTATCTACTGATCTTGCGAATATTTTTTCTATCTCAATGTATGTAGAACACCAATAGTATTTTTTTTACACTTGGCATGGATAGCAATATACTTTTGCTACTTTGCCTCAGAATTCTGTACATTCTCTGACCTTGAGCTGTAATTTAATGTGTAAGGACTTTCTTATTATCCCAAAGGACATCAGGCTAGGTCTTGAAATTAATGACTTTATACTGATATAATCTGGAGAATATTAAGTAGCAGATACTTTAGGTACACATATACCAGAAAATGGGAGCCATATCCATGAAAATATAAGGCCTGAGTTGCACAGTGTAGAGGATTGCATGTAGAGGGTCTACTGGTTTGGAAATTTTCAAGATACTTGCTGAAGTTTGAATCTTGTACCATTAAGAAAGAGACACAGAACTTAGTGGATCTCTTCATTTTGAAGGCAATGTATACCACATTTGGCTATGTTGCTTGAAGGTACTTATTAGGTGTAGCAGGTGGCCTCACCCACACACCTGATGTATATCTCCTTATCTGTACCTCTCTCAGCACTCCAAGAAAACTTATAACTGACAGCACCTGAATTCTTTGGTCTGAGAGATTTCTGTGATTGCCAGAGCATACTTTTGTGTCCATTACTCTGTGTCTTGACAAACTGGGATGCTGTATGAAGACTGTATTGTTTCATTAGGAGAACTCTTGCTAATGCCCCTGGGATTCAGGATTAAAGCCATGCTCTCTTAGTTAACTAACTAGTCTATTGAGAAACTGTTGTCAAGTTGCATTAAGGCCATATAGACTAAATGTTTAAGCATGGCGTATGTAGCTATTCGACTTGAGCTACTTACAGTGCCTGCTATTTGACCTAGTCAAATATTTGGATGTGATAAACTGCAATATAGTTTCAAGTGGAGATGGTATATATGTGATCTAACTCGATTAGATTTTTCTCAGCTTTATACTTAGGTGTCAAGGGAAGGGGTTCTATGATCAATTGATTAAGAAGGAAAGAAAAATGAAGGCTTAATTGCCACTGTTGTTGCATGATAGGTTAGTACCAACATGACATGGACAGTTTTAGTTTTACAAATATACTTAGGGATAGCTTGGCCTCAGTTTATAAACTTTATCTCATCAAGGTTGACTTGAGTTATCATCATTACTGAATGCCCAGCCTGAAGACTGTAGTCCCCAATATGGTACCATGCTCAGGGGAGATTAGCCAGATACCTAACATGCTAAACTGTAATATCATGGAGCAAAAGTATTTTGAGTTTGAATTTGCTTTTTCTTGCCTGACGTGATTAGCCAGCCCCACCATCCTTAGATCCATTAAAGGCTTTATTTTCCATCATGGTGTCCCACACCATGTAGTTACTGAATATGAACTCACTTTACATCAAAAAAAGTAAGCTCGGGGCGCCTGGGTGGCGCAGTCGGTTAAGCGTCCGACTTCAGCCAGGTCACGATCTCGCGGTCTTTGAGTTCGAGCCCCGCGTCAGGCTCTGGGCTGATGGCTCGGAGCCTGGAGCCTGTTTCCGATTCTGTGTCTCCCTCTCTCTCTGCCCCTCCCCCGATCATGCTCTGTCTCTCTCTGTCCCAAAAATAAATAAAAATTAAAAAAAATGTTGAAAAAAAAGTAGGGCAATAGGTATAGCATGTGAGAGTCATGTAATCTTCCTGAAAGGGCAATGGAATTTGTGAAATACAATTTTTAGCTTTGTATTGCCTTGAATCAAGGAAAGCATAAAGAAGAAAGGTAGGAATGGATATTAAGAGTCAATCGACCATTTTCTGAATTTGTATAAATACCCAGAATGGGGGATTGGCCCACTGAAGACTATTACAGCTTCAGTTCAGAGACTGGTGAGGTTGAGGTGCTGTCATATGGGACACAATATATACTTTGAATTAGTGATCAACATGTGATTCTGTGTCTGTCCTATTGAGAATATGTAAGTTTGGGAACCAAGGGGGAGGAAAAAATAATAATACCTCTTACAGGTTCAGCTAATGACCCACTCAAAAAAGTTTTACTTCCTGTGTCACTCAGTGTTTATTGCTGGATATAAAAATCACTTCAAGTGTATTAGGCAGAAAGGGCTTTAATGTGGGTAATTAGGTGCTTATGAAATCATTGGAAGGCTGGAAGAGTGAATATCAGAAGTCGTTTTAAGAATAATGGGTTTAAAAAAAACCTCCTGTAGCCACTATTCTGGAATTAGGTAGTTGAAATGAAGAACATTGGAATGGTGAGTACTTACCAACTGTATATGGAACATTTCTCAGCTCTGGAACTCTGCTGCTTGAGAGGCTTAGTACCCAAAGAAAGATGGCTTCCTTCAGGGAAATAGCAACTATTCCATTGATTTCAGGCTGAGCCAACCCACTCAGTCATTTCAGACTTCTTGTGCCACTTGATAAATATGTAAAAGGGTTTAGGATTGATATGGGAGATTGTTGCTGTCAATAGGTTGCCACATGGATCCCAGAGGATGCTCTGTGGTACCTTGTACCACATCTTGTACAAGTAGCATCTTGTACTGCTTCAGTGAGATACCTAAACAAAAGACTATATTAATATCTCACATCCCCCAGGAGTGAAGGTTTAGATCATTTCACTGGGTAAAGAAACCCGGTCAGCATAGCAGCAGAGTGAAATTGGACCTGGAAGGAGGTGTGGAGGAGGGAAGTAAAAAATAACAATGATAGCATCGTGCCCATTTGCAGAGAACTGTAACATCTGCCATATTTTCATATCTGTTATGATATCTCATGTATATTTTTGTACTTGAACAAATTCTCTTCTTTTTCCCCTATCATTTATGTGTGTGATTTATACATGTTATTTATGTGTGGGTATACACACACACACACACACATATGTGTATATCGGCAATTATGTATACATTATATATAGGCAATTATTTATATATATATAGGCAATTATGTTAGTGATTGTATGTTAGTGATTAACTTTATGGTTTATAGGTTATTCTATAAACCATATTCTAGATTATAGAATATTGGAAAGTGACAGTAGTAGAGAGGATCTTGGACTTGGAACTAGATGCATTTAACTGAAAGGTCTTTGGATTGCCCACTGTTGGAGGAGGGAAGGTGCATTTTTAGTTTAGAAAGGATGGCTGTATTAGGTTAGGCAAGAGCTCCTTGTGTGCATAAGAGGGATTGTATGAGGAAAAAACAATGTAGGTTGATGTGGAACAGTTAAAGGGTGGTCTTTAAGGGAACATTTGTCATCCATTTTGGCCACTCAATATCTGAACCACCTCCTTTGTTTTGGGTACTCCCTCCTCCTATGAGACTTGTTGTGGATACTACCTACCTCTTTCTGGAGATGCTGAAAATACCAGTTATTTGCTTTTCTTATCCCCTTTGAGAGTCCCCTTTGACGCTCTGGCAGCAGGGGTGCAAGCACATAATACAAGCTCTAGGGGCAGCTGTCTTAGAGTGACAGGGAAGGCACACCCTCAAGGGCACCACTCTATAGGGCAGCAGCTACAGAAAGAATTCATTGCTGAGACAGCATTGGTGCGACATCATTGAGACCATCTATGCTCCTGCTTGTGTTCTTGAGTGCTCAACAAGGACAGTAGGCATGTTCCCTCTCTACTCATTCAGAGGCATGATAATTGGGAGTCTTCTTGTCTGTATTGCCCCAAATCTAGCTCTCCAGCCTTCCTGGGAATTCTGTGCTTTCCCTACTATCACTTTTCTTTCTTATTCTTTTTCTTTTTAATCCTTTTCCTTTTTCTTTCTATAACCTATTCAGTGATAAGATACAAAGAGCATTGGATTTGTACACAAGAAACTGGGTTGGAAGCAGGGGTTGCTACCTAGTGACTGTATGACTTGGGGTATATTTAACTTCTCAGAGCTACAGTTTTTTTAATCTGTAAAATGGGAATAAAAATTCTGACCTCAAGCATTTGGCACAAAGATCACATAAAGGTTCTTAGACCTGTGCCTGACACATCTTGTTTTTATTATTGTCCTTGTTTTTTAAAAAGCAGCACAATGGGAAGATCCAGTGTTTGAACACAGAGTAACTGTGCTCTTATTATACTGTAGGACTATATTTAATACTGTTTTCATTAAAATGTCCTGGAAAAGAATGTTTTCTTGCTCCTGAGAGTGCACAAAATAATAGAGTTATAATTTCCAATTATGAATGCCAGTGTTTTTTACTTTTCATTCAAGCATTTCCACTGCGCATAGTTCAAATTTCTGAGGGCCATCTTGGGAACTGCAGAATAGCAAAATGTGCCTTTATCTCTGATCACTGTTAGAAAGTTTAATAAAGTTGGTGAATGTATTAAGAAGTATGCCATTTGTGGTGGAAGGCATCTTGCTTATTTGTCAAATATTTTTACAAAGGCATATTAGATGTAGAAAGTAAAGATAAATTACACACCTATATACCCATCACTTAACTGAAGCCTCTTGTATAATTCTCTCCATATCCTTTCTTTGTCTTCCTTCTGGAAGTATGCATAAAAGTGTCTGGAATTATATACAACAAACTTAGCAGAAGCAGGAATCAGGTGGTGCTTTCACTTTTTTTCAGTTCTTTGTAGTTTGAGCTTTTTAGGAGTACATTTTTTTCAATTAGGAAAATAATACACTAAAAAAGAAAAAAGACCCTATTAATTGCATTGGAGCAAAAGACACTAATGAATTAAAGAAGCATGACTATAGTAGACTTGATAAATAAAAACATGAAATTTCAAAAGCACATTAGCAATAATTATTTGGGCAATTTTTAATGTGACTGGTTTAATTGCTCTCTGTGACTTGTAGTGATTAAAAGGGTGGACTTTGGGGCCATTGGGTCTGGTTTCAAACCCAGCTCCGACACAGACTAGCTATGTGCTGTAACACGTTATGACTACCTCATGTAAACCGCTTTGTGCCTTAGTTGCCGCGTCTATAAAATGTGGGTAGTTACAGAATCAATCTCAGAAGATGGTTGTGAGGATTCCATGTATAATTACCTAGGAAAGTGGTGGGATTCTGGCAAATGTAATCCATCCTAGTCACACTGACAGATGATAACGTCCTCACACTGGAGAATATCCACATTTGCTCTTTTAAAAACTGTTATTACATGGAGAATTCTTCCTGGTCTTCTGATTTACTTACTCAGTTTTCAGCAGTTGGTACTCTGCTCTTTACTGCCTTTGTTAAAGGCATCACCCATGCTTTTACTTTTTAATCTAAATTTTGAAAAATTCATTCTTGTTCTCAAGTAGTTTCTTCTCTCTCTTATCCTTTCTTCCTTTTCTCTATTCTTGTTTTAATGATAAAATAGCCTCTTTAATGCCATTGAAACAGAAAATCAAATACCTTCTACTGTTTTCTGCATTAACATTAGGTCTGATGTCTTAGTTTTTCTTCTCTTTCAATTTGCTCTTAATCTTCATGTGTTGAGTAACTTTGCCATATTGCCCAATCCCTAAAAATTAAGATCAGTAGAGTATGTACTTATTCCCCAAACTGAGTGTGCATTAAACTGACCAGAAGGCTTTATTAAAATTACAGACGCCTGTGTCTTATTCCTGGAGATTGTCATTTGGAAGATAGGTTGTAAGACCCAGGAATCCTACTTTTAAAAATAAGTATTCAATACTTTGACACCACTATTATGTATAGAACAATATTTGGGAACTGTTGGCCTGGGTTATTTAGTATGTATAGCTAGTAAAACTCAAATTAGCTGGAGTTGTATATTTACTCTCTTTACTTTTTCTCGGTAACATTCTCTCTAAGCATAGCAGTTGGTGTGTTTACTGGTAGGTGTTCCTTTACTCATCCACAAGCAGTAAACAAGAGCCAACCATCAAGCATTTCTTCTGTGAATATAAAGGTTGAATATAATGGGCTTTTTAAAAATAGTTACTATATGCATTAAAAATATATATGTATATATATTTGGATTTGAATATTTTAATTTATATATGTATATATATTTAGATTTCAATATTTTAGTTTATTTTGATTCTTTACTGTTAAATAAGCTAATAATTAAGACTATTAATTTGCCTTTGGGAATAGCTTTAGGTACATCTTATAAATTGCTGTAGTAGTGTTATTATTGTTACTATTTCCTAAATGATCTGTGAGTGGTTTTACTTAGGAGACCCTAAAAAGTATTCAGGTTGTTGAAGGCTTTTGTTTTGTTGATGCTTAAAGATTTATTATACTGTAGAAAGATAATGGAGCTTGCTGCCTGTGTAATTTTTACTATTTTGATTTTATCCCGTATTTATTTTTAGGTAATATATGGTAAAATAATACGAATGTTCTGTGGATATGAAAAAGTTGGCTTCATATGAGTAATCATATGTACTGTTATTTAAGTTTGACTCTTTAATCTGTTAAATTTATACTCTGACATTTCTTGAGTTTCTGGTACTTTTCCTTTATTTCTTTTAGATTTATTTTTCTATTTTGGGGCAATTTTATTCCATGTATAAAAGTTAATAGTTGTTAGAGTTATGTTATATTTTTGTATCTTGTAATATATTAATATCCTCTTTATTCATTTAATGCTTGGCCTTCATTTTTGCTTTTACTGATACTAATATAAGAACTATCACTTCGTTGTGGTTTATATTAGTCCATTATATTTTTGTTCGTCCTTTTACTTTTTAACTTTCTGTGTTACTTTGTAAATCCTGAGGCAATTTTTAAATCAAATCTAAGAATTTTTGTCCATAATAGGGGTGTTTAACTCATTTATATTGATTATAATTACTAGGATAATCCATATTGCTCTTATTTCTTTCAGAAAAAATTTCCTTTTTGAAATATATTTTTGCTGTCGCTTGTCTTTTCATCCATAAACTGTACATTCTTTGCTTCTGTTTTTGTCAGTGTTTTGGAAGTTATATGTCCTGATTTTAATGTTTTAAATGATGCCTATGCTCTTTCCAAAGTATTTATTATTGATTTTTTTCCAGTTTTCAAAGCTGACTGAAATAGTAGCTCAAAACACTAATTGGAAGAATGCTACAGGAACCAGTGGGGAAGATAACAGCCTCTGAAAATTTCTGCCTCTGAAAATAGTGGTAGGAAACAACTTGAGTTTTTGTGTAGACTTGTATATAGGACTAGTTAAACCATATAGCATATAAAAATATGTCTTTTTAAAGATCATAATGTATCTGCTCCTAGAATAGCCATCCTTTGTTGCTTTGTTTGCTGTGATTGACTAAAAATGTGGTGGAGCTAGAAAAGATTAGGGGAAAGAAAATTAATACAAAATCAGTGGAGAGGCTTCCATAGAAAGCCAAAATTTAAAATAATAGATCTATAAAAAATGAAATAAAATAATAGACTTATAGTTCCACAGACAGGACAGAATTATGAACCACAGAATGCTGCCTCAATATGAATTTGTAATTGTTTCTAACATAATGAGTTTCTTTTCAAAATGTTTTTGATTTATTAAAAGAGCCAAATCCATGCATATCTCTTTGACCTGTAATAACAGTGAGATATGGAGGTCATTGCCCCTTTTATCAGAGAGATGAAGATGGGTGGAGATCATTTTTATTATGTTACCACTTTGAACCATGCCTTGGCTGACATACTTGAATTGGAGGATAGTCTTTGGAGTTAGATGAACATGGTTCAGATGTCCACCAAATCTATCACTCTTCTTTCAGTTATATTTACTTTATACAGTTTAGGAATTATTTATGATTTTCTTGGATGCCCAAAGCCCACATTTCTGCCTTGGGGTTGGTAAAGAATAACACAAATAAAGACCTATAACAAAAGAGAGAGAAACATTTAAAGGAGCTTACTGAAAAAGCAAGAGAAATGGAGAGCTGATTAGCAGTAGGCCTGTTGCTCACTTTGGTAAGGCTTATCCTGGGAATCTGATAGGTGATAGTCATTTCCCAAGAACTTTTCATTAAGCCAGATAAGTGAGGTTGACCTGGTGGTTTGGGGAAGCAAAAATGACTAATATAAGAAAGCGTGTCCATTGTGGGATCATAATTGACTGTGGTATTTTGTATATGAGGATGACCCAGTGAAAGGCTTAGATTCTACAAACTTACTGGTATCTTCATTCCTCAAAGGAATATTCTACAAGAGTCCTTTGAAAAAAGAAGTTTAGAAAGCATTATGCTCATGTCAAGCATTTGGTCAGTAGCACAATATCTGTAGCCATGAGGCAATGTTACTAAGTAGATTGCATTGTCAAGTGGTGTATTCTTTAAAAAGTGTTCGTTTCCCAACAACAGTAGGTGAGGATCATCTGATGAGATGACTCTAAGTTAAATATTAAATTAGGAATTACCTGGCCAAGGAATTCTGAATATTTGGTAAATTCATTTGAACCAATTATGTGGAGCATTTGTATATTAGTCACTGTGAAAAAAACCATTTATAAAACCTGTTCGGCAATAGTTTTTCATATTTTAGAGAAAAACGTGGAACTACTATGACCTCTCTGGAATGTAGCCCAGGAGAAGGAAAGCAGACATATGGAAGAGTTTCAGGATATTTATTCCCCATTCACAAACAACACATTTTTTTCAAGTTAAAAGTTCTGACTATGTCTGTGTGTTTTTTGGCATTCTCCACCTTTCCCTAGTAGCTGATGAGTTACATAACTTCTGTCTGCTCCAGTTCTGTATCAGAAAGGGTGTAGCATGAAGATGGGATCGTGTTTCTCAGACATGGATATCAGTTCATAAGGGAAAGAGCCACATGCCAGACAGCTTTGAAGGTCAAGCTGTTTGCATTGTGTCCATTCTCTTTTTTCTTGTCCAGTTGGTGACCTATTTATAAGAGCAAGTAGGTTATGTGGTGACTTACCATGGTGTTCTCAGGGAATGTACTGTGTTTTGTTCAGTGTTCAAGAAAGCCATTCCAATGGAACTCGATGAGGCAGACAGAACTGTTATGTGACTGATGAGATTTTTAAAAAATAGAACTGTTATTTTTCTGGGGGCAATAATAGCAAGGGATATCTATTTCTTAAAAAACTTGAGAGACAAAGGAGGGTTTGCAAGCAACCAAATGAACATGGATTTGAAGTGAATGAAAAGAGAGAAAACCAGAATGACTGCAAGTGTTTTGCATGTCTCGGAGCATGTGTACTTATTTATGTTCCATTGTTTGTGACATGGCATATGATGTCACCCAGTACTGGCCCCTGGAGGGAAACCTAAGTGTACCCAATGTTAACCATGGTGGGATGGACTTTGCCAAAAGTTTAAAGAGAAACACATGATTCCTGGATTGTTCTAGTATCTAATTAGATACTGAGTAGTGGGAATGTTGAATAACAAGAGCAGGAAAAAAAAAAACAACAAAACCTGGCATGTCTTTTGTTGAAATTCAATCCTCTCATTTTCCCCCCTACATTCTCTGCAAGAGTCTGAAAACTTTTCAATCACTTTTTTTAAGGATGCAGTGAATTTTATCACAATTTTGTCAATCAAAACCACATGTGCTTGCTCTATTGATGACAGAGAATAACAGAATCATATTTGTTAAGACCCAAACTCAGGTAATAAATAAGTGGGACGCAATGTGAAATCTAATGTTCTTTAAAAGAAACAATGAACACGACCGACAAATTTTATTTGGAGAGTAAAATGAACTTTTTGAAGAGAAAACCACTCGAAAGTTGGACTTGTGGCTCAGTGACCTTTTTTCCCCCCTAATCAGACCAATTCTATTTTCTGACCCGAGGTCATAATAAGGACTCTCCTTCAAACTGCCCAGCATCAGCGTGATGTAGACTAAACTCCACAAGTATGGGTTATGGTCATGACCGTGTTTCAGAGCAAAGATTGGCAAACTACAGTCTGCAGGCAAATCTGGCCTTTGCTTGTTTTTGTGAATAAAGAGTTACTAGATCACAGCTATGCCCATTTATTGACATGTCATTTGTGACTGCTTTCATGGTACATAGGTAGAGCTGAGTGGTTGTGGAGGAGATCGAGTGGGCCACAAAGCCTAAAATACTTATCATCTGACCTGTTACTGAAATACCTTACTATATGCTCTTGTATCATGATCAAGAATATTCAGACAAAATACAATTGGCATAACTCCTGGGGAACAAGGAATAAGAGTTGTGGTCATTTGAGAAACATTTCCTTCTCCTTTTCAGGCTATGATATTATTTTGTTTTTAGTGGCATAAGGAAGACTAATCCTGTGTGTGTGACGGAGGACACCAGTAGGCACTCAAAGATCTCCATTCTCTATCATAGAAATTGTTAGCTGTTGGCTTTGGCTTTGGCTTTGGCAAGTGGCCACAAGTTCTCTGTCCCCCCACCCCCCACCCCCCACCCACACACACACCAGAGAACAGCCTGACCACAGCCTAAATGCATGGTAGCTGCTTTAGGAGTGTGGAAACTTCAAGTTCCTCTTTTGATATCATCACCATAGAATGGTTTGTCCTAACATTTGGGTCCCAGGATAGTTAAAGGGCCGATCATAGCCTTGCCTTTAGAAAGTGATGAATGTGAGAGTGTCATTTTGCCTGTTTTTATTTTTAGCTTTGGAACCCGTTTGATTTCAGGAATGCTATCAATTTTAATATGATTGCGCAAAGAGAACAAAAGAAATGTAATCATATCTTGAACAAGATCTTTGATCACCTAATTGATGAATTAAAGACTCTCAAAGGCTGGGCACCAGGCGGAATGCTTCAGATTTACCGGTAATTTTAGAAGTCCTTTGTTATTAGTTCCTTATTTCCAGCCATCCTGCAAAAGGTATTTCAAAATGTATATGAAAGTCAGAGCCAAGCCGCCTCTCTTCTCCAACAGCTACAGAGCTCCAGGGAACTTTTCTAGGAAGGCAATGTCAGGATATTTGGAAAGATTAATTCATCTCTAGGTGATAGGAACCAGGTTCTGTCCATTTGAAGGGAAAGAAAGGAAGGGGGAGGTGGACAAAAATGAGACACTAGGAAAAAAATACAGGCTACATAACTAGAGAAAATAACCATGAAATGTGTACGGCCTGTGGGCCTTTGGTTAAAAGAAATCAGGCTAGGGGCAGTTAAGAATTTGAATGGTAATATAAAAGGTCTCTACTCTGATTAGGTATTTTCAGGTGATTAATGCTCTCTGCTGTCCCCTGCATCATTGCTGGTAAGTATGGAGATGGTAATAATTTTAGCAGGCTGGTTTCATTTTGTGTGCAGCTTATCTAACAACATGGAGATAGCAATTTCTCAGCAGCCTCTTCTAGCTCAAACTTGTTTGTATGTCTGAATTGTAGAACATCTTTTGAGCTTACCCCTGCCTCTCAGAAAACAAGCCAGATCTCTCGTGTCCAGGGAAATCCCTGGCATTGTTGGTGCCTCTGTGCTTTGTAGCATCAAGGGTGAAGGGGAAGAAAACTGGTGAGCCATCATACATCTTGGAGGCAGTGTAATAGAAATAGAGTTCTTTGTTGTACAAATTCCTATGGTCAATATGTTGAAATCTTTTTTACTTGGGGGCCAAAGTTAAATTTAATTAAAAGTAAATCTGAAGTCCTCACCTGATTTTAGGGAGGCAGTACAAAGAACACCAAATTGTGAGCCAGAGGCTTGCTGCATTCTGTACTGATATTTTATGAGTCCATATTTATATTCTCTCTATTATTTATGACATACTGAATATATGAATGGTTACAGTTACCAGTGGGAGAGATACACAGCTAGCAAATCTTATTAGACCATTTTCTTGGGGTGGTTTATGAAATAGGCTATTTTGATATTAGAAAGGAAAAAAAATTAGATGAACATGGCATACCCAGATGTCTGTGAAAGAGTTAGGCCTCAGCTGGAAATTTGAGTTTAGTTTTGGGGACCACATCTTAAGGTGTATATTACACATGAGAATATGTCAAGAATGGTGAGTGGACTTGACACCATGTGTTCATTCATTCCGTGGAGGTTTTGGGTATTTATCATGTGCCACCCACTGTATTAGCTACTGGAAATACAACAGTAAAAGACAGATATTGAACCTGCTTTCATGGAGCTTAGTCTAAAGGGGAAAATGGTTAAACATACAAATCAGCTAGCTAACTAACTCCTGAGGGAACTGTGATAAACAGGGAGGGGTAAGTATTTCCTAATTTAGGAAGATTGTCAGAGACAGTGTCTGTAGGGAAATAAATAGAGGACTGAAGAATGGGGAGGAACAGGATGAGGAGCATTCTAGCCGAGTGGAACAGTCCTCAGATGAGAAGAAATTTAACACGTGCTAGGAACTGAGTGCAGGCTATTGTCACTGTAATGTGGCAAATGAGGGAAGAGAGAGAATGTGGTGGCATCAGAGGGGAAGGGCTTGGGTCGAGGAGTAGGGGTAGGAGGTTGAAATTTTTTGAGTGTCATGGGTTTTAAGCAAGGGAACAATATGAGGTACTTTACATTTTAGATAGATTGTTCTTGGCTCCCATATGAAGAATGGCTGAAAGAGGGGTGAGCATGGAAGGGGGAAGAGGGCAATTAGGAGACTGCATAAGCTCAGGCTGGAAATGATCATAGCAGCTGGGAGGAAGAAACTTGTATGGATTCATGTACGTTGAAAAGGAAAATTAAAAGCTCTTGTGTTGGATTGGAAGCTAGGGTGAGGGATAATAAGAAATCAAATGTGACTTTCAGGTGACTACCATTTGTTCAGATGGGGAAGAGTAGGGAAGAACATGTCTGAGGAGTAGAGTAGAGGGAATAAACAGGTATGGCTGGAGGAACTGGAGGTGTTACTTCTGGGGAGATGAAAACTCTGGAGAAGGTGAAGTGCTTCATGGTCCACTTTAAATCAATGGTTATTAACTATTGGGGAGATCACAGATAATTTTAGAATATGTTGACAGCTGAGGATTCTCTGTAAAACAAAGGGATTATGTATCTAAGATTACACATGATTTTTAGAGCTCCAGGTACCACCCAAAGCTGACCTGGGGGATTTTTCATGGACCCTAGCTTATCAAAACCCTTCCTTTAAATGTGTGAAAGGCTGCCTATATAAAGGGCATTGGCCTATTATCACCATTGATCATTAGACATTCTGGGTTACAGGTGATGTTGTATCCAAGAAACCTTTGCCTCATCCAACATCATGAAGATTTACTCCTCTGTTATCTCCTCGGAATTTTATTGGTTTTAGCTCTTACATTTAGGTCTGTGATCCATTTTGAGTTAATTTTTTTTGTCTAGTGTGAGGCAGTGATCCAACTTCGTTCATTTTTATGTGGCTCTCCATTGTCCCAGCACCGTTTTTTGGAAAGACTACTATTTCCCCCTTAATTTTTCTTGACACTCTTCTCAGAAATCAATTGACCATAAATGTCAGGGTTTATTTTTGGACTCTCAGTTCTATTTCATTGATCCACATGACTGTCTTTATGTCAATTATCACACATCTTGATTACTAAAGCATTGTAACAAGAAATCAAGAAGTGGGAGTCCCCAGCTTTGTTAGTTTTCAACATTTTTTTTTTTGCCTATTCTGGATTTTTTGCTCTTCCATAGGAATTTTAGGATAAATTTGTAAATTTCCACAAAAAGCTAACTGGGATTTTGATAGAGATGGAGTTTAACTTGTAGATCAATTTAGTGTGAATAGTGCTACCTTTGCAATATAGTCTTCTGATTCATGAACATGGACTATCTTACTATTTATTTAGGTCTTCCTTAGTTTCTTTCAGCAATGCTTTGTAGTTTTCCATCTATAAGCTTTGTGTTTCTTGTGTTACATTTATTTGTATTTTATTCTTTTTGAGGCTTTTATAAATAGAATTTTCTTAATTTCATTTTCATAATGTTCATTTCAAGTGTATGGAAACACAATTTTATTGATCTTGTATCCTGTCATCTTGCTGATTTTGTTTATTAGTGCTAATATTTTTATAGTGGTTACCTTAGGTTTTTCTATATACAAGACCATATCATCTGTGAATAGAGATAGTTTTACTTCATTTCACTTTACATGCTGTTTATTTTTCTTGCCCAATTGCCTTGTCTAGGCCCTCCATTACAATGTTGAATAGAAGTGGTGAGAGCAGACACCTTTGTTGTGTTCCTGACCTTAGGGAAAAGACATTCAAACTTTCACCATTAAGTTTGATGTTAACTCTGGGGTTTTTTAGATATCCTTTATTAGGTTGATAAAACTCCCTTTAATTGTAGTTTCTTGAGTGTTCATATCATGAAAGGTGTTAGGTTTTTGCCAAATGCTTTTTCTGCTTACACCGAGATGATTATTTTCTTTTTAAGTTTTTAATTTTTTTTGGAGAGAGTGTGAGTGGGAGTGAGGGGCAGAGGGACAGAATCTCAAGCAGGCCCCATGCTCAGTGTGGAGCTCAACACAGGGCTCAATCCCATGACACTGGTATCATGACCTGAGTGAAATCAAGAGTCAGATGCTCAACTGAGCTACCTAGGTGCCCCTTAGGTGATTATTTTTTGTCCTTCATTCTGTTAATGTAGTATATTACATTAATTGATTTTTAGATTTTGAATCAACTTTGTGTTCTTGGAATAAATCCTACTTGGTAGTGGTGTATATTTGTATATATTGCTAGATGTGATTTTTATGTACTGTTTGTATTTTGTTGAGAATTTTTATATTTACATTTATAATGGATAATGGTCTGTAACTTTTTTCCTTGTTCTATCTTGGTTTTGTTGTCAGAGTAATAGTGGCCTCACTGAATTAATTTGTTCCTTCTTACATCTTTTGGAAGAGTTTGTGAAAGATTGGTATTAATTCTTTTTTGAATGTTTGGTAGAATTCATCAATGAGATGATCTGGGCCTAGGCTTTTCTTTTTGGGGAAGTTTTGAAATTACTAGTGGGCTCTTTTTACTTTTTTAGGTCTATGTAGATGTTGTATTATGTCTCCTTGAATATGTTTTGGTAATTGATGTCTTTCTAGGAATCTGTTTCTTTATTTTTCTATTTTAAAATGTTTATTTACTTTTGAGAGAGAGAGAGCATGAGTGGGTGAGGGGCAGAGAGAGGTGGGGGACACAGAATCTGAAGCGGGCTCCATGCTGACAGCAAAGAACCTGATCTGGGCTTGAACTTATGAACCATGAAATCATGACCTGAGCCTAAGTTGGATGCTCAACTGATTGAATCAACCAGGTGCCCTGGAATCTATCCCTTTCACCTAAGCCTGCTAATTTGTCAGCATACAGCTGTTCATAGTAGTCGCCTAAAATATTTTTTCCCCTCAAGTTTGGTAGCAATGTCTCATGTCATTTCTGATTTTAATAATTGTATCTTCTGTCTTTTTCTTTCTTGGCTACTCTAGCTTAATTTTGTTGATCTTTTCAAACAAACAACTTTTGGTTTAGTTTTAATTTTTCTATTTTCCCTATATTTTATTAAAAATTTTTTTAGTCTAATGTTTACTATTTCCTTCCTTTTGTTTGAGTTTAGTTTGCTCTTCTAGTTTCCTTCACTTCCCCTCCACCCCCCTTCTAGTTTCTTAACATGGAGGGTTGATTTTTCTTCCTTGGGTACCTGGGTGGCTCAGTCAGTCCAGTATCTAACTCTTGATCTTGGCTCAGGTCATGATCTCATAGTTTGTGGGTTTAAGCCTTCATTGGGCTCTGCACTGCCAATGTGGAGTATGCTTGGGATTCTCATTCTCTCCCTCTCTCTCTCTCTCTCTCTCTCTGCCCCTCTCCCCTGCTCATGCTTGTGCTCTCTCCCTCTCTCAAAAATAAAAATAAAACTTTAACAAAATATACTTTATAAGTGTTTACAGCTATAAATTTCCTTCTGAGTACTGCTTTAGATGCATCCCATAAATTTTGGTATGTTGTGTTTTTGTTTTCATTGATCTCAGAGTAGTTTCTAATTTACCTTGTGATTTCTTCTTTGACCCATTGGTTATTTAGGCATATGCTGCGCACATGGATGCGAATTCCTTAAATTTCCTTCTGTTACTGATTTCTTAATTGCGCTGTGGTCACAGAACATACCATATATAATTTCAGTCTTTTAAAACCTAGCTGCTTTTATGGCCTAGCATGTCATTTATCTTGCAGAATGTTCCATGTGTGCTTAAGAAGAATGTGTATTCTGCTGTTTGGTGGAGTGTTCTAAAGGTGGTTGTTAGATATAGTTGGTTTATGGTGTTGTTTAAAAATCTATTTGGTTATTTATCTTTTATCCATAATTGAAAATGGGGTATTAAAGCTCTCTTTATTGTATTTGAATTGTCTATTTTTCCCTCAGTTCTATAAAATTAAATTTTTTGCATCATGTATTTTGGGGCATTTGTTGCTAGGTGCATATATTATTAAAATTGCTATATATTCATGATAGAGTGCTTTTTTAAATCACTGTTTATTTTTGAGAGAGAGAGAGAGAGAGAGAGAGAGAGAGAGAGAGAGAAAGAAAGAGCACAAGCGGCGGAGGGGCAGAGAGAGGAGACACAGAATCCGAAGCAGGCTCCGGTCTCTGAGCCGTCAGTACACAGCCCGACACATAGCTCGAACTCACAGAGTGAGAGATTATTACCTGAACTGAAGTCAGACACTCAACTGACTGAGCCACCCAGGTGCCCCTTTTTTGTTTTAAAGTCAATTTTGTCTAATATTAATATAGCCATTGCAGTCGTTGTTGTTTTTAGGATTATTTTTTCTATCATTTTACCTTCAACCTGTTTGTATCTTTGAACCTAGTGTCTATCCTACAGACAACATATAGGTGACACGGTTTTCTTCAGTCCACTGTGACAGTCCCTGCCTTTCAGTTGGATTGTTTAATCCATTCACACTTAGTGTTGTTAGTGATACAGCTGGAATTACATCTGCTATTTTGTTTTTGTTTTCTACATGTCTCATGTGCATTTTTTCCCCTATCTCTCCTTATCGTATTCTTTTGTATTAGTTACTTTCTGTGTAACATTTTAATCCCACTAGAGATTTTCAAATTGTATTTGTTTGAGTTATTTTGTTAGTGGTTGTTCTAGGGTTTACAGTTACACATTTTAAGTTTTCAGAATCTACTTTAGATTTATACTGACTATTCAATGAAATCTAAAAGCTTTACTCCTTTATTGCTAAATTCCCTCTTCCTTTTTTTGTGCTATTGTTTTACATATTATGTGTGTACATATTACAAACACAACAGTGCATTGTTATAATAACCATATTTTAATCCTCTAAAGAAGGTGAGAGAAGAAAGGAGAACGTCCTGTAGTATTTCTATCAGGTCTGTTTGCAGCAGATTACTTGGGATAATTTTTTGTTCATCCAGGAATATCTTGTTCATCTTCATTTTTGAAGTATAGTTTTGCTAAATATAAGAGTCTTGGTTGACAGTTGTTGAGTGTCAGCACTTTGAATATGTTATACTACTGCCTGCTGGCCTACACTGTTTCTAATGAGTAGTCTGCTCTTAACTATATGGGGGTTCCCTTTTACATGATGAATTGTTTTTTCCCATTACATATATGTCAGCGTATTTAATGGTGTCCCACATTTCTCTGAGGTTCTTTTCATTATCTTCGCTCCCTATTTTTTCTCTGGTCTTCAGATAGCATGATTTCTGTTAATAGCTCTTCAAATTTGCAGATTGTTTTCTTTCGCCAGCTATACTCTTGAACCCCTCTAGTGAATATTTCATTTGGGTTATTATACTTTTCATCTCCAGATTTTCTGTTTGGTTCTTTGTAATAGTATCTACTTCTTTATGGATACTCTTCATTTTATATGTCATTGTCATCTTAACATCTAATTATTTAAGAGTGTTTTCTTTTAGTTTTTGAATGTATTTATAATTGTTGCTTTGAAATCTTAGCATGGTCTACTGTCTAGGACTCTTGAAATCAGCTCCCAGTCCAATCTTCTTCTGCCCTGCTTTGCTTATTGCTAGTCATAGTCCCTTTTCCTTCTTTCCGTATTCCCACGGGAACATGGATGCAGTGTGGGGTGGAATTTCTGTGAGGATTTGAAGGTCCAAGAGGATAGTTACATCAATGGGGGATGAGCTGAAATTACATACTTAACTCTAACTCTTTTTCAATGTTCTTTGATCACCTGAGGATTTCTCATGGTCTACTTTCCTCTATAAGCCCTAGTCACAGTGCTAACTTACTGCTGCTTGCCATCACTGTTTCTGTCCTTTCTTGATTTCATTTTCCATATTTTCCTCTCTCCATTCCAGGATTCCTTAATCCTGTCTCTTCTCCAGCTTACTTTGTTTTCCTTCCTGAGTGTTGATCTTTAAAAACAATTGCAGTAAAATATACATAACAGCTATCATTTTAACCATTTGTAAATGTATAATTCATTGGCAATAAGTACATTTACAGTATTACACCACCATTACCACTATGCATTTCCAGAACATTTTCATCATCCCAAATAGTAACTCTATCCCCATTAAACAATAGTTTCCGTTCTTGCCTTCTAGTACCTGATACTAGTACCTGTAGTATACTTTTCTGGGTCTACGAATTTACCTTTTCTAAGTATCTCACACAAGTGGAATCATGCAATATTCCTTTTTTTCTGGATTATTTCCCTTAACATAAAGTCTTGAAGATTCACCCATATTGGAGTATGTATCAAAATGTCCCTTCTTTTTAAGGCTGAATAATACTCCATTGTATGTACATACCACTTTTATCTATTCATCTGTTTGTAGAGACTTGGAGTGTTCCCTTTGGGCTGTTAAGAATAGTGTTGTAGTAAACATTGGTGTGGAAGTATCTGTTTTGAGTCTCTGCTTTCAGTTTACTTGGATATATATCTAGGATTGGAATTGCTAGATCATAGGGTAATTCTATGTTTACCTTTTTGAGGAACTGCCAAACTGTTGTCCACAGCAGATAAACCATTTTACATTCCCACCAGCAATAGATAAGAGTTGCAACTTCTTTACATTTTTACCAACACTTGTTCATTTTCCATTCTTTTGATAATAGCCATCCTAATGGATGTAAAATGTCCTGTCCGCTTGTAATTCACCCTTTATTGCTGCCAGCGAATGAATGAATGATTTCTTTTCTTTTATTATGATAAAGCACATTTCCTATGACAAAAGGAAGAAGCTATCTATTATACATTTACCTACTTTTTAATTATGAAATATTTCCAATGTGCAGAAATGCATAAAAGATAATAAACTCATGTTTTAACATCAGATTTATCCATTTTGTCATATTTGTTTCATATTTTACCTTTCATAGTTTTCTTTGCCTTGAGGTGGACTTCCTACCTCACTGGTGGTTCCCTGTTGATAAGCTAAATGACATGATTAGAATATTTATTCTTCACCAAGTCCAGAGTACATCCGCATTGTCAAGATCTGTTTTTTTTAAAAAATTTGTTTCTTTTAAATTCTTGTTCTATCAGCTGTGCCAAATGTCTAATATCTTTGTTTCATGTATATATGGTAAAGAATGTAAAAAAGGTGGAGTCCAGAAAATGAGGTAGCAGAACAGAAAGCAATACCAGTGAACCTACTACTTCGTTTGTTCATGCGGGAGTGAGGCAGATTATAATTGAGTGTGTATACAGCAGGCAAGAATTAAAAAGAAAGGATCCCTTTATTTCAGCATATGGAAAGTAGCAGAGGTTGTGGGGAGGATGTATTGGTAAATGTGGTAGTTAGTGAATAAGTATTTGAGTGTCCGTAGGATGCTTAGTTCTTTACTAGGTGCTTGAGGGTACATATTAAAAATAGACATGGTCTAGTGCACAGTTTGTGGATCCTATGATTTTTCAGAACTCCCAGAAAAGCTGACAAAGAATTGCCTCATGCACTGCACAAGAACCATGCAGATAAAAACCATTCATACCGTCAACACAGTCATACAGAATATTGGCTATTATTTTCTCCCTCAACAAATGTGGGAGATAGATTGCCTCAGGCAAAATAGTATTTTACACATGGTTTCCCAAAAGCCTTGTGCATATTTAGAGCTCTTCTCAAAATGTTTGCATTTGTTCTTCCAAAAAGAAATTTGCATGACATTTTAGAATTGCATTCTGTCTAGAAAGCAAATCCTGGCTTTTCATATTTAAATTCAAAGCTTTCTGATGTAAAATCTGCCAGGAAAATGTATGTTCCAAATTAGTTGTTAGAACACAGCAGACCTTTTTGACCATTAAAATACTTGGGGGGAAAATTCCTAACATCAGGCCATCCTTCTTTCTTGGTTGAGAAAACCATTGATGGTGGCTCAAGGATCCATCTAGTCTTTGACTTACAGAAATAGAGGCTGGATTTCATTTTGATGGGGCTGCCCAGAGACAGAGTCATGTGCTGTACTGGCTAGCCACTTGATGTCACAGTCGTTCCACATAAAAGCCCTTAGTAGAGTATTTGACAACAGTAGCCAAAAAAAAAAAATATTCTTAATTTTTTTTTTTTTTTTTTTTGCTATTAGACTAGTTGATCAATGTAATTAACAAAGATTGGTGGATTGTTCAGGTTGAACCAAAGAACTCTTGGTAATCCCTCAAATTCACCTCTCACACTGACATCCTTGGACATCATCATCAATGAGCATAATGGCTTATAGCCATGAGCCTTTGAATTTTTCATTTTTGGGCCCAATTTTTCTTGTTTAGTTGTCTGTGAACAATTGCTCAGCACCTTCCTTATATATCCCACAGCATGTATAAAAATATTCTAGCTCTTCCTAGTTCTTTTCCTTCTTTTTTATACTGTATATTGTAGAGTACTTGTCCTAACAAATCCTAGTGTGAGTAGACACAAACCATATTTATGGTTTGTTGCCAGAGATCAAATCAGTGGGCCAGGTCCAGTAGTATGGTCACTTGGTATGTTAGATTGTTGCAGTGATATTCCTGCCTCCTTGTAGCCATACCCACATGATGCTGGACTTGGTCATGTGACTTGGCTTTGACCAATGGGACTAAAGTGAATGCAACACAGCAGAAGCTTGAAAAGTGCTTTTGCATTTGAGCTTTCCCACTCATGCTGCTTTTTTGACTCTGAAACCACCATTAGAAAAAGCCTGGTCTAGACCATATGGAACAGAAGCCAACAGTCCTAGCTGAGGTCCCATTAGATTAACCAAGATGGCAGCCACTGGACATGTGAGTGAGGCCATTTAGCTTTAGCCACTTCATTAGTTGACTTCAAAGAACAGCCAAGCTGGCCCAAGGTAGCTGTACCATGTGGTTAACCTGTATTCCAAGAACCACCTTTTGGGTTGTTTGATCTCTATTACATGTTTTATATTACCTAATTCTGCTTTGATCTGTATTGTTGCTTTCCTGTACTCTCTTTGGCTTCTTTTTTCCTTTTCATATTTTCTTGAATTGGATGCTTATCTTGTTTATTTTCAGTCTTTTAAAGAGGTTGAGAAAAGTTGCTTCATAACATTGAGAGGATTTGGTGGTGAAATGGATGTCAGGACTGAAGGAGACGTAAGCATCAAGAGATTCCCAGGTTTTGGAATGTATTTAGATTGGCATTTTCTTCACTCTACAGGTCCCAGATGGGTTGACTTTGTTTGTATCAGTTCAGGTGTAATAGAAGTCTCTATGAAATCTCCATATGGTATGACAGATGGTAGGTAACTTTTGTTATCTTTCAGTGAGATCAGCATAGCAATAGTACTGATCTATCAGGATTGCTTGAGAATTAAATGAGATAATATGTGTAAAGCATTTGACATGCATAATAAGTATTAGCTATTATTATTCATATTGGCAGACATAGGACAGATCATAGCATGGGAATTACTTTATTAAAAAGCATGTTTAATCTAATAGGGCCTCCTACCAAAGTGGGAACCAAAGGCTTAGTGTTAACTGAAATGCATCTCCAGCTTATCTTGGGCTGGTAGAACTCATTTGTTCTTCATTCATTATCTTATTTATTCTTTATATATAAGCCATGTCCAGGTCATGTTCATTAGATCTTGTCACTTGATATCACAGTGCAGTAGTTATTCATGATGTCATTCTGTTCTGACTATGAAGAAATGGAGGTACTGAGGTGTCTAAGAGTTAGTGATGACACTGAAATTAAAAATTTGTATTCTGCATTATTTTTTAAGCTTTTGAATACTTGATTTCAACTGAGAATTTCCCAAGTCATTTGAAATATGAAATGAATATTAAAAAAAAATTGCCCTTCATTTTCATTAGGGTTTGTCCATCCTGCATGCCTTCTCCAAATTGGAAACTGGGTTTCTCTGAGGCAAAGGCAGGCTGTTAATCTCCATTTTGTGGATTCGTGGCACCTGCTCTTTTGTCCCTAAGCAGGCACCTTGGCTCTTAGTTCTTGTATCCAATTTCCCTTCAATTCTGTTAAATTATAATAGAAAGTTACTCTTCCTTCTGTTATAGGAAACTATTTCCCTTTTCCCTTTTGGGCTCCCTCAATAATTACAATTCTTTATTTTAACACCTTGAATAAGCAGGAGGTCTTGCATTTGTACCAACACTTGGCACTTTTTACTAGCTCCTTCACTGCTTCCAGTAGGAATGCCCTTAATTCTCTTTGAGGTAGATGGAAGGTATGCCTTGCTTCTGGCCCTGTGGCTGCAACAATATGTTGAACAGTGCTGGATGCCCTCTTGGTGCCTAACAAACAAGCTGTAATGCTGAAGAGAATGAGCAGGCAAGGGCAGAGCCATCCATCAATTCCCTGTCATACATTATTGAAGGCGAGTGACTGGCGTGGAAGGTGAACCTGTGCAGTCTGCATGGAGGTGTAGGTGGAGTTACTGGGCACAGACTGCATTGGTTCTATCTTTCTGTGAGTAAAATACCACCCCAATCCACCTTTGATGATTGCGTCAGATTATTGCTGTCCGAAATTACAGAGCTCATCTATCCCATGGGCATATTACAGAATTCTGGCTTAGTTTTTCAGTCCTTCACAGAGCACAGAATAGGTGAGTGGCAGGAGACCTCCAGACCGTGCTGGAACTAAAGACCTTCCTGGTCACCTGCCACTTTTGGTACATGCCCTTTATAGATTTTGAAATGGACCTTATCTCAAGCGGGATCTTTTCTTTGCCAGAGCAAAGTCAAAATGCAGAAATACCCAGCGATTTATTTTATCTCTTCTAGTCTTTGAGTAGCAAAGCAACCAACCAACCCACAAAAGGAGATCTTAAACCTTCCAATCAACATTTCTCTGCCTGAATATGGCCTCCTGCCATTTTGAACTTGGCAGAGCACCTAACTGAGTTTCTTTTCCTGGTTTCGTAAATTTCTTCACCTTTGCTGCTCCCTTGATAGAAACTATAAATCAAATTAAAAAACGTGGTTGATTTTATTCCATTTCTGAAAAAACTTAGGTTTTACACTTCACCACTTAAAAGCGCCCTCCTTGTCACTCTCACAAAGCGTTTTGAGTTGAATAGGAAATACTGTGAACTCTGTTTTTTAACAGAGAAGACCGTCTTCTATCCTAACAGTAGCTGCTGCCCCTGAAATAATTTTGAGATGCCAGTCAGCTTTCAGTCTAAGGTGCCATAAATACAAGAACCTTATTCTCCAAGTGCTTGAAGGAGAAACTGTGATTACAGTTTCTTCCATGGCTGCCTCAATTTAGAGCCTGAAATTCTTTAAAAGCACCTTCCAGATTTGAGCGGTGGAGGGAAATTCCATCTGGGCAGTTCTGTGCAGGATCTGGGAGTGGTGCTAATGGGGAAGGGGGCTGGGAGCGGGGGGGCGGGGGGGGGGTTCTTACAGTTGGAAGAAATAACTACTTAAAGCAAATGCTAATGATTTAAAATGTTATTCCTTCTGTGCTTTTAGAAAAAAAAATAAAATTAAAGTAATAAAGGCTCACAGCCTGTACCTCATCTCCAGTCACTCCACTGAAATTCCCAAGAGGGTCTCAGCTCCCCTCTCCTCCCTTTAAAAATGGTGGACCTGGAACCACTTACAGGAGAGGTTTAATAAGAGGCAAATGTGTTTTATATTTTGTATCTTGTTAAGTGAAAAAAGATGGATTCTCGCAAGTAGTCTCTTGGTGCAGATTTGAGTGGTCTGTGCATGCAAACGTGGGGATGCTTCGCCAGCTAGCATCTCCGTTCTGGTCCCCCATGGCTACTTAAAATCCCCCCCCTCCCATGCTACTCCCCCAACCCCAGAGCCAGCAGAGATGAAATTGCTTCATTTGTAGAATGGATCTGCAGATCCAGGAAACTTGTTTCTATCTGATTTGCTGATAATTTACTCCTCATTTGATTTAGGGGAGAAAAGAGAGGGAGAAGAAAAACCAGTTTCAGCTCACAGAGCCCTTCTTCAAGGAAAGAGGGATTGCCTTGCAGGTTAGAGAAAATCATGATTGAAAGCAACTGAAAAAATTAATAAAGATTTACGCAAAGGTTGCACATTTATTAGAGGAGAAGCAGGGAAAACCTAGCACCTGTAAGTGACAAAAAAAAAAAAAATCTTAAAGTAGCTCATTGGAAACTGGGCTAGAGAGAATGATTTTAAAAATATATATTTTATCTTAGATATATAATTTTACAATGAGACACATTCCCTTTCTGGCAATTTTTTTTATGACCTTTGGGTGCCAGATAGCGCCATTCCTGCTGTCTGCTTTCACTATTCAGCGTTGAGGAAGCCCATTATATCTGTCTTTGATCCAGAGATCGGGATTGCTAAAACTGATGGCCACAATTAAAGACAGTCCTGTTGAAAAGCTGACCTCTGCCTGCTCTCAACTGCATGTAAACTTTTCAATATGGATGTAATTTGGTATTAAATTACCCATGCTTTATTGCTTTTTAGTACAGCCCTGTCTGTTGCCTTTTAAAGATAAAGGTAACATAAAAGAAAAATTGTGGTGTGTCTGCATAATTATGTAATTATAAACTTGTTTTCCTACATTCAGAAAACCCTTTGTGTGTGTGTGTGCATCTATTGAAAAGTAATAGGCTGGTAGGATTGGAGAGAAGTCTTTTTTTTTTTTTCCCTCCTGATCTGTTCAACTTAGACATATGCCATGCAAGATAGTTCACTGTATTTAACTGTTTTAATCTTGGCTTCCAGAAGGGATTCTTGATTTAGAAGTGAGGCAGGTTTGTAAAAGATGTCGTTGCTATGTTTATTCTTCAGAATTGGCCAGACCAGAGTGGAGTTTATGCCATAGGTCTTGGGCAAAGCCTATCTGTTTCACCAAAGATGGGGCCCATCATAGTGACCTGATAGTATCTCCAAAGTCTGGAAGGAGCTCTGGGATGATTTAAACCTCACTGTGCTTGAAATTAAAACGATGGCTGTGATTTTCTCTTCCAACATTCTTGTTGGAGGTGAATTCTGAGAGGAACTGAGAACAGGCTGGAGGGGCTGCAGCAGATTCCCTTTCACATCACAGAGCTGCCTGCGCTGCTCAGTTCTACCAGCTACCACTCTGTTATTTCAGCTGCAAAGAGCATAAGCTATCATTAGAGTTTGATATAGGTTTCTAGAATTGCATTTTCTGAATAGAGACAGAATATCTATTTGGAGGGATCGTTGAAATCACAATCCCATCATAAAACTTCGAGGAAGACACACTCTCAGGCCTCTGGAAACGTGCAATAATTCTGGGTGTAAATGGAAATTTTTGAGCTTGCTTCCTCTTCTTGTTAAATGTTCCATGGCAAGATCTTCTAGTAGAATCACATAAAAAGCCAAGCAGATAAAAAGCTGATAGCAAAACAAACAACCCAAGGGAAGCCGAACATTCTGCTCCAGATACCTTAAAATGTAATAAAGCAAAGGTTTCAGGTTGAGGGGAAGCTGTCTGCAGAATGGAGGCCAGTCCATCTCTTCCTTCTTTCCAGACCTCCATTGAGTTATGTGTCTAGTCCACTACCTCCCCTCCCCCCTCCCCTCCAGCCTGATCCTCTGGGCACACTGAAGAATTGTGGCCTGACCCACGTTGTAATTTATCTGGTTGCTCTATAAAAATTGCATCCTGTGGAAAACATATGCCATATATACTTTTATTGGCTCTCATGCAAAGAGGTAATACCAGAATATCGAAGACATGTTGAAAATAGATTCCATGCTAGATTTAATCCCCCCTTCCCCATGAGCCCCTCGAGTGTAGCTTACTTTAGGGATTGAGACCAAAAGAAGGTTCAGCTTCAAGCAATCTTTTGTCAAGCTACTGTTTGAATAGGGCCCATCCTTTTTCTTTCATTCCTCCACCTTGGATCTTCATTCCTGTGACGTTGCTAGTAGCAATGATGTGATGGCTGGGGCATTAGATAGAGCGTGAGTAGAGGATGGAGCTATGGGGCTAGATCTGAGCCATCCAAGATGGTAGCTGCTACCCCATGTGGCTATGAATATTTAAATTACTTAAAAATGTATTAAAATTTAGTTCCCCACTCATGCTTACTACATTTCAAGTGGTCAGTGGCCATATGGGCTAGTGGCTACCATCTTGGACAGTGGAATTAGGGAACATATCTATCGCTGAGCTCCATCTCCCCTTGGCTAAGCCACTGCACCTAGGCTTATTCATCCATAAAATGGGAATAATAATAGTATCTACTTTTTCAGGTGATTGTTGGAATATTTAAATGAGGTAATAGATGTGCTGTCCCATAGCGTTCTGTGCAGTGATGGAAATGAAATCTTCTGTACCTGCATTGTCCATTAAGGTAGCCACCAGGCACATGTGGCTATTGAGCACTTGAAATGTGGCTAAGATGACAAAGAAACTGAAGTTATTAATTTTTAATTAAGATGTAAATAGCCACTGCAATTGATAATACAGGTCTAGAATAGAGAACTCGCAGTAAACATTAGTTTTTGTTTCTATTGTTTCTTCCACCGGTTTAGAAAAGGTAGATAGTGATACATTACAGGTTTGAAGTTTAAATGAGAAAATATCCATGAAAATGCTAAATAAATATTACTTATTTGATCCTTTTTTTTCACTGTGTATTAAGTTTATTTCCAAAGAGAATGCTTATGGAAATAGAAGGGTTAGGAACAGGAATCACAAGGCATTGTAAAATGTTAAAGGACCAAGTAAATAAATATGTCTTCTGTTTAAATGATCAAATAAGTTTGGATTCAAAGAAAGTTAAAAAGTTGAAGTTCAGAAGACCAGTGAGAAGGTCATTATTTTTCTTTTTGTCCCCTTAATTTCATGTCTTATCACTAATGTACAGGCCAAAATTGATTTTCTAAAAGGTCATTGGATCAGCTAGTCATTGGATCATACTAGCAAAAATTATTTAAAAAAAAATAATTTAAAAATAATTTTTGCTAGTATGAATGATTTAATCTGATGGTATTTTTGCTTATTTTTGCATGTGGCCCCAGGTTTGGGGGAAAGCAGGATCCTTTCTTTTTAAATGCAGCTGCTTGAAAAGCTATGCAATGGAAAAGAGTCTCCATGGTGCTAAAGTTTGGTTTCAGCCAAATCTGCAAAGCAAGCAGACCTACTTTTCATTTTGTTCCGTGCAAAATTAGTTTGGAGGAGCATCTACAAAATCTCAGTTAGTGTTTGATTATATGGTCTCTTGTGTTATTTTGTGGGAATTTGTCCCACTGTCCCAACTAAATCAGAAGCTTCCTGAAGGCAAAGTCCAGGATTTTATACGCAGTCCTCATCTAGCACGACACTGATAGGTTGGTATTCTGTAAATACATGTTGACTTACTATTGATTTTTCTCTACTGCTTTTCTTTTTATATCACCAAATCTTATTATGCGGTTGTGACAGTGAATACACGGAAGGCCCTCTGTGGCAATGAATAATGATTTTGCATCTGTTTACCATCACAAAATCTCTGGTGGTTTTGCTGATGTGTGCCTGGAACTCTGACACTTATGGAGCCCCGATAGTAGAAAGATCAGAATGTTTGGGAGGCATCAGCATTGGCTATAACCACTCTTCAAAGATCATAACTTATCTTACCAGTATAGAAACAACCTGACCTTTTTAATCTTACGAAAAGTATTCAATTTTATCCTGAAACATTTAGTAAAAATTGCAGTGTCTATTTAAAAAGAAATCATTATCAATTAAAATTAGATGTGCTAGAGATGTGGCAGTTGGGGATAATGTTGAAGTTAGTTTTATAAGAGATTGAAGAATAGTTGAGCTTCTTCTACCAAAATCTTCACATGAATATCTGGCTCTATATCCACTTTAGCATTTCTCTGCATTAAAAAAAAGACAACAACAACCAAACTTGAACATTTTGGGGGGAAATTTGCCAGCAAAGCCAACTGTAAGGGAAACGTGTCTACTCAAGTAGACCTGGGCCTGCCCGGTAGAATTGAAAAGGCCCTCCGAGCTCAGATGGTCTGGGACCACAGAGGTTAATGAACTGGCTCCCCATTCCACAGAGCCAAGATCAGGTTCAGTTCAACTCTGAAGGGGCCCGTTTTACTTGGCAGTGTAGACACAAGACATGATTCACTTAAATAAAAATGCATCAGTGCTGGTTTAACCCCAATTGTTACAAGTGTGCTACCTGTGGGCCCTGTGCTTCAGTTTTATTAATCCCTAACTCCTCATTGAGATTACTTTATTTAAATGTCATCACCCAGCTCTAAAATATGCTTTCAAAATAACCGTGGTGGCCATGGGATACAAAGTAGTGGGAGAAAAAAAGGAAGCAGTAGAAGCCAACTTCTGTTTGATATGTAGACAGGTTTCAGTCCACTGGGCCCCTGGTGGTGGTACTGAGGCAGGCTTTACAACCAGGCCCGGACATCCCAGCTGTCAGAGGGGGACCGCCATTGCCACTGGTAGGGTTGTGCCTTTGGAGGCACTTGGGTCATTGGTAGAGTAGGATCAGAGAAAAGGTACAAAAAGTGAGATGAAGCAAAGGGGTCTATAAACTAAAGTCTTATGATGCAAGGTGGGGTGGGGGAGGCTCCTGGCATTAGACAGAGAGAAGATCAGAGTCAGTTAATAAGTTTGGGGTGCTGGCGACTGAAACCAGATCACTGGTGGCTGTCAGCTGGAGAGGGGCGTTATCCCAGGTGGATGGCGACCTGGTCATCGCTGTTGCAGCGTGTGCCTTAGTATTCATTTCTCTCCACTCCTGTTCACTTTTTTCAATCCTTTGTCAAAAGACAGTGGAGGGTTGGCCTTTTCTCCCCCATGCTGATACAGGTAAAGGCAGAGACTGATGGTGCCAGCCTTAATTCCCCAAAGAAAAGGAGATCCAGATTTATGTGAATACCTTTAGTTCTGAAACAAGAAAAGATAAAACAGGTTGCATTCATGTATTCATGAAGCAGGCAGTATGTGTATTGGTGAATTCTGTACAAATTCACTTATTGTTCCATCCCTCTTATTTCTGAAGACCCAGTGCTCATTTTCCCTCAATAACATAAAAGCATTTTGAGCACAACTGAATTTTCAGATTTAAAACGAGGTATCCACAGTTTAAAAATGCCTTTGTGTGTGTGTTTGTGTGCAAAAAATTGATTAGAAGATCAGTGTGATTCCACTGGGAACAAAACTTTTGTTGCTGTTTTGTTATTGTTTGTTTGCTTTTGGTTTAGGAGATTTTTTTTTTAATCCAAACTAAAACAAGAGGATGTCTTCCAGCTAAGAGAATCGTGGTCACGGGTCAGAATTTTGACATCTTGGTAAAGATGGTGAGCTGTTACAAGCAGCCTGTTTTCCTTTCTTGGTCTGGATAACTTGTCTTGCTTTTCCATTGATAGATGTTCTATCTTTGATAGCTGAATGACAACTTTTATAAGGATGAGGAAAAAACTCAGTTTAGTAACGGTGTTCCTCAAATTTGTATTTCCATAAATCACCCAGAGGACTTGTTAGAAAAGAAAAAAACAGATTGTGATTCAGTGTGCCTGGAATGCAGTCTAGGAATCTGTAATTTATACAAGTAGCCCAAGCAATTCTGACCTGTGGCCACACTTTGAGAGGTATTGGCCTGTGTTAAGGGTGGGCAGACTATAACCCATTGCCTGTGTGTCCGAATGGAGTTGTACTGGAATTCAGCTGCCCTAATTTGTTTTTATGTTGTCTAAGGATACCTTTGCTCTGTGATGGTAGCAGTGGAGTAGTTGTGACCAAGACTCTACGGCCCCCAAAACTTAAAATATTTATTTTCTGGCATTTACAGGGAACATTTGCTGACCTCTGATCTAGGACTAGAGGAAAAATTCAACTTGTTGATGTAGGTCAGTGTGTGTGTGTGTGTATATACATGTATGCGTGCATATACACATGTACCTATATATGCTATTTCAAATGTCCTGTGTTTGTTTATGCACATGAAAAGTACATAAAGGGCTGAATGATTGGGTTTGAGGGCTAGAGGTTGAGGGTGGTGGTGTCTGTTACTGTAACAGGAAGATTGCGATGTAGGACTTAGTAGTGTCATCTTTGTGTTCATGCAGACAGTGATGCAAGAGCTGGCTTTGTTATATATTAGACTTGTGATCTTGGACAAGTTACTCTAGCTCCGTAAGCCTCGGTTTCCTAACCTGCGAAAAGGGGTGATAGTAGCACCTACTGATGGGGTTGTGAGGATTAAAAAAGAAAATGTGAGTGAAATGTGTGGTATTATGTCTGGCACGTATCAAGTACTCACTGAGTGTTGGCTCGTAGAATCATCGACATGCTCACCAGTGTTGTGCATTGCCACTTAGCTGCAGGGTATTGAGGTCAATAGATTTTGCTGCCATGCATGTTGTGGCCCCCCTGGGCTGACAATGTGGTCCAAAGTTCAGGACTCTGGACAGCCCGGACCCTGTCGATTCTGAACCAGGCATTTTTTGAGGCATGATCTTCTCTTATTACATGTCATTTCCAATTTCCCCCTTGAATACACAACTTCAAAGTGGTGCCTGTACCTTTGGAAGTGGTTATTCCCATCTCCTTTAAAAATATTGCTTAATTACAGCCATGAAACCCTATTCCCCGTCAAAAATTCCATCAAACAACAGCCAATAAATGGTAAATTGAGATAAGAACTGTGAAGAACCCGTGTGCTTTGTTACACTTTCTTCAATCTACAGTGAATCATTGATGCTGGATATGATAAAAATAAACACTTTATATGCAGTTGTGAAAAGATCTGCCTATGATCCAATGGCTATTTTCTTTCTGCTCTGCTTATTAACGATGGGCTAAGTGGGTTTTAAAAAAAACTGAAGACACAAGACTCGGGTTAAACACTGTCCTATTCACAAAAGAGGCTGAATGAGTCTGTGAGTGAGGAAAAGAACAAATAAAACATCTACATCATTGTCACCACAAGTTCTTTACGTGTTGGGTGCAGGACCATGTGTGGGTCTCTGGACATAGCCCTCCAACTTTTACTCGAAGTCGTTGATTATCTTTGGGGAGGGTTTTGCCGCCTCACTGCAAACATTTTGGTTGTCATAGTTAGGGGAGGGGAATGCTACTGGCATCTAATGCATACAGGCCTGGGATGCTGCTAAACACCTTATTGAGTACTGGACAGTACTACCCTGTCGCTACTGGAGAATTATCTGGTTCAAAATGTCATTAGTACCACTGTTGATAAACCCTGATTTCTGGGGGGAAAGAAATCCAGATCCTCTACTTCCTGGACCAGTTCCTGGCATAGGTACCATATGATTAGTAATTTTACTCCATTTATTGTCTTGAGACCCCCTCTAGAATCTTCTTCTGCCTTTGTAGCTGTTCTGTCATCGACTGCTTTGATATCCCAAGAAAGTATGCTTCTTGATTAAAAGCAGTTTGTAAAGTAAAATGTATTAACCTGGGGGAAGGTTATAACAGACAAGGAGTGATTCATTCGGGACACAGTCCCTAGATTTTTGGAGGTAAATGAGTCCTTTGCTTTGTGGTCAGTCAGCATTGTATACCACAGTGATTCATGATGGTTTCAAGTGGCTTATACCAAACACTGACTTTGATTTTAACCACTGTGTATTTATTCTAATGCAAAGTAATACGTATTCTGGTTATTTAAATATTATATTAAAACAAAGATGTGGTTATTAAGAAGAAAATGCCAATAGCTAATAGTATTTAGTAAGATATTAATGAGATATTAATGAGACTAATATTAATATTAGTAAGATATTAATGAGTAAGATATTAATAAGATATGAGTTAGTAAAACACACTTGTTCTAACAATTCTAACAAAAAAACTTTGTTCTAACAATTAAGCATATTTAAGTTTCAAAATGGAGGTTGTTTTAAGAAGAAACATTAAGTAACAGTCCATTGACACAGGATATCCCCCTTCTTGTGCCAATCAGGATAATATTAATAACGATGTACCTGTTCCACTTACCTGTTGCTGTGAAATGAGACACCCCGGTGCTTGGGGTCTCATAAGAACAGTAATGTTCGTTTTCCTCATATACAATACGGGCAGGGCTTCGTGGAGACAACTCATTTCTCCTTCTGTCAGTGTTTGTTGGGATGGCTGGACAGTTGGCAACTGGAACACTTGCTCATTCACATGTCTGGTGGTGGATGCTGGTGTCAGGACGTCAGCAGGGGCTGTGGCCAGAACATCTGCATATGGCGTCTGTATGTGGTGTTTGGCTTCCTCGCAACATGGTTGCTGAATCCCAAGGGTGAGTGTGCATGACAGAGGACAAAGGAGGAAGCTGTTTGGCCTTCTGTCTGTGGAGGAGTGCCAATGCCGTATTGTTAGAATAACATTTGGGATGGGATATATCGTTGCTACCCATCTCTGGTAAAAAGACTTTGTCATAAGCACCATCACATATATTAGTATATTTAAATTTGTGTGATAATTTTGTATGGATCCTTTTATTGCTCTCCTGCTCTGCTTTTTTCTGGATAAGAGAATTGAGGCTCAGAGAGCTAAAATCACATGTCCATCAACACATAGTTTGTGGCTGAAACAAAGCTGTTTTGGGGTCCAGATGAGACGCTCTTTACCAGGTGGCCAAGTTTACAGAGGTCTTTCTTACATTCTTGCTCATCCTTTTACTCGGGATATTGCTTTCCTTCCACCTGGGCCCATTCATTGTAGAGCTCTAGAATACCTCTTAGAAACAAAGATCCCTATTACAGCCTTTCCCAAATGTCATCAAATAAGATATTTTAATGAGAGGCTGTATACTGTTTCTTGTTCGAGCAGCGTAATTTCTTTTAGGTGCTAAGACTGGAAGGTCAAAATCTCCTGGTAGCCTAATGGACAGATAATTGTATTGACCACATTTTCTTGAGTCTTCAAAATGTTTTAAGGTTTTTAATTCTGACATATTTTGATTTTTAATGTTTATTCTTGAGAGAGAGAACACAAGCTGGGGAGGGTCAGAGACAGAGGGAGACAGAGAATCCCAAGCAGGCTCTCCACTGTTAGCACAAAGGTAGATGTGGGGCTCAAACCCACAAACCATATCATGACCTGAGACGAAGTCAGATGGTCACCTGACTGAGCCACCCAGGTGATCTGTGAAATATTTCAAATAAAATACAAAAATAATACTCATTCTCCACCACCTAGCTTTAACAGATCTTTACCATATTTATTGTTTTACTTAAAAAAATAGGACATTAGGGGCGCCTGGGTGGCTCAGTCGGTTAAGGGTCCGACTTCAGCCCAGGTCATGATCTCATGGTTTGTGAGTTCGAGCCCTGTGTCAGGCTCTGTGCTGACAGCTCAGAGCCTGGAGTCTGCTTCGGATTCTGTGTCTCCCTCTCTCTCTGCCCCTCCCTAGCTCATGCTCACACTCTGTCTGTCTCTGTCAAAAATAAATAAACTTAAAAAAAAAAAAAAAGAACATGACATTCTCTACTTTCCTTAGAGGTAACCACTATTCTAATTTTATTTATATCATTTCCAAGGACATTTTCATTGTTTCAAATACATAAATATTTATATAGAAGGTAATATATTCTTTTGAATATACATAAATTCATATATTTTGTTCAACATTATAGGTTTGAGATTTATCTGAGTTTAAGCTTTTAGAAATAAGTTAATCTTTTATTTGATCCGTTCTGTAGTGTTCCACTCAATACTGAATTTGATGGGCTTAAGATGACATTTTAGTATTGTTTTAATTTGCATTTTTGTGATTACTCGTGAGTTTGAACATCTTTTTGTAAATTTACTGTTCATTTGAAGTTCTCATATTAATTGCCTGTTCATTTTTTCTGCCCATTTTTTCTATCAAGTTTTTTTTCCTTATAAATGTGTAGAATTTCTTTTTACATTCTGATTAGAATAATGTGCTAATTATATGTGTGGAAAATATCTCCTTCTGCTTTGTGATGTGTCTTTTCACTTTGTTCTTTGTGTATTTTGTCACAGAAGTTTTAAATGTTTGTACAACCAAAATTCTCAGCCTTTTCCTTTACGGTTTATACATTTTGTGTGTTGTTTAAGAAATTCTTCCCTACTGGGATGTCAGAAAGATACTCTTCCATGTTTGATTGTCAAGTTTGGATAATTTTGCCTTCTCATGTTTAAGTATATAATCTATGTGCAATATTTTTCCCCATTTGGGGAGAAAGTGATATAATTTTCTACTTTTCTAAACGGATGGTTGATTGTCCTAGCAGCATTTGTTGAAAAGTCCATCATTTATCCCATTGATTTGCAGTGCAGTTCTGTCATATGCCAAGTTCCCATACATGTATGAGACTGTTGGAAGTTTTCCATGTCTATCTATATGTTAATACTAGATGGTTGTAATTACTGGAGCATTGTGATAAGCTTTGTTATCTGGTGAGTGAGACTCCCTCCCTTATTAATTCTTCTTTCGGAAAATTGTCTTGCCTATTTCTTGACTTTTTGCTTCCATGTGAATTTTAGGGTCAGCTTGTCAGCTGCTAAGAAATGCCCTTTTGGGGGTTTTGATGGGCATTGTATTTAATTCTTAGATTGTTTTAAGGTCAATTACCATCTTGAAATAAATTCTTGCTGTCCATGCACAATGCATAGCTCTCCACATACTCAAGTCTTTTATTCAGTCTTCAGGCATCTCTCTTCTCACATCTGTGTGTGTGGATTGGTCGGAATGCTTTTCTAGAAGTGTATTCTTGTTTTTCCCATGCCCACCTATCTGCTCAGCCCAGTGAAGAGCCTCCCAGTCAGTGATGATATACAGCAGCTCTGGCAGCCCATGGACAAGGGCACTGTGGTTATGGGGATCCTTGCCCACCTTTCTAGTCAGTCCATTTGCTGCTGGAGTCTGACTACTGTGATGGGGGCAGGGTAGAAGACGAGGAGTTGGAGGCTGAGACCCAGGCAGTAGGTCTGAGGAAGGTGTGTACACATTGTGAGTGTACAGTTATTTCCCGGGCCCATTTGCTTTCTGTGTTCTAGCAGCAATGTGCCATTCCTTGGGACATCATCTCCAAACTGCTTGGGTTCACATCACACCTCTGCCACTTGATAGCCTGGAAAAGGTGCTTAACTTACTCATACCACAGTTTCTTCATATGTTAAGTGGGGAGCCTCATGGGGTTGTTTTGAGGAGTAAAAGAATTAAAATCAGTAAAGTTTTGAGAATCCTGGTATGCTTCTTGAAGGCTACCTCTTTCTCCAGCATCACCATTGTATTGTTTGGATTGTACTGAACCATCTTGGGTTTGAACTGATGTTTTCCTGTATGTACTTTCTCTTGAAGTGAGCTTCCTGGGACATACTCAAGTTTATTGGAGGTTTATGGTATCTATTGGCATATTCAAGTTTCTTAAAATATTCGTAGTAAGAAAACTGTTTAGTCTTACTTAAGCCACTATTTTCCAAATCCAGTTGTTCATCAAACTTGCTTTTTCCAAAGAGTACCCGTGAACATCAGTGTCATTAGTATTCCATGGAAGACCATTTCAGGAATAGTCCTTAGGGCATTACTTATAGCAATTATCTTTATTTTGGTATATGGTACAAAAAGACATCCCAAGAAAATATATCCTTAGGGAAGGGCTTGAACACAGAGGTTAGCTAAGGAAGAGAGACTGACACTGGTAAACAGTCTCTGATCCGTAAAACATCCTTGAAGTATATTTAAAAAACTATACCATACGTTAGCCAAAGAGCTCCCATTGATTGTAAATACATTCACATAACTCAGGCCATCGAAAAGGAGGGGTTCATCAAGGTTTTAAGTAAAAACGTCTTATTTTTGGTGCCCATATTGCAACCTGGTGCTGAGGTAAATTGGATTCATTTTGTGGAAGCCCCATTGGAGTTTCTCCTAAAGGCAGGAAGCCCAATTTATTGGTATTAACCATAGTTCATTTACTGCTTGTTTTTGTTTCTTCAAAGAACTCATGTTGCAATTGGGAATGGCATTTTGGGAATGCTACTGAGATACTCCCCTATCCTTCACATGTGTTTTGTTATTTCCTTCCCCATGTCCTCTGCCGACAGCCTGTGAAATTGTTTGACTAGTTAATTGCTCTGAATCAGGAACAAAATGCAAAGGCAAAGCCGAGAGGAGGCAGCTCCACACTGCTGCCTCCCCTGTTGCTGTCCCATCACTGCTCTGGCTGCTCTTAGCTGAGGGAGAAGTGGATCATGCTAGTGTTTGATCTAAATAATTAGCTCTTTATCAAGCAAAGCAAAACCAAGTTTAAACATGATCTCCTTCCATTTCCTAGAAGATCTCTTCTTAGAAGAGCTTCCTCCAACTCTTTTCTATTTTTGCCCCCATGGCACCTTTCATTGCAGTAAGGTGGAATATGCTTGTCGGCCATGGATGAGCTTGAAAGCTGCTGGGGGCAGGACCTGGTGGGAAAGGTGTAAGCATAGAGAGAACTGGAACTGAAGTGAGCTTTCTGGCTGTGCCCTTGATTATTCGTCATGCATTCTCGGTAATGCAGATTCCTCCCATTGAAGTGGTCTATCAGATAAAGTCACCAATAAAAGCCAGGTGATTTGCTGGTACCTGTAATACCTCCAGTTCACATATGTCTACTTAGAGTTCTAGGTGCCTCTAGAATCTTAAAAACAGTTATTTTATAGCCTTGGTTTCCATGGCTTGTGTTGAGTTCTTCCAACATGCTCATGCTAAGATGTCTTGGGTTAACTTGAATTAGGTACATTTCATTGCACGGTTTTGTGAATGAAGTTTTATAGATGTTGTCTCATATTTCTTTTTAAACAAACTTAATGTAGGTAGTTAAATATCTATGAATTACTCAGAAATCAAGTTAAACTAATAACTTCTGGCTTATCTGTCCACGATTGGTTTTTATGGGACTTAATCACTCCTTAAACAGAAACATTAAAATACAAAATGAGGCTTGATTTTCATTAAAAAAGAACTGGTAACACCTGCAATATGTAAACATTGTTGCCTAGTAAATTATAATCGGATTGCTCTTGGATTACATATTACATTGTGCTAATGCTAAAAGACCCGTTCCCAGTGATGTCATTTCAGGCTCTGAGTAGACAAGATCTGTTACTACTAAAAAAGGCTGTGTTAACAATTTGCAACAGACCAGGAGTAATTTGGGGGTAGGATGGGCTGGAATTGTAAAGAGGTATTTCTTTTTATTTGAGAAAAAACTTTTCACATGTTAGATTTGAACTCTGTTGGGGCAGTATTCATTAGACACAGACCATTTTATTAATTTAGAAAGTATCTTGAGTACTGCCAAATTTGTTTCTCTGTGCACAGTTGACTTTCCAATAGGAGCAGATGAAGGAAAAGTGGAGGCTTTCAGAAGAAAGTTTTTCTCTTTGCGCGTGCCTCTCTCATCACTGCAGATAAAATAAGAAGTGAATGGTCACGTAAATGGTTTTTAAGCAGATGCTTTTTATTTTATACTCTTTTTTCACTCCGCGGGGACAGGAGGCAGCTGTGATTCTTGGATGTCCACTAGTGGGTGCTGCAGTGCTTCCGACCTGCTTTATATTGTTATCTGGGCACAGTATTAAAAAATCATACAGTGAATGGTGAGTTTCCCTTTAGAGCTACTGTCCTGTCAAGAAAGACACCAAAAATACATTTGGAAGATTGTATCCACTGAAATTATTTACTAAAATTTTAGAATAATGTGCTTGAGATCGTCCTTGCTCACTTTTTGCAAGAATTCATGTATATTAGTGAATTGTCACCTCTATTCTTGTTTGATCGGTATATAGGTTGAAGTCCACATTATACAGAAAAGGAAAGCTACTTAATGCCATAGTACAAATTAACAATATTTATTAGAAAATCCTGCCTTTTTCTATAAAAGAAAAACATGTAACATGTTCAGTTTATCTCATTTTGAGTATGAAGCAGTGCCATTGTGGCTAAGATGTCTATTTGATATTTAGGGAAGAATTTGATGCTTTAATAAGGGAATCCTCTGTCTCCCTCATCCATCATCCGCCATCCTCATCCATCCAAACAACACTGTAAATTTGTCAGAGCCTTTTCCATATTCAGTACTTGTATAAATAATGGCTGCTGTGATTTGAAAAAAGGGAAATGTGCACTTTCAAGCTATGTTATATATCTGATCACAGTCATGGCGACATCTCATAGTTTTTGTTTTGCATTGCTCAGCCTCGGTGCATATAATTTAAGCTCCAGAGCCAAAGGACATTTTTGAATGTTGACCCTTATTGTGGTTAGTACTTGCCAAAATGAAATTAGTTTGCGGGGGGAAAGGGGGTGCTTTTCTCCAGCAGATGAAACACAGTCTCTGCTCCATTACTACACTTTTATCATTGCCCATCGCTTCTCCTTCTCTCCTTTGCTGTCTTAGGGATTATTCAGGTTCTGTGCAATATTCTGAAATTAATCAAAGGAAGAAGAACCCCATGCCTTATTATACATCACAGGAAGAGAGTGGTTTCCACAATCCAGACAGCTTTGTGATGTTGTCTAGTTATGTAACTAGAATTTTATTATCTTTAAAAAAAGGTTTTCATTTTCACACAATAAAACCTTTTCATGTTAAACTTGTGCAAGCAATGGATCACTCCATGTGAGTGTAACAAAGGGTCTGAATTTAACTGATAGGCTGTTTCCCTTATTTAAATAAGGAACTGATCTGTGAACAATGTTCATTTCTTTGATTTTTTGGCTTAGCAGAACAGCTGTATGTCCTTAATGCATTTTGGGTCATAAAGCCTTTCTATGCATTGAGATAGGAGCAAACTTGCAGGATGCTTATCCAGTCTGGACCTTGTGTTCTATCTCGTCTTTTTTATAATCATGCTCTACAAATTATTTTTTCCCCAGTAAATTAGTGGCCATTGTACAGATTGCAGACACTTAGTTTGATTGAAAGTAATAAAAGGAGATTATCCACCAGGTTGGTTGAGTGAGGTTCTGATTTGACCCATTGCCTGGAGAGAAAAGAATTAATCTTATAAACCAGACTCACTTCTGCCATGCTTTGAAAAACTGCCAGGAATGCATTAGATCCCTTTTGTCTTAAGTCCATTGAGAACTAAAGGTGGAGTGGGACAGATCCGATGTATGAGCCACAGAGACTGTGGCCTCTGTGTTGTGCTTTGTGTGGTATCCTGAACTATAATGAGGGCTTTCCCTTGCTCCCTGAATAAATTCCTACCATGATAGTCTTTGAGTTTTGTGGAAGAGGAAAAGAAGGGGAACAGTTTTCATATATTACATAAATTCTTTGTGTTGGGTGTTGTTTTATGTTTTAAGCTTGGAATATATTTATTTAGATTATATATGTGTTTGTATCTTTGTTTTAAAGTTTATTTTGAGAGAGAGAGCACAAGTGAGCTGGCGAGGGGCAGAGAGAGAGAGAGAGAGAGAGAGAGAGAGAGAGAGAAAGAGAGGGAATCCTGAGCTGATAGTGCAGAGCCTGACACAGGCTGGATCTCATGACCGGAAGATCATGACCTGAGCCGAAACCAGGAGTCAGACGCTTAACCGACTGAACCACGCAGGTGTCCCTGTATGTTTTTGTATCTTATCCTCATGAGATAAAGTGCTCCTGTGGCAACTTTATGGGTGTGGGTCAGGTACAGAGAGGTGAAGTGTAAGATCCTACAGCTAGTAGGTGAATGATTTGAGGTTCAGACCCAAGCTTTCCACGCCCCCCACCACCGACACAGCACATGCTTGTAAACACCGTGGTCTCCTGCCTATTCTGAGAGAGCAAAGGAGGAGATCAGAGTTGGATCCTGCAGCATGCCCTGAATCAGCCGGCGTACGGAGGCATGCAGAAGAAATCAATGAATGAGTCGAGGGGAGAACCTTGTGTCCTTCTTAGCAGATAGCACGGTTTGGAGCTTGCCTGACCTGGGTGCATGCATTCTCTTCTTTTTTTGTTGTTGTGGCTGGGAGCACACTGCTAACCTCCCCAAGACTCTGTTTCTGTCTCCATAGCATCCCTTGGAGGTTGTTGCAAGCATGAGGAAAGATGGCCCAGTGAATGCTGCACGGCTTCTAATAGCCTGCAGGGTTGTCCAAGGATGTGATAAGCTGCCATGGGTAGGAGGTTGGAGGCTGGGGATGGTATTTAGCACCAAGAAAAAGGTGATGGGAGCTTCCCGTATATCATTTTGGAAGAACCTTAAGAGCCCAAATTCGAATGGAAAATCCCAACTTACAGGTGACACATAGGAGGACTCACACTATCTCGACAACCTTTGAACCCCCAAAAGACAACTGTTCCCCCAGAGGTATTTCAGGATATGCTTTAGGCAAAATGGTAGTGTCAACTCTGACCTTCATTTCAGCTATAATTTCCAGTGGTCATCTGGAACGTTTCTGAGCATTTAGTACCCATTCTGCTTCTTGAGGTTTATGGAGGCAACCATGGTTGACTGGGGTAGGCACTGCACCAGCCCGTCTCACCTCCACTTCTCTCTTCCTTTGTATTTTGATTTCTGTCCTATTGTGTGAACCAGAGGAAGGGAGATGAAGAGAAAACAGACGCTGTGCTGGAGACAGTTCCTTTCCCTCAAAGGCTCTGGGGCCTTCTGTTGGAGGGTGGTTTCTTTTGATCTTTTGTTTTTTCTTATTGTTGATGGTTGCAGTCCACCCTCCCAGAGTTACCCCCTTTCTAATCTTGACATGTGCTAGTATAGAAAGAAGAGTGAGAGGCATAGGAAGGAGTGAAGGGGTACGGAGGCCAAAAGGATAAAAGACTTGGGACCAGGCTGGGAGGCCACCCAGGGAAGGCCCTTGCTTTGCACGTTAGTGTACCAAGGGCTCTCTGTGGACTGTTTTCGCTGTTGCCTTCTTGCCTTTGTCTTAGCCAGAGTCCGCCTCGTGGTCTGCAAGTTGTTCCACAGGTGGTGTGCCAGCAGACTCCCAGCATGGCCCATTTAACCCACAGAGTGATCGTGTTTGTGCTTGATGGCCAAGACAGGGAGCAGGGAAACTGTTTTCATTGGGATCGGCTTCAGTCCTTTCTCCAAAAGCAGCCGGTTGAACTGCTCCACTGTTTCTGGAGCCGTTACGCCATGAAGTGAAGTTTGGGTGAAGGACAGATATATTATCTAGGAAGGAATCCTCAGATTTCTTCCAGAGAACGTCCAGTCATTGCCTCTGCCAACGAATGAAACTGTTCTCCAGTGTTCTGTTTTATAGAGGCTCTTTCTGGGGAAGGGAAAAAAAACCCAACCCCTATGACATTAATCCTCCTTTGCTGTGAAGCAAGTAAGTAGCAAGTGTCAGTTAATATCCATTTTATAGGTGAGGAAATAGAGGCACTGAGAGATTAAATAGATAAGTGCTTCTCAAAATTGCATGTATTCATGAAGTGCCTAGGGATCTTTTTATAAATGCAGATTTTGATTCAGCAATCTGGAGAGGAGATCTGAAAACCCGCATTTCTAACCTGTTCTATGAAGGGAGAGATGCTACCCGTCTGTGATTCATTTGAGTTTCCAAGATGTGGTTCATTTACATACACAGCAAGTTAGCAACTTACTAGATAATGCTAATTGTCTCTGTCCCAAGGAGGCAAAAATGATACAGTCTTTCAGTGAAGACTGTTTCAGACTTTTTTCAAAATAGTTAAAATATGAAGCCTACTGTTTACGGATTGTTCTGACCACAGGACATAAAATAACCAGACTGTCAGATTTGGTTTTCTTAGCAGAATTAGGTAGTTAGACTGGTTTCATGCAGCCATAACTAGGGCCTGCCTTAGATAACAGAGGCATTAGGAATTGTATCCAAGCATCAGGAACAAAGTGGTGCTTTAAACAGAAGGCAACTGCTAGCTTATAAATTCATATTTCATTCCAACTGAAGCCCGTAAATTGTGCATGTGTATGTGTGTGTATAGGTCCAGTGTTAACTCTAGTTCTAACTCTACTCCTGTCGTCTATTTCCTTATAACATGTTATCAGAGCAGAGTTGGCCTCCGCAAAAGACAATCTTTCCCATGTGCTGCTACTCACTAGGATTCCACAATTTGTTGATGACTCACACATCTGTGTGGAAGAGTATGCTACCACCCTCAGCTGCAGTAGTTTATGCTTTTCTCCCTTCTAGAATATGATTACCCCGAAGTACGTAATAGTCATCTAATGGGGAGCAGGTGTAAGAAGAAATGCAGCAATTTTGAACAAAAGGAATGGATACAAAATGCAGCATGAAGGATTTAGGTTAGACATCCATGTGTGGGAAAAATTCTCTTCTGCTAGTAATAGCAGTGAAACATTGAAACACAGGATCAAAGCAGAGCTGTGGCACATTCTTAGGACATTTGAAAGAAAAGGGCAGGTGGTTCTGTTTCAATGCTTTTTGTACAGCTCCTCGCAGAGGGAGGCGAATGAATTCTGCAATTGCTGGAGATCATTTTCAGTTCTGTGATTCATGAGAGATGAATTCTGGGGACATTTGATTAAAAACCATGTCGGAGAGCCACATATTCCAGAGGTCTTTTGTGATCATCCTAATTGATACCGGGATGTCATTTTTTGGCATGAGGACAGGAACCCAACAAGTATTTAAGACCAGTTTTTTTCATGTGATGTTGTTTCATTTGGATGATTCTCACCTATACCTTCAGTGATGATAAAAATTACCTTCCCTAGGGGCTTCTAAGACACTGAACAGAGAGTATCATCTGAATACACAAGGGAACCAAAGGGCATCAGATATTTTTCTCCCAGTTTTATTTGGCATCTTCCAAATTCTAATAGTCTATACAATAGTTTAAAGTTGAAATAGTGGTCCTTTATTTTCCTAATTAGAATTTCAACCAGGATGCTTACAGGCATTCACTTTCCTCACTTTGAATGATTTGATGCAGTAGGTACTGACTAAAGATGTCCGTACATTGGTCCCAAATCGCCATAGTGCTATCATTTTTGGCATTATACCATACTAAAACCCATGGCTTGAGAGAGCATGACAGTGCCTAAAAATAATGGAGATTAAACTTTATCAGCTTTTTGGAGGATCCTGAAAATAAAATACTATGTGTCTTGTAAGTGACTAATGGCACCTTAGTATAAACAGCATCGTGAGATAGCACACACACATACACACACACGCAATCACATAAAGATGAGAAATGGGCATTTGAGTTTCTAGTGAATATTTCGTAGGTCCATTATACATGGGGTCAGCAGCAGTATACATTCGATAAAATTCACAGCAGACAAATAGGAATGTGGAGGAATTTTCTAGACCTTTTGGAGTTGGATACTTCAAACATCAAGAAAGGGAGCCAACGTGCAGCTTTTGAAAGCAAGAATTAGGAAGGTGGGCAAAGAGGGCAGGGGAAACTGATAACATGTTATAAGGAAATAGACGACAGGAGGAGAATTAGAACTAGAGTTACCCATATTCACAGCTAGCACCAAACAAATTTAATGCGTTAAATACAAATTTGGAAACAAAATCCAAAGTCAAAATTTGAAGGAAAAAAATGAAGAATACGGAAGGGCTCCTTTGAACTCTCAAATCATAAAGAAAAAGCATTGTTTTGTAAAGTTTAAAGATGGCTCTTAAGTAAGCTGAACTGTTTTGCCCTCATTTCAGCTCCTCTTTGTTTTAAGAGGAAACCACTGACCATCTCACACATTTGTCTTCTTCCTTTAGAGGATCAAACCTTAATGGTGAGAAAAATAGCTCTGAAAGACACACTAAGAAAGTTTTCCTGGGTCACAGGTTACGTTGGTACTGTTGTCTTTATCCCAGTCACAGAATCTACCCCTCAATGCGGTGACCCATCAACCAGACAGGGTCTGGACAAGAAAACTGAATTCTTTGGTGGTGGTTTTGGTTATTAAATTCAAGGTTCTTAAAGCTACACCAACACAATTCATTCTCATCATCTTGTCAGATTACTTTGCCCCTAAAACATTTTTCCTACTCCACAAAATCCCAGAAATTTGAACTTAATGGATTTTTATAATTTTGCCAATTAAAATGTTTCCAAGAAAGAGGTTTCCAAATTAAAAAGCAAAACCCAACAAATAGAAAACAAAATAACTGTCACTTGTTATACCCACCATTTCATAAGAGAAAAGACATGAATACTCAGAGTGTGGGCAAGAGATATTTTTGAAAAAAGTACTGCCTGTATGTTCAGTCAATTCACCTTTATGACAATCTAGTACAAAGCACTGGAAATTTCGTCATGGACTAACAGTGGCCAACTGGTTGGGATTTGGGAATCGCTTGTGCAAAAACCCACTGCTTGTTGAGAAGTTGATCTGCTTGAGGGGAATGGGGTGACTTCTGAAGGCCAATGAGCCTTGGGCTGTTGGTAACCTTCACCAATGAGAGTATTTGTACAAAAAACATTTTCATAAATGAAAGTACATCATTTTGACTCAGGTGGGCTCGAAGAATTTCCCAATGCCCAATTTACCTTTTGATTGTTTCACCAAGATTTAGCAACTCTCTGTCCCATTAAATATGGAAAGATGTGAAACCTACCTCTGTTGTAAACCCTTCTCTGTTTTCCATTTTACAAACATGCGATGACTTAGCAATTTCACTGCAAAAGCTAAGGCATTATAATGTTTGAAATGAGAAATCTTCATGTCATTAGTGTATAACTCTCAACTCCTCTTACTATTGTGTAATATGTAAAGCTTTCTGAACCAGGAAGCCTTGCTTGAGAGAAAATGAACACCAAAACCTGAGGTTTGAAAACGAGTTGCTAGTCCAAGTGTTAAATACTTTCCCTCTGTTTTGTACCTCACTCAGGTATGATAGTCCATTTTTTCCACCCAGATTTTGTGTTTGGAAAACAAATTCTGAGGATAAGGTAAGTGTCCCAGGACAAGTTCCCTTTAACCATTTTAACTGTTTATAGCAATTGTTTTACCGAAGAAGTCTGGGCCTGACCTGGTAGTAATCACATGGCCTGGTACGGCAGGGGAGACTAGAAGGATGCATTATTTTATAGACGAAGGAGGAGTAGAGAAGGGCTCAGGGAGGGATTCAAGTTGAAATGCAGATGTCTGTAAAAAGGTATATAACAGGACGCAGAAGTGGAAAATGGAGGAAGATGACAGAACTGAAAGGTACAACAGTATTTCAGATAAAGCTTTATGGTTTCCTTCCAGGAGTGTGTGGATTTCACTTGGAGCTAAGTCAACGTTTTGTGTATAATGTGTTCCACAGCCGTGGGGAGATGCCAGATGTGTGTATTATGCTCTTTGGAGAGACAGTGCTAATGAGGGCCTGCATATGGTCACTTACCTATTTTTCCAATCAGCTACAGCTTTAGGAGACCCAGGCTCTTAAGGACATGTCTGGGTTAATAGCAACACGGGCTGTCCCATTGTGTGCTCTGCTAATTTTGGCAAAAAGAAGATTTTGCTTAAAACATTTGCATATTTAAATACTACGTGGACATTATGCACAGGGTCTGCTCCAGCTTTAGCATTCCTTAAACCTCTTGATGCAGTTCTTCTAGTGTGGACTTCTTTGGCTTAAAGGACAATTAAAAAGGTCAAGCACCAGGGGTGCCTGGGTGGCTCAGTGGGTTAAGTGTCCGACTTCGGCTCAGGTCATGATCTCACGGTCCGTGAGTTGGAGCCCCGCGTCGGGTTCTGTGCTGACAGCTCAGAGCCTGGAGCCTGTTTCAGATTCTGTGTCTCCCTCTTTCTGACCCTCCCCCGTTCATGCTCTGTCTCCCTCTGTCTCAAATAAACGTTAAAAAAAAAAAATTAAAAAAAAAAAAAAAAAAAGGTCAAGCACCACTGCATTGACCTTAAAGGAATAAACAATTAATCTAAAGATCACAGTGTAGTCCATTTATTAAACTCATTTTTGTTTGCTTTTGTTTTTTGGGCTTTTTGGCCAGCTATACCAAGGCATTCAAGTACTTAGGTCTTCATAAAACTGTTTTCTTTCTTCCACTTGTGTTAATACAGATATTAAGTCTCATAATATCTACTTAGCATAAACAAGAAGATAAAAATGATTTCTATGATTGAAATGTTTGTTATTTAGCATTAAGCATCTTCCTGCTCCCATGCGTTTTGCATTTAATCCACTCGGTGCTTGGTTTGGGGATTGCTAGATTAGTTTTAATCCCCTGTCTAATAGTGGAGTAGTGGTGAGATTTATTACACAGGCAGGGTTTGGTTCTTGGATTTAAGAGGGCTCACGTGCACTCCATGCATATTAAATTTGGGAAACGACCGGTTCAGTATAAAAGGTTGAGAAGACATCCTTTATCTCAGAATGGTTCTCTTTAGGCACACAAAGTGCAGACAGCATTTATTGCATTAATGAAAAGAAAATTGATTACAAGTGTTTCTCTCTTTTGGGGTCAGACTAATGTTCTCAGAATATGTTTTTTTTTCCCCCTTTTGAAATGTACTCTACCATCATTTCAAAGCATTCTAGATGTTTTCTTTATTTCTTCAGAGGCCACCTCCAGGGAAAAGATAAATAGCTTATTATATAATGGGTTCTTCCTAAGAAAAATGGAAAAGGTTGGGTACTACCCAACCAGGGGAATAAATATTTGCAGAAATTACAGAAGAATGGGATAGCTCACTACTCCTACAGAATCTAATAATTGCCAAATTTTCCCCAAATGGATGTAAAAACCTGTGCTTTTCAAGATGGGAGGTTTATGATTTTAATATTGGCTATATTTCACACGATGCAAAAAGATTCTGGTTAATAGAAAATGTAAAAAAATAATCACTATACTGTGACCTGTACATTTTTGTGATTAATGAATGAAAGTCATGCTGGAATAAAACTTGTAGCTTAAGTTTTCTTCTGTTTTGGTTCTCTTAAGTAATTTTACCTTAAGGAAGAGAATGGAGTGTATTATGTAGTCAAGAGATGAATAGACAGGTACTGTGAGCAACAGGATATTGGGTGGAAAATACAGATTTTTATGATGCTAAAATACTGTCTGATATTTTGAATGAATCTTACCCAGAGAACTTGAATCTGATGAACGTAACCTGTGACCCAGGAAATCTTTCTTAGTGTGTCTTTCAGAGCTATTTTTCTCACCATTAAGGTTTGATCCTCTAAAGGAAGAAGACAAATGTGTGAGATGATCAGTGGTTTCCTCTTAAAACAAAGAGGAGCTGAAATGAGGGCAAAACAGTTCAGCTTACTTAAGAGCCATCTTTAAACTTTACAAAACAATGCTTTTTCTTTATGATTTGAGAGTTCAAAGGAGCCCTTCCGTATTCTTCATTTTTTCCTTCAAATTTTGACTTTGGATTTTGTTTCCAAGTTTATATTTAACGCATTAAATTTGTTTGGTGCTAGCTGTGATTATGGGTAACTGAAGTTAGTGTAATTGGTTTCCTTGAGAGACCAAAATAAGAAAGAAACATGTTCTTTTGGAATGTTACTACTGCTGTATGATTTTAAGTCCCCCTCAGCATGACTTTTAATGTATACATTTAATAATGTAAATAAATGGACTTTGTAGTAATTTTACCAAATATGGACCCCTAGTTCAGATAAAAACATGTTTTTAATGTTTGTTTATTTTTGTGAGACAGAGACAGAGTGCGAGTAGGGGAGGGGCAGAGAGGGAGGAAGACACAGAATCCAAAGCAGGCTCCAGGCTCTGAGCCATCGGCACAGAACTGTAAGATCATGACCTGAGCCGAAGTTGGACGCTTAACTGACTGAGCCACCCAGGAACCCCTAAAACATTTTAACTCTGTTTATTTTGAGAGAGAGAGCACGAGTGGGGTAGAGGTAGAAAGACAGGGAGAGAGAATTTGAAGTAGGCTCGGTGCTGTCAGCGCAGACCCCTGTACAGGGCTGGAACTCATGAACCGTGAGATGACTTGAGCCGAGATCAGGAGTCGGATGCTCAACTGACTGGGTGAGCCACCCAGGTGCCCTTATGTATTGAGTTTTTTTAACATCTCTGAGACTCCAGTAAGAATATGGTGTAGGTTTTGATAGTCTCTAAGGTCCTTTTTGGTTCCAGGATTTTGTGATCAATAGAGTTACTTTCAGACAGAAATCTACAAACCTATTAAATTCCTGCTTTGAAACTTCAGCCAAATGAAGTTGTGAAATATTTTTTTCTTATTGAATAAAACATTAATATGGTTATGTATATTTATATATATAATATATATTATGTGATATACCTATATATAATATATATTATATATATATCTGTATAAATATCTATTTATATATAGATTATCTTTTTTTGCATTTCATCATCCAAATATGTGCTCCTTGAGAGCAGACACACTTTCCTCTATTTTGTTCACTGTGGGGTTTGCCCCAGAGCTTTGAATAGGGTCTGTAACATGTCATGTTTAGTCAGTGAATAAATTTATGGATGGATCTATGATGGGGGGGGGAAAGTGTCTGAACCTCCTCTGAATAAGTTGTCAGCTTCTTTTGTTTTCCAGTTTTATTGAGAAATAATGAGCATGCCTCACTGTATAAGTTTAAGGTGTACTACAGCATGGTGATGGATTTACATAGAATGTGAAATGATTATTGCGATCAGTTCAGCTAACGTTCATTATCTAATATAGGTACAATATAGAAAAAAGAAAGAAGGAAAGAAAAAAAAATTTTCTCCTTGTTGTGAGAACTTTTAAGAGTTACTCTCTTAACAACTTTCATATATCCTATGGCAGTGTTAGCTTTAATTGTCATGTGTGTTACATCCCTCATACGTATTTATCTTATAACTGGAAATTTATACCTTTTGATTACCTTACTCCTATTCTTCTTACCCCCACTTTGCACCTCTGATAACCATGGTGACCATGTCTGATTTCTTTTTCTATGAGTTTCGGTTTAGTTTTTTGTTTGTTTGTTTTTAGATTGTATATATAAGTGAGATCATACAGTATTGGCCTTTCCCTGTCTGACTTATTTTACTTAGCTTAATGCCTTCAGGGTCCATCCAAGATGTCACAAAGAGTTACTTATATTTCCTTATTTCCTTATCACATACGTGATATGGTCTTATTTTTTTTTAATGGCTGGGCACATAAGTGATACATGTAATCACAATTTTTTATCCATCCATACTTAAGGTCGTTTCTGTGTCTTGGTTATTGTAAATAATGCTGCTGTGAATGTAGGGGTGCAGATAGCTTCTCAAGTTAGTGTTTCCTTTTCCTTTGGGTATATTCTTAGACATGGAAGTGCTGTCCTACATGGTAGTTCTATTTTTAATGATTTGAGGATCCTCCATACTGTTTTCCATAGTGGTTGCACCAATTTATAATCCCACCAACAGTGTACAAGAATTCCCTTTTTTCCACATCTACACTAGCATTTGTTATGACTTATCTTTTTGATGATGGCCATTCTAACAGGCATGAGGTGATATCTCATTTTGGTTTTAATTTGCACTTCCCTAATGAAAATTTGTTGAGCATCTTTTCATTGTACCTGTTGGCCTTTTGTATATCCTTGAAAAAATGTCTGTTGAGGATATTTTCCCATTTTTAATTTTAATTGGGTTATTTATTGTTTTGCTTTTCAGTTGTATGAGTTGTTTTTTTTTGTTTTGGATATATTCACCCTTTATCAGATAAATCGTTTGCCTATATTTTTTCAAATTCCATAAGCTGTCTTTTCACTTTGCTGATGGTTCCTTTTGCTGTACCGAAGATTTTTATTTTGATATGGTCCCACTTGTTTGTTTTTGATTTTGTTGCTTGTGCTTTATGTATCACAGTCAAAAATTCATTACCAAGATTCATGACAAGGAGCTTTATTTCTGTGTTTTTTTTCCCTAGGAAGTTTATGGTTTCCAGTCTTACAGTTAAGTCATTAATTTATTTTGGGTTAATTTTTGAGAGTGGTGTAAGATAGGAGTCCATTTTCATTGTTTTACCTGTGAGTTTCCAGTTAATTCCAGCACTATTTATCAAAGAGACTGTCCTTTCTTCGCTGAGTTTTCTTGGGCCCCTTGTCAAATATAGTTGATCATATATGCTGGCATTTTTTTCTGGACTCTTTATTCTGTTCCATTGGTCTATGCCAGTAGCATACTGTTTTTGATTATTCAAGCTTGAAAAGCTAGAAAGCTTGAAAGCAGGGGGTGTGATACTTCCAGAATTTCTTTGGTATTTGGGGTCTTCTCTGGCTCCATATAAATTTTAGGAGTGTTTTTTTCTACTGCTATGAAAAATGCTATTGGAATCTTTGTACGGATTGTATTGAATCTAAATTTGGCTTTTGGTAGTATTGTCATTTTAACAATATTAATTCTTCCACTCCAGAAACATGACATTTATCTTTCCATTTGTATGTGTCTTCTTCAATTTCTTTCATCACTGTCTTACAGTTTTCAGAGTAGAGATCTTTTAATTCTTTGGTTAAATTTATTCCTAAGTATTTCATTGTTTTTGATGATACTGTAAATGGAATTGATTATTTTTTTTCGAGAAAATTCATTGTTAGTGGATAGAAATGCTGCTGGTTTTTGTATGTTAATTCTGTACCCTTCTCCTTTACTGAATTCATGAATTAGGTCTAGCAGTTTTTTGGTTGAGTGTTTAAGATTTTCTCTATATAAAATCATGTTACTGTGAATAGAGACAATTTTACTTCTTCCTTTCCAATTCAGATAGATTTTATTTCTTTTTCTTGCCTAGTTTCTGTAGCTAGGACTTCCAATACAATGTTGAATAGTTGTGGTGAGAGTGGGTATCCTTGTCATCTTCCTGATCCTAGAGGAAAACCTTTGAACTTTTCACCATTGAATATGATGTTGGCTGTGGGCTTGTCATGTATGGCCTTTATCACGTTGAGAAATATTCCTTCTATGCCTAATTTGTTAAGAGTTTTTAATCATGGATGATTGGATTATGTCGGGTGCTTCTTTTTGCATCTGTTGAAAGGATTCTATGATGTTTTTTCTTTCATTCTAATACGATGTATCACAATGATCGGATTGTGTATGTTGAACCATCAAACCATCTTTGCATCCCAAGGATGAATCCCACTTGATTATGGCAAATGATCCTTTTAACGTGCTGCTGAATTTGGTTTGCTGGTATTTTATTGAGAATGTTTGCATCTATATTTATCAGGGATATTGGCTTGTAGTTTTCTTTTGTAGTAGTGTTCTTTTTCTGGTTTTGGTATTGGGATAATGCTTGCCTCATAAAATAACTTTGGGAGTATTTTCTCTTGCTTGATTTTTTGTAACACTTTGAAAAGGATTGGTGTTAATTCTTCTCTAAATGTTTGGTAAGATTCACCAGTGAAATGCTCTGGTCCTGTGTGAGTGGGTTTGCTTTCCTTTCCTTTTTTTCTTTTTCCATTTCTTTTTCCTTTTTCCTTTGCTTTTTCCTTTCCTTTCCCCCTCCCTCTTTCTTTCTTTCTTTCTTTCTTTCTTTCTTTCTTTCTTTCTTTCTTTCTCTCTCTCTCTCTCTCTCTCTCTCTCTCTCTCTCTCTCTCTCTTGCCCTTCCTTCCTTCCTTCCTTCCTTCCTTCCTTCCTTCCTTCCTTCCGTGATTATTATCTGGCTTTATTTCATTTTTCAATCAATTTTTAATTTACATTGTAGTTAACATATAGTGTAACGTTGGTTGCAGGATTAGAAGTCATTCATCACTTACATAAAATACCCAGTGCTCATCTCAACAAGTGCCTTCCTTAATATCCATCACCCATTTAGCCCATCCACCACCCACCTCCCTTCCAGCAACCCTCTGTTTGTTCAGTTGTACAGTTAAGAGTCTCTTATGACTATTTGGACTTTTTTCATTAGGAGATGTTTGATTACTGATTCAATATCTGCTAGCAATTGGTCTATTCAGCTTTTTTTATTTCTTTCTCATTCAGTCTTGGTAAGTTTGTGTTTCTGAGAATTTTTCCATTTTTTCTAGGTGGTCCAGTTTGTTGGCATATAGTTACTCATAGTAGTCTCTTAGGATCTTTTATATTTCTGTGCAATTCATTTTGTTGATTTGGGTCTTCCCTCTTTTTTCCTTGGTTAGTTTAGCTAAGGGTTTTTCTATTTTGTTTATTTTTTCAAACAATCAGCTCTTAGCTTGGTTAATCTTTTCTCTTGTTTTTCTGTGCTCTGTTTCATTTATTTCTGCTCTCATTTTTATTCTTTTGCCAACCTTGAATTCTGTTCTTTTTCTGGTTTTTAAGGCATGGAATTAGGTTGTTTATTTCTTATCTTTCTTACTTCTTAACGTGGGCGTTTATTGATATAAGCTTCCCTCTTAGAACTGCTTTTGCTGTATTCCGTAAGTACTGGTATGTTGTCTTTCTATTATTTTCATTTGTCTCAAGAGACATTTTTACCTCCCCTTTCATTTCTTTTTTGATCCATTTGTTCAGGAGAGTGTTGTTTAATTTCCATATGTTCATGAAATTTTCAGCTTTCCTCTTGTGACTTTAGTTTCATGCTTTTATGGTCAGAGAAAACACTTGGTATGATTTCAGTCTTCTTGAACTTGCTAAGACTTGTTTTGTGCCTAGAAAATGTTCCACGTGCACTTGAGAAGAATATGTATTCTGCTGTTGGTGGATGAAATGTTCTGTTTATCTCTCTTATGTCCATTTGGTCTGTAGCATTGTTCAAATCTGCTGTTTGCTTATTGATTCTCTGGGTGACCTTTCCATTGTTGAAAGTATGACGTTGAAGTTTCCAACTATTATTATATTACTGTTTATTTCTCCTTTTAGCTCTGTTTTTGCTTTATATATTTAGGTGCTCCAGTGTTAGCTGCATAAAAGTTTATAATTGTATATCTTATTGGAGGGTTGATCTCTTATTATGTAATGGTCTTCTCTTTTTACCATTTGCAGTTTAAAGTCTGTTTTGTCTGTTACAAGTATAGCTACCCCTGCTTTTTTAGTGGAGTTACCATTTGCTTGAGATGACTTTTTCTATCTTCTCACTCTCAGTCTTTAAGGCTAAAGTGAGTTTCTTTCAGGCAGCATATGATTGGATTTTTTTTTTTTTTTAGTCCAACCATTCTCTGTCTTTTGATTGGATAATTTAATCTGTTTATGTTTAAAGTAATCATTGATAAGGGCTTACTTACATTGCCATTTTATTAATTTTGTTAATTTTGTTTGTAGATCCATTTCTCCTTTTGCCTTATACTTCTATTTGTGTGTGTGTGTGTGTGTGTGTGTTGATGTCTTTTGTATTAGCATGCTTTGACTTCTTTGTCATGTTCTCATGTGTAATTGCTACCAATTTTTCTGCTGTGGTTACCATGAGGCTTACATAAAATACCTTAAAGTTAGAACCTCCTATTTAAGCTGATAATTTCCATACATTTTTAGAACTTGACACTTTTTCTTCTCCTCACATTTACCTTATTTCTGTTACAATTTGTGTATTTTCATATTGTATAACAGATAAATGTAGTTACAGTTATTTTTACTGTTTATTTTTAAATATTTTGTTTTTAATGTTTGTTTATTTTTGAGAAAGACAGAGATAGAGTGTGAACAGGGGAGGGAGACACAGAATCTGAAATAGGCTTCAGGCTCTGAGCTGTCAGACCAGAACCTGACACGGGGCTCGAACTCATGAGCTGTGAGATCATGACCTGAGCCAAAGTCAGATGCTCAACTGACTGAGCCACCCAGGCGCCCCTATTTTTTAATCTTAGACTATAGTTTTAAGTGAATTATACACCACTGTTACCAAATTACAATATGTAACTTTGACTATATATTTACTATAGCCAGTGAGTTTTATACTATTTTTTTTTTTAATGATGTTAATTGGCATCCTTCCACTCTAAGAACTCCGTTTAGCATTTCTTGTAAGGAAGATCTGCGGGTAAGGAATTCCCTTAGATTTAATTTGTTTGAAAAAGTCTTTATCCCCCTTTTGTTTTTGAAGGACAGCTTCATTGGATATAGTATTATTAGTTGACAGTTTTTGTCTTTTAATATTTTGAATATGTAATCCCTTTCTCTCCTGGCTTGAAATGTTTCTGTTGAGAAATCCACTGATAGTCTTGTGGGGTTCCCTTATAAGTAATTTCTCTTTGCTCTGGTTGCTTTTAAAATCTTAGTCTTTGACTTCCGAGCATCTAAATATAATGAGTCTCTGTATAGTTCTATTTGAGTTCAACCTATTTGGAGTCTTTTGCCTCATGGAACTGGATGTTCATTTCTGTCTCCAGATTTGGAATATTTTCAGCGATTATTCCTTTAAATATATTGTCTGCCTCGTTTTCTTTCTCCTCTCCTTCTGGGAGTCCCATAATGTGAATATTGTTTCTTTTCATTGTGTCCCATAAGTCTTTCTTCACTCTTTTTTATTCTTTTTTCGTTTTGCTCCTTTGAATTGATAATTCCTAATGTCCTATCCTCCAGGTTGCTGATTCTTTCTTCAGATGGTTTCTGTTGCTTTTCAGTATGATTTTTTTTCATGCATTATTTTCTAATTTCATTTAGTTGTCTATGTGTTCATGTATTTAATAAAAATTTGTAAAGAGGATTACTCTGAATTCTTTTTTGATAGTTTATAGATTTCTGTTTCTTAAAGATCAATTATCAGAGATTTATTAGTTTTGGTGGTATCATTTTTATCTTGTTTTCTGTGATCCTTGATTCTTCACATTGGTATCTGTACATTTGAGTAATCAAATTGCTCTACCAGACTTTAGAGATTTGCTTTGGCAAGGCAGAGACAGATTTTTACCAATCAACTCAGTTTCAGTACTGTGTGTGTCTGCTGATAATGTCTTTGGGCAGTAGGGTCTTTTTTATTGGTGTGGCAAACTGTTCTGAGTTTGGTGATGGTGAGGGTGTGCTCTTGCCTGAGAACACTTGTATAGGACTGGTTGCTTTGTTTTCTACGCAAGTGAGGTTGTAGGTTGAACTTACTTGTTACCTGGATTCTCTGGTCAGGTTTACTAAATAGTTGGGACTGGGTAGTATATTCAGTTGTAGCTGAAGCTATGTATTAGCTTCCGTTCTCAGGCAAGGCATTAGGACAGGACCCAGAGCCTGTATGCTTCATTGTTTGGGGACCTGAATCAGGAAAGAGTGTGCAATAAATACCCTGGCCAGGTGAGGCCACCAATTTTGCTCTCCAGAAGGGGAAAGTCACATGTTGTGCTCTCACTTCAAGTGATACTGTAAGCATGGCTGTTGAATGGGTTATGCAGAGTACTGTGTGCTCTGGATAGGTTACCTGGTTAGGCAGGCTGGAGGCTGTATTCAGTAATGAGCAGGTCTAAAAATTACTTTCCCTGCCAGGATGCTGTGGGAAAGGCAGGTCTAAAGCTGGTGAAGCTCTTTGCTGTGTCAACTCGAGCCAAACCACACCCTAAGTTCACTGGCTTTGCTCTCCAAACTGTCAGCTTTCTGCCTCCCATTCTCTCTGCTTGACTGCCATTCTACCACACAGATTCCAGATATTTTTACCTGTCCTTTTGGTCAGATGGGGCCAGGTGCCACAGTAGGTAGGTAGGGCTGTGTCTCAGTTCCCTTGCCTGGGTGGGGAGAGGAGGGCAGGGGCTGCTCTATGCCACTATTTATTTCTCCAATACACCTACATTTGGAGATTATTCCCCAATAATCGCCAAGTATTCATGGTCTCCATTTGAGAGGAACCAGGAGTTACTCTCAGCCTTGGCTATGAATTAATCACCTGCCTATGTGTAGTACAGGAACTTTGCATGGCATGTTGACTTTGCTCTGGGGGATCATCACCTCTGCCCACCTGTCTCTTGGCCTGAGCCCCACTGGGCTACACAGCTTCCAGGTGTTCCCATCAGCTCTCCTCCACACGTGGTCAGATTTGGCTGGAAAATACTCTCCACAGAGGTGGGACCATGAGTCAGCTCCTCATCTGGGCATGAGTAAGTCAACCTCTGAGGTTGACAAAACTCTTCATTTGAGGATTCAAATCAAACCGATCTTCATCCTGTCAAGTTCCTTTGTCAGTGGTCATCACTCACTTATTCTGCAGATAAACAAAATTGCTGGTTGAGATTACTACTTGGGACTGCAGGTGATGGGTCTTGGTTGTTGCAGGGCCCTCTTCCCTTCTCTGTCTTGGTCAGATTTTTAGTGGTTGAGCCCTTCAAATTCTCCTGAAATCCCAATGAAGTGAGATCAGAGTAGTGGCTCTCACACAGCAACCCACAGTGCTGGGGGATGCTAGTTGTCCCCACCCCTCTAGTTCTCTGTTTGCACTGGATGAGCTGGAAGCTCAGGGGAGACATCTCTTTGTGGTGTTACACTGGTCTACAGTAACAGCAATGCGGTTAATGTGTAGCTGCTTCTCTTACCCTTCTGATGAGGACTGTCATGGTCTCTGTGGTGCAATGGGATGCTTCACCCTCGCCCCCAGGTTCTAGGATTCTCTCAATGGTGTTTTGTTCTTGAATAGTTGTTAGCTGTTCCTCTTGTGATGGGGAGTGAAGTCAGGAATGACCAATATCACCATCTTGGTGACATCACTCCACACAACTTCTTGATATCTTCTGCAGACTTAGAGAACATGTTTTTTTAAACAGTAGGGAATTAAGGGGCACCTGGGTGGCTCAGTTTGTTAAGTGTCCAACTCTTGATTTCGGCTCAGGTCATGATCTCATGGTTCATGGGTTCAAGCCCTGTGTTGGGCTCTTGTGCTGACAGAGCAGAGCCACCTTGGGATTCTCTTTCTCTCCCTCTCTCTGCCTCTCCCTGACTTTGCTCACTAGCTCATGCGCTCTCGCGCTCTCTCTCTCTCTCTCTCTCTCTCTCTCTCTCTCAAAATAGACATTGAATTTCCTAAGGTTTATTTTTTAAATCTATGGTTAGCCATACCACACAAAGGGGGATGGGAGTGTATTAGAAAGGAGGGGTTGCAATCTTGGGGCCAAAATGGAGGTATAGCATATTTCTATTAAATACATAAAAAACAGAAAGATGTTATTATGTGATTTATATAATATTGAAAATATAAAATTTCTTTTAATACATAAAATATATTTATAATTAAAATATTATGGTATATAATATTAATGTATGAAAATTATTGTTTCAACATATATAAAGTAAAATATATGAATATATAAAATATATATAATTGAAATATACCCAATATTTTGTTGTCTGACAGGTAGTTTCCATCTATTTTTAGTGTGTTGAGCATTTTAATTATGAAAGAATGTTCCATTTTGGAATATTTTTTCTCTGCATCAATTGAAATGATCATATGATTTTTTTTTCTACCATTCTTTAATTCTTCATGTAGTCTATCCAGTTCTCTAGTGGTTCATAATGGAATGGGGCAAGTCTGATTATCAGTCATCCCATCATGGCTGGAAGCCTCAGGATGTTGAAGTATTTAAAAAAATATATTTCTTCATATCCATCAGTTATTAACTATAAATATCCTGGTTTTAGGGTTTTTTTTGATAATTATTTGGATATAGTTAAATAATGTACTCTCCAACAAGTCATTGTTTCCCAAACTTTTATGTAAACCCTCAAGAATCTTGTACTGTCATTGTTCACTAGTTTAGATCTACTTTTTTTTTGTTTTAAATAACACAAATTGTGTCCTCATTATCACTGGTATTATTGTTTTATATAGACAGTATTTGTTTGGATTTAGAGCCATGTTTACCTTTTATTTGCCTACCATTTTTGTATCTCAGATCTCCTTTTGGGGATTATTTTCCTTCTTTCCGAAGGACATACATTTAGTGGTTCTTAGATGTAGGTTTGTGCATAGTAACATTCTCAGTTTCTGTGGATTCATAAATATATTTACTTCACTACTCTTGAAAGATAATTTTGTTTGAATATGCAATTCTGGATTGAAAATACTTATCATTCTGAAACATTATTCTAGTATCGTCTTGTATCTACTGTGAGTACGGAGATGTCTGTTGTTGTTTCTTTGTAACCATTCTAGTCCTTTCTCAGTGATTTCTCCTAAAATATTTTCTTTGTCTTTGGTATTCTGTAACTTGAAGTTACACTTCAGTATGAAGTAAAAACTACTTTTTTTTTTTTTTTTTTTTGACGGACGAGCCGTTTTTATTCTATTGGGTCAAGCGTGGGAACGTCTCTCTCGGAAACATGACAAACCAAGCTGTGGGGGGGGGGGGAGACAGAAAGGGGGTGATGGATAAACAAACGACCACGGATAAAGCTTAAGCAAAGTCCTTCGCCGCACTGGGCCACGACGAAGTCCAAAGACCACAAACAGGTACGGGGAACATGGGTGCAAGTGCACCGCGTGGCAAGCGACAAGAATATGGCTTTCACCATTACTGTCCTCAATAAACACTACTATGGCGGCGGTGGTGGCGGGGGGGGGGGGGAGATGGAGAACGGAAGGAGTTAATAGCCACTCACTAAAAATGTCCCGGTTCCCAGAGGACCCTACAGTAACTTCATTCAATGAAGTAGTTCATTCTCTAGTAGTGTAACTTCATTACTTGAAGTACACTTAAGTAGTTCATTCTGTAACTTCATTATAATGTGTCTAGGAATGGGTCTCTTTTTATTTGTCTTGTTTGGAATATGTTATAGTTCTTTGATTGTTGGAATCATGATTTTCATTAACTCTGGAAAATTCACAACCTTTATCTCTTTAAAGTTTCCTTTGCTACATTTTTTTAAAGAGAACTTTCCAACTTTATTTGCTAAGAATCCCTCCTTTTTTCCCCTTTCCCCCCAAAACTCATGCAAAATACTTTTTATATTTCATTTTTTAAACATTTATTTATTACTGAAAGACAGAGACAGAGCTTGAGCAGGGGAGCGACTGAGAGACGTCGAGAGACACAGAATCCGAAGCAGACTCCAGGCTCTGAGCTGTCAGCACAGAGCCTGATGCGGGGCTTGAACTCACAAACTGCGAGATCATGACCTGAGCAGAAGTCGGATGCTTAACTGATGGAGTCACCCAGGCACCCCTCATGCAAAATACTTTTGATTAATGATAACAATAAAGATTAAGAATAATTTCATACATTAAGAAAGGTTGATAATTTTCCAGTTCTTCACTGTGAATTATTTTGTTTGAAGTTTACAAATTTACAAGAGCATTAGGTGGCCATATTTCACTTTTTGTACCAAAATACTCTAAAACAAAATAAAAATTATATTTGACTGATTTTGGATTATCTGTTCCAAAGTTTTTAATGAAAGGTCTCCTTGCTATTGTATTGAATGAAAAAGTATTTTTTTTTATATTCAAGTTTTTAAAATTTAAATCCAATTTAGTTAACATATAGCGTAATAATGATTTCAGGAATACAATTTAGTGATTCATCACTTTCATATAACACCCAGTGATCATCCCAACAAATGCCCTCCTTAATGCCCATTCCCCATTTAGCCCTTCCCCTGCCCACCTCCCTTCTAGCAACCGTCAGTTTGTTCTCTATATTTGTGTCTCTTATGGTTTGCTTCCCTCTCGGTTTTTATCTTATTTTTGCTTCCCTTCCCTTCTGTTCATCTGTTTTGTATCTTAAATTCCATATATGAGTGAAATCAAAAGATACTTTGTCTTTCTATGACTAATTTCTCTTAGCATAATACCCTCTAGTTCCATCCACATTGTTGCAAATGGCAAGATTTCATTCTTTTTGATCACCAAATAATACTCCATTGTATATATATACACCACATCTTCTTTATCCATTCATCCGTTGATGGACATTTGGGTTCTTTGCACACTTTGGCTATTGTTGATAGTGCTGCTATATACATTGGGGTGCATATGCCCCTTCAAAACAGCACTCTTGTATCCTCTGGATAAATACCTAGTTGTGCAATTGCTGGGTTATAGGGTAGTTCTATTTTTAATTTTTTGAAGAACCTCTATACTATTTTCCAGAGTGGCTGTACCAGTTGGCATTCCCACTAGCACCGCAAAAGGGTTTCCCTTTCTCTGCATCTTTGCCAATATCTGTTGTTTCCTGAGTTGTTCATGTTAGCCATTCTGACAGATGTGATGTGGTACCTCATTGTGGTTTTGATTTGTATTTCTCTGATGATGAGTGGTGTTGAGGATTTTTTCCATGTGTCTTTTAGCCATCTGGTTGTCTTCTTTGGAAACTATCTATTCATGTCTTCTGCCCATTTCTTCACTGGATGATTTGTTTTTAGGATGTTGATTTTTCTTTATCCAGTATGTCATTTGCAAGTATCTTCTCCCATTCTTCCAGATTGCCCAGTTTGTTGGCATATAATTTTCATAATATTCTCTTATATTTTTGACACCTGGGTGGCTCAGTTGGTTAAGCATTTGACTTCAGCTCAGGTCATGAACTTGTGCTTCATGAGTTTGAGCTCTGCATTGGGCTCTGTCCTGACAGCTCAGAGTCTGGAGCTTGCTTCAGATGCTATGTTTCCCTGTCTCTCTGCCCCTCTCCTGCTCACTCTCTCTTTCTCTCTCAAAAATAAACCTTAAAAAATTAAAAGAAAAACTTACAAAAAACATTCTAATTGTTTATATTTCTGTGGTTTTAGTTGTGATCTATCCATTTTCATTTGTGATTTTATTTATTTGGGTCCTTTCTCTTTTTGATAAATCTAGCTAGGAGTTTATCAATTTTATTAATTCTTTCAAAGAACCAACTCAGTTTCATTGATCTGTTTCTTTTTGTTTCTATATCATTTATTTCTGCTATAATCTTTATTATTTTCCTTCTTCTGCTGGCTCTAGGCTCTATTTGCTGTTTTTTTTCCAGCAAAGACAGATAGTTTCCTTACACCTTCCAGGTGTAAGGTTAGGTTGCATATTTGAGACATATCTTCCTTCTTTTTAAAAAAACTTTTTAATGTTTATTTATTTTTGGGAGAGGGAGGGAGAGAGAGAGCAGGAGTGGGGTAGGGGCAGAGAGAGACAGGGGGAGACAGAGAATCTGAAGCAGGCTCCAGGTTCTGAGCTGTCATCACAGAGCCTGATAAAGGGCTCATACTCATGCACCAAAGATCATGACCTGAGCTGAAGTCAGACACTTAACCAACTGAGCCACCCAGGTGCCCCTGAGACCTTTCTTCCTTCTTTAGGAAGACCTGGATTGCTATATACTTCCTTTTTATGATCATCTTTGCTGTATCCCAGAGGTTTTGGGCTGTCATGTTATCATTTTCATTGGCTTCCATGTACTTTTTAATTTCTTGGTTAACTTATTCATTCTTTAGTAGCATGTTCTTTAATTTCCAAGTGTTCATGGTCTTTCCAAATTTTTTCTTGTAGTTGATTTCAAGTTTCATAGTGTTGTGGTATGAAAATATGAAAGGTATGATCTCAGTCTTTTTGTACTTGAGGGCTGATTTGTGTCCTAGTATGTGATCTATTCTGGAGAATTTTCCATGAGCACTTGAGAAGAATGTATATTCTGCTTTTGGTTGAAATGTTCTGAACATATCTGTTAAGTCCATTCCTTCCAGTATGTCATTCAAAGCCATTGTTTCCTTGTTGATTTTATGCTTAGATGATCTGTCCATTGTTGTAAGTGGGGTGTCGAAGTCCCCTACTATTACGGTATTATTATCAATGAGTCTCTCTATGTTTGTGATTAATTGATCTATATGTTTGGGTGTTCTCACATTGCGGGCATAGATATTTACAATTGTTAGATCTTGGTGGATAGATCCCTTATGATACAATGCCCATCTTCATCTCTTGTTACAGTATTTATTTTAAAATCTCGTTCATTTGATACAAGTATGGCTACTCCAGCTTTCTTTTGATGACCATTAACATGATAGATGGTTCTCCATCCCCTTACTTTGAATCTGCAGGTGCCTTTAGGTATAAAATGGGTATCTTGTAAGTGGCATACGGATGAGTCTTGTTTTTGTAACCATTCTGATATGCTTTTTCTTTTGATTGGAGTGTTTAGTCCATTGACATTTAGAGTGAGTACTGAAAGGTATGAGTTTAGTGCCGTTGGGTTGCCTGTAGAGTTGGTATTTCTGGTGATGTTCTCTGCTTCTTTCTAATCTTTGTTGCTTTTGGTCTTTTTTGTTTTGTTTCATCTTTTCTCCTCTCAAAGAGTCCCTCTTAAAATTTCTTGCAGGGCTGGTTAGTGGTCATGCACTCCTTTAGTTTTTGTTTATCTGGGAAACTCTTTATCTCTCCTTCTCTTTTGAGTGACAGACTTGCTGGATAAAGAATTCTTGGGTGCATATTCTTCTGATTTAGCACGTTGAATATATCCTGCCATTCCTTTCTGGGCTGCCAAGTTTCTGTGGACAGGTCTGCTGTGAACCTGATATGTTTTCCCTTACAGGTTAAGAATTTTTTTCCCTTGCTGCTTTCATAATTCCTTCCTTGTTGGTGTATTTTGTAAATTTGACTGATCTGCCTTGGTGATGGTTGGTTTTTGTTGAATCTCATAGAAGTTCTCTGTGCTTCTTATATTTGATGTTTGTGTCCTTCCCCAGATTAGGTAGGTTTTCTGCTCTAATTTACTCACATAAACCTTCTTCCCCTTTTCTCTCTCTTCATCTTCTGGGTCTCCTATGGTGCAGATATTATTTGTTTTTAATGAGCCACTGAGTTCTCGAAGTCTTGTATCATGCTCTTTGCCTTTGTATCCCTCCTTTTTTCTGCTTCATTATTCTCCATAATTTTGTCTGTATTGCTGATTCGGTGCTCTGCTTCATCCATCCTTGCTGTCGTGGCATTCTACCTTCTTTTTTTGGTTTAACCTCTACTTTATCTGATATAAAAAAGCAGCAGTGACTAGATTTATATCTTTTTCCACCCATTTACTTTCAACCTAACTGTAACACGTTTGAATGAGTTCTTTTTGGACAACATATAGTTGGGTAATTTTTTTTTATAAACTGCCAATCTATTTTTTATTTGATATACATCAAATAGATGTAGATTATTTACATTTAATATAATGATTGATTATGTTAGGATTTAAGTCTGCCATTTTCTTTTTTGTTTTCTGTCTTTGTTTCTGTTTCCTTTTACTCATCCTGACTAGATTTTACATCTTTTATCTCCACAGAAAGGGATTCTATGTGTTTTTCAACTCTAGCTAGTATTCTTATTATCTTGATTCTAAATTCTAGTTCAGACATCTTGGTTATATCTGTGTTGATTAAGCCCCTGGCTGTCGTTTATTCTTATTTTTTATTTTGGGGTGTATTCCTCCATTTTGTCATTTTGGAGGAAGAAAACACTTAATAAAACTAAAAATTAAAAAGTAAAAAATTAAAAACAAAACAAAAAGTCAAATAAAGGAAGCTAGATCCTAGGTGTAATTTGGTCTGCTTGTTGAAAGAAACTTGATATAAAAGAGAAAAAAGGGAAAGAAAAGAAGAAAAAGAGGAAGAAAAAGTTAAAAAATTAAAAAATACATAGAATAAAATAGGATAAAATAAAGAAAATGAATAGAATAAAAGGAATTTTAAAAGTAAAAAATAAAAGTAATTTAAAAAATTAAAATAAAATTTTTTGTATCCAAGAGAAAGGGGGGGAAAAACCAATTTAAACAAAAACAAAAGCAAAAAAAAACACACACACAAAAAAAATAAAAATGAATAAATGAACCAGCAAACAGAATGAAACCCAAAGGAATTTACATCCAGTTTTCCCTAGAACTGAAACTATGAAGCACTCTATACTCTGTACACTAAGAAGGTGGAAGGACTTGTGCTGGTCTTCTAGGGGATGTGCTTGGAGAGTATAGTTGGGTGGAGCTTGGTGTAATGGCTCTGTTCTCCACTAAGTGGAGCTGCTTAGCTTACTAGAGTGGATCAATGTGGTGTGCATGCATGTGTACGAGTATGTGCATGCGTGGGAGAGGTGCAAATGGGTTTACCCAGCTCCCTAGTCTCTGGCACAGGCACTTCAGGCTCTCACTGATCAGAGATCAAGCACCCCTCCTTTGTCTCAGGCCACTGTCCACTCCCCACCTCTACCCTGTCTGTGCCCAAGCCATCTGCCTGCCATGTGACACCTCCCTCCAGAGTTTTATCTCAGATGGGGTTGTGTTTCAAAACCCCATACTTGAGAAGACCCCTGAAGCTTGGACCTGGATTGTGTTGATTCTCTGGGGGAGGGTCCCACTGAACCATGGCTGGGTGCCAGCTTGCCCCAGAAAACGTTTGTGCAATCATGCAGTGGCAGAGTTTCAGAGATTATGGCAGATCACAACATACATCCTCATCCAGGTTTCAGTGAACTCTGGTATCTTTGTTCTAATACTAGCAAATGTGGCTGCTCTCTGGGGTCTGTTGGGCCCTTTGCCTGTGGGGAAGCTTTATGGCCTCTACCAAATGGTTTCCAAACAGGGGAACTGTTTCTCCTCATGTGGCACATGGACCCCTCAGACCCTGACACCGATCCCCGGGGAATTGCCCTACTTCCTCACCAGAGCACTGCCAGGCACTGAGCTCTGGAACTCTAGACCCTGTCTGCCCTCCACTGTTTGTAGATTCCTGGTGGTATTGAAACCCTTTGCTTTCTTCCTGTCAGTGGTTTTGGGGAACATATTTCTTGTTTAGTCCCCTGAGAATGTTTTCACTTTGTTTCTCTCCAGCTACTTTTGGGGGAGGAGTGTTTGTCCTGCACTCCCAATATGCCACGTTCTCCCCCTTTCTCTGTCCTCTCTCGGCAAAAAAAGCTCCCTACTCTCCATGGCTTTTCTCTCTCCTAATTCATCTCTCAGCACTGCGTACCTACTGAGTTCTGGGCTCAATTTATGCAGATTGTTGTGTTAATCCTCAGATCAGTTTCCTAGGTGTGCAGATGGTTTGGTGCTGATCTAGCTGCATTTTAAGGACAAGACAGACTAAGGGTCTCCATGCTGCTCTGCCATTTTAACTCCTTGTTTTCCTCCATTTTCTTTTATTTTTCCCCACAAGTATTCCATTTAAATATATCTTATTCCATCCTCTCTACCTCTGAATACCTCTTTTATATCCTCCATCTTGTCTTTAAATTCTTGGTAATTTCTTCATATGCATTTTCCATTTCATGAATTCTCCCTTCAATCAGCATGATTCTGGTTTTTAACTCACCCATTAGTATTTTATTTCAACAGCCACATTTAAAAATCAAGTTCAATTTATTTTTCTTTCAAATTTATCTAATTCTTGATATCTTCTTGTTGCTTTCTTATCAGTGAAACAGTGTTATTTCTTTAAGCATTTTTGTCCATATATGGCTCTCTATTCTGTATCTGAAAGTACCCTGTTTGCATACCTCAAGGGTCGGACTCTTACATTTGCTTTTTTTTTTTTTGTCTTTCATTCATAGAGTGTTCCCTTCTGATACGCTTATTGATGATTTCCTGGGAGCCCCACTTTTTAATCTTAATCAATGGGACTCCTTGAGACCTAATTTGTGGATATACTTCTTTAGAAGGTTTTTTTTTTTTGGAGCCAAGAAATGCATGCAGTCTCTTACCTTTCTTGAGGGTGTTAGTTTTTCTTTTTCGTTTTTTTGCCCAGAGTCCACTACATTTATTTACTTATTTTTTTAATTCTTTTTTTAAAATTTTATTTATTATTTTTTTTAAATTTACATCCAAGTTAGTTAGCATATAGTGCAACAGTGATTTCAGGAATAGATTCCTTAGTGCCCCTTACCCATTTAGCCCATTTCCCCCTCCCACAACCCTTCCTGTAACCCTCAGTTTGTTCTCCATATTTATGAGTCTCTTCTGTTTTGTTCCCCTCCCTTTTTTTATATTATTTTTGTTTCCCTTCCCTTATGTTCATCTGTTCTGTCTCTTAAAGTCCTCATATGAGTAAAGTCATAAGATACTTGTCTTTCTCTGACTAATTTCACTTAGCATAATACCTTCCAGTTCCATCTACGTCGTTGCAAATGGCAAGATTTCATTCTTTGTGATTGCCGAGTGATACTCCATTTATATATGCCGCATCTTCTTTTTCCATTCATCCATCGATGGACATTTGGGCTCTTTCCATACTTTGTCTACTGTTGATAGTGTTGCTATAAACATTGGGGTGCATGTGTCCCTCGGAAACAGCACACCTGTATCCCGTGGATAAATGCCTAGTAGTGCAATTGCTGGGTCATAGGGTATTTTTATTTTTAGTTTTTTGAGCAACCTCCATACTGTTTTCCAGAGTGGCTGCACCAGCTTGCATTCCTAGAGGGTGTTAGTTTTTCACAGAAGTCTCAGGCTCAACTTCCTTTTTCCTTGCTAGCCCAAGTCTCAGTATGTTGATAGGAGTGCTTCAACCAGCTTTTCTTTCAGGGTAACTTTATGCTTCCTCACTATCTGTTGCTCTGACCTCAGCTAAAGGTTTTTGGTGGACAGCGTTAAATCCTGTGCTTTGAATTCCTGTAACTTGTGAGACCGATGATGCCTTAAGAATGTGCCACATTCAGCAATATAGTTGTTCTGAAATAGTGAGGCTCCCTAAGGGCTTTCAGACAGCCATAATGCTAGAAAGAGAAGTCATGTGGTTGCTTTTTAAATATTAATATTAAATACTAATTGTTTTTAGTGTACATAAATGCATTAAGTTTATCTTTAATTCAGCTATTTTATCTCTGAATTCTTACAGAATTTCTCTATACACAATTATGTTTCTTGGAAATAATGATAGTATTGTTTTTTCCTTTCCAGTCCTTACAGCTTTTAATTCATTTTCTTCTCTTACTATACTGACTAGAACCTTTATTACAGTGATTAACAGTAGAGCTGATAGTGGGTATCCTTTTCTCATTCTTCATCTTCAAGGAAATCCTTTCCTTTTCATCACTAAGTATAATCTTTGCTACAATGCATGTGTGCATGTGTACCTCTATGTGGAACAATTAATTCTTATTTGAAAAGTTAGAGCTTTGTAAGAATTTAAATTTGATCTTGAAAATGAGTAGGTTGTAACATGTCATAGCTTTATGGCATGTACTAACTAGATTACATTGATTAATGAAAGAAAAGGTTGGAAGATATAATAAAATTTTTATCTTGTTTGCATATTTTTATTCATTTTTATATTCAAGCATAACAAAGCTAAGCCCCTAATATTTGTTTCCTAGATTTCTTTCTTTCTTTCTTTCTTTCTTTCTTTCTTTCTTTCTTTCTTTCTTTCTTTCTTTCTTTCTTTCTTTCTTTCTTTCTTTCTTGTAATTGATATATGCATGGCCTTTCTCTGTGTGTAATCCTAATGTCAGGCAAAATTAGTGTACTAGAACTCAGACATTCATGAAGTTAAGGGGTTTCAGAGGGGAGTATTAATGGGGTAGATTTGATTAATTTTTCTGTTCTTTTTTGCAAAGTTTATTCTTTTACTCAGTTACCCTGATCAGGAATGGGTACATTCAGCCTTTAGCAATAAGAATTTCATCAACTCTTGAATTTGATGAGCCTGAGAGATGTTCTTTAGGTGGTATGTGTTATTTGCTTAGCTCTCAACCACTTGCATTTGAGGATGTACTTCCCTTTGCCTGTGTGCTACCATGTTGTTCTTCATGCTACCAGCACCTTTCTCCCCATGGTTGATAAATGAAGGTGGCCTCTGGCCTAAACATATTTTCTTTTCTGAAAATTAGGAAGTGGAACCCAGAGAAAGCCAGATATTCTGTCTTTAAATGAATAAACTTGAAACATACATTTCCTAGCTATGGTATGGCTATCTGTACCCACTCTGGGACTTATGGATAAGAGAAAATGATTCTGCAGAGAATGAGAGAAGAATTCAGAGAGAAGTTGAGTTGAAAGATGGGAAGAAATAAGTGCCAGTGTTACTAACAATATACCTCTTTCTTACTCTAGTTTCTTTTTGAACTCAGCTGCCCTACAACTTTGAGGTTTATGAGACATTTCCATATCTTTAAATGACTTACTTTTTCTTTTTTGCAAAGGCCTTATGGGGCCACAGGCTTAGGCATCTAATACACCTGGATTTAAATTCTAGTTCTAGTGACCCTGAACAAGTTCACCCCTCTGAACCTCACTTTCTGCATCTGTAAAATTAAAATAGTGACTTCTGCTTTGCAAAGTTCTTAGGAGAGTTTGAACTAATGGAAGCAGTAGAACAACTGGATCAGAGTAGATTTTTTTAAAGTTTATTTATTTATTTTAAGAGAGAAAGTGTAAGTGGGAGAGGGGCAGAAAGCGAGGGGACAGAGGATCTAAAGTGGGCTCCATGCTGACAACAGAGAGCCAGATGCGAGGCTCTAACTCACAAGCTCTGAGATCATGACCTGAACCAAAGCCGGATGCTTAATCCACTGAGCCATCCAAGTGCCCTGGCTTAGAGTGGATTTTTAATAAATAGTCACTAGTTTTACAATTATTTTCCTGGTCCAATATGTTATCTCATAGTGCACTGTTTGCATTTTTTTTTTCAAAAATCCTATTCTACCTGTGTTATTGCTTCTTGGTTGTTGATCCTGTCTTCCCATTAGATTTCAAACTTCTTGACTGGATGAATTCTAACATGTATATCTTTATACCCTATCATAAACCATCCTGGAATTTATGCTCAATCAATAGTTATTAAATGGGATTGATACTTTTGGGGTTTCTTGTCAGAGAAAACCAAAAGGGCTAAGAGTAGACCACTTAACCTATTACTTATGATTGCTTCCTTTATAAAGCTAGCCAAGCACAAACTGTGATGACTTCTATTGAAAAGAACTGCCCTTAAGATAATGGTTCTCCTGCCTGGATAGACCCTTGAGGACTCTATGTTGTTTTAGTTCTAGTTTTCCTAATGAAACCCTATGAGGAGCTCCAGAGTACAAAACAGATTTAAGCAGAGGCTTTGTGGCTGAGCGGAAGCGAGGAGCCCCAAACCCCATATCCCATTCTCATCATATACCACAAGGTACCTGAGGGCTCTGTTGAAAAGATTTTGAAAACCATTACTTTGGATTATCAAGGATAGTCTATGTAACCAATAGCTATCAGGGGTTTTTACTGAATTAAAAAAAAAATGTGGAACCAAAGGAGCAAGATGCCATAACCCTTCCCAGAATGATTATGAATGTTTTAAAAAGCTTTAGGGAATTGTTGTCAAGCTTGTTGAAATTGATGGTGTGGGAAATTTGGGCCATTGTTACAAGCAAGAGTGGTTTTGATGAGATAGGATGGAAAAGGTTTCCGGCTTGACATCAAAAGACAGGGGTTTGAGCTCTCTTGTTTTTTCTTAGTGACCAGTCACTTGAGGCAACTCTGCAGACTCAGCAACTCTCAATTGCAAATTGGGAATTATCATCCTCACCTACTTCACAGGTCTCTGAGCTCACATGCTAGAGAGGTAAAGCAGTTTTATAATCTGAAAAAATAGTATTATGTAAATATGACACATTTTTTAGTAATAGGATTAAGGAACCAAAGAGAAAATACAGTATATATAATTAATGACTGTCTCTAAACTCCCTTGTGTTTGTCTTGTGACTTAGTGTACACATATTTCTTTTTATTTTCACTAAAAGAAAAATCCAAATAATTGTAATATCATTAAAGGCCTTCTTGTTGGACTGGAGGTTTCTTGTTTCTCCAAATCTTTACTTTTTGGGAATATCTGTCATATTAACCAGGCATTGAAAGCACATTATGAACTTATGCTTCTGCAAAGATGAAGCAAACATGTTTTTATGCCTCCCACTGAGTATAGCTAAAAAGCCTGGACATCACATGTGAAAAAAAACAACACTCTGAAGAGTAGAGGGAATAAGCAGACTGACTAAGGACCTCAGGGTCCAAGGAAAGACATGGTGGTGAGTTTCCTAGGCTTTCTTTTCTGATTCATATATCCCAGACTCAGTACTGGAGAAACTGGCAATCTGGAAATGCTGATGGGAACAGACAAAACAGGACCCAAGAAAAGATTGCTCTTTCTAGCCAAAGGATCCAGAAGGAGACAGTCTAGCACAGCAGAAAACTTTCTGACAGTATATTCATTTGCTTGTGTTGCTGTAACAAAGTACCACAGACTGGGTAGCTTAAACAATTGAAGTACATTGTCTTAAAGTTCTAAAGGTTAGAAGTCCAAAATCAAGATGTTTTAGAATTGGTTTTATCTGTGGTCTTTGAAGGAAGAATCTGTTCCAGTCTTCACTCCTTGACTTGTAGGTGGCCATCTTCTTTCTCTGTCTATTCACATTTTCTTCCTTCTATGTATACCTCTTTGTCTCCATTTCCCCTTTTTATAATGATCCCAATCACATTGGATTAAGGCCCATCTTAATGACCTCATTTTAATGTGATCACCTTTTTAAGGACCTTATTTCCAAGTAAGATGACATTCTGAGGTACTGTGGGGTTAAGACTTCAACATAAGAATTTGAGGATGATGTAATTCAACCCATAACAGTAACTGCTCTAGTCCAGCCAAACATCACAGAAAAGTCCCTGACCTTATCCCATTTCCCATGAGCAAAGGCCAAGTGCAAAGCTTATACTTCCAGTCTTGCCTAGCTATAACAAAGTACCCCCTCACCCCCAATTTCCCATTAGTGAAGACCATATGGGGAGTGCTAGGACTTTCACTCTTATACAGTGATAAGGAGGTACCCTTCTGTTCTCATTATGGTGACGTCAGAGTCAGAGGTCATAGCTCTGACTATGGTCAGAGAAGTCAGGAAGACTACCTTTGCTCAGGAGAGCAAGATGTCAGCAGGAGCCATGTGGGGAGAAATAATGATCGGTCACAGGCTTGGTGGGAAGTCTTAATTCTTGCTCATTCCAAATAATAATAAGAAATTCTCTTGGTGTCACTGGAGGGTGAGTGGAGAACCTGGGCTTCTATTTGTACTTGGCAATAATGAGATGGTATCCCCCCTTCCCTGCTGAAGCTGTGTCAGAGGAGCCCTGCTAAAAGAGAAGATTTAAATGTGATCCAGAGTCTTACAGATTTCCATAATGTCCAAGTATCAATCAAAATCACCCCCTTGTACAAAGAACCAAGTAGATCTCAACTTCAATGAGAAAAAACAATAAACACTACTACTTACATGACACAGATGTTCAAATCACCTCCTAAAAAGGCTTCAGTGAGCAATTAGGAGTATGCTTGAAACAAGTGAAAATATAGAAAGTCTCAGCACAGAAGTCAAAGAGCCAGAAAAGAACAAAATAAAAATCTGAGAACTAAAAAAACAATGGAAATAAAACTCAGTGGATGGGCTCAACAACAGAATGGAGGAGGGAAAGGAAAGAAGAATCAATAAATTTGAAACCAGAACAGTAGAAATTACCCAATCTGAACAACATAGGGAAAAGAGACTGAACAACAATAACTAACAAACCTTTAGGGACATATGGGAGTATAACAAAAGATCTAACATTCAGGTCATTGAAGTCTCAGAAGGGGAGGAAAATAAGGATAGGGCTGAAAAAGTACTTAAACAAATGGCTGATCATTCCCCAAATTTGGCAAAAGACATGAAACTTAGAGACCCTAGAAGCTGAGTGAACTCACATAAACCCAAGTAAGCTCACATTAAAAGCACATTGTACTTGAACTTTTGAAAACTAAACACACACACACACGCACACAAAAAGAACTTGAAAGCACCCAGAGAAGAGCAATACATTATTTATAAGGAAAATTATTTGAGTGGCAGAATATTTCTCATCATAGACTGTGGAACCCAGAATGAAGTGGTGTGAGGTTTTCAAGTTCTGAAAGAACAGTGAATTCAAATTCTATTTCCAGTAAAATATCCATCAGGAATGAAGGGGAAATCCAGATATTTTCAGATAAAGAAAAGCTAAGGAAGACAGCTAAGTTGCCAGAAGTGAATCCTGAAAAAATGACCAAAAGAAGTTTTCTAAACAGAAAGGAAATGAAACATGAAGGAATCTTAGAACATCAGGAAGAAAGAAAGGACAATAGCAGAATCATGAGTATAAATGCAGTAGGCTTTTGAGTTTCTTTAAAATTTGATGGTTGAAGAAAAAAAAACACTGCCTGTTTCTCGATATATGTAAGGATAATATTTAAGACAATTACTTTATAAACAAGGAGGCTAAAGGCAAGTAGAGTGCCGTAAGTTTCTTAAACCACTTTCACTGGTAAAACATCAGTAGACTGTGATAAATTTTGTGTGTGTGTGTGTATAAAATGTAATAGCCTAGAACATACACTAAAAAAAGCTGTACAAAGAGATACACTTCAAAATAAAAAAACACTAAAAATTAATGAAAAGTGAATTAAAAAGTTGTTCATAGGAAAGCAAGTAAAAGGAACAGAAACAAAGAAAACAAAAAAGAATATGGCAGATTTAAATCCTAACAATCAATCATTATATTAAATGTAAATAATCTACATCTATCTGATGTATATCAAATAAAAAATAGATTGGCAGTTTATAAAAAAAATTACCCAACTATATGTGGTCCAAAAAGAACTCATTCAAATGTGTTACAGTTAGGTTGAAAGTAAATGGGTGGAAAAAGATAAAAGAAAGCAGCAGTGATGAAATTTATATCAGAGAAAGTAGAGGTTAAGGCAAATGAAATTATCAGATACAGGAGAAGATCAGAAACAGACATAGTGATGAGAAGATAATCCAACAAGAAGACATAGCAATGCTAAATTGTGTATCAAACAACACATTTGCAAAATGTATAAAGCAAAACCTGATAGAACAGAAGGGACAAATAGACAAATTGAAAATTATAGTTGGAGACTTCACCACTGCTATCTCAATAGTTAATAGAGCAACTGGACAGAAATGATCAATAGTATGAAAAAACAACACTATAAACCAACAGGTTGTAACTGACAGTTATAGAATATTGTGCCAACAATGGCAGAAGAAACATTCTTTTCAAGTGCCAGTGGAGCATATGCCAAGATAGTCCATATCTTTGGCCCTAAAACAAACGTGAACACATTTAAAAAGAATTGAAATCATACAGAATATATTCTCTTACCACAACGGAGTTAAACTGGAAATCACTAACAAAGGTGACAGGAAAATCTCAGAACACTTGGAAACTAAAAAACACATGTTTGAATGATGTGTGGATACAGACAAAGTCTCAGGTAAAGTTTAAAAATACATGGAATTGAATGAAAATAAATATAACACATCAAAACTTGTGGGACACAGCTAAGGCAATGCTGAGAGGAAAAGGTATAGCATTAAGCACTTACATTAGAAAAGAGGGGAAAAAGATAACAAAATCAATATTATAAGCTCCCACCTCAGTGAAAAAGAAAATCAAAATCAAAAACAACCAGAAGGAAGGAAATAATAAACAGCCAGAAATCATGGACATAAAAGGCAGTAAAATTGTAGAGAAAATCAATAAAGCAAAAAGCTGGTTCTTGGGAAAGATCAATAAAATTGACAAACCTCTAGTAAGACTGACAAAGGAGAAAAGAGAACACGCAAATTACTAAAATCAGGAATGAAAACAGGAGTATCACTATACCCCACAGACATCAAAAAGATAATAAGAAAATAGTATGTTAGACTCTATAACCATAAATTTGACACTAAACAACTAAAACTCAAAATAGATAATTTTAATAGTCCTTTCACTCTTAAGGACCCTGAATTTTTAATTTAAAACCTCCTGAAAAAGAAACCTCTAGGCCCTGATGGTTTCACTGGATAATTCTACCAGATACTTAAAGAAGAATTAACTCTAATTCTGTAGTCTCTTAAAGAAAATAGAAGAGGAGGGAATACTCCCCAACTATGAAGCCAGTATCACCATGATATCAAAGAAAGTACAAGGAAAGAAAGAAAAAGAAAATTATAGACCAATATCCTTCATGAAAAAAAAATTTTCAAACTAGGAATAGAAGGGAACTTCTTCAATTTGACAAAGCACATCTATAAGAAATGTACAGCTAACCTCATACGTAATGGTCAAAGACTGAATGTTTTTCCCCCTCAGATCAGGAACAGCACAAGGATGCCCACCAGTGGTAGTACCATAAGTTATAGTCAGGGCAATAGAAAAAAGGAATAAAAAAGGCATATTATTAAGTAGAAAGGCAGAAATAAAACTCTTCCTATTTACAGATGACATGATTGTCTAGAGTATCTCAAGAATTGATTTAACAAAACCTCTTAGTACCAGTAAGTGAATTCAGCAAAATCTCTGGATACAAGCAACATACAAAATCAATTTTATTGTATACCAGCAATGAACACTTGGAAACTGAAATTTAAAATACAATACCATTGAGAGATTGAGAAGACAAGCTACAGACTGGGAGAAAATATTTGATAAGCACATGTCTGATAAAGGTCTGATATCTAAAATATCCAACACTCTTAAATCTCAATAGTAAGTAAACAAACAATCCAAGGAAATAATGGGCCAATGATCTGAACAGATAACTCACTGAAGAAAATGTCCAGATGGCAAATAAACATATGAAAAGATGTCCAATGTCATTATCATTAGGGAATTGCAAATTATAATAGTAACAAAATACCACTAAATACCTATTAGAATGACTAAAATCCAAAATGCTGACAATGCCAAATGCTAACAGGATGTGGAACACAGGAAGTCTCATTCATATGTGGTGGAAATGCAAGACAGTACGGCCCCTTTGGAAGACAGTGTGGTAGTTTCTTTAAAAACTAAGTATAGGTAGGGGAGCCTGGGTAGCTTAGTCGGTTAAGTGTCCAACTCTTGGCTTCTGCTCAGGTGGTAATCTCACAGTTCATTGCATTGTGCATTGCAGCACATGCCCTGCATTGGGCTCTGTGCTGACAGTGTGGAGCTTGCTTGGGATTCTTTCTCTCTTCCTCTCTCTCTGTGCCTACCTTGCACTCTCTCTCAAAATAAATAAATTTTTAAAAAGAACCAAAGAAAAACTTTAGTTTTATTATATGATCCAGCAACCATACTTCTTTGTATTTACCCAAATGAGTTAGAAACTTAAATACACATAAAAATCTACACACAAATGTTTATATCAGCTTTATTCAGAATTGTTAAAACTTGAATGTTGTTCAGGAGGTGAGTGGATAAACTATGGTACATCAATTTGATAGAGTATTGATATTGATATTCAGTGGTAAAGAACTATCAGGCTAAGAAAAGATAAGGAAAAAACTTAAATATATATTGCTGAGTGAAAGAAGCCAGTCTGAAAAGTTTACTAGTTTATGATTCCAATTGTGTGATGTTCTGAAAAAAGCAAAACTGTGAAGAAAGTAAAAAGATGAGGTAAAATGGCTGGAGATACTGAGACTAATGGGGCCTCTTTCCCTGTGGTCTCTCATTTTCTAGGAGGCAGATCCAGGCTTTTTCACATGATGGTGTCTGTGCTCAATAGCAAGAAAGGGAAGGTACTTTTTGAGCCTCTGAATGTATCATGTTTTTAATACTACACCAACTCAAGCATCCATTGGCTTGTGTGATGTTCAAGGCCAGATTTAAGGAGAGGAGAATTTGTCTTCACTTTGTATAGGAGAAGCTGCAAAGTCATATGAAAAGAGGCATGGATATGAGAAAGGAGTAATCTGTGGCTATTTCACAATCTACCACATGGAATTATGGTGGGAATCTTAGCACATATGACACATGATTCATAATCCAGACACTCAGCATGGCTGTGGGTTTCTTGGTGTCAGAGGTGGCCTACTTCACTGGAAAGAAAACTCTTATCTTTCCTGGCAAGCAGAAAATTACCTGCTGTAATTTGCCACTTGAACACTGTCGTTTATTAAACTATTGTCTTTCATCTCCAAACCCAAATTTATATATGCTGCTTTGTGATTCTGGGAGCTGATGCCCTGCACATTCCCTTTTTGCCTTGCTAGCAGGTTCCTTTGAGCTCTGCCAATGGAGACCACTACAAGGTTACTGAAAGGCTGGAGAGGAAGAAATGACACACTCCTTTGGTCTGCTTCTTAGGGACTTCCTGTAAGCTTTTCTTCCTGTGGGCATCATTCCAGAATCATTTTGTCATTCTGTCCATGGAAGTTGCTTCCTGTAGTCGCAGTTGAATCCAGTTGCAGTTTTCGTGCCATCTTCAGAGCTGGTTTCATCAGCCCCTATTCAGATATACCGGTACCAGCCACTCATCAACCCCTCTTCAGAGACCTGAGTTTGGCGCCTCCTCACAACCCCTTAGTTGTAATAATTGCAGCCTCTTCTCTTCATTCTCTCAGTCTTTGGAGTGGTCAGTACTTATTTGAAAAGTTAGGGTTCTTTTTGTTTTTTTTTTTTTAGTTAGCTGGTTGGAACTCTTTAACTCTTTAGGAAGAGTTAACAAGTCTTTATATTAAATTTTCTTTGTGAAATTAACTCGTGTAGTTTCTATTTTCTGCCGGAACCTTGACCAGGGAGGAAGAGGAAGACAAGGAGGGGAAACTGGCTTGATATGTACAAGGCACCACTAGTTTTCTGCATGAGTTTCCTAATTACAATTATCAAATGCTTAGGACATTGTTTATCTTATTTTGTGGGGCTAGCATAACCTGGATAGTGAGACTTGACAAGGATAGTATGAGAAAAGGAAAGTTATAGCCCATCTCTCTAAGAAACAGAGATGCAAAGTATTAGCAAACCAAATCTAGCACTGTGTATAAAATGTTTTATGGCCTGGGCTTGTTTTTGAAGTACTATTTTGGTTTAACATTAATAAATCAGTTGATATATAATGATTATATATTATATAATAAGATACATTATAAAGGGAAAAATGATCATCTTAATCGATACAGAAAAATAATTTGATAAAATTCATTATATCCAATGTGAAAATTTTTAGCCTACTAGGAATAAAAAGAAACCTATTTTATCTGACAACTAATATCTAAAAAACCTGCAACAAACATCATTATTAATGGATAAACAATAAAAATCTTTTGTGATCAGGAAAAAAATAGAGGTACCTATCATCACTTCCATTCAACATGGCACTGGATTTCCTAGCCAGTGGAATAAAGTAGGAAAAGAAAATAAATGGTACAGGACTATAAAGGAAGAAATAAAGCTGTCATTCTTCATAGATGATATGACTGTGAATATAGAAAACTCAAAAGAATCAATTGACAAACTATTAAAATTAGTAGGAATTTTTAAATATTTTTTTTTATTTTAGAGAGTGTGTGTGTGAGTGGTAGGGAGGGACAGAGGGATTGTTAGGATCTTAAGCAGGCTCCTTGCTCATTGCAGATCCCAATGCAGGGCTCAATCCCATGACCCTGGGATTGTGATCTGAGCCAAAATCAAGAGTTGAGCACTCAACTGACTCAGCCACCCAGGGGCCCCTAAAATTAGTAAGAACTTAACAAGGTTTCTGGAAACAAAATCAATGTGGAAAGATAAACCACATTTATATATATTAGCAACAAATAGAAAATGCAATTTAAAATATATACCATATCTAAGATTATCAAAAATATGAAAAGCCTAGAAATCTAAAGTTGTATAATGTCGCTAACCTTAAAGTTAAAAACTTAACATTGAAAAGGACTTAAATAGATAGCCATAGCATGTTTATGAAATATACCAGTTCTCCAAAGATTAATCTAAAACTTTAATGCAGTCTTAATCAGAATCCCCAAAAAAGACACTTACATCGAAATATAAGGAATGAAGTATTGCCAAGAACCTATTAAAGGAAAACCTAGTTGGGACAGATATAATATTGGGCCACAATTATCCAATGTAGTAATGGCATAGGTATAAAGAGGCCAATAGAACAGAATAGAAAACCAAGAAATGGGATAATCCTTCTATATACATTAGATACATAACAGAAATGGTTTTATAGATCAGTGGGGAGAGGAGAGATTTTCCAGTAAATGGTTTGGGGAAAATTGGTTATTTATATGAAAAAAAGAAATGAAATTGAACCTCTACCTCATAATATACAAAATAATTCCAGGTAGAACAAAGCCCTAAAGATGTAAAAGGGAAAGCAATAAAGATTTTAGAAAGATACTTTAGAAGATAACTGGAGAAAAATGTCTTAAACAAGAAACAAAAGCATTAGCCATAAAGGATAAATACCCTGACTAGACCTGCATTACAATTAACAACTTAAATTTATCATGAGACACCATAAAGAAAATGAGAAAAACCATATCATTGGAAAGACACTTACAACACATATAACTGACATAAGAATAGTTTCAAGAACATATGAAGAATTCTGGCAAATGAATAAGGAAAAGACAAATCCAGTGGAAAAATGGATGAGAAATCTGGACCCTTCACACAAAAGAGCAAACAGAGTAAAACATATGAAAAAATGTTCAACCCCATTGTTAATCAGGCCACGACAAATTAAAACCCTAAAGAGATATCATTGCATACCCATACCCTTAACAGCATTTTAAAAAGTTGGCAGGGACAAAGTTTGTTGCAGCTTGGCTGACAAGAATGTTACTTGAGACCACCATATTGGAAAAGAGCTGGGTTTACTTTAAGTTGAGCTCACTTCTGTACTAAGACATAGCATCCCCACTCTAGAGAAAATCTTGTTCAAGAGGACTAGAAGCTATAAAAAAGAATGTTCACAGTAGAACTGTTGGTAATAGCCCAAAACTAGAAATAAATGCAATGTCCATCAGCAGAAACTGACTAACAAAGGCTGATCTATTCATAAAATGCAATACTACACAGGAACGAGAATGACTGGACCATGGGTATGCATGACACAGTTATAATGTTGAGCAAATGAAGGAAGCTCTGAAGAATAATGATTTTGTTAATGTAAAACAGGCAAAGTTAAAATCTTCTCGGGATTAATATACAGATAGAAAAACTGATAAACACCCAGAGAATGACTACCTTAAAAGTCAGGACGGTGGCAACATTTTAAAGGGTTGTGAGAAGGAAGGAATTATTGTGGAGTCCAAGGCAGGGACCCGTGGGCTGGTTTCTAAAGTGCTGGCAAAGTTCTGATTCTTAATCTGGTTGGAGGTAATGTGTCTGTGTGTGTGTGTGAATGCGCACGTGCGATTTTTCTTTCAACTGTATATGTGTATATACACTATTCTGCACGTGTACTATATTTTGGTTAAAAAATATGTTTTGTCTCTTATAGTGTTTAAGAATTGCAGAAAAGGACATGTGGGACCTGCAAAAGTTGCTTTGTCTTGAAAGTTGCCCCTTAAAAAAAAAAGTAGTATTTTTATTCCTTTACTTGTACACAGATGTTGATGTTAATTATCATTATTAATCAATGTTAAGTTGGTTCATAGTAGATTTGGCATGGTGTTGTCTTAAAAATTCATGAGATACTAGTCCGAAAACAGCTATTCTCATGGTTCTCAGAAGCTTAGCTTGTCACCATCATGGAAAACATTGACCATAACCCTTGAAAAAGACTTGTATGGGGCTGAGAATGCCCCAGAATGCATTGCTAGGAGCACCCCTCCATTTATAACCCCAAGTAGAACTCCATTTTGTCATTGTAACATTGATGCTTTGCTTTGGGGAACAAAATTTCTACATAAAAAAAAAGCAACAAAACAGCAATTATGTAAATTGAACGGAAGGAAACCTATAGTGTCCTGTTTGAGGTAATTTTCCTCATAATGACTGTTGGGGAAGAGGAGAATGGGAAAGACTGGAGGTTAAAAATGGGAAATTGTGTATGTGTATGTAATAAGCTTGCACAGAGAGCAGATGCACGGTGTGGAAGTCATGTATAGAGGCAATAATCTGTGACAGAAAGATTTACATAATATTCTTTCAGGGCAAGTTCCCCATTTTAAAAAGATGGTGAAATGCAGACGGCATGCCTGACTATAATGAATCTAAATCAGGTAAATAATTTGCACTATCAGATTATGCCCCCGCCTCAATCCACACTTGGCTAAATGGATCTATTACAGCTTAGAGGGTAAAGAGAATTGAAGTTACCTTGAGATGCACATGTGACCTAAGTGAAAACACTGCATTTTGAAAGGCAGAATTATAGTGATAGGAATTCACAATTTTTATCTTGCAGATCATAATTAATAATTGGTGAATTTATAAGTGGAAGATAAATATCCCCAAATCATGAAACAATTGCTGTTTTACACACACACACACACCCCTCTCAAAACTGGCGTAGAGGATTCTGGGTTTAATGGGATGCTGATTCTTCCTGCACTAGCTTCGTGCCATAAGATGAACATTATGTTAAACATCTATCAATAACCATTTCTGTTTTCTGCTCCTTAGTAGTAAATTTTCATTAGGAACTGGAATGCCTTTTGGCTAAAGAAGGAAAACCAAGAATGTAAGATGCTGTTCACTTCATGTGATGTCACTCAAAATAGGATAAGAATGAGATCCAACTGCCTTACTTCCTTTAAATGACAGTCCCTACGTTTTGAGCTTCTCTGCCTTTTATTTATAAACACTTCTCTTGTCTGTTATGCTCTCTATTACAATTCATATAATTTGGAGTGACTTATCCTCTGCTTTTAAATTGAGGCTGGATGTCTTTTTTTGTGTGGGTGCATTTGACTCAGGGAGACTAATAGGCTTGACTCCATCAGCCCCTGATGCCAGGTTTACAGTTTCTAACTTTTTATGGTGCGATGGTCATAAGTTGTTAGAAAGTCTTGACTTGGATACTTAATACCCTGTCTGTATTACACAATTTTCAATTAACCTACAAACCTCTTAGTGAAATGCTTAACTAGAGCTAGAGTAATTAACTGCCTATAATTACTACACAAAGCAATTTAAAGTATTGTTTCACATGTGTAGGACTTGGGTTTTTTCCTTTGCGTGTTGTACATGAATCATATTGTCTATTGTATGTGCATGGTTATTTCTTTTTTTCAGGTAATTACAAAATACTGAAAGGGGAAAGAAAATCATAGAATGTGCCTCAAACACCAGTGTTGTTGTGTGTCTTCCATATTTTTACTTTCTTTTTTAGGTTATCATTATGGTTACCAGAATAAGGTGGGCAAAGAAAAGCATTCTAATGAGGTTTAAAAAAAAAAAAATACAGTTTATTTGGTGAGTGTGTCTGATTTGCCAAGACACGTCTCTGTTTCAGATGTAGACAGTCATCAATTATTACTACACATTTATCATCATAAAATCCTCATTTTGAGTTTTTTTTTTTAGGGAAAGTGAAAATATATGTATGTGTACACACAGACACACATACACATAAAGAGCTGTCTCTCAGGGCTAGGCTATTACTTGCCCCCGCTTGGAATCCCTTTCTCAATGGGATTATGTTGTCTGTCATAACCTATCAGTTGTCTGATCAGAAATTCATAATGCAGCCCATCTATTGCTCAGCTCAGCCAAGGCTGTGGGATGGAATTTAAATAGACAAATGCCAGACTTGGGCGTTGACATTCTCTCTGTCTCTCTCAATCTTTTTCTTTCTCTGTTCTTCCTCCCAATCATACTGTCTTTCTTTTCTTTTTCTTACCTTTGTTTGTTTGTTTATTTGCTTGTTTGTTTTTAAATTCCTCCACATACTAACATTTTATATTAGGCATGAATTAACGTGATGAGAAGGTATCAGGAAATGGAGAATGGATGGTGAGTGGAGAGGCAGAGGGAGCGAGAGGCAGAGGGAGGGAGGATGAGAGACTGAGATGGAAGGAAATTGTAAATTGTTGCTGTGGTACCCTCACTGGATAGTAAAACCTGGTTGATTTTTTTCTTTCATTTAAAAGAAAATATTTCAGGATAAATTACTTACCACATACCCTTACTCAACCAGCAAGATGCCTGTGTATAGATAGGGTTTACATCTGTCCGTATCACACCCCTTCTTTTTGTGTGGCTGGTGTGGAGAAAATGCATTTGAATGTGTACCATCTTGGCTTCCTTGGATTGCGTAGCCGCTGAGGGTATCAGTTCTGTAGAGTTATAACTTGATGACGTTTCACTTTGGTCTGATAAAGTAGTGATCCAGGTTCTCTCTTCCTTCTCATCTTCTCTAACCCCAGTAGAAGTAAATCAGATTTTTCTCTCAGACCACAGCGAAAGGGAAAACTGGTTTAACTGGTAATACATTAAAACTCTCTGTAGAACTTCAGTGTGGCAAGTTGAGGGCTTTTGTGTTCAGGCAGATGGGTGAATGTGAATCATACTGGTCGGGCTCTGCTGCAAATGATTAAAAAATGAAAATCTCTATGAGAAACCTGCCCATTGCCCTGCCTCTCTTCTCCTTTTTTTTTTTTTAAATTTTTAATATTTATTTTTTGAGGGGGGGCAAGGAGTAGAGAGAGAGGGAGACTTAGGATTTGAAGCAGCCTCCAAGGCTCTGAGCTGTTAGCACATAGCCTGACACCGGGCTCGAACTCACAGACTGTGAGATCATGACCTGAGCCAAAGTTGGAGTGAGATCTTGACCTGAGAAGAAGTTGGATGCTTAACTGACTAAGCCACCCAGGCACCCCGCCCTACCTCTTTTCTTGAAGGAAGGTGGGAACATTCATTCAACTTTGTGTCACATTACTGGCTTTTAATGTCATGCCTCCTCCTTCTCCCTCCTGGGTATCTTTTCCATGGGCTCAAAAGTGAATTCTGAACTAGGAGTTTCATTGTGTTGGTGCGGCAAGTCCTGTCCTTGTGGCTACTTCTAGAAAATTTTACCCCTTGATTTTAATGTTTTTGTCAGTAATGTTTAGTTAAAAAGAAACATTTATAAGTATTTATTATTTTTTTTGAATCAACATCAATTTTCTGGTATTTAAATTTATTTCAGAGGACAAACTCCCAATAAATTTTGTCCCCATAGGAAAACATACAGAATGGGGGATTTTGCACAACCTTGTAACAAATACCTTAGCCTTAACAAAAATGACATTCTGCACTATAATAATACTATTTCTGCCTGGAGAAGGACAGTGCTATATACCAGAAAGTGTTGCTAAATATTTCTATATTTAAAATGATCTCTGTTCAAATGTTACAGCCTTCTTAGGTTTTAAGTGATGAGAGCTTTGGTAGCCAGCAGAAAAAGTATCAGATGAACTGGTGCCAATTGTCCAATAAAGAAACTCACTGACCCACTAGGGGTAGAATTTCCTTTGTTGCCATGTTCGTTTTTGATGTCTTCACTAACTTGTGGGCACTTGACCCATGGAGAATCCAATTAGTACAGTATTTAGTCCAGTTGCTATAGAAAAAAAATAAATTTAAACCAAATTCACCGAAGACCCAAGTAAGTCTCCTTCCTTCTGAGGTTTATATTGGTAAATAAGGGAGCCCTTATATTTACCCTCCTTGGCATTTTCTCCATTGCTTCAGAGTTTGATGAGCACTCCCTCCAGTTGTTGCTATTTTTTGGAAAGGTCCAAAGGTATATTTCTGGTGGGTCAGGGTTTTAAATGTGTCTTTTTTTTTTTTTTAAGCCAACAGCTTTAATGAGATAGAATTCACATATTATACCATTTGCGCATTTGAAGTGCATCATTCATTGATTTCCAGCATATTCAGAGTTGTGCAATCACGATCATACTTAGCTTTAGAACATTTTCATCATCCCCAAAAGAAATCCCATACCCATTAGCAAATGCTCTCATTTCTTCCTGATTCCCTATCCCCTAACATTTCTAGGTAACCACTGTTCTACTTTTTGTCTGTATGGATTTGTCTGCTCTGGACATTTCATAAAAGGAATCATATAATATATGATGCTTTGTGACTGACAAATGTGGTTCTAAATGTGCTGGGGACACTAACCTATTTGGGAATCCAGAAAGATGCACACGATGGGGCACCTGGGTGGCTCAGTTGGCTAAACGTTCGAATCTTGGCTTCAGCTCAAGCCATGATCTTGTGGCTTCATGGGTTCAAGGCCTGTATCAGGCTCTGTGCTGGCACTGTGGAGCCTGCTTGGAATTCTCTCTCTCAATCTCTCTCTCTCTCTCCTTCCTCAACTTGTGTTGTCTCTGTATCTCTCAAAATAAATAAATAAATAATTAGATAGATAGATGTACACACATAAATATTGAGACACAAATGTAGAGAACAGTGTTGGGGATGGATCGACCCTCCTCATGTCCATGGACCCTGATTTAAGAGCACCATTCACTGGGCAGAAACATTCTTTGTCTACATGAGCAGGCAGATTTAGGGGAGGAGAGGTAAAAAGATACCCCTTGAGACTGACATAGTGGGTCGCTGTGTCTTCACTGGCCCTGAGGTTTTCCTGTTGTCCAGTACTGCTTATTTTCTTCTTGAGTGCATTTTGGTAAAGACCAGTAGAGTCTATCTATCGCTTTCCCAAAACAGCAAACATTCATTCGGTAATTGCTGGGATTTACATGTAAGTCATATATTCGTTATTGTTAAATAAAATTGTACAGCCTAAAAAAATTAGGATGGATCTAAAAGAAATAAAAATTGTGAATATGATTTTATATCTTAACTGTTTTGCTTTATAATTCACCTCTGCTACAAGCCAGGTGAACGTGGAAAAGATGGATGAATGTTCTGGCAGTCCCTTAGATGAATAAATAAATAAGTAAAAGCCACAGGCAGAGCCCCAAAGATGCTTTTTAGGAACCAAAGGCCTTGCCTTTTCGCCAAATGGCCACTGGTCACCTTTTCTCTCTGCCTATTTACACACACACGTTTCTTTTCTTCCTGCTAGCTTCCTGTAAGCTGGCTGTATAAGTACAAGATAGTTTGTCTTACTCTGTTCAAGCTTGGTATGTATCCAAACCTGCCTCTGTAGCCCTAATTGTTCCATTTTTAGGCGAGCGGCTTCCAGCAGGCATGTGACAGTCTGGTATCTTTTTGCAGACCTTCCGTGCCATGCAGGACATGCGTAATTGCAGCCAATCCATTGAGCCATTCTTAAGATCGTTTCCCATGCATGCCTTCCCATTTCCTATTTCAGTGTGTCTGACTTGCTCAGCTTCCAAGAGAGCTGCCTGGAGAGAAGCCCAGGTAGATCACTATGTCTTTCCTCTATGTTCTTTTCCCAGAAGGGAGTCACGATACAGTTCCAACCCATCCACCTCTCTTAGTTCATGGGGCAAAATTTCTAGCCAAGTAATGCATGTTATTTTTTAATAACATTTACTGTTTTTTCTTTCTTTTTTCTCTATTTCTTCCTCCCTGTTTTGATGGTTTGCTCTCTCTCTCTCTTTTTTTTTTTTTTTTTTACCTTGGGAAACTTATTTTAAGAGCACCAGAATTTGTTGGAAAAACAATTTTACACACACAATGAATATTTATCTCCATGTTATTATAAACAGGAAGTACTGGAGGTACATGGGACAGAAAGCACAATAAATTTATTTCTCATTTTCAGTTATAAGCCAGGATCTAATTCTGTCTTGAGATTAATTAAAAAGAAATACTGGGTTTCGCAGTGCTCAGGCAGGAATGGGCATATACCTGTGGTAAAAAAAAGCTGGCCCTCAGACATCACTGTCATTCCCCTCACTCCCTTGATTTCATAACCTGGGATCTTCCTGGGCACCTTGGGGACAACCAGAGCTTCGTCTAACAGGTTACAAGCCAAGGTCTTGGAAAACTGGGATTTCTCAGTTCCTTGTCATCCCCATGAGTCATTTCGATTACCAGAGGGAATATAAACCAGGCTTTCTTCTTTTCTTTTCCACAGTGTCAGGAAATGAAAACTAAAAATTGGGAAAAAAGAAAGAAATTCACACGTATGACAAGAGGGGAGAGTATCCATCTCAAAATTGACCTCCTGATATTAGGTCAAATGGGGTTTCTTTGCCTCAGTGAAGAAGTTGCTGATTCGGAGAAGCCTAAGAGAGGAGAAATTGAGTCATGCAGGGACTGTCAGGCTTATCCACATGTCAATTGACATTATTTTGTCCTTTGAGATTTAAACTGATGGTTAGATAATATGTCCTATGGGAAACCCAAGGATCTTACCAAAAATGCAATTAATTTCTGGGGCCTGTGTTTTTGTGGCCTCTCATGGCGTAAGTACTTGATTCTAGTGACTTCCAAGTCCCCACATAAACCATACTCTATCAGGCTTTTTTTTTTGGTTGTGTTTTCTTTTCTTTCTGAAGATCTCTGCGTTCCACAGCAACCTACTTAGGGAGGTCAATCCTTGCCTTCATTTTCCTCTAAACCACTTACCTAAGCTAAGCTTTAGCAACTCACTTGGTTAAAGGTTTGGAGGCAAGGGGAGTTTCCTTCGCAGTGATAGAAGCAACTTACGATCGAATATTCTATATATTTGTGCAAAGAAGTCTTTGGCCTCTTAACTACAGAAATTTCACTGCTTTTCTCTGGAATCACTTCTTTTTCTATTTCAAGCCTTTCTCACTTCTTGTCTCCTTCTCCCACCTCCTAAATTCTGTGTTTGTGCATGAAAAGCATTTTAGCATTTTCTTGCTGTTTTTATCTTGCAATTGGGTTCATTTTCTGCATGCAAACTGGCATATGAAAGTGTTTCCTGTCCAGAGATGGGAATCCAAAGATACCAGAGAATGAAAGCTACTCCTTGTTGTTAAAAAAGTAAGAAAGAGAGAGAGGGAGAGAGAGAAAGAAAGAAAGAAAAAGTCACTCTGCTCCATAGCTCCCTGAGGACTGAGGATCATGAAGGCAGAGCAAAATAAAGCCACTCTTTGGTGAAGGAACAGCTTTGGAATAATCCTATCATGTTTTTCTGGATTGTCCTGCTGGTGACACTATATATGACATTTATAGTTTTTGTATTGCATCACTGAGTTGATTTTTAAATCACTGAAATATTTGTTTGAATTCTTTAAGTGGAAAAGTAAGATTTGCCTTCCAAGAGTAGGAAGCAGTGGAAGCTACAGAGAAATAAGAAAGGAACTGTTTGAAGCTTCCAGAAGTAAATATGAAAAGATTGTTTTGTATCCTGATTACTAAATAAAAATGGTATCTGCTGATATCAATATTAAGAGTTTCTCAGGCTGGTTATGAAGCTTTATAAATGAGTAGGTAAATAAATCTTGTGAATGACCAAAATGAAATAAAAAATCCAAACCCATTTGAAATATAATTTGAAATGAAAGTTCTTAAAAAAATGAAAATTTCAGAGGAATCTATCCAATAGTTGCCTATATAGAGAAGTGATCAATGTTTTTTTCATTTTTTTAAAAATATAATTTATTGTCAAATTGGTTTCCATACAATACCCAGTGCTCATCCCAACAAGTGACCTCTTCAATGCCCATCACCCACTTTCCCCTCTCCCTCACCCCCCATCAACCCTCTGTTTGTTCTCAGTATTTAAGAGGCTCTTATGGTTTGCCTCCCTCCCTCTCTGTAACTTTTTTTCCCTTTCCCCTCCCCCATGGTCTTCTGTTAAGTTTCTCAAGATCCACATATGAATGAAAACATATGGTATCTGTCTTTCTCTGACTGACTTATTTCACTTAGCATAATACTCTCCAGTTCCATCCACATTGCTACAAAGGGCCATATTTCATTCTTTCTCATTGCCACGTAGTATTCCATGGTATATATAAACCACAGCTTCTTTATCCATTTGTCAGTTGGTAGACCTTTAGGCTCTTTCCATAATTTGGCTATTGTTGAAAGTGCTGCTATAGACATTGGGGTACAAGTGCCTGTATGCATCATTGCTCCTGTAGCCCTTGGGTAAATTCCTAGCAATGCTATTGCTGGGTCATAGAGTAGTTGTATTTTTAATTTTTGAGGATCCTCCACACTGTTTTCCAGAGTGGCTACACCAGTTTGCATTCCCACCAAAAGTGCAAGAGGGTTCCCGTTGCATCTACATCCTCCCCAACATCTATAGTCTCCTGATTTGTTCATTTTAGCCACTCTGACCAGCATTAGGTGGTATCTCCACGTGGTTTTGATTTGTATTTCCCTGATGATGCGTGATGTTGAGCATCGTTTCATGTGTCTGTTGGCCATTTGGATGTCTTCTTTGGAAAAGTGTCTATTCATGTCTTCTGCCCATTTCTTCACTGGATTATTTGTTTTTCGGGTATGCAGTTTGGTGAGTTCTTCATAGATTTTAGATACTAGCTCTTTATCCAATATGTCATTTGCAAATATCTTCTCCCATTCCATTCGTTGCCTTTTAGTTTTGTTGATGTGCCTTTGGAGATGTGTCGATTAAGAAATTGCTGCAGCTGAGGTCAAAGAGGTTTTTTCCTTGCCTTCTCCTCTAGGGTTTTGATGGTTTCCTGTCTCACATTCAAGTCCTTCATCCATTTTGAGTTTATTTTTGTGTATGGTGTAAGAAAGTGGTCTAGTTTCTTTCTTCTGCATGTTGCTATCCAGTTCTCCTAGCACCGTTTGTTAAAGAGACTGTCTTTTTTCCATTGGGCACTCTTTCCTGCTTTGCCAAAGATTAATTGCCCATTTGTGGGTCCAATTCTGGGATCTCTATTCTATTCCATTGGACTATGTGTCTGTTTTTGTGCCAATACCATACTGTCTTGATGATTACAACTTTGTAGTAGAGACTAAAGTCTGGGATTGTGATGCCTCCCACTTTGGTTTTCTTCTGCAATATTACTTTGGCTGTTTGGAGTCTTTTGTGGTTCCATACAAATTTTAGGATTGTTTGTTCGAGCTTTGAAAAGAATGCTGGTGCAACTTTGATTGGGATTGCGTGAATGTGTAGATTGCTTTGGATAGCACTGACATTTTAACAATATTTATTCTTCCAATCCATGAGCAGGGAATGTTTTTCCATTTCTTTGTGTCTTCTTCAATTTCTTTCATAAGCTTTCTGTAGTTTTCAGCATACAGATCTTTTACATCTTTGGTTAGGTTTATTCCTAGGTATTTCATTATTCTTGGTGCAATTGTGAATGGGATAAGTTTCTTTATTTCTCTTTCTGTTGCTTCATTATTGGTGTATAAAATGTTTTTTTAAGAGAGAGAAAGAGTGGGCAAGTGGGGGAGAGGGACAGAGAGAAAGAGAAAGAGAAAGAGAGAATCTCAAGCAGGCTCCACACTGTCAGCATAGAGCCCAATGCGCGGCTCAGTCCCACAACCCTGGGATCATGACCTGACCCAAAAATCAAGAGTTGGACACTCAACTGACTGAGACACCCAGATGCCCCAGTGATCAATGTTTTAAAATTTACAACTCTTTACAAAAGGGTACTACTTATTAGCTATTACTAGATTCTACAAATCTATAACATGAGGTATAAATAATAAGCAAAAGTTTAAAGTTTATTATCAGAATTAAATGAAAGCAGATCCTGGGCAAAATTTCCCCTCTGATGAAAATATACTGGTAGACTCATCTCTGCCTTTTGTGTTTTGGTTCTGGCCAACCTGTATCCCAACTTCAGCTCACTGGATTTCTGATTAGGTAAAAATCCAGTGTAGAGAATCAGAAGCGAAAATTATGGAGCCTATAATAACCATATTTTCCTGTGCACTTCAGATTCATTTGGTTGGCCAGAAGCCTGCTGCTTTTCATCTGTATTTCTCTGCTGGTAAAGCTTCAGTCCTCCTTGTTTGTAAATCTTGGTAGGAATTACTTGTAGGTTAGCAGAGTTTTCATGATGTCATCAGATATTTCCTGATGATAACTCCTGGACATCTCATACCCACTCTATCTCCACATAAATATTTCAAATTGGTGGGACTGTGAAGCACAAGGCTTAATCTCTTGTTCAAACATCTTGAAAGGTCTAGGCATTTAATATGTGCACACACTTCTGAGAGGGCTCTGGTGGTGTTGAAAGCTAGTTTAGTTTGGCATGCAAAAGGGCTGATGGATATGTACCCTGATGTAAACATTTTCTATTGTTTAGTGGGGTTTCTTTGGAAGGTATCCTGTAAGAGAACACTAAGTGAGTTTCTTCAGAAAGCTTCAGTGCTTTTAACAGAATAAAACAAGAAGGGATGATTTGAGGGCTCATCACTAAACTGAAAACTACAGCAAAGTTGGTTTGGTAGAAATGTACCATTTCCTGTATCTATATCTGGCCTTCAGAACCTTTGAATATGTTTTGTCTGTGTACATAGGTGTGTGTGTGTGTGTGTGTGTGTGTGTGTGTGTTAACTATTGATGATGGATGTTTGTTTAGCTGACACATCCAATGAATTGAGTTTTATTTATGGTCAGGGAAGATACAGAAGCAACGCCAACTATAACACATGTAAACCAATATTGTATCTGCCATGTCCTATCCAATATAAATACTTCTAGAGACAGAAGATGGAGTGTCAATCACAGGAATTTCCCAACTTTAGTGTGCTTGGTATATACTCACTGTTCATCCCTCATGTCTTTTGGTTAGCTGATAGTGACGGAAATAATGGGATTATTCTGCAGCATTATAAAAGATAGAACTCAGGTCCAGTGTTTTCAGTATTATCCTGTCCATTGAGTATGGTGTTCATTCTTTCTTTTCTGCTAACATCCTTCCTTTTGTATTGTAGATTTGAGGTGGCTTTTTCTTGACTGTGTGATGCCTTTCCCCAACCCTTTGGGGTACATTATATATCACAATGTACCTGAATGTATGTATCTGTTTGCATGTTGTGTTCTAATTGGGTAGTTGAGGGGCAGTTTTCATCCTAGTTAAGGTGACCATGAGCACCTCCCTCACAGTTGGTGACCTGTAATTCCAACAAATCCCCTGACCTATAAGGAAAGCTGCAAGGGGAATCATTCAAGGTAGTCACAGTGCTTTTTTCCCCCTGTGCCAAAGGGAGAGGGGTATACAGTGGCTTTAGCCTCTAGGGCAGTGATTCTTTACTTTTTTATGGTCATGGATTCCTTTGAGATTCTGATGAAAAGTGTGTCCATGTGCACACACACATACATTCTTCCTCCCTCACACACATCCACATATCCTCTCTCTCTCTCTCTCTCCCTCTCTCTCACACACACACCTCTCAAGTTTTATGCAATATTTCAGAGGATTCTTGTACTCCCTGAGACTCATCAATAATCCTTAAGCTTAAGGCTTAAGCATCCAGGTTAAGGCACCCTCATGTAGAGAATCCACATACTGAACATTCTGCATACCAAGATAAAAATCCATTTTGACTTATTATAAGATTGAGTGAATAAGTGACCACTATACCTTGTGTCTCTTGGGATTTCCCCCCTTCTGTATCCTGCCTCTGGGTCTTTTCCATTCATTTTCTGATTTTTGTCCTCCAGTCCCTTGCAGCAGTGCCCCAATCTGGATATTTGACTCTAGTTTCTATCCAGATTTCCTTCTGATTCGAGTTCTCTTCTAATGAAATCTTTTTTTCCATTCCTCCTCCACCAGGCTTTTCTCCATCTGTTTCCCACATGACTTGTTCCTTTAGGGGACTTGAAAAATTTGATGGTGATGCTTACAGGAAACGGGCTTTAGGGTGGGTTACATAATTTTGGTAGCAGCCACTGTACAGTATGACAAAAATGTTATGATCCCAGTTTCATTTTGTCAATATCAAAATGCAGAGAAAAAAGTGCGGGGAGGAGATGTGGTGGTGACATTTTACAGACACACAAGTTTTGATATAAAACAAAGGATATTGATGTTTTATCAAAAAAGGTTTAATATTTAATAAGTCACTGTGCTAGTGAATTATGATCCAGGAAAATGAGGCACTGACTTTGTTTTCAAGCATGTTTAACAGGGGCTTTCAGTTTTAGAAGTGAAGGTCTGATGAACCATAGTTGGTTTTTAAGTAATTTAATTCTGGCCCACATTTTAAGCAGACTTTGCTGAAACCACTGAAAATGAAAACCAATGAAGTGTCCATTTCAAGATACATCTTAGAATTAAGCAAGTTAAATCAATGGAAATCAATAGGATGTTAGGAGAAGCAAGAAAACTACCTAGCAGGTCAGCAGTAAAGTAGTGAATTAACTTTTCATGCCAGAATCAGTGTATTTCCATTGCAGACCTGGGGTTCCATGGGCTCACGTGGGTGAGCATGTGATTTCTTGCATTGTGATTTTCCTGCATATGATTTCTTGATTTAACAATTTGAAGCCCATACTCGTGTGACACTGCTGTACAATATCATCTGTTACAGGGCTGGAGCTGGAGTAGGGACAGAACTTGTGTTTCGAACTTAGGCTCAATCAGGCCTGAGATCCAGGGATGTGTGAGCTTCCTTAAATGAAAAGAAAGCTCTTGCTTGCTTTCCTGTGAAATGCTTGGTAGAATTCCTGTGTTGAGATTTTGGTCAATGACTGTAATAGGTGATTATGACTCAGTACATTGAATGTTGTACCTTGTTTTGATAGCATTGATAGCATCCACTATTTAAACAATTATTCAAATATTAGGTTAATGAAATTCTATATGCACTAAACAGCTTCTCATCAGCTATTTATTTTTAGAAGCCTAAGGGTCTACTCCCATTTAATTTAATTCCGGTTCTTGTCCACTAAGAAAACAAATGACAGGAAATTAAGATGATGTAGAACATGAAGGACTTAGGCTAAATATATGGAGCAATTTGATAATAGTGAAAATCACACCAACATATGAATGGTTAACATGAACTTCTTTTTCCTGAAACCATAACCATGGTTTTTCATTTGTCTGGGACGGTTTAAATAAGGCCTCAGTCAAATTCTGAAGAATGTTTTAGTGAACTTGACTGAGAATAATGTATTTTAAAGAGTTGAAAATTGATCAAGGCATTAAAGCGTTCTTAGTTAGAGATGGCGATTCCCAGGTTACCTGTGTACATTTTAAAAAGTACATTTAGATGGTTTATCTTGTGCTGACATGAATTCTTAACAAGTAATTGTATATTTACACAAGATATGCTGTAGTATATTAGATAAGGAGATTAAAGAAGGGGGCCTATGCCCTACATGAAAGTACCATATCATTCATGCTTTTTACTATCTTTGTAATAGTGATGGACAATTTATTGTATATTTCTGCAATTAAAAATCTCAAAAGTTTGGTGCAGAGTACAAAACCCAAGACTTGATTAGATGTAGACCTAAGAGCCAACTCCCCTGTGTTAGAAAGAGTGAGGATGCTTAGATTTTTGCAGACTTCCTAATTAAGACACAAAGCCATCTTCATCCTCAACCTGAAAATTGTAAGTGGAAGATGACTCTGTTAAGAATCCACCAGAACTTTCTTAAGTTGGTAGATGAACTGGTGACCTGGAAATGGGTAAATGGGGATCTGGTTGTTCTTCACTTCAAGGAATAATATTTAGACTGAACTGTGTCTTGGAAAGTTTTTATTTTTACTGCATTTCAAATACTCTATCGACAATGGTCAATACTCAGTTTTGGCCTAAACAGTGACAATTTTGTCTTTGCATCTTATTCAGTGTGTTTGCAAGCTATATGTGCTTGCTGGAAGTTCTCCTTTTAAAAATGGAGGTAACAGTTATACTTGCCTCATCAGGTTTCCTGAGGATTAAGTGAGATAATACATACAGCTTGCTCAGAGTGATGCTGACGAACCATTTTAACAAGCATTATTGTTACGATTTTTTTTTTTCAAAAAACAACCCATTGTATTTTTTTGGACAGCACTGCCACTAAATTTTTTAAAACCTTTTTTTCTTCTTTTAGTGGCTTGAAATACCATAACAGCCACTGGATCGTGAATGAAACGTGACCTCATTTAAAACTGCTTCTGTGTTGTGGCGCGCTACCTAATTTAGCTGTCTATCCTTAATGCTTTGTCAATGTCTTTTACCTAGTAAGTGCTAGTATGTATTGAACCGAATTGCTTTGAATTGAGTTTTCTCTTAGGGTACAGAGCAGTTTCTAATTGCACCTTAGTGTTTTTTTTTTTTTTAAACCTTCATTGTAAGAGGTATAAATTAATTAGGCATAGGGAGTATATTTTGAGATACTTGTAAAAGATAGTTGTGGTCGGGGCGCCTGGGTGGCGCAGTCGGTTAAGCGTCCGACTTCAGCCAGGTCACGATCTCGCGGTCCGTGAGTTCGAGCCCCGCGTCAGGCTCTGGGCTGATGGCTCGGAGCCTGGAGCCTGTTTCCGATTCTGTGTCTCCCTCTCTCTCTGCCCCTCCCCCGTTCATGCTCTGTCTCTCTCTGTCCCAAAAATAAATAAAAAACGTTGAAAAAAAAATTAAAAAAAAAAAAAGATAGTTGTGGTAAGAAAATGTCAGAAGATAGTAACTCTGTCATTACTAGATATGTGGGAACACATAAAATACACAAATGGGATCCTTGGGGGCAGAAGGACACAAGGGGAAGATTTGGCTGTTGGTCACACCGCTGGCTGGACAGCTGAGGAATCATGCTGTGGATGACCTGTAATTAGCCTCCATGAGCTATTAGAGGTTCTCCTGTTTGAGACCTTGTCTCAGGAGAAAAGGCTGCCTGATAGGAAGGGACAGAACATGTCCAACTCTTCTCTTAAAGAACCAAATCTGGTTTTTGTTGAAGTGGTGTATTCTCTGGGACTCCTGGTATTGATGGAAATCATTTTTTAGCCATTTCATATGATATATTGTTTAAATTTGGACAAACATTAAATTAGGCATTAATTTCCTATGCGTGTAGCTTTTATGCAGCTATAAACCTAAACTGTATTTACAGAGTACTATATAAATTTCCTATAAAAACCATTAAAGTTTAAATTAACAACATTAATTTAATGTTCTATGTGATGTTTTGTTGAAACTAAAGCATGATGATGGATTGAGTCATAGAAAAAATGTACTTGCGTATTTGATACTTTACTTATTAAGTTGATACTTTGAATTTTGAGCCTGATGGGATTATCATTTTAATAATTTGCAGCATCATGGTTATTTTTCCTTTTACACACTGAGTTCATTTTAAATCACTGATCCATCATTTTGATGACCCATTCAATTTGATAGTGCTACTCAAAATACAATATTGAAATTTAAAAATATGCTTTAATGAAAAATTCTTTGCTATTATTTTCTATGCTTCTTGAAAATGAAGTTTTGCAAGTTTCTTATGTATAAATATGGTGGTCTCACTATTAATTTAAAGTGGAAATCTTACACTGGAACTGTTATGGGATTTGGCCTATGTTAATATGTGCTGTGTGATGAGTCCATTTTCCCACATTTTGTTGCATATCATTTTTTATAGAACTTTTGTTTCTACAATGTCCTATGAAATCTTTTAGCAAGAACCTGGCATATATATGAAATCAGCCTTTGCTTTTTTCTCATTAGATTTACTTTAACTATTTAATTTAACTATTAAAAGGAACATATATATCTACCACACTGTCATTTTCATGATGACAAATCAAAAGCTCAGTTTATCAAGTAGCTTAGGAATCTATGTCTTACACTGCAGAAATAGGTCTCAGTAATCACCGCAAGAAAGGTTTGTCTTTATTGTGTAAAGAATTTCACACGATCATCATGACAGGCATGGCTTGGTAATTTTGTGTTTGGATTTTTCAATTTTGTAAAACTTCAGTGTAGCACATGAATATGTTATTTGAGTACACTGGGGACAGGGATAAGGAGAACTGAAATGGAAGGAAGTTTCATTGTGAAATAGATGTATCTGCTACCATGACCATATGTAGGGTTGATTTTTCAAAAGAAAGCCATCAAGTATTCGTTACAAAAAAAAAAGTGATTCCCCTGGGGCCGCTGGGTGGCTCAGTCAGTTAAGCCTCCAACTTCAGCTCAGGTCATGATCTCCTGATTCGTGGGTTGGAGCCCCTCAGAGCCTGTAGCCTGCTTCAGATTCTGTGTCTCCCTCTCTATCTGCCCCTCCCCGACTCACACTCTGTCTCTCTACATAAATAAAACATTAAAAAATTAAAAAAAAATAGTGATTCCCAAAGCATTTTAGAATCGAGATAACATTGCACATTATTCAGGTCAGCACCAGAAACTTCAGTGGTTGAACCCTGCTAAATATGTCCATTGATACTTTATACTTAGCTTATTTTATTGCATATTTTAGTTATTTCCTAAGCTTCTCATAAACACCCTAATTCTGGTAGTAAATTTTTACTCTATGGCATTCATTTGTCTTGAAAACAAACTCTGTGTGTGGTGTGTGTGTACATGTATATTTTAAACAGTAATTTCATTTGAAGGAGTGGCTGGAAGTATCAGAAAGCCTGAAGGCCAGTGCTGGCTCTGCCACTCACCAACTCAGAAATGTTGAAAAAGTCCAGGTGTCTCAGCCTCAATTTCCTTATCTGTGAAGTGGGACTGATACTAATCGCTCTGCCTCATCAGGGGGTTAGTTGTAATGAGATAGAGTAGATTTACTATACTTGGAAAGGGTGAAATCTTAGGTGTATATATGTTATTACACTAAAAAGAGATTCCAAATGCTGATCTAAGGGGTTAAAATCTTACTTATTTGCAATCATTAAGATTCTTTCATTCTTTTTCTTCTATTGGACAGCTTGACGTATTATGCCATCCTTCAATCACATCATTTAAAAAGGTATTATAGATCATATCTCAACAAACTTCAGGTTGAGTCTTGCCTACCTATCGTGTTTATAAATAAAGTTTTATTGGAACACAGCTGTGCTCACTGGTTTAGTATTGTCTCTGGCCGCTTTTTTTTTTTTTTTTTTAAATTTTTTACTACAATGGCAGTTGAATAGTTGTGATGAGACTGTATGGCTTGCAAAACCTAAAATAGTTACTGTCTGGCTCTTGGCAGAAAAATATTGGTACACTCTGTTACATAGCACTAAAAGCCTAGAACCAACTATAAAACAGCCCTGTCTGGAAACTAAGTTTTTCATAGGTGATGTAATTTTGTTCCAAGATCTATACTCTGTGGTAAGTGTCCCTGAGTGGGACCCTCTTGGTAGGCATCAGCCTCTATCTCTCCTCTTCTGATCCATGACTTCAAAGATGGGGTCGCCTTGTGATATTGTTTATTTTCTTGCTCCTTTCACTGGTTGTTTCTTTAAAAGAGTATTCGCAGTGACTTGTATGATGTTGCTAAAAATTTCATTTAGAAATCTATCTAGGTTCATTTTAAATCGAGTTCATTACTAGGGTACAGCAGAATACGCAGGCTACTGTCGCACAAGTTTTTAAGCTCAAACGGCACATTGACTAATGTAAGTTATCAACCTAGCAAATAATGTGGAAAGATAAGATACAGTGGGTAAGTTCACATTGAAAATGCACTTAGATATTTTTTCCTGTTTCCAGGTTTTCATATGTCTAAGTTTTTGGACTTAGTATGTTACGTTCATGTGACTTTGGAAGAATTAGGAGTGATGGGGGGATTTGGCAGTGTCTGCAAGTTTACATTCCACTAATTTAGAAAAGTCAGAGGCGTTTCATTTACAATATAGAATTTTAGAGCAGAAATAGACCTCAGAGATCAGCATTTCCCAACCTCTTTTGACCCATGGATGATTTTCATAGTAATTTATAATCTTGTCAACCCTCTTAGGAATTTTAAAAATCAGTTCATCATTTTTGTGCGGTATATTATGAAGAGGTAATTTTAAGGGAAAACTATTTCATCTTAGGTTAGTACATTATTGAGTATATTATAAAATTTATTTTGATGCCATCATCAGTGATGTTGTATATAAACAAATACTGCCTTTTTTTTCACTTAATGAGTGGTAAATACTTTTTAAATTTATAGAGAAAAGATTATGAAAGGAAAGGGTGACTTGTCAAAAATTGGAAACATGACATTATCTTCACATGTAGTTTTGGAATTGAAGTGTATGAAAGGTAAAATTTGCTTTAATAATCCAATATATTGAAATTCTTAGATTTTATACTATAAAAATTAATTTTAAATAATTTTTGTATCTGTGCTTTATTTTTAAAATAGGTTTTAATGTTTATTTTTGAGAGAGAAAGAGAGAGTATGAGCAGGGGAGGGGCAGAGAGAGAGGGAGACAAAGAACCTGAAGCAGGCTCCAGGCTCTGAGCTGTCAGCCCAGAGCCCAATGCAGAGCATACCTACCACCTGTGAGATCATGACGAGAGTCAAAGTCAGACGTTCAACCCACTGAGCCATCGAGGCACCCCTGTATTTGTGCTTTAAATGATGATAGCAGGGAGGTTTGGAGTTTCCCATTTCTAAAGAAATCATATTGACAGACAAGTCCCGTTGAAAAGCCAAATTGGATATAATTGCTTGTATGTATGCACACATATATACATAAATTTTACTGGAGCATTTTTCAAGTACTAGACATATTTGATGTGCTATATAAAATTTTTGGTCAGGTAAATATATCTTGTGAACTTGAGGCAATTTGGCATAATTATTTTAATCCCCTCATGAGCTTCATTTCAATCTCTCTCCCCCTTTTTTTGGTCTTTGGCATGAAGCAAAGGCCTATGATGATTATGCATTACATTCCACATGACTGTGACCAAGACATCTTAAAACTATGTGATGTTCAAGGACCTTTGGTAGCTGACTGGGTCTAGGTCCAGTGTGCACTCGTCACGGCTGATCTCATGCTCATTCTACATCTGCTTGGAGGCTCTCGAACGCTCTGACTTGAAAGGGAATTTCAATTATTATAGGTCTTCCAAAGGAATGTAAACAGATGTTATTGACAAGAACCCCATAGTCTGCTCGTCTTATATATGAGGAAAGGGGAACCAAGAGAAGTGAAGCAGTATTCCCAAGTTCACACAGTAGCCTAGTGGCTGTGCCAGGCCTACAAACAGGACTCCTCAGTCTCAGTGCTCCATTCATGTGTCTTGACTGAACCATTTAGCATCTTGCTACCTGAATGCATGTGATTAAATAATGGCACTATGCCCTTCACAAACCACGTGAAGTAAACCTGATTTGATTTTTAATTGGCGGCTCACCAATTACTACACTCTGCAACATGTATTGTGTTATAAAGCTATTATGTAGCAGAAGGAAGCTTGTCCAAATATTTCTAAGACCTCTCTTTTGAAGATGTTGGTTCTTAATGTGCCTTCCGTTATGGTATACCAGTGGTCTAAAGGTAATTATTTGTGTATAAGTTCACTCACAGCAAACATCTATTCCATGGAAGTCACTTTGTAACAAAGGGTATTGAACCTGAACTAATGAACTATTTATTGGCAGCAAGTCATTGACTGAATTTATAAAATGACAAAAAATTTGGAGGGTAACCTGCAGTAGATTTCAATAGAAACAGATTCTCCTCATAACATTATAGAATAATTTATTTAGGTCATTTCTCAAAGTTCATAGTGAAGATTAAGGAGTGTTTATTGTAGCATATGATCTCTATTGGTCCCATAGAATTCCATTCAAGAGATAACTGTGCATTTGTAAAGTTGCTTTGATCACGGTGGTTTTTCCTACAGATTATAATGAAGGCATTCTTGGGTGTCTTCAACTGATTGATTGTTAACTGTTCATTCAGCGTATATTTATTGATTTGTGTCCTTCCCCTTCATTGTTAAATTTATCAGATTGCATTATCACCCAACTCAAGGCCATACTGTCATCTGGTTGGAGATGATTTTAAACCAATCTGTGACTACCGGTAGGAGTGGACAATTGCCTGTTTGTAAGGTAATATGTTTAGTGGCTGGTCTATACTAAAGATGAAATGCTAACATGAAAGGATACCAAAGATCAGAAAGCATTAGAATTTATTCTGGCCAAAGTATATGTCTTTATGAATGGGAATATACTCTGGTTCTCTGAATTTAGATTTCATATTTTTTAAGCAAACTTTTAGGATGATGGGGAAAACAAAGTCAACTAGGTAGTCAACAATTACTACTGTGTTTTCCAGCATTTTCTGCTACTCATAGCTGCCTGCATACATTCTTGATTAGGTCATGCTGCGCCGGTGCACTTTCCCAAAGAAAAGTGCCTTCTTCTCAGGTGGAGTGGGAGACAAATTCTGACTACGTTTAAACCTTTATCCAATAAAGACTGTATTTATTAGCACCACAATTCAAAACGACCATTGTCAAAGGTAATAAAATAATCCTTGTGTCCATTTGCCCATTGTTTAATTCTCTATGATCAATTGTGAACATGATCATTATTTGGAAAAATAATTTTTTTTTTTTACCTTGGCATAGTGATATATTAGAAGAAAACCATTTGTGTTAGAAGATTTTTGCCTAAAATCCTAATTAAACACTTATGCTCTTGGGTTGTGTCATGAGGCAATCATCTCTGCCCTCCATGTAGGGGTCCCTAGACTTGATGGACGGTGGCATCTCCTGATGCCTTAAAGACTTTAAGACTTAATAACACCATGCTCTTGAAGCAAACTAAGTTGTTACAGGAACATTAAAGCCCATCCTTAAAACATATTATGTAAAAACCCTTAAAGTTTACCCCCTTTGTCATGATTAAAAGCCATGAAGTTGTGAGATATATGGTTACAGAGTAAGTCCTATTTATGAAAACTTCGTAGGCGATTCCCCAGGGTGGATCACCATGCCATGCTGACCGTACTACCAAAGTTAGGCACCTTTGAATAACACTTCGTATTCTATATGGCCTGTCTCCCCTCCCCCTACAACTGGAATGGGGAAGGAGGAGAATATAAAAATAGAAGATGTGACTTCTTTTCCTGCCACTTTACTATCTCAGTGGGAGTCACCAATGGCAGATTATTCACATGACTATGTTGTAAAATCGTAGGTTTTTAATGTCTGGACTACTGAGTACAAACATAACATTTAAATAAAAATAATGCCGAGTTATTTATCTTCACCAAATCTTCTCTGTCCCATATTGGATGTGAGCTGTCTCTTTAATAATGCAAAGGAGTAGTAAATTTCAAGCTGAGGATGGGCAATAACAAGGAGAGTGATCTGCACGCTGCCCTAATGTCAGTGGAGTGCCTTAGGAGAACACCTTATTAGTTCTAACAGGCTGGTTAGCGCAGGGTCACCTCTCTGCCTCCATCTTTCCCAGCAGGGTCACTCATCTCTGGGCTCTGTTTGGGAGAAAAGAAGTGAGGGGGAGGGGAAAGCATGTATTTAGAGCTTCTCTCATCTTTCCAGCATTGAGAGCTGTTTCTGTTGTTCAATTGTTACTTACCTTTTCTTTCTCTCTCCTTTTCTCCTCCCCTTCTCTCCTCCCCTTTTTCTCTGTCCCTAGCTGCCCCTCCCTCTCCTCTCCTGGGGTGTCTGCTTACATTCTCTGTGTAGAGTTAAAACAGAAATCTCTGTCAGGGTATTTTTTTTCTCATTGTTTCATTTTTAGAAGTCATCTGAAGTAACTGTGGTTTATAAATCTATATTTAAATGAGTATTTACTGTGTTGAAAACATTAACTGGAAGTGGGGCCTAACATAGCTAAGCTTCCAATTAACATGACTAGCAAAAAAAAAAAAAAAAAAAGGAATATAGACATATGTTTGCGCACCTTTTACTGTCTTAAAAAATTGAGAAAATATATATTTTAAATTAATCTCATTTTAGTATTGCACTTAATACATTTTCACAAAAGGAAAGATTAACTCTCCTCTTTTTAAAAATGTATTTTTGTGCTCTTTGATTTTTTTTTCATCATAGCTACAAATATCAACCCTTCCTCCTCCCTAGCTCCCGTCCCCATCCCCATCCCCCATCCCAAAATGAATGCAAAGAAATACTATTAGACTGTCTGGTTATGTATTTTTTATGAGGCCATACAAGACGCTGTCTGACCCCTTGCAGCTCATGTTATAAGCACACTGAAGATGCTTTTCATTTGGGTTTTGCTTTTCAGCCTGGATGACCTCTATTAAATAAAAAAAAAGGGGGGGTGGGGGTGGGGGGACAGGCCTAATATGTGACCCCAGGGACTAGTCGCTTCAAGGATTACATTTAATTCATATGATAATATTGAAATATAACGTTCCTGGGTCTAATGTTTTGGTTATTTTCTCTTTCTCTTTATTTTGGGGACTCATTGATCAGTCTCGTCATAGATTTTTTTTTTTATCAATTTTGGATAGAGAGCTATAATTCATGCATTAGGGTCAGATTCTTAAAATTACATTTTTCCCCTCCTTTTCAAATTCAAGCCATGAATACGAAACATATCTCTCTTTTCATGGTTTCTTTGAGAGACAGAAATTAATTTTTCTGATGTGTGTCTGCCAGGAGTTATGTTTCAAATAAAGAACGCCTTTTTATTTTGGCATACTTGCTTAACCATCCTCAACAACTGATCCCCAAGTTCTCCATTAGTTGAACACTAACACCTTTTAACCTCCTTCCTTCCTTCCCCTGCAAAATCATTTGTACATGTAAAATGGTGTTCTCTCATATGTAATATGTCATGATCTAGATAATGATCCACATTTGGGTCCTTGTGTGTGGTACACAAATATGCTATAATTTGTATTTTTACATTGCTTTTATAATGATCTTTGTTTTATAATGCCCCCATTAGTTATTGAATGCTCGTATGCACAAATTTTAAGGGACTTAAAACTTCCCTGTGCATCTTTTTTTTTTTTTTAAACAGGGATATATATTGTTCATACCATTTAAGTTTAGGATTAATGTTCAAAACCAATTTGCAAAAGCATCCCCCTGGCCAGTTAGAATTCTATTTCTATTAAAGTTTCTCACAAACCGGATGCCTTTTTGTCTTTGCTAGTTGAAATAAACAGGTTGAGAAAGGGAACTGAACAACACCACGTTTGTTGTATTTTGAAAATGTTTTTATTCCTTTCACTTAACAGACTAGCACTTAATTTCTTTGAATCGGCTGCTGTTCATCAGTGCGGTAGTGGTTCACTTGTCTTAGAAGGCAGGTTCCTTGGAGGGACAGTAACATTTCACCGGAGCTAATAAAGTCAATTAGGATAATATTATACAGTAGGCCACTAGAAAATCAGCTGCATTTTGCACGAATCATTCCATGTTTTTAATTCATACCAATTTTATGCTTCATAAGGAATATTTAAAAAGAACTATTATTATTAGTTACATCAGTTTGCACATATATTTAATTGCAATCTTTCTTTCTTTCTTTCTTCCTTTCTTTCTTTCTTTCTTTCTTTCCTTCCTTCCTTCCTTCCTTCCTTCCTTCCTTCCTTCCTTCCTTCCTTCCTTTTCTTTCTTTCTTAGTAGTTGCAAGAAAATTTGTGGACATGTTCACACATTTTTATTACCATAAAAGTACTGATGAAAACTGATCAAAGCTGGGAAATTCATCTCAGTAGCTTGAAACCCCATCTCAAGCCAGTCCCTTATTACCCAGGTATTGCCACAAATGTGATTCAGCAAATAAAGCCCCTAGCTGCCTGGCCCCCTCTGCAATCAGCAGCAAAGTGATTCCGCAATGGGGTTTTCACAATGACTCATAATTTTCCTACATTTGTTTGCAGAACAGTCTTAACATTTTTGACATCTGAGTTACTGGTGAAAACGTTCATATGTCTCTATGTATACATATAGTATATATATTTTTGTCTTGGTTAGTCACAGTATGTGAGAGGGATGTTTTAAAAACAGACTCCAGGTTCTCCTTTGTAAAGCATTAAGCTGTGACCCTCCCCTCCTCTCTTCCCTCCCCCTGTAGCCCTGGACTTCATGATGCCTTCTTGACTGGTAGCTGAACATGGACTTGTCTTTTTATTTTTTTTTTTATAAACCCAGTCACAACACAGAAAGAGGAGGAGGAGGAAGAGAGAGAGAAAGAGAGAGAGGGAGAGAGAGAGAGAGAGAAAGAGAGAGAAGTAAAAACCCTGAAGGATGGTTCTCAAAAATTCTAAAGGAACCACAGGGAATTCCTTTTAAGAGCAACAGAAAGCAAGCTAGCTGAGGTAAGGCAGATGTGGACAGCCTTTCTTTTCTTCTCTTTTCTTCCCTTCCCTCTCTCTGTCTCTTTCTGTGTCTTCCTCTCCGTTCCCCCTTTCTCCTCATATTCTCTCCCTCTCTTTCCCTTTCCATTCATGTGTTCTCCCTCTCTCGCTTCCCCCTCCCCTTCCCCCCCACCCCCTCCAGAGCTGTTTCTTTCTGGCTCGGGGAGGGTAGTTGGGTGGGGGAGCTAGCTAACTTCTTCCCTGCATAAGCAATCTGAGAATGGAACTCATGTGAATATGCAAATAGGACTGCCTGGGCCGCGTTGCTGACACGTGTATGTGTTGTATCCTTCTCCCCACCTCCCTGTCTTAGCGTCTGATCTTCAACAGATTGCTGTTGTTTCTTGTGATCACCAGCACAGCGTGCTGGAAAGAGAGATGGGGGGAGAGGTGGGGATTGGAGGGAGTGTTGTGGGGCTGGAAGGCAGGAAATCAGACATGATTGCTGTGACTTTTTTATATTAATGTGTGGCTTTTTTCTAGCTCATTTGCATGTCAAAGTGGCGGAGGTGTGAGGGCAGAGATTAGTATGGAGATGACAATGAATTAAATGTGATCACTTCTCAGAGCAGGGGGGAAGGGGGGTGAGGGGCTGGGGGGGTGGGTGAGATGGGGGGGCAAGCAAGGCAGAGTGAGAGCAAGAGGGGAGCGCCGCTTCTGATCTTCACCACACAGTTGATTGATGTCACCAGCGAACAGAATGCATCTTTTTATTGTGATGATGGTGATGGTGGTGGTGGTGATGCTGATTGCCATGATTACACTTATCGTTAGTGTGAAATTTGAATTTTAAGTGGTCAGTGCTGCAGCTCCAGTGCACGTGATTGTTGGGTCCATCAGTGCAAACCCTTTACTGTCAAAATGTAACGCCGCTCTACATGTGCTTTTATTTAAAAAGGAGGATACAACATTACTGGGAAAGAGATTACTAATTTGTGATGTTACACAGTAGGCTGGGATACCAAGGCTTTTCCTTGTAGCTTGAGTTCTATTTTGCATGTGACTCCCCCCCGACCCCACCACAACCAGAAAAAGAGGGAGGTTGAGATTAAAAACATTTTTATTATTGCAAAAAAAAAAAAATCTTTCACTGGATCGGTGGGGTGGCAAGGGTTTCAACCGTTGACAATAAAGAAAATGCAATTTCATCTCTGGCATTCGGTGTTATCTCCCTTTAATAACAAAACCAAACCAGACTGATTACTGAACAAAGCAAATTCTCAGGCGGCTAGTTGCAGGTCTGAATGCCGGAGTAAAAACTGAACATTTTTTCCCTTTCCTTTTGGCTATTTTGTACGCAACACCTGCAAATGTGCGCTGAGTAGTTGTGAAAGGATTCGTGGGGGAAGAAAGGGGAGGTTTTTTTTTTTTTTTTAAAAGAACTCTTCCATAATTAAAAGAAGAAAAAGAATATAAACACAGACTACAAAGATTTTTAGACTGCGTTGATTTATTTGTCTTAGAAGTCAAATTCGTTCTGCCAGTGAGTTTTCCTCTGATTAGTCTCCTCTCCTGCTTCTTCAGGAGGACGGACTTCCTATAGTATAGACAAATCAGTATAGAAATTTAGGACTAATTGTTATGTGTGCAATAACCCTGATGATATAAATGAGCACTTAAGAATCCACAGAACATCACTAACATTAATTTATTGAAAAAGAAAATCCAAAGCAACTCCATTAGTTTTTCCCTGTTATTGTTAAGGACTTTAAATGGATTTCCTAATTGGATAATTTTATTCACAAGAATAATATACAAATGGAAAACAAGCCCTAACTCTATGGGTGGAGGGGGTGGGTCTGCATGAGGAGGAAGAGTCACTGTTAAGAGTGAACCACTGTCAGCTTCTAGAAAACTGGCTCAGATGGTGCCCTAAAGAGAAAGAGGAGGCGTTTGGAGAAGAACACCCATGCGTGAGAATGAGCTGACCAACTTAAGCCAGCGCAGAAGGTGCTTTAAGCCTATTTAAGCAATACAACCGATAAATCCCCTTGCCTTCTTTTTATGATATTTCAGAATCCTTGTTGCCCCTTTTTGACCATAGGCACTTCACATTCGTCTAAGTTTTCCTAAGATGGAGCATCATATCTCCCCCCCCCCCCACTCCCCGCCCTTTTACTTGTTTTCTTCCACCTCTTTGGCATTTTCTGTCCACCACCTTCATCTGTTTAGAAGGGCGCTTGGGTTTGTGTTGTTTAGCGTGCCTTTGCCAGGTGGAGGTAGCTGTGCTCACTGAATGCTGTGCGGGGCTACTATTAATAGCAAAGTATCCTGTGTCCTGTTCTTACACCCTTTGCCTGCCAAATGCATAGAGTGAATCAAGACAGTCAGAGAAAAGTTCTTGAATGCTGGTCTGGAGTGGCTTTCCTCCCACACATCAACACCTGTATCCTGGTTCTCCATCTGTCCCCAGGTTGTATGCCTGCTTCTTCTACATTCCGCTTTCTCCTTGCCTTAGTCTTCTAGGCCAATAAAGAAGAAAGGCAGGGATGAGGATTGTTCCTATTGATCTGCCCAAGGGGATCATTAGGCATCTGTATCAATCTACAAATCAGTGGGCCTGTGTTACTAGCTTGGGCAGTCATTGCCAATTTGTTCCTATTAGATGGAGGAGCCTGGAGGTGTTTGATGAGCAGATTGGGTCTTTATCTCAGCACTAGAGAGTATGCAGGCTTGCCGCCAGACAGCAGAGCTTTACGGGACTTTTTTTTTTTTTTTTTTTTTTTTTTTTTTTGTAGAGGGGACAGGGATCCTTATGGGTATTGGTTTTTTATAGCCTGAAATCTGTCTGCACCTTAACTAGACCTCCAAGGTGGATTGCATCCTGTCCTCACTAAACTGTCTGTAGTTATAATTAACCCCCACGTTGCCTTCTCCAGCCCTGACATCTCCTGGAAAAGCTGCCTCAGAAATCTCTTCTGGAGGATTCTTTTGTAATTCTTTTCAGGACCGGCATCTGAAGGATTGAAATGTAAACACTTTTCCCATCCTTCCTTCTGTTTCTTTGCTCAGAGGAGCAGAGGGTTTTTACTATTGAGCAGGTGACATTTTTAGCTGTGATTTTCTCTGCAGTTCAGTTAGAGATAGTAAAAGTCAAACTCCAGGTAATTTTGTTGGGGGAATCCTGTTTACCTCTTTGAATTGAACTCGAGATGGGAATGTGTTCCCATAGACATCTTTTTATTTAAAAAAAAATCTTGAAAAATCATCCTCGTATTTAGTCTTTGGCTTTGAAAGAGCAACAGCCATGGCGAAAGCCATGTTCTCTTCTATGCATGTAGATCTGAAAAATAAAAATTATGTTTCCACGGGGGGCTGGGGAGGGGAAAAGGATAATGAGTGAATAAGCACAATTTATGCTGTTACCGCTGCTGGCATGACATTTCTTCTTCATTATTTGGTGAAAACCTCACTTTTAAACCTGGTTTTACTCATTCCTGACGTGAGCATTATTCAGTATAAATATCTGTCCATTGCCAGGCCATGGGGATGCTCTCAGTGACATTTCTGCTTTATAGCTTGTGGTGGGGGTGGAGGAGGGGAGGCCAGGGAAGGTGGACTGATGCAGATGGGGAGGGAGGCGACCAGGCAGGGTTCACTTCGTGGGAGCTCTGTTTTTATCCTGCCCTTGAATTTATTACTTGCCAATAATAAACTGTTTTTGGAGCTGAGGCTCCGGGGAGGTGGGTAAAGTGGTCACCCTGAGCTGTGTACTTAGCAGTTGTGTGTTGCCTTGAAATTTGTTCATCATTCCACAGGGGCAAAGTGTTTTGTTTTGTTTTGTTTTTTTAAGTAGAACCTTTCATATTTTGAGTATTGAAAATGAGACGAACTCTTGGGACTGGACACCAATTTCCAAGTGGTTTTGGCCTGTTTTTAGTTCCCTAACATACTTGAGGTAATTGTTAAAAAACAAAACAAAACACCCTGCATTTTCCTACTTTGCCCTTAGTGATGATTACTGCTTATTAGTTTGTATTTGTATTTTCTCACCTGTGTATCCAATTCATCCTCTCTAAAGAAGCCCTCATTTTCTTTCATTTGACAAGCGCCTGCTTTTTTTTTTTTCTTTCTTTTTTTTTTTTTTTGGTTGTCGAGTAGCTCACAGAACTTTACAGAAAGACATCTGTGTGGGGTATATGATTGCTGGAAGTTAAACCATCTTAATTTATCATAAACCAGACATCCAGTCAACTTTTATCTTTACAGTGCCTGTACAGAAATCGATTTGGAGTGGACTCAGAGGAATGTTTTAAGAGTTTGTTTTGCAAATATTTATAAACCTTTTTCTCTGGAGCAACATCTCATTTAGAAGAGTCACCCTGCTCTTAAGACCAGGGCTTATTTTCAGGGAGACCCTGCCAAAATCTGTTGCTTGTTTTATCCTGAGGGTTGGGAGTTCAAATTTATTTCGCCACCGATGTATTGTGGAAGCTAGATACGCGTGTGAATAGGCTGGTTATTTCATCCATCTTTGGGATGCCCCGCTCCATTCTCTGAGCCCCACAAGAACTTTAAAATGAGCGAAACCACCCAGGTGCTCAGTGGGATTTTCCGCCTGAAGGACAGAAACTGGATCTTTCTTGCGTTTTTCTTCAGGAGAGAAAATAAACCCGTCATTTTCTCCTCACCTAAACGCTTATTACTCAAGGATGTGGACAGTATGTTGCAACTTGATAGAAACTTTTAATCACGGAGAGTCTGGCTCTTGAGCCTGGGCGTGTGTGGTTTGCAGTTCACCTAGTCCCCGCACGAGGGACACTGTTTTGCCTTCTCTCATAGCGATACAACACGTTTTCATTCCTTAACACGCTGTTTGTTTATCTATCCATATATCTCCCTGGTTTTTCTTGTTTTATTTAGTGTGGCTTCCAATGTGCCATTCTTCCACGAAACAATTGATACATTCTCGGCACGCTGTTGTGAGTAGAAAAAACTCCTAGATTAATGGTCAGTGTCTCGCACACGCACATTTGTGTTGTGATACTATGGAAGAGCTGCGAATTACTGACAAGATCTAGAATAATTCCTAATGCTGTCGAAGGCTTCATTTTCTCCTCGGCATGATGGATGAGGCATAAGAAGTGCTTTCTGAGATCATTATGTGCATCATTCTGTTAAGTGTTATTAAAGTCCGTCTGTCTTAGGCAGCAGAAACAATATCTTTGCCCTTATTTTGCTCGTGTTTTTAAAAACAGCAACTGCAGATTCTTTCCTTCCTAATGGGAGCTTTGCTTTTTTGAGATCATCTGACTATTAATTTGTGCCATAAAATTATTAAGGATTGTATTTTTCTTTCTACTTAAAATTTGATACTATTATTCCATAAACAAATTCTAGTCCATTTCTAAACCTTGAATTCACAGTGTCTTAGAAATGCATTTTACGAAAAATAGAGATATGGGAAGTGACTAGAATTTGGGGTGTGAGTTTCAGTCTGTAACTTCAAAGAGCTTTATTAGCCTTTTATTTTCTGGCCTCCCACTATTTTAAATATCTTGACTATTTGTTATCTCAAATTGATTGTGTAAGAAACAGGGTGAATATGATTTTGACCGATATTTCTTTGAATTCCTCCCTTATAGGCAGATGTATTTAGAGCTGACAATGCTAAGACATGTATATGGGGACGAAAACTTTGCTCTAACGCTCGGTCAGGGAAAGTTTGTTTTTATAAAATTGTGCATTTGGAGGGCAAATTTCCCTTAGTTGTTTGGGGGCACTTGAATAGGAGTGGTTGAATGGGGGTCTGGGAGTGAAAGTGGAATGCCTGTTTAATAGGGCAGCCCAGGTAAATTACAGATGGTTCGTATTATATCTCCAGCAATTTCACCCAAACAGAAGAATTTACTTTAAATATTTGTAACCTTCCTTTAAGCCACAGATTTTTCTTTTTGCAATAATAAAATACAATCTCCTTCACAGAACATTTCCTATATTCCCCAGTTGCCCTCCCCCATCACTGTGTTGGTGTTGTTGTTACTGTTTTTGAAGAGTGTGCTAGAGCATTTTTAGACTCTGGCAGGTTTCATCAAAAGAAAATGAATCAAGTGAAAAGAAGTAGATCTTCATACTTTGTTTTAAAACACTGCTTTGCCTGTTCAGAGATTCAGTGAGATCTAGCAAGGCTCACTTTTACACTTTTAATAGAATTCTAGAAGTTTCTGCACAGCTGGGAGAAGCTCAGCCATCCACAGCATAGCACATTTTTGAACATTTAATTTTGTATTTGAATAATTCTCCAGATCAGGCTATAATCATGAATGTCATATAAAAAGATTTTTTTTATAAATTACATTATTTCACAGATGTGCAAATACTTCTGAGAAAAAAATTACATTGATCAGTTTTTAATACCCCCCTGTCTCACCCTTCAGTCAAAGGGAAAAATAGCTTTTTTCCCATCTTTGTCTTCAGAAAGGTGCTAGATTGTAAACATCTGAAGGAAATGAAAGGGGGTTGGCCAGTCCACCCCAAACTCTTTCCAGATTTTCAATCCTTTCAGCAGCAGCCTTCAGTTTTCAGAAAAGAGGGAGGGTCTAGGGGGGAAAAAAAAGAAAGGAGATGTCTCTGTTTATTATTAAAATTTAAAGCGAGAAGCATTGCTGTAACTGGCTAATTTTGAATATACTAATTTAGAGGGCTTGCACAACAAGAGGCAAAATTTAGACAACGTGTGTACTGTGGTAATTGGGAAAAGATAAGGCATTTGCAGCTAATTAAGATCTAATTCTGGAAAAAGAACAATAAGCAACAGATGGCTATCGTTTCTTTTATAGTTTCTGAAACAATAGCATGTGGATATTTAATTCAAAAACTCTTCAGACAAACAGTTATTTTTACTTAGGCAGAAAGATGATTATTCTTTGTGTAGTGTTTCTGAAGCATCCGGTATTTATTTTAGTTTAAATAAGGGCATTTCAGAATTTGTATTTTGTAAATATTGGAATATTTCCCGAAGCAACAATTGAAGTCGTGAACCGTGGTCATTTTGGGAACAGTCACCTGTGGTTGGCAACACCACTGTTACTCAGGGCTGAACGAACAAGTGCTTTTGAATCTGAAACAAACAATTTATTTAAAAGTCCTGACAGTGTTGTTGTTGTTGTTGTTGTTGTTGTTGTTTGTTGTTGTTTGTTTGTTTCATGTTTCTTTCCTTAATGGCTCTGACTGAGGAGTATGGCACAGCCTTCGAACCCTTATAATATTTGGATATTTGATATGTTGTCATAAAGATATTCTGAAAATGGAAAAAAATTGCATTAGCATTTGGCCCATGGATAATGCTCTGGTTAAGCTAGCTGCAGTTTTTCAGTAGTGTTTTTTGACCCAACATAAGTTTTTTTCTTTTTGGACCCAAAACACTGAGAATGATATACAAAAATAAAACAAGGTGTATTCAGATCAGTAGGTATGAAATCACAATTGCCTCTTTGTCTTGCAGAAGCCATACATGCCAGACGCACTATGAGAAAAATAATCTAAAATGTTGGGTTTATTTTCAATATGCAAGTAGTATAAAAATATGCAAGCTCTGATCGCAGTGTGCTGGAAACCACTCCACAAAAAAATGTGTAACGAAAGCTGTTACTATAAGTGCGGTTCATGTATTGGAACAGCTGTGACAGCCTGATACAGTTTAACACTTGTTCAATTATAAGAAAAAGAAATTCAGAAGGGAACTTGATTTAGATAAGAATTTTAAATAATCCTTGAAATTTCCAAAGGAAGTTTTCCTTGCAGTCAAAATCCTATCTTTTCTCTAGTTTGTCTTCTTGTCTTTTCCTATGTTTAGTGTCCAGCCCCCTTCTAGAGACCTTGGAAGGAACAGCTGTGCTTGACTTGACCACCTTCTCTTTCCAAACTCTGCTCATATTTTATGTTTTTTAGGGTCTGGGTTACAGCAATTTGCAAATTATTTCAGGTGTCTGCTTTTTTATATTCACTTGGGAAATTGCAAAGAAATCACTTAGTAGCTGGCCACCCTTTATGTCCACTCCTTTTTTTCGTTTTCAAGTGATTTTACTGTGTTTTTAATGCAGATATATTCAAGTGTATATAAGAAAGTCTGACACTGATATTGACACCAAATCTTTAGTTCTGGAAATTTGAACACATGCCCCTATTTTCTCTTTGTTTAGCAAATGCTTGACTGATGTGGGTGCAATGTGTTGATGGTTTGAATAGATCATATATATGTTTCATATACGTGTGTATGTCTCTAATACATACACATACACACATATATGTAATAGATATATAATGTGCTGTAGCTATAATATGCTATATAATCTGCTACATCTAAACTAATTCTTGGAGTAACTGACAGAAGGAACATATGTTCCATGTGTAAAATTTGTTTAGCTAAACTTTTATTTTGTGAGTTGAGGTGTCTCTATGGTTTGTTATGTGTGTAAGGCTTAATTTGCTAATACTGCATATTTTGAAAGTAAAATATTAATAATGTTTGCTTGGTGTTCTCAAAAATCAGCATTTTAATATCATATTGAAATTTCCTTCCTCAAACAACAACAACAACAACAACAAAAGAAACCCCAAACAAACCCAGAAGACAAAGCCAGCCTTTAAGCTAACAGAAATTATTTAGTATTTATAATCTGAAAGACTATTGTTTTCTTAACTTGACAAAAAAATAATACTCTCAGGCATTTTCAAAAGGAGCCCGAATCCCCAATGATTATGACCAATGCCTGCTGGTAGACAATATGGGGAATTTTGTGTTTGTACCAGGGAGACAGATGGCTCTCAAACGTCCATTTACAGAGACGTCTGTCTCAGCTTCATAATTTCCCCCAACTTTACATTATTAAGTCTCTGAACGTGGACAGGAGAAACAAAATACTGAACTTTGTCAAGTGTTTTTTTTTTGGGATACTTAATGCCCAAGAAGCTTACGAAAGGATCAGTGCATTGTAAGTCTGGCTGGAAGGGGAAAAAATGGTGAAAGCTATCTTTTTTCATCCTGTGGTGGTTGGTATGGGCAATTTAAAGTAGGATCCTGGAATTTCCAGACCCTGACTCTATCTTCTAAGTCATTTCTGTACCTGGAATAAAATGTTGCTGTAGAAATTATTGACATAATAGTCCCCATGAGGACTCATAGCCATCAAAGTGAAATCTCACAATAAATTCAGAGGCCACCTGGAGAACCACCGTTAAAGAGCTTTTTAGAGGAGAAAAAAAAACTTTAAAAGCTTAATTCTTCTTAAATATAAGTTCACTGATCATGTTTCTGTACCACTTTCCTAGAGTTTAGTTCTTTACTTTTAGCTTTGTTAAATAATCCTTTAAAGCTTTTTTGACAGCAAAAATGCTGTGTTTTGTATAGATGACATCACTAGCCCAACTCCAGCCACGTTGAAAGCCAAGGGGTTACTAAGCAATAAACCTCAGTCAGGATTTCTGCGTGTCTCGGGGCATAAAAGCCTTAAAACGTGAGGTGGGTCTTAGTGATCTGCGGGACAAACATTTCTACTATAATACCAGAAGCATTATTGATCAGTTTGGGGGGAACATTTTTTTTTAAAGCTAATTAGTCTTTGCACAGTTGAATAACTAATGCTCTTTTACACTTAGCACTTAGGCGGTGCTTTTCATCTTCAAAGTGCTTTGAAAACATTAACTAATTAATCATTAGCTAATTTAGCAACTGACGATAAAAGTTAAGAGTCTGAAAGAGGCTGGATTCTACCAGTGTTTTGTGCCAATAGCCCCTCTGTGGAATCAAAGGGAAGGCTCTGGATGGTAACCGTGGGGGCAGGTTGCCAGGTGTGGGGGACTTTTGGAGTCACTGCTCAGGTAATCTCTATAGAGAACTGAAACAGAACCCTTTAGACCCACACCCCTGAACAATCTTAACAGGTAGTGATCAGCTTTTTTTTTTTTTTTTTTTAACCATTTTTTCTTTAAAGCTACCTTAGTAGCAGGAGCCCTAGAAAATATCCAGAATATGTCGGAATACTGGAAGTGACTAGTATGGCAGTCATAGGCAGAATGGGAAGTATATGTGTGAATGAATGATCTTTACCAGTAAACCTTCCTGGGTCCATTGCAATGTAATCCATGAATGCTACCCTGGAAATCTAGCTTCATTTAGGAAACTTAATGCAGAAACAGAAGAGAATTTTCTTGCATCTCGTGACAAACAGAATGCTTTCTAGGGGGCTTGTCTGCGCTGCACTGTAGTCCCATCCATTATGTGAATGAGATGTGAAAATAGTTCCTTGTTTCCCTGAGATATCAGCAGACCGCACAGGCTGAGTTTCTTTAAAAATACGGAGACAGTTCATCTATAGACTTATTCTGAATGAGTATGTGTGGTCCAGCTCATTTAAAGAAAGAAACACTTCACAAAGCCACCAGTATTATAGAAAGTGGCCCCAGTGACTGCAGTTTTGAAGAGTGAATATACTTTGCTTTGCATTCAATTCCTTCTCAATCCCGCATACCATTTTCCTACAAGGAAAAGCAAGATTTCAGAGTATTAAAAAATGTCAAATGTTAAAAATTTGTTTTCTTTGCTCTTGCTTAGTATCACCGAAGGGTTGGTAAACAAGAAGCAGAAGACAGGTGTTGTTTGTATATATTTTTTCCATTGTGAATGCTACAGAGGGATGAGTATTTGATTGAAAACTTCCAGCCAACTAAACTTAGATGATAAAAAAACAACAGAACAGACAATGTAGATCTACTGCATTCTGTTAGTTGCTGCAGAATTTCTCGGTTCTGTTGGAAACATTTGGATGGAGACTGTAGATGTGTCCTGGGACAGTACTTAAAAGATTGGAATCCTAGTGAGAGGTGTTTCAGGTTCATACAGATCTACACTGGTCTGAGCCTGAATTTGGCTATAGCTTTAACTTCCCTACTCCTCTTGAATGTTGACTTACGTCGCCCCTGCCCCTGCCCATGCCCCGAATCCACTTTGTCCTCTTAACTTCATCTTAAGCCCATCTTTTCTTACAGAGGGATAATTTTAGAAAATCCTCAAAGTTTCAGGTTATGTTCCTAATTTGAAAATTTCAACAATGCCTGTTAAAATGTTCTATTTGGGAGGAAAAAGACTTCATGTTTAAAGATCACTTATTTTTCAGTTCACTTTTTGACTCTGGATAGTGAAGTCCCTTAATGTAAACGCTGAAAAGAACAACTGCCCATGCCCCTCCCCATCCTCCACCTGAACCCCCTGCTTGGCCGAATATGTCATCAAGATGGCAAGTTTTCCCTCCTTGATTTTGGGGCATATCCTTTGACAGCTACCACACTTGAGCTAGCTCTCCCCTTTTGCTCCCTCCCTAGAACTTGCAAGGGAACCCATTGGAAAGGTCAGGAGCACTGATGAGCCCTGAGGTTAAAGAAATTATTAAATGGAGATTGTCACTTTTCCATTGATATCGTGTATCTTTAAAGCATATTATTTCATGCAACATGAATCATAGCCAGATAGAGAATCATGTGAGAACTAATTTATAGAACACTGAAGTTAGTATCCTACAACAGTTACCAACGCACAGGGCAGGATTTTGTTCTGAGGTGGCCTCTGGTAATGCGTGTGGACCTTGTTGATTGTCACAGCTGTGTGTGTGAGGGTGCCGTTGGCGTCTCTTGGGTAGAGGCTGGGGATGCTGTTCACCACCCTACAAGCACAGGACAGCTCCTTGGAAACAAAGAATTAACTATCCTCCTAATGTGAATAGTGTGCAGGTTGAGAATGTCTGCTTTTGACTTATGCCTATATACTGTACTTGGAATGTACTTGGTGGTAGCTTTTAGGTAGGAACATCTTTTCTTTTTAATAGTGCTTATGAGATAAATTCTTAATTAATTGGGCTGATAGTCCCTTCTTGTTTCTTAAATATGGCTTTCTTCAACTTGAATAATTCTGCATAAAGAGTGAGAAATGGTGGCCCTGCATCCTTTCTGTTGCTCATTTAAAAATTATGGAGCAAGCCAGCCAGAATGAAAGAGAAACGCACAAATGATGAGCAGAGGACGCGTTGGTGGAAACGTGAGAAACATGGCTTGTGAAACCTGGACAGATTTTTACCTTCTAAAAACTACCTTAGATTCTATATCTCCTACAGCAGAAGAAGATATAAAAAGGGACTTTATGCTCATGATGTCAGGGCTCTCCCTGTGTCCCCTCCTCACCCAAACCCTGGCCTTTTCCCATTGTGATTTTCAGGGATAAAAAAAAAATCTTGTGCAGAGAAGATTCTGCCACAAACTGCTTAAAAAAATCACAAGCTAGAGATTGCAGAAAAGAACCCTAAGGTCACTCACTGCTGGTGATTATTTTTCTGGGTGTTGTTAACTTGTTACTCAAGAGTAGTTGGAAGGAGCTGAAGAGAGGCTTTTAGCTGGAAATTAAGAAGCAAAATGCTGGGAGGAGATCCCAGACGAAGAACAGAATGGTATATAATAAGAACTGATGTTTCAATGACTATATATATATATATATATATATATATATATATATATATATATATATATATATATATATATAATCTTTTTTAGCAGTGAAGAATGCAGAACTGGATGTCTCTCCAGTGAAATCTCTCTGCTTTTTAAACTGGCCTTGCTGTTTAAAGTGAAGTTGAACTTCACTTTCCCAGTAGATGGCATTGTAGTCTGTTCAGTGGAAAAGAGCTTCCCTTAACCAATAGGACTTGAATTTTTTTTTCTCCAGCTTCCTCCTTGATAATGTACCCTCCCTCCCCCTTGCATTAAATACTAGCTTGAGGTTATAAATAAGAATCTTGTTTTCGCTAGTTACCTGTAACTCTCAAAAGATTTGATTTAAAAAAAGAAAGATACAGTAGATAATTTAATATCCCTATATCAAATGAAAAAAATATATAGACTAGATCTGGTATTGTGGCATATGGAAAAAATATGCAAGCATGGAATATTTTCAGGCTACACTGTTTCAAAATGAGAGCTTCCTCTGGTCTGCCTAAGTACACTTTTCAGTATTAATCCGTTATACTTATAGCCTTTTCGAGTCAGTGTGAAGAGAAGCCTTGAGAAAGTTATTCTGTGTCAAAGATATTCAGACACATTGTGTTCTTCTCAGCTGAAACCCTAACACACTTTGAATCTTCTTTAGTAATTCTTAACTAATTACTTAGCCTCCCCCCTCCCACCCCTTTCTGAAGCCATCTTTGTCTGTCTTTCATGTATATTATATGTAAGACAAATAATAGCATATTTTTTGGGGGGGTCAAATATAAATATTTTTTCATGGTATTAGGTTTCCTTCTTTTAAACCATTGAACCTAAAAAAATAACATCAGTAATTGATTGAGCTAGGGATAGTTTTCATTGCTTGGTGTGAAAAAGATATGCCTATGTGTGCCTTATTATTATTATTCTGCTTATTATGAAGGTCCCTGAAGAGTAGTCAGAACATTAAACTGGGGTTTTAACCAAAGAGAGAATTGATGATATGAAGAATAGATACATTGTTCTTAAAAAATACATAAAGAAGATTTACCTATGTAAATACCTTTTAAAAATAGATTGTATTGATAATTACAATCAAATGAAAATGGATTTCTTTTTTTTGGATGAACTTTGAAATCAAAACTATGTTTGTGTGTGTCTCTGTGTGTGTTTTTAACAGAATCTGGGTTGACCCTTCAGCGTCTTTATCTCTCTGTGGTTATTATGTTCTCTTTTTAAAAATATGTTGCTAAGACTGTAATTTTTTTCTCCCCAAACAAAATCCTCTTTCCACTGAATATAATCTATATTTTGCTGATAGTCATTTGGTAATAATGTTTGACTTCCATTTATCAATACTGTTTCTTTCCATTATTTTTAATCACAAGATTATAAGCTGTGTATTTAGTTATTATTTAAGCTAAATGGTGTCTTTGGCTGTTAGCTCGAAAAGATAATATCCCAATATCAGGATTAAGTTTTCATCTGTATCAACTGGCTTAAAAATACCCAACTTGATTCCTTTTGAATTAACTGAGTCTTATTTTATTTTATTTTTTTTTTCAATATCACCTATCACCATAGTAACCACTAGCTGTCAGTTCAGCTTCTGACATTTTTCTCATTTGGTAAGATTTCAGAATTGCCATCCTCCCTGCCAACATGTCATGAACAAGAAAAAAAAATTGCATGAAAAATCTAATGGGTGTCTGGTCTGATTGTCCTCATTCGTGGCAGGAAAGACAAAAACTGATGAATTGTGAAATGTATTCAGAGGGATTCAAGGAAGCAAGTGCCTGGGACCCCCCTCCCCCCCACACCTCGTTTTCATTTTGTTATGCTTGATGCACCATACATGCTTACCCTGACACTTGGGTTTGTAGAAATTTAAGATGAACAATTTTTACATTCACCCTGCTGATCTCCCTCCCCTACTTTGTGTGTGTGTGTGTGTGTGTGTGTGTTTTGTAAAAAGTAATCATTAAAAATAAAGTTACCAGGGTTCATATTTAGCTTGATTTCTCACTCGGATCATAGATTTTTTTTAGTAAGTTCAAATTGGCTTCCAGTATTTAAGATGTTGTTCTTGCAAAGGTAAAGCCCTGTTTTGGAGCCACATATGGACCGTGGATGTGTGTGGGTTATGTGTGTGTGCGAGTGTGTGTGTGTGTGTGTGTGTGTGTGTACACAAGCGGGTGGTTGAGAAAGGATATTAGACCCATTTGAAAAAAGAAAGCTGATTCTAGACCTTTTCTAGGGCTTGTTTTTCATTGCAAAGAAAAGTAAGAGAAATGCTGCATGTTCTAATTCTTTCCAGCCTTTTGGTTTAACAAATGATTGGGGAAAAAATCTTGCTAATGACTTTCTACCCTAAATACCTGTCTGGATAGTGGATGAAAGGAGCTGTTTCTGTACTTATTTCCTTCCTTTTGATTGCCAAACTTGTTAGAGAAAAATACAAAGACGAAAGGTAAGTGATATCATGTACGTTAGCTGATATAAACATGCAAATTACTGAATAGGTGCTACTGATAAGATACAAACGTATACCCCATATATGGATCCTATCACTGATACTTCAGCAAGACATGTGATACGTATGTGGTCTCAGTACAAGTAAACATATATTAGCATGTGTTTGTATGCACACAGATGTTTGTACTGTGAATCTATCCTAAAGCTATCTAGGCGTACATGGGTTTGATAAAACTTACGTGTCTTTCCAGAGGTTTTGTTTTGAGCTAGATCAATCTTACAGGGTATTTTTTTTTTTTCCATGACAGTCTACAAATTCAGGCTCAGCAGCAGGAACTCATTCCAGAAACATAAAGCTGATTTGATAAGCAGCTGCAGAAACCAGTGCCTTTTTACGAACGGGTGGGCAACTCCAGGATCATGTGTGTAGATGTCGGGATGTTTCCATTGCACATCGCCTATGCTGTGGCTTTAGCTCCTTTAAAAAAATTCACACACTGGATAGTTTGGGGGCATGTTACAGAATTTACTGTAGATTTTTCTTCACAAGTACATTTAAACATTACATATGGGTAAGAAGGAATGGAAAGGCCCAGTGAAAAATATCTCCATTAAGGACCAAAGTCTCTTAATTTAAAAAGCAAAATCACATGTATATTTTTGATGCAATTTATATGAATATTAAAACATTTAATGCTCAATGTAGGTGGATTGATAACATGATTTTGGCATCCATGATTAATGATGGTGCTAGAAATATACATGCATAAGTGCATACATATGTATATGGCTATAATGTGTGTGTAAAATAAGCAATTTGGTTCATCATGCTTTTGCTATTTGATTATTTTTAAATTTAAACACTTTGGAGAAACCAAACGAATAATGCTTGAATGTTTGCTGCTATTATTATGAACAAATATAACCCTTGAGAAATAACTAGAAAATTGATATTGAATCTCAGGGTATATTTCAAACACATACTTGGAAGTGGAAAAATAGAAAGTATTTTTTTTTGAGTGCTGGCAAATAAATTTACCTCATAAAAGAAAAAAGCTAGAAAAATATAAATCTTTTAATAAGAAATAATAATATTTTTATAAGCTGTATTTTAAAATGAATGGTATAAACAGAATATACTTTAATGCCTTTATGCTTTATAAGATTTATAACAATAATCAGCAAAACCTTGTAACTGTGTTTGCACCTTATGTGCCTTCAAGCCATTGGACCTTGCAGTTAATTGTATAAATTCCATACACTATGGGAAATCACGATGTATCATTCATATTCAGCATGTGTCATGTGTATAAATATTAAAATATATTAGCCAAAAATGGCTGATTATTCCTCAAACATTTTGTGATAAATCTTATCTTTTTATGGGTTGGGTGGGGGAAACTAAATATTTTATATTATTTGGAAATATTCTTTAAACAACCTAGATTTATTATTAACATTTTAAACATTTATAACTGTGTTAAAATATTCTGAGACTTAGCTCACTGAACAGCTATATACCCGGGTAAAGTTATTTCTGCATGCAGCATATACAAATGGGTCAGACTTCACTGTTCTCTGGTAGGGTGCCTAATGTGACTGTCCATTGGTGCCAAACTTCTGCATATAAAACACCCATTGGGAGATAGGTTGAGAGTTACATGGAATCTAGGATACAGATCCAGACAGGACCTACCGTATGATCTGTATGTGCAGGCTTGTTTTGAAACCTCTGTAATTACAATTCTTGTCTTTAAAAAACACTTTTAAATAAGGCAGCTTATTGGTGATTTTTTTTTGTATGTGAATCCTTTATTTTCATTGTGTATTTAAGGAGATCTTTTTAAAATGTGGGTTCAGTACACTCAAACATAAACACAGAAAGTCAGATCTACAAATGTCTGATGTAATAGCAAATGTAAAAAATTAGAGTGATACATATTTATTGAGACTGATAGAGATGCCTAATGAATAAACAAACACAGGGTTGAACTGTTTTACAAATGTGCTTGGCAACTGCCCGTAGCAGTGAGTGTGTACATTTTGAGGGGAGGAAATGTCAGAACAGAGTCTTGTAAATACATGCAGCTGGAAAGAATAAAATAAAAAATGATGACTAGTGCTGACAGGCAGACTTGGGGTGTATGATATACTTTGTTCATTTGATTCTTAGAACTCAGTCGGGGGTTAAATTGGAATCCAGACATCAAAGAATTCTTCCACCAGACCCAAATTTTGCCCGTATAATTTTTTTTTCTTACAGTTGTCATAATTTTAGCTAATTTCACAGTGCAATAAATTTTTACCGTTTGAAGTCTTTTTTTTTCTCCTTAAATATGCACACAGTATGTATGTAATATATCTCATGTGAACTGCACACACACTTGCTATTAGGTACACATACACATAAAAGGGACAGACATACACACATATGTATATCACACACGTGCCCGGACATGCACATTCACGCATGGAGAAAGAAATGGCGCAGGCAGCCACTGCATTCATCTGACGTTAATCTTGAAATATTAAAGAGAAGGCTAACTGTTTTCAGTAGCAACGTGTTTGTTTCTTTTTTCTTTCTTACCTATTTTTTTCCCCCTTCCTCACTGTTGTGTCTGAAAATGTTGGAAGCATGTGGTGCTGCATATTTGGAGGTTTTGCAGGTTTCTGTATGATGTTTATCTGAAGGTCAGGGCTGAGGAAATACATCAGGTTGGGATGTTTGCTGGTTGCCATTTAGCCTTGCTCCTCTTATCAGATCGTTTTGTCTCGTGGGCCACAAACAAGAAACTCCTCTGAAGAGAGAGTAAAAAAGAAGCATTATTTTACTTGTATGCAATTTTTTCCTTTTTTAAAGAGTCACAACACCATTTCTGTATATACTTAACTTTCAGGGGTCCTTAGGTTCATTGGCTTATGATTATAATTCCGTTCACCATTTGTATTTCTCAAGTAAAAATGTTAAAGGTAAGTGTGCTATTTCCCTTTAAAAAGTAAAAACAGCGATAAATCACATCCACGAGGTAATGTGTCATTTCTGAGCCACTGGGATGCGTTCACTATACCTGGTTTTATCTGAGTAAATGCCACTTCTGCCGAGTCTGGTAAAGCAACACATGGAAGTTGCTTAAGAGGGTTTTCTTTACTTGTGCTTTCCATAGATCTAAGAATCTTGTTTTGTTGATGGTGAACCTGCCTGTTTTCAAAAGGGCTCTGCTAATGCGGGCCTGTATAATTTGGTCACCACCACCACCAGAGAAGGTAAACAGGCTGTGGCTCTCAGTCCATGAAATTAACATTGTTAATGGAAGCCCCAGGTGGAGAGAGTGTTTCATACTAGGAGTGGTGTAAATTTATTCAAGGTAACTGTCCAATATCCATCACTTCATGCACTGTTCAAAGGGCATGCAGAGCCAAGGAAAATGAACTTCTGGTCTCCTGCTATTAAGAAAAGATCTCCTCCTATTTATATGGAGCGTGATTAGATAGGAGCCATATTGGAGAACGAAAGCCATTTACGATTAAGTGTTGGTCATGGCTCTTGGGAACCAGGTAAGGGATGCCTGTTGGCTTTCAGGATTATTGGGCAAGCGATTTTGGTTCTAATTCCAACGAGTCCCTCATCTACAATTAAAAATTAGAATATGGATCTCAAAGTTGGCTATAAAATCCTGTGTTTGGACCTGTGAAAAATCCTAGATGACCCTCATTATGGTGGGCCTGCCATTTTTCACCAGTACAATTACTCTTTGAATTTCAAAGGAATGGATCTCATTGGGAATTCCTGGAGGAAGCCAAGTTTCATTTCCCTAAGCATTTATCTAGCTCAGGGGTCTCTGAAGCTGCTTGTTGCTTTTCAGAGTGATTATTTATTTTGTTAGCTAGGCTGGCTACAGTCTCACTATTAAACAACTACTGTCGGAGGTATCCATTAAGGACTTGATTTTTTTTTTTTTTTTTAAATAGGGACTGATGAGAGACTACCATAAGCTTTGTTATGCTGTCCTTTGCAAAAGATAAACATTTGCTTTCCATCTTGATGTCATCTTTTCAGGTTATTATTTGGTCACTAATTTATCTCACCATTAGCGAATTATGGTAGATTATTGCTTGGATGCATTAAAAGCACCAAGGAGCTGTGGTCCTGTGGCTATTTCGGGCAAAGTCATAAGCACACTCTTTTTTTTTTTTTTTTTTATTGTCCTCCCAGGGAGCAGAATTTGAACTTAATATTCCATGAAATAAGCCATTGTAATCACGTTGGGTTAATAGAAGAAGTAAAATTGCCTCTCCTCTCACAAGACATTAGAGCAAGGCTGCGTTATTAAAGTTTTCTTGCGGACAGGCGGTTTAAAATATATCCTCAGTGGCTGACGCAAGTCCTTTCAGGGTGGATGACAGCTTTTCAGACCTTAATAGGCTGTTCACTCCTGGCCCATGAGTTTCCAACAATTCTTCCTTTCGAGCCAGGCTATGACATGATGGCTAAAATGTGACATAACAGACGACCATGGGCTATGGAAACCCTTCCTCGTTAAGGGGCTTTATGCAAATTTGTATCAGTAAGTAAACAAAACTTGTAAACACTATTGATTTAGACCACTGCTTCTCACTTGTCTGACCCGAAAAATTCTCTGTTGGATGGCCCCCTTGGAATCCACAGCCCACTGCTATATACGGTAATAAAAGTCTAGCAAGGATGGATTCTCTATTTGACTGGCCCAGGAATTGGTGAGTCAATGGGCAACATTATTCAAAGCTTTTTTAAAAACAATCTTGCTATGAAGTTGCCCTTGGTCTTACTGTGAGCTAAATTTAGGTAAAGGTAATAAGAAGAAAGTAGTGAGGTATTTATGTGTCTCTCCTCCTCCCACACCGGGTTGCTACCCGCCCCCAACCCCCCCCCCCCCCACCCCACACATACTGATGTTTGTATTCAGGTCCAGCGAATACCAGGAAGGCAGGTATTATAAACCTTCATAAACGAATTCCAACATTTCCACAGTTCTGAATCGACACTGAACTTAATTTGAATTGGGGACTCAATCTCAGGATGTATTTTCCTCTTAGTGACTTTATGAGCAAAGAAAAGGAAAAGGAGTTTGTTCACAAATGCTTCATAAATGCCATTTCCAAGTCAGATCTTGTCCATGAAATAGAATAATGGGCATTCATCTGGGTATTTTTCAGCTCCTTAGGACAAAGAAAGAATTGTTTCAAGGGTTGGGGTGGGCTAGTGTGAAGCTCGCTTTGGCTTTTTCCTCTTGGCATCCTTGTTGAGGTTTCTCTTTCCTCACAGCTTATCTCTATAGGACTGAACAGCTGAGTCACCTGCTACCTGGTGGTGATGCTTCGAGGTTCTAAGGATTAGCTGGAGGCAATTCTTTGTTACTAGCATTGCCTTCAGCCTGCTAGTTGAGAGGGAATACTTACCTCGTGTGGTGTGTCCAATGCCCAGTGGTATGGGAGATTGTCTCAAGATCCCGGTGTTAATGCAGGATACAAGCAGGAAAACTCAGATGTGTCTAAAATGATTATCAGGGAACTATCTTTATCCCTAAATGTGATGGAAAAATAGATACATAGGGAGATGGAAAAGATGAGATTTTGACCTATTTAACATTTTGACTATGAGATTTTGACATATTTAATATTTGGAAATAGCTCAGTAAGGAGTCGAATGGTTTATTTTCCAGTGAATCAAGAAGCTTTATGAAACTGACTTGAGGCCCACTTAGAGGCTGGACACAGAGGAGATATAGGAGAATTGAACCAAACCTATGTGCATTGTACATCTGCTGTGTTTCAGGCATTTTCCTAGGCTCCTAAGATTCCAGCTGTAAAAGAAGTAGTCCCTGGCCGAAAGAAACTTGCTGAAGCATAAGACTACTCCCTCCCTCTGAACAAACAGGAAACAGGGTTGAGATATTGTGAGATGCCTTGGCTTCCCTTCAAGCCCCTCACATCATACACAGGCTACCTTCCCAGACCCCTACTTCATCCCACAGTAGCAGGCATCACTAGGTCAGTGCCAGCCCTTGTAGATGGAAACATGTTAATAGCCACCCATTTTGTCATTATTTTCTTGCCCTGGTGTATGTGTATGTGCCTGTTTCTTTCCCATGATAATCCTTAACTATAGTCATGCAAATACACAAATAAGTTATGTATGTATATCCCACAAATTCGAAAAGCATTTTTCCCGTTATCTTTTGCATGGGCACGTCCTTTGTAGTGGAGTGCATTTTATCTGTGGTGCATAAACAGTTAGCCTTTTGTCTGTGTAACTTTTACTTGAAGACAGTTCTCTGCAGATGCTGAGCTTTTTTTCCCCCGGTATTGACATAATTCATCTCAGCTGATAAGTTTTAGTCCCTTTTCCTAGTCAAATGGCATCTAAAATTTAACTAAACATTCCCTCTGTGTTTACTCTTCAAGTTGATTTGGGTGGTCGGGGCTGTTTGCTTATTCATGAGTTGTATTTAAAATGCTGTCTTTTCTAAAACAGCCCGTAGGTTGCCACACTCGGAATCCGCAGTGCCGCTTCCGACTGCGTTTCCAAAGTTGTACAATTTATGTGTGCCTTGACCATGATAAGGTTTTTTAAAAAAGTGTTGTAAACATTACTAGCTACTGGGGAGGTTAATGCGACACATTCTTAAAGAATACTGACCTGGATGAATCTGTCCCGGGCTTTCAGAGAGCACTGGGCATTTCATCCTCATTTAAATTTAATAGGACAACATTCACCATGTTCAAAGGGTAGAACTTCCAAGGAAGGGAAGTGGTATAAAGAAGATTATGAAATCATGGGAAAGAATAAAAGTGTTCTTTAAAAAGCAGATCAATAGCTGGCTTAAAGTCCTTAGATTATAAACTGATAATGCAGAGTATTGAAAGAAAAATATGGAGCCTGGGCATGTGATGGAACTAGAGGGGAAAGCCAGCTCATTAAAAAAGGAAAAAAAAAAAAGGATGTAAAGAAACCCTTCAGAGTGCCCTGTATAACGTTTGCACTGGGACATCCTCCGCATTCAAATGAAAAAACAGGCTTTAGTTAATATGCTTAGGTTTGTTAGAGTGTACAAGGAGTTCGCTGTACTGCCAGGTAAATTTTGCGTTCACGTGGTAAAATGTAGAAGTACATACAGTTTCAGAGGGGTCGGAGAAAAGCTTCTGTGGATACCAGTGAGAACCTTTGCATGTGTATAAACCTTACTGTTTTCACTGCGTGACTTGGACATTACTGATTCCACTATAGGTTGTCTGTGGTCTGCACTGGTTATGACTCTTGGTTACAAATATTACAACTCTGGGAAATTAAATAAAGGGGTATTTATTGGAAGGAAAAAAAGGGGAGCAGTGAGCTGCGTCTGGGCACCAGGTTTAGGGCAGGGTAGGAAGAACAAGGAAACTACTCAAAGGGCTGGCGGTGTGAAAAAGGAAGCATGACGTGCCACTCCCATGACAGTGGTCTGGCTGGAGGGCCATTGTTGCTGCTTTGATAAAAGGCTCACCGTTTCTCTCTGTTTTTGCATCACTTGCTCAAGAGGGAAAGTTCTATGAGAGGGTATCATCTTGGTCAAGCTTAGACCACAAGTCCATCTCCAAGAACGATCAGGCCACTGTAGATTCTCAAATGAAAAGCAAGTCCCGGGACTTACCTTCTGAGCATGCTTACACTACTGAGGGAGAGACAATTGTTCATGAAAGGCAGGGTGCACGTGGGGAATGGGCATTGGGTGCCCAGAAAAATGATAGGTGTCTACTATACCTTCTAATTAAGCAGTGCTTATTAAATAGCACAACTGCAAGGTGTTAAGTACCCTTTGAATTAGCTTATAAAGAAACACAAAGTGGGGTGCCTGGGTGGCTAAGCTGTTAAGCATCCAACTCTTGATTTTGGCTCAAGTCACGATCTTATAGTTGGTGGAATTGAGCTCTGCAACATGCTCTGCACTGATAGTGTGGAGCCTGCTTGGGATTCTCTCTCTCTCCCTCTGTCTCTGTCCTTTCCCCACTCATGCTTGTACTCTCGCTCTCTGTCTGTCTCTCTCTACCTCTCTTTGTCTCAATAAATAAGTAAATAAGACACAAAGCTTTCAACACATAACATTTTAAGAGGCTAGACTAACTAAGAAGTAAAAAACTAAAATATAGGGGATAAACTTACCATGACCACGTGTGAGGTTGTGAATGACTCCCAAGGCAAAGGTCATGTCTATGGTCCTTCTGGTATTTTTCACAAAGCTAGAGAGCATTTGTTTTGCCTACAGTTTGCAATCTGTGTTATCAAGCTGCTTGATGTTTAAGTGCATGAGTGAGTGAAGCAGAACCAGATTTAGGATCTGGCTCTGCCTTACTTACTCAGGAGAGGGGCCTCAGTTTCCCCATTTGTAAACTGGAGCTCACAATTTTGGTTTGAACATTTTATGAGATAATTGATATGATGCATCTGATAGAAGACTTGGCTCAAAGAGCATTTTCAGTAAATGTTAGCATAGTGGATGCTGTCAATGTGTTGCTTCAAATCCCTTTGACTTGTTTCTTTGTTCACCTATAGTTTTTTTCTTAATGTTTGTTTGTGTGTGTGTGTGTGTGTGTGTGTGTGTGTGTGAGAGAGAGAGAGAGAGAGAGAGAGAGAGAGACAGAGACAGAGAGAGAGACAGACAGAGTGTGAACAGGGAGGGGCAGAGAGAGAGGGAGACAAAGAATCCAAAGCAGGCTCCAGGCTCTGAGCTCTCAGCACAGGCCCTGACATGGGGTTCAAACTTGTGAACCACAAGCTCATTAATGAGTTGAGGTTGGACGCTTAACCGGTTGAGCCACGCAGGTACCCCTTTGTTTACCTGTAGTTGAGGTGGACAGTTCCAGGCTGCTGATAACTTCTGCACTCCAGGGTCTCTGTCTCTTAGTCTATGGGCTATTTCCAGACTACAGGCACTAGCCCAGTTCAAGCACTGGGCAGCACGAAGTGACAGGGATATATGCCTCTCGGGACAACTTCCATGCCTTTGAGGATAACTTTAAACAAAGAAGGATCAAGAAGGGAGTTGGGGGATGAGCAGTTGGTTTCTCCAGCCCTTCATGGGACACTTCTGAGGCTTGTCATACATGGTTTCGTCAGAGATGTCCCTGTAGGACTCAGCAGTCGGTGAACCATTATTGTATTATCTCTTTACCCTGCTCCCTCACTTGTCCTTCCTGGGTTCAATTACTGAATGAGTTCCCTGCAACCAAGTCCTTGAATTGAAGTCTGCTTTTGAGGGAAACCGAACCCAAATGGCTGTCGTGGTCAACTGAGAAATTGTTAAAGGAGGGAGAAACCAATAAATGAATTTTTGACCAAAAAATGGTTTCACCTTATTTATTTTTTGGTGCCTGGAGTAAATAAGGAGAGAATAAACAAGGATAAAATTCACCTGGAAAGGATAAAGTTCACCTTTGAAAAGTGCAAGACTTTCATAGGAGCGGAGCACTTGTTAGCATTTGAAGAGAAAAAAATTAAAACTTTTCAGTTTATTTGTTTCGAGAGAGACAGACAGCATGAGCAGAGAAAGGGATGAGGTGTAGAGGAAGAGAGGGAGAATCCCAAGCACACTCTGCACTGTCAGCGCAGAGCCCAACAGGGGCTCAAACTCATGAAATTGTGAGATCATGACTTGAGCCAAAACTGACTGAACCAACGTGGGTGCCCCCCACCCCAATTTTTTAAGAGAATATGAGTGAAGGGGGGCAGAGGGAGACAGAACCATATGCGGGCTCCACCCCTAGGGTGGAGAGTGATCTCAGGACCCACCATGAGATCATGACTTGAGCCGAAATCAAGAGTTGGATGCTTAACTGACTGAGCCACCCAGGTGCCCCAGAAATTGAGTTCTGAGAGTAAGAGCATGATGCTCAAAGCTATCACTAGGTCAGTAGTATGTTCTTGGACAGAAGTGGTTGCTTCTCTGAGTCCTAGAAGTTCACGTTTTTCCCAAGTCAGGACCAGGATGCTGTGCCAGTGGCCTGCAAGTAGGAGTGAGTGGGAGGAAGGAAACTGACAGTAAGTGTGTAGTTAGCACAGCAGAGAAGCTACCTAGAACATCAGACAGTTGGGAGATTGAGGAGCCTCGCTCCCAGGAAACAGGATATTTCCTAAATGAACACATGGCATGCAGGCTTCACACAGGTGCCTCATTCCCCCTCACTGAGCTCTAGCCACACCTGTCTTCCAGTTTCGCAGATGTTGTTAGTGCCTCAGGAGACTTGTCTTGTGATTTCCTCAACCTGAGTTGTTCTTAGGCCCTCCAGACTTTTTATTTGTTTAAGTCCTTATTTTCAGATCCTAGCTGTATGAGCTAATATTGGCTGCATAACATACCATCCCAGAGCAGTCATCGTATAGTTGCTTATGGTTCTGTGGTCAACAGTTTTAGCTGGTTTCACCTAGAATGATTGGTCTCTGGTGTTGACTTTGATGACTCATTTGGGCCCTCAGCTGCGATGCGGGGCGCCTCTCTCATGCAGATGTTCCAACAGCATGAGAAAAGAAGCAGCAAGATCACTTGAGACCTAGGTCCCAGACTCACATAGTGTCACCTCTATGAGATTCTGTTGGTCACAGCCAGTGAGGCAGTAATCATTGCTTCTTCCTGAGCCACAGTGACTGCATGTCCATTACCACTCTGTGACACTGCTAAATAGTGTTTCTTCAGGGCTGCCGGGACACTCCATTGCCAGCCTATGTCACATCACTCTGCACAACGTTTTTAGTCCAAATGTGCTATTCGATTATTTGACTAATGTGTGCCCCACTCTTCCATGTTTATCATTGTATCCTTAGAATTTAGTGTAGGGCCTGGCACAAAGTAATTAATAACTCTTTGGAAAGAAGAATGGTTTGGGGGACAAGTGTAAAATTGACTGTGGTGGTAGAGAAAACTATTAAGGTGGAGGGGAAAGAAATTTGGCTTGGAAGCTGAGATCAGTTGGGAGTAAAGCCATGAAACCAGAAGCAGCAAATTCTGGCATTGGACCATAATCTATTCGAAATAGATAGGACATATACCAAAATAAAAGTAATTCTTTGGAAAGTTTAGATGAGGCAAAGCATAAAGCAAGAGTAACTAAAAAAGCCTTGCCTTCTCAATGTGAAGCTGGAATCGCTACGTACTGTGCTATCATTTTACCGTCAGAAAAACTGGACCGCATACGTATCAACCAGAGTTTAGTTACTAGTAAGAAATTATGAAATCAAGAAGGCCGTAGGAATATGCATCATTTATGCACTCGTTCACCCTTTGACAAAACATCTCGAGTCCCTCCTGAGTACAGGGCAATTGGCCAGATGCTTTGCAAGATGTAATGAATATAAAAAAGGCCCGTGTATTATAGGGTATAGTAGAGATCAAAGATATGCATACACGCCTAATTCAGGATCTGGAAAGTGATTTATGTTGGGAAGAATCCCTCTGTAAAATGACTGGAGAATTTAGAGAATGCTAAAGGGGAACTTAGAGTCCTCATCACTATACATCTTCTTTTTTTTTTTTTTTTTTTTTTTTTTTTGCCTTTCTCGTAATTTCTCAGATTGAAAACTTAATTGCTCCTCTCGCAGGTACTCTGTTCTCTGTGAGGAAGGTCTCCTGTTGGACTTTACAAAGGCTGGGACTTTGTAAACCACGTCAACCATCTCATGGTCTTAGGCAAAGACCGTGCATTTCTCTTTGACCATTCATGTTCTCCAGCCCGGATACCTTCTGGGTCATCCTCCAGGTGTGGTCTATGCTCTGGGGTCATTGTTCATGATCCCTCACTTTCTGTCCGTTGCCTACATACTAAAACTTAACTTTCAATACTTGTTCCTCTAGGGAGTGCTTCTACTAATTAATCTGTCCCAACTGTGCCAACCAGGGGTCTTTTGGAGGTAAGAGCTTACTTTAAAGTTGTATGACATCCAGATATCACGTCAGGCTGACAGGTAGCGATTTTGGTCTAGATAGCTTTCTTTACATCTTTCTGTTCATCTCTTGTCTTGCTAGTGAGGATGGGATTCCAGTACCTCTGGGGGTAACAGACAACAGGTACAGATTGTTACTATATGTCAAGCACAAAACCAAGAACTTTGACATGTATTTGATGAGGTTCTTCGTTACAGACAACAGAATCCACTGTAGGAAGTTAAAGTCACTGGAGATTTCCTGTGGTAAAGATAGCTCATAAATTCAGAGAGAAGGCCTAAGGTACAGACCCCCGACTGGGCTTCCAGAAACAGCTCCTAGAAACCGGCCTCAGAACAGATTAGCCATAGGAACTGTAGCTTTTGCTACAATCAGAAAGCTGGGGACCCAGTTGCGGGTTCAGAAACACATAGTATTTAGTGATCTATGCCCACAAAATGTACATCCAACACTTGGTCTCTCTGTCTCTCCATGTAACTCATGTGGGTGCTTCTAATTAAAAGAATCTAAATGAGCCGGGGGCGGGGGGAGGGCAGAAAATGTAGCTTTTAGATTCTTCTCTGGGAGGCTGAGATGGTATGCTCTAGGGAACTATCACATTGTGGAAAGGAGCTTCGAAAATTTTTGGGAAGTGACACTTGCAAATGATCTTTCCATAAATATGAACCACACATTTTGAATATTTCATTTCCGTATGATTGATTTTCTCTGAACTCTGGCAGGCAGGGATTAGTACTTCCTCTTCTAAGGTTAGAGGAAAAGGCACAGAGAACCAAATAACATGTACAAAGGAGGAAATAGAATGGCAATTAAAACCTGGAGTACTCTGACTCCCCAATCCTCTGATTTCCTTGGCACCATTTTTGGTCATATTAAAGAGCATTTTTCTTCGCTGGCCTCAGAATATTTCAAAACGCAGTGATCATGCTCATGTTAAACAGACGATTTTGATTCTAAGAGTAGAAGTTCTGTAGAAATATTTACAAATACATCAGTAGCCTTATTTCCATTGGAGAGTCTAGCAAAGGGAACTAAGAAAATCCTGCCTGCCCTCCTCCATCCAGAATGTCTAGGAATGTGTGGAGTAGAGGAGGCATGTGGTAGGAGGTGGGGAGTCCATCCCTGACACTTGTTGTTTGGGCTTTTATGGTGAAGCTGTGCTAATGTCTTTAATCACTTCCAAAGAAATGACAAGCAGAGTTCTGCACCAAAAAGGCCTGAACTTTTATCAAGTAGTAGCGTCTTTAGGAGGCAGCATGGGACAAATAGAAAACAGGCCCGAAGAAGGTGCAGAGTCTGCTTTGTCTCACTTTTTTTTCCCCCTAGCAAGATAGAAGTGAGATCTTTCTATAAAGACCAAAATGGCTCCATGAGAATTGCCGTATTAGACAAGAGGTCTTTTTACTTTTTATGCGATGCATTTGTATTGAAAACATATGTTGAAAGGCCAGAGTAATTTTCTTTACAGACAATGAATCTTACAACTGGTTTGAACAGTTTTTCAAAACGCAAACTCAAATGTTTTAGCACTCCCTGTGATGGGTTGGACTAGAAAAACTGAAAAGAGAAAAATCCGTGAGGGAGAGCAAGAAGACAAGAGAAGCGAATTCGGCATGGAACTGTTTGAGAAGTGGCACATTCTAAGAAACTCTCAAGTGCAGAGAACCTTCAAAAGGCAGAGATTCCCTTGCTTGGGAAACTTTTGGTTGTGGTCGTCGCTCACAATTTTAGGGACAGTTGTATTTATCATTTTTTGAATGTGAGAAATTTGACAATTCATCATTTTTTATCTAGAAAAGCAAGCAAGCTCTTAGAAAAAAATAGCACTTTCGGGTGCTCTTGGTTCGGATGGTCTAATCCTAGGTTCCTGTTTGCTATTGTGTGTGTGTGTGTGTGTGTGGTTTTTTTTTTTGTCCAGCAATGATCAAGGCAGTATCTTTAAACAAAAGTGAAAAGTTGTTGTGACCTTCACTGTCAGACTCAATTTGAACCAGGCCACAGGACTTTGCGTTTTATTTTTTAAATTAGCCATTCCTGTCTCTTGGTGTTTGTCTACAGGCTGCTCCTGCTGCATGAAAAAGACGTGCAGTGGGATGCTTTTACTTTCCTTCACATTTCCACCTAAACAGCAGTAGGCTACCTTTTAAAAATGCTCTGAACCAAAGCATGACTCACTGCCATTGTGTGAGTTTTATATTAGGCTTTATTAGTATGTTAATATGCGAAGCGTTTTGTCTTTGAGTCTTCGTGATCTTGGTCAACTTCTCCCCAGGTTTTCTTCTCTCTTCGCTAGAAGAGAGCATGTTTCCCTTGCGTGGCTTCTGTTTTGATGTTTTTGCTTTCTTGTTGTCATCTTTCTCTTGAATTGATGGGTATTGCTTTGTTAACAGATGTTGGAATTCTACTTTCCAAGTTTAAGAGCAGGACCATACCTTGGGCAGTGCTCCTCAAGTCTTCCTAAATGTGAAGGCAGTTGGGTGCTGTAGAAGTAAAACGACTTGTTCAAGGTCATACCTCTAGTTAGTGGCCACTTCAGTCTCTCCCTTGTGCCAGATGGCTGATAGGCAGAGGGGTGGTGACGGATAGAGATGCTGCTTTCCCACTATCGGGCACATCAGAGATTGGAAATAGACAGGCTTTGATTCACAAACACAATTTAATTTTGACTCCCCCGCTGCAGCAATGTGACAATAAGAAGATTCAAATTTAGTGGTACTCTTTTACTGTTTTTGGCCCGGTAACATTTATCATTTTATGAAGCAGGAGCTAAGGGTCATTTTGGAAACTTAATTTGGACAACAGGGGACTTCAGTCCTTCCCTGGGACTTGCAAGTTGTTGTCAGGGAAACTTTAAATGTAATTCCTCATCTCAGGCTGAAATTTGGAAATATTTCCTCCCATCTAGCCATACAACTGCTCTTCTCTGGGGAAAAGATAGTGATTTATACTCTTGTTGTCTTCCCTTGGGTATTGTTTTCTTTCTCAATAGATAAATGGAGTGTACACAAATAAAGACTGAGAGAAAAACAAAGGGAGGAATAGATGGCTGTGAATGGCTAGTTCACTTGGCAAGAGCTGGGTCAGAATGAGGTCTCCGTCTCCTTTCCTCTGCTTCTTACATGCCCCATAATTTTCTGGAAGTTGTGGATTATTATGGAGCTAAGAATCCCATCATCACGATACATTCCCTCTGGAAACCCTGTATTAAAACCAAACCAAGCTGTGTTTACCTCCTGCTTGCAGAAACACCCTGGACATCTTTTGTGATAGCTTTATATTTTTGTATATCGAAAAGTTTAATGTAGGATTATTCCTCCTAAATCCAAATGCTAGATTGGCCCATATATCCTTTTACAAGAAAGACCCCGTGATACTGGTTTTCTTTTATAGTGAGTATGGTAGTGTTTCGTCAGTGCGTAACAATGTTGCGCAGTATCCTAAGAGACAGTGTGATAGTGTGGTGCGATTCACAAAAACGTTCATTTCCTTTCAAAGTGGCCAATGGGGTTTTGGTGCTAAACAACCCAACTCTGGCCATTGTTGCCAATGGAAATTGCCTGTTGTCTTTGGAAGATCCAAGACTCCATCAAGATCAGCAGCCATTCTCCCCAGAATGGTGCATCTTTAGACATGCAGGCCTTCCCGGGAGTTCTTTGATGCGGTCTGAACCTCTTTCTATTTTATTTATCATTCTTGGTCTTGTAACACCACTGTTCACTGGTTTTTACCCACTGAGCTTTTCCTGTGTAGGACCCCAAACTCACATGTACCTGGGGAGGCAGACATTGTAGGACAAGTTCCTTTGCCTGGTTTAGTCAGGGACGTGTTTTCAATTTCGTGTAAGGTGTCAAAGGTTAGTATCCAGTCTCTACCACAGGAATGGGGATCCTGTTTTTTTACAGCCCAGGGAAAGAGAATCTTTATGGAGTCTCCATCTTATTAGAAGGTGCCAAACAAGATTTCTGGTACAGTATATTCAAACTTCTACAGTGTCCAGCAGCTCTGTTGAGGGTTCCTATGTTAGCATCTTTTTCTTAGAAATTTTCGATCCTCGTTTCATGGGGTTTCATCACAGAACACATGATAGGGGAAAATATTGCACCCACACTGCTTTAAACATTTTTAAATTTTTTTTGTCAATGGTTTAGAATAAGGAAATCCAAGAGCAAAGAGGAAACTTTGGAAAGAAGTGGAAGCAATGGGGTTATTTTATCCTGGAGAGGGGACATGGCCCTTCTACCAGAGGACTCAGCATCTTCACAAACAACCACTGTTTCAACTGGTAAATATATTTAGGGAGAAGTGCATTTAGATACCATCTTTACTCATTTATTCTTCAAACTGTAATACAGCACATTTTGGGTTTCAGTATATTGCATTTTAAAACTAATGATGCATTCATTCCAGAGCAAATCTTATTTCTAAGCCCTAATTTAATAGAATTAAACTCTAAGCTGAATTGGTTTTATGAGATAAAACTCTGAAGTTGATAACTACATTTAGGCATAGTTCAGGTATTGAGTTTCTAATTTGCTTCCTGAGCATGGAAATCCCTCAGATAATCAATATTGACTACCTTTAATTGGTAGGAAAGGCTCTTGCTGAGTTTTCGGTCTTCTACTGAAGGAATTGCCTCTGCACATTGGTTGTCTGTGCTGCTCTGATTGGTCATGACTCTAGAGCCCTGGGCTTGAGTTCATTTGAAGTTGGATATTTGTTCCTAACCATTTGACCACGCTACATTCAGTTCTGTTCAAACCACAATGGGGCGTGGAAATCTTTTTTTCTGTATGCCTCAGAGAGTTTCATCGTTCACTTTAGTTTTCCTTGAAGGCTGTAAATTTAGTCTTCATTGCAGACATTATTATCTTTGTTTCATGGGGCAGAAGGCAGGCTGGTCGAGATAAGATCAGGAGCTTTCCCAAGGTTGGGGACATTTCTGATTATGGCATGACACTTTGTAAATCAGTTCTAATACCTTCTGAAAATGAAAATCCTGCTAATTGTTAGATGAAGTATTCACAGATGCTACAGGCATTTGGAAATGGATTTCTCCAAATCCCTTAAAAATCAGATGGTGGCTTAATTTGGTAAAGGAAATATACTTTACGTGTGATTTTAAAACACAGGCAAATGTGTATTTTTCTTTCGGAGCTGAGGCCACCTATTCATCCCATCCTTGATCCAAATCCTTTGAGGAAGATTTTTTTGTTGTTGTTCTTGCCAATCTGGGAGGAATTTATTTAAAGGAATTAAATGTGAATACTATAGAACTGCTCCTGCATCCAATCTCATTTTTCAGAAATAAGGCAATTTAAAATTTTTATTGTTTCTTTTTTCTTATTATCTAGGTAATACATATTTAGTGTAAAATATTTTTTGAAACTGGAGTATAGCATACAAAATTGGACAAAAATAAAATGTAATCCCACCACCTCACATAATCATTGCCAACATTGAAGAGTATATATCCTCTTTTTTCCTCCATGCATATACGTTTTTGTACAGTTTATGAAATTGGGATCAAATGCACATACTTCTTTGTAGACTGCTTTTTAAATTTAAAGTTATGTTGGGAACATTTCCTCATGCTATTAAATACACTTTTACAACATGATTTTTTACTGGTTCCACACTATGGATGCACCATAATATATTTAACTGATTTCCTGTTATTGGGTATTTATTTTCTTCTACATTTCTGAGCATTATAAATAATGTCATGATAGATAAGCTTGAACATAAATCTTGGAAAGCTGTTTTAAGCTCCATACTATTTTATATGTATAGAAGATCTTGCCCCACGTACCCATTTTGCCATGTTTTTGCTCTGGGTTCTCTGACTTATTTTTTCCTGTCTTTGTCATTTCAGAAATTCTCCGGCATGATGATGAAATGTTTATACATTTAGGTTATTTGTGAAGTTTAGTTGAGCTCTTTGAATTCTGTGCTCTAGTAAACACTTTGTGAACTGCTTGTATTTTCCGGAGATGACTAAATCTGTGTATTTTATTCTCATCGACAAATTTGCACTAATTTCAAGGTATATGTAGGAAGCTGAACTGGTTCTCAAATCAGAAGAGCTTTGGCATTTAAGGTTTATAGGAGTCAGTGTTCTTCCCCTGTGGAAAAATCCCTGTGGTATGGGTGACCTTGCCAGCTGCTCCCGTGGCCACTCACCCGCCACGCCCTGGATATTTGCAGCCCAGGGAAGTTGGCTAGCTCTCTGCTAGATCAGAGGCCACTGAATATGAAATCCAGACTGAGATGCTGGAAAAGTAAATCATGGATCTGGCAAATTTTAATGCAAGTAAATTACATTTTGTCAGCTTCATTGCCCCGAATTTCATGCACAAATGTGGGACATTGAACGACTGGCATTTGACAAAAAAAAAAAAAAAAAAAAAAAAAAAAAAAAAAAAGAAAAGAAAAGCTAACATCTTATTAATGCAAGCAATCTCTGATTCAAATGGCTGCAGGCAAGAAGTCATTACTGTTTCAATGGGACAATTGCTGTTTTTCCTTCTGTTCATATTAATTTATCAGAAAGATTTAAGGAAGCTTTTGTTTTCCAGTTTGCTCCACACTGGACTGGAAGCACCAGTGGCTTTGGAAAGATACTGGTTTTTGGACGCTGGTGGAAACTAGGAGATTTGGGGTCCTCACTCATCCCAGAGTGCTTATGTGTTGTGATTTATGTAACAACACGTACATCCTCTTGAGTCTGCATCTGGGCACGCCTCCTTCCACTGCAGATCCTTGTTTTTTCTTCTCTGTGGTTAACCTCTCGGAAAAGCTCTTGTTGAAAAACCCAGGTACTGGATCAACACAGCAGGTGCTTTACGTCCTGTACAAAGAACTAGAGGTCTTAGGTTGCCGTCTAGAAATATAAGAATTGGTGTTCCTTTTTTTGGTGAGGGAGGAAGGAGGGATAAATTCCTTTATCTCATCAACCAACCCCAGCAAACTTGGGATTTTGTGCTTTCCTTTCTATTAGATCAGAGAAAATACCCAACTTCAGAGAAGCAAAAGTCCATTCCTGGTTCAGTTCTGTATATTCATTCTTATTTTTATCGATCTAAAATAGGAACAAATGTGTACTTTTTAAAATAGTAACTTTCCATACCAGAGAGAATGTGACACTCAAAATTCCAGCAAGTTTATGGATGGGTTTGACCTGACACTACCTGTTTGTCTATGGTAATCCAAGAAAACATCTGTTTATTTCCTTAAACATCTGGCTTGCCTCTCAGAAACATATACACAAAACATCTACACAAGCAAAAGACCTAGTGTTGTAGATGTGTGTTTCCATGTGCTTTTTTTGTGTTCAGCTGAAAGTTCCTGCAAACGTGTACTCTTCAGAATCAAACAGTGGCTCTTTTATTGTAGTCTTGACTGAGGTGCAGAATGGAGACAAATGACCAATTCTAGCACATGTGACAATAAGAAATCCTCAGAGGTTTTGGGGAACTTTGTCAGTCTTAACAGCAAACTTCACGATGTGCAAAGTTCTAGTCGCAGCCAACATGTTGCATGGAAATGAAACTTTGACCTCGACTTTTGAGCATCCTGCCATGCTTTCAGGCATGGGCAAGAAGGCCTAGACTTTTAGGAGGAAAATCTGACAGAAGGGTCAGGGCTGAAACCCTGGTGGTTGTATTACAGTGGTGATGATGACCAATTTCATCAGCTGGAAGCAAAGAGGGCATAATATCAGTTCACAATCCCATGAGACCTGGAACTCCTCTTTCGATAACAAATATTTTATAACATTCTCTTTACTAGCCTACAAGAAATACATAGGCATTATAACCTACCATTCACATAATTTAAAAAAGTCAATAAAGTGCCCCAATAGTAATATAAAACAAAATTGAAAGGAAAACAATTTATAATAAAACATGCATTTGCATATGAAAATACTCAGGACAACCATACTAGAAAACATAATGGAGAAGTGAATAACTGTACCCGTGTGTAGCCTCACCGTGAGTCAGTGACAAATGCAGACTTATAATATGTTGTTTTGGCGATTTTGTTTCATTAAGTGGCTCTATCATGACTTTGACATGGGGAACAACTCTTGGGAGAGGTAGGAACAAAACAGCATACAGTTGTCCCTTGATTTATCTGGCAATTCTATTCCTGGACAATTGAGGAATTAGGAGAATTCAGGAATATAAACAAACTATTTACCATTCAGTGTGAATTTCTATTCGCACTGAATGGTAAATAGTTTGTTTATAGGTGAAAGTACTTAGGTTCCAGGCTCAGATAACGATAAACAAATTTTTACCTTTGTAAATGTCCAGTGGAGTATTGGAAAGTCATGAAGGAAGCAGGTGAGACTGTTCTTCATTGTAAGAGGTTGTTTTGGGTCATGCTAGATGTTTCACATTCCTGGATCTGCCCACTAAATGTCAATAGTGCCCTCCCCATGCTATTGCTGTGATAATCAAACCTGAGTTCAATGAATTCAATTCTATGAATTCAAGCACAGAGTATACCCAGGTAGGCTGTATATTGGTGTGTTCTGACATACAGTGGTAAAGGTTTATTACCATAAGATTTCAGTAGGAGTTCTTCAGTTTGTAGCTCCTTAGTCTCCTGGGAGGTACTTTTTGAAGGCATTAAATATATGCTACATTTGAAAGCTTAACATGTGCCTAGCATTCCATGATGCAGTATCTATACATTATTTTATTAACCCCCTACCTGTAACTTTTGAAGATGCTAGTGAAAACAGAGCCCATAAGAGGAGAAGGCCCAACAAAACTTACCCAGCTGATAACTCTCAGAGTAAGATTTGAGCTCAAGTTTGTCCAAAGAAGTAATAGAACAGCGGCCTCAGTGAAGATAACTTCAGGAGAGTATAGTTGTTAGATTTTCCCTCCTTCTATAAACTGCCCTTAAAATATGCTTCAGGAGTGGTGTCTAGAATGTGGCCACACCTTAGCAGAACTTTTGGGCCCTTGATTATCTTACATGCTGTGCCCTGTTGAAGGCTTTCTTATGCACCATGTTCTAGTGGTTAATTTTCCTCTCTCTGAATTGAGTTCTATATTTTAATCTATGTTCAAGCTCTTTGTAGAAAAAAAATAGTTTGTAACCATGTTTTGACAGCAATAAGACAGACTGTAACTCGGAAGTGGAGATGTTGTGGTCTTTTCTAATTGTGCTTAATCACAACACATTTCAACAAAAGGAAAGTTTAGAAGGAGGATAAAAAGTAAGAAAGGATAAAATAATGGAGGCGGCATAGAGCCTTGCATGTTTTGCCCCAGATCACCCTGGTTGGGGGATCCCACATTTTGGTGGAGTGATTGGCCATGTCTCCATGATGGATGCTAGAGGGATGTGCCACCTAAATCCTCTGTGGTCCCTTTTACCAGTGGGGTGCCCACTCCCACTCACCCTCAGCTTCTGCTGAGAAGCCTGCTGATTCCATGTGCAACCTTCTCCAGAAGGTTGGCCTTGGCCAAGCAGAACTGCTTCTCTGGGAGGTTCTCGGAGTTCTCTCTCTCAACCTGGAGGTGAGACTTCCCCTGAAATTACATTCTTGCTCCCTCCTTCCCCTTCCCCTTCCCCTTCCCCTTCTTGATACCCTCACTCCCCTTTTCCTGAGAGCTCTCACTTAACAACTCTTATGAACGATGACTCATGTGCCTGTCTAAAGGCTCTTTCTGTGGAACCACACCTGAGACCCACCCAGTTTTCAGAAAGTAACCATGCTGATTGCCACCCAACTTCCTGAAAGACTCATTTAAAAAAAAAAATAATGACCATCTTATTAAACATTTTCTCTGCCTACAGTACTCTACAAAACACTTTATATATACTTTCTCTTTTATTCACTCTAAAAATTTTCATGGTTGAGGAAACTGGCTTAGAAATGTTAACTTGCCCCAGCTGCATGCAGGTTAGTAATTGATGGAGATGGGCTTTGACTTCAGACCCTGTGGTCTGAACCACGTTATTCTGCCTGCCTGGTTAGTAATTACCCAAATAGTGAGCCCTCAGCAAACTCAGCCATGATTTTCAAGATTCAGCATTGTTTACTAAAGATAAGTCTTGCCAAACTAATATTATTTCTTTTTGTTTAAATTTTTTTAATGTTTATTTATTTTTGAGAGAGAGAGACAGTGTATAAGTGGGGGAGGAGTGGAGAAAGAGGGAGACACAGAATCAGAAGCAGGCTCCAGGCTCTGAGCTGTCAGCCCAGAACCTGATGTGGGGCTCGAACTCACGAACCACGAGATCATGACCTGAGCTGAAGTCGGACGCTTACCAACTGAGCCACCCAGGCGCCCCTATTTCTTTTTTTATTTTTTATTTTTATTTATTTATTTATTTATTTATTTATTTATTTATTTTTAAATTTTTTTTTAATGTTTATTTATTTTTGAGACAGAGAGAGACACAGCATGAGCAGGGAAGAGGCAGAGAGAGAGGGAGACACAGAATGTGAAGCAGGCTCCAGGCTCTGAGCTGTCAGCACAGAGCCCGACGCGGGGCTCGAACTCACGAACTGTGAGATCATGACCTGAGCCGAAGTCGGAAGCTTAACCGACTGAGCCACCCAGGCGCCCCCTATTTCTTTTTTTAAAATGAGTGCAGTGTCACTGGACTAAGGGAACATCCTGGATTTTAGCAAGACTCTTGTTAAAGTCTCTTACAAAATGGAGAAATGTGGGCTAATTGGTGGAATATAGTTAGTTGAATGACCACACTCAGTAAGTTTTCTTAACCAGAGAGAATTACCCTTCTTTTATAACTACTCTCAAATTGGAGGCCCTGTTATTTTTAAAAATTTTAAATCCATAGCTTAGATGACAGCCCAGAACCTATACTTTACCAGTATGCAAACTGACAGAGAACTAATACATTGGCTATGGTGTTCTCTAGAACATGCTATGGGAAGCACTGCTTTAAAGGATTTGCCAATTTTTGTTTTTATTTGTTAGAGATCAAGTATCAGGCATCATTGGTCTAGTTTCATAATAGCTTTTTGCTTGGGCTCAGGCTTGAGCACAGACCCGGCATTAAAAATAAGACTGGAAATGTAAAGCTCCTGAGTGACCCTGACAGAGTCTCCCTTCTGCTGGCCATCTTCAGTCCTGCATCACACATGATGCTTCAGTTCTGAGATTCAGACCTGTTCCAGCTGACATTTTGGGAAACACTGACTACATTGAAATAATCCCATGTCCAGGCTAGATTGGGCATAAACTGTATAAAACAAAACTTACTCTTCCTCTGAGTCTTAGTAATGTTACTAATGGGAACCATTCATTATTTATTAAATACTATGTGCTGGATGTAGAACTAGTTATTCCATATGCCTTATCTAATTTAATCTTCACGGCAGCCACGCAAGGTAGCTTTTATTCATTTTATGAGACAGATGTGTAAACTGAGGACCCAGGAGGGTAACAGACTTGCCTTATGTCACTCAGTTACCAAAGGATGGATCCAGGATTTCACTCTACCTGAGTCCAGTAACACTCTGGAGAGACTCAACTCACCATGCTGTATGACTTCATCAGGCCCAAGGCGAGTCTATAGATGCCTTCTGAGGGAGTCCTCTCCTGGCATGGTTCCGACAGGAATACGTTTCCCGGGGACCAAGCAAATCCCCCTTTGACACTGGGGTTGTAGTGTGACACTGACATTACCAGATTGGGATCAATACTTAAGGGCTTTTAAAACCCTAGAATCTTGGAAAACCAAAGAGATGGGTATGGCTCCTAATGGGAAAAGAGAGAGAGAGAGAGAGAGAGCGAGCCAGGGAGAGGGAGAGAAGGAGGGACAGAGAGAGAAATAAGTTAAAAACATTTCAAAAATAAAAAAGCACCTGATGGGAAAGTTTATACCAAGAAGTCAGTTTACTATTTGTTGGGATCCAAAAACTCATGGTAGCTCCCCCTTCAAGGCTGAATTTGTCCTTTTTGGGGGGTTAAAATGTGTCTTTTAAAGTATGTGACTCTGGAGGATTAGTTTTCTGTCCATGTTGAAAGGTTTTCTCTGTGGATGAGAAGCCCCAGCTTCTACTGTAGGAACTTCACGGTCACATATTTTCTCATGCGCAAGTAGGTAGCAAGAGGGCGCCCAGACATTTGGCTTGCTGCTGAGGAATCTGTGCTTATTCATGCATATTTACAAGGTAATTAGTTGTCCATTCATTCATTAGCGTGTTTATAGGGCCGCTCGCAAAGCCTCTCAATGCGGAGGAGAGAGACAGCCAAGGCAGGCCTCCGGGGAACACTTGGGTTAAACAGAGTCACAGCTGGATTTAGTGGAACCCACCAGCCCCAAAACCAGAACTAGTTTAGTAATCAAATGTAGCTTGTCAGTCACCCTGAAATGAGGCGTTGAATTGGCTTATTCACATTTCCCTTCCAAAAGTCAGGCAGACGCTCAGGAAGTTTCTGTTTTTCAAGACTTTCACTACCAGGCAGAAATTTCAGTATTTCCTTTTTTTCTTTTTTAAGCAACTCTTACTCAAATTGACATATAATTTGCTTATACTTGAATTCACTTTTTAGCATATGGAGCTGTGAATGTTGATAAACACATATAGCCCTGTAACTGTCACCACAACCAGGGCACAGAACAATTTCCATGTGTTTGAAAAGCAAAGAGTGGTTGCGTTTTATCTTGTTCACAATCATTTGAATAGATCTGATGTGGACATGCCTTACTACCTGGAGCAGGAAAAGATGCTATTGTCAGAAAGAAGGGTCTGTGGTGGGAAGGTTTGGATCCATGACAGCGCAGGATGGTTGCAGGGGCCATTTTGGGGAAATCTTGACGGAGCCAGCCTGTCTCAGTGGAGTGATACATCATCAGAAGGGAGTAAATCGTTCTGCTGACTCATAATTGATTTAGGATGAGTTATCTAGTTTTCCAAAGCTTTTTTTTCTCCCTCCCTCCCTCTCCCTCTCCTTGTGTATAAAACAAGGATAATGTTTTCTGCTGTTGTGGCTTGGTGTGAGTTAATAACATTCTCTTGACCCCCTGAATGGTTGGGAGTGGTCCTCCGTATATTTAAAAGATGCACTTGAGGCTGGATCCACCATGGAGGAAGATGCTTCTTGCCCAGGAATCCTTTGCGTTCCTGATGAGCCACTCCTGGGTATCAAAGGGAGGCACTTTGTAGACCCTGTGGTTTTGAAAAATCTGTCCCTGTGTTAGAACTGAGGGGGAAGCCCATGGTCATGGGCTTGCTTCAAGACTGAATTCCTTTAGTAATTTTGAAACACCTTCAAATTCACCTCTTTGAGGAAATGTTTATCCAAACTCACCTTGTGAAGAGTAGAAGGTGTCAGTGCATGGCTGCTTGTAAGAAAGAGAAGTTCCTCTAGTGCCTCCATTTCCTCAGTTCCTGATGTGTGTTCCAGCAGCCTTTCACTTCCTGTCCGCAGAGCCCAGCAGGGGGAGCAGTGTAGGGGCCAGAGCTCCGTTTTAGAGTGGGGCTACTATCTATTTATCTGTCTGCCTATCCATCTAACCAAGCATCCGTCCATCCATCAATCCATCCATCATCTCTATCATTAATTTGTACCTATCTATTTATCATCTCTATTATCTATCATCTATCAGCCATTTCTGTATCATCTCTAGCATTTCCTCATCTATCATCTGTTTTTCTCTTCATAATCTACCTAGCTCTTTCTTTATCCATCCACACCTTGGGCATCTTATTTATCCTCTCAAGGTCTCAGTTTCCTCATCTGTAAAATGAGGTGAACAATAATGCCTCCAGGGGTGTTACGAGGATGAAATGATATAACGTATACAGCATTTAGACTCATTCCTATCACATAGGAAGGCTCTATCCTATGAGCCTTCCATGTCCTAGTTATTTTCAGGACCTCCTTTTCTCTTTCCTTCTCTCCCATATTCCATTCACAAGAGCAGGGCCTCGCTTTCTCATTTGGGACTTTCCTCAAACCCTACCTTCAATCAAGTCCAAGCGTTGGTGGCAAAACAGCTGTTATTTTCACCCCTTTTTCGCACACTCACTTCATCATCAGGACTGATACAAATAAGTATCAGCACATTTTTATAGCTGTCTTTTCTATTTGTGGTTTGCTCATTTACGCACCTCCCACCCCTTTCTTTCTGCTGTAGTTTTGTGTGGTGACCAGCTCAGTTTCTGCATTCTTGGACATGTGTTCAGAAGTATGATTCTCAGTGTTTAGGTCATTGAAGAGTTTGTAGCTTATGCAGCAGAAGGAGAGCTCTCCTGCCCGCCTCCTAATTTCACATGGCCTGTCAGCTAAGGATGATTTTTACATTTTTAAATGGTTGGAAGAAAATAAAAAAGAATATTTCATAACATGATGATTGTGTAAAATTAAAATTTTGGTGTCCATAAAGTTTTATTAGAACACAGCTCTGCCCATTTGTTTACAAATTGCCTATGGCCACTGTCACACATTGTAATGGCAGAGTTGAGTAGTTGGGACAGAGACAGAGTAGCTTGAAAAGCCTGAAATATTTACTGTCTGGCTCTTTACAGAAAATGTTTGCTGACTTGGAGTCTTGTTCTAAGTAAACCCAACGATTTTAAAAACAGGGAGTATCCGGATAGGAAAGGTAGGAGATTGAAAGCAGATTATTTTAAGGAGAGTTGCCTTTGTGGAGCTGTTGTTTCCCCTTTTTGGGATTTCCTATTCCTTGTATGATGCCCTTAACATACTTGATGGCGTGTGTGTTAAGTCTGTTTGCATAAAACTTTCACATCAAGTCAGTTTCCCGATGCTGTGCCCGCCGGTAAAAGACCCCATCATCTTTGAGAACTGGGTTTCTCAGGACACAATCGCTCTCCTCAATGGCAAAGGCTTTGTTTCTTTGTGAACTGTGGTAGCTCTTCCTGAATCTCTTTCATTGATGTTCAACACCGGGCCTTTTGTGTCGAATATCTTCACACGTTTTAAAACAGTGCAACATCGGGGCTTTTCAGCTGTGCACACGGAAGGAGCCTACGCATTGTCTTTCTATTGGGGTGATTGACTTGTTCTTTAAATAAAACCACAGCCTTTGTTCTCAGTTCCCTACTAACTGCCATATTCAAATTGTTTGTTCTTGTCTAACATCGCTTGTTGGTGCCAGTTTTTCTGCAGTCTTGCAAACAATTAAGTGCAATGTTTACAATGTAAATTGACACCTATTCTGGAAAAATTCTGCAAAAACAAAGAAAGAAATCCAAATAACAAAATGGGGGAAAAAAAGAAATCAGGCAGTCCTTTATTTTGTACGTAATGTGTTCCTGAAAACTTGTCCAAGAGTGGAACAATCGACGCCCGTATTGTTAAAAGTGGGGGTTCCGTTTACAGAGAATTAAAAAAAAAAGTCACAAAAGGCCTCATTCAGATCTGGGCAGACTGTGCCTGCCTGGGATCCTCAGAGCCAGGTCATGATTGGTGGCAGTGGGTTAGGGAGATGACAGCACATGCTAGATCTTAGGGAAATTGAACCAGGCTTCTACCCTAAGTGTGGTTGATGGTCAGACAGCCCCTAATCTGGAGTCTCTACAGAAAGATGTGTTAGGTGTCTGGAATAAAAGTACGGGGAAACGTGGGTTGTTGTTTTTCTTAATTCTTCTACCCTGTTATTAGTAACATGGATTCTTATCCAGCCCCCTCCTGTACACACACAAACACACACACACACACACACACACACACACACACACGTAGCTATCACCTAACTGTTTACAAAGGGAGAACCATTGTAAACTAGGAGGGGCCTGATGTATTGAGACAGGGATGGGACACAGGCTGGAGACTGCCCCCCCATCAAAAATGCTGACTCCAGGTGACTAGCTTCCCGCCACGTGTGGTCTACCTGCTGAGTCAGCCCATTGCTACAGCAGCTCTTGGAGTCTAAGGTTGGCGGGATGCTTCCTCCCTGCCAAGGTCCTGTACAGGCACTGGTTTAGCTCTCCAAGGATCTGCCCTTACTCAGTCACCTTTTCTGTTGGTGGCAGCAGTCGTCAGGCAGTACAGTTATGGGGTGGCTTCAATTCATTGTTCTCTGTATAAATCACAAAAGGTCATTGAACTGGATCACCAAGTTATATACTATATACTGATGTACAAAGAAAATGTACTTTTTAAAAACATTTTGTAACATACCTACTCTTCCCCGGTGACCCCCCAAACTGAAAAATAAAATTGAGTTTGATTTGACAATTTGAACAGGTACCTTGGGTAAAGTTGTCTTTTGGGTAAAGATTGGTCTTTCATATTTCTTCCTCTGCTTCTGTTCTCCAAGAGAGCCCTTGAGTGGGTGTTAGAGGAATCTCAAGTCATGGTAGGGGTGTGGCTCATGCAGGCCGGTATTACCCACTGGATCCTCCTGTGGCCCCAGCCATGTCCTAAATCTGTGCACTTGTGAGGTGCTGGCCCGGGTGCTGCTGGTTACAGCTCTGAAATCTCAGTGCCTTCTCTCTTAGCTTGGGGAAGCCAGGAACCCTCCCAGCCAGCCTGGCCCCTCCTGATCCCTGGCCGTGAGCCACATCATTCATGAGGTGGGGCATCTCCCTTGCAGTCCTTGGCTATCAGGATTGCTCAGTCCCTGCTGTGAGCCTCCTCTCCCTACAAGCCCATCATCTATCTTTTGGGTCTTTCCACCTGGTGCCCAGCAAGTAGTAGATACTTGCTGTGTAATGTATAAGCTGAAGGGTTTGCTGGAGAACTAAACTCAGGCTGTCCTCTGCCAGTCTTGCCACCCCCCATATTTGACTCTGCCATGGACATCCCAGGTTGGTATGGGGTAGGAGGAGTCAACTTGCATCTAGTGCAAGGAAGTCCTTTTTCTGTTCTTTGCCTTGAATGTATGTCACATGCCTTTCCCCCTTGAGGATTCTAGCCTAGAGAATAGAGTCAGGACAGACAGTTATTACCACCTGCTTTCATGTTGCTTGTCCTCATATTCTGTCAGTTCCCCTGGGGTGGAAGGGATAAGCATTCTCTTGTTTTCCTCCCATTTAGAATATTTTTCTTCATCCAGCTTCCTGCTCCCCAAACTGTTACTCCCTTCCTCCAGCCTATCCCTACCCCTTAGAGCTGTAAGAGTGAAATGGCTGCCACAGGACATGATTTATGGGGAGAAGGAATGGAATTCACATTGTTTACTATTTTAAAAATATTGTCTTAGTTTTAAGCCTCAGGTTATGATATGAAAAGCAGTTTAGAGTTACATTGTACAATGTAGGACACCTCAGGGTATACGGGAATTTACATGGAACGGTTGAGAACCACACCATCATGTACCCTGTAGGTTCATTAGGTGCTGAGGGCACAAAATGTTTCTGTCCTTGAATGAGACATAGGGCCCAACACTGTCTGGGACCTAGGGAACATGAAATCCTCTACTGTCAGATGATGTTACTAGAAGGTTCCTATATCAAAGGAAATTGTTGTTGTTGAGAAAAAGCGGTATCAGGCCAGGGAAAATTACATTGTGTGCCCAAGTGAAATTGGGTTGCAATGAATACCCAGGTCATCTTTAAAGGAAAGAGAGTCACATTACTTTCAGCTGAGTATCTGTAGCCTGTTTGTCAGGCAGCCCCACTGCTGTTCTTTCATGTGGTGGTGGGGGCTTTTGGGACTGGGAGAAGACTTTTAGCAGCAGCAAGAGGACATGAGTGGACTCTTGTCTCCTCCTGCATTTTCTCCTCTTCTCCCTGTCTTCCATGTCCTGCCATTTCCATCTCTACTCCCTACAGCCTTAATAGTGGCCTTACTGTAGTGCGCAGGTTACACAGTCTTTCATTCATTCAGCATGTATTGAGTGCCTACTGTGTGCCAGATGCTGGGTTCGGTGGTGGAGAGACCAAGATTAAGTCCCTGTTCGACTCTGATGCTTGGATAAGAAAACGGACTTGTGTGAAATGGGATTTTTTTTTTTTCAACGTTTATTTTTATTTTTTTTTGGGACAGAGAGAGACAGAGCATGAACGGGGGAGGGACAGAGAGAGAGGGAGACACAGAATCGGAAACAGGCTCCAGGCTCCGAGCCATCAGCCCAGAGCCCGACGCGGGGCTCGAACTCACGGACCGTGAGATCGTGACCTGGCTGAAGTCGGACGCTTAACCGACTGCGCCACCCAGGCGCCCCGTGAAATGGGATTTGAGGAAGTTGTTGAACAATGGAGGAAGCTGTCTTGGGGGAATGGAGAAGAGTGGGAGGGTCTGTGGAGATGGGATATGGGGAAGAGAAGGGCTACGTCTACAGAGATGGGATATGAGGAAGAGAAGGGCTAGGGAAAAAGTTGCTAGCAAGACTAGCAAGAACTGCCTGGTACACTGAGCATCTCCCTCAGAGATTAGTTTGGGCCACAGTTTCCAAAATTAGGGTTAGGGTAATGGACATGGCTGCAATTATGAACTCACGTATCATATTACAGGGTAGGCAGCATGTCTCCTTGGGACTAGCCCACTGGGAGAGGGTAATAAGGTTCTTGGGTGCTGATGGGCCATTTCAAAGCTATGGCTGCGTACTTCCTCTTATCCTTGACTCAGAGAAGTGGGGAGAGCTTTAATTCTATAAATTTATCCTGACGGACTCAAGATAGAGTCACAATAGTGGACATTAAACATGCCCTTGAACATTTCATTCCATTTAACTATATATGTATTCTATTTGGCTGAATTTTTAGCAAGATTATTTGATTTTTTTCATTCATAGAATTTTCTTAGGTAGATTCATGCAAGGATTACCTTCTAAGCTGTCAACTTCTCATATATTCTTGTGCCCCTTGAAAGGTTCTAAAAATGTACTCGGAGTACTCCAGAGCATATTTTCAGTGCATTGTCCATGCAGTCCTAACTTTTTCTCTGCTTTCATAAAGCAAAGCCAGGAGAGCCCACCCCAGCCAGTGCAGCCAGGAAGCTACAGTCTATCTGCCAATATTAATTAGAAGCAGTTGTCCTTGAGTAGTGATGTCTCCCATGCCTATTCTTCATAGGATTTTGTTCTTGTGCCTTTCTTACCTGTCTCTGAGACACTGATCCTTCCTTAGTCTTCCAGCTTTGGGATTTGAGCTTTAGATTTTCCCTATGGACTTCAACCTGGACCGCTCTTTACAGTCAGTGAAACATTGTAAGAAGCTTTTTGTTAAACCTCTGGCTTCAGAGAACTCTAGCCCATTCCTGACCTCTCAATGTACACCATACACAAGAACACAAACACACAGTTACCTGTACAATAACACCCATGAACACACTTTTCCCACAATACACACATACACAGAGGCATATACCACACACATACACAAATCTGTGCATACATAGTAATAAAAGTCAAGCTGTAGGACTTTACTAAAGTACACACTGTTCTTGCCTCCCTTCTGTACACTTTGATGTTTGGAAACATCTTCAGTGAGACTAGACAAGGCCCTTTGTTGTTGACATCTGACACTCAAATGGGAATGTCCCCATTTAAGAAGCACTTTACACTTTGTAAAACTCTTTCAAACTTATTATGTCTCTTAGTTATCTAGAAGCTGTATTAGAATCCACTGGAGTAGACTGAGCTGTGGACCTTCATCAAACTGCATGTATGTGATTTTTATGTGATGTAAATTAAATTGGCAACATGTGTTTTTTAATTTTTTTTTTTTTGAGCTGGCAAGTGTGGGAAACATTTTCTCTATTTGCACACATATCTAATTTTGTTAAAATCCATTAAAAATGACAGCAGATAGGCTTATATAAATAATATTTTATCTGCCATTTTTTCCCCAAGAGAACAGAGAGAACTGCACAACAAAGCTATGGCATATATTGGCTACAGCTCTGGACAGATCAACCCAAAACAGGAAAAGCATGGTGTAAGTCCTAATGGAAGAAAGGCTCTCTGGGCTAATTTGGAGTACTGCACATGCATTAGCAATTGACTACATTCAGTAAAAATCTGACAACACTCACACATTTCTAGTGGAACAAACACCCAGTGTCAAGTGGTCAAATTGAAATGGAGATCGGGAAATGCTAACAAATAGCCACACATGTCATGTTCAAGTGCATGTAACATTGACACTGGGGCTTTAAGGAGGGTTTTTTTTTAATCCCTACGCCATTGTTGAAAGAGCAACAAAATTTTTTTGAGAATAGCAGAAGTGGGGAAATAGAAATATAATTCAGCCAGTGTGTGCATGTTTTCAAGAATTCTTATACCCATTGTGACTCTAGAGCATGGACATAGATTGCTGCTTGAAGAAAGTTGAAGAGATTTGAAAAGCAAAACACTATTAAAATATTTCAAATGGTTTGTGTCTTTACCCAAACACCTTTTTTTCCAGCAATTCCAGGATTTTTTTTAACCAAAGTAGTTGAATGGGGTCTTGGCCATGAAATGGAATATCACAACATGTTGGTCAAAAGGTAATCATCATCAAGGGGTATGTGGATGACTCATTCAGTAGAGTATGTGATTCTTGATCTTGGGGTCATAAGTGTAAGCACCACATTGGGGATAGAGCTGACTTTAAAAAAAAGGCAGTCATCATGTTGCTTTGATGAAAGTCAAAGAACTGAAATTGAGTAGAAGAAATTCAGGTTTACAGAGATATTGTACCGGGCAGGTTGGGCTAGATCAAGCCAACAATCCATTGATCCCAACACATCGATCGTAACTCTTGCTTACCCATTGTCTTCACCAGCTCAAGCGGCAACAACAGAAGTATCATTTATTGGCTAGCTTAAACAACAGGAATTTATTTTCTCATGGTTTTGAAGGTTGGAAGTCCATGATCAAGGTGCCAGTATGGTCAGGTTCTGATGGGAGACTTCTTCCTGGTTTGCAGACAGATAGCTGTCTTCTTGCTGTGTTCCTTACATAGCATAAGGAGAAAGCATCTCTCGTTTGTTTTCTTAGGAGGGCACTAGTCCCATTCATGAGGGCTTCATTCTCATGATCTAATTACCTCCAAAGGCTCCATCTCCAAATATCACATTGGACATTAGGGTTTCAACACATGAAGAAGAGGAAGAGCACAAACATCCAGTCTGTAGCAGCCATACAGATCTTTACCTGTGGGCAACGAGCTTCTGTACATTGTCACTCCTAGACCTGCTCTGTTGCAAGCTACATTTTGACATGAGCATCAACAATCCCAGCATCAGGGAAGAGAGAGACTGTGTTAAGCCATGAATGCTTAAAATTTACACTTCATTGTGATGAGTCATTGCTGTTCACACCTCATTTGTTAAGCGAGTTGTGCTGCTACACCAGAGTTCAAGTAGATGGAGAAATGTGATCTTGCCACACCACTGAGAATGTGTACTGGATATTGGTCAATTGCGTCAGTGACTACCACAGATACAATTAAAGATCATTTGTTTTTTATTCTCTTTTGCCTTCTTGAATCCTGAGTCCATCCTATTTGAAGTATAATTTTCCCTTTACAAAAGCTGAATAACGGCTTTTGTGCTTTTAATTTTTTTTATTTTTGAGACAGAGACAGAGCATGAACGGGGGAGGGCCAGAGAGAGAGGGAGACACAGAATCTGAAATAGGCTCCAGGCTCTGAGCTGTCAGCACAGAGCCCGACGCGGGGCTCGAACTCACGGACTGTGAGATCATGACCTGGGCTGAAGTCGGACGCCCAATCGACTGAGCCACCCAGGCGCCCCGGGCTTTTGTATTTTTAAGAACCTCACATTGAATTGATTGGGCCTAGTATATTTGTTCAGTTTTTTCTGTTGTAGGCATTATATTAAATGCCATCCTCAAATTGCTTACTGTCTCATTAGGGGATGGAGTTTACAGACAAATGCTAGCAGTATACTAAGATGACCGTTCCTCTGCAGATGGGTTCATGAAAGTAGAGGAGAAGGTGCTTTTAAGTCTGGTGGGGACACTCGAGGCAGTCTACTTTGGTTGAAAGAAAGTTTCTCATGCCGCTCTCCTCTTCTTTCTTGTTTTGGCCTGAACATTGTTATTGTATCTGAGTGAAAAGCTTTCACATCCTTGAAATTAATACTATTCTACTTTCCTCCATCTTCTTCCATGCAAAGTGAGTGTGATTCTTTTCATTTCCATGGATCGATTTTCTTTTCCTTTGTGGCCCTTTAGAACCCTAACTTGCTCCCAACATAGATGTGGATAAAGTTATGGTAGAGCACAATAAGTAATGCACATTTGGTCAAAGACTGAGCTTCTGGAAAACACCCTTGACTACTTCAAGGGAAAATGGGAAATTAAGCCTAGTTTTCTTGACTACCTGGAGGGAATGAGTTCTCACGCATATTAGAACTGAAGATACCCCAGAGCTAGAGAGGGTCTTCCTTTTATTCTTTTGGTTTCCTCCTGGATCCCTCAAGCAAACAAGACAAAGGAAACTCTAGCCCATTTCACATCCCTATCTCATTGGAATCCTCTCTGGGGAGTACTTTGCCTTACGGCTTCTCCAGCACTGCAGAAGTTGCTTCAGATATTGGGTTTGTTTGTTTTGTTTTTGCTTGTTTTTAATTTTTTTAATGTTTACCTATTTTTGAGAGGCGGGGGAGAGAGAGAGAGAGAGAGAGAGAGAGAGAGAGATAGGTAGGTATGGGGCAAAGAGGGACGGAGACACAGAATCCGAAGCAGGCTTCAGGCTTTGAGCTGTCAGCACAGAGCCTGATGCAGGGCTCAAACTCAAGAACCATGATATCATGACCCAAGCTGAAGTCAGAGGCTTAACCACCTGAGCCACCCAGGTGCCCCTGTTTTGTTTTGTTTTTGATAGCAGGGAAGCCATAACAGAGTTGCACCATTTGTGACTGGAATACCTTTTCCCATCATTTCCAAGTGTAATCTTACTTTACTGTTCTGTCTTCAAGTCTTTCCCAATTTACAAGTAGTCTGCAAAATTTAGCATAGGTCATGTTTATTCATTGTCGAATGTAGTATCTCTGGCCAACCCTGTTGGGAAAGGAAGTATCAGCCAACTGATCGAAAAACCAGCTGATGTTTCCTTCTCTGAGAAGAGGTGTTTGCTAGTATAACTTCTGGCTTCACTTTGACCCATAAACACAGATTTGACTGAGCGGTAAATTTGGGAAGAAAACACAAGACATCTGCTGTACTCTGTGCCTCTTTGTCTTGGGACCCACCTTGCCCTCGAAAGCACTTGATATGCTCTGACTCTGTAGGGAAAAGTCCACCTAATTCCAGGGTTCACATATCAGACTCTTGGCTCTGTGTCCTCCAATTTGCCTTTTTTTCACCAGTAAAGGTGATCTCTGGACTTTTGTCTATCCCTCTTATTTTTCCATTGATTCAGAAGCTGAGCGAGAAGGAGGGGTATTATTTATTGAACTTCAATCATACCAGGACATTTTAAAAATTCATTTCATAACAAAAGGCCAGATAGGTATTACCCTGGGTAGTGAGTAGAGTAATCCAGACAATCCAGAATCAACCCCATTCCCTTAATCCTCTAGAGGCTCACCTTGGCCAGTTCTTCCAGAAAAACTTCTCTAGTGACTCAGACTCCCCACTCACCACTCATCTCTCCTTTCTCCTCCTTTCTAGAACAGTAGACTATATAGCACATTATATTGTGATTTGCTTAATTTCCCGGAGTCTTATTTTCTTCATCCATTTTAGATGATAATACTTTCTGACTGTTTATTTTGGGGAGGGGGGGGGGTGGAGAATAGTTGAAATTACACACACACACACACACACACACACACACACACACACACAGATAATCACCTACAGTAGCTACACACATACTAGATGCTCATTACACAGTTACTATTCTTAAAATCTTTGTGATTTTGCATAAGTTGATGTGTTTTAATTAAGATCCTCAGCTTCTTAAGGGCAGGGCCTATGCTTTATATTTCTTTTTCCCATCTTTCAAGGACTTGGTAACCACTTTTGGATAAAGTATTGCAAGACTTTCTAGAAGCCTATATAAAGCTGATCTAAACTTATTTTCGAGAACTTCTGAAAGTCTAGTTTGGGCAGGAAATATCTCTGTTCCATTATATTTTCTTGGTATAAGTCTGCATTAGGTAACAGAATACTAAGTTTTGCTGTCAAACAGTTTGCTTTCTTCCTTCAAAATTCTCGCTAAGTCTCTAACCCTTATATCTGACACTGTACTGAAGAGAATTTATGAGAAAAAGTAGCAGTATTTCTCAAAAGACGGATTTGTCTATGTCTTTTTCACATGTAATGCTAGCATGTGATCAAACAGTAAAGAAAAGGGGTGCCTGGGTGACTCAGTTAAGCGTCTGACTTCAGCTCGGGTCCTGATCTCATGGTTCGTGGGTCTGAGCGCACGTCGGGTTCTGTGCTAACAGCTCAGGGCCTGGAGCTTGCTTCGGATTCTGTGTCTCCCTCCCTCTCTGCCCCTTTCCTGCTCATGCCCTGTCTTTTTCTCTCTGTCTCAAAAATAAATATTAAAAAAATTTTTTTAAAAGAAAAACAGTAAAGAAAAAAAAAACCTAGCTAAAAGCTTAAAAGGACCTTGCTTAACATATTGCCATTTATTAGAAGTTTGATCTCAAAATATGCTTCTTGAATATATTGTATGTCATATACTCACTTCAATCTACTTCTTTTCATAGTTTTAAGGAATGGGCAACTGTGGGCTCTTTTTGCCATTTCTTAAACTCTTAGGTTAACGTTCTTTATACTGTAAGCATAGATGCTTATGTCCAAACAGCCCTAAGTAAACTGGAAGTCTGTTTAGGGACTGTGGGTAATGTCACCATGTATCAGGGACCCAGCGGGTTGGTACCATCTGGAATGAAAACGAATGGCTTCACAGATGCTGCAAAAGCATATGACACTGTAGTCACGGAGGGTCAGTCCTGGCCAGATGGAGAAAATGGACGTCCAACTGCTTGTCCCTGTCCCCGAAGCAAGGTCTACAATAAACAAACTTCCTCCCTCCCTCCCCCCCCTCCCCACTTCCCAACCAATTTCCCCTTGGCCCCTTGTATTTCTACCTTCCCCCTCTCCCAGGGGTGCAAGGAGCAGTGAGTTGAAAACAGTCACTCTTGGTGGGAGAGTTTCATAAGAGAAAGTTGTGGGATTGCCATTTATTTTATAATTAGGTATCAGATGAACTGTCTTTGTGAAGGAGAGAAGGCTGAGGAATGAATTTTCAAGGAGCTGTAGGGTCTGTACCGCGGTGCTAGGAAAGCAGTTCGCGTTGCTGTTAACAGGCTCATGTAGACGAATCTGAGTGCCGCACACGCTCGTCTGCGGAAACCTCACCCTTCCAGCTGTCATTTTGCCCATTCCCATCTGTTTCTTATGCTCTAATAAACGATTGCACTAATTTATTTAGCACCTCTCATCAGAGCCCCCAGGGCTGCTCCGACCCTGCAGGGATTCTCTGCCAATGTGTGACGACCTCGGAGTGGACACACAGCCTGCTGCTTCTGGACGTCAGTACCAGACTCTGAAACAGGACTTTGCCTTCAGGGATGCTCACCATCAATGGTGTGATTTTTCCATTGCCCTTTTCAAATCCCTTTAGCCTTGAGAATGGAAAATTTGGCCCATTTCTCCAGGGCTGTGACTACCCTGGGAGTTTGCTTGTCTATAGAGAGTCTAGAATGTTTGTAGATATTTATGGTTTGCTTTCGAAAATGTTTATTAGACTCCTATGGAGTCTTCTGGAGGTAACGGAAAGAAAAAAAGAAACCTATAACATTTGCATTCTTGAGGAGAGTGTCCGTCTTTGAGCTGGTTACTGGTTGGCCAGATGCACAGATCTGTTTCTTCAGCACATTGAGATGGTGGACCTGAGAGCTGTGAGTCCAAGGTGGCTGGTTTGTCCATGACTGATTTCTTTTAGATTTGGAGGCTTGCAGGCTACAGTTCATTTGCATATTAAATGATGGGATGAGAAAGTATCTTTTGCAATATTTAAAAGGAATTTGGCGTACAGGATTTGGGATGCGGTGAGACAGTCAATTCAAGAAGTTAAAAACGCTCATTTCTCATAAACTGATGCTTTGAATTTGGAATTTTTGAGCCACATGCAATTTGTTGATGTTGACACTTTGTGGAAGATAGAAGGGGGGCAAATGCCTGAAGCTTTAAAAACTGAGTCAGGGAATCCCAGACACGGGAGTTTTTACGGGAAATGGGAACAAAATATCAGGGTTTGTGTGGGAGGAATTGGAAAGGTTGAGAACAGAAGAGATTTACTTCTTGTGTATCTACAGGTTTCTAGTTTGCCACAGCTAACCGTTTCCTCTTCTGGCAGTTCTGAAGATATTTTGAAAGGATACTGTTTTGGAGAAAATTAAGAAAAGGAGATTGGCTTTATAAAGTTCAGAGTAGTATTTCCCAAAGTATGCTTGAAGCAACTCTAGGCTGATACGATGTTGGAAAAGGAGTGTGTGTGATCAACTAAATTTGAGCTGCGCAGCATGTGTATTTTTTTTTTTTTCCTGGAGATTTACAAAGCGTGTCGTAAAGCAAGGCTCTGATAAGTCTTGCAGTAAATGCGCTGGTCCACCTTTGGTTATCCAGTGTTCTCAAATTTATAGGACTATAGTATTTTTGCGTGTTTATTTTCTGGATCACATCTGTGTGTGATTCTTCTCAGGGAACAAACTTTGGGAGATGCCAGTGCACAATTAACTTTCCTGGAATATAATCATTCTGTGAAGCAAAATGTGCCTAAATGCTTGAACCCTGTCTAGTGTGATTTTGGAGGTGTCATCAATAATCTCTATGATGTGCGCTTTCCCTCTTAGGATTCTTTCAGTCATTCAGAGCATCCACGCTTAAGCTTTCTTCTTCCAGGTACCCCAGACAGTAGGTACTGGCATACCTTTCCTCTGGTCTCATGATTTCACATTCTGCTCATCCTTTTAGACCAGGGCTCAGCAAACTTTTTATGCTAAGGGCCAGATAGTGAATGCTTTCATCCTGCCAGCCTAATGGTCTTGGTAGCAGCCACAGAATTTTGCCGCTACAGTGAGAAAACAGCCACAGACACTGCAAATGAATGGGCGTGACTGTGTCCCAGGACAACTTTACTTGCATAAACAGGCAGTGGCAGAATTTAATCAACCACCGTTCCAGACTCTTCAGAGGTGATCCCGTTCTTGAAGACTTTTTTGAGGTTCCAGCCACTGTTCCCATGTTAGCATGAACTTTTGCTTAGCACTCACTTTATTCTTTCTGGCTGTGGTATCTGTCACCTGTCATTGACATTATTATGAGGGACAGAGGGACCCAGGGATGGCATTGTGCCTGCATCTCCTCTCTCTTAACAGTCTTTTCCTTCCTCCCTGCACCATGGCCTTTCTGGCCATCCTTTGATTCTCAAACATGCTGTGCTTTCTCTCTTTGAGCATGCTGTTCCCTCTCCCTCAGTCCTTTCCCCCCCATTTCTCCCTGCCTAATTAGTTCCTACTTTGGCATAAGGTCTTAGCCTCCTCAAGCTTTTCCTGAACTCATGGATTTGTTCAAACTCCCCCATGGTAAGAACTCAAAGCTTTGTGCATCTCATAGACCTTGTCTCAAATGACATTTCCTGTTTATTTTTAAGATTAGATAATTCATAGCTGTTTTTTTCTCTAGGCTCTGCACTCCCTAAGTACAGGAATCCGGCATTGTATTGCTCTCTTTTACATCCCTCACATGTGGCCTTGTGCCTGGCATATAGTAAATGCTCAATAAAAATTTTTTGAGAGAATGGATGCATGAACTAATGCTTGAATGGTTGGTTGGACTCATTCAGTCATTCACTTACCCCTGGCTCCTTGTTTTGTCTAAAAACTTGCACAGGTGTGGTTAATAGATATTTTAAGGAATAAAAATTAATGACTTTTGTTACTCTCAATATATACAAGGGACTCCCTTTGGCATCAGTTAGGAATTTATAAGTTATGCCTCATGCTACATTTTGGCACTTTCATCCAAATATTAGATTTCTTTTCAAATTGAACTCAGCAACAACTGCCAGGCACAAGCTTTACAATAAATGATAGAGAATGATCGTTTTCTACTTTAGGAACCTTCAGTATCCATGCTGAGCATAACTCAACTGGACATTAGCACCTAAGAGTAAAGTGTTACAATGTCCTTTAGTATTTTTTTTAATGAAGAAAAAAAAAAAGACAGCAAATGGTGCCTTGTCAATGACAGCTGACCTAAGAAAAGCCAGCACCTGGAAAATTCTGAGTTAAGATGCAATTGTGTTTTTAATTGTGTTTTAGGGTCGTTTGCAAAAGTCATAACATGGTGAATTTGGGATGAATAGTTGCTTTTCCTTTGAAACTTGGGCTTCTTAGCTGGTAGAAACTTAATGTGACTGAACTATAGTGCATTTCCTGGAGAAGAAAGCCTCCAGCCTGGGGTGGAACTGTGAATGGAGATCATAGCCCCAGTTCTGGGTTCTCATTCCCAACCCCTCCCCTGATGTGAACAAGCTTCAAAGAGAAAGAGAAAACAGATGCTTGAGGGGCACTGACAGGAAAGAAAAATCTCACCTGGGCTGGCATTGGATCCTGTTGGAAAATTTTGATTACACTTGTTTGTGCTGATCAGTGAAGATGCCAATGGAAGTGTCTTTCCACCTGATTAAAGATTGCATGATGGTCCAGGTATGAAGTGCTCTCAGAAGGCAGCACATCAGGGGTGCGTTGGTGGCTCAGTTGGTTAAGCATCAGACTCTTGAATTTGGCTCAGCCTGTCATCTCACGGTTGGTGAGTTCGAGCCCCTGCACTGTCAGTGCAGAGCCTGCTTGGGATTCTCTCTTCCTCTCTCTTTGCCCCTCTCCTGCTCGCTCTCTCTCTCTCTCAAAATAATAAATAAAACTTAAAGAAAAAAGAAGGCAGCATATCAGCTGGGCTCAAAGATAAATGTAGAGGGTAGATCCCTTTGGAATGGGACTCCAAGCGTCAGGAATTTTCAGGCATGGGATCTTTGGGCTGCATCCATTCTAACACACACAACATTGGATCCATGGGTATCTCAGAAGTGGGTGAGCCGTGTGTTGGCAAAGGGCTGCTCATGTATGTGCATTTTAGACTAGAGTGTCTTTGACTTGCCACTGAGCCCACACTCTGACAAGTATCTTCTCTCTGTTGCGTGTCTACGTGGGCAGTCCAGTATGGCTCTAAATTTCCAGGCATTAATTTAAGCTAGGTGTTAACATTGTAATCTGACCTCCTCATGCCTCAGACTGCATGGGCCAGACATAGGTCCTAGGTAGGTTACTGCTTTCAAGTATCCCTCATGTGGCAGCAGTATGCTGGGCACTTGAATAGTCTGCCTCAAGTTGTGATAGCAGCTCTGATGGGTAGGTAATTTCCATTTTATAGTGAGGTCTCTGAGGCTCAGAGGATTTGTGAAATGCCTATGGCCACCCAACAAGTAATAGATAGAGATAAGCTACAAAGATAGCGGAAAGGATAAGGATCAATTCCTTAAAACATCGTACGGGGTTTTCCAGTCCCGTTGCCCCTTTGCGAATGCTACCAAAGATAGCACCTGATCTCTGCACCTTCCAAGTGTGCTGCTGGCTACATTTCCCAATAGTTGTCTTCCAAAGAAGAGACCTCTATGCCAATCCATGGGGAAGAATGATGGCTGAGTATATTACTCTGGGAATCTGTGATCACAGGATGGAGTTCTCTGATAGGATTCCTTGAGTGGCATTTGACAGACTTTCTGCCCCCATCTGACCTCAGCTCTGGTTGTCTTTGGGAGAACATTTTCGCAGGTCACACTATTAAGAGAGGATCCTAGTTATCGCTGGGCCATTGGTGTTTCACTGCATATTGGCTCCATTACCCTTGGTCTTGTTGCTAGATGGAAGGAGCACTAATTTCTTGGGAGACCTGAAGAGTTACTTCGGCATCAACTTTACCGCATCGATTCCCAAAGCAAGTATAGCAGTTGATTATTTCAGAGTCCGGCTCTGCAAGGTTCGTACGCATTAGTCACTGTGTCTAGTCAGCTTTTCTTAGTCATTGTGTGTGTTGTCGTTGTTTGTCTCAATGAAACTCTGAAGCTTCCTGAACTTCTCTGAATCATCATTCTCTGGCTCTTCAGTGCCCAAATTGTGAGCAATTAAAGTTTGAGAACAAATCCAGGGTTCAAGGTGAGAAAGTGCTGCCGAGCCATGACCATTCTCCAGTGTGCATTTTCATCTCCCTTTTCTTGGATGGATTTGGTGTTAATCATCCTTCACTGCACCAGCAGGGACCCAGAAGAGTCTCTTTAGAACCTGTTGTGGGATTGAGTGTGGATGTCTGTTTCTTTAATGCTCAGATAGGAAGTTTAGCAGAGTTGCCAGACGTCTGAAACCCCTACTGAACCTTTCTTGAAAGAGCAGGGGGTCTGAGCTTCATAAGAGCTTTGGCTGGTATCGTATAATGATGCTGTGTTGGTGCAAGTGCTTCTTAAACGTGCCATTTGTTCATAAAATCGCTTAGCACGAAATCCATCCTCCTCTGTGGTATTGGGGGAGGGGCTGAGTTAATGTCATCTAACCTGATGAAAATCACCTTGCCATGAACTCCTTTATAAGCTGAAAATTCATTGACATTTTCCTTTTTCTCCCTTGTGGCAAGGGGTGTTAATTGGCTACATTGCCCCGAAATAAGTATTTGCTTCCCACCCCCCCCAACATTCAGTAGGATCTCTGTTTTTCTGTAAACAGTTGCAAATGATAAAATAAATCAATATTTGTTAATGTTATGATGCAGCAGCATCCCCCAGATCTGCAAAGAATGATTTATAGACTACAGCATTTCAAGCCTGACCCGTTCGGGTCTCAGAAAGCACTTAAAAAATAAATTTACCCTGGCCTCTCTCACCCCATTTCAAAAAGGGTGACAAAGATGAAGTAATTTATAAGTCACACTTTTATTAATGCTTTTAACTTTCATACACTTGGCTTTGTTGGCCTTCAAGTGGCTTTAGTGCAGGCCCTGGTTGAATGGTAACCTTCGGCACTTTGGGGGGGTTCGGTACAAATGATCAACTCATAAATAGGTGCTGGGCTCCACATTATCCTGCCATAAATTCACCAGACCTTTCAAGTACATCAAGTAAGAGCGAGTTGAACTAGGCGTTTCACTCTGAGTTTACAGACTAATGCAGTACTAATGAGTATCTGGGCAAAGGGTTCCCAGAACGATGTCCAGCACTTTGCAACGAGAGATGCTGCTTGTCATGAGGGAGACAAGAGCCTTGTAACATAGGAGTCATGGGGAGCAGGCCTGTCGGTTTTCAAGGGAACCAAATGGATGTTCCTGAGCTGTTAGAACTCCTCCCTTGCAGCCTGAGCAGGAAAATGAGGAATTGACTTGAACTTCACAATCTGCCTGTCAAAACTGTGATTTTAAGACTTACTGTTAGGGTGTCTGAAACATGAAAAGGAGAATAGCCTGAGAAACTCCCCGAAAGATGATAATAGCCACCTATTTGCTTGAAGTCTTTAAAAAGGAGTCTGTTGTGGTTTGCAGGATTAGTGATGACAGGGTATTGACCTGTCAGGGTAACTTTGAGAAGCAGCAAACCACTGCTTTTCTCCTTCCCTGGAATAAGGCGAATGAGTCAATGTATTACATTGATTAGAAGGAGTGGGGGGAGAAAAAAAAATCACTGAAATCATTGACCCTGTACTTGAGAATTGCTTTGGACTTGATTCATAGCGTGAAACTTTCAGGCACACCTCCATCTGTCAGCTTAAGAAATCGCATGTGCCACTGCATGTGGCTGCGTGCAAAGTGGTCAGCCCTGTGCTTAACCGGATTGGAACTCCGCTCCTCTTTCCTCTTCTCCAAACCCAGTGGCTACGAAGTCACGGTGTTCAGTCTTTCTGCTGTCTCCCTTGTTCATACCTTTAAGCCCAGCCCTGCAGCTTGTGGGGCTGCTCCAGACCTCAGTGTCGTGTGCCAAGAATCTCCTACCATCCAGAAAACCACTACCTGCTTGGGTTTCTCTAAATATTCACTTTTATTTTGTCAACTCTCTGCTCTGAAGCCCTCACTAATGGACAGGTCTCTGCAGAGTCACGTCCAGTCTTCTTGGTCTAGATGTCTGTGGTTCTCTGGCTTGTGCAGTATCACCCAGGGCATCTTTCATACTCTCTCTGACTGACCCACCTCGCAGGTCCTGCAATGCCCAGACCCATCTCTGCTCAAGTATCAGTTACTTCTCCTTGGGGGAGCCCTGTGCCCATTCAGTCCCTACCCATAGCTAAAGACAGGCCTTTTTTGGTTCTTTGTTTTAAACTCCCTTTGTGAAGCCTGTTGATGGATCAAGGCCAGATAGTAAGTATTTTCAACTTTGTGGGCCATGCGGTCTCACCTGCACCTTCTCAACTCTGCCACTGTACAGTGAAAGCAGCCACAGACTGTGCATAAATAGGCGGCTGTGTTCCAGCACAACTGGACAAAAATAGGTCATGGGCTGGACTCTGCTCGTGGGCCCAGACCATGATCTTTGACCTCTGACTTACATACATGGTCACCTTCCAAGAACTCACATGACAAATTTAACCTTTCTGATATACTTTGCTTGATAGCTTCTACAAGATTATGTTAGGTTATTGAATGTTTCATGACTATATTATCTCCATAATTAGATTTTAAATATCTCCTGCACACATATCGTCCAGATAGTTTAACGTAGAATAATAGAGCTGAGGGTCTAGTCCTACCCCTTTGTATCTATATCTATACTGATATCTCTATCATTCTGTATCACCTATGTTTATATATAACAATTTATCTCTATCTATATCCCTAAATATATATATATATATATATATATATATATATATATATATATATATATATATATATAGGTTGTTTGTTTGCTTGTTCGTTTTTCGGCTAACTCGTCTTGTAGTTCCAGATTCTGGGTCTCTCCTGCCCATCCCATTCTCTACCCTTTTATTTTCACAGATGAAGACATAGATATTGAGTCCATGAAAGGCTAGGGTCAACTACTTGAAAAGTAGTAGCTTTCCCCAGGTCCCCTGACACACGTAAGCCTCAACATAGTGCCTTGGAAGAAATGCCACAGTCTTTATGAGGTTAGCTTCATTGGGGACTAGAAGATGAATAATCAGTAGATGAGATTTGGGTCCTCATAGGTCCTTGCAGATAAATTCTGCAAAATCGACACAACGTGGGATGTTCTGGTTAGAGACAATGAGGTGAAAGATTTCCTCTGCAGCTTGGGTGTTTCAGGGCCACTTTTAAAGTTTTCCTAGAGACCATTTCCTACATGTGGTTTCTGCAGCTAAGTTCAAGTTGACACTGATGGTGGCTTTGCCTCTAGATGCCACCACCTGTGGTGTAATGCATTCTGGTATATGGGTATCAGAAGGATCAGCTATTCTACTTGGAATTATGAGCTTCAGAAAGATGGATGCTGATGGCGTATTTTACCTCAGAGATAAGGAAGTCAAGCTGGATGGGCTATTGTAGGTGGTAATAATGTATTCTATTATAGTTCATATTTTTCTCATTCTTCTGCTCTTTGCTGAGTGCTTGCTATAGATCAGACACTGGGCTATGTGCTTTGCACGTGTTTGTATCTGCATGTTAAGAACTATCTGGCCTTCTCTAATTATACAGGCACATCTCAGAGATAGTGCAGGTTTGGTTCCAAACCACTGCAGTAAAGTATATATTGTAATAAAGTAAGTCCAGTGAAGTATTTGGTATCCCAGTGCGTATAAAAGTTAGGTTTACACTAGGGGTGCCTGGGTGGCTCAGTCGGTTGGGCATCCGACTTCGGCCCAGGTCATGATCTCACAGTCTGTGGGTTCGAGCCCTGCGTCGAGATCTGTGCTGACAACTCAGAGCCTGGAGCCTGCTTCGGATTCTGTATCTCCCCCTCTTCTGCCCCTCCCATGCTCATGCTCTTTTTCTCTCTGCCTCTCAATAATAAATAAACATTAAAAAATTTAAAAAGTTATGTTTACCCTGTAGTCTATGAAATGTGTAATAGCATTGTGTCTTTAAAAAGGCACATAATTTAAAAGCACTTGATTGCTAAAAAAATGCTTACGATCATCTGAGCTTTCAGTAAGTTGTAATCCTTTTGCTGGGAAAGGGCCTTGCCTCAGTCTAGCTATGAAACTCCCAGATGGCATCTTCTTCCGGTAGAAGGCTGTTTCATCTACATTGAGAATCTGTTGCTGGGGGTGCCTGGGTGGCTCAGTTAGTTAAGCATTCAACTCTTGATTTTGGCTCAGGTCATGATTTCATGGTTCATGAGCTCAAGCCCTGTGTCGGGCTCTGCACTGACAGCTCGGAGCCTGCTTGGGATTCTCCCTCTCCCTTTCTCTATGCCCCTTGAGACCCCACTCATGCGTGCTCCTCCCCACCCCCAAAAATAAGCTTTATTTAAAAAAATCTGTTAACATAGCCATCTTCATTAATGATCTTAGCTAGATCTTTTAGATAACTTGCTACATCTTCTACATCGGCACTTGCTGCTTCAACTTGGACTTTTCTGATACAGAGAGGGCTTCTTTCTATAAACTTCGCTAGCTTCAAACTTTTCTTCTGCAGCTGCTTCTCTTCTTTCAGCCTTCATAGAATTGAAGAGAGTTAGGACCTTGCTCTGCATTAGGGTTTGGCTTAAGGGAATATTGTGACTGGTTTCATCTTCTTTCCAGATCACAAAAATGTCCTCCATATCAACACTAAGACTGCTTTACTTTCTTATTCCTGTGTTTGGTGCAGTAGCACTTTTAATTTCCTTCGAGACTTTTCCTTTGCCTTCACAACTTGGCAAACTGGTGCGAGAGACCTAATGACTTTTGACTTGCCTTCCTCACTAAGCTAAATCATTTCTAGCTTTTGACTTAAAATGAGAGATGTGCTACTCTTTGACTTGGACACTTAGATCCATTCTGGGGTATTGATTGGCCTAATTTCAATATTGTTGTGTCTCAGGGAATAAGGAGGCTTGAGAAGAGGGAGAGAGGGCGGGAATGTCTGGTTGGTGGAACAGTCAGAACACAGGCAACAGGCAACACTTATCAGTTATGTTTGCCATCTTATAGGGGCATGGTTTGTGGTGCCCCCAAACAATTACAATAGTAATAGTAAATATCACTAATCACACATCACCATAACAAACGGAATAATAATGAAAAAGTTTGAAATATTGCAAGTAATACCAAAATGTGACACAGAGACACTAAGTGAGCAAATGCCGAAAAATGATGCTGAAAGACTTGCTCTATTTAGAGTTGCCACAAACATTCAATTTGTAAAAAACAAAAACAAAAAACAAAAAACAAACCCAGTATCTCTGAAGCATAATAAAGTGAAACACAATAAAGCAAGGTATGTCTGTATTAGAGAAATGTTCCCTAAAACTGGTGACTATCTCCTACCTTTACATACGGTGATTTTCAAATGATTTCTTTAAGGATTTTGGAATAAGCCTAATTGATTGCAACGTGATAAATACTGGTGTGTTGTACATGTGGGCTGAGATCTTACTTTTAAGAATTTGTGAATTATATAAGGTCAGAAGACCTTCCAGAAAAGAAGCGTTAAGCTTCCTTTGAAAAACACACCTATTATCAATTTTAAAACTTGCATAGAAAGGCATCTTTACACAAAGTCCACCTGCTGAGCAATTTTTTCATCGAATCATGAAGATCCCCCAAGATTACTTCTTCATAGAGATCCAGAATAATCACAACCATCCAAATGATCTAGTTAAGCTTTAGGTGTCATTTATTTTTTTGTTTTAATTTTTGAAAATCATTACTGTGTGTTTGGTTTGGGTTTTGTAGCTTTATGGTAATACAGAGGACCTGTCTGGCTACTGCTGTTTGTGTATCTGCTGGTTGACACTGGTGGTGGGGGAGAAGTAACTTGTAACCGTTTGCCTGATTTCATTTAGAACACAGAAGCTAATGCAAAAAATTGTGGATACAGATCCCACTCAGCTTTCCCACCACCCTGTCCTCCCTGCAATTCTGTACATAAAACTGCAGCTATTTCTTGCAAGGAGGAATAGCTGGGCCAACAGACTCCAACGTGATGATTAGAGAAGGCGAAATCACTTACAACTTTAGAGTGATACCCAATAATAGAAGATTGAGAGAAATGAATTGCTACAATGAGTTAAATTAAATTCAGCACAACTAATAGTAGATTAAGCAAACATTACAAATTAAAACCGAAGCTCCAGACAAACAAGGGAACAAATCTTGCCTGGAGCTGAGCTGCCGACAGACCCATCTGATAGCCATGATGTGTGCCTTTGCTCAGGGATGCAGTCCTTGACTCCTTATTGGGGCTGGGGTGCAGGAAAAGGAGGGAAGTTGCGCTAATAACCATTGTCACAGCTAACAAAGCAGACTTGTGTTTCAGTGCAAAGAGCCATCCCTACATAATGACCACAATGACCACCACAGGAGGGGCTTGTGGGGAATTTGCCTCAAAGAGCTTGAGGTTGGTGAAAATTCTAAAATGAATGGGAAAAAGGCTTTAGATTTTTAGAGGGAGGTCCATGCCCACATTTTTTTTTTTTTTTGGACTGCATGATTTACCTTTTTTCCTTTTTCAAAAAATCTTTTATTCAAATATACATATAAAAAAAGTGCACACTTGGTGAGTGTGCAATGTAATCTGTGTTTACCTGTGCAGCCAACTTCCAGATCAAGAAAGGGAACGTCACTAGAATCAGCGGCACCCCACTACCCCTGGCCACTAACCCCAAGGATAACTATGTTACTGAGAATCTTGGCTCACTTAAGCAGTGCATTCCACCTCCCACCCAAAATGTTAACTTATAATGGGAGAAATAGAGAGGTGGGGAGGGAGAGGGAGGGAAGAAGAGAGAAAATGGCAACAGAGAGAGTAGAGAGGGGTTTGTTTGCTCTGGGAAAGGTGCTACAAATTCCTAGTTTGGAAGCTGATGTGTTGGTAGAGCCAGAAGGAAAGATTGGATAAATCATGGTGTTTAGTTTGCCAGCTTTAATTTTTAATTTTTTTTAACGTTTATTCATTTTTGAGAGAGGAAGAGAGCGAAACCGGGGGAGGAGCAGAGAGAGAGGGAGACACAGAATTCCAGCTCTATTTAAAGTGGATTCGTTGAAGGCCCAGAGCTGAGCATTCACAGTAGGACTAATAATCTTAGTACAGATAATGCCTTACAGACATTAACTAATTATTTCATGTGGCACCCTAGCGAGAAGTAGGTAAGTATTAGCACATCTGCTTTATAAATTGAGTTAACAGGCATAAGGAGATTAAGGCAGCTCCCCGTTTTTCGGGTTTGCCCATTGAGTTGCTGCCTTATCTGCCACCTCTGTGCTCAGTAGATCTTTCAGCTGCCTGCCAGTCTTCATGTGTTCATCTGTTCATTTTACTTATTCATTCATCGAACATCTATTGGGCTGCTTTTCTGGTACATGCATGGAGGAAGCTAAAATGAATAAGGTGTAGTCTATACTCAAAGGGATCATCTTAGAGGGGTTAAATCTTAAATCCCATCAGGGAGCCAGGCAGGTAATGCTGATGCGTGACCTGGTAGGGATAGGACAGCAGGGAGTGAGGAGTGTTGTGGCTAGCTGGAGGTGCCTCCCTATCTCTCTATTATAACAGGACAGCTGTCTCAAACATACATGTCTGTGATGAGGATTCAACAAAGGCAGCCAGTTTGCAAGACTTTTTGGAGGAGGAATATACTATGTTCCAGGGCAGTGTGGTGAATACTTTGATCAGAGTCGATGTAATACAATGGAAAGTCAGGAGAGCTATTGATGATGACAAAGAGACAGAGGAAGGGTGTTAGCAGTAGACACAAGAGCACCCCAAGAGGGAGGTAAGAGGGCTTTCAAGACAGATTTATGACCGTAAGATCCTAGAGTGTGAAGCCAAGTGGAGGTCTAGCCTATACTTGGATGCCTCCAGTGATGCGGAGTTCAGTACCTTGAATGAACACTCCACTGCTTGGTTAAGGGTAAGTTGGCAGCAGTGTGTTGGTGAAGACCACTACAGGCTTGGAATCAACTTGTCTGGGTTTGAATCCTCAACTCCACCACTTATTAGCCAGATAACCTGGGGGAAGTTATTTAACCTCTTTGTGTCTCAATTTACTCATCTGTAAATGGTGGTAATAAGAGAATTTGTTGCAAGGACACAACGCAGACACAATCTCAGCACAGTTTCCACACATAGGAATACCCTGGCAGAGTTGTTCCAACACAGCCGGGGCCAAGCGGGACTTGAGAATTGGGCAGGGTTCTCCAAATGGTGATAAAACATCGAGCCCCCGAAAGGACCAACATCCACAGTGAACAGAGTCATTATAAAATAAGTAGTCTCCTGCCTTTTAGCAAGGGAAGGGACTGAAGATCATCTGTGATGTTTCATGGGTGTCCTGCAGGCTGTATTGCTTTGGTGCGCCCTGGGAACACTTGGGCTGTGCCTGTCACTGACCTCATAGAAGAGATGAGCACAAGGTAGACTCAGGTCTCTCCAACTGAGGGCTCCAATTCAGGAGAAAGGCAAGAGCTAAAAGCACATTCTAGATTTGTTTTCATCATATCAAAGGGACAAAGATATTAATTAAATGTCATTGGAAGTTGAGAGTTCTGATACCTTTACACCATAACAGGGATATTAGGTGCCTATGCTCTGAGCTTTCTATGCTGAAGTCAATTTTTTAAAAATCTGGTATATTTGTATTTGCAAAGTTCCTGAGTGTGCCACCCTGTTTTTTTTTTTTTTTTAATTTTTTAATGTTTGTCTTTTTGAGAGAGAGAGCAAGCGAGCAAGTGGGGAAGGTACAGAGAGAGGAGGAGACGTAGAATCTGAAGCAGACGCCAGGTTCCGAGCTGTCAGCACAGAGCCTGATATGGGGCTGGAACCCACGAACTGCGAGATCATGACCTGAGCCAAAATCGGACGCTTAACCGACTGAGCTACCCAGGCACCACCCCCCACCCTGTTTTTAATCTCAATTCTCCTGAGTGGTTGATAATACCCACTTATTTTTGGACAGAGGTACAAGGCTCACAGATTTAGAATAAATAGGATGGTAGAATTTTGGATTTTCAAACTATGATAACATCTAGTCAACCCATTTTACAGATTGAGACAATAGAGCTCAGAATAGCAAATGATTTACATAAGACCATTGAACCATTTAGTCCAAAAAATCTGAACTTGAATCAGTCCTACAAATTCCCTCATAGTTTATATTCACGTTCTTCCAGTTTTTAGTTGAAAGATCTTGGCTAAATCTTTTAACCTCCTTGAGCTTTGATTTCTTTTTTTTATAAACGGAGGTAGTAATCATAGATACTATAATTCACAGGGTTGAATGAAGAATCAACTAGGATAATGAATGGGAAAGCATTTTATGAACACTATAAAATGCTATACAAACTTTAGGTATAATATTGTGTGAAGTAATTCGGCATAATAGTAGGAAGTCGACACATTTAACTCAAGGAAGTCGCTGGAGTTTTACAGTTGGAAAGGATCCTTGGAGGCTATCTAGGTGAATAACTAAGTAATTGAAGACATCGTTACATGTCTTGTTAATCAAAGGATCTTTTAAAGTGTGTACTTATAAACTGACTTCCTATGCAGACAGGACCATTTTGATCATCTCTGAAAAAGACCTTCCTATCAGGGGACCGGACACTCCCAAGAAGGATCTACAATCTAACTTATTAAGAATGGCACCAGTTTGATTGAACTGTCTGGCTTCAATTTTGTGGGGCTGGGTGTGAGTCATATGGTCCCACTTCTCAGGGGTAAATGGGACTAAATGGAGGAGAGGCTACAGCAGGATTTGGGGCAGGAAAAAACTTAGCTTCCGATCTAGCATCCAACAACCAGGACATGCGAAGGCCAAAGTGCCCATGACCAAGTTCTCCTTCCTAGATTTGCTCCTTACTTGGTTACAAGAAGCTTGGAGGCTGACACTGCAATGTGTGGGCTGTAAGAAAACGCCTTTCTTCCCTTGCACTGCTACTAAGCAAAGCACACAAAGTCCAGATCGGTAGGAGGGAGAGCAGGCGGCACAGGGAAAGCGGGGCAGGGCTGACATTTTTGCCAGGCTAAGTAGGGTTTTGAGGGTCTGGCGATTTTTGAAAACTATTGGAAGGTGAGGTTATGTCATGGAGATAATTTTTTTTTTAATGACCAGAGCAGGAAGAGAAAAATCACTTTATAATCCCCTCCCTGGTTCCTGTGCATGTTGGGCACCACAGATCAGAGCCGGGAAGGGTAACATCTGTAAGAGGGTGGAACTGCTTTCCCGTGCTGCCCACCCTCTTAAGATCCTGCCTTCCCCTGGCTCCACCCCCAGCGTGTTTGCACGCCCACTGTGAACAATTCGAGTGTTGAAGCCGGCTCAGTGAGAAGAGCACCAGGAAACACAGGGCCCCGTGGACCAGAGTTCATAAATCCGTGACAACTCGAGCCTGGTTTTCAGAGCATTTGAGAGGACAGTGGCCGCCCACTGTGGCCCAGGTGAGGGGACGCGGGCACCCTTGAATGACGCTGCAGGCCAGGCCGCCTATCCTCCACCGAGGAAGGCACCTCCCTGGGTCATGTTCATGTTCACTGCCTCTTTGGGGAGGTTGCTGTAGCGCTGCCTGCAGCATCTGCCCTGTGCAGCTGACCTGCATTACAGCTTTGATGATGCTTGTCACTGAAGAGCGGTTTCAGCCTCGGGAATAGCCTTAAAGAGGCCTTTTAATTCCTCCTGGGAACTCTATCTGCACCTCAGGATTGCAGCAGGGTCACCTCCGTTCTGACAGCTGAGGAGAGCAGGAATCTGCCATTTGGTTCTTCCTCCTGTCTTCCTCAACCCTTTGCTCTTAAGGAAACACCACACTATTGCTTAGTACGAATGCCTTCTGAAAACGCAACAAACAACATAACAGAAAAGCACACCCAAGTCAGAAAACTATGATAGAGCAAAATCTGTCCAGCACTTTGTCATTAACCAAGGGCCTCGCTTCTTTGACAGCAAATTGTCTTACACCTCCATCCATTTTGCCCAGCCTTCTCCCCCATCCCCTGACTCTGGAAATCACTAACTTGTTTTCTATCTCTTAGTTTTTTGTTGTGGTGGTTTTGTTTATTTGTTTAGATTCTACATATAAATGATATCACACGGTGTTTGTCTTTCTCTGTATGGGTCATTTAACTTAGCTTACTGCCCTCAGGCTCCATCCATGTGGTTACATAAGGCAGGATTTCCTTTTAATGGCTCAGTAATATTCCTCTCTCTGTCTTTCTCTCTCTCTTTTCTCTCTCTCTCTCTCTCTCTCTCTCTCTGTGTGTGTGTGTGTGTGTGTGTGTGTGTGTGTGTGTGTGTATGTCTTTATACATTCAACAATTAGGTTATTTCCATGTCTCGAATATTGTAAATAATGCTGCAGTGAACTTGGGGATGCAGATAGCTTTTTGAGATGGTAATTTTGCCTTCATAAGATAAATACCCGAAGTGGAATTACTGGCTCATATGGTAGTTCTATTTTTAATTTTTTGAGGGACCTCCATACTGTTTTCCACAGTGGCTGCCCCAATTTACATTCCTACCAGCAGTGCAGTAGAGGGTTTCTTTTTCTCTCTATCCTCATCCCGCTATTTCTTATCTTTTTTATAGTAGCCATTCTAACAGGTAGGAGGTGATACCTCATTGGGGTTTTGATAGCCATTTCTCTGGTCATTAGTGATGCCGAGCACCTCTGTATGTACCTGTTGGCCATTTCTGTGTCTTCTTTGGAAATGCTTTTCCAGCAGGTTCTTCTCTAAGGCTGCTTAGAATGCTGGGTTGTTGCCCTCGTGGGTTGTATTCTGAACACTATATACTCCTTTTGGGCTCTTGATTCTTCTTTCTCTTCTAAGCTGTTCCCATGACTTTCTGAAACCAGTGTATCCTTTCCATCCCCCTAAACTCTTATGTTCAAATGGTTGCATGTCATATAAGCAAGGGCATGCACTTCAGCTTCTTCTTAAATCTCTTAACCCATACTGCTATCATCTAAGCTTAGTACCTTCAGATAGATTCAGTTCAGTCAAATTCAACTGACATTTATTGGATGAACACCAGTTCTAAAGCCCTAGACTAGATGCCTGGGCTGTGTGTGTGTGTGTGTGTGTGTGTGTGTGTGTGTGTGTGTGTCCTGTTTGTCACTTTCCAGCTATTCATCCATATTCTATTTACCTGAGACATAAGATAGAAGGAGTCCCTGCTTAGTGAAACTTATAGATTGGTCTCTTAACATGCCCTAACTTTTCTTCTTTCTGATAGTTAAAACTATTCAACAACAGTAATGGTGGTACAACAAGAATCTTAACCATCTACCATCACTTTCTCTACCAAAATGGGATGAATGAAATTCAACAGGTTTCCTTATAATATTCCCTTTTTGATTATTTTCCAAAAGGAGCATTTGTTTCATTCTTACAATGCAAATATACTCATAATCCAAGAAATGGGTTTAACTGTTTTCCCCCTTCTTTTCCAATGTTTCCATCATGGAGTATTCTCAAGAAGGAAATTGGACTGCTTTCAGTGGGCACATCCTTTTCTGCCTCTGCCCTTTTCCTAATAGGAGGTTTACATTGAGAGGTGGAGTGACTGAATGTGTGCTCTCAACCATGGACATTAAACCCTGCATGTTCCATTGCTTAAGTATGTGATTTGGGGCAAGATCTAGTCCTTGAATGTAAAATGGTGGCATAGTAATAGTACCAAGTTCATAGGGATTGTGTGGAATGAGTCAATACATATATCTAGCACAGTCCCTGACATAATGCCTTCTTCAAAGGTATGTTGGAGAGAAAAGAGATGTTAGAATCCTAAGTGGGTGAGTAAGGTATCTTACATTTAAAAATGGTTCATTCTTAGCAGCACTTAACAGATTATATTGATGTACATAATTTGGTGGTTACAGATATTTCTGAAACATGTATTTGGATTTTTCCTAAATTGGGATATCAATGGATCTGAAGGCTCTTGGACTGAGAAAAGAAAGAAAGGGACGAAGGAAAGGTGGGAGGGAGGGAGAGATCAGTCAAAGTGTGTTGGTTGTCAGATGGACTGTCTCACATTGGGCAGGACAGGTTTGTATAATGAAAGATTCTATATGTACATAACTCAACATTCGAGGCAACTGCTATGATAACATAGGTACCCACATCTTGAGTGCCGGTGGTCCCTGATGGCTCGCTGGGAAGTGCCCACTGGATGTGACCACCTTCTTTTCTCAGTTCAGAGTGTTTATTTATATCCCTTAAAAATTTTTTTCACATCCTTGTTTCCATTCCACTATTTTGTATTTTGTAGAAGCCCAGTGCCTCTTTGCCCCATCATATGGTGCATGGAATTAGACAGAATGCTGCCATGAACTCGGGCGAGGCTCAAATCTGCTGACAGGATGATGGATTCCTTCCAGTCCAGAGCCAGTAAAACCCTAACAAGGGTTAGGGCAGTGCCAAAGCTGGAGGGGTATTACAGAGAGGGATTGGGAACAGTTGCTCCCCTTGGTCTCATTTTCCAAAAGTGGCATCTTTCATCAGTTTTTAAAAGGTACAACATTCTACTTGAAAGTTGTCAAGATGACGGTGAAAAGAGGAAGCAGTGAGTAAGCGAAAGTCAGTGTGGGCAAAGAGTTAGGGTGAAGCCTGGAGACCTCACAGCAGGATATCACAGCGTGGCCCCTTTTCTATGCCCTCCTCCGCTCCCACCCCCACACCAGCCAGTGTTACAGGCTGAGAACCACCCACCTCTCGCCCCCATAGTTGCCCTTCTTGTGAAAACCTCACTGTGCATCTGTATGAGGGCCAACCCACTTCTCCCCAGATTGCCCCAGAAGCTCCCGCAGTACCTAGCTGAACTAAAGCCATGGCCTCAGGACCCTTCAGGGTATAGCCCGGCCTTTGACTCTGATCTCTTTCTCTCTCACTGTGCTGTGGCCATATGGACTTCCATGCTCTTCCTCAAATGTGCTCATCATATTCCTGTTTCAGGGCCTCTGCACTTTTGTTCCCTTGCTTGGAATGTTCTATTCCAGATGTTTACATGGCTGACACACTCCCTCATTTCATTTGAGTCTCTTATCAAGTGTCACCTTCTCAGAGAGGCCTTCTCTGACCACCTGAGCTAAAGAGCTTCCCCTGTCATTGTCTTTTCTCTGTGTTACAACTGTCTTCACACACCTCTGGGCAGCATACTACACCTGCATCGGATTGTTGTCTGATCCCCACTAGAGTGTAAGTTCCGTGATGGTGGGGACGTTGAGTGTTTTTTCCATTGCTATATCCCACTGCTAGACCAGTACCCTGTACCTCATAGGTGCATAATACATTTGTTGCAGGAAGGAATAGTGAGTGATTTCCACTCACCCATCTAATCATACATCCGTTCATTGCATGGTGACTAAATGAGTTGACATTGAGTATCAACAATATGCAAAGATGGAGATGTCATGGTTCTTTCTAGGAGGTGGCAGTCATGATGGGGAGATTGATACATAAACAGATTCAGATACACGAACAGGCATTTGTCAAAAAGTTCTGCAGGTGCAATGATAGAGCTGTAAAAAAAGACATTTTCTTGGGGTGCCTGGGTGGCTCAGTCATTTAAGCGTCCAACTGTTTATTTTTGCTCAGGTCATGATCTCACAGTTCTTGAGTTTGAGCCCTGCCTTGGGCTGCAATGTCAGCACAGAGCCTGTTTAAGATTCTCTCTTTTCTCTCTGTCTGCTCCTCCCATGCACGCATGCTCTCTCTCTCAAAATAAGTAAACTTTAAAAAAGGATATTTTGTCAAATACAATGTCACAGAAGCAACAGATAATATGCTGACATTAAGTATACTCACTTAAGAATTGAAGTCACACATAAGCATAGTGTGTGTGTGTGTGTGTGTGTGTGTGTGTGTGTGTGTGTGTGCGTGTTTAATGGTTTGGCCATATTAGATTTCACAGAGTTTAGAGAAGGGCTCAAAATGGTTTTGTAGTGCTGTTGCAGTATGTCAAAATGGTGAAGAATTCACTCTCTTTCCCCCCAAATGAAATAGAAGCTGCTGCATTTTTCCCAGGTGGGCCCAGGCATTGTACAAGACCCACATATTTTTCAATAAGAGACTCACATTTGCTGTGATGCTAGAAGCTTCTAATGGGCCTCTGAGGGTTGTAAATTATATCAAATAATTTTCCAGATACTAAGCTGTTGTTTTTTAAAGGATGGAGATAGGAGGGGTGAAGATAAATCTTTCTTTGGACCCTGAAATTATACCTTCTTTCAACCATATTCAATAAATCTTTTTGAATGTTCATTCATTCAACAAACATTTACTGGGTATCAACTATGTGAGAGGTGCCATACTGGATGATGGGGCCATTGTTGGCGGGTTAAAATCTGTAGATCTTTTCTGGAAAACTGCTAGAATTTGGTGTAGCTTTTTGTTGTTTGTTTTAGCATTTCCATTTCGTTGTTGTTTTATCACATCTTTATTGTAGTCAGATAATACAGAGGTATAGAAATACGTATAAAGGAAAAATAAGTAATGTTCTTCTCTTCCTCCTCATTCCTACCTCCCCTTGTAATTAATCTTTCCAGTAATTTGATGGATATCTTTCTATTCCATTATGTTAGTGCGCGCACACACACACACAATATAGTCTTTGCTTTTTAAAAATTCTATTATAAAAATGAAATCATATAATACATATCACCCTAAAATGTACTTTTAAAAACATATGTAAAATGAACATCTTTCTAGGTCTTATTATTTTTAGTAAGTTCATAATTTTCTGTAGAATAGGTATAACATAATGCAGCTACCCATTTTTCTTTTCTTAGATTTTTAGGGAAGTCATATTTTTTTCTATAAGATTCATGTTTTAAGTAAACATTCTCATATTTTCATTTTCAAACATTATTTAAAGTTTATTTATTTAGAGAGAGACAGAGAGCAAGAGTAGGGGAGAGAGAGTCCCAGGCAGGCTCTGCACCATGAGCACAGAGCCCGATGTGGGGCTTGATCTCACAAACTGTGGGATCGTGACCTGAGCTGAAACCAAGAGTATGATACTTAACCAACTGAGCCACCCAGGTGCCCCATATTTCCTTTCTTTTTTTTTAAATGTTTGTTTATTTCAAGAGAGAGCATGAGCACGAGTGGAGGAGGGGCAGAGAAAGAGGAAGAAAGAGATCCCAAACAGGCTCCATGGAGTCATTGCAGAGCCCCCTGTGGGACTCCATCTCACCAACCGTGAGATTAGGACCTGAGTCAAGATCAAGAATCAGACACTTAACTGACTGAACCACCCAGGTGCCCCCCTCATACATATTTTTTTTGTATTGGTGCTTTTATTTCTGTTGAGTGGATTCTGATGTGATGGTCATGTCAATGGGTAAATGAATTTTTAATCTTTTAACAAGTGCAGCCTGATGACCTTCCTAAAACACTGCAGCAATTTATATTTTCTTCAGAAATGTACAGAAGTGCTCTTACCCCCGATATTATCCCCAGCCCTGGATGTCATCAACACTTGTAAGTTTTGTCAAGAATGATGATAATGGTACCTCAGTAATTAATGATAGCTCATTATTGCTTTAATTTCATTTACCTGACTATCCCTGGGATTGGGCATTGTTCACACATATTTTGGGCATTTGCATTTCATATATTATCAATGCCCGTTCATATCCCTTTGCATGTTTTTCTATTGAGTTTTTTTCTTCTAGATATGTAGGAACTGTATATAATAGAAATAAGGCTTCTCTGGTCGCATATTGTAAGTATATAAAGTACATAAAGATAAATTATCTTATATACTTAAAACATGTGACCGGTGAAGCCTTATAATTTCTCTTATATAGAGTTCCTAAGTATCTGTATATATCTGCTTATTTTTATGATTTCTTTCTCTGTTTTGCTTAGAAAACATCCCTCATCAACCTTTTGGATATGGTACACATCATAAACATGACCTGGCTAAGCCAGAATCTTTGAGTTAGACTCATATCCATTTATGGTGTCTTGTGGCTACAGTGTAATGTTTCAGGATCTGGTGGTACTTCCTGACGAAGATGCCACCTGCATTAGCCTTTTCCTTCCCCCTCTTCTCCCTAATTTTAGAGAGAGGTTTACTTGGTAGCCACAGACCTTGTGTCTTGTCATCAATACCTGGGATACTTCTACTGGAAAACGTTTGCGATGCTCTGAAACACAAAGTAAGACTACTGAAAGTCACGTCCATTAGAAGACATTGTAGCATTTCCTAACATCTTAAGGCCATGTCTCACTCTGGGAAACATCAATAGCAAAATACGCAGAGTTTGGCATGAAACATACTAGCTCACCCCTTTCCTGTGGAACCGCATCTCTGATCGCCATTACTTTTTCTTTCACCCTCTTCTCTGAAGGGGTCATCAAAATTGCCTACTACCTCTAACACTTTGGTACTTCATCCTGGGAGTTGGATTTTATACAGAATCAATTTAATGAAATTATGCCATTTATTTTGCATCAAACACGTTTTTAGGGCATAGTTTCCACAATCCTGGGCTTTGAGGACTCCAGCACATCACCTTGGTAACTGAGTCATTTGTTCCTCTTGACAGGACTAATGTGCTGTCCTTAAAATTTATAATCAAGGATGACTTCTGAAAGGGGCAGGTTGTTAGGTAAGTTTCTCTGATGATGAGGATAGTTAGGGGTGTATAGATTTTAATGAACGTTTTCCCTGTCCTTATGACTAAGCTGTTAGAGAAAGCTAGAATGTTAGAGCTACCAGAAAGCTCAGGCAAGAAAACTGAGGCAGAGAGAAGTAAAATGGATGCACTCAAGTCTCATAGCACATTAATACACACTAGTAGTCTTTGAGGACTGTGACAGCCACAGACACCATGCATAATAACGGGATTTACATCTGGATTCTGGTAAATAGAAATCCGATAGCTACACATCCGCGTATGGTTCATCTTCTCAGTGGGACCACTTCTAGAATTGTTAAGAGTAATTCAGACCACAGTTCAGAGCAACAAGACCATCTGGACCTTTCCACCCATTTTACAGCTGTGGAAATGGAAACACGGGGAAATGAAGTGATGTGCCCCAAATTAGTACAATAGCCACATTGTCAAAACTTAGATCCATGTGCCCTGGTTTCTGGTCTTAGTCCTCTTTCTACTGCCTTATGGTCCACCTAGTTGATGTACTTACTTGTAGGAGTCATTTTTTCCCGAGAATAGTAAAGTTTGAACATCAGCTCTTTTGGGGGACCATTATCTGTTGGGGGGCAAGATATATTGCCTTGGCTGCCTTCCAGCCAAGGAGGATTATGTTGGCTTGTTTCTTTATTCAGAAAATATGTATTGGTCATTTCTTATGCTAGAGGCTTAATAAATATTTGTGGAGTTATATTGAACTGATGTGCACTGTTAAGGCACCAGAGGTAGGCGCCTGAGCAAGTGCCTAAGATTTCATTTTACCGGTTAGGATAAAAGATGCAGCGCACTGAAAATAAACAAATCCCTTTTTAACAACTTCGTTAAAAACGTGTGTTATATAATTGAATAGAAGTACAAATAAAAGGCACCTGGTACAGCTTGTTCCAACTTCTCTTTTATTAGAATCTAAGTGGTAACATTCATTTCCAGGCAGTGTCACTGATGTTGGCTTTGTTCATTATTGGATATTGTAGTTATTGCACTGTGAAGGGAGAAGCCCTGGGCTTATAACCGCCAGGCCTGGCAAGTGGCCGAAGAATGAGACGCACTAGCTGATGGGCCTTTTATAGAGTCAGTGTGTCAGAAATCATCTTCAGGAAGCAAAGTGTCCCCTCCCGGTGGCCTGCTCTCCCAGGGGAGGACGGGTGCTTTTTCTCCTTGGGCTGTAGATGTACTACGGTTCTCAGCCTTGAAGATGCTGCCTGATTCCCAATCAGGTGCCCAGGGGCAGCTGGAGGCGGGCAGCCGGGATGCTGACACAGTTGTGGTCATGTGCCCCGTGAAGCCAGCTGCAAAACCACCAGGGTCTGTGGTCCTGCGGGATCCTGACTTTTCATTATTCTGATTCTAACTGGCATGAGTAGGATTTGTGGATGGGCTTCAGGATGGGGGCCAAGAGAAAGAAGAAGAAAAAAGGCAGACTGTAAATTACAATGGTAATTTATGGGCAAACCTCGATCACACTTGCGCCGTGATCTCAGCCCCTAATAAATACGTTCCTGTGACTTATGAGGCTGTAATAATCCTCCTCCTGATGATTTCTGCATTAAGTTGTTGCTGTTAGTATTATTGTGCATGTTTGGTAATGAAGGGCAAAAATCAATATTGGGTGTTTTGGTTCTTTTAATAAGGAGAATAAAATTCTCTTCCCCTTTCACATCCTTCACCCCTTAACTAGAAACTGTTTCAAAACTGGAAGATAGAAGATTGGTTTTGGGGTTTATCCTTTGCTTTTCCTAACCTGCTGGGGAGGTTTCAAGGCAGAAATATAGTCAAATCAAATCACTTTCCTGTATTCTTCTTCCTCCTGAGAGGAAGGGACAGGCTATTTTCTTCCCCTGGGAAGCTCTGTGTGGAGACTTAGCTATCTCAAGGGGATCCAAAGAAGCAACAGGTGCATAGGGAGCCTGTACCAACTTCTAGGCAAATTGAGCATCTCTCCTTTTTTGTCCATTTTTGTGCATGAGAACCTGCCCTAAAGGGAAGGTTGAAGAAACCCATTGCACTTTTGGTGTCCAACTCGATGCTTTACAGGCATACCTAAATGTTGTTTGCTCCCACAATGTGGGCCTACTTGGGAATTCAGCTGTGGGCTTTTAAATAGGACATACATCATGTAGACTTAAATAGTATCTTACCATTTTCTTAAAAAAATTTTTTTTAATGTTTATTTTTGTGTGTGAGAGAGCACAAGCAGTGGAGGGACAGAAAGAGAGGGAGACACAGAATCGGAAGCATCTCCAGGCTCTGAGCTGTCAGCACAGAACCCGATGCAGGGCTCAAACTTGCGAACCGCAAGATCATGACCTGAGCTGAAGTCAGACACTTAACCGACTGAGCCACCCAGGCACCCTGTATCCTACCATTTTCAAAAACATTTTTATTGATATTTCTCATTGAATCATTATGTCAACCCTTGGAAGTGCCTATTCGTCCTTGCCATTTTTGGGTCAGGAGACTGGGGGTCAGGAAGGAGGTTATGTTTCTCAAGGGTGCAGATCCAAGTTTCTTCAAAGAAAAAAGAAATATCTCTACCTGCCCTGGTTTGTGCCTCTGGAATAGCACAGCATTCACCAGCGGTGTAGACACGGGCTTGCTTTTACTCTCCACCACAGAGTTGCAGTAGACACGTCAGACTCAGTGGAAGCTCTGAAGACTCTTGGTGTTTGGAGAGGCTTCCCTTAGGGGACATGGGCAACAGGGAGGCTTTGCTATGTTCTGGGAGTATATTTCCAATGACTTAATATTAGCAGACCATTTTAACTTAGACATTGGGCAGGGTTTTGCGTCCTAAAATTTCTAGATAAGATGGCTAAACTCCTACCCCTTCCAGATGTGTTCCATGCAAATATAGTGCGCTTTACAGTGCTTCTGAGATTTTCAAAGGGCTTAAGCATCCTTGTGGTTACTTTTGGCCCACAAGTTCCTGCTTCTGCTGAACCAGTTAGTCTTGGAAATTGTCCTGATGCCCCTCTGTTGTCTGGGATGTATGATATGGCCGAGGACCTTGGCCATCTTCCTTAATTTATTTCAGACAAACCACTCACATAAGAGGGGTGTGTGTGTGTGTGTGTGTGTGTGTGTGTGTGTGTGTGTGTGGTATATAGAAGACTACGGGTGTTTTGGTAGGGTAAGAGCATTTACACATCACTGCTTGGCTCTTTTTTCAACTCAGTTCCCATTTCCTATCTATTTCCAAGACTCCCTATACTCCTGCCTTCCTTCCTCACTTGTCCCCCTCCTGCAAATTCCTGTCTGTCTTGAATGCATTTCTTGAATGCTACCTTCTTAGTTTCCTTTTGACACATGCCCTAAGGGGCTCACATGACCCCCCGCAACCTGCCCTGCAATCAACTTAACAGGGATATTTTTCTCAAAAAGACTCTTTACTCCCTGAGAGGAATTCTGATGCCACCTGAGGTCCTGCTTTCCAAAGTACTACCTAAATAAATAGTCAAACAACAAACAAAAGAACTCAGTCTTGGATGTACATTATAACAGTGATAGAAATGATACTAATACCTCCCAGGTATTGAAAGTTTTCACGTTGTCGGCATGCTTTGCCTATATATTAGTGCATTTTATCCCTGCAGCAATTCCTATGATCGTGATTTTCAGATAAAGAAACTGAGAGTAATATAGAGCCAGGAATAGAGTGCAGGCTCCCTGGCACTTGTAGAGCTCTTTCTCCACCATATCAATGCATGTCTCATTCTATTCCAGTCCACACCACTGTGCTGGTTGGCTTCTGTGTTTCATTGTCACACAGTGAGTCAAACTGGAACATTTCAGCCATCTCTGGTTTTTATTTGCCACTGGCCTCCCTGGACCTTAAGCTCTGAGAAGTTGACTTTCTGGTTTTTGACAACCCTAAACTTTCAACCAGGAGTCCCAGGTGCACCCCTAGGTCCCTAGCCTTTTGTCACTTTCCAGAGTTCCAGAAACACTGCGCAGTGAACGTTGTCCCTAATAGGAGTAGATCATGAAGCCATGTTGACATGTTGACATGTGTAACCTGGTTCTTTAAAATTTATGCACTATTTCTCTCTCTCCATTGGCTGCTACAACCAGCCTGCATGGACAGTCTTTAGTTAGTTTTTTTTTTTTTCTATGTTAACATTTCTTCAATCTGGGAGTACTGTATCACATAGATCAAGGATATGTTATAACCCCAGTCAGGCAGGGGTTAAAATGATTTCACCCACAGGATTTCACGAACCAGCTGTGAGCCAGTTTTGGTCCTCTTCGCCATTTCTTTATATAGTTGTCCCCACTTTCTCTCCCAAGTATGCATTATCTGGACCATTATGGAACCCATCAGCGGAGGGGCCATGACCTCTGTCTGACCTTGGCCTGCTGATGCCCTGCCATGCACACCAATTACTAGACTATGTAGAGGTGGCTACAGCCTTCTGAGACCCTCAGGAACTTATAGCTTTGTCAGGTCCTTACTTCTTTTCAGTGGCATTGGGTGACTTCTAGATCCTGCTGGCAGTTCTCTTTTCCGGTGACATGTGTGCTCATTCTGAAATGAAAACTACACAGCTGTGGTTGGTCCCTCTTATTGGAAAACTGTAATTTTCCACTGCTGGGCCTGTTTTTCTTGGATGATGGGCTGTAAGAAGGAACAGTGAGAATATGAGGAAATTGGTTAATTTCTTTGCTACCAGCAACATTAATTTTTTATATTGTCGAGGGGCGGGGGCATCTAGAGTTGTGTTGACTTGGGGTTCCTAAGTCTCTCTGCTTATCTTTCAAGCTTCATCTTCATGCCTAAATTGACCATAGCTGTGCAAAAGGTTTAATGGTTTTGGTAGCATTTTGTAGTATATTTGTTAATCTTCTTTTTTTCTGAGCATGGGTAATAAAGAAAAAATGTCACTATGCTCTGCATTTTAGAAGCAAAAGAAAATGAGATATCTGTTATATAATATGCTCACAGCATTATATAAGTCTTTCCACTGGAAATAATGCTCCAAGCTGTTTTGTTCTCTATTTGCTGTGATTCATTTAAGTGTTGAATGTTAAACTGGTCTATTTACCAAACTCAGAAATGTATTAGGTTGAACCCTATGAATTTGCTGATTTTGTAGATCAAAAGCATTAAAATACAGACAGTTTCCAGCGTCCAACCTGTATCAGCAGCATTTGGCAAAGCCTGATGGGAAGCACGAGAGACCGTCTAATGCATCCCCCTTTCTCCTGGCAGGACTGCATTTCAGTCATAACTCTGAAAAATCTCATAACTCACCCTTTTGAACATTTTTTTGTCCACGAATACAAGTCCCTGTTACCGTTCTGGGTTAGTTAAGGGGTTCATGTCACTATTAAAGTAGGGAATGGGTTGTTCCAAAAGCTCAGCATAAGTTGCAGGTATGTCTGCTCTTTAAGACCTTGCAGGACACCTCACACCTTGTGTCTCTCTTGGTAGGCATGACTGGGGTTTTATTTTTGTAGGTTTTTTTAAACAAATGTTAAATTGGGGTGTATTTCCTTTTTTAAAGTTAGATTAAAAATGTTTTTTCTAGTTGATTGAATTGATACACATCACCATATACGCTGAAGGTGTACAGCACAATGACTTGACTTGAATATATTGTGAAAGGATTACTGTCATTAACAGCCGTCATCTCATGTAGATAAAATAAAAAAAAGCAAGCAAAAAAATAATTCCTTTTTCCTTGGGATGAGAATTCTGGATCTACTCTGTTAACAACTTTCCTGTATATCATAGAGCAGCGTTAGCCATAGTCGTCATGCTGTCCATTACATCCCTGGTTCTTACTTATCTTATAATTGCACATTTGTACTTTCTGACCACTTTTCTCCAATTCCCCCTCCCCCTACTCTCGCTTCTGGTAAACACAAATCTGATCTCTTTTTTCTATGAGTTTTCTTTTGATTACACATACAAGTAAGATCACACAGTATTTGTCTTTTCTGACTTCACTTAGTATAATGCCCTCAAGTCTGGCTCGTGTTACTGCAAATGTTAGGATTTCTTCACCTTTTTATGGCTGAATAATATTCCATGGAGTGTGTGTGTGTGTGTGTGTGTGTTCCAAATTTTTTAATCCATTCATCAATGGACACTTGGGTTGTTTCCATGTCTTGGCTATCATAAATAATTTTGTGAACTTGGGGGTGCAGATATCTCTTCAAGTTAGTGCTTTCATTTCCTTTGGGTATATTCAGTTAAGATTTTAGCCACATAGAATGATTCTCTGTTCTTTTCACCTCTTGCCAACCAACTATGCGTTTCCATGTTCATCCAAAACCAGTGAAGCCTGGCTCTTATTTGTGACTTGCTTGAGATTGTGTCTCAGATCTTAGCCTTGAACGTAAAAATAGAAGTTGTTAAGCAGCTTGTTGGCTACCTTAGGAGGTGGGTCTTCTAGATGAAGAGATTGAATCTGCTTTACTCAAGCAATGAGATTTCCAGACAAAGCAAAGTCATGGTGATAGGCTCTGGACCCTGGGTAGTTTTCCCAGCACATGTATCAAAGCCAGATGCTCGGAGTGTGTGCCCTTCCCCCTAACACTCCTCACCGTAGTCAGAGCCTGCAACTTGTCTACACTCTCACTGGCCCTTGGCCAGCAGTTCATGACACCCAGAGGTTTCTTCTCAGGGTACATGTTCACTGAAGCCAGTACCTTTTCCAAGCATTGGTCATAACATGGACTTATTCTTTTGTTGCCATTAAACACATAGCCACACAATCCTGGGTGTGTTCATTTTAGCATGAGTTTGAGGTACTAGAATTTTTGCAGCGAAGGGGATGAATGCAGCCTCTATTCGTTTGCTGAGGAGCTGAACTCAGAGCCTTCATACACCATGACATTATCCCAACACAAAAGACACAGGCTTGGATGCGGGCTGTATGATAGAAATTTTTGTGCAATATGTAAACTCTGTTTAAGAGAGATAAAACACCCAATATAGTCCTTGGTCTTCACAGACTCCTGCCAGATGCCAAAAAGGTATAGAATACTTAGCTAAAGAGGATAGAGAAGAGGCTTTTGAGTCAGAAGGCTTAGGTTCAGGTTATGTATTGGCCACTTGGATGTGTCTGACCTCAGGCCACTCTTTCACAGCCTCCATTCCCATTTGCAAAAGGGTGGGGGCCTGCACCTCTCAGGATTGTCTCATGGGCATAAAATGCAATTGTGGGAGCAACAGTGCTTTCAATAAAGGCCTATACAACCTAAAGGTATTGGGTGTCTTTTACTCTCCAGGTCTGATTCTTATTAGGCCTCAGATGTCTTTGCATATTTAGACAAAAGGGAGGGCTTATATATCTTACAAGTGGATTTTTTCCTAAAATTGATAAGCAACTCTGAGTCCCTACCAGTTTCTCACCCATTGGGAAGCAGCTGTGGTGGTGAGGGGCTCACAGGGGCTTGGGGCAGGCTGGGGCCCACAATTACAGGAGACACCCCTTCCCAACAAGCCCTAGATTCTCACCCTCTTACAGCTTGTTGTTAATGAGGGAGCTCGGTCCAAACCCAGTTTTCCAGGGTCTGAGGAAAGCCATAGCCTATCCAAATCATTTCCCTGTGACCTTTAACCTAAAAAGATTACATTTCACGGGTGGGGGCTGGAGGAGGGTGAGCCGCAGAGGACCAGCCTACTGGCAGAGGACAAAATCAAATTTTTATGTGATGTTGCTGCATTAAATGGGCCAATCTTATGTCATGTAACATGTGAGTAATGGCTCTAGCATGTGATGTCAAAATTTTCCACACGTCTCATAAATAAATCCAGCCACACCCCTCCCCCTAACCACCACCCAAAGGCTATTCGTTTTTGAACCTCAGCTTGCATCCCAAATTAAGAATGCGTTCAGATTCAAGGTTAAAGGTACAGTGTCCCCTTTCAAAAGGCACATGTCAGTGTTTCTGCTGAGAATGATAAATAACATTTGAAACAGGCTATCAATTGTCAAGACCCTTCCTCCTCCCTCTCTGCCTGCTCTTCCTCTTCTTTTTTTAAACCTAACTTTGCTGGTTAGGTGTGATGCTTTGGAAAGAATAGACACTATATTAGGCCAACACTTGATGAAATTTTCTCGAAAGAAAACCACTTGAGATCCCTGACGGGAGGCGGGGGTTGGGGGGAGTCAGAAATCACACAGTCCGATAGTCCAGCGGCCCTCAAGAGTGAAGGTGCTAGATATGGCGTGGCTGCAGTGAATATTGCCAGCACAGCCAAACACTTTTCATTGTAAGAAACGTCTGTTTATTTGAAACCTGTCCACTTGCATGGAGATACCATGCGTAGATACGGACATTAGTCAGAAGACCGAAAATATTGATGTTATTTGCCTTTCGTTATTGATTCTGACCAACATCGGGGACTTTTAGAAATAAGAATCCAAACCATCCTTGGGTCCAACATACCCAATATCATTGCTTCTCTGAGTCTTCAAAGATTGGCCAGCAGTAAATGGACAGGGAGATTTTTCTACAAAATCCAGCCTTGTTGAAAGAAAGCTCTTTTGCTGAAGCAAAGCTGCCTCTTTATTCCCCCCCTAAAGGACAGAATGCTTTTTTGTTTTTCCATTTTCCAAAGGGTCAGGAGGAGGCAATAGGCAGACGCATGATGGCTGAGAACCAGAGCAAAGAACGGGAGGGGAATTTGGCTTGATTTTCTTAGAGGCTCAAGTCCCCCTGTCTGCTCTCTCTGTCCCTCCCTTCTCTCTGCACCTCACAAACAAAGGCAGCATCTTTCTCAGATAATGCCGCGTGTGTCAGAAGCGAACGTTCTGGGAATGTACATGGTGACCTGCTCTGTGTAACAAACGTCAACCCCAAACCATACAGAAGTCGCTACATCTGTTTTGGCTTTGTTCGCAGCACAGAGGGGCGGGGGGTGCACTCCATGGTCAAGGGCCAAACTACATGTCATATTTCATTACCTTCATTAGCTACTACAGAAGGCTGCATTCAAAGAAAAGGTTGGTGTTAACCCTTGAGATGCCAGCCTTTTCTGACAACCATTTTCACCTTCACCCACTGCTTGCCGACTGCTGTTGGTTCATGCTGTGGCTCTGATTTAACTAACCTGTAAATCAGCCCCGGGGTCCACGATTTCACCTTCTTAAAGGAGGAAAGCTACTGTTTTATCCTAGGTAGCTACTTACAGGACGGCTGAACATCTGGAACCTATTAGGACAAATGCTAGTGTAAACCCAATGGGGAAAGCGTATTTAGAATTAATAAAACTTTCCCTTCTTGTTTTGTCCACAGTTGTCTTTTTCTTTCTCTCCTCACATTATTTCTGTGATTTAGTATTGCCAGCTCCATTGGTTGCTGAAGTGAGATCAGATGATGCTTATTGCTGCCTAGCTCTTTGGAGAGAACTTTTCTTGGTATGCTTTCTTGTGATGGCATTGGTGGACTCACATGGTCACGGCCCTTGACAGGAGAGCCCATTTCCTCATATTCATGCTGCATTTCTTAAGGTATCCTTTGCAATTCCTGAAATAAAAGTGGGTGAAGGCATAAAGTAGATCTTGATAATGTGTGGCTCTAAAAATGGCCAGTTTTCATGCTGCATATTGAATCCATCATGATTCTATTTAAAATCCTATGGGGCTTGCACATGCTGTTACTTAATATTATGAAGAATGGCCAATTGGCCAGCATAGGTCACAACACACCTGGACTGTGGAATTAGGGGTCTGGAGTTGTGGTTCTTCATCTGGCTCCGCTGTTGATTTATCTCCTGGTATGAGACAAAGCTCCCGCCCTTAATTCTTGCATCTGTAAACTATGGATCATTATACTATTACAAGGGTTCTGTGAGCTCAAATGATTTCATCTTAAGACACTCTCAAGCCCTGAGAAGACAATACTTTGGAATATACCATTTGGAATACTCTAACATCCCTTTAGTTTTATTAATACGTATGTGAAGGATATACACCAGTGATTTGCAAGTATTGTCCCTAGACCATCAGCACCAGTATCACCTGGGAACTTGTTAGCATTGCAAATTCTTGGCCCATGTACCTACTGAGTCGGAAACTCTGTGGTGGGGGAATTCTGATGCACACTGAAGTTTGAGAACCGTGGATCAATACAGTTGACTTCAAATCCAGGAGTTAAACCCACAAAGCTCTCTCTGCCCAAATGTTGTGGTGGAGGCTCAACTCTACAAGGGTTGAAATGTGTGACCTGAAGGCCATCCAGACCTGTAAAGAATACATGTCCTCTCTAGTCCTGATTTGTGGACAATGCCGACACAAAAATTGTGGTTTTTTTTTTTTCTGGTTTTGAAGTGAGTTTTATAATTTTGCTTAGGATTATTGGCATACTAAACTCCATAGTCCCCAAGGCAAGCTGGTGTCTGTCTCATGGCATTTTGGATACAGTTTAACCTGCCAGGAAAAATAAATTTATAATGAAGATTGACACCAACCACCAGAGGAAAGCCATTGAGCTTAGATTTGGGACTCAAATGTACACAGAGGCAGAATGATGCCTTAGGAGGCATCTAGAACTTCTCTGGAGTTGGGACACGAACACGAAGATAGTTACTTTGCAGATTGTACCCTTTGAAGCAAAAAGAGAGAGGAAAGGGAAGAAAATCGTGTCCATGGTTAGAAATGCTGTGCTTTCTTTGGGGAGTCCCACATGTCTGTCTTTCATGTTTTGTAGGAGCTGTTGTAAAATAAAAACTAACTACAGATTGGACACCTGGATACGTGGTCGGTTTTGTAAATTAGTAGCAACGTGTAAATTGTGAACTGGGGAGTTGATGCTGTAGGTTGACTTTAAGTATGTATCTGTATCTAGTGCTACGTTGTGCCTATAATGACTTTTTTCCTAAAGAAATGAAAAGTTATACTCCCTTTCTCATCTCCATTTGGTGTTTCAGGTTTCCCTATGATTCAGGATGCATTCAGAATCTGAGAGAAGGGCCAACAATTAGGACAATGTTTTGTTCCCGTTTTTAACCTCAGACCAGCCAACTCATTTCTCTCTCCTTTGAATTTGTCCCTAAGTTTGGTCCTACAATGAGACCTTTTGCATGGCAAGTTTAAGCCTGGAGCAAATTTTTATGGCTGAATTATAAACCCTTGAAAATAGGGGTTTATAATGGAAACGCTGACACAACCTTAACTCTAGCAGCGAGAGTGCAATGTAATAATAAATGAGGCAGAACAGCAAAGTGCTGCTTTTAATTTATCATTTAGTAGAAGAAAAGGGCCTTGTTTACTTCTTTTTCATCTTCTTCTCTGCTTCCAAGACTTGCAACCATTATTTTGAAATGTATTTTATAATAAAACCTCCTTGGTTATGTTGCCTAGGGCTTGAGTGTCCATTTTAGAAAGGGAGAAAGAGAAAAAGAGAGAGAGAGAGAGAAATTTTTGAGGCCTAGGAAGCATATTCTGTTGACTGATTACGTTTTGACTGTGTAGTTCCTGCCTGGAATGCATTTATTGTGGAAGGCATCAGCTACTCCGCTATGTATGATCCAGAAGTGCCCTGAACATATGATCCTGTTTGGACATTTCTACAAGAGTAGCAGTAAAGGTAACAATAATATTTGAAATGCCTTCTAGCTCTTTTAATTCCAGACATCAGAGTATTTTGAGCATACAGATTACAGCCTTTGGAGTCAATTATGTCATGTAGCCTAGTATCTTGGCCCCATTTCCTGCATTCCTATTTTGTGGATGGGGAAGCTGAAGTCTTTCATTGCTGGTGTGATTTCTCTAAATTCAGTTCAAGCCTTACTAGGTCTCTGTGTGCTAAGCATTGGACTGGGATACAAAAAAACATGGCTCCTTATCTCTTGGAACTTAGAGCCTAATGGACAAAGCAAACATATAACAAACAAAAAATAATGGTGTAGGGATGCCAGGGTGGCTCAGTCGATAAAGCATTTGACTTTGGGTCAGGTCATGGTCTGGTGGTTTGTGAGTTTGAGCCGTGCATCGGGCTTTCTACTGTCAGAGCAGAACCTGCTTTAGATCCTCTGTCCTCCCCTCTCTCTGCCCCTCCCCTGCTTGTACGCACTCTCTCCCTCAAAAATAAATAAACATTTAAAAAATAATGGTGTAAAACATTACAACAACAGAAGCCTGTTGTAAAGTCACTTTATGACATGGCTGTTCACCTACCTCTAATCCTGACTCCATCATTCCTATTTCCTCAGAGAAGCCCAAGGATACAAAATCTCTATTGTACCCCTGTGCTGGGTATTTTACAGTCCATGTGCCCAGGATGGTGACCTTTATAGATGTAACATATCCTTCCTTTGTCCTGCAGCTTCTACTTTGGTTTGTCCAAAGGGGGGCTCAGTAGAAGAATGGGAGGTGGTAGGAAAGTGAGGTCATAGTATTTATTCCTCTGGATCTCTCTCTTCTTGTCTCAGAATTGGTTGCATTTCTCTAATGAAGTCCATAACTCCTGTCTGCAGCCCTTTCGTACAACCACCCCTCTTGCCAGGTTCTGGCAACCCTGCCCTCCTTGGCACCTTCCGGCCTAGGTGGGTAATGGCTCCTCTGCTGTTGCTAGCCTCAGGGTGCTGCTTCACTATCCCTCCTGGGTTTCCCCAAACCCCACTCACGCCTCTACAAACAGTCCCTTTGTTAAACTCTTGTCAGTATCCCTATTTGAGTGTGTGCAAATGGCTCCCTGCCAGGCCTCTGCCTGATACAAAAATATGCACAGCACGTGTACGTGTGTACACACACATGCATGCACACACTTTAAGAAAACAGAGTATTTAGGTGGAAGATTTATAGAGTAGGTCTGTCCAATGTTGGGATTTGTGGTGAGTACATTATGAAGTCACTTCTTGTGATTCCTAGGCCAGATAATGCATCCATCATGCAAGGCGGCAAGCCCCTGAAATTACATCAGATTTACAACATAATAAACTTTCATTAAGATGAAGCTACATGAAACTTACTCCCTTTTATTCCCAGGACTAAACAAATGCTGCTTGAATACTTAATGAACCCCGGTCTCTCCCAAACTGGTAATGCTTGCATGAAGATGTTAGAGAGGATGCAACCAGGAGACACAGAACATGCCACTCCTTGGAACATCCTGAGTAGCTGATCAGTGCTTAGACTGTAGGCATCGATTTTCCAGCCATTCACAATGAGACACACGAGGCTGCTTGCACCCACCATACAGATTCCTGAGTGCATTTTAATCATAGCGTGTTCTGTGCTTTATTGAAGGGTTTACACCGTTTGGTTGCTTTCTCCTCTGATACTACATTGGATAAATCAGTCGTGATCATTCCTTAGCATTTCAGAGAGCAAATACTCCAATGATAGAATGGAAGTGGTTCACCAGAAGGCATCTCCTAAGGAGACATAACTCAGAAACATGGCAGCTTGCACACATAGGTTTATCTCTGTGCTCTCAGCCTTACTAAAATGACAGTTTAGGTATAAAACATAAAATCATAAGGACAACAAACATAGAAGAGGGAGTGATGGCAGATGAGAAATGTCAACAACATTTTGGAGGCTGAAAAATAACTGGACTGATGGTAACTGATTTAGTGAATAACAGAGAGGTAGAACTACATGCCTGCAAAAGGCAAAGTCAAGAATTGAGCCACTTTAAGGTGCTAGAACATGAAAAGTTCTGCTCTTGGAGGCACAGGCTGTCTTTGCAGGTGTGGGAATGGGTAGGGCTGGGAATAGAACTGGTTGGAGTTTGCATAAAAGATAAGTGATCTTCTAGATTCAGTCACTCTGTCCTTCAAGAGAAGACCCCTCTGCCCAACTTTATCAGAAGCTTGGAGTTCTGGAATGGTGGAGTAGGCTCTGACTTGGGGAATAAGTCATAGGCAAGTGAGGGATACTATTCCATGCACATGGAGATTAACTGCAGTCTGTGTACTGAATTGTGACACACCCTTGCTTCTGTCTGCCACTTGGTTGGCAAACATTGTTGACCAGGCTCATTATCTCCAGGCTTGAGACTGTAGGACTCCTTTGTGAGGAGTTGACCATTCCAAGAGGAAAGATCTACAGATACTGTCAGCTGGGATTTCAAGGAAACAACCAGTTCCCCTCCTGAATACAGAGGACATCAACTCCACATGGAACTTCCAACAGCTTTTTAAAAAGTGTCTAATTTGAAAATATGAATTAACAGACAGTGTTCCCCCAGACATTTAAGGAACACTTTATCTTCATGACAGGAACAAGCAAAAAGGAACTCAGAAGAGATAGAAACAGTATAGAAATCAGTGAAAAATATAAAAATGAAATTAAGATACTTGGGCTAGGGGAGATGCCACATCTAGGAAATAAGAGTAGGACGGTATTTTTAAAAAATAGTTCAGATAAGAAATTGCCCTCAAATACCCAGGTAACAAGTGAATATGCAGAAATTTAATATAAGGGTTAAAAACTTCAGAGAGGAAAATAGTCCCCACCAGCATCAGCTTTCTTAGTAGAAGTTCTGGAAACTAGAAAACAATACATGTTGAGCAAAAATTATTTCCAATGCAGAACTTAAGAACCAAACTGTCGCTTCAGTGTGATGGTAGGATTTACCTCCCCTGTCCCTTTTCTCAGAAAGTTACCAAAGTGTGTACTCTACTGATAGAGATGAAAAAACCAAGCATACAGATCCAAAAAATAGATGATTTAACAAAAACTACAAGGAGGCAAATGGAATTCTCAGGATGATGAGGAAGAGGCTTTTTAGGAGACTGCTGGGCAGAAGACTTAAAATAGAAACCTGGTCTAGTTTGGAGTAATAAGAAATAAGGTCCTAGGGTGTCTCTGAGGAAAAAAAGTGATTAGGGTAGATAATCTGGTGTGTTTAAACACATTCATAAGAAATAAGTGTGGCGACAGTTTGGGGATAAATTAATGATATGTATGTAGATAACGAAGCAGACCAAAAAAGCAAAATAAAACAAAAAACTCAAACCCAAGAACATCATTAACTCCCAGGAAAAACAAAAAAGTTGTGCCAGAAAAGAACAGTAACTACAATAAACCACAAAGCTTATGTGTGAATAATGTTTCTGTGGTAATAATATAATCATAGTATATATGTTATATATATTATAATAATATAACAATCACAATTTTGACCACAAGTATTTCATTAACAAAAGATTGTTATATATCAAAAGAATGGTGTAGGTGTATGCACACATGCACATCCCTAGGGTTGGAAGAGATCTGAATCATTATTTTCCATAGTGTGAAGCCAATAGATAGTGAGGAAAAACAAAACCAAACAAAATCAAGAAACATAAAGAAAAGCAGATTAGTTGGAAACATGGAGGCAGACACGAGAAGAAACAATTAAAAGAGGTCAAAGTGGGAGATTCCTCTGGGGAGCAGGAATCAGGACTGGAAAGAGGGTGAAGCAAGGAAGTGCTTATTGCTCATCAGAAGTCCTTGTATTACATGTAGTATTCTGTTAAAAGCAAATTTAAAAACAATTCTGGAAGTAAGAATCTGTCTTTTTCATTTGTTTTTCTAATTTGGTCATGGTTAAGGGAAAGACTCATGATTATATGTATTGTTACTGCTTTCTGGGGGACAGACACTGGGTTAAATACTTGTTGACGTGCATTTTCTCATTGTAATCTTCTTGATAGAGATGTTGTTTCCCTTGTACAGATAAGGGAATTTGAGGTCAGAGAAGGTAAATAGTTTGGTCAGGTTACATAGCTGTCTATGATTCCAGAGCCCAGATCCTTGCCTGTCTCATCTCCTCTACCTGCCAGCACCCTGGACAGCCAACTATCTTCTTCCTATGATTTGCTCCCCTCACCATGTGTCTAGTGAGGCTTTGCTCATGCTATCCTTCCTACCTAGAAAGCACTCTTTCTTCCTTTGTCTACCTGCCCACTTTCTTTGGCTCCTAAACATAGCCCAACTTTGTCAAGTTACTCTTCTGAGGAACAGCACTGACCTGTTGGGGAGGCTTCCAGCTGAATAGGTGAGGTCCAGGACAGAGTGGAACAGAGTACCTAGGACTGCCTATTTACAGTCTTACTTCTTACTAGCTACACGACCTTGAGAAGATCATCTAACTTTACTAACTTTCCTTGTCTGAAAAATGGGATAATAATAGTATTGACTTTTTTGGATTGTTGAAAAGATTAAATGAATTAATACATGTAAAGTCCTTAAACTAGGACTGGCACATGGTTAGTGTTACTCTTATTATTATTTGCAATAAATACTTTGAACTGGTTTACACTTGATTAACAATTGACAGAAAGTTTGTGGTTCTAAATGAATAATTCAGCAGTCTTCTAAAATAAAACACGAAACTGTCCTTGATGTTGTAGGCCACAAACTTCTTTCCCATTGGGTTTCCTTCAGGTTAATAAAACAACAATGAATGTCTCCTGTTACCCTCAGCCCCCATTTCTTTCCTTTCCTAAGTGGCAGTCTTAGGTTGAGTTATCCTAATCTAAGAGGGGAATTTGTGTTCTAGAGATTTGGGGGAAGTACATTTGAGAGCAACCCTGGTAAGGGTCTTGGGAAGGAAGCAGTGTTGGGCAAAGGAAGGAATGGAATCATGATGTTGATTCCATGGGAGAGCCATAGGATCTGAGTTGTCTCAAGTCAGAGAAAGGGGGTTGGGGTTTTGCACCCCCATTTGAAGTCATAGCCTTGAGCTGGGTTTGGAGTATTGCTGTTCGGCCAGAGATGCAGCTGTGAGCCCTCAATAGCCGGCTCTCCTGGCAGCTGCAGAAGTATCTCAGACAGATGGAAGGAGCTGGGCTACTCATCACTGCCTTCATTTCAGTGCCTCTCTCTCTGGCAAGTAACATTTTTATGCTGCCTCAGCATTGAAAGTTGTGGAAGAAGGTAGTCCTATAGATTTATGTATTCTAAAGATTTTTACCTTCTGTATTTCAGAAATGTTATGTTCTGCTGTGGTAACAGATTAAGTCCTAACTTATAGGGGCCTTAACGTGACAAAGGTTTTTCCTAATTTGCAAGGCATATTTAGCATATTAAACTTTGTTGAGTGGTGAATGGGGGTGGGGGTGGGGCGAGAGACCTAGGCTGTCATGTGCATCATCTTGAAGCAGTTCACCTAGAACCTGAAACACAGAGGCTCCTTTGTTGCTGAGGAGGGAACCAGACTGTCACATGTCAGTTTTTAATGCTTCTAAATGTCCACGTCACTCCTGCTTAAAGACCAATTCCTAGACCTAGTCATTTGGCTCTAACTGCATGAAAGCTGGAAAATGTGGAGGAGCCACAGATATGCAGGGAGCAGCTGAAGCTTCTGCTTCACTCAGAGATACTCACTTTCTTAAAGAAGAATGATAACAGATGAGTATGGGCCACCAGAAGAAAAGGAAGTAGGTTTGGATGGTTACCTCTAATCCTACCCTATATCAGGGTCCTTAAATTGCTACTCATTAGAGGACTCCAGGGAATGAATGAACCCCTTCATGTTGCTTGAAACATTTTACATGTGTTACACTTGTTCTTGGGGTACAAAGTCCACAACTTTTAGCAGATTCCCGAAGGAGTGTGTGACTCCAAAAGGGTTAGAATTCATTATGCTAGTAGGTCACTACTTACCGTGTCACTCCTTGGTTTCACTTACCCAACAAAATGGAGGCTTAGGCTGTGCCTTTCCACAGGTGTCAAGATAGAGATTTGAAAACCAGAGACAGGAGTAGTGTGTGGGCTTGCCTTTTCCCTGAGCCAGCCGCACACTAAGTGCCTGAAGCACATTTTCTGACCAACAGGGGTCTTTGTTTAGTGACCAGGACGCTGCACTGGCCTATGGGGCCCGCCCAGGCCCCAGGCTGAGCTTTTCTGACTTCACGGGCAGGTTCCTGCATGCGTTTAATAGGTGATCCACTTAGTGACGGTTCCTTCCAGCCCTAAGTTTTTATGACTCTGCTTATAATCTATAGACGAAGTCAGCAAACCTTCTGTAAAGGGTCAACACCTCTGCCTCCTTTAAAGCCCCCAAATGATGTTAATCTCCTCATTTTCCCAAGCAAGTTATCCCTTTCTGTTTTGTTTCTAAGCACCGGCAAAGCTTTTAATATGGAAGAGGTGAAAGCTGTTGCTTTTATACACATCGTCTTCATTATTGTTACTGAGTAACTGATGTTACCTTTCATGTGGACCCAGGGACTTCCTTGTAAATAGCAAATAGGCATGGAAAAAAGCTGCCTTTGAATAGTAATAACACTTAGCTGTTATGTTGTACTTTCAGGAGAGGCAGTCTGCACATATATACACTTTTCAAAATAAGAAGTTATTCACTATTGAAAGCAATTAACAGAGGAAGTTGAGTAACATCAGAATTCAACAGAAATGAGCCTTGTTGGCCCCAGTCATGACCTGGAGGTCTAGGTTGGGTGAAGAGAGTAACATTTTAGGAAGTCTTGGGACTGTTGTCTCCTCAGAGGTGACCTTTGTTGCTATACAATTTCCCTCCGTATTTTGGCTTCAGATCCTCATAGACCAGAGTCTTATTTATCTTTATAGGACCTAAGTTTTCTCATCTTCCACTTGGCAGACATGGCTGAGTAAATGAGCAAATGAATGAATGAACAGTGTGTAGTTTTAGGACCCAGTAAAGTCAACCTCATTCTTTGGATTTTCTTTTCAATCACATCCTCGAATGAAACACTCCTGCCTTTTTCCTCTTCCTCCTCCACTTCCTCTTCCTTCATTGTTATCTTCTTTCCACATGAATTATACACATCATTAACTTAAAAATTAGCTTCTGGACAGTCACTATAATTGAATTGTGTGTCATTCCAAGTGGCATTAGGGGACTCACTGATTTTACTTCCATGGTCTTTGAATGTATGGATTTGAGCTCAGGCAGTAGAGGAAAAAAAGTGACCCCCATAGTTCCTAAGATAAACTTCTGCAAATGTTGGAGACTTGGGAATGCCACCGTTATGTGCCCATTTCTCTCTACACAATTGGAGACACACGTTACTGCACCCTCCGCTGTTAGCTGTCTCCTGGTGACTCCTGCTAGACCCCTACTCTGGGGCCCAGACAAGATGAGTTCCATGGTGTCCAGAGAAAACACTAAGCTCTAGCTTATCTCCACAGAATTTTCTAGCAGCTTTGTTTATTTTCCTGTTATAATTCACCTGTGAATTTTCCATTTAAAAAACATGATTACTATTGCACAGAAGAATCCCTCCTTCAGAGATTTTCTTACCATGTACACTGCGTTTAACTTAATTGATATGAGAATGTTCTCTGTTCATTAATCAAGACCCTTTACCTGTTGAAGAGCTAAAGGATCTCCTTCCCATGAACTTCTCAGTATGAAGTGACCTTGACTTTCCTTGAGCTCAGGTACAAGTGGCTGGTCATTATTTTTTGTACTGACATGGTTTCTTAGTTTTATTTTGAACCATTGATTAAATCCTGCATTGGCACTTTACCATTTGATTTTCATTAGTTAGATGAAACTTAAGCCCTTGGAAGTCAAGGACAAGGTGTTGTGGGTCTTTGTAAATCTTTTGGCATTTAGTATGGTGCAAAGGTACACACATGGGAGATTATTGTAGCTCTGAGTAGGTAATAAGTGGGTACATCAGTGATTGTTCTCACGTACTAAGATTTTCCCTGTTTGATTCTTGAAAACAGTTACAACCCAGCTTAAAACAGGAGCATATATATTGCTGCTACCATTTAGGGGATTATGGAGGCTTTAAATGTGCATTTGAAGAGTACTTATTGTTTTGAGAAGTATTTTCACCACTCATTTAGCATAACTTTTGTAGACCAGGGAAGGTAAATTAACAAAGAAACTAAAATCTCACTAAGTGCTTATATTGTCTGTCACGTGATGGTTGAATGAATGAATAAATGGGTAAATGGACAAATGGCTTCAGTATAGAATCAGAGATGGAACCGTTTGATCATGAGTTGAAGGCAATGCTTTACTCCTTTCAGTGGTAAGGGTGCTGGTTATTGCACTATCTCTTAGAACAGAGTCGGGTAGGAGTGTTTGGTGCACCTGTTTTTCTTCCCCAGCAGAGGTTACTTTCAGCATCTGCTCTAGTTCCTGGGAGAGAGCTCCTGAGGTCACTTTGGCATGCAGCAGTTGGCTTGCCCATTTTGTATCATTTAATCTTTCGCAGTCTTTTCCAGGATGGTTTAGGGTCCCTTCAGCTAAAGAAAAAGAAATCGCATTTCTGTCACTTGCCCTGGTGGGAAACCTGAGGCAGTAACCTCCTTGAGCCTCAGTTTTCTTGTCTGCAAAATGGAGATGAAATGGCACGAGCCATAGCAAGTGACAGAATGAGGGGACTTAAAGTTACATGCTTGGCTCTGACACACAGCAAGTGCTCAGCAAATATTTGCCGTTGTTCTTGTTGATAGAATTGGAGATATGCGCTGACAACAAGGGATTTGGAGACAATGTCATCAGCAGAGTAGACGTTAATGAATCTTTCCTTAGTTGCATTACATTAAACTTAACTCAGCTTTCTAAAGAAGGCCCAGTGATCCAGGGATCCTCGCCATGCCCGAAGAGAAAGGCGAAGCGGGGCAGGGCTATAGCAGTTAAAACCAATAGGTTCGGTGGGATGTGTTGCTTCTTACAAATCTTGGCAATGCAGGACCTCCTTTACATTCATGGGAAAAGATGAAGAGTAATCCTGCCCCCGGATGCTGCCTTCCTTTCCAGGAGAAGGGGATTGGCCCAATTCAGTGCACAATGTGCAAGGATGTAAATCCGATAATGTCATGCTTTAAAAAAATAAATAAATAAAGCAAGCGAGCCATGCTGATTGCTTCTATGGACAGCTGGCGCACCTAAAGAAGTGAGCACGGTGCAGGCGGGAATGTAATAAGGCCCAGGAAAGTGGCAGCATGAAAGGGATGACCTTTATTTGCAATCATGGCTGAGATTTACAGTTTATTACTGATAGCTTTTATAAAGAGCCATTCAGTTCAGAGGTGAGAGGTTTGTCATCTGGAAATGCAATTAACTTTACCTTATCCCAATCCCCCTGGTCTTAGTGTGAGAGCGGCACTCCAGCACTTCAGCAATATCGTGATTTCCCCTCTAATTTCATTTCTGTCTATTGCATCCCTAGGTCCCCGGCATTAGCGTGGTTGCATATTTCTACTATTATCATTTTTTATTATTGCTACTCTCTGTCATCGGTAGCCAAGAGGCACGTGTGTGTGTGTGTGTGTGTGTGTGTGTGTGTGTGTGTGTGTGTGTTCAGATTTAAATGATTTGATTTCTGAACAAGGAAACCGCAAAGCATAAAGCCTTTTTAAACCACGGCACTTAGAGGAGCAGACAGAACCAAATATGTGCTGTCTTAGGTCCCTGAAATTAATTATGGAGATAGAGAGGTTGTATCAGGGTGGAGTCGTTTTACATAAAGATGGGACCCTAAGAGTTGAAACCCTCACGGTCCCTCGTACTTCAGTGATAGACACACCGTGCCTAGAAGGATGCCGACTCCCCCCTGCCTGCTCAAACACACAAGCATGTGCAGGAAGCACAACACAATTGGAAACATGAAAAAAATGAAAGCGATTTTGGCACCCCTGCTGTGTGTGTATGAGAAGTCCCGAAAGGTCTATTTTTGTTTCACAGGGTCAGTTTTATGGCCCTCTCTTGTCTGTTAAGTCAGGTCTGCAGGAATTTAAGAGCCAGACACAAAAGCAAGAATTTAGTACTTTTTGCCAGTTGGTTTAGGTTATTTGAAATATAGCCTAGTATATTTTCCACACTAGGCTGCTGCCAGATAGAACAGAGGAGGGAAGTGGTTCCAAGAGCCGCATCCTCAGATTTTTCAACGTTTGAAGAATTGAGGGAGAGGAGCGGGATTCTACTGCGGGCCCCATCACTTAATGCCACATTGTCTGCAGCTCTGGCAGACTCCCCCCTGCCTCCAGATAGCCCCTCCACCTGCCTTATAAAACCCCAAACAGAGGGACCTTTTACAAATTCCTAAGGCTCTATCTGAAAACTATTTCCTCTGGGGTAAGGTAAGAGGAGAATAATTACTACCCCTGCGTTTTTCATCCCGATTTTATTGTGGCTATTATTTTCATCAGTGTTAGAGGTTAATATCCCTATTTTTCCCCTCCACTGCCTAAATATAACTGGGGCTCAGCACACAGCCAAACCAGGTAGTGAAGGAAATAGCACTGCCACCAAAAGAGGTTTGGATTAGTCCATCTGAAATGAGGGTTTGGGGCCCTAGGGTAAGAATTACCCTACTGAGGCTGATAGCCGGTAGATTTAAACCCATAGTATTTCTTTTCTCAGCTGAGAGAGGTCGGGTTAAAAGATTCAGAAGGTGAATAGAGCATGAAACGATGCGCTTATGTAACTGTATTGGTGCTACAATAGAATAGCATCCCTAAGAATAAAAGCATCCAAGAGCCATTTTTAATAGGAAGAAGGAAAAGCGGGCGATTCACTCGAGCATCCTTAAAGAACTCTTTGCAGGCAAAGCAGGGCTGAAGGTGCTTAACTTAAGGGACCGTGCTAAACTCGAGAAGGATATATTCAACTGCCCTTTCCCATAGAAGTACCTTTAAAATGAACTTTTAGAAATCTGGTATTTTAAATCTTGTTTGTCCCCGGGCTGTGTCTATACTCAAAGAACAGAAATGGGGGACGAGAGCAAGCAGGGAAGTCTCTGGAGGCGGTGCGTTTATAGGGCTAGCAGAGAATTCCACTTCAGATGCTCTCTGGACTTAGACCAAGGTGGAGGTAGAGAGAAGTAAATGGATATGAGATACATTTTGGAGGCAAAGCCGACAAGATCTGCTTAGGCGTTGAATATGGTGAGGAACAATGAATACAAGGAAGTCAAGAAAAGGACATCCTGGAGCCACTGTATCCACTCACACAGACTTCTTGCTTAGAGTTCCAAATGCTACAAAATCTAAAAGGCATTCCTGCTGAGAAAAGCACCTGGGCCCGGCTCTGATACACTAAAGTAGAACTGAGTTACCATCTGTGACTTGGTGATGTTGCCCAAGTGTTCCCTGTATGGTCAGTACTGTGGAAATCAGTAGTGTGTGCCTGTTGCTTCCCAGAGGGCATGTGTAGAACGGCATCTTCATTGCTTAGAATCAGCATCAACAGTGGACAGAGTGATAGAAGATTTGGTATGGGGTGAGCCAGATGTTTACGCTTAGGAAGAACGGAGCATATGGGTCTTTGTTAGAATACCTCTGGGCCACCAACTCAGGAATACTGGAAGATCATGGGAGTGACTGTTGCAAAGCCAGCTTGGACGATGAGGGCAGCATGGAAATCGCGTGAGGGACAAGCTCACATTTCACTAAGTATTTGGTGAGTTTATGCCAGCCCCGTGCAGGCTGTGGGGTTTTATAGTGAGTGACATAGACACAGTGTCCACTCTTTCTTGTTACATCACCAGATTTGCAGAGTTTTTGGCCCATGGAATGAAGAATAAAGGATCAAAGTGAGAGCTAAAGCTTAGTTTCTTTTCCATTTTTTAGGAAGGTTGTACCATGGAATGTTAGAGTGTCCTAGAACTTAGCTCTAAACCCTCTTCTCCATCTACATTGGTTCCCTAGGTGTTTTCATCCGCTGCCATAACTTTAAATACAATCCATGGGCAGGTAATACTCAAATTTATACGTTAAGCCCCTTCTTTCTTCTGAGTTCTGGATGTGTGTTATCAAGTGGCTGTTCAGCATTTCTACTTAAATGCATAAGAAGCAGTTTAAACTAAACATGGGCACATTGAACTCCTGATTTTCTTTCCCAAAGTCGGTGCTTAACCATCCTGGTAACTTCCCACTACTCCTTCAGTTCCTTCAGCTGCAAACACAGGGTCCTCTTACCCTCCACGTCAAAGCCGCCAGCCGTTCTGTCGGTTTTGTCCTCAAAATGCCCTCCCGCCCACTGCTTACTACCTCCAGCTTACACACCCTTGACCCTGGAGTAAGTGCACTCTTGCCTCCTGCTTCATTGATCTCCTTTCTTCTACCCTTGTCCTGTTTCCTGTGTCAGTTTCTACTTGGAAGCCAGAGGAAGTAGAAATCAAAAATGATTTACAGTGTAAATCAGATCCTAGTTCTTCTCCCCTCAAAACCCCATCCTATGGCTACCCACCTTACCATGGTGTCTAAGACCGTACAAGATCTAGTCTCTGCCTTCCCCCCACCCCCGTCTCTTTGACGTCTTCTTTGACCAGAAACGGCTTTAGTTTCAAGTGAGTGAAGTTTAAGTTTCATGGGCTTTCACTTGCATAGACCCTTCCCAAAATTTGGGAGGGTCCCTAAGCAGTTTTCTTTGTCGTACAGGGTCCCCAAAACTGCCTAAGATTTAAGCCCCACGGAATCTGTTTTGACCTCTTCTAGCCCTCTCCCTCTTTATTTCTTCTCTCCAGTCTTATTAGCCTGCTTTACCATTTCACACATGCCAAGCTTCTTCCTACCTTGTGGCCTTTGCCCTCACCCTTCTTCTAAAGCGTCACACGGTTCACTCCCTCTCTTGTTCAAATTTCTGCTCACATACCTTCTTCTGAGAGAATCCTTCCCTGATGGCCCTCTCCCTGCATGCTCTACCCCTTTCTTCCCTTTACAGCTTTCCAGTGACACATTATTATACATATACTTGTTTGTTTAGGGTATATTGTTTGCTTTATATGTTGTATCATCATCCGATAGAATGGAAACCACTTACTAACAGGGACTTTGCCTCATCCATTGTTTATCCCAAAATCCAGGTGCAGGGCTTGCCCATATCCAGGGGCCAGTGAGTGCTAGTTGGATGAGTGAAGGTGGGGACCAGCTGTCCTCTGTCTTCCTTGACACAGAAAGACTTTGAGGAGAACTGAAAATGTGGCACAAGAGAAAGAAAAAAATTACTGCCTGGTGGTGAGGTCAACGGAACATAAAGAAAGGGAAGCATTGGGACCCAACTGTCTACAGCAGCTCTGTACTCTAGAACTTTCTTCAATGAAAAAAATGTTGCATATTTGTGTTGTCCACTAGCTATTAGCCACTGTGGATTGAGCCCTTGGAGGTTAGTGAAACTCAGGAAACTAGGTTTTAAATGTTATTTGATTTTAGTTACTTTTATTTCAGTTAACATATTTGATTAATGTAATTAACTTTAAATAGCCTCATGTGGTTAATAGTTACCACATTGATCAGTGTAGGTCTGGGGACTCAGAATCCTTTGTCTTGGATAGCATGATATAGCCAGGTGCTGAAGCTGAGACCAAAACTAAGTGCTTTTGATTTTAGAAAAAAAAAAAAAATGCCCTGAGATCACCACAGATAGTGACAGGGTGTAAAATGAGGCCTCTTTTTCATTATGCCTTAAGATCCTCCAAAATCAAGATCTTTCTAATTTCTAAGAACAGTGTCTGATGGTTAGCAACTCTTAGATTTTTTTTTTTACCTTAGCCAGACTGCTTAACTTAGAAACACATACACCCCTAAAGGTGAGAACCAAAAGGCCAGGTGATCTACACCAATTAGAAATAGGAGCTGCCCAGGAATGATGAGAAGCAGTTGTTATAAATACAAGGTTTCCCACTCACAGGGATGCAAACAGCCATGATCTAAATGAGAGAAAGATTCCTTAACTGCAGAGCTGCTGTGTCTGAAAAACACCTAAGACGAAGAGTTAATCACCAACTAAGTAAGGTTTTGCATGGTGACACCAATTCTCTTTTCACACGCAAGGAGTATGACAAGGGGATCCAGGTGGGCAAATGCATTGTTCCAGCTCACCCGAAAAGATTCTAACCACATCTGGAAAGTCAGCTGTGGTTCACATCCCCACAGTTTTAAGAAGGAAAGAAAATGTAGAGGAAATCAAAGAAAGGCCACAAAAATGATAGAATGTTGGAAGAGCAAACTTGAGTGGTCTGACTGAAGAAGTAATTTATATCCTCCCCGAAAGAAAGGCTTCTATGGAGGAACTGACCGCAGTCTATAAATACCTTCAAGGTAACCATATAAATGAGAGAAAGGGATTAGTCACCATTTTCTGGGATGTCAGGACTAGGAGTTGTGGCCCAAAGCTAAGAAAGAAAAAGTATTGTAGCCATTAGTTAAAAAAAAAATTCTTTTAGGCTCTAAGGACTGGACAGTGGGCAGAGCTCTCAAGGGAAGGAAGCCAAGTCCTGTCACTACACTCAGAAGCTGATCGAATGAGATAGTAATGGAAATAAAAGGAACATCAGACTAAGGACTTATTATGTCCTGTGAAATAATTGGCCTGATAGGTCCGGAAATCTGCCTTTGGCCGTGGCCCATGCATGAGGCCTCAGAGGAAGGTTAAAGCCCCGCGCAGTGTTTCTCCAGACATGCTGGAGCAAGGTAAATGAGAAAAAGTTTCTCCTGACAATTGCTTTAAATAGGCCCCACACCCTCTTTCATGTGGATTTTTGGTTTATCTGACCAGCTGTGCTGTGGGACCTGGGCTGGGAAGGACCCTGGTGCCGGCTGTCAGGGAACGCCCCTCAGGTTTCTTCCTGAAGGGGAGGATCCTGCAGCACCGTGTGCAAACTTCCAGGGTAAATTCTGGCCCTGTCTGACCCATGCAGACGAAGCAAGGCTATGGCTATGTTAGTCATGATTCTCAAAGTGCTTGCATATTTGCCCTTGTCTTTCCTTGGAGGACTTTATAAATTGAGTTCTCTGTAATCTTCCCATCATGCTGAGGTGTTAGCATCCCAGTCTCTTAGCATCCTAAGCATTTGAGTCTAAAGGAGTGTTAGAGACCCTATCATCTGCTTATATTTTTCACAGTGAGAAAACCAAAGCCCAGAAATAACAAGCGAATGGCTGTAGGTCACACAGCTAGTTGGGGGCTGAGCCAGGCACCTGAGTCACAGTCCTTTGTCTTCTTTGTGACAGTGTCCTGCCTTGCAAGGAGGAGAGAATGATGTGTCCTCTCATTCAATAAATAATTATTGTCTCTTATGATGATATGGCACTGTGTTAGATTCAGCAGCTGTGTTGGGGGAGGAGTTGAAATATGGATCATGCATAGATTCTAGCTTCAAAGAGGGCCATCTCCAAAGCACAGTTACCTATATCAAGGGATACACAATGCAATCCACTGAGGACATACAAAGAAAATGTTAGGAACCCTGTTTCTGAAACATGTCTGTTTTGTGTAAGTTCTTTTATATAAATGATATTGCTACATTAGGTTATATATATGCATATATGTAACTTATAAATGAAGTAAACATACCTTTATGGGGAATGAATAGCCAACATTTTATCAACTGATGTAGAATGAAATGCAGCAATATAAATTCATGTAATTAAAACAGAGGGAGCCTAGTGATACTGCTGGATAACTGGGGACCCAGAGGAAGTTTATGGTGGGATTAAGTCGAGCATAGAGGAGGTGATGTTGGAACTGTACTTTGAAGGATGGGTAGCATTTGGTAATGTAGAAGAGACAGAGGAGATAAAGAGTTTCCAGTGTAGGGAGAAGAACCTTCCCAGCAGGAAAATGGTGATTCTTTAGGGAGTATACAGGAAACACGATGTAATTATTATTGCCTGAAACTTCAGGATAAGGAAATGAAGTAGTAGTAAATATGATGGGAAAGGCAGAGTGGTGTCATATTGTGGCAGGCTAAATGTTAAGATCTGCCTTGACTGTTTACTAAATTGGTCCTCTTTGAACCAAATGGAAGGGGGGGTAGATGAAATCATCAGTTTCCCAAGGGAGTTCGCATGAGCTGATTTGCGGTAAAGAGTTTTTCTTGGCTAAGAGTAGAAAGGAAGGTTGCATACAAGGTAACAGATGAGCAAAGGCATGGGGGTGGGGAAAGAGAAGGGGTTTGTCAAGTAAGATGGTTTCTTCCCTGCTCAGCCCTGAGAAGAATGAGAACAGAAGCCGATGAAGCTGATTTCAGTAGGGCACTTGGGGCACAAATTATGACGTGGTGATGAAGTTTGCTACATCTGATGTATCAGTTAACTACTGCTATCACATGCTGTGTAACAAACCACCCCAAAATTCTGTGGCTTAAAAGAATCATTTATTGTCCTGTATGTGTGTGGGGGTCAGATGACATGGCTTTTCCCTCTGAGTGTGGCTTCATGTTGCAGCTCTTTAAGTCACCTGTGAAGTTCTCTGTGTTCTTTGAAGCACACTTTAAACCTTTGCTGGCATTACACATGATAGCATCCCATTGCTTAAACAGACCATATAGCCTAGCCCACTATAAGTGGGATGGGAAAAATCTACTCTGCCTCTACAAGACCATGGCAAAAGTGTGGATGTAGATTGCTGCAACAGAGAAGTGAAAATTGTGACCAATAATTTAATTTACTTCAATCCACCCTCTTGATCAGGATTACGCATGTTATTAACTCATAAAAAATACACTCAACTCCACCTCTAGACCTCTTGTACCGTAGGACTCAGGGTGGCCATCATGGGAGACTTGCACTCCCTCTGTCTTGCATTCATCTGCAGAGCACCGAGGTAGATGTGTTCTTATAAAAATCATTGTGGCATTTGATGGTGGCCAGGCCCCCTCAAGTGAGGGTGGCAGTAGACCCTGATGAGAGGATGGACTGAAAAAACCAGAAGTGCATTTGTTCCTGGAAGTATGTGAGTCAACTTCTGGACATGTGGCAGATCATGGAAACTTGTAGAAATGGATGACTCACCAAAGCTTCTATCTCAATAGCATTTTTAATGTGATTTTTATTTGTACATGGACACTGGGGAGATCAGGAGTCCTTTCTCATTTATTTGCACACATTGCTTTTCTTCCTTCCTTCTTTACCTGCTCATGCAAGAACCACTCTTTGGTGGGGCATAGCTCAGTGTCCTTATCATGTTAAGCAGTATTGTCTGTCTCACCTTTGCCAGAAAGTAAGCTCCCTGAGGGAAAGGTTTTTGTTTCTGCTTTTTTTTTTTGGTTTGACTTTTGTTTCAGTTTCTTCTGTTACCTGCTGTATTTCCAGCACTTAAAACAATGCCTGGCACATAGTAGATGCTCCATAAACATTCATTAAATAACTGTACATTCATTAAATAACTGTACATGTTTGCTGTTTGTGATAGTGATGTTTGTTAACCTACAAGGGTTACAGGCTGAGCTGGCTGGAAAGTTGTGCTAGAAGGTAGAACTTCTTCCATTAGGTTGCTTTGCCTGTTGATGACTCAGCATTTCTACTGTTCATCCATGTCGTATGATGTGGGCAGGTGTTTAGGAAGTAGAACTTTTCAACTCTGACCCTGGCAACCCTTGTCTTCTGTTGATGGCAAGGGAACTTCTAATAAACATGGAGACATATTCCAGATGGGCTCTTTATTTTCACCAAATTACACTCTTTACGCCTTGTGTCCCTGCCTATGCCTAGTTGTCAGAGTCAAGTGTAGAAATCTCACCAGTTAACTCTGGGAAAGTCCTCCTTACTTGAAGTTGCCATTTAGAAACAAAGTGACTCCTAGGATCTGTAATGCATTCCTCCCCACCCACCCCGGTGTGTTCTACCTAGGGTTTTACTGCATATGACATTTTCAACTGTACTTTCCACTTTTAAGAATTTGAAGAATCTACCAGAGCTGGACACTAGAGAGGAGTGGGAGATACCATTGTGGTAAAGATCACTATTGTCATTAGTAGGGTTTTTTTTTAAACAGTTCAAGTGAAGATGTCATTAAATGATAGCCATAGGGCCTAATAATAATATACTATCAAATATGTTAATAAGTTATATACTGTTAAATGTCCTAAATAACATCTGAAGTATCTAAAAGCACAGCCTTCTGAACAGATACCAAATTTGATAGGTTCTTTCCTTCAAAAATTTTCAAACTAGTATATGGGGGGTCATATAAGTTTCTAAGATGGGTAAGTTAATCTTCAGTTTTTATAAGGCAAGTAATATACTGAATCATTTTGCTGTCATTTCAATGATATTTTACATGATGAAATTGTGTCTAATGGATTCTCTTGCATTAGTCATCTTGTCAAATTGTGAAATACCTAATGTTATTTGACCAACATTTTCTCACTTGCTACCATGACTCAAGGCAAGTGTTCCTGCTGTAGTCATTTTCAAACAAATTATTAGATTTACATTTATAGTAGAGAATTATTCCACTTGAAGCCCAAAGTGATCTTTGTTACATGGCTTTTAAGTCTTAAAATTAAAAAATAGCATAAACTGTGTCTTGTGGTAAAATAATAATAGTGTTTATAATCATGCCTCATTTGCAAAGAACCTTCACATACATTTTTGCCTTACTATCTCCATTTTACAAAAGAGGGAACATGGATGCAAATAATTTGCCAAGAATCAAAGTGACGAAGCTGAGTTTCACATTTTCTTCTTGTGAAGGTAACTACAGTGGTCTTTGGAGCAGCTCACTACATCCTTCCATTGTGAGGGCACGAGCATGATATATCTAGAGTAACCCTGTATGTGTAACTTTCTACAGTTGTAACTGTATGAGCTGATGTTCCTGGTAAGCATTTTTCCTGAAAATTATGGCACCTAAGTGCCAGGTCTCTTCATGTTGGCAGCATGGTTTTTTTTAGTTTATTTATTTATCTTGAGAGAGAAAGAGTGTGTGCCTGTGGACACACAAGCAGGGGAGGGGCAGAGAGAGAATCCCAAGCAGGCTCCTCTCTGTCAGTGCAAAGCCAGGGCTCGATCCCATGACCTGTGAATCATGACTTGGGCGGAAACCAAGAGTTGGACACTTAACTGACTGAGCCACACAGCCTCCCTGGAGGCTTTTGGAGATTGATTATTCAGGAAAATATTTATTAATTTCTTGTTGGTTTTTATAAAATGGTTTTGATATATCCAACTCTTGCTTTTGATGGTCCTGAATATCTACTGACTGTTACTGAATATCTACTGACTGTTGACGTGTGTGTGTGTGTGTGTGTGTGTGTGTGTGTGTGTGTGTGTGTGTTTGTGTGTGTGAATATATACGTATATCTGTCAATTGGTTCAGGCCATTTCTGTTCACTTGGCTGATTAGTACATGTGGGTTAATTATTTAAATAACTTGATTGTGGAATCGGTACCGATCACTTACTGCTCTGAGTGTTCTTGAATTGAGCAAAACTGATATTTGCTGATCTTTGAGGTTTTCTCATTCTCTTGGCTTTCCCTGGGAGATTTACATGCCCACCCTGTTCATTTTTTTATGGCTATGCTGTGGAAATAATTCGCTTCCATTATTCTCATTGTTGCTGCCATTATACTGTGATATATCTGCTGTATATACATACTGAGGTTTCCACTAGCTATCAAGACTCTGTTATTTAGGTGACTTGCCTTTTCAGAGTCATGTATCTTTGAGAAGTTGAGTTTTTGTACAAGATCAGTATAGCTAAATGCCACTAGAGCTTTAATCAAATGCCTCCACAACACATGAAGCATTTGTAAATCCTCCCAGTACTTATTCATGGACACTGCTGGCTCTTACTTTGTTCACTGTCTTTCCTCTTGCCAGAACCTATCTCTACTTTCTGATTCATCATCAGAAGGGGACTCTTCACTTGTTATTGGTTGTATCTCAATTCTCATGAAGCCTGATCTCTGATGGCTTCCATTTCCACTGTAGTCAGCAGGAATCTCTTCAGCAAGGCCCCATTCCATTTTGCACCATTTTGTTCTTTTACCCAGTTTTTGTCAGTATAGAATTTGAGCTAATCAACAGCCTGTGAGTTTCTTAACCATATGTTCTCATCTCCTTTTCCATTTGGATTGGTTGCAGACAGCAGTGTAGTATTCTTGTTTCTTTTGATTGTGTCATCCACTTACTTTGTATAATTCTTATGATTGAGAGTGACATTATAATTTAACTGGTTTGATCCAGTTTATTAATACATAATTGTTGATAATTCTAGAAAAGTGTTGCATTACTCTTCTATGGCTGCTGTAGCAAATTATCATAAACACGGCAGTTTAAAGCAAAGCAGATTTATTATCTTTTAAAAATTTTTTAAAAAATATTTATTTTTGAGGGGAGAGAGAGAGAGAGAGAGAGAGAGAGAGAGAGAGTATGAATGCAAATGGGGGAGGGGCAGAGAGAGGGAGACACAGAATCTAAAGCAGGCCCCAGGCTCTGAGCTGTCAGCATAGACCCTGACTTGAACTCAGAAACAGTGAGATCATGAACTGAGCTGAAGTTGGAGGCTTAACCAACTGAGCCACCAAAGTGCCTCCAGATTTATTATCTGAAGAGTTCTGGAAGTCAGAAGTCAAAAATGGCTCTCCCTGGGCTAAAATCATTCTATTCCGGAAAGTCTAGGGGAGAATCCATTTTCTTGCCTTTTCCAGTTTCTGGAGGCTGCCCACGTTTCTTAGTCCATCTTCAAAGCCAGAAACAGTTGGTCTAGTCTTTCTAACATTATATCTCTCTGTCACTAGTTCTTCAGCCTCCCCCTTCCACTTTTAAGGACACTTGTGATTACATTGGGTCCACACCCAATAATCCAGAATAATCTCTGTATCATAAAGTCATCTGTTTAGCCACCTTAATTCCTTCTACAGCTTTAGTTATCCTTTGCTAGGTAACATAGCACATTCACAGTTTCTGAGGATTAGGGTGTGGACATAATTCTGGGAACCATTATTCTGCCTACCACAAGTGAGTGATAAATGATAAATAAACCTTCAGCACATTATTCTCGTGAACAATATGATGTAATACTTTTAAAATTTACATACCTAAGTTATCTTTTGTCTTTGAAGCTGTAGCTATACACTAGAGAGAGAATTCTCTTGACTACTGGGGCCAAATAAATGTGTCGAGAAGGAGTGATTCAGAGAGATGGGGTCATAGGCAATAACCTTGTTGTTCTTCTATATTTTCAACCCTGAACATATTTGAAGGATAACTGATTTGTTTATATATCAGAAACATTCCAGCAAAATATTTGTCCTTTTAAATATCTTGTAGCTTTAGAAGCAGTTTCAGTGATTGAAAAGGTAAAAATTTTCATTTCACATTTTAAGTCACTTTTTAGCTGTAATAGGTTTTTGGATTGTCACTGATTTTCTGTCTTTATAGAAAACCGAATAGCTGCTTGATTTGGAACTCCTGAGTATAAATACAGATGCTCACGCCCATTAAAATTTGAATAAGAATGGTAGCATGGTGCCATTAATTCTATAAGGATTTGATGAATTTGTATAATATACTGTACATTACAAACTAACACAACACTATCATGAAATGTCATTATGACATTTTCCAGGTCATATCTTCATTCAATATAAAAGAGCTCATTAGGGACTTAGGTGGCTTGGGATGGTTTGCTAGGTGGCTTACAGACATGTTTACATCTTCATGAAGTTTATGATGTAAGACAGTGAGGAAAAGCATGGGACAGTAGAAGTTTTGCTTCCAGTACTGATTCTATTTTAACTGGCCATGTAACATTGGGAAGTTTCGTGATAATAATGGGCCTCAGATGCCCCATCTACCGAATGCCAAGTTGAGTGAAGAATTTCATCCAGGTTCAGGGTCAGAATTGCCAAATTTAGCAAATAAAAATGCTGGGTTCCCAGTTTAATTTGAATTTCGGATAAACAGTGAATAGTACAGAGTGGGACATATTTGTAGCTAAAATGATACATTGCTTATCTTTAGTTGAAATTTAACTGGTCAGCTTGTATTTGTGTTAACAAGATAAATTAATTTCAGGTATATGTGCTGTCACCCTCCCTCCATCAGCTGGAAGAGAAACATTCCCTGTTGTGTTGGGGTCTGGCTTTTGATTTCTGTCAACACAGTGCTCCAGAGAGCCCCTACCAATCACTTAGAGTTGGCATGGATGACAAAATCCAAGCTCAGTAATTATTTATGGAATGAAGATAGTTGGCATCCCTAATCTAATGTTATCTTCATTTTATTTCTAAAGTTTGTTAATTCTAAAACACTTACATAGTGTAGGTAGGAATAAAGGCGAACAAGAAATGTGTAATACAGAGTAGCACAAGGTTATGTGCAAATTGTAGAGAGACTGGTTTGAATGTGGATCTCAGAAAGGATTAAGGTTATATGTAATAATTCTCTTTTTCTGTTGAAAGCTTGAAATGGAAGATAGGATTTGAGGTATAGTTTGGATTAGAAGAACAATAGGCTGGAGAGCCATCAGGGGTTGGGCTCGGTACATTTGTGAGGTGTTCTCCCGGGTATTTTCATTTGCCTCCATATCTGTTCTCCCTTCCTCACTCTGCTTTGTGCCTCAGGAGGCCAGCGAGCATGTACCATATCAATGGGATCGCTTGCTTTCTGGTTTCCAGTTAGATTTGGTAACTAGAAGGTAGAGAGTGGGAGGAGAGCAAGAGGGTATTTATTTCACATTAAATGGCCAAGGGTTGATTGTATTCCTTTTAAAAAAGACTCCAGATCCTTTTTGGCATGTTCTTCCTACAGCTCTTACTCCCAGATTACGTGAATTACTCTCTCTGTGCCCCTTCAGATCTAGGAACAGTAATGGCTCCCTGCTGTTGCTAGTCCTAAGGTGATGTGCTCTTATTTCCCTAAACCCTTTCTCACCTTTACAATTGGTCTCTTTATTAAACCCTCCTCAATTAGTCATTTTGACTGTGCCATCTGCTTCCTGCCGGGCCCTGACTGGTACATGTGGGTGCAGTTATTAGCTGATTATATGACAATGCAGGGCTCACAGGGTTTAAGTCACTTGTCCAAGGTCACGTAACTCATAAGTGGCAGAAGTGGGACTCAGACTCATTATCTTCAAGTGAATTAGTAGGAAATAAGAAAGAAGAGAAAGTATGCTGGGCATTCCATGGGGAATCTGGTTATGGTCTTGGAAATATACAGTATACATTTTTTAATTGCCCTGGAAAATATTCTAAGGAAACAAACATACATCATCATCCATCATGTCTCTTTTTCATTTTGGAAAAGTCAGAATAACAATGCTTCTTATGTACCTATTCTTAGTCTTTCAAAAAATGGGAAATCAAGTAAATTAATGATGTGTGATTCTTAGCCTAGTCCTCTGTACTCTAGAATATGCTGCTTCCAATTCATTTTACCTATCTTGATCAATTTTCTTGAAGTCCAAATGACTTTAGTTTTTAAAAAGAGGATCCTTCTGCAGTGCATGAATGTATTCTTGACGAATTATTATTATTATTAATTATTGTTATTATTATTTGACAAGTAGCTTGATATTCTTGACATCGAGTGCCTCCTTTGAGATAATTATGAATTAATTGGAATTAATTAACCTTTCTTGGATCAGACCATTTCCCATGAGTTTTCTTTGCTGCCAGCTAACCTGGGCATGGCAAGGAGGGACAAGTCCCGGGAACCCATGTCTCTCTGACCAGCAATATATGCTTTGGGCAGCCCGCCTGGCCATTTTGCTTCCATTCATCATTTTATGCATCCTGAACTCACTCCACTTTCCCTCTTCTCCTACTAAACACATCTTTCCAAAGCTTCAGACTGCCTCACACTCAAGTTCTTCTTGACTCATGTCACTTTTCTGCTTCCTGCTTTATTCTTATTGGTACTTGCTAGGTTAAGATCCAATGCTGGTTCCAAGAAACATGAGTGATATTGACAAGGCAGGAATATGGTACAGACGTCAGGAGGAGGATGCTCCCTTTTATTTCTGGATGGAGAGGGGTTTGGTGGCTCCCAAAAGATCTAGTATGCCCTAAAGCCTTATGATAGATGATACATAGGCAGTGAACCTGGTGTATTAGCAGAGCCATTTGAGCAGAAGAAATAAGAAATTTTAAGATCAATACTTAAAATACTGAACAATGAGCCAACAGGTTTTTGAGGAGAGGTTTGGGTTTTATTAATGGAGAAGTTGCTGCTGAATGGTTTTATTTTAGCTAATTTCTTAAAACTAGAATTTATTCATGCTGTCACTCTAGGGGACTAAAGTGACAATGAAAGTGAATGTTTTTTCTTGTTTTAAAGTTTATTTTGAGAGAGAGAGATTATGTGCAAGTAGGGGAGGGGCAGAGGGAGAGGGAGAGAGAGAATCCCAAGCAGGCTCTGTGGCAGTGCAGAGTCCAATGCGGGGATCTAACTTCATGAACCGTGAGATCATGACCTTAGCTGAAATCACAAGTCGGATGCTTAACCAGCTCTGCCACCCAGGATCCCTGTGAGTGTTTTTTCCATAAAGAATTTTCTTAGTGGATATGGAATCCAAGGAACTTTTTTCAACATCATGTAATGCACCTATGTGAAGAAATTCTGCTATAGGGACTAGATAGGTCAGGGGCTTTACTTTTGTCTCTGTTCATCTTTCTTATTTTTCATCTCTGCTTCCCGAAAACTCAACCATATTGAAATGGACTGAGAGTAACCTGAGGGCTTTATTCTAAGAATCATCCATAGGTTACAGGCACACCAGCCAATTTTATGTGACCTTCCTGGCCAGAGACAGTGGTGTGGCTAAGAGATGGTGTGGAGACAGATGAGTCATTCTAAACATTCATCTTCATGCTGGAAAACCTAATATGTTTAGTTGGCATTGAACTTCTTTCACAGAGAGTTAGTTGTACCCAAACTGAACCCGTAATTTTTCATGGAACTCAAACTAGATCTGTTACTTTCTTCTCTGTAGGGACCACATAATTTGGGCAGTGTTTTCCTTAGTTACCAGTGGACCGGTAACTGGCCTTGAACCAAAATGAACTGAGTGAGTCTGGTCATGACTGAAATGAAAATGTAACTGATTTAAGCCTCAGGTGTCTTTCCTTGGTGTTTTATTTAAATTCTAGATTGAGGCATTTGGCCTGATAGCCACCGACAGGTGACCCTCAGCTTTACCCAGTCCTACAGCCCACCTTTTCATTCCATGCTTTGTCAATCAAGTATGTAAATCAGGTCATTTTCATCATGGTAGTTATAGTGGTAGTTGTATCAGTATTGAGAATCAGAATTGCTATTTTCTTTAGTAAGGTGTTATTTCCCATATATTCACACTGAAAAAAAAATGTGAAGAAATTTTAGTAACTCAGTAAAATGTTTCCCATTCAAATCAGACACGTTTGCATTGCAAATACTGCCACTACTCTTTGCCTATAGAGAATCTGTCTTTTTAACCCTTCAGGAGTGACTCAGGTTGCTTGGGGAACCCATAAGACAAATCAAAGAATGTAGATGAGACTTTTTTCTTTTTAATGGTTTCCTTGGGAGCAGGAGGGAAAGGCTATGCTGTAAGGGAAATAAAGATGGCTTTTCTGTAATTTTGAGAAGAGAAAAAGAGGAAGAATATAAGTGAAAGTGAAAGACAGTGAAATTAAGGAAGTTGGGGTATAAGACTCTGGAGAAAATGAGGGTCCAAGAAGAGGTTTGGGGATAGAACTGTGTTGTTTGTGCTTCCTGAAGCAAGTGCTGAAATTATCCTAAATGGGTAAGACAGTGACTTCTGGAGGGGCACAGAACAGAGTATTTCCAACCCAGCTGCCTATAAAATATGTATCAAGACACAAGGTACCAGAGGTCTAAGAGCTGCAGATAGGGATTAATTTGGGAGAAAAGCATGGTGATGTAGAGTTCCTGAACTTCAGGACATTCAAGCCACTGGTGTGCTCACTTTAATCCTGATTTTAGGTTTGTGTGTATGTAGGTTGACTATGGTTTGCTTTTAGAAGTTTTCCTAGCTATTATTTGGATGCTCCTGTCCTATATATTCATCTTGGCCAAGCATCCTACATGGTTGGATTGCCTATGAACATAGAGCATTCTCCTTCCTTCTTATCCTGAGCCAGAGATCATTCCCTTTTGTATCTGCTGTTTTCCTTGGAAGCGTGAAGCATTAGCTTTAATCAGTTTATAGAGCCCCTGACCTAATTTTACATCTGCAATAAGATCACTATGAATTCTCTGCTTCCCCATGGAGGATAAAGCTCTGCCTTCCCCCTCCCCTCTGCGGTCTTTCTTTGTGATGGACGGTAGAGAGCCTGGCAGGCTCTGTTCCATACTGCATTGCTCCAAGAGCAAATTTATTTATATATTAATTTTTATATTAAAAAGATTTCTCATAGGGAGCCAAAGATTGAATCATAGGCAGAAAACTGATTTGAGGTTGAAGGCAGGATGGCAGCAAGCAATGTCAAAGATAAAAAGCTTTGGGAGTAGGAGGTGAGCAAGGATTAAAGATTTGCTTCCAAAGAGCTCTGCACCTCTCTCTGTCCCTTCAGTGCATTGGCACATGGTAAGCCTACTACTTGTGTATTAGGTTCCTTTTGTTCCATAACAAATTATCACAGCTATAGTGGCTTAAAACAATCTGCGTTTATTATTTCATTGTTTCTGTAGGTCAGGAATCTGGGCTTTGCTTAGCTTGGTTCCCTGCTCAGGGTTTTATAAGGTGGGGATCAAAGTGTTGGCTGGGCTGTGTTCTCATCTGCAGGTTCAACTAGGGATGAATCTGCTTCTAAATTCCCTCAGGTTGTTTGCAGAATTCATTCTCTTGCAGCTGTAGAATCCATGGCAGCTTGCTGCTTCAAAGCCAGTGTGTGTGTGTGTGTGTGTGGGTGGGTGGGGGGTAGGGGCGTCTATGCTAATGGCTCTAACCTCCAGACACTATTTTAAAAGATGGCTCTGATTAGGTCAGGCCCACCCAGGATAATCTTCCTTTTGATTAACTTAGTCAACTGCTGAGAAATTTTAATTATATCTGCAAAATCCCTTCACCATTCCCATATTATATTAGTTAGAAGCAAGCCATAGGTTTGAGGCCCACTCAAAGGGAGGATATTATATGAGAATGTGGCTCATTGGGCATCACCCAAGGGAATGTCCTTTATATTTTATCAATCCTCCAAGCTACCCAGGGTCCAAAAAAATCTCATGTTCAGCACCACTGTATCATTTTAAGCAATGAAATGTGGTCAAAGGAGTCATTAGCAAAGTCATTTGTGAGTTTACTTAAATAGGGTTCATATGGATAATAACCTAGAAATGGAAAGGATTAGAGTTCATTTATAATTATATACCTCACTCAAGTGTGATATAACTACTCTCCATTTTTACAACTGCATTTATTCAGTGAATGCCTTGGACTTTTAAATATTTTGTTAAGTTTGATAGCCTTCTCTGGGATCTTTAGCACATGATAAATCAATTAAAAAATAATTTTTTGCATAAATAAGAAAGTATTTTAAAACAGTATGCACATTATTTTAAACAATAGCATTTGAAGACTTGTAGTTCATTTTTGTAAAAATATTAATTTTTAAAGAATTAATGTATGAGAAAATAAAGGGGCATTTCCTTTCTAATACATTTGGAAAGAGATATTTCGGGGAGGGAAGCTCACTTTCCACTTCTTTTCTTTCTGTAATACCAACACAACATCAGTTATGCTCTAGATAATCAAAGTTCTCAAAATTATTCTGCATCTGGAAATAGGACTCTGCTTCCTTTCATTGTACTACCTTGATTCACAAACTCAAAGGGCATAGCCTAGAGATTGGTCCAAAGTACAGCAAAGTGTAATATCCTTTAGTTAAGCAAATAGTTCCTGAGAATCAGAGATTTCATTCCAGAAATAAATCCTCAGAAGGAGGACTTTAGAAGACCAATGTAGGTAGAGAGTCCTGGAAGAGAAGAGGTTTAGCTTACCTATACTCATTAGTAGTTTTACCTCTTCTTTTTAAGCTTCTTTCTGTTTTTCCCTTCTCCCTTGCTGTAACCTGTACTGCTTTTTTGATGGGAGTTTGTAACTCTGAAGCCAGTCTTTGGACATAGCCATTTGCCCTTTATGTATAACAAGAATTTTCAGCTAGGCACATGACTTCCCAGTATGCATTTCCCAGCTTCCCTTGCAACCAGGCACGGCCATGTGACTAACATCTGATCAATGCGATGTGAGTAGCAGTCATGTGGGCCACTCCCAGGCCATGTCGTTAAAGGAAAGGGACGTGCCCTCTCCTCTCCTTTTTTTTTCCCTTTCCTTTTGGCTGACTGTGAACCTGAAGATGGAGGTGAGATCCACCCTTCTGGCTCACATGATGGAAGCCACGTATTAAGGATGGCAAGGCATCAAGAGAGAAGGAGCCTCAATGCCATTAGAACTGTGGAGCCACTCTACCTATCCTAGACATTCACGTTAGAGAGAAATAGTCTTCTATCTTTTTTAAGGTACAATTAATTTGGTATCTTGGTTAAGCCAGCTAATTGATATCATAACAAATGCAGCAGTTGAGAGGTGATTCACCAATGGTGTCTGGAGACAGCATAGTGGTGGAGAGCAAGGCAGAGGCGGGGTATCAGGCAGACCTGGATTAACTTAGTGCCATTCTAACACCCACATCTGTGGCTGAGTCCTATTTTCATCTTTTGTAAATGGGGTTAATAGTAAGTGCCTCAGAGCACATCATGTGAAACCAAGGGATGAAAATTCAATGGAATTACAAAGTAGAGATGGTCTTTGTTCTCATAGAACTCAAGGTACAGAGGGGGAGATACATAAGTAGGTATATGCATAACTAATGCCAAATTGTAAGCGGTGCTGCAGAAGAGCAAGGAAGATGATGAGTGGGGGATTCCTTAGAAGTGAAGGGATTCCATTAGAGGGGTACAGTGAGAAGGAAGCAGCCATACCAAGTGTATCACTGTGGCCCTATTTGATATGCCTACATCAGACCACAAGGATGTCACTTAGTCTTCTCTGGCTCTTAGTTAACAAAGTTGCACTTAAAGTACTTGAATTTGAGGTTGGGCTGTCCTCACCAACTAGCTTGTGTTTGTGTGCCTCACAAGGGCAATGTACATGTTCACCTTGCTTGTTGCTGAAAATACGGGGCACACTATTATTAGTGAAGTGAAAAATGGCTAATGATGAAAGCACAGATTGCATATCTTCTAAGAGAGGTTTAGTCTTCTTCAAAGACAACTGGATTGGAGGTAGGCTAGCAAGGTGTGATCTCTGAGAACTCTGTAGTCAAGTTACTTATATAATCATATTTATACTGAATTCTTAATAACACAGTACATGGCAAATAGAGGGAATTTAGTAAGTGTTTGTTGAATAAATGAATGAGTTGCTAGTAGTATTCCAATTCTCATGGTTAGAAATGTCAACCTGATGAACATTCTAATAATGAGGGCTGTGCAAAAGTGGAATGAGCCCCTTGGGAAGGTTGACTTCCCTGTTGTTGGAGGTGTTAAACAGAATCTTTCAGGATTTGGGGCAGGATGTCACGCTCTGAATGGAGGGCCTTGTCTTCTGAATTCCTGCCAACCCTGAGAGACCATGTTCTTGAGGTTTATACTTGAAGCAGTTGAAACTTATTCTTAAGGTGTTTCTTATCATTTTTATTGGAAGAATCTGTGTGTTCCGAAGTTACTTAAATGGTCTGACTTCTGTACCGATGAGTCATAAATTCCGAATGGCATTGAGTTCTCCTGTGTTTTTTGGGCACGTGGAAGCTGTTGAAGCCTCTGGAGACCAGAGGCAAGGCTTCCAGTCCAGGTTTTATCATTTCACACCTATGCGTCCTACAGGGACCCTCTAACTCTGAGCTCCATTAACAATAACCTTTCCATATTTCCATCATGAAAGTCCCCATGTTAGATTATAATGATCTCTTTTTGGGTCTGTTTCCACCAATAAATTATGACTTCCTCGTGAGTATCTTATTCCTATTTTATCTCTGTGTCTGACACCATGCCTAGCCTTGATAGGCACTCAATAAATATTTCTTGAGCTACTGTACTCCTGGGGAGAGAAAAAGGGGAAAGAGTTCTCTGATTTTCATGGATAAAGAAACTACATTGTAGAAAAAGTAGAAATTGCCACAGCTGGCATTCTGGGAATGCCATCTTTCTAGGTATTTCACTGTGGATTTCTAATCCACTATGGAAGCTTATCCATACACACAAGGGGGAAACCACAGAACTCATGTGAGATGAGAGGGTGAGATAGACATACTTCTGTCCCACCCAGTTTTTCTGTCCCCGTACTGTGGCATACCAACTTGACTCTTTCCCTTTCCCTCCTTCCCCTTCCACCATAGCCTCACCCATCTCTTCTCATTACTGGCTTTCGCAACCCTCCTGCTTCTCACCATTTTTGGATTCCCAGCCATTCTGGGGAAGAGATAGTGAAGCGTCTGTGAGCCAGCATTTGTTCCTGCACTTCCTTACAGTGACTAATGGGTAACACCTGTCCTGTGGATTCCCTCTTGCACTCTTATGATTGGATTTATCACTGCAGTAGTTTAACCATAACTAGAAAAATGTAGCTCTCTAAAGTCCCTATAATGTGGAGGTTCCTAATGTGGTTTAAGTTATTCTTTGTGTCATAAATAACACAGATGGCACTATTATGGACCAATACCCTGAAAAGAAAAGGCACTAAGATAATAAATAACACACACAATAGGGGCTTGAGCAGAGTCATGGAAATGCTTTGGTTCCTGATGGAGGACAGAGACGTAGGTGGCTTCTAGGAAGGCTTGGGATTTCAGGGCTCAAGCTTGGAGAGAAATCTCATCATGTCTGTGAAAACCTTTCCAATTAATCTAACCTAATTGTGCAGGAAAGGGATTTCACATGGTCAGAGGCCAAGGTCAGCCTGGTTTCCCACCCTAGGAAAGAAGAGAAGAGGAATCAATCTGTTGGTGCATTTTCTTATCCTGTACATCCCCTATTATTGCCAGGAAAAGGGAAGAGGGTACAAGCAAGCCCATGATATGCATGAATGACCTCAGTCCCTGTAAGGACCAAAAGCTGCATTTTGTGATCACCTGTCTTTCCATCTATTCTATCTCTTGTCATTTATCCTGTTGCAAGTAGTTACCATTTTTACTGGATTAGGCCTATCAGATTATACTCTAAAGATGAAGAAAATGCTACCTCTCCAACAAAATGGTTTCCACTTTACCTCAAAGGCTCTCATTCTCTTTGCTTTGAGGAAAAGAGAAAGAGAGAGAGAGAGTGTGTGTATGTGGTGCCCTTTATTTGGACTTTCATCTTAACCCGGGAAACACCTGGTCTTCTATTTCCTTCCTTCTCATGTAACTCTTCATTGATTTTCTTTAAATCAAACAAGCCACCATCACAGACTCTTAGAAAAGAAAGTCAGCCATGAAGAAGCCCTGGGCTTGGAATAGATACCAATCTAATTTTAGTTGCCAGTGAGCATCTGTAAGCAGTGGACAGTGGTCAGAAGTTCATCTTGGCGCGCGTTGTCAGGGTGCAGTTGCAGATGGCCACTGTCACCCAACTTCCTGGGGGCGGGGGTAGGCCAGGGGGAGCCCTCCCTGATGACATTTTCTGCCATGATGTCCTGATAAGGCAGCTTGTCTGCTATAAGTAGGCCTTTCATTCTTTAAAAAATTTTCTCTCATATATGCATTAATCTCTTGCCAGCATCATGGGTGGGGGTTGATGTGCATCACTGTGATGTGCAGCTAGACTCCACACTCCAGCTTTTCTTCATGGGAGATCCTACTCTTTGCCTTTGGCTGAAGTCAGGGGCCTGGGCTGACCATGAACCATCAGGAGAATTCTGAGGACATATCTGCAGGATCCCCAGCCTTTACAGACCATCCCTTCAAATCCTATTATAAGGGCACTGCATTATTTTTTTAAAAAATTAATTGTTTGATTTGTTAATACTAATAAGTTCCAGAAGTTCTTGTAGGATTTTTTAAAAGGAAGAAGTAATGTGAAGAATTACTCATGTATTATGTTCTGTCTTGAAAAAATAGTCCAGGCCCTATCTACTTATTCATATAATTAAAACTAGGTTAGTGAGGGAGATTATAGAATTCCTAAGACCATCAAAGTTTTGAGCTCCAGAATTTTCCCACCCCTCTATCCCCTCCTCTGTAGTTCTTTAATTCAAATTTATGTATGTCATTATATCTGACTTATGCAGACCGCAGTCTTGAACACGGGACCTTGTTGAGCAAAAGGGAGAAATCTTGGGAAAGAACATAAAATGGTTGAGAAGAAAGGGACCTTAGAGATTAACCAGGAAGTATAGAAAGTGATTGTATTAAGTTGCCTGAATTCAAGCCATGACTCAGTAGCTGTGTCCATGTGGAGGAGTTCATCATCTAGCCACACCGCACCTCTCTGAAATGCAGCTTCCTTGCATGTGAAATGGGAATAATAGCATCTATTTTGTAAACTTACTCTGAATATTAAATAAAATTGTGCTGCAAAGTGTAAATACAATAAAAGTTATCAATATCATCATCATCATCATCATCATCATCATCATCATCTAGTCTAAAGTTCTGGGGTCTTTCTTGGAAGGGAAACCGGGGCACTGAGAGGTCTACCCATTTGCCCAGTAGCTCAGAGCTATAAGCAGAAAGGACCCCAGCTGAACCTTTGCTTAAGTGAATTCCATATATTATGTAATGTACAAAAACTTACTACTCTCCTCTCCCATTTTTTCCCTCCGATGTTAAATTTTCCTCTTCCTTCAACTGAAAGAGAGCATATGTAGAAAAGTCTACTCCCAATGCAGATCCATAAAGCCAAGGTTGATCAAAAGAACAAGTCTGAGAAACAAAGCAGCCTCTTATGAGAACACAAAAGTCAGATTGAGGAAAAATTTGTGTGTTTTTCACTTACCTCTGTGTCTTTACCAACAAGATTCTAGCACAGTGGAGTGTATGGCACCTGATTCAGCAAGGACAGCGATGGGCCAGAGATGCAGGTATGTGCCATTATATTCATATGTGCCAGAGAGAAAGAGAGATGTCTCTTCCATAGCAATGCTCTCTGACCGCCGGACATAAAATGTGCCAACTCCTCTCTACCAAGGGTGAAGAAGTTGGTTCCCATACTGAATTTTCTTCCTTCCTTTACTCCATTTACCATGAAAGTGAAAAATAGTTTTGGGTGGACACCACATGTGAATAGATCTAGGACACACCAAGAGAAGAGAAAGATAGCAGGTCATGCTCTAGAAGTGTTTTTGCATGGGAACAATTGAATGAGTTGAACTGAATTGATGTAGGTTCTGTGACCAATATATCCATAAATCAGTAAGTTTTGAAGTTCCTACTGTGTGCCTTGCTGTGTACAGAGCCCATATGGCATGAGTTCTACAGAAGCTGGCAATGTAGTTGGAAAAGACGAAATACATGGAACATTTGGGGAGCAGTCCAAGAGAATAACATTGAGCTCCTTTATACATACACACCCGCACAGTTGATTCTTATTATTTGTGGCAGTTGTGTTCTATGAAGTCATTGCAGACATTGAATTAACAAAAACTGAACTTTGCTACTAGGAAATACAGGATTTGGTTCCTGAAACCCTCTGGTCACAACATTTTGTCAGCTGTTCCACACATAACCTTGTTTTATATGTGTTTCTGTTTAAAGGCACTTGAATATATATATTGCTGATTCATGAACTTTGAACTCACAGCCAAGAGCACTGTGAGTCATGCCTGGAGGAAAGCTTATCTAGTACATGTGTTTTCTCCATAAGGTACATCACAGCCTTCTTGTGCCAGAACACCAGCCAGCACTTTGGCACTCTTGTTTTGGGGCCATTTTAAACAGTGAAATCGAGACCACAATAATCACCAATATAAAAAAATTTAAAAAAAACAAAAAGGCAAAAAGAAAAGAAACTTGGACTAAATAGCTGTAGAATAAAAGGACAGTTGTTTACAACGTGAGTGTTGAAACTAGGAGACGGCACATTGCCTCGATTGACCACAGCTGGGAACTGGCACAAGAGTGACTCAGAATCCTTGCCTCTCTGGGCACATCTGTGAAAGTGCCAAGTACTCTTCACAAGTGGCGAGTTTGGGGTAACAAATGAGTATTAGTGAGTAGGCAAATTCACAAATACTGAGGACCCACTGTACCTCCAAATGTTATTTGGTATTATTGGAGGTTCTATGCTTCTGTATGTGCTGTGGTGAATGAGGGAAGGAAACAATCAGTGAAGGTTTGCTGGAATAAGGGAAAATTTCATGGGGGAGGAAAGATTCAGGTTGCACTTTTAATTTGTTTTTAATGTTTATTTTTTAGAGAGAGAGGGAGAGAGAAAGGGAGGAGATAGCATTAGTAGGGCGGTGGTGGGTGGGGGGGGGGGGTGGTTGTGCAGAGAGAGACAGAGACTGGGAATTCAAAACAGGCTCCAGGCTATGAGCTGTCAGCACAGAGCCTGATGTGGGGCTCGAACTCATGAACCACGACATCATGTCCTGAGCTGAAGTGGGAAGCTCAACCGACTGAGCCCCCCAGACGCTCCTGGAAATGCGCTTGTAATACATGCTTTTCAGAGAAGAGGGGCCCCAACAAATGTGCAAAGATAGGAATGATTTTGTGTTGATGGGGATATGAGGAGGCTGACCTAGAGGTCAAAGAATGTCCACCTCAAGGAGTAATGTGAGGTGAGCTTAGATGTGGCTGATGGACATTTGATTACTTTTGCCCTCCTTGTACCCATCCCCCCTCATCCTCACATTGCCTGAGTCTTCCTTTAGAAACTTTTTGAGTTCCTCCCACTCCATCTGTATCATTTGCATGGAGCCAATACTTCCCTCGTCCTCAAGGTGGACCGTGACGCTGGGCTTGGCCAGTCAGGATGCTTCACCTCTTTGACCACAGGGACTGTAGTAAGGACTTGGCATTTCATCCACAGCCAGTGAGAGTCACCTCTGGAAGTGTTTTTCTGCTAAGACTGACAGTTGCAAAAAGATGAAGCTTGGAGCTTTTGGGGACTACCAGGAAGAGAGATTATGTCTGAAAATAAAACCAACACAGAGTGAAAAGAGGGACAGAGAGACAACAAAGAGACAGTGAGTGAGACTGGGTGTCAGTTTTTAAAAATAGCTGGATCTCACCATGCCTAAAAGAAACTTGAGCCTTTTCAATTGTGTGAGCCAATTGAATCAGTGCATTTTTGTTTCCTCACATAGAGCTGGGTTACATCCAGAAGAGCAGGATAGTAAGTAGGTGTCCAAATGAAGCAGTTTTGAATAAGGAACAGACACCTCCTCTAAATAGCTTAAGTATAAAAAAAAAAAAAAATCTTGCTCTAAACCACAGAAACTCACATGGAATCCAAAACACAAGAGGTTTAACAAGTCCTCAGAAAAACTGGAATTGCGAACTGAGAACTCGGGAATTAGGGTTATTCCCCTATGTATCGAAGGCTGCGTGGCTTTGCTCATCTCTGTTTCTCTGGAACCCAGCTCCATTCTCCTTTCTCTCTTTCTCTGCTTACAGATTTTGCTCATGGCTGGCCACAGTGACCTCGACTTTTTACACCATTCCCAGCGTCTTTGCCAGCCCAGTTTGTCACAAAACCAGTTCTAAAACCCCAAGAAGGGAACTTTATTGACTTGGTTCAACTTTTCTTGAAAGACTAGCCTATAGATTCTTTCCTCAGATTAGAAAGAACTCTGTTCAGGTCCAGCTGATATAAAGCGTCAGAGGTAAAGATTGTACTATGACAGTAACAGACATCTCTGATATGGATGAGGCTAGATCTGAAAAGGTTTCCAAGGTCAGATGGTTGCATTTGGGCTTGAGGCTGTGGCAGTAGGAGGCCAGAGATCTCAGAAGATAGCTCAACCATTACCTTCCTGTGAGGACCTCTAACTTCCTATTTTTGAACATGAGAAGATGCGGATTAAAAAAAGACATTTATATTGAGAAAATTATTTTATTTAAAAAATTTATCTTAAATATATGTTCAAAATATATTATGAAATATATTAATATAATTAAATGTGTGTATATATATATATATATATATATATATATAAATCCATACATATATACACGCTCTATACCTATGCCTTTCCTCATATTTCACTCCCTTTGACTTGCTTTTCTTTTCTAAATTCCTATTGAGGTACACGTGCCTGTCTATCAATGTATCTATACGATTATATGTAAACATGCATAGTCAGGCATTGGTTTGCAATTTTTGTGCATACAAGGATGGACATTTTGAAAGCTGATACACAGTGTATCCTTGATTGAGGGTAATATGTGTGTTTTTAAAAACCAGAATGTATTATGACCCTGTTTCTTAAAACCCTTCAGTAGTTTTCCATTGTACCCTGCTTTTTCCATTCATGGCTCTCTAATCTAATAATTCTAATCTAATAAACACATATAATTATGTATTTATGCATTATTTATCGAAGACACTATTCTCAGTGCCAAGTGCAGTGTGGGCATGTAGGACCTGTTCAGTACACATTTGTTGAATGCGGGACTGAGTGACTTTGTGTCTATGGATTGAAGGACCTTCCTGCAATAGCTCTTGAGTTCCTCCCAGAGGTTCTCTGTCCACACATCTTGAATAATGATTTTGAGGTATTCATGGATTCTAGGAACCCAGGTCTGTTTATTATCCACGACAGAGTCCCCATGCTTCAATTAGACGGATGCAACACACTGACTTTCTATTGAGTTTTCCAACAGATGCAACTATAGGTATTTTTCAGAACAACGGCCAGACCAGTAGACCTCTAGGCCTCATTTTGAATTTTTACGCTCTTTTGATGGTTATCATAGTCCCCTAGGTTGTTATTTAGTCAAATTATGTGCATTTTATCGCCTCTGCCTTTCCTCATATTTCACTCCCTTTGATTTGTTTTTCTTTTCTTTTCTAAATTCCCTTTGAGGCATCACATTACCCCTAATTGCCTGCAATGTTGCAAGTCTGGTCTCATTGCTGACACACAGACACAGACTCTTAGCCATGGTTTGGGATGCCCCTGTGCATGGCTGAAAATGTTACTAGCTCAGAGAATTGCTTCACTGCAGTCCTTGCCTAACCTCCTGATGGCTCTTTACCATGAGCTCACGGTTTTGCTGTTTTCTCTATTGCTGCCATCCAGGAATCCCCTTCAAGTTAAATTCCGTCTTTAAGTTTATTCATCCCCAGATAGATCATCTGCATTTTTTCAGCCAGAGCCTCATTGTGTTACTTTTGACATCTATTACTAAGATTCACGTATAGCTTGGTATTGTGTGCCAGTCTTCAACTGCTGTTGGGAACACCTCCCAATTCAGTGTCATCTGCAGATGTGATTATCATGATAATAGTAATAAGATCTTCCTCTCTCTTTCTTGATTCTTAATAAAGTTAGGAAAGCTGTGTATCTTTGCAGACCGTACACTCCAGACTTCTTCTCACAGCTCTTGTCAGTATCTACTGTTTGCTGGGCTTGGTTTGGGGTCTGTTTTTATTTCCTGTGACAGTGCTGAAGGATACACCCAGACTTCTCTTTATTAAAGGGCTCTTCAGTTGCAATTTACCAAACCTAGGGGAAGCTTTCAGTCTTGGTTTCCTTCTCCTTTTTTTGGTTCCGTCCTCTCCACTTCCATCTCAGAGGTAAGGTATATATCCCCTGACCCCCTAAAGGAGATTGTAGAATGCTAATGGTTGAATGGATGAATGAGGCTCTCAGGCTCTAGGCTGCATACTGCCCTGAGGTTAGTGAATGCACCTTGGGAAGCCAATGAAGTGGTTACTTCCCATTGGTCTGATAGAAGTTGTGGTGTTCTTTTTGGCAATTCAGTCGATTTCTGTGCCAAGCTGCCCTTCAAGGAAGAAGCTTCTGTCATCTTCCACAACAAACCTTGCATTCTTGCTTTTAACTCAGCCCCTGCATGTATCCATTGCATGAAAGTCAAACCTTACATGTTGTAGTGCATTCCACTGTATGTGGCATTGGTGCCCTGCCTTACCGTTCTCGTCTCTTCCCTAGGACTCTGCTATGTAGTCACGCATAGGGTAGTATCAGGAAGGGTTGCCCCCTGCATTTCAGCTGTATTTGTAGTACTTTTATTTCTCGCTTTTGGCCTTTGTTGTGTTATTCTCTGTATGTTTTTGAGTGTTTCAAATGTTTTATAAAAACTTACAAAAATCAAAGACAAGGATTTGCCCTTCTGAGGACCGCCCGTTTATCAGGGAAGACTTGCGTAGTATTAGCCATTAACAAATGACACGAAAGCACTACGGATGAGATGTGTCTGCAGTCCTGTGGCTCTGGAGACGGGTGAGCGACCTCGACCCAGTGGGAAGTGGTGGTGGCATTACCTGGGGTGGTGGGAAGGGAGTCACATAAGCAGAAAAAGCTCAGAAATTATCCTTAGGACCAGTCTTGAAGAGTGAGTGGAGTTCACCAGGCAGACAAAACAGTAAGGATATTTTAGGCAAAAGGTATAAACAGATAAAAATAGATAGTACCTTTGGAAAGCATAAGTGGCCCAGTAAGGCCAAAATGAGTGTATTTGGGAGGCTGGGAGACTTGGGCTAGTGATTAGTTTGGAAAGGAGAGTTTGGGAGAGATGAGGTCGCTCATGCCAGGCAAAGACATTTACATTTTACCCTGTAGGCCCAAGGGCTTTTAAACAGCAGAGTGATGTGACCAGATTTGCATTTGAGGAAAGCTGAGCTGCGAGTTGAATATGGGGCAAGCCTGGAGGCAGAAGTAACGGGTCTTGAAGGACGGACAGGTGGCATTGCTGGGAACAGCACACTAGGCACAGAGAACAGAAGAGCATCAGTACAAAGGAGGAGAATAGCATATGTTTGTATGAAATAAGTAGAAAATAAGCATTTTCCACAAAATTCTTAAGCATGATCAAATTTGAAAGCTGCCAATCAAGTCTATGAATTCACAGCAACTCTGCACTGAAGCTTCTATGTTTCCTGTTGTACAGTATAAGGATTTATAAGATTTTTTTTTATTTGTGGAACTTCTTTGCTTTGTCATATTTGTTCTTGGTTTAAAGCCACACGTTGTTATTACCCATCCTTAAAGCATTGTCGATAGGGAACTACAGCAATTATAGCCCAAAATATTTAAAAAGAATTGTTGAATGACGAGGACTGAAGAGACTGGAAAGGGTCTTGAATGCCAGACCGGGAAATGTAAACTTTATTTACACGGTATCGAGGGATTCTTCCAGGTTTTTCAGAAGGGATGACACACATCGAGTATAGCTTTAGGGAGATGTAAGTTCATGGTAGACGGAAGCAATCAGACAATGAAATCAGGGAGACCTGTTTTGTTTTGGTATAGCCTCTGTAGTTTGGATTTTTGACTTACCAAGTTGTCAGTATGTCCACTTTACAAATGATATTGTTCTTTTGCCCATTTCACACATCTTCATCTCTTTCCATGCCATATTGCAAAAAGCCTCTGCAAAGTTTCAAATGTTAGATTCTGGTTTTTTGCAAGAAAATTCTCAATGACCTCAATGATCTCAGTGATTCCAAGTGGTTTCTGAAACCTAGCTAATAGAATATTATGCCCATCTTCTTTTCCTCTTACTGTATGTATTTGTAAACAAAGGATAGAAATCTCTCTCAGGAAAAATTTGACAAGTCCTCTTCAGCTGTACGATTACAAAATAGACTCTTTGCCAGGATATGGAGCTTGAATTCCAGGTGCTTCTGTGAGGAATCAGTGATGACTACCAGTTTTGGAGCTTGATTAACTGAATGCTGTTCACACTATTTAATTAGACAGGAAAACTGGTAGAGACCTACCATGGTAGGTGTGTGTGTGTGTGTGCGCGCGCGCGTGCATGCATACGCATGCACTTGCGTTTGGTGGAGGAGAGAGGATTCTCTTTGGCAGTGTTAAATATAAGATGCTCGGTAGCCATGTAAGGAGAAAAACCAAGTTAGAAATGTGTGTGTGTATACAGATATATTTATATGTGTGTGTGTGTATATATACATATATATGTATATATATACATCTGTATGTTTGGCTATTTAAGGGTGTTGACCTGGAAGATATATTTAGGAGTAATCAACATAGAAATTTTTGTGTTGTTATTGTTAAATCCGCAGGCCTGATTAGATCACCTAGTATATTAGTCAGGGTATGCTAGGCTCTGCTGCAGAAACAAACACACCTTGGAAATCTTAGTGATTCGACAGAGTAAGGTTTAGTTTTTCTTCAAGTCAGATGGAAATGTCCTGGGCAGGTGACTCTCCTATAAGCAAGGACTTCAGGAATATAGCTTCTTCCACTATGGGACTCTGCTAGCATAAGTAACAGTGTCTACCTAGATATATGTATTTGTTTTCTATTTGTCCTTCTGTTTTTGTGATTATTAAAAAAGATTAATAAAAATTTATTTAAATTCAATTTCAGAATTCATAGAAAGCTAATAAACTATAACAGAGCCCTCATTTTGAAAAGTATGTATTTTGGCAATTAAAAAAAAAAAAAAGCCAGTCTCTTAAAAGTAGATAAATTTAGACTCCAGTTAATTAGATACATGGGAAATTTTGGTCTGTTTTGTTTTTACATGAATGATCCTTTCAGGGCATTTGTTATCTTGCCTAAGGAATGATTCATAGTGCTTGATAATTTGGTTAATTTAACTTTGATGTTGGAGGAGCCCAAACGGATTCATGCCATTATCTAGACGGCTGCTGCTCCATTGCATTGATATTTTAAGACAATTGACCCTCAGTGCAGGAAATAGTCTCATCAGTGAACCCCCACTCAACATAAGACATAAGTCTCAGGGGGCTGGAAATAAGCCACGTGCTTTCTGGAGGGGCTTTTCTAATCCATTGGCCCTAAAAGATAACTCTGTATTTAGTATTCTGTCAAGAGACTACAGAGGTGCTGTATTTATGTATCATGACTGAGAATGGTTTAAAACTAAGTGCTATCAAGCCTGCTTTTGTTCCATATATGAGAAAGAGATTTATAACAAAAAGCATAAATAAGAGACAAAGGAACTCTGAAGTTTCTTTTTTCTTCTGCCTGCCTTTCCCTGTTCAGTGATAGAACAATTTATGAATCTGACAAATCCTCCCCTAGATAATGGTAAGAGTAACATAGTGTTCAGCTGAGTAATCCCGGGCCACTAAAGTTTATTGGACTGTGGAGCCACAGCAGCAGGATTGACGCAATAATCAAATGACATGCTTGATTTGGGCTCCCCCTGTCTCTTTCTCCCCACCCGCTCCCCCATTTCCCAACCCCCCTCCCTTTTTCCTGCCGGCGCCTAAGGAAAACTAAATACAGGGAATTTGAAATCAAATAGGTTGGCAAGGGTAGACTTCCAATTTCCACAAGCAACATTCACTCAGAAAGTATGAGAAGTCTGTGCCAAAAGGTTAAATGAAAAGAAGGAACGTGGTTGTAAACACGTTCCGACTGAATTTTTGGTTTGGATTCGAGTAACCTAAGAGCAGGAAGAGAAGCCTATTCTGACAGCCTCACTCTTCGGCCAACACTGAATTGTTGGGACACCAGAGACATCATCAAAGGATGTCAATAACATGAGTTAAACTAGTGTTGATTGTTCAGAATTGGCAAGAAGACAGAAATTTAGGCACTAAAAAGAAACTCAGCTGTGCTTTGAAAACTGTGGACTGCATGTAAAAGCAAAGTTTTTTTAGAAGTCGCTTAATCCAGTACTTCAAAATGGCAGCTGCAGGCTGCATCTGGATGTACGTTTACTTAGTTTGGTCCTCACGGACAATTTCGTAAAGTTGAATTTTAATGCCGTCAGGGTGGATTTGCATAGTCCAGTCCACCACGGGGATTCACCTCTTTCTATTCTGCCTCTTCTACATATACGTACCTTACCCCCTGGCTCCTGAGGGAGTTTGTGGTTGAGTCATAAATCCGTCTCTTGCTCTAGTAGGACCAGGGAATGACTTCCAGTTGAAAAGAAGTGGGAATCTTACACTAGCCTCTTCATTCTTTGCTCTTAAGAGGATGGAATTCAGTCGAAATGGCTAAATGTTACCATTGTTCAGGGGAAGAAGTTAACATATTTTGAGAACACCAGTAGGAATGACACCCAGCCCAGGAGACCTCAAGCTTTTTCAAGACAGTGAAAGGAAAAGGTCTCTCAAATACCAAGAAACATACTTTATAACCAGAATAGTCTGTGATGAATGGGGTAATAATATTCCACCCAGCCTATAAAGAAAAGTGGTATGGACATTATTGCTTTTTTGGACACTGGAGCAACTGTATCACTCATTTCTGAGAGGTTGTCAAAAAAAATTGAAGGGTTTAAATATATGACCTTTTACAGGAATTACTTCAACAATAGCTTATTCTACTGAGTCCACTGAAGTTGCGGTTTGCAACAATGAATTTCCTGTTGCGAGATGCAAATTGTGGGCTAATTGCAGGATTTAATCCAATCTGTTTAGGGCAGTCCTTGAAAGATCGGTTCTTGCGACACTCTTTTATTGGTTGATACCAAATACATTCTGTCACAAAGGAGAAATCACAGAAGAAAATTCAGCAAAGAGAAATGGTAATACTCAGAATGCAAAAGTGTCAGAAATAGGGACTGATCTTGAGGCACAGGGATTTTACTTTGTGAATCAAGGTGGTAATGAAACAACAAAGCCATCTGGATTGATGCAGAACACTGAGCCCTCTGAAAAACAGGGCACAATATATAGATGCCAACCACGTATGTATAATATAGCAAAATAAGAAAAACGAATGTACGTTTCTTCTTTGGTTAGTCACTCTCATATGAGACACCATGCCATTATACCTGCCTACACCATGCACAGGATCTAGCCTGAATGACAGCATTTCAGAAATACCAGGGTGAGGTAGGAGAGAATGTTTATTGAAATAGATAATTGAAAGCCCCATTTCTAGCCTGTCAGTGTTGCCAGCTGAATAATTGAGTCTGAAGCCCTGAGTAAACTCCATCTATAGATGAGCTGTTCAGATTAAATAGTGTCACGTGTCATCATGGACAACTCCCTGGATCTTCTCTGTCAAACACCATATGTGCACACCAGAAACATATCCAAAGGCGACTGGCAAACGTCTTTAGATAATGAGTACAAATTAATAACTAGTTTTGTACATCACAAGAGATCATGCCATTTTAATGTTATGCCCTTTGGCTGAACAAATAGGACAAAGATCTTTTAGATACTAATGAATAGTGTCTTAGAAGGATTAATTTGCCCAACTTTTTGCTGAGTTGACATCGCAGGCAACATGGCTTGATTTGTTGAGTCTGTGGGACTCTGGTTGGCTCTGTGGGACTACAGAAAAGAGAGAGTTTGAGCTTGAAGCTTTAAAACTATTATCTAAGAGGGATGTCATTCTGGATTCTCAACGAAGCAGCTTGTCATAGAGTCACCATGTACGGTTGTACAGGCTGCACCCTCATTCATATCAGTGTAATATACATGAATGGTGCCCCCTGGAGTTGGCTGTGCATAGCCAGAGAAACTGTTTGCAGTGGCTCTAAAAGCTTCTTAGGATTGCTCAGCATTACTTTCTAATGACATTGTGTAGTAAGAGTGTGATACTCCATTGAATTAACAAGAATTTGGTTGTAAGGATTTATAGTCATTCTGATTAAGAATATAATGGCTCTTGTTTTCTGTCATATATGGGAGGTATAATTATGTTTTCTAATAAAAATCAGATCAAAGTTTTTAGCTATTAAACTTCCATATGCTAAAAGTATAGATAATTGCCATTATTGGCTACAGAACAGGGAAATGCGCATTCTCTTAAATTCCTATAAATTAGTATAGCTTTTTAATTTTTAGGGAAATTTGGAAATAGCTGTTGCATAAAAAAATGTGTGTCTGCTCGGACCAATGAATCTCTTTAGGACACGAACAGAAATGCTTTCACAAGGGTACGGTATATGTATGAGTATTGTCTACTGGAGTTTGTAATGACAAAGACAGACATTCAGACAGTCAGATGTCTTCCAAAGTAAGAATTTGATTACATCAACAGTGGGCTGTCTGTCTTTGCAGCGGACTGCTATGAAATGGTCCAAGAGTGAAGTAGATCCACTGACTGCCTGTACAATGTCCAACATTTGCAGGCATGTGCAGCAACCATGTCTGTTTATAAGACCTGACCTAAAAGAGACCCAAGATAAATCATTACATGGAAAAAAGCAAGTTGTAGTACAGTATTTAGAGTATGATCCCATTTATATAAAAATTAAGTAAATAAAAATGACACACACACACATATGGAAACAATTCAGTATGAATAAACACTGAATTGTTGCCTGGGATTATCTCGGGAGGATGAGATTTTAAAGGACTCTTGTTTCCTATGACATAGACTTCTGTACCTCAAAAAAATTGGCGATGACCAAAAAAGCCTCTTTAAAACTTTGTCGTTAGAAAAAAATAAGCCTGCCATCTTCTGAATGGGAGTGCATTTAGTCACATTTACAATAATGAATTCTCATGATAAGGTGTATCCCCTAAGACAAGGAGAGACTGGGTGCTGAGCCCAGCTCAGCGCTGATTCCTGGCTCTGTAGAAGGAAAGAAACCTGACTCTTCCCCAATAATGGTGACCACAATCTTCTACAGTGGTTACTTGCTCTGTGTGCTTCAATCCAAATTTTGACAACATGCTGCTATGTCTATAAAACTGACATTTCAGATAAATAGTCACAAAACGGGTTGACCACTTTCACTTCCACTCCTCTAGGAAGTCCTTGTAGTTTTTGAATATCACTGAGGGATCAAAATGGCTCAATATGAAGTATGTTTCCTTGGCCTAGTAGAAGACCAGAACCCATCCACTTGTCAAGTGCTGTTAGTGGTAGAAGGGTTCTTAACCATTTCGGTGGGAGGCACTTGTGAGAATCTAATGGAGGCTATGGAAACAATAACCAGTCTACCTACATACTCGCTTCAAACATCATTTTGTACATAACTTGGGGGCCCTCTGCCCTTTTAGAGACAGTCCATTAAGGTACTATTTTTTAATTAATTTATTTAAGTAACTTTATTCAAGTTAGTTAACATAGAGTATAGCATTGGTTTCAGGAGTAGAACCCAGTGATTCATCACTTACATGTAACACCCAGTGCTCATCCCAACAAGTACCCTCCTTAATGCCGACCACCCGTTTAGCCCACCCCTCCCACCCATCTCCCTTCCAGCAACGCTCAGTTTGTTCTCTTTATTTAAGTGTCTGTTATGGGTGGCATTCTCCTCTGTTTTTACCTTATTTTTCCTTTCCTTCCTCTATGTTCATCTGTTGTGTTTCTGAAATCCCTCATATGAATGAAATCATATGTTTGTCTTTTCTTTAACTGACTTATTTTGCTTAGCATAACACACTGTACCTCCATCCATGTTGTTGAAGATGGCAGGATTTCATTCCTTTTGATCATCGACTAGTACTCCAATGTGTATATACACCATCTCTTCTTTATCCATTCATCAGTCAATGGATATTTGGGCTCTTTCCATACTTGGGCTATTGTTGATAGTGCTCCTATAAACATAGTGGTGCATGTGCCCCTTTGAATCAGCATTTTTGTATCCTTTGGATAAATAGCTAGTAGTGCAATTGCTGGTTAGTATCCAAAATCTGTAAAGAACTTATCAAGCCCAACACCCAAAAAACAAAGAATCCAGTGAAGAAATGGGCAGAAGACATGAATAGATAGTTTTCCAAAGAAGACATCCAGATAGCTAACAGACACATGAAAGATACTCAACATCACTCGTCATCCTCCGATGATGTGACAAATCAAAGCCACCATGAGATACCACCTCATACCAGTCAGAATGGCTAAAATTAACTCAGGAAACAACAGATGTTGGTGAGCATGCAGAGAAAGGGGAAACCTCTTGCCCTGCTGGTGAGGATGCAAGCTGGTGCAGCCACTCTGGAAAACAATAAGGAGGTTCCTCACAAAATTAAAAATAGAACTCCCCTATGACCCCATTTAAACATGATAAAAATAGACTGGATAAAATATGTTGGCGAATAATATATGTGTGTGTTCATTTGCACATTTAAAAGTGGCAGTAACTTCAGTGGCCTGATGGCTCTAGGGAGGTAGCCTTCTTCACAGATCTGAATAATGAAATCTTCCAGGTTTATGCTTTGGAAATTTGACTTGGTTATGGGCTGATGATCTCGATATTGGTGATGCATACTTGCTAAATGGGGACCCACTTAATCTCAGCACCAAGAGTTTCTGGATTTCTCCTGGTTTGTTTTTATTTTGTGGACACTGGAGACTTCATAAATGATTAAGTTTTCCCTCTTTGGCTTTATTGCTACAAAGTCTTAGAACCAAACTGGTGGTCCATTGGGAACAAGTACATAAGACTCAGTGCTATTTTGCATTTATCTATTTCTGGGGCCAGCTTATACTCCTTATGATTCCCTGTATTCCCCTTCCCTCCCAGTTTCTCACTTGGGTTGCCTTGTGTTGTTTTGCATAGTAAAATATGCAATAAATACAGGATATAAATATAGAGAGATAAGAAAATGTGGTAGTCCTAGAAATGACGGCATTTTGTCTCCTACTGCATGAAGCTCAAGACTCCAGGTTTTCTAGTGCTCATGGAGCATCCAAGGCAATTGCTAGAAACAAAGCTCCCTGCTGCCCAAATAAAGCTGCTTCGAATTTGTAGTGATGCCGCTCAGAGCACCTGCACAGTTTCTTCCGCTTCTTCCACCCATGTCATAAACACACATGAGAGGAGAGAGCGATGGAGACTCTATTTGTGAAAGAAGTTATAGACCCGACTTGGGGCCATGGAGGAAGAAGGGCTTCTGGAGCAACGTGGACTTCCAGGATCCAGAACCTCCAGAGAACTCAAGTCCCACTGTTTCCCTAATTGTCACTATGATAAGAGTATCATCCTAATTTGACACGTGAAGTGGATACTTTTTAAAGGTGGTGCTTCTGCACATGGTTACTTCTTAAATAAACTGAGGAGGAGGTGGCCTGTTTTTGCCCTTTTATGCCGTACCTACAAGAGCATTTCAGAAAAAAGTACAATGGAAACTGTCTTAAGTTTTTTACTTAAAAAATTAAGTTTATAACCTTAATCACTTAATTTATGGGGGGAAAAAAAAGGTTCATTGTCCTAATCACTGTAGGACATACCTAATCACACGTAGCTACTATGGCCATATTAATCCTCAACATGAACATGAATAACCAAGGTGACCTGAGGATGTCCTTTCAGGAAAAGCCTCTTTCTTCCTGGTGATATGGCTTTTTGACCCCCGTGTATTCCATGAGGGACATGATTGAAAGCAGGGGTTGCTTTCTTTAATAATTTACTGTGGTCTGAGAATCTGGGGTTTGGTGGTTCTTTGTTCATTAAGTACCATTTCATTAGATCTCAGCTCAGAGAAAACCAACGGAAACACGTCGTTTAATCTCTCAAATAAAGTAGCCTTTTAAGTATTTTGCATTTATGTTTTGCTTTTTTGGAAGGCATTCGAAGCACAATAAAATGACTGCCACTTTATTGTGGATAGCATCTTGCTGAAGAAAGTGAGTGGCAATTTTTTTTTTTTAATGATTTGGGAAGTTAAGGCCCAAAGGCAGAGACAGAACAATTGTCAGCAGTGTATCTGGGCTAGAATAGAACTTTCCCATCTGATTTTCATAGCGCTGGGAAACAGCTGCCACTCAAGGATCAGAAGTCCAGTTTAAGGGATATTCATTTTTAATAGGGAGACTCTCAACCTTTAGAGACCAGACTTCCCAGCCTGCCCAGTGAATACTCAGGCACTTCAGGTGTATTTGATAGTAGTTAGCAATACAAAGCAAGCCCAGTGTCCAAGGAATGTGCAGAGGAATGTTAAATCTAGGAGCGACCATAACCTGATTTTCTAGATTTCCATGAGTTTAAAGTCTCAGCCACAATATTACATTATCAAGTTATTTGCATTTGAAATATAATACCTAGGGGGTTGACATTTAATTAAATTACTGTGCTACCTCCAGGCTGCAAGGAAGTTGGATGGCCCGTTGTGTGGATGGGGCCATAGTACCTTTCTACCCTTTCTGAAAGACAAGGGACCAGGAGGAGGAAACCTCGCTTGTCCCCAAGTGCACCAGGGCCAAGTGCACTTGGTTGGTTTGCACTTAACAGGGTGAAGTGGAAAGCAGACAGGCAAGACCTTACGGAGCATGGACAGCACTGCATTTTTTCATACATGGGGGCTCCAGTGGAAGAGAAGTGGCAAGTGAGAATCCTTTGCCCTTATCATAGCCACAGTCCAGCCTAGACCATCATTTTCCCCAGTGAGGAAGAAAAGTGGTTCTTCACTCGTCAGAGTCCCCATGGCTTAAGATAACTGTATAACTGTAGACCTCTTTGTCTCTAACTCTTGAGAATACATGGTCATCATTAGAAGAGCTCACCAAGAACCCCACTGATCAGAACCCCTGTCTTCCGTGCTCCTAAGCCCCATTCATTGACCAGGTGTAGGGCAGGAACTACAAGTGTAAGCACAGGGCTGTGGCTACCATATCTCCCACAGCATGTATTCTCAGGGGACGCTTTGCAGTGTCTAGGGATGTTTTCATTTATTATGATTGTAGAGGTGCTCCTGGCATCTACTGGGTGGAGGCCCAGGATGCTGCTAAATTACCTACAATGCACAGGACAGCCCCTTACAGCAAAGAGTCAGCCAACTCAATGAGTAAATGTAGTGAAGTTGAGAAACCCTGTTCCAATAGAAGACGAAATCACGAAAGAGTAGATTCCCGCTACTGAGGTGCCTGTCAAGAGAGAAAATAATCTATTAAATGCACCGCCATGGTGTGTCAGTCAGGATCCAAGCAGGAAAGCAGAAACCACTTTGGTGTTGAAAGGGGAGCAAATTCAATGCCGAGAGTCAGATGTACCCGTGTTGGAGAGGCTGGAGCGCAGCGAGTATAGCGAGGCCAGTCACAAATTAGCAACAGCAGCAAGCCACTGACATTCCTTGGTCAGAGGACAGAAGGTGGACAATGGCGTTGCTGTTGAGGAATTCTTGTAGTCAGAACCCCAGCAGTCCTGTCTGGTGGGAGCCAGAGCCACACAGAGGAGGAAGCTTCTGGGGCTGCAGCCTGAGGAAGAGGGAGAGAAATCCTCAGATTGTCCTGTCTCCCCATCTTTGAATCCTTCACCAGTACCCCCCATCCACTGAGTCCCTGCAGCATGTCCGCCTGGGAAACACAGCAGCAGGGAGAAGGATAAGTAACAGTGCAAATAGGCGCAAACCGGTTCAAGTGAAGTCTTAGAACCCCGTGAGTCTTCCAGAGCACTGGAACCAACGGAACGTTGGTACCCTTGAGCAGTCATTTCAAGAGTTCTGCCTTGCAGCTGGTGCTTTTCTAGCCTGGGGTGTCTTTTCTTGTGCCTCGTAACTCTAGGCTTAAACTAATAAAAAGATGCCCTTAAGAAAGAGTAGGCAGACCCAACTGTTTCTTTTTAACGCAGGCTTAGAAGTAGCAAACTTCTTGTTTGCGTGCCCCCCAACATGATGGAGGGTTTGTGTCTCTACACAGACAGCAAGGTTCGATGGAAATCCATGTCAACACACAGAGCGCACGTTGTTAATTTTACTGTGTCTGTGGCTAACTCCATCCTTCATTGTCAGGCTTTGGCTCATTTTGGTGGTAGTGATCTTGCTTCTCGCTTCAACTCAGATGTACCCTCTCCATGGGTCCTGCCCCTCTCTTAGCTGGAGTCAGACTGAAAGGGGGAGGTTGTTGGAGAGCCAGGGAACCTACAGTGAAGGTTTTTATTTTTCCTTACAGTTGCAATTTTAAGAATCTAGACAAAGCAAAGAGAATTAATTTATTTGTTTTCTATTTGAACTGCCCAACAGGTCCCCAAACTCACGGGGATAAAAGTGATAGATTTTTAAGTGTCTTCTTTAAGAAAGTTCTGTAGTTGCTTAATTATTTCGCCCCACTTTTGATTATCTGCACTAATGGAGATGTGGAGGACACAAATCAATAAAATCCCTTGATAATCTAAAAAATCTCAATGTTGCCATTAGTTTTGACCTCCTCCCCCACCAAACCTTTTATCGGAGCTACTAAAAAGTGCCTCTGCACCCCCTGGGCTCTCAATATATTCAGCTTGTTGACAGGCTGACTGATAAAATTGTCTGATTTGAGTTTTATCTCTTTTTCTCTTCTCCTGCCCACTCTCTGGGGGAGGTGCTAATGAGCAGCCCAAGAACAAAACCACAGGAAAAAGAGACTGCAGAAAAGCCAGGGTAACACACAAAATGATTAAATAGCTCCCGTATCCCTGAAACTTTACTATATAATGTCAGCTTTGTGGGATTTTTTTTTTCTTTTTTCCTGAAGTAAATTGAAATAACTCAAATGGCCCAAGTGTATGGGGTCTTCACAGACCCTTGCTTTGAAGCTTTGAATAGCTTTTGTATGGTATCCATTTTCTGGGGAAAGATTTTTAATTGCTAATTTTTATAAATGGCGTTCATATTATGCTGGAAAAAGGCCAGGCATCTTCTTAAATGACTTCAGGGCAACTGAGAATTGGGATGGTGGTGTTTATCTTAATGTCTGCAAAGAAGAAAACAAACAAACAAACTCGGTTTTCTTGTTTTGTATTTGCCAAACGTATTTATCCATTATCCAAAATGGACTCACAGATACCACAGAGAAAGACCAGAACGTGAGGGGCCCTTACCCATCCTGCCGCCCCAGCCCGCTCTTGCTTGCATCCTCCAGGCTCCAGGGATCTGGCACAACTGACAATGAAGAAAGCATATGTTAATATGAACATGCAATCTCTTAGAAGTCCCAAATCTCTTTCTTCTTTAAGATACTAAGTTTACTAAAGATGACCACCTGTCTTCCCATTGTGCCAGAATGCACCCCTAAACAAATTCGAATGGCTGATAATGGTTACAAAGGTGGGGTGAGATGAAACGTTCCTATAGGGAGCGGAGATGATGGGATCCCTGCATCGGGGTCAGTGGCCCTTTCCTTCGGACTTTACTTTTCACAGGGGAGTGAAGTTTGCTCTTTCCAAAGGGAAAAAGCACTGCGTTTTCTTGTTTTTCTGCTCTGTATTTCCTTCAGTCATTTTATTTCAGTTTGCTACATATCATTTGAAAGCAATTTCATAAACATCAAAGTGGCTATGAAATTCAGTGTTTGTATCTGGCAGGTGGTTTATAAAATCAAGCCCAGGAACCACCTGGGTTTGAAGAATTGGGATGATGTGTCAAGGTGCAGTCAGAGAAACAGAACCATCTCGAGTGCTTAGAATAAAGGATTTGTTACAAGGTTTAAACCTTACACATTGTGGGAGCTGGTAGATTGATCCAGGCAGGCTGTTGCTTTGGTGCCCAGCTCTGGAACTAGAATTGGCATTGGTCAGTCAGACCAGCAGTGGTCAAGAAAAGCTTGAAATGGCTAAGAGTGAGGCTGAACTAGAAACTCACGAGGACAACTGAATCCAGTAGCAGCAACTGGAGTCCCCATCTATCTTTGACCACTTAGAATCTCAGTGCTGTCAGTGACTGCAGAGAGAAGATGGTACTCTTCCCCAAGGAGCTGCATGGGAACCTTGCCAAGGACTGAGAAGTTGAAGCAGCCGAAGCTGGAGAAACTGGATCCAAGGGCTGTAGCATGTCAGTGGGCTATGCCAGCAGGTCCCCAACAACACATATGAGCTGTCACTGTGCCTGGTGCCCAGTCACATGCACCGGTCTTGAGAGCATTAAAACAAGTCTGCCGCTTCTCTTCTGCCTTCCAAAACTTGCACAAAATGTCACTTGCGGGCACTGCTGACTCTAACCGTGCAGGAAGGGAATGCTGGGAATCAACCATAGTTCTTGCTTATATTGGCATTGTACAAAGTCACACCATGACATGGCTCAACAAGGAGTGTCTGTGCGCTCACAGATCCATAATGGAGATCTCACACTTTGGAGAAACCTTACTTCTTGGTGAATAGCAAGGTGTCACGGTTTGATGATGTCACTCAAACATATGTTGACCATATATAATTTGTAAGAGGGAATGAGAGAGCTGTAGTTGGCATACTTACTTGCTGATTGATCAAAAGGTGTTTTGTTGTAACTGTATTATTCCACTTAGGTGAGGTATATGACGAGTCACATTCATAGAGACAAAAAGCAGAGTGGTGGTTGCCAGGGGCCAGAGGCAGGGGGAAAATGAGAACTTATTGTTTAATGGGTACGGAGTTTCATTCTTGTGAGAAGAAAAATGTTAAGTAGATGGATAGTGGTGATGGCACAACCATGTGAATGTGCTTAATGTTATTGAGCTACACACTTAAAAATGACTAAAATGATCAATTGTATATATATTTTAAAAAATAATTTTAAAGATATTTTATTGTTTGGTGGGCTTATAAATGGTTCTATTCAAAAAATATTTTTAAAAATATAGTTCCTCTTAAAATATTAAAATAACACATATCAGTGTATATTATAAGAAAATAAAACACTTTTTTATATTATGTGGACAATAAAAACAATGTATGCAAAGTAATTATTCTTAGTACATTTTCCCAACTTTTGTAAGTTCTTGAAGCCATGTTTCTAATAAAGTATCACTAGTATTCTGAAGAATATACTCTTTTTATTGTTATCATTACTTTTAAATTTTTTCATAAAATTGCCTGCAACTTTCAAAGTTGCATTTTTGGTTTGAAACTATTGACACTATTTAATTTACTCTGATACTCTTAAGCAAATAATTACTCTCTCTATAAATACTCAAGTATCTGATGAGCTCAGGGAAAAATTCTATTAAGTGGATTACATCTCAATTCTTCTTCTTCTCCTTCTGTCTCCTCCTCCTCCTCCTCCGGCTCCTCCTTCTCCTCCTCCTCCTCCTTCTCCTCCTCCTTCTCCTCCTCCTTCTCCTCCTCCTCCTTCTTCTTCTTTGTCTCCCCCTTCGTAATGAAGTGTGTAAATATTTCAGACCTAATATCTTCATGGGTACTATCTTACTGCTTTAATTCGGGGAAACTTCTTGTGATGAAAGGTTTGTAAGACAAAACTCGTAATCATCTGTCTTTTTGTAAATCTTTTGAATGTTTTGCCAAGTTAAGCTGCTTAAAAATCCTAAATTTTTTTTTAATGTTTATTTATTTATTTTTGAAAGAGAGAGAGAGAGAGACAGAGCACGAGCAGGGGAGGAGTAGAGAGAGAGGGAGACACAGAATCTGAAACCGGCTCCAGGCTTGGAGCGGTCAGCACAGAGTCCGACGCGGGGCTTGAACTCACAAACTGTGAGATCATGACCCGAGCCAAAGCCAGACGCTCAACTGACTGAGACACCCAGGTGCCCCAAATTGCTTAAAAATCCTAAGTTTTCTCAATTTCACTTTATCCAGTAAAGACATGAATTTATATAATTTTTAAAGAAGAGATGCATCCAAATATTCTTTGTACAGTTTGAGATAGTCTAAAGGCTATTTATAGAATTTCAAAGTAAAATCTTTTATATCATATGTGCTCTCATAATTTAATATGTTTAAATTTCCTTCTTGCTTTTTGAGGGATACATTTCAATGTATTCTTACATACAAATTTTGCTCCCAATTATTGTGATTTTTCTGAATTCTTCAGGCTGTAGTCTTTTGGTGTTCATTTATTGAACACTTAATTAAAGCCCTCTAACTGATTTTTAACAAAATGCAAACAAAATATAGAGGACTCACTTATTTATAAAATTCATACCACTGTAAAACAGGTTGATTTATAAAGTAGTTCTTCAAAGGTTGAGATCTAAAACCCACTGATAAAAAAAATTAATGATGAGTAGCACAGAAAGAAAAATACAGTCATGATCAGAATTTCTTTAAAAAATGAATTTTTTATCAGCTGAGTCATAAAATCTTTCTGCCTCAATTAATTTAATTTTGAGTATATAAAATATAAATTTTAACATCTATTTCACTTGAAACCTAAAGTAAATAAAATTAAGAGAAAATGACATTTGATCTAAATGAAAAGTCATGGTTGATAAAGTGGTACCCTGTCAAACCTTCTAGAGCTTTACATATTAAATAATTATCTTTTGGTATTATCTTCTCAGAATAACTAACTTTTTAAGTGGAACATAATATTTGTTTAGCAGATTGTATCTTTAGCTTTTTTTGTACTCAGTGATATCACTATGATATCTCCACAGTAGATGGTCAATGTCAACATACGTTTTGTGCTAGTTAAAAGCTTTCATCAACTTTTTTAAGGAGTAGAAATTCATAACTGAAATTTCCTTTCAACATCTCTTTTTGTCATTTTGGGCTCATTGCTGGCTGAAGAGTTCATTGCAATATATAAAGCATTATTGGATATTAAATAGTCATAGGTTCTCACCATACATGGAGGCACAGAGCCCAATAGAAAGAGTACACAGATTATTCTCTATGATCCATGACAGGACTGCTATAATTTTCCACTTCTGATGATTCTTCCAACCTTGTGCATCTTCTAGGCATGGGCCATGGCACACAAGAAGCCAGCAAGAGCAGTGGTGACAAATATCTTTCTCACTACCACTGTCAACCAGAGGAGTTATATTTCCCTAAGTGCTTACTTTATCCACAAATCCCCTGCAAGCCGTCCTTGAAAAAGAAGTATGAATTGAGTCTTAAGATAGACATGGGTTAGCAGTAGTCCTCTTTCAAATTTAACCATGTGCTAATGTGAGAATTCTGTTACTACACATGAATCGCATCCACAAGTAAACAATACCATGGCAGAAGCTAGAATTACAAATTGCAGGTCTACTAGATCGGTCCTGGATTGATACATGATTAAGGAGAGAAAAATCCAAGACAAATGTTCAGGTAAATGAGACACCGGGACAACAGGAACACCCTGGGGTTGGCCTGGGCTCATCAGTACCTTTCACCCTACTGAAAGGCGAATTTTGTTGTGGTTGTTGATTCGCATGTTGATTTCACTGCTTGTTTAAAGAGCTTGAAGTAGATTATTTTCAACTCTGATCTTCCTTTGTTGGCAAGCAGATGATTCCTAAGAACTCATTAGGCCTTGGTGAAACCTTCAGAAGGTAGCACTTTGCATCATTGTTTTCTTAGCAACCAAGCCTGGGTGTTAATGATGAGTAAATATTGAAATTCTGAGTCCGCCTTCCTTGCCATTCTTAAGAGAGTTGATCCCTTTTGGTTGGATATTATCAAATTTGAGATTATTTAGGTTATTACTTAGTCTAGAAAGCTGTACACATTTTTCACACTCATCTAATTGATGGAAATGGTTATTAAATGGAAATAGTTTCATTCAGAGTTAAAATAATTTCTAAAATTACAGTGGTTGCTGCAGACTAAAAAAAAAACAAAACAGGAAATCCTGCAACTCCAAGTAGGGATCACATATTTAACAAAGCATCAGGCGTTTGAAACAGAAAAATGGTTTTATTCTGCGAGTCTGTATATCAGATGGTTCTTTGCTCAGAATATGTCCAATTCTGTCTAGTGCATCTTTCCAAAATATGTATCTTTAACCCTTCAGTCCCCCTATAAAGAATGGCTTTTCTCTTGCACTTTAAGCCTAAATGACTCCTGCTTCCAGGAATATGTTTGGGTTTTTAAAAAAATCTTGTTTGCCTTTATTTTGAACATAATGCCCCATTTGCATTTTCTTATTGTAGCCTGTCTCTCCTTATTTCAGAAACTTTCCTTGAGGAGTTTGGAATAGCTTTTTTCCCCTCTGAACATCACTGGTTTATGTGTATGAGCTGTTATAAAGTGCAGTGATTGCTTAAAACGCTATAGTTACTTTAAAAAGATGACTTTGATTGTGTGTTTTTTGTTCCCATCACAATAACACTTTGCAGGTGATTATTAAATTAGAGATTTTCTTTGTTTTTCTAACAAGAAAAAACCTTTTTTATGTCAGCGCCAATTATGAGTGGTAATTTTTCACATTTTACAAAAGATTTTTCTGTCCTACCTCCACGCCCCTCCCCCAGATAAAGAAGGGCTTTGACATTCTATGACAGGGAGGGTTTTTTGCATACACAGTGCTTTTGACTTTTCTTTTTAAAAAATCTGTTGACTCTATTGAAATGTGACAGGACAATATTTAACCTGAATAGAGGCATGTTGACTCCTCTTATTAAAACTGACAGTTAAGGACGTTTCTCTCTTTATTCCTTCTGATACACGCAGACAAGTCTTCACTGCTAACTAGTATACAAAATCAAAAACAAAAAAATACGGAGCGAAGAGATGACTACCTTATAAACAATATATGAATGACAATCGCAAGTTTAATCTAGCAAAGAAACCTTTTTTTATCCTTTAAGAAAATTAAAGCCCTTTCAAATTAGCTTGATATATGAAGACAGACTGACATCATTAATTTTCAAGCATTCACTCTTTTACTCTGGCTGCCTTTCCTCTCAAAGATATGGAGTTCTCCGCTAAGCCCTGGACAGGGCCACAGCGACATCTATGGAGAGAGTCCAAGGCCTTACTTGAGTCTTTCATAGAGCTTGAAACCCTGCATCTTGTTTCTTGGAACTCATCCATCTATTTTATCTCTCATGGGACAAAAATGGTGGCCATGGTGTTTGTCCCTGAGCTCCCTACTGATGCTTGGTCTCTCTAAAAAAAAAAAAAAAAAGTCTGGAAATATCAAGCTTTCGAAGTCCTTCTCTCTTGTTGGACAAATAAAGGGCCTCATTAGCATGAATGAGGCTTAAGTTCCTTTGAATTGTGCATGAAGTGGGCCTCTTGGGAAGAGTACAATTGGGAACCTGATGCCAACTTTCAGGGATAGGCAGAAACCATATGGAATTTGGATGTCTTTGGGTACTTGCCCACTCTGCTTAGCTTCCAGGAGTCAAATCTCTTAAAAGGAAATGTTGGCTTCCTTCTGTATAATGCACTGGGTATTTAGGTGATATAAGTAAACTGTCCACTGATGCTCAATTTTTTGTGTGTGGGGGAGGGAGGGTATCATAGAAGGATTAATGATGGAATAATTTTTGTGTAATGGAATTTGAGCTGCAGCAAAATGGTGAATGGAACTGTGGGCTATAGTGCAGGCAGTTACCTCTTACTTTGATTTCCATACTGAGCATGCTCTCTTCTGCATTTACCGCCCAATAAGGGTTCTTTAAACAGTCATTAAGTCTTTCAACATTTGTGTTGTAGAGAGTCGGAAAAATAGTTTGTTCCATAGCAGCCTCTTCTATTAGCCGTGCAGAATAATCAGTCTTCTGGGCATCTATGCTGATGTGTCCAGTTTATCTCTAGAAATTACCTTATTTGTATTACTCTGGTTATCCTGAAAAGGGCCACATGGGACACCTGGTCAGGAAAGCCTCTAGATCATACCACAGAAGCAATTCTAGATTTCTTTCCTCTTGAGAAGAAGGACCCACTAATGTGTCTATGAGATTCAACAGTGCCTATGATAAGAAAACACCCTCAGGCCATTAGGTCTAAGGATGTCAAAAAACGTTAAAAATTGGAGGATAAGACTCAGTCCCTCTCCTTTGTGTGTGTCAAGGTTGTGGGAGAGGCTACTGTCTGTCATGGTTTTTTAGTTGAGGATCCCCCAGAAGCAGATCTCAGGGTAAGGATACGAAGCAAGTAGTTAATGTGGGATTTGAAACAAGTAGTTCATGTGGGAAATGGTCCCAGATGTGCTGGAAGAGAGTAGGGGGAAGGAATATGTCCCACGAAGAATGTGGGCAAGTAGGTTAGTACCGTGAGCAGTTGGAGCTTCTTCCTGTTGGAGGTCCTATCAGATTCATTGTAGAACATCCTTCAGAAGGGGACTATGGAGGGACAAGAAAGCTATTTATGACTTCTATCTTTTGTTGCTTGAGGGCCATTCCGGGGCATTCATTTCTCAGCATTAATTTCTTTCTTCTGCTCCTAGTCAAACAGACCCACCTTGGCTACAGAGCGCAGGAAGGCAATGTATGTGGGACATTTTGCTGGTTCCCTCTGTGGTGGCCTGAGGAGATAAGGGGAAGGCACCAATAGTTTCTGGTTTACACAGTTTAGAGAATTAAGGTACAGTGTGTGTATGTGTGTGTATTGCCACCGTGACTCTCAGGCAGAGGTGCAAGGTTCTTGTTAGACACAGAGGGAAAACTGTCACATGGTACAGATTCTCAAGTCCTCTGCATGGATGTTTGAGCTCTAGTTGAATATATAGGCAAGAAGAAGAGATTCATTAATTGGACAAGTGTTACCATGTATGAGAGTGAGTTGTGAGCCACAGCAACATGTGTTTTGTCTTTATTTCAGCTGTTATTAGCTCTAGAACATAGCTATCCTGTAGAACTTGTTGCTCCTTCCATGTGGTTATTGAGATATGGTTAGTGTGACTATGTTAGTTTGCAAAGGCTGCCGTAACAAAATTCCACAGACCAGGTGGCTGATAGAACAGAAATGTATTTTCTCATGGTTCTAAAGGCTAGAGGTCTGAGATTAAGGTGTTGGCTAGAAGTCTCAGATTTCATTCTGAAGCCTCTATTTTTGGCTTGCAAATAGCTGCCTTTTTTGTTGTCTGTCTTCACATGGGCTTTCCCCTGTGTGAACACATCCCCGGTGTCCCTCTGTGTATCCACCTTTACTCTTCTTATAAGGGCATTGGTAAGATTGGATTAAGACCCACCCTAAAGACCTCATTTTATCTTCATTATCTCTTTAAAGACCTTATGTCCAAATATAGTCACATCCTGAGATATTGGGGTTAGAACTTCAACATATGAATGGGGGAGGGGGGATGCAATTCAGTATAATGATGAATGAAGAGCTGTAATGTCTAACTTAATCTAATTATAGTTAATTTAAACTTGAGTAGCCATATGTGCCTAGTGGCTAATATTGGATAGTGTAGTTCTAGATGATTTACTTGTTAGCTTTTCTCCTGTGAATCCAGAACAGTCTACTGCAGCTATTGAAATTCCTCTTTGACCGCCAAAGGGATAGTTTAACTGGGACACCAGTCAATGGGTTGTGTCTTAGGGATTTCCTACATCAGAAAGAGCCATGATTCTGACAAACAGTGAAGTTCAAGGTTCGAAGAGACAAAAAAAAAAGTCAGATTCCAGGGTGATAGATCAGGAGTAGAGTCACCCACAAGAGTCAGGGGCAGAAACCTAGGGAGCAGAAGAAAATCTGGCATAGAATGCAGAGGGTCCTGGACACTTGGGGCAAGTCTGATTATAACTGGTCTCATCTTACTGTTTAGCGGCTACAACCCTTGACAACAGTCTCTAGGTTAAATTAATTCTGTTTAGGGTAAATGTTGGGCTAATGTAAGATTCAAACACCTTTTCAGGGAGGGTTGTTTCTCTTTCTTTTAAACTGTCTAATCCCACCACACTTCTTTTATTCCAGTAGCTTCTGGGTACAGGGGAAGAATATGTCTTCTTCATGGTGGCTCACAAGAGAGGGTCCTTGATATGTGTGTTATCCTTGGGTCTTTTCTATGGTGTCAGTGGCCTGGGTAGTTTCCTCACATGCAGTGCGAGTACCCACTGTGGTACAGTTGGATCTAGCTGGTCTTTCTGGGTTCGGTGTTGGCCTGGCCATTGCCTCTGGTCCCTCCACGCGTGGTGTCTTCTGGTCTACCAGTTCACCCACCAATTCTACATCCACCCCTTTTGAGGCATCTGGTCCTCCTTGATTGCCTGTGTTCTAGCATAGGTTCTGAGAACTAAGGTGCTACTTATAGTCCCATGGTTCTCTAGTCTCAACAAAGAATGATTTTTCCCTCTCCCTAGGGGTTCTTGGCAATGTCTGTAGACATTTTTGGTCACCTCAACCTGGGCATGTGGGTTGTATGCTGGCATCTAGTGGACAGAGGCCAACGATGCTATTAGATATCGTATAGGATACATAGGACAACCTCCAAAACAAGGATTATCTGGCACCAAATGTCATGTTGCTGACGTTGAAAACCTCATTCTAGTCCATCCTTTTAAGCAACTCTTTCAACCATTTCCAAACAGTGCTTGGCAATAACATTATGTGAATATTTCTATCACTCCTTACTCCCAGTCTTTCTCTGGGGTTTTGACCCCAAAGGGAAATTCATGACACTTGTATCTCATCTGTTATTCCTTATCACCTCTTACATTTACTCTGCTCCGTGGCTAGTGGATTCAGGTGCCCTGGGCTTAGCTCCATGAAGGGGAGTTTTTACCTCTCCACCCTTCTCTTGAAACAATGAAACTCCTTTATTTAATGGATGGTGAGGGAAATCCACTTAGAACAAAAAAATTAAATAGTTTAATGTTTTCAAAATATCACCCTTTTATGCTATGGCTATTGGGGTTACTTCAGAGTTGTTGGTGAGCATGTGGTACATGAGCATGTCAGGTGCATAAAGGTTTGTGACCACACACATGTCCGAGTCTGTAACTTGGTCACTCATGGTTTGAAGGAGGATCTTTGATTTCATTCTCAGCACTACTGCTCAGCCCTCCTTCCACATAGCTTAAATTATGACCTTAATCTTGTTCCTAATAGCTGCTGATTTGAGAGAATTAGAGCAGGAAGTATAGGGAGACACTTGGTGCTTCTCTAGTTCCTTCTCTTACTCCTGATGTTAAGCAGTCTATACTCCACCGCATTCCTGGATCCCCTACTCGAGTGCGTGTACGTGCAGACGTGTGCACACACACATGCACGCACACACAGGGGGGTAGCAAGAATGAGAAATGGTGCTGATAGGAGGAAGATCTGTGCTTCCTTGGGAATCCCCATAACCACCTTGGTCTCTTCCGTTGGGGACCATAGCTCCAAATCTTGGCACCTTCTGAGCCCTCCTGGCTGCTTCGCCTTTGGCAGTGTGATTCGGGAGGGCTGCAGGCTTGCAGCTTGAGCACATTTCTCTTTTGCTGCTGCCTCGAGAAAACAGAACCCTTTGTGGCTAGGGTTTGGCAAAGCACAGAGCATTTGAAATCAGGCTGGGCCAAGAAATGCAGGTCTAGTTTTCTTTTTATATATAAAAGCTTTTAAAAAATCTTTAAATTTGTTCTTCAAGAAGAAATAAACCTTTATTAGACCCTCTGTATTGCTGTAAATTTGATTGACCAGATGTTTGTCAGATTTAATACACGCTGTTTAAAAAGTTGTTTTCTACATTTTGACTGAGGCCCTTTCTGGTGAGGAAGGAGCCAGTTTATAGGAAACAATGAAATCATTTTTTACACCTTACAGATGCTCTAATCCCATTACAGACTGAGGTGTTTAAAATTCTTGGTGTTTTCTTGCTTTATTTTTATGGTATGAGTGATTCTGAAGGAGAATGCCAGGGCAAGAAAATATTTAAAGGAGACGTCCCCCAAGGGGGCTAGTGGTGTGGGGTGGAGGAAGGGGTGCAAGGAATGGTTGAGGGTTGCTCTTTGTATTTGGTTGGCTTTCCAGCCCTGGCTACTGGCAACGGCTGAAAGGCTACTGCTAGAACTTTGATCAGTGGTGCCAAGTGCTTGGACCCAAATTCTGAAAGTTGCTAAGGAGAAGAATTGGGGCTAGTTTCTCTCTGATCTCACTAAACAGAATATGGCTTTCATCGTCTCCTAAAATTCCTTCCTGAAAAGAGGCTGGTAGTGTGTTTCCTAAGAGGGTAGCACACTCACATACCTACGAGGGCCAGGCAAATAGCAAAAATGACCAAAGTCAGCCAGAGAGCCCACTGTGTCAGACTGGAAAACCCCAAGTCCCTCCCCACCTTAAAGAACACTGGGTCCTCAATTACAGCATGTCCTTTCCTCTGAGGATGTGAGCCCAGTAAAAGAATATTCACGAGAAACTTCTCAATTGTTAGCAAACACAAATCATCCACAGGGTATATTCTGCCTGAGGACTGCAGGTTTGCAAATCTTGTTGGAACAAAATGTGTATAAATAGAAATGCACTATTTATAGGTAGTTAATCCCCAAATTTGAGTTACCAGGGCTAGTAAAAATGATTTTAAGCTTTGCAAGCTGATGATACAGGAGCTGTCAGCCTTTTATTTTGTTATGTAAGGGTATTAGTTACTATTTACTGTCATCAACATGTTTCATAAAAGAATGGATATTTAAATACCCTCCCCTCAATTCCCCACCCCCCACCAAGAAGAAGGAAAAAAAGAATGGGAAGGAGACTATCTGTGACTTAAGGACAGACTGTAATATGGAAAGCTTTATTTTTATGGAAAAATCTTCCAGTTATCCATTCATTTCTAATTTTCAGGTGACCATTTCATCAAAGGCCAATGGTGATCTATAGACCATTTGCCTAAGCCAAGCTACCAATTGATGCTAGCATAGATTGTTTTTTTGAACTATTTACATTATTAGAGTATTCTTGGGTTTTGTCATCTTCTTTCCCTTCTTGATATCTTTGGCTTCTGATCTGTAGAAACATTGTTCAGTAGAGTTGGAGGAACACTAAAGGTCACTGAATTCAGCCAATTTATCCAATATTTGAAAAAAATGTTTCACAGATTGTATAAGTCGTTGGTGTAATAACAGAGTTTATAACTAAGTCACACATGGGAGAAATATATAGTTTTTTTAACTACGAAACCTCTACAAGCAAAAAGAAGAAACTAGACATGGCCTTAGTTTTGCTTCTGTGTGATGCTGCTTTAAACATTCTGGTGTGTATCCTTCTCATCTTTTTTCTGATTGTGTATTTATTTGGAATCCTGCTGTCTATGCTCTTTCTGTATTTTCTATTCAACAGTACATTGTGAACATTGTTATTTACTTAGTAATCTTCAGCAACACTTTTTAATGGCTGAGTAGCATTATATTTTGTGGCACAATTTAGCATTTAGTGTTATATATTCACATTATTTCTCATTTTGAATTTTCCGAAGAACACCAGAATGACTATCGTTGTAGCTGCAGAACTCACCTTCTGAATATCTTATTTTGCTTATTCTTGTTTTCATACTTCCCTAGATCTCTAGTAAATTCCTTATACATTAACACAAGTTCAGTTTATCTGTGTTTCCACTCTGAACCATATGTGAGTTGGTTAGGGAATCACCGTGAAAGATAAATTCTCCAGTTGAGGCTGTGTTTCTTTCTTTTCTTTTTAATGTTTATTCATTATTGAGAGAGAGAAAGAGACAGAATGTGAGTGGGGGAGGGGCAGAGAGTGAGGGAGACACAGAAACTAAAGTATTCTCCAGGCTCTGAGCTGTCAGCATAGGGCCCAACATGGTGCTCCAACTCAAGAACTGTGAATCATGACCTGAGCCCAAGCTGAAAGCTTAACTGAGCCACCCAGGCGCCCTGAGGCTATGTTTCTTGTAGTGGGTGTTATTACATAATAAGTCTGAAGCACCATTGAGCTGCGTGGGTAGAATGGATGACAAGTGCTGGTCTTATCAGTGGAAGGGAGAACATTTGCACTGTGTCTTCTGACCTCAGCATTTAGCTTTAAGACTATACATCAAGAGGCCACATGAGTGTTGATGAGTTCGAAACTGAGGCAGTTGGAAATGCAAGGACCATATGATTGAACCACTCTGCTTGGAAAGAGATAGGAAATACCTCGCTCTCAATATCTGTATGCATCTTCCCATATTATTTAAGTAGATTTAAAACAATTATAAAACATACCCTTTCCAGAGAGACTTAGAATCTTTTTGTGTTAGATCCCGTTTGTACAGAAATGTTGTAAATCTTCCTTATCTAGGTTATTGGAGGCAATTTCATTAAATGTGTCATGGTTGATATCCCCATTCAGAATCTTCTCACCACACGGCTTAGCTTTACAATTTAGTTCCTCCTTAGTAAAAAGATACACTTTTCTGGAGATTTGGGCATATCTAATTTTCATGCCATTGTATTTCATGGAGTACTCTGTCTACAGCACTTTGAACTATCTTGTCTGAATGGGAGATGAGAGAAAAGAACTTCTGCCTTTGAAAGAAGCTTAATTTTGCTGCCTAAGAATCAGAACCAAGTGTGAGAGGATTTCTTGGTTCATAAAGTCAAGGTTATTTGGGGGAAAATAGTGTTGGTGTCCCAGATAGCTTGAAATTGACTTCTTATGGTTGGAATTTGTTTAATTCACTTTACATTTTTTCATAAGTCCAAACAAGCAATGCTCCAAGACACTCAACCAGTTGAGTATTACATCGTTCTCTTCGGTTTCTTTGAATCATTATTTCTGAGCCCAGTGCGAATGCTTGTATATTGTCTGTTGCTAAATTAGCTTGTAAGTTCCATGAGGGCAGGGACCTTGTTATTTTGTTAACAGCTATAGGCTCAGTACTTAGCTGAGCCCTATGCCTATGGAAAGTACTTAACAGTTATTGAATGGGAAAATGAATGAAAGAACCATTACTACCAGGTAATTTACTAGTGGCATTATTCACACTGGCTAATAATAACTTGCCTTCGTCATGTACAGTCTTCAGAATCAAGATATTATTCTCATACAGACTGGATCTATAGCAGGAGAACAAAAGAGCATCTCCTTGCATACATCTTCAGGAAACTGAAGAAATAAAGCCCTAGAGGGAACGGTTGGAACACCTTGCCCAGTGAGGCTTGAAAGGGAGCTACGTTCCAGAAGAAGACACAAGGCTACCTCTGCCTTGGGGACACCTGCTCTGTGCCCAGGTACCCAGACAGATTTATGAAAGCAGCCTTGATTCCAGATTAACCCCTTGTCTTTATGATTTCTAGGGTATCTTTTCTCATTGATTATTTTCTGTATTATATTAATGATAAAATTGCCTTCTTTGATAATTCCATTCCCTTTCTCAATTCCTTCATGTAGTTAGCAGCTCGGAAAACCAGGAGGACAGTAAAAGGTGATGTGTCTTTGTTTTGGCAGTGTTGTACAAAAGGGACTGTGTATCCTGCATTTACCCCTAACTCAAATCCAATTCCCCTGTCATTTTTATTAAGATTGCTGCAGAATTACGATTTAAGAATTACAATTAATAAATAAGTTAAAATTGCAAAGTAGTTCATTAATCCAGCCCTTCAACAGGGATACCCTTACTGGAAGAGATGATGGGGCATAAAATAGAAGAACCTTTGTGGTAAAGAGCATTGAGGTGCAGAGGAAAGAACTAGGTTTTGGCACCGTAGACCTTGGCCCAGGGCCTGGCTCATACTAGGTGCTCAATAAATATTTGTTTGTTTAAATTATTTAATCCTTTTGTGCTTGTTGACCATTCATACAATGGAAATAAAAATAGCTTCCTAGAATTGTTATCCTAGTAAAGAATTAAAGGTGCTTATAAATACTTAACATGTTTTTTGGCACATTCTAGGCTTTCAATGAATAGCAACAACCATGAACTATGTGTTAGGGACTGAATATTGTGTCCCCCAAAATTCATATATGGAAGCCCTATCCCCCAGAAGGCAGGATCTTTGGGAGGTAATTAGGATTAGGCAAAGTCATGGGAGGGACCCCTCATGAATGGAATTAGTGCCCTTGTAAGAGTCACGAGAGAGCTTGCTTTCTCTCCTCTCTGCTATGTGAGGCTACAAGGAGAAGTAGGCCATCTATAACCAGGAAGAGGGCCCTCACCAGAACCTAACCATGCTGGCATTTGACCTTGGATTTCTAGAACTGTGAGAAATAGATTTCCGTTGACTACAAGCTACTCAGTCTATGTTATAGCAACCCAAACTGATTAAGCCACTATGTTTACAATGCTACTTACAAAGCACAAGAAAACCTTTCTAAAGCTTCTGTAAGGCCCTGATTGTAGTGAAGCTAGGAATATACATGGGGAAGGGGTAAGTAATGTGCAGGTGGATGCATACATTAGGAAGAAGGCTGAGGGGCCCTTCTCATTCTAATTTGGATTTCTGTTTATGGCAAAGTTGTTTCACGGAAATAGATAAATGAATTAGAAGTCATCAAATCCAAGAACTGGGAATTGACTCAGGATTATGTAAGACCTTGTGGAGGACTGAGGACTGTGGCAAGCTGGGAAAGGTAGACCTGCTCACAAGAATTCAAATTCATATGTTAAAAATACAAACAAGACATGTCTGTGGACTGCAGGTGGCTCCTAGTTTGTCACAGCATTATCCAAGAATGAATCCAGTGTTCTGTTTTCCTGATGAGAAGGTTGAAGCTGTTAACTTGGAAGGACAGTAGATGAATTATCTGTTCTCTGAATAATCAGAACAAAAATAGACGTGGTACCTTAGCTTTCCTATGTTTTCACGTTTTTTACAACGTTAAAAATTATCAGGAAATATTTGCAGAAAGAAAGAGCATATTTTAGAAAATTTGGAAAAAATGGGAAAGTATGGGGGGAAAACACAAAATTACCTGTAATACCATCGCATAGAGATGACTTCTCCTTATATTCTATGGGTAGTCTCCTAGACTTTTTTTCAGTACAGAGGTACAGTCTTACAGAAATCCTAGAATTGTACAAAATTGAGATCATGCCCTACGGTTTGTTTAACTCAACTAGTGTATTTTTCTTTCATTAAACATGACTTTAAAAACATGATTTTAAATGGCTACATTATAGTTTACTATATGACTCGACCAAATTTTATGTTGCCATTTAATACTTAACCACTGAAATGGACAGTTAGATTATATATTATCTCTTCTCCCTTTTGAATAACATTATGATAAAATCTTCACATGCAACATCCATCCGTAATTGTCTGAGACTTAGAATCCATTTCCAAACACTGAGATTTGTGGATGGGGAGTACGAATATTTTAAGGGTGTTAATCAGTATGGCCAGACTGTCACCCAAAAAGTCTGTACCACTTTATACCCATGCAACCTTTGTCTGCAACTCCTCTCCACACTAAAAAAGGTAGTCATTAAAACATGAAGCAAATGAAATGTTGGCAGTATGTTAGATTGAAAATACTTTTTGTTGTATTTCCATTTTTGTTGGCTACTACTTATTGGTTCACCGTATTTCTTCTTTGAGACCTTATTTTAATGTCCTTGCCCATTATTCTATGGGTTATTCATCAATTTCATAAATATTTATTACACAGCTACTGTGGACCAGGTACTTTTCTAGGCATTGGGGAAACAGAAGTGAAGTAAACAGCAAACACCTGTTATTCTGAGAATTAATTGAAATCATGTTTATAATATCCTTACCCCAGTAGTATCTGGCTCACACAAGACTGTGGCAGATTGTCAGCCAATCTTTCTTGGTGTAGTTATGAGTCTCTGCCTGGAGCATCAGTTACTAATCCGGGAACAAGGTGTTTCTGGAATTTTCCTATATTGCATTGGTTAGCAATGACTTGGGTGTTCCTGGACGTGACTGTGAACCTCACATAGATGTATTTCTCTAAAACCAAGCTGAGCATAACCAGATTCCAAAAATGCTGGTGACCATTTGGGTGCCACCTGACACGAAGGGAAGTGTGACGGAGCTAACGTGAAAAAAGACAGCAGCCTTAACTGAATGCCTTAGCATACCTTAGTTTTACCAATTTTGTAAAAACAAATGACCTTTACCATGGTTTCTCCCAGCACCTCACAATTAATCTGGCTCTGGGTAGGATAGAGAGGAGAGCTTGAATAGCATTACTCAGACTCCGTGTTCAGGTGGGATTATTGAAATACAGTTAAAAAGTGGAAGTTCGAAATCACCAACATGCTCGTTTCTCCTTCTTGCTCCGCAAGGATTTTCGAATCTGGTGTTCACTGCCATGTTGAAGTTGAGTATGTGGCATCTGGGTGACAAAGAATTAGGCAGTTGCAGTGAGAATTAGAGGTTTTATAGGGCTAATCCCATTCCTTCCCCTGATTTCAATGTGTTTTCCATATGGTCTGATACAGGGGGGCTGGTTTTTGCTTTTAAACACAACTCAGTTGGTGATCTAGTCACAGCAGGTCAGGGTCCAAGTGGATTCCAGGTCTGCCTGTTTTAGCTACACCTCAGTCCCTCTAAACTTGTATGTTTGCAAGTGTTCCCACCAAGCAGGAGAGAGGGAGGGAAGGATGTGTGTGCTTTGAAGGGCTGGCTCTTGTAGTTGGGTGGTGGAGAAGGATAACATGTTAGGTGTGAAATTTACATCAGAATAAGTGTATCCTTTCAGGAAAGCACCGCTTGGAACAGAATGTCACCAAATCCTCGCTTTTTACCAAGAGCAAACTGGCCACTTTTCATCCTGCCATTTGATGGCTGTTGAGCTCCTTAGGTCTGAGCCAGAGGCTGGCGGCCTGTATGCAAAGTGCTGTGTAATTGTGCAGTTTTCTGTGGTCCGCCTTCGGAACAATGTCTCATAAAAATCTTAAGCGGCTATCACTTTTCATGGCTAATGAACTGAGGAACTGGGAATGAGATCCAGAGCCAATTCTTGGATTAAATCTTCTGAGCCTCAAACGAGGCTGTGGTTAGGAACTGGGGCGGGGGGTGGGGGGGGGGGTGGGGGGGGGGGAGGCCCAAAGGAGGGGATGAAGGATGATAAGCCTCCACCTTCCTCACCAGCCTAGAAACCTGCTGGAAGGAATGCACCAATGACCGATGAAGGACATGAATATCAAAAGGCTTGTTTGAGAGTCATTAAAGCATTTAGTGTGTTTTTCCTCCCCTCTGTTTGTTTTCCATGCGATTTCTAAGAGGCTCTTTCTCATTTTAAGAAATATTTGAAGTAAGAAGCTTTCGCATTCACACACTGATCGGTAACCAAATGGTGGTCGCCTCTGGTGAACAGTGAGTTGGGGGAGGAGTGTAGAGCAGGAAGCCTCTGGCACAAAGGAATGAAATAGAATGGGAATTGGTGGTCTCTGTTACAGAGGGGTGGTCTGCTGAGAAAAGCATTTAAAGGCAGATTCCATCCTGTGATGCACACATGTAGATAAATAAATAAACAAATATATGTCCACTTTCCCTTTATTTTGTACTAAAGACAATGTCCGCAAATGCCTTAGCTCCCTGAGGAGGAATGATAGTGAGCTGGAGGCCAGGTATAGCTGCATTAAAAACATCTCAAATAATTCCCAACTAGATCTCCTTGTCTTTCATCAGGTCTTGTTTCTGAGATACCGCAAATTTCCTTTCCTTTCTTTTATTTTTCTGCCAGTCTATGGTGCTTGCACTCATTTCCAGCGAAGGACATGAACATTCTTTCGTATGGCAAGGTGAAAATAATTTTATTTTCATCACTTCCCTCACCTCCCCCCACCCCCAACCTTGTGATGGATTTACTTGAAAAAAAATAATGACGGGGCTTCACAAACTGGCCTGACAGTTGTGATGCGGAGAGCGAGCCAGCTGAGTAGGGACGGTGAGGCATCTCTGTACCTATTATGGCAAAAATCAATAATGCTTTCTGTAAATTGCTCCTCCCAAAGGAGCCAAACAAATGCAGGAGACAGGGGAAGCCATCATTCTGTGTGAAGGCTTCGCACACTTGGTCCAGTGCAATTATGAACGGGAGGGTGATTTGATGTGTGTGTGTGTGTGTGTGTGTGTGTGTGTGTGTGTGTGTGTGTGTGTGTAGTAAGAATTCTGGGGAGGGGGACCTTATTCATCATAAAACTTTAATTATACTCTTCTTCTTTCGGAAAGGTGTATCCTTCCATCTTTGCGACCAAGATGGGAGAGAGCCTGGTGTCAAGTTACCCCAGGCAGCCATTTGGAAGGTGCAATGGGTAGATCAAAGGGAATAGCCAGCCTATTTAATTGTTGATTTCTGGGCTGGGGACTTAACCATTTTGATGCTTTTCTGGAAACTCACAAGGGCTTTGGGAATTCCAAAGGAGTCTTCTATAAGCAATCTTGTATGTTTGGGCTGTTTAAAAATTTTCTTTACATTCCAAATCTGTCATCTTAGGGATCTTTGACAAGATAATGTATTACAAGTTCCTCTAGTGACTGTTTTTTTCTGTAAGATTATGACACCTTTACAGGCTGCCCCACCCTAACTCTCCAGGATTGCAGACTGGAACTGGGAGCCCTTTTCACAAAGATGATTATCTATTGGGAAGATCACTGGATTCAGAGCCTAGGTGTGAGGACCAACTATGCTACCTGCTAACTCCACCCCCAGCATGTTTCAGTCTTTGTGTCTTCATCTATACAATGGGGAAAGTGATGCCTTCTAAAGCTCTTTCCCCATATTGAGAAATGCTCTTTCCCCATATGAGAAAGTTGTATGAAAATCCATTGCCAACATGTAAGTTATATAAGGAAGTCAATTATTATTAACATTGAAGAAGAGAAGCAAGGTCAGGCCTGGGTATGCTTGAATGGAAAGAACAAGTGGGTCTGTCCACAGTCATACAATGTCTGCATGCTTGATCACATTTGGTCTTAGATGCCGTTCGTGAGATGATAAGAAGCCTAGGTTTCAGCCCATGTTGGAGTTGAGCACATACATCAGGGGGAAATGAACCTGTAGAGATGCAAGCTGTTGGAATTTTAGCCATAACATGACAAAACCCCATTTCCCATGGCATCCAGTTTAAGTCAAGCGGGAAGATTGGGGACTGACACTATATCCTCAAATAAGAGGGCATTGCATTTTTGGTGGTGGGAGGGAGGCAACATACAAACTATTAGAAGGCGATGCAACATTCTAATTGAGAGAGAGAGAGAAAGAGAGAGAGAGATTTGGATTTTATCTGAGGAGATGACCCTGTCAGAGTTTCTGAATGTTTTGTTAGACTGTTTTCTTTAAATTAATGGGTAGGGGACTGGTGGGTTCGTATGGGAGATCTGTGTAAATCCGTTAGTAAAAAAGTCAACAGAAGGAAAGGGCAGGTGGTAAGGTAAGGGGAGAAAACATTGTGCAAATGCTGAAGTTTTAGAAATAGTTACACATGTGTAGTGTTAAGGATAAATAGTTGTAGAATAGGGGAAGTAGACACACTGGAAAGCATCAAATATAATCAGTATCATCATGACCCGAGGAAATAAGGCAGTAATGGTTGAAAACATATTCCAGTTGCTTGGGAAGTTGGGAATACAATCTAACATGCAGGTTGAGATGAGTTAGGCAGACATGTCTAAGCAGGAAAGAATTTGAATGCATGAGTAGAAGAGGAGTCAGAAACTGGGGTGATTGAGAGGGCAGTTGGATGGATGGACACTTGGGGACGTCATTTGAGAAACAGAGTCACAAATACGCTAGGAAGGAGTAAAGCTAATGGCATTCTACCAGTTTGGTAGAAATGAGTTGAAAGCTGGGCAAGGGGAGTCCCCTGACCCCATCCCAGGCTGGGAGTGAAAGCATATCCTTTCAAACGGAAGGGAACAGTGTCTGATGCTTGCCCCCTGCTGGAAGCAGCCACTTTGGGTCCCAAAGGTGGAGGAGGAGGGGAAGGAGCAAACACAGGGAAAAAAAATTGACCTATTAAAGTCAATAATCCCGGGATCCTAATGGGTCCAACTGCATCTGAATAGCATATTAAAATTACCAAAATTGTCTTTTAAAACATACTGATGTGGGTCACCCCAGCAGCATGCTCCCAGTTGTTAATAATTAATACAGAGCGTCCAGGGGGGGAATCACTGTGGATAATTGTAGCCAGTCAGGATGACTGTGGCAGCCTGGCGCGCTGCAGGTTGGACAAGGGCAGCGAGGAAGGCATCCTGCATCACGCCGGTGCCAGCTGCCAGGTATCGGTGGTCCGCTTCCTGCGGCTGTACTTCTTCTGACGGGAAAGCCTTCTAAACAAGGCTGTGAATTGGTTTTCATGCTCGCATTGACAGATTGGGAAAGCAGTTTGTTCTACCAAATTTAACAATGATATATCATTATCACAACTTTGGGGGAAATCTATAAAATCAATAAGTTTGTAGCCTGAACAGGATTTGTATCGCTTGCTTGCTGTGCTGGTGTCAAAGCGTGAGCATATGGATTGAGTCACAGCCTGAGATCAATGGAATTTGTGGACAGTGAGCTCAATAACAAGCCCTTCTGAAAAGAAATAGATGTAAAAAGCAAATTTACTAGAGTATAAAAAAAAAAAAAAGCTAATATCTTTTCCGCGCCTGGCTGTAAAGTGCTGTTTGGCTGCCTTTGGCTGTGGGTACTTTGAAAGCTGTCTAGGCTATGTGCTTGCAATGCTGAATGTTCCTGCGCCAGCTTCATGCATTGCATGTACAGTTGGGTGCTTCTATTTGCAGGGTTTGTACTAGGAAACTCGCCAAGAATAGGAGGAGGGGGAAAAATAGCCCTTTATATTGTAAACTGAATAAAGAATAAAAACAGTCAGTGTGTCTGCTGGGGAAAGACCACGGTGGCTTTATTTACTTTGTGCTGGTAGGACTTGCTAATGGAGAAAAATAAAAAGGCATAATTAAATAGTTTAATGAATTCGCAGCTCTTTTGTTTGAGTGGGACAGGAATGCATGTTCCGGAGAGGCCTCACAAAGAGCTTGGCTGGCAGTGAGTTAAAAGTAGGAAATCAGTTCTTTGAAGGCATTTTTATACTTCATTATCCCAGCATGTAAAATGACTTGTACTAAACGACTGAGGATTTTATTTTTCACTCTCTCTCTTTCTCTCCTTTTTCCTAAACAAAAGGGAGCATGGGGCGGCTGGTGTCTAATTCCCCTCTGGGTCCTGGAGCCGGGAGATCAGCTAGGCTGATCACCAGGCTGGTGGCCAGTCCCTGCACGGGAGCAAAGTCCAGGACTGTGAGCCACCACAGAGCCCACCGCGCAGCCCGCCAGCCCAGCCCCCGCCACTGTGTACAAGCCCCTGGAGCTGGTGCCCTGGGCCCCTCATATCTTCCTCACCGAGGAAACGTACTGGCCGTTGCCAGGCTGCGACCTGGGGTGTCCTTTACATTTTGTTTTCTGAATGGCCAAGGTTACTTCATCTCTTATGGGGAAAACAAAGGGGGGAAAACACCTGGGGGAGGTGAAGCCAAGTTGGAGTGCCCAGATTCTGATTCTCAGCCCTCACCTGGTTCCCTTCTGTTCTGGGAAGGGAATGTGCTTGGGAGAGCAGGTCCTTCAGGGAAGCCAGCTGGACATCAGCACACTGCTCTCCCCCAGTGGCCACCGGATTTGCACGCTGAAATTGGCCAGCTGGGTGCTCAGGGGCTGGTGGGAGGTAGGCGTGTCCTCTGCCCTCAAGAGCCGGGGATGCCTGGGTGGCTCAGTTGGTTAAACCTCTGACCCTTGATTTCGATCAGGTCATGATGTCATGGTTTAGTGAGATCCAGCCCCGCCTCGGGCTCTGTGCTGACAGCATGGAGCCTGCTTGGGATTCTCTCTCCCTCTGTCTGCCCCTCCCCTGCTCATGTGCGTGCTCTCTCTCTCTCTCTCTTTCTCTCTCTCTCAAAATAAATAAACGTTTTTTGAAAAAAGTCAAACAGGGCTTGTGCTACCTGCACAGGACAAGTTGACAAGGTTGAGCCCAACAAAGGTGAATTCTAGCTGCTATCAGGCAGGGGATGGGGGAGGGTGCAGGAGATCTCAGGGGGTCCGAGTTTCAGGTGAGACTCTTCCTGATGGCCCATTGAGGCAAGGGCCCAAAGGAGGGTAGACTTTGCTGAGGGAGTGGGGCAGCTTGGACTTACAGGCATAGCAGGTAACTGAGGGGCATCCCAAAGTACCTCCGGGCAAGCATGGGTCCCCAGTTTTAAAACCATGGTGGGTTAGTTGAGCTCCAGTTCAACCTCTGGAACTTGGTGGTGACAAAGCCCATGTAAATTGTGGCCCAGGATGAGCTATGGGTGTTTTAGGGCCAGTCCTGACCATTCTTCAACCTCCACGTGAGGCTAGTGCATAGAGAGTAAGCAGAATGATTGCTTTTTCAATAAGTTGATTATTTTAAGTGCTTGGCAGGTTCCTGCCCTCTCTCTGCCCCCCTTCCCTCCCTCCCTCCTGTGCTGTTCTGGCACAGGCTTTCCTGGAGGGTGTGGCTAGGGCTGGGGCTCCAGGGGATGGCCCTGGGACCCGGCAGCTGCCTGAGAGCCCCTCTATAGATTTGTTGTTATTTTTTCCTTACAGCCAGAGTGAGGGCCCTCTCCTGAGCTTTGTGTGGCAAGACTTTGAAGGCAACGGGAAAACAGCCCTGCTGAGATGGTTCTAGGTGACACGCCTAATCCATCTTTGGAGGAGAAGGACCCTCTTGGGTCTGAAAATAATTGTTTCTTGCCGCCAGCCTCTTATTTTCTTCCTTTCCCTGCTGTACTCATGCATTAGACTTGCTTCCAAATCGAGCCCACTGTGTGGTTTGTGGGCTCAATTTTTCCCCAGCTCAGTAGCATACCCCAAGTAATCCTCAACAGTCTATCTCTGCACCCTCCACGTCAGAAGGCTACTTCCAGGTGGCCTTTTCCCTCTGTCCCCTTCAGCTTGAGAGTCTCCCGCCAGGCCAGAGGCAGGGAATTGCCAGTGCAGTCCTTCCCGGGGTTCGGAGATGTGCATTTACAAAGCCTCTCTGTGCCTTTAAATGGCTCTGCTTGCTTATAAATATCACTTGATGTTTGTTTCTTGTTCAATTTTACCTCATCAACAAATATTACTAGGGGAGTCTCACCTAACAATTGTTTAATCCTGACTTCTTTTTTTTTTTAATGCCTATAAACCCAAGATTTAACCTTTATATAGAGGATTCCTCCCCCCCCCCCCCCGCCCACCCCCCTACCGCTGCCCCCATCTCTCTAGAGAGCCGAAGGTTTGTCTGTGTGTGGGTGTTTGAAGTGGTTGGACCCATCTGCATAAATACCAGATACAAAGCGCATCTTCAGCATAAATAGAGTTAAACACTGGTGAAACAAACAAACCCCAAACGGACAGGCTCTGAGCTCTCTTGCCTCCTCTGATCCCGTGCTGAAAAGTGCAACAGAAATGATTTTCACAAATTAGCCCTAACTTTTGAATTACAGCATTTCTTTGGGTATAATGACCGGGCTGTGTGGTAATTTACAGCCAGTCCCGGCCTTGCTGAGTAGCAGGGAGATGCTGTGAAAGTGACTGTTAATATTGATCAATGAGGGCTGGAGAGAGTTGTAGACCCTCAGCATCGCCACTTAAAGTGGGCAGGAAACCCAAATTGACCAGTAATAAAGTGTTTGAGGTAGTGCGAGGCGGCTCCTGGGGAAGCTGGCTGCTCTGAGGGGAGGCTGGAGGAGAGAAGCTGTCAATTACTCTTGTTTGATGCCCGGTTTCGGGAGCAGGACGGAGCGGGCTGGGGCCGCTGGCAGGCGGAAGGCGGAGGCGGGCCGCCTGCCTCTCTCCGGAAACCACCCTGGTCATTGCAGGAACTGAGACACAGTGGATCTTTTTACATTCCTTGTGGGTCCAGAGGCCTCAACTCACCACGATGGAGACCTAGTTTTCTTTAATCTTAGGGGAGGAAGTAAAATCTCAGCTGTTTGCAACCTTCCCCCTACTTCTGTGCTGGATACTAGTTGACCATTGGGCTTTGGTTTGGGCACTGATTGGAGTCATGTGGGTGACAGACCAGAAATCTCAAAAGATAGTGTGGGAATGAAAAATCAGCTTCTGTTAAGGACTTTGGGCTTAAGTCTCATTTAAAGTGATCACGTTGTCATTGCCATTGTATAGATAATTAATAATAGCAGCATGAACTGTGTGCTCTGATCTCAGTCCTTAATGCATTAACTCTTTTAATCCTAAAACCAGCCCAGGGGATGGGTGGGTGCTATTGTTTTACTAAAGGAATAGTATGTGATTGCAGTTTTGATTTGCAGTATTTGATTGGCAGTAATGTTACTATTCAGAGATGAATTAGAACATGATTGGGGTAAGACTATGCTCCAGGGGTGCCTGGGTAGCTCAGTGGGTTGAGTGTCTGACTCTTAATTTCAGCTCAGGTCATGATCCCAGAGTCTTGGGATCAAGTCTTGTGTCGGGCTCTGCACTGAGTGTGGAGCCTGCTTAAGAGTCTCTCTCTCTCCCTCTCTCTCCCTCTCTTTCCCTCTCTTTCCCTCTGTCCCCCTTTCTCCCCCTCTCTCCCCCGTGCCCTCTGTTGCTCTCCCCTGCTCATACACACTCTCTCTCTCAAAAAAGAAAAAAAAAAGTGAACAAACAAAAGACTATGCTCCAGAAAGAGTTCATGAGAAATCTTTCTTGTGCTGCCCAACCCCCATAATCATTGCTGGAGTAATCGATTTCCTTTAATGAACCTGTGGCATGGTAGCATTATTTGGGGTTTGTGGTGTTAACCTTCCAATTCATTGGGGTTTTGTTGCTTTGAGTCAGCTGCATATCCTTATTTGAGAGTGAGTAACTTAGTTAAAGCTAAAATTGGGTAATCAACCAAAAATAGACCATTGAAATCAATTTAGATTAAAAGATTAAAAAGCATTGATAAAAGTGAGACATCACTTATGTAGTCATTGTAGTTTTCATATGTTTTGCCCCATGCTGTTCAAGTGTTCTTTAAGTTATAGATCTTATTTGGGAACTCTTCCAATACTAGTAAATACATTTTTTTTCAAATTATGAAATATTTCAATTGTACAGGAAAAAGTATAGAGATTAATATCTATCTTATCCACCAAGCTTTGTCTGAACATTCTACCTCATTTGTTTCAGACCATTTTTTTCCAACATATAAAATGTTCTGAGTCTGTCTGAAACCCTTGTATGTGACTCTCCTTGATCTCCTTTGTCTTTTTCTCCTGGGTCCCTGCCCCCAAGAATTAACCAGTTTCCTGGCCTTTTTCTTTCCTTTTCTTTTCTATTCTGTTCTGTTCTTTTCAGTCTCCTTTTCTTTTTTTTCTCACATGCGGGTGAACATAAATGGAATATAGTTTTGTTTTTGCTTATTTTTAAACTTTACATAAAGGTTATTATAGTGTATGTATCTGAAACTTGCTTTGTTTTCATTTCTCCTTAGATTTAAAAAATGTCTCCACATTGATGTGTATTCCACAGGCCTTTTTTAAGTAAATTCACCATCTTTCCGGAGTATGGAGTGGGCATGTTTCCACCGACTCTAAGCAAAGGGGTCACTCTTGGTGGAGTGGTTTTAGCTTGAATCATGAGAGAAAAGCAAATACCGAGAAAGTTGGGCAGGAAGGAGTTTTTAAAAGTCAGCCTGACAACTTCAAATGAGTTGAATTAATTTTTTTATTTTTTTATTTTTTAATTGAATACAGTGTACTGTATAATAAAATATATTGGCTGTTGAATTAAGCTTAAACTCCCAATTTAGTAGCCAGTTTATTTGGATTGAATTGAACATAAACTATTAATTCAACAAATCTTAAACTCCTTCTGCACGCAACATGCTGTGCTAGGTGCTCCAAGGAGACAGAAATGAGGGCAGTAAGAATAGCAGAAGACACGCTGGTCAGAATAAAGACTGTAAAGGTGGTATGACAGTACATTCTGATCTTTGAAAAGGGGAGAGATTCTGGACTGGGGATGGGGGAATAGGATGTGGTGCAAGGAAAAGCTGCTTGGTGTATGAGACAGGTTTTGAAGGCTGGAGAACCATGTTTCTCATGAACAAAGCAGCTTGGGCAAAGACTTGGAGACAGAAAAACTCTAGGCATTATTATGGGGCCAGTAAGCCATTTAGTTTTTAAGGTCTTCCAGAGTTTGAAGGAACTCAAAGGTGGAATAGGGCTTAATGGGAGATTGGGCTATACCAGAGGAATTAGGAATGCTTAAGATCTCTCATTGGCAACCATTGTACCACTCTTCAAGGCATGGAGGAAAAATTACTCCAGAAGTAATTTGTAGGTGGCTTGGAACCAGATGAGACTGGAAGCCATGACTCTACTTAAGAGGCGTTGGGAAGAGCTCTATGAGATGTAACGTGGGTCTGGACCAAAACCAAATACATTGTCAAAGGAACTGTAACCAACAGTTAAGAGAGAACTTCTCAGGGGCTGAGTGGATATGGATTCAAGATTAGTGGAATGGCAGTGCTGGGTGGCTCAGTCGGTTAAGCCTCTGACTCTCAGTCTTGGCTCAGGTCATGATCTCATGGTTCCTGGGATTGAGCCCTCCATCGGGCTCTGCGCTGACAGCACAGAGCCTGGCTGGGATTCTCTCTCTCCCTCTTTCTCTCTCTGCCCCTCCCCCACTCATTCTCACTCTCTCAAAAATAAATAAACAAACTTTTTAAAAAAATTAGTGGAATGGGAAGAGGAGAGTGAGTGAATTTGTTTTGGACTTAGTCAATTTTAAATCATAAAGCAGGCCAAGTCGGTAAAGGAAATGGTCCAGTGTTCACCTGCTAGCATCTGCTTAGTCTGGCCACTTTGGTCCATGTCACCGCTCACATCCCAGACTGGAAGTAACAGGGATTTAAATCACATTGGGTGTGTCCTTCAAACAGTGATTATAGGGAATTTGTGCTCTGGTGGGTTGGAATTGGCTCACCCTGGTTTGCACGACCTGATTGCTAACTTTTCAGAGATTTTGTGAGTCACTTATTGAACACAGACATTATTAAAGTTAAATCATGTTCACTTACAGTGAAGTAAATTATATTAAAAGTAAAGGTAATCAACCCTCACTTCCTAATTATATTACTATATTTTATGATTCCCCATGCTCTTTTGTGTGTAGAAATTGGCAATACCATAGAGCAGAGCCTGCTATGCCTCTGTTCCCAGCTCTCTGTTCAGTGATACTCTGCTGGCGGCTCAAAATCAGCCACTTTGGGAGTATTTACACCATGCAAATTGGCAAATGCTACAAATCAGGGGTCACTGAAACCCACTTCCATTCCTGTTGGAGAACTCACTGCTAAAGACTTACCAGCACACCACTGAATTGGTCAGTGAATACCCCAGCCCCTTTGCCCCACAGGCGGGACAGCCCTGAGGTACATGTCTACACCTTGTGAGTCCCCAGCACAGTTAAGGTCCAGTTTCTCACACTGGCAACTTGCTTGGAGGCAAATAATTTTTGGCTGCTGCTTTCTTTCTCTCACTGTTCGACTGCCTTTTCAATAATTCTCCTATCACTTGTAAAATAAACTGTTTGCCATTAAATCCTTGTTTTAAGGTTTGCTTCTCAGACAACTAAAACTAAGATGGGGGTGCCTGGGCGGTTAAGCCTCCAACTTCAGCTCAGGTCACGATCTCACAGCTTGTGAGTTCAAGTCCTGCATCGTGCTCTGTGCTACAGCTCGGACTCTGGAGACTGCTTTGGATTCTCTTTTTCTCTCTCTGTCCCTCCCCTGCTCATACTCTGTCTCTGTCTCCCTGTCTCTCTTAAAAATAAATAAACATTAAAAATATAAAGCTAAGATGAATGGCAGGGATAAATGACAAGGTCAGTCAACAGATGCCTGTGGCCCAGTGGGTGATACGTTGAGTACGTGCTCTGTGGATCACCCAAGTAGGGTGATCCTACATACACCAGTATGTTTCTTCTCTCTGTGAAGGATAGTCATAATGACTTTTAAGTGGTTGGCTTCCAACCCTATTTTATTTTTATTTATTTATATATTTTAAGAGTTTATGTATTTATATTGAGAGAGAGGGCACGCAGAGAGAGAGGGTGAGAAAGACAATACCAAGCAGCCTCTGTGCCATCAGCCCAGAGCCCGATGAGGGGCTCGAACCCACAACCTGTGACATCATGACCTAAGCCAAAATCAAGAGCCAGACACTTAACCGACTGAGCCCGCTGGTTCCCCCACCTCATTTTATTTTTAAATCTTACTTTTTTTCTCTTGTGTGTTTTGGAGCACTCTGTATGTACAATTTCTTGTTGATTCCTGGAAGAATAGTATGGTGAACACATGACTGTTCTCTCCTCAGGGACTGTGAGTTCCAATTCCTCTGACACATACTGCTATGGGGAGAAAGTCACGGGATAACTGTGTATTTTTTTTGTTTTGTTTTGTTTTGTTTTGTTTTGTTTTGTTTTTATGGGGATTCATGGGGTATAAGTGACCAAAGAGCCAAGAGTTGTCACTTTTTTTAGTCTGGAAATGTATAATGTGAAATTGTGTAATTTGCATTTCTTTTTGACTGCTGGTAGGAGACAAATTTTCTGGTCCCAGCTGACATCTTATAGATGTGTATCACTCGGTGGAATGGCCTTAATTCCATTGAGTTCTTCAAAATAGAGGTGGGAGTGATCAGAATTAGCCAGTGAAGATAGACCCTGTTTGGTGTGGTATGGCCACCTAATGCTCAATTTCATCTTGCTTTTTTATTTCCCTACTCCTAACTCACCCACTCTGCCTTGGGTGCTTTGAAAACTTACCATGGTGGAAGCAGAAAATTTTTAGTGCATCTTAAACCTGAAGATTGCCTGTCTGTGCTTTCCTATCCATCTACCTGTGTGTCTACCTTAATGTACTTTTTTTGTTTAGTTATTGGAACGTCCAGTCCAGTGTCTGCCCTGAACCTCTTGGGACTCTTAAATCTTTCTTACTCGTGAAATGATTCAGGTAGGCACAGTCTACCAATCTCTGCACACTTCTTTATTACTAGTTCGTTATGGATACCATTTCATGGCTCTCTCTGCTACTGCTATTGGAAATTATAGACCTTCCTCCTATAAACTTCTCCCTTCCCCTCTCCACATCAATTTTTCTGCTTTCTCTTGCTTTCTGGTTTTCAATTCCTATTTGAATCCACAGAACCTAGTTTTAATATTATTGACTAATTAATATTTTATCTTTTAAAAGAATGACTTCTTTTTTTCTTTAGGTGGGTTGTTATTTTTAACGATTGCCTTAATGGGAGCCGAGGATGTCTCTGCTTAGGGAGGCCCTTTCTTTCTGTCCATAATGAGGCATAACTCATTTGCACCATCCGGAGATTTATAGAGGGACTGGGTGCAGTTGGGGGGGGGAAGCACCTTTTCAATTTATTACATCTTAAATGAACTGCTCCCAAAGCAAAAACAAAACAAAAGCAAACAAAAGGGCAGTAAAGCAGTGTCTGTGTACTGTTGAGTTTGACGTGTATTGAGCTGGATAGGAGTTTGCTAACTAGTCTAAGATTGGTAGGCAAGAGTTACCATTCCATTTGTGTTGCTCTTTTGTATTCTCTTTGCCTGTAGCTCTTCCTCCTTGTCCACCCTTACTACATCCACCTCTGCTCCTCTACTGAGTAATTGAAATAATTACCCGGGTGTAATTCTACCTTAGTTATTATTAGATAGTTAGGATGGTTTATTTAATCCTAACTTGGATTTGTTTGGAAGGAGGGGGAACAAGGTGAAAGAGGGACCTCTTTATTTCATCCTACTTAGCACAGCGGCCTAAGCTCTTAGGTGTATGATCTCAAGGACATTTGTAATTTAATAGGAATCGTTTTTCTTCCCAAACCCTTTTGTGAGAAGGTAGTAGAGCTTTCAATTCAGTCTTCCACTAAAATGCCACTTTATTTCATCTCTGGGGTCCGCACCCTGAATTCTGTGCTCTCCCATCTTCTCAGGTCACATAGCAGGGGCTGTGCCACCAACACAGCTGACTTTTGACCTGTGACCTTGAAGTGCCCTGGGGAGGGGCAGATGCCTGCACAGTGGGAGAATCGGGAGGGAGTTCCGGGGCACCAACTGAACGTAATCTATTTTCCTGCCAGTAGCGGTGAAAAGAGCAGCTGGGTCTTTGAGGAGGGAGAGCAAACCCACGGTTACCTGCTCTTTGCTCTTGGTTTTGCTCTTGGTTTGTGAATTCTGGAAGGAGAGAGGAAACCCAGCCATTCAGCGGAGTTTTGGAACCTTCCCAGGAAGGCCAGAGCTGCCTGTGGTGTATACCCCATGACCGCGCGGTCGCTGCCAATGCAGTGTCCCCGAGAAGCCCTTTCCGTTCGCTGCGCCCTGACATCCCACCACAGGACTCTTTACTTGCCCACCGTGGTTCGTTTTCCTTCCTTCTTTTCTTCGTCCGTCCCCACCCCAATCCTCCCATCGCATCAGTACAAAGAGGGTGCGGTTTTTATTCACCCCGCCCGAAAGCGGACTCGGAACTTGAAATTGTCGCTCGCGGCAACATTGCTCTCTCTGCTTCCTTGGTTTTGGAAATGAGGCATTTCATTTCTGACCATGGTTTGAAGACTATAGAAATGCATTTCACACAGGACGAAACACCAGCTGTATATAGATTCTAATATTTTTTTTCATTAAAAACCTTTTGCTTCTTTCCCCTTGCTTCTCTTGATAGGTGCTGAGATAGAAGGCTCCCCTACACCTAAGACATGCCTCCCCCCCTTTTTTTCCTCCTAGACTCAAACTTCAGAATATTTTCAATATCTGCAACATTATCTTTTGAATAATAATTACCTCTTATATTAAATTATAAGACAGCAGGATTCAGGATTAGATCTCCCCATATTATTCTAGTGAAGGAAATTATGACAGGGGTCATTTTTTAGAATTATGTAGCAGGGTAAAAGGTCCTAGGCAGCATTAGAAGGCAAAGGCGTTTATAATTAAATTGTAATTTAGGCCGGTGATTTATCGTTTTCTCAATGAAAAATTTGGTGCTGCCGAGAGATCCTAAGAGGAACTTTAGTGAGATACAACTTAATGAAATAATAAAAAGAAAAATTATTCTGCAATGGATTGTATTACAGTGGCGGAACCATCATTGCCTGCCTTCTGTGGGTATTTCCATTATCAATCCTATTTTTCAAGGATTTCTAATTTAACTATCATTTTCTTTTCAGAATAAAACATGGCACAGGAATTCTGTGTTTTATATCTAGAACATCTTTTTTGAAGACTTGGAAAATACAGTCAAAATCTTAGGTGTTGTTCATGTTCATAAATACATTTGGAACACGTAGCCCATTTGCTTAAAAGCTCTTTATTCTAATTCAAGCCATGCCTGCCTCTGTGACCACAATAAAAAAAAACAAAAAACAAAAAACCGTATTTACTTACTTCAAAATAACAGATGACTTTTCTTTGTGTATTTATTGTGGAGGCTTGTGTCCATGAAGGTGGACCTTTGGTATTTGTTACTTTCCTTCCCGCGACAATTTGGCATCTCCTGTGAGTGAGGGATGAGATACGATCTATGGGATGGATATACACAAGCCAAATGGGACGGTACAGAATAGGAATCATTCTTCTGTTGAAAATAAAAAAGCGAGGGCAATTTTAAAAGTAAAAAGAGTGGAGTTCTTTGCTAAAAAAGATCTTTTGCAGCCTCTCTATAGGAAATCAGCAGTTTTACAAAACTAATTGTGACCGAAGATTTGGCTCATGATAAGGCCAATTTAGTTGGTGTTTTGAGCCAAAAGATTAAACAGTTGAGTTATTAAAAAAACAAAAGTACATTTTAAACTTGTGGTGTGATACTTGCATTTATTATAATTCAAATTGTTCACTTATTGTTATATTCTAATTTTCTCCATAGAACCTTGATTGCTTTAATGATCTTGGTGGTAATTCTTTAAAAATAATCACGCTAATAAACTTTTAATGGCATGTGTTTTAAATAATTGATTGAAAATGGTCTAAATATCTGCTTATCCAGTAGTCTATAATAGCTTCTTCACTAAACACTTAATCTATTGAGTAAATAATGTGTTTCAAAAAAATGTACTGTGTATTTATATAATAGACTTCAGGTGTTAAGAAAACAACATGTACCTTACAGATTTTTTTTTAAACATGTTTTCTTCACTAACAGAAGTTGTCACCATTCATTGAGTAAAGAACATGCACTTGAGTTATCTAAATACATGGTTGGATGAAAGATGATAATATTTTACATGGATCTATTAAAGTTTATCAGTTTCTGCTCACATAGTACATTTTATCTTTTTACTTAAAAAAATGTTTATTTTTGAGAGAGAAAGAGAGGAAGAGAGAGAGAGGAAAGCAGAGAGAGACAGAGAGAGAGAGAGAGAGTGGGCAAGGGGCAAAGAGAGAGAAAGAGACATAGACAGAGACAGAGAATCCCAAGTAGGCTCCACAGCTGCCAGTGCAGAGCCTGACATGGGGCTCAAACTCACCAAATGTGAGATCGTGACCTGAGCCAAAACCAAGAGTTGGATGCTTAACTGGCTGAGCCACTCAGAAGCCCCTGTCTTTTTTACTTCTTTTATTTATTTTTTAATTATTATTTTTTTTTAATGTTTATTTGTTTTTGAGAGAGAGAGAGAGAGACAGAGCGTGAGCAGGGGAGAGGCAGAGAGAGAGGGAGACACAGAATCAGAAGCCAGCTCCAGGCTCTGAGCTGTCAGCACAGAGGCTAGCACAGGGCTCCAATTCACAAACCTCGAGATCATGACCTGAGCCAAAGTTGGATGCTTAGCTGACTGAGACACCCAGGCACCCCTGTCTTTTTCACGTCTTAAAAATGGGTCTGACAGGCTTTGGGATAAAATTTTTAGAGAGAGCGAAACCCTCAAAAACATTAACTTTTTAGAGAGGAATGCTCTTTAGTTTTCAATATGCACTATGTCCTTCTGAATACTATTTTAGGCTGTTAACTTGTAGTTGCTTCTCTGGTCTTCCTCTTTCCTTCAAATTTGAGGCAGGATTGACCTGGTATGGTTTCCCCGACACTGTTCTACAGGAAAAGCCCAGTGGTTAAAAAAAAAAAAAAAAAAAAAAAAAAAAAAAAAAACCACATGGGAAAAGCAGCATGACCTTGGGTGGTGACTTAATAGTTTTTCACAAGTAAAAATAGAAATAAAAATAGGCTTGAGCGTCATAGGGTTGTTGAGTACATTAAGTGAGTTCTTACATGCAAAGCACTTACAACAGTGTTGGCATATAGTAAGTACTTAATAAATGCTAGCTAGTATGACTGTTTATTTGTAATTATAGACCATGACCATCTTCACTAGACAGATATCGACAGAAATATTCTATTAAAGGTAATAAGAACTTGGCAATCTAAATTTTGACCTACATATGAAAAGCTTTTGAAAGCAAAGCCAGTAAAGAAACATGAACCCACTAGGGGAAGTGATTGATAAAGGAGGTGATCCACAAAACATAGCTGTTTTATTAATGTGTGATATGTTAATTTGTCCTTTTATATTCAATTCCCATGACTTTGTTTTTTCACTTTTTATTTTCAAATAATTTTAGATTTAGAGAAAAGTTGTAAAATAGTAGGGAAATTCCCCATGTACCCATCACTTAGCTTCCCCTACTGTTAACGTCTTGCATAACCATGGTACAATTATCAAAACTAAGAAATTAACACCATGGAATACAATTAACTGAAGACACTTGGGTTTCCACTGTTGTCCTCTTTCTGTTCAAAGCCCTAGTTCAGGACCACATAGTGCATTTAGTTGTGATGCCTCTTCATCCTCCTCCGATCTGTGAAAGTTCTTCAGTCTTTCTTTGATCCCTAGGACCTTGGCCTTTTTTTTTCAATTGAGGTAAAATTGGTATAGAACATTATATAAGTTTCACGTGTACGTTATAACTCGACATCTGTACACACTTCAAAGTGGTCACCATTAAAAGTCGAGTTACCATCCATCACCATACAATTGACCCCCTCCACCCACCCCCAGCCCAGTTCCCCTCTGGTCATCACCAATCTGTTCTGTTTTCTGTATCTATAAGTTTGTTTTTATTTTTGACCTTGGTAGTAATGAAGTGTACTTATCAGTTATTTTCATAGAATGTTCCTCAATTTGGGGTTTTCTGATGTTTTCCATAGTTAGATCAAGGTCACACAGTCTTGACAAGAATATCACAGAAGTGATGCATCCTATCGTATCATGGGGTATGTGACATCGATAGATCTTATTACTGATGATGTTAACTTTGGTTACTTGGTTAAGATGGTAACTGCTGGCTTTTTTCCCTGCAAAGTCACTATTTTTCCCTTGGTGGTAGCAAGATAAATATCTTGAGGGAACTGCTTTGAGATTATGCCAATATCATACTTTTTCTCAAATTTCCACTCACTATTTTTAGCAGCCATCAGAGGATGATACCTGCAACAATTATTACTGTGGTTTTCTAGTGGTGATTTTCTCTTTTCCTTATTTCTTCCCCCTTGAATAATTGGAACTCTTCTGAAATAAGAGCTGTCATTTCTCCACTATTCTTTAATTTATTCAGTTATTTATATTAAAGTGAATTCATTGATATTTATTTTAATCTATAGACTATAACCCAATACTACCATTAATTTTCTTTTTTTTCCTCAAACTACTCCAGTTGTGGCTCTTTCAGTTTGGTGCCTATGTCCTTTCAACATTTCTCCATCCTATTTTAGGACTTCCTTACTCTCCTCTACCACAAGATGTTCCATACTTATCTTGGATTTAAGGGGCCCTGGTTCCTTTTATTGGATAATGGTATTTAGGTACCAATGTCTAGATTCTAAGTAGGCTCACTATGACTTAGGGTATCATGGCTTCTAGGCCATCTCAGAGAGCAGGGCTTGGGAATACATGTATGTATGCTTAGTCAGGCATATAACCACATCTGGTTAGGGATTCTTATGTCACTTAGAATTGTCTATCATTTTTGTTTTTTAATGACCACAGAAGAAAAGCTGTGAAACTTTTTTTGGCACAATTAGTATGTTTATAGGTAGAAAAATAAGATAGGAAAATTTTTAAGATGGAATTTAGTACATATCAAGGTTAGGACTGTGAACCTATCATAAGATTTTTGAGAAAGTCGTGATTCTTTGGTATATGAAACAGACACATGAAGTTCCTCCCCATCCTCGTATGTCAGTGACTTGGGGACCTGGTGATGACTCATCTTGAATTCCATTGTCACATATTTGGCAACTTGGGAACAATGCTGAATCATTTATCTAAAAAAAAAATTGTAATAAATATTGGGGGGATATTTTAATAATTAGATGACAGCTTAATATTTATATGTGCTAAAGAAAATGTTTTGCATCTGTGTTTTGAAACCATGGTTTGTTTCTGTTCAAATATACATGAATTTGCTAAAAAAAAGAGAATAATTTTCAAAACTGCATTCATATTTTAAACAGCTTTTGCCTCACATGATCTCTATTCTCCTGATCATTTCTTACTGTCTACATAAAAAAGTTAAAATTTCAGGGGCGCCTGGGTGGCTCAGTTGGCTAAATGTACAGCTTCAGCTCAGGTCATGATCTTGGACTCTGTGGGTTCGAGCCCTGTGTTGGGCTCTGTGCTGACAGCTCAGAGCCTACAGCCTGCTTCAGATTCTGTGTCTCCCTCTTTCTCTGCCCCTCCCCTGTTCAGGCTCTCTCTGTCTCTCTGTCTCTCTCTCAAAAATAAGTAAACATCCAAAAAAATATTTTTAAAAAGTTAAAATCAGAAATAGACATTTCCTAACCTCACAGAATAATTTTATCTTGAAATATCAGAAGTAAGTGATCTCAGAATTGGTTTTTCTATGAGTCATTTCAATTAAGATACTTGTTTTCTATTCCTTATTTCTTCAAGAAATATTTTATAAGTAATTAAATCCTCTTTTTTCTCTTTACCTATTTTTTTTTCCTTTTCTGCATGACTATTGTTTTCCTTTTTGATGACAAATAAGCAAATAGTTACTATTTCAATTGATTGCTACATGTTAGGTATAATGGTCACTATTGATTATTGTATAATTTAAATTTGGAGTTTACCAGCACTTATTCCCACCTTAAAACTTATATTTAAGGAATCTTATTATTTCCAGAAGTTTCTATAAAGATTAAAGATATGAAAGCCAAAAGCCAAATGGATAAATGAAAATTAAGGAAGAACTTTGGTGTGCAGTTGCTATGGGAGAAGGAAAGTGACTAGACAATAAATGACAGTGCCACTTAACATGTTCATAAATCTGGTGGCTTTGTAGGGCTGACGGTACACATAAGCTGCCACAAAGAGAAGCAGTGAGTTTAGAGCTGAACGATGAGGCATTTCCAGTTCCAGTTGGTGTGTCATAAAAACCAAATTGTATGAGAAGCTTTCTAGCCTGAATGGTTCATGAGCATTAGAGATGTCTTCATGCTTCTTTTATCAGTGGCTCTTTGATTTAGAATTTTTGACTCAACATACTGTTTCCTTGGCTATTGGTGATCCCAACAGCTACCACAGAAGTGGCAAAATGTCACAATATCAACCTCAGGAAGAATATCAAGGTGTCATTGCTTATATTACTGTCTTTACTAGTTGAAAGTCAAGTTATCATTATGGTGGACCCTGATGGTGTCCCATCCATATCCCATAGGCACTGACCTCTTGACACTGAAGGCTGCTTATTGAGAACAGCTGTGACTCTCTGCCAGAGCAAGTTTTTTTTCTGATTGTATGCTTACCTTGGCCAGCATGTAGGGCAAGCCAGAGTTGCCAGAGAGTTTATGTCACCAGAAGCAACCATCAACCAATGACAAATGAAGGTTTGACAGATACGCCCTACTTCTTTTCTTGGTTAGAATAACTCTGGGGTAAACAATACATTGTCTCCCAGACTTACCAGTGGCTCCAATTTAATCAGAGCTTAAACTTAATGTTAGGGCCCCGTTGCCCCCTTAATAATATGCCCTTATTGGCCTCCTTCCCTTCCATATTTCATGCCCTAATTGCCTACTGGTTTTTCCCAGGATGACCTCTGAAATGAACTAATTGTATTCCAGTTCTTGTCTCAAAGTATGCTTTTGGGAGAACCTAAACTATAGCAAAATTTAAGTTATCTCTTAGCTTAAGTTAGTTTGTAAATCCTTTACCTCCTCTGCATTGCTGCCTCTCTACGTTTACTTTTTTCTCTGGCCTCTTGTCCACCTGGTTCCTTCTGGAGAGGTTGGGAATGAGTAGGTAAGCAAGAAAGAAGGTAGTGGGGACACTGAGACAAATAGGCATGATAGAGTCAAGGCAGGGAAGAAGAATCGTGCATTTATTGAGCACCTGTTGTAAACAAGGCAGCGACTGTATTAAGTGCTTTCTAAAAGTTATCTCATGTCATTGTCTTGACAGCCCCTGGAACAGAGGGGTAGGTGGTATTATGTCTGTTTTGGAGATGGAAGAACTTGATATGCAGAGGGCTTAAAAGATGTGCATAGGGTTACCAAACTGCTAATGAGTAGAACTAGGTTTGGGACCTACGATTGTGTGTGCCCTTCTAGAGAAAGACCTAGACCAGCAGCCAGAAAGCTGAGCTTTGAATCCCAGTTCTTCTCTTTACATGTTGTGTGGTCTTGGGCATGCAATTTGCATTCTCTGAATTTGTTTTCTCATCTGTCAAGTAGAAAGTGAAAAGTGAGAAATGATTATCATGTTAAGACATTTTATTTAGTCTTAGCCAGTTGGATGCACTAAAATCATTATTTTAGAGAAAAAATGAGTATTGATCTATTTGGCTAGACGAGCTCTGAAAAACTACCAGCTGGAACTAGTCCATGGGCAGGAAGGGATGGGTCTGGGTGGGAAAAGTAGCTTATTTTTAAATTTATGGCATTTTGGTAATCACCTGTGTAAATAGCTCAGCAGTGATGGGGCAGAGTTGTGCATCTGAGTAAGCTGCCCTTGTCTCTTGAGGTGGCCAAGCCATGGATCTGAACTACCTCAGCTTAGTGAAAAACTTGGGTCAGTCATGGCTGGTTTTTTCCATTGGTCAGCCAATGGCTTAATCATCACGTGGCCTTTCATTTCATATTTGTCACTGTCAGGTTGACTTTGAATTTTGGAAAGCTTCCAGCATTCATTACCATAATGAAAAAGAAGAGAAGTTCGTATTCGCGGCACACAGACTTAGAAAGCTACTCAGAGGGACCATCCTTGCTCTTAGTATTTCTCCCTTCAACCCAAAGAACCTGCAAACATATGTATTAAAAAAAAATCATGGTTATTTGAGTCAGAAAAAGTGGAGCCCTAACCTTGTCCAGAACTGGCCTGCAAGATAGACAGGATTGATAGCAGAGCCCCCTTGGGCACTAATTGATTTATTCTTTTCTTTTGACTCTTTGCACTTCGGGAGTCACTTGTAAGTGTTTGGTAATCATGAGACATGCAAACTCACAGGCTGCTTCTTTCCATGGTTAGTAGATAGGCAAAGGATTTCTAAGAAAATCTTCTCTTAGATGAAAGCCTGGCATCTTATTTTGTATATTGTCATAGAGATCCTCACCTAGGAGAAGAGCATTTTGCACTGACTTACAGAGCTTCCTTGATGTGCCTGGAAGAACTTGAGTTTATGCTTATTAGTCAGAGGCCACTGTGGCCTTTATTGAGAAGAAAGGAGCCCAACTTTTATCTTCTGCTTTACAGGGCAGGATAGAGGCTAGTCTGTATTCGCACTTGTCACTTTCTTGCCTGCTCTGGTGTTGGGAGCTGTCCAGGAACACTTCATGATGCCGCTCAAACACAAACGTCTGGAGAAGCCCTAATCCAAAGTGAATCTTTTATAAATAATAAACAGCAAATAGGCTCCATTTAGTTATATTAACCCCCAAATAGGTCAGGCACGTTGTTTAAAAATGCAAACATCACAATAAAAAAGATTCCCTAGATGCAGAGTTTGATGTGTATGTGCAAATTTTCTGGACATGGTACAGGAAAAAATAGCCCACACCTATGCTTCACTACTTAAAATATTTATATATTATCTCTGAAAAGTGCTACTTTTGAAGTGCTATTTATTATAAGCTGATAGAACTCAAAGGCTCTCCGTCCTCATAGAAGTCCTTCTCGTTCCTGATTGCTGAGTAGTTGCTCATAACTTTACATTCTGAAACCTGTGGAGTCCTCAAGAGATTCAGAGCTCTTGCCAACATTTTCAAGATTTCTTGCTGAACAACTTGGCATTTGTTTGTGATCCTCTCTAGTTTCGTCAATGGGCCTAATTTCACACGTTGAGGTTCTTATTGTTTGCCAGCCAAAATAAAATGGCATAGTTCAAAACTATTTATACAATTGAAAACATTTTTTTCATTTGGAGCTCACTTAGCTTGCCTGTCTGCCTCAATTGTGTATTAACCTCTCTTCTTTCATGCCAGGAATAATTAGACAATTAAGTGCTGATGCTCTGGATATGAAAGGGCATATTTTCATTGAAATTCTCACCTACAAAAATACCTAGTCTAATTCACATTCCCCTTAAAACCGGATGAGTAAAGTGTTCCGTTGTGAACTCTAACATATAGATCCCAAAGTATTTACACTTGGATAAAGATATGGCACTGTAATTCAGTTGAGCAATGGCAGTAATTACTTTTTCCCAGGGAAGAGTAATTCTTGCAATTAAAAACATACAGAGGTTGGGTGCGACTTTTCTGTACTTCCTGATTTGCTTGTGGCTCAACCATTACTTATGTCAATCTGTGATCCTCTTGTAATGATTTCAAGAGGAAATAAAGCTGCATGCTGTTCCACCAGTATTTCTAGAGAGAGGTGACCTTCGTTACTGTGTTGAAATTTCATGCCCCTTTAAAACTAGTTATGTCTTTTAAATCTGCATTTAATTCCTTCTCTTTTCCTCTCCGTACTCTAGAATTGCCAAGATTAGGAGATGAAGTAGACGCCCCAGTTTGGTTAGCATCCAGCTACACATTAGGCTAGATTCATTCATGTAAAAAGGATGTAATGTAACTCCCAGTCTAATCCGTGGGATCTCCTCTGTAGCTTCCCTTCTGTATATTGACCTGATCTCTAGTAATCTCTTAAAAAATGGAATTCTTCATGCTTTAGGAAAGAGCTCCCATCTCCTCCCCCACCCCCCATCCTGCACATGCCTTCCTTACTGTCATTTCGACCACATCCTATTAGAAGCAAGTCTGTAAGTCAAGCCCACACTCAAAAGAGGAGAATTAAGTTCCACTTCTTGAAGGGAGGAATGTTGAAAAGTTTGTGGGCATATTTTGAAACCACCAGAATCCTGGAGAAGAATTTCAGGCAAAGGAATGATGCAGATCTTCAGTAGAAAAAGGTTGGTCTAGGGACGCCTGGGTGGCTTATTTGGTTAAGTGCCCAACTTCAGCTCAGGTCATGATCTCAATGGCTCGTGAGTTAGAGCCCCGCGTCAGGCTCTGTACTGACATCTCAGAGCCTGGAGCCTGCTTCGGATTCTGTGTGTGTCTCTCTCTGCCCCTCCCCTGCTTGCACTCTGTCTCTGTCTCTGTCTCAAAAGTAAATAAACACTAAAAAAAATTTTTTTAAAGAAAAAGGTCAGTCTAAAAATAGGGTGCAGAGTGTGCTGGTACAAAGAGAGACTGAGTTATTTGATTATAATCTCCTTTACCCACTAAACCTGAAACCCTATTAAGGCAGGGCCCACATCACTCTTCGTTCCTCAGCACTTCAAACCCTTGCATGTAAGAAATGCTCCTTAAATATTTTTGGCATGGCTGAATCAATGAATGAATAATTCAGTAAATGAGAAATTAATGAAGAATGAGTGACTTGGTTACATGTCAAAATGGTATCAAAAAGCTCTCTGGAATCAGACTGCCTGGGTTCAAATCTAGGCTCTATTGTATACTGGGTGTCTTTTCTTGGGAGGTCATTTAATCTTCATAAGCCTCAGTGTAAAAATGAGAATATTAATAGAACTTATCCCATAGAATTATTATAAGGATTAATGCTACAATAGGTATAATATTAGGTGCATAGTAAACACAATGTTATCTATTTTTATAACTGTTTTTAATACTCAAGTTCTCCAGCTATTAAATGGTAGAGCCAAGATTTGAATCCTTGTCTGTTTTATTCAAAATCCCACAGTCCTAATTTTTGCACCTTCAAGATTGGACCTAATACTACTCTTTCACGGATAGTAAAGTGTAAACTCATTAGGCCCCTCCGGTCCATATTTTTATATAAAAAGCACTACAATATTTGGGTTTTACCAAGTCCTGGGATTTTTTATTCAGTTGTGGAGGAAGATGATTGAGCTTTTTGAGGTTTGCTGATTTCACAGATTTTTTTTTTCGGCTAGTTCTCAGAAACTAGCAGGTGGTATCACCAAGACCACTTTTAGAGAAAATTTGTTTTGATCACTACAATATATAGCAAGATTGGTAGTGGCAGCAGCAAGAACCCACTCTAATTGCTGTTTCTAACCAAGAGATCCCATGTAATTTATGTTGGTGAACAAGTAAGAAGCCTTTAATTGCTTATGGATAATAGTTTCTTCTGTGCTTTTTGTTTTAGAATGTTCAGTTTAATATGGGGGGGGGGGGCGGGAAATGGATCTATGTGTCATTTACCTGTTGATGAGTGAACAAACCACCCTAAACCGTTGAAGTTTGAAACAATGACCATTTAATTTGTTTGCCAGTCTGTAAGTCAGCAATTTGGACTGGGGTCTGCTGGGCAGTGCTACTGGTCTCACCCGGGGCTGGATGGCCGGAGTGCGAACGGATGTTCTAAGATAGCCTCACTCACATGTCAGTGGCCCTGGCTGTTGTCTGGACCCCATGTTTCCAAGCACCTAGCGAGAGATTATTCACATCATGGCAGTCCAAAGAGGAAAAGTCTCAGTGTGCAAGTGCCTTCCAAGTCTCTGCTTTTGTCATGTTTGCAAATACCCCGTTGGCCAAGAAAGTCACATGGTCAAGCCCGTCTTTAAGAGGCAGAGAAAAAAAAGCACTTCTTGATGGGGGAGCTGTAAAGTTGCACTGCAAAGGATGTGCGTAGCAAAGGAACTGGAGGAATCATTGTAGCCATCTTTGTCAACAGTTACCAACCATAAAGTAGAAGATAGTTTCAGGAGGGTGCAAAGCAAATCCTTAAAAATCTTTTGAGGGGTTTGCAGCTCAAATTATATCTGGTACAAAATTGATTTGAAACATACTTCTTACATAGCTGCTTCCCGTAGGCACCTAGGGAACAGCATAGTGTTAGTTGGTGGTCACTAAAACCTTAATGCGCTTGCCCTGCACGCGGATGCCTGATGCAGATCGCAGTCTGCGGTTGTAGCTTGCGACTGTTGAGTGGATGCAAAAGGCTTGTTTCTGCTTCTTAAATACCCTATGTCTCCAGAGCTGGGTAAGCTTTGCAAATGAAACTCCATAGTCATGTTTTCCATGGTTTCTTAAGAAAATTAAAAACTCCAGGAAACTCTCGGAAATTTTATTTATTCCATCTGATTTATAACAGAGAACTCGTGATCCAGCCTTCTCAGGGAGTTGCCATGCTGTGCCCAGCCTGTCTCTCTGCCTGCCTACCCTGTTAGCTCCACATCTAAGTGAGTCAGCTGGTTCGATGCTGAGCAAATGGGGGAGGGAGTGGGAGGGAGATAGGAACACAGGCTGAATTCCTGCCGCAGTGAATGAACGAAGCATCTGTATGGTGCCTACCCTGATCCCTGACTTGTTAGATCAGAAACCGTGCCTGCTGCACCCCCCTCCCCAGTCCTTGACCTTGTGGCTCAGACACGCTGCCAAGTCAGTGACCCTAGGAAATCATTCCCATGGGATTATGTGGCTGCTCCCTGGGATGTGGTGAGTGAATTTAGACATTTGGGGTTCCTAAAATCTTCCTGTCCTCATGGCAGAGAGTGTGAAATCACCATACCGTACACAATAGTGACATAGAACCCTGATGTTTTCAAGTAACTAGATCTTATTTTGATAGTTTGACTTGGAAGAAGTGCAACATTATCAAGATAACCTCTCCTAAGTTTGTTAATACCTCGAGGTTTAATTTACTATGTTTTGGAACAACAGCATCAGTCATTTGGCAAATATTTCTTGAATCATTTCAAATTAGTCGATTTGCATTAAACTCACCCCAATGTGTTTGCCACAGTGTCACGTGTCTTCTGAAATGCCATGTTCTCTTGTGGGTTTGGGGCTTTATACTGAAATAAACCTATTGTTTTAAAGACAAAACTACAAATATTGTGGAAATTTTGGCGGCTAACAGAAGGACAGTTTTTAAAAAAATTTTAGCATTTATTCATTTTTGACAGAGACAGAGCGTGAGTGGGGGGAGGGGCAGAGAGAGAGGGAGACACAGAACATGAAGCAGGCTCTAGGCTATGAGCTGTCAGCACAAAGCCCAGTGCAGGGCTTGAACTCACGGACCACCAGATCATGACCTGAGTCGAGGTCCGATGTTTAACCGACTGAGCCACCCAGGCGCTCCAGAAGGATAGTTTTTTTTTTTTTTTTTTTTTAAGTTTTAAAAAATATTTGTTTATTTTTGAGGGAGAGAGAGAGCGCGCGAGCATGAGAGGGGGAGGGGCAGAGAGAGAGAGGGAGACACAGAATCTGAAGTAGGCTCCTGGCTCTGAGCTGTCAGCACAGAGCCCGATGTTGGGCTGGAACCCGCGAGCAATGAGATCATGACCTGAGCTGAAGTCAGATGCGTAACCGACTGAGCTACCCAGGCACTCCAAGGATAGTTTCTCATGTTAGCAATTACTAAACTTTTATAGGATGCTAATGATACTTCCTTGTTATTGTACATGAACAGAGAATACACTGCGGGGCCACTCTGTGGCTTAGCTTTCATTTCTTGACATTTAACAACACAGTAAACTTTTATAACAACAACAAAATAAGTTTGGGAACCAATTAAAATAAAAAATATAACTTCAAGGAAAAGGCATAATATGTCTCTTGTAACATCCTATTTTTTTCTTCTCTAAACATAGATGGTAAAAATTAAGCTCCCCCTTCCCAGAGGTGTACAAAAAGGCTTTCCTTGCAAGGGTGATGAAGAGAGCGTGGGCCAAGAGCAAGATACCTCAAGCGAATAGCTGTGTTCTGTTCCTTTCCCTTGTGCTAAGGCCATACACTGTGGGACTCTCCTGATGAAAGGGTTTTGAATCCAGAAATATGCGCTACAGACTTCATGGTTATTCGAGTGGGTGTCCCACGCGCACAGACACGCACACTTTTACAGTTAGTTCAGTGAGTTAGTACATCGTACATGCCCTGCTGAGGGGGAGCCTGGAAGCTCGTCCTAAACAGAAGGAGGCTCAGCCTGGATGCTTACAGAAAGGATAAGAGGCCGAACCCCTTGTGAATTAGTCACAGTGGGCAGCTCTAGGGATCGATGGCTTAATTTCATTGGGCATTAGTTTCCTTAACACCTGGAGAGCATGTAAGAATTCCTCAAGAGTCTTATGAGTTTGCCAATTGCTATATGTCAAAGTTTTCCAAAATGCGTTATGCAGTTTAGTAAGCTCCTGATATTCCTGGAAAATAAAAAGGACTTATGGTTAGAAGAGTGTGTATATATGATTATCTTTTTGGAGATAAGCATAAGCATGTTAAAGGCTCAGAGAAGACTTTACGTAAAGACAACTTTTTAATTTTGTTTGAGTGATCTTTCCTACACATATGCGAACACAGGTTTCTTTTTCTCCTGACACACAGTAACACCCCACACCTCAGAGGATGTTGCGCTAGATGTTCTAAGTTTGATCCTCACGTGTAGCCAGACTTTTAGAGAATGAACCTTGTGCTGTTGGCTTCTTACAGAATAGCATTTGCTGTGCTTTGACTTTGCTACTGTGCTATGGGCTTACTTAACAGTAATTTCAGGAAAGAGGGACAGGGACTTGGCATTATTTTCAGTGTGAGCATCTCACTGAGTATGCAGTCCACATTATTACATAATACAAAGACCCACAAGGAAATTTCTAGTTTATGTTATGGACCTACATATTAACTTCCTATGGTTGCTGTAACAAATTACCTAGAACTTGGCAGATTTAAACCATGTGTGTTTATTACCTTATGGTTCTGGAGGTCAGAAGTCTGAGATGAGTCTCACTGGGCTAAAATCAGAGCCCTGTTGGCAGGGCTCTATTCCTTCTGGAGGCTCTAATGGAGAATCCTTTTCTTGCCATTTCCAGCTTCTGGAGGCTGCCCACATGCCCTGGCTCACGGCCCCTTGACCATCTTCAAAGCCAGCAGTAGCCAGTCCAGTCTTTGTCAGGATTACATCTCTTGGGTTCTTCTGCTTCTGTCTCCCTCTTCCACACTTAAATGACCCTTGTGATTACGTGGGGCTGACCTAGATAATCCAGAATGGTTTTCCTATTTTAAGCTCAACTGATGAGCAACTTTAATCCCATCTGCAGTCTCAAATCCCCCTTGCCATGTAATCCAATATATTCATGGGTTCTGGGGAATAGGGCACAGACGTCTTTGGAGAGCCATTATTCTGCTATCACAGCTCAGCAGACATGGCCATCTTTTTGCTTTGGCTTCTAGGCTGCTTAGAGCTATTTGGGGACTATGTGGACCTTCATCTTACTTTCCTCTTATCATGTAGTAGAAACGATGACTAATAGTGAACCTCTAGAATAGGGGTAGGCAAACTGCAGTCCATGGGCCAAATCCAGCCCCCTCCTGTGTTTGTAAATGAAGTTCTGTTGGAACACAGCCACTGTTTTCCTGCTATGAGGACAAGGTAGAGTAGCTGTGGCACAGACCATATGGCCCACAAAGAGGAAAACATTTGCTGTCTGGCCCTTCCTAGAAAAAGTTTGCCAGCCCCTGGTCTAGATACTCTGAGTCATCATGCATGCAAGTCCCTCTCTTTCTGATGGAAACAGAGATGTTGGGTCACTTAAAACCCCTGAAACATGTTGCAGTTAGCTCTGTTGTCATTTTTAGGTTTTGGCTTCAGCAGAGGGTTGTGAAATAATCCAGGGCATTGGAGACAATGTGACTATAATCTAAGTCACGTAAGAAAATAAAGTCACGTGTTTATTAAGTCAGGTTATATCTACCTATTTTCAAAAGGTTGAGCAGGACATAAGACTCTGATTAGAGCTTGTGGATCTGTGGTTACCACGTTGGTCATATGCATAGACACACCTACCTGCACCTTGTCCCTTCGGCTCAGTCTCTAAAAGTCTGGGAGAGAAGTGAGTGTGGGCTCTGAGCTATTCTTAACATGTCATAAGTATAATGGAAACTGTACATTTATCCATAATATCCATCACTGATGGTTTCAAAATGGAGAAACACCATTTTAATTTATGCCATTTGTACGCCAATTTTATTTTTGCAAAATAATTATATAATTTTATAATTTTACTTTTGCAAAAAGTAAATTTTTATAATTTTATATTTATATATAAATATATTTGTATATAATTTACTTATATAATTTTATATAAGTTATATATAATTATAATTATATATTTTTACTTTTATTATAATTTTACTCTTGCAAAAATAAAAATGTTGTAAATCTCTTGAGTATGTAGTCTGTTTCCAAAAATAATGCAACTGTTATTTATCTTTCTTTTAAATATGTGTATGATATATGAACTATGAAGTCTATGGAAGATGGCAGTCTTTATGACCATTCTAAACGAAATGGCCTCGAATTTTCTTCTCAAGGATGTTTGCATTTTGAGCAATCTCTCTCTTTCTTTTCCCCATCCCTTTCTTCCTTCCTTCCTTCCTTCCTTCCTCTCTCTTTCCTTCCTTCCTTCCTTCCTTCCTTCCTTCCTTCCTTCCTTCCTTCCTTCCTTGTTTCCTTCCTTCCTTTCAGATAATCTCTCTGCCCAATATGGGGATCAAACTCATGACCCACTCACTGAGAGCGTGGGCCACATGCTCCACTCACTGAGCCAGCCAGGTGCCCCTGAGCAGTCTTTCTCTAAAGTCATGTTCTTGTGTGCCTTCTGGCTAAACATCTAATTTTGAATGCAGTGTATACATGCAAAGAAGCATTGAACATTACGTCTGGAGAATATGATATGGTGCTTGTCATAGGGCACCTTCTGTCTAAGAGTGTCTATATTAGATAATACTAAGTGAGCTTAGTACTCAGCAAGGTGTTTTCTCTTTTTCAGGATTTATTGAGATATTACTGATACACAAAAAAATTGCAGGGACACCTGGCTGGCTCAGTAGGTAGAGCATGCATCTCTTGATCTTGGGGTTGTGAGCTCGAGCGCCATGTTAGGTATAGAGATTACTTAAATCTTTAAAAAATTTGCACACATATAATGTACACATCTTGATGAGGTTGGACGTTATTAGTGTTAGATACCTCACGTAACTAGAATCGTGCAATATTCGTCCCTCCGTGACTGGTTTATTTCACTTAGCATCGTGTCCTCCAGGTTCATGCATGTTGTCACAAATGGCAGGATTCACTTCTTAATTTTGAGGCTGCATAATACTTAGTGAGGTGTTTTTATCTTTATAATGGCTCAGAAACACTAACTAGAACCCAAGGCTCAGCCTGTTGCAAACTCCTGACTGTTTGGAATTATTTTTCATTCCCTCCCTATTGACTTTCTCTTTTCCCAGTTTTGGTTACCCTATCCTTCCTAATCTTAATCTCCCCATGTTTCACGTAACTGTACTTTTAATGAAACAAGCCTTTTAAGGTTCATGGTGTTTTTTTTTTTAATTTATTTATTCATTTTAAGTAATCTCTACACCCAATGTGAGACTTGAACTCATAACCCTGAGATCAAGAATTGCTTGCTCTTCCAACTGAGCCAATCAGGTGCTCCTGTTCATGTTTTATTTTTAACATTTACTCTAGTCCTGCTTCATTCATTTGGTAAGACACTTCTGCCTTGATTTTAGACACTGATTGTTAAATCTGGTTTGTAAAGTAACCAGTAATTAGATCAATAACTGTTTATTCCTCTTCTAAAACAATCACCATCTTCAATTAAAATGCCTTTTTCTTCCATGAGCTCCTAATTTACATGTCTGTTTCAGTCTGAGAATAATGGCAAGATGCTTATGGAACCATTTTCTACCATGTTTGACCATCTCAGCATTTGTTTCTGTGCTTAAAAATAAATAGTAAATAATAGGTTACTTTCTCCTATAAGACCAGACATCCACCAATAGGTAGTCTATTTTTGATCTAACATTGTACAGACTAACAAAACGTTTGTAGTCACTTTCTACTTCTCTTATTCTTGCTGGATTTCTGGACTTGGTATTTATTACTTGGCACTCTTTGCATACATTATATTTTACTTATGCTCTGTGTCATCTTATTTGCATGATGCTGGTGACACTATGTGAGCCACACAACATCTAAGACACTTATCCCCAAACAGAAGCACAAATGGGGCAGACGTTCCCTCAAATTCACATCTTTTGCAAAAAAAAAAGGATACAATTTTAGATTGGCTATTTTTATATTAACATGTTATGGTTAGACAAATTTTTGCAATAAACTCCTACCACTGAGGTTCATCTTCAACTCAGAACTCTTCTCTAATTACGCTGGGGGAAGAAATTGGCCGTCACTTACCTTGTACTTTTTCCAGATGGAGACCTGTGAGAAAATCAGAACTTTTTTCCCTGTCTTTTCCTCAATAAGTGCTTAAGCTTCTAATGAATTAAAATGTACACATCATTAGTTATTGTCTAATGTGAAATGAGTTTTTGTCAACATCTTCTACCTCTTTTTGGAGAGGGAAGGGCAGTGAATAATACTCTATAGGCTTCATTTTCAATTAGAAACAGTACCTCCATTTTGAGATGTGGTGAAGCAGTCAGTGTTCATTCTGGCCATGACTTCCATAGCTTGCAGATTTTTATCAACTTCCAAATGAGAATGCCTCATTATTAGCCAGGCACACATATTACTACTGTCAATTCTCCTTCATCAGTTTGATTGCTATTTTTTAGATATTTTTCTTAAACTAAACCTTTTTATTTTTTCATATTTACAGACTTCTGGATTTCTCAAATTCTTCTGTGAACAGAAGAAGAATAAATCAAAGAAGAACTCTTACCTTGGTATGTATGTCCATCCCATTGGGGATGCCCTAGAATTACCCGTGGAATTCTTTTCACACTATTGTTGTTTTTCTTTTAATTCAAAGTACTTGAAACTTGATTTCATCAAGGAGGGTGTTCTCCTGTTTGATTTCTTAGATATAATGATTTCAAATATTTGTGGCCTGAGAATAAACCACTTAAATGTTAATGGCTTTACTTCACAAACTTCTATGTATTTTTTCTGATACTCATCATGAATTTGACTTTTGTTACTGGGGCTTTGATGCCCTCTGCCCAATAAGAGGTACTCATCAATTTCTCAACTTTTGGTCCTGAAAAAAATCAATCCAGTTGCTAAAGATTCTGTTGGTGTGTAGGTAGGGACAATTGACAGTTTCTAAGGAAGGTGTTGTTGACAAAATTGATCGTTCTAGTCGTTAGTTATGGCTGGTTGTGGTAAGTGTCATGTGGATGGGTCATAGATGCACTCTGTGTTGAGACTGAGCATGACTCTGGACCCCTTTTGTTCTAGAAATGAATGAAGCATAGTAATGGAGTGGTGAAATACTATGTTGTTTGTGGTTCATTGGATGTTTCTTGGAATTCATTTCCATGTCTGTACCTAGACCTGAGGATATGGCAAATGTATTCACCAGAAAATTGTGGTTTGGGTTTTCCTACCTAAGGAAAAGAAGGGATGAGAAGGGGAGTTTGAGAGTTAGGGCGTGATGGAAACAGAACCAAGCTGATATTTGTCATTCCTAAGCCTCTTTGCTATTCCAGAATGCTTTTGACCTTGAGAGCATTTGACTGTCTCTCTGAGTAAAATATCGTTCTCTTTGGCCTGAAGTATACAAGGCAATTTTTTGTACTGCTTTGGAAATACACTTCTCCATGCTGTGATTTGAAAATAGCAGCACTGTTAAGAAAGAGCAGGGTCTTCGGTGAACGCATAAGACATTCATTTGATGAAGTGTTGAGTAAACCAGATGGTTGGTATCAAACGCCTTGATAAAATATTTTAGAAATCAGAGCTGGTTCTCATTAAAAAAATAAGCCCCTCTGGAGGCATTTGCTTATGACTTTCTCCATTTTGTTTTCATTTATTTCGAATGGTTTTTAAAATTAAGCATAGCTATGAGCATAAGCCAAGCTAAAACTATGGCTTTAAAAAAGTCTTGACTTTTTCATCCCTATCTGTGGTTCCTAGTCACCCGGTGGCCTCATTCTGGTTATCACGGCAACATCTGCTTAGATGAAGTATTGACATTTGTGTGCATCAGAGCCCCAAACACTTGAATTTTCCAACAATGAGAACATTGGATGTTTCCCTTTGTGTGTGCTAATGGTATAGACTGATTTTGCAGAATCACTGCAGCAAGTTGTAAATGATGTATGAAATGAAAAATTCCTGTCCAGTGCACAGAGTGAATATATACAGTTCTATGCAGTCACTGCAGTGCTGGGCTATTTGTTTTAATATTTCCTTCAGACATACAGTAATTTTTTTTGGTGAGTCATATCCAGATGCCTGCCATTGGCACAAAGCACAGATTTCCTTTATATACGTTTCAAATGAATTTTAGTCATGTATAAGTATACTTAATAGAATACTGGATTTTAGAAGATTTGACCTTTAAAAAAAGAATACGTTTAGGAAAACAATAGTAGTATGTTTATCTTGAAAATTTGGGGGAATACTGAAGAGTCCAAATATTATAAATCATCTAATCCTATTATGGGAAAAATATTCTTTGTTCACATTTAAGGTTTTTATCCTCTGTGATTAGATTGCATTCTTAAAAAAATTGAGCTACTGATTTATTTGTAAAGTTTTATTCCTAATTACCAATAAGACTTCAGCATCTTTCCGTGACTTGTACAATTAATCACTGCATACTATTCAATTGCATGGAAGTAGCTTAACGAAGTCTTATCCATTCCTGCCGAACATTGGATATGTAGGTAGTTTCTAACTTTGCTAATGCAAATCATTTCCTATATCAGTGCTGCAGTGGTTATGTGACTGTTGGAATGTTGGTATATAGTTAGTAATGTCAATCTTGGCTCTCTTTTTCTCTTTCAAAATTATCTTAGCTATTATATCTATTTTTTGTGTTGATTTTGATGATTGGATTATATATATAAATGGTCAGAGTAGAATTGGCATCTCCATAATATTGAGTCATTCCACTGGAGAATGTAGTGTATCTTGCTATTTATTGGTAAATTTTCTAAGGTGGATTCATTCTTGAATATAAGAGATAAGCTTCTCTAAGTAGTGATAACATTTTAGAGTTTCCGCATGTAATGACTAAGTTATATCTGTAAAGTTCTCTTGTGTCATTTCAGTTATACTTTTTGGACAAGGGTGATTGTAGCTTCATAATATCAATTAACAAGATTTTCCCCATCCTCCCTAGCCCTCCTCCCCCCATATCATGCTCTGGGGCCGTTTAAGTACAAGGAGTGATCTCTCTTTTTTAGATGTGGTAGAATTAATGTCTGCCTCTGGCTCATTTGGGGGGATAAATTCTTTGAAACCTGTAATTTCCTTTTAAGGCTATTGACATATTTAGGTTGTTTTCTGTCTGTTTATTGAATCAACTTTGGTAATTTATATTTCCCTGTTGAAATATCAATTTATTGAGGGTTGATGGGGGTGGGAGGGAAAGGAGGGGGGGTGATGGGTATTGAGGAGGGCACCTGTTGGAATGAGCACTGGGTGTTGTATGGAAATCAATCTGACAATAAATTTCATATTTTAAAAAAAAGAAACATCAATTCATCTAGAAGTGAAATTTGTTAATACAGATGCATACAAAATTTTCTGTTACCATTTAAAAATAATCCTATAAATCTATTGTGAGGTCACTTTTCTCATTCTTAATATGAATACCTTTACCTATTTTTTTAAACTTTTTTTGAAGTTTATTTATTTACTTTTGAAAAAGAGAGTGAGCAAGAGTGAGTGTGAGTAGGGGAGGAGCACAGAGAGCGGCAGAGAAAAATCCCCAAAATCTTTGTCAGCATAGAGCCTAACACAGGACTCAATCCCATATACTATGAGATCAAGGGCTGGATCCTCACCTGACTGATCCACCCAGGTGCCCCATGAATATCTTTATCTTAATGAGCTTTGCCAAATGTATTTTTGAAGAACCAGCTATTGAGTGTACTTACTGTTTCTATAGTTGTGCTTTTTTTTTTTTTTACCAGCTTCTTAAGTTGCATGCCATATCGATCTTTTTGTTGTTTGTTAATAAAAATATTTCTAACTATGAATTTTCCTACGATTCCCATTTTAGCTGTATCATAAAACTTTTTTAAAGTTTGTTAATTTGTTTGTTTAGAGAGAGAAAGACAGAGTGAGTGGGAGGGACAGACAGAATGGGAAAGAGAGGGAGAGAGGGAGAATCCCAAGAATCTGTCAGATTACTGACAGATCTGAGTAAAATATGAGCAAGGACGTTTTAAAGAGATGACTCAGATTCCCAAGAATCTCTCCACTGTCAGCACAGAGACCTATGCAGGGCTTGAACTCATGACCCATGAAACCAAGAGTTGGTTGCTTACCTGACTAAGCCACCCAGGTGCCCCTGTTTCATACACCTTTTGATATGTTAGATGCTTATTTTATTTATTAATAACATGAAGTGATATTTTGATATCCTCTATGACCTCACAATTCTTAAAAGACTAATTTGAAATTTAAAAGTGGTTGAATTTTAAGATTCTGTTATGATTAATTCCTAGTTTTATTTAATTATCTCTGAAATACACCTGCTGTAATGTTGACTTGAATTTTATTGACATTATCTTTGTAGAGGAGTATGCATGTTCATCTTTGGGAAGGAGCCCATGGGCACTGGAGTTGAAAGTTATTTTATTTAGAGAATTTAATCTTATTAATTATATTATCAAGCTATTTTGTATCATAGTTCGTTTGTTGTCTTCTTTGATCTTCTTTGGCCAACTGTAAGGAAAGTTGAAGTCCTTTGTTAATTTGTTCTTACTATTCTATAACTCTTATTTATAGAGATACTTACATTCTGTGAGTCAGCGCAGTATTATTTGACGCATAAACATTGTGTATTTGCATTGAACTGTACTCCTCTAATATGAAATCTGTCTTTGAACATATAGTGTGTTTTGCCTTGCGTTTTCCTTTGTCTAATGTTAATATTAAAACTTCTATTTTCTTTTTATTTGCATCTCTTTAAAACATCCTTGCTCATATTTTACTCATCCTTTTTGAATTCACTCGTCTTAGGTGTATCTCTTGTAATACATATAGAATTGTTTTACCTATGCTTAGTTTTGCAACCTGGCTTTCTCCTTTTTATTCTTCTCATGGAGAAGTTTAAGACATTTTCAAATACTGGGGCGCCTCAGTGGCTCAGTCGGTTAAGTGTCCAACTTCAGCTCAGGTCATGATCTCACGGCTCATGAGTTTGAGCCCCACGTCGGCCTCTGTGCTGACAGCTCAGAGCCTGGAGCCTGCTTTGGATTCTCTGTCTCCCTCTCTCTGTGCCCCTCCCCCACTCACGCTGTGTCCTTCTCTCTCTCTCTCTCTCTCTCTCTCTCTCTGTCTCTCAAAACTAAATAAATATTAAAAAAAATATTTACAAATGTTGTCATAAACACAGTATTAGCCTTACTATGTTCCTTGTCTTCTTTTTGGTTCTTGGGTGATTTTTCACCATTCTTTTCTATCTTTGACCATATAGACTGTACCATTCTTTGTTAATGTCTCAGAGAGCATATGTTGTATATTAAGTTCTGTTTTCATTTAAGTTTCTCAGAAGCATTCTTTAGGCTTAGTTTCTGTCAAATTTAAGGGCAAATCACATTTTTACATCTTCTAGTTGAATGGAAGAATTCAGCCTACTTCCCACCCCCTGTACACACACTACTGCTTCCTCTCAGTCCTATATCTTGTCTCTGTTAATGTAATCTCAGGTTTTAGAAAAAGTATTGTTTTAAGGTACCATTATTCCTGTTATGTATGCCTTCTTGTTTTTGTAAATAATGTTTCTGATTTCTATTTAGCTTTTAAAATAGATTTGATAGAATTATCTTGTTATGTCTATATTGAACTGATTTCACTCTTCCAAACTAGGTTATTATACTTTATCTTTTTATTTTTGACCTGTTAATTTTTCTTAATCTCTCAGTGGGTTTGATTATGGCTTTTGATAATTTTTCAAGAAGGACGCATGGTTAGTCTTCCGAGTTCATGCATTTGGAAGGATAGATTTTCCATTCTTTGTTTAGGTATACAATTCTTGAGTTGCAATGTTTTCCCTGAAAATTTTATAATTTTGTTAAACTAATTTTTGCATCAAAGGAAAAGTCTGAGGCGAGGATGATTTTTTTTTTAATCATAGATATTTGGTGAGTGTGTTTGTGTGTGTGTGGTTGTTGTTGTTGTTGTTGTCCCCATGCCTGGATGTTTGTGAGACTTTGTTCTTATAACTCAAAAATTTTGACAAGATACATCTAGGTATGAGTTTACTCTTACAATAATCATCTTTTTCATCTGTATTCACTCAACTTTTTCCAATTGATAAATATTTTTATCTATTATAGCTTAAATTATTAGTTTTGTCTCATTTATCCTGATCTTTTTAGGAGCCCCGGTGATTTAGATGTTGAAACAGTAAGTTTTGTGAAGGCAGGAACCATATCAGTTTTGTACTCTGCTCTGTACTTGGGTTTATGTGTCCAGATCCTGGCACATTCTAGTCACTAAATAAATACATATTTTCTAATGGATATGTGAATGAATGAATGAATGAATGAATGAATCCCAGATCTGACCTTAATATGTACTTTTTCACTTTTGATTATTTTCATCCTATTTTTTCTTCTGCTTTTTAGGGAAGTGGTAGGAAATGGTCTTTCCAGGAAACCATAAGCTGAAGACAGTACTGCAGATTTAACCTGCTCAAGGTTACTTAGGCACTGACTCTGCTTTCCTTGTTCCCCTCCCCTGCCTTCTCATTAGGATATGACTTTCGTAGAAATATCTTTGGCTTAAGAACCCGCAGTTTCATAAGTCTGAAACGTTCTTTCTTAACCCATAACTCATTTAAGCTCTTCCCAGGTGCTGATTGAGGCGAGGAAGGGCAGCCAGGACAAGCTCAGATCCAGATCTCAAGGCTCCCACTTGGGCAGAGAGTCAGACAGCTGACTACCTCTCCATCAGCTAGCTAGCTTTGGGTGCAAGGTACCTCCCCACCCCCCACCACACACACCTCATTTAGTGGCTTAAAGTAGCAATCATTTATTAGTTCAAGATTTTATAGGCTGGTAGTTCGGGCTGGGCTCAGCTGGGCAGTTCTTACCTAAGCCTCACACGTGCATACTCATGTGACTGCAGCCAGCTGGTGAGTCAGTGGGGTGATCCTGATGGCCTCATGTGTGTTTCTGGTGTTGGAGCCACAATCTGAGAGTTTCTAAAGTAGCACATAAGGGCAAAGTCCAATGCTGAGTGCTTTCCAAGCCTCCACTTGCAGCACTTTGCTAAGTCTCTGCTGGTCTCAGACAGTCACCCAACTGTTGCAGATACAGAGGGTGGAGACATGAACTCTAGCTCTTAATTGGAGAAATGAGCATGCCATATTGCAGCAGCCTGGATGCTGGGAGTGGACACATTTGAGGCCTCTTTACAATTCACTATACTCTCTGTAGGGACTCTAGAAACCGAAGGAATTCATGCTGAGGCATATGGGCTCCTGCCTACATTGCTCTCTTGGCTGAGTTAAATTGGAACTTAATCTAACCTTACAGTGCATGCTTGGTCTCGTCCAGATGATTTGTGGTCCTGAAATGCTGCACTCTGGTATTTCTCCATTATCCTTCTGGTATTTACTGCTTTTAATGTGGATTTACATCCTGTCCGGGCATTTTTGGTTTCATATACTCTCTTCTTATCTCATTCATGTTCCTTTTTAAAATTCTGTTTCTCTTTCATATTTTATTTCTCCTGACTCTTTTATGTACCTGTTACATTGAGGTTTATTTTGCTCTCCATTGTAGATCCTAAACAGTTTATTTTATTTTAAAAGAATCATTAGATGTTTACTTCCTGCCAGGTACTGCTTTAAATGCTAGAGACACACTAGGAAACGAGACTTGGACCCTGTCCTCAGGGAATTTACAGTTGGGTAAGACCTCTCATTTCCTCAAGTATAATATTTTCAGAGGCACTGACCTTCCTCTGAGTTTGTGGGATGTTTTTGTATCTTTCTTCTGCAGTAGCCTATCGTAGACGCTTTGTTTGGTGTTTGTCAACAGACTTAAGGGTTTCCTCTTATGTCTGTCCTCTTGTGTGATGGTCAGATTTCATTCTTGGGTTTGTATCTGGAGGATATATTAGTGCACAAACTTCCTTGTTCAACTGTCAGGTTTCAGGGAGCATCATCTAGAGATCTAAACCCCAAAAGTCTAAATCCCTGTTCAAATATATAAAACACTCTATTTCCCAACGTGTACTCTTGTTTTTCCTTTTTCTTTTTTTTTTTTAATGTTTATTTATTGTTGAGAGAGAGTGTGTGCACTAGTGGGGGAGGGGAAGAGAGTGAGACACACACAGAATCTGAAGTAGGCACCAGGCTCTGAGCTGTCAGTGCAGAGCCTGATGCAGGAATTGAACCCATGACCCATGAGATCATGATGTGAGCCAAAGTTGGACTCTCAAGCAACTGAGCACAGGTGCCCCACGTTCTTTCTTTTTCTCCCCCAACTTCACTACTTCAATTTTGAGGATGTTATTTCCCAGGGAGATGCCATATTACCCCAACCTCCTCCCCACACTTTTTTTTGTACTTAATGTTTCTGAATGGATGGCAGGAGGGTTAGTGGCTATATTTTTGTAGAAGAATACTCGAGCTCATCATAAAATAGCTCTTGACTGGTAGAGAGATAGCTTCCAGTCTTCTGGTCTCCTAGGTCTATGGACTGTGAGGCTCTAATCGTGCAATGAAAAGGACCATTTGACAGGAGAAATCGGTCTCTTTCTTCTTTTCTCTGCTTTGTTTTTATTGGTAATATTTTACACACACAGATGAAATATGTTATATATGTGTAAGTTATAAAGCAAAATAATGAAATGAATACCCACAAACTTAAAATCCAGTTTAAGAATAGGAACATTAGTGGGCCGTGGCATTCACCTGTGGGTACTTTCCTTCATCCTTATCCTATATCCTCCTAACCTGGAGATGACCACTCTTCTGAATATTGTGCTCACTACTCTCTTGTCTTTTGAAAAAATAATTTTATTGAATAAATATGAACAGTATGGGGCGCCTGGGTGGCTCAGTCGGTTAAGCATCCGACTTCGGCTCAGGTCATGATCTTGCAGCTCGTGAGTTTAAACCCCGCGTCGGGCTCTGTGCTGACAGCTCAGAGCTTGGAGCCTGCTTCAGATTCTGTGTCTCCCTCTCTCTCTGCCCCAACCCACTCGCATTCTGTCTCTTTCTCTCTCTAAATATAAATGAACATTTAAAAAAACTAAAAAAAATATGAACAGTATGTTAATAAAATTGAACAGTATGTTGTTTAGATTTTTAAAAATTTTTGAGTGTTATAAAAAATTGTGTTACACTGAAGGTAGACCGATGCTAGTGACATATTTTCCCTCAGGACTATGTTTCCAAGATTCATTTATATTGTTGAATGTGCATGTGTTTTACTCATCTCCAGTGTTGTACAGTAAGCCTTTTGGGGAAAGCATCATTAAAAAAATTATTAAGTTAAAAGCAAAGTTTTTGTCTAATAAGCTGAATGTTGCTTTGAATATTTTGGTATATTTCTCCTGGCTGGCAGGCATAACAACTTCTTTTAGATATATAGAGACCTCATTTTCATAAATGCATATAATTATGAATGTACAAAGGTGTAAATGGTTACAAGGTATTTTTGATGATCCTTTTAATGTCTGCAGGATCTTAGTATTGACCACATGCACCTTCTCCCTTTCTTATTTTCATATCTCATCGTGTGTTTATTGATTTTGTAATTCTGTTCAAAACACAATGTTTGGCTTTGTTGATTATTTTCTGTGATTTTTTTTCTCCTTTACCAATTTCTGCTCTTTATCATTTGATATTGGTACTGAGTTTTGAAGGGTAGGTAAAATTTGGCCAGTGTAAGGGTATAATGTGATTAAATATTTGACAGACATCAGACGTTCTTTATAGCAGTCATGAGACTCTAGGAAATACTGTTTTAATGTGTGCTGTTAAAGTAGTTAGTCCTATGGGATATGCTGAATTTCAGAACTGTCAGTATAGAAGTCTCCAACACTTGGGATCATTTGAGTTCATGTAAGCATGAATAATCATTTGTGAGTGATACTTCAGGTCTTTTGCTCTCTCCTTGGTTTACCACGCTCCCCTTAATTCCAGAATGTTCTTGTTCTTTTCTCTTTTTCTCTTTCTAATCTCATAAAATCAGATTCTAAAATGGAAATACACCTCATAGGGGTGTCTCATTAGAAATTATGTGATAATATTTTTCTAATAGATTTCATCTGCTACCCAAACTTGTCTTTCCTTAAACTCTTTCCTTAAACTCTCATTGGTTTTTATTTGCTTTGGTTATGCATATTTCCTCCCATGCATTTTTTTCCCCTCACATCTGTCCCTTGTTCTTGGATAGTATCAATTTTCTTCACCTAGTGTTTCTGTCTTTGAAAAAAGCAGAAGGATGACACTGTTAAATGGGCCATTTAACTGAAGAATGGCATGTCAGACATCCTTTTTCTATATATATAATGAGAGAGATGTATATAGGTTAATGTATGTATTTATAGAGATGAATATTACAGCTATTTTATGATATTTAAGACTAAATGCCACAGTTGTATTTTTTTAAGTAAATCTAAACTTCCCTTAAAGGAAAGCTGAGAAAAGTAGTAATTTGGAACTAGTTGGCTTAACTTAAAAAGCTCCCCTGTGACATCGGAGTGTGTTTCATGCAATTGCTTTCTTAGACTTCCTCATTAAAATATTGACTACTCTTTTTCTTCCGTAAATGCTAATCCCGGCTCCCATGTACATGTATTTACATTTCACTGCAGGCAGCCTGCCAGGTTAGAAATAAAACCAATTTGTTAATATCACTATTTCCTTTTCAGCAAAGAAAATATGCATTAAATTAAAGACTTTCTAAAATAATAAGAAACAGCTCCTGTTGCTCCCAACCATTTATTTGTCTCTCTGGTTGAGGATGTGATGGCTCATCTTTATGAATCTCGATGAGCTTGCCTTTCTCTGCTCCTCTCAGCTCTGGCCATCGCTGCAAAACTTCAGCATCTGAAAGGTCGCTGTCACAAGCCTTGAAGGTCTCTCTGCCCCCTTCTCCCTACCGTTCCCACCACCGCACTTGTGCTAGTGCCTGCCAGCACCTATCTGAGGGTGCAAAACGCTGTTTTTAAAAGAGTGTGAGCATGTATGGTTAATCCTGGCTGATAACATGCTGCTTTGCTGGAGCATTCTCTCCAGAAATCTTGGAAATCTTTGAACTGCAAGAGAATCCCTATTTGATTTATGTTTCATAAGTGGATCAGTGTTATTAAAATCCACAGGAGCTCTTTGTTCATTTAGTCATTCTGAGCGCCACCCATCACGCACATCCATACACTATTTTGCACAGGAGCACCTTTCTGGAGCCCATAACTGTTCTTTAAATAATCCTTCAACAGAAAGCAACTAATTATGCAACAAAACATCAAGGAATACTAGTAAATCTAGAATGTTTGTGTGCATTGGGTGATCCAGTCTTGCAAAGTCAAGTGAATTTCTAGTAAAGCTAACACGTTATTAACCTTATCAGCATACTTTGCCTGGCTGGATGCTACTCTTTGACTTTGTTGAACATTTTATTTATAAAATGGATTGATTGATATTTACTATCATTCTTGTGACCCATAAGGAAAAAGGAGTCCTTTGTAAATGCCACTGTGTAGTTGGTGCCAGGAGAAGTGAAATCTGGCACCTGAAAAATGTTGTACATACATACTTTGTTCATTTCTCCTGATTTTTCTGCGTATTTCATTATGTTTTCCCCGTTGTTTTCCTCTCTAGTCAATGTTGGCCTCTGCTCTAATAAGGTTAGAAGAGTAAGGTACTCTTTGTTTCTGATTTGTTACTGATAATCTTTGTTTAGTTTCCACTTTGAGGAAAATATTAAAGAAAGAAAAGACTTAGCCTAAGTAATTGACGGATTACTTCCTTTCTGATTTTGCCTTAACTGGCTTTAAGATTGAGGCCCCAGTTCCTTACCGCAAAGATTCCATAATGGCCAACAAAATTGGGAACTATTCCCCCCTCTTAAGCTCTTTCATCTTCCATAATTTTATTCCATCTTACTCCCATTCACTTTGAATGGAGTTGTTGGCTTCTCTCTTGCATCATCGTTTTGGTATTGTGGATTGGTAGAGCATTGTGTCCGTTTCCTGAAATCCTGTACAACCTTGAGCTGGGTTCTTAACAAGAGCCTACTAGTCCTTCTGCTGTCGTCTTTGGCCCTGAAAGTGTTCAACATTGAGACACTTCTCAGGAAGACATATTTAGCAGTGCGGTGTTGTTCCGTGAGGAAAAACGCCTCATCCAGCTGGTAAGCAATTTATGCCCTGAAGCATGAAGATTTCATAGCCCTTGTAATTTTATCCTTCCTGGTGTCGCTGCAGGTGCTATTTTTATTCATATAAATATTTAATCTTCTATAAAACTTATTAAGCTGTTGGCCTCAATAATATTTTTTGGCAGAGAGTTCCCTAGGTTAAAGGGACACAGTCAAGTACAACAGCTTAGCTCAAGATCACAGTTTTAAATAAAGGTATAAAAGGTGATTTTCTGAGATTTAAAAAAAAGACTCCAGCAAGGCTGTTTGGGGTTCAGTTCTGACATTTCCCAATAATGCTGCCACAATCTCAATAGCACTGAGCTGGCATTTGAGGGACCAGGAACGAAGCTCGGTTGAAACTAATGTGAAAGTTGTAGTTAACATGTTTTTGTTTTTGTTTTTTTCTAGACCTAGTAAAGAAGAACAGTAGATAAAAATTTTGTGCGGGCAATGCTCTTTATTTTCTTAGACCTCAGCTCTCACATTAAGGTTTTTACATGACTTTTAATCCATGGAATTATTTTTCCTTATCAGTCTTCCCTAACCTTCTTTAAGTAGTTGACGTCTTTTGATGGATACCTCTTTTCTTGTTAAAACAGATGAAATTTTCTGAGTCTTGTGGTTTGTTGGAGGACCACCAGGCAATGTGTGGTGTGGCATCTTCTAATTCCCTTTAGATGATTATGTGGAAATTAAGGGGAGGTTTCTCCAGTTAAATTCATTTAAGGCGGACCCACAGTGGAAATTTTAAACATAAACAACTTGACATACATGCATTGACTGTCAAGAAGGGTGTGAGTTGACTCTGGAGTACTATATTTTTTTGTCTTCTTGAATGTTTATAGTGCCTGGTGCATTTGACCTTGAACATTATGGACACTTGTACCACAAAAGAGTCTGGCATACGAAGACCTATCCTGGCTTATTGCTGGTGCAGATGAGTTGATTGCTTTTGGCGGCCCTAGTATAGGAAGCGTATGATTCTCAAGGAGGAGAAAAGAAATATACATGTTTTTAATCGAATGCAAGCCATGGGATATATAATGGAGTTAAAAATTATAAGGAACTATAAGGGCTGTATGAATTCAGAGAAAGAATCGGCTATTGTATTGCCTAGAATGCTTCAAGAGAAGCTGGTATTAGGGGTGCCTGGGTGGCTCAGTCAGTTAAGTATCTGACTTTGGCTCAGGTCATGATCTCTCAGTTTATAAGTTCGAGCCCCGCATCAGGCTCTGTGCTGACAGCTCAGCGCCTGGAGCCTGCTTTGGATTCTGTGTCTCTGTCTCTCTCCACCCCTCCCCCACTCATATTCTGTCTCTCCCTCAAAAAGAAATAAACATTAAAAAATTAAAAAAAAAGAGAAGCTGGTATTTGAATTGGGTCTTCAGGATTCCTGAGGTTTGGACACGTCAAGTAGAAGTGAGGGGAGAGGTGAGGAGGTAACTGGAGGCACAAGACTACCATATCCAAATGGCAAAACTTCAGTGTAATAGATTTAGTGACTCCTAAAATAGAGTCTCACCTAAAGAGTCAATACTGAAAGTAAGTGTTGGCTTAGTCTATCTGCATGGAACTAAATTTAGTGCTGGTCTTTCTTTTATTGATGGCTCTGCTTCTTATTGATATAATTGTTTAAAATATTCTCATAGGTCCATGGGGTGCCCAGGTGGCACAGCTGCTTAAGCATCTACCTCTTGGTTTTGGCTCAGGTCATGATCTCACGGTTCAGGAGTTTGAGCCCTGCATTGTACTCCCGGCTTAGGATTCTCTCTCCGCTCCCCTCTCTCTGTCCCTCCCCCATTTGACTTTCTCTCTCTCTCTCTTAAAATAAATAAACTTTTGTTTAAATAACTACCTTTAATTCCTGATGTTTAGCACTTCATTAGCTTTTTAAGCTAAATAAGCAACCGAAGTGTCCTACATGCTGATAGAATCTAAAATGGTACAGCACTTTGGAAAACAGTTGAGCAGCATTTTAAAAGGCTAAATATACATGTACCACATGACTCAGGAAACCCATTTCTAAGGATTTTCCCAAGAGAAATAACTTATCTTCACACAAAAGCCGTCTGTTAAAAATTTATAGTGGTAGGGCGCCTGGGTGGCTCAGTCGGTTAAGTGTCTGACTTCGGCTCAGGTCATGATCTCACAGTTCGTGGGTTTGAGCCCCACGTCAGGCTCTGTGCTGACAACTCAGAGTCTGGAGCCTGCTTCAGATTCTGTGTGTGTGTCTCTCTCTCTCTGCCCCTCTCCCGCTCATGATCTGTCTCTCAAAAATAAATAAACATTTAAAAAAATTAAAAAAAAATTATGGTGGTTTATTCGTAATCACCCAAACTTGGGAATAGCCCAGGTGTCCTTCAGCTGGTGAGTGGATAGACAGTGGTATAGCCATAGGAGGGAATACTATTCAGCAATAAAAAGGAATGAACTGTGATACATGGAACAGACAACATAGGTGAATCTCACGTGTATTATCTAAGCGCAAGAAGCCAGACTCAAAAGTCTCCATATCATCGATTGCATTTACATGGCAATATTTTAGGAACAGAGAATGTATCAGTGGCTGCTGAGGATGGGGGCTGGCGGAGGAGGTGACTGAAAGTACAGTGGGATTTTGGAGGAGTGATGGAGCTTTTCAGCATCCTGCATGTGTTGGTGGTCACCTGACTAAGCATTTGGCAAGATTCATAAAACAGTGCACTGAACATGGTATTTATTTCATGTGAGTCCTACCTCAGTAAGGCTGACTCTAAGAGACAAGTAGGCAGTAGTTCGATGTCACAGATCTGGCATTATGATCCCACATCGGTACCCTGTGGTTGAACCTGCCGTGCCTCTCTCATTGGCATCTTCTCCATCTTAAGAAGTTTTGCTTATCCACTTCCATCATCCCGTGAAGGAATTTTTTACTTAAAACTCTCCTAGAATTTTGGTGGAGAGGCTCAAAGACCTAATATGTGATGATAAATGATAAGAGCTGTCGTTGAAACACAAGTATGTAAATAAAGAAGCACTGTTTTGGAAGGACTAATTCATGCGTGATTAGGTGGCTCTCTTGAGACATGGGTATGACGTGATGAAATCCCATGTAACCTCTTTGCTGTGTGATAACAGATCTGCAGGCCTTAGAAGATGTGGAGATTGGAATCCTTTAAACCAATCTTCACATCCGCTTTTCCATACAGGAGTAAACTCTCCAGTCTTCTGTCTTCCAAATTGTCACGCAGGCTACTTAAAGTTGATTGAAGGAAAACCACCCTGTGCCACAATAGGAAATCTTTTGTTCCTCAGTGATGCCAAACCATCAATTTATGGGCAGTTCAAAAAAATCGTTTGTGTCTCATTTGCGTTTCAAATGGATTTGAAGTGCCTCCTCTTAGTAAAACAGATACTCTGAAGTTTATCCATGCTGGGTCGCATTGACACTTCCATGTCCTTCACTTTGCTGGAACAATCTCTCCGTATCACCTTGGGCAACTGGCTGCCCTGCTTCTGGGTCTCAGCTTGTCTTCTCGAAAGTGAGGGATTACAATGATGATCTGAGAAACCATCTCCTCAGTGGTTCCCAAGCATCCATTATGTCTACTTTCATTACATTTGTTGTACCATATTTATTATTTATTAATTCATCTCCTACATTAAACTGTAACTCAGCAGGACCATGCTTCTCTTATTTACTGGGATATTCGCAGCAGACAGGAGGCACTAGTGCGGTATTTGTCGAACAACTGAACAAATGTAGGGCACCTGTCACCCCTACAGTCCCAGATTGTGCTGACTACATCTGACTGCATGTTTATACCATTCTGGATTGTAAATGAAATAGGTTACTGGTGAACATAGCTGAACTAATGATCATCTTTGTGCAAAAAAGTTTTTGGTAAGGAGGTTGCCATTACAATTATTTTTGGTGTGGTTGGATCTGAACACTTGGTTGAAATTTCCTCTTCGGTACATGGTTTGTGTCTTTGCCTATTTTTTTTTGGGCTGGAATGTAGCGAGGTGCGGCTCCTTCAAATGAGCGTTTGGTATAGTTGTGCCGTATCTCATCACGGTTTATGTACAGGTAACGTTGAGTAGGTAGTTGGTGGTTAGTCTCTTGACATGTGCCTGGTTGTGATTGCTCCTTAGGATGGAAAGTCCAAGATGGCAAAATTATATGGGTTTTCAAATTTCAATGTCGATCTGTGGCCATTTGTCCATATTGATAGACTGATATGTTTTAAACCAGTTGTAATCACTGAATTGAGGACTAGCGTTTTAAAAAGTAGCTTTCTGAGAAGAAGTAAATATGTGGCCATTACATAGAACTTACACACAGTATATAGTGCTGTATGTAGAGCATTTAACTTTAAAATTAAACTCTCTTGGATTTTTGTATCTGATGTTGATGCAATTATCAAAGCCCCGTTCCTCTATTTACTGTGGTTCTTTGTGCTTAATGGAAAGTTAGGTCAATACTGAACACTGCCAGGGCATCCCAAGAATTTCCTCCAGAGATCAAGGATGCCAGACATGCAGAAGGTCAACAACACTTGGCGAAGTTGCATTCCCTCGTAGTGACCGCAGTACCTGCTTCAGTTTGGAAAACAGTGACTGGTGAAAGGATTTTCTTTTTCTCCTATTTTTTCTTTTTCTTTTAAAAACCACTTCCCTTTCCCCTGTAAAATTATTTTGTATCGCATTCTCCTGAAAGCAATGTGTCTATTTAAAGAAAAATGTATGCCACATTTTCAAACGACCACATTCCCTGCAGGCCTACTAGACTCTGCAGCCTTTTGAGTCTTTTGAGTCTAGATGATAACTTAACTGTGTAAGAAAGAGCACCAGGACATGCTGTGAGAAAGAAACATCTACTACATCCTGAAGCCAGTTCAGTGCCCTCTTAGAGACAGTAGGTTCACAGCACTAGACATCATCGATTTCACTTTAGTATACACTGTTACACTCTTACTCTGATTTTCTTGGCTTGTGCTTTCCAAACTACATTCATTCTTTTGTTAACAAATATTAACTTACCACCTCCTCTGTCTTTGACACTTTCTGGGTCTTGGGGATGCGTCTGTCTTCAAAATGAGCCAAGTGCTTTCCCCTCGTTTTCTGTTATCCTTACAACCCCAGGAAGCCAGTAGGACTTTTATTTGTCATCCCCTCTAGGAAATCAGAGAGTTTGTGGCTTTCCTCTGAGATCGCACATGAGGTTATTGGCAAGACTGGAACGAGAAACCGCTCCCAAGAAATGTGTCTCCAGCTAACCATGCTATAACCATTATACCAGACATTACCTGTGGGCGGGGAGTGGCAGTAGTCAAGGTACCCTCTGGATTGGTGCCTATCCTATTTGTCCTTGGACTGTGACCTTCCAGAGGACCACTGAACAGCTTGTCTTTGAGAAATGACCAGCCATTTTCAAACGCCGTCCAGGAGAGTCAATTAGACAACAGGATGGAAAGCGGAGTATTGAGTTTTAAATTTTCTACCTGTGTATTTGGAAAGAGAAAAATATGTGATTCAAGGAGAAGGTGTAAAACAAAAACAGTTTTTTAAAACTCTTTTTGCCTGGGGCGTCTGGGTGGCTCAGTCGGTTAAGCAGCCGACTTCGGCTCAGGTCATGATCTCACGGTCCGTGAGTTCAAGCCCCGCGTCGGGCTCTGTGCTGACAGCTCAGAGCCTGGAGCCTGTTTCAGATTCTGTGTCTCCTTCTCTCTGACCCTCCCCCGTTCATGCTCTGTCTCTCTCTGTCTCAAAAATAAATAAACGTTAAAAAAAATAAATTAAAAAAACAAACAAACAACTCTTTTTGCCTGTAGAGACGCTACTAATCAGAGGGTGGCGTTTTTCCTCTCTTCCCCCACCGCCCCCCGCCCCGTGCTTCTTTTATTTTTTATTTTATTTTATTTATTTATTTATTTATTTATTTATTTGGAAGGGGAGGGATGACCCTGCTGAGTTTTGGAGTATGCCTATAGCAGCTTTTAGCAAATCACAATCCCAGCAGTAGGTTCAGCTTTGAAGAAAGATTTACAAATCTCTCACTGCTTTATAAATATCTGCATTTATATCTTAAAGAAGAAGAAGAAAAAGCCCCTCACGGTTGGTCTCAGCCTTCTTACCCTCTCCCCCCCTCCGCCTTCCCCTTTTCTTGCTTTCCTCTTTCAGAAATTAAAGATTGTGATGTGTGCAGGAAATGAGGGTCTATAAAATTGTGATAAAATGTTCCTGCAAAATTGCCTTTGAATTTTCGCCTTGAATTGCAGGCGAAATGAAATTGTTCGCTTTCAGCATTGCTTTGTTTTTGACCCCTTTTTGTGAATTCTCAAAGGAAAGAAACATATTCCCATCTTTTATAGTAATCAAATTTATCTGGCATCTCTCAGCCTCTTGAATTACTTATGCTAGAGTTGGCCAGCCTCAGGAAGGCTGTGGCTGGTTTATTTATTTATTGTTCTAAAGTGAGGGTTTTTGACATGAGGTTCCCTACATCATCCTAGGGGAGTATAAGAGAAAAATCGAAAGTGCTTTCCGACACTGCATATGTGTCTTATGTACATATGTGCATATGTGTTGTAAAGGTAAAAGAATCCATCTAATGGGAAATAACAGGGACTTTATGATCACAGGTCATGGCTGTTTAATATTTTCACATGAGAGGGAAGAAATTTTATGTTGCTGATAAAAGATTATATGTAAAAAGCAAAAAAAAAAAAAATCTTGGGAAAGGCTTTGCATTTGGACAAAAGTACCAACAATAGCTGGTTGCAAACCTGTTTGGAAACTAATTGGTTTTATCATGTATTACTTCCATAACAGGTGATTATATCGTCTTGTTCTTTGGGGCTTTAATAGGACTGTTTCATATGAGAATGTGGGATCAGAGGGCAAGCTTCGGCCATCACCTGCAGCCACATTCTTCAAGCCCAGCCTTGCCTGGTCACTCTGTGTTCTCCTGTAACACGATTCATTCTCTTTTTATTTCCAGTGCTGTGTGTTTAGGCTCAAAACACCTAGCCTACAGGTGCAAACCTACAGAAGTCAGATTTGAGTTTCTAAACTAAATCTCTCCTATGCTGAGAAAACAAAATAATACACAACTATCAGGAAGAATACATAAATAGTACTTCTTTGTGTGGCTGTAAACTCCACTGGGCTAAGTTAAAATTTTGCTAAGAGAAATTATTTTTTGAAACTATTACTAACGCCTCACACACCTGTTCTTCAAGCCTATGCTTAGAAACTCTGATACACGCAACTATTGGACTTCTTCCATGTATATACATTTCTAAACTCTAATAAGTAAACCCTGTAATGCTCCAGTTACTTCATTTTCCCCATTTTTTTTTATAATATAAGCAAAATATGTTTAGGCTGCCACCTATTCTCTCCATGCTAATTTTTCGAAGCTTTTCATTGTGTGTTAATGGTTTATTCCCTGTACATTTCTTAAATAGGAACTCGCATAAAAACCAGACACCTTCTTTAAAAGTCTTCTTATTTAGGTCAGTAAAAAGTCCATATGAGTTTAAGAAAATAGAAAATAAAGATCCTTAGGGAAAGGTGTGATATGCATAGTTTGGGGGTCTCTCACATACTCTACTCCTTCGATAGTGTGCAATTTCAGGATCCTTGGAACAGAGGGTGATGTGCAAGTTACTCTCTGACAGAAAAGCATCTATCTTTGTGTCAGCATCTTAATAGAAAAAATATTAGGATTAAACAAAAAAAAAATCATGTTCAACTTAAGTAAAAGGGTTTGCATTAAATTAACTAATAGCATTGGATTTACATCAGAAATATTTATTTTCACGCTTATTACCTGTGACTGAATTTCTGCTATTTTTTACAGTCAAAGGAACCAACTAACTCAGCTGTCACATTTTGTTTGTGGTGGAAAAGGGAAGAAAATTCGAGAAGATTTTAAATGCAAAAGCCTCAGTTTTCATAGCATTTCCCGTGGGGCTACAGATTTCAAGAGGATGTAGCATCCTTTATGAGCCGTGTACAATAGATCAGCAGCTTGAATTTCAGTTGCTCTTTTTTCCCGTATATATAAAGAAAGTCTTAACATTTATATAAATACTTTAATCCACAGAAGAGTGGATTGGTATGATTCTTAATTGCGGCAGATGAGGAAATAGAAGGAGCAGTACGTATCCGAAATAATTTTGAAACCAGTTCTCTTCTTCTGTCTCCTCAGAGAAGGCAGCACAGATACTTTGCTGGTTCGGACACAGTAATTTAAATGTGTCCGGTTTTGCAGTTGTGCCTACGAATCAATTTAGTGTGGGTTTGTTCACATCTAAAGGAAAGTTAAATGCTGACTTTGAAAGTAGAGAAACGTTCCATAGATATCCTTTGCTTTCAAAAAGCATGCGTTTGACTGTGATCCTTAAAAGCTCTTATTGAACTATTTTCTTTTTCTGTTTGCAAAATTCACAAAGGGCTGTTCTGTAAGCCCTCTTCATATTTTCCCCGGTTTGTCCTAAATTTTGCCTCAGGGGAATAAACAGCAACAGTGTTCAATTTCCCATTCTGAATGTATATGCCAACACAGAGAGCTTTTATTACAAGGAGAGAAATCAAATCATTGTCACCTAAAGTGCTAATTATGTCTGATAAATGTACGGCATACACTTAATGCAAAGAGAGCTTAGGAAATGATACACCTTCCATAATTACAGTGACCAACCTAGCTCCATCAATCTAAATTTTTTTTCGATCCACGTTCATTTGGGTGGCTTGATTTTTATTAAATGGCTTTCTTAAGCTTCAACAGACCCACTTGCGGCTAATAAGGAAGCTCGCATTAAGTATTTTGGAACTGCTACAATAAGAACGTGTTACATGATATACGTGGAGACGAGTGTACACGGATAAACAACAGGGGCCAGTGAAAACAGTTACATTTTTCTCCCATTGGGGCATGGAACTGCCAGCCGAGGGTGAAATTTGCCAGTCTTTGCTTGCCTAATGAATTTGTGTATCCAGTTAACTAAGGACACTACATTTCAATTTCAGGGGAGCCTGAAATCCTTCCATACAGCCGACGACAGAGCCTTTCGCCCCCTCTCCAGGGACGTTAATGACCTCGTGGGTAGGCGTGCTGCCCCCAGAGCCTCTGATGATAACATTTAGGAATTATTGCTCTTCCCCTGTTTTTCCTCATGAAAGAAAGCCACCATTCTTCTCAGAGCCAAATTGTTTGTGGCCTCTAATCGAACCTGACACGCTTATACAAACGAAATCAAAGTAGGTTTTAATTAGACTGAAGGATGCTGATTTTCTCTGAAGCGGCCTCAGAGCCCCTCTCCCCCCAGTCCTCCAGCCTGGCCCGCGTATTGGGCCCTGGCGGTGCTGCTCCCCGTGCGTGTGAATTCATGGCTGTCCTCAGGGCCCACTGGCCGAATGTGAGGTTGGGTTTTCGTGTTGCCATGTTACCATTCTCAGTTTTTGTCTGCCGATTTCAGATCCAGGCAGGATGCCTACTGTGCGAACGAGGCATATCTGGGCAGATTTTCTCATCAGCATCAAAAATCCAACCAAACCTTCTTTTTGTTCTTTTTGCCTTTTTTTCCCTTCATTCTCCCCCCCCCCCCCCCCCCAGTCTTTTCCTCCAGGACTCCTCTTAAATTCTAAATCTCCTTCTTTGTAAACTCTCTCCCATTTCTCTTTCTGGTTATTGTTGCCATTTTTCACTTTAAACTTTGAGCAGAGATGGGGTACCTGGGTGGCTCAGTCGGTTGAGTGTCAGACTTCCACTCAGGTCATGATCTCACAGTTGAAGGGTTCGAGCCCTGCATTGGGCTCTGTGCTGACAGCTCAGAGCCTGGACCCTGCTTCAGATTCTGTGTCTCCCTCTCTCTCTGCCCCTCCCCTGCTCACGCTCCGTCTCTCTCTCAAAGATAAATGAACATGAAAAAAATTAAACATTTAGCAGAGAGCTACACATTCTAAAATCTGTATTTTTGATGGCTGAAAAGAGGCTCATAATTCTTCCATTTTATTTTGGTTACCTAACTGAGAATCTTTTTGGGTTTGGGGGAAAGTTAGCGTTCCCTGATTGAACAAAAGAGTGAGTAGTGAATACTGAATTCTCCACTTAGGATTACTTTTATATCATAACTTTGCTCCCAAAATTCAGTTTTGGTTGTTACAGTTATGCAAGTGGGTAAATCTTGAACAAAGGTGTTGTTTTGTAGAATACTTTTTTTTACTCTTAGCTAACAGTTGTTTACTAAATTTTCAAATTGTCCATTCTTTTAGCCTACTTTAGAAAAATCTTTACTAGGGTGGGTGCCTGGGTGGCTCAGTCAGCTAAGCATCTGAGTCTTGGTTTTGGCTCAGGTCAGGATCTCACGGTTTGTGGGTTCAGGCCCCACATCAGGCTCAGCACCGACAGTGCGGAAGTGGCTTGAGATTCTCTCTCTTTCTCCTCCCCTTCCCCTGCTCACGTGCTCTCTTTCAAAATAAATAAACTTAAAAAAAAATCTTTAGTAGGATTTGCTATCATTAAAAATGGTAAACATATTTGGACTTACTCCATTGGGTAATTACATAGGTGGGATTATTCTTCAATTAAAGGAGTCTTAAAGAAAATTAGAAGAATTTTCATTGTAGCCTTGAAAATTCTCAATGTATGAGAAATATTTTAAGAAACTTTCCATGAGTTTAAAAGACTAGTGTTTCCTGAAATCCACATGTTGTAGCTGAATATATTTAATTACAGTGGTCAAAGAATACATGTCATGTTAATTATAATATTGTATTATCACAGAAGTTTTATGTACTTCTCACTGATGTGGTAATCAGCTTTAGAAAACTAAATAAAAGTTTATTTCACAAAACCAACTCCCTAAAAATAACGAAGAAGCACTATAATTGGACTTTTGTATAGAAACTTGTATAGAAATCTTGATAGCAGCATTATTCATAGCAGCCAAAAGGTGGAAATAACCCAAATGTCCATCCATCAATGAGTAAATACACAAAATGCGGTATATCCACACAGTGGAATATTATTTGATCATAAGAAGGAATGAAATATGAATACATGCAATAATGTGGATGAACTTTGTAACCATTATGCTAAATAAAAGAGCCAGACAGAAAAGGTCACATGTTACATGATGCCATTCATATAAGATGTTCAGAGTAAGCAAATATATGGACATAGAATGTAGATTAGAAGTTGTCCTTGGGTCGCCTGGGTGGCCCAGTTGGTTAAGCTGCTGACTCCTGATTTTGGCTCAGGTCCTGATCTCAGTCCTGGAGGCTGTTTCGGATTCTCTCTCTCTCCCTCTCTTTGCTCCTCCCTGCTCATTCTCTCTCTCTCTCCCCCGCCCTGCCCCCGCTTACTCCCTCCTCTCTCTCTACTTCTCCTCCCCACTTCTCAAAATAAATAAATAAACTAAAAAAAAGTTGTCTGTGTCGGGAGAGAGGGAAGTTGAGTGTGTGGAGGGTGATAGCTAAAGGGTGCTGAAAATCTCTTTAGGATCATGATAATTGATTGTTGCATAACTCTGTGGGTATATATTGAATCACACATCACATATTTTAAGCTGGTGAATTATATGATATGTGCATCATAGCTCAAAAAGGCTATAACAAAAAAATTAGGATTGTGTTTATAAGGCTTATATCTTTTTTAAAAAATTTGTTTTAGTATTTATTTATTTTTGAAGGAGAGAGACACACACAGAGTGAGAATGGGAAAGGACAGAGAAAGGAAGATACAGAATGTGAAGCAGGTTCCAGGCTCTGAGCTGTCCACACAGAGCCTGGCGCAGGGCTTGAACTCCCCAATGGTGAGATCATGACCTGAGCTGAATTCTGACACTTAACCAACTGAGCCACCCAGCCACTTTTGTAAGGTTTATATCTTAAATTACTTTTGAAAAAGAAAACTATTGTTTGCTTAAAGATATTTTGGCTAGAGTGAAATTTCTGGGTTAACACTCTAGCTAGTATATTATACATATTGATATCTTATCCTAGGACTTGAATTTCTCTTATAACAGAAATAACAATTTATTTTGTGAGTGGAACTCTGCAAATAATTTCCTTATATTGGCTTTTTTAGAAACATTTTGATTTAAGTCAGGTCAAAGTTTAAGGAGAGTAAGAAAAAAGTAATCAGAGCTTAAGTCAGTTGTTATTTTGGAAAATGTATATAGTACTAAGCCTTTCACATTTAAGTTTGAAAATAGAGTATTTTACTTTAAATTTTGTTTTAAAAATTATGAACTAGATAATGGAAGCAGTACTTTTCTGTTTTGTGTTTGTTTTTGTTTTTACCTTTTTGAGTATAAAATTTAACATTGATTTAGAAAATCACATGACACATATTATATTTTATATATTCACTTCAGTGGATAAATAAAATTCATAAGCATCTACCACCCAGATTAAGGAACAGATCACTGTTACCTCTCCTGATGTCCTCCTGGTGTCCTTTCAAAGCACACCTTCTCCATCCTTCCCAAAGATAAGCCCGATCATATTTTTGAGATAATCATTTCCTTGCATTGCTTTAAAATTTTGCCACATATGTATGCATCCCTGAGCAATATAACTTAGTTTGCCAGGTTCTTTCCTTGATGTAAGTGAACTAATTTACTATATATTCTTTGCTACTTGTTTCTTTTGGTCAACATTATGCTTGCAAGATTCATTTAAGACAACGGTCTTAATAAAGGCATCTTACTTTGTAAAGGGCTAGATAGTAAACATTTTTGGTTTGCAGCTTTACAGCTTTGCAGGCTGTATGGTTTCTTCTGCAGAGTACGTGGCTCTGCTGTTGTAGTGTGAAAGCAGTCACAGACTGTATATGGATGAATGAGGGACGTATATTGCAGCAAATTTTATTTACAAAACAGGCCATATTTGAGGCTCTAGTTTGCCAGTCCCTGATTTTAGCGATTGCATAGCTATAATTTATTCATTTCCATCACTGCATAGTATTCTATAATTATATTAAAATGTATCTATTCTTCTTTTTTTTAAGGTAGAAATACTTTTTTTTTTAAGTTTTTATTTTAATCACCCAGTACTCATCACGGCAAGGGCACTCCTTAATTCCCATCCCCTGTCTCACCCATCCCCTCACCCACCTCCCCTCTGGTAACATTGTGTTCTCTATAGTTAAGAGTCTGTTTCTTGGTTTGTCTCTCTCTTTTTTTCCCTTTGCTTATTTGTTTTGTGTCTTAAATTCCACATATGAGTGAAATCGTATGTGAAATTTGTCTTTCTCTGACTGACTTACTTCACGTAGCATAATACACTCCAGTTCCATCCATATCCTTGCAAATGGCAAGATTTCATTCTTTTTGATAATTTTATATATATATATATATATATATATATATATATATATATATATATACAATGTTCATGTATTTATATTTATACATATAAGTTATATGTATATATGTGTAACCTCTTCTTTATCCATTCATCAATCAATGGATACTTGGGCTGCTTCCACGATTTGGTTATCATAAATAATGCTGCTGTAAATATGGGGGGTGGGCGTGTGTTTCTTTGTATTAGTGTTCTTGTATTCTGTGAGTAAATACCTCGCAGTGAAATTACTGGATTGTAAGGTAGTTCTGTATTTAACTTTCTGAGGAAACTCCATACTATCTTCCACAGTGGCTGCGCCAGTTTGTATCGCACCAACAGTGCAGGGGGTTTCCTTTTTCTCCACATCCTTGCCATTACTTGTTGCTTGTGTTTTGATTTTAGCCATTCTGACAGATGTGAGGTGCTATCTCATTGTAGTTGCGATTTGCATTTCCCTGATGAGTGATGTTGCACATCTTTTCATGTGTCTGTTGGCCATCTGTATGTCTTCTGTGGGAAAATGTCTGTTCATGTCTTTTGCTCATTTTTTTCCCACTGGATTATTTGTTTTTTGTGTGTTGAGTTGTATAAGTTCTTTATATATTTTGGATACTAGTCATTTATCAGATATTTCATTTGCAAATATCTTCTCCCATTCCATAGGTTTCCTTTTAGTTTTGTTGATTGTTTCCTTTGCTGTGCAGAAGCTTTTTATTTTGATGTAGGCCCAATAGTTTATTTTTGTTTTTACTTCTCTTGCCTCAGGAGATAGGTCTAGGAAAAAAAGTTGCTACAGCTGATGTCAAAGAAGTCACTGCCTATGTTTCCTTCTAGGATTTTTATGGTTTCAGGTCTCACATTTAGGTGGTTAATCCATTTTGAATTCATTTTTGTATATGGTGCAAGAAAGTTATCCAGTTTAATTCTTTTGCATGTTGATCTCCAGTTTTCAACACCATTGGTTGAAGAGACTGTCCTCTTCCCATTGGATATTCTTTCCTGCTTTGTTGAGGATTAATTGACCATATAATTGTGGGTTTATTTCTGGGTTTTCTATTCTGTTACATTGATCATTGTGTCTGTTTTTGTGCCAATACCATCCTGTTTTTATTTTTTATTTATTTTTAATGTCTGTTTATTTTTTTTAATTTTTTAATTTTTTTTTTAACGTTTATTTATTTTTGAGACAGAGAGAGACAGAGCATGAACAGGGGAGGGTCGGAGAGAGGGAGACACAGAATCTGAAACAGGCTCCAGCCTCTGAGCTGTCAGCACAGAGCCCGACGCGGGGCTCGAACTCACGGACCGCGAGATCATGACCTGAGCCGAAGTTGGCCGTTCAACTGACTGAGCCACCCAGGCGCCCCTAATGTCTGTTTATTTTTGAGAGAGAGAACATGAGCAGGGGTGAGGCAGAGAGGAAGACAGAATGTGAAGTAGGCTCAGCACTGTCAGTACAAAGCCCAACATGGGGTTCCAGCCCATGAAACATAAGATCATGACCTGAGCTAAAGTTGGACCCTCACCCAACTAAGCCACTTAGGCACTGCCAGTACCATACTGTTTTTAATATTACAGCTTTGTAGTACAACTTGAAGTCTGGAATTGTGATGGCTCCAGCTTTGCTTTTCTTTGTCAAAATTCCTTTGACTATTGGAGCTCTTTTGTGGTTCCATACAAATTTTAGGATTGTTTGTTCTAGCTCTGTGAAAAATGCTGGTGGTATTTTGATAGGGCTTGCATTAAATGTGTACATTACTTTGGATAGTTGAGACATTTTAACAACTGTTCGTCCAATGCAGAAGCATAGAATGTCTTTGCACTTCTTTATGTCCTCTTCACTGTCTTTCATCGGTGTTTTATAGTTTTCAGAGTACAGGTCTTTCACCTCTTTGGTTAGGCTTATTCCTAGTATTATTATTTTGGGTGCAATTATAAATGGTTACTTTTCTTAATTTCCCTTTCTGATGCATTGTTGTTTGAGTATAGAAATGCAACAGATTTCTATATGTTGATTTTTATTCCTGCCCCTTTACCGAATTACTTTTTCCTTTCTAGCAGTTTTTTGGTGGAGTTTTCAGGTTTTCTATATAATCATGACATCTGCAAATAATGAAAGTTTAACTTCTTCCTTACCAGTTTGGATTTGCCTTTTATTTTCTTTTTGTTTTCTGATTGTTGTGGCTAGGACTTTCACTAGTATGTTGAATAAAATGGTGAGAGTGGACATCTTTGTGTTGTTTTTGACCTTAGGGGATAGGCTCTCAGTTTTTCCTCACTGAGAATGATGTTCACTATGGATCTTTCATATATGGCCTTTATTATGTTGAGTTATGTTCCCTCTAAATCTACTTCGTTGAGGGTTTTTATCATGAATGAATATTGTATTTTGTCAGATGCTTTTTCTGCATCGATTGGCAAGATCATATGGTTCTTATCTTTTGTCTTATTGATGTGATGTATCATGTTGATTGATTTGAGAATATTGAACCACCTTTGCAACCCAGGAATAAATCCCACTTGATTGTGGTGAATGATTTTTTTTTTAATGTATTGTTGCCTTCACTTTGGTAACATTTTGTTGAGGAGTTTTGCATCTGTGTTTCTCAGAGATACTGGCCTGTGGTTCTTTTTGTATGTGTGTGGGATCTTCATCTGGTTTTGGTATTGAGGTAATGCGGGCCTTAGAATGAATTTGGAAGTTTTCCTTCTTTTTGTAGTTTTTTGGAATAGTTTGAGAAGAATAGGTATTAACTCTTCTTATTATTTTTTTTAATATATGAAATTTATTTTTTTTTTGAGAAGAATAGGTATTAACTCTTCTTATTATTTTTTTTAATATATGAAATTTATTGTCAAATTGGTTTCCATACAACACCCAGTGCTCATCCCAAAAGATGCCTTCTTCAGTACCCATTACCCACCCTCTCCTCCCTCCCACCCCCCATCAACCCTCAGTTTGTTTTCAGTTTTTAAGTAACTCTTCTTTAAATGTTTGGTAGAATTCACCTGTGAAGCCATCTGGTCCTGGATTTTGTTTGTTCAGAGGTTTTTGATTACTCATTCACTTTCTTTGCTGGTAATCTGTATGTTCACATTTTCTCTTTCTTCCTCTTTTAGTTTTGATAGGTTATATGTTTCCAGGAATTTATCCATTTCTTCTAGGTTGTCCAATTTGTTGGCATACAGTTTTGCCTACTATACTATATAGTTTGGCCTAATATAGGATCTATTCTCTTAAAATTTCTGTATTTGTATTTATGTACTCTTTGTTATTTCTCCTTTCATTTATGATTTTATTTATTTGTGTCCTTTCTCTTTTTTCTTAATAATTCTGGCTAGAGGGTTATCAATTTTATTGATTTTTTTCCTAAGAACCAGCTCCTGGTTTCATTGATGTGTCCTTTTGTTCTTTTATTTTCTATATCATTTATTTATGCTCTCATCTTTATTGTTTCCTTCCTTCTGCTGTTTTTAGATTTTGTTTGCTGTTCATTTTCTAGCTCCTTTAGGCATAAGGTTAGGTTGTTGATTTGAGATTTTTCTTGCTTTTTAACATAAGGTTTTATTGCTATGAGCTTCCCTCTTAGAACTGCTTTTGCTGCATCCCAAAAGTTGTGAACCATTGTATTTTCATTTGTTCCCATGTACTTTTTAATTTCTCCTTTTATTTCCTAGTTGACCCCTTCACTTTTTAGTAGTATGTTATTTAACCTCCATATATTTGTGGTCTTCCCAGATTTTTTCTTGTCGTTGATTTCTCATTTCATAGCATTGTGGTCAGAAAAGATGCATAGTATGACTTCAATCTTCTTGAATTTGTTGTGGCTTGTTTTTTGGCCTAATATAGGGTCTATTCTGGAGAATGTTCCATGTGCACTTGAAAGGAATGTGTGTTCTACTGTTTGAGAATGGAATGTTCTGAATATATCTGTGAAATCCATCCAATCCAGTTTCATTCAAAGCCATTGTTTCCTTATTGACTTTATATTTAGATGGTTTGTCCATTGATGTAAATGGGGTGATAAAGTCCCCTACTATTATTGTATTATTATCCATTAATTCCTTTATGTTTGTTATTAACTGTTTTATGTATTTGGATGATTCCATGTTGGGTGCATAAATACTTAGAATTGTAACATCTTTATGTTGGATTGTCCCCTTTATTATTATATAGCGTCCTCCTTTGTCTTTTATTACAGTCTTTGTTTTAAAGTCTATTTTGTCTGATAAAAGTATTGCTACTCTGGCTTTCTTTTAAAATCCATTTGCATGCTAAATATATCTCCATCCCCTCAGTTTCAATATCAGGAAAGGAGTGCCATATTTTGCATCCTTTTATTTTGTGAGTTCCTTGACTGATTTTTTACAGAAATATTTCTTTATACTGCTTTTGTGTTTCCTACCTTCATACTGTCATTTTTGGTCTTTCCTTTCCACTAAAAGAGTCAGCTTTAATATTTTTCATAGGGCTGGTTTAGTAGTCATGAACTCCTTTAGTTTTTGTCTCTGAAACTCTTTTTCTCTTCTTCTCATCTGTAGGATAGCCTTGCTGGATAGAGTATTCTTGGCTGCAGGTTTTTCCTATTGAGCACTTTGAATATATCATGCCATTCCTTTCTGGCTTAGAAAGTTTCTGCTGAAAAATCAAATGTTACCCTAATGGGGTTTCCTTTGTGCGTAACTGTCTTCTTTTATATGGTTGCTTTGAATATTTTTTCTATATCGCTATATTATGCTATTTTAGTTACAATATGGGTGTGAATCTGCTTTTGTTGACTTTGTTTTTTCTTTGTTTTGTTTTCATTTTTGTTTTTATTTTTTGGCACCTTCTGCATCTGGATATCTGTTTCCTTCATCAGATTAGGGGTATTCTCAGCTATTATTTATTCAAATAAATTCTCTCCATTCCTTTCTGTCTCTTTTTCTGGGACTTCTATAATATGAATGTTACTACATTTGATGGAGTAACTGTGTTCCCTAAGTCTATTCTCGTTTTGCACAATTCTTTTTCTCTCTTTTGTTTAGCTTCATTACTCTTTCCATTACTCTTTTAGGTTATCGGTTTGTTCTTCTGCTTTTTCCAGTCTGCTGTTCATTCCATCAAGCATGTTTCTCATTTCATTTATTGAGCCCTTTATCTCTGCTATGTTATTTCTTATCTCTGTGTTAATGATATCACTAATGTCCTCCACTCTTTTCTGAAGTCCGGTGAGTATCCTTATGATCATTCCTTTAAATTCTCTTTCAGGTGTGGTACTTACACTGTTTGGTTTAGCTCTCTGGCTGTGGCCTCGTCCTGTTCTTTCATTTTGGGACAAATTTCTCTTTCTTCTCATTTTATCTAAGTCCCTGTGCCTGTTTCTCTGTGTTAGGAAACTCAGCTACATTTTTTATTCTTGAGGCTAATGGCTTTTTCTTAAATGTTCATTTATTTTTGAGAGCAATAGTGAGAGAGAGTGAGAGAGCAGGGTAGGAGCAGAGAGAGGGGGAGACACAGATATGAAGCAGGCTCTAGGCTCTGAGGTGTCAGCACAGATCCCAACACGGGGCTTGAACTCATGAACCGTGAGATCATGACCTGAGCCAAAGTCAAATGCTTAACTACCTGAGCCACCCAGGACCCCCCCTGCCACCCCCTTTTTGAGGCTCATGGCTTTTTGAAGAAGAGGTTCTGTAATTCCCTGCTGTGTAGTGTCCTTTGTTCCTGCAGGAATGTCTTGAATGTGTGCTGCTTATGCTCTGCTGTTGTGTCCTGGCCACTTTATCCTTCAGGCCAGTCATCTGCAGAGGCTTTCTTTGACTGTTGTGGGCAATATGTGGTCCCTGGCCTGAATGTGGTACATTTTAACATGATGTCCTCTTATGAAATGAGGCCTGTCACTGTTGCCGCCAGAAACAAGGTTTTGCAAAACTCCCAGGTTAGGAGACACGGTGTTGGCAGGAATTTGGATCAGTCTTTTAGTGGGGGGAGCCTGCCAAGCTGGGAGTGAGGCAAGCTTGACTGGGAAGGGCACTTCTTCCCAGGAGTGTGGCTGGGTGGGGCTTGGTATAAGCTAATTAGGTCGTGAGTGTTGATACTGTGCTGGTATCTGAAGGTAGCCTTGTCTTATGCTGAGGGACAGGGGAAGGAAATGGTTCTTGCCAGTTCCTTTATTCCTGGAGGAATCTCTCTGTGATGCTCTGTGGGACATGCTCCGAAATGAACAACTAACCTCCCCACTGTGTACCCCAGGCGCTGTTCAGATCACTGATTCCATGCTGCATGTCTGAGGTCGGTTTGCCCTGCTTTTTCTTCAAGAACAGCCCCGGGTCCTCCAAGTTCTTCCAGAACCAGGCCCAGTGGGCTTTAAAACTCCAGGATTTAAGCCCCACTGGTTGCAAGAAGTCACAAAATTTGGCCCCTCTCACTTTCCAAGCCAATTGCTCTGGGGATTTGTCTTCCCCATGTGGGCTCCCCTGTGTGCTAGTCTGTCTCTCTCTTTTCTCTGTAACCACAGCTCCCTCCACACCACAGCAGCCATGACCTGTTTCCCTCCTAAGCTGTGTCTATATGCTTCCTACCTATTTTTGATGTGGCCTCTTCTCTGTCTTTAGTTGTGGAGTTTGTTCTGCCAGTCTTCAGGTTGATTTCTGGTGTATTTAGGATTATAGGATAGTTATCTAGTTGTGTTCATGGGATGAGGTGAGCCATGGAAGGTCCTCTTACTCTGCTACCATTTTTCCCTCCCTATCTGTTCTATTTTTGATGGATATTTGTATTGCTTCCAGTTTGGAATATCATAAAATAGTGCTGCTACAAACATTTTGATACATGTATTTGGGTGCAAATACGCGAGTATTTTTTTAGAGCACATATACCTAGGAGTAGAAATAATGACTTCTTCAAACTACTAAATGTCAAAAGGTTTTTTTGAAGTGATTTTTTAATTTACAATCTCACTAGAAGTGTTTTAGAGTTCACATTATTCACCAACTTCTTCAATATTTGATGATCTCTGAGGTTTTTAAAAAAAATTTTTCATGTTTGTTTATTTTTGAGAGCAGAGAGAGAGAGAGAGAGAGAGAGAGCATGAGCAGAGGAGGGGCAGAGAGAGGGGGAGACACAGAATCTGAAGCAGGCTCTAGGCTCTGAGCTGTCAGTACAGAGCCCCATGCGGGGCTCAAACTCATGGACTGTGAGATCATGACCTGAGCTGAAGTCGGATGTTTAATGGACTGAGCCACCCAGGTGCCCCGATGATCTCTGAATTTTTTATTTTAACCAATTTAGTAGTAATGCTATCACTTTGTGGTTTTTATTTGTATAACCATGATTGTTATTATTTTTTTTTTTAAGAGGGAGAATGTGGGTGGGGGTGAGGGGTAGAGGGAGAGAATCCCAAGCAGGCTCATGGAGCCTGATGCAGAACTCTGTCCCACGAACATTGGATCATGACTTGAGTTTAAATCAAGAGTTGGACACTCAACTGACTGAGCCACCTAGGCACCCCTGTATAATCATGATTATTAATAAAATAGTACACCTTTTTATATATTAGATTTTGAAATCAACGTTTTGTTAGACTTTATATTTGTCCTCATATCTCATATCTTTGTCTTGGTATTACTTCAGCCTTTTCTTAAATTATCATTTCTTTTAGTGGAGACATTCTGGTTACAAACTTTCTCAGTTTTTATTTACCAAAAAAATGTCTTTGCTTCCTTCTCTTTCTGTAATAAGGAATCTGACTCAATTTTTTGATGTTTGACTGCTGACGGCTTTTAAGCCCCAACCCCTTTCTCATCCCCTCTGCCCTACATCTGAGTAAGCTGATAAAAAAAGTCCAGATTCTCTCTCCTTTGGTACCAGTGGTAGATTCAAACCACACAAGCCCTTTCCTGCATCTGGGACCCTTACCCTGGGCCCACCCCTTAGCCACAATAAGAGCCCCTGTGCTAGTCTTCTTTCCTTGCTGTAGGCCATTTTTAGACTACCCCAGGAGTCCTGCCCTGTTCTCCCTAGAAAGCTTCAATTATATAAGTAATAACGCTTTTCATCCCTCTTGATGTGAGTGTGAATGAGTGAGTGTGTGAGTATGTGACTGTGTGTGTGGGTGTGTGGGTGTGATACTTGTGGCATTGGTCTCAACATCCAAACCAAATTTTTGGAGAGGGTCTGTCCTATGTTTCCATTCTTAAAAGATACTTTCTATGAGTATGGATTTTCATTTTTGCAAGTATTTTCTCTCACCGTAATGAAGATACTATTTTACTTTCTTTTGGCTTCCACTGTTGCTATGGGGATGCCAGACGTCCATCTAATTATTGTTCTATTGAATATAATTTCTCCTTGTATTTTTTTTTATGGCTGCTGTTTGGCTCTTTATCTTATCTTGAGTATTCTGTAGTTTCACTATCTTGTTTCTAAGTGTGTGTTGCTTTATTCCTTTTTTAAATGTAATTTAGTTTGAGATCTGAATCGCTTATTAAATCTATGGACTGTCCTTTCATTACTTTTAGAAAAATTCCTGGTGCTGTCCTTCAAATATTTTCTCTTTCTCAATCTCTTACTCCTATTGTGAACTCTCATCAAATATATTAGGCTTTCTCATTCCAGCATCTTATGACTCTTAATTTTCTTCTGTATTTTCCATTTTTTCCTCTCTGTGCTGCACCCTAGATAATTTCATCTGACTGAAATTCCCATTTACTTATTTTCTCTTCAGCTGTTTCTTATCTCCCATTATACTTACTTACTGTGTTTTTAATTTCAGTTATTGAATATTTTTATTTCTGGAAATTCTAGTTTGTACCTTATCAGATCTTTTAGGATATATTTTTACAGTTTCGTGCATGTATTTTCAAGCTTCATTTTTTTTAACTTTGATAAATAGATATTTTATAATCCATGCCTGATAATTCCAGTTAAAAAAAATTTTTTTATTCCATTTGCCCGTTTCCATTTTTCTTGGTGTGGTGCCATTTCCCCTTATATACCTGATGTTTTTTAAAAATATGAACTGCTCGTTGTCTTTGAAAATAACAATTTGCAAGTATTATTTGAGACTGAGGATAAAAGTGGCTCCTTCCATAGGTTACTTGAGTTTGCTTCAGCCAGACACCTAAGAAAATTACCTTGATGACCACCCTAAATTAAATTCCGGGCATCAGGGGTTTTTAGATTACTTAGCTGACGTGAATTTAGTGAGTGGACTCAAATCCAAGTGAGGAGAGCTTTTTGCTTTTTCTCAATGTCATTTTTTCTTCCAGCTCTACTTAGTGCCCAGACCGCTTTAATTCAGTCCCGTGGGAGTGAAGTAGGGCTGGGTGGGTTTACTTCTGGCTTACTCTTATTTTGAGGGTGTGAGACTTAGGGAATCTAGTTTAATTTGGAGAAGTTCACTGTTTTGGAAAATACCCTTAGGGCAGAACAAATGTGAGTGCCCTGCTTCCCTCTCTGGGTTTCCACTTTCTCTGATAGTTTGAACTAATTTTTTTATTACCTTATCAGATCTTTGATAATTTTAAGAAGTTACCATAAAAAAAAAGTCCAACACTGTTTGTGATGATTTTCAATAGGAGAATTCGTCCAAACAGCTCAGTCTTTCATATTCTCAGAAAGTGAAGTTTCAAACCTAATTTTTAAAAAGAGACTCTTATTTCAGCCACCACTTCAGGTTGTGAATAAAAAAACCTTGTTCTTCAACACTGGAAGAAAGTCTGGAGACAAGGACAGAGGATATACCATCAGAGCCTCTCATTTTAAGATCTCATTTCCAAGTTGGTAGGACTCCTCAGTCCTCGCAAGGTGTGATTATCCTTGTTTTCTTCACTTTAAAGATAAGTAAACTTAGGCATAGATAAGTAAGTTGCTTATCATCACATGACTTTTTTTTAAGTGAGAGAGCTGTAACTCAAAGCCAGATCTCTTTGACCCAAGACCTATGTTTTAATTCATACATACATTTCCTCTTGCCAGGTTCAAAACTATTCTAACTGCCTTTTTGATTGGGCCAGTGTTCTTTAGCCTTTGGCCTCTTGTGAATTATTTCTTCATAGCCCCTGCAGGCATGGGCTGGTATTCCCCAGGTGTGCCCAGTTCTCTGCCACTGGCCCCAGAAATTTGAGTAGTAATTAAGAAAGGTTATCTATGTTTCAAAAAGGTTATAAAGAGTGTAACTAGCCCTACATCATACCAGAGTTACTAACCCAAACTCTTTGTAACTATTGAAGTCCATAGTTAGAATAAAAACAAGTTAATTATTAAGACTCTTTCTTAGTATAAAACACACACATACTCATCATGGGAAATCAAAATACGTAAATGAGCAAAACCAAGAAAACAGAAGGTACTTTTAATCATACCCAGTCAAAGACAGTCTCTTGGAAACCCTTCCAAACTCTATGTGTACACATACACTCTATAATTACATTTATATTCTAGAGGGGAATCATGCATGCATTCTGTTTTACAGCTAGGTTTTGCATGGTATCACATGCTTCAGTGATGATTACGTGTTGAATATAGAACAGTTTAGATTGAGACCAAAGCCAGAAAACAACAGGAAATCAGACCAGAGGCCTTTTCTAAGATACTGCAAGCTTTGCTGGGGGGGGGGGGGGGGGGGGGGGGGTAGTTTGTAATATGACTTATTTTCCTATTTTCTAATATTATGCAGCAGGTCATTACTTTACTTACTGAGGGAACATCGTTGTAAAGAGAGCCCTTGTTCTCTCTGAAGCAGATATAGTTATGATGTTAACACAGAAAGCCCTGTCCCAAGTGGTAAAGGGCTATTGTGATTTTATTCCTGTTGATCTTTTTCTTCTAAGTATAGTAGTTATTTCAAAGCATATAACATTGAAAATGAAAGCCATGATGTCCAAATGTAAAGATATTTGCATGTAAGTGACATTTCTTTTTTTTTGCTTTTTATTTTTTATTTTATTTTTTTAAATATGAAATTTATTGTCAAATTGGTTTCCATACAACACTCAGTGCTCATCCCAACAGGTGCCCTCCTCAATACCCATCACCCACCCTCCCCTTCCTCCTACCCCCCATCAACCCTCAGTTTGGTAAGTGACATTTCAACATACTACTTAAAAGTCCTGGAGAAGTGGTCTTTATTTCCGTTAAACTTTTGAAAATTAGAATATGTTGAATGACAAAGTTACCCATCCCAAGGGTGGAAGTGATTTTAGAGGATGAGAACGATCGCCCTTAAGGTCTAGTTAGGATCCATTATTTTTATTTATGTTTCAGTCATTACTAGTGAGTTCGAACACATTTTTCATGTTTATTTTTCATTTGTATTCATTTTTTATAAACTAAGTTTGTACTTTTTGACTATCTTTCTATTGTGTTGTTTGTTCCCATTGATTTATAAGTGCCCTGTAGCAGTGTATGTAATACACGTTTTGTTTATTTAGAGACAGGCATCACTAGACCTAGAATTTTCTCCCCCACCCACCTTTTTTTTTTTCTTTTCTTTCTCTTCTACTTTTCTTGACTGTGAACTGGAAAACCTTTAATCTTTTTCTAAACTTTGATGCAGTTTTCATAACTTTGGAATTACTTATCCTTTGAAAGTTGGTACAGTACAGCCATTTGTCCTGATTTGCCTGAAACAGTTCCTCTGTCTCATATTGTCCTAGCTTAATTATTAATAACACTGTCTCTCACTCTCCAAAGTGCCTGGTTTAGGCGATAAATTATATGGTTCCCCTGGGATGAGCTCACTTAAAACAACTAGCTGAGCCTGAGGCATTTGGGGTGCCCATCTTACACAACTTTTTCAGTTTCTCACACAGTTATTGTGTATTCAGATTTTTTGTGTAATTTTTTTTTTCGAGCCACTTTGGAAATTTGTTTTTCTAGAAAATCATCCATTTCACTTAGATTTTGAAATGTATCAGTACACAATTGCACAACTATCTGCTTTCAAGTATCCTCACATTTTGGCTCCTGCATACGTGTAAATAGGTCCCTTTTCTATTTCCTAAAACTAATTACATCTCTTCCTTTTTGCCAGATAACTGTCTCTTTCCTACATCTTGTAATTTAGTATATCACATTTAATGTATTTTTGTTTTATTGTTTACACATCTCTGCTTTCTTTGAATTTGCTTTCTATACCTAGCTTTTTAAATTTTCAGTTAACTTCTTCTTTCTTCTTTTCTGTCAGATACCGTATAAACTACAAATTTTGAGCTGTGAACCACTGGCCACATCTCTTAGATTTTGATGTGGGTACCCTGACTGTCTCATCCCTAATTAGTTTGTAATTTCAGTTTTGATTCTACAAAGATGTGCCAGTATATGTACACAACATTATTTAAAATTTCCTAATAGCATTCCATTGTAATGACACACCATACTTTCTCTAATAGGTCACCTAATTTTGGAAGTTTATCCATTTTCTTCTTATTATTTTTTTTACTATAATAATATAACAATGAATACCATTTTTTTTTCACTAGTTTATTTTTTCAGAAGAACATTTAGGCATGAAATTTTGGCTATTGGTAGTCCTTTGACACTTCTTCAAAATTACCCATTCGAGAGATTATGTCCATTTTCAAACTTTTATCAGTGTTGCATGAGAATGCTTATTTCCTCACATGCACAGCACTGCGAATTACTGGTTTGGGGCTTGAAAAAAATGAGTTAGAATTTCATATGCAGAGGCTAAAGTATGGCCATCCCTTCAAAGCTGGCAAGATTAGGAGATGGAGGAACGAGATTATGGGACCACAAGGTCAGATGGGAAGACACCTGAAGGATGATCACATTAAACCACCTTGTTTTTACATACTACAGAATTGAACCAAATTAAAAAAAATTTTGTTTTAATGTTTTTTATTTTATTTTGAGAAAGAGACAGAGTGTGAGTGGGGAAGGGGCAGAGAAAGAGGGAGACACAGAATTCGAAGCAGGCTTCAGTCTCCGAGCTGTGGGCACAGAGCCCGACGTGGGGCTGGAACTCACAGACTGTGAGATCATGACCTGAGCCGAAGCCAGACGCCTAACCAACTGAGCCACCCAGGTGCCCCAGAATTGAACCAAATTTTTAATGTTTAAAAATTCTTTTCTGCAGTAAAAAAAATTTCCATGTAAATATTCTCATAGCATCATTATAAGTGCTTTGTATATTAGCCATATTACTTATTTTTATAAATAAATTAAAACCTAACATGCGTATACATTCTATTATCAGCATGTACTTATTGACTGCGAACGAGGTAAAAGATATAAGTGCTTAGAATCAATGTTGATGGCTAAAGATGGTTATTTAAATGCTACATTTGGAACCCCCAGGAAAACATTTGTATTTATTGTCAATACAAAATACAAGGATTTTAGCAGTAAGATCCTTCCTATTCACTTGCTTTCCCAGAAGAATGTGGGAGCTTTACTAACACCCATCGTCTTAGCCATATGAGCCACTGAGGCAGATTTAACAAACCCTGCTCCCCACCCCTACTTCCCCCAAACTGTGGTCAACTGACTTACCATGCCAAGGAAGTCAGGTATGCAGCAATATTCTATCCCCAGTCCACCCATTTCTTTATCAAATAGGACTTCATGCCAAGCCCTGCTGTAGGTTCTTTGAAGAACAACATTAAATAGATTGTGGCTCATATCAGCACTACTTCCGGTGGCATGGGAAACACTCTGTCATACACGTGTGTGTGAGGTGCTGTGGAACACCTTTAACTACTTGGGAAAATTAAGGCACTTCACAGAGATGGTCAGAAGGAGTAATGCACATAAAGTCACGGAGATGTGGAAGGATATGTCCTCTCTAGGGAACTGTGTGTCCCTTGCCACTGATTGGTGCTAGAGAAACGGAGGGGAATTGCATGCAGGCTGGAAGACGTGTTAGGTTTACTGTAGCAAAGTGGGTGGGAATATGCTGTAAACCTTAGAACAAGGCAAAGAAGCTTTGGGAGTTATCAACACTTGGTTGTGGTTTTAACTGCCTTAACCAAGAGAGGGTGTGTAGACTGAGAGAGAATGGAATTGAACGAGAACTCAGGAACCACCCAGCTAAAGGAGCAAGCAGAACAGGAATGTGGATGAGACTTAAGAAAGAACAGGGTGGGTAGATCAGAGGTGTGGTGCAACCTGTAGAAAGGTCAATTAACCTTAGGTCCAACAACAGCCATTGGATTTGGTCACTAAGAGATTATTTTCAGTGAGGTATGGTTGGAAGCCAGATGGCAACAACACTTCTGAGTAGACAATTTGGTGGGAGCTGAAGTGGATAATACTTTCAAGACATATGTAGGTGAAGCGAGGAGAGGGAGATGGGACACAGCTTGTGAGGGAAAACCAGGGAAGGTGAAAGATGGAAAAGAGGTGATGAAGGAATGAACAGGGAGACAGGACTGTGGGAGCAGGAGCACCCTGTAAACAGGAAACACCCCTTCAACTTGCCTGCACCCCAAGTTAACGGAAACGTTGGAATTGCTGGGAAAGAGCATTAGGACAGCTTTCGAGATTGAGTTTTGAAACAGTTTTCTGAAGGGAGAAAATGTAACTTCTCCTTCCTGGAAGGTTAGTTTCAAGCATGCTGGCTTTGGACAAATGGCATTTAAACAATTGTGTTGTGCTCTGCATCATAGCCAAAGCAGTAGGTAATTCATTTGTTAAGTGGGTGGTCAACTTTGGGTACTGCTATAAATCTTGTTATGATTGAAAAGAGGGAAATCATTACCATTAAAAATATCTCCAGGGGGCCTGGGTGGCTCAGTCCGTTAAGCGTTCGACTTTACCTCAGGTCATGATCTTACAGCTCGTGAGTTGGAGCTCTACATTGGGCTCTTTGCTGACAGCTCAGAGCCTGGAACCTTCTTCCAATTCTTTGTCTCCCTCTCTCTCTCTCTGCCCCTCCCCCTCTCGCTTGCGCACTCTCTCTCTCTCTCTCTCAAAAATAAATAAACATTAACAATTTTTTAAAATAAAGGGGTGCCTGGGTGGCTCAGTTGGTTGAGTGTCTGGCTTCCGCTCGGGGCATGATCTCTGCAGTTCGTGAGTTCGAGCCCTGCATCAGGCTCGTGCTGACAGCTCACAGCTTGGAGCCTGCTTCAGATTCTGTGTCTCCCTCTCTCTCTCTCTGCCCCTTCCCTGCTCAGGCTCTGTCTCTCTCTGTCTCTCAAAGATAAATAAACATTAAAAAAAACTTTTTTTATAAACAAAAAATCTCCAGAAGAGGATTCATTTGTATTCATAATCTTTTTTTTTTTTTTTTTAATGTTTATTTATTTTTGAGAGAGACAGAGACAGAGCTTGAGCAGGGGAGGGGCAGAGAGAGAGAGGGAGACACAGAATCGGAAACAGGCTCCAGGCTCTGGGCTGTCAGCACAGAGCCCAATGCGGGGCTGGAACTCACAGACCATGAGATCATGACCTGAGTTCAAACTGGACGCCCAACCAACTGAGCCACCCAGGCGCCCCTGTATTCGTAATCTTGAAGGACTGATGTCATTTACAGTTTTAACTAATAGTTAGTTCCCAAAAATTCTATGAAGAACTAAATCTCATGATGATTTCTTGACTTCCTGATAAAGACTTCTAGTACATGCTATGGTGCAAATGTCTTAAACTGTTTTGCCTAAAATAGTGTTTTTAGTTCTTTCATGAAAGGTGCTGGCAAAGCTTTCAGATATCACAATCTCTATGCCTAGCGCTCCTTTTACATGACCCCAAGAGTTAAACTGCTACCCTGGGGGATTTTTCTTTAAAATTAATTTAACTGAAAATCTCTTCAAACTGCATTGTTGGCTTTGGTGCGGGGCATGAAATAATTTTCCATCGTACCCCACCATTCCTCGAAGGTCACACTTTGAATTGGGCTGTTACTGTCTTGCTGCAGAGTTTCTAAGCTACGTTAATTTGGGGTCTGCTGTTGATGGATGGAGCAGTTTGAATTCTGACATGTAGCAGGCTGACTTGAATGACCTCCAGAGGCAGATGTCAGTCTGTTATTTCATGCCCGTTTGTCAGGAAGGAAAAACAGCATCTGTCCTGGCTGCTCTAGTCCGGGTTCCCTATGTGGAAGTGAGCAAACGCGTGCTATCCTTGATAGCGGTTATGGGGGCAGGATGATACGGTATTTATATAACACAGTGAGGTGTCAAGGAACACACATATGACATGTGCATTATGTTTTTACATGCCATTTTGCATTTTGGTGTTGTATTTTGTGGGGATGTAAACAGAGGTGTGTATCTTTGAAACACAGTGACCCATAAAATTGCTTTATATATAAAAGGAGTGTATCCATTGGTCATAACTCATTCATCTTTCTGTGGATATATATTCTTTCCATTGAGAGTATTGGACATGCCTCCAAATGGCAGAGGTTAAAGAGCCTGTGTGGACCTCAGATAGCAAGGAAAGTAACACTCTGGAGTTAGAAGCGTGAGGCTGGTAAGGAGGAAATGGGAAACAGAAAGGTACAGAAAGGCTCTGTCCACATCCTGGTAAAGGACCAAGCACAGGGTGGGAATAGTTTGATGAACCGTCTGACAAAATGAAAGAACATGGGGTTTCATTAGGAGTCAGAGCTGCTTTCACGAGTCAGTTGAGACTCCCCTGAGTTCAGGAATCACTGTGCCCTACGGCCACCCAGTCCCAAGGACCACCTTCCCTCCTTAAGGGCTTCCTTGACAAGGAAGAACAAGTCGGGGAGAGGGGTTCACAGACTGCCCAAATCCAGTTCTCTGAAGAGAGATGGATGTCAGACGAGAGGGTGCGGACTAGCCCTCTCCATCCCAGCCCAGAACTAGTTTTACCTGCTTTCCTTCTATCTGTGGATTTTGCACAGAGACTAAGCAGAGACTGACTTTTGTTTGTTTATTAATTTTTATTTTTGTTTCTAATGTGTAGAGTTTCTAGAAGTCAAATAATACTAAAAGGCTTAAAATACAACTAACAATTCCCCAATCCACCTTCCATCCCTTATCCTAGTCCCCAAAAAGAACTCCTTTCCATTCATTTATCTGTCTCTTCTGGTGTTTATCTACTCCTGAGTAAATGTCTCAATTTATCCATTTTAGTCCTAATCTATGGGCTTCTATTTTAATGGGTGAGGATTCAGCTCTCCTATACGTCAGCCCCTGCCTGCTTCCTCTGTCCCCTCCTCCCTAAATTTTATTCAGGTTTATATCTTTATGCTGAGTAAACGTGTTCTATAGTTACATTACTTTCTTTACACAAGCTTTTTTTCACTTGCTTAATTTAAAAGTTTTCTCAGTGATTCTTTCCATGTGCTCTAACACCTTCCCAATTAAATTTTCCATCTGGTCATACCTATTAGATAATGTATCAGTTGCGTCTGTCAGGAGCTCTATATACTTCAAGTTCAGTGTGGGCTGCTTTTTTAGGCCCTCTCCAAGGCCACTTTTCTTTTGTTCTCAGATTTTGGATGTCATCTTGAGATACTCTTTACCTCTTCTCTGTTTTTGGTCACTTTTCCTGGATTTTATGCCATCTTTTCTCAATTTACTCCCTCATCTTGTTAGGGCACTTTACTGGTAGCAGCCTCAGAAAACATGTATTGAGAGGTGGATGTTTTGAGAACTTAAATACCTGAAAATATCTTTATTCCTTTCTCAAACTTGATTGATATTTGGGTTATAGAACTTAAGTTTTAAAATAACTTTATCTCAGACTGTTTAATGCCCTGTCCTGTTGTCTTCTAACTTACCCATGCTGCCATAGAGAAGATGGGTGCCATTCTGGTTCCTGTCTCTTTGTATAACTTGTTATTCCCCTTCTAGAAACTTCTGGAATTTTCTCTTTGTTTCCATTGTTTTGTAATTTCACAAAGATGTGCCTTAACGTGTGTCCATCTGCATTCGTTGAGCAGGGCACATGCTTGGAACCTCTTAATTTATCAAAGTTTTGGGTTTTTAGTTCTGGGAAATTTTCTTGAAATATTTCCCTGATAATTTTTTAGCTCTGTTTTCTTTTTCTCTCCTTTAGAAACATTAATTAGAAGTTGGACCCTCCTGGATATAGACTCTAATTTTCTTTTCTTTTCTGTTTTCATTTTGCTTTAAAGAAAATTTCCTTGACTTTATCTTTCTGCCATCTGATTGGATTTTTTTAAAAAATTCTGATAATGTGGCATTCTAGTGTTTGACTTGTCTATATTTACATAGCAGTCTGTTTTTGTTTCATAGATACAATACTTGATCTTATTATTTCTTTGTAAACTTTTCCTTTTGTTCCTTAGATTGTTTATATGTTCTTGGAGTTCTTTTTTAGCAGTTCATTTCAGTCCCTGCCATCCAGTTTTCCCAAATGTGTTACGTTCTTCATCTTCCTGGGTTCACGAGTGAGGCACTAAAAAATTGATTGGCTGGGTTTATCCTAGTGTAGAGAGGGACAGGGAACAAGTGTTTATGTTGGGGGACTCCCAAGTGGCAGATCTCCTTTTGAGTGCTGTTTGCTTTCTCTAGAGAAACCTCTAATCCCTTGCCTGAAGGATATAATCCTGGCTGAAAGAAATCCGGAAGCCTGGCGGGAAATATGGTCTGGGGGCAACACTGTTGAGCTTGCCCCCAGATCAAACGTTTTCTTAATGTTCCTGTTTCATACTCAGGTCCAGCATCTCTGAGGCTAGACCCACTTCAGCTTAAATACTCCCTGAAATAAACTTTCCATCTCCTGCAGAAATGAAGCAAGCGTTGTCTGCTGGCTTTGTGGGATGAAGAAGGGAATAGAGAGCTCTACATGCTCCTTCCACAAACCTTCAACCAATCCTCCTCTTTTTAGCCTTTTTAGGATTCTGCAAGGAGAGTCGGCTTTCTTTTCATCCCTCTACAGAAACTCATTTCAGCTTCATCTGCTCTGCTAAGACAATTATTACTCTTCCATGGCTTACTTTCTTTCAAAGCTTTGTTGACATTTCTCATCCACTGTCATCTTCTTACCTATTTTCCTTCTCCTGTAAGTGTATGCCTTTTTTATTCTTTGATTATTATTTTTTTTATTCTCATTACTCTTGTAGGATTGGGAGAGGAAGCAGAGATAAACACAGGTTCAATCTACCATGTTTAACCAGAAGTCTATGAGGCTTTCCTTTTCTAAATACAACCCAGCAATGTGACATGTTGCTGTTTTAATATTAACCTTCATGAAAGGATATGATTAAACCACTCTGCTCTCCAGAGCATACCAATAAAGGAGTCTTCAATGACTCTTGAGTCTCATGGGGCTACCGTAAACCCTGGTTTAGAGATTCTTGGTTTGGAATTTTTTATTTGTGGACAAACGGATTTGTCTTCTCCAAAACACATTAGTGTCTTTTCTTGCATAAACAACAATGGAAAACTTACCAAGGGGGGTGGAGGGTGGGGAACCTCAACTGCAATATATCTGAGCAGTGGAACTGGTATTTGCAGATTCCGCCAGGATTGTAGCAGGAAATGCCACTGTGAACTTCATTAGGCTACTGATAAAGGTTCTAAGATGTTGTAGGATAGGTTCTTAGATACGAAGAAGGAGGAGGTGGAGAAATAAAAGACGTGAAAGAATACTGCCCTGCCACCTCCTTGCAAAGGACCACTATCTCATGGCTTTTTTTCTGCATGACTTCTATTGAGTGGATCACAAGCTCACTTATTTCTGTGCCTGAAAATCTAATACATTGCTAATATATACAATTCTTCCTTCTTTTTTTACTTTTTCTCCCTTCTCCTGCTTTCAGTAGGACCCACTGAATTATTGGTAGATTTCACCAAAGTTAAAGCCCATACCCCAAGACCTACTTTTACATAGCTTCATTTTTAGACTAGTGTTTTGGAACATAGATATAAAGAGTCCATGTTAGGAGAAATAAATTGGGTTCCTATTTCATTGATTCATTCAACAAACATTTGTTGAATGTCTGTTATGTAGCTGGGGCTGTGCTTTGTGATAAGGTTGTAAGGAGGAGGGTATCATTGAAACCTGCTCTCAGAGACAGACAGTTTAGTGAGAAACACAGACATTTAATCAGATAAACACAATACAGCAACTGCTATAACAGATGTTTATTTATATGACAAACATTGATTATTAAATGCATGTTATGTTTAAGGTATATTAGATGCTAGTATACAAAATAGAACTCTTCAAAGGGCTCACAGACTTTTGAAGTCATTTGAAGGACTGAGGAAAAGAGTGCAAATGAAAGCCTTTACACCAAGTCTAGATATTGAAAAGTCATAAGTAAAAAATCAACCTGTTAACTAAGATATTTGCGATTTTCAATGCCTAACTGGTCTGATTCCATTCTTGTTTCCTGACAATCCATTCTGTACAAAGCAGTCAGACCTTTGAATATATACAGGTTAAATCAGTTACCTTCCTAAAATGAAATCGGTCCCCTATTAATTTTCCTTTTAAGAAAAATAAAACCAAACTGTCATTGAGCATCCTTATACATGTATCTTTAGTTCACATTCATGAATATTTCCATAGAATAAAATTCTCTACAACTGTGATCATTTCATAACTCTTGAAAAGTATCGCTACACTGCCCTCAGGGTGTAGTGTGTAAGTTTATCGTCACATTAATAGTGGATATGAAGGGCATTTCCCCTATACTCTACCTGACACTGGGAATTATTAGTTCTTAAAAAATATTTATCAATATAACTGATAAAAATGACATATCATTGTTTTTATTTTCAGACCTCTATTAAAGAAAGTGAAAAAAATTTCATATGTATTCTTTTATTAACATTCTTTACCAAATTGCCTAAGCCAGTTCTAGTGTTTTCTTTTGGGGTGTTCACCATTTCATACTATGTTTAAGCACTACTTATGTATTTCAAATTTTTGTCCTTCATGCTAAATGCATAGTTTTCCAATTTGTTTGCATTGTTTCTTTTAATGTATAAATTTTGCATCTTAAGCTAATCTGTAAATCTCCGGCTTGATGAAAACTGTTTTTCACTCTAAATTTTTTTTAAATGTTTATTTTTTAGAGAGGGAAAGTAAGGGAGACAGAGTGCAAGTGGGGCTCTTGCCCCACTAGGGGCAGAAACAGGGAGACACAGAAGCTGAAGCAGGCTCCAGGCTCTGAGCTGTCAGCACACAGCCCAACAAGGGGCTCAAACTCATGAGTAGTGAGATCACAACCTGAGTTGAAGCTGGACAGTTAACCAACTGAGCCACCCAGGGGTCCCTGCTTTTCTTCTAAATTATGATATATCTTAAACCTTTAGAAAATACCATATTATTTACCTTGCACGTACCACCCAGCTTTAAAACACACACGCGCGCGCGCGTGTGTGCACATGCACACACACACACACACACACGGGCACTTTAACTTAACTTTTTTGCTTTGACATGTTCTTGTAAAGACAAAAGATAGGACTTTAATTTCATCTTCTCTCCAGTAGCTACTGATCTCCACGTATTTATTTTTTAGTGGCCACATTTTCCTATTGATTTGAAGTTCCACATTAAGTTCTTTTATATATTCACACATAAATTCTTTTATATATTCAACTGTATTTTTTCATATTATTTGGTTCCATTAATCTACCCATTTCAAACCACAACCTCATTGTTTTAACTACATAGCTGTAGATATTTTAATATCTGCTAGACCAAATCCTCCTTATTCACTTTCCCCTCCAAAATTTCTAGCTAATCTCCTGTTTTTATTTTGGAGATCAACTTTAGAATCATTACATTAAATTCTACCCCCACCCCAAAGAACCTTGGAAATTTTAGCATAATTGTGTCAGGTTTATAGATTACTTCAGCTGAAGTTAGTAGGTTTATAATTGTATATCTTTCCATTTAGCTGTAAACATGACTTTGTATCTATTTAAATCTTCTTTTATGTTTCACTGTAAAATGTTTTCACCATATAGATACCATGAAATTTTTATTAAATATATTTTTAATAATTATATCCTCTAATTCCCACTGTGAATGGGATATTACTTTTGTTTTTTCTAACCGATTATTGCTGGCATATGGGAAAGCTATTGATGTTTTTCATTATTTACCGAATTTGACAATTTGCCACATTGTTGAATAGGTTTAGTTTATATAGGTTTTTAGTTGATTCTCTTAAATTTATCAGGTGACAATTACATCATTAACAAACAATGACACTTTGCCTCTTTCTTTCCAATATGCATATTTCTTATCTTATTGCTTTGGCTAGAACTTCCAAAACAAGGTTGAATATTAGTAATAATAACAGTAAGAGCAGGCATGCTTGTCTTATATTTGTTCCCAGGGTTCCACCATTAAGTTTGATATTAGCTGTTAGTTTCCAATAGGCATCTTTTATTAAGTTGAGGATATATCCTCTTCCAGTTTTTTGTTAGTAAGTTTAGTTTGAAGATAATAAATTTGAGGAGTCTGGAAATACCTCATTGGAGATACCAAGCCAATGAAAGAGAGCTGGCCAGGATTTTCATTATTATATCTGAGAATGGGAACTATGAGGGTAGAAGCGATCAACTCTTCCATGAAAGTGTATAAGGATGGTAAAGAAAAATCAAATAGGATGAGGAGTGAAAATAAGCTACCCAATTTCATTATCTGTGGCCATTGTGATGATAAGAAGTTACTAATCCTACTGAGAATAGATGAGTGCTATACACTGTAAGTGCAGAAGACAAATTACAAGGGAATCCAAAGAATACATATTCAGAAAATAGAGATGCCAATATAAACAACTCTTTTAAGTAGTTTTATGGTAACAGACATAGGCTGCTAGTTTCAGCAGGAAGAAGAAGCAGAGGAAGAGATAGATATTGCTGACAAAAGGGGAAAAAAGGATTTAAGACCTCAGAGAAGGGAAATAGTTGGATGCATATGGATGGTAGCAGGAGTAGATGTTCAGGAGTCAGCTGGATACAATCCAGGTCACAGAGTGAGAGGTTAGCTTTGAAAAGGAGGAAGAGACACAGACAGGACTATCCTTCTGACATGAGAGGAAAGGAAAAGTACTTCTGTTTCCAACCCACCATTGCAAGCTTATCATAAGCCTAGGACATCACCTAGGAGACAGAGTGACAGAGAGAGAGAGAGAGAGAGAGAGAGAGAGAGAGAGAGAGAGAGAGAGAGAGACACACCACTTTCTGGAATGAGAACCTGAGTAGCATGCAGCTCCCTGTACCTCTGTCAAAAAGTTGGGCATGTAATTGCTAAGCAGCTACAATTCATTTATCCAGTGGCTTCTATTGGCTTTTGGAAAGAAAGCATATCAGCATATTGGCTTTTGGAAAGAAAGCATATCAGCAAATGATGTAGTAGTTTGCTAGAGCACAACATATGTCTATTTTCATTAGTAAAATTCCTTGGGAACTCTCTACCTTCTCTTTATAATTGTACCACACAAAGAGCTTTGCCTGAATTTCTTTTCAGTGAGAAAACTTTGACAAGATTCCACTGGAATGAAACACCATAGTTTGCAAATTTGAATTTTCTCCTCCACCTCTCCTCCTCCACCCATCACCTCAAATTATTACTTTTATGGTGAAACTGATCTTTAATGAGATCATTAAACATATCTTAAAGTCTGGAATTAAAGTTGTAAGATGTTACGAAGGAGAAAGCAGTCACTCTCATTTCTTCCTCTCTACCTTTTTTGTCACCCAATGCTGCTTTCAGTGACTCAGACAATTTGTTTCTTCTAAGAAGCTTATCCGTTGCTATTCACAGAGCATGTTGTACCTGAATTGTGGGCCCTTCCTGTTGGTTGTCCTCAAGAGACACTACAAAAAAGACCTCTTTGCGCCCTTCTTATTTGTAGGACTCACGCATGCAAATGGGTTAAATAGCTCACTGATACAAACCTCTCTGAACAGTGTACCTATACTTGTAAAATCTGTATCTGTAAAATATCTGGGAAAGCATACCAACGTTTCTTCTAAATATTAATCAAAATTAATATTTTAAATATTAGTGTTGATGAGTTTATGACTTTTGTAATTAAATGTATATAAATATAATGAGCTGAATTGCTTTCTCCATGACTGCATTTTTTCCCTAATAGAAAATGACCCTAGGCTCCTTTCGTAAAATTAAGCCAACTCTTCATTCATGTGAGCCACTTTGAAGTGAAAACTTCTCTGAGTGAAAGAAGTCGATCTGGTCCCTTTTTGGAGGGAAGAAAATAATGTTTAAATTTTAGTTCACTAATGAAACATAATTTCATATAACAAACACATTTCCTTTCTATGTTATTGACATTATACAGTGTGTGTTTATAAGTGTGTGTGTGTCTATATACAATATATATCCATGTGTGTAGAGATAGATCTTTGCATCTTGCTTTGATCATATAACATATTTTGGTCATTTGTGTATATTATAAAAATGTCAAGATTATTAATTTGGTCACTTCATAATGTTCTCTTATAGATGTGTTATCATTTTTTTACTATTCTTCTTTTATTGTACGTTTAAATATTTTACTGTTAGAAGTAATACTTCGGTAAACATCACTGCTCTTAATCCATTGTTTTCATCCTGGCTTTTTTCCAAGGGTAGATTCTTAGTAGCAGAGTTGGGAGGTCAAAAACCATTTTTAAGGTGTGTGATGCGTGTTGCCAACGCTTTGAAGAAAGGCCGTGCCATCCGTGCACCCATCACAGCCACCAGCACTGAACAATGTCAAGTATCTTCTTTCATTTATTAAATGAACTACTTCTGGTACACAGAAAAGTCATAGAGAATAATGTAATCAAATCCACATACCCACCGCCAGCTACAGAACTCAAGCATTACAAAGAGCCGTGAAGTGCCCGTCACATCCATGTCCCCTTTCCTCCTTTCCTGAATGTGGTTTCATCATTTTTGCCTACATCTCTGCCCTTTAGCGGCACTACCATTTCTCAAACAGTTACTAATGCGACATGTGACAACACAAGATTGCATTGTTGATTTAATTAGTATTTCTATGGTTACTTGTGAGTTTGAACACACTTCATGGTTTGGGCCACTCATAATTCCTGATGTGAATTGACTGTCCCTTTTGAAATTGGCCTTCGGTATTTCCTGTATCCTTTGGTATTTTCTGTATCTTTTGTATATTAAGGGGGTCAAACTTTAGACATATTTGTGGAAAACATTTTATTTGTTGTCTTTTAATTTTAAGGTGATTTTTGAAACATAGAAATTAAACTAAAACAAAGTTCTTAATCTTTGTATATTAATTTCATCTATTACTTGTGTGTTCATAAAATCCTCTGTGCCCAGAATCCATATAATAATATGATTCTCGGGGCACTTGGGTGGCTCAGTCAGTTAAGCGTCCAGCTCTTGGTTTCAGCTCAGGTCATGATCTCACAGTTGGTGAGTTGGACTCCTGTGTCTGGCTCTGCACTGACAGTGTAAAGCCTGCTTGGGATCATCTCTGTCCCTCTCTCTCTGCCCCTCCCCTGCTCAAGCGCTCTCTCCCTCTCTACATGAATGAATGAATGATGAATGAATGAATGATTCTCTACTAGTTTCGTTGGTTTTGTAAAGCCAGGTATCTGCCTCTGTGCTTGTTTTAGGTGCTGATGGAGCAAGAATGAACTTTCATGTGGCTATGTATATTCTCTTCTTCTAATCGTGTGTGAACACTTTGAGGGCAAGAACCATTTCTAACATTTTCTAACTGCATGTCCATTACTGGCCCTCCAGGAGCACAGAACTTGCTAGAGTATGTTTGTTCAATAAGGAAATGACCAATGAATTGATATTTTGCTTGTAGCACCTTCGTGAAAACACTTTATGACCCTTTTGAAATTTCACCTGGGACACTTTCTTTCTCCCCACATCCTCTCACCTCTTTTGTGTTTCATTATCTTAAGTAGCCTTAAGTAATATTGCTTACTTCCTTTAAAATAAACTAGGTTTCTATTTAGAGATGCAAAAAATTTTTATTACAAAAAAAACCCAAAAATATAAAGACCACGAAAAAAAGGTAGTAGCATGCTTCTTCCAACCCAAACAGCTTCTGTAAATGATCCTAACCCCAATTCTGTGCATAGATTTGTAATTTATATATAGATAGAAATGATCTCAAACTTGATGACACCTAGATAAAATAAGTATGATGTTAGCTAACAAGTCAGACAGAGATGAAGTGTTTCAAGTTATACAACCAAATGGTTTGAAGCTGGAATTTCATTGGCTTGCATAGCATTTATTTTTTCTTGACTCTGAAGCTCTGAATCCTACACCCTGAGTTGTTAAAGAAATTATGTACTTGGAACACATCCAGAGGACAAATTAATATTCCCAAGATAACATCTAGTATTGGTGCAACATGTTGGTTTCAGAGAACTTCTGTATATAAATGTTTAGGGAAGCAGGTAAAATTCACACCTGACACAGATACCAGAGTCAAGACCCAACTCCAAGTTTCTCCTCGCCATCCTCAACCGTTCTGATGGGTGAGGCCTCATTTCATCCATCTCAGAAATCTCCCTTTGTAGTTTCTTACTGCTGCTCCAAATGGGAACATACTCTCAGCAAAACCTCTGATACCAGGAGGTATGATACCAGTTTTAAGTTAGTAAAGCCTGGTGGCAGCTCTTACTGCGGGTTTAAAAGTAACCAAGAAAGACAGAAGTAGAAACCCATGTTACTTCTCTCTCAGGGGAATGTTTCTTTATTCCCTAGCCACCCCCTTCTCCCAGAGAAATTACATTAAAAACACATTTAAATAGCAACGAGACTGTGTTTCCTCCTGATAACAACCAGGAAATTAAAAGTTAAGCCTGTCGCTCTATCCTTAACTGGGACTGTTGTGGCTTATTCCCCTCCCGGTGTATGAGTTAACAGTGAGACAGCAGCTAAACTTTGTACTTTCTGACTGGTGTTCATTATGTCACCACTTTGTTGAAGTAAGACTTTAAAACATCACTAATGAAAAAAAAAATCACTAATGAGCTGGTGTTGCTGGTTAAAAATGTGGCAGATCCACTCTGAAATTTGGTTTTTATCCCAATTTGCTCTTTCTGTTTCTACTTGTAAGGACAGGGTTCACTGGAACCCAGTACCCTGAAAGATACTGAGCAGCACTGAAAATCATTTGATAATGTAGAAAAAATAATGTAAAATTGTCTCTAGTCACTTTATGGCAAGGTGAAATTGACATTTGAAGCATTTTATAATTAATTTCGTTTGTTATAGAAAAACAATGAGGGTGAAGAAAGATCCCCAGATAAAACCTGTTTGTTCTGAGAGTGGGACCACCCCTACCCCCAAAGGATCAAACCTATTTCCAGTTTTCTTTCTCACCATACAAAGGGCTTTGGGGAAGTGGAATTCCATCTGGGGACTTCCATTTGTCTTGCTTTTCTTGCTAAATGTAAACTGTTTCAAAGAAGGTTGAAATTAGACTAACATTTTCCAAAGTGTCTACCTTTCCGTCTCACTGAAGAAAACCTCTGGAATTTTTTTCATTGTGCAGAAATATCATGACACCTGTCTAGACCAATTAGAGAGAGAGAGTGGTTGAGTCTCTGCAATAGAAATGATGGATGGGCTGGGGGTGATTTCAGTGACTCATTAGCCAAATGCTACAAAGATATAAAAGTTTTCGTGGTTTTTATTTTCATTTACATCAAGAGCCTGCTTAAACCCGTACCGTTCTCTCCATTATCTCTTTTTTGTGCCATTGAAAGCAACTATCTGTTCAAACCACCAGGCATGCCTCGCATTTAGTATGCGACCTGTCTTGTTGCCGGTGCCTTTTTAGTTATTCCAATCATATTTCTAACTAGTAGGATTTCGAAGCTGGAGGAGGAAAGTGGCAAGAATTTAAGCCTTAAATTCAACTCTTTATGTCCATCTCCAAGCACAAGTGATGGACACACTCTGGGTTTTTTGTTTCTTTTCTTTTTTCTTTCTTTCTTTTTTTTTTTTTTTTAACTTCATTTCAATTTATGGCATTTGGGTTTGCTTTTGTCTTTTATTACTGTCACCCAGCCTTTGTCTTCTCATTCTCTCCCGGGCTCAGTCCTATGGCAGGCACATCTTTCTTTGGTACCTTGGAAAACACTAGGCCTTTATTCATATAAGTCCACAATATCATAAATGAAATTTCGATTTGGGTGTAGAGGCTGTCCTGCTTATAATATGAATCATAAGCACGATCCATGCAATTTTAAGAAGCTGATTTTTTTTTTCCCAAGAAGGAAGGAAAATAAAATCTCCGAATCTGCCAAAGTCAGACCACCCTCCCTGCTTACTTACTCTGAACAAAGGCTAAGCAATCTCAATCCTTCTGAATACTGTATGAAATTCCAGGCAACATACAGAGCACGTATGGAAACAGAACGTGCAGAAGATGGGTTGCACCTCTTGCAGTATTTACGTATCAGCAGCCTTGTTTGCACACACACACACACACACATACGGCACACGGGAGGTGGTAGGAATGGCTGGCTGTTGGTACAGATTTATATTTCCCATCACTGCTCTCTATCCTTTGGGATCAACTTTGTCACGGGAACACCGGCAGGGGTTTATTACAGTGTGTGACAGCAGGTGTGGGGCTGTGTGCACATTGTAGATTCATTGTCCTCCTGGATCAGGATTTATACAGTCACACACCCCTTCTTGCCAAGAGCTTTCCTGGTGCGTGGATGCTCATGTGTTCTACAGGACTGGGTCCTGGGGTCCTGCACGATGCTCCTTGAGTCAGTGACCGCATCCTGCACACTTCATCTAGGGCTGGGAGTTCATTCGAAAAGATTGGGTTTGAAATGCTTGCTGCCTTCTTTTTAAAATTTAGATTCTTTCAGGGACACACATGGAACTGCGAGAAAGAGGGAGACTCTCCATGCATCAGGAAGTTCAGAGATTGACCAGTATGATTCAGAACAATTCAAATAGACACAATGTTCACTAAAGCCATCAGTTTAGTCAAATCGATGTTAATTTATTGAGTATCTACTGCAGGCAAAGCAGGCCTAATAAGTGGTTCTAGAAGGAGCACAAGAGGATTTCTAGAATTGAAAAAATTCAACTTCTCGGGATTCATAGGGTATAACTCCTTTCCCATCCTCCTGGCCCCCTTGTTTTCTGAAGAAATCCTGTTTAGGATTAAATATAAGGTCATTTGGACCGGTGGCCTTTCCGGCAGACTATTTTTCCAAGTTTGAAAAATAGAGATGCTTTATAAATGGATGCCTTTTCTCTAAATAGATCCATAAATCTGAACCCCAGAAATCATCTCATTTTTTATAGCTGGTTAAGAGAAGAATTAAACATACACATTGGGGTGGGAAATTGGATTAATGATCATTTTTATGAGATTATAACACAATGATATGTTTGATAATAAAGCAAGTTTAAAATTTGCTTTTCTTATTCCCAGATATGTGATAAGGTAGGAAGAATGCATGGCAGGTGGAAAGAAGAGAAGAAAACTCCAGAAAAAAAAAACCACCTCTGGCAGCAAGGGGCAGGAGACTATTTCTTGGTGATCATATAGCCTAGATTTTGTAGGTGGATCTATTTTATGTCACTTAATTCTTTCTAAAGAATGAAGGACATTCATCACACGAATGTCTAAAGGTAACTTGATTTTCCTATGTTTGTAAGCTTTTTCATATAAATAGATTTATAAATTGGAACACATATCTTCATTTTAGATGGGAAAATATGAGTAAAAATTCCCTATATAAATTTTCATTTCAAGGTAGAAATCTTGTGTGTGGGGGCACAAGTGGATTCAAGGAAACCAGAGCAATGATATTGTCTTTTACGGCTTTGTTTTGGTCCATGATTCCTGTCTGACTGCTTACTTCCTGTGTGTAGTAGACCTATAGATATCCTTGCCCAACGTGAGGGCTTACTTCTTGCAGGGACACCCAACCAGGAAAGCCTTCCGAATCCCAAACTTGAAGGAGAATTGAGGTTGGTTCTGTTACATTTAAACTTCATTAAGTGTGAACACCTTGAGCTGGGCAGGTGTGAGCTATAATCTCGCTGTGAGAGGTGTGCCTTCTCACTGGCGACATGTTTGTTTATATTCTGAATTATAGGGAAAAAAGAAAGACAATCCTAACCTGCTTCCTAAAAAACTGCAGCATTCTAAAAATTTAGCAGACTTTGCATGCCTGATTTATAAAGCCAAGTGGCTGATTTAAGTAAATAAAAAGCATGGCACATGTTTTTCATAACTCCACATATATATTGTATTTAAATGACTTCAGAATCCAAAGACGTTTTTCTCAGACACCTAAAACCAAAATCAGTTTGTTTGTTTTTTTTCTTTCCTAGAGTGTATGGAATAACCACTGGAAATGTGGTAATAGGAAAGATGAAATTTGTCCATGCTCTGGGCCCATGAAAATGGGGCCATAATAGACATTGTTTGGCAACTTTCTCTTAGCATTCAGTACAACAGTCACATCTGTCCTGGGCGTGTAAGAGTGTATGAGATTGGATCTGGGAAAGAAGAAATGTCTTTGAGCATGCGGCAGCATCTGGCCTCACTACCTGGAGTAAGAGATCAGGGAACGCTGAGGCACATTAACAGCCAGGGACTTCTGACGGTGACCTCCTACAAAATTGGATCAGGCTTTTCCCTGGCAGTTGTATTAAGCTCACACATTTGATGAAATGTACTTATGAAGCTGGCATATTTGACTGCTTTCTTCCCCAACCCCCCACCTTTTTTTTTTTTTTTTTTTTTACTGGGGGGATAGATTCTTTATTATCTGCTGAATTCATTTCGCTCTGTCAATATTCTATAGAAAAAATGATGGACATTCTATAATTTTGACTTTTATATTAATTCATAATTTTGATGGCTCTACCTTAGGGCTGCTTTCTCTCGCCCAGACTTTGTGTGCCTCCCTCCTGCCCCTGACTTGGGTCTCTGGCTGCTCCATCCAGCAACTAAGCTTATGACAGCTGCCTCTCTCCTTATTGCCTTAGCGCACAGCAGGTCTTTTTTCATATTAAACCCGCGATAACGGCAATGCAATTCAGATTTATAGCTGGAAATCAGCCTATTTGTAATATAAAACATAAACATAGGAGCATTTGAAAAAGCTGAAGAATTTTCTTCCCCCCTGCTTTATATTTTTCTTTTCTTGGAACTTCATGACTCGAGTCCCAAACAAGTGCTCTTTTAAAATTTTCTGGTCCCATGTAAGATAACTGATAATCGTGTTTAAGCAGCATCTAATATCAGCCAGCATTGTGCAAAGTGAGCCATCCCAGGATATGAGCTTAAAAAATTGCATTAACACTTAGACAAAATGAAATTTTTATACTTGATTTGCTCATGGTCGGACGGATGCAACTAAACACAATTTGAGCTGTCACTTTGCAAAGGGGGAAAAAATATGCAACTTTGGAATGTTTCAAATGAGCCCAATATTAGATTCTATAACTCAGAGTGACACAGGAAATACTATTTGCAACATGATTGGTTCATTAATATTTGGTAATTGTAGTACATCATTTTAAGGGGGAAATAAAATGCAAACAAATGTTTGCTGCTCCCAGTCAGTCACTGCTTCTCACCTGCCACAGCCAGGAAAGGTTTAGGAACTAAAGGGTCCGTAGATTGGGAAGGTTATATTTTCCCCTCCCCGTTTTCATTTTGGAAGAATAATTTTCATCATAAACCAACATGTCAGACAAAGCATCTACATTTAAAAAAAATATTATTTCACGATTTTCCACATGCACATTTGATGTAAACCCTGGAGGTGTATTCCCTGAGGACCTATTAGCTCCATTTTAGGGAAATTACATTAAATTATTAGTGACAAATTTACCTGTCTGCCAATGTATTTTTCTGGAATTTTACTACAACATCAATACTTGGCTGTTTTATATGGGCCCTCATTTACCTGTCTTTGAAGGCAGCCACCCCTTGGGGAGCCCTGTCTGTCACTAACAGAAGCTGGAACGAATCTTTAAGTTTAACATTCGCAGTTTTGAATTAGATGGAAAAATATGTTGCACTTTAAAAATGTAATGTGCCCTTCTGAATTTTACAATTAGGCAACCTTGTTTTGTAATCCATTGTCTCAAGTTTCAGACAGGGCTGAAACAACATGGATCGTCAGGTATGGAGCACAAACAGCGGACGCTGTCTTTAAGGGTAAAACACGTCTGCCAGGAACCGACAGCAAAAGTGATAGAGGTGATCACACAGTTCTTGTGTTTATTTCAGGGAAATTAGTGCAGAGAAGATTTACCGTAATTCAGACGAGACTCAGTTTTGGGGGCCCCTCACTTGGAGAGTGCCCATAGTATCCTGGGACCTGCCGGGAACTATGGGAGGCTCTGGGTGAAGAAGCAGGGAAGTCAGGTGTCATCGGGTGCTGGCAGAAACCTCAGAAGAAAGGGACCTGACTGATGAAGACCTAGTTCTTTGTGTGACTTATTTTCTCATTTCATGTAAATATCAACGTTGAAACCTAATCCCACATTCCTTTCTTTCAGAGAACTCTCTGAATTCTGTTAGCTTCAGGCCTCACAAAATCTGGCCCTGTTACTAAAACGGGATGTGAACCCTGTGATCAACACAGGGTTCTTCTTCACTACAGTTTACTGAAGCAATGCTTGGCTCTGATGACACAGAAGGTCTTCCTATCCTATACGTGTCTGGTTCTCTGGGTTGTATCTTTGAGACTTCTAAGTAGTTTAGTGGACGACTTCAGTTCCTTTTTAGCTGAGCGTCCATGGTCTTCAAGATGAACAAGACCCTTCTGTGCTTTGGCTTCACCAAAAATTACTAATTATTGTAGATATGTAACTTGGAGTGGAGAATGACACCGACATGCTTTGTTCGTCCGTTCTCAGGAATCGTCTTCCTGTGCGCAGCTCCATATGGTTCAAACCTTGCCTATTGGCCCTTCGAACCCATCCTCGACTAGCAGGAACCCTCCGTTTTCTAGAGGTCTTTTCCTTCCCTCACCCAATAAAACAACCATTTAGATCAAATTAATGAGAATATCTGTTTCAACTGACCTAAATTCATCCTCTGTTATGGCTTGGGAGGTTTGACCTTAGCTAAACCTCTATTTTGCCTGAGAAGGAGCCTGCTGGAGGGGAAGACCATATGAATTTCCACTTCCATTTCAGGTGGAACATTTGTAGCACCTGGGGACAGATTGTTAATGAAATATTTGTTTTATCTAGTAGTGTTCTGTCAAAACCTAGAAATTTGGCAGTTGGGCAAGTCTAAATGGGATAGAATAGGAACAAACACCACAGGCAGGAGACCATACTCCTGAAGGAGAGGTCAGTACTCTTGAAGGAGGCAGAAGAGGTGACGATCCATAGGACACATGGAGGAAAAACCCTTTGAAAAAAATCCTATGAAAATAGGATTTCCTCCCTTTCCTTACTTCACCATGGTCCTTGATGATAGAACACGAAAATCATTATTAGGTTTAATCATCACCGTATCATCATTGTTACGTTAATCATCATTATTACGTTAATCAACCGCCCTGTAAAGTAGCTACTATATTTTCATTTTTCCCAAGAGGAAACCAAGCTGCAACAGTTTGCTTAAGGTTGTCGAAGGTTCCCGCCGGGATGCCCACTGATTTGTGCCTCCCTCAAGCACAGGGTCCGTTTCTTTGCTCAGTCACCTTTCCGCTCATCTACTAATTCTGAAGGTTGATCACTTTGAAAATGTTTGCTCTGAATTCTTCAGCCAATGTTAGAATCTCCTGAGCAGTACCTTGTGGGCTTTGAATATACTGTCAAAAGTTGAATAAAGAGCATTAGTAAACAAAGATGCATCTCAGCTATATTGGTACCTAAGGCGTTGCCTTAACTTAGGGGGAAAGATGAGCGATGAAATTGGGGAGGAAAAGGCACTCCTGCAGAAAGCCAGACAAATCTACGCACGCTGTTTTAAGCTGCATGAACCCTAGCAGTAAAGCACTTTGGGTTCACATTCATTCAAACCAGACTTGATTCAAAGAAAATGTTTAGAAATGTTAGGCTGTCCTAACAGTTGAGACATTGTTGCTAACATCTCCTACATCTCCACCCCTGGTAGCTACTGAAGCTTAGTGATTACTTTAAACCAAACAAAAAATTTGCAGAGAAGGTTTGGGTTGGGGAGTGACAGCCACCCAGTGGAAATGTCGTCAAAGCCTTTCAGTTGTGTTTTTCATTTATTGCCCTAAGAGCAATATTTATGTTTCTTTGACGCTTGAAATCAATGCCTCCGTTTATAAATCTCAAGCCGAAAAACAGATGTGTGCTGTTACACTTGTGCGTTTGTTCTTTGGATGCTACCAAACTGGAATATCCTGTCTGCCCCCTCCAGTATCTTGGGTTCTCCCTACCCACTGAATGCAGTTGTAGCTCTAGGACCGTCATGGCAGCTTGCGGGCTAAGTTAATCAGTTGGATAATGACTAAGTATTTATCAAAGCCCATTAGTGTGCGAGGTATCTTGGAGGTACAGGAGAAATGGAGCCATGCTCCTAAATGTAGTCAGGGAAGCAACTAATGGTGAGGTTTCTAGGGCACCATGTGATGGAAAATTGAGGTGTGGGATACAAACTGTTGTGGATACTCACAAAAACTGTGTGTGGGGACCCAGGGCAGTTTCATGGGTGTGGGTGGGGGGATGGGGGGGGGGCACACGGGGCTTAGTAGGCAGGAAATGGCCCAGAACATTCCTGGTGGGAGGCCAGGTGAGGCAAGAAGTGGGGATGTTCTGCCTTTTGCACCCTATCAGGAAGTACAAATAGCTGAATAGAAAAGAGAATTCTGTATACAATTTGTAAGCTATTGATCCTGGGCCATGGAAGGAACATTGACTGGGTTCAGAAAAGGTAATACTATTGACTGAAATGCCAAGAAATTAACAGACCTATAATTTTATTTTCCCTGTGCTTCTCCTTTTTATTGATTTTTGTATAGCTTTGAGTAGAATTTTGAATGTGTCCTTGTCTTGAACCTTCGCTTAGACAGCTTTTATATTTAATTTTGCTTAGCTTACCATTTTAAATATCTGTCTATAAGGAGCTAGGCAATGTCTTCATACACTAGAACATTCCTGAGTTAAAATATGCTCTGGGGCACCTAGGTGGCTCGGTCAGTTAAGCATTCGACTTTGGCTCAGGTAGCGATCTCACAGTTTGTGGGTTCGAGCCCTGCATCAGGTCCTGCGCTGACAGCTCAGAGTCTGGAGCCTGCTTCAGATTCTGTGTCTCCCTCTCTTGCGGCCCCTCCCCCCTCACGCTCTGTCTTGCCCTCTCTCTCAAGAATAAATAAGCATTAACATTTTTTTTTTAAAAAAGCATGCTCTTCTTTTTGTCTCCATAAGCTTCCTCCAAATTATTCATGGCGGTCACCTGTGACAGGCCACAGTCCTGTTACCACCCTGCTTCATGTCACATCTTAGGTCAGCATTCTAGTTCAGAAGATGTGATCTAAACTGAGAGAAAGCAACAGGAGATGAGGGGGTGGGGAGGTCCGGCATTGAGTCAATTGCACCAAAGATATAAGGGGGCCACCACCAATCTTTGGGGTCAACCTCAGTTTGGGGGCTCTACTTCGTTTTCCAAGATTGAACAGAACTCATTTTCCCTTTTTCAAAATTCAAAACTATTTCCATCAAGAGGAATCTGTTTCAGGTATAAAATAAAGCCACGGGGTCCCTGTCCTCTCTCCATGGATTGAAATCCACCAGATGAGTCTCTTAAAAGTGATTCTTGGTTCTTTAATCCTCTGGTGAAAAGTAAGAGGCCCAGTTTTGTATACGGACTCTGTCATTATAAGTGATGAAACTTTGGATGAGTAACTGAAGTTCTCTGAGCCTCTGAGCATTGTCTATAAACAGAGAATTCTAATAATCCTCTACTCTATGGGCTTATGATTAAAAAAAAAAATAAAAGTACATAAAAGTGTAAAGAAACTGGCAGAGCAGTACTAGGAGATACTTCTGTCTTTGTGTTTGCAACCAGATCGTTTTCGGATCCCAGGATGTGGTAGAATTTAATTTGGTGGAGAATCACCAGCAGGTATTGAAGAGTGCCAGTGGACAGTGATGGTGATCTTCCCTCTCACAGCCTGGGAATCTTGGACAATTCAGCTCTGAGGAGCTGCCCTAAATATGGAATACTATAATGATGATCGTTATTGACTGAAATACAGGCCAGACAGCCCTGCCAGTGTCCACTTGTAGCAAATTCATTTGCCAGGCAAAAGGAGGCCCTGTGGGTTGCATGGATTTTCTGTTATGAGTGATCTGACGGTACCTGAACATTAGTTAATGACTTAGAAAGGAGTGGCTCAATTGCCTTGTAGGCCAATGTGCACAGTCAAGAGAAGTTCCCAGGCAGCACTGCCTTGGGAGTCAAAGAGAAATGACAAAGACATTATTTAAGACACCCAAGTGAGACTACGTGAGTGGAGTGGGCAGCGTCTGGGTAAATGAAGGAAGCGCTATCATTTTCTCAGAAAATACATCAATTCTAATGATTTGAATGAGTTGTGTTTTTTTGTTTTTTGTTTTTTCTAAAGCAGGCTAATATTTTCAGAGTCCTCCCTATGGTGTATTCTTTTATGAAATGGTTTCCTATAAATGAAGTTTCTTCAGTGATTTTCTCCAGGAAAAACAGTTCTAACAAAGACTATACATTTAACTAATAATAGCTCAGATGATTGTATCTATTTTTCTAGAAATTTTAATAAAGAAAATTTTTTCAGGCATCTCCATCTCATATATAAATCTCTATTAAGTAAATTACAGATTTATCTTCCTAGATAAAAGCATTGAAGTAGATGGCCAGTTTTCTTGGTATTGTTTTTCGTATGTTTTTAAAATGTATCCTTTAGAACACTTAAATGATTGAAGATGATGTATTTAGAATAAAAATAATTAGACTATAAGTATGTACACACCGCATTTACCTGCATGATCCACAGGATGTGTTTCAGCAACTTCTCCTGGAAGAATTCACATCCTGTATTGGTCTGAAATATTCGGTGCCTTTTATTCGCCCTTTGCTGTTTCCCTCACCTCACTGTCAGTGCTTGATGAGGAATCAGCTGCCCGAGTGGTCGGAGGCTAGATTCCCACATTATAAGCGGCCCATCATATAAATTACAGCAGATGTTAGAGCCTGTTTCTCCCAGTTGCAAGGGTTACCCACATTCCAAAATGGTGGGGAGAGGAGGGTCATGCTTTGAGCTGAGAGAACTTTTCCATGCATTTGCTGTTTACAAACTCATCTGTACCTAATCTTTCATTTCAGCTCAAGATGGAGGGTTTATGATTAATACAGTTGATGCAGAAAATGGCCGAGTGCTTGGCTCCTTTTAAATATATCATGCTCAGCGCACACAGACTCTGAGCATCAGTTAGAGACAAGTGACAGCCGACTTGACCTTTCTCTCTGAAATGCATGTGGAAAAAGGGAATTAGCTTGCTACAATAGTACTTGAACTTGCTCTAACTTATCACTTTCCTCTTTAGAAGGAGGAATGCACGTTAGAAATGCAAAATCTCCTTCAGGCCTCATGTTGTTTGAAATGGAACTAAAATTCCTCATACTATTAAATCAAATGTATCTTTCAAAAGAATTTACTAAGATCATATAATAAATATCATCCAAGTTTCCTTTTCTCTTTCTTTTTTTAAACAAACCAATATTTACATTTAGTGTTGAAATGCACTGTGTGTGTGTGTGTGTGTGTGTGTGTGTGTGTGTGTGTGTGTTGAATTTTGCAATGGCTATTGAGGTTCCCCGGGAGAACATATGAACAATAGGTCCACTAGTGAGGTACGAGTTATAAAAGCTTTTAAATTGGCTTCCATGTAACTGGAAACCAAATAAATGGCTACAGATAATGCAAAAGGAGACCTAGCAGGGGTTTTTTTCCCCATAGTTGCCAATTACTGCTATTAGAAGATCTAGTTTGCTCTGCCTGTACCTGAAACAACTGTGATTGACAAGGACCTCAGCCAATCATGGTGTTTCCTTGTCAGCTGGCATTAGCCTGTGATCAATTACCATGATATTAGACTAAGTTGAATGGAGAGTAAAAACACATTGTTACCTAAAAGCTCATCAGGTAAATATACCATATAAAGAAATATATCTTCTCTGACCTCTCTGACATTTTCAAACTGTTTAAAAGCTGAAGTTAATTCTTTGTGATGGCTTTTCATCTTTAGTTGACAACAGAGAGCCCCAGAGTGGTGACAGCTCTTGTCAAGTGGGACCGTCTTATCAAAAACAATACCCTCCAGATCTTTCAGTCCAAATATTCTAATCTAAAATAATTGCATTTAAAATTTCATGTAGCTTTTATGTCTCCCTGAACCATCCTGATCTGAAACCACATGAATCTCTTCCTGCAACCCACTTTAAGCTTCGAATTTTCAATGTTGCTAGTTTAAAAATGCATTATAGAGGTAACATGCCAGCCTTGAGATTATAAAACTGTAGCTGGAGTGAATGGCTACAATTTGTTCAGCTATGTCTTTTATTTGTTTCCTCACACTTGGAAGGTGTTTTTGCAAGTGTCAGTCCTCTCTTGTTTCTGTATCATTGTACTTCTTGTGCTTAACCCAAGCATTTGAAAAGCTTACAAAGACAGCAGAGATCTTGGATTTGGCTCTGAGATGATGTGAATCATCTGTTGAATGTTTCGATTTTTAACACTCTGTGTTAGATCTATCTTTTGAGCTCAATTCACTTTGTGATTTGGAAGAACCCTGTAATTAACATGTAATTGTAAGCAGCTAGTGGTTTTATCCCACCTCTGTACTGGATCCCAAGTTATTTGTAGAAGGACTTTGCTGGTTTATGGATTTGAAGGCAATTCTCCATCAGCTGTTACCAGCCCTGTTGAGGCGGGTACTGATGTTACAACAAGCCCTATCACAGGCATCATCTCTTACCATTCTTGTCCTGGTCTTTCCTCCAGCAGTTGTCTAGGGACACACACGTTCTGTTCACCCATTCCTTCCCGTCCCTCCATCCTTCCTCTAGATCCAACTCCTGAACTGTGTCCCTACGTGTGTCAAAGGTTTTTTGGGTTTTTTTGTTTTGTTTTTGTTTTTATAGCCTTTTCCCTTAAATAAGTTATTTGGTTGGGTTTGTTCCCAGAGACGATCACATTTCATACTGGAAGAAAAAGTTGCCCTCCTCAAACCAGTTTTCATTGTTAAAACATAGCAGACTCACTTCCCATTTACACGGGGAAGGCAAGGCTACCCACCTTTCTCCTGTAGATTTAAGGTTCCAGATTTAAGCAAAAAGAACTGAGAAACAAGACCCTTTAACATCTTCTCTGATACAAGTCCTGAGAGAAAACAATAAAAGCGAAAACATTCATTTGCTTTCAGTGTTCGTTTTTCTCTTAGATATATGGTACCTGTGGAATATTTTTATTTCTCACTTTAAGCTTTTACTCAAGAAAAAAAAAAGGACAAAAAGGGAACCAAATGGTGTTTACATCTTTCACAAAACCAGTATGAAAAAGAAATAGTATGTTCAAAATAAGAGGATAGCTTTCAGAGCTGGAAGCCTGTCCACTCTTGGGAAAATTCTGTTCAGAATCTGAGTTGCGTTTCCCCATCATATGTAAACTCCTGACTCGTGTTTCCAAAATGACCGGTCAGGTACGTTCCTGATGTGATAGAGGCCCCATTACCAACTTCACTTTCCTCCCTGCACATCACATATGTTCACCTGGGAATCATCCCTGTCCTTCCTGCCTCTTAACACTGTTCTTTTTCCTTTTTTTTTTTTTTTTGCTTTTTGTCATAAAGCATGCTTAATCTTTTTTTTCCAGGCATAGATGTTACTAAGAATATTACAAAACCCTTAAAATTTAGTTATGCATTTCAGGCAGTGTAAGATGCATGTCTCAGAAAGCCCAGATTCATTGTATAGCTTGGTCTTTGGATCTGAAGAAACGTTCTAATAGAAAACAGCAGTGTGCTGAGGGTGTCGAAGAGGTTAGGGCTCAGGTCCCAGAGGCTGATTTTATTAGGACATTAGTAGTGCTGTGACCACACCCTCCCCCCCCCACCCCCTGCCTCAGTGACAGGACTTGGTCCTGCACTGTTTCTCTAAGATTAATGGGCTTAGGGTTGTTTACACAATACTGCTCACAGGATGTACAAATGCAGACACAGGTCCTGAATACCACGCCCAGTTAAATGTAGCACAAAATCTCCATAGATGGTTTTTGCAAAAACATTGAAAGTAGCTATCATACCCCATTCAGGAGCCCCATGGGGATATCACACGGCACTCAGAGGTTATCTTTAGGGAAGACCAAGGTCTCACCATTCTTGCACCTGGGCACTTCCTACCAGCTTTACTGTCCTATAAATAAAAAGTCACCTTAATCCCCCAAAGAGCAAATCACAGCCATCCCACTTGTAGAAACTTCCACCTGTTTCCCTAAAAATTGCACTGCTTTTGCATTTTCTGCTCCAGGATCCTTGTGATTCTTGCCATCCTGCCTTACTTCTGAAGATCAAAAGCAGAAACTAAAAATGCACCAGATTCTTGTTACGTAAATGAAAAGAGATAATGAGTCAGCCTCTCTTTATTACTATTTTGCCCAGAGGCGTATCTCTTTTTTGAACCTTGAGCAAAATTCTGCGGGAAGCCCTGAGTGGATCAGAGTTTAGGGAAAGAAATTCCTGATGTCCCATAGGAGCCTCGTCTTCCCCAAATGAAGATGCAGATAGGAAGGTTCTGGTGAAATTGTTTTGACCCATAAACGACCCCGAGAGTTTGGATTTGGATTTCTATGTCACAGCAATATCACTAGTAATCACCTGAAAACTAGATTTGAATTTTCACTAATACAAGTGAAGATTCACTATTTCATTTTTTCAAAATGAATTTCTCAAAATCTAGTAGAATTCAGCTCTGTACTTTGGTATTGTATTAGTCTTTTATCTTAGACGATTTTCTACTCCTTTACAATGTTTTCCTCCGAGAATGTTAAAATGTTAGAGGTTCCATTTGAAATATCCCCTCATCTTTTGTTTTCTTTTTACTGTCTTAAATCCTGACTTTTTTCTTAAGATTCAGATACACTGTTCTTAGGTGTCTGTTAAGAGCTTTGAAAAATTATTCCAAAATGATTCATTACTTTTTAGTTAATCAGAAGCAAACTGTTATATCCTGTGTAAAGTGTGTGTTTTTGTGCTTTCAGAACGCAGTTCAGGTCACTTAACGTTTGCAAAGGTTAGGACTATTGTGTGAGTTACCCTGTGGGCTGAAAATTCCTAGTCCTTATTTACCAATCAATGACAAGATGCCCAACGCACCCTCTCAAACTTTTTTTTTCCCCCACCAGAGATACATTGTTTTGTTTTTAAACTGGCTTTATTGAGATACAATTCACAGGCCATACAATTCACCCATTTTAAGTATTTCAAGGAAAGAGATGCTTCCTTCTAATTCAACTGCATAAGTTTATTTATTATTTGAAACTGGAAAAGCTACAAAACATGATCAAATGGAAATCTGAAAACATTCTGTGAACCCCATTCTATTTTAATGCATAATTTTCCTATTACAGCCGCCTGTTTGCACCTCTGGAGTTAAGGTCACAGCAGCGTTTGCATTATAAACCCTTTTTTCAAGCGTTTATAAATGCAGCTGCTTTTGTTTGCTCAGGACTGAAGCTTGCCTCATGAGGTTTCCATGCAATAGAGCGGCTTTTTGGGGTTGAGTTTTCTTTAAGTAAATTAAAATTTTAAAACACCACATTGCCCTTTAAAAAAAATCATTGCAAGTGTCAAAAAAGTCTAGGTAGGAATTTCTCTCCAAATAGCGTTTTTATGCATATGCCATTTTTAATTGCCTTTAGTTTCCAAAAATTCTCCCCGGTGCTCAGTTTGTGATTAATGTTATTTGCCTCAAATATTTACAAACCTAAATCCAAGTCGGTTTATAAACGAAAGAAACATGTTATATACAATTGCTGTCTTTCAGCTTTGTTAACAGGATGATTTTACAGCCACAATAAAGGCTAAAGATGGAATGAGAAGATAGAAAGCCTGTCATCCCTTGTGAGAAGTTATACATAAAAATGTGTGCATTTCAGAGTGCATGTTCTCTAGGAGAGTTTAAAATATTTAGAAAGAAAACCATTAACATTTTTAGGATCCTATTTTGCCTTTTTGCGAAACAATAAAAGTGGGCGGTGCAGGATACAGAAAACAACCATGAATTATTAAATTGGTTTTAAACGCTGAAGAACGAAAATATATCTGATCATTAAACAAAATACGATGTTAACACGTCAGTTTAAATCAAGTATAATTGAGAATCCTGACTTGGCCCACAATTGCCGGAAACTTCTAATCAGACCTCCGCTTGGTAATATTAGGAGGTGTTTTACTTCTCAGTCACAGACCAGTAAGTATGAACCATAACCTGACCTTAGGTTTCAGAAGTCCGGTTTCATCTTGCTCAATTTTATTTAAATTAAAAAAAAAAAATTAACTAATACGATCTAACTGTTTTTAAGTAAATGCCTCTTTTGTATGGGAAAGGTGGATAAAATCAAATGCAAAAGATTACTAGTGAATGTTGTGTTCTGACGTGCGCATTTTGATGGGAAACAGCTTTTTCTTCTACACATCAATAATGCTCAAGCATTGAAAGTACTGAAAGCATTTTTCAGTCCAGTCTATTTCAGGGTCAACTCCAGGCCCCCAGAAGTCAGGGACTCCGTTATCTCCCACATCCATCTCTGGCTTGCCCACCCCAACGCAGTACCTGCCTCCCAAAAGTTTGCTGAATGAAGAAATGGCTCCTTGCCCCCACCCACTCACCCACCCGCACCTAAGGGACAGCAGTCAAAAACTCAAAACCCCAAACTGTTTTTCTAACCTTCTTCCCACCTCCTGATATCCAAAAACAAAACAAAACCGGCAAACAAACAGAAAGGTTTAATCTGGATTTATGAGACCTCGCACGAGGGTGACAGCTGGAGTTGGGGTTCCAGCGGTGGCTGACAAAAGCAGATCAGGTGCCAGAGAAAAGGTTGCCTCAGAACCTTTCTGTCATCCAAGGCTTCCACAGCCCATAGCCATCCTCAGCCCTGAAATGCAGCTGCTTGACTCCCCAACCTCCTGGCTTTTGAGAATCCTTTGAATTCAGAATATATTTATCTAATCCAATCTTTTTTCTCACCAAATACATAGTTCTAAACCAGTGTTCGGAAAATAAATGTATTTGTTCCCTGCTAAGATATTTCATAATCCTCCTTGTCTCTCCCAGTCTGCTATTTTTTTTTTTTTTTTAACTGGGAGAGATTGTACCATCCTGTTGTTATTTAAAACAAAACAAAACAAAACATAATATTGTGTAAGTTAATTGTACTATAAATTCAGGATCATTAGAGGAATGGGAAAAATAATTTTATAAATTCACTGCTCACAGGTTTAATCCTTCAATGTGGTATTTCAGTTAACAGACTGTTTGTTTTTCCTGTGGGTAAACAACAACAAAAAGGTGCCTTTGAGCGCCTTTATCACCGGTGAAGAGGAGCATTGCAGAGCAAGAAATGTACAAAGGGTGGAGGGGTGCGGTGCTCAATGTTTCTGTGTAGTGATATCACCCAGACAGACCTGCCTTTCTGTATTCCACATTCACACGTGTGTAAAGAAAAAGGGGCACCCAGCACCCAGAAAGAAAATACAGTGATGGAGGTGTGAAATCATCACCTTTTGTGAGTGGATGCATCAGATTTCCATTCTGGGGTGAAAATGAATCCATCATTTCCAGCCCCCTGCCCCCCCCCACCCCCCCCATTTCCCATTAATCCCTGAGTAGTTTTTTTTTCCTCTAAGGTTAATGCTATTAAATGTGGGTGCTTAGGTTCCTGGAAAACCCAGAATTCAGGACTCCCTGAGAAAAATTAAAATCCTGCTTTGCTTCACTGTCATGCTGTGGGGTGGGGTCTTTTCAGGCCTGGATGAAATGGTGAACAGGGAGGGACCCTGGAAACCCATGCTCCACGCTGGAGCCTGGAGTCTGACCATCTGCCCCCCACACACCTGGTCTGAGTACATATTTACAAATTTCAAGTACATATGTACACATTTGGGATTGATCAGTTGAAGTAATGACCTTGGGATTTTCATAACCCAAGTAATTTAAGGATGGTGTCTCTCCCTTTGAGCCACTGGCCTAGAGTGAAATTAGGATTTGACTTGATTAGGTTTGAATTTTTGGATGTAACCATTGTCATTTGGCATCCGTAGAAACCTCTCTTCCATGAGTGTACACGTATCCCTGTCTATTTAATATTCCTGATATAGGCAACAGTGTCTTTAAACAACCTCCCCCCCCAATGCTTCTCTTCACGGCCTCCCTCCTGCTTTCTCCTTGCCTCCCTTCTGCTCTTCCCTCCCTCTTCTCTTTTTCCCTCCCTCCTTATCATATCACCAATGATTTCCTGTTAAGTAGTGCCCCACTGGCTGAGGTTAAAATCCACAGTCTGAATCCTTTCTGTTTTTTGAGTTTTCATTTAAAAATAAAAATGTGGGTGTCTGCTTAATACCCTCTATTTAAATCCAGGCCATTCTAAAGGAAAACTTCTTTTTGTTGCTGGCAACACATTCGATTTCCCTTCTGCTCCTTATAGGAACAGTAATGAAGGGCTTAAAATTGATCCTTTTATTTTTTGAAAAGGAGGAAGTGTCAAATATTCTAATTTGTCTTGATCATTTATTTTCCACACGTGGGGTGTAAACACCGTGCGAGCTGTACGGGCACATTCTGCAGGTGGTCATGATGAATAAATTGGTTGCGTGATGCAGAAATCCAGTGATGGAGGGATGAGCAAATCAAATGTCTTTGCGTTCTCACTTCTGAAATGGCGTTAAGTCAGAGATTTCACGAGAGTGATTCCAGGCGTCTGCTTTTCTAGCAAAATGAAAGTTGTAGCTTGGGCATATCAAGACTGGCAAAGCAGAGGATTTGTGCCAATTTACAGAGGAAGAGCACATCAGATGGATAAGAAGTTTATGGATAATTGAAAGTAAGGTGGCTGTTGCTACATTTTGTGAAATTTGGGGCATCCACAAGTACTGAGGAGAAAATAAATGGAACATGGAACCTAAGGAATAAGAGTAATTAAGAAATGCTAACAGTAAACAGTGGGCAGTTTTAATGTTCAAACTCTCCATTTCTGTTCTTCTTTGTAAAATACCTTTTAATGCTTATTAAATCTGAAACCAGAAGCCATAAGGCAAGAACCCTGCTTATGGACCAAAGCTGACAAACACACCAAGTATTAGATCCTTTTCAAGACAGAACATGAATCTTGTGGAGGGTAATTGCCATGTATTTAGTTATTAGTGAACTTCAACTAGAAGCCACAAGAAAACGTTTCAGCTGAAATATTTTATTATTGCCTGCTTCGGAATATTAGCATTAACAAATATTTACTTTTGGAGAAAAAAAATTTTTTTTTCAGTTTTAGCCAAAGGAAAAGCAGTGTTGCTGTTTTCTACTTTTCAGTAATCTCTGAAACTGAGCAAATAAGTGATCTCTCCTGGCTGTATTTGTACTGTTTCTTCAAAGAAGAGAGAGTCAGCTGAATGAAATTTAACACCTATGGATTTTGTATCTACTCTGGATGAGTATTACTTGGCCAAGGACAGTCTAGAATCTTCTATACCCACTCTCTTGCTGTGTTGGGAAGCTCTCTGCAATCTTGTGTTTTAAACATGGGGCCACATTCAGGGAACCTGGGTGGCTCAGTCACCACCCAAGCATCTGACTCTTGATTTCAGTTTGTGGGTTCGAGCCCCATGTAGGGCTCTGTGCTGACAGCACAGAGCCTGCTTGGGATTCTCTCTCTACATCTCTCTCTGCCCCTCCCCCATCAAAATAAATAAATAAACATTAAAAAACAAACATGGGGCCAACTTCAAGAAAAAGGATACAGAATGGGGCACCTGGGTGGCTCAGTTGGTTCAGCACCCAACTTCGGCTCAGGTCATGATCTCACAGTTCATGAAATTGAGCCCTGTGTTGGGCTCTGTGCTGACAGCTCAGAGTCTGGAGCCTGCTTCAGATTCTGTGTCTCCCTCTCTCTCTCTGCCCCTCCCCCACCCTTCCTCATATTCTGTGTCTCTCTCTCTCTCAAAAATAAAATAAACGTTAAATAAAAAAAAAGGAAAGAAAAAGGATACAGGAAATGGGGGGAATACATGGGGTTTGTGTACAAACAGAAATTCTTTGAGACTTAAAGCCAATTTGCACACATTTTGCCCGTTTCTGTTCCTCATTCTAGGTGAGGATTGCAATGCTCTTTCCCAAATGTCACCTTTATGAAAGGTACCCCTTGTGAGACTCTCTCTTTCTGACTCTTTGGGTCCGGTTATTCAGTACACACTTCAATCCTTTGTCGCCATTCCTCATTGAGTTCATCAGTGTCTGTGTTTTTATGAAGAAACGTGGTAAAAAAATTTCCTTAAAAGTAGCGCTCACTGTGAAAATACCTTGTGTTGATAAAGACATTTTAAATTGATATTTATTTCCTTATTGGATCTTCAAAAACATTCGGGTTGGATAATCAGGGATACTAGGTGTTTTTCCCGTTTTAGAGAAGAAAAAGTGATGTACATTAAAATCACATGGAAAGAGCTAGAACTGATGCTCCCTTATTTCTAGCCAGGGGCTCTATCCACTATTCCAGCCAGGGGTCCATAAACCAAATCCCAAGGGCCAAGACCAGCCTGTTTTTTTAATGGCCCAATAAGAGAAGAATGGTTTTTACATTTTTAAATGGTTGTATTTTATTTATTTTTTTAATTTTTTTTTTAATTTTTTTTTTTTAATGTTTATTTATTTTTGAGACAGAGAGAGACACAGCATGAACGGGGGTGGGGCCGAGAGAGAGGGAGACACAGAATCGGAAGCTGGCTCCAGGCTCTGAGCCATCAGCCCAGAGCCCGATGCGGGGCTCGAACTCGCGGACCGCGAGATCGTGACCTGAGCTGAAGTCGGATGCTTAACCGACTGAGCCACCCAGGCGCCCCTAAATGGTTTTATTTTAAATGCTTTTATAAGTGCTTACATAATAACCTTGATTTCACCTCTTGACCCGAAAGCCTGAAATAGTTACTATCTGGCCCTTTAAGAAAATGTTTGCTGACCCCTACCTCATCCTTTCCAGCCCCCAATTCTACTCCCTAAATTGTCTTTCCCCCACATCCTACTTTCCCCTCCCCACGATAGATCATTGACTCTGTAAGCAGATAACTCTTTCTCCCTTATGTATTTGGCACAAAAGGTATGGGGCTCTACATATGTAGGAATTTGGCTAATAACTATTTGACCATTGAACTTACCCAGACAAACCCAAGCATACCAGTTATGCCTGGAATCCTGTCTTGATTTGGGGTTCAGGTTAGAAACAGGGATGCGGTAGAAGTGGAAAAGATCTCACTGTTTAACGTTAGTGTTTGATTTTCAGCGTAAAACTGGTTTCAGCCAAACCAGGACCTTTAGCGATAGTCTTCTCTTGTATCCTCCTATCTGAAAATAAAGGGGAAACGTGTATCGCATTTAGTTCCCTACGACCCATGAGGTAAGTCAGGGAGATCCTTTTTAACTCCTTTGTGACTCTTTTTAAATAAAGACAGCAGAAGAGACTATGTTTGCTAGACACGGGTTCTGTTTTAAGAGGGTCTTGAAGGTTAGGTTATTTGAATGACCACATCCACCACCCACAGACCTTTCAGAAGATGAAACAGTCCGACCTAAATCGTCAGCTTTTTTCGTTAGAATACAGCCAGTGCAGCCATTAAAGGAGAGAGTGACTTTCTTAGGCTCTTAAGAGCAGATAGCAATTAATTACTCCAGTCTCCGCAGTCTCCCCGAGCAGGCCCAAATAACCACATTAACTGAATGGGATTTAAACAGGAATCTGAAACACACGGGTGAACAATGGATTTTTCTTCTGCCTCAGTCTACCTACCGCAGGACAGATTTTAGAAACTGTCTCCACACGGTGGCCAACACTGGCCTGGTGGTAGACGCAGGCTAAACACTCTTCCTATATAGTGCTTGGCAAGAGGCAGAGAGAACCCAGTAATTCCTGATCCTGGGAAGTTAACAAGGCCACCCGCAAGGTGAATTCGATTTTAAATGGCCTGAGTAGATGTTTTTTTGGGTAATAGTGAATTCTCTTTGTCTGTTAAGGCTCGTGCTTATTTAGTGTTCCCTTTCCTGAATTATAAAATGTAGTCCAATATAGAAAAGTTGGAAAATATGAAAAATAAAATTTGAAAAACTCCATAACCTTCCATGCAGAGCTGCTCAGAGGTACTCCTTCAGGGCATTTAGGTTTAGTTTTAGTTGCTGTAAAGATGTACAATTTTAACCATGTGGAGATTATACTATATTTGGTTTCTGTTTGGCTGTTTATTTTAATTAATGGTGTAGTGTGATTTTTTTCCCCGAGCGTTTTTAATGAGCGTGTTGACGACGTAATATTCCATCCCCTAACTATGTAATTATTTCTGTATTCATTCTCCTGGTTTTGGCCACATAACTTGTTTTAGTTTGTCCATTTGTTATAATAATGTTGTGATGAATTTTTTAGGAGGGATTTCTGGAAATGGGATTACTAGTTCAAGGGGTTAAACCCTTTTCAAGATTTTAGATAATTTGTATCAACTTCTTTTCAGCTCTCTGTGAGAGCACATTGTCACCAACTTTCAGATATTCATTTATTTTTAATCTTTGCCAGTCCAATTGTTTAAAGAACATCTTGATGTTTTGATTAAATTTAATTTTTTCATGGACTTACTAACCAGTTGTATTACCTTGGAGAGTTATTGGTTCATGCTTTTGCCCTCTTTTAGGAGAGTATTTATCTCTTTTCCTTATCGATTTGCATGGTATCTTAAAGCCATCAGGTAGTAATATTTTTAAATTATTTTACCAAGGAGAACAAAGGAAACCAAATGGAAGCAATCAGAATTAGGAATTCATGGAGGTTGTGGTTTTACATGAAAGATTTAAATCAACGTAAATGTTCTTCTTAAAAGTTTTGTTTTTTAGGGGGTGGGGCTGGGGTATGGTATAAAAATTAGGGCAGCCCCACTACAGGGAAAAGGCGTTCCTTGTCTATCATTCCGTTTAGGGGTAGGACTGCTTTTCATAGTGGGGAGGCGTTTGCTTCTTTGTCTTTACATCCTGGTTAGATTTTAAAATTAGAAGCTCCTAGTTTTCTTATATTGGAGTATATTACCACCAACCTGCCTGGATGTTGCAAGAGGTAGATTTCTCTTTATGACCAAACTTTTTGTGGCTTCCCAAATTGAAACAATAAAATGTCGAATAAAATATTACATAAAAGAACCCACTGCTCAGATTTTCACATGTTAACATTTTGCCATTGTTGTTTCAGACCATTTCCCCCCCAGTTTTCTTTTCTCTCACAGCCTGCTGATCCGCTTCTGCCCCTAATTTCTGAAGTTGATGTGTCTTGTTCCTGACCATATTATGCTTTTGCTACCCGTGGATGTTTGTTTCAAGTATCCTTTATTCTATGTTTTAACATGTGACACTAAGCATCTATTTCAGTACCTTCTCCCTTTGACTCAACAATATTTTCAAGAAAACATTGCTTTTTAAACATTGAAGCACATATTTTCAAATGCTGTATATGTCAAGGAATATCTAGTGGGGTGAATATGGTAAAAGTGACAAAATTGGGGGCACCTGGGTAGCTCAGTTGGTTGAGCGTCCTACGCTTGATTTCTGCTTGAGTCACGATCCCAGGGTCATGGGATCAAGCCCCTTGTCAGGCTCCATGCTGAACATGGAGCCTGCTTGAGATTCTTGTTCTCTCCCTCTGCCTCTCTCGCGCTCACACTCTCTCTCTCTTTCTCTCTCAAAAAAAAAAAAAAAAAAAAGACAAAAGTGAACAGAGAACAGTAGGGTGCCACAGAACCAGGAATCAAAGAAAGTATCTATGAAATGCCTGTTCTGTTGGGTTACTGTGGGGGATGTACTGTTCTCTGCCCTCGATGAGTTTTATTTTAATTCAAGAAAAAGGAAAGTCAGACTTAACTCATGACACGTGATCACAGAGTGCCAAACCGTTGTTAAACAGTAGTACAAGAAAACTTTTTAAATGTCACAAAGTAATATATGTTTCAATGTCAGAGATGAATTTTCTAACACTTAAAAGCCAGAATGGAAATATATTTGTTAGTAAAACACTAAACAGTTTCCAGAAGGGAAAAAAAAAAATGTTATCACTCAAGGTGTTGAGGTTTTCCTCAATTATTTATTGATCACCCACTCTGGATGGGGTGTTATGTTAAGCGTAGCTAGAAGATCTTGGGTTCAACCCCTGGGTCCAGGGCAGTGGTGCTCCATGGTGTATCAGATTTGGGTTATGTGCTTACTCCTGTAGAAGGAGTAAGGAAAGAATGGATGGCTAAGCCTATATTGACAAAGACAAGCGAAATGGTATGGATTCAAAAATCCACAATGCTGTTAGAAGAGAGACCATGGTTTATACTCTGACTCAAAAGATTTGGCAGACATGGCACCATGGAACCAGAGGAAGCGGGAGAGGAAAAGTCAGCTGTCTTCACATTTCTGGGTGACTTTCAGGTTCCATCACTTGTGAGATTTCTTATGAAATCTACCCAGGCTATTCTTTACAAATAGCCCACTTTAGATCTTTCTCTGTGGTCCTTGGTCTAATTTAATTAATACAGCTTTATCCAGATTTGGAAGTTTGTCCAGCTGGTGTGCATGAGCATGGCAACTTCCAGTCAAACAAAGAAGGTCTGAGAATTCCCTTTTAAACTGTTGAGATGTTTCCATGCACAAATAAGATGCTCAATAAAAAATGTACTGATTGAATTATCCAGCGACTCTAGCCCTCCCAACCTAACCCAGGAGGAGCTTGGGGGTGGGAGTAGGTGTGGAAAACTAGAAAGGAAGAGCTAACATCTGCAGCAAAATCTGAGCATAAAACTTCCCAAACAGGAGAAGCCAATTGACATCAACAGGCGTAAGAACTCACAAAATAAAAATTCTATTCTCTGAAGAGAGGACTCATTTTCTCTGTCCTGAAAATGCACCTCATTATAGCAGGGGAAGTGTATTCACCAGTGGATTGTTAAGAGTTGTTTTTTATTTTTTTTAATGACATTTTAATCTTGGATTTATTATTCATTGTATAAACCATTTATACAGTTCTCAATCAGCTGCCATCATTTTTGATGACCTGTGCTAATGGAGGGAAGCAGCCGTGGAGAAAATCCAAAGCAAGTGACAGTCCAAATGCTGTTAATGTTTGCTTGTGAAATATAACATCTGGTTTTCCACTGCAGATGGGTCCGGATTCGTGGGTGTGCAAGCTTTGCAGTTGCACGGGCTTTCTGCTCAGAAGGGTCTTGCTCCTGACTTAATGCTTTCCTCTCACTACCTTGAGATCCTAATCATTTTTAAACATAGGAGTTCCACGTTTTCGTTTTGTGCTGGGCCCTGCAAATCATGTAGCCCACCCTGGTTTCTGATTGGCTTTTCTGGGATCCACTCTAACATGATTGTGCATACCAGACAACAAAAGAAAGAGTTCCCCAAGGCAGGCTGGGTGACCAACATCCACCCTGTGGCTTTCCTTTGTCTGATACCCACATGGTTAAGGGAGAGGTAACTGATATACTGTGAGAGCCTGTCAAACACGCAGAGCAGGAAGGTAGGGTCTTACATGTAACATCAGATTTAAAGGTCACAGAGAACAAAGTTTTCCTCTTGTATAAGAACTAGAAAGTTATAGAGAAGCCTACTCTTCTTTCTTCCTTCCTTCCTTCCTTCCTTCCTTCCTTCCTTCCTTCCTTCCTTCCTTCCTTCAATGTGTATTTATTTTTGACAGAGAGAGAGAGCGCAAGTGGGAAAGGGACAGAGAGAGAGGGAGACAGAGGATCTGAAGGAGAATCAGCACTGAGAGCACAGAGCCCGATGTGGAGTTCATACTCACAAACTTGAGATCATGACCTGAGCTGATGTCAGACGCTTAACCAACTGATCCACCCAGGCACCCCCCAGAAACCTATTCTTTAAGATACTCTTTTAATAAATACATGATCAAGAAAGGTGTTCTAGCATCCCAACATGAATTTTAAGTCCTGCTCTTGGCCAGTGAAAGAGAACAGATGTGAACTGAGTTGTGTGTGTCTTGACCAAGCTGGGCCAGAAAGATATGTCCCGAGGATGGCATTTGATGAAGAGGAAGCTGCAGGGAAAGCAGAAGTAGGTACGAGTCTGTGAGCTTCCTAACATGTCGTGGACCTTGTCCCTACAGAGAAGCCTTGCCTCTCTCTTAAAGATCTGCCTTTTCCCAGCTGCCCTACGCCCCTGCTTCTGAGCTGCACTGAGAGCCCAGGCTTCTGTGGTACCCTAGCTTCTTAACAGGAGCCTTTGATTTCCTCCCTCATGTTAAATCAAACTTTGAAGTAGTTCATCCTTTCTGCATGACCTCACCAAGAGTTGTTTGGGAGCCATCAGGGGTCATCCCCAATGTCTGTAATGACAGTGATAATGTCACTATATGTCCCAGAGTCATGCACTGCAGGCCTCAGTATTTATTCATCTCTGCATGCAGCAGTTACTAAAATTAGCACCCCAAAGCTATACTGAACTCTAACAGATGCACAGTATATTCATTTCCTAGAGTTGTTGTAACAGATTACCATGAAGGAGGGGACTTAAAACAATAGAAATGTATTCTCTCACATTTCTGGAGGCTACAAGTCTGAAATCAAGGTGGCATCAGTGTCATGCTCCCTCTGAGAGCCCTGGGGGGGAAATCTCTTCCATACCTCTTTCCTCACTCCTGTATTACTAGGTAGTTACCAGCAATCCTTGGTTTGTTATCACTCTACTCTCTTCCTTCTTCCCCTCACAGTCTCCTCTGATGTGTTTTTATGTGCCTCCTTGTAAGGACAGCAGCCACTGGCTCCAGGGTTTCCCTAATCCAATATGCCTTCATCTTAGTTTAGATAATTATGTCCTCAGGGCACCTGGGTGGCTCAGTTAATTAAGTGTCCAGCTCTTGATCTTGGCTCAGGTCATTATCTCACAGTTTGTGAGATTGAGCCCTATGTTGGGCTCTGTGCTGACAGCTCAGAGCCTGGAGCCTGCTTCAGATTCTGTGTCTTCCTCTCTCTCTCTCTGCCCCTCCCCTGCTTGTATGCTCGCTCTCTCTCTCTCAAATATAAATAAGCATGAAAAAAAAAAAAAAAGAAGAGAAGAAGAAGAACAAATATGCAGGTCAAATGCTGTGGAGGCCCAGAGAAAGGGGAGACAATTTCCAGAGGGCATGATCAGGGAAAGTTCTATGGAAACGATGACATGGTTGTTGGGTTTTGAACTGTAAGTGAGACTAAGACAAATGGAGATAATGTATTGAGAGTTTGGGAAACAACATGAACCAAGGCAGGGAGGTGAGAATCACAGGGACACATATAACATATGAGTTATTCAGGTTGGCTGGAAACTAGAACAAGTGATAATGAACCACATCCAGAAAAATTAGCTGGAACAGACTGTGGGGGTCATGAATGCTTGTGGGAATCTAATGCCTAAAGCATTAGAACTTTGTTCCGCATGCAGTGAGGAGTCATGGATTTTTTTTTTTAATGCAAGTGATAGATTATGTTTGATACCTCAGGTAGAATCACTATGGCAGAGTGTATAGGATGCATTCATTCATTCATGTGTGCAACATATGTTTATTGTCTGTTGGACTCTGAGGGTTATAGTAGATCTGAGAATGTGACGGTAAATTGCGATGATGTTTCCTAGCCACTAGAAGCTTTCTGTCCAACAGAGAAGAGCTAGAACTAGATAATAGAAATTGAGTATTGTGATCAAATAGGCTATAATAGGCACTATGAACACATTCAGGAGAAACACTTATTCTAGCCATGGCAAGCTTTTAAAAGAAAACAATGTTAAAGCTGAGATGGGAGACAGGTGGCAAAGAGGGCTCTAAGGGCGCCCCAGGCAACATGTTAGAAGGTCTGGAAGCTAGGGGGCCATTATAGAAACCTAAAAGTTCCCTTCAGGAGGAAGAGTGGTGGCTGGGAGTGACCACAGTGTGGGTAGAGGTGTGGGAGGAGGTCAGAAATGAAGCTAGAGAGAGAGACAGGAGCAGGTATAAGCTCTATCCTAAAGGCAATGACTTAGTTAGAACTGCATTTTAGAAAAGCTCCCAAGGGCTGTTTTGTGGACACGAGATTAGAAATTGGTGGTCAGGGAGAGAGAAAACGGTGGCCTGGAGTATACCAGTGGCAGTGGGAATGGAGAGAAGAAACCAGGCTTAGAGCTACTGAGGAAACATAATCTATTGGAGTCCAGATTAATTGGCTGCAGAGTGGAGGAAAAGAAAGTGCCACAGATGGCTGTCATGCAAAGACAATGAAATAAAGGGGTTCAGTCGGCCAGACAACAGTGGAGGAGGGGTGGATGTGTGTGTATGAGGTAAGATGATGAGTTCAGTTTAAGTGAATTTGAGGCTCTTGAGAGAGATTTAGGAAGTGATACTCATCCAGTAGATAAAGTACAATATTGGTCAAAATATCTGGGCTCAGATAAGAATGTCAAAGCCATCAGCATATTAATGGTAATTGAGTGTAAGTAGAATCAAAATAGAAGGCCTAGCCAGAACAATATGAGCATAAACAGTTAAAGAATGCACAGGCAAATGGGACCAAAGGATGTGGCCCACGATGTAGGATGAAAACCCCAATAGAATGGAGTCATGTAATCCAAGGGAAGGTAACGTTTCATGAAGGGAATTGTTAACTTTTTGTAATGCAACTGAAAGGTCAAGTAAGATAAGGGCTGAACATTGTCCATTGGATTTAGCAACCAAGCAGTTATCGGCACCCTTCGCAAGAGGACTTGGGAGACCATCAGCTGGCCCATGAGATGTGCTGACCTGTAAGTTGAGAGTGAAGGAAGAAATAAATGAGATGATTAGTAGTCAGACAAGCAATCTCAAGCTTGGGTAGCAGGGTTGATGGTGATGTTATTGACAGAAAGAGGGACACAAATGGAGAAGTTATTTATGTGTGGGAAAGAGGAGATAATGAGCTCCATTACTTGCAGTGAAAGCATCCTGAGGAAATCTGCTTGTTCAAGCAACCCTAAGACAGATATTCTCACACATATTCTCTTGGAGACCAATGGAAGAGCTTCTCTGGGGTTTTCATGAGAAATGGAGCTGCTGAGTCATACTTAGGTATGAGGATATTTAAGCCAATTGGGGAGCTCTTCAGAAAGGCTCTCCCATTTTATGCTCCTACCATCAGTGAATGACGGTTCACATAATTCCACTTTCTAATGCTTCCCAGTCTGCTAGGGGTAATCCTGTATCTCACTGTTGTTTTCAAATACATTTTGCCTATTGCTAGTAAGATCCTATCTTCATACATGTATTAACGTTCAGATGTTTTTCTTCCTTGAAGTGCCTAGCCATATGCTTTGTCCATTTTTTTTTCTTAATGGCTCCCCATCATTTTCTCACTGTTCATTTGTTCATTGTGTATTTTTGATGTTAAACCTGTATTAGTTTAGGCCATTGGTTTTCATTTATTAGAAATCTGTAAATTTGATGTTTTTATAGCCATTAATATTTTTACTGTATGATTTCTCTACCACCTTTCAGTATCCCAAATATTTTCTCATTCTTTTTCTTAGCTTATAGGTTTTACCTTTTTTTCTATACGTCTTAATCCTCTTAGAAGTCCCCTTTGAACATGATGCAACTTAGGAATCCGCCTGATTTTTCTCCCTCTGTTGAGTCAGTGTCCCCAAACAATTTAGTAAATACACCACTTCATTGGTTAATTGTCTTATATTGCAACATACCATATCTGTGCCATTCCTATGCTATGTCTTTGTTTTATATCTTGATATACTTAGAATGAGCTCCACATTTTTGTTCCACTTACACTTTGATATAAATTTAAGTATGATTTTTTTCATCTTTTAAAAATCTTGGTATAATTTTGATTGGAATTATAGGGAATTTTCATTATTTTAGAATAATTCATAACTTCACAGTATTGAATGATTATATCATGAGTAGGATATGTCCCTTTCATATTCAGATCTACTTTGTATGTTTTAATTCATTTTAGAAATTGTTTCTATTAAGGTCTTGTGTCTTTTGTGTTAGATTTATTATTTGATACTTTTTAGTTTGGGATGTTATTGTGGGTGGCATCTTTTTGTCCATTGTAGTTTCCAGTTGGTTATTGTTGGTCGAGAAATGCTACTGATTTTTGTGTCGATCTTATATCTGGCACAAGTGCTGAACATTTTTACTAGTTCTAATAGTTTATCTGTGGTTCTGTTGAGTTTTCCATTATAGATGATCATATCAACTCTAACAAATGACATTGTGTCTCTAATTTTCCAATACTCACGGCACTTATAACTGGTTTCTTGAATGAGCTGGTCTCATTGGTGTATAAACACAAAAATACTCTTATTCTTCATGTAAATTGCCCCTTCAAACCCACTCTAGTAGATTCAATTGTGGCCCCCCAAAAGGTATGTCCAAGTTCTAATCTCAGGACCAGTGAATGTGACCTTATTTGGAAATAGGGTCTTTGCAAATATAATTAAATTAAATATCTTGAGATGAGATCATCCTGGATTTAGGGTCTTTTTTTTCCCCCAAGTTTTTATTTAAATTTTAGTTAGTTAACATATTGTGTAATATTAGTTTCAAGAGTTAGGGTTTGGCATTAAATCCAAAACCTGATGTCTTTAGAAGAGAAAGTTGAGGGAGATTTGAGACATACAGAGACACAGCAGAAAAGCCATGAAGATAGAGGTAGGAATGATGTACTTACAAGCCAAGAAGCACCTACAACTGCCTTAGCCAACAGAATCTTGGAGACAGACACGGAATGAATTCTCCCTCAAAGAACCAACACTACTGACAGCTTTATTTTCGAATTCTTATCTCTAGAATTATGGGAGTCTAAATTTCTGTTATTTGGAGCCATCAAGTTTGTGGTAATGTGTTACAGCGGCTCTCAGAAACTAACACACCCACTGGGGGGCTTCAATTTTCCTGACCCTGGATAAAATTTTGGGAAAATTCCATAGCTTTTCTAGCCACTCCTTTTCTGGCATGCTTGCTATTCCAACTTCTTGAGTGAGATGTTTATGTCCTCAATTTTTAGACTTTTTCTTTACTAATATATACATGTAAGGTTATAATTTTTTCCCAAAGGAGTTCTTTCTGCATTCTGCAATATATATACACACAATATATATACTAAATATGCTATGTATATACCATATATAAATATATGTACCACAAATATTGGTATATAACATATCATTTAGTTCCAAATATTTTCTAACTTTCATTTTGGTTTCTTTTTTGAACTAGGAAATATTTAGAAATGTGCTTTTGTTTCCAAGAATACAGTTTTTATTTGTTACTGTTGTTGCATTCTTTTGTGACCAGTAACTGTTTATGGTCTTAGTATAGGGCTTAATTTTATCTTTAACCACATGAGTAGCCGATGGTCCCACCATCATTTGTGGAAATGTTGCTGCTTTCTACACAATTCTGCAGTATTGCCTTTGTCGTGTATCTAGAGCCATCCATTTCCAGATCTGTTTCTAGACCATTCTCTTCTTTTGGTCAATTATCTCATGTCTGCTAACATCACACTGTTCTAGCTGATATGGGTTTATACATTCTGGTAGGACAAACCTTATGTCTTCCCACTCCAAGTTTAGTCTTACAAATTTCCACTAATAAAACTCCTGTTGGTTGGATATTTCATTGATGTTGACTGTTATCTATGAATTCATCGGGAGGTAATTGATACTTTTCCCTCTTGAGACTTTTCATCAAAAACTGTGGTATGGTTCTCTATTTATTTAGATCTTTTAAAATTATTACAATAAATGTTTGGATTTATTAATCAGCACATTTTTATGCTACTGCAAATAATATCTTTTTAAAACTTAATTTTGTAACTTGTAGTTGCATTATATAGAAATACAATTGCTTATCACATGTTGTTTCAGAGTAACATTGCTAAACTCTCCTGATAATTTATCTTTAGATTTCCCTTTAAGTTTTTGCCTTCACAATCATATCTTATTTGAATAATTTTATTTCAGCCTCTCCAATCATACCTTTTGTTTTTCTTCTTGCACTATCTGTGACCTACACTATAATGTTGAATAGGAGCAGTGGGAGTGGGCATCCTTTCTTATTCTCAATTTTAAATAGAAGGCCTTCAATATTTCACCATTAATCAGATGTTTGCCAGAGGTAAACACCCTTTATCAGGCAAAGGGTATTTAATTCTATTCCTATTTTGCTAAAAGTTTTTTTATTGAATTGATGTTGAATTTCATCAAATTCTTTTTTGCATCTATTGAGTAAATGATCTTTTTCTCTTTAATCTGTTAATGTAGTGACTTATAGTAATTAATTTTCTAATGTTAAACTTTTCATTTCTGGGATAAATCCTACTTGGGCATGGATATTATCATTTTTATGTATTGCTGGATTTGGTTTGTTAATACTTTAGTTAGAATTTTGCATCTATTTATTTTTATGTAATGTTTTCTGTAATTTTTCTTCCTCACAATGTCCTGGTCAGGGCGTGGCGTCCAGTTTTATTAGGCTCATAAATTTAATTGGGGTCTGTTCCCTTCTTTTCTGTATTTCAGAATAGTTTGTATAATATTAAAAATATTTGTTCCCTGATTGCTTGGGAAAACTTAATTGGTGAAGCTACTGAAGGACTTAGTTTTCTTTGCGGGAGGATTTTTGATGACTGATTGAATTGTTTTAAAAATGTTTATGTTTAAACATTATGTTTAAAATGTCTATTTGGTTTTTCTTTTTCTTGTGGGGGGCACTTTTGGTGAGATTTTTCTAAGAATTTATCAGTTTGAGCTATTCTCTTTCATATCTGCATCATCTGTACGTAATCTGTATTTTTGTTACCTCTACGGCTTTAGACCTTTCCTACTGGTAGTTTACTGGTTTCATTAATCATTTCAAGAATCACAAACTGGTACTTTGTTGAATCATTTCACTGCATATTTATTTTCAATTTCCATTTGTTACTCCTACTTTTATTTTTACTGTTATCCTGCTTTCTACTTTTTGCTTAAAAAAAAAATCTTACTGCTGTGGAAAATTTCAAACATATGCAAAATAGAGAGACAGTAAAAGGCACTGTCATGTACCCATCATTTAAAATGAACAATTCTTGATATCATTCTTGTTTCACATGTACCCCCACCCACTTCCCCCCTGCCCTTAGCTTATTTTGTAGGGTATAATTCCAGACAACATAGCATTTTCTGCATAAATATTTTAGCATCTATCTCTAAATAATAAGGAAAAGTAGTTAAAATTTTTTTTTAATTTTTTACAGCAAATTTCAAATATGTACAAGAATAGGAAATACAGTTCACCTTTGAACAACACAGGTTTGGACTGCATGTGTTCACTTATATATGAATTTTTTTCTATAAATTTAGTACAGTACTGTAAATGTATTTTCCTTACAATTTTCTAAATAACATTTCATTTTCTCTAGCTTATTTGTAAGAATGCAGTATACAATACATATAATCTGCAAAATATGTGTTAATTGTTATCGGTAAGACTACTGGTCAACAGTAGGCTATTAGTACTTAAGTCTTTGGAGAGTCAAAAGTTATACAGGGATTTTCAACTATGTCCATTTTTCAACCACTGTTCATTTTCCTAATGGGATCATTTTTTACCATTTCCTTGCATCAAATTTTATTTATATTTTTAATATTTTATTTTTTGAGAGAGAGTATAAGTGGGGGAGGCACAGAGAGAGAAGGGGATAGAGGATTTGAAGCTGGCTCTGCACTGACAGGCTGACAGCAGTGAGCCCAACGTGGGGCTCAAACTCATGAACCGCGAGATCATGATCTGAGCCGAAGTTGGACGCTCAACCCACTGAGCCACCCAGGTGCCCTGATGCAGTTTTAAATCCATACATTTCATTCATTGATATATATCTTAAGTCTCTTTTTAATCTATGGATTCTGCATCTCTCTCTTTTACTTCCTAGGTTTGCTTTGTTTTATTTGTAAGGTGGTTGATGAAAGAAACCAAATCATTTGTCCTGTAGATTTCCCCACAATTTGGATTTTGCTCTTTGCATCCCCTTGTTATCATTTAATGTGTTTGGTTTCTTTATTTGGTATAGATTTTTCATTAGAGCTACAGACTTAGACGCTGGCTTGATTTTTTTTTCTTTTCATAAAATCTACATGGGGTGAGACGTACTTCTATAAGGGGACACATCATGTCTGATTATTTTTGTTGTGATGTTACAGCTATTGATGATTATTGCCTTTCTCCATTAATTCATTAGAGGTTTCAAAATGGCATATTCTATCATTTACCTTCTATTTATTAGCCAGAACATTTCTTAGAGCAAAATAACCTCCTCAGCAAATATTTGGTTACAGGTGAAGTTTATATAGGAAATTCAGGGCAAAATATTTGATTTTTTCCCTTTATTTACCAGTTTGCAAATAAGTTACCAATGGTTTTCTGGAATAATGATAACCAATGTCATCAAAAATATTATGAACTCATGGAGTTTAATATGTTGATAAGTTGAGGTGGGCTAAAGTTATTATTACCGATGATAATAATGCTGCACATTTTGTCCCATTTCTGGCTTCTGGGAATCTATTTAAGTTGGCCCTTGTTTCCTTTTGATACAGCCCTGGTCATCACTGGGACCCTCCTTGCTTTCTGGCATGACAAGATATTCCATGTTCACTTTGTACACTTCTGCCCCAGACTGGGAATCAATTATTTTCCCAAGGAACTCTGGTTCTCCTTAGCTAGAAGTAATTACGAGACCACAATCTTGATGGTAGACTTGTTCATTGATAGTACGTCTGTCGTGGTTTTTAAGAGTTTTCAATAGATGAAGTCAGGACATGTTTTGTTTTCATTTGGGTTTTTTAAAAATATATATTTTTTAACTTTAATGTTTATTTATTTTTAAGAGAGAGACAAAGCATGAACAGGGGAGGGGCAGAGAGAGAGGGAGACACAGCATCTAAAGCAGCCTCCAGGCTCTTAGCTTTCAGTACAGAGCCCGACGCGGGGCTCAAACCCATGAACCATGAGATCATGACCTGAGCCAAAATTGGACGCTGAACCGACTGAGCCATCCAGGTGCCCCTTTAAAAATATTTTTTAATGTTTATTTATTTTTGAGAAAGAGACAAAGTGCAATCAGGGGACAGGCAGAGAGAGAGGAAGACACAGAATCTGAAGCAGGCTCTATGCTCTGAGCTGTCAGCACAGAGCCCGATGCGGGGCTTGAATCCTCAAACTGCAAGATCATGACCTGAGCCAAAGTCAGATGCCCAATCAACTGAGTCACCTAGGCACCCAATGTTTTTGTTTTTATCATGAGTTTATACTGATACTGATACTTGCACTTCAGATTTAGGACTACACGTTTTAATTACCTTCATCAACCTTATCTCTGTATATCCTTTGTCCCATACTGAAAATCCCTGTGCCGGTATGATTATTTACTTTTTTTATTCCATGATATACATAGAAAAGTCTCCACATAATGAAACCAAAACTGTCACCAACAATGTGATTGTTGAAAACAGTTTGAAATTTTTCGTGTATGCATCATTAACATTTACCATCAACTTACTGTGTTTTAAAGGCATTTGGAATATTTCTTCTTTAAGGGACAGTATTTCCTACTAGGTTAAATTAGGTGACATTGTTTCATTTTAATTTCTCTTTTTAAGGATTGCATTTTTAAACGTAATGTTGTTTTGTACTTAAACCAGATTCCAAAGTCAAATCCACAAGACGCAGTATATTCATAGTTAACAATATAACTTCTCTTACTGTTTCCCTTCTCTCGCTATAGGTAGCCATCATTTTTTGACTTATTCTTCTCTTGTTTATATATGTATTTCCCCTAAATTCTGAACTCCTGAGGGTTTCTCTAGTTATCTTTATGTAATTGATTCTAGCTTACCTGCATGTAGTCAGATTACCTGTCAGTGTTAGTATATGATGTAGCCAGTCACTTCAGTTCTTTGAAATTTGCTAAGATTTGCTTTACTGTTAATACTCAGTATGTGTCCCATTTTTGTAAATGTTCCACATGTGCTTGGAAAGGATGCGTATCCTATTCTGTGGTTGGTTGATGAAGTGTTCTATATATTTAAGTTGTACTGTATGAAATTGCTATTTTTGGATGTCAAAATGAAAATTCTGCTTTGTTTTTGAAAATTCAATTTTGTTTATTTAAAATATATACAATCAGCATTGATGGTTTTCTCTGAATGGAAGATTTCATTTTTATAAAACCTGGCACTTTTAGACTGTATAAATTATTCAAATCCTCCAATTACTACTTCTGTATTGGAAATGGTTTGTTTATTGGGAAGCACTCCAAATCCTGATAAAGGTAGTAGCACATTGGATACAAGTCGGCTGAGAGCGTTGGACACGCTAATCCGTGTAGCCCAATTCAGTTACTTGTGCTGTGGCAGCCTGTGATAAGGGTGGTAGAGTTGTGGGATCCAAGAGTTCGGAAACACGTCTGGTAACCACTGTGGATTACTTTCCGATCAATTGTTGATGCACAATTTCAGTTCCTTGATAATATGCTCCTGCTATTGTCTAACTCAAGTTTTAAAAAAAGAATGAAAGGTTATGACTTTCGAAGCCCAACATGAGTCACAAGAACCATTTGGGTAGTAGCTATGGTTTTGGGGTATGTTTGGAAGTTTCGTCAATATCCAGCCAGTGTCTAGGTCATCTGCAATAATCCCACAGCTGATTCTTGACATAGATTAGGACTCATTCTAAAAATGGCTCTGCAATGGTAAGAAGTAGGGATATTTCCACATGTTTCTGTTTTTTTTATCATTTAGCAGTGCAGTATATTCACTTGTGTAATTTTTATGCTTTTTCTGTTGCACTCAGATGTTGAGAACCTGTCACAGATTTTAAATTATGAATTGTTAATTAGCTCCTACCATGACTTTGAATTGACCTTTGAAAACAGTTCTTTGAGATTCAGGTCCCCAGAATATAACTTCTGGACCACGAACAAATAAATCTTTAACTAACAGAGCCATCACCAAAGGCAAAATTGTTATGGGAGCCTCTTTCAGTGGTATTGTGTCTGTTTAAATTCATATATATTTTTTAAAAGTATTTAGAATTCTTCTGTAGGCATCATAATATTTACATAGTGGGAAAAAAATACCGTCTAGCAAAAATAGCCCAATTATCAAAGAAAATTAAAGAGCCTATCTGTTATAAATTCTAAAGACACTTTAGATAGTAGGAAATGTACTAGGTAACCATTTTACTAGTCTCAGACAATTTTTAACTCATACACTACTTCATGTCGTAAAATCTAGTTTTTCCATTAGATTAATTTTAGGTTTGTATTGTTCAAAAAATTTTTAAGTTTATTTATGTTTGAGAGAGAGACACAGAACAAGTAGGGGAGGGGCAAAGACACAGGGAGAGAGAGAATCCCCAGCAGGCTCTTGACAGTCAGCATGGAGCCCTATTCAGGGCTTGAGCTCATGAACTGTGAGATCATGACCTAAGCCAAAACCAAGAGTTGGACTCTTAACCGACTGAGCCCCCTGGGCGCCCCCAGTTTTGTGTTTTTCAGATCTTCTGTATTATTACTGATCTTCTGTCTGCTTCACCCTATCAATACCAGAGAAGAATGTAGTTAAAACTTCATCTGTGATTGTCGATTTGCTTATTTCTCCTTGTAATTATAGCAATTTTTGCTTTATGCATTTTGAAGCTTTGTCATGAAGTACATACACATTTTAACTTTGTTATCTTTCTATGAAATGATAGTATTTCTAGTAAATTTTTGACTCCCAGTCTATTTTCTCTGATAATAACATAAGCTGTCATAGACTTTTTCCCCCATAGTGTTGCTTTCATTTACATTCCCCCCCCCTTTTTTTTTTACTTTCAGTTTTTCGGTACATTTTAGTATGTTTTTTTGAAATAGCATGTTGTTATGTTCTTTATACAGTATTTTATAGCCCTCTCTATATATTTTTGACCTTGTGCTATTTTATTTTGTATTTTATGTTTGTATTTCTTTATACTGGTGACTCTTGAACTGTGCAGGTCCACTTCTATGTGGATTTTTTCGATAAAGTACAGTACTATAAATGTAATTTCCATCTTACGAGTTTCATAACATTTTCTTTTTTTTAATGTTTATTTATTTTTGAGACAGAGAGAGACAGAGCATGAGTGGGGGAGGGTCAGAGAGAGGGAGACACAGAATCTGAAATAGGCTCCAGGCTCTGAGCTGTCAGCACAGAGCCCGATGCAGGGCTCGAACTCACGGACCGTGAGATCATGACCTGAGCCGAAGTGGGAAGCTCAACAGACTGAGCCACCCAGGCGTCCCAACATTTTCTTTTTTTTTTTTAAGTTTATTTATTTTGAGAGAGAAAGAGAAAGCAAGCATGCATAGGAGAGAGGAAGAGAGAGAGGAAGAGAGAGAGAGAATCCCAAGCAGGCTCCCTACCGTCAGTGCTGAGCACCGTTCAGGGTTCAAAATTGTGAACTGTAAGATCATGACCTGAGCCAAAAACAGGAATCGGACGCTTAGCCGACTGAGTCACTCAGGCACCCCAACATTTTTTTTTTTCTAGCTTTATTGAGAGGCTACAGTATATAATCCATGTAAGATACAAAATGTGTGTTAATTGATTATGTTACTGGAAAAGCTTTTGGTGAATAGTAGGTTATTAGTGATTAAGTTTTGGGTGAGTCAAAAGTTATATACAGATTTTCAACTTCATGAGGTCAACTGGGCATTTTTTTCCCTGTCTTGCCTTGTTTTGAATTACTCATTCCATGTTTTTTCCCCGACTGCTCATTTGGAAATTATACACCTTCCTCCTTTTCCTCCCTTCCTCCCTCCCTCCCCCCCCTTCCTTCCTTTCTTCCCTCCTTCCTTCCTTCAATTCTTTCTTTCTTTCTTTCTTTCTTTCTTTCTTTCTTTCTTTCTTTCTTTCTCTTTTTTCTTTCTTTCTTTCTTTCTTTCTTTCTTTCTTTCTTTCTTTCTTTCTTTCTTGTTAATTACAATATGTATTAACTAATTAAATTCTAAAACTAATCAATGTATTTCCATACTGAATTACTCCAAGACCTTAAAACATTTTAACTGCATTTACCCTCTACATATTAGTGTTTTCATGTTTTATTTTTGTCTGTTTAACCCACAAGTCATTACTTTTTAAGTTTTCTTTCTTTACATTTATCTACACATTTTTCACCCTCTGTCTTCACACATTATCACATCTCTTTCTTCAACTTGCAATAATTTTCACAATGCTCAAAGTGTATCCTTTTGCCCTACTTTAGTCATGACCTGATGTTGGCAAACTGTTTTTTATCCTTATTTTTAAAAGATACTTTCAAAAAAATAAAAGATAAAAGATATCTTCTGTACTATTTGTAGAAGTCTATATTTCTAGTTATTTCTGTTAATACCTCAAAATTTTTATTCTCTGGGCTTTTTACTTCCATTGTTGCTGATCCACAGTCAGCTGTCAGTCTGTTTCTCCTCTGAAGGTAAACTGTATGCTTACAACATTTTCATCATCTTTGCTATTCCTCAGTTTTGCTAAGATTCATCTAAATATAGATTTACTGTTATTTGCCCCGCCTGGATTTTATTAGGCTCTATGAATCTGACTTCCATTACATATAGAAAATTGTCTGCTCTTACTTCAAATATACTTTGTTCCTCATATTCTCTCTCTCTCTCTCCTCCTAGGGCTCCAGCTAAATGTATGTTAGAACTTTTCCTTCTAAATGTCATTTCTCTTAACCACTTTTTCACATTTTCTATATTTTTGTTTCTCTGTGCTATACTTTGGATAAGTTCTTCAGATATATCTTCTAGTTCACTAATTCTCTCTTCATCTATCTTTAATATACTCTTTAGCCTGGTCTTTGAGTTTTCAGATTTCAGTGACTAAGTAAATTTTTTTTTAATTTCAAAAAGTTCTATTTAATTTGTTTTCAATTTGCCAGATCATTTTCATAGTGGGTGATTCTTTTCCTATGCTTTTTAGTATTTCTTAAATGGTTTTAATAATTTCTATGTACTCATATCACAGTCTGATATCAGAAGCTGATCAGAAGCTATAAGATTCTATTAAAAGTTCTAGAGAGTCGGGGTGCCTGGGTGGCTCAGTTGGTTGAGTGTCTGACTTCGGCTCAGGTCATGATCTCGTGATTTGTGAGCCCGAACCCCGCATCGGGCTCTGTGCTGACAGCTCGGAGCCTGGAGCCTGCTTCGGATTCTGTGTCTCCTCTCTCTGCCCCTTCCCCACTCATGCTCTGTCTCTCTCTGTCTCTCAAAAATGAATAAACGTTAAAAAAAATTTTTTTTTTTTAGTTGTAGAGCGTCAATATTCTCTTTGGGGGGTTTTGTTAATTTTCCTGTGAAGCAAGTTTTTTCTTCATGGTATATTTATAAGTCTGAATTGTGAGTTTATGTTCTGTGGAGGCATTTGTCCCCTAGAGTGAGGTATATTTGTCTAGAAGGATTTTGTACTGCATTAATTTCTGTTATTTGGCATTCTTGTACAACACTTTTCTAATCAACATCCCAGGTAGAGATAAATTTCATTGTTATCTCCCTCAGTAGGTTGGCAGAATTTCTTTCTGGCCTCCCTTTTACCAAGGACGAGCCCTTAGAGGGGTTAGTTTAACTTCCTAGGACACAGGGCACACAATTTTCTATCTCTAGATTTGAAACACATTCCCTATTCCCATGACGCTATTCACAATGACAGCTCATGTGCTAACCTCCCTGGTTCTTAGCCCATTCTTTCTTCCTGGTACTTGAAGATGTCCTTTCTTCTTTTTCTAAGAATAGCTGTGGGTTTAAAAGCTATTATTTTTTATTTAGGTTTTCTTGGTTTGTTTCAAATGGGAGGGCTTGCAGCCGGAACATGCATTACAGACTCATTTTGGGGGGGAAGAGAGGTGTGTAGTTGTGGCAGTAGATCAGAAGGGGCTGGATTAGCCCAGATATAGTCAATACATGTTGAGATTTTCAGAAATATTTTTCAAGACAATGCCGGGTCCCCTCTGGGGAAGCTGTGGTTTGTAGACACTCCCCACAACCTTGCAGTTATAATTCTCTCCCCACCCATTCTTTTTTTTTTTTTTTTTAATTTTTTTAACGTTTATTTATTTTTGAGACAGAGAGAGACACAGCATGAACGGGGGAGGGGCAGAGAGAGAGAGGGAGACACAGAATCGGAAACAAGCTCCAGGCTCTGAGCCATCAGCCCAGAGCCCGACGCGGGGCTCGAACTCGCGGACCGCGAGATTGTGACCTGAGCTGAAGTCGGACACTTAACCGACTGAGCCACCCGGGTGCCCCACTCTCCCCACCCATTCTAAGACTAGTTGAAGAAGTGAATCACATAGCATTTTATATTTCGATTAATCACATGCTACAATTTATTTAAAACAAGGCAGAATAATAATGACTGGGGCTTCACAGTGTTGTTGGTACCTGGAACTAATCCCCACATCTCAGCATGTGGATTTTATATGGTGGCTTAAGCTCTTCTGCTATGTGTCATCTGATATCACTCCAAGGCAAGAGTTGGGTCCAGATGGGAAATCTGGATAACAAATAGTTATCATTAGATTTAGGCTTAATTTCCTATCTTCCTGTATCTTAAGTGTAAAGAATGTTGGAAGTTTGTAGGAATGAGATGTGTGTCCATTTGGGGTTTTGTGGGAACGAGTACATCAGAACTTTGGGCTTATGAAGATTAGACACAACCTCATGGAAAGTGAGCGAAAACTAATGTGAAGAACATATTCACAAGGGTCTCCATTTCGGGATGGCCTGATCTTTGCCTTATGTCTTGGAACTTTTCCTGAACTCCTCCAGGAAAGACATTCTTGCTTCTAGGGTTTCAGGCTATGCTTCTTTTTACTCTAATTTTTCCAATGAGCTGTGTCTTCATTTGCCTTCTATTTTCCAGGATTTTCTAGTCTTGTCTAGATCTGTATTTTGTCTCATATTATGATTATGATATTACTCATTTGAAAAGTAGTGTTTCCATTACTTCAGAGGGAACTTAAAAGGAAGGGGAAGTATATATGTGTGTCCAGTCCACTACTGTGAGTGGAAAATTTATTTTAAGTTTTATGATCAGAGACACAGATGGTAATGCAAACATTAACAATTCTTGTAATAGAATTAATAACTATTTAAATGTAAATTCAAAAAACTACTCCTTTACTTAAACATTTCTAACTTGAGACCTAGGACCTTTTTGAAAGTAACAAGGATAAACTTTTTATGAATTTTTTTTTGTTCCTACAAATGACAAGTCTGATTTCAAATGTAGACAGAGGAATCAGACCTGTACTACTTATATAGACAATATGTCAAAGCAGAAATTATTAAATTTGGTTCCCAAGTGCTATAGTTGAAATATTGATTTATTTTTAGTTTTTAAATGATTTATTTTTAATTTTTATTTGGGGGGGGCAGAGGTAGAGGGGGACACAGGATCTGAAGCGGGCTCTGTGCTGACAGCAGCAAGCCTGTTGCGGGTCTTGAACTCACGAACCCTGAGATCATGGCCTGAGCTTAAGTCAGACGCTCAACTGACTGAGCCACCCAGGTGCCCTGAAATATTGATTTAGATAGGACTTGAGGAGGAATGAACATATTTCATATGAAATTATGTACATAAACAAAGTGAACCACTCATTAATGCCATCAGTTTATTCTCTATGTTGGTAAGCTTGTGCTTGAATTCTGGTATTTCCTTCTCTTGGAAATACTTAGAGAAGGCCAGTAGCCTGGCTATTGTTTAAAGCCTCTCGTTTAGAAATTTTTTCTTTGAAAGGCAAGTAAGTATTTCTCAGACCCATCCCCTGAACAAGCCTAAAATAGTGGTAACCCCAAAGTAATGAACATGCCTACATACCCTTCTCCACTAAAAAAAAAAAAACGAAATAGGATTTCTTAAAGAGTTGGCTGGTTCTAGTCTGGCAGGAAATATATAAGGTCACAATAAGATACCTTACTATGTCAGAAAGTAAAGAAACTATCAGAGATTAAAGGACTTTGTCAAAAGGATACATGGATAAATTCAAATGGGCTCCCCTTGGCAAAAAATGGAACACAAGGAGCATCACAAAAATAATAAGGAGTGAAATCGGTTGAAACACACTCAGTCCAGTGACACTCAGATCAAGAGACAGGGGGAGAGACTGAGAGAAATGAAAGCCAAAAGCAAACAGTATCACTAGCTGGATATCATTAGAATTCACTTCGTGCTCTGAAAATTGGTGACCAAAAGGAAAGAAATAAGTAAGTATTTATCCTGTCTTTCCCATATGAATTGTCTTTCTGGGTAACTAGTCCCAGTTAATGAGGGAAACTGCTTTTTTACAGAAGAATTTCAACTAACATATAGGGAAGAAATTGTGACATTGGAGAATCACTATTTTAAGATCTCTAATGAAATCATTGGTACTTCGTAATGTTAAAAACAAGATGTTTTCATTTAAACCCTGTGACATGTAAGAATTTTATACATTGTCCAGGGAGTGTGTGTGTGTGTGTGTGTGTATAATATTCCTATGAAAAAAAGGGACAGGTAAAGCACAATCTGGAGAATTACTGAATCTGGGTAATGGGAATATGAAGGTTATTGTCTATTTTCTCTCTGATTTTGAACATTTCAATTTTTTCATAAGAAAAATTAAAATAAATGCATTTAGTTTAGTTGAGAGGATTACAGTGGGAATTTAAAGGCCCGAATTCTTATTTTAACTCCATAGAATAGGTATATTTTTTTCCTTGTCTTTCTTTTCTTTTTTTAATTGTAGTTGACACACATGATGACGTATTCATTTCAGGCGTATAGCACAGTAATTCACCGACTCTACATGTTATGCTGAGTTCACCACAAGTGTAGCCACCCATCTGTCACCCTCCAACACTATTATAATATTGTTGACTCTGTTCCCTCTGCCGTACCTTTCATCCCCACGACTCGTTTATTTTGTAAGTGGAAGCCTGTAGCTCCCACTCCCCTTCATCCATTTTGCCCATCCCGCCAACTCCCCTCCCCTCTGGCAACCATCAGTTTGTTCTCTGTATTCAAGAGTCTATTTCTATTTTTGTTTGTTTGGTCCTTTATTTTGTTATTCACATAAGTGAAATAATATGGTATCTGTCTGACTTATTCCACCTACCATAATACCCTCTAGGTCCATCCATGTTGTCACACATGGTAAGATTTTATTCTTCTCTGGCCGAGTAATATTCCACCATGTGTGGGTATGCCACATCCTCTTTATCCATTTATCTAATGATGGACCCTTAGATTGCTTCCGTATCTTGGCTATCACAAATAATGATGCAATAAACACAAACACAGGGGTGAATATGTCCTTTTGAATTCGTGTTTTCATTTTCTTTGGGTAAATACCAAGTAGCGGAATTGCTGGATCATATGGTATTTCTATTTTTAATGTTTTTGAGAAATTTCCACTGTTTTCTGCAGTGGCTGCACCAGGTAACATTCCCATCTACAGTGCACAAGTGTTCTTTTTTTCTCAATATCTTTGGCAACACTTGTTATTTCTTGTCTCTCTGTCTATTTTTTTTATTTATTGCTTTATTTTTGAGAGAGAGCACATGTGCAAATGAGGGAGAGTGGTGAGAGAGAGAGAGAGAGAGAGAGAGAGAGAGAGAGAGAATCCCAAGCAGGCTCCCCAGTGAGCTGTCTTGTCTTTTTGATTCTAGCCATTGTGACAGGTGTGAAGTGATACCTCACTGTGGTTTTGATTTGCATTTCCCTGATGATGAGTGATGTTGAGCATCTTTTCATGTGGCCATCTGGGTGTCTTCTTTGGAAGCAAAAGAGCTATTTTAAATAAGACAAATTGCTTCTTTGAGTGTTTGCTTCCCTGTCTATAAAACAGTTTGTACTACGTCATAGTGTTTAAAAACTTGGTAGTCAGAATTCTGAACTGTGAAATTAAACACATAAAAAAGGATTCTGTGTTGAATGTAAGCTTGGAGGAACCTGCATTATAATGTACATTAACCTCTTAAAGCTTTTGGGAACTCCTTGGCAAATAAAGAATCAAGTAAACAATTACACATCTTGAGCTCAGTGTTTCCCAAATATGTTTAATGAAAATACCCTTCCCCTCAATTTGTTTTTCATTTAACACCTATGAAACTTTGAGGAAAACCCTAAACTATACAATACCTGAAGACCCTTTTGGGACAGAAATTCTGGGGGTTCTAATTCTGTAAGTCTTTTAAATGTCTATAGAAAATCAAAATAACCAGTTAATACAGTGGGGAAAAAAATCAATCAAATCAGTTGTCTGACAGAAGGGCCTATTTAATTCAGTCCAGATGGTTTATCAAGTAGCCCCAGGTAGACCAGCTTGAGTATTTAAAAAAAAAAATCTTGGCAGCATCCTCTGAATCCAAGCTTTGTTATATTTGTGAAATGCTGAGCTTCAGTGAAGACACAACATTCATTTGGTCAGCCTCAGTGATCAATGCTGATTTCTCAACAATCAGATTGGTCACACTGATTGATGATGTCAATCAGAAAGCTCAACAAATGGGCAAGTTCACTGCCTGCACATTGCTAAGAGTCACTGATAGGACCACCATGGCCTAATTTGGAGAGATTTGATATGTGACCTGGAACAGGTTTGTAACTACTGTGGATCCCCCACATAAATAATTTTTCTAATCTTCATTCAATTATTGAAATTCATGGGGCGATAATTATAAAAATGTGGAGGATATAAGGGGGTCCAGGGCTGAACATTATTTAAATAATAAATTGTTTTCTAAAGGATATATACTGTCTCTTTTACCCTCCCTGGAGGTAAATTCATTAAAAACAGAAGTGAACCCCCCCCCCCCATCTTTCAATCTTAAGAAAAAGCTGCTGTCAGTAGTTTTCTTGTTTGCCATTAGTAGAACTTGCTAGAAGGTCAGGAAGTGAGAGGGAGCAGGCACATGAGCTGAAGGGATTCATTAACAATTGAAGAAAAAGCCTGCCTAATTTTTGTTTCTATCCTACAACTATACATGAGGTTTTTTTTATTTTTAATGTTTATTTATTATAGAGAGAGAGAGAGAGAGGGCACGAGCAGGGGAGGGGCAGAGAGAGTGGGAGACACAGAATCCAAAGCAGGCTCCAGGCTCTGAGCTGTCAGCACAGAGCCTGATGTGGGGCTCAAACTCATAAACCGCAAGATCATGACCAGAGCCAAAGTCAGATGCTCAACTGACTGAGCCACCCAGGTGCCCCTACAACACATGAGTTTTTGAATGAAACTTTTGATTTTGAGATAATTGTAGATTCACATGCAGTTATAAGAAATAATACAGAGAGACCTCATATATTCTTTAGACAGTATCTCTCAATAACATCTTAAAAAACCTATTTACTGCAACATTGTAACTAGGATCGCAATATGCTATTTGTAAAGGGTTTAAAAGAGGTGCCAAAAGTAAAGAGACATTCAGAAAAGAAGGGGCCAAAGATATATGAACTTTCTGGATAGACTTCATTTCAGATTGCCTACCTATCTTCCATGTTTTAAAAGAAAAAATCCAAATCACTCTTATCACTAATGAGGCATCCAGATGCTTTCTCTTTCTGGACTTGTATAAGTAAATTATATAATTTTCCGTGTACATAAAGTGTTAACATACACAGAGGTCATACTTAGCATAGGCTTATACAGTATGATTTTGCATTTGCTCCCACACACCCCTCTCCACCAAATACATAGGGTTTCAAATGTCTCAAGGTGCAATCTCAAGCAAATTTGTCAGAATCTAGACCTAATGAAACGAGCCCATGGAATGAATTTGCTGTCTTATGAGATTTTAAACCTGTCATTTACTTTGAATGTTAAAGGAAGAACTGTACAAAACACCTCCCTGCTTGGGACATACAAAATGTTAAAACAGAACGGTCAGCAGGGTGTTGGCTGGTCACTGTCCATTTACCTTTAACAGACATTCACTTGCGTGGGTGCATCTGTGATGATGGAAGAACCATTTCTCTTCTTTCCTTTCTTGGTAATAATTATTTCTCCAAATGCTGGTGCCAGATGAAACCTACTGCAACCATAGGTGCATTATCTTTTCTTGCCCATCGTTCAGATTCTTGGGTGATGTGAACCTGTGTGTGTGCATGTGTGTGCCAAGGGTAAATATTTGACCGTGGTTCCAGCCACCATTGCACAGCCCCTGAGTGACCCTGCATTAATTAGCTGAGAATTTCAGGGCTTTGGATCTGATTGAATCAAAATATTGTTTTTACAAGTTGATGAAGGCTCTTGATTGATGTGGGCCCTGCTGATTCTTTAAAGGATTAAATTGTATGTACAGATTACGGAGTCCTGGCTGTCACTGCTTAAAAGGGGATTGTTTTTTAACCAAGCTTCAAAAAAAAAAAAAAAAATAGCGATGGGGTGTGTTTTCCTCCCAATGGGTGTCGTGATCATTTCAGTAGGTGTGTGTATATGTACGTATGAAAAAGAATTAGAAAAATTAAGGGAAATGGTCAAGAAAATCATTGGGTAGAAAAATAAAGAGGCAGAAGAGAAAGACTAAAGGAAATGGATAAAGGAGGAAGAAAGGGCTTGGCTTCCGTTCATCCTGAAAATATGTTTTGCGTGTACATCTCCCATGGTAAAGCCTGCTGCATTTTACCCTGGGTTCAGGAAATAAGTGCAATCATCAGGGTCTGGGCTGGTTGGGGCCTTGAGGAACTGAAGGGCACACAGCATCTCCAGAGAGATAGACTTATATGGCCATGGGTCACATGGCTCCCTGCCCACTGAACCTGAGAGCCCTGCAGCGTAAGTGGGGTACAGGACCCCCAGTCAGGTCCTCATCCAGAGAAAGGGCAACACGAGGAAAGCTCTGGGGGAAACTGGCATGAATAAAGATGGAAGAAGGAGGGGCTCAGATATCTCCCTGCAAACCTTCCATGTTAATGGGAAATATCCACATCCAGAAAGAAGGCGAGTTTTAGTACGTTGCCCCCTTATATTTCTCTTTCTCGAGATCTCTTATATTGGTCCCATGCTGATGTTTTTCCTACCTGCAAATTTACAAAACTTTAATCTAATTTCATCGTGCACCCGTTAACTTGAAAAATGACTTTTCTCATGGACTCTGTGTTGTGTAATGAATCAAAACCAATCAGCATACGGAAGAAACAATAAAACGGAGCACAAATCATCATGTACCCAGAGCAGGGAGATTGCTGAAGGTCTTAGCCGGCAGCCCCTGGCACAGCTTCGGAGAATAAACCTCTGGTTTTTAAATACTTCTGGGAACATGTCACTTCCCCTAGGTTCCTTTTTGGACAAATTAGCTACAATCTTGGGTGCTTTGTGAAGTTTTATTCTTCCTTCACTTGCATCATGAAGGGGATCCTGAAAGTTGGTTTAACCTGTGGTATGTTATGTAGTGGGTAGAACACAGTAATGGTAAGTGACCTAGGGCATGGAAAAGGGAAATCTGTTAGAAGTAAAACTAGAAAAGCCTGAGGCTTGGTTTAAAAAAAAAAAAATCATATACACAAAACTGCATGAGGACCATTTAAAATGAGCGTGTTAATATGTGCCATCATAGTTCATTTGGATGCCTACAACACGGTACCATAGACCGTAAACAAACAGAACGACAGAACTTATGAACAACAGAAAGGTATTTATCACGGTTCTGGAGGCTAGGAAGTCTGAAATCAGGATGTGAGTGTGGTTAGGTTCTGGTAAGAGGCCACTGCCAACTTCTCAATATAGCCTCACAAGGCAGAGAACAGAGAAGGGAAGCCAGCTCTCTCTGAAACCTCTCTTGTGTGTCTTATAAGAGCACCAGTTTTATGCAGGACAGTTTCCACCCTCAGGATCTCATCTTATCCTAATTACTTCCCAAAGGCCCACCTCCCAGTATCATTGCTTTGGGAGTTTGCAGGGAGGGTGGGACGCAAACAGTTTCCAACACTGTACAAGATGGCAGCTTTAAAATGAAACACACAAAGATGGAAGGTGAGTAGAACAGTGGAGAATACTAAATAGGATGTGGTCACTGGAGGAGACCAGCAGGAGGCCGTGGGTTTTCAGAGGCACCTTGAGGGCGATGACAGATGTGAATGTGCTGAGAGCAGAGAAGACTCTCCTACGGGGCAAAGGAGAGGTCTTAAGAAATCAGGGCAGTTGGTGACTATTTAGCCTGGTTGAGGCAGGAGAGTGGGGTGGGTAGAGGAGCTGAAAGGCATTTTAAGGAAGTGGTTTCTTTTTTAAAAAAAGTTTTCTTCCTATTTATTGACAATTTGTATTCTTTTGTGCACTGTTTGTTCATATCATCCGTTTTCCATTGGGTCTATCCTCTCTTACTTACTTTAAGCATTTTCTATGTATTAGAGCTATTAATCGTTTTCTTATATGATATAATTCTTTTTCCGAGTTTGTTGTTCATTTTTGAATTTTGTTTATGGCATTTTCTCTTCTCTTGATGGACGACCCTCGTATCTCGCACAGAGATACCAAAAGCAGACGCAATAGAGACCCACTGAAGAAGCCTAAGCAGAGATATGACAGTGGGAAGAACCTCCTCGTGAGGCTATAGAAGTTCCTGGTCTCTAATCACAAAGAATTTGATTTAGTAGGTCTAAAGTACGGTCCATAAGTAAGTAATTACAAGTCCCCACCGTTGGGGCTTCCAAACTTTAAAATGCATACAAATGACCTGGGGATCTTGTTGAAAAGCAGATTCTGATTCATTGGGTCTGGGGTGAGGCCCAAGATGCCGCAAATCTAGCAAGCTCCCAGGTGCATGGTGTGCCGGCCCTGCCTTGCCTAGCAAGACCTGGTGGATATGATAACCAGGTATGTTTAGGATTCACTTCCGGAGAGGCTCTAATGTCCAAGAATAATGCAGGTGCTGTAACCTGTCTGCAGGAAATTTTACATCATTTCTTTAAGCAATGAGAAATAAAGAAGTGATTTTTTTTTTTTAAGGAACCAGAACATGACCATAAAATAGTGAGACTATTTCTTTTTTGCATCCACACTTGAAATTAGTCTCATTGTACTTTAGCCTCACAGTTCGTAAAAGGGGTAAGAAAAAGAAGTCTTCAAGTCTCCCTGGAATACATAAATAATGGATTATTCTGCAGGTTCTTCTTCTTGTCTTAAGAACCAAGCTGGCATTATTTCAAAAGAAAGGGAGGAAGGAAGAGAGAAAAGAGGAGAGGAAGGGAAAGGTGGGGGTGCAAAGAAAGGAGGGAGCAGGATAGAGAGTCACTGTAGGTCTTGCTTGACAAGGGAAGGCTATTGCTGTGAGAGAGAGAGAGAGAGGAAATAGGAAGCTACACCTAAATTATGTGTGTGCACATGCACATGTGTATATATATATATATATATATATATGTGTATGTATAAATACATAATGGTATATGATTATAATGTATATACACATGTGAATATAGTTATATATTATATGTATGTATGTGTGTGTATATATATATATATATATATATATACATATACATATACTTATATTTCTGTGTGTGTGTGTGTGTGTGTGTATGGAGGGAGACACAGAGAGAAAGATGACCAAGCTGATAGAAAATAAGCCATCTCATTCTAACATAATAGTTGGAGATATTATGTTTATCTATAATATCAATAGATAATACTGTAATCTAATAGCTTATAATAATCATCAAAAAGTAAACTTTATTTGATGCCTGCTAGTGGCAGCAGTGTTCTAAGAACCACACTTCACTGAAACAAACATTTTTTTTTAAGTTTATTTTTGACAGAGATGGAGAGAGAGAAAGAGAGAGAGAGAGAGAGAGAGAGAGAGAGAAAACACAAGTGCATGAGTTGGGGAGGGGCAGAGAAAGAGAATCCCAAGCAGGCTCTGTGCTGCCAGCACAAAGCCTGACAAGGGGCTCAATCTCATGAACTGTGAGATCACGACCTAAGTGGAAATCAAGAGCCGGACGCTTAACTGACTGAGCCACCCAGGCACCCCAGAAACAAACATTTTTAAATGTCGCTACAGCCAAGACCATGGACTACCCTCATTCCCGTGTTCTGTTGTATGCATATAAAAGTTCCATCCTCCCTTTACAGACCAAAAACCTACTGTTTTTCCATGAAGTGCCAGGGTTTCTCACTGCCATGGCTGCAGGTGGCACACCTCCATTCCCTTGCCTGAATCAGCCCAAGAGTACAGCCATCCATCACCCTCACTTTAGAAAGGAAGTTTGGCCCTTACTGAGAAGTCCAGGCCAGTCTCCGGTTATCTTCACTTCCCTTCAGGGTGGGGAGAGTTGTACTGGTCTGTGGTGCTAGGGCACAAGAGGGAGTGTGGGCAGGAGGTGTGGACCTCCGGGGGTGCTGGCTGCAGGTGAAATATTCTTGCAGAAAAGCAACACATCCCGTGCAATAAAATGCACCCCCTCCCCTCGTTCACGATAACGCTCTTGTTATCCTGGGCTCAGGTGTGTTGCGTGAATATACAATAACGGGGCTAACAAGATGGTTCGGGGTCACAGAGGGATAAACCATGGCGTAATCCAGCTCTGAGAGCAGTTCTGGTAATGAAAATTGTAGAGCAGTCTTGTGGCTAGTTTTGTAATAAAGATATACAAAGATGAATATAGGTTTCCAGGAATTAATCTGAGAGCATTTGATCCAATTTATAACTGGAGTGGCTGCATTGAAGGCAGCTCGGTAGACGGGATTCCAATTTAGGTTGATAGAGTGCTGTGGGGTCCCCGGGAGGAAGGGCTCCCTGTAATTGGGAGATGATTTTATTTTTGAAATGCCCATCTCTTGGCTTTGTCAAAGGCCATGCATCTGTCTGCCTCGCCTATGAATGCAGCCACGCTCAAGGCACCGAGCCCCGCGGTGTAAGCTTCGGGTTCAGTATTCAGCATGACCGACAGTATTCTTTCAGAGGGGACCCCAGGACACACTGTATTTCATTGTTGTGATTGTTCTGTGGCCCAAACGACATTAGGCCCACGGAGAAGGGAGGCTCCAGACAGCTTTGGGCACCTTCTCGTTCCCCACTTCCTTCTGACCCTGACCTGCTGAAAGTGACCAAGTTTCAGTCTCCTTAGAGTTTTTGCTCTGCAGCCAGGAGCTCCGGTCTGAGGAGCCCGGGGAAGCCGTTCTTACTTTGTCCTTGACAGTGTGTCATTCTCTGGCAGATGGCCAGGTCGGGGACAGAAGGGAGCCGGCAGCTGAATTCAGGCTGTGACTCTTGCACAACTGGAACTCCTGCACACTCTCCTTCGTGAAACAGCCCCAGACCACCCCAGCAACGTTGATCCTGCCGACCTTTCTGCCATGCTAGCTGCCCGAGGCTCCTCGGAGCTGCTAATTCAGGAAAAAGTTTCTGTACGAATATTCAGATTCAAAACCCATTTGATGCTTCCCGTGGACTGTTTTTTGTTTTGTTTTGTTTTTTTAAGTGGCATTAGGGAATTAGTCTCTTCAAATCCTACCTCCGTAGCTCTTAAGAGAGGATTGTGTTACAACTCCTGTCCTGTTTAAGATGCATCAGAAAGCATTGACTTCTGGCATTCTCCCTTAAAACTTCTGGCCTCCAATTTGTCATTTCATTCAGTCCTTTTCACTGATTTAATTTTGAACGTCTACGAGTTTATGTATTTTCTCATATGTGAATCTCTATTTATGACTCACCATCAGAATGCATCGTGGTTGTTGGAACACCTTCGTAAGCCCGATTTGAAAAGAAGTTTGTAACACATTTCTATTTACATCACGAATGATCACTTAGACTTGTCATATCAGTATTAGAAAAGTTGGCTGTGGAACTGTTTGTCGTAGTGTGTGGGAATGAAATTTAATTATTACTGAAGGCTTTTTATTTTTTCCATTTTTAATCCTGTCTTAATATTTCCCTAAATGGCATACATTGGCTTGTATAGTGCACACACAGAGTGGTGTAAGATCTGAACTGCCTTTAATAACAAATAAAAAAGCAGTTTGTATTCAGCTTAAAATAGCCCACAGCTAAAATGAAGGATATAGCTTTTCAGCCAACAGACCCAGAGAGAGTTTAATCATTTAGCCTGCAGATTACAACTTAAGGCATTTGTAGAGGATTTTCAAATATATATATCTCTATATTCTGGAATTTGCTTATTACTTGTATAAATCACCTTTTTGTTTAGCACAAAACCACACGCTTCTTAGTTCATTTTTACTTTTATACTGTCTTAGCTTAGATTATCTTTGATGGGAGGTGGGAGTGGTATTTTTAGATGCAGCAAACCAGGAAAAATGCATTTTCAATTGTCAGTAATATTTAATTTCTGTCAATAATTTCTTAATTGTTCTCCAGAAAGCAAGGCTTTAACGTGTCAGCCTAAATTACAATACAAAAGAAATCAGAAATTATGCTGTTAACATTTCCCATTTTCAGATATTACTGATTAGATTAGAGGAAATTATTCCTTATAATTTCACTATAGAAAAGCTATATGTCTAGTCATATCACTACATCGAAACGAAATTAAGGAGAAATGGTTTCTTAACAGAGTGTTTGCAGATTTTTTTTTTTTTTTTTTTTTTTTTTTTGAAAAGGAACGATTGCAGCATCTAATTTTACCCATGATTTGTCTTTATTAAAAGCTCTTGTCAGGGAATTAAACTTTTTAGGTCTGGGCATTGCTTTAAAAATACAAAGACTATCATGATGTTGGTCTTATAATAAAAATTAGACTGATTTTAATTTAAAGAGATTTGTAAGTGGCTCTCTTAGGAATTTTATTGTCTTATTCCCCAAGTTAGTAGACCAATGGAAACATACCAATGACGTTTAGCTTGCAAGTTAATGAAAAACAAATCCCCTATTGAAATAAACTGGATATTTTCTTCTTTTAATATAGAGAGATCGAGTTCATGCCTAAGAAACTTTTCAAATAGAAAAACTCTACTAAATTTCTTTCTCACATTTTTAAGATCGGATGCCCCCTGCATCATGGAACTCACCATTTTGGGGGGAAATCTTGCCTTTTCAGAATTCACTGATGCCATTCGCTGAGGTTGAACTTTGCTCAGTATGATATACATGTCAAAAATAGAAAGAAAAAAAAAAAACAACCCTGAAGGAATGGGGAAAGCATTTTAATTTGATTGATTTGTATATAGACATCTCAGGAAACACATCTATCGTGCATGAGAAAACCATGCCTATGTTGTGAAGGATGCTCAACCAATGTGTATTTAACTTCAGATGAAAGTTGGAGAGCGGAAACAAGCATCTATTAGGGAAACATTATAGGGGGTTGCGTCTGTGATGGGAATCCTAAGGATTTTTCTGAATATGTTAACTTTTTGGGATAACTCCACGATGAAAGCTTACAGCAGAGCAAGTCTACTTCTTAACACAAATTTGTAAGGATGGTTTTGATATCTTTACCTTTAATGTTTCAAAGAAGCTTTGTTAAAGTCCAGTTTCTGTAAAATGTATACTTGGAAAGTGTCAGATCACAGGAAAAGAAGACTTTTAAAAATTCAAGGAATATTTGTTTTTTAAGTAAAGCTTGTGAAAACTGCCTGGCAAGCCTATTTTTAGGATACCACATACCTCTGCCCAATAGCACACTCCACCTCTACCTGTCAGAGAGGAGACAATACAGGGAAACGGGTGATTTGGTTTCTAACTGCTGTTTACAGCAAATGATCAGTTTGCTATTTTTCTTTCCAAACACTCGGATTAAGATAATAAAAGAAGCGACAGTGGATTCCTTGTGGAATTCACTGTTCTTCTCAAGCTCCATCCTGGCATCAACGGCATTTGGGGTCTCTTCCGGCCCTGCTGGGGAGTATACATGTTTGTATATCCCGGTTTCACTGGCAGACCTAATTTCAGAATACATAATGCATGATTTTGAAACCAATTTGTTATTGTAATAAAATATTTTTTAGGAATGCATGGAAGTGCTTGAGAGGAGAATGTTAAATTATACATGCATTGTGGCCGAGTGGATTCATTTAGCTCAGTCTGCAGGTGAATCTCCCTGTGACCTTGGCACTTGCTGGCTAGTATAGAATAACAATCAAAGCTTGGATTGGAAATCCAACCATTTCCAAATATTAACAACTTCTTTCAAAGGAAATGCTGATTTCAGCATTTATGTTAATGGGGACATCATTATCTCTTTCAGAGTTTTTAGGAGGTGGGGGGGATTAAAAAAAAAACAAACAAGCAGCCATGATCTTAATAGGATTAAAAGCCAGGCTTTTTATTTTCAAAATGCTAATTTGTTTTCCGCATTCTGTTTTCATATCAGGGCTTGTTATTCAGTACCTTAGGACACACAAGCCACGGAAGACTCACAGAATCGCACTGGTAATGATAGGAAAGGGACATTAAAGGTTTCTGTCTGAAAGGAATTCTGTATTCTTTCCAAGCCCATTTCCTCCTTTCTTATAAGTCAGCTTGTGGCAGAGCATTTCGAGATAGAGAGTGGGAGAGTACAGAGATGCTTCAGGTCCCTGGCCCGACTCCTATTTACTTACCCTTTCACGTTAGGGAACAAACTTCAGTCATTAGACGGGCATTGATTGAAGCAGCCTGTGACCCATATGAATCAGATGAACAGCCTGGGCTGGAGAAGTTTGGCTGTGAAGTTGAGTCGCTGGAGGCACTTGACATTCTCTAATCTGCTTATCTTGCAGCCTTTCACCGGTAGCTCACCCATGGCTGAGGAAGCTGAACAGTGGGGCAGAGAGAGTAGGCCAGAACAGAGACAATAATTTACCATGTAATTTCTTTTGAGATTCCTTTGATTGATTTCACTTTCAAAGAAACTTGCAAGTGAAGGGAACTCTTACACCCTGAAGCCAGCCTTATCTTGTGACTTGAAAGGGCTACACCATGCCGGAGCCTGGTGATGACCTTGGTAAATGGAGCTCACCTGGACTCACCTGGGTTTAAAGAGGAATGCCCTCCATTCTCTCTTTGCCTTTTGCTTTCTTGTCCAATTGGGGGATGAAGAGAGGACATAGAAAAGTCCCATGCAGGTTGATGAAAACCGGGTGTTAGCAGTCCAGAGAGGCAGGTAATTGTAGGTTCGGGTCTGTTTGGCAAATGAGGTGTCCCATTTGGGGTAATACATGTTCATGTTTTGGCCCAGCAGGTGTGCTAATGCAAGGCAGGTTTCCTATAACTGCCTTATTTAGGAGATGTTACAAATGGAAAGACTATTTAAATGCCCACAAAGACATTAACAAAAATATTCCAACTCTCAAAACGCTTTTCTGAAAACCAGAAAAAAAAATCAAAGGAAAAAGGCCCGCGCTTTGGGTTTTGCTCACTTGTGTTTTTAATAGTTGTTTAATGACCTATAAAGTCACTTTTCTAAGAAAAGAAACTTAAAGGAATTTGGTAACTAAGAAAAAAATTAAAAAGGGAGGGGGCTGCTGAGACATTTCCTTCCAGCTGCTGAGAGAAACCGAACTGGCTATTTTCTGTGGTGCTTTGAATGGTATTTTGCAGCATTCACCTTTCCTCCTTCCTTACTGACTTTGTTACAGAATACAAATTCCGAGGCTATTTCTTTTTCCTGCCAGGTCAGTTGGTTTGCTTGGAGTTGTGTTTTGTTTTCTGTTTCAAGAAACAGCATATAAAAGGGGAGGCATCATCTACATTTTGCTTAGTACATAGGTTTCTGTTGAATGTCCTTTTGGAAAAAATAAATAAATTCCTTCAATTAACATTGCTCACAGAAACAAAGAGTTTGTTCTGTTCAGAGCTCATTATTGAAATATTCTAAGGCATATAACATTGCAGCCCGTTGCCATGAAAGTGATTTGTAAGTCATGTCTTAATTAAGGAGTGTTTAGGAAAGAGGATATGCAAGCAGATCCTGACTTGGAATGGAACAAAACAAATGGATGAAGCCTGTGAGTGTCCAACTTTGTCCTCCAACTTTGAAAGGTATTTTCCATCTTCCGATGCCTGTTGAATGAGTATCGTGGAATCTGAAGAAAAAGAAGACACTGGGGCAGACACTGATTCAAAAGGATGACCTTGGCATATGAGAATGTTCTGTTTAGAGGAAATGCAGCTGAAAATGACCAGTTTTATCCTGTAGAGGAAGCCCCTGCAGAATGTCCCAAGGAAGGTAAATGAGGAAATCCTATAGGGATGACAGTGGCCAATGGTTCTCATCTTCTTTGAGTATAGGACAGGAGAATTTGGGTTTCAGCTAAACATGGAGAATTAGTTCAAAGGAAGAAAAATTGTAAGTGCATGCAATGGATCTCCCAGTATGGTGGGTTGAATAGGGTCCTCCCACAATTCATGGCCACCCTGATACTCAGAATGGGATCTCATTTGAAAATAAGGTCTTTGCAGATATAATTAAAGATCTCAAGATGAAATTGTCCAGGATATAGGGTGAGCACTAAATCAGATGATGAGCCTTCTTCTAAGAAAATGGAGAAGGAGATATCTCACAGAGAAACACAGGGGAAAGCCATGTAGAGACAAACATAGAGATAGGAGTGGTGAGTTTACAAGCCACAGAATCCTTGGCATTCTCCTGGCCACCAGAAGCCAGGAGCAAAGCTCTCCATCAGAGCCTCCAAAGGAACCAACCCTATAAGCCCCTTGTTACTGTATTTCTGGCTTCCAGAACTAGAAGACAGTAAATTTATGTTGTTTTAAAACACCAACTTTGTGGCAATTTGTTACAGCAGCCCTCAGAAACTAAAACACTCAGAAATACGGTAGCCATTTTGCATATTTTAAGCCCAGGAGATGATCCTGATAAATACAGATAAATAGGAGATAAATCTGATTTTTATCTGCTATCTGCAGAGCCCTCTTGGTCTAGATTATATGGCCCACAGCTATTAGGGTATTAACAGGACCCAGGGTCCTCTGGCATGCCAAAACAGATCTTTAGCTATCATCGGGAGAGGGTGCTCTGAAAGTCTCAGGCTAGCCCTGCTCCAGAATTGCCATGGCTCTAGATTCAGTAGGAAGCTTCCACAAGGAGTCTTCTACCCAAGTGGATATGAATTCTACACATTTCTCTTAGGTACCAAAAAAATGACTCTCATGCCCTGGAATGTAGCCAGGGAATCATGAGCACACGGAGAGATTCACCACGTGCTCACCTTTCCCCATTATAGCAGTGTAAGTTAGGCACACACCCTAGGTTGCATTGTGTGTTCAGAACTCTGCAACTTGGCAGATGTTGATGGTAGCCAACTTGGAGAATATGCTGACATAAAACAGGGACTCATTTGTGTAGTACAGTATAGGAAAGTGCTAAACCCAGATTTGGAATGAAGACTAGGTCTGGTCTGGGTGATCTTGGATAAGTCATTTAAGCCACAGTACCCTTATTTTCATCATCTATGAAAAGTGAAAGTAGATTATTTTTCCCTGAGTTCTGAGGAATAAACAAAATAATGTGTATGAAAATAACTTGGAAACAATTAGATGTCCTGCAAACCTTAAGTATTTGAGGTCACCTTGAGGGAAAAGGACCCCAGTTAATTTTTTACTCCTTAGCACCACCTTGTGTCCAAGCTACTACTCTTGAATTTTAGAGTTCTACATTATAAAATGGATCAGAGGTCCCTGAAGGACTCTGGAATTTTCTTCCTTAGACTGTCAATGTGAAAACAAAAAGGAAAATTGAATAAATTATCCATGACCCTCATGACTTCTTAAAATTGGCATCAGATGCAAATGTTTGACAGTAGGTGTGTTTGTTTCTTTTGCACAGGATGCATATGGCAACTGAGAGGTATCTTCAGACCCATTAATTTCAGTATTTTTCTCTTAAGAGAAAAAGATGGACTCCAAAGTTAAATACGTTGCTTAGCTACCAACATTTCATATCATAATGTGAATTGATTTTGAAGAAACTTCTGTCTAATTCTTAGAACCTGAGCAGACTTGACCATCAGGCACAGAGAGACCTCAGCAGTACTGTTCTGAAGTATGGGAATTAAGAGTGGATTAAGCTAGAAAACAGACCCATTTGAAGGTCTAATGCCATGGTTTGGCCAAAGGGCCTGATGATAGAGTATAATGATGTGTTGAGTCTAATCCATGCCCTTGTTCATACTGAGTTTGAATTAGTCGGGGTGGTGATAGAGAAGACAGAGAGAAAGGAGGGAATATAGGAGCCAGAGTCTTGGAAAATTGTGGCGATAACTATAATGAAATGTAATGATGTTGGAACTGATATCTTCAAGTGGTAGGATACTTGGTATAATCTGAGGTTAGAGGGAGTGAGGCCTATCTTTAAGGGGATGAAACCAAGGGTTGGCAGGAGTGGAGATGAGGCAGGGGCTAATCACTGTAGAAGGGAACTTGGATGTAAACCAAGCTACAGGGTGCAGTTTGTTGTTTCCAATAAGTGAGAAAAGGCTGGGCATAGTAGGTCTGCAGGTACTAAGCACTCGGTCCAGGGAAGCTGGGCTGTTGTTGTGGAAAGTGAGGATGGGGATAGTGACACATTGCCAGATTTATATCTCATGAACTCAGGATGGAGAGAGGTTAAAGTCAGAGGTCAAAGGTCTTACAGAGAAGGACTTGTGACCAGGTAGGAAATACATGCTTGACTTACCCTAGTCCTAGCCATGACCAAGTGACAAAACCATATCTGACTTGCAAATGTGAACTGTTGGATTTGCCCTTGACCTATTCCTAATACATACCTTGTTTTGGGTTATAATTAAAGCCATCCTTGAAGAAACTCATCTTTTTTATTATAAAAAAAGTGCTTTCAGTTACTTGAGGATTTAATTTAAGGGTCTTTGTGTAACACATTGCTCTGTCATTTCTTTTGTCGTTGTTTTATGTTCCCACCTAGACTATAAGCTCTTTTACTGTAATATTTATACCTTAAGTTTTTTTTTTTGTTTTGTTTTGTTTTTTTTTTTTGTTTTTTTTTGTTTTTTTTTTGTTTTTTTTTTTTTGCTTTTGCAAAAAACAGTGGTAGGACTCAAAAACAAAACAGACTAAGAACTGAGGCCTGGGTACATGACCCATTCCAGGTGGAAATCAATTGCTTTCTGTGGCCAGGGGTGGGGAACAGCAGGATGGAGGCTGGCAAGAGTGTAAAGAGTGATATTATGCTTAGATTATTGCTGTTTCACTCAACATGGAGTCACGCAGCAACCAATCACAACCCCTAATATCATAGATTATCACATGTGACATTAACGCATGTGAGAATTGGACCTTTAAGACTGCATATTCTGAAGCTAATCACCTTCTTTGACATCCCCTCTATCGACCCAGTCTTGGGCTTTTCCTTCATTTGTAAATACTCTGGTTACTGCTGGTTAACTGAAAATTTCCAGAGCAATATTTTGAATCAGTGGCATTAGAACTGCAACTGAATGGTTTACAGTATTTCCGGCCAAGGTCTTCTTTAATGGAGGCAAGGATTTTCTGCTTATCTTCCTATAATGGTACAGTAGCTTTGCTAGGGGGTGGATTCTGAAGTATCACTTAATGGCAATCTAGTTCCTTAAGATTCTTGATAACATGGTTTATATTTCACTACTAATAAATAGGACCAGTTTCACAGAAAGGCTGTTAAAAACACAGATACATTGGATTTGCCTGTACTTAAAAAAAAAAAAAAAATTTTGTTTATTGTGTTTTGACCCTCTCATTGTCATTTTAAAGCCATCTTTGAAAAGGGAGACACCTCCTCTATCTTCCCTCGTAGGACAAGTGAATAAAGATGCTTCTCATAGCCTCTTCTTAGCTGCATCCCATCCTGGCACTTTGCAGTTCAGAACTGCGGGGGCACAGCCTTCACCATAGGATATTTTACTGACTCCTCTAACAGAGAAATTTCTAACACAGGTGCTATCCCAGCAGATCCTAGGGAATATTCAGATCTAAAATAGTATGGGGCCCAGGGAAGTGGCACATTTTGGGACAGCCTGCCCAGGATCCCTGTCACAGATTTCCCCAAATATTCTGTGTCAGTAGATGTATTTACAGGACCTTCTTTGAAAAGGGGCGTTAATGATGATATCCCATCTGGAGGCTTAAAAGTATATCCACTCTTTTGTTTTTATTACTGTTTATTTTTTGGGAGAGTGCAGGCCAGGAAGGGGCAGGGAGAAGGGGACAGAGGATCTGATGCAGGCTCTGTGCTGACAGGCTGACCCGGGGCTGGAACTTGCCAACCGCGAGATCATGACCTGAGCTGAAGTCGAATGCTCAACCGAATGAGCCACCCAGGTGCCCCACAACTATATCTACTCTTATCAAAAGAGTTTCTCTAGAGATTTTTATCTTGCTCAAGTAAGGCAATGGATGGGGAACCTGGGGAAATTCAGGAAACTTGTTTTTCTCAAAGTCAAAGTGCAAACCTGCTCCAGGACTCAGGGGAGACTGCCATAGCCCAGTTCGGTCGCTGCAGAGCCCATAGACACGGAAAAAATACACTGGGAGGGCCCGGGACAATTACAGTCAGACTTTGGTTTACAATTTCTTTCAGAGAATTTGGTATTTGTATTTACTTTTCAAGAATAAGCCCGTATCTGGTAATACGATTTTATTGTAAACTGAAAGGAAAAGAGAAAGCAATCACTGGGGGGGGGGGGGGGGGGGGGGGGAGTTATATTTTGAGTAAAATATAAGAATAACAAACTGTAATTATTTTGTATTAGATAAATTCTAAATTTGTGGTAACTTGACCCGGTTAGGAGAAGTTTTAGGTTTCTGTTACTTAAAAAGAATTTTTTTAAGTTTATTTTTTTTTGACAGAGCCAGAGTTCGAGCATGAGCTGGGGAGGGGCAGAGAGAGAGAAGGAGACACAGAATCCAAAGCAGGCTCCAGGCTCTGAGCTGTCAGCCAGAGCCTGATGTGGGGCTCGAACTTGCGAACCGTGAGATCATGACCTGGGCCGATGTCGGACACTTAACCGACTGAGCCATCCAGGCGCCCCTAGGTTTTGGTTACTTTTGCATTCAGTTAGTAAATATGGACTGTGACAAAAAATACGATGAAGGATTTCTAAGCTAAAGTAACCAACCTGGTTTTAAGGGGTTGATCTGATTAATTGTGATATGCAAGATTTTAACACTAGTTATCTATATCTTTCCTAAGGCCTTTCACTTAGAAACACTTCTTTTTATTTTGGGTGATTTAGGCATTTGTATATATAGTAAAAGTGGTAAAACTTATTTTTAAAAAATAAAGTACAATTCTAAAATTTGGATGTTTCATGAAGAATGGCCTTATCACATAGTTCACATCTGCATATATGTAGAAATTGAAACATATTACCTACCTAAGATCTACTGTCTGTAGAAAAGTCCAGAACTCCAGTCTCCTGCCTGTGGAAATCAAATTGGTTCAATCATGGTATGAGATTGTCAGATTTAGCAAATAAGAACACAGAGTACACACATAAATTTGAATTTCAGGTAAACGACTTTTATGTAAGTATGTCCTACATTTAGACATACTGACACTAAATATTTTATACGAAATATACTAAATATTTTAACATATTATCTATATATATAATATGTCCTGTATTTTAAGTGATGACCCTAATTAGGGAGAGATTTAGATTGTGTTTCTGCCTTTTCTCTAGTGATCTTGTACTTTTTGCCTGTTCGATCAAAACTTCAAGGTCTCTGTGTTTTAAATAAGGGACAGAGTAACATCTCCCAGTTTCTGAGAGTATTTTTAACTTGTCCTGCCTCTGACCTAATGAACCATGAAGTAGAAACAACTCACACAAGTGAAATTTCAAAGGCCACATCTCAGACCTATCACCCTCCCATCTCCTGGTTATGGTGACCTTACTTTTAAATTACAGATAGGATCCTTGGCACCGTGGACTGTTGATCTAAGTAGAGTTCACAGACTACTACTGAAGTCCCAACCGGGGCTACTGTCTTAGCACCTTGGAAGTCCCCAAGGATTTTAGCATTCTGACTTGGACCCACTCCAAGCTCATTCCTGACAATTAAGATGATAGAGATGATGATGGAGGCTTTATGAAGTACTGACTTGATGAGGTAACGTAAGAAAAGAACTACAGAGTCATAAATGTAGAGCACAAGCATGAAATCAGTGGGAAATCTGGCTTCCAAAAAGCATTTTAAAAAATCAGCCCTGTCAATGTCTTGATGATAAAATGGCGTTGACTTTCGAAAGGACTTTGCAGCCAGTCGGAACACTGACAGGTCTATTAAGGGATTCTGTTTTTGTTTCCTCTGCTCCCTGTATGCAGGAGGGGGGAAGAGGGCAGTCTTGTTTTTTAGTGTGATATTTACTTGGAGATAATAAACTGAAGATCTTTGGCACATCTGTGGTCCCTGAAACAGGCTGTGAAAAGACTTCCGGAATTGGGAAATCATCAGCATCTTGTGACTTATTTAACATTTGGTGCAAAAACCAGTCAATGGAAAACTAGTTGGAAGCACAACGGGGGGACGCTTGACAGACAAGCCTCCGGTTATCATAGCCCTGGGTTCTCCACACCCCCCCCCAGGTCGTTAGTGGATGAAATGTCAAATGAAACAAGCCGTTTTAGTTCTTCTATTAAACCCAACTTTTAATAACAAGCATCCTGGAAGAGGAACAGGTTATATTTGTCTTATGGAACGTGACAGTTGGTTCCCTTCCTGAGCACAACCCAGCACACAGGACTTCATCAGGGGCTCAGTCCTGACAAGTTTGCAGATGCTCCTGCTAGTCAATTATTCAGATCCAGATGCTTCTTCCAAACAGTTTTCTCACTGGTCTCGTATCACTTCCCATGGTGGCTGCGGTGGTGGAGAGAGGAACTGAGGAGAGCCAGGGTTTGCCGAACGTGTTTTTATTCTGAGAAGTTCCGCCATGTTTGCTCTATAATTCCATGTTTGTTTCGAACTGGCTGGATGGGAGGAGAGCTGCCCGTCAGACGCAGCTGCTTAAGTTAGACACCACATCTAGACCTGAGGGAAGCGTGTGTGTCTTCATTTGTCTTCTTCACTCTTCCGGCAACTCATCAGGTGGTCTACTCTCTCCTCACTTGAACCTGGAAGGATGCACAGACCTGAGAGAAGAGCAGAAAGAGGGTAATTTCATTAAAGCCAAGCGTCACACAGCTATTTCCATCGGTTAGATTTAGCCTCTCTCAGTGACCTGCCAAAAGAACCCTTGAATTATATTTGGAAACAGGGTGGGGGAGGGCAAGGGACAGAGAAGAGGGAAGAGGAAAATAGAAATAGAGGTGTTCTCTTCTGTGTAAGGGGAGGGTGTGTGAGTATAGAGCTCATCCACAGATGTTTTGGTTTCGCCCCTTCACAGTGGTCTTGCCGGCCGCCAGCTCGTCCTCACACCCACCACTGCCATCGGACTCTTGTTACTAAGAGCACCGTGGCTTTCTGTATTCAATCGACTTGTCCCCATCTGCTTTTACAGTGAGATATAAGAGGCCCCAGTAGTTACTCCAGGCATTGTGGTAAAAAATCTCGAGCTTCAATACTGTTTGACAAGCGAAAGAATTACCCTACCGCCACATGGCGCTGGTATTTGGAAGCGCTTTCCTTTAGAAAGTTCCAGGTGCTTTTGCTCTCTGAACACACAAACTGTTTATGAGGCAAAGTTGTCCTCATTTATAGAGGGTCTGTTTTCTTTCTTTCCCTCTTGAAGAAACCTGTTATTCGGTGGGCTGTAAAATGGAAAATAAAGATCAGAGGTAGTGGAAATAATATAATGTATCTGGATAGAAACACTAGAACTCTCCCATAAAATGAAAGGCATTTAGAAATTTTCACCCTGTTATTTCACCATGGACTGTTGGGAAGCCATTCTTCCTGCTGTCCTTTTGGCCTGGTTCTGGGACATCTTCATCAATTCTTCTTCTCTGTTCCTTTAACCACCACCTTCCCGAAGGAGGGAGTGCCCACTAAGAACCACTTCGGATGATTACGTTTGGTTGTTTTCTTAGTTATAATTGCTTTGATATGGACTGACGCATTATGTCTCCACTGAGAGATTCCAGAATGGCTTTGGTCTCCGTCTGGCCATCCTGAATAGTGTGATTTTGGGTTTTTCGTCTAGTGGGTAAGTTTTGTTTTGTTCCTTTTTGTTTTCAGCCCACAAACTGTCTATCAGACAGCACAGTACTAACAGATTGTTTCTTTTCCCAAAGCCCCATTTCTCTCTGTCTTACAGTCTTGCTTCTTTGATGGTGTCAGAAAACCTTTGTTCACTGGATATTCCCTACCTTCTGGGCAGCTCCATAGCATTTGTTTTCCTAATGGTTGGCTTCCCACCACGGCTGACCTGGTGGAAGGGTCAGCCGTGCCATGAGCCCTTATTCGTCCTGCCCATCCTTGAATTCTTAGTTCCCAGTGACCTTCTTCAAGCCAGTCTTGTTTTAAAACAAATCCTCCAGTAGAGGATGTTCAGTGAGCAGGGATCCTGAGGGTGGGTCAGCCCACCCACTCAACACCTAGACATCACCCCAGTTCGAATTAAGCCCCCTCTCAGAACACCTTCCTCCGGTCCCTAGATAGCCTCTGTGTTTTCTTTCTGTCCTCTTTCCTGACCACCTCCCCTCTCCTCCCCAGGAAAGCCCCCCGTAGGTTTCTCTCCAGAAAATACTATGCCTGAATCTTTGGGGCCCATCCAGAGCATGGACGGAATGTTGTGTTTGTCATGGCGGGCTGTAGCACTTTCCTTTGAGGCAAACAGATGGTGAAGGGTAGATGACACCTCTCTGACTGCCTCTTTTGAAGTAATTGGAGATAATTTGTATTTCGAATCAGAACTTGACCATTGTCAGAAGGGAAGAAGGTTAATATGGAAACGATTTTACATTAGCCCCCTGTTTCTGGCACTGCCCCCTCCCCACTTCTTTCTTTCTTTCCTTCGCATCCTTGTTTCTTTAATCCTTGCTCCAGGCAATTGGTGAGATTGTTTCTGGGCTCAGTGTGCCTCGTTTTTAGGCTGGGGCTGTTATGAAAGCCAACAACAGCTTATTAAGGCCAGTGATAATCTCTTCTACTGATGCATTGTTGCTTTCCAGAGGTCCAATTAGGGCCGCGCATCGGAAACAAGATCTTGTAAACCTACAGCTCCTTGCCTAGGACAGTTTGCAAACAAATGCACAGGCTGCTTCCTCATTTCTGCTTCTGAATGCAAACTGACTTCATATCACAGAGAACAGTGTGTCTGCAGTAAAGAAAGGGACATGCGTGTCTTTCACTGCCTGCCACCCTTCCTCTCCAGACACTTAAAAAAAATTTATTTTAATTTCAAAGCCTGGCTTTGGGCCCCACCTCTGATGTGAAGCACGGTATTATTTACCTCCTAACTGCATCCTTTCAAAGAATTTACAGTACTTCCTGAAATCCCACTTGGGGAGGGAAGGGGAAGAAAGCCCCTGAAAAATCAGAAATGCTTTGCATGTTCTAGAAAAGAGACTTAGAGGAAGTAGCATGTGGATTTCCCCTCTCCCTGCCCCCATCACAAATTCACCCAGAGCCAGCAGGTTCTTAAAGTAGAAAATGCACAGGCTGAGAAATTTGATATTCTTGTCAGTCTCCACCTTGGGGGAATCTGGGTGAAAAAGATGCTGCCTTCTGGAGGTGGCCGTGATATTAATCTAGCCGACTCATAACACCACCGTCTGGGTATTGGCAGGTACCAGGGACCTGGTGAATGGCGGACACATTTATAATTTCCTGCCATATTGGACATGAAGTGTCATGTACACAGCTGATGAGAATAGGTGAGCCCATGCTTTCAAAGGCGAGCACTGTCCCTTGTAGGCTTCTCCAGGTGGTGCTGGTTAGGGAGACTAGTTAGTTACCTGTAAATACCCTGTCTCCTGACCCTCAACACTAGGAAGGCAAGATAACTGCCAGCTGGGTTAAGATGGCACTCAGCCCTTCCCACACTGAGGTCTTAAAAGCAAGAAATTAGCAATACTCTGCCCTCAAAAGAATCTGGATATGGTAACTAACACACAAAATAGAAGTTTTATTCTATGCCACCGTGAAAAGTTTTAATCTGTAGAATCTAGGGAGGGAAGGATCAGAAGTGAAGACTGAAATCTGTCTACAGCATGTTTAAGTGTTATTTGCAACAGAAGTGCCAAAGGCAATATTGTATTTTATTCATATACATCTGGTTTATTATGAAGCATATATTTTTCCCCACTAACTCAGAGAAAGAAAAGAAGATATTGTCGTGTTATTCCTGGCTTTTTCTTAACCATCCAAAGTAAAGAGATGGCTGCAAAACCTTTAGAAGCAATTCAAGTATCTCTGTGGCTTTCATCAGATGTTCTCTGTACAAGGAAAAGAAAAAAAAATCGTTCTATCTTTTTATTTTTACTTTGCTTTAATCTTATTTGATGATGTCTCAACAGGCTGGGACATGCTTTCTTGGATGGCAATTTCACTGCACCATATGTGTCTCTCACAAGATAGCAGAGTGAGATGAATCTTAGCAGGAAGAGAACTAAACACATCGACAAAGAAAAGAAAAAATTTATTTACTTAACTCCCTGTTGCCTGCATACATTTTCCCCCCTTGTAATCTGACTCTCAGTACAGGAGTTTAGACGTAGTTTGTTATAAACAACTGTGTGAAATGCAGGCCCCCATTTATCACTTTTTTCTGATCATCTGCCCTAGTTTTTCTGAAAACCTACACGCAGCGTTTCAGTGACCAGAGGATGAAGCAGGGTATACAAAAAAGAGAAAAGCTGGCTCCCCCTGGCCCCTAAAAGCAGGAAGAGCCCCTTCTCTGCCCTATACTCAGTGATGAGCCTGGGGTCTATACTGTCTTCCAGCCACGTGGGATCCTCTGTTGTGCCAGACACTCTGTCTCCCTCTTCTCCTCAAGGTGGCATTGCAGGTGGGATTGCCATTAAGTCATCATGAGCTGATTAATATGGCTGGTCTTAGGATAGATTACAGTCTAAGTACTGCTGAATAGAGAGAAAAAGTTACTGCAAGAGCATCAGAGGTGACCACTTGGTTTGGGCTGTATTGGGGAATGTATATCAGAATTCCATCCCTTTCTTCACAGGGACCAAGGGCTGTTTCCTAGGGCAAGCCAAAGCCCTGGTCTGGACATTTTGCTCACCTTTGGGTGGAGAGAGGGGTTGTTTTCTGTTATGCGTTCACATTATATCAGTTAAAGTTCCAACGACAGTGTTGAAACTCTGGAATATGTATGCTTTTATATTGTGTAACATTTTCTCAGAGAATAGCCTAGTGACCTCATTGTGACCTCTAGTGACCAAGAGCACAGAGAATGAAGCTCGGTGATCTATTTTAGAATGTGTTGAGATTTAGGGGCATCAGGTGGCTCAATTGGTTAAGAGTCCAACTTTGGCTCAGGTCATGATCTAACGGCTTGTGAGTTCCAGCCCTGTGTCAGGCTCTCTGCTGACAGCTCAGAGCCTGGAGCCTGCTTCAGATTCTGGGTCTCCCTCTCTTTCTGCCCCTCCCCTGTGCGCTCTCTCGCTCTCTCTCTCCCTCTCTCAAGAATAAATAAACGTTAAAATAAAATAAAATGTGTTGCGATTTAGGTGAAATCTGAAACTTAAAAAAATACAAATAAGCGATGCTTTTCAACAGTCAACTTAGAAAAAAGGAGCTATGAGACTCATTTTCCAGGTATCAATTTTAAAACACTTGGAAGCATTATTTTATTGGGGTAAAGCACCCATGTTTGATTTTTCATGGGATCAGAGAATGGAATACACTGCCCTTGTCACCCTTTGGGTCAGATTCACAGGTGATCTGATTAGGGCAGTTAGCAGAGAGCAGTGACATGTGACAGAGCCTGCTTCAGGCATAAGGTCTCCCTGGAACCCTCAGGCTTATGGCCACATGGGGGTGAAGAGAATGAGACCTAGGTCATAAGGAAAGAGAGTCCCATTCCGAATTAGCTGCCTTCAGGAATGCATGAAGACCAATAGGTGATTTCCCCAGCATCTTACAAGTAGAAATATCAGTCTTGAGCAGGAAAATTGGAGTTTGTTTGTTGTTTGTTTAATACGTTAAAAGGAATATAAATGCAGCATGACAAGCAGATATCCAGTGTTCTTTTGCTACTGGACAAAATGCTTTGCTTCTCTCACTTGTACCAAGGTCCCCAGAGAACAGAGTTCAGGCAGAAATTCATTGCTTCTGGTTCTCAGAAAAAATATCTCAGATTGTGGAGTTGCGCCGAACCCATCCTAATCTACCGATTTTTCAGTTAGAATTTTAATCACAGGGATAAGATGAAAATGTAAGTGTGGCATTATGATGGTTTCTAATTGTTTCAAAAATCAGGCTGATTTTTTTTTAACTTAGTGGATTCCACGTCTTAGGGCTTTTCAGCTTCTGCCTCAGAAACTTACATTTGGGTCAGGATGCAAGGATTTCTGAATGAAATGGCTGAATGGTAGTAAGAATTTCATGACTCATTTTTAAACTAATGGCATGCTTATTAGGTGCTAGGAGCACATAATGGGCATAACAGGTGTATATCGTGCGCTGTCTGAGCTTTGCATGTTGAAAGGAAGAACGTGGAGAAAATGATGGAAAGCAGGGTGGAGGGAGAAGGTTACTGGCAATGATGTAATCTCCCTTTGGTATCTCGTCCCACTAAAAACTCAGGGTTGCCCCATTATAAATACCAGATCACTGCAATTTATTTCTTGAGTTAGGGCTCTAGTTAGAAGTCTTTTTGGATGAGATGAGTACAAGATGCATGGCCATGTGCTCCCTATATCACGCTCTCTGTCTCTCAAACATGCACATGTGTGCACACACGCACATACTTGGTCACAAACACATATCTGTGTTGGGATTATTCATATCCTCTCATCATAAAACTTGAAGATGGAATTGGCAAATATTGTTAGGTGTGCATATGTATGTATATACATACGTACACACACACACACACTCACACTGTACACACGATATCAATTGTATATTGAAAGAGAATGAGTTACTATAACTCTTCTAAAAAGCATATCAAGATATAAAGCCCTTTTAAATCATCTGAAGTCTCCAAATCCTTATGTGGAAGCTTTGAGAACAAGATACGATAAGGCAGAGTGTGGGTGTGTCTGTTAATTTATCCAGTTTCTCTGGACTAAAGCAGTACTGAAATCAATATGAAAATGAGATGTAACCTGCATGGTTCGATAAACTGACTCCTTTCAGAAGAAATCATTCTGAATTTTAGCAAGCTCTAAGGGTTCCAAACTGCATTAGGTAGGGGACAAAGCGTATGAAGTCTGGAAAAGTCTCTCTCAGGTTTGGATAACGTGAAGCGGACAATGAAAGGCAGGCGTGTGGCTCTGCCTCCCTCACTCTTGGTTAAACATATCACGCAGCTGCTTCCTTATTTATCAGAAGGGTAGTTAATAGTTCAGTAAATAGATTATTTTGCTAATTAGATTTCTACTTTTAAGACAAAACAGACGCATAATTTGGTCAAATTATTAGCTCATTTGTACTAACCTTTTTTTTTTTTTTTTTTTTTTCTAATTGTGTATTACTCACTAGTGTTGTTTAAAGAAGAGAGGGTTGTTTCTGTTGGATTGAGTTTTTGATTGTGGGGGCCACTTAAAAATTCCCTCTCCTTTTCCCTTCTCATGCAGTATCAGTTAATTCTCAAGAGGAATCCAGACAAGGTGTTAAAACTAGGATAAAAGCATTGTAATACCAGAAAATCTGCTCTGTCAAACCAGAGGCCGCTTTGCTGGTGAGAAAGCAGAAAAAGTAAACAGTAGCGATCTCTCGCGTAACAGAAGATTTAGGTATAATTTGTTTAAATAGTAGCAATAATGATTATTAATTCACCCTTTGAATGTTAACAAAGACCTGGGTTTTGTTAGTTTGTGCTTTTGATTCATTTTCAAGCCAAGTTTGTTTTAGGCTAATGCTGCCATCCATGGGAAATGCAATTAGCTTTAGTGGGCCACGCCCCTGCCCCCCCAAAACACATTCGATGTTTGGAAATACAAAATAAAATAATTCCCTTCCAGGACACAGCCTTGCCTATGTTAGGATCACAATGGAGTGAATTTTTGTTGAATTCTTCTCTACTTCCCTGGGAAACAATAAGGAATTCTTTTTGTTCTTTGCCACAGAAGGTGTAACAAATGGATTTCAAAATACCTGCACTGTATCAGCGGTGCTTAGAAGAAAGAGAAAAATCAAAGCAAGAAATAAAAATTACAAAATGGTAGAGCCTGACCACTTTATCCACAATTTGTGTCTGACCTCATTGTTGAAAAATTTTGTGAAGGATCACAGTGGCAAGTTTTTCTCCCTTTGACGCTGTGACATTAAAACTAGTTTTAGGTATATTTTGTCCTGTTTGGTGGAAAAGGGACAGAGTCCCTAGAGGACCTGACTACAGGGACCCCTTGCATTCTCTCAAAGGCGGCCCCGTACTGGGCCTGCCATCAACACAGGCAGGCTCAAGAGCGGGGTCCAGCTTGTCCCGTCAAGTTTATCGTCCACTCCATCAAAGGGCCTAATGGTCAGCTGAGGGGGCTAAATGTGTCCCCCGTGACCTGACATTAACGGAGTGGACTGGTTTAAGTGTTACTGAGGGTGTCTCAGAATGATTTGGACGCCAATACCCGTTTCCCTCAATAAGCCATCATTTGGGTCATGACTCAATACAGCTTTGCACTGACACGGCCCAGCCCCGAAGTGCTCCTAGGGGACATGGCCTCACCTCTGAGACCAGCAGACAGCGGGGCTGATCAATGCCCTCTGACAACAAGTAAAACAATCACCTTTTCCCTCACCCTGCCACCTCTTTGCACCTCCCACCCCCTAGGCCATCTGACCAGCTTGAAAATGATAAAGATAAATTGTTTTATCTAAACATAGAGTCTGACACTGAGAAAAGACAGGAGGAGTGAAGAGAACCTCCCAGTTTGTCGACACTCTTAGATTCCAGCTTTTTGCTTCTCATGTAATTTTGATGGGGAAAAAAAAAAATCAGTCTGTATATCAAATGTAGAGCTCGACTGATCCAGAAAGGGGAAAAAAGGAAGAAAAAAAAAAAAAAAAGAAGCCCGCAGTTGTGAATATTTCTCTTCAGATTTAAGCTGGCCTGTAAACATTAGCTTTGTAGGTGTTAAGGAGACACAGGGCATTTTCTGTGTTTGGACTGGGATTTTGACAAAACCGTGTGCATAGGAAATAAATTTAAATTATAAGGTTCTTTAAAACACTGAGTATTTTTCAAAAGGAAACCAACAACATAATACTGATGTGAGAAATCTTTAGAAAAGGCTTCAAATACTGTTAAAAAGAAGATTCCCTGCAGAGTTCTAAAATAACCATTTAAACCATTTTTACATTCCTATTTATTTGGATTTGAAACAAAACTAGATAGAAAACGTACATATTTTCTTGCTATCCTGACTGTCATTTTCTTCATGACATAAAAAAATACAAACCCGTAATAATTCCCGAGTAAGGATTGTGATGGGTAGACAAATATATGTGAAAAATATTTTTAAAGAAAGATTTAATTAAAAATTATTTAAAATCAACATATGTGAAAATATTTTAAGTGTATTTGGAAGAGTCGAAATAAGTGGATTAAAATGTTTAAGAATTATGTTCCGTTTACTAATCATAATGTCATTTCTCATATTGATTTTAATGTAATATTTCTTTGTGAAGTCATTTTCAAATAATTTCTTTAAGGCAGAAAAGGAGAAAACATTTCTATTAGATCCAGACTGACATTCCTCATCTAAGAGTATGATTACTTCAGACTATTTGAAAGATAAAAAGTATATCAAAAACTTTAATTTCAAGGCATCACCTTTTGAACAATTTCTAAATGTCCCTTTTGTAATTTCTGAGAAGAAACTAAAATTCCATATTCAGTTTTGTTTTTTTTTTTTTAAACAAATATCTGTTTTCATTTTTTGGCTGATGATCGCTGTCTCAACTCATATTTTTTCATTTGCTGAAGCGAACTGGAAATGTAAATAAATCAACGGGAAAAGCGTCCAATACTTTTATTTTTAATAGAGACTTATAATTTACTAGTGGTTTTTCTCATTTGATGTTTAATTTGTTTAAATAGCAGCTCAGAGTCACATTTTATTTAAGTCATTATTTATATGTTATTTTTCTTTCTTGCCTTTATTAATTTTTTTCTATTTTGTTTCCACTTTCTAGCAGAGTGAAGTAAATATATTGTGTATACAAAGTTTCACTGGGTTATTTCAAAAATAGTTTATATTATTAGTTGCCTAAAGATGATGTTTAGAAAATGTACATATTTATGTGGGTTATTTATAACAAAAGAGTAAAGTACATTTTATTCTTTGTATACTAGCATTAACAACAGATTAATGTCTTCCTTTTGGGAAGGACAAATATTTATTATATAATTGCAGTGGGAAAAAAAAAAAAAAGGCTAAACACCCAAAGTGTCAAAAGTCAAGCTTAACAAATTTAAAAGCAATGAAATGAAAACCCAGTTAAGCACAAAAGGTCTTTTTTGAATTTAGTGAAAAGCTGTTGCAAGAACTAAAGAGGACGAGATCTGTGCCTCCAGTATTCGGTTTATTAGGTCCAATGCTCGTCTTCAAAGGAATATCACAGCCGTGTGGCATTTAAGGATTTAGAGGAATTCTGAGAATTTAAGTGCTTTTTGCCAAAATGGATTCCGTGTGCACTTTAGCCATGAAAACTGATTTAGGACCTTTTACTCACTCTTTGTCCTCCAGCTATGTTTGTACAGTTAGATAACTGTCAAATTATCAGGCCGCAAAGGTAGAAATATCAAGCAGAGATGGACCTAAACAAAAATTATACATCTTAGCAAAAGAAAGATCACACTCCTCTGTTTACAGCAAGGAGCCCAGTGTAGGTGTGGTTACAGAGTTACAGAGCTGGCCACCGAAATAAGAGCCTGCAACTTTTCAGAGGCTACAGAAGCATCTGGGTATGTCTTTATTCGCTCAACCCTCAGTAAAGATGTTTGTAAATGGTTTTAAAGTGAAATTCATTGGGCATTGTCTGTGTTCAGGAGTTCCGAAGTAATTCAGCAAATTGGTATTGCACTTCAGATACAGGAGCTACAAGAATATAGCATGGGGTTGACCGTATGTGCCTGAGGGAAGCATAGAGCCAGGAGGGGGCCAGGACATGCCATCAGGGCAGCCTTGGTTAGTATCCACCCATGACACATCTCTTTCTTCATTCGGGTTTCAATAAGGCAGTTTAAACCTAGTGTTCAGATAAAAGGGCACGAAGTCGACCTTGTATTATGAAAATCAAACCCTATTCACTGTCAAGATTTTCAGCAAGAGCTGTTTCTCCCCTTTTCCAATCCACCTTCTGCTCCCTCCTTCCGTCCATGGATAAAATCTGGTTCTAGGGTTAGGAAGGGAAGTGACAGGGACCTTGGGAGACCTCATTTTGAAATGAGGGTTTCTTGTCCCTGGAACTAAAGGAATAAACCCAAAGAAAGCCCACGTTTCAGGAGTAGAGGGGCTGAAAGGAAGCGAGTATGAACTTTGAACAAAAAGAATGAAGTAGGATTTAATTTAAACCAAAGTATTACCTTCCTTTTATTACCTTTGATTGTATACAAGAAGTCGCACGGTTTTCATTTTTTTTCCTTCCTTTCCTTCATTCTTTCTATTTTTAATTTAAAGCCAATTTGGTAACATGGGGCTTGTTCTGTAAATATAAAAATAGAATAGCACAATAGCCCATGTGCAGGAGGGGAGGAGATGGGGGCAGATACCCTAGCTATGAAGATCACTGAATTTCTTACACAAAGAACAAATCTCTCCAACCTACATTGTCATTAGGACAGAAAGATTTCTTTCTTTCTTTTCTTTCTTTCTTTCTTTCTTTCTTTCTTTCTTTCTTTCTTTCTTATTTCAGTATAAGACAAGGACCCCTCTCAAAACGAGGTTCCTGCTTTGCAATGTTGGATATGTTGTTATTATAAAATGTGGTTATATTCTCTGCCTCTTACATTAACAATGGGGGCAGGGGTAGGGGGTGGGTCCGAGGGGCCTGAAATGACAGAATGAGGGACACACAATAGGATGGCCGTGACTCTGAACAAATAAATAAAACATGTGAATCACAGTCTCTGCTCTCTTTCCCTCCTCCCTCACCCCCCAACTGTGATTAAATTTGCTGTGGTCATTTCCCAAATGTCTGCCTGCTAAAAGAAGAGGAAGAAGAAGAGGAAGACGAAGCAGGAGCAGCAGCAGCAGCAGAAGAAACAGAGAAGAAGCAGAACCAGCAGCACCCAGAGCCTTCGCTTGTACTGTGACTTAAAGCCAGGGCCCTTCCTGGAGCTGCCAGTCTCTACTCCTACTAGCCAATCCCACGAGCACAGACACACACGCTGTTTGCATTTACCAAAAATGCTCCACATCTGATTGTCAGCCCCCACGGCCCCCTAAAATGGAAAAAAAAAAAAAAAAAGCACAAACAAACAAAAACAAAAAAACAAACAACAACAAAAAAAACCCCCACAAACTACCGACCCTGTAACACAACTCTACCCCCTTAATAAACAGCTTCCCAAACTACCCCCAGCATCACACTGAAACCCTAGGCGCCCGGAGCTCAGTAATGGGATTTCTCCTACCCCTTCCTGCAACCACCAACGCAGCTTCCCAGCAACCTATTGAATGCACAGGGGGAGAAAAAGAATACATTTTAATAAATCGAGGGGAAAAAATGATTTTGGTCCTGTAGCCCTGTTCTTTAGTAATAGAAAAAGGTGAGGTTGTTGAGGGGGAGGTGGGGGGAATTTAATATTGCAAGAGATAATAGCAACTATGTTAATATCCGGAATTTTCAATGTACCATAAGTACATTTTGTTTTTCCTTTTAGCACGATTTATAATTAAAGATTTTAATCTGGCTTCACATTGAGTTAATAAGCCCTTTGATTGATTAGGATTCATAAAATTGCCATTTCCCGCTGATGCTTTGTGTTTCTGGGGATGTTCTTTTGAAAAGCTGGGTTAAGGTGAATAGGAAGCAGCCATTGTTTAGGCTGAGCTGTGCCAATTCTGGGAACTCGGAACTGCTTTATTCAGAGTTTGTCCCCTGCAATATCTTGTTGTTCAGCCAAATTAATGCAGATAGGATCTGCTGGGCTACAGTTTAGCCATTTTTAGAGGAAAACTTTTTTCATAATTATTATTTCAGCAGGTGTTCCATGCAATTTCTGCCTCTGTTTCCTGACCTGTTCTTTGCCTTAAAATAAAATAAACTAAAATAAAACCACAATGAAATAGCATCAAATTGATAAATAGAATGTTACAAACTGTTGCAAAGATAAAAGAGAGGAAGGCACAAACCAAATGAATATGAATGCAGCGAACCCAAGAAAACCGGGCTCCGATTTTTCTTTTAAAAATTCAACTTCAGAGGCTGTCTAACCAATAAATTATCCTCTTGCATTAATGGCCAATACTGCAATATGTGGGAAGTGTCCTCCTTCAGCTAAAGGGATGTCTTAGAAATGTAAACACAAATGAATAAATAGGAGCAAGGGGCCGAGGGAAGGAGGCGGCAGGCAGTGCGCTAATGCTGTTTATCAAGTTAAATAATACATCCTGCCACCCCTCCCTCTAAAACCAAACCAAAATTAAGAGCAAGATCAAGAAACAATGATAAATTCTCCAAAGAGAAAGAAAGAAAGAAAGAAAGAAAGAAAGAAAGAAAGAAAGAAAGAAAGAAAGAAAGAAAGAAAGAAAAAAAAGGAAAGAAGACAAGGAAAGAAGACAAGGAAAGAAAGAAAGAAAGAAAGAAAGAAAGAAAGAAAGAAAGAAAGAGAAAAGAAAATTATAAGAAAGAGCCGGTGATTTGAAATGTCCCGTCAAAGGGCTCCTTTTCTTCAGCTCATTGTATCCGGCGTGTCTATACGGGAGTGTGTACAAGAGAATTCTTTCTTTCCCCCCTTATTTTTAGCATGGGGGAAAAAAAGTGACTCTCTTCAGCTTCCGAAGGGCCTCACTGTGGGGACTGAACCAGAGCAAATTCCCTTTGTGTTTCTTGCTCTGAGGGGACCTGCTATTGTTGACTGCGGGGCCTCTTGTAAGATCCAGGCAGGCTGGGGGCTGTGGGTGAAGCCTCTTCAGATAACACTCAACTTGTTTTGGAACTGATACTGCCTCTCCTCCCCTGTCACCCACCCCAGTTTACTGGACATGACCAGCATTTTCCGATCCTTTTATTATCATTCCGATGGTCTCCAAATGCAAACATTTTTAGGGCTCAGGGAGAAAAACTAGAAAACGAGAAGCCAGGTCCCCGGGCATGTCCAGCCAGGAGGAAGTACCCAGAAAACCTGCCGCCAGGAGGGCTGGGACGGGATGCTGTACTGGCTTCTCCCCCACACCTTTACCTGGGGCTCCTCCTGGCTCTGGTTCCTGACGTGAGAACCCCATCTCCCTGCCTGTGTTGCCCAGACCTCGTCCTGGCCGGTGCTTTCTCACTCAGTCCCCAACACACATCCTCATCAGCCCCCTGATCAGCGTGGTGGTTTGTCCCCCTCCCCTCCCTGGCCCCTTTTCCCTTGAGGTTTCTGTTTTTTGCCATAAAATAGCAAACACCAGCACAAAGTAGAGAGCGGCCAAACCCGCAGAATGAAACGAGTTTGGGTTTCTAAACAGACAGCGATGCTGCTACCTACCCCCGGAGTCCTTGCTTTGCTGTCTCTGACCTCATGAATCCAGACCTGCAGGCCTGATTGGTGGGCTTTTAAACGTGACTAATGAAGAAAATTTACCCTCGGGGGGAGAGCCCCCTCCCTGCAACCAAATAGAATGTGCCCTGATGCATTATATTTTTTGCAAGAAGGAAAGAAAAAGAAAGCAAGAAAACAAAGCCCAAAACACACATTTGTGGCAATGCAAAAATAAAATAAATTTAAAACAAATCTTTCCCACCCCCACCTTTTTTTTTTTTTTTTCCTATCCCAGGGCCTAGGCAATGACAGCAGAGAAGGAATAATTCCCGGTGCAGTGTCTTACATCAGTTAAAGGTACCTTTGAGTGAATGTCAGCTCCTTTCTACCTTAGTGCCAGTCGATCGATGCTTCATTAGGGCCGAATTGTCTTTTGCCCACGCAACCTTGAAAACAGTCCCTTTAATTACCTGTGAGGAAGTCAGGACCCTCCTTTCCCCCTGTATCTCTCTCTCTCCCTTCCCTCCTCTTTCTGGTTCTTCTCCCTCTCCCTCTCCCTCTCTCCCTCTCTCCCTCTCTCCCTCTCTCCCTCTCTCCCTCTCTCCCTCTCTCCCTCTCTCTCTCTCTCTCTCTCTCTCAGGCTCAGGGAAGTGGGAGTGGGCGGATGGGGGTCACTCACATTTATTCAGTCAGTCTGAGTACATCACTCCTTGATAGAGAAGCTGGGAGGAGAAGAGAAGGTGGGGGCAGGGGGGAGAAATAGAAAAGAAAGAAATATTGGACCCCGAGGTGAGAGGGCAGGGTTCAAGTCCAGACTACAGATCTGTTGAAGAGGTTTCAGCCAGGCAGGCCTCCACTTGACTTTCTCAGCAGCCAGCTTTATGGATTCTCAGCTGCTCCCTTTACACCACAGCTCCTTACATCTCCCTGTTGCTAATTACTGAGGGTTTCTAAATAACATAGGGACCCCAAAGGATCCTGAGTGGCCTCTATCCAGGTCACAAGGTAAAGGGGAAACTGTTGGCTAAATATTTCAGAGAAACTGGAGAGAGATACACAGGGAGCAGCACAGCTCAATTTAATCCCTCCCATCAAAACTGAAGGCATTCCAAATAATTGTAGGCCTGGCAAGTTGAGCACTGGAAGAAAGTGCATAAATAATCGTATTTGTTATGCACTATTAAAAATTCAGAAAGATTTTAAATTCAAGTGATAATCTGGTCATCCTGAGGGATAGGCTTGTATTTAATAGCCAGGTATTTTTACCTATTCAATTATGATGAGAAATATTCTAATGAAGTCATAAACCTCAGCAGAGAATGTTAATCACCTGTGCGTGCTCTGTTAGTGCCGTGTTGAAAAACATACCTGCCCAAGCTCAGCTTCCCCCAACGCGGTAATTCAGTATCGTATTTGGAACCCTTCTTCCCTCCAGAGAGAGGTCCCCAGGCACCTGGAAATAGATGGCTAAAAACTACAAAGCTCATCTGATCTTCTCTCCAGTGGCCATATTTTTATCCAAGCAAGGGGGCAGGGGTTAAGAATGCATTTCCCCCCAAATTTACACAACAGAATGAAGTTACATTGCTCCGGACCCTTCTTGGCCACCCCCTACCAACCCTCCCCACACATGCAAGCCTACAACTTTTGCAGGCTTAGGGGTCCCAGATAAAATACTGGATGCCGATTCAATTTGAATTTCGGATAAACAACTTAAAATTTTTAGTATAAGTATGTCTCAGCTCTTGTGTGAGGCATACTTATCCTAAAAAAATTCATTGTTGATCTGAAATTCAGATCGATCTGGGCATCTTGTTTGTTTGTTTTGTTTTACGTGCGGAGCCTGGCAACCCAATGCAGATTCCTTTTAAATCTAGGTATTTCCTGCAAGCAAACGAGGGGTGGTAGTGATTGCAAGTCACTTAAAATAAACATAATCATAAAAGGATTTATTCAAACATTTCCAGGTCTAGCTCATGACAGTGAAACATGAGATGTTATACTGTGTCTGTACATGGTGCACGTGCCCGCTCGGTCCATAGCTGTTTCGTTCCGTCTCGACACAGAAACTCTACCGGTTGAAGAGGTTACAGCAGGCAGGTTCCTGCCCATTCACATCAATTGTATGAAAAATTGAGAACCCTGGATTAAAAAATCTCCAACCTGAGCTGTTGATACATGCTTGGGCCATGCCATCTCCATGATATCACAGTCCTCGTGTGTCAGCCCACTACTACACGGACCACACCTGAGGTGTGCACACAGGCCCCCCACGGTCCCTGCACAGGCTCACTACTTCTTGTCCAGCAACGGACAGTGGCAGCCTTGACATGCCCTCGATCTGGTCCCTGGAAAGCGGGCAGAGAGGAGGGGACGATGTGTCCTCCGTCCGTGCTCAGCCCTTGACCTCACTCAGCGACCTGTGATATCACCACAGAAGCTCTGCTAACCCCCAAGCAGGAGTCCGGGAGAGCAGGAGTCCGGAGCTGGGAGGGGAGGCAGAGGGAGGAAGGGGAAATACATTTCTGCACATGCATTGTCCGCTGGGCCAAGCAGTCTTTGTGGTTGGAGTGTCGTGTGGAAGGCGAAGGGAGAATGGCAGGACCCAGGCCTCAGGCACAGGCTGCAGGGTCTTCGTGCGTGCTCTCAGCTGGGAGGTCAGAGAGTGTTTGCATAGCCTTTACTTCGTCTGCCAAATACACAGAAGAATTAGATTTCTGTTTAAGTGTTTCTGTCCACATGTTTTTAGTACTTTGTATGGGGGTGGGAGGAGGCATGTCAAATCTCACGTAAGTTTGCCGGGTCCAGTATAAGCCCGGCAGTATAAGCCCGGTTCATAAAGCTGAGAATGTTCAGGATGCAGATGAGTGGGGAGAGAGAGAAGGTCAGGCTGATCTGATGCCTTTGGATCACTCCTGCCGGGTGGGCAGGGGGCAGTGCTGTCATTTCTGGGAGAGCAGAGGAAATGTGGTCTTTGACACTGCCAGAGTCAGTCAGAAGACTGAAAGAGTCTCTTGTTTGCCTGGATCCCAAATCCCCTGCATTTATGAAGCATCGGCACAGCAGTGCGTGTCCATGCCTTCCTGTGTGCGCGGGCTCAGTCCTGCTCGCATTGGTGTCCACAGAGACCTCAGGCAGTGAGCACACCGATGGTTGATTCTGCCGACCTGCAAATATGGTACTCCTGGTCTTGGTTGTAATCAAGGTATATTTACAGTCCAGTATGGTATTTGATCTAGAAAACAGTGAAGGTGATGGTTCGGTAAGGTGGTTTTTGGAATGATACTGTTTTGTTTTAAAAAAAATTTTTTTTTTAACGTTTATTTATTTTTGAGACAGAGACAGAGCATGAACAGGGGAGGGTCCGAGAGAGGGAGACACAGAATCTGAAACAGGCTCCAGGCTCTGAGCTGTCAGCACAGAGCCCGACGCGGGGCTAGAACTCACAGACCGCGAGATCATGACCTGAGCCGAAGTCGGCCGCTTAACCGACTGAGCCACCCAGGCGCCCCATGTTTTGTTTTGTTTTTAATTTTTTATGTTTTTATTTATTTTTGAGAGACAGAGACAGAACACAAGTGGGGGAGGTGCAGAGAGAGAGAGGGAGACAGAATCTGAAGCATGCTCCAGGCTAGTACAGAGCCCGATGCAGGGCTTGCACTCAAGAACCACGAGATCACGACCTGAGTCGAAGTCAAACACTTAACTGACTGAGGCACCCAGGCACCCTGGAATGATACTGTTTCTTAAGCGGGGAAAACAGTGCGTGGTCAATATGTAAAAAGTAAAAAAAAAAAAAAAAAAAAAAAAAAAAAAAAGTATAGGTGTCTTCTTAAGAATCAGGGAATAGAATTTTCTCCAGAGGAAAATATAACTATTCCATGTTTTTCCTCTTTGGCTGATGGTGAAATGGGGTATCATTTTCTGATAGGGTAGGAAGGTAGGTTATATGGACTATCTTCTAGAAATTTTTGGTGAGACCAAAAAGTAGGATTTGAAATCTTTGGGGTCCTGAAGGAAAAAAGGGTTGGTCATCTCCTTTATGGAGCTTCTTATCAAGAGAGAAGATACGTTTTCCTGAAGGTAGATTATAAAAGTGACTATATTTAAAAAAAAAAAAAGTGCAACCTGCCAAACATACATGATCTGCTTCCTTGTCACTCATCTAGGAGTTCCACTAGCCCAGTGGCTTTGGAAGCAGTGATTCCTGAGGGCCCTTGAAGCCTTTGTCCCCTTAGGCCCATCTCATAAGGAAGCCAGAGATGTGTCACACCACAGAAAAATTTTGTCTACGTGCAACGTGTCTACATTCCAAATTATGACAATGAGCTCCAAAACCCTTACTCTAACGTGAGTCACTGGAATATGTAGCTTGTGGCTGCAGAGGCAGAGCCGATGAACATCTGTAACGTTTGGAATGTAGACTTGTGCCCTTGTGGCATGGATAGCCACCGCCAATTCTGAACTTTTCTATTCGTGTAGGTGAACGTGCAGAGAAAAACAGTATCTGTATATACGGGGCGTCAAAAAGCAATTTCTTGCTGCAGTGAGTTTAATGTATTCAGTAACCTTCTGTTTATTTGGGTATTATTTGCTGAAGACACTTGGAAAGCTTTGGCATAAGAGTATAGGAAAACCCAGACCTAGCGTTGATCCAGAGCTCCTGTCTTCACACACCAATGGCCCGGACCCGCATGGGCAGACGGCAGAAGAGCCGTCTCTCTTTACTGCACAGCATCAAATAAGGTCAGTGATGCTGCTTTGGCTCCTTCTTCTTTCATTGTCCATGTTATTGAGGAAACCCATAAAAGTTCCCTCTTTTGATATCTTGACCCACGGTGTTGCTCGCATGCTGCTTTGTGGTTTAGAGATTTAAAGAAACAGAGAGGGAAAAAGAGTGAGGGAGAGAGTTTGCCTTAGGTGATAAACAGCAGTGTAAGGCCAGAGGCCTTACAAAAAAAAAAAAAAAGAAAAGAAAAAAAAGAAAAAAAAATAAAGGAAGAAGAGAAGCAGCCATAGCAACAAGGGAGTTTGGAAACGTTCAAGGGTTCGGGGCTTGTCGGAAGAGGTGGGGGTGCGTAAGCGAGGGTGTAAAATCAGCTCCACCCGGTGACAATAAAAATACGATTCCAGGCGTTCACCAACTCATTTACACCATCGCTTGAATGCGAGCATATGACATACGTGTCTACGGGGCCAAATGGTCATGTCAAAAACACGAGCAAAGCCACAGGTATGCTTGTTCAACTCTCCCAGTTTTCCAAGACAAAAAAAAAAAACAAAAACAAAAAACCCTGTTTGATGACATAGGTTATTGGTTTCTGTTTTTAGTAGAAATTGACATTAGATGCTGGCCTTCCTCCCCCCACTCCCACACCAACAATCTTCCCTACAGGTCACACTTTCTCAGGCAGACCTCTCCGCATATACCCTCTGCATCCTGTGTTACCAGTGGTGTTTCTTCAAGGAAGATGTCTTGGTGATTTTGGATTCTACACACGTCACTGTTTTATTGAGATGACCACTTTCCATTCTTTGTGGCTCACATGGCATGTCTGTCAGAGGCAACCGATGTGCTTATTGAGAAAATGGCAGAAGGAGGTGCTGTTGTTGAAATTTTGTCTGACGACCAGCAGGGCAGAGCTACCTGTTTATTTTTTCGGGCTGCTTCCATGCGGGGTGTCAGGTGATTCTGAATGGCCACATCTCCACTGTGTTAACAGATGGGTGTGTGCCAGGGAGTGAGGAATTAGGCGCTGTGTCCGGAACAGGACTAGTGGCCTAGGAGACGGTGACATTTGTATATTTCGTCTACCGTCTGGACATCTCCTCTGACGCTTGCTTTGATGAGAGGTAGGATTTTTTCCTTGGAAAGAAAAGACAATTTCTGTGACTTTATTCAGAGAGATGTGATTTTAGAAATAAATACTGAGATTTTTATTTCTGGAATGCGGTCAGTATGCACTTATTGTTGGTGCACTTTCAGAGCTGGAGTTTGAATTTACTAGTACTCAAGTACAGGGTGATTTTTTCTGTTTTGTTTTTTTTTTAATTTTTTTTTAACATTTATATTCATTTTTGAGAGTGAGAGAGACAGAGCGTGAGCGGGGGAGGGGCAGAGAGAGAGGGAGACACAGAATCTGAAGCAGGTTCCAGGCTCCGAGCTGTCAGCACAGGGCCCGACGCGGGGCTCGAACTCACGGACCGTGAGATCGTGACCTGAGCTGAAGTCAGACGCTCAACTGACTGAGCCACCCAGGAGCCCCTCTGTTTTTTGTTTTTTTTTTTTAATAGACTTTTTATTAAATTTTATTCCAGTACTCCTTGGTGACATTAAGAAAAAAAAAAAACCTTTGTAGCAGAAGAAACAGGAGAGGGCATAAGATGAGAAACTTGAGACAATGTCACGAAGCCTTTTTCATTTTTTAGTTTAGTCTGGTGAGTGAAAAAATTAATAAAACAATGATACAACAGTCGTTGATGTGATATGTACATATGTTAGGTGATAATGTGCTACTCACATTCACCGCTCAGAATATTCTCTGGTGATCACCTGGTTGGTCCACCTCTTTAATTCTCACAATTTACTCAGACCAAAGGAGGGGGAAAAAAAACAACAGAGTATAGTAATGACTAGTCAGTATTATTCCAAAAAACTTGGAAGGCTTTGAGTCCATTATATGAAGGATTAAGGCAGGGAGAAAAGTTTCTTTAAACAATGTCCTTTTCCATACTGTATCAGTAAGTCCCAAACTCTTTGTGCAGATTTAGTATATTACTCTGTGGCTTGAAAGTCCATAAGATTTCAATAAAGCCATGAGCCTAACTGATCAGCTTTGCTCTCTTTACTGAATGTCAGCTTTTCCTGGTAGTGTGTAAAAGAAGGCAGGCACTGGCATCATTTCATGGTGTTCCTGAAGAGTGGCTGAGCTCCTCCAGGTCTGCTGAAGGGCTTAGAATGACTGGTCTCAAGGCCTTCAGACATTGCTTTTCCAGTAAGCACAGTTATGACCTTTCTATTTATAGGTCTTAGAGGCTACCCCCTTAAGTCATTAAGGAATAACTTTAGAGCTGGGATCAAAACACAGGAAAACACTCCCGAGCTTTCTTCCCTTAGGGCTGAAAGTAGTGTTGGTGATGCTGAACTTTGAACCATCAGCTGTTGAAGTTTTGAAGATAAACATCAGCCAGAAACATCATGTCTACTCAGGGCTTGGATACCTCACATTGAGTGAATTAATTCAGTTGGTCATAACTTAGTCAGGTCTCTTATTTGCCCAGCATGTGATGAGCTAGAGAACTTACTGCTGGTATGTTTTTGACGCTCAGGTCAGATAAACACTCAGGCAAATTAACATGAACTTGAAATATAGGATTGGCCGATGCTCACCGCACAAGTTTCTTTCTTTTTGAAATACAGAATGTTGTTGAATTAACCTATGCAAATACATCTTCCCAAATAATAAAACACAGATGCCTTAGTTAAATGTGTGCCTGCCATGTATTGCTTTCGTTTGAATAACAGCAGATTGGGTCTTCCCATCATGGAGACTCGAAATGGACAAAACAGAGACTCAAATTCTGACAAATCCAGAATCTTGATTAGAAGAAAACCGCTTGGAATGGTGGCCTAACTAGAGTGGTGTTCTCCCTGGTAGATCCTGGATACCAGTTCACATGGCACACTCAGTGGCATTTCTGAATAGTTTATTTATTCTAAGATATGTTAAAATAAAATTAACACACTCAATTCACAATTTTATAGATACTTGGGTTTTAGGCTGCAATTCAGTGAAGTCACACTTTATGCAGAGTGAATGAATTGTGTTTCTTTTCTGTGGTACATTGACTTTGATGATGCACTGTTATGGCAAGAATTACAAAAGTGGTACAAGATTATCAGAAGTTGGCAAATGAAAACCTTTTGGGTAATACTGGCCACTATAAATTGAGGCTGCAGCTTCCCCAATTCTTTAAAAAAATTTTAATGTTTATTTATTTTTGAGAGAGAAACAGAGTGTGAGCAGGGGAGGGGCAGGGAGAGAGGGAGACACAGAATCCAAAGCAGGCTCCAGGCTCTGACCTGTCAGCACAGAGCCGGATGCGGGCTTAAACCCACAAATTGTGAGATCATGACTTAAGCTGGAGTCAGACGCTTAACTGACTGAGCCACCTAGGTGCCCCATGCAGCTCCCGAAATTTTTATCTCCAAGAACCCATTTCATTTTTTTCTCCCGGTGTAAACCTCGTTTTTTAAATATCTTTTTCACCTTTAACAAATACACTCAATTTGCAGTCATTCATTTTTCTGTTTAAAGATATCCATACCTGGGGCGCCTGGGTGGCTCAGTAGATTGGGTGTCCAACTCTTGCTTTTGGCTCAGATCATGATCCAGGAGTCATGGGATCAGGGCCTGCATTGGCTCTGTGTGCTAAGCATAGAGCCTGCTTGAGATTCTCTCTCTCTCCCTCTGCCTCCCCCTCTAAAATAAAAGAAAATGTTTGAAAAATAAGATATCTATACCCAATAATCATAAAGCAGTCACTCTTACTGATTACATTGGTATAACTCCAGCCAACCCCAATTAATAAGCTTAACTTGTCCTTAGGACTGTTGTCAGCAAACATTGAGCCACTTGAAGCTTGACCAATGACAAGGAATTTATTTTAGATACAGACAGACATCTCATGGAACCCAAGCGCCAACATCAGGAACAGCTGGGTCCAGGAATTGGAAGGTGACTAATGCCCCACCAAAAATTTTCTTTTGGTCTTCTAACCCTGCTTCTCTTTGCAGATCTTTAATTCTCTCTTAGCATACTACCTTTTCCTGCTACCCTGTCCTCATGAGATATGGAAGATGGCTGTCTGTGGTTCCCAAGTTATATTCCAGCCATGTGAAGGACTGGCTCTCTCGGCTCTTATTCACTGTCTCTAGGAAAGGGGCCCTGATTGGCCCTGCTTGGGTCACATGTCTGCTCTAATCATTGTTGTACTGATGCTTGCTCATACGAGCTCCTGGGAGCCAGTGGTTGAGTTTTCAGGAATTTGGGTGAGCCGGTTGTTAAATTCAATTATTACTGAAAAGTAAATTACTTAAACTTATGATTAAATGAATTAAATTTTAATGTAATAATTCCTTAAAACAAATTACTTCTTAGTCACTTTTCTTCATTTTACTATTTATTCTCTTGAAGTCCTTGTATGTATATTGTGTCCGTATGGTAGAACTCCTGAATAGTGGGACACCACTGTACATCTCTTCTCATCGTTCTATTTAGTGATATAATGTTGGAAGCTTGAAACAGCCACGGTGGGAAAATTTACACTATGGAAATTGGTGAACACCCACACATCAGAGTGGTGGCAGTGCTGTTTCCTGGAGAGCTGGTTGTTAAACATTTATCAGCACATCACTCGGTCTAGTCTGCTCCAGTCCAGGTGGCTATTGGCCCTAGAGGTCCCTTTCCCTGTAGAAAGAATGGTGACAACACCCCACCCTTGAATGGGTCAGGGGAACAGGACCATTAGGAGAATCACTATAAGCTGGACTCTACCGACCAAAATTTCAAGATTTCGCTTTTACACATTACAGATACATTGAGTATCCTGGTGCATATTCATTTGTTTGTATATTTTATGCTAAAAAATACCGTGAGAAGGACTCAGATACCTTTATTATCTGGTAACTGGGATGACAGTAATGATGACGATAGCTCACATTTTTGAGCTCTTTTAAGACTTTTTATACACATGATCTTGTATTATCCTCATAACATTTGTCATTCAAACTGAATTCATTTTAATTCAACAAATATTTATCAAGCACCTGAAATATACCAGGTTCTTTTCTATACATATAGGGTGATGTTAGTGAGCAAAACAGACAGAGATCCCTGGTGTTTTCATTCCATCTGGGGAGGAGGGAGACAGACCTATAATATCCATAGTAAAGTTACACACTATAGAGTTCATTGGAAGGTGATATATGCAGTGGCGTAAACCCAAGGTAGAGCATTGTAAGGTGAACTGAGATGTCTGGGGATGGGGATGGCCTGCAATTTTAAATGGGGTGTTCAGAGTAGAACTCACTGAGAAGATGTTTAAGCAAAGACTTGAAGGAGATGAGAGAGTTGTTTCTTTGGGTATTAGAGGGAAGGCTGTTCTAGACGGAGGGAACTGCAGGTGGCATGGCCCTAAGGTAGAAGCATGTCTGGTGTGTAGAAGAAACATTAAGGAGACCATTGTGGCTAGAGCCTGAGGAGCAAGAGGGATATTAACAGTTAGTCCAAGAGGTAAGTAGGTGGGGGTATAGATAACCTGGTAAGACCTTGGAAGAACTTTGACTTTGACCTTGAATAGAAGGGGGAGCCATTAGAGGGTCTTGACCTCATCCAAGTTTCCAAAGGACCACTCTGGCTTCTGGGTTCAAAACAGAGGGCAAAGGTCGAAAGCCTACTGTTGGAATCAAGTGAGTGATGGCATTAGCTCTGACCGGGACAGCAACTGTGAGAGTAATGAGAAGTGGTTGGGAATCAGAATCTGGGTACATTTTAAAGGTAGGGCTGAGAAGATATCCTGATGATTCAGAGGAGGGCTATAAGAGAGAATTCAAGGATGACTCCAATGCTTTTGTCTTAGCTTAAACAATTGAGAGGTTGAAGTTGATATCACCTCAGGTAGCTAAGGCTGAGGGATGGGTAGATTTAGCTGAGTTGATTTCCAGATGGCTATTTAAAATCCGTGTGAGGGACACTTGAATGACTCAGTTGGTTAAGTGTCTGATTCTTGATTTTGACTCAGGTCATGATCTCACGGTTCATGAGATCGAGACCCATGTCAGGCTCTGTGCTGGGCATGGAGCCTGCTTGGAATTCTCTCTCTCCCCCTCTCCCCCTTCCCCTCTCATGCTGTCTCTCTCCCTGTCTCTCTCTCTCTCTCTCTCTCTCTCTCTCTCTCTCTCTCTCTCTCACACACACACACACACACACACACACAATTCTGTGAAGATGTCCATTGGATAGTGAAATTTGGATTTTACAAGGGAAGTCTGAGCCAAAGATGTAAATTCCAAAGTCCTTGGAACATAGATGGTATCTAAAGCCATGGAACTTGCTGTGATCACCCATACAATGAGGATAATGAAGAAAGAGAAAAAACTTGATGCAGGAGAGGAAAGGGAGACTAGCTAGAGTTAGTCTGCAGTTGGCAGGAGGGGTAGGATCTAGTGTGAAGTGAAGGGATTTCGATAAGAGTGTGAGGAGTTTATGTGTGGTAATAAGATGGCACAAAATGAAAGTGCAGTTGCTAGCTGGTAGGTGAATGTGGTAGTTAGGAGTCTTTGGAAATTTATTTCTCATTGCTTCAGTTTTCTCAGTAAAGTAGGGAGCATAGTCCTCAGCTAAGAGTGAGGATGAGGAAGAAGGCGATGATGGTTTGAGATGAATGGAGAAGATATCATAGTCATCCTTGAAGAATGAAATGGTGGGGCACGGGGGTGACTCACTTGGTTAAGCTTCCAGCTTCAGCTCAGGTCATGATCTCACAGTTCATGGGTTCGAGCCCCTCATTGGGCTCAGTGCTGACAGCTCAGAGCCTGGAGCCTGCTCTGGATTCTGTGTCTCCCTCTTTCTGCCCCTCCCCCACTGGCACTTTCTCTCTCTCTCAAAAATAAATAAACATTAAAAAAAAATTTTTTTAAAGAATGAAATGGTAAATGAACTATATAAATACAATGTGATCTCTGGGCAGCATAAAAGGTCCTCTTGAAATTGACAGTCATGTTAATGGGTACAATGAGTATTTTTCCGTTAGACTGCGGAAATCTGGGCTCAGAGAGGTTAAGTTACTTGCGTAAGCTTATACACCTAGTAAGCGGCAGAGTTAGGATCTGAGTTCAGGCAATCTGGCTCCAGAATCCTCCCTATTAAGCACCACACGATATGCATTAGAATTAACTAATAAACAACTATGCTTCTTATAATGACTACTAAAATAACAGCATTTTATCTTTGGAATATAAAAAAAAGGCATAATTCAGATCTGTCGAAGGTAATAGCCTTAATTAAAAAGACAAAATTAGCCTTATGTAAAAATTCTCAGATAAGAAAAGCAGGCAGGTAATTTCTGGATTAGAATCTTTTGAGGGGAAAGTTGTTATTAAAAGGTTTTCAAAAGCATTTAAAATAGTAGGAGAAGCCGATCTGGAAGGTAAGAAGAAACCTATCTAAGCACATTGGGCAGTGGGGATCTGTTAAACAAATCTAGAAGGCAGAGAAGGATGGCCAGGGCCATGTCAGGCCCGGGTCCCAACCATTTATATATGAAACAAAGATTCCCATTAGGACAAGATATCCTGAGTCTTTTAAAAGCCACACATTTGATAAGTGTCCTATCAAATAATGATGGTTTGGAAGAAACAGCTATTTGGCATATTTGACCAAAAATAATTATAATTCATTCATCCCTCCCATTAATCAGCAGCTTTACCCTCCTAAGTTGTTGGCGTGTTAGCATATGTCCCATGCAGAACTATCCCAGTTGGCAACTTGTGGTTGAGCCTTCACCAAGGGACAGATTTGAATTCAGATGCACATGTGAGTGTCAAGCATTTTCTGTGCCAGACACTGGGGTTATGAAGGTGAATAAAACACAGACTTGACCTCGCAAAGATCGAAATATAGAAACAACACCGATAAGGGGCACCAGGGTGGCTCAGTTGGTTGAGCATTCGACTCTCGATTTCGGTTCAAGTCATGATCTCACGGTTCGTGGGTTTGAGCCCCACATCAGGCTCCACGCTGACAGTGTGAAGCCTGTTTGGTATTCCCTCTCTTTCCTTCTCTCTCTGCCCCTCCCTCTCTTAACAATAAATACACTTAAAAAAAAAATAGCACAGATAAGTGAAGAAACAATCATTGTGCCGTGTGAAAAGTGCACGGACAGTAAAATACATAAAAGATGGCACTTTGGAAGCCATAATGAGCTTATCTTAATGCAAACTTCCAGAAAAATATAGGAATGTTGACAGTTCTAAATTGTAATTTAGAACTTCCCCCTTCAGAGAGGGTTCTGTGCGCCATTAGCCCTGGCATCATTTTAGGTAGTTTTGTATGCACGTTACAGTCTGAGAAGCTGTGTCCTAACCTTTGGATGAGGGAAGCAGATTTCTGGCCATGGGAGTGAGTCTCTGGAAGTCCCACTCACACTACAGTGCTTAGGGAGCATGATTAACTGGGGACACGTGGGACCTGTTCCATGGCCGCTATGAATTCCCTCAGGGGGCTGAATCTTGGAGATGAGGGGAATTGTTTTCTAAGAAGTTTCTGTTGCCCAGTCGCGGCATGTCCTCACATAGCCTGAGATCGCCTAATTAAGCCACCAAGAAGAAGCAGGTGCATCAATTGTGATGTCACAGCAACGAGCACAAATGGCACAATTATTTCCAGCACTTGAAATCCGAATTTTAGAGTATGAAAATTATTTCCCACTAAGTTACTATCTAGGTGCAGGAGTACAGTTACATTGCCATTGACTTCCTCAGAAGTGTGCCTCTTTCTGAGATTTCACTACAGATTCCGATGAGTGCTTTCTCATCTGTCACCAGGAAACTGGGCAGAGGCCAGAGAGAAGGTCTGTCAGGCCTGACAGCTGACCTCAGCAGGCTTGGAGAAGGAGGGCCAGGTGGAGCCTTTTCTGTCTCCCAGGGGTACCACTGCTGGGGGCTGCTAGCCGCCTCCCCCGCCCCCCAACCAGTGTGGGTGGGTGCCATGCTGTTTCTCTCAGTGGGACGCTGGTTGAACACATCACATAATGAAAGCTGCTGAGTTGGCTTGTCTCGAAGAGCCAGAATATTTTTTATTAATCCTGTTTCTTGGCATCAAACTGCCTGATTCTTCTCCTTTCCCATATAGGCTTTCTTTATGAGCTTACCTGAAATTAATAGTAACTCTTTTGACCAGAGTAGTTTTTCTTTCAGCAGCCGCTCTGTCCAGTGGGCAAAATCATCATCTACATATACGAGGGTCTAAACGGCAGAATGAAATACAGAACCTACCCATGTCTGGATAATTCAGATCCCTGATATATTTTACCATATTTTCAAAGTAGAGGAAAAGCTCTACTCATCCCCCAGCCTCATCATATGTATTGTTTTCATACAATACATTTATACTGTGTGACCTCTTCCTTGGTATGCTCATATTTTATTCTGTGCCGTCCTCAAGGAAACCCTAGCTTATTAATTGTTAAACACGTTAAGGAACTGGGGATTCATTATGTGCTGTTCTCAATTCAGAAGGGCTGGACAGCCAGATGCCCATCCTATATCCAGGAGGTTGATGCTCAGTAATGTATCATTATAATGTAGCTGGTGTAATGATGCTGGGGTCCTGGGTGTGATTCCCAGGGTGCCAGTTAGCATGGTGCTCTGGCTGCAGACCGTAACTCTATTCTGGTGCTACACTTCAGATGTGTGGTGTTGGTCAAAGGGAGACTGGACAAGGGGCTATGACTGACACATCAAGAATACTTCAGGAATAAGAACTCACAGCATATATCTTAGTGCTAGTGTGTGTGTCGATTCCTTCTTTGGGCCACTCGCAGCCAGAGCTGAATTCTACCCACTGCATCTGGATTGCTCCCCCACTTACCCATGCTCATGAAACTTGTCACTTTGGATTCCTGCAGTTCCTGTCCACATATTGTCTTCTCTGCTAGCTTGTAAACTCCTTGAAGACATAAATCGTATTGAATACATTTTTCTACCTCCTATAGTGCTCTTGAGTGCTCCATATTTGTTGAAAGGATGATTAGAAGGATGGATGGTTGGAAAAATGGATGAATGAATAAGTGTGCAGGTTGTCTTTGCAAATTTGTTGGCTAGGACCTCTATAGTTACCCATCAAGGACAGATAACCCAGGGATGTAAAATATGGTGTTATAATCATGTCTGATAACAATGCTACACCTTCCACAAACTGATGAATTTGATAAGTACTGTACATCAGTTATAAGATGCTGATGATGCATAGAATTTCCCCTCCCACCATCAGAATCACATCTTCATAGATATTTAATTCATTCTAAAGCCTCTCCAGGAGACTGTTCCCATTTTAAAGACAAGGAAACAAAAGCACAGAGCAATTGACTTGATCTTCATAAGATCATATAGTACATAGTAGGATTAATGGCACTAGTGTATTAGTTATTTATTGCTACATAACAAATTACCCCAGAATTTAGCAGCTTAAAACAACAAATGTTGGTTTTCTCAGTTTCCCTCGGTCAGGAATTCGGGCACAGTTTAGTTAGATGCCTCTGACACTAAGTGTGTCCATAAAGCTGCAGTTAGAGGTCATCTGGTGCTGCTGTCTTTCCACCTGAAAGGATCCAATCCAAGCCATTCACATGGCTGTTGACAGGTCTCAGCTTCTCTCTGGTGGTTGGCTGCAGTTATCAATTCCCAGACTTGGGCTGCATAGGGCAGCTTATCTAGGCCAGTTTATTTCTTCTGGACCAAAGGCCCCAGAAGAGCGAGAGTGAGAGTGAGACAGAGACAGAGACAGCAACCCAGAAGTCGTGGTCTTTTTGTAACCTAACCTTGAGAGTGACACCCCATTACCAATGGTAGAAATAATTTGCTGGGTCCCACCCACCCTCAAGGGGAGGGGATGACACAGGGCTGGAGTACCAGGGCATGAGGATCCTTGAGGGCCATCTCCAACACTGTGGATCACAGTGAGCCCCAAGAATCACAGAAGGACCATCTTCAAGCTGCTTCTTGCCCGTCTGTACATACAGTGTTGGTCAGAAGGTGGTGCCAAATAGAAGATCACAGAAGCCGCCTGAACCAAAAGTAAAATCTCTTCTCCATTTTGACAGAATGCAAAGCTAGACGTGGCTTCTTGCTGGAAAGTTCTACCAACGACTCCTCACATCCTGAGTGGCACCTAAGCCTCTTACCTCACTGCCCGAGCTTTCTCTGATAGATGGTGATGAATTTCTGGGAAATTCAAACAGATGTATAGCTTCACTCCACACCCACAGCGTATGCCTCTAGCTGGGACCCTGTGAGGTGGCAGGATTACTTTCCCAATGGGATCAGGCTTGAAATGGTGAGATTGTGGGTGAAGGAAGGAAAACTCCTTCCTGATGTTTGGTGCAAATGAAACTCGGTTCTGAAACCAGTAGTCTCTTGTGTTGGAAATGAATGCTTCGAATTGACTGAAATCCCCTGGGAATTTATTCCTTTGTGTCTCTTAAAGCGAGGCTTTCAGGATAGATACAATCAAAGAGACAGAGTGGACCGGATGAGGAGCAGAGGGTATTTTTAAGCCCCTTTTGCTTCGAATGGTCATCTGCCCTGCAAGTCCACTGTTACCGCCAAATCTCCTTAACTCCTTAAGCAAGATAATGACATTTTATTAAAGAGCAATTGCTAGATTATTAGCTACTGGGCTTAAAACACTGAAGAGTCATCACTCTCCTGTTTCCCTTGGCTCAGATCAACCTGGTTTCAGCTGCTTGTGAGATGTGAAGTCCAGAGCAAGCAGTTCTCTCCATCTCCACCCAGAATTAACCAATAAATTAGAATAACTAAATGAGTAAGGGTCAGACAAAGGCAGTGTGGAACCCGGAGGCCGGGGCCTGGGTCGTCCTGAATATGAAACGAAGCATGGTTTATGTTTTGTATTTTATAGGTTTTAAAACAAAGCTAAAGTATAGCATTAAGGATCAAGGTCAGGGTGTTATCTTTTGTGGGGTGAATGGGGTGGGGGTGGCGAGGTCACAGCTTATGCCAAAGACTTGGCCCCTCCTTTCTCCGTAACATTTATTTTCCCGAGCTTCTGTCTAATTAATATAAGGCCTTGCTCGAGCACACTGGCCCTCATTGGGCCTGTCACTCGTTAATCAAGCGACCCTTCTAGCCTTGGGTAATGACCTTGAAAGAATATATCAGCCCATGATGGCGGAAGTGAGGAATTAAATTGTTTCTCTGAGTGCTTATGGTCATTGCTGACAATTTATATCTCACAGCTGCCCTGGGCTGGCCATACCGGCCATTGTGCGGCAATCATTTTCCTGGCCGGGAATGGATTGTGTGCCGGACAGGGACCAAGCTGGCCTCCTGTACATCTCCATCTTTATGTTATTTCCCTTCCCCCCACCTGCTTTTAATCACGTCTTTGTTTGAGAGGCAGGGATTGTACAAAGTTAAAAGCTTTGTCATTAAGGCCACCAAGAGCCACAAGCTTGGGGTAAATCGTGTGTCCGGCTGTACCCTGCTTTGTCTCCATGCACACTGCTGTTGCCTCTGCTGATGTAAGGCTTAAAAGGGAAGTGTCTTGAGAATTATGTTAGCTCAAAACTCATAAGAGAAAAATTACTGGAAATATTAAAAGGCTGCAAAGGGTGTATTGTGTACAAGTGATTAAGCCTGAACGCTTTCTGGGTCTTTCTAGGAGGTCAGGGAGATATTGGCTGCTGGTCCTGAGGGGAATAGGCAAGGATGGGGACTTCCATCCTTTTACCTTTTATGGTGGTATATTTAGACTTAGTGGTATCTTGGGGTACGCTAGCGTGCAAGTAAAGTCATACCCTAGTACCAGAATAAATATTATATGTACCTAAAATTAAGCACCATATATCCACTCAGAACCTATACACCCCTTTCTCTTTTACTGTTTGCTCTCCTTGAAACTAAGTGAATTTTAAGAGCTCTTTTCCTGTGAAAAAGTCTTTTTCATTGTTTTACTACACCACAGTTGGGTTTGCGAAAGAATTAAGAGGGAGATTCTTCCCATTAGCTAAAATTCGTCAAATAAATAGCATACCTTTGCATAGCTCAAGCTACAATGGCTGGATTTTGTGTGTGGAGCTTTATAAATACAATGGCATAGCTTGGATTTGTCCTGGGTTTTCTTTGTCTATAGACATTCACTAGTTATCACTAAATGTATGTACTAAAACTTCAAAGAAGGAAGATCACCAGCAGGGACCTCCGGTGGGGGTGGGGGGGGGTGGGGGCGGGGGTGGGCTCAGAGAGTTAAGTATTTGTAAAGCCTAAGTTGGGATTCCTTCCTCTTGCTGGCTCCAGGCTTCTTGCCTGTGTCTGTTTATCATTATTGAACAGTGCCTCCAAACATAGGGAAAGTCCTTTTTCCTGAGGTCTGTATGGCATAAGAGCTTCTACAGGTCAAAGCTCACCTTCGCAGTTGGGGATCACCATCACGGGACCTTATTACGTACAGTAGCTGGTGGAAGGGTGAGGAGAGGTTGTGTCTAATTGCTCAAGCACATTGACCCTCTATGAAAATAGGACAGATAATCATTCTTTCCTCAGCCCATCTGGTAGAAGACTGTGTGCAAATGTAGACAACGAAGTCTTCTGGCAAATGAAAGCAGATTAATAGAATGCACACTGACCGTGTATATGCTGATCCAAACAAGATTCATATCACCATGTTTGTTTTAAAGCGGAAATTACGGAAGGCAAGGGCCACATTGCTTTTATCTTTAGATTCTTTACCGTACTGAGTATAGTATCTTACATGCAGTAGGCACTAAAGAAAAAAGAAAAAGATTTGTTGAGTAACGGGATTAATCCATTCATTCCATGATCAGAACACGTGGGTGAAGCTGGTTCTGTAGCTCTTCGACAAAACTAACTGCCATGAAAGTGATTCTTACCCCCATCTTCCTGTTTTCTTTGCATTCGTATTCTAATGGAAAGAGAACAAAACTGAAAGTCACAGTCCTCCCTTCCATCCGATGCCACCACCCCATTGAGCTCCAACTTTGCAAGGGAGTCATGGCTTCTCCGGAAGCATTAGAGTCTACAAGTCTTAAATGAAGGGCTTAGACTTGCTAATCTCTGCAGTTCTTCCCAGCATGACATTACTGTAATTTTAGAGGACTCCTGGCACTTCATGGAGGATAACTCCAAGTCATAGGAAGAGAATGTGTTTACATATAAAAATGGTCAGGATGGCCTGTGTGCCGTGCACATCGTAGGTGCCCACAAAGATGGGCGGGACTGGTTTGTGGAAGGAATTAGCTGACAGACAAGATATGACTCAATTAAAATCCATTATCTGCACTCACCCTTCTGTCCTTCCCTTACTCAAACATTTACTCATTTACCTTCCGTTACTCAAAACTTACCATGGCTCTTGGCCCAAGCAGAACTGTTTATTTATTATTTATTACTATATTTTCTGAAATATAATTCTAGTGATGAGGCTACTATTGACCTGAGGAATTTTCAAACTAAAATGATAGAGATTTTGAAAGTTTCATTTGCTTTTTTACCTAAGTTTTTTTTTTTAAATCTTTTTTTTTTTAATGTTTATTTTTATTTTTGAGACAGAGAAAGACAGAGCATGAATGGGGGAGGGTCAGAGAGAGAGGGAGACAGAATCTGAAACAGGCTCCAGGCTCTGAGCTGTCAGCACAGAGTCCGACGCGGGGCTCGAACTCACGAACCATGAGATCATGACCTGAGCTGAAGTCGGACGCTCAACCGACTGAGCCACCCAGGCGCCCCTTTACCTAAGTTTTTAAAATCAGTGATTCCCATTTGTATTGCTGTTGAGTTGGCTAGATTTTTATCTAAGCATCTCCTTCTGTATTTTTTTTTAAGTTTATTTATTTATTTTGAGAGAGAGAGAGAGAAAGAGAGAGTGCAAGTTGGGGAGGATCAGGGGGAGAGGAAGAGAGAGAATCCCAAGAAGGCTCCACACTGTCAGTGTAGAGCCCTATAAGGGGTCTGAACTCAGCAACTGTGAGATCATGATCTGAGCTGAAATCAAGAGTCAGATGCTTAACCGACTGAGCCACCCAGGCATCCCTCATTCTGTATTTTCAGTGATGAAGGTCTTAAGTTGCTACATCTAAATATTATAGGTTTATTGGTTTGTTTTGATAGAGTTTGAGACAGGAATGTCTTCTTGTGAGGAGCATACAAGAGGCAAGGCAAAAATCAAGGAGGAGAAACTTTGGGAAGAGGTGTGAGAGAAAACATCTTCCATCTCCTTAGTTTTTGTCGTCCCTTCCTTCAGAGCACATATGTAAAAAAACTGAGCTTCTTTCCCTCAGCACCGCATCAATTTCAGTGAAACATGCCAAGCGTCCAGAGTGAGTGGCCATTTGCAAGGCTGATGGTGCTGTCTGGGCATGTGAGAAAATGCCACTGGTGCAGAGCACGCTCCCGAGTGGATCATTGAGCTTTGCCTATGGGACAGGGACACCCGATCACCCGGAAGACAGTACCAACCCCACCCCCAAAATGGCACCTCAGATGCAGTTAGCAGAGTGTGCAAATCCAGGGAGGGTACATGTGGTTACAAGTTCCAAATCCACTTAACATCGGGGCTTAAATCTGCATGGTAAGAGATCTCATTGGACCAGGCAGGTACTGTGTTCCAAAAGTTGTATGTTAAATAGCTTTCATGTGTTTTGGGTTCTTTAGCCTTAAGAAAAAAATCTTTTCAAAGTGTAAATAATCCCAAACCATTTTATTGGCAAGTCATGTATATTTGTTATGCCCCAAAACAAGGAACATTCATGCTCTGATGCCAATGGTCATTGAGTGAATAGTGATGAATTCTTCCTGTATTCATTAAGTGCAGACATATGTAACTAACAGTCAGAACTTCTGTGAATAATTGGATGCCCAAGGCTTCCATGCAAACATGCTATAATTTTAGCCACAGGGGAAGGGACTGGGCATTTTCATCAAGGCTTGTGAAATCTCTATTGTGGGAAGACACTACTTTTGTAGACTCAGGATTTTAAGGACCCAGGGCTGGAGACCACTGCTTTTGCCAGTGGAAGTTTAGGCTCCATAATGAGCAGAAGCGAAAAAAGTTGATCAGTGTGAGAGTTCATCTTTATGAGCAGGGCCCCTCTTCTAGGGAATAAGGAAAACTATTCTTAGAGTTTTTTCAGTTTTCGCAGATTTCCACCTTTCTCTACATTCACTGCATTTTCTCACAGTGGCTTCCATGAGAGTCACCAGGGGAGAAGGAGGGTGAAATGAGGATTGGGGATGCGACAAGTATGGGGTTCAGTGTGAGCCAGAGATATCACTCCTCCCCCAACCTGTATACAAGGTCTGTCTGTTAAAATAAATAAAGTTTACCAGTGCTGTTCTGACAGATTCAGAGTTAGTGACACAGTGACTTAGTAGAACAAATGATTATAACTATTATTACTGTTATTAATTCACCTTTACAATTTCACATTCATCGAAACGTGAAACGTTATATACCAAACTCCTTTGCAAACTCTTTATAATAACCCTTTAAGGTAGATACTATTTTCTGCATTTTATTGATGAGATTCCTCAACTAGAAAGCGACAGAGCCACTTTAACATCTCTGCTCTCATCTATTGTATGGTATCTGGCCAACCAACCAACAAGGAGACCTATTTTAGGTTTGATAATGGAAGACTAAGATTCCCTAACTACTTTGAAAAGCATGGAGCTATTTAGGATTTGCTTATTGGGTTTGGTCTTTTGCACTATGATATTCTGAAGTGCTGTATTCAGTACTATGAAATTCTTAAGGGTCTAAAATTGGTTCCTGGTTCCTCTAATCTTAACCGAGAGTTTGTATCTCCTTTTTCTTAAGGAATATTAACTTGTCCCAACATATCATCAATATCACTCCAGTATATAATTATTTCTGTCTTTCTTTTCCCTATATTATTCTATGGACACTTTGAAGGCAGAATCTAGGTCTCCATAGACATCATTTTTTAGTGTAAATAGTATATGCTAAATAAATATTTGTTAAATAAAATTTATTTTGTCTAAACTTGCATTTCACTCCATAAATAAGTCATGCTGATTCCTTTATTAAATATTGATTTTACTTGAGAAGAAGTAAACGAATTATCTAGAAGGTGAGGAAGTTGGGTGGGGGCTTTGAAAGGCAGTTCAGCTGCTCTTCTAAACCCAAAGAAAGAAGACCAATATTTGAGTTGAAGTTGACCCAAACAGTGATTTTATAAGATATTTTCCAAAAATCTATTTCTTATAAGTGAAGCCTCTATATATGAATTTAGGAAAACTTCAAACAGGTTTCTTCAGGTGTGCCTTTATAATTTTAGTTTTCATTCTAGATAAAGACCAAAGATTATATAATTCTAATTCTAGTTGATAAAATTGGGGGCCATTTATGGAACATTCCAGAAAATGGAACTTTGGGGATTAGAACTAATCATTAAATATAACAATTGTTGAAAGACAAAAAATATTCAATTAAATATTTTTTAAAATGAGATTTGAAGCAATACTTTTTTGAAGATTTTTTTTAGTTGCTTTTCAGTTTACAGTAAAGTTGAGGGGAAATTACAAGATTTTCCAGGTACCTCCTGCCTTTGCATATTCACAGCCTCCCCAACTGCCAATGTCATTCGTCAAATGGTACATTTTTTTTCTACCAAGGATGAAGCTACATTGATACATCATAATCATCCAAAGTTCATAGTTTTACCAAGGGTTCACTCTTGGTTTTGCACATTCATTGGGTTTGCATACACGTTTAATGACATTTATCCATCATTATAATATCATACAGAGTATTTTCACCACCCTGAAAATTTTCTGTGTTCTGCTTATTCATCCTCCTCCACCCTCCCCCTGGCAACCACTGATCTTTTTACTGTTTCCATAGTTTTGCCTTTTCCAGAATGTCATATAGATAGAATCATATGCTGTGTAGCTTGTCAGATTGATTTCTTTCTCTTAGTAATATGCATTTAAGGTTGCTCTGTGTCCTCATGACTTGATAACTCATTTTTTCAAGTGTATTTATTTATTTTGAGAGAGAGAGAGAGAGAGAGGGAGGGAGAGAAAGAATATCCCAAGCAGGCTCCATGCTCCATGCTGAGCCTGACTCAGGGCTTGATCTCATAACCATGAAATCATGGCTTGAGCCAAAATCAAGAGTCAGACACTTAACTGACTGAGCTACCCAGGCACCCTGATAACTCATTTCTTTTTAGCACTAAATAATACTGCATTGTCAGGATGTAACCAGTTTACTTATTCATTCACCTACTAAAGCACATCTCGGTTGCTCCAAGTTTGGACAATTATATATTTCTTTTATGTTTCTTTATTTTTTGAGAGAGAGAAAGAGAGAGAGAGAGAGAGACCTCAAATTGGGGAGGGACAAAGAGAGAGGGAGAGAAAAATCCCAAGCAGGCTCTTAACTGTCAGCACAGAGCCCAACACGGGGTTCAAAACCACCAACCACAAAATCATGTCCTGACCTGAAACCAAGGGTCAGATACTTAACCAGCTGAGCCACCCAGATGCCCCAAGTTTTGGCAATTATAAATTGAACTACTATAAATATCTGTATACAGGATTTTGTGTGCACATGTTTTTGACCCATTTGGATAAATGCAAATTGTAGTTGCTTGGTCATATGGTAACAGCATGCTTGCTTTTGTAAGAAATCACCCATCTTCCCCCTGGATGTACCATCTTGGATTCCCACTAGCAGTGAAGGAGAATTCCTGTTGCTCTGCGTCCTCGACAGTATTTGGTGTTGTCAGCGTTCTGGACTTAGGCCATTCTCATAGGTGTGTAGTGATATTCATTGTCTTAATTTGCAAATCACTGATGACATAGGATGGAGGGCACCTTTTTATATGCTTATTTGTCATCTGTACATCTTCTTTCATGAGGTGTCTTCAAGGTCTTTGGCTCAGTTTTGAATCAGATTGTTTTCTTACTGTTGAATTTTAAGAGTTCTTTGTATATTTTAGATAACAGTCCATTATCAGATGAGTCCTTTGCAAATATTTTTCCCCCCAGTCTGTGGCTCATCTTCCATGAAGCAACACTTTTAAAATGCATTCATTGTCTAAAAGAAAACCTCACTCTTCCATCCCAAACTTGAATTTGTGAAAAAGTGCCTGGCACGAAATTAAATAACGTATACATTCGGTCTCTACAAACCAACCACAAACGGCAGCACTTTCTTACATTCTTTTATCTTTAAATATGTGATTTGCCTTGTACCTAAAATACCATAATTTTCATTTATAAAAACAGGCATCAGATTTTTTTCCACTCCCAATACACTACACATACACCTACATTTCCTAGAAATTTTTGTTTTGAAAACAAGATAGCCTTAATTCCTAGTAGTTTGTGATCAATGCCACTTAGATATCTGAGCAGAGTTTATTACTCACATTGTCTCTTAGTGACAAGAGACTGCTGGTAAAAGCAGGACTCCTAGGACTCCACTTCCTAGGAGTGGGGGTACCACCCATTTCACCTTACTCTATAGAGAATACCGAGGTGTGATGGGTCTCCTTTGAGCCTCTCAGCCTCTGAAGTCCCAAGGAAATGAAGGACTAGACGAGTGACATGTGGCCAGGAAGAGTCAGGGACAGAAAGGTGGTCTCACCTGGAAGGTAGAAAATAGAAAGGGGGAAGTTTGGACTTGACCAAGATAAAAGGTTGAATGTACACAATTCTGAAAGTAGGGCAATTTATGAATGAGAATGAATAATAGGCCTGAGGTAGAGAAGAATGAAAGGAGTTAAGAAACAAGGAAACATCTCTAAAAGGGAACGCAAGTAATAATTTAAAAGTAAATATGACTTTAGAGAAATGGGGGGGGGGGATTTTTAAAAAAAGAACATGGGGCACCTGGGTGGCTCAGTCGGTTAAGCATCCAACTTTGGCTCAGGTCATGATCTCACGGTTTGTGAGTTCGATCCCCGTGTTGGACTCTGGGCTGACAGCATAGAACCTGGAGTCTGGAGCCTGCTTCAGATTCTGTGTCTCCCTCTCTTTCTCTGTCCCTCCCCTGCTCACACTCTGTATCTCTATCTCTCTCTCAAAAATAAATAAATAACTAAATAAATAAATAAATAAAATGAAGAACAAAATAAAATGAAGATTTTATAGAAAATCTTAAAAGAGACTAGTGAAAGGTTGAGCATTTAATCCTAGGTAAAGAAAGAGGGGGAAATAAATGGGTCTATAGATCCAATTATAATAACCAACAATGGAGAATATGTCTTTTTTTTTTTAATGGAAACTTTCCATCTTCACATTTACTGATGGTTTGGATGTCACAAATAACCATCAGTTAGAGATACTGGAAATATTTTTAGACTTAAGGTCAAGAAGGATGGGTCATTTTGAATCTTCTGAAATTTAGCAGATCACTCCTTTTTTCTTCCTAAGAAGTTGCTGGTTTGGAAATGTTTATATCTCTCTGCTTACGTAATTGAGATTTGAGAAATTCCCATTTTTCCATTAGCAGACAATGAACACCAGTTAGTGCCTTGGAGATTTTCTTGGACTTTGCAAACTCTCTTTGCCTTTGCTGCTTTGCCTCTTTGGTGCCACAAATCTCAGTGCTTTTTGCTTCGTGGCATAATGGCTGCTGTTCTTTTGGGCTGGGAAGACATGTTAACCTTTTAATGGCAAACTGGTCACCAAGTGACCATCCTGTCCTTTTCAAAGTCCTCTGTGGACTTGGAAATAAAGGCGGGCAATAGAGCAGAGCAGACAAACCAAACCAAACAGATAAACAGCTTAAGGATGATTTAGGTTCGAGGAATGGAAATGTTTTCACATAGAAAAATGTGTTAAAACACTCCAGTTTGTTATGGGAGGAGTTTGCGATATCTCGTTCCATAGAAGTCTTTAAAATTCTTGTCTGTGAAGTGGTTGACTATGACTTACTCAGGGCAAGGGGGTTCTTAGCTGCCAGCCACAGAGCTAACTGTGTCCCTCTGCTGAGAGCTGGACAGGCTCATCTCCCTTCCCCTCCCTGAATGGGGAATTAACAGTGATTTCTTTTTGCAGAAGGTTAAGGATCTGTGGATAAAGTGACTTCAGCACTCAATCATTTGGCAAAAGGTAATTGAACAAAGCAATAAAAAGGAACTGATGGGAAGGTATACAAGTAAATCCTAGAAGTATACTTTTTATTCAGGGGCATAAGACCTAACCACATGAAAAAGTAAATAGCATTTCTAAACAATGTATGCTGAGTCTTAGATCAGTACTTTAAATAGTCAATTGAAAGAAGATGATCTCAGTGTCTAGAAACTGTGTAGCAGGCACTCCGAGTGGCCTAAACTGCTTGTGTATGTTAAACCTGCACTGTCCAATAATAGCAGCCACTAGCCACATGTTGGTTTTACACACATAATATGTGGCTAGTCCTAATTGAGATGTGCTCCAAGCATAAAACGCATACCAGCTTTTAAAGAGTTGGTACAAAACATGGAACGTATCTCAATAATTTTGTATGTTAATTACATGTTGAAATGATAATAGGGTAGCACATCGGGTCAAATAAAATATATTAACTAATAAAAACACATTCTATTGAAGTTAATTTAAAAATCTCTTTATGCCTTTTTACATGGGGCTACTAGAAAACTTAAAATTCCATGAACTATCTCAGGATCTACATCTCTGTACCTGAGAGCTTTTTCTAAAGTTGTGGTAGATGGCAGTAATTGGGAATTAATGTTCTTCCCTCCTCTCTATTGGTCCTCAACCAGTAACTTTCAGGAGCTGGTGTATAAATACCCCAGCTCCCTTACCTTACAGATGAGATAGTTCCAAGGTGCATGCTCTGCACCATTTCCAGTGCTTTCCCCATAGCTGTCCACTGTGGTCCCATTCTCATGCTCCTGTTCCTTGCTTTTCCCAAGTAAACTGTCTGCTCTCTGATTTCTGGCCTCATGTACTGATAACCCAAACTTAGGCAGTCAGGAAAGAAGACTATAGAGTTGTACATGGCATTGAAAGGTGCATGAGATTTGTAAAGTTAGATGGGAAGGACCTACATCTGTGTACTTGTTTACCCATGAATTTTACTGATGAATGTAGAGAATGACAGACTTTGTGAAGGCAGAGATGACCAGGCCTGTTAGAGGAGCGTGAGACAACAGGTATTTCTAGAGCAAAGGAGATGAGTGGGAGACACAGGTAGACAAATAGACAGATTTCCAAAGATGGATGGTCTCAGGTGCTTTGCAGTCTTAAAGGCCACAGGAGCTTCTCCTTGATGGTGTCAGCTGGTGGAATATGGCATAATCGTCATAGAGATTTAGGAGGGTCTTACTTTAATCAGAATATGGGATGATATGAAAGGAAGTTCTGAAAGTAAGCAGCTCGTTACATTTGTTGTGAGATCATTAAGATCTCAACTGGGGTGCTGGCAAGCAGAAGTTGAAAGGAATATTTACCCTCAATGTATATGGTGTTATACAATTTATCAAGCATTTTCATGTGCTCACTCTCATTTTATCCACCATCACCCCAGCAGGTAAACACATGCAGAGAAGCACTTTGAGGAAAGATAAGACAGGGTTTGTGTGTAACTGGAGAGGAAGGTATGAGATGGGCTCCACCGCAGGGACAATAGTGATATTAGTGTTCCATCCATCTATCCATCCAAGCAGATCACTCACCACATGTTTACTCAGTACCTACTATATGCCAGACACTGCTCTGGGCCTTGGGAATAGAGTTGTAAGCAATTCAGACAAAGCCCCATAAGAGTTCCCATGATAAAGATCACGGGAAATGGAGGAAAGGGAAATTATGCTCAGGAAAAAGTGATGATTTTATTTTTAGATATATTGGCTTCAAGGGACAGTGTTTAAATGAAAATCTCTAATGATTTACAGGCACTTTGAACTATCATTCCAGAGGAAGGGCTGAGCTAGAGGTATGCTGAACATTACCTGCAGAGAGGTGATATTTGAAACTTCTAATCACTGCCCATTGGCAGCTATGTGTCTTGAGTTAGAGCATTCAAACTATTACGTTTGCATGTAGTGTAAAGATGATAAACTTTGGGTCCTTGGATATATTTCTGCATGTATGTCAGTGTGTGTATCTCTTATATACAGTTATATATGTATGTGAGTGTTTATACACCAGTATTTTCTTTTCTAACCAGATGGTTCCATGGATGTCAGTCACAGTAGAATGTAAGCCCTGTTACAAAGGAAGATGTGTTGATTTAACTTCCTCTGTACATCCCCGGCTCCACAAGGTGATTCATTGCTGTTATCTTTTTTGGCAGTGATAATATTTAGCGTTAGGATTTTGTGTGACTTGCTCGACTTTTCAAAATGTATTCATATAGGTCATGGCATGGTATTCTTAAAGGAGTGCACGGGTCAATATTTAATGATTATTGCAAAAAGTTAGCAATAGAGATGCTGACGTGTTTTCCCCTGCATTCTGTCTTTGAATGTAAATTTATTTCATAAGGATTACTTAGTTCCATGTTCTAGCCCGTGAATGGCAAATGACCAATGGAAACGACGCATTTGCATTTGCACAAAGAATGTAACATTTTAACTGACTCTACATCATCTTCCAGATGGGCTTGTTTGACTGATTTAGCCCATCCGTCCAGCCACACAATCATTCCGTTTAAACAGCTGGTCAAATGATCAAAATAGTTAGACATAGATACAGCTCAAAGAAATGTCTCTCAAATAGAGTCCCAGATTCCTCCATGACAGATTTTAAATGGTCCCAGATTCCCTATAGCCATAAATCATTTCAAGGGATTATTTTCCAGACTCTTCTCCATTACGTACTTCTAAAGAAACCATATCCTCAGATTCTCATTTTTGTTCTCCCTCTACTCTCTCTTTCTTCCTCACTCTGTCTTCTCCTCTCTTCTCCTTTCCTTTGCTTCCCCATCCTAGTTTAAGCCCTGTTTTATTGGCTTCCGACCTCAACTCCATCTTTGTTACCCAGAAATCCCTTTACATATTTGACTTGGTTATCATTAGCCGGTACATTCTGTTCCAATTTAATGTGCTGTGTCCTGCACATCCCTGAGTGCACAGAATTGGTAATTGGCAGCCTGGGAAGCTTAACAAAAAGACGACAAGACTTGCAGAGCCTCAATTGTGCTGCCCTTCTGCACACACAAATCCGATTTAGGTCATTGAAAGTTATGTAGATAAAGGCGTGGAAAGGAAGCCTTCAGAAATCAGGTTTCCTGGCCTGTATGAGAGTCAAAGCATTGTGGGAAGTAGCATGGGAAAACCTTAGAAAAACATTTGGGGTTCATAGCTTGCAATGGATATGCTAGAGTTGTCTTTATTTTTATTTATTTGTTTCTTAAAACGTGAGTCCTTTCTTTGGTTTATGAGGAAAAAAAAGAAATTGGAATAAAATATCAAGATAGCAAAGATCACTAAGACCAGCTTAACCAGCTCAAATTGTCATCATCATATATGTGGGAGAAAGAGAAGGAAGGGATGGAGAAGGAGGAAGGCAGGGACAGCAGTATCCTTAAGACAGATCAAGAACGTCACGTTGACATTTTATGTCCGTTACTTCATTCATTCACTCATAACAGTTTGATCAAGCTCAGTGGCCCCCTCTCCCCAACCTTCTGTCTCTGACTTACAGGTAGAAGTAGTAAGAGTGACATAAAGTGCTTCAGCAGAGGCGACTCTTAGATCTGGCAGTTAGAAGTTCAGTTCATCACTTGTAACACGGGGATAATAATACCTATCTCATAGGATTACTGATTAAATGAGATGATAGATGCAAAGTTTGTTCTTTATCAGTGATTGTTAGTATCACTAGTTGAAGGAAATAATAATAACAATAATAATAATAATAATAATAAAACAGAATATACAACTTAATCATTTATAAAATGGTAATAATAATAATAGGATCTAATTCATAGTTATTGTGATGGATAAATTGGAAAATGGGTATAAGATGCTTGGACTAGTATTTGGCACATCATATACCATCAATAAATGCTACTTAATAGTAGTGGTAGTAGTAGTGATGGTGGTGGTGGTGGTGGTGGTGGTAATCATCACCTACCAAATACAGATTCTTTTTCATTATGGCTAAAATATCACTTCCTCTCTGAAACCTTTTCCTTCCATCGTCCAGCCTTCCTGCCCCCACAGAACTGGTCACCTGACCTAGCAGAGGAGAGAGAATGGCTAATATTTGCAGGATGAGCCCTCCTCGTTATTTGTTGCCTCCGCTCTGGTGGGAATGAACAAAATATCCACCTGCTTTGTGTCTCTTTCATAGCTCTCCTTGTTTTAAATCTTCCAGTCTTGCTCCTTCCAGGCTCCTGACCAACCAAGCATGTGCCACTGCTCTTGAGTATTTATATATCTTAATTCAAACCATTATTTTATCTTCACCCCAAATTTATGGCCAGACATTCTCCACTTTACAGGAGAATGACCCATCACCACTGTCTTGTAGACCATTCTTAAGTGAGGCTCTCAGATCATTTACAGTTCACGCTAACATGCTGTGTCAACATATCCATGAACCGATCTCAAGTTCTTTCTTCCTCCATCATTTGGTCCTAAGGAAATACCTCTACTATGAGCAAATGGTATGGATTGAGGGGAGGTGTCAGTGGAACAGATTTAGTTGACATTGGGGATCTCGGCCATCTGTTCACGTAACTCTGGATATTCTTATGCCCAAATATACCTACCACTTCTACTGTATAATTATGTGTTGGACTGCTTATCCAACCTTGTGACTAATGGTTCTACTTATACCCCGCTCATGAAAGGCAATTCCAGTCACACAGTTACTTCGAGTTCCATGATCAGATTCTCAGTCACTACTTGGGCTCAGTTGCACACCAGGGGCTGCTTTTCAAAGAGCTGTCCCCATCTATCTCACCCATGAGAACAACATGATTTCTAGCCATCTCCATGGATCTCTGATTGCCTGTTCAGACTTGCTGCCCATTACAGTAATTTGAACCATCCTGCCTTGGATGGTTAAGTACCACTGTCTGACCACTACCATTCCAGAATCCTGTATTCCTCATTAAAATTAGTGAAATCTTATTCCAAGATAGCATTTTCTTTTGTTTACCCTGACCTGTAGAGGACAGCCACCAATTAGTTTCATAGGGACGTCACTGCCAGTCTCACTAGTGTGTTCTTTACTGATTCAACCAAGGGAGTGTTCTCTGGGTCTTCCTAGGCAACATACTCAAGCAGTGGGTTCTTTAGTCTCAGATAATAAGTCTATTCTAACATTCCTACCTCCTGATCCTCCTGACCCTCCCCTGTATACAGTGTCAAAGCGATTCTACTTCTCTACCATTTGTCTTAGGCTATCACCATGCCTAAGCTTTTAGGAACTAGCCCGGGCAAGTATGAGGACTGGGTCCAGGTTTCTTTGTCAGACCTTAACAGAGTATTCTCAATTCTCCCTTTATTTGCCTTATTTTCCAACCGTCCTATTTCAACACCCTTTAGACCCATTCTCATGGATGCTCCATGCTCTACTACAAAAACTTGAGTTCTTTCCGTGAATAAGCTATTCTTGGAGCAGACCATTATTTCCCCCCTCTTGAATCTCCTGAAGTCTAACCCTAGTCAGTAGGCTATCAGCAACAAGAGTGGGGATGGAGAACGATCTCAAAGAAATGTTCTAGGCACACTTGAGAAACAAAAAGAAAGCAAGATTGTCTAGACCAAGATGGGAGTAGAAGGGAATGAAGTGGGAGAGGTAGTCAGAGCCCAAATCATGCATAACTGTGTGGGGTGACTTTTATTCTAGAAGGGTATTGAAAGGATTGGCTGATGGATTGGGGCAGAAGGGGACCACAGTGAAGAACAGTTGAGAATGAGGTGATGGTAGTGTGGTTATGTCATTTACAGGAACAGAAAGGGATCTGGGTTTCAGGGGGTGTGTAGAAGTTCTTCAGATAGGGAGGAGGAAGGGTATTTTTAAAAGAAGAAACAATTGACAAATGAAGTCTTTCAGTTCTAGTAGCTACCATTACAACAAATTTGTACCCATGAAAATCAAGGCCAAAGTCAAAATAGCTGTGCCAGAGATGAGACCTTGAAAACATCTGATTAATTAGTATCAACTATGCGAATGTGTATTTCTTCATGAAACTGCTTTTGGAATTGATTTGACCCATTGGCATTGAATTTCTCTGAGCAAGAGTCTGAAGGGTGCATTGACTGTTCATGTTTGAGCCTTTAGACATTTGGCACAGGATTATCTTTTTCCCAGATTCATCCAACAGACATCACGGACCTTCAGCACAGTTTTTATTTTGGTGGAAATGTCAAAGACACACAACCTCCTTTAACAAAGGGAAAGAGACATACTACTTCAAACTGTGCCACTTAAAGCCTAAGTCTTGCTAAGCCAAAGTTTTAATTTATGTCTGGACAATAAAGTGCCATTGCATCTGTGTATATTTCCATTGTGTCCTATTCCCCTGGACTGTGTCATGCTATTTCCCTAACTGGTTCCATGTGATAAAATGAAAGCCTTGTTTCTATGTTCTACTCTGCCTAACTCACATCTGTGTAATGACGGTCCTGAAGAAATGAATGTCCATGCTTCAAGTATGATATCCTTTTACCTGCATTGAGTACTCCATGATAGTATGCTCAAATCTTCTTCCCGGGAACATGCTTTTCAACTTCCCCCCACCCCTTTGTGTTAAGGCATATGAAGAGGAACAAAAAATAGCCCTCACTAAGCAATCTAATTTCTTTTCATAAAATGTTGACATTTTCCTCCAGAGCTTCCACGTGGCCCATCTCCCCCATTTTGCAGATGAAGGAGTTGAAGCCTAAGAAAATTAATTCAGCATCCTAGTAGCAGAATGAACCCACTAATCCCTCTATCTGTGGGCTTTGGGGAGATATTCTTAGAGCACCATGTGGATTGTGAGGGGTCTGGTTAGCTAATAGGATCAATGGGTATTTGGGGAAAGTGACTTTATATCAAAACCAAATTGTCATCCTTAGGCATTCGCAAAAGGACTGCGTGTATTATTACCCTTGCCTTCTGCCTTGGTCCTCATATTTGTTGAGCATCTATTATATCTAAGCACTAATCTAATTTAATTTTACAAACATTTTATACGCTCATTATAATTACTCCATTTTATTGAGAAGGCGGCTATGGATTACATGGGTTAAAAACTTGTCTCTAGTCTTACAAGTAAAAAGCTATAGAGCTGAATTTCATACTCATTCTCTGCCACTGAATCTACTACTCTTTCCCTTGTATCTGCCGCTAGGTCAGGTACCATGAACTTTCTAGTTTAAAGCTTTTTTTAATATTTATATATTTTTAAGAGAGGGAGAGACAGAGCATGAGCAGGGGAGGAGCAGAGAGAAAGCGAGACACAGAATCTGAAGCAGGCTCCAGGCTCTGAGCTGTCAGCACAGAGCCTGATGTGGGGCTCGACCTCATGAATCGTGAGATCATGACCTGAGCCGAAGTCAGATGCTTAACTGACTGAGCCACCCAGGTGCCTCTGAACTTTCTAGTTTAAGTTGTTATTTAAAAAGTCACTACAGGAGGCACTTGGGTGGCTCAGTTGGTTATGCATCTGACTAAGCTTCCGACTTTGACTCAGGTCATGATCTCATGGTTTGTGAGCTGGAGACCCCCATAGGGCCCTGTGCTGACAGCTCAGACCCAGGAGCCTACTTTGGATTCTGCGTCTCCCTCTCTCTCTGCCCCTCCCTCGCCCACTCTCTCTCTCTCTCTCTCTCTCTCTTAAAGATAGATAAACATTTAAAACAAAATTTTAAGTCACTACAGGGTGAGAGGTATTTTGTATTGAACTTAAGGGAATATGGCTTTCAGCTCATAAACCTAGGATTATCATGTATACAGTAGGTACAATCCATTCTGGATCGTCTACACCACCTTGTTTTTCTATTTTATTTCCCCTCTTTCTTTACTGAAACAATTTTGCTCTTCTCCTTAAAAAAAGAGGACACCCAACTCAGGTTGTGTTTGTCTAAAGAGATAAAAAAAAAGTGTAGACAGACATGAGAACAAAAGAGCTTTGCTGAAACTGGGAAGGGCACGAAGTCTGTCCCAAGACAGTCGTTACAAAACTGGAGAACCTAGAAGCAAAGGGAGGCTAAGGTGGAAGAAGCATTCTGTGTGGAAGTCTGTGGAAGGAGCCAGGTGAGAAGAGTCATGTTGGAACCCTTCAGGGAATGCCGACTATTTCACACGGCATGGCTTAGAATGGATTTCTGGACACAAAATGCACATTATCGCCTTGGTTCAGCCAAGGAGAAGGCTCTCTGAGGCCACATGCATATTAAAGTGTGTAATCTTGCTGTTACTATGGGGAAATAATTTACAACATCGTACAACCCGCTGCCTCCTGTCATCTACTGGGACCCTGTGGTTGCCGTGGCTGCACGTGGGGACTCGGCTACCGAGTTAATGTCACCTACTGTGTAAAATTGCACCTCAGCAAAAAGAGAGGGCTGATTGGTCTTGGCCAGGGCTACATGTGGTGAGGGCTTAAGTAGGAGAAAAGCTATCCGAACCCCTGCGGCTTCTGGCTAAGGGGATGTCAGAGCCAGGCCTGACAGACCGGCTTTGGTTTCATAGCCAGGATCATTCTGGCTAAACTGCATGGCATTCTGTTAGCACATCTGTGCTAAACTTCAGAGCATTTCTTGGGACAGGATGTGAGTATTCAGCAGGGGAAAGAAATCTGGAAACTGAGTCTATATGTCCAAAATATCGTACTTATTTCAAGGGGAACAGAGTTAGGAAGGTATGGGATATAGAAAGGGATAGGACGGAGAAAATGGGAGGGGACTTATCCATTAGATTTCTTACGGCATCCCTAAATATCTGGGTCAGGGCCAGGCTGAGTGGCACTGTGGGGGGTTTGGAACCGGTAGCATTTCATGAAAAGACAGATAAACTTGCTGTGAAAAAATCTTGGCATCTCAGATCAGATCAAGCCCAGGGCTTAGGAGATTCTCTGCAAGATCTGCTCTACAACAAAGCGTCTGGGGACCTGAAGCAAACCTTTATCCACTTGGGGTTTCCAGGTCTTCATCTGTAAAATGGTGAAGTTTGAACAAGACAACTTCAAGGCTCCCACCTCCCTGACCCTGATCCTGCTGTAATTTAAGCTCCTCAGTCATTACTGTCTCCATATCCCTCATGCACTGTCCAACGGGATACCTCACACATAGCGGGAGCTCAGGAAATACTGAACGGAAGAGAAGAAAGTATTCAGTAGCAGAGTGGCAATCTATCCTGATGCGTCGAGCAGGAAGGATTCTGTTCCAGTGAGTTCATTGGTGTTAGTGTGGCCATATTCCGTGGTTCTAGTCTGCAAGTCCTCAAGTTTTCCATCGTGGGAACAGTGACAGTACCTTTCAAGGCAGGCAGGAAAGTCTCACAGTGTCCGCTGCTGGGGGTAAAGTGAGCAGAAGCAAAATCTAGGACCAGCAATGACTGGGCGCGGCTGTGAAGACTTGACACTGGTACAAGAAGTAAAGTTTTCAGCCTGGGGAGTAATTAAGTAAAGGGATCCTTGAGACTCACAGCCAAGCAGACTAAAATCTCTTCGATCTTATCTTGACTTATTGGGCTTCTGGTTTTACTTATATGTATCTTTTTGCCTTTTCTCTCCCGTCAAGTGCACTTCAGGTTTAGTTACTGCACAAGGGTGACTGGCCAGGTAGTTGGTGGACAGGTCTCCTCTCAGAATAAGGAGACAGAGCTATAGCCCCTTGACTTCGCAATCAAACCAGACGTTAGAGTTCATTATTGAAGGGGATAGGAGAAGAAATCAGTTAAAGAGAAAGTGAACAAATGGTCAGCCCTGCTGTTCAGGCCCTGCCTCCCGTAGGTGACGTAAGCCTTCCCAGAGAGGCAAGAATTTTTCTTTTTTTTATTTGTTTATCTCCACTATCAGGTGGTTCACTGGCTGGCATTCTGCATTTAGACAGCAGAGCAGGGAGGATATACATATATATTTATATTTATTGTATTTTTTCAAGCACATTCATCTGAAAAAGCTTGGGTTGATTAATATTTTCCGCTGTCCGGTAACCATGGCAATAGGGTCAGCAGATATAATACTTAATTTAATCTTCCAGCTGCCTCAGTGTGCTTCACCGGTGTCCCGAATAATAGAAAGCCTTTTGCCTCTCTCGCTCTCTCTCCCCCCCTCGTATATTATTATCTTTGCCAGTGGCTCCCTCACATGACCCAAAAGGAATACACTGGGTGTTTTTTTTTTTCCTCATTGCATTTTGTATATGCACCTAAAATAAATTCTTGTGTGATTCCACTCCCCACCGAGCCAGTCCCCCCTTCCACAACTCAACCACCCTCTTTCCCCCTCCACTTCCACTCCCCACCACTCCCCCCCACACAACACTCCAGCAGCCAATCTCCACGGAATGACAGGAAACGTGGGAAGATCCTGATAGCTTTCATAGCTGCACCGTAAGGTTTATGAAACACACTCCTCGGCCAAATGAACCCATGCCGACTCTCCTCCCCGCCGCAGACCCAGGCCATTGGCTGAGAGCGCCTTGCTGGTCCGATTTGCTCTCCAGGTGGGTTAAGTGCATTGCTTTGTCTTCATTTGGCCCAGTTCCCTTGTGTCATATCTCTTTATTTTCTTTCTCTTTCCTTCCTCCTCCTTCCCTCTGATAATTATCTTTTTTTTTTTTTTTTTTAAAGCTACCATGGTTTTACACACACTCAATGTTTGGTTGGTTCTAGGAAAAAAGGAGAATTGGTTTTCAAACCTAGGTAAAGACTTTTATGCAAGAGCAAATCCAAAGAAAGACATTTTGGGGAAGGTAGGGGGTTGAGATTTGAGATGGATATTTTTGTTTTTCCCGCTTTTCAAAAAACTGATGTGAATTCTCTGAGTTCAGTGGTTTCTTTCCTCCTTCGGTTTATCATCCTGCCACCGATTATTCCATAGCTGTTAAAAGAAAACATTAATATTAAAATAATACTGTCTTCCCAAAGCTGGTGGGGGGAGTAGGATGGGGTGCTGAGGGGGAATATTTAAAAGAAAAAGAGGGGACAAAAAGAGAAATGGTTGGAACGTGGGCCATAAGAAAACTGTATCATTTTTTTTCCATTTCTGTTTATTTATTAATCAGACTTTTATTAATCCTGTCATTGACTCAAATAATAAACATATTTTCCCATTGATGCTCCCCCCACCTTTTGTTATTTTACAAGAAAGAGCAATTTCAGGATCAGAACAGTATTTTTTTTTTTTTAATGAGGAAATGAGCAACTCTCACCCTTATTTCTTCCTCTGAGGAGCATAAACCCCAGTTTATTCCTTCAGGATTTATTTCTGTTTTTGGAAGAAGCAGGTAAAAAAAAAAATCACAAAAAGTACTGATTGTGCATCCATTGTGCATCCATTGGCTTCAGTCTGAAACTGGGCCAATTCAGGTGATTACATTCTTCCAAAATGGAGGAAGCATCCCCCATCTGTCTTTGACAATGTGTGTCATGTAGATAGGCATTCGGTATCTTTGTTCTTCAAGGGCAACCCCCAGTTTCTTTTTCTCCCATTCCCCCTTTCAGGAAGTAGCACATCCAGTCAAACCGTAACAGTGCCTGTAATTGACATGTTGGTAACTGAAAGCTGAGGGAGTTGGGTTGGGAAGCGGAGGAGAGTGGATACACAGCTGTCAATGTCATGAGGTGGGTGTCACTGTGGAGCCCCCGCCACCAAGAGCAGACGTTGCGAAGTCAATGCCTTTTGCAGACAGGTCTCAAGCCATATGACGTGTCTCAGCCAGCTCCTGTATCTGTTAACATTTATGACTTGGAGCAAACGGAAGCCTGTAGATGTCAATATACCAAGTGTCCCAGACATTCTCGGAGACAAATATACCTTGTAGATTTACCTGGGGCTGCTAATGCTGTGTACCTCAGAGACCATAACATCCAGACCCTGGAACAGTAGGCACACACAGCTGAGTGTGGATATATAGACAAGCACCTCTAGCTCATCATGGTGGCCACAAATACCTCCCTGATGAAATCATAGATTTCCATAGGCCCTATGGTGTGAGTGCTGACTCCCATTTTATGGGCACATCATCTAGCTCTGATCACAATACCCACCCCCCAACCCCCAAGAAAGTGGGAAAGGGGATAAACAGTTGCAAGTGCGTACAACACACCGGACTTGATCATACTAGGCCATGGAGCCACAGGACACATCAGTGAATGCACTATAAGCAATGTTTGCCATCATGTCTGACACTATTATGCTAGTGTGTCAAGGAGGTGCTTTGCAGTTACAAGGAGCCAAGACTCTCTGAGTTTACCACAGCCAATCAAGTCTATTTTAATAATACCCAAGGAAATGAGGACAAAAGGAAGCCATTTCATGAGTACACAGCTAAGGATGGGCAAGAACTGGGCATCGCTTGGAGACATGCAGTCACTCTAGAGATTGAGCATTTGAGGCCTCAGTATCTCCTGGGGTCTTCATCTTATGGGGTCACCAAACCAGTCTTTCTACTTTTTCCAGCCACTGATGCCCATTGCTCCTACTCTCCCAAATCCATGGAGTCTTAGACCAAGTGTCTGAGAGAGCCACTAATTTCTGTCTGTGCTTCTGTTTCTGTTTCTCCTACTGGCCCCAATTCTCTGTCCTCTCCCTTGCCCATGGCTGCTACCTTCTTTCTTTGGGAATCTCAGCTTCTGCACTGTCTACCCTCTAGATAGGTCTGTAGTCCACACTTCCCACGAGCAAGGGTCTGAGTGGTTAGTCTCCATGTGGTGCATGGAGCCTCTTAGGTCAGGCTGCTTCCTAGGCCACTGTCCCAATGCCTACAATTATCTTGGGATCAGGGGCCCATCTCTGACCTTGTCAATCTCTGTCAATTGCTATGGCCATAAAGGACAAAGGAGGCATGATGACCCCTTCAAAAAGGGAACATGCTGGGCCCCTAGGTTTCTCAGTCGATACCTTTGGTCATTAAATGTCCCAGGTTCCTCAACTTAACACTGCCTGGCAGGTCTTGTTGGCCCTTGGCAGAAGGCTTTATCCAGGAAAACTAAGAAAAAAAATGTGCATTTTCCAGGCTGCTTTCCTTAATGGCCTTTTAGAAGTTCCCATTTATATTCAAAATGGACTAACCACAGGTTTCTTGATCTATGGCCCCTTTTTTTGCCCGATCAGTGACTTTTAATGCTGTATCTTCAACCACTTCTAGTGGTTTTTACCTCCTGGTAGAAAGAAACAGAAAAGAGAGATAACCTGCTGCTTGTGGGAGACACAGTTTATCAAAGTAAATAAATGGCTCTTTGTTTTTTGGTGTTTTTTTTTTTTTTAAATCGTACATAACAGCAACCAAACCTTTTGTCAGTAGAGTCTCTCGCTGGTACCTTCAGGGGCTCTTCACCTCCCTGAGGGAGACATTGGGTTCCTGAGGGAGACGTTGGGTGTGGTCCTAAACGTGGGCTCAGGCTGACTCTCTCCACTTCCATCCTCCCCACATGGTGGCTTTCTTTCAGGTTTCTTTTAATTTTTCTAATTAATTTTGAGAGCTCTTTGAGACATTTTCCATTTTGTTCACAGTTTGAGTCCTGCTCTGAGGTGTTCTCAGTAAATGTCTTGGTGTCTTTAGCAGAATTCCTTCAGTGTAATGGATCCTCTGAAAGAGACTCCTATTCCCATTTAATTTAGATGCCTGATCTGATTGTCATTTTCAATCCCACGATGGCTTTGATTATCGATGGTGGCCTATAAATCATGAGCACTCACAACACAGTTCGGAGAGGAAGGAGGGAGACTGGTTAAATATTCCAGAATTACGGAGCTCATTGTACGATATGATTTCTTCTTGTGAGTTGCTGGCTTAGCTTTTCTTCTGAGACAGTTGGCTTATTTCATGCTGGAGGCAGGTCTGTTCCAGAGTCTCATATTGTGAGTGGTGTGTGTGGTGTGTGCACGGAGAGACAAATGTGGAAAATTTTTAGTGTAGATTTTGGTGACCATTGTATGTATAATTTTTCTTTCCATATCTTTTTCTTTTAGTTGCGGAGATCTCCTCTTCTGATATCAATAGTCTCCACTCCTTAGGTTGTTATTTGTATTTTCACAGATTTGGTCTAGTTGTTTCTAGCTTAAACTGCCGCCCCCCACCCTGCTTACATGCCTCTTACATGTTTGTGCATCAGATGGATATTTGTATCATAACATGAGGAACTTAGAAGGCAATTCAGCTGTTTTCCCAAATGTGCAACTTGGAAATATCCAGTATTCTACAGTGTGAAAAACACAGATGTCCTCTTCCACTTCAGAGAATGCCTGTCAGTCAGTTGCCACCTGTTCAGAAAGGGAACGGCTGAATGCAAAGTGGCAGCTTGTCACCAACTTCCCAAACCCAAGCACACTAATTAACTCCTGTCCCCTCACGAAAACTCATTTGCAGCCTGCGCAAGATGCTTTCCCCCCAACATGGCGGCACTCAGGGGAATGCCCCTTGGGTAGATGAGCCTGCAGCTCTGGTTGTCCTTCTTGGCTGTGACCCAACAGAAGAGGTCATGGGCAGGAGGAACTAGAAGGTGCCCCTGAGTTTCTGCCTCAGGCCATCGAATTTTCACTACATGGTATTTGCAGGCTCAGTATCCTGCTACTTAAGATGCCAAATGACAACCTTATTGAATGAACTACTGTAGTTTTGCCCATGATTGTAACCTTCACTCCAGGTCTCCTAAACACATAGCTGACATGTTTTGGGTGGTGAGATACTGTTAGAGCAAAGTCTATTTTGCCTCCACCCTGTTAGTGGAATCTTCCGGCACCATCCAGATCCAGCCTCTATTTCAGAACAGAAGCATTCATTCCCCTGGTGGTTGGAAATGTTGGAAGCTGACAGCTCTTCACAGAGTCCTCTCCCTGGTAGTTGCCCCAGGTTAGTCAACTCCTTTCTGCAGAATCAGACTGCATCCCATTCTGGAGCTCCCCCGCAGATGAGGCCTTGGTTTTATCTGCATCACAGTTCAACTTCTTCCTCAACCCGACCCTGCTTCCTTCACCCCACCAAAGACAGTGTCCATCCCAAACACACTGCTCAATAAACTTTGCATGGAAATACGCCTCACAGAGTCTCCATACCTGAGACTCATTCCCATTAAGACATTCAATGTGGTGCCCAAGAAGCAATTCCAGGCCTTCCTAGACAAGCCTGAGACCCGAGAGACATGGTCTAATGTAGTTGGCCCCCCCACCCCTTGCTCTCCAGTAGCTGTACCCTGGGCTAACTTGTGTGTCCATCGCAACTGCCAAATTTCATGAAAATGCCCGTCCTTTAAAATGATGGTGTAGCAATCATATTTTAGGAAAGGAATCTCTACTTCCACTGTTCAGGGGTTGAAGTTGTAGGTCTTTTGGAAAATGATTATTTTCACATTTTTTATTGATGTGTACGTACATATAATAAAGAGCACAGGTCTCAAGTGTACACCCCATATATATATGTGTGTGTGTGTACACACACACACACACACACACACACACACACACACACTGATGTAACTAAACCCATATCAATATGTCAAATACCTCCAGCATCCCAGGAAGCTCCCTCACTCACCCTGGCCAGTGTTCCTCTGCTAAAGGCCAATACCATTCCAACCTCTACCCACATAAATTAATGTGAAAACAATGATCTTGTGCATTTTGAGTTTTCACCTTTCACTTATGGTCTTCGGAATTTGTTGAATACTGGTGGAAGTCACCATTTCTGTTATGCTTTTTAAAAAGCCATAAAGATACTTGGGAAGCAGCACACACGAGGGGAAAACTCACAATTCAGTAGTGACACCAAATGCTTAGAAGTAGAAGCAGTGACATTGTTAATATTGTACACATGTAAAACTGAGGAGGCATTCATAATTTGCAGAGAAATCATTGTAAAATGCTCCATAACCAAGATGTCAAGTTATTTATAACTTAGCGGGATGGTCAGGTTGGAGTTGGAGGAGTCATTAGGCTGGGATTTTGAAGTTACATTAGAATAAACAATTTGAGCTTTGACTAGATCACCTTTTTTTGCTGTTGTTTTCTAAAGGAGCCATACATTTTATAAGGTATCACTTTGTGATTCTTACAATCCTTCTTTCCCCGGTGCCGTTGAAGTTCTCTGCCTTTTTCTCACCATATCCTTTGGGGTTTTTCAACCTTCCATCCCAGTCCTACCAGTGTGTTGCCAGGATGCCCAGAGAGTCTCACGATGTACTCAGGTCCACGGCTGAGGCTTTCTTTCTCCGGGGGGAAGAGGAGATAAAGGTATTGTGGAATAGATGGGGTTGTGGCAGATTTGCCAGATGGTCCCCGAGTGGCTGATCACAGGGTGAGGCTGGAAGCAGGTTTGGATTTTGTTCCTCACCCACATGTCGATCAGTTGGAGATGGTGGGGCAGTCTCCAGGCTTCCCCCCACCGAATCGGTCAGGTCCGAGCCAGAGGAAGAGGTCCTGTGTACATTTATATAGGGAAGTTAATATGGGGTCTCGTTTCAGAGGGGCTAGAAGGGCAGGGGGAGACAATCAAGAGATTAGCTCCAGAGGGAAGCTGGTACTACCTGCAGCCTAGAGGAGCAAAGGGAAAGGCAGTGGTATAGAAGTCAGGGAGCGGGCTCTCCGGAGGGAGCCAGAACCACAAGAAGGCCGTCTGGCCAAAGCTGGAGTATGCAGAAGTATGCTGGAGTATCCAGGGGGGCCACCCAGAGCAGGGGCAACAGGAGAGGGCAAGTGGGAGACACCAGGTATTTCTCATCCTTCAGGTTCCTGCCAAGGCCTCCCACTGGCCGATCCCCACCGGAAGCCATTTGGCAAGGGAGCTCTTGGGAAATAGAGTTTGCACAGGGCATTCCTCTGGGATGTGGAGCCCAGTGGAGGAAGGGAGGGTTTGGATCTGAGAGCAAAGTGGCCCGTGACCAACCCATCCCCTTTCCCGTACCTCATTAACTGAGGAAGAGAAAACCTTCCTAAGACTTTGATGTAGAGTTAATTTTTTAAGATGTGTTTCTAAGGGGAGCCAAAGGCTAAAAACATTCGGTGTGTCTTTGTTTTCAGGGTGTGGGGATTTCAGGTGTGAGCCTGTGCTAAGGGGCTCTGTCTCTTTGGGACCTTAAGGATGCAGCGCCTTACTTTAGGATTTACAGGCTATCTCAGTTTCATAAATCAGCGATGTGCGCTCCGTGTGTGAGAGTCTGCAAATTCTAAACTAATATGTCGCTCTCTTTCTGTCTAGCATCATATTTATGTTAAGGCTCCATAAATCATGCTGCACATTTCCGCAGCACAGCCATGATGAAAAGTGATGTAACCAACAATAGGAAAGAATGGAAATTAAAATGCAAGAAAACAAAATGAAATAAAAATTCATGTGGCCTGCAATTTAAAGCCACTTATTTCAGAAATGTGCATCGATTAGGGGAAAGGAATCAAGTATTCCGTCTGCGTTTAGCCATTTGGCCACTAAGCCATTCAACCTGTCCTTGCCATGTCAAATATGCCTCTTGCCAACGCCCTGAGGATTGTTGCTGGATCAGAGATGATGGTGGTGAGCTTCTGCACCTTAATGTCTTTTCTGGGGCAGAGTTTCCAGAGGGGTCTTAGGGGCCAGCGCCCTGATGTAGGATTGTAAGGGCAAAACTCCCACTTTCAGAGACCAAATTTTCCACCAGCCAGGGAAGACAGAAGAAGGATTCAAGGAAGCGCTTCTCAGGATTAAGTCAGGAGGCTTGCTGTTTCCTCTCTAGCATAGCAGACCAGAATAAGGTGGATTTCAGCAGCTCCGTTTTAGCTCAAGCATTTTTGTCGTACAGATTTCAGTATATTCTATGCACACGGATTTCTTCCCTCTGTATCAAACTTGGAGAAGGCGTGGATATACCAGAGCTGAAGAAAGAACAAGCCAGCTAAGTGGTACCGTAGGCTGGTAGAGGGCAGTGATTTCAAAGGGAATCCACCCATAGAGCATCTTCCTTTTCTTTAAGGGTATTTGCTTTTCAAGTTTGTTTATTACATATGAAAACCAACTGAAACATCAGGTTATGCATTAGACCAAGGAATAAAAGGTAATATTTTAACATGCTAAAGGAATTCTGCCAGCCAGTCATAAGCATCAATCCATCACAATTATTAGAAACAATGTACTGTGCAGTAGTAAAGAGATACAGCCAATATGCAGACACACACACTAAATAAATTCCCTCTTAGACTGGCTGTTTCCTCCCCTGCCCAGACAGACAGCAGAAACTGTTCATGCAAAAGAGAAACACTGAGAGGTGGAACTCAGCACCGCACAGTTTTCCCCCCAACCCTGCTGGGTTTCATTCATTCCTGTAAGTCTCTGAGTGGAGCTTATACCGGCAACCCCGTTTCCCTCTTAAAAACACAGATTGGCTCTGGATTTGGGGGTTTCATACACAGAATGTGATTATAATATTAATGATTACATGTAAGCATCAACAAAAGCGGCCTTTAGGGAGTAAGAAAGTGAGGGGTGGATGGAAGATGCAAATCGATTCAGCCCAGAAAATGGACCTCACCTAGGCATTTATGCATATGTGGATACCTGCTTTTGTTTCTATTCATGTTCCCTTCTTTTCCAGCGTATCTTCATCAGCAGAGAGAACGTTGGAGGCAGCCCCTCTTTCCTGTAGCCATTTGCTTTACGTAAACCAGCTAGCAAACCGCTCCGTTAGTATTGATGTAGACATTACCACAAATCGCCACTTAGGGACCTGAGCGAATTGACTAACTGGTTTCAGATCCAATACACATAACTTGATCAGACACAAAGTTTAAGTACACTTGCAGGCATGCCAACTGCACCTACCAGGAAGTGACTCTTCGGCTGCCAGCTTCAAGAGGCCCTAAGGGAAACCCAGGAGGAAGGCATGCAGACCTAGAGGTGAGGCAGTGAGTCTGGAAGTTTCAAGAAGCACAGCCCGAGATGGAAAGAAATAAGGCAGTCAGGGCAGGAAGTAAAGCAAATCTCACAAGCCACAGGGGCACTTCAGTCCAGGGTGCACCTGATCCGACTTTCATTATTTTGGCTTTTTATCCTTGCGTCTGACGGCTCTGAGGTCTGGAATGCTGAGTGTCAGATGACTTGGGAGATGACTGAACTGTGATCAGAGAGAAAACTCAGCTGATCCTGGGTCAGCTACATGCCCATCTGCCCACCGGGCTGTCAAGCCCCCAGGAACAATGGCTTTTGAGTTGATTGTCTTTTCAGTAGCCAGGAAATTACCTGGATAGAACTGGGCAAAAGCCTTCGACAGAATGAACAGCATCAACCCCGAGAGGTCAGGGCTGGTATGGGGCAGGTGGTGTGGTGGGGCTAAGGACCACGCAAGCATGTTCCACCGCACTCTGAATGTTAGTGCATTAACCACTTCTTACTTCTTTGGGGTAAAAGAGTTTGCTTTCTTCCCTTCACCCTGGGAGTAGGAGTGCTGCTTTTTTGTGGCACGAAGCTTTCCCTCAGAAATTATGTAGTTGAATGCTGGATGTACAAGTAGAGAGATAGGTTGGACATGTAGCCATGGAAGTTTCTGGAAAAAAAATAAATGAGAAAAATCTGTGCACTTATGTGTATGTATCGGAGTGGGGGCAACATTGGTAAAGGTAAACTAAATAGAATTCTGGCAAGAAAGGAATGTGTAGTTTATTAGAAGCAGACCAGGCCAACAGCTGTCAAGGAAGACCAGAAGTTAGAATAAAGGGATTAGTTGCAGGGAGAGAGGTGGATAGGGGTGGACTTGAAGAGGAAGGATTGTATTAGAATGGCAAGTCTTTAAAAATAGAAAGAGAAATCTTGGTTTAAATATAGACAAAAATATTTATTTCTTGTATTATCTTTTATTATTATATGTATATTTAATATTTATTTTGTTATTCATTTGTTTACTGTGTATTTATTGACCACCTACTATGTAGTCACAGCATTGTGGATACACTGAGAAATAATACAGACATGGTTACTGACCATGTAGTGTTTACAGTCTCATAACATTATCTGCGAGCAGACTATTGAAGGCTTAAGGCATTTGGCAGCGCTTAATCCTTACAAATTGAAATAATTTAATGTTAAAGGTGATTTTAAAAGCGATCTAATAATAACAAAAGCAAATGATTGTGGAACATATTGAGCATCTGGATGTACCCGGGAATCGTGCTGGTAGATCTCTATATTACATCATTTAATCCTCATGACCATTTTATAAGGGAGAAGCTTTTAGTCTTATTTTATATCTGTGGCTTAGAGAGGTTAAGGTACATCCCACACATCATGGAGGAAGGCCTCCAGGTTTTGAATTTGGGCATATCTGACAACCCCTCCCCCCCTGCCCCACCCCACCCCAGTCCTCTGCTCATTCTGTTCTACTGTGCAGCTTCCCTGGTGGCAATGAGGACATCAAATCGGGATGAAGAGAGACTGGAGTTAGGGAAGTCAACTAGGGGGATAATAATATTCTTACTCTATGGGAGCAACAGTGAACCTACGAGATGTAAAACATTCAAGGGGCAAGGGAGATGGAGAAGAGTGTCTGATTCACTAGTCTTGTCAGAGCCATCTATGGATTTGGTAGGTATGTGGAATTATGAAGGGAAAGGAATCAGGAGGGGCCCTAACAGTTTCCAGCTAGGGTGACTGGAAAGGTGGGAGGTCTGTGACATTATAGAAGGTGGAAACAAGGCAAAATGAATTTCATTTTGAACAGACGTTGTGTAAGGAGATAGTTGGACATCCAGATAAACGTAACTGATAGATAGTTGGGTGTATGTCATTTGAGAGAGATTAAAGTTAGATATACAGATTTGGGAACCATCAAAGGGGCCAAGAAAGCAGGCGTACATAGCTGAAAGCAAGCGGTTGTCCAAAAGCACTTAATAGGCACAGTGGGCAAAGTGCATTGCATGGACCATCTGGTAGACCAAGGTTTCTCGTACTGAGCTCCACTGACAATATAGGCCAGATAATTCACGGTTGTGGGGTGGCTGTCTTCTGCATGGTAAGATGTTTAGCAGAATCTCTGGATTCTACTCACTAAATGCCAGTGGCCAAACTTCTCTAAGTGTAACAAATGTCTTTGGGCACTGCCAAATGTCCCTTGGGGCACAAAATTGCCCCCAGTTGAAAGCCCCTGAAGTAGTTGAAAGTTCATTCTAGGCCGTTTGACTATTTATAAGTAGGCATATCATGATACGTGACTTCTTTATACATGTTATGTATACCTATGCAACTTATCCAGTCAGTGGGACTCAGTGTCACCCTTGTAATTGCACATGCAATAAAAAATGACTCTGAGGGGCGCCTGGGTGGCGCAGTCGGTTAAGCGTCCAACTTCAGCCAGGTCACGATCTCGCGGTCCGTGAGTTCGAGACCCGCGTCAGGCTCTGGGCTGATGGCTCGGAGCCTGGAGCCTGTTTCCGATTCTGTGTCTCCCTCTCTCTCTGCCCCTCCCCCGTTCATGCTCTGTCTCTCTCTGTCCCAAAAATAAATAAAAAACGTTGAAAAAAAAAAATTAAAAAAAAAATGACTCTGATGTGAAGTGGTCACAATGCTGCATATTTCTGAATGCTTTGACTCCAGTTATGCTTATAATTTGAAATCTTTTGAGGCTTGTTCAAGCTCACTTTATTATACAATTTTATTTTAGTGTCTGTGTCAAAGACAGTGGGTACTCCCTAACCATCCATGTGCTGTCTTACATTTCTGAGACAGATGCGTTAGAGCCAGGTGACTAGTTCTAGTCAATGGATAGATTGAGAGAGAGAAAGTGACATGTATCACTTCTGGGCTGAAACAGATAAAAGCCAGGTACCTTTTCCATTTCTTTTCCCCTGACACAGTGGCACCAGAGACCATATTCCAGATGACTTGGCTTCAAGATGGAGAAGGACTGCCTGAGCCATATCAGACTTCACATGGATATTATGTGTCAAGCCACTGAGACTCAGGGGTTTATTTGTTATCACAGCAGAGCTCAGCTTTATCCTGACTGATAGAAATCTCATACATATAAAACGCAGGAGGAACAAGAATATTTTAATGAGGTTTTGCCAAATGTATATCCACTTTATAGGAACATGACAACCACATGTAAAAACTATAACCTAAGAGAGTAGTAAGGTAAATGTTAGTCACCATGACAATTCTGACATCATACTATACATTTATTCAAAGAAATATCAGTTAGCAGTCACCTTTAGTTTCCTGGTTTCAGTGGAGTTAGTTTTTATTTTATTAAAAAAAATTTTTTTAATGTTTCTTTATTTTTGAGAGAGAGACAGAGACAGAGAGCATGAGCAGGGGAGGGGCAGAGAGAGAGGGAGACACAGAATCCAAAGCAGGCTCCAGGCTCTGAGCTGTCAGCACAGAGCCCGACATGGGGCTTGAACTCACAGACTGTGAGATCATGACCTGAGCTGAAGTCGGACACTCAACTGACTGAGCCACCCAGGAGCCCCTAGTTTTTATTTTATTTTTGAATGCAAGATGATTCTGTTACACAGAGCATGTGTCCATGAATGGTAGAATTATGTAACATACCAACTCAGTCTTGATTTCAGATGTATCATACACCTTGAAACTGATTTCCACATTGCTTAAACCAAAATAAAAAATTTTTCTTGTTTGAGCAATAAGGGAATCCCCTAGGTTTTTCCTCCTGCTCCTGTGTGCTTTAAAAGCTTTGAAATAGGAATTGGGCAAAACTTTGCAATTCTCTTATTTAAAAAATATGAAAAATGTCCCGTCTTTGGAAAATACACTTGTGTAAGTGCTAGACTTCATGTGATGGTTCTTGAACTGGATATCTCAGTCATTCCTCCATTCTGAGTGGCAGTAGAATTCTTGATAAAATTGTTAGCATGTTGGCTGACAGTATTTTCGTTAATTTTAAGGTGAGAATGTAAAGGTTTTAAGATGTCTTCTACAAGTGTTTGAGTAATTTCGATGAAATTTTGTGGGAATGGGTTGTACCACAGGAATTTCTAACGACTATATAAATGGTGCATCTTAGTTTTTATACTTGCCTTGATATTTTTCATATTTATATAGCATGAGTGGAGATGCTTTAATTATTTTGTAATTTTATTGAAGTACAGATCAGACGGATCTTGACATTAGGGGGCACAAGATTTAAGTAACTGATCCCTGCTCGTAAAAGAATGTTTATGTTGCAATTATGATGAGCTTTTGTTTTACTCAGTTGAAGAATAATCTGAAAAAAATGGTTTAGGCATTCTGAGTCAGAACTTTGGTTCTCATTATGAAGTATTTTTCTCTGTAATCCTTGTCTCAAGAAAGGGGAAATTGTATTGAAACCAGAATTATTTGTGCGTATTTTCCCCTAGATTGGATTTAGAAGGAAGCAAGATTTCTAGGATAATGCTGCCTAAGGAAAGTCGTAGAAGAAAATTGCTAGCAGTGGTATTTGTTGTAATCTGGATTCAGTGCATCAGGTGAGAAGGGTGTGTGATGTCAATTGTTGAATTATTCCAGAGCTTGGAAAGGCAAATCTCAGTGCTTCAATGAATTATGCTGGATTCAGTTGGAAAAAAGCCCTAAATGGGATGATCTGGAGAAGATATGGAATCATTTGTACGTTATTCATCTCACTTTGTCATAAAACGATCTTTTTAATGAACTTTCAGTTCTTAAATCATATCTTAATGAGAACTTGCTAGCCAGATGGGATAGAAATAAAGATCAAATATAGTTGAATGTGCATATAGATTTTCATCAGGAATATATTAGAATCCCAAGCATAAGGAAACAGAGAACTTTTCTTCTCTCACTACCAGTTTCAAATGCTAGTGATCAAGAGGGCATTTTCCCTAGTTAATATATTTTAGGTATCAGAGAAGGTATTGATGATATTCCAATGGTGGGATCTTTGTGGATAATCCAAATGAATTACTCAGAATTTTGAGAAAATGTGGAGGACCAAATAACTATTGGAAATAATGATGGGGCACCCAGGTGGCTCAGTCGGATAAGTGTCTGACTCTTGATTTTTGGCTCAGGTCACGATCTCACAGTTCGTGAGTTCAAGCCCTATGTCAGGCTCTTCGCTGATAGTATGGAGCTTCCTTGGAATTCTCTGTCTCTCTCTCTCTCTCAAAGTAAACAAATAAACATTAAAAAAAGAAAAGAATGATGACCTAACGAATTTGCTGTGTACTGGGTACTGTGCTAAATACTTTGAATGTATGATTCTTCAAAACCATCACAGCAAGCATAAAAGGCAGGAACTATTGTTATGTCCATTTTGCAGATGAGGAAACTGATATTAAGTTTCCCAGGGCCATCAGCTAGTAGGTGGTTAAGCTGGCATTTGATTCTAGAACACACACTATTAATCGCCATCCTGTCTCTGGCCCCTAACAACTGGGCATGTAATAGGACATCATCTCCAATAGTAGGTGGGATGATGAAAATAAAAACGAAAATAATGTCTAGGGTGACAGACAATTTTTGGTGGGAGTTGTATGCCCCGTCATACAGCTTTATTCTTTGGGCATCCCATGCTTTCCTAAATCATAGCCAACTGCCTAAAATGGAGAAAACTTGATCAGTGAAGCCTTTCCCAGTAGAGTAACCTGCCCCCCCCCCCCACCATGTTTTTTTGCCCCAATAGAATCCTAGGAGCAAGCCATTGAGATTTACCGGCTGTATCCATCCATGTCAGTATCAGCACCTGCTCTGCTATCCCTTTGGTTTCCCCAGCAGGGACCTTGCTGTGGCCTTCCATTTGGCCATGAGATCCCTACTGATGTGGGTTCTGTTATTCCTTTCATCCTTCTGGCCTTCCCTTAACCCCACTCCAACCAGTGCTGGCCCATGTTGCTTTTGTCATTACTACCATAATGGGCTGGCCCTCCTTCCTTTGCCAACCTCGTGGCTGCTGCCCTCAGCCAGCCGTGGTGCTATTGTTAAACCTCTGAGCAGACAGCCCTAAAAGATGGCCCCATTCTCTTAGCTTTTTACAGTATTTGCTGCTCTTTTATCAATTCCTAAAAGAGTAGCCCTGTCCTCTCAAGTTCTTTTGGCTCCTCTCTTGAGGACCTTGTATCAGTTATCTATGACTGAGTAACAAATCACCCCCCCCCCAAATTAGAAGATTAAAATAAAACTGTGATATTATTTAGCTCACTCATCTGCATGTGGACCATTTAGGCTGGGCTTAGCTAGGACAACTCACTTCTGCCCCTACACAGTGTCAGCTGAGCTCTTGGGACCTCAGTTGGGTCAACTACATTCAAACTTGTCTCTTTGTTTGACCTCTCATTCTCAAGACCAGCCTACGCTTTTTCCACACGGTGCTAGAAGTACCAGCAAGAAGCAAGAGAAGACAAACTCCAGTATGGGAGCACTTTTTAAGCTTCTATTTACTTCACATTTGCTCAAGTCCTATTGATCAAAGCAAGTCACATGATCAGTCACAGCATTAATGTGACAGGGTCCACAGAGTCACATGGATCACATAGAGATGTGATTCACGGAGCCAGTGCTATAATAGACTTTAATCACAGTCCTTCTGGAAATGGTTCAGAAGACATTTGAGTGACTCTGCCCTATAATGCCAAACCCCAACTCTCCATCGTCAACCAAAATCTTCACTTTGATATTCAAGGCTCTCACCAATGTGGCTCTCTTCCAAAACCATCCTTTTACCAACCTCTTCAGGAATCCTGTGCTCCAGCCACTGTCCCTATTAACTGTCTCCTTCCCATTTCCTCAAGGTCAAACCCCTGCTCTTTCTAAATAGCAAGCTATTTCAGCTTAAGGAACACTATTCTTCTACCAAACTCCAACCTCCAGTTCCATTTCTCATCATTTCATTTCTGTTCCTGGCATCATCTCATAAGCCTTATTTTCCCAAGGAGGTTTTATGCTATTAACATATGTATACCTAAGATATAAACACTCAGTAACCTGTACTGAACTGGGCTTATGGTGAAGGGAATTTGCCTCAGTGTTTGTGAATCCCCTGCAAGGGTTGAAGCAGTCTGTTCTGGGTCATGGGGCAAGCCAGAGATCCTGAAGCATGCAGAGCAGGGCACAGCACACAGAAGGATACATTCTTTGCAACATTTGTAGATAAAAATTAGTTCCATTTCCAAAGAGAAAAAAATAAGAGAGGCCCTAGATTAATCCCAAAGTGGGAAACGTTCTGGGCTAGAATGAAAACAACATGACAAAATGCATGAGGTCAGCAAGCACCATTGAGTTAGGTATTTGGAATACACACTGGGGTGTCTTTATGTCGGGAGCTTGCTGGAATTCTGGACTTGATGGGCTTTTTGGCAAGCAGAATTCCCCAATACAAAAAGAGAGTGGTGGAGAAGTGTTATCAAGTGACACTTTAGGCCCTCAATTCAGCTTTTGGATAATCAGATGGCATTTATTTAATACATGTTTGTGGCTCAACTACTCTATGCCAGGCACTGTGCTAGGTAATGGGGGCGCGACGGAGGACAAGAGAGAGTCTCTGCTCTCAAGGAGCTTACGGCCTTGGAAAAGTGAACAGTTAGAGAACTTTCTGTTAAGTTCTAGCACTGGGCACTGTGAGAGCACACAGGAGATGACTTACCTTGGGAGCTCAGAGAAGGCTGCCAGAGGAAGTAGCATTAAGCAGAGAGCTGAGGAAGAGGATACAGATGAGTCAGCCTGAGGGGTGTGTGTGGGTGTGTGTGTGTGTGTGTGTGTGTGTGTGTGTGTGTGTGTGTATCCACGTGTGTGTTGGCAGGTGCTTGTGTGACAGAGTAAGCGGTGCACAGGGACATCCTTGTAGGCAGAGAGTAGTTTGTGTCAGAAGTGTGAGAGGCGAGAGAAAGCACGCTGGGTTCAAAACCCTGAAACCCATTTTGTGTTGGTGGATTTCTGAGGAGGCAAGAGAGAGAGAAAGGAGGCTGGAGAGAGCTGGGATGTGGCAGGTCTAGTCACCCATGCCGAGAGGCAGAGGTAGAACAAAAGCCCAAACACAGTCACAAAATGGAAGGCTACTTTTTAATCAGAAGCATTTTGGGGGGCACCTGGGTGGCTGAGTTGGTCAAGCGCCTGACTCTCGATTTCAGCTCAAGTCATGATTTCAAGGTTCATGAGTTCAAGCCCCACGTCGGGCTCTGTGCTGAGAGCCTGCTTGGGATTGTCTCTCTACCACTCTCTCTACCCCTCCCCTGCTCATGCTTGCTCACTCTCTCTCAAAATAAATAAATATGTATTTTTTAAAAACCCACATTAAAAAAAAAAAAAGAATCTCTAAATGCTAGGATTCCCCTCCCCCGTCAAGTTTCTGTCCAAAGAGCCTTGAAACCTGGATTGTACCTAGCAGTTGAGCATTCTTTATTTAAAAGTAGCTGGTAATGGAATGGGCCAGGGGAAGCTGTGGAGAGGAACATGAGGCCAGTTGTGCCCCTATCTCCTGAGTGGGGTTCGAACATTACAGAACAAAAAGAGGCCAGCATCGTGGGCCCTACCTCTCCACCCAGCTCCATTCCCTCGATTACCCATTGGTCCCATCTGCAGTGACAGCGTGCAAGCAATTTGTCATTTCCTCTTACTCATTATTCAAACCTGTGTTTGACTTTGCGACGACCTGATCTATTTTCAGTCCTTCTCATGTTTTTGTTAATTTTCCAAATGTGCGCGACTACCCATCAGTTCTTGTTCTACCCTGTAGAGGACAAAATTGGTGGGATCCTTTTGTAGCCGTGTCTCTGAGGATACTTCAAACCTTATAAAACAACTTTTTTTTTTCCTTATGGGAAATGCTGTCTGGTTTTAAAGGTGTGTGTGTGTAGCTACATCTTTCCAGTTATCCGGGTGGAAGGTGCCTATTCCCATCCACGTTCTAACGCTGTACATTTTTGTGAAATGTAAAACACAAATAAAATGCCAAGGCAATGCATGAAATGTCCCTATGCCACTGGAGGAATACGAATGAAAGACAAACTTCCAGGGAGGCCTTTTTCATCCAAGGCATTCCTCTGGCAGAACAAACAGATGCTAAAACAAGGGAAATTGGAAGTTGATTGCTTTGAAGGAGAGAGTGCTTTTGGAAGTGTATTTCTTCAGGTCATAGCTTTCAGAACACAGTTTTAGCTTTTCCCCTCTGATGCCACACGTCTCATTTGGGCCGATTTGGCCCTGAGCTGGCCATTCCCCTTCAGTCACCCGTGCCACACAAAGGGGTGAGCTCATCGCAGCGTCATCTGATATTCCAGTGGCCCATCTGGTCAGCAGGCACCCAGCTCCCGGGAACATGGAATTAGGCTATCTCAAGGGAATGCCCAGGGCGAAAGTCTCTGAGCCTTTTCTGCAAGAGTTTGGGGCTTAATGCATCATGACTGGAGGTGTTCAGGCTGGGTATCTGAATGGTTAAGACATTTAAGACAACCAGAGCTTACGACTCTTTGGGAGTGATATGGGAGACAAAACCCAGCTCTGACCCGGGCAGTGACCCAGTGACTTCTGTGGCCCAATGGGGGAAGGAGAGAGCACTTCCCTGAAAGGGCACACAGCACTTTCAAAGCTTCTGTCATCACCCAGTCACAATATTTGCCCTGGGACTTCTGCACCTTTCTTACCTGCGGACCCTGGGCTTCAGCACAGAAAGGCTCCTCACCTGATACATGCTCTTCCCCCTTGCAAACTTGACATTCTTGCATTCAAGTCCAGGGCATCTAGTGGGGGCGTGTGTGTGGGTGGGTGCGGGGGGGGGGCAGATTTTAGACTGTTTTCTTATTACTAAATGGAGAGGTATTAACAACACAATGCAAAAATTAAAAAAAAAATAAAGACAGAGGGTGAGGTGGGGGGGCGGGTGGGAAGAAAAGACAGCCGCCTGCTCTTTTCTTCTCGGTATTATTATTTGTGACAAAGCCCTCGGTCCATTTTTCTTCATAATTTGCAGGACTCCTAATGGGAACAGCACCTCCCAATTACCATGGCTGCCAAAGGCTAATTTGGTTACCCTCCGGATCCACAATAGCGAAACTGTGTCGAGCCTTTGTCGATATTTGCATACTATACACACCAGGAATGTAAAACAGCTGCCTGGCCCCTCTCCCACTATCACGGCAATTATGGGTCATTAGCTTGTTCCCCCCCCCCCCCTCCCCTTTTCTTGTTCTCGTCTTCCAGGCTCTGGTAGGCAGTGGTAGGCAGCTGACGGATTTGCAGAGACAAGAAATGAGAGAGCGGAGCTGCGTGGCCTATTTGTTAAGAGTCTGAGGCTGACGGACTGCCTCTTGAATTGCGCTAACGCGGCCCTGAGCTTTTATTCATGATTACCTCCTTTTCTTCCGCCAGCCAGCCCCCACGCTGGCTCTCCTCTCTCTTTCAGGACGCCTCTCCGAGGGCCCGCGCCGGCCCCACACGTGTCTGTGTGTGCGCGTTCGACCTGGCGGCGGGGCCTGGACCTCTGGGCAAGGCGTGTGCCGGCACTTGGCAGTGGGGACGCGCCCGGAGGGACCAGGCCTCACATGCACGCGCGGCCAGCCCAGAGGCCCAGAGCACCCAAGCCGAGCCGATCCGCCGCCTGGGAGGGAGGGGATGCTCCACTGCCAAGTTTTCTTATTGAATCTTAGCCCCATGGAGAAGAAGGAGGGCAAGTGGGGGGGGGGGGGGGGGGGGATAATAAGAAAGGGGCTTGTGCTGTCTCCTTTGGAACAATGTGTTGTGTCTTGCGGTAGTTAATGGGAAGTTATGGTTTTGAATATAATTTTTCCCCCTTCAAGCTGCTAATTTTATTGACAATATGGATAGATTGAAAGACCCAGAGCTTTTGTGTTGTTTTGTTAAAGCAAATAAGTGAGGCACAAATGTAAATTACATCTCCAGGTTCGCATTAGAGGTTTGCAAATAACACTGAGCTAATGGTTATTGCAAAGGAAAATGGCACTGGGATCAATATTCTATACAGTGGAAGGCGATACCTCTCTCTCTTTTAATCACCTCATTGCAGAAATGGCATTGAAATTTGAAATCTCATTTTCTCCATTTGTACAAATTGAACATAAATCACCAGGAGTGAGGGGAGGTGGCAGGCAGCTTCGCTCTTTGCGGGATTGCATTACTAATTAGTGTTGGGCCAAAGCCGTGCACAGCCTCGGAGAGGTTTCGCTAGACCTCTGGCCAAAGACAGGATGCTCGGGGAAAGCCTGGACCTGTGGGGGAGGGGCCCTGCCCCTCTAGTGGGGAGCCAGGGAGGCCCGGGTCAGCCCCTGGAGAAAGAATGGAGACAAAGGGCAAAAGGCATTTCAGACCCCGACTGGCTTAGATCATTTTCTGTGCTGGAATGGCAGCTCCCCACCTATGCCCCTTAGATGTCAGCGGATCAGAATGTGTAAGACATCACTGTTCCTAATCAGCAGCGGAGGAGGTGGTAGCTTCCAAGCCTCGTGTTCGTCTCTGTCTGTAGGGGTAGAGCATGGGGTACGTGAGAACGGGGGATCCCTGCTCAACACGCCCCCCCTCACCCCGCCGCTATCTCCCCAAGTCCACCTCCTGCCTCCAACACCTTCCCTCTACCCTTCCCTTCTGCTGTTCCTGGACTTCATATACTTGCACCGAGGGACTGTCGCAGCTCCGAGCTGAGCGACCGATATTATCTACAAAAGATCTCCCGAGATGTCGAAGGGCCTCTGGTATTATACCCACTTCAGCTACATTTTCTCAGTGTTACAACTTATTTGACCTTGGCTCTGGGGTCATCAGGGGGAAAGAAGTCAAGCCCCCCCCCCCCCCCCCTTTCTCTCTTGTGGAGACAAAATAGCCCATACTCGTGCATTTCTGGACTGGGCGCTTATGAGGGAAGAGTGTCTTTTTTTTTTTTAAGATGACAAAAGGTGGGTGAGAAAGTTGGTACCTGAAATGTGGTAGGGGAAACAAGAGGGCAGGGGAGAGAGGCATCAACTCAGCTTGTGGACCTCCTGGATTTAGGACTTTGTTCTGAAAGGTTTGGGAAGGTCCTGTAGGGAAGACTTAGGCACACAGAGCCTTTGGCTCATCTTTGCAGCTGGTCACTTGCCCTCTCATGTGGAGTAAATACATCCTCCTGAGTGATGAATGGAGGATGTTTATATCATTAAACTTGATACCCCAAGGGCACGATGGACTGGTAAAATATTTATATATTTATATGAGAGGAGGCTCCCATAGGGGCCAATGTGTGCAGATTAGCCCCAAATAGGACAAGCCGGTGTCCATCAAGGTGGGGCCTCAGCGATGACCACTGACACCAGCATCCCCTGATGCAGCCGATGGGCTGCCATTAGGATGAAGAAAGAGACACCTTTCATTGCCAGCTAGGAAGGCATTAGGAAGGCCAGAGAGAAGTAGAGTGGCTGGCCAGTGTAGAAGGCAGCCAGATACCTGCAGAATCCCAGGCGTAATTGTGCCCTCTTCTATCTGCCCCTCCTTCTCTGTGCCTCGGGAGAAAGGCGGAGGGACTCCCATAGATTCATCAACACCCCAGGAATTTTCCATCCTTTTCCTCCTTCTTAACAGTGGCAGGAGGAATTAAAAATAGGGGAGGTTAGGGGGGAAAGTGGAAACAAGATTCATTACCTAAGGGCTTTCTCATCCATTTCAATAGATGAAAGCAAAGAAAATACAGCAAACCCCATCCAAACAGTAAGCAGGTGGTGGCCGCTAATAGAGAAGAAATAAAAACCTTTTAGAAATCAGGGCCAACTACAAAAAACACTGACAAAGTGGAATGAAAGTTCTGAACAATCAGTTCAAAGAAAAGGGTGTTTGAAATAAACCCTTAAAAACATTTCAAATGGTGAAGAAGAAAAAAAAGCTGTTTTAGATATTTGAGGCCAGGATGACTTAATCTGGAGAGAGGATTTTTTGGATTCGATTTAAAGAAAACAAAACAAAACAAAAAAACAAAGGAACCCTAATAAGTTTTTGGAGGTAGTGGGGCTTGGAGGACAGACATCCATCAGGTGCCCATGGACTGGCCTGATTACCAATCACAGGTCCATAACCAGCTCCCTGGTTGACCTGGGGCTTTTAACCTACCCTTGCCTCCATTTGCCCAACTATAAACTGGGGTTGCTAATAGACATGTCCTCTCTGCCCCCCCCCAGGTCCCTGAGGAGTTATAATAGAATAATGGCCCAGATCCTATTGATGGAGAATGAGTAACTGCTATTTTGTGACCCCTGCCTCTAGAGGCTGAGCAGGTATCCTTCCAGAGACCTTTGGGGAACTCCCCTTTTTAGTGAGTTTCAATATTCATTAATTTCACATGAGGTGTGCCTGCCATAGTGGTATATGATGACAAAATGGAGAAAGCACACTGTCCCCTACCCCAGCATATCACAGGTTGAAGGAGGCAAGTAGGTTAACGGGTGACTATATAACACGGCCATGAGAGAGCAAGAAAGGGCTATGCTAGGGGGTGCAGCCTGGGGAGGTTTCCTGGAGGAGGTGATGACTAAGCTTGTTTCTGGCAGAACAGCAGAAGTGGCTGGGTGTCCAGGCTGGAAGGGCATCTCAGCCAAGGGAATAGCACATGCAAAGAATAAGGGAGGGGGAGTTTTAAGGGCCAGAGTCACCAGCACTCTTTATGGCAAAGGATTTGGGGGCACAGAGGGCAGAGCGGAGACAGAGGAGCCTAGCGTGGGAAGCAGAAGCTGCATCAATGAGCATTTGAGTAGGTCAGGAATTGCATTCAGTTGTGGGTCGGGAAGTTGGCACTTCACAACTTTGGAGGCTCCGAGTCACCAGCAGCCCGGGATCCTTTTATTTTTCCAAGCCACCTTCCTTAGCAGGTGGCTTTCATCTTCAAGTTCACCTTGCAGAGAGGAGGAAGAGTAGTAAGGACCTGACATACGTACCAAGCAGGCTCTAGCACGGCCTTTTCCGACTTATGAAAGAGTGCATTTATCTCTCGTGGGGTCTGTGATCATTATGGTGATGAGATGTGCCTTCATCTTGCTTTCACACCCTGTTAGATATCTGCCCCTCACTCTTCTGTTTTATGAAATGTAGGAGTCCTGAGGGATGGACAGGCACACAGAAAAACATTTAGCAGAGAAAAGGATAAGAAATTTAGAGATTTGCTGCAATGAAAATAAAACCCAAGAGTCCTAAGACACAGGGTGCCAACACACCCTCATTTGCCCAAGGGAGTCCTGGTAAATGCCTATCCTTTCGGCATCCCGTGCAGTTTAACATTTGTCCCAGATTTTACTTTGATTATTATTTTGAACAAAGTGTCATTATTAATTGTTGCATTAAACCGAGAGGGGCTGGTAGACCCCTCATTGTGTTCATTCCAGCTCCTGCCAAGGTCTTCTCCAGCTGTGTGTGAGATGCAAGTTCAGTGAACAGAATTCTCAGTGTAACTTTCCATTAAGGCTGAAAGGCTACCCAGGAGCTGACCTGTCTCTGTTTTCCCACTCTGTTCCAGATGCTAGGTAACTGACACCCCTTCCCAAGTGCAGCGTGCAGTGTCCTTGCTGCCGAGGCACAGTGTCCTCAGCTGTGAGCCCTGGAGTTCATGAACTCCTCCTGGTCTCTGGTGGCCGTGAGGAGCCTCTGTGCTGCTGCTCCTACTGGCTACCTGTGCGTGGCCAGCTCTCGGGCCCACGGGGTACAGCTAGCCACCGTGATGTCTGCTGGTAGGCTCTCTCAGAACTGTAGGACACTAGAGTGTCTGTGGAGAGGAGAATAGCCGTCTCATGCAGGAAACAGAGTCTGAGCAGCCCTGCCACAGAACACAGAATGCTCTTGCGATAGTAGTATTGCCATTTATTATCATTTAAATCCACAACATTAATTCTATTGTTTGGTAACATTTTCATTTCAAAATAAACCCTTTGGGTAGCAGTGAGCTCCGAAAACAAAAGTGCATGCTTAATGAAAAATTCATTACTCAGTTTCTTATCAAAAGTTGATGAACTTGCACAAAATGTTTACCGATATATTCCATCCACTGTGACAAATGCCTCCATGAAAAACAGAAGACAAAATTTGCTAACAAAACATCAGCATCTAATTTTAAAAAGTAGTAGTTATTTTAAGAAGACTGGTAGCTGATGAATCTTCAGAAGGTGGGTTTACAAATCCCTCTGCAAAGCATGATTTTTCATTTACATCAAATGATTTTTAAAATAAATGTCATGCTTTTTTTAAAATTCCAAGTCTTCTTATGCATGTGCAAAATGTGAAGTGTTTGCAGTTAACAGGTTGGCACTTTCAGCAATAGAAAAACTGCAAAGTTCAAGGCTATCAATTTTATTAGTGCTGTGAGATGCTTTGCAGAGAAACTCAGTTAATTCTGATAATTGGTTCAAATTTTTACTTCCATTGGAGGAAGTGAAAGTAAAGTTTCTAGAAGTTTATTCTGAGGAAGGTGTAATATTTGATCTTATTGTTAACACTAGTGTCAAATTCATTTTGAAAATAAACTTTAGTGTAACGGTGAAGATTAAATAGTTTTTTTTTTCATTTTTTAACGTTTTATTTGTTTTTGAGAGAGAGAGACACACACACATCCAGAGTGCAAATGAGGGAGGGGCAGAGAGAGAGGGAGACACAGAATCTGAAGCAGGCTCCAGGCTCTGAGCTGTCACCACAGAGCCCATTGTGGGTCTTGAGACCCAAACTGTAAGATCATGACCTGAGCCAAAGTCAGTCGCTTAACTGGCTGAACCACCCAGACACCCCATATGATTAGTTTTTATAGTGAGAATATACATTCAAATTTTCGTGAAGCATAGCTTCTCGGTGAAAGCAACAGTATTACACAACTACAAGAAACTTACGGTGCAGAAATAAGTCCGAGATTGGTTTTGGTGTTCATATAATTGAGTCTTTCCTTCCACTGAGCTGCAATGTTAGATCAATTAAAAGTTGCAGTGGTTTCAATTCACAAATACTTTTGTATATCCTGTTAGAATAATTGAACCACAAAATTTTTGTGATGAACCTGATGGTGAATATTTAAAAAAAAAAACTTTCCTGTCTCAATATGCACTTTCTCTTTGCTGCCATTCATCTTTGCTGCCTTGTTAAAGATTTTGCCCCCTTGAAGAACTATTTTTGCAGATCATCCTACATGTTTTGCAGTGGTATTGAACTTCTTTCGTAAACACATTTGTAAGTTTTGGTTGTGTTTCATTTAACATCTGTTGGATAACTTGACGCTAGTTTTCCCAAGAAGGGAGTGTTCAAAAACTCCATTTTAAAGCTTTTAACCCATTGTGATTATTGAAAACAATGCCTACAAATAGGAAGAACGAAATTTATTCCTATAACAGAAAGGAAAAAAGTGAACACATTAAATGTGAAGAGCTCCAAAAGTATAGAAAATTTTTGTTGCAAAATTATAATTGCTCTTTGGAATATCTTTATCTATTAGAAAAATCTTTTGATACATTTTTATTTTATTTTTTTTAATGTTTATTTTTGAGAGAGAATGAGACAGAGGGTGAGTGGGGGAGGGGCAGAGAGAGAGGAGACACAGAATCCAAAGCAGCCTCCAGCCCTGAGCTGTTAGCACAGAGCCCGACGCGGGGCTCAAACCCACAAACCGTAAGATCATGACCCGAGCCGTAAGTTGGATGCTTCACCAACTGAACCACTGAGGCACTCTTGACAGCGTTTTTATTTTTAATTGCATAAAGTTATATTCTTGCTGGATGGAGGGAAATGGAAAAGCCTGTGCTTGAGAACCATAGACACAACTTATTTGAAGAGTTTTTCCCTCAAAAAATATCTGTGAAAGATAAGTACTTGGGAGATTAAAAGACAATATCTGAGAAAATATTTGGGCTAAATATTTACGCATTTTAATATGAAAAATAGAGAATATTTGCTAGTAGAATTTCCTCTAAACTTATCTGAGAAAATATTTGGGCTAAATATTTATGCATTTTAATATGAAAAATAGAGAATATTTGCTAGTAGAATTTGCTCTAAACTTACAAGACACCATAGTCACTTGAGAAAAGTTATTTTTCTCAATTAAAAAATAATATAATCTACAAAGAAGATTCAATTGAGGATGTCAACAGTTTCAAATTTATTAACAATAAAATGCAACGATAGAACTTTCCAGTATGTAGTACTTCAAAAGCTTGAAAAAGGCAACTTTGAAGATTATATGCAATTTTATGAAACAAAAAGATTAAAAAATAAATCTGTGTTAAAAAAATTCCTTTAGGAAAATACCATGACATAATAATATTAGAAATAAATGTGACTAAAAAAAACCATGAAAATATATGAATATATGCCAAGCACCATTATTCTGCTAATGGTATTGTTTAATATTTGGATAATAGATTGAACAAAATAAATTATTTCTAGTTTGCTTTAATGAGCACAGATGTATTTATTTGGTGGCAATAATTTCAGTTTTGAAAATAGGTTTTAAATAAAACTATTTTATAATTCCACCAAGACAAATAAAATCAATAAATTAATATTTTAATTTAATATTTTAAAGTACAGAATTTTGATTGTTCCTAACACTCCTTTTAACTCTCAAAAATGCCTTCATTCAGTTGATAAATTATGTGAACCCCCCCCAATATAATAATAGAAATAAATGCTGAAGAAATACTCACCAAGAAGAGAGAAGAAATGGATCAAGGAGTTAGAGAGTAGAGGGAGGGGAACAGAAAGGAAATCCACAGAAGGAGGAGAGGTAGGTAAGGAGACAGGAAAGGAGGTGGAAAGTCCCAAGGGAGCTGGGGGGATAGAACATTGCTCAAGAGAAAATCCATCCTAGGGACTAAACAGACCAGGAGAATCTCAAATATTGGTCAGATTTTTGCCAACTGCTGTCAGTTTTCCATATGTGTCCTACCTTGTTTTTTTTCCCCTTCCCCTCATTCAAATGGAAGTGGTCCCATAGGCAAATCAGCTAATGTAGTCTACTGTTATCTGATACAGTTCCACCCAAGGGTATCCAAGAGAGCTGGGTACACCAGGGTATACACCTGAGATGAGGGTGGACAAGAGGGAAGAGGCAGTAGTGAAACCCTGAAAATGGCCCCATGGCTTCATGATATAGATCCCGCTGGTGGTAAATACCCATCCCTCTTTCTGAAAGAAATAATTGACCAGCTAGAAAGATAGTGCTGTCAATTGTTGATTCTTCCATTCACTGATTTATCTCTTACTCATCTGCTCAACCATTCATTAATGCATTAACTCAATCAACCAAGAAACATTTGTTGATTACTTACAATGTGCCAAGCACCTTGTTAGGCATTGGTAGGGCACAAAATGGAATAAGGCAAAACTCAAAGGTGTGCATAGCTTTTAGTTCCATAGAATGTCAAGGAAGCTGCAGGCTAGAGTGGGGGTATGTCGGAGGCCTGTAGGGCATCCAGAACGAGCATCTGCTTATAGGGTTATATCAGGGAGGATTATGCCAGTTTCTCCAATTAAAAATAAGCTTCCTCCTCCTCCCTCTCTTCCTCTTCTTCCTTCTCTTCCTCCTCCTCCCTCTCTTCCTCCTCCTCCCTCCCTTCCTCCTCCTCTGCTGCCTCGTCATCCCCACCCTCCTACCCCTTGTTGTCTTACCTCGATGGGTTTTATGTCAGAATGTAAGCCACTGCTTTTTGCTCTTGATATTTTTAATAGTAAAAGAAGAGCAATAACACAGATCCTGAGGAATGATTCTCTTTGCTCCCTTGGTGTGCTTTCCAACTGTTGTTTCATTCCTGTCTAGTCTCAGACAGTGTCCTGGAAAAACTTTTAGGACCCAGTAGCTGTTTCCTGTTCCAGGTTCCTTGTGTGTTGTTTCTGGGCACAGAAACAAATCCAATTCAAGCAAATAATGCTGTCATCAGGATCTTGTGCAGGCGTTGGAGGGGGGAAGCCTGGCCAATGGAGTGCTATGTTTAAAATATCTTGAGATCTTCAGAAACATTTGTTTTTGTTCAGAAGTGTTCATTTGATGTTTCCCTGACCCACACAGTTTCCCTATGGGCTTAAGCTCCCATTTGTTAAAGAAACAGATGGGAAAACCAGTTCAGTTTGTGTTTGTTTTAGCATTTAAGACAGCTTACCATGAGTTGGTAGAGTTTGGACATTGCAGATAGTGACACATTATATTTAGCAGGCATGCAAGGGAACAGAATCATGTGACCAATCTAGAGAACTAGAAGCAGGGACCTGCCCAATTCCATGGAATAAATCATTGGTGACACTAGGAGTATAATCCCGTGATTCTGCTGTGGAGTCATTTAACTCGAGTGGGATGTTCTAAGGTAGACCAGGAGAATGTCAAGTGTCGGGCAGATTTTTCCAACTGCCATATTGGTTTCACATAGATATCCTACCTTATTTATACTCTTCTCCCTATTCAAATAGAAGTGACCCCATGCCTAAGTTAGTGAATGTAGGGTATTGTTATCTGATACAGTTCCACCCATGGGTACCCAAGAGAGCTGAGGAGTACCCAACCCACAGGGATGGCCCCTGTCATAGTCAGAGTCCCGTCAAGGAAAAGACAGCTTGCTCAACATGTTAATTTAATGAAGAGAGTTTAATAAGAGTTTAATAATGGAACTAATTTCAAAGGTGAAAGGGTGAAGGGAACTGACAAAGGATGATGGAGAACCTCAGAGAACTGAGGTGGTAACAGAAGGAACAGCATTTCTGGCCTCTGCTGAGACCTGTGGCTGAGGGGAGTTGTGGCCACAGGTAGAGGGATGCAGCCACTGCCAAAACCATGGCAAGGCAGGGAGGGGACCAGAATAGCCAATACCCCAACCTCTGACTTCCTTCTGGGCCTTCCCATTGGTTAAACACAACCGTGATCTGGAGGACAAGCCAATCCGGGTGATGAGTCTGTAGAGGTTAGTCTCCCAGGACACAGAGCAGAGTGGAGAGAGAGGGAGGATGATAGGTGCATCTGGAGGGGCAAATAGAATAACCAGCACACCCTGTACTTTTAGAATACCCTCTTGACTCAGGCAACTATGATTGGTTTAAAATACCGTATGCTATTTCTCCCATTGCTGGCAGACATAGAGAATGTGCCCTTTGAATGTGATGGAGCTTCTGGCAACAAACTAGATTTGTAACTCCATCTGAATGCACACTGGGGACAACAGCCTAGCAGCCAGCTAAAGGTGACTTCATATTGTACCACCATGGGCAAGATTACCCAAGAGCTATTTCTTTGAGACTTTAGGTTTGCCATTTTTTAGAGATTTAAAAAATAGAGTCCTGAAGTAAGAGTCAGAAAACCTGGACTCCTGTTCCAGTTGGCTGTGGGTAATCCGCTCTGGGTGTTTTCTCATCTGTGAAATGAGGAAATTGGGTTAAAAGCTGGCTTAAACCTCTGTTGCCTCTAACATTTGGTAGGACTTTAAATCAAAACCAAAAGACTACTTGGGAGGAATGATACATGTATGCAGGGGAATGTCTGAGCATCCTCAGACATGAGTGTATGAAGAAAGGGGAGGTTCTTCTAAATGCTCAGGTCACTGGACCGGTTGGGCATCACACTGTTGGAACCAGGAGGTGGGTAGGTGATTTCTCACCAAGAAGCAGGCTAGCTCACATGATGAGAAGGCTAGATGCTCTCAGATGCCTCAGCTTGCTGCAGGGTGTTTCCCAGGCCAAGACTAAGCATAGTCAGACAACTTCTTAACTCTGTCCTCCACCCAGAATGGCAGAGACTTTTGAGTCTTCCTTCAGTGAGATCCTGCCAAGGGAGACTTAGCAAAATGCCTTTAGTTCCCTCTAGCTTAGTCTCCAGGCGTCTCAGAACCTTAAAGGGTCCCCTGAGATCTCCTTTTCCCACCATTAGTTAAGTCAGTTGAACCTGTAGTAAGGGGTAAACCTGAGGACAAAGGAAATTTAGAAAGGCAGTCATGAAGTGGATATCTGTCTTGTCCACCTGTAACAGCTGTAGGGTATGAATGGCTTACCTTGGCCTATCTCTTTGCCTGTGATTTAGACTTGTAAGTTTCCCAGTGGTCAGAATGAGCCTGCGGAAGGAGGCTGCTGTGCCACACCCACCACTTTTTTAAGAACAGCCTCCCAAAGCAGCCCCAGTTACACATCCAAAAAGCAATCAAGATGCCTACATGTCCCAGTTAATTGTTGACTATGATAACGTATCTTGTTATCAGTTTTTCTTTAATGAATTCCCCAATTGATGTCATTAGCCATAGGTGCTACATTACTCCCTCTAAGAAGAAATGTTTAAGGAAACTACACAAGGGTCCGCGTTCTGAATCAGACCTGAATGCCATCCTTAGCAGTCATGAACCATCCTATGGAATCACGTTCTTACTGATGTGCTTCTGTTAGTTTCTTTGGCTTCTGAGAATATGGTTTTTTGAGGATTGCATTTGAAGCTATAAGAACATGCTCATTCAAAAAAGGGGGCAAAGGCTTTGAATTCTAAGAAATTCACTGGATCCCATAGGAAACACATAGCCATGATGAGAAATAGATAAACAATCTCAGTTTGTCAGCACCCTGTGTAGGGAATTAAACTTACAACTTCCATGTTAATGACACTCTCACATTTAATTTCCTGTGTGCCACACTGAAAATACATCTGTTGAGAGTGGAATTTCGGTCCACAGAGCTGTCTTATTAAGTGACTGTGTGTGAGGTTGTACCTGTCAAAACAAGATTCTAGAAGCTCATTTAGGACTATAATTTGGAGGGGGGGGTGTAGAGGAATTTGTACCATGGAGGACTATGATTGTTTTCTCAGTGTCATTATTGGTATTAATAAATGGTTACTTATTAGCACTAAGCATTAATTATTCATATTAATAAGAGATGTATAGAGCACTAGTAGCCTCTTCTCTGCTGTGTTCTACAGGGGCCATTCTAGATCATCGGCTTAGGGGATGACATGGTAAACACGATGGCAGATGTAGACCAACCAGCAAGTAATAGGCCTGGAGTCCTGTCAGGTAGGGTCTCGGTACAAGGCCAAACTTCCTCTGGTCTCCAGACAGGCTTGCATAAGTAGACCATGCATTTAGGCTCCCATGGAGATAGCAAAATGCATATTCTCTGTAGGAGTAATGCAAGAGTCAAACTCTCTGCTCAAAGTCAAGTGTGCCCCAAAGACGGCAGCATCAGCATCACCTGGGAACTGATTAAAATGTGGTCTCAGGCCTATCCTGGACCTTGTGAAGAACAATCTGCATTTGTACCTAATCACAAGGTGACAGACATGCACATTAAAGTTTGAGGACCGCTGCTCTAGATTCTAGTGATTCCCTCACTTTGCTGCGTGTCAGAGTCCTGTTGGAAGTTTTGAAAAATCTCAATGCCTGGGCTTTACCCCAGACTAATGAAGTCAGAATCTTGGAGGTTGGGACTAGGCATTAGCATGTTTTCAAAAGCCCTAAGTGATTTCAGTGGGTAGTCAACTTTGAGAACTCTGATCAAGAAGACTGTGACACTAGACTGACTTAAAATCCTTGTTTTCCCCTCCAGGTGAGATCACCTGTTTAGAACTCCTTTGCTCTCAGTCACCCTTTATGCTTTGCAAGGTTTCAGTTATCAGATGGAGGTAGAGGGTCTAATAGGTGGGAGAGACTGGGCAGACTTTGTCTGTGTCCCCATACACTTTGCCAGTGGCCGCTCAAGATGAAGGAAGCCCTCATCAGTCTTTTCCACTTAGGTAAACTTCCATTTTTTTATTTCTAACATGACGGTGGCAATACCTACCTCACACTTTGGTTATTAACCTCTACAGCATTTATTATAAAGTTTCTCATTTTTTTTCTCCTCCTCACTATATGATCAGGATGGAAAGGAGACCATTGTCACGGAGGTCAGTTGAGAAGGTCAGAGCTGACCCTATGAGAAGGCAGAGACAATAGAGAAGTATAGACTTGTGATTGGAGCATTCTAGAGAAACATTTTCCCCGCTTTTGAGAGACACTGTTAGTTGTCCTCACAAATCCTTTCTCCCTTTTTTCATAGTAATAGAATTTCTCTGTTGGACATATTGCTGCTGAAAATTAGGACTACATTTCCCAATCACCCTTGCAACTAAGTGTAAACATGCAACTGAGCTTGCATATCTATTTCCAGAAATCTTCCTTAAGAAATAGCTTGCGCCTGCTGTTGTGTTCCTTCATCTTTGTTCCTGCCATCATCTTGCTGCTTGAAATAGAGGTCAAGCCACCTGGACCTTGAAGGTGGGGAACGGGCACTATCTCTTAGGGGTGTTGGAGCAGTGAGCTGGAAAAGACCAGCATTCTTGAAATGTCTGAGGTGCAGAGTCATGGGCTACTCCCATTTGGGTTTTATTCATGTGATCATGAAATGAACTTTCTACTTGTTTACCTCAGTTGTTCTTTCCTGCCTGACATTTGCACCTGACTCTAATCTCAACTGATACACCCATCTACAGTTTCTTCTCTACTGGCCAAAATTCCATGTCTTCAGATTTATTTCCTTGATTGTTAAAGACTTGCGTTACTCATGAGAAAAGATATGATAACATATAGATTCCATAGCATGGGTTCATAGCTTAAATCTTTACAAACAACATTCTTAGCAGGTTGTCTTGTGCTGGAAAAGTGTGTGGGGTGCTGAAAGGCAAGGGGAAACCATTGAAGAAACTTTAGCCTTTCACTATTCAGCCAACTACTTTTGGAGACAACTTATCTTGAGATATGAATTGATTCACTTGGATGCCGTTACCTGTTTTTTTCCCTAATTTTTTGTTAAAATTTGCAAACACATAAAGTTGAAAAAAACCGCTTGCAGTGAATACCCATACACTCGCCATCTGTATCCAACCATAACATTGGAGCATGCTTGTTTTATCTCAGTCCATCTATTTGTCCCTTTGCCCATCCTTTAGTCCATCTTTTTTTGTTTGTTTTATTTCAAAGCTGCAAGCATCAGTATACTTTCTCCTAACTCCTTCCCTTTTACCTAAATTTTGTTCATTTTTACACCTTCTCTGTTTTTGTTCAAGCCCTCTTCTCTGCAAGGAAAGAAGGCAGGATCTCCAAGGTCAAGAATTAGGACCTTGAAAGCTGCAGAAGATTCCTCTCGACTCATCCAACACCTGATGTTACAAGGCAGTTAATGGAAGGTGGAGATGTTGTCCTTCTGGAGATATTTTGCCTCCTCATTCTCTACTCTTAAATTTGCTCTGAGATTGTTCTCTAGGTTTTCTTGAGCCCTATAGGTCTCCCTCTTTGCCTGACTCCTGCCATTTAGTTACATGTCTTATTGAGGTACAGAGATCATTCCTCCTTAGCCAGAATCTTCTCCATTATCTTCAACTAGATCTTCCTCCATAAACTCTGCACTGAAACCTGCCTCCCTTTGCCCCATTCATAGGGTATCTGCCCAGTCGTTCTGTAGCTGTCAGGTCCTACCCATGTCACTCTAGAAGATCAGTTCACCTCTCCTTTGCTCAAAGCTCATGTTTCACTCTTTGCTTCCTATCTTAGTGCTTCCTGTGTTTGCAACTCTGTCTTCATTGGAGCCTCAGTCTCCTAAGCATCCTCCCTCCCACTCTTCAGAAACCCCAGAATATCAGACCTCCTGGAGCTGAAGTGGGAATGAGGAATTCAGGATTTGCTCTTGAAGTTTTCTGGTAACAAGATAGGTACCTAGAGGGATTAGTTTGATAAAAGCTGACTCTGTTTGAGAACTCCGAATGTGCCAGGCACTTTGCATGCACGTATATTACGTCATTTTATCCTAGCAATAACACTTTGAGGTAGGTACTTTTATTTTTCTTCCTTTTTATGCATGAAGAGGCACAGAGAATTTAAGTAACCGGCCCTTGTTTGCACAGCTAATAAAAGTCTTGTAGGAGATTTTTTTGTTTGTTTGCTTATTTGTTTGTTTGTATCATGGATGCTCAGGTAGGAAAGGATGATTTTTGTGGGGGATTTGGGCCTAGTGTCTTGGAGGGCTACACTTACATTTATCTTTTCATATTGCATGGGTTTTGTTTGTTTCTCAAGGCAACATTTTTCAGACTAGAATCTTAAGACCCCAAAAGTTCATGAATATTCTTGTGTTTTACTACATTTTGTTTCAAAGGGCTCTGTGCATCCTTCCAGTTTGAGAAACACTGGCCTGGAGGCCAGGGGTGTGGTCTCTTCCTCCTAGTCTGTCTTCTCCTTGTTGTCATGGCCCCAGACTTAACCCAGGCCATGTAGTAGCTCTGTTCCTAAACTTTGTTTCGCAGTCCATTTGGAATAATTTTCTTATCCATCTCATCTGTATGTTGGGCTAGAAGTGGAGCCAAGAAAAGAGAGAAGGACTCAGAAGGGAAGAGAAGGGAGAAGTTGTATTCCAAGTGGGGGCAAGTCATAGCAAAGGCCCAGAGGCAGGAATTTGCTGGAGCATTCTGGAATAGTGGTGAAACTTACCACCTGTGGTTACAGGGCTGAAGGTAATATCTGCATTAAGGTATGTGGGAAACTTACCTATAGAGCCTTGAATACCAAGTTATGAAGTCTGGACAATGCTGTTGGCATTGGGGAGCCAGAGAGGGAATGGATGAGGAGGACCCTGTTCAGATTACAGTCTCCAGAGAACCTCAGAGGAGACAGGACGAACCTGGAGGAGACATACAAGGCAGCTTCCCACATGGGAGGATGTGAGGTGAGGAGTGGACAGGGCTGTTCCAGCCACCAGGACATGTCTAGCCAACCAGGAGCCACATGGGGGAGGAGGCCCTCTGGTTCTGTCCCTGAAACTGAAGGAAGGAGAACGCAACCACAGAAGATCCTCCGCTCTCAGACCTTAAATACAGTTTTTGGTTCTTCTTTTTCTGAAAGAAAATTGTTTAATTCTGCTTTTTGAGCTGCCCTTGGCTTCAGTACAGCATAAGCTGAAAAGAGAGAAAATAACTATTAACCCAGAGAATTGAAATCAGAGAAATGCAGTGAATAGTTCTCCATGTTTCTTGCAAGTCCTGGAACTCTCCTCACTGCTCTTGCCTGTGCTGGAAGACCAAGAACCGCCGGGCCCCGTGATCTAGTGACCATGCTGCCCTCTTGCATGTTCACATCCAGCCCTGCCTGCCCCTAGGAAGGCAAGAGCCCCCACTCTGGCACAGCCTCAGCAGCCCCCCGTTATGTCATCATGGGTATGTTCCCACCTCCCCAAGAACCTGAACAAAACCAACAGAGCTGTGGTCTTCTATGGCCAAGGGACGTGCTGGAAAAGCAAACTTTCCCATGTGGACAAAGGAAAGACAAGGAGAGAGGGACCCAGAGGCAGGTCAGGGACTAAGTTGGTCCCCAAGCCCCTTGGCGTGACCGAGCCCCAGCACAGCTGTGACATTAGCAGCCGGCATTTGAGGCACAATAATAATTCTTCAGATCAAAGCAGCTCCGTCTTTAGACAATTATAGTAAAATTGAAGCTCTCCTCTAAAAGAAACACATGCTCTTGTTGTGTTTCCCCCCTCCCCCTCCTTATTTTATTCTTTATGAACAAATTGGTTTTCAGGGCTATAGAAAGAACCGATTGGAAGCTTAAATTCTCACTGTCTGCCCAGGGGTGGATTCGCAGGGGTGAACATGGAACATCTGAAAGCTGATTTTTTTTTTTTAAATTGATATCCAAGAATAAAAGAGAGAATGGTAGGAGAAGCTGATCAGGAATGAATAAAGTCTCCTTTTAAGCTGAAATAACCCCCTCCCCCCATCTTCCCTCCAGAAAAGCCGGACTGTAATTGCTTGCAATCACTCGGCACAAATTGTCTGCTCGTATTTGCTTTTTAATTTTGTATAATCTGGTCCATTTCGCTCTCTCTGCCTTTGAGCTTAACCTCTCTCTTTCTCTCTCTCTTCCTCTTATTCCTTCTCTCTTCCTCTCTCTCTTTAATTCTTCAGGGCTGTTCAAAAAATTAGTAATAATTCCCAATGATATTTGATGGCCTTTACCAAGCAAAGGCACTCAGAGAAAAGAAAAATACACACACACACACACACACACACACACACACACACACACAGAATGGAATGGATCTGGGCTGCATCTGCTTAAATGTTAATTTCTGCATTCAAAGTATTGTTTATTTTAGTGTATTAATACAGTTTCATAAGGCATGGTAGATATTTTAATTAAAAAATGGACTGACCCCAAAATGGGCAAAGAAAAAGCCAGAACAAGAGAGGTGATTTGTCAGAGTAACTACGCACCATTTTCTTGTAGTTTTAAACAGGCTTATGTCTCTTGGCCCCATAGATCCCCACTTGCTCTCGCCAGTGGGCATGCCTCCACCCAGCATGTCGCAATGTCCATTCTGCCACCTCACCGACCAGCGTTTGCCCTTGTTCTGCTGCTTGTGCTTTACTTGTGTGGGGTCCACTGATTCTGGAAGGAGATGCATCTCTTGGTTCTGCTTACTTTCCAACTATATAAAAGGTGATTGGGAGGTGAGGGGTCATTTAGACGGAGCAACGTCCAGAGGGAAAATCCTCAATGGGCAGAGAAAAGAAAAAAAAAGAAAAGAAAATGATGTGGGTGTGAAGAGAAAGTAAACAAGATGAAAAGCACAGGTTATACCAGAAGCCATGGACGTGACTAAGACTCAAATAGAGGCCTTTTGTCAGCACCATATGTTCTGGTCTTCTGAGAGAGACATCAGATACCAAGAAAAGGAACTTCAGTTGAGCAATGTGGCCAAGAGTTTGATTTCTGTCCTATTTCTGATCCTTACTGTGTGATTGTTTATAGCTTACTTAACTTCTCTGTATTTCTCTTTCCTTTTCTGTATAATTGGGATGGCAATAGAGCCTTCCTTATGGGGTTGCTTACATGAAGTAACAAATGTAAAATGTATAGCAGGTGCTTGGCATATTCTAAATGCTCAGTAACTAGTAACAATTATTATCATTATTTCAGTTTAATATCAAATTACTTAAGATATCAGGATCCAATCAGGGATGCAGATAAGAATGTCATGAAATAAAGAATTTATTATAGGCATTAGAACTTGCATACCTATGGAAGAAGCTGAGGTAGTGAGATCTGGAAGGAGGGTTAGAGAAACAGAGAAAAATTTCACTGCAGAATTCTACTAAATGTTTAAAGAATTAACATCAATTCTACATAATTTCACCCAGAAAGAAGAAAAAGAAAAAATACTTCCCATATTATTTTATAAAATTGATAGTATCCTGATACCAACATTAAGACTAAGACAGTACCAAAAATAAAAAATAAAAAAGGAAAACTACAGACCAATGTACATCATGAACATAGATGCAAAAATCTTTAACACAATGTTAGCAAATACATTTCAGTGATGCATAAAGAGAATTTTATATCATAACTAAGCAGGATTTATTCTAGGAATGCAAAACTGTTTATATATTCAAAAATCAAACAATATAATCCACCATATTAACAGGCTAAAGAAGAATTGCATGATTATATCAACTGATGCAGAGGAAACATCTGACAAAATTCAATACCCGTTCATGAGAAAAAATGTTCAGAAAAATAGGAATAGAGAAGAACTTACTCACTTTATAAAGAGTACCTACAGCAAACATTATAAAAGTTGAAAGACTGAATGTTTTCTCTCAAAGATGAGGAATAAGGCAAGGATGTCCACTCTCACCATTCCTGTTCCAAACAGTGCTATAAGGTCAAGTCAGTGTAGTAAAGGCAACGAAAGAAATCAAAGGCACACAGATCAGAAATGAAGAAATAAAATGATCTTCATTTGTATAAAACATGATTGTCACCAGAGAAAATTCCTAGGACTCTACAAAAATTAGTAATAAAACCTTCTAGAATGAATAAGTTTAACAGAGTCATAGCACACAAGATATACAGACAAGAATCAACTGTATTTCTATACACTAGCAATGAACACATGAAAATGAAAATAAAAAATACAATGCTATTTAATAGCTTAATAAAAGAATGCTTAGGTGTAAATCTAACAAAACACGTATATCTTCTTTGTTCAAAACTACAAATGCTGATAAGAGAAATCAAAGAAGACCCAAATAAATGGAGAGAAGTACTATGTTCATGGTTTGGAACCTTCAACATAGTAAAGATGTCAATTTTCCCTGCATTAATATATTCCTCAGTGTAATTCCTGTAAAAATTCCAGCAAGATATTTTTGTAAATAGAAGCAGGGTTATTCAAAAATTTACATGAAAATTCACAGGAACTAGAATAGCTAAAACTTTTTGAAAAAGAATGAATATGTGGGAGGAAATCGATCTACCCAATGTAAAGACTTCTTATCTGGTTACAGTAATCAATGCTGTGTGTACTATCACACAGATCAATGGAGAAGAACAGAGTACCCAGAAATAGAACCACATAAATATGCTGAAATGATTTTTGACAAAGATATAAAGGCAATTCAATGGAAGAAAGATGGCCTTGCAGCAAATGTTTCTGGCACAATTGGATATCCATGGGCAAATCAAAAAACCTTCAGCCTAAGTTCACAAAGTATACAAAAATTAATTCAAAGTGGATTGCAGAGTTAAGTATAAATCATAAAAATCTAAAACTATTAGAAAAAATGTTTAGGATCTAGGACTAAGAAAGATTTCTTTTTTTTTTTAAGTTTATTTTATTTATTTATTTTAAGAGACAGCATGCTCAGAGGAGCAGGGGAGGAGCAGAGCGGGAGGGAGAGAGAGAATCCCAAGCAGACTGTCAGTGCAGAGCCTGAGGTAGGGTTCAAACTCACAAACCGTGAGATCATGACCTGAGCCAAAATCAAGAGCAGACACTTAACCAACTGAGCCACCCAGACATCCCTAGGAAAGATTCCTTAGAGTTGAAACCAAAAGCCCAATCTATGTAAGGAAAACTTGATAAACTGCCTCGACAAAATTAACTCTTACAATGTGAAAGATCTTTTTAGGAGGATGAAATAATAAGCTACAGACTGGAAGAAACTATTTGCAAACCTCATATCCAACAAAGGACTAGTTCTAGGCTATATAAAAACTTTTAAAACTTAAAAACAAAAAGCAAAAAAAAAATAAGCAAATAATCCAATTAGAAAATGGCAAATGACATGAAGAGTCATTTCACCAAATATGATACACAAATAGCAAATGGGTCCATGGAAAGATGTTCAACATCATTAGCTGTTTGGAAATACAATGCTATCATTACACACTTATTAGATGGGATGAAAAAAAAAAGTGACAAAACCAAATACTGGTGGGGATGCAGAAAAATCAAATTACTCATCCATTGCTTGTGGGAATGTAAAATGATGCAACTGTTCTAGCAAAGAGTTTGGGAGTTTCTTAAAAACTGAACATGTAATTATACAACCCAGTAATGGTATTCCCTGATATTTCCACCAGAGAAAAGAATACCTGTATACCATGCAGGAATCTGTACGTGAATGTTTATAACAACTTTATTTGTAATAACAAAAAACTGGAAACAACTAGATGTTTTACCTAGTGGTAAAATGAACAGTGGTACCACCATACTGTGGAATTCTACCCACAATACAAGGAACAAACTATAGATATACACAGCACCTTGAATTAACCACCAGAGAATTATGCTGAGTGGAAAAGCCAACCCCAAAGGTTACATACTGTATGTTTTTATTTATATAACATTCCTTAATTGGCAATGCGTAAATGGAGAACAGATTTGTAGTTGCCAAGGATTAAGGAGAGAGTGGGGATGGGAGGGAAGGGGGTATGGCTATAAAAGGTCAATAGAAAAGACCCCTGTGATTATGAATTATTCTGTATCCCGGCTATATCAGTGTCAATATCCTGGCTGTAATATTGTACTGTAGTTTTGGAAGATGATGTCATTGGAGGAAACTAGGTAAAGAGTACGTGTGATGTCTGTGTATTATTTTTCCAACTGCGAGTGAATTGGCAGTTATCTCAAAAAAAGTTTAATAAATAAAAAAACCCAAGAGCTCAAGGCATGGAGAGACTACAAACTTTTCCACATTTAAAATTGGGGCATGTGGGTGGCTCAGTTGGTTTAGTGCCCGACTTCAGCTCAGGTCATGATCTCGCGGTTCTTGAGTTCAAGCCCTGCGTTGGGCTCCATGCTGACAGCTCAGAGCCTGGAGCCTGCTTCAGATTCTGTGTCTCCCTGTCTCTCTGCCCCTTCCCTGCTCATGCTCTGTCTCTTTCTCTCTCTCAAAAATAAATAAACATTAAAAAAATTAACATAAAATTACCTTTTTTATTTTCTCTGCTCTAGTTTGGAGGAATTAACTTATTCAGTCGATCTCACATAAATGTCTATCCTGTCTTCTGCCCCGATCTTACTTACCCCATCAATAGGTAAATAAGTGAGGAGAAAGAGGTGCTGCACAAGCAGATGGATGAGTTTGCTTGATTAGCTTCAGTAATTAAGCAGATGAGTTTCTTAGGCAAGTCAGTTGGAATACTCTAGACTGGGATATTTATTCTACTTGTCATTGTAGGCAGATTTCAGTTGCTACTAATATGAAGCTTTATTGATATGTTTCAGTTATGTTGGGTCCCTGATTATTTCAAGCAGGGAAAAAACAGTTTACAGAAAGGTGATAAGAAATCATTTTAGGGGCACCTGGGTGGCTCAGTCAGTTAAGCGTCTGACTTCAGCATGGGTCATGATCTCAGGGCTAGTGAGTTCGAGCCTCGCGTCGGGCTCTGTGCTGACAGCTCAGAACCTGGAGCCTGCTTTGGACTCTGTGTGTTCGTCTCTCTCTGCCCCTCCTCCTTTCGTTTTCTCTCTACTCTCTTTCTCTTTCTCTCTCAGAAATAAATATTAAAAAAAAAATCATCTTAATTTTTTTTTACTAAGAAGGAAAAATATCATACAAAATATTGAGAGATGAAGGCTGGGGTGAGCAACAGGGAGAAGTAAACTACAGTAGGTAGAGAGAGGTGATCAGCATGAAGACAAAAACCAAGAGAGTCAGAGAATCTTAGAGCTCAGGTAGAAGGATTTTACTTGTGTGTCTTAGGCAGTGGGTAACCACTGTGGGACTGAAATTTATGTTTAAAGGGAAGAGAGAAGAAGAAAGAGGGGGGATAAGAACGTTAGAATGAGGGAGGGAGAGAGATTTCGTTAAGGATAAATTTTGTAGTTGACTAAAGAGGGGACAGGAAAAGGAAAACCAACAGTTATTACCAAAATAGGAAACTACTGGGGGGCAAGGGTTGTGATGATGCAGGCCAAAATGGTTCAGGCACCTTTCTGTGAAGCCAGCCCATTGAAATGACAGGAAAACATTTTCAACAACAGAGCTCAAGTGCTCTCTTCTCCGAGTAGTGTTACAGTCCTCCCAGAAGTTAAAAGAGATGCATCCTTTCCTCCCAGAAGGAATGCAACTTCAACCAGGTTAACATGTCTCTCCTGAGCTAGGCTGTGTGCAAAGAACTTTCCGTGCATTATCTCTTTTGGGCATCACCATGAAGCAGGTATTACTCTCTCATTTTATAGGTGATGGAATGAGGTTCAGAGAGGTCACATAGCTCTTGCAAGGTCATCCTGCTAATAAGTAGCAGATCCACATGGAAGGAAACTTTCCAGCTCCCACAGTGCAATCAAAGCCAGGTGCTTCAGGGCTGCTACTGGTAGGAGAAACATTCTATGAAAGGAAAGGCCAGATCTCATTGCCTCCATATTTGATGATCAGGATTTACACTCCCACTGGGGGTGTCTCATCATTACCTCTCGACCCACCAGGCTGGTTTCAAGGGAAATGCTATCCCATGGAAGAAAACTGTTGGTTTCCTCAATAAAACTCCTCCCACATTAGAAGAGGACTATATTGGTTATCGGGGGGAGGGTACAGGAAGGGGGAGAAATGGGTCTTCTAGTCTACTCAAAGACTGTTAAAAACTGAGAACAAACTGAGGGTTGATGGGGGGTGGGAGGGAGGGCAGGGTGGGTGATGGGTATTGAGGAGGGCACCTTTTGGGATGAGCACTGGGTGTTGTATGGAAACCAATTTGACAGTAAATTTCATATATTAAAAAAAAAATTTTTTTTCTAGTTGAAATTATAATAAAACTGGAAAACAACACAGAACTCAAAAAAAAAAAAAACAAAAAAAAACAAAAAAAAAAACACAAGCCACCCTCCATATGTGGTGGTTCCTCTTCATTTCTAACCCCAAGAAATCAGTGGACTCCGTCCCTTCTGAATGTTATCTCTAGTCTGTCAGATCCTAGAGCCCACAATCCTTCCATTACACCACACTGACAGGAACTTACGGGGCCACACCCTGACTGCCATTTAAGTACTTTTGCCTGAAAGGTTATCACAAAATTTAAAATGGAGGTAGGCAGAGAATTATCAATACTTCAAGTGTACACATATGGTTTTCAGTAGTTGATGGTTAGTAGTTTTCTGTTAAATAAATAAATTGTCAGATGCAGCTTGATTCAATCTTTCTATCCAGATAGAACATAGAATGACATCTGGATCCCATTCTCCAGGCCTTGGAGCAGCTCTTCATTCATTTCAAGGTTGTAATTTTCATTTTGATGTCAAGGCAGCTACTTTTAGAACTGAAACAGAAGAGATGAAAGCTTGTGATTTTTGAGTGCACCTGTTTTGTTGTTGTTGTTGTTGTTGTTGTTGTTGTTGTTGTTTCTACCATAGTTGGCTGTGGTCTTTTCTATCAGAACATATTGTCTTACGTTTTCACAGTTTTTAGCACTAAGTGCTCTGTGTCAAGAAAGTAACAGTTGCCAAGGAGATTCTATTGTTTTGGATATTTTCTAGAGGATGTAGCCCCTGTGACACTTTGGTTTATCTTTTTGCTTTTTGCTTTGTGTTGTATGGATGGTGATCTGTATAACCACATGGGTCTCCCTATGCTGCAGAAGATAAGGAAGGAAGGATGGATGGATGGAAGGAAAGAAGGAAGGAAGGAAGGAAGGAAGGAAGGAAGGAAGGAAGGAAGAAGGGAGGGAGGGAGGGAGGGAGGGAGGGAGGGAGGGAGGAATCTCTTTAATTTGGAAACTGATCCCTGTCTCTAGCTATTTTTAAAACTCAACAAATTGAGAAAGCTCTTTCTTTTCTTTTCTTTCCAGGGACTTGAAAAGGGAAATGAGGAGCAACTATAAAGTGTCTGTGTCTCATGACCCTGTCAGATTCTCAGGGAAATGAACGTATACAAGGCTACAGGCCATCCCAGCAAAAGAGGCAACAGGCTTCTGACTCTTGAGGAAACCTCTGCCCGCCTGCCCTTCTCCCATTGATGGGAGGGCTCCTCCAGCACGCCAATATTTTCTGGACTTTTCAAAGTCAGCAAGTATGGCTTCCTGCATCGAGAGGTCTGAGTAGCCATTTTTCCCAGGTAAGTGATAACTTCTGCTTCAGATTCTAAGAATTCTAAAGAATAAAAAATAAACAATGCAATGTGGTTTGGGAAAGGCCACCCATCGCCTGCGTGGTAGGGCATGTGCCTCAAGTGGCAGTGGCAATGAAGCCCCTACCAACCTAGATTAAAGGATTTCTCCGGTGTGTCCCCTCACACCTCCCCAAATCAAACATACTCCCTCTGTAAAAATAAATTTGGTACCTGCTTCTTAACAAACAAACCCTTTGAGGACAAAAAAAAATGCAATATTTAAAAAAAAAAAGAAGAAAATTACATGTGTATTTTCTCCTGACACAGTTTTAAAAGCTGTTTGTAGCTGATTTACAATGCTCATAGTATTCAGCTTTTCATTTGAAATTCTAATAAGTGCTTTGAATGGGTTGGAGCTTGTTAGAAAGTAAAGGGAATGAAATGTCTTCATTGAATTGTGTGGTTTTACTGGCTTCCTCATGGATGTCCTAGCTCTCTCCTCACTGTCACCTTTCTTTCCATGGATTGTTGTTGAGTTGATATGGACAACGAAAGCAAATAAGGAGTCAAAGGATGACTGTGTAGAACCGTCACGTATGTTCCATTTTGACAGCCACCTAGGTCTCTATTTCCACCCCTTCATTTGCATATTCCTATGATATGCAAATGAATTAGAAGAAACAGTTTTTTTCCACTCTCCTAAGAAATTCTCCTCTAAAAATCCAAATATAAAGTCTCTGGGAAGTGTTTGCACCTCTCAGATCAGTGGTGCTATTTTTATGGACTAAATGTGGTCACCTGTGTTCTAAAAGCAATGTTGACTGACATGAAAACAAGGCCTGTGTAGATCTTACTTCCTATCCATAGGCCATGCTGTAATTTTATAAGCTACCCCATCTGTGATGGGCATCAAACATGCCATAATAATTTGAAAAGGCAGTTGGAATTTATAACAATAAAATTCCATTTCTAAATCATTTAAAAAATAAATAGCATGTTCTTGGCATCAGAGGTCTAATTCTCACTTGTTCTGACCTTGACAAAGATAAATCGAGGCCCAAGTTAGTGTGTATAGCAGCTTTTTTTTTGTTTTTGTTTTTTGTTTCTGTTTTGTTTTGTTTACTGCTTTATGTTCTAATATCCTTGCTTTCCCAACACTGTTATTATAAATGATGGAAAAATCTTGAATATTTGCATAACATTATAGAAGATTTGTGACTGAAAGGATACGATGTTACTTATGCAAACTATATATATCTTTTCTTGTGTGTTTGTAGTCACTTCTCACTCCTCTCCCTTAGCCGCACACCCCCTTTCTGGAGGATGACTTTCTAACTTGGAAAAAGAACTAGGAATTGTGAAGGGCTTGAGTGGGTTGAGGAATGAATAGAAGCTAAAAAAATTGAGACATGTGGATTGGCTCTTCTGAGAAATTGGTTGTGTGAGGTGAGGTGAGAGAGGCTTGGTGTTTTGCTAACTAACCTGAGTAAAATTTCTGGAGAAAAAGCAGAATTTGGTAGGTCTAATGGTCTCACTACTGTGTTCAGGGTTTCAAAGAACACGTGTGAAATCCTTATAAGATATTTATTCCCTCGGGATTGTCATCAACTTGAAAATTCTGACTAATTTTACCGTCTGCTCTTTGCTTCAAAAATGCACCATGTTTATATCATCTGTAAAGTAGTTTCTGGTTGTATAAAGTTGTCTGAATTTTCTCTCTAGAATAAAAGTAACAGGGATCTGAGATGAGTAACAGGCAGCAAAAGCATAGTAGCATATTAAAGCCTCTTAGGATGTTCCAGTGTCTTCTGGTGCTTTACAAACCACCTCGAAATACAGTGGTGGAAAACGATGAATTTATTATGCTCATGGATTCTGTGGGTCAGGTATTTGGATAGGGCACAGTGGGGGTGCCGTGTTTCTCCGCAGTGTTGAGGGCTCAGCACTGATTAAATGAGAAGAGATTCTTGGCTATGTTGGATTCAACATCTGTGTCTTCATGTGACCATATTACTGGCACCTCTTCAGGTTGGAAAAATGTTTTACGTACCTCAGATTTCCTACGTGCATGAGACTCTCTTCAGTGTCTCACCGCCAGCTGGAAGAGTTCATTATATTTTTAATGTGATAAAAAATTTAAATAAAATAGTGATTTTTATATACAGACGTTGATGAAAAATGTGTTTTTAAAGCAGTAAATTAAAATCTCATTAATATTTCAGTGAGAATATTTTGTGCTTATCTGTTTCATCTCTATTTTTGACCTATGGCTTAGAGTTCACAGCATGAAGGAGATGGTGAAATCTGTTCACCATAAAATGTTAATTATAAGTAAATTACAGCACAAACGTTCAATCAGCCACATTAATTCTATATAAAGTGAATTATTGTAGCAGAAAATTTTGAAATGTGACTGAATTTTGTAATCTTCAGTTTCCTTTTTCTACCTTTTACTCCAACTCTGATTCCCATGTGTTTATCCCAGAAACTCTTGAGATCTTTGTATAGAGTTGAGTTCATTCTACTCACTGTGTTTTGAAAGTTAAATACAGTGTGCACCACCCCCCCCATCTCTGCAAATGATTCTGATTTGTATATAACTCTGTTTGCCCCATGGCAACTTAAATGAAATCTTTGATATTTTTCAAGCAGAGAGTTTGGCTTTTAAATGAAGGTGTTGGGTTTGTCATATGAAAGAGTTCTCTTCTAAAATGTGATCAAAATGTTCTCACATATGTCATTCATATATATATATAATTGTCATTTTCTCTTGGATTTAGGTCTGTTTTAAAGTTGCAAACTTTTTTTTTTAAATTGCTTTTATAACAAAAAACCAGTGGATCTTCCATCTGGAACCATCTTAGTCACAGAAAAATCCTAAGGGAATCAAAAATCTTACCCGAAGAGTAATAATAATTTAGAAAATGCTTAAATGCTCAAAACATCCAGACTGCATAAGGCTCATTCCTCAACGAAGTTGATTGTTCATTAAAAGCAAAAATATTGATGCTTCCTTGAGCAAGAATGGCTCTATATATTCATTTTGTAATCAGAAATAGGGATGCTGCTCATTATTAATAGTGCGGTGACTAGACGCCATTAGGTACTGCATTCAAAAGAAGACATAGATTTTGCAAAGCACTAGGGGGCTTTACTTTTCATTACTTGGTACAACTAACAGCCAACTGAATTTAAATTAGCCTGAAAGAATTACATAGTAATGGTTGCCAACTCCTACTTGTCTTCAGGTCTAAAGTATGTGATGGATCTAATATGCCACTTTCGATTTATCAGGGTCTAGTATATCCTAGTGGATCTAGAATGTTTATGTTGAAAATTTGGATCCCATTTCAGACCCCTAAGACAGAAGCTGCCGACTGTCTCCTGGTCTCATCTCACCCCCTCTGCTAACATTATTGCTTAGGTATCTACTCTGTGACCGCAAGAGAACTTCATGACTTAATGGAAGATAAAGAATGGCACATGCATTGTTACCTACCAATGTCTGGCTTGTGTATTAAGGATCAGTGTTCGCATTAGTTGAAGGTAGAGTCTTTGTTCCCTCAGATAAGCCATTCCATTTAACGCTCATTAACTCAACAGAAGGCTGAAGCATCCAAGAACAATGGAAATGCTTTATAGACTGGATTAATAAAGGAAGATGCAGAAATGGGAATCATAGTATTATTAAGAGAAAACAACTCCCACTGTAAGAGGGATAAGGGAAAGAATTTCCAATTTGCTAATGGAAGAAGCTGTTAATCTGTAAATGTATGTAGGCATTGGTGAGTCCTCCTTTGACATGCTCAGAAAACCTTGAAGATTAAAATATCTGAGAGAGTCAGAATTAGGGATCTGGTAACCATTAAAAAAAAAGGAGCATCCGCTTCCTAAGAGGCTCAATCTTCTGAAGAAAATAGCAGAATAAACAATGTAGTAAAGTTGAAATGACAGCTACTTTAATCTGAAACCACAGGCAAAAATAAGAAAAAAATAAAGATGATGTGATGCTTCTGTTATCATTTTCTCCCCTTTCTTTATGCCCTAATTCCAATCTGGGCTTTTAGCATCATCCAGCTTCTACTTTACTTTTGTGCCAGGTAGAAAATCATGAATACATTGATAACATGTTGATAGAAGCCTGTATTTTTTATAGAGTAATGGCTATTGTTTTTGTAAAGATTTTATATGTTCACATTATAAGATTAAAAATGGTAAAGTACAAAAAAGAAAGCAGAATTTCACTAAAAATTTCACCACTCAATACTAGTCATCTTTCTCATTTGGTAAACATTTCTGCAAGAATTTGTTTACCATGCATATAAAAGAAAGAGAAGAGCAAGAGAGGAACAGAATGAAAGGCTCAAAGAGACTGAGAAAAATTGAGATTTTAAAAAAGGCATTATGTATCACAAAAATAACAACTATTAATTGTAATGGTACTAAATTATTATGTTAAAACTTAACAGGAGAAATTTAAAGGTGAAATTGAAGAAATTTCTGATTCTCAAGAGGGAGAAATATGTTTCCTATATTTTTCATAAAATTTTTTAAATTAATAATTAATTTAAATTTACATCCAAGTTAGTTAGCATATAGTGCAATAATGGTTTCAGGAGTAGATTCCAGTGATTCATCCCCTATGTATAACACCCACTGCTCATCCCAAAAAGTGTCTTCCTTAATGCTCCTTACCCATTTAGCCCATCCCTCCAACTACAACCCCTCCAGCAACGCTCAGTTTGTTCTCTGTATTTAAGAATCTCATGTTTTGTCCCTCTCCTTGCTTTTAGATTATTTTTGCTTCTCTTCCCTTATGTTCATCTGTTTGTGTCTTAAGTTCCACAAATGAGTGCAGTCATATGATAATAGAATATACTTCTTAAATGATTTTTCTATAATTAAGAAAAAAGATTAGGAAAAAGCTTTGTCTAGGTTCCTTATTCTTTTTTAACTTCCTGTTTTCAGTATTACATAATAGTAGTTGACTCTCTGCTTACAAGATGAGAAAATAAGCATGCAGCCACCCAATTTCCTTCTCATTTCCTGATATTTATTGGTTATTGCTTTACTTTATCATAGCTATGACATTTGTCATCTTGTTCTGAACCATAAATAACACATTAATTAAATAACACCAATTCAATGCTCAAGTTTTGAGACCTGTGTTCTCCCATTATTAAAATGTTATTTCTTTTTTAGTTGGATGAACTTTATTTTTTTTTTCAAGTTTATTTATTTTGAGAGAGAGAGCACAAGTCAGGGAGGGACAGAGAGAGAGGGAAAGAGAGAATCCCAAGCAGCCTCCACACCACCAGTGCAGAGTCCAATGTGGGGCCTGAACCCATGAAACCATGAGATTATGACCTGAGCTGAAACCAAGAGTTGAATACTTAACTGACTGAGCCACCCAGATGCCCCATGGATGAACTTCATTTTTAGATAGACTTTTAGAAGATATGTAAATGCCATATTTTAAGTTCTTGCACGCTTGAGAATGTATGTTGGTTTTATATTCAAGGTGTAGTATCAAGGCATAGGAAGTAAAATAAAAACAAATAAATGAATAATTGAAAGGACATTTTAGCTGGCTATAAAATTTTACCATTATGCTTTCTTTCCTCAGAACTTTATAGACCTTTGTTCATTGTTTCCTGGCAGTGGGTACTGTCCTTTAGTCACAAAGTTGTCCTTTATATATTGTTTTCTGGGTAGATAGACGCATGGATTCCATACTCCAAGTTCCTTCATATTTGAGAATGTCTCAATGTTGTGCTTGTAATGAACATCAACTTGCCTGAATATGATATTCTACAGAGAATACATTTTTTTAACACCTTGTAAATACTGCTTCTTTGTCTTCTAGGATTAAATAATATGGAAAACACTGAGGCTCATCTAACTTTTCTTTTTATGGAGAAATTGATTTTTCTACCTGAATAAAAAAAAATTTTCTTTGTCTTTTAAACTCAACAATTAAACTAGGATATGCCTTGCATCAAGTAGTTAGTATCAGTTTTTCCTAGAATATACTGTATTCTTGGATTGATATATCTATTTATTCCTTTTTTAAGATACTTTTTTCCCTTTATATATCTGACTTTTGTCTCATCTGTTATATCCTCTGCTCCAGGGCCATTAGTTATTTTTTCTTTTTCTCTTTTCCCTTCCATTCACTTAGATTATCTCAAGGCCTTTCCCTATGCCACAAATTCTATTCTCAGTCATGTTTATTATGTTCAACTTATGCTCATTTATTTATTCATTATATAATGATGTTTTGCTCCTCAATTTGTCTCCAAAGCTCCACAATGTATTTTTCTTATATCATTTTGCTACTTTAGTAGCCTAGCTTTTTGCAACGATTTAAGTAAATTTGTGACATATTAAATGATTCTTTAGCATGAAGTACTCAAAAATAAATTTTGTTTTACCTTGGTTTGTAGTTTCTTCCAGATGAGTATTCCATCTCTCTTTTGTATGTCTTACTTCCTTTTTAATCTTCTTTGACATGTAATCTTTTGAGATCCTTGCATTAATGTGGGGAGGTATCTTAGTGGATTTGTTACCCTGGATTGGCTGTGGGCATACTCATATCTCTCCCACCTCACATATAGCAAGGCTGTCAAAATCCAAATCCAAATTTGAGCATTTGGCAAAGATCCTCACATATTGATAAATGCCTGTGGGCTAAAGAAGGGCTCTTGGGCTCCACATTCCTTTCAGAGTTCTGGAAGTCCCTTTAGCTTGACCAGTTCCTTGATTTCTCATCAGGTCCTCAATGCTTTTAAGGTGTTTTACTATTTTATCCGGTTGTTTTCAGTAGAATTCAGCAGAGTCCTAGTCTGAAAGATCTAGTTTGTTATTGAAAATGGAGGCCCCTTCATGTTTTTTTTTTTTTTAAATCATTCATTCAGTCAGTCACTCAGTCATCCAATCATTTATTCATTCATCTGTTCTTGCTTAATCTGTGAAGCCCTATGGAGGCCTTCTTTTTGTACTGATAGACTTTGGGTAAATCTTACTGATCCCTTCCTATTTTTATCTGAGACCTGTTTTTCTTCCTACCAACTGCTTAGTGTTCTGTCCTGTTTTCTCTATCCAGAGTACTTTGAAGGGGGATTAATCTGATGGGCTTTGTCTCAGAGAGTCAAGAACTCTGCTCTTCTCCTGAGATTTTATTAAATGCCACTCATCAGAATTCATGTCATCAAGTTGGGAATATACCTTATTACCCTGAAGTCCTTCCTCTAAAATAGTGAGCACTGTCCCTCATAAGACTGTCTTATCATGATAGGGTTTCTATTCTTTTTTTTGTAATATAATTCATTGTCAAGTTAGCTAACATGCAGTGTATATAGTGTGCTCTTGGCTTCGGGAGTAGATTCCCATGACTCACCGCTTACCTACAACACCCAGTGCTCATCCCAACAAGTGCCCACCTCAATGCCCATCACCCATTTTCCCCTCCTCCCATCTTCCCCTCCCCCCATCAGCCCTCAGTTTGTTCTCTGTATTTAAGAGTCTCTTATGGTTTGCTTCCCTCTCTGTTTGAAACTATTCTTGAAATTACTTTTCTGACACAACCCAAGATGCCTATGCATATCTGTAGTTTGTTTCCAAGCTGTGAGGAATTCAGGGAAAATTCTAAATATTTTCTCTATTTCTTTCACTCATTCTGGGGTTCAGGGTATAGTTGAAAGCAGCATTGAGACATCAAAATATTTTTTTCTCCTCTTCTCAACTGTTATTGTTTGAAGTTTATAGCTTGAGGTTATACCATTTTCTTTGTTTGACTCTCACTGGTGAGCATTTTGCTGGTTTTCACTACTTTTTGTTCCTTTTGTTAGGTAGTGGAACAGGGAGAGTTTGTGATCCAAATTCACTCCACTCTCCACTCCCCCCCCACCCCCAAATCACACACACAAATCTAAGATTCTGCATTTAAGAGAAGACCTCTTAGCAATATTGATGCTATCCCAAAAGAATGACCACATGTCTTTGTTCGGGTTCTCTCAGAAATAGACCCTGACACAAGTATCCAAGTAAAAGTAATTTATTTGTAGGGTCATCCCAGGAACTGGAAAACGTGTGGTGAAGAAGGCAGGGAAAGGAAGATGGCAATAAAGAGTGTATTAGCAAGCAAGTTGACATTGTGGGCAATGGAAGCTTCATTTAACTAGCAAAACTCAGGGAAGAGTAGAGAACACACACTTCACAGTTATCCCACCTGAGGGAAAACGGAACTGGTGTATTTATACACACCTGTTAGTCATTGGTCGAGATCTCCTCCCAGGGGTGATAATACTGCCTACCACAGGTATAAGCAGTGCAGCAGGCTCAGATGGCCAAAGAAAGAGCTCAATGAGATATAGTCCCTAGAAGTTGGATGTTGGGCTCTCATGCCCTGAAATGGTCAAAATTCAATGGAAGATGGTCAGGGCATACTGTGTGATTGTGAATTTTAGGCATCTTGGCACTTGGGTGCAGCCAGACTGGGAAGAAAAGAGATCATCCCAAGGCTGCTCAGTGGTACCACTTACATGGTTTCCTGCTTAATACCAAGTATAATAGATCTTAGGCAATGGTCTTTTCTAGTTTATATAGTTATACCAGCTCTTCAAATTCAGTAGATGCACTTGAAGAGAAAATTAAGGGAACTATCTTGGGAGGCCTAAAAAAAGGTAAGGGACTATTGTGTTAATTAATACAGCTGGGAAAACCGTGGACTGTGTTGTAATTATATATAATGACATAAAGAGAGACACATATGAATTATATCCATTATATATACGAAAATATTTTTATAAGAGGTGAGTATAGGTGAGGTGATACACACAAAATAAATGTGTATGATGCAGTATGTTGCATGGGTGCTATATGGACACTTCATCGAGAGTATTAAGACTGATGTTGAATTGCATTCTTATCAGTTCTGATCTGACCTATAGGGAAGGGATCACATATTTCTTATGGAGGCCACAACATAAATACACGCACCCACAATCCCACTTTCAAATAATCCCTTTTATAAAGGCATCATATTGATTTTAATTTTCGACTGTTCTACATGTCACGTTAGATTGGTGTCCCACACACCAATCCCTTTCCCTCTGTATGAAGTATCTAACCTATTGGTTAGAAAGTAGTGACTTACATTAAACCTGAGAGGAAAAGTAAAATGATATCCAAGCTTATTGATTAAGTTGGAGAGAAAAATAATCATGTTAAATACAGGAAATCGGAGAATTCCAGTCAGCTATTTTGCATATAAAATGTATGTGTAGAGTATTCCATTTTCCAAGGCAGGTGTATTTCAGAAGTCCCACCGAAGGGATTAGAAATGTATATATATTCATATTATAAAAAATACCAATTTCCTTCTTTCATGGTTCTTGACAAAATTATCCATATTAGAAATCCTTATTAAAAAAAATTTGACTGTTCTTTGCATGTTTTACTGAGGTAAGTCTAAATGTAGGATGTCAGGTGGGAAAGGGGAGAATGTTTGATATTTATTTATATTACTATATATAACATAATACAGTATAAGTATTACATATATTTATTTTCTCTTATAAGAAAAAGCCAAGAGGTAACTTAACTACTCACATATATTTTATGTGATTATTTCAGAGTAATGAAATATATACATTGAGAGAGAAAGGGAAGCAGAGACTAAGGTAGACTGAAAGGTAGAATAGCAGGGAATGTGAAAGAGAATGAATTCACCAAAGTCATGAAGCCTTGAAATGTTGAACTTTGGCTTCCATTAGCAAGAGATTTTGGTCAGATGTAAGAAACACCATTTTGGTATGCAGAATAGATAAGTCATCAGAGCAGATCTCTAAAGGATTTTGTGGAGTGCCCACTTCTGAAGATTTTTAGAGAAGAAACTACCATATTTTTAAAAGTTTATTTATTTATTTATTTATTTATTTATTTTTTAACGTTTATTTATTTTTGAGACAGAGAGAGACAGAGCATGAACGGGGGAGGGTCAGAGAGAGGGAGACACGGAATCTGAAACAGGCTCCAGGCTCTGAGTTGTCAGCACAGAGCCCGACGCAGGGCTCGAACTCACGGACCACGAGATCATGACCTGAGCCAAAGTCAGCCGCTCAATCGACTGAGCCACCCAGGTGCCCCTATTTATTTATTTTAAGAGAGAAAGAGAAGGAGGGGGCAGGAAGAGAGAGAGAGAGAGAGAGAGAGAGAGAGAGAGAATCCCAAGCAGGCTCCATGCTGTGAGTGCAGAGCCCAACACAGGGCTCAATCCTGTGAACCATGAGATCATGACCTGTGTCGAAACCAAGAATTGGACACTTAACTGACTGAGCCACCCAGGCACCCCAAAGAGAAGAAATCCCATCTTTTACAAAAGGCTTTTGTGAAAGGTTTAGGCCAGAATTTGAGCATTATTATAATGCCTGGAAGCTCTCATTATTCCGTGAAGGGGAATTATCTATTGTTTTAGGAGAATGTACTTACAGAAGCACATCTCAGTAACTTGCATCCACAAAACATTTGCTTCACCAAACTCCTCAGTCTCCAAATCTTTATAGTTATGTCACTAAACATTTAGGCTGCTCCATACACTTATAGATTTGCTTCTTCCACTCTTGGTGTAGTGTTGTCACATTACCTCCACATGTAGGGGCTAAATTGTGTCCCTCCCACAGATTCACCTGTTGAAGTCCTACTCTCTAGTAACTCAGAAGGTGCCTGTGTTTGGAGATAGGGTTTTACAGTGATAATTAAATGAAAATGAGGTCCCTAACGGGCTTTAATCCAAGATGACTTGTGCAGAGGGAAGATGATGTGAAGGCACAGGTGGAAGATGGCCACCTACAAGGCAAGAAGAGAGGCCTTGGGAGAAACTAACCTTGCTGATACCTTGATCTTGGATTTCTAGCTGCCAGAACTGTGAGACAATAAATTCCCATTGTTTAAACCCCCCAGGCTGTGCCCCGGCAGCCCTACCAAACTCACACAGACATCCTTCCCCTTTTATCTTACCTCTCTTCTCTTTGCCTTCTCTTGGATGACCAGTTAGGCTAACATTGCTTTTCCTTCTAGTTACACTTAAAACCTACCCCACCCTTGTTTCTTCAGGTCCCCAGTGACATATCTTCACCCAGAACCATCATTTCCTTCCCCATCAAGGAGGATTAGATCTGGAGTCGTGTCAGGAGAACAGTGTGAATCCCAAGACTCTTGACTGTTGAGCAAGTTTTCATGCACACAGATGTTGTTTTCCCTTATTTCCATTTTAGAAAAGGTGCACATTTTTTAGAGTAATTTTGTATCTATGTGTGGCTCATTACGGTTTACAAAGTATTTTTGTGGACTAAACATTGCCTTAATCCTTCCCACATTTCAAGGAGGTGGTTTTTCAAGACCCTGAAATTCAGAGAGGTTAAGTAACTTGACTGAAATCACACAGCTGGCAAATGGTAGAGCTGGAATTTGAACCAAGGTGAAAATAAGTATGGTCCCAGGTTCCCAAAGCAGGATGGTCAGTGGAGCTGTTTTACACTGCGGCTGCCTGCTCTCTACTCTGAAGTGGACATTCACGAGCTTTGTCTCAGTGTGCATCATTACCTCATGAGAGGTAATGATGAGGTGTTTGCTCATGAATCATTATTACCCCAAAGAAATTGGAAGCTCTGGAGAGGCAGGTTCTGGGCTGTGCTTTCTGCTTAGTTATAGCGTTTGAGGAATGTTTGTTGATTAATTGGTTAAGTGGACGTCTTTTCCCAGAGAATTTGGCACAGTTCTTGGCATCAGGTTTTCCAAAGACATATGCCAAAGTGACAGGGATCTTGCAACATTGGTCTGGTCATTTTAGATAAAGGTTAGGAAAGGCTTCGTGTAAAAATAATACTGTGGATTGGCATTATCATTATTATACCCTGTATTTATATAGCATGCTCGTGTGCTTGCTCTTGAGCTCTCTCCCTCCCTCTCTCTCTCTCTCTCTCTGGCTCATCGTCATTTGTAAGCAGTGGGCCTTATCCTGCTGCTAAATAGAAAATAAATTGCTTATCTCTTGCAAGAGAATTAACTCTTTCAGGGCACTGGGGTACCATTTAGTAAATTAGTAATCCTCTAAATGGCACTCTAGATACATAAGATCCCCCATATAAACTGGAAAATGAACGTGTTCCCAGTGCTTAAAAGAAATCAGGGCATGCCTAACAGAAATCAGACAGCAAGCTAAAAACGTATGTAATGTATTTATCTCTCTCCTCTAATAACTTTGTATTCATTCTCACGGAAATCTGTTTGTGACTAAAGATGAATCTACTTGCTAAAAGCTGGCACTTCTGATCTTTTTAATGTACTAATATGAGAGCAATACAGGGGAAAGGGGCAGGTGATAGAAAAAGCAGAGTGGTGGTGTTTATACACATGGAAGCAGTGACAATTTGTTCAACTAAACAGATTTTGAGAAACTAATGAGTTTTTTTAAAAAATGATTTGAAAGGCTAGCCTAGATAGTTTCCTTAGATCCTGAAAATATTCATCCACTACAAAAATAGTAGTGAATTGGAATTAGCCTCATGGATCTCCTTGGAACCATTGCCACGTTAGGTAGGGGCCCCACCATGAGTCAGCAGTAGCATTAGAAATTCAACTCCTAAGCCCTCGGAAATGAAGATGAGGGAATTAACACAAACGTGTAGGTGCTGGAGGTTTTCCATGGCTGGTACGGAGACAGAAATGGCTAATTGGTACTGAACTGGGCTTTTTTTTTTTTTTTTTTAAAGCAAATCAACTGCAATCTTCTCTCTTGTTTTCACTTTCTCTCTCTTGCGCATCCCCCACCTGCTGCCTTTAAGATGTTGCTTTCAAAATTATGATCTGATCACTTCATCTCATTTAAAATTTTCAGACTTCACTCATTGGCTCAAATGCCTCTTGGACGCACCTGCTCATTGAAGTGTTGCTACACTGAATTCTGATTGTAATTCAGTAACGTGTTATTGATTGTTGAGACCTTCGGTTTATGTGCAATGAGATAGAATTTGGAAACTGGTGGTGTCTTATTGACTTTCTGATTTGTGCTGCTGGGAAGCTCATCGGATGGTCAAATGGGTTGCTGCCAGGCAGTTTGGCAATTCAGTAAACACTCTGTGGTTATTCCTCCGAATTGTGTAGCATTCCCCTCAGCGCCCTCTCCCTCATCTAGATCCCACGTGCTCAGGAACAACACGTTTGACGACTAACTGCCATCCTGGTTCCTCTCCCTCAGCCCCATGTCCAGGAGTTAGCGTCTCTCTGAAGCATCATCCCTCCTCTTTGGTTTTTTCTTTCCTCTTCCTGCCCCACTGACAGCCAGCTGCCAGGGGCCTCTTTACACAAGCCTCAGCTTTTCAAGGTAAATATGCCACGTAAGTCCAATTTCAGCAATCCACACACCTCTGAGCCCCTCAAACTCCAAGGAGCATCCTTAAAGAGAAGAATCAGCAGGCTGCTAAAAAGAAATCAAAGGAGATCAGCAAAATGTCTTGAAAGGGAGAAGGAAAGATGAGCCACAGAGACTAACAGCCTTCATTTTCCAGTAAGCAATGTGACTGGCGACAAAAATAAACACTAATGGGGAAAGTGTATATTCAGGCTAATTGTATAATTGCGGGTTGCTTTCTGTACATCACACAGAGATTGAAGTAATGTAGCACCAGGAAGTAGCTCAGTGGTTTCCCTCCTGCATACGTAAACATTTTGCATTTCACGAGTAGACGTCCAAATGTACCCGGTTTGAGGATTCTAACACCTATCACTCACCATCTCAAGATGAAGGTCAGTTGAAGTAGTGCTCTGAGCTCAGAGGTAGCCAAGTGAGGTGAACAAAGCTGGCACAAGAAACGGAACCACTAATTCATCTCCCAGGTGGCCCTTTTAATATTCGAAACCCCATTTAATCATCCAGCAGTAGATTGAACCAAGGAGCCTGGTCAGCAGTGTCCTTCTGCTGACTGACTTTTCAAACTTTCCAGCAAGTAAGGAAGCTGATGGATTTCTTATCCTGCCCCTCCTGCTGATACTAGACCCTCAGAGACTTTTCGGAGGATGAGAAAGCTAGGTTCTATTCATTTCCTTTGGTTTTGCTAGGAGGGCAACCCCCGCCACTGGGTTATATCCTAGGATGGTATGAGACAGATGTGCTTCTCTTGTCTAAATCTCCAGCTCTTCCTTTTTGGCATTTCATCACTTATAGATTTTCACTCTCCTCAGCAAACAAAGCCACGGGCTTCCTTGCTCTGAGGCTCTGTCACCTTTGTCTCCGATCCTGGTTGCCATTTCCTTTGCTGTTTGTGACCCCGATTTCCTCTTGAGTAGAAAACACCATCGCGGTCTGGACAAGTGGGAAGTTCTTACAAAGGGGGCATTTGCACTGCTGTTCTTGCGTTAATTACCATACATTTTATTTTCAATTTTTCAAGAAGAAGCTGGAAATCAGGAAAGAGTTTGAGGTTCTGAAAATTCTCATTTGATATAAGTTTAGTAATAATTATTAAGGGTTATTACTAACACATTATTATTTTTTTTACTTTATAGCTGAGGATTTTCTTTTTAATTCCTGAATTTTATAGAACCCAGAAGCAATGCCTAGATGAATACAATTTGCATTTGATATTTATTATTTTTTTCCTGTCAACGTAGAAAATTGCTCATTCACAAGAACTTAAAATACATTTTGATGATTATTTCTTTCATCCAGTTATGTGCATTTTGTAATGTGCTTTCACATCCTCTTCGCTCATGATTTCTGTGGCTTTGTTCAAATGGTCACGACTGCCTTTGAGCCACTGAATTCATAATGATTGATGGACTTATCCCAGGGACCGAATTATCAGCATCTACCCTTCTGCAGGGAAAACATCTTTACCAGGGAAGATCCAATTTTTGTTTCCCCCTATTTGTTGTTAATCTGACTTTGTGATAATGTCGTCAAGCCTTATTCTATACTTTTTCTTGTTGAGCTCGAGTTCTCAGGAGCTGAGAGTTGCAGGAATGGGAGAGAGTGATAAAGTGGGACCATGGAATTAGGCAAATACACTTTTGACATTCCCCTGCCTCAGACGTACAATTGATGGACCCACCTTTGTCATGTCTTAGGTTTAGGGCACTTGTCCGTCCAATCAAGCTCTGTTAGACCATCTGACTCAAGAAAAGGAAACCAAATAAAAAGCTGAACATCTATGTTGAAAGAAAATATTGCCTTTAACTTTGAGCTTTCTTTGGTGCCCGTTGGTTTAAAAAAGAGGCATAATATTGAGAAAGACTGGGGGCACCTGGATGGCTCAGTCGGTTAAGCGCTAGACTTCAGCTCAGGTCATGATCTCACCGTTTGTGAGTTTGAGCCCCGCATCAGGCTCTGTGCTGACAGCTTAGAGCCTGCAGCCTGCTTCAGATTCTGTGTGTGTGTCTCTCTCTCTGCCCCTCCCCTGCTTGCACTCTGTCTCTCTTTCTCTCTGAAAAATAAATAAACGTTAAAAAAAAATGTTGAGAAAGACTACAGAGGAATTTTCAAGGACCCCTTTGGTCTGCAAATACTTTGAAAAACTAACAGGCATGAATGCTTAGTGGGTAAAGTCGGCAAATAGGGCATATCTAGAAACGAGTGAGATATAACTTTATTTTGATTAACATTTCCAAGTTGGAAACAGTTTTACACTCCAAAAGCTGGTAAACATGGATTTGTTAGTGAAAATATCGCTAATAGATGATCTCATTTATTCAGAAATTACATACAGTTTTATTGTCTATTTAGAACAAAATAAAAAACGCCTAAGCAATAGCGGGGAAAAGCCTTCTACAGAAAAAATGGTATGACACCAAATGTGCACACTGATGAGGTCAAAGAAACTTTGACATATTCTTATTTAATGTGTTTTAGGAATATTTTATTAAAATATTTATTTACTTATTTATTTAAAATTTTGTTAATGTTTATTTATTTTTGAGAGAGTGAGAAACAGTGCGAGCAGGGAAGGGGCAGAGAGAGACGGAGACACAGAATGGGAAGCAGGCTGCAGGCTTTGAGCTGTCAGGATAGAGCCGAATGCAGGAGTTGGACTGAGCCGAAATCAGATGCTTAACTGACTGCCACCTAGGCACACCCCTAAAATATTTAAAGTGAAAACAAAATTTTGGTACTTGAAGGCATAAGCTTTAGTTTTCCACTACATACATGAATACTCTTTAATCCCATGCCAATAAAAAAGGCATTGTTGTGCAACACCCCTTTCCTAAAATTAATGCATTAATTTCTGCAACATTTTTTGTAGTTTGCAAGTTAAAGATAGTCACCAGGAAGGGAATTGAGCACCTTATTCTTTCCTCTGTTACTTCTTAGCGGTGTGACCTTGAACCAGTCATTTAATCTCTCTGGCCCTAAGTTTTTTCATCTGCGGAATAAGGTATTTCTCCAAAATTAAGTTTTTCCTATTTGTAAGAAGTCAAGTGATCCTTTAAAAAAATTTTTTTTAATGTATTTCTGAGAGAGACAGATCATCAACAGGGGAGGGGCAGAGAGAGAGAGGGAGGCACACAATCTGAAGCAGGCTGCAGGCTCTGAGCTGTCAGCACAGAGCCCGACACAGGGCTCAAGCTCATAAGCCGTGAGATCATGACCTGAGCCGAAGTCAGATGCTTAATGGACTGAGCCACCCAGGCGCCCCAGAAGTCAAATGATTCTTAGGCGGAAGTGGTTCCAGCTGATCACATCAGGCAAGTGGTAGGCTCCAGGCCTCCCCAAAGGCTATTTGGCCAAGAACCTGAGGCCATTTCTGTCTCTGAGAAGCCAGGCTAGCTTGAATCAATTATAAGGCATGCGTGGAGGGAAGAAAATCATGATTTGGAGTTCACGACAGCCAGTGACACAGAAGTGTGCTTTGAGTCACCTCCCTAAGACTCTTGTATGAATCCAAAGACCTATTTTCGGTGAAGCTCTGTACCATGTCTAGAGAACAGGTTGGATTGCTTTGGTGTCCATCTAGTGGAACATTAAAGCAAACCAGAGCCATTCCCCCCCACTTAAACCAGGATATTACCTGGCTTCACTGTACACATGGTCTCGGAGAACGTTGTGAGCCAGGCACGTGGGGCCCTGGTAGCCACAGTAGCAGTGATGATGGATAGCCATTGCCCAGTACTCTGGGCCAAGGGAGGACTCACCACCCACTTGGGAAGCATCAGCAGATATGTTCTAGCATGGACATCAGTGCTGGGAAGGTACCCTAGAGGTCTATAAGTCAGCCCAGCCTTCAGTAGCAGATGAGTACCGATAGACTGAAACTTCCCAAGAGACAAACAGCCGTTTCCCAAGGTAGCCACAGTGACTCATTTGTGAGTGCCTGTAGGAACCAACCCAGTGGGTAGGGACACTTGAAAAGAGGCTATGGCAGAATATGAGGGCACTAGCCTGAGAGACAAAACTCATGACTGTGACTGTATCTTGATGGTTCTCAACCAGGGCAATTTTGCCCTTTGGGGACATTTGACAATGCCTGGCATTTTGGTTTGTCATAACTGGGGAAAGGGGTGCTACTGGTATCTAATAGATAGAGGACACAAATGTTACAGTATGCAAGACAGTCCCCCAACAAAGAATTATCTGGTCCAAAATATCAATAGTACTGAGACTGAGAAACCCTACGGCCCTTCATGCAGGTGTGACAAAGGAAAACACAGATTCCATCTGCATACACCAGGAACTTGAATCTGTGCCATATGGCCAACCAGTTTAACAATTAGGATGATTCTATGATCATAGTAACAGAAATCATATCAGTAATAATAGCTAACATGTATTGAGTTTTATCTGTTACCTGTTAGACTGTTCTAACCATTTCACAGGTATTCCCTCATTTACTCCATATCACAGCTCTGGAAAGTCAGTAGGATTCTTATCCACAACTTACAGACAATTTAAATAGTGGTGATAGAACTTTATTAGAAAGTATCAGCCAAATTGCTTGCTTGACCAATTTAAGTGATCAGCTCGGGCAAATAGTCCATGCAGAAGGGACCTCTGAAGTCACTGATCTTGCTCATCTCCACCACTGTCACAGCAACTGGAGAGCAGAAGGCTGGCCCAGCACTCCCACATACCTGCTCGGCATTTTGAGAGCAGCTGCGATTATGTGATCTGATCACCTCCCAAAACACATTATTGTTTTCTGTGGAGGGGAGGGGGAGAAATTACAAAACCAGAGACAAATCAATGCAGCGCAAGGTCACATGGAAAGGGGTTGGCAAGAATCCAGTGACTCCAAGTACCTATTCAAATAGATCGTGAAGCCTCCAAACTCTGTTTTTGCCTCAATTATTCAAACACATGCAGATTATTTGCAAATTACCCAGATAACTGGGGTATGGTAGCCCTGCTTTGTTTTTATAGGATTTTAGTAGATACAGTAATGAGATGGACTAATTAGTCCTTTAGTCCGTTGTTGTGTGGCATCGGTTTCTTGAGAGGAATACCACAGCCCTCCCATTCACCTTTTATCCCAATCAATCACCTTGTGTTTACTAAGGGCCCCAGGAGGGGGGCGTGAGAGGTGTAGATCATTCAATTTGTCGCAGCACATATTTTCAGTATTATGATAAGAAGACAAGGGACTCTGCATTTTGTCAACTTGCAAGGCCAAGATCGATCAGCAAATAGATGGGCCTCCCCGTATTCTGAATTAAAGTGTGTGTTTTTTGGCGGTTTATTGACAGTTGATAACTACTGACCACTAGTCCTGATAGAGTTACAAAGGTCGGGTCAAGGCAGGTCAGAGCCACAAAGAACACAGTGCTCCTGGAGCCCACCAACCTCCCAGAAGGGACGTGCAGGTCGATAACTAAGCCACCTGTAGGGTCTGAAGTCTTTTCCAGACTTTCTCCTTCTGGCTCTGCCGTGAGCCAACCTCCATTCAGCCCCAACCTGTCCTTTTTCCCCGGATGTGGCTGCTGCCCTGGGGGTCCCACAGGTGCCAGGGAAGCCAGGACTCCACCAGCGAAGAAAGGAAGAATTGTGCCACCGGAGCTTGGGCCCAGCTGTGCATCCCACCCCATGTGCTCTTCTGCAAGGGGCTAGCACGGGCCGTGCTTTTGCCTGTGACCTCAGAGAGTTAAGGACACACAGCAGCAAAGGAAGTGGCTGTCTTTAGCGCTCCCCCATGAGTGCCAGCCCTCCTGTGCATATGCATCCCACTCTTGGCAAGCAGAAGTTTAATTAAAAGCCTCTCAGAATGCCTCTCCAGCTGGGGTGGGCCTCGGTCACCAGGAGGGACCTTTATCAAGTGGATGTGAAAGCATACAAATGATAGGCCTTGTTCCCAGGAAATGTCATTTGGTCTGCCTCACTCGGTGCCTTGCTGAGGCTCAGAGGAGGGTGGCTGTGGCCGTGCGTTTGATGCGGTGCCCATTGTCTACCTGGAAGATGCAAATGATATTCAAATTCGGTTCCAGTGTACAGGCTGCTTGCATATACCCCACAGCAACCCTCAAGCAAGTGACTAATGGGAACATGTGTTCTTTCTATTTTTATAAGGCTGGGAGAACAAGGGGATGGAAGGCTAAGCTTGTGGGGTTTGAAATCTCTCTTTTCAGGGGGCTTGCTGCTGTCTGGAGTGATAGTAATACCCAGTGGCAGCTCCATGGCAATGGCCCAGACCTGCTAGATGCTCTGCTCCTTGGAGGCCCTGGAGCTGGGTAAATGGCCCTGCTTTTCCCTTCCATTCGGCCAGAATATGGACCGGGGGATGCGAGAGGGCTCTTGGGACAGTGGCCCCCCCATCTCTGTCTTCTGATGCATTGCCCACATATGAGTCTCAGCAGGATGTTATCTCAACCGCACTAGCGGAGTGAAGGTCCTCAGCACCAGTCTGTGTTTTTAATTCGATGATTTCTGGGAGGGGGGAACTTGGAGGTGCCTTAAATAAAACCTGTGCCTCTTGAAAGCATCTTATAGCCTCTTACAGTCCAGATTGGAAAAAAAGTCAAAAGAGTGATTCCATCCAAGACAATCTTCGTATCGAAAATCCATTGTTGCAGCTAAGTCCCCGTTGCTGTTGTGAAGGCAGCGTTGGGCCTCCTGCGTCCCAACTGCTTCTGCTTATTCCGGGATCCAGTGACCAGGAGTCATGGGACAGAGAGGGCCAACAAGAGGCATAATGAGCTCTTTTCTGTGAAAGGTGATCTCTTGCTGCATGAATAACACAAGAATCTTGAAATGCTAGGATTTGGGGACATTGAAATGGATTGACTGGATTGGTGACCATCAAACTTCCCTTTCTGAGGGGAAGGCGGTGGTTTGGGCTCTGGACTCCTCACCCCTTTGTAAAACAGTCTACCCCTACTAATTTCCTTTATATTTATATTTTGGTAGCCAGACTGTAAAATGGAGTTACGTGCTAAATCCAGTCAACTAATCCAGACTAGTGATGAGGACCCTGAGGTCAAATCCAGGATCCTTGTAAAAGAAGACTGTACTCCCCAGGGAGAAGACTGGGGAGTAATGGCATATAAACCGAGCATTTGCCATCCCCAGTGTCAACTTTTTTTTTTTTTACAGCAATGTTTCTGAAATTTTTTAAAGTTTAAAGACCATCAAGCTCTATTTTCTTGCATTTAGATAGGAAGCTTCATTGGAACCTAGGCAGAGATACATTTTGCTTTTAGTAATGAATTATACAAATGCTCATGGGAAATCATATCAGCTGAAGAGTTCTTAACAACCTATTGGTGTAAGGAAACCAACTGGCTGCCTTCGCAAAAATCAAACCTCGACCTTCCCCTTGCCAAATGGAGGAGACTCCTGGGGATGAGATTAGGGTGCCAAGATCTAGTTACTTCTCCCTGTGTAGAAACCCATCTCCACTGACACCAGTGGAATTTCACTTTGTCTCAGCAAGGCCGTTGGGTGTCTCTTTACACTTGGTCGTAGCGATTCTTACAGGTCTGGTGCTTTCTATGTTTCAAGGATCTTAAGCAAAGTGCATGCCCTTGACCTGACTTTTGGGATTTTCTCTCCCAAGGCGATAAATCTTGGAATCCTATATAAAAAAAGAAGGAATCATGTATAAAAAGATGCGCATCACATCATTATTACAAATAATGGGTTAAAAAGCGGGGATTATCTAACAATAAGTAATTGGATTTATAAATAATGAACATTTATAGATTTTATGTGTGTGTGTATGTATATATATATGTATATGTGTGTGTATATATATATGTATATATATATATAAATGGAATAGTATGAGACTTGTAAAAAGCTTGCTTGCTTAAGAATACTAATGTTTTGAAAACTATGAAGTGAAAGAAACAGCACACACAATTACATAAAATAGGGCCACAAATTATTGTCCAAATGTGTAGGCATATCCCTGAAGGGGAGACATATATATAAATGCACACATACGTGTGACAAAAAGGGACAGAAGAATGCACCAATATTGAAAAGGACTATCCCTGAATGTAGGGATTATGGATGAGTTTTGGGCCTTTTGTAACTTTTCTCTATTTTGCAAATTACTTTTGTAATCAAAAACATGTTTCCCAAAAAATAAAGCCCAGGCTCCCATAAACCTTAGGGTCCTTTATTTTTCAAGGCCATCTCTGCACCAAAGTCCCTAGAAACAAGTTGCCTTAGAGAGCATCTATAAAGGGAAAGCAAAGTGAATTTACTGTTAATATCCACTTGGAGTTAATATGTAAACCGCATTACTTGGGGTAAACCAGAAAACCACTCTTTCTCTGTAGTTGGTTGCTTGGCCTTCTTTATCAGGAAACTTGCTTCAAACTTTTATTTCTCTTTGTTGGGCAAGCAAAATTCATGTCTTGTCCTGTGCTAAAGCAGCCATAATTTGACCCACTAAGCTGGCCCATTGAGTCCCTGCCACATGCCTGCAGTGTGGTAGGCACCAGAAACATAAAGAGTTAGGATGTCATCCCTCCTTTGGAGAGATGTATGGAGTAAGAGAACTCAGAAGTGTAGACGATTAGTGGTTAGTACTAGCTGTCACCTGATCCAGTGCTTTGCCATCACCCACTTGATGCCAGGCATTGTCCTAGGACAGTACCTGAATCCATTACCTCATATGTTCACAATAGCCTGAACACAGGTGCCATCTCCCCACTTCTGAGTTGAGGGCAGTGACGCCTAAGGGGCTCTCTGGCCGGAAGTAGAGCTGGGACTCAGAGACCAATATGCCTAGACTGACTTCTATCTAGTAAACTCTTGAGCCAAACTGATGTTGGAATAGAAGTAACCCCTGCTTCTGCCTGCAGACTGTAGCTCCACATGGAAAGGGGTTTTTTTGTTTTGGATTTTGGGGTTTTTTTTTGTTTGTCTGTTTGTTTGGTTTTGGTTTTTGGTCCACTTTGTTGCATGCTCTATTCCAAGCATCTAGCTCAGTGCCTGGTAAGAATGTAGGGTGGGCAAAAAATAGTAAAGGACACCCGGTTGAATTTACATTTTGTGTAAACAATGGATACTTTTTAGTGTTAGTGTAAGTATATCTCATGCAATATTTAGGACATACTTCTACTTAAAAATTATTCTTTGTCAACTGAAATTCGAATTATACTGTGCCTCCTGGTACGTCTGAGCTGTGGCAGCTGATGGTAGGTTGTCCTGGGCTAAGTTCATAGCAGGTGAGGAGGCCCTCACTGATTGTGCGAGACAGACAAAGGCAGAGTCATGAGCAAGGTGTGGAGTGGTGAGGATGTCTGGCTTATTGAGGGGAATGTGAACTGTGGGCAGCTTGTCTGGACTGGAGTCGGGGGCACGCTTCTTGTGAGAACAGTGCGTGAGTAGGAATCCAGTGGTCTTTATTTCCAAATAACAGTGGTCAGTAGGTGAGTAGCTGTCCCCTTTGTCCCTTTGGGGGGATAAGAGAGGCTGGGCCCTCCCGTCAGCTGCATGCTCCTAGCGCTTGCTTGGGGCGTATATTCTCTCTTCTTGGACCGCACAAGCTTCCGTGTTTGCTATGCCTGTCTGGCAGTGATTGGATTAACTGCTCTCCCTGTGTGAGGTGCCGGAGGAATTGCTATCCTGGTGTGGGGTGACTGGGGGGAAGTCCTACCCCCAGTATGGGGTGACTGGGGGAAATTGCTGCCCTGGTATGTGGTGGCTCAGAAAAGATTGAAAAAGGAAGGAAGGCCTTGTCTAGGCCATCAAGTGCCTGTGAACCAAGCCAAGGAATTTTCCTCTACAGACAGAGGGATCAAGCGGGTGTTTTGTAAAGCATGCATGTGGCATACCCACGTGTCTTTCAGAATGTCCACTCCAATCCATCCTCCATGGGGTCACCAGAGTTATAATGACTGATGCCAGTAGGGGGGTCACTGTGGTAGATCAGCATGGTGAGGGTGACAGGACAGGATGTAGAGGAAGGTCCAGGTAAGTATTGCGTGTCTTCAGATCCTTGTAGAAAGGCTTGCATGCTTCCAGAATGTTCTGTGCCCCTCATGAGCCAGTTACTACTTTGTGAGTTCAAGTGGAGAGCATGATACGTTTAGGGGATGATGACATTTAGTGATCCATATTCATTCAATTTATTTGTCTATCTATAATTTATTTATGGCAAGTGACGAAGGAAGAAGGCAACAGATGGAGTCAGAAATGGGCATGATCCCCCATTTGCTCAGCTAACTCCCTTTGGCTTAAGGAAATGTAGCTATTCCCCTGCCCTGTGTGTCTGGCTGACCCAGGCTGTCCTTGCTGGTCACGGGTTGCTGAGGGCAGATGCGTTCATAATGGAAGAGACGAACTCACCATTGGGGGTTGGAGGGAGGGCATCCCGTGTTCACCCTATCAGGAAGGAGCATAGGGAGATGTTTTCTTCTCCAGTAATAAGATTGTCAGGGCCCCTTCCTGGCCTGAACGGACCGATGGAGGCTGCCAGGATGGCGAGCTCACTCTTCTTAATTAGCACTAATGCAGTCAAGGCTGTTTTCTTAGCCTGACCAAAGGGAATAGTAATTAATATGGTGGGGGAGACAGACGGAGAGTTCAAGGCCGGCATGTGTGCCCCTGACCCTGGGGTCACCAGGGAAGGAGAGCCTGGAAGACAATAGCCTGGCTCCCGCAGGACTGGACAAAGGCCGGCCCTAGTTCTCAAACCTTCGCTCTCTTCGGCCTTCTCATTAATGAGAAACTCTGTCCTTCCCCTTCTGGAAAAGGGGCTCGTCATCAGGCCTCCTGGCTGCCGTGTACGGACGTATGTGTCTACATATGAGTGAATGTATGCAGTTTCAGGGATAATTGTTCTTTCACTTAAACTGCTAACTTCACAAAGCCGGGGAGGTCCTTCCTTCTCAGTGTGAGCATGTGGCACCTGGTGGTGGTGGTAGTGGAGCCTGGATCTACTCCCGATAGGCAGAACACGTGTCCATTTCCACAGTGTCCGTTGCACCCCGAAGCTTGCACAGCCTCCAGGGCTGGGAGTTCAGAACTGAGGATGGCCCTGTGCAAGCTGGTAAGAGATCACCTGAGGGGGAACGGGTAGCCAGAGCCCAGGCGCTTATGTGGTCAGTGGGCCGGATAGCAGGCATGCTGACCCTGGCATGGCAAGGGCTGAAGCTAGAGAAAGTGCCACTCCGCCACCCAGGGGATCCCTGCAGAGACAGAGTGGGAACCAGTCGAATGGTGGTGAGTGGGCTCTAAGTGATGGTCGCCCTCATTAAGCATGACCTTCTGAGTCCACATGACAGGTGGACACGAAGCACTATGAATAAATGAACATACAGAGGACTCTTGGTGCCGCTTCCTTATTTTGAGATGCTGATTTTCCCAGAGATGAATTTGTTTCTTTTAGATTTTGCCTTCGCCTTTCCTTAGGCTGGTGGTTCTTCTCCTTCTTTTTCTTTCTTCTTCTTTTTTTTCCCTCTTTTCTTTAATTAAATATTGCTGCCTGACTCTTTCAGGTCAGCAGCAATGTCACTAGCATCAGCCATGAATCACAGCTGAGCTGACATTTTAAAAATGGCATCATCAGGGCAGCAAGTGCAGGCCAGACACCCAGGCACAATGGCTGGACCCCGTAAATTACACTAAAAGTCTAATCAGAATAATCAACACACTGACATCTTTATGCATGTGGACAGAACTTAGGGAAGGGAAAGAAAGGCGCTGTCTTGGATTTCTCTGAAATTTCCCTTGCAGCAGATTCTGGTGCTTTTTGAGGACACAGAGAGAATCTTCAAGGTATATCTTTGAGTATTCTGTGACCTCTTTCTTCATGTTTACGCTTTGTGATAAAAACAGATATAATGAGTGCCTCTCGATAGTGTGTTGGTTTATATGCACCTTGTGCAGCACAGCCATATATTTTTTTCTTATTAAGCACCCCCCACACACATATTTCTTCATCAGTACAGGTGCACATGAATGGCTCTCACTCTTGGGTACACAGGCACACACAGACACACACACACACACATCCTATGAATATGATTGAAGACATTCTTGGGTGCTTTGGGCTGTAGAACTATGGTCGAACTCTTTCCTTGTAAGAGTTTCCTTTCATAATTCTGACCCAAATTCTTTACTGATCCCTATTAATGTGATTTCCTAAGGCCAGACAGGACAGCCACCGTCTGGCTGAGACCATTCATCAGCCTTCATACTCCATTTTAGTTTCTGACCTTTCTCTTTCTCTCTTTTGAGTTCTTTCTCTGTCTCTCTCATACTGCCTCCCTCCTTTCTTGTCTCTCTAGTTTAAAAAAAAAAAAAAAGTCTCTCCCAAAGCTTTGGGCTCCCTGTCTCTAATGGAAGGTCAGGGGTGCTCCTGGCCATACATATGCAGAAAGAGCACCTCCTGGTGATTAATTGGCCCCACCAGGTCACAGGCACAGAGAGCCCATTTGTCACCAGCCCAGCTCTGGCCATCACAAGCAGGCTGCCCAGGGCTTGTGGGCGGCCCAGTGCACACCAGCTGGGACTAGCCAGTTAGTACCCACTGAGGTGTGGCTAGCGGGGAACCGAGGGTGAATGCTATGGACTGGCTGCAATGAAGGATGGCATGGAAAATGAAAGAAAGAAGAGAAAGCGAAAAAAAGGATCATAATTCGAAGATAAGACATAGAAACAATTTTCTTAAAAGGTAAAGAAATTGGCTCTGTGCTGCTTTAACTGATTTCTCAAACATTTATTGAGCGCCTACTGTGTGCCTTAATCTGGTGCTAGACTGTTGATGTTATTTGAAGTGCTTTGATAGGTTTTGCCTACCTGATTTTTGGAATGACCTCAAGCGAAAGACATGGCCGATATTCATATGCTAATTCTTCAAATGGGTACATAGAGCCAGGGTCTCTGAGATTTGCCCAGGGCCATGCTGGGAGTAGTCATTTTATTTCTTCACTGAGTGCTTCTCTTGCTTTATCACACACAAGAGGGCATCCACCAGCATGACTCCATTCTGCCATGCGCGTGGGTCCTACAGCATCTTCTGACTAAGGGACAGCCCTCAAATCCTTCGGCTCCTGAATATAAAATCTTTGGGCTCTGGTTTGAGTTTTGACTCTTTTAGGCATCCACTATAGGGCCTTGGACAAGTCACTTTACCTTTTGCATCCTCGGTGTCTCCATCTATAAAATGGGCTTCATACTCTTAGAATGGTGGTGATTAAGTGAGATGATGAAAGTTGGGGCATTGTGTCTGGCACAGATTAAGCGATTAGCAAATGGCTGGGTGTGTAAGGTACATATGTATTTGTACATAAACATTCTTTCTGGGCTGGGCCGTCTGGGCGCCCCCACGTGGCCACAGCGTAGGTGTGCATCCTGAGCCACAGTCTGTCCAGGGAGTTGAACACAGGGACAAATGCCCCACAATGCACTTTCCAGAAATATGCTTACCTGGCTTCTCCTATCCATCCTCCTATCACCAGTCTCTCCCCAACCTTTGTTACAGTGATCCCTACAGCCAAGCGTTTGTTCACTAAGCACTTGTGGATAATTACTCCTAGAAACCATTGTGTTAGGGGTTGTGGGGCTGGGCAGGTAGGGTGCAGAGAACCAAGCAGTGAGAGAAACAACAAAGTACAGGAGGCGGTGGGATGAGTCAGTCATGAGACCCCAGTTATGAGACCGCCATGCAGATTTGTCCTGCTTAAGAAAGCTCCGGATAAGAAAGTGCAGCCCAGTGAACCATTTCAGGAAAGGGAAATTCCTATAGGATAATATACATTTTTGCTAAAGAAAAAAGATAATTGCATTTTAGGTCAGTAGTTTACACTACTTGACAAATGAACTGGTTGCAGAGTTCCTTGAACTAGCAAGCCTAGATTCTAATTCTGCACGTAAAAATATTGGTAGTGTGAATCATTAGGCCACTCTGCTTATGAACACATATGCAGGAGGTACAAGAGAAGCGATTTCCAAGGTATCAAAGGCCCCCAGAAGAATGAAAGGTCATAATGGCCCTTGTTTTTGTGCACCTGCTAGGTCCAAGATGATGCGCTGAGTGCCTTAGGTAACTGAGTTCACTCAAGTTATACGGTAACATTGGGATGTAAGTGTTATTATCGCTGTTTTACAAATCAGGGAACTGAGGCACTGAGAGTGAGTAGTAAGTGACTAGTAAGTGGCCTGAATCCGTTCTCTTAGTTAGGTTGATTTTAGATGAAAGTGGTAAAACTGTATTTCAAACTGGCTTAAATAACAAGAAAAAAGGTACCCATCTCACCTAATAACAATCTAGTGGTAGGGCAGGCTCTCCAGTGTGGGTAGATTTTATGGCTCAATGTCATCAAGGACTGGACTTCTTCAAACTCTTCTGAGTAATGCTGTCCTTGTGTTCACGTGCCCTTACTTCAGGTCCCCTGGAGATTGCAGTAGAGGCACAGAAATCCCAGGTGTCACTCTGACACCCGATATCATCCAGAGGTAAAAAGGAAGCATCAGTTTCTAGGTTTCTTAAGAGCAAACTTTTCCTTGAAGCCCCCATTACCTCCTCTCGCTTAGGCTAGATTTGGATCACATGACCAGACTTAAACCAGTCATTGGCAGGTGAAAGGAATGACCAACACAGTCCAGACTGGTCAGAGGAAGTTACAGAGGAAAGGCCATATGATGACATGGGGAGAAGATGGCCATCTTTGGCTACCCATTCTGTTCTGCTCTTTTCCGGCAGCCCTGGCAGATTAATACAGGAAGAATGGCAGTTTTCTAGTTTTCCTCCCAACCCATAGCATTCACTGCAGACTGGGAATGACGGAAGGTCTCAGGAATGAAGAGGATGGCTGCGAAGAAATAGAGCAAAGGCACGAGGACGCGCTGCATGTGAGTACTCAGTAGGAAATATGGATGTACTTCGTTTGGCAAGTTGACCCATCAGGGAGGAAATTCAGACCCAAGCCTGGGTGCCTGGAACCCACCACCAACCTACTGTGAACCTGAGAGAGTTGCTTTGGATGGAGAGATGAGTTTGACTTAGGGAATGGTCTCTTTACTCTCTGTAAAGTAACTATGAAATAAATAATTTAGGTGCTTTTGTTTGCCAGTAATTATGCCAGGACAATGAAGACAGATAGACAGTGTGACCCTCGGCTTCAGGAAACTGGTATTTACTCAGAGAGAATGAGTTTAGCTTAGCGGTGGGAAGAACGTTAGCATCAGGAATGTGACTGCCAACCTCCAAAACTGTATCATGAGAAAGTTTATGATATGCTGCTATCATCACGATTTGTAAAGTCGGATGGCCCCATCCAAGAGTGGAGCAGAGGAAAACATCGACAGAGTTCACCTCCCAAATAGAAAAAAAAAAATCTTCTTAAAATAATTCAGTTTGCCTTCCATAAATGATCTCCTTGTGCTTCCTAAATGGAGGGGAGGAGCGGAGAATTTAAAGTAGGCGCTTGAATTTAAAGTAGAAACAGGGAGAAAGCAAGGACTTCTGGGAGACCAAACATATTGCCTCTTTGCCCCCCAAGCGTGGCAGAGCAAATACACTTCTGTGATAAGGAAACTCAAGGCAGCTAGTGTGTGTTATTGCATATCTGTGCCTTATCATGGGATCTTGAAGGTTTCCCTGGTGGACTTCAGAAGATTGCTTCAGTCGAAGGAATCTGGGTTAGTTTGATTTGTGGCCTTTTTGAAGTTCTACCAAACCTAGGGCTTTAATTTATCCAGAAAATCCAGGCAGAGCATTGCCTCAAGTCTCACCCTGGGTGTGTGTGCTCCTAGAGAGAGAAGACCAAGTCCTACCTTTCATTCCTCCCCTGCCAGTCTGAAGTCCTAGAGACATAAAACTCTGGTGGCCCATGCATTAACAAACCTGGGGCATCTAAAGCCCCACTGCAAATGCAGATTCCATATCAGCCAAGCCCAAAGCAGGGATTTATGGCAGATCTACAAAGATGACCATTTATTTAGGCTGTCCTGTCTAGAATTTCTTGTCTTTTTTTTCTCTCGATTTTTATTGGCATCAAATGTTTTACATTTACTTTTGCCCACTTGTCACTATGACAGCGATGTTTGGATAATGACTTGTGAATGTACACATCCTAAAGACATTTGTGTCATTTAGCAAAATTATTCTTCAGGTTCTTTGAAAAGAATCTGCTCAGTTCATGTCTTGCCAGCCCCACAAGCCATCGTACTAATCATACCCTAACATGGGGATGAGCACACATTACTTAAACGTACCAAAGATGTGAAAATATAAATAGTGTTTAAATTCTCTCTTCCATAGTAAATTATGATCCCTATGTTAAAATACCAATTTCTAGAGACAATGGATTTCAGAAAAATAGCTAATCACAGTATCCTCTGAAAGCAGCATCCTTTCAGTATCAATTAATTTTCAAGCCAAGAGATTTGGACTTCTCTTTCATTTTGTGTTCCATTATTTTCCCCCATTCATTTGCTGAACAATAATCTTCTAAAACATCTCACTTCTGCAGTGGTATCAACTGGCGTGATACCAAAAAGATGTAAATGATTTAATTGAATTAGTTTAATTAGGTAAATTAACAGTTAAGCATATCACACACAGGCTTGTTCTGTTTATCCTACGTTATAGAGATAATTTAGTGCAGAAGGAGAACCGGGCATGACCAAAATTCCAATGCAGTGAACCAGATTAGCTGGCAAAGAAAAAAATACACAGATAACAGTCCCTGGAATTAAATCTCAGTAAATAATTTATGTGCTGGATTCATTATGTAGTTTGAGTTGTAGACAACAGCCAGTTGATAGTCAACGAATGTGCAAAAAAAAACTTGCTACTGAGCAAAGGGGTAAGGATAACCAAAGTGTTTCTGACCTTTCCAGAAGCATCTTCCCAGGAAAATTTCAACATTTCTTGGTAATTCAGACAAATCGAGGCAACAAAACCTGTCTAGGTAGCCAGAAATCTGAACTAAAAGCAGAAACAAACAAACAAACAAACAACAAGCTATAGCTTGTTTGCTTTCAAGTATATGTCATTAAATCAAATAAAACAGTGTTTCCCAACCTTGGCACTATTAACATTCTTTCTGGGGTTTGGGGGGGACTATGTCTTGCATTGTAAGATGTTTAGCAGCATTCCTGGAGTCTACCCACTAGATGCCAGTACCACCCCTCTGCCCCCAGCTGTGACAACCAGAATGTCTCCAGACATTGCCCAATGTCCTCTGAGCAAGAGAAACAAAATCACCCTGGTTGAGAACCACTGAAATAAAGCCATTGAATATTATCCAGTATTTGCTTTAGTGAATTATTCACAGAGGGTTGTAACATTCATAGCACTTACATAGGATGTACATAAAAACTTGAAAAATACCAAAGTATTTGGACTGTCCTATTCTTTCTCATCCGTTCATTCATTTGTCCATTCATTCATTTCACAAGCAGGCATTAAGCACTGAGCATAGGGTGTTGGTAGATGGAGAATCACACAACACTGAATGAATGCTGGCAGTTGTGGGGAGGGTAAGGACACCATGTGCTTTTGTGAGAGAGCCCTAACCTTGGGTGACTGGCTTTTAGTTCTGTGTGGCAGAATGCAAGGCCAGAAAGGAGGGCAGGTGCCACTCCTGAGACATCGAAAGTTGGCTAAGACATTAGCTGACCCAGTGGCACTGTGAGAAATGGGAAGGTTTTAAGCAAGAGTATGTTATATGTGGTCAGTGTTGACTTTTGGAAAGAGCGAAGGTTTTCAAGTCACACCCACACAGATTAACTCCTGACTTTGCCACTCACCAGTGTATTACCCAGGCAAATTGCAGATTTCTCAGTGGCATGTTCTCATCCGCATGATGGAAATAACAATAGTTACCTCACTGCAAATTTTAAACCAGACAGCGTATATAAAGCACCTGGCATGATATATCCCTCATAAAAGTCACCCAATAATTATGAGTTTTTCTTTCTTTCATTAGCCAGTATGTGCAACTTAACATTTTTCTCACAAAGTTGCCATGGAAAACATACATTTATGAGGTCTACATTCCCTCACATCTGGGTTGTATCGTTTAATGTCACTGAAGTTGTCCAAACCTTGCCACTGGATTTTGTTTACTCTAAAGCTGAGTGTTTAAATCCTTTAAATTGGTAATGTCAGTTTGACGTCCATGTTAATCTTCCATGAGATTTTAGGATATGGAATCTGGAGGTAGCTTTCTCTACCACGTCCACTGATCTGGAGCCAAATGTGGCAATTATCACCACGGGAATCAGGGACAGCATGGAAACCCACCCATTGGAAGAAATGCTTATTTTCTCTACAAAGGAATTGAAGTGTTTTGCCAAGCAAGTTTCTGGCAACAAGTCTGAATGCCCGCATTTTCATTCTCTTGGAAAACAGGGACAACCCAATGGAGGAGAAGGGAGACCTGTTTTGCATTTGGAAATACCAACTAAACCACATTCCCACCCCTTCTGCAAATTTATCACTAAGCTTTGTATATATAATGGAATGCAGAGCTAAGCTGTTTTCTTTGGGATCCTGACATGTCTCTTTCTCTCTCACACACACTCTTCAGTGATATATGTAAAAATGAGGAAGACGTTTCCAAGAACACATTTCATTGTCAGAAACGTATATACATAACATAGTAGACATCATACACAAAGATGTGGCCCCCAACCTGTGGCTGGGTACTCCCTCCCTGTCATGTCCTGTGATAATGGAATTCTCCATTCCAAGTTAAGCCAAGTGAGCCTCTGAGAGTGCAGTGGTCAGGGTGGCTGGCCTCAGACCCCAGCCAGCCCTGAAGACACTTGACATAACTCTCTGCTCCACTGGCCACAACTGCAGGTGATGAGGAAATCAGAAATTCTTTAATCCCTTCCACTCCCAGGGACTCATTCTCAGAAGTGTATTTAACTTGTGTATGTTATGATTATAATAACATACAAGTTCAGATTAACCCAAGAGGAAATACAAATTCCCAGTGGCCTCAGGTTCTAGATGGTTCTAGAAGGAATAGTCAAGCTGCTAGGCTACATCTCTATTCCATTATCCACTCTCTGTCCTCCCTTTTCCTCCACAGCTTTTTCTTTTCTCTCTTTTTAGAAAAATGTATTTTGAAACAATTTTAGACTTAGTAGAAAAGTTACAAAAATAGTTCAGAGAGTTTCCATACACTCTTCGCCCAGCTTCCCCTAATGGTAACATCACATATAACCACAGTATAGTAATCAAAACTAAGAAGTTAATATCAGTACAGTATTATTAACTAAACTACAGTCTTTTTTGGTTTACACCTGTTTTTCCACCAATGGCCTTTTCCTGTTCCAGGATCCAACATTGCATTTAATTGTCACATGTCCTCAGTCTCCTCCAATCTGACAGTTCTGTCTTCCCTTGTCTTTCGTGACCTTGCTGCTTTTGAAAAACACTGGCCACATATTTTATCAAATGACCCTCTATTCCTGTGTATCTGATAATTCTCATGATTAGAATAAAAAGGCATTTTGTGCAACAATACCTCAGAAGTGGTACACTCTTCTCTGTGTGTGCTGTAAGAGGGTGCATGATGGCTCTGTGTTATTATTTTTTTCTTTTTTTTTTTTTTAAGGAGAGAGAGAGAGAGAGAGCACACACATGAATGGGGAAGGGCAAAGAGAGAGGGAGAGAGAGAATCCCAAGCAGGTTTTGCACTGTCAGCACAGAGCCCAATATGGGGCTCGAACTCACGAACCGTGAGATCATGACCTGGGCTGAAGTCAAGAGTCGGATGCTTAACTGAGCCACCAGGCGCCCCTGCTCTGTGTTATTATTGATATTGACTTTGGTCATTTCATTCAGATCATGTCTATTGAGTTTTACCAGCACAAGGTTATTATTTTTCCCTTTGTAGTAAATAAATACCTTGGGGGAAATACTATGGGACTATGCTAATGTCCAGTTTCTCCTCAAACTTTCATCCTTTGGTGTTGACATGTTTGGTAGCTGCATCTTGCCTGAAACAGTTATCTCTGTGGTGTTCTAATAGCAATTTTCCCCTTCTCTTATTCCTTCTACAGTTGTTGATTGCAATTCCCAAATCCTTTTGCCTGGCTCTACACAGAATTCGTATCCTTACCTTGTAGGATTTTGCCTAGCCTCAAACTCAGGTCCCTAAAAAGGGCTTTATAGATATTTTGAAAAATGGAAAGGAAGAGGAGAAAAAAAAGACAAAGAAATAAAAGAACCTAGAAAGCCTCTAATCTAGGCTTACTGCGTGACTTTAAACAAGTCACTGTCCTTCTGTGAGCCTCAGATTTTTTTTCTCCTTAAAATGCCATCAGTGAGCCCCTTCCAGCTCTAAAATGCTATGATTCCATGACAGGATGCTGGATTGTGACAGAATCTGCAGCTGGTGCCACCAAACTGCCCAACAGTAAGATGAACACAGAACAGCAGCAGCCACAGACAGGGGAATTCAGCGAGAAGGGAAGGAAATGGTCCATGAATCTTTTACAAGCACTAGTGATACTGACATTAATAATACTTTCCACCGAGAACCACACTGAAGGGGAATGCCAAGGTTTGGGGAGGAGGCAGCCCCATTTGGGATGAGGTCTTTTATCTTTGCCTGGCCCTTGAAACAGATGAATCAGCCCTTTCTCCTCAGATTGAAGAATCCACACTATGTGTTTCCATTGTCAATTTCATTACTTTGCATCAGGCTTAATACCCATTTAAGGCTTAATGGCTGCAGAATTACACTGCATGTAAAATATCATCTTTAACAGGGTGGTTAAAGGGCTGAAGTTTTACTCTTATCCTCTATATAAAGCTCACACAACATCCAAGCCTCAAGACTAAAAACATTCTCTTCATCCCTTATAAGCTAAATCTGTTGCTATTGATTTCCAATGCAGAGCCGAGTTTTTACATTTTATTTTTAATTTTTTGAGAGAGAGAGAGAGAGAGACCATGAACTGGGGAGAGGAAGAGAGGAGCAGAGAGAGAGAGAGAGATTGAGAATCTTAAGCAGGCTACTCAGCATCAAACCCAACTTGGGCCTCCATCCCATGACCCTGGGATCATGACATGAGCTGAAATCAAGAGTTGGATGCTCAACTGACTGAGTCACCCAGGCACCCCAAGAGCTGATTTTTATTGATATTTTAAATATACAGTTAGAGATTACAGTTTATTTTGCCTATTTTTTAGGTATGTCAGATATTAGAATCATTTAAAAATGTTAGACCTCAGTCATCATTAAAAAAAGAAAATCACAAAACATTTGTGATTATGAAAGGGAAGGCTGGCTCCCAGAGTTAGCTATGAATGCCAAATTGGGCAAGATACTCAGGAGTTTTCAGTAGACTTCTCCATCACAGAGAGAGCGCACTCCAGAGATGAAGTAAAACACAATTAGTCCTCAACTGTTTTTATTTGAACCAGTACTTGTTAAACTCATTTTCTCAACTAATCTCAGATCTGGTAGCAAATAGAGGAATATACTCGTTTGGGAATCATACCTCTCCATTTGCCATTTTTAATAGGGAATTTTTGAAATTTCACTGTAAAATGCCTTCTGTAAATATAATTTTGAAGATCACGGGGAAAGTGAGATTGGGAGAATGAATAGCCAATTTGGAACTAATTATTGTGAAGATTCTGTGTTACTGATTAAACATGAGTTTAGTTCCTTACAGACAGGAACACATACCTCTTAGTTCCTGCTGTATCTCTAATGCCAACTACGGTGACTGATACGTGGTAGGTGCTCAATAAATCCCTGATACATGAATAAATGGTGCATTCTAGAAATTACCTTTGTATGAATGACACCCTGATATAGTCCCTTGGATTTATCTTCGAGGTGAGGATTATAAGCGGGAGCCAGTCTAACAAGAATAATTGTATATTATGGGGTATACTTTGTATTATATAATACTTTGTAACAATAGTTTTCAAAATGCATTTTTGGAAAGTTAATAGATATTACTCAATAAAAAGCTTCTTTGTCAAAGTTTGAACAGTGAAGGTTAAATTTCAGGGCTTACCAGAACCTTTGACACCTTGAATGGGTGTTGGGACTCACCAAGGGAGCTAGTAAGCATCAGTCTTCTGAATCTTTTTTTTTTTTTTTTGTAGCATCTTTCATGTAATGACCAAATGAATAGTTTGAGAAACATCAATAGTATACGAGCATTTTATTTGCATAGATTATTCTAGAACATTTCTTTTCTCCTGTCTCTGACTTTGGACTAGTTACTCATATGTGAATCAAATGCATAACATGAAAATTGCCCTTAGCACTCCACTTGTTCAGTGAATGAATGAGTGAATTAGTGGTTATATCAGAATAATATTGCTAGATAATTGATATAAAGGTAATATCATCATTACCCATATCTAAGAGAGTTGTTGAGATTTTAAAAAGCACAGATATTCTCACATGTAACCCTTTCTTGCCATTCCCACTGCCACTCCTTCCACTCCCTTACCCCCAGCATAAAGCTACTCATGAACTTTTGCTAATTGCAATAGCTTTTTAACTAGTCTTTCCACATCTGGTCTTGGTGTCCTCCCCTCATGCCCAAGCCCTGGCATATCTGTGTCATTCAGGCAGGCACATGGCCATCCTCAACGTGGTGCCCAGCACCTCCTACAAAATGGCCCCGATTCACCCACCAGCCTAATCCGTCATCCCCTATGTATGGGCCACATTCCATCCAAACTGGCCTTTCCCTCTGAGTACGTTCAGAACTTTCTCACTCCCATGCTGCCATTTGTGCTGTTTCCTTTGTCTGGAATGCCTGGGGAATCCCACATCATTTGTAAAATATTACCTATTTTTTGGTTTTTATTTCAGACCACCACCATCATTAGAATATCTCAAGTCCTACCATTTGCTGAATCTCCATGGCATTCTCTTATATCACTCATAAGTACCTAGTTATTCAGTTTTGTTTGCTTCTTTTCTATCCCACCCCAGTTCTACCACATACACACTGAATTGTGAACTCCTCTGAGGCAGCATTTTACTCTTTTGTTTTCATTACTTAGCACAGCTCTTTACACACAGTGAGACCTCAGCTAATAAATGAGTTGAGCATTCCTCTTAAGTAAGATCCATAAGTGTATTGATATTACTGCTTTTCACTAGAGCAGCACAGAGAGACAGGGGTCTTGCCTTAAGGAAGCTTAAGTTCCAAATGGGAAGCCCAATTATCTTCTGGAACTTAGAAACATCAGATTTACTAATGGGCTACATTGCAGATATTTATTTGTAAGTCTGTTGTTCAGAATGTGGGCTAAATTTTCCCTTAGAAACAGTATTATACACGGTAGTTGTGTCTCCCAGCCAGCCCACAAAAGCCTGTTTAACTTGTAATGTGTCTAAGGTCTGATACTAATAGCAGCCCCAGGGGTTCATCGGCCTCTTCTCTCAGGCCATTGCCAGTCTTAACACTACAGACCTTGCCCTGAGGCAAAGTGTGAGGCGGAGATGGGATGGGATAAGGGGCACAGTCTCTAACAGCTGTGGATGATGGAGGGGACGGGGGGGAAGACGGGAGGCGAGATCTCCTATGAGCAGGAAGGTGGGAAGCAGAAGGAAACTGACCATGAGAAACCAAGCTAGGGCATCCAGTCTGAGATAGTCTTTCTTGTGTAATGGGTACAATGTGAGCATTCTCTGACATTTACTTTTATTAGAAGGTCATTGGAAGGCTGCCTGCCTATGCCTGTCTTGGAGACTTTGATGATTCTTCCTCAAGGTTCAGGAGAAACTAAGCACATTGGCAAAGAAACCAAGGAAAGACTTATTTCAGCGTGGGGAGGCACCTACTGGGGTATAGACTGGAATCCACAAACTTAAATGCCCAAGGGGCCTGGCAGGCCGTGGAAATGCATGATGTAGAGCAGGAGTAGGGATGCTGGCACTCTGGCAGTTAGCAGAGTGTGTGCTCCATCTCAAGGAAGCAGGTTCTGTTTCACTTCAGCCAGGTGTTCACCCAGCCTTCAAAATATTCAACTTTTTCAAAAGAGACATCAGTCTTTTTATGTCCTATCCCCTGGATTTTATACGTTGACAGTTAATTCAAACATGTTTAAGCATTATATAAAGTAAACATACATACGTACACACAGATTTTTTGGGCCCCACCCATGATATCTTTGCTGTACAGGGTCACATTTCCCTTAATGTGCTGGGGGGGGGGGGGCGGGGAGGGGGGAAGAATTACAAATAGAACTGTGTACATATAATCATATATTCCCATTTGATGGACGTTAACCTTTCAGAGACGTTTTCCCTCAGAAAAAGATTTCTGTTCAAAAATACACTTGAAAATTATACTTCAGGGAATTGTTTATGTACATATTTCAAGGGGCAATTGTCCATTTCTGATAAAATCTTAACAATAATGCCCCATCTCTATTACATTTAATTGCTAACACCTCCAAAACCCAGGGTAAAATAACTTGGAAAACTTGGAAATTTTCAACAAAGGAGTGAAATACTTTTGGACAGAGACACATGTCATTGTTTCAGAAGTCACCCCAGCACATGGCCATTCCCATTCTCTGCAGAGTCGAGATCACAGGACCACGTCTTTAAAACTCAGGCTTTTTATGGTGGCCACTATTACTTCCCCAGCATCCAGGGGCCTCAAAAAGAGCTATGCTCCTTCCACCCTTTGATAGCGTTCCCCCAAGCCTGACAGTTGTTGTGTTGGTGGTCACGAAAGATGTATTTTGAAGACCACTGACCGCACGATCAAAGAGAACGGCCATAGCCATCTCACATGGCAGAGCTCTATGCTCCGTGTGGTGGGCAACTAGAAGTCAAAAGCATGGCATCTTTTCTGATTTTAGATGCTGGATTCTGGTTCTAGAGCTGCCATGTGCACATGGGCAAGTCACTTACACTGTGCTTTAACATCCGCATCACCAAAATGTACCTATCCCATGGATTGTTGTGGGAGTCAGATGAGATCATGCTCACGCACAGCACATAATTTTGTCCTCCCTGGATGATAACCATTATGATCATTCATTCTCTGTACTATCATTAGCATCATCAGACAATGTGGCTTTCCCTGTTTGGTTCTTCCTCCATTCGCCAGCTATTGTCCCTTAAGATCACACTGGTTGAGGAGCAGAAGATTGAACAGCACCCAATTGTGCTTTGGGTACAAACCGGAGACATTTGTCCTTAAAATGAGAGATATTTCATGAGTCAAGATTTCTTACCACTTTATCCAGGGCATAGTTGTCTCCAGACCAAATGTAACTATTTTTTGTCTCTGGGCTATTGAGGCTTGATGATTCAGCCACAGTGTGTCTTCTTTATGCTCAGATACATCATTGGGCTCTTAGGGAAAAAGAAGCTTTTAAAGGACAGAGAATGTTCTTCTGTTTTGCTGTCTGCAATGCCTATCTTGACACTATAAACAAAAAGGTACTAATAAGTTGCTTTCTTAGCAAGGAAACTACTCATTTTGAGTGAAATATTCATCTGGGGGATTGATGAATTAATTCTTTCATTTCACCAAAGCTGGCTTTGACCAAATGAATGAATCCTTGTACTGAATGCAGGGAAAAAACTGTTTAAATGAACAGCGGGAATCCCTTGCACAAAGCCATGTTGAAATGAATGGGGAGAGAGCCAGCCTTTTTTGGGAATCCCTAGAGCCCATGTCCATAAAGTTTGATCCTGTCTGGAAGATGAGGAAAACTCTGATTGTCTTGGCTAGAACTTGATGCAGCTTGTTCATCCTCTCCCAAGGGGCAGTTAGGATAGCACATGGATCCCACATCAGGCCATACCTGTTTCCCTTCTGAGCAGAGGCTGAGCTGTTTCTTCAGACACTGACATATGGCAGCATCTTGGCCAAAGGCCTGACCTTCTGGTCTACCCAACGGGACTGTCAAGGCTATTGCTCTCCTAACTTCAAGCATAAACGGCCCCAAGGTCAGTTGGAAACCAGATTTCCAAAGCTCTGCTCTGCTTATGTTCCTTCATTCCCAAAGGAGAGAGTATTCCCAGCCCAGAGGATCCCAGACACCACTCGTTGAACCACAGCCCTTCCAGCTGTTAGGATTCTGAACTGCCTTTATTTCTTGGCCAGACTGTGCTGGGGATGAAAAGGAAGGGCAGATGTGTCAATGAGGAACCAGTAGCAGCTGCATCTGCTGCTGGTTAGAGTTATTGGCATCCAAATCCCTTTTTCTGTCACCCCATTGGCTTTAGCCTTCCAGACCCTGTCAGGGACTCAGGCTTGTCCTGTTCTTCCCCCAGAGTTCTCCCTCTCTTGTCAATTCTGCTCCAGGATCGTTGTCTCCACACGTGTATTTTGATGGTGGATAACAATGAATGACCGCTCTTTCCTCTGTATCTATTCTGATGTTACTTAATGCAGAAATGCCTCCTGGGGCCTTGGAATGAACAGCCATCCTTTTAGGTCCCAGGCCAAATCCCTCCACCCAGCGGATAAAGCAACTCCACAGGCTTCTGCAACTAGAGCTTCTCCCCGTACCACCCCCACCCCCCACAGCCTTCCCACCCCCATCCTTGGCCGCCTCCCTAGTGGCCCGAGTCTCCTGTTTCCATCAGAGGAAAGAGTAGGTGCACTTCCCTTAACTACTGTTTGCTTTCCCCCCGCCTGTGGGAATCAGAGGTTGGGGTAGGAATTGATAAAAGCGAGCATTTTGCCATAAAAAGAATCTAAGAGGGCAATGGAAGGCCATCCGTACGATTCCCCAGGCTGTCTGTCTTTGAAAAGGAAGATCTGGCCAAACCTACAGAACTTGCTGCCTCTGGAGTTTACTCTTTATTTCACTCTGTGCAGCACGTCCTTGTGTATGAATTAAAGATTAAAGGCAACTTAACCTGCATTTTGCTATATCTCTATATACAGGAGAGGAAAGGAGGGAGGGAGTGTATGTGTTCGGCATGATCTCCTGGTTCTAAAACCAGACTAGGAGACGGGAGACTAAAGGTGGTCTCTTTCTGACCTCCCGCTCCTTCATGCAGTGACCTCTGACAAGTCCTTGTACTGGGTTGTGCCTCCATTTCACCAACCATAGAATGAGTATTGTGATGCCTCTTTGGACTACTGACATGTCCTCTGCCCCAGTCATTGGGTCTCAGAGTGTTGATGACATCATTACCACACTGACCATTGAACACAGGCCACAAAGCATGAATTACCTCTCTGTGGGAAGATCAGCATTTAGCCCCACCCTCATTTTGAAATGAAATCAATCTGGGGGAGTTCCTAAACTATAATCCCAGATGCTTCTAGTCAACCAGGCATAGTAAGCCACCTTTTGTCATCCCTTAGAACAGGATTTCTAACCTCAGCCCAACTGACATTTGGGGCTAGAACATTTTTGTGGCAGAGGGACAGAGTTGTCGTGCATTGTTGGATGTTTCACAGCATCTCTGGCCCTATAACCACTAGATGCCCATAGCAGCCCCCAAATTGTGACAACCAAAAATGTCTCAAACTTTGCTAGATGTCCCCTGCAGGACAAAATCTCCCTCAGTTGAGGATCACTGCCTTAGAATCAGCCCCTCTTGGGGGACGCATCACCAAAAACCTGGTCCTGGTAAGAAACCACAAAAATGCCTGGACTGATAGAGTGCCTTATTCAGGAGCTGGCATGTCACCAGACAATATAAACCAATTTCAGCAACATTTCAAGGAGCTAAGGCTGCAAAAAGAAAGTACATTCCCAAGTCATTCTCTTTATTTTTCAGGTATTCTTTATGGCTCTACTCTCCTGTTTGGTTCAAATCATGGATCATTAACCCAAGGAAGAGACCATCCCACAGCCCTTCTGGGCACTCAGTTTTTCAGGCATAGGCGGGATGTGAGTAGTAAAGTATTTTACAGATGCACATGGTCTAGGCATGCCCGTTTGACTCTGGACCCATTGTTAAGTGTCTATGTAACAAGTGTTAAGCAGAATTTATTGCCTTCTATATGAACATTTGAACTTGGAGCAGCTATATTAAGCTGTTGGTATCTGCCAAAATGGATGTGTCTTGAGGATGAGGCTTCTTAAATATCAAATAGTAAAAAGGCAGGAACAGACCCTAACAGTAGACACTGTGGTCATCTGAAATATTCTTTAGGGTCTAGCAAGGTCCCACCTGGTCTTGCCTTAATGGTAATTCTCTGTTAGCTGCTCTGGTTGCAGAGGCCCCAAGGCAGGGTTTCATAGATGAGTACAGTGATGCTTCCAACATTTACCAAATATCAGAGAACCCACGTATTCAGTAAGTTTTGGATCCCCAACTGGAATCACTAGCAACTGTCGAAACGGAAAGGAATGGCTCTTGGTGCCCAGATGGAGTTGACTCTAACATGGAGGGATTATTCAGGGCGCTCTTTGCAGCTGACACTCAACAAGCCATCCGACAGGGCATCCCAGGGCCAGTTTCCCAATCCAGATGTTTTTACTTGGCTGCCTCCTCCTAGAGGACATGGAATGTATGCCCCCTTCCCCCACGCCCTGTAACTTGTGCCCCTGTGGGCATCTACACCGGTTGCCTCTTGGAAACCACATTCCCGGGAGGAATTGTTTGTATGGCACTTTCCACCCTCCCCTGGAGCCAAGAAAAGATTTACATTTTGCTGTCCTTGTTCAACAGGTCCCAGTCATTTCCTTTCCTTTCAAGAAGATTCCAAATGAACATAAATCTCGCCTCAGCTCTGACAGCCTCCAGTCATCTGTTTACCAAAATAAACTTTAAGCATACATTGAAAAATAATTCCTAGTGAAATATGCATCCCCATGGCATTCAAGTCTGGTATTTAATGTCTTTTTTATGGTTAATAATGCATCAAAAGCATCCCCAGTCTGAAGCTGTCATTACATCACATACATGATGTGCAGACCCCATTTCAATGACTAGAAAACTTGGAGTCCATTTTTAGTTTAAAAAATACTAATGTATAATTACAGTGGCCTGTTTCCTTCCATGTGTATTTCTTTTTAATCTGCTGCTTGATGAGATCAATCCACTGAAAATACCTGGAGAGGTTCTCTGCATTATACAGATAAAGAGACATGCTATATAAGCAACTCCAAAATCCCCTCATTAAAACTGGGTTCCATTTGAAGAACACCCTCGTCTTTTTTCTTTCTTTTTAATGTCGCTTTACTTTTTTTAAAAAAAGTCATCCAGGAGTGTATAGAGGAATACAAGTAAGCCTTGTCCTTCTCGGTAGACGTAGAAACAAATAGAATATCTGAATGAAAATACCAGCATTTGTTTTAATTCCAGCCCTCTGAAGTTAACAAACGTCAGGAAAGCCCCATATGCCTTCTGTTAATGCAAAATGAACATTACTCGGGAAATCTTTCCTTATTTCCTTTCTGCGTGGCCACTGGTGCTAAGAACAGCATGGATGGGAGGGATGACGAGTCAGAAGTTTCCTTCCTGCATTATCTGGAGCCTCCTATCTCCCTTCAGGTGTACAAGCCCCAGATCCCATCACGGCCACCTGTAATGACCACATTTATGACCAGAAGTGATTTCTTTGCCACTGTGGACCATTTCCAATGGGCTGAGGATGATGTGACTCTGTGGGAGCAGCCAGCTTATAAGTGCTTAGAGGTTGGGCAGTGTCTGCTTACCTTGATTTGTGGCTCTGAGGACCAAGTGAGATAATTAGATAATGTATGTAATGTGCTTAGGATGGCCATGCACCTGGGAGACACTCAGGAAATGGCAACTGTTAGGATTTGGAGGGGCAGTAAAGCAAAGCAGCCAGGAGAATGGCTGTGGGCTCAGATGCTCTGGGGCCAGGTGGGACATTCCTAGACTCAGAAACCTAGTTTGCTTTTGTGCAAAATGAGGGTCATAGTTGCTGAGGGAGTAGATCTTAAATATTTTCATCACCAAAAAAAAGAAATTGTAATTATGCTACATGGTTGAGTTGTTAGCTAAAGCCACGGTCAGCAATCATTTTGCAACATCTAAATGTATCAAATCAACACATTGAATACCTTAAACTTACACAATTTTCTATGTCAATTGAATCTTGATAAAGCTGGGGAAAAATGGTAATAATAATGCCTACTTTATCTCTTACATAGTTATTATGATGTTGACAATGAGCTAATGCGTATTAAGTATAAAGTACTTAACAACAGCAATACCTGACATCAGCCCTGTAATTTGCAAACCCTCATGTTATGTGATTTAATAGTCACTTTGTGGCCCCTTCTACTTACACTTAGCTAATGATGGACCATTCAGACCTGCAGCACTAAGTTTGAGCCAAGATTCATCCTAGGAGTTTCTAAGGCCCTAAGATTCTCTCTCCCCTGCAGATATAGTGAACACATGGTTTAGGAAATAGGGAAAAGGGTAACAGACAGCTACTTTTCGTGACTTGCAGGTCTCAGTTTTGATAGGTGGTTCCACAAAACCGTCACAAACCACAGGATATGGGTTGAGTTCAAGCCTTCTTTTGTGCCTGGTGGACGACCCTCTATCTAGAGACTGAAGGCTGGCTTAGTCCAAGGCAAGCTGAGAGGGAGTTGGGGTGGGGAGGTAGGAGGGATGGGGGTTTTCCTCAGATGGGGTTAGCTTTTCCCCAGACCTTGACAGCACTGACACGGGGTCCGTGGCCACTCCCTACAGGGGTAGAGAGCTTCTGAGACTGGATCCTGAACGTTCCCCTGATGCAGGGAGCAGTTTTAGTTTTCGCTTTTTCTTTTTTCCCTTAGTACTCTCTAAGATTTCCATTGTGGGGTTCACAGTGGGGGTCCTCCTCCCTTAAAACTCCTTATTGGAGTTTTTCTTCCACCTTTGCCTGGAAAGTAACATACCGATATCCAAAGCCAAAGCAACAGTGACTCCCAGTCCCACCCTCACCAGGACATTTTGGGCAGTCTGTTCATCTGGCTTATTCACCCTTCGTCTCTTCCTCACCCTCCCCTGCAACTGTGGTTTCTGGGCCCCGCTTCCCAGGAGCTGACAGGCCTCACAATCTGGAGGTAAATGCTGCAGGCTCTTCTTTTCACAGGCGGTTTAAGAAGTTACCATTTGGATGTGTTCACCACTGGCTTCCTTTCAGCTCACCAGCACCCCCCCGCCCACCCAGTTCAGATCCTTTCTTGGTTTCCCTATTGTTCAACTCCACGGTACTTTTTAAAGTGTCAAAGCAAATTTGTGTTTCTAGTAAGAAAGCACCTTTTGCTTTTTGCTTTTTTTTTTTTTTTAATTGCATGTGACCCTCGTGTTTCTAATTCCCACGGAAAACTAAAGTGTATCCCTAAGAAAAGGCACACACATGCACACAAATGCAGCCCGGAGATGCTCCCGCGTCTTTGCACACTCTCGCAGACACACAATTGCATACCGCAAAGCTGGCTAATGTTGATGCATCCAGGTTGGAAATGACAGGATATTGTGGAGGGCCAGTCACTTAATGAACCCCTGCGGGACCAGCCTTGGTTACTAACAATTTCTCTCCAATTCATCAGGCAGGGGAATCACAGCCCTCAGTGTTTCACTCCATCACATCCCCCCACTGCCCCCTTCTCTCTGCTCTACACAAACAAACCAATTACAGCAACGGATATAAATTGGACCCCTTTTCTGAAAATGCTCCCTCAACCTTTTTTCTGCCCTTCCTTACTCAGCTCCAATCAGCCTGCCCACCAAGTAGACTATATATACACACATGCACACACACAGCCACGTCCCTGTGCATGCATAGACATACTCAGGCATACTCTCTGTCTCACAGCCTTTACAAACCTCTTGCTCTTTGATCCAGCATCGGTTTAGGCATCTTTCTAGCCCCTTAATCTACCATCACGTAGAATACAAATGAAGAATCACTTTTCTTTAATTTTTTCATTTTCTTTTTATATAGCAGCCAGCCCCATATAAAGCCTTCCCCCCCTTCCATCATACCTCAGAGTAACTTTCTGACTTATTCTTGGACCGTTCCTCATGTAGCTCATATTGGTATTAAATCCACCTTAGTTATCAGTTGATGACTTAGCTTAGAGGCTTTGTATAAAGACCTATTCCTGTTCAAATATGACTATTATTAAAACATCGGAGTCACAAACTCTTAAAAGGAGTGTGAAGTTGCATCATTGGGATTTGAGGCATTGGAAGTCGGGTGGCAAGACAGTTAATTGCCTCTACAACAGTGCCATTAAGAAACAGTCCATGGGCCACCCCTAGTTTGCGAACCATTTGTTGGAGGTCCTCAACTAGTTGAGCACAGAAATTCAGAGTAAGAATTTAGACACTTTTGTAGCAATCTGCCATTGCTGTGACATTCAAGCCACATTTTATGTTCCTAGTGATTCATTTTATATGTATTTTACAACCTGTTAATCCAGGGAGGACTGGATGTTAACAATAACAGTGACAGAAAGGTATTCTTCACCACAAATAATTTGAGAAGAGGCTTCTTGATTATCGTAAAAATGTTCAGGTTTACCTAAACTAACAAGGGGTCCACCTGAATGATTACATTATTTTGGTGCAATTCAATGTTCGCTTACAGATCTTTAACTGTTTGTGTAGATGGTGTGATCAAGAAAGGGCAGAAAAGGTTAAAGTTCGGATATTTCTAAAAAGAGATTACAAAGAAATGAAGATAAACTTAGTCTGGGGTTAACATAGGTATGTGGGAAATTATCATATTTTATAACGCTTCTGTTTTTGAAATACCTTCTGGGAAATAAATCTATCATGTAATGCTACCTTGGATCCTGGAATGGTGACCCCATATCCATATTCTAGAGGGTGACTCTTTTATAATGCGGGAATCGGGGGTGCCTGGGTGGCCCAATCGGTTGAGCGTCCAACTTCAGCTCAGGTCATGATGTCACGGTTCGTGGGTTCGAGCCCTGCGTTGGGCTCTGTGCTGACAGATCAGGGCCTGGAGCCTGCCTCAGATTCTGTGTCTCCCTCTCTCTGCCCCTCCCCTGCTCACACTCTCTCTCTCTCTCAGAAATAAATAAACATTAAAAAAAAATTTATAATGCGGGAATCAGGTTATCTTAACTAACTTGTTAAGTTAGTTGTAATATACCAGTTTGAGGCTTTTGTTTTTCAGAGGAGGCTATTGTTAGTCCTTTGGTGTCGACAAATCTCTATGGAGTCAAAACCTTATTATTACAGGGTTCTCCATGCCTCAGCCTCCACAGAGATGTACAAACATTTCAAAGCAAGACTTGTTCTCTCTGGCATGAGGAACAATTACCCGATTACGTAAGTAGGATGATGGGTGCCTACGACAGATTGTAGACTGGAGACATTTTAGAAATAGTAATAACTTGCATTTTTGGTATACTTTACCATTTACAAAGCAAGCCCACCTCTATTAATTCCCTTGATGCTCAGAGCTGGCCAGCAAGAGAACTCAGGCAGAGTTTATTACCTCCATGTTAAGGCAGGCATCTGTTATCTAGACTTATCCAGTCCACTGTCTCTAGATGTCTATGCAAATGCTGCCCAAGGCCCAAGGTGATTCCATGGAAATGGGAAGAACCTCTCCTTTTTGTCATTTGTACATTGTATAATTCATGGAGAGCCTACAAGGGGGACACTGGTAGATTCCAACCATCCTCTAGGTTTTGGGGTGTTTCTTTTTTAAACCAAATACCTGTGGGTGTTACTGGCTGGATTGTGACTGGAGGCAGTAGGGAAAAGGGAACATCAGGCATTAAAAATGACAAAGCACTTTCATTTGTGAGAGCCATCCAAGGAAGGTGGAAATGAACATATTTTTCTGAAGGAAAGCAATTTCACAAGCCCTGCCTGTGTACAGATGAGCAGGACAGTGAAGAGGCACAGGATGGCCTCCGACATTCCTGGGGAATCGTGGAAGATTGATGTTTTCTCATTATGTGGGCTGGGCGGGAGTTTTATGCAAAATTCAGAGGAGAGAAACCCCAGCTCCTGCCCTTCTTCCTTTCACGGGGGCCTTCTTTGAGCTGGAGACGGACAGATGTAGCAATGGAACAGACGCAGAATTACGCAGAGGTGATGGGATCGTTTCTGAGGCAGTTAGATGAGCCAGACATAGCGAGGCCTGGCTGCTGTAGAGGATAATGTTTCCTCTGGGGAAGAACACAAGGTAATAAATGGCTTTTGCAGCAATTAAACGCAAGAGCAAAAGGTGAGCCTCTAACTCTGTGGTAACGTCTCTTTTGTAAGAACAACAACAAAAATGACCACGAGCCACCAATTTGGAAGAACCATTCCCCTAAGCTGGACATGGACAGCTGTCTTTCTTTTCTCTTAGTGAACTTTTCATGGAAGCTTCTTATGGGTTTCACAGATCCAGTGCTCAGTAGGAGCTGAGAGAGTCCCATTCCATCTTGCACTTGCTAAAATGCATTCAGAATCACATTATTATAGATTATGCAAGATTGGAACATGGTTGAGATGAAAAAGTAGCCCTTGATGCTTCTGAGAGAAGGAAGTCAGACTGACCCCTTGGAGACCAAGCTACTGACTCTTTGTTTTTCCACAGATCTACTTGCCTGAGGGAACAGTTCAGCTATTCCTTCCTTTTAATTCCCGTGTTGTGGGAGATGTGAAAACATGAAGCAAGGAGAGAATATCCCTGCAAACCCCCATCACATACCAACAGCTCTACATGTAAGCAAGTATATGTGCTTGCATACGCACGCACGCACACACACACACACACACACACACACACACAGAGGAGTCAAGGTTTTAGAACTTTACATGGACTGGGAAAAAGGGCTCAAGAATTGGAGTCCTGGAAGGCAGGGACCCACCTCTACTTGGATTAACTCTGTGGCCTCACTTAACTTCTCTGGGCCTTAGTTTCTTCATTTGAGAAAAAATGAATGGAGCCTTGGTTTTGACGGCTTTTGTGATTCCTTATAGACTCCACATTCTCTGATTTAGTGAATCCATTTCTAAATGAAAGCCTCATTCAGGAAGGCTCATGAGGTGTGTGTGTGTGTGTGTGTGTGTGTGTGTGTGTGTGTGTGTGTACATGCACGCACACGCTCATTCCAGCCATGAGCAGTGGAAAATGCAAGGTTTCCATTTTGCTCTCTCCCAAGCTCAACCTCCATGGATGTGCTCTCTCAGTCCACCCCTCCCCCTGCCTTCTGTGTGCTTTTGATGGCCCCGTTATATCCAGACAGCTACATCTTCTGAAAATCATAATTAGATGGAGGCTGGAATGACACATCTCTCAAGCCCCGAACGCTAGTGCAAACCAGCACTCGATTCGTGTTGGAAGCAGTCGAGGTAACCATGGCCCACTCGAGCGTGCAGGGAGATTGGCTGTACGCTCCAGTGCACCATAGCATGTCAATACTCCTGAATAAACTAATCAACCCATTTGCACCTTCGAGAAAACGCATCTTGGAGTCAATGAAATAGGTGTGGTAGTGACAATACCAACGAGGAAAAAGAAGGAAATGGGTTACAAAGAAAAAAAAACTTGCTGCTTTCCCAAAAGCAAGAGAGTTGTTGTGTATCTAGCAGCTTAGGGTAAGGTTGGAGAGATGTCCCAGGCATCCAGGAGCCTGCGTTCCCTCTGCCTTCTTGCTCCAGAGCCTTGAGCCCCCTTGATGTTTCCACCAATGCCCAGAGGGAAGAAACGTCTCAAGCCCCCAGTTCTTCTGCAGCTACTATTTAGTAGAAACAACACTCTCTTCCCTTTCTAAGGACGCATTCTATGCTGGTAACTTGGATTCCAAAGCTTCCCTTTGACTTTTTCCCCAGGGCTGCTTAAGACCCACCTTTGGTTATCATCTGTGTTGTGATGGCAAAGTTTCAATGCTGGTTTAAGCTTGGAATGTTGCAGGAGTTCCTGGATGGCGGGACTGTGCCACTGTGTGCTGTAAATTATGTGCCATATGGGTCAGCTCATGTATGAATGAGGTCCTGTGAGTGTGCACAGATGGCCTCTGGAGATCCCATCCCACTCCTCTGATAAGGCTGAGTTCTAGGTCTCCCTAAAGTGGGAAGGGCTTGGTGCTGTTCTGATAAGCTGTCTCTCAAATTTTACAAAAAGGGCTCAGTTTGGAGCATTTGCTGATTTCTGTGGCATAAATGTTCCTACTGTGACTCCCACAACTGACTCACACAACTTCTGAAAATGTAACCACTGGGTCTCATGAGCCACAGGCTGGCCCCTGCATCCTACTGAACGGGAGTCTGGTGATGCTAATTAGAATTATGGCAGTGGCGGGGCGCCTGGGTGGTTCAGTCGGTTAAGCGACCGACTTCGGCTCAGGTCATGATCTCGAGTCCGTGGGTTCGAGCCCTGCATCGGGCTCTCTGCTGACAGCACAGAGCCTGGAGCCTGTTTCACATTCTGTGTCTCCCTCTCTCTGACCCTCCCCTGTTCATGCTCTGTCTCTCCATGTCTCAAAAATAAATGAAACGTTAAAAAAAAATTTTTTTTTAAAAAGAATTATGGCAGTGGCATGGTCTTCTTCCTTCCCCTTGAAATCTGATGGGTTGTTTATCCCAGAGATTAGTAGAGAAATGCTCAATTGTCTACTTAGCCAATTCTCCCTTTTCCTGGTCTCCTTCTCATCTCTCCATTTCTTTTCCCTAAAATGACAAATCTAGGCCCATGATTTTAAATTCCATTTATTTGCTGATGTCTTCCTCACTTATCTCCCCTGAACCCCAGACTTTTCAATTCAACCTCTAACAGGCGTCTCCAAGTTAGAACTTTTACAACAGGACTCTCAATGCCCTCCCCCCAAAATTTTCTCTGCCAGTCTTGTCTGACTTAGTAAATGGCACCACTGCCTACTTGCTCAAGATAAGAGCTCTCCTTCACTCTCCACATCCAGTCTGTCAGTCAGACCTGTTGGCTTTATCTCCAGAACACATTCTGAGTCCAGCCCTTTCTCCCATCCCCACTACTAACATCCTGGCCCAAGCGACCATCATTGATCACTGAACTACTGTACTTATCTCTTCAGTGTTCTTCTTCATTCTGTTCTTGACCCCTACAATCTGATCATTGCCAAAGTTATCATCATTCTTCTATCAAATGGTATCTTTATCTCTCTCTTTCCCTCTATCTACCCATATTCACCACCTATACCCAGTTCAAGATTCCATGTATAATTGCCTCCAGACTCCTTATTCTTACTCTCTATCCTCACCAGTGCTGTTACCCTAATCACTATACTCCAGCCACATTTTTCTCCCCTTCTATTCCTCATGAACAAGTTATTTTCTACCTTGCATTCAGTTTTCCATCTTTCTGAGTCCCCAGGTCTTTGCATGGCTGCCTCTCCTTACCTTTCAGGCCTCACTGTAAACATCACTTCCTCAGAGACACCTTCCCTGATCACCTTCAGTACGCAGTATCTGTTTAGAATGTAAGTTCCTTGAGGCAAAGGACCAGTGTCAGGCATACATAAGAAAGGCTAGATGGTGAAGTGGTCTGATGAGAGGACAGCAAAAGGACAACAAAGTTAGTTTCTTGCTCACAAGTGAGCTGTTCAGGTTCCTCCCTTCATGCCGCTCTGCTCTCTTCCAGGGCATCACCGCCATCTGCAGTCAAAGCTGAGTCCCCACAGGTGCCATGCAGTGGGAAAGGGATCAAAGAGGAGGCAGCATACCCAGTGTCTTGAGGTGTAGGTACAGACATGGCTCACATCTCTTCCACCCTCCTGCTACTAGTGAGACTCCTCCATATGGCCACTCCCAAGTACATATGAGGTTGGGAAGCATAGCCTATCCATGGCCTGGAAGGATACCCCGGCACTGAACATGCATTGAATGAATGGATGACAACAAAGAATTTTCTGGTTTAGCGGGTAAACATTTCATTTCCTCTGGTCTGGAAACTATCAATGCCGTGAAGGGAAGTTAGGAAGGTAAATTACAGCTCTCTCCAGTTTGATCCCATGTGGTATATTTGCACCATGGAAGGTATCCATAAGTAAACCAAGTATCACTTATCACAGGATGGACGCATTTTCCATCCTCTCCTTTCCATAAGCCTATATTCATCTTAGAAAGTAGAAAGGAATGGAGAAAGATGTCCTCTGGGAGGCCGATAGAGAATGCTGTGTCTTTCCCATTTTCGAACTCCCTACCTTCTTCTGAAACCCCTCAGCCACTTTCCCCCAACTTCAACAGAATACCGCATCCCTCTAAGGCCCTGTCCTATTTATCTCAGGTAGGGTGATGATCATGAAAGAACAAAAGAGAAAAATAGGAATCTCATGGTAAGCTGCTCTTTTCCTCCAAACTTCGTCAAAAGTGTATCTCTACCTAAGATGCTCATGTGAGCACATTTAACTGAGTCCTGTGAGGCTGCTGGTATGTACAGGAACAAATGGGTAGATGTCTTGTAGGTCTGCATTTAAAGTCTGCATTTAAGAAACTAGGGTTTATGTCTTTACTCTTCCATAGTGACTTTTGCCCTTATTTTGCCCCTAGTGACATCATGGCCCCTATTCTGCAGTGAAGTCCAGTCTATAGGCCTTTTTAAAGTATTAATCACATAATCACTTGTGAAAGAAAAACAATTTGTGTCCTTTATATAGCAGTATGGACGATTTGACAATTTCAGAAAAATAAACCGTTTGGTAATAGTTGTAAGACCATTAACAGTGACTATGTACTAGGTACTGAGAATAATGCAGTGAGCAATTAATTCAGAATTTCTTAAAGCAAACTCCATAGAGCCCGGTGCAGGATTTCTCAGCCTTGATCCTGTTTGCATCTGGGGCCAGATGGTTCTTTGCTGTGGGGGCTGTCCTGTGTGTTGTAAGATGTTTTGCTGTATCCTTGGCCCCTACCCACTAGATGCCAGTAGGACTGCTATCCCTGGGTGTGACAAGTAAAAATGTCTTCAGACATTGTCAATGTCCCCTAGGGGTAAGATTACCATTACTGAGAACCGGTGCTGTAGTGAGGAAGTGCATGGTCTTTGGGATCAGATCTGGGTTTGAGTCCTGGCTCCATCAACTGCTAGCTTTAAAACTCTAGGGAAATTTCTTTACCTTCCTGGGCCTTGGTTTCCTGATGTGTCTAATGGTTTTATAAGAGGATGGCATGAGGTAATGAATATAAGATGCTGAGGTCAGTGTTTGTACATCGAAATAGGTTTCTGGAAATGTTATCTAAAGGGTATGAAGTTTCATTGGCTCTGGAACCATGTAAAAGTTTCAGTTAGTATAAAATCCAGACAGTCATTTATCATTGCCAGTTTTGAGGATTTCATCAGGTTTTGTGTGCCCTTGTGAGTAGATCTGTTTGTGTTTCTGTTTGTGTAGAGTTCTTTGAAATATTAAATGGGACATTAGTAGAGTTGGTGGCATGGAGATGCAAATGGCTAACAAGTTCTTGTTCTTAATAATTCAGTATTTTCTAGTACTTTCCTTTGCCACAGCTCTTTGGCCCACTGGATATTGCGGTGGCTCCCAAGAGAAAATGTTTTCCTGCAGATATCACTGTCCTTTTTTCAAAAACCAGATCCTAACTTTCATTAGTTTATTCATTGTGATTGGAGCTGAGAAGTAGCACAGAGTGTCAGAGGGAAGATTCATGTGAAGATGAATGTGTGCTTCCAGTAGGAACTGGAGTTTATCTCCAATGACTTTAAATTTGTGAACAGCTCCAATTACTTTAGGTATCTGTTCATCTCTCCTTCAAATTCAAGATCATAACTTTGGTAACAAAGGAATTCTGTAGCACTGAATGTAAAGTTTGCATGGAAGAAGGGAGAAGACCAGGAATTGCAGTATCAGGATGGCGAAATACTGTAACAATTGTGGGGATGACCGTTAGGGCCAGTCATCGGACTGTTGGGACTGACTAGAATATATTGACAAGTGACATGTTGATTTCATCAATGACATGTGAAGCTTACATTGAGAGGGTAGTAGGAAAAAGATATAAAGCAAATTATTTTTTTTTAATTATGTATGGTAGAAGATTATGAAAAGACACTAAAAGAACTATAGAAGTTTTCTGATACTTTAAAGAAAAAAATACAAGAATGATAATCAGAAACGGTCTTTATGCCCCAGTTTTCTGTATCTCAGCATACTTTATATAACTAAAAAACAAAGCAAACTTAAAAGTTTAATGCAGGTATGAAGATGCTCTGTGAGACCCGAAAATTAAACAGTAAGGTGTGGAATGCTTGAGCCAGTGAGTTGAAATGTGGTGGAAAATGTGTACCTATGGGTAAACAGAGAAAGAAATGGAAGTGATGTCCTTATGGGAAGTGATATCCTTACAGGAAAGAAATAGAAGTGATATCTTATTCTGCTTCAGACCAACTGGTCAAGCAGATCACTTGGCTCACGTTTTATTATCCATGACTATGAACTTCACATATGCAAAATGCACCCTTCCACATGCTACATATCTCCTTCTGTTAAAATACATTTCTCAGGGCACCTGGATGACTCAGTTGGTGGAGCATGAAACTCTTTATCTTGGGGGTGTGAGTTCAAGCCCCACATTGGGAGTAGAGATCACTTAAAAATAAAATCTTAAAAAAAATAGACTTCATGAAACATTAACCCCCCTTATTCAACATTTCATCTATTTGAAGGTAAAGACAAAGGAGTAACTGCCAACTCTGGACTTAATTCTAATAAATCTAGAAGAACTGGTGTTAAAATCAATTGGTGGGATACATTTCAATATGAGTTTTAATTTTTTAACTTAATTTTATCAGTTATTCATACACATAGTTTTTGGATACACACTCTCCCCCCAAAAGCCTCCTACCCAGTGCCTTCAGTCCAAAGACAAACTTTTTTTAGTTCTTTTAACTGATTCTTAGGAATTTATCTCCACGTATCTAAATAACTTTCTTTAAAATTCCCATTTCTTAATTTTTACTTTTAGGCATTATCTACTGACTTCCCACTATGGAAAATGAGACCCAGCTCTCTTTTTAATCCCCTTTCAGAAAACCACATAAAATTCCCATCCTCCTAATTTTATGATATAATTTTCATCAGATCAATATTCAGCCTAGCTGAGCCATGTAGTATACTATAATTACTCCTTTTTCTTTTCCTACTTAACTCTGTTTTCAGTGGTTCTTTTTTTGTTTTCCTTAGTTTTCTATGTAGTAATCACAGACATATCTATGAACTCTCCCCCATTTGTATACATCTCCTCTCAATATATTCAAATATATTGGGTGTTCTGTCAATTTCATCTTCTTTTCATGTTTGTTTATTTTTGAGAGAGAGAGTACAACTGGGGAAGGGGCAGAGAGAAGAGGACAGAGGATCTGAAGTGGACTCTGGGCTGACAATAGAAAGCCTGATGCAGGGCTCGAACTCACAAACCGTGAGATCATGACCTGAGCCAAATTCAGACATTTAACCCACTGAGGGCCTTATAAAGGTCCTCCCAGAGCTTTCTGAGCGGCTTCCATCAAGATTGGTGGTCTGTAAATCTGAAGTCCAGCTGTTGCCTCAGGCTATCCCTTCCCATCATCCAGGGACTTTTTTCTTCTCTATAATATATGGAGTCTGTTTCCTGCCTCCCATTTCATTTCATCCCCACCCAGTAGGAGCTACTGTTATTATTTCTATTTTGCAGATGAGTAAACTAAGGTCTGGGGAACTTAAGTAAAAATTTCCCGAGAGCATATGGTGTGGGCACAAATGGCACAGCCAGGCCTCAAATCCAAAATCCATCTGACACCAAACCTGTGCCCTCAGCTTCTCACTGAGCAGTCACAGCATGCGTCCGGCAGTCTTGAGGTGGCTAGGCGATTGAAGCTGGGGGCACTCACAGGTGGCTAAGGGCCTTGTGTGGACTGTGCTTCCCATGTTCAGGACATTCTATTGCAACATTCTTATTTCAAAGCACTTTTACAGCCCCTGACTCTCTGTCCCTAATGGCAGCTTCTTATTTCTGGGATTAGTGGGTAAAAAAATAGCTTCTGGGCATGTGACACTATTCTCAGGCCTTTAATGTCAGAAATAATGATCGTGTTAAATTGGAGCTCATTACCACTGAATGAGACCTTATTGAGCTCTCTTTTTGGGGGGTTGTTTAATGATTCCCCCCCCCCCTTTTTTTTTTTGCCTCCTCCTCAGTAGCTCTGACATGGTGCACCAGGGGGGATGTGGATGTTTGGAGTGGCAAATTTTTAAATAATAAAAAAGATCTCCTTTCATCCATGTGAGGAAAAGGGTTCATCCTCCATTGTTCTCACCAAACACTGGCTGTTCCTTTGTTATGGTCTCAGGGAAATTTCCTGAGCCCCTTAAGCCACTAATGCCAGTTGTATCCCCAGCAGCCACAACACGTGCTTAAAGCATTATATTCAGCATAGCCTTTCCTATAATGAACCTGACAATCCTGTTTTATGATTTGTTGAGTGGTTAATTCAAAATACACTGGTTTGTAGAACCAGCTTTCTGGAGGCCTCTATCACTGGCAAAAAGGCATGGTATGACCATTCTCAGAGGGTGCCACACGGCCTGATTAGACCGTGGTGTTACCTTGTGCCTGGGATTCCAGAAAGAGAGCGGCCATCTCTGCTTTCTGCCCTCTGGAAGCTCCTCTGCTGACCTATCAGAACTATGCTGACAGAAGTAAAAGGCCCTTCTTGAGGTGAGACCCAATGTTCTCACAGCCTTCTAAGTGTAAAAAGGACAGTGACATCCAGGAGCAGTGACAAGAGGCAGGGAGCTTATTCTACACCATACAAGGAACAATACAGGGACTGGGGCATTTAATCTGGGGAAGCAAAATACAAAGGTAAAACTTGTCACTTGTCTCCAAATCTTGATGTGTTACCTTATAAAAGGGATCGTCCCCCTTTTCCTGACTGGCCACAAAGGGCAGAATGGGAACCAATAGGTAGAAATTATAAGAGATTAGATTTTTACTCTAAATGTAAAAAGAGCTTGCTTTCTTTTAAATTTTTTTTAGTGCTTATTTATTTTTGAAGGAGAGAGACAGAGCGTGAGCAGTGAAGAGGCAGAGAGACAGCGAGACACAGAATCCAAAGTGGGCTCCAGCCTTTGAACTGTCAACACAGAGCCTGATGCAGGGCTCAAACTCACAAACTGTGAGATCATGATCTGAGCCCAAGTCGAGCACTTAACCCACTGAGCCACTCAGGAGCCCCTTAGAAGAGCCTTCTAACAGGTGTTGGGAAACATTACAGGCTTCCCTGTGAGTAATTTTGTGTTCCCATTTATTGGAAATGTCCAGAGAGATGGGACATCCACAGATATTCTGGAGGAGAATTACACACTAGGCTTTTGGTAGGACTAATAATCTAAAATACATCTGATAATTATAGGGTTCTATGAGTCTAAGAAGTGGAGGTTTACAAATTACTTTTAAAGGGGAGAGAGACCTTTTGGCGATGAAAGAAAAGAAAAAGGTTTTCCAGATATAAGGTGCTGCTTTAAAGTAAAGATCAGTGGTAAGCTTTTTCTTAAAGGGCCAGAGAGTAAACACTTTAGACATTTTGAACCGTATAATCTCTACTGTGACTGTTCAACTCTATTATTGTGGAAAACACAGTACACAAGTATACAACACACAAATAAGTGTGTCTGAGTTCCAATAAAACTTTATTGACAAAACAAGCAGGGTGGGATTTGGCCCATCATCCCTGCTTTAGAGGATACTGAGAAGCCCAAAGAATAAAAAGACTATGTTAATGCCACTAGTGTGCTTGTGAGTATCCCCACCTACGTGCAGTATGTACAGTACACATATGTACATCTTTGTGTGGGCAGATGCATATTTGTGTAAGTGGCTTGGGGAATAATGAGTAGAGACAGATGGAACACACACCTGCACACAGAGAGGTAAAGCCTCTAAGATGCACTGGTCTTGGGCTGCAGGGACCAGTTCTCTGTCACAGTAATGTAAAGGCTCCAGCCCCAGGGGTACCTCAAGGGGAGTTGCAAACAGTGTCTGAAATTCCTACTGCTTCACTCTCTTTGCTTTTGGCATCTGCTCTGTGAAGGAAAAGGCCTAACTAAATGTAACTTTGTCCTGGAGGGAAAACACAGTTCCCCAGATTGGCTGGTTGTTACATAGGCCTTCAAACAGGGAATTCAGGCTATGTTGGTGCCTGATGCAGCAAGGCACAGCAAGGAAGTTCTCAACCCCTGGAAAGGAGGTAGCGAAGGAGTGAAAACAGAGGAAAGAGAAGGAGGAGGAGGGCAGAGATTTATTTGCATTGCCTGCTTAGCAAATTTGCTTAGGGATTACCTTGCTTCTGTGCCTCCAACCTGCTATCATTCACCTGGGACAGTCTTGGGGTCATTTTAAACAAAATATTTCCAAGCAGCTGATGAGCATTTGCAGAGACCTTTTTGAGCCCTTGATCTGGCATGATTATAGTTGAAGGTGGGTAAAATACTGCAAATTCCAAGTGTCTTGTAGTCAACGTACTTTCCTGGAGGGTTGTTTCACCGAAACCACCCTTTGCTGTTCTCTGACCACTTTCTTTAACGACTGCTTCTTCTTTCTACATGTACCCCTTTTCTGCATCTGAACCTTACAAACCTCCTACCCAGGTCGCACCCTGGGCCTCCTACCAGCCCCAGGCGTGTACACACATCCCCTGAGGCTCCCCGGAAGCCCCTCCACCGCCATTTGCTGCTGCCTCGAGTTTCCATGGCGGCCATTTTGTCACATCTGACGAGAGGGAAAGCACAGCCTCCCCCGTTCCGTGTGAAGTGCAGTGTGTAGCGCTGATTTTTTTTCCAATCATCTCTAAATAGAGGTTTCTCTCCCCCTCCTACCAGCTCAGCACCCGAGCACGCAACGAGCGTGCCCTGCATTTGAAATCTGACATCTCCCTCTCTCCCTCATTCACTCTGTCTTCGGCTTGGCAGAGCGCTTAAAAATTGGTATCCCTTTAACTAGGCGAGCTATTCTTCTGCTGGGAGATGACCTTTTATACAGAAGATAGGGCTGTCATAAGTGATCTCTGATATATGGAAGTTTCCTGTGTGTTCTGCCGAGGAACGGTACCTCACGGAAGAGCAGTGGGTGTTTGCAGCGTGTTTCTGTGCCACGTGTGTAAAGATGTATTATATTACTTTATACAGACCTGAATAAATTATTACCAGTTCTTGAAAATACTGCCAGCCCTCATGAGGCACATCCGTTCAGTTTTTTTTTTTTTTAATTAAAAAAAAATTTTTTTTTCTTTGTCCAATTCAAAGGCTCTTGGGGGAAAGGATGGGGAAAAATCATTGAAAATAGGAAAATTGTCCACGGGTTTTATAGAAATTAATGGTATTCAAAATTATGAAAATAATCTTTAAATAATTCTTCCCTCAGACTTGGGAAATGAAAACAATGAATGGCTTTTTATTCTCCAAGGTAATAGGTTATCCTGAAGCCTTCAACATTACCCCTCTTTTCTTATCAGAAGCCTAATGTCTGATTTTTCTCCCAAGCAGAATATTATTTATTATTTTTTTTTCAAAATGTTAATCTACATTACCGTGGAGTTGTGGGATTCATGAAGCAAGATGAAATGTGAAATTTCCAAAGTGGGAAATGATAAGGATTTGCTTGCCTGGCACAAATCTACTGGGTCCACACTTAGTGTTAATGAGACTTAACTTCAGGACCTTGTTATTTGCTCAAATAATGCACATACCATGGGTTATTAGTGTACCAAGGATGCAGGGCTCACACCGTCTCCACTGTCAGATGAGATGGAAATACCAGGGATGTGCTGACCACCTGCAGTTCCCTCTATTTTGTCAGTTAAGCAAGAATCCTGGGATGACTGCTCTTGAAGTGAAAGAACTGCTTCTCTTTGCCCCCGAGTTCTTTTTCCAAGCTGCTGGAACATTGGATTCTGAGGGTATTCTTACTTTATGCAAGGGAGAGCATTTACAGACTTACTGGTTGATGCCACCTTTGACCAAAGAAAAGGAACTCCTCTGTGGTAGGAGGCCCACGGCTGTCCAACCCTAAACCAATCCTAGGATTGTCCATCAGAAATCAGTGATGGTAATGACCTCTAAGAACTATGTATTTCAAGGCCTGAGTGTTACCCAATGGCCTCTCCTATCCCTGGAATCCCTCTTTTGACTTCTACCCATAGGGCTGGTGTTTCGATTCTCAAGGTCATTACCTAAGGACTGTGCAGACCTCCTGTGTCCCTTCATTAAGTGGCCATTTTCCAGACATAATCCTTGGAATAGCTCTGTTGCTGTGACTGAAATTCCAACAAGGAGTTCCTAATGTTGGGTTGAAGAAGACATTGTTCCCTATGAGAAACTAAAATAATATTAATATTATGACTGTAATATGATTTTTACTATGTAGTAATAGTCTTACCACTAACCACTGTATGCATTATCTTATCTCATTATGATAACCCAGCAAGGTAAATATGATAAAAATAAGGAAACTGGGATTCAGAGAGTTTAAACTTAGCATACACACACGCATAGTAAATTGTGGGCCTGGGAATCAAATTCAGAAATGATTTGAAAACTAGTATACTTGATTCCTATACTCTTTCTAATCTGTTTGCTAAGAGAGAGAGACAGAGACAGAGAGAGGAAACACACATTGGTGAATTTAAGGTTGAGACTATGCTATGAGAACCTGGAATAGTACTAAAGAAAACATTATCTGCTATAGTTTTGCCTGGGGTGACCTGCCCTTTGGTAGTTCTTTTCTCATTTGACTTGAGACAGAACTCATGAACCCTTTGGCCAGAATCCTTCTTCTGGAAACAGGGAATGTTCTGACATGAACTGGTTGTGGTTGGAGGGATCAGAACTGGCAGGGTCAGTAAGCAATAGCGACTTTGGTGATGGCCAGGCAACAGTTCTTTTTCATATGCTCTTGTGAGAAATGTGCCAAAACGTGTTCAAACATGCAGGAGTCTCAAGAAGAGTCTCCATGAATGGCAGGAGTGCACATAGAGTTAAATGTTCAAGCACAGTCATATGGAAAGTTTTAGTAACTTTTCCTATTAGGATTTTTTTTTCAGTTGCAAGGCACAGATACCCCATCTCTGAATGGTAGAAGCAGAAGAGGATATATGAGCTCACATAACTGGAAAACTTAGGGTAAGGTCCGTTTGAATCAGTAACCAGGTCAAAGGTAAAGTTTGATTAGGGACTGAAATGAAGGCACCAACTTTCTTTTCTTTCCCTGTCACTTGGAGCTCTCCTCCATACTGGTTCTAGATCTATGTTGTGGCTACTCAAGTGTGCCTGCTGATGGAGCTCAAAAGCAGCCCATAAAGGATATGTAAATGAATTGTTCTGGCTGTGTTCCAATAAATCTTTATTTAAAAAAAAAAAAAAAACAGCCTGCAGACTGCAGCACAGATTTGGCCCATGGGCTATAGTTTGCCAGTCCCTGGCCTAGGGGATTAGACATCATGGTAGGAATTAATGTCACCTAGTCTTACCTTTACTTTGGATTTTTACATATCCAGAGCATTATTAGAACATGACTCTAAAATTAGCTACTCATTCATCCATTTATTCACAGTGTGTTGAATATCCATTATTTGGGAGCCATTTTGGCACTACAAAAATGATCAAAGGGATCCGGAGTTTCCCAAGTGCCTACAACGTGATAGTACTCTCCAGAAGGCACACACTCTTCTCAATATACAGAAATGTATGCATGTGCACAGTTCAAGACACTGCTGTCAAAGACCAGCAAGTTTGGCGAGGGCATCCCTTTGTGCCCGTCTCCCTAGGGAACCAGACCCAGGCTCAGTCATGGAGAATAGAACATCTGCAGCTTGCCCAGATGCAGCTGTGAGATGCAGATTTGCAGAGAGCTAAAAGTGTCCAGGCCCACCCCCCAGTTCCTTCGGATCCACTTTCCTTTGCCTGCTCCACAAGGGACTGCAGACAACAGAGAGGCCCCCACAAAGATAAGCCATACAGAGCTCTATGGCAGGCTGCAGGGTCCCTCTGTGGAGATGCTATTCTCTTCCCTTTGCAGCAAATGTCAGCTCCGCTGCCTCTCCCCAGCAGCTCACGTCTGTGTGTGTTCTTTCATTTTTCTCTAGAGATCCCTCCTGTCCAGGACGTTTTTTATTTTACATTTGAAAAAGCAGAGGCTCTGCTCAGAGCCTGAGTTACCAGCTCTAGGCCCAATGCTGCTGTGCCGCCTCGGATTTTTGCCTCTGGCTCCCTACACCTTGCACGGGGAGCCCTCCTTTGTGCTGTCACTCCAGCTGCTGGTCCAGCTGTGAGGTGGGTAGAACCTGCTTCCTGGCTGAGGAGAGGCAAGTTGTTACTTCACTCTGACCACTTACCGGGAGAAAACTCTTGGCTTCACACATGGAAAAAATGACTCACAACCAGCTGGTTGGGTCCTCACACCTCAAGAGCAGAGAAGAAATTGTGCAACTCAGTCTTTCCCAGCCAGGGGCTAAAGGCACCTACCCATCCCCTTCTGTGTTTGTCTATGTCACCCCTTCCTTTTCATTCTCATCCCCTTCTTCCCATGCCTGTCCTCATTAGGGCAAGAATTCACTGATACCTGAAGATTGCTCTGAGTCTTCTTCCTTCCCCATACCCTCTCCATAACCAGAGCCGAGAAGGACAATCAGACTGAATCACATGGGCCAGTAAGGTAGGATTATCTCAGGACTCACCCTGGCCAGAGCAAGATCTTGGGTTCAAACGACCAGTGACCCACATTTGCTTACATGGAAAAACTTAAAAAAGTCATACCATATTCCTAGCCTTGTCCCTCCTCAAAGAAAGGATCAAGGAACCCTTGGCCAGAAGCCATAGGGAGCATGGCATAGATGTTTCCCTCAAAACCAGCCCATGTTTATTAAACATCTATTAAGCCCTCTCTAGGGAGTCTGCAAAAACATCTTGGCTGGCCTCCCTGGTTCTATGATTGCCCCCTGCCCCTGACAATCCATTCTCTATGCAGCAGCCTGAGTGGTCTTTTTAAAATATAAATCATGATTACTCTCCGGCTCAAAACCTCCAAAGGCTTCCGATTGTGCTTAAACTAAAATCCATACCCTTTGCCCATTTTTCTATTAGGCTTTTGGTCTTTTTCATGCTGATTGGTCAGAGATCTTTGAAAATTAGATACATCAGTCACCTGTGGTGCAAACGTTTTCCTCAAATCTATTGTTTTGTCTTTAGACTAGTTATGACATCTTTTGTAATATAAAAGTTTTACATTTTTATATAGTCAAATATGTCCAACTTTTCTTTTATGGCTTCTGATTTCTTGATTAAGATGGATGCCCTTCTTAACATGACTGTACTTCTAGTCCACCTGGATTTTTCTTATAAGATGTTTTTGTGGCTTATATTTTATATTTAAGTCTTTACTCCATTGGAATTAACTTTTTTGTTTGGTCAGAGATGAGGAGAACCAGAGAGAGCTGGGAGGTTGCTAATTTTATTTTTCTCTAGACCAGAGATTGACAAACTGTGGCCCACAGGCCAGTGCTCATGTTTATAAATAAAGTTTTATTGTTATACAATCATGGCCACCCATTTACATATTGCCTTTGCTGCTCTTACACTATAATGACAGAGCTGTGCAGTTGTAGCAGAGACCATAGGGCCCACATTACCTAAAATATTTACTGTCTCTTTACAGAAAAAGTTTGGCTATCACTGTTCTAGATGGCTAGCCATTTGTGCCAGCACAGTTTGTTAAATAAACCACCTCTGTCCTCTGAAATGAAATTATTTTTGTCATATATAAAATTCCAATGTGTCCTAGGATCTTTTCCTGGATTTTTCCATTCTATTGCACTGATCTCTCTCTCTCTCTCTCTCTCTCTCTCTCTCTCTCTCTCTCTCCCCCCCCCCTCTCTGTCAATATCAATTAGATTTGATTACTGTGACATTATATCTGGCAAGGTATATCCTTTTTTACAATTATTTCTCAGGTTTTATTTTGACTGTTCTCATATCATTACGCTTTCATTAGAATTTAAAATATTTTTATCCATTTCCAAAAAAGAAAACTTTTGTTAGAATTCTAATTAGAATTGCATTGAATATATATATATTGCATTAAATATATATATATATATATATATATATTGCATTAAAAATATATATACATGTTTACATATATACATACATGGAAGAATGGATGGTTTTCCTATTGAAGAAAGTACTTTTCTACCTTTTCAGTTCTCATTTGGGGTTTTTAATCAAATTTTACAGTTTTATTCATATAGATCTGTGGTAGTCAAGGTCTGGTCATTAGACAGAAACCACACCAGTGATTTGAACATGGAAAATGTATATAAAGACTTATTAACTAGTGAAAGGTAATTAACTTCTAAAAGAGTTAAAAGAAGACTCTAAGGAATACAGGAATAGCAAATGCAGGAAGCAGATATTATTTGTGGGGCTGAAATAGAGAACACAAGGATGGAACAAAGTACTTGGAAGAGGGACCCCCCCATCCCCCACCACCGACATCACCACCAAACATGAGGCTAAAATTCAGACACCACTGGAGAAGATGTAGCTGCCACAGGAAAAGGCAACCTGGGTTCAAATTATTTTATACTAAATTTGTCCTATGTATTTTTATAGTTTTTTAATCTATGGTAATTTTTCCTATCCTCATTTCCTAGGTACTTACTGCTAGTAGAAAGTGAAACTATTGATTTTTGTATATTTATCTTTACTATCTCTACTAAATTGTCTCGCTTATTTGACTAGTATTTTGCTGGAGTCTGTTGGGTTTTCTAGGTGTTCAAACATATCAGCCCAAAGAGATAATTTTATCTATTTTTCTGAATACTGATGCCAATGATTTCATTTTCTTGCCTCAGTTCATTTACTAGTTTATCAGATAATGTTAACTTTAGCAATTTATCTATTCTGAGTTTTTTTTAAGTACTTAATTCCCTCTGTCCTTACTTAATTTTTTCTCCTAGATATGTCCAAATCTGGAACATGTATATGCATATCACCACCTCATTTTCTTTTAATTAAAATCTTCTTGTATGTTTAATAGCTTTTTTTCTTTATATGTTTAGCTGTTATGTTGTATGGTGCATACAGGTTTACTGACATTATATCTCCCTTGTGAACTGTGCTTTTTAACATTATACTGTCATGCTTCATTCTATTCAGTACCTTCAACCTTAAATTCCACCTTTTCTGAAATCCATATTGCTATTTTTGCTTGCTTTTTTTTTTTTTTTTTTTTTTTTTGGCCTGGTTACTCTTTATATTTTCCATTTCAAGTCTCCTTTCTCAATTTCTCATCATAGAGCCAAATAATATAGCTACCACTTTTGAGTTTCTCTAGAAGTTGCCACAGTAACTGTGTTTTTAGACTCCAGCACCTCTGGTTGTTGTTTACAGTGGGTTTCAGTAACCCTCAATCCTACCTGCAGTCAGTAGTGAGCATTGTATATACACTCTGTTCTTTCCATACCATTTCATGACAGTGAAACTAGTACCCTACCAAGTAAGATAAGAATAACTATTTTAGCAATAGCCAAACAAGACCCCAACACCTTTGTTCCTTACCACCCTGGACATGCCTGACTTTATTTTTGCTCATGTTGACCCAACCCCTTCATTCATGCAAGACCCAAATGACCAGCAAGATGCTCTTACTTTCTGCTTATAATCCCAGTGACTTTCATGTATTGAGTCTGGCTCTACAGCAGGGATTTTGCCTACTCTATACACATTATCATACTTAATCCTCACAGTAATCTGGGGGAATATTTTACTATCCCTGGTATACAGATAAAGTGCATTAGGTAGCATGTTTATGGAAACATGGCCTATAAAGAGCAAAGATAGAACTTGACATTTGTTTTGTTTTACTCCATACACTGCTTCTCCCTTCAAGTCCATCAGCCCACAATATAGCTCTACCCTGTGCTGAGATTGGGACTGTGAGGTCACATAGGCAGAAAGTGAAAGTATTCCAGAATGACCCAATAATGGCTATTTCACCAACTTCACCAGATTGGTACTAATAGCGCCATAACATCTAGTTGAGCTGAACACCTTTACTCCCTTATGGCTCAGAAATCAGATATTATCATTAAAATCTGAAAGTTCAGTAAAAATCTTTCAATACAAGGTTTAGTGTTATGCAGATATAAAATTAAGGATCTCTCCTAACTTGCCATTGACAGATTCCCCTCCATATACTCATGGGAATCACCCATACACTGTGTTCCTGGGACTTTACACAAGACATTGGTATAAAAGAACTACAAGGTGTGCTGTCTTCTTCCTTGGGAGTTTTACATTTAAGTTATGACTTGTACTCTCAAAAGTTTTTAAAGGGTAGATGGCACAGAGCACAGGGAGGTACTACAGTAAGTGTCTCAGAAAGTCAGAGCCAATGTTCTCTGAAGGAAAGATTTAAGGGGATAGTGAACTGGACCTAGGCATAAAAGGAGAAAAGAAATTAACAAGTGGAAAGAAGGAAATAATAAGGTAAGAACAATGAGAGCAAAAGCATGGAGAGGGATATATATGACAATGGGAAGGAATAGGGAGCAGACTCCACTGGTCAAAAATGGAAGTTTGTGAGAAGAGTTACAGTGGAAGGTAATGCTGGATTATTTTGGTGCAGATCATGCTCGGAGAAAAGACTGAATCTTACCTTGTAGGGAGCAAGAAGCATTTGAAAGTGTTGAAACAGAGGTGGCAGGTACACAATAGTTGCTTAGAGTCAATTAATTTAACAATGGTTGTACCTAGAGGGCTGGAGTGGTGTGAGAAAGAGAGCAGCTTAGTAACTAGTACAAGAATGAAACAAACATTTCACAAAAAGAAAAAATTTTAAAGGCAAATAACTTTTTAATTGGGGAAAAATAATAGCTTCACATGTTATTAAGTAAACACACAAAAAAAACAACTATGAGGTAGCTTTCTTCACCCCAGAAACGCAAAAGTACTTTAAAGTATTATAGTCAGTGTTATCAGAGAAAGTGACCTTAAGTCTTCCATATGCTGCTATTCAGCATATAAGACATTTCAGGGAAGAATTTGGACATTTGGACCAAAATTTCCTAAAATATCAAAAAGCCTTTGACATACTTTTCTATGTGAAGATTAATCATAAATCACAATCATGAGGAAACAAGTCTGTGTTCAACATTTTAGATACAGGGCACCTGGATGGCTCAGTTGGTTAAGCATCCTATTTCGACTCAGGTCATGATCTCGTGGTTTGTGGGTTTGAGCTCCACATTGTGCTCTGTGCTGACAGCTCGGAGCCTGGAACCTGCTACAGATTCTGTGTCTCCCTCTCTCTCTGTTCCTCCCCCACGCTCGCTCTCTCTCTCTCTCTCTCTCTCTCAAAAATGAATAAACTTAAAAAAAAACATTTAGATACAAAAATCTCCATTGCAGCACTGTTTTTAATGGCAAAAAATAGGAGCAACTTCACTATTAAGAGTGAGGTGCTATGTTAAATAAATGGTGTGTTCATGCAGTGCAATACCCTGTAGCCACTAAAAATGATGACCGTCAATAGCAGTTGAGACGAAAATACAATCATAAGAAAATGTGTTCGTCTTTTTCTTTTGTTGTCCAGAACCATCTCTGTGATAAAGCAAGCATGTAAGTATGCAGGGTTCTGTTTCTGGGCTTGTTGTTCTGTTCCGTTGGTCTCTTGCTGATACCACGCTGTGTTAATCACTATAGTTTTGTAAGTCTTGACCCTGGTGGGTCTAATTCCCCTGACTCTGGCTGCTGTGTGAAGAATAGATTTGGATGGAGAGACGAAGTTAAAGCAGGGTGACCAAGTGGGGCACTGTTGCAATAATTGGAAGTAGAGGTGGCAGGGGAAATATTTTTGAAAACAATTGGGGTTACTCTAGTGCTCTACAAAGCCCACGTTATTAAAGGACAATAATAAGAACTTCTTATCCCATATATTGGCAGCTCAATGCAATATCTTAGATCCTGGAACAACTCCTCTCTTGTCAAACCGGTTTCAAAATTATGAAGGAGGAGAAATCAGTTGCTAAGCACAATGTTGAATTTAAGGTTCTATGTCCCCTAGATCACCCACCATGTCTTCCATTTATGCATCTAGATACAGAGGAGGAGCGTAGTCCTTTCCCCAACTCTCACATTCCGTTGGTCTGTCAACTACAGTTTCCAGAAAGTGTGAATCGTCTCCTATAAGTCATTGCCATTATAAACACCATGAATTAAGACTTCAACATTGACTTGAGGCAAGAGTGAAAGAAGTGCAACATTGTCCCTCACACAACAAAACATTAAGAAATCCCAAGTGGTTTTGCTTTTTTAGAAGAACTAATAAATGATGTCAAGGGGTTTCCCTCTTTCCATGGAAATGAAATTAATTAAAGGTTAGCAAGTAAGTAGGTGGTGAAAGCCTTGCTGGCATGGCTGAAAAATTCTATGGAAGAGCTGATTGAAGGCCGGGGAGAGAGAAAATGGTCCAAGACCTGAAAGAATTTTTCAGGAGTTTTCTGCAATATTAAAGAATTACAACAAGTCAGCAATGACCTTCTTAAATTTGATATGTTCTAGGATTTAAAACTGTAACTTCAATAGTTATGATCCATTAAGAGCATGATAACTCATTGGCTCTATTCTAAATATATATGTGATAAAGTAAAAGGCAGCTGTTTATATCTTTAAAAAGAAACCAAATGAAGAATCAACTATAACTTTTTTTTAAGTTACTTATAATGGGAAGAAGGAAACACAATGAAGAGGACCATGATGAACATCAAGAGTTAAACTTGTTAGAATATACTTTGTTATGTACATTTGCCCTTGGAACTATGTAAAAACTCACATATTATAAAACAAAAGTAAAATTTTAAAAGACATCCTTAAAATCAAAATCAGGATGGAATAAATGGACCCAACTTTGTGTTCAGTGGGTGACATGACCACAGAGATGGACTTGCCTAAATGAATTTAAAACATAGTAATTTGGTGTACATAATTAAGGATAAAAAGAACTGCAAAAAATATTAAGCTGTTTTCAGTAATGACACTGTGGATAGTTATAGTGTCATTGTTATTCTAAGACCAATAGGTGTATGGGGCGGGAAGAAGCAAGTAAGTATTTAGATTAGCATCATTGAGAACTGAGATTTTTAGCATGAGTGAAAGGAATATAGCTAAAGGATCGAGAAGCTAAATAAAAACCTTGTAATTATGAACTTGAAAGTATCAGTATGAACTATATTTTATTTATATAATGTATTTTATCTTATATATGTATTACTGTATTTTACCTTAAATATATGTATGCCTGTGTAGTTCACATAATTTACATATTAGATCCTGTATGTGTGTTTCCTTAAACAAGTGTTTAGCACATTAGCAATGACCAACCCTAGCACCCAGATTGTGGTCTCTAGATATTACTTCTCCCTGAAAGAATCCAGGGCTCCTTGGAGAAATGGCTGATTTCAGGTCTGTGGCAAGAAATATTCAAAGTGAGCTTGGAACAGTTCATCACACCAGAAAGCAAATACTCATGAGCCAACGTGAAGAAGCTTAACCGGTAATAATAATAACTGCAATGAATTTCATTGGACTGAAACACAACGTATCAAATAGGCTTAGATTGAAGAGTTCATGCTTTTTCAAAACCATCAACCAAACAAAAGCCAAAGTCTCAGGGTAACCAAATTAGGGGAAATTCCTCTGTATGGAAGTATTCCAGCTTTACTAGAAAAAGTTGCAGGGGGTAGGAAGAGGAGGAGTAGGAGGTTGGGATGATAGAATTGAAAGATGACCATTTCGTGATCCTTAATGGACCCAGGCAATGATCATTACTGCCTATTCACCTCAGGAAAAGAGAGCTAATCAAATATTAAACCTCTTCTGATAGAGACACAAACAACACCGCCTATGAAGTCGACTTTCCAAAGAAGTGAATCAAATGAAGCCTCTTGATCCAAATGCCAACTTACCAGAGATGAAGGGAACAGCAGAACACATAAACACCACCATGAAAATACAATCTGCAAAATATAAGACTGTTTGAAACTCTACAGGACACATGACCCAATTTCTTCAACCACCACCACAACAAAATGTACAAGGACAATAAGAGTTTAAAAGGGAACCTATTGATTAAAGAAATTTAAGACTGTCAATCCATTGCAAAGTACAGACCTTATGGGATCCTGACTCAGACTTTCGAAAGGTGAAATTCATAGGACATTTGGGAAATTTGAAAAACGACCGGATGTCTGATGCTGTTAAAGAAAAATCTGGGGGTGTGATAATGGTATTATGGTTATGTTTTTGAAATATCTTACTGTCTTTTGGAGATGCGTAGTGCAGTAGTTACAGATGAAGTATATCTGAGGCTGGCTTCACAATCACACGACGCGGAGAGTAGGTAATAGATGAACCAAGACGAGCCGTGAGCTAGTCATTGATGCAGCTAAGTGGTAGGAACATGGAGGTTGATTCTTTCACATTACAAAAAGAGACATTAAGAGACACAATCTACATAATTTTATGCTACATATGTATATAATGATGCAAAACTTGACATTCTTTAAGAAATAGCTGACCCCATCCTCATGTGCATGTGCTTCACACTCAGTCCCTCTGTGGGCTCCCTTATCTTCTCCATTAATTGCTTTCCTTGCTTCTGCCAAAGGTGAGTTCATGGTCCCCCGGAAGGGCTGGAGGATCTGGCTAAGCGGCTGTTTCCCAGCTTGCCTTATGCGAGCTACATTCCCTCCCCTATTGTTGGTCTCAGGAGTGCATGGAGATCCCATCAATCTTATGTGCAATAATAGAATGTAGATTTTATTTTAGCAGCAGCACTTCTTTCAATAGCTTTGTAACTTACTGCAGTCCAAAGTTTACACAATCATTAATAGTCTGAAGGGTTAGCTTAAAATTTTCACTTACACTTTATTGTATTGTATAGGGAAATCGTATACTGTAGTAATGACAGAGAGGGGAGTTTTTTGAAGCTCTCTTTGTAAATTTCTACACCAAAGATGTATTCAGAGGCATGGCCTGAGGCGGGGAAGGAGAATTTTATCATGTACTGCTTCATTTTGTTCTCTGAACAAGGATCAGCTTGTGCACCCGTCTCTAGTAGAACCCATACTTTTTGCTTTTGTTTTACTATCACCTCTCCAGCTAGACTGGCAGGACTTGATTTTCTAGCTGACAGGAATTCAACAGAGAGGCAAAAGGGACAAAACCCCATGTCTCCATGCCCTGATCCCCTTAGACTCTTGGGGGCCAACTCACAAGGAATCTCACTTGGACAGGCAAGTAGTAAGAGGCTCTTCCATGCTGCCAGCGTGGGCCTCTGTGGCTTCTAGGTCGCTGGGGGTACCATGACTCTGATCTTGTAATCCATTTTGCCTCAAATTCCTGACTCGAGAGCCATGCGTCATAAAAGACAGTACAGCCAAGCCAAGGGGCCGTGGAATGAATAGCTACCCAACTGGTGAGAAATGGAAGCTGAGACACAATCTGACAATTTCTCCCTCTTAAATTAAAGAAAACGAACCTGGAGACTTTGGAAACCTCTCAGCCCCCAAATTTAAGTCCCTGGGCCCAAGTGCTCTAATTCTTCACCCTGGAAAACTTGGAAGCCTCGGGACAGGCGGCAACTACAAGTCTGTCTCTGGATGCTCAACTCATTAAACTCTGTGAAAGCAATTTGACAGCATCTGGGACGTGTTTTGTCATTAGGAGTGGGACTGGCACTGTTATTTATTTTAGCCCGGAAGAGGTGTGTGTGAAGGTGTCTGCATGCGAGGGTGTATGTTTCAGATGTAGGTGTCACTGAGTTTGTGTGTGTTAGGAATGGGTGTGAGTTTTTTGAGGGTTTCATTACTATTTTTATTTTGCGTTGTTCCTACCGGAGAAATACCCCTAAGCCCCTGAGTTTGATTCATCTAGCAATTCTGTGCTTTCTTCCTACGTTATTGGAATCATCCAAAGTATTGTCCTTCCTCTGAACCATTTTGACCAGATCATTCTGAGCAGCCCTGGAGAGTCATCTCTGAATTTTACATGTCCCTGTCCTTTCACCTAGAGGAACAAATTGTCATCCTAATGGAACAACAACTTTATTACATGATGCAAGGAATAAAATGTCTGAATTACTTTCACTAAGTTCCAGTTTAAATAAAGTCTTGCAAATAATTACTTGAACATAAATTATTTACCCATTAATTCTTTATTTGAATTTGGAGGAATTCAAATATGTTTTCTGGCAAGTGCTTCATGATAAATGACTTGCTTAATTAGCGGTAAGTGTGTTATTCTTATAATTTCTAGTGTGTAATAAGCAGAACCCAGCCATTTCTGTTTCATCTGTTCTTTTTAAACCCTTTATCTCCCTTAAAAAATCTTGTTTAATAGATCACAGACATGATCTTTTAAACTGTTTTCAGTAGTTATGCAAAATCTTCACAAAAGTACTGGTGGGCAGACTACAGGGACTTCTCGACTTTAATCAGCCACGAGAGTAGCAGGATTTAGAAGTCATTTCTCAACTCAGGATCACCTGCAGAAAATGAAAAGTCCCAGGGAAGACTGCTGAGTATAAAATGCCATTGTGTACATAGACTTTTATGGACTCTGAAAAGCCCTTTGACTCCTTGGAAATAGAAGCTATGTTGGAAGTGGAAAGAGTAGAAAAATTTGTGTGACTTGTGCATGTGAACGCAGCACTGATGTTTAGGCTTGAAAAAGAGTGAAGAGGTCTGGGAAGGGGGCTCGTAGCCACTGAAAATCTTAACTGCTTGCCCACAGGGGCTGGGCTGAGACCTTGAATGGGAGGGAAAGGGCATCAAGATCAGTGAGAGAGACTTTGAACTGTTTGCCAGTGACATTGACTTCAGAGCCCCAAACCAGACAGCAATAATCCAAGAAGTGGAGCAAGGTATGGAAAATGGGCTCAGCATGAGAATGAAGAAACCATATTTAAAGGAAGCATGATAAAGGATAACTACCGTTTTGGAGAAACTGTGGACCTCGCTAGTGTCTATGAGAGCAAACCAAGATGGGCAGTGCAGGGTTGCAAAAAGCTCCCTGGTTTCTGCTGGCAGATGGAGCTTCCGGTTCTGTCTGTGGGACTTCTCATTATGTGACCCTGGGCAACTCATTTAACTTCTTTGACCTCCAGTTTCATCACCCATAACATTGGGGGTTCGAATGGCTGACTTTAAGAACCCTTTCCGATGTAGCATGCTACAATTCAACAATGATGTATAAGAGGAGAGAACTTGGCTTTCTAAAAGCTGTCCAGTATTAGAGCATTAGCCCAGAGAGCTTTTCCTTCTCTTCATTGCTAAGCATCTTGCAGCTCTGGTTAGCCAACCATCCATGCATCCACCATAGACTGTCCAGAAAACAGGGAAAGACCCATCAAGTATAAGACAGCTGGATGAAGAGAAGGAGAAATGACCTAGACTTTCTCGTGGCTGGGGAGATGTAGATAGGGTGAGTTTCGAAGCAGTCAATAACAGGGAAAAAGAGGCAAAGAAGCAGCAGTCTCCACCCTAGCCCAAGATTGCCCATTGACTGAACCAGGGCAGTGTGCTCTGCATGTCGACACTGGAAGAGAAGCCTCTCCCAGTTGACCCTAATAACATGGTAATCACACTGACAGCCCTACCATAAATATAGAGGGGGGGAAATTACAGCCAGGAAATTTGAGTTGAGCCTACATCATATTACGGAGTTAGCACATGGGCTTTACGGTACACCGGCTAACCACTCCAGGCACCTCTGAGCTTCCCATCTATGTCCGTGTACCACCCAATTAACACCCCATTAATGGCTGCACACATTCGTGGGCTTTGCCTTGTCACCACTGCCCTGAAGCTCTTAACTCCTCCCAACCTGCCTTCCCATATAATAGAACCTTAATTAATACTCTCCCATCCAGGCAGAATACAACCTGTTAAAAAAAAAAAATCAAATGGCTTTGATGAGAGGATGCGTGCAACTTGTCAAATGTAGCCATTCTATGGTTCTCAGAAACAGACACCCAGGTGAGAATGCAGCTGAGTTACAGTGACATGTGCCAGGTGGCATGAAAGCTATCACCATACAATTGGTTTTCTGGCTGGATTTGAAGTACTTCCAAAGAAAGGCTGCTGGTGTATATCTGTTCTCACTAGTTCTGGTCTTTCCTGGTTACGTGGCAACCAGAAGCCAGAGAGGGTTGGGGGTGGGAAGCCGGGAGCTCAGCGTAAAAACTTTGGCCTTGAAATTACAGTTTCAAGTGAGGAATAATTCCTTGCCTAGCGGTATAAAAGAAATCTTTTTGTGTCCTAGAGCCATATCACTGACAGACCCACCAAGTTGCAACACTTCCATAGGGTGGGTTTCCAGAAATGTGGAGCTTCAAATGGGGCTTGACTGTAATCTCAAAACCAAGGAGCGATCGTCCTATTTCTAAGTAATTAAGCTGAACGTTTCTACAGTATATGATATCTTTTGCTTGGTAGTTCATGGCTGTGTGATCCTACCTGTGCATCTGAGTCACCTGGAACTTGATAATAATGCAGAGACACAGACCAGAACTCCTGGGTCTGAATCTTCAAGAGAAGCCAGCATCCTTTTTAACAGGCTCACAGGTAGCTGTGCTGCAAGTCAGGATTGGCCTCCTCCAGCAAGGTACTTTCTGATTAAGCCAGAACTTTTCACCCATCGCATTTGCTTCCCCCTACAACCTGTGAGGCAGGGATGCTTTCTTTCATTGTTATTGATGAGAAATCAGGGAGAGACTCAAAAAGCTCCAGAGCTTTGCTCAAGGCCACGGGCCTCGTAAGTTGAGGCAGCCCAGACTCCCACTACTTGTACTCTCCTCGTGAGTCCTGTGTAGTTGCACAGGATCTGGCACTTAGGAGCCTCAAGCTTCATTTGATTCTCTGTATCTGCCACCTTGAAATCCTTAATAATTTTTGAACAAGGGCATCACATTTTCATTTTGCACTGGGCCACACACATCGTGTAGCCAGTCCTGCTGTGTAGACCATTACACCGTGTTGCTTCAACTGTGTTAAATCCATCCTGGGGAATGGGGAGTGTTTCTCTCCAAAGTGAATCCCTTCCAGAGTTGTTAGCTTAAGTGTGCTAGAATGGCAGCCTTGCGGGGGGGGGGGGGGGGGGGAGAATAATGACAATATATGAAAATAGTTCCATTTACTGAGTACTGTGTTACAAGCGTTTCATAAATTTTAGCACCTAATCCTCCCAACAAGTCAGTATTATTATTGTCACCATAACAATTTCCAAGTAAGGAAACTGAGACATGGAGAAGTTAAGTATAAAGACAGAGGTCCTGTTTATATGATTGTATATGTCTATGATGACAGTGATTCTGGACTCAAATCTCACCTCTACCATTTATCAGCTGTGTGACCTTAGGCAAGTTACTTGACATCTCTGAATTTCACTTTCCGCAACCAATAAAATGGGGGTGATAATAATTGCTTCAGAGGATTGTTCTGAGGATTAAATGAATTAATATGGACAGAGTGCCGAGCACACAGATACTCAATGAACACTGGGGCCTTTAACAACCTTTGCACTCAAGAATATTACCCATTACATACCGAAATAGGTATTTAAATGGTACCTTACTTAAGGATCTGAAGTGTTTTCACAGCACTGGATAATATAGTCAAGGTGCAATTAGCCATACATTATAATATTTTTAAGTGATTCAAGTGACACTTCTTATGTCTAAGTGTAATCTTTCCCACTTTGGCATTTATCATAGTTTAATAACTACTGAATGCTGTTGAATTAAAATACTATTCTGTCTGGGGACACATTGACCCTTAGCGTGGTAAAGCTCATCCAAAGCTCAGCTAGAGCTTAGCAAAAGGCTCACCAGAGCAACTGAACTCACATGCTCTTTGGACAAAAGAAAAGACCATAAGTAAAATGGAGAGCCATGACCTTTGGGAGAAACCAGGCAGCCGGTTTCTCAGATGAGGAAAAGGCATAGGCTGGGGGCTTACTCATAATAATGATATCTCAATGACATTTTACAGAGACTTTTTTTTTTGTAGTTCTTCTATACTTCATAAGCTCATTTGATGCACCCAACAACCTGTGTGGTTGAAAGGGGATATAACGTTAAGACCTTTTTTAATGATCTCCTCCATATATGCCCATCAGAGTATACCTACTATATGCCTCTCTCCTGTATCAAGTGCTGTATATATATTCACTCAGAACTCTCATACAGCCTGCGTGATAAGTAATACTGCCTATTCTCTAGATGAAGAAAGTGAGACTCAGTGGATAGAGCTAATGTGCTTGGTGGAGGGTTCAAACCCAGAGTGGGCTGGCCAGACCCTGTGCTCCTCAAGTGCCTTTCATTCTTTCCATTCCCAAGCTATATGTTCTTTGTGCTCTTTGATGAGAAGGAAGAGGACAGGCATAAGGAAAGTGGTCAGTACATATTTAGTGAATTAAGGAATGTGAGCTGTATAGAAGAACACCAGGTTTCAGTGACATTGGGAACTGGCTTGAACATGTGACCCAGTCAAATATACCATTGTTCTGAATTATTCAAAAGCTATGCATTTGTTATTCTAAGCAGCCATTTTTCTTTTCTTAATGCACACCATCCTTCTTCACACCATGAAGAGAACCAACTTGATTTAAGGGCTTGTGCTCTTCTGGGCAGTTAGCCATCTTGATTCAACAGTCTCATGGGATCTCTTTCTGTCTTGTGCATCTAGGACTTGGCTCTATAGACATGGAGTTTCATTCTCCCAGTGACCATTCCCTGGGAGAGAATTTAATATTTTGTAAAGCCATGTGAGGTCACTGAAAAAAAAAAAAAAAAGAAATCCCTTTAGCTCTTTAAGAGAGTTTCCTGGTCAGCTCCTTGGGACCTGGGACACTAGATGAAAATTGCTCCCTGGGTGAGAGGGAAAGTGTGTGCATATGTGTATGCACATACTCACATTCAGTGCTGAGTCCAGCAGAGGGAGGGCATGGACCCCACAGGCAAAGCATTCACGATGTGGGTTTAGAATCCCATCCACAACAGGAGATAGTTTGCGACACGGTGATTGGAACCATACCCTGTAGACTTGACATGGTCATAGAGCCCTCTGAGAAATAATGAAATCTTGGAGTTGGCACCTTATCCTGGAAAATGTTCACACATGTAATACACACACACACACACACACACACACGCATGCATGTACAATTTTATAAGCAGTATCAAGTGATTTGTGAAATCTGTGAATTCCCCTATAAAACCACTGCTCCATGGTTTTTCTTTCCTGTCCTAAGAAACAGTCTCCAAGACCAATGTCTTTCTCTTTCCATCCATTGCTTTCTGTCACTTGTTCCACTTATGGGTCAAAATAGAGCAGAATTTTATTTTCTATAGCTTTTTTTTTAACTGTGTTATATCATAAGTCCTTTTCCATGTTGCTACAAAATCTTCATAATGACCATTTGTCATGGCTGCAAAATATCCTATTCATTGGCCATCTCAGAATTTTCTTAAGCACTCTCTTACTGGTGGACACTACCATGGTTTCTAATTTTTTTGCTATTTTAACTTAAAATCTCAGCAAACAATTTGCCCCCGGCATTGCCCATTCCCTACTCAAGCTACCAAACCCTTTTAATCTCCTTGAAGCGTATTGGTGGTCATCATTTCCATTTACTTGATTCAAATGTACTTGTGTCTGTTCTTCCTGCCAGACTGCAGTGCGGTGCCTTTCTTGTGCACCTCCTCAGCTGGAGGCTTGATTCTATCCCATCTTGCCACCACCCGTTACTCTTTTGTTTCTCTTGCGCCTTTAGTTTTTTCCTTTCACCAAGCATTCCAGATCCTTTTTGTCTAGATACACCTCTCTTGTTTCCATGAAATCTACAGGTGCTGGTTCCCCTGCCTGGAATACTCTCTCCTCCCACCTGTACCTGGGAATCTCTACCAAGCAAAAGACTGAGGGGAAACATTGCTTAACAAGGCGACTCCATGGTGGGAAGGGGAGAACGTAACTTTCGGTGAGGACTGTAGATTATGGTCCGCTGGGGTCCAGAGGACCAATGTGGCTCTGTGCCTATGTTTAAGGATTTCAGTCTCTGCAGAGGTGGAGATCTGAGGAATCTTTGTAAGTTCCTGAAGCAGAACAGTGTACTGGAAAGAGGACAGTGTTTAGAATTGGGCTGACATTAAATCAAGTCTCAGCTCAGCCATTTACTAACTCTGTGACCCTACATATGTTGCTAAACACAAGTTTTTTCATCTGTAAAAGGATTAATGATATATTATTTGGCCCGGTACCGAGCCCCTTCATTAGTGTTTCATAAATGGTTTCTCTCCTCTATTACAAGCCTTCATATGCCAGCAGTGTCTCGCCTTATGCTTGGCTCAGAGTAGACACTTAATAAATATTTGTTGAATGAATAAACATTGACTGATAGCTCCAAGGTGTGGGCACTGGCCCTCATCTGCATCCTTGCTTGTCACAGGCTGGGCAGATGAACAGACAGTGCCTGCTGCAGCCCAGGGTGATCTCTATGTGAAGCAGAAAAGTCTGTGATTGTGAGTGTACATGCGGCCAGGCAGCAGCTGCCTCCAGAGAAGGTGGTGGCACCATGCCAAGTGCCCGTGGCCTCTCCACAGAGGTGCAGCAATAATTACAATCCCTCGTGTTCCTTCTGCAGAGTTCCCCCTCCTTGGAAAACGTGGCACTTCACAAAACATCATCTCAGGGATCATCGCCACATGCTTCTGAGGGGACAAAAGCACCAGACACTTGATGCATGCACTGTGGGCACAGGAAAAGGAGGGTAGATGATGAGAAAGGATAGGAGTGGTGGAGAATGCTCATGTAGAAAGCACAGAAAGGTAGAAAGATAGAAACGTAGAAAGGTAGAAAGATGAGGGCGAGAGTTTTCAACAGCTCAGCCACGGGGGGCATAGGGAGAAAATTCAGTATCTCTTTTTGGTCTTGGCACATCTGGGCAGTTCCATGGGCCTGGGTCAGTCTCAACCAATCTTGGCTGGGGCTCCTGGATATAGCTGCAGCCCCAAGGTCTAGGCTTTGTCTCTGCTACTCTCATGAATGTAAAAATGTCCCCCCATTGGCAACTGTGAGATGGAAGAAGGAAGGAGATAAGACCTCACAGACCCAGACTGTTCACAGGTTAACAGTTCAAGTCCAAACTCCTTAAAACTCAATCCCAAGGCTTTAAAACTACACAGAACAAGAATGTCCTATAATTCACCAGCTCAGGTTGGGGTGATGCTGTGCCAAGATGTTTGCTATGCCCAGGAGTTCCCCAGCCATGCCTCAACCAGACCAAATCATGCTTCCCTGTGATAGCATCTGTGCTTTTCCTTTGTGACACTTGGCTGATTTCTAATTATTTGTTTATTAGCATGATTATACCTATAATTACACATATAGTCTCCTTGACCAAACTGGAAGCTCTGTGATGTCAGAGAATACTTTTGTCTAGTTTACCGCGTGTGTGTGTGTGTGTGTGTGTGTGTGTGTGTGTGTGTGTGTATCCATTACCAAGTACACAGCACTCGGGAAGTATTTGTTGAATGAATGGATGAATTATAATTTTTAATGAATAGGAAAAAATAAGCCAACAACAAAAATCAAGTCACAGGAAAATAAACATCTTGTCCCAGGATGCAATGGCATTTGTTCTGGATATACCTAAACCATAGCCTTACTTATAATTTCGACCTACATTTGTAAAATGAAATTAGCTATTTCCTGTTACACAGAATTAATGGTATAAATTTCTACAGCTCTGTAAGGTCGGGCATACTATCCATCTTGCTTATGCATTGTATCCTAGGGGTTAGCATAGCACATAGCACAAATTATATACTAAATAAATATTTGTTGAAGGGTGGATGGAAGGAGCCTGCAGATACTTTAAAATTCATCAATCCATGCCCCATTAATTAAGAATATTGGATAATTAAGACATACTCTAATTGAGTTTTTCTGTTTACATTTTATTTGTTTATCTTGTATTTATTGTTACTCCCCACCTCATTTAGAAAAAAATTGAGGTACCAGCAAAATAAGTCTATTGCACACTATTCTTTTACTCAACAAATATTTATTAAATGCCTACCTGAAGCTCTACATAGGGTTTGGTGATGATATAATGGGAGAAAAGACAGTTCACAGTGTCTCTTCATAGATCTTCCAGCACTGAAAACATGTTGGCCAACCAAGTCAATAGAATTTGGATTGGTATTTAAAATATGTAACAGTTAGGGGCGCCTGGGTGGCGCAGTCGGTTAAGCGTCCGACTTCAGCCAGGTCACGATCTCGCGGTCCGTGAGTTCGAGCCCCGCGTCAGGCTCTGGGCTGATGGCTCGGAGCCTGGAGCCTGTTTCCGATTCTGTGTCTCCCTCTCTCTCTGCCCCTCCCCCGTTCATGCTCTGTCTCTCTCTGTCCCAAAAATAAATAAAAAATAATAATAAAATAAAATAAAATAAAATAAAATATGTAACAGTTAGCTTTTGCTGCTTAACAACCCCACCAAAAAAAACTTTGTACTTTAAAACACCAACCATTTAATTTATGACTCAGGTTAATCATATCGGCAGTTTGATCTGGGTTCATCTGGGCAATTCTGCCGACCCAGGTCAGACTTAGCTGATCATGGCTGGGCTCCCTGGAGCAACGACAGTGAGCTATGAGGTTGGCGAGGGGCTGGATGAATGTCATCTGGGGTGCCTCCTTGACCTCGTCATCCAGCATGCTAGCTGAGACTTATTCACATGGAAGTCTCGGAGTTCCAAGAGCTTGAGAGTAGAGGTTGCCAAGTCACTGAAGGCCTGGTCACCAGAACTCACACAGTGTCACTTCTGCTTCGTTGTCTTTGGTCAAAGAAAGGCACAAGACCAGACCAGATCCAAGTGGTAGAGAAATAGATTCTACCTTTGATGGAATGAGTTACAAAGTATTGTGGTCATTTTAAAAAATCTACCACAACATATATCTTTTTTAAGTTTTTATCTATTTATTTATTTTGAAACAGAGAGAGAGAGAGTGGGAGAGGGGCAGAAAGAGAGGGGGAGAGAGAGAGAGAATGAATATCAAGCAGGCTCTGTACTGTCAGTGCATAGACATAGGCAGAACTCGAACTCATGAACTGTGATATCATGACTTGAGCCAAAATCAAGAGTTGAATGCTTAACCGACCGAGCCCCCCAGGTGCCTCTTCTACAACGTAATTTTTTTATTGTGATAAAATATCCATAGCATAAAATTTAACGTCTTAACTCTTTTTAAGTGTACAATTCCGTGGTATTAAATATATTGATAATGTTGTGCAACCATCACCAACACCCATGTCACAATCCTTTTCATCTTGTAAAACTGAAACTCTACCCATTAAACAGCAACTTTACAACCCCTCCTTCCCTTAAGCCCTGGAAACTACTATTGTACTTTCTGTCTCTCTGTTCTCTATAAGTTACTCATATAAGTAGAATCATACTGTATTTGTCCTTTTTTGACTGGCTTATTTCACTTAGCATAGCGTCCTTAGGTCTGTCCGTGTTGTAGCATTTATCAGTATTTCCTTCCTTTTAAAGGCGGAATCATATTCCATTGTCTATACGTACTACCTTTCACTTATCCATTCATCTATTAAAGCGACTTGGCTTGCTTTCACATTATGGCTTTTGTGAATAATGAATGTGGGTATATTAATACTTTGAGTTCCTACTCTCAATTCTTTTAGACTACCTCAACATATTCACCAAAACATGTTTTAAGTCTTTTTATCTTACTTTTGAACTTCTCACTTGTATGTAAACTAAGCGTGATACTTAGAGAGATACAGAGCTGCCAGGAATTTTATTTGGCAACTTCTTGTTAACTGTTTTAGATTCCTTAATTCTGAGAGCCTGTCTGCCCTCCCCCTAAGCCCATATTAGGGTGGTGTTGTCGTTTGTTTCACCTCCAGGGGACAAAGACTGCTTCGTCACTGGAAACAGATGTGGGCAGTATCACTGGCTGGTGTTCCAGGGCCCTATTTGTCCTGCAACATCTTGCATCAAGCCACGCGTCTGTCATATTCCAGGTACTGAAATATTAGATGAATTCATCCATAGTTCTGGATGCTTCTTTGCAGCTTATTTGTAGGATCCTTCAGAACACTCTGTGAAGTGTGCTCTCTGTGTCTGGTGAGGCCCGACAGCCATTAGACACTACTGCTGTAAATTGGATGCACCAGGCCCCATGCGCTGGTTCCAAGGTGTGAATTAGATAGAGATGTTTTTGACTGTTCCTCTGGCCTCCTGGCTCTGTTCCTGGGTCATCCCATGGCAGTCCGGGCCTCCAGGCAGCATGCCTGACCTCAGCTGCCCAAAGATATAGGTAAAACAGTAGGGAACCATAACAGCTCCTGCATCCTGTTTGCAAACTGACGAAACACAGAGCTCTCAGAGATCTGAGCTTTTGCCGATTCCTCTCCTTAGATGCAAATATTCCTTAGGTAGGGAGTGTGGTGGGAAACAGAGATCCTGGGAAGTCAAGGAAGGCAAGAAGGCATGTACCCCAGGGTGGAAAGCCAAACCATTTTTGGCTACCATAATTCTCCCAAATCATGTTGGAATACATTGCCCGGGAGGGATTTCCTCTCCATGTGGATATGAGAAATTAAAGTTGCTTACTAAGTCCCTCTGGGTGCGTATCCTTCTCTGAGGAAGCTGAGAAAGCAGATCAGCACATTGATTTAGGTTGCTTATAAGCACAGAGGTAGAGGAATAGACTGTGTGGTTAGAGGCAAGTTGATTTTTTTAGTCATTGTAAGGGTAGAAATCCACCCCTGCCACCACTGTTGGCCACACTGTTGCCAATAGTCTATTTAAAAAAAAAAAAAAGAATGGGATTTCTATGTATCTTTTGTATTTACCATTTAAATCTGAAAGAGAAAATAAGGAAAGTCCCTTCTGTTACCCATTTCTGTAGAACCAGAGACCTCAAGACCCAGCGGCTTAAAAGCGCAACAATGTATTATTTCTCAGAATTGCAGCTGGGCAATTCTACTCCACATGTGATAGCTGGGGTCATCATGCAGCTGCACTAAACCCTGAACTAGGTTGGAGGTCCAGGCTCTGTATCCAAATTCTCTCTCTCTTCACTTCAGTCCAAGCTTCTTTGCAGAATAGTTGCTGGCTTCTAAGGGGACAAGCCCAAGTGCAAGCACTTACCAAGCCTCTACTAGAGTGGAAGACTGATGTTCATTGGCCAAAGCAATCACATGACATCAATGGAGCTGTGGGAGGGCAAACAAGGGCATGGATCCTGGAAGTTGTGGTTCTTTGGGGACCAGCAACTGTAACAGTCTACCATAATCCTTCAATTATTGCAGACCACATGATTCTCTTGGAGACAGGGCGCAGCTCTTTACTATGGCAGTTGCTGATGCATTCCAAGCTTAGATGAGTCCTCCTAAATCTCAAAGTCACAATTCTAAAACTCCTCACCTTTCCTCATGTGCTTTTAAACTTTTTTTTTTTTTTCCTTTTCATTCTCTACTTTCCTCCCTCATCCAGTATTGTTGGGGGGGGGGGGGAGTTTCATGACCTTCATTACTTTCTTTTGCATTATTCCCTGAACTGTCCCATAAGGAAAATAGAAAACTGATTCCAGCAGCTTGCAAAGAGTTAGTAAAAGGGGCAGCATGGACTTCTAGGTCATCTCATCAACAGTATGACCCTTGGCATCTGTACACCAGACGCTGCCATACATACATTAAGGCCATATTCTCAGGGGTTAACAGTAATCCATCTGGGCATGGATTACCAGCTTCAAATGCTGACTCCACACCGTGTAACCTTTGGCAAGGTTCTATATCTCAATTTTTTTCACTGGGTGGTTGTGAGGATTCAATTAGTCCATTAGCTCAAGATGATCCATTGTTGTTATAATTTCCATCATCATTATCATCACCCCTTGTATCTTGCTTAGTTCTTCTAACAACTTAAAGTTGTAGATATTAACTCTCTCATTGTACCTATCGGGAGCCTGGAGCCCAGAGAAGTTGAGTAACTTACCCAAAGCCACACAGCTAATAAGTGGTATACCCACGATTCAAACCACTCTCTGACTTTTAAACTATGCACTCAGCCACTACATGATATCTTACTCAGGTTTACAGCCCCTCGGGCAAGGTGGGTTCTGGTGGGCGATCTTAATTTAGTTTTCTACCAATAGTTGTTTGATCACTTAAAAAAAAAAATCTAATAAGACCTGCCCTATGATCAATACCCATCTGCGCTGAATCTTTAATGTTCTGTCTTATCAAATTAGCAGTTTCCACCACAACTCAGGGGGGAAATAAATGTTGTCTTGATTTTAAATACACACTAACTTGCAAACACTGTGCCTCGGGGCTTTGGTGGCTTGTGGGTGAAGGAAGCCACTGTTCGGGACATCCACTGCAATGTCCTGAGAATGCAGTTCTGGATGAGCTGTGTCACCACAGGCCCTAGTGAGCCTGGCAGTCATGGCCTCTCCATCAACAGGCCTTTCTGTCCCTTCCTCCAGGACCTGTGATATCTCCAAATGACCCTGGGTGCACAGCACACAGCCAGGCAGCTTTGTCTCCGCTTGGTCCTAAACTCAGCTATAATAATAGGAGGCCTCTCAGGCACCAGGGTCTCCCCTCTCTAAACCCTCCTGTCCTCAGCACTTTTCCCAAATACTTAGCAAGCCAGAAAATTGTCCCCACCCCCCATCCTATAGGCTCCAGGCTAACAGTTGTCACTGCTGTACAGGTTTCCGCATTAATTAGTGTCATTCCTTCCCGGTACTCTCTTCCACTCCAGCCAAGTCCCTTGCACTACTGGTCTCCTATTTTGCTCCGACCTCTTGTTCTCTGCTCACGCCAGGGGTCCTCGCTGCAATTCCCCATTCCTTCTTTTTATGCCCACTTTGAGTCTGATAATCTTTCATGCCTTGTTAAAGCTTCACCACAAAACATTAGAGAAGAGCCCAGCCGATTTTTTTCTTTACCTCTTCTAAACCCCTTCAATATTTTGAATCTAAAGAACATGGTTTAGCGATTGTCTGTTACCTTGTGTTGTCTCTCTTTGTGAGCTGTGGCATCTCCATAAGCAGAAAGCAAGGTCCTCAATTTCCAAAAATTATATTGTACTTTCTTTTATAATCTTCACAAGAGTAGTAATAGATAGCATTTGTTAAGTGCTGACTAGGTACTAGCTAGTGTTTTAAGCAGTTTACAAGTATTATCTTGTTAAGTCCTCATAGCTGATTTTTAAGGTGACATTATTACCTGCATTTTTGCAGATGAAGAACCAAAGCTAGTGGTCAGATGACCAGCCCCAAGTCATCTAGGTGGCAAGTGATAGAGCCAGAATTTGAATCCCTATAGTTGGATCAGAGAAGATGCTCTTAGCCACTAGGCTTCCTATAGGTAACACAGAATTGTTTTACAATCAACGCTTGTTGTGAAATTATCCCCTAAAGCATATACTCTCACTGATTCTATGGAGTAACCACATATAATGATGAAATATCATCTGAGTTTGTTTCTCTATTGTTGTGTTGCAAATTTTCCCCAAAATATGGTTGCTTAAGACAGCTTAGCTTCTTTGGGTCAGAAATCCTGGCAGAGCTCAGCTGGGTGCCTCTGGCTCTGGGTCTCTCACAAGCCTGCAGCCAAAGTGTCAGTCATCTCGAGGCTTAACTAGGAAAGGGTTTGCTTCAAGCTCACTCACCAGATTGTTGGCAAGGTCCAGTTCCTCTCGAGCTCTCTTCTGGAGGCTGCCCCCAATGCCCTGCCATGTACAGGCTCTCCACGGGCAACTCACAACATGGCAGTTTGCTTCATCAAAGCACGCCAAGGGGAGAGACAGAGTGTAACCAAGACAGAAGCCACAGTCTTTGTAATCTACTTCTGGAAGTGATATCCCAACACTTTTGCCATTGTCTCTTCATTAGAAACAAGTCCCAGGTCCAGCTTGCACCCAAGGGGAGGGTGTTCCACAGGGTTGCCAAGACCAGGAGGTGGAAATCATTAGAAGCCACTTCAGAGGCTGCCTACCACAAATCCATGAAAGCAACTAGGGGAAGCCTGCCTAAGGAAGGAGCGTTCAAGATGACCCCTGACAGAGAAATAAGAGTTTGCAAGGATGCATGCATGGGATGAGAAGGATACATTTGGGGAGGCCCTGAAAGGAGCTGGTCTTGTTCAAGGGACAGCATGATACTCCGTGAGACTGGAGTGGCAGGGGGGACAGGGAAGGGGACCCAAGATAAAGCTGGGGAAAACTCATGGGCAGGTCTGGAATCTTCTTCCATCTTCTGAGAGCAATGAGAAGTCCCTGAAGGATTTTCAGGAGTGGCATCTAAGTATGGAGAATGTGTCAGAGAAAATGGAAGTGGTAGAGGGCAACAGATGAGAGCTGTTCCAGCTGGGGAGGAAGAAATGTGATGAATTTGAGACATAATTTGGGTGCAGAATCAACTCAACTGACCTGCTGTCCAAGGCAAAGGACTGTTCAAATTCCCAAGTGCTAGAAAGTTCCTACCGAATGAGACCTGATTGCTTCCACACTTACGTCTGTGGGTCCTAGATAAAACTATCATCCTGGGGTTCTGTTTAGAATTCCAAAGAAAGGGGCCCTTTGAGGGTAAATCCTCTCGTTTCTTGGTAGGACCACCCTGCCACTGAGGTGGTTCATCTGGGATAGAGCTGTGTGTATTCTCCGACTACACATGTGCCTCTGTGGATCTCTCTGTCTCTCTCCTCTAGGAGGATCTGGCCTTCCCTCTACTCTTCTTATTTGCCATCTGTGATATCCCAGGCCATTTCCCTCACCATTTGCTCCCTTCCAGAAGACATTACCATTGTCTTCACATTCCTGTGTCATCTCTTTCTCAGTGTTTATGATTAGTATCATTAACACTTAGGACTTACTTTGGGTTTCCTCAGAAATAGAACCAGAAATAAAAACTCAAGAAATTTCCTTTTTGGGAGGTGATCCCAGGAAACACTAGCAGGAGAGTGGGGAAGGGAAATAAACCCATAATATGAGTATTACTGAGGGCATTAATACCATGGGCAACTGGAGCTTTGCCCTGCAGGGCTGCATCAGGAGGCAGCGAGAACACACTCTCAGAGTTGTCCCATCCTAGGGGTGGGGAACCCCGATCCATCAAAGCTTGGTTTCTTCCCACTCTGTTGGTTCTATGGCTCATCCCAGCACAGGTCTGGAGACTCCCATGGCCAGAAAAGAAAGCCCCTAGAGGGGAGTCACCATGTTTGCTGCCAACAGACTTCCTGTGGAGGTTTGTTGAGAGGGCATGAGAGGGACTTCACAAAACCGAACGTAGTAATAATAGCTAACATACTTTCATATAATTAGTCTATTTCATCCTCACATACATGCTATCTCAGTCCTTGACACATGAAGGTACTCAGCAAATGTTAATTACACTTGTTAATGTTGCCCCTGTGTTGTCCAAGGTCATCCAGTTTGTAAATGTCAGAGCTAGGACTCCCACCAGGTCATCAGTGTGGAGTCCACTGGTCTTTAGACTGTAGAACAAGGGACATGTCACTGCAGTGAAGGGTCCTGCCTCAGCTGTGGAGACAAGTTGATGATAAAGGTAGATCGGGTAATACAGAGGACTGACTTTGCAACATTGCCATCTTGCCCTGGGTCAGTCCAATTAGCAGGGTTTGTCTGATAAAATTATAAAAAGGAAAAGCCCGGAACGACCTCTGGGGAGGTACAGGAGAATCCAGGAAGAACAAATGAGGGTGAAAAAGGTATATACCAACTGTCTCTAGAAAGCCAAAAGTACCAGAATGATAGAATCATTCAGGCTCAACCTCCTGTTTGCCTCTGGAGACCAAGCTAACTTATCCCATTGCATGTCTGGGAAGAGTGCACCACTCAGAAGGGGCCCCTCCAAGTGAAAACTGCTTGATTCCTTCGTTGAATCTCTTTTTGGCCATAAACTTTTATTTTGGTGCCTTGATGGTCTTTCAGAAATGTGGGTCTCTAGGGTAGATATTTTTTAAATGTTTATTTTTTGAGAGAGAGAGACAAAGCATTAGGGGAGCAGGTCAGAGAGAGAGGGAGACAGAGAATCCCAAGCGGGGCGGGCACTGTCAGTGCAGAGCCTGATGTGGGGCCCAATCCCACGAACCATGAGATCCTGACCTGAGCCGAAACCAAGAGTCACACTCTAACCGACCGAGCCATCCAGGCACCCCTTGGGTAGATTCTGAGCTGAACAGCAATGTGGAACAGAAAGATTATGGAGGGGCAAAGTGAATGGAGGGGAGAAAAACCCCTTGACTTGAGAAGGACAATGGTTCTAGGCTCAGCTCTCTAGGTACCTCCCTGAGTAAGAAAGAAGGGGAGGGGGGCAAACCTGGCAGCTGGCACCTCTGCTGTGGGTCAGGCAGTGTCCTTGGTGCCCATTCACCAGCACAAAGGCCATGTACATAGACTTTATCATCTCCTTTGCACAAAATCTGAGGAATTACACAGCTGGCCCAAAGTCACCCGGCCATTAAAGTGAGACGCATTTGAACTCAATTTTGCCTGACTCTGACATCCTTGCTCTTTCCTCCCTGCTGTACCTCAGTTTCCTTCTGTGCTTTTTTTAAAAAAAATTTTTTTTAATATTTATTCATTTTTGAGAGAAAGATACATAGCATGACCAAGGGAGGAGGGGAGAGAGGGGTAGACACAGAATCCAAAGCAGGCTCCAGACTCTGAGCTGTCAGCACAGAGCCCGACGTGAGGCTTGAACTCACAAACCGTGAGATCATGACCTGAGCCAAAGCCAGACGCTTAACCGACTGAGCCACCCAGGTGCCCCCTTCTGTGCTTTATAGAACTATTCATCAAATGCGTAGGAAGTGCCTTTTTTTTTAAGTATAATTTTCTGTACACATGGATGTAGACTATCAATGAAGCTGAGTGCCCCAGCTCTTGCCCTGCTATTCATCACCCCTTTCAGGAAGAGGGCCCCAGAACACTCCTCTTGGTGCCTTTTCCACACCAAGTGAAGGAGACTATTACTTGGGAAAATGTGCCTCATCATCTGTAAATCACTGGGACCCCATCTGGTTCTGGCTAGAGAGTTAGCAGAACCCAAATGGAATTTTTTAAGCCAGGTTTCCTTTTTATTATTATTATTCATGCCAGGAGTCCACTGGGAAAATCTTTATCTGCATTAAAACATACATAAGAAGAGGAGAGAAGAAAAGGCAGACAAGAGTGTGTCCTACAAAGGGTTTCTTTGAGCCCAGCTCTATTCCTCTGTCAAGTTCTTTGCGGCGCTCTCCACAAAGATGGAATCTGGGTTCAAGGTTGAATGGAAGCCGGCTCCTGATGGAACGCATATCCCCTGAACACACCTCTAGGAGATTAGCCCGTCATTAAATATTTGTAGGATAACAGGAGAAGCCTAATTTAGTTTTTGTTTCTTTCTCTCTGTGGTTTAATCACAGATGAAAGAGACTAATAGCACTGCAGAGCTTTCTGGTGATCAAAGGCCAATCAATCCCCTTTGTGGAGTAATTAACTATTTGCTAAACTTGCAGAATTGATTTCCATTTAGGGCTAAGAGAGAGGGTTTTAAATGAAGACCGATTCACCAGGCAAGAGGAGGGAATCTCGGGGCTGATGCCAGGAGATACTCAGGGTGATGAATTGGAATCTGCTAATTAGAGACTGAAAAATACAGCCAGAACCTGACCCTATTCAGGAGTACTTTAGGGGAAGGACAGGCAGGAAGAAGGTTGGACGCCAATGCTGTCTTTATCTGCCAGGCAGCTGTGCAGATTCCCTTGAAGTGGAGAAAGCCTAGGCATCCTGTTTGGGGCAGAAAAGGCTTGATTACAAGCATATGCAGAACTGGGCAGGAGGTGGAATGCATGTGGTCAGGAAGTCAGGGTGGAAGTCAGCAGGTGACCAGGGCACGGAGCCCTTTTGACATGAGGGCCCCGGTATGGGCACACCTCAAGGCACAGAGCTGGCCATTGTGGACCTTCGAGACTCTACTCAGGCACTTGAAACGTGCATTTGAAGTCAGTCAAGAATTTAAATCCTGTTGGCATAGATGCTCTGAGAATCTGACCAGTTGAATACACGTGGGACCTTAAATTAAAAGTTTATGCCAGCTTGAAACTATGAAGACTTGAGACAACCTAATAATACCTCTATTTAGGGTTGCCAGATAAAACACAGCATGCCCGGTGTGGTGTGAATTTCAGATAAATGAGTACTTTTATTTAGTATAAGTATGTCCTAAGTTATTTGTTGCTTTAGTAAAACTGTGTCCCCAATGATCGGGGGTTTCTTTGAAATTCATATTTAACTGTCTGTCCTATAATTTTATTTGCCAAATCCTGCAGCCTTACCCTAGTGGGAGTCTGGTTCTCTGCTTACCGAGTTAGAGCCTCTGAGTCTCAGTTTCCTTCTCTGTGTATTTGGCTTCTCCTAGGAGTATGTTGACTGTTTCATTATGAATATTATAGGAGGTAACTGAATGTGATTGCTGCAGACATTGTGGTGCCCGGCACATTTTCTATTCTCTGCAAACGTTACCTATGATTATAGTGAACATTATTGATTTGATAAATACAAATAATAATCTTAAGTATTAAAAATGTATTTCCCTTTTTCCCATCTCCTCTGTATCTGCCCTGTATCTCCAGCCTCTTTTCTTCTTCTCTTTCTCTTCCTGCCTCTCCTCCCTCCCTTGCATTTTTCACTGTGCATTAAGTGTGCACCACCAACATTAATATTATGTTGTAAACTTCAGCTTCTCTGTCCATTTTCCCTTGTGCACAGAGCAGGATGAGTGAGTGACCACCAGCTGGCTCAAGGTGCTATGGTGTTGGCCATGCTCTTTTACTGCTCTGTGCCTCAGTTTCCTCATGTGACATGCCAGATTAAATGAACTCATGTAAGGAGAGCACTTGAAATGGTGTCCCGTACTTTATTACCATGATTCCTAATAACATGTCTATATTAGTTTGGGTTGCCCCAGAATTAATGCAGGAAATGTTCATCTATTTCAGTGAGATTGCTTGAGCCAAGCTGGATGCTGGTTTGTCCCGAGGGAGCGAGTAAATTGATGCAGGTCCCATCTTTGGTTTTCGAAGTTCTACTGTGGCCAGAGGAACTCGGAGGTGAGTGAGAACCAGAACTCGGCCTTGGGTGAGATAAGCCCATGGGTGGTTTCAGTCTTTGAAGTAAATGAGAACATTCTTGGATCCTGCATATGGTTTCTAACGGTGGACTACCATTTGCCAGAGCAGAGGCTTCCAGCAGGTCAACTGTGATCGAACAGTGTTTTTTGAGAACTTACGTGATCGATTTCCCCAATGGCCACCGTGACCTCCTTGCCACAGCCATGGGTTCCCCGGGGAGTGAGGGCAGGGGCAGGCAGGGACTTTTATTTTTCTGTATCCTGTTCAACCCCCAAACTTCGCAGCTTCTGGGAAAGTAGCCCAGCCCAGGCACATGCACAGGCTGTGGCCCCTTGCCCTGAACCAGCCAATTTAGGGAAGCCAGGCTGGATAGCACTTCTAATTGATCAGTAGGCTGTGGATTTCATAGTAGATGAGGTCTCAGATGAGGAAGGGATTCAGGCAGGCTGATTGTCTTGTACTCTCCTCATATTACCCTATAAGTAGCCAGCCATGCCTTTACTTAGTACTTTTATGTGTGACAGGCTTGGTTCCAGAAGCTTGGCACGTGTCGACTTAATTTATCCTCATAACAACCTAATGCACCAGGTACTATCATCACTCGCACTGCATGGATGAAGAAATACGGTAACAGAGAGGTTATGCTCTTGCCCAAGTTCTCACAGCTATCGAGTGGCCCTTTTGTCATTACACATCATTTAAATAGGACTCCACAAATAGTTGCTGAGTCCTCGGTTAGACATTGCAGTGCACCAGGAGCTAGGTGCCCAAGAATGCCTTAGACCCCATTCCTCCGCTCTCTGTGAGCCAGAGGCATGAACTAAAGGGATGTGTGTGAGGTATTGCCAGTATGGTCATTGTTTGGACTGAGAGAAATATGTCCATTTCTGAGGCGATGAGGAAGTCATGAGTGGAAAGGAAAAGCGGTGTCTTTGGGCTTGCCACTATTCCCACAGCCAGGGAGATGGTATTTCATTTGGACACCCTGGCAGGGGTATAAAGCTTACCATGCTGCATTCAATAGGCCTCCCAGCTTTGGGAACCCATTGAGAGTTTGACGATTTTTGTGATACTCAACTGGAATTTCAAAGATCATGCTGTGTTTGACCAACTGAGACTGGGACCGAGTGATTTGAGTGAGGGTCTTTTGGAAAAGTGCTGTATGCTGGGAAGCCACTCCCACCAACCCAACCCTGGCCCACCGGACACACAGAAGTAACAGGGACTGTGCTGCTGAGAAGCCCGCAGAGAAGGGAAGAGGCTAAACATGGTAGTGTTTTAAAAAGATTCTGTGTGATGCTTTATTGCAAATTTAATTCACCTATCCCACAGTCAGGACTTGATATTATTCATCGACACGTGAGACCATTGTCTCCGCAACTCCCTGGAAACAGGAGTGAGACAATGCCCACTTAAAATGGAGCTGTGCAAAGTCTCCATTTGCTCATTAAATTATTTAGGAAGGGGAGGGAAAAGTCGCTGGAACGAAAACAGAAAGGTTTCCCAAGTGGTGTCCGGAGAAGGCACCTCGGTGCTGGCTGTCCCCTGTCCAGGGCTGACCAGCAACGTTTAAATGCAGGGGCTGCCGTGAACTGACTCACTCCCGGATAATTACGTTAGGGACCAATACGGCCTGTTGAAAATCAATTCTGTTGGACCAGTGTGTTTGTTCGGAAAGCCACTCAGCCAATTCAGGAGTATATTAGGCAGCAGGCCCAGTGCGGTGACCTCTTCCGGATTGGGGTTGACACTTGAACGAAGGCGTTTGTCCAGTTAAAGGACAGTACTAGCAGCAGGCCCTTATCTCCCCTAAATTGGATTACTCAGATCTGCTTGTTCTCTTTAAAGATTGCTACTCTTGGGTTTTTTCCCCTCTCTTTCTATCTGTCTGAGATGGTTACCTAGTGATTACTGTTTAACTTGCCATCCTTATGTATTCTCGGACAGTTAACGCTTAATGCCACCAGTGTCACGTCCCTTTCCTATGTGGGGAAGGTCATTGGATGCTGATGCCTTCATTTTTCCGGTCACTGGGTGGACCGATGAGTGTGCTGGGATCCAGGTGAGCTGACCTGTGTATTCTTAAGGAGTTCAGAGTTGGCAAGCCCCTGATTCACTTACCAGGGAACCGAACACAAACCTAGAGATAACACAGACTTTCCCTCAAACATGCCAATTCCTCCCAAAGGAATTACTCCCACCATATATCCCTTGGCTCGAGAACTCTCAAGCCTGCTCACTAACCAGTGTCCGTTGAGTGAGGGTGCCACCAGGCCACCAGAACCATAGAGAGCAGCCACCCACAACCCTTTGGAGCACTAGCACTCTTGATGGAAGGCGAGAGTACAGGAGAAATGCTCACCAAAGAGGGTGTCTCAGAATCCTGAGGAACGAAGCATGGGCCCCACTCTTGATGGAGTCCTCTCTACCGAGAGTTCCAACAGCTGCCACCACACCTGAAGTGGTGTAGAGTGTCAAGAAGACATTGAGAAGTCCAGGGAATCCCACACATACTTCTTGAAAGGATCCAGGAAAGACTTATTGCCGCAATTATGGTTCCTTTAATGACACATAAAATTAACCGCTTCACGTATCCATTCACTTTGACAGCTGAGGATTTCACTGTGATAAAAGTAGGGCCATGCACACTGTCAGTGATTTACATTTCTGTATCCCAAACCCTGTCAACCAATTAGACTGTAAGAGCGAGCGGCACCATTTTCTAATGAAGCTATAATCAGGCTGCTCCCTCACCCAGAAAGAGCAGATATTCTTGTCCTGAATGGAGAAGGTAATCATCAGGGAAAAGGGTTTGAATAAATCAGATGTGATATTGGCACAGCCTGCTATAGGTCCATTATAATTGGAATCTGGGCTGATGGAGGCTCAGCATCCCCTTCTTAATGTTTCACTTAAAATAAAGTAAGCTTTTCTGTGTAGAGAAAGGCAACATGGTTTCTGAAATAAACAGCTGGAAAGGCAGAAAGCATGGATATCAGACCTGAGCTCTCAAGGGTCCACTGAAATGAGAGGAGAGGAGAGGAAAAGAGAGCAGAGGGAAGGTGGGGGAGATAGAAAGAGGAAGGCAGAAAGGCTGGAGGGAAGGAGGGAGAGAAGGATGGAAGGAGGGGGACAGGGAGGGAGGGAGGGAGGATGGAAGGAAGGAAAGAAGGAAGAAAGGAAAGAAGGAAGAAAGGAAAGAAGGAAGGAGGGAATGGAGGAGGTAAATAGAGGAAGGAAGGAAGGAAGGAAGGAAGGAAGGAAGGAAGAAAATAGAGAAAGGAAGAATGGAGGAAAAAATAAGAAAGGAAGAAGGAAGGGAGGGAAGAAGGAAGGGAGGGAGGAAGGAAGGAGAGAAGAAGGAAGGAAGAAAAAAAACAAGAGAGGAAGGCAGGAAGGGAGGGAGGGAGGGGGAGGGAAATTTGAAGGAAGATAGATAAAACACCCTCTACCTAAGCTTCCTCACATAGAAAAGCTGATGAATAATATCTGTGCTCCTTAACTCTTGAAATGACAGAAAATGAAACGAGATCCTGTGGTCTCCTTTTATTAATGTGGCTGTGAACCCACCTCTTACAGGGTAGCACTAACCACTGTGCAGCAGCTCACAGATCCTGTTCAATGATGATGACTGGGCACTTGGCTCATTGTAATTCTTCTCATCAGCTAGTTCTTCAACAGGTGTCAGGATGACTTCAGGGAGAGGGAGAGGGGAAGGGTGCGGACAGAGCATCTAGGGGAATTCCAAGGAAGTGTTGTTGACAGCAGTGAAAGCAGAGCTTCTCAATTCCCTCCCCCGCATCCTTTCCAGAGTTTAAGATTTCCAGTACCATTGCTGTGGCAGAACAAAGGTGTGGAGGCACTAGGGAACCGTGAGGACTCCCTTGGGAGATTCCTGGATGGAAAAGTATTTTTAAAAATGCTCCCTGGGAATCGTTTCTGATTTGATCTATGTTATTGATGCCCCGAAAGGAAGGCCAAGAAATGCAAGATCCTTTGGACTCCCAGACAGTACAATGAACCCATCCCCAGATTATTGCTTCAGATTTTTTTTTTTAAAAAGTATTATTTCCCACTGTGTTTTAAGGAAATCCTTGCTTCTCCATTGAACCAATTTTATTGCCACAAAAAATAAACACATCAGCCTCACTTGCAACAACTGAGAATTCCCTGGATTTCTGGCAGCTCACTTGGTGGGCGATGCTCCATGCCGGCCTTGGTGAGGGCCAATCATCCACAAGGGAATTTTCCCATCCTTAAATGGGAACGTGGGTCCCTCAAGAGCCTCCCAATGAGCGCCAAGGGTTCAATGAGAAGAGATTTGAGGGCACTGCTTGTGCCAATTTGGCTTGTGTGGCTAATTGCACCGTGTGCAGAAAATAACACCTGCGAAGATCAGTCCATCCTCTGAACGCCAGACTCTCAAAGTCAACGACAAAGCTCTCTGGGTGAAGCCCATCAGTAGAAACACCCATGGAAACATCAAACGCGGCTTCAAGTGGAAAGTGACTGAGAGAACAACTTTAAAGATCAAGGAGAGGGCTAAATTGAACCGAATTCTTTCAGGGTCTGAAGAGGATGGAGACCCGGGTTGGGGGCTGGGACGGGGAAAAAATGACACACCCTGAGGGTGAAGGACCCTTTCCTGAGGGGTGATTAACAGCACAGTGCAGAAGACTTACTGGCCGCTCCCATTTCCAGGAAGAAGGGGACAATACTGAGCATCTCCTTAAGACCTATTTTCTAACCATCGTCAAGCAAACTTGGAGTGTTTCGGTGCTAGGGATGCAATTACATGGGGTATGCCTTGAGTAGGCTTTAGTAGGTTGGGGGCAGTTTCCTTTTCAGCAGGCTGCCTTTCCAAGTTCAAGGAGATTAGTAAACAGATAGAGAGGACTTGTTTACAGTGACAATGAAGCTAGCCCCTCTGGCCCTTTAAAAGGTATTTGAGGCTGCTTTTTTTTTCACACTCCCACCCCCACCAGTGGACTGCCTAAGGAACAAGCTTGATATTCTGCCAGCTTTTTAAGAAATACTTAAATATCAAAAATTTTCACTCTTTTCTGTGTGTGCAAAATATCAGCTTAAAACCCAATGGGAGTCAAAGTTCTTGCTTAGCATACAAAGGCTTATGAGTTTTATAGTGTTCAGGACTTTAATCTACAAAGTCTAATTTAATCCTCTTTGTACTATCTGCATCACAGAGCCCTGGTTGTAAATAAACCATATGGTTGCAGTGGAGGCAGCCACAGCTGCCTGCCTCCATCACTCACCCTTAGTAAATATTTCTGCAAAACAGATGAAGTTAACTACTGTAACAGATAAATAGAGAGTGCAGTTCTCAGAGCACATGTTTTGCCACGGCAGTCATGCCAAAACACAACCAACAGCTCCAAGTTGACACTCAGTCACCTGCCGATGACTTTCTGTCTCCGCAGATCCCCGGTGTACCTGGGTTCTTGTACCTCCCTCTGAGGTGAGTGAGGATGGCACAGAAATACCCACAAAGCCAGGAGGTTATGTGCTCCTGCGCAGAGCAGATGCTGGTGTGCCCCTGTGTGTTGCATTATTCTGCATCGGGGCTGTGGGTGCCCCTGGGGGTTGTGGGGGTACCAAGTTCTTGGCATCGAGGTCTGGAGAGGGGAGTGGCGTGAAGTCAAGGAAAGGAGATGATTCCCTTGGAGTTGAGGTTGCTTCAGGTGAAAAGAACAATTATAGTGGTGAGTCCTGCTATCCTAGGGAGTAAAATGGAAGCAGAACATCAAGCATGTACCTTCAGCAGAGGATTGCTAGGGATAACCTGGAGTGAGTACTTAACTGGTAAACTCGGACTTTGCAGTCATTTTAAAGAGCAAACATTGGAGCGAGTTGCCTCTGTATGACTCTGGCATCATAGACACCCAGATTTGAAACTAGATTCCTGCATCTAACAGCTGTGGGATGTTGAGTTGGTTATTTTACCTCGCTGAGCTCCCCTTTCCTTCCCCTTTAAAATGGGAATGATCATACCTCCTTACAATTGATAAGCATAAGGATTAATTGGAAAACTCATAATTCTTAAAGGAATTATTTATTTTATATTTATATATATTATTATTATTATCATTATTATCATTATTATCATTATTATTATCATTATTATTATTATTATAGTGAGTGTTTAACTTCATGATATAGGGAGAAGAGGCCCCTATCTCTGCCTTGTGCTCTTTAAGCCATGGGTCTTTTGCTAAGGCTGTGGTCCCCATTTCTAACATCTGAAACTCATGATAACCAGGGTTGTCCCATTCCACGGCTCTGTCAGTCTCCGTAGGAGGTTCAGCCAATCATTGGCTCCTCTCTGCTTCAGATACCACAGGGCTTGACTGAGGAAGCAGTAAGCTATCTCCCCACTGCTGTGTTCCACCAAACATAGGGGGCCCTGTGCATACAGTTGGGGCAGGGTGGTAGACAGCAGGAGAGCACAGAGGGTCGTAGGTATGTGAGGTTTTCAAAGCCGGGTGTCAGTGGCCTGTGAGGGACAGATATCTACCGGAAGGCTGAGAAAGTTTCAAAAGGTGGACAGAAGGTGAATCAATCGGATCAATATACCCACTGTGGGCTGCAGGCTCCCTGAGCCTTCAGGGAAAGGAGAGGCTTTCATCCCGGCCTGGGAGACATCCCCAGGAACTAAAGCAGTGTGCAGAAGCACCTCAGTAGAGAATCTTGGTTTCTTAGGGCTCAGCTTCAGAGCTCGAGCCAATATGTTCCACATCCCAGCCACAGCTGAGGCTGCCACACATCTGTGCCCCAAAGGTTGGCAGGGCCCTGAGCTGGAGTCGTTGAGGGACACGGCAGCTTCAGAGCAGCTTTTGAGACTTTTCACTCACAGATTAACATCATATTTGAAAATAGCTGGGCCTAATTGGATAATATCTTTTAAAACAATGAAAGGGATTTAAGTCCTGAGCTATAAAAAAAAAAAAAAAAAAGCTGTTAACTGGGAAGAAGAAGATTTTTTTTTCCCCCAAACCGATCATATTCACACCATTTAAGCTGGGAGTGAGGCTGAGAAATTCCACAATCAGGATAGAATACTCAAGGAGGGGATGTGAGGGTGATCTGGCTGCGACATCTGTCACCCCATTGATCGCCAGGGTTGATTCGGCTGATCTGGCTGGCTAGGCAGGTGTCCCCTTCCTACCTCACCACTCCATGTGCGTCCGTCCCAAAGCTGCGCGCTCGGTCGAAGAGGACGACCTTCCCCGATAGAGGAGGACCGTTCTTCGGTCAAGGGTATACGAGTAGCTGCACTCCCCTGCTAGAACCTCCAAACAAGCTCTCAAGGTCCATTTGTAGGAGAAAGTAGGGTAGTCAAGCTTCCAAGACTCCAGACACATCCAAATGAGGCGCTGCACGTGGCAGTCTGCCTTTAAAAAAAAAAAAAAAAAGAATACTCAAGGAGGGTTGGTCCAGCAAGAGACCCCAGGGACTCAGCTTGTCTCCATAGCCCCTGAGTTGCTGTGCACATGTTTACTCTGAGATGTAGTAGGTGTCTATGTAATTTTTGCAATCATGTAGGAATGAGTTGCTGGTACTGTGCCCCTTTACCCCTTAGCACTTCAGTGTGTATTTCCTAAAACCAGGGACATTATTTTACACAATCACACTACAGTTCATCTAAATCAGGAAATTGAACATTTGTACAATATCATCAACTAATCTGGGGTCCAAATTCAAATTTTGTCCATTCTTCCAATAATGTGCCTGGGACTACATACGTACTGCCTTCATTTGTCACATCTCTTCAGTTTCTTTTGAACTAGAACTTTCCCCCGTCATTCTTTATCTTTACCTGTTCTTTCTCTTTCTCTAACCTTGACATTTTTGAAGAGTACAGACCATTTATTTTGTAGAAGGTTACTCGATTTGGGTTTGTCTGATGTTTCCTTGTGATTAGATCTGGGTGATGAATTTTGGGCAGAAACACCCCAGAAGTAATGTTGTGTCTCCCTCGGTGCATCCAGCCAGAGGGATGTGATGTTGGGTTGGTGTCATTATTGGTGATGTTAGCTGTGATTACTTGGCTGAGGTGGTGTGTGTCACATTTCTCCCCTAGAAAAGTGCTATTTCCCTTTGTGATTAATAAGAAATTTATGGGAGATACTCTGAGGTTATGTAAATATTCAATCCTCATCAAATCTTCACCCACCAGTTTTAGTGTCCATTGATGATTTTTGCCTGAATCTGTTATTACTTATGATACTTGCCAAATGGTGATTTTTTTCTCATGGCATCATCCCACATTTATTAGTTCCATTCTACCAATGAAGGGCCTTCCCTATCTCACATTTATCTGTTTATTTATTGATTCATTTATATCAGTCTGAATTCATGGAATGTTATGCATTATTCAATAGGTTGTCATCCATTACTGCTACTATTTATTTTCACATCCAAATTGTCTCAGAGTTGAACAGTGGGATTCCTTTCTGTCCTTTTGACATGGCCCCTTCATTTTTTTGAGCACTTTCTGGGACAAGATGTTCATGCTCATTTGGTACCTTACCTGTCCTGGAATCAGCCGTCTTGCCTATAGATCCCGAATCCTTTTAGTGGAGAATGAAATTTTAAAAACCATGATCTGAACACCAACACCAGGTTCTGAGCATGAGGGCTACTGGGGTCTCATTGTTTCTAGGCCCTCTCAAAGGACAGAGCTAAGATCTCTGTTTTAAAAACATACTGATGTTTTCAGTTCCAATCCCACAGAATTCAGGGTTTTCCTTTCTCATATATTTGGGGAAAAAAATGCTACTCCAGTAGTGAGACATGTAGTTCCCTTTTTTCCCCCAATATATTTATCCTTTTGCTCAATCCTAGAATATGTATAAAGTAGTTTTTGAATTGTTCACTCATACCACTGTAAAAAACAAAACCACTAATTAGAGTTCAATATTTCTCTATGCTTCTTTTTGTCTTTAGACTGAGGATATGTAGTCAAAACACTGTCTTCAGAAGTTACTTCAAATAATTCTCCCTCTACCCTTTGTTCAGCATGGTTATGCCATTCATTTGAAATATAATTTGGTTCATTTGTTCTGTTAGGGGCTTTCTCCCCATCCTTGTGGATTGTTTGAGTGTATAAAATACTAATATGACTATAAACATCAAAACTAAATTTGAAAAAAAAAAGCTCATCCAGAGAAGAGTCACTCCCCCTAACCCTACCTCCCTGTGGCCATGCACCCTTTGCAGGAGCCCAATCTCCATTTCTGGTATTCTCCCTTATGTTTCTTTTTGCTAAAATAATTAAATACATGTACAGTTTGTTTCTTCTTCTTTCTTTCTTTTTTAGCATTTTTATTTATTTTTGAGAGACAGAGAGAGACAGAGCATGAGTTGGGGAGGGGCAGAGAGAGAGGGAGACACAGAATCTGAAGCAGGCTCCAGGCTCTGAGCTGTCAGTACAGAGCCTGATGCGGGGCTCAAACCCATGAACCGTGAGATCATGACCTGAGCCAAAGTTGGACACTTAACCAACAGCCACATAGGAATCCCTTCTTCTTTCTTATAAAAAAAGAGAGCATACTATAAATGAACTTTTGTACTTTGCTTTTGTCCTTTAACAATGCATCCTGGAAATCATTCCCATCAGCTCATAGGGCTGTTCGGTATTCTTTTCTGGCTGAGTAGTATTGCACTGAGCATACCACAGTTTATCCAACAGGTCTTTAACTGGTGGGGATTTAAATTGCTTCCAGTATCTTGCAGTTACAAACAATGCTTTAGTATACAAGCTTGTATATAGTATTTTCTTATAAGTGGACAGCATCTTCAGGATAAATTCCGAGAAGTGAGACTGCTGACTGCTAGGAATACAAATATATAGTTCTGCTAGATATTGCAAAATCCCCCTCCTTAATGTCCATACCAATTTGTCTTCCCTCAAACAAAGGATGAGTGTGCCTGTTTGTTTTCCTTTGGCCTCACGAGCAGAATGTATCAAGCTTTCTAATATTTACCACCAATCTGATAGGTGAGCAATAATATTTCAGTGCCAGCCTTTAAACCAGCTTTATTGAGATATAATTTATATACTACACCATTCACCCACTTAAAGTGTACAATTCAGTACATTTTAGTTCCTTCACAGATATGTGCAACCATCACCGCACTCAAGGTCAGAAACCCAATACCCTTCATCTACCACTCTCCTCACTCCCCATTCTTCCAGGCCTAAGCAATTAGTTTGTGTTCCTAGATTTGCCTATTGAAGAAATTTCATGTAAATGGTATCATACAATATGTGGCCTTTTGTGATTAGCTTCTCTCATGTTTTCAAAGCTCATTCACGTTATGAGCTATTACATGTTATGACATGTATTGGTATACCATTCCTTTCTATGACCAAATAATATTCCATTGCATGGTCAAGTTATATTCCCTTTTGTTTATTCATTTATTGATAGACGTTTGGGTTGTTTCCACCATTTAGCTATTAAAAGTAATCCTGCTATAAACATTCATGTATTATTTTTTTCATGTGAACATATGTTTTTATTTCTCTTTGGTATATATACCTAGAAATGGAATTGTAGGGTCATATGATAACTCTAGGCGTGATTGTTTGAGAAACTGACAGACTGTTTCAGTGTGTTTAGACTATTTCACTTATGTGTGAAATTGAACATTTTTTCTTTTGTTTAAAAGCTAATTTTTATATATTTTTCATATTGTCTGTTCATTTCCTTTGCCCATTTTCCTATTGGGTTGTTATTTTTTTCCCCTTCATTTTTTAAGTGGTCTTTGTATATTGCAAATATTAGCCTTTTATCTGTGATATATATTGAAAACATTTTCTCCCTTTGTTGTTTTTCTTCTGATTTTGTTTATGGTATGTTTTACCATACGAACTTAAAAAAGATTTTTTTAATGAAATTTATCATTGTTTTCTTATATTGTCTTTGGACATTAATTCAAGTTAGAAATCCTTTCTCCATATCCAGGAAATCACCCATATTTTCTTCTAGTACTTGTAGGGCTCATTTTTGCCTATAGCTCAATGATCCATTTCAGAGTATATTCTTGTGTGTGGTTGGACGTATAGGTCTAACCTCACTAATTCTAACTGGCTACCCAGTTGTCCCAGCATCACATATTAAAAAGATTATCTGGGGGCACCTGGGTGGCTTGGTCAGTTGAATGTCTGACTTCAGCTCAGGTCATGAGCTCACTGTTTGTGGGTTTAAGCCTTGCATCGGGTTCTGTGCTGACAGTTCAGAGCCTGGAGCCTGCCTCAGATTCTCTGTCTCCCTCTCTCTCTGCCCCTTCCCTGCTCGTGCTCTGTCTCTCTCACTTGTTCTCTCAAAAATAAATAAACATTAAACAATTTTTTTAATAAAAATAATAAAAAGACCATCTGCAACCTAGTGATTTCCAGTGTCACCTTGGGTCTTTTCCAGACTTTCTGCTTCATTCCAGGGGTCTGTTTATTCGGGCGCCATCACCATACTGTCTTACCTCTTATGAACAAGTTTGATGACCTCCCCTGGGCACCTGTTCTTTTGCTAAGACCCTTGCTCTCAGGAAGTCCTTCCCTGTATCTGTGCTTCCATCTCCTACTGCAGCTTAAGCTCATTTTTTCTGTGAGTTCCCGTGAATGCACGGCTCCCTTTGAACACCTCTTCCTGAGTTGTCAGGTGCTATGAGCTCTCTCCTTTTATGTAAATGTGGTCGCTGCCTTCTGGTCCAGAGGTGACTCTCTCTCATTGACAGCCCTGACTGCCGACTTTACAAGTAATTTGCTGAGTTTGTCAAGCACCGCAGAATCATGTAAATGCCATTATCGTTTTTGTCATCATCATCATCATCAACAGAAGCATCAACTGCTTCCCTTCCTTCACCTGTTGTTTAAAGCAAATGAAGTAGCTGCTGATGTTCAGAATAGAGGCTTTATCTGTAGAGTATCCAAAGTCATAAGTCTCTGTAGGTCAGTTCATGTCCTAAAGGTGTCACATAGGCCAGGAGAAAGGTTTTGTCATACACCACTTACTCTTTGTAGTTGAGGAGTTGATATATATCAGAGGGGTTGGATAAGCAGTCTTCTACACCCACCCCAAATCAATTTTTTTTCTTGCTCTTGGTGTGATAGCAAAATGTCTAATTGAAAATATACTTACGCTTAAGAAATAGTTGTCTTTAAAAAAGAAATTGTTGTCGACTTTGTAAACCTATTTTTCTCATTGTTATGGAGAGAGTATAAGGTTATATGCTTGGGACAATTAACCACTATTTGAGTCCATTCAACAAATATCTGGTGAGCAACTGGTCTGTGTAAAGCACTCTAGTAGAAACTGTGAAGGACTAAAAAATGAATAAGACAGGATCCTGCTCTCCAGGAATTCATTCACAACTGGAAGAGATAATGGGAAGAAAGAGAAATTGGTATGAACAATGTCATTACAAGGCAAATGAGAACAAATGAAAAGAGAAAAGTTACAAAGTCCTATGGGAATGTAGAAGAAAAGCTATTCATTCTGGGGCCACTTTGGAAGAGATAAAACTTAAAATTGGACACTGAAGAATAAGTTGGATGACCCGATAAGATAAGCTGGCATTTTGAATGGCTTAAGCAAAATTACGAAGACAAAAAAAACTTATATTGAATCAAGCCATATGAAGTGGCTGTTTTGTAGGTCAAATCAGCCATATATAGTCAAATGCATATGATTCAATCTAATACATCATGTATCAGGATACTGTAGACTGGTTGTAAATCTAGTAGAATCAATAGACTAATCTGGAGGGGTTAAGAGATCCTATATGGGACACCAGGTTGTGTAGAATTTTGAGTGTTAAGTTGAAGAATTTGACCTTTATTTGATAAGATTCATTTAATTACTTGTTTATGAAATATTTGTTAGGTCCCTGTTACATGCTCAGCCTCCTGGTTGGGAAAGCTCTAAGAATAGAGCCATGTTTCACAAGGATAATTCTGGCAGTGTTGTACATGGTGGGCTGCCGAGAGGAAGGGATGTGAATGAGGAGACTACTTAGGGGTTCTAGGAACTAAAGGGAAAATGAGGACCTGTGATTGTGAATAGGAAGGAAGGAAGTGAAAGCCATTCCAGAAATGGAATTCACACCAGACATTGTGACCGAATCAAAGCATAGGCAAGGTAGAAAATGTCAGCCAAAAATCTCCAAGGTGCCAACTCAGGAGAACTGTGAGGCTTCCACTGATCTCCATATATTCATCCATTCATTCCACAAGTGTTTATTGAGCACAAAACATGAGATGAGCAATGTTCCAGGAGCTGGAGACACAGTAGAGAACAAGAGAAGAGGATGGGGTGCCTGAGTGGCTCAGTTGGTTAAGCGTCCAACTCTTGATTTTAGCTCAGGTCATGATCTCGTGGTTTGTGAGATCGAGCCCCACATGGGGCTGTACACTGACAGCACAGAGCCTGCTTGGGATTCTTTCTCTCACTCTTTCTTTCTCTGCTCCTCCCTCTCTTAAAATAAATAAACATTTTTTAAATAAAAATTAAAAAAAGGAGAGGGACTTTTGATTAATGCAATGAGACAAGCAATGAATAGATAAATTAACATGATGTAATGGGTAGAGAGTGGGGGCACTATAAGGAAGCATTATTCAAGGTAAGAAAACAGTGGAGAGTGGGAAAAGTGTGTCCCCAAAGAATACACAGGGAAGAACTATTGCAGAAGATGATATTGGAGCAAAGATCTGCATGATGTCAGGGAGGGAGCATGAGGAGACCTGGAGAAAGGGAGTCCCAGGGAGAAAGAACAATGAGAGTAGTCCTTGAGGCAGGTTCAAGCTTGGAGTGTTTAAGGATCAGCTATAATTCCAGGACAGTTGGACTGACTCGAGAAGGAGGGAAATGAGTAAGTCACATAATGGAGGGCTAGGTCGAGAGCATGTCATGGCAAGGAGTTTGATTTTATTTTGAACATGCCAGGTTTTGAGTTTGAAGAGGTGACCTTTTGCAGTTTCTCTGCCTTCTATATGGGGAATTGGCTATGAAAGAACAAGGAATGAAGAGAACTAATGTCGTGGGGTTGGTGAGAAGTGGTCAGATTCTGGATGAACATTGACATTACAGCTAACAGAAAATGCCAAGGAATTAGAACACAGTGTAAGGGAGAAAGCAGAGTAAAGGATGACTGCCATTTCCAAGTCACAGGAAAGAGGAGGATTTGTGTAGAGAATCAAGGTTTCTGATTTGGAAAGTTTCATATGCCCAGAAGACTCTGAAGTAGAGAGAATGAGCAGGAAATAAGGTACAGGAACTTAGAGCTCACAGGAGAAGCTGAGGCTGGGGATCTAAATTTGAGAGTCACCAGCATATAGATGCATTTGAAGTGCTGAACCTGAGTGAGACACCCAGGGGATGGGTGTAGACAGAGAAAAGGAGAAGATTGATGACTGGCTCTCTGATGGTCGGGTAACAAGGGAAGGAAGAGCCAGAAAAGGAGACTTGGAAGGAGGGGCCAGTGAGAGAGGAGAACCAGGGGAGTGCAGTGACTGGGAAGCTCTGCAAAAGAAACATTTTAAAGAAGAGGTGCTGGCCAGCTGTGTCAATGCTGCTGAGAGGTCACATAAGATGAGGTCAGAGAATTGACAAGAAAATTAGCAAGAAGGAGATGTTGGTGACCTTGTTAGGCAGTTTTAGTGGTGTGGTGGAGGAAAAAAAATCTGAGGAGAGAATAGAAGGTAAGGAATGGGAACAGAAAATATGGACTATTCTTCTTAGGATATTTGCAATAAAGTAGAATAGGAAAACAGAATGGTATTGGAGGGGGATGTGTTTGGATGTGGAGTCTAAGAAGGGCTGAAAATAATGATCAAAACGAGGGAGAACATGATGATTAGTAAGTAGGGCAGAGGAGGTGGGATTGAGAGCTCAGTGGGTCGTTGGACCAAGATAGGAACTTGAACATTTTGCCCATTTAATGAAGGATAGAGATGAAAGGACTGAGATGCAAAATCCTTAGATTTGGCAGTAGAAGGATGAGGAAGTTCTTATTGTCGTCATTTGCTTAGTGAAATAAGGGGCATGCTGAGAGTTAGGATGGAGGAGGAGGTGCCTCACTTTGAGGAGAGGATGGAGGGTATGAGAGAGCTCCAAGTGAATGCCCTGATCAGTCATGTGTGCTGGGATTGCTGGTGAGGTCCAGTGGTGAGGTCCCCATGACACTCGTGGTCATAAATTTAAAGCAAAATCAGTCATCCTGGCTGTGTTGTTTTTCTTCTGTACATTCTGTTGCTCACCTGCAGGTAAGGATTGTTTTTAAAGATTTAGGTTTAAGCAGAGTTAGGGTTTTGACAAGCAAGGACAGTGGAAGGTAAGAGGGTCACAAAGATGCTTGAGGGTAGGATGACAAGAGAGAGGTCTCCTTATAAACTCTGGAATCAAAAATGAATAATGAGGGAAGTGAAGCCTGAGGCAGATGATAGACATAGAAGAAGCCCCCAAAGGGGTTGAAGATTTGGTGAAGCTGGCATACTAGAAAGAGTAGGGTGGGAATATGGAAGCTTAAAATGAATGGGATGCTTCAAATAGAGGACACTAGAAGTGATGGGGTTGCTGGCAATGACAGGTCTAGGGTATGGCTATGACCTCAGTAGGGTACAGAGGAAGAGCATTAGAAGCAAACAGGCCAAGCAACTGAGAGGCCAGAGTGTTAGATGGGTTATCTATGTGGATATTGAAGTCATCGTGAATAATGACACGAAGTAAGAGAGACAAAGACAGTCGAGCCAGGCATGGAAAGATTCATTGAATCAGTAGATGTTCTGTGCAAGGTGATCAGTGACTGCAATGAGGAGGGGTATTTGGGCCCATGCAGTAGCATGTTCCTCAAAGGAAGTTTGGGAGAAGGAAATAAAAGTAGCCCAGAAGTAGCAATGAAGGGCTGTGAAGACACCCAGCAACCTCCTGGTATACGGGATGTGGGAGGGAAAAAGTCACCACTTAAGGGGACACAGGGGGAGTGGTGACTTCCAAAGAACTCTGCTCTAAAATGGTAAAAGAAACATTTACGGGAGAGGCTTGAATGTTAGGGGATTTGGTTGGGAACAGACCCTGAATTCCAGAGAAGATGGTACAAGGATGCAGGGGCAGTTAGGGATGGGTGGAAGATTGGATCAGATTAGAAATGCACAGCCATGGAGGGCAACCATCTGGGGATAATAGGGATGATTTGGAGTCTTGGACTTACACTGAGAAAAGCAGAGATGTAAAACATGATGGTGTTGAACCTTTTTTTTTTTTTTTAAGGGAAATTTCTGAATTACCCCTCATTGTTGGGATTTCTCTTAGGCAGGTAGGTGATGGTGCTAGGAAGTAGAGGGTGGTCAGAATAGGTCAGAGAACCCTGTGGGCCTGCCTTAAATCTCTCTGGTAACATTATAAGTGGATAGGGAGTTCTTGAAGAGGAACAGTGGAGGTTTATGGGATGGGGGAGGAAAAGGAAGATGACAAGCACATTGGAAATTGTGGCCATTGTACATTTGGTAAAGCTGATGACCCTTGAGAGTAGGGGAGATGAGGTCACCAAGATGGCAGAGAATGGATTCAGCATTAGTGAGTGGGGGGTTTTGAGCACAGGATTATGTGGATGGTTAAATGAGATAACTTCCATCCGTCAGATAACTACGGTCCCTGGTACTTAGTAGGTGAATAGTTCCCTCCCTCCTCACCACCTTCTATGGCCTCCAACTTCCCCTGCAGATGCATGCAGGTGGACCCCACAGGAATAATGGGAGTGTGGATATGGATTGGTATAGATCCATCTCCAGCTGTTAAAGCAACTTAAAACACATGCACTGCTCCAGATGACTGGAGGCAGAACTGGGCATTGAGATAGAAGAAAAAGAATCTGTAATGTGCAGTTTTGTAGAAATGTGGCCCAAACATTTCGAGGCAGTTGTAAAAGCTCATGATGTTGAGCCCAGCTATTGGGAGAATCGAATGGCAAAACCTTTGGTATATTAGGGACATTATTGTAAGTGCATGAAATTTAGGCAGAACAAATGCAATCAATACCTTGATCTTGAGTCTTCATTGGCAACCAACAGTAGAAATAGCTGTCAGAATTGTATTTGAGTTTGTTTTGATCGCTTTAACTATAAAGTTATAGATGGTTACATCAGTACCTTGACTACATCAATTAAATGAGAAAAATATTCTGTAGCTGATACTTGGCTCCTGGAAATATTAGAGAGATTCAGAAAAGTTATAGAGTAAAAAATAAGCCTTTTTAGGAGTTCTTTATCACTTCATTTTTCATCTCCAATCCACTCCAGTATTTATTGGATTCAGAGTTTTAAAATGTCTGGGAATTTTTAAGTCACCAGGAAAAGGAACTTATCTCCATTTGTTTGTTTGATTTCTTTGTTTTCTGGGGGAGAAAAACACAGGACCTCACACATAACACTTGGTAAACAATATCATTATTACTGTTATCACTACAATAGTTTGGCACCCCTTTCTTAAATTTACCTTATTAATCTAGGAAAATGAAACACATATGTCTTTCTTGGCTTTCCTGAAAAATAATCACATTTGGGATATTTAAAACCATGGTTTTGTCCCTTAATAATTGGTCCCACATTTGCTAATTGAATTTACCTTTAAATGTTTTAAATTTTGTTGTGAACAGAGCTGCTGAATTCAGGTGTTTTTTGTTTTGTTTTGTTTTGTTTTTTTCCCCTCTGGGAGAAGCAGGCAAACTCAAGAACAAAACAAGTCACCTACATTAGGATGAAACAAAGAGAGTTATTATGTCAAGCTGATTCAGAAAGCATTAATTTTCCAAACAGGAATGAGAAAGAAAAGGAGGAAAAGGGATCCCCTTATCCAATTTAATGGAATGTGCTAGGGCTGAGGGGAGGAGGGGCTGGGTTCAAACTTGGTGGCAACTCTAAAGCCTGTGCACTTGCCCCTCGCTTCTGTCTTGGAGCCTCTTGAGCCTGCAACAACTTGGTTCTAATCTCTCCAAGCACAAAGGAGAGCAACTGTGAGTGGCCACTTGGCCTGCAGTCCTTGGAGGAGCGGGTGGACAATGGGCCCTCTGACACCCTCCAGGGCTGAAGGGGGCAGGAGGTTGATAGCAGTAAAGGAACCAAGTAAGTCCCACATCCTTCAGCTCTGAGAACTGAAGTGGTCTCCTGGAGGCAAGGCTGTATTTCATTCTGGCCTGGAAGTTTATTATTCTGTTTGTCCTCAGCATTTAGGATAGTTAATGAGGTTTTTTTTTTTGCCCTTACTGACTTTCTGCCCTCACCATCCCCTCACTCCATGACACCCAGCGGTCTTTCCTCTCTCCCCAATAAACTCAACAGCCTCTTCTCCCTTCTTACCCTGTGCAGATTATCCTCAGCACAGAGGCAGAGATGAAACTGATGGCTTTCCCTGGATTCTCTGCTTCCTCAGAGTTCTCTCCTGCTCTGGCCCTGGAGACTCTGTCCTCCTGTTCTGCTGCCTTTGGTGTTAACTTGTCTCTTCTTTCCCCTTCTGCCTTCAGAGCATAAGGTCTGCCATCAAAGATGTACCATTGGCCCCTTCTTCTTCTCTCTCTCTGGTCTCATCCTGGACTCTCCCGCATTTATTTCTTTGTGCATCATCCATTCTCAAGTCAGCATCTCCAGACGCAATATATTTGAGACTTCACTTTCTAAACAATTCACCTGCATAAATGTCAGGACTTTAAACTCACTGGATATAAGGTGGAAACCAGCAGCCTCTCCTTAACATGCCCCTCATCTTGTATACCTCCTCTCTTGTAAAGGTTCCATTGTGGTTTTTGTCACTCAGGATAAAAAAAAATCTCCTTGACTTCCTGTTCTCTCTCACCCCACACCAAATTTGTTGCCAAATCTATTTCTGTCTTAGGCACCTCTCTCATTCATCTCCTCTTTTCCCATGCCCTTTTGCCATTTCCTCCTAGTCTGCGGCCCTCATTACCCCCTGGAAAATCAATCGGGGCGCCTGGGTGGCTCAGTCGGTTAAGCATCCGACTTCAGCTCAGGTCATGATCTCACAGTCCATGAGTTTGAGCCACGTGTCAGGCTCTGTGCTGACAGCTCAGAGCCTAGAGCCTGCTTCAGATTCTGTGTCTCCCTCTCTCTCTGACCCTCCCCCATTCATGCTCTGTCTCTCTCTGTCTCAAAAAATAAATAAATAAACATTAAAAATTTTTTTAAAAAAAAATCAAAATTCCTTCTGACTATGCCTGCATCCCACATTCACCTTCATTATTGCTCCATGTCAACTCATCCCATACCCCACCATCAAATTAGTATTCCTAAAATAAGACCGTGATCATGATGTCAGTGGGCAATATCTATCTATCTATATATATATATTTAATCTCTTCTCCCCTAAAAATTCTTGCAAATAAATGTGGAGCAAGGGAGGGATAGATGGATGGATGGATGGATGGATGGATGGTTGGAAGGAAGGAAGGAACAAAGGAAGGAAGGAAAGAAGGAACGAAGGAACAAAGGAATGAACGAACTTCAAAACAGCAGCCATAGATTTATTTCTAAGTTTGTTGTTAATTTGGCCTCTGGAAAAATCACTGACCATTCTTATGCCTCAGTTTCCCTCTTGAAAATTGTGAAAACCCTTGCCACCAGTCTTGTTGCATAGAATATATTCTTCACTGACTACCTCAAGGGTTCTGTGAGCCCTCATGGAATTATTAATACCATTTCCCCTTTACCTTTGTTTGTAGTTTTGATTAGTCCCAGGCCAAAGTAAGTGTTTGCTGGTCACATGGACATCTTCATCCTGTGGGGTTTATACTCTTAAACACCAGCAAAATATTTCATTTCTCCTCCTAACCAGATTAAAGTTTTGAGAGAACTTTAAAGAAGATTTGTTCAGTAAAATGTAGTGGAAAGAGGCAAAAAAAGAAAATTAGCAGGTTTTTCTCTGGGATAGTAGCTTAACCAGGGGCCTTTGTGACTCTAGATACTCTAGAGCATTTGCAGCCAGTGAGAATGCCAAACCAAGTTTCCTGGTCCATCTCTCTGAGAAGAAAGGGCAGCTTAGTGCTTTAAGCTAATCTAAGTGATTTCATTGCTCATGAACAAGTTTGGGTTCCTTTCTATCCCTCAACAGTAGATACAGTTGGTTATATGATTTCCTTCTCTTCATATGTAATTCCCATGTAAAATCCCCATCTCCTGGAAATGACTTTCTATTCATTCATCAGCTCCAATTTTCCCCAAATTCCATTTGTATCATCTGACTTTATTACGTAGCCAACTTTTTCAGGGTACCGAAAGTATCTCCCAACCAGCCCTTCTTTGGGAAGGAACTTTGGGAAAGAGAATCAATATGCATTTTTGACTGCTTCGGCTCTTTAAAATGCATCGTGTCCTAAGCCACTTACCATAAGACAGAATTGAATGTGAGTAAGGGAATAGCAGATTTCATTGCTCACTTCTGCCTTGCTTTTTCTTCTGATGTATGATGCAGTACTTTTAACTACTGACTAACCAACACCACTCTCATGTAACCTTGGTTTTTCTCTTCCAGGCCAAGGGTAACACTACTGAGATGAGGTCCCAGAAACAGGTTACTGAATCAAAATGGCAGGGCTCAAAATTTCTCCCCTTGCCCATATTGTTCTTAAATTCAGACATCTTCATTACACTAGATGTAAGTGTCAAATCACTTTGTAAATGTAGCAGAACTTGAATATTTGTTAATCTAGTATACTATAACAGTCCATGTTCTTCCACAGAAAGTGCCAACACTTCTGGGTATTCTCACCATTGAAATAAGTCACAGAATTACTCCTCTTAACTATATCTCATGGGCAGATCATGACACTCATGAGATCAAAGTTGTAGATGCACCCTCTGTACAGACCAGATAGTATGGTTTTATTCTGCGGCAACAAAAGAACAAAGGACTCCAGGCAAAAGGCCAGGGATGGCCCAACCCAAAGTACTGCTCTTGTCACACCAGGGGATGCTGAACACATTCTTTCCAATCATCTCTCTTATACATTTTCTGCTCTTGGAATGCCCTTTCTACAAATGCTGCCCATGACTTTTCCATCAAGGATAGCTGAGATAATCTGTGATCAGCAAGAAAAACAGAAGTATAGGAATTCATCAGAATAAGACCAAAGTAAAGAGAAGGGAAGAAACACAAATGGGTATGGGTTGGTTGCTACTCTTCCTTTCAGAAGAGACAAAGCCAGATAATAGGGAAAACCATAGTGTCTTAAGCCTATTGTCTTGGCATCTTTCTTTTAGTTATCTCCCTCCCTTTCATCAAATCACAATGATTCATCTTCCCCAGCACCAACATATCTTCACCACCCCTTTATTCAATGGTCATATCACCTAAACATATCCACATCTAACTATGAGCAAGCAGGCTCATCCCCCCTCAAGCCTGTTTTCAAAATTCAGCCAGGCCAGCTTTGTCTTAAAGAAAGCCCTTAAATAACAATCGAGATGCCTTTTGCCTACAGAACACTGACATTTGTCTCTATCACATTCCCCGTGTGATATTCACGTGATAGACTATCTTCCAACACATACATGCATTGCTTGCCTCCACTTTGTTTTATCTACTGACAAACATGCTCTACCTTCACCACACCTGCAATCAATCCCCTTTTTAATATCTATATTAACCAGAGCCTGAATGACAACACCTTAATAACTCTATCGCTTAACTGCCCAGATTAATTATAAAATCCAATCCATTCACTGCTTCCACTTCCCTTTTCTCTTTCCCCTTCCTGGTCATTAGCTGCTACCTGGGCCACTTGGGCTCTTTCTCTTGCCCATCAGTAGGTGGCTCAAGACTCTCCTCTCTCTTTCCCCCTTCCTGCCCTAAGTGTGCAGTTCCTGCTCTTAGAGCAGTGTTTAGGATGACCCTACTTGATCCCTGTTACATTCCTCTGGGCTTGTCAAAGGTTTGCATTGTGTCCCTGAGTAGCTGGGGCATGCCATGAAGAGTGAGCACGGCCCAGCCCTAATCATGACAACCTCAGCCCCAGTGAAAGATGAATAATAACAACTGCTCTAGCCAGTCCCAGAAGAGCCCACTGAGGACGTTTGTTTTGGAATAATGAATATGGAAATTTGGAATCCATAATAAACTGCAAGCAGTCTTTCAACTCACTCGTGCCGAAAATTCACACTCGCCTTTCCCATAACTTGTCACTTGTGTTTTTTATTGTTCGATATGTAAACAAGGCCGGGAAAGCCTTTGTTCCTTGGTGCCTACTTAGATTTGCCCATTAATCCCAATCCCCCTCCCTTTCCCACCAATGCATGCAGGATTACACAAAGCAAAAGTCATTAATTTTTATCTCTGACTATCTGTAGGGTTTTTAATGTGGCCTGGCTTGCTTATGCACCACCAATTACATGTCATAAGTGCTTGTAGATGCTGGAGCAGTATCATGGGCTGATGAATCACTGCCTCCTCTCCTGATTAGTATGCAAGGGGCCGTGTTCCTCTTTGAGCAGCTGGCATGCCAATGAGGATCTGGCTCCGCCGGTCAAGGCATCTGGACATGAATTCAATATGGATTGCTTTAATTAAATGGCTAAGCACACAAGACGCTAAGAAACAACTCCATCATTGAGTGAAACTCAAAAATATAGTCGGCGCAAGCAAGAAGGTGGAAAAGGTAGGAAAATATTTCATCATCACCGCCCACTCTACCTAAAATCCTTGAAATCCTACACCCTCCCCGCGCCCTGTGTGAAGCACAACCACTTGCTAAAAGCCTGATGAATTGTGGAACCCACAATGAAACACTGGAGGTGAATCTAGTTCATCACCCTTAAATTTAGAAATCAAAACAGTAGAGCAAAACCTACTCTTCTGCCCTTTGAAAAGGTTTTATTTTAACTATACACTTGATTGCAAACTACTGATGCGGCAGATTTCAAGAAGGAAGGATGCCAGGAGAGGTGGGTAGTAAAGTCTGAATGTACCTGTTACCAGCAGTCTTGGAGGAAAAGAACAAGCTAATGCAGCTTTGTAAATATCAGGAGGCCGGAGTGGTCCGTCAGTGTGCTAATTGGCTGAAGAGGAGAGAAGGGAAAAGCAGCATGGATTCACAGTGTCCACTTGGGATGGGCTTTGCATAGATCAGAAAGATGAAGTATCTGCCAGCTCATGTTTGCTTTCAGCCTACCTTTTATTAGTCTATTTCCATAAGGAAACAAATGGAATATTTTCATAACGAATAGCTGTTGTAGCAGTAACGCCAGTTTTATTCTTCTGAGCACTTATCTTTAATTCTGTTGCAAGTTTCCTCTTATTTGCACCCTCATTGTGTTTGGTTTGCCTGTATATTTCACTGGGAAGCAGGATAGAAAAATGGCTGAGAGTAAGGGATTCAGACACATCTGGACTCTTATCCCAGCTTCACTCATTTCAAAATATGTGGTTTTAGGCAAGTTATGGGACTTCTCTGAAACTCCTTTTCCCTATCTCTGAAACAGGAGTAAGAATAAATACCTACCTCACCAGCATTTTGTAAAGATTGATTAATCCACATCAAATCCATAACACGCACTGGAGACTCTCAAAAATTATGGCTACTATTAATGTTTGTGGAATGCGTTCTTGTCAAGTGTTGATGTTTTACTGACCACATACAGGGAATACCTGTTTCCCGTAATTGACTAGATTTACCTACATATAGCAGCAAGGATTTAAAGAAGACCTTTAAAATATATTACCATGCAACCACTACCTCTCCAGTTTCTACTCCTTCTTTACTCCCCATCAAAGATCTGATACCTTCAATAATAACATGCACTACCGATGGACCTGGGGCTCTATTTTCTTTTTTAAATAATTTATTAAGATACCATTGTTAAAAAGACCCTGAGGCACTCTGCTTTAGAAAGGGTGGGAAGGGATATTAAAATGATAAAGCATTCCTCCTGGTGTTCCTCCTTCATTCTTAGCTGAAAGGTTGATGACCAGGAAGGGAAGTTAAATGCTAGTATCTATGTTCTCTCTGCCCTCACATGGTGCATTCTCTTAGATTTTATAAATCCATGGAGGATTGGGACATTCCCCATCAGCAAGATCATCAGGGTCCTTAGAGTCCCCCAGGGGCAATGACAGAAAGCAAACTGTCCATGGTGCACAAAATTCACTTAAACCACATATGGACAGTATGTAAGATTGCAAGTAGTAATCAATTACAAGGATTCCACTTCAGGACAATTCAATACTTGACACACCAGCCTACCAGATCTAAGGTTAACATAAAGACAGTATTTTTGAGTAATAAGGCAAGACACTCTCTTTTGGGGCTTCTGAAAGCAAAAGTACAATCTAGATTCTCCTTGGAGCATAACTCATTCACCCTCCAGAGGCCACCTTTGGAAGGAAGCATGTTAGTACAGATGGCTATCACTGGAGAAGAGACTTGTGGTTTGATCTAACAATGTGTCATCATTGTTTTAAAAATGGTGGACCCAGGTCTCCTTCTGGGGAAGTGGGGGAGGAGATGGAAGAAGGTTGTTTGGTTCAACACTGACACTTGGAGGCATGGGAAGGGGTTGGAGAATGAGTCATCATATCTGGTCTTATGGAGTAACTGAGACATTGAACAGCAGTCATTGTAGTGGTGGGTAGAACATAGCAATAGCAAAGGGTCTACTCAGGTCTTAAAATCTGCTCATATGCCGTAGATTGTTTCTCCCTGTTTGAAGTGAATACGAGTGATGTAGGGCATACATGGAACTCAAGAACAAGTAAGCCAAAAGGCCTATCAGAAAATTACCATGCCAACTAATGAATACCAAATATAATTTGAACATTAAGACTCATAACCACTTGTCCAGGTTTCTTTCTAGCCAAATGTTCTGTTTCATGTTATTTAGACAGTGCCTTTCAAAGAGCCTTTGTGGGATATGGTTTAATCAGGAGTGAGACCTCTCCTTTCCTTATAAATGTTTAAGTCCCTGCTACAGTTCTTTAAAACCACAAACACATGTGGTAAACTATCTAAGATGTCAAAACATGAAGTTTGATGAGTTTGACAAAGGGATCAATTGCACTGTCTCCAAGGTAGGTTGGTGTAAGGTGTTTTAATAGGTTAACTAATGTGCTAAAGATCCAAATGAAGACTGTAGCCCCTTCAGTTTTTTAACAACTTTTTAATTTCAATTATATAATTAAGAGTGTCTAGTATATTCAGAGAGTGGTGCAATCATCACCACATTCTAAGTTGAGAATATTTCCAATACCCAAAGATGAAACCCCATAGCCATTTGCAGTTACTCTCATTCTTTCCTCCCTCCTTCCCCAACCCTTGGAACCATGAGTCTACTTCCTGTCTCTATAGATTTACCTATGCTGGACATTCCATGTGGATGGAGTCCTACAATATGTGGTCTTTCGTGACTGGCCCCTTTCGCTTAGCATAGTGTTTTTAAGGTTCAAGCACATTTAACATGTATCAGTACTTCATTTCTTTATAGCTTCACTTTTTAAAAACTTCTATATGCACACTACCATTGCACAGAGAGCTGGAATGTCAGCTCAGAATAGATGTGTTCACTTGCTGACTGTTGGACACTAGCCCAGTATTAAACTTAAGATAATATGATTCATTTTCTTCTGGTCTGCCATGTAGATTCCTTCCAGATTCTCAAATTCTTGAATGGCCCCCACACATAATAAGAGATATTATTCTTTATGATTTATTTATGTGAGGAAATATAAAGTATCATTGAAAAATATTTTATAAAAATAATATTGGCTAATCCCAACATTCTGGATTTTGTGAATTTTTTTTTTCATGGAAAATTGCTTGGAGGAGAAATGACCACACATTATATAAATGCATTGAAACTTTAAGGAGGAGCTAGGTATGAAACAAGAAAAGCTCGGAGTCAGAAGAGAGGTGGTCTGTATCTTACTACTGTTCCCACCACTGCAAACCTTGAGATCATGGACATATCACCTAGCCTCTTAGCTTCTGTGTCCCCATCTGTAAAATGACCATATCTCTTCCAGGCTTCAAACCTTCACTGGTACCCCCACTCTTTGAGAATCAAATGCCAACTTGTTAGCATAATCATCTGTCTCCTGATAGGGTCTCAGCACACATCTTTGGTACCATCTCTCCTATACTTGCAGATTTGGGCCACACTCCTTAGTACTGGCATGTGTGCACCTCTCTCTGTGCTAATCACTCCACCTGGCATGCCTTCCTGCCTTCCCCTTCCAGAAACTCGTCTCCCATTCTTCCAGGCCCTTCTCAGATGTCCCACTTCTCTGTGCAAGATTTCTCTAAATTCCACAGGCAGAGTTATCAGATTCACCCCCAGATCCTAAGGCACTTTGTTCATACTTCAGTTGGAGTCACTATCCTGTTGTGCCGTAATCATTTGTTTCCACATCTGCCCAAGCACCTCCATATCAAATCTTCGGCACTCTTCACAAACAGCATCTTTAAGTACCCAAACCCTATCGCCATGTCTGTGCTATTGTAGACTTCTTTATAAATGTTTATTAAATCTATAAACTAATGAATTTGAGAGAATTGACCTTAAGTTAATCATTTACTTCTCTCCGTCTTCATGTCAACATCCTAGACTAAACTACCATATTGCCTCTTGCCTAGACTACTCTGGAGTGCCCTCTTCTCCTTCTTCCTTCTAACCCATTATCTACCCAGAAGGCAGAGAGGTTGTGTGAGAGTCACATGGAAGAGATTTGCAAATTCTAAAAGCACTATACACATATAAGGTTTTTAATTGTTTAATTTAATGCCTGTCCAATTTTGATATTTAGAATAGAAGTGATTAAGGGTAAATGTTGCATTCTTTAAGATAATTGGAAGCATTCTGAGCTGTTACAAAACTGGGGCTGAGAACTATAGAATGCATGATTGTTTTCTCAAGCCCGTGCTCCACACCCAGAACCTGGAAACTAACTTCACCCTTTTGGTCTTCATTAGTATCCACTCCAGAAATTCTATAGTTCCTGCCAATGACCCTGAAATCATAGAGTTCAGGTGAAGCCTCACCCATTCTATACTTCCTCCCACTGGCCTATTCTACTGTGTGTAATGTTGAGTGTAGTGGCTAATGTCACATCCATTCTAAATCAGCAGGACACTTTCCTTCTGCCCACTTTTGTCACTGTATTCTCTTCTCTCTCTTTCTCCATTCTGCTGTGCTCCAAAGTTTGCTTTCCTTATTTAGTTTCTGCTTTGGAAATACTCCATAACTTCTTATATCTGCGTTCTTCCCATAAAATTGACCTTATTCTTTCTTCTGCCAAAATTTTTGGCATCTTCTAATAATATACACTGTAAATAGAAGTATGAAATTGCCAGTACACTGTTATTCCAACCTTTATAACTACCCCAAAAGAAGTTGCTGAAATTAAAATGCTCAAATCCATCTGCTTCCCTCCATCTTAGATTAAGGCACTGTTATATCTTGTGCCTGGACCACTCCAGAAGTCTTCCTGTTTACATTCTTCACTCCTATAGCTCATTCTCCATACAGAATTCTCAAAGATCTTCTTAAAACAACAACAACAACAACAAAAAACTGAATCATATCTATCACACTTCTTTGCTTAAAATCCCATAGATGGGGTGCCTGGGTGGCTCAGTTGGTTGAGCGTCCGACCTCAGCTCAGGTCATGATCTCGCAGTCCGTGAGTTCGAGCCCCGCATCGGGCTCTGTGCTGACAGCTCGGAGCCCGGAGCCTGCTTCGGATTCTGTGTCTCTCTCTCTCTCTCTGACCCTCCCTCATTCATGCTCTGTCTCTTCCTGTCTCAAAAATAAATAAACATGAAAATAATAAAGGTTAGCATTATAAAATCCCATAGAGTTTTCCCATAGCATATAAAATTGAGTTCGACTCCCTAATCTAACCTATGACCTCTATGTGATCTGGCCTTGACCTCCACCTTGTCTTTTTCCTCTCTTCCCTGCCACAAGCAAACCCAGTACTTTGTACCATCTATTCCTTCAGCTTGAAATGTTCTTCTTTCAGTCTCTCCCACAGCCAGCTCCTGCTTTCATTCATTTCTCAAATTATATTCCATCTCCTTAGAGAGCCTGTTTCTGCCACCCAACCTAAAGTAGCCCACTGTAGAAATCAGGCTGAGCAAGGTTGTGCTGTGGTAACAAGCTTTCTAACAGAAAAAAAGATTTGTCTCTTGTATTATTTTACTAGGGCTGCCAAAACAAAATACCCTAGGTTGGGTAGCTTAAACAACAGAACTTTCTTTTCTTACAGTTCTAAGAGACTGGAAGTCAAAAATCAAGGTGTCATTAAGTTTGGTTTCTCTTAACACCTCTCTCTTTGGTTTGAGGATGTCTTTTCCCTCTGCCCTCACATGGTCTCCTTTGTTCACACTTATCCCCAATGTCCAGTTGCATGTCCAAATCTCCTTTTGTTACAAGGACACCTGTTATATTGGATTAGAGCCAACCTCAATGGCCTCATTTTACCTTAATCACCTCTTTAATGGCCCTATCTCCAAATATAGCCAGATTGTGAGGTTCTGGGGTTAGGGGTTCAACACATGAACTTCAGAAACGTAATTCAGCTCATAGCATCTCCCTCACTCAAAGTCTGCTGAGGGCCCAGATAACTCTCTATAGCTGTTGCTGTCCTCCACTCTTAGAAATCCATGCTCCTACCATTTTGACACAAGGCCTGTTTCACAATTGTCACAGAAGGGTTCAAAAGTTCTAGAGTATGTCACCCTGAAAATTAAATGATCCAACCAAGGAGTGTTATGAGTCACACCTATTCCCATTTCACTGGCCACATCACATCACATGGTCATGCCTTATTTCAAGGTAGGTGGGAAGTACAAATTTTAAGTGCCCAGAAAAAGAGGAGAATGGATTTTGGTGAATGGTAGTAATGCCTACCATACTCAAAGATCAATCCTGCAACCTAGGGCAGAAAACGAAACACTACCAACTTGTCCATAATGACTAAAAAATGGGCTGAGCCTTTTGCCCTCCAAGAATGACATTGATGCTTAAGGAAAAATCAATCTAATAATATCAAGTCCTGATTTCTCAGTGAATTTCAGAACCCTCCAACTCAGTTGCTTCCATGCATATTAGTCACTTCCTGTTGTCCTAGTCCATTAGGTCTAGTCTGGATACATTTGACTGCCTGGCCAGTCCAAATGTTCTTGTCAGCCACTCTCGTCCCTTTTCACTCATGTCAGAAATGTTACCATCCATTGGATTTTCTCCTGGGCCAATGTCAACCTGAACCATTCTACCCCACACTTGGACCCAAGTCATAGACCCCTGGTAAGAGAAGTCATCAAAGCAAGTGAATGTGGCCTCCCATGGAAAGATACTGTGATACTTCAAGGAGACTCTGCCGTTCCTGAATAGATATTGAATTCATTTGTTCCATCTTCTTAGCCCCAGGCTGGCCCATCTCTGCTATCTACTGATATCCCTTACTTTGTGAGGGAGACCATCAGGGAGCATTGCCCAGCTTATCCACCCCTCTCCACTCCCACCTTCTCCACACTCCTCATTTCCCAGCTTCTGAGCTCTTCAGTCCCTTCTCTATGCTGCTTCCTCTTTTACCACAAGACACAGTCTCCCCTAACTTGCCAAATTCTGCACTCAGTTTTGCCTTTTACTCAAACTGCCACCTGTATCCTCCTTCATTTCTTGGTCAAGCTTCCTGAGCAGGTGACCCATACTCACTGCTTCCAGTTATTTTCCTTTTACTCCTCTGCTTTCCAAGCTTGTATTCTGCTGGAAGATTGTCAGGGCTTTCTACTTCCTCACTTCCTGCAAATCCACCTTCTCCTTGGCTTTGGGAATCCCACATTTTGCTGACTCAGCTCCCACCTCTCCGACCATTCTTTCTGTTTGCTGCTCCAGAATGAAACTCTAAGCCAATCTAAGCAGATGGCTGTCCTTCTGTCCCTCAAAAAACAATGCTGCTTCTTTCTCTGCATCTTTGCCCTCACTGTTCCCCCCACCAAGAATGGCTTCTCCACTCCTTTCATGCTATCCAGGTCTCACCAGGCCCTATGGAGATCGATTCTTCCCATTAATTCTTTACTCCCAGTCACTGTGATCAATCCTCCTCTGAATCTAGAACATCTAGACCAGGGGTTGCTTAACTCTCTTGGTAAAAGACCAGATGGTGAATATTTTACACAGACTATATAGTGTCTCCAGAATCTATCGTATCTGCCATTGTAAGGAAAATGCATCCATAGACAAAATGTAAATGAAAGGGTATGACTGTGTCCAATAAAAATTTATTTATTTATTTATTTATTTATTTATTTATTTATTTATTTATTTATTTATTTATAGGGAGAGAGAACGTATGTGTTCATGCAAGTAGGGGAGGAGCAGAGACAAAGAGCGTGAATCCCTAGCAGGCTCCAATCTGTCAGTGTAGAGCCCCACATGGGCTCATTCCCCCGAACTGCGAGATCATGACCTGAGCTGAAATCAAGGGTCAGATGCTTAACCAACTAAATGACTCAGGCACCCCCCCCCAATAAAGCTTTATTTACAAATACAAGTAGCAGTCCAGTTTGCATCCATGGGCTGTAATCTGCCAACCCCTGATCTAGCTTAAATTTTTAGCCTTAATTGTTTTTTTTTTTAAACAGCATGTTACTTTGCACATATGAACATCTTCTCATCCAACTAAGTTATAAAGTTCTTAGAGGTAAAAACTCTTTTTCATACTAAGACTATGTTGAAATCCACTTAGCAAAACTCTGTAAGCACTGGTAGGTATTCAGTAAAGAGAGGGAACGAGTGGTCGATACACCTGGGTGCTATGTGGTTGGAGCACCCAGCAGCGTTCCCAGAACACATTAGTAGTTCAGCATTTTCTGTTGTCATCCCTCCTAAAAATCAGTTCCCAAATCAAGGCCTGTTGAAAAAGATTGGAAACCAAGAGCAACTCTCCCTACACACCCCAAAGCCACACAACATTCCCAGGTTTGCTCTGTAGTTGCAGCAGGGCATCCCTTTCCAAATTTCCTGCTCACATTTCAGAACCACGGCATCTTCCTATCCTCATCCTACCTGATGGAGCCATACATCTAGACATACTACTTAACCTTATTATTCTGTTATGGCACATTTAAATGGGACACTTTCTTTAAACCTAGCTGCCTCACCATTAAACCTGTGAAAAGTATCTCATAAGCTGCAAATAATAGTCACGAGGATTCAGATGTCCTCTCTCTTCTCAGTGCTCTCTGACGGATTTCATCTGTGTCTGGGCTCCCCATACACCTCCGTGTCTTTATTATGCGTGCCAGGCTGGTCTGCTGGCAGGTCTCTGGCCTCTCTCCGTCTTCGAGCTGTGTGCACGGCCAGTGCTGACTGCTTACTGAGTAGAGGTAGATCTGCCGGCACCGAGTGAAGGGAAGCAAATGAACTGTGAGGGCTGGACTTTGATGCCTTTGGTTGGGAAATCACGAGTTTTATTTCCAGCCTCTACCTCTGGGGTTTTTATGTGCTTAACAATTTCATACACTTTGTAGTTATTTTGGTCCTCAGGAGGGAACATGAGTGTAGCTGTCATGGAAAGTTGATAGACACCAGAAGGTCTCTCTCTTCCTTTTTTTTTTTTTTTTTTTTTTTTGCATACAGTTTACCATGCTTATGAGGAGATGCTTACCCACCATTTTGGGGAAAGAGACAAAGCTGCTATTTTGTCAGTAGTTAAAATACAAAACGAAATGAAAGGTGTCTAGCAGAGGAAGGCAAGTTGAGCTGCCTGCCAGACCTGCTTCCCTGGGGGCAGCTAAGAAAGAAAGTTCTGGAACAAATATATCCAAGCTGTGTTCTGCACTGGACTCTTCCAAAATAGGTTTTAAAAAAAAGTCATTGACCTATTGGTTAAGAGCTTATCATTCTGAAAATTATGCTTTTCTCTGTTGCTAACATAGCAATGGATTATTGCTGCCTGTCACACATTGGCTAGGGCAACAGGGAGTAACAACAATAAATAAAATGAAAATGCCCTCGATTGAACATATCCATTTACAACTATTACCTCATTTAATTCTGCCAGCAACCTGAGCAAGTCAGGTACTGTTATGCTTCCACTTTCCAGATCAGAAAACTGAGGCTCAGAGAGGTCACCCAGCTAGCCATTGACAAAGCAAGGTCTTTACCCCTGAGTTGTCCTGCCTCTCCACACTCGGTTTGTTTATATAGATTTATGAGGAAGCTGAAGCATGTTATAGAACCCTAAGAAATAGTAAAGAATGATGTTCTTCATCCTAAAACTCAGGGAAAAACATGGTGTTTGGAGTGGAGAGAAGGAGATTTACAAGTGGTCTTTGGCTTTGCTCTTTGTCCTCACACTTGCCCCTGTCTGCTGGTGTCAGAGCTCCATGTCCCCTCTCCTCTGCCAGCCCAAGAGCTCCTGGAGCCCACCTCCCCTCTGCTGGCACCTGTGCATCTAGAGCATTGTCTTAAAGTAGGTACCAGGTCAGTGGCTGACATGTAGAAATGACTCCTCTGACAATGGGCAATTGTCATTAAAAAAAAAAAAAAGTGACAATACCAAGCTCACCTTCGCTGTGCCACGTTTCCAAAGCAGGAGACTTTTGTGGCTGGTAAGGCCACAAACTTTATGGGAATAAGCTTTTTAAATAAAGCATGACCAACCATAGCGAGTTGGGAAGGAGGGCAGAATGAGTGAGGGGAGCAGGAAGTTGGTGGGGGCGGGCGGGGTTCGGGCATCTCACAGCTGGTTTATGATATCACTTGGAGCCCACAGTGGGATTATATAGCCCTGTAATTCCCGGCTTCCTCTTCTGTATGCTGTAGCAGTGCTTGCTAAACAGCAGACAGAAATCAAGCACGGGTTGGTAGGGAGGGTTGTTGGGATAATATCCGCAGAATTATCGCCACCCCTCGACGTCAGCAGGGGAAAAATTGTCACTACATTAAAGGAAACATGAAACCAGATTTCCAAAGGAAATGCTCCCCGCTAACTCTGAAGTGATATGATGTGGATCTGTGGCTGTCAATGGACTTTTATATTCAATAAATAAATGCTGTGTAATTTGCCACCTTCATCGTCATTAGAGTATTTTATTTAAGTGGCAGTAGCTGAGCTATTCGCTACGGCAACAGCTCACGGGTTTGGTTCAGTTCACGGTTGATGTTTTCTGGAGCCAAGGTACTGCAGGCTCATTTGGAATGTGTTTTTTAAATAAGGAGTCATTAGTCTGATGGGCTGATTTGGATGATGAATTCCATATCAAACAAGGCTCAGTGTCTGTCTTCTGAATCTCAGGCCCGCAATTTAGACACAGAGCTGAGGATCTTTCTTTTTCAGTTATTGTATCCCTGTGGTTTTTCCCTTTTCCAGACCTCCAACCTTTTCCTCCTCCTTCTTTTCTCCCTCATTTGTACTGGTTGCTAGTCTCTGTCCAGCTCTCTCTGGAGATAAAGACTCGCTTTAGCATACGGCGCGTTCTCCTTAATGCAACCGAGTTCACTCTCATCATTTTAATAGTGGACCTAAGGTATGTTGCCATGTGAACAAGCCATCACGTCACCATAGCAACCAGCCAGATTGCAGCACACCAGTCTGAGGACTGGACCTTTTCTACCACCCACCCCCCCTTTCTCTTCCTCGCCTGGGCTCTTTCTTTTGTTAAATTTGCTGAAGTGCTCACAATAGGAAGATTCAGTCTGCTTTTTCAAGCGGGGTTTCGTTTAAACCTGTAAATTGTTGTATAAACAGAAAGGCCAGCGTGGCACTAGACTTACTTTCAAAGACGACTTGATGAGGACTTTGAATGTGGACCCCACCCCCACTCTCTGCCATGCCTTGCAGTTTGATCAAAAAAGGGACGATCACACGTATTGGTGGCATTTGGACTTAACCAACCCCCCGCCCCTGAGTTTCTTCTTAGCTTCCCCCAGCAGGGACTCCGTGACTCTCCCGCGCAGGCCTGGTGACCATAGCTAAGCCCTCAACTACGCTCGGAAGCCCTTTACAGTTTCTGAGCTCGGTAGGACCCGAATTAGACCCAATTAAAGATGTGGATTCTCCTTCTCCGTTTCCTATTGCCAAGTAACCTGTGCTGGTTCCAATTCCAACCGCGTGGGGAGCGCAGGGATGTTGAAAGGACAAATGATAAAGGGACGTGTGTCGTGTCCGCCTGCTCATATTCATCAACGTTGCTTGGCCTCTGATGCTCCTAACCTTCTCGTCTTTGTTCGGGGAAGCATAAAGAATCATTCTTCCAGGGCCTCACATCTTTTCCCATTTCATCCCCTGCTCTCTTGTGCATGGTGCATCTATTACCTGCTCCGCTCCTCGTCCTCGCGCATCTCCTCCCCTCCCCCGCGCCAACACAGCACCCCTCCCCTTCCGCTCCTCGCCCCTACCACCGCCTTTACTGCTGAGCGTGTGCTGCGCTGCGTATGCGTCCGAAGGCGGACTCAGCCGCCAGCGAGCCTCGGTTGCTGGGTGGAGCGAACTGCCCTCCATGGGCACCAAGGACCCGCTCAGCTCTGTGCATAAAATTACAGCAAACAAGCTTCAAATAACGCAGGACACTTTCATAATTGATTTATGCAGGGGCGCTGAAAGTTCTATTACCTTTTGTTTAGCTCAGGGGGCCTGACTCTATGCAATCCATTGCTGAAACTAATTACAAGATATAATTAAACTGTGACACAAAGATATTATACCGTTAGTTTACTAATGACACCGCGAAGCTGTACCACCAGCACAGGACAGTGATTACGCTTCATTTATTATTTATCCTTTTGCTAAATGAGACGCTGACATTTTCAAAAATTACTTTGAGGTTTCTTAATTGTCGGCAGCAGGATGGACTAGAAGGAGATCTCCTTCCTCTTAGTTACTTATCCAAACCTCAGAAGCATTATTAGCCAAAAGAAAAAAGAATAAGGGGGTGGGGGGTGGGGGCAAAAACAATCACCCAATGGTAATAAGTAAAGCCTAATTGCATCTTTGGACGTTTTTGAATTTTTACAAACAGCGCTCCGTGGTAGATAGGGCTGCTGACCCAGGGTTGAGGTCCAGGGGAGAGAAAGCCCTATTGTGAGATTAAAGGTGACTCTTACTCTGTAACTTGCACAAGGGCAGGTGGCCCTGGATATGTGTGGGAAGAGGCTGGGCGTGAATCGCCGGAAGCTGACCCCAAGGCCTTTTCCGGGAGCCCGTTTCAACAGGCAAAAAGCAGGTAGGGCTCTGATGTTAATATTATTGTTGGGTTTTTCTTTAACAACTTTTCCCCTTATTGATTTCCCCAAACAAAACACTTCATTAGCAATACTGACAGGAAAACGTTTGCATGTGAGAAAAGAGAGGTCTGCTTATGGTTGGGACCAGGGCTAATGTGATTCTAGTTTGGCCTTTTCTGTTACGTCTTCCATGGAGGGGGGGATTTCCTGTAAGGACCCACATGCCCCAAGTGGATGCTTTTGCTTCATTGAAAAGGTTTCCTGCCTCCTTTTCTTTAATCGTCAGTAGCACCCTGGCTATTGGCAGAAAGTACCCTAGAGAAGATTGGGAATAGTAATTCCCTGCATCAGCTTTAAGGACTGGAATTCTCTGGGCCCATTTATCTAGAATCCCTCCATCTCCATGTATGGGCCTTGCTTTATTACCCTCTCATTCATCGCATTCTCAGAACAATAAAAGATTAATTCACTGGCTGCCGTTTGATGAGTTTTTGATGCCGTGAATCTGTGTGCGCACGGGTGTGTCTCCTTATGACTCTTCTGGGTCAGGCATCCTTCAAGGTACTGCTGGCCCCGAATGGCCACTAACCTCTCGGTAACCCCAGTGGTGATGCAATCACAGCGCCCACTGGCCGGCCTGAGACGGGGTTTAATTTCTTCTGAGTGTAATGGCATCCGGCATCTATAATTATGCTATTTTCTCTCCTGTGCTGATTAAATACGATTTACCCAGAGAGCTAAATGATGAATATTTGAGTGGAGTGTGTTGAGCCAATAGCTGGTAAAATAGCCACAATAAATAAACTTGGAGGGGGGAAGGGGCTGAGTGACGGCTACGACTCTGCCAGGTAGCACAGACAGGTGCAAGTGGAAAGAGAGCAGGATTAATGCTGAAGCCAGAACAATACCCACCCACCCACCCACCCACCCCACCTCATCCCACCCCAGCTTCTGTTTAAAGGAAAAGCAACCCTGAAACCTTGGAAATCTCACCTTGAGATCTTACTGAGCCCCAGCAGCAATTAAACAATCAGACCCCCACCCCACCCCATCAATATCATGGTGGGGGTTGTTTCCAGATGCCCCTCCCCCCACAAAGAATACTCTTTATTCCCTAGCATATAGCTGAGAAATGAAATTCAATATCACCTCTTCCTGACCCTGGACCTGCTCATCCCACAACTCCTGTGTTTATTAAAAAGAGGCCTGGCTCATCTCAAGCTTCCTCTGTCTGTGTCAAAGATTCTCACAGATTGAGTAAAATGTCTGTGCTCTTCTGATAAAAGGACCGAGAGCCTGATACCCAAGTCAGTCAGGAAAGCCTTGCAAGCTTTTCCCTATTCTTAGCCCAAAACACAAAGAATCTTTAGCAATGGCACTGCCTTTCCCCGCCCATATTGTCATTTTTATGTGAGATTACAACTTGGGTATTTGTATTTATTGGTCGGGAAGGAAGGGTGCAAGTGGAAGCCTATAGACATTGCACTATTTGGAAGTTTGGACGTGGAGGTGATACAAATTAAACAGTTTATCAGCAGTAATTTACTGAGGTCACAGAAGTGATAGATCTAGTGAGGATGAGGAATCTCCAACAAGTATAGGACAAGGTCCTTTCTTTCAAGGCACATAGAGTGTTATTTGGCAGAAAAGAGCCTATACACATGGAACGACTTGAGAAGAATACCAAATAGTGAGAAGGAACCATTTGAGTATCAGGTTGTAGGGTAGAGATTACCTATATCCTCTGAGATCAGAAAAAGAACAGGTCATTGTGGGTTGGGGGCAACAGGGAGACCCATTGCCCACGCAGTGCCCCTTGAGTGGGTGGACAGTAAAGGGCTTGGGGGCTAGGGCATGGGGGCAGATATAGGGACGGAGATATGGAGAGGCTAGGTTTGCAAGAAAGAGAGACAGCAAATGTGTGTATGAGAAGCCCAGTGTACCGTTGCCTTTAGATTCAATTGTTTAAGACCCCACACTTTCTACGTATTCCATTTTGGATCCTCTAGATGACATTCATTGATGCTCAAGGTTATCCTGCAATGGGAAATAGGTTCACAATGGAAACCTTCCCCTGGGGTGAGAAACCTGCTGTCTCTGATAGAACTCCTAAGGTTTGCATCAGATTAGAAGCTCCTAAATTTGTTTTCCTCTTCATGTCCACTCTCTTTGGGATGAAGCATCCAAGGAAAGGAGAGACCAGCCTCTGGGAGCCTCTCACAGTGGACCAGCCAGTGTGGGCCAACTGATCATGGCTCTCACTGGGGATGCACCTGGCAGGGGCAGCCTGGGCAGCAGCTGTGGATGGTGAATGAGGTTGTGTCTCGCTTATCTTTGACTTTCAGGCTTGTCATCTCCTACTTTAGCGGCAACACCTTCCTCCTCGCAACTCCCAGGGGGGCTGCAAATGGATTTAAAAGCTCCTCTTACATATAACTGTAAACGGGAAGTGAGCGGGCAATGACATCCTCATAGGGAAATATTCTTTGAGCATATGTTGATGCATACAAAGAAAATACCATTTCCTTAGGCACTTGGCGTTTGTTAGCCATTTTGCTTTCCTTCCTTCTTTTGCTAACACTGCTTTTTTCTTTCTTCTTGACTGCTGAAGGCTCATATAATAAAACCATTGTATTTCTGTTTGGGTCTGTTTCAATGCCTTTTTTTTTCAATACCTGGTCCCATGGCATGTTTTTGTGCTGCTTTTGTCTGTATTGTCTTTTTGTTTGGAAATTACGTGAAAGATGAGCCACCAAAAGAGAATACACTTTGGATGGTCCAAAGAGATACTGGTATTAACGGAAATCTGGCAAAAGTGAAATTTAAACTGAGAATATCAAGAGGGGATTTTTTTTCTCTCCTTGAAGGGCTTAGTAAACCAAAAAGTAGAAATGTTATCACAGGAACTGCTGAAATCAGGGAAGACTCGCAAACCTTTGGAAAAATAACGGTGCACATGCTTCTGCTTTTTCTTTCACCAGGTAGGAGAAGCAGAGAGGAAATTTCATGTAGTTGGATTATTTTGAACATTCTGTATTTGAAACCCAAATTCTCCAGTGAGTGGGGAGGGTAGGGGTGGCAATACAGTTTCCTCTTCTTGGAAAGCATGAAGTATTCAGTGAATTCTTTCTCAGTTGAATTCAATGATAATGGGGGAAGCAAAGGTATTGGATCTTTTTGCCTTTGATCTCTTAATTATTGAGAAATGTCCTAAAGTGATAGAGGCTATCTGGAGGGGGAGACACGGCCATTTGGTAGAGAGAGGAGCCAAGACGTGTCATCCTTTCTCCCCAGCCAGCTTGTCCTTTTCCTGCTTCAGAAGGTTTCTTCTACTAGTCTCCTAATTTCATGCCACCCAGTCAGGAAAACATGCCACAACTGACAGAGCAAATGGCTCCAGAGAACTTCACAAAGGAACTCAGACTATATAGCCAGATGGTCAGAGTTTCCATGCTGGTTTGGCCATTTATTGGTCATGTGGTTTTTAGCAAGTCACATGATATCCGAGTCTCTGTTTTCTCATCTTAAAATGAAGATAATGATTGTACCTACCTGCATTAGTCAGGGTTCTTCATAGGAACAGAACCACTAGGGTGTGTGTGTGTGTGTGTGTGTGTGTGTGTGTGTGTGTGTGTTGAAGGAGGTTTATTATAAGAAACTGATTATGAAAGCTAATGGGTCCAAAATGTGCAGTGTGGGGTCAGCAGACTTGAGACCCAGGAGAGCCAAGAATATAATTCCAGTCAAAAGGCCAACAGGTGGATACCCAGAAGAGCCAGTGGTGCAGATAAAGTCCAAACACAGTCTGTTTGAGAATTCCCTCTTGCCTGGGGAGGCCAGTTTTCTTGGTTCTATTCAGGTCTTCAACTGATTTGGTGAGGCCCACTCACATTATGGAGGGCAATCTGCTCTACTCAAAAGTCTACTGATTTATGTGCTAATCTCATCCAACATCACCCTCCAGGCTGACACGTGAAATTAATCAGCACACTACCTCATAGGGCTATTGTGTTTCCTGGACACATAGTATGTGCTATGTAAGTGTTGTGCCATCACTACTATGCCGTGAAGACAATGAGAATTATTAGTAGCACTGTTACTGATACAATTATGGCATTTAACGTACCAGGTTTCAAAGTCCAGATCTACCACGTAGGAGTTGTGTGACCTTGAGCAGGGTCTTCAGCCTCCCCAGGTCTGTACTCCCTTACCTGTAAAATGAGGATACAAAGAGGAAGTTGTATTAAATGAGTTTATAAAGGTAGAACATTTGGATCTGTGTTTCACACACGGTAAGCACTACATGAGTATTTTCAGCTGCAGTTAATATGATCATGCTGATGAATATTACCATAATTACTATCGCTACAGAATATGACACATTTCTGGCCTTGGACAAGATCCTCACCCCCTCAAGGCTCATCTGTACAATGGGGATGCAGGTATAGCATTTTAAACTATGTTTAATTATAGTAAACATTATGCAAGTGTTTGCCACTGCAGTTATGATGATGATAACGAATATTGCCATTATTAGCATTACTATAGAACTTGGTACATTTATTAGCTGTTGCTTTGAACAAGGTCCGCAACTTCCCCCCAGTTTGCATTTGGGAAATGGTGTTAAGTTGAAAGGAACAAGTCAGGCAGAGCATGTGAAGCAGTTGGCACTGTTCCTGGCCCATGGCCCATGGAAAGCACTCAATGAATGCTGACCACTCTGCATTTATTCATGTGTCACGCACTGGACACTGGAACACATTAGTAACAACACTACTGTCTTGTTTTCTCAGCTCTCTGTTCACTCTGTTGCGATCCTAACACGCTGCCATTAAGTTAGTGATGGAGACCATATGATGTCCCAAGTTAGCCACCCTATTTTCATACAACTCTTACATTTAGAAGACTTTAATTTTCTTGTTTGGAAATTATGTTAAAGAAGATAAGTTATCACTTAAAATCAGTGGTTAGTACTAGCTCTGTGGTCTCGGCCCATGCAGAGCACATTTATCCCTCTTCTGGGTGACAGCCTGCCAAATATTTGAAGACAGCACTCACTTCTCTCCTAAGTGTTTTTGTCATCAGACTAAACATCTCTATCTCTTTCACCCTTTTGTCACATAACACAATTCCCAAACCCCTCACTTTATTGATTTCTCTCATCTGGACATACTCCAGGTTTTCAATGGTCACCCTAAGATATGTCATAAGGACTGCAATGAGCCCTCCTGATGGGCACACTTGCCCCACAGAGAACTGCTACCTACCTCATCCTGGTACAATGTTAACTTATTAAGATATCAAGTGTTTGCAGTAGCTCTTTTAGCAATACCATCCAGCTTCTCCTGTTTTATTTTAAGCTGTAATTGACTCACACCCTTTATAAGTGGACTGGTCATTAGCAAGACTATCTTCTTCCTGCCTCTGACAATTGAAGCTTTGAACCTATGTGTGCATGTCTCACGGTCCAGTCATATTTCATCTTAAGTTTGGCCTTTGCTTCAAAATGCTGAGATATAATGACAGAACAATTATTATATTTTTATTAGAAAATTATTTCACACTTACCGTAAGATATTTGGGAGACAGGGAAAAGTGCAAAGAAGAAAAGAAGCATCATCCATTTGTCACCATCCACCAATGACCATTGTTGGCATTTTGGTGACTTCCCAGACCTGTCTCTTGTGTTGTATTATGTGTCATGGTATGCGTGCATTTGTCATTGCAGAATTGGGATCACATTGTATATAGAGTTTGGGTACCTTATTTTTTTCATTTAATATTAAACTGTGAGAAATTTCCTACATAATTAAATTATATTTGGAAATTTGACTGCAAAGTACATCCTGTGGACATATGGATATTCCATAATGTTTTATTGGGAATAAAGATTATTTCCAAGATTTCTGTGTTAGAAATAATGCTTTAGTGAGCATCTTTGTCTGTATCAGGGTTTCTCACTCAACCTCAGCACAGTTGACTTTTGGGGGGCTGAATAATTCTCTGTTGTGGGACTGTTCTGTGCATTGCAGGATGTATAGCAGCCTCTCTGACCCCTCCCTACTAGATGCTAATAGTACATTCACCTCCCCACCGAGTCGTAATGACCAAAAATGTCTCCAGACATTGCCAAGATTCCCTTAGAGCTAAAGTCGCCCCCGCCCCATAGAGAACTGCTAGTCTTTGTCTCTTCAGCTGGATGGGAGAGGGGGGCGGTAAAAGAGGACAGTACAAACAATCTATCCCAACTGCAAAGAGTGAGGGAGTGCGTTGTCAATAGAACATTTAAAAACAATTAATAAAACCAACTGAAAATTGGCCCATTTTTTATTATCATAATGTGCCAATAATGTCAGCAATGACATTCTCCTTCTTCCCAGGGTAGAATACAGATAGGTACGATCATTATTCACTTCCATCACCACCACCACCTCCAATGGTTTTGCCATTGTCCCTTTAAAAAAATAGTCCCAAGGTGCCTGACTGGCTCAGGCGGTTAGGTGTCCAACTCTTGGTTTTGGCTCAGGACATGATCTCATGGTTCCGTGAGTTTGAGCCCCATGTTCGGCTCTGTGCTGACACTGTTGAGCCTGCTTGGGATTCTCTGTCTCCCTCTCTCTCTGCCCCTCTCCCATTCACGCTGTTTCTGTCTCTCTCAGGATAAATAAAGTTTAAAAAAAAAAGTTCCAAAGCACACTGTTTATGCTCCCCCAAAGTTGTATACAATTTTAACAACACAGCTTTCTGGGTGAATTTCATCTCTTTTTTTGCTTACAGCTTTCTTGTCACAGATCTGAGACCCACTGGGGATAGTCAGGAGATACTTGCTATACTCACAGTCATCTTGTCCCTCTGTTAAGTACTGTTTTCTTACTGATCAAGTTCAAGGAGCCTAACTCCCTCTTCTCTTCTGGTGTGTTATCTCCCTAGTTCCTGGGAACGTATGCTTGAGGGTTTAAGGGTACCTTCCCTAGTTTGCTAAAATATGTTTTCAGTATAATACTCCTCTGTTTAAAAGTAATTTTCACTGTCTCCTTTCTGCTAATCAATTGTGAATACTACTGTAACCTGCTCCTTCACAGACCATCAAACTTGATTTCCCACAATCCCCTGACAGGCCACATCTGCCACATGGAACTTGTCTCCTTGCTGCCCCATAAGTATACACTGGTCTTCATGGCTTCGCATATGTTGTTCCACTCCCTTAGAATGCCCTTCCTCTCTCATACACAAACCCTATTCATAGGAAACCCTTCTTGGGTTTTAAATCTCTCATTGATATTCTGCTTCTCTAAGCTCCTTATTATGTGATCTGTATCCTCTCCTATCATATCATGTAGTATCCTTTGGCACTTAACTTACCTATCTATGTATTTCTAATTATTTTTGTAACAGTTTTATCTCAACAATTAGAACATAAATTTCCTAAAGGCAAAGATGTTTTATACTCAAAAATCTTCTCAAAAACAAGTCTGTAAATATTCAATAAATAGCTGATGATGATGTATAATTTGTTCTGTTCCAATATTATTTAACTTCCTCATTTCCTAGCTTAGCTCTATAACATTCAGTGCAAGAACTAAAAATACATGTGTGTGCCTTCAGGTATCTTAATTTAACCTTAAAATTAACTACCTAGACATCCAAACGTAAGTTTCAAAAACTGTACTAGGTTTTCTCATCATTTATGTATCTAACAAGTATTTTCTCAGGAATCAAATGATCCATAACAATCTTTAATAGTACTAGCCACCCCCCGCCAACCCAGCCCCTTTAGTTGTGTCTATCCTTCAGCATTCAAAGCGAAGCCACCATTTAGCATAGGTTGCAGAAATCATGGGAGCTGGCAACTTTGCTGGTAAGAGTGCTGGCTCTACAGAATCCAGAAACTTCCTAAACTTTCTGTTTAATGTTCCTGTAAAGGTAATTACTAACCTTCTGGGTACCTGGTACCCATTTCCAAATGTCATCCCATAGTTCATTTTAAATGAAAATAATACCTAATACTTCTTGTCATTTCCCCCAATTTTTCAAACTCTGAACTTTTAGGAAATTGTCATCATCACATATGGGGGGAAAAATTAAGGAAAATTTAAACTCTAAATTTTAACAACCCAGAATACTAAGAATCTGAAAAGAGGCTGTAGGAGGAGGAAAGAACGCCAAGGTGAGAAGGGAAAAAAGGAAAGATCTTGTAGCTAGGTTTCACTTGATAGTCCGCACTTCTCTTTTGTCTATCCATCTGTAGTTCCCACTGCCATTGCAAGTCAAAGGGGGAGCCCAGAGAGTACACCAGAACAAAATGAAGTTAACCTTGACTTGGTCACTGGCATGAGAGAATCAAAGGGCTGTCCTAGAACAGACCAAATTCTATTCTGAGAATACATTTTTGCAGAAAGAAGCAGATTTTCCAGTTTCAGAGAAACAAGAGAGTTCTTTTAAGTCCAGCCTCCAAAAGCTCCTTGACCAACAACCTTCAGTGCTCACTGTTCTCTTGGGGTCAGCCCAGATTGATTTAGTGATTAACTCCAACATTTTTCTGGCTTCTCCACTACACCAGCACATTTCAGGTTTCTAAATATAGGTCAACCCAGGCAATTAGGAGAGAGCTTCTGTTTTTGAAAGGTATTCAGCAGGCAGAAAGCCCAGTTTACAAATGAGTGATCATGTTTGGCCCCAGATGACTTGACTGACAGGGACCACCATATTCACAGGTACGTGTTGGGATATACAAGAAAACTTCCACAGTTACTTCAACAAAGACTATATTAACCACAAGAAACTTTAATTTCCCGTCAAAAAAAAATGCATTTGTCACTGACCTTTGTTAGGGGCCTCCATTTTAGGTTGCCAATTTTATGATCTTGCTGTTCTTGTTGTGTTGGAGAGTAACTGCGGTGATGTTGAATAAACCCGTAGACCCACTTATCAATTGGCCGTTGATAAGTTAATCAGCAAAGGTTTCCATTTAGTTCCCACCTAACCCCACTTTGTTCTCTCATTAGTGTTCTAAAAAAAATGATCACATTGCCTTGGGAAGCTAGAAATGAATGCAGCATTGGCTCTGGCTGCATAGGACATTATTTAGGAGGCTACCACTCCAGGCCAGTATTCTGCATAAAGAGTCAGAGTCCCTTTGGATGAGAACTTGCAGCCTACCACTGCTGGGCTTTGAAAGTCAATTGATCCAGACCTTACCCTAACAAAGAGTCTCAAATATAGACTCTTGTTATTGTCTCCAAATGAGATGATCATTTCATTTTGGAGAATATTGTAGAAGTATTACTATATTAAATGTGAATACTCAGACTATCACAACTTTTGAAGCTCTATGTTGATCTTAATTTTTTTTAAATATATGGAGAACCAAGAAGAAAATATATGGGAACAAAGGAACAGATGGGCTCTCTCCTGGATTTGGAGCCTGCATATACACTTTAGGGAAGCAGAGCAGTACTGTGCACATAAAAACTTGGTAGAACCCAAAACGTTCTTCTTCAATATGTGGTCCGGCAGTGTCACTAGCACCTGAGAGCTTGTTAGAAATGCAGACTCCCAGGCCCCACAGACTTACCGAACCAGAATCTGCATGTTAAGATCTCCAAGTAACTCCTATGCACTTCACAGTTGGTGAAATTTTGATCTAGAAGTCGGCCGAAGTTTGAATTCAGTTATTAGACTCAGATTATGTGGATTTCAATGTACGTAGAAGCTAGGACTATGCATTGTTCCTGCCAGGACGCTAACTAAATTTTACCCTCTCTGAAGAGGAAGCAGTATATAAAATGAAATAATCTACCATTGTGAGATGTTAACATTTCAAAGTCATATTTTCTTTCTTCTTTTCCTGTGCTCTCTCCCACTGTAATGGATATGGCTGGCACGTTAGTAATGCAGAAGCTTCCTGCGACATGGGACTTTTCAAAGGGGCGGAAATTCTTGGGCATTGTGGTGGTGAATTTTGGCTTCAGCACTGCGAGAAGGTCTCAAGTTGCAGCGATGGTAAAACATACCCAGCTATATGCATGCTCATTCCTAGATCAGCAAAGACATGCAAGTCAGTGAAACCTGGGAGTCAACTGACTCTAATTCCTAAGCTCTAGTCCTTTCTTCCTCATCTTTAGCTTTCAGACCACAACAACTCATGTTGGATGTCATCTCTAGGCTATTTCTGAATCCATTGTCCTCTTTTCATGAACCGATTGCCTAGAATTTGACCAAGGCAATGACCACCTAACTGAGGCTCAAAAACTGATTTCCATTGCTCTCCCTTGCAATGGGTTATTGCCTCCAAATGGGCTTTGCTCTCACCCAACAGCTTTACCTGGTAGAAACCCCTTCCTCCGCCTACCCCCAGTGAATTGCTTCCTATTTGAGGACTCTGAATTGCCTGACTTAGTCCTCCTTCCTCCCACTTGGTCACTGTGGTCATGTTGGCTGCTCCCTCCGCTGTTGTGAGGTAAGCATGGCTCCTTCCCTCTGGTCTTGGGCCATTTTTCCTAGGCTGCTTTTTTTTAAATTTTATTTTATTTTATTTTATTTGTGGTCTCTGTCATTCTGCCGGGGCAAGGGGGTAAAGAGATCTGACACTAAGTGCGGGGAAATGCTGAATCTGGAATCTATCTTCCAGACGGCACAAGAATAAAAATTCATGGCAGCACAGCAGCTGCTGACACATTCCCAAAGACATATTGCAGGTAGCATTATTTATTGTGGCAAGGAGTTCATAGAAGTGCTACCTCAAAGCACCCTGAGAGATCCTGAAAAGCCCATCTCCCATCACGTGAGGCAGATTTATGGGGGCTGCTCTTAGAGAGGTCAGGCGGTACAGCTCAGGACGTGGCTGCTTCCAGAAAGCCTGGATTCCCTTAACATATTCAGTGCAGTTTGATTGGTTCAAAGGAGGGCTTGAGTCTGTAATGTTGACCATAAAATTGCAGTGACACGCTGCTTTAGATAAGAGGGCTGGAGGAAGGGGGCAGGGATGCTGTGGGCGCAGGAGCAGCCAGCACAGGCAAGACCGGAGCATGCGCTCATATTTTAGGTTAATGTGCGGGAAAGGGATGGGGGATGGGACCAGGCAGATTAACGTCCGCACAAAGGAAAGCTGAACCCACCAGCCTGGACACGGCAGACACCCTGCCTCTATCCACATAAATCCATGTGCACACAAACACATGGAGACATGCGGGGACCTGCAGGTACCACCCAGACAGAAAGAACCACAGCCAGGCTAGCCAGGATGACCTCCCCATTGTCCTGGAGTGGCCAGGGGGAGGGACTGCTTTCCCCATGACCCTTGACAACTAGATCAAGTGCCTCACAGGCTCTCCATCAGTGCTATTTAAACGGTGTCATTCCCTATGCTGCTCACTAACCAGCCTCAGATGCACAAATTCCTAGTCCACACCCTTCACCCAGACAGAGCCCAGAAATGAGACTCTTGTGCAAGCTCAGTGGGCCTTGGACTGATGGAAGGCTGCCAGAGAAGGGCACTGATTCCTCTTTTCTGGAATGAGTGACATCCAAGCAGGCCAAGAGAATACTAAGCCATGAGGAAATGACCTCCTCTCCTTTTCCTGAATCTAGGGTCTTGGACTTTCAATCAGATGGGTGAACACCACTTACTGATTCAGGGTGAGTGTCCTAAACATGAATTTGTTTATCCTGGTCACTTTCTACCCACAGTGTTTCAGGGCTGCCACACTTGTAGCCAAAATCCTTGGCCTTCCGTGGGTAGCCTAGTTAAGAGACTTAATTGCTGTCAACTTTCCAGATCTGAGTTAGAGAGATGGCCTATGTAAGGGGATGAGCTGGCTATCTAAATAATTGAGGTGATTATCTTTTTCTGAATTATTCAGCTAGGACCTAAATTGTCCTATCAATTCACAGAAAGGTAGGTTTTGGTTTGAATTATACAGATAATAGCCTTAATTCTTCACTTCACTCAATCCTGCATGTCCCATGGAAAAGGGACTCTTTCTTCTTTTGTTGAAACTGACATCATTTAGATTTTTGCCCCCACCTGTTTTGAACTATCGCTTGCAACCACGTGTCCTTTCCATCTTACATGTGAAGCGTTTGGGCCGTCCATCTTGCTTCCTGAGGTCAGCCTCTGGAATTTGAAGTGTGGGTGTAGAAGCATGAAAGTTTTTCAACTTACTGAGATGAGAAGAGGAGAACCTATTAAAATTTATCCATTGCTTTTTGCTCCTTCAGAATCCATTTAGAGGCTCTCCATCATTTGCACATTCTGCCAATCTCCCATCTCTCATCCACGATCTTTAAAATATAAATCCCTGCCACTGTTTAATGTTGCCTGCTCACAGCAGATGATAGTCTGAGGCACTGCTATTCTCCTACTTGGATTCCAGACCTAGCGTCCTTGCAGGCTCTGTCCTGAGGGATGTGACCACTGACTTCGTGAAATCCAGGAGACCACTCAGAGACTCTGAGCGCCACTGTTCAGATGACCATCCTTGCCCATTGGCCTAAACAGTCGCTGCTCCGCGTACCACTGTTGACCCCCTGAGGTCCAATGCTTGACCTCATTAATACAAAAGGGGAGAAAGCTAAGTGAATGTTTTCACAGTCGCCTTTTTCTGCAGGCCACCTGGAGGTTATCAAGGCCAGAGGCTGCTTTCTAGTTCATAAACCTGTTAGGGTATTCGGAGTCATGATTCTCTTATTCAACTGTCTGTGCTTTTCCTTGGGACAGCTAATCCCTCAGCGTGACTGGTGGAAGCCGCAGTATTGATTTCTGTGTCTCTCTAAACCTCAGTTGTGTTCAACGCTTGTTAGACATCTGAAGGAATATCCAGTGGGCTCTGGGGGCAATTTGAGAGCGAGGCGCCATAGGCCTGCTCTTAAGAGAAGTTTCTGTAAGGTTGCCGGGCAAGCCGATTGAATAAAATGAGAAAGAGAGGGGATGGAGAAGATGAGAGGGAAGAGAGGAGGGAAAAAGGAGAAAGAGGGAAGAGAAAGAGAAGCAAGAGAAACAGGAGGGGAGAGAGAAGAAACGATCGAAAGGAAAGGAGAAGAAGAGAGAGAAAGGGGGGTCTGTCCTGCTAATAGGAATCTCTGAAGGATTTTCATCTTTCTGCTCCTTTAAGCCTCAACTCTCCCTTTGTTAATAAAAGAGCAGTTTTCATTTTCTGGTCAGTTCCAAATGGAATGAGAACAGGGTGCCCATGTGTGTGGCTGGTGTACCCCCCAGGCTGTGCCTGGGGAACTCATGAAGGGCGTGGCCCTGTGGCTCCAGCATGCTTTCACCTCCTGCTCCCGTGTGAACACGGGAGGGCGTGGCTGAGGACGCTCCTGCCAGCGGAGCCAGGAGAAAGGCTGATGCAAGATGCCGGGTGCTTAAAAGAGTGCTTCTTGTAACAGCAACAGCAAAAGCACCGGAATAGGATTTTGTTGCAGGAATTATAATCCCAAAGTGAAAGACCGGCTCACGGCAATAAGCCATCGGAGACTTGGCAATTGGTTTCTCGCTGTCATTCAGTTAAGAATGTCATTCGCCTCTTTAACATGCCTCCGCTGTAAAGCCTCTAGGTCTGTCTAAGCCAGGGCTTCTGAACTGGGGACAATTTTGCACCCCCTACCCCTGTCCAGAGGACTCTTGGCAATGTCTGAGGACATTTTTGATAGTCATGGCTGGGGCATGCTACTGGCATTTAGTGGGTACAGGCCAGGGATGCTGCTAACCACCTGACAATGCACAGGAGAGCCCCCCACCACAAAGAATGGTGCATTTTGAAATGCCAATACAGCCAAGGTTGAGAAACACTGCCTTAGCCCTGAAAACGTAGCATTTCCTCTTTTTTTCCTCCCTTATTTGCTTCCCACTTTTACCTAAGACATTTCCTCGGCCAATAGTATATAATAGCCACCTCTAGGGAATTAAAAAAGGAAAAGAAAGAAAGACAAAGATGTTTTTCTGTCCAGACCACACTCACCCAACGTCTCTGGGGATGAGGCCCAAGAATCTATATTTTGGAAAGTTATCCAGATGACTCTTATCCACAACCAGGTTTGAGGATCCTAGAAAAAGATAAGTGGCCCCCTTCAAGATTCTGTCAAGTGTGAGAGATTGTTTTTCGATCAGAAATCTAGTTCCTGAGTTCTAGAATTGGAGGAAGGTTGACCAGTTTCCATCTTATAGATGCTCTGGCATTAAGATTCCTTTCTCCACTTAAGAATCATATTCTGCTCCAGCATGAGTATGTTGGACTCTTTCCAGCATCTCACAGTCCTGAACTGGAAAAGCCTGGACCATTGGGCTGCAAAAGCAGAGAACTCTTGGCTATTGGAGCCCCCGTGTGCTGGGGCCCAGAGCCACCTGCAGGCCGTGGCAGGATTACCTTTGTTGTCAGTGCTCTCCAGGTGGAGTGTAGGGGAGTCTGCTCAGATGCTCACAAGCTCTTTGGACCACATCAGACCTTGCCTCCATAACGGCCTCCTGGTGTCTTTGTTTTCTACTGTGGGACTTTTACGGGGGTCCTTTGTCTTACCAAGTAGCTCTTGGAACATATTTGGGAAGCAACAATAGCAAAGAGATCACACCAAACTCACTAACTAAAAGAAGGCAGAGCAATTTATGGTAGCATATGATAGTTAAAATAAAGCAGAGACTTCAGATGATGCCATGGATAAGTAAGATTTTTAAAATCCCTTTTCTTTCTGCCGCTGAGAGGAGAGAGAGAGATGAGGAGATTACCCCAGTTGTTGTGGGGAATTGTCATAGTTCTGTGCTTTGCTGGGCCTGTGGAGAGCTGATTTAGAAGCATAGAATTCATCTCATCACTTTTCCTCCGCTTCCTGAACCTCCCCACCCCCTGTGAACCTGAGAGTCCCTAGAATGTGCATGGTGGAATATGGGGCAACCTGCATAAGTAGGGCCAAATGGTCGACCCTTTCTGGGTCCGGCCTCAGCCTGCCCCTCCTGAGCTGAGGCATTTTATTGGTTTTCCTCTTCATCTGCAGCATGGGCTCTTTTCCCTCCTCATTATCATTACCTTCCCCAAGACTGGAGCCTGCCCCTCATCAAGATTTATATCGCCACATTCATTAGGTGATACAATACTGTCAACAGAATCAGCACTGGCAGCAGCGGCCTCATTATCTCCGTGGTTAACCCCTGCTTCCCCAGTGTTGGTCCCTGTCAGGGATTTTAAATTCAAATTAAATTTTAATGCAGCAGCTTTGATGTTTGAGGTGGAACTGCCTAGTCAGGAGGTGGCTGGGGGAGGAGATTCTATTGTTACGTTACCTCTCTCCCTCTTACGGGCTCCGGGCTCCACGAAGAACGTCCGCACAAGACTTTCTTTCTCTTTCAGGGACTGATCAGCACATTCTCATGCTGGAATGTCTTTCGTTTTCTGGTTGGAATAATAAATTAAGGAACATATATTTCAGAGGTATATAGATCATACCAGATTGTCTAAGGACTGGAGTATTTGGGTCCAGATGCTATATGTGACCCTAGGGGCCAGCTAAGGGATCCCAGCCTGTAAAATAATAATAATCATAATTTGTATTTAGAGAGGAAATTAGTCACTTTTTAAGATTTTCTGACATGAGAAAGAAATAGCACCCTTCTCTGGATCTTTATCTCCTTGAAGCTCTCCCTAAGTACACAGATATTGATAGTGTTTAAGATAATCGAAAATACACATCATCTTCCTTTTTGTGTATTTATGCACTGAAGTTAAGTTGTCCAGGGCAGACTTGAAGCTCTGCAAAGTGGTGAGTTTATTTTGGGCATCATTACAAAGTAATAAAAGGAATTTCCACTGTGGAACTGGCATATGGTAGGTACTTGCCAAATGTTACTTCCTCCTCCACCTAATGCATCACCCTCGTACCCCCTTGCCTTTAGAGTGATGATCCTCAATAAAACCTTGTCTGCCAGCCTGGCTTGTATCCACAGGCTTCAGCAGCTAGTAGCATCACAGCTGGCCACACAGCTTCAATCACTTGGTAAGGCCCAGAAGCCTCAAATATACCCTGTGAGCTAATTCTATCTAATTGTCCTCTATAACAATCAGCAACAGAAATGGTTGATTGAAGGAGTAGACACAAGTAAAGTCTAATATTAATTAAGTTCCCACTGTGTGCCAGGCATTATGCTAAGTGCTATCTCATCTTGTTTATCCTGCCCAACAACCCCACATGGTAAAGTTATTACCACACAATTTGCAGAGGAAGGAACGGAGGCTCAGAGAGGTTTTGTAACTTGGCCAAGGTCACATAATAAAAGAAAGGTTTTGAACCTGGCCTGCCCCATCTTCACAGGCAATGCACATTCTCCCTCTACTCCTTCTTGTCTGTGTTTTAAAATGAAAAGGTCACATTGTATCAGATCCACAACTGCCCTCTTTGACTTCCATATGCTAAAGGAAGCAAGTTGCAGGTGGAAGGATTTGGTTTACTTCCACCTGTGATAGTTTATCTTCCATTTACCTGGTTCTACCTACTTGAGGTACATTGATACCTCAGGGCAAAAACAGGGATCATGTGTTTGTTTTAGGTATGCTTATTGGTAGCAAGCCTGTTATGTCGATGTAAGCGGACAAGGTGACCATTGTCTGAGCAATGACAGTTCCTCTTAACACTCAAGTAGGTTTACTCTAGAATCGGCATCTACATCACTAAACACTTGGGCTTTGAGACCTGAGTTTGCCTCCTGACTCCACAGCTTGCTAGCTCAGTGACCCAGGGCAATTACTTAGCCCTTCACGACCTCAGTTCCCATATCTTAAAAAAAAAAAAAATGGACAATAGTCATTTTTGCTTCACATGACTATTATAAAAGTAAATGAGATGGGACATAGAAAGCATTTTAAATTGTGCCTGGCCCATGATAGGTGCTCAATAGACATTTATTATCATTGCCATGGTTGAAATCATTATTAGTAGTATTTAGTCCTAGGCAAATCAATGCAAAGAATCTATGCACAACTAAGACCCAGTACATAACAGTTTATCTTGGATAACTGATCAAGGGCATGGATTCTATCTATTCATCTCTTTGAATAAGGAACTGAGAAATAGAGGGGTAGGAAGTAAGAAGGAAACCATTAACAGAATTGTTGTCTGATAAATTTGTTAGATTTTTTAATGTACAAGTCAATCCAGGACATGCTAAAAGAGAGTAATTTTCTAATCGTGCTGATATATGTATTATCTTCACATTAGAACAGTACTGTCTGTTCTCAAATATATTTTCAGAGTGAGCCCTAGAAATGTGGTTGTTTAGTGTTAATTTCCCACATTGAGGGTGTGGAAGGCCCATTAAAGTTCTCTCATGCTTCCTTCCCGGACTTTATTTCCGCAATCTTCATAATTCAGTTGTAACATTGCACTTACACATTATCATACAAGGTCTTGGCTTGTAGTGATGTTTTTAAATGAGAGAATTTAGACATTTTTATGCTTTTCTAGTTATGTCTCTTAAAATGAAATTTCATAAGCATTTAGCTGGTAATATGAACCAATTGCCTGAGTTATTTCCAAACAGAGTGTACAAAGGTCAGGATACTATGGTTTGAAACACATACACAGAGGGGATTGAAATGAAAGGGCTAGGACTGTGATCCTCTCTGAAGATAATGCATGAACTGTGGCTGAACCAGAGGACCCCATTCAGGGAGTCACAACAGCAGTTAGGACACCATTCCTGCAGCCACTGCAATAGAAAAGGGGAAAGGAGCTGCAGGCAGTTGCCCCACATTATGCCAGCTTCCTACAAGAAGGTCCCTAACGGGTGAAGTCCAGCCAGTGCTCTTGGCTCCCTCTTTCACAACACTTCTTGCCTATGCTTTTCCTCTATCACCACAATCCCTTTCTCTCCCAGTCCCTTGAGCAGGTGTGAAAGGGTAACCACTGCCTTGTCATCCTATCCCTGTCCAACCTAGGCCCAGCCTCCTCCCTTGCTCTCACCCCTCAGCAGCCACTTCACAGCAGCCTTCTGTCTATGCCACTAACTGAAAGACAAATGGATTTGCTGACATCCTCAATGTTGTTACCTAGTCATGGAACTAGAAAATGAGCAGCCCTAAGGATGTGGCACATTACTGTGAAAGAATTGCAAACACTGTACAAAAAGGCTGTAGAATTTCAGAAAATGTGCTGAAACCCAGTTGTATAGTTGGAGCTTAATTCTTAGAGCCAATGAGAAAGGTTTAATACATGCATAAATTAAGCCTTCAGACAAGGCTAGGATTGGCTCAATCCCTAGACAATCAAGGATTAGTCATTCTAGAAGAGCATGACTGTGGCTACTAAGACTAACATCCATCCACCAAGGAACACTAGAGGGTCCACACTTTTGCCTCTTCCATGGCTAACATTAGTCTTCTGTATGGGTTCCTTGCTCCCAGGCCTATTACAAATCAACATCCTACTTAATAACCTCTTCCTGTATTCTGTTGTCTCCAAAATAAACATAGGACCCAGCCCCCTACTTTCTAGTTTTAAGAATTCTGGCTGATGTTTGTAGGAAACATAAGGATGATCAACATATTACCATTGTAGGGGGAGGGATTGCTTATCTAGGGAGAGACTTTGAGGCTCACGGCATGGCATCCATCACCTGGGCAATTTTATCCCTTTCCAGGATGTGGTTTGCAACCTTACAGGCTAGGAAACTGATGCTACCCACATTCCAGGAATGAGCCCTCCTCCTCTCGGAGCCAAACATCCTTAAATGAATTTGTGAAATAAAACAAGGGCAGTTTACAAATTTACAATAAAAACTATAACCCATTGTAACGAACATTGCAACACATCCAGTTGTTTTTGTCACTAAAAATAAGAGTACCTGGGAACCCAAGTCATTATCAAAATATAAATGTATTACTTTGCAGTGAGAAGCAACTGTCCCAGAGACCAGAATTTGCAGAGTTTTAATGTTGAGCGTGTTCTTACGGGAATATCTACTTAGGCAATCAAGGAACAATCCAAAGGTTTTCTAGCAAGCATTGAATCTGATCATAGTAAGACAAGTTAAGTCGATGTATAATGATCTTGTCAATGAACCCAAATATTCAAAGGTTATTGGCCAACACTCAGTGAATCTCTATCCACATTGGCTGTACCAATAAAACTACCATACTGCTCCGGCCCCAGTGAATGGTTTTTATTAGGCATTGTCAGTGTTCACATCCATGAATCTCCTTGCTCTATGATGCTATGGTCTGACCAACTCTGCTTCTAATGAACATTCTCTTCCATTACATATGTTGACACATCTAATAGACACAATCATGCTGGCATGTGTGTCAATCTGTCTCTTTGAGATGGCTGCTCACAAAGAGTGAAACTTTAAGATCCACATTCCTTTAATTCATTTTTTCATTCCCAAATCCTATGGGATCTTCTCAGTATTGCTTTTATATACCAACAGCAGAAAATAGAGTAGAATAGAATAGAGCTAAACTTTAGGGACATTTCAGGCATTGAAGTCTTTTTTTTTTATTTTTTAGAGAGAGAGAAAGAGAAATGTAAGCAGGCTCCATGCTCAGTGTGGAACCCCACTTGGGGCTCGATACCACAACCTTGGGATCATGACCTGAGCTGGAATCAAAAGTTGGGCACTCAACCAACTGAGCCACCCAGGTGCCCTGGCACCAAAATCTTAAATGTACTATTTATAGTTGTTCCTGGCTAAACTCAATCCCCTTCCCAGAAATACCAATGATCTTCTGAAAATCAGTCTACATTTACCCTATTGGTTTTCGATACTCACTTAAGGTTGCTATGGGTTGGTTCCAGATCTACTAGGATTCGGAGTCTCTTTCATAACCTTGTTTCCTAAACTCCTCACCAACTGTGACTCTTGGTATTGCACAAGAATTCTCCATCAAAGATCCTCACCTTTTAACAGTTTATCATACCTACCTTTTACTCTGCTCTGCCCCAAATCCACAGCCCAAACCTGTGTTCTTCTTCTCTGAAAGCTTGCCTGTGACACACATCAGCTGGTTTTTAAGGCTTATCCTACCTTTAGAATCACACAGTGTGGCGTCTGTCTGCTTTTGTTCTAGAGGACTGAAAATTACTTCTCTCTGAAGGCCACATGCTTCAATGATAGACATCATCCTTGGATTCCAGCTGTGTTGTCTTGGCTCCTAAAACTCTCAGTGATTATCATGTCTTCCTTTTTAAAAATTCAGATCCCCTACTAAAAATACCAAAAAGCCCCTACTTCCAGTTTGAGGAATACTTTCTAGTTTCAATACTTTCTAGTTTCGATTGCACAGACTAAGATGACTGATGTCTTGGGATCAAAGTTCTCTGGGTTCAGGTGGCCACCTCCACTCATAGCCTCAGGCTCTCCTTGGTGACATGTTTTTCTTATTTGTATCCCACACAAACACACACAAGCACACAATAGAAGGCATCAAGAGTTAAGCAATTCCTCTTAGATGCTCCAGGAAGACTTGGAAGGAAATGATGGCCATATAAAACAATCCTTTTTTTCTATCATTGCCCTGTTCCCTCTCAGAATTTAAATATTTTGAGTTTTTATTTTGGAATCTTAGAAGTGTTCTATTAAAATGAAGCCTGGAAAATCTGTAACTCACAAATGTCAGAATGTTCTAGATTTCGGCTGGAAATTAAAACTGCAGACACGGCAATGCTCCATCACCAGAAGTATGGAAACCTGGAACTTCTTTGCAATCTCTGAGTCCCATTACTACAAATCTGAGATATTGTGGTCATCTCCCTCAAAAAACTCCATACAAAAGGCCACACCCAATTTTGTACTCAATAAGGTATACTAATCACCAGCTAAGTTATTACCCTGCCCTGGTTCCACTTTTTTCTGCTGTAAATTATAAATTTTATTCTCGATTCTAGATTTACAAATGGCAATGGGCAATGTTTACATTTGTTTTATTTTTGCTTATAGTTTTCATCCCAGTCTGTACAACTATCTTTAGGATGAGTAACATGTTGAACTTAAACACGGGTCTTAAACAGCATTTCAGAACTTCCCTTATGTCAATACTTAGCAACTACAATTCTGAGCATGCCGTCTCCTTATCAGAGGGGACATTCAGAGGATACTATCAAGACTTTTGTTTTTTTGGCAAATGTAGATAAAACATCAAACAAAGCTAAAAGCAAGAAGCTTGACAAATGACTAGCTCCTCAAAGTTCTTCCCAAAATATATGGAATGCTCAAAGCCAGCTCTAAAGCCAGCCCAGTTAACCTTGGCAGGGTTATGTAGAGCTCTCATGTGGAATGATGAAAAGTATTTTCACAAAAGCATGTCAAGCTTTCTTTAAATGGCCATGATGGTCTTGATGGATTCTGGTTCCAGAATGTTAATAGTCAAAAGCACCTACCTAGTCCTTCAGTGTCAACACACCTGCTCACCAGGTGCTCAGGGCTCTTAAGGTGGCTATCCATTGGAGAGAAAGGGAGAGGTGAGGTGAACAGATGCTGTCCACATTTCAGGCTTTCTAATCAGGGGTGAGCAGATGCTCTCCCGAACAACTCCATGTTGAGATGTCACTAATGTAAAAATTAGTGTTTTTCTCTTTCTGCCAGAATGCAGGATTTACATGATCCCTCACACATATCCCTGGAGGACTGGGGTATAATCTCCTAACCAGCAAGGAGCCAATAAACCTTCATTCAGGAGAAAATTTAACTCGCAAAAAATTCAGAGACCTTGCTTTCACTGGCATCAGGCCAAACTCCTCTGCCCTGTGTTGGGGAGCCCATTCTCGTTTCGAGGTGTGTGTCTTTCTCAGCAGCCTTCAGTCTCCTGCCTGCCCTTTGATGGTGGTCATGAGCCAAGGTTGCATGAAGCAACCTGTGAAATCCGTGGGAAGAAAGATGGAGTAGAGCCCAGGTTTAGATGAACATATACCTAGCAAGCATGGGATCCAAATGTGGGAAGTGCAAACCTTGGGCACTGTCAGAAGGATGGGATAGCCCTACAATGGTCTGGAAAGCAGTTTGGCTTTGGCTTAATGAACTGCATGCTAGGGCTGTGGGGTTCAGTTGGGTTTGGTACATTGTGGCTAGAGAGGTCAGCTCATCTGCTGGAGCCCCTTTCTAGTAGGTTTCCATCTTCTAACCTCTCCTGGTCAACCATGGAGATCACTCAGCCCTGGTCACAAAGTTCTTCTGGGGCCATTCCCAAATGCCATGTTTCTTCTTCTTGCTCTTCAAGTTCTGAGTTTCCCATTTGCTCATTCATGATGCTCTCCTGGGTTTGCTTTGAGTGGGATTTTACTCTACTAACCAGCATTCCTCAACTCTCCTCCCAAGCACACAGCTGAGCCCTAAGACTATCCAGGAGCTTGGGAAGCAGAAGCCAAGAGGCTGGTGGCTCTGTGAAGCCCTTTTGTTGCTCCTTCCTCTACCACTGACTCAATACCTGAGGAGCACAGGGGATGGTGGGGGGGAGGCACTGCACTAAAGCAATGGATCAGGTCCCCAGTGAAAGCTAGAGCACCACTGTGTGATATGTAACATGATAGAAGACACTCAGCCTCACTGTTAGGCTTATTTTCTGAGTCTAGGCTCAGCTGGGGCTCCTTTTTGTCCTTCTTCCCTGACAACTTTTATTCTTTCTGGAAACTCTCCCTGACAGTTGGCTTTTTCTTAGCACTGCAGATGACTTTCCTCTAGGCAATGACTCTCAACTTCTGTTTGAGGTTTGGAACATTTTTAGCTGATGCTGAACTCCATGGTATCTTTGTTCCCTTGTATTCTTCATGTTCCTGCCTACCATAGGGCCTTTGCATAGGCTTTTCTCTCTGGCTGGAATGCCTTTTCACCTGCTTCATGCTGACTTGTCTTTCATATCTTAGCTTCACCACATTTCTTAGAGAAATCTCCCGGTGCTCAGATAAAGTCCAGTCTCCTTATCAGGTTTTCGTGGTACTAAACACTCCGCAATTTTACACTCATTTCATCATTTTGTTTAGAGGCTGTCTCCTTTACTCAGATAATCTCCATGAACAAAGGCACAGAGTCTATTTGGGCTCCTCATTGAGTCCCTGAGTTCTAGTGCAGTGCCTGGTTTACAGTAGGTGCTCAATAAATACTTGTTGAAACTTGTGATTTACAGATATGAGCTTACATTCTTAGTTCATCTAAATGTGTCTATGTGCCTATTGATTTATGCACTAATAACTATAGCTTCTACTTTATAATCTTCATACTACAATGATGTTCAGAAACTGCCTTTGCTCAGCAGTGCTGAGCCAAAGAAGGAGCCATCCCAAAGCATCCTAGTAATTTTGCACAAGGGGGCCTGGTATGGATGTCCCACCTGGCAATGCTGTCTGTATAGCACCTCTATGTCACACTCCCTCCCTTATTCCTGGCTTATGTCCACATCTTGGTTCACCTGCTAAGTTATTTCCCTCCAAAATGGCAGAAAGGTTGCTGACTGTCTCTTTAGCCCCCGTAGACCCATCGGACTGAGACTCTAGAGCATACAGGAAGGGGAAGACAAGGCTGCTGCATATTTGGCCAGCAGCCTGGGGATGGAGCTTGTGGTGACAGGGCCCAGGCGGGGGGGGGGGGGGGGAGGCGGCCAGCCCAGGATCTCAGCAGGGATCAGAGCCCTGTCTCAAACCTGCAAGAAATGCCTCATTTGCCCCATCCCTTTCTTGTTAGAGGTGAGTATCTGGGACACATCACGTGGGGTGCAAAACTGGGTGATGCTTTCCTCCACACTGAAGACAAACAGCTGGGTTCCCCTGAAGATGTGGTTTTGAATCACTCATTTACATTCCCACTGAAAGGGTAGTGTAATTGCTGATGGGGGAACCCCATGCCTCCTTACCCCCCTCGCTAGGCATAGCTGGGATAGGAACACACATATAGGAGTGCTGGAGGGATTTTAAATCACCAACCAAAACCACAAGCTTGATTTGTTCCCATCGGAGGGATATTTGGCCAGACACAGGCATCTGCCTCCTCCTCGGCCACATGGCCCTTTAAATACTGTTTCACCCCAGATCAGGCCAGTGCTTGGGCAGCGGAGCCTCTGTTCAGGCCTCGTCTTCAGCTCATCCTCTGCATGCTTTCCCTTTGAAGGAGCAGGCTTGATTCAGTACTTTGGGGACTTGGTGACATTAATGGATCTGTTTTATGTAACACAAAGTCATTATTAACAGCATCCTAGATCATAAAAAAGGTATAACAAGAGACAAGGAGGTTTTCTCCCCCCTTGAAGATAGGAGCAGTCAGACTGAAGTAGAGAGGGGTCATGGAGCCGTTCTCTGATTGGTGCCTTGCACCCCGCATTGACATTTCTGCAGCTTCATCAGAAATTCTGAATAATCCATGTGAAAACGGACGGTTATTTACCGAAGATATACGCACTGCATGGACCTGTAATGCACTGAAGACATAATCTTGGCTCTTGGAGCTGCCTTTTGTGTGTGGCTGCAGCGGTAGCAGCTGCTACAAGCCTCAGATGAAGGGAACCTAGACATCTGTGGGGAAACTGAGTTAGTGGGTGACAAAGTACGGGGGTTTGATAACACGAAGGCTAAAGAAATCCATCTCTGCTGTGGACAGCAGGCGGAGTAGCTAAGTAGGCACATCTGGCCGGCAGCTTTAAATAGGACCGAGTCACAGAGCCTCCCGGACCCAAGCGCCTTTGTGTTTTTTCAAGCTGGTTCCCATTTTCAAAAGGTAAAGGAAAGTTTCCTCAGCTATCAGTGAGGAGCAGATCCATGGGATTCCGTCCCTTCTGTTTTGTCATTAAAGAGCTGGCAGCGTGCATCAGCAAGGAGGGTGTACCTCCCGGGCTCATTTTTCCTTTCCATGCTAATAGGACAGCATCCAGAAACAGAATCACATGGAGGGATGTGGAGCCCAGCTTCTGTATGAGTGCTGGGAGCCCTGATTCCCCTGGGTGGGTTCACATTTGGGTGCTTTCAAAACCTCCTTTTCTGTCTCCTTCCATCCTCTACCCCCAGCACTGTGGTGGCTGCCCTTCTTTCCCTCTCTCCCTCTGCGGGGATGGCAGGCGGGAGTTGCGGGCAGCCAGGCTGATGAAGAGCCAGTCCCCCATCCTCCTCCTGGGCTTCCTGCTGAGACTGAACATCTAAGAGCAAACATGCAGGGTCAGAGCATTAATGGGGACACAGGCAGTCCATCTCTGCCTGGCCCAGATGCTTAGTGCAATGTTCTTAGTCCTCTGCGTGAGGGGACAGCACCCGGAGGGACTGTAGGACTCGTCAGAGTGAGGCTCTTGGTGCATGTGGTTGTTTGTTTTCCCAGGGTTTGCACAAGCCTAATGCTGGGGCACTCTCATGCTTGCATGCTCGCTCGCTCGCTCGCTCTCTCTCCGTCTCTCACACACACACGCCAAGGTGATCAAGCTTTGGACCACTCCTGCTATACCTCAGGTATACAATTGGATTCCAAATTCAGGTTTGGTGCTCAGAGTCAGAGTTGGTAAATCTGAAGAACATACCTCACAGGGGTTTCTGGAGCATTTCCCAAATCTGTGGCAGCTTGACTTAGAGTTCTGAATTGCTGCTTTTCATGAGGTTACTTCAGGAGATGGGGAGAAGGCATGCACGCGCCCGCCTGTGTGTGTGTGTGTGTGTGTGTGTGTGTGTGTGTGCGCATGCACATGTGAGAGAGAGACAGACAGACAGACACACACACCACCACGGGAGCCGCAAAGGGAAGAATCGGTTGGCTCCGTCTAAAGCATTTGTATGGTAGTCCCTTCCAGAAATGTTTGTGCATGACAGACTCTCCCAGACCTGGCGAGGCAGAGGCAGCTTTTCCAGCACATATTATGAATTCCAAGATGTATAATAAATACACACTTTACAAAAGCAATATGTGTTTTAAAATATAATATATGCAAACAATCTTATAAATCACTAGGCTTGACACTAGTCAGCCGAAGAGGCTTCTGGGGAAATGGTGTTGTGCGTGTGCGTGTGTTTTTAATAATGTAAAAATATGTGTAATATGCTTGAAAAACAACGGCCAAAAGCCCCCTTCTACCTGCCAACTTTACAATTCTTATTTCCCAGGAGGCTGCTGTATCCTAGCCTCTCTGGAAAATAAGCGAGGGGCTTAAATAAAGAGTATAAATATGAATAAAATGGGAAAGCTCCACCCATCTCAGTATATATTTTCCCGATGGACTTGCCCAGCCCAGGCTTCATATGTCAGAAAACAAGCATGTTACAATCTTGATGCAAAGGTTTCTATAACATTATTGCGTGACGCAGAGGCACAGCCAGTAAGAGGAAAGAGTTCTGTCGGATCCCCCATTCTGACCTACCCCATGGAGCCTTATGCTGTCATGGTGTGTTAAGGGCTAAATGTCAACCCAGACTATGAATTTTGTGCCCTTTGTCAGCTAGAGACACCCTTTGGATTTTTTTCAGGCCCGCGTTTAGTATTTAATGGTTTAATGGAGCTTTCCTGGTGTTCAGTATGAGATGGTCACAATGGGATTTCTGGCTCTCACAATTACTCTCTACTGGCTCTCCTTCATCTCTTCAAGTAGCGAGGTGGGGCTCCTCTCCCTGTGGGAACTGCCTCTCAGGGCACCAGTATCCCAATCCCAATCCAGGCGTGGTGAGTAAATAGTGAACCTCACAGGCTTTTCCATGCTGCCGCCATCTCCACAAACCCAGCCAAACAAAAAGAGCAGAAGGGGACAAGAATTTCTTAAGTGTTACAGCCAAGTCTCTGAAACAAAAATGAGACAAGTGCCCAGAGCAGGTGAGGTATACTCTCCAAGAAAACTTCTATGGGAAAGTGTGTGCCGAAAGAAGAAAAAAAAAGAATGTTTGCATATATTTAGACAAAATGACATTTATTCCTGGGTTGTTTATAATGCCACAAAAACAGAAGCAAAGTAAATTTCCAATAATGAGAGGTTCTTTAAATAAATGTTGGTACATACGTGCAGGGAAATACTGTGCTACCATTACAAAAAGAACACTTACAGTCCTGGAAAAGTTCCGTGACTTATTAGGAAATGCAAAAGGCAGGGTACAAACCAGACCAACTTAAGAGAATGTCGTATTCTACTACATATGTTATTGCCATCACGTATTACTTATTGAAGGCTGCAGATAGAGTGCTAGATATTAAATATGAGCCCACTTTTAATGTCTCCATATACATAATAATAGAAAATTATACATTTAATATATATTAATATCCGATATAGATTCATATTTGTAGAAAAATATTTGGAAGGATATACCTGAAAATGCTAACTTTGGTTATCTACAGAGGGGGCATTTGATATCATTTATATTTTCTTCTCTTTGCTTATCTGCATTTGTTTCTGCAGTGAATAAAAACTGTTTTTAATAGGAATAAAAAATGTGTTTAAAAAGCATTTCAGTGGCCCAGCAAAATAAGCCAAGGGTTAAATGTGTAAAGTCTACCACGTATAAATAGAAAATCACCAGTAGAAGAAAGACTGAGTTAGCGGGTGTCAGCACAGTACTTCTTTAGGGAGCAATTTGCACTGCTGGTTCCCTTCTTTGCTTTCTTCTGGACCCCCCATTAATTGGGAGTCACCCCAGGGCTGGAGAGCTACAGGGAGAAGCTAGCATCAGGTTCCAGACTTTAAGTCTTTCCACATTGGCAACTAGAAATGGGCTCAGGCCAGAGGTGACCCAAATGACCCTTTGCCCTTGGAATTGAAATACTTACGAGTGAAGGTCATGGGCCTCAGCACATGTAGAATCAATTATCACTCTTTTTCTTTCCCTCCTTGCTCTGGTCATCAGCCTTTGGTATCTTCACTCACTCCAACCCAGGACCTGTACTTCATTGCTATAAGGTAGACAGAATGCCCTCAGGGAAGCAATACCAAAGAAAGCATGAGAATAATGTTAGTAAAGAGTTGTCCTAAACCAGGTGTCTGAAAAGTTTTATTAGAACACAGTAATACTCATTGGTTTACATACTGTTTATGGCTGCTTTTGAGCTACAAAGCAGAGTTGAATAGATGACCTATGGCCTACAAAGCCAAAATTACTTTCTACCAGTCCCTTTACAGAGAAAGTTGTACTTAATATTTCATTATATATTTGGAGGTTTTTGTCTGACTTTGTCTGAGATGTAGTATCCGTGAGGGCACGGAACTTGGTTTCTCCAATGGTTCTCACTCTAGCATCAAGAACAGTGCCTTATACATAGTAGATAATCTATAAATCAATATTGAGTGAATGGAACTTAGCATAAAAATGACAAATGAATGACTTAATCTGAAGGAAAACAGACGCCAAGGAAAAGGGGATAATCCTATGCAGTTGTATCACGCTATTAAAGAATGTAATACAAACATATTTTTGAAGGAGATGATAAGAAGAGGCTGCAAAGTTAAAGAAACTGAGGACAAAAACACTATTATAGAACTCACAGATAAGTTAAAATAGCAAAGCCTAAAATATTACTAGCTGAAATAAAATTCTGATATAAAGAATATGTTTCAGTTAATCATGGTGAGTGCAGAAGAATAAAAGACAAGAGAATGTAATTAGTGCATGGACAGTCTGAAAGTGGTTCAACGTAAAGATGTTCCTCAAGTAGAGAACCCAGAAATGGAATTTTTTTCAAAGGTAGAGTAACCAGAAGCATTCTCTAAAATGAGACAGTAGGGATATTGCAAATAAAAAATAAATTCATTCCAGACTGGTAGAAAAATACTAACCCTAAGCTATATTCTGGTTAAAATTTTTAACCTTGAAAACAAAGAAAAATGATTTAACTTTTTCTCACATCTGTAATACAAGTCACCACCGAAGGGGATGGAGTGGAATCTGACAGCCTTTTGACCTTGCCAAATAACACCCATTAAAAGAGACATGGGATAATGTCTACTAAATACTGGGGAAAACCAGTATGATTCCAGGATGGGAAAAATACAGAGAAAAAATTTATCTGGTTTACAAACATGTCCAGAAAAATAAAAGGACACACACACACACACTCAAAAATTTTCTTTAGAATTGCAATTAGGTTTTTTTCATGTTGTGTTTCACTTTGGCATATCTGCTGAATTTCTTTGAGGCATCATTGCATTGGAAGTCTAGTGGATTCTCATTTGGTTGTCTCTGAAGTTGGCTTCTCCAAGTCTAGCCCTAAATCAGGCCATTTAATCAGGTAGGCTGCCTTTCCAACTCCCCGATGTCCTGCTATTAATATTGTCTGATTAGTGTGTTCCACAAGCCTTTCTAACATGCATAATTATTATCAGCAGATGATAAGAGCATTTTAGACACTTTTTTAATTACTTGCAGTATCTTATTTGTGGAGTTGGTGATTGTTCCTTTGGATTAGCTGCTGGACTCTGAGAGGAGCAGGGTTAATATTTCATGCAATCTCCTTTAAGCTTCAGCTATATGTCCTCATGCCTTGAGCCTGCTCTATTGAGAAATGACTTCCACTGCCTGCCAAGTTTCTAACTACAAGGAATAATGCCATTGTTGAGAATATCCAAAAACCACATGAATGAAAAGATCTGGCTGCCTTGACTACGTTTTATAAGACCTTGAGTGATGTAGCAACAAAAGAATTACTCAGTATTGATACCTTAGAGAGTTCAATAGCAATTTCCATTGGTCTCCTCATTACCTTTGTCTTAAAATTTTTTTCCCAGTGTAAGACACAATGTAACATTGAATATGAGCTCTTTCTTTTCTTCCTCATAACTATAACATAGTATATATCACTTTCAGATCACTAATATGTGATAAACTATAAATACATTGTATACTGCTGACTCCAAGTAGAAGAAAATACCCAGTAGGTTTATTATGACAGATATATGCATCTTTTTGATGGATAACAAGAACGTGATTACTGTCTGGTACTCAGTTCTCTGAAAACTTCTTGAAGGGAAAAACTAATTAATACCTTTGACTGGTTCATTGGGGTTACAGCTTCCTGCCTAGAATTTGTGCAGAATGAATTGACTCTAAGGCAGGCAAAAAAAAATATGTAAGATAAAATGACTAGCATCTTAATTTGCAAAGATTATGAATGGTATGTACAGACAGGGAGGTAAACACTACAGGAGAAGTTGTATTAGAATCAACTGAGAAGTGTGGTTGTCCCCACTTAGTGGTAGGAGAAAACAGCAGAGAGATGAAAATTCTTTGAAGCTGCCCTCTGAATAAGCAGTCACCACTTTCTTCCTCCAGCAGTATGAAGACCATGCCCAATGCAAGACTTAGTATTTTGATTGCCTGGGACTGTAATTACAGCATAACTATGAAGTCACGTAACAGGAGATTTCCAGTGACAGCAACACACACCTTATTTTAAGATGTATATTTTTACCTGGATTCAGTGTGAGAAAATTGTTCCATGGGTTTAAATGATCATTTATCAAAGGGATGGGAAAGAATAAAAAAACACCCAAGAGTATTTCCCCTTGGACATAAAAATTGAAAAGACACATCTCTCTTTCCACCATATGGTTAGAAGATGAACTTACAAAGTAGAATGAATCAGAAAATCTTCATTGATTGCTCTCCCAGCTTTTATCAGGCACATTGGTATCCTACAAACAGAAATGTTGTCATTGGGTGACAACCACAGAGTGAATAAAGTCATGAAAATTTAATTCCTTCTAACAATTTTGGGAATTATTCTCCTCTATGAATGGTGGGCCCTAAAGAAAATGCTACCGAACTTTTGGATTTTGATAAAGATTTCATGTACCCAGTAAGAATGACAAATAGGATGCCACCTAGAGCTCAAAGCCACAGAGAATGGCCTTGCTCTTGAACTCTGGAGCCACAGCGCTGCCCTTGAGAATGATTCATCATCTTAGGCAGGGTTGGTATTAAGTAAATCTGGGATGACTTTCAGTTCATTCTGAAAATTAAATATTTTCATTAGATGGAAAACAAGGACATCAACATGCAGTTTGTTAGCCCTGAGATTTAGCATGATTAAAATGCTGCATTTGTACTCACAGTGCTTCTAAGTCACCTTTACAAGTGTGTGTCAAGCCCTTAGCAAGTTCTTCAGAAGGAGAGAGAAAAAAAAAAGCATGAGACATGGTCACTTAAGGATCAAGCTTATGTTTAAAGAAAACAATTCAGGACACCCAAAAATGCATATATGTAATGTCACCAGTTTCTCAGTTTCTACAAAATCTTTCCTGTAGGAAACTCGGTATTTTGTACATATTTGACCTATTCTAATCGTCAGAAGTTCCTCCCAAACCTTGGAAGATGGAAAGGACTGACTTCTCATTTTCTGAGTAGCCTTGGATTTAGCTCATACGATGGAATGTTTGTGCTAGCCTCAAAACGTGCTTTCTCCCCATGGAAACAAAAATGTCCCTCATTCCTGGAAAATTCGGCTTAAGTGGTTCCTGTGAGACTTGTGCTTTCTACTTTTGAAAAAAAATAAATAACCACAACAGAAACATGACAAGATGGTTTCATATTTAAGAACCAAAGAAATAAGGAAGGGGTATAATTTCCTTATATTTTATGAATTTCAGCAAACCTATATACCATGCAAGTAATAATACTGTAAGAAATACAGCCGTTAAAAAACAATGACCACTCCAGTGCTAATCAGCTTCCCACATTAGACAACACAACCAGCCAACAGAGAGAGAGTCTGTATTCTACAATCTGCCATGTTAGGGGGAAAAAAGAGCATAAAATATAGGGCATAAAGTATCATCATCTCCTAAGTCCCCAGTACTATCCTTCTCTGTCCCTCCCCATCACTCTCCATTGCTACTGACTTTAGGGTGGAATAAAAGATGCTACCTGTAGGTTGAGTTCTCCAAAAGTCTCACTCTATTGCTGAGCTAATGGGAAGTTTAATTTATTAACATATTTTACTTATTTTCTCCTCTTTGTTCTCTCTCTCTCTCTCTCTCTCTCTCTTTTGCTTACTGATTTTATAAAGGAAATAAATAAAACTCAAAAAAACCCCAAATATTAGGAATGGAAAATGGAAAAGTACATATAGATTAAAATTTTTGATAATTTTAATCTTATGTCAATGAATTTGAAACTAAAAATAAAACAAAACTTAAACCTTTCAAGAGAAAATGTAAAGTGCATCATCTCCAGGGGGAACAGAAATAAACAATTTAAAAATTGAATATAAAATGAAATTTCCCACCAAGGAAGACACTAAATTCATAAAGATTTACAAATTTTTACCAAACTTTAAGAAACTGAAAAATCCATAACAATCTATTTCAGAAAACTTTTTTAAAAAGAAGAATGTTGCCCAATTTATATTACAAGGCTAGTATAATCCCCAAATCTGGTAAAATGAAAACAAGAAAAGAAAATTAGAAACCACACTCACTTGTGAGCCTAGATGCAAGTCTCCTAAATAAGCAAGCAAATAAACAAAAAACTAGCAAATTGAATTTAGCAGTGTATAAAAATATAAAAATTCATGTTAATGGAGAAGAGTTAATTTCAGGAATACAAAATGTTTCACACTCAGAAAATCAAATTATGCAAGCTACCATATGAAGAAATGAAAGGAGTAACATCATAGGATCATTTCAACTGATAGAGAAAAATCCAATTAAATAAATTTATGTTCAATATAAAAAATCTTAGAAACCTGGCCATAAGAAAGTTTTTTAACTCAGTAAAGGCTATCTATCAAAAATATGCAGCAAACATCATACTTAATATTGTTTACATTCACATCACTATGTTTGGGGAATGTAGAGAACATTTTAAAAATGATGGTAATTATTTTGAAAAATATACATATATACTACACACATATACTGGCTGGTAATTATTGAGTATACACACACACACACACACACATATATATGTACATATATACATATGCATACACTGGCCAGGATATTTCAGGGAGTAGGTAGGAAAGAGTGATGGAGTGATTTATCACTATCAGATTATCATAACAGATTAAGAAGCAACAATAATTAAGGCAATTTGATGTTGCTGAAGAAATGGATGGAATCCAGAAATATACCTAAGTATGAAATAAAGATAGTATATTAAGTCAGTAAAGAACAGAAAGATTATTAATAAATAGTGTGGAATATCTGGGTAATCATTCACGGAGAAATGAAGTGACATCAATAAACCCAGTAAATTCCAAATTGACCAAAGCCTTTAAAGAAACAAATAAGCCTCCAAGTTATACAATACAGTCTAGGTGCTCTTAGTATCCTGAAATGGGAACACTTTCTAAGAAGATAAAAACTAGAAACCATCAAGGAAAAGAGTGATACATTTGGCTACAGAAACCAAAAAGGAAAGCTGAACAACCCAATGCAAAAATAAGCAAGGTAGAAATGTCAATATGATGTTAAAAGTCAACTATCACATGGCAAAAACGAAGAAATTTGGGAATACCATTTCCTGGCAGGGGAATATACCACCCATTCTTTCTAGGAATATGAATCTGTGCAACTATCTGGAAGGCAATTTGGTAATGACTATAAAAAATTAAGTATCTATTACTTTGTACAACACTCCACATATTTGTGACATGCCTCTGAAGTACACCAAAATATCTACACAGAGACACTCATTGAAGCATTATTTTCAAATGGGAGGGGGGAATATGAAATATCTGGCAAATGGGGGACTCGTTAAAAGCTGTGTGGTAGGTATAACCTTTGATGGAATACTATATGGCCTTGAAAAAGAGGGGACAGATCTGAATGGACTAATACAGAGACATTCCTAAGATATAACATCAAGTGAAAACTACACAGTGCAGAGGAATGTGGGTTAGTAGGAGTCCTTTGAGTAAAAAAACCCAAAATCGATGGATTATATATATTATATATACCTTATGAATAAATTTTGACTATATACACATGGAAAATGTTTCTGAACGGATACGTGGAAATGGCCTGTTGGGAGACTGAGGACTTATTTTATTTATGTCTTCCTAGTTTTAAGTTGAATTTTCTAACCATGTGGATAAAATACTTTCAATTTTCATATCCAACAGGACTTACTCAGATAGTTTTATAGACCATTTATATTCTTCCTATTTTCAGTGTTTTTTTAATTCATCCATAACCCTTATATTCATTGCTCTCTGCACTACCTCCTTGTAGCGCATGAACTTTAAGAATATGACCAAAGGAAAGTTAGGACACCCTGGGCTGTTGGACTGATTGTGTTCTGTCGAAGGGGATTTTTTCCCCTGGGGGTAAAAAGACTAACAAATATTTCCTGAATATTTTGGCAATATACCAATAATACTGATACTGTTGATATTTCTAACAGACACATTTCTTCTTACTTTCCCCAAACTGACTGTTGGAAATGGCATTGAGCTTACTGAGGGCAGTGACTATTCCATTTTTCTTTTATGTCCTTCCTCAGACTTCAGCACAGTGCTTAGCACAAATCAGATGCTCAGTAACTATTGATGGAAGAAATTAAATGAGAAACACTTTCTCTTCCTTTCTTCTATTGGCAGCATGTTTTCACTGGAAGATAAATGTCATATTCATCGATATAACAAATGTATATTGTGCATCTTTTTAAACATAGCTGTTGTTTAGAGTTACAGATCTCAGACTTCTTCACTTCACAGACCAGTAACATTTTACACAAACAATTGTGAGAGACAAATGTAGGATACCGGTATTTCATTTTGCAATGTAAAGTCATTTAAAAACATCTACTACAATCTACTATCACAACCGTGCCATTAATGAAAAGGCATTTAACTTATAAAGGGAGGGAGAAGGAGGGGGGAAGGGAGGAGAGAAGGAAGGAAGAAAGAATTGGAGCCTATAATCTCAGAATAAACCCAGTTCTTTAACTATAGTTAGTGCTCCTTTCATCTCATTTCCACCTCTAATTGGTGAAAACTCTGTCAGGGTTGAATGTTATCCCATGCCCTGTGTGACCTTGGTTGATTACCTGGCCTTCCTGAGGTTCAGGTTGCTTGTCTGTAAAACGGCAATAAGAGCCCCTGGCTCTAGGGTTATTATGGGGATTAAATGAGGTAATGCACATACACTACCTACCAGAGCCAGGCATACAGTAAGCATTCAGTAGATGTCAGCAATTAGTGTCACTGTGGTTGATGATATTGTCTTGGAACAGAGACTAAGAGGAAATAGAAGACCTTGTGTCTGCCAAGAACTCAGCATCTAACTGGGAAAAGAAGCAGGTGGTAAGAAAGTGCCCAATAGGCGATATGGATGATGAGAGGCATCCAGGTGTTGTCAGAGGAGGGAGGCAGTGCAGTGGAATAGGGGAAGGTGTGGGGTGCGTGGACCAGAAGACACCAGGTCTGAGTCAGCCACGATGGAATGCTAACCTTTATCTGGCACTCACCATGCCCCAGGTCTGTATCAGGTGCTTTTCAATCATCTCATTCCATCCTCATTCAAAAGCTATGTGGCTGTTCCTATTGTCATTTTTTTCCAAATGAGGAAACTGAGGAGCAAAGTCACAAAGGTGGTCAGTGTGAGAGGTGGGATTCTGATCCAGTTTTTTCTCACTTGAAAGCTGGGCTGCAGTGTGGACTCAGGCATCTGCTCTGTGCTCTTGACATTGCCATGCTGCCCCTACGGAGCAGTGTAGACTTTAGCCGGGAGTCCAGGAAAGGCCTCAGAGGAGAAAGTGAGCAGGGCTATGACCAACTCATGGGGGTGGCATGGGAAGACAGCATGTCAGATAAAATAAAACAGAGGACTAAACGCAAAAAGACTGCTTTAGAGGGAAACAAAGAGGACGCATTTTGTTGAAGTGGCTGATGCCGAGAATGAGCACTTATGTGCCCAGAATCTTCCCTCATGGCTTAGAGCCTAGACTTGGTCATTAGTGGACAATGTGTAACTTCACGGCTCAACCCTCAGGCACATTCCACCGTATTCCAAGCTCTAAAAAAATGCCCGTGCCTTGGCCACACCCAGAAAAATTAAATCTCAGCCTCTGGACTGAAGCCCAGTGGGAAAGATCAGGTTTCAGGAAACTTCTTGAAAAAAGAACACAAAATCATCACCACCATCAACAGCAATATCCAGTGCTTAGTATTTCTTTAAAATGAGTGCAGAAATCATGCAGATTACTGAGATTCAGGTCCCTTGCTTCCAAGATGTCTTTGAGTGTCCCGATTGCCACCTGGATTCTTCCCTTCCCTTCTGGAACACTCTATAATTCTCAGCAAGTTCCAGCACTCACAGGGTACTGCAAGTGAGAGGCCTGCGCTAGCTTCATGCAAAATCTGTGCCTGGTCCTAAGCATCTCTTTAAAAAATTCCCTCCCTGATTCTATAGAGCAGCCTGATAAAGGACCTCTACTCTCTGTATAGCATTAATGCCCTCCACAGGACAGAAAAACCTCTTACTAAGTGGCCAATCCACCCTCTGTGGCTTTAACATCTCCCAGAACATATGCACACATGCTAGTCATGTCCCCTGGGAATGTGAGCCACCATCTTGCCTCCGTCAATCATCAGATATTTATTGTACCCGCCGCGTGCTTGACCCTGAGCTGCATGCTGTGGGGTGGGAGGGGGATGAAAAGACCCAGTCCCTGCCCTGAGGTGAGCTCAACATGTAGGGAAAGTTAACTTAGAGTGGTGTTGTTGTCAGTGACCACATTGCTGGGTCATTGCTATGTTTGGCCTTTCCTGGGATGCACTTTTTGTAGGCACTTGGGAGGGATTTGACAAATCTCTGACAAATGAGGTACATGGGAACTTGCTTCAACAAGAATTTTGGACAGAGTGGATTTGAGGTGATTTTTTAAAATAAATTATAGCATGAAAGGAATCTTAGAATCATTAGTTATTAGGAAAATGTAGTTTAAAATCACACTAAGATACTTGTAGATACCTATTAAAATGACTAATATGAAGTGCTAACCAAGATGTGGAGAACTGGCATACATTACTGACGGGAATGCAAAATGGTATATCCACTCTGCAGAATATTTGGGCAATTTCTTGTAAAGTTAAATGTATAAGCAAGAACCAAGGAATTCCATTCCTATGGACCCAAGAGTAAATAAAATGTATACCCACACAAAGACTTATACACAAATGTTCATGGCAGCACTGTTCACAGAGCCAAAAAGCGGAAACAACCAAAATATGCAAATGCTGGAGAATGAACTGTGATTCACCCAATACCACTCAACAATAAAAAGAAACAAGCAACTGACACACACGACAACATGGGAGAATCTCAAAAGCATTATGCTAAGTAAGAGAAGCCACTAACAAGAAACTACTTAATTATCTCATTTATATGACTTTCTGGAATAAAAAAACAATAATAGGGACATAAGATCAGTCATGACATGGTCTGGGGGCTGGAAAGGAGGAGTGACAGAAAAAGGAGCAAGAAGGAATTTTTAGGAGCAGCGGAATTGTTCTAGATCTTGATTGTGGTAATGGTTACGTGACTGTTCACATTCGTCAAAACTCCTAGAACTGTACACTTTAAAAGGGTGAATTTCCCTGAATGTAAATTATCCCTTAATTACCCTGACTTTTCAAAAACTAAAATGAGTGATAAATATCGATTAGGATAAATAGTGCATTCTTAGAAAAAGGACAGTTGCCAGGTTAGATGATGAGACTAAAAGGAAACAATAACTAAAGAGCCTTTTACCCCATAAGTGGCTTCGGTTCAGGTCTTTATTCCTATATATTACATCTACCATGGTTGCTGAACAGTCTCTAGCATCAGGCACTGCAAAGCAATGCTTCTGCCTATTCATGGAACATTCCCCGGGCCCACCCTGTTAGCAGTCGCCCCACTGGAAATACTAGCCTGAGTTCCCTGCTGCTGTCTGTTCTCATTCATAGGAAACATGTCTTCGGGACTGGCACTCCTGCCCGCACTCCTGGCCTCCCCTGGGTCTCCATGGTTATCCCTAACCAAGAGGAGAATGTAATGTTTCAGGTTGCACCAACCCCTCATTTTAAAACAAAAGCCTAATGAAAGGGCAGGTGTGCCCGGAGCCCTCTGTGATTAGCTGTAATTCTTGGCAGAGTGTGACATGCTTATTCTTCTGAATTAGCACAGGGCACAAGGCATTTACCACGGTGCTAATTGCTATTGGATGAAAACAAGCAGCCCCAGTATGTGGGCATGAGGCAAGACAAAACAGATGCCAGAGCCATTCAGAGCCATACCCTGCATTGGGCGCAGCGCCGGTGACTGAGAACACGTTTGTCTAAATGTCAGTCGCCTGTGGGAGGGTGTGGGGAAGCGAGGCTGGAATCCAACGTGATTCTGGTTGGGTAACTGGGCAACCACACACCCTCCATTCTCCCCTCTGATACAGTCAGCAGTTGTGTTCTTTGTACTCATGTAGAGTTAGGGAAATAATGTGCACATTCTAACACATCTTCCCCCCAAATTCACCAGTATATGGAATTTCCTCCAGAAGGGACTGATCATTCTCAAGCAAAGCCAGCTGAGAGCCAAGTTTAACTCATCTACCAAACTTCTTCAAAAACTCAAGTGTAGGAAAAATGACAGATTTTGGTGTCATTTATTGTGGAAAAAAATTTGTACACATCCCATTTCTTCATGTTTTTTTGTTGTCTTCCCCCAAATCACCATTGACATATGGAGATAGAAATATCTAGTAAACCAAATCTTCTGAAATCTTCCAAGTGTAGTAATGGAGGCCAATAATAGAGCTAATATCACTGTCCATTTTTATCAACAGATATACCCAGAAGGTGGTGATAAGGAAACTTCATGAATTGAAAAAATAAATACCCTTCCTTGTGGTTCTTAAACACTTTTCCCAGAAAAGTTAAAAATAAAACTCTGGAAAAAATAAAATGAGGGAAAAATTCACTTAATGAAGCTTAGCTTGTCATCTTAAAGGTGAATGGAAGGAGCAGTGCTGAGTCTTTCAGATTCTACTGGAGTCAGCTGGGTCTGCTCCTAAGAGTCTAGTCCAGCTGCCCCTTAAGGCTACCACAGGCTGGACCAAGCCTGCTGATGGAGACCTTTGTCAGGCAGAAAGGATGCTGAACCAAAGGTGTTGTGACAGGTGGTCATGGCTCAAGGAAGGAAATGTGTGTGTATGATCCTTTGTATGAGGAAGCTCCATATTTTAGTGAATGTCCCATTTTCAGGGAGGGGATTCTATGTTATTAAAACAAAAGTCATAGGCCCAGGGGCGCCTGGGTGGCTCAGTTGGTTAAGCGTCCGACTTCAGCTCAGGTCATGATCTCATGGTTTGTGGGTTCGAGCCCTGCGTCAGGCTCTGTGTTGACAGCTCAGAGCCTGGAGCCTGCTTTGGATTCTGTGTCTCCCTCTCTCTCTGCAGCACCTCCCCCTCTCACATTCTGTCTCTCTTTCAAAAATAAATAAACATTTAAAAAATTAAAAAACAAAACAGAACAAAAGAACCAAAGGCCAACTTAGATCTAATTCCCAAAGCAGGGTTAAAACATAATCTAACTGCAGTTTCTACCTCCCCTAGAAATCTAGTCTTAGCCAGTCAGTCAGGAATTTTTCAGTCAGCACCAATGAGTTTGTGACTTGGGCTTTTTCCATCCATACCCCCATCCCTTGACCCCAGCAAAAAAATGAGATAATCTGCATGACAAGACCCTTTGCTTTTCCCCTTAACGGAAAGCCACCTTACCCACAACAGTCCTTCCCTTTTGCCAAAAACTTTCTTGCCCCACCTTTCTTCTACACAAACCTTCCATTTAGGACTCTCCTAGGCTCCTCCTCAGAGCACCCTCTAGATAGGGGTTGCTAGGTGGGATGCTGCCCATTCTTGAATCGTTTAATAACGTCAATTAGATCTTTAAAGTGTACTTGTTTGAATTTTAATTATTTAACAAGATAAATACAGATCTGAGCCTGATTAGTAATCGGCAAGGACTACTTTGTATGCCCAAAATCTACTTCTCCCAAACCTTGGCACTAAAACCTAGCTGCCCACCACAGTTTGGGGTGATCACATTGAAACCATGTGTGTCCTGATGAAACAAGATGACCCCCCAAAAAAACCCTGGACCAAGGAAGACATTCCCCACCTATAGGCACAAGCGAATAGTGTCACACAAGAAATGGGTATACTGTAAAGAAACCTAAGGGAGAGATGGTTAATTAAAGTTTTTGCTTGATGCAATTGAAAATAGATCAGAACCCCTTTCTTCTTGCCTCTCTTCTATTCCCAATCAAGTTCCTGTGCCATAGATATTTTTTCCCTCTTCAACTTCACCATGCTCCCACAAAAATACAGTCAAGCTGCAAATATGTTTTTGCTTTTTCATCACCAAGCACTCAACTGCAGGGGTATTCTGGAAGTATACTGGTATTGGACTCAGGATACCTGGGTTCAGATCTCTTTTCTGTTTCTCAATAATAACCAAGTAATTAATCCTGGCCAAACCCCTTAAGCACTTGGAGTCTGTCTTGGCATCTGTAAAATGGAGACACGTTAACAGATATCCCTCCTTCACAAAAGCCTTGTGAAAATTCTAGGCAATAATGCCTCTCGCGGTAGCTAGCACCTCATAGTTTTTCATATATTTTTTGGATCTCAAAGGGGAAAGTGCAGACATTATCTCATATTTAAGTTTGCTACAGAAAGGGAAGTACATAGTCATCCTTTAAAGTGGGTAGTAGTTACATCCCTCTCCAAACAAACAGAAGCAGGATTTGTGATGATAGGGTTATAAAAACACTGGCATTCAGAAAGGAATCCAGACTGAACTGCCTACTGCGTGCAGGTTGGCAACAGGGAAACAAGCTTAGCTGTGAGTATTGTTTTACTTGTAGCCCCTAAAGGTTATATTTGCATTTGTAATCACTGCCCTGTCATGTTTTGATAAATTGAAGAGCAGCTAGATCTTTCTCTTGAAAAACTTCAGTCCCTTTGCTGTAAAGAGTAAGCAGTTTGTTTTCCATACTGACTGCTCTGATTGCCATGTTTCCTCCATTCTCTGTTAGCACCTGGGAATGTGGTCAGGTTTGGGAAATTCCTGCTGAAAGATGAAGGAGCTCATGTGACGCCCACGCCCAGAGGCTGCTTACATTTATATCACTGTCCTTGGGATATCTTGTTTTTCCCCTTCAGGGGCATTTGCGCTTTGGCCGGCAGACCTCAACTCCCTTGAAGACTAAAACCTGAACTACCTTCTGATGCCTCCTGTCATATCACTGCAACCATTTCTATTACACATGACCAGAAATTTTAATTAAAGTGGGAGTTCTCCATTTGGCACAGAAAACCAACCAGGGAAATTCCAGGAGGGCTGATAAGGTCACGAACCAGAGTTTCCAGGGTGACAACACAGAGATTTCCTCATCCCTCCTCTAATCACCTCTCAAAAGTACCAAATACCCCACAGGCTGATAAGAGTGGTCAAAACTACCTCAGTGTATTCCAGTAGTCCAAGAATGGCAAGTGAGAATCTTGCCATTCACAGAAAACCATCGTGCAGTTCAAAGATGGTAGAATTATGAACGCTGTGTCTAGGACCAAGCAAGGAGCGAGGGAATGAGCCCTGGTGAGAAGGGAATAGCAGCCAATCTGACCCTAGCTCACTCTCTCTCATCAGTCTCTCTGCCCCTCATGATTTCCAGGCCCCCAACTGATTTCACTCTTGACTCCTAAGCCAGGTTCTTCTTTGCCACTTGGCCTCCTAGTAATCGAGGAGTTGGAACTTTGTAAGATTGTGATTAGAAGAATCTTGGGACTTTAATCAGAAGTCTAGTGTTTTTTCAACTATGAGAGCAGTTAGGATGAAAGTCTTAAAGGAGAAAAATGAAAAAAATGCCTAAAGTTGGAGGGACAGGGAATGGGTGAAGGATATAGGCATGAAATTTAATGGGAACCAGGAAACCCTTAATTGATTTCTGGAAATGGAAATGGGCACCTTGAGGGTCTGGGGAGGTGGGGGAGGGTGTACTGTTAGTGAAAGCCAAGTAAAAGGGAGAAAAGGAGGGTGAAAAATGAAAGTTTGGAATCCTATGACTCCAGAAAATCACTCCCTGGCTTTCATTTTTATAGGATGTTCTCCTCTGTTTGCCCAGCACCTCCCAGCCAATACTAGCTAAGCCCGCTCCCTTTTATTCATACAGGAATAACTTACCAACATATTTGCATAGCAGTCTAGAGACTGCAAAAGAAGAAGTGGGGTAAGGAGGCTCTACAGACAGCACTTCCCTGGGTCCTGTGCCAATCTCTCTTGCTGTTGCTGGAGAATTATGGTCTATGACCCTGGGAGACATGGATCTTCCCCCCCACCCCTGGGCCCTTGGTAGGATCCCACCCAGAGGCCAGGGGTGTTCCTGAGAATAAAGGGACATGGACCAGGCAACACATGGGTGGGAGAGATAGTTAATCTTGGTGCATAGTTGGTCATCCAGACATCCTAGAGATGAATTATAAATGTGGTGTTATTGAAGAGAGGCCCAGGTTCGTTATCAGTTTTTGCTGTATAAAACACCACTCCAAAAGTTAGTGGCTTAAAACATCAAATATTTATTATTTAGCTCACAGTTCCATGGGATGGTTAGGATGGCTGGACAGCTAGGGCAGCTCTGTTGGTCTAGACCAACTCAATTGATTTTTGTGGTCTGCTGGTGGCTTGGCTGGAGTTGGATGATCTGGGGAGGGGGCATCTGACTCATGTGCCTGGCAGTTGGCCAGCTGGTTGGTGGTCTAGGACAGCCTCCACTGGGACTTCTTGTCTGCACTCCATGTGGTCTCTCATCTTCCCACAGGCTAGCCCAAGCCTTGTCACCGAGTAGCAGTGTCCAAGAGAGTCAGATCAGAAACTGCAGGACCGCTTGAGGCTGAGGCTCAGATCTCACACTACATTCAAGGAGTGGGGAAATAGGCCTGTCCCCTTGATGGGAGGGGCGATGAGGAATCTGTGGTTATTTACAATCTAACACAGCTGACAATCCCACCACTGATGTTCTAGGGTTGAATCTGCTCTGTTTAATTGTGCTACATTGGACCACCACTTTTTCTCCTTGAGCCCCATTTTTATGTATTTCATAACCTAGAAAATAAGAGACATGAATTAGATAATCTCTGAGGACTCTTCTCTTTCTAAAGTTTCACGATGGTAAGAATTATAACTTGAGCCATAAGTGCCAGGGAAGATGTAGAGAAACTGGAAAAGCTGTGTGCTGTTGGTGGGAATGTAAAATGTTACAGCCCTTATGGAAAAACAGCAGACTGGTTTCTCCAAAAAATTAAAAATAGGTGCCATTTGACCTAGCAGTCCTTCTGGATATTTACTCCAAAGAATTGAAATCAGGATCCTGAAGATATATCAGCACCCCTGTGTTCATTGCAGCACTATTCACAATAGGCAAGATATGGAAACAAACTAAATGTCCTTTTATGGATGAGTGAAGAAAATGTGGTTCATACACACAATGGAACATCATTTAGCCTTAAAAATGAAATTCTGCAACATGCAGCAGCATGGATGAATCTAGAAGACATTATGCTAAGTGAAATAAGCCAGTCACAGAAGCACACATACTGCATGATGCCACTTATACGAGGTATCTAAGATAATCACACTCATAAGAGCAGAAAATACAAAGGGAGTTGCCACAAGGACTTGCATGTCAATGGGTGTAAAGTTTCACTCATACAAGATGGATAAATTCTAGGGGCTCAGTCGGTTAAGCATTCAACTTCAACTCAGGTCATGATCTCACAGCTTGTGAGTTTGGGCTTCTGCGTCAGGCTCTATGCTGACAGTTCGGAGCCCGGAACCTGCTTCAGGTTCTGTGTCTCCCTCTCTCTCTGCCCTTCCCCCACTTGTGCTCTGTCTCTCTCTGTCTCTGTCTCTGTTTCTCTCAAAAACAATTAAAAATTTTTAAAAAAGATGAATAAGTTTTAGAGATCTGCCGCACCACTTTGTGACTCTAGCTAACAGTACTGTATTGTACATGTAAAATTTTGCCAGGAGAGTAGATCTCATATTAAGTGGTATTACCATAATAAAATAAAAATAAAAACAAATTATAGCTTACATTTTTTGAGTGATTACCATGAGTCAGCACAGTTTTAAATGCTTTACATGTAGTAACTCATGTAATCCTCACAACTACCCTAGAAGTCCCATTTTACAGGATAGGAAACAGGGCACAAATTGGTTAAATAAGTTGCCCCAGGTCACAGGGCTAGTGTGGCAGAGCCAGACTATGGACACAGCTCCCTGACTTCCTGACTGGCAGGCTGTGTGGCCTGCCTGGGGCATCACTAAAGTAGTGAGTAACAACAATGCATTAAAGATTATCTATCTTAGGACTGCTCCTTAATGTATTCCTGTGCTTTTAAAAGTTCTTTTCCTGAAACTCAAGTGGTGAAATATAATTCTCCTCCCGCCTTCCTTCTCTTATAACTTTATCCATCCATTCTTTTATTCAACAAATGTTTCTTAAAATCCCATAAATGTGAGAATATGTGATGACTAGCCGTCCTAGTAGCTTGGCACTTTGTTTTCACTCTTGCTTCACCTGCCTTTGCTCTGGCTTCTAGGATAAAAATATTACACCCATGTCACAGAAAGAGAAGTTAAATCATAAAAGTATACGACTGTTTTTATTGATACTGAGAGATAATTATCCAGTTGCACTTGTGTTTTTAGCTAGACTCTTGTCCCAGAAAACAGATTTCCTCTTTTGATATTTGAGACAGTAATAAATACTTTGCATTAAAGTGATGCATTGCTTTATATTTTATAGTATTTTTAATGCTTCATATGGTCCCAAATTTGAATGGTACAAGAAAGTTTATAATGAAAGTCTTTTTCCCTCTATTACCCAAATGCTCAGTTCTTTTATCCACAGTCAATGTTTTTTGGATTTTGTAAGCTTTTCCAGAGCTATTTTATGTATTTATCAGCAAGCACATATACATATATAATATATGTGTGTACGTGTATATATATTCCCCTTTTGGTACATAAATAGTAACATACTGGATACATAGTTCTATAAATTGATTTTTTTAATTTAATCTATGTTGGAAATAATTTCTCAATCTTTTATGGATGCATAGTATTCAATTATATGGACTTAAATAATTTATTTAACCCTATTGATGAACCTCTAGGTCATATCTAGCCTTTTGCTATTCTATATAATGCTGCAATTAATGATTTTATACCTGTTGCAAGAATTTCTGAAGGAGAAATCACTAGGTTCAAAGTTAAGTGCACCCATAACAAAGAACACACCTAGCACCCATATCTTGGTTTCTAAATACCATTCTCCACTCAAAGGAACCAGGACTCCTTAGAAAATGGTCAGTTCCAGGACAAGATCTGGGTGGGCATGAGATGAATGTGGGACATCTCACAGTGACAGAAAGTGGCGAAGTGCCAAAGAATAATGGGGATGTATCAAAAGAACACAGAAGTAGGCTTGAATGAGTGTTCACTGACCAAGCATGAAATACTTTAGTCATCACAATAAGGTTAGTAACCCAAATCAACTTATTAAATCTAGGAGTCCATCCTGATAGAAATTGAATATATTCATAGTCACAAAATATCTCCCCAAAAGATAATTACAAAGGGAAAAACAGGGGGGTGCCTGGGTGGCTCAGTAAGTTGAGCGTCTGACTTTAGCTCAGGTTGTGATCTCACAGTTCATGGGTTCGAGCCCCACATTGGGCTCTTTGCTAACAGCTTGGAGGCTGAGGCCTGCCTTGGATTCTGTGTCTCCCCCTCTCTTTGCCCCTCCCCAACTCACATGGGAGTAAAAATAAATAAACATTAAACAAAATTTAAAGGAAAAAACAGTTACTTGGCAGGTACCACCATAACCAAGTGATCAAAATAACATCACCAGTAATTGGGCAAACTGACCGCAATTGAGTACTTCCGTGATGCACTGAGGAAGGATACAACATCACTTGTGTGGTATTTTTCCCAAAAATGCATACCCTCTATCTAATTATGAGAAAACATTAGATAAACCAAAAATGAGGGGTATTCTACAAAACAACTGATCAATACTTTTCAAAAATACCCTGAAAACAAAAAAGACCAAAGAATTAGTCCATCTCCAGTGAGCCTAAAGAGACATGACAACTAAGTACAACAAATGACTTTACATTGGATCCTGGAAGAGGAAGAAAATATTTTAGTATGAAGGACATTTGTTGGAGTGTAGATAAAATTTGAATAAGATATGTGGGTTATATAATAGTATTATGTTGCTGTTCATTTTCTGATTTTGACAACTTTTCAATGGTTAAATAATGGAATGTCTTTGTAGAAAATTTTCAGAAGTAAACTCTTGGAAATAAAATATATGTGTGTGTGTGCATTTACAAATAGATGTGTGTGTGTGTATATATATATATATATATATATATATACACACATACAGAAAGAAAGAAGGAGGAGAGATGAGAGGGAGAAAGAGATTGAGAACTATAATGCAAATATTATAAAACATTAACATTTTTACAATCTGGGTCACAGGAATTCTATGATATTTTCACTATTTTTGTGAAATTTTTAGGTTTTTTTTAAGTTAAAAGAAAATATATGTGCGTTTGAAATTTTGATACATTATGTCAAACTGTCTGCTAGAGAAACTACAAATATTCTCTCCTACCACCAGCAATGTACAAAAATGGCACTTGATACTTAAAAAAAACCCGCATATGCACACTGCACCAGAAGAACTTATTACTACTCGTACAAATAGGCAAAGGTATTTTCTCCATTTTACATAACTGAAGCTTCCAGCAGCGTAGACAGTAAGAGGAGTGGTTAAGAACACAAGGTTTTGAAATAATAATTATATGCTATTTCGCCCTAATCAGGCTGGCAAACATAAAGTTTGAAAATACTGAGCATTGGCAGGGATGTAAAGAAATGAAAACTCTTACAGTCTGTTGGAGGGGGTGTAATTTAGTGCAATCATTTTGTAAAACAATTTGGCAATATTTAATAAAGTTGAAGATGTGCACAGCCTGCGACCCAGCAATCCCATTTTGAGATGTGCATCCTGGAGAAACACACACACACACACACACACACACACACACACACACACACACACACTTGGGCTCCAGGCCGTGCAACTTGGAAGAGCAAACAGTGGGAGACAATCTAAATGCCCACCAAGGGGCAAATGGTTGAAAACATAGTGGCCTATTCCCTCTAATACTGTTATTAAATAAAAGTATTAGAACCATAAAACATAATGTTGAGTAAAGAAAGCAAATTGCAGAAGAAGGTGTACCCTTTCTGTGCATTTTTTGGAGTGTTGTATGTGGCTTGTGAACACACATCCATGGAAAAGGAGTATAGTCTTTCCCAGGGAGGCTATGGTTCAATAGAATTGTTTTTTTGGGAAAGGAAGTGAGAAGAACAGGAGTGAAAAAGTCTAAAAGGGAGATTCATCTTTGTAACGCTTTATTGCCAAAAAAAGATATAAAGCAACTATGACAAAAAATAATAGCATTTGTTAAATTCAGAGTACTAAGTACATAGGTATTAGATTATTCTCTTTACTTTTTTGAATGGTTAAAATGGTTTAAAAGAAAAAAGTAGGGAACAATGAACATGAGCCTTAAGGTTCAAAGTTCTGGGTTCACATCTCTAACACTTACATGTTGTATAATATTGTGCAGTTTCCTTAACATCTGTGGACTTCAATTTCACCACGTGTAAAGTGGGGATAGTATTGCTTACTTTGAAATGCTAGTTTCAAGACTGAATGTGGTGTATATAAAGCCCTACCACAATGCCCTAATAGGTGCTCAAAACTAGTCGCTATTATTATAACCAGTGATTCTCAACTGGGGACAATTTTGCCTCCCCCAAAGGGGACATTTGGCAATGTCAATGTCTAGAGACATGTCTGATTGCCACAAGTAGGAGTCACTTAATGGTATCCTACAAGGTACATCCTATCATGTTCAGGATAGCTCTCCCCACAGCAAGGAATTATTTGGCTCCCAGTATCAGCAGTGTTGAAGTTTAGAAACTCTGCTGTTGTCAAAATGGCCCCAAATTTGAACTGGATCTTTTGACTCCCAGTTGAGTGCTCTTGCTTCCACAACACATGACCTTTCTATTAAATGACGAGGGCACCTGGGTGGCTCAATCCATTAAGCGTTCAACTCTCACTTTTGGCTCGGGTCATGATCTCACAGTTCCTGAGTTGGGCTCTGTGCTGACAGTGTGGAGCCTGCTTGGGATTCTCTCTCTCCATTTCTGTTCCTCCCCCCGCTCATGCTTGTGCTTTCTCTCTCTCAAAATAAATAAATAAACATTTTTTTAAAAATGACTTGAGTAACTGGTAATCAGTATTTACCCACCTTCTAGTCAATAGGCTTCACATTGCCCTCCTTCTAGTCAATAAGCTACTGAGCCTGGGATATAAAGCTACTGCCTGGGATATAAAAGGTCTTCATAAAAATTGAATGAATGAATGAATGAATGAGCCCATGAATGAGGGCACCCTCTTAAATTGTGAAGATCTAGTCACTGTTCTTGGAATAACTTCTCTGATTCCCCATTCATTTGAAATGAGGATGTACTCAGTTTTCCCTTTCATATATAAAGAGAAGAACCAGAAAACAAGTGAGTGTGAAGTTCTCAGAGCCCTGTAGCCCATATCAGAGGGTCCTCTAACTACTATGGGCTAGTCTTCCAGTGATCCTTGTCAAGACAGCTCTGGAATTTGCTGAGACACAAAACCCTTCAGCTTAAATTGACTGTGGCCTCACAAAGTAAAGTGAGAAATTAACCTAAAGATGAAGAGCATAATTATGACACTTAAATCTGATTTGATTCTAATAAAGCTTATGCAAAGTACTTGTTATTTTAATGCAGCATCAGAAACAAATACAATTTCTTGCAACTGTTTACTTTTTTGTTTTATCCAGGCACTGAGCTGGGGGGACCCAGACACTGTGGTTGTTCAGAGGACAACTTAGAGTCCCTTCTATCATCTTTTTCACCATTGATTTTGGAGAGGGTAAGTACCATTTCCTTCTGAATGTTTGCTTTGGCAACACTGAAGTTCTCACCAATTGCTTCAAAGAATATAAAAATTTAAAAACTAATCCACACATTCTCATTTCTACTTATGTGCATGTATATCCAACAGGACTTGAAGAAGAGAAGGTATAGTAAATGCAAACCAAACAGTATATAGTAAATGCAAAAGGCACAGTGACTAGACTTTGCTTCTAGTCCTGACTTTCCACCTTTAACTGGGTTAGCGACCTTGAGAAGGTTACCAAAGCCTTCAGTTTCTTCATCTGCAAAATGAAAGGTTTGGGCTGGATTACTTGGAAAATATTTCTATAAACTTCTTAATATCACATCTTCAGAAAGATTGAAAGGCAGTGATTTAAAGCAATGACTTCTAATATATTATGGGCAATACATCTGCTTCTATCACTGGAGTACTTGCTAAAAATGTACATTTTTCAAGTCCCATCCCAGACCTACCAAGTCAGAATCTCTGAGGCTGAAGAACAGAAATCTGCCTTTTTCACAAACTCCCCAGGTAAACTGGATGCACAGTAACGTTTGAGAACCCCTGTCCTAACCACTGTAAGCACCATTTTATCTACGTGTACATTTAGTTCTGTGAGATATGATGAGTTAGGTCTGGGCCAAGCAGCAACTGGCTGAAATCACTTGTATTCATATAAGAATTAACAAAGTCAGCTTCTGATGGTTTTTTTTTACCTTTTGTTTCTTGGCTCTGTACCTTCCCCTTTGGCTCATTCCTCCCCTCAACACTTTGTTGGCTAAATCTAGGTGTCTTTGGCTCCCTTCCTCTTGGCTGCAATTGAATGAGAGTAAAATCCTTTTGGAAATGACTGTTAAAGGATAGAATCTCCTCTAGACTCCATTCAAAATGTGATCTCATTGGTGTGTATCACTCCTGGAGATGTCATAGTTATTACCTCTTCATTTTACAATGGCTTTGCCGTCAATCTTTTGCTGTGGAAGGTTGGGCTTTGCTCCCAAGGATGTCATCACTATGAAATGACTAAAGGGATGTGGATGGAGGTAAATCATGTTTGCATGTGGAACCAAGATGGCAGGCTTCTAGACAGAAGGGCCTGTGTCCAGAGATCCCAAATCAGACAGAACCAGACGCTGCTCAAGGCTCTGGCCTGTGAATCAGAAAAGCATTCAACTGTGCTGTAGGCTAGTTTGGTTGCCAGTATAGCATCCATAGCATTTCATGCTTTCTATATTGTGTGCCTAAACCCTCAAGGAGTCACAGGCAGCCATGAAGGGACTTCTATCTTAAAGGAAAACTAAATCCTGGCTTTGAAATACATACAGAGTCTCCCAGTACTGCCTACAGAGACTTCCCACCAGGATCAGTCTAATTGCTCAGTGGGTGACTGTTGCTCTTCTCAAGAGCTTCAGCAGATTGTATTTTCTGGTATCAAATAAAGGGAAGTGGAGCTTTAAGAACATAGTGTTGCTGTTGTCTTCTGTGGGTCAGATATTAAACTCTCCTCCCAAATCACAGGCAAGGCACTGTATATGATATGTCAGGTAAAGTACTAACAAGTGCCCCTTCATGAGAGAGCCACTCGCCCATAAAGTGCGTTCCAGACAACACCCACTGCTGGCCGGGGATGCATGTGGGCTTTATTTGATTTGGGGCTGATTTATTTGTTTGCCTTGCTTCTAGAACAGAATAACTTGGATTTAATGTCTCGAATACTGAATCCAATACTTCTAGGTTCACTGACTTGTTATTATTTAGCATTTATGAAGTATATGTCAATGCACTTGGTGCTTTACAGTGACTCATAAAAAGGCATGATCCTGGCTGTTGAGCATACGGTTGCTACCAGTTGAATTACTGCCTAGGTAAAAATGATCACAGGGCCAATCTGGATATCCTTTGCCCACAAAACAACTATATATCTGGGTTCTTCACTGCATCTTAATTCAAGCACAGGTGTGGTAGCTGCTGCTACCATTTTGATAACAGTATTCTAATGCAGTAGATGCACAATATAGGTCCTGACACTTAGGAAAAGCTTAGCAAACATGGATGGATGGATGGATGGATGGATGGATGGATGGATGGATGGATGTTTGGGTGGATGGGGAGCCCTCTCCTCAATAGACATATGTCATTTTTCTATTTTTCCCTCCACCTAATGGCTTTATTTATGCATCTTACAAACCTTGCGGTTATAGAGCTGGTTGACTTGGAAGGAACTGTTATTTAAGTGGCCTTTTGCAAAGAAGATGAGATCAATATATCTATGATGTGGACAGGAACATAATGAGAAACAGATTACCCCAAATCATATGAACTTGTTAACAATATTATATCAATATCAATTTCTTGGTTTTAATTATATAAGATGTTACCACTGGAGAAAGCAGAGTGAAGGGTATAGGGGAAATCTCTGTACTATTTTTGCATCTTCCTGTGAGTCTATAATTCAAAAAGGAATTGCATAAACAAAATCTTCACATCTTTGCAGTCACCTCATTGCCTACATCTTCCAATCACTAGGTCCTCCACTAATAATAGCAAGCCCAATGTGTCCCTTCAGGACTTCCAAAACAGCAGAAGCAAAAATAGAATTAGACATGTGAGAGATTTATTGGGGGAAATGCTTGGGAGGCAAAAAGTGAGAGGGACTCAGGTTGGGAGAGTCTTCAAATTGGCAGGCAGTTCTAATAACTAAGAAGGAGAGAGGGCAGGAGGGTTTGGGTAGGAAGAGCTTCAGACTCCAGAAAAAAGTCCGAGAAAAATCTCAACCAAGCCAACGGAGTCCCTGAGCACACTTAATTATGACAGGAGTCCCACATGGGGAAAGATGGCCAAATTTAGTCCCTTCACTGGCTTTAGTCCTTACTGGTGCAGCCTGGAAGCAGCCTGGCCTGGGACGAATACTGAGTGAATCCACAAGTGCTGAGACTACTGGAAGCTGTCGGTCAGCTGTGCTTCCAGAGCAGGTTATCTTCAAAGGGGAGCTGATCCTCCAGCGCCACCATACCAGGCAATGTTTTTCTCTCAGTCCTCTGGCCTTTCTATCTACTCCTTAGTGACTTTGACCCTTTGTGCCTCAGTTGGACTCCTATTCTAATTCCCAAACCAGAGTGAATTCCACTGTCTGCTGCTCCTGCATATCTGCTCCCTGCCTAAACAATCCAGTTTTTAAAAAGTCATAGAACCGATGTGGTTGCTCCACCATACATGTTATCCAACATCAGGTGGCCCTCATTCCCCAGTATCTTTCACTGTCCTTCCTCTGTTGACTACATGCCATACTTCTCTCTGTGTTTATTGCAACCCTGTTGCACTTTGATCAAGTACTTCTATGCTGCCCACGCTCTCACTTTTTTCTGGTTGGCCTTCCTCCATGAGCTCCCAAAGTGCTCTCCCTCTCATATCTCACATCAACAGCTTTCTTCATCTTCCCCTCCTTTCTTTAAGTGTTGGACGAAGAAAGGCCCTTCTCCTGCCCAATGCCTCCCTCTCTTTGGGCTCTCACTTGCTTTCTGCCTGCCTACTCTGGTTGTGTCAGTTATCTCTCTCTCTCTCTCTCTCTCTCTCTCTCTCTCTCTCTCCCTGCCCCCTCTCACCCATTTTCTTTCTCTCTTCTCCACTGGGATTCTTCCTCTTAGTCCCTAAACCTTGGCTCTTTTTTCCTAAACCAAACTTTCTCCTGATCCTTCTACTACTTTGAACTATACTCATGTATGCCTCATCAACAAACCTCTTGGGAGGTGTGTCTACACTTGCTGCATCCTCCCCTTTCTCACCAGACACTCATCCCCTAAACCCCCCTCTCCCCCACCACTCAAGTGAAGCTGTTTCCTCGCAAGTCTCTATTGCCAAACCCACTGCCTCATCTTTTGTTGTGCTTTCCATGACCTTTCATCTTGTCTCTTACCCCCTCGCTCTCCACATGTTCTCCTCCCTTGGCTTTGCTGCTCTCAACTCTTCCTATCTGTCTAACTTTATCTTTTCTGACTACTTATTGCCTCTAAATATAAATGTTCCCCAAGATTCTGTCTTTAACACTCTTGATTTGACTCTATATTTTCCCTTGACATTCTCCTCCATTTCCATGATTTTCACTCTCCAGGCTCTGCAGTAACTCTAGGTCCCCACTCTAACTTCCCTCTCAAAGTTAAATTCCTCAACAGTGTCCCTATGCATCTTACCAGAGCTTCAAATTCTGTACCTGCACTTTCCTCCCAGGTGCTCTTCTCCCATCTTTTCTGTTTCTCTTAATGAGACCCCATTCTGTCACTCATCCTGATTGGAATCTTGTAGTCAACTTGACCCTTCATATCCATTGCTCTGGCCTTCCTCTGTAGAGCCTCTCCCCACCTCTCCATGCCTATCGTCACTGCCCTCATTCCAGCCCTCCCTACCTGTCCTGTGGGTTCCTATAGACACCTCCAAATTGGCCTTTCCACCTTGAGTCTTTTCTCCTTCCAGGCCATAATAGTCACTGATGGCAGTTTTATTTTCCTAAAAGCATAGCTTTCATTATATTCCTTTTGTGCCAAAAAATCTTTGATGGCTCTACATTGTATACTCAACTCCTTCCTGCGTAGTAGCTAAAAATAATCTCCTCCCAACTAAACTGCCATGATATTTTTCTCCAAATGCCTTTCTTTCAGCACTTATTATTAACTGATTACTAACAGGCTAATTCTCCCAGCTCTGTGCTCCACCTCTCACTGACCCCCCAAAGAAATAAAGGAGTGTGTGTGTGTGTGTGTTATTCTTGTTCCTAATCTACTTTTGTATGTTTTCACCTGCAGTAACTAGCTTCCTACAAGGGACATGAGAATTAAGCATTCTCTTGTGTTCTACTCTTAAATAGGGGTCACAGTATGGTGACTAAGACCAAGGCTCTGAGATCCATCTGCTTGGGTTCAGATCCTATAACCTTTGTACATATAATTTACCTCTCTGAGTCTTGGTTTCTTCATCTATAAAATAGGCTAACGACTGTATACATGCCATAGTATTATTATGATGACTACCTAAAGTAGTGCACATAACAGCCTTAGAACCATGCTTGGCACCTAACAGCGCTCAGTGTTAGCTATTGTTATTATCACCATCATTATTGTTTTATCACTCTTGCAGCATGACATTATCCACAGCTTAATTAGTCACTGTTTGGCACGAGAGACTAACTTGGGAATTATATACAACTGGTGAATTAATATCCTGAGTACTTCCACTAAGACATCAGGCTAATAATTTTTGGTACTTTAGATAACCCATGATGGGTCCCAAAGGATTCTGAAACCAAGAGTCTACATTTTTCCTAGTAAGAATGGATTTTTTTTGTTTTAATTCTCCATAGTTTAATGTAACAGCTTCCACTATTGGACAACTGTAAGCTGAGCTGAAGAAGGAAAGAAAGTCCTGTTGACACAGAAATCTAGTTCCCCACATATGAGATAACACACATGATTCAGGCTGTAAAAGAGACCAAGGACCTGGCAAAGATGGCAAAAGATAAAGTGTAGGAAGAGGGAGCGGCTGTATTAGAGGAAGTTTTTTGTTGTTGTTGTTGTTGTTTTAATATATGAAATTTATTGTCAAATTGGTTTCCATACAACACCCAGTGCTCATCCCAAAAGGTGCCCTCCTCAATACCCATCACCCACCCTCCCCTCCCTCCCACCCCCCATCAACCCTCAGTTTGTTCTCAGTTTTTAACAGTCTCTTATGCTTTGGCTCTCTCCCACTCTAACCTCTTTTTTTTTTTTTCCTTCCCCTCCCCCATGGGTTTCTGTTAAGTGTCTCAGGATCCACATAAGAGTGAAAACATATGGTACCTGTCTTTCTCTGTATGGCTTATTTCACTTAGCATCACACTCTCCAGTTCCATCCACGTTGCTACAAAAGGCCGTATTTCATTCTTTCTCATTGCCACGTAGTATTCCATTGTGTATATAAACCACAATTTCTTTATCCATTCATCAGTTGATGGACATTTAGGCTCTTTCCATAATTTGGCTATTGTTGAGAGTGCTGCTATAAACATTGGGGTACAAGTGCCCCTATGCATCAGTACTCCTGTATCCCTTGGGTAAATTCCGAGGAAGTTTTAAGAAAGCAATTTGAAATACCAAAGTCGATTCTAACAAAGGCAATAAAATGAGGGTGAAAACCGTGTGGCTAGATGGTTGCATTGTGAATATAATTAATGCCACTGAAATGCACACCAAAAATGGCTAATTTTATGCCATATACACATATTCACATAATAATAAAGTAAATACACACACCAGAAAAATTAGACAGCTAAATTATATAACAATTTATAATAATACTTGTATTTTAGACATATTTTTATATGACAGATGTGCTTATATCAGTTGAGTGTTCACTGAGCACCTACTCTGTACAAACACTGTGCTTGGTATGTTGTATCATAATATGTAGCTATATTTTTTATGTGTTCATACTCACATGATCATTACTATTGACAAAAGAATGATATTATCCATGTAGGATAAATAGCTATCAATTCAATCACCGTAGACCTGTGGCCAAGGTACACTTGTCTTAATTGAAACAAAAGAAAAATAAGGACCTGACTTTAAAATTGTTTGAGAAGAACCTTCTGCTTTAAACTCAGACAATTCAAGTATGATCCAACCAGCATCTGTGCCATCACTATTATATTTGGAAGAACTAATGTGTTATTTCTTCCCTTCTAACTGTGCATGAATCCAGTCTAACAGCAATCACTAAAGAAGTTTGCAAATAAACAACAAAGTCAAAAGTGGGAGCAGAACCTTGGATCAGTGGGTGATATCAACCTCGCTTACTGAGAAGCCTGGTTGCTTTTCGACTCCTCTACACATTTAGGGAGAAGAAGGGATAATGAGTCTGGCTGATAGTCATCTTCGAGTCTGTCCCCAACTCTCTTTCCCCTGCAGGAAGACATAAAAAAAAAAAAAAAAAAAAAGAACAGAAGTAGTAATGTTATGGAGGAGCTTCTTATAATGGGAAGGAGAATCAAGCAGACTTACAAAGGTAGGCAGGTTATAATTTGGTTAAATTTGATTTTGGTAGCAACATTGAAAGCTTTGATAGACACAAAAATTTATTTTCACTGTAAAAGGCAATATATATTTGGAAAAGCACATATATACAGTTTATAGTATAATCATAAAGTCAAGGAAGATGTAATCACCTACCAGGTCAAAACAGGGAATATTGTCAGCCTCTCATAAACTCCGCTCCACTGCAAGCTCCTTCTTGATCATACTTCCTTCCTTCTCCAATACTGATAAGCATTTTCCTGGATTTTATGGTAATCAATTCCGTTCTTCTCTTCAGGGTTTTTTTTTCATTTGTGTCTTGCTTCTTTTCTTCAGCATAATGACTGACCATAAGTTTTATCCATGGAATGCATTCATTTTTAATGCATGTATTTTAGTGTACTATTCCATTGTATAAATAGAAGGGACTGTGTTCCTGTTGATGGATACGTGGTTGCTACTGTGAACATTTTTATCATGGATCCTGTACCCATGCTCACAAATTTCTCTCAGGTGGTGCTTCTTCTACTTGAAAGCTCATGACCATCACCCACATGGTTCACAAATGACAAGGCTCCACTCTCAGGTGTCTGATTCAGTGGAACTGGGGTTACATTTGAGAGTTTATATTTCTAAGAAGTTCCCAGGTGATGCTGATGCTACCAGCTGAGAATAGGGACCATACTTTGGGAGCCACTTATTAAAGTTATTGGAAGAGATTTTAGGGGGATGTCAGGGGGAGTGCATCTCTTCAGCTTTACTAATTAACGCAAAACTATTTTCCAAACTAGTGTCTTTACAATCCCACCAGCAATGCATGAGTATCCGTTGTTCTTTGCACCCATGCCAACACTTGTTATTGTCGGACTTCAATTTTTGCCAAGCCCGGGGGGTGTAGGAGGTGTCTCTCATTGTAGTTTATTTTGTATTTCCTTAATTCCAGTGAATCTGAGCACTGATTGGCCATTTGGATTTCCTTTTGTGTGTGAAGTCACTATTCCAGTCATCTGTCCATTTTTCTGTGGGTTATCTATTTCTTACTGATGTGTCAGTTCTGTTTATTGAAAAGACAACAAAATTTTCACTAATTACTGCTTAAAACGGTTTTAAAAATCTCAGTATGGTTTATAGGACAAAATCTTCTTTAGTAATAACAAGCATACAATATGGAAAAGAATTCTTTAGATAACCTCTCTTTTGCAAATGGCTTTGTGGAAAATAAGTTGAGGATGTTTCTCCAAACAAAGTTACTAACTGAAGAGGCAAACCACATAGAGGAAATATCAGCATTCTTGTTATGTTCACTGAGAATGTGTCTGTAAGCACAAGGCCATCTTGAAATGATAATAATGCAACTGAAATAGATCATTCAAGAAAAGGAGATCTATTATTGAGGCCAACATGGCCATCGACACTTGTTAGCTCGTCTCTGAAGAACAAAATCCTGAGCAGCAAAAGCTTAAAGTAAATGAAATTGTATCCAATTCTCAATCTAATGAAACGCTTTGGGCTCTGGGCCAGAAAATAGATTCGAACCATGGATGGGAATTTTTTCAGGGCCTTCAATTTAAATCACTAAAATTATTTTTAAAGTACTATTCTACTCAATCTTTTGGAATAAAAATGTAGTTTTCAGTTTTTTTAAAAAAAAACTTCGTTTCAATGTAAGGATGAAATGCAAGATTTCTGCCCTTAAATGATCCAAAAAAGCAGACACTTCATTCTAGTGTATACTCCACATGGAGAAGATGCCTATTATAGCCTCCCTTGACCCACAACACACACACACACACACACACACACACACACACACACACACTCCACATATAAATATACACACAGACACATCATATACACAGTATACATACATATGTGTGCACACACACAGACACACATGTACATATATACACATACATGCACACACACACACTTTGTGAATGGAAAACTTGAAGCAAATATGCATATATGTCAATTTAGTATAGAGGGATTTTTCCATTCTGAAAATGTTAAATATTATATTATGAAAATGTCTATAACCATCAGTTTCTTAATCAGTCAAGAACAAAGGAACCATTTTAAAATTACTGGTTTGTGTAAAACCTAATTTCCAGGAACTGAAGGCATTGCAAGTTCTAAGAGTGGAAAAGCATACCTCATGATACTTATTTTAAGAATGTCATACCTAAAGAGTATATAGATTTGTTTTAAAATACAAGCATTTAGGGACCCCTGGCTGACTTAGAGGTCATGAGTTCCAGCCCCATGATGAGCATAGAGATTACAAATAAATAAATACATAAATACATAAATAAATGCACTTATAAAAAATACAAGCATTTAAAAGGAAAATGTGTTGTTATGGCTCTCTTGCTCTCTGGCTCTCTCTCTTAAATATATAAGGTAGAATTAACAGTAAGTATAGATTAATCAAGAGATCTGTATAGCAAGGAAACACCCTCCCCACCCTGCTGTTGGAAGCCTAATCAAGCTGCTAAAGCCTTCCACCACCCACAGCATCTCAGGGCTCAATGGGTGGTAGTGACCCAGCTGGCTACTTAAGAAGCCAATCAGTCTGGTTTCTGTATTCCTAATCCATTTCCCTCCAGACTCCTGAGCCCTGTGCTCACAGCTCCAAATGTAGCTGTAGAGGAATCCTGCTTGGAAATACAGACTCATAAATCTATGACTTAAGAGTCCTTCTTTGGTTAAGCTTCCTTCCTCCAAGCCCCTGGTTGTGAGGAAGAAGCCAGAGCCCAGTGATCACCATCAGGCCCTGGTATTCAGGACACTTAACTTCTGGGACCTCCATGGACCAGCATGGATCAGCTCCCTCCTAGAATGTCACGACTCCGGGGCTTGGAAGCAAGAGACAAATGACCACCTGTCAGCCATTGAGGGTCACCTGGCCAAGGTGCCACCTTCACCAGAACAATTACCACAAAACCTTAGCTAAGAAGCCTAGGATTGTTCACAGAGGAGTGGATCTTCTCACTACATTCTCAGGGAAGAGCGCAGGGGAGTGGTCTTGTGCTCTATCCACAACCCACAGTTGCCTGAGGTGCATATCCCACTGGAGCATATCCAATCATGGTCCAAGGCCAAGGACCCAGCCCTTTTGAAGTTTATGGATCTAGAGGTGATACAAGTTCATCTGCCATTCCTTCTCATCTTGTAGGACCCTTACTTTTCTTGCTCTTTTACTTCTTTATCAAGACCCTCAATTATTGTGTATGGAACTGACACCCTGTATGATCATTGCAGAGTTGTGTTGACCTGTTTTTGGAACACTTAGATCACGACTAGAGACTACAATCTACTGAGGTTCCAGGAGGTTCTGAAAGAGCCCATATAGTAGCCAGCTTTGGACTATACATATTCCCCTGAACTCACTTCAGCCTTGGACGGCTTTGGATGGGGTCTTCCACTTCTTTCCACACAATGTCGTGGGATATGATCCTCATTTATTTACATAATCTTATCACAGATAGCCATCTCATTTGTGACATCTCTTGATTTATTCACATATTTACCTGTTCATCCAAAAAACGTTGATTAAGTGTCTGCTATTTGCTTGACACTGTGTTAAGTAGTGGGAATCTATAGATGAATAAAATATAGTCCCTTTCCTCAATGAGCTTAAAGCTCACTAGAAGAGAGAGATGAGTAACTCAATACTTAAAGAACAATGTAGTAACTGCTATTAGCTTTGGGGGAAATGGAGACAGAAGCTTCTAAATCAGTTCTCATGTGCAAGAGAATAGAGTCTGACCACCTCTCATGTCATGTTTCTGATATCCATCCTTTATTCACAGAGTTTCCAAGCTTAGGTTGCTGAGATAGCCAATTTCAGGTCATGCCAATGTGGAACTAGGGCCATGTTGATGTGTGTGGCTTTAACATCCACCTGTAACTGTAGAACCTCTAATTTCACTCAAAATCTCCCTCAGGTGTTCTAGGAGGTAATCCAGTGGGGGGGATGTCATGCGTGCTTACCTAAGTCCTCTCTGTCCCTCCTGATCTGAGTCCTCTGCTGCATTTCAGGCTTTGTGAGTGTGCCTCATCCTGCCACTGTCACAGCTGCTATGAGGGTATATGGCTGCTATCCAGGCAAAAGCACTTCCTCCAGTTATTCCCACAGCTGGTGGCATTGCTTTCTGCCAGCTTTTCCTTATTGAAAAAGCTGGGGACATCCCACATCACTATGCCAGTCACTAAGGGGAATCTGCTGAAGCTGGGACTGGTAAGGCATGAGCACCCATGTCTACTTCAGGTTGAAATTTCTGACTTTTGTTCTGCACTCAGTTGCCTTGATCCCCACGTGCTCCTGGCTCCCATGTCCCACCACTCAAAAAGGCTCTGTGTGAAATTAGTTCATGAGCTTTTTACTTGTCACTGAGACTCAGCCCTGTGTCCTGGGCTTTGGCCTGGAAGAAGGAGGAGTGAGGGATCATCTTCGCAGTGGAGGATATCCTGTGCCCCAAATCCAACCACTCTGTTGATTACCCTGTCTTTCTTCTGGAATCAAGTTTATATGCCTGAACTTCTCCTCAAGACAAATACTTTTCTAGAAGATTTCTTCATCTGCCACTTAAGTATGCTCCCAATAGATCTTTCCATAGTTCTCTAGCCACACCCAGGAGTATGGAAATTTCTGTGGATGCTGCTACTAAATTACAGGCACTGTTGCCTGGCAAAGTCCTGGAGCTCTCTGTTTTCCACTTCTCAATTCAGATATTGTCATGTACCCTCTAAAGAAGTGGCAGCTGAATTAAAGAGATGTCCTAGAAACCAAGAATTTCAGACTAGAAGCACCAACTTCTATTGGACCACTGATGCCATTTCCCGTTCCTCACAGGGGCCAACATACCTTCAAGAGTATCCCATGCTAAAAAAGATCTAAGAGCTCAGCTTCTGCTTGCACAGAACTTCTGCTTGCACAACTATTCCTTTCAAGGGAGGGCAGCCTTACATGATGCTATTACCTGAGAGAACTCCTGGCCATCAGCGTACCATTCAAATTTGGTACTTGGAGGGAACCTCACATCCAACTGAGACTGAATGTTCAAGGGACTTCCATACATGTCACTTCAGCAACAACTCTCCTGTCTTTCATAGGGCTTTTATTTTCAATTAAGTCTAGACAAGTAAGGTAGCTGCTGAATGGTTGAATTCTGGATAAGTGAGATGTTGCATAAATCCAAATTAAGCCACTGAACAGATTATACCGCAAAAAGCATTGTGTTGGATGCTTACGTGTATTCATTGCGATCTTTTTCTATGCCTATAGAATGACGGAAATGATGAAGCAAAACCCTCATGAAAGCTATTCACAGTTTAGCATTTGCCGTCATACGGAAATGTCAATTTCATCTAACAAAGAGAATATTAGGGGCATGTTCAATATAAAATGCAAATATAATAGCTTAGTAGGCTGGTTAAGTCAGCTGTGTTTCACTTAAACCTATTACCTTGGCAGATTAAATACAGTTCCAGGCTTTTTGCAAGAAGGATATTCTGATGAAGTTACATCTTATACAAGCTTTTGAGACTGTTCCATATGAGTAGAATGAGGACCAAAATTAGTAAGGAATAAGGACGAATGGGACACAGCCATGGAGAAATAGGAGGATCTTGCCCTGCAAACCTTCCAATACCCACTAAGAAATATCGTTATTTGCTCAAGGATAATTATGAATAATTCATAGCAGAGATTAATCTCTCATGTGATAAAATAGGTAAGGATACCCCAATCTTTCCAGGCCTGCCTAACTACTTCCAAATTTTGATACTTACTTGTATAACCCAACTCATCTAAGTAGAGGTTGGGACCACCCTGTCTTGTGATGCTGGCTGTACCTTGGTGTTTCTGCAGCCATGTGAGGCACCTAGCTCCCTTAGCTGAAACTCCACAATAGTAGACCCCTCTCTTGTGTCAAACACTTCAGACTCTGACCTCATCTTCACCTCCAGGACTCATGGGCACATCATGCCTTGTTTTACCGTTACCACATCCTGCTGGATATAACTTCTTACTTGAATGCCACATAATCCATCATTCCATGGCACCGCCCAGTTTCTGGATTGTGGACAGTTGGACTGTGGACTGTGGACAGTTTCTAGGACTACCTTTTCTCATCTCCCACCCTACACCTCCACACCAATGAAAAAGTTGCTGGCTCCTAGAATAGCCCACTTAATGCCTGTACTCAATAAGACAGGCTTGGTGGAAATTAACCAGCCCCATCCAGTTTGCCCAGCCAAGTTCTCTCATCCCTTCATTGCATGATCATTTATAAGCTTTGGGGTTTTAATATCGGGTGGCAATATCCCTGGGGGCTCTTCCAAAGTAGCATCTTGCAAATTGCTGCAGAGAACTACAAAATAATTGATCGCTTTTTAAAAGAGCATTCCCTCTGTAGATTCTACAATCATTTTTGCTTTGTATTACATTAATATACTGTGAATATTATCTGTTCATAGATATATGTGTATATATATGTTTTCTTCACATAGATATATGATTTCTTCATATATATATGATTTCTTTACATATATATACACACACATATCTATATGTGTGTGTATGTGTATATAGATATAGATATAGTCAAAAATATGAAGAAATCATGCTCAATGATTCCTGTTCTAAAAACTCTACTTGGCTGTTGCTATTAGCTCCAAGTGTTTCTGCCAAAGAAGATACCGGTCCACGGAGCAATGGTTATCAGCCTAGTGGTTAAGGAAGAAGGGGTGGCAGACAGATAGTTGTAGTAGGTTCTATAAGGGAAATGTGGGTATAGAGGACTTTACTGAATAGTTGTGAACCAGACTTCAGAGAGCTGCATTTTCCTTTTGATTCTGCCCTAACTAGCTGTGGAATGCTACACTAGTTAATCCTGTTCGGCCAATATTCTCCTCTGTGCATTGTGGAAGTTGCCCTAGAGCAGCTCTTTCAACTCCAGTCTTCCATGTTTCCATGAATGTGTATTACCTAGAAGTCAGGGCAGATGACTAATTAGGAATCTACAAAATTATAACAAAAGCAACAATTCCCAATTCCCATTTTCATAGTACCTTTCTGCCTGACTTCAAGCTGAGCACTTTACATACATTTATCTCATTTAATCCTCACAGTCATTCCTGGAGGTTGGTATCATGGTCCCCATTTCCCAGAAGAGGGAACAGCTCTCAAGGCAGTTATCCAATTCCATTAGGATGGCAGCAAGCATATATAACAGAGCAGAGATTCCAATCCTGCTGGAATCAACTCCAAGCTCACTTGTAGTGAGACATAGTAAGAAGTTCCAGAGGCTCTTGTCATCACTCCAGTTATCTGAAATCCTGCTATGCTTTACACTCTAAATTCCTGATTTACCCCTTTTCCTGACTTCTAAAACACATGTGTGTCTGTGCCTCTGGCTTGTGTGAAAGGGTAACATAGTGTTTAGAATGCTTCATCCATTCTTTGCAACCAGATGGAAATCAATAAGAAAACAGCAAAAAATGAACTTCTGAGCAGCTGTTTGCAAAATGAAATGTAAGTGAAGATATGACCCAAAGAGGGCACGATTTAGCTCCAAAGAATAGCTTTTTAAGACAGTCATATAAAATCCTCTTCATGTAGGCAAAGAAGCCTAACATGAGTCAATTGTAATTTTGCTGAGGCCACCTTTAAATCATAAACCTTAAGCGGGTAAAGGTGACAGTGGGAGACTTCACCTAGTTGGAGATGGAGTCTAAATGATTGCCCAGCCTTTGCATCTCATTGCAACAGACCAGTTTTGTTTCTTTGAGTAAAATGCACCATCCCACCCCCAACAATCAACTTCTAGTGAGTGGCAATTATTTATGTGAAGAGTTCCAAGAAAGTGAAGGTGATCCTTTTCCAGAATGAAGTTTTGTACAAATTAAAGAATGAACTCCAAAGTCAGAATTGCACTGTGAACAAGGTCATCATCGTCTCTACTTAGAAATAAGCAAAAGCTCTAATGTTTTATCCATATATTCTGGTAGTACAATCAATCTTCATTCATAGGCTCTGTACTTAAAAATTCACCTACTCCAAGTTATTTGTAATGCAGCAGTACTTACAGTGTTTTGATGGTCATTTGTGGACATGTACAGAGGGGCAAAAATAGAGAGTAAGTACTTCAATAGGCACATTCCCAGCCGAGTTTGAATGAAGCAATACTCTGCCTTCTTGTTTCAATTCTCATACTGTAGACAGGTGTTTTATTCCCTGTTTATTTAGTGCTACATCTTTCACATTTTGTACTTTTGGTTCACTGTTTAAAATGGCTCCCAATAATGCAAAAGTGTGGTCTGGTGTTATTAAGTATGAGCAGGCTATGCTGTGACTTACAGACAGAACACATGTATTAGATAAGTTTCAATCAGGCAAAGAGTTATAATGATATTGGCCATGAATTCAATACTAATGAATCAGCAATATATATTAAATAAGATGTCTTTAAACAAAAACACACTTAAAACAAGGTTATGTATTGACCACTTAACAAAAATATGATGACCAGAGGCTCAAAGGAACCTAACCTTATATTTCTCCTAGGAGCAATAGTTCAGTATTTGCTAATTCAAAGTCTTTGTTGACTTTATAGAATATAACTACCATAAATAATGAGAATTGGCTGTATTTGCAAATGTAGGAATTCCTAATGATGTCATGAGCTATTTCATGGGACTGTAAAGGTACTATGGTACTAATAATTTCATGCCATTTTCTGCTCTGTGGAAGATGGACACTTAAAAAGCCATCCTGATTCTTCCTTCTATGGTAGACAGTTTTTCCTGCTGTTCAATTCAACCAGTATTAACTGAATGTACTAGAATATACTGTTATTGGAAGATATGCAAAAGAAGCATTCAGCAGTCTTGACCTCAAGGGATTTCACCTTTGTTAGAAAGACTAGGCTTAAAGTGGCAGATGTAGCCAGGTCCAAAGGAAGGTAGACACATCTTAGAAATGGCAGGGAGAACAACGAGCTCCCTGAGGCATAACCTAAGGGAAACAGGCTATTTTTCTAATAGTAACCTTGAACTGTTAATTTAGTGTTTCCTCCAGGAACTCCACAAAGGAAGTTCAGCTTTAGCCAAAGCTTCTAATTAACTCCAAAGTTTCTACCACATCAGCACACACCTCAAGACCACCCCAGCATTCATTTCTCACCTGACAGAAGTCAAAAAACTGATGTAAGTGAGAACTGCACCATAGGAAATCTTTTTTCCACCATGAGAAATGGTTGCTGTATTTCCCTCAGTTTGATTATTTGGGGGACCTGTAATTTGACAGCTCAAAAAAACAGCATTTATGATACTCAGAATAAAAACAGTAATGTTAATATATTAAGCATCCAGTATACACCAGAACCTGTGCTGGGTTCTGGGAACACAGGGATAAAAGTCACAGTCTCTACCTTTAAGTGTCTCACAGTCAAATAGGAGAACCTGATTACTATGCCAGTGGGGTAAATGCTGTGGGACAGCGGGCAGGGGTATAGGGCTTGTGGCAGCATATAATCCGTAGTAGGAGTCTTGGGTGGGGTGGGGAGGTGTATTGCTTCTTGCTGGAACAGAACCATGAAGGTGAAAGAATTGGCCAAATGAAAAAAAGTAGAGGTGAACATTCCATGAGGCAGGAACATTTTATGAAACCCTAGAGGCATAAAAGAGCTATGAGTATTCTGTGACCTGTAATATAGGGTGAGAAATGGAAGAATTTTAAGAAAGAAGGCTGGGAAGATGCAAGGCCCTGATCATGAGGAGCCTTGAAGACCAAGTTAGAAAGAGTCCACTGAAGGTTCACAGAGGCAAGCAAAATGGTCATATTTGCATGTTCTATAGATGAGTTAGAAGTAGTACAGAGAATGCATTGTGGGCTGGGCTCGTCTGAGAATGAAGAGAACAGCTGGGCTGTTAGAAAGCCACTGGGAAAATAAACCAAGAGAGGAGCAATCAGAATTTAGTGAAAATGAGTGGTTAGAGAGAAATTAAGAAAGTAGTATTGAAAGAACTCAAAGAGCAGTTGGCAGTGAGAGGGGTGAAGGAAAAGGGATCCAGAAGGAGAAGGTTTGGGGATGATGGTAAGTTTAGAGGGTATTGAGTTAGGAGTGCCCGAGGAGATGTCAGCAGGCAGCCAGATATCCAGAGCTGAGTTCAGGAGAGTGGTTTGGGCTGGAGACGAGAATTTGATGATTAGTTTAGAGATGACTATTGAAATCAAGGGTTTACATTTACACAAGGCAGTTGAGAATAGAAGAGAACCACAGAAACCACTTGGGGGAACACTAACATTAAAGGGATTAAAAAGGAAGAATAAGTCTGAGATGAAGCAGCCATAAATAAAGGAGCAAATCTAGCATAGCATCGTATCAGATAGGAAAGAAGACAAGAGTGTCATGGAGGAGGGAGTGGTCAAGAGACTGTAACTATGGGGAAGGAAAGTACAATTGAATTGGTCATTAATGACCTGAGGTAGTTTTAATGGGGAGTAGAAATGGAAGCAGAGTGCTTTGTTAGAGATGCAAAAGAAAGCAAAGAGCTAAAAACAGGGCAAATGTAGACTGGCTGTGGATAAACCTGACTTTCAAGGGAACAAGGGAGGGGGGGGCAGATAAGAGAAAGTGAAAAGTTAAAGAAGGTTTCTGCCATTGCCAGTTGGAACTTAGCCCTGGTTCTTAACTGCTGGCAGGGTATAAGGAGCATTTCCAAATTGCACATGACTACAAATTACACAGATTACAAAATGAGAACCTCATAGTGAGGGAGTAAGGGTGGGGAGGATGAGAGAGGATCAAGAATAGAGGAAGCCTTGGGTAAGGGGTTCTGAAGAGGATATTTCTAGAAGAATCTATGAAGAATAATGAAACAGCATGAGGCTAAGACTCAGAATCCGTGAATGCCTCTTACCAGCTTCCAACTTGATGCAGTTTCGTCACCTCCCAGAGCCTGAATATCCTCACATGCAAAACAAGCTAAATACAATCTGCCTTGCTGGGTTGTAGTGAGAATTAAACAGGATAATACGCATGAAGAACACCTTGGAAATTGGAAGGCCCTATTGTACTTGTGAGAGAGGGGGGCCTCCTTGCTGCCCATTACCATCTGCTGAGATGCCTTTTCCTGCTGAAGTTATATCAGGTGCCATGGGAAAAATTTCTTCCAAACTACGTGCAGGATCTCTCTTCTGGGGATTTCTATCTTTTTTTTTTCTTACCCACTTGAGATGTAGAGTTCTGTGGATGAATAAGAGGAAAAAAAAATTAATTGTTTTTAAACGTTAACATAGCACTCACTAATCACTAATGGTAACAACAGGTGGAGATAAATATGAAAATATGCAAACACATTTCTTTCTAGGTATTTAATCTTCCCAGCTATGACCTTGGTAAGAAAAAAAATCTTTGTGGAGATCACTACCTTAGAAAAAGATAGCATTATACCATGACTGCTAAGATGCCAGGGACCACAAGGCAAGTAAGCCAGGCACACATCCATTTCCTTCCCCTCTTTATTGTTTTAAATTAGCAGTTCCCTCTTGGTCCAACAGAATATACCCTCCTACTGATGTGTGCCATATAGTTGCTAATATGTATATATATTATAAATGAAATAAAATAAAGTATTTCACAGAAAGCCTGGGCATTAGGAAAATATAATGTAAAATAAAATAAAACAAAAATACATAGGTGCTAGGTATTTTAAACTAAAGCAAATATTGTAAAGTGGCATGCTGTGGACCAAGACCATCCTCAAAAATATTTTTTGTTTGACCCATGGATTATTTAAAACACACACACACAACTGGAGCCAGTATTTCAAAATCAATATAGTTATATTTAAACATCCCAATATCTACCACCTCTTAGAACATCGGAAGATTAGGCAACACAAAGCGTGGCTTTTATAGCCCTAAATAGAAGTGAGCGGCTCTGTCTCCAGTTCATCCCAAGTTCCACTCCTCCCTCTTGCCTCCTCGGGCTGGGGCCCACAGGTCATCCTGAAGTATGTCAGACAGTATGACCCCTGTTATAAATCAGACCACTGGTACACTACAATGGAAGAGAAGATGTTTGTCCAAGGATAAAGTGGCTAAAAGATGGAAAAAGGAAACAAACTTTTCCCATCCCAGATACTTGGTGGGAAGTGCCTGAATCTTAGCTCTTAAACAACATTCCATCTACTTTACCATGGGGCTCTGCAGAAGTACAAGTCAAATCTTCCTTGTGAGTTTTTCTGTATGCTAGAGATTAAAATAAAAGCAACTACTTCCTTTGGGATAAGTCTAATGCGTAGCCCAAGAGAAAAATTCGTATTACTTCAGAAGCTGAGACAATTCGCCAAAAGATCCCAAGAGGCTCTCTCTTCCTACCCTCAAAAGGTCAAGAAAATTTGATAACCTGTGATGAAGTGGAAAGACATCTGGTAGACCACACTTTAGAGTTAGGAAGATAAAGCTCATTCCTACGTTTTATTCATACAGATGTACTGGCTGTGGCTGGTGTTTGCCACAGAGAAGAAATTCCCAAGCATTGCGTTCTTGGGCTCTCGTCAAGTGGTCTGTTGTCTGTGGAATTTCCTATTCTCCAGCCCCAGAGCAGAAAGCAAACCCCCCCACACACCAGCTTTGGCCGTCATGAGGTTTAAAGAGGATCATTTGTTTTCATTACAGCCCCTTGAAGCCCTTCCTTCCCTCCTCATTAATGAATTTCCAGTCTTTCATCAAAAAACAAAAACAAAAAAACAAACACAAAAAAGGACCTGACAGAGGACATGGTTAAGTGGCTGGCGCGCATGGCGATGCCGGCTTTAAAGAGAGTAGACGGCCATTTACTGATCGCAAGGAGGGGTTGACATCCTTGGTTAGTATGCTAATTTCGTCTCCTGCATTTAACATTCAGATCAGGTCTGTACAGGCCCTCCAGAGCAGCAGAGTCCGGGGATGGGTGGCTGTCTGCCTTGCAGCATTGAGCATTCTCGGCATGAATTGCATAAATGCCCAAACACTGTCTGCTCCGACTTTATTCTCTTTTCCTCCCTCTCCGAGAGAGACACAGACACAGAGCCACACACATGCAAGCACACACTACATGTAATGCCATCCCACTCACACACACACACACACAGTATAGACACAGGTCTCTATGAATGCTGAAGAAATGCAACGCAAGGTGCCCAAGTCATCCACGACTGGCTTAATTCCTCCTCCTCTGGGTTTCCAAGGCACACTTCTGCAGGATATATTTCTCCTACTCAAGAAACTTGCAATGTATGGGGGAGTCCAAATTTAAAAAGCAACATGGAGAATAAAATCCCAGTCAGAAGGGGGACATCTTATCTATTGACCTTCCAGTCTCAGAAATCCTTTCAATAAAAAAAAAAGCCCCAATTCCATTCAGGTGAAAGAGAACCAGATAGCTCAGTTAAATGAACACCCAGAAATAAAAGAAGATCCAGCTCATTTTATTCCTCGGGGTCTCCACTTTGTCATTTGTGTTTGGAACCCTGTATTAAGAAAAGTCCTATTCATGACTGGTTTTGGACTCACCATGCCACAGCTGGGTGACAACAGAAGAGGAACCCCAAACTAGCTCCCGCATGGTGGTTCAAATGGCAAAAGACAATCACCTGGCACCATCGCCAGAAGCCCAGTCTACGGAAAACCGAATCTCCTCAACCTCCTTTTTCCAGGATATTTTTGTAACATTGCAGCAGCTTCCTGGAGACAAACAGAGAATCGGCAGCTCCTATTATCAGGAGGCACATTTAGGGGTTGCTTTTAATAAACCGAAGCAATTTTGAGCATGCAGGAGCTCCAATTAAAAGGAAAGGACAGGTTGGTTTTTACTGTTTTGTTTTCTTAAAGTATGACATAGCTGTGTAACCTGGAATGCTGTGGTTCCTTCCTCTGGACACCCTGGTGGTCCCTGGTCCTGTCCCCTGGTGCCCACACAGGATTTCACGTTGGCTGAGGAACACCAGGCAATTCCTGTCCGAGCCTCCGACAGGAGCAAGGGGTGTTTCCTCTGAGCTGCAGACTTGATTTGCCTCGATTTTTTTTTTTTTTTTTTTTTTTGGCTCTGGTCCAAGATGTTTTCCTGTCATCATTTCACTGTCTTTTCCAGTAATCCCTTTTTTAAACATTGCCAACAATTAGTCGATTTATCTCCTCCACCACCACCACCACCACCACCATCACCACCACCCCCACCTCCATATCCAGGCAAACACACACTCCACTAAGCCCCATCACTGTCTTGTTTCGCCTTCAAGTATAAGAAATTACAGCTTCTCATTAGCTGGAGAGCACGTTTGGAACGGCTTTGTGTTTACTCACTTAGCAAGTGATGCTGGCCTTTTTAATTATTCTCCCTCCGCGTGCCATCAGAGAGCGGCAAGCTGTTCCAGTCGAACCAAGCGACTGCATATCCTCCACAAGGCAGTTGGAAGTAATCGTGTTTTACCTCGCTGCTGCTGCTTTCTTCCTGTCCTTGTCAGCAAGCCAAGGAATCCCCCCAAAGCTCTTACGTAGGAGATACCAAAACTGTGAGTCACTTCTCACTCCCACAGCCGAGGGAGTCCGCTGCACGGTGCACGGAGCAGCAGACCACGATGGGGGCTTCCTCCAAGCCACCGAGATCCCTGGAACCAGGTGCCCATCATCACTTGGTTTTTCTTGCTGTTGCTCCCTCTTTCTCTTCCACCCTTGTCCACTCCTTCATTTACCAGTGCCTTCCTCGTTTCCTCTTCCTTTCTGTGTCGCCGACAGCCGCAGACCCAGCAAGAGCTGGGTCCCTCTCGCCTTCTGTTATTTTTTTTTTTTTTTTTCCCCTGCAGCAGGCTTTGGCTGCTACCTCTGCGAGCCGGATCACCAAAGACACACGACTCACTCACAATGAATAATCAATACAGATATTGATCTGCGGAAAATGTTTGTAAATTCCTGAAAGGGAATCAGGAGCAGGGGGCAGGGAGGCTCGTGGGGGACGACGCTGGAGGGCTCGTGGCGGTAGGCAGCAGAACTTCATTTGGATCCCAAGTCTTGCCGGCTCCGAGGTGACGGTACCGGAATGCGTGCGGTCGAGGGTGTGCGCGTGTGAGTGCGCGTGTGACGAGGGTGTTGTGCATTCTCCTTTCTCTACAGCTGCTTTCCCCAAAGAATCAAGAGCCAAATGGTCGGGAGCCCCCGTCAGTGCCATGTCTTGGCTGCGGGCCAGCACTGTTTTGTTTTCATTATCACACGCTACTTTGCAATTTGCATAAATACAGGGTTATTTTTTATCGTGTCGCCCAAAAGATAGGGAAAAAAAATAGAAGTCTTTGTTGTGTGCAAGAGGGGCTTGCTGCCTACTCATCATGGCTAAGGATTTAGTGTATGTAGAGGGCTCCAGAAGAAATGCGGCCAAAGAAGTGGAAATCACAGAAAAGAAGGCAGGAGAGACAAAAAGAGGACTTTAAAGAGAGAACTGCAGGCCACTCAGCTTGGTGGAACCAAATATTAGGGATACGTTTTCCTCTGTGGAGAAGGGCTAGAGCCTTAGACAAGCAAAGAAGAGAGAAAGATCACCAAGGTCTAACCGGTGCCCTGGAGTCGGGAGGTTTCCCTCTGTCAGCTGCAACCAGCTATTTATTCTCGGTGGGAACGGTAAGAAGGACATTGAACACAAACTTGCCTTTTCCTGCCCTCATGCAAAACCTAGAAAGAGTGGGGGCAGAAGAAGCGTCCCCTCCCTCCCTCCGCTCTGCACCATTGGGTTTTCAGCAGGCGAGCAGTTCTGGACCCTGGGCTTTTATCCGCCCCTTCCCCTTTGACTCCATCCTTCCGTCCTTCACCTGAGCTTCCTGAATTGCACTTGCCCTAGTACGGAATGGAATTTGCACCCTCCCCTTGGCTTTCTCACCTTCAGGAAAGTGAGCCCAGGGGCATCTTACTCTAGACAATATGCTTTGGGTGACTTTCTCCTGCCTGCGCCCAGTCCTGGCTGTTGAGATGAGGCCTCCTGAAGTGATGCCCCCACGTGGAAGCCAGGCACGCTCACGTGTCCCAGGGAGTGACACCTCATTGCTGAAAAAGCTTCTAGCTCTCTCAGGCCATTGGATGTCCCCCTTTGATGTCCTCTTTCATCTGTCCCCCTACTCACTCTGGTGGTGGTTTTTTTGGTTTTTTTGTTTGTTTGTGTTTTTTTGATTCAGTAGTAAAATCTCTTTGGGATCGTTCTCCTCTTTTCTCCCATTGCTCTGTCTTCTGCTGGCCTGGTGACAGAAGGGATGCGTCACCTTTGAGATAGCCATCTACAGTGAGACCTCCGAAGAGGATTCAATTCCAGCACCCCCTGTCCAGAAAGGAGCTGTGCGCTTTATCAGCCAGCAGCAGCAGCAGCAGGAGAAGGAATACGGATTTTTTTTTTATCCCCTTTCTGGCTTCTGATTAGCTCCAGCAATCCAATTAGCAGAGGAATTTATATCACTCGGGCTGAGGTGCCCCTACTCATCACGGCAGCTCAAGCCCACTCATAAATTCTGCGGATACTACATCCTCCTATGACGTGGATTAATTACAACATCAGACCTTCCTGAGTAGGTCGACCAGTGAAGGTATATGTGAATATCAGAAGTGAAAAAGAGGCAAAAAGGCAGGACTTTTTGTGCATCACCAAGGATGCATGAAGGCTGTCCTGTGCACCCGCCACTCTGTGCATCCCTCACTGTTCTAGTGTGTGTCAAAGAGGCTGAGTGGGCCAGAATCAAGCATTACGCAGGAGTGGCTACATCATGGCACACCCATGTGTTTTCTCCTTATAACTAAGACATTTATTGTGAAACTTTGGGACTCCTAGAGACTGACTCACTTCCTCCTTCTAGCCTATACTTCCCCCAACACAGTTAAATTATTTAAAATAGCTCCATGAAGAGAAATGTCATTATCTTCATTGGTATTCCATTCCAGTTGGGTGCAATTGTGATATTGTTGTACCCTTCTATCTATCTACAACTTCATTCCAAATTTATCTTTACGTTCATCAATCTCAAGCATCTACCTCTCCATTCACCTAACTATATTCATTTATATATCAACTCTTTATTCTGCTTCCCAGCATTCTGTTCATCCATGTGCATCTAGCTATCCATTTTCTAACCAGGTATTGATCTATGAATATCCTTCTATTATCTGTCATCTACTTGCCTATCCTTTGTGTCTCTATTAATTCATTCATCTGTATTATCCATCTGTTTTTCCATCTATTCATTAATCTATTTGTGTATCTATCCATTCAATCATCTATCATTTGCTTATCAGTTGCCTTTTACTTTGTGCCTTTTGTTGCCTATGATCTTAACAGAATCCCAGACTCATATTCTCAATCATTTTTCAGGTAAATAATGCCCAATTTCCTAATGAAGTCTATAAATGCCATACACTTGGTTATCTGTTCTCTGGTTTAAAAGTCCTATAAACTAAAGAAGTTCATAAAATGGCATGATTTTAAATGAGTTAAAAACTGCCAAGAAAATATTTTTTCCTGGATTCCTGGGGTATTTTCTTTGCTTAATACAAGTATGCATTTCTCCTCCCTTTTAAACCATGGCTTTAAAAGAGGGAAATTTCAGATAATGTGTTACACATAAATCTCATTCAGGATGTTGTGTCTAACACTGAGAGAACTCCTTGCAAAGGATCTAATTCAACCAAAGCTAACTTGAGATTATTTTTATCATAAAGCAAAACAGATACTAAACCCTAACATGGTAATGTGGTCATACATGTGTGGATTTATCTTATATCCAGGTCGGTGGTCGAGTAGCAATTTGGGAACTAAAAATAGATATTTTTTTTCCTCATTACTTTTATTCAGAATACATTCAGGTTTTGGCCAAAACTTGAGATTCAACATCATCTCAGAATGACCCTTCATTTATTAGCATCCAAAATAATGGGTCATGTGAAGCATTATTGGGTTGGGGAGAAACATTAATGGATGAATCTCATTTCTCTTTGGGACAGAAACTACAGTTTGTTGCTGTGAGTGAGGACTGAGCATTTGATGGGCTTTTCTCTGTATTTCCAGGGAATCCCTTCCCAAAAACCAGCCCAGGTCAGAATCCTAAGGGCAATGTCTCTGACCCTAGCCATCTATAATAATCTGTTAGTTTGCTGCCAGTATTATCAGTTAAGTATCCAAGTTTTGCTTTTTTTTAACTAAATTGAACTGTATTAATGTAGATAAAGCTAATAAAGACCTCAACAGTTCTGGAGTTGCACTCCTCAAGGAGCAGGCAAGGCCCCAAGCCATGTGTCCTCCAAAAAAACGAGGGGGATGAAAACCCCTTCATTCTTCTTCTCATGTTATTTCCATTTATTCCATTGCCATAGCTTTCTGGATCCTGTCATAATCAGCAATGAGGTTACATGATATCACGTTCGAGTCGTGGCTTTTTTGTCATGCTAACCAGGCCCGACTTCTCCATTAGTCTCAGTAGACAGGCTACAACACTTTCAGGGGCCCACAGTGTTTTAATTTCTTTTAAAATCATTAAAATGGTAAAAATTTTGGTTAAGGAAAATGTGGGGGCGGGGGTTAGGTATTTTTTATTTTTAAGTAATCTCTACAGCCAACCTGGGGCTTTAACTCACAACCCTGAGATCAAGAGTTGCATGCTTTCCTGACTGAGCCAGCCAGGTGCCCCAGTCAAAGAAAATGCTTTAATATCTAATGTTAATGTATTTATATTAATGTCAGTGCAGTCATAAAACATAAGTTTGAATAATTTTTTAGGGAGGAAGGAGTCCAGGAAGGCAAAAGCACCATAGCTAATGAAAGCTACACATGATGTGGCTTTGACATTTACCAGACTTCTTATAACAGTTGTGCTCAAACTAGTGTGGTGGTTAAGGACCTGCTCAGGAGCCAGACTGCCTGGGTTCAAATCCTGGTGGTATCACTTTCTCTAAAGTCATGCACTTCTTTGAGTCTCTCCTTAGCTGTGAAATGAAGACAACGGTATCACCTAGTGCATAGGAATGCTGTGAAAATTAAATGAGATTGTGCATGGAGCCTGCACGTAATAAGGGCTCAATAAAATTTGTTATGTTAACTGTTATTATTGTTTTGGTTTTGATGTCTGTGCTTTAATTATCCGCCTCTCTGTAATCCAGCAACTCTGACTAAATCAGTTCCTTTTATTTAAAAAAAAAAAAATTGTATTATCTTCTAGTCCCCATGGACAGAAGAAAAAGATGATAAATGAAGTTTTCTTCCTACTCCAGAAATTGGGAAATTTTCTCTCTTGGAAGTAGTAAATTCCGTACTGTCTACCTGGAGCCAGGTCTTTATTCTGTATTATAAAACTCTTCTAATAAATCAGCGTCATCTCTCTTGATCGGAGATTTGATTCTTTCCTAACCTAAAACAATTCCTGCAAAAATCTTATTAAGAACCACAGGTTAAAAAGAATATTGTCAAAACTTTCTCTCTCCTTTTTTTCTCTTTACTTTATTATCCCCTCATTTTTTTTGTCATTTAACTCCAATTATGAGATGCTAAGTGCTTTTGGAAATTTCATTGTTAATATCTTCTTACAGTGCTATTAACGTAAATCAAGTTTAATAGTGTCCCAGAAAGTGTAAAAGCAATCAAAAATTCAGTACTCACGAATCATTCTGTAATTTCAGCATAAAATGTTAATAGAAATAATATCCAATACCATAAAATATCGGTAAATTCAACTTTAAATATATGTGATGAATTACTTCTCCATCCTATAGCATTCGTGGAATATTCTAGTATGAAGTACTTAATTGGCCAAGCCATACCTCAGTCATGTTAAGGCTGCCAGAAGTCCCCTCCTCTCCTTTTCCTCTTACTAGCCAATCCTGGCAGAATGGACAGCTCAGTGACAGGCATTTCTTTATCCCAGACATGCTGAGTTATTTGGCTATCAGGAAAAATGACTCAGGATCAGGGTGGAAAGTACAGTCAGCTTGAAGGAAGTCAAATTAATGAGAACAAGATATTTCGGTTCAGTTCTAAGAATATTGATCAGCAGCTGCAAGGCCTTAGCTCCATGTAATCAGCAAAGATGGTTAAGATAGAAGCCCTGTCCTTGGGGAGCTCACATCTTATGAGCTAGGCCAAGGCCAAGACACATACAACATACAACATTTCTGGCCCAGCTGTGAAAACAATTATCATGTAGGAAGGTTCTGATGGACCAGCAGTTTGTTGGTAAATTGTAAAAGTGGGCTATATATATATGATATATATATCATATATATATATATATACCACATATATATATGATATATATATCATATATATATATATACACCATATATATATATATGATATATATATATGGTATACTTTAAGAACTTTAAATTTAAAATGCCCTATATCTTTTTGCATGAACCACCACCATATTCCTTTTCTACATTTTCTAGTCTTTGAAGTGAAGGGAGAATATAAGGCACCCAAGAGGCCATCAGAGTGCAGAATCCATCAGTTATACCTGTCCTACATACACGGCAATTTTTAGCAACTCACCTGTGTGTTTTCACAGAGTTAGTTTAGCTGTCATAGAAACAACTCTTTTCACCCATATACCTCTTGCTTATATTTTATTTAATTAAATTATGAATTTCATAAGCAAGAATGACTTCCATGAAGAGGCTGGGGGCAAACACAATTGACTCTTAGGAAGGATACAATTCAGCTGGTGGGGCTAGGACTGCTCAGATGCTCCAGGTAATAGATTATTATCTGGGACCACATGGAGTGCTGTGGGCATCTGTCAGTGGGGCTTCCAAAGGGAATGGAGAGTGACTGTCAGTTCAGTTAGTTAGTGAAGTGGATATTGCTTCAGGAGTTTCTACTCCTGAAACAGAAAGGTGAGCCCAGAGACAAAGAATGCAATGCTGGGTCAGAACAAAGACCCATGTTGAGCCAGCATTCAATCTGTGCTAGGATTATATGATGTATAACACAGGGTTAATGGGTCCATCTGACATCAGGGAGTCAAGTTAGGATTTTAAATACTTATAATTGAATAGTTTGCTGTGTCTCCGACCTCCAGACATGTATTCAAATCTCCTTAAATTTATAGCTTCATTTATAGCCTGTAAGAATATTCCAAAAAAACAAGTCTCATATATTTATTCTCTATTGTAAACAGTCATATTTCTCTATTTGTCCTAAAGGAAGCTTTCCTTAAATCAATGCTTCCTTCAAATGTGGAATGCATATCCACAGTGATGTAAAAGACCGTGTTTGGAAGTACACTAACAATTTTAGCATTTGTGCATATATAAAAATATAACCACATAATCTCATGTTTTCATGGATATTGTCTCAGGATAAGGCTAAATCCACATAAGTAAAATTGTAAGTCTACTGAAAGAAAAATATGAAGTCACAATGAAGGTGGTACAGGAATAGGACAGAATCATGAAGGTGACAAGGCCAATAATTGAAGTTTAGGAAAGCCATCTTAATCTTTAAGAAAGATCTCTAAGTTCAAGTATTCTACAATTCAGCCCCTCACATTTGGGCTTCCATGCACAGGCTTGCATTTTAAAGATGCCTGAGAGACCTCTTTTCAGTGAAAAGTTCTCGGTGGCTGTTGTAGCATGGAGTCCTTTTCCTTACAAATAAGACTGTTGGCTGCAGTTCTACAAAAGCTCTTCTTTCTTCACAAGCCACACCTAGAGATACAATACAACACACTTAGAAACAACACTTGAGGACTACTGCTTGTTTGAGTTGACTTGTCTTGCTTAGGTGAGGTCGACCTGCTCTCCACAAGTCTGTCCTTGGAAATTTCCATGTCAAGAAAATTGATACAACCACAGAGAAGCGCCCTCGAAACTCAATATGTGGCTGATTTGAACAAGACAAATGTCTGAGTATTTCATATACATGTTGTGCTGCTAAATCTACTTTTTATTTTGCATTTTCTTACATGGTAAGGGAAAGCAATACTTTAAAGCCATGTATTTTCAACATGCTTTTTTACATTGTCAATCTTAGTGTATGACATTCATATGAGAAGAGATTATTCTAACACCTGGGAAATATCTGTTCATCTTTAGAAAATAATTATAACCATCAGTGATGACTTCAGGGTTAGAGAAGTATAAGAAAAAGATGTGAGAGGCTTCTGGGAAACAATGAGACATGTAGGGGAGAAAAAGGTTTATCACTGAGTTTTGTACAATAAAGAAAATTTTTTAAAAACCTGAAAATCCAATGATAAGGGTTATATTAAATAAAATATAGTCTATCCATACAATGATACACTGCATAGCCGTGTTGTGAAGAAATATTTAAAGACATAGAACATATATACAAGACATTAATACGTGATTTTTAAGTTAAAAAATAGCATAGATAGGATATCCCAATTTTATTTTTCAATCTATTAAAAGATGCAACTTAAGATGAAAATGTAGAAAATGTATATTCATATGTGAGCAATCTATAAAAAGAAAATAAATACTTATATATAAAGGTGTATAAAATATAGACTTCAAGATTGTAACTATGAAAAGAAGTATTATATTTTTTTGTATTTTTTCGTATTTTTTGTATTTTATATATTTTTTTGTATTTTCCAAATTTTCTATGATGGCCACATATCTTTTATGTGAAAAAATCATAGATAGAGATATAGATATATAAATAAAAATATATATTACTAGGCAAGACCAGATAGCAACCTGATATACAGAATTACTTTTATTTATGAGGCATTTGGCCTTAATGCCACAAATTTTGTAATCCTAGAAGCATGTTTATCTAGTAAACCCTGTTTTCCATTATGATCATGGCCATGGGTTGGGATGTTGTGATTAGTCAAATCTTCTTAGAAGTATCCCACATGGAGTACCAGTTTTCAGAGAATTCAAATATAAATACGGCGAAACTAGGCAATATAAAAAATAATTTAATCATTCTGAGTTGATTCAGAAGGAATCTCATAATCCCTTAGTGCTCCAATATTCTTTTCATTTGAAACATCAATGACCTCTGAGCAGTGGAAGCACAGAGGTGAGAGTTAATAGATGTGTCCAGTTCAGTGCCCCACTCAGCATCTCCCTGAAGACTTTTCTGGCTTGTCCATCACGCTGATGGCTCTCTCTCTCTCTGAGTTCTTGGGTTTTTATTGTATACCTCATCCTGTGGTATTCTGTCAGTTCCTTGCCTGCTTCTGGTCTCCCAAATCCTCATCCTTGACTCCCCAAGGCCCCATATCCTGACCAAGAAGTAAAGCATAGCCTCAAGCTCACTCTTCTAGGGAGGTCAGAATTAAGTCAAGTCCAAGACCTCTGACACAGTGGCTCAGTTACAACAATGGTGTTCTTCTATGCTTCCTTGTCCCTAACAAATTCCAAGGTGCAGTGGTCGTGGGGATCAACCCTTGAGTTCCTGTATTAGTTCATTTGGGTGGCTATAACAAAAATACCATAGACTGAGTGGCTTGTTTTTCACAGTTCTGGAGACTGGGAAGTCTAAGATCAAAGTACTAGCAGATTCAGTGTCTGCTTGGGGCCTACTTCCTGGTTCATAGATGGCCCTCTTCTCACTGTGTCCTCACTCTGAGATCTCTTTTATAAAGGCACTAATGCCACTCATGAGGGTTCTACCCTCATGACCTAACACCTTCCCAAAGCTCAGTAACCAACACACTGGGGATTAAGTTTCAGCATATAAATTTGGGGAAGACACAAACATTTAGTCTATAGCAATTACCTTGCTGTTGGAACAGTGCTCCTTCCTAGGGCTAAAGCCTTGCTCCATATAGGATATGCTCATCAATTCCCTGGGACAGTCTTGTTCCATACACACACCCTCCTTCACACACACAAGCACATCCATTCACAGTGTTCCACCAAAAAGGGTACAGGGACTTTGCTATCTACAGAGCATCCTTTCAAAAATTAGAAGATAAAGACAATTCTTAGAAGACAGACAAATAAAACTAAGAATGAAACCCCTCTGGGGAAACACAGGTGCACAGTCCCTTTATTTAGCAAGCAAAGCGCAGGGCACATACATTTCAGCTCCCAGTCGCTCCCTTGGGTAGGTGCCTTTGTGTAGCACAAACACTGCACCATAAACAGCAGCATTGAGGGATTCCACAATCAAAACATTTCGGAAAATACTATATAGTGTGTCTGGCCTCTAGGAGGTTCAGGATGCACATGGTTATATTTAAAGGCTCTTCAAAGATCTGTATACCAAGACCCATTTAACTTCTTTTAACCTAACCTTTGGCTGCATTTCTCAGACTTGTCAGTGAAGTCCACTCTTTTTTTAAATGGTTTACAGTTCACCTAGCTTTCCCCCAAATATATTTTCCAAAGAAAATCTTAACCCATTTTCCTGAGACTTTACTGACCAGAGAAAGCAGCCTTCAGTCTCTCACCAACGTGGACTCCTGGATAGGACCAGTCCAGAAGCAGCCATCACGGTACTTCCTACTCTGTCTTGTGGGACACTCCCTTTATTTCAGGCTCCCTTATCACTAACCATTTGTCAAAACAGTGATAGAAAATTGTAATATCTCTCAGACAAATGATCTCACAGGTCCAGCAGGGCCTTAGCTGTCAACTGGATATGTCTTGGGTTCCTGTTCTGTCCCAGTCAGCAGATTTCACCCAGGCTTAACTCGTTCTTGGTTCCACAGTATGACCCATTCAGAGACCGCCTACATTATCCCCTAATTATATCATATAACTCTTTCATCATTTCCGGTGTACTCAACCAGAACTCTTGGAGGCAAGGACATGAACTTATCAAGCAATATTGATTTAGTGCCACGAGTACAGTACATGTTGACGGACTACTAAGAGTAAAATATGTTAATAACATGACTTGTTAAAAACTACAGCAACAATAACTTTAGAGCTGCGTGTTGTTTATATGAATTTCTGTCATCATGAAAAGAAACTAAAATCAGATCCGAGAATCCAAATGTCCATCAACAGATGAATGCAAAAACAAAATCGGTATATCCATGCAATGGAATCGTATTCAACTATAAAAAGGTATGAAATACTGATACATGCTACAACAAGGATGAAACTTGAAGATATTATTATGTTAAGTAGAAGAAGCCAGACACAAATCACACAGAATGTGTGATTCTGTTTTTTATTAAATAACCAGAAAAGGGAAATCCATACGTACAGAATGTGGATTTGTGGTTGCTAGGGGGATGAGGAAAAGGGAAGTGACTGCTAATAGGTTCAGGGCTTCCATTTGGGGATGAGGGATGATGAAAAAGTTCTGAAACTAGATGGTGGAGATGGTGGCACAACCTTGTGCATACGACCTAATGCTGCTCTGTTGTCCGATTTAGAATGGTTAAGATGATAGATTTTATGTTATGTGTTTTACCCACAGTAAAATACTGTGAAGATGCTTAAAGGAATTAGTTGGGTCATTCCCTGGAGCCAATTCATTACTATTCTCCATAATCCTCACCCTTAAAGTTTCATTGGATAGGTTAATCACTGCATCTCTATTGTAAGATTTTAAGATTGGAATTCTTTTGAATCGTGCAAGGCCAAAGCATACAGAGTAGTTTCCTTTTTCTTATTTATGGTAATGACATGGTTATGACACATTACAGAATTTTCTAGTATGCTATCTCTAGCCTCCTAATGTGCATAAAGATTTTTTGGGGGAGAGAGAGAGCATGAATGGGGGAGAGGGGCAGAGGGAGAGGGGGAGAGAGAGAGAGACAGAGAGAGAATCTCAAGCAGGCTCCAAGCCCAGCATGGAACCCCACACAGGGCTTGATCCCATGACCCTGGGATCATGACCTAAGCCAAATCGCAAGTTAGATGCTCAAGTGACTGAGGCACCAAGGTGCCCTGCTAATGTGTATAAATCTAGATCAGACCACACTGTATTATACTCCATTCTGGATACCCCATTGTGCAAAGTGAGTGATTCCAAAACTGCACTAAATATGGCATAACAGGAGGGTTAGAGTTGGGGTGTGGGGGGAAAGATGGAGTGACATAAATGCTCTCCATCTCAGAATATAACTGGAGGAAACCATCACTCCTGTATGCTAGAAAAGGCTCATGGACAATATAAACCCCATAATAAAAATATAAATCACCAATTAATCTTTTTTTTTAATCTTGGCATCTATAGATTAAAAAAAATTGAATTTTTTAAGGTTAACTGCAAAGCCACCAGCAGGGGGAAGTATACAAAGGGATGTCAGGACTGCCTTGGGGCCCCAAAATGTCCTGGGCTCCTCTGTAAACAGGGGGGTTTCTTTTGTGCCTTCAGTAGAAAAAATAGCCCTATTGTGAGGCTGTGAGAGAAACAACCTTTAATCCTTGCAAAGCCCAATAATATTATGTATATTGACTAAAACCCTGTAGAGTGGGCCTGACGGGGTTTTTTCATTACCACGGTACATTGTAACCTAGCTACCTTTGAAAAGTAACCAACATCGAGAGGCACTTGACATTTGCAAAGTATTATGGGTGTCCTCTCTATGTCCTCTCAAGTTCCCAAATTTACAATGGTCTTAATTTAAAAGTTAAGCCAGGGGATCAATTGCTTAGTGTAGGGCCAGGCTGCCCTTTTTAAAACAAAACAAAAAATACCAAACCCCTGTGGGCCAGTGTGACCTGACTTCCTCATGTGGTTCAGATTTTGGTGGGTTGCACGTTGTCTTGTATTTAATTTTGAAGGAAGATGTCTGAAACCCAACCGGACGGTCATGTTCCACTCCTCCAGGTGTTGCTGAGACGTATGAAAGCAGCAGCAGCTGGTAATGAGTTGGTGAAAATGAAAAAGGAACATAAGTAGCTTCTTTAGCAAATCCCCTGGAAATGACACAGAGCCTTGAGGATCGATAGCATCGATCTATCCCAGGACTATAGCCCTGCTCCATCTGACTCGTCTGTAACAGTCAGTCCAGGGAAAACAGCAACATTATTATGGTCAAAACTGTGACCAAATCAACTGGGAAAATCAAACCCCAGCCTGCTTTCAGCTCCCTCTATTTGGGCAATGGCTATGGGTCAACATTAGAGCAAGGATCAGGCTGAAATCCCAAGGGAGAACTTAAGTGGGCCATGGCCTTGCTTTCAGAACATATCTTTATGACCTTCAGTGATATTTGCACCATTGTCTGTCTCCTACTGAAACCCAGATCATTGTGTAAACCTAGACTCCTGAACTAGGAGTCTAAGTTACTTTCTTAAAAATGTTCAGACAACAGCTGAGTCTATTGTAAACAAATGGTCTATTGATGTTTCCTATCAAAACCAGGCAGGTTGTAATCATTACTAAGTAAATTCAATTTGTTTACCAGAAGCTATTGCTGGCACTACAAAGATGAATGGGATGACTCTTGACTCTGGAGTTCAGTTTTCCCAGGGAAATAGATATAATACGACTGACATCCAGTAGAACAAGTGCTATTGTAGCAGACAATGGACGTGCTCTAGAAGCCCAAAGGAGGGGAGCCAATCAGTTCAGGAAGGTTTTGCAGAGAGACTGACCGTCAGGGTTCAGCTGGATTGGGAGAGGCCTTGAGGGGCATGGTAAAGAATTTGGACTTGCCCTATAAGCATCAAGGAGCCATGAAGCAAAAGGCTCAGGTGGCAATTGTAGGAGTCAGCTATTGCCACAACACTGCTGTGTAACAAACCTTCCCAAAACAGGGCATCTTAAAACAGCAAATTTATATTTTTCCCTTGTGTAGGCTGGCTTTGGCTCTGCTGTGCTTGTCTGGGGTCAGCTGAGTTTGGCTCCAGAGTGTGAGATGGGTTCATGTCAGCTCCAAGTGTTTTGTTATTCTTCTCCAACCACTTCCTATCCAGGGCACTTTATTCCCAGGCAGATTAACAGAGCTAAGAGCAGGAGCAGAAAGACAGGCGCAGTGTCTCTTGAGGTCTCAATCCAGAGCTAGCATGCTCCCACGCACATACACACACACACTCCAGTAGCCAAATCAAATCACATCGTTGAGCCTCACAGCAATTCAGTGAGGAAACATACTCCACTTTTAGCGCGAGGAACTGCAAAGTCACAAGGCAAAGGGTGTAGATGTACTGTTCTCATACACAGAGGTCAGGAAGACTTGCAAACAGTGATTCCTTCCACCATACCAGGAAGAGGACAAGCTAGGGGTGGAGAACCATAGGCAGCTTATGATATGTTGAATATGGTCCATGTAAAACAGAAGGAAACAATTCACTGAGTGACACAGAGAACTTTTCTGAAACTACAGAGTCCAACCAAGTTGGCCTCACCCATATATTTAGAACAGGGAGAAAACTCTAGCTAGAACATTATTAAATGGTTGGTTGAAACATTTAGAAATTCCCGGTTGAATTATAGTCTTGGCAGCAGCTGCCTTCCAGATCCATCTGGTTTGAATTGGCAAAACTGCAGCTGTGCTTGTTGGTAAGGGTGAGCCTTTCTTTTGAGGAATGGGCCTGCATGGAAGGGGTGGAGAAAGGGAAGAGAAGGATGAAGCTGTTGTCATGAAAAATGGGTAGAGAGAACAGAACAGCTACTACTGTTTTGCTTTGCAGGATGGAAGTGGCCTGTGGTTCTGGACTGGAGGACAGATTCTTGCAGGATTACTGGGTCCCCTCTGCTCCTCTTGAGCTGTCATACCCAGGAGATGCTGTCACATCACATACTTGGGTTATGAATTGATTGTTTTGCTTTTATGGGGCTGGTATAATTAGTTTCACATTTTTAATTTATAGCATCAGCTAAGCTTTTTAATCCGTTATTTATGGCAAAGAACTAAGAACTAAATTGCCTCCTGCCCCCCTTGCAGAAACCATTTCAGTCCCACAGTTTGGTATCGGTTGTTTGGCTAAGACATGCAGCCTCCTTAAAGGAAAACTTTTCTCACAGAGAAGTTGTTGTGGCTTCTTTGCATTTCTTCATATTTGAGTCCTGGAAACCCTGAAATTAAAAAAAAAGTCTCAAATGTTTAAATGGAGTAATGTTTCGCTAAAGCTCTGCTTTAGGAGAAAGTAAAGCTGGCAGGGTTGAGAAACTCATGCCAGAAAAGTTCTATTGAAAGAAAAGCTCTTGTGTTGGGTCTCATTTTCTGTCTTTGGCGGGCCCTATGCAGTACTCAGGTATATCGTTACTTTTCTGAAACAAGGAAGGAACCTTGAGCCTATGAGAAGTGAACTCAAAGAGCTGGGGTCTGTGAGAAGAAATCTGTGCTGTGAACCGAGGGTCTCGGAGATTAGGTGAGTGAGGGACAGAGCAGCCTGGTAGACTCAGAAAGCATCCTGATCTACTAGGAGTTCATTAAATAGTGCTCCCAGGACATCTGATCTGGTTTGGGAGAGTACCTGGGAGGTTTGAGTTGTGTTGGTGGCCACATCATCAGTCGCTTAAAAAAAATCACAGTCACACTATGGATCTGGAAATACCAGATACCCCATAGCTCACACTTTGCATGGTTGCTTGAGATGGCACTGGGGAGCATGGACCATATCCAGAATGGTAGCCCCCGTAGTAGCTTGAGCTATAAGCTACAGTTTAGGCTTCGATCCCGACTTTGATCCTTTGCCCAAGCCCATTTGGGCTACAGTGTTGAAGGGTTAAAGATGAAGGAGGAGACACGCACCAGGAGCAGCTCCTACAGGACAAAGGAGGCATTGATGCTGAGCTGGGGTCCTCCCCCTGCCCGTGCTCCCATCTAGGCTGCGGGGTCTCAGTGTTTACTGAATGTTAAATAAATACCAATTGAATCGTATGTTTAATGAGGTGTATCAAACATGTAATAAGATACATATCTATTAAACAGTTGTGAAATCTCAGTAAATATGTTCTTAATAATAAAGGGTGCAGATGGCTTGCAGATTGGACCGAAGAACAAAGACTAAAGGAGCTTATGGAAGGAATAGGGGAGCCATCTTCTGAAAACTGAGAAGACAGCTGATTTTCAGCCAGAATTTGATACATGTATCTGTGCTCAACTAGAGCAAAAATGGGACCCAGGCCCATTAAGGAGGAGACTATCAACTTTGAAACCCAAAGACTAGGAGAAATAGCAACTAAAATTAAAGACAGAGAAATTCTTTCTCACAAAAATGTCACCAATGTTTGAAATATACCTTCAGGTTTTAACGATACAAGATTCTCAGTGTCACACATTTACCCTTTGGACATCCCCAGACTTCAGGGCCTAGCCACATATTAGAAAGCAAAAGAGTCACATGATATGTAGGTAAAGGATTATTAACTTGTTTTTCTTTCCCTAAAGTGTGGTAATTATCATATTATATTGCAATATGCTAGTGAAGTTACATCAGCAAACTCCTTTGAAAACCGATCTCTTTCTCCTTGCACACACAGGTCAGGCTAAGAGCCTGGGTAAGCATGATTGTTTGCCAAATAGTTGGTGCCTCAAGCAGAGGGGAGAGCCGGGGAAGGCAAACTTTGCAGCAGTGGGGTATCCTAGAGAGAATTCTGAATGAAACACAAAGCTCATGACCACGCTTTCCAACCTTTCTCAAGTCCTTGCTCACCACTCAGCAGACTAGACTAATCGAAGGCTGGTTCCTATCAGCCCAGGAGCTCTGATCCCTCGGGCCTTTGCCATACCATCCTGAGGGCAAAATGAATCACTTTCTCAACACAGTGTAGAAAATTATGCCCCACACCAAACAGAGACACTAGAGCTTCCAAGTGTAGCATTCTGTCCTTCAGATCAGAAGCCACCCCGGATCTGAAAAAGTCAGAAAGTGTGCTGATGTATATACCAGGATAACAATAATTAACATTTTTATTGCTTCCCATGGATTTGGCATTGTTCTAAGTGCTTACATTTACTAACTTAAATGGCACATTAACTATGAGCTAGATATTATCATCACCTCCACATAAGAAATGAAGAAATTGAAGGACACGAAAGGAAAGTCACTTCCCTAAGGTCCCCTAGCTGGTGAGTAGTGGTACTGAGGCAGCTACTTTGGCTGGAGAGGGCATATTTGTAACTCCCACACTGTATCAGCACTTTCCAAGACTTTTTGAGTCATGGATCACATAGAAAAGACCTTTGATGGATATATTGAGGTAAATACTGGAGACCACTCACAGCCCCAGGCATAGAGTTGGGCCAAATATAGAGTGGGCTGAGTGGTTCCACATCCCACACTGGAACCCTCTTGCACTATACCCATATGCCACAGCACACCAGTTAGGAAGTTCTGCTCTGCAGAGCTAGCTAGAATGTTCAGAGCAGTCTTATTTAAAGCAGCAGACAAATGCCTCCCAACAAGGCCATCTGTAGACTTGGTGCCTGATGAAAATGGGCAAAGTCCATATGCTCACGTACTAGGGAGACTTGGTAAAGTTTGATAGAGAGGTATATTTGCTGGCCTGGGGAGATGTTCATAATACATTATGGTAAAAAGAAAATCAAGTGACGAAATAGTATATAGAGTTTGACCTCATTTTAATGTCTTAAGAAAGGACATACATACATATAGATATGTATGTATAGATATCTATATCTATATATCTATTTATCCTTTTTCCATAATAAACACAAATAACTGGAAAGTTTTGGGTTTTTTTTTCTTTTTTAAGAGAAGCCACCTGTTTAAGTCCTACAGAAGAATTACTAGCGTGTAGGTTCCATTTCAGTCTAAACATAGTTTCTCCCAGATCAGTGATTTTAAACCTTCCATTGTCGTTTTGGCAGAATTTTTTTCCCAATAAAATCTTACTCTTAGCCTCAATATATAAAAAGACAAACCAAATAGAGCTTCTCTGATTGAAGCCAGGTGTGAGGCCTAGAGCCCACCATGCACTTACCCCCGTCCCTGCCCCACCGCCCCATTTTCAGTCAGGCCTTGTCTACCAAATGATGCCCTCGACCGCTCCAGGAAAATCATGGTAGCCTGAAAAAGTGTGCTTTGAAGAAATGTCTATATGAATCATCAAAATAATAACTGAGAGAAATAATAGAAAACTGGATTATTTGGGGCACCTGAGTGGCTCAGTCAGTTGAGCATCCAACTTCAGCTCAGGTCATGATCCCTCGGTTCATGGGTTCGAGCCCCGCATCAGGCTGTGCTGACAGCTCATAGCCTGGAGCCTGCTTTGAATTCTGTGTCTCACTCTCTCTCTACCCCTCCCCCTCTTGCACTCTGTCTGTCAGTCTCTCTCAAAAATAAATAAAAATTTTAAAAAAGAAGAAGATTCTTTGCGACTTAAATTTAAACGCATAGACTCTATTTTCTCACAGCTTGCTTTCATGATGCTTACCTGCCTCTTAAAGGGACAATCAGTTGCACTTGGTGGAAAATTATTTTAAAGAAAACTAGGCTGTTGTTTTTTTAATACACTATGGTTCCCAACAACCAATATTTGTGGCTGAAAATAATGACAGGGTGCAACAGAACAGAAGCGAGCCACAACACTACCCTGATGTAGACTTTGAATCAAAATCAGGGACTGATGACCTCATCTTGTTTTTCTCTAGAATAGGCCCAACAGTCAACCAAAGAGAGAACTTTTGCTTATGTTTATTATTCATTCTCAAGAAGAAAGTTGAATAGATCCATAATGTGTAAGAATTGGGTCCGTTATCATTCAATCATTGGAGAGCTATAGTTTGGTTAACCTTGCCTCACAAGTGTTTAGGAAATCAAAATAGTATTTGAAATAAAATATTTCCCAAAGAGAAGCCTAGATGGTCCTATCTCTTTCCTCTTTCCATGGTTTTCATTGTGTGCCGTTTCTGTTGTTCCTCAATGTAAGTAAGAGTAGCCTCGTGACTCTTAGAAAGGATTAATTGTGACACTATAAGTTCAACTCTACTGAGCTGAGTTGAAATCTTATTCTGTATGCTACAGGTTATTAGGGTTAGCTGAAAGAATGTGCATTTATTTACTGAAGGTACTTTATAAATCAATACCTTGTTTTTGAATTCAGGTCAATAGGAATAACTCTGAAACACAACCAACAACTACAGCAACCCTAAAACAGCACTTTCAACTTATTGATTTTTAGAAAAGTATCTTTTCCTGGCATTATTCACACACCCTTGATAAGCAACTCAATGCAATCAAAAAATTTAATGGATTTTTTACCCCCAAAATATATATTTATATATTTTTCAACATGACTTTAAACTCCAGCCAGTTGGGTTTTTTGAAAACGGTAAGTTTGGGAGAGACATGAAAGATGGAGTTAGCATTTATTCCTTCCCATTTGCACAGAGAGGCATTTTGCTGATTCAGTGTTTGAGCACAGCTACCAGATCCAACAGCTACTTACCATTTAATTTCATTTAGTCTTTTGGAGATTTTAGATATTTCTCTAATTTTGCTGAGGAAATTTTATTTCTTCTCATGCACCAGTATTTATCAAGCAGCTTAACCAGGCATGGTCTTGACCTGGGGCACTTCAAAAAGCAGATATAGCCAGAACAATTCTTTCCTTCCTTCCAGGCTGAGTATTCTTAATCCAGGATGTCCATAGACATCAGGGTGTTAGTAACTCACAAAGCTATTTACAAACCTGTGTGTGTGTGTGAGTGTGTGTGTATGTACATGCGTCTACATGCTCCTTTCTTGGAGAAGGGAGAACATGCACATGGTTCCTGGAGGAACCATGACCCTGAAATGGTCATGAGTCATTGCTCTAGAGCAGCAGTTCTCAAAGTGTGGTCTGGGAACCCCTGGGTTTCCTGTGGTCTCTGAGGTCAAATTATTTACATATGAATAGAAAGACATTGTCTTTTTCATGCTCATTCTCTCACAAATGTGCAGTGGAGCTTTCCAAAAGCTACATCACCATCACGTAGTATATTGCAACCGATTGAACTCAGAAGCAGATCTGAGAATCTAGCTGTCTTCTCTTAAGAGTAGACACTAGAGATTTACAAAATGTGATACAATGACACTCCTCTCACCAAATTATTTTGGTTTGGGAAATATAGTTATTTTTATAAAGGTACGTGATTTGTGTTAACATGTAATGGGTGTATTATTTTATTTTTAAATGAGTCTACTTTAAAAAAATTTTTTTAATGTGAATTATTCTTGAGAGAGACAGAGTGTGAGCAGGGGAGGGGCAGAGAGAGAGGGAGACACAGAATCCAAAGCAGCCTCCGCCGAGCTGTCTGTCATAGGACTCTAATTGTCTGTTGTGGGACTCTAACTAGGGAATGGGAAGATCATGACCTGAGCCAAAGTGGGACGCTTAACCGACTAAGCCACCCAGGAGCCCCAAAATGAGTCCATTTTTAAAAAATGTTTCCATTTCCATCTTTCACATATCCATTCCAGGCAAACAAAAGTTCTTTGACATCCTTACTAATTTTTAAGATTGTAAATAGGGCCTGAGACCAAAAAAGTTTGAGGATCACTGCTTTTGAAGATTGGGGGCTTTCTCTATGCAACACTAGCCAGCAAAAGTAAAAATAACCCTACAGTCTGATAGTTAATTTTACAAGTGGACAGTTTGTGCTGTTCCTTGCATGTTGGGTTGAACCAATGTTTGACCATTATATGCTTACAAAAAAATGGTAATTTCATTTGGTAAATCTAAGAAAAAGGGGATATTTTTATTTTATTGTCACTTTGGCTTTGCAGATTTGTCTGGGCAACATTTATCTGCACACCTTTATCCAGGTTCCTTTTGTAAGCTAATGTTTTTTTTTCTAAGTACTTTCTTCAAATTTTCATTATGAAAGTAACATACGACTTAGGAAAAGTACAGAAAAGTAGTAGAAAGGACAACCCTAATCCACCATCCAGAAATAGCTTCCTGGGGAGCTATCTTCCCAATATATTTCTTCCACTTAGTTATCAAGGTATGTTTCACCGAAATAAGAGCATGTGGTATTCTTTCAGTCGTGAGTCCTATGTTTATCATTTAACACTGTTACATTGACATTCCCTGTTTAGTTTAAATCTCATCACTAAAAATGTATTATTTTTTCTGATTATAAAAAATTAACATGCTAATCTTTTTCATTTTTGAAAAACGTAGAAAATTGTGAGGAATTAAATCATTCTACCTAACACCATCCAGAATAATCACACTTATGATTTTGGTGTATTTTTCTCTGTTTGCACATATTGTTTTTCACTCTTTCTATCATATTGTTTACGTGGTTTTATATTCTGTTTTTCATACAATGAATGGTTTTTTGTGTCAGCAGAAAACTTGTCGTAAACAGTTTCTTTATGGAATAAATTCTATCATATGATGTAACATTATCTACTAACTATCCCACTTTTTTTTTTATAATGTTGGCACTTTTTCACAGAAATAAGGCCTCTGTGAACACTTTTGGGCAGACATAAATCTTCTTTCTACTGGAGACTTTTTCACTTTGTTTCTCAAAAATGGAATCAGCCCAACTCAGAGGTTTCTGTCGCACAAGCATGTCACTGGTGGTGTTAAAGCACAGGATGTAGTGGAGATAGTGTTCTAGAGAAAAAGGGCAGGTTCTCCAATTCTGTAGGACAGATTCCTAGAAATTGAACTATTGAGCCAGAAGATGAGAATATACATTTGGCTCTTTCCTTGCCAAATTTTTTTCTAAAAAGTTGTCCCAATTTACATTTCCATCTGCCATGTTGGAGTGGCTGTGTTACTTAGTCATGCCAGAACTAGGTTGTCTCTGTGTCCCTTTCCCCTGCCCACCCCTATCTTCCCCTCCCCTTTACTTTTCTCCCCTCCCCTCTCCTCTGTCTTCCAAAGGAAATAAGCAGGAAAAAATGCTCTCTTAGTTTGCATGACTCTGATCTTTAGTGATGCAGAAATTGTTTTCCAAATATTATTTGCTATCCACTGTGAGTCACTTTCATTTTCAAGGTGGCTAACTAGCACCAGAGTCAAACCTTAATAGTTCTAGTCTATAGTTATAAAATGAGTGAAGCCAACTGGTCCACAGGGCACTGCACTCATTCTTTTGGCTTCATTACTACCTAGTTGCTAACCAAATGAACTAACCAGCCACTGTTGGAAATATTCCTGGCTAGAAATACAAAATGTTGAAACCACAAGTAACCTTCTCATTATACCCTACACTGGTCAATATCCCTTGCAGTCTAATTTAGGGCCCTATAATTTAAGAGGAAAGTGAATAACTTATACTTCAAAAAAGAGCAGTAACAGAAGAATAAACTTGAAACTGGCCTTATTTAACTGGGAAACAAGTGTTTAGAAAGGTCTGCAAATCATCTAGTACCTCCCTATCTCTTTCTTTTGGGTTAAAGTTTCTTAAATGATCTCAACTGGCTTTCTCTGTATCTGTGTATCAACATTTTTGAGGTAGTAAGTGTGACAAGACAGAAGTATGTCTAATTCTCTTTTTACAATTTTGCACAAATAGATCCTTTCTAAGCATTCTGGTTGGTTGTATATTGAGATGGTGGCCATGTGTAGAGGGAAAAGAGGAAGGTGGGAGAATCGTTCTAAATATATTTAATAGAAAAAATACCAAATACATAATAATATGGGCGAGGACTTCAGATTCCAGTAAGAATTTATGAATGGTAAACCTTGAGAAATCCTACTAAGGTATAACCAAACTATGATCTAGATAGGAAAGACAATTGTGAACTATAAGCTTCCCTAGGAATATGAAGGAATCAAAATAGAAGGGGAAACACCCTAAAATAAATAAATGTCTAGAAACAGAAGATTCCCTGTTTTCCTGAGTACTGTGAACCAGATCTCTTTATTAATTATCCCCCAGCCCTGACCAGTATGAATAGTGGTTCATAATGATAACCTGGGGGCGAGGGGGTGGGGGCAGAGCAAGATCTTGAAGTAACCTCTGACTTACCAAAGAACTACTAAATTAAATGTATTTTTTGTAGTCTAATTCAAAATTGGCAATCCCTGTGTGGTGTATATGATAATTCCATATTAACCCAATGTTTTAGTTAACCAGAGCAATATTTGAGTAATCCATTTCCCCACAACAGTGAAAAGTTGATGTTAGTTTTCAAGATGGACGAATCAATTGCATCTCTATTGTACATTGCTCAAGGAATTTATATGAGCACAGCTGAATATCAGTTGTTTTCTTGCTCTGTGATAAAAGTCCATTTTTAAAACCCCAAATTGCAATTTGTCAAAGTCCATTTGCCAGTTCTTTAACAATTTCAGCCAAATTGTAAATTGTATAACTGTCTGCATCATTTGCATACATAATCACGTTAGAGTGATGGTATAATCTAGGCACATCATTTACGGGAAGAGGGAACAATAGCAGCCAGCTTCCAATTCTTGGGATACTCAGAGTAATTTATTACATGGCTGATGTTTTCTTTCTAATTTCCACCAAATGATCTCTTCTAGAATGATGAGCACTAAGGATGGCTGTCCCTTGTGTATTATCTTTACTGCTTTTCTAATCTTGAATTGAGAGCCAAGATGAGCACCATGTTACATGTCTGCTTCATTCACACACACACACACACACACACACACACAGTAATTTCAGTCCAAATAATATCACAAGAGTTCAATGAAACAGCCTCCTCAAATGATGCCCCTGTGTTAAATTAATTTAATCTCTGGGTCTAGTTATTGAGTATTCTTTTCTGTGCATTGACAATTTGCCAATTGCATGCTTCCTATTTTTAATCAATCTTGCAGATAATTTACCCGCCAACTAAATCGTTTTACTGGCCTATCACACTTCTCTACCCGACAGAGAGCAAAAGTAAATACAATCCCTCTTGTGTTGCACCATTGGAAATTTATGATGACCCCAGGCAAGTAGCTTTCTGCAAGACTAATTTATGTATAGTCACATCTGTCACTGTGGCACTTGGACACATCTTAGCCTTTTTTTATTAGTTATTCCTGGTAACAACCCAGTGAGATCACAAGGTAGGTTAGATACAACCTATCTTAAGCGGCCCCTGAAATTGCATTAGATGCCCACATCTCAAGACTCAGCCCTCAAGACAGGAGTATGGTCCAGACCATAGTTTAGGGTAACCATGAGTCCTAAGACTCAGAATCTCTGCCAGGCTGAAACTCATTCTTCTGCTTATTCATTTCTTCCTCCACAATAAATTCTACAACCCAGAGAGAAAATGACTTTCCCAGGGTCATAAAACAATTTAGTAGTAGTAAGATTAGGTTCCCTTGTAAGTTAATGATGAACACAGACTCAGATCTGGATTCGAATCCTGACTCAGCCACTTACTAATAGCGTGACTTTGGGCAGGTTGCCTGGCTTCTCTTGCAACACTGTCGGCTTCCTTAAAATGAGGAAAGCAATGCCTACCCTGTAGGGGTTATTGGGAATGTTGAAGTAATAACAGCTCCCCATCTAAGTGTTTCTGGGCTAAGCTATTTATACTTCCTACTGTGTTTAATCTGCACTGCTGCCTTGTAAGGGGTGCAGGGGTATCTCTGTATAGAGCTCCTGATACAGGATCTATACTCATTATTGTTAGGATACCATATGGTAAAGAACACCACCTTGGTTGTCTTTCTTTCCTGTCTGAAAACCTGCTGTTTATTTACTGAAAACATCTTAGAATCCAGAAAGGAATTTTTTTGATTCAAGTTGCAAAATCACAGGTTAATGGAATTTAAAATAATTTTGGCTTAAAATACTCAAGTGCGGGCAGAGAGCAATTGATGAAACTCTCTGGTAACTCTCAGAACAAATCCATATAATCTCAGCTTTCATATATAAGCATGAGACTCAGCATATCCAGCTCTCTTCCCAGTTACAGACTCATAGTTGTCACTGCCTCCAGTGCGAGTCAAGCTCATAACTATGGAGCAGTGTTGAATGGTGGTTTTATACACACAAGGCTCTTAGAACAGCATGTGTCCTACAGTAAGAGCTCAGTTAGTGTTAGCTAGTATTATGACTGTGAGAATTCCCCTACCCCTAACCCATCCCACCAATTATGTTTGATGGATCAGATTGTTTAGTATCCAAAGCTAGGAAGATTGTCCTATCCACTTTGAGATTTGTTTGACTGATGTTTACTTTTTTATGGCCTAATGATACCATAAGCCTTTCCATAGATATTTATGGGACAGAAACACATGTGCACGCACTATGAGCAAGGCATCTTTAGAGACAGAAAAATGAAGAAGACATGAATCTTGACCTCAAAGAGCTTACATTCTGTTGAAGGAGAGGTGGGGAGCCTACTCATAAAGCAAGTCAAACTGTGGGATTGTTTACAAATAATGTATATAAAGTGCAATAGAATGAGAAGGATCATATAAAGAAGTAGCATGAGAGTAGAACCCTAAGGGATTAAGTCACCCTTCTTTCCTTTCGGCCATCTATCCACTCTTCCTACCAAAAGCCAGGCACTAAGTGATAGGAATACACGATCAATGCACATATGATCTCCAACGTCAAGGCCATTCTAGGCATAAGGAAGAGATACACTCATAGGTCAGTGGCAACTGGACAGTGGGATAGTTGCTCATAAAGTAGCTACAAAGGGCCTATAGGAACCCAGAGAAGGGTCTTCTAAATTGAATGAGAGATCAGAGAAGGCTTTCAGGAGGAGGTGATGCTTGAGCCAAATTTGGAATAGCTTGGGGAGATCAAGAAGACAGTAAAAGATGAGAAAGAAAAAGAAAAAAAAAACAGGCTAGGTCAAGGCATGGAGGCAAGAAAAAGGATGGAGCTTTATGGCACCCCAGATAGTTCAGAATGCACAAGAGAGTGGGGAATAAAAGCACAGTAAGGTAGGTGGGATGGCTGGGACTCTGATGGGGCCAGAGGAGAGCAAAGAAGATAGCCACTCCAGGCAGAGGGGCCAGCATAATCAAAGGCACAAAGATGTAAGAGCGAGTTACATGAAAGGCAACAAGTGGTGTAGTGTGGCTGGAAGAGAGAGGAGTCTGGAAAGGTAAAATGGGGCAAAGTCCATCTTCCTCCTGTGGAATTCCTATCTGGCTCCCTCAGCACCATCTGGTCGACCCAGTTCTCAGTGACACAGTATAGCCATTCTGCCTCCGGCAACTCTAACATCTTCCCCTGCCTTACTGATGGTTTTATGAGTTGGATTTTGATTCTGGGCCAAACTGGCCATATGGCTGAGCTGCCTTAGTACAGAAACCCTTTCAGCCATTTGCCCTGGGTACCGTTCATATTTTCTTCTCAGGCTTCAGATTTCTTTTCCATGTGGCTTTTGATTGGCTTCACATTTTGGCCAAGAGTTAGCATCAGAAAAAAATGGTTAGGAAATAAATACCTAAGAGATAGATGGTTCAAAATGAAGGTGTTCTTTTAATAGTGTTCATGCTAGAAAATCTCTAGGGCTCAGCAGTGTTGGGTCTAGCCCAGATTTTGGCCACATCTATGAATTCTAACAAGGCTGGCATTCTTACACATCATCCTTAGGTAAAGAGTGGGTGTTGGGCTGCAGCAGCTGTAAAGTGAATAATTGTGAATGTAAATCTTTGCATTCACGTATCTTTTTTTAGAAGATGATTATGTGAGCCACAGAAAAAGAAGGTTCCTCCCTCTGATTTATGTTCTTGGTGTTTTCTTGAAGTTTTGTCAATCTGTAGAGAAGAGGCTGATCATTTTTAGATTGCACTGAATTCCTCAAAACTACTGGTATGCCCTATGTGCCTTTCCTTTTTTTTATTATAGAGTCAGTGTTAATAGCTGATGGCAATTTTTTTCCTAATAAATTTAGCCCAATAAATGCATACTGTGCCCCCAGGTATTGTTTGGTATTGTAGATGTCAGTGAAACCCAGTGCCTTTCCTGCACGAGATTTCGTATAATTCAGGATTACCTAAAACAAAACAAAACAAAAATATTAAATCTTCCTCTTCTTCATTATTTTTAAGGATCTTTCAACATCTCTTTTCTTGATCTAGAAGAGCCTTTCTCAGACCAAGTTTCAGGATCAAGTCTAAGATGCTTTAGTAGCATTTTCTTCTCAGCTGGACAATGAAATCATTAAATTCCTTTGAATTCAGTGAACCTGCCTGAACATTCCAGGTTTATTTCAGAGCAAAAAGAAATCCATTTTGGAACATGAAGGTCTTTCATAGACAAAATTTCCCTGATTAATCAAGCTCTTTGAGTTGAAACTAACTGGGATAGGGGGCTTCAGGCTTAGCTGAATTCAAGGGCTCAACCAGTAACATCTGTCTTACTGCCCCACTCTATTCACATCTGCTTTGGTTCTGCTTGCCTTATTTCCCACTGGGCTATTTGAATGTGGTAGCCCCTTGCAGCTCCAGTCTCACATCCTACTCATATAACCACCCCAAGGGCAAAAGCTCTAGCAAAAGTCCTGGTTTTGGCTCTCACTGTCTCAGCATGGGTCCTTGACCCATGAACAGGGTGGTGTGGCATCCAGCAGGTCAGCTTTGGGTCAGCCTGAAGTCAGGGGGATGGGTCAGTCCTACCCAACCAAATAGACTGAGAGCAGAGTAAGGTCCCTCCTCAACAAGGAAATTTAGAGTGAATGCTCCAAAAGAAAAGAGAGACAGAGCAAGCAGTAACCACTTCAATACACCCTCAGTATACCTAGCAATCACCTCAGTACACCCTAGCATATTGGAAAATCAGGTGGTAAAAGTCAGGTGAAGGACATAAAACTAAATCTAAAAGTAATAACAACAACAACAACAACAACATAATTGGTGAAGACAATTAAAAATGAAAATATGTCCTCAAAGATTTGGGGTTTTTCTTCAAATACCTTTTATTTAATTATATGATTGCATTATCCCCACTGATTTAAACTACAAGTGGCTCAGATGATTCCTAAATGCACTTTAAGTTTAAAAAAAAATGCAGGGAGGGGGAGCGGCTGGCTCAGAAGAGTATATGAATCTTGATCTTAGGATTGTGAGTCCCACCTTGGGTGTAGGGATTACTTAAAATTGTTTTAAAAAATACATAATTCTATGAACTGGTTAGGTTGATTAGTTCACTGTTTTGGAACCATCTAGGGAAGGCTTTTGGGTCATACAGTTAGGTAAACTACATGATACTGTGTAAACAGTCTGACACCAGGTTTTTTCAGGCTGTGGTTTCCTCACAAGGCCAATCTATGATACACTCCTTCAGGGGATTCTTTATTTAATATAATTTTGTAGATGAAGCAAAGGCAGAATTCAGCCCTATATTTGGATGACACTGCCATTTTTATATGATTATTAAATAATAATATATTTTCCTTCAAGTGGATAAGCACATTCTCACTATGACTCTAAATACATAAAATAGAAATTCATGAAGGAATTTTATGGGTAAAATGGAAAATATTCCCTAGAAATATATAATAATATAGTTGAATAATTTTTTAATTATAGATTTTTAAAAGCAAAATAATAAAGTCCAACTTTGAGACTAGAAATTCTGTAAATTTGATGTGATTTACTCCTCTGGATCAAAATTATGCTTTCCTGAAGAAAAAAAAAAAAAGAACTTTTAGTTTATTACCCCCTCTATAACACTGGTGTGTTTTACCCAAACAAAAACTCTCCAGAAAATACTTATCATTTTGTTCTATATTTTCCAGCATGCTCACATTTTCTTTTAGTTGCATTTTTTCCCATGTGGAACTTCAATCACAACAAAAGGCAAAAATATATTTTACAAATTGACAAGAGTGGTGATTTTTTTTTAAAAAAGGGATCATAATAAACCCAGCTTCATCAGCTTTAGGGTTATTTCCAAAGCCTTTAAAAAAAAAAAAAAAAACTAAGTACTGCCGATCTACAAAACACTATTTCATTTCTGAAATAAAAGTTGCATGGAATCCAGTGGCTCATCAAGAAGGCAACAACAGTCAGTTTGGAGTTAGCATTGTTCATCCTCTCATTGTAGCATCTGAACTATTGTGAGGCTATGTTTCCATCTACTATGACCTCCCGAAGGTACTTGTTTCAGCGATGAGACTCACCAATCTTTCATTATTCCAGAAAAGATAGTAGCCGACTGTATCTCTCTAGTGGACTTGGTGATCTTACCTTGAGGTGTTAAGAATCGCTAAGGGCTAGAAGGACTTGTGTAAATTACAGCCATGCAGAGAGGTGTTGAAAAATCAATAAGTAATGAAATAGTACTGGAGTGAAGTAGCCAAGAGAGCAATGGGTGGGAAACTCCCGAGGATGCAGTTTCATTTTGTCAAAAGGTAAAAGAAGATGTTCTGATGTATTTCTATAAAACAGGCTTCCTTGGAAATGAGACGCTATTGGCATAGAATGCAGGAGAATCATTCCAATGTGCCACAAAACACAATGGACTATGGACTTCTTGGTACAACAGTTTGATTTAGGCAACCATGAATTTTATTCTAGTAAAGCAATAAATATGGCATTTTCTTCATCAGTTTGGGTGTTTGCTCTGTCCCAAGTTTTCTGTCCCCTGGATACTCAAGTGTACCCCATTTCTTCTCTTCTACAAGAGACCATCCATATTGCCTTCATAAATCATTTTCATCGTTTCTGATCCTGCATTAGCAATGTTCCCCAAGAACATGATAGTGTGGTTGCCCACTCATTCACAGATGGCTCTAGATAGATACAGTCTGGAGGCTGAAAAGCTCTTCTAAGCCTAGTAGCCAAAGGGCTTTGTTTTGAATGAAACATTTGTATGGTTGAGAATCCCTGAACTGATATTTAAATCTCCTGGTTTCTTTTTTATTATCATTATTATTTGAAATGACATGTATCTGTGTTTTTATCTTGATGATCTGTTTTGAGATAGTAGAGCTGATTTTTATAAAAAGAAGATCATGGGGTATTTAAATATATGAAAAAGTAGGTGCGGGGCACCTGGGTGGCTCAGTCAGTTGAGCATCCAACTTCGGCTCAGGTCATGATCTTGTGGTTCATGAGTTCAAGCCCCACATTGGGCTCGCTGACCCTGTGAGCACACAGCCTGCTTCAGATCCTCTGTCCCTCTCTCTCTGCCCCTCCCCGACTTGTGTTCTCTCAAAAATAAACGAAACATTTTTTTTTTTGAAAAAGAAAATTAAAAGTAGGTGGGAGAGAGAGAGAGAGAGAGAGAGGTCTAATTCAGTCAAAATTGTTTGGGAGAACCTGCTTCTCTTATGCTTCTGGATGCAAGTCTCCTTCGTCTCCGCCCTTCCCAATGGTGATAATGTCCTTCACTCCTTACATGTCCATCAGGTATATAAACGAAACTATCTACAGAAAAGGACCAGCCAGCCATCAGTTGAATCTGGAGGTATAGATCAAGGAAAAGGTAACCATAAAGATGCCACCCAAGAACTGATTGAAACAATGGGATTACACATGTTGTTTATCTGTCTTTTTATACACATATAGCCTCTGGCCTTTGTTTATCAATAGACCAATGAAAACTGGAAAATGTCTTCAAGCTCTCATTTGGGTCAGTTGGTGTCACTCCAGCAACAGGAGTTGAAACTTAAAAAAAAAAAAAAAAAAGATACTAGGATGGAAGAGAAGAAAATAACCACGGGTGTTTGAATAATTAAAAGACTTGTAGTCTTGATAATAATACTGTGACTAGAGTCTTAAAACACCAAATAAAATATTCTACTTATCTATTTTCCCTTTACCAACACCCAAATATATCTGACCACTGACAAGCAGAATCTTTTATATCTGATAAAACAGGGCAATAACTATAAAGTGAAAAGCAGTGAGATGTGAGCCAACTGCCAGCCTATTCCTGTCCCTTTTATGATATGTCAAATATATTTCCTAGTAAGTAATGAACTGGTTTTAATTATTATTTTTATTCTAAGGCTGTGTCTACCTTTATTATGTAGCATTGGAAATGAAGACCTAGATCGCATTTAATAGAAATACGTACGATTCAGGTCCCAGAAAAACACTTTCTCTCTGAAATAGCCAGATAGTGAGTAAGTGGTTTGAGTAGCTTGAGTTATTTGGTAATTTGACTTTCCCCTTCTCCTTACAGGAACATAGAGAATCAAATTGCATTCCTTGTAGCCATCATACACTACCACTTCTAGATGAGGGTAGCACGATGACAAATCCAACAGACAGTAGACAAGTATTTGTATCACCATAACCATTTTTGCTTGCCTGTCCTCTACTTGATGTACTCCTAGTAAATCCCTGCTAGTCATGCTCCCATATCATGGACATAGCAATACCCATCCCCTCCAACAATTCATCCGTTGATGCCATTATCCATTGTTTATGACATTGCAACCGCAGTAATGAATTGATATGTCTTGATCTTTGAAATGCTCAGACAGGAGGCCACACATTATAAGAAAAAACAATGTCATGACAACTCTCTTCAGCAGGGGTTAGAAATGGATATTGTGCAGGAAAATGCATTAAAGTTGACGAGGGTTTTGTTTAACATGATGGTTTTAAAGACGTAAACAATTATGATGGGCAATAACTCCTTCAATCAGAAGATTGTGGAAAAGCCCTACGTAGGTCAGGGTGCTGGTGTGATTCCAAGTCGTGCTACCACCACGAAACACTAGGGGTCACCATATTAATACCAGTGTCCTGGCTCCATTGCCCTCCAGAGAGCCTACCATCCCAGAGCAGTAGGCTCCCTGTTTATTCAAGGAATGTTCCTCAGTGCCTATCTTCATGACGTGTGACCATTTGCAGTTATTTCAAGCACCACTAAAATAATGGGGTAGAGTCCTCTCTAAGCCTCTTTCTGGTGAATGACATTTTTTTAAGGGCCACCTAAGAGCATCAATCCATTATTTTGGGCTAGATGTAATTATAAGGGGTGCACAGGCCAATTAACCAAATATAGAACATTTTCATTCAAGAGCTACACAGTATGCCAATTCAAATGTTCTGCTAAAGCCTGAGTCTCTCAAACCAAGACAACACTTTTTCACTAGCCAGGGTTGGGGCTTCTGATGAGTGTTGGCTAAAAAAATGAATGTCTCTCTCTTCCTTTGTTCCTCATCTCTTCATGTTTTCAATCCCCAATTCAGAAATTATTTTCCAAAGAAGAAATTTAAGCGGTTGTCCTATAAGCTACAGATAGGCTATTATTACCAGGCTGTACTACAGCCCTTAGAATCCTAACGGGAAACTGCTGGCCCAGGTCCATAGGGGGCCCCAACCCCCAATAGTGACATGATTCTACTTACTCCTATTTCAGTTTTAAGGATAATCCTACCCACCCCACCACCATAAGCAGGAAGCTTTAGCTATCTCATTTGGGGTAAAGCTTCTGAAGGCTAGGATTAAAGCAGTTGAAGAGCTGTGAACAGCATTTAAACCACAAAAATAATATTGCAAGGGAAACGGATGGCAGTTGATAATAATGGTAAGATCACAGCCTAGCTAAAGTGCACTTTCAAAGTCGCAATTAATTTCAAAGTTTCGGGGATTCTTACACATTCCCTTTGTATCTCTTCCATTTATTTACTGAGTTCCTAACATGTGGAGGCATGTATTAGGGGAGAGGGGAGATACAAATATATAAGTGTGCAAAGAAGGTAACTAGTGGTTACTGTTTTCTTTTCCTTGTCCTCACCATTTGTGCAAATGCCTTACCCCAATATATCCCTTCTGTACTCGGCACTTGTCTCCTACCCGGTTCAGTCTTGGTCTCTTGCCTTCTTCTGTATTTCCTACCATTCCAGACTCCCCATCACTTACCTTCACCCTTCCTTTTTTCTCTCTAGCCCATTTAATTGGACATAGTGGTAAAGAAACTGAAATGTATTTTGTAGTATGTACTTACCTTCCTCAGGCTTAATTTTTAAGGCAGGCGTTTCTTTCTCTAAGAAAAGAAAATATTGATATTACTTTGATTTTTGTATGTCACCTTCAGCCAATTCTTTTCTGTGGGTTATCAGCCCTTGATAGAAAAAAAAGGGGGTTCCCCCTTTCTTCCCCTAGGACAACTATGGTTTAGTGGGAAAGTGGTTTCAGATATTTCTTTGTAGCAAATTTTGCAAGGCAATGGTACAGAAGTAGAGGAATAAATCAAAAGCGTACAAAAGGTATTTGTTAAGTAGGTATTTTGGGAGACTTGAAATATGCTTCTGTCTAACCTGAAAATTAAACTCTTGTGGGTCCAGCCCATAATTCCTACGAAATGACAACGAAGTCGTCCAGGGTATAATCATATCGAAGGGTGTATTTGCCATTATTTGTTTTTTAATTTAAGTTCTTCCAAATTCTAGCCTATAAACACGGTACATAAGAGAGTTCTTTAACTAGAAATAAGGAAGTTTTCATTGTTAACTAAGAGGTTCACAACTTTAACCTTTCATCTCTCCAGAATTGGAAATTCTTAACAAAGTGACCCTTGGTTATTTGCAGCTGCCAAATAGTAGGAATAAAGGGAGAGAGAGAATTTCTCCAACACTCTCTCAGAGCAGTGTACATTGGGCTGAGACAAAAATGGCCATGGTATGCATCAAAGACATAGGCATAGTACTAAAGAAAGAGATTGTGCAAATTATGTAGTTTGGGTTCATTTATAGCATACATTTTGTTTCCTTTTTGGATCTCAAGTTGATGGTAACCATGATAAAATTTTCTGATCAGGGATTCTTATTCTTAACTAGAGCCAAAGCTATACCTGGATGTTCCTGATACCATAATAAATGTTATCATAATAAAAATATAATAAAAACAGAGTCCCTAACCAAAGGTCAATGAGCCCCAGCAATTCCAGTAATCCCATGGATGGTTTGAAGCCCCTGAAAAGCATATGTGAAATTTGGGGCATGCGTGAACTTCTCTGCAGACAGAGTCTATATGTTTATCATTTTCTCAGTCAAGCTATGCCCACCCCCCCCCCCCCCAGGAGTTTAAGAACCCATTGGACATGAATGTCTTAATTCAGAGAGGTCTCTCCTGAGTCAAGAATCTCAGGGTCAGGCTTTATCACCGCATGGTCTAGAAAAATTCAAGTAATGATAATAGTGCTGTTGACACTGATGTGGGTATTATCTAGTTGTATCCATGGGACAACACGAGCTTAGGATCCTCCTACACCACCATCTTCCCCAGAAGTCAAGTTATCAATAATAATAATGCTCTTAATATTTACTGAGTGTTTATCCTGTAGCCAAGCATTGTTCTAAGGACATTATGTATATACATGTAACCTTTCTCACAAGGGAACTATTATGATCCCCATTTTATGGTTGAGGACGCTAAAACACAGAGAAGTAGGCAGTTTGCCCAAGGATACAAGGTTGGAAAGTGGCAGAGTTAAGACATAACCAGAGTCTTGCCCCATAGTACATGGGCTTAAACAACTGCTTTAGCCACTATGCTCTAAAGCGTCTTGCCTCAGGGCCACTTCCAGTCAGGGGCCGTCCCTTTCAAAACAAAATGGAACTGAGAGTCTAAGGAAATGTGACAACTAAAAAAAATGAGTAAGAAAATAAAGCCTAACTTGCCTTACCCGACTCCTCATTTCCAGGGTATTAGCAATTCAGGGGAATTGTCAAGGGAAATGCCAAGGTGCTTGTGGGTGCTAAAGAGGGCTCCGAGGGTAGCAGGCAGGGGACTGGAGCCCAAGGGAGTTGGTTGGTCCTCAACCTTGAGACCTGTAGTGCCTCACACTCGAATAGTACTTTCCAATTGACAGTCCACAGCCCCTTCTCTCCTTTCTTTTAACGTTCCCTGCAAGGAAGACAGAGTGGAGATTTTTAACAGACTAAAAAACTGAACCCCAAAAAGGTTGTAGCTTCCCTTGGGCCATGGGACTAAGTTATAGCAGAGTTCTGTGTAGGACCCAAGTCTCTGGACCTTCGGTCCAATTCTCCGTCCACTGCTCTTTGCTGCCTGGCCTGTCAGTGTCACCTGGTACTGAAGAATGAAACACCCCAACAGGCAAGAATTCCATGTGCACCCAACTCCACTGAAGTGGACACCTTATTTTTTGAGTTTTTTTAGAGTGCACATGTTTGTGGGCACATAGTAGGCCCTGAAGCAATGCAAAGCACATTACTTCCATTATCTCATTTAATCCTCAAAATAGCCCAGTGAGGTGACTGTTATTTCCCCAGTTTCACAGGCAGGGAAACTGAGGCATGGTAGCACAGCTAGTACATTATAAAACCTGGAGGTGGGACCCAGACACACGTTGCATTCCCCATCGGAGGCTCTGCACCGCTGGGCCATGCTACCATCCAAGGAGACAGGAAAAAGCAGAGGAGGAGGAAATGAACAGCCTATTTTGTATGATGAGCAATGCTTTCTACCTTCTCCGAGGACGGCGCAAACGGAAATCTGTTTCAAGCACTAGCACATGAGGTTAAAATTAAAGAGGACAATTACGAGCGATTAGTCACTGGAGTGGGGCTCCATGGGCGTCTTCAAAAATAGGATCAGCTCTCACTCACTTGGCCCTGGCACAGAGGAGCCATCAGAGAAGTCCTTTCTAGGCCGTGATTCTGTGATTAACTCTTTTAAAGGAGCCAGACCGCTGAAGCTCATTAGAAACAATGGCCCCATTTCTCAGGGGCTGTCGAGTCAAGCAGGTCCCGAGGAAATTTCTTTGGCACCCAGGGATCATGAAATTAACACCAGAGGCGCTGGCACTGGATCACTCTCCTCTGTTGAGACCTCAGGAAGGGAGCAGTCACTCAACCTTTTTGTTCTGAAAACCCAGGAAGCCCGGGCGGCCCATGGTTTGGGTTTCAGCCCCTCTGAATGCATCATTTCAAACGGCTGTGCTTCCTAAATTTGAATTCATCCCGAGGTCCCAGGAGAAGCATCCTGAATGGACACACAGGGTCGGGGAGGTCTTTGAAAGGCCCGTGGGGCAAAGTGTTTGGGAGGGAGACCCTGAGCTGGGAGGGAAGGCAACAAGTGAGGCTTCCGTGCCCATGCTAGGGCGGAAGGGGCCCTTCTGTCTCCGGATCCCCCCGGAATAAGGAGAATGTCCTCACCGGGGACCTTCAGGAGTTTGCATGGGCTGCCTGTCACGGACAGCCTGCCAGCGTGACTACACTTCTGCCAGCAACGCTTCCACAGGGGAGGCCCAGAGGGCCGCATCTTTGATGTGCTCAGTGGGTAAAATTCCTCTTTGTGGAACCTTCCCTCAGCTTCCAGCATTATGTCTACTACCGAGTGTCTTCACAGTGCAAAGGAGGCCTGGCTGTACCATGGCTACAAGCCAGAGCGTCCATAAGGCTCCCTCCAGAGCTAGCTGGAACCCCCAGGGCAGCACAGCTCAGGTCCCCGGCTCCAGCCCCCAGAGAATTTGGCTTTCTCCTCCAGCAGTAAAAAATGTGTATCTCGAGGGTTCTCACTGAAAGAGCTGTGGGTAAGAGGGAGCCAGAGAACAGACTGACTTATGGCTACTGTAGAAGAAAAGACGAGAAACTGGGGGGGGGGGGGGGGGAAACAAGGTAGGGTGTGGGGAGTGAAGGGGAGGAGTTTTTTGTGTTCTTTCTTTCTTTCTTTCTTTCTTTCTTTCTTTCTTTCTTTCTATCTTTCTCTCTTTCTCTCTTTCTTTCTTTCCTGCAGCACTGTCTCCTTTGGAGATCTAAAATCTGCAAGTGTTACGTCAAAGCTTTCTCCAAATGACTTGATGAGGGTTTTGTGTTGTTGGGTTGCCGCACTCCCGGGACTCATTGGGATGGCAGGATAAAAATTAATTAGAGGCTGTTTGGAGGGGGCTTTGCAAGACAGCCTGAGGCTACGCTTCAGTCTGGTTGTTAGAAGCAATATCATCACCGCCTCCTCGCCCAGTGAACAGACCTGCGCCAGGGCGGCCGGGGGGAGCCACGGAACGTTCAACACAGACATCAGAGCCAAGCCTTCCTCCCAGAGAGATTACTTACCACAAACCAGTGGATCTACCTGCTGACAACCTCAGAAATATGTCTTGTTTCATTTTCAGATTTTTAAGAGGGGTTACATATGAAGCTTACAGAATCCTGATGAAACAGCTCCAGGAGGAGGAGGTGCCCGCTGGTCCACACCTCTAAAAATGACATTCAGGCCAGGCAGAGCCACCGAACAGACACAAGGAAGGCAAGATCCTTTCCAGGTGTGGATTGGCCTCCTTTTAGGGGGTGGCAAACAGAAAGGGGGACTCTAGAAGTTGGCGCATTTCCATACAACCAAGGCTGATGGAAGATTATTTCAAATTCAGGCAGTTTACAGGAAAAATAACCCAAGATCTCTTTGCTCTTCCGGTCTTTATCTTTCTCCCTTTGCTTCCTTTGCCCTGCAGTCCTCACACCGCCTCTCCTCTCTCATCCACATGTAATCCTCCTCTACCTGAAGTACTGGATCCATGAGTGACCTTGAAATTTGAATAATTGGGAACTGGCTCCTCAAATCCAGATAAAGTAGTTCAAAGCACGAGATCGGTCCTGGTATTTCATCAGCCACAAGTAGCTTTTCTGGCTGTACATTTCACTGGAAATGGAATGCAAAACGAGTGGATGCCTGGGTTCCCCTCTTGAGAGCACTTTTAACCATCGTGAAAAATCCTCGGCACTTCATATATGTAGTTTATCTCCAGACCAATGTAAAAATGTTAGCTAGTTAGTCCTTAAAACATTTCCTGGGATGCAAGCAGTAATTTAGGACCCTGTTTTATGGATGGAAAAACTGAGATTGTTTGTATTTCCCATGTCCAGAAAAAAAGCAATCTATGTGTGAGCTCAAAGAAAATATGGAAACTCCTAGAGCCCTTCCCTCTCCCTAAACTTAGCTGTGTCTATTTTATTGCCTATAATTGCTTCCTTGCATCATGTTGAGGGGTGGGGGTGGGATAGGCCAATGGGAACAATTACCCAAAGAAAAATAGCAAGTTTCTCCCCTAAACAGCCATTTCCAAAATGCATTCACCAGCTGCATAATATGAAAGTGCACCATCCCACAGCATTTTAGCAATCTCGTGCTTTCAAAGTTGCCTCCTTTTGGGTGAGTCTTACTCTATGGTCCTCACAATAAGGGTCAGTCACGGCACTTACCACATCTCCAGAGGAAACAAGGAGACTTCTTCCTAGCAAGGCTCACTGCTGAATCTGAACACTTGGCTTATATCAGAGGAGATGCAAGACAGCGGTGAGCCAGACTAACATTGCTTCCATGCCCCAATTCCTTCCTCTTATACATAACCAGATAGACAAGAGCCAGTCCCCAGTGCACAGGGACAATAGTAGCTGGTTAGTGATCTGGGGTGGGGGGAGCCCCAAGCCACCCCTTGCCTGTTTGCGCTCTGCCAGAGGGAAGCAAAAGGAGAAATGTGAGGGCTGCATTCAGAAACCAGGTACCTACTAAAGTGAAGGTCAAGGAGTATGGCTACATAAAGCCAAATCCTCTCCACTAAGTGCTTTCAAAACTAACCAGTCTGCCTGAAAATCAATCTGCCGCTTTATAAGCAGCCAGCATATTTAGAACCATGGAAATTAAAGATGGAAAAGACCTATTAAGTCTTCTAGATCATTCCCTAGGGCCCGGTACAGGGCGCATTCCCTGTAGTATATTTGTTAGCGCTATGTCAGGCCTAATTTCAAGTGTCTCAAGCAATGAACATGAAGGAGGCAGAGACAGAGGTGTCTGCCCACCGCAGTGAACAATGATCATGTGATTAGAGTTCTCCCAGCTGCTCACTGGCCTTTGGCATGCCCGGAAAGGGTTTGGATTCCCCAGGGCTTGGCCCAGAAGAAAGCAGCAGCCTCTAGAAAGTAGAGACATTTAGAGAACTTCTCTACCTCTTGTGTTTAAGCAGAATAACAGTACCTTTTGGAAGCATCCAGGCACCAGCCTCTCTGTAAATAAATTGCCACAAAGGAAGAATAGAGAATCCAGGTATACCAAGACTGTTTTTTTTTTTTTAAATGAAATAAGTCCTACCCCTAAGGTATCCAACCTTCCCTCTCACAAGTTTTATTCTGGATTGGTCAGTAGTCAACTAAATCACATTTGCAACTGGTGGCAAAATGGAGGAAATATTTTCAGAGATGCCAGGACTTTATTCTAGAACATTTAGGGCCAAGTGATATGAAAATAAGACAGCCTCACAATTGTACAGTCAAGGTTTTTCTGAGAAAACCATTTCTCTTTTTATCTCTGTTCCCAGCTAGAGAGAAGCAAGTGAAAATCACAGTTTCAGGTGGGAGAATCTTTAAATGACCATACACAGAAGTCAACACTCATAGAATCCAGACAACAATGCACACAATGTTCTTTTTACTTGTCGGTTTTGAAATGATGGAGAAAGTCCCTTTAGATATTCATGTTAAAATTTCCACCCCTTTTCTATGACGTGAGTGAAGTGAAGAGTGGGTCACTCACTGGCCCAGTGCAGAAACCATGTGGTAATTCTCCTATACCGAAGATCATGAAAATATTACCATTTCACATTTCTGGGAACAAGATCATCCAAAGAGGCTCTCCTGCCCCATTTCTGCTGTAAAAGAAGAGCTCCATTTTCTTTACTGGATACTTGAAGCAAAACTGAACTTTTAAAAGCCTGAAATTTGACTCATAAGCCAGCGGCTCATTCACTTCTGAAGTGCCCCCCCACCTTCCCCCTCCCCCCCCCCCAGCCACCACCACACACAGCCCTTTTTCCTCCAAAACATTATCTCATCTCAGCATTGCAGCTTTTTTAAGTTCAATGTCAATAGCTAGTTAGGAGAGGGCAGGCGGGTCAGGGCTTAGGACTCCGAACGGTCCTTGACGTTTCTCTGCAGACTGATCTGCTGTTTGCATCAGCCCAATAAAAAAAAGAAAGAAAGAAAGAAAAAAAAACCTCTTTACTATCTGAGAAAAGATCAGAACAGGAAAATGTCAGTTTGAGAGCTGACAGAATTCTGATAAGAATGAACTGGAAATGAGAGAAAGAATGGAAGAAATGCTGTCACTCTAAGAAGTTTTTAATTTAATGTTTTTAGACAAATATGTTCCCCACTGAGTGTGTATGTGTTTTTCACGCATAACCCTTCCATCCCTCCACCTCTTTTCCAAATGTTCTTCTCGAGAGAAAGCCTGTCTATTTTGACTTGATTTGATTTGATTTTTACGGTCTTTCCACAACCTTTCAAAGATCTGGAAGGGTCAACCTTTCTGGCCTGAAAGCTGTGAGCACATTCACTCCCACAGAATTTCTTCTAAGCCCTGGGATAGTTTCCACTTTCAGAAGTACCCATACATATTTTTAGAGTTAGAGAGATAATTTAAATTCTCAAGCTTAATTGAACCGACAGAATGCAGAATGGAGCTGCTACCCCATGGAAGCACTTTCCAAGTGTGACGACCTCAGAGTTCAAATTTAATACCTACATAATAAAGGCTTGAAGATAATATAATGGGCATTGTTTCTGTTGCCCCATTTTTTTAAAACTTGTGTAGTAACTTTATTATTAGAGGAAATGGCTGGTGTTTTTAAATACAGGCTACATGAAACCTTAAGAAGTGACCCCCATTAAAAGACATATTTTTCATCAAGACAAGGCCAAGTCTTTGATGCATAAAACACTTGGTAAGAGTTAAGTGTTCTTCTGAATGAAAAAAGAAAAGTTTGCTGGAAACCAAGGAGTCGCCTCGTTTACCAACAAAACACTTCTTGAGCATTCCACTCTCTGCCTGGCGTTCTGTTGGGCATCTTGTATCATCTCAGTTAAACCCGTGGTAACTCCATGAGGTAGATCGTACTATCTGCGCTTTCCAGTTGAGGAGAATGAGGCTAAGAGTGGGTAGATTTGCCCAAGGTCACACAGAAACGGTGTGATCAACTCAAGGTGCATACTTGGTATGTATGGGACATGCCCTGTATTTAATGAGTTTGTCCTGTGTCTTTACTCATTTTGTCAGGATGCCTTATATGTCCTGTATTCAGCTATGTTTAATAAGTTGCAAACGTTCATTAGAGCTACTTTTTCAAATTTAACTAGGCGTTCTGTAGTTTTATTTGCTAAATCTGGCACCCCTAACATCTGGGTCCCATGATTCCAAATCCAGAAGTTTCCCCCTTCTTTCACACAAAAGGAATTTTTTTATTTTTCTGGGCACTCAATGAAACAAGCGATATATACACTAAATGTGATGTATAGTAGTTAAGAGTGTGGACTCTTGAGTCAGTCAGATTGGGTTCAAATCCTTGCTCTGCCTCTTGCAAGCTGTGTGACCTTGGGCAAGTTTCTCAACCTCCCTGAGCCTGAGGTTGTCTATTGGTAAAGCAAGGACAAGAGTAGTGCCAGCCAGTGTGGAGATTTAAAAAGAGAATGCATGTAATAAAATAATTAACTTAGTTTTTGGCACATGGCAGGCGTTCAAGAAATATTAGCAATCAACTATGCCCTCAAAGTCATTCTACTATGGCCCTTTTAAAGCATAGCTCTGTTCATCCCCTTGCTTTAAAATGTCCACTCATGGCCAAAATGAACAAATCAGGAGACTATAGATGCTGGAGAGGATGTGGAGAAATGGGAACCTTCTTGCACTGTTGGTGGGAATGCAAATTGGTGCAGCCACTCTGGAAAACAGTGTGGAGGTTCCTCAGAAAATTAAAAATAGACCTACCCTATGACCCAGCAATAGCACTGCTAGGAATTTACCCAAAGGATACATGAGTACTGATGCATAGGGGCACTTGTACGCCAATGTTTATAGCGGCACTCTCAACAATAGCCAAATTATGGAAAGAGCCTAAATGTCCATCAAGTGATGAATGGATAAAGAAATTGTGGTTTATATACACAATGGAGTACTACATGGCAATGAGAAAGAATGAAATATGGCCCTTTGTAGCAACGTGGATGGAACTGGAGAGTGTGATGCTAAGTGAAATAAGCCATACAGAGAAAGACAGATACCATATGGTTTCACTCTTATGTGGATCCTGAGAAACGTAACAGAAATCCATGGGGGAGGGGAAGGAAAAAAAAAAGAGGTTAGAGTGGGAGAGAGCCAAAGCATAAGAGACTGTTAAAAACTGAGAACAAACTGAGGGTTGATGGAGGGTGGGAGGGAGTGGAGGGTGGGTGATGGGTATTGAGGAGGGCACCTTTTGGGATGAGCACTGGGTGTTGTATGGAAACCAATTTGACAATAAATTTCATATATTGAAAAAAAAACATAAAAAGCAATAAAAAATACATAAAAGACTTGAATAAGCAAAAAATAAAAATAAAAAATAAAATGTTCACTCATATAAACAGTACAAATTCCTTAACTTAGAAATACTTTATGTATACTGTCCCCACCAAACTTGCCAGTCCTATTTCCGACTTCCACACATAGGAGAGAGTCAACTGTCAGGGTAACTTGTTGAATATAACTCTGAATTTGATTAAGGAAACAATTACATTTTCAGCTTTAAGTGTGAATTCTTTTTCTGCCAAATAGGATTCAACACATTGAATCCTGGGGCCTCCTTGTCTATATATAGGTGGATTTCGGTTTTGGTTTTTTGGTTTTTTATAAAAATCTTTTAATGTTTATTTATTTTTGAGAGAGAGAGAGAGACAGAGAGACAGAGCACAAACAGGGGAGGGACAGAGAGAGAGGGAGACACAGAATCTGAAGCAGGGTTTAGGCTCTAAGCTGTCAGCACAGAGCCCAACGCAGGGCTCCAACTCACCAACTGGGAGATCATGACCTGAGCCAAAATTGGAGGCTTAACCGACTGAGCCACCCAGGTACCCGAATTTCAGTTTTGAATTAAAGATGCCAGCTAGCTTAAGATATTCTAGGATACTCTGAGCAAGAACGCCACATTGAAGTGGCCAGAATGTTGGAGAGGCTGCCTGTAGGAAGACTTTTGTCAGGAAAAGACTCCAGGTTTTGCTCTTCACCGCTCTCCAAGCTTACCATGAGCCCCACCCTCTGACCACGCCCATTGGAGATGAACCCCTTCTTGAATCACAACGCCTCCTGGCTTAGAAGTAACCAGGCCATAAACAGCAAGGAGGAATTTTACTGGCCCATCCCCAGCTTGCTATTTTATTGTCTGGCATTTCCTCTACCTTCTCCTGAAATTGACAAAAGTATCTCCTACAAAACCTCCGTTTGGTTTTCCAGGTTTAGATTTATGTTATCTGTGAAGGCTTGGTCTGTAGCTGCATTATCTCCTCTCCCCGCTCCCTCCCCCTCTCCGCAGTGCTGTGTCTGGGTCCCTCTGTGTTCTTGTAACTCTGAAATAGCAAGTGTCAGCCACTGTCTCACCTGGGACACTGTCTGTTCCATTGCTGACCTGGGAGACACTGAGAAACACCCAGTCCCTGGTGGCACCGCTGTGCACATGGCAAACCCTAGGACCCTAGGACGTGGGATCAGGTGGGAGGTTAAGTCAGAAAGGAGGGTGGAAACAACCGGAGAGGTCCCACCTTCCCCTGTGAGAGAAAAGAAGCAGTAGGCCAAAAGCTTGCCTTAGTGAAAACCAAGGATACAAAACAGGCCTCTTTATAGACACATGACCTGCATCCCTGAGGCCCTGCTCTTTACGGATTCATGCACTGGCATAAGTTCTAAATTGCTGCCAGTTTCACAACTGTTTTTAATTTAAAGGCCTCCAGGCCACGATATTCCAGGGCAAAGAGAGATTTTTCGGCAAGCAGAGCAGAAGAACGAGATCAGAGCGCCCCCACGGTTTGCAACAGCCGACTTCACCTCCTCCAGCTTGGGAAATCGTAGTTAATTTCTCCCCATCTCCAAAACGTACTTCCATTTGGAGATGAGCACACAGGCTGGAAACCATTCAGAGGAGGCTCACAGGGGCAGAGCAATCAAGCGCAGCAACTATAAACATGACTTCCTTTAGGAAAAAAAAAAAGAAAAGAAAAAGCATATCTCAGAGTCTTCCAGAACTTAAGACAGTGTGTGACGTCTGAACTGTAACATCAGCCATCTCTGGAAGCTGATGGAAAGAGATGGGCTCAGTGACACCCCCGGACAAGGAGTTCACTCAGGCAGGGAATACTTGACAAATCCCTTCAGGGAGGAAAAAACAAAGGAACACTCACCTCACTTTACAGTAACCTAGTTGCGAAAGAACAGGAGAGTGAGCCAGGATAATTATACAGGCATTTTATTATCCACTGCTGCCTTTTAAAAGGCCAAGTATGAACTTCTAAATGCTCTGTTGGGATCTTCTCCACCTTTCTTCCCCCCAGCTCTAAGGAAAAGGCCAGAAGAATCAGGGCCTTGTCCAGCCTGTTCTGGACCTTTGTTCCATTTAACTAAATCTATTCCCTCTGCAGGGACAATTAGAAAAGAGTGCCCCACTTGATACACAAGAGCCCATAGGCTGCATGCTTGAATTACCAACTGCTCCTTTGTATGTTCCTTCTCCCTCCAGGTGGACACCCCCTGTATCAGGGCACATGGCAGGACAGCTTGGCAGGTAGAGTGTCAGTTGGTTTCAGCCAACAGTTGCCCCTCAGTGGGGCACCTTGACAAAATCCACAAGACACTCAATCATGCATGCTGGCCCTAATGGGAATTATACCCCCAACATGCTTCCATCATTTATTCTCATTGTATAGATGATCATCTCCCTCCTCCCAATCATCAAAGACTATTTATCCCAGAACATTTTTTGCCCAATTCCCTTTTGAGTGATGACTGTATAGTCACAGCCAAGGGCACAAAAGGCAAAGAATGGAAATTGGATTAGACGGGCAAAATTCAACTTCAAGACCATTCGTAGATAATGGAGCCACTGGTGTTGTTAAAGAGCCCCCACGCAGGCGTCCCCTATCCATCATATATAAACCTTGTACTGCTGCTTATCAGAGCGGAGTGATTTGGGGAGATGGTCATGCTCCCACCGGCAGAGCTGGAAAAAAAGAAATTCACAGGGCTCTGGAAACTAAACCGCAATCTTGCTTTCAAGCCCTCCTTACACAAACTGCTTCAAGCATTCCCAAAGGTATGTCTCTTATTGAAGAAGAACACTATATAAAGAAGCACAGTGACACTGACCATGCACTACACCTAGAGAGACCAGGATGGCAGAGCAAAGCTTTGAATCCCCCAGGGAACACCAACATTGGCACTCCAGAAAGGGTAGGCAAGATGGGTCCTCATAGAAATCTTCCTGGCAACAGTTACCAGCCACCAACTTCCTGTGGAAGTGGGCTTCAGGCCCACTCATATCTCCTGTGTCTTCCTTTCAGCATCTGTGACCTCAGGACCTCTGCTGAAAAACAGGGCACTCAGACAAGATGTTCTGGATCCTTCTAGTGAGTCTAGACCAAACTTGAGAGTGAAAGCAAAAAAGAAGAAGAAATAAGAATGAAATAAGAGGATCCTTAGTGAATGGATCTAAGTACTGAATCTCCTCCCAACATGCCTTTAAATGTTCCCTACAAATATTTGGATCTGTGCAGAGCAAGTCTGATTTCGTAGAGAAACTTGCTCTTTCAATGACCCCTGGGTCCAAGAGTTGGCTGGAAACAGAAATGACTGGCCAAAGCCTGGATGGATTCAGCTGGGCTCAGTCCCTGAAGGCTTTGTTCTTCAATCTGTTTATACAGTTTCCCGTAGGAGTCTGTAATTTTAATCAGTAAATATCTCCCTTGATTTATCACCTTCTATTGACATAGTGGTAATTCAAGCAGTGGAACTAAAGCTGGGCCTGCTGTGTGTTTTTTCCCCTCATTGTGCCCGGCCTCTGTTTGATTTTTCTCAGTCCTCTTAGGTAATTGGTCCGCCTCTGACACTCTCTGTATGACCGGCTGTGGTCAGGGGTCAGTGGGCTCCCCCTTCCAAAGAGCAGAATGTTCTAACCAATCACGATTCAGCCCCATCTTGAGTTTGCTAAAACCAGAGCAGACAAACCACAGACTGATAGGACCCAGTGGATTTCATTTTAAAAGTAGAAATCCAAGATGCTCATAAAGAACACTGTTATTCTCTCTAGCTCCAGAGACAGTTTGGAGACTTAATCCGCTGATTTAGTATCTCTGAGTTGAGGAGGGAGATACTCCTTCTCCAACCTTTTGGCACTGCCAATTTCCACATTAGCAGAGTGATCCCTCTGTAAATATGGAGTTAGGTAAGGCCTGGTACTCAGTTCTACTGTTTATTAATGTGTTTATTTATTTAGTATTTATACTGGTAAGTTGGTAAAATTCTTTGGGCACCCAGTATCCTGATTTCAGTATAACACATAACCAAAAGTGATCTCCTTAATGGCCAAGATAAAGAAATGAGGCCTTGATAGTTATAGAACTAGGTGGATTCAAAGCTAGCTTGATATGCTCCAAGGGTCTGTGCTATGCTGTTTGTGTTTTCAGGTGGCCCAGGACTAAAATGAAGGGCTTGATGTTGAAGGACAGGGTTTAGATTTCCAAAAGATCTCCATGAACCGAATTGATGGGGTGAAACTTTGGAGGATAGAATCAATGTAAAGTTTTGAATTTTGGTTCCCAAAATTAAATGCCAATGCAGCAAAAAGGGGCAATCTGTTTGATCATAAGTTTTGTGAGAGTATGTTAGAAGTTTTGGAGTCCACAGGCTCAGTAAATTCTGTGTGTCCCATGGCTACCAAAAGTACTAATGAAATCTTAGGTTGTGTTAGTATGAGAATGGTTCCCTCTAATCATCATCTCATTAGACTTGACTTTCATTGAAGTTTTTCATCTTTTTGTTCCCTATAATAACTAGAACAGTGCCTCATATCACAGAAGCTTATTTAAGTATCATTTGGATGGATGGGTGAATGGGTGGATGGAAGGATGGATGGATGCGTGACAGACAAACAAACAAACAGATGGATGGATGGATAACAAGGGAGGAAACTGACCTATTAGTGAATACATATGTAAAATCATGTCCAGTTTTGAATGCCATGTTTAAGGATGGACATGAATAAAATGGAATGTATCAAGAGAAGAATGTCCAGATAGTGAGGGATTTGAGAATCATGGCATAGGGGAAAGAGTTAAGAAATTGATACATTTAATCTGAAATCAGAGGAGGTAAAGGAATCTTTGGGGGAAGGAGCACTGGGTAAGGGGAGAGAAATATTCAGAAATATTCAGAATTTTGGAAATTCATATGTATGAGAGGGATTAAAATACCATACATTGCCTCAGAGAATAAAGCTAGAAGCACATGGTGGAAGCTACAGAAAGGTAGATTTCAGCTTAGAACCAAGAAGACATCTTTCATTTAGAAGGAGTTTTGGTGCCAACAGGGAAATGGTCTGATTCTACTGATGTGTCTTTCTCTTTCTCACTTAAGGCTGACTACCGTAGACAGCCCCCATCTGGAGCAACTCCTTCACTATGATGCCTCCACAACTGATTGTCAACAGTCCTTTCTCAGAGCTTTATTTAATAGTGCTTTGTATTAAACTTAGTTTATACGTCTGTCTCCTCCACTAAGTTATAAATTCTTTGAGAACAAGACTGTTGCCTTTCATATTCTTTATACATAATAGACACCCAATCAACATTTACTTCATTTGTTGAGTTAAATAGAACTTGGCAGCCTCTGATTCAAGACTAACACCACAAACTTCATTTGGTTTAGTCTGAGATCTGTGGAAGCACAGAGACTCTGGAATGGTAATAGAGCAGTGCTGGCTCTCCTCCAAGTTTCTGCGTATTTGGGAGAAGATCTCATCTGTGAATCTACTCTTCCCATCTTTAAAGTAAGGAGACCTCTAAATTCTAGAAAATTTATTTCAGTCAAACTCATTTATCTACTACCCATCCAAACATATATAAACCAGTAAGTCTTTTGCATAGGGTAAAAGAGATCTTTACCTTCTTCTTCTTAAAGCAGTTAATAGCTGTTCGTTCTTTTCCTAATAACTCAAATCACTGAATAGTTTAGTCTGGGGGATATGCATATTTCACCTTCACAACACATTAATGAGACAGGGTGCCTCAACAGAGTGCTGATAGACTTGCTTTCACAACTCAGTCACAGTGATGGTACAAATTTGGGTGAGGCCAAGAATGAAATGATGAAGGCAGTTGTCCTTATGCTTATTCTCTTGGTTAAGAAGAAAAGCTCTGATGCAAGCCCTGTGCTCTTTCTCAGGATTACATCATTGCCTTCATATTGTGTTAGATTCCAGGGAGGGGCTAGACCAGCACTTCCATGAGAAGACCTTTCTTGAAGCTTAGCCCTTATCAAGCCTACAGTCCATCACACTGCCACATTCTTTCCCAGCATTCTGGTGAATGGTAAAGTAAAATGATTTCCAGAGAAGTAATTAGCAAAGTGCACAGAAGCTTAAGCCGGGGGGGGGGGGGGGGGGGAAGACAGGCTATCAATCAATAAATAATAAAAAATTCAGTCGAGGGCATTTTCCATCGTGGTGTTCTTGGTTATGAGAGAGAGCAAGAGAGAGATATTCATGAGGACAGGTCAGGTTACCTCTTCCTACCTCATGTTCCACTGCTTCTGTATAATACAACATATATACATAATGAGTGGTGATAAGGATCAAAAATGGGAACTATAATTTCACCTCCACCTGGTTTACTACTATCATTTTGGGCTTTCAGGTAGGACTGTAAGATACCTGCTCTTGGGTATTTGTGGAGTAATTGCTCAGACATTGATCTCTTAATGGTAGATGATGAGTTAATTCATCCCAAACTCTTCTAACTTGGCAGATAAGGAGTTATTAGTCATCAAACTCACTCTAAGCATTATATATTCTATTATTTATCATTTACATATAAATGAAAGCATGAGCCTTTCACAGAAGCTGGCTTACAAGCACAAGAAAAGAGTGGCGTGCTGGTAGAAGCATGGGGCAGCCCCCGGGTGATTCAGAGGATTTTCAGTGCCAGGAGACCAGGGTCAATACCGGCAAGAGGATGAGAGAATAAATAAATAAATACAGGATTTGGAGAGGAGAGGTGACCCAGGAGATATGGTGGGTTGGATATTAGAAGAGGAAAGGAGAAGAAAGGAGCGCCATTCATTCATTTATGCATTCATTCCACAGCTGTTTCTTGTGCTAGATGAGGAAATACAGGCACAACCCTGCCCTCAGGTGAACAAATAACACGTAATTGCCAGTTGGAAAAAGTGCTAGGAAGGAAACAAATAGAATGTTACAGGACAAAATAATGGGATTGGGGTTAAAAGAATGGGAACCTATTTGAATAGACTGGTCAGAGAAGATCTCTAAGGAGTTCACATTTAAACTCAAATTTCAAGGATAAGAAAGAACCAGCTATACAAAGAAAAAGGCAAGTGACAGAGGCTTTTGTGAAGGACTTGAAGCAAGGAAGTCCTTCGCAAATTCAAAGAAGTAAACTCTAAATGGCACTTGGATTTATTGAGCACCTATCATGGTCAGACCCTGGTCCAGGTGCTTTATGTGTGTGAAAGCATTTACTCTTCGCAGCCCTACAAGTAGGTATTATTGTTATCTCCACTCTACTGGGGAGGAAAATGAGGCTAGTGTTTCTGCGGTGTAAAGGACCAAGGAGGGGATGGCTCAACAGCAAGTCAGAAAAGTAGTCAGGGGTCAGTAGGGTTTCCAGCAGACACATGCGATCCATCTAATTGGGGCTTTTAAAGCATCCTCTGGGGGCACCTGGATGGCTCAGTCGGCTAAGCATCTGACTGTTGGTTTCAACTCCAGGTCGTGATCTCACAGGTTCGTGAGTTTAAACCCTACATGGGAATCTGTGGTGACAGCACGGAGCCTCCTTGGGATTGTCTCTTCCCTATCTCTCTGCCCTTCCACTGCTCGGCTTTCTCTCTCTCTCTCTCTCTCTCTCTCACAAATAAATAAACATTAAAAAAAATTTAAATGATCCCTCTGGCCTCTCATTGATGAGTGGATGAAAGGGAGCAAGACAGGACATGGAGAGACCACTTAGAAGGCGTTTCGGGCTCCAGGCAAGAGTAGATGTGGCTGTGCCAGGAGGGTGGCAGAGGAGATGGTGGGAAGTGCATTCGAGGCATGTTTTGGCTGCATTGAGATTTGAGAGGCAGCCAAACAATGAGGACACAGTAAGAAAACACATGGACTCAAACCTAATACCAGCTGCCTTCTGCTATGAAAGAGAGGGAACGGAGAGTTGAGAAATAGACTCCTTGAAACTGGAAGATTTTCAGGCCCCGAACCAGGATCCTGCCTCGCTGTCAGTATAAGACTTAAACACCCATTGCCTGCATGTTGTGGTTTGGCTGCCCTAATTTCTCTCATGTTTTTTTGTTAAGTGGATACATACACATACACACATCCCTCTGGATCCACTGAGCACTGAGAAATAGCCAACAAGCGAGGCTTCCTTCTGGTACCAGAGAAGTCTCCTGTCAGAGGAGGAGAGACCTGCTCTCCAGAAACTGCAGTTAGAAAGAAAGAAAAAAGAAGGAAAAAAAAGAAGACTAAAACGTGTAGACAGCTCACCTGGGGGAAACAGGTCGCTCTAACCCCAAGCCAATCATTAACTCTGCCCAAGGCTGTCAGGACACTCACACGCTGGGGAATTTTAGGAGCCTGGAAACTGAGAGCAAAGTTTATTTTCAGAACAAGGCCTGAAAGAAGGAAGCAGAGGATAAACAGAGACCAAATGTTTTAATTATTTGAAATGGTTTCCACCCCAACACCGTTCCGCAAATCTTAAAAGAACAAAGGTTGGGGAGGACCGATAGGGAGCACTTTCCTTCAGCTCCCTGCCGTGCTGGCTAGAGCAGCCCCATGCCCTCCCTGCCATGACATGTCTTTCATGGCAGTGGCCGCGGATACCTGTGGCTGTTTCGTGACCTTGGCCAGAGCTGGGCGTCAAAGCCTGGTGAGTTTTCTGGGCAGCCATCTGGAACCGTCCTCGGCTTCAGAACAGTAGCCGTTCTCCAGGGACTGCCTCTGAGTTTCGTGTGATACAGTTCTTCATCTGGGTTTTATAGAGAACAGGGGTCTTGACCCCACAATGGGAGAGAGCACAGCCCCGTTAGCAAACTGTCCGGGGAAAACTTGAAGAACGAACATGAGGAAAGGGAAACCAGAAGGCTGAGGGGTGCAGATCTTCCTTCAGGCGCGAGTCTCCAGCAGGCTCCCTGGGTATGGCTTCGGACAAGAAACCCGACTCCAGATACCTCAGGAAGAGTGAGAGGAGAGGACAAAGGTGTTGGGAAAAATAATGGCTGATATGATAAAATGTGAGTGGATACGACAGGCCGTGGCCCATCGAAGATCTCAGGAAACACAGCTCGGAAAAAGTACAAAAGTCCTTCAGTGTGAGGTAATGAGGCGCGTCTAATTATATTTAAGAAAGAAACAGCAAGAAATGCTTTCAAAGCCTTCCCCCTCTTTCTTCCCTCACGAGCGAGTCCAAATCCCAAACGGAGAGACACCGTTATTTCAGAGAGAGTGAGGAATTTCCGAGAGCATCACGGGAAACAAGGTTGTGCTTTTCCCAGAACTGAGAAAAAACTATCACACAAACCCTTCCCCACCCCTCTTTTCCCCTCCCCAAAAAGCTCCCATCAGGAAACAGCAGGGGGAGGAAGAAAAAAAAAAAAACACCAAAAAACACACAGGCAGCCCCACCATGAGAAATCAAGGCAGTTGAAATGACATTTGACACCACCAGGCCACAGCTGAAGAACAAGGGAAAAGTTTTAGGGTGACTGTCACTGACCCATAGTCTCTCACTCCTAACCTTGCTCTCCAACATATGTTTCTCATTTCCTTGCTTATAGCTGGTCCAAGCTAATGATATGTGTTTTGGCCGGGATCCCGTGCTTGGCACACAGCCGGTCTGTTCTCATTGTCCGGGCTACTTACAGAAACCTCTTTCTCTGTCTCTTTCTCTCTCTCAAAAAACCGGCTTTAAAGAACAGTAAATATGCAAAACAGCCCCCGCACTCTATACAGCTACCATCTTGAACACGGCCCCCTCTACCCTAACACACCCCATAATAAAGGCCTGAAGAGACTGCCCACGGGTGAGGGGTACGTTCAACACAAAAGCAGTGGAAATTCAAACAAATTGGCCCATTAGAGTCTCACACGGCTATAAATACAGCTCGGCTCGGGCTATTTTGAGGGATGGTGGCATGGGAAAGTTCCGCCTGGAATCTTGAGTTTGTCAGAGGAGACGGATCTCTCCCAAGACATGGGAAGAAGACGAAGCGCTCAGCAGACGGGGAGGAAGGAGGGCATCAGTTCTGGTCAGTTCCAGGGCAAGGTTAGCAGTGGACGAGGAGACACATCCAGGCCTCGCCCCTGTTCTCCAGCGCCTTGGAGGCCTTGCCTTTGGAGGTTTGGGCTCTGATGTCACTCAGAGCGTCCATAACCTCTAAAAAAGCTGAACATGCCCTTTTGCTCCTCAGAGGTCAATGGACCATTTCACTCTTCCTGAAAGACCAGGCAGGCGAGGGGAGGAGGGGTGGGAACGAGAGAGCAGCCTAGCCAGTCTGGGCAGGCCCCAGGCCGCAACCAGCATCTCCAGCTGACCACAAGGGAATCCTGAGGAGGCCATTTTTTTGCTGGTCAGACCCAAAATGTGGCACCCAGTACACATATACTATGAAATTAGGGCAGAGTTGCGTGGATTTTAGGAACCTGCGACCCATACGTGAGTGTTAGCAAAATATGTCGGCCGAGAATACATATGCAAATATCAAAAGCTGGTTCACATTTCCCCGGTGGGTGTGTCAACAGATGGCAATTAACTGCTAACGGTTAGGAAGAAGTAAACACAGAATATGCATACATTTCTGCCTTGGGTACCGGCCCACTTTTGGGGAACACAGATCCCTCACCTTGCAGTCTGTTAGGTCTGCTGTACCTTCCTTATTTTAGTAGACCCCATATCCACTTCTGCTCAGAAAGCATACCCAAGCCAACTTTGGATTTTCCCATTTAGTTGATAAGACTGAGCAACTGCTGTATACCGAGCCCTGTCAGAGACATGGGGTCACACAGCCACAGCCCCGACCTCTGGGATTTTCAGCCTGGTGGATGTATTTGATCTGTCCCTGACCGTAGTCTTCTTAAAACTATCCCAGTTTGCCCAGGACAGCCCAGTTTATATCTGTTGTCCCTGTGTAATTATTAATAGCGCTACTTTTCACTCGCCAAGTGTCCCAGTTTGGATGATAAATCATATGGTTATCTACAGTCCCTTTTTAAAAATCGCTTTTTTTGGTATGAAATCTAATACACAGAGAGAAAAGTGCAAAAATATAGCATCCTCTATTTTCAAGGCTCTTTGGAACTTGCAAAAGTCAAGAGAGGGTTCCCAAATTATCAAAAAAATGGCTTCAGCAGATTAAATTTTAATTAGTTCAAGAACAGGCTCCACTGCATTCTGGGCTTGAATCCTTGCCACGTGCTGAACTTGGTTGTGTCATTACAGACGTTGTCTGCTCTGGATTTTCCATGTTGCATCTGAAACCTCAAAGCGACTGCCACCATGCATGGGGACAGCTGGGGCACATGAGGGCACTTGTCCTTGTACAGCCCAGAAAGGAAGAGCCAATTCAGGTTACCATGACAGCGCTCTTTCCTGAAAATCTCTGACTGACACTTCCTGGGGAGACAGGAAGTAAGGACAGGAAGACACCGAGGTCACTCTCTTCCCATGTCCAGCACTCCCACCTCCCAGACTTGCCTGATATTTGACCTTTTCTAGCTCAGTCTTTCTTCTCCCATTCCCATCAGCAAAGCTATCCTGACAGAGAAAGCAGCCCACTGCTTCTGTCCCTTTCCTCCCACCAGCCAGTGGAACCCCAAAATCGTTTGATCATAAGCTACATAGAAGTAACTAGATGCCTCAGAAAGTTACACAGTCGATTCCAGAATTAAAATATTTTAAATATTATGGATGATCTTCACTTTTGTAATCAATGTTATGACATTAATAAACATTCACCAAATGTTCTTGGGTACCAACTGTGTGCCGGGCCTTGTGCTAGAGATTGGGTGTAGGGTATTGAACAAAATGGACATGGTCTCTGCCATCATGGAGCTCACAGTGTCTTGAGGGAGACAGAATGAAAGGGATAATCCCCCAATAAATACATAACCACAGATTGTAGTAAGTACTACAGAGGAAAAGCACAGAGTATAAGAGAAAGCACAAGGGGACCCAACTTACATTTGAGTGAATCAGGAAAAGCTGCCCTCCCCTCCCCATAAGGCAACTTTCTTCTAGGACTTGATTAATGAATAGGAAGTAGGTGAAGAAGTCCATTTATATCAAACCCCTGAGTCACCACAGTATTGAGCCTGACCTTTATGTTTTACTGAAATATGTCATTTCAAGATCAGGAGACTTTTGCAGGTATGTCTTCCAAACCTACAGATTTATAACCTGCATCACAAATAATACAAGGAGGTAATAATATCTCACTTCTAGGTTATTAATTGTGTGTAAAGCTCCCAGTGCAGTATTTGAAATGCTCAGAGCATGGCATTCATCTCCCTGGAACTATTTTAGCAAATGGAGGGTCTCTTGTGTCTGAATCCCCAACACCTACCATGATTCAAAGTAGATTTATGTATTAAGTGCTCAATATACATTGAATGAAGGGAGGGATCAATGAACAAATGAGTTAACTTTTATAGGATGTCTTCTGTGGACCAGGCACTGAGCTGGATATTTTCACAAAGACTCTCCAATCTCAACATCATAATGTTATTGCATCTTTCTCGAGACTAGGATTCTAATGTGCTGACCTAAACAATAGCTCTGAAAATAATTATACAATATAACCCTAATGAAGTTTGGAGAAGCAGAGAAGGGAGAAAATGCTTTTCAGGAGCATTCTGAAATAGCAAAGGAAGATGCAAGGCAACGAAATGAAAAGGTACAAGTGCTCCAAAGAGTCACAGAAGTGAGACGAGAAGGAGGCTCTAATAGAGAAGGATGTGAGGCAGAATGGGCAGCATTGCTAAAACCCGCAGAGCAGTCTGAGTGAACTCCTGAAACAGTCTGTGGAATGTTTTGTAGGTGGATATGATGCGGTTGGAGTCTGTTGTCCTTGGGACAAGTGGTAAATACACCCCCAAAGGTCTGGGCAGGGAACTGCATTTGGAGAGAATGAAGCAAAGCGAATTTGGGCTCAGTGGAACATTTAAGTGCAGAGAAACTTCAGAAACAATATAGTGACAAGGCTGGTGCTTATGAGGCAGGTGGTCATAGGGCCATTTTCTGAAACAAAGGTAATGAAAGAAAGTGTGAACTCCAAAGTAGCTCCAAATCTCGCTGGTTTAAGAATGGACATTGGGTAAGGGAGAAAACTGAACAGATAATTTTATGTTTTAAGGGGTTCCTCCAGTCTAAAAGAGGCAAGTCTGACTTTGAATGATTGATACTAAAGCAAGTTTAAACACAGGTAGGAGTTTATGTTATCAAAGATGGCAATGAGAAGCATAGACTCATGTTAGGATCAGAAAGCTCTACATTGAAAAACCATCCACATTAAACTGGGGATGAATTGAAAAGGGAAATGTCTGAAAAGGTTCAAGGCAGTTGGAAAAAACCAAGAGGCAAAAATGATTGCCCCTTGTAGTGAGCTGTGCTGTTCCAGAGGTTTTTCTGCAGAAATGGACTCAGGTTTAAACTTGGTGCTCTGTTCGGTTGAATCCCTGCAGCTCCCCGAGATGGTGACAAGTTCCATAATTGTCCCAGCTTTATTGTTTTTCCTCCACAAACCTATTTGTGAAAGTGCCATAAAATCGTTCTACCCAAAGCTCTCAGTTTCAGGAAATATGATATACAGCAGATCAGAGGAAATTAATATTTTTTTCTCATTTCACCGCATCTTGGCCCAAGTTCAGCACTGCAATGGTTAAAATATCAGCACATTTCACTGGTCTTGGGTTACTCATAAACATTCAGCAAAGCAATTTCACTCAATCGCACATATTAACTGCTTAAGTTCTTCTCTCTGAGGATGTGGACTGTTATTTTATGCCAAAAGTCCTGTAATTAAGTTTGACATAAGCGCATGGATTAAATATGTGGTTGGGCGGGGGGCGAGGAATGGAAGGTTTTCTGCCCTCGCATTCTTGCCATATGGAGACTGTAACCAAATAATGTGCAAAAATTTTTAAGAGAATTTCCAATCTTATTACCCACTGTTGTTTATCAGGTAAGTCACAAGGCCAGTACACTTACAAAACCAGTTTTTCTTTTCCCCAATTTAGCAATAAGAACAACAACACAACAGTATTCTTAAAGCAGCCTCCCAGCCCTTCATAGTATAGTCTTTATAAGGCAGAGAACAGAACAGCTACTAAAAAGCCCCTCCATTGGGCAAGAAACTGAGGCTGTCATTTGGAGCTAATTTATCAGACTGATCTAATTCAGGGATATATTTTCAATGCTGAAACCATGATGAGGGTGCTATGCATTACATTGCTTTGTCGATTATGTGACGGTGAGAGACATTTAGACGTACTTAATCCCAAGAGTATTTTTATCATGTCCAGATTCTCCCTGTCTGAAGGGTCCTCAGGTGACTCTGAAAAGGCCTGAATCACGGGAGCAGCATAATAACAAATTTACTTTCAATTTCTGGCCATATTCATGAAGGTTTCTTGTGGTTTGAGAGAGGAATGCTCTTGTTCCTCCTTTCCTAAAAACAGCTGAAAATAGCTTTCTCAAATGTTTGAAAGAGAAAACATCCTCCTTGAATTTTCCCCAAATCAGAGGGAACACACGGGAGATTAACCCTAAAAAGGAAGTTAGGCAGCAGGCTGCCACCCACCTTCCCTCCTGTTGAACTTGCCTCCCAATGCTCGTGACCAATTCTGGATCTTTCCTTTCATTGGTTTAACTGAGTTCACCACGTTCTTGGTCACTTGGTCCAGCTATAACTTCTTTAAAGCATCAAAATGCATTACCCAAATCACTGCCATGCTCAAGCTCTTTATACTTTGCCATCACTCTGAAAAATTGTAACCATTCCCAGCTACCTTCTGCTTTGTCTTCATAACACAGCTCTGAATCTTTTCCTTTTGGGGTGCCACTATCTAAGCTTCTGATAACATCAGAAACCCCATAAATCTCCACGTTGTGTTCACTTCTAGACTGGGCTTCTGACCATTTGAGCATATCCATTTTTATTCTATAATAGGTGGCTCAAGCTGAGAACAGCGTTGAGATAAAGCCTTGATATTTGCTACACAGGAGTGAGAATAATTTACTTAGGTTCAATGCAACCCTCCATATTCCCTGTAATTTGGGGGAATATCTGCCACATCATTCAAAAGCCCATCCCAAGCCCTTCAGGGATGTTCTTGTTTCTTAGTTTATCATCCTCATTTTATAACTTATATTTCTGCTCATCAAATTACATAAGCCTGTTACTAGGTCCACAGCCTTAATGTATTCCAGGCACTCTGAATTGTACTGTACTCTTCTATTTTATCCCCCAATCTCATACAAAATATAATTACCTTCAACTCTACTATCCATGTCATTGTTGGAAATTGTCTGGTTCTCTTAAATGGCTTTCACTTTTTCTTTGATATCTGAGGTAGTTCTTTTTATTCTCAAACCTTAATCTCTGGAGGAGCCAGTTCACAAGACTTGTCCAGGAGTGCTAATGAAATTCATACCTGTGTCCCGGAGCTTGGCTGCTTTGGTCACGAGGGGTGAGGAGAAAAGACCTGGTGAATTGCCACTCCCTGAGTCAAGTCCAGTGACTCAAAATTAATGGGACTGACCCAGGGCCACTGTGAGAGAGGTGGATGCATTCCACTTTCTAACAATGCCTGTTTGCATTTTCTATGGACCCAAGTCTGTCATTTTCTCCTGTCACTGCCTGATTCCTTCACAACAACTCCAGAAAGAAGGGAAAGCCAGGCAAGGATGCAAGACTAGGCACCAGGTGGAGTGTGGCTGGGGTTGCATACAGCTGATTTAAGTGGGATGCATGTGGTGTGTTAAGAATCCGAGAACCCTAGCATAGTTGTGCAGCCCTTCTCAGAGGCCTGTTGAAAACTTTCTGCACTTGAGCCTTTCTCATCTTTCTCCCCAAGTAAGAATTTATCTCCATTTTTCCTCTGAGATGCTATCATGTTTTGCCTCCAGGCTGGGTTAACTCCAGCGTGGACCATGTGTTCCTCCTGTGCTCCCTCTTCCTTCTGACATGCCTGCGGGACTAAGAACCTGTTAGGAATTTTTGAAGTCTGTGCTCCCAGCTCTCTAAAGCTACTATAGCCCTGTTGAAAAGGATGGTGATCTTCCCTGCTTCATGCATCATGTTTTTTGGTTCCAGTCTTCTTGAGCATGATTCCAAATTACATACCCTTATGCTTGTCCATGAGTACCAGAATGCACCAGTGCAGTGAATAAGAATGGACGCTCTGAAGCCAGACCACCTGGGGTCAAATCCCAGTTCTGACATTTATTAGCTGTCTGACCTCAAGCATTTTAACTTAACCATCATGACTCATTTGCCTTATGTATATCATAGGGAATAATAGAATGCTCCTCTTGGGGTCATTGTGGGGACTAAACACATAAAGGGTTAACGAGAGTGCTTGGCCCATGGCAAGCCTTCAGTAGGTGTTGGCTATATTCCAAATACTCTAAACAATATCAACTACATTATTTTTGGTTTGAGATGAACTGGTCCTTCAAAGATCTAAGGTGCTCTCAAGGGGGTGAATGAGCACATCCTTGTCTTCATGTTGTACTTCACTTGGCAGCACTTAAACATAGCCTTACGTCAAAACTCACAATCAACCCATGACTCAACCTCTCACAGCCTACTGTTACTTGAGGACATGGAGGCTCAGGAAATGGAATCATCGGTGCAAAAGTTAATAAAAATTTCATTCCAAAGCTCTTATTGTTCCTTCTGTTGCATATAGACACAAATTGCAGATTTCTCATGTGGACTCCCCATAAAAGCCAGAACCTTGCTAGAGTTTCAGGATGAACTGGCAACTCTGCAACCTCCAGCAAGACCTCCAACCCACCTCCTGACCCTCTGCTGCCAAACTGGGGTGATTCACCACCATGCCTACCTCACAAGACTGTTGCAAGCAAGAGAGTGAAAACATTTGGAAATGCAATAATCATTATCATGAAATAGTTTCTAATGAATAATCTATCTTAAAATCAATAACACTTTTAAAAGAAGTTTGTTTTTTATTTATTTATTTGTTTATATTTATATAGAATATTGCAAAATGCCCTTGCAGTACTCCATTTTTCCCATCTCATTGTCCAAGTTAGTTACACTAATTCAAATGCCCAAATTAGGCCTAACTTCCTCTAAAAAGTCATCCTGCACATGGGCACATGAAGGCAATGTTAAATTTCCACTCTTTTGACTATTAGTTCATTTACTACCGTCCTTTTCACTTGCTTTGGTACTTAATTATCTATTCCAGGAATCAAGGGGCTTTTCTATAAAGGTCTGGATAGTAAATCTTTTAGGCTTTGTGGTCCATACAGTCTCTGTCACAACCATAACTTAGCTCTGTTATTGCAGCACAACTGCATGATACACAATATGCAGTTGAATGGACATGGCTGTGTTCCAATAAAACTTTATTTACAAAAATAAGTGTTACCCATGTACGATAATTTCCAACTCCTAATTGGTAGCTTGAGTTTGTTATTGAACATCTTTATTTGTGCCTTTTCAGTCTACCCAACTGGATTATCAGGACCTCAAGGATAAGAGTCTTTATAAGGTGTTCATAATGCCCTACTTCCCGCTTCTCCTGAGCCCAGCGCCTGGTTCAGTACATACTTGTTGGATTAAACTATCTCATGGGAAAATTATATGTATTGTGAGTAAATTAACTCAGGCAACCAAGCCATGCTGAATGCCCTGAAGAGTTAAATCAGGGAAAAGAGAAGTGTTGTCCCTATGGAATGAGAGACAGCCATCTGCATGTGAAATACATGAGTGTAAGAGAAACGTTACCCACTGATCACTGTTAAATCCTGAGGGAAAAGCTATGGAAAACACCTGAAGACCACATGTTCCTGGAATTTGAGCTCTGTGCATGAATAATGCCATAGGAGACCCAGAATATGAGTAGCCTGACTCTTTCCTAAGGACATAGTTATAACTCTGAATTCACAGATGACCACCATTCTTTAGAGGTAACCCTCTTATTACTATCCTTGAATTTACAATAATTTCCCTGTTGTTTCCCATTTAGATTCATCCTAAAACAAGTATTTTCATTTGTGGAAATTTGATACTCCAGGGGCAGGTAGAATAGTGGTTAAAGAGAGCAGGGTCTGGAGTTACACTAATTCAAATCTGTGAAATGGGAATTTTGTGAGGGTTAAATGAGGCCACGACTATGAAGAACTTGTATAGGGCTCAGGACTTAGTAAATACTCAGTAATTATTTGCATCTAGTAGTAGCAGTAGTAGTGGCAGTCAACATCACAGAAGTAAAAGATACTTCTTTAAACATACAACTACCATATGGACTAAGATTTCCACTCCTAAGTACACCCAAGAGAAATGAAGACCTGTATCTACAGTGCAAATCTATATACACAGAAACTTGTACATGAATGTCCATAGCAGCATTATTCATAATAGCCAAAGAGTGGAAACCACCCAAACGTGCAACAACTGTCAAGTGGGTAAACAAAATGTGGTATATCCATATAATGGAACATTATTCAGCCAGTAAAATAAAACAGTGAAGCACTGATGTACACTACACCATGGATGACCCTTGAAAACATTATGCTAAGTGAAAGAAACAAGTCACAAAAGACCACATAGTGTATGAGTCCATGTATATGAAGTGTCCAGAATAGGCAAATACATAGAGACAGGAAGTAGATCAGTGGTTGCCAGGGGAGAAGTGCAGGGTAGGGGAGAGTGAGGAGTGACTATTAATAGGAATGGAGTTTCTTTGGGGATGGTGAAAATGTTCCAAAAATAAAGAATGGTTATTGTTGCACAACTCTGTGAAATACTAAAACCACTTTAAAAGGGTAAATTTTATGTTATGTAAATTATATCTCAAAGAGGCTATTTTTTCAAGACATTTCCTTTTTTAAAACGTCAGTTGACTTAGCTATCCTCATCAAAAATTAATCTGTAATGTATACCTTTTTCCCCTTGATATAAGCTAGAAGTTTATAGTTTAAGAATTCTACACACAGAAAAATATGTCATGTGCAGATTTATCTTAAAAGTAGATCATTTATTAAGTTTGTATGCCCATGATGTTTAAATGTACTTACCAAGGGTATATATACATAACCTTCATTTATAAACTCCAGTTAGTTGTAAGAATCACTCAGAGTCAATAACTATGTGTTGAGGGCCTACTGTGTGCTACACATTAACTTGGATATAGGGACATAGGAAAGAATCCTGGGATCGTGAAGCTTATGGTTCAGCTTACGGTTCTTTGCATATCACACCAGCAAGATGATTTCATCATGCTCCACTTTCCTGTAGTTTATATCATAAGAACAACTGCATTTTTTCTAAATATTAATCATATTATCATCTTAAATCTGCCTTTTCAAACCCTTCTCCCCAGAGGCAGACTACTCCCATCCCCAGTCGAAAATCATCATTCTAAATCCTAGAAGTTACAATAAGTTCATAATCCCTAAGTTTTACATAAAGAAAGGAGTCTACCAGACCATGTATGGATTGCATTTTCTCACTTGAGGACCTATAGTAAAAGAGGGATTCTCAAACTTTTATGAACATCAGAAGCCCCTGGGAAGCTTGTTTACCATGCAGATTCCTGGTTCTTAGCAGCAGAAAGGCAAATTCAGTAGCTTTGAGGAAGAGCCTAGGAGACAGAATATTTAACAATCAACCAAGTCACTCAGATGCAAGAATTCATGAATGACACTCTGAGAAATATTACACTCAAAGGTTGGAAAGCAATGCATTGCCAGATGTGTTTCACGCACCAATCTTAAACACACACTGCCTAGGCACTTTGGGAGATACAAAGACATAGTGTCTCCCACATGGAGGACACAATCAAGTCTGGAAGAGCTGAGAGACACAAGCATGATAACTGACTATGTGCTGGACATGATCAATAACAAATGAGTGACTGAGACCTCAGGGCTGTAAGAATTCAGAAGAACAAAACTGCTATATGGGCCCAGGTGGTTGGAGAACTTTTTGGAGGAGAGAGTTTACTTAGGCCTAACCTTAACAGGTAACTGTAATTGTAAAGAAGTAAATGGAAGAATCTGGTGCAGACAATGATGGAAATTTGTCTCAGAGGAGTTTGCTAGAGTGTATTACATGAGGAATAAAAAGAAGCCCAGTGGTAAAGTAGAGTAAGATCAAATTCTGGAAGGCCCTAAATGCCTTGCCAAGGGAGTGGGATTTTACCCACAGAGTGTAGGGACCCACTTTTGAACAGGAGAGTGGCAAGCTGAGGTCAGTGCTATAAAAGGATTAATCCAATAAAAAGTTACTGAGAGCATTTCTGGAATGAAATAACACATAAATAAAGCGATAGCATGATAGAAGTATAATCCAGAATGGATTTGAACAAGAGAAGACTAGAGATAAGAGAATGATTTGAGGTCTAGGATTCATCCCCCAAAAGAATAAGCATGCCATACCAGAATTCCTATTTTACTTAAAAGGGAAAAGCAATACTGATATTGTTTCTTTCTAACTCTCGCAAAAAGAGATATGCTAACTCAAAAGAGACAATTAGGCAGTGAGATTATGAGAGTGGTAATGAGGGACATGGAGATGGACGAAGGGATTTGACCAGCCTCTGAAATAGAAAACAATGACCGTATGGTGAGGGAGAAAAGGGCATGGAAAACCACATCTCTAAGCCTTCCTTGGAGTTCTCATCCTTAGGACCTTGCTCATGAGAGCTAGAATGAGCAGCATTGCTTCCTAGGAAACTGGTCCACAAACGCATGAGAAGCGACCTTAAAAATGAATACAATGACTACTCAGGAAAACTTGATAAAACTCCCAATCAGAAAGGGAGAGCTGTCATTGTGTAATAGTTAATAATCGTAAGTCCAAACAATGCCTTATATTTAAGGAACTGTGTCCCTTATAATAAAGCTTAAAGGAGAAAAAAGCAAGGCCCTTGGTTATGGTCTGTTACACAGCGTTTGCCATGTAACAAACCATCCCAAAACTTAGTAGCTTAAAACAGTAAATCATTTCTTACGATTCTGTGGATAGACTAGACAGTGCACCTGGTCTGAGTTGATTTGACTGCAAGGGATCAACAAGAAGGCCCTCACACTCATGGTGCTGGACTCCGTGTCACCCAAGTGACTCCCTCACCCAACAACAGACTAACTCGGGTTCCTTCACATGGTGGCCTCGGGATTGCAAAGGGCAGCAAGAGAACCAGCCTCAGTGTTCAAGCATTTTTCAAGCCTCTTTTGCTATTGCCTCACTGGCCAAAGAAAGTCACCCAGCTAGACCACAATCTGGGAAGGCACTGCTCAAGAGCACAGATAAAAGGAAGGGGCAATTTTTACTACCGTAGCAACGTATGTCTAAAATACCATGCATCTCTAAAGAAAGTGGCAACTGTCTACTTAATCTTACCCGGAGGTTCTGGAAGGGTAAGGGTCGATGTTGGGCTTATGCTGCACTTGTCCGAATGTACATATTTGAACTATTGTGAAACAAATTTATGGATATATATATATTACTGATTTTTACAGTTTTAAAAAAGGGGGAGAAAGAGAAAGTAAAGGAGGAGGAGGGAAGGAAAGAAAGAAGGAAGGAAAGAAGGAGAGAAAGAAGGATGGATTATAGGGAGGGAGGGAGGGAGGAAGGGAGGGAGGAAAGAGAAAGATATCTTTCTTGGCATATCCAATTTCATTACTCTGCATTGGCAGATTGCTACCAATCCTGTAAAGATCCTAAACTATCTGGTTGTCATTACGTGTCTTGTAAAATAGCTTCCTATCTCCTGAACTTCTGCGTGGGTCAGATTTCCGCTTCTGCAGAGGCACTCAGCAATGTATGTCCAGGACCCTTTCAGGGAACAGAAGCCCAAATTTCCATTCCACAGCGTGGTAATGCTTGAACTGCTGGCCCAGCCTCAGAAAGACTGAAGATGTAGGCCAGCAACGCCCCATTCTTAGGACATAATTAATGCGCTGTTAATTTTTTTTTCATCAACAAAGGATTACCAAAATACCGCATGATTTCCTTCAAGAATGTGACCCTCCCTTTCCTGTCTCATTTTTCTTTTCCTGGATCTGAACGTGGTTTCCATTGGCTTCACGAAAACAGTTATTTCTGTTCATTTTCCTCAACTTGTCTCAGTTCCTTGATCTTAAGTAGTCCAGAAATGCTGAAGCCAACTATCAGTAGAAATTTAAGGGGCTGCTTCTCCCACTCAGAGCTCTTCTCTAGAATGCTTCTCCCCCTTGTGAGGCCAGTGGCTTCCTCTACGTCGTCCCACAGCAAACCTCATGGTGTTATAAAAAGCCAACTAACTAAATAATGCCATAGGAATCTTAATGACTAGGGTTATTTGGCCAACAACATTACACAGTTTTTTCCTCTCAGAATGCAAGCATTTAAAATTACAAATATCCCATCCAATTCAAATTTAATTACCAGTGTTCAAGTTTTAAGAACTTTCTTGTTTTCAATTATGTATAATTGGAAATAATGAGCTACCGCTAAAAGATGGGTCATTCCACTCCTTTTTTAAGGAGGAAGCAGGAAAGTGGCATCATTGTCATCTCTTCCTGATAAAATTTTTATTGTTGACTGGCCATTTCTTTACCAAACTTCCCTAAATCCCCCAGGTCAATATCTCCACATTGATCATCAACCAAGAATGAAAACCGGTGATGAGCCCTCATGTCTGACTTGGCCATAGAGACTGTAGTTTCCAGGACAAAAGCCCATGTCTGAGAGCTGAGCCAATGTAAGCTTTGACAATGGCAGAGGGCATTTTAAGGAAGAACTGTCATGGCAAACGTGGGACATAACAGTCACCATTAGCCCAAACGAACTTGGAGTTACTCTGCATTATCTGCTGGGTGAGGAAAGGAAATTGGGGATGTGAGGGAGACCATGTAGCACCATTAGGCTTCTGAGCGATCCCACTCATGACTTGTCTTCCTTTCTATGAAAGGCTAGACTTTAGAGTCAGGCGCATATGGCCTTGCTTTAGAAATGTGGCTTCTCAGTTTCTAAGGCTAAGGAGCAAAGACTTCCATCAAGAGAGACCTACCTGTTTGGGGACCATCTCCTTGAACTAATGATGGATTCATGGCAGCAGTTCTCTGAAAATCCATTTCAGTATGCTTTGCAATCTAGTCCATTGTCTCTAATGATCATCTTTTAAAAAGAAAAAGAAGGGCGCCTGGGTGGCTCAGTTAGTTAAGCCTCCAACTCTTGATTTTGGCTCAGGTCATGATCTCGCGGTTTGTGAGTTCAAGCCCCACATCGGGCTCTATGCTGACAGCTCAGAGCCTGCTTGGGATTCTCTGTCACCCTGTCTCTCTGCCCCTCGCTGCTCCTGCGTGCACGCTCTCTCTCTCTCTCTCTCTCTCTCAAAAATAAATAAATAAACATTTTTTTAAAGAAAAGAAAAAATCCCCCAGTTTTCTTTTAGTACCACCAAAGTCACTTCTCTAAATTGGAACTACCTACCTACCTATCAAGTAGTTCCTATAATGAACCTGACTTTTGCATTACCAGAAAAGAAAGTTTTAGATATGTGTGTGTATACACGTATATACAAATGTCCATATACATATGTATGTATGTATGTATGTATGTATGTGTGTATGTATGTATAAACATATCTAAAGTGTGTGTGTATTGTTTTATCACTAGTGTCTATTTGGAATGGGCTGCATCTTGTCACTACTGGCAGTTGTGTTTACATGGAAGGTTTGAGGGATTGGGGTGAGGACTTTATTTTCACTCAGCTTTCTCTTTGGAAACAAGAGTCCTTGTGTCTGGGAGATGCTCCCGGTTTTATGCAGTAACAACATACCTTCTATTGACCGCTAAAGCCTAAAGCCCCAGTGATTATTTACCCTCCCTTAAATGTGTGGTATTTTGACTCTCAAGCAATTTGAACTGTCTTCAAGGGTATACGTGCCACCTGAAAAAAAAATTCCTAGTTTATCTTTATGCTGGAATTGTGTTCATGCTTCTTTATTTCCACAATCTTACTTCTCACTATCTTTTTTTTTTAATGGACTTCACTACTCACTTGTCCCCCATTCTTCACCCATCTTTAGTATTATGAGGTTTTCTGAAGATTGAGCATTTCGGATCTGACTCATGCTTTTTCCCCAGAACGTATTCCTGTTTACCAAAATCTCAGATTGCCATGGTAACTATCAGGAGTCCCTAAAATGTATGTTGCCTTTTCTTTACTCAACTTATGGCAGAGTCACTGCAAATGGTCACAAAGATTACATAAGAATTACATCCATGGCTGAGAAAAGAGCCGTCCACCCTCACGTCGCTAATTTCTTTCCATTATAGTGTGTCTTGGAGGAGATTGAATGGCAGACCTAGGAGGATAATAAACTGTCAGTACAGGTTCTTCTTGTTGTTTCACAGACAGGGAGTGACTGTCCAGTGGATGTGTGTGCCCAGTCATTGGTGCAGGTCAGAGAAGAGGAAACGTTGAAAAACGGAACAGGAAACAGATGGGAGATGTGATCTCTCCAAGCTCCCCAAATTCTGAAAAACCTCAGAACAGCCTGGTTGCTTGAAGATTAGGAAAAAAGTGAGATCTATGCATTTACCAAAGAGAGGCCAGCAGAAGCAGGCACAGCAGGGAGTCCTGTCACATGGACACCAAATCCAACTGGCTGCAGTTCACCGTGCCAAGGGGAAGTGAGAAAGCTTGCTATTACTGAGTTAATTTGGGCCAAGAGGTGGGAAGAAGGCTTATACTCTTGCAAGGATAGCCTCAACCCTAGCTTCATGTTGACAGCTGAAATCTCTGTAATCATGTGATTTGGAGTTAAGAATATTTCTTTCTTTACCAAGAATTGAGGGGAAGGGTGAGTGCCTGGGTGGCTCAGTCCATTAAGCATCTGGCTCTTGATTTTGGCTCAGGTCATGATCTTGCAGTTCTGTGGGTTCGGGCCCCGCATTGGAGTCTGCTCTGGAAGTGCAGAACCTGCTTGGGATTCTCTCTCTCTCCCCCTCTCTGCCCCTCCCCCACTCACGTGCTCTCTGTCCCTCTCAAAATAAATAAATAAACTTAAAAAAAAGAATTAAGAGGTATTTAGTAAAAATTAAGCCTGGAGGGGCACCTGGCTGATTCAGTTGGAAGGGCATGAGATTCTTGATCTGAGGATCGTGGGCTCAGGCCACACATCAGGTGTAGAGATTACTAAAAATAAATAAATAAACCTAAAAATTTTTTAAAAATTAAGCCTGTAATCATGGCCAGAGGAAAGGGACTCAGTCTTCTACATCTGTAGCCTTCAGGTCTCATGTCAGGGAAAAGAGAGAGCAGACAGAGTCTGGAATAAAAATGGGCTGGGATCATTTAATGTGACCCCAACACAGAGACATCAAAGAATCTAAATTACATCACTGAAATTCATCCCAAGGTGCAATTATTTGTCCAAAAATGATTCCAATGCCTGAGTTCAGAGCTCTGCGAGAAACTGCTGTGGGGATTGTTTCCCCAGCGAAACGAACATCCAGACTAGAAATTTCCTTTTCTTTGCTGGTCTGGGAAGTGGGGTGTGGGGGGAAGGGAAGTGATGGCTCCCCAACAGCCAGCAAGTTGAACCTGCATCCTGAGGAGATGCTCAAATCTGACAATCCCGTTGACCTCCTCCTAACAAAGCCTGATAGCAACACCATCCAAAAATCCCAGACACCCCTCCCCCTTCCAGAACAGTGCATTTCGCTTGTGACCTTGCACAGCCTGTGGTCAGGAAAGAGCCTTTGAACACATCTCCAGAGCTGCTGCGATTAGAAGGTCTTTGATTACTCAGCTCAGCTGGTCCTCCCTTCTCTGTATTTCCCTTCTCCCCTCCCTCAGCCCCTTGCCCCATAGCCCAGGCAGTTTTTTTTTTTTTAAGCAACCCATTTTTTTCTCTCTTTTCATTTTCCTATAGCATCCTAAACCTCAAGATGTGGTTAACACTAATCCTGATTTATTTAGGGTTTATCTGCATTATTAATTCCAATCGTGAAAAAAAAAAAAAGTGTTCCAGGCCCTGGTTTGTATACAAAGTTTGGGTGTTTGTGAAAGGAACCACAGCGATCCCTGGGAAACATATTTCCTTTAGCTATCTTTTAAATCCAAACAACTTTCTTTTCTAGTTTGGAAATATTTCTTGAGATGGGTCCCATCCTTAGCAATTTAATTTATTATTATTTCCCCCCACCCCAGTCGATATCCTTTGAAGCTGCTTCCTACATTAATCTGGACTTAATATGGATTTAAACATGTACAATGGAAAATAATTTGGGTTAAAAAAATAATCTCCCTTGATAAAGCTAGAAAACCCCCACAACTGTCACCATCTCTGACAGCCCAGAATAGAATGAGGTTCTTGAATATGCATATGGAAGAAAAGGAAAAGCAAGTCTAACAGGGTGTATGTTATTTTTTATGTTTGTCAGCTGTTATGACTGGACTGGAGTTGAGTGATATCCAGGGTCTTGACTTGTTGTTTGAACGAATTCATCATCACTTGGAACATATGAACAGTTCCTTGGTGCCCAGGATATACTAAAAATACCTTCCTTCGGACTGAAAGCTGTCTGTCAGAGGTGGCAGCCTGCATCCATCACTCACAGAAGGGCTGCTCAGTCATGGGTTCCAGTGCCCCATCCACCATTCTTTTCAGTTTTGCATTCTTCAGTTTATTGACTGGTACAACACTGGAAGTGGAAAGTTCCTTTTTCTTTGGGTAGGCCCCCAGCATGGCCAATGCTATCAGGGGAATTCACCCTGGATTTGACTCAAGGGACACATGAGGATTAGAATATTTTCATAGGAATTTAAAAGAATTCAGATCAGAGCTCCAAGTCTGCTTTGTCAGATCTCAGCACTTAAGGCAGACCTGAAAGTGTTTCAATTTCTTGGGGACTTGCAGAATGAGATTAGGCTGACTCCAAGAAGCACCCCCTTTTCCATGGATGGAAAATAATATGGCATAGGTGCCATTATTCATCTTTCCTGTGCCTGTGGCAGAAATCACTAACCAATCCCAACATTTTGCACTGAGCCCCAGGCAGCCCCTGTATCCTTCTCAACACAATGTCTTGGGAGCCACCTGCAGTGGATCTGATTTGGGACACACATCAAAAGCTATTTGCCATTCCTACTGGGCCCTGCACTACTTCAGGAGACTCTGAGCTGATCTCTAGGCTTTAAGCATTCCCTTCAGCCTATCTTGTGCACTGATGCCGGTTCTATTCCTGTTCTAGAGAACATGGGCCCACGGTATGAGGAGCAGTTCCAGAAAGACTATGAAGGCCAATGTGAGGGCATATAAATTCATTGTAGAAATTATAGAAAATGTAGATATACAAAAAAGTATAAAATTAAAATAATTTATAATTCCATTAGGATATACATATTGATGTATATGCTTCTCTTTTTACAACATATTTTTTATTGTAAAAAACATACATACACTTAAAAAGTGAGTGAACTTTATAATTTGTTATAAATTGTACCTTGATAGGCCAATCATCTTTCTATATATTATACATAGCAGAGTATATATTCTTTGCATCTGAACTTGGCGTGCATTTTAAGCAAAAAAATGGGTTTCACATTTTATACATCCTATTGAAAAGTCTGTAAACTTTATTATCTGTAAGACTTTAGGTCATAAAACATATAGTTGAACAGTCTTAGGGCATATACCTACATTTCTAGTATTCTAAGGATATCTCAATATGCTGGCCCATTCTTTTTAAAATTTCTTAACAGCTTTATTGAGATATAATTTACATACCAAGCAATTTACCCAAAGTGTACAACTTCATGGTTTGGGGCATATTCACAAGGTTGTGCAAGCCTCATCACCTCCAATGTTAAAGCATTTTCATCACCCCAAAAAGAAATCCTACACCCATTGGCAGTTACTCCCACTCTCGTTTCCCTCCAAGTTCCCTCAGCCCTAGTCAACTGCTAAGCTACTTCCTTTCTCTATGAATTATCTTGTTGTAGACATTTCACATAAAATGGAATCATTCAGTATTTGGATTTTTGTGACTGACTTCTTTCACTTAGCGCATTTTCAAGATCAATCCATATGTTATAACATTCCTTTGTTCCTTTTTATTGCCAAATAATATTCCACTCTATTTGCCCATTCTTTCTAAGAGCTTCTGTTTTGTTTTTGTGGTGTTGCTCTCAGCACTTTACTGAATTGAGTGGCCTTCATATCTCCCATCTGTGCACCTTTTATTGTTCCATTGATTATTTTTGTAGGATTCTACTAAATTTACAGAGAAATCCAGTTCAATTCAGTCAACAGTACATATTGAGTGTTGAAATATGCAAGGTTCTTTGCCAGAAACTGCTGGGGATAAAAAGACGAATGGACATTCTCTCTGCCATTCAAGGGTTTATAATCTAGTTACATCAAATAATGAGAACAAATCATGTCCATGAGTCACTCTGATACCATTAGCTTTTCACTAACATTTTTTTAAGTAGGATCCATGCCCAACGTGGAACTCGAATTCATGACCCCAAGATCAAGAGTCACATGCTCTTACTGAGTGAGTCAGCCAGGTGCCTCTCATGTCTGAATTTGCATTATTTTGATGTAGATGTGTAAATGGTTTTCCAGCTTATTTCATGTGTTTTTATATTTATACCATGCTATTATGTAAGCCACCCCAAGATAGGAACTATGTGCTCTATTTCTTTTCTATTATAATAATGTTAATTATTAGTACAACATGTATTATTTACTATGTATTTCTTTTATTTTAGCTGCAAAACAATCCTGTGAGGTAGCCACTGTTATTTTCATTTGCTGATGGGGAAACTGAGGCCAGGATGATAAAGCAACTGGCTAAAGGTCACTCACCTGGTAAGGGTGGTCACTGGACCACATTAGCCCCCAGCTGCATGGAAGGTACTCTTAGCAGCCAGTAGATGATCCTATTTACCTGCCATTCTGGCAGGCAGCTCTGCATCTTGGTCTTAGAACCCTGAACCGGTGTCTGGGGGCAAAGGATAGAGTCAAAGTGTTTCAAGTCTTTGTCCTACAGCATTTGTGGTTGCCTCCATTCCATTCTCTTGTCAAAAATAGAGAACATAGCTCCCCTCAAAGCTCCCTCTGTTTGATACAAGAAATCACTGGATGTCATCTTTGGAACTTACCATTTTGGAATCAAATGTGAGAAGATGTGCTTAGGGATAACAAATTAGGATCCTCCCAACTCCCAAAATGTACCATTTTGTACAGCAGCATCACAAATGGCAGCATTGGAGAACTCAAGGCTTTCCATTTGGGACCTCTAGAACCGTCCAACTACCTTCCTAAGACACACGTGTACTGTGCTGTCATCTTCAACAATAAGGCAGGTTACATCCGTGAATCTACATATCACACTGAAGACACTCAATAAATATTAAATAATAATTATTGTTTCTTTCACATTCACTGACAGGATAAAATCCCAGTAAAGAACCTTAAAGGTCTAATTACTTCGTTGGCATTGAAACCAAACTGCTAGTTGAGAAATTAATTGTGGAGCCGTCGGAGATGGAATAGTAGGAAGTTGTTTTGAGCAGTGGTGTCACTCTGAAACTTCGAGTAAGACGTGGAGCAATAAACACCAACGCAAACTGCCGAAAGTGATGGAGCAGGAGGAGACTAGATGTGCAGCTGGCACTGAACAGACTTCTGTTCATTTACTGATAACTTCAGTGCACAAAATGTGTGTGGAGTGGGTGACCACCTGAATTAATTAATGAGCAGAAAACATCTCTAGAGATATTTAGAACAATGTGGAAATGATCTCTACCACAAATGAAGGCCCAAAATATTAATAACCACAATTATAATGTTAATTAACATTCGCTGAGCACCAGCTATGAGCCAGGTCCTATTTTAAGTGCTTCAAACATATTATCTCATTTAATCTTTATAACAAATTACATAGCAAATATCATCCTCATTTTTAAAATGAGAAAATGGAGGCATGGAGAAGTTAAGTAACCTTCCTAACATCATGCAGTTAGTAGTAAATAAATTAATAAATAAATAGCGCCCAGGATTGGCATCTTCTAATCTCTTTGGAGATCACTGAGTTTCCAAGACCTTAAAGAAACATCCAGAGATTATCCAGTCCATATTTCTCAAACTGTTCCATGGAACCATGGGAGTTGCTTCAGAAGTTCTACCAACAATGACGTATTTGTGCCTAACAGGGATGAGTTCCTCATTTTGTGTTTGAACCTGCTTTGGGTATTGGATTTCCACATAACACTTTGTTTTCAAACAAAAGAGACAAAGAGTATTCCATTGGTATATGTCTTAGGCCAGTAAACATTTTCTGTAAAGGGCCAGATAGTAAATACTTTAGGCTTTGTGGGCCACGCTGTCTGTGTCACAACAACTCTGCTGTTGTAGGACAAAAGCAGTGATGGACAGTATCTAAATTAATGAGTGTGGTTGTGTCCCAATAACACCTCATTATTAAAGCAGCCATAGTTTGCTAACCTCTGGTCTAGACCATCCCTCTGTGGTCAAGTGGAGTTTGCCTAAACTTTCTAAATAGAAGTTGTCTTGCTTGCTCACAAAGAGAAGGTATACTGTCTAACACCCCCATATTTATGAGCACCTGTCATCTGTCAAAAAGTCCATGGCATAGTTTGAGGGAAAGGAAACTAATGTGCACTGAATGTGGACTTTGTGTCGTGTAATCTGCTAATGGCTCTACATCTAAAATGATCATTGTAACTGTGTAAGGTGAATGGCATGACCGTCTTTAACAAAGAAAGAAACTGAGACTTACAGTTGTGAAAAAAGTAACTAAACTAGAGTCAGGCTGAAGTTTCCCTATTCACCATCACACCTTATTGACATGGCTTAAAGCCACATTGCTCTTCCTGCCACGTGACAGACTGGAAGTTCATTGATAAGTCACCCTCTGTCAATTCTTCTCTAGGAAAAAGCATTCAAGTTCATGTCATAACCTCACTTTGCTGCCCCCAGATGCTTCACCATCTCTATTAAGTTAGCGACTTAAAGATTAGTGCTACCATTTCTATATGAGTTTTCCCAAGGCTTAGCAGAGGAAGAGGATAACCTTGAGATTTCAATAAGCTGTTCTCCCATTTATGCTTTTAGTCATTTATTGTCTAATCAGGTTGCGTTGGGGGTGTGTACTTGTGGTGATCCTCCATGATCCATATGTCTTTTGTAAAGATATTTTTCATCTCTATACTTTGTCCTCTATCTACTGTACTTGCCTCTCTTAAATTCATACTATGCCAGGAAATTTTGGAGTTCTAAGTCTTCAACAAACTCATTTTCTTCAAATATTTTATGGCACTACTAGCTTGGTTATATGCCACCAGTAGGTAAATACATTTAGTTTCTTCCTTCTGCATGAGATAGGTTGAAATTTTGAGGCTGTGATATTGATGGTTAGAGTACTGAATCTCTTCCAGAACACACATTTATTGTCTTCTTTTGTGTGCACCAAAATACTTTGGAATTGAAAGGCCTTTTACAACTGATTTCTTTTTTTTTTTTTAATTTTAGAGAGAGAGTGCCAGTGGGGGAGAGGGACAGAGGGAGAGAGAGACAGTGAGAGTCTTAGGCAGGCTCCATGCTGAGTGTAGAGCCTGACATGGGGCTCAATCCCACAACCCTGGGATCATGACCTGAGCTGAAATCAAGATTTGGACGCTCAACTGACTGAGTCACTCAGGCACCCCTATATCTATTTTCAATTCATTCTGGATTGGTTTCCTTTTGAGAACCATCAGCCCCATTCACCTGGCAATAAGAAGGTGGTGCCAGAAGTCAGTGACAGCATAGCCTCTAGTGGCTCTCAGTTCCAGAAAAAATCCAGGTCTGTGAGCCACCACAGCCCACCTCCACAACCACACACTGTAACTCAGATGCATGTGAAGAGGAAGAGAAATCCATCACCTGTGGAAAACTCAGCCATCAATAAGCAGCCCTGCAGGCCTTTTGGTTGGGAACCAACCACAGAACTGGCTCTCCATCAACAATCAAACAGTCTTTAGCTGTGATCAGCCACTTCCGTCACCTCTGAGACTGGCAGGTTTCCAATAAAGCCAATAGCCCCCTCCCCCAGGGTAAGGTCATCAGCAGGAGGCAGGCATTGTCGTTTAGCCAAGCAATTTGACAACAGTGTTAGCTTACACTCTATTAGCCAGCAGCGACACCCTGACCCCTGACCCTGACATTGACCTCAGACAGCCTTCTCCTGAGGTAGACTCTGATCATTTGAGGTGGTCCGCCCTGCTGGTTAGCATGAGAGAAGGCCCATCAGGACCAAGCAGGGCTCCCTGGTCACCCCCACTCCCAACAGGAGGCTTAAGGCTTAAAGTACAGAAACAAGCCAGAGTTGAACCCAAGATGCCAAAGGTGAACATTCAGGAACGTATCCATCAGCAGCCTGTCACCAAAGGACGATGTAAGAACTATGGAAGCTTTCAGCGCAGGGGTAGCCGTTGTCTCCAGACAGTTCTGCTCCTTAATGGAAAAGACATATCAAAATATGGCTTACAAAATACAAAATAATGGACTGAGATGTACATTATATGAGGGTGTTAGATTGCAATGTACTTTACAGTGGGGGAATTAGATTGAAGTGTTATGCCAGGGTAGTTAGGTTGAAATATGGATTATCCTAGGAATGTTAGCTTGAGATGTGCTTTATAACACAGTTGTTAAATTAAGATGTGCTCCGCAGTGCAGGCATTAGCCTGAGATGTGCATTATAGCAAAATTGTTAGGGGGAGATGTGGATTCCACTTTGGGAGGGGATAAGAGTGAGGAAAACACCTTGTGTTGAATACTATTCAAGGTTGCATTACATGGATTTCAGGGGTTTGAATGCAGGGGAATGAGAGCATATAATGTTCCTTCCCTTCTCCTTTCTCCCAGCCAAACAACCTGCCACTTTCCCCACTTTTCCTGTTAGGGACTTACAGGCCTCCCCCATCAATAAAAACATTAGCTCACTAAACAGCCTGATGGCTTTTCCTTCCCTGGCTTAACCCTTTGGGAGCTGGGGTTTCCTTTGGATTTGTAAAGATATTGATCCCGGATAATGTTTGCTTTTCTAACTCTCTCTTCCCTAGACTTGATGGATAGGTTCAGGGCTACATCTCGGCAGCCAACTCACCGCAGCTACCCAGGGAAAGGGGAACGGAAAGCAAGGCGAGCGTTCAGTAGTTAACGCCATTGGAATGCTTTTTCTGGGATGGGCAGACTGGGGAGAAATGTGGGGGCCACAGTCACTTCTAATCAGCACAGGATTTCACTTTTAATTTTCCTCATTCTTGTCCTGATCCCTCTACCAATATTTCTTTAGTTCAACTCAGAGTGTTGTATAGTTTCTAATTAATATCAGATGCTATCTTGAGATTGGCTGCCCTGAGTTCCATTTTTAAAGACTGCTTTTTCAGTTAAAGGATCTATAGCATTACCAATATGGGTGAATACGGCAGCTGTGTTGTTTGCTTGTGATGCCGGCCTAGGTGGGGATGGCTTTAATAAACCCTCACCCTATATATAAATCTTACCTAAGGAAAATAAGCGAAGAGGAATGGGAGCATCATCTCGCTCATTAACCACTTGGCCTACAAAGGTTCACTGACTGTCTTCCCAACAGTGTTTTTGTTCTTTCTTCTCTTCCTTAGTTCAGAAGATATAATTTACAGCCTCCAGAAGTCTGGCCGAGAGCAATTGGATGGTGTCCAGCTTCACCGGAATCAGAAAGGTGAGTTCCAGCCTTCTTGTTTCTCAATGAAAGAAAATGTTATACCAGGTGAGTTAACTCAGTCAAAAAGACTAAACTGCCAGACAAGGGCACCAAACAAAACCAAACACTTCAAAGGAAATTGCAGTGTTACTAGACACCTCTGCATTGTGCCTTGAGGTTCCAGAAAAGAGGCAAGCAGGCATTTCTGTGTGCATTTTGTCAGGCTCTATTTCTCTAGACATAAAAGAGGGTTTGCTGCAGGACAACAGCACTTACCTTCCCTGGCTGAGTTTGCTATGGACAAAACACAAGGAATATGACAGAAATATGCTGGCCAGGTAAAAAGCAGTCCCACCCACCCTAGGATATCTCTGCCAACTTTAGTCTGTCAGTATTCCCACTTCTAAGCATTTTTGGGGTAAGTCCTCTGGAAGTTTGGTGTGTTCTTTTCTTCTCCTGGTGTCCATTCCTGCCTCATTTTCTAACATCACATTTTCCTTAAAAATAGGCTATGAGAGCTATTTCTATCCACTGTCAAGGGATCTGTCCAGCCAGACTCCCACGGGATGTAGGAATGAATTTAAAACCAATGATGAAGGAAAAAGAAGGGTTGGCTTAGTCCCAGACTCTGCTTTTAAATAAATCTTTTGGGTCAAGTTATATATTTGTGGCCCCTCCCTAGAAGATGAATTACAGTATGGTTCTCTTGAAAACCACCTAAAATCCCACCCCAAAGAAGAGACCAAATAGTATCATGGCAGAATCACGGTAGCCTGGTATTTGGAAGCAGCTTTGGAATCAGTCCTGCTCCATCATTTAATTGCTTTGTGAATTTGGGCAAACCACTGGACTTTTCTGAACCTCTATTTTTCCATCCATAAAATGGGCTTAGTGGTGGTAGCAACCTCACAGGAATATTACAAGGAACAAATGGGCTAATGCCTATAAAATGCTTAGTCTTATGCCTGCCGCAGGGTAATCACTCAACAAACAGTGGCTGACAACTATAATTTTATTAGCACACCAACAACTAGCAGGAACAATGTTCCAATTCACCATGGGCTCCCTCAGCACTGACTTATCACATACCACACTGACCCTCATGTGCTCATCAACATATCTGGTCTTAGTAACATACTGTATCCCTCAGCCTCACTCCTTTCCAAGACTAGTGTTTATGAGGATTTTTCTCTGTAAAGGAAGAAGGGCAGCCCTGCCAATGAGGGGATAGACAGATTAGAAGGGCCTCATTGATGGAATATAATCCCTCTCTGTACTCGTTGGTAACTAGCCATGATTGTATTTCAAAGGTAACAGTTCATCTCTACCGTGGGGATTGGCGTGCACTCCACAAATAGGGCCTAATGTGATCCGACAGGCCTGATTTCTCTAGATATATATTAAAACAACATGCCCAGTGATGATGACTCCAAGGTCCTGACCTTTAACAAGAACTTATGACGTAAGGCAACTTGCCCAGGAGAGCAAGTGGGGCAGAAGGCTAGAGGGACAAGGTCATCAGCTAATGAAGTGGTCAGCATTGAGTTTCTGTCACTCAGCTGGTTAAGAGGAAACTGAGAGGGAAGTAAAAGAAAATGGGAACATTTAAGAAACAAAGAGAAGGACCACATTTGAGCTAACGCTCTGAAAGTGAGCAGATGTTGTCGGAACACAGGATGATGAAATGCAGCCCATCTGAACCTTCATCATAGCCTTGTTCAATTTTACCTGCTGAACACAGGCTGGCTGAAAGGACATTTAGAGGAAGCTAATTCTGTACAGATCCCATGTTAGAATGAAAATGGGCAAGTACTAAGCCCACCTGTTCTTTGGTTCATGTTGCCCCCAGGCACACAGTAAGGAAGGGCGGTCAAGAACATGGGCTTAGATATGTATTTCAGACCTATTCTGTGTTCTGGGCATGCTACCCACTAAGCTTCAGCCCCATTATCTGGAAAACTGAAGATAGCACCTACTTCAAAGGGAGGTTCATAGAATTACATGAGAAAATTCATATAAAGGGCATAGAGTGGTGCTTGGCACAGAATAAACACTCAAGTGTCAGCCATTACTATTGTTATTCCACGTATGCCAATGATCTTCAAGAGAAAGTAGAGAGTTTGGAAAAAATGGGTAATAAGTTGTGTGTGACAGCATAAGAAGATGGTTCATACCGGTTTCACAGTGGCAATTCCAATGTTTCCCACTGGAGGAGCACTTCAAACTTTTGAAGCACTCACCCAGCCAACGAACATTTATTGAAAACTACTGAGGGCTCAGCTCTGTGCTAGGTCCTGGTTGGGGTGAATTAACTTTGTTCTTCACTGCCTTGCTGGGGAGACAGAAACATCAAGACTTAGAGTCTAAGTGGTAGTATATTTCAAGAATATATTACGGGGTGGGGGACAGCCAACTCTTCTTGGGAAGATCACAGAGAAATCAAAGAGATGAGGGCATTCATTTCGGTTTTATTGTTTGGTCCTTCAAATGATGCCTTGGGGCAGGTAAGGCTGGTGTCACTCTCCCCATTCATTTTATGTATGAAAAAGTTGAAACCCCAGCAGGTTACCCTTGCTTTGGTTTGCCACAGTGCATAGTAGAACTGAGACTGTTACCTCAGCTTCCAGGCTTCCAGAAGGGAGACCCCCACCCCAGCAGCATCAGGATGAATTATGCCCTGTGATGATCACCTGAGGTCTGAAAAAATTTCTCCTAACTGTCATGATCATCACAGCCAGATTATAATCCAACTCTTGAACATCCTAAAACACAAAGATGTAGAGGGTTTCAGTTCCACTTCCTGAGTTATTAAAAAGATTCTTTTAAACCTTTATCCTCTCATTTCTAAATCCAAGCGCTCTGGGTTAGGGGAAGAAGCACTGAATGGAGAGACCAAGGATCAGCATGCTGGTCTCAGCAGTACCCTGGTTTCCCTCACATCCCACAGCCACTGATGTCTCAGGTCCCTGGATTAGGACATTTATATTCCCTGCCCACCTCTACCTTACAAAGATGATAGGAGGATAAACTGAAAGCATTGATCTGGGGAAGCACTTTGAGTGTTTAGTTGGGAACATAAAGTTCCAGTGGAATCAATCATCAAATTAGGCTGTAGCAGCCTGGGAATAAAGACTTGGAACATCACCAGGGCCACCAACCCCTATGTATGCCTATGATGACCCAGCCAAACCTCTTTCTCAGGATTCAGTTCTTTGGGGCTTTTCTGGGTTTGGAGACTCTAGTGGAATGGCACAAATAATCACATGCCATTAACCAAGGCTACTTACTCTCTTTTTTCTTTCAAATGTGGACCTAGCTTTAAGCCTTTTTTTCTAGTTATGAAGATAACATACAATCTCTTTTTAAAATGCAAACAATTTATCAAAGTATAAAAAAATTAAAATCACCCAAAACTCTACTACCCAGAAACAAACACTGTTAACCTGGACTGTATCCTATCAGACATCTTTTCTGCATACATATGCATATTTATGCCTTATTTTATATTAGTGGTATCACATTACACATGCTATCCAAAACAATATACCATGTCATTGAATTATAGATATGCACATTCCTTTTCAATGACTACATTGTATTCCTATTGGATATACCATCAGTTATTTAACTAATCCCCTATGGATGGGCAGTAATGTTATTATAAATAATACTCTAATAAGTATACTTGTGCTTAGTGAACCTGTTGAGTTGTCTCCTTAGGATAAATTGCCACAAGTTGAAATCACTAGGGAAGCTGCCACCTCCAACCACTCTTAAGAAGTATTCACATGGAGCAGTGAAGTAATAGAAGGGCAAGGACCAGCCAAGCTGAAGGGTCCCATTAATCCTAGTGGTTTTTATCCATTCACCTATGGAGAAATGAGGATGCCAGAGGTGAATTGCCATATCCTTGAGATTAAGTGTCATGCCATGGGGCTTTAGAATCTTGTTTTGCTTTGTGTTGTGTTTGGTTTTTTCAACTACTCTTCTTGCCCTGGCCTTTGGATCCATTGCACACCACACAACCCATTCTGCAGCACTGTTCATTCCCGGACACTCTGATCATCACATAGTGGATTCCATTTTCTCTTTACTGGGCTTTCTTTCTGGTGGCTTTTCTCCGAATGGGGCCCAATGGTTGCTTAACTCATTTGGGTTAGAGTCAGCACTGAGGCCAGCTAAAGCAGTGAGTTGAGTTGGGTGATTACTCTGCAATGTTTTAATTTGTCTTTGGACAAATTCTCATAAGCTTTCCTGAGAAAATCTCCCATTAGTTGTAGTCATTTAATTTAAGAATGGCTGGGAGAAGAAGATGAGCTAAGATGACAGATGGAGGAATGCAGATGTGAACTTCTTAGAGACTCAAAAGCACCCTGAGGATTTGGTATCCAGTGAATCACAATGTCTGCTGTTACTGCTTGTGTCCATGGACTTGACAAATGTTCAAGATATCATTAAAATACACGGATTTTCTCAGATGACAAGCAAATTTTATTATTTTTTCTTGTCTATAAAATCATAACAAGTTCAACTAAGGAACTCCCACACACCCCAAGTCCAGCAAACATAAAAAATAAAAATTTGAGTAGCCTCATAGGAAGGCAAAACAAAGCAAAAAATAATAACAAGTCTGCTGTTAGAGAGAAGTTTCCTTTGGTCACGTTGCCACAAAGATAACTTTTAAATTCCATGCTTACTCTGGTTTCCTTCAAACAGATTTTCTGGACATCCTAATTTGGCGTTTGTATAATTCAACATCTATTATTGTTTCAGGACCACAGTTATTATTTTAATTATAATTTAAAGCTGCCTAATATACCCAGAGGTCACCGGGCACCTAAAAGAAATAAATAAAAACAACTTGCCATTTTTAAAAGCAGCATGTTTATTTGGAAGTCTCACAAGCAACTCAACTAAGACATCATAAAACCTTCAAATAAACTAAAACGGAAACAAAATAAAATGTCCGGTCTTAATCTCCTTAGAAGGCAAGCAGGAGAAGGTTGCAGCTAGCTGAATGCTGGCATGAGAACTCTCAGAATGATTTTATTACTGAGTTTGGAAACACCAGTGTATGTCTTCACGCCCACACTCTGTATTGTATTTCTGTATAGTCCTAGTCTGAGATTTATAATCCTCGAGGCTTGGTGTGAAGTTTTAGTCACTGAGAGGTCAGTCTAGCAACAAATGTGATGCAGAAAAAGAAAAGGACATTCTAGAGGCTTGGAAATGCCTACCCACTGACTACTTCATCCAGATGGCTCAGGATGGCCTTCTCCAGTGAAGGTGTCCATAAAGCAGACTCAGGTCTCATTAACTCTATTTCAAATGTAAAATTACTGAAATATCAAAGTCTAGTGATTTTACATTTGGAAGGCTAAAGAAATTTCAAAACAGTTCCATAATGTTTCTACATGTGAGTTTCCATAACAGAAAACAGTAAAATCATTTTCAAACCATTTACTGCTAGTATTCTCCATGTAATCAGAGCTGTTATGGTTTGTTAAGCAACAGAATTATCTAGTGGGAAGGAGGTTTATGCTGCTCTAAAACCTTCCAGCTACGTAAGTATGCAAATCAGTAAGTATTTTAGAATCTGTTGAGCAAACATAGTCAAGATTTCCAGAGTGAAGCATCTATTCCCTCCACTCCAAGAATGGTCTTAGATAGTTTAGGGTGACTCTCTCTGGGGGCCCGGAGAGCTGCACTATCAAACTTGGCTCAAAGTTCTGAGATTAAGGCAGAGTGGTGTCCTCAGACTGGCAGAGAACAGGGTCCCAGAAATCTCCTTTCTTACTGTGGAAGAAATAAGAATGAAAAGAGAAAAGAGAGCATAACAGAAAAAAAAAAGAGGAAAAAAGAGAGAAAAGGAAGGAAGTTGATCCCCAGGGTGGCAAACTTGAATGGCTGCAATCGACTAAACTAAAAATATAAACAGGTGAAGTGAGTATTAAGGAGTGTTGGGGACCTTGGAAAATACACCCAGCCTAAAGGGCATTGGCTGCTCAAATCCAGCTGCAGGTTCCCAGGTCCAGTGTAACCAGAGCTTTCAGTTTTTCAAGAGAAACTGGAAATATAGATTTTTTTCCTTGAAATATCTCAAATTTTGAATGTTGGCAATCAATTTTAGTCAAATACCCACAGAATGTATGAATCAAATCAAAGCCTCCTACATGCCTCATCTAGCTCATGGGCTGTAAGTTTGCAAATTGTATGAGATAGAAGTAAGCAGTTGGGCACTAAAAATAGCAACAGGTTTTGGAGCCTGGAATGGATAATTTTTATTAAAGAGTTCTTTCATCCTCTGTCTCAGATAAGGGAGAGTCTTATCAAGACTTAACACTAATTCTCATCTATAAAGGAAAATATATATTTTTTTCTCTCCCATTCTATCCAGTGCCCTCAAATCTAAAATAACTTTTAATCTGCTTTATCCTTTCTTTCTGATTCCCTTTGTAAGTATTGGGCGGCGAATGAACTCTGGGTATACTGAGCTAAGCAAATGCTTATGATCTTTTAGTCTTCTGAGATGGGGATGGATTGATGCATAGAAAAGATTTGAAGACAGTGGAAAGCTGTGCTCTGAGCCTATTTGCAAAATATATTAGATAAATTATAATATAGTTTATTAGTTGCTTTAAGATATTATCCTTACAGCATTCCTGCATTTCACCTTTAAATTATTGTTATTCAGAGGTTATATTAGTCAGTTTTTATTAAATAATGTTGCAGTAACAAATAACCCTCAAGTTTCAGTGGCTTACAACCAAGATATATTTTTCATGCATAGGTTGGTTGTATCTCTCCTCTGGTTCATCTTTATTCTGAGCCCAGGGCTAAAGGAGCGGCTCTTCCCTGGCTTCAAAACAAAATGGTGCTAGGGGTACCTGGGTGACTCATTCTCTCTCTCTCTCTCTCTCTCTCTCTCTCTCTCTCTCTCTCTCCCTCTCTCCCTCTCTCCCTCTCTCCCTCTCTCCCTCTCTCCCCACCTCCACCCACCCCCCCCACCCCTCTCCCCTGCTCGTGCTCTCTCTTTCTCTCAGATAAATATATATATATATGAATATATTTTAAAAACAGTGTGGCGTTAGAAGGGAGAAAAGAAACCACATGATGGCTTTTAAAGCTTCTGCCTAGAAGTAGCATACATCACTACTTCTTACATTTTATTGGTGGCCAAAGCAAGTCATATGGCCAAGCTTGATGTTGATGAGGCAGGAGACTTATTACCCTCTCACAAGGAAGGGCAATAATTGGGAACAATAAAACAATCTCCTATAGGGGGTATGCCTTGGGGGCTTTGAAAGAGAAAAATAACTGGGAAGCTCCCAACATCTCCTGTTGGAGAAACAAAGCTAGCCCTCAGGCTCCATTCTGACCTTGGTAGGAACCATTGAGGTAGTTTAAGTGGTGAGTGGTTAAAAGTAGGGCATTGAGTCAGATTTCCTGGATTTAAATCCTGGCTTTCCCATGTCTTAGCAGTGAGGCCTCAGATACGTTACTCAATGGTTTTGTGTCTCATTTTCCTCATGCAAGCACACCTACCTCATAATGCTGTTCAGAGGATTCAATGAGTGAGGATATATATTGAGAAAGAGAGAGAGAATACTTAGAACAGTGTTTGGCACATAATAAGTATTGACCATTACTGCAGTGATGATGACTGGAAAGCCATCAGCTCAAATGCTTCTCAGCCCCCTTCTCAATAAGGGCCAAGACTCCCCATATAGATAGATTCCTCCAGGTATTTTCAACTTAAAAATCCTATGTTAAAATGCATGTGTTTCTGGGAGAGCTAAACCCTTAAGTCTTTATCAACTAATACTCTGAGAGCAGTTTCTAGCAGGATAGGATGTAAGAAAGGGGTCCTGGAGACAGTGCGACAGAAAACAGAAGTTAGGGAGAAAGGACCCCTAAGTAATAAAACTTTTAAAAGGTTGAACCTGAACTGAGGCTGTTTTACTGAGAGCTACTCAGACTAGACCAGTAATTCTCATCCTTGGCTATACATTAGAATCCCAGGGGATGCCAAGACCACACCCTAGGCCAATGATGTCAGAATCTCTGTGGGCAGGGATGCAGGACTCAGCACCTTCAAACTCCCCGGGTTCTTCCTGTGTCAAACCAAGGCTGACGCATTGGAGCAGTCTATCTTCCACTCAGAGCACCTGATTGCCTCCTTCTTGGTCCACATTTTGCTCCACCATGGATCTGGGTTAACCTTGTTTCTCCAGCATGATCCAGATGAACTGACCAGGAGAGGAACACTTGCTGACAAAGACCAGGAAGAGATATGGCCAAAGTCGCACATTTTTCTTTTCTTCCATCCTGATTGATCACTTTATACAATAATAAAACTTTTAAAAGGTTGAACCTGAACTGAGGCTGTGACGGTGACACAATTAATCAAACTCTTGAAGAATCATGTTACATTATGTGCTTCAAGCATTGATCCACTTCACTAAAAGTTGGCCTGAAATACAACCTAGACACATGATGCTAGATTCATAAGAAATGGCCAGGATGCCATCTATTGCTTTGTGTCTCCATGTAATATGTGGACCTGTAGCCAAGTAGACCATAAAGCAGGACAGATTCAGACACACTGGAGGGGACATCACTAGTCCCTACCTTGCCCCCAAATTGCTAGGAGTAGGAGTACAGAGGAGAGAGGGATGATTATGATGTGTTCACCAAACCTGCTATCACTGAGCCTAGATGATGATGATACTGTTCATCCACAGGCTCCCAGGCTCCTTACCTGTTCTTGAATGGAGCAGAGACAATACCAGCATCCCTGGCACCATAAACTCTTCCGCACGGAGGCACATTTTGGGAGTCCTCTCTAGATCTAAGTTTAAGGACCAAATGCATCCCCCTTTTTAATTCATAGGTATACATCAAGTCAATAATAACATCTAGCATCTCTGTGCGGTCGTTTCCAGTTAGCCAAACACTGAAAAGTCCCCAGACCCATTTGAGCCTTACAATAACCCCATAAGGTAGTTAGGTGAGCCAGGATTTATGATCCCCATTTTACAGAAGAGGAAATTTGCTGGGGAAGTGATGTGAGCTGAAAGGTCATGGAACTCATGGTAGAACTGGAACACCTGGTTTTAGCACGTGGACCCCATGGCCTTCCAACAACTTCCAAGCAACATAGGAGACCACAGAGGAAATCAGATCTTGTGCTGGCCCCAGGCAAAATCACATTATAGGCAAAGCTCCTTGGATGCCTTTCCTCTTCCCCTTCACCAGCCTTCTTGCTCTCTTCCAGGTGTCCCCCCCGCCCCACTCTCTGCCCTCCATGGTGTCAGCCCACATTTTCGCTAGCATCCCTGGGCCCAGGGGTCCTTCTATGTGCTCCCCTCTTGAAACTGCCCTGGTCTTTAGCTGGCCCAGTAGAAAGACAGATGTGCCCTCAAGGCCCAGTTCACCCTTGAGACCTAGCTGCATGACCTTGGGCAAGTTACATTATGCTTTTGGATTTCCCCCTCTGTGGAATGGCTTATTACTAGTACCAACTTCTTGGGACTGTACAGAAGATTATATGAGTCATGTACATAAAGCACTCTAGACCATGTCTGGAATTTATTAGGCACTCAAAAAGGGCAATTGTTTCAGAAATCATTTCTGTTTAGTCATTAATTATATAGCTAGCATTTTTCAAGACCTACTGTGTAATGCTATGTATTGACTTGTTCTTAGTACTTTTCATGTACTCCTCTTTCACTGATTCCTCAAGACAACCCTATGAAGCAAATACTGTTACTACCCCACCTGACAGATGAAAGAACTAAGAAATTAAAGAGCCAGCAAGAGATCGACTCTGGATTTGGCCTAAGTAGTGTAATTCCAGGCCCAGCTGATAGTTCAGGCCCAAGCTCCAGTTGTGGGAGGTAGGGAGATAACAAATATTTAACATTGCCTCTTGCCTTTTATATTTTTGCTAAGAATATCTTTGAATAAAAGAAATAGCTTAGGTATATAAGTACTCACATGGAAAGGAGCAAGTCTGTGATGATGTAATATCAGCCATTATAGCAAAGAGGACAGACAATAAGTAAGAAACGGCTTTCTAGGTGCTGCTAAAATTATACTATGAATATATTTTGTAAACTGAAGGAAGGAATCACAAGAAATTGTTAACAGTGGTAGTCTTTGTAGAGAAGGACTGAGTTCAGGTGAGGATAGCATGGTTTTTCCTTTTCCTTTTGTGTTTTTCTATATTATTTGAATTCTCAAACCTGGCTCTACCTGTTAGTTTTGTTTTATACCAACAGGATTTATCAGAATAAGACAACTTTTGTTTTATTTTGTTATGTGTTATTTTCTTCCTTATACATTTCATATTAAAAAATTAATGAATGTCACGTTTAAAAATCATACCATAAAACCAACCACCTTCTCCACTCTAGTGTCACACCCTCAAGCTGCTTATCATCTTAATACAAAGATGAGACAGAACAGGCAGAAAAATGGGAGCGCCCAGCAAGACGGGTTATAATTAAGTGCCAGAGAATGCGAAGCCATCTCTTGAGACTGTAAGAGTACAGCTCCCTTCCCAAACATGGTATTTTCCTTGTTGGTTTTCTTCCCCCACCAGAAATTTTCCACTTTAATTATGTGGGTTAGGTTAGAGAAGTTCACCTTCAGAACTTTAAATGCGCAAACAGCTAATCCCTTCCATAAGACACATTTCTGGGAAAGCCCAAAGATAAATGTTTACAGCCTATGCAGAGAGAATAGAACCCAGTGAAAAAGTGATTTAAGCATTATGTGCCCATGCCTGAAGAAACAATTTAGAGAGCGCTCTAGCCTGTACATTCTGGAATCCTGACCTTCATTCTCACAGAGTGGAATCGTTGGCAATGCTCATAGGCTAGATTTTATTTTCTCCTTTTTCCTGGTTTTGACTTCAACATGAGGAGGATGGGGATTAAAATTATAGTTAAAATATTAAGTCTACTACCTAAAGGAATGAAGTTTATTGAAGTTGCTAAGTGTTCAGTAAAGAAACTCAAAACAGCCCGAGCATACTCACCTCGGCATAGAACTAATATATTGGTTGAGAGGAACCTGAGCATAGAGATGGCACACATATGCACACACACACATCAATACATTGATGTATCAATAAATGGAATACATTCGTCAAGTAACTAGAATTTGACAAGCAGAGAGCAAAAATGACCCCCTAATTAAGGCACTTAGAAGTACTGTTAGTCAGCAAAATTATGAAATGCTCTCATAAGAGCGCAGAGAAGACGGGGACCAATAAGAGATACCAGTTAAACTCTTGGAAGCTCAGTTTTCTCATCAATCAAACGGGGTCAGTAATATCCGTTTGGGAAGGATATGCGGAAGTCATAAGGAGATACCTAGCATAACAACAGGCATAAAGTAAAGAGATACATAGTGTAAGGTCCCTTATTCCTAGAGTGTCTCATGGCCGTACAACTGACAACAGATGAGCACTCTTCCTCCTCCCTACAAGGCTGGATGGGATCTACAGGTCAGTCCAGATAAATTCTAACTATGGTCAAGGAGTAGTCCATCACCATCCTTGTCTCCCACACCTACAGTCATAAGGAAAGAACAGCATGGGTTAGTGGCTAAAAATTGAGTCCTGGGCTCAAATATTAGGTTTGGACATGGGACAACTCATGTCACCATCCTGAAGGTCATTGTGAAGAATGAATGTGAACCTGAATGACAAGTGCTCAGCACCCAACAGGTGCTGAGTGCTCTGGGCTTCTCTACTCTCCAGGGGCTCCTTTCCCACCTCCATAGCTGCCCATATCCCCTGCAGGCTGGTCATAAGGGTGAGGAGCCTCTCAGGAGCTGCTAATAAATGTTTATGAAGGAATTATAATAAGTGCTACCAATTACTGGGCTACTATTATGTGCCAGGCACTGTACTTGAAAAAAATCGTAACTGTTATTTCACTTTAACTCCACAAGTAGGAGGGAGGCACAAGAATTTATAGAAAAGATAATAGGCTTTAGAGGCATAATCTGAACTAGCCCCCATCCTTCATTCTAACTGGGTGACCTCTGGAAAAGTATTTAAATTCTCTGAGCCTCAGTTTCCTTATCTTTAAATGTGGTTGGTTTTTGGTTTTTTTTTTTTTGAGAAAGAGAGAGAGAGAGCAGGGGAGGGGCGGGGGGGGGGGGGACAGAGGATCCAAAGCAGGCTCTGTGTTGACAACAGCAAGCCCAATGTGGGGCTCGAACTCAGCAACCATTAGATCATGACCTGAACTGAAGTCAGATGCTCAACAGACTGAGCCACCCAGGTGCCCCTCAGTTTCCTTATATTTAAAATGGATATAATGTAATATCTACCTCCTAGTGTTGCTGTGAAGATATAAAAAAATAGAGAAAGAGAGGGAGAGATGATGGGTAGATCTTTTATATGTGTGTACACATACACATACATATAAAATTACAGAGTGCAGTGTCTAAAACCTAAGATATGATGTTTAAAAAACAAGTGAAAAATAGTATCTGATAATACAGTAAGATGGGTGTTATTATCCCTATTTTACAGCTGAGAAACTCCTCAGAATGAGACCCTCTGACAGAACTCCATTCAGCCTCTTCCAGTGATGAGGAATTCCCTTCTTGTATCCCAAATGAGTAGGAAATTGATCTGGAGCTTTAGAAATACCCAGGATTTGGGTAACAAGTGGAGAAGAATATTACAGATAGGCTCAAACCCTACAGAGGTTTATGGGGTTGAGGGAAGGGGAATAGTGAAAGTTCAAAAGAAATACTAACCATGTTTTCTTCTTCTCCTCCTATGTAGAACACTTGGGTATGAGAAAATGGGTGGATTTATTCTCAAGCCTATATACTAAGAGACCTATTATTTATTAAGCACCTAAGCTGAGATCTAGGATAGGAAAATAGTTAAGAAAAAGTGCTCTGGAGTGGTCTGCTAGGGTTTGAATTCCTGCCTACCATTTATAAACTGTGTGACCATGGAAAGTCTTTTGACTTCTGTGAACTTTGAGTTCCACAATCGTAAAATGAGGATAATAATAGATCCCTCACAAGGTTGCTTTGAGAATTACACTAGTTAATATAGGTAGAGCCTGTGCCATACCTATACCTTGGAAGCATTCATTGCATCATAAATTTTATTGTTGCTGATGTTTTTATGCTTTATATACATAATCCAAGATTTGGGTGGATTAGACATAGGCCAAATCATCCAACTACCCGCAGCTGGTAGCCATAGTGACCTACCTGTATTAGTCAGAAAGGTTTGGGTACGCTGTGTAACAAACAAGCCCAAAAGTTCAGTAGTATGACACAATAGAAGTGTATTCCTTACTTACACAAAATACAATGCAGTTCTGGACAACTATTCATGTGTTAGCTTAACATTCCAGATGCCTTTGCTCCTATCCATACCAATGCACTGTGATCGCAGTGGCAAGCAAAGAGCAGAAAAGCTGTGCACTAGCAATTAAATGCTTCCACCCAAAAGGACACATGTCTCTTCTCACATTTTATTGGCCAAAATAAGTTACATAGTCACACCTAATTCAAGAAAGAGAAATGCAACCCTTCTGAGTGCATAGAAGTACAGGAAATAAGTTATCAGTGAACACTGTATTGTGCAAAGCCAGCCTCTTAACTTTGCTATATTGCACTGTTCTGCCTCTCTCTCTCTCTGTGATAGGTCCAGCCATTGTTCAACTTTCCCTTACTGCAGCAGTTAGTTTCAACACCCCTTACTTAAGTTCAGAGAAAAGCATCAGCATTTTAAATGAACTAATTAATCAGCGACTGTTTCACAAATTCCAGCCCGGCTCTGGTCGCTTTCATGCATGTCAGCAACACTGCAGGGCCAGTGGCTCTCCTCCAGTGCACCCATTCAGCTCAACCAAGACCAGGGCTACCCATCCCTCCATCAGAGGGCCTCTCCTCTTCCCCCATCCATCACCAGGGCCCTGCAATCTTGCTTGTCGATGCCCAGCTCTCGCTTGATGTCTCAGTTCCGGAACAGAGATGCTCCAGCTGCTACCTGGGAAGGCTTTGGCCCCAAAAATATTTAGTTAGCAGCCATTCAGTTAAGTGGAATTGACTTTTTATCGGCTTTCCTCTGTACAGCTGCCACCAGCGAAGGCTGTTTCCTCCTTCCCTCTTCTCTGCCTGTCAGTTCACTCCACATTCCTATCGGCAGCCTTTAGCTCTGATCAATATTAACCGCTGTGTAACAGCTCACGCACGGCTGCTCTGGTTTGCATCGATCAGACCCTTCTTCCAACAGGTAGTCAGCTATTTGAGGCAATGACTTGAGATAAACACCTACTTTAACTTCAGGCTAATTCATTTCAGGTGGATTTCAAGGAGGCTCTGCACCCCATCTCTGTTAGACAAGCTAAAATCATAGAGTCAAGATCAACTCCTCATGTGCTCGAGATCCTAGGAGACCTTTCTTCCGCTCCCCCTTTTCCCCCTTTCCTTGTATGTTGTAAGTGCCACTTATAAACAAGATACCAAGACTTGGGACATTGAAAATGCCACTTCAGAAAATGTGTCAGCCAGCTGTCCCTGTTTTCTTTTAATGAGATGCATCCGGGACTGCAGGAAACCAAGGGCTGCTATGGAGGCAGCATTGTCGCCGGGCAACCAAGCATCCTTCCAGCTTCCCCAGAACTAATCTCACAATATCCTGCAGCTCTGGTTCTCTCACAACCTCAGGGAGAAGTCCTTGAATCCATCCTCATCCTTGTTCCAGGTTCACAACTGAATTCACCAGGAGCTGGCATTACAAAACCAGTTGTTATTTTGAAATTGACTGGGGGTTGGTACAACTTTATAGCATTTGTGTTATAACCCGAATACATGCATGAGTAGATGATACACACTTTTTTCCCCAGCATGTACACTGAGATGGCTGAATGGTACATCTGACACCATCCTGACCCTGTCACCTGGGTCTTAGACCTTCTGTCCTATTTCTCTTTATTCAGACCCCTTGATATACCCAGTTCATTGGTCCCCAAGCCCCTTGAGCCTTCCCTTGCAGTGCACTTCTAATGTCCCTGCCCCCCATCTCTGCTGGTATCATTCTATTCTAGCCCTTATTCCCTGGTGCTTGGACTCTTGCAGTATCTGCTTGTTGCTTGCCTGGCTTCCAGTTGTTCCCTGCTCTGTTAGTTTCACTCTATGCACACATTCATTTCCCTGGCCCTCTGCTGTGACTACCTGTCTCTGAAATTCTTGTGGCTTCCTATCAACTACCAGAATGGAGACTATTTCCTTAGCTTACCATTCCAGCCTTCAGAGATTTGGTCCTTTCCTCTCTCTCCAGACTGTTTCTCACTGTCCTCCAGCAGAAATCCCACACTGTGCTTCATCTAGATGATTGTCTACTTCTTCTACAAGCGTGCTCTAGCTCTGTGCCTAAATAATGAATGTCATGCCCTACACCACCTTTAAAATCAGTTCAAACCCTGACTCCACTACTTACTAGCTGTGTGACCTCAGTTATCTAACTTCTCTCTGCCTCCATTTCTTACCTGTGAAATAGGGATAATAATAGTACCTACTTTAGAAGATGGTTATGAAGATTAAATAAATTAATGTATTAAGGCATTCGCAATGGTACCTGCACATAGTAAAGTCTAAGCAAATGTTTCTTCTTATCATTATTTTTAGTATTTTGCCACTTCTCCAAACCACAACCCAAAGAATTCCTTCTCCATGAATATTCCCCAGGTTAGCCTAGAAAAAAATATTCATTTCCTTTTCTGCCACCCATAGCCCCTGGTTTATACTGATAATGTAACAATGATTGTTGGGTGTTAGGTATATGCTCAGTACTTCTATATGCACTATTGCTTTTGAATTCTTGGACTTGACACCTTCCATTTGCCCCATAACCATTCTCCCTCCTGCTTCACCTTGCTTTTGGCCACTAGAGGCTGATATGCATGTCCAGTGGCTTCTAGTCAGATTTGACAAACAAGAGCACTGGCAAGAAGTAGGCAGGAGGAGGAAGTGTAGATCAGAATTTTTATTCCTCCTTGTGTGCGTTGGTGGTATAGTGGTGAGCATAGCTGCCTTCCAGAATTTTTATTCCTCTAGCTCCTTCCCAGTGATATCACTGCAGAACAGCTTCATCTCTCAACCCAAAGTCATGGCTCCTGTCAAGTGACCCTTTTGGACCAGTCTGCTCTGTCTCTAGCTTCCAGTCACCGTGCCCTCCCTTGCGTCTTCATACCCATGATGGTAACATGGCCCCAGAGCACTACACTAGCCCTTGTGGTTCCCTGAACCCCAACCACACCTTTGTAAATACAAGTGTCCCTATATAAACTCTCCCCAAGTTATCCTCGTTCCCATAGGCCATGCTGACTGACACAGTTCTCATTACAACCCTACAAAGTAGGTACTTTTGTTGTTACCAAAGATCATACCAAGTAAGTGATGGAACCACACTGGGGCTCCAAAACCAAGACTCTGACTCTTTCTCTTATAGTAAGGTGTAAAGTCGCTGTTACTCTATGTGTTTCCACACCTCTTAGGTAGAATATATTAGTTTGTTTTTGGCACACACAAAACACTCCAAAACTCAGAGGCTTCAAACAATGATCATCCATTATCTCACCATTCTGGGGTCAGCAGTCTGGGCTGGGCTCAGCTGGGAAGTTCTTCTGCCGGATTCACCTGGATTTGCGTGTATGGCTGTAGTCAGCTGGAAGATTTTTCTGGGGCCTGCTGGTCCTTGATGGTGTCACATACATGTCTGGAAGCTGGTGGGGAGACACAGAGGTGACCAGGATACATGTCTCCAGTATCTAGCAAGCCAGCCTAGACTTCTTCACAGAGTGGTTAGGTTCCAAAAAAGAGCCAAAGAAAGGAAGCCCCAGTGTACAAGCACTTTTCAAGCCTCTGCTTACATCAGGTAATATCCTCTGGATGTTAGAAGCCTCTAACATCCCATGAGTATAACCCAGATTCAAGGACTGGCAAAATCCATTTCACTTCTTTGGTTGGAGGAGTCGCAAACTACTTCAGCTTTTTTTTTTTTTTTTTCAGTCTACCACATGAGACACTCCTTTATGGAAAGATGTACGCCTTGACAACTTTATATCCTGTATCCTCATAACCCAAGTCAGAAAAGCAATGTGGGCAAGTCCTATGTTTTAGGGGGTGGGGAGTATCCACTTTATGAACATCTGATACTCTTCCTGCCTGTTACCACCGGACTGAAAATAATTCTGAAAGGGAAGTCTCTTAAAACTTACCATGAGGGAGTGGAATTTTTTTTAATTGGGCTTCAGCAGAATTTTTAAAAGAATCTTTCTTTTCTTCGGTTGCCTCTCCCTTGTTATAAATTTTAACTCCACCCAGTGGCATACCACAGCCAGCCTAGCTTCTCTTTCCCAGTCTTCCACACCACTGTTTGCTTGGCAGCCATGCTTAGCTCACATTGCCACAAAGGGTAGAGGGAGAAGTCTTGCTTCCTGCTTTCCTCACTTCCTCTTTTCTTTCCTCCATTCGTTTTGGTGCTCATTCTTGTCTGCTCACTCCTGCTCTGTACCCATATGGTGCTCTCCTAGGAGCAGGATTCTAGGAAGAGTTGGAAGGTTTGTCTACAGGGATCCCCTGTATAGCCCCCCAAGGTTGGGCACTGCACATAGTGGCCAAGAGACTTAGCCAGAAGACTGAACCTTCAAGAAACCCTAAAACAGAATATTAATCTAAAAAGTAGTTGTACATGAAAATATACTTTTTTTAATTTTATTTTTAATTTTTTAAAATTTATATCCAAATTAGTTAGCATATAGTGCAATAATGATTTCAGGAGTAGATCCCTTAATGTCCCTTACCCATTTAGCCCATCCCCCTTCCCATACCCCCTCCATTAACCCTCAGTTTGTTCTCTATGAGTCTCTTATGCTTTGTCCCCCTCCCTGTTTTTATATTATTTTTGTTTCCCTTCCCTTATGTTCATCTGTTTTGTCTCTTAAAGTCCTCCTATGAGTGAAGTCGTATGATACTTGTATTTCTCTGACTGACTAATTTCACTTAGCATAATACCCTCCAGTTCCATCCACGTAGTTGCAACTGGCAAGATTTCATTCTTTTTGATTGCTGAGTAATACTCCATTGAATATATATCACATCTTGTATACCACATATTGTATATACATTGTATATATACCATTGTGTGTGTGTATATATATATATATATATATATATATATATATATATATACACACACATATATATATATATACCACATCTTCTTTATCCATTCATCCATCAATGGACATTTGGGCTCTTTCCACACTTTGGCTATTGTGGATAGTGCTGCTATAAACATGGGGGTGCATGTGTTCCTTCAAAACAGCACACCTGCATCCCGTGGATAAATACCTAGTAGTGCAATTGCTGGGTCATAGGGTAGTTCTATTTTTAGTTTTTTGAGGAACCTCCGTACTGTTTTCCAGAGTGGCTGCACCAGCTTGCATTCCCACCAACAATGCAAAAGAGATCCTCTCTCTCTGCATCCTCGCCAACATCTGTGGTTGCCTGAGTTGTTAATGTTAGCCATTCTGACAGGTGTAAGGTCATATCTCATTGTGGTTTTGATTTGTATTTCCCTGATGATGAGTGATTTTGAGCATTTTTTCATGTGTCGGTTGGCCATCTGGATGTCTTACTTGGAGAAGTGTCTATTCATGTTTTTTGCCCATTTCTTCACTGGATTATTTGTTTTTTGGGTGTTGAGTTTGATAAGTTCTTTATAAACTTTAGATACTAACCCTTTATCTGATATGTCATTTGCAAATATCTTCTCCCATTCTGTCAGTTGCCTTTTAGTTTTGCTGATTGTTTCCTTCACTGTGCAGAAGATTTTTATTTTGATGAGGTCCCAGTAGTTCATTTTTGCTTTTGTTTTTCTTGCCTCTGGAGACGTATTGAGTAAGAGGTCGCTGTGGCCAAGATCAAAGAGGTTTTGCCTGCTTTCTCCTTGAGGATTTTGATGGCTTCCTGTCTTACATTGAGGTCTTTCATCCATTTTGAGTTTATTTTTGTGTATGGTGTAAGAAAGTGGTCCAGGTTAATTCTTCTGCATGTTGCTGTCCAGTTTTCCCAGCACCACTTACTGAAGAGACTGTCTTTATTCCATTGGATATTCTTTCCTGCTTTGTCACAGATTAGTTGGCCATACGTTTGTGGGTCCATTTCTGGGTTCTCTATTCTGTCCCATTGATCTGAGTGACTGTTCTTGTGCCAGTACCATACTATCTTGATGATTACAGCTTTGTAGTATACGAAATTATACTTTAAAATACTTGTGACATTATGAACTTTATGTGGTTACCCATTCATGAATTTATTTCACAAGTATTTATTGAGTGCCTACTATGTGCCAGTCACTACGGAGGCCTTAGAAATATAAAATATGTTCACTGCCATTGAGAAACTTACAGTCTGGGGACAGGTGGGAACAGATAGATACATGAAGCGATAATATCAACTAATGAGGTAGGTGCTATGTAAGAGAATGTCATGAGAGGGCAGAAGGCCACCATATCTAGCCTTGGTGATTGTGGAAGGCTTTTTCAAGGAGATGACATCTGATATGTTCTAGTTCAGTGCTTTCCAGTAGAAATATATTGTGAACCACATATGTAATTTAAAATTTTCTTGTAGCCACATTAGAAAAGTAAAAACAAACAGGAGAAAATAATCTTAATAACATATTTCATTCAATCCAATATATCCAAAATATTAGCATTTTACTACCCAATCAATATAAAAATTATTAATGAGACATTTTACAATATTTTTATTGCACTAAGTCTTTGAAATCAAGTGTATATTTTATACATACAGCACATCTCATTTGGACACCAACTTTTCAACAGTTAAAATGTAGTTGTATCAAAGCAATGAGGTTTGTGTTTAATAGAAAAATATTTTATATTGCTCCAGTTTAAAATGTTTAAATTAATTCAAGTGGAGTAAAAAAATTCCATTTCTAACTTTCACTAGCCACATCTCAAGAACTCAAGAACTATGTGTGACTACTGGCTACCATATTGGAGAACACAGGTCTAAAAGGGTAAATAGATGTGAAGCAAAAAAAAAAAAAACAACAACAAACAAAAACTAGAGAGGAGAGGGTATTCTTGGCAGGAAAAAAATAATGTGAGCAAAGGCGCATAAATTAGTATGGGGTATGGAACTCTGCAGTTTGATATTATTGTCACGTAATGGGCAAGACTAGTGATGGGAAATGAGCCAAAGGTGGAGGGATAGGCAAAAGACACTTATAATGAGTCTTCAGTGCTCCAAAAGAATGATATATCTCATAAGTATGTACTTAATATATGGGAAATTGAGCACAGAGAGAAGTCTCAGGTGTATGCCCCAGCTGGGGTCACTAAAACCTAATGTGAAGGAATCCACATTCCTGGTGGCCTAGGACACAGGCTCTGCAAGTCTACTTCCAAGGTTCAAAGCTTTGCAAAACAAAGTGTAGAGTGGGTGACGTGTGTATATTCTATAAGTAACAGAAATCCACTCAAACAGATTTCAATAATAGGGCTTACTGGCTCATAGGGGACAGTCCAAAAGGAAGGCACGCCATACTTACTTGTGGCTGGTTGATTCGAGTGTCCCAGAGTATAATGAAGGGCTCAGAGCCTTTCTTCCTTTTCACTCTCTCATCCACAATGTTGACCTCATCCAAAGGCCCACTCCCCTTGGAGTAATAGGATGACTGTCAGCAGAGTTAGGAGTTCCATGTTTCCTCATTCACGTTCAGTAGTAGAGAGTGTTCCTATACCATCATTACACATTTAGATTCCTGTGATGCACCTGATGGGACCATTCCAAGACACAATGCCCATCCATGGAGTAATCACTGGAGGAAAAAAAGGTACTGACTGGCTGAAATCATTCATAACTCACAGCTAGAACGGCCCACAAAGTCAATGGGCTGCATGGGGGTGTAGTTGCCTGAAAGAAAATCTGGATGCTGTTAATATGGGAGAAGGGGATATGGGTGGTGAGTAGTAACCAGTACGTGTCAACTATAGTCCACCCCTTGGCCACCAACATCTGTTCATGCCCATCTTCCACACAGACACTTTCACAAATGCCCACACCCACATAAACATTCATTCAACTTAAATGGAAAGAACCCTGAGGCTCATATAACTATCTCTTATGAAATCCTCCTCCTCGAAATCCAGACATAATTCCTTGTGGTTCAGTGACCTTTGGTTAATAGTAAGTTATCTATATAGTGGATAAAAAACAGAATGCATGTAATAAAAACTCTGGGAAAATGGGGAAAAGAACAGATCATATCCTGTAGAGCAGAAATAATGAAGACTCCTGGAAATAGGAAGAATTCTTAGCATCCAATATAGACTAAGAAGGATCATCTTTGTTCATCTTTGCTCATTTGTCCTTCATGAGCATATCTGAGAAAGGCATTGGGAAGATGTACTCTCTGAGAATTATATTGCTTTAGCTGTTCATAACTATTTGGTGCAAGTTTAAGGGTTAGAGATTATCCTAAAGATTGCCCTAAGATTTGAGCAACTGAAAATAACTATCACCCTGTCATGGAGTTTCTGTGGCAACATATCTCATGGAAATTTATAGGCTTTTCATCTTCTTCTTCTAGTCAACTCCACTGAGTAGCACCCATAACCAGAGGTTTTGTTTGGTCATGTATTTCAAACTTGGAAGTTTCTATTTTCTAACCAAAAACCTCTATGCTTTATCAGTCTGCCTAGACTACTAGCTTTCAAACTTTTTGGACATGACTCATGATAAAAATTAATTTTACTTCATGACCCAGTATCTAAGTATGCATGTGTGTATATTAGTATGTATTTATGTATAATCACATCACAAGTTTCATGCAACAGTATTTACCCTCACTGAATGAGATGCATGCCAATATTTCCTATTTCATTCCATTAAAAAAGAGAAAGAAAGGAAAAAAGAAAAGAAAAGAAAAGCTGGTCACCATCCACAAAATTGATTTTACAACCCACTGATGGGTCACACCCAGAGTTTGAAAGCATTACCCTCAGCTGAGGCCTAGTTTAATAGCCTTTCTGTTAATTTTAGCCTTTGCTTTAAAGGAAATAAAAATAATAATGCAAAAGATAACCTCTTTCTCCACATCCTCGCCAACATCTGTTGTTGCCTGAGTTGTTCATGTTAGCCATTCTGACAGGTGTAAGGTGGTATCTCATGGTGGTTTTGATTTGTATTTCCCTGATGATGAGTGATGTTGAGCATTTTTTCATGTGTCAGGTGGGAATGCAAGCTGGTGCAACCACTCTGGAAAACAGTATGGAAGTTCCTCAAAAAACTAAAAATGGAACTACACTACGACCCAGCAATTGCACTACTAGGTATTTATCCAAGGGATACAGGTGTGCTGTTTCAAAGGGACACATGCACCCCCATGTTTATAGCAGCACTATCAACAATAGCCAAAGTATGGAAAGAGCCCAAATGTCCATTGATGGATGAATGGATAAAGAAGATGTGGTATATATATACAATGGAGTATTACTCGGCAATCAAAAAGAATGAAATCTTGCCATTTGCAACTACGTGGATGGAACTGGAGGGTATTATGCTAAGTGAAATTAGTCAGTCAGAGAAAGACAAGTATCATATGACTTCACTCATACGAGGACTTTAAGAGACAAAACAGATAAACATAAGGGAAGGGAAACAAACATAATATAAAAACAGGGAGGGGGACAAAGCATAAGAGACTCGTAAATATAGAGAACAAACTGAGGGTTAATGGAGGGGGTATGGGAAGGGGGATGGGCTAAATGGGTAAGGGGCATTAAGGAATCTACTCCTGAAATCATTGTTGCACTATATGCTAACTAATTTGGATGTAAATTTAAAAATAAAATAAAATAAAATAAAAAGGATGTACCCTCCCCCCCCCAAAAAAAGAAAAGAAAAATAATAGCCTCAGATCGGTAGATTCTTATAATTCCTTCCAGCCTTTAGACTACTCCCAGATACAGGTTCACAAAGCCTATGAGTCTCCCCTTTCATAGAGAATGTTTAACAGGATGTGCTGGGACAGCCTAGGATCGGGTGCATCAGGATTTTTCTGTGTCCCAGTATCACCTCCTGGGATCCTCTAGTCTCCCTGCATCTGTGTATATCAACCTTGGTTTAAGATAGAAAATATGGGTTTGCCAGCCCCACAGTCCCAAGGTAAGGACTTTCAGCCATCTTGAATTACCTGCCATAGGCAGAAAGGATCTCTCTCAGCAAAGCCATATTCTCTTCACTTTCTGCTGGAAAATAGGCTACCTTTAGCCTGTCTCTTACAGTATTTTATTGAAGGCTGCCAGAACTAGCCAACCCACTACAACATCCTGAATTTTTTCTACCAAATAAAGCCTTGAAACGTAGTCAACCTAATTCTGAGGTACAAAAAGTAATGGTTTCACCCACTGCGTAATGAAGACCCCCAACTTCCCAGCCTGGGGTGTGGCACCCTTGTAGGCCACTCCTGGCCTCTTCCAGTTGCAATTCCATAATTTAACAGTATTTTTTACACCAATTTCTGGTCCAAACTCTCATTAGGCCCCCTTGAAAATTAGCCTGACTCTTCCAAGTCCTCCTTGTCCTAAGGAAAAGGCCTTAAAGTAAATAACCTTCAGCAAATCCCTGTTAATGTGTTAGTCAGAATTTTTATAGGAGCCTCCTTACTACCACATTCGGAATGTCAGAACTTCTGTGGAGAAACTCCTGAAGGTAGAAACAGTCTTCAACATCCAAATACCTGCATCTAATTGTGAAATTTTAGGCATAGAACAGAAAGCAGGATGATGGGAGTGGAGAGAATGAGCTGTTTGGAACCAGACAAACCAGGATTGAGCATTGGCTTAATCATGTGAATTTGAACCAGTCCCCTCTCTAAGACTCAGTTTCCTCAGCTGAGAAATTGTGAACAGTAATCCCTCCTATACTATTGAAGGCTGAATTAGAGATATAAACTACCTAGCACTGTGCTGGCCGCAGAGTAGGTGCCTACAATTGTTGACATCCCCTTCTAGAAGCATGGAAATGAGGTGGGAGATGCTGAAGGAACCTACATGTGGATAATGGGCTTCGGAAGCCTGTAATCTTGGGACCAGGTGGAACTTGGATCCCTAAAATCAGACACCATGGTCTCTCTAAAGGTACAAACTCAATAGTGTCTGCTGACACTTGCAGATGAGATAGCCAGGGTTAGGGTTTTCTTTCTTCAGTAGTTGGTCCTGACCATCCTTGTATCAAATCCTACAAGAAAGAGCCATGCTCAGAGTTGGTGGATGGCAAAGAGGCCTGGAGAGAGGAACTGAAGACAGATCCTTCTGTGAATTCAGACTCTTCTGGGGTAGATACAGCAGGGTCTAGGATCCCAAGGTGGAAATAGGGACTACCTATTGCCTATAAGGTGCCTCTATTATCAAAGACAGGCCAACCATCTGCTTTATGAAGTGGCAAAGCTTAGATCCTTGCAGAAAATCACCAAATGAGTCTGCCTAATTTTTTATAGCAACTTGAGAGGATTAATAAAGAATATTAAAAATGCAGCTTCAATTAATAAAATTCCAACTTACCTTCAACTGTAGTATTTGAGTAACATATGCAGAAAATGAGTAACGTGCAAAATCCAACCCCCTTAAAGTTTCTAAAAAGAGTCCCAGTCATGGGGCTGACCACGTAATTTAAACTTTCTACCTTGAAAATACAGAACTTGACAAGATTCTACCCCTCTGTAGAAATCAAGTCCTCCATTTGTGTTTGATTCCACTCCCTGTTATCTGTTCTAGAACATTCCTTCCTGTGCATTTGTGGCCCTCACCTCCTTGCCTCACACCAGTAGTTCATGTAGTGAGATGTGATAGCCTCTGGGGGTTCCTGCTTAATTATAATTACATTCAGCAATATCTGGGATGATACCTGACTCTCCAGGCTGTAACATGGACTTGGGTATGGATAGATGTGGGCCACATGTATCATGGCCTGCAATTTTTAATTTCAAGGATGCAGCCTTATGGAAGCTGACAGAAGTTTTTGTACTTCCTCAGGGCTTTCTAACCTTCAACTAGAACTTGTTCTTGATTTCCCAGCCAGGTTTATTGATCTTCAGGATATGATGAAGGGTCTTACGTTATTACTTCCTAGAAATACAAAATGCCTTCCTCTTCCCTTCCCTGCCTTTCTTTCTGCCAGCGGCTTTCCTTCTTCTCCTTGTTTCTTACCCTCTTCCTTTCACCTGTCATCTGTCCTCTTCTTGTTGTCTTCCTTCTTTTGGTCCTTCACTTTTCCTAGCATTCTCTCTTTGTCTCCTCTCTCACTTTTCCACTCTCTCTTTTATTTCTTTCTCCTCAACTTCTCTCTCACCCTCCTACCTCTCTCCCATGACTATTTTAACTGGGTCACTGCTGCACTGTTAAATTTGTTAGATCACTTTGGATGTGTGCCCAGAGATGTTCAGGCAAAGGGAGAATTTTGAAAACCCCTAAGACAGTAACATTCAAGGTGCAGGTCTTCTGTGGTGCCTGGGCCTGAACCATGTGCGATGTGTCCATGGGACAGAGGAGAAAGGACATGCCCAAATTAAGAGGGGCTGCAGACCTGCCTACCTGATCAGCTAGGTCCCCAAGTCAGTAGCTGGATGCAGAAGGAAAGTGGGTGGTGTCTGGCGGGCTTTTCTCCTTTCCACCATTCGCCAACCTCTCCCTTCCCACCCTATGAGGAAAGTATTTGTTTAAATAGAAAATCCTTCCTGTGTGTCTTTGTTGTCATCCTCTTGATTGATAAGACCAAGATTCCCTATAGTGTATTTAATCACAGGTCCTTCCCCTTCCCTTCTGTCCACTTTCCTCTGTCTTCTCACTTTTACCAACTCCTCTGTGGTCTCCTGCCTCTCTTTCTCCAGTTACCCTTCCTTCTCTGTTGATGCTGTTCCTTTTTTCTCTCTCATCTCCCTTGAGATGGGGTACCATGAGCAGACAGGAGCAGGGAAAAATGGGACATTCTGAAGAAAAGTTTGTCAGACATATCGAGGGCACTATCTAAAGTTTCCTCTAGAGTATCCCTAAAAATGATGGAAAAGGACAATGAGACACCTAGATCCATGAGTCCAAAATTCTAGAACCGCAAACCCATTCTCCACCCTCTCTTGAATGATTCTTAAGTGAGGAGAGTCAATGAGCATTGAGGTCAGGAAGGACTGAGTCTGAATCCACACTCCATCACCTGACTCTTGGCATGTGCGAGACCTTGCACAAATGTGTTCTACCTTCTGAGCCTTGGTTTTCCCATCTGTAAAATGGAGGGACAGTAATACTTCTTAAAGCTCCAAGCATAGAATAAAATAGCAAATATAACAAGTGTTTGGAATGTGCTAAGTACATAGTGAATATTAATTTCCTTCTTTTCTCCCCAAGAATATTGAATCTGTAAAGAACTTAGGATAAATAATAAAGCTTGGCAGTCGAAGCTGGTAAGAGCACAGCATTTCATGTACTGGTTGGTACTGTTTCCTGTGGATAGCAAAAGCCTACAGGTCAATTTTTATTCCGGGTGTGTGGTAATAACTGCATTAGATTCTTTAGTGTTTAGGGGAGCCTGGTTAGCTCAGTTGGTTAAGCGTCCAACTTTGGCTCAGGTCATGATCTCGCAGTCTGTGAGTTCAAGCCTCACATTGGACTCTGTGCTGACAGCTCAGAGCCTGAAGCTTGCTTCAGACTCTGTGTCTCCCTCTCTCTCTGCCCCTCCCCCACTCACACTCTGTGTGTCTCTCTCAAAAATAAATAAACATTAAAAAATTTTTTAATAAAAATTTAAAAAAGATTCTTTAGTATTTAAATAGTGACTGTTTTCTTTAGTTGGCATGATGGTTAGACCTCCCATAGTGTGCTTATTTATTTATTTCTAATTTCACTAGCAATGCATGAAAGCATTCTCAAAAAGAGCAAAATCAAACAAGATAAGTTAATGTGAAAATGTCCTCTGGCCACCCTCAGAAATCCTAACCCTGTCCCAGAGGTGATAATGACTTGATGTGCATCCATTCAAACCAAAAGGATAAACTTTCATTCACATGCATATGTGTACATATAGAAATGTCTAGATTTATTTTGGGATTTTTAAACATAAAATGTATCTTTACCGTTATTATTTTGCAATGTGGCTGTTTGTTTCTTTATTAGGTAAAATACTCTGGAGATCTTTTCTGGTCATCAAGTAGAACCCTAGATCATTTTTTCCATCTGCTTCAGTGTATTCCACAATCTTCCCACTAGAATGTAAGCTCAATAAAGAGATATTGTCTTTTTCACTTCTTTATCCCTTAAACCTTTAACATTGCTTGTCACATAATAGTTGTTTTACTACTATGTTAACAATTACAAATATTGCTTAAATGATTATGTGAATTCATAAGGATATACCACATGCATTTCTGGGGCACCTGGGTGGCTCAGTCAGTTAAGCTTTCAACTTGGGCTCAGGTCATGATCTCGTGGTTTGTGAGTTCAAGCCCTACGTCGGGCTCTGTGCTGACAGCTTGGAGCCTGGAGCCTGCTTTGGATTCTGTGTCTCCCTCTCTCTCTGCCCCTACCCGACTCGCTCTCTGTCTCAAAAAATAAACATTAAAAAAAATTGTTTTAAATAAGAATACGCCACATGCGTTTTTAACCATTCCCCTACTGATGGATAGTTAGGTTATTCCGTTTTTTTCTTTTCCTATTATAAACAACACTGCAGTGAACATCCTTATGCCTGCCTTATTGTGCACATATGCATAGATTACTGTAGGCCCTAAGAAGTGTATTTACTGGGGCAAAGAAGACTTCTTTTTATAAATATTGGTCAATACTGCCAAAATGTCTTCCAAAGACTGTGGTGCCAGTTTTTAAACATACTAATAATACCTTTTCTTTGGTGTCTTTTTGACAATGTGTTTCCAAAATAATCATATGTAGTCCTTTTCTGTTTTGGTTCCAGGAAGGGAGGAAGAATAATCATAATTACAAAGAAATAAGGGAATGCCTAGAAATGTATTCATTCATTCATTCATTCATTCATGTTTTTCTAATCATTGATTCCATTCTAGGCTTTGCTCTAAATCCTGGGCATGTAAAGATAAATGAGACCTGCTACACACCCTGGAAGATATAGTAGTCTGGACTTAGTACTTAAATACTTAATTCTTAAAAGACAGTGGCATAAATACAAGGTTGATCCTGGACCAGGAAAACCAATAGCCATAAAGAAAAATTTTGGGAAGGGTGCCTAGGTGGCTTAGTTGGTTAAGCATCTGACTTTGGCTCAGGTTCAGGTTCAAGTTTGAACTCATGGTTCACAGGTTTGAGCCCCGGTTCACAGGTTTGAGCCCTGTATCAGGCTCTGTGGTGACAGCTCAGAGCCTGGAGCCCGGTTCAGATTCTGTGTCTCCAGCTCTCTCTGCCCCTCCCCCGCTCGCGTGTTTGCTCGCTCTCTCTCTTTCCCTTCCTCCCTCTCTCTCTCTCTCTCTCTCTCTCTCAAAAATAAATAAACATTTTTTAAAAAAGAAAATATTGGGACATTTGATGAAATTCAAATGGAATCAGTGGATTAGATAATATATCAATGTTAAATTTCTTGATTTATATTATCACACTGTGGTTATATGAGAAAATATTCTTTTTCTTAGGAAGCACACATTGAAGTGTTTAGGAGTAAATACCTATGATTTCTCCAACTGACCCCTAAATGCCTCAAAAAATATGCATTTATGTAATTCGGAGCTTTCCAGTGGAACTTTCCACAATGATGGAAATGTTCTATATGTGCTCTGACAGTATGGAAGCCAAGAGCTACACAAGCACTTGAAATATGGTTAATGCAACTAAGAAACTGAATTATTAATCTTATTTTTATTTATTTATTTATTTACTTACTTACTTATTTATTTATCTTATTTATTTTAGAGAGAGAGAGCATGAGTTGGGGGGAGGGGCAGAAGGGGAGAAGGAGAGAGAAAGAGAGAGACAGAGAATCTCAAGAGGCTCTAACGCTCAGCACCAAGCCTGACACGGGGCTCGATTCCACCACCCTGGGATCATGACCTGAGCCGAAACTAAGAGCTGGACGCTCATCCAACTGAGCCACCCAGGTGCCCATAACTTTATTCAATTTAAATTTAAATAACCATATATGGCTAGTCGCTACCATATTGGACAGCAATGATATAAAAGAGTAGGAGAAAAAATAATAAAACGAGGGACAAAAATGTAAAGAACTGAAACTGTATAAAGAATATGTGGAAATTCTTTGGATTATTCTTGAAATATTTTTTTAAGTTTGAATTAGATATTTTTAAGTTACATAATAAATGCAATGTCATGGGGCACCTGGGTGGCTCAATTGGTTAAGCATCCGACTTTGGTTCAGGTCATGATCTCACACTCCGTGAGTTCGAGCCCCGCGTCAGGCTCTGCACTGACAGCTCGGAGCCTGAAGCCTGCTTCAGATTCTGTGTCTCCCTCTCTCTGACCCTCCCCCGTTTACGCTCTTTCTCTGTCCCAAAAATAAATAAACTTTAAAAAAAATAAAAAATAATAAAAAATAAATGCAATGTCATATCAGGGAAACACAAATGAAAATATCACTGAGATATATTTTGTTACAATTAAGTTGTCATAAATAAATAAAATTATACTGTCTAGAGGCCATGGAAAGGACACAGTCAGACATTACTATTGGGTGTACAAATAGTCGTAGCCTTTTTCATGTATCCTACAAAACTGCTTATGTAAATACATGAGAAAATGTATAAGGATATTCACTAGAGTTTTATTTGTAATATCAAGAAATTGGACAGTTGAAATGTTCAACTAGGTAGTGGTTAAATGTCTTTTTCTTTGGTCTTATTCTGGATTACCATAAACTCTTCACCAGATTGAAGAAAATCTTTATGCACTGACAAGGAAAGGTCCGAGACAGATGGTTGTGTAAAAAAAAAAAAAAAAAAAAAAAAAAAGCAATATGCTAGACAAAATGTTTAGTATGATTGCATTTTTGCAATAAAAACACTAAACTATACACACACACACACACACACACACACATACATGCATTCACATATACACTCCCACTCACATTTATATGTACATAGGAAAACTTTGGGAGAAATACACATGAAACAGTTACCAGACCATTCTCCAGAAATTCCTCAAGTCTTGTGGAAAGACCACCCAGACACCTCCATCGTGTCCCTGGGCTGGCTGTGGAGGGTCTTCTCTGAGGCGCCTTGTGCTATAACAACAGAGGTGCCTCCGGCCAGCCAAAAATCTCAAGCTGGTGCCCATCAGCTTGTTAGCTGTGCCTCAGAGCCTGCACCACCAAATCTCCAGGAAACGTCCCTAACATGGCCTGCCCTTTCCAGGCCTACCCAATGCCCCTCCCCAAAGCCGGCAGGCCTGCAGGGCAGGCAGGGTCATTACTGAGTTCCAAAGAAGGGAGTGTTTATTATTGTTGTCGGTTTGATGCTGATCCCAAAAGGACCTAATCAACAGGTAATAAGACCTCACGGGAGCAATTAGAAACCTCAACTTTAACCCTATGATAACCACAGCAGAGAAAGCTAGAGTCACTGCAGTACTGTGCCCGTGGCTCTACAGGGCCTGATGGGGAAGAAATGGAGGGGAAGTGTGGGGAGAGCCAGAGAGGTGCTGGTGGTTATGCTCAGGGATGATTTGAGAAAGGAATGGAGGTGGTGGTCGGGGGGACACATCCCAAATTGAGTCTACCCAATGATATACATCATCATCATACATAATTGAAGAGCTGTGCTAGGTAGATGGGGTACAAAAATAAATAAGCCATTGTCTTGCCCCCAAGATGCTGATAGACATGGAAATAAACATTTGCCATACAACAGTAGGTACACCACAGAACAGGTTTATTCAGGGGGTAGGTATGGTATAGATGAGGGAATTATCAACCTTACTGAGTGAGTCAGGGAAGGCAAATCCACCAGCAAGGTGTTATCTTAAAGTAGGGAGATGTGACAGCATCTGTTGGTTAGGCATGACGCTTACATGGATCTCCTTTTGTCTTTGAAGCTGTTTTAAATAGTTTTTCTTTCTTAATAAAATTGGATTAATTTTATAATTAATTAATTTTAAAATATGTACTGAATACTTTTTTGGTGTTGTAAGTGATTCACCTGCCAATGAGTTAGATGGAAAGTTAGTCCTGTCCATTAACACAATGTAATAATGCCTGATAAGATAGCACTGTCATGACCCACTTCTCATCACCCACATAGTGACCAAGTATGCTCTTGCATAATTATCACATGAGAACATCCTTGGAACTGGACTGACTAACTGCACATAGGCATATCGTCATCATTGTCGATGGATAGTTGATAAATATTTTGATTACTTAAAAGTTTCCAAAGCAGGGACTCTGTGATGAATGATGGAGATGAGGAGACAAAGTCACATCTTTCTTCAAAGGCCAAATCAGCCCCCAGTCTTTTCCAACTTGCACAGAATTACAACAAGCTTCTCTTGTTGTTGTTGCACAAAAATTCACATTTTGCATAAAACTAGCTGCATATGTCGTGTCAGCTTGGTCTGCAGATTTGACTTGGCCCAAAAGCACAATAAAGATAGCAAAACCAGGCAGCAGCAGGACAGCCATCCTGCTGCTCCATCTTTTATAGCCTTTGAAGAGCATCATCCTAAGAGAAAGAGAGTTTGTACCTAGGCTGCTTGCTTAATCCTGGGTTCTCATTCTGCAAAAACAAGAGTCCTGGAAACCAAAAACTGACACCATACTAAAACCAGTGTACATTTAAAGTCTTCTCAGAGCTGGTAAAGAACTCCAACTTTATCAAATAAAAAAGAAATGTAAATTACACAGATTCTTACTTCATAAACATTCGTGCCAGCTAGCACCTAGTACTGGATGTGGAAAAAAAGAACAAGACAAGATCTTTGCCCTTAGAGAGCTTGCCCTCTAATTGCAGGAAACAGAAATAATCGGAACATGATGACAAAGGTCAGGAGTAGCAGAAGCTTGGGGACCTAAGAGGATAAACCCCTAACACAGATGTCAAGAGGCATCAGGATACCCTCAGTTAGCTTGGAACTTTGGCCAAATTACAAAATCTTTGTCTTGATTTCTAGATCTTTCTTAGTATCTGCTTGAGCAATCCTAGTTTGGTCTAAAAATCCAGGAAAAGGATTTATGTAAAATATCTCTGTGAAGAGGTCTGCAAATAAAAAGGTGGTTGTTATTTTATTAAGCCCAGAAAACATTCATCAAACTCTTAGACTTTTCTAGGCTCTGTGGTTGGGATGGAAAGAAGCTTGAGACCTAATCCCCACTCTGAGAAGTTCATGGACTCACAGAAGAGTTCAGATACAAAAATAAATCCACTGTAATTCAATATGAAAAGTGCCATAATAGAAGGAGGTTCAAAGTACCGTGCAAACATGAATGGGGAAGTAATTAATTCTCGGCAAGTACCAGCAAATGGATGGCCAGAGGGTGGGGGATAGACACAGCAGGTGGAGGGAGCTTCTTCAGAACGAACTGGAGGGCTGGGGTGCATGTCTTGATGAAGGACAAAGGGGAGTCTGGGCTGGGGTGATTGAGTGTGAGGTATATGGGGCCATGCCTGGCGCTGAGGCTGGAGACCTGAGATGCTCTTGGACCAGGATTTTAAATCCCATCCAATAGAACTGGGAGCCTGTGGAGGCCTTCCCAGAGACATAAATGGAGGGACACCAGCACCCAAAGCCTACCATGTACTCAGTACCTGACATGTACTGTGAACCCTGTGAAGCACTCGCATGTGTTTTTTTTTCAACCTTTACAACAACCTGTGAGTTAGGTGCTATTATTACTCCCCTTTTATGGAAGGTAAAACTGAGGTTTAGAGAGTTGGGAACTCTTTGTCCCCTGTGGGTGACAAAGCTGAGGTTCTAAGCTCAAGTCCAGGTGGTTGTCATTGTTTTCTTTTACATTTTTACAAATGCAGATATACTGAAAGATGCAAATACCAAGGAAAAGAAAGGCTAGCTATGATATGATTGCAAAAGTGCTTTGGAGGGTTGAAAAATCTATACAAATACCTACACAGTACTGGTGGCCTGTAACTGAGAAATTCACCTGTTCAATTCAATAAATGTTTTTCAAAGCATCATGCAAGGTCCTATGCTATAGAGAAACAAAGATGATTTATAACAAAGAAACTCACTTCTTGGAGCTTCAAGTCCAGTTGAAGAAATAGATAAGCATGCAGAGCTATATTGTCAAAAGTGGGTAGAAAATAAGCGTTGGGAAAAGGGGGGGACACGTACCCTGGATTTATAGGCTGCTTTTGAGATGCATCTTGTGGCCAGCCAACAAGAATGGTTTCCAATTCTTAATCTAGAGGTGCAGAAGTGACAGTGGTAGAAACAGTGCTGTGGATGTAGCCCTCAATTAGTGAGGGGCACATAGGGAGGGGTGGCAAACAGGGAGAGGATGACTGGAGGGTTTAGATTTGAAGCTTAGGATGTGGTGTCATTAACAAAAATAGGGAAGTCAGGAAGAAGCCAATCTCAAAATGAAGTTGAATTCAGAAGATATATTGCACTTTTTTGTGGCACTGAGCTGGATTTCTCTTAGAGCAGCATTCTCAACCAGGGGCAATTTAGCCCCCGCTGTCCCCCATCAGACATTTGGGACTTGCTGGAGACTTTTTTGGTTGTCACAACTCAGAGATGGGGAGTACTATTGACATCTACTGGGTGGGGGCCATGGATGCTGCTACAATGCACAGGAGAGCCCCCACAGCAAAGAAGTATCTGGCCCAAAATGTCAATAGTGCCAAGGTTGAGAAATTTATTCTTAGAGCATCTTTAGAAGTGTGGCCTCCACACCCTAAGAGGAAATGGAGAAATAAGGATAATTCAAAGGTCATGAACAAATGGATTGCTTTTCAAATTACACATTTCTTCTTGTAAAAATCAGAGGAAGGACAATAGAGAGCTTTGTAGAGGGTTCCAGAACACTCACCTGTGATGACTACATTCTAGGCCCCCAAAGAGCTAATAACACGGTCTGCATTCCTTCTTTATCCTGTCAACAAATGCCAGGTGTCAACCTCAAACCAAACCCCGTTCCCGTGCCTTTCCTTCACATGCGTTCACGAAAGGAGAGGCTTTATAGAATCCCACTCATGACAGCCACACAATGGTACACTATTTTATTAATATGGTGATCATGTTACTCAGACCAAAAGACAGTGTTCTCAACTGTATAAGTAATTCTGAGGGGTCCAAACTGACCTTAGAAATTCTGCTTTGGTAGATCTTGGATGGGGTCCAGAAATGTGTGTATTTAACTAGTACCCCCAGAAATTCTGATCAGGTGGGTCATGGCCACACTTAAGAAACCCTTGCTATTAGGGTACAAATGGGGTGGGGCCTGGGAGGGGGCGTTTGCCTCATATCAGACAGGGCAAGGGCCAGGAGAGCTCCAAGCTGATGGGACACAGACTAGATGGGTTTCAGTGGGTAGAGTCTGAATACAGAGAATGAGAAGAGTCTGGAGCACAAGAGAAAGGACATGGTGGGCTCTAAAACTGGGTCAAGAGAAGAACAACAGAGAGGTGCTGGGAATCAGTTGTTTTCTGATGTCTTACCTTCAGAATCCTTTTTTTATTTTTTAAGAGAATCCTAGGAATTTTTTTTAATTTTTTTTAATGTTTTTATTTATTTTTGAGACAGACCGTGAGCAGGGGAGGGGCAGAGACAGAGGGAGACACAGAATCCGAAGCAGGCTCCAGACTCTGAGCTGTCAGCACAGCCTGACATGGGGCTCGAACTCATGGAGTGGTAGATCATGACCTGAGGTGAAGCTGGACGCTTAACCGACTGAGCCACCCAGGTGCCCTGAGAATCCTAGGAATTTTAACCTATAAACCAAAAAACTGGGAGATGTCCTGATTTAAGTGAAGTGACAGGGCTCTCTTGAGTTCTGCTACTTCCTGGTATTTCTGAGAGCCAAATTTTGCCAAGGATTTGCAAAGTTAATCAAACCCAGCCCACCCTGTTTGACCAGACCAAAGAGGAAATAAGGCACACCCATTGGTCGATCACATCAACTCCTGAGGATCTACTGACTGATGTTCATTTGTTCATTTGATAAATACTTTCCTGACTACTTACCATGGGCTGGAGACCGTTCTAAGATAAGAGAAGTACAGTAAGGTCATCCGTATGTTGTCCACATTTTCATTCTTTGTCTGCTCATTAGCCCAACTCTCAGAAATTAGGGAAAAGAGAGGAAAAGAAACTAAATGAAACTCAATCCATTTGTCTCCTTGCTTACAGTTTTAATGAGCAGTTTTATGGTGGAGTTTTGGAAATTGTCAACAATAAAACCTAAGGCCTCTCTCCAAGTGCTCCTTATCTGAATTCTCCTTGCCCGTCTTCCTCATGCGTGATGGACTTATTTCTATGGTGAGATGGTGAACATGAAAGTAACATCTCATGTCCTCCAGACAATGTTCCCAGGAAAGGAAATTACAGCAAGACAGTGCCAGGTAGCCAGGAGCAGAAGTTCCCCTGGGATAATACCAGGGTATGGCAGGTGCTAACGGCGGACTGAGGGACCCAGATCAAGAGGGACATATGACCTTGGGGCACCTGGGTGGCTCAATCAGTTAAGTTTCACCTTCAGCTTGGGTCATGATCTCATGGTTTGTGAGTTCAAGCCCCGTATCGGGCTCTGTGCTGACAGCTCTAAGCCTGCTTCAGATTCTCTCTTTCTCTCTCTGCCCCGCCCCCCACTCTCTCTTCCAAAAATAAATAAATAAACATTAAAAAAAAAAAGAGGGACCTATGGCCATTTCCTGCTCCTTCCCTACTCCCACATCACTTCTGTTTCTTCTCAGAATAAGACACACAAACTCACCTCTTAATATTTCCAAATAATGCTGTTTTAAGGACCTGGCTGTCTGGTGTGTGACAAAAATAAAAAAACTCTGACAACAAAAATTACTTATTCAAACTAAAGTATTATTTTAGGGTGACATTATTTTTTAAATTCACATTTTTCTCATTTGTTATAACATGTAGCAGTTCTGCGAACACACAGATAAGAGGATACAATAGATATTTGACAGTGTAGTTCTCAGAATATTTGCATATCCAAGAGATTATTTTAGCAAGTATACTTAGACTGACCCTATTAACCATTCACAATATTTTGTCTTGAATCCAATTCACACTCTATAGACATGTTCAATTCACATTTCAGCTCTTACGCCGTTTTCCCTTTTAGACTCTATCTTAGGAAATAAATCCATAACATCAAATTTCATGACAACATCTGCTCTGGCTGACATGATTGAAGGGGAATTTCACTCATGCCAGATTATTCTGTTTCTTAATTTGTTCTTTATCGTACCTGAGAAGCAAGCCTGTTTTAGCAAGTCCAATGTGGAGAATGGAAGCTACTGGTACGGAATTCACAACCTGCACCAGCCCCAGAGATTCCAGAAAGTGCCTGCAATAAGTCCTCTGAGGCAGGAGTGTTGACAGGATGGCTGGAGAGTAATTTGTGGATTTGCTACTTGTGCCCCAAGTAGAGCATTCTATATAAAGGTAGATCCATGTAAATATCGTGCAGTGACCTTTTATAAAAAAATGATGTAGTGGTCTAGAAATATTAGTCTCTCTATATTAGGGACTCAGATTGTTGTACACCAATGTTCATGGCAGCATTGTTCCCAAAGCCCAAAGGACAGAAACAACCCAATTGTCTGTTAACAGTTGAGCGGATATACAAAATGTGGTATAGCCATACAATGGGATATTATTCAGCTCTGAAAAAAAAAGAATATTATTCAGCTCTGATACATGCCACAACATGAATGAACCTTGGAAACCTTATGCTAAGTAAAAGAAGCCAGCCACAAAAGTGCAAATGTTGTATGGTTCTACTTATCTGAAATCCAGAATTGTCAAACCCATAAAGACAGAAAGTAGATTAGAGGTTTCCAGGTGATGGGACAGGAGGAAGTGGGGAATCAATGCTTAATGGGAACAGAGTTTCTGTTTGGAGTGACAAAAACTTTTGGAGGGGCACCTGGGTGGCTCAGTTGGTTAAGCGTCTGACTCCAGCTCAGATCATGATCTCGCAGCCTGTGAGTTCAAGCCCCATGTCGGGCTCTGTGCTGACAGCTCAGAACCTAGAGCCTGCTTCAGATTCTGTGTCTCCCTCTCTCTCTGCCCCTCCCTCGCTCGTGCTCTCTCTTGCTCTCAAACATAAAACATAAAAAATTTCTTAAAAACTTTTGGAAATAGTGAGAATTATGTAACACTGTAAAAGTGATGAATGCCACTGAACCGTATGTTGAAAAGTTAAATAATTATATATGTTAAAATAATTTTTAGATACACATACATGTGTGTGTAGATAGATAGATAGATAGATAGATATAGACAGATAGATAGATAGATGATAGACACTTCCTGACAAATCCTAAAACCAGATGGTCAAAATGAAAAAAAAAATCCATGAAAGCTATAAATAGGCAATGAAATAAATGGAAGGTAGAAAAGAAAGTAAGCATCCATCTCAGAACTATTCATTTCAAACTGTCTCAGAACGAAATACATTATCTTCCCTTTGCCTGGGCTTCCCCTACAGATGTGGGCGTTTGTTTGCAGCACATACCTGTGGCTGCATTTCGAGACCTCATCTCCTGCATTTGGGGCCGAGTCCCCCTCTGAACCAACACACCTGACGTGAAATGGGCTCTAAAAGCAAGCTTGCTCTCGAACACACTCCTGCTTTCAAGAGGAGTCTGAACACAACGTCCCATTCCCTGCCTTCTCCCGCCCTGTTTCCCTTCCGCCATCTGACCATCTATCGACCATCATTCCCACTGTACGAGGACCTGTTTGCTTTCACTGGTTTAAGAAACATGAAGGACTACTGTAAGAGAGCCCGTGGAATGTGGGGAGGTCTCTTAACCTCCCCGTCCATGAAAGACCTTCCCACCTCTCAGCCTCTAGCTCCTACTTGCTGTCCTGAGAAGAAAAAGCTACTTTCTAGCACCGTAATGGGAGCCCAAACCCAGAGCCAGCAGCAGGAGCAAAGTCTCAAAACCCCCGGGACATGTAATCACGTTCTCCAACCTGGTGCTGGAAGTAGGCTTGTGGCTTCCAACCTTCTTGGCCTGAGGCCAGACTTTCCAGGCCTCCCTCCACCCTTCGGCTCCTTCCCCTCATCTTCCGAACCAGAAGCTTGTTAACTGTTTTCCTGTGCTTTTATTTCAATTTCAAGGCACCCTCTGTGTGTTAAACTTCAAAGAAAGTTTGCTCCATTGAGTGCAGTGCTGTGACAAGTGGAAGCTCCAAAGAGCCCTGTTGAAAATGGTTTTGTTAAAATGAATGGTGTTGGGACTCTCTCCCCCTCTGCCCCAACCTTTCTCTCAAATGAAATTGCATTTGTGCCTGGCTTAAGTTGCCCAATATCAATCCTGAAATTCTTAAAGATGAAAAGCAGAACAGCCACACAATATTTAAAATGTGAAATGATTACAAAATGGCACCAGGCCAATGTTTATGAATCATTGAATATGATCATAAAATCATAAAAAATAATCACCAAAAGGTAAATAAATTACCCAGCTTACTGCTTATTTTCACATAGGGTCTGACACAAAAGCTGCAGCCATGAATGATTTATACCTGTTTTAACAATAATACTCATTTTACTGAAAGATGGTCAGCACTTGGGCTGCTGTGGGCAACATGCCAGTTGTCGAAAGGTTAATGTTTCAGCAGCAATACATTAAATTATGAATAATACCGGTCCCAAAATGGAAGGTTATTAGCTCAGTATGCTTAATTAGCTCAGCTAGAACTTTGCCATCAAGTAGCAGTGCCCATTACGGCAGCTGTAGCAATGATGAGGGATGGCAGCATTGGGATTCTAATGCCAGAAGTGGGGGCAGGTAGAGGGGTAGGAGGGGAGCGAGGTGTGTCCTTTATTTTCATTTCATTCAGTGTAGCACTAAGAGAAGCGTCTCAGAAGCTGGTTTCCAGGATTTGAACTCTCCCATAGTTTCTCTGTGAAGACGTCCCGAAAAAAAAAAAAAAAGCAGGAATTACTTGAAATAGGAAAGGCACGGGGCTTGGTGTTGTTGACCCACCATGATCTGCTTCTCCACATCTGCTTGCTGCTTCTTAGCTTGAGACCTAACCTACCACTGTAACATAAGGTACCGCTCACGGGCTGGGCCCATCCATCAGCACCCATCCAACACAGACATTTGTTCAACAGCTACTATGTACCAGGCACGTACAAAGCAGTTAACGAGACGAGACCTAAGGGAGGAGACAGCCCTTAAACAGCCAACGATGTAACTGGTGCATTAATTACAGCCATGTGATTGTCACGAAGGAAAGGTTTTTAGAATGCCAACGCCTAGACTGGAATTGGGGTAGAGGTTCTTGGAGAAGGCTTCCTGAAGAAGTGCCGTTTGCTCTGATATCTAAAGGGTGAGTAACAATTAGCTAGGTGGGTCTCTAGGAAAACTTCTAGGCAGAGAATATCTAAACCATGCATGAGTGTCCAGAAAGAAAGATGCTAGAAAAAGATGCCGGTGTTGCTTAAAAGGAGTAGAGGAAGAACATTGGTCTGCCAGGGCTGTAACAGTGCCATTGGGCACCTAGCTTTGTGTGGGTACGTGTGCTTGTGCGTGTGTGTCCACACCTGTCCCCACAACCCTCTCTGGTTTTTCCTTGCCCTTTCCTGGCTTTGCCCTGCCAGGTGCTCTGGTTTGAAACTCTGAGTTTCCAACTGGGAGCAAGGCCGGGACTCACCCATGATACCATGCCGGCTACACCCCGACTGTCTGCACCACGGCCCAGCTCTACTTAGTACTATTAGTAGCTTGTTTTTCTAAGCCCTAAAATTCATTTTCTTTTCCCGCCTTGCTTCCAGAAAAATAAATAAAAGTGAACACATCACTCATTTAAGACGAGGAATGGAATTTAGGTTGAGTTTTTCTTTCTATTTTTATGATTAGTTAGAATTTTCCTGGGAACGCCGCCAGGAGGGCATTATGGTGAGATAATGTCCTGTATTTAATCAGTGTTGCAATGGCGAACTGCCTTCTGCGGGGAGAGGCCGAGTTAACGCATCCTCCTCTGTCTTGTCTGCTTTCAGGATGCGGTGGGCTAGCCCACAATGAAGACGGCACTGAGAGGTGGCAGGGCTCCAGGCTTGCGTGACGGCCCGCGGGTGGACAGGATGCAGCCGTGACTCCTTCTCTTCACCCAGGACCCATCAGCTCTGAGAGCCCTGAAGCCCCCAAAGTAGCTGAGTCAAAGGGCCCCAAATCTGACCAAAGTGATTAACCTTGGTCCTGCATCCAGTGGACACTCCTGGCATCTTCCCCTGCGGCTTTCAGACGTCTGTTGGCCTGGACACTCTTCTTGCTTTCAAATGTGCATCTCGCCCCTTTGCATCTCAAACACAATGTGTGCAGGGGAAGCGCAAGGCTTCTAAGTGAACCTGAAGTCAGCAACAGGTAGGACCGGATCAGCCCCTTAACTCTGCATGTGCGCGGTCGTCCAGAGAGCCCCAGAAACGCTGCTGGAGGCGACGGCTGGTGGTTTGCAGTTTTCCGAGTTGTTCTTGTTTTCCTAGATGGTTGATCCATCACAGAAGAATGAAAGTCCCTGGCGGTGGTAAAATAGAAAAGGATATCTTTGAAAGATGTCTTAGAGAGATGTCTGAAAGGAAGGAAGAAAATGAGAACCCAGGGAAAAAGGAGAACAGATTTAACCTCAAGGAAGGGAGCACAGAGAATAGGTAAATGGATGCAGATTGACCTTTCTCCGCAATTAGCACGGTGGCCAGGAAAACAGGAGCGTGTGGGGCACACAGAGCCTTTCACATTTACTGTTGTCCCTATGAAGTGTGGGGTCTGCGGGAGCCGTCTGTTCAGGTAAGGGCAGTGGAGAGAACAGGATGCCCCAAGCAACCCATAAATAGCAGGGTGAAGACAAAGTGTTTATTACTTAGCCTCATGAAGCCCATATAAGTGCTCTCCCAGGGTGCGAGAGAGCAAGAGCATGTGTGAGCTGGCCCGCGTATGTCCCGGGAGTGGGAGTCCCAGAGCCCATGTTCGCGCTTGGCTTGATTCTATGAAGGCGTCTATTTGATGGAACGTACTGGAACAGTTCATAGCCAGCCCAGCAAACCTTGTGTGGAGACAGAGCTTTCTTTTTCTCTTCCCTTTTCCTGTTTGCAGTGAGAATGAGGCCTTTCTCTTCTCGGCCCTTTGCTCTCCCCAAAGTTGTCTCACGAGGTCATTGCCAGCTGACAGGCTTCCTTTCAGGGCAAGGTTTGGATGGAAACAATACTCTGTTTTCTAGGGGGCTGGTGAGGCTCTGGGCCTATTCCCGACTAGGCTGCCCTAAATTGAAATGGGTTATTGTTTCAGTAGGGCTCTCGGTTTCTACAGACAGCTCGATCTATGTGATGCAGGAATTTATCCTTGTATGTGTGTGCATGTGTGTGTGTAGGGACTACCATAAATATACATACCATCAATATCGAACAATAGAAAGGTGTTTTAAGATCATCGTGTTTGGCTTCAAGCCAGGTTCAGCCACTCACTAGCTGTGTGTCCTTGGGCAAGTTACTTCCCTCTCCTTTCGGGCATTAGCATCCTCAGTTCAGACTTTCTGTAAGGTATCTTCTCGTTCATTTGTTGACTCTGTGATTGCACAATACTCTATTACCATGTTCGACAATGAGCTTAAAACCACTTTTTTAAAATAGCTTATACATCAACAGAACCAGTTTTCTAACAGCCATCAAGGATATGTGCTGAATGTTCCACTGAATCTCCTGAATACTGAATTTACTGGTTTGCAAAGGTGAATGGAAAGTAGAAGAGATCTGTGTTGTCAAGTTCTAGGGTCTTGAAAAATCTTTATTGATGTACTCAGGGTTATCATCTATAGTAATCTTTGTCACCAGTGGATAATGTTTTGAGAATTAAGAAACACTTTCAAAAACTATACACTGGGAATTTCTGAATGAGACACTCCCCCCCATCCCCCTGTGCCGCTAGCTCTGCAAACTCTTTCATCTGATGAGGAACAACAAATAGATCAAAGCAATTCACCGACACTAAGTTTGACTGTTTTTTATCATTATTAGTAATGATCAAATATCATAATATCAAATCTCAGAGGCCTCAGAGGAAATGGTAGGATAGTGACAAGACTTTGCAAGGCCCAGCCTCTAGGATGCGAGGAACCTTCTGGCATAGCCAACCTTGTGCTGGCTGACTTTGCAGAAGTGTCGCCAGCACAGAACTATGTGCCGGCCTTCCAGGAAGGTAAGTCAGTGGCTTAGCCAACAAAGAGGGATTCCCTGGGATTCTGCCAATAAGTGCAGTGGGAATCACAGCCCTACAGCCACCAGATGCCATTGCCAACTCCTTTGTAGATCTCCATGAGGTGGTCTCTCCCAGGCTGACTGGCCAATATCTTTTTGGAAGAGCTTGACACTGTTGCCTGCCTGGTTAGTGGCCTTACTGCTTTTTAAACATTCCTACCTTGGGGGGCCTAGGTGGCTCAGTCGGTTAAGCATCTGACTTCAGCTTAAGTCATGATCTCACAGTTCATGAGTTCAAGCCCCGCATCGGGCTCTGCACTGACAATGCAGAGCCTGGATGGAATATTCTCTCTCCTCTCTCTCTCTCTCTCTGAAAATAAATAAATAAACTTTAAAAAGAATTATAAAAAATAAACCTTCCTACCAACTTTCTTTCCTTCCTTCCTTCCATAAAAATTTATTGAATATATACTTTGTGTCAGATGCTGTTCAGGGTACACAGTACTCATATACTAAAACAAATAGTCCCTGGGCTCAAAGTACTTTCAGCTTCATGAAAGAGATAATCAAGTAGACAAGTAATCACCAATAGAGTTTATTTAAATAAAGTTATATACACTGAACTTGGAGAGCACAGAGTAGAAAGGCCTAACTTGGCCTAGAGGGGGTCCTAGAAAAGATGTTCCTGATAGATATCATTCCCAGCAGAGGAAACACGGCTTATTCGGGAATCATGTGTAGACATTTTATGAATCATATTTAGGATTTGGGGAGGAATCGGGGCTGAAGATGAGTTTGGGCACCCCCAGCCTCAAAGCAACCACAGCTGAGGCTCAGGAGTGCTTCTTCATCCTTCTGCCCTGCAGACAACTCCCCAGGCCTAGACATTGTTGGGAGGAATCTCCACATCTTGCCAGTCATTCATAAAAGACATGATGATCATTGTTAAGACCTGCAGGTCAGTCTCCCAGAGTGACATCCCACCTCAGGTTCAGTGACTACAAGGATCGAGAGCCCTGCCTGGCATATTCATCCTATCTAGAAATGAATCTTGATTCACTGGGCTTCTACTGTCAGAGACTATACCTGATTTATGACAGCTAGTGCAGTGTCGATGGATAGTGCAGTCACTACATCCATGATTTAATCACAGTGGAGCCCTTGATGTTTCTTATATTAGACCCTTTGTTCAATGATACAAGTGGTTTCATGTTGGGCAAACTCTCTCCTGTTTAATTTCTCCTTGTTAAAAGATGTGCATTGGTTAAAGAGATGCAAGTGTATTATGTGAAGACGTAGTGCCACATTTGCCTTTGGAAGTAGATGTATGGTTGTGCAGACTACTGAAATCTGGCCCCAGGGCTACGTTATATCCATATGCAAAGGCCCTACCCAGCCCAAAGCCTTCCAATGAGCCTTACTTTTCTGCTTCTGGCTCTCTCTGGCTACTCCCCACCCTCATACTCCTACCAAGGAGATTAAATAGTATGACCTCCCTTAGAACCCACATAGGGCCAAGATTCTTCAATGACTAGCCAACATGACCAACAGTGTAGGGATAGGGAAACCGATGTCTTAATATCCTTGATCTCCTCAGTCAATGTATTTGACTGCCTTGACCCTCAAGACCTTCTTCATGATGTTTTAAACCTCATTTGATTACCTGGATTTGTGACCCCACAATCTGCTCTGACTTGCCATACCTGCCTGGTCCCTAAAGCCCTTAGTATGGAGCCAGAATTCTCATTTGCTCCAGTAATACCTCCCTTGTTCTTCTCCACGCTTGGATTTGATACAAAGGCAGACTTCATTTAGGTGATTCTTGTGGTATTCTAGGCTATATTTAATCTTAGAGATGGTGAGTACAGGTATATGAAAGAAAAAAAATGAAAGTCCAGCTTAGCTGATAAACTTTTTTGTTCCTTACAGTTTAAAACATTCCCCGATCTTTGAACCACATTAAATCTCATAACGTATTAGAATTTGGTGACACTATCTTTTACTACTGGAAAGAGTCCAGACTGACATGAACAAAGTAATCTTTTCCATGAAAGAAGACATATGAATGCCACTTGCTTATAGAGTCCCATGGGATTCTTGTCTGTCATCCTCCATTTTTAATTAGAGTTGTAATCATCTCTCAAGAGGCATCTGGAGGCTTCATTAAATCTATCAGCTTCACTATGATATATAAAACTGGTGGTGTTTAAAATCTTGGTCAAATAAAAAATAGCAGGAAGTGGGGCAAAATGTATCTGTCATCTAGGAAGTTCAGGTAAAGTGAGTTTCTCTTTCACTCTACAGGACTCTGACTTTTATGTAGTCATAACCAAAACAGCACCCTTTCCAGTTGGTACATTTGCTTCGTGTCCACCTCACATTCCTGGAGGCTTAAGTCTCCAGTTACATCATTAGCAGCTGTGGTTCGGGGCTTTTTTTATGACCATGAACATGGCTCACTGATGCTTCTTGCATGATTCCACTGAGCATGCATTCCTTCATGTGTTGAGAAGGAGGCTGCCTTCTGAGCAGAGTTCACTAAGAGCCTTCCCAGTAAGCCACTCTGAAGTAAAACCCGTAGCAACTAGGAGTGTTCCAGAACCTTTCTTCTTCCATTCAGCCCGCCAGGTGGGTCTTTCAGCCTTGATACCCTCCCCTCACTGTAGAACTGCAAAGTATCTGATAGTGTTTGTCACCCTTGAGTTACTTCACATCCACAACAGGTAGTCCCGTGACCCTTTGAGATGGATCAGTCTTTCCAGGTTTGGCACTACAACCATAGCCCTAGACCAGGGGTTTTCATTAATGGCACTGATTATTTTTAACTGAAAATTGTTTTATTTATTTATTTTTTTTTTGAGAGAGAGAGAATGCATGTGAGCAAGGAAAGGGCAGAGGGAGAGAGAAAGAACTGTAAGCAGGATCTGTACCCAGCATAGAGCCTGACACGGGGTTCGATTCCATGGGGATTCGATTCCATGATCCTGTGGGATCATGACCTGAGCTGAAATCAAGAGTCGAATGCTCAACTGACTGAGCCACCCAGTGCCCCTCATTGAAAATTTTCATTGATATAATTACTATTGGCATTTTGAACCAGATAATTCTTTGTTAGTGGAGAGAGGCATTCCTGGCCTCTACCCACCCGATGCCAGTAGCACCTGTTCCTCAGTTGTAATGAGCAAACGTGTCTCCAGGCATTGACAAATATCCCTTGAACAGGAGGTAAAGTCACCCCGTAGTTGAGAATCACTGCCCTATACCTCATGTGGAACAAGTAAGTAGATGTGGGGCTATCTGGCTTTCCTAGTAGAGGAATATTCTGGAGTATTTGTGGAATCTTCCCTGGCCTCCAAAAAATAGGAAAGACAAAATGTGACCATGAAGAAAGTCACATGAGCCGTAGAAACCACAGGACTTTTCATCATTCGTTTACAGTTGTTCACTCCACTATTTTATGTATCAGAGAATTACTCAGATGTGTTAGCAGTTGTGATGTAGAGGGATGTCTAGCTATCTCATATCCTATTGATCTACTTGGTGCCATCATGGGGGGTCTCATTAGAATGAAGCCCGTAATATGTTTGCATGTTATGCTCACTTAGGTGGCTCCATTAATCCAGGGTTTTCCTGAAATGCACTTTCCTGTGTCTCATTTGGTCATTGCCACACATTCTAGTAAAGTTATGATGTTTTAGAAACTGTGTCATCATTTCTCAGTGTTTTCATTATCTTTCGTTTCAAAGAATGCCTTTATTCTAACAAGCTCATTTGAATGGGCAGTGACTAAAAGAAATAATTGGGCCTGTGGAGATCTGTCCAGGCATACCACTTCCTTCGTGCCTAAGAAGCCTAGTCTCCTAGTATTCACGGCAGAGTCTGCTTTCATCTTGTACAAAGAGGTAAAGTAAGTTAGTGGGAATGAAATGTAAAATTCATTCATTCATTCAAAGAAAAGTTTTCAAAGTAGGACATTGTGCTAGTTACCATGAGATATTTAGAGACACATAAGACACAACTTCAGAGTTCAAGAGCTCTTTTTCTAGCAGTAGAGTCAAAATGTGGACAAGAACATTTGTAATACAATGCCTAAGTGCCATAGGCATTCAGAACAAGGTCACAGACAAAGGTGGCTTCTGCACACTACACTCTATTGTCTGGCCACAGATTCTAGAAGGCGTGTGTAAATGGCCCTTGAGAATACTTCACTTTCTTCTTCGACATGACAGTGGATCAGGAAAATATGGGAGACAAAGAACAGTTGGGCTTTACCCAGGCATTTGGCAACATGGTAAATGACAATTTGTCCATTTATCTTATGGGGAATAAGGTGAAGTAGGAGTTTCTTAGTAACCAGTTGACCATTGTTGGTGTCACTGTAGAGGGAGATTCTGAGTGCTGCGATATTAAGGCTTTTCATCTTAATCCATGTGTGATTGTCATGAGGTCATACATTGCAGAATAAATATTTCAACAGATTTTGATAGGCCAAGGCAATGAACCAAATCTAACAAGACAAAATATAACGCAAGAAAATGGAAAGTTTTGTCTTGGATCCAAAAATCCATCTGCACAAATATGGGGGCCAGGTGCAAGCTTGGCAACAGATGTTGAGGAAGCATTCCCCCCCACCCCAGATTTGGGGTACATTAAGAATCATCTGGCATTCTTGTTTAAAATGTGGATTCCAAAAAAATAATAAAAATAAAGTGAAATGTGGATTCCCAGATGTCACCCCGAGATTGCCAGATTCAACAAGTTTGAGGTGGTACCCAAGAATCTGCATTTATCAAGGATCCTGGGTCATTCTGAAATAGAAGCTTCAGTGGGCCACACTCTGTGAGCCACTATCTTAGAGATTTAAGTTGATAGCAGGAGGATTCAACCATTGTATTGAGCAAAGTGTAATTAGGAGAACAAAGGAGGTGATGACCTTGCTCTCCTGTACTAGGTGGAGGAGCAGATGTAGATAGTTTACATTTAATCTTGGGACATGACCCTTTAAGAAGAGAGTCAAACTGAAAAGGAGGAGGTGAAAGAACTCAGAATCAGGTCTTGTAAAGAGCAGCTGCAGGAACTGGCAGTGCCTAGCTCAGAAAGGTCACAGAGAAGAGGACAGGACAGGACAGGAGAAAGGTTGTCTGTGTCAGGGAATTAAACATGCTCTGTGTCAGCAAGTGCCTCACAAGGTGACACAAGGACCAGTAGGCAAGAGCTACAGGAAAATCACTTTATGCTCAAAATAATGGCCATCCTTCTCCATGCTGTCCACAAGGCTGGGGGTGTTCAATCGTGGACCGCGGAATGTGATTCAATGATTCTTTTAAGAAGTTGATGTTTCCGATTCTGTGTCTCCCTCTCTCTCTGCCCCTCCCCCGTTCATGCTCTGTCTCTCTCTGTCCCAAAAATAAATTTAAAAAAAGTTGAAAAAGAAGTTGAGGAGCGCCTGGGTGGCTCAGTCGGTTGAGTGACCGACTGGCTTAGGTCATGATCTTGCAGTTTGTGAGTTTGAGCCCCACGTCCGGCTCTGTGCTGATGGCTCAGAGCCTGGAGCCTGCTTCAGATTCTGTGTCTCCCTCTCTCTGCCCCTTCCCCACTCATGCTGTGTCTCTCTCTGTCTCTCAAAAATGAATAAACATTAAAAAATTTAAAAAAAAGAAGTAGTGAATAGGAGGGTTGAATCTGTGGTAGAATCAGGGGAAGTTTGGTTTGTTTTATTATTTTCTTTAGTAGGAGAGAATAGAGCATGTGTAGGTTTTCAAATATAAATGGATTGATTAAACAAAGATAGGAGAGTGGTGGGGGCAGGCATGCCATGGTGACAGGAGTAGGGAGAGATAAATAAAGAGTAGGGGAGTGGGGTGCCTGGGTAGCTCAGTCGGTTAAGCATCCAACATTGGCTCAGGTCATGATCTTGTGGTTGGTGATCCTGAGCCCCAGGTGGGGTTCTGTGCTGACAGCACAGAGCCTACTTCACATTCTCTCTCTCTCTCTCTCTCTCTCTCTCTCTCTCTCTCTGCAGACCAAGGCACTGTAAGGTAACATAATGCGCAAGTTGATGAAATTCATTCCAATCATGGTTTCAAGAAACAAGGGTTTGAAATCTGTTACCCAGAGTTAAGAAAGAGTACCATTGGCGGGGGCTTGAGGAGTGTGGAAAAGGTGTGGAGCAACAGCTTCAGGGAATTTGTTCAGCGGTCAGCAAGCATCCGTGGCTGGCTGTTGCACTGTAGAATGTTGTACAGAGTACAGTCCACTCGAGGTCCTTACGCCCCCAGCCGTGTTGAGCAGTCTGGAGGCTACAGTGAAGAGCAGGAAGCTCTTGGACCGGGAATCAGCAGAGTGTACCCCAGAAGGACAAAGGAACTTGAATTTCAGGTTCACAAAGATTGGTAAATACCAAGCTGTATTTGTCAAGAGGCCACTTCAGAGTTTAAACAAGCATCTATCTCCATTAAACTTAGAAACCCCCAAACCTGGAGATACCCAGAAGTACCCAAGATATCTGAATTTCGTTTCATTGTGCTTTGTGCTTCCATCTTGGTCTTCACAGAGTTGGAGCTCTGCTGACTTAAGGTTGTGTACATGCAGTGTGTGTTCTAGAAGTGTTGAGTTTTTATGAAACTCTGAGATTTTAGGAAGTGTGAAGACCGCATGGCCACTATAACTTACGTGAAAAGGTGTAAAACTATGAAGTTTTTTACGTACTTTCTCCCATTTTTCCCATTTACTTCCTAGCAGATTTTCAATGGATTTCTGGAAAATAATGGCTTTGACTTGTAGAGACATACAAGATAGACACAATCTAAAAGTTTACCATACCTGTCTTTGGCCTTGAACCCATTGAATTCAGAAATCCATTCAGATCATATCTACATCCATGGGAGAGATCTGGAAACAGGCCTGTCGAAGCAGAGGTCTAAGCTTTGACTGTTTGCTTCCTCATTGTTTTCCCATGATCAACTTTTAAATATTCCTTAACTACTTGTAGAAACACCTCTCCTTTAAGTAGACTTTTTGCAGGGCCAAGTTTTTGTAAGGAAATCTGTTATTGTTGGCTAAAATCATGGGAGAGTAACTTCATTTTTAAGAACTTGGAAAGACTGAAAAGAAGCAAGATTAATGCCTCTATTTTTAAAAAGCAAAGAGGAAGTTCGTAATGTCCTAATCTGGAACTTTACCTGGAAAAAATGATTGCCAAATCACTTCTAGAATAATCTGCAGTGAATACAGTGTTGGGAACTTATATCACTTGACAGAGCAGTCCTGTCAGACTGATTCATTTCCTTCCATGAAAAAGTAACAAGATTTTAGTAGATTGAGGGGAAATGATAAATGTAATCTATATTTTATTTAGCAAGATGCTTGAACCTGCTCCATCCAACATTTCGGTCGATAAATTCAAAAAATTGGGGCATTGGCATTAGCTGTCTAGGGGGCAATTGAGTTCCTATCTTGGGGTCTGGATTTAATAGCACATCCTTTTTGTAACAGGGGAAAAGTTACCTGATCTGCTTTAAGAGGAAGAAATAGAAATGTTAGTAACTTACCCCAAAAGGATCCTTTATGCTCTGAAAAATGTATATCTGATATGTTTGTCATTCATGGTTTTGATTATTTAGATATGCTCAGAAGATGGGTTACGAATACATGTTTTTTATAAAATGAAATAGATGCTTGCTCACAGTCATTCATATACACTGCTTGTACATCCTCCTGAAAATTCCCCGAGAACTTCCTGACAGAATCGGTTCTCAGGCCTCTCTATCACCAAAGAAGGGGGAAAAAAATAAGAGGAAACAATAACTCTGAAAGCAAGTGAGATGTGTGGAAATAAATCTGTCATACTCTGTAATTCCAAAAGGGAAAGATACTTCTGGAAATTCTATTCTGGCCTCGGAAAGAATCTGTTTCTAGAAATGGTGGTAGTATTATGTTGATGATTATTCCTTGGATTTACATATCTCCTGTGCTGCAGGGAGCCCACGCACCTTGATAACTTGTGTCATTTTTAACTATTAATCTTCACAAACCCCTCCCTGAGGAAATCTGGTGGTTTCTTGCATTCCTCATTTCAGTAACCATATGCCCCAAATTAGATATATCAGATACCTGGATATGGAGAAAATTTGTCCTTGATAATATATCTTTATCTCTGCCCCATTTCCCAGTATTGGTTTTCCCCGCTAAGGGAAAGTAGAACGGTCCTACGGAAACTTTCATAAGCCAAAATGGCATAAAGCGAAGCAGCAATTACCATTAATTTATATGGAAACATCTTTGAATGTTTCCAGACCCCCAAATAACCTCTCTTAGGCTTTTCTGTTACCTTAGGACACATCATGGTAACGGACGCCCAAAATAAATTGAGATAAAGCACAGATGCTCACAGACACAGTTCAAATCTCTGGCAGCTGGTGCTGAAATGCCGGGTGTGGTTCTGGAAGGGGCTTGGTGGCTGCTTGGGGTGTGCGTGGTCTCTGTAATGGCTCACTGCAAAGCAAATGCTGAATGCTATTTTCACTTTTTGCCCTGTTTTTTTTTGTTTTTTTTTTTTTTTTGTAAAACAAACTTGTCTTCGGATTTCTTTCCATTCATAAAAATAAGTAGTAATGTAGGCTTTTGTGAAAGTGATGTGGAGTAATGTGAACTTTTGAGAAGCGGGGAATACCTGCACCAATGGAGTGAGCCTAGATCCCGTAATACCTAGAAAGAATGTGTTGGATTTGTGCAAGGCTATCTAGTTTGTATAGCCTTTTTCATAATAGCTTGTTCTTCACGCTCCAACCTCACCTGTGCGGACAGGTGAGCAGTGGCAGGATAATATTCACCAGTCTGCCATGTATTAAACACCTGCCAGGTGCCAGGCATCATGAAAGACACTTTATATTAACCATCTCACTTGATCTGCCACCAACCCTGTAGGGTGTGTATTGTTATCTCCATTCTCCATTTTACAAGGAGAAAGCACAGTCCAGCATTAAATGACTTACTGGAAGCCATCGGACTCTTGGTGGCAGAGCTGGGACCAGAAGCCAAGTCTTTGAAGATCTTTACACATTCTAAGTTTTAAGAAAAGACTTTGATTCCTCTAGGTAGTTACACAGTTCTTTTTTATTTAATTTCCTACATGTTAAAAACATTTTTTTAACATTTTACTTTTATTTTTGAAGGAGAGACAGACAGAGTGTAAGTGCAGGGGGAGCAGAGAGAGAGGGAGACACAGAATCTGAATCAGGCGCCAGGCTCTTAGCTGTCAGCACAGAGCCTGACAAGGGCTTGAACCTACACACTGTGAGATCATGACCTGAGCGGAAGTCAGATGCTTAACCAACTGCACCACCCAGATGCCCCCCGCCAAATTTTTAAACATATTTATTTATTTTGAGAGAAAGAGGACATGTGCAAGTGGGGTACAGGGCAGAGAGCGAGGAGAATCCCCAGCAGGCTCCACGATGTCAGCACAGAGCCGGTCTTGGGGCTCAGTCCCATGGACCTGTGAGATCATGACCTGAGCCAAAATCAAGAGTCAGATGCTTAACTGACTGAGCCATCAAGGCACCCCTACTTTCCTACATGTTTTAAAAACTGTGGGTTGATTTGTATATTGTGTATCACTGCAAGGTGTGTCCATCTCTGGCTTGTGGTCCTTCATGCTTGGCTGTAAGGCGTGTCTTTCCTGTGCTACCAGTGTCATCTCTCTGACATCCCTCCCAGAGCAGATAGGAGAGTGGTTCTGTTCTCTAAGTACCAGCAAAAAACTTTTGTTTTCTGTGGTCATTTGCCATGAAAGAGATAAGTGTTAGGTATCTCAATCAGATTTTTAAAAGTACACTGATGATGAAAAGTGATTGTCAATCCACCTTGTGTTATTGTTACGCCACTTTGGCCCAGCCCACAGGCTCAGCAGTTGAGATTACTTCCTTTAATAAATAATCATGGAGTAAATGCTTAGAAAGAAAAGAAAGAAAGAAAGAAAGAAAGAAAGAAAGAAAGAAAGAAAGAAAGAAAGAAAGAAAGGAAGGAAGAAAGAAAGAACCGGATCTCGGAAAAACACTCAGTGAAAGTCCTAACTGTATTCATTCATTCTGAGTTTGTGGAGCATATCTCTATACCCACAACTGTTTTCATCCTGGAATCATTATTAGCAATTTAGTGTCATCATCATTGTCATCCTCCTCATCATCAACATTATCATTATCCTCCTCTTCACCACGGGCACATCACTGAGTAGCAATTAGCACTGTGGGCATTTATGGAGATGTGTACAGAGTATACTCCATATGGTGCCTATCCTTGGGGAAGCAGGTGGGGTAACACATAACATGAATCCAAATATATTCATAAATGCATGTGTGTTTCCACATCATCACAGGTATTGAATAGCGAAACAAATGGATCTTATCAAACATTATTTTGGTGTCTGCTAACTAATCCAAGAAACCTCCCCAGAGAGCTGAATATGAGAAGCTAGGTGAGGTCACTTCCAGCATTGGGCCTCCTCAGGAGGAGGTGAGCCTGAGCTAGACTCAGGGACGGGGAAAAGAACTTCCTGCACACCCTTTCCCAGATCCCTCCAAGGTTGAAAGGCAGCATATCAAAAGACCTCAACTCCTTCTATGGTTGTGTGTGTGTGTGTGTGTGTGTGTGTGTGTGTGTGTGTGCACGCGCGCACACGTATGTTTTGTTTTGTTTTTTGTCTTGTTTTTTTGTTTGTTTGCACGATTCCCACCACCCTGTATCTCATCCTGGCTTTAGTTTGACAAACAATGATAATAAGTGGATAGTGTAGAATTCTTAACAGAGGCATCTCAAACCCACAGCTGGGAGTTTGGAACCTGTGCTCCACCCTATTCTTTTGTGCTTTTACTTGGGCCAGGGCCCCATAAATATTCATGGAGATGGTAAGAATGACATTGAGACTCTCCTTACCACTTTATTTGGGTTCTAAAACCACAAAAATCATTTAATTGACCAACAGAACTATCTACCTAATTGACAACTCAAAACAGCGAGTCCTTGGCCTATAACATTTGGAAGTTTAAAATTAGAACTTGCACAAAATATTTAAAGCTAGGAGAAAGTTCTCGATTCCCAGCATGTCTAAAGAGGATTTAGATCTTGACATGCCTGAAGAGACATGTCTGTGACTGGAGCTTCGCAAAAGCCCCCCACCCCGACCCCTGGCTGGCTGTGTACATTGACCTATGAAAAGGTCTCTCTATAAGGTGACTTCATAATATCTGAATTCTCTCCTCCCTGGCTGCCAGGGCCATTTAAATGTGCACTGGAAATGTTTTTCAAGAAGTAGGAATGCATGTGAACATTGAAGAACTACTATTTTAATGTTGACGGTCCTATTCTTAGATTTTACTAGGGTCTTCCAACAGGATGCTATATTCCTGATTTTCAACATAACCCAATGATAAATATGCCCATTAAAACACTCTTGTCATGGGACACCTGAGTGGCTCAGTTGGTTAAGCGTCTGGCTCTTGATTTCAGCTCAGGTCATGATCTCAGGGTTTGTGAGATCAAACCCCATATCAGGCTCTGAGCTGACAGCATGGAACCTACTTAGGATTCTCTTTCTCTCTCTTTCTCCCTCTTTCTCTGCTCCTCCCTCACTTGTGCTTTCTGTCTCATAATTAAGGGAAAAAACACGCATGTCCTCCTCGTAGAGTTCTACCTTTATGAGTGTTGGGGACTATGAGTTCACAGGTAAGTAATGATTAGTTACTGATCTCACTCTTTTTAAAAATGTTTTTATTTTAATTCCAGTTAGTTAACATACAGGGTTATACCGGCTTCAAGTATGCAATATAGTGATTCAACACTTCCATACATTACCTTGTATTCATCACAAGTGCACTCCTTAATCCCCATCACCTGTTTCACCCAACCCCCAATTCCCCCACCCTCTGGTAACCACCAGTTTGTTCTCTATAGTTAAGAGTGTTTATTGATCTCTCACTCTCTCTCTCTCATACTCCCCCCTTACTTGTTTGTTTGGTTTCTTCAGTTCCACATATGAGTGAAATCATATGGTATTTGTCTTTTTCTGACTGACTCATCTCATGTTATACTCTGTAGCTCCAGCCATGTTGTTGCAAATGGCAAGATTTCATTCTTTTTTAGGGCTGAATAATGTTCCATTGTATATATTAATGACCTCACTCTTGCATGACTTCACATGCCTCCCTCTGCCTCCCTGCCCTACCCCAAACTAAAAGGTGTAGGAGCCCAGGAGATGACGGCCTGGGTGGGAGATGGGAGCAAAAGAGCTCTGAGAGCCTGCTTTCTGCCCCTTTGCCCGGGGCCAGTCAGTTCCCTTTGAAGGCACCCGTTGTTTTACCCTCTGGCCTCACAACCTTGCAGGCCACTTCTGAGGCAGTTTCCAGGGACATCGTATCTCCACCTTTCCATTAGGATAAATAAACAGTTTGGGACTCCCGTGTCTTTATTAAACATTTCCTCTAAACTGCAGGCTTTGGCTCTGAGCCCACGTGCACCAAGCAAGCTATCCGGGAGCAGCCGGACCCCAGAGCCCTGCCACTTGGCTCCTCCTATAAATAGCCCTCCGAACAGGCAGCAGGCACCTGCGCTGACCACTGCCCCCTCCTCTCTGCCTCCATCGTCTTCCCAGCTCTCCAGGTTGGGAAGACGCCGAGACGCCCCCTCAGCCCCAGACAGAAGGAGTAGCGGCAGCTGCAGCGAGGTGCGTGTGCTCGGTGGCCCCGCCAAGGCCAAGAGCCGCTGGGACCCTGTGGGCCGGCCGTGGGGAAGGGAAGGCACCCCATCCTGCAGCCGTGAGGAAGCGTGGGAGGGAAGCTGGAAGAACGAAGGCTGCAAACAAATAAATAAAGAAGGCATGTTTGACCAAACCCCCAACACCTAAATCTCCAAGTCCACTGGAGCAGGAAATTGAGTGGCTGAACGGAGCGGCCTTGCTCTGCCCTCCCCCCACCCTTGGCCTGGAAGGTTTTCCAGGCCTTCCAGAGGTTTTTGCTTTGTTTTCTTTTTCTTTTTTTTTTTTTTTTAATAAATCTCCAATCTATACAGAAAGAGGAAGTTTGTTTTTAAAACAGCGAAGATTCAGTGGCCACGGACGTGAAAGAGATTGGAAGAGGAAGAAAAAGGCTTGTTGAAGAGAAGGAAAAAGGGTTCCCAGAAGTCTGCGTGTGTGTGCGCGCGGGTGCGTGCGCGCCCGAGACGGTCTAAGAGGCGGCCTACAAGGAGAAAGAAAACAAAGGAAAGTGTGACAGAGAAAGACAGAGAAATAAGTGGGAGAAGGCGCGAGTGCGGGGGGAGGGGCCGGGCGCCGCACGAGGCGCAGAGGCTGGACGCCGGAACGCAGGCACGGCCGGCGGGAGGGAGGGAGGCGCACATGTGTGAGAGAGAGACAGTGATGTCAGCATTTCCTTCTGGATTGGTCACGTGGGCCTTGCCAGGTAAACAGACTGGAAATAGACTCCATAAAGGCAGAGCCTGCTGGGGGAGGGTGGAGGCGCTGGCGCTTCACCCTTTCCTCTCTGCTGCGCCCTGACCGAGCTGGTTTTCGTGTTTGCGACAAGGTGGTCTCCGAGTGGAATTGCCTTTTTATGAGCCAAGGACTATGACTCAGGGAGGGAAAGCTATTTGCTTTTATAATTAGCTCTAGGACTTTTGAGACGCTTTGATTTCAAAAGAGAATGGAGGTGGGGATGTGTGCACGTCCAAGCTCAGATGCTGTGAGAGTGTCTTGGGTAGGGGATTGCTTATCCTCATTTGTCTCCTTCCAAGGGGGTGGGGGTCAGATGGGTCTAGATCCAGGATGGCTTGGAAGGCCGCCGCGGTTTACAATAAAAGGATCGGATGCTGTGATGATCCATATTAGGAAAAAGGAAATGCTAACAGGCCCTAGGTGAATATATTCTCCTAGGATACAGCTCTGAATGTGACCCTGGTACCACAGGGAGGAATGGAGACCCAGGAAAGTGATGAGGTGACAAAAAGTCCTACCTGTGACTCAAGCAGTTTTTTCAAAGGGATATAAAACCAATCCCCATCCAAACCGTGGCAGGAGTTCAGGGCATTGTAGAATGGTGGAAGCATGTCTGGAAACTTTATCTGAAAAGCAGAGTAGATGGAACAGGTGATTTTTCCACCTGGAAAGCTCTAGAGTCCAAAATGGTGAGAGGCTCTTTCTTCAAATTTCCTGGAAATGGGGCCTTTGCCTCTCTGATGAAATAGCTTCTTTAGGTTGTTCTTTGAATGATTCGGAATTGCAATGAACTACCTCATTTTGGTCATAATTTTCTACATCCTTGTGGAAATTTGGCCAAACCTGTGAGGAGAGTGACGAACTATCCCAGTTTCTAGAGCTGAGGGGATTCCTGGGATGCAGTTTTAAATCTGGAACAGTCTTGGGCAAAGTGGGGCTAGTTGGTCAACTGTAGTGGGAGGCCCAGTCTAGTTATAATAAGATAACTCATGCCCATCCTGTTCCACCAACAAACAGAGCAGCAAACCCCTTTCATTCCCTATCATCTTTCTTCCACAGTTCCCCCACCCTCATTTCTTTCTCTTAACTGTCCCTGAGCCGTTTATAGCAGAGATGACTGCAAGACAAATTTGAGTGGATGTGACTCTGTACATGGACTTGGGAGCTGGCAGAATACATCGGAAACTGAAGAGTTGGCTTTTGTTGCACGTGGGGAAAAAAGAGGAGGGGGAGGGGACTGGGCATCCTTGCCTCCTGTCCCTCCCCGCCCCCAACCTTCCTTGGGCCCTGGGAGGAGGAGGAGCCCATCAGCACCACAAGTGTACTTTCAGCCCTTGGATTGAAAGATAGATATTTGATACCCCTCTCTGCTAACAAAATACGTCACTCTGACAAGATCCCAGCCCAGAGTTATTTTTGTGGCATTATGTAATTGGATTGCCTGGTCAGGAGCACTTCCTTAACAAGGCTTCGGCAGCCCCTCGGTGTGGGCCTGGCCAGTCCTGCCCGGTTACCCACTCTGCTTCAGCCCAAGACGAGACAGCTAACCGCAGCAAAGAGATGTCAGCCTATGCCACTGACCTAACTGCCCCGTCCCCTCGCTGCAGAAGCCCCGGAAGGAGGACTTCAATACCTGGTCACACATGCCTTGGCCAGAGTTGGCTGAAGACTCTCCCATAGCCAAACCTCAGTACCACAAACCGGGCATTTTTGTTCTGAGGGGGCTGCGGGCCTGCTGCTGCAATTCATGCCACACCGGCAGTCGGAACCTGAGAGCTCCGGGAGCAAGCCCCAGCGTGACCAGGCGCCCCTCCGCAGGCCTGCCATCTGGATGTCACTCCCCTCTCTTCTTCCCCAGCTTTCTGAATTTCCTCACATTTATTCCTGAGTAATTGGTCATCTGATCATCCCTTCCTGTTAGCCTGCTGACTCACAGAAGTTAGGAACTTGTCTGAGCTTCAGACACAGTAAGAAAATTGACAAAGAAAAACAACAAGAAAAAGGCCTGGTGCCATCTTGCCCTGGTATGGCCCATTGCGGGCCCGCCATCGCAAGGGTACACTGGCAGTTGTTTCGGGGTGATATTATGTTGCTGTCACCCTGGGGTGGGGGCTTGTTCATCTTTTTTCATTGTCATTTCTGTCTGTGGCCTTTAGAGAACATCCTCCATGACTTTCTGTGATGTGTCTCCCAGCCCGGAATCCATATCTAAACCAGAGAACCTTTCCCGGAATATTTTTCTTTCCCCCTTCTCAGCCCATGTGCACTACATCTCTCCTCTTATTTTTCCTTGAGCCCCTGCTTCTCCTGACCTTGACAAGAAGCAGACGGTGTAATAGAAATAGCTTTAAAGCCAAATGGTGCCGCGTTCGAATTCAAGCTGAGCCACTTAAATGGCTGTGTGATCTCAGTCTCTCTGAATCTGATATTCCTCATCTATAAAATGGGACTAATAATACCAGTTTCCCAAGGCTACTGGGAGTATTGAATGCGATTCATGTAAAGTGTCTGCCAAGGGACTAACACATGGTGGGTGCTCACCAAATGTAGGGTTTTCAACAAAGGTAAGGAGGAAGAGAAAAGGGCGAATTTGCCAGGCTCCTAAGAGCTAACCTCCGTCCCCCTTAAGACACCACTGGTCTCCTCCTGGAATGCCCTCGTTAAGGGTGCAGAACTGAATCTCACCATCATTGGGGGGATGGGGTCAGGAGGGAAAGGGAAAGGGTTCCTGCCATAGAGACCCCCATGGGTGTTCTTTCTGGGGAAGCTTCCCAGTCTGAAAATCTCTCCTCTACCTGCCTCCTTACAGTCAGGGTCTCCCTGTACGCCCTTCCAATGCTGGCCACTAAGTTGAGTGTATTAGCTCTAGTTTTGCCTGCACCAAGTTGCAGGGGCCACCAAGTACCCAGAACAAAGGAACGAGGGGGACAAGTGTGGTTTCTCTCAAAGTGCCCACATGTGTGAACCTTGCATGCCTGTTGCAATGTAGATAGAGGTCATTCCAACTCCACGGTAGGAACTAGTTGGAACCCATAAGTCAGGGATCCCTAGACCAAAGTGAGGTCCAAATAGCCACAGGCAAAATGATGGGGGAGAGAAGGAAGGAGAGGTTCCCTGGAGATGGGTGGAGGTGAGAAGACCAGCGCCCCGGGGCACCTCTCACTGAAGTGCACAATCTGTGAGGGGCTCTGACGTCAGCTGTACCTGCAGGGGCGAGGGCGAGGTGGGGGAGAGCCTGTGGCAGAGTGCATTTGTTCCACTTGGCAGGAAGCCCTTCCCTGAAGGCTGTGAGTTTAACCTTTAGCATTCAAGTGTCGGGGCTGAAGTGTTGTTCGGAGCACTTCTTCCTGCTGCAGCGCTCCCAAACCAAAGAGAGGGAGGGAGGTCTACAGAACTGAACACGCAGACACGGCACTCCTCAAGCCAGGCCCTCGCTAACTCTAAGCATCCAGTCCCACCTTCTTGGCTAGCCCAGTGTCTGGTCAGCCTTAGTGGTGAGCAGGGCCCCAGGTCGGGGCGGGGGGGGGGGGGTGCCTCCCCATTCCCAACTCTCCCTGGGCTGGCCTGAGCTGGAAGCGGCCCCCAACTGCCCCCTGTGGTCGCTGCTGCTCGCCCACTTTGGCGCCCCACAGGTACCTGTGTCCTGAAAGAAGCTGGGAAGCCCAATGAGGGCAGTGGACAGGGAATCAAACCACCAGCTGCCAGGGGTGGGGAGGAGGATCAAAGCCGGAGGCAGGCACTGGGCTTGGGCAGCTCAGCTCAGGCCTGAGCTGCACCTTTGACTTTCCTTCTTCTTCCCGGGCCTGCGGGTTTTTCTGGGGGTGCCCCGCAGGGGCGTAATGGAATGCTCAAATTGTTCCATGGGGGCCAGTTGAAGGGGTGAGGGGCCTTGCTAAGCACGTACCTGTGCTGGCTTAAGCTCCCCAGCTGGCCTCTCCGGGGGCCTGAGAGCCCAGGCTTCCTCTCAGGAGCCCGAAACGGCAGAAGAATAAAGATTGCCCAAAATGGGGCTGGGTGTGCCAGACATTAAGGACATATGCCCTGGCTAAGTGAGCTGTGGTCAGAGTCTCAGGAAAACTCGCGATCCTTGAGGTCATGGTTCCTGGGGAGGTGGGAACAGCGCCTGGTGTCCATGATGCTGAGCCCAGGGGGCAGGAGACTAGATGTAAAAAGGGCGTGTCCCATGCCAGGACCAGAGGAAACTGGCATCGAATATTCCTGCTGGCCCGCTGAGCCCTGGAATTAAACAGGGAGGTGGCCATGCTCACAGGGGACCACTGCCCTGTGTACTGTCCTGGCACAGGTTGGGCCCGCTGGACATCTGTGGGGAGCCCAGCTGGCCAGAGCCCCAGCCCGCGCACCCCCGGGGTTGGCACCCACTGGATTTCTCCAAGACTGCGGGGCTGCACCCTGCCCTCCACCCCCGGCCCTCACCAAGCGCTGGCCCCAAATTTCGTGTCATCCGCGTGCAGGAAGATCGAGTTTGCCTTTTTCTCTATTTCTAAGAATTGGAAACAAACGAATTGGAAAAATTTTGCCTTGGAAAAATATCTGTTCGATGTCGTTTGGTGTTTAAATTGTCCTTGGAATTTTTTTCAGCTTCATTTGAAAAAGAAAAGGAAAGTTGATGCGTGCCCCAAACCTTGTTTCTCTTTAAACCATCCCCCTTAGACGTGCAGTCTGTTCCTGCAGATGTTTTCTGGGGCGAAGAGAGTGAAATGGAATGGGAGGGAGGATGAGAACTGGGAATCTCTGATTTTAAATCCCATTACTGGCTTTGAGGAGAGGCACAGAAAAAAAAATCAGGAAAAGATAGTTCGTCCCCCACTGATTTTCTTCACTTCAAAGATTTCCCTCGCCCCTTAAATCAGAAATATTATGGTGCTAGGTATTTCTCAAGAAAAAAAAAATGCACATGTTTCTTCAGAATACACGGTATAGGTCCCTTTTTACATTTCTCAGCAAAAAAAAAAAAAAGGGGGGGGGGGAAGGCACTCAATTCCCTGGCTATTAAACAAGCCATGCCTGCAAAAAATGCAGGCATCGGGGACTGCTCAGCCGCGCATCCCTCCATTAGCGCACGCCTGCGTGTCTGCGTGTCAACAATGCACGTGCTACCACGGCACGGACTCCCCACGCCAGCCCTCATGGGCGCCACGCAAATGGGCACCCGGTCTCATTTTCCCGCTGTCAGCCCTACCCCCAAGCCCGCTGCCCGTGCCTCTCCAGGATCCCTTTTTTTCTGCCTTTGGCTGGCAAGTCAGAAACCTCGATCTTTCCCCCCCAAGTTATGCCCTTGGAAATCCCCAAAGCGAACACAGCCCGACTGGGGGGGTCTTGCCCTCAAGTTGTTCACTTTGTTGTGTAGAGATAAGCCTAGTTCTCTTCTTCACCTGCCCCAGGCTGTAGATGTAGTGCAAACTTCTGGTACCAGGTCACCAAAAGGCAAGCCAGTGCTTGCCAGTAGTACAGGCTGTGTGGAACCCAAGAGAGCCACCAACTCAGAGGCGACTCCTGCCCCAAGGTTGGATCTCAGATTTCCATTGCAAAGGAGCCGAGGAAACTGGAAATCTGACTCAAACCTTGGAACTAATTGCCCTGCATTTTCACAGTGCACCATGTATTGGAAATGAAGGGCAGGCTTCATCACTTGGAACTCTTTCAGTGACCTGAGCGCTCTAAGTTTGGGGCTAATTCTTTAAAGGTTTTACTTCTGAGATATAGGGAAGGAAGAATGAAAGAATGAAACATACCCACAATCCTTGTATTGGGGATGACACTCAAGAGTAGGTTGTGGTCTCTTTTGAATCGGGAGTTCAAAAGAAGAAAAAAAAAAAAAGGCTTGTTCCCTCCCCCTTGCCCCAGGGATGAAACCTCTCTAGATTCGAGCAGCCAATTTGGTTTGATATCCGTGGTTTGGAGGCTGTGGCGGGGTTAGGGGTGCAGGGGCTAGGAAGACAGACCTCAGCTGCCTACTGGACCAGCAGGTCTACTCTTGGCCCTGGAAGCAGAAGCGGAAATCGGGGTGATTCGCCCTCGCTCTGACAGCTGGAGGGAGCGTCTGGGGCGCGCGTCACCGAGCCTCCGCGCAGCCGTGCCCAACATGCCTTGTATGTGGACCTCCTTGCTCGCTCAGCTCCCTATCTACTCTTAGCATCCCCCACCTGCCTCGCGTCCCCCAGGGATCTAATTCTCCGTTCTCTCTGTCATTTCCAGCCAGTTCTTTTCCCACCAAAAACTCCTTTTTCTTGGAGTAACTTTCCAAAAGAGCTGTCGTTGTCCTAAAGTCCAACCTCGTGGGGTGAATTTGGGAAGCTCTTTCTCAGTTGAAGCCCCTTTAGTGGACACCACATATACGCCCCCAGGGTCCCCAGGACATCACCTGGGCACTGAGCCCCACAACCTGGTGCTTCCGTGCAGCGCCAAAACAAAAGGGGACTTCAGACGCTTTGCTCTTTGCCAGTGAAACATCTCACGAGCAAATCTGAATTTGGGTGTTGGTTATCTTTCAGGCTTGAAAAATATTTTGACAAAAGTATTCTCCGGGCTGCCCAAGTTGGGGGAAAGAAAGCTTTTGACCGAGAATATGGGCAGAAAGCAAGAAGCTGCATGTAATGGATACCACTGTGTACATCCGCTCAGGACGATGAGGGACTATGAGGAGCATGACCCGAGTCTGCGAGGCTGGCGCCAACATCCCAACTCCCCCCACCCTGCCAAGGGCACCCCTGTTTTCCACAAACGAGGAGCAGTTTTTGCCCAGACCCATCTGCTCCCCCTCTGGTGCATTAAGAGCAAACTTTCTGAGGCTTGGATAACAGTGGCTGAGCCGTAGGATACAGCTGGGGATGGAACAGTTCTGGATGCTCAGAAGAACCTCACCCCGCACCCTTAGGAGAAAGGGGAACTGTTCGATTTGTCTGGGGGTCACAAGGTGGGCTGGTAGGTTCGGGGAGGGAACGGATGGATGGAGCGCCAAGTGCCGCGCCTGGCTGCCTCTGTCTCCACTTTCTCCCTCCCTACCTCATCTTCTGCCATTTCCAGAGGCAGGAGAAAGGTGATCTCGGACTTGACCCCTAAATCACAGCTGCTGGTGGCTGCACCTCGCTCCGGGATGAACGCTGCCCCTTCCCAGAGCTCGGGCAGCTTAACCCTTTCGTTCCCTGGCGCTCAGGGGCCGGCGGCAGCGGCGCCTCTGACCCCGGAACCGGAGCAGCCCTCCTCCACGGGCGCGGTACCTTGGATCCCACCAGGAGACCACAAAAGGGCGAGACTGCAGGGTGCTGCGAGCCTGGGGCAAGGGCCGGCCAGCCCGGAGCGCTGCCAGGGAACCCGAGGAAGAGCCAGAGTTAGCGGAACGAAGAGGGATGTTTGGATCGTGTTAACTACCCAGACAGATGCACTTCAGCATGTCTGCATTTATGGAATCCATATGTTGTCGTGGCAAATGAAAGGACAGTAACACATACATACAATAGACTTAGAATAACAATACACATTCAGAAAGGGACCCGCACATTCTTCACCCTGCAACCCCTCTCTTAGATCTAGCTCTAGAGTTGTGCGCAGAGGCGTCCTTTCAACCTCCCCCTGCCTCCTCACGGGCTTGCTTTTTTTTTTTTTTTTTTTTTCCTTCTCTTCCTCTTCCTTTTTTTGTTTTTGTTTTTGTTGTTGTGTCCCCCCAACCCCCCAGCAGAAGAAAACCCAGGGTCCAGAATCTAGGCTCTTTGGAAGTGAGATCTCCTAAGATCCCCTTCACCTCTCTTCCCCCTTAAGACTGGCCCACGGCATCTTTAACCCTTGGACCAAATAATAGCTGCTCACATTGTAACCCCAGATTCTGAAAATTGCAGGGAAGCAAAGTCTTACTCAAATTCACCATTCACATCTTCATCATTAAACCAACACTTCTATGTTATATTTGCAAAAAAGTAGCTTCCAACAGATCTGGAAACAAAAACGCCTAGCGAGAGAGCACACACAGCATAGCTCTGTATAGTACCTGCATTGATGTATACCTTGTATATTTGTGTGCACATATATTCACAGCACACACAGAGACGCAAAGACATCTAAAGCCATTCAAATGTATATTTATGTACCCATTTATGCATATATCTTTGTGTTTCTATCCATTCATTTGGGCGAGAGGCAGAGAAATACATACATCAATGCAGTATTTAGCCTACATTCTACTTTCTCTCCCTACTGTAAATGTCTTAAAAACAGATTGGTCTAAAATTTTCTGCCCTCTTGCCAGCTAAATGAAGGATTTAGATTCTGAATTTCTTGGTCCCTTTTTTCATTTTGTACATAAAATAATCCATACAGATGCTGGATTATCGCCTAAGCATTATTCAATCATACAAGCTTGGTACCTCTCCTCCTTATAACGAATTCACTGAGTAAAATTAGCATAAGTATTTACCAGATTAAGCTGACATTTTCCTATATTGCAACATGAAATACATTTATATCCAGAATTTCCCCCAAATAGCCTATACCAGTGGAGATACTGACTTCCTCCGCGCTGTTTTGTGTAACAAGCTACAAGTTCGCTCCTTGTATCATTTACATTTTTAAGAGAAAATAAATACATAGCATTTAAGTGAGTTTTCAAGATCTACAAGGAGAAATGAAAATTTCCTGCATCTTAAAAAAAAACCCCAACAATTATGAAGATTCGTGAAGACAGATAAATTAGAGACAAATATACTCCTGAAGGTCTGAACAATTTTCCTTACCTGATATATTATGGAAAAATTCAGAATTTACCAGTCTTCTTTCAGTCAGCTACATTTTACACTGACCTGCACTTTGGACTGAAAGGGAAAAAAAAAAGATTAACTGTTGCCAATGAAAAATTTAAAATAATAATCAGAAACCGGACAAACTGAAGTTAAAAATATACAATGGTTACAATAAAGATAAATATTTATTTAATCAAAGTAGAAGTTGTGTTTGGACTGTAGGAATGTTTCATCCTTCCCTTAAAAAAAAAAAAAATCAAGAAAGAAAAAAGCCAGAGTCTTTGCAGGCTCCTGGAGAGTTCCCATTGTCCAGGGCTATCGAGAGCCCAGAATGGCATTAACCTCACAAAAGACACATTGTGCAGGGGACAAAAAAAAGCCCCTTCTTCTACAATAACTTTTAGCTTTTTTATTTTTAGAAAATGACAAAGGTTTTGCAAGCACTGACTGGTGAAACCTGTAGCAAGGCAGGCTGGGCTTGGCTTTATTGATCAACTGTCCCGCATGGAAAAGCAGCCAGGAAAAGTTTGAATGGCAATCCAGATTTGGCTCATAGAGAGGAAACCCCCGATTTTTCTAAATGTATTTTCTTTTTTTCTCTCTAAATAAAACAGCATTATTCCCAGAGTGAATTCACAAGGATTAGATGAGGTAACCCTGCAAAATCCTAAACCGGTTTTCTCCCCCTAGTCTTCACTAAGAACCTGCATGCTCTTAAGAGCATTGGAAAATCTCTCAAAATGAAGAATTCCTTTCTAATCAAATACATTTCCCGATTAATTCCCAAATTCTTTCTAAAATAAATAATCCAGCGAGGCTGGTAAAAAAATCTTTTTTCTAAGAAAAATAAGTTTTGGTGCGCGCTGTCTACCTGATGTTACAGGGTTCACTTCTAAAGCCTTCAGAGACATAAATGTTGTTTTTGCATTTGTTTGCAGATCACTTAAAGTGCAAATTGCATTTTATTTTATTCCAGACATTGTAATTTCAATGGTACTAGTTCATATTTAGAACTTACATAAATACATACTTGTCATTAAAAAAAAAATCTATTGCATTAGCAGTGACGCTAGGCTAGGATTTGAAAGAGGGGGTAGAGAAAGAGAGAGAGAGAGAGAGAGAGTGGGAGAGAGACTGAGACTCTTGTTCTTCCTGCGTTTGTTTGCTTCCTTTTTGGAGGTACCGTACACCCGCCTAAGTGATGGCTTTGATGTACTGGGAATCGGTACAGTAGCAGGGTCCCTGGCTGCTGTCTTTGATTCCAGGGATCTCCTTTGGGCTCTGGTGGGATGTACTGCTCCTAGTCTTTATCTGAAATCCATCCTCTCATTTCAAGCCCTTTGGCTTCGAGACTCTGCTCCAAACTCTTGGAGGAAGCTGTAAGACTTTTTTTTTTTTTTTTTTTTTTTTTTTTTTGGCATTAGGGAAGGGGTATGTAATTTCCCCCCTTTCTCCGCTCTAGACCTTTCCTCGCTATTTAAATATATTGGCTTTCTTTCTTACGAATTTAGTCTGAAATTATTTTTCACTGCCTTTATTACATCCCTGCTTTTGATGGCAAAATAGCTTCCTGTGTTTTGAAAACATCTGCTTTCCAGGTTTTACACGAGAAAATTGATTTTACTTTTCTCTTAGGTCCAGAAAGGTAGAAAGTTGACTTGTTTCCAAGTGCAACTTTTCCTTTTCTTGTCTTTCCTTAAGTTACCCCCCTTTCAGTTCTGTTTCACTTTCCCCCTTCTATTCCTTCTAATCATCACTCCTGCTTCCCTTCTTCTTCTAAAGAACCAGAGAAGATTGATGGCATCTTATTTCAGAAGACAAAATTAACATATCATATATATATTTTTGTCTAGTCTATGGTACGTGCTAAAGTTTTCTCCATATTTTCTTTATTTGTCTTCTGATTTGGGGGAGGTAATTTTCCTCCTTTAAAAAAAATCTCAGATTTGCAATTTAAAGTGGCCTCTATTTTGTCACTGCTGCTTCTCTGCCTTTCACTTAAATCTTTGCTTTAAGCTGTCCCACTCCATTATTAACCCCCCCCCCCGCTCCCCTCCTCTTTGAAGATGCTCTCTTCCTATTTAATTTAAACACTGCTGCATTTGCCAAAAAAAAAAAAAAGAAAGAAAGAAAAAGAAAGGGAAGAGGGAAAAAATAAGAAACAAAAAAAAAAAGAATGAAAAAAAAAGGAAAGAAAAAAATCTTAAAAAAAATCTTAGCCAGGTTCCTATTGTTGCTTCTCTGCATTTCACTTCTCGGTGTATGTGTGTGTGTGTGCGTGTGTGTCGTGTGTGTGTGTGTGTGTGTGCGTGTGTGTATGTGTTTTTAATACATGCATAAACTTTTGGTGCCTCTCTCCCTCTTCCTGGGCTCTTCTCCCATCCTCTCTTCCTGCTCTCCTTGCCCTGCTCATCACTTTCCCCCGGTTTTTTTTTTTTCCTCCCTTCCTCCCCTCTGCCTCCCTCCACCTCCCCCTTTTCTTTTTTGCTGAATCTTATTGATCCAGAAGGTGGCTAATTAGCCCTTCCCGTCGTGCCTGGGTAATGAAGCACATGCGCACTGAATTAATCACAGCCATTTTTTGCAGGAAACTAATTAGCAGAATAAAGATCCAAAGACTTTTTTTTCTTTTCACTCATCAGCTCCCACTTCCAGCGCGTCCCCTCCGACCGCTGCAGCCGCCGCCGCCGCCGCCTCCTCCTCCTCCTCCTCCCGGCCGCAGCCGCCGCCGCCACCGCCTGCTTTGCATCCCAATTACAGCCTAGAGCCGCTGCCGCCGCCGCCGCCGCTTCTCCTCCGTGGCCCCTGCCCGCTCCGGGGGCTGTAAACTCCCCGCCAACCATGCTGCTCGGCGGCAGCGGCGGCGGCGGCTCCGGCTCCCCGGCTGCGGCCGCCTCCCGCCCCGGGCTCCGCCGAGCGCGCTCCAGCTCCGCCGCCGCCGCCGCCGCCGCCGCCAGCAGCGCGTCCTCCGCCGCCGCCGACCCCCGCCAGCCGCCGCTGCTGCCTTGATGGGCTCCGCGGCCCGAGCGCCTCTTTTCGGGATTAAAAGCGCCGCCAGCTCCCGCCGCCGCCGCCGCCGCCAGCAGCGCCGCTGCAGCCGCCGCCGCCGGAGAAGCAACCGCGTAAGTGGCAACTTTTCCCTCTTTTTTTTTTTCCCGCCGCCGCCGCCGCCGCCGCCTGCTCCTCCTCCTCCTCCCGCCGCCACCGCCCGGACGCGGGGCTCCTCGGGGCGCCCGGGCTGCTTTGCATGGGGCTCGTCCTGCCCCCTCCCGGCTCCCGCGCCCGGCCGCCGCCGCCCGCGCTCCCCGCGCCCGCGCCCTGCTCGCTCGCTGCGTCCCGCTCGCCTTCCCCCTGCGCCAAACTTTCTCTTTCTCTTCTTCTTCCTCCTCCTCCCGCCGCCGCCGCCGCCGCCGCCGCCGAGCCCGGGCCGCCCCCTCCTCCCCGGCCCCCGCGCCGCAGCCGCCGGCCGCCAGCGACCCCCGGGAGGGTGGAGGCGCCCGGGGCGAGGCCCGCGCGCCGAGTTTGGAGGCGCCGCGGGGCAGGGCCGGCCGGGGCGCGGGGCCGAGGGCGGGAGGGCGGCAGGGCGGCCGGGGTCCGGGCGCCGAGACAAAGGCGGCGTCCGGCGGGGGAGGGGGGGTCCGCGGTGCCGAGCGCCCCCGCCCCCGCCGCCCCCGGCCCCCAACTTTGCCCCACCCCGAGAGGCGTCGGGGCCCCGGGCTGAGCCACCGCGCGGAGCGCGCACCCGGCCCCGAGCAGTCGCCGCGGCTGCTGCTGCCGCCGCCACCGCTGGCCGGCCGGGCGGCCGCCTTCCTCGCCGGGGCTCGACTTGCGGGGGATGTGGCCGCCCGGCGGGAGCCCCGGGTCGGAGAGGGGGCAAGGGTGCGAGGCGGCCGCCCGACCCCGTACCTGCGCGCTCTCCGCCCTGCCCCACTGGCAGCGCCGCGAGCGCCCAGAGGGGGCTCTGCCCTGGACACTAGGGGCTCCCGGGGACTCGGGGCTGCGCCGCCGGCCAGGACTAGATCTAGCCTGGCCGGCCTCTCTTTGACCAGCTGAGTTGAACAACATCGGAGTGTTCCTTTTTTTTTTTTTTTCTCTTTTCTTTTCTTTTCTTTTCTTTTCTTTTCTTTTCTCTTCTCTTCTCTTCTCTTCTCTTCTCTTCTCTTCTCTTCTCACGAATCTGGGATTGTTTACGTTCCATTCTTTGCTCTCACCCCTAGTCCTGCTTCACTCTTTTCCATTAATGTATTTTCGTGTACGTCTTTTTGCATATCTCTTGGAGAGTAGATGTGAGTGTATTTTATGCAGTGTATTTAAATTGTGTATGGATTCGTGGGTTTCTTGTGGAGCTATTACATTAAAAAATACATTTTACTTTACAAATTAATCTGTTGCTCAAAATCTGAGTTTTGCAGAATGTTGTGCAATTCCTTCGACTGTGGCAAATTCTTTGATTACAAGTGCTTTCAAAAATCACCCACTCTTAACTTTTTCCCCTTGTTGCTTCCAAGTAAGGCAAATATGACAATCTTTATTGGTCTCAATTATTGAAACTTGATCTAAGGACTATATGGAAGAAGGAGGCTGATTGCCTTTTTCTGGCCTCCAGTTCTAGTGACTTTTAAAAGGGGGTTTGTTAAGCACCTTTGAAGAATATGACATACGGTGATCGCTTAGCTATAATGCAAATTGCAGAGCATAAATTTACTTTGGAATTAAAGGAAAAAAGACCCAAGCCCTTTCAGTGGGGACACTTGAGGATTTATTATGTTTTTAAAAAAATTACTTTTTCCCCCCTACTTTGGGAGAATGGCTAGTTACAGACCAACTTATTTGGAGGTCTTCAGAAAGAGGCTTGGGAAACGGAGAGGGGAGAAGATTGATCACAATCTGCATAATCAATAGGGCAGCGTGCTGCAATCGTGTACCTACATTTACTGTAAATTTCTACAATATCTGCAGCGTGGGTGCTCCACTGCCTTGGTTGGCTCCTTAGAGAAGATTTAGAGGCAGTACAAACAGAATTTAGTGTTAGCCCTCCGGAACAATATAGGGGAAGTCCAGTCGATAGTGACTCATTTAAAAACTCCTTCATTTTGCTGTACATTTTTGAGGGGAAAATCTGTTTACATATGTGGGTTTCAGGTACTGAACCCCCAAGGTGTAGGTATCCTGTAGGTTGAGGGGAGTGGAAAGTATTGGTGGGGGAGTAGGGGGTGGGTATTCGATCATTGAATTATCACCTTGGGGGCCCTCTTCTCATCGTATAATGTTGGGTATCTTTAGTGCAAATAATTCAGGAATATGAATACAGTAGAGAGTAATACACCAGAGATTGAAGCAGTGTCAAAAGTAAGAATTGCTGTGTGTGCATTTGAGAGAGAGAGAGAGAGAGAGAGAGAGAATACAGACTCTTATAGTCAGGCTTGAAAGCTTGGTGGTAGGTAAATCCATATTTGGAGATGATTTTGAAATAGTCTAGCAAATGGTGCACGAACAGGATTTCGTAAAAAGTGTACATGGAGTCAGTTTTGAAAGGATTGTGGTTTGGGGAGATGAGGTGTAGGCAGGAAAACCCACTCTAGGCCTGCAGCCTTCTTCTGTCTGTGTATCCCTCCCTTCCCCCTCCCTGAGTTTTAGTTTTTAATTACTTAATGCTGAAACGCACAGGGCTTATATAAATATTTGCAAATGCTCTTTCCTATTGATTTCTCTGAATAAACTGCCCTGCTCAGGTCCAGAGAGGAGGCAATTCAGATCTGTGGACTTTTTAAACATATAAAGTCTCTGGAGGAGTGTTCGCCTGTGCATGCATGTGTTTATGGGTAGAGTTATAGATATGAAGATTTTGGGGGGCTTTAGGGAGAGTTCAGGCTGTGGTTAGTGTTAACTGAGAAAGCTGGGCTGGAGCTGGCCCCATGGCCTGGCATTCCTGACAGATGTGTGTGTGTGTGTGTGTGTGTGTGTGTGTGTGTGTGTGTGTGTGTATAAGTACATAGTGCGTGGGTGTCTACACTGGGGAAGTCTGAATGTGGATGCACTTATACTCCCCCATCCCCCCCCCCCCCCCCCATTACATGCGGAGAGTTTTCCAGGGCTCGGTGACTGCCTTCTCCTCAGGGTCACATTGAGTTCGAATCTGACCCAAGGTGCAGGAATCCTGCAATGGGGAAATAAAAGAATATACAGAATGGGGTCAGGTCAGCTGCTCAGAGGCCAAAACCCCTACAGCTGCTTTGATTTTATTTTTTTGTGTATATTTTAGGCTCCTCCTGCCAGGTTACAAATTGTGCCTCCCCCTCTCAGGTGTTTGCTCTGTAGCTTAAAGGCACCAGAGCCTATTCCTGGGTTGCTGTCTGCTCCCAGCAAGAACAGAAACCCCACAACACCGAATCCAAAACAAAACAAGAAGGGGGGCGTGGGGGGGGGGGCAAGAAGAAAAACCCTATTGAGTTCAGGCAAATAAGGTTGGGTCTCCAGATCCGATTACAGAGCTGCTTTGAATATGCAAGACAGCACACAAGACCAGTCATTCCAGTTACAACAAACTATTAAAAAAGAGAGAGAGAGACAGAGAGAGAGAGAGAGAGAGAGAGAGAGAAAAGAAAAGGCATGTTTAGGTCGTAATTTGTTAGTACAAGGAAAAGAATCCCACATAAAGCTCCCCTTTCCCCCCCTCCCTTTGCTGCCTTCACATAGAATTCACTCACCCTTTTCCGATTCGTCTACTATATAGGTTCTTTTATTAAAATCTTTTGGGTTTAGGAAGATCGCTGCAAGCAACACATTTTCTGTATTTTTTTTTCTCTTTATCTTCGAGGAGAGTTGGCAGGGGTTCTGTGGTTTGCAGTTACACAATATGTTATCATGTTTTTAATCACTAAATCATTGCAGTGGTTATAGATTTACAGTCTTGGGGTATTACAGAGAGGAGCAACGGCGGCTATATATATGCTTTTAAATTACACCAATGTAAACTGCGTGCAGTAGCTGCGAATATGGTTGGCCGACTTCAGCACCCCCCCACCCCCCCCAAGCATCTTAGTACTTTTCCCTCTGTGATTTTTTTTTTTTTGTATTGTTTGGCTTTCGTAAAGTAAGCTATCCCCCACTCCTGTATTCCTTGTCTTTCAGCCTCCCCCAATTTTCACTGCAGGCTTCTAACCCCAGATAGGCTAGAATTCAAACTCTTTGAAATATACTTTGGATCACAGATTATAATAATAGCAATAATAATAAAAAGAGTGGATTTCCTAAGAAATCCTCTTGGTTTCCATACCGACCTCCTGTGTAGGGATGGAGAGCTGATCGGGAGACAGGGGTGGGCGAGAGAGGGAAGGGAAGGCGGGCTTGGAGCTGCTTGCCTGCCTGGAACCTCCAGTGTCCTGTCACTGCGAGCCCACTTTCAGCTTCTGTTTTTCATATTATTATGTAACAGAATCCTTGGCAGCATTAAAAATTCAGTATTACAAGCTGATTGTAATGCTGCCTCATTAGACAGCACTGTCTGGCCTTGTATTAAGTGAAACACAGAGCATGGCTTTTAGATTATAAACACCAATAAATATTAAGGATCAGCAGAGGGGGGAACTAGTCAGCTGGGTTTTTGGCCCCTTCTGGTTTTCTATCTCCTCCCATCTTCTTTCCTTCATCCCCCTTCCTCCTCCCTGTCCACCCTCCCCCTTTGGTAACTGTCATCTGTTTTCTTGGGATGCTGATGTGTCGACCCTGGTGACATTTTAGGAGGGCTTTTTATAGAGTTATCTTGTATACACAAAAGGTTTGGAAGTTTGTTTTGTTTTGATCTGCAATAAACAGGCCCTTCACTTTGCTGATGTCATTTCCGTTCATATTTGAGTTGTTTATTGTGTTTCTTCGCAGGGCCCTCTCATCCCTACCCCCACCTCGCTTTTTCAGCCAGAGCCTGCGACTGCCTGGGGAAGGGGGGGACGCGTTCCTAAGCTGCCAGGTCTGGGTTCAAAGGCTGAGGGTTGCGTGTCACTGCCTCGTCCTAGGGTTCGCCCGCTGGGGAAGATGTTTCCAGCTTAGAATCTGGTTAAACACTCCGACATCCACTTGCCCTGGTATTTCCATGGCATGCAGTGATTCATCCCAGCTTCCTTTCTTTGAAGTGCCCCCCCTCCTCACACCCACACACCTTGTCTCTGTCTTTAATACATCCTTATTGTCCACTTCTCCATGCACCCCCCCCCCCAAAAAAAAACCACCAACCTTGTAGTGAGGACTTTGATTCAGTCGCAAATCTGAAGCTGGCATTAGCGACTTCATGCTGTGAAAAAAGAAAATGTTTTCAGGCGGTGCCCCACAGCCTCCCGACCATCACCTAGCCCTGATCAGTCTTTTTTTTCCTCTTTTGCGTTTATTTTTCTGCTCCCTGCCTTTTTGTAGACATAAAGGCAGTTCTGGTGTTACTAAAAACGGCCACAATGTCCAGTGTCTCTTATTTCCATGTGATCTACAATTGGAATCCCCCCTCCCCCCCCCAAAAAAAAGTAGGGTGGGGAAAGGAAGGAGGGAAAACTTTGTAGGTCCCTAAGGCTTTCCTCTAATAGGATGATGGGTTTTAGGTTTAAAAAAATATTATTGTTTTGTTCTTTTAGGTTTAGAAATAATAAGGGGAGAGGGAAAAGCAGTCATTAGGAAGTTCACTGAGCTGCTTTCCAACTAAGACGGGTGAAAAATGAACCTGCATTGACACTTGGCTCCATGTGAAAGCCCCAGTAACCTCTCCCCCCTTCCGTGGCCCTGGCCTTTTGTTCCTGGAGAACGGAGCTAAGGTGCTTTTTCTCCCAGACCAAAGGCAGCAGGCAAGGAGTCCCCTTGTGTGCGCATCGCCTTTAGATGGCCTTCTCATGGTTATTGTCAATGCAGACTCCTGCAAACAATTGCTCCAGGGAGACACAAAAGCAAAAACATTTGTCCTATTTTTTTAACCTCTTTGTTTTAGATTTTTTTTTTATCCATTCTTTAAATTTCACAGTTTCTATTTGTCTGCAGAGAGACAATCGAAACAGCATGAAGCACATTTTACCGTAGGCCTCGCTGACGATTGGAACAGCCTCAATAGAAATCCAGATTCTAAAACACTGGCTGACTTGGAGGATATGTGAAATTTCAGCCGGGGCTCTTAAGTCAGATTAGCACAGATTGCAGACAAAAACGCACTAAAATGGCAAGATAAGAAAATGGGATTCTAGAATCATTTGGGGGGGGGGGGCGGGGGAGTGTGAACAGGGTTGTCTTTTGTTTATCCCTTAGTGTCCTGCCCCAAGAAGTGGTTGCTTCATAGGAAGGAATGGCCAACCCAAATGAAATTCTTCACTGAAACAAAAATCTGATCTTGGTTTGTGTGCTCCTGGCATATTGTTTAATTGATTGTTTTAACACATGTGTAGGGAAGCTGTTGGTACATACTATGGAATTGAGGCTGTGCTGAGATTTTGTGGTTTTTATTTTTTCAAACTCCAATTTATAGAAAGAGACCTTATTTCCTCCCCCTCCCCTTTCCTCTCCTGTTTCCCTTTTCCTTTCTTCTCCCTCCAACCTGCTTCCCTCCAAGAATTCAGTGGTTTGTATCAGAGTGCAAAGGGATGAGTCCAACAGTGGGAATGGCCCCTGAAAAAATAGGAGTCCACCTCGTTTTCCTAGCCCCCAAACAAAGCACTTCTCTACCGTAATGTATGGACCCTGATTGCGATGCTGTCCTTAAGCATCTGTCTGCCTTTTCATTAAAATTCTCAATTTCAAGGTTTAGAAACACAAATGTAAGAATCCCCTTGGGTATAAAAGTCTTGCATGGCAAATTCTCTTTGCCCTTTTAGAAATAATATTTTTGTTAACAAAAAAAAAGGGAAGAAAGAGAGCAAGCACTTCACCTAATGCTTTAAAGCTGTTGTAAGGCAAGTCTTTTATTTTTGGCTTTCTTAAAACTTGGGCTTTATAACTTAAAATTAATTTGGAAAAGCTCCTTCCAATCACGGTTTTTAAAACATGGTTACTCGTTTGTGTCTTTCTTATGTGTGTGTTTGACAGATGTAGGGTCTGAGTTGGGGAGGGTGGGTAAGTTAACTAGATAATGTTCCACCCCTGATTTGGGGGTAAAAATTTAATCTCTGGAATTAGCATTGTAGCGATAGTTGGAGGCCTTGAGGTACGTGTCAGAGAAATGTGAATCAAATGATCTGTGTAGGCCTTGGCACGCCAGCCTCCCGTGGTTATGAAGGTGAGTGTGGCTGTTCTGAGGAAAGCCTGCATTCTCTGTCGCACCCAGGAGGGCCTGGTCACCTGGTGGGTACCTGGCCCCTGAATATAACTGCCTAGAAATGATGGGGTGAATTCAGGGCATGGGGTGCAATTTAACTTCAAATATTCTATTGTTTGTTTCAGGGATTTTTGTTTTTGCCCTCTCCTGGCTTTTTCTTTGTTAAAACCTCAAGGTTATTGAAGCAGTAATTTTAAAATCAGTGTGTCTCTATATTTTAATAAAAATACAGGGATCTGGAAAAATACACAAATCTCCCCTAAATCCAGTGTGCTGTGAAAATAGAGGCTAGGTTTAGCTGGAAGTCAGAATGCTGACATTCACTGTATCTTAGCTCAGAGATCATATTTACTTTCGCTGAAGTGTATGTGGAGACAGGGAGAGAGGGAGAGAGGGAGAGAGAGAGAGAAAGAGACAAGCCAGTTTGGCTCAGTTGGGATCACTGTAATTTACCAGCCAGCTAAGTGTTAGGGGGCTGGCCTCTGGCTTGGAGAGTGGGTAAGGGGAGGAGTGGGGAAGAGGTTAGCATTCCCTGATTTATTTTTAAATATTTATCCTTTTGGCTGTTGCCAATTACGGTTTGCAGATGAGATGAGACTAGTTACAGAGAACTGCCTTTTCTGAGAGAGGGTTTATTTGTCAGCAGTGTCCAAGAGCCATGAGAGTGCCAGATTGTCTCTGCTGGGTAGGTTAACTACAGATACCTGCCCTCAGAAGAGCCAGGGCCTTTCGGAGCCAGAGGACTGAGTTTGCAACCTGTCTTTCAGGGAAACAGTTGATTGCATAGACAAGTGCAAAAGTTTCAGACTCCCTCTGAAGAGGTATTGTTTTGTTAATGATGAAAATCAGTTCTGGTGGAGGTAATGCCCCCAGCTTTTTTGGTAACCCTTTATCTTGATGCTCCAGAGGCCCTAGATTCCCTGCCTGTGGACTAACCTGTTACAATTTTGCCTGTAACAAAGGCAAGCTTGACTAGCTCTTACCATGTTTGTAGCTGGTGTTGGATTAAGATAAAGGAAAGGGACCCAGGGTTACTCCCAGTTCCACTTGTCAGGCCTCTGAGGTGCAGGAGGGCACATTGCCCCGTGTGCCCCTTGGGATGCTGGTAGTATCCTTCAGATCCCCCCAGGGCCTTCTGCCCAGCACCTCCACATCCTTCCAGATTACTTTATAGCTGGTTCTTTGGCATTCTCGCTTTTCTTTTATTGAAGATATTTATCTGTCGGCCCACCAGGTTCATGATGTCACCAGATTATGAGGTCGTCCCCTGTTAATAAAAGTTAAGATAAAGGAGCAAAATTAGATTTTCGGGGAGTGTAAACATTTTCTTACTGTCTTTAGCTCACGGGCTCCGGATTGCTCCCAGGTAGGACATAGGGGCCTGGAGTCCTTGTGTTCCTGGAGACATTTCCAGAGACATCTCTGTGTTGTGAGTGCCACATTACTTGCGTTATTGCTAGCATCATCATCTTCATGTATTATTCATAGTCACTTTTTCAATTAAATTATTAATTGGTTTTCTTTAAGGTGTTCTCAACTCATGTGGCTAATATAAATAATAGTGTGTTTTGAAAACACCACCTGTTCTTGGGGCTTAAGTCAGGTGGTCTGGCAACAGCTCGGCCATGATCATATCCCGGTTTGCAAAATCATCCTCCACTTTCCTTTTTTGCTCTCCAGCACCCTCCCCCCCCACCCCCATACTCTCTCATGTGTGACAGAATTTGGCCTGTGCTCTCCTTTGTCCCTAATCGGACATGATTCCCTAGAGGCAGTCTTTTCTCCCAGGGCCCTGGCAGACAAAAAAAAATTTTTTTTTGGAGTCTTTTTTTCTGGACTAAAATGTAAAATGTAGAGGGGGGTTGTCTGTCCCCAACAGGTTGGCTATTTACATTAATTTGAACTCAAATTACATTGTGTAAAATGCCTTGTGCGTGGAGACCTGATAGTTTCAATCAGCCGAGCATCCTCTTCCTCCTGCATCAGTGTGCTTAATGCTAATACAATTCCATACATACAGCTCTTTGCCTCCTGAGCTTATTATATTTCTCACACTTGCATGGTTCATTATTGTGCAGTCGGGGAAAGGACTCTTAAGGTTGTGGGGCCAGCCTGGGTGGGTGGCTTTCAGAAAGGGAAAAATAGGTGCCCTTCTGTGCTGGGGGAATCAGGAATTAAATCAGACTGAGCGCGGGATTCTGACAGGGAGGACGATGACTTCCGGTGAGATTTCTCTGGTGCTGCCTTTGCATATGAGAATGGCAAAGGCGAACCTGGGGAGAAAAGTGTCCAGTGGTTGCTCTGACCAACTGGGGTGTCCCCATTAAATTTGACCTGGCAGTTGAATCTCCCTGTGAAGGGCATGATATATGCCTTATCTGAAATTGTGTGTGTGTGTGTGTGTGTGTGTGTGTGTGTGTGTGTGTGTTTTTAAGGCAAGTCTTGTAAAAAGACTGTAAGCTTAATTGCAAGCTGTGACTTCTTTTCTTGACCCCCCCCCCCCTTTCTTTCTCTCCCATGAAAAACTCTATCCTTCAACTCTCAATGGAGATCAGGGGATGTTTTTCTAAGTTTCTGCAGCTGAAAAACAGAAGTGCCCTGTAAAGCAGTTAATAGGATGGGTGTGTGTTTCAAATAAATTCCTGTCCACATTGGCTAATGTCCCCATGCTAGAGTGGCCTGGCTGTGACGTGGATGGGGCCCAGAGACCCATGGCTCCGGTTCTGAGGCCTCAGGCTCTCTTTTGTGGCCGAGGGCGCGCCCCTTTCTTCTCGCCCGATTCTAGGCCGGCCCCTGACTTTTGATGAGAGAGAGGGGTCAGCGCCTGGGAAGGACCGAGCTTTGTTCCCGCCGGGCCCGTTCCCGAGGCGGCGCAGGCCCAGCCGCCCAGGGCTCCCGTCCCAGGCGCGCGGCCCGGCCTGCCCAGAAGCCAGTACCCGGAGCGCGACCGAGCGCTCGGGCCTCGCGCGCCCGGGCGTCCCCGTGTCCCTGCGGGCGCGGCCGCCGCCGAGTACCCGGCCTGCGCCCGGCACGACTGTAGATGTCAGGCTTTGCCCGGGGAGCCGAGCGGCGGCGGGGCTGTGAGTTTCAAATTAACCTTCCGCTTTGTTGCTGTGTAATGTGGATCCCCGAAGGCCCCCCGCCCCGCCCGCCCCCCTTCCCCGGGCGGTGAGCCTGCAAACTGCGAGTTGAGCTTCATTTACATAAAGCGATTCCGGGCGGGCGGTGAGCCGGCGGCGGGCAGGCCGGGGACCCGGACGCGAGCGCCGCGCCCCGTGGGTGAATCCCCGCCGCGCGACCGGGGGACCCTCCCTCCCGGGGAGGGGCGACCGCCAGCCCCCGCCGCCACCATGCGCCCCCCTGCCCTGCCTGCGGCCCCCCTGCACCTAGACAGAGCCACCTCGGAGTCCCGGGGGCGGCGGGAGGTGGGGAGAATGCCGCCTGGGGTGGGTAAGTTCGGGGCTCCGGTGCCGCTGGAATTTCCCATTGTCGAGCGCGCCGCGGCCCCCGGACCTGCGAGTGCCTCCTCCCTCCGGAGGTGTGCGGAGCCTTTGTGTGCCAGGTGAGTGGAGCCTCCCTCCCCAGCCCGCCAGCCGCCCGGTTCGCACCGCCGGCCTAGAGCGGCGGGCAGGTGCTGCAAGTCTTGGCTGAACTTCCCATTCTCTTGGGGCATGTGGGGGAAGGGCACGCTGGATGCACTTGAACTCGTAGATTCCAATTGGAACCTACCTGGCGTGAGAGTGTCTAAATTCTGCTGGGTACAGAGTGAAGCCCTTCCTCCTTCCATCTTTCCTCCTCTCTCTCCCTCCCTTCTTCCCTCCTTATTTTGCTTTTGGATTAGTTCCTGCCTTCTGAATACTTGCGGTACTAGTGTCATTTAAAAGTTTGGGTTCCTCCGCCTTAAAATGTGCCCTTTTCAGGCACAAGGGAAGTCACTGGTCAGTTTGAAACAACGTGAAGAATGTGCTTATTGTGGAGTAATTAAAGGGAGAATCAGAGGTTTGGAGCTGGAAGGCACCTTTGGGGATCCACTTGCCCACCCTCTAATTTTAGTTTGTTCGCACTCTGGAAAAACATTTCCGTGGGGGAGAGGGGTGGAGGAGAGGGAGAGCTGTGATGTTTGTCCTGTTAAAGGAGAAAGATTGCCCAAGTTAGGTCAATAGCAGGGGAAAAAAAAGTAATCATTGTAGACTAATAGAGGGAAAAGAACTTTCTGGAAAATAGTCTTTTCAGCTTTGGACATACCTGTGTTATAAGAATGGTAAAACACCTGGAGGGCAAAGACCATCACTCGTGCCTGGTGTATTATAGGAGTGCATTGCCTGGCTTAGTAGTGCACAGTATATAAACTGGTTTAAATGAAACACGTGAGCAGGTGAATCCAGGAGGGTCCTTACTGCTCCCACCCCCTGTTTGTGTCATTTAACAGGCCTGGAAGACTCTGAAAGCTACTGACAGATAAGCTCAGAGAGATTAGACAGCCCCACTTGGGCACTAGGAGAAGGCCTCCCCACCCCTCGTGTGGGGGTGGGGGCTGGGGCCTGCTTCGTGGAATCTATCAAGGCAAAGCAAGAAAAACAAACTTAAGCCTTGAAGGTAGATAGTGGGAAAGTTACACGTCATCTTATTTCATCCCATGCTTTGAGATCCTTGGAGACAAGTCACTAAATAAATAGAGTATAATTTAAAGCTTGCTCCTGCTAGCTGGGGAACTTTGTTTCTTTGCCATCAAGCAGCAGGTGCGAGTTTGCAGAGTTAGCCCCTCGAGTCCCCTCATTCCTAAATTCAGGAGGTGTCAAACCTTCATGTTCTTTTAATGGCTGTGGTTTCTGGATAGGTTTCAAGGGGAAACCCTAAAAATCATGAGTTCCAGGAGGCTGGGCTGGAGAAGGAAGCCCAAGTGCTGGGGCAGAGACTGCATTTGAGAGGAAAACAGACACCTTCCAAGGTAACCTGATTGAGAGAGGCCAAGGCTAGAACGTGGCCTGTTCCTAGTTTTCAGAACAGCTGCTGGCGGCCTGATATTCTGAATCCTTCTTTTTACCTAACCCAAACACGAAAAGCAGTTAGGGGACAGAGGTAGGATATGTGGGAAGTCAGGAGCCCACTGTTCTAAATAATTCAAGGGTTGCAGGAAATGAGTCATTGGAGAGAGAGAGGTACATACCTGGATGTTTGTGCACCTGTATTTTTGTGCATTCTATTTTGCAGAGACCTCGAAAGCCCCATTTCAGAGGGTATATGGCTATGAAGGCCAAGAGAAACTTTTCCTGTCTCCCGTCCTTAAATTACAGGACTAAGGAGATTGTCTGCACTTCGTTTCTAGCATGTGTTCAGAGAGCGTGTGAGTGCCTCTCAGAATGGGCTGGGGTCACACTTTGCTCTTTTATTTAATTGCCCGAGTGTTATTTAACAACACGGGGCAGAGGCAGAAGCAAGCACTTTTACACTTTAAAATCAGCCCTTTTGGAATCACAAGGAATTAAATGACTTGGAGACCTTCTGTCTTTATGACATGGGTCACCTCCCTCTCCCAGCTCTCTTTTGAAATGGCTGCACTTTCTGTGGGATAGAGCTGCTGTTTTCCAGTTCTCCTGAAAACAGTTTTGATGGACAGGGAACTATTGAGAAACGCGTGGTAACTCTTCCAAAAAAAAAAAAAAAAAAAAATCTGAGCTGCTTCCCCAACCACCTGAAACTTTAATTTTGGTTTCTTCCCTTCCGTCTTTTATTTGCACAAATGAATACTCAGGGAGGGTGGAAAGGACCCAAATAAAACAGCACTCTCAGCAGGCCTCTGTTTGGCTCGTCCCAACAGGACAGTGAAGTGCCTTCCTTCTTGCTGCTTTGGGATTGGATTTAACTGCCGTGTAACCTCCGTGCCAATGGACTGCCCAGTGGCAAGGAGCTAAAATAAGCGAGATTTCAGTTTTCATCATTGTGACTTTAAATGATGATTACTAGACACTCCCAGGACAGGCCTGGCTCACCTTGGATGACCCACAGGTTGTTGGTTCATTAGAATAAATCTGTGATTGCAGAATACTAGCAAAGTATTACCTGGGGCTGGTGATGATTTAGCTTGGTTCTTTCAGTTCTGGTCACGAGCGGTATCCATGGAGCGTGTCCTTATTGTTGCTGTGTGCTGTTGGACAGCAGTGGAGCCTTTTTTTTTTTTTTTTTTTTGTGCTTCTCAAATGTTAATGTGAGATCTTGGAAATACTAGAAGGACCAAAACAGACCTTTACCTAAGAAATTGCTTGTATTGTAGATTTGCAACAGCCTCATTAACACGAACACATAAATATTTAGGTGACGAAGCAGCATTTTGTAAGAGTGTAGGTAACTGCTCTATCCCTAGAAGGGAAAGTGACTTGTTACACCCACTTTTTAGAGTATCCAGTTTGCTTCTTAACCTGAAAGGTTTAGCTTTATCTTACTGGGGAGACAACAGTGACAGTGATTCTGGCCTAAAGAAACTTGGAAGCTTCGTCTCACACTTGCCAGTATTACAGGGATAATGCACCTGACTCTGTACCCTCCACAAGAACAGTATGTGCTGTGGTTCATACTCTCATTTGTTACTAGAGTGGTTGCTCGCTCTTAGCCCCTGTTCCTGTAATGCTTGGGCCTGTTGGCCTACTCTGGTTCCCAAGGCTGGTCTAATTAACCAGGATGGGGGCGGTACCATTGAAAACACAACAGGAAGGCAGATTCCATTACAGTGAACTTCATAGGGGTATCCACATGCTCTGGTATGAGAATTTGGTTGTGATAGTGATTGCTAGAAATCACAGCCCAGCTCAGAACCAACATCCTGGGCCTGGGGATGCAGCTTCTAAAAGCTACAGTCAAGGAAATCGGGACCCAGTTTTAATCGAATCCAGACAAGGGAATGCCTTTGCAGGAGCTAGTCTCAATCAGATTTTAAAGGGTGCCTTTTCTGTCCAAAGCACAGCGTCCTGAGTCCATAGGCCGCTCAAATTGAGAAATATACAGAAGCTAAGATTGAGTCAGATTGCCCCGAGAGAGGAAGTGTGGCAAAAATCTTGGCTCATTGGCAAGCCTCTGACAAAGTTCAGATTAAGGAGAAAAACTACAAAATCAACAACTGTCAGCTTTCTTTTCTATGTGATTTAAAGTTGGCTGCCGGATTGTCGGATTGTCGCTTTGCACATATTCCAAGAGAGCCATCGGATGTTAGAGGGTCCCCTCCCCCAACGTGGTAAATGACTCCTGTATGGACAGGAGCTGGGGAATTGACAGCAGCTTTGTGTTTCACAAGCAGTGAGACAACTCCAGTGTTTTGTGTGTGTGTGTGTGTGTGTGTGTGTGTGTGTGTGTTTCCCTGGTTTTCATTCTTTGGGGCAGGGGATAGGATGGTGAGGACGAGGCAGTGAGTGGTCTAGCAGTGATGGGTGTGTTTCTAGAGAGTTCTTTGCCCAAGGAAGTTGCCTTTGATTCTTATTTGTAACTTTTAAAGGTGATTTTTTTTTTCCGTTGATGTTTCTTCCCCTCTTTGACTGTTAATTGCTTGGAGTTTCTTGCTTTTGCAAGGATATGGATGTGAATAAAAATGGGAAAAGAGACAGAGTTTGCTAGGTGACAAATTTGGCTTCATTTCAGAGTAAGACTTCTGTTTTGTTGGTTTTAACCTCAGACAGGGCCTCTTAGCAAAATGCCTGGGCTTAATCTGCCTTTTGGGTGAGCCCTTCTCCCTTCCCACGGGAGGGCCATCACGCAGTCATGTCAACACGGGGATTAATGCATAGGGGTTTTGGTGTGCCCTTCCAGAGAGGTCTTAGCCGGCCTCCTGTGTCCTGGGGGTGGGGGATGGGGGGCTTTAGGTGGTTCAGTTGCTCATGCTTTGAATTTTGTGCCACCTCCAAGGTGTTTCCATCCTCTTCTCTCCCTGAAGTGGGACTGAGGCTTCTGTAGAAGGGAGGAGTCGGGTGGGCTCCCCTCACACCCCCTGCTCTCTTTGGGTGTTGCTGGTTTGGGACTGAGGGCATCAAAACCCCTTTGCAGACCACTCTTTGTGAAGATGGGGAGGGGCTGGCATCCCTCTCCCCATCTCTTCTGCTAATCACATAATGGCCTTAAAGGCTTTCTGAAATGATTATCTTGTCTTTAATTTTAAGTGGCTCTTTTGGGGCAACATTTGGGAGTTCATGGAGTATCTTCAGTCATCTGTAGGGAGACTCTGAACTGGGAAAACTGGCTCTGTTGGGCTCTGTGAAAAGACAGTGGAATTTTCATCTGCTGCCGATTTCACGCACTGTCCTGAAAGTGATTTTGGCCACAAACCTTTGATCTGGGAGTGAGACAGCCCCCACCTCCTGCTTCTGGAGGCAGGAGTTGGTGACTGCTCAGACCTCCCTGCTCTGTGTATGTGAGAAAGTGTGTGTGTGTGTGTGTGTGCGCGTGTGTGTGTGTGTGGGGGGGGGGAGCAGTAGCTAAAGAGAAGGGCTGAGTAGTGGGGTGATTGGGGCCTAAGGCATGGTGAGGGCTTGTAGACTGGGAAGGAACAATGTGTAGACTTCCGGAGGGGTAAGAAGTGTGGAACAACTTGGAGATTTTGGTGGGCGGGGGTGGGGGTGGGGGTGGGGGAAGTGGACAAAAAACAATTTTGCTGGTTTCTTGGTTGTGCCCAATTTCATCCACGAATGTGGCTGGAGAAAAATGTTTCTGAGTGTGTTGGTTGTGCTAGGTTTTGAGTGAGAGCTGTAGCCTGTGCATGTGTCTGTTGCAGGCTGTGCGTTTCAGTACGAAACTTCCAGTTGACAGGCACCTGTACACCTTCTCACTTGAATCTCCTTAGTGGAGAAGCTGGAGCCAGATTAGCTCAGGGAAGAAAAGACCAAGGGGCTTAATTTGATACTTGATTTCAGCCCTGCAGCCCCCGCCCCCTCCCAAAGTCATCTAAGTGCCTGTTCAAATATGGAAGTCTCCCTTCAGTGTATAAAAAAGCTCTTTTCAAAAGAGTTTTGACTCCCGTAAGTCTATAAAAAGTACATATGTGTAGACGTGAACTAACTTGCTTCCCACGCTTACGGTCTCTGAGTGGCCCGTTTTGGACAACTTTCTCTTCCTGACGTTTGTGTCCAGTGAAAATGTGCTAAAAAACACGTGTGTGCTTTTTTTCTCCTTCTCAGCAACTTTTCTTTCTTCTTCTTCTTCTTCTTTTCCTTTTAAACAGTTTTTCTTAACTGCTCAAGAAACAATGCAAGCCTCTTCCACCATTTCAGACCCTGCTTCCTAAAATGCTCTTTGGCTCAGGGCCTTGGTTCTTAATGTACATTTGGCTTGTAGGGGGAGTGGTTTTTGCTTTCCTTGTAACAGCTCTGTATTTCTCTGTGGAACATCTGCATCCTTGCTAAAGCGTCAAGTCAACTTTTGGACACTCCAGAAGCCTGGATTCAGTGTGTATTAGGAGGTTGATCTCACTGCAGAAGTGACTGTTTTTAAAATATCACCTCTGTCCTGCCAGATTCTTGAACGGTGTCACTTTTATATTTGATACATAATTATTGCCAGGGGACAGGCATTGATAGAGACTGTCCGACTGTATACCTGACTGTACACACACTTGTTACCTGGGCCTACCTGGCTTTTAAAATATAGCTCCAGGCAGAGGATGGCAGTAGTGAAAATAACAGGGGTTTCCCGCCCCCACCCCCCACGTTTTCAGAGGGGGGTGGTTGAGGCTTGTTTTTCCTCCGAAACTATGAAACCCAAAGGTAGAGGGGTGTTTAGGGAAAGCGGAGAGTCATACATTTTGGGAAAGGACAGTCAGTTAATTTTGCCCTTGCTGGGAAAGCTGTAGCAGTTATCTAGACAGTGGAGAAATTGGCTGATACAGACTCCAGAGTGTCTGCTTGGAGGGAGGCGCACTCTTCCTCACTGGTTGAGAGAATTCTAAAATGAAACCGGGGAGAGGTCAGTTTAGGATAAGAGAGTGGCTTAGGAACCAGCCCTTAAAATGGGGGTTCTGTTCACGCTCAGTGTTGTGGGAGAAGCAGAGATGAAGCAAATGAGCCTGCTCTTTGGGAAGCTGGCTCTTGTTCATCTGTCTCCTCGAGCCTGGACCCCTCTGCTGGGGTCATAGACTGGGGGGCCCAGTTCTGGTCTGGCACCTCTCTGTGACTGTGGACCAATCAGGTAACCTCTCTGAGCCTTGCCTCCTTCACCTACCGCCTTACCTGTAAAATGGGCACGATACACACTTCACATTTATAGTAGGAATTCAATTCAATAAAAACAGGCTTCACAGCGCTTAGCCTGTTGCGTAGCCTCCCCACAAATGATAGTTCCCATCCCCACGTCCTCTTCCTTTGTATTTCTTTTGTTGCCGCTGCTGGCCTCTGCTACCTTTTGTTTCCCAGCACCCTGGAAGAAATAAACTCAAAGGTCCAGCATTCCTTCGGGCGCTCCCCTTATGGGCTGGGAATAAGGCCAACTCTTTTTGACATCGTGCAACTAACTGCATTTAGGAGTGAAATAGACATAGTGTCCTCATCCTCCCCAGCCCTCCCCTCACGGGCCCCCCCACCCTGCCCCCTGAAGCTGGCAGGCGGCCTTCTAAGTGAGCAGCCCACTCAATGACCCACCTAGAGAGGCCTTCCCGGGCTGGCTTGTATATGCTAATAGGCCTGACTTGTCCTGGCTTGTTTGTAGTGATTTGTGGAGGCATTTATATGCAAATACTATCAACTTGCTGAGTTAATTATCATGTGCCGAGCCCCCACCCCCCCTTCCTGCTATGCCTCCCAGCCTGGCTCTGCAAAAGGGGCTGTTCTCATTCATCCCTGCGCTCTTCCTGTCTCGGCCTCTGCTGTCGTTTGCCCTGTCCCCTTCCTGTCCCTGCAGACCCGATCACAGCTCTTTGCTGCCCTGTCGCCCATCCCTGGAACCTCTGTAGCCAAGGGTGGGCATGTAAGTGGCTGGCCCAATTGGAATCCTCCATGAATGGTGTCACTTTGCATGCAGGGCAGTCTGGCTTACATTGCTCAGAGCTATATTTTTATTATTTTTTTTAAAGTTTATTTGTTTATTTTGAGAGGGACAGAGACAGTATGAGTGGCAGAAGGGCGGAGAGAGAAAGGGGGAGAGAATCCCAAGCAGGCTCCGTGCTGTGAGCGCAGAGCCCGACATGAGGCTCAAACCCATGAAACCGTGAGCGAAAACCCATGAAACCTGAGCGAAAAACCAAGAGTCGGACGCTTAACTGGCTGAGCCACCAGGCGCCCCCTGCTCTGAACTTTAAACTCATTTTTACCTACTAGCTTGAAAAACAGACCTACCCAGGCCTATCAACTCTTGACCCTCAGTCCTCAGTCTGGTGAGACAGTGACTGTTGTTTTAACATTATTATTATTATTATTATTTTCATTTGCCCACATTGTTGATACCACTAAATCTTGTTACCACTTCTGAGCCTCCAGAGAAACCATTTTGTGAAGGGGTGCCCCTCCGGCCCCCTATCCCTGGAAATCTGAGTATTTTGAGAGAGACAGAGTTGACCTCTGTCAACTTGAGATGATCTCAGTTGTGGTTGCTTCCTGCTTGTATGTGGGCAGTGTTGACACTTGGGGTTGGCTCATTCTTTATTGGGTGAGCTGGGGGGTGTCCCTGACTTCTCTCCACTGGTGTTATACCCATCCCAACCCCTAAAAGAAAAGTGTCTCCAGGAATTGCTCACTGTCGCCTGGGAAGGCAGAATCACCCCAGGTTGAGAACCACTGGGACAGAGATTGCATTCATTTCTCTTAGATAAAAAGATGGCGGGGGCGCCTGGGTGGCTCAGTCGGTTAAGCGTCCGACTTCGGCTCAGGTCACGATCTCGCGGTCCTTGAGTTCGAGCCCCGTGTCGGGCTCTGGGCTGATGGCTCAGAGCCTGGAGCCTGTTTCCGATTCTGTGTCTCCCTCTCTCTCTGCCCCTCCCCCGTTCATGCTCTGTCTCTCTCTGTCTCAAAAATAAATAAACGTTAAAAAAAAATTAAAAAAAAAAAAAAAAAAGATGGCGGATTCTGGCTTCTTCCTCCAAGGCAGACATGTTGACCAGCCTCTGAGCTTGGACTTTGACTCGGTGGATGTCAGATGTTGCCATTTGCTTAATTTTATGGTCTTCTCAGCATTTAAAAATTAAGGCCCTTTCTTTTTAGGGCATGGTAATGGGCTCGTGTTTGAGGCTTTGTCATTTTCACCCTGTAGAGATAGAACTCAAGCCCCACAGGTAGTTGTACATTTTCTAGTAGTCGCATTAAGAAAAAGTAAAAAGGGGTGCCTGGGTGGCTTAGTTGGTTAAGCTTCTGACTACGGCTCAGGTCTTGATCTCACGGTTTGTGAGTTCGAGCCCCTCATCAGGCTCTGTGCTGACAGCTCAGAGCCTGGAACGTGGTTTGGATTCTGTGTCTCCCTTCTCTCTACCCCTTCCCTGCTTGCGCTCTGTCTCTCTCTTGCTCACTCTCTCTCAAAGATAAATAAACACTAAAAAAAAAAAAAAAAAAGTGAAACAAAGAAAAAGTAAAAACAAGCAGAATGGAATTAAGTTTAAAATATATTTTGTGCGATGCACAATATTGCCATGATCTTCTTGTTTCAGCAGTTGGGACTCACCATATTTCCAGTGCTCAAGAGGGAGTCCTATGTGGCTGGTGGCTACCCTGTTGGACAGCTCATCTTTGGCAGGATTCTGGTGGTGGCTACCATATTGGACAGCTCAGCAATATCTAGGATGATTGCAGCCCTTTTCATCCCTGAAATAAAGCCATTTTCTACTGAGTCTGGGAGAAAGTTTTTTTTTTTCTTTTTTCTTAAAAAAAAAAAAAAAGGCTTTATGTTTGTTCTCTGAAAAGTAGGGCCTTGACTGCACAGCTGTAGCCGTGCATCGAGGCAGAGGGATCTGGGCCTCTAATCTCTGGGGGAAGCTCCCTCGGTCTCCGTGGGGGAGGCCCTCTGGGCAGTACCCTGGGCCCTGGAAGGAGGGTAAATATTCCGAGGGCTCAATGTACTCTCTCACACCACAAAGACTAATGGTTCGGGTTAATTTTGTGTACAAGGTCCCTTTTGTTGGAGAAGGGGGTGAAAGTCCGCAGCTGTGACCGGAAACAGGGCAAGGGCCTACTGGGATGACCTTGTTTTAGAAAGTCTAAATGGAACCCTAATGGCAGAGATCTAAGACGGGTGATGTATGTGTGTGTTTGACTGGGCCTAAAGATAAGGTGAAGAGTATTCTAAAAGTTACTTTAGTGCAACCTCCCAGATAATCGTAGGCCTGGGGCCAGTTACAATTTATGGTGAGCTAGTAGTCAGGCCTGTGTGTTGGCCTCGTTTTATCTTTTGAGTCCAGGCTCTGTCGCTTAACTGGTGGTGCTCTGTTTGTTTATTTTATCATTTTTGGTGGGGAGGGGGCAGTGGGGGCTGACCAGGTTTTTCAGTGAAGCGTAGGGACATGTTATAATGCACCAAGAGCTGTTTGTATTTCTGCTGCTGAGTGCCCTGGGATGCCTCACGCCTCGCTGTCCCTAATAATACTGTGTGCTGGGGTGTTGTACTGTAGAGTCTCCAGAAGCCTGGCCTGCAGGGCCACACCTCCCACAGTGCCACAAGCCTGCCAAAAGCGTGAGCTGGGGAGGAGGTGTGGAGGCCTTAATATAGCTCCAACCCGTAGGTTTCTTTCATCTCTGAGGTCAGCCTTTTCCTGTTGCCTCTCCAGTTAGTGCAACGGCGTCTCTGGGCTGTCCAGCGCACCCAGAGCACTTTCCCACTAGGCAGGACAGATGTCGGGGGGGGGGGGGGGGTGAGATGAGTAGTGGTTGTCTTCTCTCATCCCTGGTATCCTTATGGCTCTACATTGAGCCGGTCCCTAAACACTGCCCTTCTTCCGGTTTAAAGAGATCCCGAAGTTTACAAAGTCACCACTGATTGGATTGATGCGTTTGCACAGCGATGGGATGCTCACCTTCCTACCCCTGTATTCCGTAGGAAGCACCTTGCACCACAGAATACTCCCAAGCTTTGTTCTTGGAAAAAATATGTTCTTCAGCTCCTGGGGACTTTGCTTTTAATACTACATTTTAAAACCGGGTTGTGGCATTTGGCTGTTGTTAAATCTTGCATGGTTTCTTGTTTGCACTTTGACAAGGTATAGTTTTTTTTTTTGGGGGGGTGTCTTTTTTTGAGGGATGGTAAAGGATAAAATGGGAAGTTTTTCTGAGTTGTGGGCTTCCTCTACAAAAATAACTTCTTTATTGATAGATGGGAGTAGGTTTACAGATACCCTTTTTTCTTGTCTTGAGAATGGGGCATGTGGTCTAAGGTTATTCAGACTTTTCACTTTACCTATCCCGTAAGCCACTGCCATCTGCTTTTAAAAAATTTATTTTTTCATTTTAAATCCTCAAAGACAAAGGGACCTGGAGGCTCAGACCTGTCCTGCCACATTCCTGAGTAATTTGGTTTTGATTAACCCAAGGAGAAAAGTTGGTTTCTCCTAGCGACCGAGGGGATCAAAGCACGGGGGTGGGGGCAGTTCCCCTAATACACACAGCCCCCCTCCCTCCTGCCTCCTGCCGCCTGCTCCCCCTCCCTGGCCTTTTCAACCTCCCCCTCTTTAGAAAGCCTGAGCAAGAGTTATTTCCACTTTCTGACTCTCATAGAGGTGGAAGTGTATCATAGAGCTTTGGATGGACAGACCAGGGAGAAATACCACCCCCCCATTCCTTTCTTCCTAAACTCCTTTTCCCCCCACAAAGCTGCAAAGCACATTCCTGTGCTAATCCTGCTGCTGAAGGAATGCAAATGGCTGTAATTGTGTGCCCCAGGACAGGCCTTCCGCGTCTGTGCTGCTTTTCTTCTTTGAGGAGGTGGCTGAAAAGTTCATTTACATGGAGAAATGAGACTGGCCTGTGATCCCTAGTGGTGGGTTGGGCACTTTCTAATAGGAAAGGGGCCGTGTCTGTGTTCTCTGTTCCTCCTCCTCCTCCTCTCCTCATTTTAAAGTGTGTGTATATTGGGAAGGGGTGTAGGTACCAGGCTCCTGCTGGGCATATTTCATGGGGAGGGCAATTAGAAGGGGGACTCTGCTCTTGACAGTAAGAAATCAGGCTGGAGTATTAGGCAGGGCTTGTGATAGGCACCACGACAAATAACTGCTTATTTTTTAAAGCACACTTTTGGTCTCAGAGATAAATTGATGGTCTTTTGGAAGAGGTGCACCATGCCACTGACCTTGTCTAGCTTCTGATACACACCTGACCCTTCCTTTTTTTTTTTTTTTTTTTTTTCTCCTTACACTTGCAGCCTGGCAGTGGGTTATTTGGATACTAAGAATTTTGGGGACAATTAGAAGTTTCACTTTGGGAGTCAGTGCATTGTAGCTTTAGGGGGATGTTCAAAATAGACCAAAATATTCTGTCTCAGTCATATTCAATAACGTTGAGCTTTTGGCTGAATCTGAAGCTGAAAAGCAGGCTGAGGTTCTAGAACAGTACTGTTCTACATAGAAACACAGTAGGGGTCACACATGTAATTTCAATTTTTCCAGTAGCCCCATTTAAAAAAATAGAAACTGGTAAAATTAATTTTGTTGTTTTATTTAGCCTGGTATACCTGAAATGTGGTCATTTTAACATGTGATCAATGTTGGGGGGCCTGGCTGGCTTAGTTGGTGGAGCGTGTGAGTCTTGATCTTGGGCTTGTAAGTTTGAGTTCCGTGTTGGGTGTAGAGATTACTTAAAAAAAAAAAAAACAAAAACCCAAACCGATTGTCAACATAAAGCCATTAATGAGACATTTTGCATACTTAAAAAAAAAATCCTGTGTGTGTTTTCTACTAAGTGCTTCTCAGTTAGGATTAGCCACATTTTATAGGTTCACTAGGCAAAAGGGGCTAGTAGCTACCTATTGGACTGGGCAGGGCTAACATAAAAGGATGCTGTCCCCAGCTCCTCCGAGGCATTCCACTGATGGAGCTGAGTCACCCATTGTCTCTTGTGACCAGCTGCTTCCATTTACTGGAGTTTAGGGGTATAGGCCTCAATTGTACACAGTTCCTTCTGTAAAAACGGCCCGGTTTTCCTGATGTCAGTGTGATGCTGCTGTGCGAACATTTTGTAAATTGATTCCCAGCGTACCGGTGGGAAGTGGAGGTACCCGCCTGGTTTGGAAGGTCTTTCCAAACAAAGAATACCGGCAGTGGCAGTGAGGTGGGCCAGACCCCAGTGGGAGAGGGGGCGCAGCAGAAGAGCTCTCAGGGGTGTGCATTCTGGTATGTTTATTACAACACTCTTACGGCTTTGTACGTCATCCCCTCTTTATTCGTGAGATCACAGACTGGCAGGACTGCAGGGAGCTCTGGAAACCACCTGTTTCACCATTTCCACGGTGACTTCCTAGCTCGGGGCAGGACGGGGTGTGAATGTGGGACCTCCGACGTGCAGGTGACCGGTGTACTGTGCTCTCTGACATCACACAGGCTTCCTGGTTAGTTTGCCTGATAGATGTGGCTTGTTGCTTGGAGGGGTCTTCCTTTTGGGGGTTCCAGTGCTGCCCCAGTGTGAGGTGCAGGAACTATCAATCCCAACCAGAGTGCACTCCTCCTTTTCTTCTCTTAGTGTTTATTTTGGATTTCTGATTTCTCACATCATCTTAATGCCATGCACAGAACCCTCTTTTCTCTAGTCTAGGGCCACTGGGCATCTCCAGGTGCAGGAGGAGAAGGGGAAGGACAGAGAGTGATAAAGAAAAATCAGAAACCACCTTGCCTGTGAGGATAAGGGATAGGATAGAGACAACAAACCCCAGCCTAGACTTTTTTTTTCCTAGATAAGAACAGAGCTGCTTTTTAAAAAGGGTTATTTATTTATTTACTCAGTCAGTCAGTCAGTCAGTAGGTTCCCTGCCTAACATGGGGCTTGAACTCACGACCCTGAGATCAAGAGTTGCATGTTCTACCAGCTGGGCCAGACAGGCACTCATAGACCTTTTTTTTTTTTTTTTTGAATACTAGGCTGTTAATATTTTTGTCTTGTTCATTTATGAAGTGACTTCTTCTCAAAGCTAGGTGACCCTTCTAACATAGCTTTGTTATGTCCTTAACATCTGTCCATATGTCCATAACATATGTCCTTCTAACATAGCTCTTAAGAGTAAAACAGCAAAACCTGGCTTCTGCTGGTAGAAAGAGCAGTGGTAAAGCATGTCCCACAGAGGATGTGCCTTCTCTCCGAGCGGGGTTTTCTCACTATTGATCTTAGCATTCCTTAGTCGATGCATGTGATAAGAACAGTTTCCCTTCACCATGGCTGTGCCCGGGGCACGCAGCCAGCTTCTGCCGATTGCACAGCCTCCTGGGGGAGGACAGTGGGATTGGTGCCCCTGGTAAGCTGAGAGGCGGGTGTGGGTTTGGGTTTTAGGGAGGGAGGTATCTGATTCCTTCCACAGGCAGGAAAAAAAACTGGAAGTGTGAGGCTGAGTGGCCCCCGGCGCCGGCCTCTGCTGGGGACGGAGTAGCGCAGCTGTCTGACCCTGGGTGAAAAGTTCAAATCTGCATTTAAAAAGAGTGCCAGGACCCACCCCCCTCCTTCCCCAGTCAAGTTGAAACCGTTCCTGTTTTAGAGGCTCTGGTTGGGCCTTGCGCTGGGATATCAAGCAGCTCCTAGTTCCCGTCTGCCCTGACCCCATGGTGCTAGAAGCCATGGAGGGAGGGGGGCGGCTTCCCCTGGGGCAGACTTCTTGGACAACAATGGTTGCTGCACACCAGGCTCACCCCCCTCCTGGAAGGAGAGGGAAGTTTCTTCTTCCGTCAGACAAGGGGCGTTTAACCCCTTTCTCTGCACTCTCTTGGCATGCCCTTTCCTCTTCCACTGTCCTCCTTCCAAGGCTACCACAGGCTGTGTAAAGGTGCTGGCAGGGCTCCAAGGGGACCCTGTGTGTGTGTGTGGTGGGGGGGCAAAGTGATGTCTGGTGGCTGAGGGCCCCGCTCCATGGAGGGGATGCTCCCCTGTCTTGAGCTTGTGGTTTAAAATGCTGTGCTGGGCTTGTTTTGGCGGAGTCTGCCAGCCCCCTTCCCTCTGTGGCCCACCCCTCTATCCTGAGCTTTTCTCCAACCTTCCACGGCCTTGAATCAATCAAGATGAGCTGCAAGGGGTCAGGGGTGGGGGTGGGGGGACTCAGGCTTGCGGGAGTTGGGGGGTGCAACATGTGGGGGGTGGAGTGGGCAGGAGAGCCTGGCTCTCTCATCTTCAGAAGTGACCTTGTTAGCCTTGTTCTCCCTGCCTCCAGGCCACAGCCCTGCCCGGAAGCCCCTCCACTCGGACTCTGATTAGTTTACTTGAGCATTTAGGTGAATGTAAACAGTTCAGCCTCTCCGATTTTATATCCCTAAAGGGTCTGAGTGTGAATACAAACGGGTATTAGGCCCCTGCGGTTTCAGTGACTTTCTCCACCCTCTCGCATTGCTAATGGGCAGGTTAGAGACCTGCCCGGAGGAAGATACAGTCCTCTGCATGCTCTGGGACTAGGGGCTGCCTCCTTTTCCTTTCCTTTGGTTTTGGATGCTGAGATTTAAAAAGTGATGTCGGGAGGTATCTGTTAGGACTGAAAGTTTAAGAGAGCAGAGAGGAAATCTTCTCTTAAGGAGAAGTCTGGCTGTTTTCACCACTTGTTCGGTGGGGCGGGGGAGAGAAGTTTCCTCTTCTGTTCTGTTCTGTGCTTGTGCATTTTGACTCTTGGGGTACACTAATACTTCAGCGCTGACCAGGTGCTTTGTTTAATTTTCCCGAATCCTTCTTCTTGCTTAAAAGATAATTAGGAACTTAAACTTCTGGCTCTTCCTATAAGTAGTGTGGTGAAGGATCTTGTTTGATCAGTGGGACATATCTCATTGCTTTCTCTCTAACCAGGGTAGGACGTTTGTATTTGTTTTTTTCCTCAGGGGAACACGGGGACTCAGAGTTTTGAGGGCCACACCGGGGTCACTTTCTCCACAAGGCTCCAGAATGTACATTCCGTTAAGGGAGCTGGCGTTCCCTTTGAAATCCCAGGGCCCTTCACTTCTCCACACTTCCCCCAGCCAGTTCCAGTAAAGGGCTTCCTTCTTTATACCCAGAGGACCTTCCTGACCTGCAGGGGAAGGAGTGGAACATTCTCCCTCCCAGCCCCTGCCCTGTACATTTGCGTTCTGGTTCATGCATTCAAGGCTTGGACAGTTCTTTCTGTTCGCTGTGGTGACTCTGAGTCCAGTCATGCCATCACAGGGGCATTTTAATTAGCAGTGCCTTAGTCATTAGTGAGTTATTGTTTTTGTCTGGAAACACTTAAGTACTGTTTACTCGATGTCTCAACGAAATGCAAAACAGCAATTAAGCAGAAATTTGTTGTATGAGGCAGGAACCAAAATGGATTGTCAAAAGCAGGTTGTGGTTCCTCCCAACTGAGTAAAAATCGCTTTTTCCCTTTGGCCTCCTGATAACTGGAATGCTCCACATCCCCTGTCTTCCTGACCTGCCCCCTAGAGTTATCTGATAGAAATACTCATGAACTTTATGTCTTCCTGTGTCCTTCCTTCTTTGGTGTGGACATGTGGGTTTGGTGAAGTGTTAATGTTTACTTTTTTCTTCTCTGGGTTTTTTTGGGTTTTTTTGTTTTTGTTTTCTTTTGGTGTTTTTTTTTTAAATTTTGGGGTTTTTTTGTTTTTTGTTTTTTGTTTTTTTGGTCTGCTACCTGGGATATTTCAAAACCCTCTTCAAATGAACATTAATTATTTGTGAAAACTCTCACATAGCTTTCCAGTTTTATAGAACTTGAACATATTTTCTTTATGATTCTTGGGATCGGGTGCCGTTGTTAGTCTGATAAAACCTTTGTGATCTCCTGAGAGTTTTGAGACACTATTTTTACTTGAAATCTTGTATGGATTCATGCAAGAGAGGCACAGACTCTTAGACTTCTGGCTGAGGGGGAGCTGGAGAGGCATAGAGGACAGAACAACAACAACAACAAAACAACAACAACAACAACAACAACAAAAAGGTGGGGGGATGTGCACGTGCACTACCTACAACTTTGACAAGAACCCGAAGGAAGGAGCTGCTCCTTTGTCGAAACAAGCAAGCAGCCCCTGTTTTGGTGGGGTTCTCATCCCCCAGAACGCCAGCTTTATGGATAATGGGATCACAGGAGAAGGCTGGGGAGGCTGTGGAAGGGTGGGGGGGACAGGTGAACTCTGAATTCTATTATGTCGGCCTCCTTTCCGGGAGACATGTCTCTATAAAACTCTCCTCACCACATTCGTCATTGGGGACCCCGGGTTCTCACTGCCTGGGCTCTGGTCTCACGTTTCCTGTCTCCTCCTCCTCCTCCTCCTCCTCCTCCTCCTCCTCCTCCTCCTCTTCTTCTTCTTCTTCTTTTTTTCTCTTTTCCTTTCAAACAATATCTTCTGACTTCCAGATTTCTGATAAATTGATAAGAGGCATTGCGTGAGTCAATAGAGCTGTAGACACTTTGCCAATATAACCCCGGCTTTATTGATCTTCCAGTAAATTAAAGTCTTACTTAGAGGCTGCCGATATTTCTAATCTCCTGCCTCACCAATTACATCCTTCCAGCTACCTGGAAGGGGGACTGGAGCCTTAGACCCTTTTTCTGTTGTTGTTGCTGCAAGTGGACTGTTGGCCTTTCATGGGGCTGGGGGCACGTGTCTTGCTTACCCGGTAGGAGAAAGGGGAGCGTGGAGAAAAGTGGACCAGCTTAACTCCTTGTGTGCAATCTGTTTTCATGCTACAGGTTCATTACTAAAAACTTCTGGAAAGCAAATCCCATCAAGATGGTTGCGTACATTTTAAAGCGAGTCTGTAGGCCACTCTTAAGCCTTGGGTGTGCTCTGAATTTGGAGGTCAAGTTGAGAGTAGCTGATTTTGGAGATTACCCTGGCATATTATTCTCTTACCTTTTCTTTTTTCTTTAGGAATATTTTATTATTTTTTAAAGTAATCTCTACACCCACCATGGGGCTTGAACTCACAACCCTCAGATCAAGAGTAGGATGCTCTTCTGACCGAGCCAGCCAGGTGCCCCAACTGTCTGTCAGTTTGAAAAATTGTTGATAGTTTTTCTCTTACACTGGGAGAGTATGGGAGGCTTTTTTTTTTTTTTTAAGAAGTGGGGTTGTGTTTGTCACTTAAAAAAAAAAATGCCTCGAGAGTTTGTGGAAAAGAAGAGAACAGAAGGCGTGCCCAAGAGAGGAAAGACTGGAGGCATGCACATGTACTTGCTGCTTTTTGAGGTTTTGTTTTGTCATTTTGCGTTCTTATTGGAGCATAAGAAAGAGAAAGAGAATCCCATTTCATTGTCCGTTGTAACTTTTGCCCGTGGTGCCTCCACTCTCCCTCTGTCTCTTCTCTTCTGCTCACTTGTTTGAAGTTCAGTCACAGTAACAACAGCTTAAAGATGCCCCTGCAGGAACAATGGGGCTCATAGAGTTCTCTACCTCGATGCCCACTTTGTGCCATGGTGGTTGGTCTGGGCAGATCCTTCATCTGATAAGCTCCTTTCAAGTCCTGTTTATATGGCTGGCTTTGAGAAGAAATCTCCAGATGAATGCTGTGTTCCCTCTAATACTCTAGAGCAAAAAAAAATCAGTGGGAGGGATAATTCTTTCTCTTGTCTAAGACACACTTCTCACATGTTTCTATCTCGAGCAGCACTCAAATTTTTTTTTTGAAGTAGGCTGCACCCCTATCATGGGGCTTGATCTCACAACCCTGAAATTAGGGCTTGTGTGCTCTACCGACTGAGCCAGGCAAGTGACCCTCAAAAGTTTTTTGAATGAAAAATGCAGTCCTGGAGTCCTGTGTTTCTCTAGCATTCTGAGAAAGGAAGCATTGGGAAGTGCCTGTGTCCCAGTTAGTAAGAAGAACAGTGTAGACCCTGTGCCTGCGCTAGGAGTATTTCTTGTCTTCCTCTGTCTTACCTGTCAAGTGGGAGAGATGGATGGTGAGCTGGGGCCAGGTAATGTGGGAAGCTTGCCAGGGGGTTCATCAGCTGGCTCAGTTAGGAAGGGGAATGGAAGGTTCATAGGGGCCCAAGACCAGGTGTGAGGCTTTGAACGACCTCCCCTTCTTAGCCAAGGCCTTGCAGAGCTTGCGAGAGGGTGGCTAAGATGGTGGCCTGCCTGAGGCAGTGAAGGAAAGCTGCTTCGGGATGGGTTAGGTCTTCGTATACCTGGGCCTGGAGACCGCCTCTCCAGGCTTCCCTTGTCTCCCTTGGGCTGAGTGAGTGAAGGAGATGTTAGACAAGGAGAAACCCCAGGAGGTTGGGATCGACTTTCCCCTTTGTTTGAATTGCATTGTGTTGTAGGAGGTGTTTAAATCTTGTTCACACCTGTCAAGGCTGAGGCCTGGCTTTGAGAGCAGTTTGTAACAAGACTTCTGTTGTTGTTGCCGAAAAGGTTTCTAGCTCACAACAGAGGAACTTTATTGTAGCAACTTGTTAATGTTCAATTAGGCAAATTCTGGGTGCCCCAGGGCAGTGGAAGGGCGTGCTGACTTTTCCTGGGTGCCCCTGCCCCTGTTCACAGGGATGGGGCTGGGCAGAGCAGGTCTGTCCATAGGCTCCTCCAGGGGCAACAGGTGGGGTCTCCATTGAGGGCGAGAGCCCCTCTGAGGCGTGGGACGTCACAGACGGTGCAGACAGCAGGTCTGATGCCAGCCCGGCACCTTCCCCTGTGTGCTGGCACTTGCTGGCTCTTGGCCCGTGGGTGGGGCGCAGGCTGAACCTCATTCACAGTTTTCATGTGGGTTGGGAGGAGGAGGGAAGGACCCCAAAACCCGTTTGTGGCAATTTCAGCATCACACTGTTCCAGGTCCTGGAGCCCTCTTATCTCTGGGAATCTGAGTCTGACTGGCCACACCTGGGTATGGTCTCTGGCCTTCCTTCGAGCACGATTCTTCTAGAATGACTGTCTAGCACCTCGATGGACAGTGTTTTCCACCTTCTAGTTGACTGAGGTCTTGCCGCTGTGGAAAGGGAAAACAGGAAGCTCATTTCTCTAATAGGAGGTTTGACTCAGAGGTACTTTCATTCTGCCACATGAACGTATTTGGCTGACATTTGTCTTCTCATGGTAGCAAGGTGGGGGGCGGGGCTTAGAGGAGGAATCTGGGGAAAAAGAAGGAGAACCTCAGGGGGACCAGGCTCCATCTGTCCTCCCCTGGCCCACTGTCAAGGTGCGAGTGGGACCCGCAGTCAGAAGGCAGCGGGAAGTGGGTATTCCCCTCCCCACCGTCTCAGGGAACCTTCTGTCCTGGCAAGGCCTGGCTGTAAAATATTGCCCCCCGTGGCAGGCTCGCTCCATAGTGTTGAGCGATGAGGAGTGCGGGGCACCCGGCAGTGTATTAAACACCAGTTGAGCACAGGAGGGGCAGTATATCACCGGAGAGAGATAAGCAAAGTTCTCTGATAGTGGATCAATAAAGGTTAGTGACATCATATCTCAAAGTGAGGGAACCTGCTTTCTGCACAGCCATTTATCAGATCACAGCCCTGGAAGGGCATTAACCCCTTTCTGGCCAGATTTTTTTTTTTTTTTTTTTAAAGCACCTACCCAAACTCCTCCTCAGTGAGGGAGGGACAAGGTGTCATGGCCCCAGACATTGTATTTAGGGATTATTCCTGTGCTGGTTTTGAGAATGCCTTTTGCAGTTAGCATATTACCAGCGGTGGCTTGGGCATGCACCGTGTGTTGATGGAAAGTTTCTTAACTTTGAAATTTGTGCAAACATTCTAATAAAAAGGCAGCATTTCTAACTGAAGCCCAGACCGTGCCAGCCTGTTATGGGTGTGCAGTGGTATTGCTGTTGGACATCTGGGGGCTGGGGTTTATGTTTGGTGTTTGGTGGCAAGCAGTGGGGCTGGACTAGATTATTAAAATTGCAATAAGCCGGAGAATGGTCCTGATTTGCCTTTTTTGGCCTTGTGGTACTCTAGATATTTACAAGTTGCCCAGTGGAATGGCATTGGCAGACTGTAGCCTGTAGGCCTGTTTTTGTATGGTCTGTGAGCTAAGAATGGTTTTTGCATTTTTATTTATTTTTAAAAAATTTTTTTTTAACTTTTTTTTTTTTTAAATTTATTTTTGACACAGAGAGACAGAGCATGAACAGGGGAGGGTCAGCAAGAGGGAGACACAGAATCTGAAACAGGCTCCAGGCTCTGAGCGGTCAGCACAGAGCCTGACGCAGGGCTCAAACTCACGGACCGCGAGATCATGACCTGAGCCGAAGTCGGCCGCTTAACCGACTGAGCCACCCAGGCGCCCCAGTTTTTGCATTTTTAAATGGTGGTGGGGGGGGGGGGGAAGGGAATCAAAAGAAGAATGATATTTTGTGACATATAAAAATATGTGAAAATCATGTCTGTACCCATAAATAAAGTTTTATTGGAAAACAGCCAGGCTTGTTCATTTATGTGTGGTCCCTGGCAGCTTGCATGCGACAGTGACGGAGCTGAGTAGTGGCCACAGAGACTGTGTGGGCCACAAAGCCCAAAAAGTTTACCTGCCTCTTTAGGGGAAAAGTTTGCCAACCCCTAGTCTAGCTTCTTACTGCAAATCCACTGCTGGGGAGCCAGGGTGGCTTAGTCAGTTAAGCGTCTGACTCTTGATTTCCTCTTAGGTCATGATCTTAGGGTTCGTGAGTTCGAGCCCTACATTAGGCTCCGTGCTGACAGTGCAGAGCCTGTTTGGGATTCTCTCCCTCTCCCTCTCTCTCCCTGTTCTTGCCCCACTTGTGTGCTCTTGCGCTCTAAGTAAATAGACTTTAAAAGTTTAATTCAAATCTGCTGCTAACCGGCTGTGTAACCTTGGGTAAGTCACTTTCTTTGTTTCACTGGTCTGTGTGATAAAATTTTGTCTCTTGCCTGTTCCAGGGTGTTGTGAAAATCAGATGACAGTGGATGAAACATGGGTTTGCAGGATGGCTAGTGTTTGCCCAGTGCTTATTATTAAATCAGCAGACCCTCCAGTATGTAAGCCCCCCTGGGACTGCTAGGGCATGGGTGTGTGACCCATGTGTGTGACCCACCGACGCTTTCCAAGGGTTGTGTACCTTGTCTCCTTCCTGTGTCGGGTTGGGTGAAATTTGAGTTTCTTTGACTGTCTGAAAACTTAAAGGCATGCATCTTCCCAGAGTGAACATCTTTTGCTTTGTGAGGGGCCATCAGTTGTCTTCCGCGACTGCTGAGATTTTTATCCTTAAAGAGTTGGATCATTTTCTTTCCCTCCCAATGGGTGATTTATAGATGGAGAGTCCAGGCCTTTTCCTTGACTGTTTATCTTTTTGGTTGGGCCCTGACAATATGCTGGCTGGGATATTCACATTGGCCAGGGTGTTCAGGGGCGAGATGCCAGTTCCAGGGCCCAGGGGTGGTTGGGGGAGGAGGGAGGCCGGAGATTCCAGTCCAAAGCTAATGGGCTGATGTCCAAGTGGAAAGTGTATTTTCATTGAGGAAGTGTAGGTATTAGTGGAGCCTGGATTACTGTGTGATTGTGCTGTCAATACTGCAGTATTGAGTCCGTGAGAGCCCGCACAATACAGGGAAACACTTAGCTCACTACTGCTGCTTATTGAGAAGCCAATAGCAATTTACTTGCTGACACTTGACATCAAATCCATTCCCAGAGGTGGAGCTCCTGCACAGTATCAGGGGAGCTCTCTCCCTTCCTGGGGCTCTCTCCTACCTTGGGGGTCTACCGGCGTGTGGCCTGCAGGGCCAGTGGCTGCCTCCCAGTTGGGGGAGGGAGAGAGGTGGGGTGGCAATGGGGGAGACAGTCTTGTTTAACTTTCTTAGTCGACAAGACGTTTTCTTCTCTTCCTAATCGTTTTTGTACTTGTCTTCTTTCAACAAGTGCTAAATGACCCTCTCTTCGTTCCTCCCCGGGGTGTGAATTTTCTGCATGTGGGAACTTTCTCCTCCTCTTTCCATAAAAAGGTTTGTTCCTTAAAATGGATACATGAGGAAATCATATGTGGGAGAGAGAGAGGCGAGGAGTGTCTCATCTCCAGGAGATGGGCGGCTGTCTGAGGGAACCGTGAAGGCTGGGAATGTGCTGTGTTGGGGGGCAGAGTTCCCCGCCCCCCCTCCCCCGCCATGGAACCTAGGGCAGGGGAGCAGGGCCTCCTCATGCCCACGTTCTGGGGGCACGTGTGACTCCAGGGGTTTGGGGATTGGGCACAGCCAACATTGTTCCTTCTGTAGCTACTCATGTGGAGTCTGTCTGCAAAGTGTCTGGCTGCTTGATTTACGGTGTTTTCACATGGCCAAGTCATTTAGATGCCTTTAGACCCTAGAGTCTTCTCCAAATAATCAGCTCACAAATCAGGGTAACCCGATTCTGGGAGGCAGAACCCAACACAGAGAGATTTGGGGGTGACCAGTCCATAGTTCCCATTGGTTCCTTGGCCTCCCTGAATGCTGGTGTCATTTGAGTTTTGTCTCTGTGTTCCCATGCCTTGGGACCCAGTCCAAGCCATTTTTTAGTGTGTCTTACATAGGCCTGTTTGTGACCAGTACTTGGAGATTGGGTGAAAGGAGAATCAGACTTGGTTGGGAAGGTTCGATGATCTCAAACCCAGTCACCATGGATGGTGCTGTTGCCTGTGGGTGGGAGAGGGAAGGCGGAGGAGGAAGGCCTTGTCTGTGGGATATCACGAGGCTCCATGGAGACTGGCCATGAGTTCCCTGGAGTCTGCTGCCTCCAGTGTCCACCTTATTCTTCCCTTTTTCCTCCCTCCCCCTACTTTTCCCTTCCTATCCAGGTGGCTCCTTCCTCAGCCAAAGACTCGGTTATTTCATTCATGTCCAGGAAAATAGAGCTGTGTGGCAGTGGGATTAGGGGGCTCTGACTATTTTACCTTTTATCCAGTGACCTTGACTGTGTCCAGAATTTGATGGAAATATGTGGGCAGCGGCCTGTGTGTCTGTTGTTGATGGAGCACTAAACTGGGGACGGTGTTACTTGATTACGATAGTGTACATGCTTTGTTTGTAGGACAGCTTTCTCTGGGAAGAGGACAGTGCTCAAAGGAAGTCATTCTACCCTGTTTACAGGTGGGGCAGTGAAAGCTGGTGTCACCTCCAGTAAGCCTGTCCACAAGTGGAGGTGTCGCTCGAGCTTTTGTTGCTTTTTGTTAATGGTCTACCATTAGATGGGGTCACATTGCCCTTGCACCAACACCGCGGTGTACGTCATTGGAGCGTCCTTCTCCCGGTTACACCAGCTCTGAGATGGTGGGTGGTGTTAAGACTACACAAAGCACGCCTGGTGGGTTTGAGGTCGCGGACCTATCTGAGCTCTGATTCCAGCTGGCTTCAAGATGTTCACATTAACCCTTTCCAGGCCCCAGGTTTCTGTATCACAGAGGGACCTACTTGAAGGATGCCTTAGGGGTCCTTCTAGCTCTAGATGATCACAGGTAGGAGTCTGGAGGTGACTGGTCCTGTTTGCACAGCCAGAAGTGCTCTCATTTAAGTACAGTGACATTGCCCAATTTCTGGGAGAAGTTGATCACGTTCTGGCTGCTCCTTGAATGGATTGAATGATGGGGGAAAGTCTCCCATGGGGGCTGGGCTGGTTGCTGACCGTTGTAAAGATGTAGAGGCCTTGGCTATGTCCAGGACAGGTTGCAGACTTAGGATCATGTGGGTACAGGCTCATATGCCTTCTAGAATTAAGGAAGGGACTTTCTGGACTTATTTTCATCTTTGACAGACTCTCCAAATTCTGTGGCCATTACTGTGGCACTAGTGGGATAGGCCTGCATTTTAGTAAAATCTGGGGAGTTGTCCTACTTTGTTTATCTGATTTCTCAAGTTTCTGGGCTTTGGCCCTTTGTTTATCCCCACATTCACAGGCTTAGTTTGGGCCCCTGTCCCCTTGTGGTTGAATTCGTGCAACAGGTTCCTAAGGAATCTCTCATCCACCCATTTCTGTGCCAGAGATTGCAAAGTTGTGGCCCTGTAGGCAAACCTTGATCCATGGGTGTGTTTTCTTCAGCACAGACTATATCTTAAAGTTTATTGTTTATTTTGAGAGAGAGAACGAGTCGCGGAGAGGGGCAGAGAGAGAAAATCCCAAGCTGTCCCGTGCTGTCAGTGCAGGGCCCATTGCGGGGCTCAAACCCATGAGCCCTGAGACCATGACCTGAGCTAAAATAAAGAGTTACACTCTTAACCGACTGAGCCACCCAGGCGCCCCAGCACATAGTGTGTTGTAAAATTTGGCATATTTCAGTGTAAAAATTGGGATTGGCTGCAAAAAAAGGGGAGATTTGGCACTTGTCGTTCTCAAGGGCAATGGCTGTCTAGAGCAGGATAGTGGCTGCCCCTCCTTGAAGGACCATGTGCTTTTCAGAGCACCAGGGTGGGTCCCTGTCATTCCATCCCCTTGCACCTGGCCAGCTCCTTCACGGTTGTTACCTGCCTGGCACTTATAGGTCTGTGCCTTCTGTGATGACCCTGCATACTGCCACCGAAGCTCTACGTTGCCGTGGTTCTCTGTGGAGACGATTTTGCCTCCCTCCTGCACTGGAGACATTTGGCAATGTCTGGAGACTTTTGTGGTGGTCACAAGTGGAGGGGGGAGATGGTAGTGACATCTGGTGGGCGGAGGCCAGGGTTGCTGGTAAACCTCCTAGAGTGCATGGGATAGCCGCACCCCCCAGCCCTCCGCCCACGAGAACTGTACAGACTGTCCAGCCGCAAATGGCAGTAATCCTGAGGTCAAGGGATCCTGCTTCTCTTCTTTTCTTGATCAGGGGCCTGCGTGCTTCCTTGACGGCTAGCATTTTCCACCTGCCTGCCAGGACTTGTAAACCCTGCGGCCACGAGGCTGACTCTTCCCGCTCAGCTGGCTTACCCTCAAGTTCCTGGGATCCGTGCTTTTGTCAGGGCCTGTGCTCCGTGCTCCTGCTCCCCTGGGTGTCCGGCTCCTCTCCTGCCCTTGACCTTTTGTCCCATCCTTCATCAGATGTTTGGGCACACTTCCTGTGTGCCCGGCGCTGTTCTAGGTGCCGGTGATAGATAACTCAATGGAGGGAGGGGAAAAACTCAATGGAGGGAGGTGATAGATAACTCAATGGAGGGAAGGCAAGAAAAACCCTTGCCTTCAAGAAGCTTGCACTCCCCTCTCTCCCTCAATATGCGTAGTTAGTAAGTAAAATGCATGCTTTTACAACATGCTAAATGCTGTGGAGGAAAAGCTAAGGAAAGGAAGAGGGAGTGCTGTGGAGGATGTGGTTTGCAGGTTAAGTGACGCTGTGAAGGTTGCGTGAGAAGGGTGACGTTTGAGCCAGGACTGGAGGGCCCAAGTGATGGGGAGGCTTCTGGACAGAGGGAAGAGTCCTTCAGAAACCCTGAGTTGGGGGGTGCCCGGCATGTCTGAAGAGCAGTGGGCAGCCTGCTTGGGGCGCAGGGGTGCAGATTATCCCCTGCCCTGAGCTAGGCGGCCGTTTCAAGAGGGATTGTGTCTGCAGGATGGTGTGGCCAGACTGGGGGTGGACAGGCTCTCTCCAGCAGCTGTGCTGGGCTGAGAGCAGAAGCAAGGAGACCAGGAAGGGTTGATTGCCCCAGCCCGGCCGGCGGTAGCTGCGGCCAGGGCCCTTGCGGACCTGGGGTGAGAAGTGCTGTGTTAGTTTCTGAGTTGTAAAATGTGTCTTGAAACAATAGAAATTCGTTCTTTCAGTTCTGGAGGCTAGACATTGGTGTTAGCAAGACCATTGCTCCTTCTGAAGGCTCTAGGCAAGCATCCTTCCTAGCTCCCAGCAGCTGCTGGCAATCCTCGGCATTCCTTGGTGTATGGCTGAATCCCTCCAATCTCTGCCCGTCTTCCCTGTGTGTACCTTGGTGTGCCCACTCTGATTCTAAGGGCCCACCCAATCGAGCATGACCTCACCTTAACTTACTTGTACCTGCAAAGGCCCTATTTTCCAAATAGGGTCATGTTCTGAGGTTCTAGGTGGACCAGAAATTTGTGGGGGGGGGGCACTTTAAAACCCATTCTAAGTGGTCACCCTCTGGATATATCTTAAAGGTGGGATATTGGGTGGGAGGGAAAGAAGAGTCAAGGATGCCTGAGATGACTGGAAGGGTAGGATCCTCGTGAACTTGGCAGAGCTGGCCTCCTCAGAGGCCCTCCCTCCCTTGCCCCAGAGCCACCAGCCCCACATCTTCAGTTATGACTTGTTGCACCCAGCTAAGCTCCATCGATCTTTTATTGAGTTACTGCGTGTCTACTCAATATTACTATTTAGGCCTCTGAGTTAGTCACTCAAAGATATAACTGTTTAATTCTAAACAGAAAGGAGAGGTACCATATCTGTCAGAGGAAAACTGGAAAGGAATTTAGAAGCTTCATTTTCAAAGGCCTGGAGCCTGTGTCCTTTGAAGTCATCCTCACAGGTGTTCTATAAGGTAGGCAGAGTGGGGACATGTCCTTGTCTTTAGATGAGGAAAAGTTAGAGGCTAAGTGTCTTAAGAGAATCACCTAGCAGTTGGTTTAAATCTGAATTTGACCTCCAGTAGACAGGCAAGGTATTGCTACAGACAAGTGTTAGCTGGTGGGACAGGGGTAGATCGTAGGGAGACATTGTCTACTCATCTTCCCCTGCCACCCACCTACTCACAGCCCATGATGTCTGAGAATCAGACCGAGGGAGGCCTCAGAACCACCTGCGTGCATGTTATGGGGGGCTTGACTTTTGAGGGCCTGTACAAGGGAAGGAATGGGCTACACGCCTCCTCCTGGCTTGGGCAGACGTTTCCCTATAGTTTTAAGAGTGTGTAGAGAAGAGGGACAAATTGAGTTGAGCTGCTTGGCAGGAACTCTTTCATATATGAACCTGAACCTGCAGTCACTGCTCCTGATTAGTTTGTTGGCCGGTGTATTGACTACATTACCTAGAAGAATGTCTACAGGTCCTTATGCTACCAGAGATTCTGGTGACCAAAAAACCAGGGACTGGATTCTTGCTCTGATATTTCCTAGCTGTGTGACCTTGGGAAAACTACTTGGACTCTCTGGGGCTCACTTTTCCTTGTGGGCAAAATCGAATTGCTACTGGTACCCATCTCCTGGGTTGTCAGGAGAATGAGGCCAAGAGAGAAGGTAGAATGTTTACTACCTGCTGCCTAATTGGGCAGGTGTTAATTTGGCAGTTACGCTTAATGCTTTTGTATGTTTCCTCCCACTTCAGCTAGATTTGAATAGAAGAAGACAGAAAAAAGACTAATGACCATGCTTGTAATTTCCTGGCCTTCCTTTAAACCAGTAAGTACTTGAGTGGGAAAATATCCAGGACACATAGGGCATTGAGGAATCATTGAGTCGGACTCAACTCTGGAGGTCTGAACTGATCAGTTCCACTTGATTTCAGTCTCGATAACTTTATTGCCGAGTCATGGCTGACAGGCGGTGCCAAAGTCAATACGATGGGTCTGGCTGGGGCAGCTGGTTTCACAGCGGTTTGTCCCATGTGTCCTACATTTCCCATTTTCTGTGTATTTCAGAAGCTGTCCCATATGCTGAGGCCATTCTTGGCCTGTACAGGCTGTGTGGGGGTGGTTTTGCTTTCCGAATTTAAGAGGCAGACCTTTTGTTTTCAAACTTCCTGTAAGAAGTCAGAACTGTGTCTTGACTTTTCGATAGAGTGATAGCAGTGTTAGCTCTCTCCATGGTTTCTCTGGACAATCTGCCTTTGATCTGATCTGAAATTTGATCTTGATTGCTAGGAAAGTGTTCTTCCAATGTAAAGCTTTGGTATGTGGTTCGTTACATTTATTTTTGAAGCACTCTAAATGAAGTATCCTGGTATCTCTGTAGAGTAATTGGTGTTGATGCCTCGTGTACTGGTAACAGTGGCCTTTCCCACGTTCTTGGTATATCCTCTCTTTCCTTACACGCTCAGCTCCCAGACCAAGAATGTGAAGGATCCATGTGAGACGTTGCAGGGTAAAGTGGATTTTGTCTTTCAGCAATGATAAGGAGTGGTGATAGTCCATTCCCATGGAATGTCTGCAGTTCTTTCGAAAGGCTAAAGGGCTCAGTACAGGACCCAAGCAAAGTCAGAACATACATTTTTGAAAAAAGTGTATGTGCCCTGCCAGGAATGGGAGACAGCGCTCTCACTTTCCTTACCAGTAGGCTAAACAAATCAACAGTCCTAGTTGTGGGTAGATGGAAGAAGAGAGCTTGAAAAGGCTATAGAGAAAGGGCATGGGGGTGGGTAAGCCGAGCTCATTATGAGATGGCCTGGAGAGAGACCAGAGAAGTCTCTTCAGGAACTGGCTCACGTTCGGGTTTGAGGAGTTGCTTCCTGTGAGTATTGAAGATTCACACTCTCCAGGTTCATGCCCATTAGAGCAGGAAAGTCTCCGCAGGAAAAAGTGGTCATGTGAGGGTACAGAGACAAGCAGTGTGCAGCCACCTAGGGTTGGCTCAGTTTGGACAGGAGAGTGTTGTTCCCTCCCATCGCAGTGAGGCCGGGAGCGGTGTGGGATGATGGTGGCCTTCAGTGGGCGCATTGGTAAGGAGGGCAGATGTGTGTTCAGATGCTGTGGGAGGGTGGCAGTGTCCTGTACGTCACATAACGCGTGTATATGCACACACACATACATACATGTTGGTGCCGATAGACGATTCAGAGGCCCCTCCGGGACTTAGTGTTGTGCCCGAGGGCCATTTTCCTGGGCCTTAAAGATAAAGTGGAGTGAGCAGACATTTATTTGCTTGCTGTTGGCAGCCTCTGCAGCATTGGGCTGCTTCCCAAGATGAACTGGCCACAGGGTCTTTGCCTCAGAGAGCTCTTTGGAGACAGGATGAGAAAGTGCCAGATGTATTGCTGTTTTACTCTCCTGGCCAGTGACAGCTCTCAGGACTCCCTCATGATGCGTCTAAGGAAACGTAATTATGGGAATGTGATAGAATGGAGTGCTTTGTGTCTTGGGTACCTGTTCTTAGAAAGCTAGGTCAAACTCTTTGTGGGATTCAGAAGCAGGCACCGATACTAGGGCACTAGCACAACTGGATACTGAGTTCCTGAGGGTTGGCTTGAGGGAGGATAGCCTTTGAATGAGAAGAATTAGAGCTTTGGGGATAAAGTCATGGCAGACAAGGATTGGGGAGATGGTTTGACCGCTGAGTTTAGCATTTGGAAGTTACGGAGGGGCACCTGGGTGGCTCAGTCAGTTAAGCTTCTGACTTCAGCTCAGGTTATGATCTTGTGGCGTGTGGGTTCAAGCCCCTCATCGGGCTCTGTGCTGACAGCTCAGAGCCTGGAGTCTGCTTTGGATTCTGTGTCTCCCTTGCTCTCTGCCCCTCCCCTGCCCGTTCGTGTTCTCTCTCTCTCTCTCTCTCTCTCTCTCTCTCTCTCTCTCTCTCTCTCTCTCTCTTTCTCTCTCTCTCTCAAATAAATAAACATTAAAAAAATAGTTTTGGAGACAGGCTTCAGTCTCCAAGTGAAAGAAAGACTTCAGATTCTCAAGATTAAGAGAATATGGCAGCATACACCAAACATGAGTTGATTTAGTTCAGGAGCCCCTGAAAACTTCAATTAAGAAAAATTTATTGGCCATTTTTTGCCTAAAGTCAATTTTTAAAATAAGATCAAAACCCATGAAAACATAGGTCTTCCTACCTCCCTCAGCAAAAAATCCTAGAATGGTCCAACTAAAATGGAGAAGTCCTTCCCAAAGGAGGCAAGAGGAGGATCTGAAGACCTGGTAATGGGGGCCGACCCAGTGGTCATGCCTATCGAGGCGTGAGCTCTGTGCAGGCAGCGGCAGGAGGCTTGGCCTGTTTGGTTCACTGCTCATCACTATCCCTAGCCTTAGGACAGTCCCTGTCATGCTGTAGCCACTCAGATATTTGAATACATGGATGGACAAGTCCCCAGGCAGGCTCCAACTGTGGGGTGCTAAGACTCTGTGTGCAGGACCGTGTTTTCTAGCACCCTAGAATTAGAGAAGTCAGCTGATAGGTTGTACCACAGATCAGAAAGGCTAGGGTAGCCTTGTAGAAGAGAAGGCAGTATTTAGGTGTCAAGGCAGCTAATACCAGGGCAGGGAGCCCAGGGACGCATGGCAGAGAAGGGTGTTGGTAAGGCTTTGATGGCTTGGCGAGGGGAAGCTTTGGGATGGGGTGGTGGGGTGGGGGAGGGTTGAGAAAAAACTTGGAGTACTTTCAGATATCCCCTTGAAGTATTCCTTATCCTATGGCCAGTGGAGGGTGTGTTCTGGGACATCTTCCCATGCTCACTTCCCTGAATAAGAAATTAAGATCCCTACTCCCCTTAATTCGAGCATGTATGTAAACCCCAATCATGTCTTAGGATTACATGCTGATTGCCAACCCAGCCCATGGCATTCCTTTGCCTTTTTTAAAGGCTCATTAAAGCAAAACCAGTTTTCAAGTAACTCTCTGGGGATATACAGCTGAACTTGGGGAGGGTCCCAAGTGAGCTTCCACTGTAATGGAGAGACTGTGCTCCAGAGCCACCCAGCTCTCACCAGGGCGTGATCCCACATCCGTGGGAGGCATGGAGAATATTCTCGGTTCACGCAGAGGTTAGAGAGTGGCTGTAAATGGACATTCATATAGAAGAAGAGGAAATTACTGTAGTCAGAGCTCTGGAGCAAGGGCTTTAAAAGAAGGCCATAAATTAGTCATAAGCACGAAGGAAGATGGGATTCTATTTCTAGGGCTCGTTTATTTTGAGGAGGGCATCAGAAGAGCCATAGGTAAAGAGAAGCTGGTCAGGTAGCATAAAGATTTTGACTCCTGGGCAGATTAGTTGCCTATTTTGCCAGGATTCACCTTCTTTGGGACTTTGAATATTCAAAATTGTACGTTTGTTAAGCAGGAGGCTGAACAAGAGCCCTTTGTGGAAGGTCGGCTTGTTTATTTTTTAACTACTTCACCCTGTTTACAATAGTGCTTTCTATGTGTACGCTGACATTGCGTGTTTAGATCCCATTGAGTGGTCCCAGTCGCTCCTACCTAAAACATTATCGTATAATACTTCAAGTTGATTTTTAACGTAAAGGAGACGGGCCAGACTGGGAGCCTGTAGGCACACTGGTAGGTTGGTAGGCTTGGGAGAAAAGAAGTAGATGGGTGTGGCAGGTTCTGAGGATGGGAGGCCTGACCTGCGATTGAAAGAAAACTGTCAAGTTAGGAAGAAGACCCCAGAGGGATCCTCCTTTGCATAGTAAGTGAGAAGAATATTCTTTGCCTAGAGGCAAATGTGAAGCACCAATGCATTCATTGGCCCTGCCACAGGACGTCCTCCCCTCTCCCCCTGGCCAGTCCTTATGCGGGATGTTCTTCAAGGCGCCATGCCTTGGTTTGGTCAACAGTGGCCTATACCTGTGTGGTTTGTAAAACCTAGTCCTGGAAAGCTGGCTCCTGTGGAGGTGTTGGGCAATTGGGGCCGGCCGGCAGCCAGCTTCTGATGTGGTTGGCTGCCTGGCTCACACCTCTTAGGTGCTGGCGAGATGGCAAGATCCAATGGCCCCAGGCTACTATGGAGGTGGGCAGGATGCCACCATCTTCCAGAGCCTTCCTCCTCTCTTTGTCTTCAGGAGCCCAATGGGCACAGGTCCTGGCTTCCCATTGCCTTAGGCCGGCTGCCATCATGGCGAGGCATTGGGCAGGCCCACCCGTGGGAGCCATTGGGCAAGGTTGGCCTGGCCTGGCTCTGTCCATCTGATAAAAGGAGCTATGGATCTAGGGATTCTTCCCTTTAGATATTTTTTAAGGCCGAGTATCTCCTGTTAGATAAGATACACATGTCGTACATGTACGTTCTTTGTACTGTTTCTCTGTTGTTTCCATGGCTTATTGTGCATACTTGTGCATCTCAAACGTAGTAAGCTAGTGTGGGAGGCTTTTTCAGTCCACTGCTAAGAGGTCCTGCTGAGCACTACCCACAAGCCATAACTTACTTATGGCATCGAGGACCTTTGGTTCTAATTTTTGATGACAGGGAAAGAGGGCTCAGCTGGCTCATAGAGTCTAGAGGGGGAGGGTTGTGTGGACCCTAATAAGGACAACTCATCCTGAAGTTCAGGAACATTCCTGCTCCTGTGTGTTCATTGCCACACTCTTCTCTTCTCCAGAGGGGTCGAATTCATTTTCTATTGATGCTGGAATACATTGCATTGAACCTGGTGGCTTAAAACAACGTAGATTCGTTGTCTAACAGTTTTGGAGCCCAGCAGTTTGAAATCACGTTCACTAAGCTGAAGTTAAGGTGTTGCCGGGGCTCATTCCTTCTGGAAGCTCTGAGGGGAGGATCTGTTTCCTTGCATTCTCTAGATTCTGGCACCCACCCATACTCCTTGGCTCACGATCACTTCCTCCATTACACCACCTCTTGCTCCCATCATCATATCTACGTCTGTCTGACTGTTCTCTTGCATCCTTGTAATAGGGACCCTTGTAGTTACATCAGACCCACCTGATAATTCTGTCTCAAGATCCTTTGCTTGATCCCATATGCAAAGTCTCATTTGCCAGTCTTACTGTGACACATTCACGAGTTCCGGACATTAGGACATGGACATCTTGGGTGGCTGTTGGGCAGCCCACCACAAGGGTCCTGTGGAGGAATTAGTGCAGTTGGCCTAAAAGGAAGGCCCCACGTGGGCCTGGAGTCAGGTGGCTGGGGAAACTAATGCTAAAAGCTGAACCGAGCATTCTTCTGAAAGCTTGAAGCAGTGTACCTGTTCTGGCAAAGGATTTTTCCTTGGGAAGGAGGGGAAGACTTTGAGCGGAAATTTGGTAGCCTCGCTCCTCCCCAAACCGTGCAATACTGTTTTGTTAAATTGTAATGTGGTGTGGTGAGGCACCAAGAGTTGTCCTTGAGAGAGTAAGAGAGTGTTTATAAAGGATTCCCGAGGAAGAATCCAGGCATTGTAAGACTAAGAGCAAAGTTTCAGGGAAGTCTGAGAGCATTTGAGAGGTCAACCACAGGGTGCAGATGGGCAGCCCATGATGGTAGGGGGGATGGCGGCCTCCTCAGCGTTCCTTATATAGTCTCAGAGACAGGCTCTTACCCCCAAGAGTGACAGGTCTGTGACATGTTGTCAGAAATGGTTCCTGTGTGGCCTGGTGGTGTGTCCAGTCACTGGGTAATGACCTTTTGGCAGCCTCAGAGGAGAGCCTGTTCATAGAATGGGGATATGTTTCTAGAACCATCATGGATGCATTTTCTACCAGAAGGGATATTGTGAATGATACTTCATTCCTTGACCAGACCCTGGTATTAGTCTGAACTCTGGAATTGCCCTTTTTTTGGATGACAGTAATTAAATAACATTATGGAGGCATGTGTTAGGTTCAAGGTAAGGATCTTAAAGCCACAATTTTTGGAACAAGTGTAGGTAATTGGTTGCCCAGCTCATATCATACATGCCAGGATCCCAAAACTTGAGAGAGAAATGGTTTATAGCACATTCCTCTTTTTTTTTTACATCCAGTTGCCAAGATTATGAAAAAAGAGGTTCCAAGGAGAACTTGTGGGATGGAGGTTAGTTGGTGCCCTAGGGCCTATGGCCCCTGTTGGCCACGGGCTTGCGACCCTGTCACAGTGCAGAGGGGGACTGAAATGCTAACGTGAATGCATTGTGGAATTGAACAGGGGTATGAGGCACTCTGCCTACTATTAGTGAGATGGGGTGCTGTTGGAGAACTGACATCAAGTTCTTGGTCAGCCCTGCCTGCGAAGCATGGTCCAGAAGTCTGCTTCTTCACGTGCAATGTTTGTAAGTGGCTTTGGCATTGGTTGTAGCTCGCATGTGCTTTGTGCTCAATGAGCTGATCGCACTTCTTTCCCTAAAGACAGTATTCAGTATTGGTGGAAGAGGCTTCCTCCTCCTTGGGCCTCCAAGGCAGCAATTGGCTTCTACTTGGTGATAGAAACCTACCTGGTGCCCCCAGGATTTATATGAATCACCCAGGGAACACCAAAAAAAGGGCATCCCAACAAATTGAGTTAAAAGCCACCTTGATTCTCCTTGTGTTATCCCACATTATCTTGGGAGGTTAGCTTCCGTCTTAAAAATCTGTTGGGGGGGACTTGTGATATTAACATGTTCTGTGTTAGCCACTTGATTTGAATGCTCCTTAATTTGAGTAGAGCCTGTGTGCCGGACAGTCTGGCCTTGGAGGGGGTGGTTTCCGAAGATGGAAACGGAACACATCAGCCGACTGGAGACTTCTGGCTGCCAGCTCAGTCCTTTTATGAGGTGTCCAGAGTCAGCTCCCCTGAGAGGATGAGGCTGAGATGAGGTAACCTGGTTCCACAGGTCAGCAGGGAAGGTTCTGCCTTGGGGCGATGGGCCGAGTGCTCTGATAATGCAGCATCTCCCCTTTAATGCATCTTCAGTGTGGATTATACTATTAATTACTGCTGGACAAAAAGGGATTAGTGCAGCTGGCCTGCTTTCCCCTCTGCACTTTTACACTTCCCCTTTGCTAGGGAATGGCCAAAGGGCAGTAGGCTTTCCTGTCATCTGTCTTTTGTTTCAGCAGCAGTGGCTGCTGAACCTTCTGTGCTCACTAGGACAGGAATGAATGGGGCACCGTGCAGAGTCTTGAACTCCGTTTGGCACATGGGCAGTCTGTGGAAGTGGGGCTGTTTCCTTCCTCAGAGTTGGGCATTCTTCGCCAGGCTGCGCGGTGTCTGAATGCCTCTTCCCAGCAGGGAGAGTAACCCTGCAGCCTTTCAGCTATCAGAATGCTTTGCAGAGTGCTCCTTTCCCAAGGGGCCGCTCCTCCATGGGTGCTTTCTGTGAACGTCCCAAGGTGCTTTGTCCCTTTAAGAGTTTCCTAAATGTTAGGTTAAGGGCAAAGGATGGTTCTGCCTTCTGCTGTGGGTCACCTCTAGCCCCAGTGCCAGGGTGGGATTTTGGTAACTGGCACTGAACTCATACCTTGTAATTTGAGACCTTCTGAGTTCCTAAGCTTTACTACCCTTATCCTTGCATAGTATGGCAAAGATCTTAAGCAGTTACATTTTCTATTATGTATTATGTATGTTTTATATATTATATTAGTGATTATTTTTTTATATCTTCCCCATATTTGGGCTAGTACACTAATTTTTCATCCATATGGAATAACATTTTTTTTTTAAACAGGTGAGGCCTTAAGTAACAACACCTCAGTAATAATCCTCCTAGGAGTCCATAACTTGGTAGCGTTTGCAGTTACATACGGTGTAATCTGTTGTGTGCGCAGGCGTGTGGCTGTTTATTGACATCCTTCATTATATGGTAACGTAATATACAGAATTTCCCAGCTGCAGAAATTAGAAAGCGGGAAACCGATTTCTTCAATATGAATTGGAAAACTGATTGAGTTTGTTTTTTCTTTTCTTTTTTTAAAAAAGTTGACATTGCATAATTGGTGGGAAGGACAGTGGCATAATGCTTATAATCACAAGTTAATTGAGTTAATTTGGGATTTATGTTCATTTTAAGTCATAATGGAGAAGTCTCTGACAGCGGAGATGCCTAATGTGGAACATTCCTGAAATGGGAGAGGCTAGTTGAGGGCGAACCTGGGAATTTCTCCTATCTTCTCAGCGGTACATTCGTGAATTCAGGTTTTACCATGGTAGTGTGGTGGAAACCTGATGAAACTTCATTGTTTTGGATACTTCATTTTCCTTGAAGCTCCTTAGTTCTCTTCTGAACTAGGACATTACAGAATTAGAAATTATTTTTCCCTCCTCCCTTCTCCAGCCACAGATGTTTATCATCTTGGAGCCAAGTCTTGCTCAATGAAACTAATCTCTAAATTTCATCAAAGAAAGTATGGAAATTTACTTGGTTATATACTTACACAGTCTATCTGGGATGGGTTTAATTCCATTTATTGAGAGATGGCTTTGCTTTTTAAATTAATTTTTAAAGAGGCAATACATGCCCATAATAAAATTTTCAGAAGGTACAGAAGAGACTTCCTTTCCCTCTTTCCTGTGCAGTGTGCCCCACAATCACTCAGTTCCCCAGAATCACCTGCTGTTACATCCCTTCTAGGAGGTATATATTTGGAATAGGGCTGTCACGGCATCATAAAATACTACTTAAGTATTTCTGCCTAAAAGATTTTTTCCCCTTTGTCAGAGTTTCTTCGTCTTCTATCAGAGATGTTTTTATCCTCTTTAGAATACTTAATATTAAAAACATTAATGAAATCCAGCTACTTGGAAATTTAAAAATATTCTCCTGAATCACTTGGGGGGAAGAGGAGATGAAATTATTGTTATGGAATCACTGAGAAATACTAAGAATTCAGCATACTTAAATGTATGGGTTATTGCCAAAGTTAAATTCCGGGGCACATCCATAGCTCTGAATCTTTGTGTTATTATATAAGAAGAAATGAAAGTAATTGAATTAAGTCTTCAACTCAAAGTTGGAAAGAATAAAACAAGCCGAGTAAGATGTAGCTAATGTTAATGAATTAGAAAACAGGCAAAAATACTGAAGTGGTAAACCTAAGAGCTATGTATTTGGGGGGAAAAAATCAAAGACATAGAGCGAAGCACCCTCATGCTTTGTTAACCCAAATAAACACACAAAACTAAAAATGAGTTGATGTGATGGAAAAAAAAGGAGTAACAAATTATGAATTCTATTTGAGGTAATTATTTTATAACATAAAAATAAAGTAATTTTGAAATACAGCAATTTTGAAAATCTCCCTTGACATGGCTGTTCTAGGGAGATGACTCAGAAGTCTGAATCTTGAAACAAGGAACTAGAGAAGCTGAACATTAGAAAAAAAATTTCCAAAAAGAACTCTGGATGCAAGTAGTTTCATGGAGGAGTTCTTTTAAACTTTGGGGGGCAAAATAATTACCTGCTGAGTAAACTGCTTCAGAGCAGAGAAAAAGAGAGCGTTCCAGTTGGTTTTTACAAAGCTAGCATAACTCTAGAAACCTAAAATCATTAGAAAGATGACACAAGAAGACTAAGGACTGAGCTCAGACAGGAATATACATGCAAAAACAACATATAAAACAGTTGTAGATTGAATTCAGTGGCATTTTGAAAGAATCATGACCACATAGGATTTATCCCCGAATTGTAAGAAGGTCTGTTATTAGGTACATCACCTACGTAGAACAAAGAAGAAAAACACTGTATCTATACGTGTGTGTGTATACATACATACATACATACATACAGACAGACAGAGTGGGTCAGACAGAGATAGAGACACTTGCTAAATTTCTACTCTTATTTCTAGTTTGCTTAGATTAAAAAAAATTAAAAACAAACCTGTGAAGAGATTGCATTAATTTGATGAAGAAACCAGCAGCCCAACCCTCCCAGCTAGAAACTTACTGATGAACCAGGAGAGGCAGCAGAATGAAATTGGGAACAAAACATGGATTGCCCAGTGTACTCATTTCTTTTTTCCTGCCTTATTGAATTGGCCAGAACTTACAAACCTAAGTCAGATCATGGTTAAAAAGAAACAAAAATCATTTTCACATGTCGTTGTCTTCCTAGAATACCCATTACACGCTTAAATGGAATTAAACATAGAGTTCAGTTACAAAATAAAATTTCAGAAATCACTAGCTTTCTCACATAGCAGGAAAACTCAGAAGATATTACAGAGCCCACTCAATGGAATGGAATCAAATAGAAACGTGTTCGGTAAAGGTAGCATTTCAAATAAGAGGAATTAAAATAATAAAAATTCACTTTTTTCAGTATTTCTGAGTGGTAAGCGTTATGCTCAACACTGTCACATGAACTTAGGTCACTGGATGTGGTAGACACCATGAATGGTTCCATTCTCTCAGGTTCAGAAAGTTGAAGTAAGTTGCCCAGAGTCCCTCAGACTTGAACACTGGTCTGACTGACAGCAAAACCAGTGGTCTCTGACATTATGCTTTACCACCTGTAGTGCAATGCAGTATTGTACATGATGAACAAATTGTTGGAGCATAGTTAGCTAACCAAGTAGGGGGAAAAGTTAAGTTCAAGCCATTCCCCACAGCAACGTTACCATAAATCCCAGAGAAATTAGGTAAAAGGAAAACTGAAATCAAGAAAGTGCTACCAGAAAGTATAGGTTAATATTGCTCTTAATATGGGACAGGGAGGGATATTAGGCCTAATTCTTCTAGCGAAAAAATTGTAAAACAGAAAAGATTGATTTACTACCTTGAAAAAATTCTGTATACTGGGCACTAAATACGAAATTTGAAAGGCATTTGACAAATTGGGAAAAGATGTCGAAAGCACATATATTTGACAGAGTTTGTCCTAAAAACCTTCAATATAGAAAGAGTCTTAGAATCAATGATAGACAAAGATAGTAGAAAGACGAGCAAAGAATATTAATAGGTAACTCCTCGAAGGATAAATTCAGATTGCCCATTCCATTCGAAGGGTCCACTGGAGAGCTCCTTGTTTTAACTTATTTGATTGCTAGAGAGGTCAAGCTTTTTGTGTGTTTTTCAATGAAGAATTCGTTATAAAGCAAATACCCTGTTATGGCGAAGGGGTGCACACTTTCTGCAGAGTAGTTTGGTAGTATGTGTCAAGAAGCTTTAAAATAAAGTGTGTTTAAATTTGTAGGTTTTCTCACCATAAATTTCTGATTCTCCTTACTCTGTCCTGCCTTTCCTTTTTTACCTTAGCCTATGTTACCTAATAAAATACTACATAATTTAACCTCTAATATCTTGATTGTCTCCCCTGCTAGAATAAGTTTCACAAGGGCAGGGGTTTTTGTGTTTTCGCTAATTGTTCACTAATTTCTAGAGTAGGGCTGGTAACACAGCACCTTCATTTATAGTAAAGAAATCATCTGTTGTGCAAAAGAAATTTATAAATAAAAGCTTTATTATAGGCATTTATAATAGTGAAAATTGGAAACCGTCTAAACCTCTCACAGGGGATTGATTTAAGCTGTGGTGCATCCATATGGCAGATTCTTATGTGGCTATTTAAAACTCCTGTCTCCTGGTTATGATGTGGGAAAACAGTGATGTTAAATTAAATTAAAGGAGGCTGTGTGCACCATAGAACTTCAGTTTAAGTTTTAAAATACGGGGTGGCTAAAGAATTCATATAACAGAGGATTAACCGAGTGGTTATTTCCAGGTGGCAGAAGTCAGGCCACTGTTAATATTGTGTTTTCTGAACTCTGAATAGTGAACGTCTGTTACATCCATAATAAAAGTTGGTGAGAGTGTAGCATCACTTGAATAGCTCTGGTCTGTGGCCGTGTCTGGAAGACTTTTGGAGATTATTCAATCTCAAGGATTAGCAAGAGCCGAGTTAAAAAAAAAAAAATCAGCAAGAATGCTTCAGAAAATGTCCTTAGGTTACGTCGTCTTAAATATTTATGATCTTTACTGTAAGTGTCCAGAGTCTATGTGTGTGTGTACACATAATGGAAGTGTTGGTCAGTGATGTGCAAGCTTGTGGAATCCTGGAGATGTGAGAACACCTCTTCCCGGTGTAGATTTCTTGATGGAAACGCTGAGTGCTCTTCCTGGTAGGTCATAGAATTTGAGAATAAACTGAGGTTGTGCCTCAGCAAAAGCTGGGAACCAGGATTTTCCATTCTCAGATTAACCAAGAGGCACACTCTACTGCGTGTGACCCATCCTTGTGTGGAAGGACTTAGGTGGACAGGTGTAGGATAAGGTGCCAAGTTAGAGGGTGAAATGCAAGGGGATGACGGCCCGCTGCAGGACGTTAATCAGCAGCGTTGTGCCAAAAAGAAGGTCGGACTTACTGAGGGGATTTTCTTGGCCAGCAAATCAGAAGTATGTTCAGCATGCTTGGGCTGAAATTTCCCAGATCCCTAGAGTCATGTGGCATCTTGGCCAGCATTTAAATTCTGTCTCTGCTGCTTTCGGACTACGGCCCTCAGTTTCTTTTTCCGTAAAAGGGGGAAGTTAGACTAGATGGTCTCCCAGCTCTTCTTTCAGGTTTGACTTTTTTTCTAAAGGAATCTGATGTCTTTTTATTTTAAGGGATGCATTTTATTTTATTTTCAAAGTTTACTTACTTATTTATTAAGTAATCTCTACACCTACCATGGGCTTGAACTCACAACTCCAAGATGAAGAGTCGCATGCTCTTCTGACTGAGCCAGGTAGGCGCCCCGTTAGGGCATGCATTTCACATGTCTCTATGTTATCTGTGGTGATGCAGAAGCCCAAGGAGTAGGGTCACTTCATAGCTCTGTGAACCAAAACCTAAGCTGGATAGCTGAAGTCACATGGTAGGGGAAAAGCAGCTGTGATGGGTGTGTCTGGACTCAGCCTCAGCAAGAATCCCAGCCCTGCCTTTGACTGGCCCAAACCTTCTCCTTTTCATTTGTGAAACGGAGGGGGAAGTGTTAGTTTTCCCTTGCTGCATGACACATTATCCCTAAATGTGGTGGCTTAGTATGGCAGACGTTTATTATCCCACAGTTTCTGTGGGTCAGGAATCTGGATGTGACTTCGCTGGGCCCTTTGTCTCAGGATCTGTCATGAGGGCCTTGGCCAGGGCTGCACTCTGACCCGAGGGCTCGGCTGGGGAAGCACCTGATCTGAACTCATTCACACGGTCACGGTTGGCAGGGTTCAGTCCCTCCGGGACTGCGGGATTGAGGGCCTCTGCACCTTGTTGGCAGGATGCTGCCTTTAGTTTCCTGCCACGAGGGGTTCTCCTTAGAGCAAGCAGCAGACAATATGGCATGTAGCCTCTGTGAGGCAGAGGGGGACAGGGTACAGAAAACAGAGACTTAGTGTCTTTGTAGCCTCCTCTCAGAAGTGACCTGTTCTATTCGTAGCCTCTGAGTTAGAAGTGAGTCACTGTGCAGAGCTTACGCTGAAGGGGAGGGGTTATTACACCCCCCTGTGAACACCAGGAGGTGGAGTCAGAGGGGCCTGCCCGTCAGGGTTGGTAAGGAGCGAGAGAGGAGGTGGTGTGTTAGTGTTGGGAACCTTCTAGATGCTCCGTGTTAGCTCCTACCCCCCTGCCTTCCCCTGGTTACAGCTGCTTTGCTTAAGGATGGTCAGTGGGGTGAAGATTCCAGGAGTGGGTGGAGGTGTGTGTGTGTGTGTGGGGAGGGTCTCACTGCCTGATCTGATTGTCCATTCACTGTCTTACACACTTAAGCCTGGAAGTGCGTGTTGGCTGGCCCGTTAGACTCCAGCTCCTCGCCCCGTGTCTGCTGGGTGTGGTGTGTCTAGCGTAACTTGAGAGGGAAATGGGCGTTTGGCTGATGACAACGTCCAGTGAGTGTTTCTGTGGGTCGGACAGCTATTTAGGGAGACGCCCGGGAGCTCTTTGGGAGCCGGCGGGTTGAAACCGCACAGCCTCCTGAAGTTGCCCCCTTTTGGTTTCTGAACGCCACCACCTGTACCTGGAGGTGTGCCTGGTGCAGCCTCTGGTTGGGGACACTCCGGTGGATAGAGCTGGGTGCCAGACATTGCCACAACCCTCGGAAATGAGTAAGAAAAAAACTGAAAGCAGCGACCTCCCCATAGAACAAGCCGAGCTTTGTGCAGAACAGGCTCCAAATATGAAAAGACCATTGTTCCCGGATGGCTTTTTAATTAATGCTCACCACTCACACCCATCAGCCCGCCAAGAAGAGCCGCCTCCTTCCTTCCTCTCTCCGCTTGCTCTCTTCGCCTCCTGCTCCTCTCCCTCTTGCCTTGGGGACAGGTCGAGGGACCCTCGGGGATGGGAGGGTGCCAGGAAACAGTGTTGACTGGCCAGCCGACTCCGTGTGGGGAGCCCTTCACCTGCTGGGGAGCGGGCTTCTGCATTTGCAGGCTCAAGAGCCAGGCCTCTGCCCTGGGTGGGCAGGGGCGGCTCTTGGAGCAAATCCTGTCCTCAGCCCGTCGTTCTTCCTCACGGGCGATGTGTGCACTTTGTCTTGCCTATGCCAGAATTATGAACTGCTTTCTGTGCCTTTTAGTTTCCTCTTGGATGTACTCCTCTTCGAGCTCAAACTGGATGGATGAGCTTATAAGCGGTACCTGGTTTTCTAGTGTCCTGTAGACCAAATCTTGTGCTCCTCTGGATGGGGCCGATGTAACCACAGGGAGAGGGGCTGACGTGAGAGCTGCCGCCTGGGTGATGTGTCTGGTGGGTTCAGCGGGACCCTGTCCTGGCACGGGAGGCGTGCTGCCCCACACCTGACTCATATCACGTGTGCTGTTCTTGCACAATGGGGGTCTTGCGAGGGCCCAGTGCTCAGGACAGATGCACCCTCCCTGAGCTGTGATACATCAAGTGCCCCTCCTGCCAGATCGAGGCTGAGAGTTTTCTGGTTAACTGCTGCTGAGAACATGGCCTCAACATTTTTTCCTCCATGGAAAAATTTTTCTTCCGTTTATAGCAACTCCCAGACTGGTGGATTTGTCCCGAGTCTGTTTGTGTCTCAGGATGCCGTAGGCACAGCCTCAGTGGATTATTCTGTGTAACTTTGTGTGTATAGTGCATGACATCTTGTGTGGCCAGGGCAGGAATAATTCAACATGACCTTGAGTTTGAAATGGAGTCTGTTGTAGCTGAGAACATACCAGCATGGAGGACGTTTATATGGCCGCCACCGAGTGAACAATGTATTGTCCTGAAGATGCTGAGTTTTCAAGTTAGAAGGTTGTGAGGATTTTAAATTCAGAAACCCCCAGGGATCGAGTTGACTGGTGGACAAGCCCCGGAGAGAAGATCTGATTGAGCAGATAAGTTGTCCAGGATTCCTTGAAAATCTGTTCATTCCAAGCCCAGCCAGCTTAACTTCTTGACACATCACCCAAATAGAATCGTAAATGCCGTGGGAAAGAATCTGGAAGTAGGGGTGGGTTCTGTGAAGTCTGTGAGTGGGAAAAACAAGCATGAATTATTACAGTGAGGCCAGATTAGAGTTACGTTTTAGGTTCTCATGAGCAGAGGAGGCCACTGCTTTAGATCGCCGTGATCTGGTGGCCACCAGCCCCCTGTGGCTGCAGAGCACCTGAAATGTGGCTGGTCCGCGTAGAACCACGCTGTCAGTACAACACACACCAGGCATCTGGGGCTTAGTAGGAAAACAAGGGGGAAATATCCTAAGAAAATTTAGATGGGTTACATTGTAAAGAAGACTTTAGTCATATTGGATTAAGTAAAATATTTTATAATTTCACCTGTTTCCCCCTCTACCTTTTTTTAAAATGTGGCTACTGAGAGAATTTAAGATTATATATGTGACTCCCACTTGAAAGATTCTATTTTTATTTATTTATTTTTATTAGCGCATGAGCGGGGTCGAGTAGAGGGACAGAGAATCTCAAGCAGGCCCCACGCCCAGCATGGGGCCTGACGTGGGGCCTGACATGGGGCTTGATTCCACGACCCTGGGGTCATGATCTGAGCCAAAATCGAGAGTCAGACACTGAACTGACTGAGCCACCTGGGTGACCCTAGTTAGTTAGTATTAAATAATCTCTGTGCCCAAGGCGGGGCTCAAACTCAACAGCCCCGACATCAAGAGTCACACACTCCATCGACTGTGTGGCTCCCATTTTAGATGAAGGATGGCTAAACACCCCAAGATGTGTTCACTGTTGCTCTGGGTCAGTGAACTTTCTGGAAAGTCTAGCTAGGCTCCAGTTGAGAGTCCTGTAATGAATGCTGCAGGAGACAATCTGTGTTTGCTTTTCAGATTCACCCACCCTGGACAGAAATGGGTCAGACAGTGTCCCTCCAGCCATGGTCAGACTGTAAAGTGATGGGACAGTTGCCATGGCTGGGAGAACGAGTCGCCCCACATTCTTGGGAGGCACGAGTGCCATTAGATGCGCAGGGCTGTGGGCCTCGCCATGGCAAGCCTGGGGGGCGGGCGGTAAGTGCTATTGCTCAAGTTCTGGCATAGTCCTCCCGGGTAAAGGACTCTTACCCAATGGAAGGACCTTCAGGGAAGATTTCTGTTGCTTAAATGGGCCTCTGGACCCGCTCAGTCCAATCATTCCAGGCACACAGGCCCACGGGCAAGAGAGCACCCTTGAATTCTTCAGTGGGATTGAGACTTTGCCCTACAGTCATCGATGGGAGCTACAGAGCAGTTTCACACGGAACCTGTTTGTGAAGAAGGTGTGCCTTTATATAAAGTAAAGTTAGATTTATGTTGGTGATTTCCTTTCCCAGGTTGGTGTGGGAGGATCCCTTTTTGAGCAGGGCCCAATTGTTCCCTTGCAAGAGCGCTGGATCTTGCCCTTGTGTGCCAAGAGAGGTGGGGAGGCTTTCTTGGCAACACAGAACATCCATCCTCACTCTTGGCTTTTTCACTATCAAAGGGTCAAGGGGTCACCATACCAGTTGTGAGTAATACTATCTAGAGGGCTAGCAAAATGAGGCTGACCCCAAGTGGCTTTTCAGGGTGTCTTTCTTGCGATCCTGCGTCCAGAGTACTGGTTAAACCAGTCCATATCTGGCTGATTATTATCAATAAAGTAAACTTAACTCTCTGGCCAGAAACAGTCTCTGGCAGCCAGTAGCTTAGGTTTATCAGGTGAAACTGCCTTAGTGACTATGGTTTGCTTTTCAAAGAGGGCAGTGGCTCTTACTGTGAGAAGTTGGGGCTGATTCTGCACTGGGGATGGGGGGACCCGAGCGCCCACTCCTTTTGCATACTCACAGCGAGTAATGAGTAGTGTTATGAGGCTGGTCTCTTTCCACAGAGAGCTGGTGAGTGGTTAGTAGCACATTGGTGCTTAAGAATGAATGGGTAACTGCATGGGTTGTAGACTCTGACCCTTTGTTGAGAACCTGCTGGGTGGTGGCCAGTGGTCTGCACGTACTGGTTGACCAAAGATAAAAAGCCACAGCCTCTCCCCTGCATGTAAGGAAGCCATGGCTAGTTGGACTAGTAATTACCCACACCAATAACTACCTACATTTAGGGGCTTAGGAAAAGCAGGAGAACCTATGAATAAATATTCACAGTTAAGTGGAAGGCAGGGATAGCGCTGTGCCTCTTGAACAGAAAATTGAAAAATTCTGGAGCTTAAGGGCTTCGGTGGCCGGAATAATACAAACGTTTATTTGCATTTTCAGTTTGCACTGTTCTCATTTGTGCTTCTCTGACCCTCTTGACAATCTCAGAGGTAGTTTGCCCAGACCAAGACCTTTCCTGGGCTCGTGGTGAGATGCCAAGGTCCTGTGAATGTATGCGATTCGCCCAAGGTCCTGCAGCGAGGGAGTGGCTGGACTCAACATGGGGTTCTTCCTGCACACTGTGCCACATCCCACGGCTACAGTTTCTGCAGTAGCTTGGAGAGTTCCGAAGACTGACGTAGCCTTTGTAGGTTTCATCCCAGAGGAGTTTGGGGGCTGGCTTTGGGGAGAAGAAGATGACAGCTGTAGTTGTGGATGTGATTGGAGGGACAAAAAAGGTGTCCATCTGAGAGGTTTGTGCCAGAGGCTTAATTTCCTTTATTTCAGGACTGGAAGTTATTTAAATTACTTTATAGACTTCCTGTTTCCTTGCAAGAGCTCATTAAGTCCACGCTGAACGGCAGCATTTGCCATAACGGAGCCACTAGACGTGCACTTCCCATTTCATCCTCTAGGACCCCCAGATTAGAGAGGTATGTGCTGAGGATAGAGAAGTGTTTGGTAAGCTGATTTATGGTGACCCTTTTCATAGACTTCCAGTTAGGATTGGACATCGATGGTCTTCCTCAAGGGTGAGGAATTACCCAATGCTCTGGACTCTGGAGACTGTTTTCTAGGCTTGTGAGTTTCACCAATATGTAATGGGGATGAGGCAGGCTCGTCTCATCCGGCCACAGGACCAGGAACCCTGCCTATGTTTTTGGCGATTGGAGCACAGCCTTGTGCCTCTAGATGTGGCAGTAGAAGCTGATGTGTAGGCTCTGAGGACCGAGGATTTCCCAGTGATTAGGAATGTGTGTTGTATAAGTGTGGATTACCTTAACCCTGTCTTTTACTCGCTGGGAAGGCTTTTAGAGAGTGATTCCAGAATTGCATTACAGCTTTTTCAGCTGTGCCCAAAGGCAGCTCTTGAAGCGATAAGTGTTTGGACGGTTTACCTTTAAACTTGCCCAGAAAATAATTTTAGGTGACCAGGAAACACCCAGCCCCACGCGCATCTATAATTGTTCCATCGGGGCAAACCTGTCCCTGCGCTCAGACCCGAATTTGTTGCAGAGTGCTAATTAGGAACAATAGCAACAACAAACAGGTGTTATGAGGGAACATGAATGATGTCGCATCAGGAAGCTGTCGCTGGCTCTGTGTGGATGTGTGGGCCAGCTTTGATGCAGGGAAGCCATGCTGTTTACCTGCTACTCACCTGGGGAAAGGTAGAAATCGGATGGGCTACCACCTCCAGGCTTTCCTTGACTCAGTGGCTTTTATTCCTTGGTTTGAAGTTCTGTGACACACCATATATCCCTTGGGTACTCAGTACATACTCCATTTCAGCTGGTCTAGTAGGTCTTGGGGGACTCCCAGTACCTGGGAGTTGGGGGGCAGGGCATCATTCCTTACTAATGGGCAGACAAGAATCTTTCTGAAGATGGAGGTAATACGGCGACTTAAATGTAACCTGAGTCAGACCTGCCTGTCCAAGTGAATGCTGAGTCTTAAATACTCATTTACAACGTTAAAGTCTATAATTTCTTCGTAAAGAATTCTAAAATAATAAAGATGACCTGGTAGGCGTCAATTCACTTATATTTTCTAAAAGCTTTTGAGAAGGTCCCTCATAAAAGATTAAGAGAGAACAGAACCCCAGCATGGTGTAAAGTCCCTGTTGTGGATCAAAAAATGATGAAGTGATAGGGAACGGAAGAATCCTGGCGGAGACCCCCTGTTTGTGGTGGGCACCAGTTAATAGAGGGGTGTCTGAAGAGTCTGTAGTTGGGGCTGCAGTTATTAAGTGTATTAATTGTTGGGAGAAGGAAATGGAGGGTCACAGGGTGCAGTCGGCAGCTGTTACCCTGGTTTTTGTCCCTGGATTCGGCCCAGAGTGTCTGTACTGCCTTGAATATACACTGGGGATTGGGCGGTGCAGGGGCAGAGGAAATGAAGTTTGAGAAAGTCTAGAGTGTAATTCAGGTTGGTAGAAAACCTAGTCCACGCAGGAAAGCTACAGTGACCCCTGAACTTGCTGCCTCTCTTGAGGAAAGAGGTTCAGCACTTATCATGGGCATCAGCCGTTCAGTGAAATGCTTTTGTAGGACCAAGCAGATAGAGGAAATTGGGATGGGGTGGGGTCGAAAAACGAAGGGTTTCCTTAGGAAGGAGGGGACGTGCCGTTATGCTGTTGGGTTCTTACTGTCCTGCTGTATAGGAAGGAGGGACGGTTCCTGAGTCTTTCCGTCCATGTTCTCTTTCGTGAAGCTGTATTTATTTTTAGAGTCCTGATGAGGGCAGCCTGTTGTACCTGGAAATGCCCGCCTCTTTCTCTGTGGGGACTCAAAACACGTTACATATGTGTTCCCAGAAGATAAGCATGCAGACCCCTTAGGGTAGACCACACTTGAATTTTCTAAGTATACGGTGGGGCAGCCAAGCTGTTTGGGGAGGCAGATGATCTTGAGTTGCGCAGGCGAGGGCTGTGTATGTACTGGGGGGTGGGTGCAGGCCAAGCCGCAGTCCAGCAGCCTTCCTGCCTGTTGGTGTTTCTTTTTGCTGCCTCCTCCGTGGCTGAGATGAGAGTTCCTTGGGCACAACCGTCTGCCTCAAGAGTGTGTACTTTCCTGAATGGGCTCTTCCAGGCAAGCCATGGATTTCTTTCTTAGTTACCCTCCTTTGTTTACTAATTTCCTTTTGTAGCTGTCTCCTTACCCGGGTCCCACTTTAATTAAAACCTGGAAAGTGCTGGCCTCCCACAGAAATGTTGCTGAGTCCCTCCTTTTGGCTGTAAGCAGATGCCTCCATGTGGGTTGGGGTCCCCAGAAGGCCCCCCACCCCCAGGGAATTTTTGCAATCTTGGTCCCCCGTAGTTAGAAGCTGCAATTACTACTTGGTCGCTAATTACCCTGCCTAACATTAGATCAGTTTACAGAGGGAGCTTGGAGCCTGTCAGCAAAGGTCAGCCTGAGGTCCTCTCACTAAACAGCCCTCTTGTGATAGCTGCTCAAGGAAGAAGGCATTAGCAGGGAAGGCTGGGGAGCTGGCTGCAGGCCGCAGGGTCCTTGCAGGGGGGATGGGAGGAGGAGAAGGGCCACTGATGACCCAAAGGGTCAGGGAGGCTGATAACCCTTCTCATGAGCTTTCTCAGAAAGCCTGGAGGGAGGTGAAGCCCTTTCTTTCAACGAGAGGCGAGAGGCGTTGCTTGAGAGAGGGCGCGATAGATATGAGGAGGAAACCACGATGTGCCGGTTGGTGACTTTTATTGGTCGACTCTATTAGAAGGGACAGTTCAGCCGCGGCCCCTCAGAGGGGCAGCAGGGCCTATGAGAGAGCTCCTCAGGCCTGTTATATCTTCTTACCAGCTGGACTGTGTTGTTGGCTCTTTTTTCTTCTTTTCATGGGCTCTCCTAGTAAAGCCATGAACACCTGCGCTGGCATCGTCCCAGGCAGCCATCCCGGACGAATCACAATCTGGGCCTAGTTGCGTTGGTTCACATATTAAACAGGTAACGATTCCAATTTAAAATGTTCATCCACATATTGTCCGCCATCACCAGCCTAGGCTACTGGTGCTGGTAGTCCATGCTGGAAAATAACAATGGAAGAAGCGAGACTGGCAGCCTGGGTGTTTGCTCGCAAGCCTGGCATTGCTGTCTTGTGGCCTGTGGGACTGTGTGGGTGAGTCTCCCTGCTTCTCTGAGCCTTAGGAGTGAGGCTTATGAGGATCTCATGTGCTAAATGCTTCACTGTCTTGTTAACCCTTATAGCTGTATGGGGCACATGGGCTCTTAAACCCATTATATGTCTCATGAACCCAATGTAGGTTAAGAACTTGCAGAAATGGTCTCTGTGCTGGGATGCCAGCTGAAGGCACACGGCTCGTGGCCTGTATTATGTCTTTTTTTTTTTTTTTTTTTAATCGTTATTGACTCACCTCAGAGTGCCTCTCCTGTGTCTGCCTGTTGGGTACAGTGTTAGAAAACAGTCAATTGAAGTGGGAAGGACTGGAAAGGAAAGAACACGCGGTTTCTCTCGGTTGGATCTCTGATCTCTGGAAGCGGCCGTGGCACCGTCCTAAGCGCCCAGTTCCAGTTGTCTGTCTGGCCCGTCACTGGTTGGGACAGGCCTGGAATTCACCGGGGTGCTCCCCCTTCCCATCAGGGCGAGATCAGTATGCAGTCATTGGGGCTCCAGGGGCAGGGTTACAACGTGTAAAGTTCTCGCAGCTTCAGAGCAGTTTGGGGATTCCTTATCTGATCTTGTCACAGGTACAGCGTGTCTCCCCGCATCAGAGGCTCTGGCACTGCCACGACCCAGGAGGACACTGTGCCGTCCTGCCTGTCCGAAGTGGCTGAGGGACAGCACCGAGTGGTTTAGCATTTGTCCCTCCATCACCTTATGTGGGAGTGCTGTTCCCCACACTGCCGTTATTGGGGGCGTGCGCCCCTCTTTGGACTGAGTCCGAAATGGTTGGCCCAGACCTAACACCTTGATTAGTATGACAAATACATAAGAAGGAAAAGGACCCTGTGGTACTTGACAAGTTAGGAGGATTTGGCCAGAGGGGTCTAGTGAATGGGCTACGGGAGGTTGTCAGGGAAAGGTTTGCAGCTAGAACCTGGGCCTCTGTGTCATCCTGGGTTCCTGGCCCAGAGGAGCCCCAGGCCCGTGTATCAAAGATGCGTCACCAAATTATTTTACTGAACTTCCCACCCTCTGGGTGCCGACAAACCCCACTCCCCCCATATAACTTCACGTTCTTGTAATTGACATATCATCTGATACCTAGAAATTCATGCTGGGCGGAGCTGGAAAGGATTACTCAGCTTTTAGCCATTTAGACTCTTGGGTTATAGAACTCGATGTGCTATGTCCTGGCTCTCCTATTACCACTAACTTGTTTTGCCAGTATCCTCGCTAGTTGTTTCTTCCTTCTGTCCTGTGCAGATGAGTGACATGGTGATAGGGTGTGTTTTCGCATTTAAAACAACTGAAGGGTTGTTGACTTTTTACACGTGGACTGCCTGCTTCTCCACCGTGCGTGCTCTCAGCGCTCCGCTCTCACTGGCTGGTGGACTACTGTTGGCGCCATAGTTTATTTCCCTTGCTACTTCTTCGTTGAGGCAGTGCCATCAGTATTAAAAAATGCAGGAAGTAATTATCAGGGGAGAATCAAGATGAAAAATTGGGATGATTTTGCAATTTAAATTTATTTAGAGTCAATGCTGATGGTTATAAGTTTTGTGGGAGAGATTATTTATTGTGTTGACACATGTATTAATGTAGGGGGTAGGAATCCTGGTTCTTAATATACATGATACCTGCCCATTTAAAGATAGACTAGGCGAACTCTGACCCGGAGCTGAGAATCAGCATAGTTGAAATCCCATCAGCATATCATGAAAATAAATCTGAAGGTCCCCATGCTTTGGAAGAAGACATTTTGAGCATTGCAGATGGGAAGTTGCATATCATGTAAACTCAGAGGAAAGGAAAAGAATGAATGCCTTACACCACGATGGTAAGTGGCGTCTGACCTGCAGGTCGTCTCTCCAGTCTTGATGGTCACAGCTTCCTGATCCAGTGGGTTGAGGAGGATCCTGAGTCCTGGTTCCAGCTGAGCATGCTCTTGTTATTCAGCTGTAGGGAAGGTACGGGTCTGGAGTGTAGGTCAGAGGCTGGGCATTTGTTTCCTGCGAGGGACTGTGCTTTGTGAATCTTCAGGGTTTGAGAACTTGACTTTGGAAAGCTTCTAAATTTGTTCTTAGTGGGTTGATTTATTTTGTTGAGGTCAAATTAGAGCTAATGGCCCTAATGGTTTACAGTGCTCCTAAATGGTTCTTAGCACTTAGGCAGGCTTGGCTGGCCATTTTGGGCGGGTTTCCAAGTGTGGACCATATCATTCAGAGGGTATATTTTTTATTGAAGTTATTATTGAGAGTACAACTTATATGTGTAAGGGAGGTTCAGGGTAACAGCAGAATTAGTTGCACTCAATATTCAACTTTCTCTTGGTATCAAATGCAGGGATGTGTCTGTTCACATGGGCAGCATGGGCATATGGTGAGTGAGCATGACGTCCAGCTGAGAGCTCAGTAGTTGGTGATTGTTCTCTGCCACTTTGCCTAGGAGTATATTGTTTATGAAATGCAGTAATAGAAAGGCTTGGATTTTCTCTGACTGTTCCTGGTTGCCAAGTAGTTCTTGTAAGAGCAGGTAACCAGGTTAAACTACTCTTGGTGCATCCCTTCCAGCCATGGTGTGATATCTGTGAGTTCATGGCAAGGTCTTTGGCAAGAGGATTTTACTTTGCATAAAACTGGCTCCTGTCTCCTGATTTCTGTGTGATTGAGAGTAGGCAGGGCAGACAGGTGTCTGCAAAGGAGCTGCGAGTCTCTACTGGTCCACAGAATTAAACCATGCATATGTATGCATTGTCAGGTTCTGTGGGCAGTGATCTCCCAGGGGTGGGGTACTGCTGAAAGGGAAGAGAATCAGGAGGTTAGGGGCTTTGCTTCCTAAACTGAGGTGGTAGATCAAGGTAGAGACAGGAGCATTGGTTAATGGTTTCTCCAGACTTTGAAAAACAAAACAAAACAAAACACTTCCTTCAGATTCCTTCAAATCATCTTTCTTTGGCCTGTGAACTTAGAGTAGTGCCCCCTAAGTGGCTTTGAAGGCCAGGTCCAGTTAGATTGTAGGGTAGGTAAAATCTTATTGGTCACTATGGAATGAGCCACAGCTGTTATCAAAGGTTGAGTGAAGGATAGGGGGTTTTGCCTTCTGATTGCTAACGGAGCGGCTACTGGGTTGTTCTCAGAACTTGGGTTCCATTTTTCCCCTCTTGCATGCTCTGGAAACACACTTTCCGTGTATTTGCAAGCTTTGAGGTCCTGAAGCTACCTCACTTACTCTCAAGACGGAATAGGTTTTCCCTTGAGCACTTTGAAGAACGTAACACTGTGAGATGCCTCCTTCTGCTGAGAAAAATCTCCACATTCATCTTGTTCACCTTGAAAATCTCATAATCCTCAACAGTGCTGTTCATCTAAAAGCACTGGGTCCCAAGGCAGATGGCTGTGTTGGTGAGCAAGAACGAGTTAATTTCCCCTATTATTAGTAAAACTAAGCCATTGCATTGGGCATGATAGAACTTGAGCCCAGGGTAGCAGCCAAAGTCACCACTGGGTTGCGTCTGTGGAATTGCGTTCTCAAATCGGCATTTGACTGTGTTCAGTGAGTTCCATGGCCACCAAGTTCTCCAGAGAAGTTTTAATTACAAACCAAGGTGATGTGGTTTCTTAAATGTGTTGTAACAAATGGATGTTAGTCCAAGTAGCCCTGAACAGCCCCCTCCATCAATAAAACCCCGTAATTATCACATGGCGGGCTCTAAGGAGGAAATCTCAATGCCTTGAGTGTCTAGTCGGCTGTGTTTCCGGCCTCCCTTTCCTGAAGTTGGGGGCAGGGCGAGGAGGGTGTTGAAGGAGAGCCCTCTCCTTGGAGGCCCCAAGAGGGATGACAAAACCCAGGACAGCCAGGGATGCTGTCCCAGAGAGGAACATGTTAATAGCCTGGGGGTAAGGGTGGGTTTTTTTTGGTGGTGGGCCAGGGGTAGATGTTTGGGGGAGGGAGGGTGGTGAAAATGGAAGACCTTGAAATGGCAAATCTTTATTAGTTTTGTAAACAGCTTTAGGAAGCACTGGGAGCATCTTGCAGGGACCCTGCAATTATCATAATAAACAGTTTTATCATCTGCTTGGCAATCAATATTGTGGCTTATGCTGCTTTAGTATCTCAGTGGTATTGATTACCTTAACAACTGTGCTGCGGTCAGCTTCCATTAACCCTTGCTCTGCCGGCTGGACCTGGGCCTTCCATGGTTGGAAGGAAGACTGCTCTGGTCCCAGCCCAGGTGAGTGCTGAAATTTTGACAGCTGACCAGAGAGACAAACAAAGCTTTTATCTCGAGGTGCACAACAGAAGGAAGGGTTTTAAACGGAATCCTGAGGCTAATGCAACTTTTCAAAGGCATCTTTCTTTCTTTCTTTTTTTAGTTTTTGGAGACAGTGTATGAAACAGTTACAGTAGTGGGTTTCAGCTGTGACTCAGGAATTTGAATGCTAAGAGTAAGGATTGTGATCCTGCCCTGCCTCGGCTCTGTCCCGTGTTCCTCTCCACTCCACCTGCACGCTCCTCAGGGGAAGACGGACAAGTGTGGAGGTGAATTGAGAACTGTAGCATTGATGCCCTTATGCAACAGGCATCCTGGGACTCTGAGCATTTGTTTTATGATCCATATTTTAGAGAGAAACCACTTTTTTCGGGACATCTAGTTCTAGGATTCAGGTTCCACTGGTCCAGTGAGTGTCTGAAGTGCAGTGCTCAATCATAAAATGACAGAATGCCAGAGGTAGAGTTTGGTGCCACTTGAGATTGTATCACTGTCACTGCCTGTGCCCCGTCTCTGGTCTGATTAATGTTTATGTTCCCCTTTTCTTCTGATGGAACAAAGGCAACAAGGACACTTGGCTCTAGGAAGCACCTGGGATGGAGTCCCCAGACCAAGCCAGTGCTTAGGGACTAGGAAATAGTAAGTGACAGTCATCCGGAAACTTTTGGGACAGGATCTTGCCAGCAGTAGGGGTGGTGGTGTGTGTGTTTGTGTTGACTTCCTGTGTTGTTGTTGTTTTCTTTTCACTTCTCTGTTGTGTTTGAAATATGTATTTGTATGTGTGTACATGTGTATCTGTAAGTATGTATGAAGCTGGGCGTGGCTTGCACACCATTTCCAGTGGCTCAACCCCTTTGGCCTAACGTTAGTGAAGTCTATCCTAGGGATCTTCAGCATTGCACACCCACCAACACAGATGCTGTTGAACCTGAGTGACACTGACCTCTAATGAGAAGCCAGCTACCACATCTAGGAGTCTGTTTGTAAAGCTGTTGAGTTTCACAGTGTTGCTGGGAAGTGGAGAAGGGGGAAACAGCGGCAGGACTTGGACTAGGAGGAGAGCGAATTGTGTTAGTTGCTGCCACCTTCCTGCCTTTCTAGCCAGGCTTCTGCCTGTGGCTTCCTTATCCTTCGTGGCTGCCCAAGAAAACCGGGAGTGGACATTGAGCAGATGGGGAGAAAGCCAGTGGGTATGTGATGAAGGTGAGGGTTGTGAGCTACGCTTGGGAAGTACAGGTAGGCACAGGCAAGGGGGTCTCAGGTGTATGGAATTCCCGGCCATGGGATAAGAGTCCATAAGAGTAAGGGAGCCAGGCCACAGAGCCTGGGCAGCAAAAAAGTAAGCCTGTAGGCTTTATCTGGTAAGGTCCAGGGTAGTAATAGCAAGACTTGACCTTCGTACCAAGCCACAGGCTTGATGAGCTGGGCTGAGCTCACAGACGGTGTGAGTGGATAGACCTACACAGGGGAGGAAGGGGTCCCAGGAGTAATAGTGAGTCTTTTGTGTCCAGAGGGGAAGCTGGTGGGATTGTTTCTCCATTCGTGGTTGGAGAGTCTGCCCACGGTCATGGCTTGAGCCTTCCCATCTGACCTTACCTGTCACCAAGGGATCACTGTCACTCTCTTGTATTCTGGACCCACCCACTTCTCTCCTTATTCTCCTTCTGCCCAGGCTCCATTGGTTCCACACATCGCAAAGTTTTATTTTAAGCAAAATGGTCTTCCTAAAAATGTCCCCTAGATCAATTAGGCTTGGAGGGTGGGTAGTACTTACTACATTGACCACAGTTCCATTGCTTTCCCTTCGGATAGGGACTGTAGCTCAGAGGGCTCCACCATGATGGCAGAAGGTGGACTAGACTGCTCATAACTAGATAGTATGCAACATTCACGATAGGAATGAAGCCAGTTCCCTAGATTTTGGTTTTACGTAGGTTTGTGCACTTATGAGTTGTGGAGATGGGTCACGAAGCAGTAATACTGTGGCCACCATCACTCTTTAGATCATCCCACTGGGTCTTAACTTGAACTCTGTGTTGGTACTAGCTCTTCTAAATCTGAACTCATTTGTGAGGATCTCTTAGACATTGACAGCATTTTACTTTCTTCTTTTCACAAATAGCTTTGGGAGCTGAGTGGTCAGACTACTTCATGCAGGAGTATAGTCTGTGGGGTCGAGAGCATTTTAGAGGGAGTTGTGCACTGCCTGCTGTCTTATATTTTGTTATGGCCAGAGATCCTTGCTTCAGCATTTGGCACTTTACTAGGTGCTTTTCCAAGCCCTATAACACTCTGATCTATGTAAAATTTTGAGACTTGATGTCTTCCATCAAGGTTCTTGGCTCTGTGGAGCAACCCGGTGTTTGGCATTATTTATAACTCTGTTTTTTAGGTATGAGCAGTGAAATAATGTTTGGAGGGGGTTGGTGTATTCAGATTTTTTTTTTTTTAATTTAGAAGATGAATTGTGATTTTGAAGGGTTTGGAAAGGTGATTCTCTTTCAGGAAGTGATGTCTTCATGGAGAAAAGAACACTGGTGTAGAAACCTAGAGATGGAGTCCTGGTCCCTGATTGGCTAGTAACCAGCTAGTGACCTTGGGAAAGAGTGACTCATAGTAGTTACTGTAATGTTTGATGAATCTCTTTAAACCTATAAGATGTGAATTGTGATTCCCATTCTGTCTACTTAACAAGATTGTCGGAGGTCAAATGAGAAATGAATATAAGAGTGTTTGAAAATGTATCGAACATCATGTAAATTGCCTGAGCGGAGTTCTTTGTTCCTGGGAAGGTTGGTGCTGGGTGTGACTGTTTTCTTGGTCAAATACTTACTTACAAATACTGTGGAAAAGTCCATTGCAAAGAGTGTTTCCCAGAAACCGCATCACAGTAATAGGTGTGTATGGGCCCACATGTGGCAAGAAGCCCACTTGTCATTGGGCCATCCAACTTGCAGATGAGCCCAAGAGAGCCAGCCCAGCGGGAAGCAGTTCAGTTCAGACTTTACAAAGCAATTAAGGTGACTTATAAAACATTCATACTGAGATGAAAGACAGTGAACTCAAAAACAGTGGTTGGCAAATATTGCCTTATTTTGTAAACTCACTGAAAGTGTTTAAAATTATTTTTTAACCTATTAAATCTGTAAGTGGAGGCTTTTAACTATTAGTGGATGTGGTTTTCTTAGAGTTTAGCTTCAAGCTCTTATGTAATCTTGGGCTGTGAATTGGGACCCGTTTTGCTCAGTGATGATAGTGATAATTACCACATATGAACGTGGCTAGTACCGAGCCCAGAGTGTGAGGTTGTCTCCTTTGGTAATGGCATGGCAGTGCTTGGTACCTTCTAAGGTTAAGAGCAGGGGTGGGGTCAGAAGGTGGTGATTTTGAAAGCAAAATACAGAGATAGAAAGTGGTAAAAGGACTTCTTAGGAAGTCCTTCAGCTCTTCTAAGGAAAGGAGAACCCATATTTCTTTGGAAAAAAGGCTTAGCTTGCCATGAATGTGTCAACTCAAGGCTGAGAACCTTGGTTCCAGCCGATGCTGTGCTCTCTTTAGAAGTTGTTCCCAAACTGGGTAAAGACCGAGTTTCCTTCTCTTCTTTTCTTTTCTTTTCTTTTCTTTTCTTTTCTTTTCTTTTCTTTTCTTTTCTTTTCTTTTCTTTTCTCTTCTCTCCTCCCCTCCCCTCCCCTCCCCTCCCCTCCCCTCCCCTCCCCTCCTCTTTTCTTTTTTCTTCTTCTTTTTTTTAATGTTTATTTATTTTGGAGAGAGAGGGCAAGCAAGGGAGGGACAAAGAGAGAGGGAGACAGAGGATCCAAAGCAGGCTCCGTGCTGACAGCAGAGAGCCCGACTCAGGGCCTGAACCCATGAACCGTGACATCATGACCTGAGTTGAAGTCGGACCCTCAACCAACTGAGCCACCCAGGCATCCCTGGAGCTTCTTTCTTTTAAAGAAAAGAAAAATGTGTTCTGAAAAATGGAATAATAGAATGAACCCATCATCTAGATTTAACAACAATACACTTTTTGTTAGATACGTTTAATCTTTTTGTTCGCTGGCTTTGATTTTAAGGCCCATTAAAGACACCGTGAGGCTTTATCATTTTTAAGGTGATTATAATATTGAATTTATATAACAAAATTAACAACCTCGTGACATCATCCAATCCCATATCACCTTTCAGAATGATCGGATTGTCCGTGGAATAGCTTTTTACAGTTGTTTGTTAAAATTAGTATCCATAGGAGGTCTGTGTAGTATATTTAGTTGTTGTCTAGGTCTCTTTATCTAGGACAGCACCCCCACCTCGAACTCCAGCCTCCGTATGCCTCCGTATGCCCCCGCTTCCCCTGCCTGACCAGCCCATGCATTTTGAAGGATAATGGAGGATAGCTATGTGTGGTCGCAACACCACTGTAAGTATCATATGAAGATACACCCAGGCCCCCCTCCTAGCTCTGCCACTGATGAGCTCGCTGACTTCGGGCAAACCCCCAGCACCCTCTGGGGTCATTCTTCTTGCCCATCAAAGGAGGCCATGAGACTGGTCTCCAACTCTAGCAGAGGGAAACAGGGTTATGGGTACCTCTTGCTACCAGTCCTTATCCTAGTTTTTGAAACTGAGAATTTGTTGGTACTAAATACCAAGCAGTTGGCTTGCTCTTTGTCTCTTGGCCGCTGTGAGTGGTATACCTAAAACAAGGCTATTATGTTTTTTTTTTTTTTTTTCTAGACTTTTAGGAAGTTTAGAGCCAAATTTATTGCTCACTGTGTTGATTATGACTGTATCCATACATTTAAGCTTCAATTTTGGCTCAAATTTTCCTACGCTCTTGGTTTTTTTCCCCCCTTCTTTCTTTCCTCTTTTGCCCTGGCCTCAATTTAGGCTCTGATGTTGTATTGTGCATTCTCACAAGCAGGATAAATAAGTGACTGCGTGCTGGGTATTCTTGTGTGAATCTGATTTAGTTTGTAAGCTCACGGAGGCCAGGGGTCCCCTTCTTATGTGTTCTCTGCTTTGTTGAGCCTTAGGTTAGGTGCTCAGAAAAAGCTTACTGACAGATTTTGGTTTGACCTGTTGTCATCGCTTATGCACTTAGAAGTTTTCTATTTTAGTGTTTGGAGCAGTGTTAATTCTGTGACCGTGGCCTGGTTCTGCTCTGATTCACGTTTTATATGGCAAAACAGCCAAAGGAAATCTGTTGAGCCATTCAGATGGCAATGTATTTTGTTTTTGTTTTCTGTAGAAGTTGTCTTCCCGAGTAGCTTTTGCTATTTTTTTCTTTTTCTTCTCCCCCCCCCCCCCGTCAGGTCTTTGGTGAGTGAAGCTGTATTTGCTGGGCCAACAGTTTGGGCATGGGGGCGGGGTGGGGGTGGGCGGAGATCTTAACTGCTATAAAACAGTAGCCAATCCATGCATTCCAAAGTTCACTTCTGGTTGTAGCCCTGGACACAGGCTGTGTTGTTGGGATGCCTGGGACGATGGAGATGGATGAATCAGAATCTGTCCACTGCCATCTCTGGAAAAACGTAGACCAGACAGTCAGACGTGCTGCATCTTAAGACCCAAGTGTGAGTGAGCAAGTTTTCTCATGGGCTCTCACTCAGCCTGCCTTCGCTGTTGGTAAGAGTCTTGCAAACCCCCAGTGAGGCATTGGTCCCAGTTGGCTCTCTCCCTCACCTCCCTGGAACTCTGCCTACTCCACTGCCCAAGAGAGAAGACGGATAAATGTTCATCCTGGAGTGTTAGGGGAGGATCCGAGTTTGTGCGTGTGGACCGCCTAGCACAGTGTCTGGCACACAGTAGGTGCTCAAAAATGGTAGGTGCCTTCAGGATAATTTCTACGAGTGGTTGGGGGATATATGTACAAGGATTACTTAGTGGCCGTCTCTCTTCTTAGGGGTTGACCCTGGGGAAGGGATCCTTTAAGTGTTGATTTGAAGAGCTTTGGAGCTTAATTCTGAGCACTCCTATTCTGGATCCCTGGAAAACTTCTCCATAATTGACAGACAAGAGCTGAGATGCCCCTGTGGGTTGAAGGAGTCCCGTTTTTGCTCTCGCAAGCCAGCAGCGTGGAACTTCTTTTCCCGTTGCCATGTTGAGGAGAGCATTTCCCATCCTCTGCTCTGTGCGGACTTTGTCCAGAGGAAGGCGAGACCCCCGGGGGGGGGGGGGGGGGGAGGCACTTGGGTGTGGCAAGGAAGTTGAGGCTCATGGCTTGCAAGTTCTCTTCTAATGGAATTTCCCATCACTTACTGCCCTGCTGATTTCTGATCAATGAAAATGAAATTGCATCACCTCCTCAGAGGCTCCACGTATGCCTGCTGCTTCCAGCTGTGTCAGTTCCGGTAAAATAATCTCATCAGGCGTGCGAGAGGGTAATAGGAAATAAAAATAAAAACCCACAATTAGCAAGAGGCCTTGCAGCTGAGTAACACTTTCCATCCCGGAGGCGGAAAGGGCTGGGTAGTGAATGCTTGGGAAAGATTCCTTTAAAAAGAGATAGAAAGAAGGAAAGAAAGGAAGGAAAGAGGAAGGAAGGGAGGGAGGGAGGAAGGAAGGAAGGGAAGAGAAAATTCTCAGTCCATTTTCTTCGCCCCCTTTATTCCCCACTCACTTCCCCTGAACTGTCTCTCCGGAGACCCCTTACGTGTGGATGATTCAAAATTACGCACACGATTTTCCTGCCCTACTTCCCAGGTCAGTAGAATTGTTGTGTGATAGGCATATATACCCCGGGTGGTATCTGCTTTTCTTTCTCCTGCGTCGCCCACAGTTAGACACCAGAGGAATTACAGAAACCACAGCTTCTCCTATGGCCTGTGACAAGGAACCAGATGGCTGGGGGTGGGGGATAGCTGGAAGCCGAGGGAACGTTGCTGAATAGACTTTGCTGAGCTGGTTCATTTGAATTCGCAGACTTGATGCTTCTGTTTATCAGCCCATTGAGAACAAGACCCCCCCCCCCCCCCCCGCTCCCCGTGTTTGTCCCGGAAACTCCCAGTACTGTGTCAGGAACACGATGCTCCATGAAAGGGCATTGTTTGGTCACGTGGAAGCTGGGCCGAGCCACCTCCCTGAGGTGTCCAGTGAACCTGGGCACATGCCAACCCCAGGAGCTCTCGATAAGACTGGGGGAGACCAGACTCTGCCTCCAGAATATTCTGCCACTTAGGTGTGTGGAGCCTATAAAGTCACCTGGTCCATCCTAAAGAGGAACTGAGGCCAAAGAAACCAGGATGGGGAATATTAAGGGCAGGCGAGGAGGTGGGGAACGTGTTGGATCACCTGCGAGGAACCAGTAGACATGGAATCAGCTCATTTCTTGTCAACTTGACAGCATCAGAGGGAAATAAATGCTTGTGTGAAGGCCGTTTCGTGGATTCTGTCAGTTTCTCATGCCCTTCATCCCAGGATGGGAAAAATTCTGGGCTGTTGGGAGATGGTTGATCTCAAACATCCTTAATGTTCCTACAGTCCTTCACCTCCATGGGGATTGAGGGCGAGACCTCCCGAGAGGGATTAGTACAGCTGGGGAATGTCGAAGGGATACATTGAAGTGCGGGGGCAGCGATGTCCCCAGCACCGTAGGGTCTCAGGGCAGTGGCACAACTTGGCAAACCAGGTGTTGGAATAGTCAAACCATGTTTTTAAGTGTAGTGGACCTCAGAGGTCATCACTGAGTACATCTGGTCAGGAGCAGGACAGATTGTGGCAGGAGAGCAGGAAGACTCTGGAATGGTGGGGAGCAGTACCCTGGATCGGTGTTACTACAGTGAATCCAGTGGCCATGGGAAGTGTTGAGTCTGTCCTTTGCGGTGCCCCGATTGTCACTGTCCATATTCTTATTTGACACATCTGGACTCTAATGAGAGCAAGCTAGTAGGTCTCTGTATTGCTAAGAAGGATGCTGTATATGTTTTAAGGTGCTCAGTCAATATTTGTTGCGTGAATGAATAAAAATCATTAGAGCAGCTACTGAGTTTTGGGCTTAGTATTCTGCAGAGGAGCTTAAAACTAAGACAAATAGGGCCAGAACCCCAGGAGCCTCTGTGTTATTGTGGCTCATTAACTGCCAGGTTGGATTGCCCTGATGTTAGCCTGACTTCATGTGGGAATCTTCTGGAGATGCAGGAACAGTATCCACAGCGTTCTCTGGTTCTGGTGCTGTCCAAGATCAGGATGGCTGGCTGGAAGTTGTGGAGGGATGAGCAGAGCTCTAGGGGCCACAGGAGAAGCTGGTGCCTGCTCAGAACGGAAGCTGAAGTTCTTTATGTTAACATGCATTTTTCATATGTTTGTACAAATACGTTTCTCCTCTCCTCTTAGACACTTAGTACAGGGTCTTGATCTACATTGATCACATTTTATGACTCGAACTGGCAATTCGCCCCCAGGGATCAGACCTAACCAGGGTGTTCAGGAAGCCATTAAGGAAAAATATGTAACCACACTCGTTCCCAAACTCAATCATTGGGTCTTAGCAGTGCTTGGATAAGAGACTTTCAAGCATAATTAATCCAAGTACTATTTAACGTGGACCTTGGTGAGGTTTCACAGTAGCTATTGACCCAAAAGCAGCATTTGGAACAGCAAGAGGAGAAAGACCATCTGGGCCTTTTTTTTTTTTTTTTTTTTTTTTTGCTGTGTTTGAGAGGGTATAATTATTACCCACAGTCACTTAGTTCTTGGGGCAGCTTCCAGAGGGTTGAGGAAGTGCGAACTATTGGATCCTTGCACTTGAAGAAGAAATTTTCCTTTGTTGTTTTGCCTAATTCCCAGGGCCACTCTTTGAAGTGGCCAATGGTAACTGTGTCTCAATCTGTTTTTCTTGATGAAAAGTAACAGTGCACATGATGGATTTCCTAAATGCCACGTGGGATGGGGAAGGGGCTGTGAAGAATAGGACATGGCGTTGTTTCATACCCACCCCGCTGTGTTTTAAAGCTTTGGAATTTGGAAGTGCTTGAAGCACACTCGGGGCAAACAGACTCTGCACCTCTTCAGGCTGTCTTGAGGTCCTTCAAGGTCCTGATGACTATTCTTGCGGCTCTCCCACTTTGCACTAGGGAAGGGCATTGGCGTTTGAAAGAGCTCCTTTTACGCCCCTGGGATGTAAGGACTACCCAGTATGAAATAGGCGCCTCTCAGATCTTCAGTTGAGTAAAAACAAAGCTCTTGAGGAGGAAATTATGTGACAGAGTTAGTTGCTGGCTACAGTCTAGCCAAATACGAAGTTGGGAGAATGCTTGGCAAGTTCAGCCCAGAGGGGCATCTGAGGGCCTCCAGCCACGACACACCCTTCCTGAGCAACCCTTTGGTGTGGTTTCGCTTTTGCATGGTGATCCTTTCTTCATGCCCTTGGCAGTAGCCCCGGGCCTTAGAGCTTCCATTCCTGCTCTATTTAGTGGTCCCTCTTGCTCCCTGCTGCTCAAAAAGCTGCTTATGACTGGGTGTTGTATGGAAACCAATTTGACAGTAAATTTCATATATTAAAAAAATAAATAAATAAAATAAAATTAAAAAAAAAAAAAAGCTGCTTATGCTAATGAGCCAGGGGAGATGTGAAGAGCTTCTGTGCCTGCACTGGTGAGCGACCCTGTGTGGGTGCGCGCGCGCGTGCCTTCGAGAGTGTGTGTGTGTGTGTGTGTGTGTGTGTGTGTGTGTGTGTGTGTGTTGCCCCATTAATGAGCCTTGGAAGGGCAACCCTTGCTTGTTTGCTTGTGGTGCCAGTTCTGGAGCCTTGTGCCAGTGCCCACTGCCACCAGAGAGCCCACCAGTGGCTTTCTTCCTGCCGAAAGGGAAAGACACCCCTCTTTCAGAGCCATTTTGGAGATGCCAGTGGAGGGAGACTTTCCTCCCCCGAGGCCACCACTCACCTCACCTTTACTGGGCTTCCCGATCATCCCCTTTACAACAGGTGGGAGAGTTACTGGAGAGCATACAATCTTCTCTCTCCAGGAAAGTTGGATGGGGTTTTCCAGATGGTGCCGCAGACCAGAGAACAGCAGCCGTAACATGTTATTCATCTGTTCCCATGTAGATCAGATCGGCATAAAAGGAGGGTTAAGGCCTGGGCTGCTTCTACCTGCATTCCTTCCCGAGACTGCAAGTGCAGACAGAGAGTCTGCCCAAGTTGAGTTTGTCATGGGCTTGTGCAGCCTTGAACTGCAACAGGTCCTCCTGCTACTCAAAATCAGTGCTCTGCGAAGAACTCCCTAATAAGAATTCAGGAACCCTAGTAGGCTCATCATCCTATGAAACTCGTGAGCATGGCTCTGATAACACTTGCAATAGGGCAGAAATCTTGTGTGCAGTCATTAGTGTATAGCCTGTGCCTGACTCCCCTCCCCCCCAAAACAGAATTGTACTTAGGGATTTGCTTGGCTTCCTGATTTATGTTTCATGGACCAGTTATTTAAAATGGCTGGAATGAGGGCTGCCTCTGTAGACTTCAAGCCTTCTGTAATTTTGGAAAAGGAAACGAACACTATAAACCACAGAATGCTGAAATATTCAAGTATTATACCTGAGCCTCAGAATTAGGATGATTGGGTCTTTGGTGATTAATTACAGGTCATGTTGAGATGAACACACTCCCGCTGTTATTTAAGGTGTTTCCTCGAAAGAGAAAGTGTGCTGTTAATCAAGTTTTTGTCTGTACCACTTGTTCAGCTTTGTAGTAGGAGATGAACAGAAATAGAAGCCAGTTTTTGCCCTCAAGCAGCTTAAAGTCAGTTGTAGAACTAAAAGTGACCAGGTGAAATGAGCGATAGTTTAGTGGCCCTGTGGTGATGATCGGTAGGACCAATCTCTGTGTGGTAGGACAGAGAGGAGGCAGATCTTTGTGGGCTTGAGTGATCAGAGGGGTTTTCTTGCCTGCGTGGGACTTAAAGGATGTCCAAGGTTTGGATAAATGTTGGGGAAGAGGACATCCGAAGGGCTTGGGACTGCATGAACAGAGGGAAAAATGAAGCAGAGAGACCCTTTTATTAGACGGCGGTGAGAGAGGTGACTGAGTAGTAGCACAGGAGGAGATTCCAGAGTGTTTTAAAACCAGTGCAGGGAGGGGCGCCTGGGTGGCTCAGTCGGTTAAGTGTTCAACTGCAGCTCAGGTCAAGATCTCACGTTTTGTGGGTTCGAGCCCCGCATCATGGTCTGTGCTGACAACTCGGAGCCTGGAGCCTGTTTCAGATTCTGTGTTTCCCTCTCTCTGTACCCCTTCCCCATTCCCACTCCGTCTCTTTCTCGCTCTCTCAAAAATAAGTAAATGTTAAAAAACAACAACAACAGTGTGGAGAGTGTAAGTTTGAATATTTTGGCAGTTCGCTCTAATGGGAAAAAGCATGAGATGAATATGACATTGGGAAGGCTAGACTGATGTATCCTTTCTGTTTTCTGGAGTCAAGGATGGCACCAGGAGTTCCATTCAGAGAGACGAGGGTGGTCAGTGAGGGGCACTTCCATTCAGTCTTGTTGAGCCGTGCTGAGTGTTGAGTGAGGGAAGGCTAGCCATTTACAGACATCTTGTGGTCTTCTGAAAGTATGAGGCCCATATGCAAGTGATAAGTTAGGAATGGATATTTTTGTTTTGGGAGTCAACACATAATTTCAGTAATTGAAACCACAGAAGTAGTTAAGGTAGTTGATGTACAGAGATAAGAGCGGAGTGCCAAGGGGGAGAATATGCTGGTTAAATACTGTAGAAGAACAGAGAGGAGAGGTTTCTGTGGGTTAAAGCAAGAGGGAGTCTTATGAAATAAGTGGAAAAGTGTATCCATGGAGAACTGTGGGAACAGGAAGAGGGCAGGCAACGCAGAGACCAGAGATCAGAGAGGTAGGAGGAGAGCCGAAGGAGGATGCCAGAGAAATGAAGGGGAAATCTCAGGGTGCGGTGGTTGGCAGTTTGGATTGCAGAGGAGAGTGAGGAAGTTGAAAATAGAAGAGGAAAAAACTACTGGCTGCTGAGGGGGACACTGGTGACCTTGTAGGGATACCAAATCTTGGAGACGTAGGGCCTTCTCACTCATCTGAAGTGATGTCCAGAGAACCTGACCCTGCATTCTGGGATGGGGCCTGGCATCTGTATGTGTCGTCACTGAGCCCCACAGCTGCTTCTGCTGCACAGTAGAACTGGAGAAATGCAGTAGAGCTCTCATTGAACTCCTCGCGGAGGAGGAGAAGCTCACCTGGCTTTAGGAGATCAGCGTTGGGGAAGTGAAGCAGAGGCCAGAGTCTGCTTGCTTGAAGGTGCTGAGGACAGGTTGTTGGAAGGAAGGACAGCAGTGCTGTCTGACGATGCGAGTGGGTCAGACTCTGATCCAGGAGCTCAAGGGTAGTGGAATGTGGTAGAGAGTTGAGCAAGAGATAGCCCCAGTAAAATCCTACACAGCCCTCTGACTAATCATCAAGGAAAGGACAACACATCCCTGCAATAGAAATAACAGGCAATTCACATGAGAAATATAAATTGCCAATAAGTATCTGCAGATGGTCCCTGTCTTATTAGCGAGAAGTATAAGTCAAAATGAGATACCATTTCTTGCCTGCCAAATTGACATTTTTTTAAAGGAAAATAATACCCACTAATGATGAAGGTGCAGGAAAGTTGATGCTCATATACCACTGGGCATGAGTTGGAAGGGCTTTTTTGGAATATGCCAGGGAGCCTAACCCATTGTTAGCTTTTAGGCCAGCAAGTCCACTTGCGGAAGTATGTCCTAAGGAAACAGAGATGTAGCGTCTTGGGTAAGATCCTAGGCTTTACAATAGGAAGGAAGGCTTCCCTAGTTTCAAAGACCCACTTAGCTGGCATGTGACTTATATGTAAGATACTTAACCTTCTAAGCCTCAGTTTCCTCATCTATAAAATGGGCTGTTCCGAGGATCAAATGAAATGAGGTATATTTAAAAAGTGCTGAGAACTATGCCTGGCCCTACTAAGTGTGTTAGCAATGGAGCCGCTCCTTATTTATGTTAGTGATTTCATTAGCATATATACAAAGATTTACAAGAGTTTATTGTAGCATTGACAGCAAAATATTAGAAATTGCCTAAAGGTCCAGTAATAGAATTTAGTGAAATTTTATGCTATGTCCAAGGCATACAATATCTATGTAGCTATTAGTTCTGACTTAGGAAGAATATTCCATGTCCTGGGAAACTCTCATGCTAGATTCATTTAAAAGGGCGGCTCACATAAGGACAGTGCGATCTGAGTTTGGTCAAAGAAGATCAGTATCTCTAGACGTGCGGAGGAAAAAAAAAAAACAAAACAAAAAACCACCTAAAAACTGTCCTGCCTGCCAGTGACTCTCTGGCTGGTGGAATTATAGGTGATTTTTATTTTAGCTGGTGAGTCGTTCTGCCCATATCCATTTTTTTTTTTTATAATGAACTCACACTGCTTTAATCAGGAGAAATTATTTAAAATAAATTTAACATCATGAGATGCCAGATTGAAACTGTAATGGGCCAGATGGCACAGTTTTACCTCGTCTCCTAGCTTTTACTCTGCAGCCCAACAGCAAGAACGGAGAGATCAGAAATAGGATCTTTGGAGAGGGATTTTGAGGAAATTGGGAGGAGATGAAAAGTTGTGGGTGCTGGAAAAGAAAACACTGAAGTAATTGGTTACAGTGAGGGTGGGAAGGGATCCCGTTTAGCTGGGAAGGCAGCAGGGGCTGAGTAGAGATGGGGTGGGGGAGCTCTGCCCACATCGCAGGGGCAGTTGATGCGGTAAGGTGGTTAAAGCGGCTGTGTATGGTGAAAGGAGGTGTTGCTTGACATCTGGGATGGGGGCAGTGCTTCACGGTTTGAATCTAGGTCAGGAGAGAACTTCTGAGGCCAGTGATGGCCAAAGATGCTGGTCGTCTGCCTTCAGGATATGGTGGGAAGCTGCGGCGTGAGCACTTCGGTATTTACCTAAGTTACTTGATACATTTACTTGAACAGCTGGTTCAGTTGCCCCAGCGACACTTTTTCAGAACAAGGCAGAGCCTAAGGAATCTTTGGGAGAGTTTGTCTTTTTATTATTGCAGTCATGGCTTTGGTCTTTGTTGAAATGTGTGTGCATCCACATGGTTAATAAAAAATTCTATTCCTCCAATCCCAGCTCATCTTTCCCAGAGCACACAGACTGGGCTCCTTGCCTGGCTCTCCTTCAGATCGTGTGACACCCTCTTCCTCCCCTCCATGACTCGACTGTGACCAGAATATCGCGGTAGTTACGGATTCCCTGCAGAATGGACTGAGCTAGCAGTTTTCCCTTCCAGGCTGACTTATGTTCACACTGGAAAGAGCACAGATGCACTCATTAGCAAACATGAAGTCCAGAGCCTGGATGATTCTCTGGGCCTTCCAGGCAGTGGACCTCCTGCAACACGAAGGACCGTTCAAACGTGTGTGTGCTCTGACCTTGCCATAGTTACAGAATCATTCTTAAAGCTACTGGGAAATTGCTACCAAGCGATGGAATCTCACCTTTTTAGGCTTTCACACTTCTGACTTCCACACAGTAGCAATATACAAATCGTGTTATTGTAGAAGGCATAGAATGGAATTGGATATGGTTCTTCAGTGGATTCTAAGCTACACAGATGAGCGTATTATTTATTTGCCCCTTGAATGAGTTTTCTACTTATCTCAGAATCTGGGTTGCCTTTGGGTGTTGCGGGGAGATGTGGGGATGGTTTTTCATTGCCATGTATTTGTCTGTGTTTTACTCTAGATTTAGCAGTGCTCCCCCTCTGTAGCTCCTGGGATTCTTCCTTTTTTATGGTGGCTGCCCTTGTCCTTATATTTAGAACTGCATTCACCAGGTTTGGGAAATCTGTCCCGATCCAGGATCATGCATGTCTTGGGTGAATGTCTTTCAGTGATGTGTTACTGGACATTCTGCCCAAGTTAGAATGGTCATGTGACTTCTCCAGTTAGAGAGCTCTGTCTAGAACCTCTCATCTAGGCGTAGGGAAGCTCAGTTTTCTGTTTTTATCTGTCTACCCCTCACTGTCCAGCCTTGGAGCCCGCTTCTTTCCTGAAGCTGTGCCAGCAGTGCAGTTCATAGGGGAAAAAAAGGAGATGGGGATCAGGGTGGGTTGGCTGTTCATGTGTATTTTTGGCATTTCAATGTGGGGAGTTCTTATACCGGATAGTTACTCTTTTCTCTTTGTTTTGACATAATCCTAGGTGTACAGGAGAGTTGTAATAATAGAACAAAGGATTCTCGTATACTCATTAGTCAGACCTCCTCACGTTAACATCATCTCAGATTCTGTCTATATGTATGGATGTGTGTAGGTACACACACACACACTCTACTACAGGTTTTTTCCTAAGCCACTTGAAAATTGAAACATCATCTGTAAATAGATCAGTGTATTTTTCCTGAAAAAAAAAAAAAAGATGTCCTTGTATATAACCACACCATAGTTACCAAATTCGAAAATTAACATAGTTATCAAAATTAGAAAATTAATCTATGACTATTACTGACCTCCAGACCTTATTCACATTTTGCCAATTGTCCCAGTTTTGCCCTTTAAAGGAAAAAAAAATCCAGATTAGGTGTGATGTTCATTTGTCATGTCTCTTTAATCTCCTTTAATCTGAAACAGTTCTTCAGTCTTTCTGTTTCATGACGCTGACATATCTGAAGAGCATAGGACATTTTGTAGACTGTCCTCAATTTGGATTTGTCTGATGTTCCCTCATGATTAGCTTCAGGTTTTGCATTTTTTTGTCAGGAATGTCAGGGAAGGGATGTTGTGTTCTTCTCGGTATAACCTCTCAGGAGGCACATGATGTCTATTTGTCTCATTCCTGGTGATGTTAACTTTGATCATGTGGTGAAGGTGGTATTGCCAGGTGTCTCTACTGTAAAGTTACTGTTTTTCCTCCTGTAATTAGTAAGTATCTTATGGGGAGATACTTGGAGACTGTGTAAATATCTTGTTACAGTTCAGACTCTCATCCACCAGTTTCAGTATCCATTGATTCCTTCCTGAATGGATTATAATTATGATAGTTACCAAATGGTGATCTTCTAACTCCATGATTCCCTCTGCATTTATTAGTTGGATTTCTGTTCCAAGCAAGAACTTTCCCTAATCCTACATTTTTTTACAAAGTGCACAATTAAGGACTCTTATTTTATACGTTGAGTTGTAAACCTTTACTCTCATGTAATTTTCTTGCTCAGATTGTCCCAGTTTGAGCAAATGGGAGCCCCTGCAGCCTGCTCCTGTTTCCTTTCAGCACACTGCCTCCATTCTGAGAGCACCTTCTTACGTTTTGGCTCAGAAAGATGCTTCAGGCCCATCTCGGGCTCTTCCTTGCCCCAGCCCAAGAATTGGCTATTTCTTCAAGGAGCCCTGGTTCCAATGAGTAGAGGAAGGTTACACCAGACATTTCTTCAACCGAGAGAAAAAGAAACAGAACATGTTCAGGGGTCATCTCCCCCCCCCCCCCCCCTTCAAGTATTATTTCTCCCAATACCTTAATTTTCCCTACAGTTTCATTCACCACCTATCACATCTTGGATGGGGAAGATACTGAGACATGGAACAGACTAATGGCAGAGGTAGACCAGTCAACAGATGATTATAGCAGTGCGGTAACCCCAGAATTGCAATGTGTTTCCATCTGCAAAATGCTACTGCGGGATCACAGAGAAGGAGGTTAAAGTTGACTGAGTGACCCGATTGACAAGTGGGGCATCTTCACCCTTCATGGGACCTTCATAGACTGCCTGATGGAACCTTCTGGCCACAGCAAAATCCCTTTCTCCATTCATGGAACCGGGGAGCAGTATTTCACAAAGTCAACATTCCATTTGAGAACTTTGATAATCTTGAGAAAGACTTTCATTCGTATGAAACCAAACTCGAATTCCTATTAAGTTCCCTGCGTTACTCGTAGTTAAACCCTGAAGCTAGGTAGACCACATGTAACTAATTCCCATTGTACATAACAGGCATCGTTGAGGAGAGTTGGCTTGCCTTGCATTGGGAGTTCTCTCTTCTCTTTCAGGCGGTTCCTGGTCTGCCATCTGACCATGCTCTGGTTTGTCAGGACCCCTCATGTGAGATTCTCTTGAGTGGATTGTAGCATTCTTCATGCAGAGAAAGAAGATGATGGGCCTGTGAACCCTACTGAGTTTCACCAGGTGTGGTGTAGTCCTATAGCTAGAGATCACATTTCCATATTTGGCCGCCATGTCAGCTTTGTGCTTGCACTGAATCTGTAGTGCAGTAACACCCCCGGGTATTTTTTGCATGAACTCTTGTTAATCAAGTCTCTTCCAGTGTCTGTTGGTTTTACTGATTGCGTGAACTTAAAATACAGGGCTTCAAACTTCATCTTTCAAAATTTCATCTTGTTTGTTTGGGCCTGTCCCTCCCACTAGCTGAGATCTTATTTTTAGTCGTGACATCACCATCTGGCATAGGAGTTAGTCCTCTTAGCTCTATGTCCTTCACAGAGCGTTGGGTGTGCCTGGTCTCATCCCTCAAACTGGTGATGGGAGCGAAGGGAACCGGGCACAAGACAGAATGTTGAGGCACGTCACGAGACACACTGACCTTTGAGTGGATACTTCAAGTCACAGCATCTGCCAGCTGTAGAATCAGCCAGACTTTGTTATCTGCAAGACATTCTCTGTCCTGGATACAAAGATATGATAAACTTTGGTATACCTTACTAAAATCAAAAAGTACTTTGGTGCGCCTGGGGGGCTTGGTTTCAGCTCAAGCTGATTGATTTCACAGTTCATGGGTTGGAGCCCTGCATCGGGCCCCATGCTAATAGCATGGAGTCTGTTTGGGATTCTCTCTCTATCTCTGTCTTATCCCTCCCCTGTTCTCTGTCTCTCTCTCTCTCAAAAATAAATAAATAAACTTAAAAAAAAAAACAAATCAAAAAGTGCTCTCTAATGCATTTCTCAGATCTGTGAACTTAAGTGAAGCTACTTTTCAGTTTATTTTATGTGAATGTTCTTACTGAACCTACAGCTAATTGTTAATTTCTCAGGACCTCCTTTATGAGAAAAAATTTTTTTCCTCCTAGATGCTATCCAGTAACTGTTGAATCTGTTCTAAAACTATGGGGAACTTGCAATATGCAATCTCCAGCATATCTTTTTTAAATCTAGTATCATTATCCAAAATGATATACACACACATTACTTTTCCCCCTTTTCTTGCTTTATATTATTTCTAAGTGTTTTCTACCACTTAAAGTTCTGTTTCTTTATGGTCTCTCCCCCACGAGAATGTACACTGAGACCTGTTGATCATTAATTCCCTAGCATCTGACACATACTGGGTACACAGTAAATAATGAATGAGTGAGTGAATGAATGAATGAATGAATGAATACATTTTTTTGTTTTATAGTCTCTGGAATCTGCCTTTTTTCCTCTTCTTTTTTAAACATTTATTTATTTTTGAGAGAGAGTGCAAGCAGGGAAGGGGCAGAGAGAAAGGAGGGGCAGAGGATCTGAAGTGAGCTCTGTGTTGGCAGCAGTGAGCCTGATGTGGGGCTTGAACTCACAAACCGTGAGATCATGACCTGAGCCAAAGTCAGACATTCAACCAATTGAGCCACCCAGGTGTTCCTGCCTTTTTGTCTTAAAAAAAAAAAAAGGTCAGGGTAATGAGCTGCCTGTCATTTCCTTGTAATACCTCCCCCAATTCTCATTACCCCTTCTCCTGTGTAGAGATATCCAAGTAGCTTCCACCCACTCCAAAAAAAAGGGGCATGTGTGTGAATGGGCATAGTTGTTTTTTAAATGTTTATTTGAGAGAGTGCAAGCAGGAGAGGGGCAGAGAGAGAGAGAGACAGAGACAGAGAGAGGGAGAGGGAGAAGAGAGAGAAAGGGAGAGAATCCCAAGCAGACTCTGTGCTAATAGAACCGTGAGATCATGACCTGAGCTGAAATTATGAGCCAGATGCTTAACTGACTGAGCCACCCAGGGGCCTCGAAGGGGCATGTTTTTTCACATAACAATCTTGGATTCCCATGATCTTAGAACAGTCCTCGGTTACATATAAAGATTGAATTTGAATGTCGGATATTTCTGGAGTTGTCTTTGGGAAATAGACATTAAAGAAAACTGTAGGAGAGTGGCTAAGGAGACAGACTTCACAGCCAGATGATGGATTTATCATTTGGGCTGTAGAACGTGCACAACTCAGTTTTCCCATCCTAAAGACAGGGATATAAAGAACATCCGTCTCACACAGTGGTTATGAGGGTGGTGTGGTATCTGTAGGCCTTCCCAGGACGCCTAATTCTAGAAGCGATGGCTTCCCTTAGGATGGTTTTAATTTTTAAAAGCTTTGGGAAAGAAAGGCACAGAGGAGGAAAGGAAGTCACCCATAACCTCATCCCCTAGCAATTACCATTTAAAAAGTTCTGATACAAATCTCCTGTATTTTCCATGTGCAGACCTATAGATACTTCATTCACTCAATATCCTCTGTGATCATTTTCCCACTCCTATAAGTAGTTTCTTTAAACAGTGATACTTTATATTGTCTTACGGAACTCTATGCAGTATCATTTATTTAGAGAGCCCCTTCTTTTACCGGATTATTTCCATCTTCTTTTTTTTTTTTTTTCCTGTTGAAAATGTTGTGATGAATAATACTGTATCTCCACCGTGTATCTTGGGTTGTTTCCTAGAATTGGGGAATTGCTGAGTCAAAGGGCATGTGTGTTTTTTGAGGCTTTTGATACCTATTGCCAGATTGCCTTCAGGAAAATGGTGCTCCGTTACTGGCCTTCTAGGAGAGCAAGCAGGCTGCTCCTGGCAGATGGTGCTCCCTGACTAGCCCTCCAATAGAGCAGAGCAGGCTGCTCCTGGAGGATGGTGCTCCCTGGCTGGCCCTCTAGCAGAGCAGAGCAGGCTGCTTGTGGAGGATGGTGCTCCCTGGCTGGCCTTCCAGGAGAGCAAGCAGGCTGCTTGTGGAGGATGGTGCTTCCTGACTGGCCCTCCAGGAGAGCAAGCAGGCTGTTCCTGGAGGATGGTGCTCCCTGACTAGCCCTCCAATAGAGCAGGCTGCTCGTGGAGGATGGTGCTCCCTGGTTGGCGGTCCAGCAGAGCAGGCTGCTCATGGAGGATGGTGCTCCCTGGCTGGCCCTCCAATAGAGCAGGCTGCTCGTGGAGGATGGTGCTCCCTGGCTGGCCCTCCAATAGAGCAGGCTGCTCCTGGAGGATAGTGCTCCCTGGCCGGCGGTCCAGCAGAGCAAGCAGGCTGCTCGTGGAGGATGGTTTGCCTGCTACTTCACTTCTCTCTGGCATGCAGCACGGATTACTCGCGGAGGCAACAGTTTCTCGCAGTCTGGATTCTCTGTTTTTCTCTTCTTCCCCTTTGTTTCTTTTCTTGGTTTTCTGCCAAACAGCCTCTTGTGAAAGGACCGCCTAATTAACCCTGTGCTAATTAACAATTTAAAATTACACAGTGTGACTGTTCATGTTTAATTCTCTGGGAGCTGGAGCAACAGCAGGAACCCCTCCCCTCCCTAACAACTATATCCTGCCCCCCGCCCAGCTTCCCAGTAACTGTTGCATTGTACCAGTCCTGTCTCCTTAAAGCAGTGTCAGAAAATTGTCCTAGCACATCTTCTTGGTTGAAAGAGGGAGATGAATGACCTTGTTAGTGGTGGGGCCCGGGGTAATACGGAGACTTATCATTTTAAACAATCTTTGGTAAATAAAGGCTGATACAGGGGAGCTTCCCAGGTAGGTTCCAGGGGGACTGTAACTTGTGACAGGAGCAGGGGTGGGGGCTTTTGATGATGATGTTGGAACTTTCTGTACAAGACTACTTCTCACATGGCAGATTTAAACACTAAGAGAGAATGAGTGTGAGAGAACCAGATCACTCCTATATCTGCCATTGAACGTCTTACTGGAAAGATGTGCTCTTTTGAAATCTAACCGATGTCTGAAAACCATGCACAGACCATGTTGAGTACCATACTGGGAGGTCAGGAGTAGAGTGTGTCTGTGTTTGAAAGGGAACTTGGGGTCACAAGCAGCAGAAGACAAGCAGGCTGCAGGAAGGGTTGTAAGTTGGTGTGCGTGAGCTGGCCCTGGCACGAGTGAAGAGTGAGGGGATGGGGTGCAGAGCTGGGGGTGGGGTGTGAGGGTCTCAACGGAGGCTGCTGGTGGGCCTACGTGTGAGTGCGTGGGGACCTGCTGGGTTCCCAGGCTGCCCTCTGTAACTGAAGATCATTGATTTTACGGGAAACCGTGTTTACAGACAGAGTGCTGATCGACCTGCCGAGTTGACTTCTGCCTCCTTAAGTAAGAACTACCTTTTTCTTATTGACTGGCTGATAAACAGAGCAAGAGGGACAGCCGGCCGGGTGGGAGAGTTCTGGAGAGCCTGAGGTCCTTGAGCTGAAGGATTGGGCATGTTTAAGGGATTGCTTCATCTCTACCCTCAGGTCCCTTCTCTGCACCTCCCACCCCATCCCTGCACCTCCCCGGAACCGGTGGGGGAATCCAAGACCGACCCTGCCTGGCTACCTAGCAGTCCAGGCATCAAGCATGGAAAAGATGGCAATCTGGTGAAGATGTTGTGAAGCAGAGAGTGTCTCAAGCTTTAATGCCTGTCCCCAGGGGATCATGTTAAAATGCAGATCCTGATCTGGAGTGGGGCCTGAGAGACTGCATTTCACAGGCGCCCTGGTGAAGAATGACGCTACTTGTCCCGGAAGCACACCTCACTTAGCAAGGTAGAAATGGTTCTGCCTGTTGTGGCCAGCATGCATTGAAAGGAAGCCCAGAGTCTCGATCCTGAAGTGGACCCTTCTATCCCACTGGTGTCTTCATGGGCTGTCGTCACTCTCTGTGAATGAGTGGTATTCCACGTGTCCTCTCTGATGGGGCAGGTGGCACCACCACGGGGTCATCTGTCTTTTATAGGTGGCTACAGTGTCATCCTTGCTGGACACCTTTTGCTTGGGAACAGAAAAGTTAGGCAAGTTTTTGTAGGTCCCGACTGCCTAGCTGGATAGTTTGTGGAGGAGGAGGTAAGAGAGAGCTGAACAAGAAAAGCCCACCAATTAATTGGTAAACGCTTGCAGGTTTCTCTGGCCTAGCCCAGGCTGGAGAGGAGATTGGCTTTGCTGTCGATACTCAAGTCCCTAGTGAAGCATCAAAGCTGTTCTCCTTTATCAATCGTGGCCTCCCCTTCCAGCATGTTCCTGTAACTTACCAAGCATTTATGACATTGATTTTACAATCGGGCTGTTAACCCTCCCGCCCCTTCAGCCTGCCAACCTTTTTGGCCTGAGCTGTCAATCAGATGTCGTCCAGCCAATCAGGCGCATCCTTAAGAAGAGCCACCCTGGATTCTCACCTGTATCCCAGCTAAGCCTTCTGAAGTCCCATCGCATTTGCTGTGTGGTTTGGTTTCATGTAGTTATCTCTGTTTAAAATCAATGTGCCTTTTCTAAGGCACACGGAACTTTGTTGTAATGGAATTTGAGGTTATAAGCTTGAGAGATGCTGTGTGTGTGTGTGTGTGTGTGTGTGTGTGTGTGTGTGTGTGTGTGTTGAACAAAACAGGACACGTTTTTCCAAAGCTATTTCTCCAGAGACTTCGGGTAAACCTGCCTTCCCTGTCTTTTCCCGAGGGGGAGCTGTTGGCTTACTGTGCAGTCAAGAATCAAGAAATGAAAAAGAATGGGAACATAGGGGTGGGGTGGGGAAGGAGAGAGACCAAACCCGGCCAAAACCTTCCTCTGATGTGTATGAATGAGATGTTGGGTGGAGAAGCAGCCAAATGTTCTCCAGGAAGGAGGTGTAGGGGGGAGTGTGGCCTGGGATTTGCAGCTGAACAATCGGGGCCGTCCAAGAGGCTGAGTCGACTGTAGGATCCATGCCGGGATGGAAGAAATGCCCCTGTGATGATGTGGCCACAGGAGCAGAGCGATGGCGGGGGATCTGATGCCTCCCTCCCCAGGGATGCGAAGTCTCAGAGGGCAAATTCAGCTCTGTGGCACTCCAGTCGGAAGCGGAAAAGCCCCGGGGCTGAAGGACAGCTGCTCGAGCAGCTACTAATAACTACGAGGCAGGTGTGGAATGGGGGCCGGTGGAGCCCAGCTGCCGTCTCGGCTTGCTGCTAGGATCCCTGACAGCAGAAACCGCCACACCAGTGGTGACCGGGCTCCATCCAGACAGGGCAAGATCGACGCTGCCAGAGGGGGAGCCGGCCAGTTGAGAGTCTTCCCAGATACGTCAAGCTCAGATTTTGCACCATCACGTTTTTAGTCTGAAGCCAGCTCACTCACAAGCAGGCGTGCTCAGTGGGTTCAGGGGGGCGGGGTTGGAGATGGGATTTTGGAGATCTGCCATCCACTTCACAGTGTCGGGGCGGCATTGGGCCTGTTTGTAGATTTAGCTCCTCAGTGTTACTGTTTGTACAATGGGATGATGCTTCCCAGACGCACAGAGGATGAAAGCAGGCATAGGCCCTGTCGAGGGCCTGCAGAGCGTGTCTAGGCCCTGCAGGCTCGCTCTCTGAGCCCTGCAGCCCTCCATCACTTTCCTTTGAACTTCTCAAACTAGACGTTTCGCCAGTAAGAGCAACAGCAGCAGCTTCACCTCTAAATCAGCTAGCGTATCCTCTTGCAGGTTTACCAGTCTTTCTTTGGGGGTGCAAAACCTTTCTCCTCTCGTCCATCCTTCCCTGTCGGGTCCCCTTGCCCCACAGACAGCGTGGGCAGCCGGCAGTGACTTTGAGCTGGCCATCTCTATTCGGTAGGGCCGCCATTCTGCGTCCTTGGTGGGGCCTGGCGAGATAATGTGGCCCTCTTCCTCTGCTGTGGCTCGAGGCCCAGCCCCGACTCTCACACTGTGCTCGCAAAGAACAGAAATTCGAACTGGTCTCCAGGGGGAGAGGAGCCGACAGTCCGAAGACAAGGAGGGAGTCTCCTGTCTGCCCCCCCCCCCCCCCGTCCCCATGCTCCCCACTCATGCCACGGACCCTGGCCGTCATGCCTCGGGCTCCCACCCGCCCTCTGCGCGTTCATTGGACGACGTGGGGGAGATGGCCGGGGTCCCTGCTGCCCTGGCGGTCTCTGTTGTGGGTGTGGACAGAAGCCTGTGAGAGTGCTCTGTGCGGGACCTAGCCTCGGCCCTCCTAACCTCTTTCCTTTCTCTCTCTCTTCCCCCTCTCTCCCTCCTCTCCCCCCCTTGCCTCCGCTCTTCAGGTCCGATCCGTACTGGGTGCAATGAAAGCTCTACGCAGGCCTTACCATGGAAGGCTGTGACTCGCCCGTCGTCTCGGGGAAGGACAATGGGTGCGGTATCCCTCAGCACCAGCAATGGACTGAACTCAACAGCACCCACCTCCCCGACAAACCCAGTAGCATGGAGCAGTCCACAAGCGAGAACCACGGGCCCCTGGACAGCCTGAGGGCCCCCTTCAATGAGCGCCTCGCGGAGAGCTCCGCCTCGGCCGGCCCCACCGCCGAGCCCGCCGGCAAGGAGGTCAGCTGCAACGGGTGCTCGGCCTCCTTCGCCAGCCTGCAGACCTACATGGAGCACCACTGTCCCAGCGCGCGCCCCCCGCTGCCCCTGAGGGAGGAGAGCGGGAGCGACACCAGTGAGGAGGGGGACGAGGAGAGTGATGTGGAGAACCTGGCTGGGGAGATAGTCTACCAGCCCGACGGCTCGGCCTACATTGTCGAGAGCCTGAGCCAGCTGACCCAAAGCGGGGGCGCCTGTGGCAGCGGCAGCGGGCCCCCCCCCTCGCTCTTCCTGAACTCTCTCCCCGGGGCGGGGGGCAAACAAGGGGACCCTTCTTGTGCTGCACCAGTCTACCCACAGATCATCAACACTTTCCACATAGCCTCATCCTTCGGGAAATGGTTTGAGGGCCCAGACCAGGCTTTCCCGAATACCTCAGCCCTGACGGGGCTCAGCCCCGTCCTGCACAGCTTCCGCGTGTTTGACGTGCGACACAAAAGCAACAAGGATTACCTGAACAGCGACGGCTCCGCCAAAAGCTCCTGCGTATCCAAAGATGTTCCCAACAACGTGGACCTGTCCAAATTCGATGGCTTTGTGCTCTACGGCAAGAGGAAGCCCATCCTGATGTGCTTCCTGTGCAAACTCTCCTTCGGGTACGTCCGTTCGTTTGTGACCCACGCGGTGCACGACCATCGAATGACCCTGAGTGAAGACGAGCGGAAAATTCTTAGCAATAAGAACATCTCCGCTATCATCCAAGGGATTGGCAAAGACAAGGAACCCCTTGTGAGTTTTTTGGAACCAAAAAACAAAAACTTTCAACACCCTTTAGTTTCTACGGCTAACCTCATAGGCCCCGGACACAGTTTTTATGGGAAATTTAGTGGCATTCGGATGGAAGGGGAGGAGGCTCTCCCAGCCGGCTCTGCTGCCGGCCCCGAGCAGCCCCAGGCTGGTATCTTGACCCCCAGCACCCTCTTGAACCTTGGCGGGCTCACCAGCTCGGTCCTGAAGACCCCCATTACCTCAGTCCCCCTGGGGCCTCTGGCCTCCAGTCCTACCAAATCCTCAGAGGGCAAGGACTCTGGGGCAGCAGAAGGAGAGAAGCAAGAAGTAGGCGATCCGGATTGTTTCTCTGAGAAAGCAGAGCCAGCCGAGGAGGAGGCAGAGGAGGAAGAGGAGGAAGAAGAGGCAGAGGAGGAGGAGGAAGAAGAAGAGGAGGAAGAAGAGGAGGAGGAAGACGAGGGTTGCAAAGGACTCTTTCCAAGCGAGTTGGACGACGAACTGGAGGACAGGCCCCACGAGGAGGCTGGGCCCGTGGCAGGTAGCAGCAGCAAAAAGGACCTTGCTCTCTCAAACCAAAGCATTTCTAACTCCCCCTTAATGCCTAATGTGCTCCAGACCCTGTCGAGGGGCACAGCTTCTACTAGTTCTAATTCTGCTTCTTCCTTTGTTGTCTTTGATGGTGCGAACAGGAGGAATCGTTTAAGCTTTAACAGTGAGGGCGTCAGGGCCAATGTGGCAGAGGGCGGCAGGAGGCTGGACTTTGCTGACGAAAGTGCCAATAAAGACAATGCCACAGCACCAGAACCAAATGAAAGCACAGAGGGCGACGATGGGGGCTTTGTCCCCCATCACCAGCACGCTGGCTCCCTCTGCGAGCTTGGGGTTGGGGAATGCCCCTCGGGGAGCGGCGTGGAGTGCCCCAAATGCGACACGGTCCTGGGCTCCTCCCGCTCGCTGGGCGGCCACATGACCATGATGCATTCTCGTAACTCATGTAAGACACTTAAGTGCCCCAAGTGCAACTGGCACTACAAGTACCAGCAGACACTGGAGGCTCACATGAAGGAGAAGCACCCGGAGCCGGGGGGCTCCTGTGTCTACTGCAAAAGCGGGCAGCCCCACCCTCGGTTGGCACGAGGTGAGAGCTACACGTGTGGTTACAAGCCTTTCCGCTGTGAGGTGTGTAACTACTCCACAACTACCAAAGGCAACCTCAGTATTCATATGCAGTCCGACAAGCATCTCAACAACATGCAGAACCTGCAGAACGGAGGAGGGGAGCAGGTGTTCAGCCACTCGGCCGGGGCGGCGGCGGCGGCGGCGGCGGCCGCGGCGGCGGCGGCCAACATCGGCAGCTCCTGCGGGGCCCCCTCGCCCACCAAACCAAAAACCAAACCCACCTGGCGGTGCGAGGTGTGCGATTACGAGACCAACGTGGCCAGGAACCTGCGCATCCACATGACCAGCGAGAAGCACATGCATAACATGATGCTGCTGCAGCAGAACATGTCCCAGATTCAACACAACCGCCACCTGGGCCTCGGCAGCCTGCCCTCGCCCGCCGAGGCCGAGCTTTACCAATACTACCTGGCCCAGAACATGAACCTGCCCAACCTGAAAATGGACAACACTGCCTCGGACGCCCAGTTCATGATGAGTGGATTCCAGCTGGATCCCACCGGGCCCATGGCCGCCATGACGCCTGCTCTAGGTGAGGCTGACTCCGTGTTTGTTTGTTCTGGTGACTTGAGTTTAACTGGGGAGAACCGAGAATAGACTGAGGTCCTGTGGATTCGGCTGATGCTGATTTTCTCCAGAGTGGTGGTGTTTACCCTCGAGTGTCTGACTTTCAGGTGTTTTTCTCAAGGACCCCTTGTGTGCCTGTGGGGGGTCGTATGTATTCAGCACCCACACGTGGTAATACTCCGGCTGCACAGGCTGGGATTAAAGTTGAAGGGTTTCCTCTAGTTTTTGGCTTCCGGTCAACTTCCCTCTCTCTTCCCATCTTCTCTTTCTTCATCTCTTTCTCAATTTGAAAAATCGCCCCAATTATCTGCAACTTCTGGGTTCCGTTAGATATTTACCGTAATCTACAGGAAACTGCCGTTCAAGTTGTAAACAGGGACAGTCCTCTCCATAAGAGCGACTCGAAATCACAGTGTACCTTATTCAGATAACCGAACGCTGGGTTCTGTGCCGAGCAGGGAGCCATCCAGATAAGTGCTCAGAGTTCTCGGGTGTGTTCACGGGGATCTCCATGAAAGACACGCGTTCTTTTCTTTTTTGTTTTGCGTGAGTTGTCGCTGATAAGTATAGTTGGGAATTAAATTGCCCCGGGGCACCATAAAGAGTGGTGTGCTAGACAAAAAATGAATACATTCTAAAATTGTACATCAAAGAAAGCTGAATTCTAATATCCATTAGATGATGGTTAATGGAGCCTTTGTCGGCCGTGAAAAAACAACCCATGTTGGAGAAGGTGAGTTGGCCGTGTCTGGACAGCAAGTCTTACCAACTGGCTTAATTGACCTAGAATCGGATCAAGAGGATAGGATTTGGATGCCAAAAGTCATCGGTCTTTGCATCAAAAGAATCACAATCATTTTTAGGGTAGAGCCTCTATAGCGAGAGATGTACAAATCACTTTTACAAGGACCAGTATGATGGGGGCTGTTGCTGCTCCCACCACCTGTGCCTCAGACAGGCACTGCCTGGTCTCTTTCCCCTGACCCGGCTAACCTCTTGGGACCAAGGTGGTGGCCTGGATTAAGCAGTATTCCTTTACTGACACAGGAATAAGTTGTTCTCAGCAACAAAGTGTGAGCAGATTACTTTTAATCTGACATGGTTTAAGTTAATGCCAGGGGCCAAGCCTCCCCAGTTGGCACGTCTTTGTATGGTGTTTTAGTGCTAATTGCTGCTGATGAGTTATAATTTCATAGCATTTAATTTGTTTTTCCTGCGAATTCTTACTACTTTAATCTTATTTTCTGTTTTGGAATATTGACCTGTGGATCCTTTATTACCAAACGATTTGAAGATGTTTTACCAACTGGTTAATAATGGATGCACAGAAATCAATTATTTTATTTGTCCCCAGAGTGAACCATAGGGTTTGCACACCAAGGGATGGCATCATACTGTAAGCCTTTTTTTTTTTTTTTAAAGCCTATGGGAATTGAGGTTTTCTCATCTGGAGATTTAAAATCTTGGGGAGGCAGATCTTGGACTAAATCAAATATAATGTAGGTAGAATGAAGACACAGAAAATGGATAGGTTCATACTGGGTCAAAGTGAGATCTTTTTAATTACCTTGAAAACCAGTAATTCTGACTAAGACTTGAATTAAGTGGTAGAAAAATATTTTGCTTTTACGCAAGTGTCTGTGAGTCTGCGGGGCATCATGCATTATGGGCATATGGCAGATGGAAAAGAAATGGTAGAATAAATCCCTGTGTTCTGGACATGTATAGCAGATCCATACTTTATTTCTTAAAGAGAATAGAGCTTTTCCTTCTAAGGGCTTTTCCCAGGTCAGCCAAGCAAAGGTCGTTGAATTTTCAGGGTTACTGCTTATCATCCAAGGTAAGTCTCTGGAAACCTTCTGTGCTCTTAGTGCACAAGAACAGCTGAGATGGAGCTAGAGTCCCAGATCCTTTATCCTGGAAGCCTGAGTGGGTGTGGGTATGAGAGCATGTGTCCAGAGGTCCTGTAGAGTAAGTCATAGGACCTCGGTAGAAGCGGGTGTATGCAGATGTGAAAGAGCCAAAACATTAAGTCCTATATGCAACTCTGCCGATCTTTCTTGAGGCCATTTGTGAGCAGGCTGTAGGTGTTACTGGGTATTCCTGGGCTCCGCAGGGGGAAAATGTTTTTGTGAAATACATTTCTGCTTACGAAGTTATTATGCTCATACTTCTTTTGACAGAGCCTTCTTTCTTGTGATACCAAACAGATGCTGCTTCTGGGAAGGCTTTCTTTCTGGAGGGCTTTAAGGAGAGGGCTGGCACCCTTTGGTCTGGTCTGGTTGGATTTTGCTGCCATTTGTAGATAAGATATTAGACTCGAAGCCATCTGAATATCCTTCCAGACTTCGCTTTTGATGATCAAGTTTAGCACAGCACTGAGAAACAGCTGGCGGGGTATCTGCTTTTCCAGGTAGCCGCCTAGCTACAGGACATCTGCATGAGGTTTTCGAGGTCCTCTGCTTCTGCCTTTGGGTCTAGAAGGTGTCTTTTAATGCACGTGCCTCTCCGACGATGTGCTCATGGGTGGGCTCTTGTGCCAGGGTGTAAATTCTAAGTATTAGACTTGGGTGCGTGTGGGGAGGTGGGGTCCCCCCCTCACAGAGATGTTACCTCCGGTGTAGCTTCAAGAGTAAACACCGGCTGAGTTCTCACTCACAGGGGCTCTCTTCCTAACTTCCTGAGAAATGGGTGAGGTTCTGCCACTTCCTGGAGGCTGAATTAGTTCCTTCTAGCTCTACAGATTTGTAGGATTCTGAGCCCTGTGTTCATTCCTCCAAGGTAGAGTTCTCGGAGGGAGTTTTGGCTTTCCTGTCGCCTTCGTTTCACTGCTTCTCTGTGTCTTTGATTTGCATTTCAAGAGCTTGGAATGGGAATAGGGACTTACTTCCTCTGTGTGTGTGAGGATTTCTCATTTTTACTCAGGCATCCAGCAAGTGACAGCTGAATTTCTCTTTAGAGCAATATTGATGTGCTGAGGTTAAATTTAAAAAGTGGAGAAGATTTGATGCTTCAGGTGGTTGGCATCAGAAACAAATATATGTTTGCTCCTTGTCTTACCCTCTGGGCAATTTCTGCTTTTACTGAACACAGCGTATGTTTCATGGATGCTACCTGGCCTTTGTCCCCATTAAGGGATGGAGCTTTTAGGCTTTTTTTCCCCCCCCCTCCTCTTTTTCTCTCCCGTCCTAAAAAGAATGTCTTAGTTAAGGCTCCTCTCACCAGGGGAGATGGCAGGGGAGAAGACAAGCAGAAAGCTTCCTGAGCCTTCTGGAATGCACGTGCAAAAGATTTCTGTGGCTTGCTAGATTGTCCACAGGCTTCATATGCAGCCAGTCAGCTCGGTAGAACCTTGTAACTGATCTTCTCACTAGAGGTGCCTCATGTAGCATAAATAAGAAAATCATTAAAAAAAAATCTTTTATTTGATTAGCCGCTAACTTGGATTGTAATCAGTCATTAAAACAAAACAAAATAAAACAAAACCTCAGGCCAACCACATGTAAAAGGTCAAGTCTGAGTATCAGTTGGGGAGGGGCAGGGGCAGACATAATAGCTCAAGTGTGCGTGTGTTTGCGGGGAGAGGCAAAAAATAGAAGCCAGTGCTCGGCGTTCTGCTGGACTTTATGCTGCTAGGTAATGCAGAGAAGGCTGCTGTTTCCAAGCCTATTTTGTGGTATAAGTAAGAGCTTGCAGTATTAATTTACCACTGGTGAGTGAGAGCCCATCCCCAGTTTGTGCAGGGCACTGTAGAGCTGAAAAACAACCAGGGCGAGAAGGGCAGAGAAGAGCTTTCTCAGACCCTTTTGGGGGGACTCTGAGCTGACCTTTGCGTTTCACTGCCCATCTGGATCCACTTCCTGAACCTGTAACATTCTGGTTCCCCTTTAGCCTTGTCCTGCACAGCATCTGTGTAGGGGCCTGGGCGGTCTCTAGAGGTTCAGCCAGGAGAAGCCTGGACCCCTGCCTTAAAGAGGCTGTACCCTGATGGGGACACCGGGCAGCACGTGGCTCTCCATGTGGTTGATGACAAAGGAGAATGTGACATGGCCCATAGCAGACCTAACATTTCATGCACCGTGGGGGCTCAGAAAAGGGGAGTGATTATATTCTTGGGGACATGTTGGAGGAGCTGGCACCGTTGACAGGCAGGTAGACTTTTGACCCGCGGGGTGTGATGAGGAATAGGGAGACCGTCCCCTAAATCTCAGATTTAGAGCTGCGCTCTCCACTGCGGGAGCCACTAGCCACATGTGGCTATCTAAATTAAATGAATTAAAAAGAAATACAATAAAAAATTCAGTCGCTTGGCTGCAACTTTGCCGTATTTCAAGTGTTCACCAGCCACACGTGGTTAGTGACTAGCACGCCAGACCGTGCAGGTACAACATGTTTCCATCATTGTAGAAAGTCCTGCTGGGCAGTGCTGCTTTAGATAAATTCTGGGCCCAATTCTCATTTACCTTGAAGGCTTCATATCTTAGATTACAGCTGTAACTCATTTCCAACTTTGAGGGGTCTGGAGTTTCAGATTCTGTTATGTCTAGTGAATGATGCTTATTCCCATCTTTTCTTGGATTAGAGTGAGGGGCCGAACTGAAATATTCAAGAGACTGTGCTTCTAGGTATTCTTTTCCAAAGTGGGGCAAAAAACATGAAACCTTTTACAAATTTCAGAAAGTCCACAGGAAAAGATCTGAACACATAAAGACGCATAAAGTTGATTTTTTGGGGAGGAGGGTGGTGTTTCCAGGTCGTAGCACCTTGCAACACTTGAAATGGGATCTTTTTTCTCCTGGAACCTAGGCTGAGGGTCAGGGAGGCTGGGGGGTGCCTCAGCTGCATCTGTGAGCCCGGCCGCTGATTCTCTTCCCCTCTCCTTCCCCACAGTGGGCGGTGAGATCCCCCTAGACATGCGCCTCGGGGGCGGGCAACTGGTGTCGGAGGAGCTGATGAACCTGGGCGAGAGCTTCATCCAGACCAACGACCCATCTCTGAAGCTCTTCCAGTGTGCCGTGTGCAACAAGTTCACCACGGACAACCTGGACATGCTGGGGCTGCACATGAACGTGGAGCGCAGCCTCCCAGAGGACGAGTGGAAGGCCGTGATGGGGGACTCGTACCAGTGCAAACTCTGCCGCTACAACACCCAGCTCAAGGCCAACTTCCAGCTGCACTGTAAGACCGACAAGCATGTGCAGAAGTACCAGCTGGTGGCCCACATCAAGGAGGGTGGCAAAGCCAATGAGTGGCGGCTCAAGTGTGTGGCCATCGGCAACCCTGTCCACCTCAAGTGCAACGCGTGTGACTACTACACCAACAGCCTGGAGAAGCTGCGGCTGCACACGGTCAACTCCAGACACGAGGCCAGCCTGAAGCTGTACAAGGTGAGCCCCGGGCTGCTTCTGGAAGGCATGCCTCGGATCCCTGGGTGCTGGGTGCTGGGGACAGGGGACGGGCTGTGTCGCGGCGGGGCTGGTGGCTGGATGGTAACCTGGTGTTGGAAGGGGTGTTGGCATCCGCTTCCTGGTGAAGCTGCAGTGCGGTGGCAGCTTCTGCCACCTGAAGGTTGTTTTTGAGAGGCGCCCGTTTCGGAGGGCGGGTTCCGTTGACAGCAGCCCGATACTTCCCCATCGACAGTGTCTTTACAGTTGGCTTTTTCCCCCTTGAGTTGTTAGTTGTGGCTTTTGTGTACCCTTGTGCTCCTGTATTGTCCCTTTCTCATACATGCTTCATGTTCTCCCTTTCCATCTCGTCCCCACCCCGCGCCCCTTAATCTCTTCTCTCCTAAATGCCTCTGGAGGACTTAGTTCGTTTGTGCCTTGGTTCATTCCTTCATCCATTCGTTCATTCATCCATTCATTAGGTACGTATTGAGCACCTACTGTATAGCAGGTGCTGTTCTGGACACATGCCCACCTCCATGCACAAAACAGACAAAAAAAATTCCTGCCCTCATGGCGCTTCCATTCTTTTGCAGGGAGGTGGGTGATAAATACAGTGCATAGTTGACTAGAAGGTGGCACGTACTATTGGGAAAATTGGGATCAGTTAAGGGGGCTCCTCTGTTCTTTGTTCTGTGCTCCTTTCTCTATCTCATGTTTGCATTTCCCCTTTTCCCCCCTGGGCTTCTTCCATCCTCTTCCTCTCCCTCTGTCTCCCCTCCCCTCCCTTCCCCTCCTCTCCCCTCCTGGCCCCTCCTCTCCTTCACTCCCTCCTTTCTTTCCTTCCTCCCTCCCTCCCTTCTTCCCTTCCTTCCTTCCTTTCTCCCTCCCTCCCTCCCCTTCCTTCCTCCCACCCCCTCCAGTCTTTCTCTCAATCCATAGACTGTAACGGTAACGGTGAGGAGGAGGTGCTCAGATACTGTAAATAGTCCTTTCACTTGCGAGGCAGAATTGCTCCAGACGTTTCTATTGATTTTCACTGGACTTAAAGCCTCACCTTTTTCTCTAATCATCCCATAATGGCTTTAGTATGAACAATCAGGTACAAATCGCCATAAATCTGCCCAGCCTCCTCCCACATACCTTCCACACCCTCACTCTCTCTTTGCATTTTCCTCCCTTTTATTATCAGCCTCCCCTCTTTCCTTTCATGCCATTTCCCACATCTTCTTCGGGGCCAGGGAGCACTTCTTTTGACCCTGAGCTAGTTTTAATCCCCTTTCTACTCCTGGCAATTTTAAAGGGAGACTTTAAATAAGGAAGACCTCAGGTCCTTTCCCCATGTCCGTCTCTGTCGAGATTGATAACTGTAATTCATTTTACAATTGCTCGTTTTCAGCTTGGCAAGAGTCCTGGGTAGAGTGGGTGAGAAACCATTTTAGGGAAAGGAAGAGAAAGCAGAAGTGAGGCAGTAGAAATAGAGGGTTCTAGAATCGCCTGCCGACTCCGGCACAGACGGGCTGGCGTGGTGCAGTGGGGAAGGTCTGGACGCCAAGCAGCTGACCCCCTTGTGTTATAAGTCAGCAAGAACCTCACTGGATGGCTTAGTTTTGTGTCACCATTAACAGAAGAGGCTCCTGGCAGTCACTTTAAGTTAGAGGTCTCGCGTGGCCGTAGCGCGGTACTGATTGTGGTCAAGAAAACCTGACGGGAAACCCATAGGAAAACTATTTCCAAAGGACCCGACTGAGAAAAATTAGTTTGGAGCACTCCCCATGGTCATGGAAGACTGTCTACCACTTTGACGAAGGCTGTTTAGAGTTGGCAAGCAACCGTCCTCTTCCATCTGAGGGGGGAAAGGCCCTTTAGATTCATTATAAAACCTACATGGTGGTGATGAACTTTCCACACTACATTCTCCAGTAAGAGTATATCACGCCCTTGACTTTGCTTCTGAGGGGCCTGGAGCCCGGAGGATTCTCTGAGATTATACCTTTTTTTGGTCCCCAGGACACCTTCACGCATCACACTTAGCAAGTCAGGTTGAGGTAGTTTCCTGGATGGATGTAAGGGAGCCATTTGTGTGTTTCCGTTTGTGTTTTGCTGAACTGTGGACACTCATCCTCCTTGGCCTTATTTTCTCTCTCTCTGTCTCTCTTTTGAATTTAAAAGATGGAGAAGACTCCTCGTCAAAAAAGGCAGTGCAGGTGGGCCACAGATGTTGGGGTGTGGGATAGAACTGGGGAACCAGTGTCTAAAGAAGTCTCCAAACAGTGCACTTGGCTGACACAACCCCGGGGGTGAACGTTCCCCACATTCAGAGCAGAATTCTGTGTGTCAGGAGCCGTAGGTCATGAGTCTGGTCTCATTAGTCCTTGGGTAATGAATGTCCCTCTGCTTGCTGTGGCTCTGCTGTGGGGGTGGGGAGCTCTCTCACCCACCCCTGAGTGACACGGAGATGGGCTTCTTCCAACGCGTGCGCCAAGCCTTTCTGTCCTGCGGTGTGATTAAGACAGACTTGCTTTGCCGCTGAGGGGGCTCACTGTCGTAGGGTGTCACGAGTCCACAGATTTGGGGTGGGGCCTGGAGGTGGTTGAGAGTCAGTTTTTCTCTAGGCCCTGGTGTGGCCTGTAGTAAATGGAGATTGATTGCATGTGATTTTTCCTCTTGCTAATGTAATCCATTAGCCCAGCACATGCATAATCAGTTTAGAGCACAGTTAACTGGATGTAATCGAGTTCTTTACTGTCCGCTAGAGAAACAGCTCCAGATGCTGCTGACCTGGGGAGGGCACCAGGCTTCTCACACACAGCCCTCTTTACTCACCCCATCCTCACTTCCCACCCTGCCCCCCAACCTGTCCTGGCCCCCACCCTGCCCCATCCCCGTGCCTTGGCAAATTAGACATCATTTGGTCAGGAAAAGTCCCAACTTGCTTTGTGCTGCACCTGCTCGAGCAGCCATGGTGTACTGGACTTCCTAATGGGTCTCTCAACCCTCTCTTTCAACTGAGGTCTTTATTCCCTCCTCTTCCTTTTTCATGTTGGAGGAGCTAGAACAGCCATCTCAGGAGATGCAAGCAGAGGCGTAGCTTTCTGGTTTGTCGTTTGACCTCACACTGGTCCAGGGTCCCTTCTCTTGGTGTCATAAGTGCTGGGACATACGTTGCTGTATTAACACTGAGCTGTCTGAAAGCGTGAGAGGATTTCCAATCTGGACTGAGAGAGGGTTTCTTAATCCACTACCCCAACCCCACCTACCTAGAGAAGGGCAGAAACAAACAAAAAACCCTGCTGATATTATCACCCTTGCTTGCATGGGATTGTCCAGTTGTGATTGTGTGAGAGCAGTTTTTCAATGGAGATTAACGTTCGGTGAATTCTTCCTCCCTACCTCCTAGGAGTGGAGGGGAGTTTTGGGTGGGGGGTGAGCTAGAGAGCCCCGGGCATCAGATAAGGCTCTTCCCTTTCTCTGGGCCTCCAGGTCACTTAGTGAAACACTTAGGACTGAATTCCTTCAGTGGTTTTTTGTGTGTGTCTTAAAGAGTTGTGGGCTCTGGTCTAGCCCCTAGAGGTCCTCTGCCCATATGCTCACACCTGCCGTGATGGGGCACTGTGGTTGATCCACCCGGTGGGAAGGGCCAGCAGCCCCAGTCCAGCTTAGAGGCTGGGTCCTTGGTTTCTGTCCGTAGCGATTCATCTGAGCCAGAATGGAAGCGTGTTGTGGGTGGGAAAGGTACTTGTCTCTCATCGGGGCTTGAGCTCCAGAACTTGAATTCCGCCCCTTTCTGCTTTCCCTCATAAATGGATCACTCTTGTCTTTGGGGACCTGGCCACTCCCCCACCCCTTCCACCTGTAGAGCTGTAGAGATGCGGGGTGCCTTTGCTTACCTTAAACAGGGAGTGGCAGGTACTGACAGATGCCTGCCCTCTGCTCCTCCCCAAGCTAGCATAGGTCCTGAGTCCACCGTGTGTGCGTTCACAGCTAGTGTGGGCCCTTACGTGTTTACCTGGACTTCCCTGCTATGTGGCATCCATAGTGAGCTCCCTAAAATTTGTGGCATCTTCTGCTTGAGGGAGGAGAGTGCAGAGAGGACAGATAGAGATCAGTGTACACTTGTCAGCTGTTAGGATCTGCTTTTTCTTTTGATATTTTTCTTCACCTGAGAGTCATTGGACTGGAAATCCATCAACTTTAGCAGATGGATTAAGAACCGCCCCCTCCTGCCACCTCCCCCCCCCCCCCCCAATAGTAACTCTATTACTCAGAGTTCCCAGCTGAGGTGCCTTTGATTAGACCAAGCCTGATGGTTTCATATTAACCTTAAATTATACACAGAGGAGGAGGTCATCTCCCATGGAGTTGGGTCTGGGCCCCATGTGAGCTACCTTGGGCCAACGGGGCAGACGGTGAAACACCAGCTCTACTTGGCTTAAAGTAGAGGTAAAGGATGGCACCAGTTGACTGAAAACACACACCCACATTCTCCACATAGTGGACTTTAACACTTGCCACCCTATTGGGATTCTTTGTGGTGGGAGGAAGTAGGAAACCCTCTGTCAGACTCTGAGAATCCACCTTCTCAGTTCTTCCCCAGACTCATAAACTCACTGGGGCTGTCTCCCAGCAGGGCCATAAATTCATCACAGGGTGGTCGGACAAATCAAAAGACGTAGAACAAATCTGACAAAGATTTCCTCTTCAGTCTGCATTCTTCATGCTCCTTTATGGGTACACTTGGGGGACAGACTGTCTTAGGAAGACAGCTGCATGCTGCATGCTTCATGCTTCAAAGACTGGTAGCCTTTGTCTTGCTTGGAAAGCAGATAGCGTGGATCCTCTGGTGAGCCCTGCCTCCCTCCCTGTCCTCTCCTCCCTGGTGCGGCTACCATGTCTGAAGCACTTGGTCTAGTGTCATCTGCTTTACATCGTCACTCTGGAACTAGTGTCCTCAAACCTTGTTTTCTCATTAGGTTGACTTCTTTTTTTTTTTTGTTATGGGCATTCTTTTGCCCTCTTCTTTCCATACCTTGGTGCCTTCATGCAAAAATGAAAGGAGGGGAATGTTTTTGTTTCCTGTGGTTGATTCAGAAGGTGTGAAAAGCCAGATGTTAGGGCAAATTTTAGCCCATTTAGTTCTCCATGCCCTCTGTCTCCTAGAGCAGCAGGGCATTTGAAGTTCATTTCCCTCACTTGACTGTTGGGCTCACAGATGTGGGCCTCCTGGAGCAGGGCTGGGAGACTACATGTGGGCCCCATGGTCATTCCTGCAGAGCCCGGGTTGGCTCTGGTGAAATTTGTGACCACGAGTAACTTAAAGGAGACTCTAGGAAGATTGAAAGGCCACATCTTTTTAGGAGGGAGTGTTTATGCGATGACATAGTTAATCCTTCACTGCCGTAGTAATTGTGGGCAGTGTATGATGGAGGAACATACATGGCAAGTATATTGCCAGTGTGTGCGTTGTGAATGGTAGACATCTCTCTGCACAGGTTCCTTGCCCTCCCTTCCGGTCAGAACTGTCCCACCCACCTTGATCTGAATCCACCCCCCCACCCCCATGAGTGTTATTTCGTTCAAAACATTCATTCAGCTGATTGGCTGGCTTTATGCACAAACTTTGCCTGGATCCCTGTGGTTATAGTATTATACACACCCTCAGGTCAATAAGGTGAGGTCAGTGTTCTCTTTTGCCTTTTGCCTTAACAAAACTGAGATCTTATTAGATGTGGCTAGTTTTAAAAAGTCCATGCTACCATTGAACAACCATAACACTCACTGTAGCACTTTCTTTTTTTTAAATGATATTAATATTTTTGTTTTGTCTTTATTTTTCCCTTTTTAAATCTTTTTTTGTGCATGGTAAAGAGCTGATAAGACCCTTTTAGAATATTATTCTGAATTATTTCTTACTAGACTAGCATTCCATGTTTGTCTCAGTGTAAGCTACTGATAAAATGTAGATTCCTTATTTTTATGGTAAAATAATTAATATGAGTAATCTATGTTCACTGTGGAAAATTTGAAAAATTCAGGAAAGTACAAGTGAAAATAACTATCAACCTAATCCTCCTGTGCAACAGTGTATTTTTATTTCCTTCCTTTTGTGTATAACAAGCATTCTACAAAATTGGAATGGGCGTGTGTACAGTATTGTACCTGTATATTATCTTCTAATGTCTTTAAGTGTTTTTTAATAATTAAAAAATTTTTTAATGTTTATTTATTAGAGTCTTACTGATGTACAGACAGGTTGTCTGCCATGGTTCGGTATTAGAGACAGTGAGGTAGGGAATAGGTGTGTGCATCTATGTCTCTATGCTTGTGCTGTCCCAGGAAGTGGGATTGCTGGATTCCAGGATGCGATTAATGCCAACAGATACCTTTTCCTGCCTCTTCGGACAGAAGGTGACAGTTTTAACCCCTCCCTGTTAGGTAATGCTCAGATGCCCCTGCAGTGACCGCCATGATATTCTGTTTTCCTCAGATTGGCAAAGTTGTTGCAGCCTGGGTCTCTCTAATTATTACAGAGGGCGAACATTCTTTCATGTGTTTATTGGCCGTTTGTATTTCTTTGGCAGATTTCCTGTTCACAGCCTTTGCCCTTTGATTGTCTTGGTTCGTTCCTTTTCCTGATTGATCGGCAAGAGCTCCTGGTTTATCAGGACTGACGTCCTGATTGTGCTGTGGATGTTGTAGTAGTTTCTCCTGGTCCTTTGTCCCTCTGTACCTTGGTTTATGGTACAGATGTGGGGTGTCGCCGGTGGCCGTGGAGCTCAAGCCGGCACTCTGTGCTAACAGAAGTGGACTGGTTCCCTGTGGGGGTGGTGGTACCTGCCCAAGGCCATGTTGACTGAGTCTCTTTGCATTTTAACATGTAGGAAATTTTCATTTGCATGATGTCCAGTCTGTGCATCTTTTTCTTTACGTTTCTAGCTTTTCTCTTTTCCCAGGGAGACTTTCTCTTTCACATATTATGAAAGTATAAAAGTAATAACACCTACACAACGTTTATTACAAGCCGGGTACTGTCATACTAGCTTTCCATACATTAATTGATTTAATCGTCTATGGATTAGCCTGTTTTCAAGCGGGGAAAGCAAGCCAGAGGGAGGTTACAAGGGTCAAAGTTAGTGAGTGTTGCTGGAGTGAGTGTTCAAACCCAAACGGGTTGGCACTACTTAACCAATATTTTCTTCAATACTTTTTCCTTCCATTTAAGTTTTTAATCTGTAAGGAAAGTATTTTGTGTGTGGGGCATTGGGGGACTCTGTTTTTCTGTATTGTGATTTAGGACTGTATTTTCTTTCAAAGTGGACGGTTGATCGTCCAACAGTTTTTTCAATCACCGTCCTGTCCTAGCTGATGTGAAAGGCCATTTTTATCGTCCCTATTTCTCTAAATCTTACAGTCGGAACATATTCACAGAGTAGTGTTTGTCGAAAGCATTGTGGAAGGAGAAGAGGGAACAGAGAGAGACAGTTCTCTTTTCAAGGCATGGAAAGTCCTGTGGATGAAGTTTCTTCCTCAGACCTTTTCCTGTCTCTGTCCCGAATTTTCCCCAGTGTGAAATTTCTTGGTTTAATTACCTTTGTCAAATTCACTAGGTTGAAGGAGCCTCCACGAGAGACGAGGGTTTGGGAGAGGAGCTGAGTTTCTTTTTGTTCCTTAATGGAGACTGGGTCTCACCAGTTGTCTTTAAAAAAAAAAAAAAAGACAGAGAACAAATACTGAAACTTCTAGAAGTTCCCCTTTCTGAAGTTCTTATTCAGATAACGAGGAGACAGTGTGGCTCTGTCCACATGTTTCTAGTATAAACTGTTCTCTACTGGTGGTGATAAGTCTCCTTTTGGATTCCAAAGGTGTAAGGTGTGCTGGTTTGCTGGCTCAGCCGGAGGGGCAGGGAGGCCTAATTTCAGATATCTAGTAACTACCACTTTGTCAAAATATTTGAAAGCCTCCACCCGCCCGCCCTCAGTCCTCAAGACAAAAGCCCTAGATCTTATGAGAGGAAAATCTCAAACCATCAGCCCCCTGCAGCCACTTAGAGGAAGAAGTCAGACTTGGGGAATGCTTTCTGCGAATGCCATCTGGTGTCCTAGGGGTGCTCTGTAACCCTGAGGAGGATTTTGCCGCAAAGATTCCATTGCCTCCACATTCCAGCACAATTCCATGCGGTACGATTGTTCTATAGGTAAGCCCAGTCTGGCAGGAACTCAGCGCCATAGAATGGGACAAAGGTGCGAACCCCATTTCTAGTCCCTTCAACTTGCTGCAGACCTGGTCTAAAAGGGCAAATTTGAATACGGTTAGTCCCAACAGGTGTTTCTGGTTTTGTTTTGGTGTGGTTTGTTTTGTTTTGAAAGGGAAATCATAAAGGAACAATTAAGCATTGTCAGGAACGCTGTCAGGAGCAGGCAAGAGTTTTTAAGTAATTACATAATATGCCTGAACCGTGGTCTTTATTCTGTTCTCTACATATTGAAACTACAGATGTCATGTGAGTGTAGGGTGGGAAAGACTGTTAATCTGAAAAACGCTTGAGTCATTTCATACTTTAATATTTAGTTAAATTAGGTTTCCAGCTGTTTTTTTTTTAAAAAGTAACCAGTATATAGAGTGAAAGGTAAAAACGTTGGACAGAGAATGTGTTGCTCACAGAAGTGGTGGAGGTTATTGCAACCAGGGGGACATTAGGATGGTGACCCTGGGGAGCACTGAAGCAACCCCAATGGAAGCCTCCACATAAAGTCACCAGATTTAGCAAATAAAAATGTGGAATCGCCAGTTACATGTAAATTTCAAATAGCAAGTAATGTTTTAGCATAAGTATGTCCCATAAAATATAATTGCATATACTTACTTGAAATTCACATTTTTTATATGTTTATTTTGGGGGGGAGGGAAATGAATGAATGAATGAATGAATGAATGAATATGAATGAATCCCAAGCTGGTCCCACACTGTCAGTGTGGAGCCTGATGTGGGGCTCGAACTCATGAACCAGGAGATCATGACATGAGCTGAAGCTGGATGCTTAACTGACTGAGCCACCCAGGCTCCCCTGGACTTCACATTTAACTGGGCATCCTGTCTTTTATCTGGCAACCCTACCTCTGGATGGAGAAAAAAATTCTCTTAGGGTGTTCTGCCAACAGGCTCAACCAGAGCATAAAGAGAGAGAGAGAAGTGGCTTCCTTGTTGGTAAACCTCTTTTTTTTTTAAGCCATTCCCAACAAAAGAGGAAAATTACAAATGCCTCTAATGATGATTTCCAATTTTTGTTATTTATAGAAAACTGTCATATCAGATTTTCACATTTTCTACATTAAATAAAGTGCTTTTCCTATAATGAAATCTGAAATTTTCTCCAGAGCTGTTTGTTAAAATTTGCTTTTCAACAATTTTTTCATTATTTCCTTTTGCTGGAGTGCTTTCATGTCACGTGGCCAGACAGACGTCAGAGTGCCCGGCTAAGCCTCCCACAGCTATGCCAGATGCTTCGAGTGTCATTGCTCACGCTGGTCTGGCCTCCCTCTGCACTTGATCTTTATATGGAGGTGATAGAAATTCACGGCCCTTGAGCGTGGGCTGTTGTACACAGAAGACCCCAAGTGCTTACCTTGGATAGGATGCTAATAGGAATTTTCTCAAGTAGATTTGAACTTGGACTAATCATCAAGAATAATCAGGGAACTTTCTCTAGGGCCCACGTCCTCATCCTATAAAAGGCAAACTAGTTAGAAGGTTAGAAATGTTTATCTACTGATAGTGTTTGGTTTGCCGCCTGTTAATTAGCGGGGCAGGTTCTCAGACCCAGAATGAGGGCCTCCAAAGCATATCTAGTCTCTTAGGTCAATAGTTTTATTCCTCGTCTCGTTTGCCAGGACAGTCTGTGCGTTGAACTTGCGGAAGGACTTTCCCATCCACTCGCTGTGCCTGTTGAGTCTTGCCCTCTCCGGTGACAGGCTCCTCCTTGAGGATTGTTGGGTCTTGTGACCACTCCTGAGCTGACCAGGTAGTCTTTGTTTCCCTGCCCCTCGGAAGGAGGCCGAAGACTGGGCACAGGCACCGGGGCTTCTGGGATGGGAGGCGTCCCTGGACCTGTCATATTCAGGGGCTTTCCTCTTGCTGGTTCAGATGTCAGCACTTAGGACAGCATTCCCCTGTCCAGAGTGCACAAACAAATGGGAAGAGAATTTCTCCCTCTGTGTCAGCATTTATTGAACGCCAGTTTAGTGCTTAGCTCTGGTAGCATTTTGTGTAGATTCAGGTTAATGAATCTTTAGCATGTTTTGTGAAAACCCATTTTGTGTGGGGCACCCTCTGTGAGCAGCACTGCCTGGAGTGTGGTTCACCCCCGGTGTCTGTGCTCTGGGATGGCTTCTGTTTGTGGTCCATGCTGCCTGCTTCAGAATCTTCACGTGGTCCAGAGAGATGAGCAGATAGCGGGTGTGGTTCTGAATTAGAAGATTATTCTTCCAAAAAGTTGGGGCAGACAAGTTCTATCTTTGTGGGGCTGGAACTTTTTTCCAAGGTATTCTCTTTCCTTTATATCTTCTTCCAGCCCCAAAGCTGGAAAGATGTCATAACCCACCACAGCCTGGTGCTGTCTGTCTTCTTTGACACCTGAGGAGGATGGAGTCTCGAATGACCTCAGGGCTTTTCTAACAGGATTCTGTCGCCCTTCACTGCTGGAGGAGCCCGGGCATCGCCAGGCTGGTAGTTGGTGGCGTGGCCGTGATGCACACACGGAGGTTTCCCTTAGTTCGTCTTTGACTTTTATGCACATGCACCACAGGGGTCTTTGGGACAGTGGGAACGATAATGTCGGGGTTTTGTGTTTGTCCCCTGGTTCCCTTCAACCCTTCTCAAGCCTGTGGAGGGAGCTCATGTCACTACAGAGGTCCTGCAGATGAGTTGTTGGTGCTCCTGAAGATCTAGGAAAGGCTCTGATTTTATTTCCAGCAGAGACTGTCCTACTGGAATGATCCTGTCGAGCTTTAGAACTCCTATTGCTGATTTAAACTAGGTCTCATGTGGGGTGCCTGGGTGGCTTAGTCGGTTAAGCAGCCGATTTTGGCTCAGGTCATGATCTCACAGTCTGTGAGTTCGAGCCCCGTGTCGGGCTCTGTGCTGACACCTCAGAGCCTGGAGCCTGCTTTGGAGTCTGTGTCTCCCTTTCTTTCTGACCCTCCCCGGCTCACTTTGTCTCTGTCTCTCTTTCTCAAAAATAAGTAAACATTAAAAAAAGAATTTTTAAACTAGGGCTCATGTGAGCTGAATGCTTCATGTCTCAGTCTCTTTATGAACCATTGACTCATGGGCCAGGAAGGTTCTCTGAGCATCATCACGTGTTTTTCCTACATTTAGGGCACTATGTGCATATGTGTGGGGGATATAAAGGGCCACCCCAAACGCTCACCCTCGGCTCTGGAGCACCCCCCACCCCAACTCCAAGGTCAGTGTCGGCTTCTCACCTCTGCTGTGCCTTCATGTTTCTGTATTACCTTCTACTACCACATTTCTTGTTTTTGAAAATGATTAAAGATAGAAGGAACTGGGGGAACATTCCTAGGCTCCTCCATTCAGCCAAGTCAGGAGGCTTGAGTCCCGAGGACTGCCATTTCCTCAGTGTCCTAGATTTTAGTCACTGAGTTTGACTGTAGCCACCTGTGGTTTAGGAAGTGCCGTGAGGGGTGATTAGCTGCAGGCATCTGCTTGTGTGTTTGTTCACTTTCTGATTCTCAGATTAGGATCTGGCCATTGTTGGTGTTGGTGTTGTTATTATTATTTTTGCCCAAACTGGGTTCCCATTAGTAGCGATGGCCACAGCCGCCAGTATAGGAAGACCAAACAGTTTGTCCAGGGATAAGAAGTCTGAACTTTGTCCAGTAATGTGTCGGTGCCCCGCTCTGTGCATCTCCATTATCCTGCCGTGGTAATTTGCACCTCTGGGCCTTTGGTGCTTTGAGTTTATCCAAAATTCAGACTTTTCCACGCTGACGTTCTGGCACCCAAAGGACCCCAAAAGCTCCCCAGATGCTCCTTCTGCCTTCCCACTGCTTCCCACAAACACGTCACATGCTTTTCTTCTTTGCCTGGCCTGTTCTTTATTCCTCTCGAAGTGTGGCATTTGGAATAAAATCTCACCTGGAGAAGTCTCAGCAGTGACAAAGCCCAGCTCCGCTGAGGGGAAACTAATTACACAGCTAATTAAGCCAACAGATGTCATTGCAAGTGCTCATTTCTTTGTAACGTGGATGTACACGCCCCGCATTGCCGAGATGGGCTCCTGGCCTATTGCAAGATGTCTTGTTATTTGTTGGACTTTAAGGACTGGTATCTTTCCTGCCCCGCCTTTACGCGTTAGTGACACGGCCCTGCTTTTCCAGAAAGCTCTCTCCTGCTACTGCAGCCACAGGTGGTATCTCTGCCCTGAGAGCATGTCACACCATTTGGTACCAGGCTGGTCTCTGTGTCATGTGGTAGGTAGTCCATTTCCCCAACAGATTTTGAAGGCTCTTCCGCGCATGAGCTGCCTCTACCATCATGGGGATCTCGACAGGTAGACCCCAGGAGAGGGTGCAGATTTCCTTCACTGCCTTGCCTGCCGGAAATCGAGTTCTTTGGCAATAAAAGTAGCAAAGGAGTGTTTGAAAGGTGCAGTTTTGATAAGAGTGTAGAGCAACCATGATTTTGTCAGCAAAATTGAACAACTCCTGTGTTGTGGGACACATCAAGCGTTCTCGGGAGTGGAGGGAGGGGTGTCAGGAAGCAGGAGGGAGATGGTGTTTTCATACCCACTCCCTACAGCATTAGGAAAGGGACAGACAGGTTGGAAGGATGCAGGGGGCCTGGGGGAGGCTGTGGGGTGTCGCCGGTGGCCGTGGAGCTCAAGCCGGCACTCTGTGCTAACAGAAGTGGACTGGTTCCCTGTGGGGGTGGTGGTACCTGCCCAAGGCCATGTTGACTGAGTCTCTTTGCTAACAACCTCTTGCCCTCAATCATGCCTGCTCCATGAGTGGATTCAGTGTCCCTTCCTAGTTGCTGGATCTGGAAGTGACATATTTCACCACTGCTGTGATGCATCACCGGTGGCTCCCATGTTGCCACATCCGTTGGCCCTGTTTGAACCCCATGTGACAGTTCAGCAGCCTCTGCCACGCTTTCTCTTCCTCCTCCTCCCCCTTGCTTGTGTGACACCAGGCTCATGGTTCGTCTAGGCCCTTCTCTGGCCCTTCTTGGCCTGCTTGCTGGTTTCTTTTCTCTTGTGAATGTAAATACTGGTTTCCAGGGCTTGGCCCAGGTGCCCTCCTTTTTCCTACATGTGACTCCTCCTGAGTGCCTTGTTTAATCCATTGCTTTTAAACTGTCACCTTCTGGTGACACTTGAATTTAGATCTCGAGCCCTGAGCTCTCCCTTTATCTACCTCCCTACAAGATATTTCCATTCGAATGTCTGATAATCGACTCCTCAGACTAAGCATGGTCTAGAGAGAAGTCTTGATGACTGTGACCCCCAACACCTTTCTCCTCTAGGCTCCCCCATTTTGGCAAGGGCCCCTGCCAGTCTACCATTAACTCAGGCCAATAAGCCAGAAATTGTTTGTGGACCACTCTTTCTTTCACTCCCCAGTAGCCAGACCATCAGTAAGTCCTACTGACTCTGCCTTCAGACACCGCCCACCCCATTGCTTCTCACTGTGTCAGTTCCCTCCCTGCTTCTACTTTTGCCCCTTGTAACTCACTGTACACATAGTGATTTTATGAAGAGGAAAACCAGATCATAACACTCCTCTGCTCTGACCCGACAGCGGCCCTCCATCCCGCATAAAATAAAAGCCAAACTCATTGCTCTGGCTTACAAACTCCTTTGCGATGTGCACTCCATGCACCGTGCCAGCTTCGTCTTGTACCACCCTTCCCTCTGCCCACTACACTTGAGCCACACTGGCCTCCTTTCTCTACATGCAGTATGCCATGCTTGTGCCTGCCACCGGGCCTTTGCACCTGCTGTTGCACTGCCCAGAATGTGCTTTCCTGACCAGCTCTCTTTAAATGTCTGGTTCTCTGAGAGGCTTTCCCTGCCCACCTACTCTCAAGTCACCATGTCTTCACTTTATCCGAGTTTACTTGTCTGCATTGACAGTTACTACCTACTTTTCTTGCTTGTTGATATATTTGTCTCCCAGAAGATCAAGGACCTTGGTTGTCTTCTTAATGGCTGTATCCTTAGTGTTTAGAACAGTGTCTGACACCAGCCCAATAAACGTTCACTGGAGTGACAGAAGTACTAACAGAATGTGCCCGTGGTTTCTCTCTGACTCCAGGATGCGGTAAAACAGCCCTGTCTGAACACTTGGCTATTACAGTTCAGATTCCAAAAGCATATGTTGGAGTGAACTGAGTGTTTTTCAAAGCTGTCCATAGCCGTGTCATGTAGCTCTGTGCAGTTACACTCCTGTATTGACCCACTGAGAAACAGTTCTGGTGCGGCTCACGTCCAGGTATTTTGAAAATTCCCACGTGCAGCTGGCTTTGGCCCAGGATCCCAGAATTCTGCCAGTCCGAAATCACAGCTCTTTCTACTCAACAGTCCTAGAGATTCATGCCCTGGTAGAAAAATTAATGGTGCTTTGCCCCTTCTACTTCATATTATGGTCCATTTTTGTAGTAGTCTTTCTCCTCGAATCAGTTATAAGACTCTCAACATCAGGATCCATTTATTCCCATCCAACTTTGTGTGTTTCCCAGTGTCTTGAAGATGTTGGATAGAATGTAAGTGTCAGTGGAAGAGTTAATACCCAAAGATGGCATCTTGAACATAGAAATGTAAAGACTAGGTTCAGCCCTGAAAAGCCTACTCTGGTTTCTTTAGAATCTTCTCTGCTCTGTTTACTCCCCCTCTCCCTGGGCAAATGTCCGTGTCTAAATGATGCTAATTAGTCCCAGATCTGGTTGTCCCCAAGAGAACCACGAGCCTGGTGGCAGAATATATTCCCAGTAAGAGAGGAACTCCAGTCCCCTTCTCGCTTCTCTCCTCCCACCCGCTCCGTGTTGAAGCCACACACTTTTGACCACCTTCTGTGAGCAGGACTGTGTATCACCTTCTTCGGGGCTGTGGTCCTAAGCTTTGTAAACTTGGCTGACTGTGATTCCAAAAGAGAGACATTTTACATTGATGACTCAGCTCACTATACACAGAGAGAGATTTTGTCTATATTATTGAAACAAATTTTTAGAGTTCAATTTTATCCTTCTTACATGTGCTGCATATGGATACTTCCTATTTTGTTCTGTTGTTTCATTTACATAAAGGTTCTACTCACTGCATTGATTTCGAGATCCACTGAGGCAGTGACTCTCAACCCAGGGAGCTTTAAAAACACACGTGCAGGCCTGGCCCATCCCAGCCCATGGAGGTTCTGATGTCATTCACTGTGGGCAGAAGCCCACACTAGAAAGTGTGCAGCCCTAGGCTTAACACCATTGCACCCATGGATCACCACCCGCAATTTAGAAAACATTGCTGGGTAAGATACAAACAGGAGTTGATCATTCAGCAGGAGCAGTGAAATGTACACACGAGAGTTATCCAAGTGTGGAGGGAGGTAGGGGGAGGGAGAAATCCCATCCACTTGGTTCGCTCAGAAATGACCTCCTGAAAGAGAGGGACGCTGGACTTGGGTAAGATTTGAAGAGGGAGAGCTTTCATAGATGGACAGAGGATAAAGGTAGATTCTTTTCTCCGTATCAAGCCTGAGACCATGTTACTAAACTGATTGGAGTAACCAGAGTTTCCTTTCTTGCACTTCTGGTTACGGTACCTTCTCAAAGAAAGTCAGCTATGGGCTAAACATTTCAGACTAATAACTCACAGGAATTGGGACCTTTTCGCATGCTGCTAGGAAGGCGTTCTGCTCAAATGATCTGTTGAAATAGTAGAAATACTAAAAAAAATACCCCATAAACAAATACTGAACTATAGTTAATGCTAAATATGTTGAAGTATTTAGGGCTGTGATATGTACTGATGTCTGTAGTTTACTTTGAAATACCATAAAAAGGTAAGCTGCATTGATAGATGGATAAAAGAATGGATAGATATACAGCAGAATATTAGTTTTAGCATCTGGGTGGTGGATATATAGAGGTCTACTAAATGATTTTTTCCAACTCTTCTCTGTAACTGAAAGTCTTCCTAATACAGTATGGGGGTAACATACTAAAATGGTTAGGTCTTCTTTTGCTGTGAACTTGACCATGTAGAAGCTTTGTGTTCATCAGGAGTTCTCTTCTCCACCCCACCCTCTTCCTCTTTGCCTTCCCATGCTCTGGAAAGAATAACATTGATGTTTTGTCGTGTCTCTGAAGACCAGGCTCAGGTGAGTTATTTCCATTTTTTTTTTTTCCAGACAAGGGCATGCATTTCATTGGAGGCAGGAGCATGCCCAATTGAGAGCCCTCAGACCAGGGCAAGAAGAGCAGGGGTGGTAGGGTGGGGTGGGGCGGGGGGAGTCCAGGAGGCTCTTGGTCATTCCAGAAATTTGAGATGCCCACCAGATGACAAGCATTAGAAAGCTTCAAGATAAGATGCCCGAATGTGTGAAGGAAAACCCAGGCAATTTTTTGAGTTTATTTTAGAGACCGCTCATGAGCTGGGAAGGGGGGCAGAAAGAGAGAGAGAGAAAATGAGAGAGAGAGAGAGAGAATGAAAGAATGAAAGAAAAGAAAAGAAAAGCAGAAAGAGAGAAAGAAAGAAAAAAAGAAAGAATATTTTAAGCCCCAGTGCGGGGCTTGATCTCATGACCTGAGCCAAAATCAAGAGTCAGATGCTTCACCAACTGAGCCACCCAGGTATCCCCAGTGCTTGGGAGTTTTAAAGAGAGAAAGTCACTCTGGTGTCAGGCTGCCTGGGTGTGCATTCCAGCCTATCTTTCACAGCTGTGTGCCTTTGGACACAAAGCTTATTCCCTGTGCGCCCTTCACTGTAAAATGAGCTAGTAAAACAACATGCCTGATAGGACTGTTGAGTGAGTTAAATGAGATAATACATGCGATGTGTGTCTACAGTGTAGTCAGTGTATGGTGCAAAACAATGTGTTAGTCTTTATGAATACTATTTTTCGGCATTAGGTTTTCCACTCTTATGCAGACCACATAATTGAAGTTACTTTATTATTTGTCTTTCATTAACTTTGAACTTGACACACTTTGGATTTAGAGGACAGCAAGGCTAGTGTGTGTCTTTTTTTTTTTGTTTGTTTTTTGGTTTGGAGGAGGAAGAAAGAATTACCTTTGAGAGAAGAGTGACCAGTGTGTAGGGAAATGATTTGGGCCAGTAATTAATCTTGGCCAGTCATTCATGGTCTGATCTCAAGAATGGGGGGCTTAGAGAGATCACGGAGTTGTCTTCAAGCCCCAAGTATGTTCACAGGCCTTTGTGGTCCTTGTCCTTGTTTTTAGGGAATACTTCTGTCTCTTCTCCTAAGTAGTGGAGCCAGAAGTGGTCTAGTGAGGTACTTGGGAAAACTAGAAAGTAACCCCTGTCCAGCTTTATTTCTGCTACAGTTCTCTGATCCCTTCTCTGAGAAGTACTTACAAGATCTTCAGTTGTGAGAAGACTGAGCAGTGAAGTTACTTTTACTGACATAATTTTATAATAATTGCCCTGCCTAATCTGGGGGACTTTACTGTTTGATTTAAAATTTTTTTTATTTTATCTGATCTTATTTTATCTTATTTTTTATTTTAGAGAGAGAGAATGTGCAAGTGGGGGAAGGGGCAGAAAAAGAGAGAGAGAGAGAGAGAGAGAGAGAGAGAGAGAATGAATATCTTAACCAGGCTCCACACTCAGTGTGGAGCCTGATGTGGGGCTCAATCTCATGACCCTGGGATCATGACCTGAGCCAAAATCAAGAGTCAGATGCTCAACCAACTGAGCCAGCCAAGGGCCCCAATTTTTTTTAATAGGACTTCCCTGCAAGCCAGCAGCACACCCATATTCCCCTTGTGTGACCAAAATTAGATGCAAGTAAGAATTTAAGCTTGGAAATTGGTTCAGAGTACACAGCACACTCAGAGAACTTTCTTTTTTTTTCTCTTATATTTCAGAAATAAGTATATATTTCTGATAAAAGCTAATGTATATTCACTGCCCCCCCCCAAAAGAAATTATAATCCAAATGCACAACATGGAGGGCAAAGGTGGAAAAGTGAAGGCTATGTTCAAGTTAGCCTAGAGTACATTTGGCTTCGGTGTCTCTTGGTGTTCTGTTTTTGTGTCTGTTTATGTTTGGTCACCTTGGCAATACCACAGAGTATCGTAAAGGGGGAGCAGCCTCTGAACCCGAGTGAAGCTTTAACTAGCGCTGCAAAACTAGCCATACCCACCTGGCCTAAGTGAGTTCATTTATGCTGAAAACCACAGTGTTGGAGACTCGGATGACTTAACATTGCCTTAGGAGTCTTCCTTCAGTGTTTACGTCTGTGTCCCTGCTTGTGGCGGGTACCATCCCAGTCTCCATTCACAGTAGCAAACACCTTCAGTCAAGTATGCAAAACTGTTTCCATGGCAATCCTTTGTTACCCATTAATTTAGAATATTCCACAATTTTTCTTCAGCTGAAACTTTTGTTTTTTTAAACCGTGCATGGCTCCTCTTCCCTTATTTGTACATTTCAAGTTCATCTCCTTGGCTACTCAAGTTCTGGATGTTTTCCTCCCTGCCCCACCTCTTTTGAGGGCTGTTTTTTTGGGGATGGGGCGGGGGAGAGTTTAATGAAATAAATGGCAAAACCTGGGATCTCTGATTACAGCTGTGAGTCAGTAAGTGGGAGGAGACGCCTCCCTCTTTGATTTGAGGGAAGCAAAACTTAATGTGAAACAATCTTTAACATCTGAAATGATGTGCAAAGTATGTGCAACAGAAAAATCTCACCATGTTCATTGCCTGCCTAATGATTAGATCAGCATGAGCGGATCTGGAAAGTATTCTTGAGAAACAGAGCAGCTCTTTGTCATTTGAATGGTGAATTTAATGGCCACTATGATGACTGAGTTTTGGCAGTGTAAGTTTCATGCCGATGTCAAGGGGTGTGTAGGCATCGTGTCCACGGCTTATGTTTGGAAACACCTATGTAATGAAATGCAAATCGATGGCCATAACATGCTAAAGTTGCAAATTGGAACACAAATGAGAAAATGCAAAACGAAAGCTTTGCATAGAAACACTCATTTCTCATATGTGGTAATTATCACTACCAAATACGATATTCTCGTGTCCAGGATCTGGGACATCATTACGTCCTACAATTACGAGTCCTTGGGCAAATTTTTACAACCATTGTACGCAAGTCTTTTGCATTTTTGACACATTCAGATGAAGGGAGTGATTCTGTCATTGACTGTGTCCATATAATCAAAACCTTTGTTATATTTAGCACTGTACAGACTTTATCTTTGTTTTCTTCCCTAGTCGGTTTTATGGGTATTTCTAAGCGTGTTGATTCTGAGCTGCCACTTGGCAGTAGCAGGTGAAGTCAGGTGCTAGTTTGGTTTGATTATCGAATAGCCGGAATTACTATGGTTTTCCTAGCTCTTTGGTCTTTGCACTGTTCTTGCTATAGTCCGTGTGCAGCTTGTGTTCTGGTCATTTTGGGTGTTAGGACAAAGGACTTTTGTTGCCCTCACCGTACTTTGGACTTAGAAAGCCTGTCTGTGAGACCAGACCACAAAGAGTTCATCTCTTCTTCTGCCCCACCCCTTTTAAGAATAAATTTAATTTTCCTTTTTTCCCCCATAACTCCAGATAGTTTGGCAAAGATTTTTTATATGCAGAAGAATCTCAAAGGAGTAGTTTATCAGATGCCACGCCACTCCCATGGGGTGATAGAAAGAATGGGCAGGAAGCTATTTTTAATGGGACTGGGGTGTACGTGTGAAGTATGCTACGTGTATACCTCTCTTGTGAAGCGTGTTTCCTTTCCTGTCTTCCCCTTTCTCGTGTTGGGGGCCCGGGAGCCCAGCGCATCCCTGTGACTACACTTGATTCAGCATAATTGATGTGGTCTCATTTCCCACAGCTGATGAGGATTATATCAGCTTGGTTTAACAGTCTCATTTTCTGCTCCCAGTGCACACTTGTTTTAATGTGTTTCAGTTAATGAGGTAGAAGAGAGAACGAGGTGTTACTGTTTATACACAGACAGTGAGCTTGTGCAGAGAGAGGCCCTGCCACAGCCCACGTGGCCCTGGGTGTCCTCAGGGGCAAGTCCCACAGAGCGAAGCCACCTTTTCGGAACATGGGCTTTTCAGGGCTAATGCAGATAACGATCATTACCCATAAGCTTTGCCAAATCGTCTTATTAATACCATTTCTCCTTTCTTGATGTGTCTTTCCTAAGCCATGATTAAAAGATGGTAACTTGGCTTAGAACTTGGGGTATCGTTGAAGGGGTTGGTTCACCTTCTCCCAAAAGACTTTTCCAACTCTGCCTGCCTTTCACCAGCCCATACCCCTAGACGGGGCCCTCCCCGAGGAAGGGTCTGGGCATTTAAAACAGCACAAGCGAAACTAATTTCAGGAGTCCCAAGGGGAACCATACCCTTGTGTGGGGGATACTGAGAGTCTGAAATAGGCACTAAGAATGTGTATTTCCGTGTTCCCTGGGTCCGAGCAGTGCTGCTGGTAGGGATGGTCAAGGAGCCAGAAGAAACTTCCAGGGGTGATTTTCTATGAAGGGGGTTCTGGTTTGGGCCATGACTTGGCTCTTGCTCCTGTGGGGTTGGAGGGCACTATAATGGAGGTGCCCATAATGCCTCTCCTTCCTAGACCTGCGTAGGGTGGCCAGGAAACCAGGGCTGGGCAGGCCTTTTGCATGTATTCAAATCTTTAGCTCCTAGACATGTGAACAATAAAGGGAGTTCCAGGGGCACAACAACAAAGGAGACCTTTCTCTCTTTGGGACCAACCTGAACCGTCTTGTCAGCCACATCCACACTTGGGGAACCTTGCCAACCTTGCCCCCTCTCCTGCCATGTTCACTTAAGCTCTCTCATTTTCTTCCTTCTCTCTCTCAACATGGATTGCCCTCAATGGTTAAACCCAGTGCTTGGCTTTGGCACGGTGCCAGCCCCGTGGGGTGCTGCGCAGGCCAGAGGCCCCCAGTGCATCCCAGTTTCCCGAAGGCACAGCAGCCGTGGGTTTCAGCAGGAATTAAACAATTACTAAGTCTTACTCCTCCCCACCTTCCGTGGATTGACTCCATAAATTGTCAGCCTGTTGACATTTTAATGCGAATTATGTCATGTGGTATCCCCTTTGATTTCGACATGCCTCAGTTTGTAAATACATGAGCCACTCAAAGGCTTGTGGTTAGCATACACTCTGGAGGCCTCGGGGTTTTTGGTGGGGGAGAGAGCGCTGGAGAGTGCACAATGCTGGGAGTGTGCCTGGCCTGGAAAGCCTTTCTCAGTTACCCAGGGTGGCTGTGAGGGCGGGCTGGCCTCGCAGGGGGCCTGCTGGGAGCCCCAGCGCCGAGCCATTCACCTTCCTGTCCCTCCCAGGGCACCGGGAAGGCCACCGCCTTTGGATCTGAGTTACAGGATATTTTTACTGAATGCATCGACGGCTGAGCATTTCCCCAAAGTCACTGTGCAGCTCTTTTCCTCCTGTTGTAGAGCATGATGTCACCTCCCCCATCACCAGCACCTGGAGAACAGCCGACTGACTCTAGATTTCAAAGCAAACCTGGAGGCCAAGGGAGCGTGACCTTGGAGCAGGTGTTTCCTTCCACAGGGCTCAGCCATCCCTGCGGGAAAATGAATGGGAAAGGATTCTGAAGGGTGTGCTGGGTACAGAATGAGAAGTTGCACAAGAATGGTAGAGTAAGGATGGTTAAGATGTATGGAGGAAAGGGGCACCCGGGTGGCTCAGGTTAGCATCAGACTCTTGATTTCAGGCTCAGGTCACGGTCTCACGGTTCCTGAGATCGAGCCCCACGTCAGGCTCTGTGTTGACAGTGTGGAGCCTGTTTGGGATTCTCTCTTTTCTCTTTCTGCCCCTCTCCCCCTCAAAATAAGTAAACATTAAAAAAGAGAGATGTATGGAGGAAAAGGGAGAGGTTTGATATTTGCATGGGAGAGGAAGAAAGAGTGGAACCTTGAAGGTTCTGCATGTTCAGATTCTCAAAGTGAAATTCAAGGGAGGAGATTTTGAAGTAGATTTTAGGAAGCAGTTCTGTAGTGAGAACAGCTGAGAAACCCCTGTGCCAGGACCCTGCTCCAGAACCCTGTTTTCTAGCTTTTCATTTCCTTATTTGAGACTTTGCTTCAAAATGAATAATCCGAGAGGACCTGGCTTCTTGGTGATCCTTTGGGTATAGAAGGTCAGTGCCCAAAAAAGTTAGAATTAGCCGTCTTGAGATTCGATGTGTTGTGCCCTGAGGAGCTTGGCCAGGATGACCTCATCAGTAGACAGTTAAGAATGGACCAGACGAAGGAAAGTTGCTTCCTGCTTTGCACAGAAGGAGCACATGCTTTTCCCTCTTCTGAATACAGCAACTGCTGGGCCTACTGTCTGTGCTGGAATTTGGCTGACTTACAAAAATGTCATGGGATCTTTAATGGCCATGGGTGGTCGGGACCTCTTTCCCACGTGCTGAGTAATTTCAGTTTCATGTGTGAATAATGCCCATATTAAAGCAATTAGAGCTGCACATAATCTGAAAAGGAAGAAGGGACCCAGATTCGTGTTGGTCAGAGACACTTCCAGCTCGTTGATTTCTCTGGTAACTTCCATAAGTGCTTGAAAAAGTTCTTCAGTGGACTCTGTAACTTAATTTATTTGGAAAAAGTGGTGATGCAAACAAGTGTGTTTGAAAACTGGGGTCACTGCAGATGACTCTTGCCTCTTCTGTGGATTTATCTGGCTTTTATTACTAGTGGGAGGAAGTGAGTGGGCCGGTGGGGCCAAATAAGAGAGAGAGACAGACACAGACACAAACAGAAGGCACAGTGCTTGGAGCACTGTGGAGCTGGCTACTATGAGAAATTACACTTGGTTCCTCTTCAGCATCTAGTTAGAGTTTAGTTGTAAGGGTATACATGAAATAAAATGGTAAGACGTTAAAACAGTTGAGGGTCATAACAACATAAGTCTTTGTTAATTAAAAAAAAAGTTCCAATTGATATTTTTCCAAATTAAAACTAACATTGACTGCCATGGTAGAAAATGAGTCCTAAAAAAGAAAAAAAAAAAAAGAAAAAAAAACCTGAGTCCTGTGCTTTTTTTAAAAAAAAAATCATAAAATGCTGTTGACAACATGTAAATAGGCCTCAGTTGCCTAATTCCTCATTATTGTAGTGAATAGAAGTTAACTGTTGGAAACATGATTTCAGACATAAATGTATGGTCCCTTTCAATAAATTGTAATGTATTTCTCTAACTTGCTAAAGAGTGGGGAGGAGCAGACTGTGTCTCTTTTCACTCATGCCTTCCAGAGGCCAGCCTTTGGCTGACGCCCATTCTGCCTCCCTGGACAGTTGGTCAGAAGGTGACACTTGGTTTTTCAGCCCCATAAATGAGAATTCTGGAGGATTGTAGAGTCGAAGGTGGGGGGAATCAGTGAATTTGCTTTCATTCCTTTCTTCCTTCTTCTTCAACCTTATTCCTTCAATAATAAAGGCAACTCAGGGGTGGCTGGTTGGCTGGCTCAGTTGGTAGAGCATGTGACTCTTGATCTTGGGGTCATGTGTTCGAGCCCCGTATTGGATGTAGAGATTACTAAAAATAAAAATAAAAATAAAGGCACTCAATGTGTAATTAAAGGTAATGGAGAGACACAGGAATGGGTTAAGTGGGTACAGGTGTGGGCTGCGTTTTGGCATACCTGGGGAGTGTCATCATCAGAATTACTCTTTCCTGACCAGTGGCATGTGAACTTGACATTTGCTACTATGGTTGGGGGTGTTGAATCTGTGTTCTTACTTCTGGGGTCTGGAAGTAGATTTATATAAAGGGTAGGAGGAGATGGGATTGAAATCCCATCGGAGAGAAGGGCCCCGAGGAAGAAAACCCCGGAGATTCATTTAATAAGAAAAGAAAAATGGGAGAAGTTGGAGGGACGTTAGTTGGGGCGGTAGAGTGAATGAGAGAGTGAATGAGAAGGGTTTCTGACAATTAACTAATTCTCCTTGCTCCAACCCATGACAGAATTAATCACACATTAACACACTGACAGCAAAATTAATGTCATATGCAAATTAATAGTGCGGGGTTGGCATTCAACAGCCTGTTGGCTTTTTAAGGCTGGCGTTGTGGTGACACCCCCAGCCCCAGCCCATAGATGGCTGTATTGGCGCCACCCCACCACCCTCTTTCTGCCTGAGAAGACCCACTGCCACTCTGGAACAGAGCGACATCCCCTCTGCTGGCTTGAAACAACTTACGTCAAAACCTGTAAGCGATTGTGCCAAGTCGGGAGTAGGAAGTGCTGGTTAGGAACCCTTTGGGCTCTAATACTTTCTTACCTCCACCATATCATCAGCGGCCATCCTTCCAGGAAAGTGGGGGTGATGGAAACATTCCTAGGAAACCACGACGCTGTTGCTTCCCAGGTGTGGTCATTAAGAGACACGTGGGGTCCGAGGGAAGGAGTGTTGAGTATACAGCGGTCAAATCTAAAGTCATTCTAGTTTTTGTTACCAACTACAGAGTGAAAATTGTTTTATGTGGCTTCCAAGAGGTTTAACTATTGAAACCAACCCTGAAAGAGAAAATGTGAGCCTCTCCTTGATGCTAGAAAATAAATAAATAACCAGAAGAAAGAATAGTCTGTTTTCGAATATTGTGATGGCTGATCTTTCGTGCCTGGGGCAAGTGCGAGCTAGCCCCGTTACAGCCCATGACTAACCCGCTTGTGAATTCTGCATCCGGGATAATTATTATTTTGACACTTAATAAGTAACAGCGTTGTGAAGCAGGCGTTACACAGAACATGAAGACGTGATCATGCCCTGGAGGCCCTTCAGGAAGGACGAAAGCAATTCAGAGTAGGATAAAAACAGTCAACTGTTTATGTTGATTTCGAATGAGTATTGGCATTTTCTTAGTGGTGCTGATTTCCTTAGCTTTTTCATTAGCTCCCACTTCATCTTCTACCAAGGCGAAGAGACTTGAGACTGATGAGGTCAGGACAGAGACCTGGGAAGCAGTGTTGCCGGCTGTGGAAGAGTTTTAATTCTGGGGTGTGCTGGTTCTTCTTTGCATTGTGTGTCTAAAACAGCCGTGGAGACCAAGTCCCTGGCCTAAATCGGGCCATGGACATTGAGACCCTGGAAAATCATTAATGTAATATTTTGATTTTATAAATGAAGTGAGGAGTTCTAATGTATCTAAGATACAAGTACCTCTGTCTGCCTGTAGCTTTTATCCTTGACATACAGAGATATGCACGCACATGCATAAATACACACACATGTATAAATATACACATATCTGTATGTATATATATTTTTTCTATAATTTTATAGATGGTGGAGTGTCTTAGATACTGCTTTTTCCATCAGTCCTTATAGTCTTCATATCTGCACAGGGACCCTGGTGTGGACAGAGTAGGGAGATACACTGGAGGGTAGGATTCAGTTCTGTTCTTTCTCTGTAGTGTACCAGCCCCAGACCCTCAACCCATGCCTTAAATACCATCTGTAAAATGGAGCCTGTTTGCCTCCCAGAGTTAACAGCATTGGGTGTTCTGATAGAGGTACAGGAGTTATAAAAACTGTACAGCATATAGTAATTGAAAGTGAATATCTTATTTTTTTCTTTTACTCACTATTTTATTCTTTACTCGCTTTTAATGTTCAACTACATTTTGTTTTATTTTTTAATATATGAAATTTATTATCACATTGTTTCCATACAACACCCAATGCTGAAAGTGAATATCTTATGATTACTATCTGATCGCCCAAGACAATTTCATAGGTGAAAAGCAGGTAGTGGGCAAGTGCCTGGAGTGACCTAGAATGTGCTTGGCCACACTCATGTTTCTCTGGTGCTCATTTTTACTCTAGTCCCTGCGTTGAAGGTGGCAAGTTAGATGGATGTCCTTGCCGTGACTTGGTGTGACTTGGGCCGGCCTTGATGTTGGCCCCTTCCCATACGTGCCATAGGATAAGGAGAAGTTCTCATCTCAGTTCTCACCTCCCACTTGGTGTCATTGGCATCGTGGATTGAATAGGATGTGATGGATTCAGGCTGAGAGAGAAGGAACAAGGGACAGTGGTGAAAGGGAAGGTCATTTGTCTGGAACAGGTGGGCCTGAGCTGGCAGCATGGCCTCGAAGTCCTGTTGGAGGAGATGGGAGAGGATGTGGAGCTAAAACCTGCCGAGAAGCAGGTGTTACCAAATGGGAGTGGGCTTGTGGAAATAATTGCAGAGAGAAGAACTTGGGTGCAGAGGGAGTGGTTAAGATAGAGTGCTTTGTTGTCCTTGCCTGGGGTCTGAGTTCTCAGAAGGACAGTGACATGTGCACGTTTGGTTATTACACCCTTGCAATGGGGAACCTAGTCTGCTGTTTGTGTCCCGTGGGGGCGGGGCTGGAGCTCCCAGGTGTGGCTGTGTTCTGCAAAGCGCAGGGCTGAGGAGAAGGAAGTGTGGCTGCCGCCATAGCCAGTCCCCACCCCACCCCCACCCCCCACACACCATTTGGGTGCGGCTTGGTTTTGGAGCTGGCTCCCAAATGGGAGTTGGGCCTGCTTGGGTTTTGCATCTGTGCATGTGGCCGTTTAAAATTTTCCCTAGATGGCCTTGCCTCTGACCATGCCTGAGAGGGTTGCTAGGAAACTGGCAGAGGCCTGTCTTGTTGCTCAGGACAAGGCCCCAGCCAGCTTCCTGGGGCCTGGAACCAGCCAGCATCACAGGAACATGAGAACAGAGCCAAATGCACCACCCCCTCCCTCTTTGCTCTCTGCCCCAGGGCCTCTCCCTCAGGACACCTTGACTCCTTTCTGCACGTTCAGTGACCATTTGCCACATGGAGCATTCAGGGGAGACCACACGGTGTCAGCCCTCTGCTATGCCTGTCCTGTTGGTAGTCACATGACTTTATCAGGGAATGGGGGTAGCCCACGATCCAAATGAAAATGAGATTCCCTCTAATTTTTTCTCCCAGGGCCTTGGTTAGGCATACCTTTCAATCTCCTTCCTTCTCTCTACTACCTGTCCCACGTGTCTCCTGCTTCCCCGAGCAGGACCTCACGCCTTTTGAAGAAAACAAAAGCTGGATGTATTTTTGGCCATGGCCTCCTGGAAGAAAGTAACCCTGGTTGCATTTCTGTGAAGAAGTTGTCCGAGTTGCTAACAGCTGCATCTCCCAGAAGCCTTCTTGATCTGTTGCCCTGTTACCTTCCTGCCTTCCAAGCCCGGTGGTGGGGTGTGGCAGGAGAGTCAGAACAAGGGCTCCAATTCATGATTGGGCTCCGGAGTTAAAGAGGCAAAAGAATGCTCATGTGTTCTGCAAGGAGGGTCCTCTGACTTTTGTTGGATTTGCTTTATACCCTAAGAAAGTTGTCCTCTTTTTCTTGGGGAAAGTACTTTGCAGGTTACACCCAGACTGACACTTGCTCCCTGGAGGTTTATTTTACAGGGATTATATTCCTAATCATGAGGGAATTGATACACTTGTTCATGTGTCCTGTTGGTGAACAGGGAACTTACTGTAGTTTTTGCCAGTGCCTGTCCAGTTGTGAAGTGGGCTTGCTCTTTGATGAGACACCCCCAGGCATTGATAGGTCTGAAATGTTCTTCATCAGAGCATTGTTCCTCCTCCCTCCCTCCCTCCCTCCCTCTCTCTCTTCCTTCCTTCCTTCCTTCCTTCCTTCCTTCCTTCCTTCCTTCCTTCCTTCCTTCCAGTTTGTAAATCGGTCACTTGGACTGGTTAAAATCGTTATAGCAAGTCCTTGCTGTGCATTACTATGCAGCTATTAAAAACGATGGTGCATGTGTATTTTCTAGTTGGAAAGAAGGCTTTAACATCGTATAAAATGTTACACATTCAGATTATTCCATTTATGTCAAGTTGTGATATACTGTATGTGTAGATAAGAAGTGTCAAGATGGTTGTTGGCCAAAAGTGTTTATCTCGGTGGTAAAATTTAGTGATGCTTTTTTTGTTCCTTTCTGTGTTGCCTTAAAAAAAAAAAAAAAAAAAAGGTACCACTTCTTAAAATCTGCTAAAGATGTCATCTTCCCAAGGGTTCCCAAATCTTATTGTGTATCAGAATCATCTGGTGAACCCTATAAAGTACAGATTCTGAGGTTCTGGCCATGATTTGATTCTATGAATCTGGGCTGGGGAAATACAAGGGGTCTGTGTTTCTAGCAAGCTCCTGACTCACGTGGTCCTTGAAGGGGACTTAGAAAATACTGATGAACGAATATCTTAAAAAAATATGTGTAAGCAACGGTCTTTCACTTTCTCTGAATGTTTCTAGTTTCTTTACATAAATGAGTCTAGGGTTACTTCTAACTGGTAAAAATGCTCTCTGTTGAGGTATTGTCTGTTTCCTTCTCTGCAAAGGTGGAGACAGTTGTTTCCTGTTTCCCTCAGATAGCAGAATCTTCCTTACGATATTGCTGTTTTGTAGAATGTAAATGGTACCGTATGTATTTTGTGAATGGCTTCTTGGAACTTTGCTGTGTGTGCTTTTTTGATGCCACTAAATATTTTATACCATGTGATTTTTACCAGCTGCACAGTATACCCAGGTGTGAAGGTGCCATAGTTTATTTCGCCAAGTGCCCCTCCTCTTTTTGTCACTTGTTAGTGTGCAGGCACCTTCTCTGTTCTACGGAGTACACATCCCTAACATTTGTAACTAGTTGTTGGTATGAAGTGGCTTCTAAACTCCTTACCATCCCCATCACCTGCTTCTAACCTGCGTGTCTCCTCGGTGACCATGCTCATTATGGGATGGGGTGCTCCTCATGGGATGGGGAGACCTCACTGATTACAGGGAGTCTTTCTACTTCCTTGATAAAGACCCTGAATCATTAAACTTCTATTCTTTTATTAAGCAGGCACATCAGACCCTTGGCTCCTATGGAACTTGTGTTCCCCTGAAACGATGAGGGTTTGGCTCGTGCCTTTGTTTTCATAGAACTGACTATTAAAGCAGGTCTCCCTGTCCTCCCAGACCTGAGGAGAGGACTTAATGTAAATTGCCGTTTTTCTTTATCCTGTTTCTTCCACTGTTTCAGAGTACCTGGCAGCCCTTTCAAATGTTTCATATCTGGAAATGGAATAGTAAAGTTGTCATATGTATGCATATTTTTTTCATTTATTTTTATTTTTGAGTTCAGAAGTAGTTCTTGTCCATTGTAAAAACAAACAAACAAAACTTCTGGGAATGTAGAGAAACTCAAAAAAGAGAATCATCCCTAACCTCACTCCCCAAAGATGGTTTTAATTTTAAACATTTTAGCATTTGTGCTTTCAGCCTTGTGACATTATTTAGTAGAATTTAAATGGTGTTGTGTATATATCTCGTAAGTGGTCCCCTTTTTTTAAGGTTTATTTATTTTTGAAAGAGAGCATGAGTGAGGGATGGGCAGAAAGAGAGAAGGGGACAGAGGATCTGAAGCGGGCTCTGCACTGACAGCACAACGCGGGGCTGGAAGTCATGAACCATGAGATCATGACCTGAGCTGAAGTTGGACCCTCCACCCGCTGAGCCACCCAGGTGCCCCGAAACAGCGCACACCTGTCTTGTAAATGGCTTTTAAGGACTTTACGGTGTTTGGTTTTCTTGGGAATCCCTAAATATTTCCCTACCACGTAATTTTTCTTAGCTGCACAGCATGCCATTGTGGGAAGGTGCCATGATTATTTACCTCCTTCTCTGTTTAGTCATCAGGGTTTTTTTTTCCTCCAGTTTTCCACTATTAAAAATAAGATTTTAGAAAGTACATAATAGAAACAAATAGGTTAAAAGTGCTCTTTTGATATCAAAGACGTGAAACACGGATTTGCTCTCTGTTACAGTTCCATGGCCTCCTCTTTTCATCATTATCTTTTATTATTGATGGTATGTTTTGAGATTCCAAAGCTTAACATTTTTGTATCATCAGATCTTTTCATTTCTGTTTCCTTCCCTTTCGTTAAGCTTAGAATTCCCTTTACCCTACCAAGATCAGGTTCACTTATATCCCCATTTAGTTCTTTTATGGTTTAATGTTTTGACATTAAACTCCATAATCCATCTGGAGTTTATTTTGGTATATATTGCGAGGCATGGATTCTTCCGTGTTTATTTTTTCTCAATTAGTTGTCCATCCCAGCCCCATTTACTAAGCAATCCACCCATCCTTGCCTGTAGTGCTTAGAAATGCCACCATATCACTCACTAAATTCATATTTGGATCTGGTCCTAGACTTTCTCTTGTTCCATTAATTTGCCCTGACTTGGGACCATACAGAACTGTCTTAGTTCTTTTAGTTTTGTACTGTTTTGTGTTAAAGTGTGATAATTCTGCTCAGTCTCCCTTTTAAAATGTTTTCTAATATCCTCTCTGTGGCTTTTAAGAGTTTTGTTTTTATTTATGTTTCTTTGTTTTGGTTTGGTTTGGTTTTTTGTTTCATTTTTTTTTTTTTTTTGGAGTGTTGATGGGTAGGACTCCTGTCTCTATGTACATCTCATTAGAAATGTTAGACCAGAGAAGTCCACCTGATAATGATGATCCCCTGTAGACCTTTTCCTCCAGATTGACTTTGACACATGATCACTGTTTCTGGGTCAGCATTCCTAAGTGCAGAGACACCTTGCTATCCTAGAATCACAAATGGCAATCTTGAAATTGCTGAATCTTGTTCTGTACTTGGTGAAGTTGTGTTTACTTCTAGTGATTCATTGCTTTTGTAGGTGCTTAGAAATATCTACTCAAAGACTTCAGATTTTTGCTACATACAATGCTCCAGGCCATAATTCTCAGGGTTTGGCTCCATTAAAAATCGGGAAATGTGTCCCTCTTGAATGCTATTTTATTTTTTCTGGATGATGTAAAACATTGAAATAGTGCATGGAAGAGAATACACTGACACGTTAAGGAGTTATCTTTATGGTGGTTGGTGCCAAGTCTATTTCTTCTTAGAACAGCCCTTAGATAGAACTGTGCTTGGCAGGTAGTAAGCACTCAGACACCAGCTGCTGCTAACAAGTCTCCTCTGTATTTAATAAAGGGAGTATATTGCTTTTAAAATTTGCACTGAGACCCTGTCTTGAGAGGAGGCAGTTCTGTGTTCCTTGAGATCTAGCTTGGTGGATAAGTTTAAACAGAGGCCGACTGTATTGACTAGGTCCACTTGTATCCAGAGGAAAGCCAGGGACCATCCCTGCTCCTCTCCTCTTCTGTGACGCTGGGTGTTTATGGATGATCTGCTCTCTGCCCACTTGTGAGGTGGGATCAACATGGTGGTAGAATAATTTGTGTGATGTGCTTCGTCAGTGCCATTTTCAAGGCAAATTTTTGCAATTGAAACAATCAGAGAACAAAGCAAGGCAGGGTTACATGGAGAAGAAACGAATGCCAGATATTTGGAGAAGACGGTGTGGGGTGGGTATCCAGGAAGGAAGCACGTATTGCTTTCTGCTCACTTCTTCATCATTCTGTTTCTGTATGCAAAGGATGATGGTTAGGACCAGTGTGAGAACTGAATCATGTGGGTACTTGGGGCGGGAGGCAGCAGCTCTTCTCCACACTTGCCTGTTTTTATAGAAGCAACTCATTTCTTTGTTTCTTTTTGATGTCAGAATATGAGATCATTAGCAGTTGGGATTAAACAAGCCCATGTTATAGATCTTGGGGTCTTGGGCCAAGTTTCCCCACGCTGTCTGGGCTGTTGGTCTCTTTCTGTCTTGGCATCTGCTCTCTCTCCACAGCCAGACAGATCTGCTCCAATCCTGACCTATACTTTATTGCTGTCTGTGCCACAGTGAACCTCAGAAGAGTCGGAGAAGTAAAAGAGTAGGAGACAGTTCCCGGCTTGTCTCCATGACAGACGGGGGCTGGGCTATCCATAAGCGTCATGGTCCTTAGATTCTGAGCATCTTGCATACTTGTCGATGGGGAGGTCCTTTGAGCCGCTCAGGTGCTCTGTGTTCCTTGCCGCCCTATTAAGGTGGAGGACAGCTGCCTTCTGTTGGAAACCCCTTTGGAGCGTGTCGATTTTGTTGACCCTCTGAATGCCCCCACGAGGGTGCTTGTCTTCAGAGAAGACTCTGTCCCATTTGGTCTTTGACATCTTGCCCCACGTCACTCTTCTCTCTCAATTATATTTCGCTGCTCCATGTAACTAGCTTGAAATTTTTGTGTTGTATATGGTGGAGCAGGAGAGCTTCGTAGACAGCATCATCTCTAGAGCCAGGAGGCGTGAGTTTGAGTCCTGCCCCTGCCAAGTAGTAATTGTGTTAACGTGAGCAAGAGATTTCACCTCTTTGTAATTTGGGGTTGACTGTTGTCACATTGCAGCATCCCCTTCACCGGGCTGTTGTGAGGATTAAATAAGTTCACATATGCAAGTATGCAGAACGCAGCCTGGCCTGTAGAGCAGGGTCTCTGCAGCTGTGGGCATTCATTCATCTGTGTTGTTGAGAATCCAAGCGTTTGAAACAACAACAGCAACTCTCAAGACCTTGTAGATAGACATTTTCACCAGATACTTCTTTTTGCATGGAGAAGCTTATCTCTGTGACAAGATATTTTATTTAACGGCATAATAACCAGAAGCTGGAGCTTCATTCCCCTCCTCTCGACTGAGGGCTGGACTAAGTGATTCACTTCTAATGGTTACAGCATAGAATGGGAGAAGGGGTAGCTTGTCAGTGGGGAAGCCTGGCAGAAAGGGGCCCTCCTTCACTAAGTGATGGACAGTCACCTCTGATAAGGGATAAGTCCGGTTGATGTCACATACCCCTGAGATGATGCACTGGGAAGGGTACTTTCCAAAAGATCTAGAACCTCACTGTAATCCTAAGAAAACATCAGACAAACCCAGATCGAGGGGTGTTTTTACAGATATCTGGCCAGAGCTCTTGGGAAGCGTCCAGGTCACAGAAGACGGAGGAATTGTCACAGATTGGAGGAGCGCAGCAAGTAGGTGCAGTATGGGGTCCTGGTCTGGATCCTGAAACAGAGAAGGGGCACGAATGTCAACATGGGTGGGATCTGAGTCAAGTTTGTGCTTTAATGACAGTATTGTACCAGTGTCAGTTTTTTGGTTTGGATGGGTGTGCCAGATGGTAAGATGTAGGATGTAAACAGTAGGGAAGCTGAGTGGAGGGCACGTGGAGCTCTTTGCCCATCTTCTGTATATCTAAGATTATTTCAAACCAAAAAGCTTAAAAAACCAAACAAAGACAGCTAAAAACCTCACAGTGTGTGCTAGTTTGAAAGATGTTTCATCAGTTTAAAAAGAACATGAAGAAAACAGTGGAAGCCCCATCCCCATGTCCCCTTGTCCGTGACCACGCCTCCTGAGGGCAATGACCTTTACCGGGTGGTGTTCCTTCCAGACCTTTTTCTAAGTGCACATAAACACTTTTACTAAAAAGCCTTTTTTTTTTTTTTTTTTTTTTTTTTTTTTTTTTTTTGCTCCCCTTCTGATTATATGCCTCAGACGTTGCAAAACTTTTCATTTTAGCACAACTATTTTCCAAATAAATTCGTTTGTGGACGTATTTTGGCTCTTCCCTAAGACTTATTTCAAGCGGTGTTTGTTGAGCCGGTGCTTAATTTTATTTTCCACTCCTTCTTCTAACCCATCCAGGTCCCATTTATATTGCCTCTGCCCTTGCCAGTCTTTCTAAAGCCTCCCAAATTAGCATCATCGGAGAATTTAATTAACTTGCTGTTTACTAACCCTCTCCTTTCAAGATAATTAATGAGGATGTGAAGTGCCACTGGGCCTGACACCACCCCCGGTGGCACCTGAGCAGCCCCCTGCAGCGTGGGCCCCTTGTGGCCGGCGGGGGGTGGGGAGAGAGCTGCCTTCCCTCCCTTGTTTACCTATAGCGGGCACCCAGGCCGCGTGGCCACACGAGGTGCGGGTAACGATATGGCACATGTTTGCTTAGAATCAGGCTTTCCTGCCTTGCCTTTTATCCACTCGTTTTCTGCTTTGTTAATTAAAAAGCTTCATTTTACTTGGAATGGAATGCGTATTTTTTGTGCTATTCCCTGGACGAAGTCTACATTGCAGGGCTTGAAATTAAACTAGCTGAGCGAGTCAGGTGTTCCAATTCCCTTTTGTTTCTAAAGAAGGTGGCAGTATAGCATCCCCTGCATTCCTCTGCTCCCGACCCGTCACACAGCTTTCTACTTAATCCAGGAAACTAGAGGTCACCATGGACCGAGAAGTCACTGCTGTCCACTAGAACTTGGTGATGATGGAGATGTTTTGTATCTCTGCTGTCCACTAGTGGCTGAGAGCCCCTAGTCACATGTGTTTCTGGAGCACTTGAAACATGGCATGCGTCGTAACAGAACTTCTTATTTAGCTAAACATGTGGCTCGTGGCCACCACGTTAGACAACCACTGTGGATGATCTTTTCTTTGCCTTGGGTTATCTGTGGCAGGTCTGAAGCCCCTGGTGGTTTCTGTACCCTCCCCAGCAACTTTTTGCTTTGGCACAGAAGGTAAACTGATTTCACCCTCACATTCAGCAAGCTGTAATTAGGAAGGTAAGTTTTCCGAAGGAAAAAGATGTTACTTTCTAAATCCAAATGTAAATGACTTGGATTATCCGTGTCACTAAGCGCTTCATTCATGCAGATAATTGAGAATTGACAGTGTCCTTTTCCCTCAATTACTTCCTGATAGTTCCATGTGTTACAATGGGAGAAACAGGGAGCTGTTTTTAAATAGCTATGTTAATGTCCTCATTAATTTTACCTTTTTCTACCAATTAGCAAATATTAACTCCTTGGCAGAATTAAGTTGGCTTCCCTTGCGAAGCCACATTCGTTCTGAAGTCCCTTACCGCTTGAGCCTGTGGTAGCTCAGCTCTGGCTTTGTGCTCTGTGGCACACTCCTCAAGTGGGCACTGTGTTTCAGGAGAGTCTTTGTACTGGCTTATTCATGGGTAGCGCAGTGTGGTGTGACCAACGCTGAAGCAGGACCCGAAGGTGTAGGCCCAACTTCCATGGCCTTCCCTCACGAGCCACATCGTCTGGTACACGTGGCACGGCCCAGGCGCCTCCAGGGGTGACGCATCTGTCGTAGATGGGCACCAGTGCTGGCTTGGGAAGTGCCTGCCCCATCTTAACTAGGTAATTGTTGAGCTGAGGGAATGTGCAGCCAGCACAGCCAGATAGTCATTCATTCATTCATTCATTCATTCATTCATTCATTCTTGGCTGGGTGGGAAATTCACAGGTTTTATTTAAAAATTTTTTTTAACGTTTATTTATTTTTGAGAGAGAGATAGGACATTTATTTTTGAGAGAGCAAGGGAGGGGCCAAGAGAGGGGGAGACACAGAATCCAAAATGGGCTCCAGGCTCTGAGCTGTCAGCACAGAGTCCGATGTGGGGCTCGAGCTCATGAAATGCGAGATCACGACCTGAGCCAAAGTCGGACGCTTCACCGACTGAGCCACCCAGGTGCCGTGTAAATTCACAGTGTTAACCGTTAGTGAAGAATTTTTTAAAACTTGCAGAGTTCCGTGATTCATACCTGCAGGCTCCCCCAGCTGCCACCCGTTTGCCATCTGTGACTTAAGTCTCTTCTCTATGCACTGGATGGCGAAGAAAGGCATCTGCTGCCACTGAAGTTCGCAAGGCAGTTGTGAGAATCATTTGAACTAATGAAGGCCAAACCTTTTGAAATCTATGCAGGACTGGATACATGGAGACGGTGTTATTGAGAAAACATTCAGATATTTTCTTTTTCTAAATCCAGACTTCCTGACCACTCATTGTTGGATGTCAAGGTCATTGCTAGCATTCTCCTTTCCAGAGATGCTCAGAAAGTAAGCGGATGTGTAGGAAGGTATACAGGGATGAAAGTGACCTAATTTTTCCCCTTTTCGTTTTTGCTCCCTTGGTTTTCACATCTGCATTATTTTCAGCTACTCGAGGGCATAGAAGAAGCTTATACTCTTTTGTTGTTGTTAGTAACTCCATCATCAGATTAGTTAAAAGTTGACTCAGTTACAGGTATTGTTTCGTTCTGAATAAATGTATAACCCTAACTTACTCATGCGGCATTATTCACTGTGTTTATAGGAGGAGAATGGCAGCAGTAGAGAAGGAGTGCCATGGGTAGAAAACACACAACGCAAGTTCTTACGTTCAAAAGCATGAAAACAAGTAGTGAAGTTTAATTGTTCTGGAGTCATTTCATAATTCCCAGTTAAATGGTACTTGAGTTACTGTTGATCTTCACTTTGAAACTGCTTATTTTGATATCAAGTTTGCAAACCTTGGTCTTACTGTGTTTTGACAAGTTGGAAGGAACTTTGCTCAACAAACGTGTGTGTGTGTGTGTGTGTGTGTGTGTGTGTGTGTGTGTGTGTTCGTTCGTTGTCTCTTCATACTGCAAATGAGTAAATTTTACACAAATTTTTTCATCAGGAGTCAGCACATCACTGTCAGAGGAGTAATCCAACCAGTCCTTGCCTTTTATGTAAAGTTTTATTGGAACACGGTTATGCATGTTATTTTAACAATTGCCCAGCGTCACTTTTGTGCAGTGATAGCAGAGTTCAGCAGTTGCAACAGAGGCTGTATGGCCCTTCAAGGCCTAAAATAGTTACCATCCAGATACTTACAGACTCCTGGTCTAGATGGTAGAAACATATCTTTTAATAGATTGTATTTTTATGGAAACTATGGACCAAGAAATCATTCTATCCAAATGCAATTGTTGTCAGCTCGGTTGGCCCTGGTTTATTTCTGTGATCTTAAGAATTTGCTTATTAGATGTTGAATGCAATGACCCTGGTTTCATGGTAACTACACCTGCATCAGCTTCTGGCTAATGTACTGCTAGTCATTTTATTCAGTAGACTGAGTAGCTTTCAGTGTTTCTATGGGAAGGACACTGCTCATTAGTGGATATGTTCAGCCTTCAGTTTAGCTAAAATCTGAATGCTTTCTCAACCTGAAACAGTGGGTATTATTCTAAATGTTAAGTAACATAGCTCTCTACAAAGACACAGTGCTTCCTGGTCATTATTAGCTGTGTGCCATCGTCATTCCTCGCGATCATGCCACGAAGGAGGTTCTTAGTATTACCATCCAGATTTTTATCACTGAAGCAGGAAAGAAGGGTGACTTGTTGAAGGTCACATAATAACAAAGCCCACTGGCGATTTGTGTCATCTCGTGAGTCATGTTGGCGCGGGGGAATGAGCTGGCACCGGCAGTCCCCACACCCAGAGGCGAGCCAGTCCTCCTAACAGGTTCTTTCCCTGAAACACCCATGATTTCATTAGCGAGGTAAGTGAACAGGCCATCAAGTAATTAATTCGTCTTTGTGTAGACTTAGGACCCCATTGAAATCAGATGGTGGGAGGGTTTTCTGAGTCTTCCAAGTGCCCCTTCCAACCAGTTCTCATCATCTGACCACTTTGTTAAAAATTTTTTTGCTTGGCCCTTTAAGAAGTACATTCATACCGTTTTACTCACTGGAGTCTCATGGCCCCTCAGTGTGAGGTGGTGGTGTTCACAGTTGAGGAGAGAGCTTAGTGTCAGAGACCCTCTCCTGCGTGACTCCTGATTTATGCCCGTGTTCTTTATACAGAATAACCTGACTCTTGGGTGTCCAGTAGGAGGGCACATAACCTCTGTCTTCAGGAACATTCCGGTCTCACAGGAGAATATGCCACCTATGTAATGCTGATAACCAGCACCTAAGGTGTCAGTGGGAAAAGATACGCTGAGAGGTGAAGTCTTTAATTTCAGAGAAGGAATTCCTAGAGACAGAAATCGGAGGGGAGATGGGGTGTTCAGAAAGGGGAGCAGAATTTGGCTGAGCTGGAATGGAAGTACGTACAGGATGGAATGGCATGAACTGACGACAGAACACACGCGCACACACACACACACGCCAGAGAGGGAGAGAGACTGCAGAGGGACTGAGAAGGAGACAAGGGTGGTACAAGGCACTGGTGGGTGAAAACCATTTTAGTAGATGACTTTTCTTATGTACACAGAATGGTGAAAATAATGTTCATGGCGTGCCTGGGTGGCTCACTCAGTTAAGTGTCCTACTCTTGTTCTCCACTCAGGTCACAATCTCAGCGTTAATGAGTTTGAGCCCCACATCTGGCTCTGCGCTGACCGTGCAGAGCCTGCTTGGGATTCTGTGTCTTCCCCTTCCCTGCTCACGTGTGCGCTTTATCTCTCTCCCTCTCTCTCAAATAAATAAATAAACATTAAAAAAAAACAGTGTTCAGAAATAAATCATCCCTTCATTGCTTTGTGAGGAAACCAGAAACAAGAATATGGAGAGACAGATGGGAAATGAATGAATCCAAAGCTGAAAGAAAGACCGCTAAAGACTGTAAAAATAAAGGTTTTCTCAGAAACTGGGAATGACTGTTGGTTCCTTTTGGCTTCCTGTCATTGTGATGCAATTGGGAAAGGTCATTGAGAGATTGGTGTTTTAAGACTGAGCCCTTTAAAATGCCCACTAAAATAGTATCTGTAGTTTGTGTTAATACCTGCAGAACAGGTTACTAGGTTTGAGATTTTAAAGACGTCACCTGCCAGTTGCTGTGGTGGTGAGCGATTGGCTTCGTCTTCGTACCGTGTCCCCAGGAAGAGAGCCCTGGCAGGTCTATGTCCAGATGTCACTGTGCACCAGGAACACAGTAACTGCTAATGGGCAAAATGCATGCCCGCAGCATCCCGGTGCCCCAGAGCTGGAAATCGTAGCAATCTCCTTGCTCACCCTACCTCCAGCTTTCTCCGAAGCCTGCCATTTTGTTCAAAGAAATCTTCCCGCTTGCAAGCTTTTTAGATGCTGTTTTCTGGAACTTGAATTTTACTGCAGTTCTCTAGAAGGATTTGTAAATGATCATCTTTCTGGAATGAAATTGTGCCCCCTGGAAAATCTTCTACTGGGCCCTTCCCATCTCCTCACTGTTGGTTGGGCCTTCTGAAACAGAATGAACTTGGAGACTGTGAGGAGAGGATGATTTGGTCAGTGTAGACTGGCTGGTGAAAAAACAAACAAAAGCCTCCCTTTTTACCATTTAAAATAAGGTTGGAGGAAAAAAACCCAAAAAACACAAAACCTCTCGCTGACTAGCCTCACAGCCACATTCCATTGGGAGCTTGAGAACAGAACCAGGAGGCTATGTCATTAGACCGTGTTGCTTAGAACCTCTGGGGGAGGGTCTGGTGGCCAGTGAGCAGCTGGGGGGCCTAGAGTTTGGTCATAAGCCAGGAAGGGAAAGCAGCCCATCTAAACCTAGGTGGAGAACGTTCCCTTCTTCACAGGTCTCAGAGTCTGGAAACATGAAGGTAGATGTAACCAGTTGCTTAGGGAGTGGCAAGAATCGAGGGTCCAGGCCACAGCTGCTCAGTTGTGGAAGAAGACAAAAAGTTTGGGAAGAAAAGAAAGATAAGCGTGTGTGCATGGTTTTTTGTTTTTTGGGTTTTTGTTTTTTGTTTTTTTGTTTGTTTGTTTGTTTGTTTGTTTTTTTATGTCCTTAGCCTGGCTTTTCCAACCTGGAGATGAACAGATGTCTCAGAAATACCCAGTCAGCCATCTCCTTTCGGGTGTCTGTGTATGGTCACGCCTCTCCATTGGATCTTGGAGACACTGTGTGTTTAGAACTAAAATTTGTACTAAATTGTTTTTGTCTGTAAAGGTGTGGTAGTGGACTTGTCAACTCGTTGTCGGAGTCCTCATGGCTTGAGTCACTCCCCACCGAGAGGCATCTGCTGGAGTTTGCTCTCTGTCCCTGTCTTCTATGGTCTTCTTCTAGATGTTTCTCAACACATCTCACAGTCTCGCAGTATTTGTCCGTTGAATAGGAAACAAGCTTTCGTGAAAGAGAATAGCGATATTAAAGCTCTGTAAATACGTAGACTGAAATGGAAGAATACACTGATGGTGACGAGCTAAGTTGTTTTCTGGCTGGGGGACATTTTGGTGGATTCAGAGTGGGGAAGGAGAAGGGCTTCTACGATTCATATACTGAGAAGTGAAGTCATTGAGTACAGCCATTTACAGTAGTGATATCCTGCTGTAAAATCTTATCCAAGCGAGCGGTAAATCTTAGAATAAACATGTTTATTCTCTCAGTCCCAGCCTCCTGTCTCGGTCGTCAAGGAATGTAGAGCCCACGTGGAAGCCAAGTGAAGGCTGTGCCCAATACTGATACCCACAGATGGGGCTCACCTCCTGCCACAGGACCCCAGAGGCATGGAGACAATAGTGCTAGCTCAGTGTGAGGGGGGAGGACGTCCAGGTAGGGGCGCCATTCAGCAGGTGGAGGGGGGCGTTCGGGAGGGTTTGCGCTTAGGAAGAGCCGCCGTGACCAGAAAGAGCAGGGTTGGTAGGTGAGGTGGAAAGGGCCAGGAGGCTGCTTTTATGTCAAGTGTGGAATGGAGTAGAGGGTTGAAAGCGGAGGAGGAGAGAGGGAGTCTGGTCTAGATTAGAAAGGTCGGCAAGCTGAAGACCAAGAGTAAGAGTGAAGCGTGGGAGGTTTGTTCAGACTTTTAGCCAACCATTTTCAAGAACCTGCTGTGGATCAGGAGCTGTGCTGAGGCAGAGAGGCACAGCTTGGTCTCCGGGCCTGGGACTTGCTGTTCACAGGGCAGCAGTGAGGCAGGCAGGGGTTTGTAAGCCAGCAAGATGAGTCCGGCATGGAAGTTGCTCCCAATGGGCTTGGGGGCCCAGAGTGGGGGAGAGAGGTGCAATCTGGGCGTTAGGGAAGGCTTCAGAGAGGGAGTGGCCGGTGAGCTGGGCCTTTTGCACAAAAGAGGGATCTCATCTTTCCAGTCCTTTATTTGTTTTCGTATATTCTGCTCATCCTGACACCCTTACAAAGACCCGGTTATTCTCATTTTACTTCAGTCACATAATGAGACTGTTGCCCTTTTGTAATTCAGTGGTGTGGCCCACTCTGTGATCTTAGCCCACTAATAAAATGGGCTTTTCACACAAGGGCCTCATTCCTTTGGTGTCATATCTTCCAGAGGCTTTGCGTTCTGAAGCAGGTGGGTGGTGGGCTCTGATCCAAACCTCAGGGAAAATACGGGTTTCTAGCTACATCTTAGACACGGAACTGTTTCTGATTTAGAAAGGACCAGAAACACCGTGATTTTCTAGATCCTCCCTCCTCTAAGCTGCTTTATGTAATTCCCCCTCTAAGACGGTGACCCTTAAACGGGCTTGTGTGGGAATCATCTGGAGAGCTTGTTAAAACTCAGATTGCTGGGCCAGACCCCTGTAGGTCTGGATGGGGTCTGAAGGGGTTTCTAGGGAGTGCTGATGCTGTTGGTCCGGGATCCAAACTTTGAGAAGGTTCTGGGAAACCCAGACTCTGGGAGAAGGAACTGTCATACTCTGGGTGAGACCTTCCCTTAGTGTGGTCTTTCTCACAGACTTCCACAGGGAGGTGCTCTCCCAGCCAGGCAGTGGGAGCAGAGGCAACGCTGTGCATTGGCCTCGGGGAGGGAAGCTAGCCCTTCAGCCTCCCCGTGAAGCCCTCCAGGGTATCCTTTTGAGAACCCAGGGTCCCTCAATGCGTGTGCGGCTTGCCGAGGGTGCTGGGCCATGTGAAATGGGATTCTAGACTCCTGACTTTCCACCTCTTCTCCTGTGAGGCAGTAACCATTCTCAAGACCAAGACTTGATCTCAGAAACAGATGTCAGCTATGAGGAGTAGCAGCTTTGTTCTCGTCCATCTTCAGTTCTTGGCCCCTCCAGTAGGGCTGTGAGACTTCAGCCACGTCTTCCTTCTCTCCTGCTGATTGGTGTGGGGCCCCTTCTGTGAGGGGCCCCCCTTGTGATCTGGAAACGGTGTTGAGGTGAGGGCACTCATACTGAGTGGCAGCCAGAGGAGGCTGGGAGAAACCCGGAGATCCTCCAGCCCAACGGTACTCCCATTCTTTGAGCTCATGCCCATTGGAATGATTAATTGATGTCCTCCACTCTGCTGGACAATTAAGGAAAGCAGTAGAAGGAGGGAAAAGTCTTCAGTTAGACCTAATTTGGCACCATATTGTTTTCTGTTAATCTATTTTGTTTTGTGTCCGTCTGTCCCAAGGGATGGATGTCTTGCTGCTTGCTGAAGCATGCATAACTAATGTCCTCATTAAGGGCTGATCTGTTTATCAGGGCCATGTGAGGAAGCCGGCCTGCCAAACCTAGGCGCAAGCTGGGGGCAGTTACCTCCCTCTGGGCCTTAGCCCCACCTCATTAAGCTGGTCCCGGCTATTGATTGGGAGCCTGTGTTTGGAAGAGTCTTACTTACTCCATGCATTATCTTGACAGATTGATCAGACCTGATTGAGAACCTCTTAAAGGAACGAACAGCTGTAATGGGAAAGTTGGACTCTGTCATCCGTTAGGATGATTCTGGGAGCAAGAAGAACAAGGCTGACATCTTGGAGCAATTGTATTTACAATTAACATGGCTGAAAAACGATTGCCTCTATTGATCCCCCCTTCCTGCAATTACGGCCCCATTGTTTACATTCCAGCACTTCAGTTATAAAAAGGAAATTCAATAATTATTGCATTATTTAAAGTTAAAGTGCCACAGAGTTTGCTGGCTACGCTTGCTGGTTGATTTAACGTTCAGTAAAATCCATGCTGAGCTCTCCATCTTGAGGCCGAACAATATCGGCTTTTAATGAGACCTACAGAGGGGGGGGAAGGAGAGCAAAACCCAGTGCACGGGGTGTTTGTCTGGGTTATTTATGGGGGGAACCCGAAAGCAGGGCAGAGAAAGTAGCCGTGTCATCGTTTGCAAAACCGTGTCCCCTCTCGCTGTGTGGCCGTCCCCTCTGCAGCCGGCCATCTCCTGGCCTCTTGGCTCAGACTCTGCTCTCCTTCCCCGGAGAAGCTTCTTTATCCTGTCACTCGCTTGTCCCTGTCCCCCTCCCACAAGTGTCACCATCTTCTTCGACTTCCCACAAAATCCAGGGAATTTAAGGAGAAAAGGCCCAGTGCCTTAGCAGCTACAATGACCAGCATCAGAGACATTTGTTCAGAGAGAATTTGTATCTCCTGCTTTTTCACCTTCCCATTTTCCCTTTCAAGGGAAGAATGAAATAAAAATGAAGCACCTCAGGGTGCCTGGATGGTTCAGTCGGTTAAGCGTCTGATTTTGGCTCAGGCCATGATCTCACAGTTTGTGAGTTTGAGCCCCACGTTGGGCTCTGTGCTGACAGCTGGGAGCCTGGAGCCTGCTTCAGATTCCGTGTCTCCCTCTCTCTGCCCCTCCCCCGCTCATGCTCCCTCGCGCTCTCTCTCTCTCTCTCAAATAAACATAAAAAAATTTTTTTTTAAATGAAGGACCTCTTCTAAGGGAGAAGTCAGCCTGTGTGTGCTCACTGCCCGCCCACCCCAGGCCCATCTCACCCTGGCTGCCCTTCGTCTTCTCTCATAATGGAGGTGATGAGGGTATTTGTCAGCAAATCATGGGAGCTTAAGAGAAGCCTCCAGGTTTGAGCACCAAATTCATGCTCTCAGCAACAACAGCCAGAAAGTTCAGGAGTGTGGGAGGAATTTTAAAGACCATTTTATTTTTTCTGGTATTTGGTTGAAATTCTTTCGTGGGCTCCATTCCAGCAAGACATCTGGACAGGTGTGCTCAGCAGGATCCAGAGCTTACGAGGAAAAAGTGATGCCTCATGCCTTGCCATCAAGAGTCACGCTTTCAGCGACAGCCCCAGGAAATTTTAGACTGCAGGTGCAGAAGGGGGGAGAGAGATGAATAGGGCCGATTTCTACTTTTATGAAGTATCTGGAGCAGGCTGGTAGCAGGCGGCTGCTTCCGTGTGACTTGTTCATTAAAGAGGTGACTTCTTGTGCCGGCATCACATGATTTATCTAGTGCAGTTGGCTAGAATCGGAAATACTCTTTGGGGAAAGGCGGGTGCAGAGATTTTAGACTCTGGAAAATTTTCTCCTTACAGGGGAATCTCTCCAAGTATTTATTCTGATTCAGGTTTCTGGTCCATGGCAGTTGCTGTCAAGATCAGCGGTTCTCAAAATGTGGTCCCAGACCAGCAGCATCAGCGTCTCCCTGGAGATTGTTAGAAATGCAGATTCTTGGTCCCCATCCCAGACCAGGTGAATCAGAAACCCCTGGGGTGGGCCGACAGTCCAGGCATAACACACCCTCGGGTGTTCCTGGTGCACGCTCCAGTTAGAGAACTGCTCAGCTAGAACACCATCTGATCGTTAACAACCCAGCCCATGGTGTTGCACCTGCCAGTCAGAAGTGAGGAAGCAAAATCTGGGCTCAGGATAGAAAGATGATGACTGTGCCAAATACCTGGGGAGTCCTTCATATCCTTTGGAGGATTTCACATTTGTTTTCTCACGTGGTTTAGAAAATTGCCCCCGAGGAAGACAGGGCAAGTATAAACATCTTCATTTTACAGATGAAGTAATGCACCTGTTTTGACCACCGGGCACATGTTTTTTCCTGCCATATTGACTGCCATGGGATTGGAGACAGAAATAAGCAAATCCTTCAGAGCAAATCTAGGGAATCTGGGAGGTGCCTACCAGCCGTTTCAGCTGAGCCCTCCTTCCTTCACCTGGTCTACACCTGGGGATGTTGGCAGACGCGATAAAGAACATGGTTCTTGATTTTCAGTATATTGGCACCGCCATGGGCAAAGAGACCCAGTAAAACAGATCTGGTTTGGGGGCAAGGACGTGGGCTTGGGGTATGGATCCCAGCTGTGCCTGCGTCAGCAGCATGACTTTGGGCAAGTGACTGAAAATTAAGCACCTCTTACAAGGAAGAAGTCGGTCCTCTGTGTGTTCGTTATCCCTTCCATGTTACAGTTCCTATAGATTACGGTTTCTTTGCAGTCAACTGGGGATTCCTCTTTGGGGCTGAGAGGGTGGGAGGGGAGGTCCTAGGGAGTGGGGCTGGCAAGGTTGGTTGTAAGGAGGGAAATACCAAATAGGTAAATTCAGTAGACATTTATTTCGATCCCTAATCCCAAACTGTAACTAATTTGAGAAACCATGATAGTAACAGTAATAGCCTTATCACAGAGGCTTGCTCTGCGTCAGGCGCTGTGTTAAGCCCTTTGTGTTCATTATCCCATAGACTCCTCCCTACAGTGCTCTGCAGCGGTTCTCCTACTGTCGCCCCATTGTGTGCGGGAGACCCAACAGTGTATATAACTTGCCTGAAGTAGCACAGAGTTAGGCTTTTCCATCAGGCTACCTTAATCTACGGTGCACCTTAAACAACCATTATTGGCGACATTTTGGCGTGGAGTTGAAGGGAGACGTGCTGGAGTAAATGGCAGCCTTTACTTTTACTTGAGAGTTGATAACTGCAAGAGGTGGAAAGTAGTGTAGAGAAGAAATGCATCTTGATGGATGAGTGGGGAAAGGGACCATCACTGGTAGGTTAACCTAGTGAAGGGCTAATCTTCAGATATTTAAGCTTTTGGTCGGTTCTGGAGGGTGGTCAGTTTGATGTTAGCCTTGTGGGACCCACTTTGTGGTTTCACCCACCACATCCCTCTTGGAAGCTTCCGAGCTCAATGTGTAGATGCTTGTTTGACCGTCATGGAAACTCGCCCTCATTTGGCTTGTGACCTCATGCTCTGATGGGCCCCTTCCTTCGGGAAAACCCCTACATACCTGGTAAGCTTCCTCTCCTTTCTGGAGTTTCCCTAACAGAGAAATGATTTCTGTTATGTGAAGGTATCAGCATTCTGCAAGACACCATATTGTGGATTTCTTGTTGTTAGTTTCCTTCGAGTATATACTGTATGTCTCTCAAGGAAATGCTCATATTGAGACTTTTGAACCAGGAGATGTCATTCAGGTAAGGGAAGTGACACAGGCATGGGAAGTCTCGCCTTCAGCTTTGGAGCTCAAATACTGAGAATGAACACTCATGGCTTGTCCAGGGCACAAGGACTCTGGCCTAGAAACCAGAAAATAGGTCAGAGTAACGTAAATGGATTGATCTAAGGGAACATTTTTACTTCCTTTCACTTGCTCTTATAAATGATGGTTGAAGCTTGTATCTTATGGTGTCTGCAGGGCTCCTACAGTGAAATAGGACTAAATTAGCATGTGCCAAGGATGAGGGCATGAGTGGGTGAAAAGCCAACATTAAACAGAAAATACCTATATATTTAGGTTGACCTTCTGGAAGCCTTCTTGAGCATGTGACATGAGGTTTGAAACTGTAACACAACCACTGATTAAAAAATTAACTGCCTCCATTCCCAGTTGCGTTACACCTGCAATAATTTATCTTTTAGGCCTTCAAGGCGAATACCTGGGTATGGGGAATCTGCTGTTCCAGAATGAGCCCTGTGGTCAGTGCAGAGTAGCTGGACTGCTGTGGACTTGGCATCAAGCCCCAGGTTCTAGTCCTGTTTCTTTCATACTCTGTGAGACCTTGAGGGGAGTCACATGACCTCCCTGAGTTTTGGGTTTGTCCACGTCCAGGAGCCAAATGCTACCCACCCCGTGGGGCAGGCCCTCATGAGATGAAAAGTGTCTGTGGGTGTTTGCTCAGCAGTAGATGCTGTGAATGGGTACAACACCCACTTATATGTGAGGAATTAGTAAACTGATTCTCATCTTCCCATTCCTTCTCCCTGGAAGTGCTCATGACTTTATATCCCCTGCCCAGAGGGGAAAACTGGAGCCCTGGCCAGGCACGCTGTGGTTAGTAGTTCCAGAAGCCCTTCCATCCGCCCTGCCTAGATGACTTTCCGTGTTCCTCAGCAGGTGTCTTGGGGTTTGTTCTGTGTACCCGCCGTGGGGATTCTCCTCTGCTCAGCAAGAGGTGTGTGGTCTCCCCTAGGGGAGCCCATTTGCTCAGAGGGATGCCTGGGAGCTGCTTTTCCTCATCCATCAGAGTTTCAGTTGCTCAAGGAGTAGAGGTGCACTGTGTGCGTGGAAGAGGGGTGGGCGAGCGTGTGTTTCTAGTAACAGGTGTTGCTCCCCTGAGGAAGCTTCATTAGGAGTCCTGTGTGTTTTCATTTGTGAATGTGTATGCGTGTATGAATGTACTTTGTCCATTTCTACTTTAAAGGGGAGGCTTTGACAAAACCTGATCAATATTTTGCATTCCATGCATGAAGAACCAGATGTTAGAAGTTTCTATCACTGGGGAGGAGGAAGGAGCGGGGCCCCTCCAGATTTACAGAAATCAATGTTCTCTGACAGAAGTTGGTTAGTTTTCCTGGGAAACAAGTTACAGGAACACACTTTTTTGATTTTCACGATGAATTATTTTCTAACAAGAGTCCTCTTTTCGTCTCTTTGACTTGCAGTTGTTGGCCAGGGTGAACGAGCACCACATATTAATGGGGTAGAATCCCACAAAGTAACACGGGCTGGCCTCCTTTCTCTCCCATCTTTTTTAATTATTAATTTTCCTTTTGCGCTTGGATTTATGTGCGAGGTTCATTATCGAGGTGCTTCTGATTGCAGCGATGGCTTTTTCTTTCCGAGCCCTGCCCCCACCCCCACCCCAAGCTGGACCCACAGGGGAAGATGTGGGGCATTCGATGTTTCCATGTCCAGGGCACAGGAGTGTCGCCTTCCAGCTAAACCGAGATGGGACAGGCATTTTATTTTATTTTTTATTTTTTATTTTATTTTACTCATTTTGGGGGGGATGAGCATCTTAAAAGAGCTCCACCAAGATCAGAAAGTGGTTTAGGAAAAGGTCCCTGAGCAGTACGAGTGAGCCCACACTCCCCCGTTGTCAGTTTAAAGCACTGACCACCAGTGCAAGTCACATTCCTGATGGCTGTCAGTGAGGACAGTCATGCCTGCTGCGTAGCGGTAATTTCAAGAAGTTGGAGATCATTGGGCTCTTCTACTTCCGTTTATGAGTCAAACTGGATACTTGTTAGAGGTCACTGTAGTTCTTTGAGCTTTCAGAAATAAGTCATATTGAAAGTTTCTTAGGAAATGACTGTACATTTACAGTTCATATAACTCAGTGTTGTGTGCGCACTTTTTAAACCAGCCAGTGACATTGAGGAAAATCAAGGAAACCCTTAGGCAGGTCCAAGGCTATAGGTCACTGGCCCGAGTGAGTTGGGGTAGACCTCAGTTACCACTATTCTTTAGCTAGTTGATCTTGGTTTCTTGGTTTATTAGTTGGTCACGCTTCTTCATCATTATTAGTTTGTGGATAGATGGCAGTTTTTCTTGAGTAAGCCAGTGATTTTCACTGTTGGAGCTGGCGTGTTTTCACGATGATATTCAAGCCAAAGGGATGTTTTTCTCATGTCCCTCTTGGCGTGTTCTCCAAGTCACCACTGTCACTGTCTTAATCAATTGCAGGTTAAGGCCTGGGGTAGGGCGTGTTCTGTGTGTGTGTGCATGTGCGTGCGCGTGTGTGCGTATGCATAGTGTCTAATGTGTTGTAGACGTTTAGAAGTGAATCAGATTCAAACCTTGTCCAGTGGGCAGAGCAGCCGGTTTTCTCTGGGTCCATGTGTAGCGTGCACGCCTGAGAGCCTACTAGCCACAGCTGAAGTTGTTGTTTTGTTTTCTTTTTTAAATTGTACAACTGACCTGGGGTGGCTAGGTGACTCGGTCGGTTGAGCGTTCGACTCTTGGTTTCAGCTCAGGTCATGATCTCACAGCTTGTGGGTTTGAGCCCCGCAGCTGGCTCTGTGCTGTCAGGGTGGATTCTCTCTCTCTCCCTCTCTCTCTGCCCCTCCTCTGCCTTCTGTCTCAAAATAAAAAATAAACTTAAACATTTTAAATAAACTCTACACCTGACCTCATAGAGGTAAGAAGTTAAGATCAAATGCAGAGTAAACTGGAAAAAGTAAAGCAAAACCTACGTTCCCCTCCCCAAGGATGGGAGGACCTCTGATAGAGTTGAGGGAGAGGGTTGGAGCGTTGAGGATTTGTGGGGGAGAAAAATTCGCTCCCTGTCAAGAAGAGCAAGAATTCTGAACAGGGGCAGATCCTTTATTGAGTGTTCCCCTGAGATTTGTGCCTTGGTGGATTCTTCATATATTACAGTGAATTTAATTAAATACATTGGGATCCCAGTTGAGGGTATTCTAATTAGCTGGGTCAGGAACAAATTATTCTCTCTCCTCCAAATGAAAACATCTAGTCTTTTCTGCAGGGGAAGCATGTCCGTGGGTGATGGCTTGCTCTCCTGGAGTCCTCATTGGTCTCTCCAGCCCCACCCCCTCCCACTGCTTCATATTAGGCAGGTTCCAAGGGTAGAATCCTGGGGACACAACCAGTGCCACTTGGGATGGAGAGGGCATCTGGCCAACAGGTCAGGGCATTGACCCTCTCAAGACCTGGGAAATGACCCCATGGTGTGGAGAAGGTCATACAGGGCAGGAGACCCTGTTGCTAGCTTTGGATCCCTGTTTGCTCCAGGTTGGACAGCTGGAGAAGTACTGAGTGAGAACTTATAAAATCTGGTAAGAACAGGATCTTTGACCTGCAGGTAGACTCAGGTTGTGATCAGAAGTTTGGGTTGTGGGACGCCTGGGTAGCTCAATCAGTTAAGCATCCGACTTTGGCTCAGGTCATGATCTTGAGGTTCATGAGTTTGAGCCTCGCAAAGGGCTCTCTGCTGTCAGTGCAGAGCTTGCTTCAGGCCCTCTGTCCCCCTCTCTCGGGCCCTCCTTCCCATCAAAAATAAATAAAAATTAAAAATAGTTTTTGAAAAGTTTGGGTTGGGATGTAACCTTTATAAGCAGGTGTTTCCTGGCAACCAATAAATAGTTTATTCTGCAGTTTTTTCAGTGTGTTGGAGAATGAACCCAGACTACAAATGCCGGCTTGGAATTTTGAATTAAGTTTTTGTACAAGCCTCTAAGAGAAGACCCTAAATATTCTCTAGACCAGGATCAAGGGGAGAGGCCATAGACCTGTTTACCTTGTTTCCTCTTATTCTTTTCTCTACCATTTGTAGCGTGTGTCCATTTCCTTTCCAAAATGGCTCCCAAATGGTAGATGGAAGAACTCCTGGTGGCACAAGAGGTTGCCATTTACCCCCAGGAGATTGAGTATAGAGTGTTTTTGGAACATTTTTATCATATTGGTTATTTTTAAAGCAGGAATTCCCAGTGTGATGTTTATGTCAATTCAGGATTTATATAGTTCTATCACCCAAGGGCCTATGGATTTAAGGACAAAAGACATTTGACATCTCAACTCCCATCCAACTCTTTTTGGCCACGTTGTCCTCTCTTCTGGCTCAGAGGTTGGAAACACCAGCCAGTTGGAAAAGAGCCTTTATATCCATATTACAATTTTATGTTAAGGATTCAGTGCCTTATTGCAAGGAAATCCTGTCTCACGGGAGGGTAATGGGAATTTTGGGGTAAGGCTTTAATGATTCTTGTTCTGAGTTCATACTATATGATCTTACCAAAATCCCTCGATAAAATTCATTGCTTTGGATTCCATGGTTATTTTCCCTGTTATCTTTTATTTCATCATTTGTTGAAGCTTTAATAAATGTAATTCTTTTGGCCTTAGTGACCCAAGACAGCAGTACACGTTTCCCCATGCTGGCTCTCATACAAGTTTCCTGCTCCTTAATCCCAAGCCAGACCCCTTGCTCCCAGAAATATCTTAGTCCAATTTTTGACTTTTGGGGGTGGGAGGACTCTATGGGGAAGCTGGGGACAATGAACGTGGGCAAGCTAATCCTTTTCCCTTTATATCTAGCCCATCAGGCCCTCCTTCTCCCCAGGGTTGTAGCCTCCAAAAAAGATAGCTTTGGTGAATTCCACCCTCCTGAAATCCTCTTCAAGGACCCTGTCTCAGAGGCACATTGAAGATAAACCATTAAAGAGGAAATCAGCTCAAATTTATTTCCAGAAAGTAGCTTTTTATTATAAGTTGTTGTCATTGCCTTAACAGTTAACATTGAGTTCGCCAGTTCTGCCGACTCCTTCTGGTTGTGAAATTGCTGTAGGATGGCTGTTACTAGTGGGGATATTGTTTTGTTCCAAAGCTCTGCACCTGAGTGTGTCAAATCGTCCATTTTGGGGGAAAGAAGGGATTGTTCTCTTGGTACCTATGAAGCCCTTCCCATTTTTGCCTATACCTTGGCCTCAGAGCAACAGTTAGGTATGGGGTGGTTTAGCCAATTTACATGATTGAAGGCCTGGGCCTCCCTTTCATCCCCCACAAAGATTTTTCTGCAACGGTCCATTGGCACGTTCATCCTTCCCTCTTCCAATAAAGCTCAAACATGCTTCTGGGATTTTCATAGTTTTCTACAGAACAAAGAATGTGTACATGTGAGCACCTGAGCCTGGAGTGTGTCATTCAATGGGAAGTGCTGGTAGGGCCGCTCGGGTATTTTTAATGGAGCGCAGGGCATTCTAACTGCTCTGCCTTCTCAGTGTCTCAAGCTATAATCTAGAGAAGAAGGCTGTTGAAGCAGGATGAGCAACAGTTAGCATGGCATTGGCGTGTGCACATGCAGGTCAGAAAGGAGAGGAACAGCACAAAGTGGTTCCGAGGCATTTTTTGTGTCTTCCCTGTGTCTTCTTGAGCCAGGCTCTGGGGTCTGGAGATGGGAGTGGGGAGAAGGAGGAAAGGGCAGGTAATAACACAAGCACATAAAACACATTATCGGAGTTTGCTCCTCCTCAGGGATGCTGGAGGAACATGAGACCCTGGTCCTAGTTCCCTCTCTCCCACTAAGTAGCTGGGTGACCTTGGGTCATTCACTTAAGTTTTTTGGAGTTGTTTGCCCTGCTTTATAAAGGGCAGCCAGTAGAAAAATTCCCTCTTCTCCTAAAATGGGATCATTTGAAATGAAGGAGATTATCCTCTCTATACCAGGAGCTTGTTACTTCCTCAGCTGTTAGTGAGAAGGGCCCATACCTTTCACCGTTTTCTCAAAGAGGCACACAGAGTTTGTGAGTTTTGTCCTTGGATAATCTTCGCGTCTTTTACAGTACACAGAAGTCTGGGGTCTGCTAACTGTTCCCATGACCTCTCCTGTTCTTGCACCTCTCACTTTAATCCTGTGTGTGTCTGCTTTCTGCCACGTTTTGGGCTTCCTTGTTCTAGAATCAGAACACACAAATACAATCAAGAGTGTAATTTTGACCATCTGATGCACTAAGCCAAGTGACCTTCAGATGTTGACAGGCAACCAGTCTGGAGAAATTTATTTTTCTGTGTTTTTTTTTTTTTGTTTTTAATCCGAAGGAAAACCTAATTTTAGGTTCTCCTAATAGACTGTGGTTCTAAATATAAAAACTTGACCTGTCATTCTTGTGGAAAAGCCAGACAACAGCTTTGGCTCTGCGTTACTGACCTAGGATTCTATGCAGGGAGTGTGACCATATAGGCTATCACCTAAAGCAGAGGTTGGCTAACTTTTTCTGTAAAGAGCCAGGTAGTAATATTTGAGGCTTTGAGGCCCATGCTGTCTCTGTTGCAACTACTCAACTCTGGTGCTTGGAAAGCAGCCATCGTTAATATGCAGATCCGTGGATGTGGCTGTGTTCTGTTAAAACTTTATTTACAAAATTAGGCAGCAGGTTGGAGTGGGCCCACAGGCCATTGTTTGCAAACCCTGATCTAAATAAAGTGGGGCATTCTGGAGCGTCTGAGGAAGAACCTTGGATTATTGTGCCAGGAAGACCCAGGTCACCTGGGGAGGGTCGGCACTGTCAGCATCAGCAGCCGCGTGGAAAGCCGCTGGGGAAGGGACGTTCGGGGGAGTTGGGGAGGGGAGTCTGCTGGCTGCTGGCCCTCGAAGCACTGCTGGAGAAGAAGGTACGTTGGGGAAGACAGAACAGCCCCTCCCAGGAATCTCCACCCTGGGCTGCGGCCAGGAACGGGTGGGCTCGTGGCGGTGGTGGCTTCCAGTGGCTTACCCACGACGTGTCCCTCTCCTCTGCCCCTCGCAGCACCTGCAGCAGCACGAGAGCGGAGTGGAGGGCGAAAGTTGCTATTACCACTGCGTCCTGTGCAACTACTCCACCAAGGCCAAGCTGAACCTCATCCAGCACGTGCGCTCCATGAAGCACCAGCGCAGCGAGAGCCTGCGCAAGCTGCAGCGGCTGCAGAAGGGCCTTCCCGAGGAGGACGAGGACCTGGGGCAGATCTTCACCATCCGCAGGTGCCCCTCCACCGATCCGGGTGAGTGGTCTCACGGGCCCGTTGGTGAGTGGTTTCTGGTGGGGGCCCGGTGTGGACCTCCCGAGGGCTTTGGTTTGCTGCTGCTCGTCCTCGTGTCCCATCACCGACCGCACAGGTGGCCATCGTATTCTGGTAGGAACATTGTGTGCCTTCTTGCCTTTCTTTCTTTTTCTTTTTTTTAACTGAAGGAACTTCGCCTCACTTTCTTCAGGTGTCACAGGCCACTTCCCAATGAGCAGGACAACTGGAGATGTTGTGTCTCCTATCCCCAGATTCCTCCGGTGCTTACTCTGGATTCACTCTATTGGTCCAGATGGACATAAAGCAAGTGCTAAATTATGGCCTGCTCGCCGGTAGGGATAAGAGTTTGTGGCCTCAAGTCCAGTGTGTGAGAATGAACTTCAGAGAGGATCAGAACAGCCCGCGCTTGTTCTAAACATTTTCCCATTGGGTTTGAGGGTGCCTCTGCGAGTCATGGCCTGGTGCTGCCTGCTTCTCCACAGGGTCGGGGCCTCCAGCGGAACCTCGCCAGCTCCTGGCTCCCACCACAGTCCCCTTTTTCCGTCACTCCCTTCCACTTCTTTGTGGTTCTCTTTCCCACCAGGACCTCACTGGTAGAATCCTCCTTCTGTGTTTTCAGCCCTTCCACTCCCTTTCTCTCACTGTGGAATCACAGGGCATCAGGGCCTCTTTAAAAACAACAGAACAAGAGCTCTCCCACAATCCTGTGTCCTGCTTCTCTCTCTGCAATAGAATCTTCAAGGTTCTTGAAAGAATAGCCTGTATCTGTCATCTCCAGCCGGTGCCTCAGCTTACCATAGCCTGTCTCGCTGCATCAGCAAACCACCCTTGAGAGGTCACCATTGACCTTGGATTTACCCAACCCTGTAGCTACCTGCTGGGCCTTCTTCTATTCTTTCTGTGGTCTCTGAAAGTATTGCATGGCCCCACGCTGAAGCTCCCTTCCTTGAGCTTCCAGGTTGTGTTTCTGTCCTGTCCTGGTGTTTCTCTTGGCCATCCTTCCCAGCCTGGCCCCTGGCTCGTGGTCCTCGGCCTGCCCCACCTTCTGGCGTCATCTGGGAGTTAGGCCCCGTTCCTTGGCTCCCAGTCCTTTAAAGCTTGATTTCTGTGGAGTTTTTAATCTTAATTTTATCTAATTTCACATTTTTATAGTTCTTAAAGGCAATAAGTTATGTAAACCTTAAGAAAAATGGCATGACCCTCCCCGTCCCCCATCCCCTTGCCCAGAGCCATGGCTTTCAACTTTTAGTTGTTTGTTTTGTTACATATTTCCATCTTTCTTAATGTGCTTTGATTTCTTTTTTTTTTTTTTTATGTTTTAGACATTATCTATTGGCTTTCTACTCTAAACGGTGAGGCTTTCACGAGCATTCCATTCTACAAACCACACACTCCTACTGACACACACCCATCCACAAACTCACACGTGGACACCTCAGACTCCATATACTCCCCTGCACACCACCCCTGGACCCCCTACATCACACTCCCCAGCCCCCGCTGTATACCCAGTCTTCTCTCCCCTCATCTTCCATGATGATTAAATAATAATTTGGGGTTATATTAATATTCAGTGTTTTCATTATTCTAACTCTATAAATATTAATCACAGCTGAGCCATGTAGAGTTTTATAATTTCATTTACCTTCTTGTACAACTTTTTATTTTCCCTGGTTTGCTAGGTATCTATGATTAATTCATGGCTAGCCTTCTGCCAGAGTAGACATTTCCTGGTCTCTGAAGGCCCTGCCAGATCAGTTGTTCTGTCAGCTTCGTTTCTTCCTGGAGATGTCCCTCCTGAGCCCCTCCAGACCTCTCTGCTCCCTGCCCCTGTCCCTACCCCCTCGCTGCTTTTTTGGTCTCTTTACGTAAATGGAGTGAGCTGCTATACGAAAGGGGGAGCATGCGCCCTCCCTGCTGGAGTAGCTGAGGTTTCATTCTCAAAATGGAGAGGCCAGTTTCTTTCTTCAGGAACCAGGGTCATTTCTTGGGTGCCAGCATAACTTGTCACCTCTGGGTCACTGCAAGACTGTTCTTTCCCCTGTGTTTTTCAGATGTCTCTTCTGGTTCAAGTTCAAATACCGTGATCTCGGGGGCTTCCTCTTGGTGCCCGACCCTGTCCCTCCACCTTTATGCGCTCAGGAATGAGGGGCGAGGCCGATACCCCAGACTCATCTGTGCCCGAACACAGCCTGTTGAGCCATCTGCCCGTGGGGGTCCCCGTTTTCCGCCTTTTGGCCTCTGTTTGATCCTGCCACTTGGCATTATTTTGCTGTGGAGCCATTTTACAGGATTCTCCTGTCCCATCCATAAATGCAGACCTATTTATTTCAGGGTTGTTTTTTTTTCTCCCCCAGCTCTGCATACGTCATTGTTTTAATCTTCTGTTAAAAGCTGGTCCCTTTCGCCCTTCAATTCTTTCTTTCACTCTCCTCAGAATTCCCTTTTTATTAATGAGGTGCCCCAAACTAAATAGTGTACAGCTGCCATTTCACCCGGGGTCTATGGACTGGAACAAACAGTTCCCTGTTTTATAATGTAATACTTCTATTTATGCAGTCCGCTCTGGAATTGCTTTCTTACACCATTGCCTTCTGGGTTTCTCTCATTTAATGCGTATTAAGAGTTATTTTTCCCCCTGAAGTGTATGAGCAACTTTAGTCTAGATGATAGACTTCCTTTCTGTATTTCAAAATCCTTTTGTATTGTCTTTGGCCTGGAGTCATGTTTTTTGCTCTCTACCCTCTCCCTCTCCACCCTGCGCCCTCCTCCCTCACACATTCGGGCTGAGCCCATACTCTTCACTAATGACAAAAGGGCAAATTCTTAGGTAATGTTCACGTTGACAGTAAAAGTAACTTGGTGCCATTTTAGAAACCCCTTTAAGACAACTCCTTTTAAAATATGTCCTCCTTCCCCATAGGGATTGGCTCCTAACTTCTTGAGAGAATATTTTCAAGAAAAGGTGAATTTAAGACACTCAAAGTCATCAACTTCAAATTTATCAACAGAGACTTTATCAAATATTCCCAATCTTCTCTTCTCTCAAGTAGGGGTCAGGACATTAGTGTTCAGCTGGAACCGTCATTCGTGTAGCATAAGGAAGCCATGGGGAGGTCTTCGAGCACCTTTTGGGGACCCCTGCTTGTTCTAACTATAAACTGCGTGTAAATGGTGTGCTGTCTAGAGTTTTCTACTCTGGCCTTCTGTCAACAGCTAGTTAAATGATGGTGTTCTTTCTTTCCTTTCTGCCTCTGCTGTCCACACACCGGAAAGTTGTCCAAAAGAAATAACTTCCTTCTCTGAACTCAGGACCTCCAACCCCAGTCCCCCAACACCTTCTTTCCACAGGTATCCAGACTCCCCTTGCTGCGGCTGATGGAGAGAACTCTAGAATAGTTTCTTCCCTGTGGTTGACAAAAAAAAATCTCTTCAGATTTTCCTTGTTAACTTAAAGCCAGTATGTTTTCCAGTCAGTCAAGTTCGCCATGTAGCCTTCCAACCCACATGAATTTGTAAGTATGGAGAAGGACACATGGTGAAGCTCTCCTCCGCCCTTCAGAACTTTGTGGTAGCGGCCAGGACTCACACGTGTCACTGATCGCATAAGCCCTTGAGAGGCCTCGTGGCCGAACATAAAACACCTAGGCCCTGCCCTGCACCAAAGGGCTAAGTGTCAGCTGCTGGAGGTGTGCTGATAGTACACCACTGCCCCCTGCGTGGTCCTGCTTGTGCGAGGCTTTACCCTTATGCTCGTGGGCAAGCCAGGCCCTGTATCATATTGTCTTTAACCTAGTGTGATAGTTGTGTGCTTATGCTTGCCACGTCACCCCCACTCTAGACAGGCAGGCAGGCACACACATGCACGTGCACACACACACACACACACACACACACACAGTGGGACTTCCCATTTAAAAAATGGCTTGGAAATATACAGCTCAGAGAAAAGGAAGTAATTTAAACAGGTGAAGTTTCCCCTCTGCCTTCCTGCCCAGTTTTTTGGTAATGGGCTTGAGTGCATTTTCTGCAAGACCAAGTGTTCTCTGGACTTTCTTGGGATTTGGTCTTTTCATTTCGTGCCCACAACCAGGTAGAGGTAGAGGTAGAGAAGGCCTGTTGTTAAGTGCTGACACACTGAGTTCTAGCTCTTCATTATTGGCACTGGCTGTTTACTTCCCCTTAGTTGACTGGAAGCTCATGGAAGATTGAAAGCTCTCATAGGTGGGTCATGTGAAGGACCACTTCCCCGTTTGCTTATTAAAAAGGCATTTCTGGCTCCCGGGTGAAGCTGTAGTTAATTTCACTATATCATTGCCCTGGGCTTCTAGAAGACAAGAGGCCCTTTGTGTTCCTCCTGTCTGCCTGCCTCTCCTCCTCCTCCTCTTCTTCCTTTTTTTTGTCTTACCCTTGCCTTAACTATTTTCTCTTGCACATAGTCCTAGAGCTCCAGACTTTGCACAGATGTAATTTAACGGTTCTCGATTGCACGCCGACTATGTTCAAGACTTTTTATGAGTCGGGAGACGCCTCTGACATTTCCTCTCCTCTCTTGATGTGGATACCCTGGTGGATATGCCAGCCCAGGCATTCGAGGCAACCAGATGATGACTCAGTTTACAGAGGGCACAGCTCTTTGGAGTTTAAGAGAATATTTTGTTTGGAGCGGAAGCTGGCATCCCCCTTCACTGACACGTCTTTGGCGCTCGAGGTCGTGAATTCCTGGGGTCGGGAGGCAGAGGCTTGCCAAGTGATAATGTGGATTTGGTGACAACCTATTCTGAAACACTCACTGGCTTCTCTTGATGGATCATTTTTTCATACCATGTTTCAGGGAGTTTTTGCTTTTAACTTCTGCAGCTTAAAAGAGTAAGAAAATGTTCTCTTTTCAAAACTTTCTCATTTTGTCCTGTTTTTATTTTTCAAAATTGGTATGAGGCTGCCTTCTAACTATGAAGTACATCTCTTTTTTCTATAAGTAGCTAAATTATATGCAATTTTAGAGTAATTTTTCTCATAGCACTGAAATATGTTAAGGCCAGTTCTGTAATTCCAAAACATTGTTTTTGTAAAACCAAACAGCTGTGTTCTTTTTTTTTTTTTTCGCCTTTTTATGGTATGTCTTGTTGTTGGGACTTGGGAAAAGGTATAGGGATAAAAATATTTCCAACTAAAGACATTACATGTAAAAGAAATCACAACAGATTGGAGTGAGTGAAATTTTATGTATTACAGAGGAGCGGAAAAATATGACTGTGTGTTAAATATATTCTCTGATAAGGACTGTTTGGACAATAGGATTATAAACCTCAGTGTGCTTTTTGGAAAGATGCTTCACAACGCACGGATAAAGAGAGATCATTATGTGTCAGCGTGAAAGAGGGCATAATACCGTTAAAGGAAAAATGGAGTTTATAGAATAACATGATTTGGTTCTGTTAGTTTGATTAATTTGATTCTATTTTGTAAAAGTATTTTTCTTAAAGCTTTTAAAATAACCATTCTCATCAAAGTTTGTAATTGGTGTCTCTGGCTGTTTCATGGGTGGGATCTACTTAACATGGAGTCTAAGAGAGTGTCAGGCACATGGCAGGACTCAGATATTGATGGCACGTATACACACAGATACTAACACAATTGCTAAGAACATACCAAAGAGTAAATCTTGGTTGTCTTTTGTCGTAGAGACACTTTTCTGTTTGTCACTGTAAAGCATACATAGTTTGATTACCGTCTGATTCTCTTGCATTTTGCATCTACATGGCGAGGACAGGAGTAGTTCTTAGGGTATATACACCGTCTTGTTTTTCTGTTGGAACAGATTTTCTGATTTGCCTTAATTAGTCCTCTAACAATCTACAAAGGTCAGCGCCAATTGCCTGTTCATTTACATTTGTAATTGTGATGGCTTCTGATTACATATTCCTTGTCTTAGTCCTTCCTGTAAGTATATGCTAGTGTGCCCTCCCCTTCCCTCCTCCCACATCCCGCACATGCATCAGCCCAGTGTGGACGCCGAGGATCTGACTGACTCTTCATACAAGAAACCTTTGTGGGGATGGTCCAGCCTTCCCTTGAATTTCAGCGTCTGTTATGGAAAGGCATCTTGGAGAGGCCGTCGCTTCTAAGTTAGGAATATAATGAAGCCAGAGTCAGGGAAATTATGTCGATGCCAGGCAAGAAATCTGAGAGCCATTATCTAGGAGCCTTCTCGAACTGGGTAATTAAGGGCAATTAAACTTTCCTGCTTGCTCTCTGCAAAATATGCTAATGATCTGGTCTTTTGGAAGGTGGACACGTCTAAATGTGGTTTTATTGCCGTCCCATGTTCTGGTCTGGAAGGGTCTCTCCGAAGAGGGTGAGATGTCATGACACCAGTGGCTTGGGCAGTGGGTCCAGAGTCTCCAACCTCGCATGTAATCTCTTTCCTCTCTGTCTTTTGCAGGAGAGGCTCACATCCACATCCAGACATGGACCTTTCAGATATTATCCAAAACCTGGCTGCAGTAGCCTGAGTTGCAGTGATGCTTATTCATTCGCCCTTTCATATTCTAGATCTGCCATTCACTAGTTGATTTATTTTTATGAGCTGATCAAAGCTACCAGGGATTTGTTTGTCTGTTTGTTTTATTTTACTATATAAATCTGGAGCATACGTTGCCCTGTACAATGGGCTATACGTGTGGCTACACATTGTGGGCCACTTAGCCTTGTTCTTGGTTGGGGGCTCTAGGTTGTCTTCCATACTGTCCTCTGGGGTAGGTAGTAGTGTGTGTCCTCATGGCCACCTAGTGCTGCCGACTCTGGGAGGCAGCAATACCATGGCCACTCTCTTCTAGGGAGGGTGGTAACAAGGAGCACTGCAAAAAGGAAAAAAAAACAGGGACCTGCTGGTGGTTACTGGAATTAGGAGGGTGTGTGTGTGTGTGTGTGTGTGTGTGTGTGTGTTGAGTCAGTATTGGATGGTGCCCTATTGAGGGATATGAGCGTGCTAGAGAGCCCAGAAACACAGGAACCCCCGGGGGAAACTTAGAATATCATATCACACCAAGTGTTATTTTAGCGAAACCTTTATGCCAAGTCACCTTTGAAAAGGGGTATCTAAGGAACTTGAAAGTTTGAAACTTGACCTTCAGGTGAACAAGGATTGTTAGCCAGTGAGTGGGTGTTCTTGCTGGGTCGGTTGGGGTTTGGGGATTTCACTGGAAGGGAGGGGCCTGGTGATGACCACTGTAGCAGGACACAGTGGCCCTGTGTGCGTCCCTCACCCCAGCCTCGGCACTTAGTACCTCTTGTATTGCTCAAATGTAGTTTTCAAGAGAAGTAATGGCTTGTGTTTGCTTTGCCTCTAGAAATGTGCAAAGGATCCATATCTTGGGCTACTTATATTCTATATTAAACTTGTTCCTGACCTTGGTTGGGGGCCAGGGAGGAAAATAGAACATGCATCTCTTTGCTTACAGAAATAGCTCAAAGGCTTCTCAGACTTACAGATATTAAGGAACCCCCTTCAAACTGTGACCCAATTATGAGAATTATAGTTTCATATGATTTTTTTTACCCATTGACTAGAAATGAAAAGTGTTGTGTCTTTCCAGATCAGTATAAGCACTGTCCTTAGTTCCGTGGTCGTTGGGTTTCTAGATCCCTTGAGAGCAAAGTGAACGTCTCCAGATCCATGCCTGCCCATCTAGTATGGTAGTCATGGCCATATGTGGCTATTTAAGTTTAAATTAATTAAAGTTACATAAAAATTTTAAATTCAGTTTCTTGGGGCACCTGGGTGGTTCAGCGGGTTAGGCAGCCAACTGGATCTCAGCTCAGGTCATGATCTCATCATTCGTGAGTTCGAGTCCTGCATCAGGTTCTGCATTGATGATGTGAAGCCTGCTTGGGATTCTGCCTCTCCTTCTCTCTGCCCCTCCCTCGCTTGTACACGTGCACGTTCTCTCTCCCTCTCCCTCTCCCTCTCCCTCTCCCTCTCCCTCTCCCTCTCCCTCTCCCTCTCCCTCTCCCTCTCCCTCTCCCTCTCCCTCTCTCCCCTCTCCCCTCTCCCCTCTCCCCTCTCCCCTCTCCCCTCTCCCCTCTCCCCTCTCCACACACACACACACACACACACACACACACACTAAATAAACTTTTAAAAATATGCAGTGTCTCTGTCATACTAGCCAAATTTCAAGTGCTTGGTATGACATGTGGCTCATGGCTACCTCATTGGACAGTATAGATTTATAGAACAGTTGAGAAAGTTCTTTTTACATAACTTATATTTATAGAATAGTTGACAAAGTGTTGAGGTCCTCACTGGGATTCCTTAGAATTATGGCAGGCCCAGGCTGGGTTTGGGCTGCACTTTTTATGAAGTTCTTTGGCTTCCATTTTAAAGAATATGGTACCCACCCACCACCTGCTTTCTGCCAATTCTGGATGGGGTATAGTCTTTATTGCTCTTTCTCTCTCTCTTTTTGCTTCCTTTTCTTGGTTTTTCTCAGTGTGAGAGGTATGCTTCAAATAAGCATGTAAGCCTATTAGCAGTGTTGAGGGAGTTTGATCGGACTTTCTAAAGATGCATCTTGCAGAGTGCATGTTAAAGGGCTTTTTATAGTTCATATCTCAAGACTATCTTGAGACCTTGGGTGTATATGTTAACAAAAGGAGCTATTGATTGCTTTTAAAAGATCCTTGACCTTTGCTCTAATTAGAATATTAAAAATTGGACAGTGTGTGATTTTTCTTGGAACAGACCTGTTGTTTTAACTTAAAACTTGATCCCAAACTGTCGTCTTCTCATGAAGTCAAAAAAAGAATCTGTGTTCTTTTCTTCCACTGTTTCCATTGGTTTAAAGTCCTGAGCTCAGGACAGAGTTTTTCTTTCTGGACTGCCTTACTTGGCTTAGGGCTGCCATGACAAAATATCATAGACTGGTTGGCTTACCCAAGAGAAATGTGTTTCCCCCAGTTCTGGAGGCTGAAAGTCCCAAGATCAAGTCATCGGCAGGTTTGGTTTCTCCTGAGGCCTCTCTCCTTGCCTTATAGATGGCTGCCTCCTGTCCTCATGTGGCCTGTCCTCTGTGTGCACCTCCCTGCTATCTGTCTGTCTGGATTTAAAAGGACACCAGTCAGATTGGTTTAGGGCTCCTTTTACTCAAAGAGCCTCCTTTTATATGATCAGTGTTTCAAGGGCCCTGTCTCCAAACACAGACACACCTGAGGAACTGGGGGTTAGGGCTTCCATGTATGAATTTTGGGGGAACACAATTCAGTCTGTAACATGGGCTTTCTGAGGACATTTGAAGTCTGTTTCATGTTCCTTCTTTGACATGGTCCTTTTGGGTGTGGAGGGAAGGGTGGGATGTGGAGGTGGACGCAGAGGTGACCCGATGTTGGGGAGACCCTCCACAGCTCCCATCCTCCGTCCTTGTTGAGGCCCCTGGCAGGTGAAACAGGGCCAGCTCCTTGGAAGGGGACTCCAGAGGAAGGCAGAGGTGCTGGAGGCAACTCGTCAGGACAGAGTCGGGTCAGAACACCATGCCCGCTGAGCTCATCTCTCCGTGATTTTTTTCTCACCAGTCCTGACACAGCCTCCACTCACACCTCCTCCTGGGAAACCCCAGGGAACAACCAGCCAGCCCTGTGTAGGGACATTTTCGTGCCTGTGAAACGTGACACTCTCAGCATCAATAGAACTTGCCCTTGTTGGGCGCTCCAGCAGGCCAGTTGTGTAGAAGGTGTAGAAGGTTTGTGTGAGAGGGATTTATAGCCATACTGACTCCTTACTGTTGCCCACTGGTACTTTCATGGACAAGCAGAACTCACCGGATTTGTGGATAGTGTTGGGTAGCCCTGGTTTTGTGTTTTTGTTTTTTTTTTTTTGCTTTTTGTTTTGTTTTGTTTCTCTGGTTGGGGTAAATGCCCCCAGATCCAGAGCCTTACCATATTCCACATCCTGTTACGGTAGAGAATTCTGTGTGGTGTAAATTGGTTGGGCTTCCATCCAAAGGATTTGGGTTGCTGGAAGTACCTGAAGGAACTTTTATTCTTTGATTTTGCCTTACTCCGTATTGAATGCTCCATGCTTGACATTATCTAAAGGTCCCAGGGCAGACGTTTTCACCCTTAATAACTTCTGCTGAGGGCCTATCCCCATGTGTCTCTAGGGCTGGCATATCCTCAGTCCCAACCCTGATCTTTCTGAATGTGAGCCTGGGATGCAGGCCTCAGAGCCACCTTCCAGATGGGCCTTCCTTGACTGCAGGAGCATAAGGCAGAGACCGGTCACCAGTTCACAGCCAAGTGTAGATGTCTCACGTCTCTAGGTTTGCAGTGTTCTGGACTATTTGTGCTTAGTGCCACATGTGACTTGTGGCCGCCATATTGGATCCTGCAGATAGTAGATATTTCCTTCCCTGATGAAAGTTCTCATGGACACTGTAGCTCTAGACAGCAGCAAAGCTGGGAGTTGGAGCAGAGGCTCAGGGCAATACTCTTCCCACTGTGCCTGCCTTTCTTGCTGTGGGTTGACTGGCTCATCCAGGGGATAAGTAGCTCTTTGGCCCCAGGACAGGGCTTTTCATACCTAGAAAGGAATGTGGTTCATTGCTTAATTCTCAGTATAGAAGTGGAGAAACCCATGAGACTGAGGTGAGAAAAGGGGCAGCAGTTATTTGTGACATCAGAGTGCAAGCCTTGGTCTTCTCTGAGACTTGGCAGTGGTTTGCATGGCTTTGCTAACACTCACGGTCTTCTGTGCTTCTCTTTTCTGAGTCAGTCCCCAAAGCAGTGAGAAACCCCAGAGAGTGGAAAGGGCAGCTTTGACCCAGTCACCTGGGCCAGGGGTCTTTATTTGAATGGGTTCTAGCCTGTCACCAGTACAGGAACCTTGTGAGGCACTGCTGAGATGAGGATGTGGTCTGGCCATCAGCCATGCAAACTTGTGTCCACCCTGGACATTTTTATGGTCATAGCTGGAATTTTGTAGTATACATTAGCTGGAATTGGGGTTGGTAGGTCTGGAATTATTAACAGAGCAACAACAAAGACTATATTGGCAGTAAAAATCAGAACAAAATAAAAATGGGGCCATGATTCTTGAAAAAGGGTGGGATAGGGAAGTACAAAGAGGCTGGGCAGGTGCTAACGACTTTGGAACTGAAGAGGTAAAGATAAGGAATCCATAGAGGAAAGACCATGTTTGACCTTTCTTGCTTTGAAAAGAACGTTGGCTGGCTGGTGAAGATGTGACTGATTTGAGTCCAGAGGTGGAGCTCTTTAGTCCTGCAAAGATGGACATGTCCTTAGCATGGCCAGGCACCACTCTAGGCTCTGGGGAATCTGCCAGCAGGAGGAGAACACGGATTCTGGACTTCTCCCTCTAGTTGCGGGGTGGGGGGGGCGGGGTTGTGGTGGTCAGACACCAAATAAACAAATACAGAATGTCAGGTGTGCAAGGTTCTATACAAATAAATAGAGCAAGGCAGGGTGGGGTGAGTTGGTGGAGTTGTTTTATATAAGATGCCCCGGAAAAAGTCTCTCTGGGGAGGCGACATTGGAGCTGAGCAGAGGACAGTGAATGTGAGCAGTCCTGGCAGAGGTCCAGCAAGTGCAAAGCCCCTGGGCTGAGGGTGGGCAGAGGGCTGGGGAGGAGGCAGAGGGCTGGGAGGTGTGGTTCAAGCAGCCCAGTCCCCTGGGGGCCTTGGCAGTGTGTGGGGGGATTTGAATTTTCCTCCCCTCAAGATGGGAAGTCATTGGCAAGGTGTGAGCAGCGGAGGGGACAGTATGACTTACACTAATCAGGTTGTTGTGGAAATTTGCGTGTCCACCATAGTCCAGATGTAGGGTGTCTCCCTCTCCATCACCCCCAAGTAGAGTTGTCCCTCCAGGTAGGGAGGAGAGGGGTGACTGTAGTTATCGGGGGGCGCCACTGACCCCTGAACTGCTTGCTTCGAGGCTTCTGCCTACCACATAGCACTGTGGAGTCCTCTGCTTTAGCCCAGGGGTCAGCAGCTTTTTTTCCAAAAACAAAATCCTTTCCTGGTGACTCATTGCCTAAGTGTGAAGCACAGGAAAGACTTGTCCTTTTGACATGAGGATGCGTTGTCTCTACTACAATGTAAACACCACACGCAGGAATGAGAAACTGTCTCTGGTCAGGGTATGTGTTAGGATGACCAAGGCAGAGTGCCCGAGTCTTTCGTCTCCTCCTGTCCTGCACCTTCTTCTGATGGGCGTTCACATTCCACAGGACTTGTTGTATAAGATTGCGATGTGTATCTCTAGGACAGGAATTTCATTGCATTGCCTACCACTGTAACCCAAAAAGAGCTCAGTGCCCTAACACCTTTGATCCTCGGTGTCCCCAGTGCTGCGTGTCCAGAGGTCATTATCCCATTCTGGAAGGGCCGGTGACCCAGCTCTGACTTGCGTGTCTAGCCAGCCTTTGACAGACAGGCCTGATCTAATTCTGCAACCATTTTATTCTCCACAGACATGTGCCCAGATCTCAGGCGGATCTGAAGACTTTCTTCCAACACATCAGAGCAGGGAGATTTGCACTATGGTGTACTGTTTTCTCTGGGCTTTATTTTAATCAGGAATGTGGACTGGGGTGTGTGTGTGTGTGTGTGTGTGTGTGTGTGTGTGTGTGTGTGTGTGTGTTCCCGTAGATGGTGTACAAACACAGGGCTTTTAGTCCCTTTTGTAAGACAGGTTTTACATAGCTAATTGGGAAATAGTCTTTTTCCTTAATCGTTTTAGGGCCACTCCAACCCCTTCAGGGTCTCTCTCCCCTCAGGATTGTCAGGCTCATGTTGAAAGACCTCTGGGGGTGGGGAAGGATGTTGGTATATATCACGGATATTCGGAAAGAATTTTTCAGCCACACCTGGCTGCCGTGTGTGAGGACAAATTTAATTTATTTTAAAAATCTGGCCACAGGCAGCCTTTTCTGTTTGTTTCCTTTGGTTGGGGTAGGGGATGGATTGGATTGCATTTGCTTTCTTCCAGATTTGACCAGCCGGCACAAGAGAGATTATCTCTAAAGGATATGAAAGGTTTAATCATTTTAATTTTGTTTTTATTAAAGTTTATCATAACTTTTTTTTTCCCAACGTGCCCTGCTAGGACAGAAGGGAGAGAAGAGGAGGTGACATAAATAGACAGCAACCCTCAAGCATTTGGTTAATAAAACTCTCTAATGGGTGGCATCACGTGGGGAGGAAGTGGTTGGAAGTCAGGGGACAACGGGCTGACCAGGGCGTGCTGTGACAACTCTGACATGTGGCTGGCATCTCATGAGCTCCCCTCCACCTCTAGTGCTCCTTTACCATGGGCAGCTCATGGCTTTCATGAAACAGAAAGAGAGCACGCGGCCACTGTTATCTCACCCCACTTGGTTCCCAAGTGGACTGGATCCCCAAGCCAGAAATCTAAATTTATAGAGAACGATAGAATTTTCTTCTGTTAGACTCTTCGAACCCCTTATCAAAGCAGTGAAATATTTGAACCCAGATAATCTGAAGACTCACTTTAGGCCAAAACCTCTGAGGTTGTGCCACATGCGCTTTATGAAATATCCCTCGTCTTTAGTGTTTGAACAGGAACACTGTCCCATAAATGAGTAGGTAGGACCCCAGTTTAACAGGACTTTTGGCCCATTTTCCCTTTGGGGCAGTAAAGTAAGCTTGTTTCAAAGTGAATTCATTTGTCTGGCATCCCCTGGATGTGGGCTGGAGGCACCCCAGAGTCAGCGCAGTCTACCCTGTCCTCCATGGCTATGAAACTCTGCAGAGGCATGAGTGCTGGGTATCCTGGTGCCAAGACCAGTCAGGCCGGGGCACCCCCTGAGAATGGTGAAATTGCATTCACCGTTCTGTTCTCACGAAGGCCGGAAACTTGACTTGCACACTTCAGCCATTTCTTTAAGCATCGGGATTAAAGCATTGTCATCTCGTTAAACCTGACTTAAGCAGGTAGTTCCCTGAGCCCTAATACATCCCAGGCTTGAAGTTTTGGCTACGTGAGGGTTTATAGTACTTTGTCTGCTGTTTTTATGGGGCAAGTGGGTTGGTCATCAGTACAGAAGCAGCTTTTCTAGGGGCAGCTGTGATTCTGGTTCTTTGAACCAAGCAGAAATTGCATCAAGGCTTTGACCCAGCTGGTTGTGTGAGTGAATGTCCTGGTCCCTAGCAGGCCGTGTAGTCGGTCATGTATTACATCAAGGCTCCTTTGGGGCCTGGGGACCCCTGGGCTTCTGGGCTATGGTTGGTAGTGCTGGGGCTTCCAGCAGGAGCTGTGTTGGGTGAGGGCTGAGTTCAGACCCAGCCAGGTTTCTCCTAAAGAGACTGGGAGCCCAGACCACGTTCCAAGCTTGCAGGCATCTGCCCCGCCCTGCTGGCTGAGTTCCAGGTGGGAGAATGTGCCAAGCCGACAAGCAGCCTGTAACTTTGGAATTCTTTTATGGGAGTTACTTGAGCCAGTGAGGGGCAGCTTTCTTGGTCACTCTCAGTTGCAGGAACAGTAGAAACGAACAAACGCCCACATCATTCTGAGTGAGCTTCTTGAGTAGGGCTTGTTATCCACAGGTTAGGCAACCCTTGGTGCCAGTCCCTTCTGCCGGACTGCTGTCTCACGTTGCTCACACAATCTGGATTGTGTTGGAGGGCTTGGTCCTGTATTTTTTCAAGTTATGTAGACGATGAAGATAGTAGAAGGCGGGGAAACAGACAAAAATATTATTTTATCGCACAGCATTAAGTTGCGACTTACGGAGAGATACGCCAAGAGTGGATTAAACGAATGAGTTTTCATTTTCCTTGACATAACTGACTTGAGAGGAGGGCAGATGAATGCAGGAGGGAAGGCATCCACTGCACCTTCCTTCCCTCTCTCCACGCAGCCATCCTCACCGGCTCCACGTGGCTGCTCCATCACGTTCTTTAAAGAGGTTGCCACAAAACCACACCCACTTGCCTCCTCTTGCATCTCATTGGCTGGAACTTGGTCACATGACCCTCCCAGTACTGTAGAGACTGGGTGATGCCGTTCTTAACAGGGCTATTGCCACTCCAAATTATGAGTGTTCGGTTAACCCAGGAAGAGCAGTTATTATGAAGGCAATTAGGAGTCTCTGCCACACATCTTTTAAAAGATAAGGAGGGGATGAAGTAAACTGTTATGATTATGTGGTGGAAATCTGGGTAGCCATTAGGAATAATGTTCTTGATTAATATTTAAGGATATGGATGAAACTCACTAGGGAAGCAAGACACAAAATTGTATGTAATTGTCCTCATTCCCTTTAAAATGTATATAAATATACTAAGATGTTACCACTGATTGTGGGTGATTTTTATTTCCTTCATACTTCTTTGTATTTTCAAGATTATCAACAATAGGCACTTACTGCCTTTATAATCGGGGGAAAATGGCAAACTTTAAGTGTAAGGAGTGGAGAACTTGGTAATTACTACCTCATATCTGAAATATGCTTGATGGAAAAAATAAAATGAGTAATAAAGGGGAAAATCTATAAACATGTAATGATAATGGAATGATGATAAGTAACCATAGTACTATGGATTCATCAAGAACAGATCCCATCATACTAATAAGATAAAATGAAATAACGTACATGAATTCTCATTGAAAAAGGAAGTTGTATTGTACAAATGCAAACTTATATTCTGGGGACTGTAAATGTACTTCAGAAACATTCACTGCTCTCCCTAAGCATTCTTTCAATGTTACTCGGTGGTAACTATTTCCTCCATTCTTGCATTGGAAACACTGGGGCATGTGGAGCTTTGCAGCTGTTTGTTAAGCACCTGTTAGTTGTAAATGCTCATTTCTGTGAGAGATTATAAAAGAGTAGAAGAAATGATCCCTGCCTGTGATCTTTTTTGGGGATATGAGACACACACCCACATACAAGATTAACAGGATTCAAGATGACCTTCTGTAGTTACGAGGTAGTAGGGCAGGGCAATAAATATCCTGGACAGTCCAAGGTGTGAGGAATTCTTGAGCTGAATAACTGGGGAAGCTCCAAGGAGTAGACCTACCTGTTCCTGGAAGGATGGATGGTAGGAGCAGGCTGAAGAAGAGGACCCAGGGGTGTTGGAGTTCAGGAGTTTGGTTGAGGAGTTCAAGGGGCAGTGAGCAGGTCATTGTAGCTAGCGAAAGGATGTTGGGCCAAGATCAACAGTTGTAGTCCCATTTTCTTCCATCTTTTGTATCTAGCTTTCTCTGCTTTCCCATCTACCATGCCAGTCTACTTTTTTAAAAGAAAGACAGAATTACAAGTGTGAATATCATAGATTTATTAAAAACAAAAACACAGAAACTCCTGTGTTCCTAGGACCTAATCAAATTTAGAGCCTCAAGAGAAATTTTTGCATGTGTTAAACCTTCACATGTGCTGAATCTTGACTAAAACAAAGACTAATAAATAGGAATAATACATTGATTTCTGAGCTGTTTGTGTTGAGGGGAACTCCAAATGCTGGTGAGAGCTCTGTTTTTATTTAATATTTTCATTAGTAGCGTGAAAACAACAAATAGTAAATGAAATTTCCATGGAATCTAAAATATTTATGTAGTAATGTGTATAATTGGAAATACTTAACAATAGAAAAATTATATAATTGCACTAGAGGTGTTAGGAATCTTAGTGTATTTCATTTTAAATTTGTACTTTCAAAAAAATTTTATTGTGAAAGAATTTTAGGCTTACAGTAAAGACTAAAAAGAATTCTTACATGCCTTTATCCAGATTTCCAAATTTTAACTTTTACTACATTTGCTTTATCAAACTCTCTGTTTCACACCCTTTCACTCCCTACTTGTGTAACGGATAGATGCAGATACGCACATTGTTGTTGTTCTGTACCATTTCAGAGTAGATTTCAGACATGGTGCTCTTTGGTCTCTCAATAGGTTAGTGTATATCTTCTAAGAACAGGAACACCATCTTAAGCAAGCACGCAGAGATTACCCAAATCAGAAAATAGCATTGATACCAAACTTTTTGATAATCTACAGATCTTGCTCAAATTTTCCCAGTAACGCGCTTTCCATGAAAGAAGATCCCAGATCACTAGCAGTATTCATCTGCCCTTTCTAACATCCTTGAATCTGGAATAGTTCCTCAGTCTTTTGTTTTTCTTTTACAACCTCAAAATATTTGATGAGTACAGATCCATTATTTTGTAGGTGTCCTTCAATGTAGGTTCGTCTGGTGTTTCCTTATCATTAGAATCTGGTTTTGTGTTATGGTAGAAATTCCAGAAAAATGACATGTTCTTCCTAGAGCCATTCTATCAGGAGGGACATGCTACTGATTTGTCTCTTCATTGATTACTTACTTTTAGTGATATTTGATAGTTGATGGTGAACCTCATGTAAGGTAAAAGATGAGGGAGGATCTGGGCTGGTGGAAGGGTTGAGATACTTGCTGCTGTGGATGTGGTTCCATGTGGAAGAAATAGGGAGAAAGCAGCTAAGGTGTCTAATGTGGGTACCGAGGTGGGTCCTGATGCTCTAAATGGGAGACAGCAAGTTGAGAAGCCAGTGTGGGTAAGAAAGGAGCAAGAAGAGGATGTTACCATTAAAACCACAAATTCTTCCCTCATCTCCCACTCTTCTAAGTGAATATAACGCTTAACTAGTACTACAGAGTCTTGCACATAATTATAATTAAGTGCTGTTTATCTCTTACTGTTCAGAAAGGTTTGACAACCTTGTTTGGCTGTTTAATACTTTCTTACTGTTCATACCCTGGAATCTTAAACCTCTGTGGAGCAGTGATCGTGTGTTATGCTACTTCTTTCACCAGTACCTGATCCTGGATCTCTCCTGTCGATTAGTAGCTCAGCCAGTGAGCTACTTGGGTGCCATCTTGCTGGATTCCTATGGATGCTGCAGTGGGCTCTGAGCCTTCTGTCCCACACACTTACTCTGCTCTGTTCTTGTTGCTATTGTTGTCTTTTTCCTGCCACCACAGTCATCCAACCCTTTTGATGATTAGTGAGCACTAGCCCAGAAAAACCACCGTGAACAAGTCGGTGCATGGACCTGGGTTATGGTTGGGAGAGCTGCTGCCTTGAGAAGAAAGTGCCTGGTCGTGTACAATGTCACTTCTCTTTGGTTTCTTTTTCTTTTTTAATGTTCACTTATTTGTTTTGAGAGAGAGAGCGTGAGCACGAGCAGGGGAGGGTCAGAGAGAGGCAGAATCCCAAGCAGGCTCCGTGCCCAGTATAGAGCCTGATGCAGGGCTCTGTCCCATCAACCGTGAGATCATGACCTGAGCTGAAACCAAGAGTCAGAGGCTCAACCAACGGAGGTACCAGGCGCCCCCCCTTCTCTTTTGTTTCTGCAAAAGATCCTACTCTTCCTGGATCTGTTACTTTTTACCTTGGCCACAAAGTTGACAGGAAGTGACCACATGAGCAAAAACAGATATGCCACCCCAATACATGCGGATTCCAGGTTTAAACAGGTGTGTTAGCAATAAATAGAAGAAGAGTCCAACTGCTTATTGACTTCAGAGGGCACTAGCTCGTGGGGTCCTGGTATATCTCCTGACAGCCTTCAGGCTTGGGCGTGTTTTGTCTTCCAAAAGGTGTTTCCTGTGTCCTTCTGTCCCCTGCATGGAAAAGGTGTGGGCACACACAATGTACAAATACCACTTTGTCTTCCTACTCTGAATTACACCAAGTACACCTCTTTATTTGATAAGGTGCGCATTTCTAGGGTTCTTTTATCTGGGTGATGCCATTCTAGACTTTGCCCTTACTCTGCTTAAAATTGCTGGTTTTTCTGCATTTAGTGTAAGTACCCAGGGTAATCACATAATATGCTACTCTGCCATCATTTTCTTTGCAGAGTAGAATTACTCCTCTCAGCAAGGTCACAGATGATAGGCTTCAGATATGTTCCAGGCTGGTGCTGAGAAGGCCAACTGGATGGTCTCATGCTGGGTTAGTGAGACTCAACCCTGGATCCTCCAGGTCATTTCTGTTCAGCCCATTGCTGGGAAAAATTCATGTCAATGAAGTGCATTTTTAATGAGTGTGTGTGCAGCGCTCCTCCAAAATTGAGAAATCAATAAATGCTTATGACGTTTAAAAATGCCATGTTGTATGGGCGGGGGTGGGTTGGGAAATCGCACAACCCTGAGGATAAGATATTCCCCTCTGCAGAGATAATGACCTTTCATGTTTTTGGAGAACTTCCTTCCAGAAAGACTGTAATTTAGGGAATGTGGATATTTACTGCTTCTTCTGTCATTCCCAGGTCATTTTTTGGCATCAGCTAGAGCTGTGACTGTAGGTTAATGTGTCTGTGCCTGTGTCAGTGATGGGTAGGGCTGCCCCGTTGGGTTCCATGAAAAAACGTCACTTCTGTGACTTTGAATGTGTTCAAAGAGGTGAAATTGCTTTGAACATCCTCTAGAATAAAATGGAAAGGCCCATGAATGTCTTCATACATTGTTCTGTGACCCAGTGTCCGTCCCATTTCCTTCTGCAGCTCCTGAAACTCTGAGGATAACCTTCTCTGGTTCTTTTCCTTCCTTTCACATGCCAGTGAACATTGGAAACTCTCAGATCAGTCCTGTTTGCAAGAGCTTTTATTTATTTGTTTTAATTTTTTTTTTCTTTTAGAGAGAGAGCACACAAGCAGGGGTGAGGGGTGGTTGGGGGGTGGGTGGGGAGAGAGGAGACAGAGAGAATCTTAAGTAGGCTCCATACTCAGTGTAAAGCCCAATGTGGGGCTCAATCCCATGACCCTGGGATCATGACCTGAGCCGAAATCAAGAGTTGGATGCTCAACCAACTGAGCCACCCAGGCACCCTGAGCTTTTTAAAAGTTACATGGGAATTTAGGGGCACCTGGGTGGCTCAGTTGGTTAAGCATCCAACTTCAGCTCAAGTCTTGATCTCATGGTTTGTGGGTTTGAGCCCCGTGTTGGGCTCTGTGCTGACAGCTCAGAGCCTGGAGCCTGCCTCAGATTCTGTGTCTCCCTGTCTCTGCCCCTTGCCTGCTTGTGCACGTTCTTTCTCTCTCTCTCTCTCTCTCTCTCTCTCTCTCTCTCTCTCTCTCTCTCAATAAATAATGTTTATAAATAAATAAACATTAATAAAAAAGTTACATGAGAAATTAGATCCCAGCCTTTCTGAACTGGCTGACCTTGGTCAAGTTACATAACCCCGAGATTCATGACCTTTTCAGGTAACCTGATGAATGAAATGATCCTTCACCCGAGAAAAAAATGCATACATATGACAGATTTTGCATGTTTACTTCAGGATCCCAACTGCACGCCTCTAAAGTATTAGATCTTTCATCTGTGGAAGGAGATGGCCGTGCACATCTTGGAGGTCTGTCTCATTAATTCTCCTGTGGCAGTTAAGTGAGAGAATGTACGTTAGCATGACACCTGGCACATTCTTTCTGAACCTTGGTCTCTCTCCTTCCATTTCTTTCCCTCTTCGGTTCTCTCTCTTCCAGGCACTGTGCCTTGACCTACAGTACATTTGCCAAGGGAGAAAAGTTAGTCTCAGTTCACTTTTGGATCATTTGTTAGGACAGAGCCCTGCCAGATTTTCATTTTATCTGTCCACAATGATTTCTTTGTTCCTTTTTTTCCCCTCTCGCCACTTTGGGCTTCTCATGGCCGGAAGCATCGCATTATCTTTCTGGTCTGAAGTTTCAGTACACCCATTTCCTTCCTGTGGGAGGGGTCTCATGTTGGTTGTGCTTGGGGAAGCCCTGGGTCTGCCTCTCCCACTCATGGCCGCCCTGGGGTTTTGCACAATCTTCAAGGTGGCATTTCCTCTATCCTTGAGGGCAAGGGAAGCCGCACTCCAGCTTTCAGGCTTCAAACAAGCATGTCCTTGGCCCACAGCCACACAGCTCCACAGAGGGCCTTTCCGGCACATATCAGGGCCTTCATCGGTGGTGGATTTGGGAAGAGCCAGCCCTGATGGTGGAAGACTTTGTTGTGGGTCGGAGGTAACCCTGATCACAGTGGTGACCTGCCTCCTTGGCCAGTCAGAGGCAGTGAGAGGCCCCTTCCATCTCAGCATCGAAAAGCCTGCCCTCTCGCTGTTCCTTGTACCCCATCCTATAGACTCTGGGTCTTGGCTCCTGCCCTCGGCACATTGGGTGGGGGCAAGGCCTGAGGTCATTTTTAACACTCATTAGAGAGCAATCAATGCAGCAGTGCTCACAAAGGTTTGTCACAGCCCAGGTGGCTGACATGACCCGGAATGGAGCCACCTTCAAGGGGAAGGCTTATCTGAAGCACCCATGGCCTAACTCAGGACCTAGTGTGCTTGTTTGTGGGGTGAGCACCCACCTGGATTACAGTGATAGGACCTCAGTGAGATTCTGCCACAAATGCCTTCTTCCCCTTGGCCTCTTCGCCTTTTGGCCTGCCTGGTCCATGGCCCGGTCCTTGGTCTTGTCATTCGATTCCAGCCCTGCTTGGATACAGGTAGTCACCTGAGAAT